>NC_137277.1:57062500-62062500 GCF_054371585.1 Giraffa tippelskirchi | reverse complement strand
ACAGATTTCAGGGGCAATTGCCGCTGGGTGCACCTGTATGCCTAGGGCTCCCACACTGCCCGGGATCTTCAAGGCTCCCTCCACACATTCCTTTCGTCACGTTTGCTCTGCAGGAGAGAGCTGGCGAAACTAGGCCTTTCTTGACTCGGGAAGTGAGGCCCTGCTTGCAGCCCTGTTGTATTGGCGTCTGCAGAGCTCCACACTTGCTGTGCGATGGAGCCCTGAAAACCCACTCTCTGGGGCTGCCTTTCCTCCCTCCAAGGACGACAGCCTTCCCGGCCCCCTTCGGGCTGAAAGTCACATTGGGCTGGGAAGTGCTAGCTGGGAAGTCAGTTTTCAGGAGCCATGGCCGCTGGCTGCATGTTTACGGCTAGGCCTCCCACACTGCCCGAGAACATCAAGGCTCCCTCAAAACAGCTCTTCCGTCACGTTAGATCTGTAGGAGAGAGCTCGCGAGACTAGGCCTTTCTTGACTCGGGAAGTGAGGCCCTAGTTGCAGGCCTCTTGTACTTGCGTCTACAGAGCCCCACACTTGCTGTGCGAGGGAGGCCTGAAAACCCACTCTCTAGGGCTGCCTTTCCTCCTTCCAAGGAAGAGAGTCTGCACGGACGCCTACTGGCTGAAAGTCACATCGTACTGGGAAGTGCTAGTTGGGAAGACAGATTTCAGGGGCAATTGCCGCTGGGTGCACCTGTATGCCTAGGGCTCCCACACTGCCCGGGAACTTCAAGGCTCCCTCCACACAGCTCTTCCGTCACGTTCGCTCTGCAGGAGAGAGCTCGCGAGACTAGGCCTTTCCTGGCTCGGGAAGTGAGGACCTGTTTGCAGGCCTCTTGTACTGGCGACTGCAGAGCCCCACACTTGCTGTGGGCGGGAGGCCTAAAAACCCACTCTCTGGGGCTGCCTTTCCTCCCTCCAAGGAAGACAGCCTTCCCGGCCGCCTTCGGGTTGAAAGTCACATTGGGCTGGGGAGTGCTAGCTGGGAAGACAGTTTTCTGTGGCCTGGCCCCTGGCTGCAAGTTTACGGCTAGGGCTCTCACAATGACCGGGAACATGAAGCCTACCTCACAACAGCTCTTTGGTCACGTTTGCTCTGCGGGAGAGAGCTCGCGATACTAGGCCTTTCTTGACTCGCAAAGTAAGGCCGTGCTTGCAGGCCTCTTGAACTTGCCTCTCCAGAGCAGCATACTTGCTGTGGGCGGGAGGCCTGAAAACCCATTCTCTAGGGCTGCCTTTCCGCCCTCCAAGGAAGAGAGTCTGCACGGACGCCTTCTGGCTGAAAGTCACATCGTACTGGGGAGTGGTATTTGGGAAGACAGATTTCAGGGGCAATGGCCGCTGGGTTCACGTGTATGCCTAGGGCTCCCACACTGCCCAGGAACGTCAAGGCTCCCTCCACACAGCCCTTCCGTCACGTTTGCTCTGCAGGAGAGAGCTGGCGAAACTAGGTCTTTCTTGACTCGGGAAGTGAGGCCCTGCTTGCAGCCCTGTTGTATTGGCGTCTGCAGAGCTCCACACTTGCTGTGCGATGGAGCCCTGAAAACCCACTCTCTGGGGCTGCCTTTCCTCCCTCTAAGGAAGAGAGCCTGCACGGCTGACCTCAGGAGGAAATTCACACTGCGCTTGGAAGTGCTCCCCGGGAAGTCAGTTTTCAGGAGTCACGGCCGCTGAGTGCAGCTGTACGCCTAGGGCTCCCACACTACCCGGGAACTACAAGGCTCCCGCCACACAGCTCTTTGGTCACGTTTGCTCTGCGGGAGAGAGCTCGCGATACTAGGCCTTTCTTGACTCGCGAAGTGAGGCCGTGCTTGCAGGCCTCTTGAACTTGCCTCTCCAGAGCAGCATACTTGCTGTGGGCGGGAGGCCTGAAAACCCAATCTCTAGGGCTGCCTTTCCTCCTTCCAAGGAAGAGAGTCTGCACGGACGCCTACTGGCTGAAAGTCACATCGTACTGGGAAGTGCTAGTTGGGAAGACAGATTTCAGGGGCAATTGCCGCTGGGTGCACCTGTATGCCTAGGGCTCCCACACTGCCCGGGAACTTCAAGGCTCCCTCCACACAGCTCTTCCGTCACGTTCGCTCTGCAGGAGAGAGCTCGCGAGACTAGGCCTTTCCTGGCTCGGGAAGTGAGGACCTGTTTGCAGGCCTCTTGTACTGGCGACTGCAGAGCCCCACACTTGCTGTGGGCGGGAGGCCTAAAAACCCACTCTCTGGGGCTGCCTTTCCTCCCTCCAAGGAAGACAGCCTTCCCGGCCGCCTTCGGGTTGAAAGTCACATTGGGCTGGGGAGTGCTAGTTGGGAAGACAGATTTCAGGGGCAATTGCCGCTGGGTGCACCTGTATGCCTAGGGCTCCCACACTGCCCGGGAACTTCAAGGCTCCCTCCACACAGCTCTTCCGTCACGTTCGCTCTGCAGGAGAGAGCTCGCGAGACTAGGCCTTTCCTGGCTCGGGAAGTGAGGACCTGTTTGCAGGCCTCTTGTACTGGCGACTGCAGAGCCCCACACTTCCTGTGGGCGGGAGGCCTAAAAACCCACTCTCTGGGGCTGCCTTTCCTCCCTCCAAGGAAGACAGCCTTCCCGGCCTCCTTCGGGTTGAAAGTCACATTGGGCTGGGGAGTGCTAGTTGGGAAGACAGTTTTCTGTGGCCTGGCCCCTGGCTGCAAGTTTACGGCTAGGGCTCTCACAATGACCGGGAACATGAAGCCTACCTCAAAACAGCTCTTTGGTCACGTTTGCTCTGCGGGAGAGAGCTCGCGATACTAGGCCTTTCTTGACTCGCAAAGTAAGGCCGTGCTTGCAGGCCTCTTGAACTTGCCTCTCCAGAGCATCATACTTGCTGTGGGCGGGAGGCCTGAAAACCCATTCTCTAGGGCTGCCTTTCCGCCCTCCAAGGAAGAGAGTCTGCACGGACGCCTTCTGGCTGAAAGTCACATCGTACTGGGGAGTGCTATTTGGGAAGACAGATTTCAGGGGCAATGGCCGCTGGGTTCACGTGTATGCCTAGGGCTCCCACACTGCCCAGGAACATCAAGGCTCCCTCCACACAGCCCTTCCGTCACGTTTGCTCTGCAGGAGAGAGCTGGCGAAACTAGGTCTTTCTTGACTCGGGAAGTGAGGCCCTGCTTGCAGCCCTGTTGTATTGGCGTCTGCAGAGCTCCACACTTGCTGTGCGATGGAGCCCTGAAAACCCACTCTCTGGGGCTGCCTTTCCTCCCTCTAAGGAAGAGAGCCTGCACGGCTGACCTCAGGAGGAAATTCACACTGCGCTTGGAAGTGCTCCCCGGGAAGTCAGTTTTCAGGAGTCACGGCCGCTGAGTGCAGCTGTACGCCTAGGCCTCCCACACTACCCGGGAACTACAAGGCTCCCGCCACACAGCTCTTTGGTCACGTTTGCTCTGCGGGAGAGAGCTCGCGATACTAGGCCTTTCTTGACTCGCGAAGTGAGGCCGTGCTTGCAGGCCTCTTGAACTTGCCTCTCCAGAGCAGCATACTTCCTGTGGGCGGGAGGCCTGAAAACCCAATCTCTAGGGCTGCCTTTCCTCCCTCCAAGGAAGAGAGTCTGCACGGACGCCTACTGGCTGAAAGTCACATCGTACTGGGAAGTGCTAGTTGGGAAGACAGATTTCAGGGGCAATTGCCGCTGGGTGCACCTGTATGCCTAGGGCTCCCACACTGCCCGGGATCTTCAAGGCTCCCTCCACACATTCCTTTCGTCACGTTTGCTCTGCAGGAGAGAGCTGGCGAAACTAGGCTTTTCTTGACTCGGGAAGTGAGGCCCTGCTTGCAGCCCTGTTGTATTGGCGTCTGCAGAGCTTCACACTTGCTGTGCGATGGAGCCCTGAAAACCCACTCTCTGGGGCTGCCTTTCCTCCCTCCAAGGACGACAGCCTTCCCGGCCGCCTTCGGGCTGAAAGTCACATTGGGCTGGGAAGTGCTAGCTGGGAAGTCAGTTTTCAGGAGCCATGGCCGCTGGCTGCATGTTTACGGCTAGGCCTCCCACACTGCCCGAGAACATCAAGGCTCCCTCCACACAGCTCTTCCGTCACGTTAGATCTGTAGGAGAGAGCTCGCGAGACTAGGCCTTTCTTGACTCGGGAAGTGAGGCCCTAGGTGCAGGCCTCTTGTACTTGCGTCTACAGAGCCCCACACTTGCTGTGCGAGGGAGGCCTGAAAACCCACTCTCTAGGGCTGCCTTTCCTCCTTCCAAGGAAGAGAGTCTGCACGGACGCCTACTGGCTGAAAGTCACATCGTACTGGGAAGTGCTAGTTGGGAAGACAGATTTCAGGGGCAATTGCCGCTGGGTGCACCTGTATGCCTAGGGCTCCCACACTGCCCGGGAACTTCAAGGCTCCCTCCACACAGCTCTTCCGTCACGTTCGCTCTGCAGGAGAGAGCTCGCGAGACTAGGCCTTTCCTGTCTCGGGAAGTGAGGACCTGTTTGCAGGCCTCTTGTACTGGCGACTGCAGAGCCCCACACTTGCTGTGGGCGGGAGGCCTAAAAACCCACTCTCTGGGGCTGCCTTTCCTCCCTCCAAGGAAGACAGCCTTCCCGGCCGCCTTCGGGTTGAAAGTCACATTGGGCTGGGGAGTGCTAGTTGGGAAGACAGTTTTCTGTGGCCTGGCCCCTGGCTGCAAGTTTACGGCTAGGGCTCTCACAATGACCGGGAACATGAAGCCTACCTCAAAACAGCTCTTTGGTCACGTTTGCTCTGCGGGAGAGAGCTCGCGATACTAGGCCTTTCTTGACTCGCAAAGTAAGGCCGAGCTTGCAGGCCTCTTGAACTTGCCTCTCCAGAGCAGCATACTTGCTGTGGGCGGGAGGCCTGAAAACCCATTCTCTAGGGCTGCCTTTCCGCCCTCCAAGGAAGAGAGTCTGCACGGACGCCTTCTGGCTGAAAGTCACATCGTACTGGGGAGTGCTATTTGGGAAGACAGATTTCAGGGGCAATGGCCGCTGGGTTCACGTGTATGCCTAGGGCTCCCACACTGCCCAGGAACATCAAGGCTCCCTCCACACAGCCCTTCCTTCACGTTTGCTCTGCAGGAGAGAGCTGGCGAAACTAGGTCTTTCTTGACTCGGGAAGTGAGGCCCTGCTTGCAGCCCTGTTGTATTGGCGTCTGCAGAGCTCCACACTTGCTGTGCGATGGAGCCCTGAAAACCCACTCTCTGGGGCTGCCTTTCCTCCCTCTAAGGAAGAGAGCCTGCACGGCTGACCTCAGGAGGAAATTCACACTGCGCTTGGAAGTGCTCCCCGGGAAGTCAGTTTTCAGGAGTCACGGCCGCTGAGTGCAGCTGTACGCCTAGGGCTCCCACACTACCCGGGAACTACAAGGCTCCCGCCACACAGCTCTTTGGTCACGTTTGCTCTGCGGGAGAGAGCTCGCGATACTAGGCCTTTCTTGACTCGCGAAGTGAGGCCGTGCTTGCAGGCCTCTTGAACTTGCCTCTCCAGAGCAGCATACTTGCTGTGGGCGGGAGGCCTGAAAACCCAATCTCTAGGGCTGCCTTTCCTCCTTCCAAGGAAGAGAGTCTGCACGGACGCCTACTGGCTGAAAGTCACATCGTACTGGGAAGTGCTAGTTGGGAAGACAGATTTCAGGGGCAATTGCCGCTGGGTGCACCTGTATGCCTAGGGCTCCCACACTGCCCGGGAACTTCAAGGCTCCCTCCACACAGCTCTTCCGTCACGTTCGCTCTGCAGGAGAGAGCTCGCGAGACTAGGCCTTTCCTGGCTCGGGAAGTGAGGACCTGTTTGCAGGCCTCTTGTACTGGCGACTGCAGAGCCCCACACTTGCTGTGCGAGGGAGGCCTGAAAACCCACTCTCTGGGGCTGCCTTTCCTCCCTCCAAGGAAGACAGCCTTCCCGGCCACCTTCGGGTTGAAAGTCACATTGGGCTGGGGAGTGCTAGTTGGGAAGACAGATTTCAGGGGCAATTGCCGCTGGGTGCACCTGTATGCCTAGGGCTCCCACACTGCCCGGGAACTTCAAGGCTCCCTCCACACAGCTCTTCCGTCACGTTAGCTCTGCAGGAGAGAGCTCGCGAGACTAGGCCTTTCCTGGCTCGGGAAGTGAGGACCTGTTTGCAGGCCTCTTGTACTGGCGACTGCAGAGCCCCACACTTGCTGAGGGCGGGATGCCTAAAAACCCACTCTCTGGGGCTGCCTTTCCTCCCTCCAAAGAAGACAGCCTTCCCAGCCGCCTTCGGGTTGAAAGTCACATTGGGCTGGGGAGTGCTAGTTGGAAGACAGTTTTCTGTGGCCTGGCCCCTGGCTGCAAGTTTACGGCTAGGGCTCTCACAATGACCGGGAACATGAAGCCTACCTCAAAACAGCTCTTTGGTCACGTTTGCTCTGCGGGAGAGAGCTCGCGATACTAGGCCTTTCTTGACTCGCGAAGTAAGGCCGTGCTTGCAGGCCTCTTGAACTTGCCTCTCCAGACCAGCATACTTGCTGTGGGCGGGAGGCCTGAAAACCCATTCTCTAGGGATGCCTTTCCGCCCTCCAAGGAAGAGAGTCTGCACGACGCCTTCTGGCTGAAAGTCACATCGTACTGGGGAGTGCATTTGGGAAGACAGATTTCAGGGGCAATGGCCGCTGGGTTCACGTGTATGCCTAGGGCTCCCACACTGCCCAGGAACATCAAGGCTCCCTCCACACAGCCCTTCCGTCACGTTTGCTCTGCAGGAGAGAGCTGGCGCAACTAGGTCTTTCTTGACTCGGGAAGTGAGGCCCTGCTTGCAGCCCTGTTGTATTGGCGTCTGCAGAGCTCCACACTTGCTGTGCGATGGAGCCCTGAAAACCCACTCTCTGGGGCTGCCTTTCCTCCCTCTAAGGAAGAGAGCCTGCACGGCTGACCTCAGGAGGAAATTCACACTGCGCTTGGAAGTGCTCCCCGTGAAGTCAGTTTTCAGGAGTCACGGCCGCTGAGTGCAGCTGTACGCCTAGGGCTCCCACACTACCCGGGAACTACAAGGCTCCCGCCACACAGCTCTTTGGTCACGTTTGCTCTGCGGGAGAGAGCTCGCGATACTAGGCCTTTCTTGACTCGCGAAGTGAGGCCGTGCTTGCAGGCCTCTTGAACTTGCCTCTCCAGAGCAGCATACTTGCTGTGGGCGGGAGGCCTGAAAACCCAATCTCTAGGGCTGCCTTTCCTCCCTCCAAGGAAGAGAGTCTGCACGGACGCCTACTGGCTGAAAGTCACATCGTACTGGGAAGTGCTAGTTGGGAAGACAGATTTCAGGGGCAATTGCCGCTGGGTGCACCTGTATGCCTAGGGCTCCCACACTGCCCGGGAACTTCAAGGCTCCCTCCACACAGCTCTTCCGTCACGTTCGCTCTGCAGGAGAGAGCTCGCGAGACTAGGACTTTCCTGGCTCGGGAAGTGAGGACCTGTTTGCAGGCCTCTTGTACTGGCGACTGCAGAGCCCCACACTTGCTGTGGGCGGGAGGCCTAAAAACCCACTCTCTGGGGCTGCCTTTCTTCCCTCCAAGGAAGACAGCCTTCCCGGCCGCCTTCGGGTTGAAAGTCACATTGGGCAGGGGAGTGCTAGTTGGGAAGACATTTTTCTGTGGCCTGGCCGCTGGCTGCAAGTTTACGGCTAGGGCTCTCACAATGACCGGGAACATGAAGCCTACCTCAAAACAGCTCTTTGGTCACGTTTGCTCTGCGGGAGAGAGCTCGCGATACTAGGCCTTTCTTGACTCGCGAAGTGAGGCCGTGCTTGCAGGCCTCTTGAACTTGCCTCTCCAGAGCAGCATACTTCCTGTGGGCGGGAGGCCTGAAAACACATTCCCTAGGGCTGCCTTTCCGCACTCCAAGGAAGAGAGTCTGCACGGACACCTTCTGGCTGAAAATCACATCGTACTGGGAAGTGCTAGTTGGGAAGACAGATTTCAGGGGCAATTGCCGCTGGGTGCACTTGTATGCCTAGGGCTCCCACACTGCCCGGGATCTTTAAGGCTCCCTCCACACATTCCTTTCGTCACGTTTGCTCTGCAGGAGAGAGCTGGCGAAACTAGGCCTTTCTTGCCTCGGGAAGTGAGGCCCTGCTTGCAGCCCTGTTGTATTGGCGTCTGCAGAGCTCCACACTTGCTGTGCGATGGAGCCCTGAAAACCCACTCTCTGGGGCTGCCTTTCCTCCCTCCAAGGACGACAGCCTTCCCCGCCGCCTTCGGGCTGAAAGTCACATTGGGCTGGGAAGTGCTAGCTGGGAAGTCAGTTTTCAGGAGCCATGGCCGCTGGCTGCTTGTTTACGGCTAGGCCTCCCACACTGCCCGAGAACATCAAGGCTCCCTCAAAACAGCTCTTCTGTCACGTTAGATCTGCAGGAGAGAGCTCGCGAGACTAGGCCTTTCTTGACTCGGGAAGTGAGGCCCTAGTTGCAGGCCTCTTGTACTTGCGTCTACAGAGCCCCACACTTGCTGTGCGAGGGAGGCCTGAAAACCCACTCTCTGGGGCTGCCTTTCCTCCCTCCAAGGAAGACAGCCTTCCCGGCCGCCTTCGGGTTGAAAGTCACATTGGGCTGCGGAGTGCTAGTTGGGAAGACAGATTTCAGGGGCAATTGCCGCTTGGTGCACCTGTATGCCTAGGGCTCCCACACTGCCCGGGAACTTCAAAGCTCCCTCCAAACAGCTCTTCCGTCACGTTCGCTCTGCAGGAGAGAGCTCGCGAGACTAGGCCTTTCCTGGCTCGGGAACTGAGGACCTGTTTGCAGGCCTCTTGTACTGGCGACTGCAGAGCCCCACACTTGCTGTGGGCGGGAGGCCTAAAAACCCACTCTCTGGGGCTGCCTTTCCTCCCTCCAAGGAAGACAGCCTTCCCGGCCGCCTTCGGGTTGAAAGTCACATTGGGCTGGGGAGTGCTAGTTGGGAAGACAGTTTTCTGTGGCCTGGCCGCTGGCTGCAAGTTTACGGCTAGGGCTCTCACAATGACCGGGAACATGAAGCCTACCTCAAAACAGCTCTTTGGTCACGTTTGCTCTGCGGGAGAGAGCTCGCGATACTAGGCCTTTCTTGAGTCGCAAAGTGAGGCCGTGCTTGCAGGCCTCTTGAACTTGCCTCTCCAGAGCAGCATACTTGCTGTGGGCGGGAGGCCTGAAAACCCAATCTCTAGGGGTGCCTTTCCTCCCTCCAAGGAAGAGAGTCTGCACGGACGCCTACTGGCTGAAAGTCACATCGTACTGGGGAGTGCTATTTGGGAAGACAGATTTCAGGGGCAATGGCCGCTGGGTTCACGTGTATGCCTAGGGCTCCCACACTGCCCAGGAACATCAAGGCTCCCTCCACACAGCCCTTCCTTCACGTTTGCTCTGCAGGAGAGAGCTGGCGAAACTAGGTCTTTCTTGACTCGGGAAGTGAGGCCCTGCTTGCAGCCCTGTTGTATTGGCGTCTGCAGAGCTCCACACTTGCTGTGCGATGGAGCCCTGAAAACCCACTCTCTGGGGCTGCCTTTCCTCCCTCTAAGGAAGAGAGCCTGCACGGCTGACCTCAGGAGGAAATTCACACTGCGCTTGGAAGTGCTCCCCGGGAAGTCAGTTTTCAGGAGTCACGGCCGCTGAGTGCAGCTGTACGCCTAGGGCTCCCACACTACCCGGGAACTACAAGGCTCCCGCCACACAGCTCTTTGGTCACGTTTGCTCTGCGGGAGAGAGCTCGCGATACTAGGCCTTTCTTGACTCGCGAAGTGAGGCCGTGCTTGCAGGCCTCTTGAACTTGCCTCTCCAGAGCAGCATACTTGCTGTGGGCGGGAGGCCTGAAAACCCAATCTCTAGGGCTGCCTTTCCTCCTTCCAAGGAAGAGAGTCTGCACGGACGCCTACTGGCTGAAAGTCACATCGTACTGGGAAGTGCTAGTTGGGAAGACAGATTTCAGGGGCAATTGCCGCTGGGTGCACCTGTATGCCTAGGGCTCCCACACTGCCCGGGAACTTCAAGGCTCCCTCCACACAGCTCTTCCGTCACGTTCGCTCTGCAGGAGAGAGCTCGCGAGACTAGGCCTTTCCTGGCTCGGGAAGTGAGGACCTGTTTGCAGGCCTCTTGTACTGGCGACTGCAGAGCCCCACACTTGCTGTGCGAGGGAGGCCTGAAAACCCACTCTCTGGGGCTGCCTTTCCTCCCTCCAAGGAAGACAGCCTTCCCGGCCACCTTCGGGTTGAAAGTCACATTGGGCTGGGGAGTGCTAGTTGGGAAGACAGATTTCAGGGGCAATTGCCGCTGGGTGCACCTGTATGCCTAGGGCTCCCACACTGCCCGGGAACTTCAAGGCTCCCTCCACACAGCTCTTCCGTCACGTTAGCTCTGCAGGAGAGAGCTCGCGAGACTAGGCCTTTCCTGGCTCGGGAAGTGAGGACCTGTTTGCAGGCCTCTTGTACTGGCGACTGCAGAGCCCCACACTTGCTGAGGGCGGGATGCCTAAAAACCCACTCTCTGGGGCTGCCTTTCCTCCCTCCAAAGAAGACAGCCTTCCCAGCCGCCTTCGGGTTGAAAGTCACATTGGGCTGGGGAGTGCTAGTTGGAAGACAGTTTTCTGTGGCCTGGCCCCTGGCTGCAAGTTTACGGCTAGGGCTCTCACAATGACCGGGAACATGAAGGCTACCTCAAACAGCTCTTTGGTCACGTTTGCTCTGCGGGAGAGAGCTGGCGAAACTAGGCCTTTCTTGCCTCGGGAAGTGAGGCCCTGCTTGCAGCCCTGTTGTATTGGCGTCTGCAGAGCTCCACACTTGCTGTGCGATGGAGCCCTGAAAACCCACTCTCTGGGGCTGCCTTTCCTCCCTCCAAGGACGACAGCCTTCCCCGCCGCCTTCGGGCTGAAAGTCACATTGGGCTGGGAAGTGCTAGCTGGGAAGTCAGTTTTCAGGAGCCATGGCCGCTGGCTGCTTGTTTACGGCTAGGCCTCCCACACTGCCCGAGAACATCAAGGCTCCCTCAAAACAGCTCTTCTGTCACGTTAGATCTGCAGGAGAGAGCTCGCGAGACTAGGCCTTTCTTGACTCGGGAAGTGAGGCCCTAGTTGCAGGCCTCTTGTACTTGCGTCTACAGAGCCCCACACTTGCTGTGCGAGGGAGGCCTGAAAACCCACTCTCTGGGGCTGCCTTTCCTCCCTCCAAGGAAGACAGCCTTCCCGGCCGCCTTCGGGTTGAAAGTCACATTGGGCTGCGGAGTGCTAGTTGGGAAGACAGATTTCAGGGGCAATTGCCGCTTGGTGCACCTGTATGCCTAGGGCTCCCACACTGCCCGGGAACTTCAAAGCTCCCTCCAAACAGCTCTTCCGTCACGTTCGCTCTGCAGGAGAGAGCTCGCGAGACTAGGCCTTTCCTGGCTCGGGAACTGAGGACCTGTTTGCAGGCCTCTTGTACTGGCGACTGCAGAGCCCCACACTTGCTGTGGGCGGGAGGCCTAAAAACCCACTCTCTGGGGCTGCCTTTCCTCCCTCCAAGGAAGACAGCCTTCCCGGCCGCCTTCGGGTTGAAAGTCACATTGGGCTGGGGAGTGCTAGTTGGGAAGACAGTTTTCTGTGGCCTGGCCGCTGGCTGCAAGTTTACGGCTAGGGCTCTCACAATGACCGGGAACATGAAGCCTACCTCAAAACAGCTCTTTGGTCACGTTTGCTCTGCGGGAGAGAGCTCGCGATACTAGGCCTTTCTTGAGTCGCAAAGTGAGGCCGTGCTTGCAGGCCTCTTGAACTTGCCTCTCCAGAGCAGCATACTTGCTGTGGGCGGGAGGCCTGAAAACACATTCCCTAGGGCTGCCTTTCCGCACTCCAAGGAAGAGAGTCTGCACGGACACCTTCTGGCTGAAAATCACATCGTACTGGGAAGTGCTAGTTGGGAAGACAGATTTCAGGGGCAATTGCCGCTGGGTGCACTTGTATGCCTAGGGCTCCCACACTGCCCGGGATCTTTAAGGCTCCCTCCACACATTCCTTTCGTCACGTTTGCTCTGCAGGAGAGAGCTGGCGAAACTAGGCCTTTCTTGCCTCGGGAAGTGAGGCCCTGCTTGCAGCCCTGTTGTATTGGCGTCTGCAGAGCTCCACACTTGCTGTGCGATGGAGCCCTGAAAACCCACTCTCTGGGGCTGCCTTTCCTCCCTCCAAGGACGACAGCCTTCCCCGCCGCCTTCGGGCTGAAAGTCACATTGGGCTGGGAAGTGCTAGCTGGGAAGTCAGTTTTCAGGAGCCATGGCCGCTGGCTGCTTGTTTACGGCTAGGCCTCCCACACTGCCCGAGAACATCAAGGCTCCCTCAAAACAGCTCTTCTGTCACGTTAGATCTGCAGGAGAGAGCTCGCGAGACTAGGCCTTTCTTGACTCGGGAAGTGAGGCCCTAGTTGCAGGCCTCTTGTACTTGCGTCTACAGAGCCCCACACTTGCTGTGCGAGGGAGGCCTGAAAACCCACTCTCTGGGGCTGCCTTTCCTCCCTCCAAGGAAGACAGCCTTCCCGGCCGCCTTCGGGTTGAAAGTCACATTGGGCTGCGGAGTGCTAGTTGGGAAGACAGATTTCAGGGGCAATTGCCGCTTGGTGCACCTGTATGCCTAGGGCTCCCACACTGCCCGGGAACTTCAAAGCTCCCTCCAAACAGCTCTTCCGTCACGTTCGCTCTGCAGGAGAGAGCTCGCGAGACTAGGCCTTTCCTGGCTCGGGAACTGAGGACCTGTTTGCAGGCCTCTTGTACTGGCGACTGCAGAGCCCCACACTTGCTGTGGGCGGGAGGCCTAAAAACCCACTCTCTGGGGCTGCCTTTCCTCCCTCCAAGGAAGACAGCCTTCCCGGCCGCCTTCGGGTTGAAAGTCACATTGGGCTGGGGAGTGCTAGTTGGGAAGACAGTTTTCTGTGGCCTGGCCGCTGGCTGCAAGTTTACGGCTAGGGCTCTCACAATGACCGGGAACATGAAGCCTACCTCAAAACAGCTCTTTGGTCACGTTTGCTCTGCGGGAGAGAGCTCGCGATACTAGGCCTTTCTTGAGTCGCAAAGTGAGGCCGTGCTTGCAGGCCTCTTGAACTTGCCTCTCCAGAGCAGCATACTTGCTGTGGGCGGGAGGCCTGAAAACCCAATCTCTAGGGGTGCCTTTCCTCCCTCCAAGGAAGAGAGTCTGCACGGACGCCTACTGGCTGAAAGTCACATCGTACTGGGAAGTGCTAGTTGGGAAGACAGATTTCAGGGGCAATTGCCGCTGGGTGCACCTGTATGCCTAGGGCTCCCACACTGCCCGGGAACTTCAAGGCTCCCTCCACACAGCTCTTCCGTCACGTTAGCTCTGCATGAGAGAGCTCGCGAGACTAGGCCTTTCCTGGCTCGGGAAGTGACGACCTGTTTGCAGGCCTCTTGTACTGGCGACTGCAGAGCCCCACACTTGCTGTGGGCGGGAGGCCTAAAAACCCACTCTCTGGGGCTGCCTTTCCTCCCTCCAAGGAAGACAGCCTTCCCGGCCGCCTTCGGGTTGAAAGTCACATTGGGCTGGGGAGTGCTAGTTGGGAAGACATTTTTCTGTGGCCTGGCCGCTGGCTGCAAGTTTACGGCTAGGGCTCTCACAATGACCGGGAACATGAAGCCTTCCTCAAAACAGCTCTTTGGTCATGTTTGCTCTGCGGGAGAGAGCTCGCGATACTAGGCCTTTCTTGACTCGCGAAGTGAGGCCGTGCTTGCAGGCCTCTTGAACTTGCCTCTCCAGAGCAGCATACTTGCTGTGGGCGGGAGGCCTGAAAACCCATTCTCTAGGGCTGCCTTTCCGCCCTCCAAGGAAGAGAGCCTGCACGGACACCTTCTGGCTGAAAGTCACATCGTACTGGGAAGTGCTATTTGGGAAGACACATTTCAGGGGCAATGGCCGCTGGGTTCACGTGTATGCCTAGGGCTCCCACACTGCCCAGGAACATCAAGGCTCCCTCCACACAGCCCTTCCGTCACGTTTGCTCTGCAGGAGAGAGCTGGCGAAACTAGTTCTTTCTTGACTCGGGAAGTGAGGCCCTGCTTGCAGCCCTGTTGTATTGGCGTCTGCAGAGCTCCACACTTGCTGTGCGATGGAGCCCTGAAAACCCACTCTCTGGGGCTGCCTTTCCTCCCTCTAAGGAAGAGAGCCTGCACGGCTGACCTCAGGAGGAAATTCACACTGCGCTTGGAAGTGCTCCCCGGGAAGTCAGTTTTCAGGAGTCACGGCCGCTGAGTGCAGCTGTACGCCTAGGGCTCCCACACTACCCGGGAACTACAAGGCTCCCGCCACACAGCTCTTTGGTCACGTTTGCTCTGCGGGAGAGAGCTCGCGATACTAGGCCTTTCTTGACTCGCAAAGTGAGGCCGTGCTTGCAGGCCTCTTGAACTTGCCTCTCCAGAGCAGCATACTTGCTGTGGGCGGGAGGCCTGAAAACCCAATCTCTAGGGCTGCCTTTCCTCCCTCCAAGGAAGAGAGTCTGCACGGACGCCTACTGGCTGAAAGTCACATCGTACTGGGAAGTGCTAGTTGGGAAGACAGATTTCAGGGGCAATTGCCGCTGGGTGCACCTGTATGCCTAGGGCTCCCACACTGCCCGGGAACTTCAAGGCTCCCTCCACACATTCCTTTCGACACGTTTGCTCTGCAGGAGAGAGCTGGCGAAACTAGGCCTTTCTTGACTCGGGAAGTGAGGCCCTGCTTGCAGCCCTGTTGTATTGGCGTCTGCAGAGCTCCACACTTGCTGTGCGATGGAGCCCTGAAAACCCACTCTCTGGGGCTGCCTTTCCTCCCTCCAAGGACGACAGCCTTCCCGGCCGCCTTCGGGCTGAAAGTCACATTGGGCTGGGAAGTGCTAGCTGGGAAGTCAGTTTTCAGGAGCCATGGCCGCTGGCTGCATGTTTACGGCTAGGCCTCCCACACTGCCCGAGAACATCAAGGCTCCCTCAAAACAGCTCTTCCGTCACGTTAGATCTGCAGGAGAGAGCTCGCGAGACTAGGCCTTTCTTGACTCGGGAAGTGAGGCCCTAGTTGCAGGCCTCTTGTACTTGCGTCTACACAGCCCCACACTTGCTGTGCGAGGGAGGCCTGAAAACCCACTCTCTGGGGCTGCCTTTCCTCCCTCCAAGGAAGACAGCCTTCCCGGCCGCCTTCGGGTTGAAAGTCACATTGGGCTGGGGAGTGCTAGTTGGGAAGACAGATTTCAGGGGCAATTGCCGCTGGGTGCACCTGTATGCCTAGGGCTCCCACACTGCCCGGGAACTTCAAGGCTCCCTCCACACAGCTCTTCCGTCATGTTCGCTCTGAAGGAGAGAGCTCGCGAGACTAGGCCTTTCCTGGCTCGGGAAGTGAGGACCTGTTTGCAGGCCTCTTGTACTGGCGACTGCAGAGCCCCACACTTGCTGTGGGCGGGAGGCCTAAAAACCCACTCTCTGGGGCTGCCTTTCCTCCCTCTAAGGAAGAGAGCCTGCACGGCTGACCTCAGGAGGAAATTCACACTGCGCTTGGAAGTGCTCCCCGGGAAGTCAGTTTTCAGGAGTCACGGCCACTGAGTGCAGCTGTACGCCTAGGGCTCCCACACTACCCGGGAACTACAAGGCTCCCGCCACACAGCTCTTTGGTCACGTTTGCTCTGCGGGAGAGAGCTCGCGATACTAGGCCTTTCTTGACTCGCGAAGTGAGGCCGTGCTTGCAGGCCTCTTGAACTTGCCTCTCCAGAGCAGCATTCTTGCTGTGGGCGTGAGGCCTGAAAACCCAATCTCTAGGGCTGCCTTTCCTCCTTCCAAGGAAGAGAGTCTGCACGGACGCCTACTGGCTGAAAGTCACATCGTACTGGGAAGTGCTAGTTGGGAAGACAGATTTCAGGGGCAATTGCCGCTGGGTGCACCTGTATGCCTAGGGCTCCCACACTGCCCGGGATCTTCAAGGCTCCCTCCACACATTCCTTTCGTCACGTTTGCTCTGCAGGAGAGAGCTGGCGAAACTAGGCCTTTCTTGACTCGGGAAGTGAGGCCCTGCTTGCAGCCCTGTTGTATTGGCGTCTGCAGAGCTCCACACTTGCTGTGCGATGGAGCCCTGAAAACCCACTCCCTGGGGCTGCCTTTCCTCCCTCCAAGGAAGACAGCCTTCCCGGCCGCCTTCGGGTTGAAAGTCACATTGGGCTGGGGAGTGCTAGTTGGGAAGACAGATTTCAGGGGCAATTGCCGCTGGGTGCACCTGTATGCCTAGGGCTCCCACACTGCCCGGGAACTTCAAGGCTCCCTCCACACAGCTCTTCCGTCACGTTAGCTCTGCAGGAGAGAGCTCGCGAGACTAGGCCTTTCCTGGCTCGGGAAGTGAGGACCTGTTTGCAGGCCTCTTGTACTGGCGACTGCAGAGCCCCACACTTGCTGTGGGCGGGAGGCCTAAAAACCCACTCTCTGGGGCTGCCTTTCCTCCCTCTAAGGAAGAGAGCCTGCACGGCTGACCTCAGGAGGAAATTCACACTGCGCTTGGAAGTGCTCCCCGGGAAGTCAGTTTTCAGGAGTCACGGCCGCTGAGTGCAGCTGTACGCCTAGGGCTCCCACACTACCCGGGAACTACAAGGCTCCCGCCACACAGCTCTTTGGTCACGTTTGCTCTGCGGGAGAGAGCTCGCGATACTAGGCCTTTCTTGACTCGCGAAGTGAGGCCGTGCTTGCAGGCCTCTTGAACTTGCCTCTCCAGAGCAGCATACTTGCTGTGGGCGGGAGGCCTGAAAACCCATTCTCTAGGGCTGCCTTTCCGCCCTCCAAGGAAGAGAGCCTGCACGGACACCTTCTGGCTGAAAGTCACATCGTACTGGGAAGTGCTATTTGGGAAGACAGATTTCAGGGGCAATGGCCGCTGGGTTCACGTGTATGCCTAGGGCTCCCACACTGCCCAGGAACATCAAGGCTCCCTCCACACAGCCCTTCCGTCACGTTTGCTCTGCAGGAGAGAGCTGGCGAAACTAGTTCTTTCTTGACTCGGGAAGTGAGGCCCTGCTTGCAGCCCTGTTGTATTGGCGTCTGCAGAGCTCCACACTTGCTGTGCGATGGAGCCCTGAAAACCCACTCTCTGGGGCTGCCTTTCCTCCCTCTAAGGAAGAGAGCCTGCACGGCTGACCTCAGGAGGAAATTCACACTGCGCTTGGAAGTGCTCCCCGGGAAGTCAGTTTTCAGGAGTCACGGCCGCTGAGTGCAGCTGTACGCCTAGGGCTCCCACACTACCCGGGAACTACAAGGCTCCCGCCACACAGCTCTTTGGTCACGTTTGCTCTGCGGGAGAGAGCTCGCGATACTAGGCCTTTCTTGACTCGCGAAGTGAGGCCGTGCTTGCAGGCCTCTTGAACTTGCCTCTCCAGAGCAGCATACTTGCTGTGGGCGGGAGGCCTGAAAACCCAATCTCTAGGGCTGCCTTTCCTCCTTCCAAGGAAGAGAGTCTGCACGGACGCCTACTGGCTGAAAGTCACATCGTACTGGGAAGTGCTAGTTGGGAAGACAGATTTCAGGGGCAATTGCCGCTGGGTGCACCTGTATGCCTAGGGCTCCCACACTGCCCGGGAACTTCAAGGCTCCCTCCACACAGCTCTTACGTCACGTTCGCTCTGCAGGAGAGAGCTCGCGAGACTAGGCCTTTCCTGGCTCGGGAAGTGAGGACCTGTTTGCAGGCCTCTTGTACTGGCGACTGCAGAGCCCCACACTTGCTGTGCGAGGGAGGCCTGAAAACCCACTCTCTGGGGCTGCCTTTCCTCCCTCCAAGGAAGACAGCCTTCCCGGCCACCTTCGGGTTGAAAGTCACATTGGGCTGGGGAGTGCTAGTTGGGAAGACAGATTTCAGGGGCAATTGCCGCTGGGTGCACCTGTATGCCTAGGGCTCCCACACTGCCCGGGAACTTCAAGGCTCCCTCCACACAGCTCTTCCGTCACGTTAGCTCTGCAGGAGAGAGCTCGCGAGACTAGGCCTTTCCTGGCTCGGGAAGTGAGGACCTGTTTGCAGGCCTCTTGTACTGGCGACTGCAGAGCCCCACACTTGCTGAGGGCGGGATGCCTAAAAACCCACTCTCTGGGGCTGCCTTTCCTCCCTCCAAAGAAGACAGCCTTCCCAGCCGCCTTCGGGTTGAAAGTCACATTGGGCTGGGGAGTGCTAGTTGGAAGACAGTTTTCTGTGGCCTGGCCCCTGGCTGCAAGTTTACGGCTAGGGCTCTCACAATGACCGGGAACATGAAGCCTACCTCAAAACAGCTCTTTGGTCACGTTTGCTCTGCGGGAGAGAGCTCGCGATACTAGGCCTTTCTTGACTCGCGAAGTAAGGCCGTGCTTGCAGGCCTCTTGAACTTGCCTCTCCAGACCAGCATACTTGCTGTGGGCGGGAGGCCTGAAAACCCATTCTCTAGGGATGCCTTTCCGCCCTCCAAGGAAGAGAGTCTGCACGACGCCTTCTGGCTGAAAGTCACATCGTACTGGGGAGTGGATTTGGGAAGACAGATTTCAGGGGCAATGGCCGCTGGGTTCACGTGTATGCCTAGGGCTCCCACACTGCCCAGGAACATCAAGGCTCCCTCCACACAGCCCTTCCGTCACGTTTGCTCTGCAGGAGAGAGCTGGCGCAACTAGGTCTTTCTTGACTCCGGAAGTGAGGCCCTGCTTGCAGCCCTGTTGTATTGGCGTCTGCAGAGCTCCACACTTGCTGTGCGATGGAGCCCTGAAAACCCACTCTCTGGGGCTGCCTTTCCTCCCTCTAAGGAAGAGAGCCTGCACGGCTGACCTCAGGAGGAAATTCACACTGCGCTTGGAAGTGCTCCCCGGGAAGTCAGTTTTCAGGAGTCACGGCCGCTGAGTGCAGCTGTACGCCTAGGGCTCCCACACTACCCGGGAACTACAAGGCTCCCGCCACACAGCTCTTTGGTCACGTTTGCTCTGCGGGAGAGAGCTCGCGATACTAGGCCTTTCTTGACTCGCGAAGTGAGGCCGTGCTTGCAGGCCTCTTGAACTTGCCTCTCCAGAGCAGCATACTTGCTGTGGGCGGGAGGCCTGAAAACCCAATCTCTAGGGCTGCCTTTCCTCCCTCCAAGGAAGAGAGTCTGCACGGACGCCTACTGGCTGAAAGTCACATCGTACTGGGAAGTGCTAGTTGGGAAGACAGATTTCAGGGGCAATTGCCGCTGGGTGCACCTGTATGCCTAGGGCTCCCACACTGCCCGGGAACTTCAAGGCTCCCTCCACACAGCTCTTCCGTCACGTTCGCTCTGCAGGAGAGAGCTCGCGAGACTAGGACTTTCCTGGCTCGGGAAGTGAGGACCTGTTTGCAGGCCTCTTGTACTGGCGACTGCAGAGCCCCACACTTGCTGTGGGCGGGAGGCCTAAAAACCCACTCTCTGGGGCTGCCTTTCTTCCCTCCAAGGAAGACAGCCTTCCCGGCCGCCTTCGGGTTGAAAGTCACATTGGGCAGGGGAGTGCTAGTTGGGAAGACATTTTTCTGTGGCCTGGCCGCTGGCTGCAAGTTTACGGCTAGGGCTCTCACAATGACCGGGAACATGAAGCCTACCTCAAAACAGCTCTTTGGTCACGTTTGCTCTGCGGGAGAGAGCTCGCGATACTAGGCCTTTCTTGACTCGCGAAGTGAGGCCGTGCTTGCAGGCCTCTTGAACTTGCCTCTCCAGAGCAGCATACTTCCTGTGGGCGGGAGGCCTGAAAACACATTCCCTAGGGCTGCCTTTCCGCACTCCAAGGAAGAGAGTCTGCACGGACACCTTCTGGCTGAAAGTCACATCGTACTGGGAAGTGCTAGTTGGGAAGACAGATTTCAGGGGCAATTGCCGCTGGGTGCACCTGTATGCCTAGGGCTCCCACACTGCCCGGGATCTTCAAGGCTCCCTCCACACATTCCTTTCGTCACGTTTGCTCTGCAGGAGAGAGCTGGCGAAACTAGGCGTTTCTTGACTCGGGAAGTGAGGCCCTGCTTGCAGCCCTGTTGTATTGGCGTCTGCAGAGCTCCACACTTGCTGTGCGATGGAGCCCTGAAAACCCACTCCCTGGGGCTGCCTTTCCTCCCTCCAAGGAAGACAGCCTTCCCGGCCGCCTTCGGGTTGAAAGTCACATTGGGCTGGGGAGTGCTAGTTGGGAAGACAGATTTCAGGGGCAATTGCCGCTGGGTGCACCTGTATGCCTAGGGCTCCCACACTGCCCGGGAACTTCAAGGCTCCCTCCACACAGCTCTTCCGTCACGTTAGCTCTGCAGGAGAGAGCTCGCGAGACTAGGCCTTTCCTGGCTCGGGAAGTGAGGACCTGTTTGCAGGCCTCTTGTACTGGCGACTGCAGAGCCCCACACTTGCTGTGGGCGGGAGGCCTAAAAACCCACTCTCTGGGGCTGCCTTTCCTCCCTCTAAGGAAGAGAGCCTGCACGGCTGACCTCAGGAGGAAATTCACACTGCGCTTGGAAGTGCTCCCCGGGAAGTCAGTTTTCAGGAGTCACGGCCGCTGAGTGCAGCTGTACGCCTAGGGCTCCCACACTACCCGGGAACTACAAGGCTCCCGCCACACAGCTCTTTGGTCACGTTTGCTCTGCGGGAGAGAGCTCGCGATACTAGGCCTTTCTTGACTCGCGAAGTGAGGCCGTGCTTGCAGGCCTCTTGAACTTGCCTCTCCAGAGCAGCATACTTGCTGTGGGCGGGAGGCCTGAAAACCCATTCTCTAGGGCTGCCTTTCCGCCCTCCAAGGAAGAGAGCCTGCACGGACACCTTCTGGCTGAAAGTCACATCGTACTGGGAAGTGCTATTTGGGAAGACAGATTTCAGGGGCAATGGCCGCTGGGTTCACGTGTATGCCTAGGGCTCCCACACTGCCCAGGAACATCAAGGCTCCCTCCACACAGCCCTTCCGTCACGTTTGCTCTGCAGGAGAGAGCTGGCGAAACTAGTTCTTTCTTGACTCGGGAAGTGAGGCCCTGCTTGCAGCCCTGTTGTATTGGCGTCTGCAGAGCTCCACACTTGCTGTGCGATGGAGCCCTGAAAACCCACTCTCTGGGGCTGCCTTTCCTCCCTCTAAGGAAGAGAGCCTGCACGGCTGACCTCAGGAGGAAATTCACACTGCGCTTGGAAGTGCTCCCCGGGAAGTCAGTTTTCAGGAGTCACGGCCGCTGAGTGCAGCTGTACGCCTAGGGCTCCCACACTACCCGGGAACTACAAGGCTCCCGCCACACAGCTCTTTGGTCACGTTTGCTCTGCGGGAGAGAGCTCGCGATACTAGGCCTTTCTTGACTCGCAAAGTGAGGCCGTGCTTGCAGGCCTCTTGAACTTGCCTCTCCAGAGCAGCATACTTGCTGTGGGCGGGAGGCCTGAAAACCCAATCTCTAGGGCTGCCTTTCCTCCCTCCAAGGAAGAGAGTCTGCACGGACGCCTACTGGCTGAAAGTCACATCGTACTGGGAAGTGCTAGTTGGGAAGACAGATTTCAGGGACAATTGCCGCTGGGTGCACCTGTATGCTTAGGGCTCCCACACTGCCCGGGAACTTCAATGCTCCCTCCACACAGCTCTTCCGTCACGTTCGCTCTGCAGGAGAGAGCTCGCGAGACTAGGCCTTTCCTGGCTCGGGAAGTGAGGACCTGTTTGCAGGCCTCTTGTACTGGCGACTGCAGAGCCCCACACTTGCTGTGGGCGGGAGGCCTAAAAACCCACTCTCTGGGGCTGCCTTTCCTCCCTCCAAGGAAGACAGCCTTCCCGGCCGCCTTCCGGTTGAAAGTCACATTGGGCTGGGGAGTGCTAGTTGGGAAGACAGTTTTCTGTGGCCTGGCCGCTGGCTGCAAGTTTACGGCTAGGGCTCTCACAATGACCGGGAACATGAAGCCTACCTCAAAACAGCTCTTTGGTCACGTTTGCTCTGCGGGAGAGAGCTCGCGATACTAGGCCTTTCTTGACTCGCAAAGTAAGGCCGTGCTTGCAGGCCTCTTGAACTTGCCTCTCCAGAGCAGCATACTTGCTGTGGGCGGGAGGCCTGAAAACCCATTCTCTAGGGCTGCCTTTCCGCCCTCCAAGGAAGAGAGTCTACATGGACACCTTCTGGCTGAAAGTCACATCGTACTGGGAAGTGCTAGTTGGGAAGACAGATTTCAGGGGCAATGGCCGCTGGGTGCACCTGTATGCCTAGGGCTCCCACACTGCCCGGGAACTTCAAGGCTCCCTCCACACAGCTCTTCCGTCACGTTCGCTCTGAAGGGGAGAGCTCACGAGACTAGGCCTTTCCTGGCTCGGGAAGTGAGGACCTGTTTGCAGGCCTCTTGTACTGGCGACTGCAGAGCCCCACACTTGCTGTGGGCGGGAGGCCTAAAAACCCACTCTCTGGGGCTGCCTTTCCTCCCTCTATGGAAGAGAGCCTGCACGGCTGACCTCAGGAGGAAATTCACACTGCGCTTGGAAGTGCTCCCCGGGAAGTCAGTTTTCAGGAGTCACGGCCGCTGAGTGCAGCTGTACGGCTAGGGCTCCCACACTACCCGGGAACTACAAGGCTCCCGCCACACAGCTCTTTGGTCACGTTTGCTCTGCGGGAGAGAGCTCGCGATAATAGGCCTTTCTTGACTCGCGAACTGAGGCCGTGCTTGCAGGCCTCTTGAACTTGCCTCTCCAGAGCAGCATTCTTGCTGTGGGCGTGAGGCCTGAAAACCCAATCTCTAGGGCTGCCTTTCCTCCCTCCAAGGAAGAGAGTCTGCACGGACGCCTACTGGCTGAAAGTCACATCGTACTGGGAAGTGCTAGTTGGGAAGACAGATTTCAGGGGCAATTGCCGCTGGGTGCACCTGTATGCCTAGGGCTCCCACACTGCCCGGGATCTTCAAGGCTCCCTCCACACATTCCTTTCGTCACGTTTGCTCTGCAGGAGAGAGCTGGCGAAACTAGGCCTTTCTTGACTCGGGAAGTGAGGCCCTGCTTGCAGCCCTGTTGTATTGGCATCTGCAGAGCTCCACACTTGCTGTGCGATGGAGCCCTGAAAACCCACTCTCTGGGGCTGCCTTTCCTCCCTCCAAGGAAGACAGCCTTCCCGGCCGCCTTCGGGTTGAAAGTCACATTGGGCTGGGGAGTGCTAGTTGGGAAGACAGATTTCAGGGGCAATTGCCGCTGGGTGCACCTGTATGCCTAGGGCTCCCACACTGCCCGGGAACTTCAAGGCTCCCTCCACACAGCTCTTCCGTCACGTTAGCTCTGCAGGAGAGAGCTCGCGAGACTAGGCCTTTCCTGGCTCGGGAAGTGAGGACCTGTTTGCAGGCCTCTTGTACTGGCGACTGCAGAGCCCCACACTTGCTGTGGGCGGGAGGCCTAAAAACCCACTCTCTGGGGCTGCCTTTCCTCCCTCTAAGGAAGAGAGCCTGCACGGCTGACCTCAGGAGGAAATTCACACTGCGCTTGGAAGTGCTCCCCGGGAAGTCAGTTTTCAGGAGTCACGGCCGCTGAGTGCAGCTGTACGCCTAGGGCTCCCACACTACCCGGGAACTACAAGGCTCCCGCCACACAGCTCTTTGGTCACGTTTGCTCTGCGGGAGAGAGCTCGCGATACTAGGCCTTTCTTGACTCGCGAAGTGAGGCCGTGCTTGCAGGCCTCTTGAACTTGCCTCCCCAGAGCAGCATACTTGCTGTGGGCGGGAGGCCTGAAAACCCAATCTCTAGGGCTGCCTTTCCTCCCTCCAAGGAAGAGAGTCTGCACGGACGCCTACTGGCTGAAAGTCACATCGTACTGGGAAGTGCTAGTTGGGAAGACAGATTTTAGGGGCAATTTCCGCTGGGTGCACCTGTATGCCTAGGGCTCCCACACTGCCCGGGATCTTCAAGGGTCCCTCCACACATTCCTTTCGTCACGTTTGCTCTGCAGGAGAGAGCTGGCGAAACTAGGTCTTTCTTGACTCGGGAAGTGAGGCCCTGCTTGCAGCCCTGTTGTATTGGCGTCTGCAGAGCTCCACACTTGCTGTGCGATGGAGCCCTGAAAACCCACTCTCTGGGGCTGCCTTTCCTCCCTCCAAGGACGACAGCCTTCCCGGCCGCCTTCGGGCTGAAAGTCACATTGGGCTGGGAAGTGCTAGCTGGGAAGTCAGTTTTCAGGAGCCATGGCCGCTGGCTGCATGTTTACGGCTAGGCCTCCCACACTGCCCGAGAACATCAAGGCTCCCTCAAAACAGCTCTTCCGTTACGATAGATCTGCAGGAGAGAGCTCGCGAGACTAGGCCTTTCTTGACTCGGGAAGTGAGGCCCTAGTTGCAGGCCTCTTGTACTTGCGTCTACAGATCCCCACACTTGCTGTGCGAGGGAGGCCTGAAAACCCACTCTCTGGGGCTGCCTTTCCTCCCTCCAAGGAAGACAGCCTTCCCGGCCGCCTTCGGGTTGAAAGTCACATTGGGCTGGGGAGTGCTAGTTGGGAAGACAGATTTCAGGGGCAATTGCCGCTGGGTGCACCTGTATGCCTAGGGCTCCCACACTGCCCGGGAACTTCAAGGCTCCCTCCAAACAGCTCTTCCGTCACGTTCGCTCTGCAGGAGAGAGCTCGCGAGACTAGGCCTTTCCTGGCTCGGGAAGTGAGGACCTGTTTGCAGGCCTCTTGTACTGGCGACTGCAGAGCCCCACACTTGCTGTGGGCGGGAGGCCTAAAAACCCACTCTCTGGGGCTGCCTTTCCTCCCTCCAAGGAAGACAGCCTTCCCGGCCGCCTTCGGGTTGAAAGTCACATTGGGCTGGGGAGTGCTAGTTGGGAAGACAGTTTTCTGTGGCCTGGCCCCTGGCTGCAAGTTTACGGCTAGGCCTCTCACAATGACCGGGAACATGAAGCCTACCTCAAAACAGCTCTTTGGTCACGTTTGCTCTGCGGGAGAGAGCTCGCGATACTAGGCCTTTCTTGACTCGCAAAGTAAGGCCGTGCTTGCAGGCCTCTTGAACTTGCCTCTCCAGAGCAGCATACTTGCTGTGGGCGGGAGGCCTGAAAACCCATTCTCTAGGGCTGCCTTTCCGCCCTCCAAGGAAGAGAGACTGCACGGACGCCTTCTGGCTGAAAGTCACATCGTACTGGGGAGTGCTATTTGGGAAGACAGATTTCAGGGGCAATGGCCGCTGGGTTCACGTGTATGCCTAGGGCTCCCACACTGCCCAGGAACATCAAGGCTCCCTCCACACAGCCCTTCTGTCACGTTTGCTCTGCAGGAGAGAGCTGGCGAAACTAGGTCTTTCTTGACTCGGGAAGTGAGGCCCTGCTTGCAGCCCTGTTGTATTGGCGTCTGCAGAGCTCCACACTTGCTGTGCGATGGAGCCCTGAAAACCCACTCTCTGGGGCTGCCTTTCCTCCCTCTAAGGAAGAGAGCCTGCACGGCTGACCTCAGGAGGAAATTCACACTGTGCTTGGAAGTGCTCCCCGGGAAGTCAGTTTTCAGGAGTCACGGCCGCTGAGTGCAGCTGTACGCCTAGGGCTCCCACACTACCCGGGAACTACAAGGCTCCCGCCACACAGCTCTTTGGTCACGTTTCCTCTGCGGGAGAGAGCTCGCGATACTAGGCCTTTCTTGACTCGCGAAGTGAGGCCGTGCTTGCAGTCCTCTTGAACTTGCCTCTCCAGAGCAGCATACTTGCTGTGGGCGTGAGGCCTGAAAACCCAATCTCTAGGGCTGCCTTTCCTCCCTCCAAGGAAGAGAGTCTGCACGGACGCCTACTGGCTGAAAGTCACATCGTACTGGGAAGTGCTAGTTGGGAAGACAGATTTCAGGGGCAATTGCCGCTGGGTGCACCTGTATGCCTAGGGCTCCCACACTGCCCGGGATCTTCAAGGCTCCCTCCACACATTCCTTTCGTCACGTTTGCTCTGCAGGAGAGAGCTGGCGAAACTAGGCCTTTCTTGACTCGGGAAGTGAGGCCCTGCTTGCAGCCCTGTTGTATTGGCATCTGCAGAGCTCCACACTTGCTGTGCGATGGAGCCCTGAAAACCCACTCTCTGGGGCTGCCTTTCCTCCCTCCAAGGAAGACAGCCTTCCCGGCCGCCTTCGGGTTGAAAGTCACATTGGGCTGGGGAGTGCTAGTTGGGAAGACAGATTTCAGGGGCAATTGCCGCTGGGTGCACCTGTATGCCTAGGGCTCCCACACTGCCCGGGAACTTCAAGGCTCCCTCCACACAGCTCTTCCGTCACGTTAGCTCTGCAGGAGAGAGCTCGCGAGACTAGGCCTTTCCTGGCTCGGGAAGTGAGGACCTGTTTGCAGGCCTCTTGTACTGGCGACTGCAGAGCCCCACACTTGCTGTGGGCGGGAGGCCTAAAAACCCACTCTCTGGGGCTGCCTTTCCTCCCTCTAAGGAAGAGAGCCTGCACGGCTGACCTCAGGAGGAAATTCACACTGCGCTTGGAAGTGCTCCCCGGGAAGTCAGTTTTCAGGAGTCACGGCCGCTGAGTGCAGCTGTACGCCTAGGGCTCCCACACTACCCGGGAACTACAAGGCTCCCGCCACACAGCTCTTTGGTCACGTTTGCTCTGCGGGAGAGAGCTCGCGATACTAGGCCTTTCTTGACTCGCGAAGTGAGGCCGTGCTTGCAGGCCTCTTGAACTTGCCTCCCCAGAGCAGCATACTTGCTGTGGGCGGGAGGCCTGAAAACCCAATCTCTAGGGCTGCCTTTCCTCCCTCCAAGGAAGAGAGTCTGCACGGACGCCTACTGGCTGAAAGTCACATCGTACTGGGAAGTGCTAGTTGGGAAGACAGATTTTAGGGGCAATTTCCGCTGGGTGCACCTGTATGCCTAGGGCTCCCACACTGCCCGGGATCTTCAAGGGTCCCTCCACACATTCCTTTCGTCACGTTTGCTCTGCAGGAGAGAGCTGGCGAAACTAGGTCTTTCTTGACTCGGGAAGTGAGGCCCTGCTTGCAGCCCTGTTGTATTGGCGTCTGCAGAGCTCCACACTTGCTGTGCGATGGAGCCCTGAAAACCCACTCTCTGGGGCTGCCTTTCCTCCCTCCAAGGACGACAGCCTTCCCGGCCGCCTTCGGGCTGAAAGTCACATTGGGCTGGGAAGTGCTAGCTGGGAAGTCAGTTTTCAGGAGCCATGGCCGCTGGCTGCATGTTTACGGCTAGGCCTCCCACACTGCCCGAGAACATCAAGGCTCCCTCAAAACAGCTCTTCCGTTACGATAGATCTGCAGGAGAGAGCTCGCGAGACTAGGCCTTTCTTGACTCGGGAAGTGAGGCCCTAGTTGCAGGCCTCTTGTACTTGCGTCTACAGATCCCCACACTTGCTGTGCGAGGGAGGCCTGAAAACCCACTCTCTGGGGCTGCCTTTCCTCCCTCCAAGGAAGACAGCCTTCCCGGCCGCCTTCGGGTTGAAAGTCACATTGGGCTGGGGAGTGCTAGTTGGGAAGACAGATTTCAGGGGCAATTGCCGCTGGGTGCACCTGTATGCCTAGGGCTCCCACACTGCCCGGGAACTTCAAGGCTCCCTCCAAACAGCTCTTCCGTCACGTTCGCTCTGCAGGAGAGAGCTCGCGAGACTAGGCCTTTCCTGGCTCGGGAAGTGAGGACCTGTTTGCAGGCCTCTTGTACTGGCGACTGCAGAGCCCCACACTTGCTGTGGGCGGGAGGCCTAAAAACCCACTCTCTGGGGCTGCCTTTCCTCCCTCCAAGGAAGACAGCCTTCCCGGCCGCCTTCGGGTTGAAAGTCACATTGGGCTGGGGAGTGCTAGTTGGGAAGACAGTTTTCTGTGGCCTGGCCCCTGGCTGCAAGTTTACGGCTAGGCCTCTCACAATGACCGGGAACATGAAGCCTACCTCAAAACAGCTCTTTGGTCACGTTTGCTCTGCGGGAGAGAGCTCGCGATACTAGGCCTTTCTTGACTCGCAAAGTAAGGCCGTGCTTGCAGGCCTCTTGAACTTGCCTCTCCAGAGCAGCATACTTGCTGTGGGCGGGAGGCCTGAAAACCCATTCTCTAGGGCTGCCTTTCCGCCCTCCAAGGAAGAGAGACTGCACGGACGCCTTCTGGCTGAAAGTCACATCGTACTGGGGAGTGCTATTTGGGAAGACAGATTTCAGGGGCAATGGCCGCTGGGTTCACGTGTATGCCTAGGGCTCCCACACTGCCCAGGAACATCAAGGCTCCCTCCACACAGCCCTTCTGTCACGTTTGCTCTGCAGGAGAGAGCTGGCGAAACTAGGTCTTTCTTGACTCGGGAAGTGAGGCCCTGCTTGCAGCCCTGTTGTATTGGCGTCTGCAGAGCTCCACACTTGCTGTGCGATGGAGCCCTGAAAACCCACTCTCTGGGGCTGCCTTTCCTCCCTCTAAGGAAGAGAGCCTGCACGGCTGACCTCAGGAGGAAATTCACACTGTGCTTGGAAGTGCTCCCCGGGAAGTCAGTTTTCAGGAGTCACGGCCGCTGAGTGCAGCTGTACGCCTAGGGCTCCCACACTACCCGGGAACTACAAGGCTCCCGCCACACAGCTCTTTGGTCACGTTTCCTCTGCGGGAGAGAGCTCGCGATACTAGGCCTTTCTTGACTCGCGAAGTGAGGCCGTGCTTGCAGTCCTCTTGAACTTGCCTCTCCAGAGCAGCATACTTGCTGTGGGCGGGAGGCCTGAAAACCCAATCTCTAGGGCTGCCTTTCCTCCCTCCAAGGAAGAGAGTCTGCACGGACGCCTACTGGCTGAAAGTCACATCGTACTGGGAAGTGCTAGTTGGGAAGACAGATTTCAGGGACAATTGCCGCTGGGTGCACCTGTATGCTTAGGGCTCCCACACTGCCCGGGAACTTCAATGCTCCCTCCACACAGCTCTTCCGTCACGTTCGCTCTGCAGGAGAGAGCTCGCGAGACTAGGCCTTTCCTGGCTCGGGAAGTGAGGACCTGTTTGCAGGCCTCTTGTACTGGCGACTGCAGAGCCCCACACTTGCTGTGGGCGGGAGGCCTAAAAACCCACTCTCTGGGGCTGCCTTTCCTCCCTCCAAGGAAGACAGCCTTCCCGGCCGCCTTCCGGTTGAAAGTCACATTGGGCTGGGGAGTGCTAGTTGGGAAGACAGTTTTCTGTGGCCTGGCCGCTGGCTGCAAGTTTACGGCTAGGGCTCTCACAATGACCGGGAACATGAAGCCTACCTCAAAACAGCTCTTTGGTCACGTTTGCTCTGCGGGAGAGAGCTCGCGATACTAGGCCTTTCTTGACTCGCAAAGTAAGGCCGTGCTTGCAGGCCTCTTGAACTTGCCTCTCCAGAGCAGCATACTTGCTGTGGGCGGGAGGCCTGAAAACCCATTCTCTAGGGCTGCCTTTCCGCCCTCCAAGGAAGAGAGTCTACATGGACACCTTCTGGCTGAAAGTCACATCGTACTGGGAAGTGCTAGTTGGGAAGACAGATTTCAGGGGCAATGGCCGCTGGGTGCACCTGTATGCCTAGGGCTCCCACACTGCCCGGGATCTTCAAGGCTCCCTCCACACATTCCTTTCGTCACGTTTGCTCTGCAGGAGAGAGCTGGCGAAACTAGGCCTTTCTTGACTCGGGAAGTGAGGCCCTGCTTGTAGCCCTGTTGTATTGGCGTCTGCAGAGCTCCACACTTGCTGTGCGATGGAGCCCTGAAAACCCACTCTCTGGGGCTGCCTTTCCTCCCTCCAAGGACGACAGCCTTCCCGGCCGCCTTCGGGCTGAAAGTCACATTGGGCTGGGAAGTGCTAGCTGGGAAGTCAGTTTTCAGGAGCCATGGCCGCTGGCTGCATGTTTACGGCTAGGCCTCCCACACTGCCCGAGAACATCAAGGCTCCCTCCAAACAGCTCTTCCGTCACGTTAGATCTGCAGGAGAGAGCTCGCGAGACTAGGCCTTTCTTGACTCGGGAAGTGAGGCCCTAGTTGCAGGCCTCTTGTACTTGCGTCTACAGAGCCCCACACTTGCTGTGCGAGAGAGGCCTGAAAACCCACTCTCTGGGGCTGCCTTTCCTCCCTCCAAGGAAGACAGCCTTCCCGGCCTCGTTCGAGTTGAAAGTCACGTTGGGCTGGGGAGTGCTAGTTGGGAAGACAGATTTCAGGGGCAATTGCCGCTGGGTGCACCTGTATGCCTAGGGCTCCCACACTGCCCGGGAACTTCAAGGCTCCCTCCACACAGCTCTTCCGTCACGTTCGCTCTGAAGGGGAGAGCTCACGAGACTAGGCCTTTCCTGGCTCGGGAAGTGAGGACCTGTTTGCAGGCCTCTTGTACTGGCGACTGCAGAGCCCCACACTTGCTGTGGGCGGGAGGCCTAAAAACCCACTCTCTGGGGCTGCCTTTCCTCCCTCTATGGAAGAGAGCCTGCACGGCTGACCTCAGGAGGAAATTCACACTGCGCTTGGAAGTGCTCCCCGGGAAGTCAGTTTTCAGGAGTCACGGCCGCTGAGTGCAGCTGTACGGCTAGGGCTCCCACACTACCCGGGAACTACAAGGCTCCCGCCACACAGCTCTTTGGTCACGTTTGCTCTGCGGGAGAGAGCTCGCGATAATAGGCCTTTCTTGACTCGCGAAGTGAGGCCGTGCTTGCAGGCCTCTTGAACTTGCCTCTCCAGAGCAGCATACTTGCTGTGGGCGGGAGGCCTGAAAACCCAATCTCTAGGGCTGCCTTTCCTCCCTCCAAGGAAGAGAGTCTGCACGGACGCCTACTGGCTGAAAGTCACATCGTACTGCGAAGTGATAGTTGGGAAGACAGATTTCAGGGGCAATTGCCGCTAGGTGCACCTGTATGCCTAGGGCTCCCACACTGCCCGGGATCTTCAAGGCTCCCTCCACACATTCCTTTCGTCACGTTTGCTCTGCAGGAGAGAGCTGGCGAAACTAGGCCTTTCTTGACTCGGGAAGTGAGGCCCTGCTTGCAGCCCTGTTGTATTGGCGTCTGCAGAGCTCCACACTTGCTGTGCGATGGAGCCCTGAAAACCCACTCTCTGGGGCTGCCTTTCCTCCCTCCAAGGACGACAGCCTTCCCGGCCGCCTTCGGGCTGAAAGTCACATTGGGCTGCGAAGTGCTAGCTGGGAAGTCAGTTTTCAGGAGCCATGGCCGCTGGCTGCATGTTTACGGCTAGGCCTCCCACACTGCCCGAGAACATCAAGGCTCCCTCAAAACAGCTCTTCCGTCACGTTAGATCTGCAGGAGAGAGCTCGCGAGACTAGGCCTTTCTTGACTCGGGAAGTGAGGCCCTAGTTGCAGGCCTCTTGTACTTGCGTCTACAGAGCCCCACACTTGCTGTGCGAGGGAGGCCTGAAAACCCACTCTCTGGGGCTGCCTTTCCTCCCTCCAAGGAAGACAGCCTTCCCGGCCGCCTTCGGGTTGAAAGTCACATTGGGCTGGGGAGTGCTAGTTGGGAAGACAGATTTCAGGGGCAATTGCCGCTGGGTGCACCTGTATGCCTAGGGCTCCCACACTGCCCGGGAACTTCAAGGCTCCCTCCAAACAGCTCTTCCGTCACGTTAGCTCTGCAGGAGAGAGCTCGCGAGACTAGGCCTTTCCTGGCTCGGGAAGTGAGGACCTGTTTGCAGGCCTGTTGTACTGGCGACTGCAGAGCCCCACACTTGCTGTGGGCGGGAGGCCTAAAAACCCACTCTCTGGGGCTGCCTTTCCTCTCTCCAAGGAAGACAGCCTTCCCGGCCGCCTTCGGGTTGAAAGTCACATTGGGCTGGGGAGTGCTAGTTGGGAAGACAGTTTTCTGTGGCCTGGCCCCTGGCTGCAAGTTTACGGCTAGGCCTCTCACAATGACCGGGAACATGAAGCCTACCTCAAAACAGCTCTTTGGTCACGTTTGCTCTGCGGGAGAGAGCTCGCGAGACTAGGCCTTTCCTGGCTCGGGAAGTGAGGACCTGTTTGCAGGCCTCTTGTACTGGCGACTGCAGAGCCCCACACTTGCTGTGGGCGGGAGGCCTAAAAACCCACTCTCTGGGGCTGCCTTTCCTCCCTCTAAGGAAGAGAGCCTGCACGGCTGACCTCAGGAGGAAATTCACACTGCGCTTGGAAGTGCTCCCCGGGAAGTCAGTTTTCAGGAGTCACGGCCGCTGAGTGCAGCTGTACGCCTAGGGCTCCCACACTACCCGGGAACTACAAGGCTCCCGCCACACAGCTCTTTGGTCACGTTTGCTCTGCGGGAGAGAGCTCGCGATACTAGGCCTTTCTTGACTCGCGAAGTGAGGCCGTGCTTGCAGGCCTCTTGAACTTGCCTCTCCAGAGCAGCATACTTGCTGTGGGCGGGAGGCCTGAAAACCCATTCTCTAGGGCTGCCTTTCCGCCCTCCAAGGAAGAGAGCCTGCACGGACACCTTCTGGCTGAAAGTCACATCGTACTGGGAAGTGCTATTTGGGAAGACAGATTTCAGGGGCAATGGCCGCTGGGTTCACGTGTATGCCTAGGGCTCCCACACTGCCCAGGAACATCAAGGCTCCCTCCACACAGCCCTTCCGTCACGTTTGCTCTGCAGGAGAGAGCTGGCGAAACTAGGTCTTTCTTGACTCGGGAAGTGAGGCCCTGCTTGCAGCCCTGTTGTATTGGCGTCTGCAGAGCTCCACACTTGCTGTGCGATGTAGCCCTGAAAACCCACTCTCTGGGGCTGCCTTTCCTCCCTCTAAGGAAGAGAGCCTGCACGGCTGACCTCAGGAAGAAATTCACACTGCGCTTGGAAGTGCTCCCCGGGAAGTCAGTTTTCAGGAGTCACGGCCGCTGAGTGCAGCTGTACGCCTAGGGCTCCCACACTACCCGGGAACTACAAGGCTCCCGCCACACAGCTCTTTGGTCACGTTTGCTCTGCGGGAGAGAGCTCGCGATACTAGGCCTTTCTTGACTCTCGAAATGAGGCCGTGCTTGCAGGCCTCTTGAACTTGCCTCTCCAGAGCAGCATACTTGCTGTGGGCGGGAGGCCTGAAAACCCAATCTCTAGGGCTGCCTTTCCTCCCTCCAAGGAAGAGAGTCTGCACGGACGCCTACTGGCTGAAAGTCACAACGTACTGGGAAGTGCTAGTTGGGAAGAGAGATTTCAGGGGCAATTGCCGCTGGGTGCACCTGTATGCCTAGGGCTCCCACACTGCCCGGGAACTTCAAGGCTCCCTCCACACAGCTCTTCCGTCTCGTTAGCTCTGCAGGAGAGAGCTCGCGAGACTAGGCCTTTCTTGACTCGCAAAGTAAGGCCGTGCTTGCAGGCCTCTTGAACTTGCCTCTCCAGAGCAGCATACTTGCTGTGGGCGGGAGGCCTGAAAACCCATTCCCTAGGGCTGCCTTTCCGCCCTCCAAGGAAGAGAGTCTGCACGGACGCCTTCGGGCTGAAAGTCACATTGGGCTGCGAAGTGCTAGCTGGGAAGTCAGTTTTCAGGAGCCATGGCCGCTGGCTGCATGTTTATGGCTAAGCCTCCCACACTGCCCGAGAACATCAAGGCTCCCTCAAAACAGCTCTTCCGTCACGTTAGATCTGCAGGAGAGAGCTCGCGAGACTAGGCCTTTCTTGACTCGGGAAGTGAGGCCCTAGTTGCAGGCCTCTTGTACTTGTGTCTAGAGAGCCCCACACTTGCTGTGCGAGGGAGGCCTGAAAACCCACTCTCTGGGGCTGCCTTTCCTCCCTCCAAGGAAGACAGCCTTCCCGACCGCCTTCGGGTTGAAAGTCACATTGGGCTGGGGAGTGCTAGTTGGGAAGACAGATTTCAGGGGCAATTGCCGCTGTGTGCACCTGTATGCCTAGGGCTCCCACACTGCCCGGGAACTTCAAGGCTCTCTCCACAAAGCTCTTCCGTCACGTTAGCTCTGCAGGAGAGAGCTCGCGAGACTAGGCCTTTCCTGGCTCGGGAAGTGAGGACCTGTTTGCAGGCCTCTTGTACTGGCGACTGCAGAGCCCCACACTTGCTGAGGGCGGGATGCCTAAAAACCCACTCTCTGGGGCTGCCTTTCCTCCCTCCAAGGAAGACAGCCTTCCCGGCCGCCTTCGGGTTGAAAGTCACATTGGGCTGGGGAGTGCTAGTTGGAAGACAGTTTTCTGTGACCTGGCCCCTGGCTGCAAGTTTACGGCTAGGGCTCTCACAATGACCGGGAACATGAAGCCTACCTCAAAACAGCTCTTTGGTCACGTTTGCTCTGCGGGAGAGAGCTCGCGATACTAGGCCTTTCTTGACTCGCGAAGTAAGGCCGTGCTTGCAGGCCTCTTGAACTTGCCTCTCCAGAGCAGCATACTTGCTGTGGGCGGGAGGCCTGAAAACCCATTCTCTAGGGCTACCTTTCCGCCCTCCAAGGAAGAGAGTCTGCACGGACGCCTTCTGGCTGAAAGTCACATCGTACTGGGTAGTGCTATTTGGGAAGACAGATTTCAGGGGCAATTGCCGCTGGGTGCACCTGTATGCCTAGGGCTCCCACACTGCCCGGGAACTTCAAGGCTCCCTCCACACAGCTCTTCCGTCACGTTCGCTCTGCAGGAGAGAGCTCGCGAGACTAGGCCTTTCCTGGCTCGGGAAGTGAGGACCTGTTTGCAGGCCTCTTGTACTGGCGACTGCAGAGCCCCACACTTGCTGTGGGCGGGAGGCCTAAAAACCCACTCTCTGGGGCTGCCTTTCCTCCCTCCAAGGAAGACAGCCTTCCCGGCCGCCTTCGGGTTGAAAGTCACATTGGGCTGGGGAGTGCTAGTTGGGAAGACAGTTTTCTGTGGCCTGGCCGCTGGCTGCAAGTTTACGGCTAGGGCTCTCACAATGACCGGGAACATGAAGCCTACCTCAAAACAGCTCTTTGGTCACGTTTGCTCTGCGGGAGAGAGCTCGCGATACTAGGCCTTTCTTGACTCGCAAAGTAAGGCCGTGCTTGCAGGCCTCTTGAACTTGCCTCTCCAGAGCAGCATACTTGCTGTGGGCGGGAGGCCTGAAAACCCATTCTCTAGGGCTGCCTTTCCGCCCTCCAAGGAAGAGAGTCTGCACGGACGCCTTCTGGCTGAAAGTCACATCGTACTGGGGAGTGCTATTTGGGAAGACAGATTTCAGGGGCAATGGCCGCTGGGTTCACGTGTATGCCTAGGGCTCCCACACTGCCCAGGAACATCAAGGCTCGCTCCACACAGCCCTTCCGTCACGTTTGCTCTGCAGGAGAGAGCTGGCGAAACTAGGTCTTTCTTGACTCGGGAAGTGAGGCCCTGCTTGCAGCCCTGTTGTATTGGCGTCTGCAGAGCTCCACACTTGCTGTGCGATGGAGCCCTGAAAACCCACTCTCTGGGGCTGCCTTTCTTCCCTCCAAGGAAGTCTGCCTTCCCGGCCGCCTTCGGGCTGAAAGTCAAATTGGTCTGGGAAGTGCTTGCTGGGAAGTCAGTTTTCAGGAGCCATGGCCGCTGGCTGCATGTTTACGGCTAGGCCTCCCACACTGCCCGAGAACATCAAGGCTCCCTCAAAACAGCTCTTCCGTCACATTAGATCTGCAGGAGAGAGCTCGCGAGACTAGGCCTTTCTTGACTCGGGAAGTGAGGCCCTAGTTGCAGGCCTCTTGTACTTGCGTCTACAGAGCCCCACACTTGCTGTGCGAGGGAGGCCTGAAAACCCACTCTCTGGGGCTGCCTTTCCTCCCTCCAAGGAAGACAGCCTTCCCGGCCGCCTTCGGGTTGAAAATCACATTGGGCTCGGGAGTGCTAGTTGGGAAGACAGATTTCAGGGGCAATTGCCGCTGGGTGCACCTGTATGCCTAGGGCTCCCACACTGCCCGGGAACTTCAAGGCTCCCTCCACACAGCTCTTCCGTCACGTTAGCTCTGCAGGAGAGAGCTCGCGGGACTAGGCCTTTCCTGGCTCGGGAAGTGAGGACCTGTTTGCAGGGCTCTTGTACTGGCGACTGCAGAGCCCCACACTTGCTGTGAGCGGGAGGCCTAAAAACCCACTCTCTGGGGCTGCCTTTCCTTCCTCTAAGGAAGAGAGCCTGCACGGCTGACCTCAGGAGGAAATTCACACTGCGCTTGGAAGTGCTCCCCTGGAAGTCAGTTTTCAGGAGTCACGGCCGCTGAGTGCAGCTGCACGCCTAGGGCTCCCACACTACCCGGGAACTACAAGGCTCCCGCCACACAGCTCTTTGGTCACGTTTGCTCTGCGGGAGAGAGCTCGCGATACTAGGCCTTTCTTGACTCGCGAAGTGAGGCCGTGCTTGCAGGCCTCTTGAACTTGCCTCTCCAGAGCAGCATACTTGCTGTGGGCGGGAGGCCTGAAAACCCAATCTCTAGGGCTGCCTTTCCTCCCTCCAAGGAAGAGAGTCTGCACGGACGCCTACTGGCTGAAAGTCACATCGTACTGGGAAGTGCTAGTTGGGAAGACAGATTTCAGGGGCAATTGCCGCTGGGTGCACCTGTATGCCTAGGGCTCCCACACTGCCCGGGAACTTCAAGGCTCCCTCCACACAGCTCTTCCGTCACGTTCGCTCTGCAGGAGAGAGCTCGCGAGACTAGGCCTTTCCTGGCTCGGGAAGTGAGGACCTGTTTGCAGGCCTCTTGTACTGGCGACTGCAGAGCCCCACACTTGCTATGGGCGTGAGGCCTAAAAACCCACTCTCTGGGGCTGCCTTTCCTCCCTCCAAGGAAGACAGCCTTCCCGGCCGCCTTCGGGTTGAAAGTCACATTGGGCTGGGGAGTGCTAGTTGGGAAGACAGTTTTCTGTGGCCTGGCCGCTGGCTGCAAGTTTACGGCTAGGGCTCTCACAATGACCGGGAACATGAAGCCTACCTCAAAACAGCTCTTTGGTCACGTTTGCTCTGCGGGAGAGAGCTCGCGATACTAGGCCTTTCTTGACTCGCAAAGTAAGGCCGTGCTTGCAGGCCTCTTGAACTTGCCTCTCCAGAGCGGCATACTTGCTGTGGGCGGGAGGCCTGAAAACCCATTCTCTAGGGCTGCCTTTCCGCCCTCCAAGGAAGAGAGTCTGCACGGACGCCTTCTGGCTGAAAGTCACATCGTACTGGGGAGTGCTATTTGGGAAGACAGATTTCAGGGGCAATGGCCGCTGGGTTCACGTGTATGCCTAGGGCTCCCACACTGCCCAGGAACATCAAGGCTCCCTCCACACAGCCCTTCCGTCACGTTTGCTCTGCAGGAGAGAGCTGGCGAAACTAGGTCTTTCTTGACTCGGGAAGTGAGGCCCTGCTTGCAGCCCTGTTGTATTGGCGTCTACAGAGCTCCACACTTGCTGTGCGATGGAGCCCTGAAAACCCACTCTCTGGGGCTGCCTTTCTTCCCTCCAAGGAAGTCTGCCTTCCCGGCCGCCTTCGGGCTGAAAGTCAAATTGGGCTGGGAAGTGCTTGCTGGGAAGTCAGTTTTCAGGAGCCATGGCCGCTGGCTGCATGTTTACGGCTAGGCCTCCCACACTGCCCGAGAACATCAAGGCTCCCTCAAAACAGCTCTTCCGTCACGTTAGATCTGCAGGAGAGAGCTCGCGAGACTAGGCCTTTCTTGACTCGGGAAGTGAGGCCCTAGTTGCAGGCCTCTTGTACTTGCGTCTACAGAGCCCCACACTTGCTGTGCGAGGGAGGCCTGAAAACCCACTCTCTGGGGCTGCCTTTCCTCCCTCCAAGGAAGACAGCCTTCCCGGCCGCCTTCGGGTTGAAAATCACATTGGGCTGGGGAGTGCTAGTTGGGAAGACAGATTTCAGGGGCAATTGCCGCTGGGTGCACCTGTATGCCTAGGGCTCCCACACTGCCCGGGAACTTCAAGGCTCCCTCCACACAGCTCTTCCGTCACGTTAGCTCTGCAGGAGAGAGCTCGCGAGACTAGGCCTTTCCTGGCTCGGGAAGTGAGGACCTGTTTGCAGGCCTCTTGTACTGGCGACTGCAGAGCCCCACACTTGCTGTGGGCGGGAGGCCTAAAAACCCACTCTCTGGGGCTGCCTTTCCTTCCTCTAAGGAAGAGAGCCTGCACGGCTGACCTCAGGAGGAAATTCACACTGCGCTTGGAAGTGCTCCCCTGGAAGTCAGTTTTCAGGAGTCACGGCCGCTGAGTGCAGCTGTACGCCTAGGGCTCCCACACTACCCGGGAACTACAAGGCTCCCGCCACACAGCTCTTTGGTCACGTTTGCTCTGCGGGAGAGAGCTCGCGATACTAGGCCTTTCTTGACTCGCGAAGTGAGGCCGTGCTTGCAGGCCTCTTGAACTTACCTCTCCAGAGCAGCATACTTGCTGTGGGCGGGAGGCCTGAAAACCCAATCTCTAGGGTTGCCTTTCCTCCCTCCAAGGAAGAGAGTCTGCACGGACGCCTACTGGCTGAAAGTCACATCGTACTAGGAAGTGCTAGTTGGGAAGACAGATTTCAGGGGCAATTGCCGCTGGGTGCACCTGTATGCCTAGGGCTCCCACACTGCCCGGGAACTTCAAGGCTCCCTCCACACAGCTCTTCCGTCACGTTAGCTCTGCAGGAGAGAGCTCGCGAGACTAGGCCTTTCCTGGCTCGGGAAGTGAGGACCTGTTTGCAGGCCTCTTGTACTGGCGACTGCAGAGCCCCACACTTGCTGTGGGCGGGAGGCCTAAAAACCCACTCTCTGGGGCTGCCTTTCCTCCCTCCAAAGAAGACAGCCTTCCCGGCCGCCTTCGGGTTGAAAGTCATATTGGGCTGGGGAGTGCTAGTTGGGAAGACAGTTTTCTGTGGCCTGGCCGCTGGCTGCAAGTTTACGGCTAGGGCTCTCACAATGACGAGGAACATGAAGCCTACCTCAAAACAGCTCTTTGGTCACGTTTGCTCTGCGGGAGAGAGCTCGCGATACTAGGCCTTTCTTGACTCGCAAAGTAAGGCCGTGCTTGCAGGCCTCTTGAACTTGCCTCTCCAGAGCAGCATACGTGCTGTGGGCAGGAGGCCTGAAAACCCAATCTCTAGGGCTGCCTTTCCTCCCTCCAAGGAAGAAGAGTCTGCAGGGACGCCTACTGGCTGAAAGTCACATCGTACTGGGAAGTGCTAGTTGGGAAGACAGATTTCAGGGGCAATTGCCGCTGGGTGCACCTGTATGCCTAGGGCTCCCACACTGCCCGGGATCTTCAAGGCTCCCTCCAAACAGCTCTTCCGACACGTTTGCTCTGCAGGAGAGAGCTCGCGAGACTAGGCCTTTCCTGGCTCGGGAAGTGAGGACCTGCTTGCAGCCCTGTTGTATTGGCGTCTACAGAGCTCCACACTTGCTGTGCGATGGAGCCCTGAAAACCCACTCTCTGGGGCTGCCTTTCCTCCCTCCAAGGACGACAGCCTTCCCGGCCGCCTTCGGGCTGAAAGTCACATTGGGCTGGGAAGTGCTAGCTGGGAAGTCAGTTTTCAGGAGCCATGGCCGCTGGCTGCATGTTTACGGCTAGGCCTCCCACACTGCCCGAGAACATCAAGGCTCCCTCAAAACAGCTCTTCCGTCACGTTAGATCTGCAGGAGAGAGCTCGCGAGACTAGGCCTTTCTTGACTCGGGAAGTGAGGCCCTAGTTGGAGGCCTCTTGTACTTGCGTCTACAGAGCCCCACACTTGCTGTGCGAGGGAGGCCTGAAAACCCACTCTCTGGGGCTGCCTTTCCTCCCTCCAAGGAAGACAGCCTTCCCGGCCGCCTTCGTGTTGAAAATCACATTGGGCTGGGGAGTGCTAGTTGGGAAGACAGATTTCAGGGGCAATTGCCGCTGGGTGCACCTGTATGCCTAGGGCTCCCACACTGCCCGGGAACTTCAAGGCTCCCTCCACACAGCTCTTCCGTCACGTTAGCTCTGCAGGAGAGAGCTCGCGAGACTAGGCCTTTCCTGGCTCGGGAAGTGAGGACCTGTTTGCAGGCCTCTTGTACTGGCGACTGCAGAGCCCCACACTTGCTGTGGGCGGGAGGCCTAAAAACCCACTCTCTGGGGCTGCCTTTCCTTCCTCTAAGGAAGAGAGCCTGCACGGCTGACCTCAGGAGGAAATTCACACTGCGCTTGGAAGTGCTCCCCTGGAAGTCAGTTTTCAGGAGTCACGGCCGCTGAGTGCAGCTGTACGCCTAGGGCTCCCACACTACCCGGGAACTACAAGGCTCCCGCCACACAGCTCTTTGGTCACATTTGCTCTGCGGGAGAGAGCTCGCGATACTAGGCCTTTCTTGACTCGCGAAGTGAGGCCGTGCTTGCAGGCCTCTTGAACTTGCCTCTCCAGAGCAGCATACTTGCTGTGGGCGGGAGGCCTGAAAACCCAATCTCTAGGGCTGCCTTTCCTCCCTCCAAGGAAGAGAGTCTGCACGGACGCCTACTGGCTGAAAGTCACATCGTACTGGGAAGTGCTAGTTGGGAAGACAGATTTCAGGGGCAATTGCCGCTGGGTGCACCTGTATGCCTAGGGCTCCCACACTGCCCGGGAACTTCAAGGCTCCCTCCACACAGCTCTTCCGTCACGTTAGCTCTGCAGGAGAGAGCTCGCGAGACTAGGCCTTTCCTGGCTCGGGAAGTGAGGACCTGTTTGCAGGCCTCTTGTACTGGCGACTGCAGAGCCCCACACTTGCTGTGGGCGTGAGGCCTAAAAACCCACTCTCTGGGGCTGCCTTTCCTCCCTCCAAGGAAGACAGCCTTCCCGGCCGCCTTCGGGTTGAAAGTCACATTGGGCTGGGGAGTGCTAGTTGGGAAGACAGTTTTCTGTGGCCTGGCCGCTGGCTGCAAGTTTACGGCTAGGGCTCTCACAATGACCGGGAACATGAAGCCTACCTCAAAACAGCTCTTTGGTCACGTTTGCTCTGCGGGAGAGAGCTCGCGATACTAGGCCTTTCTTGACTCGCAAAGTAAGGCCGTGCTTGCAGGCCTCTTGAACTTGCCTCTCCAGAGCGGCATACTTGCTGTGGGCGGGAGGCCTGAAAACCCATTCTCTAGGGCTGCCTTTCCGCCCTCCAAGGAAGAGAGTCTGCACGGACGCCTTCTGGCTGAAAGTCACATCGTACTGGGGAGTGCTATTTGGGAAGACAGATTTCAGGGGCAATGGCCGCTGGGTTCACGTGTATGCCTAGGGCTCCCACACTGCCCAGGAACATCAAGGCTCCCTCCACACAGCCCTTCCGTCACGTTTGCTCTGCAGGAGAGAGCTGGCGAAACTAGGTCTTTCTTGACTCGGGAAGTGAGGCCCTGCTTGCAGCCCTGTTGTATTGGCGTCTGCAGAGCTCCACACTTGCTGTGCGATGGAGCCCTGAAAACCCACTCTCTGGGGCTGCCTTTCCTCCCTCTAAGGAAGAGAGCCTGCACGGCTGACCTCAGGAGGAAATTCACACTGCGCTTGGAAGTGCTCCCTGGGAAGTCAGTTTTCGGGAGTCACGGCCGCTGAGTGCAGCTGTGCGCCTAGGGCTCCCACACTACCCGGGAACTACAAGGCTCCCGCCACACAGCTCTTTGGTCACGTTTGCTCTGCGGGAGAGAGCTCGCGATACTAGGCCTTTCTTGACTCGCGAAGTGAGGCCGTGCTTGCAGGCCTCTTGAACTTGCCTCTCTAGAGCAGCATACTTGCTGTGGGCGGGAGGCCTGAAAACCCAATCTCTAGGGCTGCCTTTCCTCCCTCCAAGGAAGAGAGTCTGCACGGACGCCTACTGGCTGAAAGTCACATCGTACTGGGAAGTGCTAGTTGGGAAGACAGATTTCAGGGGCAATTGCCGCTGGGTGCACCTGTATGCCTAGGGCTCCCACACTGCCCGGGAACTTCAAGGCTCCCTCCACACAGCTCTTCCGTTACGTTAACTCTGCAGGAGAGAGCTCGCGAGACTAGGCCTTTCCTGGCTCGGGAAGTGAGGCCCTGCTTGCAGCCCTGTTGTATTGGCGTCTGCAGAGCTCCACACTTGCTGTGCGATGGAGCCCTGAAAACCCACTCTCTAGGGCTGCCTTTCCTCCCTCCAAGGACGACAGCCTTCCCGGCCGCCTTCGGGCTGAAAGTCACATTGGGCTGAGAAGTGCTAGCTGGGAAGTCAGTTTTCAGGAGCCATGGCCGCTGGCTGCATGTTTACGGCTAGGCCTCCCACACTGCCCGAGAACATCAAGGCTCCCTCCACACAGCTCTTCCGTCACGTTAGATCTGCAGGAGAGAGCTCGCGAGACTAGGCCTTTCTTGACTCGGGAAGTGAGGCCCTAGTTGCAGGCCTCTTGTACTTGCGTCTACAGAGCCCCACACTTGCTGTGCGAGGGAGGCCTGAAAACCCACTCTCTGGGGCTGCCTTTCCTCCCTCCAAGGAAGACAGCCTTCCCGGCCGCCTTCGGGTTGAAAGTCACATTGGGCTGGGGAGTGCTAGTTGGGAAGACAGATTTCAGGGGCAATTGCCGCTGGGTGCACCTGTATGCCTAGGGCTCCCACACTGCCCGGGAACTTCAAGGCTCTCTCCACACAGCTCTTCCGTCACGTTAGCTCTGCAGGAGAGAGCTCGCGAGACTAGGCCTTTCCTGGCTCGGGAAGTGAGGACCTGTTTGCAGGCCTCTTGTACTGGCAACTGCAGAGCCCCACACTTGCTGAGGGCGGGATGCCTAAAAACCCACTCTCTGGGGCTGCCTTTCCTCCCTGCAAGGAAGACAGCCTTCCCGGCCGCCTTCGGGTTGAAAGTCACATTGGGCTGGGGAGTGCTAGTTGGAAGACAGTTTTCTGTGGCCTGGCCCCTGGCTGCAAGTTTACGGCTAGGGCTCTCACAATGACCGGGAACATGAAGCCTATCTCAAAACAGCTCTTTGGTCACGTTTGCTCTGCGGGAGAGAGCTCGCGATACTAGGCCTTTCTTGACTCGCGAAGTAAGGCCGTGCTTGCAGGCCTCTTGAACTTGCCTCTCCAGAGCAGCATACTTGCTGTGGGCGGGAGGCCTGAAAACCCATTCTCTAGGGCTGCCTTTCCGCCCTCCAAGGAAGAGAGTCTGCACGACGCCTTCTGGCTGAAAGTCACATCGTATTGGGGAGTGCTCTTTGGGAAGACAGATTTCAGGGGCAATGGCCGCTGGGTTCACGTGTATGCCTAGGGCTCCCACACTCCCCAGGAACATCAAGGCTCCCTCCACACAGCACTTCCGTCACGTTTGCTCTGCAGGAGAGAGCTGGCGAAACTAGGTCTTTCTTGACTCGGGAAGTGAGGCCCTGCTTGCAGACCTGTTGTATTGGCGTCTGCAGAGCTCCACACTTGCTGTGCGATGGAGCCGTGAAAACCCACTCTCTGGGGCTGCCTTTCCTCCCTCCAAGGAAGTCTGCCTTCCCGCCCGCCTTCGGGCTGAAAGTCACATTGGGCTGGGATGTGCTAGCTGGGAAGTCAGTTTTCAGGAGCCATGGCCGATGGCTGCATGTTTACGGCTAGGCCTCCCACACTGCCCGAGAACATCAAGGCTCCCTCAAAACAGCTCTTTGGTCACGTTTGCTCTGCAGGAGAGAGCTCGCGAGACTAGGCCTTTCTTGACTCGGGAAGTGAGGCCCTAGTTGCAGGCCTCTTGTACTTGCGTCTACAGAGCCCCACACTTGCTGTGCGAGAGAGGCCTGAAAACCCACTCTCTGGGGCTGCCTTTCCTCCCTCCAAGGAAGACAGCCTTCCCGGCCGCCTTCGGGTTGAAAGTCACATTGGGCTGGGGAGTGCTAGTTGGGAAGACAGATTTCAGGGGCAATTGCCGCTGGGTGCACCTGTATGCCTAGGGCTCCGACACTGCCCGGGAACTTCAAGGCTCCCTCCAAACAGCTCTTCCGTCACGTTCGCTCTGCAGGAGAGAGCTCGCGAGACTAGGCCTTTCCTGGCTCGGGAAGTGAGGACCTGTTTGCAGGCCTCTTGTACTGGCGACTGCAGAGCCCCACACTTGCTGTGGGCGGGAGGCCTAAAAACCCACTCTCTGGGGCTGCCTTTCCTCCCTCCAAGGAAGACAGCCTTCCCGGCCGCCTTCGGGTTGAAAGTCACATTTGGCTGAGGAGTGCTAGTTGGGAAGACATTTTTCTGTGGCCTGGCCGCTGGCTGCAAGTTTACGGCTAGGGCTCTCACAATGACCGGGAACATGAAGCCTACCTCAAAACAGCTCTTTGGTCACGTTTGCTCTGCGGGAGAGAGCTCGCGATACTAGGCCTTTCTTGACTCGGGAAGTGAGGCCCTGCTTGCAGCCCTGTTGTATTGGCGTCTGCAGAGCTCCACACTTGCTGTGCGATGGAGCCCTGAAAACCCACTCTCTGGGGCTGCCTTTCCTCACTCTAAGGAAGAGAGCCTGCACGGCTGACCTCAGGAGGAAATTCACACTGCGCTTGGAAGTGCTCCCCGGGAAGTCAGTTTTCAGGAGTCACGGCCGCTGAGTGCAGCTGTACGCCTAGGGCTCCCACACTACCCGGGAACTACAAGGCTCCCGCCACACAGCTCTTTGGTCACGTTTGCTCTGCGGGAGAGAGCTCGCGATACTAGGCCTTTCTTGACTCGCGAAGTGAGGCCGTGCTTGCAGGCCTCTTGAACTTGCCTCTCCAGAGCAGCATACTTGCTGTGGGCGGGAGGCCTGAAAACCCAATCTCTAGGGCTGCCTTTCCTCCCTCCAAGGAAGAGAGTCTGCACGGACGCCTACTGGCTGAAAGTCACATCGTACTGGGAAGTGCTAGTTGGGAAGACAGATTTCAGGGGCAATTGCCGCTGGGTGCACCTGTATGCCTAGGGCTCCCACACTGCCCGGGATCTTCAAGGCTCCCTCCACACATTCCTTTCGTCACGTTTGCTCTGCAGGAGAGAGCTGGCGAAACTAGGCCTTTCTTGACTCAGGAAGTGAGGCCCTGCTTGCAGCCCTGTTGTATTGGCGTCTGCAGAGCTCCACACTTGCTGTGCGATGGAGCCCTGAAAACCCACTCTCTGGGGCTGCCTTTCCTCCCGCCAAGGACGACAGCCTTCCCGGCCGCCTTCGGGCTGAAAGTCACATTGGGCTGGGAAGTGCTAGCTGGGAAGTCAGTTTTCAGGAGCCATGGCCGCTGGCTGCATGTTTACGGCTAGGCCTCCCACACTGCCCGAGAACACCAAGGCTCCCTCAAAACAGCTCTTCCGTCACGTTAGATCTGCAGGAGAGAGCTCGCGAGACTAGGCCTTTCTTGACTCGGGAAGTGAGGCCCTAGTTGCAGGCCTCTTGTACTTGCGTCTACAGAGCCCCACACTTGCTGTGCGAGGGAGGCCTGAAAACCCACTCTCTGGGGCTGCCTTTCCTCCCTCCAAGGAAGACAGCCTTCCCGGCCGCCTTCGGGTTGAAAGTCACATTGGGCTGGGGAGTGCTAGTTGGGAAGACAGGTTTCAGGGGCAATTGCCGCTGGGTGCACCTGTATGCCTAGGGCTCCCACACTGCCCGGGAACTTCAAGGCTCCCTCCACACAGCTCTTCCGTCACGTTAGCTCTGCAGGAGAGAGCTCGCGAGACTAGGCCTTTCCTGGCTCGGGAAGTGAGGACCTGTTTGCAGGCCTCTTGTACTGGCGACTGCAGAGCCCCACACTTGCTGTGGGCGGGAGGCCTAAAAACCCACACTCTGGGGCTGCCTTTCCTTCCTCTAAGGAAGAGAGGCTGCACGGCTGACCTCAGGAGGAAATTCACACTGCGCTTGGAAGTGCTCCCCGGGAAGTCAGTTTTCAGGAGTCACGGCCGCTGAGTGCAGCTGTACGCCTAGGGCTCCCACACTACCCGGGAACTACAAGGCTCCCGCCACACAGCTCTTTGGTCATGTTTTCTCTGCGGGAGAGAGCTCGCGATACTAGGCCTTTCTTGACTCGCAAAGTGAGGCCGTGCTTGCAGGCCTCTTGAACTTGCCTCTCCAGAGCAGCATACTTGCTGTGGGCGGGAGGCCTGAAAACCCAATCTCTAGGGCTGCCTTTCCTCCCTCCAAGGAAGCGAGTCCCAAGGAAGCGAGTCTGCACGGACGCCTACTGGCTGAAAGTCACATCGTACTAGGAAGTGCTAGTTGGGAAGACAGATTTCAGGGGCAATTGCCGCTGGGTGCACCTGTATGTCTAGGGCTCCCACACTGCCCGGGAACTTCAAGGCTCCCTCCACACAGCTCTTCCGTCACGTTAGCTCTGCAGGAGAGAGCTCGCGAGACTAGGCCTTTCCTGGCTCGGGAAGTGAGGACCTGTTTGCAGGCCTCTTGTACTGGCGACTGCAGAGCCCCACACTTGCTGTGGGCGAGAGGCCTAAAAACCCACTCTCTGGGGCTGTCTTTCCTTCCTCTAAGGAAGAGAGCCTGCACGGCTGACCTCAAGAGGAAATTCACACTGCGCTTGGAAGTGCTCCCCGGGAAGTCAGTTTTCAGGAGTCACGGCCACTGAGTGCAGCTGTACGCCTAGGGCTCCCACACTACCCGGGAACTACAAGGCTCCCGCCACACAGCTCTTTGGTCACGTTTGCTCTGCGGGAGAGAGCTCGCGATACTAGGCCTTTCTTGACTCGCGAAGTGAGGCCGTGCTTGCAGGCCTCTTGAACTTGCCTCTCCAGAGCAGCATACTTGCTGTGGGCGGGAGGCCTGAAAACCCAATCTCTAGGGCTGCCTTTCCTCCCTCCAAGGAAGAGAGTCTGCAGGGACGCCTACTGGCTGAAAGTCACATCGTACTGGGAAGTGCTAGTTGGGAAGACAGATTTCAGGGGCAATTGCCGCTGGGTGCACCTGTATGCCTACGGCTCCCACACTGCCCGGGATCTTCAAGGCTCCCTCCAAACAGCTCTTCCGTCACGTTTGCTCTGCAGGAGAGAGCTCGCGAGACTAGGCCTTTCCTGGCTCGGGAAGTGAGGACCTGTTTGCAGGCCTCTTGTACTGGCGACTGCAGAGCCCCACACTTGCTGTGGGCGGGAGGCCTAAAAACCCACTCTCTGGGGCTGCCTTTCCTCCCTCCAAGGAAGACAGCCTTCCGGCCGCCTTCGGGTTGAAAGTCACATTGGGCTGGGGAGTGCTAGTTGGGAGGACATTTTTCTGTGGCCTGGCCGCTGGCTGCAAGTTTACGGCTAGGGCTCTCACAATGACCGGGAACATGAAGCCTACCTCAAAACAGCTCTTTGGTCACGTTTGCTCTGCGGGAGAGAGCTCGCGATACTAGGCCTTTCTTGACTCGAAAAGTAAGGCCGTGCTTGCAGGCCTCTTGAACTTGCCTCTCCAGAGCAGCATACTTGCTGTGGGCGGGAGGCCTGAAAACCCATTCTCTAGGGCTGCCTTTCCGCCCTCCAAGGAAGAGAGTCTGCACGACGCCTTCTGGCTGAAAGTCACATCGTACTGGGGAGTGCTATTTGGGAAGACAGATTTCAGGGGCAATGGCCGCTGGGTTCACGTGTATGCCTAGGGTTCCCACACTGCCCAGGAACATCAAGGCTCCCTCTACACAGCACTTCTGTCACGTTTGCTCTGCAGGAGAGAGCTGGCGAAACTAGGTCTTTCTTGACTCGGGAAGTGAGGCCCTGCTTGCAGCCCTGTTGTATTGGCGTCTGCAGAGCTCCACACTTGATGTGCGATGGAGCCCTGAAAACCCACTCTCTGGGGCTGCCTTTCCTCCCTCCAAGGACGACAGCCTTCCCGGCCGCCTTCGGGCTGAAAGTCACATTGGGCTGGGAAGTGCTAGCTGGGAAGTCAGTTTTCAGGAGCCATGGCCGCTGGCTGCATGTTTACGGCTAGGCCTCCCACACTGCCCGAGAACATCAAGGCTCCATCAAAACAGCTCTTCCGTCACGTTAGATCTGCAGGAGAGAGCTCGCGAGACTAGGCCTTTCTTGACTCGGGAAGTGAGGCCCTAGTTGCAGGCCTCTTGTACTTGTGTCTACAGAGCCCCACACTTGCTGTGCGAGGGAGGCCTGAAAACCCACTCTCTGGGGCTGCCTTTCCTCCCTCCAAGGAAGACAGCCTTCGCGGCCGCCTTCGGGTTGAAAGTCACATTGGGCTGGGGAGTGCTAGTTGGGAAGACAGATTTCAGGGGCAATTGCCGCTGGGTGCACCTGTATGCCTAGGGCTCCCACACTGCCCGGGAACTTCAAGGCTCCCTCCACACAGCTCTTCCGTCACGTTAGCTCTGTAGGAGAGAGCTCGCGAGACTAGGCCTTTCCTGGCTCGGGAAGTGAGGACCTGTTTGCAGGCCTCTTGTACTTGCGTCTACAGAGCCCCACACTTGCTGTGCGAGGGAGGCCTGAAAACCCACTCTCTGGGGCTGCCTTTCCTCCCTCCAAGGAAGACAGCCTTCCCGGCCGCCTTCGGGTTGAAAGTCACATTGGGCTGTGGAGTGCTAGTTGGAAGACAGTTTTCTGTGGCCTGGCCCCTGGCTGCAAGTTTACGGCTAGGGCTCTCACAATGACCGGGAACATGAAGCCTACCTCAAAACAGCTCTTTGGTCACGTTTGCTCTGCGGGAGAGAGCTCGCGATAGTAGGCCTTTCTTGACTCGCAAAGTAAGGCCGTGCTTGCAGGCCTCTTGAACTTGCCTCTCCAGAGCAGCATACTTGCTGTGGGCGGGAGGCCTGAAAACCCATTCTCTAGGGCTGCCTTTCCGCCCTCCAAGGAAGAGAGTCTGCACGACGCCTTCTGGCTGAAAGTCACATCGTACTGGGGAGTGCTATTTGGGAAGACAGATTTCAGGGGCAATGGCCGCTGGGTTCTCGTGTATGCCTAGGGCTCCCACACTGCCCAGGAACATCAAGGCTCCCTCCACACAGCACTTCCGTCACGTTTGCTCTGCAGGAGAGAGCTGGCGAAACTAGGTCTTTCTTGACTCGGGAAGTGAGGCCCTGCTTGCAGCCCTGTTGTATTGGCGTCTACAGAGCTCCACACTTGCTGTGTGATGGAGCCGTGAAAACCCACTCTCTGGGGCTGCCTTTCCTCCCTCCAAGGAAGTCTGCCTTCCCGGCCGCCTTCAGGCTGAAAGTCACATTGGGCTGGGAAGTGCTAGCTGGGAAGTCAGTTTTCAGGAGCCATGGCCGCTGGTTGCATGTTTACGGCTAGGCCTCCCACACTGCCCGAGAACATCAAGGCTCCCTCAAAACAGCTCTTCCGTCACGTTAGATCTGCAGGAGAGAGCTCGCGAGACTAGGCCTTTCTTGACTCGGGAAGTGAGGCCCTAGTTGCAGGCCTCTTGTACTTGCGTCTACAGAGCCCCACACTTGCTGTGCGAGGGAGGCCTGAAAACCCACTCTCTGGGGCTGCCTTTCCTCCCTCCAAGGAAGACAGCCTTCCCGGCCGCCTTCGGGTTGAAAATCACATTGGGCTGGGGAGTGCTAGTTGGGAAGACAGATTTCAGGGGCAATTGCCGCTGGGTGCACCTGTATGCCTAGGGCTCCCACACTGCCCGGGAACTTCAAGGCTCCCTCCACACAGCTCTTCCGTCACGTTAGCTCTGCAGGAGAGAGCTCGCGAGACTAGGCCTTTCCTGGCTCTGGAAGTGAGGACCTGTTTGCAGGCCTCTTGTACTGGCGACTGCAGAGCCCCACACTTGCTGTGGGCGGGAGGCCTAAAAACCCACTCTCTGGGGCTGCCTTTCCTTCCTCTAAGGAAGAGAGCCTGCACGGCTGACCTCAGGAGGAAATTCACACTGCGCTTGGAAGTGCTCCCCGGGAAGTCAGTTTTCAGGAGTCACGGCCGCTGAGTGCAGCTGTACGCCTAGGGCTCCCACACTACCCGGGAACTACAAGGCTCCCGCCACACAGCTCTTTGGTCACGTTTGCCCTGCGGGAGAGAGCTCGCGATACTAGGCCTTTCTTGTCTCGCGAAGTGAGGCCGTGCTTGCAGGCCTCTTGAACTTACCTCTCCAGAGCAGCATACTTGCTGTGGGCGGGAGGCCTGAAAACCCAATCTCTAGGGCTGCCTTTCCTCCCTCCAAGGAAGAGAGTCTGCACGGACGCCTACTGGCTGAAAGTCACATCGTACTAGGAAGTGCTAGTTGGGAAGACAGATTTCAGGGGCAATTGCCGCTGGGTGCACCTGTATGCCTAGGGCTCCCACACTGCCCGGGAACTTCAAGGCTCCCTCCACACAGCTCTTCCGTCACGTTAGCTCTGCAGGAGAGAGCTCGCGAGACTAGGCCTTTCCTGGCTCGGGCAGTGAGGACCTGTTTGCAGGCCTCTTGTACTGGTGACTGCAGAGCCCCACACTTGCTGTGGGCGGGAGGCCTAAAAACCCACTCTCTGGGGCTGCCTTTCCTCCCTCCAAGGAAGACAGCCTTCCCGGCCGCCTTCGGGTTGCAAGTCACATTGGGCTGGGGAGTGCTAGTTGGGAAGACATTTTTCTGTGGCCTGGCCGCTGGCTGCAAGTTTACGGCTAGGGCTCTCACAATGACCGGGAACATGAAGCCTACCTCAAAACAGCTCTTTGGTCACGTTTGCTCTGCGGGAGAGAGCTCGCGATACTAGGCCTTTCTTGACTCGCAAAGTAAGGCCGTGCTTGCAGGCCTCTTGAACTTGCCTCGCCAGAGCAGCATACTTGCTGTGGGCGGGAGGCCTGAAAACCCATTCTCTAGGGCTGCCTTTCCGCCCTCCAAGGAAGAGAGTCTGCACGGACGCCTTCTGGCTGAAAGTCACATCGTACTGGGGAGTGCTATTTGGGAAGACAGATTTCAGGGGCAATGGCCGCTGGGTTCACGTGTATGCCTAGGGCTCCCACACTGCCCAGGAACATCAAGGCTCCCTCCACACAGCCCTTCCGTCACGTTTGCTCTGCAGGAGAGAGCTGGCGAAACTAGGTCTTTCTTGACTCGGGAAGTGAGGCCCTGCTTGCAGCCCTGTTGTATTGGCGTCTGCAGAGCTCCACACTTGCTGTGCGATGGAGCCCTGAAAACCCACTCTCTGGGGCTGCCTTTCCTCCCTCTAAGGAAGAGAGCCTGCACGGCTGACCTCAGGAGGAAATTCACACTGCGCTTGGAAGTGCTCCCCGGGAAATCAGTTTTCAGGAGCCATGGCCGCTGGCTGCATGTTTACGGCTAGGCCTCCCACACTGCCCGAGAACATCAAGGCTCCCTCAAAACAGCTCTTCCGTCACGTTAGATCTGCAGGAGAGAGCTCGCGAGACTAGGCCTTTCTTGACTCGGGAAGTGAGGCCCTAGTTGCAGGCCTCTTGTACTTGCGTCTACAGAGCCCCACACTTGCTGTGCGAGGGAGGCCTGAAAACCCACTCTCTGGGGCTGCCTTTCCTCCCTCCAAGGAAGACAGCCTTCCCGGCCGCCTTCGGGTTGAAAATCACATTGGGCTGGGGAGTGCTAGTTGGGAAGACAGATTTCAGGGGCAAATGCCGCTGGGTGCACCTGTATGCCTAGGGCTCCCACACTGCCCGGGAACTTCAAGGCTCTCTCCACACAGCTCTTCCGTCACGTTAGCTCTGTAGGAGAGAGCTCGCGAGACTAGGCCTTTCCTGGCTCTGGAAGTGAGGACCTGTTTGCAGGCCTCTTGTACTGGCGACTGCAGAGCCCCACACTTGCTGTGGGCGGGAGGCCTAAAAACCCACTCTCTGGGCTGCCTTTCCTCCCTCCAAGGAAGACAGCCTTCCGGCCGCCTTCGGGTTGAAAGTCACATTGGGTTGGGGAGTGCTAGTTGGGAGGACATTTTTCTGTGGCCTGGCCGCTGGCTGCAAGTTTACGGCTAGGGCTCTCACAATGACCGGGAACATGAAGCCTACCTCAAAACAGCTCTTTGGTCACGTTTGCTCTGCGGGAGAGAGCTCGCGATACTAGGCCTTTCTTGACTTGCAAAGTAAGGCCGTGCTTGCAGGCCTCTTGAACTTGCCTCTCTAGAGCAGCATACTTGCTGTGGGCGGGAGGCCTGAAAACCCATTCTCTAGGGCTGCCTTTCCGCCCTCCAAGGAAGAGAGTCTGCACGACGCCTTCTGGCTGAAAGTCACATAGTACTGGGGAGTGCTATTTGGGAAGACAGATTTCAGGGGCAATGGCCGCTGGGTTCACGTGTATGCCTAGGGCTCCCACACTGACCAGGAACATCAAGGCTCCCTCCACACAGCACTTCCGTCACGTTTGCTCTGCAGGAGAGAGCTGGGGAAACTAGGTCTTTCTTGACTCGGGAAGTGAGGCCCTGCTTGCAGCCCTGTTGTATTGGCGTCTGCAGAGCTCCACACTTGCTGTGCGATGGAGCCCTGAAAACCCACTCTCTGGGGCTGCCTTTCCTCCCTCCAAGGACGACAGCCTTCCCGGACGCCTTCGGGCTGAAAGTCACATTGGGCTGGGAAGTGCTAGCTGGGAAGTCAGTTTTCAGGAGCCATGGCCGCTGGCTGCATGTTTACGGCTAGGCCTCCCACACTGCCCGAGAACATCAAGGCTCCCTCAAAACAGCTCTTCCGTCACGTTAGATCTGCAGGAGAGAGCTCGCGAGACTAGGCCTTTCTTGACTCGGGAAGTGAGGCCCTAGTTGCAGGCCTCTTGTACTTGTGTCTACAGAGCCCCACACTTGCTGTGCGAGGGAGGCCTGAAAACCCACTCTCTGGGGCTGCCTTTCCTCCTTCCAAGGAAGACAGCCTTCCCGGCCGCCTTCGGGTTGAAAGTCACATTGGGCTGGGGAGTGCTAGTTGGGAAGACAGATTTCAGGGGCAATTGCCGCTGGGTGCACCTGTATGCCTAGGGCTCCCACACTGCCCGGGAACTTCAAGGCTCCCTCCACACAGCTCTTCCGTCACGTTAGCTCTGCAGGAGAGAGCTCGCGAGACTAGGCCTTTCCTGGCTCGGGAAGTGAGGACCTGTTTGCAGGGCTCTTGTACTTGCGTCTACAGAGCCCCACACTTGCTGTGCGAGGGAGGCCTGAAAACCCACTCTCTGGGGCTGCCTTTCCTCCCTCCAAGGAAGACGGCCTTCCCGGCCGCCTTCGGGTTGAAAGTCACATTGGGCTGTGGAGTGCTAGTTGGAAGACAGATTTCTGTGGCCTGGCCCCTGGCTGCAAGTTTACGACTAGGGCTCTCACAATGACCGGGAACATGAAGCCTACCTCAAAACAGCTCTTTGGTCACGTTTGCTCTGCAGGAGAGAGCTCGCGATACTAGGCCTTTCTTGACTCGCAAAGTAAGGCCGTGCTTGCAGGCCTCTTGAACTTGCCTCGCCAGAGCAGCATACTTGCTGTGGGCGGGAGGCCTGAAAACCCATTCTCTAGGGCTGCCTTTCCGCCCTCCAAGGAAGAGAGTCTGCACGACGCCTTCTGGCTGAAAGTCACATCGTACTGGGGAGTGCTATTTGGGAAGACAGATTTCAGGGGCAATGGCCGCTGGGTTCACGTGTATGCCTAGGGCTCCCACACTGCCCAGGAACATCAAGGCTCCCTCCACACAGCACTTCCGTCACGTTTGCTCTGCAGGAGAGAGCTGGCGAAACTAGGTCTTTCTTGACTCGGGAAGTGAGGCCCTGCTTGCAGCCCTGTTGTATTGGCGTCTACAGAGCTCCACACTTGCTGTGCGATGGAGCCGTGAAAACCCACTCTCTGGGGCTGCCTTTCCTCCCTCCAAGGAAGTCTGCCTTCCCGGCCGCCTTCGGGCTGAAAGTCACATTAGGCTGGGAAGTGCTCGCTGGGAAGTCAGTTTTCAGGAGCCATGGCCGCTGGCTGCATGTTTACGGCTAGGCCTCCCACACAGCCCGAGAACATCAAGGCTCCGTCAAAACAGCTCTTCCGTCACATTAGATCTGCAGGAGAGAGCTCGCGAGACTAGGCCTTTCTTGACTCGGGAAGTGAGGCCCTAGTTGCAGGCCTCTTGTACTTGCGTCTACAAAGCCCCACACTTGCTGTGCGAGGGAGGCCTGAAAACCCACTCTCCGGGGCTGCCTTTCCTCCCTCCAAGGAAGACAGCCTTCCCGGCCGCCTTCGGGTTGAAAGTCACATTGGGCTGGGGAGTGCTAGTTGGGAAGACAGATTTCAGGGGCAATTGCCGCTGGGTGCACCTGTATGCCTAGGGCTCCCACACTGCCCGGGAACTTCAAGGCTCCCTCCACACAGCTCTTCCGTCACGTTAGCTCTGCAGGAGAGAGCTCGCGAGACTAGGCCTTTCCTGGCTCGGGAAGTGAGGACCTGTTTGCAGGCCTCTTGTACTGGCGACTGCAGAGCCCCACACTTGCTGTGGGCGGGAGGCCTAAAAACCCACTCTCTGGGGCTGCCTTTCCTTCCTCTAAGGAAGAGAGCCTGCACGGCTGACCTCAGGAGGAAATTCACACTGCGCTTGGAAGTGCTCCCCGGGAAGTCAGTTTTCAGGAGTCACGGCCGCTGAGTGCAGCTGTACGCCTAGGGCTCCCACACTACCCGGGAACTACAAGGCTCCCGCCACACAGCTCTTTGGTCACGTTTGCTCTGCGGGAGAGAGCTCGCGATACTAGGCCTTTCTTGTCTCGCGAAGTGAGGCCGTGCTTGCAGGCCTCTTGAACTTACCTCTCCAGAGCAGCATACTTGCTGTGGGCGGGAGGCCTGAAAACCCAATCTCTAGGGCTGCCTTTCCTCCCTCCAAGGAAGAGAGTCTGCACGGACGCCTACTGGCTGAAAGTCACATCGTACTAGGAAGTGCTAGTTGGGAAGACAGATTTCAGGGGCAATTGCCGCTGGGTGCACCTGTATGCCTAGGGCTCCCACACTGCCCGGGAACTTCAAGGCTCCCTCCACACAGCTCTTCCGTCACGTTAGCTCTGCAGGAGAGAGCTCGCGAGACTAGGCCTTTCCTGGCTCGGGCAGTGAGGACCTGTTTGCAGGCCTCTTGTACTGGTGACTGCAGAGCCCCACACTTGCTGTGGGCGGGAGGCCTAAAAACCCACTCTTTGGGGCTGCCTTTCCTCCCTCCAAGGAAGACAGCCTTCCCGGCCGCCTTCGGGTTGCAAGTATCATTGGGCTGGGGAGTGCTAGTTGGGAAGACATTTTTCTGTGGCCTGGCCGCTGGCTGCAAGTTTACGGCTAGGGCTCTCACAATGACCGGGAACATGAAGCCTACCTCAAAACAGCTCCTTGGTCACGTTTGCTCTGCGGGAGAGAGCTCGCGATACTAGGCCTTTCTTGACTCGCAAAGTAAGGCCGTGCTTGCAGGCCTCTTGAACTTGCCTCGCCAGAGCAGCATACTTGCTGTGGGCGGGAGGCCTGAAAACCCATTCTCTAGGGCTGCCTTTCCGCCCTCCAAGGAAGAGAGTCTGCACGGACGCCTTCTGGCTGAAAGTCACATCGTACTGGGGAGTGCTATTTGGGAAGACAGATTTCAGGGGCAATGGCCGCTGGGTTCACGTGTATGCCTAGGGCTCCCACACTGCCCAGGAACATCAAGGCTCCCTCCACACAGCCCTTCCGTCACGTTTGCTCTGCAGGAGAGAGCTGGCGAAACTAGGTCTTTCTTGACTCGGGAAGTGAGGCCCTGCTTGCAGCCCTGTTGTATTGGCGTCTGCAGAGCTCCACACTTGCTGTGCGATGGAGCCCTGAAAACCCACTCTCTGGGGCTGCCTTTCCTCCCTCTAAGGAAGAGAGCCTGCACGGCTGACCTCAGGAGGAAATTCACACTGCGCTTGGAAGTGCTCCCAGGGAAATCAGTTTTCAGGAGCCATGGCCGCTGGCTGCATGTTTACGGCTAGGCCTCCCACACTGCCCGAGAACATCAAGGCTCCCTCAAAACAGCTCTTCCGTCACGTTAGATCTGCAGGAGAGAGCTCGCGAGACTAGGCCTTTCTTGACTCGGGAAGTGAGGCCCTAGTTGCAGGCCTCTTGTACTTGCGTCTACAGAGCCCCACACTTGCTGTGCGAGGGAGGCCTGAAAACCCACTCTCTGGGGCTGCCTTTCCTCCCTCCAAGGAAGACAGCCTTCCCGGCCGCCTTCGGGTTGAAAATCACATTGGGCTGGGGAGTGCTAGTTGGGAAGACAGATTTCAGGGCAAATGCCGCTGGCTGCACCTGTATGCCTAGGGCTCCCACACTGCCCGGGAACTTCAAGGCTCTCTCCACACAGCTCTTCCGTCACGTTAGCTCTGCAGGAGAGAGCTCGCGAGACTAGGCCTTTCCTGGCTCGGGAAGTGAGGACCTGTTTGCAGGCCTCTTGTACTGGCGACTGCAGAGCCCCACACTTGCTGTGGGCGGGAGGCCTAAAAACCCACTCTCTGGGCTGCCTTTCCTCCCTCCAAGGAAGACAGCCTTCCGGCCGCCTTCGGGTTGAAAGTCACATTGGGTTGGGGAGTGCTAGTTGGGAGGACATTTTTCTGTGGCCTGGCCGCTGGCTGCAAGTTTACGGCTAGGGCTCTCACAATGACCGGGAACATGAAGCCTACCTCAAAACAGCTCTTTGGTCACGTTTGCTCTGCGGGAGAGAGCTCGCGATACTAGGCCTTTCTTGACTTGCAAAGTAAGGCCGTGCTTGCAGGCCTCTTGAACTTGCCTCTCTAGAGCAGCATACTTGCTGTGGGCGGGAGGCCTGAAAACCCATTCTCTAGGGCTGCCTTTCCGCCCTCCAAGGAAGAGAGTCTGCACGACGCCTTCTGGCTGAAAGTCACATAGTACTGGGGAGTGCTATTTGGGAAGACAGATTTCAGGGGCAATGGCCGCTGGGTTCACGTGTATGCCTAGGGCTCCCACACTGACCAGGAACATCAAGGCTCCCTCCACACAGCACTTCCGTCACGTTTGCTCTGCAGGAGAGAGCTGGGGAAACTAGGTCTTTCTTGACTCGGGAAGTGAGGCCCTGCTTGCAGCCCTGTTGTATTGGCGTCTGCAGAGCTCCACACTTGCTGTGCGATGGAGCCCTGAAAACCCACTCTCTGGGGCTGCCTTTCCTCCCTCCAAGGACGACAGCCTTCCCGGACGCCTTCGGGCTGAAAGTCACATTGGGCTGGGAAGTGCTAGCTGGGAAGTCAGTTTTCAGGAGCCATGGCCGCTGGCTGCATGTTTACGGCTAGGCCTCCCACACTGCCCGAGAACATCAAGGCTCCCTCAAAACAGCTCTTCCGTCACGTTAGATCTGCAGGAGAGAGCTCGCGAGACTAGGCCTTTCTTGACTCGGGAAGTGAGGCCCTAGTTGCAGGCCTCTTGTACTTGTGTCTACAGAGCCCCACACTTGCTGTGCGAGGGAGGCCTGAAAACCCACTCTCTGGGGCTGCCTTTCCTCCTTCCAAAGAAGACAGCCTTCCCGGCCGCCTTCGGGTTGAAAGTCACATTGGGCTGGGGAGTGCTAGTTGGGAAGACAGATTTCAGGGGCAATTGCCGCTGGGTGCACCTGTATGCCTAGGGCTCCCACACTGCCCGGGAACTTCAAGGCTCCCTCCACACAGCTCTTCCGTCACGTTAGCTCTGCAGGAGAGAGCTCGCGAGACTAGGCCTTTCCTGGCTCGGGAAGTGAGGACCTGTTTGCAGGGCTCTTGTACTTGCGTCTACAGAGCCCCACACTTGCTGTGCGAGGGAGGCCTGAAAACCCACTCTCTGGGGCTGCCTTTCCTCCCTCCAAGGAAGTCGGCCTTCCCGGCCGCCTTCGGGTTGAAAGTCACATTGGGCTGTGGAGTGCTAGTTGGAAGACAGATTTCTGTGGCCTGGCCCCTGGCTGCAAGTTTACGGCTAGGGCTCTCACAATGACCGGGAACATGAAGCCTACCTCAAAACAGCTCTTTGGTCACGTTTGCTCTGCAGGAGAGAGCTCGCGATACTAGGCCTTTCTTGACTCGCAAAGTAAGGCCGTGCTTGCAGGCCTCTTGAACTTGCCTCGCCAGAGCAGCATACTTGCTGTGGGCGGGAGGCCTGAAAACCCATTCTCTAGGGCTGCCTTTCCGCCCTCCAAGGAAGAGAGTCTGCACGACGCCTTCTGGCTGAAAGTCACATCGTACTGGGGAGTGCTATTTGGGAAGACAGATTTCAGGGGCAATGGCCGCTGGGTTCACGTGTATGCCTAGGGCTCCCACACTGCCCAGGAACATCAAGGCTCCCTCCACACAGCACTTCCGTCACGTTTGCTCTGCAGGAGAGAGCTGGCGAAACTAGGTCTTTCTTGACTCGGGAAGTGAGGCCCTGCTTGCAGCCCTGTTGTATTGGCGTCTACAGAGCTCCACACTTGCTGTGCGATGGAGCCGTGAAAACCCACTCTCTGGGGCTGCCTTTCCTCCCTCCAAGGAAGTCTGCCTTCCCGGCCGCCTTCGGGCTGAAAGTCACATTAGGCTGGGAAGTGCTCGCTGGGAAGTCAGTTTTCAGGAGCCATGGCCGCTGGCTGCATGTTTACGGCTAGGCCTCCCACACAGCCCGAGAACATCAAGGCTCCGTCAAAACAGCTCTTCCGTCACGTTAGATCTGCAGGAGAGAGCTCGCGAGACTAGGCCTTTCTTGACTCGGGAAGTGAGGCCCTAGTTGCAGGCCTCTTGTACTTGCGTCTACAAAGCCCCACACTTGCTGTGCGAGGGAGGCCTGAAAACCCACTCTCCGGGGCTGCCTTTCCTCCCTCCAAGGAAGACAGCCTTCCCGGCCGCCTTCGGGTTGAAAGTCACATTGGGCTGGGGAGTGCTAGTTGGGAAGACAGATTTCAGGGGCAATTGCCGCTGGGTGCACCTGTATGCCTAGGGCTCCCACACTGCCCGGGAACTTCAAGGCTCCCTCCACACAGCTCTTCCGTCACGTTAGCTCTGCAGGAGAGAGCTCGCGAGACTAGGCCTTTCCTGGCTCGGGAAGTGAGGACCTGTTTGCAGGCCTCTTGTACTGGCGACTGCAGAGCCCCACACTTGCTGTGGGCGGGAGGCCTAAAAACCCACTCTCTGGGGCTGCCTTTCCTCCCTCCAAGGAAGACAGCCTTCCCGGCCGCCTTCGGGTTGAAAGTCACGTTGGGCTGGGGAGTGCTAGTTGGGAAGACAGTTTTCTGTGGCCTGGCCGCTGGCTGCAAGTTTACGGCTAGGGCTCTCACAATGACCGGGAACATGAAGCCTACCTCAAAACAGCTCTTTGGTCACGTTTGCTCTGCGGGAGAGAGCTCGCGATACTAGGCCTTTCTTGACTCGCAAAGTAAGGCCGTGCTTGCAGGCCTCTTGAACTTGCCTCGCCAGAGCAGCATACTTGCTGTGGGCCCGAGGCCTGAAAACCCATTCCCTAGGGCTGCCTTTCCGCCCTCCAAGGAAGAGAGTCTGCACGGACGCCTTCTGGCTGAAAGTCACATCGTACTGGGGAGTGCTATTTGGGAAGACAGATTTCAGGGGCAATGGCCGCTGGGTTCACGTGTATGCCTAGGGCTCCCACACTGCCCAGGAACATCAAGGCTCCCTCCACACAGCCCTTCCGTCACGTTTGCTCTGCAGGAGAGAGCTGGCGAAACTAGGTCTTTCTTGACTCGGGAAGTGAGGCCCTGCTTGCAGCCCTGTTGTATTGGCGTCTGCAGAGCTCCACACTTGCTGTGCGATGGAGCCCTGAAAACCCACTCTCTGGGGCTGCCTTTCCTCCCTCCAAGACGACAGCCTTCCCGGCCGCCTTCGGGCTGAAAGTCACATTGGGCTGGGAAGTGCTAGCTGGGAAGTCAGTTTTCAGGAGCCATGGCCGCTGGCTGCATGTTTACGGCTAGGCCTCCCACACTGCCCGAGAACATCAAGGCTCCCTCAAAACAGCTCTTCCGTCACGTTAGATCTGCAGGAGAGAGCTCGCGAGACTAGGCCTTTCTTGACTCGGGAAGTGAGGCCCTAGTTGCAGGCCTCTTGTACTTGCGTCTACAGAGCCCCACACTTGCTGTGCGAGGGAGGCCTGAAAACCCACTCTCTGGGGCTGCCTTTCCTCCCTCCAAGGAAGACAGCCTTCCCGGCCGCCTTCGGGTTGAAAATCACATTGGGCTGGGGAGTGCTAGTTGGGAAGACAGATTTCAGGGGCAATTGCCGCTGGGTGCACCTGTATGCCTAGGGCTCCCACACTGCCCGGGAACTTCAAGGCTCCCTCCACACAGCTCTTTCGTCACGTTAGCTCTGCAGGAGAGAGCTCGCGAGACTAGGCCTTTCCTGGCTCGGGAAGTGAGGACCTGTTTGCAGGCCTCTTGTACTGGCGACTGCAGAGCCCCACACTTGCTGTGGGCGGGAGGCCTAAAAACCCACTCTCTGGGGCTGCCTTTCCTTCCTCTAAGGAAGAGAGGCTGCACGGCTGACCTCAGGAGGAAATTCACACTGCGCTTGGAAGTGCTCCCCGGGAAGTCAGTTTTCAGGAGTCAAGGCCGCTGAGTGCAGCTGTACGCCTAGGGATTCCACACTACCCGGGAACTACAACGCTCCCGCCACACAGCTCTTTGGTCACGTTTGCTCTGCGGGAGAGAGCTCGCGATACTAGGCCTTTCTTGACTCCCGAAGTGAGGCCGTGCTTGCAGGCCTCTTGAACTTGCCTCTCCAGAGCAGCATACTTGCTGTGGGCGGAAGGCCTGAAAACCCAATCTCTAGGGCTGCCTTTCCTCCCTCCAAGGAAGAGAGTCTGCAGGGACGCCTACTGGCTGAAAGTCACATCGTACTGGGAAGTGCTAGTTGGGAAGACAGATTTCAGGGGCAATTGCCACTGGGTGCACCTGTATGCCTAGGGCTCCCACACTGCCCGGGAACTTCAAGGCTCCCTCCAAACAGCTCTTCCGTCACGTTAGCTCTGCAGGAGAGAGCTCGCGAGACTAGGCCTTTCCTGGCTCGGGAAGTGAGGACCTGTTTGCAGGCCTCTTGTACTGGCGACTGCAGAGCCCCACACTTGCTGTGGGCGAGAGGCCTAAAAACCCACTCTCTGGGGCTGCCTTTCCTTCCTCTAAGGAAGAGAGCCTGCACGGCTGACCTCAGGAGGAAATTCACACTGCGCTTGGAAGTGCTCCCCGGGAAGTCAGTTTTCAGGAGTCACGGCCACTGAGTGCAGCTGTACGCCTAGGGCTCCCACACTACCCGGGAACTACAAGGCTCCCGCCACACAGCTCTTTGGTCACGTTTGCTCTGCGGGAGAGAGCTCACGATACTAGGCCTTTCTTGACTCGCGAAGTGAGGCCGTGCTTGCAGGCCTCTTGAACTTCCCTCTCCAGAGCAGCATACTTGCTGTGGGCGGGAGGCCTGAAAACCCAATCTCTAGGGCTGCCTTTCCTCCCTCCAAGGAAGAGAGTCTGCACGGACGCCTACTGGCTGAAAGTCACATCGTACTGGGAAGTGCTAGTTGGGAAGACAGATTTCAGGGGCAATTGCCGCTGGCTGCACCTGTATGCCTAGGGCTCCCACACTGCCCGGGAACTTCAAGGCTCCCTCCACACAGCTCTTCCGTCACGTTAGCTCTGCAGGAGAGAGCTCGCGAGACTAGGCCTTTCCTGGCTCGGGAAGTGAGGACCTGTTTGCAGGCCTCTTGTACTGGCGACTGCAGAGCCCCACACTTGCTGTGGGCGGGAGGCCTAAAAACCCACTCTCTGGGGCTGCCTTTCCTCCCTCCAAGGAAGACAGCCTTCCCGGCCGCCTTCGGGTTGAAAGTCACATTGGGCTGGGGAGTGCTAGTTGGGAAGACAGTTTTCTGTGGCCTGGCCGCTGGCTGCAAGTTTACGGCTAGGGCTCTCACAATGACCGGGAACATGAAGCCTACCTCAAAACAGCACTTTGGTCACGTTTGCTCTGCGGGAGAGAGCTCGCGATACTAGGCCTTTCTTGACTCGCAAAGTAAGGCGGTGCTTGCAGGGCTCTTGAACTTGCCTCTCCAGAGCAGCATACTTGCTGTGGGCGGGAGGCCTGAAAACCCAATCTCTAGGGCTGCCTTTCCTCCCTCCAAGGAAGAGAGTCTGCACGGACGCCTACTGGCTGAAAGTCACATCGTACTGGGAAGTGCTAGTTGGGAAGACAGATTTCAGGGGCAATTGCCGCTGGGTGCACCTGTATGCCTAGGGCTCCCACACTGCCCCGGATCTTCAAGGCTCCCTCCACACATTCCTTTCGTCACGTTTGCTCTGCAGGAGAGAGCTGGCGACACTAGGCCTTTCTTGACTCGGGAAGTGAGGCCCTGCTTGCAGCCCTGTTGTATTGGCGTCTGAAGAGCTCCACACTTGCTGTGCGATGGAGCCCTGAAAACCCACTCTCTGGGGCTGCCTTTCCTCCCTCCAAGGAAGTCTGCCTTCCCGGCCGCCTTCGGGCTGAAAGTCACATTGGGCTGGGAAGTGCTAGCTGGGAAGTCAGTTTTCAGGAGCCATGGCCGCTGGCTGCATGTTTACGGCTAGGCCTCCCACACTGCCCGAGAACATCAAGGCTCCCTCAAAACAGCTCTTCCGTCATGTTAGATCTGCAGGAGAGAGCTCACGAGACTAGGCCTTTCTTGACTCGGGAAGTGAGGCCCTAGTTGCAGGCCTCTTCTACTTGCGTCTACAGAGCCCCACACTTGCTGTGCGAGGGAGGCCTGAAAACCCACTCTCTGGGGATGCCTTTCCTCCCTCCAAGGAAGACAGCCTTCCCGGCCGCCTTCGGGTTGAAAATCACATTGGGCTGGGGAGTGCTAGTTGGGAAGACAGATTTCAGGGGCAATTGCCGCTGGGTGCACCTGTATGCCTAGGGCTCCCACACTGCCCGGGAACTTCAAGGCTCCCTCCACACAGCTCTTCCGTCACGTTATCTCTGCAGGAGAGAGCTCGCGAGACTAGGCCTTTCCTGGCTCGGGAAGTGAGGACCTGTTTGCAGGCCTCTTGTACTGGCGACTGCAGAGCCCCACACTTGCTGTGGGCAGGAGGCCTAAAAACCCACTCTCTGGGGCTGCCTTTCCTCCCTCTAAGGAAGAGAGCCTTCACGGCTGACCTCAGGAGGAAATTCACACTGCGCTTGGAAGTGCTCCCCGGGAAGTCAGTTTTCAGGAGTCACGGCCGCTGAGTGCAGCTGTACGCCTAGGGTCCCACACTACCCGGGAAATACAACGCTCCCGCCACACAGCTCTTTGGTCACGTTTGCTCTGCGGGAGAGAGCTCGCGATACTAGGCCTTTCTTGACTCGCGAAGTGAGGCCGTGCTTGCAGGCCTCTTGAACTTGCCTCTCCAGAGCAGCATACTTGCTGTGGGCGGGAGGCCTGAAAACCCAATCTCTAGGGCTGCCTTTCCTCCCTCCAAGGAAGAGAGTCTGCACGGACGCCTACTGGCTGAAAGTCACATCGTACTGGGAAGTGCTAGTTGGGAAGACAGATTTCAGGGGCAATTGCCGCTGGGTGCACCTGTATGCCTAGGGCTCCCACACTGCCCGGGAACTTCAAGGCTCCCTCCACACAGCTCTTCCGTCACGTTAGCTCTGCAGGAGAGAGCTCGCGAGACTAGGCCTTTCCTGGCTCGGGAAGTGAGGACCTGTTTGCAGGCCTCTTGTACTGGCGACTGCAGAGCCCCACACTTGCTGTGGGCGGGAGGCCTAAAAACCCACTCTCTGGGGCTGCCTTTCCTCCCTCCAAGGAAGACAGCCTTCCCGGCCGCCTTCGGGTTGAAAGTCACATTGGGCTGGGGAGTGCTAGTTGGGAAGACAGTTTTCTGTGGCCTGGCCGCTGGCTGCAAGTTTACGGCTAGGGCTCTCACAATGACCGGGAACATGAAGCGTACCTCAAAACAGCTCTTTGGTCACGTTTGCTCTGCGGGAGAGAGCTCGCGATACTAGGCCTTTCTTGACTCGCAAAGTAAGGCCGTGCTTGCAGGCCTCTTGAACTTGCCTCTCCAGAGCAGCATACTTGCTGTGGGCGGGAGGCCTGAAAACCCATTCTCTAGGGCTGCCTTTCCGCCCTACAAGGAAGAGAGTCTGCACGGACGCCTTCTGGCTGAAAGTCACATCGTACTGGGGAGTGCTATTTGGGAAGACAGATTTCAGGGGCAATGGCCGCTGGGTTCACGTGTATGCCTAGGGCTCCCACACTGCCCAGGAACATCAAGGCTCCCTCCACACAGCCCTTCCGTCACGTTTGCTCTGCAGGAGAGAGCTGGCGAAACTAGGTCTTTCTTGACTCGGGAAGTGAGGACCTGCTTGCAGCCCTGTTGTATTGGCGTCTGCAGAGCTCCACACTTGCTGTGCGATGGAGCCCTGAAAACCCACTCTCTGGGGCTGCCTTTCCTCCCTCTAAGGAAGAGAGCCTGCACGGCTGACCTCAGGAGGAAATTCAGACTGCGCTTGGAAGTGCTCCCCGGGAAGTCAGTTTTCAGGAGTCACGGCCGCTGAGTGCAGCTGTACGCCTAGGGCTCCCACACTACCCGGGAACTACAACGCTCCCGCCACACAGCTCTTTGGTCACGTTTGCTCTGCGGGAGAGAGCTCGCGATACTAGGCCTTTCTTGACTCGCGAAGTGAGGCCGTGCTTGCAGGCCTCTTGAACTTGCCTCTCCAGAGCAGCATACTTGCTGTGGGCGGAGGCCTGAAAACCCAATCTCTAGGGCTGCCTTTCCTCCCTCCAAGGAAGAGAGTCTGCACGGACGCCTACTGGCTGAAAGTCACATCGTACTGGGAAGTGCTAGTTGGGAAGACAGATTTCAGGGGCAATTGCCGCGGGGTGCACCTGTATGCCTAGGGCTCCCACACTGCCCGGGAACTTCAAGGCTCCCTCCACACAGCTCTTCCGTCACGTTAGCTCTGCAGGAGAGAGCTCGCGAGACTAGGCCTTTCCTGGCTCGGGAAGTGAGGACCTGTTTGCAGGCCTCTTGTAATGGCGACTGCAGAGCCCCACACTTGCTGTGGGCGGGAGGCCTAAAAACGCACTCTCTGGGGCTGCCTTTCCTCCCTCCAAGGAAGACAGCCTTCCCGGCCGCCTTCGGGTTGAAAGACACATTGGGCTGGGGAGTGTTGGTTGGGAAGACAGTTTTCTGTGGCCTGGCCGCTGGCTGCAAGTTTACGGCTAGGGCTCTCACAATGACCGGGAACATGAAGCCTACCTCATAACAGCTCTTTGGTCACGTTTGCTCTGCGGGAGAGAGCTCGCGATACTAGGCCTTTCTTGACTCACAAAGTAAGGCGGTGCTTGCAGGCCTCTTGAACTTGCCTCTCCAGAGCAGCATACTTGCTGTGGGCGGGAGGCCTGAAAACCCAATCTCTAGGGCTGCCTTTCCTCCCTCCAAGGAAGAGAGTCCGCACGGACGTCTACTGGCTGAAAGTCACATCGTACTGGGAAGTGCTATTTGGGAAGACAGATTTCAGGGGCAATTGCCGCTGGGTGCACCTGTATGCCTAGGGCTCCCACACTGCCCGGGATCTTCAAGGCTCCCTCCACACATTCCTTTCGTCACGTTTGCTCTGCAGGAGAGAGCTGGCGACACTAGGCCTTTCTTGACTCGGGAAGTGAGGCCCTGCTTGCAGCCCTGTTGTATTGGCGTCTGCAGAGCTCCACACTTGCTGTGCGATGGAGCCCTGAAAACCCACTCTCTGGGGCTGCCTTTCCTCCCTCCAAGGACGACAGCCTTCCCGGCCGCCTTCGGGCTGAAAGTCACATTGGGCTGGGAAGTGCTAGCTGGGAAGTCAGTTTTCAGGAGCCATGGCCGCTGGCTGCATGTTTACGGCTAGGCCTCCCATACTGCCCGAGAACATCAAGGCTCCCTCAAAACAGCTCTTCCGTCACGTTAGATCTGCAGGAGAGAGCTCGCGAGACTAGGCCTTTCTTGACTCGGGAAGTGAGGCCCTAGTTGCAGGCCTCTTGTACTTGCGTCTACAGAGCCCCACACTTGCTGTGCGAGGGAGGCCTGAAAACCCACTCTCCGGGGCTGCCTTTCCTCCCTCCAAGGAAGACAGCCTTCCCGGCCGCCTTCGGGTTGAAAGTCACATTGGGCTGGGGAGTGCTAGTTGGGAAGACAGATTTCAGGGGCAATTGCCGCTGGGTGCACCTGTATGCCTAGGGCTCCCACACTGCCCGGGAACTTCAAGGCTCCCTCCACACAGCTCTTCCGTCAGGTTAGCTCTGCAGGAGAGAGCTCGCGAGACTAGGCCTTTCCTGGCTCGGGAAGTGAGGACCTGTTTGCAGGCCTCTTGTACTGGCGACTGCAGAGCCCCACACTTGCTGTGGGCGGGAGGCCTAAAAACCCACTCTCTGGGGCTGCCTTTCCTTCCTCTAAGGAAGAGAGCCTGCACGGCTGACCTCAGGAGGAAATTCACACTGCGCTTGGAAGTGCTCCCCGGGAAGTCAGTTTTCAGGAGTCACGGCCGCTGAGTGCAGCTGTACGCCTAGGGCTCCCACACTACCCGGGAACTACAAGGCTCCCGCCACACAGCTCTTTGGTCACGTTTGCTCTGCGGGAGAGAGCTCGCGATACTAGGCCTTTCTTGACTCGCGAAGTGAGGCCGAGCTTGCAGGCCTCTTGAACTTGCCTCTCCAGAGCAGCATACTTGCTGTGGGCGGGAGGCCTGAAAACCCAATCTCTAGGGCTGCCTTTCCTCCCTCCAAGGAAGAGAGTCTGCACGGACGCCTACTGGCTGAAAGTCACATCGTACTGGGAAGTGCTAGTTGGGAAGACAGATTTCAGGGGCAATTGCCGCTGGCTGCACCTGTATGCCTAGGGCTCCCACACTGCCGGGGATCTTCAAGGCTCCCTCCACACATTCCTTTCCTCACGTTTGCTCTGCAGGAGAGAGCTGGCGAAACTAGGCCTTTCTTGACTCGGGAAGTGAGGCCCTGCTTGCAGCCCTGTTGTATTGGCGTCTGCAGAGCTCCACACTTGCTGTGCGATGGAGCCCTGAAAACCCACTCTTTGGGGCTGCCTTTCCTCCCTCCAAGGACGACAGCCTTTCCGGCCGCCTTCGGGCTGCAAGTCACATTGGGCTGGGAAGTGCTAGCTGGGAAGTCAGTTTTCAGGAGCCATGGCCGCTGGCTGCATGTTTACGGCTAGGCCTCCCACACTGCCCGAGAACATCAAGGCTCCCTCAAAACAGCTCTTCCGTCACGTTAGATCTGCAGGAGAGAGCTCGCGAGGCTAGGCCTTTCTTGACTCGGGAAGTGAGTCCCTAGTTGCAGGCCTCTTGTACTTGCGTCTACAGAGCCCCACACTTGCTGTGCGAGGGAGGCCTGAAAACCCACTCTCTGGGGCTGCCTTTCCTCCCTCCAAGGAAGACAGCCTTCCCGGCCGCCTTCGGGTTGAAAATCACATTGGGCTGGGGAGTGCTAGTTAGGAAGACAGATTTCAGGGGCAATTGCCGCTGGGTGCACCTGTATGCCTAGGGCTCCCACACTGCCCGGGAACTTCAAGGCTCCCTCCACACAGCTCTTCCGTCACGTTAGCTCTGCAGGAGAGAGCTCGCGAGACTAGGCCTTTCCTGGCTCGGGAAGTGAGGACCTGTTTGCAGGCCTCTTGTACTGGCGACTGCAGAGCCCCACACTTGCTGTGGGCGGGAGGCCTAAAAACCCACTCTCTGGGGCTGCCTTTCCTCCCTCTAAGGAAGAGAGCCTGCACGGCTGACCTCAGGAGGAAATTCACACTGCGCTTGGAAGTGCTCCCCGGGAAGTCAGTTTTCAGGAGTCACGGCCGCTTAGTGCAGCTGTACGCCTAGGGCTCCCACACTACCCGGGAACTACAAGGCTCCCGCCACACAGCTCTTTGGTCACGTTTGCTCTGCGGGAGAGAGCTCGCGATACTAGGCCTTTCTTGACTCGCGAAGTGAGGCCGTGCTTGCAGGACTCTTGAACTTGCCTCTCCAGAGCAGCATACTTGCTGTGGGCGGGAGGCCTGAAAACCCAATCTCTAGGGCTGCCTTTCCTCCCTCCAAGGAAGAGAGTCTGCACGGACGCCTACTGGCTGAAAGTCACATCGTACTGGGAAGTGCTAGTTGGGAAGACAGATTTCAGGGGCAATTGCCGCTGGGTGCACGTGTATGCCTAGGGCTCCCACACTGCCCGGGAACTTCAAGGCTCCCTCCAAACAGCTCTTCCGACACGTTAGCTCTGCAGGAGAGAGTTCGCGAGACTAGGCCTTTCCTGGCTCGGGAAGTGAAGCCCTAGTTGCAGGCCTCTTGTACTTGCGTCTACAGAGCCCCACACTTGCTGTGCGAGGGAGGCCTGAAAACCCACTCTCTGGGGCTGCCTTTCCTCCCTCCAAGGAAGACAGCCTTCCCGGCCACCTTCGGGTGGAAAGTCACATTGGGCTGGGGAGTGCTAGTTGGGAAGACAGATTTCAGGGGCAATTGCCGCTGGGTGCACCTGTATGCCTAGGGCTCCCACACTGCCCGGGAACTTCAAGGCTCCCTCCAAACAGCTCTTCCGTCACGTTAGCTCTGCAGGAGAGAGCTCGCGAGACTAGGCCTTTCCTGGCTCGGGAAGTGAGGACCTGTTTGCAGGCCTCTTGTACTGGTGACTGCAGAGCCCCACACTTGCTGTGGGCGGGAGGCCTAAAAACCCACTCTCTGGGGCTGCCTTTCCTCCCTCCAAGGAAGACAGCCTTCCCGGCCGCCTTCGGGTTGAAAGTCACATTGGGCTGGGGAGTGCTAGTTGAGAAGACAGTTTTCTGTGGCCTGGCCGCTGGCTGCAAGTTTACGGCTAGGGCTCTCACAGTGACCGGGAACATGAAGCCTACCTCAAAACAGCTCTTTGGTCACGTTTGCTCTGCGGGAGAGAGCTCGCGATACTAGGCCTTTCTTGACTCGCAAAGTAAGGCCGTGCTTGCAGGCCTCTTGAACTTGCCTCTCCAGAGCAGCATACTTGCTGTGGGCGGGAGGCCTGAAAACCCATTCTCTAGGGCTGCCTTTCCGCCCTCCAAGGAAGAGAGTCTGCACGACGCCTTCTGGCTGAAAGTCACATCGTACTGGGGAGTGCTATTTGGGAAGACAGATTTCAGGGGCAATGGCCGCTGGGTTCACGTCTATGCCTAGGGCTCCCACACTGCCCAGGAACATCAAGGCTCCCTCCACACAGCCGTTCCGTCACGTTTGCTCTGCAGGAGAGAGCTGGGGAAACTAGGTCTTTCTTGACTCGGGAAGTGAGGCCCTGCTTGCAGCCCTGTTGTATTGGCGTCTGCAGAGCTCCACACTTGCTGTGCGATGGAGCCCTGAAAACCCACTCTCTGGGGCTGCCTTTCCTCCCTCTAAGGAAGAGAGCCTGCACGGCTGACCTCTGGAGGAAATTCACACTGCGCTTGGAAGTGCTCCCCGGGAAGTCAGTTTTCAGGAGTCACGGCCGCTGAGTGCACCTGTACGCCTAGGGCTCCCACACTACCCGGGAACTACAAGGCTCCCTCCACACAGCTCTTCCGTCACGTTAGCTCTGCCGGAGAGAGCTCGCGAGACTAGGCCTTTTCTTGCTCGGGAAGTGAGGACCTGTTTGCAGGCCTCTTGTCCTGGCGACTGCAGAGCCCCACACTTGCTGTGGGCGGGAGGCCTAAAAACCCACTCTCTGGGGCTGCCTTTCCTCCCTCCAAGGAAGACAGCCTTCCCGGCCGCCTTCGGGTTGAAAGTCACATTGGGCTAGGGAGTGCTAGTTGGGAAGACAGATTTCAGGGGCAATTGCCGCTCGGTGCACCTGTATGCCTAGGGCTCCCACACTGCCCGGGAACTTCAAGGCTCCCTCCACACAGCTCTTCTGTCACGTTAGCTCTGCAGGAGAGAGCTCGCGAGACTAGGCCTTTCCTGGCTCGGGAAGTGAGGACCTGTTTGCAGGCCTCTTGTACTGGTGACTGCAGAGCCCCACACTTGCTGTGGGCGGGAGGCCTAAAAACCCACTCTCTGGGGCTGCCTTTCCTCCCTCCAAGGAAGACAGCCTTCCCGGCCGCTTTCCGGTTGAAAGTCACATTGAGCTGGGGAGTGCTAGTTGGGAAGACATTTTTCTGTGGCCTGGTCGCTGGCTGCAAGTTTACGGCTAGGGCTCTCACAATGACCGGGAACATGAAGCCTACCTCAAAACAGCTCTTTGGTCACGTTTGCTCTGCGGGAGAGAGCTCTCGATACTAGGCCTTTCTTGACTCGCAAAGTAAGGCCGTGCTTGCAGGCCTCTTGAACTTGCCTCTCCAGAGCAGCATACTTGCTGTGGGCGGGAGGCCTGAAAACCCATTCTCTAGGGCTGCCTTTCCGCCCTCCAAGGAAGAGAGTCTGCACGGACGCCTTCTGGCTGAAAGTCACATCGTACTGGGGAGTGCTATTTGGGAAGACAGATTTCAGGGGCAATGGCCGCTGGGTTCACGTGTATGCCTAGGGCTCCCACACTGCCCAGGAACATCAAGGCTCCCTCCACACAGCCCTTCCGTCACGTTGGCTCTGCAGGAGAGAGCTGGCGAAACTAGGTCTTTCTTGACTCGGGAAGTGAGGCCCTTCTTGCAGCCCTGTTGTATTGGCGTCTGCAGAGCTCCACACTTGCTGTGCGATGGAGCCCTGAAAACCCACTCTCTGGGGCTACCTTTCCTCCCTCTAAGGAAGAGAGCCTGCACGGCTGACCTTAGGAGGAAATTCACACTGCGCTTGGAAGTGCTCCCCGGGAAGTCAGTTTTCAGGAGTCACGGCCGCTGAGTGCAGCTGTACGCCTAGGGCTCCCACACTACCCGGGAACTACAAGGCTCCCGCCACACAGCTCTTTGGTCACGTTTGCTCTGCGGGAGAGAGCTCGCGATACTAGGCCTTTCTTGACTCGCGAAGTGAGGCCGTGCTTGCAGGCCTCTTGAACTTGCCTCCCCAGAGCAGCATACTTGCTGTGGGCGGGAGGCCTGAAAACCCAATCTCTAGGGCTGCCTTTCCTCCCTCCAAGGAAGAGAGTCTGCACGGACGCCTACTGGCTGAAAGTCACATCGTACTGGGAAGTGCTAGTTGGGAAGACAGATTTTAGGGGCAATTTCCGCTGGGTGCACCTGTATGCCTAGGGCTCCCACACTGCCCAGGAACATCAAGGCTCCCTCCACACAGCCCTTCCGTCACGTTGGCTCTGCAGGAGAGAGCTGGCGAAACTAGGTCTTTCTTGACTCGGGAAGTGAGGCCCTTCTTGCAGCCCTGTTGTATTGGCGTCTGCAGAGCTCCACACTTGCTGTGCGATGGAGCCCTGAAAACCCACTCTCTGGGGCTGCCTTTCCTCCCTCCAAGGACGACAGCCTTTCCGGCTGCCTTCGGGCTGAAAGTCACATTGGGCTGGGAAGTGCTAGCTGGGAAGTCAGTTTTCAGGAGCCATGGCCGCTGGCTGCATGTTTACGGCTAGGCCTCCCACACTGCCCGAGAACATCAAGGCTCCCTCAAAACAGCTCTTCCGTCACGTTAGATCTGCAGGAGAGAGCTCGCGAGACTAGGCCTTTCTTGACTCGGGAAGTGAGGCCCTAGTTGCAGGCCTCTTGTACTTGCGTCTACAGAGCCCCACACTTGCTGTGCGAGGGAGGCCTGAAAACCCACTCTCTGGGGCTGCCTTTCCTACCTCCAAGGAAGACAGCCTTCCCGGCCGCCTTCGGGTTGAAAGTCACATTGGGCTGGGGAGTGCTAGTTGGGAAGACAGATTTCAGGGGCAATTGCCGCTGGGTGCACCTGTATGCCTAGGGCTCCCACACTGCCCGGGAACTTCAAGGCTCCCTCCAAACAGCTCTTCCGTCACGTTAGCTCTGCAGGAGAGAGCTCGCGAGACTAGGCCTTTCCTGGCTCGGGAAGTGAGGACCTGTTTGCAGGCCTCTTGTACTGGCGACTGCAGAGCCCCACACTTGCTGTGGGCGGGAGGCCTAAAAACCCACTCTCTGGGGCTGCCTTTCCTCCCTCCAAGGAAGTCTGCCTTCCCGGCCGCCTTCGGGCTGAAAGTCACATTGGGCTGGGAAGTGCTAGCTGGGAAGTCAGTTTTCAGGGGTCATGGCTGCTGGCTGCATGTTTACGGCTAGGCCTCCCACACTGCCCGAGAACATCAAGGCTCCCTCAAAACAGCTCTTCCATCACGTTAGATCTGCAGGAGAGAGCTCGCGAGACTAGGCCTTTCTTGACTCGGGAAGTGAGGCCCTAGTTGCAGGCCTGTTGTACTTGCGTCAACAGAGCCCCACACTTGCTGTGCGATGGAGGCCTGAAAACCCACTCTCTGGGGCTGCCTTTCCTCCCTCCAAGGAAGACAGCCTTCCCGGCCGCCTTCGGGTTGAAAATCACATTGGGCTGGGGAGTGCTAGTTGGGAAGACAGATTTCAGGGGCAATTGCCGCTGGGTGCACCTGTATGCCTAGGGCTCCCACACTGCCCGGGAACTTCAAGGCTCCCTCCACACAGCTCTTCCGTCACGTTAGCTCTGCAGGAGAGAGCTCGCGAGACCAGGCCTTTCCTGGCTCGGGAAGTGAGGACCTGTTTGCAGGCCTCTTGTACTGGCGACTGCAGAGCCCCACACTTGCTGTGGGCGGGAGGCCTAAAAACCCACTCTCTGGGGTTGCCTTTCCTTCCTCTAAGGAAGAGAGCCTGCACGGCTGACCTCAGGAGGAAATTCACACTGCGCTTGGAAGTGCTCCCCGGGAAGTCAGTTTTCAGGAGTCACGGCCGCTGAGTGCAGCTGTACGCCTAGGGCTCCCACACTACCCGGGAACTACAAGGCTCCCGCCACACAGCTCTTTGGTCACGTTTGCTCTGCGGGAGAGAGCTCGCGATACTAGGCCTTTCTTGACTCGCAAAGTAAGGCCGTGCTTGCAGGCCTCTTGAACTTGCCTCTCCACAGCAGCATACTTGCTGTGGGCGGGAGGCCTGAAAACCCAATCTCTAGGGCTGCCTTTCCTCCCTCCAAGGAAGAGAGTCTGCACGGACGCCTACTGGCTGAAAGTCACATCGTACTGGGAAGTGCTAGTTGGGAAGACAGATTTCAGGTGCAATTGCCGCTGGGTGCACCTGTATGCCTAGGGCTCCCACACTGCCCAGGAACATCAAGGCTCCCTCCACACAGCCCTTCCGTCACGTTTGCTCTGCAGGAGAGAGCTGGCGAAACTAGGCCTTTCTTGACTCGGGAAGTGAGGCCCTGCTTGCAGCCCTGTTGTATTGGCGTCTGCAGAGCTCCACACTTGCTGTGCGATGGAGCCCTGAAAACCCACTCTCTGGTGCTGCCTTTCCTCCCTCCAAGGACGACAGTCTTCCCGGCCGCCTTCGGGCTGAAAGTCACATTGGGCTGGGAAGTGCTAGCTGGGAAGTCAGTTTTCAGGAGCCATGGCCGCTGGCTGCATGTTTACGGCTAGGCCTCCCACACTGCCCGAGAACATCAAGGCTCCCTCAAAACAGCTCTTCCGTCACGTTAGATCTGCAGGAGAGAGCTCGCGAGACTAGGCCTTTCCTGGCTCGGGAAGTGAGGACCTGTTTGCAGGCCTCTTGTACTTCCGTCTACAGAGCCCCGCACTTGCTGTGCGAGGGAGGCCTGAAAACCCACTCTCTGGGGCTGCCTTTCCTCCCTCCAAGGAAGACAGCCTTCCCGGCCGCCTTCGGGTTGAAAGTCACATTGGGCTGGGGAGTGCTAGTTGGGAAGACAGATTTCAGGGGCAATTGCCGCTGGGTGCACCTGTATGCCTAGGGCTCCCACACTGCCCGGGAACTTCAAGGCTCCCTCCAAACAGCTCTTAGGTCACGTTAGCTCTGCAGGAGAGAGCTCGCGAGACTAGGACTTTCCTGGCTCGGGAAGTGAGGACCTGTTTGCAGGCCTCTTGTACTGGCGACTGCAGAGCCCCACACTTGCTGAGGGCGGGATGACTAAAAACCCACTCTCTGGGGCTGCCTTTCCTCCCTCCAAGGAAGACAGCCTTCCCGGCCGCCTTCGGGTTGAAAGTCACATTGGGCTGGGGAGTGCTAGTTGGAAGACAGTTTTCTGTGGCCTGGCCCCTGGCTGCAAGTTTACGGCTAGGGCTCTCACAATGACCGGGAACATGAAGCCTACCTCAAAACAGCTCTTTGGTCACGTTTGCTCTGCGGGAGAGAGCTCGCGATACTAGGCCTTTCTTGACTCGCAAAGTAAGGCCATGCTTGCAGGCCTCTTGAACTTGCCTCTCCAGAGCAGCATACTTGCTGTGGGCGGGAGGCCTGAAAACCCAATCTCTAGGGCTGCCTTTCCTCCCTCCAAGGAAGAGAGTCTGCACGGACGCCTACTGGCTGAAAGTCACATCGTACTGGGAAGTGCTAGTTGGGAAGACAGATTTCAGGGGCAATTGCCGCTGGGTGCACCTGTATGCCTAGGGCTCCCACACTGCCCGGGAACTTCAAGGCTCCCTCCAAACAGCTCTTCCGTCACGTTAGCTCTGCAGGAGAGAGCTCGCGAGACTAGGCCTTTACTGTCTCGGGAAGTGAGGACCTGTTTGCAGGCCTCTTGTACTGGCGTCTGCAGAGCCCCACACTTGCTGAGGGCGGGAGGCCTAAAAACCCACTCTCTGGGGCTGCCTTTCCTCCCTCCAAGGAAGACAGCCTTCCCGGCCGCCTTCGGGTTGAAAGTCACATTCGGCTGGGGAGTGCTAGTTGGGAAGACAGTTTTCTGTGGCCTGGCCCCTGGCTGCATGTTTACGGCTAGTGCTCTCACAATGACCAGGAACATGAAGCCTACCTCAAAACAGCTCTTTGGTCACGTTTGCTCTGCGGGAGAGAGCTCGCGATACTAGGCCTTTCTTGACTCGCAAAGTAAGGCCGTGCTTGCAGGCCTCTTGAACTTGCCTCTCCAGAGCAGCATACTTGCTGTGGGCGGGAGGCCTGAAAACCCATTCTCTAGGGCTGCCTTTCCGCCCTCCAAGGAAGAGAGTCTGCACGACGCCTTCTGGCTGAAAGTCACATCGTACTGGGTAGTGCTATTTGGGAAGACAGATTTCAGGGGCAATGGCCGCTAGGTTCACGTGTATGCCTAGGGTTCCCACACTGCCCAGGAACATCAAGGCTCCCTCCACACAGCCCTTCCTTCACGTTTGCTCTGCAGGAGAGAGCTGGCTAAACTAGGTCTTTCTTGAGCCGGAAGTGAGGCCCTGCTTGCAGCCCTGTTGTATTGGCGTCTGCAGAGCTCCACACTTGCTGTGCGATGGAGCCGTGAAAACCCACTCTCTGGGGCTGCCTTTCCTCCCTCCAAGGAAGTCTGCCTTCCCGGCCGCCTTCGGGCTGAAAGTCACATTGGGCTGGGAAGTGCTAGCTGGGAAGTCAGTTTTCAGGAGCCATGGCCGCTGGCTGCATGTTTATGGCTATGCCTCCCACACTGCCCGAGAACATCAAGGCTCCCTCAAAACAGCTCTTCCGTCACGTTAGATCTGCAGGAGAGAGCTCGCGAGACTAGGCCTTTCTTGACTCGGAAAGTGAGGCCCTAGTTGCGGGCCTCTTGTACTTGCGTCTACAGAGCCCCACACTTGCTGTGCGAGGGAGGCCTGAAAACCCACTCTCTGGGGCTGCCTTTCCTCCCTCCAAGGAAGACAGCCTTCCCGGCCGCCTTCGGGTTGAAAGTCACATTGGGCTGGGGAGTGCTAGTTGGGAAGACAGATTTCAGGGGCAATTGCCGCTGGGTGCACCTGTATGCCTAGGGCTCCCACACTGCCCGGGAACTTCAAGGCTCCCTCCACACAGCTCTTCCGACACGTTAGCTCTGCAGGAGAGAGCTCGCGAGACTAGGCCTTTCCTGGCTCGGGAAGTGAGGACCTGTTTGCAGGCCTCTTGTACTGGCGACTGCAGAGCCCCACACTTGCTGTGGGCGGGAGGCCTAAAAACCCACTCTCTGGGGCTGCCTTTCCTCCCTCTAAGGAAGAGAGCCTGCACGGCTGACCTCAGGAGGAAATTCACACTGCGCTTGGAAGTGCTCCCCGGGAAGTCAGTTTTCAGGAGTCACGGCCGCTGAGTGCAGCTGTACGCCTAGGGCTCCCACACTACCCGGGAACTACAAGGCTCCCGCCACACAGCTCTTTGGTCACGTTTGCTCTGCGGGAGAGAGCTCGTGATACTAGGCCTTTCTTGACTCGCGAAGTGAGGCCGTGCTTGCAGGCCTCTTGAACTTGCCTCTCCAGAGCAGCATACTTGCTGTGGGCGGGAGGCCTGAAAACCCAATCTCTAGGGCTGCCTTTCCTCCCTCCAAGGAAGAGAGTCTGCACGGACGCCTACTGGCTGAAAGTCACATCGTACTGGGAAGTGCTAGTTGGGAAGACAGATTTCAGGGGCAATTGCCGCTGGGTGCACCTGTATGCCTAGGGCTCCCACACTACCTGGGATCTTCAAGGCTCCCTCCAAACAGCTCTTCCGTCACGTTTGCTCTGCAGGAGAGAGCTCGCGAGACTAGGCCTTTCCTGGCTCGGGAAGTGAGGACCTGTTTGCAGGCCTCTTGTACTGGCGACTGTAGAGCCCCACACTTGCTGTGGGCGGGAGGCCTAAAAACCCACTCTCTGGGGCTGCCTTTCCTCCCTCCAAGGAAGACAGCCATCTCGGCCGCCTTCGGGTTGAAAGTCACATTGGGCTGGGGAGTGCTAGTTGGGAAGACAATTTTCTGTGGCCTGGCCGCTGGCTGCAAGTTTACGGCTAGGGCTCTCACAATGACCGGGAACATGAAGCCTACCTCAAAACAGCCCTTCTGTCATGTTTGCTCTACAGCAGAGAGCTCGCGGTACTAGGTCTTTCTTGACTCGGGAAGTGAGGTCCTAGTTGCAGGCCTCTTGTACTTGTGTCTACAGAGCCCCACACTTGCTGTGCGAGGGAGGACTGAAAACCCAATCTCTAGGGCTGTCTTTCCTCCCTCCAAGGAAGAGAGCCTGCACGGCTGACTTCAGGAGGAATTTCACACTGCGCTTGGAAGTGCTCCCCGGGAAGTCAGTTTTTAGGAGTCACGGCCGCTGAGTGCAGCTGTACGCCTAGGGCTCCCACACTACCCGGGAACTACAAGGCTCCCGCCACACAGCTCTTTCGTCACGTTTGCTCTGCAGGAGAGAGTTCGTCATACTAGGCCTTTCTTCACTGGGGAATTGAGGCCCTGCTTTCAGGCCTCTTGAAACTTGCGACTACAGAGTCCCACACTTGTTGTGCGAGGGAGGCCTGAAAACCCACACTCTGGGGCTGCCTTTCCTCCCTCCAAGGAAGACAGCCTTCCCGGCCGCCTTCGGGTTGAAAGTCACATTGGGCTGGGGAGTGCTAGTTGGGAAGACAGATTTCAGGGGCAATTGCCACTGGGTGCACCTGTATGCCTAGGGCTCCCACACTGCCCGGGAAATTCAAGGCTCCCTCCATACATTCCTTTCGTCACGTTTGGTCTGCAGGAGAGAGCTGGCGAAACTAGGCCTTTCTTGACTCGGGAAGTGAGGCCCTGCTTGCAGCCCTGTTGTATTGGCATCTGTAGAGCTCCACACTTGCTGTGCGATGGAGCCCTGAAAACCCACTCTCTGGGGCTGCCTTTCCTCCCTCCAAGGAAGACAGCCTTCCCGGCCCCCTTCGGGCTGAAAGTCACATTGGGCTGGGAAGTGCTAGCTGGGAATTCAGTTTTCAGGAGCCATGGCCGCTGGCTGCATGTTTACGGCTAGGCCTCCCACACTGCCCGAGAACATCAAGGCTCCCTCAAAACAGCTCTTCCGTCACGTTAGATCTGCAGGAGAGAGCTCGCGAGACTAGGCCTTTCTTGACTCGGGAAGTGAGGTCCTAGTTGCAGGCCTCTTGTACTTGCGTCTACAGAGCCCCACACTTGCTGTGCGAGGGAGGCCTGAAAACCCACTCTCTGGGGCTGCCTTTCCTCCTTGCAAGGTAGAGTGCCTGCCCAGCCACCTTCCAGCTGAAGTCACATCGGGCTGGGAAGTGCTAGCTGGGAAGTCAGTTTTTAGGGTCCATGGCCGCTGACTGCATGTGTACTCCTAGGGCTCCCACATTACCCGAAACTTCAAGGCTCCCTCCACACAACTCTTCTGTCACGTTTGCTCTGCAGGAGAAAGCTCGCGAAACTAGGCCTTTCTTCACTCGGGAAGTGAGGCCCTGCTTGCAGGCCTCTTGTACTTGCATCTACAGAGCCCCACACTTGCTGTGCGAGGGAGGACTGAAAACCCAATCTCTAGGGCTGTCTTTCCTCTCTCCAAGGAAGAGAGCCTGCACGGCTGACTTCAGGAGGAAATTCACACTGCGCTTGGAAGTGCTCCCCGGGAAGTCAGTTTTCAGGAGTCACGGCCGCTGAGTGCAGCTGTACGCCTAGGGCTCCCACACTAACCGGGAACTACAAGGCTCCCGCCACACAGCTCTTTCGTCACGTTTGCTCTGCAGGAGAGAGTCGTCATACGAGGCCTTTCTTCCCTGGCGAAGTGAGGCCCTGCTTTCCGGCCTCTTCAAACTTGCGACTAGAGAGTCCCACACTTGTTGTGCGAGGAAGGCCTGAAAACCCACACTCTGGGGCTGCCTTTCCTCCCTCCAAGGAAGACAGCCTTCCCGGCCGCCTTCTGGTTGAAAGTCACATCGGGCTGGGGAGTGCTGGTTGGGAAGACAGATTTCAGGGGAAATTGCCGCTGGGTGCACCTGTATGCCTAGGGCTCCCACACTGCCCGGAAACTTCAAGGATCCCTCCACACAGCTCTTCCGTCAGGTTAGCTCTGCAGGAGAGAGCTCACGAGACTAGGCCTTTCCTGGCTCGGGAAGTGAGGACCTGTGTGCAGGCCTCTTGTACTGGCGTCTGCAGAGCCCCACACTTGCTGTGCGAGGGAGGTCTAAAAACCCACTCTCTGGGGCTGCCTTTCCTCCTTGCAAGGTAGAGTGCCTGCCCGGCCGCCTTCCGGCTGAAGTCACATCGGGCTGGGAAGTGCTAGCTGGGAAGTCAGTTTTCAGGGGCCATGGCCGCTGACTGTATGAGTACGCGTAGGGCTCCCACATTACCCGGAAACATCTAGGCTCCCTCCACACAACTCTTCCGTCACGTTTGCAATGCAGGAGAGAGCTCGCGAAACTAGGCCTTTCTTCACTCAGGAAGTGAGGCCCTGCTTGCAGGCCTCTTGTACTTGCGTCTACAGAGCCCCACACTTGCTGTGCGAAAGAGGACTGAAAACCCAATCTCTGGGGCTGCCTTTCCTCCCTCCAAGGAAGACAGCCTTCCCGGCCGGCTTCGGGTTGAAAGTCACATTGGGCTGGGGAGTGCTAGTTGGGAAGACAGTTTTCAGTGGCCTGGCCGCTGGCTGCTAGTTTACGGCTAGGGCTCTCACAATGACCGGGAACATGAAGGCTACCTCAAAACAGCTCTTTGGTCACGTTTGCTCTGCGGGAGAGAGCTCGCGATACTAGGCCTTTCTTGACGCGCGAAGTGAGGCCGTGCTTGCAGGCCTCTTGAAATTGCCTCTCCAGAGCAGCATACTTGCTGTGGGCGGGAGGCGTGAAAACCCAATCTCTAGGGCTGCCTTTCCTCCCTCCAAGGAAGAGAGCCTGCACGGCTGACTTCAGGAGGAAATTCACACTGCGCTTGGAAGTGCTCCCTGGGAAGTCAGTTTTCAGGAGTCACGGCCGCTGAGTGCAGCTGTACGCCTAGGGCTCCCACACTACCCTGGAACTCCAAGGCTCCCGCCACACAGCTCTTTCGTCAGGTTTGCTCTGCAGGAGAGAGTTCGTCATACTAGGCCTTTCTTCACTGGCGAAGTGAGGCCCTGCTTTCAGGCCTCTTGAACTTGCCTCTTCAGAGCAGCATACTTGCTGTGGGCGGGAGAACTGAAAACCCAATCTCTAGGGCTGCCTTTCCTCCCTCCAAGGAAGAGAGTCTGCACGGACGCCTTCTGGCTGAAAGTCACATCGTCCTGGGAAGTGCTATTTGGTAAGACAGATTTCAGGGGCAATGGCTGCTGGGTTCACGTGTATGCCTAGGGCTCCCACACTGCCCAGGAACATCAAGGCTCCCTCCACACAGCCGTTCCGTCACGTTTGCTCTGCAGGAGAGAGCTGGGGAAACTAGGTCTTTCTTGACTCGGGAAGTGAGGCCCTGCTTGCAGCCCTGTTGTATTGGCGTCTGCAGAGCTCCACACTTGCTGTGCGATGGAGCCCTGAAAACCCACTCTCTGGGGCTGCCTTTCCTCCCTCTAAGGAAGAGAGCCTGCACGGCTGACCTCTGGAGGAAATTCACACTGCGCTTAGAAGTGCTCCCCGGGAAGTAAGTTTTCAGGAGTCACGGCCGCTGAGTGCAGCTGTACGCCTAGGGCTCCCACACTACCCGGGAACTACAAGGCTCCCTCCACACAGCTCTTCCGTCACGTTAGCTCTGCAGGAGAGAGCTCGCGAGACTAGGCCTTTTCTTGCTCGGGAAGTGAGGACCTGTTTGCAGGCCTCTTGTCCTGGCGACTGCAGAGCCCCACACTTGCTGTGGGCGGGAGGCCTAAAAACCCACTCTCTGGGGCTGCCTTTCCTCCCTCCAAGGAAGACAGCCTTCCCGGCCGCCTTCGGGTTGAAAGTCACATTGGGCTAGGGAGTGCTAGTTGGGAAGACAGATTTCAGGGGCAATTGCCGCTCGGTGCACCTGTATGCCTAGGGCTCCCACACTGCCCGGGAACTTCAAGGCTCCCTCCACACAGCTCTTCTGTCACGTTAGCTCTGCAGGAGAGAGCTCGCGAGACTAGGCCTTTCCTGGCTCGGGAAGTGAGGACCTGTTTGCAGGCCTCTTGTACTGGTTACTGCAGAGCCCCACACTTGCTGTGGGCGGGAGGCCTAAAAACCCACTCTCTGGGGCTGCCTTTCCTCCCTCCAAGGAAGACAGCCTTCCCGGCCGCTTTCCGGTTGAAAGTCACATTGAGCTGGGGAGTGCTAGTTGGGAAGACATTTTTCTGTGGCCTGGTCGCTGGCTGCAAGTTTACGGCTAGGGCTCTCACAATGACCGGGAACATGAAGCCTACCTCAAAACAGCTCTTTGGTCACGTTTGCTCTGCGGGAGAGAGCTCTCGATACTAGGCCTTTCTTGACTCGCAAAGTAAGGCCGTGCTTGCAGGCCTCTTGAACTTGCCTCTCCAGAGCAGCATACTTGCTGTGGGCGGGAGGCCTGAAAACCCATTCTCTAGGGCTGCCTTTCCGCCCTCCAAGGAAGAGAGTCTGCACGGACGCCTTCTGGCTGAAAGTCACATCGTACTGGGGAGTGCTATTTGGGAAGACAGATTTCAGGGGCAATGGCCGCTGGGTTCACGTGTATGCCTAGGGCTCCCACACTGCCCAGGAACATCAAGGCTCCCTCCACACAGCCCTTCCGTCACGTTTGCTCTGCAGGAGAGAGCTGGCGAAACTAGGTCTTTCTTGACTCGGGAAGTGAGGCCCTTCTTGCAGCCCTGTTGTATTGGCGTCTGCAGAGCTCCACACTTGCTGTGCGATGGAGCCCTGAAAACCCACTCTCTGGGGCTACCTTTCCTCTCTCTAAGGAAGAGAGCCTGCACGGCTGACCTCAGGAGGAAATTCACACTGCGCTTGGAAGTGCTCCCCGGGAAGTCAGTTTTCAGGAGTCACGGCCGCTGAGTGCAGCTGTACGCCTAGGGCTCCCACACTACCCGGGAACTACAAGGCTCCCGCCACACAGCTCTTTGGTCACGTTTGCTCTGCGGGAGAGAGCTCGCGATACTAGGCCTTTCTTGACTCGCGAAGTGAGGCCGTGCTTGCAGGCCTCTTGAACTTGCCTCTCCAGAGCAGCATACTTGCTGTGGGCGGGAGGCCTGAAAACCCAATCTCTAGGGCTGCCTTTCCTCCCTCCAAGGAAGAGAGTCTGCACAGACGCCTACTGGCTGAAAGTCACATCGTACTGGGAAGTGCTAGTTGGGAAGACAGATTTCAGGGGCAATTGCCGCTGGGTGCACCTGTATGCCTAGGGCTCCCACACTGCCCGGGATCTTCAAGGCTCCCTCCACACATTCCTTTCGTCACATTTGCTCTGCAGGAGAGAGCTGGCGAAACTAGGCCTTTCGTGACTCGGGAAGTGAGGCCCTGCTTGCAGCCCTGTTGTATTGGCGTCTGCAGAGCTCCACACTTGCTGTGCGATGGAGCCCTGAAAACCCACTCTCTGGGGCTGCCTTTCCTCCCTCCAAGGACGACAGCCTTTCCGGCTGCCTTCGGGCTGAAAATCACATTGGGCTGGGAAGTGCTAGCTGGGAAGTCAGTTTTCAGGAGCCATGGCCGCTGGCTGCATGTTTTCGGCTAGGCCTCCCACATTGCCCGAGAACATCAAGGCTCCCTCAAAACAGCTCTTCCGTCACGTTAGATCTGCAGGAGAGAGCTCGCGAGACTAGGCCTTTCTTGACTCGGGAAGTGAGGCCCTAGTTGCAGGCCTCTTGTACTTGCGTCTACAGAGCCCCGCACTTGCTGTGCGAGGGAGGCCTGAAAACCCACTCTCTGGGGCTGCCTTTCCTACCTCCAAGGAAGACAGCCTTCCCGGCCGCCTTCGGGTTGAAAGTCACATTGGGCTGGGGAGTGCTAGTTGGGAAGACAGATTTCAGGGGCAATTGCCGCTGGGTGCACCTGTATGCCTAGGGCTCCCACACTGCCCGGGAACTTCAAGGCTCCCTCCAAACAGCTCTTCCGTCACGTTAGCTCTGCAGGAGAGAGCTCGCGAGACTAGGCCTTTCCTGGCTCGGGAAGTGAGGACCTGTTTGCAGGCCTCTTGTACTGGCGACTGCAGAGCCCCACACTTGCTGTGGGCGGGAGGCCTAAAAACCCACTCTCTGGGGCTGCCTTTCCTCCCTCCAAGGAAGTCTGCCTTCCCGGCCGCCTTCGGGCTGAAAGTCACATTGGGCTGGGAAGTGCTAGCTGGGAAGTCAGTTTTCAGGGGTCATGGCCGCTGGCTGCATGTTTACGGCTAGGCCTCCCACACTGCCCGAGAACATCAAGGCTCCCTCAAAACAGCTCTTCCATCACGTTAGATCTGCAGGAGAGAGCTCGCGAGACTAGGCCTTTCTTGACTCGGGAAGTGAGGCCCTAGTTGCAGGCCTGTTGTACTTGCGTCAACAGAGCCCCACACTTGCTGTGCGATGGAGGCCTGAAAACCCACTCTCTGGGGCTGCCTTTCCTCCCTCCAAGGAAGACAGCCTTCCCGGCCGCCTTCGGGTTGAAAATCACATTGGGCTGGGGAGTGCTAGTTGGGAAGACAGATTTCAGGGGCAATTGCCGCTGGGTGCACCTGTATGCCTAGGGCTCCCACACTGCCCGGGAACTTCAAGGCTCCCTCCACACAGCTCTTCCGTCACGTTAGCTCTGCAGGAGAGAGCTCGCGAGACCAGGCCTTTCCTGGCTCGGGAAGTGAGGACCTGTTTGCAGGCCTCTTGTACTGGCGACTGCAGAGCCCCACACTTGCTGTGGGCGGGAGGCCTAAAAACCCACTCTCTGGGGCTGCCTTTCCTCCCTCTAAGGAAGAGAGCCTGCACGGCTGACCTCAGGAGGAAATTCACACTGCGCTTGGAAGTGCTCCCCGGGAAGTCAGTTTTCAGGAGTCACGGCCGCTGAGTGCAGCTGTACGCCTAGGGCTCCCACACTACCCGGGAACTACAAGGCTCCCGCCACACAGCTCTTTGGTCACGTTTGCTCTGCGGGAGAGAGCTCGCGATACTAGGCCTTTCTTGACTCGCGAAGTGAGGCCGTGCTTGCAGGCCTCTTGAACTTGCCTCTCCAGAGCAGCATACTTGCTGTGGGCGGGAGGCCTGAAAACCCAATCTCTAGGGCTGCCTTTCCTCCCTCCAAGGAAGAGAGTCTGCACGGACGCCGACTGGCTGAAAGTCACATTGTACTGGGAAGTGCTAGTTGGGAAGACAGTTTTCAGGGGCAATTGCCGCTGGGTGCACCTGTATGCCTAGGGCTCCCACACTGCCCGGGAACTTCAAGGCTCCCTCCACACAGCTCTTCCGTCACGTTAGCTCTGCAGGAGAGAGCTCGCGAGACTAGGCCTTTCCTGGCTCGGGAAGTGAGGACCTGTTTGCAGGCCTCTTGTACTGGCGACTGCAGAGCCCCACACTTGCTGTGGGCGGGAGGCCTAAAAACCCACTCTCTGGGGCTGCCTTTCCTCCCTCCAAGGAAGACAGCCTTCCCGGCCGCCTTCGGGTTGAAAGTCACATTGGGCTGGGGAGTGCTAGTTGGGAAGACAGTTTTCTGTGGCCTGGCCGCTGGCTGCAAGTTTACGGCTAGGGCTCTCACAATGACCGGGAACATGAAGCCTACCTCAAAACAGCTCTTTGGTCACGTTTGCTTTGCGGGAGAGAGCTCGCGATACTAGGCCTTTCTTGACTCGCAAAGTAAGGCCGTGCTTGCAGGCCTCTTGAACTTGCCTCTCCACAGCAGCATACTTGCTGTGGGCGGGAGGCCTGAAAACCCAATCTCTAGGGCTGCCTTTCCTCCCTCCAAGGAAGAGAGTCTGCACGGACGCCTACTGGCTGAAAGTCACATCGTACTGGGAAGTGCTAGTTGGGAAGACAGATTTCAGGGGCAATTGCCGCTGGGTGCACCTGTATGCCTAGGGCTCCCACACTGCCCGGGATCTTCAAGGCTCCCTCCACACATTCCTTTCGTCACGTTTGCTCTGCAGGAGAGAGCTGGCGACACTAGGCCTTTCTTGACTCGGGAAGTGAGGCCCTGCTTGCAGCCCTGTTGTATTGGCGTCTGCAGAGCTCCACACTTGCTGTGCGATGGAGCCCTGAAAACCCACTCTCTGGGGCTGCCTTTCCTCCCTCCAAGGACGACAGCCTTCCCGGCCGCCTTCAGGCTGAAAGTCACATTGGGCTGGGAAGTGCTAGCTGGGAAGTCAGTTTTCAGGAGTCATGGCCTCTGGCTGCATGTTTACGGCTAGGCCTCCCACACTGCCCGAGAACATCAAGGCTCCCTCAAAACAGCTCTTCCGTCACGTTAGATCTGCAGGAGAGAGCTCGCGAGACTAGGCCTTTCTTGACTCGGGAAGTGAGGCCCTAGTTGCGGGCCTCTTGTACTTGCGTCTACAGAGCCCCACACTTGCTGTGCGAGGGAGGCCTGAAAACCCACTCTCTGGGGCTGCCTTTCCTCCCTCCAAGGAAGACAGCCTTCCCGGCCGCCTTCGGGTTGAAAGTCACATTGGGCTGGGGAGTGCTAGTTGGGAAGACAGATTTCAGGGGCAATTGCCGCTGGGTGCACCTGTATGCCTAGGGCTCCCACACTGCCCGGGAACTTCAAGGCTCCCTCCACACAGATCTTCCGTCACGTTAGCTCTGCAGGAGAGAGCTCGCGAGACTAGGCCTTTCCTGGCTCGGGAAGTGAGGACCTGTTTGCAGGCCTCTTGTACTGGCGACTGCAGAGCCCCACACTTGCTGTGGGCGGGAGGCCTAAAAACCCACTCTTTGGGGCTGCCTTTCCTCCCTCCAAGGAAGACAGCCTTCCCGGCCGCCTTCGGGTTGAAAGTCACATTGGGCTGGCGAGTGCTAGTTGGGAAGACAGTTTTCTGTGGCCTGGCCGCTGGCTGCAAGTTTACGGCTAGGGCTCTCACAATGACCGGGAACAGGAAGCCTACCTCAAAACAGCTCTTTGGTCACGTTTGCTCTGCGGGAGAGAGCTCGCGATACTAGGCCTTTCTTGACTCGCAAAGTAAGGCCGTGCTTGCAGGCCTCTTGAAATTGCCTCTCCAGAGCAGCATACTTGCTGTGGGCGGGAGGCCTGAAAACCCATTCTCTAGGGCTGCCTTTCCGCCCTCCAAGGAAGAGAGTCTGCACGGACGCCTTCTGGCTGAAAGTCACATCGTACTGGGGAGTGCTATTTGGGAAGACAGATTTCAGGGGCAATGGCCGCTCGGTTCACGTGTATGCCTAGGGCTCCCACACTGCCCAGGAACATCAAGGCTCCCTCCACACAGCCCTTCCGTCACGTTTGCTCTGCAGGAGAGAGCTGGCGAAACTAGGCCTTTCTTGACTCGGGAAGTGAGGCCCTGCTTGCAGCCCTGTTGTATTGGCGTCTGCAGAGCTCCACACTTGCTGTGCGATGGAGCCCTGAAAACCCACTCTCTGGTGCTGCCTTTCCTCCCTCCAAGGACGACAGTCTTCCCGGCCGCCTTCGGGCTGAAAGTCACATTGGGCTGGGAAGTGCTAGCTGGGAAGTCAGTTTTCAGGAGCCATGGCCGCTGGCTGCATGTTTACGGCTAGGCCTCCCACACTGCCCGAGAACATCAAGGCTCCCTCAAAACAGCTCTTCCGTCACGTTAGATCTGCAGGAGAGAGCTCGCGAGACTAGGCCTTTCCTGGCTCGGGAAGTGAGGACCTGTTTGCAGGCCTCTTGTACTTCCGTCTACAGAGCCCCGCACTTGCTGTGCGAGGGAGGCCTGAAAACCCACTCTCTGGGGCTGCCTTTCCTCCCTCCAAGGAAGACAGCCTTCCCGGCCGCCTTCGGGTTGAAAGTCACATTGGGCTGGGGAGTGCTAGTTGGGAAGACAGATTTCAGGGGCAATTGCCGCTGGGTGCACCTGTATGCCTAGGGCTCCCACACTGCCCGGGAACTTCAAGGCTCCCTCCAAACAGCTCTTAGGTCACGTTAGCTCTGCAGGAGAGAGCTCGCGAGACTAGGACTTTCCTGGCTCGGGAAGTGAGGACCTGTTTGCAGGCCTCTTGTACTGGCGACTGCAGAGCCCCACACTTGCTGAGGGCGGGATGACTAAAAACCCACTCTCTGGGGCTGCCTTTCCTCCCTCCAAGGAAGACAGCCTTCCCGGCCGCCTTCGGGTTGAAAGTCACATTGGGCTGGGGAGTGCTAGTTGGAAGACAGTTTTCTGTGGCCTGGCCCCTGGCTGCAAGTTTACGGCTAGGGCTCTCACAATGACCGGGAACATGAAGCCTACCTCAAAACAGCTCTTTGGTCACGTTTGCTCTGCGGGAGAGAGCTCGCGATACTAGGCCTTTCTTGACTCGCAAAGTAAGGCCGTGCTTGCAGGCCTCTTGAACTTGCCTCTCCAGAGCAGCATACTTGCTGTGGGCGGGAGGCCTGAAAACCCAATCTCTAGGGCTGCCTTTCCTCCCTCCAAGGAAGAGAGTCTGCACGGACGCCTACTGGCTGAAAGTCACATCGTACTGGGAAGTGCTAGTTGGGAAGACAGATTTCAGGGGCAATTGCCGCTGGGTGCACCTGTATGCCTAGGGCTCCCACACTGCCCGGGAACTTCAAGGCTCCCTCCAAACAGCTCTTCCGTCACGTTAGCTCTGCAGGAGAGAGCTCGCGAGACTAGGCCTTTACTGTCTCGGGAAGTGAGGACCTGTTTGCAGGCCTCTTGTACTGGCGTCTGCAGAGCCCCACACTTGCTGAGGGCGGGAGGCCTAAAAACCCACTCTCTGGGGCTGCCTTTCCTCCCTCCAAGGAAGACAGCCTTCCCGGCCGCCTTCGGGTTGAAAGTCACATTCGGCTGGGGAGTGCTAGTTGGGAAGACAGTTTTCTGTGGCCTGGCCCCTGGCTGCATGTTTACGGCTAGTGCTCTCACAATGACCAGGAACATGAAGCCTACCTCAAAACAGCTCTTTGGTCACGTTTGCTCTGCGGGAGAGAGCTCGCGATACTAGGCCTTTCTTGACTCGCAAAGTAAGGCCGTGCTTGCAGGCCTCTTGAACTTGCCTCCCCAGAGCAGCATACTTGCTGTGGGCGGGAGGCCTGAAAACCCATTCTCTAGGGCTGCCTTTCCGCCCTCCAAGGAAGAGAGTCTGCACGACGCCTTCTGGCTGAAAGTCACATCGTACTGGGTAGTGCTATTTGGGAAGACAGATTTCAGGGGCAATGGCCGCTAGGTTCACGTGTATGCCTAGGGTTCCCACACTGCCCAGGAACATCAAGGCTCCCTCCACACAGCCCTTCCTTCACGTTTGCTCTGCAGGAGAGAGCTGGCTAAACTAGGTCTTTCTTGAGCCGGAAGTGAGGCCCTGCTTGCAGCCCTGTTGTATTGGCGTCTGCAGAGCTCCACACTTGCTGTGCGATGGAGCCGTGAAAACCCACTCTCTGGGGCTGCCTTTCCTCCCTCCAAGGAAGTCTGCCTTCCCGGCCGCCTTCGGGCTGAAAGTCACATTGGGCTGGGAAGTGCTAGCTGGGAAGTCAGTTTTCAGGAGCCATGGCCGCTGGCTGCATGTTTATGGCTATGCCTCCCACACTGCCCGAGAACATCAAGGCTCCCTCAAAACAGCTCTTCCGTCACGTTAGATCTGCAGGAGAGAGCTCGCGAGACTAGGCCTTTCTTGACTCGGAAAGTGAGGCCCTAGTTGCGGGCCTCTTGTACTTGCGTCTACAGAGCCCCACACTTGCTGTGCGAGGGAGGCCTGAAAACCCACTCTCTGGGGCTGCCTTTCCTCCCTCCAAGGAAGACAGCCTTCCCGGCCGCCTTCGGGTTGAAAGTCACATTGGGCTGGGGAGTGCTAGTTGGGAAGACAGATTTCAGGGGCAATTGCCGCTGGGTGCACCTGTATGCCTAGGGCTCCCACACTGCCCGGGAACTTCAAGGCTCCCTCCACACAGCTCTTCCGACACGTTAGCTCTGCAGGAGAGAGCTCGCGAGACTAGGCCTTTCCTGGCTCGGGAAGTGAGGACCTGTTTGCAGGCCTCTTGTACTGGCGACTGCAGAGCCCCACACTTGCTGTGGGCGGGAGGCCTAAAAACCCACTCTCTGGGGCTGCCTTTCCTCCCTCTAAGGAAGAGAGCCTGCACGGCTGACCTCAGGAGGAAATTCACACTGCGCTTGGAAGTGCTCCCCGGGAAGTCAGTTTTCAGGAGTCACGGCCGCTGAGTGCAGCTGTACGCCTAGGGCTCCCACACTACCCGGGAACTACAAGGCTCCCGCCACACAGCTCTTTGGTCACGTTTGCTCTGCGGGAGAGAGCTCGTGATACTAGGCCTTTCTTGACTCGCGAAGTGAGGCCGTGCTTGCAGGCCTCTTGAACTTGCCTCTCCAGAGCAGCATACTTGCTGTGGGCGGGAGGCCTGAAAACCCAATCTCTAGGGCTGCCTTTCCTCCCTCCAAGGAAGAGAGTCTGCACGGACGCCTACTGGCTGAAAGTCACATCGTACTGGGAAGTGCTAGTTGGGAAGACAGATTTCAGGGGCAATTGCCGCTGGGTGCACCTGTATGCCTAGGGCTCCCACACTACCTGGGATCTTCAAGGCTCCCTCCAAACAGCTCTTCCGTCACGTTTGCTCTGCAGGAGAGAGCTCGCGAGACTAGGCCTTTCCTGGCTCGGGAAGTGAGGACCTGTTTGCAGGCCTCTTGTACTGGCGACTGTAGAGCCCCACACTTGCTGTGGGCGGGAGGCCTAAAAACCCACTCTCTGGGGCTGCCTTTCCTCCCTCCAAGGAAGACAGCCATCTCGGCCGCCTTCGGGTTGAAAGTCACATTGGGCTGGGGAGTGCTAGTTGGGAAGACAATTTTCTGTGGCCTGGCCGCTGGCTGCAAGTTTACGGCTAGGGCTCTCACAATGACCGGGAACATGAAGCCTACCTCAAAACAGCCCTTCTGTCATGTTTGCTCTACAGCAGAGAGCTCGCGGTACTAGGTCTTTCTTGACTCGGGAAGTGAGGTCCTAGTTGCAGGCCTCTTGTACTTGTGTCTACAGAGCCCCACACTTGCTGTGCGAGGGAGGACTGAAAACCCAATCTCTAGGGCTGTCTTTCCTCCCTCCAAGGAAGAGAGCCTGCACGGCTGACTTCAGGAGGAATTTCACACTGCGCTTGGAAGTGCTCCCCGGGAAGTCAGTTTTTAGGAGTCACGGCCGCTGAGTGCAGCTGTACGCCTAGGGCTCCCACACTACCCGGGAACTACAAGGCTCCCGCCACACAGCTCTTTCGTCACGTTTGCTCTGCAGGAGAGAGTTCGTCATACAAGGCCTTTCTTCACTGGGGAAGTGAGGCCCTGCTTTCAGGCCTCTTGAAACTTGCGACTACAGAGTCCCACACTTGTTGTGCGAGGGAGGCCTGAAAACCCACTCTCTGGGGCTGCCTTTCCTCCCTCCAAGGAAGACAGCCTTCCCGGCCGCCTTCGGGTTGAAAGTCACATTGGGCTGGGGAGTGCTAGTTGGGAAGACAGATTTCAGGGGCAATTGCCACTGGGTGCACCTGTATGCCTAGGGCTCCCACACTGCCCGGGAAATTCAAGGCTCCCTCCATACATTCCTTTCGTCACGTTTGGTCTGCAGGAGAGAGCTGGCGAAACTAGGCCTTTCTTGACTCGGGAAGTGAGGCCCTGCTTGCAGCCCTGTTGTATTGGCATCTGTAGAGCTCCACACTTGCTGTGCGATGGAGCCCTGAAAACCCACTCTCTGGGGCTGCCTTTCCTCCCTCCAAGGAAGACAGCCTTCCCGGCCCCCTTCGGGCTGAAAGTCACATTGGGCTGGGAAGTGCTAGCTGGGAATTCAGTTTTCAGGAGCCATGGCCGCTGGCTGCATGTTTACGGCTAGGCCTCCCACACTGCCCGAGAACATCAAGGCTCCCTCAAAACAGCTCTTCCGTCACGTTAGATCTGCAGGAGAGAGCTCGCGAGACTAGGCCTTTCTTGACTCGGGAAGTGAGGTCCTAGTTGCAGGCCTCTTGTACTTGCGTCTACAGAGCCCCACACTTGCTGTGCGAGGGAGGCCTGAAAACCCACTCTCTGGGGCTGCCTTTCCTCCTTGCAAGGTAGAGTGCCTGCCCAGCCACCTTCCAGCTGAAGTCACATCGGGCTGGGAAGTGCTAGCTGGGAAGTCAGTTTTTAGGGTCCATGGCCGCTGACTGCATGTGTACTCCTAGGGCTCCCACATTACCCGAAACTTCAAGGCTCCCTCCACACAACTCTTCTGTCACGTTTACTCTGCAGGAGAAAACTCGCGAAACTAGGCCTTTCTTCACTCGGGAAGTGAGGCCCTGCTTGCAGGCCTCTTGTACTTGCATCTACAGAGCCCCACACTTGCTGTGCGAGGGAGGACTGAAAACCCAATCTCTAGGGCTGTCTTTCCTCTCTCCAAGCAAGAGAGCCTGCACGGCTGACTTCAGGAGGAAATTCACACTGCGCTTGGAAGTGCTCCCCGGGAAGTCAGTTTTCAGGAGTCACGGCCGCTGAGTGCAGCTGTACGCCTAGGGCTCCCACACTAACCGGGAACTACAAGGCTCCCGCCACACAGCTCTTTCGTCACGTTTGCTCTGCAGGAGAGAGTCGTCATACGAGGCCTTTCTTCACTGGCGAAGTGAGGCCCTGCTTTCCGGCCTCTTCAAACTTGCGACTAGAGAGTCCCACACTTGTTGTGCGAGGAAGGCCTGAAAACCCACACTCTGGGGCTGCCTTTCCTCCCTCCAAGGAAGACAGCCTTCCCGGCCGCCTTCTGGTTGAAAGTCACATCGGGCTGGGGAGTGCTGGTTGGGAAGACAGATTTCAGGGGAAATTGCCGCTGGGTGCACCTGTATGCCTAGGGCTCCCACACTGCCCGGAAACTTCAAGGATCCCTCCACACAGCTCTTCCGTCAGGTTAGCTCTGCAGGAGAGAGCTCACGAGACTAGGCCTTTCCTGGCTCGGGAAGTGAGGACCTGTGTGCAGGCCTCTTGTACTGGCGTCTGCAGAGCCCCACACTTGCTGTGCGAGGGAGGTCTAAAAACCCACTCTCTGGGGCTGCCTTTCCTCCTTGCAAGGTAGAGTGCCTGCCCGGCCGCCTTCCGGCTGAAGTCACATCGGCCTGGGAAGTGCTAGCTGGGAAGTCAGTTTTCAGGGGCCATGGCCGCTGACTGTATGAGTACGCGTAGGGCTCCCACATTACCCGGAAACTTCTAGGCTCCCTCCACACAACTCTTCCGTCACGTTTGCAATGCAGGAGAGAGCTCGCGAAACTAGGCCTTTCTTCACTCAGGAAGTGAGGCCCTGCTTGCAGGCCTCTTGTACTTGCGTCTACAGAGCCCCACACTTGCTGTGCGAAAGAGGACTGAAAACCCAATCTCTGGGGCTGCCTTTCCTCCCTCCAAGGAAGAGAGCCTGCACGGCTGACCTCAGGAGGAAATTCACACTGCGCTTGGAAGTGCTCCCCGGGAAGTCAGGTTTCAGGAGTCACGGCCGCAGAGTGCAGCTGTACGCCTAGGGCTCCCACACTACCCGGGAACTTCAAGGCTCCCTCCACACATTCCTTTGTCACGTTTGCTCTGCAGGAGAGAGCTGGCGATACTAGGTCTTTCTTGACTCGGGAAGTGAGGCCCTGCTTGCAGCCCTGTTGTATTGGCGTCTGCAGAGCTCCACACTTGCTGTGCGATGGAGCCCTGAAAACCCACTCGCTGGGGCTGCCTTTCCTCCCTCCAAGGAAGAGAGCCTTCCCGGCCCCCTTCGGGCTGAAAGTCACATTGGGCTGGGAAGTGCTAGCTGGGAAGTCATTTTTCAGGAGCCATGGCCGCTGACTGCATGTTTACGGCTAGGCCTCCCACACTGCCCGAGAACATCAGGGCTCCCTCAAAACAGCTCTTCCATCACATTAGATCTGCAGGAGAGAGCTCGCGAGACTAGGCCTTTCTTGACTCGGGAAGTGAGGCCCTAGTTGCAGGCCTCTTGTTCTTGCGTCTACAGAGCCCCACACTTGCTGTGCGAGGGAGGCCTGAAAACCCACACTCTGGGGCTGCCTTTCCTCCCTCCAAGGAAGACAGCCTTCCCGGCCACCTTCGGGTTGAAAGTCACATTGGGCTGGGGAGTGCTGGTTGGGAAGACAGATTTCAGGGGCAATTGCCGCTGGGTGCACCTGTATACCTAGGGCTCCCACACTGCCCGGGAACTTCAAGGATCCCTCCACACAGCTCTTCCGTCACGTTAGCTCCGCAGGAGAGAGCTCACGAGACTAGGCCTTTCCTGGCTCGGGAAGTGAGGACCTGTGTGCAGGCCTCTTGTACTGGCGTCTGCAGAGCCCCACACTTGCTGTGCGAGAGAGGTCTAAAAACCCACTCTCTGGGGCTGCCTTTCCTCCTTGCAAGGTAGAGTGCATGCTCGGCCGCCTTCCGGCTGAAGTTACATCGGGCTGGGAAGTGCTAGCTGGGAAGTCAGTTTTCAGGGTCCATGGCCGCTGACTGCATGTGTACGCCTATGGCTCCCACATTACCCGGAAACTTCAAGGCTCCCTCCACACAACTCTTCTGTCACGTTTGCTCTGCAGGAGAGAGCTCGCGAAACTAGGCCTTTCTTCACTCGGGAAGTGAGGCCCTGCTTGCAGGCCTCTTGTACTTGCGTCTACAGAGCCCCACACTTGCTGTGCGAGGGAGGCCTGAAAACCCACTCTCTGGGGCTGCCTTTCCTCCCTCCAAGGAAGACAGCCTGCAAGGCTGACTTCAGGAGGAAATTGACACTGCGCTTGGAAGTGCTCCCCGGGAAGTCAGTTTTCAGGAGTCACGCCCGCTGAGTGCAGCTGTACGCCTAGGGCTCCCACACTACCCGGGAACTACAAGGCTCCCGCCACACAGCTCTTTCGTCACGTTTGCTCTGCAGGAGAGAGTTCGTCATACTGGGCCTTTCTTCACTGGCGAAGTGAGGCCCTGTTTTCAGGGGTCTTGAAACTTGCGACTACAGAGTCCCACACTTGTTGTGCGAGGAAGGCCTGAAAACCCACACTCTGGTGCTGCCCTTCCTCCCTCCAAGGAAGACAGCCTTCCCGGCCGCCTTCGGGTTGAAAGTCACATTGGGCTGGGGAGTGCTAGTTGGGAAGACAGTTTTCAGTGGCCTGGCCGCTGGCTGCTAGTTTACGGCTAGGGCTCTCACAATGACCGGGAACATGAAGGCTACCTCAAAATAGCTCTCTGGTCACGTTTGCTCTGCGGGAGAGAGCTCGCGATACTAGGCCTTTCTTGACGCGCGAAGTGAGGCCGTGCTTGCAGGCCTCTTGAAATTGCCTCTCCAGAGCAGCATACTTGCTGTGGGCGGGAGGCGTGAAAACCCAATCTCTAGGGCTGCCTTTCCTCCCTCCAAGGAAGAGAGCCTGCACGGCTGACTTCAGGAGGAAATTCACACTGCGCTTGGAAGTGCTCCCTGGGAAGTCAGTTTTCAGGAGTCACGGCCGCTGAGTGCAGCTGTACGCCTAGGGCTCCCACATTACCCTGGAACTACAAGGCTCCCTCCACACAGCTCTTTCGTCAGGTTTGCTCTGCAGGAGAGAGTTCGTCATACTAGGCCTTTCTTCACTGGCGAAGTGAGGCCCTGCTTTCAGGCCTCTTGAACTTGCCTCTCCAGAGCAGCATACTTGCTGTGGGCGGGAGGCCTGAAAACCCAATCTCTAGGGCTGCCTTTCCTCCCTCCAAGGAAGAGAGTCTGCACGGACGCCTTCTGGCTGAAAGTCACATCGTCCTGGGAAGTGCTATTTGGTAAGACAGATTTCAGGGGCAATGGCTGCTGGGTTCACGTGTATGCCTAGGGCTCCCACACTGCCCAGGAACATCAAGGCTCCCTCCACACAGCCCTTCCATCACGTTTGCTCTACAGCAGAGAGCTCGCGGTACTAGGTCTTTCTTGACTCGGGAAGTGAGGCCCTGCTTGAAGGCCTCTTGTCCTTGTGTCTGCAGAGCACCATACTTGCTGTGTGCAGGAGGCCTGAAAACCCACTCTCTAGGGCTGCCTTTCCTCTTCCAAGGAAGAGAGCCTCCACGGACGCCTTCTGGCTCAAAGTCACATCGTGCTGGGAAGTGCTAGTTGGGAAGACAGATTTCAGGGGCAATTGCCGCTGGGTGCACCTGTATGCCTAGGGCTCCCACACTGCCCGGGAAATTTAAGGCTCCCTCCATACATTCCTTTCGTCACGTTTGGTCTGCAGGAGAGAGCTGGCGAAACTAGGCCTTTCTTGACTCGGGAAGTGAGGCCCTGCTTGCAGCCCTGTTGTATTGGCATCTGTAGAGCTCCACACTTGCTGTGCGATGGAGCCCTGAAAACCCACTCTCTGGGGCTGCCTTTCCTCCCTCCAAGGAAGACAGCCTTCCCGGCCCCCTTCGGGCTGAAAGTCACATTGGGCTGGGAAGTGCTAGCTGGGAATTCAGTTTTCAGGAGCCATGGCCGCTGGCTGCATGTTTACGGCTAGGCCTCCCACACTGCCCGAGAACATCAAGGCTCCCTCAAAACAGCTCTTCCGTCACGTTAGATCTGCAGGAGAGAGCTCGCGAGACTAGGCCTTTCTTGACTCGGGAAGTGAGGCCCTAGTTGCAGGCCTCTTGTACTTGCGTCTACAGAGCCCCACACTTGCTGTGCGAGGGAGGCCTGAAAACCCACTCTCTGGGGCTGCCTTTCCTCCTTGCAAGGTAGAGTGCCTGCCCAGCCGCCTTCCAGCTGAAGTCACATCGGGCTGGGAAGTGATAGCTGGGAAGTCAGTTTTCAGGGGCCATGGCCGCTGACTGCATGTGTACGCCTAGGGCTTCCACATTACCCGGAAACTTCAAGGCTCCCTCCACACAACTCTTCTGTCACGTTTGCTCTGCAGGAGAAAGCTCGCGAAACTAGGCCTTTCTTCATTCGGGAAGTGAGGCCCTGCTTACAGACCTCTTGTACTTGCATCTACAGAGCCCCACACTTGCTGTGCGAGGGAGGACTGAAAACCCAATCTCTAGGGCTGTCTTTCCTCCCTCCAAGGAAGAGAGCCTGCAAGGCTGACTTCAGGAGGAAATTCACACTGCGCTTGGAAGTGCTCCCCGGGAAGTCAGTTTTCAGGAGTCACGCCCGCTGAGTGCAGCTGTACGCCTAGGGCTCCCACACTACCCGGGAACTACAAGGCTCCCGCCACACAGCTCTTTCGTCACGTTTGCTCTGCAGGAGAGAGTTCGTCATACTAGGCCTTTCTTCACTGGCGAAGTGAGGCCCTGTTTTCAGGGCTCTTGAAACTTGCGACTACAGAGTCCCACACTTGTTGTGCGAGGAAGGCCTGAAAACCCACACTCTGGGGCTGCCCTTCCTCCCTCCAAGGAAGACAGCCTTCCCGGCCGCCTTCGGGTTGAAGTCACATTGGGCTGGGGAGTGCTAGTTGGGAAGACAGTTTTCAGTGGCCTGGCCGCTGGCTGCTAGTTTACGGCTAGGGCTCTGACAATGACCGGGAACATGAAGGCTACCTCAAAATAGCTCTCTGGTCACGTTTGCTCTGCGGGAGAGAGCTCGCGATACTAGGCCTTTCTTGACGCGCGAAGTGAGGCCGTGCTTGCAGGCCTCTTGAAATTGCCTCTCCAGAGCAGCATACTTGCTGTGGGCGGGAGGCGTGAAAACCCAATCTCTAGGGCTGCCTTTCCTCCCTCCAAGGAAGAGAGCCTGCACGGCTGACTTCAGGAGGAAATTCACACTGCGCTTGGAAGTGCTCCCTGGGAAGTCAGTTTTCAGGAGTCACGGCCGCTGAGTGCAGCTGTACGCCTAGGGCTCCCACACTACCCTGGAACTACAAGGCTCCCGCCACACAGCTCTTTCGTCAGGTTTGCTCTGCAGGAGAGAGTTCGTCATACTAGGCCTTTCTTCACTGGCGAAGTGAGGCCCTGCTTTCAGGCCTCTTGAACTTGCCTCTCCAGAGCAGCATACTTGCTGTGGGCGGGAGGCCTGAAAACCCAATCTCTAGGGCTGCCTTTCCTCCCTCCAAGGAAGAGAGTCTGCACGGACGCCTTCTGGCTGAAAGTCACATCGTCCTGGGAAGTGCTATTTGGTAAGACAGATTTCAGGGGCAATGGCTGCTGGGTTCACGTGTATGCCTAGGGCTCCCACACTGCCCAGGAACATCAAGGCTCCCTCCACACAGCCCTTCCATCACGTTTGCTCTACAGCAGAGAGCTCGCGGTACTAGGTCTTTCTTGACTCGGGAAGTGAGGCCCTGCTTGAAGGCCTCTTGTCCTTGTGTCTGCAGAGCACCATACTTGCTGTGTGCAGGAGGCCTGAAAACCTACTCTCTAGGGCTGCCTTTCCTCTTCCAAGGAAGAGAGCCTCCACGGACGCCTTCTGGCTCAAAGTCACATCGTGCTGGGAAGTGCTAGTTGGGAAGACAGATTTCAGGGGCAATTGCCGCTGGGTGCACCTGTATGCCTAGGGCTCCCACACTGCCCGGGAAATTTAAGGCTCCCTCCATACATTCCTTTCGTCACGTTTGGTCTGCAGGAGAGAGCTGGCGAAACTAGGCCTTTCTTGACTCGGGAAGTGAGGCCCTGCTTGCAGCCCTGTTGTATTGGCATCTGTAGAGCTCCACACTTGCTGTGCGATGGAGCCCTGAAAACCCACTCTCTGGGGCTGCCTTTCCTCCCTCCAAGGAAGACAGCCTTCCCGGCCCCCTTCGGGCTGAAAGTCACATTGGGCTGGGAAGTGCTAGCTGGGAATTCAGTTTTCAGGAGCCATGGCCGCTGGCTGCATGTTTACGGCTAGGCCTCCCACACTGCCCGAGAACATCAAGGCTCCCTCAAAACAGCTCTTCCGTCACGTTAGATCTGCAGGAGAGAGCTCACGAGACTAGGCCTTTCTTGACTCGGGAAGTGAGGCCCTAGTTGCAGGCCTCTTGTACTTGCGTCTACAGAGCCCCACACTTGCTGTGCGAGGGAGGCCTGAAAACCCACTCTCTGGGGCTGCCTTTCCTCCTTGCAAGGTAGAGTGCCTGCCCAGCCGCCTTCCAGCTGAAGTCACATCGGGCTGGGAAGTGATAGCTGGGAAGTCAGTTTTCAGGGGCCATGGCCGCTGACTGCATGTGTACGCCTAGGGCTTCCACATTACCCGGAAACTTCAAGGCTCCCTCCACACAACTCTTCTGTCACGTTTGCTCTGCAGGAGAAAGCTCGCGAAACTAGGCCTTTCTTCATTCGGGAAGTGAGGCCCTGCTTGCAGACCTCTTGTGCTTGCATCTACAGAGCCCCACACTTGCTGTGCGAGGGAGGACTGAAAACCCAATCTCTAGGGCTGTCTTTCCTCCCTCCAAGGAAGAGAGCCTGCACGGCTGACTTCAGGAGGAAATTCACACTGCGCTTGGAAGTGCTCCCCGGGAAGTCAGTTTTCAGGAGTCACGGCCGCTGAGTGCAGCTGTACGCCTAGGGCTCCCACACTACCCGGGAACTACAAGGCTCCCGCCACACAGCTCTTTCGTCACGTTTGCTCTGCAGGAGAGAGTTCGTCCTACTAGGCCTTTCTTCACTGGCGAAGTGAGGCCCTGTTTTCAGGCCTCTTGAAACTTGCGACTACAGAGTCCCACACTTGTTGTGCGAGGAAGGCCTGAAAACCCACACTCTGGGGCTGCCTTTCCTCCCTCCAAGGAAGACAGCCTTCCCGGCCGCCTTCGGGTTGAAAGTCACATTGGGCTGGGGAGTGCTGGTTGGGAAGACAGATTTCAGGGGCAATTGCCGCTGGGTGCACCTGTATGCCTAGGGCTCCCACACTGCCCGGGAACTTCAAGGATCCCTCCACACAGCTCTTCCGTCACGTTAGCTCCGCAGGAGAGAGCTCACGAGACTAGGCCTTTCCTGGCTCGGGAAGTGAGGACCTGTGTGCAGGCCTCTTGTACTGGCGTCTGCAGAGCCCCACACTTGCTGTGCGAGGGAGGTCTAAAAACCCACTCTCTGGGGCTGCCTTTCCTCCTTGCAAGGTAGAGTGCATGCCCGGGCGCCTTCCGGCTGAAGTCACATCGGGCTGGGAAGTGCTAGCTGGGAAGTCAGTTTTCAGGGGCCATGGCCGCTGACTGCATGTGTACGCCTATGGCTCCCACATTACCCGGAAACTTCAAGGCTCCCTCCACACAACTCTTCTGTCACGTTTGCTCTGCAGAAGAGAGCTCGCGAAACTAGGCCTTTCTTCACTCGGGAAGTGAGGCCCTGCTTGCAGGCCTCTTGTACTTGCGTCTACAGAGCCCTACACTTGCTGTGCGAGGGAGGCCTGAAAACCCACTGTCTGGGGCTGCCTTTCCTCCCTCCAAGGAAGACAGCCTTCCCGGCCGCCTTCGGGTTGAAAGTCACATTGGGCTGGGGAGTGCTAGTTGGGAAGACAGTTTTCAGTGGCCTGGCCGCTGGCTGCAAGTTTACGACTAGGGCTCTCACAATGACCGGGAACATGAAGGCTACCTCAAAACAGCTCTTTGGTCACGTTTGCTCTGCGGGAGAGAGCTCGCGATACTAGGCCTTTCTTGACGCGCGAAGTGAGGCCGTGCTTGCAGGCCTCTTGAAATTGCCTCTCCAGAGCAGCATACTTGCTGTGGGCGGGAGGCGTGAAAACCCATTCTCTAGGGCTGCCTTTCCTCCCTCCAAGGAAGAGAGCCTGCACGGCTGACTTCAGGAGGAAATTCACACTGCGCTTGGAAGTGCTCCCCGGGAAGTCAGTTTTCAGGAGTTACGGCCGCTGAGTGCAGCTGTAAGCCTAGGGCTCCCACACTACCCGGGAACTACAAGGCTCCCGCCACACAGCTCTTTCGTCACGTTTGCTCTGCAGGAGAGAGTTCGTCACACTAGGTCTTTCTTCACTGGCGAAGTGAGGCCCTGCCTTCAGGCCTCTTGAAACTTGCGACTACAGAGTCCCACACTTGTTGTGCCAGGGAGGCCTGAAAACCCACTCTCTGGGGCTGCCTTTCCTCCCTCCAATGAAGACAGCCTTCCTGGCCGCCTTCGGGTTGAAAGTCACATTGGGCTGGGGAGTGTTAGTTGGGAAGACAGATTTCAGGGGCAATTGCCGCTGGGTGCACCTGTATGCCTAGGCCTCCACACTTGCCGGGAACTTCAAGGCTCCCTCCACACATTCCTTTCGTCAGGTTTGCTGTACAGCAGAGAGCTCGCGGTACTAGGTCTTTCTTGGCTCGGGAAGTGAGGCCCTGCTTGCAGGCCTCTTGTCCTTTTGTCTGCAGAGCACCATACTTGCTGTGTGCAGGAGGCGTGGAAACACACTCTCTAGGGCTGCCTTTCCTCTTCCAAGGAAGAGAGCCTCCACGGACGCCTTCTGGCTCAAAGTCACATCGTGCTGGGAAGTGCTAGTTGGGAAGACAGATTTCAGGGGCAATTGCCGCTGGGTGTACCTGTATGCCTAGGGTTCCCACACTGCCCGGGAACTTCAAGGCTCCCTCCACACATTCCTTTCGTCACGTTTGCTCTGCAGGAGAGAGCTGGCGAAACTAGGCCTTTCTTGACTCGGGAAGTGAGGCCCTGCTTGCAGCCCTGTTGTATTGGCGTCTGCAGAGCTCCACACTTGCTGTGCGATGGAGCCCTGAAAACGCACTCTCTGGGGCTGCCTTTCCTCCCTCCAAGGAAGACAGCCTTCCTGGCCGCCTTCGGGCTGAAAGTCACATTGGCTGGGAATTGCTAGCTGGGAAGTCAGTTTTCAGGAGCCATGGCCGCTGGCTGCATGTTTACGGCTAGGCCTCCCACACTGCCCGAGAACATCAAGGCTCCCTCAAAACAGCTCTTCCGTCACGTTAGATCTGCAGGAGAGAGCTCGCGAGACTAGGCCTTTCTTGATTCGGGAAGTGAGGCCCTGCTTGCAGGCCTCTTGTACTTGCGTCTACAGAGCCCCACACTTGCTGTGCGAGGGAGGACTGAAAACCCAATCTCTAGGGCTGTCTTTCCTCCCTCCAAGGAAGAGAGCCTGCACGGCTGACTTCAGGAGGAAATTCACACTGCGCTTGGAAGTGCTCCCCGGGAAGTCAATTTTTAAGGAATCACGGCCGCTGAGTGCAGCTGTACGCCTAGGGCTCCCACACTACCCTGGAACTACAAAGCTCCCGCCACACAGCTCTTTCGTCACGTTTGCTCTGCAGGAGAGAGTTCGTCCTACTAGGCCTTTCTTCACTGGCGAAGTGAGGCCCTGCTTTCAGGCCTCTTGAAACATGCGACTACAGAGTCCCACACTTGTTGTGCGAGGGAGGCCTGAAAACCCACTCTCTGGGGCTGCCTTTCCTCCCTCCAAGGAAGACAGCCTTCCCGGCCGCCTTCGGGCTGAAAGTCACATTGGGCTGGGAAGTGCTATCTGGGAAGTCAGTTTTCAGGAGCCATGGCCGCTTGCTGCATGTTTATGGCTAGGCCTCCCACACTGCCCGAGAACATCAATGTTCCCTCAAAACAGCTCTTCCGTCACGTTCGATCTGCAGGAGAGAGCTCGCGAGACTAGGCCTTTCTTAACTCGAGAAATGAGGCCCTAGTTGCAGGCCTCTTGTACTTGCGTGTACAGAGCCCCACACTTGCTGTGCGAGGGAGGCCTGAAAACCCACGATCTGGGGCTGCCTTTCTTCCTTGCAAGGTAGAGTGCCTGCCCGGCCGCCTTCCGGCTGAAGTCACATCGGGCTGGGAAGTGCTAGCTGGGAAGTCAGTTTTCAGGGGCCATGGCCGCTGACTGCATGAGTACGCCTAGGGCTCCCACATTACCCGGAAACTTCAAGACTCCCTCCACACAACTCTTCTGTCACGTTTGCTCTGCGGGAGAGAGCTCGCGAAACTAGGCCTTTCTTCACTCAGGAAGTGAGGCCCTGCTTGCAGGCCTGTTGTACTTGCGACTACAGAGCCCCACACTTGCTGTGTGCAGGAGGCCTGGAAACCCACTCTCTAGGGCTGCCTTTCCTCTTCCAAGGAAGAGAGCCTCCACGGACGCCTTCTGGCTCAAAGTCACACCGTGCTGGGAAATGCTAGTTGGGAAGACAGATTTCAGGGGCAATTGCCGCTGGGTGCACCTGTATGCCTAGGGCTCCCACACTGCCCGGGAACTTCAAGGAGCCCTCCACACAGCTCTTCCGTCACGTTAGCTCTGCAGGAGAGAGCTCACGAGACTAGGCCTTTCCTGGCTCGGGAAGTGAGGACCTGTTTGCAGGCCTCTTGTACTTGTGTCTGCAGAGCCCCACACTTGCTGTGCGAGGGAGGCCTAAAAACCCACTCTCTGGGGCAGCCTTTCCTCCCTCCAAGGAAGACAGCTTTCTCGGCCGCCTTCGGGTTGAAAGTCACATTGGGCTGGGGAGTGCTAGTTGGGAAGACAATTTTCTGTAGCCTGGCCGCTGGCTGCAAGTTTACGGCTAGGGCTCTCACAATGACCGGGAACATGAAGCCTACCTCAAAACAGCCCTTCTGTCATGTTTGCTCTACAGCAGAGAGCTCGCGGTACTAGGTCTTTCTTGACTCGGGAAGTGAGGTCCTAGTTGCAGGCCTCTTGTACTTGTGTCTACAGAGCCCCACACTTGCTGTGCGAGGGAGGACTGAAAACCCAATCTCTAGGGCTGTCTTTCCTCCCTCCAAGGAAGAGAGCCTGCACAGCTGACTTCAGGAGGAATTTCACACTGCGCTTGGAAGTGCTCCCCGGGAAGTCAGTTTTCAGGAGTCACGGCCGCTGAGTGCATCTGTACGCCTAGGGCTCCCACACTACCCGGGAACTACAAGGCTCCCGCCACACAGCTCTTTCGTCACGTTTGCTCTGCAGGAGAGAGTTCGTCATACGAGGCCTTTCTTCACTGGGGAAGTGAGGCCCTGCTTTCAGGCCTCTTGAAACTTGCGACTACAGAGTCCCACACTTGTTGTGCGAGGGAGGCCTGAAAACCCACTCTCTGGGGCTGCCTTTCCTCCCTCCAAGGAAGACAGCCTTCCCGGCCGCCTTCGGGTTGAAAGTCACATTGGGCTGGGGAGTGCTAGTTGGGAAGACAGATTTCAGGGGCAATTGCCGCTGGGTGCACCTGTATGCCTAGGGCTCCCACACTGCCCGGGAAATTTAAGGCTCCCTCCATACATTCCTTTCGTCACGTTTGGTCTGCAGGAGAGAGCTGGCGAAATTAGGCCTTTCTTGACTCGTGAAGTGAGGCCCTGCTTGCAGCCCTGTTGTATTGGCATCTGAAGAGCTCCACACTTGCTGTGCGATGGAGCCCTGAAAACCCACTCTCTGGGGCTGCCTTTCCTCCCTCCAAGGAAGACAGCCTTCCCGGCCCCCTTCGGGCTGAAAGTCACATTGGGCTGGGAAGTGCTAGCTGGGAATTCAGTTTTCAGGAGCCATGGCCGCTGGCTGCATGTTTACGGCTAGGCCTCCCACACTGCCCGAGAACATCAAGGCTCCCTCAAAACAGCTCTTCCGTCACGTTAGATCTGCAGGAGAGAGCTCGCGAGACTAGGCCTTTCTTGACTCGGGAAGTGAGGTCCTAGTTGCAGGCCTCTTGTACTTGCGTCTACAGAGCCCCACATTTGCTGTGCGAGGGAGGCCTGAAAACCCACTCTCTGGGGCTGCCTTTCCTCCTTGCAAGGTAAAGTGCCTGCCCAGCCACCTTCCAGCTGAAGTCACATCGGGCTGGGAAGTGCTAGCTGGGAAGTCAGTTTTCAGGGGCCATGGCCGCTGACTGCATGTGTACGCCTAGGGCTCCCACATTACCCGAAACTTCAAGGCTCCCTCCACACAACTCTTCTGTCACGTTTGCTCTGCAGGAGAAAGCTCGCGAAACTAGGCCTTTCTTCACTCGGGAAGTGAGGCCCTGCTTGCAGGCCTCTTGTACTTGCATCTACAGAGCCCCACACTTGCTGTGCGAGGGAGGACTGAAAACCCAATCTCTAGGGCTGTCTTTCCTCCCTCCAAGGAAGAGAGCCTGCACGGCTGACTTCAGGAGGAAATTCACAGTGCGCTTGGAAGTGCTCCCCGGGAAGTCAGTTTTCAGGAGTCTCGGCCGCTGAGTGCAGCTGTACGCCTAGGGCTCCCACACTACCCGGGAACTACAAGGCTCCCGCCACACAGCTCTTTCGTCACGTTTGCTCTGCAGGAGAGAGTTCGTCATACGAGGCCTTTCTTCACTGGCGAAGTGAGGCCCTGCTTTCAGGCCTCTTGAAACTTGCGACTACAGAGTCCCACACTTGTTGTGCGAGGGAGGCCTGAAAACCCACTCTCTGGGGCTGCCTTTCCTCCCTCCAAGGAAGACAGCCTTCCGGCCGCCGTCGGGTTGAAAGTCACATTGGGCTGGGGAGTGCTAGTTGGGAAGACAGATTTCAGGGGCAATTGCCGCTGGGTGCACCTGTATGCCTAGGGCTCCCACACTGCCCGGGAAATTTAAGGCTCCCTCCATACATTCCTTTCGTCACGTTTGGTCTGCAGGAGAGAGCTGGCGAAATTAGGCCTTTCTTGACTCGGGAAGTGAGGCCCTGCTTGCAGCCCTGTTGTATTGGCATCTGAAGAGCTCCACACTTGCTGTGCGATGGAGCCCTGAAAACCCACTCTCTGGGGCTGCCTTTCCTCCCTCCAAGGAAGATAGCCTTCCCGGCCCCCTTCGGGCTGAAAGTCACATTGGGCTGGGAAGTGCTAGCTGGGAATTCAGTTTTCAGGAGCCATGGCCGCTGGCTGCATGTTTACGGCTAGGCCTCCCACACTGCCCGAGAACATCAAGTCTCCCTCAAAACAGCTCTTCCGTCACGTTAGATCTGCAGGAGAGAGCTCGCGAGACTAGGCCTTTCTTGACTCGGGAAGTGAGGTCCTAGTTGCAGGCCTCTTGTACTTGCGTCTACAGAGCCCCACACTTGCTGTGCGAGGGAGGCCTGAAAACCCACTCTCTGGGGCTGCCTTTCCTCCTTGCAAGGTAAAGTGCCTGCCCAGCCACCTTCCAGCTGAAGTCACATCGGGCTGGGAAGTGCTAGCTGGGAAGTCAGTTTTCAGGGGCCATGGCCGCTGACTGCATGTGTACGCCTAGGGCTCCCACATTACCCGAAACTTCAAGGCTCCCTCCACACAACTCTTCTGTCACGTTTGCTCTGCAGGAGAAAGCTCGCGAAACTAGGCCTTTCTTCACTCGGGAAGTGAGGCCCTGCTTGCAGGCCTCTTGTACTTGCATCTACAGAGCCCCACACTTGCTGTGCGAGGGAGGACTGAAAACCCAATCTCTAGGGCTGTCTTTCCTCCCTCCAAGGAAGAGAGCCTGCACGGCTGACTTCAGGAGGAAATTCACACTGCGCTTGGAAGTGCTCCCCGGGAAGTCAGTTTTCAGGAGTCACGGCTGGTGAGTGCAGCTGTACGCCTAGGGCTCCCACACTACCCGGGAACTACAAGGCTCCCGCCACACAGCTCTTTCGTCACGTTTGCTCTGCAGGAGAGAGTTCGTCATACGAGGCCTTTCTTCACTGGCGAAGTGAGGCCCTGTTTTCAGGCCTCTTGAAACTGCGACTAGAGAGTCCCACACTTGTTGTGCGAGGAAGGCCTGAAAACCCACACTCTGGGGCTGCCTTTCCTCACTCCAAGGAAGACAGCCTTCCCGGCCGCCTTCTGGTTGAAAGTCACATCGGGCTGGGGAGTGCTGGTTGGGAAGACAGATTTCAGGGGAAATTGCCGCTGGGTGCACCTGTATGCCTAGGGCTCCCACACTGCCCGGAAACTTCAAGGATCCCTCCACACAGCTCTTCCGTCACGTTAGCTCTGCAGGAGAGAGCTCACGAGACTAGGCCTTTCCTGGCTCGGGAAGTGAGGACCTGTGTGCAGGCCTCTTGTACTGGCGTCTGCAGAGCCCCACACTTGCTGTGCGAGGGAGGCCTAAAAACCCACTCTCTGGGGCTGCCTTTCCTCCTTGCAAGGTAGAGTGCCTGCCCGGCCGCCTTCCGGCGGAAGTCACATCGGGCTGGGAAGTGCTAGCTGGGATGTCAGTTTTCAGGGGCCATGGCCGCTGACTGCATGAGTACGCGTAGGGCTCCCACATTACCCGGAAACTTCAAGGCTCCCTCCACACAACTCTTCTGTCACGTTTGCTCTGCAGGAGAGAGCTCGCGAAACTAGGCCTTTCTTCACTCGGGAAGTGAGGCCCTGCTTTCAGGCCTCTTGAAACTTGCGACTACAGAGTCCCACATTTGTTGTGCGAGGGAGGCCTGAAAACCCACTCTCTGCGGCTGCCTTTCCTCCCTCCAAGGAAGACAGCCTTCCCGGCCGCCTTCGGGTTGAAAGTCACATTGGGCTGGGGAGTGCTAGTTGGGAAGACAGATTTCAGGGGCAATTGCCGCTGGGTGCACCTGTATGCCTAGGGCTCCCACACTGCCCGGGAAATTCAAGGCTCCCTCCATACATTCCTTTCGTCACGTTTGGTCTGCAGGAGAGAGCTGGCGAAACTAGGCCTTTCTTGACTCGGGAAGTGAGGCCCTGCTTGCAGCCCTGTTGTATTGGCATCTGTAGAGCTCCACACTTGCTGTGCGATGGAGCCGTGAAAACCCACTCTCTGGGGCTGCCTTTCCTCCCTCCAAGGAAGACAGCCTTCCCGGCCCCCTTCGGGCTGAAAGTCACATTGGGCTCGGAAGTGCTAGCTGGGAAGTCAGTTTTCAGGAGCCATGGCCGCTGGCTGCATGTTTACGGCTAGGCCTCCCACACTGCCCGAGAACATCAAGGCTCCCTCAAAACAGCTCTTCCGTCACGTTAGATCTGCAGGAGATAGCTCGCGAGACTAGGCCTTTCTTGACTCGGGAAGTGAGGTCCTAGTTGCAGGCCTCTTGTACTTGCGTCTACAGAGCCCCACACTTGCTGTGCGAGGGAGGCCTGAAAACCCACTCTCTGGGGCTGCCTTTCCTCCTTGCAAGGTAGAGTGCCTGCCCAGCCGCCTTCCGGCTGAAGTCACATCGGGCTGGGAAGTGATAGCTGGGAAGTCAGTTTTCAGGGGCCATGGCCGCTGACTGCATGTGTACGCCTAGGGCTCCCACATTACCCGAAACTTCAAGGCTCCCTCCACACAACTCTTCTGTCACGTTTGCTCTGCAGGAGAAAGCTCGCGAAACTAGGCCTTTCTTCACTCGGGAAGTGAGGCCCTGCTTGCAGGCCTCTTGTACTTGCATCTACAGAGCCCCACACTTGCTGTGCGAGGGAGGACTGAAAACCCAATCTCTAGGGCTATCTTTCCTCCCTCCAGGGAAGAGAGCCTGCACGGCTGACTTCAGGAGGAAATTCACACTGCGCTTGGAAGTGCTCCCCGGGAAGTCAGTTTTCAGGAGTCACGGCCGCTGAGTGCAGCTGTACGCCTAGGGCTCCCACACTACCCGGGAACTACAAGGCTCCCGCCACACAGCTCTTTCGTCACGTTTGCTCTGCAGGAGAGAGTTCGTCATACGAGGCCTTTCTTCACTGGCGAAGTGAGGCCCTGCTTTCAGGCCTCTTGAAACTTGCGACTAGAGAGTCCCACACTTGTTGTGCGAGGAAGGCTTGAAAATCCACACTCTGGGGCTGCCTTTCCTCCCTCCAAGGAAGACAGCCTTCCCGGCCGCCTTCTGGTTGAAAGTCACATCGGGCTGGGGAGTGCTGGTTGGGAAGACAGATTTCAGGGGAAATTGCCGCTGGGTGCACCTGTATGCCTAGGGCTCCCACACTGCCCGGAAACTTCAAGGATCCCTCCACACAGCTCTTCCGTCACGTTAGCTCTGCAGGAGAGAGCTCACGAGACTAGGCCTTTCCTGGCTCGGGAAGTGAGGACCTGTGTGCAGGCCTCTTGTACTGGCGTCTGCAGAGCCCCACACTTGCTGTGCGAGGGAGGCCTAAAAACCCACTCTCTGGGGCTGCCTTTCCTCCTTGCAAGGTAGAGTGCCTGCCCGGCCGCCTTCCGGCGGAAGTCACATCGGGCTGGGAAGTGCTAGCTGGGATGTCAGTTTTCAGGGGCCATGGCCGCTGACTGCATGAGTACGCGTAGGGCTCCCACATTACCCGGAAACTTCAAGGCTCCCTCCACACAACTCTTCTGTCACGTTTGCTCTGCAGGAGAGAGCTCGCGAAACTAGGCCTTTCTTCACTCGGGAAGTGAGGCCCTGCTTTCAGGCCTCTTGAAACTTGCGACTACAGAGTCCCACATTTGTTGTGCGAGGGAGGCCTGAAAACCCACTCTCTGGGGCTGCCTTTCCTCCCTCCAAGGAAGACAGCCTTCCCGGCCGCCTTCGGGTTGAAAGTCACATTGGGCTGGGGAGTGCTAGTTGGGAAGACAGATTTCAGGGGCAATTGCCGCTGGGTGCACCTGTATGCCTAGGGCTCCCACACTGCCCGGGAAATTCAAGGCTCCCTCCATACATTCCTTTCGTCACGTTTGGTCTGCAGGAGAGAGCTGGCGAAACTAGGCCTTTCTTGACTCGGGAAGTGAGGCCCTGCTTGCAGCCCTGTTGTATTGGCATCTGTAGAGCTCCACACTTGCTGTGCGATGGAGCCGTGAAAACCCACTCTCTGGGGCTGCCTTTCCTCCCTCCAAGGAAGACAGCCTTCCCGGCCCCCTTCGGGCTGAAAGTCACATTGGGCTCGGAAGTGCTAGCTGGGAAGTCAGTTTTCAGGAGCCATGGCCGCTGGCTGCATGTTTACGGCTAGGCCTCCCACACTGCCCGAGAACATCAAGGCTCCCTCAAAACAGCTCTTCCGTCACGTTAGATCTGCAGGAGAGAGCTCGCGAGACTAGGCCTTTCTTGACTCGGGAAGTGAGGTCCTAGTTGCAGGCCTCTTGTACTTGCGTCTACAGAGCCCCACACTTGCTGTGCGAGGGAGGCCTGAAAACCCACTCTCTGGGGCTGCCTTTCCTCCTTGCAAGGTAGAGTGCCTGCCCAGCCGCCTTCCGGCTGAAGTCACATCGGGCTGGGAAGTGATAGCTGGGAAGTCAGTTTTCAGGGGCCATGGCCGCTGACTGCATGTGTACGCCTAGGGCTCCCACATTACCCGAAACTTCAAGGCTCCCTCCACACAACTCTTCTGTCACGTTTGCTCTGCAGGAGAAAGCTCGCGAAACTAGGCCTTTCTTCACTCGGGAAGTGAGGCCCTGCTTGCAGGCCTCTTGTACTTGCATCTACAGAGCCCCACACTTGCTGTGCGAGGGAGGACTGAAAACCCAATCTCTAGGGCTATCTTTCCTCCCTCCAGGGAAGAGAGCCTGCACGGCTGACTTCAGGAGGAAATTCACACTGCGCTTGGAAGTGCTCCCCGGGAAGTCAGTTTTCAGGAGTCACGGCCGCTGAGTGCAGCTGTACGCCTAGGGCTCCCACACTACCCGGGAACTACAAGGCTCCCGCCACACAGCTCTTTCGTCACGTTTGCTCTGCAGGAGAGAGTTCGTCATACGAGGCCTTTCTTCACTGGCGAAGTGAGGCCCTGCTTTCAGGCCTCTTGAAACTTGCGACTAGAGAGTCCCACACTTGTTGTGCGAGGAAGGCTTGAAAATCCACACTCTGGGGCTGCCTTTCCTCCCTCCAAGGAAGACAGCCTTCCCGGCCGCCTTCTGGTTGAAAGTCACATCGGGCTGGGGAGTGCTGGTTGGGAAGACAGATTTCAGGGGAAATTGCCGCTGGGTGCACCTGTATGCCTAGGGCTCCCACACTGCCCGGAAACTTCAAGGATCCCTCCACACAGCTCTTCCGTCACGTTAGCTCTGCAGGAGAGAGCTCACGAGACTAGGCCTTTCCTGGCTCGGGAAGTGAGGACCTGTGTGCAGGCCTCTTGTACTGGCGTCTGCAGAGCCCCACACTTGCTGTGCGAGGGAGGCCTGAAAACCCACTCTCTGGGGCTGCCTTTCCTCCTTGCAATGTAGAGTGCCTGCCCGGCCGCCTTCCGGCGGAAGTCACATCGGGCTGGGAAGTGCTAGCTGGGATGTCAGTTTTCAGGGGCCATGGCCGCTGACTGCATGAGTACGCGTAGGGCTCCCACATTACCCGGAAACTTCAAGGCTCCCTCCACACAACTCTTCTGTCACGTTTGCTCTGCAGGAGAGAGCTCGCGAAACTAGGCCTTTCTTCACTCGGGAAGTGAGGCCCTGCTTTCAGGCCTCTTGAAACTTGCGACTACAGAGTCCCACATTTGTTGTGCGAGGGAGGCCTGAAAACCCACTCTCTGGGGCTGCCTTTCCTCCCTCCAAGGAAGACAGCCTTCCCGGCCGCCTTCGGGTTGAAAGTCACATTGGGCTGGGGAGTGCTAGTTGGGAAGACAGATTTCAGGGGCAATTGCCGCTGGGTGCACCTGTATGCCTAGGGCTCCCACACTGCCCGGGAAATTCAAGGCTCCCTCCATACATTCCTTTTGTCACGTTTGGTCTGCAGGAGAGAGCTGGCGAAACTAGGCCTTTCTTGACTCGGGAAGTGAGGCCCTGCTTGCAGCCCTGTTGTATTGGCATCTGTAGAGCTCCACACTTGCTGTGCGATGGAGCCGTGAAAACCCACTCTCTGGGGCTGCCTTTCCTCCCTCCAAGGAAGACAGCCTTCCCGGCCCCCTTCGGGCTGAAAGTCACATTGGGCTCGGAAGTGCTAGCTGGGAAGTCAGTTTTCAGGAGCCATGGCCGCTGGCTGCATGTTTACGGCTAGGCCTCCCACACTGCCCGAGAACATCAAGGCTCCCTCAAAACAGCTCTTCCGTCACGTTAGATCTGCAGGAGATAGCTCGCGAGACTAGGCCTTTCTTGACTCGGGAAGTGAGGTCCTAGTTGCAGGCCTCTTGTACTTGCGTCTACAGAGCCCCACACTTGCTGTGCGAGGGAGGCCTGAAAACCCACTCTCTGGGGCTGCCTTTCCTCCTTGCAAGGTAGAGTGCCTGCCCAGCCGCCTTCCGGCTGAAGTCACATCGGGCTGGGAAGTGCTAGCTGGGAAGTCAGTTTTCAGGGGCCATGGCCGCTGACTGCATGAGTACGCCTAGGGCTCCCACATTACCCGGAAACTTCAAGACTCCCTCCACACAACTCTTCTGTCACGTTTGCTCTGCGGGAGAGAGCTCGCGAAACTAGGCCTTTCTTCACTCAGGAAGTGAGGCCCTGCTTGCAGGCCTGTTGTACTTGCGACTACAGAGCCCCACACTTGCTGTGTGCAGGAGGCCTGGAAACCCACTCTCTAGGGCTGCCTTTCCTCTTCCAAGGAAGAGAGCCTCCACGGACGCCTTCTGGCTCAAAGTCACACCGTGCTGGGAAATGCTAGTTGGGAAGACAGATTTCAGGGGCAATTGCCGCTGGGTGCACCTGTATGCCTAGGGCTCCCACACTGCCCGGGAACTTCAAGGAGCCCTCCACACAGCTCTTCCGTCACGTTAGCTCTGCAGGAGAGAGCTCACGAGACTAGGCCTTTCCTGGCTCGGGAAGTGAGGACCTGTTTGCAGGCCTCTTGTACTTGTGTCTGCAGAGCCCCACACTTGCTGTGCGAGGGAGGCCTAAAAACCCACTCTCTGGGGCAGCCTTTCCTCCCTCCAAGGAAGACAGCTTTCTCGGCCGCCTTCGGGTTGAAAGTCACATTGGGCTGGGGAGTGCTAGTTGGGAAGACAATTTTCTGTAGCCTGGCCGCTGGCTGCAAGTTTACGGCTAGGGCTCTCACAATGACCGGGAACATGAAGCCTACCTCAAAACAGCCCTTCTGTCATGTTTGCTCTACAGCAGAGAGCTCGCGGTACTAGGTCTTTCTTGACTCGGGAAGTGAGGTCCTAGTTGCAGGCCTCTTGTACTTGTGTCTACAGAGCCCCACACTTGCTGTGCGAGGGAGGACTGAAAACCCAATCTCTAGGGCTGTCTTTCCTCCCTCCAAGGAAGAGAGCCTGCACAGCTGACTTCAGGAGGAATTTCACACTGCGCTTGGAAGTGCTCCCCGGGAAGTCAGTTTTCAGGAGTCACGGCCGCTGAGTGCATCTGTACGCCTAGGGCTCCCACACTACCCGGGAACTACAAGGCTCCCGCCACACAGCTCTTTCGTCACGTTTGCTCTGCAGGAGAGAGTTCGTCATACGAGGCCTTTCTTCACTGGGGAAGTGAGGCCCTGCTTTCAGGCCTCTTGAAACTTGCGACTACAGAGTCCCACACTTGTTGTGCGAGGGAGGCCTGAAAACCCACTCTCTGGGGCTGCCTTTCCTCCCTCCAAGGAAGACAGCCTTCCCGGCCGCCTTCGGGTTGAAAGTCACATTGGGCTGGGGAGTGCTAGTTGGGAAGACAGATTTCAGGGGCAATTGCCGCTGGGTGCACCTGTATGCCTAGGGCTCCCACACTGCCCGGGAAATTTAAGGCTCCCTCCATACATTCCTTTCGTCACGTTTGGTCTGCAGGAGAGAGCTGGCGAAATTAGGCCTTTCTTGACTCGTGAAGTGAGGCCCTGCTTGCAGCCCTGTTGTATTGGCATCTGAAGAGCTCCACACTTGCTGTGCGATGGAGCCCTGAAAACCCACTCTCTGGGGCTGCCTTTCCTCCCTCCAAGGAAGACAGCCTTCCCGGCCCCCTTCGGGCTGAAAGTCACATTGGGCTGGGAAGTGCTAGCTGGGAATTCAGTTTTCAGGAGCCATGGCCGCTGGCTGCATGTTTACGGCTAGGCCTCCCACACTGCCCGAGAACATCAAGGCTCCCTCAAAACAGCTCTTCCGTCACGTTAGATCTGCAGGAGAGAGCTCGCGAGACTAGGCCTTTCTTGACTCGGGAAGTGAGGTCCTAGTTGCAGGCCTCTTGTACTTGCGTCTACAGAGCCCCACATTTGCTGTGCGAGGGAGGCCTGAAAACCCACTCTCTGGGGCTGCCTTTCCTCCTTGCAAGGTAAAGTGCCTGCCCAGCCACCTTCCAGCTGAAGTCACATCGGGCTGGGAAGTGCTAGCTGGGAAGTCAGTTTTCAGGGGCCATGGCCGCTGACTGCATGTGTACGCCTAGGGCTCCCACATTACCCGAAACTTCAAGGCTCCCTCCACACAACTCTTCTGTCACGTTTGCTCTGCAGGAGAAAGCTCGCGAAACTAGGCCTTTCTTCACTCGGGAAGTGAGGCCCTGCTTGCAGGCCTCTTGTACTTGCATCTACAGAGCCCCACACTTGCTGTGCGAGGGAGGACTGAAAACCCAATCTCTAGGGCTGTCTTTCCTCCCTCCAAGGAAGAGAGCCTGCACGGCTGACTTCAGGAGGAAATTCACAGTGCGCTTGGAAGTGCTCCCCGGGAAGTCAGTTTTCAGGAGTCTCGGCCGCTGAGTGCAGCTGTACGCCTAGGGCTCCCACACTACCCGGGAACTACAAGGCTCCCGCCACACAGCTCTTTCGTCACGTTTGCTCTGCAGGAGAGAGTTCGTCATACGAGGCCTTTCTTCACTGGCGAAGTGAGGCCCTGCTTTCAGGCCTCTTGAAACTTGCGACTACAGAGTCCCACACTTGTTGTGCGAGGGAGGCCTGAAAACCCACTCTCTGGGGCTGCCTTTCCTCCCTCCAAGGAAGACAGCCTTCCGGCCGCCGTCGGGTTGAAAGTCACATTGGGCTGGGGAGTGCTAGTTGGGAAGACAGATTTCAGGGGCAATTGCCGCTGGGTGCACCTGTATGCCTAGGGCTCCCACACTGCCCGGGAAATTTAAGGCTCCCTCCATACATTCCTTTCGTCACGTTTGGTCTGCAGGAGAGAGCTGGCGAAATTAGGCCTTTCTTGACTCGGGAAGTGAGGCCCTGCTTGCAGCCCTGTTGTATTGGCATCTGAAGAGCTCCACACTTGCTGTGCGATGGAGCCCTGAAAACCCACTCTCTGGGGCTGCCTTTCCTCCCTCCAAGGAAGATAGCCTTCCCGGCCCCCTTCGGGCTGAAAGTCACATTGGGCTGGGAAGTGCTAGCTGGGAATTCAGTTTTCAGGAGCCATGGCCGCTGGCTGCATGTTTACGGCTAGGCCTCCCACACTGCCCGAGAACATCAAGTCTCCCTCAAAACAGCTCTTCCGTCACGTTAGATCTGCAGGAGAGAGCTCGCGAGACTAGGCCTTTCTTGACTCGGGAAGTGAGGTCCTAGTTGCAGGCCTCTTGTACTTGCGTCTACAGAGCCCCACACTTGCTGTGCGAGGGAGGCCTGAAAACCCACTCTCTGGGGCTGCCTTTCCTCCTTGCAAGGTAAAGTGCCTGCCCAGCCACCTTCCAGCTGAAGTCACATCGGGCTGGGAAGTGCTAGCTGGGAAGTCAGTTTTCAGGGGCCATGGCCGCTGACTGCATGTGTACGCCTAGGGCTCCCACATTACCCGAATCTTCAAGGCTCCCTCCACACAACTCTTCTGTCACGTTTGCTCTGCAGGAGAAAGCTCGCGAAACTAGGCCTTTCTTCACTCGGGAAGTGAGGCCCTGCTTGCAGGCCTCTTGTACTTGCATCTACAGAGCCCCACACTTGCTGTGCGAGGGAGGACTGAAAACCCAATCTCTAGGGCTGTCTTTCCTCCCTCCAAGGAAGAGAGCCTGCACGGCTGACTTCAGGAGGAAATTCACACTGCGCTTGGAAGTGCTCCCCGGGAAGTCAGTTTTCAGGAGTCACGGCTGGTGAGTGCAGCTGTACGCCTAGGGCTCCCACACTACCCGGGAACTACAAGGCTCCCGCCACACAGCTCTTTCGTCACGTTTGCTCTGCAGGAGAGAGTTCGTCATACGAGGCCTTTCTTCACTGGCGAAGTGAGGCCCTGTTTTCAGGCCTCTTGAAACTGCGACTAGAGAGTCCCACACTTGTTGTGCGAGGAAGGCCTGAAAACCCACACTCTGGGGCTGCCTTTCCTCACTCCAAGGAAGACAGCCTTCCCGGCCGCCTTCTGGTTGAAAGTCACATCGGGCTGGGGAGTGCTGGTTGGGAAGACAGATTTCAGGGGAAATTGCCGCTGGGTGCACCTGTATGCCTAGGGCTCCCACACTGCCCGGAAACTTCAAGGATCCCTCCACACAGCTCTTCCGTCACGTTAGCTCTGCAGGAGAGAGCTCACGAGACTAGGCCTTTCCTGGCTCGGGAAGTGAGGACCTGTGTGCAGGCCTCTTGTACTGGCGTCTGCAGAGCCCCACACTTGCTGTGCGAGGGAGGCCTAAAAACCCACTCTCTGGGGCTGCCTTTCCTCCTTGCAAGGTAGAGTGCCTGCCCGGCCGCCTTCCGGCGGAAGTCACATCGGGCTGGGAAGTGCTAGCTGGGATGTCAGTTTTCAGGGGCCATGGCCGCTGACTGCATGAGTACGCGTAGGGCTCCCACATTACCCGGAAACTTCAAGGCTCCCTCCACACAACTCTTCTGTCACGTTTGCTCTGCAGGAGAGAGCTCGCGAAACTAGGCCTTTCTTCACTCGGGAAGTGAGGCCCTGCTTTCAGGCCTCTTGAAACTTGCGACTACAGAGTCCCACATTTGTTGTGCGAGGGAGGCCTGAAAACCCACTCTCTGCGGCTGCCTTTCCTCCCTCCAAGGAAGACAGCCTTCCCGGCCGCCTTCGGGTTGAAAGTCACATTGGGCTGGGGAGTGCTAGTTGGGAAGACAGATTTCAGGGGCAATTGCCGCTGGGTGCACCTGTATGCCTAGGGCTCCCACACTGCCCGGGAAATTCAAGGCTCCCTCCATACATTCCTTTCGTCACGTTTGGTCTGCAGGAGAGAGCTGGCGAAACTAGGCCTTTCTTGACTCGGGAAGTGAGGCCCTGCTTGCAGCCCTGTTGTATTGGCATCTGTAGAGCTCCACACTTGCTGTGCGATGGAGCCGTGAAAACCCACTCTCTGGGGCTGCCTTTCCTCCCTCCAAGGAAGACAGCCTTCCCGGCCCCCTTCGGGCTGAAAGTCACATTGGGCTCGGAAGTGCTAGCTGGGAAGTCAGTTTTCAGGAGCCATGGCCGCTGGCTGCATGTTTACGGCTAGGCCTCCCACACTGCCCGAGAACATCAAGGCTCCCTCAAAACAGCTCTTCCGTCACGTTAGATCTGCAGGAGATAGCTCGCGAGACTAGGCCTTTCTTGACTCGGGAAGTGAGGTCCTAGTTGCAGGCCTCTTGTACTTGCGTCTACAGAGCCCCACACTTGCTGTGCGAGGGAGGCCTGAAAACCCACTCTCTGGGGCTGCCTTTCCTCCTTGCAAGGTAGAGTGCCTGCCCAGCCGCCTTCCGGCTGAAGTCACATCGGGCTGGGAAGTGATAGCTGGGAAGTCAGTTTTCAGGGGCCATGGCCGCTGACTGCATGTGTACGCCTAGGGCTCCCACATTACCCGAAACTTCAAGGCTCCCTCCACACAACTCTTCTGTCACGTTTGCTCTGCAGGAGAAAGCTCGCGAAACTAGGCCTTTCTTCACTCGGGAAGTGAGGCCCTGCTTGCAGGCCTCTTGTACTTGCATCTACAGAGCCCCACACTTGCTGTGCGAGGGAGGACTGAAAACCCAATCTCTAGGGCTATCTTTCCTCCCTCCAGGGAAGAGAGCCTGCACGGCTGACTTCAGGAGGAAATTCACACTGCGCTTGGAAGTGCTCCCCGGGAAGTCAGTTTTCAGGAGTCACGGCCGCTGAGTGCAGCTGTACGCCTAGGGCTCCCACACTACCCGGGAACTACAAGGCTCCCGCCACACAGCTCTTTCGTCACGTTTGCTCTGCAGGAGAGAGTTCGTCATACGAGGCCTTTCTTCACTGGCGAAGTGAGGCCCTGCTTTCAGGCCTCTTGAAACTTGCGACTAGAGAGTCCCACACTTGTTGTGCGAGGAAGGCTTGAAAATCCACACTCTGGGGCTGCCTTTCCTCCCTCCAAGGAAGACAGCCTTCCCGGCCGCCTTCTGGTTGAAAGTCACATCGGGCTGGGGAGTGCTGGTTGGGAAGACAGATTTCAGGGGAAATTGCCGCTGGGTGCACCTGTATGCCTAGGGCTCCCACACTGCCCGGAAACTTCAAGGATCCCTCCACACAGCTCTTCCGTCACGTTAGCTCTGCAGGAGAGAGCTCACGAGACTAGGCCTTTCCTGGCTCGGGAAGTGAGGACCTGTGTGCAGGCCTCTTGTACTGGCGTCTGCAGAGCCCCACACTTGCTGTGCGAGGGAGGCCTAAAAACCCACTCTCTGGGGCTGCCTTTCCTCCTTGCAAGGTAGAGTGCCTGCCCGGCCGCCTTCCGGCGGAAGTCACATCGGGCTGGGAAGTGCTAGCTGGGATGTCAGTTTTCAGGGGCCATGGCCGCTGACTGCATGAGTACGCGTAGGGCTCCCACATTACCCGGAAACTTCAAGGCTCCCTCCACACAACTCTTCTGTCACGTTTGCTCTGCAGGAGAGAGCTCGCGAAACTAGGCCTTTCTTCACTCGGGAAGTGAGGCCCTGCTTTCAGGCCTCTTGAAACTTGCGACTACAGAGTCCCACATTTGTTGTGCGAGGGAGGCCTGAAAACCCACTCTCTGGGGCTGCCTTTCCTCCCTCCAAGGAAGACAGCCTTCCCGGCCGCCTTCGGGTTGAAAGTCACATTGGGCTGGGGAGTGCTAGTTGGGAAGACAGATTTCAGGGGCAATTGCCGCTGGGTGCACCTGTATGCCTAGGGCTCCCACACTGCCCGGGAAATTCAAGGCTCCCTCCATACATTCCTTTCGTCACGTTTGGTCTGCAGGAGAGAGCTGGCGAAACTAGGCCTTTCTTGACTCGGGAAGTGAGGCCCTGCTTGCAGCCCTGTTGTATTGGCATCTGTAGAGCTCCACACTTGCTGTGCGATGGAGCCGTGAAAACCCACTCTCTGGGGCTGCCTTTCCTCCCTCCAAGGAAGACAGCCTTCCCGGCCCCCTTCGGGCTGAAAGTCACATTGGGCTCGGAAGTGCTAGCTGGGAAGTCAGTTTTCAGGAGCCATGGCCGCTGGCTGCATGTTTACGGCTAGGCCTCCCACACTGCCCGAGAACATCAAGGCTCCCTCAAAACAGCTCTTCCGTCACGTTAGATCTGCAGGAGAGAGCTCGCGAGACTAGGCCTTTCTTGACTCGGGAAGTGAGGTCCTAGTTGCAGGCCTCTTGTACTTGCGTCTACAGAGCCCCACACTTGCTGTGCGAGGGAGGCCTGAAAACCCACTCTCTGGGGCTGCCTTTCCTCCTTGCAAGGTAGAGTGCCTGCCCAGCCGCCTTCCGGCTGAAGTCACATCGGGCTGGGAAGTGATAGCTGGGAAGTCAGTTTTCAGGGGCCATGGCCGCTGACTGCATGTGTACGCCTAGGGCTCCCACATTACCCGAAACTTCAAGGCTCCCTCCACACAACTCTTCTGTCACGTTTGCTCTGCAGGAGAAAGCTCGCGAAACTAGGCCTTTCTTCACTCGGGAAGTGAGGCCCTGCTTGCAGGCCTCTTGTACTTGCATCTACAGAGCCCCACACTTGCTGTGCGAGGGAGGACTGAAAACCCAATCTCTAGGGCTATCTTTCCTCCCTCCAGGGAAGAGAGCCTGCACGGCTGACTTCAGGAGGAAATTCACACTGCGCTTGGAAGTGCTCCCCGGGAAGTCAGTTTTCAGGAGTCACGGCCGCTGAGTGCAGCTGTACGCCTAGGGCTCCCACACTACCCGGGAACTACAAGGCTCCCGCCACACAGCTCTTTCGTCACGTTTGCTCTGCAGGAGAGAGTTCGTCATACGAGGCCTTTCTTCACTGGCGAAGTGAGGCCCTGCTTTCAGGCCTCTTGAAACTTGCGACTAGAGAGTCCCACACTTGTTGTGCGAGGAAGGCTTGAAAATCCACACTCTGGGGCTGCCTTTCCTCCCTCCAAGGAAGACAGCCTTCCCGGCCGCCTTCTGGTTGAAAGTCACATCGGGCTGGGGAGTGCTGGTTGGGAAGACAGATTTCAGGGGAAATTGCCGCTGGGTGCACCTGTATGCCTAGGGCTCCCACACTGCCCGGAAACTTCAAGGATCCCTCCACACAGCTCTTCCGTCACGTTAGCTCTGCAGGAGAGAGCTCACGAGACTAGGCCTTTCCTGGCTCGGGAAGTGAGGACCTGTGTGCAGGCCTCTTGTACTGGCGTCTGCAGAGCCCCACACTTGCTGTGCGAGGGAGGCCTGAAAACCCACTCTCTGGGGCTGCCTTTCCTCCTTGCAATGTAGAGTGCCTGCCCGGCCGCCTTCCGGCGGAAGTCACATCGGGCTGGGAAGTGCTAGCTGGGATGTCAGTTTTCAGGGGCCATGGCCGCTGACTGCATGAGTACGCGTAGGGCTCCCACATTACCCGGAAACTTCAAGGCTCCCTCCACACAACTCTTCTGTCACGTTTGCTCTGCAGGAGAGAGCTCGCGAAACTAGGCCTTTCTTCACTCGGGAAGTGAGGCCCTGCTTTCAGGCCTCTTGAAACTTGCGACTACAGAGTCCCACATTTGTTGTGCGAGGGAGGCCTGAAAACCCACTCTCTGGGGCTGCCTTTCCTCCCTCCAAGGAAGACAGCCTTCCCGGCCGCCTTCGGGTTGAAAGTCACATTGGGCTGGGGAGTGCTAGTTGGGAAGACAGATTTCAGGGGCAATTGCCGCTGGGTGCACCTGTATGCCTAGGGCTCCCACACTGCCCGGGAAATTCAAGGCTCCCTCCATACATTCCTTTTGTCACAGTTGGTCTGCAGGAGAGAGCTGGCGAAACTAGGCCTTTCTTGACTCGGGAAGTGAGGCCCTGCTTGCAGCCCTGTTGTATTGGCATCTGTAGAGCTCCACACTTGCTGTGCGATGGAGCCGTGAAAACCCACTCTCTGGGGCTGCCTTTCCTCCCTCCAAGGAAGACAGCCTTCCCGGCCCCCTTCGGGCTGAAAGTCACATTGGGCTCGGAAGTGCTAGCTGGGAAGTCAGTTTTCAGGAGCCATGGCCGCTGGCTGCATGTTTACGGCTAGGCCTCCCACACTGCCCGAGAACATCAAGGCTCCCTCAAAACAGCTCTTCCGTCACGTTAGATCTGCAGGAGATAGCTCGCGAGACTAGGCCTTTCTTGACTCGGGAAGTGAGGTCCTAGTTGCAGGCCTCTTGTACTTGCGTCTACAGAGCCCCACACTTGCTGTGCGAGGGAGGCCTGAAAACCCACTCTCTGGGGCTGCCTTTCCTCCTTGCAAGGTAGAGTGCCTGCCCAGCCGCCTTCCGGCTGAAGTCACATCGGGCTGGGAAGTGATAGCTGGGAAGTCAGTTTTCAGGGGCCATGGCCGCTGACTGCATGTGTACGCCTAGGGCTCCCACATTACCCGAAACTTCAAGGCTCCCTCCACACAACTCTTCTGTCACGTTTGCTCTGCAGGAGAAAGCTCGCGAAACTAGGCCTTTCTTCACTCGGGAAGTGAGGCCCTGCTTGCAGGCCTCTTGTACTTGCATCTACAGAGCCCCACACTTGCTGTGCGAGGGAGGACTGAAAACCCAATCTCTAGGGCTATCTTTCCTCCCTCCAGGGAAGAGAGCCTGCACGGCTGACTTCAGGAGGAAATTCACACTGCGCTTGGAAGTGCTCCCCGGGAAGTCAGTTTTCAGGAGTCACGGCCGCTGAGTGCAGCTGTACGCCTAGGGCTCCCACACTACCCGGGAACTACAAGGCTCCCGCCACACAGCTCTTTCGTCACGTTTGCTCTGCAGGAGAGAGTTCGTCATACGAGGCCTTTCTTCACTGGCGAAGTGAGGCCCTGCTTTCAGGCCTCTTGAAACTTGCGACTAGAGAGTCCCACACTTGTTGTGCGAGGAAGGCTTGAAAATCCACACTCTGGGGCTGCCTTTCCTCCCTCCAAGGAAGACAGCCTTCCCGGCCGCCTTCTGGTTGAAAGTCACATCCGGCTGGGGAGTGCTGGTTGGGAAGACAGATTTCAGGGGAAATTGCCGCTGGGTGCACCTGTATGCCTAGGGCTCCCACACTGCCCGGAAACTTCAAGGATCCCTCCACACAGCTCTTCCGTCACGTTAGCTCTGCAGGAGAGACCTCACGAGACTAGGCGTTTCCTGGCTCGGGAAGTGAGGACCTGTGTGCAGGCCTCTTGTACTGGCGTCTGCAGAGCCCCACACTTGCTGTGCGAGGGAGGCCTGAAAACCCACTCTCTGGGGCTGCCTTTCCTCCTTGCAAGGTAGAGTGCCTGCCCGGACGCCGTCCGGCTGAAGTCACATCGGGCTGGGAAGGGCTAGCTGGGAAGTCAGTTTTCAGGGCCCAAAGCCGCTGACTGTATGAGTACGCGTAGGGCTCCCACATTACCCGGAAACTTCTAGGCTCCCTCCACACAACTCTTCCGTCACGTTTGCAATGCAGGAGAGAGCTCGCGAAACTAGGCCTTTCTTCACTCGCGAAGTGAGGCCCTGCTTGCAGGCCTCTTGTACTTGCGTCTACAGAGCCCCACACTTGCTGTGCGAAAGAGGACTGAAAACCCAATCTCTGGGGCTGCCTTTCCTCCCTCCAAGGAAGAGAGCCTGCACGGCTGACCTCAGGAGGAAATTCACACTGCGCTTGGAAGTGCTCCCCGGGAAGTCAGGTTTCAGGAGTCACGGCCGCAGAGTGCAGCTGTACGCCTAGGGCTCCCACACTACCCGGGAACTACAAGGCTCCCGCCACACAGCTCTTTCGTCACGTTTGCTCTGCAGGAGAGAGTTCGTCACACTAGGTCTTTCTTCACTGGCGAAGTGAGGCGCTGCTTTCAGGAATCTTGAAACTTGCCACTACAGAGTCCCACACTTGTTGTGCGAGGGAGGCCTGAAAACCCACTCTCTGGGGCTGAGTTTCCTCCCTCCAAGGAAGACAGCCTGGCTGGACGCCTTCTGGCTGAATGTCACATCGTGCTGGGAAGTGCTAGTTGCGAAGACAGATTTCAGGGGCAATGGCCGCTGGGTGCACGTGGATGCCTACAGCTGCCACACTGCCTGGGAACATTAAGGCTCCCTCCAGACAGCCCTTCCATCACGTTTGCTCTGTAGGAGAGAGCTGGTGAAACTAGGCCTTTCCTGACTCGGGAAGTGAGGACCTGCTTGCAGCCCTGTTGTATTAGCGTCTGCAGAGCTCCACACTTGCTGTGCAAGGGAGGCCTGAAAACCCACTCTCTGAGGCTGCCTTTCCTCCCTCCAAGGAAGAGAGCCTTCCTGGCCGCCTTCTGGCTGAATGTCACATCGTGCTGGGAAGTGCTAGTTGGGAAGACAGATTTCAGGGGCAATGGCCGCTGGGTGCACGTGGATGCCTACGGCTGCCACACTGCCTGGGAACATTAAGCCTCCCTCCAGACAGCCCTTCTGTCACGTTTGCTCTGTAGGAGAGAGCTCGTGAAACTAGGCCTTTCCTGACTCGGAAAGTGAGGCCCTGCTTGTAGCCCTGTTGTATTAGCGTCTGCAGAGCTCCACACTTGCTGTGCGAGGGAGGCCTGAAAACCCACTCTCTGAGGCTGCCTTTCCTCCCTCCAAGGAAGAGAGCCTTCCCGGCCGCCTTCGGGCTGAAAGTCACATTGAACTGGGAATTACTAGCTGGGAAGTCAGTTTTCAGCGGCCATGGCCGCTGGCTGCACGTTTATGGCTAGGCCTCCCACACTGCCCGGGAACATCAAGGCTCCCTCAAAACAGCTCTTCCGTCACGTTAGATAACCAGGAGAGAGCTCGCGAGACTAGGCCTTTCCTGACTCGGGAAGTGAGGCCCTGCTTGCAGCCCTGTTGTATTGAGGTCTACAGAGGTCTCCTCTTGCTGTGCGCAGGAGGCCTGAAAACCCACTCTCTGGGGCTGCCTTTCTTCCTTGCAAGGTAGAGTTCCTGCCCGGCCGCCTTCCGGCTGAAGTCACATCGGGCTGGGAAGTGCTAGCTGCGAAGTCAGTTTTCAGGAGCCATGGCCGCTGGCTGCATGTTTACGGCTAGGCCTCCCATACTGCCCGAGAACATCAAGGCTCCCTCAAAACAGCTCTTCCGTCACGTTAGATCTACAGGAGAGAGCTCGCGAGACTAGGCCTTTCTTGACTCGCGACGTGAGGCCCTGCTTGCAGGCCTCTTGTACTTGCGTCTACAGAGCCCCACACTTGCTGTGCGAGGGAGGACTGAAAACCCAATCTCTAGGGCTGCCTTTCCTCCCTCCAAGGAAGAGAGCCTGCACGGCTGACTTCAGGAGGAAATTCACACTGCGCTTGGAAGTGCTCCCCGGGAAGTCAGTTTTCAGGAGTCACGGCCGCTGAGTGCAGCTGTATGCCTAGGGCTCCCACACTACCCGGGAACTACAAGGCTCCCGCCACACAGCTCTTTCGTCACGTTTGCTCTGCAGGAGAGAGTTCGTCATACTAGGCCTTTCTTCACTGGCGAAGTGAGGCCCTGATTTCAGGCCTCTTGCAACTTGCGACTACAGAGTCCCTCACTTGTTGTGCGAGGGAGGCCTGAAAACCCACTCTCTGGGGCTGCCTTTCCTCCCTTCAAGTAAGACGGCCTTCCCGGCCGCCTTCGGGCTGAAAGTCACATTGGGCTGGGAAGTGCTAGCTGGGAAGTCAGTTTTCAGGAGCCATGGCCGCTGGCTGCATGTTTTCGGCTAGGCCTCCCACACTGCCCGAGAACATCAAGGTTCCCTCAAAACAGCTCTTCCGTGACGGTCGATCTGCAGGAGAGAGCTCGCGAGACTAGGCCTTTCTTAACTCGGGAAATGAGGCCCTGGTTGCAGGCCTCTTGTACCTGCATCTACAGAGCCCCACACTTGCTGTGCGAGGGAGGCCTGAAAACCCACTCTCTGGGGCTGCCTTTCCTCCCTCCAAGGAAGACAGCCTTCCCGGCCGCCTTCGGGTTGAAAGTCACATTGGGCTGGGGAGTGCTAGTTGGGAAGACAGTTTTCAGTGGCCTGGCCGCTGGCTGCTAGTTTACGGCTAGGGCTCTCACAATGACCGGGAACATGAAGGCTACCTCAAACAGCTCTTTGGTCACGTTTGCTCTGCGGGAGAGAGCTCGCGATACTAGGCCTTTCTTGACGCGCGAAGTGAGGCCGTGCTTGCAGGCCTCTTGAAATTGCCTCTCCAGAGCAGCATACTTGCTGTGGGCGGGAGGCGTGAAAACCCAATCTCTAGGGCTGCCTTTCCTCCCTCCAAGGAAGAGAGCCTGCACGGCTGACTTCAGGAGGAAATTCACACTGCGCTTGGAAGTGCTCCCTGGGAAGTCAGTTTTCAGGAGTCACGGCCGCTGAGTGCAGCTGTAAGCCTAGGGCTCCCACACTACCCTGGAACTACAAGGCCCCCGCCACACAGCTCTTTCGTCACGTTTGCTCTGCAGGAGAGAGTTCGTCATACTAGGCCTTTCTTCACTGGCGAAGTGAGGCCCTGCTTTCAGGCCTCTTGAACTTGCCTCTCCAGAGCAGCATACTTGCTGTGGGCGGGAGGCCTGAAAACCCAATCTCTAGGGCTGCCTTTCCTCCCTCCAAGGAAGAGAGTCTGCAGGGACTCCTTCTGGCTGAAAGTCACATCGTCCTGGGAAGTGCTATTTGGTAAGACAGATTTCAGGGGCAATGGCTGCTGGGTTCACGTGTATGCCTAGGGCTCCCACACTGCCCAGGAACATCAAGGCTCCCTCCACACAGCCCTTCCATCACGTTTGCTCTACAGCAGAGAGCTCGCGGTACTAGGTCTTTCTTGACTCGGGAAGTGAGGCCCTGCTTGAAGGCCTCTTGTCCTTGTGTCTGCAGAGCACCATACTTGCTGTGTGCAGGAGGCCTGAAAACCCACTCTCTAGGGCTGCCTTTCCTCTTCCAAGGAAGAGAGCCTCCACGGATGCCTTCTGGCTCAAAGTCACATCGTGCTGGGAAGTGCTAGTTGGGAAGACAGATTTCAGGGGCAATTGCCGCTGGGTGCACCTGTATGCCTAGGGCTCCCACACTGCCCGGGAACTTCAAGGATCCCTCCACACAGCTCTTCCGTCACGTTAGCTCTGCAGGAGAGAGCTCACGAGACTAGGCCTTTCCTGGCTCGGGAAGTGAGGACCTGTGTGCAGGCCTCTTGTACTGGCGTCTGCAGAGCCCCATACTTGCTGTGTGAGGGAGGCCTAAAAACCCACTCTCTGGGGCTGCCTTTCCTCCCTCCAAGGAAGACAGCCTTCCCGGCCGCCTTCGGGTTGAAAGTCACATTGGGCTGGGGAGTGCTAGTTGGGAAGACAGTTTTCAGTGGCCTGGCCGCTGGCTGCAAGTTTTCGGCTAGGGCTCTCACAATGACCGGGAACATGAAGGCTACCTCAAAACAGCTCTTTCGTCACGTTTGCTCTGCGGGAGAGAGCTCGTGATACTAGGCCTTTCTTGATTCGCAAAGTGAGGGCGTGCTTGCAGGCCTCTTGAACTTGCCTCTCCAGAGCAGCATACTTGCTGTGGGCGGGAGGCCTGAAATCCCAGTCTCTAGGGCTGCCTTTCCTCCCTCCAAGGAAGAGAGTCTGCATGGACGCCTTCTGGCTGAAACTCATATCGTACTGGGAAGTGCTAGTTGGGAAGACAGATTTCAGGGGCAATTGCTGCTGGGTGCACCTGTATGCTTAGGGCTCCCACACTGCCCAGGAACATCAAGGCTCCCTCCACACAGCCCTTCCATCACGTTTGCTCTTCAGCAGAGAGCTCGCGAAACTAGGTCTTTCTTGACTCGGGAAGTGAGGCCCTGCTTGCAGCCCTGTTGTATTGGCGTCTCCAGAGCCCCTCACTTGTTGTGCGAGGGAGGCCTGAAAACCCACTCTCTGGGGCTTCCTTTCCTCCCTCCAAGGAAGACAGCCTGGCTGGACGCCTTCTGGCTGAATGTCACATCGTGCTGGGAAGTGCTAGTTGGGAAGACAGATTTCAGGGGCAATGGCCGCTGGGTGCACGTGGATGCCTACGGCTGCCACACTGCCTAGGAACATTAAGGCTCCCTCCAGACAGCCCTTCCGTCACGTTTGCTCTGCGGGAGAGAGCTCGCGGTACTAGGCGTTTCTTGACTCGCGAAGTGAGGCCCTGCCTACAGGCCTCTTGTAATTGCGTCTACAGAGCCCCACACTTGCTGTGCGAGGGAGGCCTGAAAACCCACTCTCTGAGGCTGCCTTTCCTCCCTCCAAGGAAGAGAGCCTTCCTGGCCGCCTTCTGGCTGAATGTCACATCGTGCTGGGAAGTGCTAGTTGGGAAGACAGATTTCAGGGGCAATGGCCGCTGGGTGCACGTGGATGCCTACGGCTGCCACACTGCCTGGGAACATTAAGCCTCCCTCCAGACAGCCCTTCCGTCACGTTTGCTCTGTAGGAGAGAGCTCGTGAAACTAGGCCTTTCCTGACTCGGAAAGTGAGGCCCTGCTTGTAGCCCTGTTGTATTAGCGTCTGCAGAGCTCCACACTTGCTGTGCGAGGGAGGCCTGAAAACCCACTCTCTGAGGCTGCCTTTCCTCCCTCCAAGGAAGAGAGCCTTCCCGGCCGCCTTCGGGCTGAAAGTCACATTGAACTGGGAATTACTAGCTGGGAAGTCAGTTTTCAGCGGCCATGGCCGCTGGCTGCACGTTTATGGCTAGGCCTCCCACACTGCCCGGGAACATCAAGGCTCCCTCAAAACAGCTCTTCCGTCACGTTAGATAACCAGGAGAGAGCTCGCGAGACTAGGCCTTTCCTGACTCGGGAAGTGAGGCCCTGCTTGCAGCCCTGTTGTATTGGGGTCTACAGAGGTCCACTCTTGCTGTGCGCGGGAGGCCTGAAAACCCACTCTCTGGGGCTGCCTTTCTTCCTTGCAAGGTAGAGTTCCTGCCCGGCCGCCTTCCGGCTGAAGTCACATCGGGCTGGGAAGTGCTAGCTGGGAAGTCAGTTTTCAGGGGCCATGGCCGCTGGCTGCACGTTTATGGCTAGGCCTCCCACACTGCCCGGGAACATCAAGGCTCCCTCAAAACAGCTCTTCCGTCACGTTAGATAACCAGGAGAGAGCTCGCGAGACTAGGCCTTTCCTGACTCGGGAAGTGAGGCCCTGCTTGCAGCCCTGTTGTATTGGGGTCTACAGAGGTCCACTCTTGCTGTGCGCGGGAGGCCTGAAAACCCACTCTCTGGGGCTGCCTTTCTTCCTTGCAAGGTAGAGTTCCTGCCCGGCCGCCTTCCGGCTGAAGTCACATCGGGCTGGGAAGTGCTAGCTGGGAAGTCAGTTTTCAGGAGTCACGGCCGCTGAGTGCAGCTGTACGCCTAGGGCTCCCACACTACCCTGGAACTACAAGGCTCCCGCCACACAGCTCTTTCGTCAGGTTTGCTCTGCAGGAGAGAGTTCGTCATACTAGGCCTTTCTTCACTGGCGAAGTGAGGCCCTGCTTTCAGGCCTCTTGAACTTGCCTCTCCAGAGCAGCATACTTGCTGTGGGCGGGAGGCCTGAAAACCCAATCTCTAGGGCTGCCTTTCCTCCCTCCAAGGAAGAGAGTCTGCAGGGACTCCTTCTGGCTGAAAGTCACATCGTCCTGGGAAGTGCTATTTGGTAAGACAGATTTCAGGGGCAATGGCTGCTGGGTTCACGTGTATGCCTAGGGCTCCCACACTGCCCAGGAACATCAAGGCTCCCTCCACACAGCCCTTCCATCACGTTTGCTCTACAGCAGAGAGCTCGCGGTACTAGGTCTTTCTTGACTCGGGAAGTGAGGCCCTGCTTGAAGGCCTCTTGTCCTTGTGTCTGCAGAGCACCATACTTGCTGTGTGCAGGAGGCCTGAAAACCCACTCTCTAGGGCTGCCTTTCCTCTTCCAAGGAAGAGAGCCTCCACGGACGCCTTCTGGCTCAAAGTCACATCGTGCTGGGAAGTGCTAGTTGGGAAGACAGATTTCAGGGGCAATTGCCGCTGGGTGCACCTGTATGCCTAGGGCTCCCACACTGCCCGGGAAATTTAAGGCTCCCTCCATACATTCCTGACTGGAGAGAGCTGGCGAAACTAGGCCTTTCTTGACTCGGGAAGTGAGGCCCTGCTTGCAGCCCTGTTGTATTGGCATCTGTAGAGCTCCACACTTGCTGTGCGATGGAGCCCTGAAAACCCACTCTCTGGGGCTGCCTTTCCTCCCTCCAAGGAAGACAGCCTTCCCGGCCCCCTTCGGGCTGAAAGTCACATTGGGCTGGGAAGTGCTAGCTGGGACTTCAGTTTTCAGGAGCCATGGCCGCTGGCTGCATGTTTACGGCTAGGCCTCCCACACTGCCCGAGAACATCAAGGCTCCCTCAAAACAGCTCTTCCGTCACGTTAGATCTGCAGGAGAGAGCTCGCGAGACTAGGCCTTTCTTGACTCGGGAAGTGAGGCCCTAGTTGCAGGCCTCTTGTACTTGCGTCTACAGAGCCCCACACTTGCTGTGCGAGGGAGGCCTGAAAACCCACTCTCTGGGGCTGCCTTTCCTCCTTGCAAGGTAGAGCGCCTGCCCAGCTGCCTTCCAGCTGAAGTCACATCGGGCTGGGAAGTGATAGCTGGGAAGTCAGTTTTCAGGGGCCATGGCCGCTGACTGCATGTGTACGCCTAGGGCTTCCACATTACCCGGAAACTTCAAGGCTCCCTCCACACAACTCTTCTGTCACGTTTGCTCTGCAGGAGAAAGCTCGCGAAACTAGGCCTTTCTTCATTCGGGAAGTGAGGCCCTGCTTGCAGACCTCTTGTACTTGCATCTACAGAGCCCCACACTTGCTGTGCGAGGGAGGACTGAAAACCCAATCTCTAGGGCTGTCTTTCCTCCCTCCAAGGAAGAGAGCCTGCACGGCTGACTTCAGGAGGAAATTCACACTGCGCTTGGAAGTGCTCCCCGGGAAGTCAGTTTTCAGGAGTCATGGCCGCTGAGTGCAGCTGTATGCCTAGGGCTCCCACACTACCCGGGAACTACAAGGCTCCCGCCACACAGCTCTTTCGTCACGTTTGCTCTGCAGGAGAGAGTTCGTCATACTAGGCCTTTCTTCACTGGCGAAGTGAGGCCCTGCTTTCAGGCCTCTTGAAACTTGCGACTACAGATCCCACACTTGTTGTGCGAGGGAGGCCTGAAAACCCACTCTCTGGGGCTGCCTTTCCTCCCTCCAAGGAAGACGGCCTTCCCGGCCGCCTTCGGGCTGAAAGTCACATTGGGCTGGGAAATGCTAGCTGGGAAGTCAGTTTTCAGGAGCCATGGCCGCTGGCTGCATGTTTTCGGCTAGGCCTCCCACACTACCCGAGAACATCAAGGTTCCCTCAAAACAGCTCTTCCGTGACGTTCGATCTGCAGGAGAGAGCTCGCGAGACTAGGCCTTTCTTAACTCGGGAAATGAGGCCCTGGTTGCAGGCCTCTTGTACCTGCATCTACAGAGCCCCACACTTGCTGTGCGAGGGAGGCCTGAAAACCCACTCTCTGCGGCTGCCTTTCCTCCCTCCAAGGAAGACAGCCTTCCCGGCCGCCTTCGGGTTGAAAGTCACATTGGGCTGGGGAGTGCTAGTTGGGAAGACAGTTTTCAGTGGCCTGGCCGCTGGCTGCAAGTTTACGGCTAGGGCTCTCACAATGACCGGGAACATGAAGGCTACCTCAAAACAGCTCTTTCGTCACATTTGCTCTGCGGGAGAGAGCTCGCGATACTAGGCCTTTCTTGACTCGCGAAGTGAGGCCGTGCTTGCAGGCCTCTTGAACTTGCCTCTCCAGTGGAGCATACTTGCTGTGGGCGGGAGGCCTGAAAACCCAATCTCTAGGGCTGCCTTTCCTCCCTCCAAGGAAGAGAGCCTGCACGGCTGACTTCAGGAGGTAATTCACACTGCGCTTGGAAGTGCTCCCCGGGAAGTCAGTTTTCAGGAGTCACGGCCGCTGAGTGCAGCTGTACGCCTAGGGCTCCCACACTACCCGGGAACTACAAGGCTCCCGCCACACAGCTCTTTCGTCACGTTTGCTCTGCAGGAGAGAGTTCGTCATACTAGGCCTTTCTTCACTGGCGAAGTGAGGCCCTGCTTTCAGGCCTCTTGAAACTTGCGACTACAGAGCCCCACACTTGCTGTGCGAGGGAGGCCTGAAAACCCACTCTCTGGGGCTGCCTTTCCTCCCTCCAAGGAAGACAGCCTGGCTGGACGCCTTCTGGCTGAATGTCACATCGTGCTGGGAAGTGCTAGTTGGGAAGACAGATTTCAGGGGCAATGGCCGCTGGGTGCACGTTGATGCCTACGGCTGCCACACTGCCTGGGAACATTAAGGCTCCCTCCAGACAGCCCTTCCGTCACGTTTGCTCTGTAGGAGAGAGCTCGTGAAACTAGGCCTTTCCTGACTCGGGAAGTGAGGCCCTGCTTGCAGCCCTGTTGTATTAGCGTCTGCAGAGCTCCACACTTGCTGTGCGAGGGAGGCCTGAAAACCCACTCTCTGAGGTTGCCTTTCCTCCCTCAAAGGAAGAGAGCCTTCCCGGCCGCCTTCGGGCTGAAAGTCACATTGGACTGGGAAGTACTAGCTGGGAAGTCAGTTTTCAGCGGCCATGGCCGCTGGCTGCACGTTTATGGCTAGGCCTCCCACACTGCCCGGGAACATCAAGGCTCCCTCAAAACAGCTCTTCCATCACGTTAGATAAGCAGGAGAGAGCTCGCGAGACTAGGCCTTTCCTGACTCGGGAAGTGAGGCCCTGCTTGCAGCCCTGTTGTATTGGGGTCTACAGAGGTCCACACTTGCTCTGCGAGGGAGGCCTGAAAACCCACTCTCTGGGGCTGCCTTTCTTCCTTGCAAGGTAGAATACCTGCCCGGCCGCCTTCCGGCTGAAGTCACATTGGGCTGGGAATTGCTAGCTGGGAAGTCAGTTTTCAGGGGCCATGGCCGCTGACTGCATGTGTAGGCCTGGGGCTCCCACATTACCCGGAAACTTCAAGGCTCCCTCCACACAACTCTTCCGTCACGTTTGCTCTGCAGGAGAGAGCTCGCGAAACTAGGCCTTTCTTCACTCGGGAAGTGAGGCCCTGCTTGCAGGCCTCTTGTACTTGTGTCTACGGAGCCCCACACTTGCTGTGCGAGGGAGGCCTGAAAACCCACTCTCTGGGGCTGCCTTTCCTCCCTCCAAGGAAGGCAGCCTTCCCGGACACCTTCGGGTTGAAAGTCACATTGGGCTGGGGAGTGCTAGTTGGGAAGACAGTTTTCATTGGCTTGGCCGCTGGTTGCAAGTTTACGGCTAGGGCTCTCACAATGACCGGGAACATGAAGGCTACCTCAAAACAGCTCTTTGGTCACGTTTGCTCTGCGGGAGAGAGCTCGCGATACTAGGCCTTTCTTGACTCGCAAAGTGAGGCCGTGCTTGCAGGCCTCTTGAACTTGCCTCTCCAGAGCAGCATACTTGCTGTGGGCGGGAGGCCTGAAATCCCAATCTCTAGGGCTGCCTTTCCTCCCTCCAAGGAAGAGAGTCTGCACGGACGCCTTCTGGCTGAAAGTCACATCGTACTGGGAAGTGCTAGTTGAGACGACAGATTTCAGGGGCAATGGCCGCTGGGTTCACGTGTAGGCCTAGGGCTCCCACACTGCCCAGGAACATCAAGGCTCCCTCCACACAGCCCTTCCATCACGTTTGCTCTTCAGCAGAGAGCTCGCGAAACTAGGCCTTTCTTGACTCGGGAAGTGAAGCCCTGCTTGCAGCCCTGTTGTATTGGCGTCTCCAGAGCCCCTCACTTGTGCGAGGGAGGCCTGAAAACCCACTCTCTGGGGCTGCCTTTCCTCCCTCCAAGGAAGACAGCCTGGCTGGACGTGTTCTGGCTGAATGTCACATCGTGCTGGGAAGTGCTAGTTGGGAAGACAGATTTCAGGGGCAATGGCCGCTGGGTGCACCTGTATGCCTAGGGCTCCCACACTGCCCGGGAACTTCAAGGCTCCCTCCACACAGCCCTTCCGTCACGTTTGCTCTGCGGGAGAGAGCTCGCGGTAATAGGCCTTTCTTGACTCGCGAAATGAGGCCCTGCCTGCAGGCCTCTTGTACTTGCGTCTACAGAGCCCCACACTTGCTGTGTGAGGGAGGCCTGAAAACCCACTCTCTGGGGCTGCCTTTCCTCCCTCCAAGGAAGACAGCCTGGCTGGACGCCTTCTGGCTGAATGTCACATCGTGCTGGGAAGTGCTAGTTGCGAAGACAGATTTCAGGGGCAATGGCCGCTGGGTGCACGTGGATGCCTACAGCTGCCACACTGCCTGGGAACATTAAGGCTCCCTCCAGACAGCCCTTCCGTCACATTTGCTCTGTAGGAGAGAGCTCGTGAAACTAGGCCTTTCCTGACTCGGGAAGTGAGGCCCTGCTTGCAGCCCTGTTGTATTAGCGTCTGCAGAGCTCCACATTTGCTGTGCGAGGGAGGCCTGAAAACCCACTCTCTGAGGCTGCCTTTCCTCCCTCCAAGGAAGAGAGCCTTCCTGGCTGCCTTCGGGCTGAAGGTCACATTGGACTTGGAATTACTAGCTGGGAAGTCAGTTTTCAGCGGCCATGGCCGCTGGCTGCACGTTTATGGCTAGGCCTCCCACACTGCCCGGGAACATCAAGGCTCGCTCAAAACAGCTCTTCCATCACGTTAGATAAGCATGAGAGAGCTCGCGAGACTAGGCCTTTCCTGACTCGGGAAGTGAGGGCCTGCTTGCAGGCCTCTTGTCCTTGCGTCTGCAGAACACCATACTTGCTGTGTGCAGGAGGCCTGAAAACCCAATCTCTAGGGCTGACTTTCCTTCCTCCAAGGAAGAGATCCTGCACGGCCGACTTCGGGATGAAATTCACATTGGGCTGGGAAGTGCTCCCTGGGAAGTCAGTTTTCAGCGGCCATGGCCGCTGGGTGCTCGTGTATGCCTAGGGCTCCCCCACTGCCCGGGAACATCAAGGCTCCCTCAAAACAGCTCTTCCGTCACGTTAGATCTGCAGGAGAGAGCTCGCGAGACTAGGCCTTTCTTGACTCGCGAAGTGAGGCCGTGCTTGCAGGCCTCTTGAACTTGCCTCTCCAGAGCAGCATACTTGCTGTGGGCGGGAGGCCTGAAAACTGAATCTCTAGGGCTGCCTTTCCTCCCTCCAAGGAAGAGAGTCTGCACCGACGCCTTCTGGCTGAAAGTCACACTGAAAGATGAACTCCCCACGTCAGTAAGTGCCCAATATGCTACTGGAGATCAGTGGAGAAATAACTCCAGAAAGAATGATAGGATGGTGCCAAAGCAAAAATGATACTCAGCTGTGGGTGTGACTGGTGATAGAAGTAAAGTCCGATGCTGTAGAGAGCAATATTGCATAGGAACCTGAAATGTTAGGTCCATGAATCAAGGCAAATTGGAAGTGGTCAAACAGGAGATGGCAAGAGTGAGCATTGACATTCTAGAAATCAGAGAACTAAGATGGACTGGAATGGGTGAATTTAACTCAGATGACCATTATATCTACAACTGTGGGTAGTAATCCCTTAGAAGAAATGGAGTAGCCATCATAGTCAACAAAAGAATTTGAAATGCAGTATTTTGATGCAATCTCAAAAACGACAGAATGGTCTCTGTTCGTTTCCAAGGCAAACCATTCAATATCACAGTAATCCAAGTCTATGCCCTGACCAGTAACGCTGAACAAGCTGAACTTGAATGGTTCTATGAAGACCTACAAGACCTTCTAGAACTAACACCCCCAAAAGATGTCCTTTTCATTATAGGGGACTGGAATTCAAAAGTAGGAAGCCAAGAAACACCTGGCATAACAGGCAAATTTGGCCTTGGAGTACAGAATGAAGCAGGGCAAAGGCTAATACAGTTTTGAAAAGAGAATACACTGGTAATAGCAAACACTCTCTTCCAACGATGCAAGAGAAGAATCTACATGTGGACATCACCAGATGGTCAACACCAAAATCAGATTGATTATATTCTTTGCAGCCAAAGATGGAGAAGCTCTGTACAGTCAGCAAAAACAAGACCAGGAGCAGACTGTGGCTCAGACCATGAACTCCTTATTGCCAAATTCAGACTTAAATTAAAAACAGTAGGGAAAACCACTAGTCCATTCAGGTACGACCTAGATCAAATCTTTATGAGTATACAGTGGAAGTGACAAATAGATTTAAGGGACTAGATCTGATAGACAGAGTGCCTGATGAACTATGCACAGAGGTTCGTGACATTGTACAGGAGACAGGGATCAAGAAAATCCCCTTGGGAAAGAAATGCAAAAAAGCAAAATGGTTGTCTGAGGAGACCTTACAGATATCTGGGAAGAGAAGAGAAGTGAAAAGTAAAGGAGAAAAGGAAAGATATTCCCATCTGAATGCAGAGTTCCAAAGAATAGCAAGGAGAGATAAGAAAGCCTTCCTCAGTGATCAGTGCAAAGAAATAGAGGAAAACAACAGATTGGGAAAGACTAGAGATCTCTTCAAGAAAATTAGAGATACCAAAGGAACATTTAATGTAAAGATAGGCTTTATAAAGGACAGAAACAGTATGGACCTAACAGAAGCAGAAGATATTAAGAAGAGGTGGCAAGAATACACAGAAGAACTGCACAAAAAAGATCTTCATGACCCAGATAATCACGAAGGTGTGATCACTCACCTAGAGCCAGACATCCTGGAATGTGAAGTCAAGTATGCCTTAGAAAGCATCACTACAAACAAAGCTAGTGGAGGTGATGGAATTCCAGTTGAGCTATTTCAAATCCTGAAAGATGATGCTGTGAAAGTGCTGCACTCAATATGCCAGCAAATTTGGAAAACTCAGCAGTGGCCACAGGAGTGGAAAAGGTTGGTTTTTGTTCCAATCCCAAAGAAGGGCAATGCCAAAGAATGCTCAGACTACCGCACAATTGCACTCATCTGACATGCTAGTAAAGTAATGCTCAAAATTCTCTAAGCCAGGCTTCAGCAATACGTGAACTGTGAACTACCAGATGTTCATGCTGATTTTTGAAAAGGCAGAGGAACCAGAGATCAGATTGCCAATATCCACTGGATCATAGAAAAAGCAAGAGAGTTCACGAAAAGCATCTATTTCTGCTTTATTGACTATGCCAAAGCCTTCTACTGTGTGGATCACAATAAACTGTGGGCAATTCTGAAAGAGAGGGGAATACCAGACCTTCTGACCTGTCTCTTGAGAAACCTGTATGCAGGTCAGGAAGCAACAGTTAGAACTGAACATGGAACAACAGACTGGTTCCAAATAGGAAAAGGAGTACGTCAAGGCGTATTGTCACCCTGCTTATTTAACTTATATGCAGAGTACATCATGAGAAACGCTGGGCTGGAAGAAACACAAGCTGGAATCAAGATTGCCAGGAGAAATATCAATAAGCTCAGATATTCAGATGACACCACTCTTATGGCAGAAAGTGAAGAAGAACTAAAGAGCCTCTTGATGAAGGTGAAAGAGGAGAGTGAAAAAGTTGGCTTAAAGATCAACGTTCAGAAAACTAAGATCATGGCATCTGGTCCCATCACTTCATGGGAAATAGATGGGTAAACAGTGGAAACAGTGTCAGACTTTATTTTTTTGGGCTCCAAAATCACTGCTGATGGTGATTGCAGCCATGAAATTAAAAGATGCTTACTACTTGGAAGGAAGGTTATGGCCATCCTAGATAGCATATTTAAAAGCAGAGACATTACTTTGCCAACGAAAGTCCGTCTAGTCCAGGCTATGGTTTTTCCATTGGTCATGTATGGATGTGAGAGTTGGATGGTGAAGAAAGCTGAGCACTGAAGGATTGATACTTTTGAACTGTGGTGTTGGAGAAGACTCTCTAGAGTCCCTTGGACTGCAAGGAGATCCAATCAATCCATCCTAAAGGAGATCAATCCTGAATGTTCATTGGAAGGACTGATGTTGAAGCTGAAACTCCAATATTTTGGCCACCTCATGCAAAGAGTTGATTCATTGGAAAAGACCCTAATGCTGGGTAGGACTGGGGGCAGGAGGAGAAGGGAACGACAGAGGATGAGATGGTTGGATGGCATCACTGACTCGATGGACATGGGTTTGGGTAGACTCCAGGAGTTGGTGATGGACAGAGAGGCCTGGCGTACTGCAGTTCATGGGGTCGCAAAGAGTCGGACACGACTGAGCGACTGATCTGAACTGAACTGGGGTGACTCGTCTCTAGTAGGGATCTGCACGGTGGCTCTTCTTTTGTTGCAATGTGAGTGTGGCTACTCACTAGCTTTGACATGGGTCTTTTCTCTAGCTGTGGTTTGTGGTCAGATTAAACCCTGTAGTTGTGGTGGGTTTGATCCTCTCTAGTTTTTTACTTCAAGCTTCTCTCCAGTTGTGGTGTGAGGTTGATCTCTATTAGCAGCAGCAAGGCTCCTCTCTATTTGTGATGTGCAGTGGGCTCCTCTCTAGTGGTGTTGGAGGGCTCCTCTTGAGTTGCAGGGCTGCTTCCTCTCTGGTTAGTGTGTGGATGGCTCCACAGGGAAGATGCTCTCTAATTTGTCAGTTGGTGTTCCTAAGTAGTGTTAGTGGGGTTGCTTCTCTCTAGTTGTGAGGGACTCCACTCAACTTACTTCAGGGATCTCGTCTCTATTTGTGGCAGGTGTCCTGCAGGACACCACTCAGGTTGTGCCATGGGAATCCCCTTCAGTTTCGTCGGGGGTGGGAGCTCCTCTGTCACTCTTGCCCAGGGCTCCTTTCTTGTTACAGCATAGGGCCCCTTGCAAATTGCAGCGGGGAACTCGGGTTTCATCATGAGTTGCAACAGGTGACTCAGTCTTCCTTTAGAGTTTTAGTGGAGCCTCCAGTCGAGCTTCAGTGGGGCAGATCCTGTATAGTAGCGATGTCCAGGCTGGTCCCTGTCTAGATGCAATGTGCAGGAGACTACACTCTAGTTGTGGCATAGGGCTCCAGTCTAGTTTCCGCGGGGGTGCACTCTTTATTCATGATGAGTTGGCTCCTCTCTAGTTGTCAACTGCATACTCTTCCTAGCTGTGGCAGAGGGTGGGACACCTCTTTAGTTGTGGTAGCTGGGCTCCTCTCTAGTTGCCGTAGAGTGCTCTTCTCAAAGAGTGATGGGGGTGGCTCGTCTCTGATTGTGATGTGAAGGGACACTTTTTCTTGTTCTGATTTGCAGGAGGCTACTCTATAGTTGTGGCAGAAGTACGCTTTAGTTGGAACACGGTGGGCTCCTATCTACTCGTGGAAGGGGGCTTCTGTCTAATTGTGATGTGTGGGTATGCTCCTCTATAATGGCTATGTTCAAGGGTGATTGTCTCTAATTGCGGCATGGGTCTTCACTCTAGTTGCAGTGTTGACATCCTCTTTTGTTATGATCCATGTGGGAATTCCAGTCTAGTTGTGATGTGCATAGGCACTTTTCTCTAAATGCAATGTGTGGGTCAGTCTCCTACCTGTGCCAGGGGTGTCCACTCTAGCTGTAGCAGTGGTTCTTCACTCTAGATGCAATGTATGGGATGGGTGACTATTCTCTAGTTGTGACAGTGTACTATTCACTAATTGTGCCTGAGGGTCAACTCTCTAGCTGTGGCATGTTTTCAACTCTCTAGTTTTGGCAGTTGGGCTTCTTTCAAGTTGTGCTGTGCCTGGGGAAGTCTTCTCTAGCAGAGTGGGGACACCTGTCTTGTTTCATGATGTTGTGTGGCTCTTGTCTCAGTGTAGTTTGTTGGCTCATCTCTATTTGTGGTTTGAGGGACTACTCTTTTGTTGTGGTAGAAGCCTCCTCTCTAGATTTAGTGTAAAAGATTACTCCTCTCTAAGGGTGGGGGACGGGGCCTCCTTTCTCAATGCAGTGTCTGGGTGGGCTCCTCTCTTGTTGCAGAGTGTGAGCTCCTCTGTAGTTGTGGTGGGGGACTCTCTCGAGTTGTGTCATGGGACTTGGTGTTCCCTTCGAGTTGAGGTGGGTCCTCCTCTCGAGTTGTGGTAGAGTGGTTCCTCTCTGGTAGCAATGTACAGGGTGGCTAAACTACCTTCAGCATGGGGCTCCTCTCTAGTCGGTGTGGGGGGTCAACTCTTAGTTGTTTCAGGTGGGCTCCTCTCTAGTTCTGCTCTGCAGGCTCCTCTCTAGTTCTGCTGTGCAGTCTCCTCTCAAGTTGTGTTAGTGGGGCTCTTCTCTAGTTATGGTGTTCAGGGGGCACCTCTAGAGTTGGGTTGGAGTGTTTCTCTAATTGTGGAGAGGATTTACTCTCTGGTAGCGATGAGCACAGGCACTCTTTTCAGGTGTGATATGCACAAGTCTACTCTCTAATTTTTGCATAGCCCCTCCTGTTTAGTTTTGGCATGGGAGCCTCCTCTCTAGTTATGGAAGGAGGCTTCTGTCTTACTCTGATCTGCAGGAATGCTCCTCTTAAGTGGCGATGTTCAGGAGGCTGCTCTCTAGTTGAGGCTGACTTCTGCTCTCTAGTTGTGGCAAGGTTATTCCTCTCCGACAGTGGTAGGGGAATCTACTTGAATTGCAGGAGCGGGTTCAGCTATATTTGAAGTGGAGGGGACCCCCCCTAGGTGTGATGTCCGGGGTCTTCTCTCCGGTTTTGGTGGTGGGACACTCTCCAGTTTTGGCGTGTGGGCTCCTCTCTCATTGTGACTATGAGTTTCTCTTGAGTTTTGGCATAGGTCTCCTCTCAAGTTTAGGAGGGAACTGGGGGCTCCTCTCTAATTGTGGTGGTGCCACCTCTGAGGGTTACCTGTGGAGAGAGTGTTCTCTCTACTTATAGCGCTGGGGGCTCCCCACTAGTTTTCATGGGATTGCTCTGCTCTAGTGATGAGAGGCTTGCCTTAAGTTGCTTCAAGGGCCTTGTCTCTATTTGTGGCAGAGGGGCTCCTCTCTAGGTGAAATGTGCCAGAGGGCTCATCTCTAGTTTTGGCAGCGGAATTCGTTCAAGTTTTTGCAGGGGGTTCGTCTGTTTGTCCCTGGGGGCTCCTTCTTTTTGATGATATAGGGTTCCTGTCGAGTTGGAACAGGTGATTGGGGTTACTTAAGAGTTGTGGTGGGGCCTCCTCTCGAGCTGCATAGGGCAGCTCCTCTCAAGGAGCAATTAGCAGGCTGGTTCCTGTCTAGTTGTGATGTGCGGTAGGCTACTGTAGAGTTATGCCATGGGGCTCCATTCTAGTTGCAGTGGGGTCAACTGACATTTTTGTTTCAGCTCCTTTCTAGTTGCGGTTTGCAGCTTTAACTCTAGTTTTGGTGTGTGTGTGTGTGGGGTTCCTCTTTAGTTGTGGTGTGGGGCTTCCTCTCCTGTCGTGGTAGAGTGCTCCTCTCAAATTGTGGTGGGGTTGGCTCCTCTTGGAAATATTCTTGAGTTGCCTCAGGGGGCTTGGGCCTCTTCTTGAGTTGCTCCAGTTAACTTGGGGATCTTCTCTAGTTGCCGTGGGAACTCAGTGTTCTTCTCGAGTTTCAGTGTGGGACTCAATGTTCCACTCAAGCCATGGTGTGGAACTTGGGGTTCCTCTTGAGTTGGGGGGTGCTCAGGGTTCCTCTCTACTTGCGATGGGGCCTCCTCTTGAGTTGTCTTGGAGCGACTTGTCTTTAGCAGAGATGTGCAGAATGGCTCCTGTTTTGTTGCAATGTAGGGTGGCTTCTCACTAGTTTTGACATAGGACTTCTCTATCCTTGTGTTTGGAGTCAACCCCGTAGTTGTGGTGGGTTCAATTCTCTTTGGTGGTGGTGTGCAGCTCCTCTCTACTTGTGGTGTGAGGTTCATCTCTATTAGCAGTAAAGGGGCTCTCCTTTCTATGTGTGATATTAAGTGGGCTCCTCTCGAGTTGTGATGGAGGTTTCCTCTCAAGGTGTGGGGATATGTCCACTTTGATTGTGTTTTAGGTGGCTGCACGGTGGAGGTCCTCTCTACTTTTAGCGCTAGGGATTCCTCATTAATATTAGTTGGATTGCTTCTGTCTAATTGTGAGGTACTCCACTCAGCTTTCTTCAGGGATCTCGTCTCTATTTGTGGTGGAAAGACTTCTCTCCAGCTGTGATATCCTGGGGAATCCACTCTAGTTGTGCTGGGGGGATGCACTTCAACTTTGGCTGGGGAGCCAATCTGTCATTTTGGCCAGTGGCCCATTTTCTTGTTACAGCCCAGGGCTCCTGTCAAATTGCAGCCAGGAACTCAGGGTGCCTCTTGAGTTGCAGCAGGTGAATTGGAGTTCCTTTAGAGTTGTGGTGGAGCCTCCTCTCGAGCTGCATTAGGGCAGATCCTCTCAAGTAGCAGTGTGCTGGCTGGCCCCTGTCTAGTTGGAATGTGCGGGAGGCTCCTCTCTAGTTGTCATTTGAAGACACCTCTCTAGCTGTGGTAGGGGGACTTCTCTTTAGCTGTGGTAGTTGGGCTCCTGTCTAGTTGTGGTAGTTTGCTTTGCTCAAATTGTGAGCAGGGTGACTGCTATCTGGTTGTGATGAGAAGGGGCGTTTTTCTCTTTGTGATGTCCAGGAGGCTACTCTCTAGCTCGCGGTTCCTCTTGAGTTGGGCCAGTACCCAGGGTTCCTCTCGACTGGTGGTGGGGCCTCCTCTCGAATTGTCTTGGGGGGACTCGTCTCTAGCAGGTTTGTACAGAGTGGCTCCAGTTTTGTTGCAATGTCCAGTTGTACTCACTAGTTTTGGCATGGAACTACTCTATCCTTGTGTTCGGTGTCAACTCTGTTGTTGTGGTGGGTTAGATTCTCTCTACTGAAGGGGTTCTAGCTCCTTTCTTCTTGTGGTGTGAGGTTTGTCTGTATTAACAGCAGAGGGAGTCATTGTTATGTGTGATGTCCAGCAGGCTCCTCTCGAGTTTGGTGGAGGGATCCTCTCCAGGTGTGGGGCTATGTCCTCTCTGGTTGGGGTGTGGTTGGCTACATGGGGGACGTTTTCTCTATCTTTGGTGCTAGGTGTTCTTCGTTAATGTTAGTGGGGATGCTTCTCTCCAGTTGTGAGGGACTCCATTCGACTTACTTCAAGGAGCTCATCTGTGTTTGTGGCAGAAGGGCTTCTCGTTAAGTGTGATATCTTGGGGGACACTACTCTAGTTGCGCCAGGGAATTCTGCTTCAGTTTTGGCTGGGGAGCCTGTCTGTCATTTTCTCCAGTGGCCCCTTTTCGGGTTACAGCCTAGGGCTCCTGTGAAATTGCAGTGGGGAACTTGGAGTGCCCCTTGAGTTGCAGCCTGTGTCTCAGGGTTCCTTTAGAGTTGTAGTGGAGCCTCCTCTTGAGCTGCAGTGGGCAGATCCTCTCTAGTAGTGATGTGCAGGGTGTGACCTCTCCAGTTGCATTGTGTGGAGGCTGCTATCTATTTGTCGCAGAGGAACTCCTCTTTAATTGTGGTAGTTGGGCTCCTCTAGATGTGGTAGAGTGCTCCTCTCAAATTCGGAGGTGGGTGACTCCTATGGTTGTAAAGAAAAGGGACACTTTTTCTAGCTGTGATGCGCAGGAAGTTCCTGTCTGTTTGTGGCAGGGTGGGCCTCCTACTTAATTGTGGTATGAGACTTCCTCTCTTATTGCAGTAGAGTGCTCCTCTTGAATTGTGATGGGGTAGACTCCTCTTGGGAATCCTCTGCAGTTGCATCAGGGTCTTGGGGCTTGTGTCGAGTTGGGACAGGGAACTCAGGGTACCTCTCAAGTCACACTGCAGGGGAACTGGGCCACATCTTGAGTTGAGGTGGGGAACTCGGGTTCTTCTCGAGTTGTGGCAGGGAGCTTGGAGTTTCTCCCAAGTTGCAATGGGAAACATGGGGATCCGGTTGAGTTGCAATTGGTGAGTCAGGCCTCCTCTTGAGTTGCAAGGGGGGACTTAGTATTCCTCTCGAGTTGAAACAGGGAAATCCAGCCTCATCTCGAGTTGAGATGGGGAATACAGGGTTCTTCTTGAGTTGTAGTGGGAAACTTGGGGTTCCTCTCGAGTTGCCATGGGTATCTCAGGGAAACTCTTGAGTTGCAAAACGGGAGTCAAGCCTCCTTTCGTGTTGCTAGGGGGAACTCAGGATTCCTCTCGAGTCACTGCAGGGGAATTGGGCCTCATCTCGGGTTGAGGCGGGAAATCGGGGTTCCTCTTGGGTTGCGGTGGGTATCTCTGGGTACCTCTCCAGTTGAACTGGGAATGTCAGGGAATGTCTCGAGTTGCCTCTTGAGAGTCAGGACTCATTTCGTGTTGTGAGGGGGATCTCAGGATTCCTCTTGAGTTGCTGCAGGGGAATTGGGCCTCACCTCAGGTTGAGGTGGAACCTCGGGGTTGCTCCTCAGTTGCAATAGGGATCTCGGGGGTTCCTCTCGAGTAGCAACAGTGGAGTCAGGCCTCCTCTCGCGTTGAGGCATGGAACTCCGGTTTGCTCCTGAGTTGTAAAAGGGGTGTCAGGCCTCATCTTGGGCTGAGACAAGGAACTTGGGTTTTTTCTTGAGTTGCAACAGGCAAGTCAGACCTCCCCTTGTGTTGTGAGGGGAAACTATGGGTTCCATTCTAGGCGTTGCAGGGAAATTAGGACTTTTCTCGAGTTGAGGGAGAACTCCATGTTCTATCAACTTGTGGTGGGAAACTCGGGGTTCCTCTCAAGTTGAAATGGGGATCTCAGGATTCCACTCGAATGGCAACACGGGAATCAGGAATCCTCTTGAGGTGAGGTGGGGAACTTGTGTTTCCTCTCGAGTTGCATCAGGGAGTTGGTCCTCCTCTCGAGTTGAAGCAGAAACTCAGGGTTCCTCTCTAGTTGTTCTTGGAAACTTGAGGTTTCCTCTAGAATTGTCACAGTGGACTCAGAGTTCCTCTCCAAGAGCAGTGGGAAATCAGTGTTCTGCTGGAGTTGCAGAGCGAGTACAGGATTTCACTGGAGTTGTGGCTGAAAACTCTGTTCTTCTCAACCTTGGTTGGTCCTCAGGGTTCTTTGCTACTTGCTGCGGACTTGCTGCGGAGCCTCCTGTTGAGTTCACATGGGGTGACTGGGCTCTAGCAGGAATGTGCAGGGTGTCTCCTGTCTTGTTGCAATGACAGGTGACTGCTAACTAGTTTTGGCAAGGGACTACTCTCTCATTGTGGTCAGGGTCAACTCTGTAGTTGCGGGCATTTCGATTCTCTGCAGTGGTGGTGTGCAAGCTTCTCTGTCCTTGTGGTGGGAGGTTCGCCTGTATTAGCAGAAGAGGGGCTCCTCTCTCCGTGTGATGTTCAGTGGGCTGCTGTCAAGTTGTGGTGGATGGCTCCTCAAGAAGTGTGAGGCTGTGTCATCTCTGGTTGGGGTGTGCGTGTCTCCGGGGGGGGGGTCATCTCTAATTTTTGTGCTATGGGTTCCTCACAAATATTAGTGGGATTGCTGTTCTCTGGTTGTGAGGGCCTCTACTCGACTTCCTTTAGGGAGCTCGTCTCCATTGGAAGCAGAAGGTCTTCTCTCAAGTTATGATATCCTGGGGAAAACCGTTCTAGTTGTGCCTGGGTAATCTGCTTCAGTTTTGGCTGGGGAGGCTGTCAGTCATTTGGCCCAGTGGCCCCTTTCCCTGTTAAAGCCTCGGGATCCTGTGAAATTGCAGTAGGGAACTTGGGGTGCCTCTTGAGTTGCACCATGTGACTTGGGTTTCCTTTAGAGTTGTGGTGGAGACTCTTCTTGAGCTGCAGTGCATCAGATCCTCTCTAGTAGCACTGTGCAGGCTGGTTCCTGTCTAAGTGCAATGTACAGGAGGCTACTCTCTAGTTGCAGCATGGGATCCACTCTAATTGCAGTGGGGGTCCGCTCTTTATTTGCTGTGAGTCAGCTCGTCTCTAGTTGTCATTTGCGGCCACCTGTCTAGTTGTGGCAGGGGAACTCCTCTTTAATTGTGGCAGTTGGGCTCCTCTCTAGTTGCAGTAGAGTGCTCTTCTCAAATTGTGAGGTGGGTGACTTTTCTATGGTTGTAATGAGAAGAGGTGCTTTTTCTAGTGGCAAAGTGCAGGAAGCTTCTGTCTATTTGTCATAATGCGGGCCTCCTGCTTAGTTGTGGTATGAGGCTTCCTCTCTTGTTGCTGTAGAGTGCTCCTCTGGCATTGTGGTGGGGTAGGCTCTTCTTGTGAACCCTCTGCAGTTGCATCAGGGTCTTGGGGAAATCAGCGTTCCTCTTGAGTAACTGCAGAGGAATCGGACAAAAGGTTGAATTGAGGTGGGGACCTTGGGGTTCTTCTTGAATTGTGGCAGGAACCTCAGGGTTTCTCTCAAGTTGTGACAGGGAACTTGGGGATCCTCTTGAGTTGCAAAGGTGAGTCAGGTCTCCTCTTGAGGTGGGAGGGGGAACTCGGAATTCTTCTCAAGTCGAAGCAGGGAAATCGGTCCTCATCTCAAGATGAGGTGGGGAACATGGAGTTTTTCTCGAGTTGCGGTGGGAAACTCGGGTTTCCTCTTGAGTTGCGATGGGGATCTGGGGGAACCTCTCGAGTTGCAAAAAGGGAGTCAAGTCTCTTTTCGAGTTGCGAGGGGAAACTCAGAGTTGTTCTCGAGTCGCTGCAGGGCAATCGCACCTTGTCTCAGGTTGAGGGGCAATCTTGTGGTTTTTCTCAAGTTGTGGTAGGAAGCTCTGGATTCCTCTCGAGTTATGAAAGGGAAGTCAGGGAACCAACCTCTCGAGTTGCCTCAGGGGAGTCAGGCCTCCTTTCCAATTGCAAGGGAGAACTCGGGATTCCTCTTGAATTACTGCAGGATAATCAGTCCACATTTTGAGTTGAGGTGGGAAACTCAGTGTTCCTCTCGAGTTGCACTGGGGATCTCGGGGTTCCTCTCAAGTTTAGATGGAGATCTCAGGGAACCTCTCAAGTTGTCTCAGGGGAGTCAGGCCTCCTTTACAGGGGGACCTTGGGATTCCTTTTGAGTCACTGCAGGGTAATCGGTCCTCATTTCGAGTTGAGGAGGGATATTCGGGGCTCCTCTCTAGTTGCAACAGGGGAGTCAGGCCTCCTCTCGAGATGAGGCATGGAACTCTGGTTTCTTCTCGAGTTGTAAAACGGATGTCAGGACTCCTCTCGAGTTGAGGTGGGGAACTCAGGCTTTTCCTCGAGTTGCAACTGGCATTCTTTTGATTTGAAAGGGGGAACTCGGGATTCCTCTCGAGTTGCAATGGGTATCTTGGGGCTCCTCTTGAGCTGCGACGGGGATCTCAGGGAACCACTCGGGTTGCCTCAGGGGAGTCAGGCCTTGTCTCGTGTTGAGGACTGGAACTTTTCTTTCCTCTTGAGTGGTAAAAGGGGTGTCATGCTCCTGTCGAGTTGAGGTGGGGAACTCGGGATTTTTCTCGAGTTGCAACAGGGGAGTCAGACTTCCCCACGTGTTGTGAGGGGAAACTCTGTGTTCCATTCGAATCACTGCAGGGGAATCAGGTCTCATCTCGAGTTGAGGGGGAACTCAGTGTTCTTTCGACTTCTGGCAAGAAACTCAGGGTTCCTCTTGAGTTGCAATGGGGATCTTGATATTCCTCTTGCATGGCAACAGGGGAGTCAGAACTCCTCTCTAGTTGAGGTGGGGAACACGTGTTTCCTCTCGAGCTTCAGCAGGGGAGTCGGGCTTCCTCTCAAGTTGCAGCAGAAACTCAGGGTTCCCCTCTAGTTGTTGCTGGAAACTCGGGGTTTCCTCTAGAGTTCCATTGGGTGACTCAGAGCTCCTCTCGAAGTGCAGCGGGAAATCAGTGTTCCTCTGTGTTTGCAGCACGGGATGCAGGATTCCACTGGAGCCAATGTGGGGAACTCAGGATTCTTCTCGAGTTTGGTTAGCACTCAGGGTTCCTTGCAACTGGCAGTGGGGCCTCTTGTCAAGTTCTCTTGGGGCGACTCGTCTCTAGCAGTTTGTGCAGGGTGGCTCCTGTCTTGTTGCAAGGAGGTTGCAAGGTGAGGAGCAAGGTGGCTGCTCACTAGTTTTGGCAAGGGATTACTCTATCATTGTGGTGGGGGTCCACTCTGTAGTTGCAGGTTTTTGATTCTCTCTAACAGTGGTGTGCAAGCTCCTCCCTCCTTGTGGTGTGATGTTCATCTGTATTAACAGAAGAGGGGCTCCTCTCTCTGTTTGATGTCCAGCGGGCTCCTCTCAAGTTGTGGTGAAGGGCTCCTCTTGAGGGGCGAGGCTGTGTCCTATCTGATTGGGGTGTTCGTGTCTCCACTAGGGAGGTCCTCTCAGCTTTTGGTGCTATGAGATACTCACTAATATTAGTGGGATTGCTGCTCTTTAGTTGTGTAGGCCTCCACTCGACTTTCTTCAGAGGGATTGTCTCCATTGGAGGCAGAAGGTCTTCTCTCAAGGTTTGTGATTTCCTGGCGGACACCACTCTACTTGTGCCTGTGGAATCAGCTTCAGTTTTGGCCGGGGAGCCACCCTTCATTTGGTCCAGTGGCCCCTTTGCTTGTTCCAGCCTAGGGATCCTGTGAAATTGCAGTGAGGAGCTCGGGGTGCTCCTTGAGTTGCTGCATGTGACTCGGGGTTCCTTTAGAGTTGTGGTGATTCCTCTTGAGCTGCAGTGGGGCAGATTCTGTCTAGTAGCACTGTGCAGGCTGGGCCCTGTCTAAGTGCAATGTGTGGGAGGCTACTCTCTATTTGCAGCATGGTCTACACTCTAATTGCAGTGGAGTTCCATTCTTTATTTGCTGTGCATCTCTAGTAGTCGTTTGCCGCCACCTCTCTAGCTGTGGCAGGAGAACTCCTCTTTAATTGTGGTAATTGGGCTCCTCTCTAGATGTGGTAGAGTGCTCGAGAAGAGCACATTTTCTAGAGACGATGTGCAGTAAAGAAAGAAAGAAAGAAAGAAAAGTGAAGTCACTCAGTCATATCTGACTCTTTGCGACCCCATGGACTGTAGCCTACCAGGCTTCTCCATCCATGGCATTTTCCAGGCAAGAATACTGGAGTGGGTGGCCATTTCCTTCTCCAGGAGATCTTCCTGACCCAGAGAATGAACCTGGGTCTCCCACATTGTAGGCAGATGCTTTACTGTCTGACCCACTAGGGAAGTCAGAAAGCTCCTATTTGTGGCAGGGCGGATCTCCTGCTTAGTTGTGGTATGAGGCTTCCTCTCTTGTTGTGGTAGAGTGCTACTCTGGAATTGTGGTGGGGTAGGTTCTTAGTGGGAATCCTTTGCAGTTACATCAGGATCTTGGGGCTTGTGTTATGTAGGGACAGGGAACTCTCAAGTCACAACAGGGGAATCAGGCCACATCTTGAATTGAGGCGGGGAACTCAAGTTTCTTCTTGAGTTGTGGTGGGAACCTCGGAGTTTCTCTCGAGTTGCGACAGGGAACTCAGGGATCTTCTTGAGTTGCAACATGTGAGTCAGGCCTCCTCTTGAGGTGCGAGGGGGAACTTGCAACTCTTCTCCACTCGAAGTAAGGGAATTGGGCCTCATCTCAGGTTGAGGGTGGATCTCGGGTTTTTCCCTAGTTGCAGTGGAAAGCTCGTGGTTCCTCTCGAGTTGGGACCAGGATCTCAGGAAACCTCTCGATTTGCTGCAGGGGAGTCAGTCCTCCTTTCCGGTTGTGAGGGGGAACTCAGGATTCCTCTCGAGTCACTGAAGGGGAATCGGACCTCATCTCGAGGTGAGGCGGGAAATTCGGGGTTTCTCTCCAGTTGTGATGGGGATCTCGGGGTTCCTCTCAAGTTGCAAGAAGAGAATCAGTCCTCCTCTCACATTGAGGCATGGAAGTCCGGTTTCATCTCAAGTTGTAAAAGGGGTGTCAGGACTCCTCTCGAGTTGAGGTGAGGAACTTGGGTTTTTTCTCTAGTTGCAACAGGAGACTCAGAATTCCCCACGTGCTGTGAGGGGAAACTCAGTGTTCTATTCACATTGCTGCGTAATCAGGCCTTATCTCAACTTGAGGGGGAACTAAGTGTTCTTTTGACTTCTGGCGGGAAACTCAGGATTCCTCTCGAAAGGCAAAAGGGGAGTTCAGAACTCCTCTCATATTGAGGTGGGGAACTCATGTTTCCTCTCGAGTTTCAGCAGAGGAGTCGGGCTTCCTCTTGAGTTGCAGCAGAAAATCAGGGTTTCCTCTAGAGTTGCAGCAGGGGACTCAGAGCTCCTCTCAAAGTGCAGTGGGAAATCAGTGTTCCCCCTGGGTTTCAGCCTGTGATGCAGGATTCCACTAGAGTCCTAGTGGGGAACTCGGGATTCTTCTTGAGCTTGTTTGGTACTCAGGGTTCCTCATGATTTGTGGTGGGGCCTCCTGTCAAGTTCTCTTGGGACAACTCATCTCTAACAGGGATATGCAGGGTGGCTCCTGTCTTGTTGCAATGATGGGTGGCTGCTCATCAGTTTTGACAAGGGACTGCTCTATCATTGTGATTGGTGTTCACTCTGTAGTTGTGGGTTTTTGATTCTTTCTAATGGTGGTGTGCAAGCTCCTCTCTCCTTGTGGTGTAATGTTTATCTGTATTAACAGAAGAGGGGCTCCTCTCTCCATGTAATATCCAGGGAGTCCTCTCAAGTTGTAGTGCAGGGCTCCTCTCGAGGGGCGAGGCTGTGTCTTCTCTGATTGGGGTGTCTGTGTCTCCATAGGGCAGGTCCTCTCGGCTTTTGGCATTATGAGTTCCTCACTAATATTAATGGAATTGCGGCTCTCTAGTTGTGAGGGCCTCCACTCGGCTTCCTTCAGGGGGCTCGTCTCCACTGGACACAGAAGGTCTTCTCTCTAGGAGTGATTTCCTGGGGACACCACTCTAGTTTTGCTTGGGGAATCTGCTTCAGGTTTGGCCAGGGAGCCCCTCCGTCACTTGGTCCAGTGGCCCCTCTCCTTGTTTCAGCCTAGGGATCCTGTGAAATTGCAGTGGAAAACTCGGGGTGCCTCTTGAGTTGCACCATGTGACTCGGGGTTCCTTTAGAGTTTGATGGAGACTCCTCTTGAGCTGCAGTGGGGCAGATCCTCTCTGGTAGCACTGTGCAGGCTGGGCCCTGTCTAAGTGCAATGTGTGAGAGGATACTTTATCTGCGGCATGGGCTCCACTCCAATTGCAGTGGAGTTCTCTCTTTATTCGCTGTGTGTCGGCGCATCTCTAGTTTTCTTTTTCAGCCACTTCTCTAGTTGTGACAGGAGAATTCCTCTTTAATTGTGGTAGTTGGGCTCCTCTCTAGATGCGATAGAGTGCTCTTCTCAAATTTAGAGGTGGGTGACTCCTCTATAGTTGTAATGAGAAGTGGCGCTTTTTCTAGAGGTGATGTGCAGGAAGCTCCTGTCTGTTTGTGGCAGGGTGAGCCTCCTCCTTAGTTGTGGTATGAGGCTTCCTCTCTTGTTGAGGTAGAGTGCTCCTCTGGCATTGTGGTGGGGTAGGCTCCCCTTTGGAATCCTCTGCAGTTGCATCAGTGTCTCAGGGCTCATTTAGAGTCGGAATGGGAAGTTGGGGTTCCTCTAGAGTCACAGCAGGGGAATCAGGCCACTTCTTGATTTGAGGTGTGGAACTCGGTGTTCTTCTCAAGTTGTGGCAGGAACGTCAGGGTTTCTCTCAAGTTTCGATGGGGAACTCGAGGATCCTCTCGACTTGCAACTGGTGAATCAGGCCTCCTTTTGAGGTGCGATGGGGAACTCGGGATTCCTCTTGAGTTGAAGCAGAGGAATCGGGCCTCATCTCGAGATGAGGTGGGGAACACGGGGTTCTTCTCGAGTTGTGGCGGGAAACTCAAAGTTCCTCTCGAATTGTGATGGGGACCTGGGCAAACCTCTTGAATTGCAAAAAGGGAGTCAAGCCTCCTTTCGAGTTGTGAGGGGGAACTCTGAATTTCCCTCGAGTCACTGCAGGGGAATCGGGCCTCATCTTGAGTTGAGGCGGGAAACTCAGGGTTCCTCTTGAGCTGCGACGGGGATCTCAGGTTTCCTCACGAGTTTTGATGGGGATCTCAGGGAACCTCTCAATTTGCCTCATGGGAATCAGGCCTCCTTTCGATTTGTGGGGGCTATCTCAGGATTCCTCTTGAGTTGCTGTAGGGGCATTGGCCCTTATCTTGAGTTGAGGTGGGAAATTTGGAGTTCCTCTCAAGTTCTGATGGAGATCTTGGGGTTTCTCTCGAGTTGCAACAGTGGAGTTAGGACTCCTCTCTTGTTGAGATGGAGAACTCGGGTTTCCTCTCAAGTTGTAACAGGAGAGTCAGGTTTCCTCTCTAGTTGCAGCAGGGGAGTTGGGCCTCCTCTCCAGTTGCAGCAATGAGCTTGGTGTTTTTCTCGAGTTGTGACGAGAACCTTGCGGTTCCTCTCGAGTTGCGACAGGGGTCTTGGGATTTCTCTCGAGTTGCAACAGGGGGTTCGGTCCTCCTCTCCAGTTGCAGCAGGGATCTCGGGGTTCCTCTCTAGATGCAGTGGGAAATTTGGGGTTCCATTCTTCTTGCGGTGTGAAACTTGAGTTTCCTTTTGAGCGCTGCAGGGAAATTGAGCCTCATCTCGAGTTGAGGTGGGGAACTTGGTGTTCTTCTCAAGCTGTGGCGGGAAACTCAGGGTTCCTCTCGAGTTGCAGCAGTAGAGTTAGAACTCCTCTCAAATTGAAATGGATAACTCGGGCTTCCTCTCGAGTTGAGAGGGGAACTCAGGCTTCCTTTCGTGTTTCAGGGTGGGGGGAGAGTTGGACCTCCTGTCAAGTTGCAGTGGGGAACTTGGAGTTCCCCTAGAACTGTGGTAGGGCCACCTCTCTAGTTGTCTTGGGACAACTCATCTCTAGCAGGGATGTTCAGGGTGGCTCCTCTCTTGTTTCAATGTTAGGTGGCTAGTTTTTACATGGGATTTCTCTATTGTCGTGGTCAGGGTCAACTCTGTATTTGTGATGAGTTCAGTTTTCGCTAGTGGCGGTGTGCAAGCCCCTCTCTTCTTTTGGTGTGAGGTTCATCTCTATTCGCAGCAGAGAGGCTTCACTCTATGTGTGATGTTGAGTGGGCTCCTCTCGAGTTGTGGTGGAGGACTCCTCTCGAGGTGTGGGGTTGTTTCCTCTCTGGTTTGGATATGTGTCTCCTCAGGGGAGGTCCTCTCTACTCTTGGGGTTAGGGAATCCTCACTAATATTAGTGGAATTGCTTCTCTCAAGTTGTTAGGGTCTCCACTCGACTTACTTCAGGGAGCTCATCTCTATTTGCGGCAGAAGGGCTTCTCTCTAGGTGTGATATCCTGGGGGATTCCACTCTAGTTCTCCCAGGGGAATGTGCTTCAGTTTTGTCCGGAGAGCCACTCTATCATTTTGGTCAGTGGCCCCTTTTCTTGTTACAGCCTAGTGCTCCTGTCAAATTGCAGTGAAGAACATGGCGTTCTTCTCAAGTTTTGAGGGCTATCTTGGGGTTCCTCTCGAGTTCAATAGTGGAGTCAGGCCTTCTCTCGAGTTGAGGTGGGGACCTCGGTTTCCTCTCGAGTTGCACCAGGAGATTCGGGCTTCCTCTTGTATTGCAAGGGGAAACTCGGCATTCTTCTGGAGTTGCAGCACGTGAGTTGGGCATCCTCTCCAGTTGCAGCAAGGAATTCAGTGTTCCTACTGAGTTGCGTTGGGAAACTTTGGGTTCCTCTAGAATCGTGATGTGGATCTTGGGGTTCCTTTTGAATTTCAACAGGGGAGTCAGGACTCTTCTCGAGTTGCAGCAGGAAACTCTGAGTTCATCTCTAGTTGCAACAGGGGAGTTTGGCATCCTCTCCAGTTGTGAGGGGGATCTCAGGATTCCTCTCGAGATTCAGCAGGGCAATCGGGACCCCTCTCGAGTTGCAACAGGGAACTTGGTGCTCCTTTCGAGTTGCAGGTAGGGAGTCCGGCCTCCTTTCGAGTTTCAGTGGGGAATTTGGTGTGTCTCTTGAGTTACAGAAGGTGACTTGGGACTCCTTTAGAGTTGTGGTGGAGCCTCCTATCAAGGTACACTGGGACAGAGTCTCTCTAGAAGCAATGTGCATGCTGTCCCGTGTCTAGTTGCAATATTTGGGAGGCTACTCTCTAGTTGCCGCATGAGGCTCCAATCATATTGCAGTGAAGGTCCACTCTTTATTTGTGGTGGGTCGGCTCCACTCTAGTTGTTGTTTGCAGACTCCTCTGTAGTTTTGGCAAGGGGGCTCCTCTTCATTTGTGGTAGCTGACCTCTTCTCTAGTTGGGGTAGTCTGATGTTCTCAAATTGTGAAGGGGCTGACTCCTCTCTGAGAGTAAAGAGAAGGGGTGTTTTCCATACTTGTAATGAGGAGGAGGCTCTTCTTTAATTGTGTTCTGTGGCTTTCTCTCTTGTTTTGGTAGAGTGCCTTTCTCGAATTATGGTAGGGCATGCTTCTCTTGTGAATCCTCTGGAGTTGCATCAGGGGGCTTGGGGTTCATCTCGAGTTGAGGTGGGGAACTCAGCGTTCTTCTCGAGTTGCACCAGGGGATTCGGTACTCCTAACAAGTTGTTAGGGGGAACTCAGTGTTCTTCTAGGTTGCAGCAGGGTAGTCAGGCCTCCTCTCCAGTTGCAGCAGGGAACTCATGGTTCCTCTCGAGTTTTGGCAGAAACTCGGGGTTCCTCTCGAGTTGCAACAGGGAAGTCAGGCCACCTCTCAAATTGAGGTAGGGAGCTCGGGTTTCCTCATGAGTTGCCACAGGGGAGTCTGGTCTCCTCTTGAGTTGTAGGGGGAACTCATGGTTCCTTTCATGTTGCAGGAGGGGAGTTGGGCCTCCTCTGGAGTTACAGTGGGAACTCCAGGTTTCTCTCAACTTGTGGTGGGGCCCTCCTTTTGAGTTTTCTTGGGACAACTTGTCTCTAGCATGGATGTGCAGGGTCTCTCCTGTCTTGTTGCAATGTCGGTTGGCTACTCACAGGTTTTGGCATGGGACTTCTCTATCGTTGTGGTCAGGGTCAACTCTGTACTTGTGGTGAGTTCAATTTGCTCTAGTTGTGGTGTATAAGCTTATTTCTTTTAGCAGCAAAGAGGCTTCAATCTATGTGTGATGTTCAGCAGGCTCCTCTCGAGTTCTGGTGGAGGGATTCTCTCGAGGTTAGGAGCTGTGTCCTCTGGTTGAAGTGTGGGTGGCTTCTTGGCAGAGGTCCTCTCTACTCTTAGTACTAGGAATTTCTCACTAATATTTGTGGGATTGCTTCTCTAGTTGTGAGGGACCCCACTCAACTTACTTCAGGGAGCTCATCTTTATTTGCAGCAGAAGGGCTTCTCTCTAAGTGTGATATCCTGGGGGACTCTACTCTAGTTGTACCAGGAGAATCCACTTCAGTTGTGGCTGAGGAGCAACTCCATCATTTTGGTCACTGGCCCCTTTTCTTTGTACAGTCTAGCACTCCTGTCAAATTGCAGAGTGGAACTCGGGGTGCCCCTTGAGTTGCAGCAGGAGACTTGGGGTTCATTTAGAGTTGTGGTGGAGCCTCCTATAGAGCTGCACTGGGGTAGATCTGCTCTAGTAGTAATGTGCAGGCTGGCCCGTGTCTAGTTGCAATGATCACGAGGCTACTCTCTAGTTTCAGCATGAGACTCTACTCTAATTGCAATGAGGGTCCACTCTCTATTTGTGCTGGGTCATCTCCTATCTAGTTGTCTTTTGCAGACTCTTCTCTAGTTGTGTCGGGGGGGGAGGGGCTCCTCTTCATTTGTGGTAGTTGGCCTTCTCTCTAGTTTTGGTAGATTCTTCTTCTTAAATTGAGAGGGAGCTGATCTGTCTCTGGGTGTGATGAGAGGGGTGCTTTCTCTACTTGCGATGAGCAGGAGACTACTCTTTAATTGTGATGAGGCCTCCTGTTTAGCTTTGTTATGGGGCTTCCTCTCTTGTTTTGGGAGAGTGCTCCTCTCAAATTCGGTGGGGTAAGCTCCTCTTGGGAATCCTCTGGAGTTGCATCAAGTGTCTTGGGGCTCATCTCGAGTTGCATGGGGGAACTTGGGGTTCCTCTCAAGTCGCTGCAGGGGAATCAGGCCTCATCTTAAGGCAGTAACGTAGTTTGGGTAAACTCCGGGAGTTGGTGATGGACAGGGAGGCCTGGCATGCTGCGGTTCATGGGGTCACAAAGAATTGGACGTGACTGAGCAACTGAACTGAACTGAACTGTTTTTTTGATGGGAAGAATCAATATTGTGAAAAATAACTATACTACCCAAAGTAAACTACAGATTTGATGCAATCCCTATCAAATTACCAATGATATTTTTTTCAGAGAATTAGAACAAAAAGTCTTTAATTTTTATAGAAACATGGTAGACCCCCAAACAACCCAAGAAATCTTGAGAAACAAAAACACAGGTGGAGAAATCAGGGTCCTTGACTTCAGACTATACTACAAAGCTACCACCACCTGTACACTATCCTACAAAGTTACATCCACCTCCTAGAATAATGAAAATAAAAACAAAAATAAAAAATGGCACTTAATTAACCTTAGAAGTTTTTGCACAGAAAAGGAACCCATAAATAAGGTGACAAGATGACCCATAGAATGGGAGAAAATAATTGCAAATGAAAAATCTGACAAAAGATTAATCTCCAAATATACAAGTTGCTTATGCATCTCAATATCAAAAAACAAAGAACAATTTCAAGAAACTGGATCAAAGACCTAAATAGACATGTCTTCAAAGAAGATATACAGATGGCCAGCAAACACATGAAAAGATGTTTAACATCACTAATTATTAGAGAAACGCAAATCAACAACAATGAGGTATTACCTCACACCAGTCAAAATGGCCATCATTAAAAATCTATAAACAATAAATGTTAGAAAGGATGTAGTGTAAAGGGAACCTTCTTAATTTGTTGGTGGGAATGTTAATTGATATACCCATTATGGAGAACAGTATATAGATTCCTTTAAAACAAATAAAAATAGAACTACCATATGACCCAGCAATACCATCCTACAAATATATTCAGAGAAATCCATAATCCAAAAAGATGCATGTACCTCAATGTTCATTATAGCATTATTTATAATAATCAGGACATGGAAGCAACCTAAATGTCTATTGTCAAATAAATGGATAAAGAAGATATGGTACATACATACAATGGAATTTTATTCAGCCATAAAAAAGAATGAAATTGAGGCATTTGTAGTAATGTGGGTGAACCTAGACTGACTCCCCATAGGTCTCAGTGGTAAAGAATCCACCTGTCAATGAAAGATACTTGGACTTGGTCCCTGGGTCAGGAAGATCTCCTGGAGGGGAAATGGCAATCCACTCCAATATTCTTGCCTGGAATATTCCACCGACTGAGGAGCCCGGTGGGTGGGCTCCTCAGTCCATGGCGTCACAAAGAATCGGATACAACTAAGCAATTGAGTATATACAGCACAGCTCAGATTAAGCAAGCTGGAGTCTGTTATACAGAGTGAAGCAGGTGAGAAGGAGAAAAACAAATATCATGTGTGTGTGTATATATATATATACATATATATATATATATATATATATATATATATGATCTAGAAAAATGGTACTGATTTACTTATTTGCAAGGCAGGGATAGAGATGCAGACATAGAGAATGGACTTGTGGACACAAGGGGGAAATGACAGGGTGAGGCAAATTGAGAAAGTAGTGTTGACATGTACACACTTCCATGTGCAAAATAGATACCTAGTGGGAAACTGCCGTATAGCACAGGGAGCTCAGTTCAGTGCTCTGTGATGACCTAGAAGAGTAGGAAGGAGGCTCCAGAGGGAGAGGATATATGTACATAGCAGACTCACTTTGTTGTACAGCTGAAACTAACACAACATTATAAAGCAATTATACTCCAATAAAAATTTAAAAACAACTATAATGTCTATTTTGTCTGATGTAACTATTGCTACCCTGGCTTCCTTTTTATTTTCATTTGCATAGAGTATCTTTTTTCATCCTCTCAGTCTGTGTGTGTCTTTAGATGTGATGTGAGTCTATGTATGCAGCATATATATGGGTCTTATTATAGTATCCATTCAGCTCTTCTATGTCTTTTGATGGGAACATTTAGTCCTATTATTTTTAAAGTAATTTGGATAAATATATTCTTATTGCAATTTTCTTAATTGTTTTTCTTAATTTGTTTTGCTAGTTTTTCTTTTTTTGTTTCTTTTTTCTTTTTTTCTCTTCCCTTGTGATTTGATAATTGTCTTTAATGTTGTGTTTAGATTCCTTTCTCTTTTCTGTGTATCTATTATAGATTTTTAGTTTGTGGCTACCATGAGGTTTATATGTGTCAATATGCTTATAGATGTATGTGTTTGTTTTAAATTGCTGATCTCTTTTACTTTGTGTATCCCTTAACTTCTTACTGTGGATATAGATGGCTTTACTACCTTTGTCTTTTAACCTTCCTAATAGTTATATATGCGTGGATAATTTATTACCTTTACTGTATATTTGACTTTACTGATGAGAATTTTCCTTTCATAACTCTCATGTTTTTAATTGTAGCATTTTATTTTTCTCTTTGAAAAGACCCTTTATTGTATAGCTGGTTTGGTGGTACTGAACTTTTAGCTTTTATTTGTCTGTAAAACTTTTAGCTTCTCAATCAAATCTCAATGTGAGCCTTGCTATGTAGAGTATTCTTGCTTGTCAGTTCAGTTCAGTTCAGTCACTCAGTCTTGTCTGATTCTTTGCAACCCCATGGACTGCAGCACTCCAGGCCTCCCTGTCCATCACCAACTCCAGGAGTTCACTCAAACTCATGTCCATTGAGTCAGTAATGACACCCAACCATCTCATCCTCTGTCTTCCCCTTCTCCTCCTGCCTTCAATATTTCTCAGCATCAGGGTCTTTACAAATGAGTCAGCACTTCACATCAGGTGGCCGAAGTATTGGAGTTTCAGCTTCAGCATCAGTCCTTCCAATGAATATTCAGGACTGATTTCCTTTAGGATGGACTGGTTGGATCTCCTTGCATCCAAGGGACTCTCAACAGTCTTCTCCAACACCACAATTCAAAAGCGTCAATTCTTTGGTGCTAAGCTTTCTTTATAGTCCAGCTCTCACATCCATATATGACTACTGGAAAAACCATAGCTTTGACTAGACAGACCCTTATTGGGAAAGTAAAGTCTCTAGTTTTTAATATGCTGTCTAGTTTGGTCATAGCTTTTCTTCCAAGGACCAAGTGTCTTTTAATTTTATGGCTGCAATCACCATCTGCAGTGATTTTGGAGTTCAAGAAAATAAAGTCTGTCACTGTTTTCATTGTTCCCCCATCTACTTGCAGGAAGTGATGGGACCAGATGCCATAATCAGTTTTCTGAATGTTGAGTTTTAAGCTACATTTTTCACTCTCCTCTTTCACCTTCTTCAAGAGGCTCTTAAGTTCATCTTTGCTTTCCATCATAAGAGTGGTGTCATCTGCATATCTGAGATATACAGATTAGGCTTAGACCCTCTGAATTTGACCCTCACCTCAGACATCAACTGCTTTGCTTTAGATGTATTAATTAATCCTTCCTATCTTAAGACTGTTCAGTCATAAAAATTGGGATGATATCACTTTGTAGGGGTGATTGTGTGAAAATTAGATTACTGTATATCAAGTGCTCATCCCATATGTGCTAACTGCAGCTTGTGTTACTATTTTAATTACTCTAGCTCCAATATTCAAGGACTCTATGTACCTAGAACTCTTCTGGTACTTTTAGCTTAGGTTATTCAGAGACATAAACTGATAGCTTCTAGGGTATATTTTCTCTGAGAAACAATAAACACTTTGAGTGAATTACAAATGTGAACTCATGTCACGTGGATAGATAGAGAAGCTTTAGAGACTAAGTGATTTGGAGAACTTTGTTTTTTAAAATGTCCAACCTGTGACCTGCCCTTTGGCACATTTTCCAAAGCAGACTGTACTCCCACGCACCCTTTCCTCTTGTGCCCTTCCTTGCCCTCAGCAGGGCTACTTAGTGCCTTCCATCCATCACCTTGGCCAAGGATCCTGTCTTAGGCATTCTTTGCAGAGGCTTCTATCAGAGGGCCTCTAGTGTGACCTTTGGGGCCACAGGAAACACAGAATTTTCAGGCCTGGTGTAGGGCATATCTATAAGAGTTCAGGTAGCATCATGTTATTCAAGGCAAGTGTAGGAAACTGAGACTGGTCTTTTGGGACCTGGAGAATGATGAGGAACTGTCGGCCAAGTTGGGAGATTATTGTGTGGGTGTTGAGCATGTGACTCTGATGTCAAGATGCCTAGATGTGAATCCTGGCTCACCGCTTATTAGCTGTAAGACAAGAAAGTATTGGTTGCTAATATGTTAAATGGAGATTGCAATTATACCTATGAAACAGGAATACGCTGAGGACTAACTATGGCCATTTCCTTCTTCAAAGATGCAGCTTGATTTCCAGAAACTGCCAAGTGACTGTTCCATTTGCTGTCTCTCCAGAAAGGCATCCACTTCATACCAATATGCTTGCACATGATTCCAGATGCTTCTCTCAGGCCTGAAGTGTACATGATGGTTTCACTGAATGAATGAATATATCTGGTTGGATTTCTGAATTACTTCTCTTAACATTCACTCTACTGTTATTTGATTCATTCCACATTAATTGGACATCTACTGTGTGCCAGGCATTCTGCTTGGTGCTTGGATTACAAATAGACATGGCACTTGCCTTCAAAGAGGTACTCATCTAGTGGATGATGCTTGTCTAGACAGGCAAACGATTCCAGTGCAGTGCAAAATGTTTGTCATATATGGAGAAGGGCAGAGGGCTCAGATGAGAAAGTGGGGGGGTGGTTTCTGGGGAAAAGTGGTATAGTTAAAAATAGTTTTAAATAAGTAAATGAGAGGTGTACAAGTTAGAGAAAGATGTTCCAAGCAGAGAGGAAAGTATATACCGCAGCTTGAAGTATATTTGACCCTTGACAAAAGCTTTACTCTTGTATAGTCAAAAATTCACCTATAACTTTAAAGTTGGCCCTCCTTAACTGCAGTTCTGAACTCAGGGTTTCTCATCCCTGGATTCAACAAATCATGGATCACATAATACTACAATATTTACTGTTGAAAAAACCCCACTTAAAAGTGGACCTGCTACAGTTGAAATCCATAGGCCAACTGTATGGTGATTTGTTCAAAGCCGTATAAGTAAATAATTGTTGACAGGAGCAGAGAGTGAAAGGGAGAGGATCTAGCATACTGGGGTGGGAGAAAGGTAGGTCAGATATTGAAAGGCCTCATGAACAGATCCATGGCCTAAATTTCATCTTTATTCTAGGGACAGTGGAGGACCTTGAAGGGTGAAAACTGGGAGGGTGAGTCAGATGTAAGAGATGTGAGGGGTGAGGCAGGTGAGGCTATCCTGGGCTGCAGGGAAGCCTCTAGTGACTTCTTCAACAAATCAACTGTTAGTTTGCAGTCAGAAATCCAGAGTGTAAATTGTTGTTTTTTCCTTCTCCTTTCCTTTTTTTTTGGCATTCTTTCCTATTTTTTTGGACAAAACCATAAGAAAATGTCACTTACACTCTGAAGAATGTTTTGCCCAGGGCAGAATTGGACATCAGGCCCCTCCTGCTACACAGTGGCAGGTTGCTGTATGGAATGAATTCTTGGTGGGAATAGGCAATTAACAGTCCCAACTGTTTCAGCAAAAACCCATAACTTCAGGATTATATTCCTTCAGGGGGTGTTTTTCCATTTCTCAAGTCCCATTAATTGCTCCCTGCACTGTGCTCCTTTGGCATTGTGTTCAGTCCTCTGGTTACAGCCTGCTTCTGTTGCAGGAAATGGCAATTTATTTGTCTTCCTTGTCAGAATCCTAACCCCTCTGTTAGCACACTCAGGAGCTCATATAACCTTATGGCATCCACTGCACTCTTAAAGGTGCATGCACAGTAGATGCTTAATTAAGGTTATTGTTTCAAACCTGAGTTTTCAAATTTTTTTCCTTTATAGGTGAGAAATTTAAAAGGGAGGGAGCAAGAGAGGGACAGTGGAATGAAAGTAACATATTATCAAGGCTCTACCGTCACTATGTTCCATTTACATTGCTCACTGAATCCACATGACAGGGATAATATCACCTTAGTTTTACAGATAAGGAAAAATGAAGTTTAGAGAAACTGAGGAACCTGTCTACTTTTGTGAAACAAATTATTGGTCCAAATGGGTTTAGAACTTAGAGTTCTTTCTAGAGCATCCCACAGCCTCCTGTGTGTAACTGCAGTGAAGGTCTCTTGTGTTGGGTCATTCAGTCTTAGGGTCCAGATATGATTCCTTCAGCCTCTGGGGCTTTGATCGGAAACTACTGGGTACTTAGATGAGAGGGACTCAGAAGACAGTATAAACATTTTGCCAAAGGAGCATGGTGAAGACTGGCATTGTGGATGAGTGAACATAGGGAAAGGGGAGGGAGAGCTGCCCTTGGACACCTATAGCCACAGGAAGGGGCTAACCATTGCAGCTATGGCATTCAACAGAGAGTCCAGACACTGTAGGTTGGTTGCCCAAGAGAAAGTGTGATGGGAATAAATACTTCCACCTCACTGTTTTCCCGTCCTCCAGTCTCCTGCCTGTGACAAGGACTCTGATGGACTCAAATGGAAGTGAGAGAGCAAAGGAATCTGCTAATGGGTGCACATGTGGGCCAGAGAGCAGTGTGAAAAAGAGAGAAGAATGGATCTGAAAGAGCAGAAGGAGACTTGATAGCACCCTGGAGAGTGAGGAACTTTTCTCTTGGGATGTGTGTATGCAGAGGGTCTAGGACACTGGTATTTGAAGTCCTGTCCTTCTACTACCACTCCTGCACTCCCATGAGAAGGAAAAGCTTTGTTGTTATTATTGTTGGTCAATATTTTCCCTACAAACTATCTTTCACATTTTTGAATTGGTTTTAGTCTCCCCTTTCCTAAAGGCCATAATGGCAGAAAGAAGGTGAGTTACCAAAAAAGGAAACAGATCTGAAATAGTTTTAAATACAGGTGGTCCCCAACTTATGGTGGTTTGATTTAGGATTTTTGACTTTATGATGGAGCAGCAGTGATGTGCATTGAGGGGAAACATACTTTGGGATTTAAAATTTTGCTCTTTTCCAGGCCAGTGACATGGAGGCCAACACTCTTCTGTGATGCTGTATGGGGCAGCAGCTGCAGCTCCCAGTCAGCTACATGGTCAACAGGGAAAACAACTGATACACTGACAACCATTGTGTACCAAGATAACCATTCTGTTTCTCACTTTCAGTATAGTATTCAATAAATTATGTGAGATATTTAACACTTTACTATAAAATAGGCTCTGCTTAGATAATTTTTGCCCAACTGTAGGTTAATGGAATTGTCCTGAGAATGTTAAGGTAGACTAGGCTAAGCTGTGATGTTTGGTGGATTAGGTGTACTAGATTTATTTTCAGCTTTTGATATTTTCAGTCTACAATGGATTTATCAGGACATAACCGCATCATAAGTCAAGGAAGATCTGTTCATTCTTTTTGTATTGGCATCCCTGGTAAGTGCTTGTGTTCCTGCAAAGATTTTGACTCTCACCAATGCCTCTCTCCTTTTGAGGTGAGTCAAGTCTCCATCCCAGGACTTGCACAGGTAGTATTGAGTGGGATTGTCACCTCCTGACCAGGAGGCTCAGCTTTCTCCCAGGACATGCCCCATTTGGACTAAGAACAGACAAATTTTCAGGAGCAGGCTGAGACATGAATAGGCTCATTGTCACAGGATACTGAGCTGCTGATGTTTCTTAAGTCAACAGGTGGAGTGGGATAGCAATCCTCCCTGCAGTGCCTTCCAGACTGTGTTAGGGGAAGCCAAATGCAGACTGAACAGTTTCCATGCTCCTCTGGTCATACAAGAAGACTGTTTCCATTTTCCTTACAGTTCAAATGGGACCATATGACTGGGTTATGGACAATAAGATGTGGGGAGAAATGAAGTATGGTGCTTACAAACTGGCCTGAGTAAAAGGAACCTGGATGACTGAGTCATGTACTGCTTGGAGGAGAGCTACCAAGGAACATTGATGTTGGTATTGAACTGTGATGCAAATTCTTTATTAAGTTAAACTCCTAAGATTTGTGGGTTGATTGCTATAGCAGCTAGCTTTAATTAACTTTACTAATGTGTCTTCCTCCTCTTAGTCATTGGTTAGATACTCCCTTGCCTATACCTAGTGATTATGTCTCAGATATGTACTTAATATGATCTGAACTATTCAGAGGGAAAATATTTACTAGTGTGTGTGGAGAGATACCACATCTCTTTGGGGGTTCCTCTCTTAGGAAAAGATGAAAAGGATATTGGAATGGATTTTTACATGCTAGGCATCTTCACACGTGTTAGTTTACTTTATCTTCTCAAAATCATGAGACTTAGATATTAATTATTATTCACTACCTCTTTTCTGCATAAGGAGTCACTGTGGCTAAAAATAATTAAATAGCTCTTATCATTCTGTAGTTGGGGAGCCATGATTGGGAAGGAGAGAAGTGACCTTCATGTAAAACAGTATGAAACTTTCAAAATGGTTTATGAAGAAGAACAAGGTGATATGAAGAAATGCATCATCTGATGATGCAGTGGGGATCAGTCAATGAACTGCTGTGAGAGTTCAGAAAGCTTTACCACCCATGTGTGCTCTCAGTGAAAAGAAATAAAAAAAAGAAAGAAAGAAAATGATACTCCACTGTGTTAGATGAGAAAAGTGAAGGTTGTACAGGGAAGTGTCATGTCCAGATCATCTGGCCAGTAAGACAAAGCACTGGGGTCTGAATGCATGCAGAAAGTCCATATTCTTTTTTTGCTACTGATAATTTAAGTTCTCTTTGAAAGTGGCCAGATGGTAAAGTGTCTGCCTGCAATGTGAGAGACCTAGGTTCGATCCCCGGGTCGGGAAGATCCCCTGGAGAAGAAAATGGCAACCCACTCCAGCAATTATGCCTGGAAAATTCCATGGACGAAATGGCAGGCTACAGTCTATGAGGTGGCAAAGAGTCAGACACGACTGAGCGACTTCACTTTCACTTTAGAAAGTGGCCAATCTGTAATCATAACTTCCAGAACTGCTCCTGCTCAATTTCCTAAGTAGCCCAGCATGAAGCCACATTTCTACATTAAGGGAACCAAGTTTGGGGGTTGGGTCTTTACCTCTGATAGATGGAGGAGCTGGCATGAAAAGAGTTTCTAGTTTTGACAAATTTCTCCACCCAAAGCAAGGCTTACCTTCACATTGCTTCTGCTAATATTTTTCATTATAGATGTTTAGAATTGTCAATAGCAAGCAGTGACATTGAATTTTTCAGAAACAAAAATTGGAGCATTTTTTCAAAAGATATCTATTTTATAAAACATGCTGAATGAGAGCTCAATTAGCTACATGTCTTTCTTTCATGTCAAACATGGACTGAAGGGTGGGGGTTTATGGGGGTTGGGGTAGGGGAGGAGTGCTAGTTATTTCTTGAGGCTTCTAGTGCCCAGGGTCATCAGATTTCTCCTCTTCTCAATCAAATTCTACTCTCCTATTATACCCTCTTTAGTGTCATCAATTCTCTTCACTTCTGGATTTTTCTGGGAGGCTTTGGTTTTTTGCCATTTGAGTGAGGGCTGGGCTGTTGAATTCCTGGAATTGGTCTAGTTCTACTACTTTCTCCCAGGCACTGACAAGTTTCCTTTTGAAAAAGTTTATTTATTTATTTTTCCATCCTCTGCTTCAGCTTGGGTGTTTTATAGATCTTCTGTTATTTCCACACTTTAGGACATTTCAAGAAGGAGTCTGTGTTCTCTTTCATGTTGGGCTTCTCATTATACTTGATTTGGGCCTTTATCATGCAGGCTTCTCTTCTGAATAACTCTGTAGCAAGAGTACAGAAGATGGCCTCAAAGCTATAAAAGTTGTTTTAATTCATTGGCAGCAAAACACTTTATCTGAGTTCCAATGACTTCTGTCCATCCCTGATTGGGAAAGAAAATTGGAAGCAGCATGGCTAAGTTTACCCTTCTTGGTCCAAACCACTCTCTGGGAGGGAGTTCTAGGACACACTTATGGTGGGAGAATTAACTCATTTCTCTTTGCCTTAAGGATGGTAACAGGCTGGAGTAAGTGTTGCTAGATGTCTGCAGTGGTGATCTCCCCAGTGTCAGAGAAACACTGTGTGTGGAGGATTCTGAAGTTTCAGGGTCGGAGGGAGGAATATGAAAGAATGCAGTGTTCAGAAGTCTGAGGGACCAAGGTTTGAATCCTGGCCCTCTGGCACTTACTAAAAGTAGGTTACTGGGCAAGTTTGAACGTCCTTTGGCTCATTGTGCTTAGGGACAATACATATTTTTATTACAAATGACTGTTGGAGGACTGGATAAGATAATGCTAGAGAAGTGCTTAGCACAATTCCTAGACCATGGGAAATATTTGATGACTAGCAGACATTAATATTCATTACATTTCCCAACAACTAAGTGATGTCACAAATTTTTGTTTAAATAAGCCTGTGGTGCACAAGTCAGAGGCTGAATATGTGTTTCATACCTCTCTATAATTTCAACCCCTCCATCCAAGCAGGTGCCTCCCTCACTAGCTCTGTCCCCATCCTGAGATTTGGTTACTAATTATTGTTTTCTCCAAACTGAACTGAAATTCACATAACATAAAGTTAACCATTTAAAACTGTACAGTCTGGTTCCATTTAGTATCTTCCCAATATACTATCTCCACTGTAAGGTATAGTTCGGGCTGAGGCAGAAAAGAAGGAGAGACGACCTCTACAGAGGTAGGTTACCTTTATTCAGGCAAGGAGGGGTGACAGTCGGCCTAAAGACCAGGCTGAGAGTGAGAGGGATCAGGGAGGCTTCATATTTAAAGGGAGGTTTGTGGAAGCAATAAGGGAAATGGTAGTCAGGCAGGACATTTTGGGTATTCTTTAATTGAGATGGCATTTGTAGTTGAACAGGGGGTTGGAGGTTTTGGGCAGAGGGAGATAAGTCTCAGGTAGATGTAACAGACCCAGAGGATCAGGGTGGGACTTAAAGTTTGGTTTTGTTTTCTCCAAAGTTAGATGATTCAGCAAGGGCCTTTTAGACAATTGTTTTCTTTTCTAGGCCCAAGGACTCCTTCATCCACTACCTCTATCTAGTTACAAAGCCTTTTGATCACCTGTAAAGAATACCTTACCTGTTAAACAGTTGCTTCCTATTTTTCCCATCCCCAGCCCCTGATATGGATGAATTTAGTCTGGATATTTGTGTTCTGTCTATGGATTTACTTAATCTGGACACTTCCTATAGATGAAATCATATAATGTGTAACTTTTGTGTAACTTTTTTCACTTAGCATACTGTTTTTTAAGGCTCATTCACATTGTAGCATATAGCAGTACCTCATTCCTTTTGATAAATAATATTCTAATATTCAATTGTACAGATATACCACATTCTCTTTATTCTTCATCCACTGATGGACAATTGGTCTATATCTGCCTTTTGGCAATTGTTAATGGTGTTGCTATGAACATGTGTGTACATGTTTGAATTTCTGTTTTCAATTCTTTGCATTATACATTGATTACTTATTTTAACTCATCTCTGCTATGTGTTTCTGACTTGTAGGTTATCTGCAAGGTATCATGACAGAGCAGTAATACATGAAGTCTCTGCTACCAGGCTCTCCCCTCTGTTACTAGTTGAGCAATATTGGGCAAGGGGCTTGATCTCCCTGTATCTGTTTTCCCCTCTGGAGAATGGAATTTATAACAACATTTTCTACCTTATAGGAGGATTGTGATGACTAAATGGGTTGATACACATAGCCTGTGCTTTAATGAACATTAGCAATCACTGTCATCCTCTCCTTCAGTGACACTTTCCCAGTATACTTTCTGGAATTTCCTTTTTAATCCCCATTTGTTTCAGGGTCCCTCATCTACTTCCTAGAGCAGCCAAGCAGCAGCCAAGCTGAAGTTTCTTCTTGGCTAGGGTAGCTGAATTTCTGAGCTCTCCCTTTAACACAGGGAGTCTTGGGACCCTGAAGGACCAGGAACTTTGAAAGTAGAAGCTTTAAAAGAACTGGGATCAGAGCCTATTCCTACCTGACCAATAGAAATCCAAATCTGATACTGCTTCTTCCTCCCTTCCACAGACCCCCTGGATCTATGGCCCATATCTCTTACTGCTATCTACTTTCCAGGGAAGGGGCCCTCTCTAAAAACTACCAGTTGACTCATGTGTCCCATTCTTGTCATATTCATGCTCAAGACACACAACAAAACCCATCTATAACTTTGTGAGGTAGGTAGCTCTTTCCCATTTTATTTCTGTCCATTTGCTTACAAAGGAAATTTCTTTCTTTCTTTCTTTCTTTCATAAATGAAGGATCTTAGACTGGGAGGCATAAGATAATTGCGTCATTGGTGAGTAAATTGTAAGACTCAGATTTGGACATGTTAGCGAGACCCAGGAATACCTGTTCCTCATGGTTTTCACACTGCCATCCACTCTGACCTCCTGAACACAAACCCAGTTGATTTTTCCGTGGCCTATTTTCATCTGATCTGTACTAACTAAGTGAAGTCTCATTATGCCTTGAGTACCAGTCAGACTTCTTCTAGCCCCAGATTTGAGACCCAGCTGTTCTACTTATCTGGAACACCATCCTCCTGCCTCCCACCTATTCCAATTTTGCCACCTGGCAGACCCAATTCAAATTCTTCCTTTACTAAAGCTCTCCATTGAGCGTTCCAATTTAACTGTTGTTCCTCATTTTTGAGTCTCCTGTCATTCTTAAAGTTGCTTCCCTCAGGGCCTCAGCTAGTATAAGCACTGTCTTTGTAAGAATTACATTCTCAGTCATCTCAGCTGGGCACTTATGTGCAGTGTACAAGCTATACAACCACATTTGGCCAACTTGCCTATCTGACAGTTTCAAAAATAATTGTCTTCTGAGTGTAATACATTCCTAAGTCATGTAGATCACAAGAGCTACATATTCATTCTCTGAAGCCTCTTGGGGGCAGGAACTACATCTTATCTTTCAGTTTTCTCCATCATGCTGGGCCTACAGCCAGCTATATAACTGGTGTTAGGACGTTAGCACCCAGTCAGTCTAGGGACTTAGGCAAGTTTCAGCACTTGGTTCTGAAGGGACCCAGCAGAACTCCTGCAGGTAAGATCTGACTGACATCCACAGGTGACCTCAAGGTTTTGGTTGCATTTAAGCCACAATGGTCATTTCACTGCTAAGAAATGGACTATTTCCTGCCATATAGGTAAACAAGGATGTCACAGTCATCAGCAACCCCAGCCTTCTAAATGTGAATTCCTGAGCCCTAAAGGCACTCAGGAAAGAGAATATCTGCAATTTAACAGCTATCAGATTGCAGCCACTCCCTATTGTGAGCCCAAGGGAGCTCAGGATGTGAAAAATACAGTATACTGGCCCCAGGATAGCTGAGATGCATATGAAAGGAATGATTTCACTAAGTCCTGACTCTTGCATCCCCCCATACATAGAAAATTGTTACATTCCTTAACTTGGGATATCTGGTGTCTTTTAATTAACAATAAATTTTTGATGCTCAAACTACCTGCCCTTAGTTACAAAACTTCCACATAACCCGACTCTTCCCCCCACCTGCTCAGAGAAGTTCTCTCTAGGTTGCTGTCTCTCAGGCTTGAAGTCCTAAAGTGAAAGTGAAAGTGAAAGTCGCTCAGTTGTGTTGGACTCTTTGCAATCCCATGGTCTATACAGTCCATGGAATTCTTCAGGCCAGAATACTGGATTGGGTAGACTTTCCCTTCTCCAGGGGATCTTTCCAATTCAGGGATCAAACCCAGATCTCCCTCATCACAAGCGGATTCTTTATCAACTGAGCTATTAGTGAAGCTCAAGTCCTAAAAATTCCCACTAAAAAAAAAAAAACTCTCAACTTTTAGGTTGTGAATTTTTGTCAACTGTTTTGATGACCATAAAGGGACCAAGACAGATTCCTCTCTTCCGCCTGAACTCTATAAGGGTTGAGAGCCTTGGTATGAGCAGATGTCCCTTTTGCCCATCCATCTCCTCAGGGAGTCCAGACGAGTTTGAGTTTCTCCTGATTCTGGGATCTCCCATTATTGGTTGATCCTAAGTTTTATTCTATGGGGGAAGAAGTTATACTTGAAACTTGGTTTCAAGAAGAGGTACCAGGGTTGCTCAGCTTAGATATTGAGTAAGGTATCCTCAGTTGAACAACTGGGAAGATTTTGCTCAGTTTAGGCACTGAGCAGGTGATCTTCAATGTAAAAGGTGCTGGAAAGGTTTTCCTTGCTCAGGTTATACTCAGTGCAAAAGGAACTGGGAAGACTCAATTTGGATGCTGTATAGTTGGTTATCCTCAGTTTAGAGACTGGGAGGATTTTTCTCAGTTAAACACTGAGCAAGGTGGGACTGAGTTATTAGAGGGAAGACAAGTTTGTTGTTTTTCTTTGAATTGGCTACCTTAATAGAGTTTGTCTAAGTAAAACTGAAATTTTATGAGAGCTTCTGAGCTCCAACAAAGGGACTCTCTCCTCCAGGCCAGCAATGATTTTCTCAGCTGACTGAGAAACTTGCAGGAGTGGAAGAAGCAGCATCTCATGATTCAAAATTGTCCCTATAGGGTGTCAACCACAAATTGGCACTTGTCATGGGTGCTTATCCTCTGTCTCTACAAGGATTAAATCATGTGCTGCTACAGCTGCTGGCTTTCAATACTCCTGAAGGAACTCAGGATGAAGAGAAGAAATGAGGCACTCTGTGCTCTGGGAGGACCGGCAGGACAGATTCTATAGATAGTTAGATATTCTAAGGAGTTGATTTTATGAGCCCAATTCTTGTATCTCCTCAAATCTAGAAAAGCACTAAAATCCTTCATGGTGATGACTGTTTCTCGTGATTTCACGAGACCAGCAGAAATTTTCTAAAAAATAAATGTGCTTGATTGCATATACTCCCACTTTACCAAAATTGCATATATAATAACCTTTCCCCCTATTGCATGGGTTAATAGTCAGCTGCCTGTCACTCTGGCTAAGCCATGAGAAGAACATGGAAATAGAATAAAAGTGAGATACAGCAATTAAGTATAATCTAAATGAAAAAGTACATCAAGCTGATTAATTGCCGTCTTCATGCCTTGCTGATCTGAGGAGGAACATAGTGTGGACCTTGGAAGGCCAGGTTGGAGCAAGTTAAGAACGCTGCTTATGCAGGCACTGATTGTTCTTCCGATGTTCATGTGAGAATTGCTGCCTCTGGCTGTGTGATGCTGTTGGTACTAGGAAATTACATAAAAGTACAGAGAAGAACGTTAACTCTGGGACATGACTGGGGGCATGGGAAATTTATGTTATCTAAAAAACCAGATACTTTCTACATATCAAGAGCTCAATAAAAGCGATGTGTAATCAGTCAGCAGGGCTCTTGATCCTAGAAGTCTTGAGTCTCCCAGTCCCATCTTTAAAACTTTAATTCTGTCTCCAGTTTCTTTTTTCCAAACTGTGCATTGACCACTTTTGATCCCTACCTGCTGCACTGGACACAGCACCCTACGTCTTTGGAACAGTTTCTCAGAGCTATCTGAGGTGCTGTCTCCCAGGCTGCAGGCTTCATATTGCCCCTGATGAAACTTAACTCGCAGCTCTAATATTGTGCTTTTTTTTTAAAGTCACCAAGGCAAATCCACTTATATAATTAACAAACTGCTCAACTGGGGACGTTCATAAGAGTTGGCCATTCTGCGATCTGAGCACCCATGGATGTCTTATGCTCCACTGGGAGACCCAGGACACATACGAGAAGGCTAAAACAACTCTGGGGCAAAACCAGAGAAGCTAAGTTCCCAAGCAGCACACACTGGCCCACCACAACTGTCACTAGCAATTTTATCTCAACAAACTGACTTCAAAATGGAAATGGGAAATAAAGGTTTCAAAATAAAAGAAAAAGGAATGACAGATTGCTAATATCCCAGCTGAATAAATGTATATACAAAACTTACAAATATTTACTTAATTGAAAGTTAAAGTAAATCTTGACATAAAATTGAGGGCGCTCTTTCATTTCCTATTGGAAGATCCACCAGAGAAGGGATAAGCAACCCATACCGGTATTCTTGGGCTTCCCTTGTGGCTCAGCTGGTAAAAAATCTTCCTGCAATGTGGGAGATCTGTGTTCCATCCCTGGGTTGGGAAGATCCCCTGGAGATACCCACTCCAGTATTCTGGCCTGAAGAATTCCACGGACTATGTAGTCCATGGGGTCGCAAAGAGTCCAACACAACTGAGCAACTTTCACTTTCTTTTCCATTGCCTATGAAGCTGTTATATTAAGGTTATAAGTTGTCTCAGTATATTTTTAGACTTTAAACAAAGGCCTTCTAGAGGGAAATTTGCATTTCTCTATGTCTTTGAGATGTAGATACTTTACTTGATCTTCCTAGGACATTCCGTGTTTGTGTATTTTGTTTATTCATATTTTTGAAAACTTGGCCTCTGCCATACTATTTTTGAGACAAACTCTGTGAACTTAGGTTACATACTCCCCCAATCTCTTATGGGGAGGCCTTTCATGTCTTATATTAAATATATATATTTAATATCATTAATATATATATATTCAGTTCAGTTCAGTCGCTCAGTCATGTGACCCCATGGACTGCAGCACACCAGGCCTCCCTGTCCATCACTTTTGAGTTAATTCAGGGAGCTCATCTCTATTTGCGGTAGAGGGGCTCCTTTCTATGTGTGATGTCTTGTTGGATTCCTCTCTACTTTTGATGAGGGAAACGTCTTCAGTTTTGGTGTGTGGGGGGGCTCCTCTGTTACTGTGGCCAGTGGCTCATCTCGTGTTGCAGCAAAGGACTCAGTGGTTCCTGTCTAGTTGTGTTGTGTAGTGGTGTTCCTCAATCATTGTGGTATGCAAGGGACTCTTCTCCAGATGCGGTGTGCAGCACTTCTCTAGTTATGGCACGTGGTCAGCACACTATTTGTGGCCAGGGCCTCTCTCTAGTTACACTGTACTAGGGGTTTCTCTCTAATTGTGGTGGGATGGCTCCTTCAAGTTGTTGAAATAGTTACTCTAGCTGCTGTGGGCAAGAAGCTACTCTCTAGTAGTGGCAGGGGTTCCTATCTAGTTTTATTCAGAAGGCTCCTCTCTAATTACAGGGGGGTCAACTCTCTACTTGTGATGGGTGGCCAAGTCTCTAGTAGTGATGCAGGTCTACGCTTTAGCTGCATTCAGTTCAGTCCAGTCACTCAGTCATGTCTGACTCTTTGCGACCCCATGGACTGAAGCACGCCAGGCCTCCCTGACCATCACCAACTCCCAGAGTTTACCCAAATTCATGTCCATTAAGTCAGTGATGCCATCCAACCATCCCATCCTCTGTCATTCCCTTCTCCTCCTGCCCTCAATCTTTTCCAGCATCAGGGTCTTTTCAAATGAGTCAGCTCTTCCCATGAGGTGGCTAAAGTATTGGAGTTTCCGCTTCAACTTCAGTCCTTCCAAGGAACACCCAGGACTGATCTGCTTTAGGATGGACTGGTTGGGTCTCCTTGCAGTCCAAGGGAATCTCAAGAGTCTTCTCCAATACCGCAGTTCCAAAGCATCAATTCTTTAGCGCTCAGCTTTCTTCACCATCCAACTCTCACATCCATACATGACTACTGGAAAAACCATAGCTTTGACTAGCTGGACCTTTGTTGGCAAAGTAATGTCTACTTTTTAATATGCTGTCTAGGTTGGTCATAACTTTTCTTCCAAGGAGCAAGCATTTTTTAATTTCATGGATGCAATCACCTTCTGCAGTGATTTTATTATTATTATGTTATTAATATATTAATATATAATAAAATACCATATATTTATTATTATTTATATATAGTAATATATTAACATCATTATTAATATCACTATTAATGTATATTTAATTAATGGCCAAATCACGAGTATTTTTAAAATTTGAGAAACTAACAAAATGGTGAATTTAGAGCATGTTCACTATAAATAGGTGCTTTATTGCTACCTATAGAACAAAAATCAAAGGTGAAAAAAATATTGTTGTTGTTGTTCAGTCTTACAGTCATGTCCAACTGTTTGTGACCCCGTGGACAGCAGCATGCCAAACCTCCGTGTCCTTCACCATCTCCGGACATTAGCCCAAATTCATGTCTATTGCACTGGTAATGCCGTCCAGCCCTCTCATCCTCTGATGCCCTCTTCTCTGTCTGCCCTCAATCTTTCCCAGCATCAGGGACTTTTTCAATAAGTTGACTGTTCTCATCAGATGACCAAAATACTGGAGCTTCAGCTTCAGCATCAATCCTTCCAATGAGTATTCAGAGTTGATTTCCCTGAAGATTGACTGCTTTGACCTCCTTGCTGTCAAGGGAACTCTGAGGGATCATCTCTAGTACCACAGTTTGAAGGCATAAATTATTTGATGTTCTGCGTTCTTTATGGCCCATCTCTCACAACCATATGACTACTGGGAAGACCATAGCATTAACTATATGGACCTTTATTAGCAGAGTAATGCCTCTGCTTTTCAGCACATTGTCTAGGTTTGTCACAGCTTTTCTGACAAGAAGCAATCTTCTTCTGATTTCATGGCTGCAGTCACCACCTGCAGTGATTTTAGAGCCCAAGAAGAGGAAATCTGTCACTGCTTCCACCTTTTTCCCTTCCATTTTCCATGAAGTAATGGGGCCAGATGCCATGACTTATTTATAAGCCAGCTCTTTCACTCTTCTCCTTCACTCTCATCAAGAGGCTCTTTAGTTCGTCTTCACTTTCTGTCATTAGATTGGTATCACCCACATATCTGAGGCTGTGGCTATTTCTCCAGCCTATTTTGATTTCAGCTTGTAACTCATCCAGCCCAGAAATTCCCACGACGTGCTCAGCATATAGGTTAAACAAACAGGGTGATAGCAGACAGACTTATCATACTCCTTTCTCAATTGTGAAAAAAATAAGTTGTTCTGTACAGGGTTCTAAATGTTGCTTCTTGACCCGCATACAGGTTTCTCAGGAGTCAGGTAAGATGGTCTGGTATTTCCATTTCATGAAGAGCTTTCAACAGTTTGCTGTGATCCACATAGTCAAAGGCTTTGGTGAAGTCAGCAAAACAGAAGTAGATGATTTTCTGGATTTCCCTTGCTTTCTCAATGATCCAGTTCAGTTCAGTTACTCAGTTGTGTCCAACGTTTTGAGACCCCATGGACTGCAGCACACCAAGCCTCCCTGTCAATTGCCAAATCCTGGAGTTCACTCAAAATCATGTCCATTGAGCCAGTGAATGCCATCCAACCATCACATCCTCTGTCATCCCCTTCTCCTCCTGCCTTCAATCTTTCCCAGCATCAGGGTCTTTTCAAATGAGTCAGTTCTTCACATCAGGTGGCCAAAGTATTGGAGTTTCAGCTTTAGCATCAGTCCTTCCAATGAATATTCAGGATTGATTTTCTTTAGGATTGACTGGTTTGATCCTTGCAGTCAAGGGACTCTCAAGAGTCTTCTCCAACACCACAGTTCAAAAGCATCAATTCTTTGGCACTCAGGTTTCTTTATAGTCCAATTGTCACATCCATACATGACTACTGGAAAAACTATAGCCTTGACTAGATGGACCTTTGTTGACAAAGTAATGTCTTTGCTTTTTTTTTTTTTAATAAATTTATTTATTTTAGTTGGGGGCTAATTACTTTACAATATTGTAATAGTTTTTGCCATACATTGACATGAATCAGCCATGGGTTTACATGTCTTCCCCTTCCTGGACCCCCCACCCACCTCCCTCCCCATCCCATCCTTCTGGATCATCCCATTGCCCCGGCCCTGAGCCCTTGTCACATGCATCGAACATGGAATGGTGTTCTGTTTCACATATGATAATATACATGTTTCAATGCTATTCTCCCAGAACGTCCCACCCTCACCTTCTCCCTCAGAGTCCATAAAATTGTTCCATGCATCTGTGTCTCTTATTCTGTCTCGCATATAGGGTTATCGTTACCATCTTTCAAATTCCATATATATGCATTAGTATACTGTATTGTTGTTTTTCTTTCTGGCTTACTTCACTCTGTATAATGGGCTCCAGTTTCATCCATCTCAGTAGAACCGATTCAAATGTATTTTTTTAATGGCTGAGTAATATTCCATTGTGTATATGTACCACAGCTTCCTTATCCATTCGTCTGCTGATGGACATCTAGGTTGCTTCCATGTCCTGGCTATTGTAAACAGTGCTGCGATGAACATTGGGGTACACGCGTCTCTTTCAATTCTGGTTCCCTCGGTGTATATGCCCAGCAGTGGGATTGCTGGGTCATATGGCAGTTCTATTCCCAGTTTTTTAAGGAATCTCCACACTGTTCTCCATAGTGGCTGTACTAGATTGCATTCCCACCAACAGTGTAACAGGGTTCCCTTTTCTCCACACCCTCTCCAGCATTTATTGCTTGTAGACTTTTGGATAGCAGCCATTCTGACTGGTGTGAAATGATACCTCATTGTGGTTTTGATTTGCATTTCTCTAATAATGAGTGATGTTGAGCATCTTTTCATGTGTTTGTTAGCCATCTGTATGTCTTCTTTGGAGAAATGTCTGTTTAGTTCTTTGGCCCATTTTTTGATTGGGTCGTTTATTTTTCTGGAATTCAGCTGCAGAAGTTGCTTGTATATTTTTGAGATTAATTGTTTGTCTGTTGCTTCATTTGCTATTATTTTCTCCCATTCTGAAGGCTGTCTTTTCACCTTGTTTATAGTTTCCTTTGTTGTGCAAAAGCTTTTAATTTTAATTAGGTCCCATTTGTTTATTTTTGCTTTTATTTCCAATATTCTGGGAGGTGGGTCATGGAGGATCCTGCTGTGATTTATGTCGGAGAGTGTTTTGCCTATGTTTTCCTCTAGGAGTTTTATTGTTTCTGGTCTTACGTTTAGATCTTTAATCCATTTTGAGTTTATTTTTGTGTACGGTGTTAGGAAGTGTTCTAGTTTCATTCTTTTACAAGTGGTTGACCAGTTTTCCCAGCACCACTTGTTAAAGAGATTGTCTTTTCTCCATTGTGTATTCTTGCTTCCTTTGTCGAAGATAAGGTGTCCATATGTGCGTGGGTTTATCTCTGGGCTTTCTATTTTGTTCCATTGATCTATATTTCTATCTTTGTGCCAGTACCATACTGTCTTGATGACTGTGGCTTTGTAGTAGAGCCTGAAGTCAGGCAGGTTGATTCCTCCAGTTCCATTCTTCTTCCTCAAGATTGCTTTGGCTATTCGAGGTTTCTTACATTTCCATACAAATTGTGAGATGATTTGTTCTAGTTCTGTGAAAAATACCATTGGTAGCTTGATAGGGATTGCATTGAATCTATAGATTGCTTTGGGTAGTATACTCATTTTCACTATATTAATTCTTCCAATCCATGAACACGGTATATTTCTCCATCTGTTTGTGTCCTCTTTGATTTCTTTCATCAGTGTTTTATAGTTTTCTATATATAAGTCTTTTGTTACTTTAGGTAGATATATTCCTAAGTATTTTATTCTTTTTGTTTCAATGGTGAATGGTATTGTTTCCTTAATTTCTCTTTCTGTTTTCTCAATATTGGAATATAGGAATGCAAGGGATTTCTGTGTGTTAATTTTATATCCTGCAACTTTACTATATTCATTGATCAACTCTAGTAATTTTCTAGTAGAGTCTTTAGGGTTTTCTATGTAGAGGATCATGTCATCTGCAAACAGTGAGAGTTTTACTTCTTCTTTTCCTATCTGTATTCCTTTTATTTCTTTTTCAGCTCTGATTGCTGTGGCCAAAACTTCCAAAACTATGTTGAATAGTAGTGGTGAAAGTGGGCATCCTTGCCTTGTTCCTGACTTTAGGGGAAATGCTTTCAATTTTTCACCATTGAGGATAATGTTCGCTGTGGGTTTGTCATATATAGCTTTTATTATGTTGAGATATGTTCCTTCTATTCCTGCTTTCTGGAGGGTTTTAATCATAAATGGATGCTGAATTTTGTCAAAGGCTTTTTCTGCATCTATTGAGATAACCATATGGTTTTTTTCTTTCAATTTGTTAATGTGGTGTATTACATTGATTGAATTGCGGATGTTAAAAAAACCTTGCATTCCTGGGATAAAGCCCACTTGGTCATGATGTATGATCTTTTTAATATGATTTTGGATTCTGTTTGCTAGAATTTTATTAAGGATTTTTGCATCTATGTTCCTCAGTGATATTGTCCTGTAGTTTTCCTTTTTTGTGACATCTTTGTCTGGTTTTGGAATTAGGGTGATGGTGGCCTCATAGAATGAGTTTGGAAGTTTACCATCTTCTGCAATTTTCTGGAAGAGTTTGAGTAGGATAGGTGTTAGCTCTTCTCTAAATTTTTGGTAGAATTCCACTGTGAAGCCGTCTGGTCCTGGGCTTTTGTTTGCTGGAAGATTTCTGATTACAGTTTCGATTTCCGTGCTTGTGATGGGTCTGTTAAGATCTTCTATTTCTTCATGGTTCAGTTTTGGAAAGTTATACTTTTCTAAGAATTTGTCCATTTCTTCCAAGTTGTCCATTTTATTGGCATATAGCTGTTGGTAGTAGTCTCTTATGATCCTTTGTATTTCTGTGGAGTCTGTTGTGATCTCTCCATTTTCATTTCTAATTTTGTTGATCTGATTCTTCTCCCTTTGTTTCTTGATGAGTCTGGCTAATGGCTTGTCAATTTTGTTTATCTTCTCGAAAAACCAGCTTTTAGTTTTGTTGATTTTTGCTATGGTCTCTTTTGTTTCTTTTGCATTTATTTCTGCCCTAATATTTAAGATTTCTTTCCTTCTACTGACCCTGGGGTTTTTCATTTCTTCCTTCTCTAGTTGCTTTAGGTGTAGAGTTAGTTGATTTATTTGATTTTTTTCTTGTTTCTTGAGGTACGCCTGTATTGCTATGAACCTTCCCCTTAGTATTGCTTTTACAGTGTCCCATAGGTTTTGGGTTGTTGTGTTTTCATTTTCATTCGTTTCTATGCATAATTTGATTTCTTTTTTGATTTCTTCTGTGATTTGTTGGTTATTCAGAAGTGTGTTGTTTAGCCTCCATATGTTGGAACTTTTAATAGTTTTTTTCCTGTAATTGAGGTCTAATCTTACTGCATTGTGGTCAGAGAAGATGGCTGGGATGATTTCAATTTTTTTGAATTTACCAAGGCTAGATTTATGGCCCAGGATGTGATCTATCCTGGAGAAAGTTCCATGTGCACTTGAGAAAAAGGTAAAATTGATTGTTTTGGGGTGGAAACTCTTGTAAATATCAATTAAATCTAATTTGTCTATTGTATCATTTAAAGTTTGTGTTTCCTTGTTAATTTTCTGTTCAGTTGATCTATCCATATGCGTGAGAGGAGTATTAAAGTCTCCCACTATTATTGTGTTATTGTTAATTTCCCCTTTCATACTTGTTAGTATTTGCCTTATATATTGTGGTGCTCCTATGTTGGGTGCATATATATTTATGATTGTTACGTCTTCTTCTTGAATTGATCCTTTGATCTTTATGTAGTGTCCTTCTTTGTCCCTTTTCACATCTTTTATTTTAAAGTCTATTTTATCTGAAATGAGTATTGCGACTCCTGCTTTCTTTTGGTCTCCGTTTGCATGGAATATGTTTTTCCATCCTTTCACTTTCAGCCTGTGTGTGTCCCTAGTTTTGAGGTGGGTCTCTTGTAGACAGCATATATAGGGGTCTTGTTTTTGTATCCATTCAGCAAGCCTTTGTCTTTTGGTTGGGGCATTCAACCCATTTACATTTAAGGTAATTATTGATAAGTATGATCCCGTTGCCATTTACTTTGTTGTTTTGAGTTCGTGTTGAAACATCCTTTCTGTGTTTCCTGTTTAGAGAAGATCCTTTAGCATTTGCTGGAGAGCTGGTTTGGTGGTGCTGAATTCCCTCAGCTCTTGCTTGTCTGTAAAGCTTTTGAATTCTCCTTCATATCTGAATGAGATCCTTGCTGGGTACAGTAATCTGGGTTGTAGATTATTCTCTTTCATTACTTTAAGTATGTCCTGCCATTCCCTTCTAGCCTGAAGGGTTTCTATTGAAAGATCAGCTGTTATCCTTATGGGGATCCCCTTGTGTGTTATTTGTTGTTTTTCCCTTGCTGCTTTTAATATTTGTTCTTTGTGTTTGATCTTTGTTAATTTGATTAATATGTGTCTTGGGGTGTTTCGCCTTGGGTTTATCCTGTTTGGAACTCTCTGGGTTTCTTGGACTTCTGTGACTATTTCTTTCCTCATTTTAGGGAAATTTTCAACTATTATCTCCTCGAGTATTTTTTCATGGCCTTTCCTTTTATCTTCTTCTTCTGGGACTCCTATGATTCGAATGTTGGGGCGTTTCATATTGTCCCAGAGGTCCTGGAGGTTTTCCTCATTTCTTTTGATTCTTTTTTCTTTTTTCCTCTCTGCTTCATTTATTTCCATCATTCTATCCTCTACCTCACTTATCCTATCTTCTGCCTCCGTTATTCTACTGTTGGTTCCCTCCAGAGTGTCTTTTATCTCCTTTATTTCATTATTCATTCTATATTGACTCCTTTTTATTTCTTCTAAGTCCTTGATAAACATTTCTTGCATCTTCTCAATCTTTGTCTCCAGGCTATTTATCTGTAACTCCATTTTGCTTTCAAGATTTTGGATCATTTTTATTATCATTATTCTAAATTCTTTTTCAGATAGATTCCCTATCTCCTCCTCTTTTGTTTGGCTTTGTGGGCATTTCTCATTTTCCTTTACTTGCTGAGTATTTCTCTGCCTTTTCATCTTGTTTAGATTGCTGTGTTAGGTGTGGCCCTTCTGTATTCTGGTAGTATGAAGTTCCTCTTTGTTGTGGAGGTTCCTCACTGCGGTTGGGGTTGGACAGGTGGCTTGTCAAGGCTTCCTGGTTGGGGGAGCTTGTGTCGGTGTTCTGGTGGGTGGAGCTGGATTTCTGCTCTCTAGAGAACAATGGAGTGACCAGTATTAATTTTTGAGATGTCTATGGATTTGGTGTGCCTCTGGGCAGCCTGTATATTGATGCTCAGGTCTATGTTCCTGCGTTGCTGGAGAATTTGCGTGGTATGTCTTGCTCTGGAACTTATTGTCGCTTGGGTGGAGCTTGGTTTCAGTGTATTTATGGAGGCTATTGGATGGTCTCTTATTAATTAATGTTTCCCCTGGCTTTCAGTCTTATTTTTGCAGTAGCCTCAAGACTTCTCCTTCCATACAGCCTCAATAATAAAACTTTTAGGTTAATGGTGAAAAGATTCTCCACAGTGAGGGATACTCAGAAAGGTTCACTGAGTTACATGGAGAGATGAGGTGGGGGGGGGGGTTGAGGTGACCAGGAGGGGAAGAGGGGAATTCAAATGTGGAGAGCGCAATCTAGCCAGTAAGCACTTCCCTCTGTGCTTTCCACAGTTTGGAACCCTCAGAGTGATTCACAGAGATACATAGAGAGGGGGGAGGAAGGTAACAGAGGTGAGCATGAGTAGAAAGGGAGGAATCAATAGGGGAGAGAGAGATCTGGGCAGTATCCTGTTCCTGAAGTGTTCTCCGGTACCCAGAACACCCTCAGAGATTCACAGAATTGGGTTGAGAAGAGAAGGAGGAGGGTGGGAGATAGAGGTTCCCTGAGGGAGAAGAAAGAGCATCAATAGGGGGAGAGAGTGATCAGGCCAGTTATCACACTCCTGAGTAAAAATGGGTCCTAAAGATTGGGTTCTTAAATGTACAAAATTGATATCAAATATGTAAAACAAAGATTAAAAATCTAGAGTAGAGGTTAGACTCTTATAAAACTTACAATCTAAAAAAAAAAAAAGAAAAAAGGAAACAGTGTAAAAAGAAAAAAAACAGTAAAACAGTAAAAAAAGAAACAGTAAAAAAATGTAGAACAGGAAAAAAAAACATTAAAAAAAGAAAACACAAAAGGTATAAGATATATGTATGTAGTTTGCTTCAAAAATAGGGTTTTTGTTTTTTTTTTTTGCAAGTTAATAGTGGGTTATGAAAATGAAAGTTAAAGGTGTAATAGAGGACTTGAAGAAAAAGGAAAGAAGACAAAAAAAATTTTTTTTAATTAAAAAAAAAAATAATAGTAAAAAATATATATATCCCGGACTTTCTCTGGAGCTGTTGTGAGCAGTGTGGGATCTGCTCAGTTTTAGATAGATCCTTATTCCTGCTTATACTTTTCAAGATCTATAGGTCCTTTTCAATGCAGTCGGTATTAACTACAGGGATCTTAATCTGTTGGCCTGTCCCTTCCAAAGTGCTTCCCTCTGTTTATTTGGCTTCTGTTTGGAGATCTCTTCAGTATCTAACTTCCGCCCTGCAACAAAGCGGTGGAGGTGATCTCTTTAGGTTCGCTTGTTCAATCGTGCTGTGGGGAGGAAGGAACACTGCAAATCTGGCGTGTGTGTGGTAAGCTCGCAGTGTCTCGGCCGCACTGGGTTCGCCCACACTCACGGCGTGTGTGCTTTCCCCGTCTACCCTGCTCAGGCTTCAGGTTACTCGGCCGGGGAGCGGGCCCTGAGCTGCGTGCACTTCCCAGGTCTAAGCCGCTCAGGTTCAGGCTCCCGGTTACTCCACAAAGGCGCAGACTCGATTTCGCCCGCGGCTTTTGCCGTTCCCGGTCGGAGCTGCCCAGGCGGCCAGGAGTTTGGCGAGCGCGCTCTCCCCTGTTGGGGCGGTGCGGCTTATCACCTCCCTGGTCCCCGCCTCGGTTTACGGGCGCGCCCAGCTCCGGTGTGCTTTGTGTCGGTTCTGGGGAGCTGGTCTCTGGCTGCGACCCTCCCGGCGGCTGTCGACCCTCCGGGATCTCAGGCAGTCTTTGCTTAGAAACTGGGAGCCTGTTTGCAGTTTGGTAGGGGGTGCCCTCTCTGGAGCCGAGTTTGCCCCTTTCCGGCTCTGGCGGGCCCCGCCTGCCCGCTGTGTACGGCGGGGGATGGGGCGGTCCGCAGCCGGCTAGCTCTCCTCTGGTATCGCTCAGTCCTTTGTTCTGTGAGCGGGCCGGCAGTGCCTTAGAGTTGGGCTTTTCGGGGGATAGTTCTCTCTCTCTAGCTGTCCCACAGTTTAGGTTACTATCTCACGTTAGCTCCCTCAGATTGCCCTCGGGGCCCTTGGGCCCGGTCCTTACCCTAGGCAATGCCGCCCGCTCCTCTCCGTTCAGCCCCCACTTGCTGGTGGCGGATGATGCGAGCGTCTGGGGTTCTTTGCTGGGAGTTGCTTTAGGCACGTAATCTGTGGATTTTATTTATTTTTTCCTCCCAGTTACATTGCCCTCCGAGATAAGAAATCCTCCCCCACACCCGCCGGTGAGAGGGTTTCCTGGTGCTTGGAAATTCCTCCTCTTTTACGACTCCCTCCCCGGGACGGGTCTCCGTCCCTAACTCTTTTGTCTCTCTTTTTATCTTTTATAATTTCTCCTACCTCTTTTGAAGATAATGCACTGTTTTTGTGGAAGCCTGACGTCCTCAGCCAGCCTTCAGAAGTAGTTTTGTGAAGTTTGGTCAGCGTTCAGATGTTCTTTCGATAAATTTGTGGAGGAGAGAGTGGTCTCCCCGTCCTATTCCTCCGCCATCTTAGCCCCGCCCCCTGTCTTTGCTTTTTAATATTCTGTCTAAGTAGGTCATAACTTTCCTTCCAAGGAGCAAGTGTCTTTTAATATCATGGCTGCAGTCACTAACTGCAATGATTTTGAAGCCTCCAAAAATAAAGTCTGTCACTGTTTCTACTATTTCCCCATCTATTTGCACTAAGTGATGGGACCAGATGCCATGATCTTAGTTTTCTGAATGTTGAGCTTTAAGCCAACCTTTTCACTCTCCTCTTTTACTTTCACCAAGAGGCTCTTTAGTTATTTGCTTTCTGCCATAAGGATGGTGTCATCTGCATATCCGAGGTTATTGATATCTCTCCTGGCAATCTTGAGTCCAGCTTGTGCTTCATCGAGCCCAGCATTTCTCATGATGTACTCTGCATATAAGTTAAATAAGAAAGGTGACAATATACAGCCTTGACATAATCGTTTCCCTGTTTGGAACCAGTCTGTTGTTCAATGTCAACCAGTCTGTTGCTCTAACTTTTACTTCCTGACCTGCATACTGATTTCCCAAGAGGCAGGTCAGGTGGTCTGGTATTCCCATCTCTTTAAGAATTTTTCAGAGTTTTGTTGCGTACTACACAGTCAGAGTGATCCAGTGAATATTGGCAATGTGATCTCTGGTTCCTCTTCCTTTTCTAAACCCAGCTTGGACATCTGGAAATTCTTGGTTCACATAATGCTGAAGCCTAGCATGCAACATTTTAAGCATGACCTTACTAGTATGGGAGATGAGTGCAATTGTCTGATGGTTAGCACATTCCTTAGTATTACCTTTCTTGGGAATTGGGATGAGAATTGACCTTTTTCAGTTGTGACCACTATTGGGTCTTCCAGATTTGCTGATTTATTAAGTGCAACACCTTGATGGCATCATTCTTTAGGGTTTTTAATAGTTCTACTTGAATTCCATCACATCCACTAGCTTTATATATATAATTTCATGATCTTCCCTCATGACTCAATCAGTAAAGATTCTGCCTCTAGAGCAGGAGACCCAGGTTCAACCCCTAGGTTGGGAAGATCCCCTGGAGAAGGTAATGGCAACCCACTCCAGTATTCTTGCCTGGAGAAATCCATAGATAGAGGAGCCTGGTGGGCTACAGTCCAATGGGTCACAAAGGGTCGGACATAACTACGTGACTAATACTACTACTACTCTATAACTTTTTACATTAATTTATATGAAAAAATATCAAGTAATTAATCTAAAAACTTCCTTAGTTTAAAACACGTAAGTAAAACTGGTTTGGGAAGCTTCATATGTGGTCTTTGTTTCCCCTCAATGAATCTTACAGGTGCTAATAAGAGTATTAGAATAATTAATGCTAACATAAAAACCTGTAAGGAAAGTCTAGCTATTATTTCCAACAAAATAAGATTTTAAATGGGGTTTCTTAGGTGGTGGGTGCAGTGGTAAAGAATCTGCCTGTCAATGCAGGAGATGCAAGAGATGAAGTTTCAATCCCTGGTTTGGGAAGATCCCTGCAGTAGAAAATGGCAATCCACTCCATGGACAGAGGAGCCTGGTAAGGTACAGTCATGGGGTCACAAAGAGTCAGACATAATTGAGAAACCAAGCGTGCACACACACACACATACACAAGATTTTTAAAGGAGTTATCTCAAACTAAGAAATCTTTAGACGGTTATGTGAAATGGGATAAAGTGAATGATTATGTGATTTAAAAAGATTTGATATTACATTATTAAGAGCCTGGCAGGCTACAGTCCACAGGGTCAGAAAGAGTCGGACATGACTGAAGCAACTTAGCACAGCACAGCATTCTGCCTAAAGTTAAATGGGCCAAAAGGGACCCGCTTCTGGTCTCAAGCTATTTTATTTACCCCAGTTTAAAATATATATATTGTGTACATGCTCAGTTGCTCTGTCATGTCTGACTCTTTGTGATCCCTACAACCCACCAGGCTCCTCTGCCATAGCATTTTCCGGGCAAGAACACTGGAGTGGGTTGCCATTTCCTACTACAGGGTATCCTCCTGACCCAGATATTGAATATGTGTGACCTGTGCCTCCTGCATTGGTAGGCAGATTCTTTACCACTGAATGACTTAGGAAGCCTCTCACCACCCTCTTATATTTATACCTTAGCCATTCCCCCAAGATGACTTCTACCAGAGCTCCTGGTACTGGGTCCAAGTGTGTCCACTAAGCAGACCATCCAAGACTTGGTGGGCACTGTTTGCCCTCAGGTCAGTTGGGCCCCAGGAAAAGATTACTCTGGGAATTCTGGGAACAAACTTGGTACTCGGGTAAAGGGAGTCCCCCTACCAACAGATTCAAGGGGCTCAGAAAAATTTACAATGAGATATCTGACCAGCAATTATTTGGAGTGATGGTTAGGTTAAAGGGCCTGACCTCCTTGACTCAATTGCACTCTGGGAAATGCAGAACCTGTTATGTGGAAGTAGGTAAAATGGACAGGAAACAAAAACTGGAAAAAAAAATCTAAGATCACAAACCTGTTGATTGTAATAAAAAAAAACACTAAAGTTAAAGATATAAAAGTTGACCAAATTGAGATGAAAGTACATAAAACTGGTATATTTAAATTGGCCTTATGTAAGATAAGATATTGGTCCTGGATGATCTTTGAAAGGACTGATGTTAAAGCTGAAACTCCAGTATTTTGGCCACCTGATGTGAAGAGTTGACTCATTTGAAAAGACCCTGATGTTGGGAAAGATTGAAGGCAAGAGGAGAAGGGGACGACAAAGGATGAGATAGTTAGATGGCATCACCAACTCAATGGGCATGGGTTTGAGTAAACTCCAGGAGTTGGTGATGGACAGGGAGGCCTGGTGTGCTGTGGTTCATGGGGTCGCAAAGAGTCGGACACGACTGAGTGACTGAACTGAACTGAACATAGTTACATCTTTTGTATATTATGGGATAGGCATGTTTCACTGCAGAATAGCTCTCCTGCTTGGTATTATAAGACAAGGCATATAAATTGCCACTAAGGAAATATTAACTGAAGTAGTTAGTAGTTACCTGAGTAGTAGTTACTGAGTCAGTAACCTGAGTAGTTACCTGAGTCATAGAAGTAAGAAATACCTGGGAACTAACGTTCAGTGGCTAATAAAAATAAAATAGTGATTTTGCTTTGGTTTAATTTGTAAATGCAAAAAGAAGGTCTTTGCTGAATGCTTTATACAAACCTTTGAAGGCATAATGAATTAAACTCTAAAGTTCTACAACATACAACTTGTCATACAAATTTCAATTTTTTTTTCTTTTTCTTTTTTTTAATTTATTTTAGTTGGGGGCTAATTACTTTCCAGTATTGTAGTAGTTTTTTCCATACATTGACATGAATCAGCCATGGGTTTACATGTGTTCCCCACCCAGGACCCCTCTCCCACCTCCCTCCCCATCCCATCCCTCTGGGTCATCCCACTGCCCCAGCCCTGAGCATTTGTCTCATGCATCGAACATGGAATGGTGTTCTGTTTCACATATGATAACATACATGTTTCAATGCTATTGTCCCAGAACGTCCCACCCTCACCTTCTCCCTCAGAGTCCATAAGACTGTTCTATACATCTGTGTCTCTTATTCTGTCTTGCATATAGGGTTATCGTTACCATCTTTCAAATTCCATATATATGCATTAGTGTATATATATATATACATATATATGTATATATACACATATATATGCATATACTGTATTGGTGGTTCTCTTTCTGGCTTACTGCACTCTGTATAATGGGCTCCAGTTTCATCCATCTCAATAGAACCGATTCAAATGTATTTTTTTAATGGCTGAGTAATATTCCATTGTGTATATGTACCACAGCTTCCTTATTCATTCGTCTGCTGATGGACATCTAGGTTGCTTCCATGTCCTGACTATTGTAAACAGTGCTGTGATGATCATTGGGGTACATGCGTCTCTTTCAATTCTGGTTTCCTCGGTGTGTATGCCCAGCAGCGGGATTGCTGGATCATATGGCAGTTCTATTCCCAGTTTTTAAAGGAATCTCCACACTGTTCTCCATAGTGGCTGTACTAGTTTGCATTCCCATTTACTTAGAAACCTTGGCACTGATTTTAGTATATTTAGGTGACAGAACTATTCTTGGGGGAACTAAAAGCAACTGGATTTCTCTTGAAAGTGAAAGTAGCTCATTCGTGTCTGACTCTTTGCAACCCCATGGACTATACAGTCCATGGAATTCGCCAGGCCAGAACACTGGAGTGGGTAGCCTTTCCCTTCTCCAGGGTATCTTCCCAACCCAGGGATCAAACCCAGGTCTCCTGCATTGCAGGCAGATTCTTTACCAGCTGAGCCACAAAGGAAGCCCAAGAATACTGGTGTGGGTAGCCTATCCCTTCTTCAGCAGATCTTCCCTATCCAGGAATCTAACCAGGGTCTCTTGCATTTCAGGTGAATTCTTTACCAACTGAGCTATCAGGGAAGCCCAGGATTTCTCTTACAAATTTCTAAAAAACAGAAATTGAAATATAGGCCAGAAAGACCTGACTGAGCCTAATTAGCTCAATCATGCAAGATGAAACCAAGGGGAAAAAGGGGGCAGTTTTAAAATTCTTACTGCCAGGAATGCTTCCTCAATCAAACCTTACAGATAGTAAGCCTTAGTCATCTGAGCAAGCAAACTTAATGTATTCCAACTGTTTTTGAATGCAGTATAATATAAACTTACTAGTTTATATTTTAACATCTGGTTTATAACTAACTTTGAAGCCATGATATCTCTAGATCTGCATGCTTATGTCTTCATACACGTTATACATATGAGGTATATATACTTTTAAAAAGTACTATCAAAATTAAATTTATAAAGAAGTCTATTTATTTTTAATATAAAGTGTTACATATAAAGAAACTGATGAAAATGACTTTCAGGTTCATGTGAACTGGGAAATATTCAATCTTAAAAGTTGATGCCTGGTATTACTGTTTAAGTTTATTGATATAATTAATAGAAGACTAATAATAGGTTAAGAGTCACCAAAAAATTAAAATTAATTTTCATTAAAAGTATTAGTTAATTTTAATTGAAATTAATTTTATTAAAATTAAAAATTAATACCTTATTGTGTATGTGTGTGCACATGCTCAGTCACTTAGTCATGTTCAGTTCTTTGTGACCCTGTGGACTGTAGCCCATAAGACTCCTTTGTGCATGGGATTTCTCAGAATCCTGGATTCTGAGAGTGGCTTTCCATTTCCTTGTCCAGGAGGTCTTTCTGACCCAGGGATCAAAGCTGAATCTCCTGTATCTCCTGTATTAGCAGGTAGATTCTTTAACACTGAGCCACCAGGAAAGCCCTTGTTGTCCTTAGGTTTATTAATAAGCAAGACCTTACTAAATCTGATGAAACTTTAAAGTAAATGTAAATGAGATAAGAACTTTGGGAAAAATTCTTTAAAATGACTATGTTTAGAAATGTTTACTTAAAGTGACCTTTCCAGATATTTGGTAACTTAAAGTTTGAGAATTGTGTTAATCTAAGTAGTGGAAGTTATTAAATAGCTAAAAGATACTGAGACATTGATTACTAAATAAAGCAACTAAAGGTACTTAGGACTATTAATGAAAATATTTAGTGTCACCCCGAGATGTCTTCTATAAGAAAACAAATGTTTTTAGAAATTATCATTTGTGTTTATACCCACCGAACTATAAAACGCCAGTGTAAAAGACAGCTCATAATTGCTTCTTAGTTTTTACTAAACTTAAGTTTTTAAAGAGTTAAGGATTCTAATTTAAGTGTCTAATTAAAGCTATTAGGAATGATACAGTAACATTTCAAGTTACAGTGAGAAGTAGAATGTGTGTTTTCAATAAAGAATGTGTGAGGAATAGAATTATAGTTTATTGAGGAAATGGAAAGAATGAGCTATTTTATTTTATTTGGATAGAAAATGAGAGACAGGATACAGAAATGGATACAGAAACTTGTGAGAGATTATAGAAAGGAACCCCAGGGAGGAAAAAAGTTTTATGCATAGTCAGGATTAACTAAATTTAGATTGAAGTTAACTAAATGGATTGTGTTAGGTGAGCTAGTGGAAGACTGAAATCTAATTTATCACTGTTAGAAGTGCTCCTTTTAGATTAAAAAAATATCAGTTTCTGTGCACTTAAGTGATCTCTATTTGTTTTCCTTTAATCGTTTTGTGACTTTGGTTAAATAAGTATTATTTCAGTTTCCTGTGATCTCCTTGTGGTTTAAAACCTTTTTGATGTTTCCAAATATCAAAATCTAACTAAAACACTTTTAGCCTCCAGCTGACTCTGGGATGCTTCAAACAAATATTTTTGAGATATCTCTGAGAAGATTATTAAGCTAAGTTTATTTGAAATTTTTAATTCAGAAATATTGTCAAATGATTAAAGGTAAATTTCTAGGTTAAAATGTATGGATAAATGCCATTAATATAGACATCCCCAAATTTTATATGGAATCCCTAACATCCTGATTTAATTCCAGTGATTATCCTAAAATGTTTTATGTTACAGAAATATCCCTTTCCTGCTAATTGCATTATAGTCATATGTTTAACTATGCTATTTCAATTTTTGTCTTTTATAGACTATCATAATTTTACACTGTTTTTACAAAATGAGGATTTTCATGAGGACTCATATAAATAACCCATTTAAACAAATATAAATTTCTAGAGCAGCGGTCCTAAGATGGCAGAGGAATAGGACAGGGAGAAGACTTTCTCTCCCACAAATTCACTGAAAGAACATTTAGACGCTGAGCAAATTCCACAAAACAACTTCTGAATGCTGACAGAGGATATCAGACACACAGAAAGGCAGCCCGAAGTCTTCAAAAGGAGGTAGGACAAAATATGAAAGATAAAAAGAGAGACAAAAGAGGTAGGGATGGAGATCCATCCCGGAAGGGAGTCTTAAAAAAGAGAGAAGTTTCCAAACACCAGGAAACACTCTCTCCGGTGGGTCAGTGGCGAGCCTTGGAATCGCAGAGGGCAAAATAAACGGGAAGAAAAATGAATAAATAATTAAACCCCACAGTTTACGTACCTAATAGCAACTCCCAGAGGGCATACAGCGCAGACGCGCACATCCCCAACTAGCAAGTGGGGGCTGGGCAGGGAGGGGGGGCTACACTGCTTTGGATAAAGACTGGGCCTGAATGCCCCGAGGGCATTCTGAGGGAACTAGATTGAGACAGCAACCTAGACAATGGGATAGCTTTCCTGCGAAAAGCCTTAACCTAAGACACTGCCAGGCCCACTCACAGAACAAAGGACTGAGCAGAGCAAGCCTGCTGCGGACCAGGCCATCCCCTGCAGGAGACAGGCAGGCGAGGGCAGCCAGAGCCAGAAGGGTGCAATCGTGGCCCCACAGAGGCATCATATAACCAAACCGCAAACAGACCTCGCTGCTAACCAGGACTTCTTGGGACTCTGGAAGGTCGACACCGGCCAAGAGGGTCGCAGCCAGAGATCAGCATGGCACACCTGGGAAGCTGTGCCCATTGTACACCCAGAAAACCAAGCAGCTGGGACGGTGGAAGGGAAAAAGGCACAGCCCCCCACCGCGCTAGCCAAAAACCTGGTCACAGGAGCTGCTTGGACCTGGGAAGGACACAAAACCCAGGCTCAACCAAATCTGCACCTTTGCGAAGTACCTGGGAACCAGAACCCGAGTGGCTTAGGCTCGGGAAGTATAGGTAACACCAGGGGCCACTTCAGACAGTTCCCTGCAGTGCAACCTAGAGCCTGAACAGTGTAGACTGGGGAAAGCACACACGCCATGAATGGGGCAAACCCAGTGTGGCTGAAAAATTGTGAGCACACGCCAGTGAGATTTGTTTGTAGTGTTCCTCTCTCCCCACAGCATGACTGAAAAAGTGAGACTAAAAAAAAAAGTAACCACCACCACCCTCCTTGTGTAAGGGCAGAAATTAGACACTGAAGAGACCAGTAAACAGAAGAAGCTAAAATAAACAGAGGAAATCGCTTTGGAAGTGACAGATGAAACAGATTAAAGCCCTGTAGTTAGCACCGACTACATAGGAAGGAATGGAATTCCAGTTGAGCTATTTCAAATCCTGAAAGATGATGCTGTGAAAGTGCTGCACTCGATATGCCAGCAAATCTGGAAAACTCAGCAGTGGCAACAGAACTGGAAAAGGTCAGTTTTCTTTCCAATCCCAAAGAAAGGCAATGCCAAAGAATGCTCGAACTACCACACAATTACACTCATCTCACATGCTAGTAAAGTAATGCTCAAAATTCTCCAAGCCAGGCTTCAGCAATATGTAAACCGTGAACTTCCAGATGTTCAAGCTGGTTTTAGAAAAGGCAGAGGAACCAGAGATCAAATTGCTAACATCCGCTGGATCGTCGAAAAAGCAAGAGAGTTCCAGAAAAACCATCTATTTTTGCTTTATTGACTATGTCAAAGCCTTTCACTGTATGGATCACAATAAACTGTGGAAAATTCTGAAAGAGATGGGCATACCAGACAATCTGACCTGTCTCTTGAGAAACCTGTGTGCAGGTCAGGAAGCAACAGTTAGAACTGGACATGGAACAACAGACTGGTTCCAAATACAAAAAGGAGTACATCAAGACTATATATTGTCACCCTGTTTGTTTAACTTATATGCAGAGTACATCATGAGAAACGCTGGGCTGGAAGAAACACAAGCTGGAATCAAGATTGCCAGGAGAAATATCAATAAGCTCAGATATGCAGATGACACCACTCTTATGGCAGAAAGTGAAGAAGAACTAAAGAGCCTCTTGATGAAAGTGAAAGAGGAGAGTGAAAAAGTTGGCTTAAAGCTCAACGTTCAGAAAACTAAGATCATGGCATCTGGTCCCATCACTTCATGGGAAATAGATGGGGAAACAGTGGAAACCATTTCAGACTTTATTTTTGGGGGGCTTCAAAATCACTGCAGATGATGATTGCAGCCATGAAATTAAAAGACGCTTACTCCTTGGCAGGAAGGTTATGACCGGCCTAGATAGCATATTTAAAAGCAGAAACATTACTTTGCCAAAAAAGGTCCATCTACTCAAGGCTATGGCTTTTCCAGTAGTCATGTATGGATGTGAGAGTTGGATGGTGAAGAAAGCTGAGCACCGCAGAGTTCATGCTTTTGAACTGTGGTGTTGGAGAAGATTCTCGAGAGTCCCTTGGACTGCAAGATGATACAACCAGTCCATCCTAAAGGAGATCAGTCCTGGGTATTCATTGGAAGGACTGATGCTGAAGCTGAAATTCCAATACTTTGGCCATCTCATGCAAAGAGTTGACTCACTGGAAAAGACCCTAATGCTGGGAAGGATTGGGGGCAGGAGGAGAAGGGGACGACAGAGGATGAGATGGCTGAATGGCATCACCGACTCGATGGACATGGGTTTGGGTAGACTCTGGGGGTTGATGATGGACAGGGAAGCCTGGAGTGCTGTGATTCATGGGGTCGCAAAGAGTTGGACACGACTGAGTGACTGAACTGAAATGAACTGAACTGAACATAGGAAGGGACCTAGAGACCTTGAGAAGTACAAGCTAGACCAAGGAACTATCTGAAAATAAACTTACCCCACACTGTCCGTAACAGCTCCAGAGAGTGTCCTAGATATATTTTTAGTATTATCATTTTTTTTTAATTTTTAAAACTTTTTTATATTTTTTTTAATTTTATTTTATTTTCTTATTTTATTTTTATTTTTAAATCCCCTATTACTCCTTCCATTTTCATTTTTATAACTTACTATCACCTTGCAAAAATAAAAGACCCTATTTTTATTTATATATATTTTTACATTTATTTTTTAAGACCTTATTTTTAAAGCAAACATCATATATATATATATTTTATAATTTTTGTGACTCTGGTGTTTTTTTTCTTCTTTTTTCTTATTTACTTTTTTTTTCTCTTTTTGTTTTCTCTTTTTTTAATATGGTATTTTTGAGAACCTAACCTCTACTCTAGATTTTTAATCTTTGCTTTTTAGTATTTGTTATCAACTTTGTATCTTCAAGAACCCAATCTTCAGCACCTATTTTTACTTGGGAACGAGATCACTGGCTTGATTGCTCTCTCCCCTTTTTAACTCTCCTTTTTTTCCACCAGATCACCTCCATCTTCCCACTCCCCCTTTCCTTCTCAACCCAACTCTGTGAATCTCTTTGTGTGTTCCGGGCTGTGGAGAACACTTAGAGAACTGATTACTGGCTGAATCTGTCTCCCCTTTTGATTCCCCCTTTTCTCCCCCTGGCAACCTCTGTCTCCTTCCTCCCTCTTCTCTTCCTTGTTTAACTCCGTGAACATCTCGGAGAGATCCAGACGGCGGAGAGCTCATAGGGAAGTGATTACTGGCTAGCTTGCTCTCTCCCCATTTGATTCCCCTCTTCTCCTCCTGGCCACCTCTATCTCTCTCCTCCCTCTTCTCTTCTCCGTGTAACTCTGTGAACTTCTCCGGGTGTCCCTCATTGTGGAGAAACTTTTCATCATTAACCTAGATGTTTTATCATTGGTGCTGTATAGATAGAGAAGTCTTGAGGCTACTGTAATTATAAGACTGAAAACCAGAGACAGGAGACTTAAGTACAAATCCTGAGAACACCAGATAACTCCTGAATCAAGGAAGAATAAAACAATAGGAGCTCATCAAACACCTCCATACCTACACTGTAACCAAGCACCACACAAGGGCCAATAAGTTCCAGAGTAAGATATACCACACAAATTCTCCAGCAACACAGGAACATAGCCCTGAGCTTCAATATACAGGCTGCCCAAAATCACACCAAATCCACTGACATCTCAAAACTCATTACTGGGCACTTCATTGCACTCCATAGAGAAGAAATCAAGCTCTACCCACCAGAACACCGACACAAGCTTCCCCAACCAGGAAACCTGGACAAACCACCCATCTAACCCAACCGGAGTGAGGAACCTCCACAAAAAAGAGGAACCACAAACTGCCAAAAAACAGAAAGGCCACCCCAATCACAGCAATATAAACAAGATGAAATGGTAGAGAAATACCCAGCAGGTAAAGAACAGGATAAATGCCCTTTAAATCAAATAAAAGAGGAAGAGATAGGGAATCTACCTGATAAAGAATTCTGAATATTGATAGTGAAAATGATCCAAAATCTGGAAATCAAATTGGAGTTACAGATAAATAACCTGGAGACAAGGATCGAGAAGATGCAAGAAAGGTTTAACAAGGACTGAGAAGAAATAAAAAAGAGTCAAAATATAATGAATAATGCAATAAATGAGATCAAATACACTCTGGAGGGAACCAACAGTAGAATAACAGAGGCAGAAGATAGGATAAGTGAGGTAGAAGATAGAATGGTAGAATAAATGAAACAGAGGAGAAAAGAAAAAAGAATTAAAAGAAATGAGGACAACTTCAGAGACCTCTGGGACAATGTTAAAGGCACCAACATTCGAATCATAGGAGTCCCAGAAGAAGAAGACAAAAAGAAAGACCATGAGAAAATACTCGAGGAGATAATAGTTGAAAACTTCCCTAATGTGAGGAAGGAAATAAGCACCCAAGTCCAAGAAACCCAGAGAGTCCCAAACAGAATAAACGCAAGGCAAAACACCCCAAGACACATAATAATCAAATTAACAAAAGGTCAAACACAAAGAACAAATATTAAAAGCAGCAAGGGAAAAACAACAAATAACACACAAGGGGATTTCTATAAGGATAACAGCTGATCATTCAATAGAAACTCTTCAGGCCAGAAGGGAATCGCAGGATATACTTAAAGTGATGAAAGAAAATAATCTACAGCCCAGATTACTGTATCCTGCAAGAATCTCATTCAAATACGAAGGAGAAATCAAAAGCTTTACAGGGAAGCAAAAGCTCAGAGAATTCAGCACCACCAAACCAGCTCTCCAACAAATGCTAAAGGATCTTATCTAGAGGGGAAACATAGAAAGGGTGTATAATCTCGAAGCCAAGAAAATAAAGTAAATGGAAACAGGATCATATTTATCAATAATTACCTTAAATGTAAATGGGTTGAATGCCCCAACCAGAAGACAAAAACTGGCTGAATGGATACAAAAACAAGACCCCTATATATATTGCCTACAAGAGACCCACCTCAAAACAAAGGACACATACGTACTGGAAGTGAAGGGCTGGAAGAAGATATTTCATGCAAATAGAGACCAAAAGAAAGCAGGAGCAGCAATACTGATATCAGACAAAATAGACTTTAAAACAAAGGTGGTGAAAAGAGACAAAGATGGACACTACATAATGATCAAAGGATCAATCCAAGAAGATATAACAATTATAAATATATATGCACCCAACATAGGAGCACCACAATATGTAAGGCAAATACTAACAAGTATGAAAGGGGAAATTTGCAATAATACAATAATAGTGGGATACTTTAATACCCCACTGACACCTATAGACAGATCAACTAAACAGAAAATTAACAAGGAAACACAAACTTTAAATGATACAATAGTCCAGTTAGACCTAATTGGTATCTATAGGTCATTTCACCCCCAAACAATGAATTTCATCTTTTTCTCAAGCACACACGGAACCTTCTCCAGAATAGATCACACCCTGGGCCATAAATCTAGTCTTGGTAAATTCAAAACAAGTGAAATCATCCTAATCATCTTTTCTGACCACAATGCAGTAAGATTAGATGTCAATTACAGGAGAAAAACTATTAAAAACTCCAACATATGGCGGCTGAACAACACACTGCTAAATAACCAAAAAATCACAAAAGAAACAACAAATCAAAAAAGAAATCTGCATAGAAATGAATGAAAATGAAAACACAACAACCCAAAACCTATGGGACACTGTAAAATCAGTGCTAAGGGGAAGATTCATAGCAATACAGGCTCACCTCAAGAAATAAGAAAAAAGCCAAATAAATAACCTAACCCTACACCTAACGCAACTAGAAAAGGAAGAAATGAAGAACCCCAGGGTTAGTAGAAGGGAAAAAAATCTTAAAAATTAGGGCAGAAATAAATGCAAAAGAAACAAAAGAGACCATAGCAAAAATCAATGAAGCCTAAAGCTGGTTCTTTGAGAAGGTAAATCAAATTAACAAGCCATTAGCCAGACTAATCAAGAAACAAAGGGAGAAGAATCTAATCAACAAAATTAGAAATGAAAACGGAGAGATCACAACAGACAACACAGAAATACAAAGAATCATAAGAGACTGTTATCAGCAACTATACGCAAATAAGATGGACAACTTGGAAGAAATGGATAAATTCTTAGAAAAGAACGACTTCCCAAAACTGAACCAGGAAGAAATAGAAAATCTCAACATACACATCACAAGCACAGAAATTGAAACTAATCAGAAATCTTCCAGCAAACAAAAGCCTAGGACCAGATGACTTCACAGTTGAATTCTACCAAAAATTTAGAGAAGAGCTAACACCTATCCTACTCAAACTCTTCCAGAAAATTGCAGAGGAAGGTAAACTTCCAAACTCATTCTATGAGGCCACCATCACCCTAATACCAAAACCTGACAACGATGACAAAAAAAAGAAAACTACAGGCCAATATCACTGATGAACATAGAGGCAAAAATCCTTAACAAAATCCTAGCAAACAGAATTCAAAACATATTAAAAAGATCATACATCATGACCAAGTGGGTTTTATCCCACGGATGCAAGGATTTTTCAATATCCACAAGTTAATCAATGTAATACACCACGTAAACAAATTGAAATATAAAAAACCATATGATTCTTTCAATAGATGCAGAGAAAGCCTTTGACAAAATTCAACATCCATTTATGATAAAAACCCTCCAAAAAGCAGGAATAGAAGGAACATACCTCAACACAATAAAAGCTATATATGACAAACACAGCAAACATGATCCTAAATGGTGAAAAACTGAAAGCATTTCTTCTAAAGTCAGGAACAAGACAAGGGTGCCCACTCTCACCACTACTATTCAAGATAGTTTTAGAATTTTTGGCCACAGCAATCAGCAGAAAAAGAAATAAAAGGAGTCCAGATTGGAAAAGAAGAAGTAAAACTCTCACTGTTTGCAGATGACATGATCCTCTACATAGAAAACCCTAAAGACTCCATCAGAAAACTACTAGAGTTAATCAATGAATATAGCAAAGTTGAAGGATATAAAATTAACACACAGAAATCCCTTGCATTCCTACACACTAGCAACAAGAAAACAGAAAGAGAAATTAAGGAAACAATTCCATTCACCATCGCAATGAAAAGAATGAAATACTTAGGAATATATCTACCTAAAGAAACAAAAGACCTACATATAGAAAGCTATAAAACACTGGTGAAAGAAATCAAAGAGGGCAGAAATAGATGGAGAAATATACCGTGTTTGTGGATCGGAAGAATAAATATAGTGAAAATGAGTAAATTACCTAAAGCAATCTATAGATTCAATGCAATCCCTATCAAGCTACCAACGGTATTCTCCAGAGAACTAGAACAAATAATTTCACAATTTGTATGGAAATACAAAAAACCTCAAACTGCCAAGGCAATCTTGAGAAAGAAGACTGGAACTGGAGGAATCAACCTGCCTGACTTCAGGCTCTACTACAAATCCACAGTCATGAAGACAGTATGGTACTGGCACAAGGACAGAAATATAGATCAATGGAACAAAATAGAAAGCCCAGAGATAAATCAATGCAACTATGGACACCTTATCTTTGACAAAGGAGGCAAGAATATACAGTGGAGAAAAGACAATCTCTTTAACAAGTGGTACTGGGAAAACTGGTCAACCACTTGCAAAAGAATGAAACTAGAACACTTTCTAACATCATTAACAAAAATAAACTCAAAATGGATTAAAGATCTAAACGTAAGATCAGAAACTATAAAACTCCTAGAGGAAAACATAGGCAAAACACTCTCTGATATAAACCCACAGCAAGATCCTCTATGACCCACCACGCAGAATATTGGAAATAAAAGCAAAAATAAACAAGTGGGACCTAATTAAAATTAAAAGCTTTTGCACAACAAAGGAAACTATAAGCAAGGTGAAAAGACAGCCTTCAGAATGGGAGAAAATTATAGCAAATGATGCAATGGACAAAGAATTAATCTCAAAAATATACAAGCAACTCCTGCAGCTCAATTCCAAAAAAATAAAAGACCCAATCAAAAAGTGGGCCAAAGAACTAAACAGACATTTCTCCAAAGAAGACACACAGATGGCTAACAAACACATGAAAAGATGGTCAACATCACTCATTATCAGAGAAATGCAAATCAAAACCACAACGAGGTACCATTTCACGCCCATCAGAATGGCTGCTATCCAAAAGTCCACAAACAATAAATGCTGGAGAGGGTGTGGAGAAAAGGGAACCCTCTTACACTGTTGGTGGGAATGCAAACTAGTACAGCCACTATGGAGAACAGTGTGGAGATTCCTCAATAAACTGGAAATAGAACTGCCATATGACCCAGCAATCCCACTGCTGGGCATACACACTGAGGAAACCAGAATTGAAAGAGACATGTGTACTCCAATGTTCATCGCAGCACTGTTTATAATAGCCAGGACATGGAAGCAGCCTAGATGTCCATCAGCAGTCAAATGGATAAGGAAGCTGTGGTACATATACTCGATGGAATATTACTCAGCCATTAAAAAGAAGACATTCGAATCAGTTCTAATGAGGTGGATGAAACTGGAGCCTATTATACAGAGGGAAGTAAGACAGAAAGAAGAACACCAATGCGGTATACTAACACATATATATGGTATTTAGTTAATCGGTAAAGATAACCCTGTATGCAAGACATAAAAAGAGACACAGATAAATAGAACAGTATTATGGACTCTATGGGAGAGGGCAAGGGCGGGATGATATGGCAGAATGGCATTGAAGCATGTAACTTATATGTGAAATGAAACGCCAGTCCAGGTTCGATGCATGATACAGGGCGCTCAGGGCTGCTGCACCAGGATGACCTGGAGGGATTGAATGGGGAGGGAGGTAAGAGGGAGGTTCTGGCAGGGGAACACATGTACACCCATGGTGGATTTATGTCAATGTATGGCAAAACAAATACAATATTTTAAAGTTAAAAACTAGATAAATAAACTAATTTAAACAAATATAAATTTCTAAAAGCCTTTAGATAATGTCACTGAACTGATAACAAATGACAAGCTGTAATGGAAAATCTGATTACTTCATGCAAGTCAACAGGAATCAATTACACGGGACTGAATGAACTGATACATATGACTTATGACTTTGACTTTGGAAAACATACAAACTTGAATCTGTTTTCCAGTAAAGCATTTTCTCTTATGCTGTGACCTACAACAAGTTGATAAAGTATCCATTTGTAAACAAAGATGAAACATTTACCTTTTTCTCTGCCTGATTCTGCTAGAATTTAGCCTCTCTATCTAGCTCCCCAATGGACTTGATGGCTTACTACAACTAAATTACAACTAGTTATACTAATAAACATTTTAATTTATTATTTTTTCCCAAATTACTGATGATTTTGTGTCTCTACTACGCTATTTGACTTTGTCAATATTACGAGCTACATTACTGATATCTGCCTATTTTATGATTGTTGTATCTTACAGTGTATAAATAGGACTCCGACAAATGTAATGATGACTACACAAGTTGAAGCAATTGATCAGATATGCAGTGTGATATAAAATCAATAATTGTAATAGTGTGATTCTAGGTACAGGAAGAAGCAACTAGGGAAATATCTCCTGGATCATAATTCAGTTCAGTTCATTTGCTCAGTCGTGTTGAACTTTTGTGACCCTATGAACTGCAGCAGGCCAGGCCTCCCTGTCCATCACCAACTGCTGGAGTTTACCCAAACATATCAATTGAGTCGGTGATCCCATCCAACCATCTCATCCTCTGTCGTCCCCTTCTCCAACTGCCCTCAATCTTTCCCAGCATTGGGGTCTTTTCAAATGAGTCAGTTCTTTGCATCAAGTGTCCAGAGTATTGGAGTTTCAGCTTTAGCATCAGTCCTCCCAATGAACACCCAGGACTGATCTCCTTTAGGATGGACTGGTTGGATCTCCTTGCAGTCCAAGGGACTCTCAAGAGTCTTCTCCAACACCACAGTTCAAAACCATCAATTCTTCAGTGCTCAGCTTCCTTTATAGTCCAATTCTCGCATCCATATAAGACGACTGGAACAACCATAGCCTTCACTAGACAGACCTTTGTTGGCAAAGTAATGTCTCTGCTTTTTAATATGCTGTCTAGGTTGGTCATAACTTTCCTTCCAAGGAGTAAGCGTCTTTTAATTTCATGGCTGCAAATACCATCTGCAGTGATTTTGGAGCCCCTCAAAGTAAAGTCAGCCACTGTTTCCACTGTTTCCCCATCTATTTTCCATGAAGTAATGGGACCAGATGCTATGATCTTAGTTTTCTGAATCTCGAGCTTTAAGCCAACATTTTCACCCTCCTCTCACTTTCATCAAGAGGCTCTTTAGTTCTTTTTTCACTTTCTTCCATAAATATGGTGTCGTCTGTGTAACTGAGGTTATTGATGTTTCTCCTGGCAATCTTGATTCCAGCTTCTGCTTCATCCAGCCCAGCTTTTATCATGATGTACTCTGCATATAAACTAAATAAGCAAGGTGACAATATACAGCCTGGACTTAATCCTTTCCCTATTTGGAAGCAGTCTGTTGTTCCATGTCCAGTTCTAACTGTTGCTTCCTGACTTGAGCATAGATTTCTCAAGAGGCAGGTTACACAGTCTGGTATTCCCATCTCTTTCAGAATTTTCAACAATTTATTGTGATCCACACAGTCAAAGGCTTTGACATAGTCATTAAAGCAGAAATAGATGTTTTTCTGGAACTCTCTTGCTCTTTTGACGATCCAGCGGATGTTGGTAATTTTATCCCTGGTTCCTCTGCCTTTTCTCAAACCAGCTGGAACATCTGGACGTTCACAGTTCACGTACTGAAGCCTAGGTTGGAGAATTTTGAGCATTACTTTACTAGTGTGTGAAATGAATGCAATTGTGCAGCAGTTTGAGTATTCTTTGGCATTGCCTTTCTTTCAGATTGGAATGAAAACTGACCTTTTCCAGTCCTGTGGCCACTGCTGAGTTTTCAAAATTTGCTGGTATACTGAGTGCAGCACTTTCACAGCATCATCTTTTAGGATTTGAAATACCTCAAGAGGAATTCCATCACCTCCACTAGCTTTATTCATAGTGATGCTTCCTAAGGCCCACTTGACTTCACCATTCCAGGATGTCTGGCTCTAGTGATCATACCATCGTGATTATCTGGGTCATGAAGATATTTTTGTCCAGTTTTTCTGTGGATTCTTGCCACCTCCTCTTAATGTCTTCTGCTTCTGTCAGGTCCATACCATTTCTGTCCTTTATTAAGCTCATTTTTGCATGAAGTGTTCCCTTGGTGTTTCTAATTTTCTTGAAGAGATCGCTAGTCTTTCCCATTCTATTGCATTCCTCTACTTCTTTTCATTGATCACTGAGGAAGGCTTTCTTATCCCTCCTTGCTATTTGTTGGAACACTGCATTCAAATGGGTATATCTTTCCTTTTCTTCTTTGTTCTTCATTTCTCTTCTTTTCACAGCTATTCATAAGGCCTCCTCAGACAGCCATTTTGCTTTTTTTCATTTCTTTTTCTTGGGGATGGTTTTGCTCCCTGTCTCCTGTACAATGTAATGAACCTCCATCCATAGTTGATCAGACATTCTGTCTATGAGATCTAGTCTCCTACATCTATTTCTCACTTCCACTGTATAATCATAAAGGATTTGATTTTTGTCATACATGAGTGGTTTAGTGGGTTTTCCAACTTTCTTCAATTTAAGTCTGAATTTGGCAGTAAGGAGTTCATGATCTGCGCCACAGTCAGCTCCCGGTCTTGTTTTTTCTGACTGTATAGAGCTTCTCCATCTTTGGCTGCAAAGAATATAATCAATCTGATTTCAATGTTTACCATCTGGTGATGTCCATGTGTAGAGTCTTATCTTGTGTTGTTGGAAGATGGTGTTTGCTATGACCAGTGCATTCTCTTGGCAAAACTCTATTAGCCTTTGCCCTGCTTCATTCTGTATTCCAAGGCCAAATTTGCCTGTTACACTAGGTGTTTCTTGACTTCCTACTTTTGCATTCCAGTCCCTTATAATGAAAAGGACATCTTTTTCGTGTGTTAGTTCTAGAAGGTCTTGTAGGTCTTCATTGAACTGTTCAACTTCAGCTTCTTCAGCGTTACTAGTCAGGGCATAGACTTGGGTTGCCATGATACTGAATGGTTTGCCTTAGAAACGAACAGAGATCATTCTGTCATTTTTGAGACTGCATCCAAGTATTGTATTTCAGACTCTTTGAAATGCAGTATGATGGCTACTCCTTTCTTCTAAAGGATTCCTGTCCACAGTAGTAGATATAATGGTCATCTGAGTTAAATTCACCCATTTCAGTCCATCTTAGTTTGCTGATTGCTAGAATATCGACATTCACTTTTCCATCTCCTTTTTGACCACTTCCAATTTACCTTGATTCATGGACCTAACATTCCAGGTTCCTATGCAATATTCCTTTTCCCAGCATCGGGCCTTATTTCTATCACCAGTCACATCCACAGCTGGGTGTTGTTTTTGTTTTGGCTTCCTCCCTTCATTCTTCTGAAGTTATTTCTCCACTGACCTCCAGTAGCATATTGGGCACCTACTGACCTGGGGAGTTCATCTTTCAGTGTCCTATCTTTTTGCTTTTTCATACTATTCATGGGGTTCTCAAGACACGAATACTGAAGTGGTTTGCCATTCCCTTTTCCAGTGGACGACATTCTGTCAGAATAGATTAGACTATAGATGATCCAGAGAATCTTATTATCTATTAATAGGCCTAACCCAGTAGTTAGAACCTGGAACAGCATATCAATGAGAGCTTTTGCTTTATCTGGGAAGAGTCTCCCAGTGCCTTGGGACAAAAAATGATCATGGAGTGTCTCCTAAATATTGGCTGAATTTTTGACCTTAGGGAGGGACTGAGAAATGTAGTATTTCCTGCCCTATCAATAAACAAGGATGTCCTAGTCATAAGCTCTTCCATCCCTACAAATTTGAATTAATGAGCTCTAAGGGCACTCAGGAAGGAGAACAATACCTAAGACCTAGCAGCCATAAGATTGAAATCACTCCCTATTTTGAGCCCAAGGGAGCTTGGTATGTGAAAATCACAGGATATTGAGATATGAAAAGAATGATTTCAGTGAGCTTCAACTCTTGTATCTTTCCATACATAGAAAATTGTTAAATTCCTTAATTTGGGATATCTAGTTCCCTTTAGTTAACAATAATTTTTTTGATGTTCAAATTAACTGTCCTTTGTTGCAAACTTCTATGTAACCTAGACTCCAAATCTCACTTCCTCTGACCAGTTCTCTCTGGTTTACTTAAGATGCTGTCTCCCAGGCTTGAAATCATTACAATTCCTGCTGAATAAAAAGTAACTCCTAACATTTGGTTGTGAATATATTTTGAGTAGATATTACTTGAAACACACCCAGCCTGTTCCTTCAGGCTGCTTCCTCTCCAAAATGCCAAATTCCCGATTCATCCAACTACATTTTGAATTCTGTCAGCTTAAATGCCACTTCCTCACAGAAGCTTTCTATTAGAGCCAGAACCCTCTATTGGAATCAATATCTTGCTCCTACAATTCCCTAGGTGTTTTTTTTCCTTCTAACCCATCATTTCTGACTCTCGAAAAAGTGTTTTGTAAGGTGGAACTCAAGTTTTCATCTCTAAAATCTGTCTGCATCATGAAGGTATATCCCCTGAAACACTGGTATTTCATCTCCTCTTCTAGGTTCTTTGAGGACAGGATGGGTGCCTGGCACATAGTAAGCCCTCACTCAAATGTTGCTGGATCAGCATCCACAGGGGCCCCTCACTGTGTTCATTTCTTAGTGGTGCGTCTTCATCCAGAGCATCAGGAAATTTTGCATGTTTCCTTCCTTACCTAACATTTATGAGACATTTTCTCCATGCATTTTCTCACCTCTTCTCTGGTCTGATTTTCACAAATTTGATTTTTGTTCCATTTCTCAATAATGTCTGACTCTCTTTGACCCTATGGACTGCAGCATGCCAGGCTTCCCTGTCCTTCACTATCTTCTGAAGTTTGCTCAAATTCACCAGAAACTATACAACTCTTAGAAGAAAGCAAAGACAGAACATTGTATGACCTAAATCATAGCAAGGTCCTCTATGACTCACCTCCTAAAATAATGGAAATAAAACCAAAAATGAAAAAGTGGGACCTGATTAAACTCAAAAATTTTTGCATAGCAAACCATAAACAAGATGAAAAGATAACCATCAGAATGAGAGAAAATAATAGCAAATGAAACAACTGACAAAGGATTAATTCCCAAATATACAGCTCATACAAATCAATCAGAAAAACAAACAACCCAATCAAAAAGGGGCAAAAGACCTAAACAGACTTTTCTCCAAAGAAGACATACAAATAGCTAATCAACACATGAAAAGATGCTCAACATTGCTCATTATTAGAGAAATGATAATCAAACATACAAAAAGATATCAGCTCACACCAGTAAGAATGGCCATGATCATGTGCTGGAGAAAAGGGAACCCTCTTGCACTGCTAGTGGGGTTGTAAATTAATACAACCACTATGGAAGAAAGTATGGAGATTCTGTAGAAATCTAGGAATAAAACTGTTGCAGAAACCAGCACTAGAGAAACCAAGCACCACACTCGGAGAGTTGGAGAATACAGATTTATTATGCCAGCAGGCCCAGAGGAGTTAACACTCCAGGCTCTGAGCTCCTAACAAAGGGACTACAGAGTTTTTATAGACAAACTGGAGTGGGCAACACTAGCTGTTAAGCTGGTTTAAGCTAAGGTGTTTCATGCACACAGGAACAGCAGTCAAGATGAGGAGGGAGATGCCTGGCCTGTACAGGCATGATTAAGCAGATTTGCAAGGGCTGGGCAATCACAAAGAGCAGGACAAGGGTGAATGAGATAAATTATAGTTCCTAGTATTGCAAGTCCCCACTTTCGGAGACTACATGACCTACATGATCTAGACTTTGAAAGGGGCAAGCTGAGTTACAGAGGCAGAAGGAGAAGGAGGTTATGTAAAATTTTAACTTCTTCTCTTCAAAACCACTGTATTGAAGGAGGAAACAGAACAGGCTCTATCTTGAAAGCAGGACTCCATCTTGGGCCAGACTGTGGACTTTGAGTTATATGCCCAGTATCTATGGAAACGACATACCAACTGGAAAACCAGGCCCCTGGAAGGAAGAGCCCCAGGGCTCTCTATTGCCCAAAAGAATACCCTAATTTTCTGTGTGACCAAATAGAATCATACATTCTATTATGCTTATAGGGGAATGACCACAAGTCTATTGTTAATTGTCCACTGTTAACTATCTAGGTTTAAGGCATATGAGTCATGGGTTGACTTTGATTGTGTCTTTCTTTTTCCTTTGTTGAGACTAGTTTCAGGGATTTGGGGAGGTGGGTTTGGGCACATATGCTTAAGGTATATAAGGTTTTCACAAAAACTGGTCAGGGTGTTTGGCTAAGAGAAGACTCTGCCTTGGGCCCACCAGTGTAATAAACTGCACTCCACTATCTGCATTGTCTTTTTGAGTGAGTTTGTTTCCCAGAACACGTAGCAACAACAATATTTAAAGGTTGTTGCTGAACAAAGAAAAAGACGCTGGGATACTTGGCCTCCGGAGGAGAAGAATTCAATCTGGGGCCAGAGATGAAGCTTGATCGCTCAGAGCTTTTGTGTAATAAGGTTTTATTAAAGTATAAAGGAGATAGAGAAAGCTTCTGACATAGACATCAGAAGGGGGCAGAAAGAATGCCCCCCTGCTAGTCTTCAGCTGGATGTTATATAGTCACAAGTAGTCTGTTAATGAAGAAAGGAATGTCTTAAAACTCAGAATGGCACCAGGCCCCTCATCCATAAGATGCATTTTGGGATAATCTTGGCACCAGACGAGTTATCCCAGGCCATAAAATGATTGACTTGAATCTTGTAGAAAGGCAGATTACCATACAAATAGCTTTGTTTACATAGATTAGGGGAACAATTGCCGGGAGCCAGCTCACGAGATCCCACCCATGACAGAGTCATGAGAGGAAGACCTGACAAGCAGAGCAACTCAGGCCTCAGGGAAATCTCGGAAGGCTGCTTCAGCGCTCGCCTTAAAGATGATATCTATCTTTCTGATGTTTGCTATAATAAACCTCTTCTTATTTTCTGTGACTTAGGCAGAGGCCTTTCCTGATCTCTTCCCAAATAGATCAATTTAAAACCTTAATCGACAAGGCCCCTGAACGGTGGCACCCTATTAGATTATCTAGGATATAGGGTATTTTAATCTAAACTCCTCTTGTTAGCATATTAGTTTGTTTAATAAATAAGCCTATACCTTTGGAGCTAATGTGCATGACTGCTGCTTAATAATAAAACAACATTGAGAGCCTCCACACAGAAAGCCCCTATGGGCACAAAACCCTTCGTAGGAAAAAGCTTGTTAGGAAATATAAAAAATATTGCTTTATGAAACTGATAGTCTATATTTACTCACTATGTTTTTACTCTTAACGTATTTAGCCTATATAATGAAAGCATAATAGTTAGAAATTTATATAAATAAAAGTTTAGCTTTAATACAAATAATAATACAATTGTTGGTTTAACTGATGATTCTTACTTAGAGCTGAGCTTCAGCTTGCTGTTCTATGACTTTATGGAACCACATTCTTTTCTGTTAAGCTCATGGCGTAGAATAAATTACCGAAAACAGGTTTTACCTTGAAACTTTCTGTTGATGAATTCTTTCCTGCTGTGCCTGATACAAAAGTGTTCTGACTGATCAGCCCTTATCAATGGAGAGTCACAAAATGTTAGCAGGCCCCCAGGCCAGAAGATGATGTAAACAAAATGAGGCTTTTTGTAACTAAAGACATGCAAAGGGTTTCGATGAGGGTCAAAACTGCTGGCCCATTAAGCTAAATTGGTATGCCCATTAAGCTGAATTGGTATGCCCATTAAGCTGAATTGGTATGACTCTATACTTTACATTTGTTTCTATGTACCACTAAAAATATAAAAGCTGTCTTGAAAATAATATAGTCAGGGAGACACTTGGAAACGCTAAGACTCCCTGTGTCTTCTCATTCGCATCACCGACACCGTCCATCCTGAGGGAACTCTGGACCAGCTGGAGCAGGACTCTGGCAAACAGTGTCAGTATAACATACTGGTTTGTCAAGTAGATTCTGAGCCATTAGGCAGAACCGACTTGAAGACAGAGTTTGGGGTAAATGCATAGTACATTAACATAGCTTAAGACAAACATTTCCATAAGAAAAATGCATTGGTTAACTCAAGGTTTGAGAATAGTTAACTTCAGGTGAAATCAGATGTCATTATGGCAACACAGTGTTTTAAGAGAAACCTCTTTTAAATTTGTATAGAGAAGGGAAAAAATATCACTAGTTTGTTTCCTCTTGCCACTTAAGAGAGATACAAATGTCTGACACTTGCAGCCTATTTCCTCTGTTTGGAGATTCCTAGTCTTCCTGCTTGTTACTCTCTCATTCCCCCTTTTTCTTTTAGGAGAATTATGTTGCTTAGGGAAAGGGGAATCATTCTCATTCCATAATTGCTTCCGAGCTGACAAGGGGCATTGTCCCTAAATTGGTGAGGCAACATATTCTCCTAACCCTCATATTGAGGGTTTCTGATCCAGGGGTCCCCAAGTAGTAGTTGGATGAAGCTGCAGCAGTAGCAGGACTTTGAACAACCACTTATAACTTAAAAGCTTTCATGTCACTAGAAACAAATTCAGTTACAGATGCAGGGAGCAAACAGCAAAAAACAAAACAACCAGAATTATTGTAATTAAAATAGTTTTCCACCATGGGGAACTAGTTAACGTCTCCCAAAGTGAGGCAATTGAGGCTTCAGGAGTATCCATAGCCCCAGTCATCTTGTTCATGTGTTTAGTAAAATGAGTAACATTAGTGCTCATATCAAGTATATATGTACAGCACTGGGTATGAAAAATGGCACAAGTTCGTCCTTGCACAGCTGTCAGAATATCTAAAGCCTGTCTGTTTTGTAAAACCACCTTTCTAATTTGTGCTTGTTCAGCACTAAGAGCCGAAATAGCTTTTTGAGAATCTTGCAATGACTGTTAGTCAAAGCATCCACTTGTAGCATAACATCTATAGTTCCCAAAGAGGGAGCAAACACTGTAGCCAAATAATCATACCAGTGAAATACAGACCTTTCCCACTGAGTTTTAAGGTGGGGTAAATTAGCAGGCTTTTCTGGAAGCTCTGAAAATGTAAAGCCGTGAGTAAAGGCTAGATCTAGGGTACATCTCCCTATCCAATCAAGGGGAAGCCATGCCCATAGGTAAGAGCCACATATCCAATAAGTCTTGTTTGGAGCAAGCCAGTGTGACTGAGATATCCAGTCCCAAATCAGTGCCTGGCCAGACAAAGGGAGGACCCGAACTGGGGTTGGAAAACACAAGCATGATTACGTTGCATATTTCCTGAGGTAAAAATCCCAATGTTTTCAATCATTGTAATTAAGCTGTTGGCTGACTTTTGGGGATGGCTTTGTTTGTTCCCAGCATATAGGGGCAGTAGTTATTAGACAACCTTTCTCAGGAGTTAGCCATATAACCTCATCCCATATTTGATAAACGTCAGGTAAAAAGCCATTAGATCTAGATCTATTGGCCTTATGTGTAGCGAAATGTCATTAAACTGAGACAATGTATAATCAAAATTAAAAATCACGTTATGTCCACAGTTAAAGTACAAAGTGTTGCACTAGTCCATTTTAAGGTTGTTAGATGTCATCAGATGAAGAAGAGGCATTGCATATGATTGTTGTTGAAGGTATTCGCAGCCTTGGAGAAAGTCTTTTCCTTGAAGTGGAGATGTCTACCACGGGAAGACTTCCACTGATGAAGAGGGGAGTGCTCCACAGACCCAGCAGTTAGACTGATTATGAAATGCAGTGTAGGATTGAGCCAAGGACAGGAAGGCATTGTCTTGAGGATCAAATGACAGAATCAGGATCTTTGGAGTCAGCATAAGTAGACTCACATAGATTATCAGGCCCATCTGAAAAGTACAAAGTCAGAGCATAGAAAGTAAAGACATAAAATGAAGTCACTTAGTTCTGGTCAGGGTGCTACCTCTTAACTCGAGTCTGATGTACCCACGAATCAATTCCTGTCACTTTGTCAGCTGCGGGAGAAGAAAGAATACCCTTGTAAGAGCCTTCCCAGAGGGGCTTGAGGGATGAGCCCCCAGACCCCAATGTTTTTATGAGGACCTGGGTTCCTGGCTCAAATAGAGTCTTGCTTGACTCAGAGGCTGGGTCAGGAGTCATCTCCCGGAGTTCTGTTAATGCCTGTTGAAAAGCTGAGAGCTGAGTTACATAACTAGTTAATTCCAAGGCTTTAGGGTCTATAACAATGTCTGTGCATAAGAAAGGCCTTCTATAAATACATTCAAAGGGGACAGTCCCTCCTTTTTGGAGGCAGTTCGAGCCCTCATTAAAGCTATGGGTAGGACTTTAATTCAATTGTCCTGCTTCTCTTGAGTTAATTTGCCCAGATGTCTTTTGATAATGTCATTAGCTTTTTCAACCTTTCCTGAGAATTGGGGTCTCCAGGAACAGTGTACGTGATATTCTATTCCTAGAGCTTTAGATACCCTCTGAGTTGCAGCAGCCTTAAAGTCAGAGCCATTGTCACTCTGAAGGCTCCGTGGCAGCCCAAACCTGGAGATAATTTCATGGATTAAAATCTTTATAACCTCCTTAGCCTGTTCACTAAGACAGGGAAAAGCCTCAATCCATCCAGTAAAAGTATCCACCCAAACTTGTAAGCAAGAATATCCATTAGCTTTTGGCATATGAGTAAAATGAATTTCCCAGTCCTCTCCAGGACACTAACCACTTTGTTGTAATCCAGATTTTGCTTGCTTTTCAGTCTTTGGGTTATTTTTCTGACAAACCTCACACCTTTTGATAATGTTCTTTAAAGTTTTCATTACATTTTTCTTTCAAACAAACGAGAAGCCATCTGGTAAGTACTCTCTGCACCCAAATGAAAACTTTGGTGTAAACTCTTAAGAATTTTCCATTGAGCATTTTCAGGAATTATTAATCTTCCATCCTCAGGTTGTAACCATCCTTTATCAGTAATCTTTGGTCCTCTTTTCTCATATCTTTCTAATTCTTCCTCAGTATATTGTGTTTTTTTTCTGTTCCACAGAACATGTCCTGATCAAAGGCATCTGCAGTGAAGGGGTTTTGTAAAGTGCCACTTTTCTGGCTTGACAGCCAGCCAGCTGATTACCTTCAGCTACTTTACTCCCATCTCTGTTGTGTCCTTTGCAATGCATAACAGCTACTTCTTTAGGACAATATATAGCAGTTAAAAGTCTCTCAATCTCTCTGAAATGCTTAATAGTTTCTCCTGTTGCTGTTTTAAACTGTCTTTCTTCCCATATTGCAGCATGAGCATGTGAAGTCAAATAAGCATACTTAGAACCAGTGTAGATATTTACCCGCTGCCCTTTGCTTAACTCTAGAGCTCGGGTCAGGGCCACCAGCTCCGCTAACAGAGCACTGGTTCCCTGGGGGAGAGATTTTGCTTCTAAAACCTGTTCAGCAGTCACCACGGCGTAACCTGGTTTATGCTTTCCATCCCAAACAAAAGAACTGCCAACTATAAATATTTCCATGTCAGGATTGTCTAATGTGGTATCCATTAGATCTTCTAGAGCTGCATAGTTTAAAGTTAGAAATTGGGAACAATCCTGATCAGGTGTTTCATTTTCCTTCTCAGGAAGGAAAGTGGCAGTATTTAAGTTTCCACAAACTTTAAGCTTAGTTACTGGTCCTTCTAACAACAACGACTGATATTCAAGAAGCTGACTGTCTGTCATCCAAATATTAACCTTAGAATTTAAGATTCCACTCACATCATGAGAAGTCAGTACAGTAAGATTTCGTCCATTAATTAGCTTCAGGTGCTAATAAAGCTGCTGCCCCAATTACTCTTAGACAGTGGGGCTACCCATGTAAAATTACCTCCAGTTCTTGGCTTAGATAAGCAGTAGGTTGCTGGTGAGGCCCTCGGGGTTGTGTCAAAACTTCCAAGGCCATACCTTTTCTTTCATTGACAAACAAATTAAATTCTGACCCTGTGGGCAAGCTCAGAGAGGGATCTTGCAGGAGACCAGTCTGAAGAACCTTAAAAGCCTTTTGAGTATCTAGAGACCAAACTAGTTTTTTGGTTTGGGCCTGCTGAGTTTCAGCTATAAGTTTATATAAAGGCCAGGCAAGTTCCCCATAATCTGGAATCCAAATTCAACAGTAGCCTGTGATTCCCCCAAATCCTCTCAGTTGTCTTAAAGTCATAGGTAGGGGATGATTTAGTATAGGTTTAATTCTCTCAGGGCCTATGGTCCTAGTCCCTTCTTATATGATTAGGGCCAGATATTTAACAGATTGTTGACAAAGCTGAGCCTTTTCTCTCGGCACCCTACTCCAGTACTCTTGCCTGGAAAATCCCATGGACAGAGGAGCCTGGTAGGCTGCAGTCCATGGGGTTGCTAAGAGTCGGACACGACTGAGCGACTTCACTTTCACTTTTCACTTTCATGCATTGGAGAAGGAAATGGGAACCCACTCCAGTGTTCTTGCCTGGAGAATCCCAGGGACGGTGGAGCCTGGTGGGCTGCCATCTATGGGGTCACACAGAGTCGGACGCGACTGAAGAAACTTAGCAGCAGCAGCTAGAATGTTTAAGAAATCTTCTGAGGCTTGTGAACAAGCTTCCTCTGTCTCAGCACAGAGTAAAATATCATCTACATATTGTAACACCCCCGCTTTGGAGCTATTAAAGTTTTGTAGATCCCGTAACAAACTTTGTCCAAATAAGTGAGTACTGTCACGAAATCCCTGGGGCAAAACTGTCCAGGTTAACTGAGAAGCTGGCTGTGTAGGGTCTTCAAAGGCAAATAGAAATTGACTTTCCTCTGCCAAGGGCACTGAATAGAAGGCATCTTGCAAATCAATTACTGAGAAATATTTGGCTCGTTCAGGAATTTCAGACAATAGAGTATAAGGATAGGGAACACGGGGTGTAAAGGAACTACAGCCTCATTTATTATTCATAAATCTTGAACTAGTCTCCATTTACCATTTGATGTCTTTATACCCAAAATAGGAGTGTTCAATGGACTGTTACAGGGAATTAATAGTCCCTGCTCCTTTAAAGTTTTGATGATGGTTTTTAACCCTTACTTAACCTCAGGTTTCAGTGGATACTGCTTCTTATGTGGAAATAATGCAGGTCTTTGAGCTTGACAACTACAGGAATAGCATTTTGTGCTCGACCCACAGATTTTCCATCAGCTTCCACAGTAATAGCAAGCCCATCCCTTTTCACCTGGGTCCCTCTGGGCATTTTTCTCAGGCTGTTTAAGAGTGGTTCTTACAGTCATTGTGAGGGCTTTCTGCCTGTTCTTTTCTCTTTTTCTGCCTTTCTTTCTTTTCCTCATATTCCCTACCATAATACTGTCTGAGCCAGTTGTAACAGATTATCTAAAGAATGATTTGGTCCAATACACCCATTTTAAGAGCTTATGGCAGATATCTGGAGCCGACTGAGTGAGAAATGTATCTTTTAAGATCACTTTTCCCTCTTCATTTTCGGGATCAATCTCAGCGAATCTCTGAAGGGCTTCTCTCAGTCTATCTAGGAATTTACAAGGAGCTTCCTTCTCCTCTTGTTCTATGTTTGCCAATTTTCCATAGTTTAAAGGCTTAGCATGTGCCTTCCTGAGTCCTTCAAGAATATATCTGGCAAAATGACTCTGGTCTCATCTTCCTTTAGCTGTATTGTAGTCCCAATCTAGTTCTGTAATTGGGACCACCTGATTTCCAGTGGGGAGGGCAGCTATCTTGTCCTCCCTCTTCCCTACTGATTCATTACCAAGCCATTCATCTCCATAAGCATCTGGCATATTTTGCAGAGAGAAAAATGGCAACACATATGTTACTTCGACCCATTTCCCTTGTTTTCTACAGAACCGGTCTAATTGTAAAACAGTATTATACTTCAGAGACCCTCCAACTGGCCACCATTCGCCATCCTCCAGTGGGTACTGCAGCCATGCTGTATCACATAGGAAGACCAGGTGTGTCTTCTTTAAGCCCTGGGGATCAAATCTATCCCAGTTTTTCAGGATACAGTTCAAAGGAGTGAGGCTGGAATTGCTAGCTCCCATCTGTAAGAGAGAAAAAAAGCGACAAGTGCCATCTTTCTACTGGAGGCGTCCCTCCCTGCTCTAGATGGGGGTGTAGACAGACTTTACACCAAAGCTTTTCTTTCTTGGTCGGACTTAGTCTGTCCCTGACTGACACAGGCACCATACTCATCCCTCCCAGTTCTATCACTGAGACAGGGTGGGGATGCACCAGGGGTAGACTTGATGGCATAGCTGACTGATGTCCAGCTCTTCACCATTAAAACCTTGCTTCCCTCTTATGCCACCTGGCTTGCGATCAGAGTAACCTTCCAGAATGCCTCCCAGGCTAAGACCACTGGGGAAAACATTCGTCACCTGAGTGCCTGTGCATGACCCTGAGTATATTCCTGATCACAATAAGACCAATACAAATATAAAACTGAGATGTTCCTTCCAAGTGTCACCACACCAGTATAAGAGCCTCTTCTGGTCCACTAAGAGCCAGTGTTATGAAAGGAAAAAAAATACATTGTAGTTCCAATCTGAGTAACCTTTAACCTCAGAGATGCTCTTGGAGCTAGAGCTCCATCCAGCTTCTGAACTTTCGATTCGTAGCAAGGCCAAGCACTTCCTACTACCAATCCAAGTTTGGGACCTAAGTAACAGTACACAGTAACAGCATAGATCACAAGTCCCTTGAAAGTCTATGACCTGACAGATTAGGTTAGTACTTTTAATTACCAAGGAGTTATGAAATGGTCAAAGAGACCGAAAAGTTTGAGTGAGAAAGGAGAGTTTGGTCCTCATGCTTTGCCCATTTCTGGTCGGTCCCCAAAGGAGACATTGGATGCCTCTTGGCATTGGCAGGTCGGTATAAACCCCCAACAAGTTTCTGCCATAAGCCATGAGGTCACCGCGGAACCGCAGAGCAGGGCTCCTCACTTACTTCCCGCAGGGCATTTCATTCTTTCACACAAGCACACCATAGAGTTAGTAAAGTACAGCAAAAAACGTGTTCACTAGGAGAACAAAGAATTAGAGCTCCAAGCATCCTTACCTTGTCCTGAAGGATCCTGGACAAGCCCCCAAGATGAAAGGCTGTTGCTGAACCATGAAAAAGATGCCGGGATACTTGGCCTCCAGAGGAGAAGAATTAAATCTGGGGCCAGAGACGAGGCTTGATCGCTCAGAGCTTTTGTGTAATAAGGTTTTATTAAAGTATAAAGGAGATAGAGAAAGCTTTTGACATAGACATCAGAAGGGGGCAGAAAGAGTGCACATATATATGGAATCTAGAACGATGGTACTGATGAACCTATTTGCAGGTCAGCAATGGAGATGCAGAACTAAAGAACAGTTTTATGGACAAGGGCAGAGGGGAGGAAAGAGAGGGTGAGATGAATGGAGAGAGTAGCACGGAAGCATATATACTACCATATGTAAAGTAGATAGTCAATGGAAATTTCCGGTATGACTCAGACAACTGAGACTGGGGCTCTATAACAACCTAGAGTGATGGGAAAGTGCGAGAGGGAGGTTCAACGGTGACGGGACATATGTATACCTATGGTTAATTCTTCTTTATGTATGGAGGAAATCAAAACAATATTGTAAAGCAATTATCCTTCAATTAAAAATAAATAAATGTTTAAAAGTCAAATAATGCCCTGGACATAGAGTCAGAAACTCTGATTTAATTGGCCTGGTGCTAAGAACCATTGTCAGGCTTCATGTTCCTTGAGTCCACCCTTAAGAAATAGGACTCAGTTTTCAAAGTCTCAATGGGTAGAACCCATCCATTCTTTTTTTTTTAACGGTTTTAATTTATTTCATTTATTTATTGTTAATATATATTATTGACATATAGCTGACCTACAATATTTCAAGTGCACAGCAAGCTTATTCAGCTATACAAATACACATGTATTATTTTCAGAATTATTTTTCATCATAAGTTATTGCAAGATACTGACTATAGTTCCCTATGCTACACAATAAACCTTTGTTGCTTGGCCCATCCTTATTTTTTCATTAGAAAGCTAGCATTCTAGTCATACTAAATCAAACAAGTAGAATCAAAATATCATAGCTAATTCAGTTAGGCAAAAATTCATGTTTCCTAAAATATAGATATTATATACATATATATACACACACGAAAGCTTTTCTACTATACTTGATAAAGGCTTGAGAAAGAACATCAAAAAAAAAAGAGAGATGAAAAAATTGGAGAACAGAAACTAAATGAAATTGGAGCAGTGAATATGAAATAGAAAAAGTGAAACAAATTAGATGAAAGTAAAACATCATCATATAGTCCAGTCGTTTTTAAACATGACTGCTCACTAGAAACATATCTGGAGCTCTGGGCGGTGGGGGAAGCAAAACCTGAGTGTTTTCATTTTTCAAAAAAATTCAAGGTAATTCTGATATGCATCTGAACTTTAAAAAGTGATTACAGGTTTTTCTATTAAATGGTAGCTTTGGTGATATAGAGTTCTCTTATTTTTATGTTGACCAATCATGATACAATGGTATTGAGTGAGTAATAGTTGCATAATCAGAAGTGTAAAAGATGTTTATCAGTTTTCACAATCAATAGCCAGACCAAAAATAAAAGATAATTATGGCTGTGCAGTGCTGGAGCAGTGAGCGGGGGAGAGGAGATAACCCATGTCCAAGGTCAGCAGCAGCACCTGTGCTTCGCTGGAGCAGTTATGAATCGAGACCCCATGTCCAAGGTCAGAGAAACCCCAGTAAGTTAGTAGGCACTGGAGCATCTGTGAGGAGATACCCCACATCCAAGGGCAAAGGAGAAACCCCAGCACGATGGTAGGAGGGGCGAATTCATGTTTAGAATAAAATCCCATTCCCGCCAGAGACACTCAGAGGGCTCAAACAAACCTTGTGCACACCAGGACTAGGGACCCCACAGAGACTGAGACAGAACTGTGTTTGAGCAGTTCAGCACTGCTATGTGTCAGCAGTGGTCTGCTGCAGGGACAGGGGCCCTGGGTGTGGGTATGGCATAAGTCTTCTTGGAGGAGGTTGCCATTAATCCCACGACAGAGCTGCCAGACTGGAACATAGACGCTTGGAGGGCACGACAGAACTTTGTGCACCAGGACCCAAGAGAAAGGAATACTGACCCCACAGGAGACTTGCTTGTGAGTGTCTGGGAGTCTCCAGCAAAGGTGTGGGTTGGTGGCAGCCTGCTGCAGGGTTAGGGGCATGGACTGTAGCAGTACATGCATGGGATGTTTTGAGGGAGGTCACCATTATCTTCATTACCTTCACCATAGTTTGGCCCCAGGTAAATAGCAGGGAGGGAACACAGTTCCACCCATCAACAGAAAATTGGATTAAAGATTTACTGATCATGGTCCCACCCATCAGAACAAGACCCACTATCCTCCTCAGTTAGTCTATCCCATCAGGAAGTTTTCATAAGCCTCTTATCCTTCTCCATTAGAAGGCAGACAGACTGAAAATCACAATCTCAGGAAACTAACCAATCTAATCACACAGACCACAGCCTTGTCTAACTCAGTGAAACTATGAGTCATGCCATGTAGGGCCACCCAAGATGGACGGGTCATGGGGGAGAGTTCTCACAAAATGTAGTCCACTGGAGAAGGGAATGGTAAACCACTTCATTATTCCTGCCTCGAGAACCCCATGAACAGTAAGAAAAGGCAAAAAGATAGGACACTGAAAAGTGAACTCCCCAGATTGGGAGGTTCCCAATATGCTACTGGAGATCAGCAGAGAAATAACTCCATAAAGGATGAAGAGATGGAGACAAAGCAAACAAACAAACAAAAAACCACCAGTTAGGCTGCTACTGGTGATGGAAGCAAGGTCTGATGCTGGAAGAACAATATTGCATAGGAACCTGGAATGTTAGGTCCATGAATCAAGGCAAATTGGAAGAGATCAAACAGGAGATGGAGAGTGAACACTGACATTTTAGGAATCAGTGAACTAAAATGGACTGGAATGGGTGAATTTAACTCAGATGACCATTATATCTACTACTGTGGGCAAGAATTTCTTAGAAGAAATGGAGTAGCCATCATAGTCAACAAAAGAGTCCGAAATGCAGTACTTGGATGCAGTCTCAAAAACGACAGAATGATCTCTGTTCATTTCTGAGGCAAGCCATTCAGCATTATGGTAATCCAAGTCTATGCCCCTACCAGTAATGCTGAAGAAGCTGAAGTTGAATGGATATATGAAGATCTATGCAAGACCTTCTAGAATTAACACTCCCTAAAACATGTCCTTTTCATTATAGGGGAATGGAATGCAAAAGTAGGAAGTCAAGAAACACCTGGAGTAACAGGCAAATTTGGCCTTGGAGAACAGAATGAAGCAGGGCAAAGGCTAATAAGAGTTCTGTCAAAAGAATACACTGGTCATAGCAAATACCCTCTTCCAACAACACAAGAGAAGACTCTACACATGGACATCACCAGATGGTCGACATCGAAATCAGATTGATTGTATTCTTTGCAGCCAAAGATGGAGAAGCTCTATACAGTCAGCAAAACAAGACTGGGAGATGACAGTGGCTCAGATCATGAAAGCCTTATTGACAAATTCAGACTGAAATTGAAGACAGTAGGGAAAACCGCTAGACCATTCAGGTAAAACCTAAATCAAATCCCTCACGATTATACAGCAGAAGTGAGAAATAGATTTAGTGGACTAGATCTGATAGAGTGCCTGATGAACTATGGATGGAGGTTCGTGACATAGTACAAGAGACAGGGAGCAAGAATATCCTCCCAAAAAAGAAAAGCGAAAAAGAAAAATGGCTGTCTGAGGAGGCTTTACAAATAGCTGAGAAAAGAAGAGAAGTGAAAAGCAAAGGAGAAAAGGAAAGATATACCCATTTGAATACAGAGTTCCAAAGAATACCTAGGAGGGATAAGAAAGCCTTCCTCAGTGATCAATGCAAAGAAATAGAGGAAAACAATTGAAAGAGAAAGACTAGAGATCTCTTCAAGAAAATTAAAGACACCATGGGAACATTTCATGCAAAGATGGGCTCAATAAAGGACAGAAATGGTATAGACCTGACAGAAGCAGAAGATATTAAGAAGAGGTGGCAAGAATATACAGAAGAACTGGACAAAACTATCTTCATGGCCCAGATAATCACGATGGTGTGATCACTCATCTAGAGCCAGACATCCTGGAAGGGTGAAGTCAAGTGGGCCTTAAAAAGCATCACTATGAATAAAACTAGTGGAGGTGATGGAATTCCTCCTGATGTATTTCAAATCCTGAAAGATGATGCTGTGAAAGTGCTAAACTCAATATGCCAGCAAATTTGGAAAACTCAACAGTGGCCACAGGACTGGAAAAGGTCAGTTTTCATTCCAATCCAAAAGAAAGGCAATGCCAAAGAATGCTCAAACTGCTGCACTATTACAGTCATCTCACACACTAGCAAAGTAATGCTCAAAATTCCCCAAGTCAGGCTTCAGCAATACATGAATGGTGAACTTCCAGATATTCAAGCTGGTTTAAGTAAAGGCAGAGGAACCAGAGATCAAATTGCCAACACCCAATGGATCATCAAAAAAGCAAGAGAGTTCCAGAAATGCATCTATCTCTGCTTTATTGACTATGCCAAAGCCTTTGACTGTGTGGATCACAATAAATTGTTGAAAATTCTGAAAGAGATGGGAATACCAGACCACCTAACCTGCCTCTTGAGAAATCTGTATGCACGTCAAGAAGCAACAGTTAAAACTGAACATGGAACAACAGACTGTTTCCACATAGGAAAAGGAGTACATCAAGGCTGTATATTGTTACTGTGTTTGTTTAACTTATATGCAGAGTACATCATGAGAAACGCTAGGCTGGATGAAGCACAAGCTGGAATCGCGATTACTAGGAAAAATATCAATAATCTCATAATCAATAATCAATAATCTCATAATATCAATAATCTCAGATGACATCACCACCCTACAGATGACACTTTCACCTCTTGATGAAAGTGAAAGAGGAGACTGAAAAAGTTGGCTTAAAGCTCAACATTCAGAAAACAAAGATCATGGTATCTGGTCCCATCACTTCATGGCAAATAGATGGAGAAACAGTGGAAACAGTGGCAGATTTTATTTTCCTGGGCTCCAAAATCACTGCAGATGCTGACTGCAGCCATGAAATTAAAAGACGCTTACTCCTTGGAAGGAAAGTTATGACTAACCTAGACATCATATTAAAAAGCAGAGACATTACTTTGCCAACAAATGTCCATCTATTTAAGGCTATAGTTTTTCCAGTAGTCAAGTACGGATGTGAGAGTTGGACTCTAAAGAGAGCTGAGCGCCGAAGAATTGATGCTTTTCAACTGTGGTGTTGGAGAATACTCTTGAGAGTCCCTTGGACTCCAAGGAGATCCAACCAGTCCATCCTAAAGAAAATCAGTCCTGAATGTTCATTTTGTTCATTTTGATGTTGAATCTGAAACTCCAATACTTTCGCCACCTGCAGTGAAGAGCTGACTCATTTGAAAAGACCCTGATACTGGGAAAGATTGAAGGTGGGAGGAGAAGGGGATGACAGATGTTTGGATAGCATCACCGACTCAATGGACACGAGTTTGAGTAAACTCCGGGAGTTGGTTATGGACCGGGAGGCCTGGCGTATTGCAGTCCATGGGGTTGTAAAGAGTGACTAAACTGAACTGAACTGAACAATTGCAAGCCATAATGGGAAGATGATTAACTTAACAATATAATAATAGCATAAAGTTGGGGATTGGGTCAAGCACAGTAATGTGGTAAGCAAAAGTGCATATATGTATGTGTTTCCATCCACTCAACCAGTCTACGTCTTTTGGTTGGTGCATTAAATCCATTTATATTAAGATAATTATTGATATGCATGATCCTATTACCCTTTTCTTAATTATTTTGGGTTTACTTTCTGTAGGTCTTTTCTTTCTCTTGTGTTTCCTGCCTAGAAAAGTGCATTTAGCCTTTTTTGTAAAGCTGTTTTGGTGATGCTGAATTCTCTTAACTTTTGCTTGCCTGGAAAGTTTTTGATTTTTCCATCAAATCTGAAAGAGAGTCTTGCTTGGTAGAGTTTTCTTGATTGTATGTTCTTCCCTTTCATTACTTTAAATATATCATACCATTCTCTTCTGGCTTGTAGAGTTTCTGTTGAGAAATCAGCTGATGGGAATTCCCTTGTATGTTATGTGTCCTGTTTTTCCCTTGTTTCATTGAATATTTTATCTCTGTCTTTAATTTTTGTCAGTTAGATTATTATGTATCTTGGTGTGTTTCTCCTTGGGTTTATCCTGCCTGGAACTCACTGTGCTTCCTGGATTTGGTTGATTATTTCCTTTCCCGTGTTTGGGAAGTTGTCACCTTTTATCTCTTCAAATATTTGTATCTCTTCCAAATATTTTCTCAGGTCCTTTCTCTCTCTCTTCACCTTCAGGGACTCCTATAATGTGAATATTGGTGCATTTAATGTTGTCCCAGAGGTCTCTTAGACTGTCTTTATTTCTTTTCATTCTTTTATATATATTCTGTTCTGTGGCAGAGATTTCCACCATTGTGTCCTTCAGGTCATTTATCCACTCTTCTGCCTCAGTTTTTCTGCTGTGGATTCCTTCTAGTATACTTTTTCTGTCTGCCCTCTGAGGGTTGAGGCTGAGAGACTTGTGGAAGCTTCTTCTTTTTTTTCATTTTTTCCATCTAGTTTTATTGATATATAATTAATGTATAGCAATGTATAAGTTTAAGGTGTAGTGCATAGTGATTTGACTTATATACATCATTAAGTGATTATAGTATGTTTAGTGAATATCATCTCATATACATACAGAATAAAAGAAAAAGAAAAAAATTCTTTCTTGTGATGAGAACTCTTTGGATTTACTTTTTTAACATCTTTCATGTATAACATATAACAATGTTAATTATATTATGTTGTATCTTCTATCCCTAATACACATTTATCTTATAACTGGAATTTTGCACCTTTTAACTGCCTTCATCCAATTCATCTTCCCCTCACTCCCTGCCTCTGGTAACCACAAATCTGATCTCTCTCTCTCTCTTTTTTTATTATCAATTTATTTATTTTAATTGGAGACTAATTACCTTACAATATTGTAGTGGTTTTTGCCATACATTGACATGAATCAGCCATGGGTGTACTTTTGTCCCCCATCCTGAACGCCCCTCCCACCTTCCTCCCCATCCCATCCCTCAGGGTCATCCCAGTGCACTAGCCTTGAGCACCCTGTCTCTTGCATTGAACCTGGACTAGCGATCTGTTTCACATATGGTAATGCATATGTCTCAGTGCTATTCTCTCAAATCATCCCACCCTCACCTTCTCCCACAAAGTCCAAAAGTCTGTTCTTTATCTCTGTGTCTCTTTTGCTGTCTCACATATAGGGCCATAGTTACCATCTTTCTAAATTCCATATATATGTGTTAATGTACTGTATTGATGTTTTCTTTCTGACTTATTTCACTTTGTATAATAGACTCCAGTTTCATCCAACTCATTAGAACTGATTTAAATGCATTCTTTATAATAGCTGAGTAATATTCCATTGTGTATATATACCACAGCTTTCTTATCCATTTGTCTACTGATGGACATCTCGGTTGCTTCCATGTCCTAGCTATTGTAAGCAGTGCTGCAATGAACATTGTGGTATACGTGTTTCTTTCAATTCTGGTTTCCTCAGTGTGTATGCCCAGCATTGGGATTGCTGGGTCGAATGGCAGTTCTATTCCCAGTTTACTAAGGAATCACCATACTGTTCTCCATAGTGGCTGTACTAGTTTGCATTCCCACCAACAGTGTAAGAGGGTTCCCTTTTCTCCACACCCTCTCCAGCATTAACGTTTGTACACTTTTTGATAGCAGCCATTCTGACCAGCTTGAGATGGTACCTCACTGTGGTTTTGATTTGCATTTCTCTGATAATGAGCGATGTTGAGCATCTTTCCATGTGTTTGTTAGCCACATGTATGCCTTCTTTGGAGAAATGTCTGTTTAGTTCTTTGGCCCATTTTTTGATTGGGTCGTTTCTTTTTCTGGTATTGAGCTGCATGAGCTGCTTGTATATTTTTGAGATTAATTCTTTGTCATTTGCTTCGTTTGCTATTATTTTCTCCTATTGTGATGGCTGTCTCTTCACCTTGCTTATAGTTTCTGTGAGGGACTGGCTCTTGCTCTGGTGGGCAGGGCCTTTTTCAGTAAATCTTTAGTCCAATTATCTGCTGATGGGTGGAATTGCATTCCCTTCCTGGTAGCTGTTTGGCCTAAAGGCCACCCAGCCCTTGGATCCGGTTAATGGTGAACTCCAAGAGGGTTTATGCCAAGGGGGACCTTCCAGTGCCCCATCTCTGTGGTGAGCCCCTGCTGACTCATGCCTCCACAGGAGGCCCTCCAACACTAGCAGGTAGTTTTGGTTCAGTCTCCTGTGGGGTCACTGATCCTCTCCAGTGGTTCTTGGTGCTTGCAAAATTTTGTTTGTGCCCTCCAAGACTGGAGTCTGTTTTCCCCAGTCCTCTTGGAAGTCTTATAATCAAATCCCACTGGCCTCTCTCAAGACCAGATCCCCTGGATGTTCCCAGTTCCTTTGTCAGATCCCCAACCTCACATGGAGTTCAGAACCTTCACAACAATGTGATAACTTCTTTGTAATTACTGTTCTCCAGTCTGTGGGTTACCCACTCAGTGTCTATGGGATTTGATTTTATTGGGATTGTGCCCGTTCTACTGTCTCACTTTGGCTTCTTCTTTGTCTTTCGACACAAGGCATCATTTTGGTGGAGTCCAGCATCCTTCTGTTGAAGGCTGTTCAACAGCTAGTTGCAATTTTGGTGGTCTTAGAGGAGGAGATGAGCATACATCCTTCTACTCTGCCATTTGAATTCTCATGGCTGTGGTAATTAATAGGTGATGCCTAGCAGGTCATTGTGTGACTCCTGAGCATGGAGATACTTTTGTCCCCCATTCCTTGTAGGCTAGTCTCCAGTCTCCATGACTTTCTCTGAGTTTGAAAGGATAGAATAATTTGAGCCCTTCCATTCTGGCACCAGCTAAGAGCTAATGTTGCTTCAACCTTTGTGATACATTTCTGGTCCTAATACTCACCAACTGTGCGATTATGGGTAAATATCTTTGCCTCTCTGATTAACTTTTTAAATCTATCATTAACCAAATTGTAAGAAAGGAAGACTTGATTGAAATAAAAATATGTTTATTTGGCGTTCTTAAGACTAATGTTCAGAGACACACTTTCAAGAAACACTTGAATTGTGTTCTGCAGACTGTAAAATAGGGGAGGCTTATAAAGATAAAACCTGAAATTTTATCATTATTTACACGAATTATTTTTTTTAGGAATTATAATTGAACCTGGCAAGAAGTAAAAGTGCTTATTGCTGGTTGTTTATTCACTAAGTCATGTCCAACTCTTGTGACCTCATGGACTGTAGCCTGCCAGGCTCCTCTGTCCATGGGATTTCCCAGGCAGGAATATTGGAGTGGGTTGCCATTTCCTTCTCTAGGGGATGTTCCCAACCCAAGAATTGAACTCAGGCGGACTTCTACATTGCAGATGGATTCTTTATCGACAGCTATGAGGGAAGGCCCAAAAGTGCTTATTAGGTAAGGATAATTTGGGGTAAGAATTGCATAGTTAAAGGAAAGACCTTGAGACCATAAGGTTGCAATTGGGAGGTTTTCTGAATATGGCTTGTGATGTCCTTGGGTTTCTTACAGTTCAAAGTAAGTTCAACTTCTCATTGCTGCAGTGATGTGTCTGAAACAGTAGCTGCCTGACTCCACCTTTGTATACTTCAATTGTGATTACTCAATTATAATTTAAGCTTGTCATAACTATATAAAATAAGGCAAGAACTACTTGGCAGAATTGCTACAAGCATGATAAAATTATATATATATATATATACACACATATATAATTATATAAAATTATACATATAATACACACACACACACACACATATATATATATATATATATATAACTCAGCATTGTGCTGGATATACATATGATACAAAGAAGGACCTCAGCAACTATAAGTCAAAAATAATCAAATATTGTCCTCCCTCTCATAGGGAAAGTCTATATATCAACAAACATTTTTGAGTATCTACTATTTGCTAAGCATTATAATATGATGTCTGCCTCTTTTTTCTTCCTGTATATATGAGAACAATAGAGATGAGTGAAGAGAATCTCTGTGTTCAGGAGATTTCAAATTGGTAAGTACAGGTAGGAAAACAAAGAACCCAATGGAGTCTATATATAACATGCATATATTTTTATATTTATTTATATTTATAATATAGATCCAAGGGAAGTAAATGCTAACTGGAGATAAAATCAATATGTTGTTCAAGCTCAGAAAAAGGAATAAGTAATTTTCCTTGAGGGCAACAGGGAAGCCTGGAGTGGATTTGAGTTGGTTCTTTTAAAATGTTTTGCATTTCCACAGGTGAGGAAGAACTGGAAAAGAGTATTCCAAGCTAAGGGATGATATAACTGAGACTGAGAGTTTGAGATATGAGTTTGCAGATCTCTGCTGAAAATCCATCAAGGGAGGCTTTGCCTGCTTTGCCAAAGGATTTGAACCTTCAACCTGAAAACAACTGGTTATCGATGGAAATTTGAGTCCTGAGAGATATGCTCCATTTGAAGAGTTTGGTTCACTGATTCTAGCGATAGGATGGGAGTGGGTTAGAAATCTCTGGTCAGGACACGACTCCCCATCTCTTCCTCCTCACCTTGGCCCATGACCAAAGCCTCAGATATCTTATGAAGAGCAGCTCAGGAAATACCCTTGGGTTCTGCTTCCCAGTCTGCATTCCAGTTACAGAATAAAGGTTCTGTCCTCTTGCATTACATCTGGAGTCTATTTCTTTACCAATCAATTTGGAGTGCTGCCCTTTTGATGATCTGCTTAGTTTTCCATTTCATTCTCTCCCCTGGAAAGTATCTCAGGTAATTCTCCATACCCTCACCAGTGCAGATTAAATTTCATACACCCTCTATTCAGTGTGGACTCAAATTTCACTTATTTGAGAGAAAAGGCAGGGTAGTTTTTGCTCTTGGCCCAGGGCCTTTCACTTATCTGGAGACTGGAGGCAGAGGACCTATTGGATGGCTATTACTATAGTCTGGTCTAAACTAATGAAGGCAGAGCTAGGGCTTGTCACAAGGCTTCTGTGCTGGAGAAGGGAGCACTGCATGAAAGAGGCACTATGACAGTGGAAGTGACAGGTTGTAATTTGCATGTGACTTTTAATTATGGACCCAGTTTAAGTTTTCAAACTTTTGGTTTTCTGACTCACAGCTTGTTTTCGTTTGTTCATAGTAGTCTGAAGTCTTGGAAATGTTACAATCTGAGTAATCAGGAGTGATTACTTGGGGTGGGTTTTGGAAGACTGTCACCAAGTCATTATTTCAAATACTACTGCTTCATTTATTTAAAAGAGGGAGATACGTTATTCAAATTCTAGACTTGTTGATTGGGAAGAATAAGGGAGATGGGGAACATTCTGAACATTCAGAATCATGGAGGTTAAAATATGATTCTTAAAAGGAAAGCCTTGTTAACTAATGTTGGCCTCTAGGCTCCCACAGACCCACCTTACAGGAGAGCAAACTTCTTAGCAAATCCTTCAGACAAGGATGTGGTTCCCAACTTTGCAACATGTTGGAATCATCTGGAGATCTTTATAAGACTCTGACACCTTCAGATATTCTGACACTGATGTCACTGGAATACAGCTTGGCCATTGAAATATTTAAAACGTCCCAGGAGAATTTAATGAGTAGCAAAGTTTGAGAGGAGTTAGTGGGAATGAGTATTTGATTTACAGTTCTTTTCACACTTAAGCATGCATCAGAGTTACCTGTAGAGCTTGTTCAAATACAAATGACTAGGTCCCACTCCCTGAGTGTCAGAGTTCTGCAGTGCTAAGAATTTGTATTTCTATCCAGTTTCCCAGTAATGCTGATAATTGTGCTATCAGCTGCTTAAGTTCTGCTTAAGCAGTCATGCTGTTTGACAGCTATGTGACCCTGAGAATGTCCCCAACCTTTATGAAGTAGTTTCTGCATTTCAGTTCAGTAGAGTCACTCAGTCATGTTCGATTCTTTGTGACCCCATGGACTGCAGCACGTCAGGCTTCCCTGTCCATCACCAACTCCTAGAGCTTGCTCAAACTCATGTCCATAGAGTTGGTGATGCCATCCAATGATCTCATTCTCTGTCATCCCCTTCACCTCCTGCCCTCAATCTTTCCCTGCATCAGGATCTGTTCCAATGAGCTAGCTCTTCGTATCAGATGGCCAAAATATTGAAGCTTCACTTCAGCATTAGTACTTACAATGAATATTCAGGACTGATTTCCTTTAGGATTGACTGGTTGGACCTCCTTGCAATTCAAGGGACTCTCAAGAGTCTCCTCAAACACCAAATTCAAAAGCATCAATTCTTTGGTGCTTAGTTTTCTTTATGGTCCAATAGTCACATCCACACATGACTACTGGAAAAATCAGTTTTGACTATATGGATCTTTGTCAGCAAAGTAATGTCTCTGTTTTTTAATATGCTGTCTAGGTTGGTCATAACTTTTCTTCCAAGGAGCAAGTGTCTTTTAATTTCATGGCTGAAGTGATTTTGGAGCCCAAGAAATTACAGTTTCTCATTGTTTCTATTGTCTCCCTATCTATTTGCCATGAAGTGATGGGACTGGATGCCATGATCTTGGGTTTTTGAATGTTGAGCTTTAAGCCAGCTTTCTCACCTTCCTCTTTCACTTTCATCAAGAGGCTCTTTAGTTCCTCTTCACTTTATGCCATAAGGGTGGTATCATCGGCATATCTGAGGTTATTGATATTTCTCCCTGCAATCTTGATTCCAGCTTGTGCTTCATGCAGCTTGGCATTTCACATGATGTACTCTGCATATAAGTTAAATAAGCAGGGTGACAATATACAGCCTTGATGTACTCCTTTCCCAAACTGGAACCAGTTTGTTTTTCCATGTCCGATTCTAACTGTGGCTTCTTGACCTGAATACAGATATCTCGGGAGGCAGGTAAGGTGGTCTGGTTTTCCCACCTCTTTAAGAATTTTCCGGTTTATTGTGATCCACACAGTCAAAGGCTTTAGCATAGTCGATGAAGGATAAGTAGATTATTTTTTGGAATTCCCTTGCTTTTTCTATGATCCAACGGATGCTGACAATTTCACCTTTGGTTCCTCTGCCTTTTCTTTTTTTTCAATTAATTAATTTATTTTAATAGGAGGCTAATTACTTTACAATATTGCCGTGGTTTTTGCCATACATTAACTTGAATCAGCCATGGGTGCATATATGACCCCCATCTTGAACACCTCTCCCACATCCTTCCCAACCTCATCCCCTCATCCCTCTGGATTGTTCCAGTGCCACGGCTTTGAGTGCCCTGCTTCATGTATCAGCCATGGGTGCATATATGACCCCCATCTTGAACACCTCTCCCACATCCTTCCCAACCTCATCCCCTCATCCCTCTGGATTGTTCCAGTGCCACGGCTTTGAGTGCCCTGCTTCATGTATCAAACTTGATCTGATCATCTGTTTTACATATGGTAATATATGTGTTTCATTGCTATTCTCTCAAATCTTCCCACCCTCACCTTCTCCCATAAGTTCAAAAATCTGTTCTTTACATCTGTGTCTCTTTGCTGTCTTGCATATTGGGTCATCATTACTTTCTTTCTAAATTCCATATATATGCATTAATACACCATATTATGTCTTCTTTGGAGAAATGTCTGTTTAGTTCTTTGGTCTGCTTATTGATTGGGTTGTTCATTTTTCTGGTATTGAGCTGCATGAGCTGCTTGTATATTTTTGAGATGAATTATCCCATTCTGAAGGCTGTCTTTTCACCTTCCTTATAGTTTCCTTCCTTGTGCAAAAGCTTTTAAGTTTAATTAGGTCTCATTTGTTTATTTTTGCTTTTATTTCCATTACTCTTGGAGGTGGGTCATAGAGGATTTTGCTGTGATTTATATCAGAGAGTGTTCTGCCTATGTTTTCCTGTAGTAGTTTTATAGTTTCTGGTTTTACATTTAGATCATTAATCTATTTTGAGTTTATTTCTGTATATAGTGTTAGAAAGTGTTCTAGTTTCAATCTTTTACAAGGGGTTGACCAGTTTTCCCAGCACCACTTGTTAAAGAGATTGTCTTTTCTCCACTGCATAATTTTGCCTCCTTTGTCAAAAATAGGGTGTCCACAGCTGGGTGGATTTATCTCTGAGATTTCTATATTGTTACATTGATACGTATTCCTGTCTTGGTGCCAGTACCAAGCACTATACCTTAGTTTTGTAGTATAGCCTAAGGTCAGGAAGGTTTATTCCTCTAGTCCCATTCTTCTTTCTCAAGATTGCTTTGGCTATTCAAGGTTTTTTATGTTCCATACAAATTGTGAAATTATGTGTTCTGTATCTGTGAAAAATACTGTTGGTAGCTTGGTAGGGATTGTGCTGAATCTGTAGATTGCTTTCAGTAGTATGCTCATTTTCACTATATTGATTTTTCCAATACACAAATGTGGTTTTGTGTATTTCTCCATCTACTGATGTCATCTTCGATTTCTTGCATCAGTGTTTTATAGTTTTCTATATATGTGTCTTTTGTTTCTTTAGGTAAATTTCTTCCTAAATATTTTATTCTTTTTGTTGCAATAGTGAATGGTATTATTTCCTTAATTTCTCTGGTTTTTCATTGTTAGTGCATAGGGATGCAAGGAATTTCTGTCTATTAATTTTATATCCTTCAGTTTACTATATTCATTGATTAGCTCTAGTAGTTCTCTGGTGGTAGCTTTAGGGTTCTCTATGTAAAGGATCATTTTCTCTGCAAACAGTGAGTTTTACTTTTTTTTCCAATCTGCATTCTTTTTATTCTCTAATTGCTGTGGCTAGGACTTCCAAAACTATATTTAATAGTAGTGGTGAGAGTGGGCACACTTTTCTTGTTCCTGATTTTAGAGTAGATGATTTCAACATTTTGCCATTGAGTATACTGTTTGCTGTGGGTTTTTTGTATACGGCTTTTATTATGTTGAGATATGTTCCTTCTATTCCTGCTTTCTGGAGAGTTTTTATCATAAATAGGTGTTGAATTTGTCAAAAGCTTTCTCTGCATCTATTGAGATAATCGTATTGTTTTTATCTTTCAATTTGTTAATGTAATGTATCAAATTGATTGATTTGTGAATATTGAAGAATCCTTGCATCCCTGGGATAAAGCCCACTTGGTCATGATGTATGATCTTCTTAATATGTTGGGCTCTGCTAGAATTTTGTTGTGGATTTTTGCATCTATGTTCATCAGTGATATTGGCCTGTAGTTTTTTTTTTTTTTTTGGTGGCATCTTTGTCTTGTTGAAATTAGGGTGATGCTGGCCTCATAGAATGAGTTTTGAAGTTTACCTTCTTCTGGAATTTTCTGGAAGACTTTGAGTAGAATAGGTGTTAGCTCTTCTCTAAATTTTTGGTAGAATTTACCTGTGAAGCCATGTGGCCCTGGGCTTATGTTTGTTGTAAGATTTTTTATTACAGTTTCTATTTCTGTGCTTGTGATGGGTCTGTTAGGATGTTCTATTTCTTCCTGGTTCAGTTTTGAACCAGGAAAGTTATACTTTTCTAGGAATTTCTCCATTTTTCCAAGTTGTCCATTTTATTGGCATATAATTGCTCATAGTAGTTTTTTATGATCTTTTGTACTTCTGTGTTGTCTATTGTGATTTCTCATTCTCATTTCTAATTTTATTGATTTGATTCCTCTCTTTTTTTTTCTTCATGAATTTGGCTAACAGTTTGTCTTATTTTATTTATCTTCTCAAAGAACCAGTTTTTAGTTTTGTTGATCTTTGCTATAGTCTCCTTTGTTTCTTTTTCATTTATTTCTGCTCTAATTTTAATTATTATTTTGCTTCTACTAACTTTGGGGTTCTTTTGTTCTTTTTTTTCTAGTTGCTGTAGGTGTAAAGTTAGGTTGTTTATTTGATATTTCTCTTGTTTCCTGAAGTAGACTTGTATTGCTATGAACTTCACTCTTTGCACTGCGTTTACTGAATCCCATATATTTGGGGTTGTTGTGTTTTCATTTTCATTTGTTTTTATCCCTTGTGGCTCAGACAGTATATTTACCATCTGTCTGCAATATGAGAGACCTGGGTTCAATCCCTGATTTGGGCAGATCCCTGGAGAAGGGAATGACAATGCACTTCAGTATTTTTGTCTGAAGAATTCCACGGACAGAGGAGCCTGGCAGGCCCCAGTCCTTGGGGGTCACAAAGAGTCAGACATGACTGAACGGCTTTCACTCACTCACTCACTCATACATACCTATATATATATATATATTTTACTCATACATATCTTGATTTCCTTTTTGATTTCTTCCATGTGTTGTTTAGCCTCCATATGTTTGAGTTTTTAATAGCTTTCCCCCCTGTAGTTGACATCTAATCTTACCACATTGTGATCAGAAAAGATGCTTGAAATGATGTTGATTTTTTAAAAATTTACCAAGTTTATATATGTGGCCCAGGATGTGATCTATCCTGGAGCATGTTCCTTGGACACTTGAGAAATAGGTGAAATTTATTGTTTTGGGGTAAAATGCCCCATAGATATCAATTAGGTCTAACTGGTCCATTATATCATTAAAAGCTGTGTTTCCTTGCTAATGTTCTGTTTGGTATATCTGTCCATACATAGGTGTGAGTGAGGTATTAAAGTCCCTCACTATTATTGTGTGTTAGTGTTAATTTCCCTTTTCATACTTGTTAGCATTTGCCTTATGTATTGAGGTGCTCCTATGCTGGGTACATATTTATTTATAATTGTTATATCTTCTTCTTGACTTGATCCTATGATCATTATGCAGTGTTCTTCTTTGTTTCTTACCATGGTCTTTATTTCAAAGTCTATTTTATCTGATATGAGTATTGCTACACCTGCTCTCTTTTGGTCTCTATTTGCATGAAATATGTTTTTCCAGCCCCTCCTTTTAAGTCTGTATGTGTCCCTAGGTTTTAGGTGGGTCTCTTGTAGACAACATATATAAGGGTCTTATTTTTGTATCCATTCGGCCAGTCTTTGCCTTTTGGTTGGGGCATTTAACCCATGTAAATTTAAGGCAACTAGTCAGTAGTATGATCCCATTACCATTTACTTTGTCGTTTTGGGTTTATTTTATAAACTTTTCCTATGTTTCCTGTCTAGAGAATATCCTTTAGCATTTGTTAAAGAGCTGGTTTGGTGGTTCTGAATTCTCTCAGCTTTTGCTTATCTGTAAAGCTTTTGATTTCTCCTTCATATGTGAATGAGATTTTTGCTGGGTAGAGTAATTTTGGTTGTAGGTTTTTTTCTCTTTCATCACTTTATTTATGTCCTGCCATTCCCTTCAGGACTGAAGAGTTTTTATTGAAAGATCAGCTTTTATTCTTATAGGGATCCCCTTGTGTGTTATGTATTGCTTTTCCCTTTCTGCTTTCAATATTTTCTCTTTGTGTTTAATTTTTGTAAGTTTGATTAATATGCGCCTTGGGTTGTTTCACCTTGGGTTTATCCTATTTGGGATTCTCTGTGTTTCTTGCACTTGGGTTGCTATTTCTTTTCCCATTTTAGGGAAGTTTTCAACTATTACCTCCTCAAGTATTTTCTCATGCCCTTTCCTTTTGTCTGCTTCTTCTGGGACACTTATGATTCAAATGTTGGAGTGTTTAACATTGTTCCAGAGATCTCTGAGGTTGTCCCCATTTCTTTTCATTCATTTTATGTTTTTCCTCTCTGCTTCATTTATTTCCACCATTCTATCTTCTACCTCATTTATCCTCTCTTCTGCCTCAGTTATTCTACTGTTGGTTCCCTCCAAAGTGTTTTTAATCTGTTATTACATTGTTCATTATTGATTGACTCTTCTTTATTTCTTCTATGTCCTTGTTAAACATTTCTTGCATTTTTCTCAATCCTTGTCTCTAGTCTGTTTATCTGTAACTCCATTTTGTTGTCAAGATTTTAGATGATTTTTACTATCATTATTCTGAATTCTTTTCCAGGTAGACTCTCTATTTCCTCCTCTGTTGTTTGGTTTGGTGGGTTTTTATCATGTTCCTTACCCTGCTGAATATTTCTCTTCCTTTTCATTTTGTGTAGATTGCTGTGTCTGGGGTGTGCTTTCTGTAGGCTGGAAGTTCGAGATTCCTCTTAATTATGGAGTCTGCTCCCTGTGGGTGGAGTTGGACTAGTGACTTGTCAAGGTTTCCTGGTTGGGGGAGCTTTCATCTGTGTTCTGGTGCGTGGGCATGTATCTCTCCTCTCTGGAGTGCAATGAAGTGTCCAGTAGTGAGTTTGGGGGTGTTTATGGGTTTGGCATGGCTTTGGGCAGCCTATCTTTTAATGTTCAAAGTTTTTTTCCTGTTTTGCTGGAGAATTAGTGTGGCATGTCTTGCACTGGAACTTATTGACTCTTGAGTGGAGCTTGGTTTCAATGTTGGTATGGAGACTCTTGGGTGAACTCTTGTCTACTAATGTTCCCTTGACTTAGGAGTTCTCTGATGCTCTAAAGTTCTGGAATTAAGCCTCCTGTCTCTGGCTTTTGGTCCTTCCCTTACAGTAGCCTCAAGAACATCCATATAGCACAGAAGATAAAAACCCTAGGTTAATTGTGAAAGGATTCTCCACAGCTAGCAGCACCCAGAGAGATTCACAGAGTTATATTTAGAAGAGAAGAGGGAGGAAGGAGATAGAGGTGACCTGGAGGAGAAAAGTGAGAAGCAAAAGGTGAGAGAGCAATCAAGCCAGTAACCAATTACCTAAGTGAAAATGGATACTGAATATTAGATTCTATTTTTTAAACTTATCTATTTTTTTAAATTTAGAGTATTGTATTGGTTTTTCCATACATTGACATGATTCTTAAAGGTATAAAATTGATAACAAATACCAAAAAGCAAAGATTAAAAATCTATAATAGATGTTAAACTCTCAAAACTATAATATAAAAAATACAAAACAAAATCGATCACAAAACTTAAAAAATACATATATGGAATTGTTTTTAATAGGATTTTTTTGAAAGGTAGGCTATAAAAATGAAAGTTAATGGAGGAATAAAGAGCTCATTAAAAATTAAAAAGTGATAATAGCAAAAATATACCTAGAAATTTCTCTAGATCTGTTGTGGCCAGTGTGGGGTCACATAGTCCCTTATTCGTGTTTATACTTGTTCTCAAGATCTATTGTTGCCCCTCAAATGCACAATCTCAGCATTAACTGAAGGATTTTAATCTGTTGCACCAGTCACTTCCAGAGCAGTTCCCCCACCTTTGTTTATTTTGGCTTCCTCTGTTTGTAAGTCTCTTCAGTGTCTAATTTCCACCCTGACACAATGGGGCAAATGTGACCATTTATTTAGGCTCACTTGTTCAGTTGTGCTGTGAGGGAGAGACACTACAAAGAAATATCACTGGCATGTGTGGGGAATGCTCACCATGTATGGACCACACTGGGTTTGCCACAGCCCAAGGCGGCATGTACTTCCCAGGTCCACACTGCTCAGGCTCCAGGGTGCTCTGCAAGTGCACTGTGTCAAGTGGGCCCTACATTTCATGCACTTCCCAGGTATATGCTGCTCAGGTTCTCAGGTGCTCTGTAAGGGCACAGACCCTGATGAGCTGTGCATTTTGTGCCCTACCCAGGTCCAAGCAGCTCAGGCAACCAGGTGCTTGGTGAGCACACTATCCCAGGTGGACCTTGCATTTTATGCACCTCCCTGGTCCCAACCGCTTGGTTTCCCAGGAGTGCCGTGTGTCTCCTCTGGGGAGCTGATCTCAGGCTGCAACGCTCCTGGCAGAGGTGAACTGTCCAGGATTCCAGGAAGACATGATTAGCAACTGGGAACCTGCTTACAGTTTGGTGGAAGACGCAGTCTCTGGGGCTGAGATTGCAGCAGCTCTTTGCCTTGTGGCTCTGGCTGTTGAACACCTGCCTCTCTGCCATTGGGGAGGGAGGGCCCTACATTGCAGCTGGCTTATGCTCTTTTGGGATTCGTTCATTCCTTTGTTCCATTTGCAGAAGAGGTTTTTTTTGTTTGTTTGTTTGTTTTGGTCTCTCTTGTATCCCATGGCTTGGATTTCTATCTCACATTAGCTCCCTCAGATTGTTCTCAGGGCATTCAGGCCAGGTCCTTACTCTAAGGACCAACGATGCTGCCCATGCCTCCCTGCCCAGCGCCCACTCACTGCTGGCAGACACGAGCATCTGTGACACTTCTCTGCTAGTAGTTGCAGTTAGGCACGTAGTCTGTGGTGTTTTTGGTTTTTTTTTTTTTTCTTTCTCCCAGTTATGTTGCCCTCTGAGATTTCAAAGCTCTCAAGAGACACGCCTGTGAGAGGGTTTCCTACTGCATGGAAACTTTTCTTTCATGACTCCCTCCTCAGGACGGGTCTCCATCCCTAAATTTGTCTCTGTTTTTATCTATAATATTTTGTCCTACCTTCTTTCAAAGGGATTGGGCTGCCTTTCTGGGTACCTGGTGTCCTCTACCAGTGTTCAGAAGTTGCTTTGTGGGTATTGCTCAGCATTCAAATGATCTTTTTTTTTTTTTTTTTATAAATTTATTTATTTTAGTTGGGGGCTAATTACTTTACAATATTGTAATAGTTTTTGCCATACATTGACATGAATCAGCCATGGGTTTACATGTCTTCCCCTTCCTGGACCCCCCATCCACCTCCCTCCCCATCCCATCCTTCTGGATCATCCCATTGCCCCGGCCCTGAGCCCTTGTCACATGCATCGAACATGGAATGGTGTTCTGTTTCACATATGATAATATACATGTTTCAATGCTATTCTCCCAGAACGTCCCACCCTCACCTTCTCCCTCAGAGTCCATAAAATTGTTTGATGAATTTGTGGGGGAGAAAGTGGTCTCCCCATCCTATTCCTCTGCCATCTTGGCAACACCTTCTCCTCTGCTTTTCTAAATTCAGACTGAACATCTGGAAGTTCTCAAATCACATACTATTGAAGCCTGATTTGGAGAATTTTGAGCATTACTCTGCTAACATATGAGATGAGTGCAACTGAACAGTAGTTTGGACATTCTCTGGCATTGTCTTTCTTTGGGATTGGAACAAAAACTGACCTTTTCCAGTCTTGTGGCCACTGCTGAGTTTTCCAAATTTGCTGGCATATTGAGTGCAGCACTTTCACAGCATTATCTTTTAGGGCTTGAAGTATGTCAGCTGGAATTCCATCACCTCCACTACCTTTGCTCGTACTGATGCTTCCTAGGGCCCACTTGACTTCACATTCCAGGATGTCTGGCTCTAGGTGAGTGATCGCACCATCATGGTTATTTGGGTCATTAAGATCTTTTTTGTATAGTTCTTCCATGTATTTTTTGCCATCTCTTCTTAATATCTTCTGCTTCTGTTAGGTCCATACCATTTATGTCCTTTATTGTGCCCATCTTTGCAAGAAATGTTCCCTTGGTATCTCTAATTTTCTTGAAGGGATCTCTAGTCTTTCTCATCCTATTGTTTTTCTATATTTCTTTGCATTGATCACTGAGGAAGGCTTTCTTAACGCTGCTTGCTATTCTTTGGAACTCTGCATTCAGATGGATTTATCTTTCCTTTTTCCTTTTCCTTTAGCATCTCTTCTTTTCTCAGCTATATGTAAGGCCTCCTCAGACAAAATGGCAAAATGGTTATTTTACCTTTTTGCATTTCTTTTTCTGGGGGATGGTTTTTACCACCACTTCCTGTACAATGTCATGAACTTCCATCCACAATTCTTCAGGCACTCTGTCTATCAGATCCAGTCTCTTGAATATATTTGTCACTTCCACTATATAATCATAAGGGATTTGATTTAGGTCATACCTGAATGGTCTAGTGGTTTTCCTTACTTTCTTCAATTTAAGTCTGAATTTGGCAATAAGGAGTTCATGATCTGAGCCACAGTCAGCTCCCAGTCTTGTTTTTACTTACTGTATAAAGCTTCTCCATCTTTGGCTGCAAAGAATGTAATCAATCTGATGTCAGTATTGACCATCTGGTGATGTCCATGTGTACAGTCGTCTCTTGTGTTGTTAGAAGAGGGTGTTTGCTATGATCAGTGCATTGTCTTGGCAACATTCTGTTAGCCTTTGACCTGCTTCATTTTGTACTCCTAGCCAAACTTGCCTGTTGCTCCAGATATCTATTGACTTTTGCATTCCAGTCCCCTATAATGAAGAGGACATCATTTTTTGATGTTAGTTGTAGAAGGTCTTGTAGGCCATCATAGAACCATTCAACTTCAGCTTCTTTAGCATTAGTAGTTGGGACATAGCCCTGGATTACTGTGATATTGAATGGTTTGCCTTGAAATGAACAGAAGTCATTCTGGTGTCTTTGAGATTGCACTGTAGTGCTGCATTTTGGACTGTTTTTTTGACTATGAGTGCTACTCCATTTCTTCTAAGGGATTCTTAGCCACAATAGTAGATATAATGATCATTTGAATTAAATTCCTCCATTTTGGTCCATTTTAGATCACTGATTCCTAAATTGTTGTTGTTCACTTTTGTCATCTCCTGTTTGACCACTTCCAGTTTGCCTTGATTCATGGACCTAACATTCCAGGTTCTTATGCAACATTATTCTTTCAGCATTCCATCACCAATCACATTCACATGGATCACAGCTTTGTCTAACTCAATGAAACTATGAGCCATGCCATGTAGGGCCACCCAAGACAGACAGGTCATGGCGGAGACTTCTGACAAAACATGGTACACTGGAGAAGGGAATGGAAAACCACTTTAGTATTTTTGCCTTGAGAACCCCATGAACAGTATAAAAATTTTCTGCATTTGCAAAGTAACAGTGATGATTACCTTGCAGATTGCTGTGTGAAATGAGATAATATTTATAAGTTGCTAAGCATAAGATTTAACCTACAGGAAATGTGTGATCCATGGTAGATTTTATTAATATGTTTCCTTGGCTGGGTCTTGGTAGTTCTTGACTTATGGTCAATTGTACTAATTGGTGAATGATGGGAAAGTGAGTTTCTGCATCTAGCAATCCCTCTCTTAGGCTTTCTGAAACAGAAGAACTGGGATACTCTTGTGAACTATCCCAGTTTCCCACTTTTCACATTCCAGAGAGCCTAAAACTGCTCTGGGGTCCTGTATGGTGAATAATACTCCCCTAAAAGTGTTTTCATGTTAATTGATTTGCCTCAATCAGACATTTTAGCCTGGTACAGGTGGCTATGGGCCGTGCCTGAGGACTGAACTCCTGTCCAAACACCAAATGACTGTCACATTTCAGAACATGTGGTGCAGTGAGTTGTGGTTGTTCTGACATCACCATGGAAACCGAACTGCTACCGATGGAAGGGGAACAAGTCCTTAAATGGTCTTGGAAACTGCAAAAAGTGTTCTTGAGAGGGGAACTGTGGATCTCCACACTAACAATTATTTTTCTCATACATTTTCCCCAGAGTTCTCTTCTGTGTGCATTTACCTCCCTCTCCTATTTGTTAAGGAGGGAATTGAGTTTCAACATATATTTTCCTGAAATGTCTAATTATCTTCCTCAGAAGGAGTGAAGGTGAAAGTGTTAGTTGTTCAATTGTGTCCAACTTCTCGGGGGAAAGGAATGTCCCTGTAAGCCTGTGGCTCATTGGGCAAAACCATCTGGCCTTCACACACTGAAGAGCACAGCAGCATCACTGGCTGACCTTCCCAAGCACCATGGACTGAAAATGAAAAATGCATTTTTATTCCTTGATGACTTTATCAAGCCAACTGTCAGGGGCTTTTGGTGCTTTTAAAAATTCTTCTTCTTCACTTTTTAAAGTGGTATAAATCTAGCTAATCTTCATTACTTCTATCTGGTTTGAGGGCAAAGCACTCCAATTTTCATTTCATAGTTTAGAAAACCCAGTGAGTGGGAGAAAGGACATTTTGGATGGGCTTAAGAGGTGGGAGACAGGCTAGTTCACTTCATTTTGAGTTCTGTTTGGCCAGAGTGATATTCTTCCTGTGCCCAGGGACCCTCAAGGGATGACAACCTGATTTCCCTTTTTCCTCTTTGTACTGATAACTGAATAAGAGACAAGAGTGAAGGAATAATAGAAAGTCTGTGAGAGATCGCTGTATCCAAATCACTTATGTACAAGAACATTCTTCCAGGGAGGGCAGTTGACTTGTCCAAAGTCACAGAAGATTTTGGTAACAGAACAAGGCCTAGAAACTCAGCCTCTTATCTTCCTTTCTCACTGATACTCTTTCCTTTTTGCCCCAACATACTATATGTACTTACCCATGTGTTGAATGCTGGGTATCTATTGCTGTCATTCATTTTGTATTAACTTGGTGCCCTTTTTGTGATTGGTGCTAACCCCTCCCTGGAGGGAAAGTATAGTACGGTGCAGGAAAACCTTTAATAAATAGGCCACACACATGCTCTATAGGCATTGTTTATAGAACAATCATTGTAGGTATTGTATGAGTTGCTTTAATCAGCTATGTAGCATTTAAGGCCTCTTAATTCATAGAAGCAGTTACTGGGATCTCCAATTTACAGATCAGAAAAGTAGCAACTTGCCTAGGATCACACACAGCAAGTAGGCAAATGGTACACTAAAGATATGAAGCTAGGCCTGGTTGATACAATATATCACTCCTTTTCAGTGCAGTCTAAAGAATATTTTGACTCAGAGGGAAGATAGTAAGCCATACAGAGAAAGACTACCATATGCCCACCCTAAATTTTTGCAGGAAGATCTGATTTTATGCAAAAAGTGATGCTTAGGTACAAGGTCACATGACATCATAGTTAAACGCATCATCATTTTGGTGCAAAATGTTTAAAAAATCCAATTAAGTGTATTATTTCAAATATGAAATACATGACAGATTTTTTTTTTCTTCAACAAACCTAGCTACCTGGCTGAAGTTTTTGACATATTGTGAATGTTCCCATGTGCACAGATCATACATACCTGTGGTTTCCCACTTTCTGGAGGCTATAACAGAAATGAGCGATGAAAGTTATTTTTAATTTTGCCTCTAGATGAACATCCAAGTCTTCCTTTCCAGCAGCTAACCCTATATGCTTTCTCAACAGGGTGTTAATTACCTGGCTCTAGGAATATAAACAGGTGGGCTGTTCTGGCAGCTTCAGCTGCTCTGCTAGCCATAATACAAATGCTTGTGGACACAGCAGGACTCAGAGGCTTCAGCAGAGAACATTGTCCTCTTCAATAAACTCAGACAGGGGTACTGAGTAACTTGTTAAACACATTTATTGATTTCTTGACAGTAACCAAACACAGTGAGTGACCATTATAAACAAGAAAAGAAAAGCATTCATTTGTACTTTGTGAGATCCAGTTGCACCTGGAGAGAAAGGACAACCCTTACCCAAGAATTTACAAGGCAAAGTGCATTCCTTCAAGGGAGCATCATTGGCATGGGGGTAGAAGTTTTGAAATGCAAGAGATCTGTTGCCTGCTATCTCAGGATGAAGCTCACCTCTTATGCATGATCAAGCCGTGGAGTGCAATTAAAATTGTGCTTAGCTTATCGAATGCATTCCTGATTGCCACAAATTCAGTAAAAACTGGCTGCAAATTAACAAAACACAGATGAAGGAACAAGTAAAAGAAAGAATGCAGTTGTAGGAAGACAAGGCCTAGCTTGTAAGGAAGGAGAATAGATCAAAGAAAGAAAGATGAAATTAACTCATTAAACACATTTATTGAGCTGTTAACAATAACCAAACACAATGTATGACTTTTGGAAAACAAGAAACAGCAATGGATCAATCTAATCTTGGCAAATACTAGTAGAGATATATGACAAAGAGGAACAATAATTCCATTTTTTAATAGTCTGTGGTGATATATATATATGTGTGTGTGTGTGTGTGTGTGTGTGTGTGTGTATATATATACACACACACACATACACAATGTGTATCTCTTCAATGTCTGTCTTTTTTTTCTTTTTAAATAGTTGAGTAAACAGAAGAATCATAAATCTAGAAATGTGTCCTTGGCCAACTTTATCCTGGCTCACCTGTTAACAGCACTCTTAAAGGATCTTAGGACACTATCCAAGATTACTTGATGCAAAGAGCAAAGTCCACTTGATGCTGTCAGAGCTGTGTTTTCTCCTGTGTCTCAGAAGAATTTTGTATGTACAAAGACTGAAAAGTTTCATTGGGTAGATTTATTTGTTCCAGAAAACAGTATCAAAATTGTAATCAGGATAGTTGGTTATTTTCTTCTAAAATCTTTTATGAACGAACCTTTTGTTTCTGAAACTTGACTTCCCATCTTGGGTGCTCTGTGAGTGTGTTTGTATGTAGATATATTTGCATGTGTGTGTGCTTGTGCATGTGTTTGTAAGTGTGTGTAAGAGATGTACTCCTCTGCCAAGGTTTTGCAGACACTTTTCATCAAGGAAGGGCCAATCCAAAGAATGAATGAGGCTTGAAGGAGGGAAGGAGAGAGAAGAAAGAAGGGGGACATTTTAGGTTACATCAATTCACAGTCGTAGCATTTCACTGAGGTGGAATTCTTCTTGGCTTGGTTCCCTACTTGAGGAGCCATTCATTTACTGGAAAGAGAGAGAAAGAAACAAATGAAACAAAACAAACAACACAAAGCGACGCATAATTGGATGAATTTGCACACAAGTTGGGCAGCTTACTCCATAGGGGAAGGGACAGTTTTAAAATGTCTGTTTTCTTGTATGTATCCCAACTATCCTCTCCACCTTCTTATGAACCTCTGGGCCTGAGATATCTAATAGTATTGTCATTAGCTACATGTGGCTAATATATATCTAAATTAATTAAAACTATTAGTTGCATTGTCATACTAGCCACACTTCAAATGTTCGATAGCCACATGTGGCCAGTAGCTACCATATTGGACAAGGCAGACACAGAACATTTTCATTGTGTCAAGAAGCTATAGTGGATGGTGTTGCTTTAGACCAGAGGTGGGAAAATGACAGCCTGCAAGCCAAATCCAGCTGTGGACTGCTTTTGTGAATACAGTTTTATTAGAACACAGTCACACCCATTTATTTACATGTTGTCTATGGCTGCTTTTACATTACAACATTAGAGTACAGCAGAGCACAAAGACTATCTGGACCTTTGCAGAAAAAGTTAGCTGATCCCACTCTTAGACTATAAGTTCTGTAGGGATAGGGTCATGCCTTTCTTCATCACCTAGCTAAGTGCCTGGCACATAATAAGTGAGCATGAAAGTCGCTCAGTCGTATCTGACTCTTTGCTATCCCATGGACTGTATAGTCCATGGAATTCTCCAGGCCAAAATACTGGAGTGGGTTGTCATCCCTTCTCCAGGGGATCTTACCAACCCAGGGATCAAACCCATGTCTCCCATATTGCAGGCAGATTCTTTACCAGCTGAGCCACCAGGGAAGCCTGGCACATAATAGGTGCATAATAAATAGATGTTGAATAAAAAATGTTTCAATGAATGAATAAGTTGAGTACTTCTGGGTTGAAAGAAACAGAAATTATAGTTTAAGTACTCTGGATATGTCTGAAAGAGAGAGAAAATTAAAGAAATTTGGGAGAAGTTGGAACGACACGGTGGAGGCTAGTAGTGGTGGATGCTTCAAAAAGTTGTTTGGTAACATCTACAGTACCCATATTCAAGTAACACATTATCATTACAAAGGACTTCCCTATCCTGCCTGTCATTTTCTCCTCACAACAAATCATGATGTAGATGGTATAGAGACTGTCATAGGAGCCAGGGCTAGAGAGGTAAATGATTTGGCTTGTTAGTGTCAGAACCAGGCCTGGAACTCTTGTGTCCTATCTCCTGGTCGAGGACATCTCCATGACTCATCTCCACTTTCCTTTCCATATTGTGGGTTTACAACAATGATCAATAGGTACTTAGTGTGTAGAAGGGAAGAGAGTGGGTTGGAGGTGGACTAGGGGGTTACAGAAGGTGGGAGGGAACTTGAATACCCCCACCTCCTTTAGTAGGAATTCTAATCACTTCTAGACACAAAGCACTGGAAAAAGATGTGTTCACCATAGAAAACCCTAAAGATTCTACCAGAAAATTACTAGAGCTAATCAATGAATATAATAAAGTTGCAGGATATAAAATGAACACACAGAAATCCCTTGCATTCCTATACTGCAATAATGAGAAAACAGAAAGAGAAATTAAGGAAACAATACCATTCACCATTGCAACAAAAAGAAGAAAATACTTAGGAATATATCTACCTAAAGAAACAAAAGACTTATATATAGAAAACTATAAAACACTGATAAAAGAAATCAAAGAGGACACAAACAGATGGAGAAATATACCGTGTTCATGGATTGGAAGAATTAATATAGTGAAAATGAGTATACTACCCAAAGCAATTGATAGATTCAATGCAATCCCTATCAAGCTACCAATGGTACTTTTCACAGAACTAGAACTAATCATTTCACAATTTGTATGGAAGTATAAGAAACCTCAAATAGCCAAAGCAATCTTGAGAAAGAAGAATGGAACTGGAGGAATCAACCTGCCTGACTTCAGGCTCTACTACAAAGCCACAGTCATCAAGACAGCATGGTACTGGCACAAAGATAGAAATATAGATCAATGGAACAAAATTGAAAGCCCAGAGATAAACCCACGCACCTATGGACACCTTATCTTCGACAAAGGAGGCAAGAATATACAATGGCGAAAAGACAATCTCTTTAACAAGTGGTGCTGGGAAAACTGGTCAACCACTTGTAAAAGAATGAAACTAGAACACTTCCTAACACCATACACAAAAATAAACTCAAAATGGATTAAAGATCTAAACGTAAGACCAGAAACTATAAAACTCCTAGAGGAAAACATAGGCAAAACACTCTCCGACATAAATCACAGCAGGATCCTCCATGACCCACCTCCCAGAATATTGGAAATAAAAGCAAAAATAAACAAATGGGACCTAATTAAAATTAAAAGCTTTTGCACAACAAAGGAAACTATAAGCAAGGTGAAAAGACAGCCTTCAAATGGGAGAAAATAATAGCAAACGAAGCAACAGACAAACAATTAATCTCAAACATATACAAGCAACTCCTGCAGCTGAATTCCAGAAAAATAAACGACCCAATCAAAAAATGGGCCAAAGAACTAAGCAGACATTTCTCCAAAGAAGACATACAGATGGCTAACAAACACATGAAAAGATGCTCAACATCACTCATTATCAGAGAAATGCAAATCAAAACCACAATGAGGTACCATTTCACACCAGTCAGAATGGCTGCTATCCAAAAGTCTACAAGCAATAAATGCTGGAGAGGGTGTGGAGAAAAGAGAACCCTCTTACACTGTTGGTGGGAATGCAAACTAGTACAGCCACTATGGAGAACAGTGTGGAGATTCCTTAAAAAACTGGGAATAGAACTGCCATATGACCCAGCAATCCCACTGCTGGGCATACACTCCGAGAAACCAGACTTGAAAGAGATGTGCGTACCCCAATGTTCATTGCAGCACTGTTTACAATAGCTAGGACATGGAAGCAACCTAGATGTCCATCAGCAGACGAATGGATAAGGAAGCTGTGGTACATATACACAATGGAATATTACTCAGCCATTAAAAAAAAATACATTTGAATCGGTTCTATTGAGGTGGATGAAACTGGAGCCCATTATACAGAGTGAAGTAAGCCAGAAAGAAAAACACCAATACAGTATACTAATGCATATATATGGAATTTGAAAGATGGTAACGATAACCCTATATGCGAGACAGAATAAGAGACACAGATGCATTGAACAGTCTTATGGACTCTGAGGGAGAAGGTGAGGGTGGACGTTCTGGGACAATAGCATTGAAACATGTATATTATCATATGTGAAACAGAACACCATACCATGTTCGATGCATGAGACAAATGCTCAGGACTGGGGCAATGGGATAAACCCAGAGGGATGGGATGGGGAGCGGGGTCCAGGAAGGGGAACACATGTAGACCCATGGCTGATTCATGTCAATATATGGCAAAAGCTCCTACAATATTGTAAAGTAATTAGCCCCCAACTAAAATAAATAAATTTATTAAAAAAATATATAATAAAATAAAAATAAAATAGAAAAGCACCATGAAAATATCACTTATAATCATGATTTCTATAAAGAGAGATAGTTCAAAACCTTTCAGAGTAGGTTTAAGTAAGAAGACTAGAATGACTTGTGTCTACTGCCCTCTGTACCTACCTCTATACTGAAGCTTCTGGGCCCGGTTGTTTGGACAGTCCTTCCCCTGTAAACTGAAGTTGATGTTGGTGCGGATGCAGCGGTTGTTGAGTGACTGGACAGGCCTAAAATTGTCACTCATGCTCAGAAAGATCTGAGATGGTTGATTCTGGCTGAGCAGGCGTAAGGAATGCATCTGAGGAGAGAGAAACAGCTGTGAGATCCATCCATCCTCTTACATGTAGTAGGGAAGAAGTAAGACTACATAGACCATGGCTAGCCTGGGCAGTGACAGCTATGTGGGAAAGTGTACATGAGCCTTGCACAGACCCTGATTCATGGGTTCAGTGGGTACAACCCACTGATACCTCCATGCATGGAGAGAGACTTACTTTAAGCTCACTTGTTTCTGGTGTTCCTCTGGACAAGTCAGTGATTATTTTCTGCCCTATGACACACTGTCAAAGGAGGAAACCCAACGGGTGTTCTCCAGAGACTCTTCTCACTCTCACACCCTGAAGTTGAGTCATTAAGGGAATTTTTTTCTGACATGAGTATTATCAAAACTATAGTGACTGGTCCAGGAGTCAAAGCTAAACTAAGCTGGATTAATAAGTTATTTTTCTGTGACTATCAGGACAAAGAGCTGGACTAAAATGTTTTCAGCCGTGTTCCAACCAGGACTGTGAAACTAAGGAAAACTCTCTAGCATAGAGGAGGATGAACCATGGTGCAGGAGGGAGCAGGAGAGTGCAGAGAGAAAGAGTTTCTGCAGTTCTGATTCCAGTGAATTGTTGACATCAATTTCTGATCTTAAATTCCATAAGATGACCCAGGATGTCATGAGTAAATCCTTTTTCTAAGTTCAAGCTATTCAAAGGGTTTGCTTGTCACTAAAAAATCCCAATAAATACAGATAGCATCAGGCACTTCGAATTGTTCAAAGAGTTGTCAGGTTGTGAATACAGGTCCTATAAAGAAGTTTTGTTTTGCTTCCTTTGCTTGTGTTTCCTCTGAGCTTTTATAGACCCTCACAACCACAGGATAGACTCATTTAATTTATCCCATCATTATAAAGAAGAGAATTCACTTCAGAGAAGTGGGGCCCACAAACTTAGGAGTACATAATGATCCATTAACAAAGCTGACCTCAGAAGCCAGATTTCCTGATTCCCATACAGTTCTGAGAAATGCTAGCTAGCCTAAGGAATATTGTATTGTGGGAAGCTCTAAAAAATCCTACATTCAAATATGTTTATGAAATGCTACACATCATATTGCCTCCTCTTGGAGATAGATATATATTATCATTCTAAAGGCCCTGAGAAGTCTCCCAGCAATGAAATTGATTTAGCTCTTTTTAGGTACAGCTTTTTCAAACATATTTGACAATATCATCCATTTTGCTCATCTGCTTTTTGAACACTAGAGTTGGTAGAGTACACTTTGGGAACTAACCGACTCCTTTCTCATTCAGGCAGATAGGGCGCATCTATAATTATTTCAAGCTCAGTCTTTCCAGATGCTAATTCCTTAAACATAGGTGTGATGAGCTGAATTGTGTACCCCCCAGATGCAAATGTTAGAGTCGTAACCCTCAGTACCTCAGAACATGACCTCATTGGGAAATAGGGTCCTTATGTTGTTCAATTGCTCAGTTATGTCCAAATATTCACGACCCCATGGACTGCAACATACCAGACTTCTCTGTTCTTTACCACCTCTCAGAGGCTGCTCAAATTCTTGTCCATTGAGTTGGTGATGCCATTCAACCATCTCATCCTCTGTTGTCCCCTTCTCCTCCTGCCTTCAAACTTTCCCAGCATCAGGGTCTGTTCCAATGAGTCAGTTCTTTGTATCAGGTGGCCAAAGTATTGGAGTTTCAACTTCAGCATCAATCCTTCTAACGAATATTCAGGATTGATTTCCTTTAGGATTGACTGGTTTGGTCTCCTTGCAGTATAAGGGACTCTCAAGAGTCTTCTTAAACACCACAGTTCAGAAGCATCAATTCTTCGGCATTCAGCCTTATTTATGGTCCAGCTCTCACATCCATGCTGACTACTGGAAGAACCATAGCTTTGACTATATGGTCCTTTGTCAGCAAAGTAATATCTCTGCTTTTTGATATGCTGTCTAGATTTGCCACAGCTTTTCTCCCAAGGAACAAGTGTCTTTTAATTTCACATGTGCAGTCATCATCTGCAGTGATTTTGAAGCCCAAGAATATAAAGTCTTTCACTGTTTCCATTGTTTCCCCATGAAGTGATGGGATGAGATGCCATGATCTTTGTTTTTTTAAATTTTGAGGATCATTATAGATGCAATTAAATGAGGTTATTCAAGTGGGCCTTAATCTAATATGACTAACTAGGGTAAGCCCTAATCAGTCAAATGGGAATTTGACTGATGTTCTTATTAAGGGGAATTTGGACAAAGAGACACAGCTATTGGGAGAATGCCATGTAAAGATAAAGGAAGATTGAGGTGATGCTTCTATAAGCTAAGGATTACCAAAGCTTTCCAGAAAACCACCAGAAACCAGGGGAGAAGCATAGAACAATTTCCTCCTTACTTTATCCGAAGGAAACGTCTCTGCAGACAGCATGATCTTGGACTTAGAGCTTCCAGAACTGTGAAGTAATATGTTTCCGTTTAAGCCACCAAATTCACAGTATTTTGTTAAAGCAGGCCAAGCAAATAAATACAATAAGCACTCCAAAAACCCAGCCAGTCTTCACATCATCTTCCCCATTAGCTAAAAGACCACAGAGAAACTCACCTGCATCCTGGTTATATAGACAGGTTTGTTCATTATTATCCAGTTTGCTGTCTCATAACAGGGTGGGATAGTCATGGACCCATCATAAGTAATGAAACTAGAGGTCTCTGGATATAGTTCCTCTATATTAAGTCCTTGTAGTAAATATGCATCATCTAAAGAAAAAATAAGATTTAAGAATTAGGTTTCTTGAGAAAGTGTTGGTTATTACTGATAATATTTTTTTTGTCCTTTTCAGATTCCAGAAGACTGTCAGGGTAGGCTGCAGGAACAAACAGTACCCCAAATATAATCATTTTAAACAAAAAAAAAATGTTTATTTTTTGCTCCAGTACTAGTCATGGCAATACGGAGCCACCAAAATGTTTTAGGCAGAGGAATAGCATAAGATTTGCACTTAATAATGCTTCTTCTGATGGTGGCTTGGCCATACAATATGAAGTTGAATGTATTGAATAAGAAAATGAAGCATCTGGCACATCTTTATTAAAGGTTAATGTGATTTGTTTAAGCAAGCTTGCACTTGAACCATATTGGGTACTCTAGCATGCTGCTATTATTATATTTTATTTTATTAAGGGTGGTGGGGAGGAGGGACTGAAGGAAACTATAGAATGAGGAGTATTCCAGGCATGGTTCTAGAGTAAAGAAAAATAACATTAAGGTTTTTCTGACATTATAATCAGCCTCTGTGTTGCATCCACATTTGAGGGCAGGGCTGGGTGTGTGTGTCTGCGTGTGTGTGTGTGTGTTGGGGTAGAGAGGGAAGGCCAGAAGCAAGAGACTATGTTTATGGATTTAACCCATGTAGAAGGGTAACAATCTTCTTCCAAAACACTGTTGTGCTGATATCCCAGATTCTGCTTCTGTGTAGATTTTTTTAAAAGACTTTCCAAAGTTAGTCTGAAATTAAATTAAGCTGTTTTTTTCCATTGTCAGTCTGGTTTATTGAGAGTGTGTTATAAGATTTGCTCAGACATATGAAATCCAAACTTTCAAAGAAAATAGAAGCTCACTAGGCTATTACCATCCACTGCATGGGTCCCACACAGGAGCTAGAGTTCATTTGAGTAAACAAGCTATGTTGCTTATGTACCCTGTGTTGCATTCACCTTGAAGATAATTTTATTTAGTATTATATTGACCTTCCTCTTACCTCCCAAGAAGCTAGATTTGAGCAAAACACACCTAGGGATAATAGAGAAACACATGTTATTAAGCACCTTGTTTATACCAGTCTTTGTCCAGGCAGCTGACTCATTACCTTATTTAACCCTCATCTCAACTCTCTCAATATCAGTATTAGTATTCTCTTTTTCTTGATGAGGAAATTACCTCAGAGAGGTTAAGAAACTTGCCTGAAGTTATACAGTAAATATATGGTAGAGCTGGGAGCCGAGGTCTGCTTAGTTCTATATCTCTTCACCAGAACATATTAAGTCCTGTAAGTATAGTGTAGTAGTATAGTCTTATATAGTATAGCTTTTACTAGCATGTTGGCTTCCAAAATTCACAGTCTTTTGGGCAATATTCTCCTGTTTCCTTCTTTTATGGATTAGAGGCATTGATTTTCTCAACTGGCTCAACAGAATGATTTTGCACAATTCCTTTTTTCTCCCTAGTCATCTAATGTATGTTCAAGTCAAGCAAATGGACAGTGTGTCTACTGGCTGCCATTTTGTGGTGATTTTACCCCATGATTCCATGCTAACTCTTGCCTCTTTATACCTCTTGAACCAATTGATGAGACAGATATGCAAGAGCCTCTTCCAGGGTAGAATTTAAAAACTATCTTTTTTTAAAAAAATTTTATTATTATTATTATTATTATTTTTTAGTTGGGGGCTAATTACTTTACAATATTGTAATAGTTTTTGCCATACAGTGACATGAATCAGCCATGGGTTTACATGAGTTCCCCTTCCTGGACCCCCCACCCACCTCCCTCCCCATCCCATCCCTCTGGGTCATCCCATTGCCCTGGGCCTGAGCCCTTGTCTCATGCATCGAACATGGAATGGTGTTCTGTTTCACATATGATAATATACATGTTTCAATGCTATTCTCCCAGAACGTCCCACCCTCACCTTCTCCCTCAGAGTCCATAAAATTGTTCTATGCATCTGTGTCTCTTATTCTGTCTCGCATAAAGGGTTATCGTTACCATCTTTCAAATTCCATATATAAGGAAGCTGTGGTACATATACACAATGGAATATTACTCAGCCATTAAAAAAAATACATTTGAATTGGTTCTACTGAGATGGATGAAACTGGAGCCCATTATACAGAGTGAAGTAAGCCAGAAAGAAAAACAACAATACAGTATACTAATGCATATATATGGAATTTGAAAGATGGTAAAAACTATCTTTAGAAATGATTTACAATGTTAAATCATGGGGATCTGAGCTGTTTTTTAAAAAATGAGGATATGTCTACCTCTCTTCTCTATTTATTCTCTGCCATGTTCTCACCCAGGTTTAAATGCTATCTGGATCCAAGTACTTCCACGTTTATATCTGTAGTTATCTCTCCTGAAATCCACACTCCTATATACAGCTGCCTACTCTATACTTCTTCTTTGAGACCCATCTTGAGCTTAACATATTTGAAACTTCTGATTCCCTTCTCACCCATGAATATGTTTCATCTAAGCAAATGGAGTGATCCTTTTGTCAGGAGATCATGTCACTCTCTGCTCAGTCTTAGATTGCCCTTCATTATGAAACGTCTCCAAAGGAAAGACTAATGGGGAAGATTGACCCCATCTAGTGCCAATCTTTATGTCTCCTCTGGTTTCAGTATGTGTCCAATAATGGTGATGCCACTGTCTTCCTTTGAATGACAGTGATTTCCACCAGTAGTCCCATGCCGAAGGAGAAGCAGGCTTAAGATGGTATGAGCCTGAACTTTCAAATTTCCCACAAGTTCTGTGCTTAGTTTATGACCCTTCCAAAGTGGAAACATTGGCAAAAAGCAAAGAGAAGTCTCTTCAGACTGAACTGAATTTGGGATTAAGAGAAGAACAAGTTGAGAAGCTTCGTGTAATGTGAGAGTATTAGCATTACAACTAGTTTTAAGACCTCGGAGCTAAGCGTTCCTTGCCCCTTAGGGAGACAATAGGAAAGAAAGAGCCTAGGAACATCCCTGGGAGGACCTATGCTGAAAATCCTTGCTATTCCACTATGGATGAGTAAACTATTGTTCAGGAAATGTTCATTCCCTTCCCAGCCCCAAATCCATGGGAGCATTTTGATGTTGGCCTTGGCTATGTGACTTGCTTTGAACAGTGAACAGTGGATAGAAGTGACAGTATGCGAGTTTCAAGACTAGGCCTTAAGCAACATCACACATTTCTGATCTCCGCCATGAGAAGTACTTGATCCTAGACAAAAGAAAACCATGTAATCTGACCTTATCTGACCTGCAGATTTACAGAGTCACTCCAACAATCCACAGATGCAGCAGTGAGAAATCAATGTCTATTGTTGAATGCTTGTTCATTATGGAGAATTTGCTGACTAATAGAGCCACTCACTAAATATGTATCATTGACAGAGGGCTTCACTTCTTAGAGCTTTGCTTTCCTCATCTGTAAACCGAGATAGCTATTAATACCTATTTTGGGAATAGAACTATGTGAGCACCAGGTGAGGTGCTGCATGTGAAGCTCTAGCAGAGAGCCTGGAGTATGGAAAATGCTTAGCTAGCATTACTTCCATGTTCCTGATGTTGAAGCAGTTAGCCGAGTGTGTACACATCTGAGTGAGTGTGGCAGATTGAAGCTATAAGTCTAATTCTGGGTAGCAGCAGAAGAATGGGTTGGTTGTGAGGGTTGTCAGGGGCCAAGGTCAAGTGCTCCTGAGTATTGTGGTTGGATAGTAGCTGTGGGGATTCTTTTCTTTCTTGCTTGCTTAAAAGCATGAAAGCAGAGGACTCTGATAGGTGCCCTTGAGCCGGAGGTATCGTCTACCAGAGTTCATGGGAAAATGCCAGCATAACCTGCTGTCTCCTGCAGAGCCCCTGGAGGGACTTCCCAGGCTTATGTTTCCCACTCACTGGCTGTGTCCTCGGGCATGACTCCTGTTTCAGAAACTTCCTTGTTGCTCCCTTGTTTGGCCAAATTTCCACAGGCTGGCTGCCTCTAGGTGATTAGCTAGAAAGAAGGGTGTTGGCACTTTCCTGCTGAGAAAATCCATCCCTTTCAGCCACATGTCCTAGGCATTGCAGTGTCTAGGTCATTCTCATGTGTCCATGCAGAAGAAGAGCTGATGAAGGCAAATTTCCTGTCTTTGAACTCTTCAGAGGCCTTTAAATCCTCTCCTTGCATTTGTATATGCTGCTTGGAATGTCCTTTACTCTCTCCTCCCTTCCTTCTTTCCTTCCTTTTCCTCTCCTTCTTTCTCTCCCTTCTTTTTTCCCTCCCTCCCCCTTCCTCTACCTTCTTTCCTCTGTTCCTCCCTCCCTTTCTTTCCTTCTGTCTTTCCTCACCAAATGGTTGTTCATCTATTTAGTACTTATTTGAACAGCAATCCCTATTTAAAACTCTGCCATGAATTTTAGGCAGATTTTCTATGATCCCAAGAGTTCTGTTCTTATTTTTAATACATTGTGCTTATTACACAAAACTTTAAGAAACACCATTGTATGTCTGTCTCTCTGACTAGAGAGTGAGAGACCCATGGACGGGAAACATGTTCTATTGATCTCTCTATTCACTGGCACTCAGGATGATTTAATATTTGTAACATGAGTGAGTGAACAGATAAATGAAGGTTGTTGGTCTTAACATTGCTATCCACTTCAGTTATTGTCTAAGCCTGTCTTTCTCACTTCCTACAGACCCAGTGGAGGTGAATCAGCAGGAACACGTCACTTGAAGTGGATGAAGTTGAAGTTCTCGTCAGCCATAAAACTGCAGTTCATCACTGTTTCCAATAAGATCTGTCACCCTGGTTTTCCAGCTCCTATTTTCAACAGAATTGACACTTGTTCTTGTGAAAGGCCACCTTCCCATAGCAAAAACCCATATGACTGGTTTTATCTTTGGAAGCAGCCGCATCACTTAACATTAATCAGCTTAGAGCTGTGAGGTGGGGTGGGGTGTAAGTTTGACTAATGGTTGACGCAGCTGGCAATCTCTTAGATGGTGTGTTGGGGTTTAAAGTGTAATTTGATGGCTTTTCATGGTCTCTAAACTGCAAATTCAAGATTATTCGAAAGCATTTTATTTAATTTGTATGCTCTTTTAATAAAAAAAAAAGTTAAAAAACTAATAATCTTTTGAGCAGTTATAAAATGTATTTGCAACCGAACACAGAAATGTCTCCCTTTGCTGAGCAATCTAAGTTTGAGCTTAAAGAGGACTCTATGGGTACTTATGAGGAAGAGTGGGATGGTTTTGCAGATAATTCTTCTAGCTGATTCTCCAGGTTCATTCATTATCCCCAGCATACCCAAACTCTTCATATGTGGGTGCTGTGTGTGGAGGGCTTGTGTCTGGCCCATCTTTATATTCCAAGAGCCTCACCTGATGCTGTCATGAGGCAGGCATGAAAGAAATGTTTGCTGAATTGATGAATAATTGAACAAGAGGAGGGTTATCCACACTCTTCCTCCAGCAGTCCTAGGTGAGATCTGTAAGGCATTCACTTTGTCTTTCCACATTACCATCCATAGCAGTGTTCTCCACCAAGTGAGGACATGCCAAAGGGATGTGGGGTGTTAGAATGTTTGTGTACTGATTTTTACTTTTGCAAAAATCAGATTCAAAATCCTAGATTTAGAAGGACCTTAGAAACTGAATTTCAACTTCTTTACAAAGGAGGAAACAAAGTGAGGAAGCTCTTTGCTTAAGGACAAAATCCCACTTTCCTGCTCACTTCTAATTAGTTAAAAATTTTCCTGTATTATTTTCTTTAATTCCTTGGTGCATACTATTTCCATAACTTTCGCCAAGTCTTGCAACCTTTGGGATTGCTGCAAAAGACAGTGGCATCCTTTCCACTCTACTCTTTTCAACATTGCACCATTATCTCTTTTCTGCTTACAGATCCAGGGAATAAAACACTCTAAAAACACAAGGAAATTGGGCAGAATTCTATAGCTCATTGTGTCATACATGGACATGAAGAAAAATGCCACCTTGTCTCACCTGAAAGGGAGACCCAGTGAAACAGAGGGGGAGATGTGGTCCAGCTGAGGGCCTTGGAATGCGTTGAAGTTGGATCAAACCACTTGGTGAATGCTTTCTCAATCACATAATTGGCAAAGCCCCAAATGTGTCCAGCTGATATGGTAGAGTCTGTCAGCTAGTAGAGTCTCCCAGTTCATTATCAATCCATGGGATAATGATGACCATCATCACAATAATCATTATTGCTTTAGACAGGTGTGGATGAAAAAGGCACTCTGGGGGTTTCTTCTTGAAATAAGTTATTTCTTAGCCAACCCTGACTCTCCAGAGTGATTTTCTACAGAATTGAATGATCATGAAGCTGAAAGAGGCCCTTGGAGATCATTAGTTCTGGCTTTCTGCCTTCAAACAGGACTAACCTTTATAGAATAGTTGCTATATAGAAAATTCAGCCAAACTTACTTTTATATGTTATTCTTGTGATAGTATCTCTGTTGAGCATTCGATTAAGAAATGGGTTTGATGAATCAGAAACCTAGGGGGAAAAAGAAAATATTAATAAAAGGTAGGCAGAAGTTAACAAAGTGCTTCGGTGGAAAAGGAGGAAGGGTGAGGAAAAACATATTGTGCACCCATAGACATAGGAGAACTAGTCATTCTTAGGGAAGCATTTCAGGGTAGGTGAAGGTGAGAGTATGGAGGAAGGATGGGAGGTAAAGATAGAGAAGAGGTAGGCAGCGGCTAGCTCATGCCAGGCTTTGAATGTCATATTAGGGCATTTAAAGTTTATTTTCTAGGAACAGGGAACCATTAGAGAGTTTTAAGTAGAGAGTAGGGAGTGAAATATTAGGAAGGGGATAGTTATCCAAGTACAAAGAGAAAGAGAAAGAGTACCCAGAGTATTTGTGCTGATACAACCCATGAAAGGAGAGTCAAAAACAGATTGTCCTGTTAGGTAAGGAATCTGCCACGTCCTTTAATTGGGTGCCTTGGTTTCCTGGTACCTGATGAGTCTGGGCAGAGTTAACATTAGGACTAGACCCTTTTGAGCTGATTGAAAATAATTGAAAAATTTCCAAAGTGCACACAGACAATTTGTGGGCTCTAGTGTGTTGACTCTGTGGGTGAGAGGATAAAATATGTACTTGGTATATATGCACTTAAATAGGAAGTTAATGGTGTGTGACTGAGCAGCAATCATAGCCAAATCTCTGTTCCCTGTGGTTATAGGAAAGGTGGGGGATTAGGAGGGGACAGAGATAAGTAAAATCCATAGATAAACAAATCTCTTATTTTGACAAAAAATTCCAACCCTTTTATGACTCAGATTTTGGTCAATTGACATCTCAAGGGTTCAGCTGACCTAGATATGGGGCTTCTCAATTTCTGTTACTGCTTACCTTGCAGGGAACTTTGAAAGGAAGGTAGAAAAATCAGAAGGAGGGGAAGAGTGCCAGAGGCTTTGTTCATGTCGTTTCTAGGTATCAGTGCCCAGAAAAGTCTGGCCTGTGTCCCATGCACAATCAGTTTGGGAATGAGTGAATGGCAAGTCACAGCTTGGATGATTCACTGTGGAGCATCTGGGAGTTGATTACGTTTGACAAAGATAGAAATGTTGTAGCTTATTTTGAGATCCAGCCTGAAAGCTTCAGGTTTGCTCAGGGAAAGAGTGGAAGGGCCAAACTGTCCTAAGAAGATGCAGGAGTGAGGACAATCCTTTTACTGATCTCAGGGTCTGGGGCATAAGTTCCTCTAAATAACCTACATGGAAACAATCAGGACCTGTATCAGTAATCTCAGTGGAATGAGTGTTTCTGCAGAAGCCTGTGAAACATTCCAGTAGTTTTCAGTTAGAAGGCTCACTTCTGGCAAATCAATCACCCTGTCAGCTGTAATGTGACCACATTGCCAGGATGACATTCACTGACTCAGAAACTTTGAGCAAAGTGAGGCAATGTCAGTGGCAGAGGCTGAGGCACTCACCAAAGGTCAAGAGCTGTTGGGCAGTCCATGCTGGTCACGAGAGTTACTCACAGAAGGCCTGGCATTGGGAAAGTTACTGGAGATGTGAGCCCTTGGATATGCATTGCATAATATTGCAAAATGCCTTCAGGCTGCATAAGAGTAAGTATGTCCCAGGTTGAACACAACAAGAAGTTATCAATGTCATAATTGGGGCTGGTTGAGGGATATAGGTGTTTGTCCTATGTTTGTGGGCAGCAAGGAGATGTGGGGGAAAAAAGTTTTTAAATGTTGTTTTCTCTTTTCTCCCTTCCAGCTCTATGTGAACAAGGTCATTAGTGTCAATATTAAAGTCAAGCAAGACCTGGGTTCCTTTCCTGGATGTACTATTATGAACTACATGAGTGGGGATGTAATGTCAAACATTCTCTGTACCATTTTCCTCATTTTCCTTAGGGACACTAATGCTTACCCCACAGGTTTATTATTAGGGTTAAATGATAAAATATGTATGTAAAGTACATGTCTCAGTGCCTCGCATTTGGGAATCTATTGTTTATTATAACAGGGTCTGTGATGATGCCAAGAGGTATTAGAGCAGGGATTGGAAGGATCTGTCTGTACCAAGACCAATTTCCTTTGGGAAGTTTTATTAGGGATTAAGAAAGCCTAAAATCATACTTACCTGGTCAAAAGCCCTTTTCTACATTTGCCAGTGACAAGCTAAAGGAGGTGGAATTGGTGGTCAGTGGCAGCAGTACGTCCAGGGTTCAGCTCTCCTGGGACCACAAAAAGGCTTGATCTGACCCAGGTGAGGAGAGGAAGTTAGGAGGCTGAGTGACCAGACAGAGCAAAGTGCCTGTTGTAAAGGGTGATGCTCATGAAGAGGGAGGGGGCGTGGTGCCTAGGGTTGCCCATGTGCCCATTCTGTGTGATAATAATGTCTTCATGAGAGCTGTGTTAAAACTCCCTAGTGCCAAATGCTGAATTTCTATTGACTGTCATCAGATTCGAAGTTCTGATTGGGGCACTTCCTCTAATGGTTTGGCTAAAACTTCCCGAGAAGCTAGCACAATGACTGCCAACTTTTAGAACTGCCACACTGCCCTGCCCCCCCCCCTTTTGGAAAGACAGTTTCTTTTTTTTTTTTAAGAAATTAGAAATGTTTATTGTTTAAAACGAATATGAAAACAGTAAAAGCTAATTGATGTAAAAACTGGTATCTGAAAGTGGGAGTTGCCCATTTTAGGTTTCGTTTTCATAATAATTTGTACACACTTAATATTGGCTTTGAATTCAGGCTATAGATGGAGGTTGAAAAACAATGAAGCAACTGTTAGTAGAGACTGAAAAAAATGGTGAACCAAGTTATGAGATAGAACATTTGGCAAAATTTTGATCTACAGGAACTTGGACAGAAGACCCTTTGTAATACTTTTAAAAGTTCTAAGCTAAATATGAGCCCTCAGCAAGACAAATAGGCTGCTAATAATCCTAAGGACATTATTTTTTTTCCCTACAGGAGTTTGCCACAGCCAGAGTAGAGAAAGCCCTGTCCTGAAAAAAAAAAAATAGATGAAATTCACTACTTCAGAAGTAGTGAATTTTAGGACTTATATAGAGTAGATATGCATCAGATTCATAGAAAATTTATGAAGTTTTAAAATCCATTATACCAATAAAAGAACTACGTGCTTGGACAAAAAAAATTGCAATAGTTCAAAAAGAAGTAAGATTTCTGGACTTCTGACATTCAATGGATAGAAATCAGAATGAGAGTAACAGATATTTTTTACCCAAAGAGTTGAAAATCCTAGAGGTAGAGCCGAGAGATTCAGAGGATTGTGAACAAGTTAATTATCTCAGGGAGCAGAAATGAAATCTAATCAAGGAACATCCCCAGGACCAGAGTAACTTTTTTAAAATTAATTTTTATTGGAGTATATCTGTTTTACAATGTTGTGTTAGTTTCCACTGTATAGAAAAGTGAAGTAGCTATACATATGCATATAATACCCTCTTTTTGGATTTCCTTCCCATTCAGGTCACAACAGAGCTCTCACTAAGTAGCATTCCCTGAGCTATACAGTAGGTCCTCATTAGTTAGCTATTTTATATACAGTAACAGTAGTGTATATATGTCAATTCCAATTTCTCAAATCATCTAACGCCTTCTTCTCACCTTGGTGTCCATACATTTGTATGCTATATCTGTGTCTCTATTTCTGTTTTGCAAATAAGATCATACATACCATTTTTTTAGATACCACTGCTGCTGCTGCTGCTGCTAAGTTGCTTCAGTCGTGTCCGACTTTGTGCGACCCCATAGATGGCAGCCCACCAGGGTCCGCCGTCCCTGGGATTCTCCAGGCAAGAATACTGGAGTGGGTTGCCATTTCCTTCTCCAGTACATGAAAGGGAAAAGGGAAAGTGAAGTCGCACAGTCATGTCCGACTCTTAGCGACCCCATGGACTGTAGCCTACCAGGCTCCTCCGTCCATGGGATTTTCCAGGCAAGAGTACTGGAGTGGGGTGCCATTGCCTTCTCCCTAGATACCACATATATGTGTTAATACATGATACTTGGTTTTTCTCTTTCTGACTTACTTAACTCTGTATGATAGTCTCTAGGTCCATTATCTAGATGGTGATCTCTATGTCCATTATCTAGGTCCGCTATCTAGGTATGATAGTCTCTACAAATGATCCAGTATCGTTCCTTTTTATGGCTAAGTAATATCCCATTGTATATATATGCAAATTTTATATATATATATATATATATATCATATATTCTTTATCTGTTCTGTTCCTCTGTTGATGGACATTTAGACTGATTTCATTCATGATTATTGTAAATAGTGTTACAGTGAACATTGGGGTGCATATGTCCTTTTGCATTATGACTTTGGAAATAAGAACAGTAGTCATGTTTCTGGGTCATATGGTAGTTTTATTTTTAGTTTTTTAAGGAACCTCCATATGGTTTTCCATGGTGGCTGTATCAATTTGCATTTGCACCAACAGTGCAAAAAGGTTTACTTTTCTCCACACTCTCTCCAACATTTACTGTTTGTATAATTTTTAAACATTTATTTTTAATTGGAGGATAATTGCTTTACAATTTTTTTTTTGTAGATTTTTTTAATTATAGTCTGGCTGGTGTGAGGTGATACACCATTGAAGTTTTGGTTTACATTTCTCTAGGAATTAGTGATGCTAATCATCTTTTCATGGCTTTGTTGGCCATCTGTATTTTTTTGGATAAATATCTGTTTAGGTCTTCAGCCCAATTTTTGATTGATTTTTTTATATTGAACATATAAATTATATTTTAGAGATTAATCTTTTGCTAGTTGTTCTGTTTGCAAATATTTTCTCCGAGAGCTGTCTTTTCATCTTGTTTATGGTTTCCTTTGCTATGCAAAAGCTTTTAAGTTTAATTAGGTCTCATTTGTTTATTTTTGTTTTACTTTTATTACTCTAGGAGGTGGCTCAAAAAAGATTCTCCTACAATTTATGTCAGAGAGTATTCTGCCTATGTTTTCCTCTAAGAATTTATATTATCCTATCTTACTTTAGGTCTTTAAATCATTTTGACTTTATTTTTATACATGGTGTTAGAGTGTTCTGATTTTATTATTTTACATGTAACTGTCCAGTTTTCCCAGCACCATTTCTTTTTTTTTTTTTTTTGCCTTTTATTTATTTATTTTGCCTTTTTTTTTTTTTTTATAAATTTATTTATTTTAGTTGGGGGCCAATCACTTCACAACATTGCAATAGTTTTTGCCATACATTGACATGAATCAGCCATGGGTTTACATGTGTTCCCCCTCCTGGACCCCCCACCCACCTCCCTCCCCATCCCATCCTTCTGGATCATCCCATTGCCCCGGCCCTGAGCCCTTGTCTCATGCATCGAACATGGAATGGTGTTCTGTTTCACATATGATAATATACATGTTTCAATGCTATTCTCCCAGAACGTCCCACCCTCACCTTCTCCCTCAGAGTCCATAAAATTGTTCCATGCATCTGTGTCTCTTATTCTGTCTCGCATATAGGGTTATCGTTACCATCTTTCAAATTCCATATATATGCATTAGTATACTGTATTGTTGTTTTTCTTTCTGGCTTACTTCACTCTGTATAATGGGCTCCAGTTTCATCCATCTCAGTAGAACCGATTCAAATGTATTTTTTTTAATGGCTGAGTAATATTCCATTGTGTATATGTACCACAGCTTCCTTATCCATTCGTCTGCTGATGGACATCTAGGTTGCTTCCATGTCCTGGCTATTGTAAACAGTGCTGCGATGAACATTGGGGTACACGCGTCTCTTCCAATTCTGGTTTCCTCGGTGTGTATGCCCAGCAGTGGGATTGCTGGGTCATATGGCAGTTCTATTCCCAGTTTTTTAAGAAATCTCCACACTGTTCTCCATAGTGGCTGTACTAGTTTGCATTCCCACCAACAGCCCAGCACCATTTCTTAAGAGGTTATCTTTTCTCCATTGTGTATTCTTGTCTCGTTTATCAAAGATAAGGTGCATGACAAGGTTCATCGGTGTGTGAGTTTATCTCTGGTTTTCTTATCCTTTTCCGTTGATCTGCATTTCTGTTTTTTGTGCCAGTACCATACTGTCTTGATGACTGTATCTTTGCCTGTAATAAGAAGTCAGGGAACCTGGTTGTCCAGCTGTTTTTCTTTCTCAAGATTGATTTGGTTTTTCGTGACCTTTTGTATTTCCATACAAATTGTATAATTTTCTGTTCTGGTTCTGTGAAAAATGCCATCGGTGATTTGATGAGACTGCATTGAATTTATAGATTGCTTTGGGTAATATAGTCATTTTCAAAATATTGGTTCTTAGAATCCAAGAACATGACATATTTTCCATCTGTTTGTGTCATCTTTGATTTTTTTTTATCACAGTATAGTTTTCTGCATATAGATCTTTTGCCTCCTTAGGGAGGTTTATTCCTAGGTATTTTATTATGTTTGATGAAATGGTAAATGAGATTATTTTCTTGATTTCTCTTTCAGATGGTCCATTGATAGCATATAGGGATTCAGATTTCTGTGTATTAATTCTGTCTCTTGTGACTTTACTAAATTCATTGATTATCTCTAGTAGTTTTCTGGTGGCATCTTTAGGATTTTCTATGAATAGTATCATGTCATCTGCAAATAATGACTGCTTTACTTTTTGTTTTTTTCCAATTTGGATTCCTTTTATTTCTTTTTCTTCCCTGATTGCTGTGACTAGTATACTTCCAAGACTACGTTGAATAATAATGGTGAGAGAAGACAATCTGTTTTCTAGTTCCTGATCTTAGAGGAAATGCTTTCAAATTTTCACCATTGAGGAGATTGTTTGCAGGTGTTTTGTCATATATAGCCTTTATTATGTTGAGGTATGTTCCCTCTATGTCCATTTTCTGCACTTTTTTTAAATCATAAATGAGTGTTGAAGTTTGCCAAAAGATTTTTTCTGCATCTATTGAGATGATCAAATGGCACATGGTTTTTACTTTTCAGTTTGTTAACATGTTTTATCACATTGATCGATTTGCATACAGTGATGAATCCTTACACCCCTTGGATAAACCCTGCTTGATCATGATGTATAATGCTCTTAATGTATTGTTGGATTCAGATTGCTAGTATTTTGTTGAGGAATATCATATCTATATTCATTGGTGATATTGGGCTGTTTTGGGGGATATCTTTGTCTGGTTTTGGTATCAGGGTGATAGTGGCCTTGTAGAATGAATTTGGGTTGTCCCTCTTTATGCAAAATTTTTGGAAGAGTTTGAGAACAATAAGCATTAAGTCGTCTCTAAATGCTTGATAGGATTCATCTGTGAAGCCATCTGGTTCTGGGCTTTTGTGTATTGAAAAAATTTTAATCAGAGTTTCATTTGTATTACTTGTGATTGGTCTGTTAATATTTTCTGTTTCTTTCTGGTTCAATCTTGGAAGGTTGTACCTTTTACAGAATTTGTTAATTTCTTCTAGATTTCCCATTTTATTGGCATATAGTTGTTTGTAGTAGTCCCTTATGACCGTTTATATTTCTGCAATGTCCACTGTGTTAATTTAATTGATTTAATTTTATTTAATAATCCCTCCTTTTTCATTTATAGTTTTATTGATTTGAGTCCCTTCCCTTTTTTTCCCCTTGGGGAATATAGCTGAGGTTGATCATTTTTTTAAAAAATCTTCTCAAACAATGAACTTTCAGTTTCATTGATCTTTACTCTTGTTTCCTTCATTTCTATTTCATTTATTTCTGCTCTGACCTTCATAACTTTTTTTTTCTCCTACTAACTTTTTCTTCTTTCTCTAGTTGCTTTAATTGTAAGGTTAGGTTGTTTATTTGAGATTATTCTTGAATCTTGAGGTAGGATTGCATTTCTTTTCCCTCTTAGAATTGCTTTTGCTGCATCATATAAGTTTCAAGTTGTTGTGTTTTCATTGTCATTTGTTTCTAAGTATTTTTAAATTTCTCTTTGATTTCTTCAATTATCTTTTGGCTACTTAGCAGCATATTATTTAGTGTCCATGTGTTTGTGGTTTTTACTGTTTGTTTTTTTTTTGGAAAAGATACTTGATGCAATTTCAATTTTCTTAAATTTACCAAGACTTGATATGTTACTTAATATATGACCTATCCTGGAGAGTGTTTTGTGTGCACTTGAGGAAAAAGTGTATTCTGCTGCTTTTAGATGTATTGTCCTAAAAATATCAATTGAGTCTCTGTTTTAATGTGTCATTTAAGGTCTTTGTTTTCTTATTAACATTTTTGTTTGGATGATCAGTCCATTGGTGTAGTTGGGACGATAAAATACCCCACTATTATTGTGTTACTATTGATTTCCCTTTTTATGGCTGTTAGCATTTGCTTTATGTATTGAGGTGCTCCTATGTTAGGTGCATAAATATTTACATTTGTTATATCTTCTTCTTGGGTTGATCTCGTGATCATTATGTAGTGCCCTTCCTTGTCGCTTGTAACAGATGTTATTTTAAAGTCTATTTTATTTCTGATATGAGTATTGGTATTCCCACTCTCTTTTTATTTACATTTCCATGGAACATATTTTTTCTTCTCATTTTCTGTCACATGTGTCCCTAAGTCTGAAGTGGACTTCTTGTGGACAGTACATATACAGTCTTTTTAGAATCCATTCAGCCATCTGTGTCTTTTTGCTGACACATTTAATCCATTTACATTTAAGGTAATTATCAATAGGTATGTTTCTCTTACCATTTACTTAATTGTGTTGGGTTTGAATTTTTTGCTGTTGTTCTTTTTTCTTTTCTTTTGTTTAGCATCTAGAGAAGTTTTTTCAACAATTTTTATAAAGCTAGTTTGTTGGTACTGAATTCTCTTAGCTTTTGCTTATCTGGGAAGCTTTTGATTTCTCTTTTGAATATGAATGAGATCTTTGCTAGATAGAGTAATTTTGGTTGTAGGTTTTCCCCTTTCATTACTTTAAATATATCCTGCCACTCCCTTCTGGGCTGCAGAGTTTCTGCTGAAACAGCAGCTGATACCTTAGGATTCCCTGATATGTTATTTATTGTTTTTCCCTTACTGCTTTTATTATTTTTCTTTTAATTTTTGTTAGTTTGATTAATATATGTCTTGGTGTGTTTCTTCTTGGGTTGTATCCTGTATGAGATTCTCTTTGCTTCCCAGACTTGGGTGACTATTTTTTTTCCCATGTTAGGGAAGTTTTCAACTATAAATCTTTTGAAATATTTTCTAGGACACTTTCTCTATCTCTTTTTCTTCTGGGACCCTTATTACTTGTATGTTATTGTGTTTAGCATTGTCACAGAAGTCTCTGAGACTGTCTTCATTTCTTTTCATTCTTTTTTTCTCTATTCTGCTTTGAAGAAGTTATTTCCAACTTTCTATCTTCTTTGTCACTTATCCTTTCTTCTGCTTCAGTTATTCTGCTATTGAGTCCTTCTAGTGTGTGTGTGTGTGTGTGTGTGTGTTTAATTTATTTATTTTAGTTGGCGGATAATTACTTTACAATATTGTAGTGGGTTTTGCCATACATTGACATGAATCAGCCATGTGTTTGCATGTGTTTCCCATCTTGAACCCCCCTCCCACCTCTCTCCCCATCCCATCCTTCTGGGTCATCCCATTGCCCCAGCCCTGAGCATTTGTCTCATGCATTGAACCTGGAATGGTGTTCTGTTTCACATATGATAATATACATGTTTCAGTGCTATTCTCTCAGAACATGCCACCCTCACCTTCTCCCTCAGAGTCCATAAGACTTCTATGCATCTGTGTCTCTTATTCTGTCTTGCATATAGGGTTATTGTTACCATCTTTCAAAATCCATATATATGCACTAGTGTGGTTTTAATTTCAGTTGTTGTGTTGTTCATTACTATTTGTTCTTCAGTTCATGAAGTCTTTGTTAAACACTTCATCTATCTTCTGTCCATGCCTCCAAGTTTATTTCTGAAATTTGGGTCATCTTTACAATCACTACTTGGAATTATTTTTTCAGATAGACTGCTTATTTCCTCTTCATTTAATTATATATTATGATATATTTATATATTTATAATATTTATATATTTATTATATATATTTACCAAGGCAAACCATTCAATATCACGGTAATCCAAGTCTATGCCCCAACCAGTAATGCCGAAGAAGCTGAAGTTGAACGGTTCTATGAAGACCTACAAGACCTTCTAGAACTAACACCCAAAAAAGATGTCCTTTTCATTATAGGGGACTGGAACGCAAAAGTAGGAAGTCAAGAAACACCTGGCGTAACAGGCAAGTTTGGCCTTGCAGTACAGAATGAAGCAGGGGAAAGGCTAACAGAGTTTTGCCACGCGAACGCACTGGTAATAGCAAACACCCTATTCCAACAACACAAGAGAAGACTCTACACATGGACATCACTAGATGGTCAACACCGAAATCAGACTGATTATATTCTTTGCAGCCAAAGATGGAGAAGCTCTATACAGTCAGCAAAAACAAGACCAGGAGCAGACTGTGGCTCAGATCATGAACTGCTTATTGACAAATTCAGACTTAAATTGAAGAAAGTAGGGAAAACCACTAGTCCATTCAGGTATGACCTAGATCAAATCCCTTATGAGTATACAGTAGAAGTGACAAATAGATTTAAGGGACTAGACCTGATAGACAGAATGCCTGATGAACTATGGACAGAGGTTCATGACATTGTCCAGGAGACAGGGATCAAGAAAATCCCCATTGAAAAGAAATGCAAAAAAGCAAACTGGCTGTCTGAAGAGGCCTTACAGATAGCTGGGAAGAGAAGAGAAGCAAAAAGCAAAGGAGAAAAGGAAAGATATTCCCATCTGAATGCAGAGTTCCAAAGAATAGCAAGGAGAGATAAGAAAGCCTTCCTCAGTGATCAGTGCAAAGAAATAGAGGAAAACAACAGATTGGGAAAGACTAGAGATCTCTTCAAGAAAATTAGAGATACCAAAGGAACATTTCATGCAAAGATAGGCTCGATAAAGGACAGAAATGGTATGGACCTAACAGAAGCAGAAGATATTAAGAAGAGGTGGCAAGAATACACAGAAGAACTGCACAAAAAAGATCTTCATGACCCAGATAATCACGAAGGTGTGATCACTCACCTAGAGCCAGACATCCTGGAATGTGAAGTCAAGTGGGCCTTAGAAAGCATCACTACAAACAAAGCTAGTGGAGATGATGGAATTCCAGTTGAGCTATTTCAAATCCTGAAAGATGATGCTGTGGAAGTGCTGCACTCGATATGCCAGCAAATTTGGAAAACTCAGCAGTGGCCACAGAACTGGAAAAGGTCAGTTTTCGTTCCAATCACAAAGAAAGGCAATGCCAAAGAGTGCTCAAACTACTGCACAATTGCACTCATCTCACATGCTAGTAAAGTAATGCTGAAAATTCTCCAAGCCAGGCTTCAGCAATACGTGAACCGTGAACTTCCAGATGTTCAAGCTGGTTTTAGAAAAGGCAGAGGAACCAGAAATCAAATTGCCAACATCCACTGGATCATCGAAAAAGCAAGAGAGTTCCAGAAAAACATCTATTTCTGCTTTATTGACTATGCCAAAGCCTTTGACTGTGTGGATCAGAATAAACTGTGGAAAATTATGAAAGAGATGGGAATACCAGACCATCTGACCTGTCTCTTGAGAAACCTTTATGCAGGTCAGGAAGCAACAGTTAGAACTGGACATGGAATAACAGACTGGTTCAAAATAGGAAAAGGAGTACGTCAAGGCTGTATATTGTCACCCTGCTTTTTTAACTTATATGCAGAGTACATCATCAGAAACGCTGGGCTAGAAGAAACACAAGCTGGAATCAAGATTGCCAGGAGAAATATCAATAACTTCAGATATGCGGATGACACCACCCTTATGGCAGAAAGTGAAGAAGAACTAAAGAGCCTCTTGATGAAGGTGAAAGAGGAGAGTGAAAAAGTTGGCTTGAATCTCAACATTCAGAAAACTAAGATCATGGCATCTGGTCCCAACACTTCATGGGAAATAGATGGGGAAACAGTGGAAACAGTGTCAGACTTTATTTTTTGGGGCTCCAGAATCACTGCTGATGGTGACTGCAGCCATGAAATTAAAAGATGGTTGCTCTTTGGAAGGAAGGTTATGGCCAACCTAGATAGCATATTTAAAAGCAGAGACATTACTTTGCCAACAAAAGTCCATCTAGTCAAGGCTATGGTTTTTCCAGTGGTCATGTATGGTTGTGAGAGTTGGACGGTGAAGAAAGCTGAGCGCCAAAGAATTGATGCTTTTGAACTGTGGTGTTGGAAGACTCTTGAGAGTCCCTTGGACTGCAAGGAGATCCAATCAATCCATCCTAAAGGAGATCAATCCTGGGTGTTCATTGGAAGGTCTGATGTTGAGGCTGAAACTCCAATACTTTGGCCACCTCATGCGAAGAGTTGACTCATTGGAAAAGACCCTAATTCTGGGTAGGATTGGGGGCGGGAGCAGAAGGGGACGACAGAGGATGAGATGGTTGGATGGCATCACTGACTCTATGCACATGGGTTTGGGTAGACTCCGGGAGTTGGTGATGGACAGAGAGGCCTGGCGTGCTGCAATTCATGGGGTCGCAAAGAGTCCGACACGACTGAGCAACTGAACTGAACTGAATATATTTATTAATCTTCTCATTGTGTCTAACCTACTGTCTTTGAATTCTCCTTTCTGTAGGTTGTAGGGCCATTGCTCCTCTTGCTTATGGTATCTGCCCCCAGTGGATGAGGTTGGCCCAGTGGCTTGTGTAGGTTTCCTGTTGGGAAGGACTAGTGCCTGTGCTCTGATGGGTAGAGCTGAGTTTCATCCCTCTGATGGGCAGACCCACATCATGTGGTGTGTTTTGGTATATCTGTGTGCTTAGCACTTTAGACAGCCTGTCTGCTAGTAGGTAGGTTTGTTTTACAGTTATCCTTGTTTTTTAGCATGATATATTAAGCACCTTGGAGTCAAGGTGGAGACTTTCTGTTGAGATCTTGCCAATTAATATTCCCTGGGTGTCAGAATTCTCTGTGATTTCCCAGTTGGTGCAGTGGTAAAGAATATGCTTGATAACATCATTGACTCAACGGACAGGAATATGAACAAACTCTGTGAGATAATGAAAGACAGAGGAGCCTGAGGTGTTGCAGTCCATGGGGTTGCAAAGAGCTGGACATGATTTAGTGACTGAACAACAACAAGAAGGAATTCTCCAGTGGTCCAATGTCCTGGCCTTAGCACTCCCACTTCAGAGGCTCAAGCTTAACCCCTGGTTAGGGAACCATGATCCTGCAAGCCACACAGTGCAATGAAAAAAAGGTCAGGAAATAAAATGAACAGACAAACAAAACCCAAGACAAATAGCAAAAACAAAAACAAAGAGCAATAGTTTTTTAAAAAGGAAAACAAATAAAACCCAAGATAAATGGTAAAAGAAAAATGAAACAAAGAAAAATAAAAATTAATATAAAAAAAGAAACAAAAACAATGAAAATAAAAAACCAGAGAGCAACCAGACATATAAAAGAACCTAAAAACAAAATCAGAGCAATTAAAAACAAAACTAAGAAAAACAAGAAAGAAAACCAAAGTAGAATACAAACTAAAAATAAAGTAAAATAAATGTTAAAAACACAGAAAGGAAAGAACACAAAATAAAGGAAAGGTAAAGTAAAAATAGAAAAATAAAAATTACATTAAAAATAATGAAAGCAGCAACAGAACAGAACAAATAAAAATAGCAATAAGAATATTTTCCTGGTGTCTCATCTGTCAGTGTTTTTACCCCCACTATGATCCCCCAGCCAAACTCTGCTTTCCCTGGTATTCTCTAGGTAGGCTTCTGGACTTGCTGTGGACAATGTGTGGGCAGCTCAGACTCTGACCTGGCCCAATCATCATATGTACTTGACCCCATCGACTGGTCTCAGTTGTGGGAACACTCATTGTCTATTCATATATTCCACAGATGCAGAGTTTATCAAGCTGATCATGGGGATTTAACTTGTGGCTTGTGCAATTATATAAGAAGATTTTCATTCCTCTTCTTTAGTCACTATATTGGGCTTTAGCTAAGGCTTTAGCCCCACCTCTCCATGTGGGCCTCCCACAGAGGTCTGCTCCTGAGGCTTCCCCAAAGCACTCAGGTCTGACCTGATGAGGACAGGGCATGGAGGTGGCCTGGCTGCTGGGTCACAGGAGCCCCGGCAAAAACAGGTGCAGGGGGGATCAGTGGCTGCAAGAGATATAGTCCAGCCAGTGAGGAGGTGCACAGGGAAGCCAATGGCCAGGGGTTCAAGAGATATAGCTATAGTGGTAGCCTTTTCCATAATCCACTGGCTATAGTGAAAGGATCAGTCCTGTTAGCAGCCTTTCCTAGTGCCTGGTGACAGGTGCTTCTTCTTTTTTTTTTAAATTTGCAAACCTGTTTCACTCAACAACTGTCAAAATGTTGTGTAATTTTTTAACAACTTAAACTTTTATTTGTTGGAAGTCTGTTGTTGATGATGACTATAAGGGGATGTGGAGCCATCCTAGAATGTCATAAAGCCAGAATTGGTGAATTTTCTTAATTATTCACAGGGATGTTTACATGAAAGAGGTAAACTGGGAGGGAAAGATGAATTTCAGAGCAATTCCTGAAAGCTGGAGGGAACTGTTTAGTGCAGTGCCTGGAGGGAAGGGACATCTCGCATTTTCTTTTTATCCCTTTTTCCAAGGGTCATCTGATTGACAGCCCTTTAATCCTGGAGGATATCAGTGAGAAATCATCTCCCCTTCCATTGATTCCTTCTGATTCTTCTGCATGAGTGGGACCTAAAACCTGCCCCTGGGTCCAGAATCGTTTTTCTCTCCAGGACAGAGACTACCTGGATCCTCAGGCCCTAGTGCTCTGAACTCATTGTTTTTGTATCTCTCTGAAAGGGTCTTTATTTTTCATAAATCTCATGGACATAAATATTGGGCATAGATATTTCCCTTTGGTAACATCTATGCAGCTTGGGTTATTTTTCTATTTTTCTAAGATTCAATGGGACTATAAACTGATATTCTGATTGGGGTGGAAATGATAAGAAGAGAAGAATGAAGGAATGCAACACACTTACTTTTATAAATATAGATACTACCACCAATCCATTTGGGCTCTTTGCAGCTTCTGTGACATTGGTATATAGCTCGTGGTTATAGTGGATGAGCTGCACCTGGCAGGAGGAAAAAGCAATAATGCAATAATGAGAACAACAATGTAACATTAAAAGATGTGAGGCACCCCCAAAGCCACCCTACATAAGGGTAAACTGTAAATTGGAAAACAATTAGAAAGATAATCCTATAATTGAGATTTCAGGGATATGGCATGTGTCATAAAATACATGCACATGAATGCACACATACAAAAATACCCATTCATATTTACAATTATTTTCTGGTAACAATCATGACTTTAATAATTTCAGTGCCCATCTGGCTCTGGCTTCATTTGGGGACATTTTCTCTAAAGGGTATGTAAAGTTATTTTCCCTTTTTAGAAGCAGAAAAGCCCTACAGAGGTGGGCCAGCTTTCCAGGCTGCACCTACAGTTGCCATCAGAAGCAGGTAAATCTTCCTCATGGCCATGGGCAAGCAGGGAATTGCTAGATCCTGTCAGTCAAGTGACTCAGGAGGAGACTGGCCAGCCTGCAAGATGAAGTGCTCCTGAGGGAGAGGAAGTTGGTGGCTTAGGTTTCTGATGCATCAGCCTGGACAGGTTATCTGTGCAGGACTTAACTTGCATTGAATGAAGATCAGTAATCTGCCTGTTGAGCCTTTATGTATTCATTTCAGGCTGTGGTTTTGAAATATGTTTTAACAATATGGGAGTATAATTTTGTAATAAACTAAACAATAGAGAAATTGAAACAAAAGCCCCTCCCCCACCTCTTTCTAATTGTAGTCCAAGCAGTATGATTATTAAGAGTTTAGTACATATCCTTCCAGATATTTTTTTGTGTTTATAACTCATACACACAAACAGTTTAAAAAACATTAAATGAGTAAATTCATAGAAACATACAACCTACCAATGTTGCATCAAGAGAAAATAGAAATCTGAACAGATGAGTACAAATAAGGTGATTGAAGTAGCAATCAAAAACCTCTCAGCAAAAAAAAAAAAAAAAAAAATCCCTGGGCAAGATGGTTTTGTGGGTGAGTTCCACCGATCTTTCAAATAAGAATTCATATCAATCATTCTTAAACTATTCCAAAACATAGAAGAAGAAAGAACATTTCCAAATTCATTTTATTAGGCCAGACTCATCCTGACACAAAGCCAGACAAAGACACTGCAAGAAAACAGAACTAAAGGCCAATATTCCTAATAGAAAAATGGCACTAACCAGGTGGCACGCTAGTGGTAAAGAACCTGCCTGACAATGCAGGAGACATACAAGATGAGATGCAGGTTAGATCCCTGGGTCTGGACGATCCCCTGGAGGAGGGCATGGGAACCCACAAAGTAATAGAACTGAGGACCCTGAGACAAATCCTCACACTTACTGTCAACTGATCTTCAACAAGGGTGTCAAGAACACATAATGATACAAGATAGGCTCTTCAATAAATTATTTTGGGAAAACTAACTATCCCATGCAGAATAATGAAATTGGACTTTGCTTCATACCACATATAGAAGTCAACTAAAAGTAGATTAAAGACTTATGTATTAAACCTGAAGCTGTAAAACTAGTAGATGAAAGAACAAATAATACACAAGGGGATCCCCATAAGGATAACAGCTGATCTTTCAATAGAAACCCTTCAGGCCAGAAGGGAATGGCAGGATATACTTAAAGTGATGAAAGAGAAAAACCTAAAACCCAGATTACTATACCCAGCAAGGATCTCATTCAAATATGAAGGAGAAATCAAAAGCCTTACAAACAAACAAAAGCTGAAAGAATGCAGCACCACCAAACCAGCCCTTCAACAAATGCTAAAGGATATTCTCTAGACAGGAAACACAGAAAAGGTGTATAAACTCGAATGAAAAACAACAAAGTAAATGGCAACAGGATCATACTTATCAATAATTACCTTAAATGTAAATGGGTTGAATGCCCCAACCAAAAGACAAGGACTGGCTACAAGACCCCTATATATGCTGTCTACAAGAGACCCACCTCAAAACAAGGGACACATACAGACTGAAAATGAAGGGCTGGAAAAGGATACTTCACACAAATGGAGACCAAAAGAAAGCAAGAACAGCAATACTCATATCAGATAAAAATAGACTTTAAAATAAAGGCCATGAAAAGAGACAAAGAAGGACACTACATAATGATCAAAGGATCAATCCAAAGAGAAGATATAACAATTATAAATATATATGCACCCAACGTAAGAGCACTGCAATATGTAAGGCAAATGCTAACAAGTATGAAAGGGTAAATTAACAATAACACAATAATAGTGGGAGACTTTAATACCCCACTCACACCTATGGAAAAATCAACTAAACAGAAAATTACTAAGGAAACACAAACTTTAAATGATACAGTGGACCAGTGAGACCTAATTGATATCTAGAGGACATTTCACCCCAAAACAATGAATTTCACCTTTTTCTCAAGTGCACACGGAAACTTCTCCAGGATAGATCATATCCTGGGCCATAAATCTAGCCTTGGTAAATTAAGAAAAAATTGAAATTCTTCCAATCATCTCTTCTGACCACAATCCAGTAAGATTAGATGTCAATTACAGGAAAAAAAAAACCCATTAAAACTCCAACACAAGGAGGCTAAAGAACACGCTTCTGGATAACCAACAAATCACAGAAAAAATCATAAAAGAAATCAAAATATTCATAGAAACAAATGAAAATGAAAACCCAATAACCCAAAACCTATGGGGCACTGTAAAAGCAGTGCTAAGGGGAAGGTTCATAGTAATACAGGCTTACCACAAGAAACACGAAAAAAGTCAAATAAGTAACTTAACTCTACACTTAAAGCAACTAGAAAAAGGAAGAAATGAAGAACCCCAGGGTTCGTAGAAGGAAAGAAACCATAAAAATTAGGGCAGAAATAAATGCAAAAGAAACAAAAGGGACCATAGCAAAAATCAGCAAAGCTAAAAGCTGGTTCTTTGAGAAGATAAATAAAATTGACAAACCATTAGCTAGATTCATCGAGAAACAAAGGGAGAAGAATCAAGTCAACAAAATTAGAAATGAAAATGGAGAAATCATAACAGACAACACAGAAATACAAAGGATCATAAGAGACTACTAACAGCAACTATCAGCCAATAAAATGGACAACTTGGAAGAAATGGACAAATTCCCAGAAAAGTACAACTTTCCAAAACTGAACCAGGAAGAAATAGAAAATCTCAACAGACCCATCACAAGCATGGAAATTGAAACTGTAATCAGAAATCTTTCAGCAAACAAAAGCCCAGGACCAGAAGGCTTCAGAGCTGAATTCTACCAAAAATTTAGAGAAGAGCTAACACTTATCCTACTCAAACTCTTCCAGAAAATTGCAGAGGGAGGTTAACTACTAAACTCATTCTATGAGGCCACCATCACCCTAATACCAAAAACAGACAAAGATGCCACACAAAAGGAAAACTACAGGCCAATATCACTGATGAACATAGATGCAAAACTCCTTAACAAAATTCTAGCAAACAGAATCCAACAACACATTAAAAAGATCATACATCATGACCAAGTGGGCTTTATCCCAGGGATGCAAGGATTCTTTAATATCCACAAATCAATGAATGTAATACACCAGATTAACAAATTGAAAGGTAAAAACCATATGATTATCTCAATAGATGCAGAGAAAGCTTTTGACAAAATTCAACATCCATTTATGATAAAAACCATCAGAAAACAGGAATAGAAGTAACATAACTTAACATAATAAAAGCTATACATGACAAACCCACAGCAAACATTATCCTCAATGGGGAAAAATTGAAAGCATTTCACCTAAAGTCAGGAACAAGACAAGGGTGCCCACTCTCACCACTACTATTCAACATAGTTTTGGAAGTTTTAGTCACAGCAATCAGAGGAGAAAAAGAAATTAAAGGGATCCAGATTGGAAAAAAGAAGTCAAACTCTCACTGTTTGCAGATGACATGATCCTCTGCATAGACAGCCCTAAAGACTCCACCAGAAAATTTCTAGACCTAATCAATGAATACAGTAAAGCTGCAGGGTATAAAATAAACACACAGAAATCCCTTGCATTCCTATACACTAACAATGAGAAAACAGAAAGAGAAATTAAGGAAACAATTCCATTCACAATTGCAATGAAAAGACTAAAATTCTTAGGAATATATATACCTAAAGAAACAAAAGACCTACATATAGAAAAGTATAAAAAAAAAAAACTGATGAGGGAAACCAAGAGGACACAAATAGATGGAGAAATATACCATGTTCATGGATTGGAAAAATCAATAAAGTGAAAATGAGTATATTTCCCAAAGCAATCTATAGATTCAATGAAATCAATCCCTATCAAGCTACCAATGGTATTTTTCACAGAACTAGAACAAATAATTTTACAATTTGTAAGGAAATACAAAAAACCTCGAATAGCCGAAGCAATCTTGAGAAAGAAGAATGGAACTGGGGGTATTAACCTGCCTGACTTCAGAGTATACTACAAAGCTACAGTCACCAAGACAGGATGGTACTGGCACAAAGAGAGAAGTATAGATCAATGGAACAAAATAGAAAGCTCAGAGATAAATCCACGCACCTATGGACACCTTATCTTTGACAAAGGAGGCAAGAATATACAATGGAGAAAAGACAATCTTGTTAAATAGATTTCTTTAACAAGTGGTGCTGGGAAAACTTGTCAACCACTTGCAAAAGAATGAAACTAGAACACTTTCTAACATCATTAACAAAAATAAACTCAAAATGGATTAAAGATCTAAACGTAAGACCAGAAACTATAAAACTCCTAGAGGAAAACATAGGCAAAACACTCTCCGACATAAACCCACAGAAGGATCCTCTATGATCCACCTCTCAGAATATTGGAAATAAAAGCAAAAATAAACAAATGGGACCTAATTAAAATTAAAAGCTTTTGCACAACAAAAGAAACTATAAGCAAGGTGAAAAGACAGCCTTCAGAATGGGAGAAAATTATAGCAAACGAAGCAACGGACAAACAATTAATCTCAAAAATATACAAGCAACTCCTGCAGCTGAACTCCAGAAAAATAAATGACCCAATCAAAAAGTGGGCCAAAGAACTAAACAGACACTTCTCCTAGGAAGACATGCAGATGGCTAACAAACACATGAAAAGATGGTCAACATCACTCATTATCAGAGAAATGCAAATCAAAACCACAACGAGGTACCATTTCATGCCCGTCAGAATGGCTGCTATCCAAAAGTCTACAAACAATAAATGCTGGAGAGGGTGTGGAGAAAAGGGAACCCTCTTACACTGTTGGTGGGAATGCGAACTAGTACAGCCACTATGGAGAACAGTGTGGAGATTCCTCAAAAAACTGGAAATAGAACTGCCATATGACCCAGCAGTCCCACTGCTGGGCATACACACTGAGGAAACCAGAATTGAAAAAGACATGTGTACCCCAATGTTCATCACAGCACTATTTATAATACCAAGACATGGAAGCAACCTAGATGTCCATCGGCAGACGAATGGATAAGAAAGCTGTGGTACATATACACAACGGAATATTAGTCAGCCATTAAACAGAATACATTTGAATCAGTTCTAATGAGGTGGATTAAACTGGAGTTTATTATACAGAGTGAAGTAAGCCAGAAAGAGAAACACTAATACAGTATATTAATGCATATATATGGAATTAAGGACTATGGTAACAATAACCTTATATGTGAGAGAGAAAAAGAGACACAGATGTATAGAACTGTCTTTTGGACTCTGTGGGAGACGGGGAGGGTGTGATGACTTGAGCGAAGAGCATTGAAACATGTATATTATCATATGTGAAACAGATCACCAGTCCAGGTGCAGTGCATTAGACACGGTGATCAGGGCAGGTGCACTGGGATGACCCAGAGGAATGGAATGGGGAAGGATGTGGAAGGGGGGTTCGGGATGGGGAACACATGTACACCCATGGCTGATTCATGTCAATGTATGGCAAAACCCACTACAATATTGTAAAGTAATTAGCCTCCAATTAAAATAAATAAATTTTTTTTAAAAAAGAATGGTGGTTGTCAGGGGTTAAGTGGATAAGGAAATGAGATTATTGTACTCTTGTACAAAGTTTCAGTTATGAAAGTGAATGACTTCTGGAACTCTGCAGCACCAGAATGGTAGTGATAACTAACAATATTATGTTGTACACTTGGAATTTTCTAAAAATATAGATCCTAAGTTAAATCTTATCACACATACTCACACACTGGTAACTATGTAGAGGTGATGAATAGGTTACTTAGCTTTATTCTGGTGATCTTTCACAATGTATACATGTATCAAAATATCAAATTGTACACCTTAAATGTGTACAATTTTCATACATCAAAGGTATCTCAACAAAAATAAAAAGTGAAACAAAAAGTGGAAATGGAAAAACAATGGAATGATATTCAGCCATAAAAAGGAACACATTTGAGTTAGTTCTAAGCAGGTGGATGAACGTAGAGACTATTATACAGAGTGAAGTAAGTCAGAAAGAGAAAGATAAATATCATATTCTAACGCATATATACGGAATATAGAAAAATGCTACTGAAGAATTTGTTTACAGGGCAGCAATGGAGAAGCAGACATAGAGAATAGACTTATGGACATGGGGAGAGGGGAGGAGAGGGTGAGATGTATTTTAAAAAAGAAAGAAAGAAAGAGGACTTCTGAAAGCATGTAAAGAGTTAGCCCAGATCAAAGTCCTTTTTTGAACAGTTGGTGTAGGAGGGCTGTGGGAGGGGATTTTTAGGATGATGTCTCATTATTATCCATATGTTGTCAGAGTATTAATGAACTTAGTGATAATTCTAGTATTGAACTAAAATCCTATGATGAGGTCAAGTGTTGTTAGGGCTGGAGGAGCTCTTGTAAAGGATCAGGGACTAGGATTTACTCTGTGATGTGCCAGGGTTTGGTGGGTCATTGTCTGTTGTCACATAAGTAGAGACTTACAGGAAGTCCCCTACATGTGAACCTTCAAGTCATTAAGTTTCAAAGGTGTGAACATGCATTCCCTTTTCCAGTCACATAAGTTAGTTCATGTCTTACGTACATTGTCACATACATGCATCCTATTTGTGTACTTCACTGTACATTACTGTATAGTGTTCAGTAGTACAATATCTTTATTTCAAGCCCAGGATGTCCCAGAGCAAGAGGGTAGATAGAATTGAATCCAGCAAGGAACCAGAACCTGTGCCATCATCATCAGATGTGAGTGAAATCACAGCTTGCCCTCCATCTCCTATTGCGGATTATCCTTCGGTTCCACCATTTCCCACCTCCTCTCCCTCCTCTAGTCAGTCAGTAGCTCTTCTTGCCTGTTCACTCAATGCCAGCCCCTGTATGCCAGCAGTTGTACTGTACTGTAAGATTAAAAATGTTTTCTTTATTTTTTGTGTTTGTTTTTTTATATATTATTCGTGTAAAAAGTACTATAACCTATTACAGCACAGTACTATAGAACCAACTGTGTGAAAAAAAAAAAAGAAACAATGGAAATGGAATCATTTGTAAGTAACTATGAACTTGATTTTTAAAACTTTTGAAAAAATTTAAAAAGTTTGTAGATATCTTTCTAAGTCCATGTGTATGAATCTACCTAAATCTTTCTAATAGCTGTAGAATTCTCCATCGTATAAATGCCTTGCAACATATTTACCATCCTCTCAATAGTTTTCAGGTTGTTTCCATTTTTTTGTCTCTTGTAAATAACATCACAGCAAGATTAGCATACATCTTTCTATAATGATACTGGCGTTTTCCACAGGCTGATGTGAGTATATAATCAGTTCAGTTCAGTTACTCAGTCATGTTTGACTTTCTGCAACCCCATGGGCTGAAGCAAGACAGGCTTCCCTGTCCATCACCAACTTCTGGAGTTTGCTCAAACTCATGTCCATCAAGGCCTTCTCCTGCCTTCAATCTTTCCCAGCATCAGGGTCTTTTTCCAATGAGTCAGTTCTTCGCATCAGGTGGCCATAGTATTGAAACTTCAGCCTCGGCATCAGTCCTTCCAATGAATACTCAGGACTGGTTTCCTTTAGGATTGACTAGTTTGACCTCCTTGCAGTCCAAGGGACTCTCAAGAGTTTCTCCAACACCACAGTTCAAAAGCATGAGTAATTCAGTGCTCAGTTTTCTTTATGGTCAACTCTTACATCCATACATGACTACTAGAAAAACCAGAGCTTTGACTAGATGGACCTTTGTCAGAAAAGTAATGTCTCTGTTTTTTTGATATGCTGTGTAGGTTTGTCATAGCTTTTCTTCCAAGGAGAAAGTGTCTTTTAATTTCATGGCTGCAGTCACCATCTGCAATGATTTTAGAGCCCCCAAAATAAAGTTTCTCAAATTTTCTATTGTTTTCCCTTCTATTTGCCATGAAGTGATGGAACCAGATGCCATGATCTTAGTTTTTTACTTGATGGAAACTTTTAGGGCTTCAAGCTTGGGAGACAGCATCTCAAGTAACCCTGAGAGAACTGCACTGAGGTGGTGAGGGGAGAAGTCAGGTTATGTAGAAGTCTTACAACAAACGGCAGGTAACCTGAATATCAGAAGATTATTATTAACTAAAGAAAACCAGATATCTAAAATTAAGGAATTTAGCACTTTTTTATGTATGACAAGATTCAAGAGTCTGGGCTCACTGAAATCATTCCTCTCCTATGCATCTCAGCTATCTGGGGCTGGTATCCTGTGTTTTTCAAATCCTGAGTTCCCTTTGGGCTCACTGTAGAGCGTGACTGCAGTCCTGGTGGCTGCCAGATCACAGACATTGTTCTTTCCTGAGTGCCTTTAGGGCTTACTTTGGAGGGCTGGAATCGCTGATGACGGTGGCATCATTGTTTATTGATGAGAAATGGAATACTTCCTGCTATATTAGTAAGCAAGGATGTCGCAATCATCAGTGATTCCAACTCTCAAATGCCTAAAGGCATTTAGGAAGGAGAAGAATACCTATGATCTAACAGCCATCAGACTGCAGCCATTACCTAAGTTGAGCTCCTAGGAACTCAGGATGTGAAAAATGTAGGATACTGGACCCAGGTAGCTGAGGTGCATATGAAAGGAATGATTTCAGTTAACCCAGACTCTTGCAGTTTCCCATTTATAGAAAAGCATTATATTCCTTAACTTGACATATCTGGTTTTCTTTAACTAACAATAATCTTTTGATGTTCAGACTACCTCCCCTCTGTTGTAAGACTTCTATAAAACCTAACTCCTCTGCCTACCTCCTCAGTGAAGTTCTCTCAGGGTTACTTGAGATGATGTTTCCTGGGCTTGAAGTCCTAAAGATTCCAACCAAAAAAAAAATATAACTCTCAACTTTAGGTTATTATTTTTATATCAACAGTTATGGTGACCATGAGGGAGCCAGAGCAGATTCTTCTCCTCCACCTGAACTCTTCAAAGATTTGGACCTTTGGTACCAGCAGGGTCACCTTGTGTCCATCCACCTCCATAGAATGTTAGACAAATTTGAGTGAGTCGCTCCTGTTTCTAGGATCTCCTGTTATTGGATGATGAACTGAAGTTTTACTCAGTGGGAGAAGAGGTTATCCTTGAAACTTGGTTTCAAGAAAATGTACCTGGGTTGCTCAGTTTAGACACTGAGTGGGTTGTCTTCAGTTGAAGGACTGGGAAGATTTTGCTCAGTTTAGGCACTGAGAAGGTTATCTAGGGTGTAAATGCACTGGGAAGACTCAGTTTGGAGCAGTTCAGTTCAGTCGCTCAGTCGTATCCGACTCTTTGCGACCCCATGAATCTCAGCACGCCAGGCCTCGCTGTCCATCACCAACTCCCGGGGTTTACCCAAACCCATGTCCATCGAGTCAGTGATGCCATCCAATCATCTCATTCTCTGTTGTCCCCTTCTCTTCCTACCCCCAATCCTTCCCAGCATTAGGGTCTTTTCCAATGAGTCAACTCTTCGCATGAGGTGGCCAAAGCATTGGAGTTTCAGCTTCAACATCAGTCCTTCCAATGAACAACCAGGATTGATCTCTTTTAGGATGGACTGGTTGGATCTCCTTGCAGTCCAAGGGACTCTCAAGAGTCTTCTCCAACACCACAGGTCAAAAGCATCAATTCTTCGGCGCTCAGCTTTCTTCACTGTCCAACTCTCACATCCAAACATGACCACTGAAAAAACCATAGCCTTGACTAGATGGACATTTGTTGGCAAAATAATGTCTCTGCTTTTAAATATGCTATCTAGGTTGGTCATAAGCTTCCTTCCAAGGAGTAAGCATATTTTAATTTCATGGCTGTAATCACCATCAGCAGTGATTTTGGAGCCCCAAAATATAAAGTCTTACATTGTTTCCACTGTCTCCCCACCTATTTGCCATGAAGTGATGGGACCAGATGCCATGATCTTAGTTTTCTGAACATTGAGCTTTAAGCCAACTTTTTCACTCTCCTCTTTCACTGTCATCAAGAGGCTCTTTAGTTCTTCTTTGCTTTCTGCCATAAGGGTAGTGTTATCTGCATATCTGAGGTTACTGAGATTTCTCCCAGCAATCTTGATTCCAGATTGTGTTTCTTTCAGCCCAGCGTTTCTCATGATGTATTCTACATATAAGTTAAATAATCAGGGTGACAATATACAGTCTTGACGTACTCCTTTTCCTATTTGGAACCAGTCTGTTGTTCCATGTCCAGTTATAACTGTTATTTCCTGACCTGCATACAGGTTTCTCAAGAGACAGGTCAGATGGTCTGGTATTCCCATCTCTTTCAGAATTTTCCACAGTTTATTGTGATCCACACAGTCAAAGGCTTTGGCATAGTCAAGAAAGCAGAAGTAGATGTTTTTCTGGAACTGTCTTGCTTTTTCAGTGATCCAGCGGATTTTGGCAATTTGATCTCTGGTTCCTCTGCCTTTTCTTTCTTTCTTTCTTTTTTTTTTAATTAAATTTATTTATTTTAGTTGGGGGCTAATTACTTTACAATATTGTAATAGTTTTTGCCGTACATTGACATGAATCAGCCATGGGTTTACATGTGTTCCCCTTCCTGGACCCCCCACCCACCTCCCTCCCCATCCCATACCTCTGGGTCATCGCATTGCCCTGGCCCTGAGCATTTGTCTCATGCATCGAACATGGAATGGTGTTCTGTTTCACATATGATAATATACATGTTTCAATGCTACTCTCCCAGAACGTCCCACCCTCACCTTCTCCCTCAGAGTCCATAAGATTATTCTATGCATCTGTGTCTCTTATTCTGTCTCGCATATAGGGTTATTGTTACCATCTTTCAAATTCCATATATATGCATTAGTATACTGTATTGTTGTTTTTCTTTCTGGCTTACTTCACTCTGTATAATGGGCTCCAGTTTCATCCATCTCAGTAGAACCGATTCAAATGTATTTTTTTTAATGGCTGAGTAATATTCCATTGTGTATATGTACCACAGCTTCCTTATCCATTCGTCTGCTGATGGACATCTAGGCTGCTTCCATGTCCTGGCTATTGTAAACAGTGCTGCGATGAACATTGGGGTACACGCGTCTCTTTCAATTCTGGTTTCCTCGGTGTGTATGCCCAGCAGTGGGATTGCTGGGTCAGATGGCAGTTCTATTCTCAGTTTTTTGAGGAATCTCCACACTGTTCTCCATAGTGGCTGTACTAGTTTGCATTCCCACCAACAGTGTAAGAGGGTTCTCTTTTCTCCACACCCTCTCCAGCATTTATTGCTTGTAGACTTTTGGATAGCAGCCATTCTGACTCGTGTGAAATGATACCTCATTGTGGTTTTGATTTGCATTTCTCTAATAATGAGTGATGTTGAGCACCTTTTCATGTGTTTGTTAGCCATCTGTATGTCTTCTTTGGAGAAATGTCTGTTTAGTTCTTTGGCCCATTTTTTGATTGGGTCGTTTATTTTTCTGGAATTCAGCTGCAGAAGTTGCTTGTATATTTTTGAGATTAATTGTTTGTCTGTTGCTTCGTTTGCTATTATTTTCTCCCATTCTGAAGGCTGTCTTTTCACCTTGCTTATAGTTTCCTTTGTTGCGCAAAAGCTTTTAATTTCCTCTGCCTTTTCTAAAACTAGCTTGAACATCTGGAAGTTCACGGTTCATGTATTGCTGAAGCGTGAGTGGTTATTCTCAGTTTAGAAATTGGGAAGACTTGCTCAGTTACATACTGCATAAAATGGAACTGAATGTTTAGGGGGAAGACTGGCCTGTCATTTTCCTTGAATTGCCTACCTTACTAAAGTTTGTGAAGATAAAACTGAAAATTTATAAGAGGTTCTGAGCACTGAAGAAGGGATTCTCTCCTCCTGGTCAGCAACAGCATTCTCAAGTAACTGAAAAGCTTGCAGGAGTGGTGGACACAAGACTTCACACCACGAAGCTGTCCCTATAGGTAAACCCACTCATGTAGTTAACAAACTTCTCAACCAGGGACATGCATAAAAATTGGTCATTCCATGATCTGAGCACCTCATTGTGGAAGATTTGAGCACACTGGGAGACCTGCAATGTGATAGAAGGGGTTAAAACCACTCTGGAGCAAAAATAGAGAAGTTAAGCTCCCAAGAAGCACACACTGGCCTACCACACAATCGTTACTAGCAATTTTATCTTGACAAACTGACTTCAAAATAGGAAATAAAGGTTTCAAAATAAAAGAAAAGGAAATGACAGACTGCCAGCCTCTAGCCAGTGCACCAGCTAGGTAAATACATGTACAAAACTTAACTGGGAATTAAAGGAAATCTCACCTTGAAAATTGAGTGGTCTCTTTCACTGCACACACAATTAAATTACATTAAGGTTATAAACTGGATTAGAAAAAATATCTTCTCAGGCTTTAAACAAAGGCCTTCTAGGGGGAAATCTGCATTTCTCTGTGTCTTTGAGATGTAAATGTCCCACCTGATCTTCCTAGGACATTCTGTGTTTGTGTGTTTTGTTTGTTCATGTTTTTGAAAACTTGACCTTTGTCTTACTACATTTGAGAGTAAACTCTCTGAATTTAGGTTATATCCTCTCCTTGCATCTTAGTGGTTTGAATCACTATTGAGGTAATGTTTATTGATGGCCAAGTGACGTATCCTTTTAAAATTGGAGAAACTAAAAAATTGGTGAATCTAGAGTGTTCTTATTATAAACAGTTATTTTATTGGTACCTATAAAACAAAAATTAAAGTTAAAAAACTTGTCTAATGTTTTACCTGAGAACTTCTGTTGTTTAAAGCAAATAAGACAAACTAGAGAGGTTTCATATGTGATCTTTGCTTCCCCTCAATGGGTCTTAGATAGGTAATAAGAGCATTAGAATAATTGTTAACAGAAAAACTTGTAAAAAAAAAAAAGTCTAGCTATTATTTACAACAAGGTAAATTTTAAAAGGAATTATCTCAAATAAGTAAAGAACTCTTTGAATGGCTACTTAAAATGGGATAAATTAAATGGACATCTATGTGATTAAAACAAGATTTGATACTACTACACTACTTACGGTCCTCCCTGGTAGCTCAACTGGTAAAGAATCTGCCTGAACTGCAAGAAAATCCAGTTTGATTTCTGGGCCATGAAAATACCCTGGAAATGGATAGGCTATCCACTCCAGTATTCTTGGGTTTCTCTGGTGCCTCAAATGGTAAAGCATCTGCTTGCAATGCAGGAGATCCACCTGCAAAGCAAGAGATCTGGGTTTGATTCCTGGGTTGGGAAGATCCCCTGAAGGAGAGCATGGCAAACCACTCCAGTATACTTACCTGGAGAATCCCCATGGGCAGAGGAGCCTGGTGGGCTACAGTCCATGGGGTTGCAAAGAGGTAGGCATAACTGAGCGACTAAGTACAGCACAGCATATTTGTTGCAACGAAAATAACTTGATATGATGAAACTTTAAAGTAAGTGTAAATGAGATCAGAGCTTTGGGGTAGTCTCTTTTACATTTTAGGAATGTCTACTTAAAATGTTCTTTCCAGATCTTTGGTAACTTAATCTAGAGCTGTGCTAATTTAAGTTAAGGGATGGAAGTTTATTAAATAGTAGAAGATACTGAAACATCAATTACTAAATATAGAAACTGAAGGTATTTAGGACTATTAATGAAAAAGTATTGGGTGTCACCCTGAGATGTCCTCTATAAGAAAACAAATGTTTTTAGAAATTATCACTGGTGTTTATACTCACTGAACTATAAAATGCCAATGTAAAGCTCATAATTGCTTACTTCTTAGCTTTTACTAAAAATTAAGGTTTTAAGATTTGAGGATTTTAATTTAAATATGTAATTAAAGCTTTTAAGAATGATACAGTAACATTTCAATATATGGTAAGAAGTAGAATGTGTGTTTTCAACAAAGAAGATATGAGGAATGGAATCACATTTTATTGAGGAAAGAGAAAGAATGAACTGGTTGATTTCATTTGGATAGAAAATGAGAGACGAGGTGGATACAAAAAATGATGAGATACTGTGAAAAGAAACCCTGAGGAGGAAAAACTTTTATGCCTAGTCAGGATTAACTGAGCTTAGAGTGAAGTTAATTAGATGCATTTTTTTTTGAGTAAGCTAATGCAAGACTGTGGTTTGATTCCTCTTTCTGTTAAAAGTGCTCCTTTTTGATAACAAATTGTGTGTTTCTATGCCTGTAAATGATCTGTATTTATTTTTTTAATAGTTACTGTGAATTTGGTTAAGTGAATAAATATTTTTTCCGTGACCTACGATCCTGTTGTCTTCAAAACCTTTTTGATATTTCTAACAAACTTCCCAAATATCAAAATCTAAGTAAAGCTCTTTTAGTCTCCAACTGACTCATATGCTTCAAAGAAACATCTCTGAGACAACTCAGAGAAGTATGTTAAACTAAGTTTATTTGGTATTTTAATTCAGAAATGTTGTCAAGTGAACTTTAAGTTGAACCTTCAGTTGCAATGTATGCATAAATGTTATTCATATATTCCAGAATTTATATGGAGTTACTAATCTGATATGTCCTAATATAATGTTATCAGTCATAATTCTACTGATTATTCTAAACTGTTACGTGTTGCAGAAATATCAAGGTTTCCTGCTAATTGCATTGTACTCAAACCTTCAACCCCAAGACATGACTGAGTGCAGTACAGCGTATACAGCATATATGGCATATGTGGCATAATGAGAATTTTGCCTGATCTTGGATGAGCATCCCAGTGCTGTGGAACAAAAAAAATGGTGATGAAATATCTCTCAAGTATTGGTTGAATTTTTTTTAACCATGGTGAGGGACTGAGGAATGGAGCATTTCCTGCCATATCAGTAAACAAATATGCCACAGTCATCAGTGATTCCAGCACTACAATGCTTAAAGGCACTCAAGAAGGAGAATACCTGTGATCTGGCAGCCATCAGTTGAGTCCTGAGGAACTCATATTGTGAAAAACACAGGATACTGGCTGGCCCCAGATAGTTGAGATGCATATGAAAGGAATGATTTCAATAAGCCCAGAATCTTGGATCTTCCCATATATAGAAAAGTGCTAAATTCCTTAACTTGAGATATTTGGTTTTCTTTAATTAACAATAATCTTTTTGATGTTCTGGCCACCTGCCCTTTGTTGTCGGACTTCTATATAACTTGGCTCCTCCCCTTGCCTCCTCAAAGCTTTCTTTCAAGGTTACTTGAGTTGCTGTCTCCCAGGCTTGAAGTCCTAAAAATTCCCACGGAATAAAACATAACTTTTATATTTTAGGTTGTGACTATATATATATATATATTTTATGCTGACAATAGGAGGTATAGACTAGGAACCAGGGAAAAGTGTGAACAGGAGACAATATAATCACTATGGACTGTAAGAGGGAGACAAGCAGGGAGGAACTGGAGATAGCTAGGATGTAATTTCTGGCGGTGGCTGTTAAGGCAGAGAATGTTCCATAGGACTTTGCAGGTTATAGGATGTGCATGTGTGTGGTGAGTGAGCACCAAGTGATCCCCCAGGCCTCAGACTAGTCAGGATCACCAGAAGACTTCAGGAGGCAACTTGACAATGGCCTGTCTTCTTGTTTCCACCCATCAGAACACAATATTGGCATCAAAGGCAAGACGGACATTCATGCATCAACAGCAGGGCTTAACTGTGAAAAAGCACTGCTTCCCTTTCACCTGCCTCCTAAGTCCTTGTCAGCAGCAATTATAATTCCTGCTGATATTGATTTTGTTGTACCTTAGGCAGGTACAGTAGAGCCAATTCAATTCACACTAACCACACGCATCATGTATAGGTGTGGGTAGATCTAGGGGAAAGGAGTCTGCTTCTTGTCCTCCTATTAATTTGGGATTGGGAGTTGAGAAATGAAGTATTTCCTGCCATGTCAATAAACAAGGATGTCACAGTTATCAGCGATTCCAGCCCTCTAATGTGAACTCTAAGTGTGCTCAGGAAGGGAAATACCTGAGATTTGGTCACTCCTTACAGTGAGCCCCAAGGGAGCTCAAGATACTGGCCCCATAGAGGTGAGATGCATATAAAAGGAACGATTTCAGTGAACCCAAACTCTCTCATCTTCCCATACATAGAAAAGCACTACATTTCTTAACTTGAGATATCTGGCTTCCTTTAATTAACAATAACATTTTGATGTTCAGACTACCTGCCCTTTGTTGTAAAACTTCCATGTAACCTGTTTCTTCCCCTCGCCTCTTCAGAACAGTTCTCTCAAGGTTACTTGAGATGCTGTCTCCCAGGCTTGACGTCCTAAAAATTCCCGTCAAATAAAACATAACTCAAATTTTAGGTTGTGAATATTTTTTTTAAGTTGACAGGAGCAGCTGTGTGCAAATCTTATCCCACTAGGAAAAAAGTATAAAGTTGGTGAGTGAATCCTGAAAGTAATGTGCATGGACACTTTCTGTCATTTATGGGTCATATTTTAAAATCCAATCTTACAAAGTCAGAATTTTGAATCATTTGGATGACCAGTTAAGCTGTAGTTTGAACACCAACTATGGAGCTTACTCAAGGTTATCAAAATGTCTGACATGAGATGGGAGATTAATAAGTGAATGCTTGACCTTCTGAGCAAGAGTGTGAGACAACTAGAACTTCAGGGACAATGTTAAAACTGCTTACAAGAGCAAACTCTTTGTAGGCTAATGATGACATGCTAATTAAACACTACATTCAGCTATTCATTAAAGAAACACCCCAAAGGCTTCTGTTAACCTAGTTGGAATTACCATGGGAAAGAGCTAAACCTTGATTACTGGAAATTATTTCATAATCATGACTTTTTAATTAGTTTTGACAGGTATCCTCTTCAGTCTTGGAAACGCAAGATTGAGAAACAGCTGTCTTAGATAAAGAAATAAGATGTTGGTGGATTTTTCATGATGCTCAGACATGGCACACTTTGTGTTTCAGAGAATTTTCTGTAACTAAGTTCCCTAGATCTGATGTGATTCATCATTGTGTGGCACTCTAATCTTGTGTTCTTATGCCAGAATATGCTGTCTCACCTCAAATCTTTACAAGGACCTAGAACTTGTTCATTCAAAAAAAAAAATCTTTGAAGGTCATCTATGTGCTCAACCCAAATTAAGTGAGACTGATAAAATCCTTATTCTCCTAGAGATGATAGTAATAAATCCTTAAAATCTGTCTGAAGGAAACAAAATAAGGTTTTGGTTTGCAAAGTGAATTACAGTAATGAAAATATTGGAGGGTGGAATGCAGGAGTGGGGACAATGTCAGGTAGTATACCTAGTGAAATTTGCTCTACAGAAATGACACTGAAACAGAGTTCTGCTGATGAAAAGGATCGAGGTATGGGAGGGCTTGTGGGAGGTGCATATTTGGCAAACAGTGGAGTCAGCACAAAGAGCTCAAGGTAGGGATAAATAGCAGACTGTGGTTGGAAAGTGTAAAGGTGTCTCAAGAAAGAACTAGCTCCTACAGGGCTTTGTAGACTCTGGTGAAGAGTTTTTATTTTATTCCAAGTGCAACAGATGGTCACTGGCTTTAGGGAAGAAATCAAAATCAATTGGTTTATTGTGCATTGCTTTGTTTGATTTTTTCTGATGTGCACTTTTGAAAAATTCCTCTGGTCACTGTTAGAGGGCAAAGTTGAAAGAAGAAGCTTTGTCTACTCTTCTTTACCTTACAGTTCAGCTGTGGTTTCATCTTCCTCCAGACACATTCCATGAACCACTGACCCTGAACATCAAGTGTAGCTCCTCTCTGCTATCACGTGCTTTCATTCAGCTGGCAAGTTCAAAATATCTTACAACCAGAATGGCATGAGTAGTTAGGTAATCAGAATAGATAGAAGCCATTGACAACTGGTATAGTCACATGGTATAGTGACTATATGGTATATATATGGAATATCCTGTTGATGCTAGCAGGCATCATCATTTGTTGATGATCATCACCAGCATTTGTTGAGTACTGCTTTGTGCCAGAGACAGTGCCAGTAGTAACATCATCTCATTTAACTGCATGAGTTAGTGGCATTATCTCCATTTAAGTTATGAGGGGCACTGGGCCACTGAGAGACTATTTTCTCAAGAAAGTGGTAGAGTTAGGACTATGCCTGGTTCCTATGACTATAGAGCACACATGCATGCCTCGTGTGATTTTGAAGCTGTTTTCTTTGTCTGTATCTACTTTTGAAAAAGCATCTCAAGAGCAGGGATCTTCCTGGTGCTTGTCATGGAACTTGGCCTAAAGGAGATGTTGGCAAGTGTTTGCTGAATGGCTTTGAATTCTGCATCTCATAGAGTTGGGCCTTAAAGAAAACCCAGGCCAGCCCACTTTTCAAAATGAAGAAACTGAGATAAGAAAAGGGCTCTGTCTTGTCCAAGATTATGTAGTCATTTGTATATCCATCTGTTCAAGAAGTATTTACTAGAAATTTGTAAGTGAAGAAGAATCATATGAGGAGAAATCAAATAGGGAAGCAGAACCAGACTGTGGAGAGCCTGGCAGACCTATGGTCTGGATTCCATTCTAAGAGTGAGAGAAAATTATGTTTATGTCCTAGAATTCTCTTAGGACCAAAAGGAAAGCTTCTCCTCTGCCCCATAACTGAAGTGAGGAGCAAGGCAAACACTGGCCTTTGGTGACAAGCAACCCAGCTTTCAAGCAAATTGACAAGTACTTATTTTTACTAAATGAGCAGACCTACTCCAGTACTATTGCCTGGAAAATCCCATGGATGGAGGAGCCTGGTAGGGTCTATGGGGTCGCAAAGAGTTGGACACGACTGCAAGCAGGCTTCCAAGTTGACAGTTAGTTGTCCTTGTTATTGGTTAGATTCTACACAATCTTTGGTATAAAGGTCTCCAATCACATCTTCACTTTGCAGCAGTGAGCTGACTTACCATTGCACACCAGGCTGCAGCTCAGTTGTTCCTCAGGCCTCAGTAGATAGACCAGCTGTGTTTTCAGATTGATGTATACACCTTATTTTGTCTTCCTCAGCATAAAGTTGCATTAGCAGAAGCCTTGTATTGAATTCAGGAAAGATAAGCCTTGCTCAGAGGACCATACTTGACATTTGGAGTGATAACGCCACACCTGAATACCCCTGCTCAAGCACCTCAGTGGCTTGTTATTGCTTTTAAGACAAAGATGCAAATCTGAGCGCAGACCTTGTGGCCCCTGACTTTTCTAATCATGTCTCCTTGTTTAATGTGCTCTGGCCAGAGAGACCTTCTTCTTGTCTCCCTTATGCACTATGTTTCCTCCTTCCTTAGAGTCTGTGCGTGCACTATCTTTCCGCTTAGAACACATGTCCTTCCCTTCTGTGCCTGGCTCCCATTTATGAGCAATTTGACTCCCATTATGAGCACTATGATTCTCATTTAGTTCTCAAGTTAAGGATCATCAGTTGAGGGCTATCCCCATAACTCAGTCTTATGGTATGTTTTGCCTTTTCCCTTTGAAACATACATGAGAGCTTTATTTAAATATTGTTTGTGTGACTGAGTAATGCCCATCACTTTCACTAGAACATATACTTCATCCATGCAAAGAATGTATCCAATTGCCTCTTGTGATGTTCCCATTTCCCAGCATAGTATCTGCCACATATGAGAAGTAGTACCATATAAATAGTTGTTAAATGAATAAAGAAAGCCATGCAGGATGAAAATAATGCAACAAAATGTGGTGTTCTGAGGGACAAGGAGAGAAGGGTGCTAGGCTGAGTCACTAGTGGAACAGTTCAGAATCATAAAGTGTATCTCTAATGACAAGCCAGAAACTAAATACCATATTAGGCTATGTGGATTGTGAAGCCTGGCTTCTCTACTGGGTTCAGTTCAGCTCCGTTCAGTTGCTCACTCTTGTCTGACTCTTTGTGACATCATGGAGTGCAGCAAGCCATGCTTCCCTGTCTATCACCAACTTTCAGAGCTTGCTCAAACGCAGGTCCATTAATTCAGCAATGCCATCCAAACATCTCATCCTCTGTCCTCCCCTTCTCCTCCTGCCTTCAGTCTTTCCAAGCACCAGGGCCTTTTACAGTGAGTTATTTCTTCCCATAATGAGGCTAAGGTATTGGAGCTTTGGCTTCAGCATCAGTTCTTCCAATGAATTTTCAGGATTGATTTTTCTTTAGGGTTGACAGGTTTGATTTCCTTACAGGTGAAGAGATTCTCAAGAGTCTTCTCCAACACCATAGTACAAAAGCATCAATTCTTCAGTACTCAGCTTTCTTTATAGCCCAACTCTCACATTCATACATGACTACCGGAAAAACCATAGCTTTGACTAGATAGACCTCTGTCGGCAAAGTAATGTCTCTGCTTTTTAATATGCTGTCTGAGTTGATCATAGCTTTTCTTCCAAGGAGCAAGCCTTTTTGAATTTCATGGCTGCAGTCATCATCTGCAGTGATTTTGGAGCCCAAGAAAATAAAGTCTCTCACAGTTTCCATTATTTCCCCATCTATTTGCCATGAAGTGATGACACCTGGTGCCCTGATCTTAATTTTTTAGTGTTGACTGTTGAATTGAAGGCAACTTTTTCACTCTCCTATTTCACTTTCATCAAGAGGTTCTTTAGTTCTTAGCTTTCTGCCATAATGGTGGTATCATCTGCCTATGTGAGGTTACTGATATTGCTCCCAGCAATCTTGATTCCAGCTTGTGCTTCATCCAGCCTGGCATTTCACATGATGCACTCTGCATATAATTTAAATTAGTAGGGTGACAATATACAGCCTTGATGTGCTCCTTTCTCAATTTGGAACTAGTCTTTTGTTTCATGTTCAATTCTAAATGTTGCTTCTTGACCTGCATACAGATTTCTCAGGAGGCAGATAAGGTGGTCTGGTATTCCCATCTCTTTCAGAATTTTCCGCAGTTTGTTGTAATCCACAGAGTCAAAGGCTTTGGCGTGGTCAATAAAGCAGAAGCAGATGTTTTTCTGGAACTCTCTTGCTTTTTCAATGATCCAATGGATGTTGGAAATTTGATCTCTGGTTCCTCTGCCTTTTCTAAATTCAGTTTTAGCATCTGGAAGTTCAAGCGTTATTCACGTACTGCTGAAGCCTGGCTTGGAGAATTATGAGCATTACTTTGCTAATGTGTGAGATGAGTGAAATTGCACAGTAGATTGAACATTCTTTGGCATTGCCTTTCTTTGAGATTGGAATGAAAACTGATATTTTCCAGTCCTGTGGTCGCTGCTGAGTTTCCAAATTTGCTGGCAAATTAAGTGCACCACTTTAACAGCATCATCTTTTAAAACTTGAAATAGCTCAACTGGAATTTTATCTCCTCCACTAGTTTTGTTAATAGTGATGCTTCCTAAGGCCCTCTTGACTTCAATATGCTACTGGAGTTCAGTGGAGAAATAACTCCAGAAAGAATGATGGGATTGAGCCAAAGCAAAAACGATACCCAGCTGTGAATGTGACTGGTAATAGAAGCAAAGTCCGATGCTGTAAAGAGCAATATTGCATAGGAACCTGGAATGCTAGGTCCACGAATCAAGGCAAATTGGAAGTGGTCAAACAGGAGATGGCAGGAGTGAACGTCAACATTCTAGGAATCAGTGAACTAAGATGGACTGGAATGGGTGAATTTAACTCAGATGACCACTATATCTACTACTGTGGGAAAGAATCCCTTAGAAGAAATGGAGTAGCCATCATAGTCAACAAAAGAGTCCGAAATGCAGTACTTGGATGCAATCTCAAAAACGGCAGAATGATCTCTGTTCATTTCCAAGGCAAACCATTCAATATAACAGTAATCAAAGTCTATGCCCTGACCAGTAATGCCGAAGAAGCTGAAGTTGAACGGTTCTATGAAGACCTACAAGACCTTCTAGAACTAACACCCAAAAAAGATGTCATTTTCATTATAAGGGACTGGAATGCAAAAGTAGGAAGTCAAGAAACACCTGGTGTAACAGGCAAATTTGGCCTTGGAGTACAGAATGAAGCAGGGCAAAGGCTAATAGAGTTTTGCCAAGAGAACACACTGGTCATAGCAAACACCCTCTTCCAACAACACAGGAGAAGACTCTACAGAAACATCACCAGATGGTCAATACCAAAATCAGATTGATTATATTCTTTGCAGCCAAAGATGGAGAAGCTCTATACAGTCAGCAAAAACAAGACCAGGAGCAGACTGTGGCTCAGATCATGAACTGCTTATTGCCAAATTCAGACTTGAATTCAAGAAAGTAGGGAAAACCACTAGTCCATTCAGGTATGACCTAGATCAAATCCCTTATGAGTATACAATAGAAGTGACAAATAGATTTAAGGGACTAGATCTGATAGACAGAATGCCTGATGAACTATGGACAAAGGTTCGTGACATTGTACAGGAGACAGCGATCAAGAAAATCCCCATGGAAAAGAAATGCAAAAAAAAGCAAAATGGCTGTCTGAGGAGGCCTTACAGTTAGCTGGGAAGAGAAGAGAAGTGAAAAGCAAAGGAGGAAAGGAAAGATATTCCCAACTGAATGCAGAGTTCCAAAGAATAGCAAGGAGAGATAAGAAAGCCTCCCTCAGCGATCAATGCAAAGAACTAGAGGAAAACAACAGATTGGGAAAGACTAGAGATCTCTTCAAGAAAATTAGAGATACTAAAGGAACATTTCATGCAAAGATAGGCTCGATAAAGGACAGAAATGGTATGGACCTAACAGAAGCAGAAGATATTAAGAAGAGGTGGCAAGAATACACAGAAAAACTGTACAAAAAAGATCTTCACAACCCACGATAATCACGATGGTGTGATCACTCACCTAGAGCCAGACATCCTGGAATGTGAAGTCAAGTGGGCCTTAGAAAGCATCACTATGAACAAAGTTAGTGGAGGTGATGGAATTCCAGTTGAGCTATTTCAAATCCTGAAAGATGATGCTGTGGAAGTGCTGCACTCGATATGCCAGCAAATTTGGAAAACTCAGCAATGGCCACAGAACTGGAAAAGGTCAGTTTTTGTTCCAATCACAAAGAAAGGCAATGTCAAAGAATGCTCAAACTACCGCACAATTGCACTTATCTCACATGCTTGTAAAGTAATGCTGAAAATTCTCCAAGCCAGGCTTCAGCAATACGTGAACCGTGAACTTCCAGATGTTCAAGCTGGTTTTAGAAAAGGCAGAGGGCCTAAAGATCAGATTGCCAATATCCGCTGGATCATCGAAAAAGCAAGAGAGTTCCAGAAAAACATCTATTTCTGCTTTATTGACTATGCCAAAGCCTTTGACTGTGTGGATCACAATAAACTGTGGAAAATTCCGAAAGAGATGGGAATACCAGACCATCTGACCTGTCTCTTGAGATACCTGTATGCAGGTCAGGAAGCAACAGTTAGAACTGGACATGGAATGACAGAATGGTTCCAAACTGGAAAAGATGTACTTCAAGCTGTATATTGTCACCCTGCTTATTTAACTTATATGCAGAGTACATCATGAGAAACGCTGGGCTGGATGAAGCACAAGCTGGAATCAAGATTGCTGGGAGAAATATCAATAACCTCAGATATGCAGATGACACCACCTTTATGGCAGAAAGTGAAGAACTAAAGAGCCTCTCGATGAAAGTGAAAGAGGAGAGTGAAAAAGTTGGCTTAAAGCTCAACGTTCAGAAAACTAAGATCATGGCATCTGGTCCCGTCACTTCATGGGAAATAGATGGGGAAACAGTGTCAGACTTTGTATTTTGGGGCTCCAAAATCACTGCTGATGGTGATTGCAGCCATGAAATTAAAAGACGCTTACTCCGTGGAAGGAAGGTTATGGCCAACCTAGATAGCGTATTTAAAAGCAGAGACATTACTTTGCCAACAAAAGTCTGTCTAGTCAAGGCTATAGTTTTTCCAGTGGTCATGTATGCATGTGAGAATTGGTCGGTGAAGAAAGCTGAGCGCCACAGAATTGATGCTTTTGAACTGTGGTGTTGGAGAAGACTCTTGAGAGTCCCCTGGCCTGCAAGGAGACCCAATCAATCCATCCTAAAGGAGATCAATCCTGGGTGTTCATTGGAAGGACTGATGTTGAAGCTGAAACTCCAATACTTTAGCCACCTCATGCGAAGAGCTGACTCATTGGAAAAGACCCTAATGCTGGGTGGAATTGGGGTCAGTAGGAGAAGGGGACGACGGAGGATGAGATGGTTGGATGGCATCACTGACTCGATGGACATTGGTTTGGGTAGACTCTGGGAGTTGGTGATGGACAGGGAGGCCTGGTGTGCTGCAATTCACGGGGTCACAAAGAGTCAGACACGTCTGAGTGACTGAACTGAACTGACTTCACATTTCAGGATGTCTTGCTCTAGGTGAGTGATCACAACATCGTGGTTATCTGAGCCATGAAGATCTTTTTTGTATAGTTCTTCTGTGTATTCTTGTGACCTTTTCTTGATATCTTCTGCTTCCGTTGGGTCTATATCATTTCTGTCCTTTACTGTGCCCATCTTTGCCTGAAATATTCCCTAGGTATCTCTAATTTTCTTGAAGAGATCTCTACTCTTTCCCATTCTATTGTTTTCCTCTATTTGTTTGCATTGATCACTGAGGGAGGCTTTCTTTTATCTTCTTGCTATTCTTTGGAACTCTGCATTCAAATGGGTGTATCTTTCCTTTTCACCTTTGCCTTTAGCTTCTCTTCTTTTCACAGATATTTTTAAGGCCTCCTCAGACAACCATTTTGCCTTTTGCATTTCTTTTTCTTGGGGATGGTCTTGATCTCTGCCTCCTTGTAGAATGTCACTCACCTCTGTCCATATTTCTTCAGGCACTCTGTCTATCATGTCTAATCCCTTGAATCTATTTGTCACTTCCACTGTATAACCATAAAGGGATTTGATTTAGGTCATACCTGGATGGTCTAGTGGTTTTCCCTACTTTCTTCAACTTTAGTATGAATTTGGCATTAAGGATTTCATGATCTGAGCCATAGTCAGCTCCCAGTCTTGTTTTTGCTTACTGTATAGTGCTTCTCCATCTTTGCCTGCAAAGAATATAATCTGTCTGATTTCAGTATTGACCATCTGGTGATGTCCATGTGTAGAGTCACCTCCTGTGTTATTGGAAGAGAGTGTTTGCTATGACCAGTGTGTTCTCTCAGCAAAACTCTGTTAGCCTTTGCCCTGCTTCATTCTGTACTCCAAGGCCAAATTTGTCTGTTACTCCAGGTACCTCTTTGACTTCCTACTTTTGCATTCCAGTCCGATATGATGAAAATGACATCTTTTGGGGGTATTAGTTCTAGAATGTCTTGTAGGTCTTCGGAAAACCATTCAACTTCAGATCCTTCAGCATTAGTGGTTGGGGCATATACTTTGGATTACTGTGATATTGACTGGTTTGCCTTGGAAACAAACAGAGATTATTCTGTTGCTTTGAGATTGTATCAAAATACTGAATTTTGGACTCTTTTGTTCACTATGAGGGCTACTCCATCTTTTCTAAGGGATTCTTGTGCACAGTAGTAGATATTATGGTCATCTGAATTAATTTCACCCATTCCAGTCCATTTTAGTTCACTGATTCCTAAAATGTCGATGTTCACTCTTGCCATCTCCTGTTTGACCATTTCAAATTTACCTTGATTCATGGACCTAACATTCCAGGTTTCTTTGCAATATTGTTCTTTACAGCATCAGCCTTTACTTCCATCACTGGTCACATCCACAACTGGGGATGTTTTTGCTTTGGGTCTGTCTCTTCATTCTTTCTGGAGTTATTTCTCCACTCTTCTCCAGTAGCATGTTGGGCAACTACTGACCTGGGGAGTTCATCTCTCAATGTCATATATATATTTTTTTACCTTTTCATACTGTTCATGTGGTTCTCAAGGCAAGAATACTGAAGCGGTTTGCCATTCCTCCCTCCAGTGGACCACGTTTTGTCAGAACACTCCACGTTTGTACCCCTGGATAAGGCAGGCCTCTCATCTAAAAACAGGGATGATGCAGATGGCCAACAGGCATAGAAAAGATGCTCAACACCACTACAGGGAAATGCAAATCAAAACCATAATGAGCTATCTCCTCCCACCTATCAGAATAGCTATCATCAAAAAGAACACAAATGAAAATTTTTGGTGAGGATGTGGAAAAAAGAGAACCCTCCTACACTGTTGGTGGAAATGTAAAGTGGTGTGGTCACTGTTGAAAATAGTATGGATCTTTCTCAAAAAACTAAAAACAGAGTTACCAAAAAGCGAAAGAAAGTGAAAGTCACTCAATAGTGTCAGACTTTGCGACCCCATGGACTATACAGTCCATGGAATTCCCCAGGCCAGAATACTGGAGTGGGTAGCCTTTCCCTTCTCCAAGGGATCTTCCTAACTCAGGGATCGAACCCAGGTCTCCCACATTTCAGGTGGACTCTTTACCAGCTAAGTACAAGGGAAGCCGAAGACTACTGGATCGAGTGTCCTACGCCTTCTCCAGTGGATCTTCCTGACCCAGGAATCGAACCAGGGTCTCCTGCATTGCAGGCCAATTCCTTACCAACTGAGCTATGAGGGAAGCCCCATGAGTGAAGCCCTACAGGGTAACACCATAGAGTCACCATATGATCCAATAATTCCACTTTTTTGTATGTGTTCCCCCTAAAAAAAAGGCACTAATTTGAAAAGATGAACGCATTGTCAGTATTCATAGCAGTATTATTTGGGAAACATCCTAAGTGTCAATCAACAGATGAATGGATAAAGAAGGTGTGGTGTGTATATATATATATATATATACACATATATATGTATACATACACACACACACACACAGTGGAACACTCATTTAAAAAAATGATTTTTTTCCATTTGAATCAACATGGATAGACTTGGAGAGCATTATGCTAAGTGCAATTCATCAGACAGAGAAAAACAAATACTGCATGATATCATTATATGTGGATCTAAAAAATACAACAAGGTAACGAATATAACAAAAGAAACAGTTTCACAGGTGTAGAGAACAAACTAATGGCTATCAGTGGAGGGGGGAGCAGGGTGCAAAATGGGGGAAGAGGAATAAGCGGTACAAACTGTTAGGTATAAAAAAAACTACCAGGATATATTGTGCTTCCTATTGGTGTTAGCAGTGAAGAACTTGCCTGCTAATGCAGGAGAGATGAGGATTCAGTCCCTGGGTCGGGAAGATCCCCTGGAGAAGGGCATGGCAACCCACTTCAGTGTTCTTGCCTGGAGAATCCTATGGACAGAGGAGCCTGGCAGGCTACAGTCCATAAGGTTTCAGAGTCAGACACAACTGAAGCACACACATATATTGTACAACATAAGGATATATAGTCAATATTTTATAATAACTATAAATGGAATATAATCTTAAAAAATTATGACTCACTATATTGTACTTGTCACATACATCATATTGTACAGCAACTATACTTCAGTAAAAAAAGACATCATAATACTAATTAATTCATAGAACTGTGGTGATTATTTTATGACACTGAATATAGAAATCTGATACTTGTGGAAATTGTTCAGTTGTGTCTGATCTCTGAGACCCCATAGGATGTAGCCTGCCAGGCCGCTATCCATGGCATTCACCAGGCAAGAATACTGGGTTGGGTAGCCTTTCCCTTCTCCAGGGGATCTTCCCAACCCAGGGATCGAACCCAGGTCTCCTGCATTGCAGGCAGATTCTTTACCACCTGAGCCACCAAGGAATCTAGTAAGCATTCAATGATTAGCTACTTTTGTTTTCACACTATAATTATTATATAAAGCATATATAATAGAATTTTCAACTCCTGAAGAACAGGGGTAGGTGTGTGCAGCCCCGTCTTCTGGATTCTCACTTTGAAGTGTTGCCTATTCACAACCTATATCATTCTCCAACATATCTTGTTTCATTTAGACATGCATGGAGCACCTACTGTGTTCCAAGTACTGGATGAGGTGAGAGCTTTTAAGAAATGCATCCCCAGTGGCTCACACTATAATTCAGGTAGTGGGAGACTTTCTCTGTAAAGAGTCAGTTAGCAAATATGATCATACAGACCATACGGCTCCATTACAGCCATGGAATGCTGCTTTTATATGAAAGCAGCTATAGACAAAATATAAAATAATGGGCATGGCTGGGTTCCAATAAACTTCTATTTACAAAAATGGTGGCAAACTTTTTTTGCCTCTCTTGCTAGTTTAAAATTTGAGAGATGAACACAATATTTTATGAGCATATATTTTCCATAAATTATTCTATGGAGACCCTGGAGGAGGGCATGGCAACCCACTCCAGTGTTCTTGTCTGGAGAATCCCTATGGACAGAGGAACCTTGTGGGCTACAGTCCACTGGGTCATAAATAGTTGGACACAACTGAGCGACTTAGCACAGCACAGCATTCTATAGAGATAGGAAGAAAATATATATTTAAAGAATCTATATGACCCAGCAATCCCACTGCTGGGCATACACACCGAGGAAACCAGAATTGAAAGAGATGCGTGTACCCCAATGTTCATTGTAGCACTGTTTACAATAACCAGAACATGGAAGCAACCTAGATGTCCATCAGCAGACGAATGGATAAGGAAGCTGTGGTACATACACACAATGGAATATTACTCAGCCATTAAAAAGAATACATTTGAATCAGTTCTATTGAGATGGATGAAACTGGAGCCCATTATACAGAGTGAAGTAAGCCAGAAAGAAAAACACCAATACAGTATACTAATGCATATATATGGAATTTGAAAGATGGTAATGATAACCCTATATGCGAGACAGAATAAGAGACACAGATGCATAGAACAGTCTTATGGACTGAGGGAGAAGGTGAGGGTGGGACGTTCTGGGAGAATAGCATTGAAACATGTATATTGTCATATGTGGAGCAGAACACCATTCCAGGTTCAATGCATGAGATGGGTGCTCGGGGCTGGGGTGGTGAGATGGCCCAGGGGGATGGGATGGGGAGGGGGGTGGGAGGGGGGTTCAGGATTGGGAGCACGTGTGGACCCATGGCTAATTCATGTTGGTGTGTGGCAAAAGCCACTACAATATTGTAAAGTAATTAGCCCACAACTAAAGTAAATACATTTATTAAAAAAAAAGAATCTAAGTATTACACTCTCCTTTCCCTTTAAATTATAATGATTACCATTTCATATTTCTATAGCCCTCTAAACCTTTCAAGGCATATATATCTCAAGTGAATTTAATAGTAGTCAGTGCACAAGTCTCAGTGATCATCCAATGTCAGACTCCAGAAGTCCAGAGGCAAATGCTATTTATTTCCAAATCCTTGAGGAACTCACCCATGTTATGCCATTTTGTTCCTAAAATAGACAAAGGATATAAAGAAGGTACAGAGAAGTTAAGAAACTCTTCCAAGGTCACACAGTCAAATTGTGATCCTGGTCCACTTTCCTTTTTGAGTGTACAACATTTTTTTCCACAGAGATGAAAAATGTTTAATATTTGAGGGTAGATTAAATTTCAACAGCTGCTGCTGGAACAACAATTATAAGCTAGAATTTATTTATGGAAAGTCATTAACAAGTTTTTCTCTCTGTGTAAGAGCACACACAGTCTGCAGAGAAGAACAGTTTGAGATTTACCAACTGTCACATTCTCACCCTCAGTTTGGCAATTATCGTTGGTCTGCCTGGTGATTGATGGTATCCTGCATTTTAAAATGCAATTATAGCTAAGAATAAAAAGAAGTACTTAAGTTTCGTTGAGTGAAGACCTCCAAATGTGGTTCAGGTACCACACTGCAACCTACAACATCAGAGTGATATATGGTATTTCCACCACCACCACACCTCCCCCCACAAAGATAACAAAAGTTGGATTTTAAAGCATGATGTTTTTCACAGAGTTCTGCAGTTTACATAAGTCTGGAATGATATGTTTGGGTGCAGGATGATGCTAGAAAAGGCAATCCTTTGGGCCTCCTCCAATACCCTTCTGTCCAATAACCTCAGGCTAGTGACTTAGCTCCTCTGTGCCTTAGTTTCTTCATACATAATATGGGGATGCATCTAAGGATTTTCATGAGAATAAAACAAGATAATCTACTATGCAGCCTTTCAGGAACTGCTGCTGCTGCTAAGTCGCTTCAGTCGTGTCCGACTCTGTGCGACCCCATAGACGGCAGCCCACCAGGCTCCGCCATCCCTGGGAGTCTCCAGGCAAGAATACTGGAGTGGGTTGCCATTTCCTTCTCCAGTGCATGAAAGGGAAAAGTGAAAGTGAAGTCATTCAGTCGTGTCCGACTCTCAGCGACCCCATGGACTGTAGCCTACCAGGCTCCTCCGTCCATGGGATTTTCCAAGCAAGAGTACTGGAGTGGGGTGCCATTGCCTTCTCCATTCAGGAACTAGGCAGAGTATAATCAAATAAGCAAAATAAATGAGATGACACATACAAAGAACCACATATATAAAAAGCAGTTATCAAATACTGCTTTTTCATTCCATGACACAAAGATCAAGCATACTTTCCTTCTTATTGCTTTCCTAACTTCAAATTTGTTGTCACAAAAGAAACCGAACACCAAGAATCTTCAAGAGAGTTTTCACACCCTTCTCATATTTTCATAAGAATCATTGAATTAGGATGTTTCCTGATACTTTTTTCCCTGAGATATTCTGAGAAATATTAATAGCTTTTTCTAGAAGCTGATCTTTCCTCCTACAATCCTATTTCTGAAGCAGCCATATCCCTTCCACTTCTCATAAAAGAAACTGCTGAAAGCTGGAGCAGGATGGACCTTCTGTAATGAGGTCTAGATGATCCCAGAATAGACCTACATGGATTGTTTGTTACCTGCCAGTATCTAAAGGTGGGGCCTGAAGGTAATTTTGGACCTTCATCTAATTTTAATTAAGGCTCTGCGTCACTGTTTCCTGTAACCCAGACTTCATTGTTTCCATCTTATTTCTCTTCAACTGCCTACTTCCCACCTATAGTTTCTCTACCTTAAAAGCAGAGAACATGAATGAGGATCACTTATTTGTTCTGGAGTCTAACATCCTAGGTTCAAGCCCTGGATTATTTAGTTTTTTTTTGAGTCTCAATTTCTTCACATGAAAAAATGTGATTACAATACACCACTGAAAGAGCCGTTTGGATGATTAAATGAGTCAAATCATGTAAATGATCTAAAGTGCATGAATGTGACAAAGCAGGCTTTACATGCAATACCTGGCATATTCTAAGTACGTAAATACTTCAACAAACAAACACATGTATGAAAATTCATCATGGTTGATCATTACACTACAACATATGTCTAATGAAATATATATATATTTTCCCTTTTTCCTTGAAAATTGAAGTACTCAATGCTCAATCTTTTCAGAATATCAATAAATAATTCCTGAAGATATCTCAATGGGAGCAACTGGGGTTGAGATTGAGAGACTACTTGGATGACCTCCTTAGAAGAAAAGGAAAACAGCTCATCTGAGGAACAGTGGGACTCCTCTAGGGGAAAAAAAACAAAACAAAACAGAGGTTAAATTAAGCAAATTACAGAGGTAGAACCTGTCACTCGAGGATTTCAGATCAGAGCAAAAGAACCACTAGACCAGTTTTTTCTTAGATTCCAACTGTTTAAGCAAGTAACTATATCAAGACTTTTATGACATGTTGTGCAGTCACATTTGTTTTCTGTAGAGACCATAAACACCTATCATACAGGAAGAAAAGATTAAATTCTCACAAACCACTTGCCAAAGCTGTTGTATTCAGTTTGTATTAATTCAGAAGTGTCACTTTTGATGAGTGCTCTCCTAAGTGCTGTTATTAATCAAAACAGAAAAACAACATCTATTAGGTAAAGAGAGAAGTGTTTACTTTACTTTTGTGAATCAATCACAGAGTAATTTGTATAAAATGCTAACAAAACTAGGCTTTATTTTGAACACATTAATTGCATACAGTGTGATACTTAATTAATTAGAAATATATATTTTCAAAGTCGTGAAGTATACATAAACAACATCTAAGATGGATTGGCTTTGGGGATGAGGAGCAGAAAGAACCCTGAACTGATGTTAAGGAGATTTGGCTTTGAAGGACAGTTAGCCACTCAATAGTTGGGTAAGACCCTGCTTCCTTTTAGATCCCTTTATCTGGAAAACACAGAGGTTTCAAAGAGAGAGTTTTGTGATTTTTCTTAAAAGAATGAATGCTTATTGGTAGGAGGTATAGGCTGTTGCATTTTCAGTTTCCATTAAAGTCAATAATGACATTAAATTGAAACCAAATGTTTAAATGAAAACAGTAGACAGCATGTTTAAGCCTAGGGTTGCAAATGGAGTGACTACAGGGGCCAAGCAGGTTGTAAAGATAAGAGAAGGGTGCTGGGTATGACGACAGCAAAAGAACACATGTACAAGTCAGGAAGAGTCCTTGGGCCTCCTGGTTGCCAGTTTGTGACCTCTGGTTTCACATATGATAATGTTTAGGCTAAATCAAATCAAACCCAAAGAAAACAAAATATCCCAAGCCTCAGAATTGATTTCTAAATCTCCATTCATTTATTCTTTCAATATTGCTTATTTATATCACCTGTATACTTGGTACTACTCTGGGTATGAGATGATAAAAAAGGTAAAATCTTAGAGGCAGAAGGAAGCACATGTCCAAAGGCCCTGTGGCATGTGTAAAATGTACAGGTTGGAATGCAGAAGTTAAGGGGAAATGAAGGTAAAATAACCTAGGAGTAAAAAGTAGGGGCCAGACTATTCCTAGTCTTGAAGACTCTGGTCAGAATTTTGCCTTTATCTTAAAAACGGTGGAAAGTCACCAAAAATTTTAAGGTGAAAAGGAGCATGATGTAGAGGAGTGGGAATGGTGATAATAGCAGATTTACTTTTGGTGCAGATTACACAACCAAAGACTATAGAAGGAAGTCTGTAACTACTTCACTATAGAGAAGTAGAAGTCTCTTCACTATAGAAGAAACTCTTCATTATAGCACATTTTCTCACTATGGTGTCTGACTCTTCCACGAATCACACTGCCAACTGCCTGCCAACTTTCCCCTATTCTTGCCCTTTCAGAATCTGCCCAGCTTTTCAGTCAGTCATGCATTCCAAATCCTGGAATCAGATCAATTACATTCAATAACATACCTCATGTCATGGTGTTTTACAGGCTTAAAGTAATTTGAATATCTACCTAAATATTTTAATCATTAAAGACACTACAAATTATTTAGTGATTTCCTTTCTTTTTTTTTTTTAATTTAACAAAGAGTAAGAGGGGATTCCAGTTCAAGAGGGTGGAATAAAAAGACATGTGCTCATCTCCTCCTCTGAGAGCATAAAATTGCAACTAGCTGTTAAACAACCATTGACAGGAAGATGCTGGAACACACCAAACAAAGATATCCCATGTACAAAGACAGAAAAAGCTTCAAAGAGATGGTAGGAGGGGCACAATCATGATAAAATCAAATTCTATACCTGCCAGGTAGGTGACCCACAGACTGGAGACAATAATGCCAAAGGAGTTCTTGCACTGTTGTGAACGTTCTGAATCCCACATCATCCTGTTGATTTGACAAAGGGACAGGGAATCTGGCTTTGAGGGTCAGCGGGATTTGATTATATGACTTCTGGAAGACTGGGGGAAACTGAGACTCCAGTCTTGGAGGGAGAAAACAAAATTTTTCATTAACCAAGTTTCAGAGGAGAGAAGCAGTGACCCCACAGGAGACTGAACCAAACCACCTGCTAGTGTTGGAGGGCCTCTTGTGGAGGGGGTTTACCACAGGGACAGGGCACTGTGGCATAAACCCTCTTATTCGCCTTAATTAACCTTACCATAGAGCTCATAGACTCCCAGGTCTGGGTCACCTTAGGTCAAACAACTACCAGGGAGAGAGTACAATCCCACCCATCAGCAGATAATTGGATTAAAGCTTTACTGAGCAAGGCCCTGCCCACCAGAGCAAGACCCAGTTTTCCCATTACCAGTCCCTCCCGTCAAGAAGCTTACCCAAGTCTCTTAGCCTCAGCCATCAGAGGGCAGACAGAAGAAGCAAGAAGCACAGCCTCACAGCAGGTAAACCAAACCATTTCACAGAAAGTTAACCATGACAATAAAACAGAAAGTTACGTCCCAGATGAAGGGACAAGATAAAATCCCAGAAAACTAACTAAATGAAGTGGAGATAGGCAACATTCCAGAAAAAGAATTCGTAATAATGATAGTGAAGGTGATCCAGAATCTCGGGAAAAGAATGAGGGCAAAGATTGAGAGATGCAAGAAATGTTTGCCAAAGACCTAGAAGAACTAAAGAACAAACAGAGATGAATGATACACCAGAAGGAATCCATAGCAGAATAATTGAGGCAGAAGAATGGATGAATGACCTGGAGGACAGAATGGTAGAAATCCCTGCCACAGAATAGAATATAGAACGAAGAATGAAAAGAAATGAAAACAGCTTAAGAAACCTCTGGGACAACATTAAATGTGCCAACATTTGCATTATAGGGGCCTCAGAAGGAGAAGAGAGAGAGAAAGGACCTTAGAAAATATTTGAAAAGATAATAGCTGAAAACTTCCCAAACATGGAAAAGGAAATAGTCAACCAAATCCAGGGAGCACAGAGAGTTCCAGGCAGGATAAACCCAAGGAGAAACACACTGAGACACACAGCAATCAAACTGACAAAAATTAAAGACAGAGATAAAATATTAAAAGGAACAAGGGGAAAATGACAAATGGCATACAAGGGAACTCCCATCAAGCTATCAGCTGATTTCTCAACAGAAACTCTACAAGCCAGAGGGGAATGGCATTTTATATTTAAAGTGATGAAAGGGGAAAACCTGCAACCAAGAATACCCAGCAAGACTCTCCTTCAGATCTGATGGAGAAATCAAAAGCTTCCAGACAAGCAAAAGTTAAGAGAATTCAGCACCACCGACTAGCTTTACAACAAATGCTAAAGGAACTTCGTTAGGCAGGAAACACAACAGAAGGAAAAGACTCACAGAAAATAAGTCTAAAACAATCAAGACAATGGTAATAGGATCATACATATCAAAAATTGCCTTTAATGTAAATGCACCAGCCGAAAGACACAGACTGGCTGGGTGAATGAAAACATGTGCGTGTATGCATTTCCACTTACCACATCACTCTGCTTGACCCCCCCAGTTTGTATGCAATTATTTTATATTGTTAAGTTAATCATCTTCCCATTATGACGTGCAATTGTAATTATCTTTTATTTTTTTTTCTGGCTATTGATTGTGAAAACTGATAAACATCTTTTACTATTTTGATTATGTAACTGTAATAGTTAATACTGTAATCACTTAAAACTGTAATCACTTAATACCATTGTTTCATGATTGATCAACAGAAAAAATAATAGAACTCTATATCACCAAAACTAGAATCTAGTAGAAAAACCTGCAATTACTTTTTAAAATCCAGTTGCATTCAGAATTGTCTTGAAAATTTTTTTGAAAAATACAAATGCTCAGGTATTTCTTTTTTCCCCTCCAGAGTTCCAGATATGTTTCTAATGAGTATTCTTGTTTAAAAACAACTGGACTATATGATGATCTTTTATCTAGCTTTTTTCACGTTTTCTACTTCATATTCAGTGCTCTCATTTCATTTAGTTTGTGTTCTCCAATTTCTGCATCTTTTTTTTTAAATATTTTTTCTCAAGCGTTTATCAAGCGTTGCACAAAGGCTTTTATATACATATACATATTAATATGTATAATATATATATTTTAGAAAACTTATGAATTTTCCCTAACTAACAACATTATGACATTTTGATTCCACTTGTTTGACCTAGTATGAAGAGAATGCTAGCTTTCTAATAAAAAATAGATTTTTTGCTAGGGAACTATAGCAAATATCTTGTAATAACCTATGATGGAAAATAATTTCCAAAATGATACATGTGTATTTGTATAATTGAATCACCTTGCTATACAACTGAAACATCATAAGTCAACTATACTTCAATAATATACATATATATAATAAAAATAGAGTAGAAAAAACATACTAATTCATATTATAGGAAACAGAGGGCTATCAAACAGGTTTTGAAAAATCAGGAAAAATATCCAAGAATATTATGAAAGATGAATATGAGTATAAAAAGAACTTTGGACAAATACAGAGAATATTAATTTATTCTAAAAAGTAAGATGCAGGTCATCCAATTATTAGAAAATAAATGACAAAAATACCAAGAATGTCCCAGTATGTAGGTAGAAAAATATAACAGTGATAATTTAGGAACTAATTTGCACATTGGTTCTGGCCTTTTATTGTAATTCAAAATTAAGCCAAAAGCCAAAGGATAGTGGCATCTGTTTTCAGAGTACTTAAATGCCTTATAGGAGAGGGGGAGCCAAAAAGACAGACCACACTGCAGAAGAAGGAGGGGACTGTGATGAATGCAGAAGAATGGGCTTATTGTCAACCTAATACAGTCTTAGAATCCAGCCCTCATTCTTCAATCCAAGCAGTGTTTTATAATCAGGGAGTGGTGGACAGTTGGGTCTGGACAAGACTTTATTGTATGTGACCGTCCCATGCATTGCAGGGCCTTTACAACCTTTGTTCCCCTCCCACTAATTGCTTCTTTACTCCTCTCCTCCGATCATGGTGACAATCCTAAAATACTAAAAGCCTCCCATACATTTTCAAGCAACCTCTCCAGTATAAACAGCTGGAGTATGATGGGGATGATGGGGATGTCTCTGCTTTTTAATATGCTGACTAAGTTTGTCATAGCTTTTCTTCCAAGGAGCAAGCATCTTTTAATTTCATGGCTGCAGTCACCATCTGCAGTGACTTTGGAGCCCAAGAAAATAAAGTCTATCACTGTTTCCATTTTTCCCCATTTATTCACCATGAAGTGATGGGGCAGGATGCCATGATCTTTTGAATGTTGAGCCAAACTCAACATTTTTGAAAGTAAGCCAGCTTGTAACATTCTGCCTTTCACAAAGAAGTTCACGATCTGATAACGCTGATAAACTTGGAGACTCCAGACCTGGTTACCAAGCCACCTGACTCCAGCTTTGGCTGAAAATTTTGCAGAAGAAAAGAATACAAGACTTCCACTACTCTGATCCTTTTAACCTACCCCAGACCAAAAGAGCCCTGACTCCAAGGCCTTTCTCTATTCCCCAGGGAAGGAGGGGCACAGTTCTTGAGGTGCTAGCCTGCTGTGTTCCTTCTTTGCCTGACAAAGAAATAAAGCTACTCTTTCTCTTTCCCCCCAAAACGCGGCCCCTTGGTTTGATTGGATGCTTGGGGATTTCTCTCCACGTCAGCCTTCTCCAGATAGAGGAGGGTTGGAAGACTTCTCTGAGACCAGGTTGCCAGGGACTCCTTGCCGTAGAGCCATGCTCCAATCACACCTGACCCACTGACTGGGTTGCAGAACTCCAAGATTGTGGTGGAGAACAGAGGAGAGTTTGACGTAGCAGCTGCTGAGGCTTCTTTTGCCTTGAGGACACTGTCTCTTCTCTCGTCTGCGATGGCTTGAACATACACTCTGAGAAAAACACTGACTACTGTAGGATCAGAAGTAGGGGATTAGGAAGTCACAATATACCCACCAGACTCACTTTGGTGAGTCACCCAGACTGGGCCTTTGACCTTGCCCATAGGGGAACCTCAGTTCCAAACTTGCGGATTTCCCTGAAAAGGAAAATCTTGATGTGAAATTTTCCCTGAAGAGGGAAATTCTGATGTAAGGTGCTGCTTTGGGTAACGGTCCAGGTCTAGTGGGACTCAAAAGTCATGTTGGGCAGTTTTCTGCCATATGTCCCTCTCTTTTTTAGCACCTGTTTCCTGTTTCCTTTACTTGTGATTTCCAGCTGGTGAGGTAAATATTTAATTCTGTTTTGAATGTGCAAACATTTAAAGTTTATTGCCTTATCCATCCATCTGCTGATGGACATCTAGGCTGCTTCCATGTCCTGGCTATTATAAACAGTGCTGTGATGAACACTGGGGTATACGTGTCTCTTTCAAGTCTGGTTTCCTCAGTGTGTATGCCCAGCAGTAGGATTGCTGTGTCATATGGCAGTTCTATTTCCAGTTTTTTGAGGAATCGCCGCACTGTTCTCCATAGTGGCTGTACTAGTTTGCATTCCCACCAACAGTGTAAGAGGGTTCCCTTTTCTCCACACCGTCTCCAGCATTTACTGCTTGTAGTCTTTTGGATAGCAGCCATTCTGACTGGAGGGAAATGGTACCTTGTTGTGGTTTTGATTTGCATTTCTCTGATAATGAGTGATGCTGAGCATCTTTTCATGTGTTTGTTAGCCATCTGCATGTCTTCTTTGGAGAAGTGTCTGATTAGTTCTTTGGCCCACTTTTTGATTGGGTCATTTATTTTTCTGGAATTCAGCTGCAGAAGTTGCTTGTATATTTTTGAGATTAATTGTTTGTCCGTTGCTTCATTTGCTATTATTTTCTCCCATTTCAAAGGCTGTCTTTTCACCTTGCTTATAGTTTCTTTTGTTGTGCAAAACTTTTCATTTTAATTAGGTCCCACTTTTTTATTTTTGCTTTTATTTCCAATATTCTGGAAGGTGGGTCATAGAGGATCCTGCTGTGGTTTGTGTCGGAGAGTGTTTTGCCTATGTTTTCCTCTAGGAGTTTCATAGTTTCTGGTCTTACGTTTAGATCGTCAATCCATTTTGAGTTTACTTTTGTGTATGGTGTTAGAAAGTGTTCTAGTTTCATTCTTTTGCAAGTGGTTGACCAGTTTTCCCAGTACCACTTGTTAAAGAGATTGTCTTTTCTCCATTGTATATTCTTGCCTCCTTTGTCAAAGATAAGGTGTCCATAGGTGTGTGGATTTATCTCTGAGCTTTCTATTTTGTTCCATTGGTCTATATTTCTGTCCTTGTGCCAGTACCATACTGTCTTGATGACTGTGGCTTTGTAGTAGAGCCTGAAGTCAGGCAGGTTGATTCCTCCAGTTCCATTCTTCTTTCTCAAGATTGCTTTGACTATTCGAGGGTTTTTGTATTTCCATACAAATTGTGAAATTATTTGTTCTAGTTCTCTGAAAATACCGTTGGAAGCTTGATAGGGATTGCATTGAATCTATAGATTGCTTTGGGTAGTATACTCATTTTAACTATACTGATTCTTCAAATCCATGAATACGGTATATTTCTCCATCTATTTATGTCCTCTTTGATTTCTTTCACCAGTGTTTTATAGTTTTCTATATATAGTGGAAGGGGGGTTCTGGAAGGGGAAAACATGTACACCCATGGTGGATTCATGTCAATGTATGGCAAAACAAGTACAATATTGTAAAGTTAAAAAATAGAAAATAAACTAATCTAAAAAAATTACATTTATTACCAGCTGCTTGAGCCAAAATGGGATGCTCTTCCGATAAGGTTCCACCTCCACTTTATAGGAATCCCTCGGGGAAAGTTTTGAATGACTGGCTGATGTACAGCTATGATCCAATGACAACAAAGTGGACTGAGACTCCCTTTCTTTCAGGACATCATGCCCCTTTATCATAATCTTGTTCTTTGTGCTTCTACAATCAAAAGCCTGAGGAATCAAGAAATCTCTCCTAAAGTTCTAAATGATGCCCTTCTAACTTCTCTCAACTCTCAGGTGGGGAGAACAAAGTTTCCTCTACTCCTGCAAGTTCTCTTACTCCTTTTGATCAAACTATTCTGATCAAACTAAGACCCCACCTCCCTAGAGGAAAAAATCCCTGCTGGGACAACAATTTATCAGCCAGTCTGCCTCTGATATTAAGGCCAATTTGGGCAGTATTTGGTGTATATGTTAGCTGTGAAACTGTGACTACAGAAAGGAGAGATGACATTTTGATACTGGATAGCCATGATATTCTTTAGGCTCCAGAGAAATGAAACTGTTTTGGAATTGCAAAACTGTTTCTTTTTGCATTTGCCACAAGGCTTTCCTGGTGGCTCAGATGCTAAAGAATCCACCTGCAATTTAGGAGGATTCGATCCCTAAGTTGGGAATAATCCTTGGAGAAGGAAATGGCTACTCACTCCAGTCTTCTTTCCTGGAGAGTTCCAGGGACAGAGGGACCTGGCAGGTTATAGTCCATGGAGTTGCAAAGAGTAGGATATGACAGAGCAATGAATACCTTTCACTTAGAAAAAGGCAGCTTCTTTAAATACTTTTTTTTTCTCTTCATAATTTTGTCCCTGGGAGAACAAAAATATGCCTAGGAGAAAGCGTGAAGGCCACTCTTATCCTGTCCTTGAGATACACAGTCCACCTTGCCTGAGCCTTCACCCTTGGTTGAAAGGAGGTTGAGGAGCAAAAGGCATTTTACATCTCAAGTGGAAACTACGATATCTCTATTTGTCTGGTTATATGTATATGTATCAGTACTTGTCTTTGTCTTTGGATAATATTACTGAGGCTAATTTGTGAATGAGCTTAAAAGAAAAGTGCTATGTCACTCAGCTGTGTCCAACTCCGCGGTTCCATGGACTATAGCCCGCCAGGTTCCTCTGTCCATGAAATTCTCCAGGCAAGAATACTGGAGTGGGTTGCCATTTCCTACTCCAAAACAAAAGTAAGTGCTTACAAATCAAATGACATTAATTACAAGAGAAACACTAAAGATGTTTGGGTTTATTAGTCACGGGTTTGTATTACATTAAGAAAAGAAATTGGGCCTTGGGAAAATACATGTTTTTAGAGGTTACAGAATATGTTCTAAAGTTTGCTAATTTAAAAATCGCCAATAGGACAAACAGTTCACAATTAGTTTCTTATTGGTTTTCACTAAAAGTCAAGGTGTTTTAAGGGTTTAAAAATTATAATAAGTAACCAGAGCTATTAAAGTGACAAGGGGAGTATTTCAGCATGTAAAGCAAGTAGTTTATAGGTTGTTGGCAAAGGATGAAATAAAGACTGGAGATATTATTTTGAAGAAAATGAGATTAATTGTGTCTTAGAACTAATTGTGTATAGATGGGAAGAAATGGAACAAGTTAATATGTTTCTAGAAAATGATAAAAGGTCTGTGACAAACAAACACTGGAAAAACAATTTTGTATGTCATCAGGACTTTCTAAAATTGATTAGGACTAGATTAAATTTAATTAGGCAAATAAGTTTGTGATTAACAGTAAGCTAGTACTAGACTGGAATCTGGTTCTCTCTGTTAAGAGAACAAATTTTCACAGAGCACCAGGCTAGGCTCCCTGTGGTTATATTGCAACTTCCCGCTAGCTATCTATTTTACACATAATAGTGAATATATGTCAAGGCTACTTTGTCAATTCATCCCATCCTCTCTTTCTCCCAGTGTGTCCACAGGTCTGTTCTCTACATCTGTGTCTTCATTCCCTCCTTGCAAATAGGCTCATCAATACCATTTTTTAGATTTCATATATAAGTGTTAATATACAATATTTTTTTCTCTTTCAGATTGTGGGGGGAGGGAGGCTCAAGAGGGAAGGAATATATGTATAATTGTGACTGATTCTCATTGTTGTGTGGTAGAAGCCAACACAATATTGTAAAGCAATTTTCCTCCAATTAAAAAAAAGTGAATAAAAAAATAAACACTAGTTACAATGCTAAAAAATGAAAGAGAGAGAACAATTCTTCTTGGAATGCTGCTTTTGATAACAGGCTGTGTGAATTTCATTGCCTTTTGCTAACAAAGGTCTGTCTAGTCAAAGTTTTGGTTTTTCCAGTAGTCACGTATGGATGTGAGAGTTGGATTATAAAGAAAGCTGAGCACCAAAGAATTGATGCTTTTGAACTGTGGTGTTAAGAAGACTCTTGAGAGTTCCTTGGACTGCAAGGAGATCCAACCAGTCCATCCTAAAGGAAATCAGTCCTGAATATTCACTGGAAGGACTGATGTTGAAGCTGAAACTCCAATACTTTGGCCACCTGATACGAAGAACTGACTCACTGGAAAAGACTCTGATGCTGGGAAAGATTGAAGGTGGGAGGAGAAGGTGACAAGAGAGGATGAGATGGTTGGATGGCATCACCGACTCAATGGACATGAGCTTGGGTAAACTCTGGGAGTTGGTGATGGCCAGGGAGGACTGGAGTGCTGCAGTCCATGGAGTCAAAAAGAGTCAGACATGACTGAGTGACTGAACTGAGCTGAAGTGATTTATATTCATCTTTAAAGTCATTTGTCACTTTGGTAAAGCAAACAATTATTATTTTACTATGATTTATGAAGATTATGAACTTCCCTTGTGGCTCAACTGGTAAAGAATCTGCCTGCAATGCGGATGATCTGGGTTCGATCCCTGGGTTGGGAAGGTCCCCCGGAGAGGGGAAAGGCTACCCACTCCAGTATTCTGGCCTGGAGAATTCCATGGACTGTATAGTCCTGGGGTTGCAAAGAGTTGGACACGAATGAGCTACTTTCACTTTCACTATGAAGACTATGACACAAAGTTCATTCTGCTTTTACAAAAATTAGCCCCTCATAGTGAGACCTGTGCTATCCTAGTGTCCTTGTAGCATGGCAATTTGAGATGGATCAACAGGTGGTGCTAGTGGTAAAGAACCTACCTGCCAAAGTAGAGAGACACAGTTGGATTCCTGGGTCAGGAAGATCCCCTAGATGAGGGGATGGAAGCCATTCCAGTATCCTTGCCTGGAGAATCCCATGGACAGAGGAGCCTGGCAGGCTACAATTCACAGAGTCTCAGAGTCAGACACGACTGAAGGGACTTAGCACTCACACAACAGTAGCTGTAAATTTAACAGTCAGGACTATGGCAAATCCAAGATGGCCACTTGGCTCTTCCCAGGTCCCTGACAAACCTTATTATTATTATTATTATTATTTTAACTTGATGGAAAAGTCATACAAGCCTTAATAAAAACTTCACAAACTTCTTAAAATTATCACTGTCACTATCATCCTTAGTCATCAGGGAAGGGCAACAAAACTAATGAGAAAACTGGGTTCAAACAGAAAAAAAGATTATTTACATAGGATTAAATTAAGTGCTTAATATGATTATAAACTTTATGATTTTTTGTATTGTGCGTTTTTAATCTTTGCTTCTCAGATTAAAAAAAGAAAGAAAGAAAGGAACTTCTTTTCCTCAAGCTACTTATGATTTACCACAATTAAGTAACTTAAATTTGAAATATTTTTCTTTTCTCTCTGCCTTGTCCCTTCAGAGATTGGAGATGCTTGAGTTCTAAGCAGTCTTATCAGGTATATTAAAAAAAATAAATACATAAACTGCCTCTGGACATGTACAGGAATCTCAAAGTATTTTGAAAATCTCTTGAAGAGAGAACTCCTCCAAGAATGGAAAGTCTTTGGTTTGCCTTTCTTGGCCTTGAAAGGCCCTTAGGAATTTAGTCTGAGACTCCTGAGAAATTATGTGAGTCAATGTAAAGGAAACCTATGTGGTCAATGGACCAAACTTATTTAAAAACAACAACAACAACAAATTAGTCTTGACTGTGTTTAATAGAAATGGGGGTAATTTGGGGAAAAAAATATTTTTCACAGAATATTGAGTTTTAGTTTTGTTAATTGGAGTCTGTGTTTACCAAGACTAATTTCCCAGATAATTCTTTGCTGTAGTGTTATATTGCTGAAAAGCTTAATTAAATTATTAAAGGGTACTCTATGTTTATTTCTAAAGCTTATCTCAGCAATCTATCTTTGAATGAAGATCAGATGCCCCACAACCTGCAACCAGGGGATTATGCAGACTGGAGAAGACATAATTTAAAGAACTTTCTTCCACCTGGGTGGAAGGACTCTTATCATGCACTTTTAACTAGCTCATGCACAGGGAAGCTGAAGGAAATTGACTCTTGGATTAGTTTCCACTCACAAAGGGCCCCTGCACTGGACTGGTCTATAGAGAGGATTGCTGACTTCAAAATCACCTTAAAACAGTGCTCAAGCAGAGGAGAAATTACACTCACACCAGGACAAGAAGATGACATCAAAAGAAGACAGTTTGCCCAAGATCCTCAACCTTAAACATATGATCATTTATAATGTTTTCTTGACTTCTCGGACCTTTGCTTATGATTCTATGCTAGTTTAACAAAATCAATCAAATTGCTGAGGGTGTGACAAATTACCTGTGTCTAGTACTTCTGGGTTGCCTGAGTGGGTTTCTATACTCAAAGGCTCTAACTGGTTGGCTGTTAAGAAATTTATTTTAAAAGAAAAATTGGAGTCATGTTTAGGCTATTATTGATATTGTTAGATGGGGATACCCTCATCTGGCCAGTTAATAATACCTGCTCTGACCCTGGCCATAAATATAAAATTTCCTCTATTACTCAAATTCAATCATAGCAACAAGCAAAGTTTCAGCCAAGGAATAAAACATCCCAGAAATATGAGATGAATTTATGTAGTCAATCACTAGCCTATGGTAATTTAAGTTTAAAGGCTCTTCTATGCTGGAAACAATTAAATCATACTTGGAGACCCTGGTTTGATCCCTGGGTCAGGAAGATCCCCTGGAGGAGGGCATGGCAACCCACTCCAGTATTCTTGCCTGGAGAATCCCATGAACAGAGGAGCCTGGTGGGTTACAGTCCATGGGGGTCACAAAGAGTCAGACACGACTGAGCGACTAACACTTTGACTTTCTTTCAAGGATAATCAGTCTTGTAACATTAGGAAACTGAATCCCTTATGGACAGTGCCAATGTATAATTTTCCTGAGAGATAAGGATTGGGCTTCACAGTGTTGAGCAGTAAAGAATCTGCCTACATTACAGGAGAAGCAGGAGACACAGGTTCAATCCCTGGATCTGGAAGAGCCCCTAGAGGAGGGCTTGGTAACCCACTCAAGTATTCTTGCCTAGAGAATCCCGTGGACAGAGGAACCTGGCGGGCTAAAGTCCATAGTGTAACAAATAGTCAGACATGAGTGAAGCAACTGAGCATGCAGTGAACAGACTAAGTCAGACAACCTGGGATGTACTAAGCTGTACCTAATGGAAGCTCTTGGCTTAACTTTTATTATGGCTTTACTAATACTGCTATATATGTTATATGCATTTTGCTTATTTTACAAGATTGTTGTTTTTTGCATGACCAAAGTGTGACTGAGCCTCTAACAAAATTCTGTAGTTCTATTTGAGATCAATGATTGCTATAATGTAACTCTTGTTATGGGAAGAAGCACTAAGAGGGAATATTTTCCTGTCCATAAGAGACTAGTAAAACAGGGGGTGGGGGCAGAGATTTTTGCTACTAGTCTGGCCTAATCCAATAATAGCAGTTTGAGCAGCCTATCAGCAAAATCTTTGCCAGACCATGGGATGAAATGCCCTTCCCAACTATTGTCGAATTTATGATCATGACAAGATCATACTGATTGGAAACTGGGACTTGTCATCTATCTCTACAAAGATTAAACCATAGCCACTAAACCATAGCCATTGACCTTCAACACTCCCTAAAAGCAGTTCAGAACAAAGATCAGAAATGAAGCACTCATCCTGTGCTCTAGGAAAAACTGACAAAACAGACCTTCAAATAGATATTTTCAGGTAAGGATTTTCATGAACCCAGACTCTTACATCATCTCATACCTAGAAAAACACTAAAGTTATTAATGGTGACGATTGCTTTGTTTATGTGTTACTATCACATCAAAGTTTGAAACTTACTGAGATAAAATTAGGCAAGTGGCTACCTGGCTACAAGTCTTCTTGAAGTGCCAGGTTTACATTTGGATTCAGGTTTATTCTCTTGAAAATAAAGATATATTTTTTCTATTAATATTCAGGCTGTCACTCCTCCAACTATTTTGGTATCTGCTATAACAACTTGAGTCATACTGGATTAGAACTAGACATGGAAAAACAGACTTGTTCCAAATAGGAAAAGGAGTACATCAAGGCTGTATATTATCACCCTGCTTATTTAACTTATATGCAGAGTGCATCATGAGAAACGCTGGGCTGGATGAAACACAAGCTGGAATCAAGATAGCCAGGGGAAATATCAATAAGCTCAGATATGCAGAGGACACTACCCTTATGGCAGAAAGTGAAGAAGAACTAAAGAGCCTCTTGAAGAAGGTGAATGAGGACAGTGAAAAAGTTGGCTTTAAGCTCAACTTTTGGAAAACTAAGATCATGTCATCTGGGCCCATCACTTCATGGAAAATAGATGGGGAAACAGTGGAAACAGTGGCAGACTTTATTTTGGGGAGGCTCTAAAATCACTGCAGATGGTGACTGCAGCCATGAAATTAAAAGACGCTTGCTCCTTGGAAGAAAAGTTATGACCAACCTAGACAGCATATTAAAAAGCAGAGACATTACTTTGCCAACAAAGTTGTGTCTAGTCAAGGCTATGGTTTTTCCAGTAGTCATGTATAGACGTGTGAGTTGGGCTATAAAGAAAGCTGAGGGCAGAAGAATTGATGGTTTTGAACTGTGGTGTTGAAGAAGACTTTTGAGAGTCCCTTGGACAGCAAGGAGATCCAACCAGTCCAACCTAAAGAAAATCAGTCCTGAATATTCATTGGAAGGGCTGATGTTGAAGATGAAACTCCAATACTTTGGCCACCTGATGTGAAGAACTGTCTCATTTGAAAAGACCCTGATGCTGGGAAAGATTGAAGGCAGGAGGAGAAGGGGACAACAAGGATGAGATGGTTGGATACATCACTGACTCAGTGGACATGAATCTGAGTAAACTCCAGGAGTTGGAGATGGACAGGGAAGCCTTGCACGCTGCAGTCCATGAGGTCGCAAAGAGTTGGACACAACTGAGTGACTGAACTGAACTGAACTGATGCCCTCCACCAGGCTGGACAGCCGGTGTTTTTCAAGTGGAGTAAAAGTGAAGTTTTGTCCTCAATAAGATGAGAATGATGCCCTTTTCCTTTCTCCATTGAAATGGTGGGAATGAACTAGCAGTGAGTAATTTGTTGCAGCAAAAATAGAATTGAGTAAACAGCCTTAGGCACTAACCAACCAAATAGGCTGCAAGAGTTAAGCAATTTTGGTTATTCTTTAGCTGTTACTTCACTAACAAACACTTGTAGTTAGACTTGTCTTTCATAAAGCTAATTATTCTGAGCCCATATAAATTATACTCTGCACCATGCGTTCTTCTCCCTGTACACTCCGTTGTGGCATTCTGCATTTCAAAAATAAATTTGCTAGCTGATAACCTCAGAGACACCAGACCCAGTTACCGAGCTGCCTGACTCTCTTTCATCCAAAACTCTCTGTCTGTATTTCTACTTGACAGAAAGCCAAGATTTTGGCAACACTATCTTGCCTGAACTTCAATTCTAAAAATATTAAGGGAACTATTACATAGTTTTTCTATGAGCCAGCAGGGTCCTGAATTTAATTCTTGTAACAGCTATACCAGCAGCAATTTTCCCCAGTTAACAGATGAGGAGACTGAGGTCAGAAAGGTGGACTTGCCTGCAGTCCTCCAGCTAGTAAAATGTGGAGCCATGAATGAAACCTGCTCTTTGGCCTCAGGTTGCAGCCTCTGCTTCCATATGGTTCTTGTGACTGCCTGGCCTGCTTAGAGCCTCCCTGATCATTCTGGTCTGCATTCGTTTTTCTTCCCTGAACCTCTGGGATACCAACTCATGTGTGAACCTGAGATACTGAATGACACCTGAAACCCTCTCCACCTCTGCCTTTTTTCTGGCTGTATCTGGACTGTTCATTCTAGTCCCAAGTTTCCATGTGTTTATCTCATATCCACAAAGAATAATGACAGGAACACTTTGAACATTACTGAGCCTATAGTTGAGCCAGGACTGTGTTAGCTCATTCACATACTTTGTCTAATTTCATCTTCACAAAAACTTCATGCATGAGAAAATTATCATTACCTCCAATTTACAGAAAAGGAAACTGAGGCATAGAGATGTTAAGTAATATGTTCAAGTCATACAGTTATTAATGGATCAAACAAGATGCCAAAGACAGCATGTTGACTGCCAAGTTATGTGGCCTCCAAATGGATGTAAATGCTTTGGGACCTGGAATGATCATTCAGATTTGAGGGACTGGCTAAATAAATTACTCATTATGGAGCAAAGGCCACTGATACTGAGTGTTACTTAGTGTTAGTTGTGGAGAAAAGGCCCAGGGGTCCGTTCTCCTTCCTCATTCCCCAGCCTCAGCTCCAGTCACCTGAAACCCTGCCTCTAAAGTTGGGAGGAGAGGTTCAGTGTGCCAATCTGTTGTGTCTCAAGTTCTGTCTCGCCTGGGCAGGAGATACTCCAGACACATTGCCAATCACTCCCCTGCAAATTCTGGCATGTTATCGCCCTCTTGGCTTTTCCAAGCTGCTAATGCTATCTCATTCTTCCTACCTCCAGGCCTCCCTGCCCTTTGTTGGTCCTCAGAGCCTCCATAGCCCCATCAACTTTTTCAGCATTCTCTCACTCTCCTCTACCCCTTCTCCTACCACAACTAGTCATGAAAGGGGCTCCTGGTTGCTCCCTCCACTTGCTGAATAATTTCACACAGCTTGGCCTTTGCCTGTGCTGCTGGTCTTCACCAGGAATGGCCATTTTCTTAAGCCACATTTTCTGCCAATTGAAAGACCCTCCAAACTGCCATGTTCACTGCATATTAGCTTTCTTGATTTCCCTGTCTGAATTTGTTCTCTTCCTCTTTTTGAACTCTTATAGCACTAAAAGTTAGCTTTTACTGTTTTAAATGATAACTTTTGTATGTTTGTAAAAATCCCCCCAAAATGTCTAAGTAGTGGAAAGAATTGTAAATCTGACACTGGCCTTGGCTTTATCTCTGTGACTTAGATCCAGTGAGTTAACTTCTTTGAACTTGAGTTTCTTCATCTTTAAGGTAGGGATTGTTGTTCTTTTTCAGTTGCTAAGTTATGTCCAACTCTTTGCAACCCCATGGACTTCAGCACTCCAGGCTTCCTTGTCCTTCACTGTGTCCTGAAGTTTGCTCAAACTCATGTCCATTGAGTCAGTGATGCCATGCAACCATCTCATCTTCTGCTGCCCTTCTCTTCCTGCCCTCAATCTTTCCCAGCATCAGGGTCTTTTCCAATGAGTTAGCTGTTCACATCAGATGGTCTGATCATTGGAACTTCAGCTTCAGCATCAGGCCTTCCAATGTATATTCAGAGTTGATTTTCTGTAGGACTGACTGATTTGATCTCCTTGCTGTCCAAGGGAATCTCAAGAGTCTTCTCCAGCACTACAATTGGAAAGCATCAATTCTTTGGCACTCTTCCTTCTTTATGGTTCAACTCTTACATCCATACATGACTACTGGAAAAAACATAGCTTTGACTAGATGGACATGTGTTAGTAAAGTGATGTCTCTGCTTTCTAATATGCTGTCTAGGTTTGTCACAGTTTTTCTTTTAAGGAGCAAGTGTCTATTAATTTTGTGGCTTCAGTCACCACAGTGATTTTGGAGCCCAAGAAAAGAAAATCTACTACTCTTTCCACTTTTCCCATCTATTTGCCTTGAAGTGATGAGACCAGATGCCATGATCTTATTTTTTTGAATGCTGAGTTTTAAGCCAGCTTTTTCAACCTCCTCTTTCACTCTTATCAAGAGACTCTTTAGTTCCTCTTTGCTTTCTGCCATTAAATTGTTATCATCTGCATATCTGAGGTTATTGATATTTCTCCCAGTAATCTTGATTCCAGCTTGTGATTCTTCCAGCTCAGCATTTCATATGATGTTCTCTGAATATGTTAAATAAGCAGGGTGACACTATACAACCTTGGTGTACTCTTTTTGTACTCTTTTCCCAATTTTGAACCAGTCCATTGTCCCATGTCTGGCCCTAATTGTTGCTTCTTCCCCTGCATGCACATTTCTCAGGAAACAGGTAAGGTAGTCTGATAAAATTTATTTCTCTAGTTTTTCAACTTATTTGCAAGGGAATATATAAATTAATGCATATAAAATACCCAGGACATGCCAGGCATATACTAGGCATTTCAACAATCTTAATTTCCCCTTCAACCCCACTTTTTTATTACCTCTTCCCCAAAGTACAAATATACCTACATACACACACATCACCTCCATCACCACCACTGCTGCCATCATGAAGATGGCTGCAATGTACATGGATCACAGCATATCTGAGCTGTAAGTTTCATTAGCAGTTCACTGTTTTACATATAAGTTACTAATATGTGTGTTGGGGGTGAGTTGCCCTCAGTTGCCCTAAGTTAGCATAGTAATGTAACTGACACTTATTGGTTTCCTAGTATATACTTGGTTATTCACAAATATTATCTTATTTAATCCTCTCAATGAATCCCCTGTGAGGTCATTTAATAACATTTTCATCATCCTCCTTTTACAGAGGTGGGGTGGAACTAGGGTTTCTCTGGTGCCTCAGTGGGAATGCTTTCAGTGCATTCAAGGCAGAAGACATGGGTTTGATCCCTGAGTCAGAAAGATCTCCTGGAGGAGGGCCTGGCAACCCACTCTAGTATTCTTGCCTGGAGAATCCCGTGGACCGAGGAGCCTCATGGGTTACAGTCAATAGAGTCGCAAATAGACAAACACGATTGAAGTGACTGAGCATGCATGTATGCACACATTCAAGGAACTAAGGCTTAAAGAAGTTAAGTAGCTTTCCCAATATCTCATTTTTCTAATGCATTTAAGAGCTAGACTTTTAATCCCAGAGCCTAATTCTGTCCCCAGCTCTTAACCAGAAGCCAAAATAAAACTGGACTCCAGAGATCTTGCTTTCCTTCCAGAACCCTCTCCAGTGCCTCAGGTAGGGCTGCAGGAATTCAGACAGAGCTCATGTCCCAATACCTCTGCCAGGGCTATTTGCCCAGCTCTGTACAGTAGATCTGAATTGAACAGAAATAAATTCTGAATTAAACAGAAATAAGTGGAATTTATTTCAGTTCTCTTGCCCTTCTGTCACTTCCTTCAATAGATAAAATGAGTTCCCCCAGGGATTGGTTGCTTTCTGTGGGGAGTTCCAGTAAGCTTTGGAGGAGAAGAAGCCTGGAAGGAGAACTCCAACAACTTAGATTTTTCTGTGGCACACCCTTAGGCCTGCCCAAGAGACAAGAAGCTTAACTCTGTCTTCAACTGACACAAAAGCACATATCTGTCTTGCTGGTAATTGTGTTAAACATGCTTCACGTCTTATGGCCTGTTGAACTGAATGGGTTCCAGCAAGGACTATTCTTTGCTTTCTAGGTCAGTGAATGTAGAGAGAGGTAGAGTAGTGATGAGCAAACACAGCCTCCCAGTAACAGCCTTGAAGCTTCTTATGCTCATTCTCATTTTTCAGCATTTGGAAAGCAGAACACCTAAAACCCCAGATAGGAAAGATACAGGGCCAACCCAAGTCAATCCCATATGGCTGCTTAAACTGACTGTGATAAACTGTTGTGTCTAGGCAAAGGAAACTTTTGAGCTCTTGCAGGGAATTTTATGTTCCAAGCTGCAGCTTATACTAAACCATGCTCACAGTCCCATCATGTGGACTTCTCTTGGATCTGCTCCTCTTGCAAGCCCTCTAACAAGGCCATCATTCACCCAGCACTGCACTGATACACTTGCAACAGATCTGCTTAGGAAGATTCTTGTTTTCCTTATTCCTAGCAATCACAAAATCCTCTAGATTATCAGCAATATTTCTAATAGTTGTTTCAATTATCCCTGTCCTCCTTTAGAAAAGGCAGGTTTTCTAAAAAGCTGGTTTTAGAAAAGACAGAGGAACCAGAGAACAAATTGCCAACATCTGCTGGATCATCAAAAAAGCAAGAGAGTTCCAGAAAAAAACATCTATTTCTGCTTTATTGACTATGCCAAAGCCTTTGACTGTGTGGATCACAATAAACTGTGGCAAATTCTGAAAGAGATGGGAATACCAGACTACCTGACCTGCCTCTTGAGAAACGTGTATGAGGGTCAGGAAGCAACAGTTAGAACTGGATATGGAACAACAGACTGGTTCCAAATAGGAAAAGGATTACATCAAGGCTGTATATTGTCACCCTGTTTAACTACACATCTGTACCTTTGAAGATGCCTTTCCCCCTACCTGACCTGCTTCCTGAGCACTGTGTATGCAGGTCAAGAAGCAACAGTAGGAAACTGTACATGGAACAACAGACTGGTTCCAAATCAGGAAAGGAGTACATCAAGGCTGTATGTTGTCACCCTGCTTATTTAACTTACATGCAGAGTACATCATGAGAAACGCTGGACTGGAGGAAGCACAAGCTGGAATCAAGATTGCCGGAAGAAATATCAATAACCTCAGATATGCAGATGACACCAACCTTATGGCAGAAAATGAAGAGGAACTAAAGAGCCTCTTGATAAAAGTGAAAGAGGAGAGTGAATAAGTCGGCTTAAAACTCAACATTCAGAAAAACTAAGATCATGGCATCTGGTCCCTTCACTTCGTGGCAAATAGATGGGAACAGTGAGAGACTTAATTTATTTTCTTGGGCTCCAAAATTACTGCATATGGTGACTGCAGGCATGAAATTAAAAGATGCTTGCTCCTTGGAAAAAAACAAACAAACTATAACCAAACTAGACAGTGTGTTAAAAAGCAGAGACATTACTTTGCCAACACATGTCCGTCTAGTCAAAGCTATGGTTTTTCCAGTAGTCATGTATGGATGTGAGAGTTGGGTTATAAAGAAAGCTGAGCACCAAAGAATTGACGCTTTGGAACTGTGGTGTTAAGTAGACTCTTGAGAGTCCCTTGGACTACAAGGATATCCAACCAGTACATCCTAAAGGAAATCAGTCCTGAATATTCATTGGAAGGACCGATGCTGAAGCTGAAACTCCATCATTTTGGCCACCTGATGTGAAGAACTATCTCATTTGAAAAGATCTTGATGCTGGGAAAGATTGAAGGCGGGAGGACGACAGAGGATGAGATGGTTGGATGGCATCATTGACTCAACGGACATGAGCTTGGGTAAACTCTGGGAGTTGGTGATGGACAGGGAGGCCTGGTGTGCTGCAGTCCATGGAATTGTAAAGAGCAGGACAAAATGGAGCGACTGAACTGGACTAAACTTCCCTCCACCAGATATATCCTTCACTCCTGTGTCCATCTGGCAAACTCTTACTCATTCTTCAAAATCCTGCCCAGGCTTCACCTTCCAGGTGGGAATGCTCTACTGTGTCTCTGTGCTACCTTTATTCCTAAAACATAGTTTATTTACAATATAAACTAAGACATTTACTACTCCAAGTTACAATTATTGTTTCTAGAAACATCTCTCCAGAATGATGAGAAGTACTGGAAGGCAGAATGTGGCTAACAGAAACTTTCTCCCTGGGAGCTAACATAGCCCCTCTTGCATCACTGGTACTAAATGCACTTAGTTGATATGGATGATTTTCCTGAATTGATCAAGCTGATTCTTCTTACAAAGTACAACGATCACGGGGAAGAATTGTCCTCTTACTTAGGAAAAAATTAACATGTCTTAAAACTATAAAATCTTTGAACAAGTATTTTGTTCTTTTCCAGTTACTTTTTTCTCTTTTATTGTGTGGCTGTGGTCTGCATAAGTTGCCTGAGTTTTATTCATTTTCTAAACTCTGATCATTATCTTGGGGGTGGGGTGGAATGAAACAAAAATGACAGATTGTAACTTTTCTTATTCTCAGAAACATATAGAGCAGCTTCTGAGGAAGTCATTATATTGGGACAGATGCTGTTACATGCATTTTATTAATTAATCCGTGTATCTACCTGTCATTCTTTCTTTTCTATGGCCTTCCTCACAACAGTGATGCACACTTCTGCTGTTGGTAAATTGGAACAATAAATCTGTTGGGCCCGTCTCTATTTCCAGTAGTTAATTTAGCATTTTATCATATGGCTATGATCTCAGGATTCAAGTCAGTTTTAAAGATTAAAACCATTTAATCATCTACCTAGAAGAATGATGCCAGAAATATGTTCAAAATCTTGCTATTCATGCCTTCATTTCCTTTGTGCTTGTATTGTGATAAGTATAAACATCCTTTTTAGGCTGCTGCTAATAACTACTTAAAATGATTAAGGTAACTAGTTATTTCCTGTAAGAAAATTGCTCTGCTGTTATTAACATAGCTCTCATTTCATTTTCAGCTTCAGCTCACAGACTTTTGCTTCCCAGTTGCCTTGAATAAACTGAGAACCATCTCAAGGAGGATGCTCCTTCATAACAGATGAGCTCTAAAGAGGTAAGGTCAGAAATTGTAGCTTTGCAGAGGACAATATGATAGAGGCAGTTGCTGGGAGGGAACACCTGGCTTACTTCTGCCTTGTAAGCACATCCTCCTAACCCGCAAAGGGGTTTGCAGGAGTAAAACTGACATAATTAGCATAAATGTCATTGTTCTTGTAACTTGAGCAGTGTGAATGGGATCTGTGACTTTTTTTTTTTTTTTTATTGAAGGATAATTGCTTTACAGAATTTTGTTTTCTGTCAAACCTCAACATGAATCAGCCATAGGTATACACATATCCTCTCCCTTTTGAACCTCCCTCCCATCTCCAGCCCCATCTCACCCCTCTAGATGGGTACACAGCCCCTGTTTGAGTTTCCTGAGCCATACAGCAAATTCTCCTTGGCTATCTATTTTATATATTGTAATGTAAGTTTCCATGTTACTCTTTTCATACATCTCACCCTCTTCCCATGTCCATACGTCTATTCTCTATGTAAGACATTACTCTTATACCTACAGTGTTATAAATCTCATGACAAAATGTGCTTCTTGAGAAAAATTTTGCCTTTTAAAATATATCGTTTTTATATTTTCTTTAATCAGCCAAAAATATGTGCTTCTTAGTTCCCATGCTATTAATTAAACATAGTTTAAAAGGATTTCTTCAAAACTTGTCAAGTATCATAAAATGGTGGCCAAAAAACCCCCAAAAGTAGCTTATCAATATTTGTGGCCATACTACAAATATAGCTGAAGTGTAAATAACTGTGAAATAAAAAAGACACGGAAATAATTTCATCAGACTTGGCCAAAGCACACAGATTTTTGACAATCTCTCAATTCTCTGTGCTAACAGTTTTAAAATTTTATCTTAACTGAACACATTCATGACATTCATGTGATACAGGCTCCCATGGGAATATGCTGCTTTTGAGGAAAACCCACAGATATCTTGTAGAGTCATAAAGCACTGTCAGAAATGGCTGGTTATTGGCAGTTTCAGCACAATTAAGATTGCTCAGTGCTACTTCAAGTGCAGTCTATAAACATGTGTATACAAGTTTTTCGGTGTGTGCTAGGGCTTCTCAGGTGGCTCAGTGGACTTGAAGTGGAATCTATGAACTTGTGTATACAAGTTTTTAAGCACCTATTTTCAATTATTTTGGATATATACCTAGGAGTAGAATTGCTGCGTGATATGGTAATTTTAGGTTTAATCTTTTGAGGTACTGCCAAACTATTTTTTTTTACATTTAAAAACTAATCATTACCTGTGCCAGGCACAGAGTTAAAAAGTTTGCAAGGTAGAGCATTTGTACAGTGAACATCTAGAGACAAGAGGGGACCAAAGGATCGAGGTTCTGCAAGCAGATCTCTAGGATCCTTTCCCATTATCCTTCTCACTCACCTACTCTGAACTGTCTTGTGAGTGGCACATCCAGGATGAGCATCACCTAGGAGCTTGTTAGAAATGTAGAACTGAATGCCTTACCTAGACCTACTGCATCAGCATCTCTGGCAGCTAGGCCCAGGAATATGTTTTCAAGCAATTCATGTGATTTTGATGATTTCTCAAATTCCAGAAGTTCTGAGATAGATGTTGGGATAACTTTACAGCTACCTTCTTTCCTCTTATATTAAAAAACCTACCTACAAGCAAAGTGAATGACAGAGACACTGCTTCATGGGTAGATTTTAATTTTCTCTACTTTATATAAAATAAATCATTTGAAACACTCCTCACTTTGAGAAAACTGTGTGCACCTTACCTTACTTCAATTACAGTACCAGAGCACTCTGGGCAGTTATGCATGGAGAGTCACCTCAGGCCCATGTCATGTCATTAAACTCTCAACTGGTCCCTGTAGAAATGACCTAGGGTCTTTTTCCATATTTATTTTTTATTGAAATATAATAGACATAAAATATGTTATTACTTTCAGATTTACATCATACTGATTTAATACTAATATACATTAGGAAGCAATCATCATGATAAGTCTAATTACCATCTAGCACCATACAAAGTTATTACAGTATTATTGACTATATTCCCTAGGTTATACATTATACCCCAATGACATTTATTTTATATCTGAAAGTTTGTACCTTTTAATCCCTTTCACCTATTTCACCTGTCCCTTCTCCTAACTTCTCCCCACTCTGGTGACCACCAATTTGTGTCTTGTATCTATGAATCTATTGTGTTTTATTTGTATTTTACATTTCATATATGAGTAAAAATATGCAACATTTGTCTTTGTCTGACTTATTTAGTTTAACATAATGCCTTCTAGGTCCACCCATATTTCACAAATGGCAAGTTTTCATTTGTTTTGTGGTTAATATTCCATGATATATCTTCTTTATCCATTCATTCATTGATAGACACAGGTTGCCTCCATACCTTCTCTATTGCCAAAACGAACATGGGAGTGCAAATATCTCTTTGATTTAGTGTTCTTGTTCCCTTCAGATAAATATCCAGAAGTGGAATTGCTGGATTATATGGTAGTTATACTCTATGATCTTCATAGTTATTACTGAGACTGTACCCTTCCTTAGCACTCAGGACAAACTACAAGTATGATGATTGTTCTACAGTGGAGTCCACTGGTGTAAATTAACCCTCTATGACTCCCTAATAGCCAAGGGCAGACTTGACATGTGATTTTTGATGTCTGTGTTGAGTTTTTTGGTTACTACTGGTCAAGAAATGGCAATGTGCTAGTGTTTTGAAAGACTATATATTTTGTTGTTATACAGACCAAATTATGGTTCTGACACTCAAACCTGAATATGCTTCTTAATTCTCTAAGTCTTCAACCCCTTTCTGAAAAAAATGGGTTAATTGACAGAGGAATGCATAAAGGAAATATGGTACATATATACAATGGAATATTAGTTGGCCATTAAAAAATGAAATAATGCCATTTGCAGCAATATGGATGGACCCAGAGAATGCCATGATGAGTGAAGTAAGTCAGACAGAGAAGGAGAAATATTGTATAACATCCCTTATATGCAGGATCTAAAAATAAATGATACAAATGAACTTATTTATGAAACAGAAACAAACTCACAGACTTAGAGAATGAATTTATGCTTGTCAGGGGGGGAAGGATGAGGAGAAGAGATAGTTATAGAGTTTGGGATCAACATGTACACTCTGCTATATCTAAAATGGATAACCAGCAAGGTCCTTCCATATAGCCCAGGGAACTTTACTCAATGTTATATGGCAGCCTGGATGAGAGGGGAGTTTGGGAGAGAATGGATGCGTGTATATGTATGCCCGAGTTCCTTTGCTATCCATCTGAAACTATCACAACATTGCCAACTAAGTATACTCCAAAATAAAATTTTAAATTTTAAAATAAATAAATAAAACAAAATCTCTTTACAAATCCACATTAAATATGAACATTCATAGTCAATTCTGATAAGAAACAGTAACTTTAAAATTCAATTAAGTAAATTGTTATCCCTTTTCCCCCAAAAGAAATTTCATTCTTCTCATTAGCAAACTTTTATTACTTAAAAAATGATCTCATTCATTATTGGCATCATATTTTTAATTTCATCAAGGAAAAACTGTAGAGATGTTTAAAAAGTGTTGATAATGCCTGCTACATGTCATAATATTTGTCCAACAAATAGTGGTTATTATTGTTATTAATCCTTGCTGATGGTAATTCTCCATGGTGCTTCTGCCCTCCCCTCCCTCTTGCTACTTTTTAATAATAATAGTAAAGAGAAATACATGGAAAGAGGAAGATAATTAAAGTGGAGGAGGAAGAACAAGAGAGGCACAACTGTCATGGATTCTTAAAGACTGCTTGTACTACTTCAGTCCTCTGATTTCCTCCTGTCTCTAGATTTTTTTTTTTTGGGTCAAAGTGCTCTATCTGTGAACCCTATCTCAATGCTTGGCATAAGATAAGTGCCCTGCAAAAAATATAGTAAAACAATTTGGCAGTTCCTCAAAAAGTTAAAATTATGTCATATAACCCAGCAATTCCACTCTTAGGTGTATATCCAAAAGCATTAAAAGTAGGTACTCAAATAAAAACCTGCACATGCATACTTATAGTGATACTATCCATAATAGACAAAAGGTGTAAACAATACAAAGGTCTGTTAATAGGTAAATGGATAAACAAACTGTGGCCTGTTCATATCATGAAATATCATTCAGTCAAAAAGAGGAGTAAAACACTGATACATGCTACAACAGAGATGAAACTTGGGAATATTGTGCTAAGTGAAAGAAGCTGGCAGACCCAAAAAGTCATATGTTGTATGATTCCATTTATATGAAATATTCAGAATAGTTAAACCCACATCAGAAAACAGATTTGTGGCAGTCAGGGGTTGAGGGAGGGGGAGAATGGGGAGTAACTATTTACTAAGTACAAGCCTTCTTTTTGGGTGATGGAATTGTTTTGGAACTAAATAAAGGTGGTGTTTGCACAACATTATCAATGTTCTAAGAACCATGGAATTGTTCACTTTAACACGGTCAATTGAATAATGCTAATATTAAAAATTAAATTAGAAAATATTTATGTGTGTATATTTAAAGAACAAAAAGAGATGAAAGGTTGAGCCTGTAAGATTTATGTAGTTATTCCTGAAAAACACAATCATTTTAAAAGATTCTGTTGCTTCCTGCTATAACTAAAAATCCTTTGATCCATGTGGGGATCTCAGTGAAGGATGAGTGGCTTCTAGCATGTGTTCATGGTTACAAATTTGACCTTGCTAGTCCAGGAATATCAAGTAGAAATCAGGAGCTATGAAAGTTGTTAATAATTCAACTGCTTCTAAAAGAGGCAAACATCTAATGCAGGGTCAGAGGAATGGTTTAATGCAGCCAAGAGAAAAATATGAAGGTAAAGCATACAGGCAAGCCCTTCTGAGGTACAGATCAGGAGCATAAAATTGGCAGTTTTTCTACAATCACAATTAGGGAAGATCTGAAATCTCCAAGATTCTGCCTCTCTATATATTTTAATTAACAAAGCAAAGTCTTGTTCTCTTTCCCTAATGGATTATACAGAAAAAAGAAAATCAAGCTTTTGGGAGAGACAGATTAAAAAAAAAGAAAAGAGTGAAGGGAAAGAGAGAAAAGGGCGGCCTGAAGACCAAGAGGCATATTAATTAAGCTTTCATAGTCCATTAATTCATTCACTCTCAAAAGCAATTATATTCCTTTTTTTTGTGCAGTGTAAGGAATCAAAGATATATATGACAGACATATTTGCCATCAAAGAGTTTACTGTCTACTGTGGGGAGGTGGGAGGTGAGTGTGTGGACACAAACAATTAATAAGCAAGACTTATCAGTGTGTATAGACTGTATTGTGTACATAAATCCCTTGGAGATCTCACTAAAATGAGGATTCTGATTCATTATACATCAGATTCTGAATCTGACACAATGAAACCCCATTCCCAACTCTGGGAAGATTAAAACAACTGAATTACACATGTATCTGTGAGCAACAAAAAAGCCTAGGCATAACATTGGAGTGAGAACTTAGGACCCAGTATTCTCAAAGTTGGGCAGTGACACTGCCCCTAAGGGAGTGTTGGGGTATGTGTGTTTTGTGCTCTCACAATAACTGGAGAATATCTGTTGACATTTACTGCCCAGGTGTCAGAGATGCTAAAAGGAACTGCAATGAAAAACAGAGGACTGTAATTCTGGGCAACATCACGTGTTTTTTTTCTAAATATCAATAGCACTCCCACTGACAATTTCAGACTAGGACTCTGCTATGGTGGAGAAAGGCCATGGGTTGAGGAATAAAAAGACTGGATGAAAGGAATGCCACTCACATGGATACTGATGCTGATGTTTGGCTGAAAGGTTTTTATTTTTTCCCTCAGATTCCAAGGAGAGCCAAAATGCCAGATAATACACAAGTCCAAAGGGAACCTATGTTTTAGGTGATAATTACAGTGCCCATGAAAGATAAGATTTGGGTAGGTATAAAGGTCTATGGCTACCATTTACCCATGATCACTGCATACAGTGGCTAGATTGCTGGCTTTAAAATCAGAAAGAGCTTGGTATGATTTCAGTTTTTTGTTTTTTGTTTCCTGAGTTGAGTAACCCTTAGTAAATTATTTAAATATCCTTAACCTTAGTTTCCCAGCCTGTAAAATGAGTATGGTGAAGGATTGTTAAAAAAGATTGACTGAGATAAATTTTGGGACAGGCTTAGCACAATATTTGGGCCCATAGTGGTGCCCAGTAAATGTGTTTCCTCTCTCTTTGCTTTGATGACCACAAATAGGTTTCTTCTGCCAAATGAGTTGCTGTTACAGGCTGGTTGGCAAAATTAGAGGGGAGCAAATTTTAGCCAAGCATGACAATTGGTGAAAGGCAGTGTTTCCTTATCTTAACATTTTGAGCTCGACGATTATTTGTTGTGAGGCTGTCCTGTGCATTGGGGGATTTTTAGAAGCATCCCTGGCATCTACTCTCCTCTGGGGAACCACAATTGTGCATGGTTGAAAATCACTGGTTAGGGTGAGTGAAATGAGTTATAGCTGTTTTGAATGAAAGAAGAAACATGGATTGCTTTTGTCTAAATCAAAATTTTGACCACAGATCTCAAAACTCTGTGGCCTGTAAATACCACAATATACCCCATTTTCATTCAGTGCTAGCCACTGTACTCAGTCCTGTGGACAACTCCTGGCTGCTGTACTTTAGGTGAAGATAACCTGCTTCGCAGAGTCTAAGATCATGGCATCTGATTCCATTACTTCATGGCAAACAGAAGGGGAAAAGTGGAAGCAGTGACAGATTTTCTTTTCTTGGTCTCTAAAATTTTAAAGTCACTGTGGATGGTAACTGCAGCCATGGAATTAGAAGATGTTTGCTTCTTGGAAGGAAAACTATGACAAAGCTAGACAGTGTATTAAAAAGCAAAGACATCACTTTGCCTACAAAGGTCCATATAGTTGAAGCTATGGTCTTTCCAGTAGTCATGTACAAATTTGAAAATTGGATGATAAAGAAGGTAGAGTACCAAAGAATTGATGCTTTCGAACTATCGTGCTGGAGAAGACTCTCAAGAGTCCATTGGACAGCAAGGAGATCAAACCAGTTAATATTGAAGGAAATCAGCCCTGAATATTCACAGGAAGGACTGATGCTGAAGCTGAAGCCTCTTAACTTCAGCCATCTGATGCAAAGAGTGACTCATTGAAAAAGACCCTGATGCTGAGAAAGATTGAGAGGAAGAGGAGAAGGGAACGACAGAGGATGAGATGATTGGATGGCATCACCAATTCAATGGACGTGAACTTGGGCAAACTCTGGGAGATAGTGAGAGACAGGGAGGCCTGGCATGTTGCACTCCATGGGGTCGCAAAGAATAGGACACGACTTAGTGACTAAACAACAACAGGAAAGAAAATTCTTTACACTCTGACCACCAAGCAGCCATTCATTTTCCAGGTAAAGTCTGTCATTATGTCTCTAGAAAACATTTGGTTGGGCATCTGAACCGATAAGATGGGAGAGTAGGTAGATTTATGCTCGTGTTTAATTTGAAAGGGAATGGCTACTCACTCCAGTATTCTTTCCTGGAGAATTCCATGGACAGAGGAGCCTGGTGGGTCACTGTCCATGAGGTCACAAAGAGTCAGACATGACTGAGCAGCTAACATTTGTTCACATTCACTTTTTAATTTTAATACTGGAACCAGGCATAAGGCCGAACCCTCTGGCAAAATGGAAGTGAGGATAGATTTATCTTAGAGGATGTAGTTGGTTTGATAGGAGAGATTATGTGGGGGTGTATTGTTTATATAAGTGCAAAACACTCAGAGCTCAAGGCAGAAGGTAGGTTTTATAAATCAGAAGACAAGTAAAATAAATGCATTAATCTAGATATTCTTGCTCCTTCAATAAGGGTGAAAGGGAATGGTGCAATAAATTTATTTAAGGGAATTATATAAACTTAATGGATTCTCCATTAAACTACCCAAAAGCTTAAGTTCCACCCTGACCCACCCAAGGCCATGTTCTCTATGATAAAGTTCCAGAATTTTGGCATTGGAAGTTGTTGTCTTCTTAACACCAATAATCAAAAGTAAAAAAAATGGAAAAACAGAACACGACTTTGATGAAGGAAGGGAGAAGAAATCTAAGGTTTAGAAAAGGCTGCTCTTGCTGTGATTTATGTCGGAGAGTGTTTTGCCTATGTTGTCCTCTAGGAGTTTTATAGTTTCTGGCCTTATGTTTAGATCTTTAATCCATTTTGAGTTTATTTTTGTGTGTGGTGTTAGAAAATGTTCTAGTTTCATTCTTTTACAAGTGGTTGACCAGTTTTCCCAGCACCACTTGTTAAAGAGATTGTCTTTTCTCCACTGTATATTCTTGCCTCCTTTGTCAAAGATAAGTTGTCCATAGGTACGTGGATTATCTCTGGGCTTTCTATTTTGTTCCATTGATCTATATTTCTGTATTTGTGCCAGTACCATACTGTCTTGATGACTGTGGCTTTGTAGTAGAGCCTGAAGTCAGACAGGTTGATCCCTCCAGTTCAAAGAACTAAACAGACATTTCTCCAAAGAAGACATACAGATGGCTAACAAACACATGAAAAGATGCTCAACATCACTCATTATCAGAGAAATGCAAATCAAAACCACAATGAGGTACCATTTCACTCCAGTCAGAATGGCTGCTATCCAAAAGTCTACAAGCAATAAATGCTGGAGAGGGTGTGGAGAAAAGGGAACCCTCTTACACTGTTGGTGGGAATGCAAACTAGTACAGCCACTATGGAGAACAGTGTGGAGATTCCTTAAAAACCTGGAAATAGAACTGCCATACGACCCAGCAATCCCACTGCTGGACATACACACTGAGGAAACCAGAATTGAAAGAGACACGTGTACCCAATGTTCATTGCAGCATTGTTTATAATAGCCAAGACATGGAAGCAACCTAGATGGCCATCAGCAGATGAATGGATAAGAAAGCTGTGATATATATACACAGTAGAATATTACTCAGCCATTAAAAAGAATACATTAGAATAAGTTCTAATGAGGTGGATGAAACTGGAGCCCATTATACAGAGTGAAGTAAGACAGAAAGAAAAACATCAATATAGTATACTAACGCATATATATGGAATTTAGAAAGATCATAACCATAACCCTATATGCAAGACAGAAAAAGAGACACAGATGTATAGAACAGTCTTTTGGACTCTGTGGGAGAAGGCGAGGGTGGAATGATCTGAGAGAATAGCATTGAAACATGTATATTATCAATTGTGAAACAGATCGCCAGTCCAGGTTCGATGCATGAGACAAGTGCTCAGGGCTGGTGCACTGGGATGACCCAGAGTGATGGGATGGGGAGGGAAGTGGGAGGCGGGCTCATGGTGGGGAACACATGTAAACCCATGGCTGATTCATATCAATGTATGGCAAAAACCACTACAACACTGTAAAGTAATTAGCCTCCAACTAAAAAAAAAAAAAGCCGCTCTTTGCCAAGTGCTTGATGCATAACCATCTTATTATATTTAATTCAAACAAAAATCCTGTGGGCCAATCATTTCTAAACTTGTCTGCTAATAAAAACTATCATATATTCTTATTACAAATCCATATTTGAGTGATACCCTCAGATCTCCTGAATCTGACTTTTTTGGGGAAAAGGAAAATGTGCATTCTTAACTATCACCTCAGGAGTTTTTAACAGTAAACTGTAATTTATCATCCCTAGTTATAGACGTGGAAACTGGGTATTGCCTGACTTCTAATTTTAAATCCTTTCAGTGGCTTCAGATTACTTACTTGGAAATGACAGGTCCAATTAAGACAACAAAGAAAGTGTTGTTGTTCAGTCACTCAGTGCTGTCCAACTCTTTGCGACCCCATGGACTGGACTGCAACATTCCAGGCTTCCCTGTCCATTTTCTAGAACTTGCTCAAACTCGTGTCCATTGAGTCAGTGATGTCATTCAACCATCTTGTCCTCTGTTGTCCCCTTCTCCTCTTGCTTTCAATCTTTCTCAGCATCAGAGTCTTTTCCAGTGAGTCAGCTCTTTGCATCAGGTGGCCAAATATTGGATCTTCAGCTTCAGCATCAGTCCCTTCAGTGAATGCTCAGGGTTGATTTCCTTTAGGATTGACTGGTTTGATCTCCTTGCTGTCCAAGGGACTCTCAAGAGTCTTCTCCAACACCACAGGTCGAAGGCATCAATTCTTCAGCACTCAGCCTTCTTTATGGTCCAGCTCTCATGTCTGTACATGACTACTGGAAAAACCATAGCTTTGACTATACGGACTTTGGAGCTTCCCTTGTGGCTCAGCTGGTAAAGAATCTACCCACAATGCAGGAGACCTGGATTCAATCCCTGGATTTGGAAGATCCACTGGAGAAGGTAATGGCTACTCACATCAATATTCTGGCCTGGAGAATTCCATGGGCTTTCACTTTAACTTTCATATGGACCATGGTTGGCAAAGTAATGTGTATGCTTTTTAATATACTGTCTAGGTTTCTCAGAGCTTTTCTTCCAAGGAGCAAGTGTCTTTTAATTTCATGGCTGCAGGCACCATCTGCAGTGATTTTGGAGCTCAAGAAAATAGTCTGTCACTCTTTCCTTTGTTTCCCTGTCTAATTGCCAGGAAGTGATGGGACCAGATGCCATGATCTTAGTTTTTTAAATGTTGAGTTTTAGCCAGCTTTTTCACTCTCTTCTTTCACTTTCATCAAAAGGCTTAGTTCTTCTTTGCTTTCTTCCGTAAGTGTAATGTCATCTGCATATGTGAGGTTATTGATATTTCTCCCTGTATTCTTGATTACAGCTTGTGCTTCATCCAGCCCGGCATTTTGCATGATGTAGTCTGCATATAAGTTAAATAAGCAGGGTGACAATATACAGTCTTGATGTACTCCTTTCCAAATTTGGAACCAGTCCATTGTTTCCTGTCTGATTCTAACTATTGCTTCTTGACCTGCATACAGGTTTCTCAGGAGGCAGGTAAGATGGTCTTGTATTCCTATCTCTTTAAGAATTTTGCACAATTTATTGTGATCTACATAGTCAAAGGCTTTAATGTAGTCAATGAAGCAAAAGTAGATGTTTTTCTGGAATTCTCTTGCTTTTTTTTTGATCCAACGGATATTGACAATTTGATCTCTGGTTCCTCTGCATTTTCTAAACGCAGCTTGAACATCTGTGGGTTCTCAGTTCATGTACTGTTGAAGCCTAACTTGGAGAATTTTGAGTGTTATTTTGCTAGCAGTACTTTATTCAAAGAAGATGGCCTTGAAATTTGTTACCGCTTTGCATATCAGCTCCTTAGAGCTTTGAGATCCCATGTGGTGAAGACAGCACCTGTGACTCCTAGGACTTAAACTCTAACCTTGCACATTATTAATTCTGTGACCTTGGGAAAGTTACTAAAGTTCTCCTGGTCACAGTTTTTTCATTTTTAAAATGGTGATAAAAAAAAAAAAACTTGCTCCAACTGCTTCTGAATTCATTGTGTAAACTGAATGAGTTAATGTATATGAAAGAGTTTTGCAAATGGCAAACTCTGTGAGGCCTTAACATTACAGAGTTCTGATTAGATTGATTCCCAATTATCCACAAAACCAGTTTTTATTTTGTGCAAAGCTTTTGTAAAGATTGAACTTTCCTTTTCACCTTTGAGTCACTTCCCATTGTCTGGTCAGTGTGAGAAAAAGGAATTCATACTTCAGTTCAGTTCAGTTCAGTCATTCAGTTGTGTCCAGATCTTTGTGACCCTATGGGCTGCAGCACACCAGGCTTCCCTGTCCATTATCAACTCCTGGAGCTTATTCAAACTCATGTCCATCGAGTCAGTGATGCCATCCAACCATCTCATCTTCTGTCATCCCCTTCTCTTCCTGCCTTCAATCTTTCCCAGCATCAGGGTCTGTTCCAGTGAGTCAGTCCTTCGCATCAGGTGGCCAAAGTATTGGAGTTTCAGCTTCACCACAAGTCCTTCCAATGAATATTCATGACTGATTTCCTTTAGGATGGACTGGTTGGATCTCCTTACAGTCCAAGGGACTCTCAAGAGTCTTCTCCAACACCACAGTTCAAAAGCATCCGTTCTTCAGTGCTCAGCTTTCTTTATAGTCCAACTCTCACATCCATACATGGAAAAAACCACAGCCTTGACTAGACGGACCTTTGTTGGCAAAGTAATGTCTCTGCTTTTTAATATTCTATCTAGGTTGGTCATAGCTTTTTTTCCAAGGAGCAAAAGTCTTTTAATTTCATGGCTGTAGTCGCCATCTGCAGTGATTTTGGAGCCCCCCAAAAATAAAATCTCTCATTGGTTCCATTGTTTCCTCATCTATTTGCCATGAAGTGATAGGCCCAGTACCATGATCTTAGTTTTCTGAATGTTGAGTTTTAAGCCAACTTTTTCACTCTCCACTCTTTTTCATCAAGAGGCTCTTTAGTTCTTCGCGTTCTGCCATAAGGGTGGTATCATCTGCACATCTGAGGTTGTTGATATTTCTCTGGACAATCTTGATTAAAGTTTGTTACTGACAGATTAAAGAAACATGAATAGCATTCCTATATATATGGAATTTGAAAGACGGTAACGATAACCCTATATGTGAGACAGAATAAGACACAGATGCATAGAATAGTCTTATGGACTCTGAGGGAGAAGGTGAGGGTGGGACGTTCTGAGAGAATAGCATTGAAACATGTATATTATCATATGTGAAACAGAACACCATTCCAGGTTCGATGCATGAGACAAATGCTCAGGGCTGGGGTAATGGGATGACCCAGAGGGAGGGGATGGGGAGGGAGGTGGGAGGGGGGTTCAGGATGGGGAACACCTGTAAACCCAGGGCTGATTCATGTCAATGTATAGCAAAAACACTACAACATTGTAAAGTAATTAGCCCCCAACTAAAATAAATAAATTATTAAAAAAAAAAAAAGAAACATGAATAGCATTCCCATTGATGCCTGTTACTCAACATAAGAAACCCAGGGTAGCCATTTGCTGCAACATGGTTAGGCCTAGAGATTGTAATACTGAGTGAAGTAAGTCAGATAGAGAAAGACAAATATCATGTGGAATATAGAAAAATGCTACAAATGAACTTACCTAGAAAACAAAAATAGAGTCACAGATGTAGAAAACAAATTTGTGCTTACCAGGTCTTAAGAGGGAGGGGAGGGGAAAATTGGGAGATGAGGATTGACATATACCTAATAGATAGTTATCTACTGTATAGCACAGGGAATTCTACTCAGTACTCTGTAATGGACAATATGGGAAAATAATATAAAAAAGAGTGGATATATGTATATGCATAGCTGATTCACTTTGCTGTACACTTGAAACCAACACAACATTGTAAATCAACTATACGCCAATTAAAAAAAAAAATAGGGTCGGCAACCCTCCAGTGACATCTGTGCCTGGTTCTGAAACTCCTGAAGTGTGGCAGCAAATGCTCCACTGGATTAATCCGGATACTGAATATTAACCAAGCTTTAGCAAGAATAGTTGAGTGTTGTCTGCATCCTCTAGTGGATAAGGCTGTAAATGCACCTTCAGACACGTAGATTTTCATCCCTCCTGTTTCAGGCAGAATAATGCCCCCCCCCCCCCCCCCGCGGCCCCGCCACCGCCAAGAGATGTCCCTGTCCAATCTCTGAAATCTGATCTGTTACCTTACATAAAAAAAAGACTTGACAGATGTGATTAAATTAAAGAGATTATCTTGAATTATCCCAGTGAACTCATTTATCACAACGGTCTTTGTAAGTGAAAGAGGGAGGGAGGGTAATAGAGAAGGAGATGTGCTATTGGAGGCACAAATTATAGTGATCCAGTGTGAGAAAGACTCAACAGACCACTGCTGACTTTGAAGATAAATCCTTCCCTAGAGCCTCCGGAGAGAACACAGCCCTATCAATATCTGAATTTTAGCCCAGGGAAGTTCATTTTAGATTTGTGATCTCCAGAATGGTAGATAATAAATGTATATTATTTAGAAACACTAAGTATGTGGTCATGTGTTACAGCAGCCATAGGAAACTAATGCATGCTCTCTCTAAGTGTTTATCACTTGGCAAGTTAGTGCAGGTTGGTCCTGAGCATTGCAGGGCATCTACAGTCCTGCAGGATGTTAATGTCAGCTTCCCTCTCAAGTCACTGTGATCACCCCAAACATACCCATATATGCCCAAATGCTTCATGGCATTGGCCTGGTTGAGAATAGCAACTTATACAGCTGAGGCATCTGGGGAGGAAAGATGAATGTGGGAGCAGGCTTTGGAAAAGTAGAATTAAAAGCATATACACTTAAAGCTTAACAATTTTCGTTAGCATTATTGGTACAGCAGTCTACTGGAAACTTCTTCATGTTTCTGTGACCCCTGCACAGCAGGGTGCATCACTTGGCTGAGAGTACTGCTTTTTAAGTGTTCGTGAAGAAAATAAATGAGTTATTTGATTAATTATTTCTCAGGCTTCCAAGAAATTTTTATTGTGCCTTAAAATATTAAAAAGTATAAGCCAGAAATAATGAAATAAAATCTCATTAAAAGGAGCAGAGAAAGAGATTTCCTGGTGCCTGGGGTGGGAGAGAGGAAGGATGGGGTTTGAGGTGCTGGTTCTGAGCACCACTTTTGGCCCTGTATTCCTAACTGCAAATGTTAGACAGGCAACAGCCACTTAAACTTCCTTGTAGGTCCCTTGTGAGGGTCAAAATTGAATCATAGGGGATGTAAGGAGTGACATATTGTTTATTAGCTATGGTGTATGAAGACTCAAATGCTGGAAATGCAAATATATGTTTGATGTCCAGAAATGTTCCTTAAAATTAAGTGAGAGATGGTTGGAAAATGCACCCAGCTTGATAAGAAATAGCCAGAGGCATGCTGGTGTGAGTGATTTACACAGCAGGGGAAGGAGAGGGTGGGATGAATTGAGAGAGTAGTATTGATATATATATATATATATATATACCCCACATGCATGTGTGCTAAGTTGGTTCAGTCTTGTCCAACTCTTTGCAACGCTATGGACTGTAGCTCGCCAGTCTCCCCTGTCCGTGGAATTCTCCAGGCAAGAATACTGGAGTGGGTTGCCATGCCCACCTCCAGGGGATCGTCTCAACTCAGGGATCAAACTGGCATCTCTTATGTCTCCTGCATTGACAGGAAGGTTCTTTACCACTGAGCCACCTGGGAAACCCATATATACACTACCACGTGCAAAATAGATAACTAGTGGGGAAGTGCTGTATAGCACAAAGAGCTCAGCTCAGTGGTCTGTGATGACCTAGAGAGAAGGGATGGAGTGGGGGAGGGAGGGTGGCTCAAGAGGGAGGAAATATATGTATACCTATATAGCTGATTCACATGGTTGTACAGCAGAAACTAACAGCATTGTAAAGCAGTTATACCCCACTTTAAAAAAATGATAGATTGAAAAAAAGAAAAAAAAGTTAAGATTTCTGAAGGCTATGGATGCCAGGGAGGATGGCATGAAGAATCAGAGTTGAAGCCTGTGAACTGTTAGAGACACTCTGAATGTTGGTACATGACAGGAAGGAAACCCTGAATGAGGTGGGTTAGAGGAGGGCTTGGGTGTCACTGTGTTTTCCAGGCAAAGAAAATGAACCGACCCACGTCCAATGTGTTTCTTCCTGCCTCTACAAAGCTGCCTTTGTGTTATTGATGCTAATGACCCACCTAATGACCCTGCTAGAAGAATTTTAAATTTGCAAATGACAGCTTTGCAGGCACAGCAAATCACCAAACCTTATAATCAAACACAGAGGGGCCCAGATCGTTGAAGGACTTGACATAATGGGTGATAAAATGCAGTTTAATGTGGACAAATGTGGAATAATATGTCTTGGAACAAACAATCAGAAGGAGGAACAGCTGTTAAATGAATTGTTTTGCATTACACTGACCAGGGAATAGAAATGGACCTGAGCAGCAGCCAAAGAGATAACAGGGAGGAAGGCTGGATAAACCAGTCTCCTTTGCTGAAAAAGAGCCCCAGAAAAGTCAGAGGGAGAGGAATGATCAGATTAATGCCTGCCTTGTAGGTACTCTATGCTCCACAAAGACAAATGACAAATGACAATTGCCTGCTGACAACTCTGTGAGTTAAGTCCTGGCTGCTGCTTCTCATGCTCTTTCGCCAGCTCTTTTGGTCAATCTCTAAACATTGATGTGCCCCATGCTTTGGTGCCACCTGAGGGCTTGGACCTTGCTCTTCTCCAGTCTCACTACCTCTGTGAAGAATCTGAATCAATTCCTTGACTTTAAATATCTGTAATCTGCTGACATTTAAAATTAAATCTTTAATTGGCCTTTCTAGCCTTTCTCTGAAGCTCTAGGTCAGTGGGCCTCAAAGTTGTCTAAATACTGGAATCATCTGAGGGTGATATTTTAAAAAATATCAACATCCAGACCACACCCTAGACCAATTAGTCAGAATCTTTGGGGGTGGGACCCAAGCATCAGTGAGTTCAATGTGCAAAGTGCAATGTCCAACCAAGTTTGAAAACCTCTGATTTAGACTTCTTTACTCAATTCAATTCAGTTCAGTTCAGTCGCTCAGTCGTGTCCGACTCTTTGCAACCCCATAGACTGCAGCACACCAGGCCTCCCTGTCCATCACCAACTCCCAGAGCCTATTCAAACTCATGTCCATCGCGTCTGTGATCCCATCCAACCAGCTCATCCTTTATTGCCCCCTTCTCCTCCCACTTTCAATCTTTCCCAGCATCAGGGTCTTTTCCAATGAGTCCATTCTTTGCATCAGGTAGCCAAAGTACTGGAGTTTCAGTTTCAATACCAGTCCTTCCAATGAATATTCAGGACTGATTTCCTTTAAGATTGACTACTTCACTTTTCCGTTGAGATGTATAATTAGTGTCTCAAACTTAACAGGGTCAAACACAATTATATCCCCACTCTATGCCTTGTTCTCTCCAGGCCTCCCCATCCACTAATTGCTCAAGCCCCAAATCTAAACTTTATTCTTATTCTTGCTCTTTCTCTGAGTATCTATATCTAAGCTACTAGCAAATTCTTCAAATCTAACTTGAAAATAACAGCATCCTCCACCCATCTAGCCTAAACTGGATCATTTAATATTTGCTTATTTTTTTTTAATGTTTATTTATTTATTTTTGGCTGTGCTGGATCTTCATTGCTGCATGTGGGCTTTCTCTAGTTTCGGCAACCTGGGGCTACTCTCAAGTCATGATGTGTGGGCTTCTCATTGTGGTGGATTTTCTGGCTGTGGAGCACAGGCTTTAGAGTGCAGGTTCAGTAACTATGGTGCCTGCAGCATGTGGGAACTTCCTGGACCAAGGATCGAAGCTGGTGTCCCCTGCATTGGCAGGCAGACTCTTAACCACTGGACCACCAAGTCCTGTCTGCTTATATTTGGCTTCTCCCTCATCTATTCTCCTTTTGGTATCCAAAGTGATCTTACAGTTAAAACCAGGCCATGTCATACTCTGCTTAGAAACCTCTGATGGCTTCCATTCCATATAGAATAAAATCCAAGGTAATTATCCTGAATTTCAAAGCCCTCCATGACCTTTTGCATCTCATCTTTATAATTTCATTTTATATCGTTCCTCTCTTATCCATGAGACCTAGACACTCTGACCTCAAACATCAAGTTCATTCCCATATTTGGAATCTTGCACCAACTGTTTCATCCACACAGAATGTAATTTTCTTGATCTTCACGTGGTTCATCCGGTCTCATGATTTGTAGAGGCTGAGCTCTATGGCCTACACTAGTGAATTTCAGACTCTTGTCCAGTGTCTATTTCAATTTTATTCTGAGAATTAAACGTGTCAAACGTCCTACACAACCTAGATCTCCCATTCCTCTCTGAACTTATTGTGGAGTCCTATCCTAAGGTCACAGGTGCAAGGCCTTGCACCAAGGCCACAGAAGCAGAGCCTAGAACGAGTTGCCAAAAGTCACTCTGATCATCACCAGCACAGTTTTTTACCTCAAATTAGGCAAAAATGTCCACACCAATAGTCACCCTATAGCACCCTAACCTAATAGCAACTTTCAGCAGCAATTTTCTTTATTTTAAGGCTATAAAAATTGACTACTAACCCATGAGAAGCATCAACTCTCCCTGGTGTGTCAGGAGGTCAGCGCACTGTGTGCAGGGCACATTCATTATCTCTGCTCTTTATTTTTAATAAACTCATTCCCTTCTGAAATGCTCTATGTCTGGAAAGCCTTTTCCAACCTGCGCTCATACTGCCATGACACTTGAATTCTATGATATCCTTCCATTGCACGCTCATCTTCAGCTGCATTGACTTCCTGGCTATTCCTCAAACTCATCAGGCAAGTGCCTACTTAAGAGACTTGCACTAGCTCTTCCCTTTGCTCAAAAGAAGTCTCACTCAGATACCCAGTGTCTCACCTCTTCAAATGTTGGCTTGCATGTTTCCTCCTCCATGAGGTCTGTCTTGACTACACTAATTAGTTCTTCACCCTCTTCCACCCACTCCTGAGACCATTTGCTTTTCTTTTTGTGGCTGATTTGTCCCTGACAACTAGAAGAGAGCCTGGTATATAGTACTTGTGCTTAGTCATTCAGTCATGTCCAAGTCTTTGAGACACCATGGACTGTAGCTCACCAGGCTCCTCTCTCCATGGAGATTCTCCAGGAAAGGATACTGAAATAGGTTGCCACACTCCCCTCCAAGGGATCTTCCCAACCCAGGGATCAAACCCAGGTCTCCTGTATTGCAGTCAGATTCTTTACCATCTGAGCCACCAGGGAAGCCCACCACAAATATCTATTGAATGAAAGAATGAATGAGTAAATAAATGAATGAAATGGAAATGAAATCTTTCAGTGACTGCAGTGAAATTAGCTATTATTGATGCATACCACACCTCCCCAGTTTTCTTCATCCTGGGATTATGAACAATTCTAATGCTCCAACTTTACTACTTACACCCCTGAACAGCAGCAGGACCTCAACTCCCTCTCCTGACACTCTTATATCTTCTGTAGTCATTTATGAGACACTAAAGGGGTCCCTGGAGAAGGAAATGACAACCCACTCCTGTATTCCTGCCTGGAAAATCCCATGGACAGAGAAGCCTCGTGGGCCCCAGTCCACGGGGTCACAAAGATTCGGACACAACTGAGTGACTAACACAACAACACAAAGTGGTCCCAGTTACCAGTCTGCTCCTATTCTCCAGCTCTAGGCTTTCAGTAGTTTTAGATACTTGAAGTCATGCAGAGCCCTTCATGGGATACTGTTTCCCTGCCACCCTCCTGACCCAGCAGGCCCTGCTGCTGCTTTCTCATTGCCCAGCACAGTATCTACTGCTGCTGCTCTTCCATCATTGACTCTGACTACTATTGCTTTGTTCTCCCCAGAAAGGGAGAAAATGTTCCTCTCCTCTACTCTCTGTTGCCAAGGCTCTCCTGGACCCTGAAGCAAAACAACTTGTGTTCTAAGCCTTTCAGGATTGTGTGACAAATTGTGTGTCTCTTTCAGTTTTACTTAGGACTTGAAAACAAACATGACAGATGTGAACCTGCTCCCCACTGTCACCTTTCCTCTGGTCTTTGCTCCAAGCTTCGTTTGAACCAACCTCCTACCTCTTCCTTCAGAGATGTGGGCAGCCCCCAGAGTTCTCAATTCATGTGAGTAGCTGTCTGCAAGCATGTGTCCTCTGACCTCATACCCATCTTTCACTTAGCTTCAACCAAGACATCTCTCCCATGCATCGAGAACAAAGCTAGTCATCATTAAAAATAAAAATAGCCTTATAGAAGAATCCAATGTGTTAAGTTACGATATGTTGGTAAACTGCTGTCCCATCTGAAGGTACAGTTCTGCATGAAAAGGCCATCTTCCCAGCCCAACAGTTGGCCTATGGAAACAAGGTATCACTGATCTTTTAAAAATGAATTCTGTTAAATGAGAAATCATTCCCAGTTATGTGTACACCAGTTTCATATCCTCATAAAAATCAGTCTATTCATTTATAAGTCATTTTAGCAGTATTTATAGGTTGCAGGGTAAAGAGAGGTGACTATTATTAGTATTATTTCCAATCACTTGTATTTATCTAGTGCTTTATGCTTTTTAATGCTTCCATAGTTGTTCCCTCATATGATTTCTGCAATATCCCTAAGAGGTAGACATGAGAGTTGATGGCAATGAAACCCAGGAGTTCGTGCGAGGTGAAGCCCTTCTTTCCTTGCCGGGTCTCAGAGCCAGTTTACGTCAAGTCTGTGGCTAGAAACCAAACCTTTGGGTGATGGGCCTGCTAGGAGATTGATGCTGAGGAGAGAACCAGACAAGGAACACCAGCTCTGTCCCCTAACCAGTAGGGTCTTGCTGGGGAAACTGGCAAAGATCTCTGCACAGGCAGTGCTTTTAGCTGAATTGCTGTGGTGGCCTCTAACAGGTTCCCTCTTTGTGTCCTTCCCTTGCTTCCTTCTGCTCTCAATGCAGCAGAAAAGTGGGCATTTTCAGTCCTATTCCAGACTATGTGACTGCAACTCTCAGAACCATCCCACAGCTTCTTACCTAAGTCCACGTGAGAGTATAGCCCCTGGCAATGGCCAACAAGGCCGTGCCATGATCTGACCCCATGGTAACCTCTGGTTGATCATACTCCTGTCACATTGGCCTCCTTGGTTTTCCTCAAATGTGGCACACTCCACGGTGAGGTCCACCACATCTGCTTCCTGCCTGGCATGGTCATCCTCCATCTCTGCTTGGCTCACTTCACACTTTCAAGTTTTGCTTATGTCTCACCTTCCCCAAGCTGCCTGCCCCACTTTCTTTAGACCTGCCTTGCCTGCCCACCCGCCTTCTTCCTTCCTCATCCTTCTCACCACACTTTATATATTACTTTTCTCTGTAGCACCTACCATCTTTCAATATACTACATGTGTTAGCTTCCCCAGGCTGTCATAACAAATTACCACAAACTAAAAACAAAAAAAAAATGTATCACAGCAATATATTCTTTAAAAAATTCAGATCTGTCTTCTAAAGCAAAGGAAATAAAAGCAAAAATAAACAAATTGGACCTAATGATACTTAAAAGCTTTTGTACAGCACTAGAAACCATTGACAAAACAAAAAGACAATCTACTGAAAGGGAGAAAATATTTGCAAGAGATATGACTGATAAGGGATTAATATCCAACATATATAAACATCTCACACAACTCAACGTAAAAAAAAAAAACCTGATTAATAAATGGCAGATGAACTGAGTAGACATTTTTCCAAAGAGGAAATGCAGATGGCTAACATGCATATGCAAAGATGCTCAACATCACCAATCATCAATTCAGTTCAGTTTCTAAGATGTGTTTGACTCTTTGCAACTCCATGGACTGCAGCTAATCATTAGGTAAATGCAAATCAAAATCACAATGAGATATCACTTCACACCAACTAGAATAGTTATCATCAAAAAGAACAGAAATAACAAATGTTGGTTATGGAGAAAGGGAACACTCAACATTGTTGGGAATGTAAATTGGTGCAGGCACTGTGGAAAACAGTGTAGAGGTTTCTCAAAAAACTAAAAATAAAGCTACCATATGGTCCAGCAATTTCACTCCTGGGTGTATGTCAAAAAAGAAAATAACACTAATGGGAAAAGATACATACATCTCAAAGATGATAGCAGCATTTTTTTTATAATTGCCAAGATATGAAAGCAGCCTAAATGTCCATCAACAGAAGAATGGATAAAGAAAAAAAAAAAAAAATATATATATATATATACACCACAATGGAACACTACTCAGCCATTAAAAAAATAAAGTTTTGCCATTTGCAGTGGCATGGATGGACTTGGAGGGCATTATGATGAGTAAAAGTTTGACAGAGAGAGACAAAAGCTATGATATCACTTATAAGTGGAACCCAAAAAGTACAACAAACTACTGAATATAACAAAAATGAAGCAGACACAGATAGAGAAAAAGCTAGTGGTTACCACTAGTGGGGAGAGGGAAGGGGGAAGGGCAATATAGGGGTAAGAGGTTAAGAGGTACAAACTATTAGGTGTATAATCTAGTCAAGGCTATGGTTTTTCCAGTAGTCATGTATGGATGTGAGAGTTGGACTATAAAGAAAACTGAGTGCTAAAGAATTGACACTTTTGAACTATGGTGTTGTAGAAGAGTCTTGAGAGTCCCTTGGACTGCAAGGAGATCCAACCAGTCCATCCTAAAGCAGATCAGTCCTGGGTGTTCATTAGAAGGACCGATGTTGAAGCTGAAATTCCAATACTTTGGGCACCTGATGCAAAGAGCTGACTCATTTGAAAAGACCCTGGTGTTGGGAAAGACTGAGGGCATGGGGAGAAGGGGATGACAGAGCATGAGATGGTTGGATGTCATTACCGACTCAATGAACATGAGTTTGGGTAGACTCTGGCAGTTGGTGATGGACAGGGAGGCCTGGTGTGCTGCGGTTCATGGGGTCGCAAAGAGTCAGACACGACTGAGTGACTGAACTGAACTGAAGCTATCAGTATATATTGTACAAGAGAAATATAGACAAATTTTGTTGTTGTTGCTCAGTCACTCAGTCACTCTGCAATCCTATGGACTGCAGAATGACAGGCTTCCCTGTCCTTTACTGTCTCCTGGAGTTTTCTCAATCTCACGTCCTTTGAGTCAATAATGCCATCCAATCGTCTTATCCTCCGTCACCCTCTTCTCCTCCCACCCTCAATCTTTCCCTGAATCAGGGTCTTTCCCAATGAGTCAGCTCTTTGCATCAGGTGGCCAATATATTTGAGCTTCAGCTTCAGTATCAGTCCTTTCAATGAATATTCAGGGTTGATTTCATTTAGGATTGATTTGTTTGATCTCCTTGCTGTCCAAGGGACTCTCAAGAGTCTTCTCCAGCACCACAGTTTGAAAGCATCAACTCTTCAGTGTTCAGCTTTCCTTATGGTCCAAATCTCACATCTGTATATGACTACTGGAAAAACTATAGTTTTAACTATAAGGATCTATGTAGGCAAACTGATGCCTTTTCAATACACTGTCTAGTTTTCTCATAACTTTCCTTCCAAGGAGCAAGTGTCTTTTAATTTCATGGCTGCAGTAATTGTTCATAGTGATTTTGGAGCCCAAGAAAATAAAGTCTGTCACTGTTTCCATTTTTTCCCCCATCTATTTGCATGAAGTGATGGCGATATTACAATATTTTATAATAACTATAAATGGAGTATAACCTTTAAAAATTGTGACTCACTGTATTGTACACTTGTAACATGTATAATATTGTATAGCAACTATCCTTGACAGTTGTGGAGGCCAGAAGTCCAAACTTAGGTGTGGGCAGGGTTGACTCCTTTTGGTGTCTTTGGGGAAGATTTTGCCCTATGACTCTCTCTTAGTTTCTGAAGAGAGCCAACAATCTTTGGCAATACTTTGGTTGTGGCAGCATAATTCCAGTCTCTGCCTCTGTCTTCATGTGGCTATTTTTTTTTTTTTGTATGTGTCCAAATTTCCCTCTTCTTATAAGGACACGAGTCCTTGGATGAAGGCCCACCCTGATGATATCACCTTAGCTAGAATGATTAAATCTGCTGAGATCTTGTTTCCAAATAAGGTCATATTCATAGGTACTGGGAGTTAGAACTTGAACATAACTTTTTGGAAGCCACAATTCAAGCCATAATAATAATTTGATTTTTATATGTTTCTTCTTTATTGTCTGTTTCCTTAAGCTCTTGTTTATTGCCTACTTTCCCTAAGTAAAGACTGGGACCTTTGTTACGTGCACTGGTTGAATCTCAAGATACTTAACCGACGTCAACTTCCTTCCCTCAAGTTCTTAATTTTTTAAATATTATTTTTAACCCTAAGTGAAATTTTCATAATAACTAATTATCAGGTGTCCATCCATATATGGAAACTGACCAAGATATGTAATTTCACAGTAATTTTTCTTATGTATTGTCAGAAGAATCCTACTTTGACAAATTGGACATTCTGTCAAAGTTTCTAGCTTATATTCAAATTTCACTTACTAGAGGCTGCCACAACTGACTGAAGCCTGTGTGAAGAGAGAAAGTTTTTAGATGCATTGCCTCCATTCAGAACCCTTCTTTCTGCAGAGATTGCAGTCACAGTTCCCTTCCCCAACCACCTGTCCTGCCTTAGTTTTGTCCTCAGCTTATTTCCTCCTTCAGATGTCCTTTCTCAGAACTTGGTAATTAGTGTAGTGAATCAGACTCCTATCATCTAAGAGCCAGAAGGGATACTGGTAATCATTCATTAATTCATTCACATCATAATATGTTTCTTGAGCACCTACTATGTACCAGGCATTATGAGTTTCCCTTTCTATCACCTTAAAACCTCATAGCACACTGCTAGGTGGGCAATATGGCCTTGTAGTACAGACAAGGGCACAGAGGCAGAGAGAAGAATCATTGTGGTGACTCATCTGGTAGTTGGTAGATCCAGGCTTACTGCCTTGAAACCCAGCTCCTTATCATTCAATTTGAAGAGGAGGAAAAGTAGATCTTACTCTGTCTCTTCTTTTACACCACTCTCATTCTTTCTTGGGGGCACACTAAATAGCCTATAGAGAGATGGTGACTGTTCTTATTCTCAAGCTAGTTAATAACTTTGTTACTAGTTTGGCATTCTCTGCGTTACAGGGCACCTGTCCCTCCATGGACATTACATTTGCATGTAGGTAGAGCAGGTGCTGTGTGCTGGTGGCTTCTATTTGTGCCCCCAGAGCCCCTCTCCATCCTTCTACACTCTATCTAGGGAACCCAAGTGCTCCCAATTTGAACTGCACTGCACCAATTTGAACCTCACATGCCCTCTAGCTATCCTGGGGTTCCACTAATGGTAGCCCTCAAAAAAAAATCAGAGGGACGAGGTCAGGGAGATCAGGTCCTTATGCCCCTGTTTCCTGCCCTGTGAAGTTATCTTGAGCTGGCTGCGTCCCAAAGGTACAGTGCTTCTTTCAGGGCTGCCAACCTTACAAGAATTTCTCTCTTTCCAGTTTCTGGTACTTCTCCCTCCCTTTGTCTCTTTGTGCCTCCAAGCAATCCCTGGGTTAGTGTATTATTTCAGGAGGCTCCCTCATATTCATGCCGTTATGAATGGTCTTTTTGTAAAACACTTTCCTTAAATAATCCAATTTTGAGTGTTCTGTGTATATCTCACTGGGAATTTCCTGTATACAAATTGCTGTGTCCATTTGGTAGAAGACAAAGCAGAGGTTTATGTGGAGAAAGTAGCTGACTAGGAGCTGGAATGAGGCCTCCAGTTTAGTGCTCTGAGGACAAAGAAGAATGTTCAATTGGCCTGAGATAAACCTCTGGTAGGATACCCTGTATCTAATAGATCAATTAATGTTGGCTGATGACAAACAAGTTGTGAAGTATGATTCCCACGAAAGGAAAATGACTTCTCCTTCAACTGTTGTTATGGGTGTTTTTGGAGTGTCAAAGAAAGATCATCCTTCTTTCTAAAGCCATTCATGCAACCTTCTATCCTTCCATCCATCCATTTACCTCTCTGTTAATTCATTCAACATAATCTGAGGTACTGTCAAACATGGAAGATATAACACTAAATATGGCGCAATTAAAACTCAGTCAACTAAAACAATGCTTAGAAACTAAAAAATCTAGGACAGAAGACCTTGGTTTGAGTACTTATTCTGTGATTTATGTGGCCATGTGGTCTTGGGCAAGTCACTTCTCTCTAGGCCAATTTTTTCATCCATAAAATGATGTAACTGAACTACAGATCTAAGATCTTTTCCAGGTCAGACATGGTAAGATTCTACATCCAGATGAATTCAGTGTAAAATAAGCTCATAACAGAAGTGCAAATACTGCAATAATATAGTAAGTAGTCTCCTCTGTATACTTATGCCCTCCAATCTACCTCCTATAATGTAAGCAGAGTGAGAGAGTGGGCCCTTCCAAAGAAAATCTGTATCGTTTTCATTTGTCCTCTGCGGAGGGATTCTCATTCCTCTTAGGCTAAAGATCAACAAGCTTAAGAAGGCCTTTATAACCTTTTCTAACAGTTAGTTTTACAGCAAGTCTTGATTTCCTTTCTTTGTCCCTTAAACTCTTAGCCCTCTTGTAACAAGGCCTCTGAACCACTTGTCTTTTTCCCACCCTCCATTCAGGGAGAATCACTCATTTTTCGGTGAAAAGCTTACCCACCATTCTTCCGGAATACTTTCTCTCATCTCCCAGGCAAGGCCTGGCTCCTTTGTTGTATATATACATGTGTTAGTTGCTCAGTTGTGTGCAACTCTGTGCAAACCCATGAACTGTAGCCCGCCAGACTTCTCTGTACATGGAGTTCTCCAGGCAAGAATACTGGAGTAGATTGCTGTTCCCTTCTCCAGCATATATACATAGAACCATGTTTTCTCTCCTTAGAGCACAAACCCTACTCTTATCCTAAGCCTTAATAAAGAAGTCTTTTGGTTTCATCTTTATCTCCCCTACTAGCGTCTCGGCCTCATGAGAGCCTAAACACTGGTTGGGAGCATGAGTTGGAAGTTGGACAGGAGTTGTTGGAGTAATCATGTTTCCAGCACTGGGGAAGCCACTTTGCTCTAAGTCTCAACTTCTTCCTCTACGAAAACTATGGTATATTTATTACTCGGTTGTTGGAAGAGGAAAATGAAGTTATGAATGCTAAGAGCTTAATACAGAGTACAGAATGTATTCAGTGCTCCATACGTGCAAGTGTTATCAGTGATGTTAATTTTCCATTTGTTGTGCTTCTGTGCTCATACTTATGGGTCCATCTGGTCTGCATTTCACTCCTGAGTGAATCTGTTTGCCAGAAGTGGACTCTCACAGGAACTGAGAGCCCCAAACCTTGACTCCTCTCCTCTCTCCATAGCACACCAAGTCCATATCCACCAGAGTTGGCCCTCCTTTCAAAATGTATCCACAGTCCAACTGCTTCATCTATGCTTCGCTGCTAATACTCAGTTCTAAGCTGCTAGCAGCTCTCACCAGATGATTGCAGTGGTCTCCTAACTGGTCTCCTGACTCTGCCTTTATACTATAGTCTTTTTCTGGTACAATAGTCAGAACAAGCATGCTAAAATATAAATTGAATCATGCCACTCCTCTTCCAGAAAGCATTTTTAATGCTCATCACACTTAAAATGAAAGCCAAATCCTGCCCTTCAAAACCTTCATGATCTTTTCCAATCTGGATTCCTTTTACTTCTTTTTCTTGTCTGATTGCTGTGGCTAAAACTTCCAAAACTATGTTCAATAGTAGTGGTGAGAGTGGGCATCCTTGTCTTGTTTCTGACTTTAGGGGAAATGCTTTCAATTTTTCACCATTGAAGATAATGTTTGCTGTGGGTTTATCATATATGGCTTTATTATATTGAGGTATGTTCCTTCTATTCTTGCTTTCTGGAGGTTTTTATCATAAATGGATGTTGAATTTTGTCAAGGGATTTTTCTGCATCTATTGAGATAATCATATGTTTTTTTATCTTTCAATTTGTTAATGTGGTATCACATTGATTGATTTGGCGAATATTGAAGAATCCTTGCATCCCTGGGATAAAGCCTGATTGATCATGATGTATGATCTTTTTAATATGTTGTTGGATTCTGTTTGCTAGAATTTTGATAAGGCTTTTTGCATCTATGTTAAACAGTGATATTGGCCTGTAGTTTTCTTTTTTTGTGGCATCTTTGTCTGGTTTTTGTATTAGGGTGATGGTGGCCTCATAAAATGAGTCTGGAAGTTTACCTTCCTCTGCAATTTTCTGGAAGAGTTTAAGTAAGATAGGTGTTAGCTCTTCTCTAATTTTTTGGTAGAATTCACCTGTGAAGCCATCTGGTCCTGAGCTTTTGTTTGTTGGAAGATGTGTAATTACAGTTTTGATTTCTGTGCTTGTGATGGGTCTGTTAAGATTTTCTGTTTCTTCTTGGTTCAGTATGGAAAGTTGTACTTTTCTAAGAATTTGTCCATTTCTTCCAAGTTGTCCTTTTTATTGGCATATAGTTGCTGATAGTAGTCTCTTATGATTCTTTGTATTTCTGTGTTGTCTGTTGTGATTTCTCCATTTTCATTTCTAATTTTGTTGATTTTATTCTTCTCCCTTTATTTCTTGATGAGTCTGGCTACTGGTTAATCAATTTTGTTTATCTTCTCAAAAACCAGCTTTTAGCTTTGTTGATTTTGGCTATGTTATCCTTTGTTTCTTTTGCATTTATTTCTGCCCTCATTTTTATGATTTCTTTCCTTCTACTAACTCTGGGGTGCTGCATTTCTTTTTTTTCTAGTTGCTTTAGGTGTAGAGTTAGGTTATTCATTTGATTTTTCTCCTGTTTCTTGAGGTAGGCTTGTATTGCTATGAACCTTCCCCTTAGTACTGCTTTTACTGAATCCCATAGGATTTGGGTTGTTGTGTTTTCATTTTCATTCATTCCTATGCATATTTTGATTTCTTCTGTAATTTGTTGGTTATTCAGAAGTGTGCAGTATAGCCTCCATATGTTTGTATTTTTAATAGTTTTTTTTTCCCTGTAGTTGACATCTAATCTTACCACATTGTGATCAGAAAAGATGCTTGAGATGATTTCAATTATTTTGAATTTACCAAGGCTAGATTTATGGTCCAGGATATGATCTATCCTGGAGAAGGTTCCATGTGCACTTGAGAAAAAGGTGAAGTTCATTGTTTTGGGGTGAAATGTCCTATAGATATAAATTATGTCTAACTGGTCCACTGTATCATTTAAAGTTTGTGTTCCCTTGCTAGTTTTCTGTTTAGTTGATCTATCCATAGGTGTGCGTGGGGCATTAAAGTCTCCCAGTATTCTTGTGTTACTGTTAATTTCCCCTTTCATACTTGTTAGCATTTGTCTTACATATTGCGGTGCTCTTATGTTGTTTGCATATATGTTTATAATTGTAATATCTTCTTCTTGGATTGATCTTTTGATCATTATGTAGTGTCCATCTTTGTCTCTTTTCACTGCCTTTATTTCAAAGTCTATTTTATCTGATATGAGTATTGCTATTCCTGCTTTCTTTTGGTCTCCATTTGCATGAAATATCTTTTTCCAGCCCTTCACTTTCAGTCTGTATGTGTCCCTAGTTTTGAAGTGTGTCTGTTGTAGACAGCATATATAGGGGTCTTGTTTTTGTATCCATTCAACCAGTCTTTGTCTTTTGGTTGGGGCATTAAACCCATTTACATTTAATATAATTATTGATAAGTAAGATCCCGTTGCCATTTACTTTGTTGTTTTCGGTTTGAATTTACAAAACTGTTCTGTGTTTCCTGTCTAAATAAGATCCTTTAGCATTTGTTGAAGAGCTGATTTGGTGGTGCTGAATTCTTTGAGCTTTTGATTGTCTGTGAAGCTTGTGATTTCTCCTTCATATTTGAATGAGATCCTTGCTGGGTATAGTAATCTGGGTTGTAGGTTTTCCTCTTTCATCACTTTAAGTATGTCGTGCCCTTCCCTTCTTGCTTGAAGAGTTTCTATTAAAAGATCAGCTGTTATCCTTATGGGAATTCCCTTGTAAGTTATTTGTTTGTTTGTTTTTTCCCTGCTGTTTTTAACATTTGTTCTTTGTGTTTGATCTTCATTAATTTGACTAATATCCAGATTGGAAAAGAAGAAGTAAAACTCACTGTTTGCAGATGGCATAATCCTCTACATAGAAAACCCTAAAGACACCACCAGAAAATTACTAGAGCTAATCAATGAATATGGTAAAGTTGCAGGATATAAAATTAACATACAGAAATTCCTTCCATTCCTATACACTAACAATGAGAAAACAGAAAGAGAATTTAAGGAAATAATTCTTCACCATTGCAATGAAAAGAATAAAATACTTAGGAATGCTAAGTCGCTTCTGTCGTGTCCGACTCTGTGTGACCTCATAGATGGCAGCCCACCAGGCTCCCTCATACCTGGGATTCTCCAGGCAAGAACACTGAAGTGGGCTGCAATTTCCTTTTCTAATGCATCAAAGTGAAAAGTGAAAGTGAAGTCGCTCAGTCGTGTCCGACTCTTAGCGACCCCCTGGGCTGTAGCCCACCAGGCCCCTCCGTCCATGGGATTTTCCAGGCAAGAGTCCTGGAGTGGGGTGCTATTGCCTTCTCCATACTTAGGAATAAATCTACCTAAAGAAACAAAAGACCTATATATAGAAAACTATAAAACACTGATGAAAGAATCAAAGATGACACAAATAGATGGATAAATATACCATGTTCATGGATCAGAAGAATCGATATAGTGAAAATGAGTATAATACCAAAAGCAATCTACAGATTCAATGCAATCACTAGTAAGCTATCAACGGTATTTTTCAGAGAACTAGCACAAATAATTTCACAATTTGTATGGAAATACAAAAAGCCTCGAATAGCCAAAGTAATCTTGAGAAATAAGAATGGAACAGGAGGATCCAACCTACCTGACGTCAGGCTATACTGCAAAGCTGCAATCATCAAGACAGTATGGTACTGACAGAAAGACAGAAACATAGATCAATGGAACAAAATAGAAAGCCCAGAGATAAATCCACGCACCTAAGGACACCTTATCTTTGACAAAGGAGGTAAGAATATACAAAGGAGGAAAGACTTTGACAAGTGGTGCTGGAAAACCTGGTCAATCACTTGTAAAAGAAGAAAACTAGAGCACTTTATGACACCATACAAAAAAAATAAACTCATGAGAGGGCAACAGGCAGGAAGGCTAGGGGTCTCCAAACGGAGGAAATAAGCTGCAAGTGTCAGACATTTTATCTCTCTCTTAAGCGGCAGGAGGAAACAAACTAGCCATATTTTTTCCCTTCTCTATACAAATTTAAAAGAGGTTTCTTTTAAAATACTGTATTGCCATGACACCTGGTTTCACTTGAAGTTAACTATTCTCAAACTTTGAGTTAACCAATGCATTTTTCTTATGGAAAAATCTGTCTTAAGCTATGTTAATGTACTATGCATTTACCCCAAACTCTGTCTTCAAGTTGGCTCCACCTAATGGCTCAGAACCTACTTGACAAACTGGTATGTTATACTCAGACATTGTTCCCCTAATCTATGTAAATGAAACTATTTGCATGATCTGCCTTTCTTCAAGATTCAAGTCAATCGTTTTATGACCTGGGGTGTCTGGTGCCCAGATTATCCCAAAATATAGCTTATGGATGAGGGACCTGGTGCCATTCTGAGTTTAAGACATTTCTTTCTTTCATTAACAAACTGCTAGTGACTATATAACATCCAGCTGAAGGCTAGCAGGAGGGTACTCTTTCTGCCCCCTTCGGGTGCCTATATCAGAAGCTTTCCCTATCTCCTTTATACTTTAATAAAACTTATCACACAAAAGCTCTGAGCAATCCAGCCTTTTCTCTGGCCCCAGATTGAATTCTTCTCCTCCAGAGGCCAAGAATCCTGGCCATCTTTTCGTGGTCCAGCAACAACCTTTCACTCACAATGGGTTAAAGATCTAAGTGTAAGACCAGAAACTATAAAACTCTTAGAGGAAAACATAGGCAAAACACTCTCTGACATAAATCATAGCAGGGTCCTCTATGACCCACCTCCAGAGTAATGGGGAAAAAAGCAAAAATAAACAAATGGGGCCTAATTAAACTTAAAAGCTTTTGCACAACAAAGGAAAGTATAAGCAAGGTGAAAAGAAAGCCTTCAGAATTGGAGAAAATAATAGCAAATGAAGCAATTGACAAAGAATTAATCTTAGAAATATACAAGCAACTCCTGCAGCTCAATTCAAGAAAAATAAGCGACCCAATCAAAAAATGGGCCAAAGAACTAAACAGACATTTCTCCAAAGAAGACATACAGATGGCTAACAAACACATGCAAAGATACTCGACATCACTCATTATCAGAGAAATGCAAATTAAAACCACAATGAAGTGCCATCTCATGACGGTCAGAATGGCTGCTGTCAAAAAGTCCACAAACAATAAATGCTGGAGAGGGTGAAGAGAAAAAGGAACCCTCTTACACTGTTGGTAGGAATGCAAACTAGTACAGCCACTATGGAGAACAGTGTGGAGATTCCTTAAAAAACTGGAAATAGAACTGCCATGCGACCCAGCAATCCCACTGCTGGGCATATACATTGAAGAAACTAGAATTGAAAAAGACATGCATACCCCAATGGTCATCACAGCACTGTTTACAATAGCTGGTTCATTGAAGCAACCTAGATGTCCATCGGCAGATGAATGGATAAGAAAGCTGTGGTACATATACACAATGGAATGTTACTCAGCTATTAAAAAGAATGCATTTGAATCATTTCCAATGAGGTGGATGAAACTGGAGCCTATTATACAGAGCAAAGTAAGTCAGAAAGAAAAACATCAATACAGTATATTAACGCATATATATGGAATTTAGAAAGATGGTAACGATGACCCTATATAGGAGACAGCAAAAGAGACACAGATGTAAAGAACAGACTTTTGGACTCTGTGGGAGAAGGCAAGGGTGGGATGATTTGAGAGAATAACATTGAAACATGTATATTATCATATGTGAAATAGATCACCATTCCAGGTTCGATGCATGGGACAGGGTGCTCAGGGCTGGTTCACTGGGATGATCCTGAGGGATGGGATGGGGAGGGAGGTGGGAGGGAGTTTCAGGATGGGGGAATACATGTACACCCATGGCTGATTCATGTGAATGTATGGCAAAAACCACCACAATATTGTAAAGTAATTAGCCTCCAATTAAACTTTAAAAAATAAAATTAGCTATTTGATCACAAAAAAAAAACACCTTCATGTTCATCTGTAGCCCACTTTTCTGATCCTATCTAACCCCACATGGGGCTTACCTGGTGGCTCAAATGATAAAGAATCTGCCTACAATGTTGAAGACCTGGGTTTAATCCCTGGGTTGGGAAGATCCCCTGGAGAAGAGAGTGGCAACCCACTCCAATATTCTTTCCTGGGAAATTCCATGGACAGAGGAGCCTGGTGGGCTACGTCCATAGGGTCACAAAGACTTGGACAAGACTGAGCAACTAGCACTTTTACTCCCAGACACATAGGTTCCCATTAAAGTGGCCTGTGTGACACATGCTAGAAGCATCTCCACCTGGAAACCTGCAAGTTGACCTCCTCATCTCCTTTAGGACTTTGTTCACAGGTCACAGTCTCAGAGAGGGCTTCTCTGACCACTTTGTTTAATATTGTGATCCTTCCTCCACCCTGGACACTTTTTCCTATTATCCATCTCCTATTTTATTTTCTCCATAGCACTTGACATCATTTGATGTACTATACAGTTTACATATTGATTTTTAACTTCTCCATTGTGAAGTCTATTATGAAAGAGCTTTTGTTCTTTTTCCCCCCATCGTGATCTTAGTGCATAGATCCTAATAGTAGTAACATGCTAGGAGCTTAATAAATATTTATCAGATTCATGTATGAATGACTGAATTGTCACCTCAGTGCTTGGGGTATGGATGCCTTTCTGTGCAACCTCATAAATGGTCCTGGATTTTATGGTTGGTGTGAATCAGGTTTCCCGAGCCTCTTCTTTATAGGGAGACTCTACTACAATTAAGTATCCAAATTCTATAGCTGCAGAATCAATCTCAGATATTAGACGTCCCTGGTACTTGGTTCTAACTTCAGGTACAGTGACACATTTTCATGACAGTGAAGAATGAGCTAGATTTTGATGCAGTATAAATAACTGGCTACTTACTTCCTCTTGAAGGTGAATTAGTTCTCTCAGGTCACCAGAAATGTCTCTTGGTTTCCTGAAGCAGAAACACACTTCAGTTCAGTTCAGTTCAGTTGCTCAGTCATGTCTGACTCTTTGCAACCCCATGAATCTCAGCACGCCAGGCCCTCCATCACTAACTCCCAGAGTTTACCCAAACCCATGTCCACCGAGTTGGTGATGCCATCCAACCATCTCATCCTCTGTCGTCCCCTTCTCCTCCTGCCCTCAATCCTTCCCAGCATTAGGGTCTTTTCCAATGAGTCAACTCTTCGCATGAAGTGGCCAAAGTATTGCAGTTTCAGCTTCAATATCAGTCCTTCCAATGAACACCCAGGACTGATCTACTTTAGGATGGACTGCTTGGATCTCCTTGCAGTCCAAGGGACTCTCAAGAGTCTTCTCCAACATCATAGTTCAAAAGCATCAATTCTTCAGGGCTCAGCTTTCTTCACCATCCAACTCTCACATCCATACGTGACCACTGGAAAAACCATAGCCTTGACTAGATGGACCTTTGTTGGCAAGGTAATGTCTCTGCTTTTTAATATGCTATCTAGGTTGGTCATAACCTTCCTTCCAAGGAGTAACACACTTACTGGTGTACAAAATAGCTAAGGCAGAAAGAAAAAGAGGTCAGATGCTTACCATTTTGGTCTCTAGGCATTATGTTTACTAGGCAGAGAAAGAGAGTGGATGGATATACCTTTGTTTCTCATGTTCCTAGCCTTAAACAGAAAAATAGAAACCCCTTTGAAAGACTGGCTGACAAATGTTGGGCTATATTTTCTTTCTGTTTTGGAAAGCAGTAATTGAATTTTTAAGAGAAAAGTTGAGGGAAGGCTGAGGAAGAAAGTGGTCAGTGGTGGTGGGGCTCAGAAGAACGCTTCAGGATTGTTCATGTTGGGACATGTGTTGGTCAAAGGATGCACAGTAGAAAAATTCATGAGAAAGGCATTTGCTAGAGTAAGACATTTATAAATACATATATAGCAAGATACCAACCCAGGAAAGATCTGAGAGTGCAGACGAGCAGAAGATGGCACTAAAAATAGTGAAGGATCCCAAAGACATGACCACTCCTTGCTACTTGAGTGATCATAAGTGGTTTCCAGTAGCTATTTCAAATGGTTTCTACTGAAGACCCATATATTATCTGAGTGGTCCTCTGGGGATCCAAGATGGGAGACATCAGGAACAGGAGGGAAAGAGAACTCTGATGCCTCCATTGTGGTGTGGCAGTGGAGTGGGAGGGCATAGGTACAGAATAGTAGAGTATTGACTTGCTGGTTTGATGGCTGTCTGTGGGATTCATGGAAGGAGAGGGTTTAAGAACCTAGAAATTCAGAACTTCCAATACTGATATCTAACTTATAATATAATTATATAAATCTGTTGCTTTTAAGAGAACCACAAAACAGAAAATGATGACTGTCTGTAGAGAAGTGTATTTTCCCTTGAACAGCAAGGAGATCAAATTAGTCAATCCTAAAGGAAATCAGCCCTGAATATTCATTGGAAGGACTGATGCTGAAGCTGAAGCTCCAATAACTTGGCAACCTGATGTGAAGAACTGACTCATTGGAAAATACCCGGATGCTAGGAAAGATTGAAGGCAGGGGGAGAAGGGGACAACAGAGGATGAGATGGTTGGATGGCATCACACTCGATGGATGTGAGTTTGAGTAAACTCTGGGAATTGGTGAAGAACAAGGAAGTCTGGCATGCTGCAGTCCATGGGGTCACAAAAATTTGGACACTACTGAGCGACTGAACTGAAGTGAAATGAATGTCGGTTCTTATCAGATGAAGTATGCTATCAAAAACACTAACTTGGAGTCTAAAGACAGAAGCCCATTCAATCACTCACTCCATATATCTACTCATTTATTTACTCATTCATATATTCATTCACTCACTTATTCAGTCACCCAAAAAATATTTTCTGAGCACCTACTATGTATTAGGCATATGTCTTGATGACATAAAAGTCAACAAGATGAACATAAACCCTGCTATCTTAGAGCTTGAGCTACAGTGGAGAAGACAGACAATAAACTAATAAAAATAGAAGATATAACTTTACACAGTCATGAGTATTATAAAGGAAATAAAGACATTCAATGATGCAGAGTTCTGGGGAGATTTTCAGGCTACTTAGGGTAGGATAGTTAGTGAATGTTTCTTTGGGAAAGAATGTAGGAACTGAGACCTAAACAATGGAGAGGACACAGTCACATACAAATTTAAAGTGTTGGTTCACAGGGAACTTTAAAAAATACTGAACATAGAAGTAAAAATTCTCAAGAAAATTCTAACAAACAAAATCCAACAACATATTAAAAAGATCATACATCATGACCAAGTGGGCTTTATCTCAGGGGTGCAAGGATTCTTTAATATTCGCAAATCAATCAATGTGATACACTACATTAAAAAACTGAAAGATACAAAACATATGATTACCTAACTATATGCAGAGAAAGGCTTTGACAAATTTCAACATCCATTTATGATAAAAACCCTCCAGAAAGCAGGCATAGAAGGAACATACCTTAGCATAATAAAAGTCATATATGATAAACCTACAGCAAACATTATCCTCAATGGTGAAAAATTGAAAGCATTTTCCCTAAAGTCAGGAACAAGACAAGAATCCCCACTCTCACCACTACTATTCAAAATAGTTTTGTAAGTTTTAGCCACAGCAATCAGAGAAGAAAAAGAAATAAAAGAAATACATATTGGAAAAGAAGAAGTAAAACTCTCACTGTTTGCAGATTACATGATCCTCTACATAGAAAACCCTAAAGACACCACCAGAAAATTACTAGAGCTAATCAATGAATATAGTAAAGTTGCAGTATATAAAATTAACACACATAAATACCTTGCATTCCGATACACTAACAATGAGGCAACAGAAAGAGAAATTAAGGAACCAATTCCATTATACTATTGCAACGAAAATAATAAAATACTTACGAATAAACTTACCTAAAGAAACAAAAGACCTATAGATAGAAGGCTATAAAACACTGATGAAGAAGTCAAAGATGACACAAATAGAAGGAGAAATATACCATGTTCATGGATCAGAAGAATAAATATAGTGAAAATGATTATAATACGAAAAGCAAACTACAGATTCAATGCAATCCTTATCAAGCTACCAATGGTATTTTTCAGAGAACTAGAATAAATAATTTCACAATTTGTATGGAAATACAAAAAACCTCGAATAGCTAAAGCAATCTTGAGAAAGAGGAATGGAACTGAGGAATCAACCTGCCTGACTTCAGACTATACTACAAAGCTGCAGTCATCAAGACAATACGGTACTGGCAGAAAGAAATATAGATCAATGGAACAAAATAGAAAGCCCAGAGATAAATCCATGCACATATAGACACCTTATCTTTGACAAAGGAGGCAAGAATATACAATGGAGGAAAGACAATCTCTTTAACAAGTGGTGCTGGGAAAACTGGTCAACCACTTTTAAAAGAAGAAAACTAGAACATTTTGTAACATCATACATAAAAATAAACTCACAATGGATTAAAGATCTAAACGTAAGACCAGAAACTATAAAACTCCTAGAGGAAAACATAGGCAAAACACTCTCTGACACAAATCATAGCAGGATCCTCTATGACCCACCTCCCAGAGTAATGGAAATAAAAACAAAAATAAACAAATGGGACCTAATTAAACTTAAAATTTTTTGAAAAATGAAGGAAACTATAAGTAAGGTGAAAATATCACCTTCAGAATGGGAGAAAATAATAGCAAGTGAAGCAACTGACAAAGAATTAATCTCAGAAATATATAAGCAGCTCATGCAGCTCAATATCAGAAAATTAAACAACCCAATCAAAAAATGGGTCAAAGAACTAAACAGACATTTCTCCAAAGAAGACATACAGATGGCTAACAAACACATGAAAAGATGTTCAACATCACTAATTATTAGAGAAATGCAAATCAGAACCACAGTGAGGTACCATCTCAAGCTGGTCAGAATGGCAGCTATCAAAAAATCTACAAACAATAAATGCTGGAGAGGGTGTGGAGAAATGAGAACCCTCTTACGCTGTTGGTGGGAATGCAAATTAGTACAGCCACTATGGAGAACCGTGTGGAGATTCCTTAAAAAAGTGGAAATAGACCTGCAATACAACCCTACAATCCCACTGCTGGGCATATACACTTAGGAAACCAGAACTGAAAGAGACACATGTACCTCAATGTTCATCGAAGCACTGTTTATAATAGCCAGGACATGGAAGCAACCTAGATGTCCATTGGCAGACAAATGGATAAAAAAGCTGTGGTATTTATACACAATGGTATATTACTCAGCTATTAAAAAGAATGCATTTGAATCAGTTCTAATGAGGTGGATGAAACTGGAGCCTATTATACAGAGTGAAGTAAATGAGAAGGAAAAACACCAATACAGTATATTAATGCATATATAAGGAATTTAGAAATATGGTAATGATGACCCTATATGTGAGACAGAAAAAGAGACACAGAGATAAAGAACAGACGTTTGGACTCTGTGGGAGAAGGCAAGGGTGAGATAATTTCAGAGCATAGCACTGAACCATGTATATTACCATATGTGAAATAGATCACCAGTCCATGTTTGATGCATGAGACAGAGCGCTCAGGACCAGTGCACTGGATGACCCTAATGGATGGGATGGGGAGGGAGGTGGGAGAGGTGTTGAGGATGGGCAACACATGTACACCCATGGCTGATTCATGTGAATGTATGGAAAAAAACACTACAACACTGTAAAATAATTAGCCTTCAATTAAAATAAATAATTAATTTAAAAAACTACTGACAATGGACCTCTCTCTTCAGAGTTTCTTATTTAATTGATCTAAAAATGGGGCATAAAGCAATTCTAATGTGTAGCCAGGGTTGCAATCCATGTATCTAGACCAGAAGAAAAATGCACTGGAGTATCATGTGCAAAAGTCCTGAGGTAGGGAAAAGCTTGGAGTGTTCCCAAAGCAGAAAAAAGAAGGCTGTGGCTGGAGGGAGGGACAGAATTGGAGAAGGAAGCAGGCCAGGGTGAACTGCTGAGCTTGCCATTACTCTAGACCTGCACGCTCTAGTGAAGTGAAAGTCACTCAGATGAGTCCGACTCTTTGTGGCCCTATGGACTATACAGTGAATGGACTTCTCCAGGCCAGAATACTGGGACAGGTAGCCTTTTCCTTCTCCAGGAGATCTTCCCAACCCAGGGATCGAACTCAGGTCTCCCGCATTGCAGGCAGATTCTTTACCAGCTAATCCACAAGGGAAGCCCCTTCACCCCTTAAGTCCATTAAAGAAAAAAAAAGGCTCTTGGCTACAGGTAGATGAGAACATTGTCTTAGAGGCAGTCAGGGAGCCAGAGTGAATGGTAGGGAGAAAACCTCCCATATTTCACTTCTTCAGTGTCATCACATAGCAAACCAATCTTAACTAAAGAATTTCTCTGGTGATCAGCTGCTGGTTTTCCTGGGGTAATAAACCTATGACAGGTTTCCAAATTTTGTTAAAACTGCCAGTTTCTCACAAATAGCACAGAGATTACTCTCCAGAGAAAGAAGTTCAATAATTAAAGTGAGTCAGCACTGAAAAACTGGAGGGTGGTTTGATCTAGTTTAATAGTCGATATTTTCTTGGCAGAGAAATGCAATATCCATAATACATTATTTTGTGCTGAATAGGAGTTAACAAGAACAGAATTGTCTCAGGAGAGACCAATGACAATTTGGTAAAAAAAAAAAAAAAAAATCTTTTTGAAGGCAACAGGAAACCTGGGTTTCAGAAGTTGAAGTTGAGAAATGGTCTTAGGATCACATCTCAGGTGCCTGCAGTTTAGGGGCACTCCCAAGAGCTATTCTGACACACCTCTCCTCTCTGCTTGGTGGAACTCTAAAGGGAAGATAAACACAATTCCTGTGCTGTCTGAACACCTGGAGTTCAGAAGTCTGGCCTCCATTGTTACAGTCAATAGAAAGATCCCATCAGTGTTGGGCAGTTCTTATCCTAAGAATTGGGTTTGCATTTGCCTGGGGTCATACTACAGGAGGTGAGAGGTTGGGGTGACTTCTTATTCATTTTTCTGAGAAAATAAGAGGTGTTAAAAGAATAAAATCACTTTCTCTGGGTGGCACTTTCTCTGGATGAGTAAAGCATCCTCCACTGAGTTTAATGAAGAGTGAAATCTGCCAAACTTGAAAATGCCTTGGATCGAAGTCTAAGTCCTGGTGAGATGTTGCAAGAGTTTCCTCTCTGTGCTTGCTGCACAGTCTCTCTTCTTGGGGCTGACTTTGCAGCTGCAAAGGAAACAGAAATTGGCTCTATTCTGTCCTCCTAATTTTATACAATTTGTGTTAGATTATGCCAAGGATTAAACAACATTTTGCTTTTTTAAATTTTTTGCTTTACCAACAATAGTCCAAGAAAGCTTTCAATTAAGGTAGCAGAAAATACTGATTAGAATCAATCAACACCTCTGGAAGTTTAAATACTTAAGTTAATCAAATGGTTCAGTAAACCTGAAGCTAAACTTGCAAACAGAAATTGGAATACATAAAAGGATGCTCAGATTAAAACAGATAATTGTCTAACAAGATCAACATCAACTTCACCAAGGCTCTGTTGTTCATCAATTGTCAATGCAGTTTACACTAGCATTAAAATTATTATTCAAAAACCAAAACATGTGACTCTTATCAGTAGATGTGATATTCTCACAAAGAACTGATTTAGAGATAGATTTTTGGGAAATTGGCAATGACCATGTGATTTTTAAATAGTCTTGAATGTTGTAAGAGAACACCTTTTACTTACCCTCAATATAAATAAAACCATGCAAATGCAAATAGACCTTGCTTATTTTGTTTAATTTTAGGAGAAGCTCCAATCTGAATGAGTGAAAAAATAGTGTATGGATTCTTTACAAAGACCTATCTTTTCTAACTCTTCTGCTACAAAATAAAGTCAAGCTATCTATCTTTGGTTGTGTTCCCCTAGACAAGGCCTGAGATGAGGAGTCTAGTTCAAGTGATTTATTGGGAACATGTTCCCTAGACAAGGGGAGGAAGGAAAGCAAGACAGAGCTGGAACAAATATCTAAGCAAGGATGTTGACTCAGCTGGAGATTGCTTCACTCTGAGCCTTAGGGAAGTGCCAGAGTGTGGGTTACACAACAGAATTAGCCCCACCTGAGGCAGGGGTCCATTATGCGCCTGCCCTGGATACATCAGTTACTAGCTGTGGGTTTCTGCTGGGGATGGGTGAGAGTGTTGGGCATAGTCTCTTGGGAAATAGCAGGAGGCATCTTCCCAGGAACAGGGTCAGCTGTCAGGTGTAACCAGACAGTCACAACCACTGGGGGATAGGCTCAAGGCTACTAGATAGGATTTGGACAGTGGGACTGCTCTGTTGGACCGAGAAATTTCTGCCTCATAGAGAGCATTGGGTGATTTTAGATAAGGACAGGGCTGAAAGTTACCTTTGATGACAAGTTAATTCTAAAGTATGAGGAAACCAGAATTAAAGGAGACACGTGTACCCCAATGTTTAGCACAGCACTGTTTATAATAGCCAGGGCATGGAAGCAACCTAGATGCCCATCAGCAGACAAATGGATAAGAAAGCGGTGGTACATATACACAATGGAATATTACTCAGCCACTAAAAAGAAGACATTTGAATCAGTTCTAATGAGGTGGATGAAACTGGAGCCTATTTTACAGTGAAGTAAGCCAGAAAGAAAACCACCAATACAGTATACTAATGCATATATATGGAATTTAGAAAGATGGTAACAATAACCCTATATGCAAGACAGAAAAAGAAACACAGATGAATAGAACAGTGTTTTGGACTCTGTGGGAGAAGGCAAGGGTGGGATGATCTGAGAGAATGGCATTGAAACATGTATATTATCATATGTGAAACAGATCGCCAGTCCAGGTTTGATGCATGAGACAGGTGCTCAGGGCTGGTGCAGTGGGATGACCCAGAGGGATGGGATGGGGAAGGAGGTGGGAAGGGGGTTCAGAATGAGGAACACATGTAAACCCATGGCTGATTCATATCAATGTATGGAAAAAACCACTACAATATTGTAAAGTAATTAGCCTCCAACTAAAATAATAAATTAAAAAAATAAAATAAAATAAAGTATGAGCAGCTCCAGGCTCTAGACACTGTCTTGTTCACCTCTGAACATATAAGTCACTTAACAAATGTTTGTTAAATGAATGGTAAACAAATCACGTATAGTCTTAACCGTAAATGCAGCAGTTTCCATGCCATTTCCAAACATTTTACAAACACCCATGGATAATACAATAATAATACACTTCTTGAAGTTCACTCTCGTCAGAAGACATGGGTGAGAACTCTAGTGTAGCTTTTCATTAGGTATGTGGCTTTGAGCCTCAGTTGTCCAATCTTTATGATAGGTAAAATAAAATTTTCCAAGGCTCTTATGAAGATTAATAGAAATGACACATAGAAATACTTAGCAATTTGGCTTTTTCTCATAAAATGCTCTTCTTTGACAGAGAGGCTAGAGTGAAGGAGTAGAGACACTTAGAGCTAAAAGATTAAAAAGCTTTAGTAATTAAAATAATTACTGTGTAAAGTTAAAACTATACTGGAACTGTGCTGTAAATTGATAGGCACTATGGATTAATATTAATCTATAGAACACATTTTTAGGAATGAAGTTACTTCCTAAAGCTAGGTAACTTAGAGTAAGTGTCTCATTGTTTTATTTCCCAGCATAGTTTGAAACTCAGGCCCTGAACTCCTCTTAACTAGAGAAATGGTGAGTTGCAGGCTGAACATGAGTTTTCCATGTGTTGACCACATGTAGAGTCTCTGTGCACATATGCACAATACCTACTACTCCCTTCTAGACTATCTTGTGTGACTTTTTTGGGGTTGCAAAACACCCCCTATCACCTGCAAGGAAGGCAAAAAGAAATCAAGAGGGCTCTTCAGGTTAGGGCATGGTACTGCAGGCACTCTGTGCCTTGGTGTTACAGCTGTCTCTCTTGACCTCTACAGACTCTCCTTTTCTACCCCTGATGGGCAGCTGTTCATGGGTCCAGAACAGAAGGCCATTATAGAGAGTAAGCCAAACTTTAAGTCACAGGTTGCATTTTTAATTATTTGGAACACAGATGTCTCAATTGTCCAACTGGGTGAATTCTACAGAGTGTGTTCCTATTTTAGAGTTCCTAAAGAATTTAGAACTGCTGCTCAGAATGACCTCTTTCACACACATCAAATGGTTTGAACATTATTCTTCTTGTCATTGAGTAGGGACAGGACTAATGGATGGACTTCAGGTATGGTCAGAAAGAGGAAGGAACATATGACTGGCTATTTCTTGACTTGGTCATGGCCACAGTAAGGAAATAGAAACCTAACAGGCAGGTATAAGAGGACAATTAGAATCATCCATTGCCTGACCCCATCAAAGATGGGGACAGGGGGAGCATCTGAGGACAATGGTGATGATAAAGTCTTATGAAAAGAGTAAGGTCTGAAAAAATATAAAACTGCTGTATATGGTTCCTAGCTATCATTCAAGCCTAGAAACTAGGACTAGATTTCCTGACCCCTAGGTTTACTGAGACCAGAGCAAAGAATAGAGTATAGGTAATGAATTTTTTTTTTTTTTTTGTTATTCTGTCCAGAATCTGTCTATTCTCCCCATCTCTCTTGATAATAGCATCCTTCCTTTCCTTTGGAGAACTCCCCCTGTCTTATACTGTATGGTAGGTGGGAAAATACCAGTCCTGGTTCATGACCTCACAAGTTAGGCTAAATTCGGTCTCCTAGGAATTTGAATTATAAGTGGAGTAAAATATGGATGGAGCATGATTAAGATAAGGCAATTTGATGGCAATATTGAAAAAGGCTAAGTCCAAGATCCTTGGTGCTGACCTTATGTTCCTGACCATCTTGTGTCCTTTGATAATCATTTTTAAAAAGTTAATTTAATCCTTAAGTTTGCAAGGGTGGCTTTCTCCTGCTTATAACCAAGGAAAAATTCATGTTTCAATACGGAGGGCAGTAACATACCAAAGGAGACAAATGTCAGTCTCTCTCCATCTCTCGGAGAGGGAAATGGCACCCCACTCCAGTATTCTTGCCTGGAGAATCCTGTGGACAGAGGAGCCTGGTGGGCTGCTGTCCATACGGTCGCACAGAGTCTGACACAACTGAGGCGACTTAGCATGCATGCATGCATCGGAGAAGGAAATGGCAGTATACTTGCCTAGAGAATTCCAGGGAAGGAGGAGCCTGGTGGGCTGCCATCTATGGGGTCGTGCAGAGTTGGACACGACTGAAGCGACTTAGCTGCAGCAGCAGCAGCTCCATCTCTCTTCACTCTCTCTGTATATGCACACACTTGTGCTGGTGTAAGCACTGACAAGCTTCTTACACCTCCATGAAGTTTACTTCAGGCTTTGTGCCAGTTTGAAATTTAAGGTGTGATATTATGTGCTGTCATCCAGTTCTGTCTCAAAGAGGCATAGTGGTATAGTGGACTGAGAACAGATTTTGCAATCAAAGAAAACGGGGTTTGACTGCCAGTTCTATCATCTGCAATTTGTGCAACTCTGGGCAAGTTATGCATCCTTTTACTTTCCCTACCTGTAAAAGTGGAACAATAACAGCTGTCTTCTCATTGGGTGGTGTGAGAGATAAATAAGGCAGTGCTTATTAAGGACCACTTTCACTAGAACAAATAATTCCCTTCCTCGCTTCTGAGCTCTCTGGGAAGTAGGTTGGAATCTTCATCATCATAGTTATTTCACAGTGTTGAATCTTGTCAGGATACTAGATGAGGTCACACTCAGGTGGATGAGCAGAGACTGTGGTTTCAAACATTGGAGATATGATTGGAAAGGTGATACATACTCTCATTAAGATAATGCCCCTAAATGGTGATGGGAGAAGCTTAGTTTAGATGTAAGCAATAGTGTGCTCAGATGGAGAGAGTAAAAGGAGTTTACAGACAGAAACATATGCAGAAAATATATTTCATCTATATTTATGTGAGACAGTTTCAATTAGTAGCCTGACAAGAGAGTGGGCAAGTAAGAATGAAAATTAACAGATCCTTTTCTGCTCTGTGGTCCTGGCTATATAGCTGCTTACTATTCAGAGAACGGAAAAACAGCATAGTCTGTTAGCACAAGAACACTTCTTTCAAATTCTCACTATTTTATAAGAGTTCTAGCTTGTCAGCAATCATATTTCTTTTATCTATACATTATCTCATTGTCAATGTGTCATAGGGAAAGGAACATAATTAATGGGGTGGGGAAACAATTTAGGAGGGCAGTTTCCAATTAAGCTTCTCTGATAGCTCTGTTGGTAAAGAATCTGCCATCAGTGCAGGAGACCCCAGTTCAATTCTTGGGTCAGGAAGGTCTGTTGGAGAAAGGATAGACCACCCACTCCAGTATTTCTTGGCTTCCCTTGTGGCTCAGCTGATAAAGAATCTGCCTGCAATGTGGAAGATTTGGGTTTGATGCCTGGGTTGGGAAGATCCTCTGGATAAGGGAAAGGCTACCCACTCCAGTATTCTGGCCTGGAAATCCATGGGGTTGCAAAGAGTTGGACAGGACTGAGCAATTTTCACTTTCCAAGAAATTTCTTTCAGAATTTTGTGTTATTTATTTGTTGACTTAATAAATGCTATTCAAAACCATGTAAAAAAATGGCTCTGTTTTATTTCTCCTGCTGCTCACCCGAGGACAGTCCCTTGGGCCACCTCACTCAGGGGTTTTCCCTCCAGATTTTATATAGCAAATGACGTTGACACACGACAGCTTCTTGAATCATTTTCAGAGGAATTTGGTTGGAGTGGGGAGAGTCTGGGGCCTGAAGGTGATAAGATTAAGGAAATATTTGGGGGAGAAGAAATGTACCTGGGTAAGAAACAGTACCCAAAGAAAGGGTGTCTAGAATATTCACAGTTCCCTCTTTTGCATCAAAAAAGTCACACTTATTCAGAGGGAAAAAAGAGAGAAAAAAAATGCCAATGTTATTCCTTTGGGTCCTTTCTCCTTCTCTTCTTCTCCCTCCAGGAGTGAACCCTAGCTGGTGAAAGTAACAGAGCAGCCCTTTCAGGTGATGTCAGTACCATGGTGTAAGTAATACCTCACCATTTGCTAGATGTATAAACTAGGGAAGCTCATTTTGTTCCATTAGCTGCAATTCCTTCCATATTATTTGTAGAGGGGTATTTTAAGCATATACTACCTCCCCCACTAAATTGTAGGCCTCAACAAATGTTGAACTGAATATAAAATCTGTTCCTTTATATATCCTTCAGGCTTGCTGCTGAAAAATTGCTTTTACCTTTGACAAAAAGTCCAAGGTTCACCAGGTTCATGGTGGGCCGAGCACTTGCTTATCAAGTTTTGTTCTTTCAAGCTTTGACAATGCAGGAACAGAGATCTTAAGTAGGATGTGGACGTGGAAAATTAATTACAGTGTTATGGGAGTAATCTATGAAATCTAAGCTGCCATTTTTGGAAACTTACTTCAGTGAGGAAGGCTTTTGTACATCTCGCTTTTTTTTTTTTTTTTTTTTTTTTTTAGTTAAGCACAGCATTGTAAACTGAAAACAGTAGGCAGCCCCCAGAAAGGTCACACCTTTCCTCTGATCTCACTCTAGTCTCTTTTTTCCTTGTGAGAGCTCATCTAAGGATACCGCATGTCACCATGTATGCAAAACTACATTATGGAGAAGAGGAATTTGAAGAATTATAAAATATCACATATCACTGGAAAGAGTTCAGGATAAATGGACTTTCAATAAAATAAATGCCAAAAAAAACCCCACATAAATGATGCATGACATTGCAAATTGAAGCATGAAATTTTAAACTCCCAGATGGCTCCCCTCCTTTTTCTTTTCAGCCTGTCCTCACAAAAATTTGTGCAATAACTGTATCACTCATCACTGAACTTAGATGACACTTGAACTCAGCCTATTGCTGAAAACCAGACTGGGAAGTTGAGTCACTGGGGATTTAAAGGCAAGATCTATGTTGTATTTCTCCCTGTAATCTCAAAACCTAATATAGGATAGGGATATAGTAGGTCTCAGTAATTGTTTCTTGAATGTTTCTGAATGGGAAGGAGAGATATTTCTGTCTTAGAGAGGTTAAAACCCTTTTGCAGATGTCTATACTTCATGATTTAAGAGGTTAAATATATGTGATGGAGATGAACCTGGATTTTCCAATATTTTCAGGAAGTGATGAGGTGGGTGCTGAGACCAGATAGACTGCAGTTTGGTTCTGAGCTTTGGAATAGGGTAAGTATGTGATTTCTGAGCTCTGGTTTTCCACCATTGAGATGAACGCAGCAGAAGTAATAGTAATAATAATAACAATCAACTATACCTTCACAACATTATTCCAAAGACTGAGCTAATAATAATGCACCAAGAATGACAGGTCAAAACAGACACTATGCATCTGCTTGTTCATGCTCAGGCTTCCTCAACTCTTTCGGTGATTTGGCCAGATTCTACTAGACCAACTTTTTGCTCCAACATCAAGGTCAATTCCAATCTTGTAGGTTTGTGACATTTTTTCCTTTACAAGTACCTTCCATCAGGGAAGATGTGGGTGTCCTTTTAATCCAGGTCTGTTTTGTATGATTTGAAAATTTAATTGAAGAAATGAGGAAGAAGGATACATATTCACCATCTCAGTTCATGTAAGTAATTCTGCTAAATCCTAGGCTGCGGGATGGTGTCAGACTTTATGCCCACATACCAAAATTTACAGTGTATTGTGGTCTTTAATCCATTTTCTTATTTGACACTCACAATAGCCCTGGGAGGAAGTTTGGACTAGATATTAACACTATTTTCCAAACGAGAAAATGGAATCTCAAAAAGACACATTGGTAATAAAAGAATCAAAGAATATTGAACCTGGAGGGTGTCTTGGGGATCATGTGGCACAACCCCTTCATTTTATGATTGGAAAATGAAGCCCAGATCAGGAAGTGAGGGACTTGCCCAATGCCTCATGGTCTTTGGTAGACTGAAACCCATCTGTCTTGATCCTTACTTTGGTACATCTCTCCCTTGGTTACATCAGTTATTTCTCTTTCTCTTTTTAATAACAAATGGCTTATCCACCTTATACCACTGTCTATGAAGTAAAGACTCCTCATGAAGTTAGGTCCCCATCTGATGAGACAAAGAGTGAATAGATGATTGAAAAAAAAATTAGACCGACAACAGTAGCTCAGCTTTATCAATGAGCGTTTAAAGATGGTTTCTGGTTCCTAATTATAAGATTGGGCCAAATGAGTAAGTTGCCATTTACATAGGTTGGTGGTAGATGAATGCCAGGATGAATCAAACATGGAAATCTATTTATTCAGGCTATCCCAGAATATGTCTTTTACCGGAGCACTTGAATTGTGATAAGCAAGATAAGGGTCGTAGGTAGAAGATAAGTGCTGAATGTTAAGTTCAAAGAGGGAAGCTAGGGATGAAAATGGAGGATGAATCATGCAGGTGATACCAAGAGGTTCAGGAGCAGGATGAAGAACGATGTTCAGAACAAAGGATGTGAATGGCCACTAAGTGCTATCAATTCCTGGAATATGGTGTGGGGACAAGCATGCTGCCTAGCAGTAGCATACAGGACTGGACATGATGTCCACTGAGTGATCCTGTGAGTGTCGTCTATAGGAAAGACATCACTTTAGGGAAGTAACTAGTCATAATTTCAAAGAATTATATTTTTGAGGTCGCTGGGGAAGTTTTCTTTACAGTCCAACTCTCACATTGATACATGACTACTGGAAAAATCAAAGCTTTGACGAGACGAACCTTTGTTGGTAAGGTAATGTCTCTGCTTTTTAATATGTTATATAGGTTGGTTATAACTTTTCTTCCAAGGAAGAAGCATCTTTTAATTTCATGGCTGCAGTCACAATCTGCAGTAATTTTAGAGTGCCCCAAAATAAAGTCTGTCACTGTTTCCTTTATTTCCCCATCTATTTGCCATGAAGTGATGGAACAAGAAGCCATGACCTTAATTCTTTGAATGTTGAGTTTTAAGGCAGCTTTTTCACTCTCTTCTTTCACTTTCATTGGGAGGCCCTTTAGTTCTTCTTCACTTTCTGCCATAAGGGTGGTGTCATCTGCATAGCTGAGGTTATTGAGATTTCTCCCGGCCATCTTGATTCCAGCTTGCGCTTCATCCATTCCAGCATTTCTCATGATGTGCACTGCATATAAGTTAAATAAGCAATGTGACAATATACAGACTTGACATACTCCTTTTCCTATTTGGAACCAGTCTGTTGTTCCATGTACAGTTCTAACTATTGCTTCCTGACCTGCATACAGATTTCTCAAGAGGCAGGTCAGGTGGCCATCTCTTTAAGAATTTTCCACAGTTTGCTGTGATCCACACAGTCAAAGTTTTTGGCATAGTCAATAAAAGAGAAATAGATGTTTTTCTGGAACTCTCTCACTTTTTTGAAGATCCAACAGACGTTGGCAATTTGATCTTAGTTCCTCTGCCTTTTCTGAATCCAGTTTGAATATCTGGAAGTTCAAGTGCAGTTCATGTACTGTTGAAGCCTGGCTTAGAGAATTTTGAGCATTACTTTGCTAGTGTGTGAGATGAATGCAATTGTGTGGTAGTTTGAGCATTCATTGTCATTGCCTTTCTTTGGGATTGGAATTAAAACTGATATTTTCCAGTCCTGTGGCCACTGCTGCGTTTTCCAAATTTGTTGACATATTGAGTGCAGCACTTTCAGAACATCATCATCTTTTAGGATTTGAAATAGCTCAACTGGCATTCCATCACCTCCACTAGCTTTGTTTGTAGTGATTCTTCCTAAAGTCCACTTGGCTTTTCATTCCAGGATGTCTGGCTCTAGGTGAGTGATAACACCACCGTGATTATCTGGGTTGTGAAGATCTTTATAGTATAGTTCCTCTGTGTATTCTTGTCACCTCATCTTAATATCTTCTCCTTCTGTTAGGTCCATACCATTTCTGCCCTTTATTGTACCCATCTTTGCATGAAAGATTAAAATATTTTTAATAAATAAATTTAATAAATAAACTTAATAAGTTAAAGATTAACTGAGCATAGCACCGTCCATCAGAACAAGGCCCAGTTTTCCCCAAGGCCAGGCTCTCCCATCAGAAAGCTTCCATAAGCCTCTTATCCTTCTCCATCAGAGGGCAGACAAACTGAAAACTACAATCACAGAAAACTAACTAATCTGATCACATGGACCACAGTCGTGTCTACCTCAATGAAACTATAAGCCATGCCATGTAGGTCCACCCAAGATGGACGGGTCAAGGTGGAGAGGTCTGACAATGTGGCCCACTTCAGTACTGTCACACTGGAACCCTATGAACAGTGTGAAAAGGCAAAAAGATAGGACATTGAAAGATGAACCCCCCAGGACAGTAGGTGCCCAATATGCTACAGGAGGTGAGAAGAGAAATAACTCTAGAAAGAATGAAGAGATGGAGCCAAAACAAAAGCAACACTCAGTTGTGGATGTGACTGGTGATGAAAGTAAAGTTTGATGCTATAAAGAGCAATATTGCATCGGAACCTGGAATGTTAAGTCCATGAATCAAGGAAAATTGGAAGTGGTCAAACAGGATATGGCAAGAGTGAGCATCGACATTCTAGGAATCAGCAAACTAAAATGGAATGGAATGGAATGGGTGAATTTAACTCAGATGACCATTGTATCTACTACTGTGGGCAAGAATTTCTTAGAAGAAATGAAGTAGCCATCATAGTCAACAAAACAGTCCAAAATGAAGTATTTGGATGCAATCTCAAAAATGAAAGAATGATCTCTGTTCATTTCCAAGGAAAACCATTCAGTATCACAGTAATCCAAATCTATGCCATGACCAGTAGTGCTGAAGAAGTTGAATGGTTCTGTGAAGATCTACAAGACCTTCTAGAATTAACACCCAAAAAAGATGTCCTTTTCATTATAGGGGACTGGAATGCAAAAGTAGGAAGTCAAGAAATACCTGGAATAACAGTCAAATTTGACCTTGGAGTACCGAATGAAGCAGAGCAAAGACTAATAGAGTTTTGCCAAGAGAACGCACTGATCATAGCAAACACACTCTTCCAACGACACAAGAGAAGACTCTACACATGGACATCACCAGATGGTCAATTCTAAAATTAGAATGATTATATTATTTACAGCCAAAGATGGAGAAGCTCTATACAGTCAGCAAAACAGGACTGGGAGCTAACTGTGGCTCAGATTATTAACACTTTTTTTTTTTTTTTCCAAATTCAGACTTAAACTGAATAAAGGAGCGAAAACCACTAGACTATTCAGGCATGACCTAAATCAAATTCCTTAGTATTATACAAAGGAAGAGACAAATAGATTCAAGGGATTAGATCTGATAGACAGAATGCCTGAAGAACTATGGATGGAGGTTCATGACATTGTACAGGAGGCAGGGATCAAGACCATCCCCAAGAAAAAGGCAAAATTGTTGTCTGCGAAAGTCTTACAAATAGCTGTGAAAAGAAGTGAAACAAAAGGCAAAGGAGAGAAGGAGAAATGCACCCATATGAATGCAGAGTTCCAAAGAATAGCAAGCAGAGTTAAGAAAGCCTTCCTCAGTGATCAATGCAAAGAAATAGAGAAAAACAATAGAATGTGAAAGACTAGAGATCTCATCAAGAAAATTAGAGATACCAAGGGAACATTTCATGCAAAGATGGTCTCGATAAAGGACCAAAATGGTATGGACCTAAAAAGAAGCAGAAGATATTAAGAAGAAGTGGCAAGAATACACAGAAGAAGTAACAAAAAAGATCTTCATGACCCAGATAAATATGATGGTGTGGTCACTCACCTAGAGCCAGAGATCCTGGAATGCAAGGTCAAGTGGGCCTTCGGAAGCATCACTACGCACGAAGCTAGTGGAGGTGATGGAATTCCAGTTGAGCTCTTTGAAATCCTGAAAAATGATGCTGTGAAAGTGCTGCACTCAATGTGCCAGCAAATTTGGAATCCTCAACAGTGGCCACAGCACTGGAAAAGGTCAGTTTTCATTCCAATCTCAAAGAAAGGCAATGCCAAAGAATGCTCAAACTACCACACAGTTGCACTCATCTAACACGCTAGCAAGTAACGCTCAAAATTCTCCAAGCCAGGCTTCAACAGTATGTGAGCCATGAACTTTCAGATGTTCATGTTGGATTTAGAAAAGGCAGAGGAACTAGAGATCAAATTTCCAATATCCGACGGATCATAGAAGAAGTGAGAGAGTTCCAGAAAAAAAAAATCTATTTCTGATTTATTGACTATGCCAAAGCCTTTGTCTGTATGGATTCCAACAAGCTGTGGAAAAGTATTCAAGAGATGGGAATACCAAACCACCTTACCTGTCTCCTGAGAAATCTGTAATCAGGCCAAGAAGCAACAGTTAGAGCTGTACATGGAACAACAGATTCCAAATCGGGAAAGGAGTATGTCATGACTGTATATTGTCACTCTGCTTATCTAACTTATATGCAGAGTACGTCATGAGAAATGCTGGATTGGATGAAGCACAAGCTGGAATCATGATTGCTGGTAGAAATATCAATAACCTCAGCTATGCAGAGGACACCAGCCTCACAGCAGAAAGCAAATGACTAAAGAGCCTCTTGATGAAAGTTAAAGAGAAGAGTGAAAAAGTTGGCTTAAAACTCAACATTCACAAAACTAAGATCATGGAATCTGGTTCCATCACTTCATGGCAAATAGATAGGAAAACAATGGAAATAGTGAAAGATTTTATTTTTGGGGGCTCCAAAATCACTGCAGATGGTGACTGCAGCCATGAAATAAAAAGACGCTTGCTCCTTGGAAGAAAAGTTATGACCAACCTAGATAGCATATTAAAAAACAGACATTACTTTGCCAACAGAGGTCTATCAAGTCAAAGCTATGGTTTTTCCTATAGTTATGTATCAATGTGAGAGTTGGACTATAGAGAAAGCTGAGCACCAAAGAAATGATGCTTTTGAACTGTGTTGTTGGAGAAGACTCTTGAGAGTCCCTTGGACTGCATGGGGATCCAACCAGTTCATTCTAAAGAAAATCAGTCCTGAATATTCTTTGGAATTACTGATGCTGAAGCTGAAACTCCAATATTTTGGCCATCTGATGGCGTATTTTCTCATCTGAAAAGACCCCAATGCTGGGAATGATTCAAGGCGGGAAGAGAAGGGGATGACAGAGGATGATATGGTTCGATGGCATCATCGACTCAATGGACGTGAGTTTGAGTAAGCTCTGGGAGTTCATGATGGACAGGGAGGCCTGGTGTGCTGCAGTTCATGGGGTTGCAAAGAGAGGTACATGACTGAGCGATTGAACTGAACTAAACTTGCATGAAATGTTTGCATTAAATAGAATGTATATCTTCCACCTTTCTAGAAAGTTTGACTGTCAAGATTTCCTTTTCCTGAGCCATGCATCTCAGGAGAAATATGCTCTGCTGCCCAGCATGTCATCAGGTTGAGGGGACTCTCCTAGTAACCTCTTGCATGGCAAGGCCAGTCGTGAGCCATCCTGGGTGTCCCCAGTCCTCTGTAGCAAGTAGAAGTGGCACAAGGAAGGTACCCTATAGCCACTCACTGGCTGATAGGGGAAGTATGATGTTTTCTATCTCCTTCTCCAGCATCAAAGAAGGCATGTTTGCTCATTGAGAGGGGTGTCTTTTCTTTTACAACTTCCCTGTTTTTTTTTTTTTTTTTTCTGTATTCATCCCGATCCCTGTCCCTCAGGTTTAATTAAGTGGTAGATACTAATGGTCAGCTGTATTTGGTTCAGTTTGTTCCTACCGTCTCGTTCACTCATCCACTCATTATCATATATACAGTGTCTATCCTCTGTTGGACATCACATCTTTTGCTGGAGATAGATAGGTAACAAAGACAGAGACCTTGGAAAATCTTGGATATGGAAAGACCCTTTGAGTATAAAAAAAGCTGTGGTATGCAACAAGGATATCTATACAGATCCTGTGGGACCCTGAGGAGAGTAAGCCTGTCTGGGAGTGGAAATAGTGATGATGGCAAGGTAGGGGCACAGAGAAGACTTCAGAGATGTGGTGGACATCTGAACTGAATCTTGAAGGAGAAGTAGGATTTGACAGGCCTATAAGCAGGGCAAGAGAGTTGAGTGTCCTGGGCAGAAGAACTGCCTACTCAAGGGCCTGGAGATGCAAAAGAACATGTTGTCAGAGAAGCGACTGAAAAACTACTCTTGTGTTCTCTGTTTATGTAAATGTGATGCATCCTTTCAAGTCCCCTCTAACTCTCACTTTTTGTAAGAAGTGGACCTAGAGCACCTAAGGAACACTCTGAATATTCATTGGCAGGACTGATGCTAAAGCTGAAGCTCCAATACTTTGGCCACTGATGTGAAGAGCCAACTCATTGGAAAAGACCCTGATTCTGGGAAAGGTTGAAGACAAAAAGAGAAGAGAGCTGCAGAGGATAAAATGATTAAATAACATGATTGTCTCAATGGACATGAACTTGAGCAAACTCTGGGAGATAGCGGAGGATAGGGAAGCCTTGTGTGCTGCAGTCCACAGAGTCACAAACTTAGTGACTGTTCAACAACAACAAGGGAATATTTGGCCTCCTTTTAAAAGAATCTTATAGAATTATTTGTCAACACTTATTCATCTAATGCCTTCTATTGTTACTTAACTTTTCAAGGTATGTCTCTCTTTTTCCTGGTAGCTTTTGGAAAGCATGGAGAATATCCTATGCATATTCTGTTGCCCTACTATGACAAGCATAGTACAGAATTCTTAGAAATATTTAATATAAACTTTGAATGAGCCAGACAAGGACTTACTAGCTTTTCCAGAGATCTGTCCTCATTTGATACATAAGAGGACCAGAGAGAGGAAATGAATTGCTTACATTTATGAAATCATTTGATGTGATCAGACCCAGGTCTTCCTGTTCTCAGGTATCAGTCTGTCTGTTCTATCAGCTGCTTCTTTAGTTACTGAATAGTTGGGTGGATATATGGATGGATGAATGGGTAAGAATGGGTGGATATCATGGTGCTTGATGTATGTCAACTGCACCTTTGTCTTGATATGGCTCACTCTTCAGACACTTGCTAAGCCCCTTTACCCTTCATCCTAATGTCTCCAACTATCATGGCCAAGAGGAGCTTACATTTCCAGAAGCTGAGATTCTTCATCAATGGACTATCTTCCACCTGAGCCTTCTGAGGATAATTTTCACAGAGCAGCTGGCATTTAGAGGTTGGAAAAGGAAGGAAGAGGAAATAATCTCCTGCTTTCACTTCTATATCTCATAAAGAAAACTCTTCCCCTTGTGTTTGACAAGTGTTTTCAGGTTAACGAGCAGCTATGGAGTAGTAGTATCCCACACATTCTTAATAAACTCAAATTAATAAGATGTCAACAAGATGATGATTTAAAAAATTAACTTAAGTTCTCTTGTCTCAAAATTTCTGAGTTGGAGAATATGAACAGAGTTGGCTGCAGGTCTGTGATGACCAGTAGTGTCTTGATTCCATATAGTGGCTTTTAGTGGTCCTGGACTAAGCTGCCAGTTTTAGCAGCTATGCCCGCAGGAGATAGGCAGTCTTTCCCCCATTTCAAACATGAAAATAGAATAATAATGATATTCCCTTATTTTTGTAAAGAGCTGTCTGCAAAATACTTTGCATTTAGCAAAGCATTTTATTTTCTTCATTTTTTAAGCACTATCATTATTGAGTTGATTGAGTATCCATCCTAATTATTTACTGAATATTTATTGAGATCCTAGTACCACTCTAAACATTAGGGACAGAGCAGTGAAAAAAAGACAGTGCTTCTAATACTGCAGAGCTGGCTCTTTATGTTTTATTTGGAAATAATTTTGTATTTTCTGAAGAGTTGTAAAGATAATACAGACAGTTTGCATATATCTTTCATCTATCTTCTCTTAGTTTTATATAACTGTGGTAATTTTATTAATACTATGAAATTAACATCGGCACAAAACTATTAACAGAACTAGAGACTGCATTCAGATTCTACCAGATTTTCTGCTAATGACCTTTTTCTGTTCCAGGTCCAAAGCAGGATCCCACATTCATTTAGTTGCAATCTTTCCCTAGTCTCCTCCAATCTGACATAGTTCTTTAGTCTTTCTTTGTTTTTCACCATATTTTATACACTGTTTCTCAATTTGGATTTGTCTGAAGTTTTCCCATGATTATACTGATTTTTGTTTGCAAAAATTACAAAGATAATGTGCCCTCCTCATCATGTCTCAGGACTACGTGATACCCACATGACTTTTCTGCTGATGTTACGTTGATCACTTGTTTTGGATTTTTCTTCTGGGAAGTTTCTATTTTCCCCTTTCAGCTCTCTATTATTTGGAAGCAAGTCTCCAAGTTCTGTCTCCACTCAAGAGGTGGGGGATTAGAGTGGAGCTTCCCTTTTTAAAAGTATTTTATTTATTTATTTGTCTGCACCAGGTTTTAGTTGCAGCACTTGGGATCTTTAATCTTTGTTGCAGCATGCAGGATTTTTAGCTGCTACATGCAAACTCTTAGTTGCTGCACATGGGATCTAGTTCCCTGACCAGGGATCAAACCCAGGACCCCTGCATTGGGAGTAGGTAGTCTTAGCCACTAGACCACCAGGGAAGTCCCAGGTGGACTGTGATTTTTAATGAAAAGAAATAGGAAACTTCAAGTAAATGAGTAAACACAAACAAACAAAATTATCATAGGTGACTCAAAACAATGATCTCAGAGTTAAAACTGTCACTCTGTGACTGTGAGTGACTGGGCAACTGCAGTTGAGATCTGAATAATAAAAAGACAGAAGTGAAGAAGATGGGGAAGGAATCTAAGGAGAGGGAAGCTTCTAATGCAGGAACAAGGGCAGCATCATTCCACATTTCACTCTCTTCCAATTCCTTTCCATCCAGAGGGCACGCCAAAGCCCTTCCACTGGCCCACAAACCTCCATCCTCTGTCCTTTCCACCACTATCTCTCTGACCTCATGCCTCTTCTACTCAACCCTACTGACTGCATTAATGTCCCTCAAAGGCACCAAGGATACTCCATACCCAGGCCTTGGCACTGGCCGTTTCCTCCAGGGAAATTCTCTTCCCCCCTCCAGCATTCATAGCCAGCCTCCTGACTTCCTTTAAGGTTTGGCCGAAATGTTATCTTTTTAGTGATGCCTACTTTGATCTTCTTATCAAAAATAGCAGCATGGGCCTTCACTGCTGATAACTTCAAGATACCTCATTTGCTTTCTTTTTCTGTATCAGCTTTAACTTGCAACACACACACACAACACAACACACCCAAGACCCAGTGAATGAGTAGGTTTCTCTGTCCCTTGGGATATCAGCACTGAGTTAGAGGGAAGTCTCACATGTGTTGGGCACTTTCTTTAGTTGACTGGGTCTGCATGGCAAGCCAGTAGACAACCGTGACTGTTTAATTTCCACTTCCTTTGCTGCTTTTTTTGACAGTTATCATTGGCAGGTTTACAGGTTTACTCTTTCCTTTCTTTAGACATTGCATACAGTTCTAAATGTACACTGGCATTTAAATTACCACACACAGACATTAATGCATTCTGTTGCTCTCTCTTAATTTGCTGGAGGGGCATCTGCATCACATTTCCTGCCAACCTATGCATGAAAAACTTATTTTGAGGAGAAACTGACATTTTGAGTGAAAGTTTCCAGTATTTCTAAAAGAGATAGAATCCAGGATTTCTAAAGCTTCCTTTATAGTCATCATTTTGGTCCAAATTTTGCCCACCCAATAAACACCTAATCCTTGTAGCCCTCACTGGAGGCATTCCAACAGGATAGACAAAGCTGGCCTTTTAGTAGCTATGCTGTGATGGTAGAGAAAGGAAAACTGGAAAGACCAGGAAAGCAGCCTGAAACTTCAGCTGGCATGTGTTGTACTGTATCATTTCATTCCTGCTGACTCTCACAAACCTATTTCCTCTAATGATGTTGATATTGAGATGACATTTATTTTAAGAAAACATAAAAGTCAACTCAACTCACATGGTCAGTAAGGGGATATGTCTTGGATAGAACTCTCTCTCAAATGACTAATGAATCAGTACAGAAGAATCAGTAATGCACAAGTTGGTGCCGTTATCATTCCCATTTTATAGATGAGAAAACTAAGGCAAAGACTGATAAATAACTCCTCCAAGGCTAGTACCAGCACAGGAAGCTAGAGTCAAGTTCGAGGAATCTGGTTGTGTTCCTAACCCCATGTTAGTGGCTTTAGTGCAGATAATAGCAATTTCCTCTGTTTTCCTACTGCAGGCAGTTCTTTATCCCAGCACAAAATTAACTTGCCAGGAAGGACTATAAATAGCTCCTTACTAGAATGGAAGCTTCTGGAGGACATGAGTGGTGCATTATTCGTATTTGAACTTAGAGGCTGGCAAAAAAGTTCACCCAGCAGAAAGTCAAATGTGTGTCTGTAAGGAATACATGTAATCCATTACAGAGAGTTTTTGGAGTATTCATTATTTTGAATTAGTCATTCTAGCTCCTTGATGAAGAAGTTATTAGGCATACCAGTCAAGAACATATTCTCCTTAGATTCTTTTTCTGAACTTATTGGCCATTATTTCCTAATATGAATGTTTTGTAAATCTGGCCTTGAAACCAAGACTTAAGCAAGGTTAAAGCAATCAATGTGTATTTGCAGTGAAGAAAATCATGCTACAGCTTGCAAAACCAGTTTTGCAAATTTAACCCGGATCCCCAGCTCTTAACTTGAACAAACTCTTTTTCCTTTTGAAGGAGAAATTGAATACATGCCAGTATAAAAAAAAATCTTCAATATCAAAGTTCCATTGGAACTGATCTTTTCTTTTAATAAAATACTGAATCACTATGCTAGATACCTGAAACTAGAACAATACTGTAAATCAAAACACTTCAATAAAAACTTTTTAAGAGCTACAACTAACTTAAGATCATATGTAAAAAACAATGCTACACATTATAATAAACCAAAATGAAAATGGGATTAAAAATAAATGTATTGATATACTGACACAAAAATGAAACACCAACATTAAGTAAGATAACCTGCAATGTTGATCAAACTCAACATTGAGTCTGATTAACATTGGAAGCTATATATTTCTAAACTGTTGGAATTTTTTAAAACATTAATAATGAGAAAACTTTCAGTGTGGATATCCTTGACTTCAATATTCAAACAAGTTTTGGAGAGGATCCTACATCTGAGACTCAGAGTTAAGTCAGTGCAAGGGATTTAATAAGCTGTGGGGTTGTCACAGTGCCTTGGAAGGGACAGATACTACATAATAATGAAACAAGAGGTGAGAACATGTCTCAAGGCACCTTGATTATGTTGATAAACTTCCTGTGTCTTTTTTTTTGGGGGGAATGGGTCTTATTTTAAATATTCCATTCCAATTTAGCCCACATATCCATCCCCAAGTCTGCACTTTTTAAAATTGAAGACACTCATCAGCCCACTAAAGGAGAAAAGAAGATAGAGAGGGAAGGGGCTGAAAACATTTTTGACATCCTCTCTCTGCCAGATACAGTGCTAAGATTCTTTACCTTAGCAGTAAAGAATCTTACTTTACTGCTAAAGTAAGTAAAGCAGTAAAGTAACCCTCTGAGACTGACATTATTATTACCAATTTTTTCTCATTTAGAAGGAATCTACATAAATTGTTAAAGGACACACAATTAAGAGGCAGAACTGCCATTTGAATAGCTAACCCCTAGATAATTTATTTGAGCCCAACTTGTGACTTGTGATTTGGCAGAAGCAAAGAAGGGGAAGAGCAATGTCAGCAACCAGGAAGGTGAGTGACACTGTTGTGATGTGTTCCTAATGTCCCTGTGATGTATAAGTTTGTTGTGGCTTTCAATTACAAGGTGCAAAACCCTTTGAATGCACAATATGGATTGACTACAGTTATTCTTTCTGTTTATAAGTGATATTCCTATTTAAGTGGGATGCTTGCATCCTATCCCTGACATACTCATACCATTCTTTCAAGATACTGCTCATGTCAGAAAGCCTTCTCCAAACCCCAGATTTGAATCAAATGTGTCCATAGCACTTTAGCATGTGGGTTTTGTTAGACTAAACAGAAAAAAACTGTTTTTTTTTCCCCCCACCACAGTAGACATTTAGGGGATGTGTACATAGCATACAATGCCTGTATTCTCCATGTAATTGCTATCCCCACTATAGGGGATAGTCTTCTAAGACCTGTTTATCTACATGACCTCATCCTAGCCACATAGCTGACTCAGTTAGAGAACTTCAGGTGTAGGTTGGGAAAATGAAATCTCTTCTTTGGAGAGAAATTGGGATGAAGAGTCTGCCAGCCAGCCAGTCCGGGACGGTTTTCATCCAAAGTTTAAGGGAGTTTAAGGGGGTAGAGCATTTAAAGATCTTCATGTACACAGCAAATCAGAAAAAGTAATGTTTATGGAGAAAATGAGAATAAAGCAACCAATGCAGAGACATGAAATGGGGTAGGAGTAGTTTCTGGGGTCATGGCCTTGTTTCATTTCTGGATGCCAGTCTCTTTACTGGGTCAGCGGCTCTTGTGGCTTGCGATACATCCTAGAAGACTTCCAGTAAATTTCCCTGGTACCTTAACACAGCTTGAGTGAGTTTCTGTTATTTGTACACCAAAGCACCATAGCTAAGAGCCCCTCGGAAATTTCAACTCTATGTTGGCAGGTTTGTTCATTTGTGTAGACTTAGACTAGCACAGTTCTTGGCTCAACTCCAAGAATCTTCATTGAATTGTGCTTACTGAATACAGCTTTTTAAATCTAAAAGATAGAGATAATACTACTGATCCTTCTCTAAACTGTCATATGCTCTAGGAAATTAAATGACTTGAAATCAAGGAATAGTAGATTCCATTGAAAGGCAGGCCTTGCCTTGCTGTTGCTCCACCTTGTTTCCAGTTGGAGGAGGCAGGTGAAATGAAAGCTGAAAAGCACTCAAAGAGAGGACATTAGAAGAGAGTGACAAGTGAGGCAGGGTATGAAAGGTGATTTTTTGTTGTTATTGTTTTTCCTATGTGCTTTGGAGTTAACTTATTCTTTAATTAAGGACAGCCTTAAGAAAATTAAAACAATGTAAATCAGGTTAAATGAATACTGCAGAAGCAGCATTAGAGGATGTTGGGATGAAGTGTTTGGATGCCCCTGAGGTTTCAAAACCAAAGCCTGCATCTACTTTTTGGAGCAGAAACACTCCCTTTTTGTATGATGGTAAAGGAGGCTAAATGCTGACACCAATAGGGATTTACGAAAGAGTTTAATGTGACAGAATCTTCTTGCTGTTTTGACTATCCAAAGACCGCAATTGAAACAAAGTCTAAATGGACGTTGATGACAATTCCTGGGGTTTCTTCCCAGGAGTTCTCACTATAGAGAAATAATTGGAATTTCAATTAAAATATACAAAGGAAATGGTTCAAGGGTAACTGCTAGTTTTAGTAAAATACCTTATTAACCTGAGGAATATTTAAATTTGGAAGCAATTGAATGACTGATGTGTGACAGTGTGTGTGTGTATGTGCTGGTATCCTGGTGATGGTGGGGACATGATTAGAAAGTTCAATATTTCAAGCATCATAAAAAGTAAAGGTGACATGTCCAAGAGAGCAGAACAATCTAAGTTTTAATTTTTGGTATTATATCAAATGACTGAATTTCCCAAGCTTTCACCTTAAAGGATGTATGATGGTGGCTATATATATATATATATATATATATATAGTATATATTTAACCTTTGGGAGAACCTATCAAATCCTACATAAAGTTTTTACTACAGATCAATGTTTCTGACTCTCCAGACAGCACAATGATCCACTCAGTCACTGTTTATATGTGATGATAAAATTATGCAGTAGTATTTTTCTTCTCTGGGTCTCTTGGTGCTGGGAGGGCCCTGGTTGAGCAACTCTAATTCTTAAAGGGATGGGAATAGTAGGCCACCTGACCTGCCTCTTGAGAAATCTGTATGCAGGTCAGGAAGCAACAGTTAGAACTGGACATGAAACAACAGACTAGGTCCAAATTGGGAAAGTAGTATGTCAAGGCTGTATATTGTCACCCTGATAATTTAAATTATATGCATAGTACATCCTGCAAAACATCAGTCACCCTGCTTATTTAACTTATATGCGGAGTACATCATGATTATGCCAAAGCCTTTGTGCAGATCACAACAAACTGTGGAAAATTCTTAAAGAGATGGCCACCTGACCTGCCTCCTGAGAAATCTGTATGCAGATTAGGAAGCAACAGTTAGAACTGGCCATGGAACAACAGACTCGTTCCAAATTGGGAAAGAAATACATCAAGGCTGTGTGTTGTCACCCTGCTTATTTAAACTTATATGCAGAGTACATCATGAGAAATGCTGGAATGGATGAAGCACAAGATAGAATCAAGATTGCCAGGAGAAACATCAATAATCTCAGATATGCAGATGACACCACCCTTATGGCAGAAAGCGAAGAACTAGAGAGCCTCTTGATGAAAGTGAAAGAGGAGAGTGAAAAAGCTGCCTTAAAACTCAACATTGAGCAAACTAAGATCATGGCATCTGGTCCCATCACTTCATGGCAAATAGATGGGGAAATAAGGGAAACAGTGTCAGACTTGATTTTTTGATGCTCCAAAATTACTGAAGATGGTGACTGCAGCCATGAAATTAAAAGACACTTACTTCTTGGAAGAAAAGTTATGACCAACCTAGACACCATATTAAAAATCAGAGACACTACTTTGCCAACAAAGGTGTGTTTAGTCAAGGCTATGGTTTTTCCAGCAGTCATGTATAGATGTTAGAGTTGGACCATAAAGAAAGCTGAGCACCAAAGAATTGATGCATTTGAATTGTGATGTTGGAGAAGACTCTTGTGAGTCTCTTGGATCAAGAGATTCAACCAGTCTATCCTAAAGGAAATCAGTCCTGAATATTCATTGGAAGGACTGATGTTGAAGCTCAAACTTCAATACTTTGGCCATCTGATGTGAAAAACTGACTCATTTGAAAAGACCCTGGTGCTGGGAAAGATTGAAGGCAGGAGGAGAAGGGGACAACAGAGGATGAGATGTTTGGATGGCATCATCAACTCAATGAACATGAGTTTGAGTAAACTCCGGGAGTTGGTGATGGACAGGGAGGCCTGGTGTGCTGCAGCCCATGGGGTCACAAGAGTCGGACACAACTGAGACTGAACTGAACTGAATCCTTTCATTTTTTGGATGAGGAAAAGGAGAGTCAGAGAGATTAGCTGCTTACTTAACTAAGGTTATCTAGACAGAGGGTGACCATATGATTGATATACTGTGCAAACTGCAGCACTGTTGAGAGTAAAAGGAGGTGTTGTTATGATGACACCAGGACCAACTGGCATCAAGCTGGACTGTCCCAGGCAAACCAGGGAATGTGATCATCCTGCGTATACACCTCAAAACTTTGCCTTCTACTCACAGGGAATGAGAAAACATGTCACTTGCTGATACCTTTTGTAAGAATAAATTATTATCTGGGGGTGGCAAAGGTGCTCCTAGCAGCCTAGGATGGGGGTAAATTTCCTTGTGCTTGTCCAATCTGATAAATTTTCCCCATATGTCTAAGCTGGTGTTAGTAGGGGTTTGACTAGCCTAGGCAGGGCCTGTGTGAGTATTAGAAGAAGGTGCAAATCTGCTGAGGACAAATACACAAAGTAGGGGATGGTGATTTGTACAGTATATGTTATGTTAATGTTCCAAGGAGTATTAACACTGGTAAGAAAATGGCAATCAGAAAGGGCCTCAGACCCATCTTCTTAGAGTAAGAGTTTTTGGAATCAATTCACAATGGTTGATGGAATTTTTAGAAATCTTACCTCCACACAGATGCCATTCTGGATTCTTGTTAAATGTTGATGGAGGATGGAAAATAACTCTATATCATGAGCATTCCTGTCAGTCTCATTAACAAGGGAACTGAGACACAAAGAGGTTGAATAACTTGTCTAAGGCCACAGCTGACAAGTGACAGATGATGATTCAAACAAAGGAATGAAAAATTGCATCAATATTAACTTCTGCAATTAACAGCTGCTCATACAAGTAGGTCTCTGCTGCCCACCCAGGACAGGAAATACAACAGTCCTAGGGAGGCAGGCACAACAGGAAGGAAATGTTTCCTCCACAAAGGCCTTTACAGAGACAGCAGCCACTCTGGGGTGGCCACATGGGTCGACCACAGTGAGTCTTTCTTGAAGCAGAGAATTATTTGCTTTGAAAAACTAGTATAGAGACACTGAGTCCTGAGGCAGGAATATGGCCCCTGGGTCTCTCCCTTCCTCTGGTTCGTAAAGTGATTTAAAACCTCCTGGCTATGCTCATTTTATCAAATAGCTCCTGTAGGATTCATTTTCAAGGCTCAATCCAGAAATTTCTGGCTCAGCAAATAGATCCAAAGCAAAAAATTGTATTCACTTAAGCTACCTGTGAGACTAAGGAATATGGTTTCTCATGTTTTGCAGAGGGAAACAGATGTGTTTATATACAAGCAAATTCACAGATATATAATATCTTGCTTACCATATTTCAAAGAAATGAGAGAAAAATACATGCTTCTGTATGAAACTTTCCAGTTGCTATCCATCGGAGAGGAGAAGGCAAATGAAGCTGTTATTGTTCTCAGAAGGCACTCGAAATGACTCTGTATCATATTTTACATAGCAATTCTGCTACTTGGAGAAATAGGCTCCTGTCTCACTTTACAGTCAGAAAAAGTACAGGTTAATCTTAAGACTGGTATAGAACTGGGAGAGGCCAAAAGATCATTTCAGATAACAAACATAATCATTTATGATTAGAGAGAACAGTATGATCAAGAAGCTACTTAAAGGCATAACTAGAGAGGTGATCTGACTTATCTAAGGTCATTCAGTGCATTGCTGGGTTCAAATCCTAGCTCTTGTCCATACCAACCAACTGACTGAAGGCAGGCTCTTTGATCTTTTCAACTTTTCGTCCTTCTTTGTAAAATGGTGCTGATGAGTGTTACCTCAAAAGTTTCTTGTGAGGATTGGGTGCAATAAGACACTGAGCAAGAGGCGGGGCTAAGATGGCGGTGGAATAGGACGGGGAGACCACTCTCTCCTCCACAAATTTATCGAAAGAACATCTGAACGCTGACCAAACTTCACAAAACTACTTCTGAAGGCTGGCAGAGGACGTCAGGCTTCCACAAAGACAGCGCATTATCTTCAAAAGAGGTGGGAGTGGAGCCCATTATACAGAGTGAAGTAAGCCAGAAAGAAAAACAACAATACAGTATACTAATGCATATATATGGAATCTGAAAGATGGTAACGATAACCCTATATGCGGGACAGAATGAGAGACACAGATGCATGGAACAATTTTATGGACTCTGAGGGAGAAGGTGAGGGTGGGACGTTCTGGGAGAATGGCATTGAGACATGTGTATTGTCATATGTGAAACAGAGCACCATTCCATGTTCGATGCATGTGACAAGGGCTCGGGGCCGGGGCAGTGGGATGATCCAGAGGGATGGGAGGGGGAGGGAGGTGGGTGGGGGGTTCGGGAAGGGGAACACATGTAAACCCATGGCTGATTCTTGTCAATGTATGGCAAAAACTATTACAATATTGTAAAGTAATTAGCCCCCAAGTAAAATAAATAAATTTATAAAAAAAAAAAAAAATAAAAGTGATTATTTTGATAAAAAAAAAAAAAAAAAGAGGTGGGAGAAATTATAAAAGATAAAAAGAGAGACAAAGGAGTTAGGGACGGAGACCCGTCCCGGGGAGGGAGTCGTAGAGGAGGAGGAATTTCCAAGTGCCAGGAAACCCTCTCACCGGCCGGTGTGGGGGAAGATTTCTTATCTCGGAGGGCAACGTAACTGGGAGGAAAAAATAAATAAAATCCACAGATTACGTGCCTGGGGCAACTCCCAGCAAAGAACCCCAGACGCTCGCATCATCCGCCACCAGCAAGTGGGGGCTGAACGGAGAGGAGCGGGCGGCACTGCCTAGGGTAAGGACCGGGCCTGAGTGCCCCGAGGGCAATCTGAGGGAGCTAAGGTGAGATAGTAACCTAAACTGTGGGACAGCCAGAGAGAGAGAACTATCCCGCGAAAAGCCCAACTCTAAGGCACTGCCGGCCCGCTCACAGAGCAAAGGACTGAGCGATACCAGAGGAGAGCTAGCCGGCTGCGGACCGCCCCACCCCGTGCCGGACACAGCGGGCAGGCGGGGCCCGCCAGAGCTGGAAAGGGGCAAACTCGGCCCCAGAGAGGGCACACCCTACCAAACGGCAAACAGGCTCCCAGTTTCTAAGCAAAGACTGCCTGAGATCCCGGAGGGTCGACAGCCGCCGGGAGGGTCGCAGCCAGAGACCAGCTCCCCAGAACCGACACAAAGCACACCGGAGCCGGGCACGCCCGTAAACCGAGGCGGGGACCAGGGAGGTGATAAGCCGCACCGCCCCAACAGGGGAGAGCGCGCTCGCCAAACTCCTGGCCGCCTGAGCAGCTCCGACCGGGAACGGCACAAGCCGCGGGCGAAACCGAGTCTGCGCCTTTGTGGAGTAACCGGGAGCCTGAACCTGAGCGGCTTAGACCTGGGAAGTGCACGCAGCTCAGGGCCCGCTCCCCGGCCGAGTAACCTGAAGCCTGAGCAGGGTAGACGGGGAAAGCACACACGCCGTGAGCGGGGGCGAAGCCAGTGCGGCCGAGACACTGCGAGCTTACCACACACACGCCAGATTTGCAGTGTTCCTTCCTCCCCACAGCACGATTGAACAAGCAAACCTAAAGAGATCACCTCCACCGCTTTGTTGCAGGGCGGAAATTACATACTGAAGAGATCTCCAAACAGAAGCCAAATAAACAGAGGGAAGCGCTTTGGAAGGGACAGGCCAACAGATTAAAATCCCTGTAGTTAATACCAACTGCATTGAAAAGGACCTATAGATCTTGAAAAGTATAAGCAGGAATAAGGATCTATTTGAAACTGAGCAGATCCCACACTGCTCACAACAGCTCCAGGGAAAGTCCAGGATATATATTTTTTTACTATTATTATTTTTTTTTTAATTAAAAAAATTTTTTTTTCTCTTCTTTCCTTTTTCTTCAAGTCCTCTATTACACCTTTAACTTTCATTTTCATAACCCACTATTAACTTGCAAAAAAAAAACCCTATTTTTGAAGCAAACTACATGCATATATCTTATACCTTTTGTATTTTCTTTTTTTAATGTTTTTTTCCTGTTTTACTTTTTTTTACTGTTTCTTTTTTTTACTGTTTTACTGTTTTTTTTCTTTTTACACTGTTTCCTTTTTTTCTTTTTTTTTTATATTGTAAGTTTTATAAGAGTCTAACCTCTACTCTAGATTTTTAATCTTTGTTTTACATATTTGATATCAATTTTGTACATTTAAGAACCCAATCTTTAGGACCCATTGTTACTCAGGAGTGTGATCACTGGCCTGATTACTCTCTCCCCCTATTGATGCTCTTTCTTCTCCCTCAGGGAACCTCTATCTCCCACCCTCCTCCTTCTCTTCTCAACCCAATTCTGTGAATCTCTGAGGGTGTTCTGGGTACCGGAGAACACTTCAGGAACAGGATACTGCCCAGATCTCTCTCTCCCCTCTTGATTCCTCCCTTTCTACTCATGCTCACCTCTATTTCCTTCCTCCCCTCTCTCTATGTATCTCTGTGAACCACTCTGAGGGTTCCAAACAGTGGAAAGCACAGAGGGAAGTGCTTACTGGCTAGATTGCTCTCTCCACATTTGAATTCCCCTCTTCCCCTCCTGGTCACCTCAACCCCCCCCACCTCATCTCTCCATGTAACTCAGTGAACCTTTCTGGGTATCCCTCACTGTGGAGAATCTTTTCACCATTAACCTAAAAGTTTTATTATTGAGGCTGTATGGAAGGAGAAGTCTTGAGGCTACTGCAAGAATAAGACTTAAAGCCAGGGGAAACATTCATTAATAAGAGACCACCCAATAGCCTCCATATATACACTGAAACCAAGCTCCACCCAAGAGCCAATAAGCTCCAGAGCAAGACATACCACGCAAATTCTCCAGCAACGCAGGAACATAGACCTGAGCATCAATATACAGGCTGCCCAGAGGCATACCAAATCCATAGACATCTCAAAAATTAATACTGGTCACTCCATTGCACTCTAGAGAGCAGAAATCCAGCTCCACCCACCAGAACACCGACACAAGCTCCCCCAACCAGGAAGCCTTGACAAGCCACCTGTCCAACCCCAACTGCAGTGAGGAACCTCCACAATAAAGAGAAACTTCATACTACCAGAATACAGAAGGGCCACGCCTAACACAGCAATCTAAACAAGATGAAAAGGCAGAGAAATACTCAGCAAGTAAAGGAAAATGAGAAATGCCCACAAAACCAAACAAAAGAGGAGGAGATGGGGAATCTATCTGAAAAAGAATTTAGAATAATGATAATAAAAATGATCCAAAATCTTGAAAGCAAAATGGAGTTACAGATAAATAGCCTGGAGACAAAGATTGAGAAGATGCAAGAAATGTTTATCAAGGACTTAGAAGAAATAAAAAGGAGTCAATATAGAATGAATAATGAAATAAAGGAGATAAAAGACACTCTGGAGGGAATCAACAGTAGAATAACGGAGGCAGAAGATAGGATAAGTGAGGTAGAAGATAGAATGATGGAAATAAATGAAGCAGAGAGGAAAAAAGAAAAAAGAAACAAAAGAAATGAGGAAAACCTCCAGGACCTCTGGGACAATATGAAATGCCCCAACATTCGAATCATAGGAGTCCCAGAAGAAGAAGATAAAAGGAAAGGCCATGAAAAAATACTCGAGGAGATAATAGTTGAAAATTTCCCTAAAATGAGGAAAGAAATAGTCACGGAAGTCCAAGAAACCCAGAGAGTTCCAAACAGGATAAACCCAAGGCGAAACACCCCAAGACACATATTAATCAAATTAACAAAGATCAAACACAAAGAACAAATATTAAAAGCAGCAAGGGAAAAACAACAAATAACACACAAGGGGATCCCCATAAGGATAACAGCTGATCTTTCAATAGAAACCCTTCAGGCTAGAAGGGAATGGCAGGACATACTTAAAATAATGAAAGAGAATAATCTACAACCCAGATTACTGTACCCAGCAAGGATCTCATTCAGATATGAAGGAGAATTCAAAAGCTTTACAGACAAGCAAGAGCTGAGGGAATTCAGCACCACCAAACCAGCTCTCCAACAAATGCTAAAGGATCTTCTCTAAACAGGAAACACAGAAAGGATGTTTCAACACGAACTCAAAACAACAAAGTAAATGGCAACGGGATCATACTTATCAATAATTACCTTAAATGTAAATGGGTTGAATGCCCCAACCAAAAGACAAAGGCTTGCTGAATGGATACAAAAACAAGACCCCTATATATGCTGTCTACAAGAGACCCACCTCAAAACTAGGGACACACACAGGCTGAAAGTGAAGGGATGGAAAAACATATTTCATGCAAACGGAGATCAAAAGAAAGCAGGAGTCGCAATACTCATTTCAGATAAAATAGACTTTAAAATAAAGTATGTGAAAAGGGACAAAGAAAGACACTACATAAAGATCAAAGGATCAATCCAAGAAGAAGACGTAACAATCATAAATATACATGCACCCAACATAGGAGCACCACAATATATAAGGCAAATACTAACAAGTATGAAAGGGGAAATTAACAATAACACAATAATAGTGGGAGACTTTAATACTCCACTCATGCATATGGATAGATCAACTAAACAGAAAATTAACAAGGAAACACAAACTTTAAATGATACAATAGACAAATTAGATTTAATTGATATTTACAGGACTTTCCACCCCAAAACAATCAATTTTACCTTTTTCTCAAGTGCACATGGAACTTTCTCCAGGATAGATCACATCCTGGGCCATAAATCTAGCCTTGGTAAATTCAAAAAAATTGAAATCATCCCAGCCATCTTCTCTGACCACAATGCAGTAAGATTAGACCTCAGTTACAGGGAAAAAACTATTAAAAATTCCAACATATGGAGGCTAAACAACACGCTTCTGAATAACCAACAAATCACAGAAGAAATCAAAAAAGAAATCAAATTATGCATAGAAACGAATGAAAATGAAAACACAACAACCCAAAACCTGTGGGACACTGTAAAAGCAATACTAAGGGGAAGGTTCATAGCAATACAGGCGTACCTCAAGAAACAAGAAAAAAATCAAATAAATCAACTAACTCTACACCTAAAGCAACTAGAGAAGGAAGAAATGAAAAACCCCAGGGTCAGTAGAAGGAAAGAAATCTTAAAGATTAGGGCAGAAATAAATGCAAAAGAAACAAAAGAGACCATAGCAAAAATCAACAAAACTAAAAGCTGGTTTTTCGAGAAGATAAACAAAATTGACAAGCCATTAGCCAGACTCATCAAGAAACAACGGGAGAAGAATCAGATCAACAAAATTAGAAATGAAAATGGAGAGATCACAACAGACTCCACAGAAATACAAAGGATCATAAGAGACTACTACCAACAGCTATATGCCAATAAAATGGACAACTTGGAAGAAATGGACAAATTCTTAGAAAAGTATAACTTTCCAAAACTGAACCATGAAGAAATAGAAGATCTTAACAGACCCATCACAAGCTCAGAAATCGAAACTGTAATCAGAAATCTTCCAGCAAACAAAAGCCCAGGACCAGACGGTTTCACAGCGGAATTCTACCAAAAATTTAGAGAAGAGCTAACACCTATCCTACTCAAACTCTTCCAGAAAATTGCAGAAGATGGTAAACTTCCAAACTCATTCTTTGAGGCCACCATCACCCTAATTCCAAAACCAGACAAAGATGTCACAAAAAAGGAAAACTACAGGCCAATATCACTGATGAACATAGATGCAAAAAATCTTAATAAAATTCTAGCAAACAGAATCCAAAATCATATTAAAAAGATCATACATCATGACCAAGTGGGCTTTATCCCAGGAATGCAAGGTTTTTTTAACATCCGCAAATCAATCAATGTAATACACCACATTAACAAATTGAAAGAAAACCATATGGTTATCTCAATAGATGCAGAAAAAGCCTTTGACAAAATTCATCATCCATTTATGATAAAAACCCTCCAGAAAGCAGGAATAGAAGGAACATATCTCAACATAATAAAAGCTATATATGACAAACCCACAGCGAACATTATCCTCAATGGTGAAAAATTGAAAGCATTTCCCCTAAAGTCAGGAACAAGGCAAGGATGCCCACTTTCACCACTACTACTCAACATAGTTTTGGAAGTTTTGGCCACAGCAATCAGAGCTGAAAAAGAAATAAAAGGAATACAGATAGGAAAAGAAGAAGTAAAACTCTCACTGTTTGCAGATGACATGATCCTCTACATAGAAAACCCTAAAGACTCTACTAGAAAATTACTAGAGTTGATCAATGAATATAGTAAAGTTGCAGGATATAAAATTAACACACAGAAATCCCTTGCATTCCTATACTCCAATATTGAGAAAACAGAAAGAGAAATTAAGGAAACAATACCATTCACCATTGCAACAAAAAGAATAAAATACTTAGGAATATATCTACCTAAAGAAACAAAAGACTTATATATAGAAAACTATAAAACACTGATGAAAGAAATCAAAGAGGACACAAACCGATGGAGAAATATACCGTGTTCATGGATTGGAAGAATTAATATAGTGAAAATGAGTATACTACCCAAAGCAATCTATAGATTCAATGCAATCCCTATCAAGCTACCAATGGTATTTTTCACAGAACTAGAACAAATCATCTCACAATTTGTATGGAAATGTAAGAAACCTCGAATAGCCAAAGCAATCTTGAGGAAGAAGAATGGAACTGGAAGAATCAACCTGCCTGACTTCAGGCTCTACTACAAAGCCACAGTCATCAAGACAGTATGGTACTGGCACAAAGATAGAAATATAGATCAATGGAACAAAATAGAAAGCCCAGAGATAAACCCACGCACATATGGACACCTTATCTTCGACAAAGGAGGCAAGAATATACAATGGAGAAAAGACAATCTCTTTAACAAGTGGTACTGGGAAAACTGGTCAACCACTTGCAAAAGAATGAAACTAGAACACTTTCTAACACCATACACAAAAGTAAACTCAAAATGGATTGACGATCTAAACGTAAGACCAGAAACTATGAAACTCCTAGAGGAAAACATAGGCAAAACACTCTCCGACATAAATCACAGCAGGATCCTCCATGACCCACCTCCCAGAATATTGGAAATAAAAGCAAAAATAAACAAATGGGACCTAATTAAAATTAAAAGCTTTTGCACAACAAAGGAAACTATAAGCAAGGTGAAAAGACAGCCTTCAGAATGGGAGAAAATAATAGCAAATGAAGCTACAGACAAACAATTAATCTCAAAAATATACAAGCAACTTCTGCAGCTGAATTCCAGAAAAATAAACGACCCAATCAAAAAATGGGCCAAACAGCTAAACAGACATTTCTCCAAAGAAGACATACAGATGGCTAACAAACACATGAAAAGATGCTCAACATCACTCATTATTAGAGAAATGCAAATCAAAACCACAATGAGGTATCATTTCACACCAGTCAGAATGGCTGCTATCCAAAAGTCTACAAGCAATAAATGCTGGAGAGGGTGTGGAGAAAAGGGAACCCTCTTACACTGTTGGTGGGAATGCAAACTAGTACAGCCACTATGGAGAACAGTGTGGAGATTCCTTAAAAAACTGGGAATAGAACTGCCATATGACCCAGCAATCCCACTGCTGGGCATATATACCGAGGAAACCAGAATTGAAAGAGACGCGTGTACCCCAATGTTCATCGCAGCACTGTTTACAATAGCCAGGACATGGAAGCAACCTAGATGTCCATCAGCAGACGAATGGATAAGGAAGCTGTGGTACATATACACAATGGAATATTACTCAGCCATTAAAAAAATACATTTGAATCGGTTCTACTGAGATGGATGAAACTGGAGCCCATTATACAGAGTGAAGTAAGCCAGAAAGAAAAACACCAATACAGTATACTAATGCATATATATGGAATTTGAAAGATGGTAACGATAACCCTATATGCGAGACAGAATAAGAGACACAGATGCATAGAACAATTTTATGGACTCTGAGGGAGAAGGTGAGGGTGGGACGTTCTGGGAGAATAGCATTGAAACATGTATATTATCATATGTGAAACAGAACACCATTCCATGTTCGATGCATGAGACAAGGGCTCAGGGCCGGGGCAATGGGATGACCCAGAGGGATGGGATGGGGAGGGAGGTGGGTGGGGTGTCCAGGAAGGGGAACACATGTAAACCCATGGCTGATTCATGTCAATGTATGGCAAAAACTATTACAATATTGTAAAGTAATTAGCCCCCAACTAAAATAAATAAATTTATATAAAAAAAAAAAAAGACACTGAGCAAAATTTGGAACATAGTGCATGCTCAATAAATGAAATCTGATGGTAGGTATAAAATCAGTACATTTTATCTTTATATGTTTTATCTGCAAGTATATTGGACTGTATGAGCTCTTCTGGCTAATAACTAACTTGCACAGCACTTTTTAAAGTCCTATCTCAAGTCTGTTGGTTTTTTTTTTTTTGACATTGCACAATCACTCTATAGTGTTTATAGAACTGGTATTATTACCCCTTGTCACAGCTTAAAAGGTTAAGAAAGTCCAAAGACTTGCCCAGTTCTGTCTTTACTGAGATCACACAGTTAGTAAATGACAGAATAGGGTCTTGAAGTTAGATCTAATTCAAAATGTTGCCCTCTGACCCGTGGTCCTAGTGTCTGTCTCCTGGGCCAGAGTTCTTTCCTCATGATGCATTTTTCTCTGCTTTCCTGCAGCTCTCTTCCAGACTAAGGCAATGACTGCTCTTGGAGACTGCGTCTAACAAGTTGATCCAATGAATAATCATGAGAACAATCTTATTTTTGCCCTTTTACTACTGAGATGGAGACAGATTTATAGAGGATGACTCTGGCTGGTATTTGGAAATGGATAGTTACCTTCACTTAGTATATCTTAGGCTGCTTTTGCTAAATAATAACTGCCCAGAATTCTGTCCTTTCCAATCAATTCTGAATGTGAGCACACCACAGGCAACTAAGTGGCATAATTCATTTGAGGTGACCATAAATCTAAGACTTCTGCCAGAAATGATGCAAAGAATTAATGGAACATGAAATCAAATAAATGGAATTGAGTAATTAGTTCATATTTAATCCTCAGGTCTGTTTATTATCCATCAACTGTTTCAGATCGACGGTATTTTGGTTGGACCCTCATCATTGCCCATGTTTGTAAAATAATCTGTCAATATCTTTGCTTTTATGAGTTTGATTGTATAAGTGCCCTTGTGATGGGGTTCTTCTCACTAAAGCAGGAAATCTGAATATCAGACTACACTTGCTTTCCTGGGCAACTAAACCAGCTGACCTAAAAGGGACTTTTGAATCTTAGGATTTTATATAACTGAATTTTTATTTGGGCTTCCCTTGTGGCTCAGCTGGTAAAGAATCCGGCTGCAATGTGGGAGACCTGGGTTAGATCCCTGGGTTGGGAACATCTGGAGAAGGGAAAGGCTGCCCATTCCAGTATTATGGCCAGGAGAATTCCATGGAATAGTCCATAGGGTCTCAAAGAGTCAGTTGCAAAAGGGTCTTTTGAATCTTAAGATTTTATATAATTGAGTTTTTATTTAGAATATTTTAAATCTCAAAGTAAGAGCCAGGAAACTTGGGTTCTGGTCCCAAATCTCAGTGATTTGGGGCAGGCCTCTTGCCCTCCCTGACTCTAATTTTCTCTGTGTAAGTAAGAAGGTTGAAAGAAATGATCTCAGTGGGACCTCTAACATTGTTACTTTAGATTGAGGCTTTGTGGAGACTTCTTTATAATAACATGCATTTATTTTGAAGTGTAGATGTGATCTTTGGTGAAAATTTTACAAATTTTAGTGAACATTGACATTGGTCAGGTTAGTAATGAACAAGTCATTTTACCTTGCATTTTCTTTTCCAATTGATTTTATTGATTTTATTCCTGTGGCTTTGGAAATTGATAAAAATATACCAATAAGAAGAGGTGGCAAGAATACACAGAACTAAAAACAAAAACAACAACAAAAAAACAGATCTTAATGATCCAGATAACCACGATGGTGTGGTTACTCACCTAGAACTAGACATCTTGGAGTGTGAAGTCAAGTGGACCTTCGGAAGAATTACTACAAAAAAAGCTAGTGGAGGTGATGGAATTCCAGCTGAGCTATTTCAAATCTTAAAAGATGATGCTGTTAAAATGTCGTACTCAATATGTCAGTAAATTTGGAAAACTCAACAGTAGCCACAGGACTGGAAAAAACCAGTTTTCATTCCAATCCCAAAGAAGGGAATTGCCAAAGAATGTTCAAACTACTACACAATTGCACTCATTTCACATGCTAGCAAGGTAACACCCAAAATCCTTCAAGCTAGGCTTCAGCAGTATGTGAACTGAGAAATTCCAGATGTACAAGCTGGATTTAGAAAAGGCAGAGGAACCAGAGATCAAATTGTCAATATCTGTTGGATCATTAAAAAAGATAGTAGTAGTGTTAGTCGCTCAGTCATGTCTGACTCTTTGTGATCCCACAGACTGTAGCCTGCCAGGCTCCTCTGTCCATGGGATTCTCCAGGCAAGTATACTGGAGTGGACTGCCATTCCATTATCCAGAGGATCTTTCTGACCCAGGGATCTAACCCGGGTCTCCTGCATGGCAGGCAGATTCTTTACCATTTGAGCTACAGAATTCCAGAAAAAGTGTTCATTTCTGCTTCACTGATTATGCTAAAGCATTTGACTGTGTAGATCACAACAAGCTGTGGAAAATTCTTGGATCCTCCAGTTCAAGGTGACGAAGTAGAAGGACGTGTGCTCATCTCCTGCAAGAACAGCAATATTGCAACTAGCTGTTGAACAATCATCAACAGGAGGATGATAAAACTCATCAGAAAAAGATACCCCATATCCAAAGACAAAGAAGAAGCTGCAATGAGATGGTAGGAGTGGTGCAATCACTATCAAATCAAATCCCATACTCTCCTGCTGGGTGACCCACAGACTGGAGAACAATAACATCAGAGAAGTTCTCACACTATTGTGAAGGTTCTGAACCCCACATCAGTCTTCCCAGACTGGGGACCTGACAAAGGAGCCCCCAGGGAATATGGCCTTGGGGGCCAGTGGGATTTGATTATAGGCCTTCCAGAGGACTGAGGGGAAAAAAAAAAAAAAAACAAACTTCAGTCTTAAAGGGCAAAAACAACTTTTTTTTTTTTTTGCTCCTATAGCAGAGGAGCAGTGACCCGCATAGGAGACTGAACAAAAATTACAAGCTGGTGTTGGAGGGCCCCCTGTGTAAGCGTGGGTCAGCAGGGGCTCACCACAGGGACGGGGCACTGGAAGGTCTCCCTTAGTGTAAACCCTTTTGGAGTCCCCCATTAAACCTACCATAGACCCATTAAGCCATAGACCCCATTAAGCCCATAGACCCCAGGATTGGGTCATCTCAGGCCAAACAACTACCAGGAAGGGAATGCAACCCTACCTATCAGCAGATAATTGGATTAAAGCTTTTCTGAACAAGGCCCTGCACACCAGAGCAAGACCCAGTTTTCCCATCACCAGTCCTTCCATCAGGAAGCTTACACAAGCCTCTTAGTTTCAGACATCAGAGGGCAGACAGAAGAAGCAAGAAGAAGAACTCCCTCACAGTAGACAAAGCAAAAACTGTATTACAGAAAGTTAATCATGATGATAAAGCTGAAATTTATGTCTCAGTTGAAAGGAAAAGATAAAATCCCAGAAAAACAACAAAATGAAGTGGATATAGGCAATCTTCCAGAAAAATAATCCATAATAATGATAGTGAAGATGATCCAGAATCTTTGGAAAAGAATGGAGGCAAAGATTGAGAAGATGCAAGAAATGTTTACCAAAGACCTAGAAGAACTAAAGAACAAACAAACAGAGATGAATAATACACTAGAAAGAATCAAGAGCAGAATAACCATGGACAGAATGGTGGAAATCCCTGCCACAGAACAGAATATAGAAAAAAGAATGAAAAGAAACCTTTGGCACACCAACTTTTGCATTATTGGGATCCCAGAAGGAGAGGAGAGAGAGAAAGGACCTGAGATAATATTTCAAGAGATAATAGCTGAAAACTTCCCAAACATAGGTAGCCAAGTTGAGGAAGCACAGAGAGTCCAGGAAGGATAAACCCAAGGAGGAACACACTGAGACATATAGTAATCAAATTCACAAAAATTAAAGACAGAGATAAAATATTAAAAGGAACAAGGGAAAATGGCAACATACAAGGAACTCCCATTATGTTACCAACGGATTTCTCAACAGAAACACTATAAGCCAGAGGGAATGGCATGATATATTTAGTGATGAAAGGGAAGAACCTACAACCAAAAACACTCTACCCAGCAAGACTCTCTTTCAGATTTGATGGAAAAATAAAAGTTTTCCAGAGAAGTAAAAGCTAAGAGAATTCAGCACCACCAAGCAGCTTTACAACAAATGCTAAAGGAAATTCTCTAGGCAGGAAACACAAGAGAAGGAAAAGAAACAGAAAATAAACCCCAAACAATTAAGAAAACGGTAATAGGATCATTCATACCAATAATTACCTTTAAGGTAAATGGATTAAATGCATCAAAAGACATAGACTGGCTCGATGGATGAAAATATGTGCATGTGTGCACTTTTACTTACTACATCACTCTGCTTGACCCCCCAATTATATGTACTTATTTTATATTGGTAAGTTAATCATGTTCCTATTTTGTCTTGCAATTGTAATTATCATTTATTTTTTGTCTGGCTATTGATTGTGAAAACTGATAAATATGATTATGTAACTATTACTCTCTTAATAAAATTGTATCATGATTGATCAACAGAAAAATAATGGAACTCTATATCACCAAATCTAAGATATAATAGAAAAACCTGCAATCATTTTTTAAAAATCCAAATGTATATCAGAATTGTCTTGAAATTTTTTGAAAAATACAAATGTTCAGGTATTGTCTTTTTCTCCAGAGCTCCTGATATGTTTCTAATGAGCAGTCATATTTAAAAATAACTGGACTATATCATGATCTTTTACTTTTATTTAGTTTGTTTCACTTTTTGTATTTCATATTCAGTGCTCCTACTTCACTCAGTTTATGTTCTCCAATTTCTCCATCTCTTCATTTTTTTGATGTTCTTTAAGAAAACTTTATCAACTGTAGTAGAAAAGCTTTTGTATATACATATATAAATATATAAAATATGTATTATATATATATTTTTAGATAAATTATGAATTTTTGCCTAACTAAAAATATTATGACATTTTGATCCCACTGTTTGACTTAGTATGAATACAATGCTAGATTTCTAATTCAAAAATAGATATTCAACAAACAATAAAGGTTTACTGTATAGCATAGGGAACTATAGCCCATATATTAAAATAACTTGTGATGAAAAATAATTTCAAAAATAATATATGTGCATTTGTAGAATGAGTCACCATGATATGCACCTGAAACACCTTAATGTGCGCCTGTGTATTGTCACCTTGCTTATTTAATGTGTATGCAGATTATATCAGGCAAAATACTTGGCTGGATGAAGCACAAACTGAAATCAACATTGAGGGCAGAAATATCAATAACTTCAGATATGCAGATAATGCCACTCTTATAGCCAAAAGCAAAGAGGAACTAAAGAGCCTCTTGATGAAGGTGAAAGAGGATATTAAGAAAGCTGGCTTAAAACTCTACATTCAGAAATGAAGATCATGGGATCCGGTCCCATCACTTCAAGGCAAATAGATGGGGAAACAATGGAGACAGTGACAGACTTTATTTTATTGAGCTTCAAAGTCACTGTGGACAATGACTGCAGCCATGAAATTAAAAGAAGTTTGATCCTTGGAAGAAAAGCTATGACCAACCTAGACAGTGTATTAAAAAACAGAGACATCACTTTACCTACAAAGGTCTGCATAGTCAAAGCTATGGTTTTTCCAGTAGTCATGTATGAAATGAGAGCTGGACAGTAAAGAAGGCTGAGCACCAAGACAATGACATCTTGTCCCATCAATTCATGGCAAATAGAAAGGGAAAAAGTGGAAACAGTGGTAGGTTTTATTTTCTTGGGCTCCAAAATCACTGTGGATAGTGACTGCAGCCATGAAATTAAAAGACACTTGCTCCTTGGAAGAAAAGCTATGACAAACCTAGACAGAGCATTAAAAAGCAGAGACATCATTTTTCTGACAAAAGTCCATATAGTCAAAGCTATGAATTTTCCAATAGCCTTGTACTGATGTTAGAAGTGGACCATAAAGAAACCTGAAGGTGAAGTGATAGTGTAAGTTGCTTAGTCGTGTCCGACTCTTTGTGACTTCATGGACTCTAGCCCGCCACGCTCCTCTGTCCATGAGATTTTCCAGGCAAGAATACTGGAGTGGGTTGCCATTCTTTTCTCTAGGAGATCTTCCCAACTCAGGGACTGAACCCAGGTCTCCTGCATTGCTAGCAGATTCTTTACCACTGAGCCACAATTGGGCAGGAAAGAAGGCTGAGCACTGAGGAATTGATGCTTTCAAACTGTGGTGCTGGAGAAGACTCTTGAGAGTTCCTTGGGCTGCAAGGATATCAAATCAGTCAATCCTAAAGGAAATCAACCCTGAATATTCATTGGAAGCACTGATGCTGAAGATGAAGCTCTAATACTATGGTCACCTAATGCAAAGAGCTGACTCACTGGAAAAGACCCTGATGCAGGGAAAGATTGAGGGCAAGAGGAGAAGGGGGAGACAGAAGATGAGATGGTTGGATGGTATCTCTGACTCAATGGATGAGTTTGAGAAAATTCCAGGAGATAGTGAAAGACAGGGAAGCCTGGCATGCTGCAGTTCATGGGGTCACAAAATTTGGACATGACTTAGTGACTGTATAACAACAATCTTTCAGACTACATTCATTTACTCATTCAATCTACTAAGTGCCTGTCACATGTATGGGAAGATATTACAAAGTACAACCTACTCTGTGGCTGAAAGGATTTAACGGTCTGTGGGAAAGTGGGATTTTCCAGTAGATTAATTGCTCCTTAAAGGCAGATCCATGGGGTTACAAAACAGGCGGACATTAGTTAGTGACTAAACAACAACAGCCAGGCTTAATCACCTTATAGGCAGGATTTTTACCTATTTTATTTATGATATCACATGGTAGGCTCTCAATCATTATTTGTTAACTAAATGAATAAATGAAAGCAAATCGCAAAGCATATAAATAATGACTGGATGTTAGAGTGAGAATCTGTCATCACCTATGGATTTGACTGAATAAGTTCTGGATTGCACTGCACAATAATTGATTCATGTCTGTGCCTTGTCCTCCCAATGGATACAAAATTCCTCCAAGGTGACACAATTGTTCAATCCCTTTCTGTTCTTTAACACATTTAGAATAGGATTAGGTTAGTCTCCTTTAAATACACTTTGAATTTCTCAAAACATACTTCTTTTTCAGAAACCCCAGAGCCTGTCTTAGTGATTACTTTGAACTATCAAATGGTAGGGATAGAGGGGAAGCATTTGAGACCGTCAGAGAGTGAAGTAACTGATCTGTGACAGTCTGAATGGAATGAGAAACATGTAGACAATCTATGCTGTGGCCCTACATGTCCGAGACAGGGATTCAAATCCACCAGAATGTGTGATGGCTAGGAGCTGAGAGTGGGGACTGGAGAGGAATACCAGGATATAGAGTGCTGTTGGCCATGAGGAGACAGCCTGATGGGAGAGGAGGAAGGACATCTGTGATGGGAAGTGCCCTTAGAGGGAAGCCAGGCAGCTGTGGGGGCAGGGCACTACCGCTGAGTCAGGTGCAGGTGGTGGAGCCATCACTGAAGCCTCTCTCTCCCCACACACTGGCACTGGCAGCTGACCAATAGAGAAAGATGTCAGTGAGGGTGGCCCTTTGAGCACCTATCACATTGAGCAATAGAGAAGGACCCCAGCCAGGGCTTCCCTTTGAGTGCCTCCTGTGCTAAGCAGTAGACCAACTAGGAAGGCCCTTTGAATATCAGCTGCCAGAGGCTAGAAAAGAATTCTGATAGTGCCATATCTTCTGCACCTGTGACCACTGACTTCCCTGTGCATGTGGAGTCACCGGGATCCATGTGATCCAAGCAGTTGCATCACCTCCACACCAAATCCTCACTGGGGCAGACCCACGTCCTCAAGGGAAGCCTCAGGAGAAAAATCCTGTGAATGACCTACATACAGAGATTAATATAAAATGACAGTTGAGATCCGAGGGTGGAGTGACTAAGGAAGAAGATTGAAAACCTTTCCACCACCTCAACACACTTCAGATTAAATCTACACGATCAACTAGGTAGACTCTAAATCTATGGAATATATAAAAGGACAACGAATGTTCCCACAAGAGAAAATCTCTAGCTCTGGCAGCTGGGGACATTGGAGGCAAGAACATACAGGAATAGGGCCAGATTAGTCTGAGCTGTCTCCACAGCAGGTCCAGAGACCAGCCCTCCCCAGCATGTCCAGAGACCAGCCCTCCCCGGTATGAATCAAACTATAATAATAATATCATTATTATACAAAGAGGGAAAAGATGCTGACAGCTGAAATCAAAGAAAAATATTTATTATTATTATAGTTTGATTCATTCTGTAATTGGCTCTGGATTTTTTTCTCTTCTTTTTTCCTCTATTGCTGTGTTTGTTATTTTTATTACTATTAATCTCTATTCAGCCTTTTGGGAACATTTTTTGAATAACACTTTTAATGTTTTTATATATATATATTCCTACTTCTCCTTTGGCTTTCTATGGTTCTGTGTTTTGTTTTGTTGTTGTTATTTTCTTGTAGTTTTTCTTTAATATATATGCAGATTTTTTTATGTACTTCTATTTAGTACTGCTTTTCTATTTTTTCTTTTTAATATGTTTATTTTGTTTGCTTTGCTTTATTCTTCATTTGGCATTTGATTTTGGTCTTGTTTTCTGTTTTGTGTTTTAATTAGTTTTGTTTTTAATTGGTTGATATCATTTCTGGTTTCCTTTGCTTGCTGGATAACTCTATTATACTTTGTTTCCTTTGATCTATGTGTATGTATGTGTGTGTGTTTGTTCCTTTGTTTTTGTTTTTATTTGTTTGATTTTACTTTTACCATTTGTCTAGGGTTCACATTTTGTTTCTTTTTTGTTTGCTTATTTGCTTTTTGCTTGTTTGTTTTAATCCCCTTTATTGCCATAACAAACAGTTTTCAACGTTTTGATTCCCCTTCCCGAAGTTGGGCTTGAGCCTCTAGGGTAGGAACAGTGCGTCCAGGACAATGGACTACCAGAGATCTCTTGACCCCAGAGAATATTAATCAGTGAGAACTCCAATGAAGGCCTCCACTTATATCCAAGACCCAGCATCATCCAACTGCCTGCAGCAAAAAGTGCATAAAACTTTACCCAAACAACAAGCAAGATCAGAATATAAACCACATCATCAATAGACATGCCTCACACAGATGCCCCCCAAACAAGCCACATCACATGGCTCTGCTCATCAGCTGAGAAAACTCACTTTCTCCCACCAGAATGCAGGCATGAGTTCCTCCCAACATGAAACCTACAAAAGCCACTGGGCCAACTTCACCTGCTGGAGGCAGAGACCAAAAGCAAGAGGAAATACAAACCTATAGCCTGGGGAAAGGACACATCAAACACAGTAAATTAGACAAAATAAAAAGGCAGAGAAATATTGTGCAGATGAAGGAACAAGGTAAAAACCCATAATGCCAAATAAATTCAGAGGAAATAGGCAAATTATATGAAAAAGAATTTAGAGTAATGAAAGAAAAGATGATCCAAAAATCTAAATAGTAGAATCCATAAAATGTTAATGTTAAAATACATTTAACAAGGACCTAGAAGAAACAAAGAACAGACAGTAATGAACAGCATGATAACTGAAATTAAAAACATATTAGAAGGAATCCATAGCAGAATAACTGAGGCAGAAGAATGGATACATGACAAAGAAGATAGAAAGGTAGAAATAACTGCTGAGGAGCAGAATTTAAAAAAAAAAAATGAAAAGAATTGAGGACAGTGTCAGAGCTCTCTGGGACAATAATAAACATATCAATGTTCAAATTATGGAGGTTCCCAGAATAAGAAGAGAAAAAGAAAGGGTCTGAGAAAATTTTTGAAGAGATTATAGTTGAAAACTTTCCTAACATGGGAAAATAAAATGATCAAGTGCAAGAAGAACAGAGAGTCCAATACAGGAAAAACTGGATAAACTCAAGGGGAAACACACCAAGACACATATTAATCAAACTAATAAAAATTAAACATGAAGAAAAATTATTAAAAACAGCAAGGGAAAACCAACAAGTAACATACAAGGGACACCTCACAAGGTTAACAGCTGACTTTCACCAGAAACTCTGCAGATCAAAAGGGAATGGCAAGATATATTTAAAATAATAAAAGGGGAAAATTTGCAAACAAGGTTACTGTACCCATCAAGGATCTCATTTAAATTGATGGAGAAATCAGAAACTTAACAGACAAGCAAAAGTTAAGAGAATTCAGCACCATCAATTCAGCTTTACAACAAATGCTAAAAGGACATATAGGGAGGAAGCACAAGAGAAAGAAAAGATATACAAAAACAAACCCAAAACAATTAAGAAAATGGCATTGGGAACATATATTATATACTTTCTTTAAATGTAAATGGATTAAATGCTCCACCCAAAAGATACAGATGACTGCATGGATAAAAAAAACAAGATCATTTATATGCTGTGTACAAGAGATCCACTTCAGACCTAGAGACATATGCAGATTGAAAGTGAAAGAATGAAAAAGACATTTCATGCAAATGGAAATCAATAGAAAGCTGGAGTAGCCTTTTGCCAGTCTGATGGATGTAATGTCTCATTATTATTATTATTTTATTTTATTTTTTTATAAATTTATTTATTTTAGTTGGGGGCTAATTACTTTACAATATTGTAATAGTTTTTGCCATACATTGACATGAATCAGCCATGGGTTTACATGTGTTCCCCTTCCTGGACCCCCCACCCACCTCCCTCCCCATCCCATCCCTCTGGGTCATCCCATTGCCCCAGCCCTGAGCCCTTGTCTCATGCATCGAACATGGAATGGTGTTCTGTTTCACATATGATAATATACATGTTTCAATGCTATTCTCCCAGAACGTCCCACCCTCACCTTCTCCCTCAGAGTCCATAAAATTGTTCTATGCATCTGTGTCTCTTATTCTGTCTCGCATATAGGGTTATCGTTACCATCTTTCAAATTCCATATATATGCATTAGTATACTGTATTGGTGTTTTTCTTTCTGGCTTACTTCACTCTGTATAATGGGCTCCAGTTTCATCCATCTCAGTAGAACCGATTCAAATGTATTTTTTTTAATGGCTGAGTAATATTCCATTGTGTATATGTACCACAGCTTCCTTATCCATTCGTCTGCTGATGGACATCTAGGTTGCTTCCATGTCCTGGCTATTGTAAACAGTGCTGCGATGAACATTGGGGTACACGCGTCTCTTTCAATTCCGGTTTCCTCGGTGTATATGCCCAGCAGTGGGATTGCTGGGTCATATGGCAGTTCTATTCCCAGTTTTTTAAGGAATCTCCACACTGTTCTCCATAGTGGCTGTACTAGTTTGCATTCCCACCAACAGTGTAAGAGGGTTCCCTTTTCTCCACACCCTCTCCAGCATTTATTGCTTGTAGACTTTTGGATAGCAGCCATTCTGGCAGTCTCATGCATTGCTTGTGAAAATGTGAATTGTTAATGCCTTTTGGAAAAAATATCTAATAGCATCTATTAAAGACTCCACATACAAAAAAAAAAAAGTTATGGATTAATCACTACTTTGTTAATGACGCATTCAGTCAAAATTGTTGCTATGAAGGATTTGAGCTTGTTCCTTAGTTTTCCCGTAACTGAATTCGAGCCAGTGACTGAGCTCTTATCTGGTATTTCCAGTTCCCACAAGGAAGAAGTTTCCTGTCTTTGAAGACAAGTTTTATTTTGGAGAAAATTTTATTTCAGACTTTGTTCAGAGATCTTCTTCCAGGTTTCTATTACCTTAGAATTACCAAGGGTAGTGCTGCTTGGATACTATTTCTTTTTTATCTGAACCAAAAAGTGATATCAGCAACATATAACTAGATCTAGAGTCAGGCAAGAATTCATGAGATATAATGCCAGAGAGTTGGATATAATATCCTGGGCCTGGAAAATCAGAGTGAATATTGATACTGTGTAAATAAACCACTCTGAATTGGTGTGTTTTAGAGTGGTTTTAATTTATATGTGTGAAGCTAAAGATTTTCACTATATTCAAGTGAAAGGATAACTTTATTTAATAGGTAATCAGGTTTTTTTGTTTGCTTGCTTGCTTGTTTGCTTTTTGGCCACTCTGCGAGGCATGTGGGATCTTAGTTCCCCGACCAGGGATCAACACCCCCCCCCCCAAAAAAAAGCTGGAGTAGCAATTCTCATATTAGACAAAATAGACCTTAAAATAAAGATTATTACATGAGATAAGGAAGGACACTATACATTGACCAAGGGGTCGATCCAAGAAGAAGATATAACACTTGTAAATATTTATGCACCTAACAAAGAAACACTTCAATACATAAGGCAAACACTAACAGCCGTAAAATGGGAAATCAATAGTAACACAATAATAGTAGAGGATTTAACATCCCACTTACACCAATGGAAAGATCATCCAGATAGGAATTAATAAGGAAATACAAGCCTTAAACAACATTAGGCCAGATGCACCTTATTGATATATTTGGGACAGTCCATCCAATTGTGGAATATACTTTCTTCTCAAGTACACATGAAACAGTCTCCCAGATAGATCATATCTGGGGTCACAAATCAAGCCTTGGCAATTTTTTTTTTTAATGGAAATATATCAACCACCTTTTCTGACCAAAACTCTGTAAGATTCATTATCAACTAGGGGTGTGGGGGGGAAACACAAATGCATGGATGCTATATAATACACTTCTGAATAACCAAAAAGTCACTGAAGAAATCAAAGAGGAAATCAAAAACTATTTGGAAACAAATGACCACAAAAACATAATGACTCAAAACCTATGGGATGCAGCAAAAACAGTTCTAAGAGGGAAGTTTATAGCAACACACTCTTACCTCAAGAAATAAGAAAAACATCAAATAGACAACTTTACCTTATAACTAAAGCAATTGGAAAAAGAAGAACACAAAATCCCCAAGTTAGTTGAAGAAAAGAAATCATAAAGATCAGAACAGAAATAAATGAAAAAGAAATGAATACAACAGCAAAGATCAATAAAATTAAAAGTTGTTTTTTTGAGAAGCTAAACAAAATCAACAAAACATTAGCCAGACTCATCAAGGATAAAAAAGGGAGAAGGTTAAAATCAACACAATTAGAAATGAAAACGGAGAGGTTATAAAAGACAACACAGAAATAATAAGGATCATAAAAGACTAGTATGAGCAACTGTATGCCAATAAGATGGATAACCTAGAAGGAATGGACACATTCTTAGAAAATTATAACCTTCCAAGCCTGAACCAGAAAGAAAGAAATTATAAACAGACAAATCACAAGCACTGAAATTGAAATTATGATAAAAAATCTCCCCCAAAACAAAAACCTAGGGACAGATGGCTTCACAGGTGAATTCTATTAAACATTTAGAGAGGAGATAATGCTTATTTTTCTCAAACTCATCCAAAAAACTGCGGAAGGGGGAACACTTTCAAACACATTCTATGAGTTCACCACCACCCTGATACCAAAACCAGACAAAGACATCACACACACAAAAAAATAATAATAATAATTACAGGCCAATATCACTGATGAACATAGATGCAAAATTCTAGCAAACAGAAAACATATTATAAGGATCAAACACCAAGATTAAGTGGGGTTTATCCCAGGGGTGCAAGTATTCTTTAATACATGCAAATAAATCAATGTGATACACTGTATTAATAAATTGAAAGATAAAATATTCACGTGATAATCTCAATAGATACAGGAAAAGCTTTTGAAAAAATTCAGCACCAATTTATGATAAAAATTCTTCAGAAAATAGGTATAGAAGGAACCTACCTCAACATAATAAAGGCTATATATGATAAACCCATAGTAAACATTATTGTCAATGATGAAAAATTGAAAGTATTTCATGTCATTTCAGGAACAAGCCAAGGGTGCCCACTCTCACTACTATTATTGAACATAGTTTAGGAAGTCTTAGCTATGGCAATCAGAGAAGAAAAAGAAATAAAAATAATCCAGATTGGGAAAGAAGAAGTAAAACTCTCACTGTTTGCAGATGACATGATACTATACATAAAAAACCTTAAAGATACTTTAAGAAAATTACTACAAATAATCAATGAATTTAGTTTAATTGCAAGATTCAAAATCAATACACAGAAATCCCTTAATTTCTCTATGATTAACAGTGAAAAATCAGAAAGATAAGTTAAGGAATCTATCCCAACCACATCATTGTAACAAAAAGAATAAAATACCTAGGAATAAGCCTACCTAGACCTGTATACAGAAAACTACAAGACACTAATAAAAGAAATCAAAGAAAATACAAACAAATGGAGAGATGTATCCTGTTCTTGGACTGGAAGTAAAAATATTGTGAAAATGACTATACCACCCAAAGCAATCTACAGATTCGATGCAATACCCATCAAATCACAAATAGCATTTTTCACAGAACTAGAACAAAATTTTTTTACAATTTGGATGGATACATAAAAGACCCTGAATACCCAAAGCAATCTTGTGAAAGAAAAATGGTGCTGGAGGAGCCAACTCTCTTGACTTCAGATTATACTACAAAGCTACAGGCATCAAGACAGTATGATATTGCCACAAATACAGAAATATGGACAAATGGAACAAGACAGAAAGCCCTTAGATAAACCAAAGCACCCATAGGCAACTTTGACAAAGGAGGCAAGAATATACAATGGAGAAAAGAGTCTCTTCAATAAGTAGTGCTAGGAAAACTGGACAGTTACATGTAAAAAAGTGAAATGAGTAAATTTCCTAACGCTGTACACAAAAGTAAACTTAAAATGGGTTAATGACCTAAATGTAAGAACAGAAACTATAAAACTCTTAGTGGAAAACATAGGCTTTGACATAAATTGCAGCAAGATCTTCTGTGACCCACCTCCTAGAGTAATGAAAATAAACAAATGAGACCTAATTAAACTTAAAAACTTTTGCACAGCAAAGGAAACTATAATCAAGGTGAAAAGACAATCTGCAAACTGAGAGAGAATAATAACAAATGAAGCAACTGAAAAAGGATTAATCTCCAAAATATACAAGCAGCTTATGCCTCTCATAAATAAACAGATAAAAAATGGACAGAAGACCTAAACAGATACTTCTCCAAAGAAGGTATCTGTAATGGCCAACAAAAAATTAAAAGATGCTCAACATCACTCATTATTAGAGAAATGCAAATCAAAACTAGAATGAGGTATTACCTCCCACTGGTCAGAATGGCCATGATCAAAAAATCTACAAAATATAAATGCTGGAGAGGATGTGAAGAAAAGGAATTCTCTTGCACTATTGTTGAGAATGTAAACTGATACAGCCACTATGGATAACAGTAAGGAGATTTCTCAAAAAGCTAGGAATAAAACTACCACATGACCCAGCAATACCACATTAGGCATATACTCCAAGAAAACCATAATTGAAAAAGACACATGTACATCAATGTTCATTGCAGAACTATTGACAATAGCCAAGACAAGGAAGCAACCTAGACATCCATCAACAGATAAATGGATAAAGAAGTAGTATTACATATATACAGTAGAATGTTACTTAGCCATAAAAATAATGGATTTGAGTCAGTTGAACTGAGGTGGATGAACCTGGAGCCTGTTATACAGAGTGAATGAAGTATGTCAGAAAGAGAAAAGCAAATATCATATATTAATGCATGTATATGGAATTTAGAAAAATGGTACTGATAAACCTATTTACAGGGCAGAAATAGAGATACAGGCAAAGAGAACAGACTTGTGGACTGAGCCAGGGGAGAGTCGGGTCAGATGGATTCAGAGGTCAGCATTGACACATATATATTACCATGTGTAAAATAGAGAGTTAGTGCCATATAACACAGGGAGCTCAACCCAGCATTCTGTAACACCTAGAGGGGTGGGATGGAGTGGGAAGGTGGGTGGAAGGTTCAAAGGGTGGGGACATATGTATACTTGTGGCTGATTCACACTGTTGTTTGGCAGAAGCCAATAAAATATTGTAAATAATTATCCTCCAATTAAAAATTAAAAAAGAAAAACAAAAACAGAAAAATGTTTCAATTCCTAAAATGCAAGCTCAGTAGCTTCAGTTGGGTCCAATTCTGTGCAATCATATAGACTACAGCCTGACAGGCTCCTCTGTCCATGGGATTCTCCAGGCAAGAATATTGGAATGGGTTGCAATGCCCTCCTCCAGGGGAGCTTCCCTACTCAGGGATCGAACCCACATCTCTTAAGGTCTACCTGCATTGGCAGGCAGGTTCTTTACCACTAGCGCCACCTGGGAGTTACTGATTCAGTGACTGAATGATTCATTCCACAAACAGCAATTATTTTAGGAACTGTTCTAGGTGCATGGCATACAAAGATGAATAGCAACAACAACAAAATCTGTCCTTGAGGGAATTACCAAGATTATTGATTCCTTAATTCAGCAAGCATTTATTGACTCTGCTGTCATGTGAGAGTTTACGATTCTGGGAATACAGTGATGATCAAGATGAAATTACTATTAACAAAGACCTATGTTTCCAGAAATGAGAATAAACAGCTATAAAATTTATAGTGATGGGTAATTTAGTAGAATTGGGGTCAGCAAAGTTTTTCTCTAAATGGTCAGATAGTAAATATTTTGGCTTTTGCAAGCCACATATGATCTCTGTTGCATATTCTTCTTTTTTAAAAGGCCATCTTTTAAAAACATAAACCATCCTTAGCTCCTCGGCTATATTTGTCCCATGGTCTACAGTTTGTGGACTCTTACAATAGATGAATACAGGATTTTCTGGAAGTCAAAAGGAGACAACACTTTACAGGCTGGGAGGAGGGAAGGGAGCTTGGAAAACAAACCAGATGGGCTCTGCTGGATATAGGGGGAGGGAGACAGCTAGTAATCAGGGTAGAGGGGAGAGCTTTACCATGGCACTCAAGTAGCTCTTCCATGTTTATTACTTGCTTATCTGTTATTTTTAAATATTCCAATTTTCATTCCCCCTCAAATCTCCAATCGTGCTAATGGATCATCCCCATCAGGAAGGCCCAGGCTCCCACAGAGTGCTAGTTAGGTTTCTCTAGTACCTCCACCAAGAAACATTCAGTACCTCACCAGGCTCTGGTGCTCAGGCATGTGCACTTCAGCACTTTCATACCCTTGCATGCTTCAGGAAAATTTGGTTTTAGTTGCTTATTCTTACAAATTTGTGTTACTTTAATGAAATGAATCTCTCAAAGATGCAAATAACTGATTTTAAGAGGACAAGGCCTGCATTATCTGTTGTTTAGTCTCAGTTGTTTGTTCTGAGATACTTGTTTCTCTATTCTGATTCAAAGTCACAAAAATACATATTTTACATGGGACTTTTATTTCTCTTTTTAATTAAACAGATCTTACCTACATAGCAACAGCTGTAGACTTTTTCCATTTTCAAATGTGTTCGAACTGAATCAAGATTCAAGAAACTGGCCACAGGAATCCGATGAAGTGGCTGGTATAATTTTCAGTGTACCCTCTTAACCCTTTGAAATGAAGAACTTAAGGAAGGTTTTCAAAATGATTACTTCCAATTCCCCCAAAATATAAAGATTCTTCTTATTTAGCTTCACTACTGCAACTTAATCCATAGGAATGATTATTTTAAAATATTATCTTTTTTCTGGTTAATGTATCTTTACTTTTCATTAATACCTTACTATATACTGGACATTAATTTAACACTGAGACTTGATTAGCAAGCTAAAGTTATTACTTATTAAAAATGGTTAATTTTCCCATCTTAAAAAATCTAGATATTTGAATATCTGAATATGCTCATTTATCACCAACCCCCAACAAAGCATCCAGGATTTACTGTGTAGGACATAAATAATTTAAAAAAAACACAGTTGCTGACTGTGTCATACATCCATGCAGCTTTATAAAACAAAGCAAATGATTGCCATCAATTACAATAACCTCACTAGACAGGACTGCAATTGATCTACAGCTCTTCAGATAAATGACTGTTCCACTGTGCCAAGGAAAATGCCTGACATTAATTGACTTATCACGATTTGTAATGATAGATGGGGCAGATGGCAATGTGATTATTCACCGTCAACAAAATAAACACATGCTTTGTTGCTGATGTCTACTTGGGTCCTCTCAGAGGATAGCCCAAAATAGAAACCAAAGGAGGCTCTGAAAATAGCTCAAAATAAAAATAAAATGTTAACATACAGGATGGAATATAGTTACTTCACTGAGGCTAACCCTCAGCAGAATCCAACTGAAAAACATTTCCTCTGAGGAAATCATAGGTTAGGTAGGATTTTGGCATTAGAAGGTGCAGTAAAGCTCACGTACCTTTGGAAGACAACCTAAATCATTCCTAGAATTGTTTCCTACAGATATAGGAAGGAGAACCATAGTCCTGCTTAGCCTTGTCCTCTAGGCAGCCCTTACTAATAGATCACAGATGAAATCCATGTGTAGCTTCCCCCATGCACAGTGCCTCGACACAACTTAAGGCCTTTGCTGTTCCTCATTTCCTGCTTTATCTTTACTCTCTATCAACTATTGAGTACTTCTGGTGCTCCTTACATCTTTAATTCCACTTAATTTTCAAAACAACCTAGAGAGATGTCTAAACTCAGCTTTAGAAGGATCAAGTAACCATATAAAGGTCACACAACTAGTGTGTACCTTTGACTCCCAAACTTAAAATTGTTTTGCATTGCTTCTCTTCTCAGTCCAGTTCAAAGGGCACCTCCTCTGTGAAGCTTGCTCTGAACCCTTCAATAAAAATTTGTCATTTCTTCCTTAAAGTTAGCCAGGGCCTTGTTACATCTCTATTACAGCAGAGAGTGTGGGCATGCTCATTAGTGCAGTTGTGTCTAACTCCGGTGACCCCATAGGCTGTAGCCCACCAGGTTCCTCTGTCCATGGAATTTTCCAGGCAAGAATACTGAATTGGGTTGCCACTTCCTACTCCAAAGGATCTTCCCAACCTAGGGATTGAACCCATGTCGCCTTCACTGGCAAGCAAATTCTTTACCACTGCACCATCTGGAAGACCCTACAGCATGACATTATACTTTACTGATTTGAAGATAGCATTTCTTTGAGCTCCTCTGTGGTAGGAGCTATGTCTTTATTTTATTTTATTTTTAATGTCCATGTCCCTAGTAACCAGCATAGTACCTAGTTAGGTCCTCAGTTGATGTATTTTGGATGATCATGAAAATCTGGCCACTGTCCTCATTAAGGTTGTGGATCTCTTTCTCAGTATATGAACTTACTATATTAAAAACAATGCCAAGTTTAAACATGATCTTGATTAAAAATATTAGTCAATATTAGTCAAGACCAAATCAATAGTGAGATACATACTTCTGTTATTTCAATACCCTCTTGACATCAGTTATTGAGAACTCTTAAACAGAAACCTAGTTACAGGGTACTTAGCATTAAGGATGCCTGACCTTTAATGATAACCACCCTCAAGTGTAAGGGGGGAAAACAGGTCAAATTAACTACACGCTGCTTGTCAAATGTCATAACACATATGATATTCATTTAAATTGTAGCTCTTGTCTATAACTGAAGCAGTGATTGGCTCACTGATGTGGTCTGAATTCTCTCTAGGTCAATGAACATGATGATACTCACCATTAATGGTGGCACACAATGACCTTTCTATTCTATGAAAACTCAGACTGTTTGGCTGGCTGACATTTACTTTGCTATAAGTTATAGTTTGTGCAAATTCTCCCATTCTACCAGAAGGGAGAATTATGGAATTTATGTGAACACATGTGGCATATAGAAGACTTATTGCCCAGACAGTGTGAATGTTAATGAAGACATACATAGAAGGTGAGGATTTAGGGTTGAAATAATGTTCTGGTGTTATATTAAGGCATTAGTCACAAGGGAGCTTCACCAGTGTCTTGGGAGGAACTTTCAAGTATCACTGCGGTCTTCCCTGGAAAACACTGAAAGCTTAATATAAACATCTATATCAACTTGCAAAAGGCAGATGGAGAAAGGAGGCACAGATATTATTTCATAGATTCAAGAGCAGTCTTTCGATCTGTCATCCCACCTTGGATATAAATAGGCATCAAATTTTATTAATTGGCACTTACTCATACTACTTCAATAACCCTACATACCTCCCCAGAGAAGGCTTGTCCATTGAGGAGGTGCTCTGACCCTTGGCTATCCTCACTCCCAAAGTGTAGCCGGATCTCCTCCAGCCGATGGCTATATGTCATTGGCCCTCCTGATATGTTGACCAAGTGCTCCTTGTCCAGACGCAAGGACACATGTCTTCCAGTGTTGTACATGGTTCCACTGACCTGGAAGACAATGGGCAACAGGTTAAAAAAGCCTCTTCTTCCATTTCTCACAGTTTCTCACTCAACCCAGCATGGTGTTTAGACCAATCCCTTTTGTTTCTTTTTGATAGTAAGACAGTAAGCTAAGTCCACATATGGAGTAGGAAGTGACAGGCTTCCCAGAAGGCATTCCCGTCTTACATGGCCTCTATGGTACTTTCTGTGAGGCATAAGCTACATTGTCAATTAGGAATCTGAGGTAGTATATTATCATATGTGAAACAGAACACCATTCCATGTTCGATGCATGAGACAAATGCTCAGGGCTGGGGCAATGGGATGACCCAGAGCAGAGGGATGGGATGGGGAGGGAGGTGGGAGGGGGGTCCAGGAAGGGGAACACATGTAAACCCATGGTTGATTCTTGTCAATGTATGGGAAAAACTACCATAGTATTGTAAAGTAATTAGCCCCCAAATAAAATAAATAAATTTATTTTAAAAAAAAGAGACCTCATCAACTGTGACTAGTATTTTGGGCACTGCACCTTATAAAGAATTAACTTGTCTTCTTACCATAAATATTTTGAATGTAAACATGCTGCAAAAGTTAAAGTCTCAGGTATGAGAAATTGAAGAAAGCAATTAGTAAGGATGAGACGTTACAAAGACCAAGAGAGAGATGAGGAAGATAAAATGAGTGAACAGGAGCCAACTCTAGGGGGAGACTGAGGCTTAGGTCTGAAGTCTCAAGCATCCAGTCTGGAGTGTCTTGTTTTAGGTCCTTCTCTTACCCTGTACAGAGTCAGTGCTTTGATTTGTCCTTGCAACTCATGCCCTCAATGTTGAGCTAAATAGTTTCATACAAGTTTCTCATTCCACATATTCTTATTCCATGTTGTTTCAGCCCGTGCAAGCTGCTAACCTTACTACTTAGGGTTTCATTTCCTTCTTTCCTCTTTAACTTGATGCTCACTTCCATTTTCTTGACTTTGACCTTAGTGCCTCTCAACACTTGATTATAAAACACTGAATCCTACCTGGAACTGCATTGCCTTGGTCTCCTGGGTCAATCTAGCTCTAGGAGCAGATTGAAAGCTTAAAAGAAATTTTGAATGGGTCTGGATGATATGCTTCTGGGCTACTGGTTGCTGAGCTACTTGGATTTTCTACTTATTTACTCTGACTTCTTTGGGTTCAGCCCTAGGGACTTTTAAGGGATTCACATAACTTCTGATAACTTCATTAGATTGGTTCTTCATATATTTGCTCTATACCATTAGACTTACCTGCCAGCCTTACCTAACACCAGTCCCATGAATGATTAGTTATTTTATTCTATAGATATCTCACTGTGGCAGACACAGCAGTGCTCATTAAATACTTCATTGACTTATTATCACACCATCTTGCTATAAGGTAGAGATCATGTGACTGATGTTGGCCATGGTCTGTGAGTGGCCATGACAAGTATAATTTCTAGGCTGAAACAGTGAAGCCTGGCTTGGAGAATTTTACTAGTGTGTGAGATGAGTGCAATTGTGCAGTAGTTTGAGCATTCTTTGGCATTGCCTTTCTTTGAGATTGGAATGAAAACTGATCTTTTCTAGTCCAGTGGCCACTGCTGAGTTTTCCAGATTTGCTGGCATATTGAGTGCAGCACTTTCACAGCATTATCTTTCAGGATTTGAAATAACTCAACTGGAATTCCATCACCTCCACTAGCTTTGTTCATAGTGAGGCTTTCTAAGGCCCGCTTGACTTCACATTCCAGGATGTCTGGCCCTAGGTGAGTGATCACACCATCGTGATTATCTGGGTCGTGAAGAACTTTTTTGTACAGTTCTTCTGTGTATTCTTGCCACCTCTTCTTAATATCTTCCGCTTCTGTTAGGTCCATACCATTTCTGTCCTTTATCGAGCCCATCTTTGCATGAAATGTTCCCTTGGTATCTCTAATTTTCTTGAAGAGATCTCTAGTCTTTCCCATTCTGTTGTTTTCCTCTATTTCTTTGCATTGATCGCTGAGGAAGTCTTTCTTATCTCTCCTTGCTATTCTTTGGAACTCTGCATTCAGATGGGAATATCTTTCCTTTTCTCCTTTGCTTTTTGCTTCTCTTCTTTTCCCAGCTATTTGTAAGGCCTCCTCAGACAGCAATTTTTCTTTTTTGTATTTCTTTTTCATGGGGATGGTCTTGATCCCTGTCTCCTGTACAATGTCAAGAACTCCTGTCCATAGTTCATCAGGCACTCTGTCTATCAGAGCTAGTCCCTTAAATCTATTTGGCACTCTCACTGTATAATCATAAGAGATTTGATTTAGGTCATACATGAATGGTCTAGTGGTTTTCCCTATTTTCTTCAATTTAAGTCTGAATTTGGCAATAAGAAGTTCATGATCTGAGCCACAGTCTGCTCCTGGTCTTGTTTTTGCTGACTGTGTAGAGCTTCTCCATCTTTGGCTGCAAAGAATATAATCAATCTGATTTCGGTGTTGACCATCTGCTGATGTCCATGTGTAGAGTCTTCTCTTGTGTTGTTGGAAGAGGGTGTTTGTTATGACCAGTGCATTCGCTTGGCAAAACTCTATTAGCCTTTGCCCTGCTTCATTCTGTACTCCAAGGCCAAATTTGCCTGTTATGCCAGGTGTTTCCTGACTTCCTACTTTTACATTCCAAAACCGTGAACTTCCAGATGTTCAAGCTGGTTTTAGAAAAGGCAGAGGAACCAGAAATCAAGTTGCCAACTCCACTGGATCATCGAAAAAGCAAGAGAGTTCCAGAAAAACATCTACTTCTGCTTTCTTGACTATGCCAAATCCTTTGACTGTGTGGATCAGAATAAACTGTGGACAATTCTGAAAGAGATGGGAATACCAGATCATCTGACCTGTCTCTTGAGAAACCTGTATGCAGGTCAGGAAGCAACAGTTAGAACTGGACATGGAACAACAGACTGGTTCCAAATAGGAAAAGGAGTACATCAAGGCTGTATATTGTCACCCTGCTTATTTAACTTATATGCAGAGTATATCGTGAGAAACTCTGGGCTGGAAGAAACACAAGCTGGAATCAATATCAATAACCTCAGATATGCAGATGACACTACCCTTATGTCAGAAAGTGAAGAACTAAACAGTCTCTTGGTGAAAGTGAAAGAGGAGAGTGAAAAAGTTGGCTTAAAGCTCAACGTTCAGAAAACTAAGATGATGGCATCTCGTCCCATCACTTCATGGGAAATAGATGGAGAAACAGTGGAAATAGTGTCAGACTTTATTTTGGGGGGCTCCAAAATCACTGCAGATGGTGATTGCAGCCATGAAATTAAAAGACGCTTACTCCTTGGAAGGAAGGTTATGGCCAACCCAGATAGCATATTGAAAAACAGAGACATTACTTTGCCAACAAAGATTCGTCTAGTCAAGGCTGTGGTTTTTCCAGTAGTCATGTATGGATGTGAGAGTTGAACGGTGAAGAAAGCTGAGCGCTGAAGAATTGATGCTTTTGAACTGTGGTGTTGGAGAAGACTCTTGAGAGTCCCCTGTACTGCAAGAAGATCCAAGCAGTCCATCCTAAAGTAGATCAGTCCTAGGTGTTCATTGGAAGGACTGATGTTGAAGTTGAAACTCCAATACTTTGGCCACTTCATGCGAAGAGTTGAGTCATTGGAAAAGACCCTAATTCTGGGAAGGATTGGGGGCAGGAGGGGAAGGGGACGACAGAGGATGAGATGGTTGGATGGTATCACCGACTCGTTGGACATGGGTTTGGGTAAACTCCGGGAGTTGGCGATGGACAGGGAGGCCTGGCATGCTGCGATTCATGGGGTCGCAAAGAGTCGGACACGACTGAGCGACTGAACTGAAATGAACTGAAACAGTGAAAAGCTTATGCAAAATTCTCCAGTCTCTTTCTTTACCTGCTATATCAATCAAGGCGGCAATATGGAAATATAAAAATGTGGTACAGCTACAAGATGGAACCTGTGTCAGCCTGGGTCCTTGGCAGATTATTAGCAGATTGCAAAAATGGTTAGAATTTTTCATCTTCCTGTATTTCCACTACTTAAAATGTGACCTTGTAGCTACTCACATCAGGATAGGAGGAGTTTTCTCCTTCACCCCTTGAATTTGGACAGGTCTTGTCACTTGTTGGATACAATATTCCAATTCTACTAATAGGCTTTCAGAAACCTTGCATGTGTCCTTACTTCTTTTCAGAAACTTGAGACCAACATGCAAACAAGCCAGGGCTAGCCTGCTAGAGCATGACACCAGAGTGAGGAGAACCATCCCAGTAGAAGCCATTTTAGACTGGCGATTCTGACTGATCCACCAGTTGACTGGTTTTGTCTGACCTAAACCAGAGAATTTTCCACAGACCATAGCTTTCCATACCCTGTGGTGCAAACAATTGGCTGTTCTCAGTACCTAAACTTTGAGTTTTTTTATAGAGCAAAATATAACTGACATATATTAAGTCAATCATCTTCTCTGTCCTGTGAGTCTGGAACTATCAACAAAAACTCTGGATAATCTAGAGTAGCTGAACTGGAATGTCACTTGGGGCTCTGATAGCCAGTCTGCTGATCAGCTAGAAAGTCTTACCAGAGCAAGAGAAGAAGGCAGCAGATATGCCAACAGTGGCAGAGGAAGCCATGCAGAGAGAGACAGAATTGGAGATAATATCTACTTTACCTTCAGAAATCCCTTTCACATTTTTGTTCTGTTTCCTTCATGAGGCCCAAGCTGCACTTCCTCTGATACTTTATATCTTACAAAGGGATTTATTTTTTTAAGTTATCTATTCCTTGAACCAAATGATCCATATCAAAGATTCGACTTCTTTTTCCAATCTCAAATAAATGTATATTTAGTCAGTGTTACATAACGAGAGCTTGTCTTCTTTTCTTGTCTCAGTTCAAGGCTTTCTTTGCAATGAAATGGTAGAGATAGATTTGTGTTTGACACTGCTTTCATCTTTAAGCAAAATTTGTTTTTTCTACTTATTAAGATAATACATAGGCATTATACATGAGTAGGAAGATACAGAACAGCTCAAGCAAATAAAAATCAGCCACAATTCCACAGCTAACCAATAATCAACACTAATATTGTGGTATATACCTCTTCACGCTTATAACTATATATGCCCATATTTTAATGAGATCATTTTATATATGAAATAAATTATTTTCACATGGATTTTCTATATATGTAAATATATATAAATTTATATATCTAATGTATTACATACAACTATCATGTATAATAATTTAATATATTTATTACATACAATTTTATACTAATATATAGTAAACATATATTAGTTTTAGTCACTTGAATATTTCAAGGTTATTAACCAGTCTGCTGCAATATCACTTTGAAATGGTTTCATAATATTCCTCTGTAAAAATATATAACTTACTGTTAAATCTTTACAGTCCCTTCACCTTTTCACTATTGCTAAAAAATATTGCAATGTGGTTACCAGTGGGGAGAGGGAAGGAGGGAGAAGTAATATAGGAGTAGAAGAAAAAAGGGATTAATATGGGATTATTTGAAATCATTTGTGTGAAAATTGTATAGCACTACAATTTGATCTTTCATTCAATGACAACAACAAAATACTGCAATGAACATCCTTATGGAAAAACATTTTTACTAGTTCAGAGATATTTCATTACGCAAACTCTGGGTTAAATGGTGCTTACAGTGCTTATTGTCTATTGCCAAATCCATCTGCTGTCGAGAGTAGATCCCACAAAGCAGAACTGGATATCAAATTCTCTTCAAATGACCTTAATTTAACTAGCAACATTCATGAGGTACCTATAGTATGCAAGCTGCATACAGGAGCTACTTCAAATTCTTATAGGATATGTGCTCTATTCAAATAAACAAGTATATTTGACTTACTTGCACTTCTAAAAATCATCTCAGTGTGTTTGTCAAACTTTCCTAAGAAACTTATTGCCCACTGAACCAAAGCGGAGACCATGTCCTGTTTGTCTGCACTTTCCAAATACTTAGAAAATACCCTGACACAAAGTAGAGACAAGAATAAAGGGCTCTTGAGTCAAAAGATTCCAAATATGCCTCTTGGTTACTTGGGTAGTTCAGTTAATTTCTTGAAGCTTCAGTTTCCTTGATAGTAAAAGAGAGACAAGAGAATTTCTCCTATGAAAATAAGGGATAAAAAAGTATGACATATAGAATGAATGCCAAAATGATAGAAATAAACTCTTTAGTAATTACTTCAAATGTAAGTGGATTCCACTTATATGAGGTACCTAGAATAGTCAAAATCATGGAAATAGACAGCAGAATTATGGTTACCAGGGGTTGGGGAGGAGGGGCAGAGAAGAATGGAAGTTATTGCTTAATGGGCATAGAATTATAGTTTTGCAAGACGAAAAGAGTTCTAGAGATGGATGGAGGTTGTACTTAATACTGCTGAATGTACAAGTTAAGTTTAAGATGTGGTTTTAAGATATGTGTTAAGATGTGGTTAAGATGTGATTTTTACACATAAAAAAATTGGGAATATTTCCTTCATGAATTTGTTGTGAGATTTAATACATGTAATGATCAAACATTTTAATTCTTTTCCTTCCTTACTTTCGACAGTAGGTCCTTAGCTGATGTGAAGGGACCTGATATCGAGAGACTGTAGCCCAATGGAATATAGTGCCACTTTCTAAAAGTCACAATGAAGAACTTTTACTGACTTCTGCATTGTGGTGATCCAGTTGCCTCTCATTTCGAATTTTAAAGCTTCAGATATGGGAAATACCCAAGATCATTTTGAAGGTCATGAAGAAAATTTGAAATCAGGATGACCAGGAATAAACTAGTGTCCCTTCTAGCTCTTCCACTCCATACTTCCAGACTTCCTTTAACTTCCAAGGCTCTATCTTTATTCATTCCTCTGGCTGTGTGCTAGGATCTGGGGAGTGTAGAGAGTGAAAACAGGGATGGTCCCTGCCCTCAAGGAGCTCACAATCTCCATTATTATAGAGACCAGAGTGAGGGAAGGAAGTTATGAGGAATCCATCTGAAATTCTACCATTTGCTTATGTATTCTTACAGTTAGAGACAACACCCCTATTCTCCCACCCTTCCCCCAGACACTGAGAAAAAAAAATAACACAAAATTGTGTAGCCAAGATAATGATGTGTTGCTCTTTAATTTAAAAATAAAGGCTTGACAACATTATATATGATATCTAATGGTACATCTGCAGTGTAGTAATTAACATTGCAGCAGTGTCATCTTACCTGTAATGCTAATTTACAGTGTTTCCAGTGAACTACTTTGATGCACATCATGTTGGAAAAAGTTCTATTATGTAGACCAGGAAACTGAGTTCAGATCATTCAGAATATAAGTTGAAGCTGCAGGAGATATCCAGGTTGCCTCTGGCTGCCTTACAGTTCTCCTTTTCATTTTATTTTAATTCACTACAAAATGAGATGAGAGATGTGATGCCCATTTTGTAAGTGAGAGAAGTAAGTGTGGGTGGTGAATGTTCAACGCCTTGTATCCTGATTCCAAGTCTAATGATCTTGATGTGAGCAAATGCTCACATTGTAAAGTTAGCTGTTCTAACATGGCAGATACAGTATTTTGTGGCAGCTCACAATTAGCTAGGGCCTCTTATTAATGGACTCATTTCCTCTTTGATCCTGCTCACGTTGCAGCATTAGAAGGAAAAAAATTCAGCCAGTATTTTTAAGGGGATTTTTCATTCTTTGAAAATTAGCAACAATCCTATTTATGACTCTTGCTATCTTGGTTCGAATCCTTAATTGGTGTTAGATATGGTGCTAAGTACAGGCTTCCTGCATGGCTCAATGGTAAAGAATCCACCTGCAAATGCAAGAGATGCAGGAGACTCGGGTTTGATCCCTGGGTCAGGAAGATCCCCTGGAAAAGGAAATGGCACCCCACTACAGTACTCTTGCATGGGAAATCCTATAAACAGAGGAGCCTGGCGAGCTGAAGTCCATGAGGTTGTAAAGAGTTGGACATGACTGAGCAGGCATGTACGCATACATGGTGCTAAGTACTGAATCTAAACTTAATTAATCTTCACAATTTCTCCATCACCAACCCCAGTGTGGTACTTAGATCTGTGCTGTTTGCTTCCTCTTGGATGGGAAGCTATGGGACCAAGCCTGCATAGAGTGGAGGCCTTCCACAGGCATACCTGTTCTCCTTGGTCTCTGTGGCTTTTTCACGTCTTGAGGCAAAGAGAGCAAGGGAGCCAGGGCTTGATCCCACATGTCTCTGGCTCTAAAGCCTATACTTTTAACCACTGGGAACTATTAGATCACACAACTGATTACCTACCAATACATTTTTCAAATATGGATTGATAGCATAGAAAACCCACAGTGGTTCAAAGTTCATAATATCTAGGGTTATTTATTATACTAGTGTTCTCCAGAGAAACAGAATCAATACAATGTGGAAAGAGATTTATTTTAAAGAATTGGCTCATGTGATTATGGGGGCTGGTGAGTCCAAAATCTGAAGGGTGTACTGGCAGACTAGAGATCCCAGAAGTAACTGATGATGTAGTTCAGGTCCTAGGCCAATTACTGCAGTGTTCCTTCTTGCCTGGGGAAGCCAGCCTTTTTGTTCTACTCAGATTTTCAACTGATGCAATGAGGCCCAGCCAAATTATGAGGGGAAGTCTGCTTTATTCAAAGTCCACTGACTTAAAAATTTATATCATACAAAACTACCTTAACAGAAACATCTAAAATAGTGTTTGGCCAAATATCCAGGCACCATAACTCAGACAACTTAACACATAAAATTGACCATCATATTTATCTTCAAATCCCATTTACTTTCTTTACTACATCTTCCTTAAGCAGCTCTTAAACAGCTGTGCTGATACCACACATTAACAGGTTGATACATGTAATATAATAGTATGTATTTTCTTTGGGCTTCCCTGGTGGCTCAGCAGTAAAGAATCAGCCTGCAATGCAGGGGCCACAGGAGATGCGGATTTGATCCCTGGGTTGGAAAGATCCCCTGAAGGAGGGCATGGCAACCCACTCCATATTCTTGCCTGGAGAATCCCATGGGCAGAGGAGCCTTGCAGGCTACAGTCCGTAAGGTCACAAAGAGTCTGAAGTGACTTAGCATGCATGTCCACATAATTTTTGTATTATATAGTTTAAAAAGTCAACTATACTAAACCTGTTCTCCAAACATCAGTCATGTGGGAGGAAAACCAGTCTGTAATAATGTATGTTTGAATTACAGAACAATTAAAAAGAAACAATTTATTAGTAACTTTTAAAATAAATTGCTTTTAATAAATTGGTTATATACACAACAAGATAAGTTTATCTTTGAGTTTGCATGGGATATTAGAAATGATTCTGTTCAAGTCCTTCAGGTTGTCAAACTTCCTGTTATTGGATTGTGGAAAAAAAGAGGAAGTGCATCTTTTTTAAAAGACCTAAGTCACAAAATGAATATATTGGCCATCTTTTGACTTAATGGAGATAGCACTTGTAGGGTTTATGTCTACTGTGGACAGCTAAGCTTGAGTGAATCTCACCTTCAGGAATTACAAAATATTCAATAAATAGTTATTTGTTTGGTGTGTTACAAAGCTTATGTGACGTTTCTATTCCATTCTATATCTATTTCTATTCTCTCTCAAGGCAGTCTGACTGAAATCTCCTCTAAATACTCAGAAATAATTCCCCACAGCATTCATGGAAATGCAACACTACAGATAGAGTATGGAACAGGAAGCAGACTTCTGCTGTGTAAAAAGGAAAGACTGTCATCTGATGAACAAAGGTTGATTCTTAGCACAGATGGATGGGAGAGCCAGGGTAGAGGACACACAAGAATTTTGAGAACTTATTATGTGTCACATGCCACGTCACATTTTGGATCATAAAGCTAGGTACAAATAAAAGCTAAAGACTATTCAAGGTTATGTGAGGAGCAAGAGAGGGTGGTACCAATCAAAAGACTTTATGAGCAAAAGCTCATGGTCTTCCCACTGTCTTAGACAACAACTTCAAAGCCACCATAGAGATGCTGCACTCCATTTCTCAGTGACCCTGTAAACTTTAAAATTTAAAAATTTTATTGTTGTTCATTCACTCAGTCATGTCCTACTCTGCGACCCCATGGACTGCAGCACTTCAGACTTCCCTGTCCTTCACCATCTCCTAAAGCTTGCTCAAACTAATGTCCTTTGAGTCAGTGATGCCATCCAACCATCCCATCCACTGTCGTCTCATTCTCCTCCTGCCTTCAGTCTTTCCCAGTATCAGGTCTTTTCTACTGAGTCAGCTCTTCACATCAGGTGGCCAATACTGAAGCTTCAGCTTCAGCATCAGTCCTTCCAATGAATATTCAGGGATGATTTCCTTTGAGATTGACTGATTTTATCTCCTTGCAGTCCAAGGGACTCTCAAGAGTCTTCTCCAGCACCACAGTACAAAGCATCAATTCTTTGGTGCTCAGCCCTCAGTCCAACTCTCACATCCACACATGGGTACTGGAAAAAACATAGCTTTAACTAGACAGACATTTTTTGACAAAGTAATGTCTCTGATTTTTAATATGCTGTCTAGGTTTGTCATAGCTTTTCTTCCCAGGAGCAAACATCTTTTAATCTAATGTCTACAGTTAACATCTGCAGTGATTTTGGAGCCCAGGAAAATAAAGTCTGGCATTGTTTCCCAATCGATTTGCCATGAAGTGATGGAATCGGATGCCATGATCTTCGTTTTTTGAATGTTGAATTTTAAACTAGCTTTTTTACTCTCCTGTTTCACCTTCATCAAGAGGCTCTTTACTACCTCTTCACTTTCTGCCATAAGGCTGGTGTCATCTGCACATCTGAGGTTATTGATATTTCTCCTGGAAATCTTGATTCCAGCTTGTGCTTTATCCACCCCAGCATTTCGCATGATGTATTCTGCATATACTTTAAATAAGCAGGGTGACCATACACAGCCTTGTCATAATCCTTTCCCAATTTTGAACTAGTCCATTGTTCCATGCCTGGTTCTAACTATTGCTTCTTGACCTGCATACAGGTTTCTCATGAGGTAGGTAACTTGGTCTAGTATTCCCATCCCTTTCAGAATTTTCCACAGGTTGTTGTGATCCACACAGTCAAAGGGTTTAGCATAGTCAATGAAGCAGATGTAGATGTTTTCCTGGAATTCTCTTCTATTTCTACGAGCCAACAGAAGTTGGCAATTTAATCTCTGGTTCCTCTGCCTTTTCTAAATCCAACTTGAACATCTGTAAGTTCTTGGTTCACATACTGTTGAAGCCTAGCTTGGGGAATTTTGCGCATTACTTTACTAGACTGTGAAATGAGTGCCTTTGTGTGGTAGTTTGAACATTTTTTGGCTTTGCCTTTCCTTGGGATTGGAATGAAATTTGACTTTTAACAGTCCTGTGGCCACTGTTTCGTTTTCCAAATTTGCTGGCATACTGAGTGTAACACTTAACAGCATCATCTTTTAGGATTTGAAATAGCTCAGCTGGAACTCCATTATCTCCATTAGCTTAGTTCATAGTGATGGTTCCTAAGGCTCACTTGACTTTGCACTCCAGGATGTTTGGCTCTAGGTGGATGATCACACCATTGTGGTTATCTGGGTCATTAAGATATCTTTATTTGTATAGTTCTTCTCTGTATTCTTGCCACCTCTTCTTAATATCTTCTGCTTCTGTTTGATCCATACCATTTCTGTCCTTTATTGTGCCAATCTTTGCATGAAATATTCCCTTGGAATCTCTAATTTTCTTGAAGTGATCTCTAGTCTTTCCCATTCTATTGTTTACCTCTATTTCTTTTCATTGATCACTGAGGAGTGCTTTCTTATTTCTCTGTGTTATTCTTTGGAACTCTGTGTTCCTTTTCTCATTTGCCTTTAATTTCTCTTCTTTTCTCAGCTATTTGTAAGACCTCCTCAGACAATCATTTTGCCTTTTTGCATTTCTTTTTCTTGGGAATGGTTTTGATCACCGCCTCCTGTACAATGTTATGAACCTCCATCCATTGTTCTTGCAGGCATTCTGTCTATAAAGTTTAAGCCCTTGAAGCTATTTGTCACTTACACTGTAGAATTTTAATAATAGTCTCAATTTATTTTTCCATATAGAACTGTCAGAAAACCTTCTCTCTCCTAACAGAAGTGCTGGTACTCTTTCCTTTAGGATTCAGTCTTCTCTAGCTGGTTGTCTTTTACAGTAATTTGACTGAACACACCGGGCTGATAACTGTAACCCTAACATCCACGACAGTATCAGTGATTATGTTAGGTGCTAGGGCTTGAGTTAGTGTCTCCACTTAATCTTGTGCTTCCCATGTGAGGAAGACCTTATGATCTATGTTATACGAGGAGGAGATAGAGGCTCAAGGGGCTACATGACTCTATCTGAAGCTGTAAGTTTAGAAACTGGCAGAGTCAGAATGCAGCCTTGGCTTGTCTGATTCCAAATTATACAGTTCTTAAAAGAGAAAAGGTCAGGAGTTGGCAGAAAGAGGGTTTGGGGAATCATTTAGCTTATAAATAGCTGCTGGGATTGGAGATAAACTCTTAAAATCCAAATATGATTCCCCACAGATGTGAGAGATTTGGTTTAATTTTTTTTGGCCAGGCCTGGCCTAAATATCCCTGGGGATTTCTTGACCATCCAAACAGCAGGAGAAACTCCAGTACACACTTATTGATTGTTGAGAAATGGGTTCATACCTGATTATCCTAGTGTTGGCTTTATCAACTGGGTGGTCAAACTCATAATGTTGGTTCAGTCCCTAGAGGGATTAGCAAAGAAGTTCCAGCAATCATGTTATATAATCAGGTGTCATTTCTTTGCAACTGAGGTTTCCTATGATGTGTCTCTGACTGCTCTGCTGAGGTATGTAATAGGTCTTACATGAATGTAATTAGTGAGCCTAAGAAATTTAAGAACATCACTTAGTCTGGTTTCCTACAGAGTAGCTCAAGATGCCAAAAGGTTGATTTGTAAAGGCTGAATTCAAGAAGCCAGTAGGCTTATTGTTCATATAGACATTCTGAAGTTATCCCTGGAAGAATAAATGATGTGGCAGAAACAATTGGAGTCAAATTATTGGCCTCACTACAGTGTACATATACATAGATTGGCAAAATTGAGGTGGATTTTAGAGTGAGAGGGACTTCAGAGATAATCAAGCCCAAGCTTTCACTCAATAAACCTGGAAACTGGGACAATATTGAAAAACTAGAGAGGTTGAGAGACTTATCTAAGATTCTATAACAAATAAGTTGCAGATCCAAGACTAGAAATCAACCAGTTAACTCTGCTTCTTGCTCTGTGCAGCACATCACCCCTTCCTCTTATTCTTTTATTTGCCCTTTAAATTGCTTTACACTGAAGATACACTAGTATACGGACTCAGAAATGTCAGAGCACTGAGAGGTGTATACACAACTACCACAGTCAAGAAAAAAATAGAAAAAAAAAAAAAAGCCTGACACCTGGACATATCATTTACATGATATCACTCATCTGGCTATAGAGCTCCTCTCAGGGTTGTTCAAATATTTTGTGCCACGTAGACTTTAGAGCACTGAGTAGAAATGAAGGGGGTTAGATGCTTAGGGGGGAGATGAAGGTAAATGATATGGAGTATTAGAAGCAGGCATTTTTGCAATGTACCTTTGAAAGAAAGAGAAGATAAATATTTGAAGCTTGTGAGTTGGAGTAGTTAGAAGGGGAGTTACTAAGATGTGGGTAAAAAATAAAAAGGAGCTAGACCAGAATGATCAGCTTTGAGTTACCATAGATGGAGTTGCACAGGCAGGTTGAAGTACAGTCTCACCCACCACTCTTAATCGTGCAGGGATGATAGAGGCTTCATTCCCTAGGAATGCTAGTTTACTTGTCTCTCTGTAGCCCATCCATCTAAGTCACTCTGCTCTTCCTATATGAAGAGACTGGGAGTTGGAGTCAATATTGAAAAACTAGATGCAATGATCAAATGTGCTTCTTATAGTTACACTAATCCTATTATTATTAAGATAAAAATTTAACCTATGTATGATAATACTGACTCGTCAAATCACAGATGATATCTTTCAATTTGAATACTTCAGGCTTGCTAAGCTGCAGTAAAGCATCCCTTAACATGATTGGTGCTAGTGGTAATGACAAGAGGATTTAGGGATATTGTGAAAGATGCTGCCTGATCTGCAAAGGTATAGGTTATGTAAAGAGAATGTTCTTTATCCTCCATCTCTATTAAGGGGACCATAGGCAGGTAGCTGTCATTAAGCTTGGCATGTTCTTGCCTTACATAGTTGTTGGCACTGAAGCCCTTCACTTATGCCCCAGGTTTGCCCAGTATCTGACCAGGGAGGGGGAAGCAGAAAGATGTGTCTGGAATGAGTTTTTCCACTATAACCCTGGTATATAGATTTCCAGGCATGAGTCCTATATATTTCTTGTTTACTGAGCCATTGCTGCCAACAGATGATTTTATTAATTTAATATTATTTGAATGATTTAATCTTATGAATAAAATTTCAGTTTAATAATTTGACTTTTGTATCTTATGAACATTTTAAACCCTTTCATAAAATCTGAAGGTAGGTATGATCTTCCCATTTTCCCAGTGAGGAAATTGAAACACAGAAGGTTATGTAACTTGCTCAGTGACATTACAGCTAGTGGGCTAAAGAGTCAGAGATTGGATGCAGACTGTCTGATTTCAGGGTTGGTCTCTTTCTCCTCCATTGTGCTTCTCCTAGCCCTTAAAAAGCCAGCCTCACATGTATCACTGTGGTTCAGTTTTGGATGAAGGATTAGTTCTCCAATTCTCTTAGTTGGACTAGAACTCTAAATCAGCCTGCTAGGCATTTGAATGCCTACCGAATTCTTGCCAAGCATCTCATCTGTATCAAACTTTTGGGATTCTCTAGAGAGTGACCAACTGTGTAGAGTAATCAGAATCAAGGTGGTATCAGCTGATTGACCAGCCGTGCTGCCCTCATTGAAATTTTTGCTCCTCTGCTCCTTTTGATGAAGGTGAAAGAGGAGAGTTCAAAAGCTGACTTAAACCTGAACATTCAAAAAACTGAGATTATGGCATCCAGTCCTATCACTTCATGGCAAATAGATGGGGAATCAATGGAAACAATGGTAGATTTTATTTTCTTCGGCTCTAAAACCACTGCAGGTAGTGACTGCAGCCACAGGTGAAAGATTCTTGCTCCTTGGAAGAAAAGTTATGACAAACCTAAACAGTGTATTAAAAAGCAGAGACATCACTTTACTGACAAAGGTTCATATAGTCAAAGCTGTGGTTTTTCCAGTAGTAATGTACAAGTGTGAGAGTTGGATCATAAAAAAGATTGAACATTGAAGAATTGTTGCTTTTGAATTGTGGTGCTGGAGAAGATTCTTGATAGTACCTTGGACTGCAAGGAGATCAAACCAGTTAATCCTAAAGGAGTCATCCCTGAATATTCATTGCAAGGACTAAGGATGAAGCTGAAACTCCAGTTCTTTGGCCACCTGATGTGAAGAGCTGACTCATTTGAAAAGACCCTGATGCTGGGAAAGATTGAAGGCAGGAGGAGAAGGGGATGACAGAAAATGAGATGGTTGAATGGCATCACTGACTCAAAGGACATGAGTTTGAGCAAACTCCAAGATATGGTGAAGGACAGGGAAGCCTGGCATGCTGCAGTTCATGAGGTCTCAAAAGTCAGACATGACCGAATGACTGAACAACAACTACTCCTTTTGAGGGTTGTGTGGTAGCTCAAATTAAGCTTAGGTTGAGTACATGCCTATAAGTGGAAATAATTTTTGGTATGGAGGGGAATAATATTGACATGTTTCTCTGTATTTGCCTTTCATACTTCCTGTTGTAGCCCTAGTACCTCAATACTGCTTAGTTTTTATTTATTGTGAAGAAGTGGACAAGATGATATTCTGAGCATATCTGGATGTTGATCCAAGTTCACCCTCAGACTGACTCAAAATATCTGCAGTGGAACTCAAGAAACTGCCTCTTCTTCTTCCAGATTGCCCTTAATGTCCATTGTAAGTAAGCCAGACATATTCAGTACTGGTGGGGGTACACAGTAGTACAGTATAATTTTATTTATCTTTTCTCTATTCTTTATGTTTCAAGGAATTTCTTTGATAATTATAAAGATGATAGCAAATTCAACACCCATGTATGATTAAAAAAAAAAAAACTCTCCAGAAAATGGGCATAGAAGGAGCCTACTGCAACATAATAAAGGTCATATACAATAAACCCACAGCAAACATTATTCTCAATAGTGAAAAATTGAAAGCATTTCCTCTAAGATCAGGAACAAGACACGAGCACCACTCTTGCCACTATTATTCAACATAGTTTTGGAAGTCCTAGCCATGAAAATGAGAGAAGAAAAATAAATAAAAGGAATCCAGAATGGGAAAGAAGTAAGACTCTCACTGTTTGCAGATAACATGATACAATACACAGAAAAATCTAAAGATGCCACCAGAAGATTAATAGAGCTATTCAGTGAACTTAGTAAAGTCACAGGATATAAAATTAATACACAGAAATCCCTTGGATTCCTATACAATAATAAAATATCAGGAAGAGAAATTAAGGATCCCATTCACCCCTACAAGAAAAAGAATAAAATACTTAGGACTAAACCTACCTAAGGAGACAAAGACCTGTATGCAGACATCTCCAACACTGATGAAAGAAATCAAAGACAGCACAAACAGATGGAGATATATACCATGTTCTTGGATGGGAAGAATCAGTACTGTGACAATGACTATACTACCCAAAGCAATCTGTAGGTTCAGTGCAATCCCTATCAAATTTCCAATGGCATTTTTCACAGAACTAGAACAACAAAAAAATTTTACAATTTGTATGGAAACATAAAATACCTTGAATAGTCAAAGCAAACTTGAGAAAGAAAAACAGCTGGAAGAGTCAACCTTCCTGACTTCAGACTATACTAAAAAGCTACAATAATCGAGACAGTATAATACTGTCACAAAACCATACATACAGATCAATGGAACACGATAGAAAGACCGGAGATAAACCACGCACTTATGGGCACCTTATTTTTGACAAAGGAGGTAAGAAAGTACAATGGAGAAAACACAAGTTCTTCAATAAATGGTGCTGGGAAAACTGGACTTAAATTAGAACACTTCCTAACAGTATTGCTGCTAAATCGCTTCAGTCGTGTCTGACTCTGTGTGACCCGATAGAACACTGGAGTGGATTGACATTTCCTTCTCCAATGCATGCATGCATGTTAAGTCCCTTCAGTCGTGTCAGACTCTGTGCGGCCCCATAGACGGCAGCTCACCAGGCTCCTCTGTCCACAATCACTGTCCACATCCTCTAAGCAAGAATACTGGAGTGGGTTGCCATTTCCTTCTCCATCCTAACAGTATAAACAGCTGCTGCTGCTAAGTCACTTCAGTCGTGTTTGACTCTGTGCGACCCCATAAACGGCAGCCCACCAGGCTCCTCCGTCCCTGTAATTCTCCAGGCAAGAACACTAGAGTGGATTGACATTTCCTTCTCCAATGCATGAAAGTGAAGAGTGAAAGTGAAGTCACTCAGTCCTGCCCGATTCCCAGTGACCCCATGGACTGCAGCCTAACAGGCTCCTCCACCCATGGGATTTTCCAGGCAAGAGCACTGGAGTGGGTTGCCATTGCCTTGAAATAAGCTCAAAATGTATTAAATACATAAATATAAGAACAGAGACTATAAAACTCTTAGAGGAAAATACAGGCTTAACAAATTTTGACATAAATCATAGCAAGATCCTCTTTGACCCACATTATAGACTAATGGAAATAAAAACGATAATAAGTAAGTGGGGCCTAATTAAACTTAAAAGCTTTTTCAAAGCAAAGGAAACTATGAATAAGATGAAAAGAAAGTCTTAAGAATGGGATAAAATAATTGCAAACAAAGCAACTGATAAAGGGTTAATTTTCAAAATATGCAAACAGCTCATGCAGCTCAATATGAGAAAAACAAAACCCAATCAAAATATGGGCAGAAGACCTAAACAGACATTTCTCTAAAGAAGACATCTGTAATGGCCAACAGGCACATCAAAAGATGTTCAATATTGTTCATTATTAGAGAAATGCAAATCAAAACTACAATGAGGTATCACTTCATATCTGTCAGAATGTCCCTTAGCAAAAAATCTAAAAACGATAAATTCTGGAGAGGGTGTGGAGCAAAGGGACCCCTCTTGCACTGTTGATGGGAATGTAAATTGATACATCCACTATGGAAGAAAAAACTAGAAATAAAACAAAAGTGCCATGACGTATTGAGTCACTTCAGCCATGTCCTACTCTGTGTGAGCCTATGGGTTAAAGTCTATTAGGCTCCTCTGCCCATGGGATTCTCCAGGTAAGAATACTGGAGTGGGTTGCCATGCTCTTCTACAGGGGATCTTCCCGACCCAGGAATTGAACCCACGTCTCTTAAGTCTCCTGCACTGGCAGGCCGGTTCTTTACCACTAGTGCCAGTACGACCCAGCAATCCCACTGTAGGGCATATGCCTTGGGAAAACCATAATTTAAAAAAAACTAAAACATAATTGAAAAAATATGAAAAAGAATATATATATTATGTATATGTAAATGAATCACTGATATATATCGGAAACTAACATAACATTGTCAATCATCTATACTTCAAAATTAATTAAGCAATTAAACATATATTACATTAAAAAAAAAATATGTACCCAAATATTCGTTGCAGCACTATTTACAATAACTAGGATGTGGAAGCAACATAGATGTACATTGTCAAATGAATGGATAAAGAAGTGGTACATATATGCTATGGAATATTACTCAGCCACAAAAAGAATGAATTTGAGTCAGTTGAACTGAGGTGGCCAAATCTAGGGCCCATTATACACAGTGAAGTAAGTCAGAAAAAGAAAAACAAATATCATATATTAATGCATATATATGATATATAGAAAAATGGTACTGATGAACCTATTTGAAGGGCAGAAATAGGGACACAGACATAGAGAATGGACTTGTGGACACAGTAGTGGAATAATAAGATGAGATGAATTCAGAGAGCAGCTTTGAAATACATACATTACCATGTGTAAAATAGATTGCTGGTGAGAAGTTGCTATATAATAACATAGGGAGCCCAGCCTTGTGTTCTGTGATGACCTAGAGAGGTGAGATGAAGGGATGGGAGGGAGGCTCATAAGAGAGGGAATATATGTATACTTGTAGCTGATTCACATTGTTGTATGGCAGAAAGCAACCAAATGTTATAAAGTGGTTACTCTCCAATTAAAAATAAAAATTAAAAGAAGATAATTTCAAGAAAAACAATAGTATAAAATCTCTTTCTAAACATATATTGACTCATTTTCAGGACACCATTTATCTGTGAAAATTTAAGGTGAGTCAACCTTAATTAACATAATCAAACTTGTCTTAGAAAAGTATTTCTAGATTAATGTCACTTAATTCAATCTCTGATTAATAAGGCTTTAGGTAAGTAACTCTCCATCTCCAGTTATTTGATGTCCAAAGAGAAAAATGTCTCCTAAGAAGAGCTTGGTGGGACACAATGGCACATAGGTACCAAAAGAGCAGACAGATCACGTTCTTAACATTCTTCCATGTGGGTGCCCTGGGTCCCACAGGTTGGGTTAGAATCCTTGATGTCAGTTTTTCAAAGAAATTAAAAATAGCAAATGTTTGGAGAGTACTTAAAGAATAAGTCCTTTGGTTCATTCCTCATGCCATTGTATGCAAGGTAATTATTTAACATTTATCTCTCACCATGTTCTTGACCCTATGCCTCTGCTAAGTTGCTTCAGTCGTGTCCGACTCTGTGCGACCCCACAGACGGCAGCCCACCAGGCTCCACCGTCCCTGGGATTCTCCAGGCAAGAATACTGGAGTGGGTTGCCATTTCCTTCTCCAATGCAGGAAAGGGAAAAGTGAAAGTGAAGTCGCTCAGTCATGTCCGACTCCTAGTGACCCCATGGGTCTGCAGCCTACCAGGCTCCTCCACCCATGGGATTTTCCAGGCAAGAGTACTGGAGTGGGTTGCCATTGCCTTCTCCGTCTTGACCCTATGGACTCTTGTTTATCAAGAGCTGCTACCCTCTAGGACATATTCAAATGCCCACAGTGATCAGTGGGCAACATAAATAAGTGAGGTAGGTGAGGTGTGATGGAAATGGTGGGGGCATTTGGGGGCAGTGCCCTGGGTATCTCTGGAAGGGCATACAAGATAAATCGGGTGATGCTTGCCTCTGGGGGAGAAAACAATGGGAATTAGGAAAAGGAGAGGCAGAGGATACAAAATTCACTTTGCATTCTTGTGCTCTTTGGTATTGTTTGAAATTTAAAAGTAAACAAAATGATTTTTAAATTGAAATAAGATACACTTTGGACAATCACATCAAATGCTAAGTCTTGGATGAGGTACAATGGTTATGATGTGGGCCCAGGAGCTAGTCTACAGTAGCTTCCCATAGAAATAGAAAGGAAAGTTACATTTGCAATCTTAAAATTTCTAGTAGTGAAAAGTTACATGTAAAAAGAAAAAAAAACAGTAAAATTAAGAACGTATTTTGTTTAATCCAGTATATCCAAAATATTACTTTGACATGCAGATACAAAAGTATTAATGCGATGTTTGACTTTACTTTTTCATAATGTCTTTGAAATTCGGTATGTATTTTACACTCAAAGAACATATCAACTCAGACTTGCCACATTTCAGGTATGCAATAGCCACAAGTGACTGCCTTATTGGACAGGGTAGCCTAGTCAGTCTTCTTTTCCAACCTGTTCTTTCTCATAGTTTCGTATTAAGGACTAAGCAAACTGGGAAGCTGTTGGAGATGCTAGACTCAGGAGCACTAAACATCCCAGGAATAAATTAGGAGTATGGTATTAGTAAGTTGTATCTGCTTCCCACCTGCATAGACAGTTCACTATCTGTTCAGGTTTTTCTTTTCCTCTCCTCTTATTTTTTAGTGATTCATATAGTAAAGTTTATGGAGCAACCATGCATGAAAGTAGACATATGACAGTCACCTAGGCTGGTGTTTAGAATCTACGGTCCTTGAAACTCAGATATGCATGGCCTAGCACTATTCACTAAGGATGTGTAATGTCCTGTTATCTAAATTATAAACCTTTTAATATTCCTTCTAAGAAGTGGGCTGAATCTGAAAATCATGAAATAAAATGAGAACATAAAATACATAAAAGTGCAAAACCTTTTTCTCACAGGTGTATTCAGTTCAGTTCAGTCGCTCAGTCGTGTCTGACTCTTTGTGACCCCATGAACCGCAGCACACCAGGCCTCCCTATCCATAACCAACTCCCAGAGTTTACCCAAACTCATGTCCATTGAGTTGGTGATGCCATCTAACCATCTCATCCTCTGTCGTCCCCTTCTCCTCCTGCTCTCAATCTTTCCTAACATCAGGGTCTTTTCAAATGAGTCAGCTCTTCACATCAGGTGGCCAAAATACTGAAGTTTCAGCTTCAACATCAGTCCTTCCAATGAATACACAGGACTGAATTCCTTTAGGATGGACTGGTTTGATCTTCTTGCAGTCCAAGGGACTTTCAATAGTCTTCCCCAACACCACAGTTAAAAAGCATCAATTTCTCTGTGCTCAGCTTTCTTTATAGTCCAGCTCTCACATCCATACATGACCACTGGAAAAACCATAACCTTGACAAGATGGACCTTTGTTGAGGTCTTTGTTGATGTCTCTGCTTTTTAATATGCTGTCTAGGTTGGTCATAACTTTCCTTCCAAGGAGTAGGTGCCTTTTAATTTCATGGCTGCAATCACCATCTGCAGTGATTTTAGAGCCCCCCAAAATAAAGTCAGCCACTGTTTCCATTGTTTCCCCCATCTATTTCGCATGAAGTGATAGGCCCAGATACCATGATCTTAATTTTCTGAATGTTGGGCTTTAAGCCAACTTTTTCACTCTCCTCTTTCACTTTCATCAAGAAGCTCTTTAGTTCTTCTTCACTTTCTGCCATAAGGTGGTGTCATCTGCATAGCTGAGGTTATTGATATTTTTCCTGGCAAACTTGATTCCAGCTTGTGCTTCATCCAGCCCAGCGTTTCTCATGATGTACTCTGCATATAAGTTAAATAAGCAGGGTGACAATATACAGCCTTGACATACTCCTTTTCCTATTTGGAAGCAGTCTGTTTTTCCATGTCCAGTTCTAACTGTTGCTTCCTGACCTGCATACAGGTTTCTCAAGAGGCAGATCAGGTGGTCTGATATGCCCCTCTCTTTCAGAATTTGTCACAGTTTATTGTGATCCACACAGTCAAAGGCTTTGGCATAGTCAATAAAGCAGAAATAGATGTTTTTCTGGAACTCTCTTGCTTTTTCGATGATCCAGTGGATGTTGGCAATTTGATCTCTGGTTCCTCTGCCTTTTCTAAAACCAGCTTGAACATCTGGAAGTTCACTGTTCATGTATTGCTGAAGCCTGGCTTGGAGAATTTTGAGCATTCCTTTACTAGTGTGTGAGATGAGTGCAACTGTATGGTAGTTTGAGCATTCTTTGTCATTGCCTTTCTTTGGGATTGGAATGAAAACTGACCTTTTCCAGTCCTGTGGCCACTGATGAGTTTTCCAAATTTGCTGATATATTGAGTGCAGCATTTTCACACCATCCTCTTTTAGGATTTGAAACAGCTCATCTGGAATTCCATCACCTCCACGAGCTTTGTTCATAGTGATACTTCCTAAGGCCCACTTGACTTTACAGTCCAGAATGTTTGGCTCTAGGTGAGTGATCACACCCTCGTGATTATCTGGGTCGTGAAGATCTTTTTTGTATAGTTCTTCTGTGTATTCTTGCCACCTCTTTTTAATATCTTCTGCTTCTGTTAGGTCCATACTGTTTCTGTCCTTTATTGAGCCCATCTTTGCATGAAATATTCCCTTGGTATCTCCAATTTTCTTGAAGAGATCTCTAGTCTTTCCTATTCTATTGTTTTCCTCTATTTCTTTTGATGAATACAAATGGGATAATTCCCAAGTGCTGCTATCCCACTGCTTATTCTCCTCCAAGGAATAGACAGCCTCTGTTTCACACATGAAAGTCATTTACTCTGTATTAATTAAAGATCTCTGTCTTGTCAGTTAACAACTGTGCAGTTGGGATTTTATATTGTCCGGTTTTTACGTGCTTTGCAATTTTCAGTGGCTCTGCAACCATAATGAAATTTTCCTGTGCCATGGAATGAAGACGTAATGTCTTTGGCTGATAATTAAATATAATCCACAAGCTAAATTCAAGGAGGACTGACACAACCCAATATTTTATTGGATTCATACTGCTGTCATTGACTGCTGTAGCCCCTAAAAAGTGAGGGGTGACTGTGGAAAAAGACACAAGTTTCTAGAAATAGCATGTGTCCTTTCTAGAAACAGGCAGTCAAGAAAGTTACATTTTCTGACTAGAGGTCACATCAGCATCACTCTCATCTGTCAAGCCTATGTGTCGGTTGCCGTGCATGCATTAACAACTTGATCCTTGTTGCTGCCCTGAGAGACAGATATTTTTTATTATCACCTTTTTGATGAATAAACTGAGGCTAAGTGAGGGCAAATATGTCACAGAACTGTGAGTTCAGAGATGGTAAATGTGAAATAGCCCATGTGGACTGCATACACTGGCTTTGAGGAGGGAGAGATGACTTCTATTCAGGAGCGCCAGATGTTTCCTAGAGGAGCTGTCACTGAAATGAGCCTTGAGGATGAGCCTTGTGGATGTCCAGACATACTTAGGATAGCAGAGACCTGGAGATGGGAAAACATAAAAGGTGTAAAGGGGAATGGAAAAAGGAACTAGTATTCCTGGAGTGTCTGAGACAGGAGCAAGGATGGGATGGCAAGGGGAACCTGTGACCGGAGTGTGATGGATTCCTAGCTAATGTTTTACACAGATCATATCCTTTTATTGTTTGCAAAATCTGTGAGGTTCTCTCTGTTATAGATAAGAAAAAACGGCTCGGAGCTGTTCAGGGATTTGTTGAGGCTGCACAGCCAGCGAGCAAAGAAGGAAAGATTTGAGTGCATATCTTTCCACTATACTGTGAAATTATGTTAGAAAAGTACATTTTTCTTAAAAATAATTTCTTGCTGGCATGCCCTGTTCTACTATCCTGATTCTTCTGATTTGCCACATTTCTGTATCTCTGTCTCCTCTGTAATGCTTATCATTATACCAACCACCATTGCCACCCCATCAATCCTCTTCTCCCTCTCCCCCAGTCTTTGACTAATAGGAAAAAATCTAAAAATCCAATGAGTAAAAGCCCAAAATAAATGGTTAAGTGGTTGACAGTACCTGCTAGAATCTCACCTTAGGGATGAGAAGATAAATACTGCAATAATAACAATATCTGAGAAATACATGGCTCAATTTTATGCAACTGATACTTTATTTCATGGCTCCAAAGCATCATTTACATGAGCCAATTTGTATCCTTAATATAGTAAAATGCCTACTAAAGGAAGGTTGTGCAGTGTGTGTGCTGTGAGGGTGAAGATTCTTTGTAATGGATCCTAAAATTATCTCTCTGGGTACAGGATGGGGAAGCAAATAGTACCTTTCAATTTCATCCATGGCAAAAGTAGTGAATGGCTCAAAAGTTATTTGTACAATTGATGTAGCTGATATTAGAAGAGCATATTCACCAGATGAGTTTGAGTAAATTAAAGGCAATGTTATGCTCCTGTTTTCTATAGGGAGAAGACCATCTTAAACCCAGAAGGCCAAAAAGAAATTATCCAATTCTTTCCCACATGCCTTTCCTTTTCTGCTTTTATCATCCTACCCACTGAAAACTTATGCAGATTTCTTTTTAATGAGATGATCTCAGAGCACCTTTCTGTTATGCAACCCCCGATGGCTCAGAAGGTAAAGGATCTGCCTATAATGAGGAGGACTGGGGTTTGATCAATCTCTGGGTTGGGAAGATCCCCTGGAGAAGGGAATGGCTACCCACTCCAGTATTCTTGCCTGAAGAAATCCATGGACAGAGAAGCCTGTCAAGCTACAGTCCATGGGATTGCACAGAGTCAGACACGACTGAGTGACTAATATATCTCTTTTAAAAAGAACCTGTAATACAGCAAAACCTCTTTTTACTAGTTTCTTCTATCAGTTGCCCACCCCCCCCACACACACTAGAGGAACTCTCCTCATTTTTGTATCTGACATACAATCATTCAACAATTATTAAAAAATCTCACCTCCCCAAAGTCTCTATAACCTGTCCCCTTCTCTCTGCACACTAGGGTATATAGTTCTGTTCCTATATCCCTATATTTTATGCTATCCTTTGCTTTCTACCCATCAGTCACTGCCTAATTTAAACCTTTATTTTACTGTATTTTCTCAAATCTCAGATGTCACAGATTTGTAAAATGCACCATAATTTTATGTCCCAAGATGAAAAGAAAAAATACTACAAATAAATTGACAAGCACCATCATTATAGAACACATCTGTAAACAGATATTAAAATATGAAAAGAAAATGTGTATCTTTAAAATTGACACACAGTTTCTCAACTGAACACTTTCAATTGTCTCCTAATCACTCATACCATTTTATAGAGGGACAGCAGCCCCTACACAATCAGACCCTGAGTTATGTCTCCTTTTCCTCTGACTGGAGGTGGTAACGAATCAGGTGTAATGTAATGAATCAGATGAATTTTTGCTCACTCATCCATAGCTCACCTCTGCTGGGGGTGCCTGATTCCTAACAGGCCACAGACATAGTGGCCCATGGCCTGGGGGGTGGGGACTCCTGTTTTATGTACATGGTGATGAAGCTGTCTTGTTCAGGATTCCCATGGCATCCTATGTAAAAATACATACACACTGCTTTGTAATTATCAGCCTATGACTTTCCCCTCCAAGGACTATGAGGAATTTTAGGACAGGCTTCTTGTCTTATTCACCTCAATATTCCAGGTCCTTGGCACAGGGCAGGTCCTGGGCTAGATAGTACTGAATGCAGATGAGGACTGCATGATGCTCATAGCTTCTGGTAACAGCAGCTAGAGGGCAGCATGGAACCATTCAGTTCAGTTCATTTGCTCAGCCATGTCTGACTCTTTGTGACCTCATGGACTGCAACATGCCAGGTCTCCCTGTCCATCTGCAACTCCCAGAGCTTACTCAAACTCATGTCCATCGAGTTGGTGATGCCATCCAACCATCTCATCCTCTGTCGTCCCCTTCTCCTCCCAACTTCAATCTTTCCCAGAACCAGGGTCTTTTCCAATGAGTCAGCTCTTGGCATCAGGTGGCCAAAATATTGGAGCTTTAGCTTCAGCATCAGTCCTTCCAGTGAATATTCAGTACTGATTTCCTTTAGGATGGACTGGTTGGATCTTCTTGCAGTCCAAGGGATTCTCAAGAGTCTTCTCCAACACCACAGTTCAAAAGCATAAATTCTTCGGTGCTCATCTTTCTTTACAGTCCAACTCTCACATCCATACATGGCTACTGGAAAAACAATTGCTTTGACTAGACGGACCTTTGTTGGCAAATAATGTCTCTGCTTTTTAATATGCTTTCTAAGTTGATCATAGCGTTTCTTCCAAGAAGCAAGCATCTTTTAATTTCATGGCTTCAGTCACCACCTGCAGTGATTTTGGAGCCCCCCAAAATAAAGTCAGCCACTGTTTCCCCATCTATTTGCCATGAAGTGATGGGACTGGATGCCATGATCTTAGTTTTCTGGATGTTGAGTTTTAAGCCAACTTTTTCACTCTCCTCTTTCAGGCTCATCGATAGACTCTTTAGTTCTTCACTTTCTGCCAGAAGGATGGTATCATCTGTGTATCTGAGGTTATTGATAGTTCTCCTGGCAATCTTGATTTCAGCTTGTGCTTTATCCAGCCCATTAGGAATTGCTGTTCTCTAGGAATGCAGGTTGCAGAGATTAAAGGAAGCCAGCTTCTTGTGGGCAAACTGGCTGAGAGCCTCACAGGCTATAAATTTCCACGGGCACCTCACTGTTCAGCAGAATCTACTTTGAGGATGCTTCTTACATCTCCCTGTCCCTTGTCAGTGCACCCACTCGGTGTTTTCAGGTGGCTGCCTCAGCACTTTAATAGGAGCCAAATGCTCTTCCCAGCTTTTCATCCAGGGCAGAAGAGGGAGGCCATGGAGAGGGAAAAATTTCCTCCTTAATATCTCCATTCTCATTTCTAATAAAAACAGCCTTGCCATGAAGTGCCTGCAGTATAATTGCTTCACTTTGAAAAACAACAGGTAGCAGCATCAATATTTGATTTTTCTAAAGGCTGTGTGAACACTTTTAAATATTCAAGGTAAAGGCAAAGACTCAGATTGTCTTTGCATCTTAGCAGCTGAAGCATTGTAAATGAAAAATGGTGCTAATGAGCAGAATAAGACTGCCCAGAAAATGGTATCAGGTTACAATAAACCAAAATCATTTTGAGGTGGGAGAGGGGAGCAAGGGGTGGGAAGCAGTATCTGCACTAGGAAAGTTTTCTGCTCATTATCTCTTTAATGAGAGGTATACAGTGCAACCCTGCCAGAGTAACTTACTTCTAGATCATTGTGGGCTGTTTAGCTCCATCAATGATTGGTCTGGAACAGGATCTGAGGAAATCTCATAAATTAACTACACAACTTCCTAGCTAATGAGCCCAATATGTCAATTTCCAGTGATCAAAATAATGCAATTCAATAAAGCACAGTTCTTTTTGTAAGGAAATATACTTTCAATATGGAGAACTGCAGGGTCCTGGTCCTCCTGAGATAACAATGGGCCAGAGTTAATAAAGGCATGGAGCTGTACTTACTATCTGGAGATACCCCATGGGGTTTGTGTGGCAGAGAGTATCTTTCAGGGACAATAAATTCCTTCATTCCATTTCCATTACTGCATCAGTGCGGCCATCTCTGATTTACTTGTAACAAGGAGGCTGGTTGTTCCTAAACCTTGGTATTTAATGCTAATGAGCGCTTACAAGTCAGATAGCTGTGTCTCTGTGTTTGTGGGTCTTGGGCTCAGACAATCCAGCAGGAAAGTCAGGAACTTGTGAGGGCTCTAGGAAAAGCTTTGGAGGGCTGAGATGACTCAAGCCAGACAGACAAATAAATACCTGGGAAGGTCAAGAATATATTGTCTGCGAGCCCTGAAATCATGCTTGAATAAAGAGGCTGAGGTTACTACTAGGTAGGTAGTATCAAGTGTGAAATTTGAACTGAAGATGTATGGGATCTTTTAGGTAAGGTAAGTGAGATTCAATCAAAAAATGAGAGTGTTGGACAGGAAAAGAGTGCAGGATCTAGGCTGGGAAGCAAGAAAAGATGCTTGGGATTCATACTGATTTGGAGTTGCCCATACAGTGTATGAAGGACCAGGCACTTCATGGTGATGGGGGCAAGGGCAACCCAGCCCAATGGGTATCTTTTTAAGAAGTTCCACATTCAGTAGCTCCTTTAAGAGCAAGGGCTTCATGGTCAGGCTTGCTTGACTCTATAATCTACATTCAAGAGTGAAAAGATAACTATTTGGTTTTAAATACAGAAGTAAAAGGAATACAATTTTCACAAATCTCCATGCAGGAGTAGATAATCCTCTGGCATGCTGCCCAATCATGTTGGGAAGCTCTGATTTGGAGGGAAAAAACCAGATAGGAGAGATGAGTTCACTAGTATTCTTCAGGTTGACTCCAGGGGAGAGGATGGGTAACACAGAGGAAAGAGAACAGCTCTTAGAGTCAGGTTCAAGCTGATTTCTCTGCTCTTAGCTGGGTGGTATTAGGCAGGTTTCTCAAATTATCTCAGCTGTAGTTTCTTTAAATGACATTTAATTTGCTTGGCAGTCTATCTATTTCAAAGGAGATGGGAAGATAAATAAATACTAGTTTGCTTATTTTCTATTTATTTCTCTAAAACCAGAGAGAAGAAAAAATAAAAACAGGATTCTTTCTCTTGAAGCAATTCTTACCTAGAGAGGAACTTACTTAGGAAAGTAAAGAAAGCGAAAGAGAAAGTGAAGTCACTCAGTTGTGTTGACTCCTTGCGACTCCATGGACTGTAGCCTACCAGGCTTCTCTGTCCATGGGATTCTCCAGACAAGAGTATTGGAGTGGGTCGCCATTGTCTTCTCCAGGGGATCTTCCCCACCCAGGGATTTAACCTCGGTCTCCCACATTGCAGACAGATGCTTTACCGTCTGAGCCACAAGGGAAGCTCCAATTAAGATTGCTGTTAATTCAAATAACTTGGAATTAAACTTGTGGAAAAAGAATATTTCCATAAGTCAAAGGACTGCAATAATAATACATTAATTGGGGTGTTTATTTAGGGTGAGAAATGGATTGTGCCAAATTCAAACTATTGCCAGAGGTCCCTGATGGGCAACACTGGCAATGCCTATCAAATTTTCTTGTCCTTGAAATGAGATTTTCCTGGTTGTCTAGAAGTTATGGGAGGAGGCTTGACAAAGATTTCCCACTATTTAATTAAAAAAAAAAAATCTCTTCTTCAGTTTTTGACACTTATCTTGGTCTTTACTAAATTCAACTAATGTACACTGGATATTTAATATCTACAAGTTTGTTTTATATGTTCTATCATTTAATCATCATAATAATTAGATGAAGATTGTTTGATTATGACTATGTTTTTAAAGATGAAAAAACTGAGGCTCAGGTAGATTAAGAACTTAAGCAGAGGGACAGCAAATAAGAGGAGAGGGGAGCACCATATTCATGCCTTTGGATGGATTCCATGTCTCACATTCTTTATTGCATTTCATTTCTCTTCCTCAGTGATTTCTGGATTTGATGCTCTTAGATTTTTAAAATAAGCTTTACATTTGGGAACAATTTTAGGTTTAGGGAAAAGTTGCAAAGAGAGTATAGAGAGTTCTTATATATCCCCACCTAAATTTATTTAATGTTAACATCTTATATAACCACTGTACACTTGTCACAGCTGAGAAATTAACATTGGTACATCATTACTAACTAAACTATAGGTTTTATTTGGATTTCATCAGATTTTCCACTTGTGTCATTTTTCTGTTCCAGAATGCAATCCAGGATCAGTGCAGTTTAGTTGCACAGTCATGTCCGACAATTTGCAAGCCCATGGACTGCAGCTTGCCTGGCTACCTTGTTCATCACCAACTCCCAAAGCTTGCTAAAATGCATGTCTATCAGGTTGGTGATGCCATTCAACCTTCTCACTCTCTGTCATCCCCTTCTACTCCTGCCTTCAATCTTTTCTAGCATCAGGGTTTTTGCGATGAGTCAGATCTTCGCATCAGGTGGCCAAAGTATTAGAGCTTCAGCTTCAGCATCAATCCTTCCTGTGAATGTTCAGAACTGATTTCTTTTGGGATTGACTGGTTTGATCCCATTGTTGTCCAAGGGACTCTCAGGAGTCTTCCCCAACACCACAGTTAAAAACATCAATTCTTCGGCTCTCAGCTTTTTTTATGATCTAGCTCTCACATGCATACATGACTACTGGAAAAACCATAGCTATGACTAGGTGGACCTTTGGCAGAAAAGTAATGTCTCTGCTTTTTAATATGTTTTCTAAGTTTGTCAAAGCTTTTCATGCAGGAGCAAGGGTCTTTTAATTTCATGGCTGCAGTCAACATCTACAGTGATTTTTGACCCCAAGAAAATAAAAGTGTCAAACTTTCCATTTTTTCATCTCTATTCGCCATGAAGGGATAGGACAAGTTGCCATGATCTTCGTTTTTTGATTGTTGAGTTTCAAGCCAGCTTTTTCATTCTCCCCTTTCACTTTCATCCAGAGGCTCTTTAGTTCCTCTTCACTTTCTGTCATAAGGGTGGTGTCATTTGCATACCTGAGGTTATTGCTATTTCTCTGTGAAATCTTAATTTCAGCTTATGCTTCATCCAGTCTGACATTTCACATGATGTATGCTGCACATAAGTTAAATAAGCAAGGTGACAATACACAGCCTTAACATACTTGTTTCTTAATTTGAAACCAGTCCTGTGTTCTATGTCCAGTTCTAACTGTTGTTTCCTGACCTGCATACAGGTTTCTCAGGAGTCAGGTAGGGTGGATTGGCATTCTCGTATCTTTCAGAATTTTCCAGGTTGTTGTGATACGCACAGTCAAAGACTTAAACGTAGTCAATGAAGCAGAAGTAGATATGTTTTTGGAATTCTCTTGCTTTTTCTATGATCAAATGGATGTTGGCAATTTGATCTCTGATTCCTCTGCCTTTTCTAAATCCAGCTTGAACATCTGGTTCATGTAATGTTGAAGCCTAACTTGGAGAGTTTTGAGCATTCCTTTACTAGCGTGAGAGATGAGTGCAATTGTGTGGTAGTTTGAACATTCTTTGGCATTGCCTTTCTCTGGGATTGGGACGAAAATTGTCATTTTCCAGTACTGTGGCCACTTCTGAGTTTTCCAAATTTGCTGGCATATTGAGTGCAGCACTTTAACAGCATCATTTTTTAGGATTTGAAATAGCTCTAATTCCATCATCTCCACTAGCTTTGTTCATAGGGATGCTTCATAAGGCCTAATTGACTTTGCAGTCCAAGATGTCTGTTTCTAAGTGAGTGATCATACCATTGTGGTTATCTGGGTCATGAAGATCTTTTTTGTATAATTCTTCTGTGTATTCTTGCCACCTCTTCTTAATATCTTCTGCTTCTTTTAGGTCCATACCATTTCTGTCCTTTATTGAGCCCATCTTTGCATGAAATGTTCCCTTGGTATCTCTAATTTTCTTGAAGAGACCTCTAGGCTTTCCCATTCTATTGTTTTCCTCTATTTCTTTGCATTGTTCACTGAGGAAAGCTTTCTTATCCCTCCTTGCTATTCTTTGGAACTCTGCATTCAGTTTGATACATCTTTCTTTTTCTCCTTTGTCTTTAGCTTGTCTTCCTTTATCAGCTATTTGCAGCACCTCCTCAGATAACCATTTTGTCTTTTTGCATTTCTTTTTCTTGGGGATGGTTTTGATCACTGTCCCTTGTACAATTTTATGAGCCCCTATCTATAATTCACCAGGCACTCTATCTATCATATCTAATCCCTTGAATCTATTTGTCGCTTCTGCTGTATAATTGTAAGGGGAATGATTTAGGTCATGCCTGAATGATCTAGTGGTTTTCCTACTTTCTTCAATTTAAGTCTGAATTTGACAATAAGGAGTTCGTGATGAGCCACAGTCAGCTTCTGGTCTTGTTTTTGCTGACTGTATAGAGATTCTCCATCTTTGGCTACAAATATATAATCAGTTTCGTTTTGGTATTGATTATCTGATGATGTCCATGTGTAAAGTCACCTCTTGTATTGTTGGAAGAGGGTTTTGCTATGACCAATGGATTCTCTTGGCAAAACTATGTTAGCCTTTACCCTGTTTCATTTTGTACTCCAAGGTCAAACTTGCCTGTTACTTCAGGTATCTCTTGACTTCATACTTTTGCATTCCAGTTCCCTATGATGGAAAAGAGATCTTTTTTTTTTTTTTGGTGTTAGTTCTAGGAGGTCTTGTAGGGCTTCATAGAACCGTTCAACGTCAGCTTCTTCAGCACTAGTGGTTGATTAGCATCATCATTTTTGAGATTGCCCCAAAGTACTGAATTTTGGACTCTTTGTTGACTATGAGGACTACCCCCATTTCTTCTAAAGGATTCTTACCCACAGTAGTAGATATAATGGTCATCTGAATTAAATTCACACATTCCATTTCATTTTAGTTCACTGATTGCTAAAATGTTGATGTTCAGTCTTGCTGTCTCCTGTTTGTCTCACTTCCAATTTACCTTGATTCATGGACCTATGTTGCAGGTTCCTATGCAGTATTGTTTTTTACAACCTTGGACTTTACTTCCATTAACAGTCACATCCACACTGGGCATTGTTTTCACTTTGGCTCAGCCTTTTCATTCCCTCTGGAGCTATTTCTCCACTCTTCTCCAGTAGCATATTGGACACCTACCGACCTGGGGAATTCATCTTTCAGTGTCATGTCTTTTTGCCTTTTCATACCGTTCATGGGGTTCTCAAGGCAAGAATACTGAAGTGGTTTGTCATTCCCTTCTCCAATGGGCCACGTTTTGTCAGAACTCTCCACCATGACCTGTCCATCTTGGGTGGCCCTACACAGCATGGCTCATAGTTTCATTGAGTTAGACAAGCCTATGATCCAAGTAACTGTCAGTTTTAATTTATTTCAATTTCATTTGGGAGATGGTTGGCATAGGGATAAATTTAAAGGCTAATATTTTTGTGTGCTGTACTCACTTGTAAAGATAAACTAGTTTTTTGCTGTTTGTTTTTGATTTTGATTTTGGTAGAAGCAATTCTGAAAACTTATTGCAAATGATACTTTAATTTTGTCCAGGAATCTTGGCTTGCTTTTACTGTGGCAGGGAAAGTTTGAAATTGGGATTCAGCTTTCAAAACTAACTCTCCATTACTGTCTTTTTTCAAGGACGGCAATTTTCAAGTCAATTTTGGGCTTTAGTATTCACTGCACCAAACATTCTTGAAGTTTCCACACTTGCCTATAAATAAGATGTTCAATCATCTTTAAAATGTCAAATCTTCTGATAAATTGAATTTCATAAAATATTGCTCTATTGATCTTAGTGCCTAACTTTCTATTGAACATTTCTTACTGGGACTTTTCTGTTGTGTACTTACACAGATAGAGACATTTATGATGTCAGGTCCCTGACTCTAAATTCAGATCCTGGCACTACATCAAATCCAAACTGATCATAGCAACCTTCTCCTCATTGCTGCCACTTTAACTTTGAGGTAAAATTTCTTTAATGTTTTCAAAATTATGTAGAGATGAGCCCTGTGAATCTACACTGTGGATAGTACATAGTACATAGTGGGTGTGTAATTTGGGCTTCCTTTTGTCCTAGAACAAAAGAAAGTCAAACTTGTCTCAGAACTCAATTTTGAGAGACCATTGCATTTACAGAAATGCTATTGAGGAAAACTGATGACAGGGCCAGACTGAACAGGGAAAATTCAAAACAAACTGTTTTTCTCCGCACCAACTTTCCAAGGCTACTCTCAAAATAGTCTGCAGTTATGTGAAGGTTTTTTTTTTTTTTTTAAGCAAATAACATTTTCATATCTTTATAATGAATGCCGTCTGTTCTTGCCATTTGTTAGGGCAACTCAATGAGAAAATATCATTTGGATTGTTGTTGTTGTTCAGTTGCTCAGTCATGAACAAGTCTTTGTGACCTGATGGACTGTACCACACCAGGCTTCCATCCCTGTCCTTCACTATCTCTCAGACTTTGCTCAAACTCAGGTCTGTTAAGCCGATGATGCCATCTAACATCTCATCCTCTGTTGCCCTCTTCTCCTCTTGCCTTCAATCTTTCCCTGCATCAGCGCCTTTTCCAGTGAGCTGGCTCTTTGCATTGGGTGGCCAAAGTATTGGAGCTTCAGCTTCAGCATCCGTCCTAACAATGAATATTTGAAGTTGATTTCCTTTAGGATTGACTGGTTTGATCTCCTTGCTGTCCAAGAGATTCTCAAGAGTCTTCTCCAATACCACAATAAGAAAGCAACAATTCTTCAGTGCTCAGCCTGCTTTATGGTCCAAATCTCACATCTGTACATGACTACTGGAAAAACCATAGCTTTAACTTTATGGACCTTGTCAGCAAACTGATATCTCTGCTTTTTAATATGCTGTCTAGGTTTGTCACAACTTTTCTTCCAAGGAGCAAGTGTTTGTTTGTTTGCTTGTTTAGTTTGTTTGTTTTCTTTTTGATTTTTAATTTTATGGCTGCAGTCACTGTCCACATTGGGACCAAATACCATGATCTTCATTTTTGTCTGTTGAATTTTAAAGCCAGATTTCTCACTCTCCTCTTTCACTTTAATCAAGAGGCCCTTTAGTTCTTCTTCACTTTCTGCCATCAGAGTGATATCATCTGCATATCTGAGGTTACTGATATTTCTCCCAGCAGTCTTGATTCCAGCTTGTGCTTCATCCAGCCCAGCACTTTGCATGATGTACTCTACATATAAGTTAAGTAAGCAGGGTGACAATATACAGCCTTAATGTACTCCTTTTCCTATATCCACAGATGAATAGCTCCACAAGAGGAATACTCAGCACCTTCCCTCCTAGTTGGAGCTCCAGTTTCACCTACATATCACTGCAGGTCAGAAACACAAAGAAATGGATCTGAAGGCTTCTACTCGAACAACATGAACTATGGATGGAGGCTGGTGACATTTTACAGGAGACAGGAATCAACACCTTCCCCAAGAAAAAGAAATGCAAAAAAAAAAAGCAAAATGGCTGTCTGAGGAGGCCTAACAAATAGCTGTGAAAAGAAGAGAAGCTAAAGGCAAAGGTGAAAAGGAAAGATATACCCATTTGAATGCAGAGTTCCAAAGAATAGCAAGGAGAGATAAGAAAGCCTTCCTCAGCGAACAATGCAAAGAAATAAAAGAAAACAATAGAATGGGAAAGACTAGAGATCTCTTCAAGAAAATCAGAGATACCAAGGGAACATTTCATGCAAAGATGGGCTCGATAAAGGACAGAAATGGTAGGGACATAAGAGAAGCAGAAGATATTAAGAAGAGGTAGGAAGAATACACAGAATAATTGTACAAAAAAGATCTTCACGACCCAGATAATCATGATGGTGTGATCACTCACTTAGAGCCAGACATCCTGGAATGTGAAGTCAAATGGGCTTTAGGAAGCATCACTACGAACAAAGCTAGTGGAAGTGATGGAATTCCAGTTGAGCTATTTCAAATCCTGAAAGATGACGCTGTGAGAGTGCTGCACTCAATATGCCAGAAAATATGGAAAACTCAGCAGTGGTCACAGGACTGGAAAAGGTCAGTTTTCATTCCAATCCCAAAGAAAGGCAATGGCAAAGAATGCTCAAACTACCACACAATTGCACTCATCTCACACGCTAGTAAATGAATGCTCAAAATTTTCCAAGCCAGGCTTCAGCAATACGTAAACCATGAACTTCCAGATGTCCAAGCTGGTTTTTGAAAAGACAGAGGAACCAGAGAACAAATTGCCAACATCCACTGGATCATCGAAAAAGCAAGAGAGTTCCAGAAAAACATCTATTTCTGCTTTATTGACTATGCCAAAGCCTTTGATTGTGTGGATGACAATAAACTGTGGAAAATTCTGAAAGAGATGGGCATACCTGACCTGCCTCTTGAGAAACCTGCATGTAGGTCAGGAATCAACAGTTAGAACTGGACATGAACAACAGACTGCTTCCAAATAGGAAAAGGGGCATGTCAAGGCTGTATATTGTCACCCTGCTTATTTAACTTATATGCAGAGTACATCATGAGAAACGCTGGGCTGGATGAAGCACAAGCTGAAATCAAGATTGCCGGAAGAAATATCAATAACCTCAGATATGCAGATGACACCACACTTATGGAGAAAGTGAAGAAGAACTAAAGAGCCTATTGATGAACGTGAAAGAGGAGAGTGAAAAATTTGGCTTAAAGATCAACATTCAGAAAACTAAGATCATGGCATCTGGTCCCATCACTTCATGGAAGATAGATGGGAAAACAGTGGAAACAGTGGCTGACTTTATTTTGGGGGGCTCCAAAATCACTGCAGATGGTGATTGCAACCATGAAATTAAAAGACACTTACTCCTTGGAAGGAAAGTTATGACCAACCTAGATAGCATATTAAAAAGCAGAGACATTACTTTTTCAACAAAGGTCCGTCTAGTCAAGGCTATGGTTTTTCCAGTGGTCATGTATGGATGTGAGTTTGGACTATAAAGAAAGCTGAGTGCCGAAGAATTGATGCTTCTGAACTGTGGTGTTGGAGAAGACTCTTGAGAGTCCCTTGGACTGCAAGGAGATCCAACCAGTCCATCCTAAAGGAGATCAGCCCTGGGTGTTCATTGGAAGGACTGATGTTGAAGCTGAAACTCCAATACTTTGGCCACCTCATGCAAAGAGCTGACTCATTTGAAAATACCCTGATGCTGGGAAAGATTGAGGGCAGAAGGAGAAGGTGACGACAGAGGATTAGATGGCTGGATGGCATCACTGACTCCATGGACGTGGGCTTGGGTGGACTCAGGGAGTTGGCAATGGAGAGGGAGGCCTGGCGTGCTGCAGTTCATGGGGTCGCAAAGAGTCGGACATGACTGAGTGACTGAACTGAGCTGAACTGAACTCCACCAACTAGGGAGCAGAACCCACCTCTGACAGGGCAGTGACAACCACAAAGCAAAAGTAGAGGCACTACTCAATACCCAGAGCAGGCTTGAGTCAGCACAACCTGTCACGCCTCCTACAAAGGGGATAATGGCCAGCATAGCCTGAGTAAACAGGTGGCAGACATCAATACCATAAAAAACCCTCGCAACAAAAAATATTAAACCCATGCAGGCTACCCAGATATGTTCCCACATAAAATAGTGCTCCAAGGCAGTCTGAAGATCTAATATCAGGCAGAACAACCCGCAGAACGTTTAATGTTGAAGACAAACAGATCTTGAGTGCAGGAACTCCACAGGGCTGGGTGAAACAGAAACTCCACTCTTGCAGAATGCACACAAGTTCTCATGTACACTGGAACCCAGAACAAAGCAGTATCTGCACAGAACCTGGGCTACACCTTCCTAAGGATCTTAGGGGTTCTTCTGGAGAAGTGAAAGTTAAGTATAACTCACTGTGAGGGCAAGGACACTGGTAGCAGAAGCTCCAGGGGGTACTGATCAGAGTGAGATCTCCTAGAGGTCCACATTTCAGCACCAAGACCAGGTCATCCCTAAACCTGCAGGCTCAAGAGCTAGAAAGCCTCAGACCAAAAAACCACCAAGACAGGAATCAGCCCCACGCATCAGAAGACAGGCTGCCTAAAGTTATACAGTGTTCACAGCCACTTCAAAACACACCCTTTGATACTTCCCTGCCTATCAGAGGGACAAAATCCAGCTCCACCAATGAAAGGGCAGGAACCAAGAACCCTGCACAAGTCCCTGGATCAACCTCACCTAGCAGGGAGCAGACATCAGAAGCAAGAGGAATTATGATGTCGCAGCCCATGGAAAATAGACCACAAACACCAAAATTCAGAGAAATGAGTCAACAGAGAAATATGCTGCAAACAAAGGAACAAGGTAAATATGGATAAGAATAACCAAATGAAGCAGAGATAGGCAATGTATCTGAAAACAAATTCAAAGAAATAATAATAAAGATGATCCAAAATCTCAGAAAAAGCGTGGAAGCACAGAGAGTGAAGATACAAGAAAAGTTTAACAAGGAGTTAGAAAATTTAAAGAACAAAGCAACAGAGATAAACAATACAATAACTGACATGAAAAATATACTAGAAGGAGTTAATAGCAGAATAACTGAGGCAAAAGAATAAGTGAATTGGAGACAGAGTAGTGGAAATCACTGCCACAGAATAAGATAAAGAAAAAAGAATGAAAAGAAATGAGGACAGACTCACTCAGATTTCTGGAACAATATAAAATGCACTAACATTTTCATTATACTGGTCTCAGAAGTATAGAGAAAGAGAAAGGGTCTGAAGTGGTTATAATCAAAAACTTCCCTAATGAGGGAAAGAAAATAATCAGTCAAGTCCAGGAAGTGCAGAGTCCCATATAAGATAAACCCAAGCAGAAACAAGCCAAGACACATATTAATCAAGCTAACAAAAATTAAACACAAAGATAATAATAAAAATATTAAAATATTAAAAATATTAAAAATAATAAAAATATTAAAGGCAGCAAGGGAAAAATCAGCTAATAACATACAAGGGAATCCCCATAAGGTCAACAGCTGATCTTTCAACAGAAATTCTGCAGGCCAGAATGGAGTGGCAGAATATATTTAAAGTGATGAAAGAGAAAAACCTACAACCAAGAAAATTCAGTGCCACCAGACCAGCTTTGCAACAAATGCTAAAGGAACTTCTCTAGCCAGGAAATACAAGAGAAGTAAGACTTACAAAAACAATTAAAAATGGTAATAGGAATATACATATTGATAATTACCTTAAATGTAAATGGATTAAATATTCCAACCAAAAGACACAGACTGGCTCAATGGATACAAAAATAAGATCTGTATATATACTGTCTGTGAGACCCATTTCAGACTTAGGGACACATACAGATTGAAAATAGGGGATGGAAAAAGATATTCCATGCAAATGGAAATCAAAAGAAAGCTGCAGTAGCAATACTTTTATCAGACTAAACAGACTTTAAAATAAAGACTATTAAAATAGTCAAAGAAAGCACACTACATAATGATCAATCCAAGAAGATATAACAATTGTAAATATTTATGGACCCAACATAGGAGCACCTCAATACATAAGGCAAATGCTAATATGTAATAATAACATATATAATGATAACATATATACATATAAATGTATATAATGATAATGTATATAATAACATGAATGATAATAAAGCAAATCCATAAAAGGGGAAATCAACAGCAACACAACAATAGTGGATGACTTTAACACCCAACTTAGGCCAATGGAAATGTCCTCCAGACAGAAAATCATTAAGGAAACACAAGTTGTAAATGATACATTAGACTTAATGTATAGACTTAAGTGATATTTAAGTAGACTTAATTGATATTTACAGGATATTTCATATAGAAGTAGCAAAACACGCTTTCTTCTTGAGAGCACGTGGAACATTCTTCAGGACAGATTACAGCATGAGTCACAAAAAAATCCTTGAAGTTTAAGATAATTGAAATCATTTCAGGAGTCTTTTCTGGCCACAAGCTATGAGGTTAGATATTAGTTATTTGGGGGGGGGGACTTAATAAACACAAACACATGGAGGCTAAACAGTGTGCTACTAAATAACCAAGACATCACTGAAGAAATCAAAGAGGAAATAAAATATCTCTAGAGACAAATCACAGTGAAAACATGATGAACCAAAATGCATGGGATGCAGTAAAAGCAGCTCTAAGAGGTAAGTTTATAGCAATACAATTCTACCTCAAGAGACGAGAAAAATCTCAAATAAATAACCTAAACTTATAACTAAAGCAATTAGAGAAAGAAAAACAAAAACCCAGTTAGGAGAAGGAAAGAAATTTTACAGATCAGATCAGAAATAAGTGAAAAAGAAATGAAGGAAACAATAGTGAAGATCAATAAAACTAACAGCTGGTTCTTTGAGAAGGTAAGCAAAATTTATGAACTGTTACCAGACTTATCAAGAAAACAAGAGAGAAGACTCAAATCAATCAAATTAGCAATAAAAAAGGAAAATTTACAACTAATACCACAGAAATGCAAAGGATCATAAGAGACTACTAGAAGCAACTATGTGCCAATAAAATGGACAACTTGGAAGAAATGGACAAATTCTTAGAAAAGTATAACTTTCCAAGACTGAACGAGAAGAAAATAGAACATATGAATATATCAATCATAAATACTAAAGTTGAAATGGTGATTAAAAATCTTCCAAAAAGCAAAAGTCCAGGGCCAGGTGGCTTCAAAGGCAAATTCTATCAAATATTTAGAAAAGAACTAGCACCTATTGTTCTCAAACTCATCCAAAAAAATTTCAGAAGACAGAACACTCCCAAACTTATTCTACAAGTCCGCCATCACCTTGACATCAAAATGAGATGGACATCACACACACAAAAATAAAATTACAGGACATTACTGATGAAAATAGATTAAAAAATCCTCAACAAAAATGTAGCAAGCATAGTCCAAAAACACATAAAAAGGATCATACATCATGATCAAATTGTGTTTATCCCAGGGATGCAGGCATTCTTCAAAATCCACAAATCAGTCAATGTGATATACCATGTTAACAAACTGAAGGATAAAAACCATATGACCATCTCAATAGATGCAGAAAAAGCTTTTGACAAAATTCCACACCCATTTATAATAAAAACTCTCTGGAAATGGACATCAAGGGAACCTACCTCAACAAAATAAATGCCATATATGACAAACTCACAATCAACACTATTCTCAGTGGTGGAAACCTGAAAGCATTTCCTCTAAGATCAGGAATAAGACAAGGGTGTTCACTCTTGCTACTATTGTTCAACATAGTGTTGGAAAAAAGAAAAAGAAATAAAATGGATCCAAATTTGAAAAGAAGAAGTAAAACTGTCAGTTTGCAGATGTACTGATACTATACTTAGAAAAGCCTAAAAGCTCCACCAGAAAATTCATAGAACTAATCAATGAATTTAGTAAAGTTACAGGATACAAGGGTAATACACAAGAATCTCTTGCATTCCTATACACTTACAATGCAAAATCATAAAGAGAAATTAAGAAAACAATCCCACTTAGTATTGCAACAAAAAATAATAAAATACCTTTGAATAAGCTTACCTAAAGAGACAAAAGACCTGTATGCTGATAACTATAAGACACTAATGAAAGAAATCAAAGATGACACAAACAGATGGAGAGATATATTATGTTTTTGGATTGGAAGAATCAATATTGTGAAATGACTACTACTCAAAGCAATCTACAGATTCAATGCAATCTGTATTAGATAACCAAAGGCATTTTCCACAAAACTAGAACAAAATTTTTACACTTTGTGTGGAAACATGAAAGATCCCAAATAGACAAAGTGATTTTGAGGGGAAAAAAAATGGAGCTGGAGAAATCAGATTCTCTGACTTCAGGCTATATTACAAAGACAATCATTAAGACATGGTACTGGCACAAGAAAGAGAGCCCAGATACAAACTGACACACATAATGGGCACCTGATATTTGCCAAAGGAGGCAAAAATATACAACGGATAAAAGGTAGTCTTTTCAATAAATAATGCTCATAAAACTTGACAGCTACATGTAAAAGAATGATATTAGAACACTTCTTAACTGCAAGTAGAAAAATGAACTCAAAATGGATTAAATATCTAAATATAAGGTCAGACAATGAAACTCTTAGAGGAAAACATAGAACACTCATTGGCATAAAAATCTTTAACATAATCACAGCAAGATTCTCTTTGACTCCCCCTTCTAGACTAATGGAAATAAAGATAAAATAAACAAAGTGGTCCTAATTAAATTTAAAAGCTTTATGCACTGCTGCAAAGTAAGCCATAAACAAAACAAAAAGACGGCCCTCAGAATGGGAGAAAACATTTGCAAAAGAAGCAACTGACAAAACATTAATCTTTGAAATATATAAAAAGCTCATGTAGTTCAATATCAAATAACCCAATAAAAAATGAGTGAGTGACCTAAATAGATATTTCTCCAAAGAAAACATACAGATGACCAACAAATACACGAAAAGGTGCTCAACATCACTAATTACTAGAGAAATGCAAATCAAAAGCACAATGAAATATCACCTCACACTGGTTAGAATGGCCATCATTAAAAAATCTACAAACAATAAATGCTGGAGAGAGTGTGGAGAAAAGGGAACCTCCTACACTGTGGGTGGCAATATAAATTGGTACAACCACTATGGTGAACAGTATGAAGGTCCCTTTAAAAAAACTAAAAAATAGAGCTACCATATGATCCAACAATCTCATTCCTGGGCATATATCCAGAGAAAACCATAATTTGAGGAGATGCATGCACCCAACCTAAATGTTCATCAACAGAGGAATAGATGAAGAAGATGTAGTACGTATATACAGTGCAACATTGCTCAAACATACAAAAGAATGAAATAACTTCACTTGCAGCAACATGAATGGACTTGAAGATTGTGGTATTGAATGAAGTAAGTCAGACAGAAAGACTAAAGTCCTATGATCTTGCTTATATGTGGAATCTTAAGGGTACAAATGAACTTATTTACAAAATGGAAAGATTAACAAATTTAGAAAACAAACTTATGGTTACCAGGGGGAAATAGGGGAGAGATAACTTGGGAGATCGGCATTGACATATATACACTACTATATATAAAATATATAACAAATAAGAACCTACTGAATAGCACAGGGGATTTTTTCAATACTCTGTAGTGACTTAAATGGAAATAGAATCTAAACAAGAGTGAATATGTGTGTATGTATAACTAACTCATTTTGCTGTATAGCAGAAACTGACAAAACATTATAAATCCACTATACTCCAATAAAAAATTAATTTAAAAAGAACACATATTGTCTAGCCTAAGTAAATCTCAAGGATTTCACATGTAGTCAAAGTAAAAATTATTAATAGGATATCTTACATGCGTTTTTAAATCCATTGTGTACTTACTGTATAATTATAGCACATCTCATTTTGAATAAATATCAACTTATATTTGGAAGTACTTCATATGAGTTTATATTTCATAAAAGTTATAGTTGAAAAAGTAGATTTATACTCCTAAATTGTAAGCATACTTAGACATTTCCCAATAACTGAATTGAGTGTAAGGTTTTACTTGAATCTCCCTGGGACCCATCAACTGCATGTGTCTGGTCAATATGTGTCAAGTTCAGTGTGAGGTTCACAGGCGACTCTCCCAGGACTCCACTGACATAAGAGGAGGACCAGTGGCACAACCTGCAAGTCTTCCAGATTCAGTGTTTTCTGGAAGTCAGGAATAGCTGGCTGGCTGGTGAGCTTGTTGGCAGTTTCAGGGGTGAATTAATCATTGATTGAGTGACATGACCAAATCTGTTTTAGAACAGGGCCACTCAAGGTGTCACAGACAGTGAAGTCTCACAGGATTTCACACTTTGTTAGAAGGTTTTATTCCATCATTAGATAATATTACATGATATCATTTAGATGATATTGCAGAAAACACACCTTGATAGCTGTAACATCACATATAACATCTTTATACAAAGGAAATAGTCCAGTGCTTAATCGTTTGTTCATGTTGAAGCTTTAAAGCATTGACATTTTCCCAAGGCCTTGTGCTAAGGAATGGGAGCCCAAGGCTGAGCTGTTTTTGCTTCTGCTCAGGAGGCAGAATCAATAAGCAGACAATCATGGTAGAATGTGCTAGAAGGTTTGATGGAGGGAATCACAGAAGTGAGGCTTCCAGCTCCAGCTGTGTAGGGAGGAAAATATGGAGAAACTTTCTTAGAGAAAGTAACCTATGATGAGACTGTTGATGGAACAGGACCTCTGAAGTCTCATGTTGTCAGGTCAAAGAGTTGAGGGGAGGCGGGTCCTGGGAGTCATGAACTCCATTTCCCACCTCCTGCAAGCTGCAGTCATGCATCAGTTGTTTGAACTGGATACTTTTTGTTTCACAAAATCAAAAACATAGATAGAGAGCTTGTGGCAGGAAGTGCTGGATCTGGAGTTGCAAGGAAACTGAAAACCATTAAGTGGTCAGAGCCAGGGAGGGGTAACAAATGGAGAGAGGTCTAGGGGCAGGTAGTGACAGACCTTGCTTTTCATTTTCCAAAACTAGGGGAAATATTATAGTGGCTGGATTGAGAGCCCTGCTGAGGGTTTGGAATCTCAGGTTTCCTGCCTGTCTAGCAGCCTCCTCTGTTCTCTACCCTCCAAGACAGGATTCTTGCCTGCAGATGAACACTGAATGGTTTTATAATTTAAAAAATTAAATTACTCACCAAATAATTCATTACAAATTCTGTGTCCATGAGCTGTATTAATAGTGATTAAGAAACAAGTGCTCTCAGATTCAATTAGCAAAACTGCAAGTATTTACAGAGGTTTATACTGGAAAACTGAGGAAAATATGCAGGTGTGCAAATGTGACCTACCTGAAGGTGCTGCAGAAGAGCTTGAAAAATGCCTCTCCTTCAGAAAGTGCTTTCCTTGTATTGCCATTTTCTTTTTGGGTGACAAATACAGCTGATGATGAGGCCAGTGAAACTTTAGGTTTGGACTCAGACTCTTGAGTCAGGATTCCCAGACTTTCCTGTTGAATTACTGCTTATGAACTTATAGATTCCTCAGCCCCACTTCTGGTGATTCAAGCTCAAGAAGTTCAGATATGGGGCTTAGAAATCTATAAGTTAAAAAGTAACTCATATGACTCTTGTCATAAGACAAATTTGGGGAATGTGCTCCAAGCTGATCACAGCTGTGAAATGCCATCTGTGGGGATGGATGGTGATGGAACATGGGGATGCCATTTACTAGTCCTTTCTGGTTTGTCTTTACCATAGATAATGTAGAAGACTATCTCTCTCCATGGATTCTGAATGAGTAGTTTAATCCAGTAAACATGAAAACAAGAAGAAGGCATCATGACTTGCTAATTAATTCTCTCTCTTTTATATAAACAAGAGAAAACAAATAGTTTGGGAATGTAATCATGGAAACCCAACCTGGATTTCTGGAACATTCTTGGTATTTTTGCAAATAAAATCTTATTTGACAAGAAAAGAGGAGAGTTTGTGACTTAAATGTCTTCCTGGATCATAGAATTTTTAGGACAAAAAAGACATTGGAGAGAATGGAGTCTAATACCTTCACAGTGTAGATGAAAGTCTGCTAACTCAGAGAGATGAGGCACCTGCCCAAGGCCACTCAGGTGATGAAATGAGCTATCTAAAGACTGGAGAAGTGACACCACGTTTCCTGAACCTTGGCTTCTGGCTTCCAGTGCCTCCTTCTGGCACAACTATTGCCTCTAAGATACTCTGAAACTCTGATTATATGGCTACAATATGCTAGGGAGCAGGGAAGGAAGGAAGAACTGCAATTTGTTTCAATAAATATTTAATAATAACCTAATGTATTCAAGGAATTTGGTGGCAAAATAGACATGTTGTTGTTGTTTAGTCAGTAAGTCATTTCCTAATCTTTGTGACCTCATGAACTGCAGCACAACAGGCTCCCCTGTCCTTCACAATCACTTAGAGTTTGCTAAAATTCACGTCCATTGAGTTGGTGATGCTATCTAATCATCTCATTCTCTGCCACACTCTTCTACTTTTGCCTTCAATCTTTCCCAGCATCAGGGTCTTCATCTGTTCATGTCAGGTGGCCAAAGGACAGAAGCTTCAGCATCAGTCCTTCCAATGGGTGTGAAAGTGAAAGTCTCCAGTCGTGTCTGACTCTTTGTGACCCCATAGACTATACAGTCCATGAAATTCACCAGGCCAGAATACTAGAGTGGGTAGTCATTTCCTTCTCCAGGGGATCTTCCCAACCCAGCGATCAAACCCAGGTCTCCCACATTTCAGGCAGATTCTTTACCAGATGAGCCACCAGGGAAGCCCTTCCAATGAATATTCAGTGTTGATTTCCTTCAGAATTGATTGGTTTGATCTCCTTACAGTCTAAGGGACTCTCAAGAGTCTTCCCCAGCACCATAATTTTAAAGCATCAATTCTTCAGCACTCAGCCTTCTTTATGGTCCAACTCTCACATCTGTACATGACTACTGGAAAAACAATAGCTTTGACTATGTGGGACTTTGTCATCAAAATGATGTCTCTTTTTTATAATGTGCTTACTAGGCATGATAGATATACAGATGCATAAAATAAGACTGCTGTCCTTTAGATCACAAAAGCATGTAAATGAATAAGTGAAATACAGAGGGACAGACACTAAGCAGAAATGTATGTAGGACAGTGGTAACTCCAGAGAGGAAGAAACGAACTTCTTGAGAAATCAGAAAGTCACAGAGGGCTTTGAGTCAGAAGTTAAAAGTTCATCATCCTAATGAAAGAAATAGCACATCTGGCAGAAAGCAAATGTTCAAGAGGTTGGAGGAGAGAAAACTCTAGAGTAGGTGTCATAAACATTTTCTGTAAAGAGCAAGGAAATAAAAATTTTAGGCTTTGTGGGTCATAGGTTTTCTGCTGCAACTGCTCTACTCTGTCAGCCACAGACAATGTGCAAGCAAATGGGCACATTCATGCTTTAGGTTCTGCTTAGTTACTCAGTTTTGTCTGACCCTTTGTGACTCATTTCAGGCAAGAATACTGGAATGCATTGTCATTTCTTCCTCCAAGGGGTATTCCTAACCCATGGATTGAACCTGCATCCCCTGTGTCTCCTGCTTTATAGGCGGATTCTTAACCTGCTGGGTCATCAGGGAAGCTCATAAAATTAGACAGTTAGCCAGATTTGGCCAGTGGGATATCGTTTGCATGCCACTGTAAAGTATATAAGTAGTTAACAATGGAAAGTATGACAAAAGATGAATTTATTTAGCTTCAGTTCAGTTCAGTTCAGTTGCTCACTCATGTCCAACTCTTTGCGACCCCATGGACTGCAGTACAACAGGTTTCTCTGTCCATCAGCAACTCCCAGATTTGCTCAAATTCATGCTCATTGAGTCAGTGATGCCATCCAACCATCTCATCCTGTCATCTCCTTTTCCTCCTGCCTTCAATCTTCCCCAGCATCAAGGTCTTCTCTAATGAGTAAGTTCTTCACATCAGGTGGCCAAAGTATTGGAGCTTCAGCTTCAGCATCAATCCTTCCAATGATTATTCAGGACTGATTTCCTTTAGGGTTAACTGGTTTGATCTCCTTGCAGTCCAAGGGACTCTCAAGAGTCTTCTCCAACACCACAGTTCAAAAACATCAATTTTTTGGTGCTCAGCTTTCTTTATGGTCCAACTCTCACATCCATACATGACTACTGGAAAAGCCATAGCTATGACTAGACGGACCTTTGTTGGCAAATAAAGTCTCTGCTTTTTAATATGTCATCTAGACTGCTCATAGCTTTTCTTCCAAGGAGCAAGTTTCTTAATTTCATGGTTGCATTCAATATCTGCAGTGATTTTGGAGCCCAAGAAAATAAAGTCTGTCACTGTTTCCATTGTTTCCCCATATATTTGCCATGGAGTGATGGGACCATATGCCATTATCTTAGTTTCTTTGAATATTGAGCTTTAAATCACCTTTTTTCACTCTCGTCTTTCACTTTCATGAAGAGGCTCTTTAGCTCCTCTTCACTTTGTGTCATAAGGGTGGTGTCATCTGCATATATGAGGTTATTGATATTTCTCATGGCAATCTTGATTCCAGCTTGTGCTTCATCCAGCCTGGCATTTTGCATGATGTACTCTGCATATAAAGTAGATGAACAGGGTGACAATATACAGACTTGACATACTCCTTTCCTGATTTGGAACCAGTCTGTTATTCCATGTCTGTTTCTAACTGTTGCTTCTTGACCTGCATACAGATATCTCAGGAGGCAGGTAAGGTGGTCTGGTATTCCCATCTCTTTAAGAATTTTCCAGTTAGCTGTAATCCGTACAGTCATAGGCTTTGACATAGACAATAAAGCAGAAGTAGATGTTTTTCTGGAACTCTTTTTCTTTTTCTATGATCTTAGCTTGATAAGGACCAAATTAAGAAGGGATTTGCATGGTAAAGACTTACTTGCATGAGTCACTTATATTCTCTGAGCTTTAGCATCTTCATCTGTGAAATGGCAATAAAAATAACACCCCAAGAAATATCGTTGTGAATACTATCTGAGATAAATCTAGCATAATTCCTGGCATTTTGCTATAAAATATTAATTGCTAATGCTCTACAAACAGGGTACATTTAGAGTTGAGAATGTTGATTTGCCACGGGTTCAGAATTGATTCAAGAAGAGAAGTACTTGTTTCCAATAGCAGGTTAATAAGGAGAGAGGCTGTTTGGCTATAAGTTCAGAGGGAAAGTCTTCAATGGAATATTTTTCCATTGAGGCTCCAAGTCAAATGGCCTCTTATTATCTGAACTTACTTAGACTTCCAGGAGAAATATCAATCACCTCAGACACACAGATGGCACCATCCTTATGGCTAAAAGCGAAGAAGAACTAAAGAGCCGCTTGATGAAAGTGAAAGAGGAGAGTTAAAAAGTTGATTTAAAGCTCAACATTCAGAAAACTAAGATCACGGCATCCGTTCCCATCACTCCGTGGCAAATAGATGGGGAAACAGCAGACTTTATTTTTGGGAGCCCCAAAACACTGCAGATGATGACTGAAGCCTTGAAATTAAAAGAAGCTTGCTCCTTGGAAGAAAAGGTATGACAAACCTAGACAGTGTATTAAAAAGCAGAGACATCACTTTACCGACAAAGGTCTGTCTAGTTCAAAGGTATGATTTTTCCAGTAGTCATGTATGGATGTGAGAGTTGGACCATAAAGATTCTTGAGAGTCCCTTTGACAGCTAGGATATTAAACCAGTCAGTCCTATAGGAAATCAACACTGGATGTTCATTGGTAGGACTGATGATGAAGCTCCAATACTTTGGCCACCTGATGTGAAGAGACAACTCATTGGAAAAGTCCCTGATGCTGGGAAAGATTGAAGGCAGGATGAGAAGGGGATGACAGAGGAAGAGATGGTTGGACGGCATCACTGACTCAATGCACATGAGTCTGAGGAAACTCCATGAGATAACGAAGGAGAAGGAAGCCTGTGGTCACAAAGAGTCGGACATGACTGAGCGACTGAACAACAACTTATATTACGCCCAATGGAAAGCTACTAATATCCTTTCAACAAATGCTCTCTTTGCTTTATTCATTTCTTCCACTGGATGTGAGCATCTTGAAAGTGGAACATTTATCTCTGTATCCATGGCATCTTGCAGCCAGTAGAACTCAGTGTTTGACAGAGATGCCTTATATCTGTCATTCCATCTGTGTGCCTTCTTTCTTTTCTCCTCTTTAAATCCTAGTTTCATCGCTATGCCATGTAGACTTTTGATCTTATAGCAGTAACAATATATAACATTTTTGACTTCTTACTATATGTGAGGCATTATCCTCAACAATTTATGTACTTCAGTTCCATATCTTCTATTATATGAGGTAGATATTATTTAATGATATGGTTATATAACAGTGATGTAAGTATTGTTATTACTCCTATTTTGCAGATGAGAAAACAGGGGCTTAAAGAATACATTCTCCAAATTTTATGGCTACTAAGTGAGAGGACTGGGATTTGAGTCAGATTTGTCTGATTTCAAAGCATATAACTGTGCCCTGGAAGGATACTTATTTGTGCACTATCTTTTGATGTTCCAAATTATTCATTGTAAGTCAGACTCTTTCCTCAACCAGACTGTGTTTCTGAATATTTTTTTTCTCAGTACCCAATTTAAGATGGGAAAGTTAACATTTATTAAATTCCTGAAGACTTAATTTGAAAAGTCCTTTGTCCCACAGTCACTTGGACTGTTCCAAAGAATGCATTACTAACTCATTCTTGGCCTTTGGAAATTACCACTCTTTTGACATATGGCAAGAGTGGAAGTATTTTTCTCTGCTTATATGTTAAGCAGCATTATAACAGTTGCCTGAAAATATTGGCTGACCAATCATAACACAAGCACCTGGATGTTTTAATTACAGATGACAAGTCAGCCCAGAAGTGCAGTCTCACTGTTGAGGAGGCCTGATACTCAGCATCTTCTTGAAGAAAATACCTTCTCAGTTAAATTCAAATCATGAGTGGTGGTCCTAAGATGGTGGAGGAATAGGACAGGGAGACCACTTTCTTCCCCACAAATTCATCATAAAAACTTTTGAACGCTGAGCAAATTCCACAAAGCAACTTTGGAATGCTGGCAGGGGACATTGGGCATGCAAGAAGGCATCCCATTATCTTCAAAAGGAGGTAGGACAAGATATAAAAGATAAAAAGAGAGACAAAAGAGGTAGGGATGGAGATCAGTCCCAGGAAGGGAGTCTTAAAAGAGGAGACGTTTCCAAACACCAGGACACACTCTGACTGGCAGGTCTGTGGGGAGTTTTGGAATCTCAGAGGGCAACATAACCGGGAGGAAAAATAAATAAATAAATAAATAAATAAATAAATAAAACCCCACAGATTATGAGCATAACAGCAACTCCCAGCATAGAAGTAGCCCAGATGCTCTCATCCATCATCAGTAAGCAGGGGCTGAACAGGGAGGCACAGGCTGCATAGCATAAGGTAGAGATGGTTGGATGGCATCGGACCAGACCTGAATGCCCTGAAGGCAATCTGAGGGAACTAACATGAGATAGCAACCCAAATGTGGGATAGCCAGAGAGACAGAGAAAGAAAAAAGAGAGAGAGAGAACTTTCCTGTGAAAAGTTCTAATCTAAGGCACTGTCAGCCTGCTCACAGAACAAAGGACTGAGTGAACACCAGAGGAGAGCTAGCCAGCTGCAGACCGGCCCATTCCCCACTGGAGGCAGAGAGGCAGGCGGGGGGCAGCAAGAGCTGGAAGGCAAGGGGTAAACTCAGCCCCATGGACAGCATCCCCTACCAAACTGCAAGCAGGCTTCCAGTTGTTAACCAAGACTTCTTGGAATTCTGGATGGTTGACATCTTCTGGGAGGGTCGCAGCCATAGATCAGCTCCCCAGAAGAGACACATGACACACCTGACATGGGCGCACCTGCGGCCACCCAGGAAACTGAGCGGCTGGGGCTGAGGAGGTGATAAGATGCACTCCCCACCTGGGGAGGCTGTGCTCGCCAAGCACTTGGTCGCCTGAGCTGCTCGGACCTGAGAAGGGCACAAAACGCAAGCGCAACTGAATCTGCACATTTGTGGAGTACCTGAGAACCTTAACCTGAGAGGCTTAGACCTGGGAAGTGCACACAATCCAGGGCCCGCCTCAGAGAGTTCCCCAGCAAAACAACCTAGAGCCTGAGAAGTGTAGGCTGGGAAAGCTCACTCTCCGTGATCGGGGGTAAACCCAGTGTGGCCGAGACACTGCGAGCACTCCCCACACATGCCAGTGATATTTTTTTGCAGTGTTTCTCCCTCCCCACAGCACGACTGAACAAGTGAGCCTAAATAAGTGACCACCTTCACCCCCTTGTGTCAGAGAGGAAATTAGACACTGAAGAGACCAGTAAACAGAAGAAGCTAAAATAAACAGAGGGAACTGCTTTGGAAGTGACAGGTGCAACAGATTAAAACCCTGTAGCTAGCACCAACTACATTGAAAGGGGCCTATAGATTTTGAGAAGTATAAGCCGGATCAAAGAACTATCTAAAACTGAACTGACCCCGCATTGCCTGCAACAGCTCCAGAGAAATTCCAAGATATATTTTTACTATTATCTTTTTCAAATTAAAAAAAAAAACTAAGTCCTCTATTACTGCTTTAATTTTCATTTTTATAACCTACTATTACCTTACAAAAAAGACCTTATTTTTAAAGCAAACTTCATATATATATATTTTTTAATTTTTGTGACTTTTATTTTTACTATTGTATTTTTAAGAGTCTAACCTCTACTCTAGATTTTTAATCTTTGCTTTTTCGTATTTGTTATCAATTTTGTACCTTTAAGAACCCAATCTTCAGTATCCATTTTTACTTGGGAGTGTGATTACTGGCTTGATTGCTCTCTCTCCATTTTGACTCTCCTTTTTCTCCACCAGGTAGCTTCTATCTCCTCCCTCACCCTTCTCTTCTCTACCCAAATCTGTGAATCCCTTTGTGTGTTCTGGGCTATGGAAAACACTTAGGGAACTGATTACTGGCTGGATCTGTCTCTCTCCTTTTGATTCCCCCTTTTCTCCTCTTGGTCACCTCTGTCTCCTTCCTCCTTTTTCTCTTCTCTATGTAACTCTGTGAATCTCTACAGGTGTCCCTCACTGTGGAGAAGCTTTTCATCATTAACCTAGATGTTTTATCATCAGTGCTGTATAGATGGAGAAGTGAGGCTACTGTAAGAATAAAACTGAAAACCAGAGGCAGGAGGCTTAAGTCCAAAACCTGAGAACACAAAAGAACTCCTGACTCCAGGGATCATTAATCAATAAGAGTTCATCCAAAAGCCTCTGTACCTACACTGAAACCAAGCCCCACCCAAGAGCCAACAAGTTCCAGAGCAAGACATACCACACAAATTCTCCAGCAAGCAGGAACAGAGCCCTGAGCTTCAATATACAGGCTGCCCAAAGTCACACCAAACCCATAGACATCTCAAAACTCACTACTGGACACTTCATTGCACTCCAGAAAGAAGAAATCAAGGTCCACTCACAAGAACACAGATGCAAGCTTCCCTAACCAGGAAACCTTGACAAGCCACCTGTCAAAACCCACGCAGAGCAAGGAACCTCCACAGTAAAATGGAACCACAGACTGCCAGAATACAGAGAAGCCAACCCAAACACAGCAATCTAAACTATATGAAAAGGCAGAGAAATATCCAGCAGGTAAAGGAACATGATAAATGCCCACCAAACCAAACAAAAGAGGAGGAGATAGGGAGTCTACCTGAAAAAGAATTCAGAATAATGACAATAAAAATGATCCAAAATCTTGAAAAAAAAATGGAGTTACAGAAATATAGCCTGGAGACAAGATTTGAGAAGATGCAAGAAATGTTTAACAAGGACCTAGAAGAAATAAAAAAAAAGAGTCAATCAATAATGAATAATGCAATATACGAGATCAAAAACACTCTGGAGGGAACCAACAGTAGAATAACAGAGGCAGAAGATAGGATAGATGACATAGAAGATAGAACGGTAGAAATAAATGAAGCAGAGAGGAAAAAAAAAAAGAATTAAAAGAAGTGAGGATCACCTGAGAGACCTCTAGGACAATGTTAAATGCCACAACATTCGAATCATAGGAGTCCCAGAAGAAGAAGACAAAAGGAAACGCCATGAGAAAATATTTGAGGAGATAATATTTGAAAAGTTTCCCAAAATAGGGGAGGAAATAGTGACCCAAGTCCAAGAAACCCCGAGTCCCAAACAGGATAAACCCAAGGTGAAATACACCAAGACACATATTAATCAAATTAACAAAGATCAAACACAAAGAACAAATATTAAAAGCAGCAAGGGAAAAACAACAAATAACACCCAAGGGGATCCCCATAAGGATAACGGCTGATCTTTCAATAGAAACTCTTCAGGCCAGAAGGGAATGGCAGGACATACTTAAAGTGATGAAAGAGAAAAACCTACAACCCAGATTACTGTACCCAGCAAGGATCTCATTCAAATATGAAGGAGAAATCGAAAGCTTTACAGACAAGCAAAAGCTCAGAGAATTCAGCACCGCCAAACCAGCTCTTCAACAAATGCTAAAGGATCTTCTTTAGACAGGAACACAGAAAGGGTGTATAAACTCGAACCCAAAACAATAAAGTAAGTGGCAATGTGGTCATACTTATCAATAATTACCTTAAATGTAAATGGGTTGAATGCTCCAACCAAAACACAAAGACTGGCGGAATGGATACAAAAACAAGAATATATGTTGTCTACAAGAGACCCACCTCAAAACAAGGGACAAACACAGACTGAAAGTGAAGGGCTGGAAAAAGATATTCCACGCAAATAGAGAACAAGAGAGCAGGAGTAGCAATATTCATATCAGATTAAACAGACTTTAAAACAATAGCTGTGAAAAGAGACAAAGAAGGACACTACATAATGATCAAAGGATCAATCCAAGAAGAGGATATAACAATTATAAATATATATGCACCCAACATAGGAGCACTCCAATAGGTAAGACAAATGATAACAAGTATGAAAGGGGAAATTAACAATAACACAATAACAGTGGGGGACTTTAATATCCCACTCCCACATATGGATAGATCAACTAAACAGAAAATTAGCAAAGAAACACAAACTTTAAATGATACAAGGGACCAGTTAGACCTAATTGATATCTATAGGACATTTCACCTCAAAACAATGAATTTCACCTTTTTCTCAAGTGCACACGGGACCTTCTCCAAGATAGAACACATCCTGGGCCATAAATCTAGCCTTGGTAAATTCAAAAAATTGAAATACTTCCAAGAATCTTTTCTGACCACAATACAGTAAGATTAGATGTCAATTACAGGAGAAAAGCTATTTAAAATTCCAACATAAGGAGGCTGAACAACACGCTTCTTAATAATCAACAAATCACAGAATAAATCAAAAAAGAAATCAAAATATGCACAGAAATGAATGAAAATGAAAGCACAACAACCTAAAGCCTATGGGACACTGTAAAAGCAGTGCTAAGGGGAAGGTTCATAACAATACAGGCTTACCTCAAGAAATAATAAGAAAGTCAAATAAGTAACCTAACTCTACACCTAAAGCAACTAGAAAAGGAAGAAATGAAGAACCCTGGCGTTAGTAGAAGGAAAGAAATCATAAAAATTAGGGCAGAAATAAATGCAAAATAAACAAAAGGGACCATAGCAAAAACAGCAAAGCTAAAACCTGGTTCTTTCAGAAGATAAATAAAATTAGAAACCATTAGCCAGACTCATCAAGAAGCAAAGGGAGAAAAATGAAATCAACAAAATTAGAAATGAAAATGGAGAAATCACAACAGACAACACAGAAATACAAAGGATCATAAGAGACTACTACCAACAGCTATATACCAATAAAATGTACAACTTGGAAGAAATAGACAAATTCTTAGAAAAGTACAACTTTCCAAAATTGAACCATGAAGAAATAGAAAATCTTAACAGACCCATCACTAGCATGGAAATCGAAACTGTAATCAGAAATCTTCCAGTAAACAGAAGCCTAGGACCAGAAGGCTTCAGAGCCGAATTCTACCAAAAATTTAAAGAAGAGCTAACACCTATCTTACTCAAATTCTTCCAGAAAACTGCAGAGGAAGGTAAAGTTCCAAACTCATTCTATGAGGCCACCATCACCCTAATACTAAAACCAGACAAAGATGCCACAAAAAAAGAAAACTACAGGCCAATATCACTGATGAACATAGATGCAAAAATCCTTAACAAAATTCTAGCAAACGGAATCCAACAACATATTAAAACGATCATACATCATCATGATCAATTGGACTTTATCCCAGGGACGCAAGGATTCTACAATATCCACAAATCAATCAACGTAATACGCCACATTAACAAATTGAAAGATAAAAACTATATGATTATCTCAATAGATGCAGAAAAACCCTTTGACAAAATTCAACATCCATTTATGATAAAAACCCTCCAGAAAATATGAATAGAAGAAACATACCTCAACATAATAAAAGCCATATATGATAAACCCACAACAAACATTATCCTCAGTGTTGAAAAATTGAAAGCATTTCCTTTAAAGTCAGGGAAAAGACAAGGGTGCCCATTCTCACCACTACTATTCAACATAGTTTTGGAAGTTTTAGCCATAGCAGAGCAGAAAAAGAAATAAAAGGAATCCAAATTGGAAAGGAAGTAAAATTATCACTCTTTTGAAGATGACATGATTCTCTACATAGAAAACTCCAAAGACACCACCAGAAAATTACTAGAGCTAATCAATGAATATAGTAAAGTTGTAGGATATAAAATAAACACACAGAAATTGCTTGCATTCCTATACACTAACAATTCGAAACCAGAAATGGAAATTAATGAAACAATTCCATTCAACATTGCAATGAAAATAATAAAGTATTTAGGCATATATCTACCTAAAGAAACAAAAGACCTACATATAGAAAACTATAAAACACTGATGAATGAAGTCAAAGAGGACACAAACAGATGGAGAAATATACCATGTTCATGGATTGGAAGAATCAACATAGTGAAAATGAGTATATTACCCAAAGCAATCTATACATTCAATGCAATCCCTATCAAGCTACCAACGGTATTTTTCACAGAACTAGAACAAATAATTTCACAATTTGTATGCAAATATAAAAAAACCTCGAATAACCAAAGCAATCTTGAGAAAAAAGAATGGAACTGGAGGGATCAACCTACTTGACTTCAGGCTATACTACAAAGCTACAGTCATCAAGACAGTATGGTACTGGAACAAAGACAGAGATATAGATCAGTGGAACAAAATAGAAAGCCCAGATATATATCCACACACCTACGGACACCTTCTCTTTGACAAAGGAGGCAAGAATATACAATGCAGAAAAGACAATCTCTTTAACAAGTGGTGTTGGGAAAACTGGTCAACCACTTGTAAAAGAATGAAACTATAATACTTTCTAACACCATACATAAAAATAAACTCAAAATAGATTAAAGATTTAAATGTAAGACCAGAAACTATAAAATTCTTAGAGGAAAACATAGGACCAACAATAGGAAAACAATAGGAAAATAGGAAAATACTCTCTGACATAAATAGGAACAATAGGAAAATACTCTCTGACATAAATCACAGCAGGATCCTCTACTATCCACCTCCCAGAGTAATGGAAATAAAAGCAAAAAGAAACAAATGGGAACTAATTAAACTTAAAAGCTTTTGCACAACAAAGGAATTTATAAGCAAGGTGAAAAGACATCCTTCAGAGTGGGAGAAAATAATAGCAAATGAAGCAACTGACAAAGAATTAATCTCAAAAATATACAAGCAACTTCTGCAGCTCAATTTCAGAAAAATAAATGACTCAATCAAAACATGGGCCAAGGAACTAAACAGAAATTTCTCCAAAGTAGACATACACATGGCTAATAAACATATGAAAAGATGCTCAACATCACTCATTATCAGTTCAGTTCAGTTCAGTCGCTCTGTCGTGTCTGACTCTTTGCAACCCCATGAATTACAGCACACCAGGCCTCCCTGTCCATCACCAACTCCCGGAGTCTACCCAAACCCATGTCCATCGAGTCAGTGATGCCATCCAACCATCTCATCCTCTGTCGTCCCCTTCTCCTCCTGCCCCCAATCCTACCCAGCATTAGGGTCTTTTCTAATGAGTCAACTCTTCGCATTAGGTGGCCAAAGTACTGGAGTCACTCATTATCAGAGAAATGCAAATCAAAACCACAATGAGGTACCATTTCACTCCAGTCAGAATGGCTGCTATCCAAAAGTCTACAAGCAATAAATGCAGGAGAGGGTGTGGAGAAAAGGGAACCCTCTTATACTGTTGGTAGGAATGCAAATGTACATCCACTATGGAGAACAGTGTGGAGATTCCTTAAAAAACTGGAAATAGAACTGCCATACGACTCAGCAATCCCGCTGCTGGGCATACACACCGAGGAAACCAGACTTGAAAGAGACACGTGTTTCCCAATGTTCATTGCAGCACTGTTTACGATAGCCAGGACATGGAAGCAACCTAAATGCCCATCAGCAGGCAAATGGATAAGAAAGCTGTGGTACATATACACAATGAAATATTACTCAGCCATTAAAATAAAATAATTAAAAATAATGCATTTGAATCAGCTCTAATGAGATGGATGAAACTGGAGCCTATTATACAGAGTGATGTAAGCCAGAAAGAAAAACACCAATACAGTATATTAACGCATATATATGGAATTTAGAAAGATGGTAATGATAACCCTATATTCAAGACAGCAAAAGAGACACAGATGTATAGAACAGTCTTTTGGACTCTGTGGGAGAAGGTGAGGGTGGGATGATATGAGAGATCAGCTTTGGAACATGTATATTATCATATGAGAAACAGATCACCAGTCCAGGTTCGATGCATGAGACAGGGTGCTCAGGGCTATTGCAGTGGGATGACTCAGAAGTATTGGATTGGGAAGGAGGAGGGAGAGGGATTCAGGATGGGGAACACATGTACATTCTGGCTGATTCATGTCAATGTATGGCAAAACCACTACAATATTGCAAAGTAATTAGCCTCCAATTAAAATAAATAAATTAAAAAAATCAAATCATTGTCCATTGGAGTGTACTTCTTTATTTAATAGCGGTGATTGATGTCAAGCATCGATCCATTCTTTTCTGATAAGAAAAGACCATGGTTACTCTTTTCATCTCTCCATTCTCCACGGAAACAGGATACATAATAGACATAGGATGGTTTTTTGATTATCTAAAACCCAAATCCTCTAAGAGGGAATCTCTCTTTTCCCGTGTATATGGTCTTGGCAGGAGAGCAATTCCCAGTGCCTTTCTTCCTTTCTGGAAGTCAGAGGCTCAGATCCTTGCAATATTCCCAAAGCCAGGAAGTAGGAGACTGCATTTCACAATAGTAAATGGTGACCTGACAAAGGTCAAGTTGTCCTAGTGATGGTGGAATAGTGATGGCAACAGTGATGTTTCAGAGTCTTTGATGCCCTCCTGACCAGAGGTGGTTGTTCTAATGCTTGATATCTCATGTTCCATATCTTCTCCTTTAGCCTACCCTTAATATCCTTCCAACAATATCCTTTTTGCTAAGACAACCAGTTATTTCTATTGCTTGCAACCAAGAATCCTGGGTGACATAGCTTGGAACACACAGTTTTACTGACAATCTCCCAGTTATTTGTTGTCTGAAATATTTTTTTTTTCCCCAGAGCTGTTTCATTGGCTGATGGGAAACTCTTATTTTTTTCCTTTCTTCCCATATTTCAGAGATGCTGTTGAGCAGGAAGATGTTTGCAGAGTAAGAACTTATTTGGAAACGACTACTTATTCAAGTGGCCCATTAAAGAAGTATGAAAGCTAGTGTTTTCTTTTCTCATTGCTGTGTGCCTGAAATGTAGAACAGTGTCTTGAACACACGGGGTACTCAATCAATACGTATTTGATCACTTAATGAATTAATTGCATGTGTGCTAAGTCACTTCAGTCCTGTCCGTCTCTTTGCAACCCTATGGACTGCAGCCTCCCAGGCTCCTCTGTCCATGGGATTCTCCAGGCAAGAATACTGGAGTGGGTTGCCATGCCCTTCTCCAGGGGTTCTTCCCAACTCAGGGATTGAACCCATATCTCTTATATCTCCTGTATGGACAGGAAGTTCTTTACCACTAGTGACATCTGGGAAGCCCAGTGAATTAATTAATTGGTCCTTATTAATAGAAAAAAACTCAGGTATTTTCACATTTGGTCTTTTTTTGTTGTTGTTACTATATGATTATATTCATGTTAAGTTTCAGGACAAGCAACATTAATTTAGATTGGTGATTCTCAACCAGAGATGAATATCCACCCTTCACTGAGGGACATTTGGCAAAGTCTGAAGACAATTTTTGCTTTCACAACTGGTAGAAGGAGGTGGTTTACTACTAGAGTCAAGTGGTTAGAGCCTAGGGACACTGCCGAATAACCTATAGTGCATGGGACAGCCCCTGCAACAAAATATTATCTGGTCCCAAATGTATCTGTGCCAAGGTGAACTCATTCTATGAAAATATAGAAGTCAGAAAAGTGGTTACTTATTGGGGAATGCTGACTGGAAGGATTACAAAGGAACTTTTCAGAATGGTAGAAATGCTCTATACCTGTGTTGTCTAAAAGAGTAACTACCAGGCACATCACATTTAGTCTTCATAAACAATACCCAAACACTGTATTATCTACATTAGACAGATAGAAAAACTGAAACTCAGCAAGATTAAGTCATTTTTTTCAAGGTCTAATAGAGAAACTGAAATTCACAGTAACAGTTATTACTGATGTTTATCTAGGTCATGCTGTTCCACTCTCCATCCTGTGGCAGGTAAGAAGAAGATGAGATACAAAGGAAAAGAAGACTAAAAAGAATAGAGAAGAAAAGAGAAGGTAATAAAGTGAATAAAAGACCTGGTAAATTTCAGAATGAGTCACCTTACTGGGACAACTGAGAATTTCCTGAGGTATCCTTTTCTATTTGCAAACAGAGGGCAAGGGCAGCTTGTGCTGGGTGCTGATGTTGGTGTAAGAGAATACAGGAGGTTGTTATGTCTGGTTATGGAAATTAGATAGGTTTTCATTAAAAATATGTTGGTTTTAAAAGATTCTCATCAAAATCTACTATGGAGAATCTCCAGGAAACCCCATTTCTCTTCCTCCTGGAAGATTTTCCCTGACCACTCTACTGGGGCTTAAAAAATGAACAGATTCATGTCCACTAGAGCCCTGACATCTGACTTGCCTTGCTTGCCTGGGTCCTTGATGATTGTGCCACAGTGAAGAGAATAAAAGAGAGCTCAGTAAGAACATGGCAGTCAAATGTGCTTGCAGCTAGGCTACTCCTATCTCCAACAAGATGGTGTTCCTGTTGTGAAAACTGTCCTCTGATTTGCAAGTAATAAATACAAGCCTTAAGTGACAGGTAACTGAGATTGTCCATCTTGCATTTGACAAACCCATATTGATTTGCCATTTCTCCTGCCATTTTCCTAGCTCAGGTAAGCACCCTCTCCACTTTGGTTTCTTCTCTGCCTTGGACACAACTCTCTTCTAAATTTACCAAAAATAGATTTTAATTTTTTTGCTTAAAAATATGTCTTCTATATTAAGTAGTAAAAAACTTGATTTCAAATTAATTATGTTACTATGAAAGGGTTAGGTTAATAGGTGGGTCAATTTTAAATGTTCTACTAGCTCTGTGAAAATGATGCTGTGAAAGTGCTGCACTCAACATGCCAGCAAATTTGGAAAACTTAGCAGTGGCCATAGGACTGGAAAAGGTCAGTTTTCATTCCAATCCCAAAGAAAGGCAATGTCAAAGAATAATCAACCTACCGCACAATTACACTCATCTCATACACTAGCAAAGTAGTGCTCAAAATTCTCCAAGCCAGGCTTCAACAATATGTGAACCATGAACTTCCAGATTTACAAGTGAGATTTAGAAAAGGCAGAGGAACCAGAGATCAAATTGCCAACATCGAATGGACCTAGAAAAGGCAAGAAAGTTCCAGAAAAGCATCTATTTCTGCCTTATTGACTATGCCAAAGCCTTTGAGTGTGTGGATCACAACAAACTGTGGAAAATTCTGAAAGAGATGGGAATACTAGACCACCTGACCTGCCTCTTTGAGAAACCTGTATGCAGGTCAGGAAGCAACAGTTCGAACTTGACATGGAACAACAGACTTGTTCCAAATTGGAAAAGGAGTATGTCAAGGCTATATGTTGTCACCCTGTTTATTTAATTTATATGCAGAGTACATCATGAGAAATGCTGAGCTGGATGAAGCACAAGCTGGAATCAAGATTTCCAGGAGAAATATCAATAACCTCAGCTATGCAGATGACACCATCCTTATGGCAGAAAGTGAAGAAGAACTAAAGAGCCTCTTGATGAAAGTGAAAGTGGAGAGGGAAAAAGCTGGCTTAAAACTCAACATTCAGCAAGCTAAGATCGTGGCATCCGGTCCCATCACTTCATGGCAAATAGATGGGGAAAATGTGTAAAAAGTGGCAAACTTTGTTTTGGGGGGCTCCAAAATCACTGCAGATGGTGACTGCAGCCATGAAATTAAAAGACGCTTACCCTTTGGGAGAAAAGTTATGACCAACCTAGACAGAGTATTAAAAAGCAGAGACATTACTTTGCCAACAAAGTTCCATCTAGTCAAGGCTATAGTTTTTCCAGTAGTCAAGTATGGATGTGAAAGTTGGACTATAAAGAAAACTCAGTGCCAAAGAATTGATGCTTTTGATCTGTGGTGTTGGAGAAGACTCTTGAGAGTCCCTTGGACTGCAAGGAGATCAAACCAGTCTATCCTAGAGGAAATCAGTCCTGAATATCCATTGAAAGAACTGATTTTGAAGCTAAAACTCCAATACTTTGGCCACCTGCTGCAAAGAACTGACTCATTTGAAAGACCCTGATGCTGGGAAAGATTGAAGGCAGGAGGAGAAGGTGACGACAGAAGATGAGATGGTTGGGTGGCATCACCGACTCAATGGACATAAGTTTGAGTAAACTTCGGGAGTTGGTGATGGACAGGGAGGCCTGGAGTGCTGCAATCCTTGGGGTCACCAAGAGTCAGACAGGACTGAGCAGCTTTGTATATTGGTCACATTGATGTTTGTTAACAATGTACTGAATGCTACTTGTAATAACTATCTGTATACAGTTTTCCAACACATCATCGTATTCATAATATTATCTCCACTTTGAGGGCAAGAGGCATTATCTACTTCCCATAGAAGCAGCATAACATGTTGGTAGGAGGACAAGCTATGGTTTGAGGTTTAAGTCCAGGCTCTCTCGGCCATGTAACATGTGTCTTTGGGCAAGTTACTTGTCTTTATATAGCTTTAGTTTCTATATCTGGAAAATGATAACCAAGATACGTACCTTGAAGAGCTTTAGGAAGAATAGTGTGGATTATGTAAGTATTGAGAATATAGTTTCTCTCTGTACACTGTAATAGTATAGTGGATCACATACATAGTAAACAGTAGAGGTAGCCTAAGCACTCTCTCTATCTCTCTCTCTGTTTTGCATTTCTTTTCTATGGGGATCGTCTTGATCCCTGTCTCCTGTACAATGTCATGAACCTCTGTCCATAGTTCATCAGGCATTCTGTCTATAAGATCTAGTTCTTTAAATCTATTTCTCATTTCCACTGTATAATCATAAGGGATTTGACTTAGGTCATACCTGAATGGTCTAGTGGTTTTCCCTACTTTCTTCAATTTAAGTCTGAATTTGGCAAAAAGAGTTCATGGTCTGAGCCACAGTCAGCTCCCGGTCTTGTTTTTGCTGACAGTATAGAGCTTCTCCATCTTTGGCTGCAAAGAAAATAATCAATCTGATTACGGTGCTGACCATCTGGTGGTGTCCATGTGTAGAACCTTCTCTTGTGTTGTTGGAACAGGGTGTTTTCTATGACCAGTGCGTTCTCTTGGGAGAACTCTATTAGCCTTTGCCCTGCTTCATTCTGTACTCCAAGCCCAAATTTGCCTGTTATGCCAGGGGTTTCTTGACTTCCTCCTTTTGCATTCCATTTCCCTATAATGAAAAGGACATCCTTTTTGGGTGTTAGTTCTAAAAGGTCTTGTAGGTCTTCATAGAACCGTGCAACCTCACCTTCTTCAGCGTTACTGGCTGGGGCATAGACTTGGATTACCATGATATTAAATGGTTTGCCTTGGAAACGAACAGAGATCATTTCGTCATTTTAGAGATTGCATCCCAGTACTGCATATTGGACTCTTTTGTTGACCATGATGGCTACTCCATTTCTTCTAAGGGATTCCTGCCCAAAGTAATAGATATAGTGGTCATCTGAGTTAAATTCACCCATTCCAGTCCATCTTAGTTCGCTGATTCCTAGAATGTCGATGTTCACTCTTGCCATCTCCTGTTTGACCACTTCCAATTTGCCTCGGTTCATGGACCTAATTTTTCAGGTTCCCATGCAATATTGCTCTTTACAGCATTGATCCTTGCTTCTATAACCAGTCCCATCCACAAGTCGGTGTTGTTTTGTTTTGGGTCCATCCCTTCCTTCTGTAGTTATTTCTTCACTGATCTCCAGTAGCATATTGGGCTCCTACCGACCTGGGGAGTTCATCTTTCAGTGTCCTCTATTTTTGCCTTTTCATACTGTTCATGGGGTTCTCAAGGCAAGAATACTGAAGTGGTTTGTCATACCCTTCTCCAGTGGACCACATTCTGTCAGAACTCTCCACCATGACCCGTCCATCTTGAGTGGCCACACATGGCATGGCTTAGTTTCATTGAGTTAGATAAGGCCGTGGTCCATGTAATCAGATTGGCTAGAAGTGAAAAACAAAGGGAGAAAAGGAAAGACATTCCCAATTGAATGCAGAGTTCCAAAGAATAGCAAGGAGAGATAAGAAAGCCTTCCTCAGCGATCAATGCAAAGAAATAGAGGACAACAACAGATTGGGAAAGACTAGAGATCTCTTCAAGAAAATTAGAGATACCAAGGGAACATTTCATGCAAAGATGGGCTCGATAAAGGACAGAAATGGTATGGACCTAACAGAAGCAGAAGATATTAAGAAGAGGTGGCAAGAATACACAGAAGAACTGTACAAAAAAGATCTTCACTGCCCAGATAATCACGATGGTGTGATCACTCATCTAGAGCCAGACATCCTGGAATGTGTAGTCAAGTGGGCCTTGGAAAGCATCACTATGAACAAAGCTAGTGGAGGTGATGGAATTCCAGTTGAGCTGTTTCAAATCCTGAAAGATGATGCTGTGAAAGTGTTGCACTCAATATGCCAGCAAATTTGGAAAACTCAGCAGTGGCCCCAGGACCGGAAAAGGTCAGTTTTCATCCCAATCCCAAAGAAAGGCAATGCCAAAGAATGCTCAAACTACTGCACAATTGCACTCATCTCAAATGCTAGTAAAGGAATGCTCAAAATTCTCCAAACCAGGCTTCAGCAATACGTGAACCATGAACTTCCAGATGTTCAAGCTGGTTTTAGAAAAGGCAGAGGAACCAGAGATCAGCTTTTCAACATCCAATGGATCATTGAAAAAGCAAGAGAGTTCCAGGAAAACGTCTATTTCTGCCTTATTGACTATTCAAAAGCCTTTGACTGTGTGGATCACAATAAACTGTGGCAAATAATGAAAGAGATGGGAATACCAGACCACCTGACCTGCCTCTTGAGAAACCTGTATGCAGGTCAGGAAGCAACGGTTAGAACTGGACATGGAGCAACAGACTGGTTCCAAATAGGAAAAGGAGTACGTCAAGGCTGTATATTGTCACCCTGCTTATTTAACTTATATGGAGAGTACATCATGAGAAACACTGGGCTGGATGAAGCACAAGCTGGAATCAAGATTGCCAGGAAAAATATCAGAAACCCAGCTATGCAGATGACACCACCCTTATGATACAAAGTGGAGAGGAGCTGAAGAGTCTCTTGGTGAAAGTGAAAGAGGAGAGTGAAAAAGTTGGCTTAAAGCTCAACATTCAGAAAACTAAGATCATGGCATTTGGTCCCATCACTTCATGGTAAATAGCTGTGGAAACAGTGGAAACAGTGTCAGATTTTATTTTGGGGGGCTCCAAAATCACTGCAGATGGTGATTGCAGCCATGAAATTAAAAGACGCTTACTCCTTGGAAGGAAAGTTATGACCAGTCTAGATAGCATATTTAAAAGCAGAGACATTACTTTGCCAACAAAGGTCCGTCTAGTCAATGCTATGGTTTTCCAGTAGTCATGTATGGATGTGAGAGTTGGACTGTGAAGAAGGTTGAGCGTCGCAGAATTGATGCTTTTGACCTGTGGTGTTCGAGAAGACTCTTGAGAGTCCCTTGGACTGCAAGGAGATCCAACCATTCCATCCTAAAGGAGATCAGTCCTGGGTGTTCATTTGAAGGACTGATGTTGAAGCTGAAACTCCAATACTTTGGCCACCTCATGAGAAGGGTTGAGTCATTGGAAAAGACCCTGATGCTGGGAAGGATTGGGGCAGGAGGAGAAGGGGACGACAGAGGATGAGATGGTTGGATGGCATCACCGACTCGATGGACATGAGTTTGGGTAAACTCTGGAAGTTGGTGATGGACAGGAGGCCTGGCATGCTGCGGTTCATGGGGTCGCAAGAGTCAGACATGACTGAGCGACTGAACTGAACTGAACTGAACTGAAGCTGTATATACTCCATTCATGATTTGCTTACTGTACTAGTCTAATGCTGTTAATAGAAAGGTGTGTCATTTTGAATTTCCACTCAAAACTGTTCGTGTGATCAAATGATGATATTACAATGAATTCATAAAATTCTATCTTTAGATATAAAGGTATGATTAATAACTCATCTATATATTTTTGATTGAAATTTTCAGTGCCTGTGCACAATAGATATTCATCTAATGTTTGTTAAATACAACACTCTGTGGATTCTTAGCTCCTTTCCTTGCAACTGCTATACTTTCTCACTGATTACACCAGGAGGATATTGATATAACTCTATGGATTGCCTGATCCAATCTCACTCTCTCTGGCTCATGCACATGTGCTCAGTCACTAAGTCATGTGTTACTCTTTGGGACTCCATGGACTGTATCCCTCCAGGCTCCTCTGTGGATGAGATTTCCCAGGCAAGACTACTGGAGTGGGTTGCCATTTCCTTCTCCCGGGGATCTTCCCAATCTAGGGATCGAACACACATTTCCTGAATTGGCAGGAAGACTCTTTACCACTAAGCCACCAGGGAAGTCCCTCTCTGATTCATATTTAGGGCAAAAGTCTGTGATCAAGAATCAAAGAAATTAGTCCATAGTCCATAAGTAGATTGAGACCTGTGTCTGGGAAATATCATCACTGTGGTGTCACCAGCTCAGATAACTAGACACAAATGAATTCTTCATGGTGCTGTGATAAAATCAGCTCTTCTGGGTTAACTACATAAGTGAATATTCTCTGCTTTCCACTTGTTAGAATCCTGGTAGCCTTTGAAGGGAATTTAGTCTTTTCATTTCGGGTATTAATGCACAACTGTAATGCTATAGAACTTGGTTTGAACCTCTCTTTTATAACCCATTCAATTCCGCTTTGCATGAAAATTACTTGGGTATATTTCTATAATTTCTACTAGATGGTAAATTCTTAAAAATAAGCACTATTCCTATCTACACAGAGAAACATCACGCATGATGTGTAGAGAGAAAAATTGAAGGATGAATAAGTAGAAAGATATGACATTGTACCTGCTCCTAGTTTAGGTATTGTGACAGGTACTTAACATATGGGCTTCCCAAGTGGTGCTAGTGGTAAAGAACCTGCCTGCCAATGCAGGAGACACAAGAGATGTGGGTTCAATACCTGGGTCAGTAACATCACCTGCAGGAGGGCATGGCAATCTGCTCCAGTATTCTTGCCTGGAGAATGCCATGGACAGAGGAGACTGGTAAGCTACAGTCTACAGGACTGCAAAGTGCCAGACACGACTGAAGCAACTTAGGATGTACTCACACACTTAACATATATTATGGGTAGTTCTCACCTGAGAGATAGATATTACTTCTCCAGGTTTACCAAAGAGAAAACAGGCACAGAGAGGTTAAGCAACTTGCTCTAAGTAATGACAACTACAGATTATGGAGGTAGAAATAGAGCCCAATTTTGTTTGATTTCAAAATCCTGTTCTTCCATTTTACGAGCTATCTCCTAATGTTTTGCTTAAAAGCTTAGTAATTGTTGAACTGTGACCTGATAAACCCAACAACAGATAGAGGGTATGTAATCATAGCTAAACATAATCAAATCCTATTTAACAGCTTCAAAGTACTTGAGCAGTGGAAGATGGGTGACAGCATATGTTTATCAAAGTAACTACATGATGAAAAGCCAATTCATTAAAATAGGAAGCAAAGATTGAACTAATGAATGAAGCCTAGTGTAGAAGCTCATCCTCAGCTTCTAGATATATGTAAAGCCATCATGATAGCATTCTGTTAATTATGTTTAAATAAAAAACAAATTGACTAGTAGCTATTTTATGTCTTAATCCACCTAGAAAAAAAAAAAAAGGAAAATGAGCACCAGGACAAAAAGGTCTAATGGAGAGGCTGATCTGTATTATGCAAATAAGAGCCATAAATCATGTGTAAGTAAACTTTAGGGATGATTAATGTCTTGCCCAAAAGTTACTATTACAACTACAATAATATCTTATGTTTATGCAGCTACTTGTAGCTTAAATGTAATGCCAAACCCCTCATTAATTTTAATCCTCAAGCAACACTATAAGGTGTGTCTTATCACCCCCACTTCACAGGAGAGGAGCAGAGGTTCAGAAGTTCTTGTCCAAGGCTGTCAGTAGTTAATTGAAAAACAACAGTGAGAATGCAGACCTTCAAGGTACTGCTTTTCTTCAGAGTTTCTTTTTCCCTAGTGATGTTCATGGAAAAAACTGGCTATCTAGTCACTTTATTTCCATCTTCCATTCTTTCTGCATGGCCCATGCTACTGAGGAACCAGAATGCCTTGTATCTGAGTCTATCTACATTGAAGGCATAGCAAATGGTGATTTGTGTTTTAAAGTAAACTTATGGTAGAGGAAGGGGCAGAGAGAATTCTGTGCCATGAACTGAATTACTGACAAATTCCTTTGGATCAGTGGCCATTTGGGGGAAAATTCAGAGAAACAAAAACCAAGATGCCTCTTTTGACAGCTATCTGGTTGTAGATTTATGTGATAAGATGGTCTAAGATTATTTGCCTGACCCATTAGTTAGTCACATGACAAAAATATATTAAAGTCCAGAAGTCATTACTAACTGAAAGATTAGGAAAAAATATAGATTATGTTAATTCTTCCCTGTGTTGAAACTGTTTGATCAAGACAGAAAGGTAAAAAAAATAGTTTTTGACTAGAGGTTGGGTTTAGAGAAATTTACTGAAACATTTCTCTTGCATGATGAAACAGTGGAAACAGCAAAGAGCTCTTTTGTAAATTAGTATGCAGACTTACATGGTATATATGTTCAGTTCAGTTCAGTTGCTCAGTCTTGCCCGACTCTTTGCGACCCTATGGACTGCAGCATCCCAGCCTTCCCTGTCTTTCACCAACTCCAAGTGCTTTCTCAAAATCATGTCCATTGAGTTGGTGGTGCCATCCAACCACCTCATCCTCTGTCATCACCTTCTCCTCCTGCCTTCATTCTTTCCCAGCTTCAGGGTCTTTTCCAATTAGTCAAATTTTCACTCTTGGTGACCAAAGTATTGGAGTTTCAGCTTCAGCATCAGTCCTTCCAATGAATACTCAGTACTGATTTCCCTTGGAATTAACTGGTTTGATCTCCCTGAAGTCCAAGGAACTCTCAACAGTCTTCTCCAACACCACAGTTCAAAAGCATCAATTCTTTGGCACTCAGATTTTCTTATAGGCCAACTCTCACATCTATACATGACTACTGGAAAAACCATAGCTTTGACTAGACAAATCTTTGTCAGTGAAGTAACGTCTCTGCTTTTTAATATACCATCTAGGTTGGTTATAGCTTTTCTTCCAAGGAGCAAGCATCTTTTAATTTCATGGTTCAGTTACCATCTGCAGTGATTTTGGAGCCCCCAACCCCACCCCCAAAATAAAGTCTCTCACTGTTTCCATTATTTCCCCATCCATTGGCCATGAAATGATGTGACCGGAGTCCATGAACTTAGTTTTCTGAATGTTGAGTTTTAAGACAACTTTTTCAGTCTCTTCTTTCACTTTCATCAAGAGGCTCTTTAGTTCTTCTTCACTTTCTGCCATAAGCGTTGTGTCATCTGCATATCTGAGGTTGTTGATATTTCGCCCGACAATCTTGATTCTAATTTGGGCTTCATCCAGACTGGTGTTTTGCAGGATGTACTCGCAACCAGTCTGTTGTTTCATGTCCAGTTCTAACTGTTGATTCCTGAATTGCATACAGATTTCTCAGGAGGCAGTTAAGGTGGTTTGGTATTCCCATCTCTTGAAGAATTTTTCACAGTTTGTTGTGACCCATGCAGTCAGAGGCTTTGGTGTAGTCAAGAAAGCAGAAGTAGATGTTCTTCTGGAACTCTTTTTTTTTTCGATGATCCAGTGGATGTTGGCAATTTGATCTCTGGTTCCTCTGACTTTTCTAAATCCAGCTTGAACATCTGGAAGTTCATGGTTCACATACTGTTGAAGCCTGACTTGGAGAATTTTGAGCCTTACTTTGCTAGCATGTAAAATGAGTGCAATTGTGAAGTAGTTTGAACATTTTTTTGGTATTGCCTTTCTTTGGGATTGGAATGAACACTGACCTTTTCCAGTCCTGTGGCCACTGCTGAGTTTTCCAAATTTGCTGATATGTAGAGTGCAGGACTCTTACAGTATTATCTTTTAGGATTTGAAATAGTTCATCTGGAATTCCATCACCTCCACTAGCTTTGTTCATAGTTATGCTTCCTAAGGCCCTCTTGATTTCACATTTCAGGATGTCTGGCTCTAGGTAAGTGATAACACCATCATGATTATCTGGGTCATGAAGATCTTTTTTGTATAGTTCTTCTGTGTATTCTTGCCACCTCTTCTTAATATCTTCTGCTTCTGTTAGGTCCATACAATTTCTGTCCTTTATTGTGCCCATCTTTTCTTGAGGAGATATCTAATCTTTCCCATTCTATTGGGAAAGACTATTTCTGTTCCCTTTCTTCTATTTCTAACCTCAGAAAATATGAAGAGACAGAGCCAAAGCAAAAACAATGCCTAGTTGTTGTGACTGGTGATGGAAGTAAAGTTTGATACTGTAAAGAACAATATTACCTAGGAACCTGGAATGTTAGGTCCATGATTCAAAGCAAATTAGAAGTGGTAAACCGAGGATGACAAGAGTGAATATTGACATTTTAGGAATCAGTGAACTAAAATGGACAGGAGTGGGTGAATTTAACCATTATATCTACTACTGCAGGATAGAATCCCTAAGAAAAAATGGAGTATCCTTTATAGTCAACAAAAGAGTCTAAATGCAGTTCTGAAATTCAGTCTCAAAAACGACAGAATTATCTCTGTTGGTTTCCAAGGCAAACCTTTTAATATCCCAGTAATCCAAGTCTATGCCCCAACCACTAATGCTGAAGAAGCTGAAATTGACTGGTTCTATGAAGACCTACAAGACCTTCTATAACTAACACTCCCCTTAAAAAATGTCCTTTTCATTACAGGGGACTGGAATGCAAAAGTAGGAAGGCAACATATGCCTGGAGTAACAGGCAAATTTGTCCTTGAAGTACAGAATGAAGCAGGGCAAAGGCTAACAGAGTTTTACCAGGAGAACACACTGGTCATGGAAATCACCCTCCTCCAACAACACAAGAGACGACTCTACACATGGACATCACCAGGTGGTCGATATCTAAATCAGATTGATTATATTCTTTGCAGCCAAAGATGGAGAAGCTCTATACAGTCAGCAAAAACGACTGGGAGCTGACTGCGTCTCAGATCATGAAATTCTTATTGACAAATTCAGACTTAAATTGAAGAAAGTGATGAAAACTATTAGATCATTCAGGTATGACCTAAGTCAAATCCTTTACTATTATACAGTGGAATTGGGGAATAGATTTAAGGGGCTAGATCTGATAGACAGGGTGCCTGAAGAACTATGGACATAGGTTTGTGACACTGTACAGGAGGCAGGGATCAAGACCATCCCCAAGAAAAAGACAAAATTGTTGCCTGAGCAAGTCTTACAAATAGCTGTGAAAAGAAGTGAAACTAAAGGCAAAGGAGAGAAGGAGAGATACACCCATTTGAATGCAGAGTTCCAAAGAATAGCAAGGAGAGATAAGAAAGCCTTCCTCAGTATCAATGCAAAGAAATAGAGGAAAACAATAGAATGGGAAAGACTAGAAATCTCTTCAAGAAAGTTAGAGATACCAAAGGAACATTCCATGCAAAGATGGATATTCGTGTAGGAAAGACATTTTTTTCCCCCCTCCCTGCATCTTTTAGACATGTGTTGTGTTCCTCGTGCTTTCTTTCCTTACCACTTCATTTCTGACCTTTCTTTGCTGACTCTTCATTCAGGGTAGGGGTATCATTTATCTACCAGCTGTGCTTCCATCTGCCCTAGAATATTTGTGTATACCAAGATTCTTCACATCCGATGCAATCTGATGAGGATTTGCTTTTCAGAGTCTTTCTCTTTGTACACGATAAGTCAAACACCAAGTGGTGACTGCCGGACCCATCTCTGAAAAGTCAACAGATGCTGGTAGCTGTTTGGAAGAAAGCTGAATTGAAGTAGGCAATACAGATATTTGCAAATTAAAACAGCCTCTTTTTGGCCAGGTTTTTTTGTTGTGTCTCACAACGCTCAAACAGAGAAGTTAATTACACCAGTCACCTGGAATTTGTTGAGTATCCCAAGAGGGAAAGGTGCATTTTTAGTTTATTTCTGGTTCTGTTGTTAACCAAAATGAGTATGTAAACAGGAAATTATGCTTCCTGGGCACCTACAAGTATAGACATGGTATAGAGCTGGAAGACAACTGCTGGAAGGACCATCTCCATTTCACCGGGAGAAAACTGAAGTCAGAAAGGTTATATTCTTGTTTCAAGTTCATACAGGTAATTGGTGGCAGAGATGGAAGTGGAGACTAGATCTTTTTACCCCTGATCAGCAGATGTCATCTACTATATTGTATTCATTTTAATTTCTAGGCACTGGGCTCTAACACACCTTCTCTTACTAAGGCAGTGTTCTTTTTTATATACAATTTAAATTCAATTGTATGATATTTAAAAATTGATATCAAATGGAAACAAACATCATGTATAATATATATACTAAATGTAATATGCATTGTCATAAATTTCATTATTTCAATCAATATTTATTTAGGGCCTTTCTGTAAACTCTGGCATATAGATAGTCAGAATTTCAATATAAGAAATCTATAATATAAATATTATTATAAATTAATGATAATAGTGTGAAAAAGTAGAGAAGAAAGTAAGAAAAGAAAAAAAGTAGAGAGTGAAGCCCCCAAAATATATTGATTACAGCAAAATCAAGAATATTTCTACAAACATAAAACAAAATACTTGAAACTTTTTAAAAAGTCTAAAAAATGCTCACTTTAAATAGGATTTATGATGAAATCTCAGTTAACTAGAAGAGAATTATCCTGGACTCTCAGTTAATCACAATTGAGTTGCTAGTTCTGCTCTGGAAGAAAGAGACAAACCATAAAGAATATAGGATGTATCAGGCAGGATGGCATCTAGAAAGGACATGGATTCAGATCCAGAATTTCCAGAAGCTTTAACTTTTCTGCTGCTCAGTTTCATTGTTTGTAAAAGGTCAATGCAAGTCTTAATTGTGGGAGTGGGATGATACAATGTATGCAGAATACCCAGCCTAGAGGCTGACACACAGTATCTGCTCAGTAAGTCTTCTTGCTCTTCCTAATTTCTAAAACTGAACTTCCAGAAGGCTTTCTTGGGTTTGATTCATACTCAGAATTGTGTCTGGCATCATTTTCCTCATAAGATGAAACAGAACCAACATTCAGAATTATGTGACAAGGTGCCAGGGGGGCCACAGCCATCTAATAAAGATTCCATTCTCACTGGCATTTTCTACTTAACAAAAGAGAATACTTTTATTAAGAAAGACTTTTAGACATTGAAAAGTCAATCAGAAGATTCAACTAACATGGTTGCTATAAGAATTGAGGGTGATTGAGGTTTTGTTTTGTACTAACCTAATATAAGTGTCTTTGGATGAAGGTCTGTTTCTTGGCATTGGCTTCCTCTGCGAGGTAAAGGACCTGAGTGCCCTTACTAAAAATAATTGCTCCAGGATGGGACTAGTGCTGACAGAGCTCAGGGCTGATCCCAGGATGGCACAAAATGTCCTCTGCAAGGTCTTTACCCACACCCATGGTGGTCACAGGGCAGCATTGTGCTGGGCACTTGTAAGGAAGAACTGGTAAGCATATATTTTAATGCTTCTGAATGTGTAAAATACTCTCTGAGTGAGTAAGTGAAAGTTGCTCAGTTATGTCTGACTCTTTGCAACCCCATGGACTATACAGGCCATGGAATTCTCCAGGTTAGAATTCTGGAGTGGGTAGCCTTTCCCTTCTCCAGGGGATCTTCAACCCAGGGATTGAACCTGATTCTTCCACATTGCAAGCAGATTCTTTACCAGCTGAGCCACAAGGGAAGCCCAAGAATATTGGAATGGATAGCCTATCCCTTCTCCAGTGGATTTTCCCAATCCAGGAATTGAACCGGGGTCTCCTGCTTTGCAGGTGGATTCTTTACCAACTGAGTTATCAAGGAAGGACACTTTTCAAAAATTGGATTTGGAGAGTTGAGGCCAGAATCCAAAGAAACAGAAAATTATGTGATGAAAAGGTTGTAGAAAGAAACCAATCTGAAAAGGCTTCATTCTATATGATTACAACTATATATATACATGTATGCATGTTTGCTCAATCTATATGTACACATGCTTGCTCAGTTGTGTATGACTATGGCCCCATGGACTGTAGTCCATCAGGCTCCTCTGTCAAGGGGATTTTCCAGGTAAGAATACTGGAGTGAGTTGCCATTTCTTCCTCTGCGAGATCTTCCTGATCCAGGGATAGAACCTGTGTCTCCTGCATCTCCTGAATTGGCAGGCAGATTCTTCACTACTGAGCCAACTAAGAAGCCCAATTATAACTATATGACATTCTGAAAAAGGCAAATTTTGATGGTAGTAATAAGATTGTGGTTACCAGAGGTGGAGTGGAGAGAGATGCACAGGCAGAGCACAGAGGATGTTTAGAGTAGTGAACATATTTTATGATATTGCAATGATGGATACCTATCATTATACATATGTCCAAACTTATAGAATATGCAACACAAGTAGTAAACCTTAATTAATGTAAACTATGGACTCTATGATGTATCAATATAAGTTCATTAATTGTAACAAATATACTACTTTAGTGGGGAATGTTGATAAATGCATATATGGATAGTGGAAGAGGGTCTATGGGAAATTCTGTACCTTCCTCTCAATTTTTTTTGTGAACCTAAAACTGCTATAAATAATAAAATATATATATATATATTTGGTAAAGTCCTAGAACTCAGAGCAATTTATTTAGACATTTTATTTTATGGAATCTGGAAAGGTACAGAGGTTTCTAATAATGGCAGCAATGGGATCAGAATCTAAAGCACTATTCTTCATCCAAGTTTTTATTGCCATCTCTGACAACCTGGCTATTGACCTTCTTTCCTTGACCATTAATATGAAGTTGAATGCTACAGAGGGAATGTATCTCACAGGTTTCTTGTTCCAGTTCTATTCTTTTTCAGAGAATGGTATTGAGGCCCAGAAAGACAATGGGACTTGCCCAGGATCTCATGAAAATTAGTAAGAGAGCCTGACCAGAGCTTACCTCCCCTATTAAAGGCCCATTGCCATTTTAATTCCATATGCAGAGTCTGTGGCTATCCAGTCTTCAAAGAGAACCAACATGCTTCTATCACTCTCGGGAAGTGCGAGTTCAAGGGCTATGTTTGAGGACATGCTGGGGCACCATGCAGAGAAACCTTCTTCCTTTGTAGTAAAGGAAATAAGTAGATTAAGTCAACAGACTAAATGAGGAGACCAACAATCATGTTGTTTAAATCTTTTTGTATAATTCAAGTAAAATTCATAAGGTCTGGACCACTCTAGCTTGGGATTAAAGCTAAATTCACAATAGTCATAACAGTGAGTTACTGTGGGTTTTTCCCTACCTAGAGTTCAGTTGCCTGAAGCACTTCAAATCAGGGAAGCCATCTCCTAATTATAGTGTAGCATCTGTAATTCTATCCCTTCCTCTCCAACTCCCCAAACTTCTGTTTGTTGCCAAGTCCTTTAGCATCCATGCCAAGAGCACTTCTGCTTTCCCTAAAGCTATCAGGGCCTGGGAAGGTCACTGCAAAGCCACATCCCACAGCAGTTGAAATTTTTTAAATCTATAAAGCATAAAATAAGTGTCTTTAAAATTGAGGATGGTGACCTTGTTAACAACTATTCAGTCATTATCCTCGCCTTTAAAGACATCTTTTTTATTCTTTTCCCCAGAAGCATCCTAGAAGTATCCTAGAAGATACATTTCCTACCTGCAGACCATCTGCCAGCTGTGTCTGCCAGAACAGCTGCCCATCAGCTGGAAGTAGAACCTAGAGAACCTTTGCACAGCTCTAGCATTAGGGAGGCAGGCAGACCTGTCAGAGACAGCCCCAGCTATTGATGGCTGGCAGCCAGTTTGGGAATGGAATAGCTACTGAAGGCAGACAGCATGAAATTGGACCTGCATTTGTCTGTACTATGTGAAATGATGATGTTTTTGTGGATCTTCCAGGTGCATGCACAAACACATTATGATCAATGACTTGTGGAGTGATGGTTCTAGAACTGGTGTTAGGATCATTTAATCCAATGGTTCTTACACTTGACCATGTCTACTGACCATACTAACCACCTGGGAGATTTCAGAAATTACAGATTACTGTATCCCACCCTCTGACCTAGTAAATCAGAATATCTAAAGGTAAAGAAAAAAAAAACTTTTTTTGAACATCTTTCCAAATGATTTGGATGTAGTCAGCTCATCATGCATCCATGGATTAGCATTTTGGAGTCAATGATTATAGTTCACATTTCCACCATAATAATTCTTATTGAAGAGGATGCCACAACCTTAGGAACAGACCTATGTTGGACCCATGGCAAAGCCCTGACAGACATGGATCTAGAAGCAAATCAGTGACTTCTTATGTCTTTGCTCCTTCCTACAATATGTATTACAGGTTTCTCTGGTGACTCAGTGGTAAAGAATCCACCTGCCAATGTAGGAGACATGAATTTGATCCCTGGGTCAGGAAGATACCCCAGGAAAGGAAAAGGCAACCCACTCCAGTATTCTTGCCTGGGAAATCCCATGGACAGAGGAGCCTGGTGGACTACAGTCCATGGGATCATAAAAGAGTAAGACATAACTTAGCAACTAACCAGCACCAACATATACTGCCCTGTCCCCTATTAATGACCAAACCAGTCTACCTATTTTGTCCTGTTCACAACCCAACATATGTGCACATGACTAGGCAAACATATTTATTGATCAAAATATATTTAATCTAACTTGACCTCCCTTTGGAAGCTCATCTTTCTACAACATAAGTCCCTTAGGTCAGGGACTGAAAAGCTTTAGAGAGACTCAGAGTCTTTAGAGATTAGCCTCTGAAAATGCATAAATATTTCTGTACACACACATCTGTGCTTATTTTTTGAAGAAGGTTCATAACTTTCATCAGATGTTCAAAAAGATCTACCTTCTACTTAAAGTGACTTGAGCCTCTAGCATATAATATCCATGATAAGAGGCTGCTTTTCTACTGTTTTGAAGGAGATGGCTTAGAACTTAAAAAAAAAAAAAAAAAAAGGAAAAAAGAAATAAAAAAGAAAAAAAAATCTACTTTAGAAAGTTAGCTTAACCTACTGGCTTTTGACACATCTAGCTATGCTAAGCATAATGAAAGTGTTTGATAAGTGTCAACAAAGAGGATTTGAACATAAAAGCTAATGCAACTTGAGAGAAAAAGTTAGGTTGGCTTACAATTGCACTGTTATTAATGTGAAGCAAAACTATGGCCAAGCCAAAAAGTTTCAAGGAAAAGGCAAGTAAAGCCAGAGAAAGCTTAAGACACAGAGCTAAAAGGATAATAAAACTTTTATCAGGGCAGAACTTCGGAGAAATATAAAGCAGTGATTTTTAAATAAAGTTATGCTAGTACACTAATTTGAGTAACTAAGATTTATAATTAAAATTTTGTGCCAACTCTTCACATTGCCAAACATTTTTAATGACTCCAGGAAGAACATGATGAATGTATAGGATACATTGCACTGAACATCAAGGAAGAGTCAAATGCACAAGGTGGAGAAAATAGTGGGAAGTTTTGTCACTCAAACTCCTAAAACCTCTTATGCAAAATGGGTGTTAACAGCTATTTGGTTAAAAGAGTGTTCAAATGTCTTTCATAGCACAGATTGAACTATATTATTATTCTGTGGCATTCTTCTGTCTTTCTGAATTAATTCAATATAGTTTCCTGAGGGCAGGAACTGTGTCTTTCATTTTCTATTTCTATTCTCAGCATTTAGGATACTGTCTTGTATTAGTTATCTTGTCCCATAATAATGCTGCAAAATAGTCACAAACCCTCAGTGGCAGGTAACATTAAACATTTATCTAGCTCATGAGTCTTAGGGGTTCAGATGATCTGAGCTGAATTTGTTCATGTATCTATGGTTAGTTCTAAGTCAATTAGACAGCTCTGCCAAATTTACTTGGTGCATTCACATGTCAGGGGGTCACCTGACTATTGGCTGTACCAATAGTCTTGGTTGGGATGACTCAGCCCTTCACCCCATATCCGGTGCTTCAACAAGTTAGATTGAGTAAGAATCTCCTAATATCTCACTGGACAAAGCAAGACATATGGTTATGTTCTGAGTCCAAATGATAGGGTACTTCCAAATTGGTACTACCAAGTACCAAATTAGTTGGCAAAGGGTATGAATACAGAGAACAGTAAAGAATTGAGGTCATTAATGTCATCAATCTCTCACATGACTAGAATATGGTAAAAGCTCAATAAAAAAGTTTGTCACAACAAAACTGGTCAACCACTTCTAAAAGAATGAAACTAGAAGGCTTTCTAATACCATACACACAAATAAACTCAAAATAGATTAAAGATCTAAATGAAAGACCAGAAACTATAAAACCCTTAGAGGGAAACATAGGCAAAACACTCTCTGACCTATGTCACAGCAGGATCCTCTATGACCCACCTCCCAGAGTAATGGAAATAAAAGCAAAAATAAACAAATGGGACCTAATTAAACTTAAAAGCTTTCACACAATGAAGCAAACTAAAAGAAAGGTGAAAATACATCATTCAGAATGGGAGAAAATAATAGCAAATGAAGCAACTGACAAAGAACTAATCTCAGAAATATACAAGCAGCTCATGCAGTTCAATTCCAGAAAAATAAACGACCCAATCAAAAAATGGACCAAAGAACTTAATAGACATTCCTCCAGAGAAGACATACAAATGGCTAACAAGTACATGAAAAGATGCTCAACATCACTCATTATCAGAGAAATGCAAATCAAAACCACAATGAGGTACCATAACATGCCGGTCAGAATGGCTGGTATCAAAAAGTCTACAAGCAATAAATGCTGGAGAGGGTGTGGAGAAAAGGAAACCCTCTTACACCGTTGGTGGGAATGTAAACTAGTACAGCCACTATGTAGAACAATGTGAAGATTCCTTAAAAAACTGGAAATAGAACTGCCATATGACCCAGCAATCCCACTGCTGAGCATACACACTGAGGAAACCAGAAATGAAAGAGACACGTGTACCCCAATGTTCATTGCAGCACAGTTTACAATAGCTAGGACATGGAAGCAACCTAGATGTCCATCAGCAGACGAATGGATAAGAAAGCTGTGGTACATACACACAATGGAATATTACTCAGCTATTTAAAAGAATGCATTTGAATCAGTTCTAATGAGGTGGATGAAACTGGAGCCTATTATACAGAGTGAAGTAAGTGAGAAAGAAAAACATCAATATAGTATTAATGCATATAGATGGAATTTAGAAAGATGGTAATGATGACCCTATATGTGAGACAGCAAAAGAGACACAGAGATAAAGAACAGACTTTCGGACTCTGTGGGAGAAGGAGAGGGTGGGATGATTTGAGAGAATAGCATTGAAACATGTATATTACCATACGTGAACTAGATCACCAGTCCAGGTTCGATGCATGAGACAGAGTGCTCATGGCCGGTGCACTGGGATTACGCTGAGGGATGGGATGGGGAGGGAGGTGGGAGGGGCATTCAAGATGGGGGACACATGTACACCCATTGTTGATTCATGTCAATGCATGGCAAAAACCACTACAATGCTGTAAAGTAGCCTCCAATTAAAGTAAATAAATTGATTATTAAAAAAAAGTTTGCCACAACAAATGAATTGAATGTTCTCCAAAGAAAATATACATATGGCCAATAAGCATGGGGAAAAAATGCTCGACATCATTAGTCATTGTTGTTTAGTCACTCAGTTGTATCTGACTCTTTGTGACCTCATGGACTGTAGCCCACCACGCTTCTCTATCCATGGGGATTTCTAGGCAAGAATACAGGAGTGGGTTGCCATTTCCTTCTCCAAGGGATCTTCCTGATCCAGGGATCAAACTCTTGTCTCCTGCAAGTCCCCTTCATTGCGGGAGATTCTATCACTAAACCGGGAAAGCCAAATCAAAACCACAGTGAGATGTTATTTCATATCTACTGTGGTGACTAGCACCAAAACGTCAGATATTTACCAGTGTTGGCAAGGACCTGGAGAAATTGGAACACTCATGCATTGTTTGTAGGAATGTAAATTAGAGAAATCACTTTGAAAAACAGTCTGGCTGTTCTTCAACAAGTTAAACATTGATTTTCCATTTGACTTAGCATTTCCACTTCATGAATATACCCAAGAGAAATGAAAACATAAGTCCACACAAAAACTGATGCACAAATGTTTGTAGCATCATTATTTATAATAGCCAAATGGTGGAAACAATCCAAATGTCCATCAATTGATGAACAGATAAAATGTAGCATACTCATACAATAGAATAACTTGTCCAGAAAAAGGAATTAATCAGTACACATACTACAACAAGCATAAGCCTTGAAAACATCATGTTAAATGAAAAAAGCCAAACACAAAGGGCCACATATGATATGATCCCATTTATATGAAATTTCCAGAATAGGCAAATCTACACGGTTGGAAAGCAAATTTGTTGCTTAGAGCTGGGTGAAATGGAAGGGACTTCTACACGGTAAAATTTTTCTTTATGATATGATAAAAAAATGTTATAAAATTGGAGTGATGCAGCATAACTCTGTAAATATATTTAAAAAAACATTGAATTATAAACTAGTTGGGTGAATTGAATGATATCTCAATAAAGCTTCTGCCAGAAAACATAAATTAAATAAGTTAACTCCTATGAAGGTATCAGTATAGTACTTGGCTATGTAACCATACTTCATGAAAACTGTGATGCTGTAGATTGTAATATGCACCATTATTTTATGTATCACCAGGAAAGAAAAAATACTGCCAAGTTAACTATAACAGATAATCAATTATAATGTGTATTCTGATTTCAGAGATGTTGTGCTTAGACGCTCAGTTATGTATGACTCTTCGTGACCCCATGGACTGTAGCCCACCAGGCTCCTTTGTCCATGGAGATTCTCCAGGCAAGAATACTGGAGTGGGTTGCCGCACCTTCCTCCAGGGGATCTTCCCAACCCAAGGATTGAACCCACATCTTCTGCATTGCAGACGGATTCTTTACTGGCTGAGCCACCAATGAAGCCCTCAAAGATGTTAATTGTAGACAAATATGTGTCTTAGAATCAATGAAACACAATGAATGTTGAAGAAATGTTTGTAGCATCTGAAATTAAATCTATTCAACAAAAACACAGATCTTTCATTCTTCCAAATTCAAATTTTATACTCACGCACAATGCCTAGATTAGTGACCTTTAGGTATCCAATTCATGACTCCCAGTCTCCATCAACTTCAACAAGTATGACCAGGTGAAGTACCTGTCCTCGCTAGTCCAACCTGCCCTGCCATTTCACTGTATCCCTGTCCTAGGAGTCCCTGGACTTCCTGAGTATCTCTTGACTCATTATAGGGATGGGGGCCTGGTCATAGAATAAGCCTACCTTTCCCTCAGTGACTGGTGGTCATTTCTGCCTTTGAAGTCCTTCAGGCATCTTTTATTTCCCCCATGACAAGATGTGACTGAGATGTGTTGTGGTGACACACACCTTGCTCCTGGTGGCAGATTCCACTAAGGAGAGAGTGAAAAACCACATACATATTCATTCTGGGCAGTCAGAGCTATTGACTGACAGACAATAGAATGAATAAAAGCACTACCTATCCATTTTTTGATTGTCAGTAATCTGCAGTCCCCCTTGGGAACTGGTAAGAATTCTTTTCTCCCTCTTGAAATTCACCAGTCTCTTTTAGGACAGATAGGAGAATAAATTCATCATAGGCAGGCACTTTCTTAACAGTATAAATATTCTTTACAAGAGGAGAAAAAAATAAGCTCACAAATTCTATCTTCATTATATACAAACTTTGTGTGAATTATAGAATGTTCTTGTGAAGAAAGGCAATTTTAAAAAAAAGTGACAAGAAGTAATCTTTCTCAGAAACAAAATCTAGAAAGAGCAGTGAGCAAATCTAGAAGGGCATTGTGGATACCATGTCTACTTTATGTTAGTTCTCTTGCGTCTGATATTTTGTTTTGAATGGTTCCAGATTTAGGGTATAACTTCACAAAAATTAGGGTAACATAAGAGAAAGGCATTCTAGTGCAAGACAACATATGTTTTACAAAAATTATCTAACTCAATGACATCAGCAAGCTTTGATCTTGGCGTTTGAGGTAAATAATTGACAGTCCCTTGGACTGCAAGGAGATCCAACCAGTCCATCCTAAAGGAAATCAGTCCTGAATGTTCATTGGAAGGACTGATGTTGAAGCTGAAACTCCAATACTTTGGCCACCTGATGCGAAAAACTGACTCATTTGAAAAGACCCTGATGCTGTGAAAGATTGAAGGCAGGAGGAGAAGGGGATGACAGAGGATGAGATGGTTGGATGGCATCACCGACTCAATGGACATGAGTTTGAGTAAACTCCGGGAGCTGGTGATGGATAGGGAGGCCTGGCGTGCTGCAGTTCCATGGGGTTGCAAAGAGTCAGACATGACTGAGTGATTGAACTGAACCGATTCTTATAACAGTATTTATGCTTGAAGCATGTGAGATTGTCATTCTGAAGTCTTAATTACAGCCTTACTAGAGATATTCCTCAGAGAACAAGCTGAAAAGACCACAAATGATTAAGCTTCAGGGAAGGCATGGTCTACAGGATCTGCATAGTTGTTATCACCTATCCTCATAGTTGGGCATCACAACTCAGAGGTGGCAAATAGCTTCACTATTCAACAGAATTCTAAATGATGGGAAGTGGCTGCATGGCATGCCATGTTGAGAAGCATTCAGAAGCTGCTTCAGAACTTTAATTGGAACAACTGCACTATTATTGATTATGCCTACCTAGGCTTTTAGCAGGGACTGGGAGTAAGATTGGTCTTATGATAGGGCCAGTAGGTCTGCTGTTTATGTTTCTTATTAGTTTCCCTAAGGGAGACAGCATCCTAGAAGGAAAAGATTTGGAATCGATCATACATGTTCTCAATCCTGGTTTGATTTTTTTGTCACATATCAGTGGGGCAATGTATTTAATCTCCCTGAGGTTTCATTTTTTTCATTTACAAATGGGGGTAATAATAATTGTGATCTGTTATACATTACTTACTTAGTGCCATGGGCTTTGCATGGGTTTTGCTTAGTGACATGGGCTTTGTTCAAAAGGGATTTGAATATTTCAACTCATGTGGTTTTCACAAGTGCCCAGCACAATCAATCCCTGGTATTGTAGAAGAAAGACACTTCCCACTTTGGAAAAACCGTCCTCCTCAGTCCAATGTATTTGAACTCTGCTTAATGTACTAGTCAGGATTGCTTGAAGGGAGGACTTGTACGTGAGATTTGAAAAACCAAAAGAGCTTCACATGATCCAAAGGACATCTGAGGATTAATTCTAAGTTGAGAGGGGATCAATGAGTCTGGATTCAGTCTGAGGGGTAGATAGCTAGGGGCATCCAAACAGTGTCCTCACCACTGCTTACTGTGCAGATGATACTAGAAACTGTGGTGATGAAGGACCTAGCTACCTCCGTTTCATGCCCATTATTCCATTAGGACATGATAATAGAAGCCCGCAATCTTTGCCTGCTTTCAGCAGGTTCTGTAACCTTCTTTCAAGTAAACAAGTTATATTCACTTTCAGATTCTGCTAAATCTCTTCCATATTTACGTGCACTATCCCGTTGCCAATAACAGTGGAACTGCTATCTATATATTTTTTTTAATGAAAAGATTCTATTTTAAGTTTTTTAGGTTATTTAATGAACTAGTGGTAAACAAAAATGTTGGGTTAGACTGTGTGAACATACTAAGTTCTTCAGAGTATTTGAAAATCACTGGAGAGGTAAAGCAACCAATTAAACATATTCTTTTGAGATTTCAGATTCCTGTTCAATTTAACACTTTGGTCTCATCAAAACTCTTGATTGATAAGTACTCCTATCACAGTGTGTTCAATCACTAGAAATTATTTATCTCTGTTGAGAGATTGACAGTAGAACTTTTATCTTATTGATACTAAATTTAAGTAACAGACAGTGAGGCTTATAGCCTAACATCTCAAGACCCTGCCAGTCATGCCCAGACACCCTTCTGGCTAAGGGATTGACATGCTACTACTGGTTTAAATGGAGAATAAACCTGTCACAGTACAAGCCAGTTTTTCCCTTATTTTCCTTGACATCTCTTGAAATTGTACCAGAAATAAATAATGCTCAAACCTCTGGATTGGTAAGAAACTAATACAGTCTAGCCAAAAGGGCTCTTCAGGAAGGTTAGTCTGAAGTTTGGCTCTGAGAAGCTGATGAGGTTGGAGAACCCTGTCCAAGTTTTCCTGAAGCAGAAGTAACCCTGCCTTCTATCCTCCTGAGATTGAGTCTTTCCCCTCTCAGACTTCACTGTTCCAAAATGGCAGGCAGAAATGGTCAGCTTCCCTACTGCTGCTTCCTTCCCAGCCTTCCTGTATTCTAGGCCTTCACTAGAGACCTTATTTCCTTTTTACTCTTTCTTTCCCCCTAATCCTGATTTCTATGTCTCTTTCTCCACTATAAACTCTAACCTATCAATGAAAAATTTATGGAGATTTCATGTCTTGGAAATTTGGGGTTTATTTCTACCTTTTCTACTTTTTTCTATTCATTTATTGGCTGGGGGGAGGGGCGTAGATTGGCATAGAGGAATAAACAAAAAACCACTACAATTTAGGAAAAGCAGAGATCTACACAATGTTTATTTTTAAGCATCAATTTTAGTCAAATTAAGAGCATATGGCTACTCTACAACTCAGTTTGCTAAGTAAGTAGTGATTGGTATATTAAATTTTAAAGTACAATTTAGTCAGACAATAATTACCAATGAACTAATTAAATTTACTTTTCAGTATTTTCAATTTTCAGCACAAATGGAGTTTTAAGTTACTAAGTTGTAATGATTCTAGAATCTTTCTTTTTGTCAATGAATAAAAAGTAGGAAAAACAAAGGTAATAAAACATATTTCCTTCCCACATTGTATTTTATAGGAAACACGTAGTGTTACAGGGAAGAGCAAATTCTGACTCAACACTGGATCTGTTCTTAAACCGTTGCTTCCCCTTGCTTTTGTTCACTAAAAGGGTGTTTTTTATGCATAATGGCCTGCCTTGGGGAACCCTGCCCCTCTACTTAATGTTAAATCAAAGAGCCCTTGTTCAAGACCCTGACTACTTATAGGTAGCTACAGGAAGGAAGAAATTAACACAACTCCTCCCCAAGGCTTGCCATTCTAGGAGATATTTGCAAGATTAATGGCTTTTTTTTTTAAATTTCATTTCCTCACCTCCCCCCATCTCTGTTTCATAAAAGAATCTGGCATCCATACCATCCATCCATGGTTATTTTGAGATATTAGTCTGCCATCTTCTTGGTCAGCAGGCTTTCCAAATAAAGTCATATTCTTTGCCTCAACACCCCATCTCTTGGATTTATTGGCTTATTGTGCAGCAAGCAGAGTGAGCTTGGACTCAGTAGGTTTGTGAAAAAGTAATTGCAACTTCGGACTGTGAATTTTAAATCACTATAACTAGGCTCAAACACACGTTTATTAATCAAAATAGGAACAATTACAATTAACACATTTTTGCCAATGATAAATAAGTTTGTTTTTTCCTGTAGTGTAAAAATTCATGCTTCGAGATTCAACAAACTCTTGGAAAGCACTTTCTGCATCCTGCTGGCTGTGGAAGCGTTTTCCCTGCAAAAAGTCAAGATGCTTGAAGAAGTGGTAGTCAGCTGATGAGAGGTCAGGTAAATCTGGCAGATGAGACAAAACTTCATAGCCCAATTTGTTCAACTTTTGAAGTGTTGGTTGTGCGATGTGTGGTTGGGTGTTGTCATGGAGAAGAATTGGGCCCTTTCAGTTGACCAATACTGGCTGTAAGCATTGCAGTTTTTCAGAGCATTTCACCACTTTGCTGAGTATGTTTCTCAGATAAAATGGATTTGCCAGGATTCAGAAACCTGTAGCGGATCATACCAGCAGCAGAACACAGTGACCTTGACCTTTTTTTGGTGCAAATTTGGCTTTGGGAAGTGCTTTAGATTGTCTTCTCAGTCCAACCACTGAGCAGGTCACATCGTCTTGTCACATAAAATTCACTTTTCATTACATGTCACAATCCAATCAAGAAATGTTTCAATATTGTTATGTAGAATAAGAGAAATCGACACTTCAACGATTTTTCTGATTTTCAGTCAGCTCAAGAGGCACCCACTTATTGAGATTTTTCACCTTTCTAATTTGCTTCAAATGTCAAATGATTGTAGAATGGTCAATGTTGAATTCTTTCACAACTTCTCGTGTAGTTGTAAGAAGATCAGCTTTGATGATTGGCTTTAATTGGTCGTTATCAACTTCTGATGGCCAGCCACTATGTTCCTCATCTTCAAGTCTCCCGTCTCCTTTGCAAAACTTCTTAAACTTCTTGCTGTACTGTACATTCATTAGCAGTTCCTTTGCCAAATATGTTGTTGATGTTCTGAGTTGGTTTCACTGCTTTATGACCCATTTTGAACTCAAATAAGAAAATTGCTCAGATTTTCTTTTTGTCTAACATCATTTCCATAGTCTAAAATAAATACAAAAAAAACCCCACAAAAAGCAAGTAATGTCATTAGCAAAAAACCCCACGGCTAGAGATGTGCATTAAAATGATGTGTGATATAACCACAATAGCCACATTTAAGAATATATTGCAATATCCAAAAGCAAATTTCAACAATGCAAAAACCACAGTTACTTTTGCACCAACCTAAATAGTTAAGTGTAGAGACTTAGGAGTTATGTTGTTTGGTTCAAAGCTTGATTTAGACACTGTGTGATCTCGACCAAGTTACTGAACCTCTTTGTGTCTCAGTTTCTTCATATTAATCAGTGCCTATCTCACAGGGTTATCATTAGAAACAAATAAACTAATTCTTAAAAAAAAAATTAAATGTTGCCTGGCACATACTAAGTGCTAAGTTGGTGTTATCCATAAAGATTTTGAAACAATCCTTACTCTTTCTGAACTTATCTCTTCCAATGTCAAGCCTAGAGAAAAAGAGTAAGAGCCTAAATTCATTGATGATAGCATCTGCCACACATTATTAGCCAATTATTTTTAATTTGTTACCTGTCACTGTCCATATTTCTCCTTCCTATTTTCTCCTCTTGTCTCCTTCATAGATTCTCACAACTTAAATTTTACAAGTGACTACAGTTGATGGTTCATTTCTTGATTTGGCTCAGGTAAAGATCTTGTGAACAGTCATAGAGGTCATGAGAAGACAGAGCATTAAAATCTAAAATACTTGAGTTACTTCCACAATAGATCAGTTTCTTTCATAAGCCTTCAGAATAGGGAGGAATGTAAAGTTGGCAGGAGACGAAAGAGAAAAGGAAGAAAAGGCTTTGGCCACCTTGCTCTAGGAAGATTTAGTCAGAGTCACAGTTTGCATTCCTGGCTGCATTCTTAGTCATGCACTGGGGGGTATCTTCCCAGCGTCAGGTGTAAATATGCTACTTGTTTGGTAATTCACATATCACAATCTGATTAATAAACTGTTAGCATAATCTAATTAAGTTATAAAGACTCCCTGGCCCCATGAAGAGCTCAAGTCCTTTCTTACAGGCCGACTTGACCCTTGCTAACATGTTTACCCTTATAATTATCATGGCATTATTGCACCTGAATAGATTTGGTATATAATTTACTCATCTTTGTAGAGAAAATGGTTTTACTTTCTACAAAAATTTGGTTGTGTATCACATATCCATAAATCTTGGATATATACAAAGAAATACATATATATTTCTTTCTTAACATATGGGTCATGGTTTCTATGGACTTTTTTATAGGCAAAGTTAATCTGCTATTGACAGCTCTTATACTCATTAGCATTTGTGAAAAACCTTTCAAGAATTAATACAAAATCTTTGTAGCTTTCATTGACCTCTTCTTGGCCTTTAACTTGGCCTGGTATGAATTTTAATTGTCGATTCTTAGTTACTGACATAGACGAAAGTTGCCTCATAATTCTATTAGGAGACCGAAGGTCAGTTTCCTCTTTTGAGAAATCAGATAATTATGTTTAGTCACAAAGGGAAACCTCTTCTTCTTAGCTTACATGTTGTTGATCTTAAATAGCTTTACAATCACCTGCACGCAAACTGCTCAGGCATAGAAATTAGGATTGTCTTCTATGATACCACATACTAGGAGCTGCTGAAACTGATCAATGGTTTTGCTAAATAACTCTTCACAGATATTTGCTTGGCTATCAACTGTACTAAAAGTTAAAATCAGTATTGGTCACAGATATCCTCCAAAGCATAATTGGATTGTTTTCACTAACTCTGTTCAATAGATCAATTTGTTGTTAGCTATCTTTCTTGTATTCCTGGGGCTTAATTTTAAGCCCAAGTGGTCTGCAGTAACATGGACTAGCACAAAATATTTGTTTTAAGTCAGGGAATTGGAATAAGGAGCACCAAATGACAATCTCATATGCAGAAAAAAAAGATAGCTTGCTTAGCTCTGGACAAGTCCTATCCCAACTTGTTCTATCCTATCTATGCCCTTTACCCAAGATCTCTCTAGTTCTAGACTCCCATTTCTATCTATGGGTCCTCTGCTATGAAACTTGCAACTGCAGCCTGTTCAGAGACAACTTTTGACCTCAGTTTGGACATTGTGGTTTCTTCTCATTGAAATAAACCTCTGTTTCTATTTGTACTCTCAGTCCTCACCAAGTTTTGGGTGAAGTTCCATCTGCACTCTTCTAACTTGGATGGAGCATCAAAGAGAAAAAATAAATTTGCTTTCCTAGGACAAAATTTCCTGCAACAATGCAAAATGAAGTTACATACATCTAACTGAAATGGAAGGAGAAGATCCTGAAAACTTTCTTGACCATTTTTACTAATTAAATATGTACATACCATCTTTTGTTTTATATTTTATTATTTAGTTATCTGTCTGATGCTCTGTCTCAGTGAATGTAAAATACCCACTGGGTTTCCACAGGTTTACAGATAAGACCTTTTTCCTTAACCTTCTTTTTGAAATAATGTCCTTTTTCCTGTTTTATTGAGATATCAGTTCAGTTCAGTCACTCAGTCGTGTCCGATTCTTTGAAACCCCATGCACTGCAGCAGGCCAGGCTTTCTTGTCCACCATGAACTCTAACAGCTTCCTACTCGTCCATCGTGTTGATGATGACATCTAACTACCTCATCCTCCGAGGGAGCCTCAAGAGTCTTCTCCAACACCAGTTCAAAAGCATCAGTTCTTCGGTGCTCAGCTTCCTTTATAGTTCAACTCTCACATCCATACGTGACTACTGGAAAAACCATAGCCTTGACTAGACAGAGCCTTATTGGTGAAGTATTATCTCTGCTTTTTAATACGCTGTTGAGGTTGGTCATAGCTTTTCTTCCAAGGAACAAGAGTCTTATAATTTCATAGCTGCCGTCACCATCAGCGATGATTTTGGAGGCCCCCAAAATAAAGTCTCTCACTGTTTCCCAATCCATTTGCCATGACGTGATGGGACCAGATGCCATGAGCCTTGTTTTCTGAATATTGAGTTTTAAGCCAACTTTTTCACTCTCCTCTTTCACTTTCATTGATAGGCTCTTTAGTTCTTCTTCGCTTTCTGCCATAAGGGTGGTGTCATCTGCATATCTGAGGTTATTGATATTTCTCCTGACAATCTTGATTCCAGCTTGTGCTTCATCCAGCCCAGCATTTCGCATGATATACTCTGTATATAAGTTAAGTAAGCAGGGTGACAATACACAGCATTGACATACTCCTTTCCCGATTTGGAACCAGTCTGTTGCTCCATGTCCAGTTCTGACTGATGATTCCTGAACTGCATACAGATTTCTCAGGAGGCAGGTAGGGTGGTCTGGTATTCCCATCTCTTTCAGAATTTTCCACAGTTTTTAGTGATCTACACAGTCAAAGGTTTTGGAAAAGTCAATAAAGCAGAAGTAGGTGTTCTTCTGCAACTCTCTTTCTGTTTTGATGATCCAACGGATGTTTACAATTTGATCTCTGGTTCCTCTGCCTTTTCTAAATCCAGATTGAACATCTGGAAGTTCACGGTTCATGTACTGTTGAAGCCTGGCTTGGAGAATTTTGAGGCTTACTTTGCTAGCGTGTGAGATGAGTGCAATTGTGAGGTAGTTTGAACATTCTTTGGCTTTGCCTTTCTTGGGGATTGGAATGAAAACTGACCTTTTCCAGTCCTGTGGTCACTACTGAGTTTTACAAATTTGCTGACATATTGAGTACAGCACTTTCACAGCATCATATGTTAGGATTTGAAATAGCTCAACTGGAATTCCATCACCTCCACTAGCTTTGTTCCTGGTGATGCTTCCTAAGGCCCATTTGACTTCACATTTCAGGATTTCTGTCTCAAGGTGAGTGATCACATCATCGTGATTATCTGGGTCATGAAGATCTTTTTTGTATAGTTCTCTGTGTATTCTTGCTACCTCTTCTTATATCTTCTGTTGCTGTTAGATCCATACCATTTCTGTCCTTTATTTTGTCCTTTATTATTTTGAGATATAATTGACATGTAACGTTGTGTAAGTTTAAGATGTGCAACATACTGACTTTATAAATGTGTATATTGCAAAATGATCACCACAATAAAATTAGTTAACATACCCAACACCTCATAGAGTTTCAGTTTTGTGTGTAGTGGGGACTTTTATAATATACTACTTAACAACTTACTAATGTACAATATGGTGTTGTAACTATAGTTGTCATGCTGTATGTTACTCTGCAGAATTGTAAGTTTGTACCCTTTGGCCACCTTCACCCATTTCTCTCACTCCCTGGCCCTGAGAAATGGAATATTTCCTGCCATGCCAATAAACAAGGATGACACAGTCATCAGCAATTGCAACCGTTCGGTGTGAGCCAGTGAGCCCAGAGGACACTCAGGAAGGAGAAGAAAATATGCCATTTAGCAGTCATAAGACTTCAGCCACTCCCTATAATGAGCCCTGAGAAACTCAGGATGTCAAAATGGGATACTGGCCCCAAAGATTTGAGGTGCATATCAAAAAAATGATTTCAGTGAGCCCAGACTCTTACATCTTCCCATAAATAGAAAAATGCTAAATTTCTTAACTTGGGATAGCTGGTTTTCTTTAATTTATCAAAAAATTTTTTGATGTTCAGACTACCTGCCCTTTGTTGCAAAACTTCTGTATAATTTGGCTCCTCCTCTCAACTTCTTGGATCAATTCTCTCAGAGTCACTTAAGATGAAACCTCCCAGGCTTCAAGTCCTAAAAAATTCCCAACAAATAAACGCAACTCTCAACTTTAAAGTTGTGAATATTTTTTAGTTGACACCCCTGACAACCAGCAAATTGTTCTCTGTTTCTGAACCTTTTTTTTTTTTTAGATTCCACATAAAAGTGAGGTTATATAGTATCTGTTTTTCAATGTCTGATTAATTTCATTCAGCACAATGTTCTCAAGGTACACATTTTGTCAAAAATGTCAGTGTTTTCATCTTTTTATGGCTGAATAATATTCCATTGAATCTGTATTTCACATTTTCTTTACCCATTCACCTATTGATGGACACTTAGTTTGTTTACACATCTCCATATCCCTACTGTATGAACATAGTAGTGCAGATATCTCTTGAGATAGTGACAACAGGACTTGAAATCCTCAAATATAAAATTTCCTACACTGAGGGTGTCAAGAAGGGGAAAGACAGTACTTTCCCTGAACTCTCCATTCCCATATTTCTGGGATTCTTTACTGAACATTTCTATTTCCTGTGTTTGAAGTCTTTCCACACTGCTTTGCAGGGCTATACGACCACTGGATCTGTGGTCTCACCAGTCCCTTTCAGCACTGAGTGAATGAATTTTATATACATATAGTCCCAGTTCTATGTTTGCCAATCTGGGGATAGGGTGCCATGTTATAGCATCATGTTATTTGTGTTTCTGTGCCTTAGAAAGGGCTTTTCCTCTGTCTTCCAATTTTCTCTTCATTTACTTAAGAAACATATATTAAGAAGTTACTGTATGTTAGATGCTTGAGATTCAAAGTTGATCCAGTAAAAGACTCTTCATTAGGGAACTTTTACTTTGTGTGGTCAGGATTACTGAATCAAGTAAGCAACTTAGTAAATAATATAATTACAGTGCTATGAAGGTAATAATCAGGGTGAAAAGACAGAATAGTGGTTCTCAGTTATGTCCACATATCAGAATCAACTTGAGAATCAGTTGTGTCCACACATCAGAATCAAAATTTACAGGTGCTCAGGCCTCATCTCCAGAATTTCTAGAAATGAGATACCTATATTTTTTAAAAACTGCTTGAGTAATTTTTAAAAACAGCTTTATTGAAATATAATTTATATTACCCATTGTAAATATACAGTTTTATGATTTTTAGTAAACAACAAAGTTGTGCAACTATCCTTAGAGTTCAGTTTTACAACATTTCCATTCACAGCAAATAGATGGGGAAAAAAATGGAAACGATGACAGACTTTATTTTCTTGGGCCCCAAAATCACTGTGGATGGTGACTGCAGCCATGACATTAAAAGACGCTTGCTCTTTGGAAGAAAAGCTATGACAAAACCTAGATAGCATATTAAAAAGCAGAGCCATCACTATGCTGACAAGGTCTGTCTAGTCAAAGCTATGGTTTTTCCAACAGTCATGTGTGGATGTGTGAATTGGAACATAAAGAAGACTGACTGCCAAAGAATTGATGCTTTCTCACCATGGTGCTGGAGAAGACTCTTGAGAATCCTGTGGACAGCAAGATAAAACCAGTCAATCCTAAAGGAAATCAACCCTGAATATTCATTGGAAAGACTGATGCTGAAGCTCAAATATTTTGGCCACCTGATCCAAAGAGCTGACTCATTGGAAAACATCCAGAGGCTGGGAAAGATTGAGGGGAGGAGAAGAAGGGGGTGACAAAGGATGAGATGGTTGGATGGCATCATCGACTTAATGGACATGAATTTGAGCAAACTTCAGGAGACAGTGAAGGTCAGGGCAGCCTGGCATGCTGGTGCTGCAGCTCATGGGGGCACAAAGAGTTGGACACAACTGAGCTACTGAAAAACAAGAAGATTCCTTCTGCTCCTTTGTAGTAACTCCTCATTCTCACCCCCAGCCTTAAGCAACCCATGATCTACTTTCTACAGATTTGCCTTTTCTAGACATTTCATTTGCCAGATAGTTTTAATGTGCATGGTGGGCTGAGAAACACTAGGCAGAGTAAATAAGGGGAAGAAACAGCTATGCTAGATTGGAAGGATGAAAATAAACCATTTTTACAAGGAATGTGGATAATAGCTCTCTTGATTGGAGAAGTGCACAAACTGGTCCTCCTTGGAGGAGGGAAAGAGCTTTACATGGTTCAGGAGCAAAATGGAGACCACTGTGCAAAATGAACAAAGGTGAGAACAGAGCAGGAGGCAGGATCCAGAATGTTCCAGGCTTTGTGTCATGGTGAGGAGCTTGGGTTTCCCACTGAGAGCATGGGGGATCACTGAGGGTTTTATGTAGAAATGCAACATGCTATGATTCTCCTTTTAAAGATTCCTAGCAGCTTTGTAGAGCTGAGTTCAGGGAGGGGCCAAAGAGAAAAACAGAGAGATAGGAGCCTATGTCTATGTGGCTGATTTCTACTCATCCTTCAGTTCAGTTCAGTTCAGTCGCTCAGTCGTGTCCGACTCTTTGCGACCCCATGAATTGCAGCACGCCAGGCCTCTCTGTCCATCACCAACTCCCGGAGTCTACCCAAACCCATGTTCATCGAGTTGGTGATGCCATCCAACCATCTCATCCTCTGTCGTCCCCTTCTCCTCCCGCCCCCAATCCTACCCACCCTTTAAGGTTTGATTAAATGTAACCTACTTTGGTTTTAAGGTTTGATTAAATGTAACCTACTTTGGTTGGCTTTCTCTGTGCCCCCACTTTTGTTCCCATAGTTCTCTATCCACATTTTCACTAAAAACCAATTATAAGGGATTATTAATAATCTACTTGTCTATCTCTCTTATACATTATGCATGACTTTGGTGAATTACTTGGCAGGGAAAAAACTCACCAAATAAGTAAACTAATGGAAAAATAACAAACAACAATGAGATAGCAAAAAGAATTACGTGTTACTTATCTTTTTATTACTAGCACCTGGCACTATGCCTGATGTAGTAACAGGTGCTCAGGAAATAAATATTTGTTAAATTGAATAATGCATTTCTTCAAGGGCTGAGGTCATGCCTTATGTTTTGAATCCTCTCAGCAAGCAGCATATTTAATGCACAAGAGAAGCAATGTATAATTTCAATTGCATAAGTTAATCTAACTTGAAATTTGATTCCATCAGAACATGGAATACAACGTGAGATAATAATGGAAGTTAACATTTGTATAACAATGTATAGTTTTCAAAGGACTTTCATTCATTCAGGAAATTCTTTCTGAGTACCTCCCTTGTATCAGGCACTGTACATGGGTGGTATAAGGTTTGACAAGATAGTAAAAGTCTCTCTGCATGGAGCTGTTGTGTTGGAGGAAGCTGAAAATCACAATATCATAGAATTGGCTTGAGAGGGGTGTAAGTCAGACTTCATTATCCTCATTTTACAGATTGAAAAAAAACAAACAAACAAGGCATATTGAGGTGCATGCCTAAGATATGAGCTGAGACTCAAATCTGTGACTTTTGCCTCTAAATACCTTTGCTGAATGGTGGATCTTGGAAAGAATTGCTATATCCATGACACTTAGGTGTGTTCCTGTGGAAAGTAATGATTATCTCTGGAATGCAGACACTATCAGACTCTTTTTAAACATGGAATTACAGATGGAAGGGACCCTAGGGTGCATTTGGTTCACTTACTTTATTTTACAGATAAGTAAATCAAAACCTAGGGAAATGAAATGACTTTCCTTCATGTTCCGAAAGTATTTAATCAGAAAGTCATGAACTCTCTGAGTGAAAAGTCCTCATCCATTTTACCGTTGAGCAAATTTGGATCCAGAGATGTGAAGTGATTTGCATAAAATTATATAACTAGGAAATGGCAGAACTCCGAAAGGAATCTGTGTCCCTTAGATTTTGGTCCACTGTTCTCACCACTAGCTTGGAAAACACTTAAAAACTTATACCTGTTGTTCACCAAAAGACTTATTAAAAATGTCCATAGTGCCTTTAAGCATAATGGTCAAAAAGTAGATATAGCAAAAATGTCCATTGTGGTAGAATGGATATAGTCACATAATAGAATAAAGCAATGAAAAAGAGTGAGCTACTGTTTCACAAAACACCATCAGAAAATCTTAACATATAATCAATAAAAGAGATCAGGACAAAAAAAGAGTCCATATTGTATGATTTTACTTAAGTGAAGTTAAAAAATAGCAAAATAGTGATAGTGGTTAAGTTAAATAGGGAGCTGCTGGTTGAGAAGGGGCATGAAGGAATCTTCCAGGGTGCTGGATATGTTCTTTGTTTTGATCTGAATGGAGGTAACACAAGTGTAAACATATATAAGAAGCGCTCAAATTGTCCTTTTAAGATCTGTGCAAGTATCTGAATTCAAGTTATGTCTCAATAGATTTGATGAATGAAAAGATAGCGAAAGGTTCTAATTGTCATCTCCTGTTCTCTTACAACAGCTCTGAGAAGTAAGACCAGGCTTGGGAGTATTAGGCTCAGGGAGTTTTGTGACCAACCACACTGTTCATGGAACATGCTGCCCAGCCACAGCTCTGCTTGAAAGGCTGTTGGTTTCAAAACTTCAGTCTAAACATCTTTAAGCTTCCTATAGACCAGGGGTCTCCAACCCCTGGATCATGGGGTTTGGTAATTGTCTGTGGCCAATTAGGAACAGGCTGCACAGCAGGAGGTGAGCAGTGGGCAAGCAAGCAAAGCTTCATCTGTATTTACAGCTGCTCTCCATCTATTGCATTCTCACCTGAGCTCAGTTTCCTGTCAGAAAAGCAGCAGCATCAGATTCTCACAGGAGCATGAACCCTGCTGTGAACTGTGCACATGAAGGATCTAGGTTGCCCACTCCTCTTGAGAATCATCCCAAAATCATCCTTCCCCCAACACACACTCCCTTTCTGAACTGTAGAAAAACTGTCTTCCACAAAACGGATTCCTGGTGCCAAGAAGATGGGGACCACTGCTATAGACTATACATGTGTCAAGATTTTGCATTGCAATAAATGTTTATCTAATGGGTTTGGATTGGGAAATATACTCAACTTGTTATTTGCAATTATCTCCTGAAATTTTTTTCTGATTTCTCAACCTATATCAATGAAGACAATAGAGTTTGGATCTAAGAGATTGTTTTTTGAAAAATACTTCACATAGTTTGCTTTACAGAAAAGAATTCTAGAGGCAATTTCAGATTTACATCTGCATCACAATTTCTTGAACTTATTATTTTGTTTTGTTTCTGAGGTAGAACATCCTCACAAACACGAGTTGCAGCATTATTTAGAATAGAAACTGATAGGAAACAAATAAATATTCAATGATAGGGAATGCCTATGTGAACTGTGGTGTATCTGTTAAATGGAATATAAGGCAGACGTTAAAATTTAGACAATAGCTTGGGAAGTTCTTTTGGTATGTTAAGGGGAAAACATAAATGAAATTGCATATACAGTATGTCTCAACTACTCAACAATATACATGTTTATTAAAATGCATATATACTCAAGTGTCATCATGAGTTGCTTGTGTTTAGATGGGAGGACTAGAATATGTTGCTCTTCTTTCTACTCTTCTATAGTTCTTAAATTTTCTTTGAGTGTGCACTATATTTATAACTTAAAGAATGACATCTTAAGTCAAAACAGATTGATTTCCAATATCTTTGACATATATTTTCAGATGTTGTCTATTTTTAGAGCTATCAACTGTCTCTAACAACATCACATTCTTAAGCCAGTAAACTGAGCTTTATTAAGCCCTAACTTTGTGTCAAAGGCTTCTCATAGCACTATGAGGAATAAAATGAAAATAAAACAGTATAAATAAAAGGAACAAAAAACATATGGGAAAAAGAGACTAATGTAAGTGTGAAAACTTAGAGTTTATTTTGACCTATTTCCTATTAGACATTTGGTATCAATTATGTCAAAAACATTCATTTATGAAAGTGGTTAGGATCATTCCCATCCATTTATTCCACAAACATTTATAAACATCTAATGTGTGTCATACTGTTCTTGTGGTTCTCAAGGCAAGAATACTGAAGTGGTTTGTGATGGACAGGGAGGCCTGGTGTGCTGCAGTCCATGGGGTCGCAAAGAGTCAGGCATGACTGAGCAACTGAACTGAACTGAACGTGTGTCAGGCATTGTGTTCAATGCTAGTGATAGAGTTAGGGTAAAGGGACAAAGTAGGTGATTAAACAGTTAGTCCCACTAGAGAATTGTAAGTAGAAAAAGTATGGGAGACCCTTGTGAGTGTGTGTGTACGTGCTCAGTCACTTCAGTTGTATCTAACTCTTTGCGACCCCATGGAGCATAGCCCACCAGGCTCTTCTTTCCATGGGATTCTCCAGGCAAGAATACTGGTGAGCGTTGCCATGCCCTCTTCCATGGGATCTTCCTGACCCAGAGATTGAACCCACATCTCTTGCATCTCCTGCATTGCAGGAGGATTCTTTACTGCTGAGCCACTTGGGAAGCACTTGGGAAACCCTTATAATTAATAATTACTTTCTTAGCAGCAAAACCCTGCAACAGAAGCACAAGACATGTGCCAAAACAATAAAATAATGGTGACATGAGGCCCATATCCTTCCCAGTGAGCTCAGTAAATTAATGATCCCTAGGACATCCTCTCTGCACACATAAAAACAATGATTTCTGGACCTAGTTTGACCACGCAGGGACAAGAAAACTCCCCTGCTCAACCTGGAGGAGCAGCTGATGATGAAATCATGACATCTACTCAAGAAAGGCAAAGAAGTACTTCTTCCCCTCCCCACTTTTTCTTTGATTGTAAAACTATAGCTCAGTGAGTTCTCAGAGAGTGGCACACCCTTGCCCACCCACTTGTAAGCCTCACAAGCATCCTATTCTAATAAATCACTCCTTAACTATGAGGTCAATCGTGTCCTACTCCTTATGACCCCATTGACTATGCAGTCCATGGAATTCTCTGGGCCAGAATACTGGAGTGGGTAGCCTTTCCCTTCTCCAGGGGATCTTCCCAACTCAGGGATCGAACCCAGGTCTCCCATATTGCAGGTGGATTCTTTACAAGCTGAGCCACAAGACAAGCCCAAGAATACTGGAGTGGGTAGCCTATCCTTTCTCCAGCAGATCTTCCCAACCCAGGAATAGAACCGGGATCTCCTGCATTTCAGGAAGATTCTTTACCAACTGAGCTATCAGGGAAGCCCCACAAGAATAATAAATCACTTCTCAACCATCAGTTTGTCTCTCACTGAATTCTTTCTGCACTAAGACCTAAAGGACTATGATACTGGAGCTCTTCAGAGCCCCAGGAAACAACACCCATCTGTTTCACTGGGGTTACAAAGATAAATAAGATACAGTTCTTATTTTGTAAAAGATATTATTTTGTATAAATAAGGTACAGTTCTATGTAAATTATATATAAAGAAAAATGTATCACAAGGGAGCTCATCTACTGAATAGATGTAAAAAGCACTGAGAAGTTAAATCACCTGTCCAATGTCCTACAGAAAGAAAGACAGTGCTGGGGCCAGGAGTTAAGTTGCTCCTCTGCAACATCCTGGTTGTGAGGATCATTGTGTGATGTGGGTTACGGATGTTGCAGGACTGCCAAACTCTTCAGCAGCCAGCAAAAGCTTCAGGGAAGGGACAACTTCACTAGGCTTCACCGTGGATGAGATTTGGGTACCTGGAGGTGACAGAGGGAGAACCCAGCAACTCAAAAGCCCAGAAGGTAAAAATGATCCCATGCTCTTATAGTATTATAAGGAAATGGGTCCCCAATAAGGTAATAAGGGTAGAATATGGGACAAGCTATTTAGTCACTTGTATTTCGGCCTCAGATTGTCACCTCTGCAGTAAGGCCCAATCTCAGCCAGTCTTTTCCTAGAACCCAATTAAAAATCTATAAATTAGTATTGGTGTGTCTCTTATTTTGTAGCTTTTAAAAGAGACTGTTTATTTCTGTCCATCAGAATGTGAAATCCAAGAGAACACAGACAACGTCTGTCTTATTCCTAGCTGAATTCTTAGAACCTAGAACAAAGCTTGGAAAATAAACTTTCATGAAATATTTGTTGAATTAATTAATTGATGTTATGGGAGCACCAAGGAAGTTTTCCAGCTTGGATAGAAATAGGGGTGGATGTCAAGAAGGCTTTCTGTGGGAGATGGCAATTGAGATAGGCCTCAAAGGATGAATAGATTGCAGTGTCTGAATAGAAGAGGGAGGGCTGAGGGAAGTGGGAGAAGACATTGATGAATATGGGAATATCACAGGAATGACACGGTGGAGAAAAACCACCGGAGAGGAGCTGCAAAGTGTCAAACTGGTACCTAAAGATGATGCTCAAAATTAGGCAGGGACTAGATTCCACCAGGACTTGTAAGCTTCCATTTTATTAGGATTCGATTTAAAAGAAATCAATCGAATGGTTTTAAGTGGGGATGGTCACAATTGGATCTTTGTTTTAGAAAGTCTGACAGTATGGAAAGACACTTTTGGGTGACACAAGACTGAGGTGAGGATTTCAGCTGGGAAAGGGAAAAGTAGTTCCTGACCTCTAAGACCTGGCTGGTACTGTCAGCCAGAACTTGGTGTTCCCCTTATGAACATAAACACCTTCACAGACCACAAGAGAGAAGACCACTGTGCCCGTATTGGGTCAAGTTAAAAACAAGACTACTTCATAATCCTATGACACAAACACAAAGCACAAACATTGTCCTAACTATAAAAATGACCAAACATCTCCCTTTCCTGTTAGTGTCAGCCACTGATGCTGCTTTACCAATTATGCTTTTAACCCTGTTTCATTCTTCTTGTACTATAGATTAAGATATACAGTCTCAGAATTGCCTCCATTTCTTGACAACACACAGTTCAGAGCTTTTTCCTCTTCTTGAACCCTCCTCCAAAGCACCTAACACAAGTTTAAATCTTATAAGTCCTTCCTAGCACCTGATATTGAGAAGCTCGATGATATCCATTCTGCCTCATTGGAAAGAGCGGCAGACTAGGTTCGTTCAACTCAATATGTGTTCTTGGTGGCCTTTGGCTGGAAGGCAATGACATAGCTAAGAAATTGCTACAATTAAATTGCTACAGTCCACTTGTACCAGCTTGCGAGAGCCTATTGTTAAATTTTAGGAATTTTGCAAGTTGTCAAATACATCATTATTGATAATTAAAATCTATAAACTTTCCATTAAATTTAATTATATTGAAACAATAGCAATGCATCCTCAAAACTCATTACTTCCAAATTATTTTATTACATTTTATGATTTTTTCTTCTCTGGAGATGATTAGAATGATATATATATATATACATTTTTTTTTATCTTTTATGGTAGAAATGGTATACAATGATGTGCCACTGTGCCTCTCTTTCTTACACCATGTTTAATGATATCTTTCATATTGTTAGCTGGAGATTTGCCATAGCAGAAGTAGTTGTAACATGGAAATTGACAAACACTACAAGTCAAAGCTTCTCTCTATCTACAGCTGTTTGGTAAACCAACACCCCACTGTTAGGTTAATCCACAAATATTGAGGCCTTCCACTGAGGCACTAAAAGCAGGAGAGGGGATCACTGAGGGGATTCAAGAACTATACAGTTGACAAGAGAGCTGACAAAGAAGTGAATTAATTATCTGAATTTTTCTTCCACTCTCTGGTATGAAACCTATGACACTTGGGTTTCCTTTGCTTAAGGAGTCCTGTTTTTAGTTACCAAGATATGCTTTCCTGATTCTCCTTCTACTTTCCTGAGCCCTACCTGCTCCCAGGCTGATTTCTGTCCTTTGGTTTGAAAGGCAAGAAAAAGCTCAGGGAAGTTCTGCTGGCCTCAGAGCACTGATAGGGAGCTGTCAGGCTGAGGGGATCATGCTTAGTAATCGTCCAACTAGTTCATCATAACCTAAGAGGATAAGCACAACTTTGTGTCTTAAATTATTTACTTTGGGTATGGCTTAGAAGTAAAGATGCATTGAAATATGTATATTACCATAAGTAAAATAGATGACCAGTGCAAGTTCGATGCATGAAGCAGAGCACTCAAAACCAGTGCTCTGGGACAACCCAGAGGGATGGGGTGGGGAGGTGGAAGAGGGGTTCAGGATGGAGGGACACATGTGTACCCATGGCTGATTCATGCCGATGTATGGCAAAAACCATTAAATATTGTAATTATCCTCCAATTAAAATAAATAAATGAAAAACAAAACAAAAGAAGAAATAAAGATGCTTAATTTTTATTTACTTTTTAAAAATTTTAATTGGCATTAAAATTTCAGTTATACAAGTCAGATAATAGAAAAACACAGAGCAGATAGAAAATAGTAAAAAGAGAGTCATATATAACAGATTAAAATTTTACCAGTGGGGGAGGAACAAGAGTTCTGTGCTCTGAAGGAAGGGGCTTCCTAAAATGATTGTCTCTGGCAGAACAACAGTCCATGTAATTAATGGTTATAAAATACTTTAAAGGCCTAAAGTACTTCATCAGTGCTGAGATGTAATTGTGCCATTTCATCAGGACATGTTTCATTAGCCATGTTCACACTGGAATTCTCAAATAGGTTTCAGTGCTGTAGTCTTGGCATCAATACATTGTTTGTTCCATACCCAGATTGCTCACCTGGGAAGCTGTGGTGAGGGCCAGAGTTGTGAGGAAGACTAGGCCTACACTTACATGTGAAGAGGGAGGGGTCAGTACGAGTACCACCTTCTGCAGGGAGCCCTTTTAGGTAGACCAGTAAGCTCTCCTCAGAACCCCAGCAACTCTCACTCTGCCCTTGAGTCTCCCTCAGGTCAATGTTGTTTTGCATAGTCATTCACATGTTTCATCTGGAGTTCTGGAATTGTGCCCCTTGCCTCTGTTGCATCCTCTGCATAGGCTCTGTCCATTATAGAGTTGTAGCCTTTCGAGGATTCTCCAAAAAGTTCCATGCAGTTGCAAGGTAAGAGTAAAAGCTTTCTCTTATAAACAGTCTCCACTCCCTACACTATAACCTACTACACCAATCCTGATACCCCATGGATATTCCAATGCTTCCAAGCACTCTGGAAAGTGAAAGAAAATGAAAATGAAAGTCACTCAGTCATGTCCAACTCTTTGCAATCCCACGGATATACAGTCAACAGAATTCTCCAGCCCAAAATAATGGCGTGGATAGCTGATCCCTTCTCCAGGGGATCTTCCCAACCCAGATATTGAACCCAGGTCTCCCATATTGCAGGCAGATTCTTTACCAACTGAGCTACCAGGGAAGCCCAAGAACACTGGAGTGGGTAGCCTATCCCTTCTCCAGAGTATCTTCCTGACACAGGAAGGTAGGTGTCATTTAAACAAACAAACAAACAAAAAACTTACTTTGTAGATTGGAGAACAAAGGTCAAATAGCTTATAGAAGAGTTCATGCCATGTTCTGACTCAGGCTAGTGCCCTTTACTCATTAATTCCAAATTGCTGGATGTCTTTTGCCACTATCTGATTTCCTACTGCCTTATTTATAACTACAGTAAAAATAATAACCATCCCAACAACAAAAGCAACTGACATTGCAGAGAGTACTTTCCTCAGCTCAGAGCACATCCGTACAGTCACCTTAATTTATATGCGCTGTAGCTCCATTTCTAGCTACACAATCTTGGGCAAGACCTTAACCTCTTGGAATCTCTGCTACTTCAATTATCAAATATAACAACTCAACATCTAATTGAGGCAGGGAAATTTTTATTACTAGTAAATTATTAATAAATATGCATTAATACTGACCTCTTAAACTCTTTAGAGTTTACAAAGTTTCTCAAGTGTTTTCTCATATTCTTCCCCCAATAGCTCTGTAAGGTCAGCATGGCAGACAGTCCTGCCCCATTGTAAGAGTGAAGAAACTGAGACCTAGAGAGATGCCAGCAGCATTTTATAAAGTATATTTTGGGAGCATATTAATCCCTGGAGATACTCTATGAAAAAAAAAAAGAAGAAGATGATGAGTGGGAAATACTGTATGCTGTATCTTTGCTTAGAAAGTTAACTTTGCTTAAAGTTAAAAGCCACAGTAAAGGCTCTGGTAAGTTCTACAGCAAGAAAACAAAATTATATTACTTAAAGAATTGCTAGAATGTATATGTATATATGTACATATAATGCATACACACACACACACACACACACACACACACATGCGTGCATGTATGCTAAGTCACTTCAGTCATGTACTACTCCTTTAGATTCTATGGACTGACCCCAGGCTCCTCTGTCCATGGGATTCTCCAGGCAAAAATACTTGAGTGGGTTGCCATGCACTCCTCCAGAGGATCTTCCTAACCCAGGGATTGAACCTGTGTCTCTTAGCTCTCCTGCATTACCAGGGTCATCTGGGAAGTCCATATATATATATAAACATGAAAGATAGCCTCTCTCTATGAAAACCTATTAATATTTTCTGAAACTAGGTTTCTGTGGAGGTCATGATCTGTGGAATTAACTAATCTTTAGAAGAATCTGGACTAAACTACTTAATCAAGGTAGTGTGACTGGGAGAGCTGACACTTTGTCTCTGAGTCAGTACACAGTGGTGTGGTCATTAGCAGAAACATATTTCAGCCTTCTGTTCACAGTAAATTTAAACTACCTGTATTGGTCAGTTTCCTGTTTGCTTTGATCCAATAGGGTTGGTCAGTCACTCCAGTCCCTATTGACTTTCACTTGTTGCTCATGAAATGCTGAGTTGCTAGTGTACTAAGCTAACTTCACATCACTGCATGGCTGGTCTAGACTTAAACATCCAGCAAAAATACAGGAGTGGAAGCTTGTGAAAAGGTGTACTGAGGCGTCTGTGCCCTAGTCTAAAAGGATCATGCATTGTAAATATGACTTCAGGGGTCTCCTTGCTTTTTTTTTCCAAGCAATTCTGAACATTCCAGAGATATACTCCAGATACTGAAGAGGGAGAATTGGGTAAGGGGACTAAAGCAGTAGTTTCCAACCAGGAGCAATCCACCCGAAGTTCCTCCTGCTAAGAGACATTTGGTGATACTTGGAGACATTTTAGGAGGTGCTACTAAATCTAGTGGGTAAAGGCCAGAATTGCTACTGAATGTCCTTTGATGCACAGGACATACCCCACAAGTAATTCAAAGTGTCAGTAGTGCTGAAGGAGAGAAACCTTGGACTAAGGAAGTAAGATAGTTTGGGCATGTGCCACGTTACTGAGGCAGTGTGCTGCTGCTGCTGCTAAGTCGCTTCAGTCATGTCCGACTCTGTGCGACCCCATAGACGGCAGCCCACCAGGCTCCGCCATCCCTGGGATTCTCCAGGCAAGAACACTGGAGTGGGTTGCCATTTCCTTCTCCAGTGCATGAAAGTGAAAAGTGAAAGTGAAGTCGCTCAGTTGTGTCCGACTCTTAGGCAGTGTAGAGTAGCGGAAAAAACTCTGACCATTTGCCTGATAGCCAGAGTCAAATCCTGGCTCTGCTAATGTGAAGGAGACTTTCTGGGGCTCACAGCCATGTGGTTCTCCTCTGCTTCCTAGTATATAGGAAAAGCTCATACAGCAAGCCTCTCCCTGCCCCTTGCCACAGATTGGTAAATTCTATGCTTTAGTACATGATAGTGGACAGAGGTGAAGTGATGTGACCTCTTCTTATCCTGGCCCCTAAGCTGCCCATGAAACCTTTCAACTCTTCTCCCATCTACCTTCCAATAGAGAATCCATTGGAGAATGCTGAGGCCTGATCTAGACATTGGATCAAGGAATTCTAAAACTTAGACCCTTGGGTCCCCAAGAGGTCCAAAAATGCTGTAACTTGGGAAGGGAAACACTACTTTACTTTTGCTAACCTCTGAAAGTTAGCAGTTTCTCAATTTGAGTGTAAGCACCAAACCATTGTATTGCTAATAGTACTTGCGACTCCTTCTCTAATAGAAATCAGAGATGTTTTCATATCACATTATAGTTATTACATCAATATCTCCAATTATCATTTTTGCTAAAGGTAATGCTCAAAATCCTTCAACAAGAAATTCCAGATGTACAAGCTGAATTTAGAAAAGGCAGAGGAATCAGAGCTCAAATTGCCAACATCTGCTGCTGCTAATAGTACTTGTGACTCCTTCTCTAATAGAAATCAGAGATGTTTTCATATCACATTATAGTTATTACATCAATATCTCCAATTATCATTTTTGCTAAAGGTAATGCTCAAAATCCTTCAACAAGAAATTCCAGATGTACAAGCTGAATTTAGAAAAGACAGAGGAATCAGAGCTCAAATTGCCAACATCTGCTGGATCATAGAAAAAGAAAGGGAATTTCAGAAAAAACATTTGCTTCACTGACTGTGCTAAAACCTTTGACTGTGTGATCACAACAAACTGTGGAAAATTCTTAAAGAAATTGGAATACCAGACCACCTTACCTGCCTCCTGATAAATCTGTATGCAGGTCAGGAAGCAACAGTTAGGATGGGACATGGCACTATGGACTGGTTCCAAATTGGGAAAGGAGTACATCAAGGCTGTTTATTGTCATCCTGCTTGTTTAACTTCTTCTATGCACAGTGCATCATGCAAAATGCTGGGCTGGATGAAGCTCAAGCTGGAATCAAGATTGCCAGGAGAAATATCAATAATCTCAAATATGCAGATGATACCATTCTAATGGCAGCAAGCAAAGAGGAACTAAAGAGCCATGTGATGAATGTGAAAGAAGGAGAATGAAAAAGTTGGCTTAAAAGTTGACATTAAAAAATGAAGATCATGTCATCTGGTCTCATCACTTCATGGCAAATAGAAGGGAAAAATGGAAACACTTACAGACTTCATTTTCTTATGCTCCAAAATCACTGCAGATGATGACTACAGCCATGAAAGTAAAAGACACTTGCTCCTTGGAAGAAAAGCTGCTGCTGCTGCTGCTGCTGCTAAGTCGTTTCAGTCGTGTCCGACTCTGTGCGACCCCATAGACGGCAGCCCACCAGGCTCCGCCGTCCCTGGGATTCTCCAGGCAAGAGTACTGGAGTGGGTTGCCACTTCCTTCTCCAATGCATGAAAGTGAAAAGTGAAAGTGAAGTCGCTCAGTCGTGTCCGACTCATCGCGACCCCATGGACTGCAGCCTACCAGGCTCCTCCGTCCATGGGATTTTCCTGGCAAGAGTACTGGAGTGGGGTACCACTGCCTTCTCCGGGAAGAAAAGCTATGACCAACCTAAACAGCATATAAAAAGCAGAGGCATCACTTTATCAACAAAGGTCCATATAGTCAAAGCTATGGTTTTTCCAGTAGTCATGTATGGATGTGAGAGTCAGGCCATAAAGAAAGCTGAGCACAGAAGAATTGATGCTTTTGAAATACGGTGCTGGAGAGGACTCTTGTGAGTCCCTGGGACCTCAAGGAGATCAAACCAATCAATCCTAAAGGAAATCAACCCTGAATATTCATTGGAAGGACTGATGGTGAAGCTGAAACTCCAATACTTTGGCCAGCTTATGTGAAGAGCCGACTCACTGGAAAAGGCCTGATGCTGGGAAAGATTGAGGGTAAGAGGAGAAGGGGTGACAAAGAATGAAATGGTGGGATGGAATCATCTACTCAATGGACATGAGTTTGAGCAAACTCCTGGAGATTGTGAAGGACAGGGAAGCCTAGTTTGCTGCAGTTCATGGGGTCACAAAGAGTTGGACACCACTGAGCAGCTGAACAATAACTTTTTGATTATAGTAGTTATCAGTTAAAAATTGTTGTCATTCATTCTTTTCCATCTCTTTGCGACCCCATGGACTGTACCTCTGTCCATGGAATTCTCCAGCAAGTATACTGTAGTGAATAGTCATTCCTTTCTTCAGGGGATGTTCCCAACCTAGGGATTGAAATGAGATCAAACCAATAGAATTGCAGGCAGCTTCTTTACTGTTTGAGTTACCAAGGAAGCCGCAAGAGTGGCTGCTTAATCTGTCTAATAATACACTAACAAAGAAGAACACACATTACTATAATTTTTCTTTTACTTTAATATTTATTTTGATAACTATTTCCAATTTTATTTTCTATGCAATCTTATGTATTTTATATTATTCATTTACAAACATTTTTCAGAGAAGGTTCATAGGCTGCAGCAGTCTGACAAACGGGTTTGTGGTACAAAAAGGTTCAGAGCCCCTGCTCTCTGAGAGGGCTGCATGGATCAGAGCCCTTCTTCCCCCCATGGCACCATCCCATCCCCAGGGGTGCCAGCCCACATTGGGCCATACCATGAGCAAGGGAGAAAATTTTCTGCTGTTAAGCCACTGAGATTCGAGGGTTTTTTTTTTTTGCAACAGCCACACTGATTAAGCCTGCCAAGCTTCTTAATTGCTCTCAGCCTGGCTTTTAAACCTCTTATTGAAAATAATCATATCATCTATTCACAGGGTGGTTGGGAAGAGTAAAGAGGAGAACATGCATGTCATGTGCTGCTGATGAAGAGATTATTACAAATTACCAAGTAGGGCTGCTTTTACCTAAATTGAGAAAAAGCAAACAATGACTCACCTGCTTTTGTAAATCACGTTTTATTGGAACACAAGTCTGTCATTTGTTTACATATTGTCTGAGCTGCTTTCCTGGCAGAAGTGAGGCAAAGACCAGAATGCCTGCAAACCTAAAATATTTGCCATCTGGCTCTTTAAGGAAAAGTTTGCTACCCTCTGCCCTGGGCCCTGCTGTTTTCACTTAGGTGGTAGTGGGAGGGGAAAGTAGCAACCTCTATGTATGGATGGAAAACCTGGGGAGATGCTATCTTCAAATCCAATTAGGAGGTTCCAAGGGCACACACAGCAGTTCCTGTCACTAAGGGCATTGACTGAATTCTAAGCCAGAACTGGCAGCCCCTTTGGCAACTGCTTGAACTGGTTCAATATATTGATGCTTCCTTTGGGTTATTTCTTTTGATCAAGTGGACAAATATCCTCATATATGGAGGAATGCATGAAGCAGACTAACACGGGCAGTTTGTTCCATATCCTTCTAGTGGTATTGAAGGAGGAAATAGAACAGGCTCTATCTTGAAAGCAGGACTCCATCTCAGGCCAGACTGTGGACTTTGAGCTATATGCCCGGTATCTATGGAAACGACATACCAACTGGAAAACCAGGCCCCTGGAAGGAAGAGCCCTAGGGCTCTCCATTGCTAAAAGAATACCCTAATTTTCTGTGTAACTGAATAAATCATACATTCTATTACATTTATTGGGGTAAGACCACAGGCCTATTGATAATTGTCCACTGTTAACTATCTAGGTTTAAGGCATATGATCATGGATTAACTTTGATAACATCTTTCTTTTTCCTTTGTTCAGACTAGTTTCAGGGAACCTTATACACTTAAGGTATATAAGGTTTTCACCAAAACTGGTTGGGGTCCTTGGCTAAGAGAAGACTCTGCCTTGGGCCCGCTGGTGTAATAAACTGCGCTCCACTATCTGCATTGTCCTTCTGAGTGAGTTTGTTTCCCGGAACGCGTGGCTATAACAGTATATCTGCAAGTAGCAATGAAGATATGATCACAACCTGTTTACAGTTAAGGAAACTGAGTCATAAGAAGTTAAGGGAATGTGAGACAGGAACTACAATCATGAAATCATCATATATATTTCTTAAAACCCTACTATGTGGAATGCAGGAATTGGGTAGAGGGAAGTGGGGGAAAACATACGATTTGCCCAAGTTAGTATAAATAGTAAATTGCAGAGCTGGGCTTTTAACACAGCTTGGTTCCATGTCCACTACAGTGTATACTGCCAATATTGCTCTCTGCCATCATGTTCACTGCCAGCAGCATCATTATCAAAGACTTTCAAGTTACGGATGTGGTTACTCAGTGACAAAATGAAGTGAAGTCGCTCAGTCGTGTCCGACTCTTTGCGACCCCGTGGACTGTAGCCTACCAGACTCCTCGGTCCATGGGATTTTCCAGGCAAGAGTACTGGAGTGGGTTGCCATTTCCTTCTCCAGGAGATCTTCCTGACCCAGGGATTGAACCCGGGTCTCTCGCATTATAGGCGGACGCTTTACCATCTGAGCCACCAGGGAACTCAGTGACAAAGTCTCTGACATTTACCAATTCAGAGTGGTCTTTCAAATGATACATGGTGAATGGATTTTTTTCCTCTGCTGTTGAATTCTATGTGATCTTAATTAATTCATTAACCAAAATGATCGGCAGTTTATTCAACTGTAAAAACAAAATGATAATTTAATCCTACTTGATGGGTAATTTAAAACTCACTGAAAGAAGAAAGGAAATAAATATTTGAGTTGATTTTTCCTTTTCTAATCTTGCACTGGAAAAACATATTTTTCTTTGAAAGACTCACAAACCTGAGAGCTGCCAAAATTAGCATTTGACTTTTCCTTTTTAAAAATATATATCTTATTTGATTCCATTATTTGACATTATTTGGTATAATGCCAAAGCTAGAAGGGAGTTAAGAGATCTTTCTACGCTAACCCTTCTTTTAGCCATTGAGGAAACATGGGTGACAGGAGGCAAAGTTATTTGCTTTGTGTGTCCCAGGAACTATGGGCTGAGACTGAAATTCTAGTCCATGATCCCCAGAGACTATGTTCTCCACAATACTGCCTTGCCTCCTCAAGGAGGGACCTGTTCAGAGGACCCGACTTGGAGGATGATTGTTTAAACTTAAAAGTCATAATCGTCAATGTGTCCATTTCCTATGGGGGCAAGTGTGCAATGCTAAATCTGCCAGCTTTGGTTTGAAGATGGTCTAGCTTTGAGTGCCACTAACAAATGAGACCTTGGGCTTGCTGCTTCCCTTTTCTGCAGAGTCTTTCTTTCATTGCCTGTAAAAGAGAGATAATAATACAGACAGTACTCACAATTGATGGAGCAAAAATGATGTGCATTCAGGAGAAACTATACTTGGAATTTTGATTTTTGCTCTTTTCCAGGCTAATGATATGGGGGATGGCACTCTCATGAAGCTGGGCAGGGCAGCAGCCATAGATCCCAATCAGCCATTCAGTCACCAGGGCAAGCAACCAATATACTGATAACTATTGTGTACCCAGACAACCATTCTGTTTCTCATTTTCAATACAGTATTCAATAGGTTACATGAGATATTCAACACTTTATTATAAAATAGACTTTGTCTTAGATGATTTTGTCCAACTATAAGCTAATGTAGGTGTTCTGAGCATGTTAAAGGTAGGCTGGGCTAAGCTACAATATTTGATAGGTTAGGTGTATTAAATGCATTTTCAACTTCCAACTTACAATGTGTTTATCAGGATATAAACCCCTTGTTGAGGAATGCCTGTAGTACCTACCTCATAGTGTATTGAGGGTTAAAGTCCACAGAATATAATAAGACTTGATAAATACTAGCTAAATTACTTCTATTGTTCTAGCAACCTAAAGTGAGGATCGTATGTCTAGTACCTCCTAATGCACCTCTATGAGATGTGCCATATGGAGATCTACAAAAAGAATGCTAAGAAACAAGGTATTAGTAGCCATGGCTATCTGTCCACTTTTCTTATTGAGAAAAGCTGCATTCAAGAAAATCACTGTAAATTTAGGTCTCTTACTTGATATCACTAAATGGGAATTGAAATATGTATTTTTTTCACGTTTTGATGCCAGCAAGTATGAGCAATGAGGTAATCACCCATAAACAACCTAAACTTCCTGAGGTAAATCTTCTGCCACCATTTTCTCTCGAGCCAAATGTCGCCCCTTGAATCCGATTTAATCTGCACATGGGTCCCCTCAGAGGCAGCCTCCTTCTGGCCACAGGATTGGTCTTCAGCACTTGATGGCTTCCTTGGATCCAGTACAGTTCAGTTCAGTCGCTCAGTCATGCCAACTCTTAGCAACCCCATGAATTGCAGCACGCCAGGCCTCTCTGTCTATCACCAACTCCCGGAGTCTACCCAAACCCATGTGCATAGAGTCAGTGATGCCATCCAACCATCTCATCCTCTGTCGTCCCCTTCTCCACCTGCCCCCAGTCCTACCCAGCATTAGGGTCTTTTCCAATGAGTCAACTCTTCCCATGAGGTGCCCAAAGTATTGGAGATTCAGCTTCAACATCAGTCCTTCCAATGAACACGCAGGATTGATCTCCTATAGGGTGGATTGATTGGATCTCCTTGCAGTCCAAGGGACTCTCAAGAGTCTTCTCCAACACCACAGTTCAAAAGCATCAATTCTGCGGTGCTCAGCTTTCTTCACCGTCCAACTCTCACATTCATACATGACCACTGGAAAAACCATAGCCTTGACTAGATGGACTTTTGTTGGCAGAGTAATGTCTCTGCTTTTAAATATGCTATCTAGGTTGGCCATAACCTTCCTTCCAAGGAGTAAGCGTCTTTTAATTTCATGGCTTCAGTCACCATCAGCAGTGATTCTGGAGCCCCCAAAAATAAAGTCTGACACTGTTTCCACTGTTTCCCCATATATTTCCCATGAAGTGATGGGACCAGATGCCATGATCTTAGTTTTCTGAACGTTGAGCTTTAAGCCAACTTTTTCACTCTCCTCTTTCACTTTCATCAAGAGGCTCTTTAGTTCTTCTTCACTTTCTGCCATAAGGGTGGTGTCATCTGCATATCTGAGATTATTGATATTTCTCCCGGCAATCTTGATTCCAGCTTGTGTTTCTTCCAGCCCAGCGTTTCTCATGATGTACTCTGCATAGAAGTTAAATAAGCAGGGTGACAATATACAGCCTTGACGTACTCCTTTTCCTATTTGGAACCAGTCTGTTGTTCCATGTCCAGTTCGAACTGTTGCTTCCTGACCTGCATACAGGTTTCTCAAGAGACAGGTCAGATGGTCTGGTATTCCCATCTCTTTCAGAATTGTCCACAGTTTATTGTGATCCGCACAGTCACAGGCTTTGGCATAGTCAATAAAGCAGAAATAGATGTTTTTCTGGAACTCTCTTGCTTTTTTGATGATCCAGCGGATATTGGCATTTTGATCTCTGGTTCCTCTGTCTTTTCTAAAACCAGCTTGAATATTTGGAACTTCACGGTTCATGTATTGCTGAAGCCTGGCTTGGAGAATTTTGAGCATTACTTTACTAGCATGTGAGATGAGTGCAATTATGCGGTAGTATGAGCATTCTTTGGCATTGCCTTTCTTTGGGATTGGAATGAAAACTGACCTTTTCCAGTCCTATGGCCACTGCTGAGTTTTCCAAATTTGCTGGCCTATCGAGTGCAGCACTTTCACAACATCATCTTTCAGGATTTGGAATAGCTCAACTGGAATTCCATCACCTCCACTAGCTTTGTTCATAGTGATGCTTTCTAAGGCCCACTTGACTTCCCATTCCAGGATGTCTGGCTCTAGGTGAGTGATCACACCATCGTGATTATCTAGGTCATGAAGATCTTTTTTGTACAGTTCTTCTGTGTATTCTTGCCACCTCTTCTTAATATCTTCTGCTTCTGTTAGGTCCATATCATTTCTGTCCTTTATTGAGCCCATCTTTGCATGAAATGTTCCTTTGGTATCTCTAATTTTCTTGAAGAGATCTCTAGTTTTTCCCAATCTGTTGTTTTCCTCTATTTGTTTGCACTGATCGCTGAGGGAGGCTTTCTCATCTCTCCTTGTTATTCTTTGGAACTCGGGCCGGGAGCCAGGGGTGGCGGGCTAGATGAGCTAGTCTGGACTGGGGGACAGGGGTGGTGGTGAGAGGAGTTACCCCAGGCCCAAGGAGCAGCAGCTGCATGGGCACAGGAGAGCCGAGAGGAGTTACTCCACATTCAAGGTCAAGAGATGTCATTGTGAGTAGATACCCCTTGTCCAACGTAAGAAGCAACTGCTGCACTTTGCTGGAGGAGCCGTGAAGAAATACCCCACATCCAAGGTAAGAGAAACCCAAGTAAGACGGTAGGTGTTGCGACAGGGCACCAGAGGGCAACACACTGAAACTAAATTACAGAAAACTAGCTAATCTGATCACATGGAAATTACAGAAACCTAGCTAATCTGATCACACGGACCGCAGCCTTGTCTATCTCAATGAAACTAAGCCATGCCATGTGGGACCACCCAAGACGGATGGGTCATGGTGGAGAGGTCTGACAGAATGTGGTCCACTGGAGAAGGGCATGGCAAACCACTTCAGTATTCTTGCCTTGAGAACCCCATGAACAGTATGAAAAGGTGAAAAGATAGGACACTGAAAGATGAACTCCCCAGGTTAGTAAGTGCCCAATATGCTACTGGAGATCAGTGGAGAAATAACTCCAGAAAGAATGATAGGATGGAGCCAAAGTAAAAACGATACCCAACTGTGGATGTGACTGGTGATAGAAGCAAAGTCCGATGCTGTAAAGAGCAATATTGCATAGGAACCTGGAATGTTAGGTCCATGAATCAAGGCAAATTGGAAGTGGTCAAACAGGAGATGGAAAGAGTGAACGTTGACATTCTAGGAATCAGCGAACTAAGATGGACTGGAATGGGTGAATTTAACTCAGATGACCATTATATCTACTACTGTGGGCAAATCCCTTAGAAGAAGTGGAGCAGCCATCATGGTCAACAAAAGAGTCCGAAAGGCAGTACTTGGATGCAATCTCAAAAATGATAGAATGATCTCTGTTCGTTTCCAAGGCAAACCATTCAATATCACAGTAATCCAAGTCTATGCTCCGACCAGTAACTCTGAAGAAGCTGAAGTTGAACGGTTCTATGAAGACCTACAAGACCTTCTAGAACCAACACTGAAAAAAGATGTCCTTTTCATTATAGGGGACTGGAATGCAAAAGTAGGAAGTCAAGAAACACCTGGTGTAACAGGCAAATTTGTCCTTGGAGTACAGAATGAAACAGGGGAAAGGCTAGTAGAGTTCCCCCAAGAGAACGCACTGGTCACAGTAAACACCCTCTTCCAACAACACAAGAGAAGACTCTACATATAGACATCACCAGATGGTCAACATCAAAATCAGATTGATTATATTCTTTGCAGCCAAAGATGGAGAAGCTCTATACAGTCAGCAAAAACAAGACCGGGAGCAGACTGTGGCTCAGATCATGAACTGCTTATTGCCAAATTCAGACTTAAATTGAAGAAGTTAGGGAAAACCACCAGTCCATTCAGGTATGACCTAGATCAAATCCCTTATGAGTATACAGTGGAAGTGACAAATAGATTTAAGGGACTAGACTTGATGGAGAGAGTGCCTGATGAACTATGGACAGAGGTTCGTGACATTGTACAGGAGACAGGGATCAAGACAATCCCCATGGAAAAGAAATGCAAAAAAGCAAAATGGCTGTCTGAGGAGGCCTTACATATAGCTGGGAAGAGAAGAGAAGTGAAAAGCAAAAGAGAAAAGGAAAGATATTCTCATCTGAATGCAGAGTTCCTTGGATCCAAGGCCACTGCAAACCCTTACTAACTGTGAAATATCTTTAAGCATTAAGCTCTGATAAGATTGATGCCCAGAAAGCAGGCTTTTTAGCCATGGACAGAGGTCCCCAGCTCATTGTTTTATCAACAACCAAGCTTTCCATGGAGCACTGGGAGTATTTGCTGTTTGGGGCTAATTAGCCTCATTAAGAAACTCTTGACGAGCAAATGGAACTGAAATGTAGTCACCCTCTGAAACAACTTAGCAGATGTACAACCTAAACATAAATTTCCAGCGGTTTTCCAAGACCTCAAAGCCCCACATTCATATTTCCTCCAGGAAGACGTGACACAGGTATAGTCTTCCTCCAGAGACTGGAGACTAGAGCTTCTGGTGCCCCTTTGTACTTTCTTTTAGATTGAGAAATCTGTCCAGTGGAATTTCATCCTCTCTCTTCTTCATGAATTTAGATCCAACCTCCAGAGTTTCGCTCAAATCCTATTCATTGCCAGAAGTGTGCACTTTCACTGTCTTTCTGTCCTTGTTTGACAGTTTACCCTAGGATGAGTTCTCATATGCATCTTCTCATTTAATCATTCAGTTCAGTTCAGTTCAGTCGCCCAGTCGTGTCGGACTCTTTGCGACCCCATGAATTGCAGCACGCCAGTCCTCTCTGTCCATCACCAACTCCCGGAGTCTACCCAAACCCATGTCCATAGAGTCGGTGATGCCATCCAACCATCTCATCCTCTGTCGTCCCCTTCTCCTCCCGCCCCCAATCCTATCCAGCATCAGGGTCTTTTCCAATGAGTCAACCCTTCGCATGTGGTGGCCAAAGTATTGGAGTTTCAGCTTCAAACATCAGACCTTCCAATGAACACCCAGGATTGATCTCTTTTAGGATGGATTGATTGGATCTCCTTGCAGTCCAAGAGACTCTCAAGAGTCTTCTCCAACACCACAGTTCAAAAGCATCAATTCTGCGGCGCTCAGCTTTCTTCACTGCCCAACTCTCACATTCATACATGACCACTGGAAAAACCATAGCCTTGACTAGATGGACTTTTGTTGGCAGAGTAATGTCTCTGCTTTTAAATATGCTATCAAGGTTGGCCATAACCTTCCCTCCAAGGAGTAAGCGTCTTTTAATTTCATGGCTTCAGTCACCATCAGCAGTGATTCTGGAGCCCCCCAAAATAAAGTCTGACACTGTTTCCACTGTTTTGCCACCTATTTCCCATGAAGTGATGGGACCAGATGCCATGATCTTAGTTTTCTGAACGTTGAGCTTTAAACCAACTTTTTCACTCTCCTCTTTCACTTTCATCAAGAGGCTCTTTAGTTCTTCTTCACTTTCTGCCATAAGGGTGGTGTCATCCGCATATCTGAGGTTATTGATATTTCTCCCGGCAATCTTGATTCCAGCTTGTGTTTCTTCCAGCCCAGAGTTTCTCATGATGTACTCTGCATAGAAGTTAAATAAGCAGGGTGACAATATACAGCCTTGACGTACTCCTTTTCCTATTTGGAACCAGTCTGTTGTTCCATGTCCAGTTCGAACTGTTGCTTCCTGACCTGCATACAGGTTTCTCAAGAGACAGGTCAGATGGTCTGGTATTCTCATCTCTTTCAGAATTTTCCACAGTTTATTGTGACCCACCCAGTCAAAGGCTTTGGCATAGTCAATAAAGCAGAAATAGTTGTTTTTCTGGAACTCTCTTGCTTTTTCGATGATCTGATCATTATAAAGACTTTATAAAGTGGTCAATGCCATCTTTCCTGTTTTATAGACGAGACTCAGAGTTGTTAACTGAATTTTCTCAAGTTCCATAGCTAGCCAGTGACACAGCCAGAATTTAAAACCTAAAAACCTGACTCCAGAACCTGAAACCTGCATGTAACACTGACCTCAACCATAAACGCTTAGACTGTCCTCAGACTGAGTTCACACCATCCCCACTTCAGTGAGTCCTCGTTTTTTCTGTGGCACATAGTGCTCAGTCACTTCAGTCGTGTCTGAGTCTCTGTGGCCCCATAGACCATGGCCCGCCAGACTCCTCTGTCCATGGGATTCTTCTCCAGGCAAGAACACTGGAGTGGGTTGCCATTTCCTTCTCCAGTGATAAAGTATGAAGTGAGTGAAGTAAATGAAGTGAGTGAAGTGAAGTCACTCAGTCATGTCCGTCTCTTTGCAACCTCATGGGCTGTAGCCTACCAGGCTCTTCTGTCTATGGGATTTTCCAAGCAAGAGTATTGGAGTGGGTTGCCATTTCCTTCTCCATAGTGACACATAGAAGACACTCAATAAAGGCACTCCCAACTGACACATAGTAAGCACTCAGTAAATATTTGTTCCATGACTCCATGGGTTATAAACTCTTTGAAGATAAGACTCTTGTTTGACATATCTCAGTACAATTTAGTTCAATTGCTCAGTGGTGTCCAACTCTTTGTGACCCCATGGACCCCATGGATGCCAGGTTCCCCTGTCCATCACCAACTCTCAGAGCTTGCTCAAGCTCATGTCCATCAAGTCGGTGATGCCATCCAACCATCTCACCCACTGTCTTCACCTTGTCCTCCTGCCTTCAATCTTTCCCAGCATCAGGGTCTATTCCAATGAGGCAGCTTTTTGCATGAGGTAGTCAAAGTTACAGAGTTTCAGCTTCAGCATCAGTCCTTCCAATGAATATTCAGGAGTGATTTCCTTTAGGATTGACTGGTTTGATCTCCTTGCAGTCCAAGGGACTCTCAAGAATCTTCTCCAACACCACAGTTCAAAAGCATCATTTCTTTGATGCTCAGCTTTCTTTATAGTCCAACTCTCACATCCATACATGACTACTGGAAAAACCATAGCTTTGACTAGACGGAACTTTGACTGAACTTTCGTCAAGAGGCTCTTTAGTTCTTCTTCACTTTCTGCCATAAGGGTGGTGTCATCTACGTATTTGAGGTTAATGATATTTCTCCCGGCAATCTTGATTCTAGCTTGAGCTCCATCCAGCTTGGCATTTCACCAGATATACTCTGCATATATGTTAAATAAGCAGGGTGACAATATGCAACCTTGACGTACTTCTTTCCCTATTTGGAAACAGTCTGTCATTCCATGTCCAGTTCCAACTGTTGCATCTTGACCTGCATACAGATTTCTCAGGAGGCAGGTAACGTGGTCTGGTATTCACATCTCTTGAAGTATTTTCCACAGCTTGTTGTGATCCACACAGTCAAAGGAGTCAATCAAGCAGAAATAGATGTTTTCCTGGAACTCTTGCTTTTTCGATGATCCATCGGATGTTGGCTATTTGATCTCTGGCTCCTCTGCCTTTTCTAAATCCAGTTTGAACATCTGGAAGTTCACAGTTCACGTACTGTTGAAGCCTGGCTTGGAGAATTTTGAGCATTAATTTACTAGTGTGTGAAATGAGTGTAGTTGTGCGGTAGTTTGAACATTCTTTGGCATTGTCTTTCTTTGGGAATGAAAACTGACCTTTTCCAACCTTGTGTCCATTGCAGCATTTTCCAAATTTGTGACATACTGAGTGTAGCACTTTCATCATCTTTTAGGATTTGAAATAGCTCAACAGGAATTTCATCACTTCCACTAGCTTTGTTCCTAGTGGTACTTCCTAAAGCCCACTTGACTTTACATTTGAGGAAGTCTGGCTCTAGTTGAGTGATCACACCATCGTGGTTATCTGGGTCATGAAGATCTTTTTTTGTATAGTTCTTGTGTGTATACTTACCACCTCTTTAATATCTTCTGCTTCTGTTAGGTCCATACCATTTCTGTCCTTTATTGTGCCCATTTTTTCATGAAATGTTCCCTTCGTATCACTAATTTTCTTCAAGAGATCTCTGGTCTTTCCCATTCTGTTGTTTTCCTCTATTTCTTTGCACTGATCCCTGAGGAAGGCTTTCTTATCTTTCCTTGTTGTTCTTTGGAACTCTGCATTCCAATGGGTATATCTTTCCTTTTCTCCTTTGCCTTTTGCTTCTCTTCTTTTCTCAGATGCTTTTAAGGCCTCCTCAGACAACCGTTTTGCCTTTTTGCGTTTCTTTTTCTTGGGGATGGTCTTGATCATAGTCTTCTGTACTATGTCATGAACCTCCACTCATAGTTCTTCAGGCACTTTGTCTATCAGATCTAATCCCTTGAATCTATTTCTCACATCCACTGTATAATTGTAAGGCATTTGATTTAGGTCATACCTGAATGGTCTAGTGGTTTTCCCTACTTTCTTCAAATTAAATCTGAATTTAGCAATAAGAATTTCATGATCTGAGACATAGTTGGCTCCTGGTCTTGTTTTTGCTGACTGAATAGAGCTCCATCTTTGGCTGCAAAGAATATAATCAATCTGATTTTGGTATTGACCACCTGGTGATGTCAAAGTGTAGACTCTTCTCTTATGTTTTTGGAAGAGGGTGTTTGCTATGACCAGGAATTTCAGTTTCAGCATCAGTCCTTCCAATTAACATTCAGGGTTGATTTCCTATATGATTGATTGGTCTAATTTCCTTGATGTCCAAGGGATTCTCAAGAACCTTCTTAAGCATCAAAATTCAAAAGCATCAGTTTTTCAGCACTCAGTCTTCTATATGGTTCAACTCTCACATCCATACATGACCACTGGAAAAATCATACCTTTGACTAGACAGATCTTTCTTAGCAAAGTGATGGCTCTGCTTTTTAATATGCTATCTGCACTTGTCATTCCATTCCTTCTGAGGAGCAATGTTATTTAAATTCACGGCTGCAGTCACTTTTCACAGTGATTTTGGATCCCAGGAAAATAAGATCTGTCACTGTTTCCACTTTGCTCCCTTCTATTTGACATGAAGTGATGGGACCAGATGTCATGATCTTAGCTCTTTGAATGTTGAGTTTTAATCTAGCTTTTTCACTCACCTCTTTTACCCTCATCAAGAGGCTATTTAGTTCCTCTTCACTTTCTGCTGTTACAGTGGTATCATCTGCATATCTAAGGTTGCTGATGTTTCTGTCAGCAATCTTGATTCTACCTTGTCATTCATCCAGCCCAGCATTTCCATGATGTATTCTGCCTATAAGTTAAATAAGCAGGGTGACAATACATAACCTTTTTGTACTCCTTTCCCAATTTTGAACCTGTCTGTTGTTTCATGATCAGTTCTAACTGTTGCTTCTTGAGCCACATACAGGTTTCTCATGAGGAGTGAGGTGGTCTGGTATTCACATCTCCTTACAGATTTTCCACAGTTTTTTTGATGCACACAGTCAAATGTTTTCACGTAGTCAATGTAGCAGAAGATGTTTCTCTTGAATTTTCTTGCTTTCTCTATGATCCAAAAAAATTTGTCAATTTGATCTCTGGTTCCTCAGCCTTTCCTAAACCCAACTTGCACATCTGGAATTTCTTGGTTTCATGTACTGCTGAAGCCTAGTGAAGGATTTTTAGCTTACTAGCTTATGGAATGAGTGCAATTGTCCGGTGGTTTGAACATTCTTTGGCACTGTCCTTCTTTTGGCTTGGAACGAAAACTGATCTGTTTCAGTCCTGTGGCCACTGCTGAGTTTTCCAAATTTGCTGGTATGTTGAGTGCAGCACTTTAACAGCATTATCATTTAGGGCTCGAAATAGATGGGCTGGAATTCCATCAAGTTTACTAACTTTGTTCTTAGTAATGCTTCATAAGGCCCACTTGACTCCACACTTCAGGATGTCTGACTCTAGGTGAGTGACCATACCATCATGGCTATCCAGGTCGTTTAGACTCTTTTTGTGTAGTTCTTCTGTGTATCTTGTCACCTCTTCATAATCTCTTACATCTGAGGTCCTTACTTTTTCTGTTGTTACTTGTCCCCATCCTTGCATGAAATATTCCCTTGATAACTCCAATTTTCTTGAAGAAATCTCTAGTCTTTCCCATTCTATTTTTTTCCTCTACTTCTTTGCGCTGTTCATTGAAGAAGACCTTCTCATCTCTCCTTTCTATTCTCTGGAATTCTGCATTCATTTGGATCTATATTTTACTTTCTCCTTTGCTTTTTGCTTTTCTTCTTTCTTCAGCTATTCATAAAGCCTCCTTAGACAACCTCTTTCCCCTTTTACATTCCTTTTCTTTGCAATGCTGGTCATGGCCTCCTACACAATTTTATGAACCTCTGTCTGCAGTTCTTCAGGCATTCTGTCTGCCAGATCGAATCCCATGAATCTATTCATCACCTTCACTGTAGAATCATAAGGGGTTTGATTTAGGTCATACCTGAATGGCCTAGTAGTTTTCTATATTTTCTTCAATTTAAGGCTGAATTTTGCAATAAAGAGCTCATGAGCCACAGCTCCAGTTCTTGTTTTTTACTGTATAGAGCTCCTCCATTTTTTGCTACAAAAAATATAATCAATCTGATTTCAGTATTGATCATTTGGTGAGGTCCATGTGTAGAGCCATCTCTTGTGTTGTTGGTAAAATGTGTTTGCTATGACCAGTGTTCTCTTGACAAAACTCTGTAAGCCTTTCCCCCACTTCATTTTGTATTCCAAGACCAAACTTGCCTGTCACTCCAAGTATCTCTTGACTTCCTACTTTTGCATCCCAAACCCTATGATGAAAAGGACATCTTTATTTGGTGTTAGTTCTAGAAGGTCTTGTAGGTCTTCATAGAACAGGTCAACTCCAGCTTCTTCATCATCAGTGTTTGGGGTGCAGCTTTGGATTACTGTGATGTTTAATGGCTTGTCTTGTAAACCAGCTGAGCTCATTCAGTTGTCTTTGAAATACCCAAGTATGGCAGTTCAAACTATGCAGGGCTACTGCATAGGGAAATATGTATTTTGTTGACTATGATGGCTGCTCCATTTCTTCTAAGGGATTCTTGGCCGCAGAAAATATAATGGTCCTCTGAGTTAAATTCACCCATTCCCATCCATTTTAGTTCACTGATTCCTAAGATGCTGATGTTCAGTGTCGCCATTTCCTGCTCAACCACCTCTAATTTACCTTGATTCATAGACTGAACATTCCAGGTTCCTGTGCAATATTGTTCTTTACAATATTAGACTTTACTTTCAATACCAGACACATCCATAACTGAGTGTTGTTTCTGCTTTGACCCAGTCACTTCATTCTTACTGGAGCCATTAGTAATTCCCCTCAATTTTTCCCCAGTAGCATATTGGATACCTTCTGACATGGGAGAGGCTTACCTTCTAGTGTCATATCTTTTTTGCCTTTTCACACTGTTCTTGTTAATGGGGTTCTAGTGAGAAGAATACAAGAATGGTTTTCCACTCCCTTCTTCAGTAGACCACATTTTGTCAGATATCTCCACTATGACCAATCTGTCTTGTGGCCCTGCATATTGTGGCTTATAGCTTCATTGAATTATGCAAGCCCTTTAGTTAATTTTTCTTTTAAGGACTTCATGTAATTGGATATATATCTCATGGTTCAGGTGTTTACTGTCTTCCATCTCATAAAATGGAAGCTCTATGATGTTTGTTTGGTTCCCTGATGTTTTCCTAGTATACAAAAGTGTGCCTGGCACACAGTAAGTACTCAATGAATATAAACAGATAGGATGTAAAGGGTGGTGCACCAGAAACACAGAGAAGGGGCATCTCACATGACTTGGTGAGGCAGAGGGAGGGGTCATAAGTTCCTTTTGGAAAAAAAAAAGTATCATCTGTTCTGAGTTTTGAAAAATTAAAAGGTAATATTAGCCAGACAGAAAATGGGGAAACCATGCAGTAGCCATGCGTAGTTTGGAATTCAATGGAGAATGCAAATATTATGTGCAAAGATTCTAAAGAAGAAAAAACATGATGTATTTGGGGTACTTTAAGTAGTTCCAGATGAAAAGAAGGGCAGAATCCTTCTACCACAGTCTAAGGAAGAGATGTAGACTTATTCACACATCCTCATCTTCTTTTGATCCCTAATAATTTACTAGAGAGGTTTTATCAACCAAGAGATTTTTAAAATATTTCTTGTGAGCCCTGCTTTTCCTAAACTAGGTAGCACTTTGTTTTCTTTACTTTTGTCTTCCTTTGTTTTTAAAAGGCAGAAAAAAAAATTCCAGGTTGAGAAAATAAAATGTTTATTTCTTTCTTTACATGCTGTTTTACCAGAACCCAAACACCATAAAATAAGTTGGTGAAATGCCAGATAGCCACATCCTGAGTATTGGCAAAGGACCATGTGGGCCAGATCAGGCCAGATCAGCCAACCCACAGGAAGTCAGGGGGTAGGGAAGAGGGCTCCAGTTCTAATGAAGTGCAATGGTTTTATTGATGTTGTCTGCCATGGTTTGCTGCTTCTCTGGAAAGGAATTATGTTCACTCTGGTACACCCAGTTACCAAAGAGCTGATTTCTGGTTCTTCTCATCTCTTTTACTTCTTCAGCATAAATGGATATATGGTCTTTCTCCTCCATTTTCTGCAAAGAATAAGGATGAAGCCCAAGTGTGCTCACTATGGAGAGAGAGGAGGGTGAAGCTTTTTTCAGATAACTGCATGTTCTGGGCCTCAATATCAGAGATTTCCATCTGAACTAAGTGATGAAGATAGCTGTTAACACTTTAATGCTGTATCAGTACATTTTATGGTAGAATTGTCCAGAATCCTGGAGTTGCACCTTCAAAGCCATGTCCATTGGTCTCCCTGCAATTCCGAACTTATTTTTCCCTAATTCATCAGGATAAACAATAATCATTTACTAAAGCATTAAGCAAAGGAGAAAAGGAAAGATATACCAATTTGAATGCAGAGTTCCAAGGAATAGCAAGGAGAGATAAGAAAGACTTTCTCAGGGATAAATGCAAATAAATAGAGGAAAACAATAGAATGGGAAAGACTAGAGGTCTCTTCAAGAAAATTAGAGATGCCAAGAGAACATTTCATGCTGAGATGGGCTCAATAAAGGACAGAAATGATATGGGCCTGACAGAAGCAGAAGATATTAAGAATAGGTGGCAAGAATACACAGAAGAACTGTACAAACAAGATCTTCATTTCAGTCACTCAGTCGTGTCCGACTCTTTGTGACCCCATGAATCACAGGATGCCAGGCCTCCCTGTTCATCACCAACTCCCAGAGTTCACCCAAACCCATGTCCATTGAGTCGGTGATGCCATCCAACCATCTCATCCTCTGTCGTCCCTTTCTCCTCCTGCCCCCAATCCTTCCCAGAATTAGGGTCTTTTCCAATGAGTCAACTCTTCGCATGAGGTGGCCAAAGTATTGGAGTTTCGGCCGCAACATCAGTCCTTCCAGTGAACACCCAGGACTGATCTTCTTTAGGATGGGACAGGTTAGATCGTCTTGCAGTCCAAGGGACTCTCAATAGTCTTCTCCAATACCACAGTTCAAAAGCATCAGTTCGTCGGCACTCAGCTTTCTTCACCGTCCAACTCTCACATTTTTATGACACAGTTAATCACGATGGTGTGATCACTCACCTAGAGCCAGACATCCTGGAATGTGAACTCAAGTGGCCCTTAGGAAGCATCACTACAAACAAAGCTAGTGGAGGTGATGGAATTCCAGTTGAGCTATTTCAAATCCTAAAAGATGATGCTGTGAAAGTGCTGCACTCAATATGTCAACAAATTTGGAAAACTGAGCAGTGGCCACAGGACTGGAAAAGGTCAGTTTTCATTCCAATCCCAAAGAAAGGAAATGCCAAAGAATGCTCAAACCACCACACAATTGCACTCATCTCACACACTAGTAAATTAAAGCTCATAATTCTGCAAGCCAGGCTTCAGCAGTATGTGAACCATGAACTTCCAGATGTCCAAGCTGGTTTTAGAAAAGGCAGAGAAACCAGAGATCAAATTGCCAACATCCGATGGATCATCAAAAAAGCAAAAGAGTTATAGAAAAAACATCTATCCCTGCTTTATTGACTATGCCAAAGACTTTGACTGTGTGGATCACAATAAACTGTGGAAAATTCTGAAAGAGATGGAATACCAGACCACCTGACCTGCCTCTTAAAAAACCTGTATGCAGGTCAGGAAGGAAAAGTTAGAACTGGATATGGAAAAACAGACTTGTTCCAAATAGGAAAAGGAGTATGTCAAGGCTGTATATTGTCACCCTGTTATTTAACTTCTATTCTGAGTACATCATGAGAAATGCGGGGCTGGAGGAAGCACAAGCTGGAATCAAGATTGCCAGGAGAAATATCAATAACCTCAGATATGCAGATGATACCACCATTATGGCAGAAAGCAAAAAGGAACTAAAGAGCCTCTTGATGAAAGTGAAAGAGGAGAGTGAAAATGTTGGCTTAAAGCTCAACATTCAGAAAACTAAGATCATGGCATCCGGTCCCATCACTTCATGGCAAATAGATGGGGAAACATTGGAAACAGTGGCTGACTTCATTTATTATTTTTTATCTCCAAGATCATTGCAGATGGTGATTGCAGCCATGAAATTAAAGATGCTCACTCCTTGGAAGGAAAGTTATGACCAACCTAGACAGCATATTCGGAGAAGGCAATGACAACCCATTCCAGTACTCTTGCCTGGAAAATCCCATGGACGGAGGAGACAGGTAGGCTGCAGTACATGGGGTCGTGAAGAGTCGGACACGACTGAGCGACTTCACTTTCACTTTTATTCATTGGAGAAGGAAATGGCAACCCACTCCAGTGTTCTTGCCTGGAGAATCCTATGGAAGGGGGAGCCTGATGGGCTGCTGTCTATGGGGTTGCACAGAGTTGGACACGACTGAAGCGACTTAGCAGCAACAGCAGCAGCAAACAGCATATTGAAAAGCAGAGACATTACTTTGCCAACAAAGGTCCGTCTACTCAAGGCTATGGTTTTTCCAATGGTCATGTATGGACGTGAGCGTTGGATGGTGAAGAAAGCTGAGTGTCGCCAAATTGATGTTTTTGAACTGTGGCATTGGAGAACACTCTTGAGAGTCCTTCGGACTGCAAGGAGAACCAACCAGTCCATCCTAAAGGAAATCAGTCCTGAATATTCATTGGAAGGTCTGATGCTGAAGCTGAAAAGCCAAGACTTTGGCCCCCTGATGCAAAGAGCTGACTCTTTTGAAAAGACCCTGATGCTGGGAAAGATTTAGGGCAGGAGGAGAAGGAGACGAAAGAGGATGAAATGGTTGGATGGCATCACCGACTCAATGGACATGGGTTTGGGTGGACTCCGGGAGTTGGTGATGGACAGGGAGGCCTGGCGTGCTGCGGTTCATGGGGTCGCAAAGAGTCAGACACGATTGAGTGACTGACATGAACTGAATTGAACAGAACAAAAAGACAGTCACAAGTTTAGAAGATGAACTTTTGCTTATGGATACTGGCGTTAAGTGGGGGCATAGGCTTCCCAATTGGCTCAGTGGTAAAGAATCTGCCTGCTAATGTAGGAGATGCAGGAGACACAGGAGATGCATGTTCAGTCCCTGGGTCTGGAAGACACCCTGGAGAAGGAAATGGCAACCCACTGTAGTATTCTTGCCTGGAAAACCCCCTGGACAGAGGAGTCTGGTGGGCTACAGTCCATAGGGTCACAAAGAGTCTGACATAACTGAGTGACTGAGCACACATACGCACACACAAGTGGTGTGTAGGGATACACTGGGAGACTGGCATTGACATATATACACTACTATGGGTTAGGAAGATCCCCTAGAGAAAGGAATGGCCACCCACTACAGTATTCTTGCCTAGAGAATTTGAGGGACAGAGGAGCCTGGCGGGCAACAGTCCATGAGGTTGTATAGAGTCAGACTTAACTGAGAAACTGACACCTTCACTTTCACAGTTATAGAATAGATAGCTAATGAGGACCTATTGTATAACACATGGAACTCTACTCAATACTCTGTAATGGGCCATATGGGAATATAATCTAAAAAGTAGAGTATATATGCATATATATATATATATATATATATATATAAATGATTCACATTGTTGTACACCTGAAACTAACACATTGTAAATCAGTTGTGCTCCAATAAAAATAAAAAAATGCACCTGATTTATAGATTATTATGCTTTTTAAGAAACCATTGTGAGGTCCATTCCAGCCTTACAATTCTAAGCTTTTATGCCTTGTAGCTCCTGTTATCCTATGAAAAGTTTATGATCTGCTAATGCAAATGAGGTACAAGTCTTGAAAACTTTAGGAGTTCACCTCATTAAATCGCTTTTGCACAGGCTTGAGCAATCATGATTGGGCCCCAGGTGTTCCAGAGATAGAAAGTTGACACTCTGCTTCAGGGAGGAACACAGTGTGCAACCTCCCTGCTTACCTTACACCTGATGGAGAGAAGGAAATAGAATATTTCACTGATACTGGTTTAAGAGATGATGACATGTGATTGTCTCACTCTACTGGCTATTTGTCCCTTGTCATTGCCCCATATCCTCTCTATATGTTGGTTGTATTTCATATTACAAGTACAAGGATAGGGACCATAAAACTTGTATTCCCAGACTCCCTTGCAGCTAGAGTATAAGTCTGCGACTGGGCTTCTGCCAATTGGTTGTACCTATATAAGACTTGGGTTCAAAAGTGTTCAATTTGAGGAGAGAACTAGGTGTGAGCTCTCACTATGCTGGTGACCATGTGATGTAGGCTTCTGCTTCTTCAAACCTTCTAGCATTCAGGCAGGAGCAGCATTGAAGATGAGGGGCAATGCCTATGACAGTGATGTTTTCACTAAAATAAAACAATTCCCCTGACATGGTTAGATATTATTTTTGTATCTACATTTTAAAAGCCCAGCTTTCTGGTCCTCCTTCAGAGTCTGTGGGTCAGCTAACATCTTTTAAAATTTACTTGTTTTTACTCAAACTAACCACAGTGGATGCTGTGATTTTGTAAATTAGAGCCCTGGCCAGCACTGTCAAGTAATAAGCAATAGGTTATTCTAGCATCCGAGCAATAGCTTAAAGTATGATTAAAAATTCAGTCTCTATCCTCCCAAGTTTTGTGTGCTCACTTTTTATCTTAAGGTTGGTTCAATGGTTCCCAACATGTCTTCACACTTTGTTGTTCCAAGTTGAAAATAAATGAATGGGAAGAAAAGAAGCTTTCTTTTGTTATTTATTTTTTTATATAAAATATGAAATATTTTCTAGAAGCTTTTCCATGTTCTTTTTTTTTCCCATCTACCAGAACCGGGTCATAAGAGTACCACTAACTGCAAAGGGAGCGGCTGACCAAAATAAATATAATGGCTATTATAAGCTTAGACCAAACATGATTTAGTGCCAGGGGCTAGAAAATCCAGATTCTAATATCACGAAAGAAAAAAAGGGGTGGCTCCTGGATAGGCAACTGATGTGTACCACAATTACATCCCAAGCTTACTCTTCCTTTGACCAGAACTGGCAATAGGAATCTGCTTCTATAAGAGGAAGCTTTACTCCTAGATTCAGTTTCCATTTTCCCCAGAACAGCTTCTAGATGCTTCAGAACCTTCCAATGGACCCACTATCAGAGAGATTGGGGTTTGAGTCATGGCTCCGTCATTTGCTCAGTGTGACCTGGGCAAGAGCTTTCTCAGTTCTATTTCTTCATCCATAAAATAGAGACAACAGTAGTGCTGCCTCATGGGTTAACATGAAGCTGTAGTAACACACAATTCCTTGCACATGATGAACAATAATTTCGAGGGAGGAAGAATACTAATGTGGAATGATCTGACACGTAACCCTCCTAGGGAGGGTAGCTTGCCAGTGTATAACTTCATGGTTTTAGAACAGATAGTTTCATATCAACCACAAGGTGAGATGTTTGCCATATGGGTGTTTACAAGTGTGTTGTAAAAAATGTTACACACATTATCTCCTTTGATCTTCATACAATCCCTTTGAATAGTTGAGGCATTAGGCATTTAAAGATGCACATGATGGACATGAGGGTACATTTGGTGAGCAACAGGGGCAGAACTAGTCACCAGGTCTACGTGCCTCTTTTCTTGGCACATGCAAACTGAGCAGCAAGGTCAACAGCAGATTGCTTGAAAACCACTGAGGATTAACCTGAAGAACTCAGAAGCATTATGCTGGCTGTCTATAAACATCAGCAGACTGGCTTATAGAATAGTGATTTTGCTTGTAATTTTAGGTTCCACAGATTGAAGTCAAGAATCATACTGCTAGGGAGAAATTGTGAACAACATAAGAAGGAATATGCAGTATGAGCTAAGCAAGAGGGTAATGAATGATGTTGGTGAGAAGTGAGTTTCCTATTGCTGGAGGTAATCAAGCAACCCTGGTCTCCTATAGAGATAACTGGTACTTTGGATGGAGGCATGGAAGTATGACTGGATGATTCTGAGGACCTTTTTAGCTCTGAGATCCATGATTTTGTGAGATAAAGGGACAGGGTAACACCAACTTCATAAGAGGCTCTAGAATGGGTAGAATCTACCTTTTCAGCAGGATCAAAATTCAGAGTTGATTAACTTGCACAGGCATCTTAGAGTCAAACAGGCTTGATCTCTCTGCCCTTTCCCTTACTTCTCTGAGCCCTTGCTGGGAAGTGACAGTAAAGTCTTTTGGGCATTAGAGAGAGAGGCTTGTTCTGAAAGGAAAGCAGACTGACTCTTGTTCTCACTGGCAGATCTCAGTAATGCCACCACCCAAGATGCCAAGACAAGCCAAGGTGTCCTCTCCTTCTCCTGTCAGCACTCTTTCCTCCAACATGACACAGATTAAGAGTGTACTTCCCAATAGGCTTTGATGCATTTTTAAGTGTCTACCCTCAGGATTATTTCTTTCTATCCCTGTTTTATTCTCCCAACTTCCAGCCAGCTGATCAAATTTCTAACTAAGTGGAAACACTCTTTCAAATTGGGCCACTTAGAATGAAGCAAAATGCACTGAATTTACTAAATGTCTAGCACTTTTTATTAATCATTGAGTAATACTTCACTAATTTTCAATACTACCTTTAAAACATAGAGTTATGTTCCAACTTCAGACTCTTTATCTTATCTCTTTGAACGGCGGGGCTGTCTGTCAAAGAATAAAAAAGGAATGCAGTGTAGAAGTCGCTTCTTGGAAGTCGGCTTTGTAAAATCTGCACTGATAGACAGATGTCCTGAAATACATATATATATATATATTTAGACAACTGTTTCCTAAAAAAAAAGAAGAAAGAAAGAAAAGGAAAAATAAGAAGAATCAGCTTCTTATAATTATTATAATTATATAATTATTATAATACAGGGTAAAATAATATTTTGCCATGTTGACATTAATTTATCTTTGTTATTTATCTTAAAGGGCATCTCCTGTGACTCAGAGGTAAAAGAATATGCAGGTTCCATCCCTGGGTTGGGAAGATCCCCTAGAGGAGGGCATGGCAACTCACTCCAGTATTCTTGCCTGGAGAGTCCCATGGACAGAGGAGCCTCGTGGACTTCAGTCCCTAGGGTCACAAAGAGTCAGACATGACTGAAGTGAGTGAGCATGCATTTATCTTAATGATTTTATGGTTGTATTGGTGAGCCACCTTACCAAAACTGTGGTGTATAATTCAACTTTCACTGTGAGTACAGAGAAGCTATTAGAGTCATCATAATGATGAAAGAACAGCGATAGTAAGACCATGGAAAAAGATACAAAGATTATTTATGTAATTTTCTTTTCCTATTTTGCAGTTCATTAAATCACTGTCTTCTCACAATGACTATGTGAAAATTAAAGCACTTCCTAGAAGAGCTTGAAGTTCAACATCATTAGTGAAAAAGAAATGGATGCTTTGATGAATCTGACTGCAGAAATATACAGAACACAACTTAATCAGCTTCTACATTGATCTTGGATGCTCAGAGGCAGGTTTAAGATTGAACAAATCTTTTTAATGCATATTATTTTCCTTTGAAAAGCAGTATGTAATACATGAGAATGATTTAGAGATTATCTCAAACCTTAGTTCCATAAAGTAAAATTGCACATAGCACTTTCCAAGTTTTCATGGAAAATGGAAAGATAATGGATACTCTTCAAGAAGCTGTCTCCTTCCATAGATTCTCTGTCTATGCTTCCCGAAAGCATTATACATACAATGGCAATTACTTAGAAGAAAGAGAAACTGCCTGTTGTCCAAATGATCAAAATGAAGTTAGGCCACCAGTGTATCATTTCCTTTTAAGCTGCAGGTTCAGAGAGACCAGCTGAGTATATGCATCTGGAATGGCAAGAGTATCCTTTTCTCCCATAGTACATGATTTCCCATCTTTCTGGAGAGTTCATTTCAATTCAGTCGCTTAGTCATGTCTGACTCTTTGTGACCCCATGGACCGCAGCACAACAGGCTTCCCTGTCCATCACCAACTCCCGAAGTTCACTCAAACTCATGTCCATTGAGTCGGTGATGCCATCCAACCATCTCATCCTCTGTCGTCCCCTTCTCCTCCTGCCTTCACTCTTTCCCTGCATCAGGGTCTTTTCCACTGAGTCAAATCTTCACATGCAGTGGCTAAAGTATTGGAGTTTCAGCTTCAACATCAGACCTTCCAATGAATATTCAGGACTGATTTCCTTTAGGATGGACTGGTTAGTTCTCCTTGCAGTCCAAGGGACTTTCAAGAGTCTTCTCCAACACCGCAGTTCAAAAGCATCTATTCTTCAGCTCTCAGCTTTCTTTATAACCCAACTCTCACTTCCATGCATGACTACTGGAAAAACCATAGCCTTGACTAGACGGACCTTTGTTGGCAAAATAATGTCTCTGCTTTTTAATATGCTGTCTAGATTTGTCATAGCTTTTCTTCCAAGGAGCAAGTGTTGTCATTATCTGCAGTGATTTTTGAGCCCCCCAAAATAAAGTCTGTCTCTGTTTCAATTCTTCCCCCATTCTATTTGCAATGAGGTGATGGGACCAGATGCCATGATCTTAGTTTTTTGAATGTTGAGTTTTAAGCCAGCTTTTTCACTTTCATCAAGAGGCTTTTTACTTCTTTTTCACTTTCTACCTTATGGGTGGTGTCATCTGCATAGCTGAGGTTATTGATATTTCTTCCAGCAATCTTGATGCCAGCTTCTGCTTCATCCAGCCTGTCATTTCGCATGATGTACTCTGCATATAAGTTAAATAAGCAGGGTGACAATATACAGCTTTGACAAACTCCTTTCCCAATTTGGAACCAGTCTGTTGTTCCGTGTCCAGTTCTAACTATTGCTTCTTGACCTGTGTACAGGTTTCTCATGAGAAAGGTGAGGGGACACCTGCAATATGAGGCAGGGGGCAAAGGCACTAAGGCTTTGGTCCCTGACAAGCTTGCACTTGAACATTTGCTCCTCTGTCTACTGGGAGTCCTTGAGAAATTTGCTTAAATTAGTTGCACTCCAGTCAGCTCCTCAGCTGCTAAAAGGGGTTGATGAAATACCTCTCCTATGGTTATGGAGGGAATTAAAGGTAGCCAGTGATGGGGACTGGACATAACAGAAATCATTCCACTATCATTCAAAAACAGATTTTATTGGGGAAATTTACAAGCAGAGGATATGCAAGATTAGTTCCCATTCTTTCCTTTATGTCAAGAGTTGTCCAGGGGCCAAGCTGACTGGACACAATGTGAGGTTGGGCTTTGGAAGTAGGACACCTTGTTACTTTATCCTTTTTTAGGTAAAGTCTGAAAGTATTCTCAAAAGAATGACAAAAATGATTTGTTCTTGCATCTCACTTATCCAAGAGGGTTGTAGTAAAACATCTTGCAGCTGGACACCAGCTCTTGAGGGGAGTTGTTTATTCCTGGCATGTTATCACTTCTAACTTGTGGGAAGTCTAAACCTCTTTCACTTGTAGATATAACAGCCAACAACCAAGGGTGACATGTGCTAGAAACAGAGTTGGGAAAAATTGTTGAGGAGTAGGTGATAAGTTTTGGATTGGAACTGAAGCTGTGCCTTGGATTATATGTTAGAGAACAGAGGCCACTTTGCCTTGATACATGTATCAATAATTTGAAAGTCAATATTTACTTTCAGTTCAGTTCAGTTCAGTCACTCAGTCGTGTCCGACTCTTTGCGACCCTATGAATCACAGCACACCAGGCCTCCCTGTCCATCATCAACTCCCGGAGTGTACCCAAACTCATGTCCATCGAGTCGGTGATGCCATCCAGCCATCTTATCCTCTGTTGTCCCCTTTTCCTCCTGCCCCCAATCCTTCCCAGCATTAGGGTCTTTTCCAATGAGTCAGCTCTTCACATCAAGTGGCCAAAGTATTGGAGTTTCAGCTTCAACATCAGTCCTTCCAATGAACACCCAAGACTGATCTCCTTTAGGATGGACTGGTTGGATCTCCTTGCAGTCCAAGGGGCTCTCAAGAGTCTTCTCCCACACCACAGTTCAAAAGCATCAATTCTTCGGCGCTCAGCTTTCTTCACCGTCCAACTCTCAGATCCATACATGACTACTGGAATAACCATAGCCTTGACTAGAAAGACCTTTGTTGGCAAAGTAATGTCTCTGCTTTTTAATATGCTATCTAGGTTGGTCATAACTTTCCTTGGGGTTCCTCTAAAGTGGAACCATGGTCTGCTGACAATACACTGCACTTAAACATTCTAGACATCTATGGCCTATTATTCACAATATGTTCCCAGGCTTTCCTCCTTGGCCTCATTATGAACCACCACGGCACTGAGAAAACTAGTATAAGGTAAGATGTAATTAGATTCATAAGAAAGGCATTTTGTTGTTCTTATTTTTAAATGCAAATAAAGTAAACATTGACCACTTTACTTTCTAGGCATCAGGGAATGTAGCAACGTTAGTGGGTTAATACTACTGACAGTAACTCCAAACAGTTATTGAGTTTCACTGTCTGCAGACAACACTCTACGTATTTTATGAGTTTTATTTTTTAATTAATTTATTTATTTTAATTGGTTTTAATCAATTTTATTTAATTTATTTATTTTAATTTTTAACATTTATTTTAATTACTTTACAATATTGTAGTGGTTTTTGCCATACATTGACATGAATCAGCAATGGGTATCCATGTGTCCCCCATCCTGAACCCCCCTCCCACCTCCCTACCCATCCCATCCCTCAGCGTTGTCCCAGTGCCCAAGCACTGATTGCCCTGTCTCATGCATCGAACCTGGACTGGTGATATATTTCATATATGGTGATATACATGTTTCAATGCTATTCTCTCAAATCATCCCAACCTGGCCTTCTCCCACAGAATCCAAACTCTGTTTTTATCTCTGTGTCTCTTTTGGTGTCTGGCACATAGGATCATCATTACCATCTTTCTAAATTACGTATATAGGTGTTAATATACTGTATTGGTGTTTTTCTTTCTGACTACTTCACTCTGTATAATAGGCTCCAGTTTCATCCACCTCATTAGAACTGTTTCAAATGCATTCTTTTTAATGGCTGAGTAATATTCCATTGTGTATATGTACCACAGCTTCCTTATTCATTCGTCTGCTGATGGGCATCTAGGTTGCTTCCATGTCCTGGCTATTGTAAACAGTGCTGCGATGAACATTAGGGTACACATGTCTCTTTCAATTCTGGTTTCCTCAGTGTGTATGCCCAGCAGTGGGATTGCTGGGTCGTATGGCAGTTCTATTTCCAGTTTTTTAAGGAATCTTCACATTGTTCTGCATAGTGGCTGTACTAGTTTACATTCCCACCAACAGTGTAAGAGGGTTCCCTTTTCTCTATACCCTCTCCAGCATTTATTGCTTGTAGATTTTTTGATAGCAGCCATTCTGTCTGGCATGAGATGGTAACTCAATGTGGTTTTGATTTGTATTTCTTTGATAATGAGTGATATTGAGCATCTTTACATGTGTTTGTTAGCCATCTATATGTCTTCTTTGGAGAAATGTCTGCTTAGTTCTTTGGCCCATTTTATGATTGGGTCGTTCATTTTTCTAGTATTGAACTGCATGAGCTGCTTGTATATTTCTGAAATTAGTTCTTTGTCAGTTTCTTCATTTGCCATTATTTTCTCCCATTCTGAATGATGTTTTTTCACATTGCTTATAATTTCCTCCATTGTTCAAAAGCTTTTAAGTTTAATTAGGTCCCATTTGTTTATTTTTGCTTTTATTTCCATTACTCTGGGAGGTGGGTCATAGAAGATCCTGCTGTGATTTATGTCAGAGTGTGTTCTGCCTATGTTTTCCTCTAGGAGTTTTATAGCTTCTGGTCTTACGTTTAGATCTTTAATCCATTGTGAGTTAATTTTTATGTATGATGTTAGAAAGTGTTCTAGTTTCATTCTTTTACAAGTGGCTGACCAGTTTTCCCAGCACCACTTGTAAAAGACATTGTCTTTTCTCCATTGTATAGTCTTGCCACCTTTGTCAAAGATAAGGTGTCCATAGGTGCGTGGATATATCTCTGGGCTTTCTATTTTGTTCCATTGATCTATATTTCCGGAGAAGGCAATAGCACCCCACTCCAGTACTCTTGCCTGGGAAACCCCATGGATGGAGAGCCTGGTAGGCTGCAGCCCATGGGGTCACAAAGAGTCAGACACGACTGAGCGACTCCACTTTCACTTTTCACTTTTCACTTTCATGCATTGGAGAAGGAAATGGCAACCCACTCCAATATTCTTGCCTGGAGAATCCCAGGGACAAAGGAGCCTGGTGGGCTGCTGTCTATGGGGTGGCACAGAGTTGGACACGACTGAAACGACTTAGCAGCAGCAGTAGCAGATCTATATTTCTGTCTTTGTTCCAGTACCATACTGTCTTGATGACTGTAGCTTTGTAGTATAGTCTGAAGTCAGGTAGGTAGATTCCTCCAGTTTCAGTCTTCTTTCTCATGATTGCTTTGGCTATTTGAGTACTTTTTTTTTTGTATTTCCATACAAATTGTGAAGTTATTTGTTCTAGTTCTGTGAAAAACACTGTTGGTAGCTTGATAGGGATTGCATTGAATCTATAGATTGCTTTGGGTAGTATGCTCAGTTCCACTATATTGATTCATTTTCACTATATTGATTCATCCATGAACATGGTATATTTCTCCATCCATTTGTGTCATCTTTGACTTCTTTCATCAGTGTTTTATAGTTTTTTATATATATAGGTCTTTTGTTTATTAGTAGATTTATTCCTAAGTATTTTATTCTTAGAAGGGAGGCAGCTGCGACGGCACAGCGCGGAAGCGAGGTGGCTGCGACGGCTCGGCGCAGAAGCGTAGCCGAGAGGAGTTAGGCCGGACCGGGGGCCGGGGGCCGGGAGCCGGGGGCGGAAACCGAGAGGGGCTAGGCCGGGCCAGGGGCTGGGGGCCAGGGGCGGCGGCCGACAGGGGCTAGGCCGGGTCGGGGCCCGGGAGCTGGTGGCGGTGGCCGAGAGGGCCTAGGCCGGGCCGGGGCCCGGGGGCCGGGGGCGGCGGCCGAGAGGGGCTAGGCCGGGACGGGGGCCAGGGGCTGGGGGTGGCGGCCGAGAGGGGCTAGGCCAGGCCGGGGGCTGGGGCTGGTGGCGGCGGTGGCGGCGGCAAGAGGAATTACCCAAGGCCCAAGGTAAGACAAACCAAGTAAGACGGTAAGTGTTGCGAGAGGGCATCAAGGGCAGACACACTAAAATTAAAACTACAGAAAACTAGCTAATCTGATCACACGGACCACAGCCTTGTCTATCTCAATGAAACTAAGCCATGCCGTGTGGGGCCACCCAAGACGGATGGGTCATGGTGGAGAGTCTGACAGATTGTGGTCCACTGGAGAAGGGCATGGCAAACCACTTCAGTATTCTTGCCTTGAGAACCCCATGAACAGTATGAAAAGGCAAAAGGATAGGACACTGAAAGATGAACCCCCCAGGTCAGTAGGTGCCCAATATGCTACTGGAGATCAGTGGAGAAATAACTCCAGAAAGAATGATGGGATGGAGCCAAAGAAAAAATGATACCCAACTGTGGATGTGACTGGTGATAGACGCAAAGTCCGATGCTGTAAAGAGCAATATTGCATAGGAACCTGGAATGTGAGGTCCATGATCAAGGCAAATTGGAAGTGGTCAAACAGGAGATGGAAAGAGTGAACATTGACATTCTAGGAATCAGTGAACTAAGATGGACTGGAATGGGTGAATTTAACTCGGATGACCATTATATCTACTACTGTGGGCAAGAATCCCTTAGAAGAAATGGAGTAGCCATCATGGTCAACAAAAGAGTCCGAAATGCAGTACTTGGATGCAATCTCAAAAACGACAGAATGATCTCTGTTCGTATCCAAGGCAATATCACGGTAATCCAAATCTATGCCCTGACCAGTAACGCCGAAGAAGCTGAAGTTGAACGGTTCTATGAAGACTTACAAGACCTTCTGGACTAACACCCCAAAAAAATGTCCTTTTCATTATAGGGGACTAGAATGCAAAAGTAGGAAGTCAAGAAACACCTGGCGTAACAGGCAAGTTTGGCCTTGGAGTACAGAATGAAGCAGGGCAAAGGCTAATAGAGTTTTGCCATGAGAACGCACTGGTAATAGCAAACACCCTATTCCAACAACACAAGAAAAGACTCTACACGTGGACATCACAGGATGGTCAACACCGAAATCAGGTTGATTAAATTCTTTGCAGCCAAAGATGGAGAAGCTCTATACAGTCAGCAAAAACAAGACCGGGAGCAGACTGTGGCTCAGATCATGAACTGCTTATTGCCAAATTCAGACTTAAATTGAAGAAAGTAGGGAAAACCACTAGACCATTCAGGTATGACCTAGATCAAATCCCTTATGAGTATACAGTGGAAGTGACAAATAGATTTAAGGGACTAGACCTGATAGACAGAGTGCCTGATGAACTATGGACAGAGGTTCGTGATATTGTACAGGAGACAGGGATCAAGAAAATCCCCATGGAAAAGAAATGCAGAAAAGCAAAACGGCTGTCTGAGGAGGCCTTACAGATAGCTGGGAAGAGAAGAGAAGCGAAAAGCAAAGGAGAAAAGGAAAGATATTCTCATCTGAATGCAGATTTCCAAAGAATAGCAAGGAGAGACAAGAAAGCTTTCCTCAGCGATCAGTGCAAACAAATAGAGGAAAACAACAGATTGGGAAAGACTAGAGACCTCTTCAAGAAAATTAGAGATACCAAAGGAACATTTCATGCAAAGATAGGCTCGATAAAGGACAGAAATGGTATGGACCTAACAGAAGCAGAAGATTTTAAGAAGAGGTGGCAAGAATACACAGAAGAACTATACAAAAAAGATCTTCACGACCCAGATAATCACGATGGTGTGATCAGTCACCTAGAGCCAGACATCCTGGAATGGGAAGTCAAGTGGGCCTTAGAAAGCATCACTACGAACAAAGCTAGTGGAGGTGATGGAATTCCAGTTGAGCTATTTCAAATCCTCAAAGGTGATGCTGTGAAAGTGCTGCACTCAATATGCCAGCAAATTTGGAAAACTCAGCAGTGGCCACAGGACTGGAAAAGTTCAGTTTTCATTCCAATCCCAAAGAAAGGCAATGCCAAAGAATGCTCAAACTACCGCACAATTGCACTCATCTCACATGCTAGTAAAGTAATGCTCAAAATTCTCCAAGCCAGGCTTCAGCAATACGTGAACCATGAACTTCCAGATGTTCAAGCTGGTTTTAGAAAAGGCAGAGGAACCAGAGATCAAATTGCCAACATCCACTGGATCATCGAAAAAGCAAGAGAGTTCCAGAAAAACATCTATTTCTGCTTTATTGACTATGCCAAAGCCTTTGACTGTGTGGATCACAATAAATTGGAAAATTCGGAAAGAGATGGGAATACCAGACCATCTGACCTGTCTCTTGAGAAACCTGTATGCAGGTCAGGAAGCAACAGTTCGAACTGGACATGGAACAACAGACTGGTTCCAAATAGGAAAAGGAGTACGTCAAGGCTGTATATTGTCACCCTGCTTATTTAACTTCTATGCAGAGTACATCATGAGAAACGCTGGGCTGGAAGAAACACAAGCTGGAATCAAGATTGCCGGGAGAAATATCAATAACCTCAGATATGCGGATGACACCACCCTTATGGCAGAAAGTGAAGAAGAACTAAAGAGCCTCTTGATGAAGGTGAAGGAGGAGAGTGAAAAAGTTGGCTTAAAGCTCAACGTTCAGAAAACTAAGATCATGGCATCTGGTCCCATCACTCCATGGGAAATAGATGCGGAAACAGTGGAAACAGTGTCAGACTTTACTTTTTTGGGCTCCAGAATCACTGCTGATGGTGACTGCAGCCATGAAATTAAAAGACGCTTACTCCTTGGAAGGAAGGTTATGGCCAACCTAGATAGCATGTTTAAAAGCAGAGACATTACTTTGCCAACAAAAGTCCATCTAGTCAAGGCTATGGTTTTTCCAGTGGTCATGTATGGATGTGAGAGTTGGACGGTGAAGAAAGCTGAGCGCCAAGGAATTGATGCTTTTGAACTGTGGTGTTGGAGAAGACTCTTGAGAGTCTCTTGGACTGCAAGGAGATCCAATCAATCCATCCTAAAGGAGATCAATCCTGGGTGTTCATTGGAAGGTCTGATGTTGAAGCTGAAGCTCCAATACTTTGGGCACCTCATGCGAAGTGTTGACTCATTGGAAAAGACCCTAATGCTGGGTAGGATTGGGGGCGGGAGGAGAAGGGGACGACAGAGGATGAGATGGTTGGATGACATCACTGACTCAATGAACATGGGTTTGGGTAGACTCCAGGAGTTGGTGATGGACAGAGAGGCCTGGCGTGCTGAAATTCATGGTGTCGCAGAGAGTCGGACACGACTGAGTGACTGAACTGAACTGAACTGATTTTATTCTTTTTTTGTAATGTTGAATGGAATTGTTTCCTTAATTTTTCTTTCTGTTTTCTGATTGTTAGTGTATAGGAATGCAAGGGATTTCTCTGTGTTTATTTTATATCCTGCAGCTTTACTATATTCACTGATTAGCTCTAGTAATTTTTTGGTGGTGTCTTTAGGGTTTTCTGTGTAGAGGATCATGTCATCTGCACACAGTGAGAGTTTTACTTCTTCTTTTCCAATCTGGATTCCTTTTATTTCTTTTTCTGCTCTGATTGCTTTGGCAAAAACTTCCAAAACCATGTTGAATAGTAGTGGTGAGAGTGGGCACCCTTGTCTTGTTCCTGACTTTAGGGGAAATGCTTTCAATTTTCCACCATTGAGGATAATGTTTTCTGTGGGTTTACCATATATAGCTTTTATTATGTTGAGGTATGTTCCTTCTTTTCCTGCTTTCTGGAGGGTTTTTATAAAAAATGGGTGTTGAAGTTTGCCAAAGTCTTTCTGTGCATCTATTGAGATAATCATATAGTTTTTATCTTTCAATTTGTTAATGTGGTGTATCACATTGATTGATTTGTGAATACTGAAGAATCCTTGCATCCTTCGGAGAAAGCCCACTTGGTCATGGTATATGATTTTTTAACATGTTGTTGGATTCTGTTTGCTAGAATTTTGTTGAGGACTTTTGCATCTATGTTCATCAGTGATATTGGCCTGTAGTTTTCTTTCTTTTTTTTTTTTTGTGGCATCTTTGTCTGGTTTTGGTATTAGGGTGATGGTGACCTCATAGAATGAGTTTGGCAGTTTACCATCCTCTGAAATTTTCTGGAAGAGTCTGAGTAGGATTGGTGTTCACTCTTCTCTAAATTTTTGGTAGAATTCAGCTGTGAAGCCATCTGGTCCTTGACTTTTGTTTGTTGAAAGATTTTTGATTACAGTTTTGATTTCCGTGCTTGTGATGTGTCTGTTAATATTTTCTATTTCTTCCTGGTTCAGTTTTGAAAGGTTATAGTGTGTTTTATAACAATAACACTTGTCTTTGAATTAGGTGAGCAGTCAGTCAACTAAATAGGGAATACTAGCATTAAGTACTATATGACTAACAAACGAATGCTATTTTAGCACAACGGAGGATATGAGGAAGGTAAGAGAAGGGACATTTGAGCTAGAAGAGTGAGTAAGCATAAGTATTAGCTAGATAGGTCTGGAAGGAAGAGCACGAATAAAATCATGTGGTGGTATTGATGATGGTGGCAATACAAAAACAAGGGAGAAGAGGGAAAAGAAGAGGACGAGTAGAATGGGGAAAAAATAAATAAGATTTAAGAGATATAAACTTCCTGTTACTATAAATATCATCAGTAGGGTAAAACTAACCTTTCTCATGATGGTCTAAACCCAGCTCATGTTCTCTGTTAGTGGGTGACCCATGTCTCTCAGTGAAGGTTTTCAACATACTTTTTCCACTCATTCACTCGGAAGGGACCATGAGAAACAAAGATAAATAGGACTACTACAACGTCTGTTGACTGCACAAAAAGCAACGCATTCTTTCTGTAGGCTGAAGGTTGGCTCTCTACCTCTCATCTGTTATTCTTGCGTGCCAAGGTAAACACACTATAGAGGAAATAATGTCATTATTTCTCCTGGGATTTTTTCCCTCCAAGATCCTATAACTCCTTTGTAAATTCAGTGACATGCTGTATGTAAAAGCACTTCACAAAAAAGCACCAGCAGCCAGCATGCAGGCAAAGCCAGTGTTGTAAAGAAGCCAAAGTCCTCCTTTTCAGTCAGAGTTCCCAATGTGGAGGCATCCATGGCCAAGCAGTCTAAAAACAGAGATGATGTAGCAAGAAGACAGGGTATGTGGCATATGGAGAACCCAGGTCTTCTCCACACTAAACTGCAGGGAATCTAACTTAGTATCTTGCCAACATCCATTTCCACAAGATAGTAAAACAGAGTCAGGAAAAATACATATGTTCATTCATTCACTTGCAGCAATAATGCCTATAGAATGCCTGTGCCAATTTCTGTGGACATCATGGTTAAAGATCTCTCAGTATGTGAGAAAAATGGACATGTGAAAAATAATTGTATATTATATGTGCCAAATGTTAAGAAACAGTGGTAGCACAGAGAATTGAAATAACTGGTGGGCTGGGATTTGCTAGGATGTGAAAAAAATCTTCCCAAAAGTGAACATATTGAGTATGAAAGAGGGAGATTGTCTTTTGATTTAATTTTTATTGTATATACTTAGTTTCTTTCACTGTAATGTTTTACCCAGGAAAAACAGAGTAAAGGGATAATAAGGGAGGGAAGGGGAATATGAGGCTGGGGATTAGGAAGCAAAATGTTGTGTGAACTTTTATATTGTCATAATAAATGGTGCATATATATACTGATTTGAAGTCAAGTCACACACACACACACACACACACACACACACACAAATAACTTTGGAAGTAAGTCAGTGAAAGGATTTTGTGTAAGATTCAACATTTCAGGAAAATTCTTCAAAGAAGCAGCACTGAAAGAATAGAAATAGCCAAGGTAAATAGCCTTTGTACACCTTCCCTTTGCACACTGAGTTTCTAGAAATTATGAGTCTCCTCTTACAGCATTATCATGGCAAATGATATGGAAGAAGGATCCTACTCTACCAATTACAGTAGGGTTGAGGAGGTGAGATCTCACATTTCTGATGGCCCACTCTTTGACAGATGCTATAAAATTTGTATTTAATTCTTATAACACTGTATAACCATTAGGCATGAAACGTTACATTCATTCCATCAGTGGCTGGAAATTGTGGCTTGGAGTTTAGAAATTCTGTTCCTTAGGTTATGCAGCTGGTACATCAAATCTCTTTTATCCCAAAGCATATGCTTTGTCCACTATACAATACTTCTCTGAAAACAGTGAACACCATTCTTTAAAGAAATAGTCTTTTATGTGTACATAATCAAATATGAGAATTAAAGTTATTGAGTATATGTGAAATATATCTATATAAGGATTATTATGATTATTTGTCATTACTTCATTGTCACTGAAAACTTTCCATTACTTACAACTTCTAAATTTTCTTTTAAATCTGGTTCATTGGGAGGCTAGATTGTTGTAGTTCTTAACCAGCTAATTATTTAATAGAAATGCAGTATAACACCTATGGTTCAGGTTAATATTTCTTCTCTTCTGGTCAAGGACAAATTTGTATGATGAAAGAATCAGTATATTCCCAGACTCTGAAATCCTGCTTCACTTACTATGCTAAAGCCTTTGACTGTGTAGATCACAACAAACTGTGGAAAATTCTTAAAGAGATGGGAATACCAGACCACCTTATTGCCTCATGAGAAACCCGTATGCAGCTTGAGAAGAAACAGAACCAGACATGGAACAATGGACTGGTTCGAAATTGGGAAAAGAGTATGTCAAGGCTTCATATTGCTGACCTGCTTATTCAACTTACATGCAGAATAGATCATGAAAAATGCTGGGCTGGATGAATCACAAGCTGGAATCAAGATCGACAGGAGAAAAACCTCAGGTATGCAGATGACACCACCCTAATGGCAGAAAGCAAAGAGGAACTAAAAAGCCTCTTGATGAAGGTAGATGAGAAGAGTAAACAAGCTGGCTTAAAACTCAGCATTCAAGGTATGAAGATCATGGCATCTGGTCCCATCACTTCATAGCAAATAGATGGAAATGAATTAATGACAAATGACAAAATGTAAACAGTGACAGACTTTATTTTCTTGGGCTCCAAAATCACTGCAGATGATAACTACAGCCATGAAATTAAAAGATGCTTGCTCTTCGGAAGAAATGCTATAACAAACCTACACTGCATATTAAAAAGCAGTGATACTACTTTGCCGACAATGGTCCATCTAGTCAAAGTTATGGTTTTTCCAGTAGTCATGTATGGATGTGACAGTTGGACCATAAAGAAGGCTGAGCATTTAAGAACTGATGTTTTTGAAATGGGATGTTAGAAAGAACTCTTGAAAATCTCTTGGACAGCAAGGCGATCAAACCAATCAATTCTGAAGGAAATCAACCCTGAATATTCATTGGAAGGATTGATGCTGAAGCTGAAGCTCCAATACTTTGGCCACCTGATGTGAAGAGCCTCACTGGAAAAGACCCTGATGCTGAGAAAGATTGCTGGCAGGAGGAGAAGAAGATGATAGAGGATGGGATGGTTGGATGTAATAATCAACCCAATGGTTATGTTTCAGCAAACTCCAGAACAAAATGAAAGATAGGGAAGCCTGGTGTACTGCAGTCCAAAGAGAAGCAAAGAGTTGGACATGACTGAGTGACTGAACAACGAACAATTAAATCCTGACAGTGATATTTATCACTATGAATTTAAAAGTTGGAATGCAAATGTCTTGAAACATTTTATTTTCTCAAATGTATAATTAATTACCTTGTTTAAAACTCTTGTGAAGTAGATGGTGCAAGTATTACTATCCTTATCTTACATTCATCCATTAATTCATTCACTTTACAAATATTTATTAACATATTTTAAAAATCTAAGCCCTCTGAGTCAACAGAAGAAGCAAATGACAGACTGGAGTCAGGGATCCTGGATCTGGGTTCTGAATCTGGGGCATTTCTCACTAAACTATCTTGCTGAGTTTTGGTTATTGTCTAGGTCTTTTAGACATATATTCATGCTGTCTTAGTTAATTTATTATAGGAAAAATCCTGATGGAAATAGTACCTTTTAAATCAATTCCCATTAACCTCCAAATCCCCAAAGAAATATGTCTTTTGGAAATGCTCTAAGCTTCAGAAAATCGTGAGAAATACATGCAGTAAGTTGTGTTCTAACTCAGTTATAGGCTATGGAACTGCTTAATTACTGTGAGGTATTAAATGTAGTTATTACTCAGTGAAAGTGCCTTGTTTCTTATTTGAATACTGACATTTTTTTTTTTTCTGGAATGACTTGATGCATTATCAAAACTTCCACAGAAATTCAATGAGGCATTCCATGGCAGAGCAAGTGCCCCTGCCATTACATAGCAAACATCTCTATATACATACCCTGTACTTCTCAACAGTAAATGGTTGAGAATGCACAATTTTCCTCAAGAGAGTCTTTAGATTAGCTCTCTAGCACCTTCTGTGATCCTGCTCTTACCTGTCCCTTCTCCTTCCCATCCACCACCGTTGTGCCCTTTATAGAACCCTATGAATAGTAGTTATTTTAATTTATTATATTTTCCCTACAAAATTGAGTACGTACATCCTAATGGCAGAGATCTTATTTTATTAACATTTGTAGCCTCGATACCTAACAGAGTACCCTACAGAAAAGAAGGCCCTCAAAAATGTTAGAGGGAGACACAAGTGTGTGAAATCAGGGGTTCATAGACCTTGGTTAATTATATATTCCTTATTGAGTAAAAAAAAGCAAGAAGCAACAGGCTCTGAATATATCCTGTGCTTTCCTACCATGTACAGAATGATGCAGTTTAAAAAGCTCTGTCTTTTAGAAGAGGTAAGTTAATATGTAAATGACAAAAATCATTGATTTGTTCATTAGCTATTAGGTAAATTGCTACTGTGGTCCAGGCATGCAATAATGACTATGTATAAAAAGGAATGACAGGCTTATGGAGGGTCTTATAGGCTGGACTATAATCAAGTAACTTAAATAAAGTAAACCAAAAGCCTAAATATAAAGGAAGAATTAAACAGAAAGAAAATTGGAAAACCTTGAAAGAGATACAAAATAGAGCTTTAACAAAGGAATTGAAATGAAAATCAATTATGGAAATCAGCAAAACACAGCCAAGCAATGAGCCATGGGGTTCCTACTATTTAGATTAATTGTTCCTCAGTGTCATACAGGGTGGTACCTTCCTTGTACAGTATAACTTATCCACTACACTAAGCCTAAAATAAGCACTTGGATTTCTTTTATGGATAAAACTCGGGATCATAGGGATAAAGTAAATACAGTATAGTATTAAGAAGCTAGCTTTGGAGTCTGGGGGAACTGGGTTTGAATACTGAATCCAAAATTTAACTGTGTGGCCTTGGAAAAATTATGCTAATCCTCAGGATTTTTACCTGCAATATAGGGGCAAATGATAGCATCCATCTCACTCATGAGGCAGGTAAATTACTTATTAGTACAGTACCCTGTATAGAACCCATTACCTATTGACTGTTTCTTTAGTTCAAGGCTGTAATCTAGCAAGGCAGAGTTACTATATCCAGGCCTCTTTATTCCAAACTGATATTCCTTCATGCTTTCTGTCTTCTGGTTGATTTTACACACATTCATTAGATGTCTGACATGAACCAAAACGCAGAATGCAGCTCTTCTGATCACATTATTAGGACATTCTGTTCAACTTGAACTTTGAATCCTATCTTGATCTGTCACTGAGTTTAGATTAAACCTGACATTAAAAATGTCAGGTTAGGACAAAAATGCCCTAATAAAATTTCCTTGTGGCTTTAATGATACAGAGTTGGTAAATTATAGATAAAAAGAAGGACTAATTATAGCCCTTTCTTATGTTTTTTAATTTGGAGAGTAAGTCTAAGCCAAAGGATGAGAAGAATGGTTTTAGTTTTGAATATATTGGGTTTGAGATTCCTATACATTATACCAGTACAGAGGAAAGTACAAATGAGAAAGACATCATAAAGGCATTGTCAAGAGGAACTGACTGCATGAGGGAGAAAGCTAGGAGGCTTTGAGTATACAGGCAAAATACCAGACCCACAGTCCAAGAATGTGTGCTATAAGTACAGATATCTTAAATGAAACAGATCAACCTTGAAATCATAGCAGTAGCAAGGCAGATCTTGTGAGAATAAACTCACAGTTTATCAGTTGAGAAAGAGAAAGCAAAACAGAGCTGAGCACATGGCAAAACAGAGCTGAGTCCACTTCATGAGACCGTTGTGGTTGCTCAGAAGTAGAGGAAAATTAATATTCTGAAGGGCTAAGTGATAGTGGTAGAGACAGATGGTACTGACCTTCATTTCCATAAGCCAAACAGTCAGGCTTTCCTGGAGAGGACCAGATTCTTATATGATATAGAATTCCTTTTGCTCACCCTCAAGAAGGATGTGTTCTTTTTGTTCCTCTTTAATTTCTTGTAGCCGCAAAAAGTCAAGGCTTAACCTTTCTTGTTGTTCAGTCACTAAGTTGGGTTCAACTCTCTGCAACTCCATGGAACACAACATGTCAGGCTTCCCTGTCCTTCTCTATCTCCTGGAGTTTGCTCAAACTCATGTCCAATGAGTCAGTGATGCCATCCCACCATCTCATCCCCTATCGCCCCCTTCTCCTCCGGCCCTCAATCTTTCCCAGCATCAAGATCTTTTCCAATGAGTCAGCTCCTCTCTTCAGGTGACCAAAGTATTGGAGTATCAGCTTTAGCATCAATCCTTCCAATGAATATTCAGGGATGATTTCCTTTAGGATTGATTGGTTTGATCTCCTTGCAGTCCATGAGAATCTCAGCAATCTTCTCCAGCATCACAATTTGAAAGAATCAATTCTTCAGTGCTCAGTCTTCTTCACAGTCCACTCTCATATCCGTACATGACTACTGGAAGAACAATAGTTCAACTAGATGGATCTTTGTTGGAAGAGTAATGTCTCTTCTTAGGCTGTCTAGGTTTCTCATAGCTTTTCTTCCAAGGAGCAAGCATCTTTTAATTTTGTGGCTGCGGCCACCATCTCCAGTGATTTTGGAGTCCAAGAAAATAAACTGTCATTCTTTCCACGTTTTTCCATTCTATTTGCCATAAATTGATGGGACTTTATGTGATTTTGTGATCTTACTACTTTGGCTGTTTAGTTTTAAGCCAGCTTGTTCACTGTCTTTTTTTCACCTTCATCAAGAGGCTTTTTAGTTCCTCTTTGCTTTCTTCCATTAGAATGATATCATCTGCATATCTAAAGTTGTTGATATTTCTCCTGACAATCTTCATTCCAGCTTGTGATTCATCCAGCCTGGCATTTCGCATGACATACTCTGAATACGAGCTTCTCTGGTAGCTCAGCTGGTAAAGAATGTGCCTGCATTTCAGAAGATCCTGGTTTGATTCCTGGGTCAGGAAGATCCCCTGGAGAAGGGATAGGCTACCCACTCAAGTATTCTTGGGCTTACCTGGTAGCTCAGAAGGTAAAAAATCTGCCTGCAATGCAGGAGGTCTGGGTTCAATCCTTGGGTTGGGAAGATCCCCTGGAGGAGGGCATGACAATCCACTCTAGTATTCTTACCTGGAGGATCCCCATGGACAGAGGAGCCTGGCGGGCCACAGTCCATAGTGTCACAAAGAGTCAGACATGACGGAGAGACTCAGCATGGCACAGGAATCTGCATATAATTTAAATAAGCAGGGTGACAATATACAGGCTTGAGGTACTCCTTTCCCAATTTCGAACCAGTCCATTGTTCCATGTCTGTTTCTAACTGTTGCTTCTTGTCCTACATACAGGTTTCTCAGGAGGCAGGTAAGATACTTTGGTATTCCCATCTCTTTTCCACAGTTTGTTGTGATCCAGAGCCAAAGGCTTTCGTGTAGTCAGTGAAGCAGATTGTTTTTTGGAATACCCTTGCTTTTTCTCTGATCCAACAGATGTTGGCAATTTGATATCTGGTTCCTCTGCCTTTTTAAAATCCAACTTGTACATCTGAAGTTCTTGTCTCATGTATTGTTTAAGCCTAGCTTGAAGGATTTTGAGCATTACCTTGTTAGCATGTGAAGTGAGCACATTTGTACAGTAGTTTGAACATTCTTTGATATTGACTTTCTTTGGGGTTGGAATAAAAACTGACATTTTCCAGTCCTGTGGTTTTCCAAATTTGCTGGCATATTTGGAGCAGCACTTTCACAGTATCATCTTTTAGGATTTTAAGTAGCTCAGCTGGATTCCAACACCTCCGCTAGCTTTGTTTATAGCAATAGTTCCTAAGGCCCACTTGACTTCGTACTCCAGTATGTCTAGCTCTAGGTGAGTAACCACACCATCATGGTTTTCCAAGTCATTAAGATATTTTCTGTAGAGTTATTCTGTGTATCGTTGCCACCTCTTCTTAATTGTTTCTGTTAGGTCCTTGCTGTTTCTGTCCTTTATCGTGCCCATGTTTGCATGAAATATTCCCTTGGTATCTTCACTTTTTTTGAAGATATCTCTAGTCTTTCACATTCTATTACTTTCCTCTATTTATGCATTGCATACTTAAGCAGGCTTTCTTATCTCTCCCTGATATACTCTGGAACTTTGCATTCAGTTGGGTGTATCTTTCCCTGTCTCCTTTGCCTTTAGCATCTTTTCTTTTGTCAGCTATTTGTATGTTCTCCTCAGACAACCACTTTGCCTTCTTCCATTTCTTTTTCTTGGGGAGAGTTTTGGTCACTACCTCCTGTATAATGTTATGAACTTCCATCCATAGTTCTTCAGGCACTCTGTCTTCCAGATCTTATCCCTTGAATCTATTCATCACCTCCATGTATAATCATAAGGGATTTGATTTAGGTCATACCTGAATGGTCTAGTGGTTTTCCCTACTTTCTTCAAGTTGAGCCTATATTTTGCAATAAGTAGTTCATGATATGAGCTACAGTCAGCTCCAGTTCTTGTTTTTACTTATTGTATACAGCTTGCCCATCTTTGGCTGCAAAGAATATAATCAATCTAATTTTAGTATTGATACCCTCCTACCCCAACACTGAATCTTCAGTTCTTGTGTCATTTATATTTGCCATCATATGTGACTTTAACTGTGTGTATGCACTGAGACTTAGTTTTTATAGTCCCTTTTGCTGGTTTCATAACGTTCACACATATCCATTCTACTGTATTACCTCTAATTCTCACAGCATATTTGCTGATAAACCAATGTGCACAGGAATGCATCTTCTTTGCTGGTAAATATTTTATTGAGTCTTGTTCCTAGTACTATTTCTGGAATATATCTGACTCTTCTGTAAGAAAATTTGTAATGTGAATTTGTCTGAAACCATAAGCAGGCAAATTCATAAAGATGTACCAGTAAATAGGATAAATAGCAGGATATTTGCACAAAGTTTCAAGAGAAATTGGATGAGGCAATGGTTCATTCCACTCTGAAGACTAGGCACCTTGGCTGGTAGGACTAAGCACCTGTCCATGTAAAATTGGAAATAAGCTCCTCCAAACATCCTCTTGGCTACATTGGCAGAAAACCAGTACCTGGTCAACTTAAATTTAAGATTTATTATCTCACAATGCAAGCCATATATGTAAGGAAGGCTCCAGGCAGGGTGCATCAGGGCTCTGACCTCAGTTCTCTGTGTCTCTGTCTTCCTTTGTGGGTTTTGCTTCATCAGAAGTTCCAGGCAATATACCCAGGCATGTCAATGACTAGAAATAGTATTGTCTCCCCCTTATACCTCTTTTTAAGAGCAAGAGAACATTTCCTATGAATGCCTTTCATGAGTTTCTCATCTCTTTAGCCTGAACAAGGTCACACAACTGCCTCTAAGTTAGTCACTTATAAGTGGTATGAGATTACAATGATGATCTTGGGCTTTTCCCATTGAGTAGTCATATTTACTGAGAGAGGCCACCTTAACAAAATAAGTACTCTGCCAATGAAGGCAGAAATGTGGACAGATTTAAAATGGGCAACTGATAGGGTCTACTCTACAACCTATTCTCTGTATATAATATATTTTATTTAAGAGAAAAAAAGACAGAAATAAAAAACAATCAATGTTATTAGACTAGGACCAGGATCAATAAGATAGACTAATTCTGGGCAACTGATTCTGGTTTTATATAGCTTGATACCATTAGAAACAAACCCTGGAAATTTAAAGAGCTTGATGTCATGATCAGCAGCTGCAAAAATGCCAAAATATCTCATGTATCCATTAGCCACAACTGTGACTGAGCACTGCAAAGTCAGATAACTCTGCACTTACTCTCAGAATGTGTGCAATGTTAGAGTTGACATTTACTGTGATCTGTATTATGTGTAACTTTAAAGGGTTGGTAGTTATTAGATTCATCCATTGGAAACATTTCCCTGTAAAGTGTAACACATCAAATGTGCATTGGCACAAAGGTCTTTCTTGCATATAAACTTACACAGAGAAACATATATGTATTATAATATTATATAATATTCATATATATATGTATAAAACTAATCACTTATTTTTCATGCTTATTAAATAGTTTTTCTTTTAATAAAATTTGCATCAATAGGCTTCTGGTTCAAGATGGTGGAGTAGAAGGATGTGCTCTCATCTCCTCTTGCAAGACCACCAAAATCGCATTTAGCTGTTGACTAACCATCCAGAGAAGGATGCTGCAACCCACAAACAAAAGATACTCCTTATCTAAAGGCAAAGAAGAAGCTGCAATAAGATGGTAGGAAGGGTGCAAACACAATAAAATCAAATCCCATAACTGCTCAGTAGACGACCCACAGACTGGAGAATAATAATACCAAAGATGTTTTTCCACTGTTGTGATGGTTCTGAGCTTCATATCAAGCTTCCTAGCCTGGGGATCAGGTAAAGGGCCTGGGAATCCCCAGGTATTCTGACTTCGAAAGCCAGCAGGATTTGATTATAGGACTTCCACAAGACTGGGTGAAACAGACTCCACTCTTGGAGGGCTCAAACAAAATCTTGTATGCAAAAAGACCCAGGAAAAGGAGCAGTGACTCCACAGGAGACTGAACCAACATACCTGCTAGTATTGGAGGGTCTCCTGTGGAGGTGTAGGTTGGCAGGGTCTTGCCGTGGGGACAGGGTCACTGGCTGAAGCAGTCCTGGAAGCTGACCTTTAGCTTAAGTCCTCTTGAGGATCACCATTAACCCTACCACAGAACCTATATATTCCAGAGCTGGGTCACCTCAGGCCAAACAATTGACAGGGAGGGAGTGCCACCCCACCCATAAGCAGATAATTGGATTAAAGTTTACTGAGCATGGCCCTGCCCACCAGAGCAAGACTCACTTTTTCCCACACCAGTCCCTCCAATCAGGAAGCTTACACAAGCCTCTTAGAGTCATCTACTAGAGGACGGACAGAAGAAGCAAAAAGAACCATAATCCCACAGTGGCTAGAACCAAAATTGCATTATAGAAAATTAATCAGAATGAAAGAGCAGAAATTGTATCCCAGATGAAGAGAGAAGATAAAACCACAGAAAAGAACTAAATGGAGATAGGCAAAGAAGGAAAAGAATTCAGAACAATAACAGTGAAGGTGATTCAGGATCTTGGAAACAGAATGAAGATGATCAAGAAATATTTCCCAAAGACCTAGAAGAACTAAAGAACAAACAAACAGTGATGAACAATGCACTAGAGGGAATCAATGGCAGAATAACTGAAGCAGAAGAACCGATAAGCGACTTGGAAGGAAGACAGAATGGTGGAAATTAGTACCATGAACGGAATATAGAAAAAAGAATGGAAAAAAAAAAAAGAAGAAGAAGACACTCTAAGAGACTTCTGGGCCATTAAACACACCAAATTTACCTTGTAGAGGTCCCAGAAGGTGAAGAGAGAAAAGACCTGAGAAAATGTTTGAAGAGATAATAGCTGAAAACTTCCCTAACATGGGAAAGGAAATAGTCAACCAAGTCCAGGAATCAGAGAGTCCCAGGTGGGATTAATCCAAGGAGAAATACACTGAGACAAATAGTAATCAAACTGATGAAAATTAAAGACAAAGATAAAATATTAAAAGCAACAAAGGAAAAATGACAAACAATATACAAGGGAACTCCCTTAAGGTTATAAGCTGATTTCTCAACAGAAACTCTACAAGCCAGGAGGGAATTGCATGACATATTTAAAATGATGAAAGGGCAGAAAAGGGAAGACTCCACAACCACGAATACTCTACTGAGCAAGACTCTCCTTCAGATTTGATGAAGAAATCAAAAGTTTTCTGCACAAGCAAACGTTAAGAGAATTCAACACCACCAAAGCAGCTTTACAACAAAATCTAAAGGAATTTCTCTAGCAGGAAACACAAGAGAAGGAAAACACCTACACAAAATACACCCAAAACAATTAAGAAAATGGTAATATGATCAAACATATCAATAATTACTTTAAATGTAAATAGATTAAATGCACCAACCAAAAGACATAGACTGGCTTGGCTGATGAGAATGTGTGCATGTATGCACTTCCACTTAGCACATCACGCTATTTAACCCCCCAAATTGTATGTAATTATTTTACATTATTAGACTAAACATGTTTCCATTATGGCTTGCAATTATAATTGTCTTTTATCTTTTGTCTGGCTATTGATTGTGAAAACTAATAAATGTCTTTTACTACTTCGATTAAAAAAAGTGAAGTCATTTAGTCGTATCTGACTCCAAGACCCTATGGACTGTAGTCTGCCAGGTTCCTTCATCTATGGGATCTCCAGGCAAGAATACTGGATTGGGTTCACATTTCCTTCTCCACGGGATCTTCCCAACCCAGATATCAAACTCAAGTCTCCCTCACTGCAGGCAGGCTCTTTACCGGCTTCCCTGGTGGCTCAGCTGGTAAAGAATCCACCTGCAATGTGGGACACCTGGGTTCGATCCCTGGGTTGGGAAAATCTCTTGGAGAAGAGAATGGCTACCCACTCCAGTATTCTGGCCTGGAGTCTGTGGGGTCTCAAAGAGTTGGACACAACTGAATGACTTTCACTTTACTACTGTGATTATGGAACTATTACTCTCTTAATATCATTGTATCATGATTGGTCTACAGAAAATACAATTCTCAATCACTAAAAGTACCATTTAATAGAAAAACCTGTAATCACTTTTTAAAATTCAGATATTTTTTTGAAAAACGCAATTGCCCAAGTATCGGTTCTTTCATTTTTTTTATATTCACTCAAAACTTTGGTATGGTTCTATGTATTTTAGCATCCAGTATTACTGCTAAAAATAAAAAAATAATAATTTATTATTTTAGTGATTTTAAAAAATTGAATGAGACTTGAAAATTCTAATCAAATTCTGAGAATATGAAGAAATGCTATGTTGTAAAAAAAACAAATCAAAATAGGAAATTAACATGAGATACAGTATTAAAATACAGATTTTGATCAAATTTCACAAAATTTTATGTTAGTATCCATTATTTGTTGTCATACCTTATTCAGAGCTCCATATTGTATTTACTTGCATTCAGCAGCTTCGACTTCATGCAACAAATTCTGATAAATTCTCTTTTATTTTTATTGTTACAAATATTTTCTAATTTTCCTTCTTTTGACTTTTTAACTTCATTTAAAAGTGGACATTTAACTTCCAAATACATGGGAGATTTAAAGTATCTTTGATATTAATTTCTCAATTAAATGCTTTCTTCTCTGCAATCATTTGCTGTGTTTTTTCAGACCTCTAACTTTATTGAAACTGTCAATGGCTAAGTCAAAGATCTCTCTTGGTAAATGTCACATTGCACTTGAAAATATGTGGGTTATTTTCAGATATCTTTTGATATTGATTTCTAAAATAATTCCACCATAATAACAGAACAGACTCTCTATGATTTCAGTACCTTTAGACCATAAATTTTGGCACCTTGTTTTATGTCCCTGGATATGTTCCAGTGTCTCCTAATTTATAGTCTATGGAAGCTTGAATATAATTTGCATCCTACTGTTGTGTTCACCCTGTTGTGTAAACCATATGAAACCTTGTTCTGTTTTTTTCAAGTCTCCTGTATATGTGCTATCATACTTTCATAATTTAAAAAAGAAAAAGAAAAAGTCACATCAATAAATCAATAAGTAATTAAAGTTTAAGCATTCTGTTTAGAACCATAAAGCCTGGCTCGCTACCTGAAGATAGGCTTTCAGTTTTTACAAACAAACCTATAAAACAGAAGCAAAAATGTGTTTCTGTTGAAGAAAAATGAGCAGAGTAAGGACTGCAAATGTGTTTTTTCCAGAGGTTGAGCAAGAGGGATGCTTATAACAGAGTCTTGTTAAGTTACCTGTGAATGATAAGTACTATGACTGCATTCATTGCTGAAAATATATTGTGTATGCAAGACAGATGGAATTGATGGAGACACAAAGTGTGCAGACAAATTTATCCAGTTAAGATAGAGTGAAAGTGTAAAAACATAGAACTGCCATATGACCCAGCAATCCCACTGCTGGGCATATACACCGAGGAAACCAGAATTGAAAGAGACGCGTGTACCCCAATGTTCATCGCAGCACTGTTTACAATAGCCAGGACATGGAAGCAACCTAGATGTCCATCAGCAGACGAATGGATAAGGAAGCTGTGGTACATATACACAATGGAATATTATTCAGCCATTAAAAAAAAATACATTTGAATCGGTTCTACTGAGATGGATGAAACTGGAGCCCATTATACAGAGTGAAGTAAGCCAGAAAGAAAAACAACATTACAGTATACTAATGCATATATATGGAATTTGAAAGATGGTAACGATAACCCTATATGCGAGACAGAATAAGAGACACAGATGCATGGAACAATTTTATGGACTCTGAGGGAGAAGGTGAGGGTGGGACGTTCTGGGAGAACAGCATTGAAACATGTATATTATCATATGTGAAACAGAACACCATTCCATGTTCGATGCATGTGACAAGGGCTCAGGGCCGGGGCAATGGGATGATCCAGAAGAATGGGATGGGGAGGGAGGTGGGTGGGGGGTCCAGGAAGGGGAACACATGTAAACCCATGGCTGATTCATGTCAATGTATGGCAAAAACTATTACAATATTGTAAAGTAATTAGCCCCCAACTAAAATAAATAAATTTATAAAAAAAAAAAAAAAGGACAGATCACTAATAAATTGCTGAGTAAAGTTAAAAAAAAAAAAAAAAAGAAAGTGTAAAAACAGCTACAGAAGACATTAACCATGGAAATATCTGCAAGAGGTGATACAGTCTCTTCCTTGAAGGGAACTCCAAGCACCTACCACATTCCAAGTTGGCAGGTGGAGACGTGAGTGGGTTGCTTTGGGAAGGAGCCATTGTCTTTAGGGTGGTGGTGACTTATGATGGCTGGCTAACATTTGGCTCAGAAAAACTTCTCTAACTGATAGCCATCTTAACACATTGCCTTTGAATAAATCATTGCATTTGTAAGATAAGACAAATTTTCATTTATTTTGCCACTTTAATTGCCTTGAACATTGGATCAAGACTTTGCCTGAAAGGAACTTTCAAAAAACAATTTCAGACCTCTGCTACAGGGAAGGATAAACCAGAATCCTCTGATGCTGGTTGACTTTTTTCTGATTATCTGAAATGATATAGGCCCATCTTCAGTAAAGAAAATTCTGATGCAATTAAGTCCTACTAACAGTCTCTGGTTATATACACTATCTTTTTCTTACAACAATATACCAAAGTAATTCTAATATATATATTATATATATATATATATTTTCCCCACAGTATTGCTTTAAAGAAGACTGAAAGATCTTAATGATATATTCAGTGTGATGAGGAGTGGAGTTGTAGAAAGAGGGAAAAAAGGTCAGAGAGTTTTTGTTGTCTGGGTTTTTGTGACTGGAGCCTCTATTTAAAAGGTTTTAGAGAGAAATACCGTCACAATTATATAAACATATCTATTACCAAGTTGACCACTTACAAGTTACAATCCCCATTCAAAATCAGTCCCTAAAGTATAGCCTAAAACAGTGTCATTATAAATATCTTATTGAATCCAAGAAAATTTATGAATATACTTTGTAAACTGATTATAAAGTAAACTTTAAAAATTTGCCTCAAATGAAATATTTCACGAAGTTAAAAAAAAAAAACTGTTGAAGAATGGCTAGAAACACATGCAGAATTATTAATGAGTGATGATGTGACAGAAACATAAGTAGGTATCATTCAAAGAAGAAGAAATCCTCAAGCATAATGATAGCCTTTTCATTACAGAAGAGAATGTGATTAATAACAAGTAAATTAGGGAATAATGACAAAATCCTTGAATTTTTCAAAAACAACATTTTTTATGACTTTGCTGAGAAAGTCAATCTTAAACTGAAGGATCTATTGTGAAAATTGCATGGTTTTGTTGGAAAAATTAAACCAAAGGGAGAAACAAAACAAGATTATTCTTTGTTTTAAGAATTAGTACTGTTATATGTTCACTTATTTTCTTTTTCAATTTAAGTAAAATACATGTATTCTAATTATTTTTCATTATAAAATCCAAACGGTCTTTTCATTCATTTTTTAAAAAAACTTTGTTCTCCATCTAAAAAAAAATCACTTTGAATGGCCATTTTCAAATATCTATTATTATTAAATAAGATGGAACTTCAGAAAACATTCTCTTTAAAATGGGCCACATTATTGCATATGAGACTAGAAAAGCCCAGTATAAGGGACATCTGGTATGGAAGCACAATTTTGTCCTTGTGGTATTTTTAAAATATATCCACCATTTTTCAGATACTTCTTTCTTTAAAAGGCACAGTCTAATTTCTCTGTTCTCGAGTGTGAGCTGATTAAAGACTTGCTTCTAACAAACAGAATAAAAGAGAAGTGATGATGAGGGTACTGGGTTGAATACATACCCCTCCTCACAAAAGAAAATTTGTGTCCACCCAGAACCTCAGAATGTGACCTTATTTATGCATAAAATCTTTGCAGATGTAATCCCACGTCCAAGGTTAGGAGTGACGGCTGCACTTTGCAGGAGCAGCCGTGAAGAGATACCCCACATCCACGGTCAGGAGTGGCCACCACGCTTCACTGGACTGGCCATGAGGAGACACCCCACGTCCAAGGTCAGAGAAATCCCAGTAAGATGGTAGGTGCTGAAGCGGCTGTGAGGAGATACGCCATATCCAAGGGCAAAGGAGAAGCCCCAGCAAGATGGTAGGAGAGGCGAATTCACTTTTACAATCAAACCCCATTCCTGCCAGGGACACTCAGAGGGCTCAAACAAACCTTGTGCACACCAGGACTCAGGGACCCCACAGAGACTGAGACAGAACCGTGTTTGAGCATCTCCTGTGGAGGTACAGGTCAACAGTGGACTGCCACAAGGACAGGGGCTCTGGGTGCAGCAGACTTTGGTATGGCATAAGCCCTCTTGGAGGAAGTCGCCATTAACCCCACCATAGAGCTTCCAGAACTTACACACAGGACTGGGAAATAGACTCCTGGAGGGCACAAACAGAAACTTGTGCACCAGGACCCAGAAGAAAGGAGCAATGACCCCACAAGAGACTGACCCAGTCTTGTCTGTGAGTGTCCAGGAGTCTCCAGCAGAGGTGTGAGTTGGTGGTGGCCTGATGCAGGGTTGGAGGCACTTAGTGTAGCAGTACATGCATGGGATCTTTTGAAGGAGGTCACCATTATCTTCATTATTTCCACCATAGTTTTGCCCCAGGCAAATAGCAGGGAGGGAGCACAGATCCACCCATCAACAGAAAATTGGATTAAAGATTTACTGAGCATGGTCTCCACATCAGAACAAAACCCCGTTTCCCTCGAATCAGCTCACAATCACAGAAAACTAACCAATCTAACCACATGGACCACAGCCTTGTCTAACTCAATGAAACTATGAGCCATGCCATGTAGGGCCACCCAAGATGAACAGGTCATGGTAGAGAGTTCTGACAAAACCTGGTCCACTGGGGAAGGGAATGGCAACCAATTCAGTATTCTTGCCTTGAGAAACCCATGAACAGTATGAAAAGGCAAAAAGATAGGACTCTGAAAGATGAACTCCTCAGGTTGGTAGGTGCCCAATATGCTACTAGAGATCAGTGGAGAAATAACTCCAGAAAGAATGAAGAGAGAGCAAAAGCAAAAACAACACCCAGTTGTGAATATGATGGAAGCAAGGACGGATGCTGTAGAGAGCAATATTGCATAGGAATCCGGAATGTTAGGTCCATGAATCAAGGCAAGTTGGAAGTGGTCAAACAGAAGTGACCATCAACATTTTAGGAATCAGTGAACTAAAATGGACTTGAATTGGGTGAATTTAACTCAGATAACCATTATATTTACTATTGTGGGTAAGGATCCCTTAGAAGAAATGGAGTAGCCATCATAGGCAAGAAAAGAGTCCAAAATGCAGTACTTGGATGCAATCTCAAAAACAACAGAATGATCTCTGTTTGTTTCCAAGGTAAACCATTCAATATCATGGTAATCCAAGTCTATGCCCCGACCAGTAATGCTGAAGAAGCTGAAGTTGAATGGTTCTGTGAAGACCTACAAGACTTTTTAGAACTAACACCCAAAAAAGATGTCGCTTTCATTATAGGGGACTGGAATGGAAAAGTAGGAAGTCAAGAAACACCTGGAATAACAGGCAAATTTGGCCTTAGAGTACAGATTGAAGCAGGGCAAAGTCTAATAGAGGTTTGCCAGGAGAATGCATTGGCCATAGCCAACACCCTGTTCCAACAACACAAGAGAAGACTCTACACATGCACATCACCAGATGGTCAACACCGAAATCAGATTGATTATATTTTTTGCAGCCAAAGATGGAAAAGCTCTATACAGTCAGCAAAAACAAGACTGGAAGTTGACTGTGGCTTAGATCATGAACTCCTTATTGCCAAATTCAGACTTAAATTAAAGAAAGTACAGAAAACCACTAGACCATTCAGGTATGAACTAAATCAAATCCCTTACAATTATAGAGTGGAAGTTAGAAACAGATTTAAGACACTAGATCTGATACACAGAGTGCCCGAATAACTCTGGACAGAAATTCATGACATTGTACAGGAGACAGGGAGCAAGATGATCCCCAAGAAAAAGAAATGCAAAAAAGCAAAATGGCTGTCTGAGGAGGCCTTACAAATAGCTGTGAAATGAATAGAAGGAAAAAAGCACAGGAGAAAAATAAAGATATATCCATTTGAATGCAGAGTTCCAAAGAATAGCAAGGAGAGATAAGAAAGTCTTCCTCAGTGATCAGTGCAAAGAAATAGAGGAAAACAACAGAATGGGAAGACTAGGGATCTCTTCAAGAAAATTAGAGATACCAAGGGAACATTTCATTCAAAGATGGGCTCAATAAAAGACAGAAATGATATGGACTTAACAGAAGCAGAAGATATTAAGAAGAGGTGGGAAGAATACACAGAAGAACTGTACAAAAAAGATCTTCATGACCCAGATAATCACGAAGGTGTGATCACTCGCCCAGAGCCAGACATCCTGGAATGCAAAGTCAAGTGGATCTTAGGAAGCATCACTACAAACAAAGCTAGTGGAGATGATGGAATTCCAGTTGAGCTCTTTCAAATCCTAAAAGGTGATGCTGGTAAAGTGCTGCACTCAACATGCCAGCAAATTTGGAAAAGCGACAGTGGCCACAGGACTGGAAAAGGTCAGTTTTCATTCCAATCCCAAAGAAACGCAATGCCAAAGAATGCTGAAACTACCGCACAATTACACTCATCTCTCTAGTAAAGTAATGCTCAAAATTCTCCAAGCCAGGCTTCAATAATACGTGAACCATGAACTTCCAGATGTTCAAGCTGGTTTTAGAAAAGGGAGAAGAACCAGAGATCAAATTGCCAACATCCGCTAGATCATCAAAAAAGCAAGAGAATTCCAGAAAAGCATCTATTCCTGCTTTATTGCCTATGCGAAAGTCTTTGAATGTGTGGATCAGAATAAACTGTGGAAAATTCTTAAATAGATGGAAATACCAGACCACCTGACTTGCCTCTTGAGAAATTTGTATGCAGGTCAGGAAACAACAGTTAGAACTGGAAATGGAGCAACAGACTGGTTCCAAATAGGAAAATGAATATGTCAAGGCTGCATATTGTCACCCTGAATATTTAAGTACATCATGAGAGAGTGCATTAAGTACATTATGCAGAGTACATCATGCCAAACGCTGGGCTGGATGAAGCACAAACTGGAATCAAGATTGCTGGGGGAAATATCAATAACCTCAGATATGCTGATGACACCACCCTTATGGCAGAAAGCGAAGAAGAACTAAAGAGCCTCTTGATGAAAGTGAAAGAGAAGAGTGAAAAAGTTGGCTTAAAGCTCAACATGAAAACTAAGATCATGGCATCCGGTCCCATCACTTCATGGCAAATAGATGGGGAAATTGTGAAAACAGGTGCAGATTTTATTTTGGGGGGCTCCAAAATCACTGCAGATGGTGACTTCAGCCATGAAATTAAAAGACACTTTCTCCTTGGAAGGAAAGTTATGACCATCCTAGGCAGCATATTAAAAAGCAGAGACATTCCTTTGTCAACAAAGGTCCATCTAGTCAAGGCTATGGTTTTTCCAGTAGTCATGTATGGATGTGAGAGTTGGACTATAATGAAACCTGAGCACCAAAGAACTGATGCTTTTGAACTGTGGTGTTGAAGAAGACTCTTGAGAGTCCCCTGGACTACAAAGAGATCCAACCAGTCAATCCTAAAGGAAATAAGTCTTGAATATTCATTAGAAGGACTGATGCTGAAGCTGAAACTCCAATACTTTGGCCACCTGATGCAAAATAACTGACTCATTGGAAAAGACAATGATGCTGGGAAAGATTGAAGGCAGGAGGAAAAGGGGACGACAGAGGATGAGATGGTTGGATGGCATCACTGACTCAATGGACATTAATTTGAGTAAACTTTGGGAGTTGTTGATGGGCAGGGAGGCCTGGCATGCTGTAGTCCATGGGGTTGCAAAGAATCGGACATGACTGAGGGAATGAACTGAACTGAACTGAAATGAAGAGGAAGTCAGAATGGATTAGAATAGACCCTCTTCCAATATCTAGTGTCTTATAATTAAAAAGACATTCAAAGAGAAGACAGCCATGTTAAGATGAAGGCAGAGATTAGAATATCACCAAATGGCCAATATTGAAATCTGACTGATTATATTATTTACAGCCAAAGATGGACAAGCCCTATACAATCAGCAAAAACAAGACTGGGAGCTGACTGTGGATCAGATTCTTCTTGCAAAATTCAGACTTAAACTGAAGAAAGTAGGGAAAACCACTAGGTCACTCAGGTATGGCCTAAATTAAATCCCTTATGATTACACAGTAGAAGTGACAAAGAGATTCAAAGGATTACATCTAATAGAGTGCCTGAAGAACCATGGTCGGAGTTTCATAATATTTTATGGGAGGCGGTGATCAAAAGCATCCCAAAGAAAAGGAAAATCAAAAAGGCAAAATGGTTGTCTGAGAAAGCCTGACACATAGCTGAGAAAAAAGAGAAGAGAAAGGCAAAGAGGAAAAGGAAACGTACACGCATCTGAATGAATAGTTCCAGAGAATAGCAAGGAGAGCTAAGAAAGCCCTCCCTCCAAAGTGAACAATGCAAAGAAATAGAGGAATATAATACAATGGGAAAGACTATAGATCTCTTAAAAAAAAAAAAAAAAAAAAACAAACTAGAGATACCAGGAGAAAATTTCATGCAAAGATGGGCTCAGTATAGGACAGAAACAGTATGGATATAACAGAAGCAGAATATATTAAGAAGAGATGGCAAGAATACACAGAAGAACTACATAAAAAAAAAAAAAAGAAGGAGAAGAAGATCTTAATGGCCCCAATAAGCACTATGGTGTGATCACTCACCTAGAGCCAGAGATCCTGAAGTCAAGTGGGCCTTAGGTAGCATCACTAGAAACTAACTTCAGATAGGCAGATGATATCACCCTAATGGCAGAAATAGAAGAGGAACTGAAGAGCCTCTTGATGAAGGTGAAAGAGAAGAGTGAAAAAGCTGGCTTAAAACTAAACATTCAAAAAACTAAGATCATGCCATCCAGTCCCATCACTTCATGGCAAATGGATGGGGAAACAATGGAAACAGTGACAGCTTTTAATTTCACGGACTCTAAAATCATTGTGGATGGTGACTGCTGCCATGAAATTAAAAGACCCTTTTTCTTTGGAAGAAAAGCTAGGAAAGACAAAGACAACAACATATTGAAAAACAGAGGCATTAGTTTCCCAACAAAGGTCCATCTAGTCAAAGCTATGGCTTTTCCAGTATTAATGTACAGATGTGAGATTTGGATCATAAAGGAGGTTGAGCTCTGAAGAATTGTTGCTTTCAAACTGTGGCGTTGCAGAAGAATGTTGAGAGTGCCTTGGATTGCAAAGAGATCAAGGCAGTCAATCCTAAAGGAAATCAACACTGAATATTCATCACAAGAGCTGAGGCTGAAGCTGAAGCTCCGATACTTTGGCCACCTGATGCAAAGAACTGACTCATTATAAAAGACCTTGATGGTAGGAAAGAAAGAAGGTAGGAGAAGGTGAGGATGAGACAAGCAGATGTTTGGATGGCGTCATCGACTCAATGGACATGAGTTTGAGCAAGCTCCAAGAGATGGTAAATAACAGTGAAACCTCAAGTGTAACAGCCCATGAAGTCACATAGAGTTGGACACACTCTCAGCAACTGAACGGCAAGAGACTTTGGGTGCATCCTGAAGTCAAGAAATGCTAGTCTTGCTGGCAGCTATAAGAAACTAGAAAGAATCAAGAAAGGAACCCTCCCCTAGATTCTTTTAGATAGCATGACCCTGCTGACAGCTTGACTTTGGAATTCTCACCTCCAGAAATGTGAGAAAATAATTTTCTATAGTTTTAAGCCACCTGGTCTGTGGTTCCTTCCAAAGGCAGCTCTAGGAAACTAGCAGAGGATACCTTTGGAGACTGCATCATAGAAGACACTTTGGCATTCTCTTTGTTCACTATCTCTCTTGGACCTCTAATTCCAGGGCAAGTTAACTGCCATGCCATGAAGACACTCAAGCAACCTACAGAGGGGCCCCTATGGTGAAGAGACAAGGCCTCCTTTCAATAGCCATGTGGGCAATTTATCTTCAGAGTGAACCTTCCAGCCCCAGGCAAGCCTTCAGTTCAGTTCAGTTCAGTCGCTCAGTTGTGTCTCACTCTTTGCGACCCCATGAATCACAGCACACCAGGCCTCCCTGTCCATCACCAACTCCCGGAGTCTACTCAAACCCATGTCCATCGAGTCAGTGATGCCATCCAACCATCTCATCCTCTGTTGTCCCCTCTTCCTCCTGCCCCCAATCCTTCCCAGCATTAGGGTCTTTTCCAATGAGTCAACCCTTCGCATGAGGTGGCCAAAGTATTGGAGTTTCAGCTTCAACATCAGTCCTTCCAATGAATACTCAGGACTGATCTCCTTTAGGATGGACTGGTTGGATCTCCTTGCAGTCCAAGGGACTCTCAAGAGTCTTCTCCAACACCACAGTTCAAAAGCATCGATTCTTAGGCGCTCAGCTTTCTTCACTGTCCAACTCTCACATCCATACATGACCACTGGAAAAACCATAGCCTTGACTAGATGAACCTTTGTTGGCAAGTAATGTCTCTGCTTTTAAATATGCTATCTAGGTTGGTCATAACCTTCCTTCCAAGGAGTAAGCGTCTTTTAATTTCATGGCTGCAATCACCAGCCTTCACAAGACTGCAAACTCTGCCAACATGTTGACTGCACGTCCCTGAGAAACTCTCAGCCAGAATCCCAAGTAAGTGAATTCCAAATTTCTTATCCACAGAAAGTGATACTAAGTATTCATTGTTTCAAGTCACTGAGCCTTTGCATATACATATATATTTTTTTTATGTAGCAACAACAACTAATACCTTTGCTCCCTCAGATCTAATTTCCCTGACTCCAAAGTTTCTGGGTTTCACAGGTGGCACTCGTAAAGAAGTGCCTGCCAATATAGGAGATATAAAAGATGTGGGTTTGATCCCTGGGTTGGGAAGATCCACTGGAGGCAATCCACTTCAGTATTTTTTCCTAGAGAATCCTGTGGACAGAGAAGCCTGGCAGTCCACACAGTCACAAGAGTCAGAAGTGACTTAGCATGCATGCCAAGTTCCTGAAGATGCAACTAAAAACACAATGCATTTAAAATTTAACAGAGATTTCTTCCCCTAAGGCCATTATAGTTTTCTCTAACTTCATTTCCACTACTTATTCACCTCCTATTTCTGATAAATTAAAAAGTGGGCTTCTTTCTACCATAGAATTAACTAATAAAGCTCTATCATCTCTGGGATATAAAAATTCTAAATAAAGAGTGGTTGCCACATTCATAAAAGAGATTTATTAGTTTTATTACCTCAGATATTTCAAAGATCATCTAGAATGTCTCATAATCTCCTTGGAAAATGCCCTTAAATGAAAATTCCAACACTGGCGTTCTATTCAGTAAGCTTTAGAGGCTGTTCAAGGGTTGTATGTATTTCATATTTGGTCTCTGGTCTCCCTTACTCCTCAGAAAGTTTAGTGAAGCCTGTTCTGCTCCTCTGGTAGCTTTAGCAGTGAATATACAAAGGAGGGAGAGGTATACTTTGTATACCAGAGTATACAAAGGAGGGAGAGGATTCCTGAGAACTGAGCTCCCACAAGGATGTGACACAGGTCTACAGAGTCAGTCATTGGTCATTGCTTAATATACCAGATTCATCCAGTCCCTGGAGTGCACCAAGAACAGGTGTTAAGGTCCTGAGCAGACAAGGTAAAATAAGATAAAGAGCTAAGATTGTTGATCAAGGAAACAACTCCATAAAAGATCATAACATGCAGTATGGTGAGGACAATAACGCAAACATGTACACAGGTTAATAGGAAAAAAGAAGAGACGAGCTGAGTCTGCCAAATGCTTTTTTACTCCAGAATATATTTGCCTGCAGGTTCATTCACCATTAGAAATTGGTTGGGAACCCTCTTCGAGGTGATAACTGCACCCATCACTGTTGAAGGAGGAGGAAAAGCAAGAGAGAAGAAACAAATCCACTTACATTGCAAGCTCAGTGCCATAGATTCATATCCCTGGAATGAATGAACACACCTGATCATCTGTATGTGGTGATCCTGTGCTGGGGATGCCTGTGATCAGAAATGCTAGCAAACACCAAGTACTATAGAGTGTTCTAGGTGCTTCAGAAGTATTAGCTCATTAAACCCTCTTAATAACTTGAAGAGGTAGGTATTATTACTATCCTCACTTCAGAAAGAAATTTAGACACAATAAGGGACAAAGCTGAATTTAAACCTGGGCAATTTATCTTTGAACAATGCCCCTCCATATTAATCTCTCTTTACTACAGCTAATTTGGAATTTTGATAAATTTTGGCACAAGGAAGAATTTTAGGACTTTCAAGCAAATCACACAGGTCTAACACTGGTGAGCTTGCAGTTACAACATAAGACTGGTTTGTGTCTGTGCTTGGTAGATATGAACAAAAACGTTTTCTTGAAGCGTTTCTCATGCAAAGATGGGCACAATAAGGGACAGAAATGGCATAGACCTAAAAGAAGCAGAAGACATTAAGAAGGGGTGGCAAGAATAGACAGAAGAACTATACAAAAAAACATCTTAAAGGCCCAGATAACCACGATGGTGTGATCGCTCACCTAGAGCCAGACATCTGGAGTGTGAAGTCAAGTGGGCCTTAGGAAGTATTACTAGAACAAAGTTAGTTCAGGTGATGGAATTCCAGTTGAGCTATTTCAAATCTTAAAAGATGATGCTGTGAAAGTACTGCACTCAATATGCCAGCAAATTTGGAAAATTCAGCAGTTGCTTCAGGAATGGAAAAGGTCAGTTTCCACTCCAGTCCCAAAGAAGAATAATGCCAGGGTTCAAACTACCACACAATTGCACTCATTTTGCATGCTAGCAAGGTAATGCTCAAACTCATTCAAGCTAGGCTTCAACAGTACATGAACTGATAACTTCCAGATATTCAAACTGAATTTAGAAAAAGCAGAGGAACCAGAGATCAAAGTGCCAACATTCGTTGGATCATAGGAAAAGCAAGAGAATTCCAGGAAAAAAAAAACTACTCCTGCTTCAGTGGCTATGCTAAAGCCGTTGACTGTGTGGATCATAAAAAATTGTGGAAAATTCTTAAAAGAGATGGGAATACCAGACCACCATACCTGTGTCCTGAGAAACCTGAATGCAGGCAAAGAAGCAACAGTTAGAACAGGACATGGAACAACTGATTGGTTGGAAATTGGAAAAGGAGTACATCAAGGCTGTATATTGTCACCCTGCTTATTTAACTTATATGCAGAATACATCATGTGAAATTCCAGGCTGGATGAATCATAAGCTGTAGTCAAGATTGCCAGGAGAAATATCAATAACCTCTGATACACAGATGATACCACCCTAATGGCAGACAGCAAAGAGGGACTGACTGAAAAAACCTCTTGATTAAGGTGAAAGAGGAGAGTGAAATAACTGGCTTAAAACTCAATATTAAAAAAAGAAAAATATTAATATTAAAAAATATTAAGAAAAATATCAATATTAAAAAAAAAAGAAAACTAAGATCATGTCATCCAGTCTAATCACTAATGGATATTAAATGAGGCAACAATGGAAAGAGTGACAGACTTTATTTTCTTGGGCTCTCCAAAATCACTGTGGAAAGTGACTGCTGCCATGAAATTATAAAACGCTTGCTCCTTGAAAGAAAAGCTATGACAAACCTAGACAGAGTATTAAAAAGCAGAGATGTTACTTTGCCAACAAAAGTCCATATAGTCAAAGCTATGGTTTTTCCAGCAGTCATGCATGGATGTGAGATTTGGACCATAAAGAAAGCTGAACACTAAAGAATTGATGCTTTCAAACTGTGGTGTTGGAGAAGACTGTTGAAAGTGCCTTGGACTGCAAAGAGATAAAACCAGTCAATCCTAAAAAAAAATCAACCATGAATATTCATTGGAAGGACTGATACTAAAGCTGAAGCTCCAATACTTTGGCCAGCTGTTGTGAAGAGCTGACTCATTGGAAAACATCCTGATTCTGGGAAAGATTGAAGGCAGGAGAAGAAGGTGATGACAGAGCATGCTCTGATTGGATGGTATCACTGATTTAATGGACATTAGGATGAGCTAACTCCAAGAGATAGTGAAGGACAGCGAAGCCTGTTGCACTGCAGTCCATGGGGTGGCAAAGAGTCAGACACACCTGAACGAATGAATAACAAAAACTTCTTAACTCCTTGAAAAATAACATAATCAGAAGACTAATACTGCACTATCTTCTCTTTTGGAGAAATCTCTACAAAGCACAAATGAAGCAGTCTCCTTCCTAAGCATCCTCTACCTTTCTGGTAGATTAAAGTTTATCTAACTGCAAGAATGGCATCAACTTTCAATGAACTGAGCCTAATGAATGAATTTCTGAATGTTGAAATATACAAAATACCAAAATCCTTTTCATATGTCACTGCAGTGTACCCTTGTGTAGAGTCTCCCTAAATTTTTTCAATATCACAGCCACTGGAATATGATAATATAACATTTAATCCCATTCCAAGAGGCACTTATTTGGGACAGTATAAAATCTCTGAGATTGGTATGTATCTTTCAGTTATTAGCACCTTCCAGCTGCTGTCATCTTGGGGGCAGCAGAGACATGGTACATAATATCATACTGCTTCATATAATGGCAGGAATCTTGGTGTTCAGTTGAATATGCCATTTGTAAATCATGCTAAGGTAAATGCATGAAGCTCATTCAGGCTGGAGGCTGATAGGCTAAGGGCTCCTGTATCCCCAGGTTCTGGTTAGCACTCCTTGGGAGCTAGGAGCTGAGAAAATGAGTATCTTAGTCAGAACTGATACATTTCTGAGACTCTAAGAAAATAGTATTTTCTCCTCAAATATCAGTCACACAGTCTGTAAAAGATATCACAAAAATATCTTCCTGGTAAGAGGCTTTTGTAGGTCTTCTGTGTTTATGTATATAAAACATTATCCCTATAATATGAAAGAATCTTTCTTACTGCTGTTGGTTTTATGGGACCAGGGTTAGGGGGAGGCAGTTGAGGCACTGGCCTTGGATGTAAAACTTAAGAGGAGCCAAAGTCTCGGTTAACAAGATGAGTAATATTTTCATGCAATATATATCTTTTTTTTTTAATAAATTTATTTATTTTAGCTGGGGGCTAATTACTTTACAATATTGTAATAGTTTTTGCCATACATTGACATGAATCAGCCATGGGTTTACATGTGTTCCCCTTCCTGGACCCCCCACCCACCTCCCTCCCCATCCCATCCTTCTGGATCATCCCATTGCCCCGGCCCTGAGCCCTTGTCACATACATCGAACATGGAATGCACAACAAAGGAAACTATAAACAAGGTGAAAAGACAGCCTTCAGAATGGGAGAAAATAATAGCAAATGAAGCAACAGACAAACAATTAAACTCAAAAATATACAAGCAACTTCTGCAGCTGAATTCCAGAAAAATAAATGACCCAATCAAAAAATGGGCCAAAGAACTAAACAGACATTTCTCCAAAGAAGACATACAGATGGCTAACAAACACATGAAAAGATGCTCAACATCACTCATTATTAGAGAAATGCAAATCAAAACCACAATGAGGTATCATTTCACACCAGTCAGAATGGCTGCTATCCAAAAGTCTACAAGCAATAAATGCTGGAGAGGGTGTGGAGAAAAGGGAACCCTCTTACACTGTTGGTGGGAATGCAAACTAGTACAGCCACTATGGAGAACAGTGTGGAGATTCCTTAAAAAACTGGGAATAGAACTGCCATATGACCCAGCAATCCCACTGCTGGGCATATACACCGAGGAAACCAGAATTGAAAGAGACGCGTGTACCCCAATGTTCATCGCAGCACTGTTTACAATAGCCAGGACATGGAAGCAACCTAGATGTCTATCTTTTTAAAATTAAGACTAATAAAAAAATACAAGATGCAGAATACAAACAAAATTTTAAGCAAAAGCAGAATTTGGGTCTTCACCTGGGTGACACATCTCATTGTCTTACCCTAATCTGTGCTATGTTGGACCCTGTCAAGATTATTTAAAATATTGTATGAAAATATTATATACCTTGATTTATAAATTTTTCAAAAAAAATTTGCACCTGAGGCTAGCACCTCACTTTGTTTATCCTAGGCCCAACTTTGGTTACATTTCTGAGATTAGACTGATTGTTTCTAATTGTACCTAAATTGGTTTGATGGCAATTCTCTTTTCACTCACACCCTCATTCAGCAAGCCCCTGATCTCTGCCAGGTGCTGTGTCAGACACTAGGGATACACACAGACATGAACAATATACTCTACAGGGGTATTGTAAATACATCCATTCATTAATTCATCCCACAGTGTTCAGTGAGAACATTCTCTGTATGTGCTAGGTACATAATATGTACCAGGTACAATAGCGAACTCAGGAATTGAATAATCAGTTCTATGTGGGTCAGTATTTTCTTGTGTCAGTAAAGACACTCATTTACAGTGACATACCAAGACAATGAAACCATCCCAAAGAAAAAGAAATTCAAGAAGGTAAAGTGATTGTTGGAGAAGGATTTATGAATAGATGAGGAAAGAAGAGAAGCAAAAAGCAAGGGAGAAAGGGAAAGATATACCCAACTGAAGGCAGAGAAGGCTTTCTTAAATGAACAATGCAAACAAAAACAGTAAAATGGGAAAGACTAGAGATCTCTTCAAGAAAATTGGAGACATCAAAGGAACATTTCATGCAAGGATGGCCAAGATAAAGGGCAGAAATCATAAGAACCTAACAGAAGCATAAGATATTAAGAAGAGGTGTCAAGAATACACAGAAGATCTATACAAAAAAACGTTTTAATGCCTGGGATATCCATGAGGGTGTGATCACTCACCTAGAGCCAGACATTCTGGAGTGTGAAGTCAAGTGGGCCTTAGGAAGCATTACTAAGAACAAAGCGAGTAGAGGTGATGGAATTCCAGCTAAGCTATTTCAAATACTAAAAGAGGATGCTGTTCAAGTTCTGCACTCAATATGCTAGCAAACTTGGAAAATTCAGCAGTGGCCACAGACTGGAAAAGGTCAGTTTTCACTCCAATCCCAAAGAAAGTCAATGTCAAATAATGCTCAAACTACCATACAATTACACTCATACCACATGCTAGTAAGGTTAAGCTCAAAATCCTTTGAGTGCTTCAGCAGGACATGAACTGAGGACTTCCAATTGTACAAGATGGGTTTAGAAAAGGTTGAGGAACCAGAGATCAAATTGTCAGCATTCACTGTGTCATAAAGAAAGCAAGGGAGTTCCAGAAACATATCTACTTCTGCATCATTGGTTACACTAAATCCTTTGACTGTGTGGATCACAACAAACTGTGGAAAATTCTTCAAGAGATGGGAATACCAGAGCACCTTACCTGTCTCTTGGGAAACCTTATGAGGGTCAGAAGCAAAAGTTAGAACCAGGCATGAAACAATGGACTTGTTCCAAACTAGGAAAGGAATATGACAATGCTGTATATTGTCACCTATTTATTTAACTTACAAGCAGACTGCATCATGTGAAATGCTGGGTGGGATGAATCACAACCTGGAATCAAGATTGCTGGGAGAAATATCAACAACCTCAGATCTGCAGATCATTCCTCTCTAATGGCAGAAAGCAAAGGGGAACTAAAGAGCCTCTTGATGAGGGTGAAAGAATAGAGTGAAAAAAGCTGGCTTAAAACTCAACATTAAAAAAGAAAAAAAAACAAGATCAGGGCATCTGGTCCCATCACTTCATGGCAAATAGAAGGGGAAAAAATGGAAACAATGACAGATTTTATTTTCTTGGGCTCCAAAATGGTGACTGCAGCCATGAAATTAAGACACTTGCTCCATGGAAGGAAAACTATGGCAAAGCTAGACAGTATATTAAAAAGCAGAGACATCATTGCTGATCAAAAAAAAAAAAGTATAGTCAAAGCTTTGGATTTCCCAGTAGTCATGTATGGATGTGAGAACTGGACCATAAAGAAGGCTGAGTGTGAGTGCTGAAGAATTGAATCTTTCAAATTGAGATGCTGGAGGATACTCGAGAATCCCTTGGACAGCAAGGAGATAAAACAAGTCAATCCTAAAGGAAACCAACCCTGAATATTCATTGGCAAGATTGATGCTAGCTGCTGGAGGATTGCGACTCTTCTTCCTTCTCTGTCTGCCCTCTGGTGGATGAGGCTAAGAGTCTTGTACAAGCTTCCTGATGAGAGGAACTCAGTTCAGTTTTCACTCAGTTGTGTCCAACTCTTTGCAACCCCATGGACTGCAGCATGCCAAGCTTCCCTGTCCATTATCGACTCCCGGAGCTTGCTCAAACTCACGTCCATCGAGTCAGTGATGCCATCCAACCATCTCATCCTCTCCTCTATTGTCCCCTTCTACTCCTGCCTTCAATATTTCCCAGCATCAGGGTCTTTTCAAATGAATCAGTTCTCATCACCAGGTGGCCAAAGTATTGGAGCTTCAGCATCAGTCCTTCCAATGAATATTCAGGACTGACTTCCTTTAGGATTGACTGGTTTGATCTACTCGCAGTCCAAGGGACTTTCAAGAGTCTTCTGCAACACCACAGTTCAAAAGCATCAATTCTTCGGTGCTCAGCTTTCTTTATAGTCCAACTCTCACATCCATACATGACTACTGAAAAAACCATAGCTTGGACTAGACAGACCTTTGTTGGCAAAGTAATATCTCTGCTTTTTAAAAAGCTGTCTAGGTTTGTCATAGCTTTTCTTCCAAGAAGCAAGCATCTTTTAATTTCATGGCTGCAGTCATCATCCTCAGTGATTTTGTACCCCCCCCCAAATAAAGTTTCTCACTGTTTCCATTTTTTCCCAATCTATTTACCATGAACTGATGGGACAGGATGACATGATCTTAGTTTTCTAAATGTTGAGCTTTAAACCAATTTTTTCACTCTCCTCTTTCACTTTCATCAAGAGGTTCTTTAGTTCTTCTTCACTTTCTGCCATAAGAGTGGTGTCATCTGCAGATCTGAGGTTGTTGATATTTCTCCTAGCAATCTTGATTCCAGCTTGTGATTCATCCCGCCCAGCATTTCACATGATGCAGTCTGCTTATAAGTTAAATAAGTAGGTGACAATATATAGCATTGTCGTATTCCTTTCCTAGTTTGGAATCAGTCCATTGTTTCATGCCTGGTTCTAACTTTTGCTTCTGACCCTCATAAGGTTTCCCAAGAGACAGGTAAGGTGGTCTGGTATTCCCATCTCTTGAGGAATTTTCCACAGTTTGTGGTGATCCACACAGTCAGACTTTGGTATAATCAATAAGGCAGAAGTAGATTTTTTTCCTGGAACTCTCTTGCTTTTTCCATCATCCAATGGACGTTGGCAATTTGATCTCTGGTTCCTCTGGCTTTTCTAAATTCAGCTTGAACATCTGGAAGTTCACAGTTCACATACTGTTGAAGCCTGGCTTGGAAAATTTTGAACATTGCATTGCTAGTGTGTGAGGCAAATGCAATTGTGTGGTAGTTTGAACATTCTTTGTCATTGCCTTTCTTTGGGATTGGAATGAAAACTGACCTTTTCCAGTCCTGTGGCCATGGTTGAGTTTTCCAAATTTGCTTGTTTATTGAGAGCAGCACTTGAATAGCATCATCTTTTAGAATTTGAAATAGCTCAACTGGTATTCCATCACCTCCGCTAGCTTTGTTCATGGTGATGCTTCTTAAGGTGCACTTGATTTTGCATTCCAGGATGTCTGGCTCTAGGTGAGTGATCACACCATCATGGTTATCTGGTCATGAAGATCTTTTTTGTATAGTTCTTCTGTGTATTCTTGTCACCTCTTCTTAACATCTTCTGCTATAAGAGAAACTGGTGGTTGGAAAAACTGTGTGGTGCTCTGGTTGGCAGGGCTGTGCACAGTAAAACTTCAATTCGGTTATATGCTGATGGATGGGATTGCATTCCCTCTTTGTTAGTTGTTTGGCCTGAGGCATCCAAGCTCTGGGGTTTAAGGCCTCTATAGTAGCGTTAATGGTGACCTCCAAGAGGACTTAGGCTAAAAGGCCCCTTCCAGGACCACAGTGCCCTTGTGCAACTGCAGCTGCCAGTGTCCTTTTCCCCACAACAAGCCACTTCTGACACACATTTTCACAAGAGACCCTCCAACGCTAGCCGGTAGCACTGGTTCAGTTTGCCAAGAAATTATTTTTAAATACCCCAGTTTGGCATCTTTCCTAGAGAAGTCAGTCCATTTGTTGCTGTCTTGTAGAAATGGATTTGGATTATTCACGTTCCATATCCACAGTGTTTATGGGGTATTGATGCAAAGAGACTGGTTACAATCTTTGTGTGGTTAGAGTCCTTGGTATGAGAGCTGCCAAAAAACTTCACTGTGCTGTGCTTACTCACTCAGTCATATCCAACTCTTTGCAACCCCATGGACTGTATCCCACCAGGCTCCTCCATTTATGGCTATTCTTCAGGCAAGAATACTAGTGTGGGTGGCCATGACCTCCTTCAGGGGATCTTCCCAACCCAGGCATGCATCAAAGATCTCCCACATTGCAGGTGGATTCTTTAACATCTGAGCCACCAGGGAAGCCCCCCAAAACTCACTGTGTTCTGCTTAACTCACTGTGTTCTGCTTAGTTGCTCAGTTATGTCCGACTCTTTGAGACCCCATAGACTAGACCACCAGGCTCCATTGTCCATGAGGATTCTCCAGGCAAGAATACTGGAGTGGGTTGCCATGCCTTCCTCCAGGATATCTTCCCAAACCAGGAATGGAACCCAGGTTTCCCTCATTGCAGGCAGATTCTTTACCATCTGAGCCACCAGGGAAATCTCAAACCTCCCTACCCCTTCTCCAGATTGTTTTCTTTGCCTGAGGTAGACTCAGTATTTTTGACTTGCAGTTTCCATCAAATTCTGAAACAAAATGGGAAGGAAAGAAATGCACATCTTTTGAGTATCTCCTATGAGCCAGACTCAAAAGCCAGACTTCGAAAAGCTGTAATCTCCCTAAGGACTTGAAAGTTTGGTGGTATTAACCTTATAGAGGAAATTATTTCAGAAAGATTAATTAAACTGACCTAGGTCAGACCGAATTCCACCAATAGCTGGTAAGTTGTGAAGCCAAGCTTCAAATTCGGATCTGTTAATTGCAAAGTCTGATTCTCTCCAGCCCACAAGCATCCATGGCAAAAAAAAGGAATTCCAGGTGGGCATAGCATAACTTATCAAACATTAGTTTGAATAATCATTTTTCAAATATGTATTTACTGAGTGTGTCTTATGTGGTAGGCACTGTAGTAGTTGCTGCATTTGAAGTAGTCATAGCAATTTTTGAATTCGAAAAGAATTTCTCTCAACATTCTGGTTGTTGTTATTGTTCAGTCACTAAGCCATGTTCAACTCTTTGTGACCCCATGGACTACAGCATGCTATGCACTGCTGTCCTTCACTAACTCCTGGAGTTTGCTCAGATTCATGTCCATTGAGTCAGTGATGCTATTTAACCATCTCATCCTCTGCTGTTGCCTTCTCCATTTGCCTTCAACCTTTCCCAGCATTAAGATCTTTTCTAATGTGTAGTTTTTTGCATCAGGTGGCCAAAGCATTGGTGCTTCAGCTTCAGCATCAGTCCTTCCAATGAATATTCAGGGTTGATTTCCTTTAGGATTGACAGGTTTCATCTCCTTGCAGTCCAAGGGACCCTCAAGCATTCTCCAACACTACAATTTTAAAGAATCAATTCTTCAGCATTCTGCCTTCTTTATGGTCCAACTCTCACATCCATACATGACTACTGGGAAAACCATAGCTTTGACTATCCTTTTTGTTGTTGTTGTTGCTGTTCAGCAGTGATGTTTCTGCTTTTTAATATGCTGTCTAGCTTTGTCATACCTTTCCTTCCAAGGAGCAAGCATTTCTTAATTTCATAGCTGCAGTCACTGTCTGCAGTGATTTTGGAGCCCAAGAAAATAAAATCTGTCATTGTTGCCACTTTTTCCCCTTCTGTTTGCCATGAAGTGGGGGGACCAGATGCCATGATCTTGGCTTTTTTTTTTTTATAATGTTGAGTTTTAAGCCAGCTGTTTTTGCTCTCCTCTTTCAACTTCATCAAGAGGGTCTTTAGTTTCTCTTCACTTTCTGCCATTAGGGTGGTGCCATCTGCATTTTTGAGGTGATTTATATTTCTCCTGGCAATCTTGATTCCAGTTTGTAATTCATCCATCCCAGCATATCACGTGATGTACTCTGCATAGAAGTTAAATAAGCAGGGTGACAATATACAGCCTCGATGTGCTCCTTTCCCAATTTTGAATCATTCCATTGTTCCATGTCTGGTACTAACTTGCTTCGTGACCTGCATACAGGTTTCTCAGGGGGCAGGTAAGGCAGTCTAGTATTCCCATATCCTAAAGAATTTCCCAGAGTTTGTTGTGGTCCACACAGTTTATTAACTTTTTACAAACCAAAAAAAATACACTATAATGAATTAATAGCAGAATAACTTATGCAGAAGAATGGTTAAGTGACCTAGAGGAAGAATGGTATAAATCACTGCCACAGAACAGAGTACAGAAAAAAGAATGGAAAAAACAAATGAAGACAGGCTAAGAGAACTCTGGGACATTAAACACGCTGAATTCTGCATTAAATGGGTCCCAGAAGGTGAAGAGGGGAAGGCACTGGCAACCCACTCCAGTACTCTTGTCGGGAAAATCCCATGGACGGAGGAGCCTGGTAGGCTGCAGTCCATGGGGTCGCAAAGAGTCGAACACGACTGAGCGACTTGTCTAGCTATTGATTGTGAAAACTGATAAACAGCTTTTACTGTTGTGATTAGGTTTATTTTCTTAATATCATTACATCATGATTGGTCAACAGAAAATAACAGAATTCTATATTACTAAAACTACCATTGAATAGGAAAACTTTCAATCACTTTGTAAAATACAGATTCAAAGCAGAATTATCTTAGAAGCTTTTTGAAAAATACAAATGCCCAGGTATTGTTATTAAAAAACAAACAAACAAACCTTCACCAACAGTGAAGTAGTTCGACTACCAGATAGCTAAATGATCATTGACTGCATTAGCCATGGTAAAATCAAGATATATTCTCTTGAAAATGTAATATTCAAACATAGAAGACTTAATTTTATACGCTAATGGTGAATAATTGCCTGTTGGGTTGGGGGGGTGGTTTGTTTGGTTTTGCTTTTTCCAAGTAGTCATAGAAGTAGAAAATCTCACTTTTCTCAAGGAATTATGGTATGTAGCTTACACACACCTTGCTGCAAAGAACCCTCTACCACCTTTAGGACATTTTCTCTAACCAAAGTGAAAGTTTTCTGTTCATTCTATACTTGACTACACTTTACTATGCTTAGATGCACAAACTTTATGTTGTCTATTTCTCTCTGCCTATATCTGTCCCTTTTGTTAGAGTGTTGAAATAATTTTAAATTATACTAGGCAATATGCAGCATACTTTTCCCTTGCGGGATCAGTTCCTGACATTTTACCTGAATTAAGGTCATTCTCTTCAACTAGTTGAGGAGACAGGGACACTCATATTTACTCCTGAGTATGGACTCTGAGGGAGAAGGTGAGGGTGGGACGTTCTGGGAGAATAGCATTGAAACATGTATATTATCATATGTGAAACAGAACACCATTCCATGTTCAATGCATGAGACAAGGGCTCAGGGCCGGGGCAATGGGATGACCCAGAGGGATGGGATGGGGAGGGAGGTGGGTGGGGGGTCCAGGAAGGGGAACACATGTAAACCCATGGCTGATTCATGTCAGTGTATGGCAAAAACTACTACAATATTGTAAAGTAATTAGCCCCCAACTAAAATAAATAAATTTATAAAAAAAAAAAAGAAAAAGAAAATTTTATGATTAATCAAAAAAAAAAAAAGAAGACACCTGATTGTATTAAAATAAAGTCAAATGTTCAGTTAAAAAAAAAAAAAAGAATAATCTTAATAGGAAAAATAATTTACTTTACATAATATGAAAAGAATAATAAAGGTTCTTATTTGGGAAAGGAAAATAGAAAATTAGACATAAAAAAAACAGAAACTGTTTTTGCAAACTATTACATATAGAATGGATAAACAACAAGGTCCTACTATATAACAAGGGAACTATATTCAATCTCCTGTGATAAGTTATAATGGAAATGAATATGAACATATGTATGTATAACTGAGTCATTTTGTTATATAGCAGAAATTAAACAACATTTTAAAGCAACTATATTCAATAAAATATTTTTAATGAAAAAAAAAGTAGCTTCTTGATGAAATGTGGTCCTGAAAAAATGCTTCAAGGAGAAACATATGTGCTATAAGCAGGGAAGTCTTGAGTGCTAGAGTAAAGATGTAAACTGGAGCTATGTCATGAAAACAAAAGTTAAACCATAAAATGTGACTTCCAATGCAATTTAAGAGAGATCTATGAGAAATAAACTTCAGAAAATTGTTCACATATATCGGTGTAGGTGTATTACAGGTGCCTGGCAAAACATGTCTGTGAAAATACACAATATTTCATATGGATAAATCTGTTCAGAGTTTTACAGTTCCATATATAAAGTTATAATGTATATAAAGTAGAGCAAAATGGAGCAGCAGTTCATTGTTCTAATCCATGTTGATTGAATGAACTTGAAATAATCTATCAAATTTGTGTAGAAGCAACAAGTACAACCACCATCTCAGAAGGATACAAATGAGTGGCAAATACAGGTCTGGTCTTATTCATTTTATAGGGGTAGGTGGGTGGAGAATAGACCAAGATTTCTTGACCACATGGAATGGGCCAGGTGTCAGCAAAGCAAATTACATTATCTCATTTCAACTTCTCTATAATTCTGAGTCAGATACTACTGCCCTCATTTCACAGGTGAGAGAATTGACACCAAGAGAGGTTGAGTTACATAAGTAAGGACACGTAGGAAGCAGATGCTGCTGCTGCTGCTAAGTCGCTTCAGTCGTGTCCGACTCTGTGCAACCCCATAGACAGCAGCCCACCAGGCTTCTCCATCCCTGGTGTTCTCCAGGCAAGAACACTGGAGTGGGTTGCCATTTCCTTCTCCAATGCATGAAAGTGAAAAGTGAAAGTGAAGTCGCTAAGTCGTGTCCGACTCTCAGTGACCCCATGGACTGCAGGCTACCAGGCTCCTCTGTCCATGGGATTTTCCAGGCAAGAGTACTGGAGTGGGGTGCCATTGCCTTCTCCAAGGAAGCAGATACTGCATTGCAATAGAAGCCTCAGGAAAGCAAGTGTCTTGGATATCACTGTACTCTCAGCTCTTAAAACACTCCATGACACCGACCCCACCGCTTGCCCAGACCACTTCTCCAGACTAGCCTGTACTGAATGCCCCTTCCTTGTGCTCTGAAAGTGGTTTATGAGGAGCAAAGTAGAGGCAACCTTGGATCTAGAAATCCTGGCATTGTGCTCAGAGGCAACAGACCTAGTTCTAGGCACAGTCACTTACTACAGTTGTGACTTTGGAGACGCCATCTAGGCCCCCTAAATCTCAATCTTCTTATCTCTGAAAAGAGTAAAATACTCATGTTATTATCTTTATACAGCTTCATAGGCTATATGCTGCACAACTCCACACTCTGTAATCTGTGATTTAAACTGTGTGCTGTGAAGCCGTATTACACAGTCACCCTGCTTCTGGATGAAGGAACTCGTGCACAGGAGAAAGAAGCCACAAATGGAGCCAAACAAACCTGAATTCAAATCAGCACTACCACTCTCAAGCTGTGCAGGCTTGTTCCAACTTCTTCACTTGTAAATAGTAACAGAATTATGTACCTCATAGAGTTGTTCTGAGGAATACATGTAAAGCACTTGGAGTTTGTAGTCAGTACTCCAATACTTTGGCCACCTGCTGCAAACAGCCAATTCATTGGGAAAGACCCTGATGCTGGGAAAGATTGACGGCAGAAAGAGAAGAGAGTGACAGAGGATGAAATGGTTGGATAGCATCACCGATTCAATGGACATGAACTGAGGCAAATTCCAAGAGATGGTAAGGGACAGAGAGGCCTGCCATGCTGCAGTCCATGAGATCGCAGAGAGTCAAACATGACTTGGTGACTGAACAACAGCAACAGTCAGAGTTTGAGAGATGGCTGATTATTATTTTTTATTATGATATTTAACCATTTTTTATTCTGTATTAAGCCTATTTTAGGGTCAGTTTTCCTGACTAGACTGGTATAGAAGATAAGTCTGGTATAGAAGGTAAGTTGGTGCTCACTTATCCTTCTATTGTCATTCTCCCAGTGCTGAGCACAAACTGGGCTCTTGATAAATATTTCTTGCACTAATCTGAACAAACTGTTGGCAAATAGTAAAACTGAGTCCTTTTCACTATATCTTATTATGAATTGTCCTCTTCAGAATGGGAAATTTTAGCCAAATACCTCTTATCTCAGTTAAAAGGTTTAGAATTCACTAAACTTCCCCCCACCCTTAGTTCTAACTAAAATCTTTTTGTTTTGAGAGATATTAAGAGTTTTCTATGTGACTGCCGGCCAGAAATCCACACTCAGCAATGGGATTTTTTATGTATTATTCTTCTTTGGATTATATAGTTAAGTAGAAGAAATATATAGGCAAATCCAGGCTATCTGGGACAGAGCATAACATAAGGTGCCAGAGATGGAGTCAATATCATACAGCAGTGAGCTTGTCCACGTTTCTGGACAGTATAGGGATGGATGGACCCTCAACCATGACCACAGCCTGGTTCCATTTGAGAAGATGCCAGGTTTGCTGATTTGCAGGGGAGAAGATCAGATTTGTTCATGGTCTGCACACTAATGTGATGAATGGAGGTAACTGACTGGGAGAGACACTTAAGGCAGAGACACTTATATTCTTATATTCTTTTTTTCTCAATTATAGTTGACCCTTGAACAATTTGGGGATTTGGAGTGCCAACCCTCTGTGCAGTCAAAAATCCTGCAAGAAGATATGGGCCGGATCTGTAACACCTGATGTGCTAGGTCCTTGATAACTTAGTGTAGGCCTTCCCTACTTGAGAGTCCTCTCTATCCAAGGTTCCACTGAATCCATAATTCCTCATATATAGATACTATTTACTATTGAAAAATTCCCATGTATAAGTGAGAAAGTCAATTCCTAGGCAGGTTGATAAGAAGTCCAGGGTCCCCGAGGAGAAGAGAGGAGTCTAGGGCTCTCAAGGAGGAGACAGGGGTCTGGAATTCTCAAGGAGGAGGAAAGGACAATGCTTTTTTCTACATTCCTTAGTAAGGATTATATGACAATAATGCATCCTGCTTGAGGACATGTTTCTCCTTCCTGAACACCTTCTGACTAATCCTGTTATCTTAAAATGTATATAATGGGAGTGGGTCTAGTAAGATCTTTACAACCTTGAGATAGTCTTTTGATTTATTGTAATTAATTAAAAATGTATATAACTCCTTTTCTAACACTAGCGAGGGGGATACTCTCCCCTTCTGATGTCCATGACAGAAGATCTCTCTGTCCCTTTTGTACTTTAATAAAACTCTGCTATACAAAAGCTCCTGAGGGATCAAGTCTGGTCCCTGGTCCCAGAGCTAAATCTTCTTCTTCAGAGATCACAAATCCGAAATCTTCCACCGTAAGCTATCATAAGTGTTCCTGTTTAGTTCAAACCTATTTTGTTAAAGGGTCAACTGTATCTAGGAATGTGGGTAACATTTTTTTTTTAAGCAGTAAATTCATGCCAATTATAGGTAATTATAGTACTTGGTACTTACTTATACATTATTTAATTTACTCACCACAGAAGCTTAGGTAGTAATAATGAACCTCCAGACTGCAGACCCAGAGAGGTTAAGTAACTCGCCTAAAATCACACAGCTGAAATTAAAATACTGCTTTGAATCTAAATACCATGTCCAGGAGTAAGTATTTGGGCTCTGGAATCAGAAGGATATAGATTTAAATTCTAGAAAAATCTCTCAAGAGCCATTTTGTATTATGGAACCTACCAAAAATGTGTAAGTCTCAGTTCCACCTTATGTAAAATGAGAATAATAGCTGTATTCATCTTACAGAGCTGTATTAAAGGTTAAATGAGATATGCCACCTGAGTCATTTAGATTCATCTGATTTGTGTCTACCACAAAGTAGGTGTTCCAGCAAGTATATTTATTACTACTTTTTAAATTTAATACTCCTGCATCATGCTGTTTATGTAATAAAGATGTCCCCATTCCCCTCATTCTTAAGAGAATAATGGCTTTACAAGTTCTTTTAAATTTAAAAGTCTAATTTCCCTCACGTGTTTTATTTAATTAGCCTAATTAGAAATATGGGGGCTTTATTGCTTGCCTTTAGAAAAACTGAAAAGAGGAAAGTGGATCCTCGGGTTTACCTGTGGCTCAAAGAACACTCAAACTACCACACAATACCACTCTGCTATACAAAAGCTCCTGAGGGATCAAGTCTGGTCCCTGGTCCCAGAGCTAAATCTTCTTCTTCAGAGATCACAAATCCGAAATCTTCCACCGTAAGCTATCATAAGTGTGCCTGTTTAGTTCAAACCTATTTTGTTAAAGGGTCAACTGTATCTAGGAATGTGGGTAACATTTTTTTTTTTAAGCAGTAAATTCATGCCAATTATAGGTAATTATAGTACACTCAAACTACCACACAATTGCACTCATTTCACATGCTAGCAAGGTAATGCTAAAAATCCTTCAAGCTAGTCTTCAACAATGAACCGAGAACTTCCAGATGTACAATCTGGATTCAGAAAGAGTAGAGTAACAGAGATCAAATTGCCGACATCCACTGGATCACAGAAAATGCAAGAGAACTCCAGAAAAGCATCTATTTCTGCTTCATTGACTATGCTAAACTCTTTGACTGTGTGGATCACAACAAACTGTGGAAAATTCTTAAAGAGATGGGAATACCAGAACACCTTACCTGCTTCCTGCAAAGCCTGAATGTAGGTCAAGAAGCAACAGTTAGAACCAGACATGAAACAATAGATTGGTTCAAAACTGGAAAAGGGTACATCAAGGCTGTATAATGTCACCCTGCCTATGTAACATATGCAGGGTATATCAAGTGAAATACCAGACTGGATGAATCATAAACTGGTATCAAGATTGTCAGGAAAAAATATCAATAACCTCAGATATACAGATGACAACACCCTAATGGCAGAAAGGAAAGCGGAACTAAAGAGATTCTTGATGAAGGTGAAAGAGGAGAATAAAAAAGTTGGCTTAAAATTCAACATTCAAAGAACTAAGATCAGGGCATCCATGTTAGGGAAATTAAATAAATAGTCTTGTTTAGCCTTCAAAGACAAAGTAGAGCAGGCCTCTTTTTAGGGGAAGCACACTGACTGAAAGCACCCACACTGGCCAGGCACCATAGTAACCATTTGCATGAGTTGTTTTATGACAGGAGGTCCTGTTAAGGAACACAGAATAAGCCACAATCAGCCAGAAGAGTTCAGGAAAGGTCAAAAGGAGATACCAGATGTCCGACCACTTCCCAGAATCCTCCTTGCTGGCATCCATCTTGGCTGAACAAGGCATGCATCACAAGGAAGAACTGTGAGTCAGAATGATTGGCTGAAGACAGTTCAGTTCAGTTGCTCAGTTGTGTCCGACTCTGCGAACCCAAGGACTGCAGCACACCAGGCTTCCTTCTCTATCCTCAACTCCCAGAGTTTACTCAAGCTCAATTCCATTGAGTTGGTGATGCCATCCAACCATCTCATCCTCTGTTGTCCCCTTCTCATCCTGCCTTCAATCTTTCCCAGCATCAGGGTCTTTTCAAATGAGTCAGCTCTTCTCATCAGGTGGCCAAAGTATTGGAGTTTCAGCTTCAACATTAGTCCTTCCAATGAACACCCAGGACTGAGTTGCTTTAGGATGGACTGGTTGGGTCTCCTTGTAGTCCAAGGGACTCTCAAGCGTCTTATCAACACCACACTTCAAAAGCATCAATTCTTCAGTGCTCAGTTTTCTTTATAGTCCAACTCTCACATCCATACATGATTACTGGAAAAACAATAACCTTGACTAGATGGACCTTTGTTGGCAAAGTAATGTCTCTGCTTTTTAATATCCTGTCTAGGTTGGTCATAACTTTCCTTTCAAGGAGCAAACGTCTTTTAATTCCATGGCTGCAGTCACCATCTGCAGTGATTTTGGAGCCCCCCCCCCAAATAAAGTCTGCCACTGTTTCCACCGTTTCCCCATCTATTTCCCATGAAGTAAGGAGACCAGCTGCCATGATCTTAGTTTTCTGAATGTTGAGCTTAAAGCCAACATTTTCACTCTCCTCTTTCACTTTCATCAAGAGGCTCTTTAGTTCTTCTTCACTTTCTGCCATAGGGGTAGTGTCATCTGCATAGCTGAGGTTATTGATATTTCTCCAGCAATCTTGATGCCAGCTTCTGCTTCCTCGAGCCCAGTGTTTTTCATGATGTACTCTGCATATAAGTTAAATAAGCAGGGTGACAATATACAGCCTTGACATATTCCTTTTCCTATTTGGAACCAGTCTGTTTTTCCATGTCCAGTTCTAACTGTTGCTTCCTGACCTGCATACAGACTGAAAGATTTCTCAAGAGGCAGGTCAGGTGGTCTGGTATTCCCATCTCTTTCAGAATTTTCCACAGTTTATTGTGATCACACAGTCAAAGGCATTGGCATAGTCAATAAAGCAGAAATAGATGTTTTTCTGGAACTCTCTTGCTTTTTCAATGATCCAGCAGATGTTGACAATTTTATCTCTGGTTCCTCTGCCTTTTCTAAAACCCGCTTGAAGATCTCAAAGTACTGTTGAAGCCTGGCTTGGGGAATTTTGAGCATTACTTTACTAGCGTCTGAGATGAGTGTAATTGTGTGGTGGTTTAAACATTCTTTGGCATTGTCCTTCTTTGGGATGGGAATGAAAACTGACCTTTTCCAGTCCTGTGGCCACTGCTGAGTTTTCCAAATTTGCTGGCATATTGAGTGCAGCACTTTCACAACATCATCTTTGAGGATTTGAAATAGCTCAACTGGAATTCCATCACCTCCACTAGCTTTGTTCTTAGTGATGCTTCCTAAGGCCCACTTGATTTCACATTCCAGGATGTCTGGCTCTAGGTGAGTGATCACATCATCATGATTATCTGGATCGTGAAGATCTGTTTTGTATAGTTCTTCTGTGTATTCTTGCCACTTATTCTTAATATCTTCTGCTTCTGTTAGGTCCATACCATTTCTGTCGTTTATTGAGCCCATTTTGCATGAACTATTTCCTTGGTATCTCTAATTTTCTTGAAGAGGTCTCTAGTCTTTCCCATTCTTTTGTTTTCCTCTATTTCTTTGCACTGATCACTGAGGAAGGCTTTTTTAAATCTCTCTTTGCTATTCTTTGTAACTCTGCATTCAAATAGGTATATCTTTCCTTTTCTCTTTTGCTTTTCACTTCTCTTCTTTTTCACATCTCTTTGTAAGGCCTCCTCAGACAGTCATTTTGCTTTTTTGTATTTCTTTTTCTTGGAGTTGATCTTGATCCCTGTTCTCTATACAATGTCATGAACCTCCATCCATAGTTCATCAGGCACTCTGTCTATCAAATCTAGTCCCTTAAATCTATTTCTCACTTCCACTGTATAACCATAATGAATTTGATTTAGGTCAACCTAAATGGCCTGGTAGTTTTCCCTACTTTATTTATTTTAAGTCTGAATTTGGCAATAAGGAGTTCAAGACCTGAGCCACAGTCTGCTCCCGGATAAAGACAATCTGGAAACTAATCCCATCCAGTCATGTGGCAGAACAGTTCTCCTGGGTTTCCTGATCCTACTGCTCTTTGCCCCAGAGCCCTTTCCCAATAAAGTCTCTTGCTTAGTAAGCACATGTGTCTCTTCAGACAATTCATTTCCGAGTGTTAGACAAGAGCTCAGTTTCGGGCCTTGGAAGGGGACCCGTTCCTGCAACACTCTGACCTTGCTTCTAACCTGCCTGGACACTGTTCTGATTGGAAGTTACTGTGAGTGACTGTCTGCTGTGAGTGCAAGGCTTACAGCACCATAGATAATATGGGGGGGGGGGCGTGGAATCTTGAGATTGAGAGGAATCTTGAGGGGAACCTTGAGACTTAGGAATCTTGAGTCCCTGGAGGGGGCCTGACCAACCAAGGTCCAGGTTTAGCAACATTTCAAATTTCACATGACAAAACCAATAGCATTAACATCAAACCAGATTGGCAATTTGGTCACGGATTGATGATGATATCAGTTTGAGTTCATCCTTGTATTATAAGTGGGAACCCTTGAACTGTATCTTTGAAGTCTCACCCACTGAGTGGACATGCTGCCTGGGACTTTTTCCCAATTGGAACTCAGGACTGCTGTCACACGTGACTTCCCAGCACTGTTTATGTCTGGGGGCCATTTGGTGATGTATATACTGTTGCTGTCTTCTGGTGTTTCTATTGATGTATGTACTATTGCTCTCCTCTGCTGTTTCTATGTCTTTTGGTTCCCTTGAAATGTTAGTACATTGCAAGTAGAGTAGATAGTTCTCGAATAAGTATTTGGATTGTTTATCTGTATATAACGAGTGATTTGTTTTGTTAACAAATCATTTGAACCTGAGGTGAAAGTGAAAACTTTTGGCAAAACATCCAGTCCCATCACTTCATGGCAAATAGATGGGGAAACAATGGAAATGGTAACAGACTTTATTTTCTTGGGCTCCAAAATCACTGCGGACAGTGACTATAACCATGAAATTAAAAGACACTTGCTCCTTGGAGGAAAAGCTATGAGAAACCTAGACAGTGTATTGAAAAGCAGAGACATCACTTTGCTGAAAAAGGCCTGTATAGTCCAAGCTCTGGTTTTTCCAGTAGTCATATACAGATGTGAGAGCTGGACCATAAAGAAGGCTGAGCACTGAAAAATTAGTGCTTTTGAACTGGGGTGCTGGAGAAGACTCTTGAGAGTCCTGTCAACTACAAATTGGCACTTACCAAGAGAATTGCCAATGACTGAACAACAATGGCATTTGTCATCTGCCTCTGCAGAGATTGAACCTGGTGCTTCTATAGCTGTTGACCGTCAACATCTTCTGAGGGAGTGCAGGGTGGAATGAGGCACTCTGTGCTTCAGGGAATCTGGTGGGACAGGTCTTTAAATAGTTGGACATTTTTAGGAAAAGATTTTGTATCTCAATCCTTTCATCTCCTCATATCTAGATAAACACTAAGTCTCTTCATGGTGATATCAGGTCCTTATGACTAACAAAAATCTTTTGTAAAATGAGTGTGCAATGATATTGAACTCCCTCTTCACAAAAACCTTATTTATTGACCTTCCTCCACTGCCACTTTGGGGAAGTCTCTCAGAGCTATCTGAGGTGCTGCCTACCAGGCTTCAGTCTTCATTTTGCTCCAAATAAAACTTAACTCAAAACTCTCAAGTTGTGCATATATTTTAGTCAACAGTCCCTTGGAATGCAAGGAGATCAAACCAGTCAATTCTAAAGGAAATTAACCCTGAATATTCATTGGAAGGACTGGTGCTGAAGCTGAAGCTCCAACACTTTGGCCACCTGATTTGACAAGTCTACTCATTGGAAAAGACTCTGATACTGGGAGAGATTGAGGGTGATAGAGAAGGGGACAATAGAGGATGACATGGTTGGATGGCATCATCTACTCAATGGACATGCATTTGAGCAAACTCCAAGAGATAGTGAAGGACAGGAAAGCCTGGTGTGCTTCAGTCCACGGGGTTGCATAGTCAGACATGACTGAGCAACTGTACAACAACAACAGATGGCAAAGAATCTGCCTGCAATGCAAGAAACCCGGGTTTGATCCTTATGTTGGGAAGATCACCTGAAGAAGGGAATGGCTACCCACTCCAGTATTCTTGCTTGGAGAATCCCATGGACAGAGGAGCCTGGGGACTATAGTCTATGGGGTATCAAAGAGTCAGACATGACTGAGCAACTAAACACACACATATATAAGTAGATACTCAATAAAGGTTGACTCTACTTTACTTCAAAACATCAGCCTGAATACTAATATATTATTTTTAATAAAAAAGAATATTAAGAAAGCACCCAATGATATTTAACTATATAATAAAACTCACAGAACCAACTGGATAGAGCATGGGGTGATGAAATACATCTGTAATCTAATACTGTAATGTTGTAGGGCATTATACTACCTCAAAGACTCTGTTCCCAAGTCCACGGTTCCCCTCCAGCTCTTTTGGAAGGGTGCACACAGCACAGGACATCTCAGAGGCCTCTGGGTATACGGCTGATAGAAAGAGCTGGCAGTCATTTCTAAGCTGAGGATGATATCCACAGGAGACACAGAAAACCAAGGAATGACATTATCACTGGTGACATATTTTACATCATTAAAAAATCAAAATAGAGGAACTATCATTTGGGTATTCAAGGTGGAGCCAGGTGGCCATTGTGAATGTGGTTTCAGACACATTCCTGTATCACTGATAACTTGAGTTTTCTGAACTGTATCAAATTCAAGGCCATCACCAGCCATTTTCAAAACAATATCTGCCAGCAGTTGCCAGCTGTAACCTTGTAGTTTCAAAAATGCCCCCTACTTTGCAACTATATAATAATTTTGAACCCCAAAGAACCCCTGCTTAAAGAAACACCCTTAGGTCCTGTAAGCTCCAGTCATACTTCTTGACAAACAATTTATGTAACCTTGCAGTTCTTTGCCTTTATAAACCTCTCCCAGTCCACTGGAACACAATTCAAGTGTTATTTGAATCTGTGTCTTCCAGGCTACAATCCTAATAGACCACAAATAGATGTTTCTTTATTTCAAACAGGCCTCCATTTCCAAAATTTTGCTTAAAATCACTCACACTTACTTAACCCATGGTGTGTAACCCTACCCCCGCCCCGGGATCAGTGCTTTATATAGTTCATCTCCCTTAGTCCTCACAACTGCCTATAGGAAGTTCTTATTTTCATCCCCATTTTACAGATGAGGCACAAAATGGTTGTGCCTCCCATTTGATTTGCCATCTATTTGACTCTAGGATAGATTGAGAGCAAAACTCAGTAGGAGGAGAAGAGGAAAGAATTTCAGCTTTGTATTAAAACTGCCTTGGATGTGGTTATAGCTCTGTATCCTACTACTTTTGTGAGTTTGACAAAATTATTTTATCAGTTTCCTTTTCTATGAAATGGGGGATAATGCCAGCTAGAAGCCATTATGAGGAGGGAACAAATTAATTAGTATGACACATCAAGCCCACAGTGCCTGACACACACTAAGCATTCTATATATGTTAGCTCTTATTATTTTATGGGAAAGCACTTTATAAGATTTGAACTATGATATATTTTTAATTCCACAATGGCAAGACAGTAATATATACCATCATTTAAGAAAATATATTAACAAGCTGTCACACATATTAGTCAGACTAATATATAAGAAACTGACTATAAGACTATAACAGTTAGACTATAAGACTGACTATAAGAAACATCTCAATGTCAGTGATGCTAAAATGCTAAATACAGTGTAGTATACCTATGGATAAACAACCTAAAAGAATCTAGGATCCCCGCCCTCTCCCATCACCCACAACAAGGAAAGAAAGCAATACAAACATAGTGTCAATTTTATGAGGAACCAGGACCACGAGGGAACCAAAGAACAAAACACAGGTGCTCACCTGCAAGCTCTCTGATGGTAGGAGATGCTTGCAGGCAATTAGAACACACCAGTCTCTTCATTTGCGGAGACACAGAGTTCAATAATGGCAAAGTCTGGCTCTACCTCTCAAAGTAAAAAGAGGCAATGATAAAGACAGTGACTAATTCCTTAGGTGAATCTTGAAAATAACACGATTTGGATTGTGTAAGTAATCCATGAATTGGAAGAGACCACTGTGTGGATCACAGCAAGCTGGAAAATTCTAAAAGAGATGGGAATGCTAGACCACCTTACCTGTCTCCTGTGAAACCTGTGTGCAGGTCAAGAATTAACAGTTAGAACTGGACATGAAACAGCAGACTGTTTCCAAATTGGGGAGAGGAGTATGTCAAGGCTGTATATTGTCACCCTGCTTATTTAACTTATATGTTTATTTAACTTATTTAACTTACATCATGTGAAATGCTGGGCTGGATGAAGTACAAGCCAGAATCAAGATTGCCAGGATAAAATATCAATAATCTCAGAAACGCAGAGGAGATCACTCTTATGGCAGAAAACAAAGAGGAATAAAAGAGTCTCTTGAGGAAGGTGAAAGAGGAGAGTGAAAAAGCTAGATTAAAATTCAACATTCAAAAAATGAAGATCATGACATCCATCCCCATCACTTCATGGCAAATAGATGGGGAAACAATGGAAACAGTGACAGACTTTATTTTCTTGAGCTCCAAAATCACTGAGTATGGTGACTGCAGATGAAATTAAAAGACACTTGCTTCTTCTAATAAAAGCTCTGACAAATCTAGACCACATATTAAAAAGCAGACATTACTTTGCCCACTAAGGTCCATATAGTCAAAGCTATGGTTTTTCCAATAGTCATGTATGGATGTGAGAGCTGAACAACAAAAAAGGCTGACCACCGAATAACTGATACCTTTGAACTGTGGTACTGGAGAAGACTCTCGACAGTCTTTTGGAAAGCAAGGGTATCAAACCATTCAATACTAAAAGAAATCAACCCTGAATATTCATTAGAAGGACTCATGCTGAAGGTGAAGCTTCAATACTTCAGCCATCTGATGCAAAGAGTTGACTCATTGGAAAAGACCCTCATACTGGGAATGATTGTAGGCAGGAGAAGAAGGGGATGACAGAGGATGAGATGGTTGGATGTCATCACCGACTCAATGGATGTGAGTTTGAGTAAACTCTGGGAGATAGTGAAGGACAAGGAAGCTTGGCATGCTGCAGTCCATGGGGGTGGCAAAGAGTCAAACATGAGTGAACAAAAGCAACATTAACAGTAACAGGATGTAGGAGAGGAAAAAGCAGTGGACTCAGAGCCTGGAGACTCTCGTCCTGACCTCCAGCTTTCTCCCCAATTTCCTATGGGACTTGGGTTGGTTGGTTTACTTTGAACCTCACTTACCTGGCTACCACTAAGGGGCTGAAGAATGAAACAATGAGGTATTTTGGGGCTCTGAACAAGTATGTGTCTTCACCTAATGCTACTGTAAAACAGTTAAATTGCAGATGGTATTAGGAAACTGGACTTTCCAACACTTCAAGCATTTCTGACTTGTCCCCTGGACAATCCTGGCCTTTTGCTGCCTGAGCCTTCCTCCCAAAAATAAACTAACAAACCAGAGTAAAATTTCTTCCTAAAGCAGATCCAATCCTAATATATCTGAGATCCTTCTTTCATCCATGAAATAGCAGTGGAAGAGATGCTGCATTCCAAACTCTTGTTTTAGTTTGTTTCCTATTGTTAATGCTGGTTATTTAAAGGATCACTCACAAGGAAACAGATGAGAGAGACATTTCAGCCAAACAACAAAAATAAAAATTTCTAAATTCCTGAATGAGTCCACAAATTGTCTAGAGAAGTGACTTATATAAAAGGACTGATATTTGTAAAGTAAGTAGCTGCCAAGGAGCATGAAATAATAAGACACAAATCACAAATAAAGTACTGAAGAATTCAGAACAGAGATAGGAGCTACATAAACACTGAACTTCAACTCAAACTTTATATCCGTTTACTTGGTCCATTACTGGGAGGAATGCAAAGGTGAATATGATACAATTCCTGTGCTGGTGGATTCGTACATTCTTGTGAGGCAGAGAAAGAGCAGAAAGACTCCTTTACTACATAGCTGCCGGTGTAGAGCACTAGGGTAGAGGTAGTAATACAACAAAGATTATTTGAAGAAGCAGAGAGCCTTAATTTGAACTGAAGGCCTTTTGAAAAGACCTGTGGAGAAGAATACAAGAGTGGAATAGTTTTTTAACAGTTCAACAGGATGAGAGAAGAGGAATTGACATTCTAGGTAACTGAGGCAGCAGGAGCCAAATCCCTGATTCAGTACAATAATCCAGAGGATGATGATGACTCCAAAATGGATTTCATGTGTATATGTGTGCTGTAAAAGAGAGAGACAGATGCAGAGAGACAGAGAGAAAGAGACAGACACATGGACACACATATACACAGAAAATGACTGTATTGTATATGCAGTGCAAAGCAATGCATTTGTTTTGAGAAGGGAAGTGACATGACAAAATTAAAAGCTATTGTCTCCCAAATGAACCAAAACCATTGTTTTTCTCCACAATACTATATACTCTTTGATAATAATAGTAAGCACTATTTACTGAGTATCTACTGTTGCCAGCATTTTACAATTGTGTCCCATTTATTCATCACCACAACCACCTTAAATGTATTATTATGCCCATTTTGTACATGAGGCCACTGAGGTTCTGAGAAAGGACATAATCTGTCTATCATGGCAGAGCAAGAACTAAAGAAACGGCTACCAGAATCTAAAGACTGCTTTATCCCACCTGCAGTATACACTTTTTACCATGTAGTACTGCTTTTATGAGACAAAACAGACAAACAAACAAACAAAAAACACCTATTTTAACAAAGAGCCTTGGATGTGAAGTACCATGATTAGCATAGCTCTTCACAGTTCACTCATCATAATCCTGAGCACAATACCATAAGGCTCAAGGTAATAAATTGTTCCAGGTAAGGATAGTCACTTAATTTACCTGCCATGATATGGCTAAATCACTCATGACTTTTTTCTTTTTTCTTTTTCCTATTCCAGCAACAAACTATTGTTGGGTTTGTGGGAAGTACAACAATCTCACATTCTGTTCCCACAGTCATTCTTATATAAAAGGGCGAAAAATGGAGTGGTCTGTATTTGTGATCTGAATGTTATTAAAGACAGCAAACAAGACAGGCATACTATTCTGCTCCCATAATTTATGATTTCTGGTCTAGTCTGCAGGAATAAATATGATAACAATCCTTCTGATTTTGTGATAGTGTCTAACCTTAGAAAACACTCATTTTCAGCACAGTTAAGGTTAAGATTGAATGGGAAACTCAGGACTTTCATTAGCTGGCATCACTGAATTAGCTGTGAGGCCTATGTTCTGACATTCAGGGAAAAGGGGCTCAGTAAGCTCATATTATCCTTTTCTGAATATTCATAACTGTGACCTGCCATTATAGATATTATTATGTAAAGCGTGAAACAGAGGAGGACAGAAACTACTCATCAAAGATCTCTCTGGGAATCTCTATCACAAATGCAAATCATGTAAGTTTCTGAATTCTAGGTGGGCACATGGAATCTTATAGTTTTGTAGCTTGTAGTTTTTTTTTAGGGGAAGATTAAAAATAAAGAAAACTATACTTTACATGGTCTCTTTTGCTGTCTTGCATACAGGGTCATTGTTACCATCTTTCTAAATTCCATATATATGTGTTAATATACTGTATTGGTGTTTCTCTTTCTGACTTACTTCACTTTGTATAATAAGCTCCAGTTTCATCCACCTCATTAGAGAACAGCATTGAAACATGTATATTACTATACATAAAATAAATGACCAGTGCAAGTTTGATGCATGAAGCAGGGCACTCAAAGATGGTGCTTTGGGACAACCCAGAGAGACAGGATGGGGAGGGAGGTGGGAGGGGGGTCTCAGGATAGGGGGACACATGTACACCCGTGGCTGATTCTTGTCAATGTATGGTGATAACCACCACAATATTGTAAAATAATTGATATCCAATTAAAATAAATTTAATTAAAAAAATAAAATAAAACTATATTCTCCACTTGGGTCTTCCCTGATGGCTGAGCTGGTAAAAAATCCGCCTGCAGTGCAGGAGACCTGGGTTCAATCCCTGGGTTGGGAAGGTCCCCTGGAGAAGGGAAAAGCTACCCACTCCAGTATTCTGGCCTGGAGAATTCCATGGATTGTATAGTCCATGGGGTCGCAAAGAGTTGGACACCACTGAGTGACTTTCACTTTTACATTTTCACTATATTCTCTACTTTAGTGAGCAAGAGAGAAGGTCCAATGACATTAAAATCAGAAGTGAAGCATGCAGATAAGAGCTTCACTTTATGCTGAGAAGGCACAGTGCGATTTACCTGGTGTTCTTACCCTGTTTGCTTTATGCAGGCCGTTCCCACTGGGAGGAGACAGAAAACGTGTCCTTGCAGGGGCAAAGAATCCGCACAGCTCACCCCTTCCACCAATTTTCACCTTTCCAGCTATAAAACCCTCAACCGCTGTGCTCCAGTTATAGCTGAAAATGTTAGTCATTTCATTATACACAGTCCAAAAGTGGAATATAAAAGTTGTTTACAAAGGCCAGCCACGACATAATTCTGAAAGCTGACTTTGAGAGTTCCTTCTACCTTCGCACATTTTCATTCTTTAAACCTGAAGCACAGTCCTATTTTTATAACAGCTAGCACAGGAAGCTATTAAAACACTTTGCTCCAATGTACCTTGGTTCCCATCTCAGCTAGAATGCTGTAAATGTTGTGGCCAGCACGTTTGTGCAGTCCCCATGTCATAATGAAATGATTTTTGTGGCGAGTAAGGGGAAGGTGAGGACAGACTTCAAATCTATGTCATGTGATGTAGTGATGGAAAGGATAAGTGCTAAAATCAAAGCAAGCTTGAGTCCTAGAGCTGCCTTGTAACTCTTGTGTGAATGGGTTAGCCTCTCAAAAGTCTCAGAGTTCCCCTGTACAAAATGGGAACAACAATTGTACCTGCCAGATAGGATGTGGTCGGATTAAATAAGACAGGTAAAGCAAAAAGTAAGTGCTCAATAAAAGTTAGGTATGAATATTAACTCTTCTGCATCAGAGCTGAGTTTGGGAATCTATAGCAGATTGAAATTTTGTAACCATATCCTCCTGTTATAACCACTTACTTCTTAAAACAACTTGATTGAGACATCATTGACACCTTGAAGTTATATTTGATGTTTTGATGTATGTATGTGGTAAAAAGATCACCAGAATCAAGCTAAATAATTTATTCATTATCTATACATAGTTATCATGTTATGTCCTTATGTATACATGTTAAGAAGATTCAATTTGTTTTATTACCCTCTTAGTAAAATATATAATACAGTACTGTTAACTCTGCTAACCATGCTATACATTAGCTTCCCAGAATTCATTAATTTGCACAAATGAAACTTTGTACCCTTTGACCAACATCTCCTCATTCCTCCCCCCTCCTCTTTTCCCTCCCTGGTCCCTGGCAACAACCAGTCTGCTTCTACCAGTTTGCCTATCTTAGATTCCACACATAAATGAGATAAAGCAGTATGTGTCTTTCTATGTCTATCTTATTTCATTTAGCATAATACCTTCCAGGTTTATCCTTGTTATCTCAAATGAGAGAATTTCCTTCTTCTTTAAGGTTGAATGATATTCCTGTGTGTGTGTATGTGTGTGTGTGTGTGCATGTATGTGTGTGTGTGAGAGAGAGACATTTTCTTTATAAATTTATCCATCAACACCTATGTAGTTTCCATATCTTGGCTTTTGTGAATAAAGCTGCAATGAACATGGGGATGCAGATATCTCTTTAAGATCTTGTTTTCATTTCCTTGGGATATATACCCAGAAGTGGGATTGATGAATCAAGTGGTAGTTCTGGTTTCAATATTTTGAGGAACTTCCACTTTCTTCAGAGAACTCAAAATTAATAATGATGAATTCTAGCTTATTCTTCTTTTATTGAAGGATTCCAGGTTATGGTAAGATTACATTCCTTCCTGGCCTTGTCTGTGAGTGTGAAATCAGGACCTGGCACACTGTCAGCATCCTGTGCTATGTTAAGACCTCTCTGGTCTCCATGTTTGTTATTCTTTTCCCTCATACTGGAATTATTTGACCTAGAAGTGTGTCTGGAATTATACTTTTGTCTGGGTTTGGAAATAACCTTGGAGGACCCACCCAGCTAGTGAGGCACATGATTTCTTTTTCCACATATCACAAAGGCCACTGAAAATACTAGTTAAGAGAGCTGGGTTCAAGTCCTGCTCCACTCCCTGTTGACATCCTCTTTAGTGCTCAGTCGTGTCTGACTCTTAGCGACCCCATGATCTCTCCATGAAATTCTCTAGCCAAGAATACTGGAGTGGGTTGACATTCCCTTCTTCAGGGGACCTTTCCAACTCAGGGATCAAATCCCAGTCTGCTGCATTGAAGGCAGACTCTTTACTGTCTGTGTTACAATGGAAATCGCCTATTGATGTAATCTTGGACAAATTATACAATCTCTCTGAGCCTTGATTTTCTTATCCAAAAATTGAAATAATGTTGTTATTCATTTCACAGTTTTTTAAGACTAAAAGACATAACACAAAAGAACATTATCAACTGTAAAGAATTACATAAATGTTACTTATTTTGTAAGCAGGACCATCACTGTCTGATCAGTTTCCTATATTGACAATTCTGAGGGTTTCTGTGGCAGAAGATTGCCTACATAAAATTAAATGTCTTTCTTATTCAAAATCAGAGCAGTAGGGTTGAATGAGGAAAGGATACAATGGTGAGAGGCAGGAGACTGCTGTACTGGGTCACGCCATGCTCTGCAGCTATGGAACGTGAATCGTGCAAGGAGAGAGTAAGTTCACTTACTCCTGATTTAGTAGAATTGAACTTCTTCATATCTTTTCTTCTTTATGTGAACTTATCCCACTACATCCTTACACACTTTCCAAATCCCAATTCTGGAAAGCCTTTCTTTTCTGGTCTATTAAAATACCTTGGACTTATCACTCAAGAAATATTAATTTTTAAATGGTATGCACTTTTAGGGGACGCAGCACTGGCCCCATGAAATTAGTCCTTTCTATTTGGAACCACCCAATTATGGAGAGGTTCAGGAACAGCCAGATTTGCAGTTCTCTTTGCCAGTCCAAGAGGCCTCATTTGCAACATTCTCTCTTTTTTTTTTTCCCCTTCCTTGAAACACTTGTCAAGTTAAGTGGCTGAAAGTAGGACTACAAGCAATGACTGGGAAACTGGGCCAATTTTGAAATATATATTTTGATGCCATGGAGGAGGTGGGCCTGCCATTTCATGCCTCAGGTCTGCAAGGATAAATATCTGAGGCAAAGAACTGACTTTTGCAGGATAGTTGACTACTATCCACACTTACTGCTCTGAGAAAGTCTGGGGTCACATAGAATTGAGTATGACTGAGCACACACACACAAATATTGGTGGTGGTGGTTTAGTTGCTAACTTGTGTCTGACTCTTTGTGACCCTATAGACCCTAGCACATGGGATTACCCAGGCAAGAATACTAATGTGGGTTTCCATTTTTTTCTCTAATGGATCTTCCCGATTGCGAAATTGAACCTGCATCTACTGCAGTGGCAGGAGGATTCTTTATTGCTGAGCCACTGGGAGAAGCCACTATCCCCAGTGTTAGAAGTCCCAAATAGTTATCAGTAACCCTGAACTTGGAGGACCAGCAGCAAGTGTGTTTTTTCTACCTCCTAGACTTTACCCATGTAGCAGAAACACATTATAAACTTGGTAAACATATAGTGCTATATATGCCAACATCAGCATAGCAGCTATTGATTTCTCTCCTCCATTAAAATACTGGGAGTATTCAGTCACCCTCTATGAAGCTTACACAAACCACTGGACCAACTTTAGGAGGGCAGAAACCAAAAGGAAGAAAGAATTCAACCTTCTTCAAGGAAAGAATCCAACTTTCCTTGAATCCTGGGAAAAGGAGACATCAAACACAATAAGTTAAAAAAATAACAATGAAAAGGCAGAGAAATACACAAATGAAGGAACAAACTAGAAACACAGAAGTACAAATAAATGAAGAGGAAATAGGCAAACTACCTGAAAAAGAATTCAGAATAATGATAGTAAAGATGATCAAAACCTTGAAAACAAAATGGAGAAAATGCAAGAATCAATTAACAAAGACCTAGGAGAATTAAAGAATAAACAGACAGAGACAAACAACACAATTACTGGAATTAAAAAAACTCTAGAAGGAATCAAAAGCAGAATATCTGAAGCAGAAGAACAAATCAGTGAGCTGGAAGATAAAATGGTAGAGATAATTTCTGAAGAGCAGAATAAAAAAAAAAACAAAAACCGAAAACAACTGAGTGTAGTCTCAGAGACCTCTGGGACAGTATCAAACACAACAACATTCGAATTATAGGGGTCCCAGAAGAAGAGGAAAAGAAAGGGTATGAGAAAATGTTTGAAGAGACTATAGTTAAAAATTTCCCCAACATGGAAAAAGAAATAGTCAATAAAGTCCAAGAGGCACAAAGAGTCCCATACAGGTTAAATCCAAGGAGAAACATGTCAAGACACATACTAATCAAACTAACAAAGACTAAACACAAGGAAAGAATATTAAAAGCAGCAAGGGAGAAGCAACAAGTAACATACAAGGGAAACCCCATATGCTTAACAGCTGATCTTTCAGCAGAAACTTTACAGGCCAGAGGGAATGGCAGGATACATTTAAAGTATTGAAAGGGAAAAATCTACAACCAAGATTATTCTACCCAGCAAGGATCTCATTCAAAATTGATGGAGAAATAAAAAGTTTTTCAGACAAGCAAATGTTAAAAGAATTCAGTACCACCAAACCAGCTTTACAACAAATGATAAAGGGACTTACATAGTCAAGAAATATAAGAGAAGAAAAAAGATCTACAAAATCAATCCAAAACAATTAATAAAATAGCAATAGGAACATATATATCAATAATTACCTTAAATGTAAATGGATTAAATGCTCGAAACTAAAGACACAAACTGACTGAATGGATATAAAAACAAGACCCATATATATGCTGTCTACAAGAAACCCACTTCAGACTTAAAGATACATATAGACTGAAAGTGAGAGGATGGAAGAATATATTACATACAAATGGCAAACAAAAGAAAGCTGGAGTAGCAATCCCCATATTAGACAAAAGAGACCATAAAATAAAGAATATTACAAGAGATATGGAAGGACACTACATAATGATCAAGGGATCAATCCAGGAGGAAGATAGAGCAATTGTAAATATCTATGCACTCAACATAGGAGCACCTCAATACATAAGGGAAACACTAACAGACTTCAAAGGAGAAATTGACAGTAATACAATAATAGTAGGAGATTTTAACACCCCACTCACGCCAATGGACAGATCATCATAACAGAAAATAAGGAAACACAAGCCTTAAATGATACATTAGATGAGATGGATCTCATTGATATCTTCAGGACATTCTGTCCAAATGCAGAATACACCTTCTTCTAAAGTGCACATGGAACATTCTCCAGGGCAGAACAAATCTTAGTTCACAAATCAAACCTCAGTAAATTTAAGAAAATTGAAATCGTATCAAGCGTCTTCTCTGACCACAACACTATGAGACTAGATATCAAGTATAAGGGGGGAAAAAACAAACAAACAAACAAAAAACCTGTAAGAAATACAAACACGTGGAGATTAGACAACGTGTTTCTAAATAACCAATTTGATTTCCTGAAAAAATCAAAAGGGAAATAAAAAAAATTTCTAGAAACAAATGACAATGCAAACATGACAACTCAAAACCTATGGGGTGCAGTAAAAGCAGTTCTAAGAGGGAAGTTTATAGCAATACAATCCTACCACAAGAAACAAGAAAAACATCGAATAGACAACCTAACTTTACACCTGAAAGAACTGGAAAAAGAAGAACAACAACAACAAAATAGTAGAAGGAAAGAAATCATAAAGATCCAAGCAGAAATAAATGAAAAGGAAATGAAAGAAACAATACTAAAGATTAATAAAACTACAAGCTGGTTCTTTGAGAAGATAAACAAAATTGACAGGCCTTTAGCCAGACTCATCAAGAAAAAAAAGAGAAGAGTCAAATCAACAAAATTAGAAATGAAATAGGAGATGTGACAACAGACAATGCAGAAATACAAAGGATTATAAGACCCTACTATGAAAAACCATATGACAATAAAATAGATAACCTGGAAGAAATGGACAGATTCTTAGAAAAGTTCAATCTTCCGTGACTGAACAAGGAAGAAATAAAAATTATGAACAACCCAATCACAAGCACTGAAATTGAAGCTGTGATCAAAAATTTCCCATAAAACAAAAGCCCAGGACCAGATGGCTTCACAGGAGAATTCTGTCAAACATTTAGAGAAGAGTTAATGTCTATCCTTCTAAAACTTTTTTTCAAAAAATTGCAGAGGAAGAAACACTTTCAAACTCATTCTATGAGGCCATCATCACCCTGATACCAAAACCAAAAAAGGACAACACACAAAAAAGAAAATTATAGGCCAATATCACTGATGAATATAGATGCAAAAATACTCAACAAAATTTTAGCAAACAGAATTCAACAACACGACAAAAAGCTCATACACCATTATCAAATTGGGTTCATTCCAGCGATTCAAGGATTCTTCAGTATATCAAAACAATCAGTGTTATACCCGATATCAACAAATTGAAAGATAAAAATCACATGATCATCTCAATAGATGCATAAAAAGTCTTTGACAAAATTCATCATCCATTTATGATTAAAACTCTTAAAAAAATGGATATAGAAGGAAACTACATCAACATAGTAAAGGCCATAGATGATAAGCCTATGGCAAACATTATTCTCAATGGTGATAAATTGAAATCATTCCCCCTAAGATCAGGAACAAGACAAGTGTGTCCACTTTTACCACTATTATTCAACATAGTTATGGAAGTCCTAGCTTCAGCAACCAGAGAAGAAAAAGAAATAAAAGGAATCCAGGTCGGAAAAAAAGTAAAGCTCTCACTGTTTGCAGATAACAAGATACTGTACAAAGAAAACCCTAAAGAGAGTGTCAGAAAATTACTAGAGCTAATCAGTGAATTTATCAAAGTTGCAGGATACAAAATCAATACACAGAAATCACTTGCACTTCTATATACTAACAATGAAAAATCAGAAAGAGAAATTAAAGAATCAATACTCTTCATCATTGCAACAAAAATAATTAAATATCTAGGAATAAACTTACCTAAGGAGAAAAAAGAACTGTACACAGAAAATTATAAGACACTAAGAAAAGAAATCAAGATAACATAAACAGATGGAGAGATATTCCATGTTCCTGGGTAGGAAGAATCAATATTGTGAAAATGACTATACTACCAAACGTAACCTACAGATTCAACACAATCCCTATCAAATTATCAATGGCATTTTTCACAGAACTAGAACAAAAAATTTCACAACTCACATGGAAACAAAAAAGATCCCGAATAGCCAAAGCAGTCTTGAGAAAGAATGGACCTGGAGGAATCAACTGTCTTGACTTCAGGTTATTCTACTGATAGCATAACAGGCAGGAAGGCCAGGGGTCCCCAAATGGAAGAAATAGACTGCAAGTTTCAGACATTTTTTATCTCTCTGTTAAGTGGCAGGAGGAAACAAACTAGTGTTATCTTTTTTCCCCTTCTCTATACAAATTTTAAAAGAGGTTTCTCTTAAAATTCTGTGTTGCCATAACGACACCTGGTTCCACCTGAACTTAACTTTTCTCAAACCTTGATCTAACCAATGCATTTTTCTTATGGAAATGTTTGTCTTAAGCTATGTACTATGCATTTACCCTAGACTCTGTTTTCAAGTCGGTTCCACCTAAAGACTCAGAACCAACTTGACAAACCAGTATGTTATACTCATATATTGTTCTCCTAATCTATGTTAATGAAACTATATATTTGCATGGAAATCTTCCTTTCTTCAAGATTCATGTCTATTGCTTTATGGCCAGGAATTACTCACCTGGTGCCAATGCTATCTCAGAATGCATGTTGTGGGTGAGGAGCCTGGTGTCATTCTCTGACTTTTGAGACATTTCTTTTCTTTAATTAGCAGACTGCTAGTAGCTATATAACATCCAGCCTGGGAGAAAAGTTATGACCAACCTAGACGGCATATTAAAAAGCAGAGACATTACTTCACCAACAAAGGTCCGTCTAGTCAAGGCTATGGTTCTTCCAGTAGTCATGTATGGATGTGAAAGTTGGACTATAAAGAAAGCTGAGCACCAAAGAATTGATGCTTTTGAACTGTGGTGTTGGAGAAGACTCTTGAGTGTCCCTTGAACTGCAAGGAGATCCAACGAGTCCATTCTAAAGGAAACCATTCCTGAATATTCATTGGAAGGACTGATGTTGAAGCTGAAACTCCAATACTTTGGCCACCTGATGTGAAAAGCTGACTCATTTGAAAAGACCCTGAATCTAGGAAAAACTGAAGGTGGGAAGAGAAGGGGATGACAGAGAAAGAGATGGTTGGATGGCATCACTGACTCAATGGACATGAGTTTGAGTAAATATTGGAATTGGTAATGGACAGGGAGTCCTGGCGTGCTGCAGTCCATGGGGTTGCAAAGAGTCGGACATGACTGAGCGACTGAACTGATTGACTAAGACTAGCAGGGGGGCACTCTTTCTACCCCTTTCTGATATCTGTGTCAGAAGCTTTCTCTATCTCTTTTATACTTTAATAAAATTTTATTACACAAAAGCTCTGAGCGATCAAGCCTTGTCTCTGGCCCTGGATTGAATTCTTCTCCTCTGGAGGCCCGGAATCCTGGGGTCTTTCATGGTTCAGCAACTACCGTTCACTACAAAGCTACAGTCATCAAGACAGTATGACACTGACACAAAAATAGAAATATAGACCAATGGAATAAGATAGTAAGAACAGAAATAAACCCACACACTTATGGGTACCTTATTTTTGACAAAGGAGGCAGGAATATACAATGGGGCAAAAACAGCCTCTTCAATAAATGGTGCTGGGAAAATTGGACATCTGCATGTAAAAGAATGAAATTAGAACACTTCCGAACACCATACACAAAGATAAACTCAAAATGGATTAAAGACCTACATGTAAGACCAGAAACTATAAAACTCTTAGAGGAAAACATAGGCTGCTAAGTCGCTTCAGCCATGTCCGACTCTGTGCGACTCCATAGACGGCAGCCCACCAGGCTCCACCGTCCCTGGGATTATCCAGGCAAGAATACTGGAGTGGGTTGCCATTTCCTTCTCCACGTAAGACCAGAAACTGTAAAACTCTTAGAGGAAAACATAGGCAGAACTCGACAAAAATCAAAGCAAGATCCTGTATGACCCAACTCCTACAGTAACAGAAATAAAAACAAAAGTAAACAAGTGGGACCTGGCTAAACTTAAAAGCTTTTGCACAGCAAAGGGAACTAGAATCAAAATGAAAAGAGAACCCTCAGAATGGGAGAAAATAATAGCAATTGAAAAAACTGACAAAGGATTGATTTCCAAAATATACAAGCAGCTCATACAACTCGATATCAGAAAAACAAACAACCCAATCAAAAAGTGGGAAAAAGACCTAAACAGACATTTCTCCAAAGAAGACATACAGATGGCTAACAAACACATGAAAAGATGCTCAACATCGTTCATTATTAGAGAAATGCAAATCAAAACTACAATGAGGTATGGAGAAAAGGAAATGCTATTGCACTGATAGTGGGAATGTAAATTGATACAGCCACTATGGAAGATAGTATAGAGATTCCTTAAAAACCTAGGAATAAAACCACCATATGACCAAGGAATCCCATTCCTAGGCATATACCCCGAGGAAACCAAACTTGAAAAAATACATATGTATCCCATTGCAGCACTATTTAGCTAGAACACGGAAGCAACCTAGATGTCTATGGACAGATGAATGGATAAAGATGTTGCAGTACATATGCATAATGGAATATTACTCAACCATAAAAAGAAAAGCCTCTGTCAATTTTAATGAGGTGGATGAACCTAGAACCTATTATACAGAGTGAAGTTAGTCAGAAAGAGAAAGATTAATATCCTATTCTTCAGCATACATACAGAATCTAGAAAAATGGTACTGAATAATTTATTTTCAGGGCAACAATGGAGAAACAGACCTAGTGAATAGACTTATGGACATGGAGAGAGGGTGAGATATATGGAAAGAATAACATGGAAACTTACATTACTGTATGCAAAATAGATAGCCAACGCTCAGGAAACTCAAAGAGGGGCTCGGTGTCAACCTAGAGGGGTGGGGTGGGAAGGGAGATGGGATGAAGGTTCAAAAGGGAGGGGACATATGTATACGTATGACTGATTCCTGTTGAGGTTTGAAAGAAGGCAACAAAATTCTGAAAAGCAATTATCCTTCAATAAAATAAAAATTAATTAAAAAATACTGGGAGTATTCAGAATATAAACACTAGCAATAGCCAACTTAATAAGTGGAAATTAGGGAGGAAAGAGACTAAGAATGGTATCAAGAGATATTGCACTAAACACTTGATTCATTCCTCTTCTTCACTACTCATGAGGTATTTGTGATCTCTAATTAAATCAAGGATAGACACTGCACTGGAAGAAGCACAAGCTGGAATCAAGATTGCCAGGAGAAATATCAATAACCTCAGATATGCAGATGACACTACCCTTATGGCAGAAAGTGGAAGAGGAACTAAAAAGCCTCATACCTAAAGTGAAAAGAGAGTGAAAATGTTGGCTTAAAGCTCAATATTCAGAAAACTAAGATCATGACATTTGGTCCCATCTCTTCATGGGAAATAGATGGGGAAACAGTGGAAACAATGTCAGACTTTATTTTTTGGGGCTCCAAAATCACTGCAGATGGTGATTGCAGCCATGAAATTAAAAGACACTTACTCCTTGGAAGGAAGGTTATGACCAACCTAGATAGCATATTAAAAAGCAGAGACATTACTTTGCCAACAAAAGTCCAGCCAGTCAAGGCTATGGTTTTTCCAGTAGTCATGTATGGATGTGAGAGTTGGACTATAAAGAAAGCTGAGCGCTAACGAATTGATGCTTTTGAACTGTGGTGTTGGTGAAGACTCTTGAGAGTCCCTTGGACTGCAAGGAGATCCAACAAGTCCATCCTAAAGGAGATCAGTCCTGGGTGTTCATTGGAAGCACTGATGTTGAAGCTGAAACTCCAATACTTTGGCCACCTGATGTGAAGAGTTGACTCATTGGAAAAGACCCTGATGCTGGGAAGGATTGAGGGTAGGAGGAGAAGGGGATGACAGAGGATGAGATGTTTGGATGGCGTCACCGAATTGATGAATATGAGTTTGGGGAAACTCCAGGAGTTGGTGATGGACAGGGAGGCCTGGCGTGCTGCGATTCATGGGGTCGCAAACAGTTGGACACGACTGAGCGACTGAAATGAACTGAGACACTGCACTTATTGAAATTTTAACATAAAACAACTCCCATGCCATGTATGTGTGTGTAATACTTTTTATAGTAGAACAGTGATTATGCAGGTTCCTGCAAAGTTTTTATATAAACCAATATCATTAAATTTGGAGATTTAGGAAAACAAAATTGGCAGCTGTATATTTTTCCTGTTTTGCCATTTAAAATTAGCAGGAATAAAAAGGGAGACTACTTACATTCCTTTTAGGCTAGAGAATAAAGGACTTGAAAAGAGCAAAGGGGACTTAAGTCTCTTCATCTTTAGAGCTCTGAAGTAGATGAGGAATAGACATGATTTTAGTAACCCAAGATAGGAGAAAAGGAGTAATTTTGCTTAGGAGAAAGAGTGATTTTATAAAAGTGAGAACATACAAAGGCTTACTGCTTAGGGAAAATGTAAATTCCCTATCAGGTGGGAAGGTGGGAGGTGGGAGCAGTCAGAGGCAGTTGTCTGCTAAAGTACAAAGACTAGGTGTTTGTTTTGCTTTGTTTTTGAGCAGAAGTGGAAGTGATTTTTATTTTCTTTCAAATCCAGTGCTATTTAAACTTCTGATTTTAGTCTAAGTTTACTAAATTTACAGGTTAAAATTGCAAAGGTGGAAAAATGAGGATGCAAGAGAAAATGTTGGACAGATGCAAAGCACAAGGTTAGAAAGGCAGTAGAAAAAAAAAATACTCCTGTGAAAAAAGCACCACCGCCCCCTCACCCAAGGCTCTCTTCCCCTCCTTATTATATTTTAAACTCGCTGAATTGGAAAACTAAGAAACAGGTCACAATGTGTGGGGTTTTTTTGAGATGATTTGGGTCAACTTTCTAAATACCAACTTTACAAGCAACTCTTGTCATAGCAAAGAGAGAGCATAATTAAAAATTCATGGGAAAAAAACCCAGCTATAATCAATGTAGAATAAACCTTTGAAAATTAGCCAATTAAACTGGATTTTCATTTGTTTGTTTGTTTCTTTATATCTAGGAACTTGATTTACATAAAAGAAGTCTAATGTGAACAATGAACATATATACAGGAAATAAGAGTTGAATAAAAAATTATTTATGTATATTACTAGACACTTCGAAGGCTCATATTGAAAGAGGAATAACTAAAAGCTACATCTGAAAAGAACTCCAGAACTATGACCTTCTTAATGGATAGCCAGTAAGAATTTGCTGCTTGATGCAGAGAGCTTGAACTCAGTACTGTGTGACAACAGATTGGATGGAGTGGGGTGCGAGGCAGGAAGTAGTTTCAAGAGGAAGGGCAGGTGTGTATACTGCATGGCAGAGATCAACACAATATTATAAAGCAACTGTCTTCCAATTAAAAATTGTACAGTTCAATTCAGTTCAGTCGCTCAGTCCTGTCTGACTCTTTGTGACCCCATGAACCACAGCACGCAAGGCCTCCCTGTCCATCATCAACTCCCGGAGTCCACCCAAACCCATGTCCACTGAGTCGGTTATGCCATCCAAACATCTCATCCTCTGTTGTTCCCTTCTCTTCCTGCCAATATCTTTCCCAGCATAAAGGTCTTTTCCAATGAGTCAGCTCTTCGCATCAGGTGGGCGAAGTATTGGAGTTTCAGTTTCAACATCAGTCCTTCTAATGAACACCCAGGACTGATTTCCTTTAGGATGGACTGGTTAGATCTCCTTGCAGTCCAAGAGACTCTCAAGAGTCTTCTCCAACACCACAGTTCAAAAGCATCAATTCTTCTGCACTCAGCTTTCTTTATAGTCCAACTCTCACATCCATACATGACCAATGGAAAAACCATAACCTTGGCTAGACAGACCTTTGTTGGCAAAGTAATGTCTCTGCTTTTAAATATGCTATCTAAGTTGGTCATACCTTTCCTTCCAAGGAGTAAGCATCTTTTAGTTTCATGGCTGCAATCACCATATGCAGTGATTTTGGAGTTCAGAAAAATAAAGTTTGACACTGTTTCAATTGTTTCCCCATCTATTTGCCATGAAGTGATGGGACCGGATGCCATGATCTTAGTTTTCTGAATGTTGAGCTTTAAGCCAACTCACTCTCCTCTTTCACTTTCATCAAGAGGCTCTTTAGTTCTTCTTCACTTTCTGCCATAAGGGTGGTGTCATCTGCATATCTGAGGTTAATTGATATTTCTACTGGCAATCTTGATTCCAGCTTGTGCTTCCTCCAGCCCCGTGTTTCTCATGGTGTACTCTGCATATAATTTAAGCAAATAGGGTGACAATATACAGCCTTGACGTATTCCTTTTCCTATTTGGATCCAGTCTGTTGTTCCATGTCCAGTTCCAACTGTTGCTTCTTGACCTGCATACAGATTTCTCAAGTGGCAGGTCAGGTGGTCTTGTATTCCCATCTCTTTCAGAATTTTCCACAGTTTATTGTGATACATACAGTCAAAGGCTTTGGCGTAGTCAATGAAGCAGAAATAGATGTTTTTCTGGAACTCTCTTGCTTTTTTGATGATCCAGCGGATGTTGACAATTTGATCTCTGGTTCCTCTGCCTTTTCTAAAATCAGCTTGAACATCTGGAAGTTCACAGTTCACGTATTGCTGAAGCCTGGTTTGGAGAATTTTAAGCATCAACTTTACTTGCGTGTGAGATGAGTGCAACTGTGTGGTAGTTTGAGCATTCTTTGGCACTGCCTTTCTTTGGGATTGGAATGAAAACTGACCTTTTCCAGTCCTGTGATCACTGCTGAGTTTTCCAAATTGCTGACATATTGAGTGCAGCACTTTCACAGCATCATCTTTCAGGATTTGAAATAGCTCAACTGGAATTCCATCACTTCCATTAGCTTTGTTCTTAGTGATGCTTCCTAAGGCCAACTTGACTCACATTCCAGGATGTCTGGCTCTAGGTGAGTGATCACACCATCGTGATTATCTGGGTCATGAAGATCTTTTTTGTACAGTTCTTCTGTGTATTCTTGTCACCTCTTCTTAATATCTTCTGCTTCTGTTAGGTCCATACCATTTCTGTCCTTTATCTAGCCCATCTTTGTGTAGAATATTCCCTTAGTATCTCTAATTTTCTTGAAGAGATCTCTAGTCTTTCATTCTGTTGTCTTTCATTCTATTGTTTTCCTCTATTTCTTTGCATTGATCACTGAGGAAGGCCTTCTTATCTCTCCTTGCTATTCTTTGGAAGTCTGCATTCACATGGGTATATATTTCCTTTTCTACTTTGCTTTTCTCTTCCTTTCTTTTCACACCTATTTGTAAGTCCTCCTCAGGCAGCCATTTTGCTTTTTTGCATTTCTTTTTCTTTGGGATGGTCTTGATTCCTGTCTCCTGTACAATGTCACGAACCTCTGTCCATCGTTTATCAGGCACTCTGTCTATCAGATCTAGTCCCTTAAATCTATTTCTCACTTCCACTGTATAGTCATAAGGGATTTGATTTAGTCATACCTGAATGGTCTAGTGGTTTTCTCCACTTCTTTAAAAATATACAAAATAAAAATAAATAAAAAATTTAAAAAACATGCTGAACAGATTCTGAAAGGCTAGTGTGAAATGGCGTATTTCCTACCATATCAATAAACAAGGATTTCACAGCCATCAACTATTCTGACCCTTCAGATATGAATTTCTGAGCTTGGAGAATGCCCAGGAAACACAGTGCCTGCTCTCTGGCAGCTATTGAGCTGCCCTGCCAGCACTCCCTAAAGCAAGCACTGAGGAGTTTGGGGAGGGAAAAGACAGGCTGCTGACCTCAGATAGCTGAGATGCATGCGAAAGGAATGATTTCAGTAAGCCAAGACTCTTGCATCTTCCCATACATCGAAAAAACACCAAATTCCTTAACTTGAAATATCTGGTTTTCCTTAATTAACAGTAATATTTTAATTTTCAGACTACCTATCCCTTGCTGCAAACTTCTGTATAACCTGACTCTTCCCCCTTTCCTCCTCTTCCCCCACCAGACAACCCCCCTCCTCAGAACAGTTCTATCAGGTTATTTGAGATGCTATCTCCTGGGTTTGAAGTCCAAAAAATTACCACCAAATAAAACATAACTCTCAACTTCTGGGTTGTGACTATCTGTTTAAGTTGTCAGTTTTGGTGACTGATGGAAGAAGGACCCAGAGCAGATTCCTCTCCTCCACCTGAACTCTAGGATGATCTGGAACCTTGATACCAGCAGATGCCCCTTGTTCCTATCCACCTCCTCGAGGAGTCCAGACAGATTTGAGTGAGTCTGTCGTGGTTCTTGAATCTCATATTGGTTGACGATCCTGAGTTTTATTTGGTGAGGGGGAAAGTTATCCTTGAAACTTGGTTTCAAGAAGAGGTACCTGTGTTGCTCAGTTTAAACACTGAGAAGGGGCACTCTCAGTGTAGAAGGCACTAGGAAGATATTGCTTGAGCAGGTGTAGAGAAATAGCAATTAGCCAAGATGACCTGGCCGGTCTCTTTTGTCACATGTTCTGTAAACAATGACTTTACATGGTTATATAAGAGCTGAGATCATTTATAACAATGCACATGCGTGTCATGATGTAAGCCCTTGGCCATGTGCCACCTTTTGTTCTGTATATGTATACAAACATCTCCTGAAAATCCTTTGTGGCTGCATCAGCCACTGTGAATAAAGTATGCCTGCCTTGCTCCTGTGTCAACCATTAGTGAGTAAAGCATGTCCACAGTTCCTACAGCTCCTCATATTTTCTTTCAGCTTCCTTGCTTGAGTCTTGTCTACCCTGCATTCAGTGATCAGCAAGACAATTGGCATAGTCAGCAAAATCCATCAGGTAGGGGAGCCTGAGTCTCCAACGGATAGAGGAAGCAAGTGGCCACCACATAACATGTGATACCTGGTGGCCACAGTCTTCTTAGCATGGGCCTTGGTGGAAGACTGGGAGTCAATGGCTGGGTCAATGGTTAGCCTTGAAAAGGTGTTTCAGGTGGTGAGTTCCTGTTTGCCCAACAAAGCAGCACGTACTCCTGCTGGCGCCATGGGATGGATATTCCTGACTGGCCTGAAGGTTAACATGGATAATGCCCTCCATGATGCTGTGCAAGTGCAACTGCAGATAAGGGGGGAAGTACTAGAAGAGCTTATACATTTGCTGAAGCAAGAAATGCGTAGCCTTGATGAACCCAGTGCCTAAGACAATGAGGTAATAAGGGATGGTGACAATGAACATTATGAGACCATAGCAAGAACTGTTGTGCAACAGGAGATGAAACATGAGCAACCTTTGGCCTGGGGTGGGGGGCATCCCCAAGAAGCCTCCAGTGTGACTGAGTATATGACTTATTGACCATATTCCGAGGTGGAATTGGTCGATTTGGGTAAGCAATTTTGGCAGCAGCAAGACGAACCCTTGGAAGCTTGGCTTTTGTGACCCTGGGACACAGGGTGGATGGTATTATTTGTTCCAGGGATAAAACAGAATAGTTGGCATCTATAACCACTAACCTCTCATTGAGACAAAGATTACAGAATGCTAGGTGACTCAGGTAAGGAGCACCTAACCAAACACATACCCTGATGGAATGGACAAACGTGAGAGAAATCCCAGACACTGTGAGTAAGTGGCATACCTTTTGCTAAGTTAAGCCAAGTTGTGTGTGCATGAAACAGGCTATGTTTAAACTAAATATTCAAGGCCCTGATAATGAGCATTTAGGTGGCATGTGAGATGCCATTTTGAGCAATGCTCTGTCTGCCTCTTTCAGGTCCTTAACTGCCATTCTCATGCCCTCTGTGGGCTTCCCCATCTACAAAGTGACCTCGATGTTGGCAAGCTTGAGAAAAGTAGAGGGATGGTGGCAGGCAAAGGGGATTAGAAGTGTGAAGACCCTGAAGGAGGGCTGAGCTGGTAAAGGCCCCATCTGGGTGATGCAAATGTGGGCCAACTTGATGGCAGTGGGAGTTGACAGAAATAAAGTTGATCAACAGCCCAATGCTATGCTTCTAGAGCTATGGAGGCAACTGAGACCAGCACAGCAGTTTACCAAGTGTGGGAAACACCCACAGCAAGAGATACAGTTGGTTTATTTAGAAGATTACACGGTGCCCATGGATGTTGCTTCACATGTCCTTTTCCACTTTGAATGGGGCTCAGGCCAATGTGCCAACCTGAAGAGCCCAAGTGGGGACCAAAGACCCCATGTAGAGCTTGCAATTCTTTGTCACAGGCTAATGCACAGAGAGTAATGACTCTGGTTGACTATGTTGCTGAGTGCAGTCTTATATATAGCAAGCCAAAGCAGTTTCCCAGTCCTAGTGCACAAATTGATAGCTAAGGCAGCCAAACAGTTAAGGTAAAGCCTGTGTCCTTACCTTTGGAAATTGGACGACTCGTTGTGCAGGTGTATGCTGTGAATGTATTACCCAGTCCTGGAATATATCTTGGGGATGGATATTCTTCAAGGCCTAATGATGCAAATCTCTGTGGGGGAATTTTGCCTCCGAGTGCATGGGTAAAGGCTACTATGAGAGGATACATGAAGCATACCCCACAGTTACTGCCAGAACCATGGAGGTTGACAGCTATGAGACACTATTGTCTACCAGTTGGCCATGAAGAAATAGGGGCCACAATTGTGCTAGCAAAAGTGGACATTGTATGGCCTTCTCATAGTCTGTTTAACTCCTCGTGTAGCCTATTCAGAAACCTGATGGCTCATGGTGAATGACCATCAACTACAGAGAACTGAATAAGGTGCTGCCACCTATGCATGTGCCGTGCCATTGATTCCTGATTTGATGGATCTATTTGTGGATGTATTGACCTATCAATGTGAATTCACTTGGTAGGGATGCCAACGGACATTTCAGGTCCTTCCCCAAGGATATCTGCACAGCTCAACAATATGTCATGGCCCGGTTGCAGAAGACCTGGTGAAATGGAAGCATCCAACATCAGTGAAACTGTTTTATTATATTGATGATGTGCTACTAACCTCTGATTCTCTTTCAGATTTAGAACAGTGTGTACAAGAGCTTATGAAACATTTGGAATCATGTGAGTCGGCTGTGAAAACCACAGAAATCCCCTCTTTGAAGGGATGAGTCCAGTGCTGAGAGGTGGTTTTGTGGGTCCAAAATGAGAAACTCTGCAGGTGTGGAGTTGCCGCTGTGGAGGCTCTCCTGCATCCCACTACTGGCTCCAACTGGTCAAGGACAGATGGTGGGGTGGACTTGGCCATGGAAAATAAAGGCACCTCACATGCAGTGGGTGACTCTTCTAGCCTCGTGGGGGCAAGGACTGAAACATGAATTCCAGGTTGTACACTTGGTGATGAGTGCCTGGTCCCTTGTGTGCAAGTCAAGTTTCCAGAACAGGGCATTGGGTTTTGCTATGTATTGGAGGTGTAACTTGCACCCTAGTAGTTTGTTGCTGTGGTATGTGGGTCCAAGGGTCAGCGTTACTTGTCAAATGGGCACTGTGGAAGGTGGACTGCACAAAAATTGCAAAGAGAGAGACCCTGAAGGGTAGAATGTAGAGAAATAGCAATTAGCCAAGATGGCGGTGATCAGATTCCCTCGCCCCATGTTCTGTAAACAATGCCTTGTGGCTGTGTTAGCCATTGTGAATAAAGCATGTCTGCCTTGCTGCTGCATCAGCCGTTAGCAAATAATGTATGTTTGTGGTTCCTAAGCTCTTCATATTTTCTTCCAGCTTCCTGGCTGGTGCCTTGACAGCAGGGGGCCCTCAGTGTAAAAGCACTGAGAAGACTCAGTTTGGATACTGGGTGGTTAGTCTCAGTTTAGCAACTGGGAAGTCTTGTTCAGTTCAACACTGAGTAAGGTGGGACAGAGTTGTTAAGAGGGAAGACTGGCCTATAGTTTTTCCTTGAATTGGCTGCCTTAAGAGAGTTTTCTGAAATAAAACTGAAATCTTATGAGAGCTTCCAAGCTCAAAAGAAGGGACTCTCTCCTCCTGGACTGCAACAGTTTTCTCAAGCGATTGAAAAACCTGCGGGAGTGATGGAGGCTAGATCTTATACTGCATAGCTTGTCCATGTAGGGAAACCCACTCATATAATTAACAGCCTGATTAACCAGGGACACACATAAGAATTGGCCTTTTCATGATCCAAGCACTCGTGGAAGTCTTATACTCCCCTGGGAGACCCAAAGAATATAAGATGGGGCTAAAACAACTCTGGGGCAAAACCAGAGAAGTTAAGCTGCCAAGCAGCACACATTGGCCCACCACAAAATCATCATTAGCAATTTTATTTCAACAAACTGACATCAACAATGGGAAATAAAGATTTCAAAATAAAAGAAAAAGGAATGACAGATTGCCAATATCCCAGCTGCGTAAATGTACATGCAAAATTTACAAGTGTCTGCTTGATTGGAAATTGGACAAAATCTTGTCCTGGAAATTGAGAGGGTTCTTTCATTGTGTATGTAGTTAAACTTAAAAGCTGGCTTGGTAAAACATTAAATAAATGCCTTCTAGGGGAATGCACACATTTCTCTGTGTCGTTGAGATGTAATTTTTTTTTTTTTAAATCTGATCTTCTTAGGCCATTCTGTGTTTGTGTTTTGTTTGTTCAGGTTTTTCAAAATTTGGCCTTGAAAGTAAGACCCTCTGAATTTAGGTTAAATCCTCCCTGGCTCTCTTATGGGGAGGACTTTTGCATCTTAAGGGCTTCCCTTGTGGCTCAGCTGGTCAAGAATCCACCTGCAGTGCGGGAGACCTAGGTTCAGTCCCTGGGTTGGGAACATCCCCTGGAGAAGGGAAAGGCTACCCACTCCAGTAAGAATACTTAGAATTTCATAGACTGTATAATCCATGGCGCTGCAAAGAGTTGGATGCGACTGAGCCACTTTCACTTCAATTTGTGTCTTAATAGTTTGAATCTCACACAGAATACATTTTGTGTGCTAAGTCACTTTAAAGTGATTTCATGTCCAACTCTTTGCAAACCTATGGACTGCAGCCCACCAGGCCCCTCTGTCCATGGGATTCTCCAGATACGAGAATTGGAGTGGATTGCCACGCCCTTCTCCAGAGATATATTTTACTGGTGGCCAAATGATGGATCCTTTTTAAAATTGGAGAGACTAACAAATTGGTCAATCTAGAGAACTCTCATTGTAAACAACTGTTTAATTGGTACATATAAAACAAACATCAAATTAAAGGTGTGAAAATTATAATAATTAACCAGAAAACTTCCATAGTTTTAAAACAAATAAGGAAAAACTGATTTGAGAAGCTTTATCTGTGGTCTTTACTTCCCCTCAATGGGTCTTACAGATGCGAATAAGAACATTAGAATAATTATAATGTCGATAGGAAAAACTTGAAAGGAAAGCCTAGCTATAATATCCAAAGAGGTACATTTTAAAAGGAGTTATCTCAAATGAATAAAGAAATCTTTGAACAGTTATTTAGAATGGGATAAATATACATTTATGCAATTAAAGCAAGATTTGATATCACTACACTACCTAAGGTTAAATGGGCCAAAAAGGATCTCTTGCTAGTCCCCAACAATAAAAACCAAATGAGACTGTTCTATTTACCACAGTGTTTAAAAATATATATTTAAGAAGCACGAAAAATTTACACTGAGATATTTGACCAGCAGTTATTTGGGACAATTGACCAAAAGGACCTGACCTTCTTGGCTCAACCCCACTCTGGGGATTCCAGAGCTTTTTATATAAAGTAGGTAAAATAGACAGTGAACAACAACAACAACAAACAAACGAACAAAAAGCTTCTAAAACCCCTCTTCTAAGACCAAGGCTTGTGGATAGGATCCTAATGAAAACTCAAGTTAAAGATTTGAAAGTTAACGGAATTTAGGCAAAACTATTATGACCAACCTAGACAGCATATTGAAAAGCAGAGACATTACTCTGCCAACAAAAGTCCATGTAGTCAAGGCTATGTTTTTTCCAGTAGTCATGTATGGATGTGAGAGTTGGACTGTAAATAAAGCTGACACCGAAGAATTAATGCTTTTGAACTATGGTGTTGGAGAAGACTCTTGAGAGTCCCTTGGACTGCAAGGAGATCCAACCAGTCCATCCTAAAGGAGATCAGTCCTGGGTGTTCGTTGGAAGGACTGATGTTGAAGCTGAAACTCCAATACTTTGGCCACCTGATGTGAAGAACTGACTCATTTGAAAGACCCTGATGCTGGGAAAGATTGAGAGCAGGAGGAGAAGGGGACGACAGAAGATGAGATGGTTAGATGGCATCACCGACTTGATGAAGATGAGTTTGGGTAAACTCCAGGAGTTGGTGATGGACAGGGAGGCCTGGCGTGCTGCAGTCCACGGGGTTGCAAAGAGTCGGCCACGACTGAGCGACTGAACTGAACTGATTCAACAATATAATTAAACAAGAGCAGCAGCCATCTTATATAAAGCCCATTTTAAAGATACCAATTTTATATCAGTTAAGTTCAGTTCAGTCGCTCAGTCATGTCCAACTCTTTGAGACCCCACAGACTTCAAATGAATATTCAGGACTGATTTCCTTTAGGATTGACTCTCTTGATTTCTTTGTTGTCCAAGGGACTCTCAAGAGTCTTCTCCAACACCACAGTTCAAAAGCATCAATTCTTCAGTGCTCAGCTTTCTTTGTAGTCCAACTCTCACATCCATACATGAATACTGGAAAAACCATAGCTTTGACTAGGCAGACCTTTGTTGGTAAAGTAATGCCTCTGCTTTTTAATATGCTGTTTAGGTTGGTCATAGCTTTTCTTTCAAGGAGCAAGTGTCTTTTAATTTCTTGGCTGCAGTCACCATCTACAGTGATTTTGGAACCCAAAATAATAGTCTCTCACTATTTCCATTGTTTCCCTATCTATTTGCCATGAAGTGATGGGACCAGACGCCATGATTTTAGTTTTTTGAATGTTGAGTTTTAAGCCAACTTTTTCACTCTTTCACTTTCATCAATAGGCTCTTTAATTCTTATTTATTTATTTATTTTTTATTTAGTTCATATTTATTTATTTATTTATTTTTTTAAATAAATTTATTTATTTTAGTTGGGGGCTAATTACTTTACAATATTGTAATAGTTTTTGCCATACATTGACATGAATCAGCCATGAGTTTACATGTGTTCCCCTTCCTGGACCCCTCACCCACCTCCCTCCCCATCCCATCCCTCTGGGTCATCCCATTGCCCCGGCCCTGAGCCTTTGTCTCATGCATCGAACATGGAATGGTGTTCTGTTTCACACATGATAATATACATGTTTTAATGCTATTCTCCCAGAACGTCCCACCCTCACCTTCTCCCTCAGAGTCCATAAAATTGTTCTATGCATCTGTGTCTCTTATTCTGTCTCGCATATAGGGTTATCGTTACCATCTTTCAAATTCCATATATATGCATTAGTATACTGTATTGGTGTTTTTCTTTCTGGCTTACTTCACTCTGTATAATGGGCTCCAGTTTCATCCATCTCAGTAGAACCGATTCAAATGTATTTTTTTTAACGGCTGAGTAATATTCCATTGTGTATATGTACCACAGCTTCCTTATCCATTCGTCTGCTGATGGACATCTAGGTTGCTTCCATGTCCTGGCTATTGTAAACAGTGCCGTGATGAACATTGGGGTACACGCGTCTCTTTCAATTCTGGTTTCTTCGGTGTGTATGCCCAGCAGTGGGATTGCTGGATCATATGGCAGTTCTATTCCCAGTTTTTTAAGGAATCTCCACATTGTTCTCCATAGTGGCTGTACTAGTTTGCATTCCCACCAACAGTGTAAGAGGGTTCCCTTTTCTCCACACCCTCTCCAGCATTTATTGTTTGTAGACTTTTGGATAGCAGCCATTCTGACTGGTGTGAAATGATACCTCATTGTGGTTTTGATTTGCATTTCTCTAATAATGAGTGATGTTGAGCATCTTTTCATGTGTTTGTTAGCCATCTGTATGTCTTCTTTGGAGAAATGATTTTATTTAGTACTTTTAAATTTATTTATTGTAGAATAGACAGGACATATTGATTCTTACTAATAAAAAATCCCATGGAGAGAGGAGACTGGCAGGCTATAGTCCATGGGGTTGCAAAGAGTTGGACACAACTTAGTGACTGGGAAACAAATAGGTTACCTGAGCCATACAAATACATAAAAACTGAGAACTAACATGCAAGGGCCAATAAAAATAAAAAATAGTGATTTTGCTTTGATTTAATTTGTGAACTGAGAAAGATCTTTGCTGAATACCTTAAGTAACCCTTTAAAGGAGTGATAAGTTAAACTCTAAATTTCTAGAACCTACAATTCATATAATAAGCTTCAGTCTAGTTAGAAATCTTGTCACTGATTTTAGTAACTTTAGGTGACAGTACTAGAACTGTTCTTTGGGAAACTAAAAGCGACTGTCTTTATCTTTCAAGTGTCTAAAAACCAGAAATATAAATGCTGGCCACAGGGGCCTGAATTAGCTCAAACAGGCAAAATCTAAAGCCAAGGGGAAAACAAAGGCAGTGTAAAAATTCAAGCCACTGGAAATGGTCCCTTAGCCAAAATTATAGATAGTAAGTGTTAGTCATCCTTGCAAGCAACATTAATGCACTCTGTTTGTAAACTAGTAAATTTATATTATAATATATGATTCATATATAATCTTTAATTAAGCCATGCAATCTCTAGTTTGCCTGTTTATGTCTATATACATCTAGGGCTTCCCTGGAGAAGGGAAAGGCTACCCATTCCAGTATTCTGGCCTGGAGAATTCCATGGACTATATAGTCCATGTGGTTGCAAAGAGTCAGACATGACTGAGCAACTTTCACTTTCACACATTATACACTTGAGATATCTCTACTTCTAAAAAGTACTATCAAAATTAAGTTTATAAAGAGCTCTATTCCATTTTAATCAAAAGTTTCTGCATTTACAGAAACTGGCCAAAATGGCTTTCAGATTCGTGTGAACTGGGAAATATTCAATATTAAGTTGATACCTGTCATTAATATTTAAGTTTGTTGATGTAATTAATGTGACATGTTGTTAAGATTATTATACAAGGTTTAATAAATAAGACCTTATTAGATAACTTGCAATACAAATAACATGGTGAAATTTTAAAGTAGATGTACATGAAATAACTTTGGAATAAAATCTTTAAAGTAATTAGATTTTAGAAAAGTGTGCTTAAAAGGATATTTCCTGATATTTGGTAACTTAAAATTCTAGAGCTGTGTTAATTTAAATGATGAAAATTTATTAAATAGCTAAAAGATACTGAGGCATCAATTGTTAATTAGAAAAACTAAAGATATTTGAAAATACTAATGAAAATATTTGCTATCACCTGAGATGCTCTCTATAAGAAAACAAATGTTTTTAGGAATTATCACTGCTATTTATGCTCACCAATCAATGTTAATGCAAAGCTAGCTCATAATTGCTTATTTCTTAGCTTTATTAAAAATTAAGGTTTTAAGAGTTGAGGATTCTAATTTAAACATGTAATTAAAGTGATAAGGAATAATACAGTAACATTTCAGTATACAGTAAAAAGTAGAAGGTATGTTTTCAGTGAAGAAGGTATGAGGAATGGAATTATAGTTTATTGAGGAAAAAGAAAGAATTGCTGATTGTATTTGGATGGAAAATGAGAAACGGGCTGGATACTGAAAGTGATGAGAGTATGGAGAGGAACCCTGATGGAAAGGGTTTTATGGATAGTCAAGATTGACTGAATTTGGATTGAACATTACCAGATATATTTTGTAAAGTGAGCTAGTGAATGACTGGAATTTGGTTTTTCTGTTGAAAATGATCCTTTTTGATGACAAACTGTGTTAGTTTCTGCACCCTTAAGTGATCTATATTTGCTTCCTTTGGTTGTTTTATGATTTTAGTTAAATGAGCATTGTTTAAGTGACCTATGATCCTGTGATGTTTTAAAACCTTTTTGATGTTTCTAACAAACTTCCCAAATAACAAAATCTAACTAGGTTCTTTTAGCTTCCAGCTAACTCTGGGATGGATGCTTGGATAAAACAGCTCTGAGACATCTGAGAGAGGAATGTTAAACTAAGTTTATTTCAGAAGCATTGTCAAATGATTGGGTGTTAATTTTGGGTTGTTATGTATGGATAAATATCATTAATATAGACACTACCAAACTTTATATGGAAACCTTAACATTTTATATGTCCTGATAAAATGTTATCAGTCATAATTCTAGTGATTATCCTAAAATGTTACAGAAATATCCAAGTTTTTTCCTAATTGCATTTTACTTAAGTCTTTATTTTTTTAATTAATTTATCTATTTTACTTGGAGGCTAATTACTTTACAATATTGTAGTGGTTTTGTCATACATTGACATGAATCAGCCATGGGTGTACATGTGTTCCCCATCTGGAACCTCCCTCCCTCCTCCCTCCCCATCCCATCCCTCAGGGTCATCCTAGTGCACCAGTCCTGAGCACACTGTCTCATGCATCGAAACTGAACTGGTGATCTCTTTCACATATAATATACATGTTTCAATGCTCTTCTCTCAAATCATCCCACGCTCACCTTCTGTCACAGAATCCAAAAGACTGTTATTTACATCTGTGTCTCTTTTGCTGTCTCGCATATAGGGTCATCATTACCATCTTTCTAAATTCCATATATATGTGTAAGTATACTGTATTGGTATTTTTGTTTCTGACTTACTTCACTCTGTATAATAGGCTCCAGTTTCATCCATCTCATTAGAACTGATTCAAATGAATTCTTTTTAATGGCTGGGTAATATTCCATTGTGTAAAACTAGTACAGCCACTATGGAGAACAGTGTGGAGATTCCTTAAAAAACTTGAAATAGAACTGCCATACTTAAATCTTTAATAATGCTATTTTGTTTTGTCCTTTATAGACTATCATAATTTTACCCTGTTTTTACAAAACGAAGGTTTTCAAGAAGACTCATAAAAAGAACTTTTAAATAATCATGTTTCTGATAGCCTTTAGGTAATGCCCCTGAATTGAGTAACAAATGACAAACTGTAATGAAAAAAAATCTGATTATTCCGTGTGGATGAACAGGAATCAATTACCTGGGACTGGATGAACTGATAAAAATGATTTATAACTCTGACTTTAAAAAACATACTAACTCAAGTCCATTTTCCAGTAAACTTTTTTCTGTTATGTTGTGACCTACAAGTTGATAAAGTATGCTTTTGTAAGCAAAGATGAAGCATTTGTCTTTTTATTTCTACCTGATCCTGCCAAAATTTGGCTTCTCCAGTGGCTTGATGGTTTACTACAACTGGATTACAACTGGTTATACTAAAAATTGTTTTAATTTATTGTCTCCAAATTGTTTACACCTTTGTCTCTCTGGTGCACTTTGACTTTGTCAGTGGTACTAGCTACATTACATAGATCTATTTTATAAGACTATTGTCTCTTATAGTGTGTAACCAGACCTCCAAAATATGTAATGTTAACTAGGTGACTTAAAGTAATTGGTCAGCTATATAGTCTTATATATGATAAATAATTGCTTAATAGTGTGGTTCTAGTTATGGGAAGAAGCAACAAGGGAAATATCTTCTGGATCCTAATAGGTTAGAAAATAGAGGACCTAGAGAATCTTTTGTTATCTATCAACAGATCTAACTCAGAAATTAACACCTTAGAGTGACACATCAATGAGGACCTTCACTTGATCTGAGATGAATCTCCCAGCAGTTCAGTTCAGTCGCTCAGTTTTGTCCAACTCTGACACCGCATGGACTACAGTATGCCAGACTTCCCTGTCAATCACCAACTCTCAGAGCTTGCTAAAACTCATGTCGAATTGGTAATGCCAATCATCTCATCCTTTGTCGTCCCCTTCTCCTCCTGCCTTCAATCTTTTCAAGCCTCAGAGTCTCTTCCAATGTCTCAGCTCTTCACATAAGGTGGCCAAAGTATTGGAGCTTCAGCTTCAGCATCAGTCCTTCCAATGAATATTCAGGACTTATTTCCTTTAGGATTGACTGGTTTGATCTCCTTGCAGTTCAAGGGACTCTCAAGAGTCTTCTCCAACAACACAGTTTAAAAGCATCAATTCTCTGGTGCTCAACTTTCTTTATGATTCATCTCTCACATCCATACATGACTACTGGAAAAGCCATAGTTTTGATCATACGAACCTTTGATGGGGATGATCAAAACCGTCCCCAAGAAAAAGAAATGTCAAAAGGCAAAATCGTTGTCTGAGAAGGCCTTACAAATAGCTGAGAAAATAAGACAAGTGAAAGGCAAAGGAGAAAAGGAAAGATATATCCATTTGAATGCAGATTTCTAAAGAATGGCAAGGAGAGATAAGAAAGATTTCCTCAGTGATTAATGCAAAGAAATAGAGGAAAACAATAGAATGGGAAAGACTAGAGATCTCTTCAAGAAAATTAGAGATACCAAGGGAACATTTAATGCAAAGGTGGGCACAATAAAGGACAGGAATGATATGGATCTAAAAGAAGCAGAAGATATTAAGAAGAGGTGGCAAGAATACACTGAAGTACTATACAAAAAGGATCTTAATTGAAGAAGGAATTCATAGAGCCTGGACTCCATCTTAGGCCTGTTCGTGCTGATCATGTTCGGCTACCTCTCTAATGGACTCTGAACTCTGTGCTTAGTGCCAGTGGAAACAATAGAAGAATAAGACCCCCTCCGGACAAGGGAATCTTGAAGATTGTATCCAGGTTATTCATCACCTAAGAGAAAGCATACACTGATCCCCCTACCTCCGGACAGGTCATAAATTTTTTTCTGTAACCTCGGGCTTATTGATTATTGACTGTTTGGAATGTAACCTCAGGCTTATTGATTATTGACTGTTTGAACACATAACACATGAATGATGGGGTTATTGTGATTCTATTTACCTTTCCTTTGTTTATGTAAGTCACAAGGAAATTGGGTGGTGGGTTCAGACACGTACACATGGGGTACAAAAGATTTTCACAAATGCTGGTCGGGGTCCTTGGCTAAGAGGATACTCTGCCTTGGGCCCGCTGGTATAATAAACTGCACTTCACTATCTGCATCATCCTTCTGAGTGAGCTTGTTTCCTGGAATGCGTGGCTATAACATAATGACCTAGGTAACCATGATGGTGTGATCACTCACCAAGAGCCAGACATCCTGAAGTCCCCCAGCATGGTGGGACAAAAAATGCTCATGCAATGTCTCCCAAATAGCGGTCAAATTTCTACCATGTGGACATACTGTGAAATGATTTCCTGCCATAACGATAACCAAGGATGTCACAGCCATCAGCTATTCTGATCCTCCAAATTTGAATTCCTGAGCCTGGAGAATGTCCATGAAAAACAATGCTTGCTGTCCAGCAGCCTACTGTGAGCTCTGAGGAACTCAGGGGACAAAGGATGCAGGTGAGAGAGTCAATTCCTAGGCCGGTTGATTAGAAGTTCATGGTCCCTGAGGAGGGGAAAAGGGTCCGGAGCTCTCGAGAAGGAGATAGGGGTCTGGGGCCCTCAAGGAGAAAAGGATAAACATTTTTTCTACATTGGTTTGTCTTAGTCAATATTACAATGTATCTTGCTGGAGGACATGTTTCTCCTTAACAAGAACCTTTTGACTAATCTTGTTATCTTAAGATGTATACTGTGGGAGTGGGTCTGGTAAGACCTTTCTATTGTTAGTTCTAATCTTGTTAATTTAAGATGTATGTATGTTGGGAGTGGGTCTGGTAAAAGCATATAAGGCCTTGATAAGACTAGTGAGTTGGGGCAGTCTTCCCTTCTGATGTCTATGTCAGAATCTTTCTCTGTGCCTTTTTCACTTTAATTAAATTCTGCTGCACAAAAGCTCTTGAGTGATCAAGCCTGCTCCCTGGGCCCAAAGTGAACTCTTTGGAGATCACAAATCTGACACCATTCTATCACAGGGTGATGGCTCCAGATAACTGAGATGCATTTTAGAGGAATTATTTCAGTAACCCCAGACTCTTGCCTCTTCCTATACATAGAAAAACACTAAATTCCTTAACTGGAGATATATGATTTTCCTTAATTAACAATAATCTTTTGATGTTCAGACAACTTGCCCCTTGTTGCAAACTTCTATATAACCTGACTCCTTCCCTCACCTCCTCAGAACAGTTCTCTCAGGTTACTTGAGATTCTGTTTGCTGGGCTTGAAGTCCTGGAAATTCTCACCAAATACAACACAATTCAACTCCTAAGTTGTGACTATATTTTTTTAAGTCAACACTAGAATTCATTCAAAGCAGAACTGCAAGATTTCCTGCATGGTCCACCATATATAGAATCTACCCTCTTTCTATTGACACTATTCCTTGTTTAATTTACTCTCACACACAGAGCCAGAGTCAAGGAGTGGAAAACACAGAGAGGTAAATTCTCATGTTGGCTTACCTCAGTGCATACGCATGGAGAGAAAGAGAGAAAGAGAAAGAGAGAGAGAGAACTCTCTCATATTTCTTCTAATCAGAGCACTAATCCCATCTTGAGGGCTCTACCCTCTTGTGCTCATCTAACTCTAATTACTTCCCAAAGGTCCCACCTTCAAATAACATCACATTGGAGATTAGGGGTACAATAGGGAATTTGTAGTGTTATAGTGTTAGTAGCTCAGTTGTGTCTGACTCTTTGTGACTGAATGGACCTGCCAGGTTCCTCTGTCCAAGAGATTCTCCAGGCAAGAATACTAGAGTGGGTTGCCATTCCCTTTTCCATGGGATCATCCTGACCCAGGGATTGAACCTGAGTCTCCTGCAATGCAGGCAGAATTTTTACCATCTGAGTCACCAGGGAAGCCCACGTAAATATTGAGTTCTAAACAGAAATCAAAGTGTGATGTAAATGTATGCCAACTTACTACTCTGTGCGAATTTGGCCGAATTGTATACCAAAGTCTCACAGACTTCACTAGAAAACAGAAACCCCAGTAAAACCTTCCTGACAAATTTGTTGTGGGGATTAAATGAGTTAATGAACATAAAGTACTTTCACATTAAAACAGTCTGAGAAATTTTAGTTGTTACTATTGTTGCTCTTATTATTATCATTATCAGATAATATAGGATCTTTGCAAGTTATCTCATGATCTTCTGTTTTTGCCTTGATTTACTAATTACTATTAGCCCTTGAATGCAGCTGAAATTTCACTTTTTCCTGAAGGTTACCTCTGATGAGTTGGATGGTACCTACCTTGCTTTCCATGACTAAAACTACATTTGTTGTTGGTGAGAAGAGTCAATTCTGCCTCCATGTTGGAACTCTGACTTGTTTTTCATTGCTTTTGTTATTATAATCATACATAGTGGCCTGCCTCTGAGAATCCAAACCCTCAACCTGATTGTTAAACTAATATGCCTTTGCTCAGGTCACAGGGAGATAATCTGACCCTGCGCACCTGTGAATGGCTGCAGGAAAGAAGAAATTAACACATCCCTTCCAGAAGACTGGACATCCAGATGTGTTTTCCAAGACTGATGACCATTTTTACTTTCTCACTGCCTCTCCCTCCCCATTCTGCCTTTTTTAACTTTATTTCCTCATGTCTCCCATCTCTGTTCTATGAAACAACCAGGCATCCAGATCCCAATATGATGGTTAATTTGAGACACTAATCACCCATCTTTTTAGTTAGCACTCTTTCTGAGTAAAGTCATATTCCTTGACTCAGTACCTTGTTTCTCAGATTTATTGGCCTGTCATGTGCCAAGTCAAATGAGCTTGGACCCAGTAACATTGTGAACAAACAGGTTTCTCACTGTATTGTGAATATGACTTTTTCATTACCCTAGCTAGATTCTGAGCTACTTGAGGGACTGCCTGGAGGTAAGCCAAATTTCACAGTTAAGGATACAGTCCTTCACCAGGTTGCCCTCACTACTTCAGATACCAGTCACAAGTTCAGGGTCCCCAGGGCCACCCTCACTTCTGACTAGCTGTCTAGAAATCAGGGGTCCCTGTGGACTCCCTCAGGCTTGATAATTCACTAGATCAACTCACAGAATTCAGGGAAAAGCAACATTTATTATTAGAATACAATATATTAGAACAAATCAAAGAAGGGACACATGGAGTAAAGTCTGGAAGGGCTCCAAATGAGAAGTTTTCATCATCCTCAGGTATGCATTACCTTCATGGCACATCAGTCTGCATCAATACACAGAGTATAGCCAACCAGGGAAACTTGTTCTAGGTTTGGTGTCCAAAATTTTTATTGAGGCTTCCTTAGGCCTCCCTGACTGAATCATTGGCTACATGGGGGGTTGAATTCAATTCTGAGCCCTTCTTCACTCCACAGGAAATATGAGATGTCTCAAAGCTTCAATCCTCTAATCGCATGGTTGGTTTTCTGGCCTGGCCAGCTCCTGTCCTGAGCCACCTCGTTAGCATAAACTATTAGGTTTGTGGTCTAAAAGGCCTGCTGTGAATAATAAAGATACTCCTGTCACTCAGGAAATCCCAGTGGTTAAGTAATTATCTCCCCCAAACCAGGGACAAAGGTCAGCCAAATTCTTTATTTCACAGAAACAAAGATTATGCACTCTTGAGTGCTTAGTAGAGTATGTGGTAGGTGGTCAATAAATATTTGCTGAATAAATGATAATAAATGACTTACTGAATGAATAAGAGAAGTTAAAACAAGGCCACCATCTTAACCACATGGAAAGAGAGAGTTGGTCAATTATTTTGATTTTGAGGGTAGATTTATTCCTCGCACATGAAGCCCTCACATCCCTTATTCTATTCTCTCCTTTATCTTCTTCTATTATCACTGAGTTCTACAAACTAGCATCTAATTTCTTGCCACTGTAAAAGACACTCTAAGCTCCTCCTTAAAATTCTGGCTTTGCCTTTCAGACCTTATCAATGGGACTTCAGTGTTGATTACTGAGGAAGACAGAAAAGGCAGAAAACACTGCAAGAAAATCAAATTCCTCTTTCAGTAGAAAAAGTGTCTAGATGCACAAGAATATTTCAATTCTGGTGTTCATTCCCCTCCACATTAGTCACTTCGGTTGCCATTCCATTATTATTATTAATCAAATCAATAAACAGTTTGCAGGCTTGGTGCTTACCATCTATCAGAGTGGATAGCACAAACAGATATTTCAGATGCCAAGGAGCACATTGGCTCCTGAGAGGGTTCTGAGGCTCAGTTTGGTTCAACAAACAATTATTGAGTGCTTAGTATACACAGAAGAACTATACAAAAAAGATTTTCATGACCCAGATAATCACGATGGTATGATCACTCACCTAGAGCCAAACATCCTGGAATGTTAAGTCAAGTGGGCCTTAGGAAATACCACTATGAATAAAGCTAGTGGATGTGATGGAATTTCAGTTGAGCTATTTCAAATCCTGAAAGATGATGCTGTGAAAGTGCTGCTCTCAATATGCCAGCAAATTTGGAAAACTCAGCAGTGATCACAGGACTGGAAAAGGTCAGTTTTCATTCCAATCCCAAAGAAAGGCAATGCTGAAGAATGCTCAAACCACCACACAATTGCACTCCTCTCACATGCTAGTAAAGTAATGGTCAAAATTCTCCAAGCCAGGCTTCAACAGTACATGAACCATGAACTTCCAGATGTTCAAGCTGGTTTTAGAAAATGCAGAGGAACAAGAAATCAAATAGCCAACATCCGATGGATGATTGAAAAAGCAAGAGAGTTCCAAAAATATCTACTTCTGCTTTATTGACTATGCCAATGCCTTTGACTGTGTGGATCACAATAAACTGTGGAAACTTCTGAAAGAGATGGGAATACCAGACCAGCTGACCTGCCTATTGAGAAATTTGTATGCAGATCAGGAAGCAATAGTTGGAACTGGACATGGAACAACAGACTGGTTCCAAATAGGGAAAGGAGTACATCAAGGTTGTGTATTGTCACTCTGCTCATTTAAATTATATGAAGAGTACATCATGAGAAATGCCAGACTGGATGAAGCACAAGCTGGAATCACGATTGCCAACAGAAATATCAATAACCTCAGATATGCAGATGACATCACCCTTATGGCAGAAAGTGAAGAAGAACTAAAGAGTCTCTTGATGAAAGTGAAAGAGGAGAGTGAAAAATTTGGCTTAAAGCTCGATATTCAGAAAACTAAAATCATGGCATCTGGTCCCTTCATTTCATGGCAAATAGATAGGGTAACAGTGGAAACAGTGGCTGACTTTATTTTGGGGGGCTCCAAAATCACTGCAGGAGGTGACTTCAGCCATGAAATTAAAAGACGCTTACTCCTTGGAAGGAAAGTTATGACCAATCTAGACAGCATATTAAAAATCAGAGACATCACTTTGCCAACAAAGGCCGTCTAGTCAAGGCTCTGGTTTTTCCAGTGGTCATGCATGGATGTGAGAGTTGGATGGTGAAGAAAGCTGAGCGCCGAAAAATTGATGCTTTTGAACTGTGGTGTTGGAGGAGACTCTTGAGAGTCCCTTGGACTGCAAGGAGATCCAACCAGTCCATCCTAAAGGAGATCAGTCCTGGCTGTTCATTGGAAGGACTGATGTTGAAGCTGAAACTTCAATACTTTGACCACCTGATGCGAAGAACTGACTCATTGGAAAAGACCCTGATGCTGGGAAAGATTGAAGTTGGGAGGAGAAGGGGACGATACAGGATGAGATGGTTGGATGGCATCCCTGACTGAATTGACGTGAGTTTGAGCAAACCCCAGGAGTTGGTGATGGACAGGGAGGCCTCACATGCTGCAGTCCATGGGGTTTCAAAGAGTCGGACACGACTGAGCGACTGAACTGAACTGAAGTATTATGCTGGGACCTGGAAATACATAATAAGAAGACAGTTTCTTGTCTTGAGGAACCTACTGTCTAGGGGATCATGAAGACTGGGAAAGGGCAGAATGCCTTTTCCCTCTTAGGGTCTTTCAACCCAATAGAAATTTTTCAGTTTCCCTATGTGATCCTCTGAGATGTGACTGGACTATTTAAGATCCAAATTATTTCACCAAACCCTGCATTTCTCATCTCACCTCCCTGATTTAGTTTTCTCCATGATCTTCATCACCACTTTTATATAATTTACCTATTTGTTTGTTTGCTTGCTTCCTTCCACTAGAATGCAAGCTCCATCTAGGTGAGGGTTTTTGTCTATGTTCAAGGAAGCCTGTATCTCCAGTTCCTAAATCTATGCCTCGGATATATTAGGTGCTCAAGAACATTTTGAGAATGATTGAATGTATGAACAAGTCTACTGAACAATGGCTTTTCATTTTTCCAACTGGTGAAGCTTCCTCTCTCCTAATGAAAAATTTTAAAAGATGTGGCTATGACAAAACTGTCCCTTTAGAGTGGTTTGGAGATGTTCCCTAGGCTGATGGGCAAAGTGTCCAGGCCACAGAGAGGAGGGAAAGGGAGCCTATATGTACTCAGAGTCAGACACTTTAGTGTGTAAACTACAAACGTTAATGTGTACTTTGTATTTGTTGTATCATTTAACATTGTGAGATAAGATTTATTGTCCTCATTTCATAAATGAGGGAATGGAGAGTGGTCACAAGCTTGCCTGTGTTTCCACATCTAATCAGTAACAGAACTGAACTCTAAACACAAGCCTATATAATAACTTATACTGGAAAAGAATCTAAAAAAAGATTATATGTGTAACTGAATCACTTTGTTGTAGACCTGAAACTAATACAACCTTATAAATCAAATATGCTTCAGTTTAAAAATACCATCTTAAAAATAAAACAAAACAGAAGCCTGTAGACTTCATGTTCCATGTTCTTCCCATCTATGACATTAGGCTGTCTACATCAAGTCTTTGTGAACACAAAAAATGAGCAAGATGCATTCACTCCACTGCAGGTACTGACAGACTAAGATGGATAAATCCATGCTTAAAAAAAAAAAATGCTGATCAGGAATACACCTTCAGAAATAAGAGGATCTCACAAAACAACACCTGATAGTGGAAAGGAGTCCCTGACTACTGGAAAGGAATATATAGATCTCTGCAAAACTTGGTAGGATGAAGGAAAGAGGGAAAAAGATGAAAGTGAGCAGGACTCTACCTTCATCAGAGGTCCACCCTTCAGTTGGGAACTGAAGCAGAAGCCAGACTCCAATATCAGAGCAATTATTTGGGACAGAGGAGAAGAATTTGTGTCTTTTGGAGAGTGAAGCAGCAGATTTGTGACAGTTTGAATGGAATGAGAACCACACAGACAATCCCAGCCACAACCTTTTTACCCTGGACAAGGATACAGATCCCCTGGAATGCATGGCAGTTGGGAGCTGGAACATAGGGCTTGGAGAGCAATCTCAGGGTGAGGTCTGCTATTAAAAGCAGGGAGATGGCCCGATGGGATGTAGGGAGGAGACTGTGGTGGGAAATGCCTTTGGACGAAAGTTGGCCAGCCAGGGAGGCAAGGCAATACTGTTGAGTCATTAGCAGGGAGTGGAGCCATCGTTGTAGCCTCTCTCTCCCCCTCACCAGTGCCGGCAGCTGACCAATAGAGAAAGACACCAGATAGGGTGGCCATTTAAGTGACTGATGTGCCAAGATACAGAGAAAGACCTCAACCAGGAGGTGTGCCCTTTAAGTGCCTGATGCACAAAGCGACAGAAGAGAACCAGACAAAGAGGCCCTTTGAATGTCAGCTGACAAATGCTAAAGAAAGACTAATAGTGCCACACTTCATATGGCTGAGGCCACCAGCATCCCTGCACACTTAACACTGCCAGGGTCCCCACGATGCAAGCAGCTGCGTCACTTCCACACTCAATCCTTACATGGGCAAAGCTGCCGGAGGCTAGAGAAAACCCTAAGAGCATCAAATCACTATACCCTGTGTACCTGGCATTGCCAGGGATCCCGTGATCCAAGCAGCAACACCGCCTCCATCTCAGGTCCTCACTGGGGCAGACGCAAGTCCTCCAGGGCAGCATGAGGAGCAAACTCCTATGGGCGATCCATATACAAAGGTGGGGATAAAACCGCAGTTGCACTCCAGGGGCAGTGTGGCTAAAGAAGAGGGTTGAAAGCCTTACCACCAGCTGTAGAAGTGGTAAATCAAATCTACACAATCAACTTGTCAGACTCTGTGTCTATGGAATATATAAAATGACAGAGAGTTCCTGCAAAAGAAAATGCACTAGTTCTGGCAGCTACAGACATTGCAGCAAGAACATGCAGAAGTAGGGACAAATTAGAGTATGAGCTGTCCCAACAGCAGGTCCAGAGACCAGCTAACCATCAGAAATCATCCTAGAAGGTAGAGGTGGACTGTGACTCACACCAAGGTAAATGACGCTGACAGCTGAGATCCAAGAAAAACATGTATTATTATTTTAATATTTTGGTTTGTGCTATTTGATAGGGTTTTTCTTCTTTTTTTCTTGTTGTTGTGGTTGTTGATTTTATTGTTACTATTAACTCTATTTAAGCTTTTGAGAACTTTTTTAAAAATCACACTTTTTATTTCCTTTATATACTGCTACCTCTGCATTGGTCTTTTGTGGTTCTGTGTATTTCTATTTTCTTTTCTTTCTTTTTTTTTTCTTTCTTTTAAAAATTATTTGGTTTTATTTATTTAGTTTTGTTTCACTTTGTTTGTTCTTCTTATTGTTCTTTCCCTGCTGTAGTCATTTTTAATCTATACAAATCTTTTTATATATTTCTATTTAACTTTACACAGTTTACTGTGATCCACACAGTCAAAGGTTTTGGCAGAGTCCATAAAGCAGAAATAGATGTTTTTCTGGGACTCTTTTGCTTTTTCGATGATACATCGGATGTTGGCAATTTGATCTCTGGTTCCTCTGCCTTTTCTAAAACCAGCTTGAACATCTGGAAGTTCATGGTTCACGTATTGTTGAAGCCTGGCTTGGAGAATTTTGAACATTACTTTACTAGCGTGTGAGATGAGTGCAATTGTGTGGTAGTTTGAGCATTCTTTGGCATTGCCTTTCCTTGGGATTGGAATGAAAACTGAATTTTCTAGTCCTGTGGCCACTGCTGAATTTTCCAGATTTGCTGGCATATTGAGAGCAGCATTTTCATCGCATCATCTTTCAGGATTTGAAATAGCTCAACTGGAAGTCCATCACCTCCACTAGCTTTGTTTGTAGTGATGCTTTCTAAGGCCCACTTGACTTCACATTCCAGGATGTCTGGCTCTAGGTGAGTGATCACACCATCGTGATTATCTGGGTCATGAAGATCTTTTTTGTACAGTTCTTCTGTGTATTCTTGCTACCTCTTCTTAACATCTTCTGCTTCTGCTAGGTCCATACCATTTCTGTCCTTTATCGAGCCCATCTTTGCATGAAATATTCCCTTGGTATCTCTAATTTTCTTGAAAAGATTTCTAGTCTTCCCCATTCTGTTGTTTTCCTCTATTTCTTTGCATTAATTGCTGAGGAAGGCTTTCTAATCTCTCCTTGCTATTATTTGGAACTCTGCATTCAGATGGGAATATCTTTCATTTTCTCCTTTGCTTTTCGCTTCTCTTCTTTTCACAAATATTTGTAAGGCCTCCTCAGACAGCCATTTTAAGTTTTTTGTTGCATTTCTTTTCCATGGGGATGGTCTTGATCCCTGTCTCCTGTACAATGTCATGAACTTCTGAGAAACGTGGGCTGGAAGAAACACAAGCTGGAATCAAGACTGCCAGGAGAAATATCAATAACCTCAGATTTGCAGATGACACCACCCTTATGGCAGAAAGTGAAGAAGAACTAAAGAGCCTCTTGATGAGAGTGAAAGAGGAGAGTGAAAAAGTTAGCTTAAAGCTCAATCTTCAGAAAACTAAGATCTTGGCATCTGGTCTCATCACTTCATGGCAAATAGATGGGGAAACAGTGGAAACAGTGTCAGACTTTATTTTGGGGGGCTCCAAAATCATTTAAGATGGTGATTGCAGCCATGAAATTAAAAGGCGCTTACTCCTTGGAAGGAAGGTTATGACCAACCTAGATAGCATATTGAAAAACAGAGACATTACTCTGCCAACAAAGGTCCATATAGTCAAGGCTATAGTTTTTCCAGTAGTCATGTATAGATGTGAGAGTTAGATGGTGAAGAAAGCTGAGCACCAAAGAATTGATGCTTTTGAACTGTGGTGTTGGAGAAGACTCTTGAGAGTCCCTTGGACTTCAAGAAGATCCAAGCAGTCCATCCTAAAGATCAGTCCTGGGTGCTCATTGGAAGGACTGATTTTGAAGCTGAAACTCCAATACTTTGGCCACCTCATGCGAAGAGTTGGCTCATTGGAAAAGATCCTAATGCTGGGAAGGATTGGGGGCAGGAGGAGAAGGGGACGACAGAGAATGAGATGGCTGGATGGCATCACAGACTCGATGGACATGGGTTTGGGTAGACTCCAGGAGTTGGTGATGGACAGGGAGGCCTGGCATGCTGTGATTCATGGGGTCACAAAGAGTCGGACACAACGGAACGACAGAACTGAACTGATTTAACTTTGTTTTTATATCTTTTTTTTATTCCTTTCTTTTCCACCATGTTTGTTAGTTTGCTTTGCTTTCTTTGCTTTATTTCCTACTTGACACCTTCCTTTGATTTTGTCTTCTGGTTTGTGTTTTAGTCAGTTTTGTTTTTAATTGGTCGATATCATTTTTGGTTTCCTTTTCTTGCTGGGTCACTCTCTTGTACTTACTTTTCTTTGGACTGTTTTGGTTTGGTTTGTGTGTGTGTATGTTCTACTGTTTTTGTTATTATTTGTATGATTCTATGTTTATCACAAGTTTGGGGTTCATCTTTTGCTTCTTGTTTTCTTTTTTATTTCTGTGTGTTTGTTTTAATCCTATTTTAATGTTATAAGAAACAACATGTGGAATCTCGGATCCCCAGCCAGAGATTGGGTCTGAGCTTTTAGAGTGGGAGTGCTGAGTCTAGGACTCTAGAGTACCAGAAAACTAACCTAAGGAAGTATTAATTAGTGAAAACTCCCACGAAGGCCCCCACCCTACAAGACCCAGCATCACCCAACACTTGTCAGCACCCAGTGCAGGATACCTCAGCCAATAAACAAGCAAGACAAACACAAAACCAATCATCAGAAACCAGGATTTCCATAGACATCCCAAAACATACCACCTCACTCAGCCCTACCCATCAGAGGGGGGGAAATAACCTCACCTTCTTCCAACAGAAATCAGGCACAAGTCACTCCCAACATGAAGCCTACACAAACCACTGGACCAACGTTAACCACCAAGGGCAGAAACCAAAAAGAAGAAGGAATATGACACTACCACCTGGAAAAGGAGACCTCAGACACAGTAACTTAGGGGAAAAAAAAAGAAAAGAAAGATAGAGAAATATTGAGCAAATAAAGGAACAAGGTAGAAACTCAAAGACCAAGTAAACAAAGAGGAAATAGCCAAACTACCTGAAAGAGAATATGGAATAATGATATAGTAAAGATGATCCAAAATCTTCAAAAGAGAATGGAGAAAATGCAAGAATCAAATAATACATTTAACAAGAACCTAGAAGAAATAAAGAAAAAACAAACAAAGACAAACAACACAATTACTCCAGTTAAAAATACTCTAGAAGGAATCCATAGCAGTATAACTGAGGCAGAACGATAGAAAATTGAGCTTGAAGCTAGAAGGGTAGAAATAACTACTGAAGAGCACAATAAAGGAGAAAGAATGAAAAGCATTGGAGAAAGATTTAGAGACCTCTGAGACAATATAAAACACACCAACATTCGAATTATAGGGGACTCAGAAGAAAAAGAGAAAAAAAAAGATCTGAGAAAAATTTTGAAGCGATTATAGTCAAAAACTTCCTCAACATGGGAAAGGAAATAGTCAATCATATCTAAGAAGTATAGAGAGTCCCACACAGAATAATTCCAAGGATAAACACCTCAAGACACATACTAATCAAATTAACAAAGATTAAACACAAAGAAAGACTATTAAAAGCAGCAAGGAAGATGAAACAAATAACACACAAGGGAAACCCCATGCCGTTAACAGCTGATCTTTCAGCAGAAATTTTGCAGACTGGAAGGGAATTGCAGGATATATTTAAAGTGCTGAAAGGTAAAAATCTAAAACCAAGATTAAGGTTCTCAATCAAAACTGATGGAGAAATCAAAAGCTTTACAGAAAAGCAAAAGTTAATTATTTTTTATATAAATGGATAAAGCACTGCAACAAAAAGGGACAGACTGGCTGAATGAAAACAAAAGCAAGACCCATATATATAGTATCTACAAGAGACCCACTTAAGACCTAGAGACACATACAGACTGAGAATGAGAGGATTGAAAAAGCTATTCCATGCAAATAGAAATTAAAACAAAGCCAGAGTGGCAATTATCATATCAAACAAAATAGACCTTGACATAAAGAATATTGTAAGAGATAAGACAGGATACTACATAATGATCAAGGTATCCATCCAAGAAAAAGACATAACGATTGTAAATGTTTATGTACCCAATCTAAAAGGACCTCAATACATAAGGAAAACACTAGCAGACATAAAAGGGGGAATTGACAGCAACACAATAATAGTAAGAGACTTTAACATCCCATGTACACCAATGGAGAGATCATGAAAATGGAAAATTAATAAGGAAACATAAGCATAAATGACACAGTAGACTAGGTGGATTTAATTGGTCTTTAGGACTTGCTATTCAAATTGAAAAGAATACACTTTCTTCTCAAATGCACATGGAACATTCTCCAGGATAGATCACACATTGGGTAACAAATCAAGTCTCAGTAAATTTAAGCATCTTTTCTGATTAGAATGCTATGAGATTAGATATCAATTGCAGGAGAAGAATTGTGAAAAACAGAAACACATAGAGATTAAACATATATTTCTAAATAGTGAACAAGTTAATGGAGAAATAAAAAGAGAAATCAAAACATTCATAGAAACATATGACAATGAAAACACAATGACCCAAAACTTATAGGATGCAGCAAAAGCAGTTCTAAAAGGAAAGTTTAGAGCAATACAATCATACTTTAAGAAATAGAAAAACATTAAATGGAAAACCTAATTTTACACACAAAAACTGATAAAAGAAGAACTAATCCTCCCCCCAAAGCTAGTAGAAGGAAAGAAATAATTAAGATCAAAGCAGAAATAAATGAAAAATCCTGCTGCGATTTATGTCGGAGAGTGTTTTGCCTAGGTTTTCCTCTAGGAGTTTTACAGTTTCTGGTACTACATTTAGATCTTTAATCCATTTTGAGTTTATTTTTGTGTATGGTGTTAGAGAGTGTTCTAGTTTCATTCTTTTACAAGTGGTTGACCAGTTTTCCCAGTGCCATTTGTTAAAGAGATTGTCTTTTCTCCATTGTGTATTCTTGCCTCCTTTGTCGAAGATAAGGCATCCATAGGTATGCAGATTTATCTCTGGGCTTTCTACCCACCTCCCAGAATATTGGAAAAAAAGCAAAAATAAACAAATGTGATGTAATTAAACTTAAAAGCTTTTGCACAACAAAGGAAACTATAAGCAAGGTGAAAAGACAGCCTTCGGAATGGGAGAAAATAATAGCAAACGAAGCAACTGACAAAGAATTAATCTCAAAAATATACAAGCAACTCCTGCAGCTCAATTCCAGAAAAACAAACGACCCAATCAAAAAGTGGGCCAAAGAACTAAAGAGACATTTCTCCAAAGAAGACATACAGATGGCTAACAAACACATGAAAAGATACTCAACATCACTCATTATCAGAGAAATGCAAATCCGAACCACAATTAGGTACCATTTCATGCCAGTCAGAATGGCTGCTATCCAAAAATCTACAAGCAATAAATGCTGGAGAGGGTGTAGAGAAGAGGGAGCCCTCTTACACTGTTGGTGGGAATGCAAACTAGTACAGCCACTATGGAGAACCAACTGCCATATGACCCAGCAATCCCACTGCTGGGCATACACACCGAGGAAACCAGAATTGAAAGAGACACGTGTACCCCAGTGTTCATCCCAGCACTGTTTATAATAGCCAGGACATGGAAGCAACTTAGATGCCCATCAGCAGACAAATGGATAAGAAAGCTGTGGTACATATACACAATGGAATATTACTCAGCCATTAAAAAGAATACATTTGAAACAGTTCTAATGAGGTGGATGAAACTGGAGCCTATTATACAGAGTGAAGTAAGCCAGAATGAAAAACATCAATACAGTATACTAACACATATATAAGGAATTTAGAAAGATGGTAACAATAACCCTATATGCTAGACAGAAAAAAAGACACAGATGTATAGAACAGTCTTTTGGACTCTGTGGGAGAATGGCGAGGGTGGGATGATCTGAAAGAATATCATTGAAACGTATATTATCATATGTGAAATGGATCGCCAGTCCAGGTTTGATTCATGAGACAGGTGCTCAGGGCTGGTGCACTGGGATGACCCAGAGGGATGGGATGGGGAGGGAAGTGGAAGGGGGGTTTAGGATGGGGAACACATGTAAACCCATGGCTGATCCATATCAATGTATGGCAAAAACCACTACAATAATGCAAAGTAATTAGCCTCCAACTAAAATAAATAATTTCTTTTAAAAAGAAATAAATGAAAAAGAAACAAAGGAAATGACAGTAAGATTTATTAAGCTTTAAGTAACTATTTAATAAAAAAAGAGTTATTAATCTAAAAGTTGGTTTTTTTGAGAAGATAAACAAAATTGGAAAACCATTATCTAAGACTCATCAAGAAAAAAAAGGGAGAAGTACCAAATCAGCAAAACTAGAAATGAAAAACAATAGGGTACAAAAGAAATACAAAGGATCATGAGAGATTATTATGAGTAACTATATGCCAATAAAATGTATAACCCAGAAGAAATGGACAAACTTTTTGAAAAATTCAACCTTGTAACACTGAACCAGGGAAAAACAGAAATTGTTAACAAGCCAATTACAATCACTGAAATTGAAACTGTGATAAAAAATCTCCCCAAAAGCAAAAGCCTTGGGCCAGAAGGCTGCACAGGTGTATTCTATCAAACATTTAGAGAAGAGCTAATGCCTATTCTTCTGAAACTCATTCAAAAAATTGCTGAAGAAGGAATACTTTCAAACTCATTCTGCGAGGCCATCTTCACCCTAATAACAAAACTAAAGACATCACAAAAGAAGAAATTTACAAGCAAATATCACTGATAAATATAGATGCAAAAGTCCTCAACAAAATCCTAGCAAATAGAATTCAACAACAGATTAAAAAGATCATACACCATGATAAAGTCAGGTTTATCTCAGGGATACAACGGCTCTTCAATATATGCAAATCATGTGATGCACCATATTAAAAAGTTAGAAGATAAAAATCACATGATAATAGATGCATAAAAATCTTTCAAAAAAATTCAGCACTCATTTATGATTAAAAGCTCTTCAAAAATGGTATGTAGAGATTCTCCCACAACATAATAAATGATATATAATAAAACCACAGCAAATATAATTGTTAATGGTAAAAAACTGAAAGCATTCCCTCTAAGATCAGGAACAAGAAAAGCGTGTGCACTCTTGCTACTATTATTCAACACAGTTTTGGAATTCCTAGCTATGGAAATCCCAGAAAAAAAGAAATAAAAGAATTCAGATTGGAAAAGAAGAAGGAAACTGCTTACTGTTTGCAGATGACATGATACTATACACAGAAAACCCTAAAGGTACTATCAGAAAATTACTAGAGCTAACCAGTGAATTTAGTGAAGTTCAGTTCAGTTCAGTCGCTCAGTTGTATCCTACTCTTTGCGACCCCATGAACCGCAGCACACCAGGCCTCCCTGTCCATCACCAACTCCGAGTCCACCCAAACCCATGTCCATCGAGTCGATGATGCCATCCAGCCATCTCATCCTCTGTCGTCCCCTTCTCCTCCTGCCCTCAATCTTTCCCAGTATCAGGGTCTTTTCCAATGAGTCAGCTCTTCGCGTAAGGTGGCCAAAGTATTGGAATTTCAGCTTCAACATCAATCCTTCCAATGAACATCCAGGACTGATCTCCTTTCGGATGGATTGGTTGGATCTTCTTGCAGTCCAAGGGACTCTCAAGAGTCTTCTCCAACACCATAGTTCAAAAGCATCAATTCTTCGGTGCTCAGCTTTCTTTATAGTCCAACTCTCACATCCATACATGACCACTGGAAAAACCATAGCCTTGACTAGATGGACATTTGTTGGTTTAGTAATGTCTCTGCTTTTTAATATGCTATCTAGGTTGGTCATAACTTTCCTTCCAAGGAGTAAGTGTCTTTTAATTTCATGGCTGCAGTCACCCAAAGTAGCAGGATACAAATCAATACACAGAAATCACTTGCATTCCTATACACTTACCAAAAAATGCAGAAAGATAATTAAAGAATCAATTCCATTTACCATTACAACATAAAGAATCTAATACCTAGGAATAAGCCTACTTAAAGAGACAAAAGATTTGTATATAGATTTATATACTGTAAGGCACTGATGAAAGAAATCAAAGATAATATAAGAAGATGGAGAGATACCCCATTTTCCTTGGTTGGAAGAATCAATATTGTGAAAATGACTAACCTACCAAGTGCAGTCTACAGATTCAATGCAATCCCTATCAAATTGCAAATAGCATTTTTCACAGAACTAGGCAAAAATATTCACAGTTCATATAGGAACAAAGAAGACCCCAAAGAGCAAATAAAATGTTGAGAAAGAAGAATGGAGCTGGAGGAATCAACCTTCTTGATTTTAGACTATAATACAAAACTGCAGTCATCAAGACAGTCTTGGTACTGGCCAAAAAAACAGACAAACAAACAAACAAAAAAAAAAACAAACAGAAATATAGACCAAAGAAAGAATATAGAAAGCCCAGATATAAGGTCACACAGCTATGGGCACCTTATCTCTGACAAAGGAGGCAAGAATATGGAATGGGGAAAATATAGTCTCTAAAATAAGTGATGCTGGGAAAACATGACAAGTGCATGTAAAAGAATGAAATTAGAATACTTCCTAACCCCATACACAAAGATAAACTCAAAATGGATTAAAGACCTAAATGTAAGACCAGAAACGATTAAAATATTAGAGGAAGACATAGGCAGAACACACTATGATATAAATTACCAAAAGATTCTCTGTGACCCACCTCCTAGAGAAATGGAAATAAGGACAAACAAGCAAAAAAAAAAAAAAAAAAAAAAGTGGAACGTAAACAAACTTAAAAACTTCTGCACAGCAAAGGAGACTATAAACAGGGTGAAAAGACAACACTCAGAATGGGAGAAAATAATAGCAAATGAAAATAATGATAAAGGATAAATTTCCAAAATATATGAGCAGCTCATGAAACTCAATACCAGAAAAACAAATAGCCCAATCAAAAAGTGGTCAGAAGACCTAAACAGACATTTCTCAAAAGACAACATACAGATGGCTAATGAACAATGAAAAGATGCACAGTATTGCTCATTATTAGAGAAACGCAAATGAAAAATACAATAAAATATCACCTTAAACCAGTCAGAATGGTCATCATCAAAAGACCTCTAAACAATAAATGCTGAATAGGTTGTACACAAAGGGGAACCCTCTTGCACTGTTGGTGGGAATGTAAATTGATACAGCCATAAGGAAGACAGTATTCTGTTGTCATTCAGTTGCTCAGTCATGTCCAAATCTTTGCCACCCCATGTACTGCAGCATGCCAGGCTTCCCTGTCTTTCACTATCTACCAGAGTTTGTTCAGATTCATGTACAATGGGTCAGTGATTCCATCCAACAATCTCATCCTCTGTTGTCCCATTCTCCTACTGCTCTCAATCTTTTCCAGCATCAGGGTCTTTTCCAATGAGTTGGCTCCTACCTTCAGGTGGCTGAAGTACTGAAGTTTCAGCTTCAACATCAGTCCTTCCAATGAATATCCAGGCTTAATTTCCTATAGGATTGACTGGTTTGATCTCCTTACTGTTCAAGAGACTAGCAAGAGTCTTTTCCAGGACCACAGGTTGAAAACATCAATTTTTCTGCACTCAGCCTCTTTTAAAGCCCAGCTCTCATATCCATACAAGACTACTGAAAAAAAATCACAGCTTTGACTATACAGACCTTTGAAGGTGGGCTCCCCAAGAGGCGCTAGTGGTAAAGAACCTGTCTGCCAATGAAGAAGATGTAAAAGATGTGAGTTCAATCCCTGGGTTGGGAAGAGCCGCTGGAGAAGGGAATGCAACCCACTCCAGTGTTCTTGCCTGGAGAATCCTATGGAGAGAGGAGCCTGGCAGGCTATAGTCCATGGGGGTGCACAGAGTCGGACACAACTGAAGCGACTTAGCACGCACACACACCACTGAAGGCAAAGTAATGTCTCTGCTTTTTAATATGCTGTCTAGGTTTGTCATTGCTTCTCTTCCAAAGATCAAGGATTTTTTAATTTCATGGCTGCAGTCACTCTCCTCAGTGATTTTGGAGCCCAAGAAAATAAAATCTGTCACTGTTTCCATTGTTTCCCCAGTTGCTTGGCCTAAAGTGATGCGACTGGATGTCATCTTAATTTTTTGAATGTTGAGTTTTAAGCCAGCTTTTTCCTTCTCATCTTTCACCTTCATCAAGACGCTCTTTTATTCCTCTTCACTTTCTGCCATAAGGGTGGTGTCATCTACATATCTGAGGTTATTGCTATTTCTCCCGGCAAGCTTGATTCCAGCTTGTGCTTCATCCAATCCAGCATTTCACATGATGTACTCTGCATATGAGTTAAATAAGCAGGGTGACAATCTACTTCTAACTGTAGCTTCTTGACCTGCATACAGATTTCTCAAGAGGCTTAGTTAAGGTGGCTGTATTTCCATCTCTTTAAGAATTTTCCGGTTTGTTGTGGTCTACACAGTCAAAGGCTTTCATGTAGTCAATGAAGTATACGTAGATGTTTTTCTGGAATTCTCTAGCTTTCTCTACAATTCAACAACTGTTTGCAATTTGTTCTCTGTTTCCTCTGTCTTTTCTAAATCCAGTTTATATATCTTAAAGTTCTCTGTTCAGATATTGTTGAAGCCTAGCTTGAAGGAATACAGTATGCAGATTTCTTAAAAAACTAGTAACAAAACAACCATATGATCCAACAATCCCATTACTGGCATATACCTTTAGAGAATCATAATTGAAAAAGACACATGTAGCCCAACGTTGATTGTAAAACTGTTTACCACAACTAAGACACAGTAGCAACCTAGGTGTCCATCAAAAGATGAAAGAATAAAGAAACTGTGGTACATATATACAATGAATGTTGTTGTTGTTCAGTCCCTCACTTGTGTCAGACTCTGTGACTCCATGGGTTGTAGCATGCCAACCTTCCCTGTCCTGCACTTCCTCCCTCAGTTTGCTGAAACTCATGTTCATTGTGTCAATGATGCCATACAACCATCTTATCCTCTGTTACCTGCTTCTGCTCCTGCCCTCAATCTTTGCCAGCATCAGGGTCTTTTTCAAAGAGTCAGCACTTCACATCAGGAGGCCAAAGGATTGGCAGTTCAGTTTCAGCATGAGCCCTTCCAATGAATATTCAGGGTTGATTTCGGATTGACTGGTTAGATATCCTTGGTCTCCAAGAGTCTTCTCCAGCATCACAGTTTGAAAGCATTAATTCTTCAGTGCTCAACCTTCTTTATGGACTACTGGAAAAACCATAGTTTGACTATATGAACCTTTGTTGGCAAAGTGATGTCTCTGCTTTTTAGTAACCAGTCTAGATTTGTCATTTTTTTCCCCATCTATTTGCCATGAAGTGATAGGACTGGATGTCATGATATTTGTTTTTTGAATGTTGAGTTTTAAGCCTGCTTTTTCATTCTCCTATTTCACCTTCATCAAGAAGCTCTTTAGTTCCTCTTTCTGCCATTAGGGTGGTGTCATCTGCATATCTTAAGCACTGTTTTGGTCTCTGTTTCCTGTAAAATGTCATGAATCTCTGTCTATAGTTATTCAGGTATTCTGTCTATCAGCTCTAACCCCTTGAATCTATTCCTCACCTCCACTATAAGGGGTTTGGTTTGGGTCATACATGAATGGCCTATTGGTTTTCCTTACTTTCTTCAGTTTGAGCCTGAATTTTCCAATAAGAAGCTGATGGTCTGAGCCACAGTCAGCTCTACGTCTTGTTTTTGTTGTCTGTATAGAACTTCTCCATCTTCAGCTGCCAAGAATATAATCAATCTGCTCTCAGGATTGACCTTCTGGTGATGTCTTCATGTAGAGTCATCTCTTGTACTTTGGAAGAGGGTTTTGCCATGACCAGTGTGTTCTTGGGGAATCTCTGCTAGCCTTTGCCCTGCTTAATTTTCTACTCCAAGGTCAAACTTGCTTGTTACTTCAGGTATCTCTTGACGTTCTACTTTTGCATTCCAGTCCTTTATGATGAAAAGGACATCTTTTTTGCTGTTAGTTGTAGATGGTCTTGTAGGTCTTCCTAGAATCATTCAACTTCAGCTTCTTCTGCTTTAGTGATTGGGGCATAGACTTAGATTACTGTGATGTTGAATGGTTTGTCTTGGAAACGACTGAGATCATTCTGACATTTTTGAGACTTCACCTACGTACTGCATTTTGAACTCTTTCTTAGACTATGAGGGTTACTCCATTTCTTCTAAGAGATTCTTGCCCACAGTAGTAGATATAATGGTCATCTGAATTAAATTCACCCATTCCTATCCATTTTAGTTCACTGATTTCTAAAATGTTAAGATTCACTCTTACCATCTCCTGTTTGACCACTTGCAATTTACCTTGAGTCATGGACCTAATGAATTCCAGGTTTCTACACAATATTGTTCTTTATGACATTGGAGTTTACTTTCACCACCAGACACATCCACAACTAGACTTTCTTTCTGCTTTGGCTCAGCCTCTTCATTCTTTCTGGAGTTATTTTCTGCTCTTCCCCAGTAGTGTATTGGGTATCTACTGACCTAGAGGCCTCTTCTTTTAGTGTCATATATTTTTGTCTTTCCATACTTTTCATGGAGTGTTCAAGAATACTGAAGTGGTTTGCCATTCCCTTCTCCAGTGGACCATGTTTTTTCAGGTCCTGACTATCAGGGACATGCATTCAGCTGTCCCACCGAGCCATAGGACATGCCTGAGCCTTGGTTGTCCCACTGCTGGTCCTCTTGAGTTTGTAAAGCTTCACTGGCCACTGGGTGCTGGCTAATGTGCTACCTGGGGGCCTGGACAAAGGCCCTATTGGAGTTGTTGGCTGGAGCCAATTGATACTGGAGGATCCCCAGGAGCAGAGGGCTCCTTGTCCTCTCTGCTGTTGCTGGATGCCCTGGGGCTGATCTGCAGCCCAGGAGCTGTGGGGAATAGAAGGCTCCCCAGCATCATCATCACCACTGGCCACCATGGGGCCAATCCACAGTGGGATTTTCCTTTTATAGGAACCCATTTGAGTCAGTGCTAACGAGGTGGATGAAGCTAGAGCTTATTATACAGAGTCAACTAACTAAGAATGAGAAAATAAATCCTATTTTAACACATACATATGGAATCTAGAAAAATGGAGCCAATGAACCTATTTGCAGAGAATCAGTGGAGACACAAATATAGAGAACATACTTGTGGACTCAGAGGGGGGAAGGAAAGGGTGGGATGAATGAAATGAGTAGCACAAAAACATATACACTATTATATGTAAAATAGTCAGTGGGAATTTGCTGTATGACTCAGGAAGCTCAAACCTGTGTTCTGTGACAACCTAAAGGGATGGGATAGGGTGGGAGGTGAAAGGGAGTTTCAAGAGGGAGGGGGCATACATATACCTATGACTGATTCATGCTGATGCATGGCAGAAAGCAACACTGTATTGTAAAGTAATTATCCTTCAATTAAAAATAAATTAATTAATTAAGGAAAAAAGACATGATGATGTGTAAGGTTGAGGTTACATGCCCCTTTGCACCATTCACAGAATGCTGGAAAGGGCAGATGTGAAAATACTGCAGTAAATGAGCTATTGTCTTCCCTCATATTGACTGTGCCCCCGGCCACTTACTATCATGAAAGATTAAAGGAACAAAACTCCCACTTTCCAGATGTGAGCTAAGAAAGCCCCAGTATGCCACTAGGTTAGGCCCCTGAGGCACTTCTCTAACAGGGAGAGGGCTCTGAAATTAGTATGCTGTCTCCATGCCTTGCTTAAAGGTAGACTGGAGTTCATGTAATGGCCTCTCCACATAACTATTCTTCTTCTCCCTCCTGGCAGCTTATTTTTACTATAGTTTTCTCCTGTGTACACTTTATCTGGCTTTTTCTAAGATTGGACCATGTTTCTAGCATATCCCCAGCTACCAGGTTTCTCTGAACCTAGAGCAGAAGCAGAGTCTTAGCTCCTTCTGCACCCTGAAAAATCATATGACTGACACTCAGGATACCCCCTGGACTTTATGACTATCAGATTATCCTTTAGAGGTAACAGGAAGACATCCTTTTTGATTCATTTATTTCTCAGCCTGTATCAAACCACCTTCAGGAGGGCCAGCCAGAGAGCATGGAATTGATCCCAGAAGGTCTTCTAACATAGTCACATAATCATATGTCATGTGACATATGGCGTTTACTTTTTGCATTTTAGTAGAAATGTAGCCTCATTTAATGGTTTTTAAATCCCATGAATAAACACGGAAAATATTTTTAATGCAAGTTAAATTATTAGTAGAAGTATTAGTAGAAAAATTGAAGGGAAAAGTTGAAAATAATGGTAAGACACATAGTTCCTCAAATAGTCCCCTTGATTAAAAAGTTAAAACTCGAAATACCTGGAATCCCCAACTGATGAATATGACACAATAATTTATTTCCATTTTGTTGGCAATAAGAACTACTTATTTCTTTGGCTTCCCTATGCTATTAGAAAAAGTCCTATAAAACTGATACTACTGACCATATTGGTAAGAAATGTGCACACATGTCTACATAGAATGTAAGTAAGCATTGATGCAGAATTGATTAGCAACTGTAATTGCAGTAACATGCTCTCTGCTGCTGGGAATGATGATTTGTGGCATATTGAGAGTGAAAAGTATGATTTTCAGGGACATGGGATTCCCAACATTAAGGCTGGATCTATAATTACCTAAATTGAATAGCAAATAACATAATTATTGAATGAGATTGTAGAGTGTAATAGTTAAGAGCATGGGCTTTAGAAGGAGACAGCTCTGATTTTTAAGACAAATTTTAATATGTATTCATTTGTTGACATGCAACAAGTTCCTCAAATTCTGTCTCTTCTACAATAAAGTGGGAATGCCAATAGTGTTTACTTCTTTAGGTGATTGTGAGGATTAAAAGAGACAATGTAAGTAAAGCAAAATTTGTGTCTCTCATACTGTAGTCGCTCAAAAAACAAACAGAAAAACTTGTTCTATTAGTTTACCAGAAACTCTAGTTACTGGAAGACACCTATCTAACGGTCCACTGAAGCAAAGTCAGCCTATGAATGAGATGCACTTTTGTGACTGATCAGATTCAGATTTAGAGGCAACTGGCAATCTGTGGTGCCTCAGTGCATATTCTGAGGTTCCGCCCTACGAACTCAAGCTGGAAACACTAGAGGAAATCTTCCCAGAATGGGGAATGTAAAAGTGAAATGCCAAGGTTGCCTAATTATTTCCAACAAATTCTTAAAGCCTTTCGATGTGAACGATGCATAAGTGTTTGATGATGACCCACAGTTTCTACATTATTCTGTCTTTTAAATACAAATAAATTTGAGTTTTCCTTAAACAAATGTATCAAGATTCAAATAAAACAGGTGTAAGATGAGATGTGAAAAAAAGTTATGGAAAGATACTCTACTTTTTATTTCTGCTGCATCTGGGAAAGCATTCGTCTTATCTGATGCTCTTTCCCTTTCTTTTTTATTATACACTAATCTGCACAGATGGTGAATCATGGTATTCTCTGCTACTAGCTGCAGAGAGGAATTTTTAAGGAAATGGGAGTTTAAAGGTTTTTACATGAAGCACTAGGATCTCTTCTACTTTTTCTCATAATGCTCAAATTATTTTTACTGTTGTGAGTTACAAATGAATGATTGAAGTACTGCTCCTGGAAGAAATTGACCTACTATTTAAAAAGATCCTTATGGCCTAAAGCAGCTATCTCCTGCCCCACCCAGTATGAGAGTGCCAAGTCCCCAGTAAAAGGCACTAAAGTGGCTAAGATATGAGATTCATCCCTGAACTGACCTTATTCCAAATTATGAGCCCTACCCAATTTTTGTCTAAGTTTTGTTGATATACCTCCTGATCATCTAGCCTCTCTTTTAATAAATTCAACAGGGTTGTGGCCTTGATTTAACTGTATCTCTCATCTCCAACTAAAATATTTATTTCCTTTTTTTTTTTTCCTGGCCCAGCACCACTCAGCCTAACCACCTGGTACCTTGACATCTCCTGTTTGACGTTAAGACACCACTCCTCCTCCCAAACAACACTCTTAAGCAGGTCTGTTGGACACAGCCCAGTGTTTATAAAATCACTCACCCTCCTCAGGTCTTGCCCAAGAAGCTTGATACTGGACATTAATGATCATTCTCAAAGAAATCTTATAGGAAGAAATTACAAGTTAGCAATGAAGCCTAAGACTTTTTATTAAAATTATACATACAGAAACACAAACATATATACATATATACAAAATTGAAAGTCAAGTAATGTCTAATTTGTTCTAATCACATTTAACCGGAGCACACTACTTAAAAAAAAAAAGTATACCCCTCTAAAGACATTCAAAATATAGTGACACAGAATGATGCTGATGCTTATAATACATTAGTTTTTAAACCTAAAATGAAATAGTGAAAAAAGTCAAAAAGAAACAAAAGGAAAACTATTAATAATTAGTCAATATTAATAGTTAATAATAAGGCTATTATTAATAATTAAGGCCAGGTACAAACAATTAATACAATACTAAGGTTAAGAAGTTCATCTCTATTGAAGTTAAACTGTAAAATCTCGGTCTTGAACAATGAATTCTCATGTATATCGCTTTGATGATCACAAACCACTTAAAATGTACAAGCAGAATCTTTGAGGACAAAGAAAGGAGATCAGAGGCAACTCACTGTCATGGGAAGACTAAGTGCTTTAAGATCAGGAAGTCTGGAGGCGGACTTAAAATGGCGGAGGAATAGGATGAGGAGACGACTTTCTCTCCCACAAATTCACCGAAAGAACGTTTAGACGCCGAGCAAATTCCACAAAACAACTTGTGAATGCTGGCAGAGGACATCAGACACACAGAAAGGCAGCTCATAGTCTTCAAAAGGAGGTAGGACAAAATATAAAAGATAAAAAGAGAGACAAAAGAGGTAGGGGTGGAGATCTGTCCCAGGAAGGGAGTCTTAAAAAAGAGAGAAGTTTCCAAACACCAGGAAACACTCTCTCCGGCAGGTCTGTGGAGAGCCTTGGAATCACCAAGGGCAAAATAACCGTGAGGAAAAATACATAAATAATTAAAACCCACGGTTTATGTACCTAATAGCAATTCCCAGTGGGCACGCAGTGCAGACGCATCCCCAACTAGCAAGCGGGGGCTGGGCAGGGAAGGGTGGGCTGCATTGCTTTGGGTAAGGACTGAGCCTGAATGCCCTGCAGGCAATCTGAGGGAACTAGATTGAGACAGTAACCTAGACCATGGGATAGTTTTCCCATGAAAAACCTTAACCTAAGACACTGCCAGGCCCGCTCACAAAACAAAGGACTGAGCAGAGCAAGCCTACTGTGGACCGGCCCATCCCCCACAGGAGACAGGCAGGCGAGGGCAGACAGAGGCAGAAGGGTGGAATCACGATGCCAAAGAGGCATTCTATACCAAACTGCAAACAGACCTTGCTGTTAACCAGGACTTCTTGGGACTCTGGAGGGTCGACACCCACCAAGAGGGTCGCAGCCAGAGATCAGCTCCCCAGGGGAGAGCACAGCACACCTGGGAAGCTGCACCCATTGTACATCCAGAAAACCGAGCGGCTGGGACAGGGGAAAGTAAAAATGCGCAGCTCCCAACCACGCTAGCCAAAAACCTGGTCACCAGAGCTGCTCAGACGTGGCAAGGGCACAAAACCCAGGCTCAACCAAGTCTGAGCCTTTGTGAAGTACCCAGGAACCAGAACATGAGCAGCTTAGACCTGGGAAGTACAGGCAACCCCAGGGGCCGTGTCAGACAGTTCCCAGCAGTGCAACATAGAGCCTGAGCAGTGTAGACTGGGAAAGCATGCACGCCGTGAGCGAGGCAAACCCAGTGTGGCCGAAACATTGTGAACACACACCAGTGAGATTTGTTTGCAGTGTTCCTCCCTCCCCACAGCACGACTGAACAAGTGAGACTAAAAAAAAAAAAAATTGACCACCACCGCCCCCCTTGTGTCACAGCGGAAATTAGACACTGAAGAGACCAGCAAACAGCAGAAGCTAAAAGAAACAGAGGGAATCACTTGGAAGTGACAGATGCAACAGATTAAAACCATGTAATTAGCGCTGACTACATAGAAGGGGCCTAGAGACCTTGAGAAGTACAAGCTGGACCAAGGAACTATCTGAAAATGAACTGACACCACACTGTCCATAACAGCTTCAGAGAGAGTCCTAGATATATTTTTACTATTATCATTTTTTTTAATTTTTAAAACTTTTTTTATTATTATGTTTTATTTTTTAAATTTTATTATATTTCTTATTTTATTTTTAATTTTAAGTCCCCTATTGCTCCTTCAATTTTCATTTTTATAACCTACTATTACCTTGCCAAAAAAAAAAACCTATTTTTATTTGTTTTTTTTTGTTAAGATTTTATTTTTAAAGTAAACCTCATTTATACATAGTTTATCATTTTTGTGACCTTGGTGTTGTTGTTTTTTTTCATTTTTTTCTCTTTTTTTAGTATGGTATTTTTCAGAACCTAACCTCTACTCTAGATTTTTAATCTTTGCTTTTTAGTATTTGTTATCAACTTTGTATCTTCAAGAACCCAATCTTCAGCACCCATTGTTATTTGGGAGCGAGATCACTGGCTTGATTGCTCTCTCCCCCCTTTAACTCTCCTTTTTCTCCACCAGGTCGCCTCCATCTCCCCACTCCCTCTTTCCTTCTCTACACAACTCTGTGAATCTCTTTGTGTGTTCCGGGCTGTGGAGAACACTTAGAGAACTGATTACTGGCTGGATCTGTCTCTCCCCTTTTCATTTCCCCTTTTCTACTCCTGGCCACCTCTGTCTCCTTCCTCCCTCTTCTTTTCCCTGTGTACCTCTGTGAACATCACTGAGAGATCCAGACGGTGGGAAGCACATAGGGAAGTGATTACTGGTTAGATTGCTCTCTCCCCTTTTGATTTCCCTCTTCTCCCCCAGGCCACCTCTATCTCCCTCCTCCCTCTTCTCTTCTCCATGTAACTCTGTGAACCTCTCCGGGTGTCCCTCACTGTGGAGAAACTATTCATCATTAACCTAGATGTTTTATCATTGGTGCGGTATAGATGGAGACGTCTTGATGCTACTGTAAGAATAAGACCGAAAGCCAGAGACAGGAGACTTAAGTCCAAATCTTGAGAACACCAGAGATCTCCTGAATCCAGGAAGCATTAAACAATAGGAGCTCATCAAATGCCTTCATAAATACACTGAAACCAAGCATCACCCAAGGACCAAAAAGTCCCAGAGTAAGATGTACCATGCAAATTCTCCAGAAACACAGGAATATAGCCCTGAGCTTCAATATACAGGCTGCTCAAAGTCACATCAAACACACTGACATCTCAAAACCCATTACTGGACACTTCATTGCACTCCAGAGAGAAGAAATCAAGCTCCACCCACCAGAACACCAACACAAGCTTCCCCAACCAGAAAACCTTGAGAAGCCACCCATCTAACCCCACCCACAGCGAGGAACCTCCACAATAAACAGGAACCACACACTGCCAGAAAACAGAAAGACCACCCCAAACACAGCAATTTAAACAAGATGAAAAGGCAGAGAAATACCCAGCAGGTAAAGGAACAGGATAAATGCCCTCCAAATCAAACAAAAGAGGAAGAGGTAGGGAATTTACCTGATAAAGAATTCCGAATAATGATAGTAAAAATGATCCAAAATCTGGAAAACAAATTGGAGTTACAGATAAATAACCTGGAGACAATAAACGAGAAGATGCAAGAAAATTTTAACAAAGACTTAGAAGAAATAAAAAAGAGTCATTATATAATGAATAATGCAATAAATGAGATCAGAAACACTCTGGAGGGAACCAACAGTAGAATAACGGAGGCAGAAGATAGGATAAGTGGAGTAGAATAGAGAATGATAGAAATAAATGAAACATAGGGGAAAAAAGAAAAAAAGAATTAAAAGAAATGAGGGCAACCTCAGAGACCTCTGGGACAATGTTAAACACACCAACGTACGAATCATAGGAGTCCCAGAAGAAGACAAAAAAAAAAGACCATGAGAAAATACTCGAGGAGATAATAGTTGAAAACTTCCCTAAAGTGGGGAAGGAAATAATCACCCATGTCCAAGAAACCCAGAGAGTCCCAAACAGGATAAACCCAAGGTGAAATACCACAAGACACATAGTAATCAAATTAACAAAGATAAAACACAAAGAACAAATATTAAAAGCAGCAAGGGAAAAACAACAAATAACACACAAGGGGATTCCCATAAGGATAACAGCTGATCTTTCCATAGAAACTCTTCAGGCCAGAAGGGAATGGCAGGACATACTTAAAGTGATGAAAGAAAATAATCTACAGCCCAGATTACTGTATCCTGCAAGAATCTCCTTCAAATACGAAGGAGAAATCAAAAGCTTTACAGACAAGCAAGAGCTGAGGGAATTCAGCACCACCAAACCAGCTCTCCAACAAATGCTAAAGGATCTTGTTTAGACAGGAAGCATAGAAAGGGTGTATAATCTCGAACCCAAAACAATAAAGTAAATGGCAACGGGATCATACTTATCAATAATTACCTTAAATGTAAATGGGTTGAATGCCCCAACCAAAAGACAAAGACTGGCTGAATGGATACAAAAACAAGACCGCTATGTTTGTTGCCTACAAGAGACCCACCTCAAAGCAAGGGACACATACAGACTGAAAGTGAAGGGCTGGAAAAAGATATCCCATGCAAATAGAGACCAAAAGAAAGCAGGATCAGCAATATTCATATCAGATAAAATAGACTTTGAAACAAAGGTGGTGAAAAGAGACAAAGATGGACACTACATAATGATCAAAGGATCAATCCAAGAAGAAGATATAACAATTATAAATATATATGCACCCAACATAGAAGTACCACAATATGTAAGGCAAATGCTAACAAGTATGAAAGGGGAAATTAACAATAACACAATAATAATGGGAGACTTTAATACCCCACTCACACCTATGGACAAATGCACTAAACAGAAAATTAACAAGGAAACCTAAGCTTTAAATGATACAATGGACCAGTTAGACCTAATTGATATCTATAGGTCATTTCACCCCAAAACAATGAATTTCCCCTTTTTCTCAAGTGCACACGGAACCTTCTCCAGAATAGATCACATTCTGGACCATAAATCTAGTCTTGATGAATTCAAAAAAAAAATTGAAGTCATTCCAAGCATCTTTTCTGACCACAATGCAGTAAGATTAGATGTCAATCACAGGAGAAAAACTAATACAAATTCCAACATATGGAGGCTGAACAACACACTGCTGAATGACTAACAAATCAAAGAAGAAATCAAAAAAGAAATCAAAATATGCATAGAAACGAATGAAAATGAAAACACAACAACCCAAAACCTATGGGACCCAGTAAAAGCAGTGCTAAGGGGAAGATTCATAGCAATACAGGCTCACCTCAAGAAACAAGAAAGAAGTCAAATAGAAAACCTAACTCTACACCTAAAGCAACTAGAAAAGGAAGAAATGAAGAACCCCAGGGTTAGTAGAAGGAAAGAAATCTTAAAAATTAGGGCAGAAATAAATGCAAAAGAAACAAAAGAGACCATAGCAAAAATCAACAAAGCTAAAAGCTGGTTCTTTGAGAAGATAAATAAAATTGACAAGCCATTAGCCAGACTCATCAAGAAACAAAGGGAGAAGAATCAAATCAACAAAATCCGAAATGAAAACGGAGAAATCACAACAGACAACACAGAAATAAAAATGATCATAAGAGACTATTATTAGCAACTATATGCAAATAAATTGGACAACTTGGAAGAACGGACAAATTCTTAGAAAAGTACAACTTCCCAAAACTGAACAAGGAAGAAATAAAAAAATCTCAACAGACCCATCACAAGCACGGAAATTGAAACTGTAATCAAAAATCTTCCAACAAATAAAAGCCCAGGACCAGATGGCTTCACAGCTGAATTCTACCAAAAATTTAGAGAAGAGCTAACACCTACCCTACTCAAACTCTTCCAGAAAATTACAGAGGAAGGTAAACTTCCAAACTCATTCTATGAGGCCACCATCACCCTAATACCAAAACCTGACAAAGATGCCACACAAAAAAAGAAAACTACAGGCAAATATCGCTGATGAACAAAGATGCAAAACTCCTTAACAAAATCCTAGCAAACAGAATCCAACAACATATTAAAAAGATCATACATCATGACCAAGTGGGCTTTATCCCAGGGATGCAAGGATTCTTCAATGTCAGCGAATCAATCACTGTAATACAGCACATAAACAAATTGAAAAATAAAAACCATATGATTATTTAAATAGATGCAGAGAAAGCCTTTGACAAAATTCAACATCCATTTATGATAAAATCCCTCCAAAAAGCAGCAACAGAAGGAACATACCTCAACATAGTAAAAGCTATATATGACAAACCCATGGCAAACATGATCCTAAATGGTGAAAAACTGAAAGCATTTCTCCTAAAATCAGGAAAAAGACAAGGGTGCCCACTCTCACCACTACTATTGAACATAGTTTTGTAAGTTTTGGCCACAGCAATCAGAGCAGAAAAAGAAATAAAAGGAATCCAGATTGGAAAAGAAGAAGTAAAACTCTCACTGTTTGAGGATGACATGATCCTCTACATAGAAAACTCTAAACACTCCACCAGAAAATTACTAGAGCTAATCAATGAATATATTAAAGTTGCAGGATATAAAATTAACACACAGAAATCCCTTGCATTCCTATACATTAACAACGAGAAAACAGAAAGAGAAATTAAGGAAACAATTCCATTCACCATCGCAACGAAAAGAATAAAATACCTAGGAATATATCTACCTAAAGAAATAAAAGACCTACATATAGAAAACTATAAAACACAGATGAAAGTAATCAAAGAGGACAGAAATAGATGGAGAAATATACCGTGTTCATGGATCGGGAGAATCAATATAGTGAAAATGAGTATACTACCCAAAGCAATCTATAGATTCAATGCAATACCTATCAAGCTTCCAACGGTATTCTTCAGAGAACTAGAACAAATAATTTCACAATTTTATGGAAATACGAAAAGCCTCGAATAGCCAAAGCAATCTTGAGAAACAACAATAGAACTGGAGGAATCAACCTGCTGGACTTCAGGCTATACTACAAAGTCACAGTCATCAAGACAGTATGGTACTGGCACAAGGACAGAAATATAGATCAATGGAACAAAATAGAAAGCCCAGAGATAAATCCACACACCTACGGACACCTTATCTTTGACAAAGGAGGCAAGAATATAAAATGGAGAAAAGACAATCTCTTTAACAAGTGGTGCTGGGAAAACTGGTCAACCACTTGTAAAAAAATGAAACTAGAACACTTTCTAACACCATACACAAAAATAAACTCAAAATAGAATAAAGATCTACAAGTAAGACCAGAAAACTATAAAACTCCTAGAGGAAAACATAGGCAAAACACTCTCTGACATAAACCCCAGCAGGATCCGCTAGGACCCACCTCCCAGAATATTGGAAATAAAAGTGAAAATAAACAAATGGGACCTAATTAAAATTAAAAGCTTTTGCACAACAAAAGAAACTATAAGCAAGGTGAAAAGACAGCCTTCGGAATGGGAGAAAATAATAGCAAACAAAGCAACAGACAAACAATTAATCTCAAAAATATACAAGCAACTCCTGCAGCTCAATTTCAGAAAAATAAACGACCCAATCAAAAAGTTGGCCAAAGAACTAAACAGACACTTCTCCAAAGAAGACATACAGATGGCTAACAAACACATGAAAAGATGCTCAACATCACTCATTATCAGAGAAATGCAAATCAAAACCACAATGAGGTACCATTTCACGCCCATCAGAATGGCTGCTACCCAAAAGACTACAAGCAATAAATGCTGGAGAGGGTGTGGAGAAAAGGGAACCCTCTACACTGTTGGTGGGAATGTAAACTAGTACAGCCACTATGTAGAACAATGTGGAGATTCCTTAAAAAACTGGGAATAGAACTGCCATATGACCCAGCAATCCCACTGCTGGCCATACACACTGAGGAAACCAGAATTGAAAGAGACACGTGTACTCCAATGTTCATCACAGCACTGTTTATAATAGCCGGAACATGAAAGCAGCCTAGATGCCCATCAGCAGATGAATGGATAAGGAAGCTATGGTACATATACAGAATGGAATATTACTCAGTCATTAAAAAGAATACATTCGAATCAGTTCTAACGAGGTGGGTGAAACTGGAGCCTATTATACAGAGTGAAGCAAGCCAGAACGAAAAACACCAATATAGTATACTAACACATATATATGGTATTTAGTCAATCGGTAAAGATAACCCTGTATGTGAGACACAAAAAGAGTCACAGATAAATAGAACAGTATTATGGACTCTATGGGAGAGGGCGAGGGTGGGAGGATATGGGAGAATGGCATTGAAGCATGTAAATTACCATATGTGAAACGAATCGCCAGTCCAGGTTCGACACATGATACAGGGTGTTTGGGGCTGGTTCACCGGGATGACCTGGAGGGATGGGATGAGGAGGGAGGTGGAAGGGGGTTCTGGAATGGGAAAACATGTACACCCATGGTGGATTCATGTCAATGTATGGAAAACCAATACAATATTGTAAAGTTAAAAAATAGAATATAAACTAATTAAAAAAAAAATAAGATCAGGAAGCCTGGAATCTGGTCTTAGTCCTGCCATGAACTCTTTGTGGTCTTTCTGGGCCTCAGTTTATACTTATAAACTGTATAAGTTTACTTGTGTGACATTCATGTTTGGTTAATATCAGAGATTATCAGGAAACAGTGAAAAACTCACCTGGAACTTAAACAGGAGTCTCTTTTCCAGATCCTTGTATTATTTCATATGATGACCATGTAGAAGGCAGGTTTTGGGATCCTCGACAGCTATTATGACTCAGGATGTGGAAAAGAGTGAAAGGAGCTTATCTGATAGAGTAGGAAAAAAATCAAGGGATGAGAAAGAGTCTGGATGTCAAATCTTTGGGAAACTGGCCTCAGCTACCTCAGATGAAGTTTGTCATTGCACAGTTTGGGCTCCCCTATCACTTTATAGAGATGTCTATGAAAACCCATTTAGCATTTCTGGAAAGATCAGAACCTTCATAAAGCAAGCCCCTTGAGGTTTAGTGCCCATTTGAGCCCTCTCTCTAGAGATTCCCATATCCTATATTGTGTAGTCACCCACAGGTGAGTCTGACATGCACTGGTGTTAAAGAAGTTTTATAAAGAAGGTACATGTCTTATCAAGTGTCTGGCACCTACTAGAACACTGAAAAAGAATGCTAAAACATGTACTGAATGAATTAATACGTTTCAGATACTGAAATCTAGCACAAACATAGACCTCAATAGAACAAGTTACTCTGGGAATCAGGGAAACTTCCAAAGGCTATCACTACACCAAAGATTTTTTTTTTATTAATTCATTTTAATTGGAGGATAATTACTTTGCAATATTGTGATGGCTTTTGCCATACATCAACATGACTCAGTCATGGGTGTACATATGTCCCCCCACCCTGAATTCCCTCCCTTCTCCCTCCCCACCCTATCCCTCTGGCTTGTCCAACAGATAAGATAATCTGAGGTAACACCATAGTGAGAAGGATGGGTGGTTATACCACTACAAATAAATACGCTTTGTCTTAGGGTACAAGGTCATTCCCCTTAGCCAGTTAAAAACTAAGGCACCAAAAAGATAAGGATGTAAAACTTTGGAGTTTAGGAGTGGTTTCCCCAAAACTGAGAGGGAAGAAGAGTTCAGGTATTATCCAAAATGAAGTCTCAGACCTTTCTACCCATATCATTCTGTAATTAGTATTTATTTAGACCATTCCACTGGTGCATGAACATTTAGGATTCTAGGATCTGACCTACCACCACTATGTTCTGTCTTACACTATCCGTATAAGGAAGTTGAAATTCAGAAGAAAATAATCACATAGAATTGAATCCAGTGATACAATTATGGTAATGATTGACTATATTTATACAATTAGCAGTCTCTTCAAGAGATTGACCTGCTAATTCAGGAATCACCACTAGCTTCTCTTGAGCCATAGCTTTATAGTCCATGCTATGCTATTTTGTCCATCATGAAAGGGCTGGCAGTTCACAAATCATATGAAGGCAGGATCACACTCTGAAGTGTGATCACTTTTTGTAAGTTGACATGCTCTTCCTACAGCCATGCTGTCATTAAAACACCACTGTTACTTAGTCGCTTCAGTTGTGTCTGACTCTGTGCAACCCTATGGACTGCAGCCTGCCAGTCTCTGTCCATGGGATTCTCTCGGCAAGAGACCTAGAGTGGGTTGCCATGACCTTCTCCAGTCATTAAAACACTAGGTCAAATCAAATAAATCCATCAAGGTGCTACAAAATATGCATGCAAAGAGAATGGATGTGATGTTGAGAATAATAAAATAGTCCATGAATGTTAACTCGCTTCAGTGTGTCCAACTCTTTGTGACCCTGTGGACTGTGGCCCAGCAGGCTCCTCTATCCAAGGGATTCCAGGCAAGAATACTGGAGTGAGTTGCCATGCCCTCCTCCAGGGGATCTTCCTGACCCAGGGATAAAAACCACATCTCTTAAGTCTCCTGCATTGGTGGGTTCAATGCAACCTGGGATGCCCAAAATAGTCCATAAAAGTTATGAAATAAATCAACTGTTCTTTCAGGCATGGGAAACCAATCACATACATCCAGTGTATTATAAATACTGTAAGCACACATATATTATACAACGAGCACTTATTGATGTACTCAGAGAAACACAAAGTGATGAAGGTGTTTACATCATAGAAGCATTTTCTATCAAGGAGGCATTGGCACATTGACTGAAACAATGATTTAGCCTCTAGTCAATGGCTTTTCCAAGGACAATCCCTCTGGTGAATACTTTTCATGGAGAACATGTATATCACTAGAAAGATGACTCACAAATAGGAAATACAGAGAGATACACTTATATCATGAAAGAAGCTTCTCAGGTAGGTAGCTCTAAGATGTCCTAAATGGATTTTCTGCTTTCCTCTAAAACCATGTTTTTAATCTCAGATCATGGGGGAAAATGTACCCCCAAATTTGAGCCAAATAATGAATGAGTTGAGAGGTCAACATGCTTCCCTCTTTCCTTCCTATCCTCTTGTCCCCTCTCCCTTCCTTCCTCCCCTCCTTAATTTCCTCCTTTTTAGCTTCATCCCATATTGTTTTTTGTAAAGTGCATTAGATGCTCCTCCTCACACTATATTAGCAATGCCAGCATTCATAGTGAGCATTTGCTTATGTAAGCAGAGTTGCAGATACAAATGAGATACTACCCTTGCTCTTAGAGAGTTCACCAACCACTATCAAAAATCACATGTAGGCAGTTAATAAAAAATGCCAGTAAGAACAAAATGTGTCATTTAAAAAAGAATATAAGCAAAGAAAAGAATGACTAGTTTCAACTCTAAAGACTTTGAGAAAGTATACTGTACAAGACGGCATTTGAACTTTGAGAGATAGAATTTTCACCAGTAAGGAAATAGAAAGAAAAAAAAAAAAATCCAGCTAGGAAATAGCATGTTAAAGACATGAAGAAGAGAAAGGCAGTGGTTGTACTTAGTTTTCTCTGTGAAACACTATTGGCGTTGCTGGTGCTCATGTGAGTTTCTGGAATGGAACTACCTCCTCCTCCTTCTAGCAAAAAGGATAGAAGCTAGTCCAAACAGTGACGTAGAACCTTAGTCATAGAGCTTTGTCAGCTTCATCACTTATCTACTTCCTTAGAAAGTGTCTTGAAAACCTAAAAATTCCATTTTATTTCCTTTCTAGTGCTTGTTAAGCCAAGAGAATTAAACCAGAGTAATTCAAAAATAGAACCTAAATCATTGTTCCCTTAGATATTATCAAGTCCATCCTGATAGGCTCATGCTTAATTTAGTATTTTTCCCCTCAGAGATCTCTTAGTCTCTCCTTGCTATCTTGCTATCTGCCATCTATTAGAACATCTTCAGCATTTAAGATGCCTCAATACACGGCAGAAATTCAAATGTAGAAAAAGATTTAAGTTTTCTTGCAAGGGTATCCTGAGTTCTGAATAATAAAGACTATTTGTGATGCTATGTGGATCTGGCTCATTCTGGATTTGCCAGAGTCAACTGTTAAATAGTCAGAAATTTTGTGAACTTGTTAATATTATATTGGTACCTTCAAATTGATCAGAGTGGGAGTATTTATAGTATGGAAACTGACAAAGGCTCCAAGCTTTTGAATCTTATTTTCAGAGAGTAATTTGTTAAATTTTTACCATACCATACTGAATAATTTGCTTCTTAAGAGTCCTCAAATATGCCACATCAGTTAGCTATGAGCACACAAAGACTTTCAGAGGATTATCACCATATTTTATGATGAATGGAATGTTGTTGTCCAAAGAAGTTTCTTGGTAAATGGATATCAACAGTGGTGCTAGTCAAAAGCCCACTGTACTAGTCAAGACTATGCCTGCTGCAGTGGAAAGAGTAGAAGCATTGAACTACAGCATCTAATAATACTAGCTCTATTCCTAATTGACTGTGTACTTTACAGAAGTTTATTTATGTCTGTTTATCTATGCCTCGGTATTGTGTTGTTCTCATCTGAAAAATAGGGATCTTAATATTTATGTAACAGAGATATAAAGGTTAAATAGGATGATACGCAAAGGCACTCAGAATAACGTATAGAATAGAATGAAGAAAAGTAAAAGTGCCAGTCTTTCAGCCGTGTCCAACTTCTTGTGACCCCATGGACTGCAGCCAGCCATATTCCTCTGTCCATGGAATTCTCCAGGCAAGAATACTGGAGTGGGATCTTCCTGAACCAGGGATTGAACTTGGGTCTCCTACATTGCAGGCAGATTCTTTACCATCTAAGCCATGAGAGAACCCCACATAGAATAGAATAAGCACCAAATAAATAACTTTGGTAATAGACTAATGTGAGTTCAAATGTTAGTACTACTGCTTCCCAGCTTGTATAATCTTGTCGCTGTTGTTCAGTCATTCAGTACTGTCCAACTCTTTGTGATCCCATGGATTCTGTCCATCATCAATTCCCAGAGCTTGCTCAAACTCATGTCCATTGAGTTAGTGATGCCATTCAACCAACTCATCTTCTGACATCCCCTTCTCTTCCTGCCTTCAATCTTTCCCAGCATCAGAGTCTTTTCTAATCAGTCAGTTCTTCACATCAGGTGGCCAAAGTATTGACCATCACTTTCTGCCATAAGGGTGGTGTCATCCGCATAGCTGAGCGATGATGTTGGCAATTTGATCTCTTGTTCCTATTTCCAGCTTGTACGTCTGGAAGTTCTTGGTTCATAGACTATTGAAGCTTAGTTTGAAGGATTTTGAGGATTATCTTTGCTAGCATATAAAATGAGTGCAATTTTGTGGTAGTTTGAACAGTCTTTCACAATGCTCTTCTTTGAGATTGCAATGAAAACTGACTTTTGCAGTCCTGTGGCCATTGCTGAGTTTTCCAAATTTGCTGGCATATTGAATTCAGCACTTTAACCGCATCATCTTTTAGGATTTGAAATAGTTTAGCTGGAATTTCACCACCTCCATGAGCTTTATTTGTAATAATGCTTCCTAAGGTCCACTTGACTTCACACTCCAAGATGTCTGGCTCTAGGTGAGTGATCACACCATCATGGTTATCTGGGTCATTAAGACCTTTTTTGTACAGTTCTTTTGTGTATTCTTTCCACCTCTTCTTAATATTTTCTGCTTCTGTCCACACTGTTATGTCCTTTATTTTGACCATCTTTTAATGAAATGTTCCCTTGGAATCTCTAGTTTTCTTAAAGATATCTTTAGTTTGTCCCATTCTGTTGTTTCCGTCTATTTCTTTGCATTGTTCACTTAAGAAGGCTTTCTCATTTCTTCTTGCTATTCTTTAGAACTCTGCATTCAGATGGGTATTTCTTTTCTTTTGGAAGAGATGTTTGAAAGAAGGTGCCTGCTATAATAGTGAGTTTTCTTGGCAAGATTCTGTTAGCATTTGCCATGTTTAATTTTGTAATCCAAGGCCAAACTTGCCTGTTACTCCAGGTGTTTCTTGATTTCATACTTTTCATTCCAATCCCCTATGATGAAAAGGACATCTTTTTTTTTTTTTTTTGGTGTTAGTTCTAGAAAGTCTTGTTGGTCTTCATAGAACCATTCAACTTCAGTTTCTTCTGTATTAATGGTTGGGACATAGGCTTGGATTACTGTGATATTGAATGGTTTGCCTTGACAACTAACCAAGATCATGCTGTCATTTTTGAGGTTGCATCCAAGTACTGTATTTCATTCTCTTTTGTTGACTATGGTGGCTACTCCATTTCTTCTAATGGATTCTTGCCCATATTAGTAGATATAGTGCTTATCTGAATTAAATCTGCCCATTTACATCCATTTTAGTTCACTGATATCCAACATGTCAATGTTCATTCTTGCCATCTCCTGTTTGACCACTTCCAGTTTACGTGGTTTCATGAACCTAACATTCCAACTTCCTATGCAATATCATTCTTCACAGCATCAGAGTTAACTTTCACCACCAGACACAGTCACCACTGGGCATTTTATCCATTTTGGCCTCACCATCTTCATTCTTTCTGGAGCTATATCTTGTTCAAATTATCTAACTTCTCTGATCTTCTTTTTCTTCATCTAGTAGCATTGATACTTTACAGCGTGTAGTGAATTAGGGAGACAAAACTCCGAATCATTATGCTCTCAATATTGCAGAGGCTACAAGGCAAAAACTATACTTAGCAGACATTCCTGCAGCTAGCATTCAGAAGTGAATTCTATTCTACCAATAAGATGTACCTGTGTAGGACTTGGAATGCAGATGCAAGGCAGAGACCAATTTTTCATTTCTTGGCTCATGTTGTTAAGTATGGTTGTGGAAACACTGGGCTTTTCTGCAGCAGAGTTCCAGTGTTCATGATTGGCTGGGGGGGGGGCGGGGCGGTGAGAGGCAGTTGTGCTGGATGCAGTGGATCTCTGATTCTATTCTTTCTGTCTGTGCAGCAGGAGCATCTCCCCTGGTGTCCACAATGTCGTTCCTGAAAGCTCAGCCTACAGTCCTCCTCCAGCCCTTCTAGGGATGTTTCAAGTTGTGTTAAACAGCTTCAAGTGACCAAGCAGTTGTTTGTGTTCTGCAACTGAACCATGACTAATAAACAAGTTTTGGGGAGGAATTTACAGGAACATAGTACAGTGAGTCTAAAACATCTAGTATTGTGTCTGGCATGAAATAATTACTTAATAAATGTGAATCTCTTTTTTTTTTCTTTTCATATTCATCAACCCTCCTGTCTCTGTGGAAGAAAAAGATCCAGCTCACAATGGCTTGCAATTAGAATAATTTGTTTTATGATCTTTCTGTGTATAGTGTGAGAGAAAGGTATATTCATTCCTGAAAAGCCAGAACAATTTTCTAAATCTGTTTTCATATATGTAAATCCTCAAAGGATGTTAAACAATTTACGGGACTGTGGCTTTCATGGATAGAACTACACAGTAGCTGCTGAACTTGGGAGGTAAGGCCATTTCTTGTATAAACTGAGAGAAGATGGCATTGCTTGGAAAAGTTTTGTTTGAACTCCAAGATTCAGTCTGTGTTCATTTATGATTAGTCCTAGTGGAGGTAGCATCGAACCCCAACATTTATTTATTAATTCCATTTTAAGACTGCCATCTTAGCACCTATTCTGGGAGTAATTATTTTCAAATATCCAAAAATCCCTTTTCCTTTCTGTGTTCTTTTACTCAACTCCTTCCCAAGTTATTTCCTAAGCAATAATACTTGTTTCAACAATCAAAATATCAGGAAGTGAACAGAGCTGATTAGAATAGCCTCTGATCACATGCACCAAAAAAAGTCAAATGAATAAGAGAGAGCTGGATTCTTGAATATCACCTCATTATTAGCAAGGTGTATTACATTAACCTTGCTCCAAAAGTAAAATATGCTGAAAACATTGTCATTCAGCTCTTCCTTGCTTTGTTTATGGCACCTCAGGCAACTGTTCACTATTAGAGCTAAAAGTTGTAAGAGTATTACAAACCAAAGACCTGACAAATAAAATGTAGATGTGAGTTGAAATAACACTAAAACATGAAGCTTGGTGCTTCTATCACTCCTACAGCCTGTCTACTATACTTAACGATACTGCATTTTGAACTGGATCACTCCCTTGTTGGTATGTCTCCACACTTACCCTTGGGCATCCTGTATGAGTGGGGTGAGTGGTAGTCAAAGTAAGGATAATCATTTTAATCTGAGCTTGGATTTTAGACAGAGCCATGGTACTACTACAAAAGTATACAACTTACTATGAATAAACTTAATACTCACAACAGTAAACACAATAAAACAACAAATATATTTGATCCTAAAAGTCATTTAAGCTCTGTTCATAGTTCACTGTCTTTTGTGAGACGGCTTTATGTAATAGAGAAGAATGCTGAATGGATCTACATTCTACTGCTTATTAACCACTCCCATTTATGGATCATAACTTTGTCGTGGCTAAAGAGTTTGTGTAACTCAATGAAAGGATGACCATTCCATGCAGGGCCACCTAAGACAGATGGATCATATTGAAGAGTTCTGACAAAATGTGGCCCACTGGAGGAGGTGATGGCAAACCACTTCAGTATTCTTGCCATGAGAACCCCATGGACAGTATGAAAAGGCAAAAAGATATGACAGTGTAAGATGAGATCCCCAGGTCAGAAAGTGTCCAATATGCTACTGAGAAAGAGTGGAGGGCAGATATGAATAGTTCCAGAAATAATGAAGCAGCTGGGCCAAAACGGAAATGATATACAGTTGTGGGTGTGTCTGGTGATAAAAGTTGAGCTATTTCAAACCCTGAAAGATGATGCTGTGAAAGTGCTGCACTCAATATGCCAGCAATCTGGAAAACTCAGCAGCGGCCACAGGACTAGAAAAGGTCAGTTTTCATTCCAATCCCAAAGAAAGGCAATGCCAAGAATGCTCAAACTACTGAACAACAATTGCATTCATCTCACACGCTAAAAAAGAAATGCGCAAAATTCTCCAAGCCAGGCTTCAGCAATATGTGAACCGTGAATTTCCAGTTTAAGTTGGTTATAGAAAAGGTAGAGGAACCAGAGATCAAATTGCCAACATCCGATGGATCACCGAAAAAGCAAGAGAGTTCCAGAAAAACACCTATTTCTGCCTTATTGACTATGCCAAAGCCTTTGACTGTGTGGATCACAATAAACTGTGGAAAATTCTGAAAGAGATGGGAATACCAGACCATCTGACCTGTCTCTTGAGAAACCTGTATGCAGCTCAGGAAGCAACATCAGAACTGGACATGGAACGACAGACTGGTTCCAAATAGGAAAAGGAGTACGTCAAGGCTGTATATTGTCACCCTGCTTATTTAACTTCTATGCAGAGTACATCATGAGAAACGCTGGGCTGGAGGAAGCACAAGCTGGAATCAAGATTGCCGTGAGAAATAGCAATAACCTCAGATATGCAGAAGACACCACCCTTATGGCAGAAAGCGAAGAAGAACTAAAGAGTCTCTTGATGAAAGTGAAAGAGGAGAGTGAACAAGTTGGCTTAAAGCTCAACATTCAGAAAACTAAGATCATGGCATCAGGTCCCATCACTTCATGGGAAATAGATGGGGAAACAGTGGAAACAGTGGCTGACTTTATTTTTGGGGGCTCCAAAATCATTCCAGATGGTGATTGTAGCCATGAAATTAAAAGATGCTCACTCCTTGGAAGGAAGGTTATGACCAACCTAGATAGCATATTGAAAAGCAGAGACATTACTTTGCCAACAAAGGTCCGTCTAGTCAAGGCTATGGTTTTTGTCCAGTGGTCATGTATGGATGTGAGAGTTGGACGGTGAAGAAAGCTGAGCGCCGAAGAATTGATGCTTTTGACCTGTGGTGTTGGAGAAGACTCTTGAGAGTCCCTTGGACTTCAAGAAGATCCAACCAGTCCATCCTAAAGGAGATCAGTTCTGGGTATTCATTGGAAGGACTGATGTTGAAGCTGAAACTGCAATACTTTGGCCATCTCATGTGAAGAGTTGATTCATTGGAAAAGACTCTAATGCTGGGAAGGATTGGAGGCAGGGGGAGAAGGGGACGACAGAGGATGAGATTGCTGGATGGCATCACCGACTCTATGGACATGGGTTTGGGTAGACTCTGGGAGTTGGTGGTGGACAGAGAGGCCTGGCGTGCTGCGATTCATGGGGTCGCAAAGAGACGGACATGAGTGAGCGACTGAACTGAACTGAACTGAACTGATGCTGTAAAGAATAATATTGCATAGGAACCAGGAATGTTAGTTCCATGAATCAAGGTAAACTGGACATGGTCAAGCAGGAGATGGCAAGAGTGAATATCAACAAGTTAGGAAACAGTGAACTAAAATGAAAGAAAATGGACAAATTTATAATAATTCAGATGGCCATTATATTTAATAGTGTGGGCAAGAATCCCTTAGATTAAATGGAGTAGCCCTCATAGTAAACAGAAGAGTCCAAAATGCAGCATTTGGGTGCAACCTCAAAAACAACAGAATGAGCAATCTCAGAGACAACAGAATGATCTTGATTAGTTTCCAAGGCAAACCATTCAACAGTAGAGTATCCAAGTATATGCCCCAACCACTGATACCAAAGAATTTGAAGTTGACCCTTTCTATGAAGACCTTCTAAAACTACACCAAAAAAAAGATGTTCTTTTCATCCTACAAGATTGGAAGGCAAAAGTAGGAAGTCAAGAGATGCCTGGAGTAACAGGCAAGTTTGGCCTTGGAATACAAAATGAAGCAAGACAAAGGCTAACAGAGTTTTGTCAAGAGGACACACTGGTCATAGCAAATACCTTTTTCCAAAAACAGAAGAGACAACTCTATACACTAACGCCAACAGATGATCAATATTAAATCAGACTGTTTATATTTTTTGCAGCCAAAGATGGAGCAGCTCTATACAGTCAGCAAAAGCAAGAACTGGAGCTGACAGCAACTCAAATCATGAGTTCCTTATCGCAAAATTCAGACTTAAAATGAAAAAAATAGGGAAAATCACCAGCCCATTCAAGTATGGCCTAAATCAAATCCCTTATTTTATCATTTAGTTATTATTTATTTATAATTTTTATTATTTATTAATTACTTATTTCATTATTTATTTATTATATGGAGATGATGAATAGGTTCAAAGGATTAGATCTGGTAGATACAGTGCATGGAAAACTATGTACAGAAGTTCATAAAACTGTACAGGAGGCCATGACCAAAATCATTCAAAATAAAAAGAAATGAAGGAAGGCAAAGTGGTTGTTTGAGGAGGTTTTACAAATAGCTGAGGAAAGAATAGAAGTGAAAAGCAAAGGAGAAAGGGAAAGATATACTCAAACTGAATGCAGAGTTCCAAAGAATAGCAAGGAGAGATGAGAAGGCGTTTCAGTGAACAATGAAAAGAAGTAGGGGAACACAAAAGAATGAGAAAGACTAGAGATCTCTTCAAGAAAACTGGAGATATCAAGGGAACACCTCATGCAAGGAAGGGCATGATAAAGGAGAGAAATAGTAAGGACCTATCAGAGGCAAAAGAGATAAAGAAGAGATGACACGAATGCACAGAAGAACTATTCAAAAAATTGTTTAATGACCAGGATAATTACAATGATGTGGCCACTTCCCTAGAGTCAGACATCCTGGAGTGCAAAATCAAGCGAGCCTTAGGGAGCATTACTACAAAGCAAGCCAGTAGTGGAGTGGTGATGGAATTCCAGCTGACCTATTTCAAATCCTGAAGGGTGATGCTGTTAAAGTGCTGTACTTAATATGTCACCAAATTTGGAAAACTCAGCAGTGACCACAGGACTAGAAGATGTGTTTTCATTCCAATTCCAAAGAATGGCAAGGCAAAGAATGTTCAAACTATTGTACAATTGTGCTCATTTCACACATCAGTAAGGTTATTCTCAAAATCCCTCAAGCTGGGCTTCAGCAGGACATGAACCAAGAACTTCTAGATGTATAGGCTGGATCTAGAAAAGGCAGAGGAACCCAAGATCAAATTGCCAACACTCATTATGTCATGAAGAAAGGAAGGGATTTCCAGAGAACATCTACTTCTGTTTCATTGACTATACTAAAGCCTTTGACTATGTAGATCATAACCAACTGTGGAAAATTCTGAAAGAGATGGGAATACTAGAACACCTTACCTGTCTCCTGAGAAACCAGTATGAAGGTCAGAAAGCAACAGTAAGAAGCAGACATAGAACAAAAGACTGGTTCAAAATTGGGAAAGGAGTATGACAAAGCTTTATATTGTCACCATGCTTATTAAACTTATATGCAGAGAACCTCATGCAAAATGATGGGCTAGATGAATCGCAAGGTGGAATCCAGCGTGCCAGGAAAAATGTCAACAACCTCAGATATACAGATGATACCACTCTAATGGCAAAGTGAAGAGTAATTAAAGAACCTCTTGATGAGGGAGATAGAGGGGAATGAAGAAGTTGTCTTATAACTAAGCATTCAAAAAACAAAGATCATGACATCTAGTCCCATCCGCCCATGGAAAATAGAAGGGGATAAAGTGAAGCAGTTACAGATTTTATTTTCGTGGGTTCTGAAATCTCCATGGATGGTGAATGCAGCCATGACATTAAGAGACTTGTTCCTTGCAAAGAAAACTATGATAAACCTAAACAGCATATTAAAAAGCAGAGACATCACTATGCCAACAAAACTCTGTCTAGTCAAAGCTATAGTTTTCCCAGTAGTCATGTATGGATGTGTGAGTTGGACCATAAGGAAAGCTGGGCACTGAAGAATTGATGCTTTCAAATTGTGGTGCTAGAAGTCAGTCTTGAGAGTCCCTTGGATGGTAAAGAGATCAAACTAGTCAATCCTAAAGGAAATCAACCCTGAGAATTCACTGGAAGGCCTGATGCTGAAGCTGAAACTCCAATACTTTGGCCACCTGATGCAAAGAGCTGACTCACTCACTGACTCCTGATGCTGGGAAGATTGATGGCAGAAGGAGAAGGGGCGACAGAGGATGAAATGGTTAGATAGCATCACTGAATCAATGGAATTCAATCTGAGAAAGCTTAAGGAGACAGTGAAGGACAGGGGAGTCTGATGTGCTTCAGTCTGTGGGGTCACAAGGAGTCAGACATGACTCAGTGACTGAACAACACCATCACCTCAAGGTGTGTGTCATAGACAAATTTCTGTCTCTTACTTCGTGTTTTTTACTTTTCAAAATGTTTTCCACTTAAAAAATGATTTATGTACAATAAAACTCCACTTTGGGGGTGTATAAAGTACATTGAATTTTAGCTCGCGTATGAATTTGTGTACCCACCATCAATACAGATGCATTAACAATTTCATCATCTCCAATACTTTCCTCATATAGCCCTTTTGTATTGACACTCACTTGCTTAGTGTCAGCCAATTTTTACCTTGGCAACTATTGCTCTCTATCCTTATAGTCTTTGTCTTTTCCATAATGCCATATAAATGAAATACAGTAAGCAACTTTCTGATGCTGGTTTCTTCTGATAAGTAGAACATATTTGAGATTCTTCCATGTTGTTGAAAGAGTCAGAAGTTCAATTCTTTTTATTTCCAAGTGGCATTACATTTTATGGATGTAGCACAGTTTGTTCATCCACTTATCCACTGAAGGACATTAGGGTGTTTTCAGTTATTATGGATAATGCTTTGATAAGCGCTCATTTACAGTTTTTTCCTGTGAATATAAGTTTTAATTTCTCTCAGTTCAGTTCAGTCGCTCAGTCGTGTCTGACTCTTTGTGACCCCATGAACCGCAGCATGCCAGGCCCCCTGTCCATCACCAACTCCCGGAGTTCACCCAAACTCATGTCTATACAGTCGGTGGTGCCATCTAACCATCTCATCCTCTGTCGTTCCCTTCTCCTCCTGCCCTCAATCTTTCCCAGCATCAGGGTCTTTTCCAATGAGTCAGCTCTTCACATCAGGAAGCCCAAGTATTGGAGTTTCAGCTTCAGCATCAGTCATTCCAATGAACATCCAGGACTGATCTCCTTTAGGATGGACTATTGGAACTCCTTGCAGTCCAAGGGACTCTCAAGAGTCTCCTCCAACACCACAGTTCAAAAGCACCAATTCTTTGGTGCTCAGCTTTCTTTATAGTTCAGCTCTCACGTCCATACATGACCACTGGACAAAAACCATAGCCTTGACTAGACGGACCTTTGTTGGCAAAGTAATGTCTCTGCTTTTAAATATGCTATCTAGGTTGGTCATAACTTTCCTTCCAAGGACTAAGTGTCTTTTCATTTCATGGTTGCAATCGCCATCTGCAGTGATTTTGGAGCCCAGAAAAATAAAGTCAGCCACTGTTTCCACTGTTTCCCCATCTATTTCCCATGAAGTGATGGGACCAGATGCCATGATCTCAGTTTTCTGAATGTTGAGCTTTAAGCCAACTTGTTCACTCTCCTCTTTCACTTTCATCAAGAGGCTCTTTAGTTCTTCTTTGCTTTCTGCCATAAGGGTGGTGCCATCGGCGTATCTGAGGTTATTGATATTTATCCTGGCAATCTTGATTCCAGCTTGTGCCTCCTTCAGCTCAGCATTTCTCATGATGTACTCTTCATATAAGTTAAATAAGCAGGGTGACAATATACAGCCTTGATGTACTCCTTTTCCTATTTGGAACCAGTCTGTTTTGCATGTCCAGTTCTAATTGTTGCTTTCCGACCTGCATAGAGGTTTCTCAAGAGCCAGGTCAAGTGGTCTGATATTCCCATCTCTTTAAGAATTTTCCACAGTTTATTGTGATCCACACAGTCAAAGGCTTTGGCATAGTTAATGAAGCAGAAATAGATGTTTTTCTGGAACTCTCTTGCTTTTTCAATGATCCATTGGATGTTGGCAATTTGATCTCTGGTCTCTCTGCCTTTTCTAAATCCAGCTTGAACATCTGGAAGTTTACGGTTCACGTATTGCTGAAGCCTAGTTTGGAGAATTTTGAGCATTACTTTACTAGCGTATGAGATGAGTGCAATTGTGCGGTAGTTTGAGAATTCTTTGGCATTGCCTTTATTTGGGAAATTTTCAACCACCATACTATTAATAAGTAAGTGGATTTTTAAGTGGGTTAACTTAAGAACCTTTTTTTTTTAAAATAAATTCATTTATTTTAGTTGGGGGCTAATTACTTTACAATTATTGTAGTGGTTTTTGCCATACATTGACATGAATCAGCCATGGGTTTACATGTGTTCCCCATCCTGAACCCCCCTCCCACCTCCCTCCCCATCCTATCCCTCTGGGTCATCCCATTGCCCCAGCCCTGAGCATTTGTCTTATGCATCGAACCTGGAATGGTGTTCTGTTTCACATATGATAATATACATGTTTCAATGCTATTCTCTCAGAACGTCCCCCCCTCACCTTCTCCCTCAGAGTCCATAAGACTGTTCTATGCATCTGTGTCTCTTATTCTGTCTCACATATAGGGTTATCATTACCATCTTTCAAATTCCATATATATGCATTGGTATACTATATTGGTGTTTTTTTTTCTAGCTTACTTCACTCTGTGTAATGGGCTCCAGTTTCATCCATCTCAATAGAACTGATTCAAATTTATTCTTTTTAATGGCTGAGTAATATTCCATTGTGTATATGTACCACAGCTTCCTTATCCATTTGTCTGCTGATGGACATCTAGGTTGCTTCCATGTCCTGGCTATTGTAAACAGTGCTGCGATGAACATTGGGGTGCACGCGTCTCTTTCAATTCTGGTTTCCTCGGTGTGTATGTCCAGAAGTGGGATTGCTGGGTTATATGGCAGTTCTATTCCCAGTTTTTAAAGGAATCTCCACACTGTTCTCCATAGTGGCTGTACTAGTTTGCATTCCCACCAACAGTGTAAGAGGGTTCCCTTTTCTCCACACCCTCTCCAGCATTTATTGCTTGTAGACTTTTGGATAACAGCCATTCTGACTGGTGTGAAATGGTACCTCATTGTGGAGAGGCTTTTATTAAGAGGTTTAATATAAGAGGCGGCCTGCTCATTGCAGATATTTAGCAGCATTGCTGGATTTACCTATTAGATATTAGTAGTGTCCATTGACCCAGTGTGACAACCTAAATCAAAAAAATGTCTCTTTACATTGGCAGATGTACCTTGGGGGCAATAGCACCTCCAGTTGAAAAACAAACTCTAGGGTAAAATCTCATAAAAGTGATTTCTTTTCAATATGGTAAGCATATGTTTAACTGTAAAAGAAACTATAATATTTTTTCAAGGTTATTTTCCTGCACCATTTTGCATTTCTACCAGGAATGGATAAAATTTCTAATTGTTCCACATCTTTGTCAGCACTTGGTATTAGCAGGTTTCTGAAATTTTAACTGTTCTAGTAGTTGAGTTCTTCTTTCATTTTAAAATAAATATAACAACACAACACTATAGCAGATATTAGTACAGCTCACAAATATTCCCATTTCTGTGACTCTTATCACTTGAGAAAATTTTATTTCCTGCTCCCATTAAGTTGCATTTGACTATGTTCATTGTCTTAGCCAAAAGGTAGAAGTGAGGAGGGTCTCCTCAAGGTAGCCACAAAGAATAGTTAATGCACTCTTCCCTGTCTTCCCTTCTTTAAGTTTAGACAACCTGTTACATTCCAAATGGTGAGGACTTCATCAGCCAGTACCTTTGAGTGAGAATGACATGTAAGAGTCCCCTGCAAAACTTCAAGTGGACATGAAGTATTAGCAAGAAACTAACCTTTGTCACTGTGAAGTGAAAGTCACTCAGTTTTGTCCAACTCTTTTCAACCCCATGGACTATACAGTCCATGGAATTCTCCAGGCCAGAATACTGGAGTAAGTAGCCTTTCCCTTTTCCAGGGGATCTTCCCAACACAGGAATCATTTGTCATTGTAAGCCACTGTTATTTTGGGATTGTTTGTTACTCATCATATCCAGTCTAGCTTGACTAAAACCAATTCCTATGAGTTCATTGTAAGCATTTATGAAATATATGTGGTTAATGCACTTAAGCACAGTACTTGGCTCAAAATCAGTGCTCAGTAAATGACTCCTATTATTATAACTATTTACTTTTACATGACCAAACTACTGCAGAGTGATTCTTCTATTTATAAAATGACAGCTTTTATTCTCTGTAATGACCTAACAGAACTACTTCAGCTCCTTCAAGGTACCCTTAAGAATAGATTGCTGTCAAAGAGTCAGACTGAAGCAAGCACATATCTCATTGGACACCTATCCCTCAGGTGTGGTGATACATCATCCAGGGTTTAGGACACAGCATTAACTGTGATGCTGCAAATAAATTGTTTTTAATGACAATGATATTGGGTCATTTAAAAACCTGCCTCCTACAAGTCATTGTCTGTTGTGAAGGTCTTTAATCAGTCAGCTAAACTTTTCACATTTACTGTCCAGTACTTGTCCATTTCCCAAGAATGCAGAGAGGGGACGAGGTATAAAAACACAGCGGTTCCCAATGTTTGATGTTCCCAAAGTACATTAGAATTATCTGGAGAAATTTGAAAATTATGATTCCAAGACCTAATCCCACTGAGATTTCAAAGCCATATATTCAGGGTAAGGCCTAGGACTTAGTGTGAGTTGGGCTTCTACTTACAAAAGTCTTTGATCCAATATCTTTTATAATTCAAAGATTTATTTGATTACCCAACAAGAGTGTTGTATGAGTTGAGGAACTTCTGCTTTTACCAGGGTTTTAGTGCATGATATGGGCCCATTAAATGATTTTCAAATTTGATCATTCACTGACAAACACTCTGCCTGAGTGAGAGTCTCATTCAGTTTTGAACTTCATGCTATGAGGAATATTGTTTTTACATATATTCTTACTTGTAGCTCTGCTTTTTTCTTTTCTTTTTCTTTTCAGGATAGACCATTAGAATTGGAATCATTAGGAACTCAAATATTACCAATAGTTGCACAAGTGCAACTTCTAAATGATCTCCATTTTCCTTTTCCTCTGTTCATCTTCCTTACTTCTGCCAATACTATCTTCCTAACACATCGATTTTATTCCCTCCCTCTTCCATTTGACTAAACCTATGGTGGGATCCCTGTATAAGATCATTCATGTTCAAGAGCACACCTTTACTTATCCCAATATTATTAAAATGAGCAAAGGGATATAAAGCAAAGAATTAAATCCATTAAAACTCTGGAATATTGTAATGAACAGAAATCTTGAGGAATTTCTGAATAATAAAAAAACAAATAAGATAGGTTCAGCAGGAAGTAAAGACTAGAGAACAGGGAGGCCTAAAGGAGACCAAAGAAAATCCCCCTGCATAGAGGAGAGCCGATTGCTTCCAGCAGAATCCTGGAGGAATACAACATGCACATCAAGTATGAGCAGCAGGAATGGAATACAATGAATCTCCCAAACTTCATATTAGAGAGGTTAATTCTTTTTTAAAAAGAAAGGCAGTGAAACATGTACAGGAATGAAATGCACTGAGGTCGGCACTCCTTGAGTAATGGTACACTATGTTATTTATATTTTGTATTCTGATGCTTTGATATCTGGGCCCTTGTTGATCTTCCAAGGTTAGTCAATTCCTAGACAGTAAACAGCGCGCCTGTGAGTGTGCTTTTCATATGCAACTCAACTACTCCAGAATTTATATCTCTACTACCTCCTTTATTAGACGCTCACAATCAGGGTCACTATCCATCTGCTCTAATCACCCCATGGCCAGATAGCAGACAAATACGAATAACCCTTATGCTTAAGAGCCTGCTGATTTTATTCAAACTAGTCCAAGTTCAGTCTTACCCTGACTCCCTGGTTCTTTCCTGGAAACCATAATAAGGGCTTTTGCCCATAATTTCCTCCTTCCTATTGGCCTCCTTGTCAACTACAAATTAGCATTTACCATGGGAGCTTACCATCTACCTCTACAAGGATTAAATCATATGCTATTGCAGTTGCTGATTTTCAACGCCCACCCTCCCCCCACCCCAGAAAGGAGTTTAGGGTGGAGAGCAGAAATGAGACACTCTATGATCAGGGAAAAACTGGTAGAACTGGTCTTAAGATAGTTAGATATTATCAGAAGTCGATTTTATGAGCCCAATTCTTATATTTCCTCATATCTATAAAAGCGCTAAAATCCTCCATGGTGCTGACTATTCCTCATGACAAGTAAAATCTTCATAAGACTTGCAGAAGCCTTCTGTAAAATATGTGCTTGATTGCATGTATTCCCTCTTCACCAAAGTCATATATACTGATCTTCCCTCCTGCCTCTTTGGAGCAATTTCTCCGAGGCATCTAAGGTGCTGTCTCCCAGACTGAAGTCTTCAGTTTGCCCCAATAAAACTTAACTCAAAACTCATAACTTGTGTGTTTTTTAAGTTCCTGATAGACCTTGGTGCTTCCCCATGTGGGTTCCTATTATGTGGTATGCCCACTTCCCTTGAGAACTGTGAATAACAAATTATCTTTTCAATGGCATTTGACTTCTCATCAGTTGGTTTTATTGTAGTTTTCTATTAATATATCATATTTTAGGTCAGAAAACTTTCTTACTGTGGTACTCCTGGTGATCTGAAATTGACTGCAAAATTTCTGCAGAAAATTGGACTGTCAATCTCCTGTAGAAAGCCCTTCTTGACATATCAGGTAGGTTTAGGTAATAAAAAATAAATAAGTAGGTAAAATACCTATGTAGAAGCAAGATTTTTAAAAAGTTAGAGGTGAAAACATATCAAATGATAAGACAGCAACAATTAACCCTGTGATATTGGTGAATGAATAGATGAAGAGAGAAACTAAAAGAGAAAGCATAGTACAGACCCACATACATAGAGGAACTTAGTCGCATTTCAAATTAGTGGTGATGCATAATTCATTCAATATACTAAGTAACTGGAAAATGTTAGGCAGATTACTTCACCATGAAATAGACTAATTCTGAGATGTAAAAAAAAAAAAAGAAACAAAAACACAATGACTAAATTAATAGAATAATCCTAAAGAAGGCTTTCCAAGCAAGGATGAAACCAGAAACCACAAAGGAAAAGGATTACAGATTCTATATCTTAAAAGTGGAAGTTTCTGTATGTCAGCAAAGGTCACTAAAAATATATATTTTTTAAAAGTTGATAAAATAGAAAAAAATTTGCAACATCTAAAACAGAAAAATGGCTAATATTCATAATGTATAACAAACTGATAAAACAATCAATATGAGAGACTTATCTAATAGAAAAATAGAGCAAGGTATAAGAATAAACAAGTCATTGAAAATACAAAAAGCAAATAAACATGAAAAGGTGATGAACCTCACTAGAAATCAAGAAAAGGCAAATTCAGTCAACAGTGAGAGAATTTTTTACATACCAGATTAGGAAAAATTTTTAAAACTGAAAATATCCAGGCTGGCAAGGCTAAAGGCGAAAAGGAACATCTTATACAGTTCTGATAGACAGCTTGCTGCTGCTGCTGCTGCTGCTGCTGCTAAGTTGCTTCAGTCGTGTCCGACTCTGTGCGACCCCATAGACGGCAGCCCACCAGGCTCCGCCGTCCCTGGGATTCTCCAGGCAAGAATACTGGATGGAGTAGGCTGCCATTTCCTTCTCCAGTGCGTGAAAGTGAAGTCGCTCAGACGTGTCCGACTCTTAGCGACCCCATGGACTGTAGCCTACCAGGCTCCTCCGTCCATGGGATTGTCCAGGCAAGAGTACTGGAGTGGGGTGCCATTGCCTTCTCCCGATAGACAGCTTAGGGAAGAACAATTCAGGATAATCCATCACAATTACAAGTTTCTGACTTTTTGGGTCTGTTGGGATGCTTGCTCAAATGCAAAATGTTAGAGGAAATACTGTTTGTATTAATAAAGCAGAAGTATTCTGAAGGCTCATTAATAGGAACATGTTGAACACTGTGGACTACTTTCACAGTGACTGAAAAGAAAGAATAGACATATATGGCCTGACTTTAAAATAGCTACAGAGGGATGGGATGGGGAGGCAGGTGGAAGGGGGGTTCTGGAAGGGGAAAACATGTACACCCATGGTGGATTCATGTCAAGGTATGGCAAAACAAATAAAAAAATAAAGAAAGAAAAAATAAAATAAAATAGGTACATATCTTATGCTTTTGGCTAAAAAGAAAAAAAAACAGAATGAAAGAAAGTTGCAAAATGACACATACAATATTAACTATAAATGTGTATATATATTTTATATATGTAAAGATATCTGTATTTTTATGTATAAAAACATAAAAATATAAATAAATGAATAAAAAGCTTTCATAAATTCATAGTATTATATCATCATACCTCTATTTTTCCCAGCTGATCATTAAAAAAAAAAAAAAAATCATTTCCCAGCTCATATATCTTAGTGCAAGGAAATCCAAGATCTCTCTCACTTTTGGTTGCGCATCTCCCAAGTTGTCCTAAAACCTTAGAGTCTCATGAGTGCCAAATGTGATTTGTGCATGTATGTGTTGTGTGATTTGTGTGTGTGTATATGTGTGTGTGAATAGGTTGAGAGGATATCAATCTAGCTTCCAGCTTCAAATGATACAACTAAATGTGGCTGACTTTCACAAGATGTGTCTGTTAAGACTGGACTTCTCACAGTTAGGTTTATGATGGTGATACATGTCTATAGTGATGTCCCTGACCTAGATATCTATACTTGGTACTCAATGAAGGATATTCCCCATCCCTTTCAAACTCAGATCCGCTAAGACTGTGGCTATCCATGCTCAACTCTCTCAGTAAATTCCAGGCCCCTGTCAGGGAAAGAGCAGAGTCAAGACTGGAATCTACCAGCTCAGATATCCAGCATTGCTGCCTTCCCCCATCTCTAGGGAATCCACAAAGTGGTTCCAGCAAATTTTCCTTTAAAAACCTCAGATATCATTATTTATTCTCCTTTCATGGAACAAAATATTAGTTTGGCACTAGAACAGTGTGAAGATTCCTTTAAAAACTGTGAATAGAACTGCCATACGACCCAGCAATCCCACGGCTGGGCATACACACCGAGGAAACCAGAATTGAAAGAGACACATGTACTCCAGTGTTCATCGCAGCACTGTTTACAATAGCCAGGACATGGAAGCAACCTAGATGTCCATCAGCAGACGAATGGATAAGAAAGCTGTGGTACATATACACAATGGAATATTACTCAGCCATTAAAAAGAATACATTTGAAGCAGTTCTATTGAGATGGATGAAACTGGAGCCCATTATACAGAGTGAAGTAAGCCAGAAAGAAAAACACCAATACAGTATACTAATGCATATATATGGAATTTGAAAGATGGTAATGATAACCCTAGATGCAAGACAGAATAAGAGACACAGATGCATAGAACAGTCTTATGGACTCTGAGAGAGAAGGTGTGGGTGGGACATTCTGAGAGAATAGCATTGAAACATGTATATTATCATATGTGAAACAGAACACCATTCCAGGTTCGATGCATGAGACAAATGCTCAGGGCTGGGGCAATGGGATGACCCAGAGGGACGGGATGGGGAGGGAGGTGGGAGGGGGGTTCAGGATGGGGAACACATATAAACCCATGGCTGATTCATGTCAATGTATGGCAAAAACCACTACAATATTGTAAAGTAATTAGCCCCCAACTAAAATAAATCAATTTATTAAAAAAAAAAAAAAAGAAGAGAGTTGTACTCCCTACAAATGTAATTCTTCTCAGGTCGTCTTATTAACAGTTAAGGTACTGGGAACACTTCATTGATGGGATAGATTTTATGTGCATACTACAGATCTGGAAGGATTCACATCAAACTATTATGGGAAGATGGGGAATGGAAGTTTAAAAAAGTACTGTCATTTTGATTACATGGCTTTTTGAAATAACTAAACTTGGTTTGATTTTATTTGGGGAAGATCAATGAACTTGTATGTATATATATGTATATATGTATATACACAGGAAGGGGTGGTTATAAGATGGTAGAGGAATAGGATGGGGCGGCCACTTTCTCCCCTACAAATACATCAAATGATCATCAACATGTGGACCAACTTCCATAAAACAACTTCTGAACCTAGCAGAGAACCCTAGATATCCAGAAAGGTAAACCAATCTCTTTGAAATGAGGTAGGAAAAAAGATGAAGACGAAAAGAGAGACAAAGGATATAGGGATGAAATCCTGCCCTGGGGAGGGAGTCATGAAGGAAAACTTTCCATACAATGCTCAAAATCACTGCAGATGGTGACAGCATCCATGAAATAAAAAGATGTTTACTCCTTGGAAGGAAAGTTATGACCAACCTAGACAGCACATTAAAAAGCAGAAACATCACTTTGCCAACAAAGGTCCATCTAGCCAAGGCTATGATTTTTCCAGTAGTCATGTATGGATGTGAGAGTTGGACTATAAAGAAAGCTGAGTGCTAAAGAAGTGATGCTTTAGAACTGTGGTGTTGGAGGAGACTTTTGAGAGTCCCTTGGACTGCAAGGAGATGCATCCAGTCCATCCTAACGGAGATCAGTCCTGAGTGTTCATTGGAAGGACTGATGTTGAAGCTGAAACTCCAATACTTTGGCCACCTGATGCGAAGAACTGACTCATTGGAGAAGACCCTGATGCTGGGAAAGACTGAAGGTGGGAGGAGAAGGGGATGACAGAGGATGAGACGGTTGGATGGCATCACCGACTCAATGGACATGAGTTTGGGTAAACTCTGGGGGTGGTGATGGACATGGAGGCCTGGCGTACTGCAGTCCACAGGGTCTCAGAGTGGGACATGACTGAGCGACTGAATGGAGCTGAACTGACCTGAGGAAACCTTCTCACAGGCAGGGTCAGGGGGAGCTTTGGAATCTCAGAGGGCAGCATTAACTGGAAAAAAAAAAGAAAGAAATCACCACAGAATTTGCACTGAAAATAAATTACCAATCAAAAAGTGGCTCACATGCTTGCATCCACCCACAGCAAGTGGGGACTAGGTGTGGAGGCATGGACTTCATAGTCGGTCCTTAGGGAAAGGACAAGAGTTGAATACCCTGAGGACACTCTGAGCGGACTAATGTGACCCAACTAGCAACCCAACAGCAACCCAAACTGAGGGAATGCCAGAGCGACAAGGAAAAACAAAAGACCTTTCCCATTGGAAGGCTCTAGTGACACTTTGTGACCCCTGGCACACTCACAGAATAAAGGATTTCTCCCTGGTGAATACCAAAGAAGAGCAAGCCAGCTGCCATTTACAGCCCTCCCTGGAGGCAGGGAGGCAGGTGTGTCACAGCTAGAAGAGGAAGGCAAGGGACAACTGCAATCTTGGCCCCAGAGGCTTCATCTCCCACTAAGCTGCGAGCAGGTTGCCAGTCACTAACCACATCTTCCTGGGATCCTGGATGGTTCATATCTGCCAGAATGTCACAGCCTGAGAGCAGCTCCCATGGGGAGATGCACAGCCCACCTGAAATCATGCCTTTAAGGCGCACCCAGGGACCTGAGCAGTTTGGACCTGGGAAAGGCATTAGACACGTGAACCACATGGGACTGTCCCCTCATGAAGCACCCAGAAGCCTGAGTGGTGTGGGCCTGGGAAGTACACACTGCCTTGGACCACAGAAACTCCCATGTGGTCCATCCACTGCAAGTGCTCCCCACAAATCTTAGTTCAGTTAGGTCGCTTATTCCTGTCTGACTCTTTGTGACCCCGTGGACTGCAGCACACAAAGCTTCCCTGTCCATCACCAACTCACAGAGTTTGCTCAAACTCATGTCCATTGAGTCAGTGATGCCATCAAACCATCTCATTTTCTGTCATCCCCTTCTCCTCCTGCCTTCAATCTTTCCCAACATCAGGGTCTTTTACAGTGAGTCAGTTCTTTGCATCAGGTGGCCACAGTATTGGACTTTCAGCTTCAGCATCAATCCTTTCAATGAATATTCAGGATTGATTTCCTTTAGGATTGAGTGGCTTGATCTCCTTGCTGTACAAGGGACTCACAAGAGTCTTCTCCAATACCACAGTTAAAAAACATAAGTTCCTCAGTGCTCAGCCTTCTTTTTGACCCAACTCTTGCATCCATGCAAGACTACTTGAAAAACCATAGTTTTGACTATACGGATCTCTGTTGGTAAAGTAATGTCTCTGCTTTTTTTTTTTAATTTAATTAATTAATTAATTTTAATTGGAGGTTGATTACCTTACAATATTGTAGTGGTTTTGGCCATACATTGACATGAATCAGCCATGGGTGTACATGTGTTCCCCATCCTGAATCCCCCTCCCACCTCCTTCCCCATCCCATCCCTCAGGGTCATCCCAGTGCACCAGCCCTGAGCACCCTGTTTCATGAATGCTGTCTAGGTCTGTCATAGCTTTTCTTCCAAGGAGCAAGCACCACATATCTCAACGGAGTCTGTTTGCAATGTCCCTCCCTCTCCACAGCACAACAGAGCATGTGAGCCTGAATAAGTGGGAACTTTCACTCTCTCATGCCAGGACAGAGATTAGAAAGTGAAGAGACTGAAACAGAGGCAGCCAACTTAAGCAAAGAAAAGAAAGGGAACCATTCTAGAAGTGGCAGGTTTAACAGATTAAAATCCTGCAGTTAAGATGAGACTGTGCATTTGAGGGGCAACTGTAGACTTTGAGAACAAGTACAAGCCACAACAAGAGATTATCTGATACTGAAATGACTCCCACATTGTCCTCAACAGCTCCAAAGAAATTCCTAGATATATTTCTCTATGTTATTATTTTTAATTTTAAATAATTTTATTATTTCTTTAATGTCTTTTAATTCTTCATTCTGTTTGTTCTCATTTTTTTTACACTTTCGTCCATATTCTCTTTTTCCCTTTTCCCTCATACCCTCCTTATTAGGTTCTTTATTTTTGATTTAGTTTTCTTATATATTGTACTTTTGAGAGTCTAATTTTTATTCTAGGTTTTTTTAATTTTTGCTTTTTGATCTTCTGTTATTAATTCTGTACTTTAAAGAGTTTAACTTTTAATATACATTTTCACTTAAGGCTATGCTTCCTGGCTTGGTTACTCTCTTCCCTTTGACTCTCCCTTTTCTCCTCCTGGTCACCTTTATCTCCTCCCTCCCTCTTCTCTTCAATATACAACTGTGAATCTGTGTTCCTGGCTGTGGAGGGTTGTTCCACCATTAACCTAGGGGTTTTGTCTTCTGTGATGTGTGGACAGAGAAGTCTTGATGCTACTGTAAGTGGTTGGGGCCCAAGCCCAGAGACAGGAGGCTCATTTCCAGAACTTTGGACCATCATAGAACTCCTGACCCCATGGAATATTAACAGACAAGAGCCTACCCAAAAGCCTCCATACCTGCACTGAGATCAAGCTCCAACCAAAAGTCAGAAAGCTCAATCAAAAAGTGGATAGACATTTCTCCAAAGAAGACATACACATAGCTAATAAACACATGAAAAGATACTCAACATCACTCGTTATTAGAGAAATGCAAATCAAAACCATAATGAGTTATCATCTCATGCCAGGCAGAATGGCCATCATCAAAAAGTCTACAAACAATAAATTCTAGAGAGGGTGTGGAGAAAAGCCAATCCTCTTACAATGTTGGTGGGAATGCAAACTGGTTTAGCCACTATGGAGAACAGTATGGAGATTCCTTTAAAAACTGGGAATAGAACTGCCATGTGACCCAGAAATTCCACTACTGGGCACCCCAAGGCAACCAGAATTGAAATAAACACAATGTACCCTAAAGTTAATTGCAACACTGCTTACAATTGCTAAGACATGGAAGCAGCTTAGATGTCCATCAGCAGACAACTGAATAAGGAAACCATGGTACATATACATAAGGAATATTACTTAGATATAAAAAGGAACACATTTGAGTCAGTTCTAATAAAGTGGATGAAACTGGAGCCTATTATACAGAGTGAAGCAAGTCAGAAAGAGAAATATAAATACTGTATATTAATGCATATATATGGAATTTAGAAAGACAGTAATGACGATCGCACATGCAAGGCAGCAAAAGAGACACAGAGGTAAAGAACAGACATTTAGAGTCTGTGGGAGAAGAGGAGGGTGGGATGATTTGAGAGAATAGCATTGAAATATATATATTACCATATGTAAAATAGATGACCAGTGCAAGTTTGATGCATGAAGCAGGGCACCAAAAACTGGTACTCCAGGACAACCCAGAGGGATGGGGTGGGGAAAGAGGAGGGAGAGGGTTTTCAGGATGGAGGGGACATGTGTCTACCCATGGCTGATTCATGTCAATGTATGGCCATCCAAGCGCAAGAAGCCCAGAGAGTCCCATACATGATAAACTGAAGGATAACCATGCCAAGACACATACCAATCAAACAAACAAAAGCTAAACATAAAGAGCAAATATTAAATGCAGCAAGGGAAAAGCAACAAATTACATACAACAGAATTCCCAAAAGGACAACAGCTGATTTTTCAACAGAGACTCTGCAGGCCAGAAGGGAATGGCAAAGTATCTTTAACATGTTGAAAGGGAGAAAGCTACAACCAAGATTACTCTATCCATCAAGAATCTCATTGAAATTGGAAGCAGAAATCAAAAGTTTCACAGGCAAGCAAAAGCTGAGGGAATTCAGAACCACCAAACCAACTCTTCAACAAATGCTAAAGGTTCTTCTCTAGACAGGAAACATAGTAAAGGTTTATAAAAATGAACCCAAAACAATCAAGTAAATGGTAACAGGATCATAGGGCTTCTTTAGTGGCTCAGTTGGTAAAGAATCTGAATTCAATGTGGAAGACCTGAGTTTGATACCTGGGTTTGCAAGATCTCCTGGAGAAGGGAACAGGTGCCCACTCCAGTATTCTGGCCTGGAGAATTCCATGGACTATATAGTCCATGGGGTCACAAAGTGTTGGACATGACTGAGTGACATTCACAAATGGGTTAAATGCTCCAATCAAGACAAAGACTGGCCGAGTGGATACAAAAACAAAATCCCTACAAATGCTGTTTAAAAGAGACCCACCTCAAACCTAGGGACACATACAGACTGAAAGTGATGGGATGGAAAAAGATGTTTCAAGCAAATGGAAACAAAAATAAAGAGGAAGTAGCAATACTCATATCAGACAAAATAGACTTTAAAATAAAGACTGTTATAAGAGACAAAGAAGAACACTACATAACAATCAAGAGATCAATCCAAGAAGGAGATATAGCAATTATAAATATATATGCACCGAACATAAGAGCACCTCAATACATAAGGCAAATTCTAACAGCTATTAAAGGGGAAATTGACAGTAACCCAATAATAGTGGTGGACTTTAATACCCCATTCACACCAGTGGACAGATCACCCAGACAGAAAATTAACAATGAAACACAAGCATTAAATGATACTTTGGATCAGTTAGACCTAATTGATATCTACAAAGCACATCACCCAAAAACAATGGGTTTCATCTTTTTCTCAAATGCACATGGAACATTCTCCAGGATAGATCACATCCTGAGCCACAAATCTAGCCTTGGAACATTAAAATAAATAAATAAATAAATAAATCATTTAAGCATTTTTTTCTGCTCATAATGCTGTAAGATTAGATATTGACTACAGGAAAAAAAATTATATAAAAACACAAACATATGAAGGCTAAACAATACACTTCTAAATAACCAACAGATCACTGAGGAAATTTAAAAAATCAAAATATGCATAAAAATAAATGATAATGAAAACATGACAACCCAAAACCTATGGGATTCAGTAAAAGCAGTGCTAAGAGGGAAGTACATAGCAATACAAGCCTACATCAAGAATCAAGAATCATATGAAAGAAAAACTTGACCTTACACCTAAATCAACAAGAAAAAGAACAAAAAACACTCCAAAGTTAGTAAAAAGAAAGAAATCCTAAAGACCAGAGTAGAAATAAATGAAAAAGAAATGAAGGAAACTATAGCAAAGATTAATAAAACTGAAAGATAGTTCTTTGAGAAGATAAACATAATTGACAATTACTAGACTCATCAAGAAAAAAGAGAAGATTCAAATCAATAAAATTATAAAGGAGACCTGGAGAAGGCAATGGCAACCCACTCCAGTCCTCTTGCCTGGAAAATCCCATGGACAGAGGGGCCTGGTAGGCTGCAGTCCATGGGGTTGCGAAGAGTCGGACACTACTGAGCGACTTCGCTTTCACTTTTCACTTTCATACATTGGAGAAGGAAATGGCAACCCACTGCAGTATTCTTGCCTGGAGAATCCCAGGGACGGGGGAGCCTGGTGGGCTGCCGTCTATGGGGTTGCACAAAAAAAAAAAAAAAAAAAAAAAATTATAAAGGAGAAATTATACAAGACAATGCAAAATACAAAGGATCATAAGATACTACTACGAGCAACTCTATGCCAATAAAATGGGCCACCTTGAAGAAACGGATGAATTCTTAGAAAAGTATAACCTTCCAAAATTGAACCAGGAAGAAATAGAAAATATGAATAGACCAATCACAAACATAGAAATTGAAACTGTAATCAAAAATCTTCCATTAAACAAAAGTTCATGTCCAGATGGCTTCACAGGTGAATTCTACCAAAAGTTTAGAGAAGAGTTAAAACCTATCCTGTTCAAACTCTTCTGGAAAACTGCAAGGAGAGAAAACTCCCAAACTCATTCTATGAGTCTAGCATTAACCGGATACCAAAATGGGATGAAGATATCACAAAAGAAAATTAGAGGCCAATATCACTGATGAAAATAGATGCAAAAATCCTCAAGAAAATTCTAGCAAACAGAATTCAGCAATATATTAAAAGGATAATACATCATGATCAAGTGGGCTTTATCCCAGGGATGCAAGGATTCTTCAATATATGCAAATCAATCAGTTAGCAAATATTAACAACAATTAACAACATAGTAACAAATTGAAAGACAAAAAACATATGATCACCTCAATAGATGCAGAGAAAGCTTTCCACAGTATTCAAGACCCATTTATGATAAAAATTCTCCAGAAAATCAGCATAGAAGGAACATACTTCAAATAATAAAGGCCATACATGACAATCCCACAGCAAACATTATTCTCAATGGTGAAAATCTGAAAACATTTCCTTTAAGATCAGCAACAACAGTGCATGCCCACTCTTGCCACTATTATTCAACATAGTTTTGGAAGTTTAAACCACAACAATCAGAGAAGAAAAATAAATAAAAGGAATCTAGATTGGAAAAGAGGGAGTAAAATTCTCACTATTTTCAGGTGACATGATACTATACATAGAAAACTCTAAGGAAGCCACCAGAAAATTACTAGAGCTAATCAATGAGTATACTTAAGTCACAGGGTATAAAATTAATACACAGAAATCCCTCACATCCCTATACACTAACAGTGAAAATTCAGAGATAAATTAAGGAAAGTATCCCATTCATCATTGCAAGAAAAAGAATAAACTATTTAGGTGTAACCTTACCTAAAGAGTCAAAAAATTTGTATGCAGAAAACTATAAGAAACTGATGAAAGAAATGAAAGAAGATACAAACAGATGGAGAGATATATTATGTTCTTGGATTAGAAGAATCAATATTGTGAAAATGACTATACTGTCCAAAGCAACCTAGATGCAATGCATTCCCTATCAAACTACCGATGGTATTTTTCACAGAACAAGAAAAACAACAACAAAAAAATCACAATTTGTATGGAAACACAGAGGACCCCAAAAAGTCAAACCAATCTTGAGGGAAAAAAAAGGAGCTGGAGGAATTAATCTTCCTGACTTCAGACTATACTACTAAGCTGCAGGCATCAAGACAGCATGGTACTAGCACAAAGACAGAAATACGGGCCAATTGAACAAGATAGAAAGTGCAAAGATAAACCCACACACCTATGGGCATCTTATCTTTGACACAGGTGGAAAGAATACACAATAGAGTAAAGACAGTCTCTTCAATAAGTGGTTCTGGGATAACTGCACAACTACATATAAAAAGATGAAAGTAGAATATGTCCTAGCACCATACAGAAAAATAAACTCTAAATAGATTAAATATTCAAATATAAGTCCAGAAACTATAAAACTCTTAGGAAAAAAATATAGGCAGTACACTCTTTGACATAAATCACATCAAGATCCTCTTTGACCCACCTCCTAGAATAATGGAAATAAAAGCAGACATAAACAAATGGGAACTGATTAAACATAAAAAGCTTTTGCACAGCAAAGGAAACAATAAACAAGATTAAAACAAAATCCTTAGAATGGGAGATAGTAATTGAAAATGAAACAACTGACAAAGGATTAATATCCAAAATATGTAAGTAGCTCATACTTCAAAGCAGTATCAGAAAAACAAACAGCCCAATCAAAAAATGGGCAGACCTAATAGATGTTTCTCCAAAGAAGACATACAGATGGCCAAGAAACATATGAAAAGATGCTCAACATCACTAATTATTAGGAAAATGCAAATCAAAACTATAATGAGATTATCACCTCACATCACTCAGTATGGCCACCATCAAAAAATCTACAAACGATAACTGCTGGAGAGGATATGAAAGAAAGGGAACCCTCTTGAACTGTTGGTAGGAATGTAAATTGATACAGCCACTATGGAGAACTGCATGGAAATTCCGTAAAAAAAAAAAAAAGACTAAAACTACAATATGACTGAGCAATTCCACTACTGGGTATTTAGCTGGATAAAACCATAACTGAAAAAGGGAAATGCACCCCAATGTTCATAACAGCACTACTTATAATAGCTAGGACATTCAAAACACTAAGATCATGGCATCCAGTCCCATCACTCTATGGCAAATAGATGGGAAAACAATGGAAACAGTGACAGACTTTATTTTCTTGGGCTCCAAAATCACTGCAGACAGTGACTGCAGCCATGAAATTAAAAGATACTTGCTCCTTGGAAGAAAAGCTATGACAAACCTAGACAGCATATTAAAAATCAGAGAGATTTCATTGCTGACAAAGGGCTATATAGTCAAAGCTATGGTTTTTGTAGTAGTCATGTTGGATGTGAGAGTTGAACTATAAAGAAGGCTGAGCTTAAAAGAATTGATGCTTTTGAACTGTGGTGTTGGAGAAGATTCTTGAGAGGCTCTTGGACTGTAAGGAGATCAAACTAGTCCATCCTAAAGGAAATCAGTCCTGAATATTCATTGGGAGGACTGATGTTAAAGTTGAAGCTCCAATACTCTGGCAACCTGATGCGAAGAGCCAACTCATTAGAAAAAACCCTGATGCTAGGAAAGACTGAAGGCAAGAGGAGAAGGGGACAACAGAGGACAAGATGGTGGGGTTGCATCACTGACTCAATGGACATGAGTTTGAGCAAGCTCTGAGAGATAGTGAAGGACAGGGAAGCCTGGTGTGCTGCAGTCCATGGGGTCGCAAAGAGTCAGACACGACCGAGCATCTGAACAACAACAGCAAAGGACATGGAAGCAACCTAGATGTCCATCCACAGATGAATGGATAAAGAAGATGTGATACACACATACAATGGAATATTACTAAGCCATAAAAACGATCAAATTTGAGTCAGTTCTAGCTAGATGGATGAAGAAAGAATCTGTTATTAGAGTTAAGTAAGACAGAAGCATAAAAACATATATCACCTATTAATGTATATATATGGAATCTAGAAAAAGTGGTATTGATGAACCTATTTGTAGGGAAGAAATGGAAACACAAATATAAAGAATGGACTTGTGGACTCAGTGGGGAAGAAGAGAGTGGAATGAATGGAGAAAATAGCATTGGCATAAGTCATGCACTTCCATATGTAAAACAGGCAGCTTGTAAGAAGTTGCTATATAACACACAGGAGCCCAGATTGCACTCTTTGATGACCTTGAGGGGTAGGCTAGGGAGAGAAGAGGGAGGCTCAAGGGAGAGTTTGTATGTGCATAATTATGGCTGATTTGCACTGTTGTGCAGCGTAAACTAACACAATATTGTAAAGCAATTTTCCTCCAATAAAAACATAAATGAAAACAAACAAACTAAAAATTCTGAGTTAATCTGAAGCTGAGTTATACATTCAGTATAAGATGACAATATTGAGAGTTTATAATAAAGGGAATAAATGAAAAAGTAAGATATAAAAAAATTATCATTTGTAAGACAAAGAATATTTCTTGAAAATATTGGAGAGAAACATGAAAAATTAATAATATTAAAAGGTGGCTGATTCTCAAAGATGAAACTCTGTACTTTGTTTTTACTTGTTTTTATTTATTTATTTATTGTCTCTTATAAACTCTTGTTAATTTTACTATGAAAAACACAAAATTTTATTTAAAATAACAATGTGGACTTTCTTTTCTGGAAATGACTAACTAGGCAATGTTTATTCTCAAAAGGTCTTTTAGGAGCAACAGAAAACATAGGTTAGGTTTTGTTCTTCATCAGTTAAAAAGTCATTTCCCAAAAGTTCATTCTTAGAGTCCCTACTTCATCATTCACCAAAAAATGAACAGACTTCTCAGAAATAGAAAGATGCCTCTGGTGAATCAAAAAAAAAAAAAAATGAGGAAGTAAGTCACCTTTGGTATCCATAGTTATTTATTCATTCCTCAGTAACTGTATTTTCAACGTTTTTCACTTGTTCCTCACAATATAAATGTACATTTGGAGCAATGAAGGGAGCAGTCAAGATAGTGGAGGAGTAGGAGGTAGTGGAATTCATCTCTTCTCACAAACACATCAAGAATGCATCTACAAATGGAAAATTTCCACAGAGGACCTGCTAAGCATGAACAGAGGACCTCAGCCACCTAAAAGGACAAGAAAGATCTCATGCAATCAAGCAGGATGGAGGAAAGAGGAAAGGACCAAGAAGTGGAGAGGAAGTAGGATGGGAGTGGCACCCCCGGGTGGGGGGAGCTGAAAGTGAGGAGTGGTTCCCACTTATGGGAAAGCCCTCTCATTGGCAGGGAAATCAGTTGAGACAAAAGGAGAGCTTCAGGGCTATCAGAAGAGTGCATCAACTGGTCTGTGGCAGGCAGGACAGAGTGAGATCTACACAGATGGTCCATGCACAGCCCTGCATTCCCCTTCTGCCTGGGTGGCCCACTTGCCCCAATTACCACCTTGGCTCCCTCCTGTGTGACGGGGTTGCACATACTAACAGCCATCCTGGCACTGTCCCACCTAGACAACCCAGGCACCCTGATTTCTGCCTTCACCTCCTCCTACCTGACAGGCTGGTATGCTCCAGCCGTCTTGGGAGCATATGCAAGTGGGTGGCCCACATGCAGAGGAAGATCTAAAAAAAAAAAAAAAAAAACTGCTGAGGCCTAGGGGCCATGTGACTAAGGAAGAAGAGTTGAAATCTCTCCTCATGGCTGCACAAAACACGGAGGGACACCTCCACTGATGGCTTCTTAAGTTTAGCACCTGAAGAACATCTGAATGGACAACAAGTGCTCCTGCAGCTGAGACAGGTCTAGCTTTAGCAACTATAGGCTCTGTGAGCATGTACTCATGGCAGTTGTGTCAGACAGAGTCTGAGCTGCCTCCACAGCTTCCACAGTGGGTACAGGTGCAGGACTACTGCCATCCTGGGACCTGATTTCAGTGGATCTGAGCTGGTGACATGGTGAAAACAAGGCCTGAGAGTCATCAGGGTCAGTTGCTGGCATACTTATGGTTAAGGTGGGACTGAGAGTGAGCCTAGACAATAGGTGAAAGGTGACACACAAAGCAAACTCACAAGTAAACAGCTCAAGAAGAGGAGTACTCAGTGAATTCTCTCCAATTAGGAGTGTGCCAATCCCACCTAGCCCCTTTAGCAGATCAGAAAGAGCTAAGAAACATATCTGGGAGCATCTACTGCAACAACTAGGGAGTAGACACCCAAAAAGCAAAGGGGAAGCCCTGCTCAATATTCATAGCAATTTCTGGTCATCGCAACACCAGTCAAACCACCTATCAATGGGATAATGGCCATACATTGAGGAAGGCAGTGGCAATCATCCATAATAAAACAGCCCTCACAACAAAAATGAAAAAACACAGGCTACACAGGGATATTCCTACATAAAAATAGCCCAGCAAGACAGCCCTGCAAGAAGGCTGGCATTGGGAGAAAGAACTCCCAGAGCATTTAGCTTCGAAGGCCAGAAGAACTTGAGTTCAGGAGCTCCACAGGGCTTGGGAAAACAGAGATTCCACTCTTGGAGGGTGCACACAAAGTATCACATGCACTGGGACCCAGTACAAAGCAGTAGTTTCATAGGAAACTTGCCTGGAAATACCTAGGGCTCTTGAAGGGTCTCCTGATTAGGTGAAGGTCAACTGTATCTCACTGGGGGAAGGACACTGACAGAAGAGGCCAAAGGAAATATTGGTTGGAGTGAACTCTCTCAGTGGTCCCCATTTTGGCACCTATACACAGCCCCACTCAACAACCTGTAGGATCTAGTGCTGGAAACGGGATCCTGCTCAAGCCAAACAGTGCAAGATAGGAAGACAGCCTCATCTATCAGAGGACAGGCTGTTTAAAGTTTTCTTGAGCTTGCAGCCATCTCAAAACTCAACCATTGTCATAGGCCTTCCAACCAGAAGGACAAGACTCAGTTCCACCCACCAAAAGCAGGCACTAGTTCCAACCATGAGGAAGCCTGAAAAAGGCTGAGGACCACCCTCACGCCCCAGGAAACAGACACCAGAAGCAAGAGGAGATATGATCCTGCATTCTGTGAAAATGAGACCACAAACACAAAAATTTATAGACAAAATGAAAACATCAGAGAAATTTGTTGCAGACAAAGGAGTAACATTAAAACCTGTAAGAACAACTAAATGAGGAAGAGATAGGCAGTCTACTTAAAAAAGAACTCAGAGTAATGACAGTAAAGATGGCTCAAAATCTCAGAAAAATAATGAAGTTTCAGGTTGAGAAGATACAAGAAATGTTTAACAAAGAACTAGAAGAACTAAAGAACAAGCAAAGGAAGATAAACAATACAATAACTGAAATGAAAAATATGGTAGAAGTAATCAATCGTAGAATAATTGAGGTGGAAGAACAGATAAGGGAACTGGAAGATAGAAACATAAAAATAACTGCCATGGAAAAGAATAACGGGAAGAGAATGAAAAAATGAGGACAATCTCAGAGACATCTGGGACAATGTTAAATACACCAACAGTCACATTATAGGGGTCCCAGAAGAAGACAAGAATGAGTCTGAGAAAAGATTTGAAGAAATTATAGTTGAAAACTTTCTTAACACGGGAAAGGAAATAGTCACCCAAGTCCATGAAGCAGAAAGTTCCATGCGGGATAAACCCAAGGAGGAATAATATGAGTCACATATTAATCAAGCTAAGAAAAATTAAATATGAAGAAAATATTAAAAGCAACAAATACTATATAAGGGAATTCCCATAAGGTTATCAGCTGATTTTCCAGAAGGGAGTGGCACTATACATTTCAAGTGGTCACTGGAAGATAGGAAAAAGAACTACAAAAACAAACCCAAAACAATTAAGAAAATGGCAATAAGAACATACATATCAAATTACCTTAATTGTAAATGGATTAAATGCCCCAATCAAAAGACTCAGACAGGCTGAATGAGTACAAAAAGATATATATGCTATCTACAAGAAATCCACTTCAGACCTAGGGAAACACACAGACTGAAAGTGAGGGGATGGAAAAAGGTCTTCCATGGAAATCAAAAGAAAGCTGGGATAGCAATACTCATATCAGACAAAACAGACTTTAAAATAAGGTCTGTTAAAAGAGACAAGGAAGGACACTACATAATGATCAAGGGACCAATCAAGGAATAATATATAACAATTATAAATATTTATGCACCCAACATATGACCCTCTCAGTATATAAGACAAATGATAACAGCCATAAAATGCAAATCAACAACAAAGTAATAATAATGGGGGATTTTTAACACCCCATTTACACCAATAGACAGATCATCTAAACAGCAAATTAATAAGGAAACATAAACCTTAAATGACATATTAGACAGATAAACTTAATTGATATTCATAGGATGTTTCATCCAAAAGCAATAGAATAATAGTTTTCTTCAGGTGCAAATGGAACATTCTCAAGGATAGATCACATCTTGATCAGAAATCAAACCTCCATGAATTTAAGAAAATTGAAATAATATCATGCACCTTCTCCAACCACAACATTACAAGATTAGAAATAAATTAAAAGAAAGAAACTGTAAAAACCACAAACACAAGGAGCATAAATAATATGTTACTAAACAACTAACGGATCACTGAAGAAATCAAAGAGGAAACATAAATTAAAAAAAAACAAAAACAAAAACACTAGAGAGATACAACAATCAAAACACAATGATCCAAAACCTATGGAACACAACAAGAGAAGTTCTAAGTAGGAAGTTTACCTCAGGAAACCAGAAAAATTTCAAATAAAGAACCTAACCTTAGACCTAAAGCAACTAGCAAAAGAAGAACAAACAAAACCCAAAGTTGATAGAAAGAATGGAATCATAAAGATCAGAGCAGAAATAAATGAAACAGAGATGAAGAAAATAATAGCAAGATCAAGGAAACTAAAAGCTGTTCTTTTGATAAGATAAATTGATACACTTTTAACCTGACTCATCAAGGAAAAAAAAATAGAGTACTAAAATCAATAAAATTAGTAACAAAAAATGAAAAATTACAACTGACATAACAGGACTACAAAGGATCATAAGAAACTACTATTGCACTATGTATATGCAATAAAATGTACAATCTAGAAGAAATGGAAAAATTCTTAGAAAAGTACAACCTTTCAAAACTGAATGAGGAAGAAACAGAAAATATGAACAGACTTATCACAAGTACTAAAATTGAAACTGTGTGATTTTAAAACTTCCAAGAAATAGAAGTCTAAGACCAGACAGCTTCCTCGGCAAATTCTATTAAACATTTAGAGAAAAGTTAACATTTTTCTTTCTGAAATTTTTACAAAACATTGCAAAGGAAGGAACACTCTCATGCTCATTCAATGAGGCCACAATCACCCTGATACCAAAACCAGACAAAGATGTCACAAAACAAGAAAATTGCAGGCCAATATCACTGATGAACATAGATGCAAAACATGATCCAGTGGGATTTAAACCAGGAATGAAAGTATTCAATATATGCAAATCAATCAATGTGATACATCATATTAACAAACTGAAGAATAAAAATCATATGAATATCTCACTAGATGCAGAAAAAGTTTTTGACATAATTCAGTATCTATTTATGACAACAACAGCAACAGAACTCTCCCGAAAGTGGGCATACAGAACCTACCTCAATATAATAAAAGCCATATGTGACAAACACATGGTAAACATCATTCTCAGTGGTGAAAAATTGAAAGCATTTCCTCCAAGGTCAAGAACAAAACAAGGATGTCTACTCTCATCACTTTTATTCAATATAGTTTTGGAAGTCCTAGCCAAAGCAATCAGAGAATAAATAAATAAATAAAAGCAATTCAAATTGAAAAGAAGTAAAACTGGCCCTGTTTGCAGATGACATGATACTATACATAGGAAATTCTAATGAAGTTACAAGAAAACTGTTAAAGTTCATCAATGAACTTGGTAAAGTTGCAGGATACAAACTTAATACACAGAAATTTTCTTGCATTCTTATATACTAACAGTGAAAGATCAGAAAGATAAATTAAAGAAACAATCTCATTTACCATCACATGAAAAAGAGCAAAATACCTAGGAAAAAATCTACTTAGGGACTAACGACCTGCACTCAGAAAATAAGATGCTGATGAAAGAAATTAAAGATGACATAAACAGTTGGAGAGATATAACATGTTTTTGGATTGGAAAAATCAATATTGTGAAAATGACTACAGTACCCAAAGCAATTTACAAATTTAATGCAATCTGTAAAAAATTACCAATGTCTTTTTTCACAGAATTAGAACAAAACTTTATAATTAGTGTGGAAATACAAAAGACTCCCAATAGACAAAGCACTGGAGAAAGAAAAAAATAAAGCTGGAGGAATTAGACACCTTACTTCAGACAATACTATAAAGCTACAGTTAAAAAAAAAAAAGTTTGACATTGACAAAAAAAAACAACACAGAAATATAGATCACAACAACAGGATAGAAAGTCCAGAGATAAACCCACACATCTACAGATATCATACCTTTGACAAAGAAGGTAAGAATATAGCAATGGAGAAAAGATAGCTTCTTCAATAAACAATGTTGGGAAAACTGGACAAACATGGAAACCATAGACTATACACTCTCCGACATAATCACAGCAAGAAAAAACTTGACGCATCTTTTAGAATAATAAAAAAAAATAAAATAAAATAAACAAGTGGGACCTAATTAAACTTGAAAGCTTTTGCATAGTAAAGGAAACTGTAAACCAAATGAAAAGACAACCCTCAGAATGGGAGAAAATATTTGTAAATGAAGAAACTGACAAGATATTAATCTTCAAAATACACAAACAGCTCATGCCACTCAAAATGGAAAAAAAAAAATCAACTCAATCCAAAAAATGGAATGGTGACCTAAAAGACATTTCTCCAAAAAAGATATACAGATGGCCAATAGGCACATGAATATATGCTCAACATCACTAATAGAGAAATGCAAATAAAAGGAGGCAACACTGCACACCAGTCAGAATGGTCATAATCAAAATTTTTACAAACAATAAATCCTGGAGATAAAAAAAAGGGAACCCTCCTACACTGTTGGTGGGAATGTAAAATGTTACAAACACTATGGACAGCAGTATGGAGGTTTCTTAAAAAACTAAAAATAGAGCTACCATAAGATCCAGCAATTCCATTCCTGGGCATATATCTGGATAAAACCATAATTTGAAGATGCATGCACCCAAATATTCATTGAAGTACTATTTACACTGACCAGGGTATAAAAGCAACCTATCAACAGAGGAATGGATGAAAAACATGTGGTACATATAAACAACAGAATATTGCTCAGCCATAAAAATTAATGAAGTAATTTTTTGATCCAGCAACATGGATCGACCTAGAGATTGTCATATTGAGTGAAACAAATCAGGCAGAGAAAGATAAATATAATATGGTATAGCTTATATGAGGAGTCTAAAAAATAGTACAGATAAACTTACTTACAAAACAGAAGTAGAATCACAAGAATAGAAAACAAATTTATGGTTAATAGGGGGAAAAGAAAGGAAAATAAGTTGAGAGTTTAGGAATGATATATAAACACAATTACATATTAAATAGATAATTAATGATGACATGGCATTGCATAGGACACTCTACTTAATACTCGGAAAACCTATATTAGAAAGGAAATAATCTATATTAGGGAATGAACTCTAAAAAAGGGTAGATATATGTATATGTATAATTGATTCACTTTGCTATTCACATGAAACTAACAACATTGTTAAACAACTAAGCCAATGAGCTTTTCTAGAAAAAAAAAAATAGTAGTGAAGGGAAAAAAAACGTATTTTTGGAATTCTCTAATAACGTTATGAGAAAACCTGAACCAATCTTTTGCCCAACACAATATATGCAGCAAGTTCTATCTCAGTTCAGTTCAGTTATATTCAGTTCAGTCACTCAGTCATGTCCAATTCTTTGTGACCACATGGACTGCAGCATTCCAAGCTTCCCTGTCCATCACCAGCTCCGGGAACCTGCTCAAACTCATGTCCTTTGAGTCAGTGATGCCATTCAACTATCTCATCCTCTATTGTCCCCTTCTCTTCCTGCCTTCAATCTTTCCCAGCATCAGGGTCTTTTCCAATGAGATAGTTCTTCACACCAGGTGGCCAAAGTGTTGGAGTTTCAGCTTCAACGTCAGTCCTTCCAATGAACATTCAGGACTGATTTCCTTTAGGATGGACAGGTTTCATCTCCTTGCAGTTCAAGGGACTCTTAAGAGTCTTCTCCAACACCACGGATCAAAAGCATCAAATCTTTGGCGCTCAGCTTTCTTTATAGTACAAATCTCACATCCATACATGAATACTGGAAAAACCATGGTTTTGACTAGATGGACCTTTGTTGGAAAGGTAATAGCTCTGCTTTTTAATATGCTGTCTAAGTTGGCCATAGTTTTTCTTCCAAGGAGCAAGCGTCTTTTAATGTCATGGCTAGAATCACCATCTGCAGTGATTTTGGAGCCCAAGAAAATAAACTCTGTCACTGTTTCCATTGTTTCTCCATCTATTTGCCACGGAGTGATGGCACTGGATGCCATGATCTTAGTTTTTTGAATATTGAGTTTCAAGCCAACTTTTTCACTCTCCTCTTTCACTTTCATCAAGAGGCTCTTTTATTCCTCTTCACTTTCTTCCAAAAGGATGCTGTCATCTGCATATCTGAGGTTTTCGATGTTTCTCCCAACAGTCTTGATTCCAGCTTGTGCTTCATCCAGCTTGGCATTTCGCATGATGTGTTCTGCATATAACTTAAATAGCAGAGTGACAATATACAGCCTTGACGTACTCCTTTCCCAATTTGGAAACAGTCTGTTATTCCATGTCCCATTCTAACTGTTGCTTCTCATCCTGCATACAGATTTCTCAGGAGGCAGGTAAGGTGATCTGGTATTCCCATCTATTGAAGAATTTTCCACAGCTTCTTGTGATCTACACAGTCAAAGGCTTTGCCTTAATCAATAAAGCAGAAGTAGATTTTTTTTCTGGAACTCTCTTGCTGCTTCTATGATCCAACTGATGTTGGCAATTTGATCTCTGGTTCCTCTGCCTTTTTAAAATCCAGCTTGAACATCTGGAAGTTCATGGCTCATGTACTTGAAGCCTGTCTTGGAGAATTTTGAGCATTACTTTTCTAGTGTGTGAGATGGGTGCAGCTGTGCAGTAGTTTGAACATTCTTTAGCATTGCCCTTCTTTGGGATTGGAATGGCAACTGAGCTTTTCCAGTCCCATGGCCACTGCTGAGTTTTACAAATTTGCTCGCATATTGAGTGCAGCACTTTAACATCATCATCTTTTAGGATTTGAAATAGCTCAACTGGAATTCCATCACTGCCACTAGCTTTTTTTCATAGTGATAGTTCCTAAGGCCCACTTGACTTCTCATTTGAGGATGTCTGGCTCTAGACAAGTGATCACACCATCATGGTTATCTGGGTCATGAAGATCTTTTTTGTATAGTTTTTCTCTGTTTTCATGCCACCTCTTAATATCTTCTGCTTCTGTTAGATCCATGCCATTTCTGTCCTTTATTGTGCCCATCTTTGCATTAAATGTTCCCTTGGTATCTTTAATTTTCTTGAAGAGATCTCTAGTCTTTCCTATTCTATTTTTTCCCTCCATTTCTTTTCATTTATCACTGAGGAAGGCTTTCTTATCTCTCCTTGCTATTCTTTGGTACTCAGCATTCAGGTGGGTATATCTTTCTTTTTCTCCTTTGCCTTTTACTTCTCTTCTTTTCCCAGCTATTTGTAAGGCCTCCTCAAGCCACCATTTCTCCTTTTTGCGTTTCTTTTTCTTGGGGATGGTCTATTTGTCATTTCCACTGTATAATAGTAAGGGATTTGATTTAGGTCATACCTGAACGGTTTAGTGGTTTCCCTACTTTTTTCAATTCAAGTCTGAATTTGGCAATAAGCAGTTCATGATCTGAGCCACAGTCAGCTCCTGGTCTTGTTTTTACTGGCTGTATCTTTGACTGGCCATCTTTGACTGCAAAGAATATGAATCTGATTTCAGTCTTGACCATCTGCTGATGTCCATGTGTAGAGTCTTCTCTTGTGTTGTTGTACAAGGGTGTTCAGTTTCTGTATTTACTAATTGCATATCTGATAGTGTTTATCCCTTCTTTAACCAATTCCTAACCCTTCTTTGCCTCTATTATTTGCAGGCTTAATGAAGATGCCTCTATTCTGGGTTCCTTCTACTTCTCATGGCTGTAGGAGGCAATGAATGTAATATAAACCACATGTATTTGGTGCTCTCTGCCTATTCAGAACTTGTTTTAGATCCTGGTTCTTCTGCTTTCTAGTTGAATATGCTTCGATGAAATACTTTATCTCTCTAAACTTTATGTTACTCATAGAGACTTAAAAACATTACAAAGTAATATTTACCTGTTCCAAACTGCTCCAGTATTCTTGCCTGAAAAATTCCATGGACAGAGAAGCCTGTTGGGATACATTTCTGGGGTCAAGAAAGAGTCAGACTCAACTGATCGATTAACACTTTCACTTTCAACCTTCCAAGAAGACTGCTTGGTTTGCTTCTGTTTTCACCATGAGAGAATTATGAGAAACCCAAGAACTGAAACAATTAAAGATGCAAGCAAGTTCTTTATACTTTCTTCATTAAGGCAAGTAAAGGTTGCAGATTTTCCCTAAGTTTGGAAACAAAAAAGTTATTAATCAGTGCCCCAGCAATTGCATTTGATCCTCCCTGTGGCACTGAGACAACAGCAGAATTGGAAAATGGAGCTTACATATGGAGTTAGAAATATGTGGGCAAATATCAGGTCTCAACGGAGAATGCAATGGCACCCCACTCCAGTACTCTTGCCTGGAAAATCCCATGGACAGAGGAGCCTAGAGGGCTGCCGTCTATGGGGTCGCGCAGAGTCGGACACGACTGAAGCGACTTAGTAGTTGCTGCTGCTGCTGCTAAGTCGCTTCAGTCGTGTCCGACTCTGCGCGACACCATAGACGGCAGCCCCCAGGCTCCGCTGTCCCTGGGATTCTCCAGGCAAGAACACTGGAGTGGGGTGCCATTTCCTTCTCCAATGCATGATAGTGAAAAGTGAAAGTGAAATTGCTCAGTTGTCTCTGACTCCTAGCGACCCCATGGACTGCAGCCCACCAGGCTCCTCCATCCATGGGATTTTCCAGGCAAGAGTACTGGAGTGGGGTGCCATTGCCTTCTCCGTTAGCAGTAGCATCAGGTCTCAAATGGGGATAATTCCTCTCAACCTCTCAGGCTTATGAGAATTAAGAATGGATCTAAAAGCATGGGACACAGAGAAAACACTTAATCACTGTTAAGTTGGGCAGACGTTATTTTCCCTTTAAGCAAAAGGAATCAAAAGCTTACATGGTTAAAATGTAACATTTCTATCACTCTTTGGCTTCTCTTCTTACTTGCTTAGGATCCAATGTACATCACCATAATCAGTGCACTTCTCATAACTTAATTCCTTTGTTTCTCTTTCCTTTCATCACACTCACCTGGGACACCCTATAGTTGTTTGGAATTAGCCTTATGTCTACATTGTTCCTGCACCAACTCAAATGAATTTGGATTCATACAAATATAACTATACAACTGTATTTTCTTTTGTACCATAAATGTGTGCTCAGCACTGTGGGGATTTTCACATTGCTTTGGTCAGTTCATTGTTGCTGTTGTTCAGTCATTCAGTCATGCCTGACTCTTTGGGACTCCATGGACTGAAGCACACCAGGGTTCCCCGTACTTCACCATCTCCCAGAGCTTGCTCAAACTCATGTGCTTTGAGTCAGTAATGCCATCCAATCATCTCATCCTCTGTCATCCTCTTCTCTTCCTGCCTTCAATCTTCCCCAGCATCAGATCTTTTCTAATGAGTCGGCTCTTTGCATCAAGTGGCCAAAGTACTAGCGATTACAAACTCAGGTAATGGCCAATTCAGGGTTGATTTCCTTTAGGATTGACTGGTTTGATCTCTTTGAGGTCCAAGGGTCTCTCAAGAGTCTTCGCCTGTACCACAGTTCAAAAGCTTCCGTTCTTCAGCACTCAGCCTTCCTTATGGTCCAACAAAGCTATGGCTTTCCAGTAGTCATGTATAGATGTGAGAGTTGGACTATAAAGAAAGCTGAGCATCAAAGAATTTATGCTTTTGAACTGTGGTATTGGAGAAGACACTTGAGAGTCCCTTGGGCAGCAAAGAGGTCCAACCAGTTCATCCTAAAGGAAATCAGTCCCAAATATTCATTGGAGGACTGATGCTGAAGCTGAAACTCCAATACTTTGGTCACCTGATGTGAAGAACTGACTCATTTGAAAAGACCCTGATGTTGGGAAAGATTGAAGGTGGGAGGAGAAGGGGACGACAGAGGATGAGATGGTTGGTTGGCATCACTGGCTCAATAGACATGAGTTTCAGTAAACTCTGGTGGTTGGTGATGGACAGAAAGGCCTGGTGTGCTGTAGTCCATGGGGCCGCAAAGAGTTGGACATGACTGAGTGACTGAACTGAACTGAATTCTCACATTCATCCATGACTACTAGAAAAATCATAGCTTTGATTTGACAGAACTTTGTCGCAAAGTAATGTCTCTCCTTTTTAATATGCTGTCTAGGTTGGTAATAACTTTCCTTCCAAGGAGCAAGCATCTTTTAATTTCATGGCTGCAGTAACCATCTGCAGTGATTTTAGAGCCACCCAAAATAAAGTTTGTCACTGTTTCCCTTATGCCCTCATCTATTTGCCATGAAGTGATGGCACCGGGTGCCATGATCTTAGTTTTTTGAATGTTGAGTTTTCAGCCAGCTTTTTCATTCTCCTCTTTCAGTTTCATCAAGAGGCTCTATAATTCCTCTTCACTTTCTGCCATAATGGTTGTGTCATCTGCATATGTGAAGTTATTGATGTTTCTCCCAGCAGTCTCGATTCCAGCTTTTGCTTCATCCAGCCTGGCATTTTTCATGATGTACTCTGCATTTATAAGTTAAATAAGCAGGGTGACAATATACAACCTTGACATACTCCTTTCCCAATTTGGAACCAGTCTGTTGTTTCATGTCTGGTTCTAGTTGTTGCTTCTTGACCTGCATACAGGTTTGTGCATGCAAGGTGGTCTGGTGTATTCAGGGATACCTATTTTGTATCCTATCCTCACCCTCCTCAAATTACCCTTCCCATTTTCACTCTCAGTTTATGCCCTTGATAATTTTAATTGGAGGATAATCACTTGACAGTATCATGATGGTTTGGCATGCGTCAACATGAATTGCCCGTAGGTGTGTCCTCTGCATCCTGAACCCCCCACCCGCTGCCCTCTCCAGGGCATCTCTCCAGGTTGTCACTGGCTTTGGATGCCCTGCTTCATACATCAAACTCACACTGCTTATCTATTTTATATGTGGTAATGTAATGCTCTTCTCTCAAATCATCCCACCCTTTCCTTCTCCCACTGGCATGTATAGTGAATATAGAAAGATGGTTCCAATGATTCTGTGTATAGGACAGTAAAGCAGACACAGATGTAAAGCCCTTGATTATTTGACTCATAACATAAAACAATCAGATATAAAGCTTTTTTTATTTTCCCATAACCCCGCATTCTCCCCCAACTGCATCCACACCTAGACCTTTCTCATCCCTCCAACCATGAGAGTGATTTATCCCTTCACCTACTGATGGCTAGTACCTCATTTTTCACACTGGATCCCACCTTCTTTTGCTTATATGACAACTTGAAACCTATAGGTAACTTATCTTTTCTTAGCATTACAAGTGAATTGGATTATTCCTATCAACATACAAATATGTCTTAAGTTTTCCTGTCTGGAAAACAAACAAATCTTATTTTGATCCCCATTCCTCTCTAACTATCTTTCTCTCATACATATACATTTTTACATCCACAACTGCTGTGAGAACAGCTGTTTGGAGTCCTCAGCTGCCAGAATTGCTTTTAGTAGGTAAGAGTTCCTGGCCAAGGTCATGCTCTCTTCCTAGATAACCCTCAGTCATGTACTGAAATAAAGGTGAGAGCCCCTCACTTTAGTGGGGTACCATTCTGAAGGGCCTCTCAGCTTCAGAGCTCACTATGGGTTCGCCTTCAGCCTTCTTTGAGACAGTATCACAGTCCACCTTCTCCCTCCACTCAGTCTTTCTTCCTTCCTTTCCCATATAAGAGTTAAACTTGCAATCCCTCTTGAATAAACTTCTTGCACACAAATGTTGATCTGAGTCTTTTCTTGGAGAATCTGACCTGCAACACCTCCATTAAAAGATAAACTCCACCAGTGATGGGACTTTATCTGTCTGGTTTTCAGCTTTATGTAGAGCCTAGAACAGTGCCTGGAACACAGTAGGTTTTCAATAGATAGTTGCCAAACAAATGAATAAAGTGGCAGAACTGGTAATAGATCCAGTTCTGTAAGATTTTAAAACCAGTGCTCTCTGCCTCACAAACACTACTGGGAAGGCATTTACTAACTAATAACATTGAAATTCAGTTAAATTTGAAACACTGCCTTTGTTTCTGCACATGCTTGGTGCTAGATGAGACTTGCAGTTATCTAAGGTATAGGGATAAATTGAAAGAACTCATTATCACAAATGGCAAACCTGGGAGACCTTATGCATGGCAGTGTAATTACTTAGACAGCATCAACACATCAGAAAGCCCCTGGAGAATCTAGACCCAGGCTCAACCTGACAGATATCTATCTTAATTTTGAATTTCCTTGGACCTCTGTCACTTGAAGTCAAACAATATCATTTTAACAAATTTTGAGTGTGTGAATAAATTTGCCCTTTCTTCTGCCCTGGTATTAAACCAATATTAAAGACTAGAATATTTATCATGTTGACAACTCCTGCCTGCTAGATTAGATTTTATCAGGAAACTGAATTTTCCTCTAAGAGCATTCAACTCTATGTCTTCCTATTCTTGACTTCCAGTTAAGATACTTTTCGTATGGGAGGCAGACAATAGAAATAGTTGAGTATATTCAACAACGTCATTCCAAACTATCTGAGAAATACAAAATCAGTTACTAAATAAAAAGCCTATCTGGTTAAAGAATGATGCTGTATCTTCCAAATGTCTCCTATAGCATCTTCTGGATTAAAACTCACAGCATCACAGATCATATTCCAGTGATGTGTATAGAACCTTACTTACCAAACCACTAGGAAAGCTATCTGCTGTGGCATTGGTCCAAATGCAGACAGAATCAAACTCTGATTATGCTAATCTGATATTTATGCAAGGACATTAGTGAAATAGGTTACTCTCATTGAATAAAATGCCCTTGGATTTCATAACCACTTTGTTGACATGACTTCATTTGGTTCTCTGAAAAAGCAAGAGATACAACTTCCTTTGTATTTCAGGGAAGACCATAACTCAAGCGAATGCATCAAAAGCACACACATTTTTTTTTTTTTAGAGTAGCTATGCTGTCCTTTCTACAGTCAGTATTTATTTGTAGTCATTTCCCAGTAACATAAAAGGTGTACCAGGATAGCTCTTCCCTGGCCTGTGTAAAAAAGAAAAGAAAACAAAACAAGACAAAACTGACTTTCCAGTTAAAGCAACACTAAATAAGACTGGATGTCATCTCTGTTTTGCAAAATTACAGTGTAGGGATTTCAGGTTTCTCTGAAACTAGAAGTCAGGCTTTCAGAATTAGTTAGTACTTATCTCCAAACTGAGCATAGAATCCTTACCATGATTTCAGGAAATGAAAGCCACACAAGGCAGGTGAAATTAAGAGATAAACACTATCAGTTTGAAAAGAGGAAAATATTGCATCCTCTGCTCTTTTTATTGAGTTATTTTGAGACATGGGAAGACACTTCAGAAGCATGGAAAACACTAGAAATGAAAAGCAACACCTTTTGAAATGAGACTGAACCTATCAATTTTCAATCATCCACTCAAAGGACAACAAGCCCATTTCAGGAAATCTTCTACAGATTTTTTTGTTTTTTTTTTTTGATAGCTTTTTCTTCAATAGTTACCTGGTGGCTCAGATTTTTATAATTTTATTTCCCAGAAAAAAACATATTCTTCTCTTAGAAGGCTATTTAGTAACCCTGAAATTTGCAGAATTCATTCTTGTGTAATGTGCTCACCTCATTGATGCTAACCACAGAAGATAACTAAGAGTGATAAGAAAGATCCCTCTCTTCAACAGCCAGCAGGCCAACTCATAGCCCCCTCCTCTGTTTTCACTGCACTGGGTCTTTGAAACTACTGCACTTTCTTCCACTCTATATGCAACTGGGAATATTTTCCACTTTAAATTTTGAAATTGTAGACATGAATAAAATGTTGCACTGCTTTGCTTAATCCATCTGCTCCACTTATATCTGTTATGCTTTCGTTTCAAATTCTGGTGACTGAAGCTATTTAAACCAGATCCACCAGTCAGAAGCAGAGTGACAAGAATTAACAGGAGAAAGAAGAGCTCACATCTTTTTGTGGGTTCAGGCTGGAAGGAGGGGAGAAAGGAGGCTTATAGAGGGATAATGTCAGATGGGAGCCTTAGAGACAATGCACAGAAACCCTTTTGATCTTACCCTTCAGCTCTTCTGGAAAACTTAATCTCCAAAGATTTAGTTTAATTTTTATTATTTCTACCAATGGTAATTAATAAAAGTAGAAAAACAGACCAGCTGGTTTCCCTCTTCTTAATTAGGTACCCTTGACAATGCATAGCTTTATTTAATTATTTGCTTTGTTCTTCCTTCTATCTTTCCTCATTCCACAAAAGACTTAATATAGTTTATAGGGAAAAAAAGTATATAACATTACAAATAGCAAAATAATCAAATAAAGCAAAAAATTAGAGTAGAACAGCAGGATCCAGACAGGAACTCAGCAGGTTATAAAGTCCCACTAATTTTATAACAGGTAAAAACTTGGTTCTGAAAATCTTGACCCTCAAAGGGAAATGAACAACACAATCACACAATTTTCATGGAGGAAAAAAGAACATCAGTTGTACAGAGGAAGCAAAGTTTTCCCAAGCAGTTAGTATTAAAGAAATTTCTTACCTAGAGTTTCCTTTAGGAAGACCCAATGACGCAATATCCTTTAAAAAATACCAGCAGCAACTTAAGGATAGATATTTCCCCTAAATTGCTCATAAATTTGAGTTTTACAAAGCAAAATAAATCTTAAAGATGTCTGTGACTGGGGCAAGGGGGCAGATTTTGGTAAGTTGTAGTCCTTCAATTTATCGCCTTGTTAACACTGGATTGTTTTATGTGAAATTGTCTCAAAAAAAGGCACCCAGCAGAGAGAATGTGTTGGAAACTATGGATGGGCATTCAACATGGCCAGTGGAATATGAGTGAAAGTTGCAGTAGGCCAGTTTTGCATTTAAGGCTCATGTGACATTACATGCTTTACTTTTCTGTCTGAAAACTTTTGATCTCAGCCAAAAGGACAGACTCTAGGTAGTTGCTGCCACTTCAGCCTGGGTCATAGAACATATCTGACCTTTACTTGGAGCGTCAATGAGTCCTTTTCCAGCAGACCTGAAGGCCCATGAGCAAAAAATACATGTATGTTTTACACCACTTGGAGAAGGCAAAGGCAACCCACTCCAGTACTCTTGCCTGGAAAATCCTATGGACATAGGAGCCTGGTAGGCTGCAGTCCATGGGGTCGTGAAGAGTCAGACACGACTGAGCGACTTCACTTTCACTTTTCACTTTCATGCATTGGAGAAGGAAATGGCAACCCACTCCAGTGTTCTTGCTTGGAGAATCCCAGGGACGGCGAAGCCTGGTAGGCTGCCGTCTATGTGGTCGCACAGAGTCAGACACGACTGAAGCAACTTAGCAGCAGCAGCAGTTTATACCACTGCGATTTTGTAGTTTTTTGTTAAATGGCATTGTAGTTTTTGTTAAATAGCATTATTGTGGCAATAATCTTCCAATATCCTACCTTGACTATTTCAAAAAGTTGTTCTGAAGATTAAGTGAGAGAAATGATCAGAGATGTTATTTATATATTCACAGTTAATGGCTAAATTATAATAGCTGTGATGTTTATTCCAATATATGGGCTTATAGAATTTTCAGTAGATTGACCTGATGTTTGGTGGAGAATGAACTGATCCTGGGACAGTCAGGGATCCAGGAAAATATTGTGAAAAAATTGGAGCCAGAGAAGTGTAGAGCATGTGATTCATTATGCTGAGCAATACCAGATACAGTAGCTGACATCTTATGTGGACCGTGAGTTTTGCAACAGACAATGCATATATCATGTATGAATAGGGGAGTGAATTGAGACTACTGGTTTGAATGATACAAACTGACAATCTAGAAGGAGCTCTAAGAACTGTGATAAAATAGCAATGAGATACCAAAAGGAGTTTGGAAACTCGAGTGGAAGGCTGGCTGGTCTACTGTTAAGTACTAATCATTTGAAGTGATTGATATTACTTTGTTCAATCATTAAAATTCTGAATTATCCCCTTGTCTTTTTCTAGAGGTATGTCTTTTTCATAGGAGTTATGATAACAACCACATTTGTGGATATTCTTACTTTACCTACTTTGGTCACCCTAGCCCAAATTAAATACAATAAACAGTAGTCAAGCACCAACCAAAAATTTCAGTGTATACTTACTGGGCACCTTCTATGACCCAAATAAAACATGGCCTCAGGAGTAAGCAAGCAGACTACCAGACATGGTTAAATTATATGCCATATTATAAATTACATGAGAACTGTACTTCATAAAGACTATGAAGTATAGATATCATTCATGACAATCAAATCATGCCAACTCAAAGTATGCCACTTTGCATAAAAATGATTTTAGGCTGAATGCATTTGAGTTCCCAAAACCTCTTATCTGCAAAAAAGCATAGTCTTCCCAGAGAACTCAACTGTTATAACCCCCTAACAATTCCAGTCTTCTCTTAGCAACAGTACCACACTCATAGGCAAACTATTGTCACAAACTAATATCTCCCATATATTCTCCCAAGGGCCCATTTATCCTTCCAAAAGTCATTTGCTTTTCTATAAGTGCCCTTTCTCCTCCTCTCTTTCTCCTATTAGGCTAGTTATATAGATCGCAAATTCTAAAACCCCTTTTGAGTTACTCAACTCTAGGTATTACAAAGTGATAAAAGTCTCCAAGCACATTTGAATAAGCTTCTGTTTGCTTTTCTCTTGTTAATCTATCTTTTGTCAATCTAATTTATAAGGCCCTTGCTGGAGAACCTAGGAAGACAGAAGAAAAAAAGATATACATTTCCTCTCCCCTCTTGGTGGCTCAGATGGTAAAAAATCTGCCCGCAATTCAGGAGACCCAGGTTCAATCCCTGGGTCAGGAAGATCCCTTGAGAAAGGAATGGCAACCCACTCCAGCATTCTTTCCTGGAGAATTCCATGGACAGAAAACCCTGGCTAAAGTCCATGGGGTCTCAAAGAGTCGGACAGCACTGAGCAAGTAACACATTACAAAACTTGTGATCTATCATATATTTCTCCATATTATAGGTAGCATTTTTACCTCTCTTGTGAACTAAAGGTATGGCATAAATAAAATTCACTTTAAATCATGAACATATTATTACATGGATAGCACTTTAATAGCATCATCTTTTAAGAGTTGAAATAGATCAGCTGGAATTCCATCACCTCCATTAACTTTGTTCACAGTAATGCTTCTCAAGGCCCACTTGACTTCACACTCCAGGATGTCTAGCTCTAGGTGAGTGACCACATCATCCTGTTTAACTGGGTCATTAAGAGCTTTTCTGTACAGTTCTTCTGTGTATTCTTGCACCTTTTCTTAATCTCTTCTGCTTCTGTTAGGTTCTTGATATATTTGTTCTTTATTGTGCCTATCCTTGTATGAAACATTCCCTTGGTAACTCCAATTTTCTTAAAGAGTTTTTCCCACTCTATTGTTTTCCTCTGTTTTGTTTTTTTTTTTTTTTTTTTGCATTGGTCACTTAAGAAAGTTTTCTTATCTCTCCTTGCTACTCTCTGGAACTCTGCATTCAGTTGGGTATATCTTTCCCCTTCTCCTTTTTCTCTCACTTCTTTTCTCAGCTATTTGTAAGGTCTCCGCAGATAACTAATTTGCCTTCTTGCATTTCTTTTTCTTGGAGATGGTTTTGGTTATCACCTCCTGTACAACGTTATTAACCTCTATCCATAGTTCTTCAGGCACTCTGTCTACCAGATCTAGTCCCTTTCTATTCATCATCACCACTATATAATTATAAGGGATCTGATTTAGGTCATAACTGAATGGCCTAGTGGTTTTCCCTGCTTTCTTCAATTTAAGCCTGAATTTTGCAAAAAGGAGCTGATGATCTGAGCCACAGTCAGTCCCAGGTCTTGTTTTTGCTGGCTTTATAAAGCTTCTCCATTTTTGGCTGCAAAGAATATAATCAATCAGATTGCCAACATATGCTGGATCATAGAAGAAGCAAGGGAATTCCATAAAGACATCTACTTACGCTTCATTTTTACTGTGTGGATCACAATAAACTGTGTAATATTCTTAAAGAGATGGGAACATCAGAGCACCCTACCTTCCTCCTGAGAAACCTGTATGCAGGTCAAGAAGCAACAGTTAGAACGGGACATGGAACAATGGACTGGTTCAAAATTGGGAAAGGACTACTTCAATGCTATATATTGTCACCATGCTTACTTAACTTCCATGCAGAGTACCTCACGCAAGATGCTGGGCTAGGTGAATCACAAGCTGGGATCAAGATTGCTGAGAGAAATATCAACAACCTCAGTTATGCAGATGATATCACTTTAATGGCAGAAAGTGAAGAGGAACTAAAAAGCCTCTTGATGAAGGTGAAAGAGAAAGTGAAAATCTGGTTTAAAACTCAACACTCAAAAAACCAAGATGATGGCAACTGGTCCTATAACTTCTTAGCAAATAGATGGGAAAAATGTGGAACCAGTGTCATTTCATTTTCTTGGGCTCCAAAATCAATGCAGACAGTGATTGCAGCCATGAAATTAAAAGATGCTTGCTCCTTGGAAGAATAGCTATGTCAAACCTAGACAGTGTTTTAAAAAGCCATGCTGACAATGTTCTATAGAGCCAAAGCTATGTTTTTTTCCAGTAATCATGAATGGATGTGAGAGCTGGACCTTAAAGAAGGCTGAACACCAAAGAACTCATGCTTTTGAACTGTGGTGTTGGAGAAGACTCTTGAGAGTCCCTTGGACTGCAAGGAGATCAACCAATCAATTCTATAGGAAATCAACTCTGAATATTCATTGGAAGGACTGAAGCTTAAGCTCCAATATTTTGGCCAACTGATGTGAACAGCTGATTCATTGAAAAAAAAACCCTGATGGTGGGAAAAATTGAGGGCAAGAGGAGAAGAGGACGACAGAGAATGAAATGGTTGGATGGCATCACTGACTCAATGGACACGAGTTTGAGGAAACTCAGGGAGATAGTGATGGGCAAAGAAGCCTGGCATGCTGCAGTTCACGGGGTTACAAAAAGTCAGACATGACTTATTGACTGAATAACAACAGTGCTCAGCAATTTATGACTCTTTCTGGCCCCATGGACTGTAACCCACCAGGCTCCACTCTCCATAGAATTTTCCAGGAAAGAATACTGGAGTAGGTTGTCATTTCCTACTCCAAGAGATATTCCAAACCTAAGGATTGAACAAATGTCTCTTGCATCTCCTGAATTGGCAGGTGGATTCTTTACTACTGTGCCACCTGTGTGTGTGTGTGCTTAATCACTCAGTTATGTCCAATTCTTTGTGACTCCATGGACTGTAGCCCACCAGGCTCCTCTGTCCACGGGGATTCTCCAGGCAGCAATACTGGAGTGGGTTGCCACACCTTCCTCCAGGGGATCTTCCCAATCCAGGTATTGAATCCAGGTCTCCTGCATTGCAGGCGGATTCTTTGCCACTGTGCCCCCAGGGTACACAATGCTGAAATAATTTTCAGGATCAGCTATTTTTCTGTTAAATTACAAGAAGATTATGGAAACATTTGTATTAGGCATAATAATGGGACCATCTCAATAAATTATGACTGTCACCAAAATTGCTTTTTCTAATGAAGTATAATTAATTTACGCATTTACATTTGATTCATGTGTACAACATATTCCCTGTGCTGTATATTATATATTCATATCTCATTTAATAAAATAAGTAGTAGTTTGGAACTTTAAAACTCCATCCATTATTGTCATCTTCTCCCATCTGTCTCCCCGCTCTGGTAACCACAACTTTGTTCTTTGTATTTATGAATCTGTTTCTGTTTTGTTATGTTCATTCTTTTTTTTTTTTTATTTTTCAGATTCCATATATAAGTGAGAACCTACATTATTTGTGTTTCTCTGTCTGAGTTACTTCATGCAGTATAATATACTCCAATACTCAAAGTTCATCCATGTTGTTGCAAATGGCAAAATTTCTTTAAGGCTGAGTTATATATATATATATATATATATATATATATATATATATATATAACCATATAGTATATATACCAAGTGGTATATATGGTATATCCCATATATATCATGTCTTCCTTATCAATTCATCTGTTAATGGACACTTAGGCTGCTATGTTGGCTATTGTAAATAATGCTACTCTGAACACTGGACTGCATATATATTTTGAATTAGAGTTTTCATTTATTTTACACATTATACCCAGGGGTAGTATAGTTTAATCATGTTCTTTTTTTTTTCTTTCAGGAATCCCATAGTGTTTTTCATAGTGAATGTACCAACTCATATTCCCACCACAGTGAATTAAGTTTCCCTTTTCTCTACATCCTAACCAACATTTATTATTTGTAGTATTTTTCTCCACAGCCATTCTCACAGGTGTGCGGTGATATCTCATTGTTGTTTTTTTTTAATTTGCATTTCCATGATGATTAGTGATGTTGAGCATCTTTTCCTGCACCTCTTAGCCATCTGTATGTCTTCTTTGAAAAAAAAAATTTATTCAGATGTTTGCCCACTTTTTAATTTTCCTCTTTTTTTTTTTTGACATTCAGTTACATGAGCTCTTTATCTGGATATCAATTCATTACCAGACATATCATTTGCAAATATCTTCTATTCAGTAAGTTGTTGTCAGTAGGTCGTCTTTTTCTTACATTGATGGCTTCCTTTACTCTGCAAAGCTTTTAAGCTTAGTTAGGTCCCAACTGTTTATTTTTGCTTTTGCTTCCCATGCCTCAGGAGACAGATCTAAAAAATATTTCTAAGAAGACCTATGCTAAAGAATACACTGCCTATGCTTCCATTTAGGAGTTTTCTGGTCTTCTATTTAAATCTTTAATCCATTTTCTTGATAATTTTTGTATATGGTGTGAGAAAATGTTCTAATATTATCCTTTTACAGTATAGGTAGCTGTCCTATTTTCCCAATATTTATTGAAAACTCTGTCTTCCCTATTATACATTTTTGCCTCCTTGTTGTAGATTAATTGGCCATATGTGTGTGGGTTTATTTTTGTGCTCTCTTCTGTTCCATTGATCTGTGTTTTGTTTGTGTGCCAATGATACACTCTCTTAACAGTGTAACTTTGCAGTTTATTCTGAAGTAAGGAAACATTGTACCTTGACATATTCTTTTCTTCTCAAGATTGTTTTGGCAATGCAGATCTTTTGTGGTTCTATACAAATTTTACGATAATTTGTTCCAGTTTGTGGGAAAATGTCATGAGTATTTTGATAAGGATTGCATGAAATCTGCTGATAGGTTTGGGTAGTTATGAACATTTTAACAGTATCATTTCTTCCAATCCATGACATAAGATATCATTCTATTTATTTGTATCATCTTAAATTTCATTCATTAATGTCTTATAAGTTTCAGAGTAAGGACTTTCACCTCTTTGGTTAAGTTTACATCTAGACATTTTATTCTTTTTGATACAATTGTAAATGTGATTAGTTTCTCATTTTTTTCTTTCTGATAGTTTACTATTAGAGCACAGAAAGGAAACAGATTTCCATGTTCTAATCTTGTCTCTTGAAATTTGGCTGAATTCGCTTATTAGTTCTAACAATTTTTTATGGTGGAGACATTAAGGTTTATATTAATAGTATCACACCATCAGCAAATACTGACAGTTTTACTTCTTACCTTCCAATTTGGATGCTTTTTCTTTCTTTTTCTTGTCTTACTTCTGTGGCTAGAAATACCAATACTATGTTAAACAGAAATGGCAAGTGGGTATTCTTGTCTTGTTCCTGATTTTAGAGGGAAAGTTTTCAGTTTTTTTTCCTATCATTGAGCATGATCTTAGCTATGGGTCTGTCATAAATACCCTTTATTGTGTTCAGACACGTTCACTCTATAACTACTGTGTTGAGAGTTTTTATCATGAATGGATGTTGAATTTTGTCATGTTTTTTTTTTCTTTTTTTGGGTCCTATTGAGATGATCACATGATTTTTATTCTTTGTTTTATTAATGTATTGCATCACATTGATTGATTTGGAAATATTAAAATATCCATATATCTTTGGGATAGATCCCCACTTGGTCATAGTGCACTAGCCTTCATATGTATTGTTGAATTCACTTTGTTCATATTTTGTTGAGGATTTTTGCACCTATTTTCATCAGGGGTACTAGTCAGTAATTTCTTTTTTCTTGGTAGTGTCTTTGTCTGATTTAGTATTAGAATAATTGTGGCCTTATAGAATGAATTTCAAAGTGTTCCCTCCTCTCCAGTTTTTGGTATAGTTTGTGAAATGTCAATATTAATTCTCCTTTGTATGTATGGCAGAATTCCCCTGTGAAGCTGTCCCGTTTTTGGTATAGTTTGTGAAATGTCAATATTAATTCTCCTTTGTATGTATGGCAGAATTCCCCTGTGAAGCTGTCCCATCCTAGACTTTTGCTTCTGGGGAGTCTTTTCAAATAGAACTGCCATATGACCCAGCAATCCCACTGCTGGGCATACACACCGAGGAAACCAGAATTGAAAGAGACACATGTACCTCAATGTTCATCACAGCACTGTTTATAATAGCCAGGACACGGAAGCAGCCTAGATGCCCATCAGCAGACGAATGGATAAGGAAGCTGTGGTACATATACACAATGGAATATTACTCAGCCATTAAAAAGAATACATTCGAATCAGTTCTAATGGGGTGGATGAAACTGGAGCCTATTATACAGAGTGAAGTAAGCCAGAAAGGAAAACACCAACACAGTATACTAACACATATATATGGTATTTAGTTAATCAGTAAAGATAACCCTGTGTGCGAGACATCAAAAGAGACACAGATAAATAGAACAGTATTATGGACTCTATGGGAGAGGGCGAGGGCGGGATGATATGGGAGAATGGCACTGAAGCATGTAAATTTCATATGTGAAACGAATCGCCAGTCCAGGTTTGATGCATGATACAGGGTGCTCGGGGCTGGTGCACTGGGATGACCCCAAGGGATGGGATGGGGAGGGAGGTGGGATGGGGTTCTGGAAGGGGAACACATGTACACCCATGGTGGATTCATGTCAATGTATGGCAAAATAAATACAATATTGTAAAGTTAAAAAATAGATAAATAAACTAATTTAAAATAAAAAAATAAAATTACAAATTCAATTTCATTACTAGTAATTGGCCTATTCAAATTGCTTCCTTTTTAAATTTAAAACAAAAAGCTTGTTTTTTAATGGCTGTTTCTTCTTGATTCATTCTTAGCAGTTCATATCACTCTAGAAAACTCTTCATTTCTTCAAAGCTGTCCAATTTATTGGCATATAACTGGTCACAGTATTCTCTTACAAAAAATTTGAAGGTTATCCTCTATTTATAGTTATTATACAATACTGTCTATATTCCCCATGTTGTACAATATATCCTTATAGCTTATTTTATACCTAATAGTTCGTACCACTTAAACTCTACAATAACAGTCTCCCTCCACTCTTCCCTCTCCCCACTGGTAACCACTAGTTTGTTTGCTATGTCTGTGTATCTACTTCATTTTGCCGCTGTTGTTGTTATATTCACTAGTTTTTTGTTTGTTTGTTTGTTTGTTGCCTTTTTAGATTTCATGTACAAGTGATACACTATAATATTTCTCATATATTTTTGTACCTCTGTGTTATCAGTGTTATTTCTCCTCTTTCATTTACTCTTTTGCTTACCTAGGTCCTCTCTCTCTTTTTTTAATGTTATTATTCATTCTTTATTTGGGTATAATTGCTTCACAATATTTTTTTTGGTTTGTTAATTTCTGCTATACAACATGCATCTTCTTCAGAGGATATTCATGGAGGACATAAAAATGACAGCCTCTCTCTGATTTTGGAAGTGGCTAAATTTCAGTGGGTTTATTTTGTGAAATTAAACTAGCTTCTTGTTGACACTGTCAGGGAAAGAATGGTCCAAATTGCGATACTTGATTTTACATCTCAGCTCTAGAGAATAACAATGTTTGTTATTTTCATCATAAGAAAGTTCTAGGGCTAAATTTTACCAGGTGAAACAGTGTTGTTGCCAAGAAAATAAGATATCCAAAAGAAATGAAGTTGATCCCCAAATTTGGTTTCCCCCACCAAAAGATTTCCAGAGGGTATATTTTAACTTATAGAGCCTTCATTGCCATCAAGACCTTCTTGGGTCTTTTTTTTTTATTATTTATTTTAATTGGAGGTTAATTGCTTTACAATATTGTAGTAGTTTTTGTCAAACATTGACATGAATCAGCCATGGGTGTACATGTGTCCTGCATCCTGACCCTCCCTCCCACCTCCCTCCCCATCCCATCCCTCAGGGTAATCCCAATGCACCAGCCCTGAGCACCCTGTCTCATGCACCGAACCTGGACTGGTGATCTATTTCACATATGGTAATATACATGTTTCAGTGCTATTCTCTCAAATCATCCCACCCTAGCCTTCTCCCACAGAGTCTAAAAGTCTGTTTTTATCTCTGTGTCTCTTTTGTTGTCTCACATATAGGGTCATTGTTACCATGTTTCTAAATTCCATATGTATGCATTAATATATTATATTGGTGTTTTTCTTTCTGGCTTACTTTACTCTGTATAATAGGCTCCAGTTTCATCCACCTCATTAGAACTGATTCAAATCCATTCTTTTTAATGGCTGAGTAATATTCCATTGTGTATATGTACCACAGCTTCCTTATCCATTCGTCTGCCAATGGACATCTAGGTTGCTTCCATGTCCTGGCTATTGTAAACAGTGCTGTGATGAACACTGGGGTACATGTGTCTCTTTCAATTCTGGTTTCCTCAGTGTGTATGCCCAGCAGTGGGATTGCTGGGTCATATGGCATTTCTATTCCCAGTTTTTTTAAGGAATCTCCACACGATTCTCCATAGTGGCTCTATTAGTTTTCATTCTCACCAACAGTGTAAGAGGGTTTCTTCTTTCTCCACACCCTCTCCAGCATTTATTGTTTGAAGACTTTTTGATAGCAGACATTATGACTGGTGTGAGATAGTACCTCATTATGGTTTTGATTTTCATTTCTCTGATAATGAGTGATGTTGAGCATCTTTTCATGTGCTCCTTAGCCATCTGTATGTCTTCTTTGGAGAAATGTCTGTTTAGTTCTTTGGCCCATTTTTTATTGGGTCGTTTATTTTCTGGTATTTAGCTGCATAAGCTGCTTGTATATTTTGAATTTAATTCTTTGTCAGTTGCTTCGTTTGCTATTATTTTCTCCCATTCTGAATGATGTCTTTTCACCTTGTTTATAGTTTCCTTCATTGTGCAAAAGCTTTTAAGTTTAATTAGGTCCCATTTGTTTATTTTTGCTTTTATTTCCATTACTCTGGGAGGTGGGTCATAGAGGTTCCTGCTGTGATTTATGCCAGAGAGTGTTTTGCCTATGTATTCCTCTGGGAGTTTTATAGTTTCTGGTCTTACGTTTAGATCTTTAACCCATTTTGAGCTTATTTTTGTGTATGGTATTAGAAAGTGTTCTAGTTTCATTCTTTTACAAGTGGTTGACTAGTTTTCCCAGCATCACTTGTTAAAGAGATTGTCTTTTCTTGATTGTTTATTCTTTCCTCCTTTGTCAAAAATAAAGTGTCCATAGGTGCATGGATGTACCTCTGGGCTTTGTTCTGTTGATCTATATTTCTGTCTTTGTGCCAGTACCATACTGTCTTGATGACTTTAGCTTTGTAGTATAGTCTGAAGTCAGGCAGGTTGATTCCTCCAGTTCCATTCTTCTTTCTCAAGATTGCTTTGGCTATTCGAGGGTTTTGTTTTACATACAAATTGTGAAATTATTGTTCTAGCTCTCTGAAAAATATTGTTGGTAGCTTGATAGGGACTGTGCTGAATCTATAGATTGCTTTGGATAGTATACTCACTTTCACTATATTGATTCTTCTGGTCATGAACATGGTATATTTTTCCATCTTTTTGGGTCATCTTTGATTTCTTTCATCAGTGTTTGATAGTTTCCTCCATATATAGGTCTTTTGTTTCTTTAGTTAAATTTATTCCTAAGTATTTTATTCTTTCTGTTGCAATGGTGAATGGAATTGTTTCCTTAATTTCTCTTTCTGTTTTCTCATTGTTAGTGTATAGGAATGCAAGGGATTTCTGTGTGTTAATTTTGTATCCTGAAACTTTACTCTATTCATTGAGTAGTTCTAGTAATTTTCTGGTGGTGTCTTTAGGGTTTTCTACATAGAAGATCATGTCATTTGCAAACAGCGAGAGTTTTGCTTCTTTTCCAATCTGGATTCATTTTATTTTTCTTCTCTGACTGCTTTTTGATGAACCTAGCTAAAAGCTTTCCAATTTTGTTTATCTTTCCAGGAAACCAGATCCTAGTTTCATTTATCTTTTTTGTCTTTATTCTATATATTTCTTCTTAGATATTCTTTATTTCCTTCCTTTTGTTGACTCTGGGCTGTGTGTTTTCATATTGTCCTAACTGCTTTAGATAGTAGGTTAGGTTGTTTAATTGTGATTTTTCTTGTCATGAGTTAGGCTTATATTATTATAAACTTCCCTCTGAGAATGGGTTGTGTTATGTTCCATAGATCTTGAAAAGTTACATTTTTATTTTCATTGGTCTCAGAGTATTTTCTGCTTTCATCTTTGATTCCTTCATTGACCTGTTGGTTTATACTAGCATGTTTAGTCTCCACATATTTGTGGGCTTTTTTCTCATTTTCTCCATTGATGCAAATGTTTCATTAAAGACCTCTAATATTATTGCATTATTGTAAATGTCTCCTTTTATCTCTGTTAATATTTGCTTTTACATTTAGATGACCCTATATTATGTACATATATATATATATATATATATATATATATATATATATATATATATATAAACATTATGTCCACTTTTGCACTATTTCCTTTATTAGTATATAATGGCCTTCTTTGTTTTGTATTATAAACTTTGTTTAAAGTCTACTTTGTTTGATACGAGTTGCTACCTCAACTTTCTTTCCATTACCATTCCTTTACTTTCAGTCTTTGTGTTTCTTTAGCCCTGAGGTGTGTCTTTTCTGGGCAGCATATAATTGGGTCTTTTAATGTAATCAGTGACACTGTATATTTGTGGCATTTAGTCTACTGACATTAAAATGATTAATAAGTATGTTTGTATTACAATTCTGTTATTTCCTTTCTTGTTTTTGTAGTTTTTCTCCTTCCTTTTCTTCTTTTAGTCTCTCCCTTTGCCATTTGATGATTCTATTTAGTGTTTCATTTGTGTTCTTTTCTCACTAGTTTTGGTATATCTATTGTAGGTCTTTGATTTGTGGTTCCTATGAAGTTTATATATATTGACCTAAAATTATATATACTTATTTTAAACTAATAGTCAATGCAAGTTCAAACATATTCTAAAAGCTCTTTTTTTAACCCCTCCTCCATATTTTGTGTTTTTGATGTCATATTTTACATCTTCGTATCTATTGTTACAGTTGGTTTTATGATTTTTGTCTTTTAACCTTTATATTAGCTTATTTAAGTGGCTGATACACAGCTTTTATTATATATTTGTCTTTACCAGTGAGACTTTTCCCTTCCTATAATTTTTATTTCTTTTTGCAGCTTTTTTTTTTATTTTTTAACTTAAAGAAGACTCTTTACCATTGTTGTTATGTATTGATGAACTCTGAGTTTTTTGCTTTTCTAAGAAGCTCTTTCTCTCTTCTTCATTTGTGAGTGGTAACCTTGCTGGTTAGAGTTATCTTAAGTAGTAGGTCTTTCCCTTTCACCACTTAATATACATCATGCCACTCCCTTCTAACTTGTAAAAATTCTTGCTGAAATATCAGCTGATAGCCTTATCAGGGTTCCCTTCTATGTGACTCTTTATTCTGGCTGCCTTTAGAATTCTCTCTCTAACTTTTGTCATTTTAATTATGACAGGTCTTGATGTGGATCTCTTTGGGTTCATCTTATTTTGTTCTCTCTGGATATCTTTTCTTCTTCAGGTTTGTGAAGTTTTCAGTCATAATTTCATCAAATACATTTTCAACTTCATTCTCTCTTCTCCTTCTGGGACCCCTATAATGCGAATGTTAGTATGCTTGATGCTACCCCTGCATGTGTGCTCTGTCTCTCAGTCATGTCTAAATCTTTTGGACTCCATAGACTGTAGGCTGCTAGCCTCCTCTGTCCATAGGATTCTCCAGGAAAGAATACTGGAGTAGGTTCCATTTCCTCCTCCAGGGGATCTTCCTGACCCAAGAATAAAATCCATGCCTCCTGCATCATCAGGTGGATTCTTTTTTTTTTTTAATAAATTTATTTATTTTAGTTGGGGGCTAATTACCTTACAATATTGTAGTAGTTTTTGCCATACATTGACATGAATCAGCCATGTACCACTGAGCCACCTGGGCATCACAGTGGTCCCTTAAATTATTTTCATGTTTTTAAATTGTCTTTCTTTCTGTTATTCTTATCAGATTATTTCCATTATTCTATCTTCCAGGTCTCTTATGCATTCTGTATCACCTAATCTGCTGTTAATTCTATCTAGTGTATTTTTCATTTCAGTTATTCTTTTATTCAGTTATGATTTGTTCTTATTTTTTACTATTTTTTTGTTGTTGTTGAAATTCTCTTTGTGTTCACCTATTCTTCCCTCATTTCAATTAGCATTCTTATTACTATTTCTTTGAACTCTACTGACAAATTACTTACATTTGTTTAATAAGGGCTTTTTTTCTTGTTCTTTTATTTGAAACATAGTCTCTGTCTTCTCACTTTATTTTACTTTCTCTTTCTATGAAATTATGTGAACTAGATACTTATTCTAGTCTTGAAGGCATGTTCTTGTGTGGAAATGGCCCTGTGTGTGCCCAGTGGTTTTTGTAGAAGAGCTAGATTTGAAATGAACATCTTCCCCCTTAAGGTGTGCTGACAAGTAACTCCTTTGTGGGAAGAATGGCTAGAGTTGGAGAGGCTAGAACCAGAATAATATGCAAGCCAGGGTTTCTCCTATTCTCAGTGGCTGTCACCACCTTATACGGAGTGGGTGGCAAAGCCTATAAAGCTGGAGTAGGGAAGTAGTTGGATTTTTCCTGGGTGTGATGGCAGCCACTGCCTTGATTTGGGATGTGGTCAGGGCTTCAGAGCTTGGGGTTATACTTTTGTGTTGTTTTTACTCTACCCACCCACAAGCGTGTGAGCCTTGGTTAGAAGCTACATGGGGACCAGAGGGTTTGGTGTCATACCACTGAGCTGGCTCTACCCCCACCCAGATGTACACGGATGTGGTCTCCAACTTGAAGTTAGCCTTTCTCCCTCCTAGAGTACACAACGACATGGTTCCCTGATTATAGTGGTCTCTGCCAAGGAGCTAGTCTCAGTCTCAGAATTCTGAGTGTGTGTGCCAATGCATGCACATGAAATGTCTGCTTCCACTCTGTCCATAGGCAGAGCTAGGGTCCAAGCAAGCTCTGTTACCTCAAGTGTGAACACTCTCAGTGACAATTACAGCTTCTACTTTAGTGAAGAGCAGCACTTGAGCAAGAGGGGCTAGAGCAGGGACCTGGAGCAAACTGAGGGCCCTGTTGGGGCAGCACTTCTAAGCTAGCCTCAGTCCCAGGCTGTTTAAAATCTGCTGTCTCTGCTCTGTGACAAAGAGTAGGCAAGTATGCCTTCACTTTTTATGAGTAGAGTCTCAGTTTCTTACAACCCTCTAGTAAGCCCCATTGGTTTTCAAACGAGTAAAGGGGTTTGGATCCCAGGGATGAGATGCTTAATATGTAGTTTAAACTCCTTGCTCCCCGGACAGGATCTCAAACCTATGATAACCCCCTCCTCTTCTGTGCTGCCTCCTAGGGGCATAGTTCCCAAACAGATTGCTTTTCCTCCCCTTCTACTTGACTCCATGTGGATTTTTCTCTATGGCCTTGGTTGTAGAAAACTTGTTCATCTAGTCCCCATATCAATTTCAGTGAGAGTCATTCTATATGTAGCTGTAGTTTTGATATGTTCATGAGGGGATGTGAGTTCAGCATCTTCCTACTTCACCACCTTGATCTTAAGTCCTTCCCTAAATTCTTAAATATTAACTATACCTTATTGATTAGAAAACAGGCTCAAGGAGATAAAGTAACTTGCTTAAGGACTGTCAGAGTTCAAATTCTTTATTCTATGCATCCTGCTACCTTCAGAGTTTATTTACTCTGCTCCATATGGTGTAATCATTAAAAAGCAATGGCAAATGGGGAAGCAAAAAAATTTGTCTGCTGCATCTCTTCTCTATAGCTAGAGAAAGAGTTTACTAACATCACTGTCAATGATCATAAAGAAAAAATGTCTGAAGACTTAAATTTTCTTTTCAAATACCGCTATTTCAAACGGTGATTATATGACTCCAATGATATGCTTCAAAACCAGCACTGTGCCTACAATGAGAGGGAATATTTTCATCCATTATAAGAGACTGTTAGAGGAAAACATCTTACTGATATCATACCCGAGAGAACGGCATGTGAAGCAACATCATCATATTTTACTGAATGTTCAAATACTCCAAAAAGTATAAAGTATATTTTATTGTTTGAAAAGCCTTGGTAACAAAAGAATAAAATATCCACCTAAAACTCAAAGTACATTCTAATAATGTTACATTCACATTAATAACATTAAAAAATTCACTAGCTCACCAGCCTGTTCTAGGAATGAATATCCCTCATTTACAGAAGGCAAAGCTTAACCCTGTGACTCTGCACTGTTTATAGCAGGGGAAATGTGGAAGTTTAAGGGCAGAGTGGAGGCCATTTGTGTATAAAGGCTTCCTCCCAATTAGCAAGATGGTGGGGTGGGGTGGATTTCTTGTGCACAGGGAGTTAAACACAGTTGGCCTTTGACACTGGTTCCAGGAATCCCCATGGATAACAAAATCTGCTCAGGCTTCATATATAAAATGGCACAGTGCAAAACATAACCATCCACAGCTATGAAACCCAGGAATACCAAGGTCCAACCATACAAAATTGGCTTAATTTGTATATTACTCTAGAATCACAGGGGTATTGATCCTGTTTCTAAGAACCCATCTACATAAAGCTTTTGGGACATTCTCAAGAAATCAGCAAAGAGAACTTTGAAACTGACAGTAAGAATTTCAAGTAGAACAAGGAGAGAAAATGTACCAATTTTTGGTAGTTGGGGAACTGGAGGCTGGGTGAATCACTCTGAGGGAGAAGAGATTCTAAAAAAAATTCCCTTGGTGAGACATCTTTTTGTTGGTAATTGAGAACAGTGCTTCTAATTTCCACCAGGCATGGCCACTCAAACAGCTTACAGACAAGTCCCCAGGCTCTTATTTTAAACTTTTTGTCAGAGACTCCTATGAAATTGGAATATTGATACATATTCTGAGAAACTCAAAAAAGGATGAAGTCCCCTCCAGGTCAGACTATTTTAGCTTGAGAAAAACTCTGTTTGTTCTGGAGAAATACACTGAAAGGATGAGAATAGTAGTACCATGTTTCAGCAGCATTTGTGAGAGAAAGATAGAGAACTAGTGGTTGAGAGAAGCAGAAGTGACCCCCATCTCCATATGCATTCCACTCCCAGGAAGCATATGTCATCCCACCACATGCAGAAAGAGGGACTAGGAGGCTGGGGTAATCTCCAGCAATGCTCCTGAGTGCAGATCCTGGGCTAACTAACATTGGAATTGCATGACTTTGGTTTAATTGCTTTATTCCTGGTGCAGTTTGAATGTGTAATAATACATGTTGGGGAACATCTCATCTTCCTGATTTTTCACAATCCTGTTCATTTTTATTTCTAGTCATAGAGGGTAGCAATATGGAATGCACAAAATGGTTTGACTATGTTAGTAAAGTCACATGTTTATATATTATCTGTGATTAGTTACTTTCACCCTTTACAGTCTTCTAAGTGGGTAACGTACAGTTATTATCTTTCAGGAAGCCCCCATATATCATAGCATCATACCATTAAACTTTTTAGAAATTAACCACAAATCAGTATACAGATGACATTGATGTCTTATTCATTCCTTCTGGGCCATTTTTAGCAGGTCATTTTTTATATCTCTGCAGTGCTGAAATATGGCTCACTCTAGTATCTGTCCATTTTGTAATTACAAAAGGAAAGCTTGACAGTTATCATATATTACACTGGAGAAAAATGCTAGTAATACTTTGAACTGATAGAATAGTGTGGTCTCAAAACTGCCCGGCACAAGGCTATTTTCTCACTCCTATTTAGATTTTTTTAAAAAAAATCTTATCTTTTGGATTCAGAAACTGAAATAATCATTAAAAGACAATGTGTTGAAAAATATTAATAATCACTTACTGGGAAAAGCCTATAAGCTTCTCCCTATCTCTTTCTGTTGGACTTTCCAGCTTGCTTCCAATATGGATTTAAAGTGTTGCATGCAATCCCTTTAGTGTTGCTAGAAAGAAAGTTTCAGTTCAGTAACTCAGTGGTATCCAACTCCTTGCAACCCCATGAACTGAAGCATACCAGGCTTTGCTGTCCATCACCAACTCCCGGAGCATGCTCAAACTCATATCCATACAGTCGGTGATGTCATCCAACCATCTCATCCTCTGTCATCCTCTTCTTCAGTCTTCAATCTTTCCCAGCATCAGGGTCTTTTCCAGTGAGTCAGTTCTTCACATCAGGTGGCCAAAGTATTGAAGGTTCAGCTTCAGCATCAGTCCTTCCAATGAATATTCAGGACTGATTTCCTTAAGGATTGATTGGTTTGATCTATTTGCTGTCCAAGGAACTCTTAACAGTCTTCTCCAACACCACAGTTTAAAAACATCATTCTTCGGCGCTCAGCTGTCTTTATGGTCCAACTCTTACATCCATGCATGGCTACTGGAAAAACCATAGCATTGTCAGCAAAATAATGTCTCTGCTTTTTAATATGCTTTTTAGGTTGGTCATAGCCTTTCTTCCAAGGAGCAAGTGACTTTTAATTTCATGGTATCAGTCACCATCTAGAGTGATTTTGGAGCAAAAGAAAATGAAGTCTGTCACTGTTTTCATTTTTTTCCCCAACTTTTGCCATGAAATGATGGGACTGGATGCCATGATCTTTGCTTTTTGAATTTTGAGTTTTAAGGCAGCTTTTTTACCCTTCTCTTTCAGTTTCATCAAGAGGCTCTTTTGTTTCTCCTCACTTTCTGCCATAAGGGTGATGTCATCCGCATATCTGAGGTTATCAATATTTCTCCTGGCAATCTTAACTCAATGTTGTGCTTCATCCAGCCTGGCATTTTGCATCATGTACTCTGCATATAAGTTAAATAAGCAGAGTGACAATATACAGCCTTGACGTACTCCTTTCTCACTTTTGAACCAGTCTGTTGTTCCATGTCCGGTTCTGTTGTTTCCTGACCTGCATACGGATTTCTCAGGAGGCAGGTCAGGTGGTCTGGTATTCCCATCTCTTGGAGAATTTCCCACAGGTTTTTGTGATCCACACAGTCAAAGGCTTTAGTGAGTTAATGAAGCAGATGTACATGTTTTTCTGGAATTATTTTGCTTTTTCGATGATCCAACAGATGTCAGCAATTTGATCTCTGGTTCCTCTGCCTTTTCTAAACTACCTTGAACATCTGGAATTTCACAGTACATGTACTGTTGAAGCCTGGCTTGGAGAATTTTGAGCATTACTTTGCTAGCATATGAGATGAGTGCAATTGTGAAGTAGTTTGAACATTCTTTGGCATTGCCTTTCTTTGAGATGGGAATGAAAACTGATCTTTTCCAGTCCTGTGGACACTACTGAGTTTTCCAAATTTGCTGGCATATTGAGTGAAGCACTTTCACAGCATCATCTTTTAGAATTTGAAATAGCTCAGCTGGAATTCCATCACCTCCACTTTGTTCGTAGTGATGCTTCCTAAGTTCCACTTGACTTCACACTCCAGGATATCTGGTTCTAGGTGAGTGATCACACCGTGACGGTTATCTGGGTCATTGAGATTTTTTTGTATCATTCTTCTGTGTATTCTTGCCACCTCTTGTTAATATCTTCTGCTTCTTTTAAGTTCATACCTTTTCTGTTCTTAATTGTGTCCATCTTTGCATGAAATGTTCCCTTGGTATCTCTAATTTTCTTGAAGAGATCTCTAGTCCTTCCCATTCTATCATTTTCTTCTGTTTCTTTGCTAGGAACATGGTATCACTATAAGGTAGGGGACTAGTTTTGTGAAATAACCTAGAACATTTCTTGGTCTGGAACAGTGGTGGCTAAACCTGGAAAATAATTTGAGTGAATTGCTTTGTGATTTCCAAAGAATGAGGCACATCTATATTTCAAGCTTACCTCTTGCAAAAATGTGGTTAGGAGGAATATAGCCATGTAGGAGGCAAGCAAATACAGATGATGTATTAATTTTAGTTCAGTTGCTCAGTCGTGTCCGACTCTTTGTGACCCCATGAACCACAGCATGCCAGGCCTTCCTGTCCATCACCAACTCCCTGAGTCCACCCAAACCCATGTCCATCGAGTCGATGATGCCATCCTGCCATCTCATCCCTAACACGAGGGAAAAAAAACAAAACAAAACACTCATTCAAGTCCAGAAAGCTCACAAAGTCCCATACAGGATAAACCCAAGGAGGACTCCAAAACTCATTTTAGTCAAATTGACAAAAATTCAAGACAGAGATAAAATATTAAAGGCAACAAGCAAAAATCAGCATGTACCATAAAATGGAATCCCCATATGGTTAACAGCGGATTTTTTAGCAGAAACCTGTAGGCCAGAAGGGAGTGGCACAATATATTTAAAGTGATGATAGGGAAAAAATCTACAACCAAAAATGGTTTATAGCAAGACACTCATTCAGATTTGATGAAGAAATCAAAACTTTTGCGGACAAGCAAAAGCTAAGAGAATTCAGCATCATCAAACCAGGTTTACAACAATTGCTAAAAGTTCATCTGTTGTCAGAAAAAGTCACAACTAGAAACAAAAGAAATTATGAATGGGAAAGCTCATCAGTAAAGGCAAACATATAATAAAGGTAAGAAATCATCCACACACAAATATGATATCAAAACCAGTAATCATGAGGAGAGTACAAATACTGGATATTGGAAACACACTTGAAATTAAGATACCAGCAACCAGCAACTTAAAACAATCTTATACATATATATGTGCAGTATACATATCAATAATTACATTAAATGTAAATGGATTAAGTGTTCCAACCAAAAGTCATAGACTGTTTGAATAGAAACAGAAAGTAAGAACAGAACAGAAACAGAAAATCTACAAGAAACTCACTTCAGATCTAGGGACACACAGATACTGAAAGTAAGGTGATATAAGAAGGTATTCCATGCAAGTGGAAATCTAAGAAAGGTGGAGTAACAGTACTCATATCAGACAAATGGGGTTTAAAATAAAGACTATCATGATAGGCAAAGAAGAAAATTACATAATGATCCAAGGGTCAACCCAAGAAGAATATATAAAAATTATAAACATACATGCACACAACATAGGAGCACATCAATATACAAGCAAATTGTACTAGCCATAAAAGGAGAAATTTACAATAACACAATAATGGGAATGAATAATGAGCACCAAAGAATTGATGCTTTTGAACTGTGGTGTTGGAGAAGACTCTTGAGAGTCACTTGGACTGCAAGGAGATCCAACCAGTCCATCCTAAAGGAAATCAGTCCTGGGTGTTCATTGGTAGGACTGATGTTGAAGCTGAAACTCCAACATTTTGGCCACCTGATGTAAAGAGCTAACTCATTTGAAAAGACCCTGATCCTGGGAAAGATTGAGGGCAGGAGGAGAAGGGGATGGCAGAGGATGAGATGGTTGGATGGCATCACCGATTCAATGGACATGGGTTTGGGTGGACTTAGGGAGTTGGTGATGGACAGGGAGGCCTGGTGTGCTGTGGCTCATGGGGTTGCAAAGAGTACGACACAACTGAGTGACTGAACTGAACTGAACCGAAAAATGGGAAACTTTACCACTATACTTATTTCAATGGCAAGACCATCCAGACAAAAAATCAATAAGGAAACACAGGCCTTAAGTGGAACATTAGACCAGAGGGACTTAATTTATATGCACAGAGCATTCCATCCGAAAGCAGCAGAATACACATGTTTTTTTCAAGTGCACATGGAACATCCTCCAGAATAGACCAACATGCTGGCCACTATGCAAATTTTAATAAATTTAATAACATTTAAATGATCTTTTTCAACCACAATATTGTAAGATTAGAAATATACTAAAAAAAAAAAACTATAAAACAACGTGTCAAAAATAAACAATATGTTCCTAAACAACCAATGGAGCACTGAAAAAAAAATCTAAGAGGAAATTTAAAAATACCTAGAGATAAATAAAAATGAAAACATGACATTGAAACCTATGGAACACAACAAAATCAGCTTCAAGAGGGAAGTTTATAGCAATACAACCTTATCTTGGGAAATAAGAAAAATCTCAAATAAGCAGCCTAAACTTATATCTAAAGCAACTAGAGAAATTAAAAGCAAGCAAAATCCAGGGTTAGGAGAAGAAAAGAAATCAAAAAGACCAAAGCAGAAATAAATGAAATAGAGAAAAAGAAAACAATAGAAAAGATCATGGAAACTAAAAGCTGTTTCTCTGAGGAGATAAATAAAACTGATAAACCTTTAGCCAAATTTATCAAGAAAAAAAGGGAGAAGACTCAAATCAATAGAATTAGAAACGAAAAAGATGTTACAATTAACACCACAGAAATACAGAAGATCTTAAGTGACTACTACCAGCAATTATACACCAATAAAATTGACAGCCTAGAAGAAATGATCAAATTGTTAGAAACTTAAAACCTTCTAAGGCTAAAAAAGGAAGAACTATTAAATATGAACAGATGAATAACAAGTACTAAAATTGAAACTGTGATTTAAAAATTTCTAATAAAACAGATGACTTCACAGGCTAATTCTTCAATCTATGCTTTTGAAACTATTCCAAAAAGCTGCAGAGGATTAAATACTTTCTAACTCATTTTATGAAGTCACTGTCATTTTGATATCAAAACTAGACAATGATACCAAAAATACAGAAAAAGTACAGGTCAATATCACTGATGCTGCTGCTGAGTTGCTGCAGTCGTGTCCGACTCTGTGCAACCCCATAGACGGCAGCCCACCAGACTCCTCTGTCCCTGGGATTCTCCAGGCAAGAATACTGGAGTGGGTTGCCATTTCCTTCTGCAAATATCACTGATAAACAGATGCAAAAATCCACAACAAAATACTAATAATTTGAATCCAACAATTGATTAGCAGAATCACACAGCATGATCAATTGAGATCTATCCCAGGTATGCAAGATTTTTTCAATATCTTGTAATCAATCAGTGTGATATATCACATCAAAAAATTGAAGAATATAAATTATATGGTCATGTCAACAGACGTAGGAAAAAAGGTTTTGACCTAATTCAACACTCATTTATGATTAAAACAAACAAACAAACAAACAAAAAAACACAAACACAAAACAAAGCTCTCCAGAAAGTGGGCATAGAGGGACCTATCTCAACACAATAAAGGTCCATATGATAAACCTACAGCTAACATCATTCTCAGTGGTAAAAAGTTGAAAGAATCTCAACTAAGATCAGAAACAAAAAATGGATGTCCATTCATCAGTTTTATTCAATATAATTTTGTTAGTCCTAGCCATGGTAATCATAGAAAAAAAAAAAGAAATGAATCCAAATTGGAAAAAAAGTAGAACTGTCACGGTTCGCAGATGCCATGATGCTATGCAAAGTTAATCCTAAAGATGCTGCCAAAAAACTACTAGAGTTCATCAATGAATTTGATAAAGTTGCAGGATAAAAAATTAATACACAAAAAGTCTCTTGCATTTCTATACACTAACAACAAGGGCATAGAAGGAGAAATTAAAGAAATAATCCATTTTAACATCACTTCAAAAAGCATAAAATATCTATGAATAAACCTTCCTAAAGAGACAAAATAATTGTACTCTGAAAACTATAATACTGATGAAACAATCAAATATGACACAAGCAGATGTGGAGATGTTCTCTTCGATTGGAAGAATCAATACTGTCAAAATGACTATACTACCCAAAATAATCTACAGATTCAATGCAACCCCTATCAAATTACCAATGGCATTTTTCAGAGAACTAGACAAAAAAATAAAATCTTAAATTTGTGTGGAAACACAAAAGATCCAGAAAAGTGAAATCAGCATAAGAAAGAAAAACAGAGCTGGAAGAATCATCCTCCCAGACTTCAGGCTATACTACAAAGCTACAGTAATCAAAACAGTTTGATACATGCTGCATGGTGCAGAAAAAAAGAAAAAAAAATTGGTACTGGTAATGGAACAGGATAGAAAGCCGAGAGATAAAGCCATGCCCTAACAGTCACCTAATCTATGACAAAGGAGGTAAGAATATACAATGGAGAAAAGTCTCTTCAGTAAGTGGTGCTGGGAAAACTTGATGGCTACATGTTAAAGAATGAAATTAGAACATTCTCTAATACCATACACAAAAATAAACTCAAAATGGATTAAAGACCTACATGTAAGACCAGATACAACAAAACTCTTAGAGGAAGACATAGGCAGAACACTACCTACACTACAGAATGGGAGAAAATATTTAAAAATTAGATGACCTACAAGGGATTAATCTCCAAAATATACAAACAGCTCATGAAGCTCTATATTAGAAACAAAACATAAACAGACCAATCAAAAGATGGACAGAAGGCCTAAATAAACACGTCTCCAAAGAAGACATTCAGATGGCCAAGAAGCACATTAAATATGGTTCAGCACCACCAATTATTAGAGTAATGCAAAACAAAACTACAATGAAGTATCACCTCACATCAATCAGAACAGCCATCATTAAAAAATTTGCAAACTATAAGTTCTGGTTAGGGTGTGGAGAAAAGGAAATGCTCCTATACTTTTGATGAGAATGTAAATTGGTGCAAACACTGTGGAGAACAGTATGGAGATTACTTAAAATTAAAAAATAAAGTTACCATTCTTGTTCAGTTGCTAAGTCACATCCAACTCTTTGTGACCCCATGGACTGCAGCACAGCAGGCTTCCCTGTCCTTCAATATCTTTCAGAGTTTGTTCGAATTCATGTCACACTGATGTCATCGAGCCAGTGATGCCACCCAGCCATCAAATCCTCTCTCGCCCCCTTACCATATCCTTCAGCAATCCCACTCCTGGGCACTGATCCAGAGAAAGGCATAATTCAAAAAGATATATGCACTCCAAAGTTCATAACAGCACTATAAACAATAGCTAAGATATAGAAGCAAGTTAAATAGTCATTGACAATTGACTGGATAAAGAAGATGTTGCATGCATATATAATCGAATGTTACCCAGATATAAAAAATAATGAAATAATGTCCTTTGCAGAAACATGGAATGAACTAGATATTATCATACTAAGTGAAGTAAGTCAGAGAGTGAAAAAGAAATATCACTTACATGTGGCATGTAAAAAAAAAGGTACAAATGATTATTTATGAAATATAACCAGATTAATGGGCTTCCAGCATAAACTTATGGTTACCAAAGTGGAGAAGCAGACAGAGGAGGAATAAACTTGGAGTTTGGAATTAACATATACACACCATTATATATAAAATAACCAACAAGGATCTATTGTGAAGCACAGAGAACTCTACTCAATATTCTCTTATAATCTATTGATACATGGGAGAAAAATCAGAAAGATTAGGTATATGTATATGAATACCCAAATTACTTTGCTATACACCTGAAACTAACACCACAGTGTAAATCAACCATACCTCAGTATAAAATAAAAAATCAAATTGGAAAAATTAATGCCAATATGACTGATTTGACAGTTCATGATTTCCATAATTATGGCAAAATAGTTATTTAATTCAAGTAACCTCCATAGGGATTTCCTAATAGCTCAGTTGGTAAAGAATCCACCTGCAAAGCAGGAGACCCTGGTTTGATTCCTGGGTCGGGAAGATCCCCTGGAGACGGGAAAGGCCACCCACTCCAGTATTCTGGCCTGGAGAATTCCAGTGACTGTATAGTCCATGGGGTTGCAAAGAGTCAGACACAACTGAGCGACTTTCACTTCACTTCACTTCTTCACTTCAACCTCCATTTAACTTCTATATATCTATGTTCACTTTTAATCTTTAATGACATTTATTGTTTTATTTATAATTTTATAAGAAATACATTTTCATTGAAGGTAACAACATACATAAGAGAACAAAGCAAAAACAAACTATCACCTATAATCCCCATCTCTGCAGAGACAAACATCATTAGCATTTTGATGCATTTCCTTTAAGTGTCTACATATTATTTTTCTAACTGATGTAAAATAAACTTACATTCTGTTAGTTACAAGTAACACAATATTGATTTAATGCTTCAGTACATTAAAAATTATCCTCATGATATGTCTAGTTATCATCAGTCACCATACAACGATATTAAAATATAATTGACTGTATTTCCCATACTATACATTTCATTCTATGACTCATTTTGTAATTGGAATTTTGTACACTGAATCACCCTTAGCTATTTCACTCATCCCTCCACCAATTTGTTCTCTGGTAACTACCAGTTTGTTCTCTGTATCTATTTGTCCGATCTGTGTGTGTGTGTGTGTGTGTGTGTGTGTGTGTGTGTGTTTTAATGTTTGTTCATTTCTCTTGTTTTTTAGATTCCACATATAGATGAAATCACATGGTATTTTTCTTTCTGTGACTTATTTCATTTAGCATAGTGCACTCTAGGTCCAAAATATCACTCCCTTTTATGGCTTTCCATTGTACATATCTACCTTATCTTCTTCATGTATCTATGGATGGACACTTAGGTTGCTTCAATTATCTTGATTATTGTAAACAATGCTGCAATAAACATAGAGATGTATATATCTTTTCAAATCAGTGTTTTGGTTGTCTTTGTAAAAATACTCAGATGTAGAATTTTGGGTTTAATTTGCATTTCTCTGATGATTAGTGATGTTTAGCATCTTTTCATGTATCTGTTGGCCATCTATGTGTCTTCTTGGGGTAAATGTCTATTCAGGTTCTCTGCCTTTTTAAAAGATTGGATTGCTGGGTTTTTTTAATGTTGAGTTATAAAAGTAATTTGTATATTGTGAATATTAACCCTCATCAGATATATCATTAGCAAATATCTTCTTCTATTAAGCCAGGGGCCTTTTCATTTTGTTGAGAGTTTTGTTCTCTAGGCAATAGCTTTTTAGTTTCACATAATCTGTTTAATTTTTCATTGTTTCCCTTGCCTAAGGAGACATATGCAAAAAAAAAACATTGCTCAGGGCAAGGTCAAAGAATATATTACCTATGCTTTCTTCTAGGAGTTTTGTGCTTTATGATTCTACATTTAGGTCTTTAATCTACTTTGGTTTTATTTTTGTATTTGGTGTAAGAAAGCAGTTTCCTTTGACTCTTTTGTATGGAGCTGCTCAATTTTCCCAATGTTATTTACTGAAGAGGCTGTCTTAATCCATAGTTTATTCTTGTTTCCTTTTTCATAGATTAATTAACAACAGGTGCATGAATTCATTTCTGGAATTTCTATTCTGTCCCATTGATCTATGTTTCTGTTTTTGTGCCAGTACCATACTTTTCTGATAACTACAGCTTCATAGAATGGGTGAAAATCAGGGTGCATGAAACCTCCTGATTTGTCCTTTTTTTCAAGATTGTTTTTGTTGTTTGAAGTCTTTTGTGTTTCCATACAAATTTAGCAATAATTATCTGTTCTGGTTCTATGAAAAATGTCACTGGTATCTTTGATAGGGACTGTGCTGAATCTGTAGATTACTTAGGTAGTATAGACATTCAGTTCAGTTCAGTCTCTCAGTCATGTCCGACTCTTTGCGACCCCATGAATAGCAGCACGCCAGGCCTCCCTGGCCAACACCAACTCTCGGAGTTTACCCAAACCCCTGTCCATTGAGTCACTGATGCCGTCCAACCATCTTATCCTCTGTCGTCCACTTCTCCTCCTGACCCCAATCCTTCCCAGCATTAGCGTTTTTTCCAATGAGTCAACTCTTCACATGAGGTGGCCAAAGTATTGGAGTTTCAGCTTCAACATCAGACCTTCCAATGAACACCCAGGACTGATCTCCTTTAGGATGGAATGGTTGGATCTCCTTGCAGTCCAAGGGACTCTCAAGAGTCTTCTCCAACACCACAGGTCAAAAGCATGAATTCTTCAGTGCTCAGCCTTCTTCACCATCCAACTCTCATATCCAAACATGACCACTGGAAAAACCATAGCCTTGACTAGACAGACTTTTGTTGGCAAGGTAATGTCTCTGCTTTTAAATATGCTATCGAGGTTGGTCATAACCTTCCTTCCAAGGAGTAAGCGTCTTTTAATTTCATGGCTGCAATCACCATCAGCAGTGATTTTGGAGCCCCCCAAAATAAAGTCAGCCACTGTTTCCACTGTTTCCCCATCTATTTCCCATGAAGTGATGGGACCAGAAGCCATGATCTTAGTTTTCTGAACGTTGAGCTTTAAGCCAACTTTTTCACTCTCCTCTTTCACTTTCATCAAGAGGCTCTTTAGTTCTTCTTCACTTTCTGCCATAAGGGTGGTGTCATCTGCATATCTGAGGTTATTGATATTTCTCCCGGCAATCTCGATTCCAGCTTGTGCTTTTTCCAGCCTGGCGTATCTCATGATGTATTCTGCATATAAGTTAAATAAGCAGGGTGACAATATGCAGCCTTGATGTACTCCTTTTCCTACTTGGAACCAGTCTGTTAATCCATGTCCAGTTCTAATTGTTGCTTCCTGAACTGCATACAGGTTTCTCAAGAGGCAGGTCAGATGGTCTGGTATGCCCATCTTTCAGAATTTTCCACAGTTTATTGTGATCCACAAAGTCAAAGGCTTTGGCATAGTCAATAAAGCAGAAATAGATGTTTTTCTGGAACTCTCTTGCTTGTTCGATGATCCAGCGGATGTTGACAATTTGATCTCTGGTTCCTCTGCCTTTTCTAAAACCAGCTTGAACATCTGGAAGTTCACGGTTCACGTATTGCTGAAGCCTGGCTTGGAGAATTTTGAGCATTACTTTACTAGCGAGTGAGATGAGTGCAATTGTGTGGTAGTTTGAGCATTCTTCGGCATTGCCTTTCGTTGGGATTGGAATGAAAACTGCCCTTTTCCAGTCCTGTGGCCACTGCTGAGTTTTCCAGATATGCTGGCATACCGAGTGCAGCAGTTTCACAGCATCATCTTTCAGGATTTGAAATAGCTCAACTGGAATTCCATCACCTCCACTAGCTTTTTTCGTAGTGATGCTTTCGAAGGCCCACTTGACTTCATATTCCAGGATGTCTGGCTCTAGGTGAGTGGTCACACCATCGTGATTATCTGGGTCATGAAGATCTTTTTTGTACAGTTCTTCTATGTATTCTTGCCACCTCTTCTAAATATCTTCTGCTTCTGTTAGGTCATACCATTCCTGTCCTTTATCGAGCCCATCTTTGCATGACATGTTCCCTTGGTATCTCTAATTTTCTGGAAGAGATCTCTAGTCTTCCCCAATCTGTTGTTTTCCTCTATTTCTTTGTCTTAATTGCTGAGGAGGGTTTTCTTATCTCTCCTTGCTATTCTTTAGAACTCTGCATTCAGATGGAAATCTCTTTCCCTTTCTCCTTTGCTTTTCACTTCTCTTCTTTCCCAGCTATTTGTACAGCCTCCTCAGACAGCCATTTTGCTTTTTTGCATTTCTTTTCCTTGAGGATGGTCTTGATCCCTGTCTCCTGCACAATGTCATGAACCTCTGTCCATAGTTCATCAGGCACTCTATCTATCAGCTCTAGTCCCTTAAATCTATTTGTCACTTCCACTGTATAATCATAAGGGATTTGATTTAGGTCATACCTGAACGGTCTAGTGGTTTTCCCTATTTTCTTCAATTTAAGTCTGAATTCGGCAATAAGGAGTTCATGGTCTGAGCCACAGTCTGCTCCCGGTCTAGTTTTTGCTGACTGTATAGAGCTTCTCCATCTTTGGCTGCAAAGAATATAATCAATCTGATTTCGGTGTAGACCATCTGATTATGTCCATGTGTAGAGTCTTATCTTGTGTTGTCGGAAGAGGGTGTTTACTATGACCAGTGCATTCTCTTGGCAAAACTCTATTAGCCTTTGCCCTGTTTCATTCTGTACTCCAAGGCCAAATTTGCCTGTTATGCCAGGTGTTTCCTGACTTCCTACTTTTGCATTCCAGTCCCTATAATGAAAAGGACATCTTTTTTGGGTGTTAGTTCTAAAAGATCTTGTAGGTCTTCATAGAAACGTTCAAGTTCAGCTTCTTCTGCGTTACTCGTCGGGGCATAGACTTGGATTACCGTGATATTGAATGGTTTGCCATGGAAATGAACAGAGATCATTCTGTCGTTTTTGAGATTGCATCCAAGTATTGCATTTCGGACTCTTTTGTTGACCATGATGGCTACTCCATTTCTTCTAAGGGATTCCTGCCCACAGTAGTAGATATAATGGTCATCTGAGTTAAATTCACCCATTCCAGTCCATCTTAGTTCGCTGATTCCTAGAATGTCGATGTTTACTCTTGCCATCTCCCGTTTGCCCACTTCCAATTTGCCTTGCTTCATGGATCTAACATTCCATGTTCCTATGCAATACTGCTCGTTACAGCACCGGACTTTGCTTCTATCACCAGTCACATCCACAGCTGGGTATAGTTTTTGCTTTGGCTCCATTCCATCATTTTTTCTGGAGTTATTTCTCCACTGATCTCCAGTAGCATATTGGGCACTTACTAACCTGGGGAGTTCATCTTTCAGTGTCCTATCTTTTCACCTTTTCATACTGTTCATGGGGTTCTCAAGGCAAGAATACTGAAGTGGTTTGCCATGCTCTTTTCCAGTGGACCACATTCTGTCAGACCTCTCCACCGTGACCCATCCATCTTGGGTGGCCCCACACGGCATGACTTAGTTTCAATGACTTACACAAGGCTGTGGTCCGTGTGATCAGATTAGCTAGTTTTCTTTGATTATAGTTTCAGTGTGTCTGCCATGTGATGCCCTCTTCCAACACCTACCATCTTACTTGGGTTTCTCTTACCTTTGACGTGGGGTATCTCTTCACGGCTAGTCCAGCAAAGTGTAGCCATTGCTCCTTACCTTACCAAGGACAGCCCCTCCTGACCTTGAATGTGGAGTAACTCCTCTCGGCCGCCACCCCCAGCCTCGGGCTTGGGCTAGCTCCTCTCGCCGTCACCCCCGGCCTCCGGCCCGGGCTAGCTCCTCTCGGCCAAGTATAGACATTATAACAATACTAGTTCTTCCAATCCACAAATATGGTATATTTTCCCAATTGTTTTTATCATGTTCAATTGGTTTAGTAAATGTCTTCCAGCATTTCGAGTATAGATCTTGTACCTTTTTGATAGATTTATTGTTAAGTATATTATTTTATCAAGCAGCTGTAAATGGGGTTGTTTTCTTAATTTCTCTTTCTGATAGTTTGTTGTTAGTTTACAGAAATGCAACACAGTTCTTATATTGACAATATATCTTGGATCCTTTATGAATTCATTTTTTAGTTTTCATTTTTTGTTGGTGTCTTTAACATTGTCTCTATATACTATCATGTCACCTGCAAATAGTGACAGTTTTACTTCTTCTTTTCCAATTTGAATTCATTATTTTTCTTCTCTGATTGCTGTGGCTAGAACTTCCAACAATGTGGCGATAGAGGGCATCCTTATCTTCTTCCTGATCTTACAGGAAATGCTTTCCGCTTTTTACCATTGAGCATGATATTAGCTGTAGGCTCATCATATATGGCTCTTATTGTGTTGTGGTTCAGTTCAGTTCAGTTCAGTCGCTCAGTAGTGTCCGACTTTTTGCGACCCCATGAATTGCAGCACGCCAGGCCTCTCTGTCCATCACCAACTCCCGGAGTCTACCCAAACCCATGTCCATCGAGTCGGTGATGCCATTCAACCATCTCATCCTCTGTCGTCCCCTTCTCCTCCCGCCCCCAATCCTACCCAGCATTAGGGTCTTTTCCAATGAGTCAACCCTTCGCATGAGGTGCCCAAAGTATTGGAGTTTCAGCTTCAACATCAGACCTTCCAATGAACACCCAGGATTGATCTCTTTTAGGATGGATTGATTGGATCTCCTTGCAGTCCAAGGGACTCACAAGAGGCTTCTCCAACACCACAGTTCAAAAGCATCAATTCTTCGGCTCTCAGCTTTCTTCACCATCCAACTCTCACATCCATACATGACCACTGGAAAAACCATAGCCTTGACTAGACGGACCTTTGTTGGCAGAGTGATATCTCTGCTTTTCAATATGCTATCTAGGTTGGTCATAACCTTCCTTCCAAGGAGTAAGCGTCTCTTAATTTCATGGCTGCAGTCACCATCAGCAGTGATTCTGGAGCCCCCCAAAATAAAGTCTGACACTGTTTCCACTGTTTCCCCATCTATTTCCCATGGAGTGATGGGACCAGATGCCATTATCTTAGTTTTCTGAACGTTGAGCTTTAAGCCAACTTTTTCACTCTCCTCTTTCACCTTCATCAAGAGGCTCTTTAGTTCTTCTTCACTTTCTGCCATAAGGGTGGTGTCATCCACATATCTGAGGTTATTGATATTCTCCCGGCAATCTTGATTCCAGCTTGGGTTTCTTCCAGCCCAGGGTGTCTCATGATGTACTCTGCATAGAAGTTAAATAAGCAGGTTGACAATATACAGCCTTGACGTACTCCTTTTCTTATTTGGAACCAGTCTGTTGTTCCATGTCCAGTTCTAACTGTTTTGGTATCTTACCTCTATACACACATTGTTGGCAGTGTTTATCATAAATGGTTGTTGAATTTTGTTAAAGGCTTTTCCTGCATTTATTAAGATGGTAATATGATTTTTCATTCTTTGTTTTGTTAATGTGGTATATCACGTTGATTAATTTGTAGATGTTGGGCCATGTTTGAATCCCTGGGACAGAGTCCACTTGATCATGGTGCATGATCCTTTTAATATATTGTTGAATTTGGTTTGCTAATATTTTGTAGAGGAATTTTCCACCTATTTTCATCAGTATGATATTTTATACTAACTTTCTTTTTTCATGGAGTCTTCCTCTGCTTTTGGTATCAAGGTGATGTTGACCTCATAGAGTGAGTTCAAATGTCTTCCTTTCACTTCAATTATTTTCTAATAGTTTGAAAAAGATAGTTGTTAACTCTCCTTTAAATGTTTGGTAGAATTCAGCTGTGAAGCCATCTGGTCATGGATCTTTTTTTGTTGGGAATTGTTTAATTACTGATTCAATTTTATTACTGATAATCAGTCTGCTCATACTTCTAATTTCTTCCTATTTCAGTTTAGGAGATTGTTCATTTCTAGAAATATATGCATTTCTTTCAGGTTATCCATTTTGTTGGCATATAATTGTTCATAAGGATTTTTTACATCTTTGTGTTTCTGTGGTGTCAGTTTGACTTCCCCTCTTTTATTTCTGATTTTATTGCTTTGGCTCATCTCTCTTTTTTGATGATTCTTGCTAAAGTTTATCAGTTTTGCTTGTCTTTTCAAAGAAAAGCACTGCTTTTCTCTATTTTATTTCTTCTCTGATCTTTGCTATTTCTTTCCTTCTACTACCTTCATTTTTTTCCTCTTCTTTTTCTAGTTCCATTAGATGTACAGATACACTGTTTATTTGAGGTTTTTGTTTGTTTGTTTGTTCCCTGAAGAAGGCTGCATCCACTACAAACTTCCCTCTTACAACTGCTTTAGTTGAGTCTCATAGATTTTGGACTGTGTTTCTATCTTTATATGTCTTCAATTTTTTTTTTTTTTACATTTCCTTTTGATTTTTTCAGTAACCAATTGGTTGTTTAGTATCATATTGTTTAGACTCCTTGTGTTTGTGATTTTTGCAGCTTTTTCTTCCCCTTTTAGTTGATCTGTAGTCTCAAACTCTTGTGGTCAGAAATAATGCTTGAGGTGATTTAAAACTCAAGTTTTTTTTTTTTTTTTAATTTGTTTTGTGGCCTAACATACGATCTATTCTCAATAATGTTCCATATGAAATTGGAGATAATGTATATTATGCTACTTTCAGATGAAATGTTCCATATATATCTTTTAATACTACCTTGTACAGCATATTATATATGGCCAGTGTTATTGATTTTCCATCTGGATGATGTGTCCATTTATGTAAGTGGGATATTACAGTCTGCTATTATCACTGAGTTTCTGTCAAATTTTCCATTTAAATATATATTTGGTTTATGTATTTATGTGCTCCTATTTATGTTAAGAGCTTCTATCTATTTTAGAAAATTTTTATATCTTCTTTAAGTCTTGATCATTATATAATGCTCTTATTTGTCTCCAGTTACAGTCTTTGTTTCAAACTCTGTTTTCTCTGATGGAACTATTAGAATGTCTGGTTTTCTTTCCTTTTCATTTGCATGGAATACCTTTTTCCATCCCTCATTTTTAGTTTGTGTGTGTCTTTAGATCTGAGGTAGGTGTCTTGCGGACTTAAAGCTCAACGTTCAGAAAACTAAGATCATGGCTTCTGGTCCCATCACTTCATGGGAAATAGATGGGGAAACAGTGGAAACAGTGTCAGACTTTATTTTGGGGGGCTCCAAAATCACTGCTGATGGTGACTGCAGCCATGAAATTAAGAGACGCTTACTCCTTGGAAGGAAGGTTATGGCCAACCTAGATAGCATATTTAAAAGCAGAGACATTACTTTGCCAACAAAAGTCCGTCTAGTCAAGGCTATGGTTTTTCCAGTGGTCATGTATGGATGTGAGAATTGGACGGTGAAGAAAGTTGAGTGCCGAAGAATTGATGCTTTTGAACTGTGGTGTTGGAGAAGACTCTTGTGAGTCCCTTGGACTGCAAGGAGATCCAATCAATCCATCCTAAAAGAGATCAATCCTGGGTGTTCATTGGAAGGTCTGATGTTGAAGCTGAAACTCCAATACTTTGGGCACCTCATGCGAAGGGTTGACTCATTGGAAAAGACCCTAATGCTGGGTAGGATTGGGGGCGGGAGGAGAAGGGGATGACAGAGGATGAGATGGTTGAATGGCATCACCGACTCGATGGACATGGGTTTGGGTAGACTCCGGGAGTTGGTGATGGACGGAGAGGCCTGGCGTGCTGCAATTCATGGGGTCGCAAAGAGTCGGACACTACTGAGCGACTGAACTGAACTGTTTTTTATCTGTTTACCCACTGTATGATTTCTGATTGAAACATTTAGTGCATTTAACTTTAAGGTGATTATTGTTAAGTATGCAAGCATCACCATTTTAAAAATTATTTTGGGATTGTCTTTTGTGGTTCTTATTTGTTCCTTTCTCTTTTATTTATCTCTTCCCTTTAGATTTGATGACAATATTTAGTGCCATGCTTGGATTCCTTCATTTTGTTTGTGTGTGTGTATCTGCTATCAATTTTTGGTTTGTGGTTACCATGACGTTTTTATATAGCAATATATGATTATTTTAAGATGATGATTTCTTCACTTCAAATGCATTGTAAGCCTAAGATCATGGCATCTGGTCCCATCACTCCATGGGAAATAGATGGGGAAACAGTGGAAACAGTGTCAGACTTTACTTTTTTGGGCTCCAGAATCACTGCTGATGGTGACTGCAGCCATGAAATTAAAAGACGCTTAGTCCTTGGAAGGAAGGTTATGGCCAACCTAGATAGCATATTTAAAAGCAGAGACATTACTTTGCCAACAAAAGTCCGTCTAGTCAAGGCTATGGTTTTTCCAGTGGTCATGTATGGATGTGAGAGTTGGATGGTGAAGAAAGCTGAGCGCCGCAGAATTGATGCTTTTGAACTGTGGTGTTGGAGAAGACTCTTGAGAGTCCCTTGGACTGCAAGGAGATCCAATCAATCCATCCTAAAAGAGATCAATCCTGGGTGTTCATTGGAAGGTCTGATGTTGAAGCTGAAGCTCCAATACTTTGGCCACCTCATGCGAAGAGTTGACTCATTGGAAAAGACCCTAATGCTGGGTAGGATTGGGGGCGGGAGGAGAAGGGGACGACAGAGGATGAGATGGTTGGATGGCATCACCAACTCGATGAACATGGGTTTGGGTAGACTCCGGGAGTTGGTGATGGACGGAGAGGCCTGGCGTGCTGCAATTCATGGGGTCGCAGAGAGTCGGACACGACTGAGCGACTGAACTGAACTGAACCTTCCTTTTTTACCCCCCATGTTTAATTTTTTACCTCATATTTTATAGCTTTCTGGTTTGTGTATTTCTTAACTATTATGGATATAGATAAACTACTTTTGCCTTTTAACTTTCTTACTAACTTTCTACAAGTAACACCCCCCCCCCAAAAAGTATACATTTCATCATAGAGGACTGGAATGAAAAAGTAGGAAGTCAAGAGATAACTGGAGTAACCGGCAACTTTGGCGTTAGAGTAAAAAATGAAGCAGGGTAAAGGCTAACAGTTTTGACAAGAAAGCATAGTGGTCATTCCACACATTCACTTCCAGCAACACAAGAGACAAGTCTACACTTGGATATCACCGGATGGTCAATACCAAAATCAGATTGATTATAATCCTTGTAACCAGAGATGTAGAAGCTCTATACATACAGAAAAATCAAGACTGGGAGCTGACTGTGTCTCAGATCATGAACTCTTTATTGCAAAATTGAGATGTAAATTGAAGAAAGCAGGGAACACCACTAGGCCATTCAAGTATGACCTAAATCAAATCTCTTACTATTATACAATGGAAGTGACAAATAGGTTCAAGGGATTAGATCTGATAGACAGAGTGCCTGAAGAACTATGGACGGAGGTATGTTACAATGTACACGAGGCAGTGATCAAAACCATCCCCAAGAAAAAGAAATGCAAAAAAGCAAAATGGTTGTCTAAGGAGGCCTTACAAATAGAAGAAAAGAAGAGATGTGAAAGACAAAGGAATAAACGAAAGATATACCCACTTGAATGCAGAGTTCCAAAGAATAGCAAGGAGAGATAAGAAGGCCTTCCTATGTGAACAGTGCAAAGAAATACAGGAAAACAATAAAATGGGAAAGACTAGAGTCCTCCTCAAGAAAATTAGAGATACCAATGGAACATTTCATGCAAAGATGTGCACAAGAAAGAACAGAAACTGTATGGACCTAAAAGAAGCAGAAGATATTAAGAAGAGGTGGGAGGCACACAGAAGAACTATACAAAAAAAGATCTTAATGACCCAGATGATCATGATAGTGTGATCACTCACCTAGAGCCAGTCATCTTGATGTATGAAGTCAAGTGGGCTTTAGGAAGCATCACAATGAACAAAGGTAGTGGAGGTGATGGAATTCCAGCTGAGCTACTTCAAATCCTAAATGATGATGCTGTTAAAGTGCTGCACAAAATATGTCTGTAAATTTGGAAAACTGAGCAGTGGCCATAGGGTTAGAAAAAGTCAGTTTTCTTTTTTTTTTTTTTATAAATTTATTTGTTTTAGTTGGGGGCTAATTACTTTACAATATTGTAATAGTTTTTGCCATACATTGACATGAATCAGCCATGGGTTTACATGTGTTCCACTTCCTGGACCCCCCACCCCCCACCCTCCCCATCCCATCCCTCTGGGTCTTCCCATTGCCCCGGCCCTGAGCCCTTGTCTCATGCATCGAACATGGAATGGTGTTCTGTTTCACACATGATAATATACATGTTTCAGTGCTATTCTCCCAGAACGTCCCACCCTCACCTTCTCCCTCAGAGTCCATAAAATTGTTCTATGCATCTGTGTCTCTTATTCTGTCTTGCATATAGGGTTATCGTTGCCATCTTTCAAATTCCATATATATGCATTAGTATACTGTATTGTTGTTTTTCTTTCTGGCTTACTTCACTCTGTATAATGGGCTCCAGTTTCATCCATCTCAGTAGAACTGATCCAAATGTATTTTTTTTTAATGGCTGAGTAATACTCCATTGTGTATATGTACCACAGCTTCCTTATCCATTCGTCCGCTGATGGACATCTAGGTTGCTTCCATGTCCTGGCTATTGTAAACAGTGCTGCAATGAACATTGGGTTACATGCGTCTCTTTCAATTCTGGTTTCCTCGGTGTATATGCCCAGCAGTGGGATTGCTGGGTCATATGGCAGTTCTATTCCCAGTTTTTTAAGGAATCTCCACACTGTTCTCCATAGTGGCTGTACTAGTTTGCATTCCCACCAACAGTTTTCATTCCAATTCCAAAGAAAGGCAATGCCAAAGAATGTTGAAACTACCACACAATTGCACTCGTTTCACACGCTAGCAAAGGAATGCTCAAAGTTCTCCAACTAGGCTTCCAAAAGTATGTGAATGGAGAACTTCCAGATGTACCAGCTAGATTTTGAAAAGGGAGAGGAACCAGAGATCAGATTGCCAACATCCGTTGGATCACAGAAAAAGCAAGAGAATTCCAGAAAACCATCTACATCTGTTTCATTGAATATGCTAAAGCCTTTGACTATGTGGATCACAACAAACAGTGGAAAATTATTAAAAAGATGGGAATACCAGACCACCTTAATTGCCTCCTGTGAAACCTGTAGTTAGGTAAGGAAGCAACAGTTAGAACTGGGCATGGAACAACAGACTGGTTCCAAATTGGGAATGGAGTATGTCAGGCTGTATATTGTCACCCTGCTTACTTAATTTCTATGCAGAGGTACATGAAGTGAAATGCTGGGCTGGATAAAGCACAAGTACAAATCGAGATTGCCAGCAGAAATATCAATAACCTCAGATATGCAGATGACACCACCCTTATGGCAGAAAGTGAAGAAGAACTGAAGAGCCTCTTGATGAAAGCGAAAGAGGAGAGGGAAAAAAGCTGGCTTAAAACTCAACGTTAAAAAATAAAAAAAAACTAAGGTCATGGCATCCAGTCCCATCACTTAATGACAAATAGATAGGAAAACATTGGAAATAGTGGCAGACTTTATTTTCTTGGCTCAAAAATCACTGGAGATGGTAACTGCAACCATGAAATTGAAAGAAGCTTGCTCCTTGGAAAAAAAGCTATGACCAAACTAGACAGCATATTAAAAAACAGAGAGATTACTTCACTGACAAACATCCATCTAGTCAAAGCTATGGTTTTTCCAGTAGTCATGTATGGATGTGTAAATTGAACCATAAAGAAGGCTGAGTGCACAATAAGACATGATGCTTTTGAAATGTGGTGTTGGAGAAGACTCGAGAATCCCTTGGACTACAAGGAGATGAAACCAGTCAATCCTAAAGGAAATCAGACCTGAATATTCACTGGAAGGCCTGATGCTGAAGCTCCAAATTTCGGTTATCTGATGCGTAGAGCCAATTTGTTCCAAGAGGCCCTGATGCTTGGAAAGTTTGAAGGCAGGAGAAGAAGGGGACAACAGAGGCTTAAATGGTTGGATCATATCACTGACTCAGTGGACTTGAGTTTGAGCAAGCTCTGGGAGATGAAGACAGGGATGCCTAGTGTGCTTCAGTCCATGGGGTCACAAAAGTCAGACACGACTGAGTGACTGAACAACAACAAAAATAGCTAGTTATATAAATGTTTGATCTCTTTCTTTTATAAATGTTTGATCTCTTTCCTTTGCCAATGAAATTTTTCCTTTTGCAATGTTCATATTTTTAGTTGTCATCTTTTCTGCTTAGATAAGTCCCTCTAACATATCTTGTAAAGACAGTTAGTAGTGCTGAACTCATTTTTGTTTTTCTTGTCTCTAAAACTCTTTCTGTCACCTTCAAATTTGAATGATAGTCTTGCTGGGTAGAATATTCTCATTTGTAGGGTTTTTCCTTTCATCACTTTGAATATATTGTAGTACTCCCTTCTGGCCTACACGGTTTCTGCTAAAAAGTCAGTTGATAGACTTACGAGAAGTCCCTTGTATGTAACTAGTTGCTTTTATCTTGTTACTTTTAATATTCTCTCTTTATCTTTATATTTTGCTATTTTAATTACAGTGTCTTAGTGTGGTCCTCTTTTGTTTTATCTTCTTTGGAACTCCTTTGCTACTTGGACCTTAATCTGTTTCCTTTCACAGGTTAGGGAAGTTTTCAGCTATTATGTTTTCAAATACATTCTCTGCCCCTTTCTCTCTCTCTCTTCTCCTTCAGTCCCCTATACTAGTGGGTCTTGGGGGCCCACTAGAATATTACAGTGCTTGATGTTGTTTCAGAGGTATCTTAAACTACTTTCATTTTATATATTTTTTAATCTTTTTTTGTTCAGTTAGGGTGATTCCCACTGCTCCTTTCCAGTTAACTGAGCCATTCCTCTGTATCATTTAATCTAATGTGATTCTTTCCACTGTATTTTTAAATTTAAATTGATTTTTAAATTTAATCTTTTTTAAATTGTATTTTTAAGTTAAATTTCAGTTCCATTTGGTTCTTTATATTTTTTAATTCTGTTACATTGCTCACTGTGTTCTTCCTTTCTTCTCCTGAGTTCACTGAGTATCTCAATGGCTGTAGACTGCTTATCTCCATTTTGTTAACATTTTTCCTGAGATTTTGTCTTGTTCTCTCCTTGGTACATATTTCTATCTACTCATTTTGCCTATTTTCTGTATTTATTTCTAGTGTTAGACAATTTGGTTACTTCACCTGATTTTGGAGAAGTGGACTCATGTAGGAGATATTCTATGGAGCCTATGAATACATTCTCTTCTGGTCAGCAGAGCTATATGCTCTAAGAGTGCCCTCTATGTGGCACTTTCTGTTGTGTCAGGGCCAGCTACTTTGTTGACCTTCACAGCCAGACATTCTGGGAGCTCATCTTCTTGGTACAAGACACCTTCGTTGGTGAGCTTAATGTGGGGCTTGGACCTCTTTTCTCCTTGGAGAGAAGCTCTGCATTTGTTATTGTCCTCCTGTTTATAGGTTGCCTAGAAAGGGGTATGGGTCTTGACTGTATTATGTCGCCACTCCTCATACCCATTTCATTGCAGCTCTTTCTTTATATCTTCAGTTGTGGAAATTTTTTCAGCTAGTTTTGAGGTTGTCCCTGTTGATAGTTGCTCTGTAACTGTAACTTTTGGTGTGCCCATGGGAGGAGGTAAGCTCAGGGTCTTTCTATTCCTCCATCTTGGCAACATTTCTCTCAAAAATAGGATTCTTATATGCATATGCAATGCAACCATGTGTGAGTATTGTTTGAAAGTATGCTTATTTTGGATTTTGTCCATAAGAGTCCTATGTGTCAGATATGAAAAACTGGAATAAAAAGTACCATTGCTTTAAAACTACCATTGAAAATAAGCAACTGAAAGGTAAAAAAAAAAAAAATCATATTTCACGTATGGTAAATACCTTATATCAAGGCACAATTATGCTTTGATTTTCATCTATTATTACACTTTGCATTCCTGTGCTCACATTGAATTTCAGACCTAACAAAAAACAAAATGAAAACAAAGCAGAAAAACAAAAATAAAACCTGTAATTATCGTCTGAGCCTCATGCCAGGTCAAATATGTTCAAACAAACACAGTAACACAGTCAGGTACTTCATCAAAGTGGCTTCATGGGTTTGTAAATCTGGTTCATTTAAACATGAGCAAGAATGATGCTCATGGATAAAAGTGTGAAATAAAACACATGATGACTGGGATGGATTTTGCATGTTGATATCCAGTTGATCTTAGACTTCAAAATGTGGTAGCTTTCCCCAATTCTACAAAACCTCCCAATCTTGCAGGGAGGTTTTTAAACCTTTTGAGTTAGATACACATTTCTTTGAGGAAAAATTATATTCAGAGCCACTGATTTGAATCCTCACTTCCAAAATAAACCCCAATTCATTAAGTAGCATCTCTTAAAAGATTGCAAGTATGATTTACCTATTGTCTATCAAGCTTAGGTATTTTATTACCTGTTAGTTTATCCAACTACCATCTATATTTCATTTCTGACCTTTCACAAATGCAAAGGATATTATCGGACAGTTCTCAGCTCTTCTAACAGCTGACAACACAAATCATGCCAGATATAAAATTAACACCATCCAAAGTAAATATTTCAAAAATTTCTAACTCCAATGCATTTGAAAGTTGACTTGGATCAAGTACACTTTACTAAATTGAAAATATATTTTAAAATTCAAGTAATAAAAAACACTGAAAAGCAACATAATTTAAGAATGATTTTTACCTCCAACTATCTCTCATTCTCTTTTTTTCCAATAAATTTAAGAGAGAAATTGTCTTAATTTGGTTTTGTTTTTTTAATTTCTTTCACATTAAGGTTTTCTTCTAAGATGGTATGATGAAAAATGAAACTTACGTATTCACTATTTGTGTTAGCTTAATTCCTATTCCATTCCACTACCTATGTACGATCTAGCCAATAATGCTTTAAATCCTTGCATACCCTTATGAAAAAATCTAGTTCTTTAACACAGCATCAGGATCTCACCTCATGTCACTCTTTCATCCTTATCTCCTCATTAACTCCTCTTCAGTCTCTGTGCTACAGCCTTTCTGGACATCTTTCAGGTAATCTCTGGAATTCGGGTACCAACATTCTGTATACTTTGTGTGTATGTATGGTTACTTTTTTTTAATTTTCACTTTGCCTGGGGTACAGTTATTCCCTCAATCACCATCTTCAAGAAAGAAAGAATGATTGAATACTCACATTTACCTTTTTTAATATACTAGTCTGGATGGCATCACCAACTCAATGGACATGGGTTTGGGAGGACTCAGGGAGTTGGTGATGGACAGGAGGGCCTGGCGTGCTGTGGTTCATGGGGTTGCAAAGAGTCAGACACGACTGAGAGACTGAACTGAACTGAACTGAATATACTGGTCAGGGAATCTATACATGCTTACGATGACTTGCATGATCAACTTTTTAGAGAAAGGTATATATTGCACCCAATTCAAGTTCCCCTTAGGGTTTGCAAAAACAAAACTGCAAATGGAAGAATAATTAAGGCAGGTTATTTTTTTTTTTATTTTATAGAATCAGAACAATAAACTACACGAACCTTTTTATAAGGTCCTTTTTATAGGACTTTTTAATAAAAATGCTTCCTAAGTCATATTTAAAACAGAACACAAACACTACTTAGCTAAATAGTATCAATCACACGAAGATCTTTTAAAACTTGCCTTGTGACCTGAATCAAATTTGCTAACAGCATTTTGGTGGGCCATTTGGCTTTTTTGTACATGTGTGAAAATTACGTGACAAGAAAAAAAAATGTCAGAAAGCAAAAAGATTGCTTACACTTGTGATAATCAAGGTGAACCGACTGCATAAGGGGTATAGAAATCAGACCCCAAGGAGCCCAAACCTTAGAAAATCAGTTACTAGCAACAGCAAAAGTTACCCATAATGTTAACCGCAGTTTCTCACACATAAATGATTTTCCATTTCTCTTGAGTTCACAATGGCTAAGTCACCTTCAAATACACTTTTCTGTATTTTTTTCCCACCTTTAACAACCTCCTCAACAGTAAAAGGTAGCAAAAGAAATGCTAGATTTCTGTGATAAGAAGACCCCATGGACATTACAAACTCTTCTACAAACTAAGGAGGAGCTTATCACGGGGGTGGGGGGGAGAGGAAAGGAGGGATGCTGGTGTGAGAATGGGAATCATAGTTCAGCATTTCTATGCAGGAGCTAGGATTCTTAGCCAGGAAGCCCTAGTAAGATTAATTATTGATTTTCTCATAAACCACTTAAGTGATTGTTGTTTATTTTTCCTTACAAGATGATAAATGTCTGATTTTACTTTTGATAAAAAGATTTTCACTTTCTTGAGGTTAAAAGAAGCCCCAGTAAAGAGGTTTCTGAGAGGAAGAATTTCCCAGCATGATATTTAGGGGCAGCAAACACTGTTTTCTGACCTTCCTTCATGGGCTTCCAAGGGATAGGACCTCAGGAAACATCCAGGGAGTACAAATAAGTAATCAGAAGCATGGGAATTGGCTGGGTAGAGAGAAAAAGCATGATTAAGACATATTTGTTAGCAATAGACCTGAAGTCTGTGATATTATTCCTGGGTGGAAAGACAGACTCATCACAGAGATCAAGGACTGAAAGTTTGGCTTTCAGAATCAACATCTCCCCTATCCTCAACTTCACAATGGAAGAAACATGGCTACTTACCTTCCTGCCCCCAGTGTTGATGCGAAGGGGTGTCAGAAAGGGATCAAAGATCATATGACTAGTCTCTATGTTGACTGGCGACTGCCGTTTTCCCACAGAACAAAGATTCCAAGCTGAGTTCACCAATCCCCAGAAAGAAGGAACTAGAAACAGGAAAAAAAAAAAAAGTAGAATCAAGCTGGGTGGAAGGCTGGGGAAACAACGTAATAAGAATTATGGCACGAGAGTCATAGAATCAGAGAGCCATACAATGTTTCCCACCCATAGACATCCTTGGATGTCATTATGGCAGTTTCCTGGCCTGAATCTTGGTCAACTTCTCTAAATCTTACCTTCATGATGTCTTAAGATCAGAGATTCTTATTTCAGACCCACTGATCCTGTGGCCTCTTTGATGAGTACAGTCAATATTAATACCTTAATAAGAAGATGGCATAGACCAGCCACATCATCTGTTCATATTGAGGTGCACTAAATATTTAGCAACTCCTAGCTGATACTTTGCTTCTTTGTTTGACAGGAATGATATAGGAATCAACCTTGTCCTAGAAAGTAGCATTCAACATATACAAGGTATTATTCTATACGTTGTCAAGACCAAACTGAGGAGTGAGTTATTTTATGAACCCCCCAATCAATATCAGGGGGCTTCCCAGGTAGCTCAGTGATAAAGAATCCATTCGCCGATGCAGGGACTCGGGGTCAACTCCTGGATGAGAATGATCCCCTGGAGGAGGAGATGGCAATCCACTCTAGTATTCTTGCCTGGAGGATCCCATGGAGGGAGGAGACTGGCAGGCTACAGTCTGAAGGTCGAAAAGAATCGGACACAACTGAGCAACTGAGCATGCATGCATGCAATGAATGCCAAACAACAGCTTGGTAACTTGACTTAATGTAACATCAGCTGAAGAATGTGTTCATTGATAAGCAGAAAAGGATGGAATTGAGTGCTGAATGGAAATATCCAAAAGGAAACAATCCACTTATCTTCAGTGTCGCATTAAAGAATCTATTAAATAAATTTCTGCCCTATTTCCAGTCCTATTTTACTCTGTTTAAGAAAGTTACCAGAATAGTAGTGTAGCTAACCTACTAATTTTATATCAGTGATGATAAGAAGCTGTATCTTCAAACTTTCCCTGCCCCCTTAGTGTCTCTTTGGATCCATGCATCATGCCTCTGAGATTATATGGTCATCATTCATTCATCCATCCACTGCATCCATCAGCAGTACAGTGAAATATTATTGCATGTCCATCACTGGGTTAGGTTGAATTTTGAAGGCAGATACATGTAAGAACAATTACCATACTGGGGGTAGGGAACAGTATGCGGTTAAGTCAAGTGTATATAAAACTCTAGAAGAGGGGCACCAAAGCCTGCAGCAGAGGAAGTAAAGAACATGAGCTTAACAATATAAAGTCACTACCCTCTCAAAAATTCCTACTCTCTCAGGAACCCAAACTTAATACAGCCTTTAATTTACAGCAGTCATCATTCCTTCCCATGTCATGGGTGAAGAAAACAGGCAAGAGAGGAATATGGCAAATATCTGAAAAAGATACTATGAAAGAGAAAAGTATTGGGCTGGACAGTATGTCTAATCTCATCTAAATTCAAAATTCTATAACCCTTTTAACTGTTACAGAAATTATTGTGTAGAAGTGGGAGAAGAGATAAAAACAATTTTCTTAGCGAATTAGAAGAATGTTTCAACATCAAAATCAGGTGGACTTTACTGTGAAATATGGCAAATAACTTAATTTGGATAAACCCATGGTAATAAGCCTCTGGTAACTCCATTCCTTTAAATTTAAAAAGTTTGAATTAACTTTCCAGTTATAACAGATTTTCAAAATGGCAGCAATGACCAGGGTTTCAGAAGGAGAAAGAGAAGGGCGAGGAGGGGAAGAAGTATATAGGAGAATATGTACATGTTGTTCCTTGGCACTTTCATTTCCCATCATTATTTAAGCTATTTTATCACTGGAAGTCACTTTAACATTAGAAGGTACCGTGACATAGCATAATTAAAAATTTAAGGAAGCTCTTGCATTAAGCTGCTGCTGCTGCTGCTAAGCCGCTTCAGTCGTGTCCGACTCTGTGCGACCCCACAGACGGCAGCCCACTAGGCTCTGCCTTCCCCGGGATTCTCCAGGCAAGAATACTGGCGTTAAGAATATATTAAATATATATATATTTATAACTATATAAACTATCATCTCTATATATAACCTATCATCTCTAAAATGCTCTTTTAAATTCACTGAATTTTATACTTATTTCTCAATCATTTCAAGCTTATAAAAATAGAGCCTCCATCAGTGCATATCCCTACCTGTTTTTGTCAGTGATGTACATAAACATGGCCAATGTGAAGATCCTGGGGATATATTCATGGCACTGCCACAAATTATCTATGGCCTCAGACATAGGCTGAATAATAGACTCCTCCAAAGATGTCCACATCCTAACCCCAGAACCTGTGAATGAGTTACCTTATGTTGTAAAATGTACTGGGCAGAAATTACTAAAACTAATTAATCAAGTATTAATTATTACTAATAAGCATCTTGAGATGCATAGATTACAGCGTTGGGATTATCTGAGCCCAACATAATAACAAGGGTCTATTTTCAGAGAGAGGTGTAGAAAGGTCACAGATACAGAGAAAATATTTAAGGATGGAAAGAGAGGTCAGAGATGTCGGGAGAAGAGTAAGAAAACATGAGCCAGTGAACACAGTTGGCCTCTACAAGCTGGAATAGGCAAAGCAACAGATTCTTCCCCTAGAGCCTCCAAAAGGAATACCAGCTTGCTGACACTGAGACTCATTTCAGACTTCTCACTTCCAGAACTTTAAGATAATACATCTGTGTTGTTTTATGTCACTAAGTTGCTATTGTTTGTCAGAACCACAACAGAAAACTAATACAATTCCCTTTCCTATGATGTCTTAGGGACCTTCCTTGGAAGGCAGATGCGGGATAAACAGCTAACATCTGGTACATATTGCATTTCAAATACTCGCATGAAAATTATTAACAAAAATAATCCAACCCCATAAATGCATTGTGCTGCTATTTTATGGTAGCGTGGGTGGGCAGATGCTACTGTGTTTCATTAATAAACTTCACACCTCCAAACGTACCCCCATAAAAACACAAACAGTGGAAGTTTTATACGAACATCTGGTTTGCTTTTATTGGGCATAGCATTCTTCATGACAAAAAGTTTCAGGGTTTTATATATCCACTTCACACTGAAGCCTGTCTGTCTGGTTCTAACTACATGCTTAGACAATTGAGAACCACTCTTTCTTGTTCAAGTGTGCCATTAGCTTCACTCCTGAAAGGGTATCAAAGTTTATTCACCACTGGATTGCTCATTTTAAATCAGCCTGAAATTAGTGATCTTTCAGAAACCGAAGCCACCTTAGAGGTCATCTAATCTAAATGACTACAATGAAACGAAGGCCATAAGGGGAGGGCATGTCCTCAGCTCAAATCCACACAGCCAGGGAGAGACAGAGAAGGACAGAGTAAGCATCGGTACTCAGGTCTCAAGACTCAAACTGCTCAAAATCCCTTGTTCCCTAGCAAGTTTCATACATGACCAGATTACCAAAATGAGGGTTTCAGTGTTAAGTTGTTGTTGTGGCCATTGTAAAACTTTTGCTGCCGTTTTTCTTTTGGTAAAGCAAGAGGAACATGAATGTCTAGACTCCAGTTGAAATCAATTTCAAATGCAAAAGTTCAAATCAATTGCTTTAAATATCAACAATTGCAAATAAAGTTAGGACTTCAGAAAACCATTCAACTATAGGTGGGTAGAAAAAGCTTTTAATTCAGGCAAGAGAAGATGTGTTTCATCTGCAGGGCCCCAAGAAGACCTAATGGGGATGACTGCTCATGAAGAGCTGGACTAGTCCAGATGAGAGGTCAGTGCTCTTAGAATCACTGTATGTGTTGAGACATAATTAATATGTCAAACCAGTCCAGGAACCTCAGGTGAAAAAAAGACCTAGGATAGGTCTACAAATGCGGTGTTAATCTAGGTTCTAAGGAAATGCTATAGGAGAAAGGCTGTGAAAACAGAAGCAAGGGGTGCCCATACTTATTAGAGCATGGGAATGAGCCTGTGGATTTTACCTGCAGAGCAAAGCTAGAGGAAAATTACTTTATAATATTTTGATGGTTTTTGTCACACATCAACATGAATTGGCCAAAGGTATACATATGTCCCCTCACTCTTAAACCTCCATCCCAACTCCCTACCTATCCCAACCCTCTAGGTTGTCACAGAGCACCTGCTTTGGGTTCCCTGCATCATACATCAAACTCCCACTGGCTATCTATTTTACATATAGTAATGTGTATGTTTAAACACTTTCTCTCAAATCATCCCACCCTCTCCTTGCCCCTATCCTTTGCTGCCCTTTAAGTAAGATCCTCAGTAATATCTTTCTAGATTCCATATATGTGTGTTAACATACCATGATATTTGTCTTTCTCTTTCTGACTTACTTTACTCTGTATAATAGGCTCTGTTTGTTTATTTAGTAATGGCAATCTAACAGGGAGCATGGAATTTCACTGATTTAATTTGCATTTCTTAACTACTGCTAAGGATGAGTATCTTTTCATATGCTCATTAGCTATTTTCATTTCTCTTTTGATCATATTCTTCATGTATTTTTTTCTGCACTATTTATGCTTTTATGTGACTTTTACCTATCATTTGGATTCTAGAAATATTAGTTCTCTGTCACATGCTATAAATATTTTCTCCTATCCTATTATTTAACTTTTAAGTTCATTTTTGGCATTTGTTTATCTAGGCATTTTTTAAATTTTATATGGTTGGATTTATCCATCTTTTTGTGAATAAGATTCTGTGTTTTCTGTATTATTTCATATTGCATAATCAACTAGAGTATATAGGCATTTTTCTAAATGTTAAAAATATTTTATTGTTATAATTTCTACAATTTTATCTTATACTATGACACAGAGGTTTAAGATTTTTCCCAGACATAAAGTGAATAATGCCATTATTATTAATTAAATAAATGATCATTTGTGACCAAATTGAGTGTTACTTTTATCACATATTAAGTTTCCATATACATTACATTAGATTTTTTCCATTTTTTCTGGATTATCCAAACTATATTTATATTCCTATTGTCAGTGCCATATTGTTTTGAGTACAGTAAAATTTAAGATAATTTATGAGATCAGGCTTCCTGCTCTCTTTCCCCTGCTATCTTTAAAGGACCATAAATATTCCAGGGAAATTTGCTAGAATTAGTGACTCTAGGAACTTAACTATTCTAAATTCTGAAAAATTTACCAACATGCTGTTGGACAACAATTCCATATAAATTCAAACATCTGGTGAAACACTTAAAATCCTGCAAAACATGTGGATATCTCAGAATACAGTGCCCTTTATCCACATCTAGTTGAGTGCCCTATATTCATATCCATACTGTAAACTTTCTCTCCCTCTAATTCTCACTCTGTCTTTATGTATGCACAAAATTACCTATTATACACATATCAAAAGTTGGCAAATTGTGAGATCCCTGCTGCCCAGATGTGTGTGAAGATGAGTAGTCATCTGCAATTCAGTGTGTTCACATTCATGTAATCTTACAGAAATCTCCAGCAGTTTCAGTCTGTCTTGACTTTGGCAGGTATTTAAGGCATTTTCATTACCATTTGCAAAAGTAAGGGCTTTATTATCTTCAGAATGCATTAGGAAAATTAATCTTCATGCCATCACTGAATCCTGGGACCCAAATACAGTGGAATCAGTCTCTAAACAGGGGACAAAAAAACACAAATGATCTATTGATCTTTTCCCAGTTCTGCACTGGGATGGATTGTCCAATAAGCCTGCATGTATTTTCTGTTGAGATGCTAGATTTAGCTTCTATAACATAGTGACTTCTATCAACACATTTAACTTCTCTTCTTAACATTCCTATTTGACTCTTGATCACCATGCTTCCTATTAGCAAGCAAGAAAACATGCAGGCATTCATTAGCTGTAGATCTCTGAAGTGAAGTGAAGTTGCTCAGTCATGTCCGACTCTTTGTGACCCCATGGACTGTAGCCTACAAGGCTCCTCTGTCCATGAAATTTTCCAGACAAGAGTACTGGAGTGGGTTGCCATTTTCTTCTCCAGGGGTTCTTCCCAACCCAGGGATCAAACCCGGGTCTACTGCATTGCAAGCAGACGCTTTAGCATCTGAGCTCTATCATCCCCCAAAATCTTACCAAAGATAAAATCTGGGTGAGTTCTCTGCTCTGGAATGATTCTTGTCCAACCTAGATACCACTAGCCTAATCCAGATTCCCAATGGCATGTACTTTACTTTTTGCAACAATTCCTTAGATAAATTTCCAAACTCCAGGGAATGTTCCACATCACAAATGGCATGAGAGCTGAGCATACAAGGAAGAACCATGACTGGAAAATGGGCTACATCTGTGGTTCACAACAGAATTTAGTACACAATAAGATCAATATAATATTACTGTTGCCTTTAGCTCTAGAACTCTGATTCTATGCTATCATTACACTCTCTGTTCTCATTCCAATGTTTGGCACACACAACAATTCAACAACTACTTAATAGGGCAGAGAGAATGAAAACCACAATTACAAAAAAACCAATCAAAATGATCACATGGATCACAGCTATATGTAACTTAAAGAAACTATGAGCTATGTTGTGTAGGGTCACCCAAGATGGACGGGTCATGATGGAGAGTCCTGACAAAATGTGGTATATTGGATAAGAGAATGGCAAGGAAATTCAGCATTCTTGCCTTGAGAACCCCGTGAACAGCATGAAAAGGTAAAAAGACATGACACTAAAAGACATACCTCCGGGACAATAGGTGTCCTATATGCTACTAGAGAAGAGCAGACAAATAGCTCAAGAAGGAATGAAGAGGCTGAGCCAAAGCAGAAACAACAGCCTGTTGTGGAGGCATATGGTGGTGAAAATAAACTCTGAGGCTGTAAGGAACAATATTGCATAGAACCTGGAATGTTAGGTTCATGAATCAAGGTAAATTGGAAGTGGTAAAACAGGAGATGGCAAGAGTGAATTTTGACATGTTAATCATCAGTGAATGAAAATGGATGTGAATGGGCATATTTAAAGTAGATGAACATTATATCTAATACTTTGAGCAAGAATCACTTAGAAAAATTGGAGTAACCCTCATAGTGAGCAAAAGAGCCTGAAATGCAGAACTTGGGTGCAATCTCAAAAAATGACAGAATGATCTTGGTTCGTTTAAAAGGCAAACATTCAGCATCACAGTAATCCAAGTTTACGCCCCAACCACTAGTGCCAAAGAATACAAAGTTTAATAGTTCTAAGCAGACCTAGAAGACCTTCTAGAACTAACACCAAAAAAAGTTGTCCTTTTCATCATAGGGGACTGGAATTCAAAAGGATATCTGGAGTAATAGGCAAGTTTGGCCTTGGAGTACAAAATGATGCAGGGCAAAAGCTAATAGAGTGTTGCCAAGAGAATGCACTGGTCATAGCAAACACTCTCTTCCAACAACACAAGAGATGGTTCAACACATGGACACCACCAGATAGTCAACTCCAATTTCAGATTAGTTATATTTTTGCAGCTGAAAATGGAAAAGCTCTATAGAATCAGCAAAAACAAGACTGGGAGCTGACTGTCACTCAGATCATGAACTTATTGCCAAATTCAGACTTAAAATAAATAAAGTAGGGAAAAACACTGGGCCATTTAGGTTGACCTAAATCAAATTCCTTTTGGTTATACAGTGGAAGTGACAAGTAGCTTCAATGGATTAGATCTGATAAACAGCCAGAAGAAATACAGATGGAAGTTTGTAACATTGTACAGAAAGTGGTGATCAAAACCAGCCCCAAGGAAAAGAAATGCAGAAAGACAAAATGGTTGTCTGAGTAAGTATTACTACAGCTGAGAAAAGAGATGAGAAAGACAAAGGAAAAAAGTAAAGATATACCCATCTCAATGCAGAGCTCCAAAGAACAGCAAGGAGAGATAAGAAAGGCTTCTGAAGTGAACAGTGCAAAGAAATAGAGGAAACAAATAGAATGGAACAGACGAGATCTCTTCAAGAAAATTAGAAAGATACCAAGGTAATATTTCATGCAAAAATGGACACAATAAAGGACAGAAATGGTGTGGATGTAACAGAACACAAGATATTAAGAAGAGGTGGCAAGAATACACAAAAGAACTATAGATTCTACTGAGATGGATGAAACTGGAGCCCATTATACAGAGTGAAGTAAGCCAGAAAGAAAAACAACAATACAGTATACTAATGCATATATATGGAATTTGAAAGATGGTAACGATAACCCTATATGCGAGACAGGATAAGAGACACAGATGCATGGAACAATTTTATGGACTCTGAGGGAGAAGGTGAGGGTGGGACGTTCTGGGAGAATAGCATTGAAACATGTATATTATCATATGTGAAACAGAACACCATTCCATGTTCGATGCATGTGACAAGGGCTCAGGGCCGGGGCAATGGGATGATCCAGAAGGATGGGATGGGGAGGGAGGTGGGTGGGTGGTCCAGGAAAGGGAACACATGTAAACCCATGGCTGATTCATGTCAATGTATGGCAAAAACTATTACAATATTGTAAAGTAATTAGCCCCCAACTAAAATAAAAAAAATTATATAAAAAAAAAAAAGAACTATAGAGAAAACATCTTAATGACCCAGATATCCACAATAGTGTGATCACTCACCTAGAGCTGGACATCCTGGAATGTGAAGTCAAGTGGGCCTTAGGAAGCATTGCTATGAGCAAAGCTAGTGGAGGTGATGGAATTCCAGCCGAGCTACTTCAAATCTTAATGATGATGCTGTTGAACTACTGCATTCAGGAAATTTGTAGGAAATTTCAAAAACTCAGCAGTGGCCATAGGACTGGAAAAGGTCAATTTTCATTCCAATCCCAAAGAAAGGCAATGCCAAAGAATGTTCAAATTACCACACAATTGAACTCATTCCACATGCTCTCAAGGCAATGCTCAAAATCCTTCAAGCTAGGTTTCAACAATATGTGAGACAAGAACTTCCAGATGTACAAGCTAGATTTAGAAAAGGCAGAGGAACCCGAGATCAAATTGCCAATATCTGTTGGAGCATAGAAAAAGCACTGGAATTCAAGAAAAACATCTACTTCTGCTTCATTGACTATACTAAAGCCTTTGACCATGTGGATCACAACAAACTGTGGAAAATTCTTAAAGAGATGGGAATACTGGACCACTTTACCTGTCACCTGAGAAACCTGTATGCAGGTCCAGAAGCAATAGTTAGAACTGTATGTGGAACTATGGACTGGTTCACAACTGGGAAAGGAGGATGTCAAAGCTGTGCATTGTCATCCTACTTATTTAATTTATATGCAGAGTACATCACACAAAGTCCGAGATGGATGTAGTTCAAGCTGGCATCAAAATTGCCAGGAGAAATATCAGTAACCTCAGATATGCAAATGACACCACCCCTCTGGCAGAAAGTGAAGAACTAAAGAGCCCCTTGATGAAGGTGAAAGAGAAGAGTGAAAAGTGGCTTAAGCCTCAACATTAGAAGCTAAGATCATGGCCTCTTGTCCCATCACTTAAAGGCAAACAGATGGGGAAAGAATGAAAACAATGACAGACTTTATTTTCTTGGGCTCCAAAATCACCGTGGACACTGCCATTAAATTAAAAGACGCTTCCTCCTTGAAAGAAACACTATGACAAATGTAGACAGTGTATTAAAATCAGAGATATCACTTTACTGACAAATGTCAACATAGCCAAAGTTAAGGTTTTTCCAGTAATCATGTACAGATGTGAAACCTGGACCATAAAGAAAGCTTTGCACTGAAAAAGTGATGCCTTCCAACCGTGGTTTTGGATAAGACTTTTGATAGTCCTTTGGACAGCAAGGATATTAAATCAATTAATCTTAATGGAAATTATCCCTGAATATTCATTGGAAGGACTGATACTAAAGCTGAAACTCCAGTATTTTGGCCATCTAATGCAAAGAGCCAACTCATTGGAAAAGACCTTGATGTTTGGAAAGATTGAAGGCAGAAGGAGAAGGGGATAACAGAGAATGAGATGGTTGGATGGCATCACTGATTCAATGAACATGAGTTTGAGTGAACTCTGGGAGATAGTGAAGGACAGGGAAGCCTGGGATGCTGCAGTCCATTGGGCCGCAAACAGCCAGACACAACTGAACAACAACTTATCAAATGGGTGATAGATAAATGGATGGATCAGAGAAAACAGGACCATGCTGTCTGTTTCACATCTTATTTTCTCCCTAGCGCTTCTCATATTACAGTCCTTCAATATAGTTTGTGGAATGAACAGATGTGTATCATTCTGCTTCATTTCTATTTCAACAGCATAGTGCACTCAATCCTACCTCTGGGCTTCTTTTCCCTCAAGCTTCACTGAGGTACAATTGACAAATAAAAGTTGTAAACATTTAGGTTGTACAGCATAATTTTTATGATGTACAATGTGATGACTTGATATATATATATACATACTGTAAATATATATATACTGTAATATATATATATACTGTAAAATGATTACCAGAACCGTGTTAATTAACACACCTGTACCTTTACTTTTTAAAGTGAGAAACCTTGAGATCTACTTTCTTAGCAAATTTAAAGGATTCAATACAGAGTTGTTGACTATAATCATCATGTTGTACATTAGATCCCAGAATCTATTTGTCTTATAACTGTATGTGTGTAATCTTCAATTTACATGTCCCCATTCTTCAGCTGCTGTTCTGTTCTATAGGTCTATGAGTTTGAATTTTTAGGTTTCACATTTTTATTCTTCTTTTGTCTCTTGACCTTCTCCAATCAAATCATATACATTCTACAATTGCTAATTTAAATCTTAGTCCTTCCATAAATCATCCTTTACTGGTTAAGTCATCACTCTAGATTTCTAGAGAAGTTGGTAAGATGCCACATAATTTCACACTTAATTATGCATGGTTATATTGTTCAATGTTTTGTAAATTTATTAATATCATTTACTAAGTAGAAGCAGCAGAAGCGTGGCGGCTGTGAAGGTCCGAGCAGAAGCGTGGCGGCTACGACGGTCTGTGAAGAAGCATGGCCGAGAGGAGCTACCCCAGGCCGGAGGCCGGGGTGGGGGTGGGGAGGGAGGTGGCCGAGAGGAGCTAGCCTGTGCCTGAGGCCGGGGGCAGGGGTGAGAGGAGTTACCACAGGTCCAAGGAGGGGCGGCTGCGTGGGCACAGGAGGGCCGAGAGGAGTTACTCCACATTCAAAGTCAGGAGGGGCCATCGTGAGTAGACATCACTTGTCCAAGGTAAGGAGCAACGAATGGACTTTGCTGGAGCAGCCGTGAAGAGATACCCCATGCCCAAGGTAAGAGAAACCCAAGTAAGATGGTAGGTGTTGCGAGAGGGCATCAGAGGGCAGACACACTGAAACTATAATCACAGAAAACTAGCTAATCTGATCACACGGACCACAGCCTTGTCTATATCAATGAAACTAAGCCATGCCATGTGGGGCCACCCAAGATGGATGGGTCATGGTGGAGAGGTCTGACAGAATGTGGTCCATTGGAGAAGGGAATGGCAAACCACGTCAGTATTTTTGCCTTGAGAAACCCATGAACAGTATGAAAAGGTGAAAAGATAGGACACTGAAAGATGAACTCCCCAGGTGGGTAGGCTTCCAATATGCTACTGGAGATCAGTGGAGAAATAACACCAGAAAGAATGATGGGATGGAGCCAAAGCAAAAACACTACCCAGCTATGGATGTGACTGGTGATAGAAGCAAAGTCCGATGCTGTAAAGAGCAATACTGCATAGGAACCTGGAATGTTAGGTCCATGAATCAAGGCAAATTGGAAGTGGTCAAATAGGAGATGGCAAGAGTGAACGTTGACATTCTAAGGATCAGCGTACTAAGATGGATTGGAGAGGGTGAATTTAACTCAGATGACTATTATATCTACTACTGTGGGGAGGAATTCCTTAGAAGAAATGGAGTAGCAATAATAGTCAACAAAAGAGTCTAAAATGCAGTACTTTGATGCAATCTCAAAAACAACAGAATGATCTCTGTTCGTGTCCAAGGCAAACCATTCAATATCACGGTAATCCAAGTCTATGCCCCGACCAGTAACACTGAAGAAGGTGAACTTGAACGTTTCTATGAAGACCTTTTAGAACTAACATCCAAAAAAGATGTCCTTTTCATTATAGGGGACTGGAATGCAAAAGTAGGAAGTCAGGAAACACCTGGCGTAACAGGCAAATTTGGCCTTGGAGTACAGAATGAAACAGGGCAAAGGCTAATAGAGTTTTGCCAAGAGAACACACGGGTCATAGCAAACACCCTCTACCAAAAACACAAGAGAAGACTCTACACATGGACATCACCAGATGGTCAACACCGAAATCAGATTGATTACATTCAGTTCAGTTCATTTCAGTCGCTCAGTCATGTCCGACTCTTTGCGACCCCATGAAACGCAGCACGTCAGGCCTCTGTCCATCACCAAATCCCGGACTCTACCCAAACCCATGTCCATCAAGTTGGTGATGCCATCCAACCATATCATCCTCTGTCATCGCCTTCTCCTCCTGCCCCCAATCCTACCCAGCATTAGGGTCTTTTGCAATGTGTCAACCCTTCGCATGAGGTGGCCAAAGTATTGGAGTTTCAGCTTCAACATTAGTCCTTCCAATGAACACCCAGGATTGATCTTTTTTAGGATGGATTGATTGGATCTCCTTGCAGTACAAGGGACTCTCAAGGGGCTTCTCCAACACCACAGTTCAAAAGCATCAATTCTTCAGTGCTCAGCTTTCTTCACCATCCAACCCTCACATCCATACATGACCACTGGAAAAACCATAGCCTTGACTAGACGGACCTTTGTTGGCAAAGTAATGTCTCTGCTTTTAAATATGTTATCTAGGTTGGCCATAACCTTTCTTCCAAGGAGTAAGTGTCTTTTAATTTCATGGCTGCAATCACCATCAGCAGTGATTTTGGAGCCCCCCAAAATAAAGTCTGACACTGTTTCCACTGTTTCCCCATCTATTTCCCATGGAGTGATGGGACCAGATGCCATGATTTTAGTTTTCTGAACATTGAGCTTTAAGACAACTTTTTCACTCTCCTCTTTCACTTTCATCAAGAGGCACTTTAGTTCTTCTTCACTTTCTGCCATAAGGGTGGTGTCATCCGCATATCTGAGGTTATTGATATTTCTCCCGGCAATCTTGATTCTAGCTTGTGCTTCTTCCATCCCAGCGTTTCTCATGATGTACTGTGCATATAAGTTAAATAAGCAGAGTGAAGAAATACCCCACGTCCAAGGTAAGAGAAACCCAAATAAGACGTTAAGTGTTGCAAGAGGGCATCAGAGGGCAGACACACTGAAACTAAAATTGAATACATTCTTTGCAGCCAAAGATGGAGAAGCTCTATACACTGAGCAAAAACAAGACCGGGAGTGGACTGTGGCTCAGATCATGAACTCCTTATTGCCAAATTCAGGCTTAAATTGAAGAAAGTAGAGAAAATCAATAGACCATTCAGGTATGACCTAAATCAAATCTCTTATGATTATACAGTGGAAGTGACAAATAGATTTAAGGGACTAGATCTGATAGACAGAGTGTCTGATGAACTATGGACAGAGGTTTGTGACACTCTGCAGGAGACAGAGATCAAGACCATCCCCATGGAAAAGAAATGCAAAAAATCAAAATGGCTGTCTGAGGAGGCCTTACAAATAGCTGGGAAGAGAAGAGAAGTGAAAAGCAAAGGAGAAAAGAAAAGATGTTCCCATCTGAATGCAGGGTTCCAAAGAATAGCAAGGAGAGATAAGAAAGACTTCCTCAGCGATCAATGCAAAGAAATAGAGGAAAACAACAGAATGGGAAAGACTAGAGATCTCTTCAAGAAAATTAGAGATACCAAGGGAACATGTCATGCAAATATGTGCTCGATAAAGGACAGAAGTGGTATGGGCCTAATAGAAGCAGAAGATATTAAGAAGAGGTGGCAAGAATACACAGAACTGTAGAAAAAAGATCTTCACGACCCAGATAATCATGATGATGTGATCACTCACCTAGAGCCAGACATCCTGGAATGTGAAGTCAAGTGGGCCTTCGAAGGCATCACTACGAACAAAGCTAGTGGAGGTGATGGAATTCCAGTTGAGCTATTTAAAATCCTGAAAAATGATGCTGTGAATGTGCTGCAATCCATATGGAGCAAATCTGGAAAACTCAGCAGTGGCCACAGGACTGGAAAACTTCAGTTTTCATTCCAATCCCAAAGAAAGGCAATGCCAAAGAATGCTCAAACTATCGCACGATTGTACTCATCTCACATGCTAGTAAAGTAATGCTCAAAATTCTCCAAGCCAGGCTTCAGCAATACGTGAACTGTGAACTTCCAGATGTTCAAGCTGGTTTTAGAAAAGGCAGAGGAACCAGAGATCAAATTGCCAACATCTGCTGGATCATCAAAAAGCAAGAGAGCTCCAGAAAAACATCTATTTCTGCTTTATTGACTGTGCCAAAGCCTGTGACTGTGTGGATCACCACAAACTGGAAAATTCTGAAAGTGATAGGAATACCCAACCATCTGACCTATCTCTTGAAAAACCTGTATGCAGGTCAGGAAGCAACAGTTAGAACTAGACATGGAACAACAGACTGGTTCCAAATAGGAAAAGGAGTACATCAATGCTGTATATTGTCACCATGCTTATTTAATTTATATGCAGAGTACATCATGAGAAACACTGGGCTGGAAGAAACACAAGCTGGAATCAAGATTGCCAGGAGAACTATCAATAACCTCAGATATGCGGATGACACCACCTTTATGGCAGAAAGGGAAGAACTAAAGAGCCTCTTGATGAAAATGAAAGAGGAGAGTGAACAAGTTGGGTTAAAGCTCAACATTCAGAAAACTAAGATCATGGCATCTGGTCCCATCACTTCATGGGAAATAGGTGGGGAAACAGTGGAAACAGTGTCAGACTTTTATTTTTTTTTAGGCTCCAAAATCACTGCTGATGGTGATTGCAGCCATGAAATTAAAAGATGCTTACTCCCTTGGAAGGAAGGTTATGACCAACCTAGATAGCATATTTAAAAGCAGAGACATTACTTTGCTAACAAAAGTTCATCTAGTCAAGGCTATGCTTTTTCCAGTGGTCATGTATGGATGTGAGAGTTGGACGGTGAAGAAAGCTGAGCACTGAAGAATTGATGCTTTTGAACTGTGGTTTTGGAGAAGACTCTTGAGAGTCCCTTGGACTGCAAGGAGATCCAACCAGTCCATCCTAAAGGAGATCAGTCCTGGGTGTTCATTGGAAGGACTGATGTTGAAGCTGAAACTGCAATACTTTGGCCACCTCATGTGAAGTGTTGACTCATTGGAAAAGACCCTAATGCTGGGTAGGATTGGGGGCAGGAGGAGAAGGCGATTACAGAGGATGAGATGGTTGGATTGCATCACCGACTAGTTGGCCATGGGTTTAGGTAAACTCCGGGAGTTGATAATGGACAGGGAGGCCTGGTGTGCTGCAATTCATGGGGTCACAAAGAGTCAGACACGACTGAGCGACTGAAGTGAAGTAGAAGCAAGCACGTCATGATCAGAAACTTAAACATAGCACAGCACCTGATTACAGGGCCTTGGCCAATAAAGGATAATTCATGAAGTGTTCAAGATTAAATCTCTCAATTTTTTAAAATAATTTTATTGGAGAAAACTTGATTTACAATATAATGTTATTTTCAGGTGTTCAACAAAGTGAATCAGTTATACATAAACATATAACCATGCTTTTTTAGATTCTTTTTCCCTACAGGTCATTAGAGTATTGAATAGAGTTCCTTGTACTATACAGTATGCTATTATTTTTTTTTTATCTATTTTAGATATAGTAGTCTGTATATATCAATCCAAATATCCAAAATTATCCCTCCCCTCTTTTCCCCTGGTAATCATAAGTTTGTTTTGTGACCCTCTGTTTTGCAAATAAGTTGATTTGTACATTTTTTAAAAAAAATTCTGTGTAATTTTATGTTTGTCTTTCTCTCACTTAGTTCACTCAGTATAACCATCTCTAGGTGTATTCATTCCTATTGCTGAAAATGGCATAATTTCATTCTTTTTTATGGCTGAGTAATATTCCATTGTATACATGTACCAATGTTTCTTTTTCTCTGTATTTTGAGTAAATGTATTCCATTTTTAATTGAAGGGTGATTGTTTACAATATTGTGTTGGTTTCTTCCAAACATTAACATGAATAAGCTATAGGTGTATATATGTCCTCTCCTTGTTGAACTTATGTCCCTTGTGCCACCCTGTCCCACCCCTCGAAGTTGTCACAGAGCACAGGCTTCAGCTCGCTGCATCATATATCAAATCTCCACTGGCTATATATTGTATATATGGTAATGTATATGTTTCAGTGTTACACTTTCAATTTGTCCCTTCTCTCTTTCCCTCACTGTGTTCACAAGTCTGTTCTCTATGTCTGCGTCTCATCCCATTGTTTACCTGCAAATAGATTCATCAGTACCATCTTTCTAGATTCTATATATGTGTATTGAAATATGACATTTGTTTTTCTTTTTCTGACTTACTTCACTCTGTACAATAGGCTCTATGTTCATCCATTTCATTGGAACTGATTCAAATGTGTACCACCTTTATATGAATGAGTAATATGCCATTGAAAATTTGTACTATATCTTTATCAATTCATCTGTTGATGTACAGCAAGGTTGCTTCCATATCCTAGCTATGATAAACAGCACTGCAATGAAAATTGGGTTACATGTGTCTTTTTTCAATAATAATTTTCCCAGGGTGTATGTCAAGTAGTGGAATTGTTGGGTCATATGGTAGCTTTATTCCTAGTTTTTTAAGGAATCTCCATACTGTTTTCCATAGTGGCTGTATCAATTTACATTCCCACGAAAAGGGTAAGAGGTTTGGTTTTCACCACACACTCTCCAACATTTACTGTCTCCAGATTTATTGATCATGGCTATTCTGACTGGTGTGAGGTAATATCTCATTGAAATTTTGATTTGCATTTCTCTAATACTGAGCAATGTTGAGCATATTTTCATCTGTGTATTAGTCAAATGTATGCCTTCTTTGGAGAAATGTCTGTTTAGGTCTTCTGTCGATTTTTTAACTGGGTTGTTTGTTTTACTGATATTGAGCTGCATGAGCTGCTTATGTATTTTGGAGATTAATCCTTTATCAGATGTTTCGTTTGCTATTATATTCTCCCATTCTGCCATGGCTTACGGCAGAAAGTGAAGAAGAACTAAAGAGCCTCTTGATGAAGGTGAAAGAGGAGAGTAAAAAAGTTGGCTTAAATTCAACATTCAGAAAACTAAGATCATGGCATCCAGTCCCATCACTTCATGGAAAATATATGGGGAAGCAATGGAAACAGTGACAGACTTTATTTTTTTCCACTCCAAAGTCACTGCGGATGGTGACTGCACCCATGAAATTAAAAGACGCTTGCTCCTTGGAAGAATTGTTATGATCAACCTAGACAGCATATTAAAAAGCAGAGACATTACTTTGCCAACAAAGGTCCGTCTAGTCAAAGCCATGGTTTTTCCAGTAGTCATGTATGGATGTGAGAGTTGGACTATAAAGAAAGCTGAGCACCAAAGAATTGATGCTTTTGAAGTGTGGTGTTGGAGAAGACTCTTGAGAGTCCTTTGGACAGCAAGGAGATCCAACCAGTCCATCCTAAAGGAAATCAATCCTGACCATTCATTAGAAGCACTGATGCTGAAGCTGAAACTCCAATACTTTGGCCACCTGATGTGAAGAGCTGACTCATTTGAAAAGACCCTGATGCTGGGAAAGATTGCAGGCGGGAGGAGAAGGGCATGACAGAGGATGAGATAGTTGGAGGGCATCACCAAATCGATGAACATGAGTCTGAGTAAATTCTGGGAGTTGGCGATGGACAGGGAGGCCTGGCGTCCTGCAGTCCATGAGGTTGCAAAGAGTCAGGCATGACTGAGCAACTGAACTGAACTAAACTGATTCTGAGGGTTGTCTATTCACCTTGTTTATAGTTTCCTTTGTGGTGCAAAACCTTTTAAGTTTAATTTGGTCCCACTTTTTTATTTGCTTTTTGTTTTTTGTTTGTTTTTTCATTTCCATTATTCTAGAAAGTGGGTCATGGAGGATCTTTCTGTGATTTACACAAAGAAGTGTGCTGCTTATGTTTTCTTCTAGGAGTTTTACAGTATCTAGCCTTATATTTAATCTTTAATCCATTTTGAGTTTATTTTTGTGTATGATATTAGGAGGTGTTCTAGTTTCATTCTTTTACATGTAGCTGTTTAATTTTCCCAGCATCACTTAAGGAAGAGTTTGTCTTTTCTCCATTGTATATTCTTGAATCTTTTGTCAAATGTAAGTTGTTCATAGAAGCATGTGTTTATCTCTGCACTTTCTATCTTGTTCCATTGGTCTATATTTATTTTTGTGTGTGTGTGTGCCAGTATCATACTATCTTGGTGACAGGGGCTTTACAGTATTTGTCTGAAGTCAGTAAGGTTGATTCCTCCAGCTCCATTTTTCTTTATCAAGATTGCTTTGGCTATTTGGGTTCTTTCATGTTTCCATCGGAGAAGGCAATGGCACCCCACTCCAGTACTCTTGCCTGGAAAATCCCATGGACGGAGGAGCCTGGTAGGCTACAGTCCATGGGGTCGCTAAGAGTCGGACACGACTGAGCGACTTCACTTTCACTTTTCCCTTTCATGCACTGGAGAAAGAAATGGCAACCCACTCCAATATTCTTGCCTGGAGAATCCTAGGGACGGCGGAGCCTGGTGAGCTGCCGTCTATGGGGTCACACAGAGTCGGACACGACTGAAGCAACTTAGCATGTTTCCATACAAATTGTGAATTTTTTTGCTCTAGTTATGTGAAAAATATTATTGGTGGTTTGAAAGGCATTGCATTGAATCTGTAGATTGCTTTGGGTAATACCGTCATTTCTCAATATAGATTCTTCCAATCCAATAAGATGGTATTTCTCTCCATCTGTTTGTGTTGTCTTTGATTTTTTTTTTCATCAGTGCCTTATGGTTTCTGCATACAGATCTTTTGTTTTTTAGGTAGATTTATTCCTAGGTATTTTATTTTTTGTTGTTTCAATGGTCAATGAGATTGTTTCTTTCTCTTTCTGATTTTCATTGTTGCATGAGTGCTAAGTAGCTTCAGTTGTATCCAACTCTTTGTGATCCACCGGATTGCAGCCCACCAGGCTCTTCTGTCTATGGGATTCTCCAGGCAAGAATACTGGAATGGGTTCCTGTGCTCTCCTCCAGGGGATCTTCCCAACCCCTGGGATTAAACCTGCATCTCTCATGTCTCCTGCATTGGCTGGCAGATTCTTTAACACTAGCGTCACCTGGGAAGACAGTTTTCATTGTTGGTGTACAGGAATGCAAGGGATTTCTGTGTACTAATTTTATACCATGCAACATTACTATATTCATTTATTAGCTCTAATAACTTTCAGGTGGCATCTTTAGGGTGTTCATACGTCCATGTTGTACATATAGTATCATGTCATCTGCAATCCTCAAACAGTGAGGGTTTTATATCTTCTGTTCTGATCTGGATTCCTTTACTTTTTTTTTTGTTGTTGTTGTTCTATGATTGCTGTGGCTAGGACTTCCAAAACCATGTTGAACAACAGTGGTGAGAGTGGGCACCCTTGTCTTGTTTCTGATCTTAGAGGAAATACTTTCAGTTTTTCACTGTCGAGAATAGTATTTGCTGTGGGTTTGTTGTTTATGGCCTTTTCCCAGGTTGTTGTTCAGTTGATCAGTCATGTCCTACTGTTTGCAATCCCATGGACTGAAGCACGCCAGGCCTCTCTGTTCTTCACCATCTCCTGGGGCCTGCTCAGACTCATCTTTATTGAGTTGGTGATGCGATCCAACCATTTTGTCCTGTTTTTCCCTTCTCCTCCTGCCTTCAATCTTTCCCAACATCAGGGTCTTTTCTAATGAGTCAGCTCTTCACATCAGGTGGCCAATGTATTGTGGCTTCAGCTTCACCATCAGCCCTTCCAGTGAATATTCAGGATTGAATTCCCAGGTGGCACTAATTGTAAAGAACCCACCTGCAAATGCAGACATGTAAGATATATCGGTTTGATCCCTGAGTCAAAGATCCCCTGGAAGAGGGCATGACAATCCAATTCCAGTATTCTTGACTGGAGAATGCCATGGAGAGAGGAGCCTACTAGGCTGTAGTCCACGAGGTTACAAAAGAGTTGGTCATGACTGAAGCAAGTAGGCATGCACACAAATGTTTCTTTTATACCTACTTTCTGGAGAATTTTTGTCATAAATGGGTATTGAATTCTGTGGAAAGGTTTCTCTGTATCTATTGAGATGATCACATGAATTTTATCTTTAAAATTGTTAATATGGTGTATTACATTAATTTATTTTCATATATTGAAAAATCCTTGCATCCCTGGGATAAAGCCCACTTGATCATGATGTATGATCCTTATAATATGTTTTTGTATTCTCTTTGCTTTAATTTTGTTGAGGATTTTTGCCTCTACATTGACCAGCGATATTTTCTTTATTGTGGCAGTTTTGTCTGGTTTTGATATGAGGGTGATAGTGGCCTTGTAGAACAAGTTCGGGAGTTTTCCTTCCTCTGTAATTTTCTGAAGGATTTTGAGCAAAATAGGTTTTAGTTCTTCTCTAAACTTTTGGTAGAATTCGCCTGCAAAACCATCTGGCCGTGGACTTTTGTTTGTTGGAAGATCTTTGATTAGAATTCTGATTTCTGTGCTTGCGATAGGTCTGTTTTATTTTCTTTTTTTTCCTGGCTCAGTATTGGAAGGTCATACATTTTTTTTTCTAAGAATTTGTCCATTTCTTTGAGTTTGTTCATTTTATTGGCATATAGTTGCTTGTAGTAGTCTCTTATGATCAGTTTTATTTCTGTGTTGTCTATTATATCTTCTTTTTTCTTTTCTTTTAGTTTTTTTTTTTTATTCATCTTAGTTTTTTTTTTTTATAAGTGAGTCTGGCTAATGGTTTTTCAATTTTGTTTATCTTCTGCAAAAAAACACCTTTTAGTTTTATTGACCTTTGCTATAGTCTCCTTCATTTCTTTTTCATTTTTTTCTGCTCTGGTATTTAGGATTTCTTTTCTTCAACTAACTTTAAGTTTACTTTGGTATTCTTTTTCTAGTTGCTTTAGGTGTAAGGTTAGATTGTTTATTTGAACTTTTTCTTGTTTTGAGAGGTAGACTTATATTGCTATAAACTTCCTTCTTAGCACTGCTTTTGGTGGATTCCGTAAGTTTTGAGTTGTCATGTTTTCTTTTTCATTTGTTTCTAGGTATTTTTTTGATTTCCACTTTGATTACTTCAGTGGCCTCTTGTTTATTCAGAAGTGTGTTGTTTAGCCTCTGTGTTTTTTTTTTTTTATATATATAGTTTTTTTCCTTGTAGTTGATATCTAATCTTACAGCATTTTGGTCAGAAAAGATGCTTGAAATGATATCTATTTTCCAAAATTTGCCAAGGCTTGATTTGTGACACAAGATGTGATCTATCATGGATAATGTTGCATGTGCACTTGGGAAAAAAGTGAAATCTACTCTTTTTGGATGAAATATCCTGTAGATATCAATTAGGTCCAACTAGTGCAATGTATCATTTAAAGCTTCTTTTCCCATATTAATTTTCTGTCTGCATGATCTGTCCACTAGTGTGAATTGGGGATTGAAGTCCCCCACTATTTTTGTGTTACTGTTGATTTCCCCTTTAATTGTTGTTAGCATTTGCCCTGGGGCTTTCCGGGTGGCACTAGTGGTAAAGAACTCGCCTGCCAATGCAGAAGACAAAAGAGACACGGGTTCAATCCCTGGGTCAGGAAGAGCCCCTGGAGGAGGTCATGGCAACTCACTCCAGTATACTGGCCTAGAGAATCCCATGGACAGAGGAGCCTGGTGAGCTACAGTCCGTAGGGTCACAAAGAGTCAGACATGACTGAAGTGACTTAGCACAGCACAGCAGAGCACACAGCACAGCATTTGCCTTATGCATTGAGGTGCCACTATGTTGGGCACATGTATATTTATAATTGTCTTCTACTTGGATTGATCCCTTGATCATTATATAGTGTCCTTTCTTGTCTCTTGTAATGGTCTTTATTTTAATGTTTTATCTGATATAAGCATTGCTACTTTTGCTTTCTTTTGATTTCCATTTGTATGAATATCTTTTCTCACCCCCTCACTTTCAGTCTGTATGTATGTCTAGGTCTGAGGTTGGTCTCATATAGACAGCATATATAGGGGTCTTGTTTTGTATCCATTCTGCCAACCTGTGACTTTTGTTTGGAGTATTTAATCCATTTACATTTAAGGTAATTATTGATATGTATGATTGTATTACTATTTACTTTATTGTTTTGGGTTTTTAGGCCTTTTCTATCTCTTGTGTGTCCTGTCTATAGAATTTCCCTTGTTATTTATTGTAAAGCTGGCTTGGTGGTGTGGACTTCTCTTAAATTTTGTTTGTCTGCCAAGTTTTTGGTTTCTCCTTTGACTCTCAATGAGTTCCTCGGTGGAACTCATTGTAGGTTTTTCTCTTTCATCACTTTAATCATATCCTGCCACTCCCTTCTGGCCTGCAGAGATTCCTTTGAAAGATCAGCCATTAGCTTTATGGGGATCCCATTGTAAGCTCTTATTGCTTTTCCCTTGTTGCTTTTAACATTTTTCTCTTTCCTTTGTGTTGAAGTTTTGTTAGTTTCATTAATATGTGTCTTGGCATGTTTCTTCTTGAGTTTACCCTGTATGGGACTCTCTGGGCTTCCTAGACCTAGGTGACTATTTCCTTTCCCATGTTCAGGAATTTTTCAACTATAATTTCCTCACATATTTTCTTATATCATTTCTCTTTTTCCTTCTTCTGTTACCCCATAATTTGATTGTTGGTGCATTTATTATTGTCCCCTAAGTCTCTAAGACTGTTCTCATTTCTTTTTATTCTCTTGTTCATTCTGTTCTGCTTCAGTTATTTCTATCATCCTATCTTCCAGCTCACTTATCCATTTTTCTGCCTTAATTATTCTGCTATTGGTTCATGCTAGTGTAGTTTTAATGTCAGTTTTTGTGTTCATTGCTGAGTTTCTATTGTTTATTTCATCTAGGTCCTTGTAGAACATTTCTTGTTTCTTCTTGCTTCATGCCTCCAGTCTATTTATCTGTGCCTCCATTTTATTTTCAAGATTTTGGATCATCTTTACTATCATTACTGTTTTGTTTTGTTTTTAAGTAAACAGCCTTTCCTCTTCGTTTGCTTTGTCTTGTGGGTTTTATAATGTTCCTTTCTCTGTTGCATATTTGTCTGTCTTTCCATTTTGTTTAGTATGTTTGAGCTCTCTTTTCTGTATGCTGGGAGTTTGTAGTCCTCTTAATTGTGGAGTCTGCCTCCTGTGGGTAGGGTTGGACCAGTGCCTTTTGAAGGTTTTCTGGTTGGTAGGACTTGTGTCTGTGTTCTGTTGGATGGAACTGGGTTTTGTCTATCTGAAGTGCAGTGCCATGTCCAGTAGTGTTTTGGGGTTTGGTATGACTTTGAGCAGCCTATCCACTAATGTGCAGGGTTGTGTTCCTGTTTTGCTTAAGTACTGGCATGGTGCATCCAGCAGTGGAATTTGCTAGCCTTCGGGTGAGGCTTGATCTTAGTGTTGAGATGGAGGCTTTTGAGAGAGCTCTCACTGATTAATGTTCCATGGGGTCAGGAATTCTGTGGTGGTCTAATGTTCTGGGCTTGGTTCTCCCATCTTGGTGGTTCAGGCCCATCCCCTTACTGTTGTACCAAGACTTCACAGTCCACACAATACGGAAGACAAAACCCTAAGACTACTGGTGAGTGCAACACTTAACAGCCCAGAACACACAAAGAAACTCACAGTCTTACTAAGAGAAAATAAGAGAAAAAAGAGAAGAAAAAAATGATAAAAACAAGAGTCAAAAATGAAGAGAGCAATGAAGTCAAAAAGGAACCCATAACTGAGAATGAGTACAAAAAACTAGACTAGCGGGAATACAAAATCAATACCATGGAAAAATGCAATATAAATAAAGGGTATTGTAAAAATAAAGTAAATAAAATAAATAAAGTGAATTTGTTTGAAAATAAGATGTTCTTGAAAAGGAAATAGGTTATAAAAATGAAAAAGGAATAATACAGAAAAGAATATTAGAACAACATTAAAAAGGAAAACAAGTGAGAAAACCATATGTTGAGAAGTAGTAAGAGGACTGCCCTTGCGATTCCTCTGTTTTTCCACTCCACATAGTGTATTCCAGTCAATATCCCTACTCAGAAAATTATCCAATATTTCTAGAAAGGTCTCTGGACCTGTTGTGGGCAGTATAAGATCAACTTAGTTTCAGATCTGAACTTATACCAGCTTATACTTGCTTGCAAAGTCCACATTTGCCCCTAAGACCAGTCTCAGGCTAATTGTAAGGATTTAACCCATTGCACCTGCAGCTACAGGAGCTAATGCCCTTTCTCTTCCATCCTTCAGCCCATGATGTTCCTCTTTGGTTGTGGGTGCAGCTCTGCTTGTGGGCCACCCTCTGTTGTCTACTCACCGCCTAGGGAAGAGGGGGCCAAGGCCAAAGCTTATTTGGGCTCACTTGCTAATCTGAGCTGGGGAGAGGGAGGGATACGACAGCCACAACTGGGGTTATGGCGAGTGTCTGCAGTGGTAGAGACCCACTAGATGTTGTTATAGTCTGAGGCAGGTCATGTGCCCTCCCAAAGGAACTGGCCCCAGGTTATGGTACCCTAAATAGAGCCAGGTTGCTTAGGTTCCCAGCAATATGTGGGCAGTAACCCTTGCCTGTTCACAGCCTGGTTGTAGCTACGTTGGCAGTGGCTAGGGGCTTATGTTTCACACTGATTGATTTGCATATACTGAAGGATTTTTGCATCCGAGGGATAAATCTCATTTGATTATGGTGTATGATCCTTTTAATCTGTTTTTGGATTTTAGTTTGCTAGCATTGTGATGAGGATTTTTGCATCTATGTTCATCATTGATATTGGACTGTAATTTTCTTTTCTTTTTCTTTTTGTGATACCTTTGTCTGCTTTTGGTATCAAGATGATGGTAACTTCATAGAATGAGTTTGGGTATTTTCCTTCCTCTGCAATGTTTTGAAAGAGTTTTCAAAGGATAAATGCTAACTCTTCAATAAATGTTTGACAGAATTCATCTGTGAAATCATCTGATCCTGGACATTTGTTTGTTGGAAATTTTGAAATCACAGTTTCATCACAGTTTCAATTTCAGTACTTGTAGTTGATCTGTTCATACTTTATATTTCTTCCTGGTTCAGTCTTAGGAAGGTTTGTATTCTAAGAATTCATCCATTTCTTCTCTGTCATCCATTTCATTGGCATTTGGGCTTCCCAGGTGACACTAGTGGTAAGGAACCTGCCTGCCAAAGCAGGAGATGTAAGACATGAGTTCAGTCCCTAGGTAGGAAAGAGCCCCTGGAGGAGGGCATGACAACCCATGCCAGTATTCTTGCCTGGAGAATCCCATGGACAGAGGAACCTGGCAGGCTAGAGTCCACAGGGTTGCACAGAATAGGACACAACTGAAGTGACTTTAGCATGCTTGGCAGGTATTATTGGCATATAGTTGCTTTAGATGTAAGGTTAGGTTGTTTATTTGAGGTTTTTCTCTTCAGGAACCTTTGAAGAAAACATTTGTGCTTGAAAGGAGATCAGCAGTGAAAGAGATTTAGTGCTATTTTGACCCATCTCACCAGTTGGTGCCCTAAAATATGTTCAGCCCTAAAGCTCTTTGTGGTTCCACTAACCTGTACTGCCTACAATGGTACCATTGTCTAGAATGATCTTCCCAATAGTCCATGCAAAGAGAACTTTCTCAGTTTTAAAATTAAGGTCAAAGAGGCCCCACTAGAAAGATTTCTAAATATGTTACTTCTTCCATTTTCCACTTTGATGGATCTCATGCCCTGCCTTTGTACAACTAGGGCAGTCTTTATTTTAATATTAATGCAACATCTTGTATTTATTATTAATACTTGATATTAATACAAATTGTTGTAATTTTTATATATGTCTGTTTCCATAAAAATTTGGAAATTTTTTTGAACACAGACTTCTTCTCAGTCATTGTTGTTACACTCAGTGCCCACTATATAATAAATTCATAGGTAATATTGTTTCATTTTAAAACAAGATTAAAAAGTAGTAAAAACTTGATATACACTAGTGGAAGAAGAGATAAAAGATGAGGAGTAGGGAGGACTGCATTTTACAGAGCATTTATTTTATGACAGACCAGCTATCTGGCATTTATTCAGGATGTCTATTTAATGTCTGATCACTCTTCCCAGATGAGGTGGGAAGGGAAGATCCAAATCTATGGATATGGTCTTATTTATCAGGATTTTGATCTATGGATACCAGAAGAAAAGAGAATTTGATAGCATTATCATCGATGCAAAAATCCAAAGTTAGGTTACCAAATGAAATAAAGAAAAAAGAATGATTTGAGATGCAAAATTAAAGGAAGAAAGTAGATGAGTGAAGAGACTTGCAACCAGTTCAGTTCCTCAGTCGAGTTGGACTCTTTGTGATCCGAAGGACGACAGTATGCCAAGCTTTCCTGTCCATCATTAGCTCCCAGAGCTTGCTCAAACTCATGTCCATGAAGTCAGTGATGCCATCCAATCATTTCTTCCTATATCTTCCCCTTCTCCTACCGCCTTCAATCTTTCCTAGCATCAGAGCCTTTTCCAATGGGTCAGTATTGGAGTTTCAGTTTCAGCATCTGTCCTTTCAATGAATATTCAGGACTGATTTCCTTTAGGAGGGATGGATGGATCTCTTTGCACTCCAAGGGACTCTCAAGAGTCTTCTACAACACCACAATTCAAAAGCATCAATTCTCTGGCACTCAGCTTTCTTTATGGTCCAACTCTCAAATCCATACATGACTACAGGAAAAACCATACCTTTGACTAGATGGACCTTTGTTGGGAAAGCAATGTCTCTGCTTATTAATATGCTGTCTACCTTGGTCATAGCTTTTCTTCCAAGGAGCAAGGGTCTTTTAATTTCATGGCTGCAGTCACTATCTGCAGTGATTTTGGAGCCCAGGAAAATATTCTGTCACTGTTTCCACTGATTCCCCACCTATATGCCATGAAGGGATGGGACCAGATGCCATGATCTTATTTTTCTGAATGGTGAGTTTTAAGCCAACTTTTTCAATCTGATCTTTCATTTTCATCAAGATGCATTTTAGTTCTTCACATTCTGCAATAAGGGTGGTATCATCTGCATATCTGAGGTTATTGGTATTTCTCCAGTGATATTGATTCCAGCTTGTGCTTCATCCAGTCCAGTATTTCACATGATGTACTCTGAATATAAGTTAAATAAGCAGGGCAACAATATGCAGCCTTGACATACTCCTTTCTCAATGTGGAGCAAATCTATTGTTCCAGGTCCGGTTCTAACTGTTGCTTCTTGACCTACATACAGATTTCTCAGGAGGCAGGCCAGTCGGTCTGGTATTCCCATCTTTTTCAGAATTTTCCACAGTTTGTTGAGATCCACACAGTCAAAGGCTTTGGCATAAAGCAGAAGTAGATGCTTTTTTGGAATTCTCTTGCTTTTTCGATGATCCAAAAGATGTTGGCAATTTGATGTCTGGTTCCTCTGTGTTTTCTAAATCCAGCTTGAACATCTGGAAGTTCACGGTTCATGTACTGTTGAAGCCTTGCTTGGAGAATTTTGAGAGTTACTTTACTAGAGTGTGAGATGACTGAAATTGTATGGTAATTTGAACATTCTTTGGGATTGCAATGAAAACTGACCTTTTCCAGTCCTGTGGCCACAGCTGATTTTTCTAAATTTTCTGGCATATTGAGTGCAGCACTTTAATGATATCATCTTTTAGGACTTGAAATAGCTCAGCTGGAATTCCATCACCTCCATTAGCTTTGTTCGTAGTGATGCTTCCTAAGGCCCATTTGACTTCACATTCCAGGATGTCTGGCTCTAGGTGAGTGATCACACCATCATGGTTATCTGAGTCGTGAAGATGTCTTTTGTGTATTCTTGCCACCTCTTGTTAATATCTTCTTCTTCTATTAGGTCCATACCATTTCTTTCCTTTACTGTGCCCATCTTTGAATGAAACATTCCCTTGGTATCTCTAAATTTCTGTGGAGAGTTTTGAAAACACTTGGTCCACTGGAGAAGGGAATGGAAAACCACTTCAGTATCCTTGTCTTGAGAACCCCATGAAGAGTATGAAAAGGCAAAAAGGTATATGATACTGAAAGATAAATTTCCCAGGTCGTTAGGTGTCCAATATGCTACTGTCGAAGAGCAGAGAAATAACTCCAGAAAGAATGAAGAGATGGAGCCAAAGTGAAAATAATGTCCAGTTGTGGGTGTGTCTGGTGATGGAAGTAAAGTCCAATGCTGTAAAGAACAATACTGCATAGGAATCTAGAATGTTAGGTGCATGAATCAGGGTAAATTGGAAGTGGTCAAACAGGAGATGGCAAGAGTGAATATCGATATTTTAGGAATCAGTGAACTAAAATGGACCATAATGGGTGAATTCAATTCAGATGACCTTTATATCTACTACTGTGGGCAAGACATGGAGTAGCCCTCTTAGTCAACAAAAGAGTTCAAAATGCAGCACTTGGGTGCAATCTCAAAAACGACAGAATGATCTCTGTTCGTTTCCAAGGCAAAGCATTCAATATCACAGGAGTCCAAGTCTATGCCCCAACCTGTAATGGTGAAGAGTCTGAAGTTGAATGGTTCTGTGAAGACCTACAAGACCTTCTAGAACTAAGGCCCCACAAAATGTCCTTTTCTTCGTTAGGGGACTGTAATGAAAAGTAGAAAGTCAAGAGATACCTGGAGTAACAGGCAAGTTTGGCCTTGGAGTACAAAATGAAGCAGGGCACAGGCTAACTGTTTTTTCCAACAGAACACACTGGTCATTGCAAACACCCTTTTCCAACAACACAAGAGAAGACTCTACACATGGACATCACCAGATGATCAATACTGAAATCAGATTTTTTATATTATTTGTAGCCAAAGATGAAGAAGCACTATAGAGTCACCAAAAACAAGACCTGGAGCTGACTGTGGCTCAGACCATGAACAGCAGGAAAAACCACTAGACCATTCAGGTATGACCTAAAGCAAATCCTTTATTTTTATACAGTGGAAGTGACAAGTAGATTCAAGGGATTAGATCTGATAGATAGAGCTCCTGAAGAACTATGGACGGAGGTTCATGACATTGTACAGGAGGCAGAGATCAAGACCATCCCCAAGAAAAAGAAATGCAAGAAGGCAAAATGGTTGTATGAGGAGAACATTCAAATAGCTGAGAAAACAAGAGAGGCTAAAGGCAAAGGGGAAAATAAACGATATACCTATTTGAATGCAGAGTTCCAAAGAATAGCAAGGAGAGATAAGAAAGCCTTCCTCAGAGATCAATGCACAAAATATAGGAAAAGAGTAGACTGGGAAAGATTAGAGATTTCTTCAAGAAAATTAGAAATACCAAGGGAACATTTCATGCAAAGATAGGCATGTCGGGGGAGTGTGGAATTTCCTTGGTTCTGTCTTGCCACGGCAAAAATTTGAAGCTGTGGCCCAGTGTTACATCTCGGTTACAGGTCAGTTTTTTGTTGTTGTTTGTTTGTTTTTGTGAAAGTCACTCAGTTGAGTCCGACTCTTTGTAACCCTATGGACTGTATAGTCCATGAAATTCTCCAGGCCAGAATACTGGAGTGGGTAGACTTTCCCTTCTCCAGGGGATCTTCCCAACCCAGGGATTGAACCCAGGTCTCCCACATTGTAGGCGGATTCTTTACCAGATGAGCCACAAGGGAAGCCCGTACAGCTAAGTTTTATTCAGCTAGCAAAGGATAATACACCCTAGAGGTGTGAGAGTGGGCTGACCACAAAGGAAAAGCCTCAATCTGTCTTGGCTTTCTCCTTTTATACGTTTGTCTCCTCCATTCCCTGAGCCTGCCCCATGCATATTTGGCTAGCCAAGAAGGGGATATGTTTGCTTCACCTGAAGTTCTCACTCTGGTCCATGGATTTTCTTTTGTTCCATTTTCACAGGCTTTTCCCTTTCTTTGTCTTTTAGCTACTGCTATTTTGGATTCTTTTTTCCTATTCTAACTACCGAACGTTCCCCTCTCAAGAGATGGGAGGCCCGATTCTTTGGGAATAGGGTCGTCGATGTCTCTCTGGCTACTTCCTGCTGAGCTGGGATGGTCATGGGCATTAGGCCTCCCCATTTTGCTAGTCTCAAGCCTCAGATTTCTTATACTGGTGTCCACCTAAGGGTGAGTGATATTTTCCGAGGTTGGGTGTAGTTTTATATATCCTTGTTGAACTGGCATTGCATGTTGTGGTTTGTTGACAGGTATATTGATTGTCCTCTTCTGTTTTCTTCCATTGCTTGACTCATGAATAGTGAATCCAGGAATTGTGTCCTGGTACTTTGATTGCTGTGGGGGTAGAAAGTATTACAGGGTAGGGGCCCTTCCATGTGGGCTGGAGTTGAGCCTTTGAGGACCCATCTTTCCAGACTTTAATTAGGACTTAAGTCCTTGGAGCATATAGTGATGCCTCTTTAGAATCTTTTGGGTCCTTTTGACACCCCACAAGTGTATATTTTGTTGGAATTGCCTAACAGCCATGGCATAAGACCAGAGGGTCTGAGCCTCTGGATCTAGGAAGAAGTCATTGACATAAACAAAAGGTCTCCCATATAGCATCTCATAAAGACTAACAGCAACTTGTTCCTTAGGGGCAATACAGGTGCAGGGGAGAGCTATTGGTAAAGCCTTCTTACATTTCAGGGAGGTCTCTTGGGTTATATATATATTTTTTTTATCACTGATTTTAAGAATTGGTTGGCTCTTTCTACTTTTCCTGAAGACTGAGGCCTCCAGTCACAATGGAGATAAGTAATACTCAATGATTTAGAGACCCTTTGGGTGACCTGAGAAGTAAATGATGTCCCATTGTCACTTTGTAATGACCTGGGCAGACCAAATCTTGAAACGATTTTACTGAGGAGTTGTCTTTTTTTTTTTTTTTGCTCTTCCTCAATGTTCTCAGTCCAGGTGGAAAAGCCTTCACTCCATCCTGTGAATGTATCTATTATGATTAATAGGTATTTATACCCTTGAGAAACTGGCATCTGGGTGAAGTTCATCTGCCAATCCTCTCTTTGGTAGGCCCCACGCCACTGGATGGGCTGGGCCAGCTGGGATCTTCGAGCTTCTTGGGGGTTGTTTAATTAGCATGTGGAACAAGAGGAGACCATTGCCTTATAGTCGTTTGGAGGTCTGTTACTCTGAAGGAACCTTCTAGTAATCTTTCGAGGGCCTTCTCCACTAAATGAGTGGTGGCATGTAAGTAGTTAAACAACTTCCATTGGAGGTTCCCAGGCAGAAATAGGAGTTCCTCCTTTTGAAAACACCTCATACGATTTATTTGAAAGCCCTCACTCTTAGGTTTAAGAGTCTCATCTAGTGGGAAAACCACTAGATCATTCAGGCATGATCTAAATCAAATCCCTTGCAATTATACAGTGGGAGTGAGAAATAGATTTAAGGGATTAGAACTGATAGACAGAGTGCCTGAAGAACTATGAATGGAGGCAGGGATCAAGACCACCCCAAGAAAAAGAAATGCAAAAAGGCAAAATGGTTCTCTGAGGAGGCCTTACGAATAGCTGTGAAATGAAGGGAAGTGAAAGGCAGAGAAAAGGAAAGATATACCCATTTGAATGAAGAGTTCTAAAGAATAGCAAGGAGAGATAAGAAAGCATTTCTCAGTGATCAATGCAAAGAAATAGAGGAAAACAATAGAATGGGAAAGCCTAGAGATCTCTTCAAGAAAATTAGAGATACCAAGGGAACATTTCATGCAAAGATGGGCACAATAAAGGACAGAAATGGCATGGACCTAACAGAAGCAGAAGATATTAAGGAGAGGTGGCAAGAATACACAGAAGAACTATACAGAAAAGATCTTCATGACCCAGATAACAATGATGGTGTGATCACTCACCTAGAGCCAGACATCCTAGAATGTGAAGTCAAGTGGGCCTTAGGAAGCATCACTATGTGCAAAGGTAGGGGAGATGATGAAATTCCAGTTGAGCTATTTCAAATCCTAACAGATGATGCTGTGAAAGTGCTGCACTCAATATGCCAGCAAATTTGGAAAATTGAGCAGTGGCCACATGACTGGAAAAGGTCAGTTTTCGTTCCAATCTCAAAGAAAGGAAATGCCAAAGAATGGTCAAACTACCACACAATTGTACTCATCTCACATGCTAGCAAAGTAATGCTCAAAATTCTCCAAGCCAGGCTTCAACAGTACATGAACCATGAACTTCCAGATGTTCAAGATGGATTTTGAAAACGCAGAGGAACCAGAGATCAAATTGCCAACATCCATTGGATCATCAAAAAAGCAAGAGAATTCCAGGAAAGCACCTACTTCTGCTTTATTGAGTATGACAAAGTCTTTGACTGTGTGGATCACAACAAACTGAAAAATTCTGAAAGAGATGGTAATACCAGACCACCTAATCTGCCTTTTGAGAAATCTGCAGGTCAGGAAGCAACAGCTAGAACTGGACATGGAACAACAGACTGGTTCAAAATCGAGAAAGGAATACCTCAAGGCTGTATATTGTCACCCTGCTTATTTAACTTATATGCAGAGTACATCATGAGAATCGCTAGACTAGATGAAGCACAAGCTGGAATCAGGATTGCAGGGAGAAATATCAACAACCTCAGATATACAGATGACACGACCCTTATGGCAGAAAGTGAAGAAGAGCTAAAGAGCCTCTTGATGAAAGTGAAAGAAGAGACTGAAAAAGTTGGCTTAAAACTCAAGATTCGTAAAACTAAGATCATGGCATCTGGTCCCATCATGTCATGGCAAATAGATGGGCAAGCAATGGAAACAGTGAGAGACTATTTTCGTGGGTCTAAAGTCACTCCAGAAGGTGACTGCAGTCATTAAACTAAAAGACACTTGCTCCTTGGAAGAAAAGCTATGACCAATCTAGACAGCTTTGCCAACAAAGCTCCATCTAGTCAAAGCTATGGTGTTTCCAGTAGTCATGTATGGGTGTGAAATTTGGACTATAAAGAAAGCTGAGCACTGAAGAATTGATGCTTTTGAACTGTGGTGTTGGAGAAGACTCTTGATAACCCCTTGGACTGCAAGGATACCCAACACAGTCCATCCTAAAGTAAATCAGTCCTAAATATTCATTGGAAGGACTGATGTTGAAGCTGAAACTCCAATATTTGGCCACCTGATGTGAAGAACTGACTCACTGGAAAAGACCCTGATTTGAAAAGAAAGATTGCAGGCGGGAGGGAAAAGGGATGACAGAAGATGAGATGTTTGGATGGCATCGCTGACTCAATGGACATGAGTTTGAGTAAACTCTGGGTGTTGATGATGGGCAGGGATCCCTGGCATGCTGCAGTCCATGGGGTTGCAAAGAGTTGAACACGACTGAGCAACTGTACTGAACTTCAGTATATGAAAGAGTTTCTGGGAAATTAGTCTTTGGATCTAAGGTGCAACCCCTATTATATCATTGTTCTGTAATGTTGCTCTCTTAGCTCTCTGAGGAGCTGCTTGTTTTCCTCGTGCCAATTCCATGCAACCTTTTTGGTGTCATTTAGAATGGGAGACTGAAACCTCAGTGGGCAGATGGGCTGCTTCCAAGAGCCTAAGGATTTGATCACCATATTTGCTTGTGAACACTTGGGTGGTCAAGTGACCTCTTTCTTTCCAAAAAGCAGCATGTGCATGTAGCACCAGAAAGGCATATTTGGAGTCAGTGTAAATGGCTACTTTTTCCTTTTCCCAGCTCTAAAGCTTCAAACCAGGGCTATGACTCAGCTAATTGCGCTGAAATACCTGGTGGCAAAGGTTTAGCCTCTATGGTCTCAAAGTTGGAGACTGCTGCATATCCAGCTCTTTTTTTTTTTTCATCCAAGACAAAGCTGCTTCCATTAGTGTAGCAGATTTTCTCAGGATTGGTCACAGGGTCCTCTGACCATCCCTTTCTGGGTTTTGTCCAGTGGTCCAAAGTTTCTAGCCAAGAGTGAAAGGGGAGAGAGCCATTGGGGGTAGGCAGGGGTGTGGGTGGGTTAAGAACCTCACAAGGGGATATAGTCAGGCCTGGATTTTCCATCAGCACTACTTGATATCTGAGGATTCTTTGATCAGACATCCATAAATGGCCTCTCCCATCCAGGAGCTGTTTCTCTTAGTAGCTGGTAAAAATAGTTATTTTGCTCCCAAAAGAGAGTTTTAAAGCATTTTCTATCAGGACTGCAATAGCTGCAAGATTTCAAACGCAGGGAAAGATCTCTTCCCAATAAGGGAGTAGGACACTCAGGGACCACCTGAAACTGGTGGGAAACTATTTGTTCACCCCACCAATAAAGAAGTGTTCAGGTGAATCTTTTTGCAGTTGTTTTTCCTGTAGCACCCAAAATGGTACAGGTTTGGGGGGAGAAGGCTCCAGAGTAGGAGGTCAGGACAGAGCAGGTAGTCCCTATGTCAACCAAGAAATTCTCGGACCTACCTGCCACATCCAGGTGCACCCTTGGCTCCAGCCCTGTGATGGTTATCTATGACAGATGCGCTGGCTGAAGTGGACAACTTCAGTCCTGTTGAACCATCATGAGGGAAGGTTTGAGCTTGACCTTGAGGCCCTTGTGTCCCAGGGCAGAGTGCCACTCAATGTCCCAGTTGATGATGACATTTGAAGCAAGCCATTTTAGGAGACTTGTAACAATTTGGACACTCTTTGGCCCAATGTCCTGCCTTGTCCTACAAGGACTCAGGGTTTGTCATAGGGCTTTGCTGGAGGGCAGCCAGCATCTGGGCACGTCTTGTCTCTTTCCTGGGCCTTGGCCTCCCTCTGTTATAAAAGGTATTGGTGGCTGTCTGGACCATCTCATCAAAAGAGGCAGCAGGGGTCCTACTGCTGTAGCTGTTGTAACCTTATCCTGATTTTCGATGCACATTGGGGCAGGAATTTGTCCTTTAAAATCACCTGTGCCTAGTAAGAGTCTAAGTCCAGATTGGTAAATTTTGGAGGCCTCTTTCCAAAAAGGCAATGGGGTTCTCACTGGAGTCCTGAGTTATTGTTGAGACTGGGGGTCCCACAACTAATAGGCTTCCTTCTATTACCATGGGTGGTGAGTCTTTCTGAAGCTGATCCTACCCAGTACTGTTGCAACCTGAGAGCCAGGCCTCCCTGGCTCAGAGTGAAGATCCCCAGACAGGCTGAGGTGTGACATCCTCCTGGAGATTAAATCCCTGGGCAGGTTGAGGCCTGTAGACCTCCTGTGACCCCTGACCTGGCGGATCCCTAAGAAGGTTGAGGCATGTCAACCTTCCGAGGACCAGATCCCTAAGCAAGTCGAGGCAGGTCAACTTCCTGGGACCCCCAGACTGGAGTTGGGCATCCTCAAGGTCTCCAGCATGACCAGTGCTGGGTAGGATTAAGCAGTTGTAATCTTAACTCATTGCCAGTTTGTACATTGCAGATGGGAATAGATACCATGATGTAAAGCAATCAAAGCCTGTGCCCTGAGACTGGGAACCTGGCAGAACAGTCATAAGCCTTATCCTCTTATTGCTCTGAGGGAATGTAAGTCACTGATTTTTTTTCCCCTAATCCTCCATAAGAGCAATTTATGGTGTTTCCAATGGTAAACATTTCATTGTCATAGACCCACTTTAGGTAGTAACAGAAGTAATGACAAAAGAGTGGGTTATCTGGTCCTGTTAGGGGCATTAAGAACATTTTAATAATAAGTGGGGTGGAAAGATGTTGCCTACAAGGGGGAAGGGTCCTGGTTGTAGGGGTTAGTAAGTGGTTTAAGGAAAAATTGATAAGAGGCAACAGACCAGATGTTCCATAAAAGTGGAGAGATTTGATCCAGGGTATGTTTGTAACTTTAGGAGAAGGGTGGTAATAAGGGTTTGGGCCCAAATAGCCTGCAGGGTTAACTCCAAAAGTGGCAAACATTATCCCTGGAAGCCCAATTGCCTTTGAAGTGATGCCAGCAGATGGACTTCTATCAGGTATTGTGTGTGCCTGTCACCTGCCCTGGCGGGTTCATTGAGAGATGCTGTTGCACATGTTGTAGAAACATGGACGATGAAGGTCTATATCTCTACAGGTATTGGATATTATAGAGTATTTCCCTCTCAAGGGCCAGCTATTTTCTGGTTGTCCCTCCAGAATTCTGTAGAGCCAACATTGTGGGCCCAGACAGTGCTCACGAAAAGAGCACAAAATAAGATGGAAGGAGGAAGGGCACAACTTTTGAAAGAATGACATAGCCCAAGGGCATAACATAAACTGATTAAAATGAAATGGGTCCAAGATGGCAGACAAGTCAAACTCAACTAAACCTTGATTATCAATCTGCAAGCTAAATGATACACCTAGAGGTGCCTTGAGAGTTCCAAAGTGCTATCAAAAGACCAAGGAGTGGGTGGTTCCCCAATTGTTAGAATGATCTTACCACTCATTATCATATGAAATTACCCAGCCCATAAAAAACAAACCACACTACATATCATGGCTGCCACATTCACTCTCTGAGATGGCCCACTGCCTGTGGAGTGAGCTTCTCTCTGAATCCTAACAAATCTACCTCTTACTTATCACTGTATCTCTCACTGAATTCCTTTTGCAATGAGACATCATGAACCTGAGCTTCATTAGGTCCTGAAACCAGGCACCATAGATTTTGGCTTGGTTCAAGTCCCTGTCAGAAATGACTGAGTGACTAAGCATAGCACAGAGTCCCTGCCACATGAGTTTGAGTCCAAATCTGAGGTAAACAGTTTCAAACACAACTTTTCCCCTTTAGAAAAGATGATGACCTGCCCAATACTTTGTAAGTGGTGGCATAGATGGAGAGAGGAGCTAAACGACAGGAGGAAAATGCAGTGGGAAAAACATGCCAAGGAACCCCTTTCATAACTTGCCAGAAAAACTGCTAAATACCTGACTGGTGTCCACAATTTTCACTGGCTTGATCCTTGGCACAAAGAAGATTAAAGACAGAAGAACCCTCACCCATTTGGGCAACAGCTACTAAGGCACAGCAGATAGAAGAGCTTTCAGGACACACTGGGGAGAAGCCCCTGCCACAGTCCCTCAATTGCACTCACTGCCACTCGCCTGTTCCCAGGGGATTCAAGGAGACAAGAAACAAGAGACTGTAAAGGAATTAAGATTTTGTTAGCCATATGTTCTTCCAGCCATAGGGGCAAAGACCTCCTACCTTAACCAGAGATCTTCTGGAATCTGAGACTGAGCCATGTGAGCTTTCTGCTGAGATTGTTTGTGTTGTCCCAGTTTCTAGCACACTAGGCTTCTTGTCACTTCCACTGCACTGGATTTCTTTCCCGTCCAGCTTCCACCATGTGAGCTTTTGCAGAGTTGGGCTTCAGCTGTGCTTGGCTTCTGCCTCACAGGGGCTGAGCTGAGGTTGTTTCAGCTGGCTAAATCCAAGAAATGGCATCAAATGTGTTGGGGAAGGTAATTTACTCAGTTCTGTCTCACCACAGCAAAACTTTGAAGTGACAGACAAGTGTTACAGCTCTGTTACAGCTCAGTTTCATTCAGCAAGCAAAGGATAGTACACCCTCAAGGCGTGAGGGTGGGCCGATCCCAAAGGAGAAGCCTCCATACATCTTGGCTTCCTCTTTTTATACGTCTGTCTCCTCCACCCCCTGAGCCTACCCCATGCAAATCTGGCTAGCCAAGAAGGGAGTGTATTTGTTTCACCTGAAGCTCTCACTACGGGTCCATGGATTTTCTTTTGTTCCATTTTCACGGGCTTTTCCCTTTCTTTGTCTTTTAGCCACTGCTATTTTGGACTCCTTTTTTTCCTATTCTAACTACCTAACAGGCACAATAGAGGACAGAAATGGTATTGACTCACAATAGGTAGTAGAAAAAGGAATAAAGGAATTTCATGAGTCAGGCAGTAAGTATACAGAGAAGCATTTTACTTATTTCTATGTCTGTGGTCATGATATGCTCTGAGCTTTCAAAAGTATAGCCACAGCAGACATATGATCCATCCTTGTACTAATCACATAAGGTAGACTGAAGGTTGCATCAAATGATCATATTGGAAAAAGAAATAGTGGCACCACCACAGAAGACCACTGGCCAATATGGCTTTAGAACATAAAAGAATGCCTACTCAAGTTGGTACTTATGTTTCCATTTTTAAAAACGTTTCTCATTTTCACAGAGCACTGTACAAAGATTCAATTATAATTAAAATAAAGGTGCTTTGTAAACTATTATACTCTCCTGATTTCTTAATTATTCATGTTTAAATTGCAACATACTTACAATGACTAGCATGTTCTTGGTCACTATGATCTCTGCAATTCAGTACAATTTTGTCCTCCTGGCAGTACAACTCAGATTCGAGTAGTAACTACAAGTAATAGATTATGCTGTGATGCTTGCTCAAATAGGAGGCATGAAGGATGGCCTTTTTATTGTTGTTTAAGAAAAAGTGAGGTGCTTAATAAACCATACTCCAACTTAGGCCTCACCAGGAGATCCATGGCAACACAGCAAAAGAAATTCACACTGATCTAAGTGAAGCATTCTTTTAGAAACTGATATAGCTTAAAAGACTCTCTCAAGTCAATGGCTCAGGACATTAAATTCCAAAATCTTTTTGAAACAGTGAGACCCTGAACTTTCCTCATTATTATTGGCAGATCCCTGGTCTTATCTGAGAAGAACTTGAAGTGCCTGGAGAAAACAGGAGTTCAGAGTGAGAGCAGATTAAAAGAGCATTTTCATTTAAAAGTCCAGATGCAACTGGCACTGTAGGTTGGAACGTAAACTGATACAGCACTATGGAAGACAGTATGGAGAGTCCTTAAAAAACTAGGGATACAACTACAATATAACCCAACAATCCCACTACTGGGCATATACCCTGAGAAAACCACAATTGAAAAAGACACATGTACCTCAAATTTCACTGAAGCATTATTTAAAATAGCTAGGAACATGGAAGCAACCTAGATGTCCACTGACAGATGAATGGATAAAGAAGCTGTGATATATATACAATGGAATATTACTCAGCCATAAAAGGAACACATTTGAACCTAGAGCCTATTATACAGAGTGAAGTCAGTCAAGAGAAAAACAAATATATATTAACATATATATATGTTATATATATAACTGTTTATACATATAACGTATAAACATATAAACGTATATACATATACGTATATATATAACTGTTTATACGTATAAACTGTTTACCTCAGATTTGGACTCAAACTCATGTGGCAGGGACTCTGTGCTATGCTTAGTCACTCAGTCATTTCTGACAGGGACTTGAACCAAGCCAAAATCTATGGTGCCTGGTTTCAGGACCTAATGAAGCTCAGGTTCATGATGTCTCATTGCAAAAGGAATTCAGTGAGAGATACAGTGATAAGTAATATATATATATATATTAATATATATATATATAATCTAGAAAGATGGTACTGATGAAACTATTTGCAGGGCAGCAATGGAGATGTAGACATAGAGAGAACAGACTTATGGACCCGGGCATCATGGAACAGGGGGGGGAGATGGCAGCAGGGAAGGAGAGGGTGGGATGAATGGAGAGAGTAATGTGGAAATATATATATATATACACACACACATATATATATATATGTATATATATATAAAACCATATTTAAAACAGATAACCAGTGGGAATTTTCTATATGACTCAGGGAACTCAAACCAGGGACCTGTGACAATCTACAGTGGTGGGATGGGGTGGGAGAGAGGTTCAAGAGGGAGGGGACATACGTATAAACTATGGCTGATTCATGTTGATGTATGGCAGAAACCAACACAATACTGTAAAGCAATTATCCTTCAATGAAAAATAAATACATTAAAAAAAAACAACAAAGCTCAGATGCCTAGGAAAGTCAGCAAGGACTGATTAGAAATATAATCAACAATGACTAGATTCTTAAAAGCTTCCTCTATAAACACCCTGAGCCTCAACTCCAGGTTCTAGCCACCACCTCCTGCTTTTGTTTATGCATTGGAAAATCAGCAAAGTCCTCACTTTTGCAACACTTTGAGGCTTCTAAAACATTTTCTCAAACACACAGTTCCATTACTCTCTGATATAACTGTACGCAAGTTCATCATCATTTTGGCAGTTTAACAAAAAACCCCTGTGCAAAGTCTGGGTCATCAAACATAAGAATGTACAACCTATTCTCTTCAGGACTGATTTCCTTTAGGATGGACTGGTTGGATCTCCTTGCAGCCCAAAGGATTCTCGAGAGTCTTCTCCAACAACACAGTTCAAAAACATCAATTCTTCAGTGCTCAGCTTTCTTTACAGTCCAACTCTCACATCCATACATGATAACTGGAAAAACCATAGCCTTGACTAGATGGACCTTTGTTGGCAAAGTAATGTCTCTGCTTTTTAATACACTGCCTAGGTTGGTCATAACTTTGCTTCCAGGGAGCAAGTGTCTTAATTTCATGGCTGCAGTCACCATCCACAGTGATTTTGGAGCCCACGAAAATAAAGTCTGTCACTGTTTCCACTGTTTCCCATCTATTTGCCATGAAGTGATGGTACTAGATGCCATGATTTTCGTTTTCTGAATGTTGAGTTTTAAGCCAACTTTTTCACTCTCCTCTTTCACTTTCATTAAGAGTCTCATTAGTTCTTCTTCACTTTCTGTCATAAGGGTGGTGCCATCTGCATGTCTGAGGTTATTGATATTTCTCCATGCAATCATGATTCCAGCTTGTGATTCATTCAGCCTAGAATTTCTCATGATGTATTCTGCATAGAATTTAAATAAGCAGGGTGACAATATACAGCCTTGAGATGCTCCTTTCCCTATTTGGAACCAGTTCTGAATAGTCATTGGAAGAACTGATGCTGAAGGTGAAACTCCAATACTTTGGCTACCTGATGTAAAGAACTGAAGCATTTGAAAAGACCCTGATGCTGGGAAAGACTGACAGCAGGAGGAGAAGGGGATGACAGAGGATGAGATGACTGGATGGCATCACCAACACATCACATGAGTTTGAGTAAACTCTGGGAGTTGGTGATGGACAGGGAGGCCTGGCGTGCTGCAGTCCATGGGGTCGCAAAGAGTTGGACATGACCAAGGAACTGAACTGAACTGAATTTATTCTCTTTTTTTTTTTTTTTTTTTTTATAAATTTATTTATTTTACTTGGGGGCTAATGAATTTATTCTCTTAGAAGGAGGCAAGTCTTTACATTTTTTGATCTTCTAGAAAATTGGAAGAAAACCCAAATCCAGAAGTAATCAGAGGTGATGAATTAATGATAGCTATGAACATATACCAGTGCTCCCTGGTAGCTCAGACAGTTAGGAATCTGCCTGCAGTGCAGGAGACCCTGGTTATATCCCTAGGTCGGAAAGATTCCTTGGAGAAGGAATGACAACCCACTCCATTATTCTTGCCTGGAGATTTCCAGGGACAGACCATGGGGTCAAAAAGAGTTGGACACAACAGAATGACAAACTCACACTCACACACACACATGAACATATGCCAACAGACCCTTAGTGTAATGATGAAGTGTTAATATCATGGAACAACAAGAAGTTATGAGCATAAGAGGCACTCAGTTAATATTGGTTCAGAAAGTAAATAAGGGAGTGGATTAATGTTTGGGGGAAAAAAGAAGGAATCAGGGTAAGATGTTAAAGGGTCAAAGGTCTTTATATGCTGTTATAAATGGAGACTTGGCCTAATGGTTTATTGTTAAGTGCTAACTCAATTCTAGGCCCTGTTTCAGTTTAATCCTCACAATAGTCCTATAATGTGAATTATCCCCATTTAACAGGTGAGGAAACAAGTTCAGGGAGATTGTTTCATTGCTAGTATGTAGTCAGGCCTAGATTCAATGCCAGGCAATCTGGCTCTGGAACCTGCATCTCTTAAACTTAAACTCCATGTTATCTCACTCACTTTGATTCTTGGTCTTTACCTAAACACACAAACCAAACGTTGTCCAAAGAACTGATTAGGGACCTCACACCAGAGATTTGGATTAAATAAAGCTATGTGGGATCCAGGGATTTGCATTATCAACAAGCAGCCCAGGTGCTTACAATGCAGGTTGTTCATAGACCATAAAAATTGCAAACAAACAAACAGACAAAAAAAAATCAGCTGATAGAATTAACATATAATGGGGGAAATTGGTCTCCTAAATTCACAGCAATGTGATCTGAATAATGATAGATTAATGGATTGGTTGATAAGAAAGAAAAAATCAGAGAAACTAACATTCAGATTCTGCTTCCTGTCCTGTCACATGAAAGAAGCACAGAGGGGTATTTCTCAGTGGAGGTAGCAATATTTCACCAGAACTTGTAGCCCTAAAGTTTAGTGATCTTCCTTTGTTCTAATTCCTTGTCCACCAAGGAAACCTCAGATAAACATTCCGAAATGTCAGAATCTCAAAAAAGAAAAATAGTTTAGTCATTGGGGGCAGGGTTTGGGGAGTGGGTTTCCCAATTTCCTCATTATAAAGTAGACTACCAACATGACTTATTCATCATCCTGTGCTATTTTCATGAGAAGCAGCAAGTCTCAAAGGCCAGATGACCTGTGAATATACCAAGAATATTATGCTTCTTGATTTGAGAATCTGTGCATCAGCCATGAAGAGTTTGACCAATATGTGGACTCTGACATGCATTGCCAGCAACCAGGCCCCACCATTAATATTATTACTTTAGAAGCCACAAACTATATTTAAAAACCAAACATAATCTGTGAATAGGTTTTCACCAGAACATAATGCATAATAATGACGCACTGAAAACAACCTAAATGTGCAACAATAATAGGGAAAAGTTTTAATAAATAAGGTGCATCCACATAAAGAATATTTTTGTAGTCTTTAACATAAATTTTATATAGAATATTGTTTCAAATACATAAAAAAATGTGGAAGACATTTTCATACATAAATGAAGTGGAAGACAAACCAAAATCTGGATAGAACTTTTCTCTGGATAGTCCAATTATAGGTGAATATCAGTGTATATGGAAAAATGTCCATATGTCCCAAGCTTTTCACAATGAGCAGCTTGTACTTTCACAATTAAAAAAAAAAATTAAAGACTGCTTTTTGGGGCCAAATTTGAATCCTTCCAAAAATTATATTTTGTTAAACAGAGTAATTGTTTTATAACATCTGTTTTCAATGTGGCAAGATAAAGAAAGACTGCCTGCCTGGACCCACTTTCCAAATTTCTCAGCAACTGAAATGATCTGAGTATAGCCAGGAATACAATGTGATTGTATTATAATGCAACTGTAAGAATGGAGAGAAACAACAGTCATACTTTGCAACTGCCAAACAGGAGACATGAGAAACCTCAATATATTGAGCAAGATTTCTTTCCTTTCATCCCTGCCCTTAGGCATAAGAAGTTAATAGGGATTTAGCTAATTGGCTTGTTTTCATCATAATTGGCTAACAAATCTATTCCAATCTCAAGAAAAATCAAAGAGGAGGAAATAATAACAGGAGGTTTTAGAAAAGCCTGTATTTTATGTTTCAGGAGGTCTGAAGTCCTTAGGCTCAGAGTATTAGCTCCCCAGAAAGTGGAGGCTCCATTAAAGAAGGGGTAAATGTCACTGACATACACACCAGGCCTTCTAGCCTCCTTGAAAAAAAACTGAAACTTATGGCATACACTTGATTTTGTTCTACTACTAAATTCAGCTTAAGCAAACGTAGACTCATTCCAGGCTGGGAATAGAAGATTCAGGATAGCTGAGGCACGGGTACCTTGTCAGTACCAGGGACTTCTGGAAGATGCTAGTTAAGCTCATCTCAACTAAATTTACTCTTTCTTTCCCCAAAACAATTAATTATGCCATTTAATGTAGAGGTTATCAACTCACTTCCTGGTCTATCATCCAACTCTCAGTATCAACTCACTCTGTGTGGCCAGCTTTCCACAAAATTTTGAGGTAGGATAAGTAAAATTGGCTTTCTACACCTTTTCACCAATCTTTTAAACCTCATTCTGTCCTGTATTTGTGTTTCCCTTCCTCACTTCCTTTCAGACTACTTCTCTTGCTTCCAGTAACAGGCATTACAAATAGTCTGAGCACTTACGATCAGAAATACACAAATACTGCAGAATGCTTGAAAATGGTGCTAGATCAGAAATCCAGGCCAGATAATGACTGTATTCAAACTATTGAAAAATCATGACAGGAAAAGTAAAAATAATAAAGCTAGGCAAAGTAGAAGAGAATTAGGAAAGAAAGACCATATGGTAAAAAGATATGAAAGAGCATATGGTAAAAAGACTACCAACAGTGACCTCAGGACCAGCTGACAAAGGCTTCAAGCCTCAGGCCATCTGCCATTATAGCAAGTTAAAGGACAGCAAGAAGAACCCAGGATTTGTACAAAATGAAGACTGAAGTCTCTCCTATGTTATCTGTTTCTGTTGCTTCTATAAATCTTTTTAACCTCCTGAAACTCTAAAGTAACCATCCACTGAGAAGTCTCACAATATGCATTCTCCCTTGTTCCCTTTCCCTGCATTGGATCTAACTGCTTCATTGCCTATAGTACACTAGGGCCTTGTTAATGTAGATTTCAAGACCCTCCACTCTAAGGAAGCAGCCTTATCTCCCACTGCTCTTCTTCATGCAGCTTGAACTCCAACTAAACAAGAACTCTGTCATTCTCTGTGTGTCCTGGGGCTTTCCTTTCTTCATCTTACTGTGCTCTTTGCCTATATGCCTACTTACTAAAAATATACTCATTCTCCAAGGAATTTCCCTCAATACTTCTTTCTGCCTTGTGAAATTGTATTATCTTCTTTCTCTGAAATTCTATCAGAGCTGTATCCAACACCTCTCCTATGCCTCCTTCTTATAATGTCTCATAATATTGGCAGAAACCTTTTTTATGTCCTAATATCTTTGTAGCTTATAAAGTGATAACAAAATATTAATTGATTGATGAATGAATGAGGAACCTTGACCACAGATGCTGAGTAAATGCTACTATACAACACTGATGGATCTTTTTTTATTATTTTTGCTCTCATATGCACACTAATGGATTGCTAGGCAGTGCTAATGGTAAAGAACACATCGCCAATGCTCAGGATATAAGAGACAAGTGTTCAATCCGTGGGTCGGGAAGATCCTCTGGAGGAGGGCTTGGAAACCCACTCCAGTATTCTTGCCTGGAGAATCCCATAGACAGAGGAGCCTGCCAGGCTACAGTTCATAAGGTTGCAAAGAGTTGGACATGACTGAAGCAACGTAGCACGCACACATGCATGCATACTTATATATACTCATGCATTTCTGCAGTGAGAATAATTTGGATATCTTAGTCAAAAAATAAAAGATCAATAAGAAGAAGGTAAAACAGTTAAAAAAAATAGTTAATGTTTCCATTGTCTCAAATAGAACAGATCTTTTTCTACCTAGGCTTTAAAATATAATTATTTATGAATTTCTGTATACTAAATCCACTTTGTTCCACACAAAGCTTTGGGCACTTTCCACAATGCAAAATCTTGATTTTAAGATGTATCTTCACATGGCAAAAGATAAGTCAAAGACTTTGTCTAGACTTTCTGAACCACCTTTTTTTCTGTGGGAGGTAAAAGATATCCCAGGAAAAAGCATCCCAGGTTTCTGTAGAGTGGTAACTGAGAGGACTTCAGTAAACATGATGGAGGTTCACTACCTACGTTTTGTAAACAGAGCATATGTTATTGCTGGTGTAGACATGACCTTGTGGATCTCTTTTCAGACTATATTCGTACTGTACAAATATCCCTACACAATTGTAAAGTCACATTAAAGCAAGAAAATGTTTCTCCCAGTAAATAGACAGATGTTTAACTTCACTTAATGTGACACCAAAGTCTGAATTCTTAATGTTAGGACAGGGTTCCTTTTTCAAACTAGATTAAAATTGTGTATGCGTACTTTTAACAACACAGCACTTTGTAGCATAAAGTCATTTACCTCTTTCCTACTAAAAACTTCCTGCTCTTTCTTTCAAGCCCCTCTTGACAATGTCACTTGTGGAGTCCATGGTACACCTATTAGAGCTTGATAATCATAAGATGATGCAGAAAGTGTCTATGATGATAGACTTCAGCTTCTCTGAGAACTTTTTAACATTTTGGTTGCAAATTCCTACAAAATAACATAAAATACTTATTTTTAATTGTATAAGAGTCTGTCTACAGAAAATATGAAACATGTCTTTTCCAAAGATATTAGGAAGGCTTAAGAAATTCAAGGAAAAAGAAAAGGGTGGATGGGGTTTAGACTAAGCATGCACATCTACAATTATACTCAGGGGCTTTGGCACACTATAAACAGATCCATTCTCTGCTAGTGGTGAACAGGGAAAACTGCCCTTCAGAAATTTAGAAGGGACCCTGGAAACTGAGCCAGACCTGACTTTTGGCACAGTAGAATTTCTTAAAAGAAATTAAAATGTGGGGATTGAGCAACAACCTCAATAATGCTGGGACTTGACATGAGACACTCACTTGTGTGAAGGTCTTGCAGCTTCCAGTCTGCTTTTTTACACTCTGCCTATGGTACTGCTGCTGGGCTTCAACAGCATCTTTTGCGGTTTGCCAACTCACTTCTGTAGATAATGCTTATAGGGAGATTTAAAAGGAAATGTGAAGGACCCTCTCCTTCTGGTTTTCATCCTGTTCCACTTAGAATTACCTCAGGGATGGGGCTTTGCTCTATAAGTAGGCATTTGATTCCACTTTGCAGGCCTTCCCTCACACACTCCAAGATCCAGGTTTATCACATTTCCCTAGAGATACAAACATCAACCAGCCGGCAGCACTCCCCAGAGGTCTCGAGTACCAGTTCACCAGAACTTCTTCTGAGCTCCAAAGTCCTCAACAGCAAGTCCTACTCAGAGCCCCCAGTTTGGTTGCCTCCTCTGCTAGGCTTCTAATTTCTCATCCCATCTTTCTCTCTGTCCTCCCAGCCCTGGATCACTAGCTTTCTTTTTTCTGTTATTATGACTCTTACGAAACACCAGGTTTCTTTTTCTCCTTTCCAACTCTTTGATTAAACAATTATTTTATGTTAAGTTTTCTCTGTTGAAATTATTATGTGGTTTGTATTTTCTTGACTGTGCCCTAATAGATATTTATTACTTATAATTGAGTTGCACAGATTTTTACTATATTTCTGAAACTGTATTTACATTTTAGATGGTATATTCATGTGCTAAAACTGTACAGGAAATCCACATTTGTTAAAAAAAAAAACACATATTATTGATCAGTATAACCGTCCTGAAAGATGTCCATGATATACTGAGTGATAAAAGCAAATGCTTTTTATAATTGGCAAGTATGTTATATAGCTAGAAAAAACAAAAGAAATAATTTTAAAAGATACTGTCATCTCTAAGAGAATATTTTATTATTCCTAATAAATATCTTTAATATATATAATAAGTACAGTATAATATATATTTTTGCCCTTAGCTGAAATTGAAATAACTATAAAGCAGTTAAAGTGCAATTTTTGGATGTTTTTGCCACAACTTGAAACTCTAAACATTTATATAATATGTGTGATTTAAAGGCATGCATGTTACTACTTGTAAAATTTAACTTTTTTTGCTAAATATAGCAAAAAGTAACACTAAAAGAACACTAAAGTTCATAGCTGAGAAGAATTAGCAAAAACTTTAATTATAGTGTCACTTACATGTCTATTTTCAAGCTCATTCAGAATTAATTTTTAACTCTGGGCCTCTGCCTTCAATCACGCTGTGAGTTCCTGTCAGAAAATGACAGTGTTTAAATATTTGCATTATGTTTAAAATTTCTACATCTTGATTCCTTTGTCAAAATTTCAACTTAGAGCTATGTGGATGAGGCACTCGGGCAGATGTGGCAAGATTGTCTGTGATTGTGGACAAGATCCCACATTAAAATACGTTCATTTAGTGTGCAAGCCAAAATAGAACTCCTTATTAAGATACCTGACCTTCAACACATGATAAAGCAGGAGGAAAGCATTATGTAGGAAAGCCAAGCACTGAACAGGAACTTTAGGAGACCTGAGTTCAAGGCCATGTTCTTTAGTGTAACATTGGGCTAATCTTAATCTGTGAAAATGGGTGTTGGACTAGTAGAGCACTGTTGCCCCTTTGAAACTTTTATATAAGCCATTTTAATAATAAGTTTATTTACCTGAAACATTTTAAAGAAACTCAGTGATTGCCAAAATTTGGGGTAGCATTGCCCTATCAGTGACAAAACAACATTCAGCATGCAATCCCATTATAAATCAGTTCAGTTCAGTTCAGTTGCTCAGTCGTGTCTGACTCTTTGTGACCCCATGGCTGCAGCACGCCAGGCCTCCCTGTCCATCACCAACTCCCGGAGTTTACTCAAACACATGTCCATTATAAATACTTATTCATAAATTAAATTGATATACTATTATACTAATTATTACAGGTATTGGGTATCTTCTAAGACACTATATACTAACCAACTTCCTCTCTCATTCAATTGTACCCATATCAACCTCCTGAATGACCCCTGACCCTGCCAAACATGTTCTTACATAATAGTCTCTAACCTTGATCCCTCTCCTACAGTTAGCCACTCAGTTCACATGCTCATCTACTTTAGATCTTTCCTGAAATACCACTTTCTCCTGACCATCCTGTTTAAATTTAAAACCTTTCCCAATGCCCTCCTTGCCCCACTTCTCCCCCTTTTCCTCCTTGCCTTATTACTCTCTTAAGTATTTTGCTGTGTGTATTCTCCATTTACCCTGACAGTACTTCCTTTCCCTCCTCTGCCTTTTTCTGTGCCCTGGGAATCTGTCCTGCATCTACCAGGCTCCTTTGCACTCTGGCTTCCAGTTAAGTTTTGCCAATGGAAGGCACTAGTAGGGACAGGAAGGCAAGAGTGGAGAGAAGACTGGACATTTATCCCTTCAGCATTTATCTCGGCAGGGTCATGATTTGGAAAATAGCTGTTTTCCTATCCCAAGGCCACACCTCTTGTTGGGTGTCCTTCTACATCTTCATCTGTGGGGATGACTTGGGACAATACCTGCTCCCATGAGAGAGGTAGCTTCCTACTCTTGGTAGCCCCTAGGGATGTTCACCATTTCCTCTTACTTTCTCTTAAGCCCTGATCTTCCTGACCCAGGGATGGATCTTGCATCTCCTGCATCTCCTCCATAGGTAGGTGCCTTCTTTACCACTGAGACACCTGGGAAGCCTCAAACTCTGCCTAGTCTTCCATACATAACTCTTCATTGAGCTCTCCTTAATTACTTACATTTGAGTGTGCCAACTGTTTCTTTCCAGGAACCTGACAACCAGTATTTATATTGATAATCTGTTTTCTCTCATTAGAATGCAAAATTCCCGAGGGAAGAGATATTTTCATCTATTTTTTATTGCTGCCATTTGTTGCCTTATCCTTGGTCCCTAGCTCATCATAGGCATTTAAGTAGTTGACAAATGAATGTATGAATAATATTCTCCTCCTGGATTCCTATGGTTTGTCTTGCACATTCCATTTTGGAAATTACTAGCTTAAGATTCAAATATATTTTTTTCTTTGCCTGATTTAACAACTGGATTAATTTAGACTAAACCTATCTAATACAAAACTCTATTTTTAAACCATAAAACAAATGTAATTTAGTATCTAACCTCTCTGGAAGAACATAGTTGCTTCCCACAGTATTCCTATAATAAGGGCCCCAAAAGATACTAAGCCAGACATGGGAAAGACTTTATTAGTTCACCTTTCTGGCGTGTCTTTGAGTTAACAGATTAATTTTTCTCCCTCCTGACTTCTGCTTTAAGAACTTGTCTTTCTTTCTTCCAATAAGGAAGATAAAAACTGCCTCGGGAAGTAAAGAATTGACTGACACACTTTATCTCTATTCACAGCAGAAGTAATAACCTCAGTATCCCCAACTAAGCTACTTAATTTGCATAGTATGTTCAATTATTTAATTAATTTACAACATGTAGGGCTTAGTTGCCTGGATCAGACGTAACAATAGTCTTTAGTAGCAATATCCTTTAGAGCAGAATAGCTAATTAAACAGATGTTTTGTTTTTTTTTTTAAATCAGAAACTCATATAAATCCATTTTGAACTTCATTATGAACATTTGTAGGTCTTCATAGAACCATTCAACTTCAGCTTCTTCAGCGTTACTGGTTGGGGCATAGACTTGGATTTCTGTGATATTAAATGGTTTGGCTTGGAAACGAACAGAGATCATTCTGTCATTTTTGAGATTGCATCCAAGTACTGCATTTCGGACTCTTTTGTTGACTATGAGAGCTACCTCATTTCCTTACGGGATTCCTGCCCACAGTAGTAGATATAATGGACATCTGAGTTAAATTCACCCATTCCAGTCCATTTTAGTTCGCTGATTCCTAGAATGTTGACATTCACTCTTGCCATCTCCTGTTTGACCACTTCCAATTTGCCTTGACTCATGGACCTAACATTCCAGATTCCTATGCAGTATTGCTCTTTACAGCATTGGACCTTGCTTTCATCACCAGTCACATCAACAGCTGGGTGCTGTTTTTGCTTTGGCTCCATCCCTTCATTATTTCTGGAGTTATTTCTTCACTGATATCCAGTAGCATATTGGGCACGTACTGACCAGGGGAGTTCATCTTTCAGTGTCCTATTTTTTCACCTTTCATACTGTTCATGGGGTTCTCAAGGCAAGAATACTGAAGTGGTTTGCCATTCCCTTCTCCAGCAGACTATATTCGGTCAGATCTCTCCACCATGACCCGTCTGTCTTGGGTGGCCCCACACGGCATGGCTTAGTTTCATTGACTTAGACAAGGCTGTTGTCCATGTGATCAGATTGGTTACTTGCCTGTGACTGTGGCTATGACGGTTCTATGAAGACCTACATGACCTTTTAGAACTGACACCCAAAGAAGATGTCTTTTTCATTATAGGGGACCAGAATGCAAAAGCAGGAAGTCAAGAAACACCTGGAATAACAGGCAAATTTGGCCTTGGAGTACAGAATGAAGCAGGGCAAAGGCAAATAGAGTTCTGCCAAGAGAACGCACTGGTCATAGCAAACACCCTCTTCCAACAACACAAGAGAAGACTCTACACGTGGACATCACCAGATGGCCAACACCAAAATCAGACTGATTATATTCTTTGCAGCCAAAGATGGAGAAGCTCTACATGGTCAGCAAAAACAAGACCTGGAGCTGACTGTGGCTCAGATCATGAACTCCTTACTTCCAAATTCAGACTTAAATTGAAGAAAGTGTGAAAAACCACTAGACCATTCAGGTATGGCATAAAATCAAATCCTTTATGATTATACTGTGGAAGTGAGAAATAGATTTAAGGGACTAGGTCTGATGCCTCATGAACTATGGATGGAAGTTCATGACATTGTACAGGAGACAGGGATCAAGATCATCCCCAAGAAAAAGAAATGCAAAAAAGCAAAATGGCTGTCTGAGGAGGCCTTACAAATAGCTGTGAAAAGAAGAAGCAAAAAGCAAAGGAGAAAAGGAAAGATATACCCATTTGGATGCAGAATTCCAAAGAATAGCAAGGAGAGATAAGAAAGACTTCCTTGCTTATCAATGAAAAGAAATAGAGGAAAACAATAGAAAGGGAAAAACTAGAGATCTCTTCAAGAAAATTAAAGATACTAAGGGAACATGTCATGCAAAGATGGGCTCAATAAAGGACAGAAATGGCATGGACCTAACAGAAGCAGAAGATATTAAGAAGAGGTGGCAAGAATACACAGAAGAACCGTACAAAAAAGATCTTCACGACCCAGGTAATGACAATGGTGTGATCACTCACCTAGACCCAGACATCCTGGAATGTGAATTCAAGTGGGCCTTAGGAAACATCACTATGAACAAAGCTAGTGGAGGTGATGGAATTCCAGTTGAGCTATTTCATATCCTAAAAGATGATGGTGTGAAAGTGCTAGTGATCACTCACCCAGAGCCAGACATCCTGGAATATGAAGTCAAGTGGGCCTTAGGAAAGAGTATTCAATATGCCAACAAATTTAGAAAACTCAGCAGTGGCCACAGGACTGGAGGAAAAGTCTGTTTTCATTCCAATCCCAAAGAAAGGCAATACCAAAGAATGCTCAAACTACCACACAATCTGTAGTAAAGTAATGCTCAAAATTCTCCAAACCAGTCTTCAACAATATGTGAACCGTGAACTTCCAGATGTTCAAGCTGCACTTAGAACAGGCAGAGGAAACAGAGATCAAATTGCAGACATCTGTTGGATCATGGAAAAAGAAAGAGAGTTCCAGAAAAATTTCTATTTCTGCTTTATTGACTATACCAAAGCCTGTGACTGTGTGGATCACCACAAAGTGGAAAATTCTGAAAAAGATGGGAATACCAGACCACCTGACCTGACTCTTGAGAAATTTGGGTGCAGGTCAGGAAGCAACAGTTAGAACTGGACATGGAACAACAGACTGGTTCCAAGTAAGGAAAGCAGTACCTCAAGGCTATATATTGTCATCCTGCTTATTTAAATTATATGCAGACTACATCATGAGAAATACTGGGCTGGAGGAAGTACAAGCTGGAATCAAGATTGCTGGGAGAAATATCAATAAGCTCAGATATGCAGATGGCACCACCGTTATGGCAGACAGTGAAGAAGAACTAAAGAGCCTGATGTTGAAAGTGAAAGAGGAGAGTGAAAAAGTTGGCTTAAAACTCAACATTCAGCAAACTAAGATCATGGCATCCGGTCCCATCACTTCATGGCAAATAGATGGGGAAACAGTGGAAACATTGGCCAACTTTATTTTTCTGGGCTTCTAAGTCACTGCAGATGGTGATTGCAGCCATGAAATTAAAGGATGCTTACACCTTAGAAGAAAAGTTCTGACCAATCTAGACAGCATATTAAAAATCACAGACATTACTTTGCCAACAAAAGTCTGTCTAGTCAAGTCTATGGTTTCTCCAGTAGACATGTATGATGTGAGAGTTGGACTATAAAGCAGGCTGAGCACTGAAGAATTGATGCTTTTGAACTGTGGTGTTGGAGAAGACTCTTGAGAGTCCCTTGGATTGCAAGGAGATCCAACCAGTCCATACTAAAGGAGATCAGTCCTGGGTGTTCTTTGGAAGGACTGATGTTGAAGCTGAAACTCCAATACTTTGGCCACTTGATGTTAAGAACAGACTCTTTGAAAAGACCCTTTTGCTAGGAAAGATTGAAGGTGGGAGGAGAAGGTGACGACAGAGGATGAGATGTTTGGATGGCATCACTGACTCAATTGACATGAGTTTGAGTAAACTCTGTGAGTTGGTGATGGATAGGGAGACCTGGCGTGTTGCAGTCCATGGAGTTGCAAGGAGTTGGACACAACTGAGCGACTGAACAGAACTGGAGTGAAAGATCCAAAATAGTGCTTCCCAGGTTGCACTAGCAGTAAAGAATCTTCCTGCTAATGCAGAAGACATAAGAGATGTGGGTTCAATTCCTGGGTTAGGAAGATCTCCTATAGAATGGCACAGCAACCCCTTCAGTATTCTTGTCTGGAGCATCCCATGGACAGAGGAGCCTAGTGGCCTATGGTCCATAGGGACTTGTAAGTCTGACATGGCTGAAGCTGCTTTGCATGCACATATGTTGTACAACATGATAAAAAGTAAAACAGCTCTGCTCAGAAATCCATAAGATACTGTTGAAAGAAATCAAGAATGACAGAAACAGATGGAGATATATATTATGTTCTTGAATTGGAAGCATCAGTATTGTCAAAATGACTATACCACCCTAAAAAATTTACAGATTCAATGCAATTCCTATCAAATTGTCAATGGCATTTCCCACAGAATTCAAACAAAAAAACTTACAGTTTGTATGGAAACACAAAAATCCTGAATAGCCAAAGCTATCTTTAGAAAGAAAAATGGAGCTGAAGGATCAGGCTCCCTGGCTTCAGACTCTATTATAAAGCTAAATTCACTTAATAGTTTGGTACTAGTATAAAAAAGAGAGATATAGATCAATGGAACAGGTTATAAAGTCCAGAGATAAACTGATGCACCTGTGATCACCTAATCTAAGACAAAATAGGTAAGAATATACAATGGAGAAAAGACAGTCTCTTCAATAATGGTGCTCCCATTGTGAACCAAGTCATAGCAAGTGTGAAACGACATATGTAAGCATGCCTAATTGCTTCAATTGTGTCTAATTCTTTGAGTTCATGTAGACTGTAGCCCACCAAGCTTCTCTGTCCATGGGATTCTCCAGGCAAGAAAACTGGAGTGGGTTGCCATGTCCTCATCCAGGAGATCTTCCTGACCCAGGGATTGAACCCAGGTCTCCTGCTGTTCCTGCATTGCAGACAGTTTCTTTACCACTGAGCCACCAGGGAAGCCCTGTGAAATAGCACAGCAAACCTAAAATCCTGATTTTAAAGTCAGAAGACCTGAGAGAGGAGCCCCTGGAAACTTGAGAGAGAATAGGAGTCATGTAGAGGAATGTGACAGAGAAAATGAGTCCCAAACCTGTGTATAAAGTCCCAGGCTCACTATTGACCTGTACATGCATTGAACCAAGAGCTGAATTATGATACAAAACGAAGCACTGGTTGCCCACTGGGTGGCATACATGTGGAGAAGACAGAAAAGTTCTACAAATGCTTCTAAAATTAAACTGGTATATATCTTCCTTAATTAGTGTTTTTATTTTCTTTGGATAAATACCCAAGAGTATATATCGTATGGATCATATGGCAGTTGTGTTTTTAATATTTTGTGAAATAACTATCTGTTTTCCATAGTGGTTGCACCAATTTACAGTCCCACCAACAGTGCACAAGGGTTCCTTTTTCTCCAAATCCTCACCAATACTTGACATTTGCTATCTTTTTGATAATAGCCATTCTGACATTGGAGGTGATACCTCATTATGGTTTTGATTTGCATCTCCCTGATGATTAATGATGTTGAACATCTTTTCATATGCCTGTTGGTCATTTGTATATCTTATTGAGAAAAAGTCTATTCAGATTCCCTGCCCATATTTTAATTTCATTTTTTTTTTTTAAGTTGAAAGTGAAAATGAAAGTCTCTCAGTCATGTCCGGCTCTTTGTGACCCCTGGACTAAATAGTCCATGGAATTCTCCAGGCCAGAATACTGGAGTAGGTAGCCTTTCCCTTCTCTAGGGGATCTTCCCAACAAAGGGATCAAACCCAGGTCTCTCACATTGCAGGAGGATTCTTTACCAACTGAGCTATCCAGGAAGCCCTATTAAGTTGAAGTTTATGAATTCTTTTCCATATTTTTGATGTTAATCCCTTATTAGATATATTATTTGCAAATATCTTCTCCCATTCAATAGGCAGTCTTTTCATTTTTTTTTGTACTTTATTTCCCTTACTATGCAAAAGCTTTTTAATTTGATGTAGTCCAATAGTTTATTTTTTGCTTTTGTTTCCCTTGCCTGAGGAGATATAGCCAAAAACATTAATAAAAAGACAATGTTTAAAATCACGCTATCTATATTTTTTTTCTAGAAGCTTTATGGGTTCAGGTCTTACATTTGAGTCTTTAATCCATTTTGAATTTATTTTTTGTGTATGGTGTGAGAGATTAGCCCCATTTGATTCTTTTGCACATAGTTGTCCAGTTTTTCCAATGCCATTTTTAAAGAGACTGTCTTTTCTCCATTGCCTATTCTTGTTCCTTTGGCATAGATTAACTGCCCTAGTAAGTGTGAGTTCATGCTCTTCTGTTCCTATGAACTATGTATCTGTTTTTATGCTAGTACCATACTTGATTTTGGTAGCTTTATAGTACAGTTTAAAGTCAGGAGGCATAATATCTTCAGCTTTGTTCTTCCTCAAGATTAGTTATTCAGAACCTTTTGTATTTCCACACAAATTTTCAGATTATTTGTTCTAGCTCTATGAAAAATGTAATTGGAATTTTGATAGGGATTGTACTGAATCTGTATCTTGCATCGTAGTATGGTCATTTTAACATTATTTTTTTTTTCCCAAATCATGAGTATGGCATCTCTTTCCACTTGTTTGTGTCATTGCAACATTATTTACAATAGACAATATATAGAAACAACCTAAGTGTCCATCAGTCAGTGAATGGATAAAGAAGATCTGCTGTACATATACAGTGTAATTCATAAAAAGAATGTAATCTTGCCATTTGCAACAACATGGATGGACCTAGAGGGTATTATGATAAGGGAAATAAATCAGACAAAGAAAGACAAAAACTTTATGATGTTACTTATATATGGTATCTTAAAAAATCAAAATAAAGAAAAGAAGAAAAACAACAATACAGTATGCTAATGCATATATATGGAATTTGAAAGATGGTAATGATAACCCTATATGCGAGACAGAATAAGAGACACAGATGCATAGAACAATTTTATGGACTCTGAGGGAGAAGGTGAGGGTGGGACGCTCTGGGAGAATAGCATTGAAACATGTATATTATCATATGTGAAACAGAACACCATTCCATGTTCGATGCATGAGACAAAGGCTCAGGGCCGGGGCAATGGGATGACCCAGAGGGATGGGATGGGGAGGGAGGTGGGTGGGGGGTCCAGGAAGGGGAACACATGTAAACTCATGGCTGATTCATGTCAATGTATGGCAAAAACTATTACAATATTGTAAAGTAATTAGCCCCCAACTAAAATAAATAAATTTATTTAAAAAAAAAAGAAAAAGAAAAAAAATCAAAATAAATGAACCAATATTAAAATAACAGAAACACAGTTATAAATATAGAGAATAAACAGGTGTTTGCTAGAGGGGATGGATTGGAAGGGAGAAAGAAATAGATGAGGAAGATCAAAAGTTAAAAATTTCCAGCTACAAAATAAATGTGTCATAGACATGAAATTTAAAGTTAAATTTAAATTTAAGATTAAAGTTAAAGAATATGTAATATCTTTGTTGACATATCATACCAGGACTTATCAAGGTGATAACTTCGAGATGTATTGAAAATCACTATGTTGTGTAAAAGAAACTAAGAAAGAGCTGGAAATCAATTACGCTTCAAAAATAAACAAACCTATAGAAAGATAGATCAGATTTATGATAACCAGAGGCAAGAGGAGGGGTAGTCAAAAGATGCAAACTTCTATGTAAAAAGTAAGTGACTATAAAGAAGGCTGAGCACCGAAGACTTGACGCTTCTGAACTGTAGTGTTGGAGAAGACTGAGTCCCTTGGACTGCAAGGAGATCCAACCAGTCCATCCTAAAGGAGATCAGTCCTGAATATTCATTGAAAAGACTGATGCTGAAGCTGAAACTCCAATACTTTGGCCACCTGATGTGAAGAGCTGACTCATTTGAAAAGACACTGATGCTGGGAAAGATTGAAGGTGGGAGGAGAAGGGGACAACAGAGGATGAGATGGTTGGATGGCATCACTGACTCAATGGACTTGAGTTTGAGTAAACTCCGGGAGTTGGTGATGGACAGGGAGGCCTGGCGGGCTGCAGTCCATGAGGTCACAAAGAGTCAGACAAGACTGAGCAACTGAACTGAATTGAGGGATATAATGTAAAACATATATAATTAATACTGCTATATGTTACAAATGAAGGTTGTTAAGAAAGTAAATCTTAGGAGAGTTGTGAGTTTTCATCACGAGGAAAATGTTTTTTCTATTTTTTTAAATTTTGTATGTATATGAGATGATGGAATTTCACCAAACATATTGTGATAAGTATTTCACAATGTATGTAAGTCAAATCATTATACTGTAGAGAGGGAGATCAAAAAGGCAGAATAAGTGGATGTGGAGCTTACCTCACTTCCTGAACACATCAAAGATTTAGATATCTAAATATGAAACAATTCTCACTAAAAACTAACTGGAAACTGGCAGGATTCCAGATTAACCAAGCCTGTAAGAAAGATACACACATAAATCAATAGGAAGGGAAGAAAAGTTATTGGGTCGGGATCTATATATATCCTTGGGAGGAGACTCAGAAGAAAAAGCAGATTACACAAAAACACTCTTCTCTGAGGTAAAGATCCTCATGCAAGAAGAGGCATAACAACACACATTTAAAGGCAACAATGCTTCAAACTTGATCTTGACTGTTAGTGCTTCTGCTACAGCAACTTAAGATAAGATTGTGCCCATGACAGTGTGGTAATAGCCAATGAGAAAAAAGAGAGTTCTGCCTAACAGTGAGCACCAGCTCTTCTCCTTCTATCTCCAGCCCCATCTCCTGCCATGGTGATACCTGCCTGCACACTCTGAGGAAAGATGCAACTGGCATCTATGTCAACACCAGCTCTCCTACCTAAGACATCAGAAACATGCAATCTGCCTAAGGACATTTCTACATAAAAACACCCCTTCAACATCAAATAGGTAACAGTTTCATTTAAAATCACAGAGGCAGAGAAAGTTAAGCAAAATGAAAAGTGAGAGGGGCTACTTATAATGGAAATAGCAAGATAAAACACTTGGGAAAATGAAGCAGAAATGAACAATTTAATAGATAAAGAATTCAAAAAATCAGTAATAACAATGTTAACTGAATTAAGAAAAATAATTGATATAATCACTGAATATTATAACAAGGAAATAGAAAATATAAAAAAGACCCAATTAGACATGAGGATTTCAATAGCTTAAAAAAAGTCTAGAAGTAATGAATAGTAGACTAAGAGATACATAAGAACACATGAGTCATCCAAAAGATAGATTAATGGAAATTACCCAATCAGAGTAGTGGCCAAAAATAAATAAACAGTGAAAGCAAGTTAAGTGATCTCTGCTATAACATTGGGCTGGTGCTCAGTGGTAAGGAACCCACCTGCCAATGCAGGAGACATGGGTTCACCCTCTGGGTCAGGAAAATCCCCTAGAAAAGGAAATGGCAACCCACTTCAGTATTTTTGCCTGGGAAATCCCATGAACAGAAGAGTCTGGCAGACTACAATCTATGGGGTTGCAAAGAATTGGATACAATTTGGCAACGAAACAACATAGCAACTGGGATAACATTAATTATTACAAATTCTCCTTATAGGGGTTCCAGAAGAAAAAGAGAGAAGATGATTGAAAATGTATTTGAGGGAATTATTGCTAAAAACATCCCAAATGTGAAGAAGGAACAGATACCCAGGTACAAGAAGCACAAAGGGTCCCAAACAAGATGAGCCAAATGGATAAACATCAAGACACATCATAATTAAAATGGCAAAATTAAAGATATAAAGAGAATTATAATGTCTGCAAAAGAAAAACAAAGAGTCATATACAAGGAATTTCCACAAGGCTATCAATCGATTTCTTTGGAGAAATGTTGCATGTCAAAAAGGATGGACCTGATATATTCAAAGTGTTGAAAGGGAAAAACCTGTGACCGAGAATACTCTATTCGTCAAGATTATCATTTAGAATAGAAAAAGAGATAAAGACTTTCTCAGAGAAGCAAAAACTAAGAGAATTCATCAATACTAAATTTTTCCCAAAAGGAATGTTTAAAGGTCTTTTCTAAATTGAAATGAAGTAAAAAGAAAAAAAAAAAAACTATATGAAATGAAAAATCCTTCTAAGAAAGGCAAATATATAGGATTGAGGCCCAATCTACTGTAAGAATTGAAGATTAAACACTTAGGTAAATCATTATGCAGATTACCAAAAAAAAAAAAAAAGTTGTAAAAGCAAATATAACTACAATAAACAATTAAGACGTAAGCATAAAGATGTGAAATATGACACTGAAAACATAAAATGTGGTGAGAGGAATAAAAAATGTAGATCTCTTAGAATGTGTCTGAACTTAAATGACCATCAGTTTAAAACAAGTAGATATAGTTATAGGTCAACATATAAAAATCCCATGTTAACCACAAATCAAAAACCTACAATAGATATACAAAACCAATAAAGAAATGAAACTACTAAAAAAATAATCAAACAACAAGAGAAAAAACCAAGACAGTAATTGAAAAGAGAGCTACCAAAACAACCAGAAAACTGGTAATAGAATGGCAATAAGTATGTCTATCAATAATTACTCTAAATGTCAATGAGCTAAACACAAGCTGTTTCATTACATAAAAAACAAACAAAATCATTCAGAAAATTTCAATATACTGCTTACAAGAGACCACTTCAGGGTAAAAGACAAACACAGACAGAAAGTGAGGAAATAGAAAAACAAATATTTCCTACAAATAAAAATGGTAAGAAAGTAGGGGTAGCGAAACTCTTAACAGACAAAATAAACTTTAAAGTGAAGGCCACAGCAAAGGACAAAGTGAAAGTGAAAGCCACTCAGCATGTCTGACTCTGTGACCCAGTGGAATTCTCCAGGCCAGAATACTGGAGTGGGTAGCTTTTCTTTTCTCCAGGGAATCTTCCCAACCCAGGGATTGAACCCAGGTCTCCCACATCGCAGGCAGTTTTTTTACCAGGTGAGCCACAAAGGAAGCCCAAGAACACTGGAGTGAGTAGCCTATCCCTTCTCCAGTGGATCTTCCTGACCCAGGAATTGAACTGGGGTCTCCTGCATTGCAGTTGGATTCTTTACCAACTAAGCTATCAGGGAAGCCATTATATAATGAAAAAGAGACCAATACATAAGAGGTATGTATTTTGGTGTAATTACACCAAATACATAAGAGGACCAATACATAAGAGGACATTACGCCAAATACAAGAACACCTAAATATATAAAGCTAATATTAATAAACATAAAGGGAGAAATTGACAAATATACAATGATAGTAGAGGAATTTAACATTCTGCTTGCATCAGTGGACAGATCATCCAGAAAGAAAATAAGCAAAGCAGCAGTGGTCTTAAATGACACAATTGACCAGATGGACTCTATAAGATACTACATCCCCAAAAAGCAGAATAAACATTCTTTTCAAGTGCACATGAAATGTTCTACAGTATAGATAACACAGTAGGCCACAAAATGAGTCTCAGAAAATTATTTCAGAGGATAGAAATTATACCAAGCATTTATTCCAACCCCAAAAGCATGAAACAAAAAACCAAAGACAGAAAGAAAATTTGTAAAAGAACAAATGTGGGCACTAAACATCATGCTACTACAAAAAAAAAAAAAATCAATGAAGAAATCAAAGAGAAAATCAGAAACAACTAGAGACAAATGAAAATGGAAATGCAACACTCCATAATCTATGGGATGCAGTAAAAGTAATTCTAAGATGGAATTTTGTAGCAGTATAGGCTTTCATCAAGAAACAAACAAACAAAACCCTCAAATAAATCTAACCAACCAGCTAAAAGAATTAGAAGAAGAACAAACAAAGCTCAGAGTTAGCAGAGAGAAGAAAACAATTAAGATCATAGAAGAAATAAAATGGAGACCTTTTTATTTAAAGGTCTAAATTAAATAAATAATAAAGGTCCAAATAAAATAATAGAAAGGATCAATAAACCCAAGAGCTGTTTTTCTGAAAAGATAAACAAAATTGATAAACTTTTAGCCAAATTCACCAAGAAGAAAAGAAAGGATCCAAATAAACAAAATAAGAAATGAACAAGGAAAAACCAAAAACAACCAATGCCACAGAGATATGAAATATCATAGGAAAGTACTACAAACAATTATATGTCAAAAGTTGGAAAATCTAGAAGAAATGGACAAATTTCTAGAAAGAGATAACCTACCAATACTGAATCAAGAAAAAAAGACAAGTTGCACAGGTCAATCACTAGTAGTGAAATTAAATTTATAATAAAATAAACTTCCTGCAGACAAAGGTCCAGCACCGAATGCCTTCTGGGGGTTTATATCAAATATATAAAGAACAACTACCTATCCTTCTCTCACTATCCCCTCAAACTGGAGAGGATAAAGTGAAGTGAAGTGGCTCAGCATACAACTCTGCAACCTCATGGACTGTAGCCTACCAGGCTCCTCTGTCCATGGGATTTTCCAGGCAAGAACACTGGAGTGGGCTGCCATTTCCTTCTCCAGTGAATATTCCTGACCCAGGGATCAAACCCGAGTCTCCTGCATTGTAGGCAGACACTTTACCGTCTGAGACACCAGCAAAAGAGGATAGAACCAGAGGATAGAACACTCCCAAATCTATTCTACTAGTCAAGCATTGCATAGATACAAAAAGAAGACAAAGATACTGCAAAAAAAAAATTACAGGCCAATATCTTTGAAGAATGTAGTTATGAAAATCCTCAACAAAATATTAGCAAACTGAATCCAACAATATATAAAAAGTATTGCACACCATGATCAAGTTGGATTTATTTCAAGGACACAAGACTGGTCCAACATTTGCAAATTAATCAATGTGATACAATCCTCATTCCCTGATGGTTCAGATGGTAAAGCATCTGCCTACAATGTGGGAGACCCGGGTTTGATCCCTGCGTTGGGAACATCCATTGGAGAAGGAAATGGCGGCAATTCCAGTACTCTTGCTTGGAAAATCCCATGGACAGAGGAGCCTGGTAGGCCACAGTCCATGGGGTCGCAAAGAGTCGGACATGACTGAGCCACTTCACTTCACTTCAGTGCGATACAGTACCTCAAAAAATAAAGAATAAAAATAATACATCTATTTCAGAACAAACATCTGACATTATTCAACTTCCAAAAACTCTCATGACAAAAACTCTCATCAAAGTGGGTAGACAGGGAACACATTTCAACATAATAAAGGCCATTTATGATAAACCTATAGCTAACATTACACTCAAAGGTGAAAAGCTGAAATCCTTTAAATTAAGAGAAAAAAAAGTGAAGGATGGCCACTCTTACCACTTCTATTTAACATATTAGTTGAAGACCTAATTACAGCAATCAGTCAAGAAAAAGAAATAAAAGGCATCCAAATTGGAAGGGAAGAAATAAAACTGTCACTATCTGCAGATGGCAGATATATAGAGAACCCTGAAGTCTCTACCCCAAAACTCTTAGAACAACCGAATGAATTCAGTAAACTTGCAGAATACAAGACGAATATACAGAAATCTGTTGCTTTTCTATATATTCATTACATAAAAAAGAGAAAGTAAGGGGGGAGGCTCATTTAAAGTCTCATCAAAAAGAATAAAATACTTAGAGATAAACTTAAATCAAGGAGGTGAATGCCCTGTACTCTGAAAACTATAAAATACTGATAAAGGAAACTCAAGATGTTACAAAGAAATGGAAATATATCCTGTTCTCTGTCATTGAAATAATTAATACTGTTTAAATCCCCATACCACCTAGAGTGATCTCCATATTCAATTCTATCAAAACACCCATTACATTTTTCAAAAAACTGAAAAAAAAAAACTTAAAATACATATGAAACTACAAAAGATCCTGATTTGCCAAAACAATCTGGAGAAAAAAGAACAAACCTGGAGGTATCACGCTCCCTGACTTCAGACTATACTTTCAAGTCATGATAATCAAGACAGCATGATACTGACACAAAAACAGACCACATAGATATATGGAACAGAATATAAAACTTAGAAATAAACACACATACTTATGGTCAATTAATCTATAACAAAGGAGGCAAGAAAAAAGATAATAAAGAAAAGATAATATCTTCAGTAAGTGGTGCTGGGAAAACTAAACAACCACATGTAAAACAATGAGATTAGAACATTTCTCCATACAGTATACAAAAATAAACTCAAAACTGATTAAAGACCTGAAACCATTAAAGCTCCTAGAAGAGAACATAGGCAGAATACTCTGCCATACAGATATTAGCAAAATTTCTTTGAGTTTGTCTCCCAAGGCAAAAAAAAAAAGGTACCTAATTAAACTTAGAAGCTTTTGGACAGCCAAGGAGACCACTGACAAAATGAGAAGAGACCTATGAAGTGGGAGACACTATTTGCAAATGATATGACTGACAATGGGATTAATATCCAAAATATATAAAAAGTTCATACAACTCAATATTAAAAAAAATAAAAACAAAAAACTAGGCAGTACTGAATAGATATTTTTCCAAAGAAGACATACAGATGGCTAATGGGCACACAAAACTATGCTTTTAGAGAAATGCAAATCAAAACCCTATGAGATATCACCTCACACCTGTCACAGTGGCTGTCATCAAAATGTCTACAAGTGACAAATGTTGGAGAGAATATAGAGAAAAGACAGCTCTTGCACACTGTTGATGGGGATGTAAGTAGGAGCAGCCACTGTGGAAAATAGTATAGATATTCCTTAGTATAGATTTTAATCAAAAAGTTAAAAACAAAACTACCATATGATCCAACAACTCCACTCTTGGGTATAAATCCAGAAAAAAAATAAAAACACTGAAACAAAAAGATACATATACTTCAATGTCCATAGAAGCTTTACTTACGCTTGCTAAAATGTTGAAGCTAGCCAGGGGCTCATCAGCAGATAAATGGAAAAAGAAGATGTGATGAGTGTATATATAAAATAGAGTATTACACCACCATAAAAGAATAAAATTATGCCATTTTCAGCAACGTGGATGGCCCTAGAAAATATTACACTCAGTGAAGTAAGTCAGACAGACAGAAATACTGTATATCATTTATATACGGAATTTTTAAAATAATACAAATAAATGTATGTGCAAAAGACAAGCAAACCCACAGATATAGAAGACAAAGGGCAGAGGATGAGAGAAGGGACAAATTAGGAGTATGGTAGTAAGAGATACAAATGATTATGTATATATTGAGTAAGCAGCAGATTATATTGTATAGCACAGGAATTATACTCATTGTGTGTGTGCATGCTCAGTCGTGTCCATCTCTTTGCCACCCCATGGACCATAGCCCACCAGGTTCTTCTGTCCATGGGGTTTTTCCAGGCAAGAATAGTTGAGTGGTTTGCCAATCTTGTAATAAATTTTAATGAAATATAGTCTTTAAAATAGTGAATCACTATGCTATACATCAGAAACTAATATAATATTACAAATCAAATATATTTCAATAAAAATAAATACCTATGAAAAATCATTATACTGTACATACTAAACTTTACATTGCTGTTTGTTAATTTTGTTTCAGTAAAACTTGAAGAAAAAAATCAAAGAAAATAAACAGAAGTATAATAAAATTATAGGCCTAAATCTATCAATTGGAGTAGGAAATGGCAACCCACTCCAGTATTCTTGCTTGGAGAATTCCATGGACAGAGGAGTCTGGTGGACTACAGTTCATGGGGTCACAAAGGGTCAGATGCAACTGAGCATGCAAATCTATCCATATCAATAATTACATTAAAGTAAATGTTCAAAGCAAAATGAAAACACAGAAGATCAGATTTAAAAAAATAAATAAGAAAGGGTAAGTCTCAACTATACACTGTCTACAAGAAAAAGTCACCTCAAATTTAATTATATAGATTAAAAGTAAAAAGAAGGAAAAAATACGACATGTAAACACTAGTTAAAATAAAACTGGAGTGACTATGTTAATATCAAATAAAGTAGACATAAGAACAAGAGAATTACTGGGTATAAAGAACATAATATAATGATGACAGGGTCATTTCACCCTTTGATAGCTCAGCTGGTAGGGTGGAGAACTGTAATGATGACAGAGTCCATTTACCAAGAAGACACAATAAAGTTATGTGTATGCACCAAACAACAGATCTTTAAAATGCAAAGCAAAAACTGAAGCTGAAATCAAAAACCACTACAATATTGTAATTAGCCTCCAATTAAAATAAATTAATTAATTAAAAAAATGTAGTTAGACTGTAAACCCCCCTTTTAATAATTAATAGAACAAGTGAACACAAAATCATCAAGGATATAAAAGTTCTGAACAAGACTCAGCTTACTTGACATGTATAGAACATTCAACACAACAGAAGAAAATAACTGTTTTCAAGTGTATATGGAATATTCACCATGATAGACAAGATCTTGGGCCATAAAACAGACCCCAACAAATTTTAAGTGACTGAAATAACACACTATATGTTCTCTGACCATAATGAAATTAAACTAGAATCCAATAACAGAAAAATGTTGAAAAAAACCCCAAATATTTGAAAATTAAATATTTCTAAGAGATACATTGGTCACAGAGAGTATAAAAAACCATTTAAAACTATTTTGAACTAAATAAAAATGAAAATAGTACATCTTGCAGTCAGTTTTATGTAGTCTGCTTCACTATTGTCATCATTATTTAATCAAATATGAGTCTAAATATCGCTGTGAGATAGAAATGATAAACGCTATAGTCATTTTATTATAAGCAAGAAAGATAATTATTTGAAAGGCTAAAATAAAGATATTTTAGAAAGTCCCTCTAAAATATCTTCTCTGAAATTCTCTGAGCATACTGAATGAAAAAATATATTTTAACCATGAGAAACAATCCATTTCTTGCTTGAATTCAACTACATATTTATTCTTCCAACTAGATAGATATTTATTGAATATCCTCTGTGTGCCAGAGAAAGATTCACTTCTTTCCTACTGTGTCTTTATTCCCAAATGTGTGGAGGTTTTCTCCTCCTCAAGCAATTCTCAGTGACACCAGCTGAGCATCTCTCAATTTAACTCCATTATGACATTATCCTGAAATTCTGTCAGATTCTATGAGTTAAGTGCTCAGACCCATAAGATTGCTTCCCCCTCCTACTTCATATGCCAGTCACAGATAGTTGGTTGCTTAGTTATCCATAACTTCTGCCTGACGTGGCTACAAATTGAAGTGCCTCGAGATTTCCAGGGCAGCTCACAGAACTCAGGGAAATGCTTTCTATGTTTACCAATTTATTAGAAGATAAAGGATATTGATGAACAGTCAGATGAAGAGATACATAGGGCAAGATCTGGGAAGATCCCAAGCATGGGAGCTTCTGTTTCTGTGGACAGGGTCAAAGACAAATATTATAACACGAAATACTCTTGGTACCCTTATTATTTAAAAATTTATAAGGGTTTTAAGAGCTCTGTGCCAGGAATGGTGTAAACACACACACACACACACACACACACACACATATACTAGAATATTATAGAATATTAGAATAATAGAATATATATTCTATTCTATATACATGTAATATCTATCTATCTATATATATATATACATTCTAGAATATAATGTATATACAATATATTCTATTATATTAGAGCCAGATACTGTTAAGTAAAGAAGATTAGACCAACAATTAAAATGAATGAATGAAAGAATCTTTAAGGAATTTCTATGTGCATCTTAGAGAATGAGTGGGGATGAGCAAAAAATCCCATTCCAAGCAGAGGGAAACAGTGCAAAGAAATAGACACAGAACAAGAAAAAATTGCTCTGAGAAGCTACTCTTTTTCCCTCTTAAATTCTCTAGTGGGGACTGGATGCACTATCTGCAGTGCGAAAGCCAAATCATGGAGTCACAGAGTGGGCTGTTGGTAGAGTAATAACAGTACATGGAATAGTTAGATAGCCCAAGATGTGGGAAGGGAAGAGATAGAACACACATTTTGGGCCAATGCAGATTTTGTACTCCAAATGAAATTTCTCTAGCATCTTTAATTAAAAAAAAAAAATACTATGCAAAGCTGGGCAAAAGTTGTCCAATTCTGAGCTACCTAGACTGTTTTCACTTCACTTAATTCCTGTTAAAGCATAATCTTCTCAAATATCCTTTCATGGTATCTGGAAAGCATAATCCTTCAATCTAATTTTTATGAGTGTGGATTAGCAATTAATATGAAAAACAGAAGGGATTTTCCAAAGAAAGTAATTTTCTTGAGGAGAAAAGAAAAATCCCTCCACAAAGTACAAGAAGTCTTTTGGTTTTATTATTTTTATTATTTTTCCCTCTTATGATAAGTCAGGAATGAGAATCTAAAATCTTAAATAAAGTGATCACGGCAGAATTTTTCAAATTTTATGCTGCATGGCTTTAACAGAAGAAAAGTGATTCTACTATCACTCTGAATATTTTTTTTTGTAGCGAAAGCACAGATACTTGCACTGTTTAAATGCTGAAATGCCTATTTTGCTTATTCAGACTTATTTGAATTATTAGCTCTTATATGATAAGCATGATAAGCATCAATATTTTTGTGATCTAATTCATCAGCCTTTCCAAAGTTATTAAGGCAAATTCTATTCTAAATTTTATCCTAAAAGGTTCCATTATTTTGTTTATTTCTGTTTATCAAAAGTCACAAATATGTTTCATTTTCTCTGCCATAGATCCTTTTAGAAATAAAGTAATACTTGTATTGGAAGGTAAACTATTCACATTTCAGGAGTGAAACGAAATAGAGAGGAGTCAAAGAGTAACCAGTAATAATAGGGGGGTTTGAGGCTGAGAAGAGAAGCTGAAGAGAAAACAGAAAAGAAATAATGAAATTTTACTCGAATATGTCATGAATCTGCATGAGAAATATTGCTCTAAACATTCCATATTTGAACAGATGTCACATGGTAATTTGAGTTAATTTGTTAATGAGTATTATATGAATATAGGTTTCAAGTGTATATAAAATAAATTTCTAGATAACAATTTTTTTACCTGTTTGGAAATTGTCATAAATTATTTGGTAACTAAGGATCTAGAGATGTTTATTTGGCTTAAACCAATAATTTTGGAGTCTTAGGCCAAAAATGAAGAAGTGAAGTAAAGTGAAAGTCACTCAGTCATGTCTGACTCTTTGCCACCCCTTGGACTGTCCATGGAATTCTCCAGGCCAGAACACTGGAGTGAGTAGGGTAGCCTTTCCCTTTTTCAGGGGATCTTCCCAACCCGGGGATCAAATCCAGGTCTCTCACATGCAGGATATTATTTACCAGCTAAGCCACAAGTGAAGTAATGTGTCCATGGAATTCTCCAGGCAAGAACACTGGAGTGGGTAGCCTATCCCTTCTCCAGGGGATCATCCCGACCCAGGAATCGAACCAGTGTCTCACGCATTGCAGGCAGATTCTTTACCAACTGAGCTATCAGAGCAATAATGCGGAGAGTCTAAAAATGAATCTAGACTATAACATGCATATTTTCAGGCAGTCATGATTTCAGTTTCCTATGCACAAATGGCAACATCATTCTTACCTACAAAAGCTCAGGAATAGAAAGAGAAAATACCATACTTCTCTCTACCAAACAATTTCTTCTCTAAGAAGCACAAATACTTAGGTTATATTTAAATCTGCTTTGGAGATGCCTAAACATGCAAAAGACTAGACTTCATGGAAACTTGCAGATAATAACTTATGGGAAACTGGAATTCAATAGAGTTTCTGAAGGTTGCATAATGTGAGGAAATATTGGAGTTCCAGTCATTCAGAGTAGGAAGGTTTCACTAACTTTCCCAAGCATTCAGTTAAAATTTTACACAAATCATAAATAAGAGTAGGAATACACTAGCCCTAAATTATCCTTTTAATCCATTCTAACAAAGCCCAAACAGGCTTGACAGTTAAGTATAAAGCTAATTCTTCAGTAAATTAACTATTAATTCTTTCCAGACAAAAAGAGTCAATGGAAAGACAATAACACTTAGACTCTAAACATGAGGCAGCCAACAATGTACAACATACAATAATAATTTACTAAAATGTATAGCAGGGAAATATGATGCATAACTAAGAACAAAATGTCAATAGGAATAGATTCAGATATGACAATAGTGCTGTAATTAGCTGACAAGGGCTTTAAAAGTACCTATTATAAATATTTTTATAATATTTTTTCAAGGATTGAGTAAATAGACAAAAAAAAACCTCAGCAATGAAAGAAAGAACTGAATGAATAAACTACAAAGAAGAACTGAATGGAAATTATACAATTGAAAGTTACAATAGTTGAAATTAAAAAAAAAATGAGTAGACTTAACAGTTGACGGATGCTGAAAAAGTTTATTGAACTTGAAGATAGGGTGAAAGAATCTATATGAACTAAATCTCAAAAAGAAAAATAAGCTTGATAAAAGGAACAGAGCCTCACTGACCTACTGGACAATATGAAGTGTCTAAATTTATAACTTAAGTTCTATAGGAGAAGAGGGAGAGACTGGACAAAAGCATGTTTGAAAAACTAAAGGTTAAAAATTCTCAAATTTGATGAAAAATTACAAATCACAAGCACAACTATGTGCATATCCATTGAAGAAACAGTTATAAGTAAAATTTTTGGAGAGAATTTCGAAGATGGCAGAGCAAAAAGACCATAAGCTCCCCTTCTCTCACATGCACATTCAAATCACAATTCACAGAAAAACTATCCTTTTCAGTCTTGAAAAAGGTTGAAATCTACCAGAAGGGAGATAGGTAGGAGAGGTGGATTCATGATATAATCAAATCCCATACCCTCTGAGAGTGGGTGGTCCACAAACTGGAGCATAATTGTTGTAGAGGTTCTCCCACAGGAGTGAGATTTCTGAGCCCCACATCAGGCCCACTGGCCCAGGGGTCTGGCACTAGGAAGGGGCTACCAGAACATCAAGCTTTAAAGGCCAGTAGAGCTTGGCCGCTAGAGCTCCACAGGACTGGGGTAATAGAGTCTTCACTCTTAAAAGGCACACACAAATCTTTTGTGCACAAGGACCAAGGGCAAAGCAGTAACTTAATATCTGTTGGTCTTGGAGAATTTTTGGAGGAGGTGAAGGAGGGGTGGCTTGGGCTTACCTTGGGAACACAGACACTTGTGGCAGATATATTGGGGAGCATTCATCTATATGAGCTCTACTGGAGGCTAACATTTTTTGTAGCAAGATCTGACCCCATCTCATCCCACTACTGGGACACCTCAGGCCAAACAGACCGGGCGGGGACACAGCCCCATCCTTAGCAGATAAGTTGTCTAAAGACTTCTTGAGCCCATAGCTACCTCTAGATATGCCCCTAGAAGTGGTCGTGATCAACAGAGGATGTTCAGGGAGTTCCACATAGGATTAACCCACAGAGGATTATACCACAGCAAGTAATCAAAAGGACAAAAATTAAAGAGACATTATTAAGAGCAACAAGGTAAAAGCAATAAATCACATAAATGGAAACTCCCATAAGGCTATCAGCTGATTTTTTCAGCAGAAACACTGTAGGCTGAAAGGGAATAACATGATATACTTAATACAATGAAAGAGGAAAATCTGCAACCAAAAATACCCTACCCAGCACGGCTCTCATTCATATTTGGTGAAGAAACCAAAAGCTTTCCAGAGAAGCAAATGCTTAAAGAACTCAGCCCGACCAAACTAACTTTACAAGGAATGCTAAAGGAACTTTAGGCAGAAAACAAAAGGCCACATTTAGAAACAAGAAAACTACAAAATGGAAAATTTCACTGTTAAAGACAGACAATAAAAGTAGGAAATCATCCATACACAAAGCTAGTAGGGAAGTTAAAAGCCAAAAACCAGTAAAATCATTTGCATCCTCAACAGGCAGTGAAAAGATATGCAAAATAATTAGATGCAAAATATAAAATTATAAACAGTAATTGTGAGAGGAGGAGAATGCAGAGTATCCAAATTGTGTTTGAAAAAAGAAAAGAAAAGAGACAAAAAGCTGGTTTTTTGAAAAAACAAACAAACAAACAAAACAAAATCAGTAACCCTGAGCCAGACTCATCAAGAAAATAAAAAGGGAGAGGGCCTAAATCAATAAAATTAGAAATGAAAAAGAAGTTAAAACTGATACCATTGAACTACAAAGAACCATGAAACTACTATGAGCAACTATATGTAAATAAAATGGACAATCTAGAAGAAATGGACAAGTTCTTACAAAGGTAACATCTTCCAAGACTGAATCAGGAAAAAAAAAAAAAAAGACTATGAATAGACCCATTACAATTACTGAAACTGAATATGTAATTAACCTCCCCCCAACAAGTAAAAGTCCAGGACAGTCCAGTATTCTTGTTTGGGAAATTCCAAGGACAGAGGCTGCAGTTCATGGGGTCACTAAAAGAGTCAAACACAGCTTAGCAACTAAACAACAACAGATGGCTTCACACGTGAATTCTACAAAATATTTAGAGAAGACTTAACATGTATTCTTCTGAAACTTCCAAAAAAGGCCAGAGGAAGGAATGGTCCTAAACTCACTCTATGAGGCCACCATCACCCTGACACTAAAACTAAAGGTACCACTGAAAAAGAAAATTACAAACCAGTATTATCACCAATGAACATAGATGCAAAAATCCTCAGCAAACACTAGCAAACCAACCCCAAAAATACATTAAAGAGATTATTCACCATAATGAAATGGGCTGTATCCCAAGGATACAAGGATTTTTCAATATCATCAAGTCAACTGATATGATATACCACATTAACAAATTGAAGAAGAAAAACATATTATCTCAACCAATGAAGAAAAAGCTTTTGACAAAATTCATCATCCATTTATGACGAAAAACCTCTTCAAAAAGTGGGCATATAGGGAAGCTAACTCAATATAGGAAGGACCATATAAGGCAAACTCACAGCAAACATCTTACTCAACAGTGAAAACCTGAAAGCATTTCCTCTAAGACAGAAATAAGACAAGGATGCCTACTCCCACTACTTTTATTCGCCACAGTTCTGGAAATCCTAGTCACAGCAATCAGAGAAGAAAAGAAATAAAAGGAATCCAAATTGGAGAAGACTTAAAACTGTCGCTCTTGGCAGGTGACATGATGTTATAAACAAAAAATCCTAAAAAACATTACCAGAAAAGTACTAGAGGTTACTACTAAATTTGGTAAAGTTACTGGATACAAAATTAATATAGAGAAATTTGTTGAGTTTCTATATGCTAACAATGAAATAAGAAAGAGAAATTAAGGAAACAATCTCATTGCCACTGCATCAAAAAGTATAAAATACCTGGAAATAAACCTACCCAAGTAGCCCAAAGACCTGTACTCTGCAAACTATAAGACACTGATGAAAAACATCAGAGATAACTCAGATAGATGGAGAGATATAGCATGTTCTTGGATTGAAAGAATCAATATTGTGAAAAGGACAATACTATCCAAGGCAATATAGATTAAACGTAATCCCTATCAAATTACCAATGTCATTTTAAAAAGAACTAGAACAAAAGTTTTATGATTTGTATGAAAACACAAAAAATCCCTGAATAGTCAAAATAATGTTGATTAAGTAGAATGGAGCTGGATGAATCATGCTCCCTGACTGAGGAATATATTCCAAAGCTACAGTCATCAAAACAGTATGGTACTGGCACAAAAACAGTCATATAGATTAATAGAACAGGACAGAAGGCCCAGAAATAAACCCTTGCACTTATGGTTAATTAATCTATGACAAAGGAGGTGAAAATATACAATGGAGAAAAGACAGTCCCTTCAACCAGTGTGCTGGAAAAGCTGGATGGCTATATGTAAAAGAATGAAATTAGATCATTCTTTAACACCACATACAAAATACACTCAAAATGAACTAAAGACCTATACTGACACAACATTGCTGAAAGAATTGAAGAAGGCCTGAATAAATGAAAAGATATACCATGCTGTGGGGTAGATGGCTCAATATTATTAGAAAATCTTTTCTTCTCAAATAGATCTAAAGATTCAATGCATTTCTAAGCAAATTCCCAGCAAGTCTCATCTGTAATAGAAACAAAACAAGTTGATTCTAAAATTTATATAGATATACAAAGAATCTAGAATAGAACAATCTTGAGAAAGAACAAATTGAGAGAACTTCAACTTTCAGTATAAAGCCAAAATAACAATAATGATGAGGTTTTGACATAATATCAACAACAAACAGATAGATAGAACAGTACTGAGATTAAAAAATACACACTTTTATATTCAGTTGAGTTTTTGCAAAATTACTAAAGCAATGCAATGGAGAAAAGAAACTATTTCAACAAGTAGTACTGAAATACAATTAGATATACATGTTGAGGGGGGGAGTAAACCTCAACTTCTACTTCACACTATAAACAAAACTTAATTTTAGTTGAATCAGAAACTAGCTAAAACTATAAAAATTAGAGAGGAAAATGTGGTAAAATATCTTCCTGAACTTAAAGTAGTACACAATAAGCATTAGTCATGAAAGAAAAAAATAAATAAATTACATTGTATCTAAATAAAAATAGTCTGCTCATCAAAAGGCGAAAATAAATAGGCAATTAATGAACTGAAAAATATCTTTGCAAAACATTTATCTTGGCAAAGGACTTTTTGTTCTGATAAACTAAAAGTTGAGTTCATCAATATCACAGATAAAACCAATATAGAAAGCTCAATTTGGTTCTTATTTAATGGCAGTAAGGTTTTGAAAAATAAAAACTATTTTGCTATTTAGAATATCAAATGGCAACCCACTCCAGTACTCTTACCTGGAGAATCCAATGGATAGAGAAGCCTGGTGGGCTACAGTCCATGGGGTCACAGAGAGTCGGACACGACTGAGTGACTTCACTTTCACTTTCAAAAGCATAAATTATTTAGGTTTAAGTCAATGAAATGTTTAGGAATTCAACTAGAAATTCCATATCAGTTAAATATACAGAATTCTATTGATGTAATTCAATTAATGTATCCAGGACAGGTAAATAACTCATTGGTATAAAACAAGTAACCCTTTTAGAAGCTGTGCAAAAGATCTGCAGTCACTTCCCAAAAGGTGATATACAAATGGACAATAAGAATATGACAGTGTTCAGCATCATTTTGATGGTGACTATCATAAGACAAACATCACTAGTCATCAGGGAAATGCAAGTAAAAAACACAATGGACTGATAATAGTTGATAGAATAGATAAAATTAAAATCCCTGACAACACCAAATGCTGGTGAGGATATGGAGCAACTCTAATACCCATACATTGCTGGTGTAAGTATAATACAAAATGTTGTAACCACGTTGGAAGAAGTTCTGAAAGTTTCCTAAAATATCAAATATAAACCTACTAGATGATTCATACTCTTCACTCTTCACTCAAGAAAAATAATAATATATATTCATATAAAGATTTGCACTCAAATGTTGAGACTGTGTTGAAACTGTGACACAGTCAAAAATGGAATATTTCAGGTGTCAGAAAAGCTACTGATACATGCAACAATATGAATGAATCTCAAAAACATTATAAACAGAAGAGAATACCTGCTAGATAACTCCATTGTATGACGTTCTAAAAGGGATTAAAACTAGTCTATGATGAAAGGATTTGAATCAAATGAATGAATATGACAAATGGGAAGGGACACAAAGAAACTTTTTGGAATGGTGAAAACGTTCTCTACACTGATGGGGATGTGTTACAGAGGTTATACTCATCACAACTCAGTGAATTTTACAGTTAAGGTATATGCATTTTACATGAAGTATATTATATCAGTTTTTTTTTAAAAGGCTACACATGGGATTAGTATAGAAGCTAGCATTTGCTTCTGCCTGACTCGAGGACAGAATTTAGTTTCTTTGTCTCTCTCTCTCTCTTTTTTTTCCTTTTACTGAGATATACATCAAATGACAATAAAAATAGAAGATTGTAACAATACTGAAATTGGTGTGGCCAATTAGGGATTTATCTCTTTAGTCAAAACAACTCCTTTGAATGTTAAGGAAGAATGGGCTGAATTCAGAAAATCAACTGAATCTACCTATCATCTCTTTTCCCTAACATATTCCACAAGTATGCAGACTATAACATGTAAAGATATTAAGAATTTAGGGCATGCTTGGAAAAGTGCCACTCAGCTTTACAAGCAATTAAACAAACACCAGATGTAGAGCTAGATTCCCAATCATGAATTTTAACTTATAATTCACTGAGAGGCTATAAAAATTCCTTAGAACTTCTCCTCTCTTACCTGCAATACTGAACTCTGGTGGTTTAGATAAACATCAAAGAAAAAAATCATGCATAAACAGTACAGGCAATGTGTCTTGCAGTGAATATTTTTCTTGGTATTTAACCAGTATTCTTAGTATTTAACATTTCATGCAGTGATGAGCACAGTAAAAGACAGAAATGGCAAGGACGTATCAGAAACAGAAGAGATATTTAGAAGACGTGGCAAGAATACCAGGCCCAGAGGGATGGGATGGGGAACACATGTAAACCCATGGCTGATTCATGTCAATGTATGGCAAAAACCACTACAATATTGTAAAGTAATTAGCCCCCAACTAAAATAAATAAATTTATTTTAAAAAAAGCCTTAACGACCCAGATAACCATGATGGTGTGGTCAATCACCTAAAGCCAGACATTCTGGAGTGTGAATGAAGTCAAGGGGGCCTTAAGAAGCATTACTACAAAGCAAGCTAATAGTGGTGATGGAATTCCAGCTGACTTATTTCAAATCCTAAAAGATGTGTTAAAGTGTTGCACTCAGTATGACAGCAAATTTGGACAACTCAGTAATGGCCACGGGACTGGAAAAAGTCAGTTTTCATTTCAGTCCCAAAGAAAGGCACTGCCAAAGAATGTTCAAACTATCATATAGTTGCATTCATTTCACATGCTAGCAAGATTATGTTCAAAATCCTTCAAGCTAGGCTTCAACGGTTTGTGAACTGAGAAATTTCCAGAAGTACAAGCTGGATTTAGAAAAGGCAGAAGAACCAGAGATCAAGTTCCTAATGTTCCTTGGGTCAGAGAAAAAGCAAAGGAATTAAAAAAAACTATTTCTGCTTCATTGTCTACACTAATGCTATTGACTCTGTGGATCACAATAAACTGTAGAAAATTCTTAAAGAGATGTCAATACCAGACCTCCTTACTTGTTTCCTGAGAAGCTTATGCAGGGAAAGAAGCAACAGCATCACATATGGGACAACAGACTGATTCAAAACTGAAAGGAGTATATTAAAGCTGTATATTGTCACCCTGCTTATTTAATTTATATGCAGTGTACATCATGTGATATGCTGGACTGGATAAAGCACAACCTGGAATCAAGATTGCTGGGAGAAATATCAATAACTTTAGATATGCAGATGATACCATATGATCGCAGAAAACAAAAATGGGTTAAAGAGACTCTTGATGAAGGTGAAAGAGTGAAAAGCTGGCTTAAAACTTAACATTCAAAAAACTAAGGTCATGGCATCCAGTCCCATCACTTAAATGGCAAATAGGTGAGGCTAAAGTGGAAAAAGTGATAGCTTTTATTTTCTTGGGCTCCAAAATCACTGCAGACAGTAAAAGCAGCCATGAAATTAAGATATACTTATTCCTTGGAAGAAAAGCTACGAAAAACAAAGACAGCATGTTAAAAAGCAGAGACAGAACTTTGCTGACAAAGGTCCATGTAGTCAAGGCTATGGCTTTTCCAGTAGTCATGTAAGGATATGAGAGTTGGACCATAAAGAAGGCTGAACACTGAAGAATTGATGCTTTGAAATTGTGGTGCTGAAGAAGACATTTGAGAGTCCCTTGGACTGCAAGGAGGTCAATTGAGTTGTTTCTAAAGGAAATCATAAGACTGTTCTATACATCTGTGTCTCTTATTCTGTCTCGCATATAGGGATATCATTACCATCTTTCAAATTTCATATATATGCATTAGTACACTGTATTGGTGTTTTTCTTTCTGGCTTACTTCACTCTGGGTTCAGGATGGGGAACACATGTAAACCCATGGCTGATTCATGTCAATGTATGGCAAAAACCACTACAATATTGTAAAGTAAGTAGCCCCCAACTAAAATAAATAAATTTACTATAAAAAGTAAAATAAATAAATAAAGGAAATCAACCCAGAATATTCATTGGAAAGACTGACACTACAGCTGAACTTCAAATACTCTAGCCACCTGATGTGAAGAGTTGTCTCATTGGAAAAGACCCTGATGCTGGGAAAGATTGAGAACAAGAGGAAAAGTGGGCAACAGAGGATGAGATGGTTGGATGGCATCACCAACTCAACGGACATGTGTTTGAGCAAACTCCTTGAGATAGTGAAGAATAGGGAAGTCTGGCATTTTGCAGTCATCTGGTGTTTCAAGGAGTCAGACATGATTTAGTGAGTGAAAAACAACAACAATCAGCATGTCAATTGTATAGCAACCTCCCCTGGGTATCACAGAATGCAGGTAAGTGGGAGATTCTAATCACTGTTATCAACAACATATAGAATCTCTCTACATATTAGGCTAATACTATCAAATATTATGGAGCACTGGGTTTCCCTGGTGGCTCAGTTGGTAAAGGATCCTCCTGCAATGCAGAGGACTCAGATTTGATCCCTGGGTGGGAAAGATCCCTTGGAGAAGAAAATGGCAACTCACTCCAGTATTCTTGCCTGGAGAATTCCATCGACAGAGGAACCTGGGGGGCTATAGTCAATGGGGTTGCAAAAGAGTCAGACATGACTGAGCATCTGAGCAATGACAATGACTCTTCCTCACTAGAGCTTCTCTGGAAATTGCTCAGAACTTACCTAGTGAAAGATCTGATACCCTTACATCTATGAGTTAAAGGTCTTCAAGAAAAGAAATTAATGCACTAATTCATTACAACTTTCAAGGATAAAGTATTAATAAAAGAAAATACTAAAGGAGATTCCAGTTTCATATTTTCAACCCTTACTTGGCCTAATTTTTAACTGTAAAGCCATCCTAAACTATCCACAGTACTCAAGACTCACTGTGCTATTTTATCTCTTTCCCCTACTTGGAATGTTCCCCTTTTCTTTGCTGATTAAATCCTACTCTTCACTCAGGACTGTGCAAATATCACAGCCTCTCTCCAAAAAGCTACATCACACTAACCCTAGGTATTTTCAATCTATGTTCTCAAATATCTAGCTTTTCTAGAGAATGAGGCAGGTCATTGAGGAAATGTACTTTGAAATATTAATCTTTGTGTCCTTGTGGTCTAGCTAAATGTAGGTGCTAAAAAACTGTTCAATTAAAGACAAAATGAGTTTATATGAAGCAGAGATTTTGGAACACCATCACCCTTACAGTTTGCTTAGGTTTCAACTTCATGAAGATACTTTCAGCTGTTTTGGATTTTTTTTTTTTTTTTAACATGTGTCTTCCTCCAGTAATAGGGCTTTTTATTTCCAGCCTAATCCAGTCGCACATCTTTGAGCTGACTTTCACTTTCTCTATAGTAAATGATATTTTCCCCCTATTTTCCTGATTCCAAACTCTTTCATGTTATATCTGGTCAACTTAATAGATTATGTCATTTATCCACCATGAAGCAAACTCTCTCCAGATTACTCACTGTTTAAAGTTCCCTATCAACTTCCTGGGCATCAGGAAACCTGAGCATTTTTCAAGCTGAATTCATATCCAGAATATCCAGAGTGCTTTCTATCATCATGAACAACTTTTCTTTCTCTCCTAAAAACAAATTGGGAATTAGTACACAATCTTTCTCACATCAGGTTTTCTGATTTGTTTGATTGATTTCTTCCACTATACTGTGCAATGTCAAAAGTACCATTGAAATCTCAATAACTTATCTGCAATTAGAGTGTCTCTTTGCCTCTCTAATGCAATAATATACTCTATTTAACTTCAAAAGAAAAAAATGAACTCTGGTTTACTGCCAGATGACTGCATTTGTATTTTAACTTTTAATTGTTTATTTTACTGATTTAAAGTCTTATGCAAAAGCAAAACTAATAAGACTGTGCCTTTGGCTGTATACTAAACATAAAAGAATACTATAATCATGTAAAATTTCAGCAAGTAAATCTTCAACAACAGGATAGCCTAGTTATTCAATAATAGAAACAGAAGTCAGTGACTATTTGTTTTTCACTTGTGACTTCATAATTGAAGACAGCATTGATATATCTATTGATTATATATATGTATGTATATACATGTTATATGTTATAATCTGAAATTGTACATACACAGAATTGTAGATGGGTAGGAATTCATGTGTGTGTGTGTGTGTGTATGTATGTATGTATGCATACATATATATATATCATTTCAGTTCAGTTCAGTCGCTCAGTCGTGTCTGACTCTTTGTGACTCCATGGACTAATGTACGCCAGGCCTTCCTGTCCATCGCCAATTCCCGGAGTTTACTCAAACTCATGTCCATTGAGTCGGTGATGTCATCCAACCATCTCATCCTCTGTTGTCCCCTTCTCCTCCTGCATTCAATCTTTCCAGTCTTTTCAAATGAGTCGGTTCTTTGCATCAGGTGGCCAAAGTACTGGAGTTTCAGCTTCAGTATCAGTCCTTCCAATGAATATTCAGGACTGATTTCCTTTAGGATGGTCTGGGTGGATCTCCTTGCAGTCCAAGGAACTCTCAACAGTTTTCTCCAACACCACAGTTCAAGAGCATCAATTCTTCAGCACTCAGCTTTCTTTACAGTCCAACTCTCACATCCATATAAGACTACTGGAAAAACCATAGCTTTGACTAGATGGAGCTTTGTTGGCAAAGTAATGTCTCTACTTTTTAATATGTTATCTGGGCTGGTTATAACTTTTCTTCCAAGGAGTAAATGTCTTTTAATTTCATGGCTGCAGTCACCATCAGCAGTGATTTTGAGCCCCCCAAAATAAACTCTGCCACTGTATCCAATGTTTCTCCATTTATTTATCATGAGGTGATAGGACGAGATGCCATGATCTTTGTTTTCTGAATGTTGAGCTTTAAGCCAACTTTTTCATTCTCTTCTTTCACTTTCATCAAGAGGCTCTTTAGTTCTTCTTCACTTTCTGTCATAAGGGTGGTGTCATCAGCAAATCTGAGGTTATTGATATTTCTCCCAGCAATCTTGATTACAGCTTGTGCTTCATCCAGCCCAGTGTTTCTCATGATGTACTCTGCATATAAGTTAAATAGGTAGGGTGAAAATATACAGCCTTGACGCACTCCTTTCTCGATTTTGAACCAGTCGGTTGTTCCATGTCCAGTTCTAACTTGCTTCCTGACCTGCATACAGATTCCTCAAGAGGCAGGTCAGGTGGTCTGGTATTCCCATCTCTTGAAGAATTTTCCACAGTTTGTGGTGGTCCACAAAATCAAAGGCTTTGCATAGTCAATAAAGCAGAAGTAGATATTTTTCTGGAATGCTCTTGCTTTTTCAATGATTCAACAGATGTTGGCAATTTGATCTCTGGTTCCTCTGCCTTTTCTAAAACCAGCTTGAACATCTGGGAGTTCATGGTTCACGTACTGTTGAAGCCTATCTTGGAGAATTTTGAGCGTTACTTACCAGTGGGTGAGATGAGTGCAATTGTGTGGTAGTTTGAGCATTCTTTGTCATTGCCTTTCTTCAGATTGTAATGAAAACTGACCTTTTCAAGTCCTGCGGCCCCTGCCAAGTTTTCCAAATTTGCTGGTGTATTGAGTGCAGCACTTTCACAACATCATCTTTTAGGATTTGAACTAGCTCAACTGGAATTCCATCACTGTCAATAGCTTTGTTTGTAGTGATACTTCCTAAGGCCCACTTGATTTCACATTCCAGAATGTCTGGCTCTAGGTTGGTGATCACACCATCGTGATTATTTGGGTTATGAAGTTATTTTTTGTATAGTTTTGTGTATTCTTGATACCTCTTCTCAACATCTTCTACTTCTGTTAGGTCCATACCATTTCTGTCTTTTATTGTTCCCATCTTTGCATAAAATGTTCCCTTTCTGTCTCTAATTTTCTTGAAGAGATCTTTTGTCTTTCCCATTTTTTGTTTTCCTCTATTTCTTTGCATTGATCGCTGAGGAAGGCTTTCTTATCTCTCCTTGCTTTTCTTTGGAACTCTGCATTCAACTGGGTATATCTTTCCTTTTCTTTTATATATATATATATATATATATACTATTTTTTAAAAAGTTACACCAACAAATAAAGAACATTTAACTGTAGGGTTATTGCTGTGTGCTTTCCCTTCTGTAAGGTCAAAAGAATATCTGGGGGGACAATTTTCAGGTGAGCCTATGCTGGCACGTCCTCTTGGATTATTGCACATGTACATAGTTAGAATATGGTGAAATATGGTCAAGGAAAAAAGAGAATGTGCAGATGAAGTAAAACATCACCTATGGCAAAAAGAAACTAGACTGAGGGGAAGGGCAAAGATTAAATCAACTATGCCAAAAGCAAAATCAGTCCATTATTAAAGCCCAGGGCTCAGAAAAGGAAGGGACATTTGCCATATGTCAGGGTGAAAGAATTTTCTCAGCCATTTTGGTAGGAGAGCTTTAACTTCTGTTCTCCTTGGCAAATAGGCTCAATGTAAAGTTTCTAAGTGAGAATTGACTGTGAATAATAGGACTATCATATTTCTCTCCCTGCAATTAGTTTTCCCCAAATTAGTCCTATTCTGGCAACTCACAACCTTAATAAATTCTAGATTCATTAGATGACTAATTTAATTAAAGCACTGCATCTTTTCACCTAAAAATGAACACCAACCCATCTACAATTTTGTATACATACAATTTCAGAGTATACCATAATGGAAAAAAAATACATAAGTGAAATGGAAACAAAAGGAAAATCAATGCCACGATAAGAAAAGCAAATCAAGTAGAATTCTAGGCAAAAAAGCATGAAGCTGAGAAAAGAAGATAATTTCATGGGTAAAACATAAATTGGAACTTGACTGTTCTGAATTTTATGTACCAAATAATACTGCATTGATATGCCTAAGATAAAATGACAGAATATAGGGAAATTTTAGGGAGAAAGCTGAGGAAACAATGTGGTGAAGACTTTTACATTTCTTTCCTGTTTTTGACTGACTAAGAAGGAAAAGCAAAGGAAGAAAATTAAATGTCAAAATAACATAATTTTAAAAGTTGATCTAATATGTGCTTGTATTTGTGCATGTGTATGTAGTTTGGTACTCTACAAATACCTTCTGAGTACTCATGGAAAATTTGCAAAAACTTACCATCTATTTTTATGGCACAAACAACCTTCAATAAGATTTTTTTTTAATGCAAAACAAACAAAAAAAGTTTAAAAGAGAAACAATAAGCTATTTAGAATTAAATCTCTCAAATAGTTCTTGTGTGAAAAGGGAATTAAACTCATTAAAGACACTATAGAGAAAGACACTATAAAAAAAGACACTATAGAGAAAATGGCACAAAAAAGATTACCTATAAAATGGATGAATTATTATATATACCCTGATAAATGCTTAAAGTTTAGATAATTAACAAATTGTAACTTAAGAATATACAAAAAATGAACCAAGATTGGGGAGTATGAAGAAAGATTCACTTAATCCATTAAATAAATGTTTATTAAAATCTGTGTTCCAGGACAAAAGCATAAAATAAGAAAATAAAACGGAAATAGTGGATATTTGAGGGTTAAATCTGAGACTTGTTCAAAGGGGAAAAAAATAACAACAACAGTGAAAACATAAAAATAGATGATCTATTCACCAAGGTAATTAAGAAAGGAAAGGAGTAAAGCACAAATACATAAAAACTGCAATTCAAAAGGAAAATAAAAATTGAGGGGATTTGTAACCCACAGATTTGCCTTGCAAAATAGTAAAATAAGTTATTAGAGAAAAGAAAATGATGTAAGTCAGAAACTCAGATCTACTCACATAAAGAAAGGAAGAGAATTAGAGAGAAACAAATGAAGGCAAAATAAAATCTTTATTTTTCTGAATAACTCTAACAATTAAGAATGTGGTTAAGATAATTTAAAAATGTATTCAATTATTACAACTTATAGATACTAAAAACATTTTTTTAAAGTAAAGCATCTGAGTAAAAGACAAATTAGGAGTTGGATTTCAGATGCATTAACTTAGAAAGTTTTAAACATGCAAGTCCAGCAGATGGGGAAGATGAAATCAGGAAAGAAAATTAAAAATAGCAATCAGTGAGGTAGAAAAACAATGAGAAGATGGTTCCCAAGATACCAATGAAATAATATTCTTATAAAAAGTAAAGCATATATTTTAAAATGCATACAAAATGTTGAATATGTATAAAAGAGAATGTTAACGGCAGTTGTTTTAATGCAGCAGGTGTGTCAGTGATTTACTTTCGGGTTTTTTGTTTCTATTTTCCAAAAATGTTCGGCGATAAATTCAAAACACTATTGCAATATGAAATGAGAAATATGAAAATAGTTTTATAAAGATCAGACCCTTTACTGATCTTTTTAAAAAAGTATTTTTAAAAGATCCGAATCTTCACTCTTACATAAGAATATACATGCTTATATCTAGCTTTATAGTAATGTTAGCTACAAATACTACAGAGAAACCTGCTGATAAAAATATCTAGAGCAACAGAAATACAGTGGAAGCTACGTATTTAATTTTCGGTTTCCAAGTAGACACATTGAAAAACATTACAAGAGACAGAGGAAATCAGACTTAATCACATTCTATTTAACTCATGTAATAAAACTATTGTTTAAATACATAACCAATATAAAAATATAAATGAGCTACTTCATTTTTTTTCCTTTAGTCTTTGAATCTGGTGTACATTTCACAAATATATCATATCAAAACTCATTTCCATATAGGACAGTGTAATTCTAGATTCTTGCCATGCAGAGTGAAAAAAGTGAAGTCACTCAGTTATGTCCGATTCTTGGCGACCCCATGGACTTAAGCCTGCCAGGCTCCTCAACCCATGGGATTTTCCAGGCAAGAATGCTGGAGTGGGTTGCTATTTCCTTCTGCAGGGGATTTTCCCGACCCAGGAATTGAACCCGGGTCTCCCACACTGAAGGCAGACTCTACTGTCTGAGCCACCAGGGAGCAAAGTATAGTCTAAAGACCAACAGTACTGGTATCATTGAGGAACTTGCAGGAAATGCACAAATTCAGTCCACACCCTGGACCTACTGAATCAGAATTTACATTTCTAACAAGTCATAAAATGATGCTGGTACATAGATCACATACTGAGTAACAAAACTATATATGTTTAACTCAAACTTCCTCCAGAGTTTCTGCAGTGCTTCCCTAGTTATTTCTTAACACTACTATCTTCATCCCTATCACTTCTCCACAGGACTGGAAAAAGTCAGTTTTCCTTCTAATTCCAAAGAAAGGCATTGACAAAGAATGTTCAAACTATCATACAGTGGCGCTCATTTCATATGCTAGCAAGGTAATGCTCAAAATCCTTCAAGCTAGGCTTCAACAGTACATGAACTGAGAAACTTCCAGATGTACAGCTGGATTTACAAAGGCAGAGGAACTAGAGGTCAAGTTTCCAATGTTCTTTGGATCAGAGAAAAAACAAGGGAATTAAAAAAAAATCTACTTCTGCTGCACTGACTATGTTAAAGTCTTTGACTGTGTGGGTCACAGTTTAAGAACTGTGGAAAATTCTTAAAGAGATGGCGATGTCAGACACCTTACCTGTCTCCTGAGAATCTGTATGCGACTCAGGAAGCAACAGATAGAACCAGACATCTAACAACAGACTGTTTCAAAATCAGGAAAGGAGAAAGTCAAGGCTGTATATTGTCACCCTCCTTATTTAACTTCATCATGTGAAATGCCGGGTTTGATGAATCAAAATCTAGAATCAAAATTGCCAGGGGAAATATCAACAATTGCCAGGGGAAATACCAACCAAGTATACAGATGATATCACTCCAATAACAGAAAGTGAAGAGGAACTAAAGAACCTCTTGATGAAGGTGAAAGAGGAGAGTGAAAACGCTGGCTTAAGACTCAACATTGAAAAAATGAAGATCATGGCATCCAGTCCCATCACTTCATGAAAATAGATGGGGGAAAAAAATAGAAACAGTGGCAGACTTAATTTTCTTGGGCTTCAAAATCACTGCATACAGTGACTGAAGCTGTGAAATTAAGAGACGTTTGCTCCTTGGAAGAAAAAATATGACAAACCTATACAGCATACTAAAAAGCAGAAACATTACTTTCCCTTTAAAGGTCTGTATAGTCAAAGTTATGCTTTTTCCAGTAGTCATGCATGGATGTGAGAGTTGGACTCTAAAGAAGGCTGAGTGCTGGAGAATTGATACTTTTGAACTATGGTGATGGAAAAGACTTTTGAGAGTCCCTTGGACAGCAAGGAGATCAAACCAGTCTATCCTACAGGAGATCAACTCTGAATATTTATTGGAAAGACTGATGCTGAAGATGAAGCTCCAACACTTTGGGTACCTGATGCAAACAGCCGACTCATTGGAAAGGAACCTGATGCTTGGAAAGACTGAAGACAGGAGGAGAGGGGGATGATACAGGATGAAATGGCTGGATGGCATGAGTTCGGGCAAACTCCTGGAGATAGTGAAGGACAGGGAAGGCTGCTGTGCTGCAGTGCAGGGGGTCACAAAGTGTCGGAAATGACTTAGTGACTGAACACCAACAGATATTGAAAACATGGTTGTTTGGATTTGGAATTATCCAAGCTTCTCAATTTCTTCCTTAATATTTTTACATATTATGGTCATTTAATTTTTTTAAATAAATTTATTTATTTTAGTTGGGGGCTAATTACTTTACAATATTGTAGTGGTTTTTGCCATACATTGACATGAATCAGCCATGGGTTTACATGTGTTCCCCATCCTGAACCCCCCTCCCACCTCCCTCCTCATCCCATCCCTCTGGGTCATCCCATTTCCCCAGCCCTGAGCGTTTGTCTCTTGCATCGAATATGGTCATTTAATTAGTTTGCAAAACTTCCTCTAGAACTTGGACCTATTAAACTGTTGGTTAGGTACAACTTTTCTTTTAAATACATAGGAAGAAACCTTTTTTGTTTTGGCCATGCCATGCAGCTTCTGGGATCTTAGTCCCCCACTCAGTGTTTTTACCTGAGTTTTGTCACTGAAAGTGTGGAATCCTAACCACTGGATTACCAAGGAATTCTCAGGAAGAAATTTTGCTTTTAGAAGAAAAAATGGGTTTGAATATTATCCATTAATATAACTTTCATAAATATCTGCATAAAATTAGTGCAAAATAATAGAAACACAACTGGTACCTAGGAGATGCTTTGACCAGAGCCGCCAACCAGTAATGGGGGCTATGCATTGTACTCCAGGACATAGGGCCCTAAAGGATAGTCCTAGTAGGAGAACAGATGAGTCTTCCATTCCTTCCTTCGCAAATCATTTAGTATATTATATAGGGGTTATGGGTAAAAAGTGCATAGGGTATAGTGCATGCCCTTGAAGTATCTCAGATGGGAAAGCCAGATATGCAAACAGAAATCTGTTGATTAAGACTCAGAATTCTGGAGGCCCTTGGCTTCAAATTTCAATTTCACTCATTATTAGGTGTTTGTGGGCACCTGGACCAAAGTGGGTCTTGGGATGGGTGATCTTGTGTATATTACATAACCTTTCGGTGTCTCTGTTTTTTCCTCTGTAAAATACCCTTGGTAGGACTTGTATTGCACATGGTAACCAGCACATAGTGTTATTTGGAGAAATGATCAATTGTTGTTCAATCACAAAGTCATTTCCAACTTTTTGCGACTCATGGACTGCAGCATGCCAGGTTTCACTGTCCTTCACTGTCTCCTGGAGCTTGCTCAAACTCATGGCCATCGAGTCGGTGATGCCATCCAAACATCTCATCCTCTGTCAACCACTTCTCCTCCTTTCAATCTTTCTCAGCATCAGGGTCTTTTACAATGAATCAGTTCTTCACATCAAGTGGTCAAAGTATTGGAGCTTCAGCTTCGGCATCAGTCCTTCCAATGAATATTCAGGACTGATTTCCTTTAGGATTGACTGATTTGATCTCCATGCAGTCCAAGGCACTCTCAAGTCTTTTCCAACACCACAGTTCAAAAGCACCAATTCTTCAGTGCTCAGCTTTCTTTATGGTCTAACTCTCATATCCATGCATGACCACTGGAAAAACCATAGCTTTGACTGTATGGAACTTTATTTACAAAATGATGTCTCTACTTTTTAATGCACTGTCTAGGTTTGTCATATTCTTTTCTTCCAAGGAGCAAGCATCTTTTAATTTCATGGCTGTGGTCACCATCAGCATTGATTTTGGAGCTCAAGAAAATAAAGTCTGCCACTGTTTCTATTTTGTCCCCATTTGCCTTGAAGTGATGGGACCAGATGCCATGAGCTTTGTTTTTGAATGTTGAGTTTTAAGCCAGTTTTTTTCACTCTCCTCTTTCATCTTCATCAAGAGCTTCTTTAGTTCCTCTTCACTTTCTGCCATTAGGCTGGTATCATCTACATACCTGAGGCTTTTTTATACTTTCGCTCTCAATCTTGATTCCAGCTTGTGATTCATCCAACCCAGCATTTCACATGCATATAAGCGAAATAAGCAGAGTGACAATATGCAGCCTTGATGTACTCTTTCCCAACTTTGAGCCAATTATTTGTTCCATGTCTAGTTCTCACTGTTGCATTTTGACTTGCATACAGGTTTCTCAGGAGACAGGTAAAAGTGGTCTGGTATACCCATCTCTTTAGTAATTTTCTACATGTTGTCACCCACACAGTCAAAGACGTTAGCATCATCAGTGAAACAGAAGTAGATATTTTTCTCTGGAATTCTGTATGATGCAATGGATGGTGTGTTGGTGTTCTGGTGGGTGGAGCTGGATTTCTTCTCTCTAGAGTGCAATGGAGTGTCGAGTTTTGAGTTTTGAGACGTCTATGGGTTTGGTGTGCCTCTGGGCAGCCTGTATATTGATGCTCAGGGCTATGTTCCTGCGTTGCTGGAGAATTTGCGTGGTATGTCTTGCTCTGGAACTTACTGGCACTTGGGTGGAGCTTGGTTTCAGTGTATATGTGGATGCTTTTGGATGATCTCTTATTAATTAATGTTTCCTCTGGCTTTCAGTCTTATTCTTGCAGTAGCCTCAAGACTTCTCCATCCATACAGCATTGATAATAAAACTTTTAAGTTAACGGTGGAAAGATTCTCCACAGTGAGGGATACCCAGAGAGGTTCACTGAGTTACATGGAGAGGTGAAAGGAGGGGGGGGGTTGAGGTGATCAGGAGGAGAAGAGGGGGACTCAAACGTGGAGAGAGCAGTCTAGCCAGTAAGCACTTCCCTCTGTGCTCTCCATAGTCTGGAACCCTCAGAGAGGTTCACAGAGATACATGGGGGGTGGGAGGTAATAGAGGTGAGCATGAGTAGAAAGGGAGGAATCAAGTGGGGAGAGAGAGATCTGGGGAGTATTCTGTTTCCGAAGTGTTCTCCGGTGCCCAGAACACCCTCAGAGATTCACAGCATTGGGTTGAGAAGAGAAGGAGGAGGGTGGGAGATAGAGGTTCCCTGGGGGAGGAGAAAGAGCATCAATAGGGGGAGAGAGTAATCAAGCCAGTAATCCCACTCCTGAGCAAAAATGAGTACTAAAGATTGGGTTCTTAAATGTACAAAATTGACATCAAATATGTAAAACAAAGATTAAAAATCTAGAGTAGAAGTTAGACTATTGAAAAAATACAATATAAAAAAAGAAAAAAGAAAACAAAATCACGAAAAGTATAAGATATATGTATGCAGTTTGCTTTAAAAATGGGGTTTCTTTTTTTTTGCAAGGTAATAGTGGGTTATAAAAATGAAAATCAAAGGTGTAATAGAGGACTTAAAGAAAAAAGTAAAAAAAAAAATTAAAAAAAAAAGATAATAGTAAAAATATATCCAGGACTTTCTCTGGAGCTGTTGTGAGCAGTGTGGGGTCTGTTCAGTTTCAGATAGATACTTGTTCCTGGTTATACTTTTCAAGATCTATAGGCCCCTTTCAATGCAGTCGGTGATAACTACAGGGATTTAAATCTGTTGGCCTGTCACTTCCAAAGCGCTTCCCTCTGTTTATTTGGCTTCTGTTTGCAGGTCTCTTCGGTGTCTAATATCTGCCCTGCCACAAAGGAGCAGAGGTGGTCTCTTTAGGTTCGCTTGTTCAGTCGTGCTGTGGAGAGGGAGGAACACTGCAAACCAATATCACTGGCGTGTGTGTGGAGAGCTCACAGTGTCTCGGCCGCACTGGGTTTGCCCCCGCTCATGGCCTGTGTGCTTTCCCAGTCTACCCTCCTCAGGCTTCAGGTTACTCAGCCGGGGAGTGGGCCCTGAGATGCGTGCACTTCCCAGGTCTAAGCCGCTCAGGTTCAGGTTCCCGGGTACTCCACAAAGGCACAGACTCGGTTGGGCCCGCGGCTTGTGCCTTTCCCGGTTGGAGCAGCTCAGGCAGCCAGGAATTTGGTGAACGCACTCTCCCTTGTTGGGGCGGTGCGGCTTATCACCTCCCTGGTCCCCTCCTTGGTTTACGGGCGCGCCCGGCTCCGGTGTGCTTTGTGTTAGTTCTGGGGAGCTGGTCTCTGGCTGCGACTCTCCCGGCGGCTGTGGATCTCAGGCAGTCTTTGCTTAGAAACTGGAAGCCTGTTTGCAGTTTGGTAGAAGGTGCCCTCTCTGGGGCTGAGTTTGCCTCTTTCCGGCTCTGGCTAGTCCCGCCTGCCTGCTGTGTCCTGTGGGGGATGGGGGCGGTCCGCAGCCTGTTAGCTCTCCTTTGGTATTGCTCAGTCCTTTGTTCTGTGAGCGGGCCGGCAGTGCCTTAGATTTGGGCTTTTCACTGGATAGTTCTCTCTCTCTGGCTGTCCCACAGTTTAGGTTGCTATCTCACGTTAGCTCCCTCAGATTGCTGTCAGGGCATTCGGCCAGGTCCTTACCCTAAGCAGTGCCGCCCGCTCCTCTCCGTTCAGCCCCCACTTGCTGGTGGCGGATGTGAGCGTCTGGGGTTCTTTGCTGGGAGTTGCCTTTAGCACGTAATCTGTGGGTTTTATTTATTTTTTCTCCCGGTTATGTTGCCCTCTGAGATTCGAAATCTTCCCCCAAACCCGCGGGTGAGAGGGTTTCCTGGCGTTTGGAAATTTCTTCTCTTTTACGGCTCCCTCCCTGGGACGGGTTCAGTTCAGTTCAGTTGCTCAGTCGTGTCCGACTCTTTGCGACCCCATGAATTGCAGCACGCCAGGCCTCTCTGTCCATCACCAACTCCCGGAGTCCACCCAAACGCATGTCCATCGAGTCGGTTACGCCATCGAACCATCTCATTCTCTGTCGTCCCCTTCTCCTTCCGCCCCCAATCCTACCCAGCATTAGGGTCTTTTCCAATGAGTCAACCCTTCCCATGAGGTGGCCAAAGTATTGGAGTTTCAGCTTCAACATCAGACCTTCCAATGAACACCCAGGATTGATCTCTTTTAGGATGGATTGATTGGATCTCCTTGCAGTCCAAGGGACTCTCAAGAGTCTTCTCCAACACCACAGTTCAAAAGCATCAATTCTTTGGCGCTCAGCTTTCTTCACCATCCAACTCTCACATCCATACATGACCACTGGCAAAACCATAGCCTTGACTAGACGGACTTTTGTTGGCAAAGTAACGTCTCTGCTTTCAAATATGCTATCTAGGTTGGCCATAACCTTCCTTCCAAGGAGTAAGTGTCTTCCAATTTCATGGCTGCAATCACCACCAGCAGTGATTTTGGAGCCCAAAAAAATAAAGTCTGACACTGTTTCCACTGTTTCCCCATCTATTTCCCATGGAGTGATGGGACCAGATGCCATGATCTTAGTTTTCTGAACGTTGAGCTTTAAGCCAACTTGTCCACTCTCCTCCTTCACCTTAATCAAGAGGCTCTTTAGTTCTTCTTCACTTTCTGCCCTAAGGGTGGTGCCATCCGCATATCTGAGGTTATTGATATTTCTCCCTGCAATCTTGATTCCAGCTTGTGTTTCTTCCAGCCCAACGTTTCTCATGATGTACTCTGCATATAAGTTAAATAAGCAGGGTGACAATATACAGCCTTGACGTACTCCTTTTCCTATTTGGAACCAGTCTGTTGTTCCATGTCGAGTTCGAACTATTGCTTCCTGACCTGCATACAGGTTTCTCAAGAGGCAGGTCAGATGATCTGGTATTCCCATCTCTTTCCGAATTTTCCACAGTTTATTGTGATCCACACAGTCAAAGGCTTTGGCATAGTCAATAAAGCAGAAATAGATGTTTTTCTGGAACTCTCTTGCTTGTTAGATGATCCAGCGGATGTTGGCAATTTGATCTCTGGTTCCTCTGCCTTTTCTAAAGCCAGCTTGAACATCTGGAAGTTCATGGTTCACGTATTGCTGAAGCCTGGCCTGGAGAATTTTGAGCATTACTTGGTCAACAAAAGAGTCCAAAATGCAGTACTTGGATGCAATCTCAAAAACGGTAGAATGATCTCTGTTCGTTTCCAAGGCAAACCATTCAATATCACGGTAATCCAAGTCTGTGCCCCGACCAGTAACGCCGAAGAAGCTGAAGTTGAACGATTCTATGAAGACCTACAAGACCTTTTAGAACTAACACCCAAAAAAGATGTCCTTTTCATTATAGGGCACTGGAATGCAAAAGTAGGAAGTCAAGAAACACCTGGCATAACAGGCAAGTTTGGCCTTGGAGTACAGAATGAAGCAGGGCAAAGGCTAATAGAGTTTTGCCACAAGAACGCACTGGTAATAGCAAACACCCTATTCCAACAACACAAGAGAAGACTCTACACGTGGACATCACCAGATGGTCAACACCGAAATCAGATTGATTATATTCTTTGCAGCCAAAGATGGAGAAGCTCTATACAGTCAGCAAAAACAAGACCGGGAGCAGACTGTGGCTCAGATCATGAACTGCTTATTTCCAAATTCAGACTTAAATTGAAGAAAGTAGGGAAAACCACTAGACCATTCAGGTATGACGTAGATCAAATCCCTTATGAGTATACAGTGGAAGTGACAAATAGATTTAAGGGACTAGACCTGATAGACAGAGTGCCTGATGAACTATGGACAGAGGTTCGTGACATTATATAGGAGACAGGGATCAAGAAAATCCCCATGGAAAAGAAATGCAAAAAAGCAAAATGGCTGTCTGAGGAGGCCTTACAGATAGCTGGGAAAAGAAGAGAAGCGGAAAGCAAAGGAGAAAAGGAAAGATATTCCCATCTGAATGCAGAGTTCCAAAGAATAGCAAGGAGAGATAAGAAAGCCTTCCTCAGCGATCAATGCAAAGAAATAGAGGAAAACAACAGATTGGGAAAGACTAGAGATCTCTTCAAGAAAATTAGAGATACCAAGGGAACATTTCATACAATGATAGGCGGACAGGTATCCATCCCTAAATCTTTTGTCTCTCTTTTTATCTTTTATATTTTCTCCTACCTCCTTTCGAAGATAATGCGCTGTTTTTCTGGATGCCTGATGTCCTCTGCCAGCGTTCAGAAGTTGTTTTGTGAAGTTTGCTCAGAGTTCAGACATTCTTTCAATAAATTTGTGGAGGAGAGAGTGGTCTCCCCGTCCTATTCCTCCACCATCTTCTGGGGTGTTCAGTTCTTATTCCTTTTTCCTTTGGCATGTTCAACTTTCTGTTTCTCATCTGATCACACTGAAGTAGTTGAAGTGTTCTCAAAGACTTGGAGTCCTGTGTAGTGAAACACCTTGAGCCTTTTGTTAGATTCTCAAGTTTTCTGCTAACAACATGCTGCTTTTCCAAGGTGTCAGCAAGTCAGAAACACCACCTGCCTCATAGATGGCCCCAGGATCTGCCCCTATAAAAGCAAACTCCACAAAGAGTTTGTTTTTATGATAAGATGTAGAGGTGTCTATTGTGTGAATATACTTTCTACCACTTAAAAGCTGTGTTCCTACAGTTACTTTTTTCTTAACTGGATGAGATACTTAACCACTACGAACCTCAGGTTTCACCTACAATAATGTGGTATGTTTACCTACGTCCTAGATTGTCTGTTCCCTGGGTTAGGAAAATCCCTTGGAGAAGGAAACGGAACACACTCCAGTATTCTTGCCTGGAAAATCCCAAGGACAGTGGAGCCTGGCAGGCTACAGTATATAGGGTCAGTCGCAAAAGAGTTGGACACAAATTAGCAACTAAATAACAACAACAAAAAAAGAGTATCTAACAGTATTAACTGAGAATAATATATATGACAAATACAGTGTAAATAATACGCTGATAAATAACTTCTCATATTCACTCTAACCCTTAACCACAGGAGTTTTGAGGCCTCAAATTTTTACAGCTTCCAATTGCCAGCACAAACATTTCCACATCACCCACTTCCAAGATGCATTTGTCCTTCAGATACAATTCATGTTAAATAATATGTGTATGCAATATTCTATTTACTTACTAACAACTATATTGGGAAATCTCTTGGATGGAGTCTGGGTTAGGTTTATTTTCTTTATCAGGCATCTAATACAATGCCAAGAATAAACAGTCACTTAATAAAGCTCTGTTGTTGATAACAAGTGTCACCAAAGTCTTTAAAAAACTTTCCATGAACCTGTCAGTTTGGTCCCTACCCCAGTTCTACCCTCTCATCTTACAGGTCCTCCATCACCAACCTCCACTTGCTTTCTGCAAAACAATCATTATTAGAAAACATTTCAAATGTACAGAGAAACAAAATATCCATCTCTCTACAACTCAGATTTCATAAGCATTTCACTTTGTCATATCTTATTCAAGTTCTAGTTTTTAAGATCTATAAATGTTTCAGATATAATTGTGAACTTTTTAATCCAATTTTACTTCCTTCTTCCTCTGGGGAAACCACTGTCCTATTATGAGTTTAATTTTTATCTCACACGTTAGTAAAGTAATGCTCAAAATTCTCCAAGCTAGGCTTCAGCAATACGGGAACCGTGAAATTCCAGATATTCAAGCTGGTTTTAGAAAAGGCAGAGGAACCAGAGATCAAATTGCCAACATCTGCTGGATCATCGAAAAAGCAAGAGAGTTCCAGGAAAACATCTATTTCTTTATTGACTATGCGAAAGCCTTTGACTGTGTGGATCACAATAAACTGTGGAAAATTCTGAAAGATATGGGGATACCAGACCACCTGACCTGCCTCTTTAGAAACCTGTATGCAGGTCAGAAAGCAACAGTTCGAACTGGACATGGAACAACAGACTGGTTCCAAATAGGAAAAGTAGTACTTTAAGGCTGTATATTGTCACCCTGCTTATTTAACTTACATGCAGAGTACATCATGAGAAACGCTGGGCTGGAGGAAGCACAAGCTGGAATCAAGATTGCAGGGATAAATATCAATAACCTCAGATATGCAGATGACACCACCGTTATGGCAGAAAGTGAAGAAAAACTAGAGGGCCTCTTGATGAAAGTGAAAGAGGAGAGTGAAAAAGTTGGTTTAAAGCTCAACAGTCAGAAAACTAAGATCATGGCATCCGGTCCCATCACTTCATGGAAAATAGATGGGGAAACAGTGGAAACAGTGTCAGACTTTATTTTTCTAGGCTCCAAAATCACTGCAGATGGTGACTGTAGCCATGAAATTAAAAGACACTTACTCCTTGGAAGGAAGGTTATGACCAAACTAGACAGCATATTAAAAAGCAGAGACATTACTTTGTCAACAAAGGCCTGTCTAGTCAAGGCTATGGTTTTGCCAGTGGTCATGTATGGATGTGAGAGTTGGAATGTAAAGAAAGCTGAGCGTCGGAGAATTGATGCTTTTGAACTGTGGTGTTGGAGAAGGCTCTTGAGAGTCCCTTGGACTGAAAGGAGGTCCAACCAGTCCATCCTAAAGGAGATCAGTCCTGGGTGTTCACTGGAGGGACTGATGTTGAAGCTGAAACTCCAATACTTTGGCCACCTGATGGGAAGAGCTGACTCATTTGAAAAGACCCTGATGCTGGGAAAGATTGAGGGCAGGAGGAGAAGGGGACAACAGAGGATGAGATCATTGGATGGCATCACCAACTCAATGGGCATGGGTTTGGTTGACTCCAGGAATGGGTGATGGACAGGGAGGCCTGGTGTGCTGTAGTTCATGGGGTCACAGAGTCAGACACAACTGAGTGACTGAACTGAACTGAACTGAACTTAATTTGAGCAAAAGTGGAGCTATAGTATCTATCTCACAGGGTTATGAGAATGAAATAAAATATATAATGAGGCTGACAATGAGTTAAATGTACAATAGTTGGATCTATCATCCTCATAATCACCATCGTTGTTGTCATCATTGTTGTCTCTATTGCTTTTCTCAGACATTTTCCTGTCTACTCCAGCCAGTGTAGTTTTGCTTTTCTGAAATCTAGAACTCTCTTTCAAAATGCTCTATATATACCCATAGTGTAGCTAAGTTCCTGATACATAGCCAGTGCACATATTTATACATTAAATGAATGTTATAAAGATTGGACCAATGGCCATACATTCTCTTATTTCAGGCATAGTCTTAAAATGCATTAGACATTGTCCTTTAGAAAAAAGAATTAAAAGAATTAAAAGAAATGAGGACAACCTCAGACGTCTGGGACAATGTTAAACACACTAACATACGAATCATAGGAGTCCCAGAAGAAGAAGACAAAAAGAAAGACCATGAGAAAATACTCGACGAGATAATAGTTGAAAACTTTCCAAAAGTGGGGAAGGAAATAATCACCCAAGTCCAAGAAACCCAGAGAGTCTCAAACAGGATAAACCCAAGGCAAAACATCCCAAGACACATAATAATCAAATTAACAAAGATCAAACACAAAGAACAAATATTAAAAGCAGCAAGGGAAAAACAACAAATAACACACAAGGGGATTCCCATAAGGAGAACAGCTGATCTTTCAATAGAAATTCTTCAGGCCAGAAGGGAATGGCAGTTCTCTAATAATATTCAGGCTACTATTCATTCATCTTGAAAAAAATCCAGAATAATGATAATCTCTTAGTATTTCAAGTGGCCCTGATTACTTGTTTGTTAGTATCTTTATGCTTCTCTAATACCTGACTTCAGAGAAGAATGAGACAAAATTAAGGTTCTTGAAGTTCAAAAGCTGAGCTAAAACCTGACAAGGTATTGGAAAGATGGGAACCTAGTATTCTAAATATTTAAAAATCCTCTCAAGGTAAAAGCAGTTTTTCAGTTTGTTATAACCCAACTTGCTGTCTCTAATTAAAAAAAAAATAGAATTTGCCATTTAATATTATTTGCAAATAAAATTCTCCTTTTTTTATTTAATAGCAACAATCAAGGAAGCAACTGGTCTTACTTGCTTCCCCCATACACTAATTACACACTTTAGTGCAAAGATCAGCATAATTAAAGAATTAGAAAACAATGAGAATTATTCAGGATAATTTGTAATATCAGTGCCCTGATGGATTGGGTTCAGATTCCAGAATATGATTGGAAGGACTTAAGTTTTGGCAGCACTTTAGGTTGGGAGCTCCTTTATGAGGCACTTGCACATTAATCCAGGCTCCCATTCTCATTAATACTGACGAGAGAAGACAGTTAATTGAATTATGTATGAAGCACTACTGATTAAATAATATTTCACTCCCCACTATAAAATTAGCTTTGCTGGATTAACATCCACTGCTGTCTCTGACACAATGTCATAAAAACCTCTTCTCAAGCACACACTTTGATTCTTTTCCATCTGTTCAACTGATGTAAGCATCTCAGTTTCCACTGGACTCAACCACTCTTCCACTCTGACATGAGGTCACTTTAGAGAACTGATATTAATAGGTATTCATTAGCATCTGTGTAATTATGAGCAAAAATTCTCCTGGTGCCCCACCAGGAGGACATTATTATTATTCTGAGGGCATTATTATTTAAATCCACTGTGGAATGTGAAGAAAAATTCTAATCATTTATAACTGTATTCTGCATAAGGAAGAAAATAACTCAAGATCTTTCAAATTAGCCTGGAAAAAATTACTTTTTGAGCTGCATTTGTGGTTCTGCCTACATTTTCTACACCTTCCTCTTCTCATGCAATCCCAGCGATATCTGTTGAGAAAACAAAATCTCTCCGTGTCAAGAATACACTCAAATCTTTCCTCTCTCCTGCCTTCTCTCCCTTTCTTCTTTCTTTTGATTTGTCTCTTTCTTATTATGACATATACTAGGTACCAGATGCTGTAATGGGTGCTGTTATACAGAGATAATAAAGCTGTCATTACTCTTTTAGAGGAGCTCACATCTTAATAAGCAGTAAAACAGGCATTTGGATATTTCACATCATGTGATGTAGAGATATGAACAGTGCAGAGGAAGGAGTGACCAATCCTACTTGGAGAAGTTGAAAAGGCTTTGAAATTGGAAGTAACAAATAGGGTGAGTCTTGAAAGATGAGTTGGGATTTTCTAGATCCTGACTCCAATAGAAGAAAGAAAAACAGTACAGGGTGAATTAAACGGTATTTAGACCCATCATCCACTGAGGTACTGGAATAGAGACTAGACTAATAAATAATCCAGGAGTTTTGTTTCTCTCTATGATTTAAACAAGATTTGCTGAATACGATCAGTTCTCCGAGGATGATAGTATATTACTAGGCGATGTGGTGCAATGGAAGGAAAACATCAACAGGTCAAAATTGTTAAGGAAAACATCAACAGGTCAATCAAGTTAAATCACCTGGTCTGGGCTTTAGTTTCTTCAACTCTAATGTAAGAAGTTTGGTCATGACACGTCCTACTGAAAGTCTGCAAACATCTGACTGATAGTAGAGGATGAGGTTGGCTTATCTCCAGAAGAGGTAAGCTAGAAGGCTACCTTGATGAATTTACTAGAGATCAGTGTCTGGCATCTCACTTTGAAGGTCTCAGAACTTCATTTTATCAGGCTACAATGATCTGGACTTGAGTACCTGATTTACATAGACTAAATTTATGAGATTAAAGTTTATAAATCAAGCTCTTGATTTATAATACACATTCTTATCAGTCTATCTTAAAATTTTCTTCTTAAAGGGAAAGCCATATTTTAATCAAAGATTACTTAAGCATGAACTGAAAGCATAGGAAATTGAATGTTTTAAATGTTTATGACACACATGTCCTGAAGGCACCTGCCTCAGTTCATCAAGGGGAACGACTTCATAGTAGGCTGGACCAGGAAACTCTTTCTAAGATAGTGTTAAAGAGTCACTGTGAACTTCCAATGCTCAGATTTATCTTTTCCTCTAAACGTTCCTAAGTCACCAATTTTTCTTTCTATCAGTTCAGTTCAGTTCAGTCACTCAGTCGTGTCCGACTCTTTGCGACCCCATGAATTGCAGCACGCCAGGCCTCTCTGTCCATCACCAACTCCCGGAGTCTACCCAAACCCATGTCCATCGAGTCGGTGATGCCATCCAACCATCTCATCCTCTGTCGTCCCCTTCTCCTCCCGCCCCCAATCCTACCCAGCATTAGGGTCTTTTCCAATGAGTCAACCCTTCCCATGAGGTGCCCAAAGTATTGGAGTTTCAGCTTCAACATCAGACCTTCCAATGAACACCCAGGATTGATCTCTTTTAGGATGGATTGATTGGATCTCCTTGCAGTCCAAGGGACTCTCAAGAGTCTTCTCCAACACCACAGTTCAAAAGCATCAATTCTTCGGCGCTCAGCTTTCTTCACCGTCCAAGTCTCACATCCATACATGACCACTGGCAAAACCATAGCCTTGACTAGACGGACTTTTGTTAGCAAAGTAATGTCTCTGCTTTTAAATATGCTATCTAGGTTGGCCATAACCTTCCTTCCAAGGAGTAAGCGTCTTAGCGTCTTTTTCTTTCTATAGATGTCAGTAAATATATAGTGTCTGCATATATTGATCACTCAATAAATTCTCAACAAATTTGTGGGGCATCTCTTCTTAAGATGATTATCTATTTCTAATGTCCCAATGGGTTGATTTAATAATTCAAACTGGAGAGAACAATCTTACTTTTCATATAGCTAAGTTCTTAGAAGTTCCTTGTATCTACCTTCCAACCTATATCTTCTGACTCTAAGATTCCAAGACTTATAATAAATTATCTTTTCAAGGTTTGCAAAATATTAGACATACAGAAGATGCTTGAATGGAACAGAATGTGACAACCTAGCAATCAATAAATAAGCACAGTCATATAAACAGAAAAGGGAAAAGATGTCAAGATCATGACTGATACAGAAAGCTATCTTTCAGGAAGATAGCCACGTAAAGCATCTTACCTTTCAAATTTCAAGTTCATTAAGTACTTATTACAAACAAGGCAACCAAGAGAAAAGAATAAAGCCTAACATTTAGTATTTAGATTATTAGAAAAATGTCATTATTTAATTAAAATTAATTGCTTTTATGCTGTGCTTTGCTTGTTGCAAATAAGTAAAAATATTCAGGAAATTAAATGCCAAAAACACAACTGCTGAATTTTCAAGAATTTTTAAGAATTTTGTTTATGCTCAGCACGACTTCAGAAAAAAAAAAAACAAAAAAAACTTAGGCCAATAATGGTTTGATCATTCAACCATTCAAAAAAATTAAACCTTCAGCAGACCAAATAAACATTTTAATTAAAGTTATATTCAGTCCTTACATTCAATGACATTCTCTAACCAAAAGAACTGGGTCTAACAAAAAGAGAATGTAAATGGAAAAAAAAAGTGTAGCTGAGGTTAATTTCTAAATTTCTATAATATCTGATAAAGTTGTGTGGTCTTTGTGCAAAGATGTCTGTCTATCCAGGGCTAAGAATGACCCAACTGAAACAGTTAGATTTTCAGAACTAATTTCTCGTATTATTTTTGCTTGAAAACCTTTCTCATGGCTTCCTTTTAGAAATAAAATGAATCTAGATTGGCTAATATGTTCCTTCACAAATCACATATTCTTCTTAACTTAGGAGTATTCACTGTTCTTGAAATAAAATAATCAAAGCCACTTCTTTCAATCAACTTCTCAACATTCTCAGAATATACAATAGTCTACAGAATAAACACTAATACTGTCAACGTATGTCACGTATTCAGTAAAACACAACAATTGAAAGCCAAATAATACTAGTAGTTATTATTTATTGAATTCCTCAAATATATCTTGCCAGCTGTGCTGGGGAATCAGTGATAAATAAAGCACTTTTTGCCACTGAGGAGTTCCTGGTCAACCAAGAGAAGTAAACATGTAAGCAGATGGTCATTATAGAGGAAGATGTGTGTTGTAAGAGCACAGATGAGGAAGAAGCTCTTTCCAATAGGAGTGAGGCGACTCTCCCATCTTCTTCATGGTGTCATTATCTAGTCTGCACTTTGAAGTCATATCCCTCTTCTCTTTCATCCTTTAATATCAAATCGAAATTTCTACTTTGGAAATATCTCGGCCTTCTCATTTCAATACTAAAGGATTAGGCCCTCAGCATCTCTTGCCTGGACAACTACAACAACATCTTTGCCACTATTTTCCTCCTTCCAAAAATGATTACAATCAATTCTGACCAGCATTAATACAAAGATTGCCATTGGCTCTGATTTTTCCACAAGATCAAGTTCAATCTCTTCAACATGGTTTAGGTAACTTTTCACAAGCTCCATCCTCAAGTCCCACATCATCACTCAGGTTATACCAAACTTCTCTTGATTCTCTCAATTTGCCATGTTCTTTCTATTATCTGTAGCTTCAAACATTCCCTTGTCTATGCTTGGCATACCTTTTTTTCTGATTCCATCTTCCTGGCAAAATTCTAATCCATAGACCAAAAAACAATTCCCATTTGGCTTTTCAGCATCCAACTTGCAAAGGGGTAACAGATGGCCCTTCACTCAACAACTGCACACTATGAGGGCAAAACTTTGACTTTTAAATAACAGTTGAGGACCACACTACAACGAAGTGCAACACATTCACAAGTGGTAAAATGTCACCAAGAGAGCTGTCATAATGTGCTTAACTATTTTCTATGGATTTAATACATTTCTCTAAATATATAACTTACTCACAGCCAATAGGAGCATCATGAGATTTCAGAGCTATTAGATAACAAAGACTGAATTATACTCTAAACTCCCTGACTTCCAATTAGTCTGCACGATTAGTTCCTGCTTATTCTTCAAATTTTGGTTCATAGTCAGACTCTTCAAGAAATCTTTCTAGATATACTTCTCAGGTTAGTCCTTGCTCTCATCTTCCTCATAGAATCTAACTCCTTTATACCACTTGCCCCAATTTATCATTATATATTTATTGTTTATTTATTGTCTCTTCTGTACAAGTTTGTAAAGTCCATAATGATGGCAAACAGCTTTGTTTTATTCACCCATACCCACCCAGCGCTAGCCTGGAACAGAGTGAGCCTCAAAAAGTACGTGTTGAAGAGTATACTTTCATGTTGCATCATGCCAGATGGCATGCCTTAAGAGAATAAAAAGGTAGATTACACGTCCAACATATTTGTAGTCTGGTTGCTCAAGAAATCAATATTTGATGAACATCTGTGCACATCATGACAGCTAAGTGATTTTCAAGACTTGTCTATATGAAGGCCCCAAGGAAGTCCTAAGAGAAAGAGGGACAAAATAACTTTGAAAAGTGCAATCAAGCTCAGCAAAATACTTTCTAAGTTTTCAAATTTTCAGTAACTAAATTCATCCTGTGGTAGAAGAGAGTTAGGCTGCCTAGGCTTTTTCCACAAAATGTGTTTAGTTGGGGTGATGAACAAATATATCTAGATGTATCTATAGGGAAACAATTAAATGGTATTTGAAACAACATGGGAGAAACTCTCTCATATTTACAATAGCATTCTCAAAGAAACTCAAAGCACAGAACAGTATTTAGGAATTCCCAAACAAAACAAAATTGATTCAAGGGATGAGATCTGGTAGACAGAGTAACTGAAGAACTATGGATGGAGCTCATAACGTTGAACAGGAGGAAGTGAGCAAAAATCATCCCCAAGAAAAAGAAATGCAAGAAGGCAAAGTGGTTTGTTGAGGAGGCCTTACAAGTAGCTGAGAAAAGAAAAGAAGCAAATGGCAAAGGAGAAAAGGAAAGATATACCCATCTGAATGCAGAGTTCCAAAGAGAGCAGGGAGAGATAAGAAAGCCTTCTTAAGTGAACAATGCAAAGAACTAGAGGAAAATAATAGAATGGGAAAGACTAGAGATCTTTTCAAGAAAATTGGAAATACCAAAGGAACATTTCATACAAAGACAGGCACATTAAAGGACAGAAACCACAAGGACCTAACAGAAGCAGAATTGATTCAGAAGTTGGGGCAAGATACGTAGACGAACTGTACCAAAAAAAAAAAAGTCTTAATGACCCAGATAATCACCATGATGTGGTCACCTACCTAGAGCCAGACATCCTGGACTGTGAAGTCAAGTGGGCCTTAGGAAGCATTATTAAGAGCAAAGCTAGTGGAGGTGATGGAATTCCAGCTGAGCTGTTTAAAATCCTAAAAGATGTTGCTGTTAAAGTGCTGCACTCAATATGCCCACAAATTTGGAAAACTCTGCAGTGGCCACAGGACAGGAAAAGGGTCAGTTTTCATTCCAATCCAAAAAAAAAGACAATGCAAAAGAATGTTCAAATTATCATACACTTACACTCATTTCACATGCTAGCAAGATTATATTCAAAATTCTTCAAGTTAAGATTTAGCAGTACATGAACCAAGAACTTCCAGGTATGCAACCTAGATTTAGAAAAGGCAGAAGAACCAGAGATCAAATTGCTGACAGTTTCTGGATCACAGAAAAAGCAAGGGGAGACCAAAAGACATTTACTTCTACTTCACTGACTGTGCTAAAGCCTTTGACTGTGTGGATCACAACAAACTCTGGAAAATTTTTAAAGAGATGGGGATACCAGACCAACCTTACCTGTCTCCTGAGAAACCTGTGTGCAGGACAAGAAGCAATAGTTAGAACTGGACATGGAACAGCAGACTGGTTCAAAATTGTGAAAGGAGTATGTCAAGGTATATTATCACCCTGCTTATTTAACTTATATGCAGAATACATTTAACTTATATGTAGAATACATGTGAAATTCTGGGCTGGATGAATTACAAGTTGAAATAAGACTGCCTTGGGAAATATCAACAACCTCAGATATGCAGATGATACCCATTGAATGGCAGAAAGCAAAGAGGAAATAAAGAGCTGCTTGATGAATATTAAAGAGGAGAGTGAAAAAGCTAGCTTAAAAGTCAACATTCAAAAACTCTAAGATCATGGCCTCTGGCCCCATCACTTCATGACAAATAGATGACAGTGGCAGGTTTTATCTATGTGGCCTCCAAAATCACTGTAGATGGTAGCTGCAGCAACAGAATTAAAAGATGATTGCTTCTTGGAATAAAAGCTATGGGAAACCTAGAGAGTGTTTTTTATTTATTTATTTAATTTTCCCATCAGTGAGTATGACTACGACAATCGCAATCATTGTTGTTGTTGTTGTTTTTTCTTTGATTTTAATTTTTTTGTTTGTTTGTTTTGCCAAACATTTACATGAATCCACCATGGGTGTACATGTTTTCCCCTTCCAGAACCCCCCTTCCACCTCCCTCCCCATCCCATCCCTCTGGGTCATCCGGGTGCACCAGCCCCAAGCACCCTGTATCATGCATTGAACCTGGACTGGCGATTCGTTTCACATATAATATACATGCTTCCATGCCATTCTCCCATATCATGCCACCCTCGCCCTCTCCCATGGAGTCCACAATACTGTTCTATTTATCTGTGTCTCTTTTGATGTCTCACATACAGGGTTATCTTTACCGATTGACTAAATACCATATATATGTGTTAGTATACTGTATTGGTGTTTTTCTTTCTGGCTTACTTCACTCTGTATAATAGGCTCCAGTTTCATCCACCTCATTAGAACTGCAGAGAAGGCAATGGCACCCCACTCCAGTACTCTTGCCTGGAAAATCTCGTGGATGGAGGAGCCTGGTAGGCTGCAGTCCATGGGGTCGCTAAGAGTCGGACACGACTAAGTGACTTCACTTTCCCTTTTCCCTTTCATGCACTGGAGAAGGAAATGGCAACCCACTCCAGTATTCTTGCCTGGAGAATCCCAGGGACGGCGGAGCCTGGTGGGCTGCCGTCTATGGGGTCGCACAGAGTCGGACACGACTGAAGCGACTTAGCAGCAGCAGCAGCAGCAGCAGCAGCAGCAGCAGCAGCAGCATTAGAACTGATTTGAACGTACTCTTTTTAATGGCTGAGTAATATTCCATTGTGTATATGTACCACAGCTTCCAAGAAGCAGAAATATCACCTTGCTGACAAAGATCCATCTAGTCAAAGCTATGACTTTTCCAGTAGTCATATACAGATGTAGAGTTGGACCATAAAGAAGGCTGAGAGCCAAAGAACTGATGCTTTCAAATTGTGGTGCTGGAGAAGACTGTTGAAAGTCCATTGGACACCAAGGAGATCAAATCGGTCGATCCTAAAGAAAATGATCTCTGAATATTCATTGTAAGGACTGATGCTGAAGCTTAAACTCCAATACTTTGACCAGCTGATGTGAAGAGCTGATTTACTGACAAAGACCCTGATGCTAGGAAAGATTGAGGGCAGAAGGAGAAGGGGATAACAGAGGATAAGATGGTTGGATGTCATCACTGACTCAGTGGACATGAGTTTGAGCAAACTCAGGGGGATAGTGAAGGGCAGGGAAGCCTAGGATGTTGCAGTCCGTGGGACTGCAAAGAGTCAGACATGACTTAGCAACTTAAAAACAACAACAACAACAACAACAAATTAACACCATGAGGAAATATCTCACCTCATTCCTTATAAGTGCTCAGAAAAACAGAAGGGAGTCAAAATAATCTTTTGTAACAATGTCAGTCTTCAATGGCAAATCCAAGGTCACCTTACCAGTGTGAACCACAGGGACAGAAGAATCGGGGAATTATGGTCACTGAAACTGGAGAGCAGCATGTTATTGACAAAAGACAAAAGAGGTAATTGGGGACTCAGTTGTTCCTCTTGGTGGGGACCCAGGCCAGAGCCTATGTACTTTCCAGAGACTATTGCTACCTATATTGTTACCCAAATGGCTGTATTCTGGTGAACAAATATAAGGACATGCCATTACAGAAATGAATGAACAAGAAAAGAAGTGAAATATTTGTTTGATCAATTATATGGACAGAGGTTTCTCAGGTGGTGCTAGTGTTAAAGAATCTGTCTGATAATGCAAGAGGCATAAGAGATACCAGTTTGATTCCTGGGTTCAGAAGATCCCCTGGAGGAAGAAATTGCAATCCACTCTAATATTCTAGCACCATGAGGAAATATCCAGGAATTAATCTAGTATGTGAATCAGGAACTTCCAGATGTCCAAGCTGGGTTTAGAAAAGGAAGAGAAACTAGAGATCAAATTGCCAACATTTGCTGGATTATACAGAAAGCACAAACTACTGCACAATTGCACTCATCTCACAGACTAGCAAAGTAATGCTCAAAATTCTCCAAGCCAGGCTTCAGCAATATGTGAACCGCGAACTTCCAGATGTCCAACCTGGATTTAGAAAAGGCAGAGGAACCAGAGATCAAGTTGCCAGCATCCACTGGATCATCAAAAAAGCAAGAGAGTTCCAGAAAAACATCTACTTTTGTTTTACTGACTACGCCAGTCTTTGACTGTGTGATCACAACAGATTATGGAAAATTCTTAAAGAGATGAGAATACCAGACCACCTTACCTGCCTCCTGAGAAATCGATATGCAGCTCAAGAAGCAACAGTTAGAACTGGACATGGAACAACAGACTGGTTCCAAATCAGGAAAGGAGTATGTCAAGGCTGTATACTGTCACCCTGCTTATTTAACTTATATGCAGAGTACATTATGTGAAATGCCAGGCTGGATGAAGCACAAGCTGGAAGGAAAATTGCTGAGAGAAATATCAATAACTTCAGATATGCAGATGACACCACCCTAATGGCAGAAAGCGAAGAACTAAAAAGCCTTTTGATGAAAATGAAAGAGGAGAGTGAAAACGTTGGCTTAACAGAGAAGCCTGGTGTGCTGCAGTCCATGGGGTCAGTAAGAGTTGGACACGACTGAACGACTGAACTGAACTGAGAGAAAGCAACAAAATTTCAGAAAAAACATCTATCTCTGTTTCATTGACTATGCTAAAGCCTTTGACAGTGTGAAAGTCGCTAAGTCATGTCTGACTCTTGCAACCCCATGGAATTCTTCAAGCCAAAATACTGGAGTGGGTAACCATTCCCTTCTCCAGGGGACCTTCCCAAGCCAGGGATTGAAGCTAGGTCTTCCACATTGCAGGCAGATTCTTTACCAGCTGAGCCACCAGGGAAGCCCAAGAATACTGGAGTGGGTAGCTTATCCCTTCTCCAGGGGATCATCCTGACAGGCAATCTAACCAGGGTCTCCATTGCAGGCAGATTCTTTACTAGCTGAGCTACCAGTGTGGATAATGGCAAATTGTCAAAAGCTCCTAGAGAGATGGGAATACCAGACCATCTTACCTGTCTCCTGAAAAATATGTATGTGGGTCAAGAAGCAAGAGTTAGAACACTGTATGGAACAACTGATTGTTTCAAGATTGAGAAAGGAGTACGAAAAGGCTGTCTGCTGTCACCATTTGTTTAACCTATACACTGAGCATATCATGAGAAATGCTGGGTTGGATGTGATACAAGTTGGAATCAAAATAGGTGGGAGAAACATCAATAACCTCAAATATGCAGATGATGCCACTCTAATGGCAGAAAGCAAAGAGGAACTAAAGAGCCTCTTGATTAGGGTGAAGGAGGAGAGTGAAACAACCAACTTAAGACTAAATATTAAAAAACAAAAAAACCAACAACAACTAAGGTCATGGCATTCAACCCCATTACTTCATTGCAAATAGAAGGGGAAAAGTGGAAGTAGTGACAGATGTCCTCTTCTTAGGCTCCAAAATCACAGCAGATGGTGACTGAAGCCATGAAATCAGAAGATGATTGCTTCTTGGCAGGAAATTGTTGACAAAACTAGACAGTGTGTTGAAAAGCAGAGACATTACTCTGCTGACAAAGGTCCTTATAGTTAAAGCTATTGTCTTCCTAATGGTCATGGATGATTGTGAGAGCTGGACCATAAAGAAGGCAGAATGCCAAAGAATTGATACCTTCAAACTGTGGTGCTGGAGAAGACTCCTGAAAGTCCCTTGGACTGCAAGGAGATCAAACCAGTCAATGTTAAGGGAGATCAACCCTGAATATTCACTGGAAGGACTGATGCTAAAGCTGAAGCTCCAGTATTTTGGTCATCTGATGTGAACAGATGACCCATTGGAAAAGTCTCTGATGCCGGGAAAGATTGCTGGCAGAAAGAGAAGAGGGCATCAGAGGATGAGATGGCTGGATGGCATCACTGATGCAATGAACATGAACTTGGGCAGACTCCAGGAGATGGCAAGGGACAAGGAGGCCTGGTGTGCTGCAGTCCATGGAATCACAAAGAGTCAGACATGACCGAGTGATTGAACAACAATAACAACTAGTATTCTTGCCAGGAAAATCCCATGGACAGAGGAGCCTAGCAGGCCAAGATACGTGGTGTCACAAAGAGTAGAATACGACTGAGCATCTAAGCACCAGCACATGGACAGACTGCAAATGGTATAGAGATGAGAGAAAAGCTATCTAGAAAAGGGTGGAATATAAATATTTGTTCTTCTGCATTTCTTTATGTAGTGAGTCAGCCAAGTATAAATTTAACTTTACTTTCTTTCCATGATTGTCCCTGGGAATTCCTTATTCCACAAAACACCAACCTCATTGAATTATAGCACTACCCATGTTTTCTCTGATACATTTTTCTTTCTTCCCATTTTCCTTTTATCAAGTAAAAGACACAGCTCTCAACTTTGAAAATACCAACTTCCACTGTGGTATCCCCAAGCCTGCCTTCTTCAAAGTACATCAATTTGTTTATATTTATAAGATCTAATAAATATTTTTCAATTAATTTCTACTATACAACACACCATAAGGAAAGAGCATGGTATTAAAATCATTCTGTGTGGCTTAATTTTTACTCAGCAGCAGGACTGTGGTTTTCATCAACTTATTTTGGTCCCAGAATAATTGTGCAATCATCCAGTAGTGTCAGGTAGGCCATAATCAGGGAGTAACCAAATGACACTCTCCTCCTCTTTCTTCCCTCTTCCATATGGAATAGCACATTTCTTCCACTCCACTCAAACAGGAGTGAAAGCCAGGTTTTAAACTGAAATTGTTACTTGACTCTCCATTATCCCTACTATTTAATGGACCTCAGTGGAGTGAATAACCTAAAAAAAAAAAAAAAAAATTCTTGTTTCAAATCAATACTTTTCTTGAGTAATACAATAAATATTTTTCCCCTTGAAAAGAATTATCTCTCTTAATTGTGTCTTCTTGGCCCCCAAGTAGGCATCAAGAAAAAGGAGATATTTTTAGCATGTGAAGTATTTTCTTGTGTAAGCACTCTGTGAGGATGTCATTACGACTTCCAGTTTATACAGAAGGAAATTCAGACAGCAGAGCATTGTGGGAAAATTCTCAAGGTTAAGAGTTTGAAGAAACAGAGTTCAGGTTCTGTGTCATCACATACTTACTGAAACTGGTGGATATACACTGGGCTAATTTAGCTATGCTAAATTGTTTCCCAAAATTACTTTTGCTGCACAGTTCTAAGTTAGCATGGGTCAAAAGAGACATTTTGGGTGGGATATGGAAGATGGAAGTGAAGTAGCAGCCATGTTCTTTTATGTGGACAAGGTTAGTGCAAGGTCTGAGGCAGCAGTTGTAGATCAAATACTTGCTTGCTTATTGTTAGCTTGAGTTGTTTGTATGACACAGTAGCCAGACCTGCAGCAATTTTAGTTCATGCTGGACACTGTATGTGTGCTTAGCTCCTTGAAGTAGAATGAAAACTTTCCTAACAGATAATTCTGTCATCAAAATTGAAAGCTTTGTGGTCATGAGAGACTAATATGAGTTCAGGTTATCCTCATGCGTTCTAGCTCACCCATTTCATCTTTGCTTTCCCCTCTTCATATTCATTTTTTCTTCTCCACTGTTTTAAATGTGGACTTCAGTCTCCAGTGCTAGACACAGTAGCAGCAGCCTCACATAGACTCTTTAACCAGCACTCACAATTGCATAAGGTCCAATCCCTCTAACAATCCTTTCTTTTCTATAGCTCCTATTTGGTCTGTTTCTTTGATCAAATTCTGACCCATTCACTAAATGATTCTAGGAAATCACCTCTTTTCTTCAGATCACTGTTTCTTAATCAGTAAATATTCCTTTCTGGCTCTATGGTGAAAGTGAAGGGTGACTCAAATTGTGCTAAGAGGTTCACTTTTTGTTCACATACATCACAAAATAGGTAATTTATACATGGATAATCACAAACTAAATTAAAAGATGGTGTCGTTGTGAAGATAAGAGTCATCATTAGGAATTAGGTATTGAGATGTGTAAAATATTTCAAGGGAGTCCTCATGCCCTGAGCCACCTGTGTGAAGAAGTGTGTGATGACAATGAAGTTTAACAGCAAGATTTGTGGTTGTTGAGTGTCCTCATTTCGTGTAGGTCCAGTGAAAGCATTAAGTCCACACGTGTGTTCAACACTTCTTTTCTTTCAAGTATTTTTATAACTAGTATCCCATTTGTCAAAATGTCCGCTATAGGGTTGCTGTAATAAATACATTGATAATAGATATGGAGACCTTGGATGAAGCTAGGTAGATAATAATGAATAAATGGTAATTATTACTTCTTAAATTTGTATGTTTACTTTTTTGCTAGATCTCTTAACTGGATCCTCAAGGTAGTCCTGAAATGCTACTATCACCCACTTTATTAAGAGGAAATAAGTACTAAGTATATAAATGACTGATTAAGGATATGGCTTGATCATATGGCTTGATCAAGTGCTCACAGGAGCAATAGCAAGTGACAAAACAAGGGGTGATAAACTGATCCACAAGTAATAATGATAAAGTTGATATTTATGTAGCATATATGATGTATCAGACACTGCCTACACATATTAGATTAGTTAATCCTCATCAAGAAACACATAAACAAACAAACAAAGCCTGTAAAGGTAATAATTTTTGTTCCTTGTTAACAGATTAAGAAACCGAAATTTAAAGATTAAGAGATGCTAAATTACATACTTTATAGACTAAATCTGAACAGTAGATGTCCAAAGAGCTAAGAGTGGGGTGGGGACAGTTTACCCAGCTTCAGCGTGTTAATAGTGTATCTATGTACTTGTTGTTGTTTAGTTACTAAGTCGTGTCCAACATTTTTGCGACCCCATGGACTGTGGCCTGTGAGGCTCTTCTGTCCATGAGATTTCCCAGGCAAGAATACTGGAGTGGGTTGCTATTTTCTTCTCCAGGGGATCTTCCTGACCCAAGGATAGTACCTGTCTCATAATGTTGTTCTATACCATATCTAACGTACTGAGAACTCCTTTTTTGTTAGTGATCTCATACAGTAGTCCATATTCAGTCTAAGTGCTGGTGGTTCTTTTATTGCTTATACCAGGGATTAGGAACCTATGTCATTTTGCCCTAATCCAGTCTGAGGCCTGTTTCTGTATGACTCATAAAAATGATTTTTATGGTTTCAAAGCTTTGCAATCTCCCCAGTGACACAGTGGTAAAGAATCTTCTTGCAATGCAGGAGACACTGGTTTGATCCCCAGGTTGGGAAGATCCCCTGGAGAAGGAAATGGCAACCCACTCCAGTATTCTTGCCTGGATAATTCCATGGACAGAGGAGCCTGGTGGGCTACAGTCCATGCAGTCATGAAGAGTCAGACACGACTGAGAGACTAATGCACACAAAGCCTTGCAGAAATATGCAAAGATGAATATGCAACAAAGACCTATATGCTTCACAACTCCTAAAATATTTACTATCCAATTCTGTACAGAAAAGTTTGCCAAAAGATTGTCTTTTTTTTTTTGAAGAGTTTTTTGTATATTTTGGATACTAGTTATTTTTAATGTAATTTATCTATTTATGGCTGTTCTGGGTCTTTGTTGTTGGTTCAGCTTTTCTCTAGTTGAGGCAAGTGGAGTGGGGAGTGCTTATTAGTTGCAGTGTGCAGGCTTCTCATTGTGGTGGCTTCTCTTGTTGTGGAGCACAGGCTTTAGGGCATGAGGTCTCAGCAGTTGTGGCTCCCAGGCTCTAGAGCACAGGCTCAATAGTTGTGGTGCACTGGGCCTAGTAGCTCCGTGACAAGTGGGATCTTCCTGGATCAAGGATCAAACTTGTATCTCCTGCATTGGCAGGAGCCACCAGGAAAGCCTAATCCATGGTCTTATATTATGATTTTTTTTCTCTTTTTTAATTTATTTATTTTAACTGGAGGATAAGTACCTTACAATATTGTGATGGTTTTTGCCATAATCAACATATGCTGCTTCTTTGATCTTGAAATAAAGAACTGAATGAGCCAGAAAGGCTACATTGATATACTCTAAAAAGACAGATTTTTGGCCTAAAGAATGAGTAGATACTGACAGAGAGAAAGAAAGGGCTTGAACGAGGCAGAAGAAAGCTCTGGTGTTTTTCAGTGAAATGAATGAGAAACTAGATGTTTTATCTTCCCTACTGCTGTCCCACCTTGCTGTAAGTGATTAGAGAATAAATAACTGTAGAGGAGTCTTTATATAGATGTCTTTATAGGGATATTTTACCTAAAATGCTCTAAATCTATTCCCACACACAGAAATAAATAATGAACATGAAATATACCCAAGTTCATTTATTGGTTATTTTCCATGCATAATTTTATTTGATTCTCAATATCCAGTTATGGAGGAAAGAATCAAGTTCTCCATTTTAGAAATTAGAAAACAAAAATAAAAGGAAACTAACATACATTAAAAACTCTGATGTGTCATGTATTCTCTAGACACTTCCATGTTTTCTCGTATGAGTATCACAACAACTCTATATGTCTTATTGTCATGTCTTTAGTTATCATTATTGTTGTTAACTAACATATGAGAAAGCTGAGGCTGAGAAGATTAGGTAAGATTTTACAAGGAGCAGGCTTTATAGGTGAAATTTGAACTCCAAGGCTGGCTAGAACCTTAGTGTCTCGCCATTATACAACCCTGTTCCCCCTATGTAGAAAATAAGCAGATGATACAGAATTACACTAATTTCAAAAAATGCCAAGATGCTTCCACTGTTCATGTCAGGTTACAATCTAGACCATCCAACAGACTGTCTCTTCTTGATCCCTAAATATACTCTTTTTTTAATCTACAGATTGTGGCACAGGCCACTCTCCTTGCAGGGATATCATTAACTGCTCTTTACATCTTTCAAGATTCAATTTGACCATCATCTCCTCCTGGATGTCTTTTATCACCACCTTTTGTACTGTGACAACCATTTCATCTCCTCAAGGATGCTCTCCAGTTTACACATCTGCTCCATGGTACCTTGTCCTCGCTCTAATCAAGCACAAACCACATTTATAATAGTTAATTTAGATATTTCTTTCTCTCAGTTTACTGTCACTTCCTGGAAGGCAGGGGCTGCATCATGTTCATTCTGTTTCTCCAAGCTCTAGCATAGTCCCTCATCTACAAGGAGAGAGTTGGTACCTATTAAAGGAATGAGTGGATGAAACCTTTCATTTTCTGCTTAATAATTTTTAAATTACAGTTTTAGATTGCAGTTGATGGAAACACACATTAATGCTCATTAATATTCTAAATATATTGAAGTAGAAGCTTAAGACAAGGGTACGGGACTTTGCAACTCTTGTAGAAAATAAAATGCCCAGAGTTTGCTCATTAGGAAAATAGGTACATTTAGATGCAATGACTTCATTTAAGTAAAAGGTAGAGAAAGAGATCTCACAACTGCCCTGCTTAATTTTATCAATTTTGAACTCTGTATGTTGGCACTGAGCTAATCAGATTACCATTCATTCTCTCTTCGTGTGCAAGGAAATTTATTCTTAAGGGAATAAACTCTTCCCTCAAAATATTCAGAGAAGTTATAGAAAAAAAAAAACAACACAACACATAAATAAGTTAGCTGTCTCTTACCAGGACAACCACTGAAAATAACATGCACATCCCAAAGGGCTGCTTCCTAGTTATATTAATAACTCAAAATATCTACTGGTGATGATTTATTTGTGGATCTTCATGCTGAAAACTCATTTATCATGTGCAATGCAATTTGCCCATCTCTATTGATCATCAAAATTCACTGTATTATGCTTATGGTATAATTTAACATCTCGTTTTTCAGCACCAGAATAAATCCCCATGATTAGTATATAATTTTCCTATGTTATCCCTTAGCAGTCAATTGCAAACAATAAATTTTATACATGCACATGTGTTATAAGAGTTAATGAAACAAATTTCTCATACCATAATTTCTTCAATCAAGAGAATCAGATTCAGAAAAACGAAACTGCTCAGTTAACAAGAACATCAGCTGTACATTCCCAGAATAAGTGAAATATCTTGCTAATTCCACCAAAATTGTGATTTATATCCAATAACATGGAAAAGAAATATATATGTGTTTTCTTAGAAATTGACAGTAGAGATTTTTGGTACAACCATTCTGTGCCTTAGACATTAACAAGAGAGTCGACACTACTGAAATAAATGACATCAAGAGCTTTGTTTCACTGGTTTGGAGCAACTGTCTAAGCCATTTCATGGATGGTCAATTCTTTCTTTGTCAGACTTTCATGGTCCAGAGTAGCTATATTGGGTGCTAGTGGGCCTTTGACCGGCAATGTGGGTGTAATTTAAGATTTTGAAGAACATCTTTTTATATCCTCACACATTAATGGTTTAAGAAAATTTTCTCTAAAATATATTGGTCTCTTGACTCTACTAACCCATACCAACTAGTCACATAAGAAACAACCAGGGGCTGGAAAATTGTGGTCCATAAAATAGGTTAACTTTCAACATCTGGATATGAAAGGAGAAGAGCAACAAATGAAAAGATAGGAAAGAAGAGGGGAAACTGACTTAAGGGTTCAAGGAGAAAAAAGGATGAAAAAAACAACCCCAAAGTATAAAATTTTATCCCAGACAGAGCTTCTATGGGTCTTAGAAGTAATGTCAGATTTCAGCTTTCATTACCTGATGTAGACTCTGAAGTAATGAGTTCCAGAGAGAAAAAGATGCAGAAGGCACATACTCCCAAATCCCTGATCAACAGGGAAATGATAAGGGATCCTTTTCTTTATCTCTATAAGGAAGTAGCACCTGATGTGATTTCTGCTTCTCTCTAAACCTGAAATCCCATGATAGAGCTGAAATGCTACAGTGATAAACCAATATATTTCTATAACAAAAAGGATGAAGTCATGATGTACAACTTATTTTATTCTCTGCCTGCTAGTTTCAAACCAGCTAAACACAAAAAGGGAATGGGGCACACTTGTGCCTTAAATTATGAAATATTGAAATTAAAACATTACAGAAAATATAGAGAATAATATAAAAATGCCACATCACCCCACACCCAGATTTAACAAATGTTAACAATGGTAATTTTTTTCCACAGATCTCTCTTTGTGAGAAAAAAAAATGCAAATTCAGTGGAAGATACATTTTCATAATTTTTAAGCCCATGTTTCCCCTATTATACTGGCAACTGCTTTATGCTTTATGTCCTTTATGATGCTTGTTCTTGAATGTTTACTACATATATGTGTATTCATACAACAGATCCTACTTACATTTTTTTTAAAGCATTACATAAGTGTAAAACTTATTGTTCATTTTGCAATTTGTTTTTTCACACTAGATTGATTGAGATTTATGTGCAGACATGGGCATATCTAGTTCATTTAAGTGTAGTAAAGTATTCCTGAAAAAATATATCTTTTCTAAAAATGTCATGGCAATTCTTGGACCCTCTTAGAATTTTGATTAAAATATTATTGAATTAATTCATCTGAGAAAAATTAACCTCTTTATAATATTAACTCTTGTCTTTCATGTACATTGTAATTCTTTTCCTTTCATCCAATTCTTTTTAATCATATGTTGTTTCTGTTTTTGTTATTTTGTGGTTGTTGCTAAAGGTCTGCCACATGTTATATATGTAGTTATAGGTTCCTTACGGTTATTACTGTGAGTGGTACTATTTTTCCCTTATTATATTCTCCAGTTTGCTATGGCTGAAGAACAAACATACTTTCAATTTTTGCACATTCATCAGGAAATCTGTTAAATACTCTTAAGAGTTTGGCTATATCTTAATAAAATAATTTTTTTTCCTTCTCCAAATATTCTATTTTTATTTATTTTTCTTGTCTTTTTGTGGCTGAGACTTCTAGTAATAATTTAAATGTCAGAAGTGGCACCACTATTAATGCAAATATTTTAACATATTATCCATAATTAAGGTATTTGATATAGGGCCTTGGTAGATGACTTCCAATAAATAAAATTTTATTTGATCTCTATTTCAAAAATAATGTTTTCTCATCCATAACATTTGCTAAAATGTTAAAATTTAAAAGATTTTTTCTGCTTCTACTGAGAAGTCAATGTAATATTTAAAAAAAAATTCAATGGAGGTTAGTTTCATTCCTTAGTTTTTGAAGGAATCTCCATATTGTTCTCCATATTGGCTATATCAGTCTACAGTCCCACCAACAGTGCAATAGGGTTCCCATTACTCTACATTCTCTCCAGCACTTATTGCTTGTACATTTTTTGACGATGGCCATTCTGACCACTGTGAGGTGATACCTCATTGTAGTTTTGATATGCATTTCTCTAATACTGAGAGATGCACTAAATATGCCAGCAAATTTGGAAAACTCAGCAGTGGCCACAGGACTGGAAAAGGTCAGTTTTCATTCCAATCCCAAAGAAAGGCAATGCCAAAGAATGTTCAAACTACCACACAATTGCACTCATCTTCTCCAAGTCAGGCTTCAACAGTATGTGAACCATGAACTTCCAGATGTTCAAGCTGGATTTAGAAAAGGTGGAGGTCCCATTTGTTTATTTTTGCTTTTATTTCCAATATTCTGGGAGGTGGGTCACGGAGGATCCTGCTGTGATTTATGTCGGAGAGTGTTTTGCCTATGTTTTCCTCTAGGAGTTTTATAGTTTCTGGTCTTATGTTTAGATCTTTAATCCATTTTGAGTTTATTTTTATGTACGGTGTTAGGAAGTGTTCTAGTTTCATTCTTTTACAAGTGGTTGACCAGTTTTCCCAGCACCACTTGTTAAAGAGATTGTCTTTTCTCCATTGTATATTCTTGCCTCCTTTGTCGAAGATAAGGTGTCCATATGTGCATGGGTTTATCTCTGGGCTTTCTATTTTGTTCCATTGATCTACATTTCTATCTTTGTGCCAGTACCATACTGTCTTGATGACTGTGGCTTTGTAGTAGAGCCTGAAGTCAGGCAGGTTGATTCCTCCAGTTCCATTCTTCTTCCTCAAGATTGCTTTGGCTATTCGAGGTTTCTTATATTTCCATACAAATTGTGAGATGATTTGTTCTAGTTCTGTGAAAAATACCATTGGTAGCTTGATAGGGATTGCATTGAATCTATAGATTGCTTTGGGTAGTATACTCATTTTCACTATATTAATTCTTCCAATCCATGAACACGGTATATTTCTCCATCTGTTTGTGTCCTCTTTGATTTCTTTCATCAGTGTTTTATAGTTTTCTATATATAAGTCTTTTGTTTCTTTAGGTAGATATATTCCTAAGTATTTTATTCTTTTTGATGCAATGGTGAATGGTATTGTTTCCTTAATTTCTCTTTCTGTTTTCTCAATATTGGAGTATAGGAATGCAAGGGATTTCTGTGTGTTAATTTTATATCCTGCAACTTTACTATATTCATTGATTAACTCTAGTAATTTTCTAGTAGAGTCTTTAGGGTTTTCTATGTAGAGGATCATGTCATCTGCAAACAGGGAGAGTTTTACTTCTTCTTTTCCTATCTGTATTCCTTTTATTTCTTTTTCAGCTCTGATTGCTGTGGCCAAAACTTCCAAAACTATGTTGAATAGTAGTGGTGAAAGTGGGCATCCTTGCCTTGTTCCTGACTTTAGGGGAAATGCTTTCAATTTTTCACCATTGAGGATAATGTTTGCTGTGGGTTTGTCATATATAGCTTTTATTATGTTGAGATATGTTCCTTCTATGCCTGCTTTCTGGAGGGTTTTAATCATAAATGGATGCTGAATTTTGTCAAAGGCTTTTTCTGCATCTATTGAGATAACCATATGGTTTTTTTCTTTCAATTTGTTAATGTGGTGTATTACATTGATTGATTTGCGGATGTTAAAAAAACCTTGCATTCCTGGGATAAAGCCCACTTGGTCATGATGTATGATCTTTTTAATATGATGTTGGATTCTGTTTGCTAGAATTTTATTAAGGATTTTTGCATCTATGTTCATCAGTGATATTGGCCTGTAGTTTTCCTTTTTTTGTGACATCTTTGTCTGGTTTTGGAATTAGGCTTTTGCACAACAAAGGAAACTATAAACAAGGTGAAAAGACAGCCTTCAGAATGGGAGAAAATAATAGCAAATGAAGCAACAGACAAACAATTAATCTCAAAAATATACAAGCAACTTCTGCAGCTGAATTCCAGAAAAATAAACGACCCGATCAAAAAATGGGCCAAAGAACTAAACAGACATTTCTCCGAAGAAGACATACAGATGGCTAACAAACACATGAAAAGATGCTCAACATCACTCATTATTAGAGAAATGCAAATCAAAACCACAATGAGGTATCATTTCACACCAGTCAGAATGGCTGCTATCCAAAAGTCTACAAACAATAAATGCTGGAGAGGGTGTGGAGAAAAGGGAACCCTCTTACACTGCTGGTGGGAATGCAAACTAGTACAGCCACTATGGAGAACGGTGTGGAGATTCCTTAAAAAACTGGGAATAGAACTGCCATATGACCCAGCAATCCCACTGCTGGGCATATACACCGAGGAAACCAGAATTGAAAGAGACGCGTGTACCCCAATGTTCATCGCAGCACTGTTTACAATAGCCGGGACATGGAAGCAACCTAGATGTCCATCAGCAGACGAATGGATAAGGAAGCTGTGGTACATATACACAATGGAATATTACTCAGCCATTAAAAAAAAATACATTTGAATCGGTTCTACTGAGATGGATGAAACTGGAGCCCATTATACAGAGTGAAGTAAGCCAGAAAGAAAAACAACAATACAGTATACTAATGCATATATATGGAATTTGAAAGATGGTAACGATAACCCTATATGCGAGACAGGATAAGAGACACAGATGCATGGAATAATTTTATGGACTCTGAGGGAGAAGGTGAGGGTGGGACGTTCTGGGAGAATAGCATTGAAACATGTATATTATCATATGTGAAACAGAACACCATTCCATGTTCGATGCATGTGACAAGGGCTCAGGGCCGGGGCAATGGGATGATCCAGAAGGATGGGATGGGGAGGGAGGTGGGTGGGGGGTCCGGGAAGGGGAACACATGTAAACCCATGGCTGATTCATGTCAATGTATGGCAAAAACTATTACAATATTGTAAAGTAATTAGCCCCCAACTAAAATAAATAAATTTATAAAAAAAAATAAAATAAAATAAAAAGTGTAGAGATAAAAAAAAAAAAAAGCAAGAGAGCTCCAGCAAAACATCTACTTCTGATTAATTGACAGTGCCAAAGCCTTTGACTGTGTGAATCACAACAAACTGGAAAATTCTTAAAGAGACTGGAATAGCAGACCACATTATCTGCCTCCTGAGATCTCTGTATGCAGGTCCAGAAGCAATAGTTAGAACCAGATATGGAACAACAGACTGATTTCAAATTGGGAAAGAAGAAGGTCTAGGCTTTATATTGTCACCCTGCTTATTTAACTTATATGCAGAGTACATCATGCGAAGTGCTGGGCTGGATGAGCACAAGCTGGAATCAAGATCCCCAGGAGAAATATCAACAACGTCAGATACACGGATGATATCATCATTGTGGTAGAAAGTGAAAAAGAACTAAAGAGTACCTTGATGAAAGTGAAAGAGGAGAGTGAAAATGTTGCCTTAAAGTTATCATTCAGAAAACTAAGATCATGGCCTATGGGTTCCATCACTTCACGGCAAATATATGGGGAAACAATGACAGACTTTATATTCTTGGGCTCCAAAATTACTCCAGATGGTGACTGCAGCCATGAAATTCAAAGAGGCTTGCTCCTTGGAAGAAAAGCTATGACCAACCTGGACTGCTTTTTAAAAAGCAGAGACTTTATTTTGACAACAAAGCTCCATCTAGTCAAAGCTATGGTTTTTCCAGTGGTGATGTATGGAAGTGAGAGTTGGACTATAAAGAAAAAGTAAGTGAGTAAGTGAAGTCACTCAGTCGTGTCCGACTCTTTGTGACCCCATGGACTGTAGTCTACCAAGCTTCTCTGCCCATGGGATTCTCCAGGCAAGAATACTGGAGTGGGTTGCCATTTCCTTCTCCAGGGGATCTTTCCAAACCCAGGGATCGAACCCGAGTCTCCTGCATTGCAGGCAGACGGTTTACCCTCTGAGCCACCAGAGAAGTCTAAAGAAAGTCTAAAGAAAGCTGAGCACCAAAGAATTGATGCCTCTGAAATGTGATGTTGGAGAAGACTCTCGAGAGTCCCTTGTACTGCAAGGAAATCAAACCAGTCCATCCTAAAGGAAATCAGTCCTGAATATACATTGGAAGGACCGATGCTGGAGCTGAAACTCCAATACTTTGGCCACCTGATGTGAAGAACAGACTTAATGGAAAATACCCTGATGCTGGAGAAGACTGAAGGCAGGAGGAGAAGGGGACGATGGAGGATGAGATGGTTGGATGGCATCACCTACTCGATGGACATGAGTTTGAGCAAGCTCTGGGAGTTGGTGATGCACAGGGAAGCCTGTTGTGCTGCAGTCCATGGGGTCACAAAGAATCGGACATGATTGATTGATTGAACTGAACTGAATAATGAGAGATGTCGAGATTGCTTTCATGTGTTTTTTGTCCATCTGTACATCTTTGGAGAAATGTCTCTTTAGGTCTTCTGCCTATTTATGGATTGGGTTGTTTATTTTTCTTATATTGAGCTTCATGAGCTACTTGTGTATTTTGGAGATTAATCCTTGGTCAGTTGTTTTATTTGCAATTATTTTCTCCCAGTCTGAGGGTTGTCTTTTCATCTTGTTTGTAGTTTCCATATGATCCAGCAATCCCACTACTGGGCATATACTCTAAGAACAACATAATTCAAAATGATCTTTGTTCCTCAAAGTTCACTGAATTAATATTAATATTAATTAATTAATATTAATTTACAATAGCCAGGACATAGAAACAACCTAGATGCCCATCAATAGATGAATGGATAAAGAAGATATGATACATATATACAATGGAATATTACTCAGCCATAAAAAGAAACAAATTTGAATCAATTGAACTTAGGTGTATGAACATAAAGCCATAGTGAAGTAAGTCAGAGAGAGAAAAACAAATATCATTTATTAATGCACATATATGGAATCTAGAAAAATGCTGAAAGTGAAAGTCACTCAATCGTGTCTGACTCTTTGTATCCCCATATACTGTACAGTCCATGGAATTCTCTATGCCAGAATACTTGCTGCTAAGTCACTTCAGTCGTGTCCAACTCTGTGCGACCCCACAGACGGCAGTCCACCAGGCTCTGCCATCCCTAGGATTCTCCAGGCAAGAATACTGGAGTGGGTTGCCATTTCCTTCTCCAGTGCATGAAAGGGGAAAGTGAAGTCGCTCAGTCGAGTCTGACTCCTAGCGACCCCATGGACTGTAGCCTACCAGGCTCCTCTGGCCATGGGATTTTCCAGGCAAGAGTACTGGAGTGGGGTGCCATTGCCTTCTCCGCCAGAATACTTGAGTGGGTAGCTATTACCTTCCCCAGGCACTGATGAACCAATTTTCAGGTCAGGAATAGAGACAAAGATGTAGAGAATGGACATGTAGACATAGCAGAGGAAGGAAAGGTTGGAATGAATTGAGGGAGTAGCATTGAAATATACACATTACCATATGTAAAATTGATAGCTAGCGGGAAAATGCATTTAACACAGAGAACTCAGCCTGGTGCTCTGTGCCAACCTAGAGGGGTTAGGTGGGGTGGGGAGGAAGGTTTAAGAGGGAGGGGTTATATGTATACTTATAACTGATTCATAATGTTGTACAGAAGAAGCCAACACAATACTGTAAAGCAATTATCGTACAATTAAAAAAAAATAAAATAAATAAATCACTGGAGAGAAGTACACTGAGGTGATTTTTATAATGTTGGCCCACCATCACTTTTCTGGACAAAAATGACTTTAAATATAATACAATGCATTTTAAATATTATGTTGGATTTAATTTTCTAATTTTAAGATTTTGCATAGGTGATCACACCTGAAAAGAGCTTATACTCTCTTTTCTGTTTTTTTTTTTTATAAATTTATTTATTTTAGTTGGGGGCTAATTACTTTACAATATTGCAATAGTTTTTGCCATACATTGACATGAATCAGCCATGGGTTTACATGTGTTCCCCATCCTGAACCCCCCTCCCACCTCTCTCCCCATCCCATCCCTCTGGGTCATCCCATTAGCCCGGCCCTGAGCCCTTGTCTCATGCATCGAACATGGAATGGTGTTCTGTTTCACATATGATAATATACATGTTTCAATGCTATTCTCCCAGAACGTCCCACCCTCACCTTCTCCCTCAGAGTCCATAAAATTGTTCTATGCATCTGTGTCTCTTATTCTGTCTCATCTTTCAAATTCCATATATATGCATTAGTATACTGTATTGTTGTTTTTCTTTCTGGCTTACTTCACTCTGTATAATGGGCTCCAGTTTCATCCATCTCAGTAGAACAGATTCAAATGTATTTTTTTTAATGGCTGAGTAATATTCCATTGTGTATATGTACCACAGCTTCCTTATCCACTCGTCTGCTGATGGACATCTAGGTTGCTTCCATGTCCTGGCTATTGTAAACAGTGCTGTGATGAACATTGGGGTACACGCGTCTCTTTCAATTCTGGTTTCCTCGGTGTGTATGCCCAGCAGTGGGATTGCTGGGTCATATGGCAGTTCTATTCCCAGTTTTTTAAGGAATCTCCACACCGTTCTCCATAGTGGCTGTACTAGTTTGCATTCCCACCAGCAGTGTAAGAGGGTTCCCTTTTCTCCACACCCTCTCCAGCATTTATTGCTTGTAGACTTTTGGATAGCAGCCATTCTGACTGGTGTGAAATGATACCTCATTGTGGTTTTGATTTGCATTTCTCTAATAATGAGTGATGTTGAGCATCTTTTCATGTGTTTGTTAGCCATCTGTATGTCTTCTTCGGAGAAATGTCTGTTTAGTTCTTTGGCCCATTTTTTGATCGGGTCGTTTTTTTTCTGGAATTCAGCTGCAGAAGTTGCTTGTATATTTTTGAGATTAATTGTTTGTCTGTTGCTTCGGTTGCTATTATTTTCTCCCATTCTGAAGGCTGTCTTTTCATCTTGCTTATAGTTTCCTTTGTTGTGCAAAAGCTTTTAATTTTAATTAGGTCCCATTTGTTTATTTTTGCTTTTATTTCCAATATTCTTGGAGGTGGGTCATGGAGGATCCTGCTGTGATTTATGTCGGAGAGTGTTTTGCCTATGTTTTCCTCTAGGAGTTTTATAGTTTCTGGTCTTATGTTTAGATCTTTAATCCATTTTGAGTTTATTTTTGTGTATGGTGTTAGGAAGTGTTCTAGTTTCATTCTTTTACAAGTGGTTGACCAGTTTTCCCAGCACCACTTGTTAAAGAGATTGTCTTTTCTCCATTGTATATTCTTGCCTCCTTTGTCGAAGATAAGGTGTCCATATGTGCGTGGGTTTATCTCTGGGCTTTCTATTTTGTTCCATTGATCTACATTTCTATCTTTGTGCCAGTACCATACTGTCTTGATGACTGTGGCTTTGTAGTAGAGCCTGAAGTCAGGCAGGTTGATTCCTCCAGTTCCATTCTTCTTCCTCAAGATTGCTTTGGCTATTCGAGGTTTCTTATATTTCCATACAAATTGTGAGATGATTTGTTCTAGTTCTGTGAAAAATACCATTGGTAGCTTGATAGGGATTGCATTGAATCTATAGATTGCTTTGGGTAGTATACTCATTTTCACTATATTAATTCTTCCAATCCATGAACACGGTATATTTATCCACCTGTTTGTGTCCTCTTTGATTTCTTTCATCAGTGTTTTATAGTTTTCTATATATAAGTCTTTTGTTTCTTTAGGTAGATATATTCCTAAGTATTTTATTCTTTTTGTTGCAATGGTGAATGGTATTGTTTCCTTAATTTCTCTTTCTGTTTTCTCATTATTGGAGTATAGGAATGCAAGGGATTTCTGTGTGTTAATTTTATATCCTGCAACTTTACTATATTCATTGATTAACTCTAGTAATTTTCTAGTAGAGTCTTTAGGGTTTTCTATGTAGAGGATCATGTCATCTGCAAACAGGGAGAGTTTTACTTCTTCTTTTCCTATCTGGATTCCTTTTATTTCTTTTTCAGCTCTGATTGCTGTGGCCAAAACTTCCAAAACTATGTTGAATAGTAGTGGTGAAAGAGGGCATCCTTGCCTTGTTCCTGACTTTAGGGGAAATGCTTTCAATTTTTCACCATTGAGGATAATGTTTGCTGTGGGTTTGTCATATATAGCTTTTATTATGTTGAGATATGTTCCTTCTATTCCTGCTTTATGGAGGGTTTTTATCATAAATGGATGCTGAGTTTTGTCAAAGGCTTTTTCTGCATCTATTGAGATAACCATATGGTTTTGAAACAAAGGGAGAAGAATCATATCAACAAAATTAGAAATGAAAATGGAGAGATCACAACAGACTACACAGAAATACAAAGGATCATAAGAGACTACTACCAACAGCTATATGCCAATAAAATGGACAACTTGGAAGAAATGGACAAATTCTTAGAAAAGTATAACTTTCCAAAACTGAACCAGGAAGAAATAGAAGATCTTAACAGACCCATCACAAGCACGGAAATCGAAACTGTAATCAGAAATCTTCCAGCAAACAAAAGCCCAGGACCAGACGGCTTCACAGCGGAATTCTACCAAAAATTTAGAGAAGAGCTAACACCTATCCTACTCAAACTCTTCCAGAAAATTGCAGAAGATGGTAAACTTCCAAACCCATTCTATGAGGCCACCATCACCCTAATTCCAAAACCAGACAAAGATGTCACAAAAAAGGAAAACTACAGGCCAATATCACTGATGAACATAGATGCAAAAATCCTTAATAAAATTCTAGCAAACAGAATCCAACATCATATTAAAAAGATCATACATCATGACCAAGTGGGCTTTATCCCAGGAATGCAAGGTTTTTTTAACATCCGCAAATCAATCAATGTAATACACCACATTAACAAATTGAAAGAAAAAAACCATATGGTTATCTCTTTTCTGTTTTTATCTGATTTGGGTGTTGATACTTATTATCCTCACCTGAGTTGCACAATTTTCCTTATTTTTCTATTTTCTGGTACAGTTTGTATTATAGGAGAATTATTTATAGTCATAAATCCATTTATCTCTATAATTTTCTATCAAAACATTTCTGTAATGGTTGCTGGTTCATTTGTAAGTATATTTAACTATTTCTATTTTTCTAGAAAGCTATCCAGCTCCTAAAATTTTAAGTAACTGACTGAAATAGTATCCAATTTTCTCTTATGTCTCCACTATATCTACAGTTACATTGCTTCTTCATTATTCATAATATATATTTGTGCAGTCTTTCTTATTTTTTAATCATTCTTGCTTCTTTTTGTGGTAATACAATCTGGTTTGTTTATCTTTTCAAAGGGCCAGTTTTGATTTTGCTGATCATCTCTTGTTTTTTTCCTATTTCATTACTGCTTGTTTCCAGAGGATTCCTTTGAAAGACCGTAAAACACTTGAGTTATGAGAATGCAAGGGAAGTCAGTAAAATCAATAAAGATGTGCATACATTCCATGTGCATTGAAAATAACAGAGAAAACTAAAAATAAATTTTAAATGAGAATACTGCAAATCCTTGACTAGATAAAAATACAATGTTTGTTGTTTATAGTCACCAAGTCATGACCAACACTTGCATCCCCATGGACTGTAGCCCACTAGGCTCCTCTGTCCATGGGTTTCCCCAGGCGAGAATACTGGAGTGGGTTGGCATTTCCTCCTCAAAAAAGTACAATATGAACTATTTTTATTAAAAAGATAAAGCTTTAAACAAAAATCACTAGGAACTTGGGAGTATAAAAAGTGTCTAATGCATGACTGCATTCTGTAGGTAACAGGTTGTGTGTGAGTGTGAGATCAGCCACTCAGTCCTATCTAATTCTTTGTGACCCCATGGACTGTAGTTTGCCAGGCTCCTCTGTCCATGGAATTTTCCAGGCAAGAATACTGGAGAGGGTCGCCATTTCCTTCTCCAGGGGATCTTCCTGACCCAGAGATTGAACCCACATCTCTTGTGTCTCCTGAATTGGCAGGAGGATTCTTTACCACTACGCCACCTGGGAAGCCCTTTTACATTTTATATATGTTAAAAATTTAAGGGATGATTTTGTGTAAACCTCTCTAATTTCTACTTTTATATTTTTTGTTACTTCCAGGTGTTTGAAGCAGAAAGATGTGCTCAAAAGTATGAAATTACAATGTTATCTTAACTAGAAATCAAGTAGCAGACGTTCTTTGAAGTTTCAGATCTTCCATAGTTCCTTCCCACTTAAGAAATTATGAAAGATACTCTCATTAGAATTTGTTTCTTGTAACTTACTAAATTAAAAATTACTAAATTAAATTTAAATATGAATGTGGTGGCATTCCTGAGTTTATTTCTTACTCATGTTTTTGCATAGCGTTCTCTAAATAGAAGAGTTGATGCCCCTTTCTGCTTTGGTCCACACACTTTCACTTTTCCCCAGTTTCCCACCTGAACATTAAACTGAGGGCTCCTATAAGACAGAAAGTGCTTCTTGTATATTTTTTAGGACCTAGTATAGTTCTTACAACAGAGTACTAAATTAATGTTTCTTGTACAGATAAAAGTGTATCATTTTGTCATTAACGTTAGTCTACCTCTTCTCTAAAAGTCTGAATAGTAGACCATAAAACACTACAAGTCTAAATCCTACTCCTTCAAGAGTCAGTAATTTTCTATTACATAGCTTTCCTCTATACTTCCAATTGTAAATCATTGCTTTCCTCTTTTGATTTGTAATGCGGTTTATATCTCTCTTTTGTGCCATATTATTTTCTATGTTATAGGTCAGTGATTTACATAGGACTGTAAAACTGTCTTATCCCAGGATCTAATTTGTGTTTTATATGTAGCAAAGCAAATTATAAATATTTACGGAATAAACAGTTTAAACACTGAATTTTCCACTTCACTATTTAATCACTATCTTTACTAGGCCTACATTAAGTTTCCTGAGCTATGCTTTTGACATATTACTTGGTGATAAGACATCATGTGGGTATGAAATGTTGTTTTTCTTCTCTAATTGACTTCTCAATACTGGTTTGTAGCAAGGATACACACAATTCCCTAGCTTTTAGAGGATCTCTAAAGCAACGGTCGAATGTAATCTATAAAAACACTTCTGTATGGCAAAACAAATACAATATTGTAAAGTTAAAAAATAGAAAATAAACTAATTAAAACAAACAAACAAACAAAAAAACACTTCTTAATTTATAATTTTGAGGTGTTTAATTTTAGAGGGACAAGAAATGTTTATAATTCAAAGTATATTTTAAAGCAAAATATTAAACCACTTATGCAATTTTTATGTATTATCCAAGAGATATTTATTAATACGTTTAGTTCAGAAAAATGCAAGTTGTCTCATTTCAATTAGATTTAATAAAGCTGACATCAAAAAATGAAGTTCTAAATTTATTCTACCATTAGATACATAAAGTTTAAGTTCTATGATCAGAAAATTAAGTCACTTTTCAGTAAATTTGCTGTAGAAAATGATGAGATGTGGCATGCAAAGTGAAATGATACAAATGCATAAGCAGTAGGGCCAGGAAGAAAAAGGTTCTTGTCCTCTGGTGGTCAACTACCCACCTGAGAAAGTTGCTTAAATTTAGATCTCGCAAATTGATTGTGTGGGTTACAGAAAAATATGTATGGCTCCTAACACTTATTATGCACCTACCATTTATATTATAATCTCTAGTCATTTATCATGACCATTTATCATTATATTTATCATGACAATGATAGGAATTTTCCTCTAAGTCAGCTTGAATAAAGGTCATAGGATGAGGCCTCAAAATTTAGACTTGAGTTTCTGCTTTCAGTGGAAGTAAGTAGTTTGTTTCTAGGATCATGAAAAATGCTCTAGTGCAAGTACTTTGGGTAATTTTAAAAATTACATTCTCAATGGCTTTGGCATTAGTTCATTACAGTCGATCATGATAAAGTAGAATTGTTAATCATAACAAAAATCCAAAAATTTTATTTAGTTATATTAACCAATATATAAAACATGAAGTAATTTATTAAAACAAATGAGAAAAAAATGTCTACTATGCAAAAGTACGTTTAGATTTTTCCGCTTTTCTTCCTCCCCTTCCCTCTCCTCATCTTCCTTTCTCTTCCCTCTCCTCCCCTCTTAGTCATCTTCTTTTCTTCTCCTCCTCCTCTTTCTTTTCCCCACTCCTCCCCCTTCCCAGGTGGCACAGTGGGAAAGAATCTGCCTCCCAATGCAAGAGACTCAAGAGACTCAGGTTTGATCCCTGGATCGGGAGATGTCCTGGAAGAGGAAATGGCACTCACTCCAGTATTCCTGCCTGGAAAATTCCATGGACAGATGAGCTTGGCGGGCTACAGTCTTTGGGGTCACAAAGAATCAGACATGACTGAGCATGCACCCATACCCTCCCCACTCCTCCTCCTAACCATTTGCCCTTCTCCTCTACTATATTTCAAATGTCTGTAACATGGGATAGCTGGTTTCACACTTTATAATGGAAAGGTAGTAAAATACATGTCATACTACAAGGACTACACATATTGTGAGTGACATGACCCAGCAAAATCTACAGGGGATCAGAATACAGAAAAAGTACTACAGATTTGTGGGGAAGGCAGTCTTCAAGGGAGCAGAGACCATAAGCACATGCTGATACAGAAATGAATTAGCAATAATGGAAGAGCAAAGTGGAAATTCAAAAAGCAGTCAGCATCGTTTTCCCAGTAACTAGCCCCAAGGGTACAGCTGTGAACGGAGCTTCATTGTCATCCAGGGCCAAAAAGACAGAATTGCCTGTGAGGACTGACAAGACTGAAGGCAAGCTCACATCCAGGAAGACCCAGGGGGCTGCATCAGGGAGAATGTACCTGGGGTTAGGAAGAAGCCTGGCCAGAAAGACCCTCCACCTCTCCGTTTCAATATGCCATGAACTAAGTTAGTAACAGTAGTGTGTCATTTATTAAAACACAGTGCTAAGCAATTTATTATAATTTATCTTGTAATTCTTATAAATTCTTACAATTCTGTAATAATTATTATTTTAATTTTACAGATGAGAAAATGGAAGACACAGAGGAACTTACCCTGATTCTCTCAAAATCCTAAATTCTCATAATAATCCTACAAGTTAAGTATCATTAATCTTATTTATGGATGAGAATATCATAAATATTAAATGATTCTCAATTAAAATATTAAATGAGAACATTTGAAGAGATTGAGTAACTTAACAGTGACCACACAGGTAGTAAATAAAAGCCAAAATTTAAATATAAATCCATGTATCCAAAGAGAGAGCAGAGAATCATATACATGTGTATATGAAAACTTTGGGTAACGTATTGCTTCCTATGATACCAGAAGCTCCTAAATGGTAGTGGCTATGTAAACTGAAATGCTTATTGAGTTCTACTTTGTACAGAGCCCAAGTTTTATGAAATTTTAGAGCTGAAAAAGAACTTAGTTATCATGTATTCCAATGTAATTACTTTACAATTATTTTTACTTATTTAATGGAAAATACAAAGAAGTGAATGGTTCAAAGTCAAAATGAAGTCAATATGTTTAATAATTATTTGTTAAAGGAGCACACGGGAGTCACACAAAGTATATTCTGCCCTACCCACATGTGCAGTTTCATGATACTGAATTTAATGATTTCTAATTAATAGTCTAATAATTCTTCAATATCAAGTGAATTTTCTTTGTAAAACTGGAAGATTGAACAAGGGTAAGTGTGAATATAAAAGAGAAAATGAGAATGTGTTAGTTACCAAAATAACCTGCTTTAAAATTAAGCAGATATCAGTGCTTTTTCTGCTCTGGATTGATGCTACAAGGAATTTCTCTGCTGTAGACAGGCAATTAGGAGAACTAGAAAAATCTCAAGGTAGTTTGTTTACTGGCTAGAAATGTAGATAGACATCAGTGCCATATGAGAAGTTTTAAGTTAAATCCTCCGCGAAGCATGGTAAGAAGCTGCTAAGCTGAGAAACGATCAAACCTGGGAAAAGTAAAAATAAAACGATTCTGTAGAAACACTTTCACAATCATCCACACAGAAAAATTCCCATAGAAAAGAGATTGCTCACTGAACAGAAAATTATTAAACCAAGTGAAATGAATCAACATGGGGAATAGTAAAAAGCTAAAATGAAAGTGAGAGTTTGCAATGCAAGAGCTAGAAATAATATATAATTCTGAAAGAGATAACATATTTACCTGCAAAAAATGAAGCAAAAGAAGAGACAGAAATCATGTTGGGAAACCATGTGAGGGAAAGAAAACTAGATTTAAAAATAATTGACAGTAGACTGAATATATAACTATAAAATTAAAACTCAAGGGATACAGTAAACAACAAATATGATTCAGCTGAAGAGAATTAGAATCTAGGTTGAGGAAGCCACACAGAATGCAGCACACAGAGAAAACTATAAAAAAAAAATTAAAAGAGATTCAGAGACACAGAGGACAGAAAGAGACAGATTATCTTCCAAGAAATAATAATTTATTTGGATATATCCTTATAGTTTCTTCGTTTTATCATGTCTTTAATGATAGCATTTTACCAGCTTTCACTTTTACTTTTGCAATGTAAAAGGTACTATACTGATTAAATTTAGATTTTGTTAATTCAGGTATGTATGGCATAAGTTTTAGGATAACAAATGAAATTTAGAATTCTAAAAAACTAGAGGAGGCAAAGATAAATCATGAGAAACAAAATACAATAGAATGCTATAGAAACACGACCATATATATCCATAATCATAATAAAAGAAAATGATATTAAACTTCTATATTATAAAAAGAATATAAGATCCTATTTTTATAAAACCAAAGTTACACATCTTAAATTAATGAAATAACAAATCCAAAATTTATATGAAAGAGTAAAGACCTAAGGCAAGTCGAGAAGGACTGGATATACAAGAAATGATGACTCACTATGTCAGATATTGGGACTTATATAATCTGTTGACAACTAGCTCAAGGTGGCAGAAAAAAAAATCCACAATCACGTTTGTATATATTCCAAGTTGGAATATAATGGAAGTGGCATTAAAGATGGGTATACAGGAAAGAATAGACTGCTTAATAGGTCTTTCCAGGTGACACTAGCAACCCGCCTACCAATGCAGGAGACATAAGAGATGCCAATTTGATCCCTGGGTCTGGAAGATCCCCTGGAGAAGGGAACGGCACCCACTCCACTATTCTGGCCTGGAGAATTCCATGGACAGAGGAGCCTGGCAGGCTACAGTACATAGGGTTGCAGGGAGTCAGACACAACTGAAGTGACTTAGCACTCATGCAGACTATCTAATAATTTGAAGGGCACCAACTGTGGGGAAAAACTGGATTCCTATCTCATGTCATATAGATAAAATACAAAAATGTGAAAACCAAAACTATAAAACGTAAAGAGAGAAATATAGAAGGATATTTGTACAAAATAGAGGATTAATGAACTAATATAAAATCCACAATTTATAAAGAAAAAGTTTGATGAATGAATAAATGTGACATATTGACACTTTGGGCTTCCCTGGTGGCTCAGAAGGTAAAGAATCCTCCTGCAATGTGGGAAACTTGGGTTCGATCCCTGAGTTGGGAAGATCCCCTGGAGAAAGGAACGGCTACCCACTCCAATATTCTTGCCTGGAGAATTCCGTGGACAGAAGATCCTGGCAGGCTACAATCCCTGGAGTTGCAAAGAGTCAGATGGACTGAGGACTTTCACTTTCTTTCACTATTTACACTTTAAATTACCTCCAGGGTGGGATGATTTGAGAGAATAGCATTGAAACATGTATATTATCTTATGTGAAATAGATTGCCTGTCCAGGTTCGATGCATGAGACAGGGAGCTCACGGCCAGTGCACTGGGATGACCCTGAGGGATGGGATGCGGAGGGAGGTGGGAGGAGCATTCTGGATGGGGGACACATGTACATGGCTGATTCATGCCAATGTATGGCAAAAACCACTACAATATTGTAAAGTAATTAGCCTCCAATTAAATTAATTAAAAAATAAACTACTTCTATAAATAAAGTGAAGTCTTAGACTGAGAAAACATATTTGCTCGGCCCAAAACTAACATGACATAATATTAGTATCCAGAATCCTTACAAATCCATTAAAAACATACAAATCATTTGTATTAAAACTCATAAGATATCCCATCATGTGAAAAGATGCTAACTTTCACTAGTAAACCAGAGAAATGCATATTTAAACAACAACATATCAATTCACATTCATCAGCAAAATTTTGCCGTCAATTAGTCTTCCCTCCTAACTCAGTAGGGAAGAATCTGCCTGCAGTGTAGGAGACCAGGCTTGATTCCTGGGTGGGGAAGATCCCCTGGAGAAGGAAATGGCAACCAGTATTCTTGCCTGGAGAATCCCATGGACAGAGGAGTGTGGAGCGTTAAAGTCCATGGGGTTGCAAAGAATCGGACACGACTGAGGGACTAAGCACACACATACACACAGGAAAAAATTTCAAGGAAGAAAGAGGATGAATAATTGTAGTATATTCATACAAGAAATCAGAAGGATCAATAAAATTAATAAACTATAAACACAGTCATAAACATAGATACTCAGATTATTTTGAAAATATAACACGGATTAAAAAGGCAAGTTGCAAAAGGACATGATTCAATGTTTATGAACAGATATATGTAACAAGAATAAAAATGATGCACCAACTTTTCCTCCAGTGAACTAAAATTAATAAATTTATTAAAAAGAAAAGAAAAGAAAAACCATAAAAAAAAGGGGGGGAGAAAATGGAATTAAGAAGTTTTTAACTGTATAATGGCATTTTCTGTTTTTTTTTAAAAAAGTTTCCAAAAACACGTAAGAAAAATGCTTGTTCACTTTTTGCTGTTGACATTTCTCTTTGGTAGGTGGCATCATGCCAAGGTTGAGTCAGAAAGCAGGTAATATGTAGGTTTCAACTGCAAAAGAGGAATAATAATTTTGAGGAAGGACCACTCCCACCATTTTATTATCCTATATTTCCAGTGCACAACAGGGTGTCTGGTATTTCAACTGCCACCCATTTAAGGTTACATTGATTGGGAAGAGCTAATTCTAGTTTTCTCTCGTTTTTTAAAAGATTCCAACATTTGTGCATTTTAGTTGTTTAAAAATAGGGTCATTTTCTTATTGCCTTTATTCTCTTTAATAAAGAAGGCAATCTTGGTTGTAAAATTACAAGCTTTTTATGAAATTCAGTATAACTTTTTTGTTTTAATTTTATAGCTCATTAAATTAAAAAAAAATGTTTTTGTTGATTCACTCTCATGCCAAAAAGATTACCTGTTACTGCTTCAGTCATTCCAAATACTTGGAGAAAAGGGTTAATTTTGTTTCATTTAACCAATTATCATTAACAGCTTCCAATAACTGAAATCTATTTGACTTTTTTTTTAAATAAGGAATAATGTAAACATACACCTTATATTTTTACATAACTTTAAATTTATTCTTTAAACAGATAAATATCATGCATGTAGATAAGTGCACAGACCACAAGTGTATAGCCTGAAGAATTTTCACGAAGTAAACAACTCTGTGTATCTACTAGCTAAAATCCCTTACAATGGAATGCCTGCAACAGTTAAAACCGGACATGGAACAACAGACTGGTTCAAAATTGGGAAAGGAGTATGTCAAGGCTGTATATTATTACCCTGCTTATTTAACTTTTGCAGAGTACAATATTGCAAAATACCAGTCTTCCAGCTGGAAGACTCACCAGCAGAATTAAGATTGCTGGGAGAAATATCTGTAACCTCAGATATGGAGATGACACCACTCTTATGGCAGAAACTGAAGAGGAACTAAAGAGCCTCTTGATGGAGGTGAAAGAGGAGAGTGAAACAGTTGACTTAAAACTCAACATTCAGAAAGCTAAGATCATGGCATCTGGACCCATCATTTCATGGCAAATAGATGGGGAAGCAATGGAAACAGTGATAGAATTATTTTCTTGGGCTTTGGAGATGGTGACTGCAGCCATGAAGTTAAAAGATGCTTGCTCCTTGGAAGAAAACACATGACCAACCTTGACAGCACATTAAAAATCAGAGACATTACTTTGCCACTAGAGATCCATCTAGTCAAAGCTATGGTTTTTCCAGTAGTCATATATGGATGTGAGAGTTGGACCATAAAGAAGGCTGAGCGCTGAAGAATTGATGCTTTTGAACTGAGGTGTTGGAGAAGACTTTTGAGAATCCCTTGGACAGCAAGGCAATCAAAGCAGTCAATCCTAAAGGAAATCAATTCTGAATATTCATTGGAAGGACTGATGCCGAAACTGAAGCTCCAATACGGTGGCCACCTGATGTGAAGACCTGACTCATTAGAAAAGACCCTGATGCTGGGAAAGATTGAAGACAGGAGGAGAAGCAGATGACAGAGGATGAGATGGTTGGATGTCATCACTGACTCGATGGAAATGAGTTTGAGCAAGCTCTGGGAATTAGTGAAGGGCAGGAATCCTGGCGTGCTGCAGTCCATGGGGTTGCAAAGAGTTGGACATGACTAAGCGACTGAACATCAACAACACAATGACTGGAAAGAGTAAATATGCAGAGTACATAGAACAGTGTCTCCTTCATAAAAATTGCTCAATAATTCAGGATTATGATGATGCTGATAATGATGGCTGTGCAGAAGATGTTCATGATTGTGGTGATGATCATTAAATGAAGACCATTACCATTATTATCAGAAATAAGTCAGAGGATATCAGAGTATATTGTCCTGAAATTTTATAGCTGATTTTTTAAGATAAAACGGATAATACATATTGTTTTTAAATTATTTTTCTACCTTAAAGTAGTCATGCTCCTGGTACCCCAAACAGTCTCTAGTCTCTAGCATTCCAAGAGACACATTCTACAAACATGATATTACCCAACTGGGTCTAATAAGTAATAGCAACAGGGAGGGAATAACTATAACTCATTCATTGTCAAAGAGCTCAATGAACTCAATGTTAAGCTACATGGTTCAGTATTTCCCAATGATTGATAAGCAAGATCTTTTTTTAAAGAAAGAATAGCACATACTTCAGGATAGACACATACTTCATCGTAACTCTGGCTGAAAAATATTGATCATAGCAAACAATTTCCCTAAAGTTCATAGACTCAAGACAAGATGGTCTTTTGCTTTGAATACACTGCATTTGTAAAATATTAAAAAACAAAAAAACAAAAACAAAAAAACCTCTCAGCTCTATTTAAAGTGATTCACAATGTTTATCTTTTCTGTTTGTAATGTGTAAGATGAATCCAGAATCCTTTTATTAAAGTGACCCTAAATAGGAGGAATAGTGTCCTTTCTGATTACTAATGTATTATTTCACAAATACAAGCTAAAATATATTTTCACTTTCAAGAAATCTTATCTCTCCAACTAAATACTTGTCAGAGACAGAAATGCATTTTCTTGTAAGTTTAAAGTCCGGATGATTACACTTTAAGATTTTGTTAAAATAAATTGAGACTACTGTTCTAATATAATTGTTCACAAGCACGAAATTCTGAGAGATTGTGTTATGAATTAAACAAACTGGGTGATCTCAAAAACAACAACAACAACAACAAAAACAACTAACTGCCACTTAAACAAAATAGATTAGGCAGCAAGTTGGGAATTGATAAAATCAAAATACTACCATTTCTATTCATTAGCACATTTACTATCCCCATTTACCTTAAAATATTTTTGATTGTAGAGAAATTAAGCATGCATAATGTACCAGTCTTTTCAGAATTGTTAGGCAACTTTGTTGAGACAAACGGACGGCTTTTTGCTATTCAAACTATGGATTAAGAGACACACAGGTGGCTGGGGAAATATATAACAGAAAGAGAAACCAAACCTTCACCAGAATGTGCATTTTCAAACTTTTATTTTGTATTGGAATATAGTTGGTTATGCTATCACCAGGTGGTGCTGGTGGTAAAGAACCCAGCTGCCAATGCAGGAGATGTAAGAGACACAGGTTCAATTCCTGGGTAGGGGAGATCCCATGGAGGAGAGCACAGCAACCCACTCCAGTATTCTTGCCTGGAGAATTCTATGGACAGAGGAGCCTGGTAGCCTATGATCCATAGGGTGGCAAAGAGTTGGACACGCTTGAAGTGTTTCTATAGTTCAATTCTTCCAATCATATCAATTTTTCATAAATAAAAGCAGGTGACTAGAGAAACCTCATTGAGGAAATACAACTAACCAGCTTTCTTCTGGGAATCTCCTCACTGGATCTCATTTTTTCCCATCTGTAAAAGGAAGAGTCTGGATTAAATTCTCTGAAGTCTATCCTAGTTGGGTACGCTGGGAGTCTAGGATCTTGTGTTTCCTCTGACTCTTTCTTTCTGTTAAATATAAAAATTGAAAATCATTCCAATCTTCTCAAATCAGCATACATTTTCAGAGTACTGTTACTATAGGTTCTAGAATGGGATACTGAGAAAGATGAAACTCTTGAAAAAAATTGGGGAGAGAAGACATTCACTTAAAAAAAACCTATTTAGACAGGGAAAAACCCTAAGGTAGCAAAGGAGTGACCTTGCCATGGTGTGCGGCAAGAGCAAGCCACAAGCTCCACCTTTTTTTCCCCTGATTCTTACTCGGAGTCAATGTTAAACTTTTTTAGAAAATAATCTCTTCTTGGAATTGAGGTAGGTATTCTACGTGGTTTTCTAAAAACACAGCTGTGAGTCAGAGAAGTTGAGTAATTTGTCTCACGTCACAGTGTCTCTAATAAGTGTCAGGGCAGAACAAAAAGAAGACAAGGGCAATAGATAGAACCTCATTTTCCTCGGATCCCTGTGCCAAGGGCCTCTAGGATCAACAAACACTAGTGGGCTGGGTTGATTTTGGCCCACCTGCATTTTCCCTGGAGTCCTCTTGCTGACCATCACTTAATGTTGGCTAACTTTTCAGAATTTCCCCTCTATAAATGAAGTAATAAAATCTGACTCCATGCCTCCCAGGGATGCAAATATAAATGAAGTAATCAAGGTGAGAACAAGATAAGCCCATTTTAATTGTGGTGCTGAAAACCCCATGGAGTGTTATGGTATAATTAGCAAAATACAGAGGCTGCAGAGTTGCATTTGGCCAAAACTTACACTCCCAATTTTTAAGGAAGGAAATGTAGATATGGAGTCAGTATTTACTATTAAATAATAGTGAAACGAGAACCAGTGTGCACTTGCTTTCAAGCAAATCTATTATCTTAAAGCTCTATTAATAGAAAAAAGTATAGCAATAGATGATTTTATCTTTATCCTTCACAGAATTATTCTAGATTATATTCAAGAGAGTCTTCTTCAATATGTTTCATGATGAGTAGCATTTCAGTAAAAATTGGAACTGAAAAAAATGATGATTTTCACAAAGTCTTTTAAGGGTACATCTAAGAGTCTGAAATGTAGTACTTGGATGCAATCTCAAAAACGAAAGAATGATCTCTGTTCGTTTCCAAGGCAAACCATTCAATATCACGGTAATCTAAGTCTATGTCCCGACCAGTAACGCCAAAGAAGCTGAAGTTGAACAGTTCTATGAAGACCTACAAGACCTTCTAGAACTAACAGCCAAAAAAGATGTCTTTTTCATTATACGGGACAGGAATGCAAAAGTAGGAAGCCAAGAAACACCTGGAGTAACAGGCAAATTTGGCCTTGGAGTACAGAATGAAGCAGGGCAAAGTTTAATAGAGTTTTGCCAAGAGAACACACTGGTCGCAGCAAACACCCTCTTCCAACAACGCAAGGAAAGACTCTACACATGGATATCACCATATGGTCGAAACCGAAATCAGATTGATTATATTATTTGCAGCCAAAGATGGAGAAGCTCTACACAGTCAGCAAAAACAAGACCAGGAGCTGACTGTGGCTCAGATCATGAACTCCTTATTGCCAAATTCAGGATGAAAATGAAGAAAGTGGAGAAAACCACTAGACCATTCAGGTACGAACTAAAACAAATCCCTTATGATGATACAGTGGAAGTGAGAAATAGATTTAAAGGACTAGATATGATAGACAGGATGTCTGATGAACTATGGATGGAGGCTCGTGACATTGCACAGGATACAGGAATTAAGATCATCCCCAAGAAAAAGAAATGTAAAAAAGCAAAACGGCTGTCTGAAGAGGCCTTACAAATAGCTGCGAAAAGACGGGAAGTGAAAAGCAAAGGAGAAAAGGAAAGATATACCCATTTGAATGCAGAGCTCCAAAGAATAGCAAGGAGAGATAAGAAAGCCTCCCTCAGTGATCAGCGCAAAGAAATAGAGGAAAAAAATAGAATGGGAAAGACTAGAGATCTTTCAAGAAAATTAGAGATACCAAGGGAATATTTCATGCAAAGATGGGCTAAATAAAGGACAGAAATGATAGGGACCTAACAGAAGCAGAGGATATTAAGAACAGGTGGCAAGAATACACAGAAAAACTGCACAAAAAAGATCTTCATGACGCAGATAATCACGATGGTGTGATCACTCATCTAGAGCAAGATCCTGGAATGTGAAGTCAAGTGGGTCTTAGGAAGCATCGCTACAAACAAAGCGAGTGGAGGTGATGGAATTCCAGTTGAGCTATTTCAAATACTGAAAGATGACGCTGTGAAAGTGCTGCACTCAATATGCCAGCAAATATGGAAAACTCAGCAGTGGTCACATGATTGGAAAAGGTCAGTTTTCATTCCAATTCCAAAAAAGACAATGCCAAAGGATGCTCAAACTACTGCACAATTGCACTCATCTCACACGTTAGTAAAGTAATGCTTAAAATTCTCCAAGCCAGGCTTCAACAATACATGAACCATGAACTTCCAGATGTTCAAGCTTGTTTTAGAAAAGGCAGAGGAACCAGAGATCAAGTTGCCAACATCCGCTGGATCATCAAAAAAGCAAGAGAGTTCCAGAAAAACTTCTATTTCTGCTTTATTGACTATGCCAAAGTCTTTGATTGTGTGGATCACTATGAACTGTGGAAAATTCTTAAAAAGATAGGCATACCAAACCACCTGACCTGCCTGTTGAGAAACCTGTATGTGGTCAGGAAGCAAAAGTTAGAACTGGACATGGAACAACATATATTTTGTCACCCTGCTTATTTAACTTATATGCAGGGTACATCATGATAAACACTGGGCTGGAGGAAGCACAAGCTGGAATCAAGATTGTCAGGAGAAATATCAATAACCTCAGATATGCAGATGACACCACCCTTATGGCAGAAAGTGAAGAAGAACTAAAGAGCCTCTTGATGAAAGTGAAAGAGGAGAGTGAACAAGTTGGCTTAAAGCTCAACATTCAGAAAACTAAGATCATGGCATCCGATCCCATTACTTCATGGCAGATAGATGGGGAAACAGTGGAAACCGTGGCTGACTTTATTTTTCTGGGCTCCAAAATCACTGCAGATGGTGATTGCAGCCATGAAATTAAAAAACGCTTTCCCCTTGGAAGGAAAGTTTTGACCAACCTAGATAGCATCTTAAAAAGCAGAGACATTACTTTGCCAACAAAGCTCCATCTAGTCAAGGCTATTGTTTTCCAGTGGTCATGTATGGATGTGAGAGTTGGACTATAAAGAAAGCTGAGTACCGAAGAATTGATGTTTTTGAACTGTGGTGTTGGAGCAGACTCTTAAGAGTCCCTTGGACTGCAAGGAGATCCAACCAGTCCATCCTAAAGGAGATCGGTCCTGGGTGTTCATTGGAAGGACTAATGTTGAAACTGAAACTCCAATACTTTGGCTACCTGATGCAAAGAGCTGACTCATTGGAAAAGTCCCTGATGCTGGGAAAGATTGAGGGCAGGAGGATAAGAGGACCACAGAGGATGAGATGGCTGGACGGCATCATCGACTCAATGGACATGGGTTTGGGTGGACTCCGGGAGTTGGTGATGGACATTGAGGCCTGGCGTGCTGTGGTTCATGGGGTCGCAAAGAGTCAGACATGACTGAGCGACTGAACTGAACTGAACTTTGGTATTTTATAAGATAGAACTGAAGTTACCATTTGAGGTTTCAGTTGCCTTACCTTAAAAATAATTCTATCAAGATCAAAGTAGTTGTACAATAATGGAGCATAGGACCTGGGAGTTGAAAGACCTAAATCCCACAGCCATGGCCAAGGTATCAACCTCTCAAGGCCTTCCCTGCTTCTAGTCTATGAAATACGATATGTTCCTACCATATCTTGTCATTATTCAGGTCATTATTGTGAGGCAGTGAGATACCTGGCATGGTTCTGGCTAACAGTGGGCTCTTCAGTAACCTTGAATCTAAATCTCTGAAGGGAAGCAAAAACCCTGAGAATGAACCATTGAAATATGATCACAAATAGTTCTAAGGAACTTCTAACTCCTTATCCATGCATTCAATTTTATATCCAAGTATGAAAAAACCATGTAGCTGAACAGAAAAGTGGATTTATTCTATAATTTATTGTATCACAATGTTACATGTGTATTTATCTGCAACATTTTATAAGTATACTATTAGAGAGCAGACATTGTTTAAAGTCAAAAATTTTTATGTTGTGCAAAGGCATCTGTTCAGTTCTGTAGAGTACATACCACCTTGTTGCAGAGTATACAGCCATGACGTATCCTTTACACCCTAAAATAGAGACCACCAAGGACAGACAATAGGGTTTTGGTTGAGCAACAAATTCTAGCTGGCCCTCATGATTATAGGGACTGGTTCTTGGCAATAATTTTGATGTTACTATCCTCCTCAAAAAATGCAAGAATGATCGTGGCCTTTAAAAACAGATTTAAGATTATGTGCGAAGATGGCGGAGGAATAGGATGGGGAGACCACTCTCTCCCCTACAAATTTATTGGAAGAACATCTGAACACTGAGCAAACTTCGCAAAACAACTTCTGAATGCTGGCAGAGGACATCAGGCATCCAGAAAAACAACCTATTATCTTCAAAAGGAGGTAGGGCAAAATATAATAGATAAAAAGAGAGACAAAGAGTTAGGGATGGAGACCCGTTCCAGGAAGGGAGTCGTAAAAGAGGAGAAGTTTCCAAACACCAGGAAACCCTCTCACCAGTGGGTTTCAGGGAAGATTTCGAATCTCGGAGGGCAACATAACCAGGAGGAAAAAAAAAAAAAAAACCCACAGATTACGTGCCTAAAGGAAACTCCCAGCAAAGAACCCCAGACACTCGCATCCGCCACCAGCAAGTGGGGGCTGAACGGAGAGGAGCGGGCGGCACTGCTTAGGGTAAGGACCGGGCCAGAATGCCCTGAGAGCAATCTGAGGGAGCTAACGTGAGATAGCAACCTAAACTGTGGGACAGCCAGAGAGAGAGAACTATCCAGCGAAAAGGCCAAATCTAAGGCACTGCCGGCCCGCTCACAGAACAAAGGACTGAGCAATACCAGAGGAGAGCTAGCCGGGTGTGGACCGCCCTATCCCCCATCGGACGCAGTGGGCAGCCAGGGCCAGCCAGAGCCGGAAAGGGGCAAACTCGGCCCCAGAGAGGGCACCCCCTACCAAACTGCAAGCAGGCCTCCAGTTTCTAAGCAAACTCTGTCTGAGATTCCGTAGGGTTGACAGCCGCCAGGAGAGTTGCAGCCAGGGACCAGCTCCCCAGAACAGACACAAAGCACACCAGAGCCAGGCGCGCCCAGAAACCGAGGCGGGACCAGGGAGGTGATAAGTCGCACCGCCCCAACAGGGGAGAGTGCGTTCGCCAAACTCCTGGCTGCTGGAGCTGCTCCGACCGGGAACGGCACAAACCGTGGGCCCAACCGAGTCTGCGCCTTTGTGGAGTACATGGGAACCTGAACCTGAGCGGCTTAGACCTGGGAAGTGCACGCATCTCAGGGCCCACTCCCTGGCAGAGTAACCTGAAGCCTGAGCAGGGCAGACTGGGAAAGCACTCACGCTGTGAGCGGGGGCAAACCCAGTGCAGCCTAGACACTGCAAGCTCTCCACACACACGGCAGTGATATTGGTTTGCAGTATCCCTGCCTCCCCACAGCACAACTGAACAAGTGAATCTAAAGAGACCACCTCGGCCCCTTTGTGGCAGGGCAGAAATTAGACACTGAAGAGACCTGCAAACAGAAGCCAAATAAACAGAGGGAAACGGTTTGGAGGTGACAGGCCAACAGACTAAAATCCCTGTAGTTAACACCGACTACATTGAAAGGGGTATATAGATATTGAAAAATATAAACAGGAACAAGGATCTATCTGAAACTGAACTGACCCCACACTGCTCACAACACCTCCAGAAAAATCCTGGATATATTTTTACTATTATCATTATTTTTTAAATTTTTTAAATTTTTTTCTTTTTTCTTTAAGTCCTCTATTACACCTTTAATTTTCATTTTTGTAAACCACTATTATCTTGCAAAAAAAAAGGACCCTCTTTTTAAAGCAAACTGCATACATATATCTTATACTTTTTGTGATTCTGGTTTTTTTCCTCCTGTATTTTTTTAAGAGTCTAACCTCTACTCTAGATTTTTAATCTTTGTTTTACATATTTGATATCAATTTTGTACACTTAAGAACCCAATCTTTAGTACCCATTTTCGCTCAGTAGTGGGATTACTGGCTTGATTACTCTCTCCCCCTATTGATGCTCTTTCTTCTCCCCCAGGGAACCTCTATTTCCCACCCTCCTCCTTCTCTTCTCAACCCAATGCTATGAATCTCTGGGTGCTCTGAGCACCAGAAAACACTTCACAAACAGAATACTGCCCAGATCTTTCTCTCCCCTCTTGATTCCTCCCTTTCTACTCATGCTCACCTTTATTACCTTCCTCCCCCCCTCTATGTATCTTTGTGAACCTCCCTGAGAGTTCCAGACTGTGGAGAGCACAGAGGGAAGTGATTACTGGCTAGACTGCTCTCTCAACGTTTGAGTCCCCCTCTTCTCCTCCTGGTCACCTCAACCCCCCACCCCCTTCACCTCTCCATGTAACTAGGTGAACCTCTCAGGGTACCCCTCACTGTGGAGAATCTTTTCAACATTAACCTAAAAGTTTTATTATCAGTGCTGTATGGATGGAGAATTCTTGAGGTTACTGCAAGAATAAGACTGAAAACCAGAGGAAACATTAATTAATAGGAGATCATCCAAAAGCCTCCATACATACACTGAAACCAAGCTCCACCCAAGTGCCAATAAGTTCCAGAGCAAGACATAACACGCACATTCTCCAGCAACTCAGGAACATAGCCCTGAGCATCAATATACAGGCTGCCCAGAGGCACACCAAACCCATAGACATGTTAAAACACAATACTGGACACTCCACTGCACTCCAGAGAGAAGAAATCTAGCTCCTCCCACCAGAACACTGACACAAGCCTCCCCAACCAGGAAACCTTGACAAGCCACCCGTCCAACCCCACCCACAGTGAGGAACCTCCACAATAAAGAGGAACTTCAAACTACCAGAATACAGAAAGGCCACCCCAAACACAGCAATCTAAACAAGATGAAAAGGCAGAGAAATACTAAGCAAGTAAAGGAAAATGATGAATGCCCCTCAAACCAAACAAAAGAGGAGGAGATAGGGAATCTAGCTGAAAAAGAATTTAGAATAATGATAATAAAAATGATCCAAAATCTTGAAAACAAAATGGAGTTACAGATGAATAGCCTGGAGACAAGGATTGAGAAGATGCAAGAAATGTTTAACAAGGACCTAGAAGAAATAAAAAAGAGTCAATATATAATGAATAATGAAATAAAGGAGATAAAAGACACTCTGGAGGGAACCAACAGTAGAATAACAGAAGCAGAAGATAGGATAAGTGAGGTAGAGATAGAATGGTGAAAATAAATGAAGCAGAGAGGAAAAAAGAAAAAAGAATCAAAAGAAATGAGGAAAACCTCAGGCACCTCTTGGACAATATGAAACACACTAACATTCGAATCATAGGAGTCCCAGAAGAAGAAGATAAAAGGAAAGGCCATGAAAAAATACTCGAGGAGATAATAGTTGAAAATTTCCCTAAAATGGGGAAGGAAATAGTCACAGAAGTCCAAGAAACCCAGAGAGTCCCAAACAGGATAAACCCAAGGCAAAACACCCCAAGACACATATTAATCAAGTTAACAAAGATCAAACACAAAGAACAAATATTAAAAGCAGCAAGGGAAAAACAACAAATAACACACAAGGGGATCCCCATAAGGATAACAGCTGATCTTTCAATAGAAACTCTTCAGGCTTGAAGGGAATGGCAGGACATACTTAAAGTAATGAAAGCGAATAATCTACAACCCATATTACTGTACCCAGCAAGAATCTCATTCAGATATGAAGGAGAATTCAAAAGCTTTACAGACAAGCAAAAGCTGAGAGAATTCAGCACCACCAAACCAGCTCTCCAACAAATGCTAAAGGATCATCTCTAAACAGGAAACACAGAAAGGGTGTTTAAACACGAACTCAAAACAACAAAGTAAATGGCAACGGGACCATACTTATCAATAATTACCTTAAATGTAAATGGGTTGAATGCCCCAACCAATAGACAAAGAATGGCTGAATGGATACAAAAACAAGATCCCTGTATATGCTGTCTACAAGAGACTCACCTCAAAACAAGGGACACATACAGACTGAAAGTGAAGGGCTGGAAAAAGATATTTCATGCAAATGGAGACCAAAAGAAAGCAGGAGTCACAAAACTCATTTCAGATAAAATAGACTTTAAAATAAAGGCTGTGAAAAGAGACAAAGAAGGACACTACGTAATGATCAAAGGATCAATCCAAGAAGAAGATATAACAATTATAAATATATATGCACCCAACATAGGAGCACCACAATATGTAAGGCAAATACTAACAAATATGAAAGGGGAAATTAACAATAACACAATAATAGTGGGAGACTTTAATACCCCACTCACACATATGGATAGATCAACTAAACAGAAAATTAACAAGGAAACACAAACTTTAAATGATACAATGGACAAGTTAGATTTAATTGATATTTACAGGACATTCCACCGCCAGAACAATCAATTTCACCTTTTTCTCAAGTGCACACGGAATTTTCTCCAGGATAAATCACATCCTGGGCCATAAATCTAGCCTTGGTAAATTCAAAAGAAAATTGAAATCATCCTAGTCATCTTCTCTGACCACAATGCAGTAAGATTAGACCTCAATTACAGGAAAAAAACTATTAAAAATTCCAACATATGGAGGCTAAACAACACGCTTCTTAATAACCAACAAATCACAGAAGAAATCAAAATATGCATAGAAACGAATGAAAATGAAAACACAACAACCCAAAACCTATGGGACACTGTAAAAGCAATGCTAAGGGGAACGTTCATAGCAATACAGGCTCACCTCAAGAAACAAGAAAAAAATCAAATAAATAAACCAACTCTACACCTAAAGCAACTAGAGAAGGAAGAAATGAAGAACCCCAGGGTTGCTATAAGGAAGTAAATCTTAAAAATTAGGGCAGAAATAAATGCAAAAGAAACAAAAGAGACCATAGCAAAAATCAACAAAACTAAAAGCTGGTTTTTCGAGAAGATAAACAAGATTGACAAGTCATTAGCCAGACTCATCAAGAAACAAAGGAAGAATCAGATCAACAAAATTAGAAATGAAAATGGAGAGATCACAACAGACTACACAGAAATACAAAGGATCATAAGAGACTACTACCAACAGCTATAGGCCAATAACATGGACAACTTGGAAGAAATGGGCAAATTCTTAAAAAAGCATAACTTTCCAAAACCGAACCAGGAAGAAATAGAAGATCTTAAAAGACCCATCACAAGCATGGAAATCGAAACTGTAATCAGAAATCTTCCAGCAAACAAAAGCCCAGGACCAGACGGCTTCACAGCGGAATTCTACCAAATATTTAGAGAAGGGCTAACAGCTATCCTACTCAAACTCTTCCAGAAAATTACAGAAGAAGGTAAACTTCCAGACTCATTCTATGAGGGCACCATCACCCTAACTCCTAAAACAGACAAAGATGCCACAAAAAAAGAAAAGTACAGGGAAATATCACTGATGAACATAGATGCAAAAATTCTTAATAAAATTCTAGCAAACAGAATACAACAACATATTAAAATGATCATACATCATGACCAAGCGAGCTTTATCCCAGGGATGCAAGGTTTCTTTAATATCCGCAAATCAATCATTATACTACACCACATTAACAAATTGAAAGATAAAAACCATATGATTATCTCAATAAATGCAGAAAAAGCCTGTGACAAAATTCAACATCTATTTATGATAAAAACCCTCCAGAAAGCAGGAATAGAAGGAACATACCTCAACATAATAAAAGCTTTATATGATAAACCCACAGCAAACATTATCCTCAATGGTGAAAAATTGAAAGCATTTCCCCTAAAGTCAGGAACAAGGCAAGGGTGCCCACTTTCACCACTAGTATTCAACATAGTTTTGGAAGTTTTGGCCACAGCAATCAGAGCTGAAAAAGAAATAAAAGGAATACATATAGGAAAAGATGAAGTAAAACTCGCACTGTTGGCAGATGACATGATCCTCTACATAGAAAACCCTAAAGATTCTACCAGAAAATTACTAGAGCTAATCAATGAATATAATAAAGTTGCAGGATATAAAATTAACACACAGAAATCCCTTGCATTCCTATACACCAATAATGAGAAAACAGAAAGAGAAATTAAGGAAACAATACCATTCACCATTGCAACGAAAAGAATAAAATACCTAGGAATATATCTACCTAAAGAAACAAAAGACTTATATATAGAAAACTATAAAACACTGATGAAAGAAATCAAAGAGGACACAAACAGGTGGATAAATATACCGTGTTCATGGATTGGAAGAATTAATATAGTGAAAATGAGTATACTACCCAAAGCAATCTATAGATTCAATGCAATCCCTATCAAGCTTCCAACGGTATTTTTCACAGAAATAGAACAAACAATTTCACAATTTGTATGGAAATATAAAAAACCTCGAATAGCCAAAGCAATCTTGAGAAAGAAGAATGAAACTGGAGGAATCAACCTGCCTGACTTCAGGCTCTACTACAAAGCCACAGTCATCAAGACAGTATGGTACTGGCACAAAGATAGAAATATAGATCAATGGAACAAAATAGAAAGCCCAGAGATAAATCCACACACCTATGGACGCCTTATCTTCAACAAAGGAGGCAAGAATATACAATGGAGAAAAGACAATCTCTTTAAAAGTGGTGCTGGGAAAACGGGTCAACAACTTGTAAAAGAATGAAACTAGAACACTTTCTAACACCATACAGACAAATAAACTCATAATGGATTAAATATCTAAATGTAAGACCAGAAACTATAAAACTCCTACAGGAAAACACAGGCAAAACACTCTCCGACATAAATCACAGCAGGATCCTCCATGACCCACCTCCAAGAATATTGGAAATAAAAGCAAAAATAAACAAATGGGACCTAATTGAAATTAAAAGCTTTTGCACAACAAAGGAAACTATAAGCAAGGTGAAAAGACAGCTTTCAGAATGGGAGAAAATAATAGCAAACAAAGCAATAGACAAGCAATTAATCTCAAAAATATACAAGCAACTTCTGCAGCTGAATTCCAGAAAAATAAACGACCCAATCAATAAATGGGCCATAGAACTAAACAGACGTTTCTCCAAAGAAGACATACAGATGTCCAACAAACACATGAAAAGATGCTCAACATCACTCATTATCAGAGAAATGCAAATCAAAACCACAATGAGGTACCATTTCACGCCAGTCAGAACGGCTGCTATCCAAAAGTCTACAAGCAATAAATGCTGGAGAGGGTGTGGAGAAAAGGGAGCCCTCTTACCCTGTTGGTGGGAATGCAAACTAGTACAGCCACTATGGAGAACAGTGTGAAGATTCCTTGAAAACCTGGGAATAGAACTGCCATACGACCCAGCCATCCCACTGCTGGGCATACACACGGAGGAAACCAGAATTGAAAGAGACATGTGTACCCCAATGTTCATTGCAGCACTGTTTGTAATAGCCAGGACATGGAAGAAATCTAGATGTCCATCTACAGACGAATGGATAAGGAAGCCCTGGTACATATACACAACGGAATATTACTCAGCCATTAAAAAGAATACATTTGAATCAGTTCTATTGAAATAGATGAAACTGGAGCCCATTATACAGAGTGAAGTAAGCCAGAAAGAAAAACACCAATACAGTATACTAATGCATATATACGGAATTTGAAAGATGGTAACGATAACAATATATGCGAGACAGAATAAGAGACACAGATGCATGGAACAGTCTCACGGACTCTGAGGGAGAAGGTGAGGGTGGGACGTTCTGAGAGAATAGCACTGAAACATGTATATTATCATATGTGAAACAGAACACCATTCCAGGTTCGATGCATGAGACAAATGCTCAGGGCTGGGGCAATGGGATGACCCAGAGGGACGGGATGGGAAGGGAGGTTGGAGGGCGGTTCAGGATGGGGAACATATGTAAACCCATGGGTAATTCAAGTCAATGTATGGCAAAAACCACTACAATATTGTAATTAGCCCCCAACTATAATAAATAAATTTATTTAAAAAAAAACAGATTTAAGAGAATGCATTTATCTTGACATTATCAGCCGTTAGTGATCATGCAGTAGGGCCTATTGACCTTTCTCTCTTAATGATGTGTTGCAAAATTGTTGAAAAACATTAGTGGAATGAAGTGAAAAAGAGTGTGTACTACAGAGCAGTCTCTGTGGAAGCGAAGAGGTGAGAAAAGGATGTTCAGAATGACAAAGAAAACTTGCTTTTTTTCCTATGGGAACTGAAGTCAGATGAAAGCAAAGGGGTATAAATTAATACCATTTCTGTCTCTACTCCACATACACAGTTATCAGATATACAACTACCAAAGAAAAATGAAATATTTGACTTATAATTTGGTGTCTGACAATGACTCCAACTCTTGGGAGATGCAAAGCATAAACAAATTTGTTTAATTGTTCCCAATAATGTAAATTTCTATACTTCTAAAAAGTACCTAATTTTTTACCACTTACCATCGTATTTTGGAAATGGCAATGGATTTTGTCACTAATATTATGAGGCAGTGTGTGCAAATTACCTCCCTTCTCTGTATTCTGTTTTACAAAATGTTTTCTTTTAAAAATCAAAGGTTTCTAGTATCTTAAGGATTAAACACAAAAATAATTGCAAAGTTCTTCACACAGTTCCTTGGTAATACCATGGATTCAGTCATTGTTAGCATCTTTCCTCTCAGCCCCAACATCCCCCTTTGCACTAACTTGTTCAATCCATAAAATAAACAGTAGAACATTCTGATAAGCTGAAAATATTAGAAATTAAGAATGTGAATGCCTTTGGAATCTTTGCAATATAACTGCTGTGAACCCACTTTCAGTAAATACAAAGTTTTATCAGAGGGCAGGAATTTAAAATTGTAAGCACTCTGAAATATACGGGAGTCATCATGGGCACATTAAACATCTCTGATTTCATACATGCAAATAAAATGGATTAAGTTAAAAGCACTGAGCATTTTGCCTTCAAACCCAACAGAGAGGTCATATCAATGCACAAATTGAAATGCATAATTCTATGCCTACCCACTACCATTACAGCCCATGAAAAAATGAAAGTGGATATGTGATTGTCTACTGCACCTAATATATTGAAACGGACTGCAGTAACTAGAAGAAGCAGGGGAACTAGCATTTCCATGGCAAGCAAAGGCTATCAAAATCATTGTATTTTTATTATTTTCACTTTGGAAGGGAACTTCTTGGAAAAGAAATTCCCTTTCAGTATCAGTCTGCTTGATAGCTCCCTGAAGAATTTTAATGCATAAGGTGTTACCTCTTTTTTAACAGCTAGAAACACAATTTGTTGCTGTTGTTCAGTTGCTGTCATGTCCAACTCTTGTGACCCCATGAATTGCAGCACACCAGACTTCCTTGACCTTCACTATCTCCCTGAGTTTGCTCAAATTCCTATCCACTGAGTCAGTGATGCCTTCTAACCATCTCATCCTCTGTCACCCCTTTTTCTTCTTGCCCTCAATCTTTCCCATCATCAGAGTCTTTCCAGTGAGTTGGCACTTCCCATCAGGTGGCCAAAGTATTGGAGTTTCAGCTTCAGTATCAGTTCTTCCAATGAATATTCGAGGTTGATTTCCTTTAGGACTGACTGGTTTGATCTCCTTGCTGTCCAAGGGATTCTCAAGAGTCTTCTCCAGCACCATGGTTTAAAAGCATCAATTCTTTGGTACTCAGCCTTCTTTATAGTCCAACTCTCACATCCATACATAACTACTGGAAAAACCATAGCATTGACTATACAGACCTTTGTTGGCAAAGTGATGTCTCTGCTTTTTAATATGCTGTCTAGGTTTGCCATAGGTTTTCTTTCAAGGAGCAAGCATCTTTTAATTTCATGGCTCAGTTACCATCCACAGTGATTTTTGAGCCCAAGAAAATTAAATCTGTCACTGGGCTTCCATGGTGGCTCAGATGATAAAGAACCTTCCTGCAATATGGGAGACCCAGGTGCGATTCCTGGGTCAGGAAGATTCCCTTGAAGAAGAGAATGGCAACCCACTCCAGTATTCTTGCCTGGAGAATTCCATGGAAAGAAGAGTCTGGTGAGCTACAGTCCATAGAGTCTCAAAGAATCAGACAGGACTGAAGTGACTTAGAACACACAAGTATCAGAAACACAATAGCTTATTTTAAGTATCTTAAGGAATTCAACTCAAGTAAAATTTGAAGTAAAAACATAAAGCAACTTTTTCTTTTACTTTATCTATTGGCTTCATGTTGGCCTCTTCTTGGCAGAGTACTAATAAGAAAATGGAATAAACCTGCTACAGAGAAACAGTTCTTCACATTCTCTCTTGTAAGAAGAAGATGGGTGTGGGCCAAGTTAGATTCCATCAAAAGAGAGTAAAATATGAGTGACTAAAAAATTTTCTTCTAGATGAAAAAGAAGTGGTCTAGAAGACCTCAGATTTGCAAAGGGAGAGAGAGGGAATGGACATATAATGTGATGTCAAAAAACTACAATATAAGCCATAATGGAATTAATATGAAGGAAGTCACTATTGATTCATTGTCCAAGCTCGGTCACTGTTGAGAAAAAAAGGGGCAATGTTAATAATTATTCAAGGACAACTGATACAAAATTAACTTTTGGTAAGATTAAAGTTATCTGAAACAAAAAAGAGAAAACAGCAAAATGTATTTGGAAAACCAAGGATCACTAGGAGGTGTAAGAGGAGTTTTTGAGTGAGGGTAATGAAGGAAAGCCTTCCTAAGTGATCAATGCAAAGAAATAGAGGAAAACAACAGAATGGGAAAGAATAGAGATCTCTTCAAGAAAATTAGAGATACCAAGGAAATATTTCATGCAAAGATGGGCATAATAAAAGACAGAAACGGTATGGACTTAACAGAAGCAGAATATATTAAGAAGAGTTGGCAAGAATACACAGAAGAACATATACAAAATAAGATGTTAATGACTCAGATAATGACGATGGTGTGATCACTCACCTAGAGCCAGGCATCCTAGAGTACAAAGTCAAGTAGGCCTTAGGAAGCATCACTATAAACAAAGCTAGTGCAGATGATGAAATGCCAGCTGAGCTAAATCAAATCCTAAAAGATGATGCTGTTGAAGTGCTGCACTAAATATTCCAGCAAATTTGGAAAACTCAGAAGTGGCAACAGGACTGGAAAAGGTCAATTTTCATTCCTATGCCAAAGAATGTTCAAACTACTGCACAGCTGCACACATATCACATGCTGGCAAAGTAATGCTCAAAATTCTCCAACCTAGGCTTCAACAGTACATGAACAAGAACTTCCAGATGTTCAAGCTGGATTTAAAAAATGAAGAGGAACAGGAGATCAAATTTCCAATATCCACTGGATTATAGAAAAAGCAAGATAATTCCAAGAAAACATCTACTTCTGCTTCATTGACTACACTAAAGCCTTTGACTGCATGGATCACAACAAATTGAGGAAAATTCTTAAAGATATGGGAATACCAGACCATCTCACCTGCCTCCTGAAAAACCTGTATGCAAGTCAAGAAGCAACAGTTAGCACCAGACATGGAACAATGAACTTGTTATAAATTGGGAAAGGAGTAGGTCTAGGCTGTGTATTGTCACCCTGATTATTTAACTTATACGCAGAGTACATCATGTGGAATGCTGGGCTGGATGAAGCACAAGCTGGAATCAAGATTGCTGGGAGAAATATAAATAAGCTCAGATATGCAGATGGCACCACTCTTATGGCAGGAAGTGGAGAGGAAATAAAGAACCTCTTGATGAAGGTGAAAGAGAATGAAAAGCTGGCTTAAAACTCAACATTCAGAAAAGGAAGCTTGTGGCACCCGGCCCCACCAATTCATGCCACATAGATAGGGAAACAATGGAAATAGAGACAGACATAATTTTCTTGGGCTCCAAAATCACTGCTGATGGTGACTGCAGCCATGAAATTAAAAGATGCTTGCCCCTTGAAGAAAAGCCATGACAAAGCTAGATAGCGTACTATAAGGCAGAGACATTACTTTGCCAACAAAGATCCATCTAGTCAAAGTTATGATTTTCCCAATAGTCATGTATAGATATAAGAGTTGGACAGTAAAGAAAGACAAGCATGGAAGAATTGATACTTTCAAACTGTGGTGCTGGAGAAGACTCTTGAGAATCTCTTGGACTGCAAGGTGATAAAACAAGTCAATCCTAAAGGAAATCAATCCTGAATATTCATTGGAAGGACTAATACTGAAACCAAAGAAAGCTCCAATACTTTGGCCACCTGATGTGAAGAGCTGACTCATTAGAAAAGACCCTGATGCTGGGAAAGACTGAAGACACGAGGAGAAGGGGACAACAGAGGATGAAACAATTGGATGAGATCACTGACTCAGTGGACTGAATTTGAGTGAATTCCTGGAGACGGTGAAGGACAGGAAAGCCTGGCATACTTCAGTCCATGGTGTTGCAAAGAGGTAGACACGACTGATGTGACTGAACAACAACAATGAAGGAAAAATAGATATGAAGTGAAGAAACAGGAAAACACTCCAAGAAAAATAAAATAGCAAGCACAAAGATGTGAAGCAGTAAAATTGCATCGCATGGCTCATATTTGTTTGAACTCAAAGAAAACAACCAGGAGATATTATTTCAGCCCCCACCACACTGAGAAAATGCAAAAGCATGATAACAATATGTGTTAATTTCTCATATGAGTGTAACCAATTTGGAAAGCACTATGAAATTATCTGGTAAAATTGACAATGTGTATACTCTATAATACAGGCTTCCTGGTGACTCAGACGGTAAAGAATCTGCCTGCAATGCAGGAGACCTGGGTTCAGTCCATGGGTCGGGAAGATTTGCTGGAGAAGGAAATGGCAACCCACTCCAGTATTCTTGCCTGGAGAATTCGATAGACAGAGAAGCCTGGTGGGCTATGGTCTATGGGGTCACAAACAGTTGACACAAGTAAGTGACTAACACTATAATCCAGAAATAATACACACAACATGTGCTCCCAAGAAGAAATATAGAAGTTTTACTGTATATTGTTTATAATACTGAAAAATTAGAGATAATTTAAATATATATGAATAGTAAAATAGAAAATACACTGTAGCAAATCCATATAATGGACCACTATTCAGCAGCTAAATGAACTAAAACCCAATACATCTACCATATATAAATATAAATAAATCTTAGAAAATGTTGAATAAAAATAAAAGAAAACAAACAAGCTATAGAAGGATATGTATTATATGGTGTCCTATAAATACCAATATGCCCCATCATACCAATACAGATTAGCAGCATGCAAATGTTGCTTTAAATTGTTTAATGTACACATATATAAAAATACAGTAAAAGTATATTAATAAAAAGCTTGCATGGAAATATAAAATTTTGGATGTGGCTTGCTCTAGGTTGGAAAGAAATGAAAAATGATTAAGGAGAAGTACACAGATGGTTCTAACTATAATTGCAGCTTTATTACCTAGGAGAGAGAAAGAGATGAAATAAATATGGCAGCACTTTTAGATGAATTTCCGCTTTCTATTCTCAGTTCTGTGGTGCTGGGCTTGAACTCTATATGCTGCATTTCCTGTTTGCTTTCTGCTGTCCTCATGTCAGGTTCTGCCAATAAAAAGCACTGGTGGGAAACTGGAATTTGAGAGGAAGGGTGAAAGGGCCCCCTTCCAGCTTTGGTACTTTTCAACTTTACTGTAGCAGTAAAAAGTAATTATGACTCTACTCTTCAGCTTTCGTACCAATCCTAGGATTGTCCTTGCAGTGCCTCATCCTCTTAGTGGACTATCACCCCACTGCAGTCTCCAGTTGCAGAACTACAACCCCTTACCCTGCTGCCCCTGCCATACTATCCTAGTATCTGCTGGGCCACAGCTTCCTTGATATTTTCAAGTACTTATTGGGTCAAACACTTTTATTAATCAAAGAAACTATAAAGCTGTTTATTCCCAAGGATCAGCCAGAGGAAATCAGCTTCTTAAGAGTATGAGCACTAGCTTGTCATGTGATTACCTTAGAGGTTTAAGTTATATTCGCTCAGGGCCCACTTTCCAACTCCCAAAATTTTTGTGGCCACTTCCTTCCTGATCCCAAGTTGTAAGAGTGGGAGCTGCTTTGTTTGTATTCCTTTAAAGTTGCCTCCAATTTCAATAAACCATGTACCCCAATTACCCATACTGGTTTCCTTTTGTTTGAGATGCTGGCATGGTTTCTCTTTTTCTAACTGGACTCTGGCTGACTCAGCCACTTTAACCTGATGTCATTTTTAAGAATGAGAAAATTGAGGTTGAAGAGCAGAAATAATTTAAATTTAGCAAAAAGGCATTGGTCATAGAAAGCACACATTTCCAACAATAAAAGACACAACTATACACATGGACATCACTGAAACCAGACTGATTGTATCCTTAGGAGCCAAAGATAGAAGAGCTTTATAGAGTCAGCAAAATGAGACCTGCAACTGACTGTGGCTGAATCATGAGCTCCTTACTACATAATTCAGATTTAAATTGAAGAAAATAGACAAAACCACTAAGCCATTCAGGTATGACCTAAAAATATCCCACATGATTAAACAGTACAAGGGACAAACTTCAGGGGATGAGAACTTATAGAGTGACTGAAGAACTATGGACAGAGGTGGTGACCAAGACCATTCCCAAGAGAAAGAAACGCAAAAAGGTAAAATAGTTGTCTGAGGAGGCCTTACAAATATCGGAGAAAAGAAGGGAAGTGAAAAGCAAAGGAAAAAGGGAAAGATATATCCCACTGAATGCAGAGTTCCAGAGAATAACAAGGAGAGATAAGATGTCCTTCTTAAATGAGCAATGAAAAGAAATAGAGAAAAACAAAATAATGGGAAAGAGTAGAGCTCTCCTCAGGAAAATTAAACCAAGGGAACATTTCATGAAAAGATGGGCACATTAAAGGACAGGAACAGTAAGGGCATAACAAAAACAGAAGAGATTAAGAAGAGGTGGCAAGAATACACAGAACTGTACAAAAAAGGTCTTCATGACCCAGATAACCATGATGGTTTGATCATTCACCTACAGCCAAACATCCTGGAGTGTGAGGTTGAGTGCCCTTAGGAAATACTACTATAAACAAAGCTAGTGCAGGTGATAGAATTCCAGCTGAGCTATTTCAAATTCTAAAAGATGATGCTGTTAAAGTGTTGCACTCAATATTCCAGCAAATTTGGAAAACTCAGCAGTGGCCACAGGACAGGAAAAGGTCACTTTTCATTCCAATCCCAAAGAAAGGAAATGCCAAAGAATGCTCAAACTACTGTATAATTTCACTCAGTTCATATGCTAGCAATGTGAATGCTCAAAATCCTTCAAGCTAGGCTTCAATAGAACATAAACTGAGAACATCCAGAAGTACAAGCTGGACTTAGAAAAGGCAGAGGAACCAGAGCTCAAATTGCCAACCTCCATTAGATCATAGAGAAAGCAGGAGAATTCCAGAAAATACCATCTACTTCTAGTTCAATGACTATACTTGAAGGCTTTGAGTGTGTGGATCACAACAAATTGTGGAAAATTCTTAAAGAGATGGGAACACCAGACCACCTTACCTGCCTCCTGAGAAACCTGTACACTGGTCAAGAAGCAACAGTTACAACTGGATATGAAACAATGGACTGGTTCAAAATTGGGAGAGGAGTTCATCAAGGCTGAATATTGTCATCCTACTTATTTAACTTTTATGCAGAATACATCACATGAAATGCCGCGCTAGAAGACTCACAAGCTGGAATCAAGGTTGCCAGGAGAAATATCAATAACCTCAGATATGCAAACACAATTACTCTAATGGCAGAAAGTGAAGAAGAACTAAAGAGCCTCTTGATGAAAATGAAAGATGAGAGTGAAAAATCTGGATTAAAACTCAACATTCAAAAAGCTAAGGTCATGGTACCTGGTCCCATCTGGCAAATAGATGGAGAAAAAATGGAAACAGTGACAGACTTCATTTTCTTGGGCTCTAAAATCACTGTGGATGCTGACTGCAGTCATGAAATTAAAAACACTTGCCCCTTGGAAGCAAAGCTACACCAAACCTAGACAGTGTATTAAAAAACAGAGACATCACTTTGCTGACAAGGTTCATGTAGTCAAATCTATAGTTTTTCGTACAGATGTGAGAAATGGACCATAAAGACTGAGCATTGAAGAACTGATGCTTTCAAACTGTGGTTTGGAGAAGACTCTTGAGAGTCCCTTGGACAGCAAGATCAAATCCATCAATCCTGAATATTCGTTGGAAGAACTGATGCTGAAACTAAAGCTCCAATACTTTGGCCACCTGATGTGAAGAGCTGACTCATTAGAAAAGACAATGATGCTGCAAAGATTGAGGGCAACAGGAGAAGAGGGTGACAGCTGATGAGACAGTGGATGGGATCATCAACACAATGGTCATGAGTTTGAGCAAATTCAGGGAGATAGTGAAGGACAGGGAAGCCTGGCCTGCTGCAGTCCATGAGGTTGCAAAGAGTGGGACATGACTGAAAGACAGAATAACAACAACAAGGTAGAAACAGATGGTCTAGAACCCAGAACTCCTCATTGGCAATCCATCATCAATCAAGGTTAAAACAGTCTACCCATGACCAAGGAATCACAGAATTGGGAAGGCACTCAGCGATCATACCACTTAGTGCAGGGATTGGCAGAACTTTTCACTATAGAAACAGGTCTTGGTTGGTATTTGGCCTGTGGGCCCTCAAGCCATAGTTTGACAATCCCACTCTAGCAGTTCTCAAATGATGCTCTGCATCAGAATTACCAGTTATTGTTGTTCAGTCACTCAGTCATGTCTGACTCTCTGTGACCCCATGGACAGCAGCATACCAGGCCTCCTTGCCCTTCACTGTCTTCCTGAGTTTGCTCAAACTCATGTCCATTAATTAGGTGATACCATCCAACCACCTAATACTCTATTGACCCCTTCTCCTTCTGCCCTCAATTTTTCTCAGCATCAGAGTCTTTTCCAATGACTCAGCTCTTTTCATCAGGTGGCCAAAGTATTGGAGCTTCAGCTTCTGCATCTGTCCTTCCAATTAATATTCAGGATTGATTTCCTTTAGGATTGACTGGTTGGGTCTCCTTGCAGGCAAAGGGACTCTCCAGAGTCCTCTCCAGCATCCCAATTCAAAAGCATCAAATCTTTGGCACTCAGCCTGCCTTATACTACAACTTTCACATCCATACATGACTACTGGAAAAACAATACTTCTGACTAGATGAGCCTTTGCTGGAAAAGTGATGTCTCTGCTTTTAAATATGCTAAGTTTCTCATACCTTTTCTTCCAAGGAGTAAGTGACTTTGAATTTCATCCTGCAGTCACCGTCTGCAGTGATTTTGGAGGCCAAGACAATAAAGCCTGCCACTGTTTTCATTTTTTCCCCCATCTATTAGCCATGAAATGATGGCACCAGATGTCATGATCTCAATTTCTTTTTTTTAATGTTTTTTTAAGTTTTAATTGGAGGCTAATTACTTTACAATATTGTGGTGGTTTTTGTAATATATTCACATGAATCAGCCATGGGTGCACATGTGTTCCCCATCCTGAACCCCCCTCCCGCCTCCCTCCCCATTCCATCCCTCAGGGTCATCCCAGTGCACCAGCCCTGAGCACCCTGTCTCATGCATCGAACCTGGACTGGCGATATATTTCACATATGATAATATACATGTATCAATACTATTCTCCCAAATCATCACCCTTGCCTTCTCCCTCAGAGTCCAAAAGTCTGTTCTTTATATCTGTGTCTCTTTTGCTGTCTCGCATATAGGGTCATCATCACCATCTTTCTAAATTCCATATATATGCGTTAATATACTGTATTGGTGTTTTTCTTTCTGACTTACTTTGTTCTGTACAATAGGCTCCAGTTTCATTCACCTCATTAGAACTGCTTCAAATGCATTCATTTTAATAGCTGAGTAAATATGCATTGTGTATAGATGCTACAGCTTTCTTATCCATTCAACTGCTGATGGACATCTAGGCTGCTTCCATGTCCTGGCTATTATAAACAGAGCTGTGATGAACATTGGGGTATACGTATCTCTTTCAATTCTGGTTTCCTCAGTGTGTATGCCCAGCAGTAGGATTGCTGGGTCGAATGGCAGTTCTATTCCCAGTTTATTAAGGAATTTCCACACTGTTCTCCATATTGGCTGTGCTAGTTTGCATTCCCACCAGCAGTACTTTTAAGAGGGTTCCTTTTCCTCCACACCCTCCCCAACATTTATTGTTTGTAGATTTTTGATAGCAGCCATTCTGACAGGCGTGAGATGGTACCTCATTGTGGGTTTGATTTGCATTTCTCTGATAATGAGTGCTGTTGAGTATCTTTTCATGTGTTTGTTGGACATCTGTATGTCTTCTTTGGAGAAATGTCTGTTCAGTTCCTTGGCCCATTTTTTGACTGGGTTGCTTATTTTTCTGGAATTGAACTGCAGGAGCTGCTTGTGTATTTTTTTAGATAAATTCTTTGTCAGTTGCTTCATTTGCTATTACTTTCTCCCATTCTGAAGGCCGTCTTTTCACCTTGCTTATAGTTTCGTTCATTGTGCAAAAGCTTTTAAGTTTCTTTAGGTCTCATTTGTTTATTTTTGCTTTTATTTCCATTACTCTGGGAGGTGGGTGATAGAGGATCCTCCTATGTTTTACATCAGAGAGTGTTCTGCCTATGTTTTCTTCTAGAATTTTTATAGTTTCTGGTCTTACATTTAGATCTTTAATCCATTTTGAGTTTATTGTTGTGTATGGTGTTAGAAATTGTTCTAGTTTCATTCTTTTACAAGTGGTTGACCAGTTTTCCCTGCACCACTTGTTAAAGAGATTGTCTTTTCTCCATTGTATATTTTTGCCTGCTTTCTCAAAGATAAGGTGTCCATAGGTGTGTGGATTTATTCTGGGCTTTCTATTTTGTTTCCTTGATCTATGTTTCTGTCTTTGTGCCGTACTATACTGTCTTGATGACTGTAGCTTTGTTGTATAACCTGAAGTCAGGGCAGTTGATTCCTCTAGTTCATTTCTTCTTTCTCAACATTGCTTTGGCTATTAAAGGGTTTTTGTTTTTCCATACAAATTTTGAAATTATTTGTTCTAGTTCTGTGAAAAATACCATTGGTAGCTTGATAGGGATTGCACTGAATCTATAGATTGCTTTGGGTAGTATACTCATTTTCACTATATTGATTCTTCTGATCCATGAATATGGTATATTTCTCCATCTCTTTGTGTTCTCTTTGATTTCTTTCATCATCGTTTCATAGTTTTATATATATATATAGGTCTTTTGCTTCTCTAGGTAGCTTTATTCCTAAGTATTTATTCTTTTTGTTGTATTGTTGAATGGAGTTGTTTCCTTAATTTCTCTTTCTGTTTTCTCATTGTTAGTGTACAGGAATGCAAGGGATCTGTGTGTTAATTTTATATCCTGCAACTTTACTGTATTCATTGATTAGCTCTAGTAATTTTCTGGTGGAGTCTTTAGGGTTTTCTATGTAGAGGATCATGTCATCTGCAAACAGTGAGAGTTTTACTTCTTCTTTTCCAATCTGGATTCCTTTTATATCTTTTTCTTCTGTGATTGTTGTGGCTAAAACTTCCAAAACTATGTTGAATAGAAGTGGTGGCAAGTGGGCATCCTTGTCTTTTCCTGACTTTAGGGGAAATGCTTTTAATTTTCCACCATTGAAGATAATGTTTGCTGTGGGTTTATCATATATGGCTTTTATTATGTTGAGGTATGTTCCTTCTATGCCTGTTTTCTGAAGGGTTTTTATCATAAATGGATGTCCAATTTTGTCAAAGGATTTCTCTATCTCAGTTTTTTTAATGTTGAGTTTTAAACCAGCTTTTTCACTCTCATCTTTCACCTCCATCAAGACGCTCTTCAGTTCCTCTTCACTTTCTGTCATTAAAGTGGTATCATCTGCATCTGAGGTTGCTGATACATCTGTCAGCCATCTTGATTCCAGCTTGTGAGTCTTCCAGTCTGGCATTTCACATGATGTACTCTACATAAAAGTTAAATAAGCAGCTTGACAATATACAGCCTTGACGTACTCCTTTCCCAATTCTGAAACAGTCCGTTGTTCCATATCCAGTTCTAACTGTTGTTTCTTGACCTGCATACAGGTTTCTTATACAGAATTACCAGAGAGTGTGCTATAAACACAAGTTTCAGGGCCCCACTCCCAGACATACTGATTCCTCAGGTTTGGAAGCAGGAGAGTTTGTATTACCAACAAAGTTCCTAGGTAATCATAATGCTGCTGGTCTAGGGATTATACTTGGGGAACCACTGCTGTGATTCAACTTCTTTAATTTATACATTAGGAGAATAATGCCAGATATATTGATTCAACTTCCTACATGAAGTCATAAAGCCAGTAAGTGAGGGAATTAGGGCTTCTATCAAAATGTTATTTATACCAAAAATTTGTATGAAGTTCTAACCATATCCTAGGTGCTGTGTTAGATTTTAGATATAGAAAGATAAATGTGACATGGGTTAGAAATGAGATAACAGCTGATATGGTGTCTATGACTGTTGGGGAATGTAAGGAGCAATGGGACCACAGTGAAAACTACCTGCTTCTTGAAGCATCTGGAAGGATAGATTGTAGTCAACCAGTTAAAATAAGCAGGTGGGAGAAGAAAATTCCAGGCAGATGGAACACTTGTGTGAGACTTATGAGAAGCAACATCTTATGTGTGAGACTTAGAAGACTTATGAGAAGCATCACATACTTAACAGTAGCATTTCTGGCTCTGTCTCTTATTAACTGTGAGCCTGGGTACATTATTTATCCTCTAAATCTCAGTATCTCTTCAAAAAATTGGCACAGAAGAGAATCTATGGCATATAGTTGATGTGTGGATTACATAAGATAATGAATTTAAAATGGTTTGGCATAGTGCTTGAAACACAATTCGCCCTTAACAAACAATTGTTATTACCATGATTACCATGGTGCAACAGCATGTCAGCACAATACATTCATAGTCATGAACAGATCTGGAGAGTAGCATGAACACATATACATTACAATATGTAGCCAGTGGGAATTTTCTGTATGACTCAGGGAATCCAAACCAGTACTCTGTGACACTCTAGAGGGGTGGGGTGGGTGGGAGGTTCAAGAGAAAGAGGGCATATGTATACCTATGGCTGATTCGTGTTGATGTTTGGCAGAAACCAACACAATGTTGGAAAGCAATTATCTTTCAATGAAAAATATATAAATTTAAAAAATACACAAAGGGGTCATCAGAAGATGAGAAATAAAATATCTAAAATGAAAAATACACTTCATAGTGTATTTTTACTAAGATTAACAACACACTAAACACTGCAAAAGGAAACATCCATGAACAGGAAGAAACAGCAGTAGAACTGATCAAACATTAAGCACAGAAGGAAAAAAGAATTAAAAAATTTCAACAGAACTTCAAAGACTTCTGAAATAATACCAAACAGTCTAAGATACATGCAATTAGCCTGTCAGAAGGAGTTGAATAGATGAAGAGTTGGTGGTGGTTTAGAAATATGAAGGAATTTTGGCCATTTTTTTTTTTAAATTCTATGAAGGCCAAGAATTTCAATGATCCATTGTTAAAGCTCAATGAAACAGGACTGATTAAAAAAAAAAGTAGAACCATCATAATTAAATTGATGATAACCAGTAATAAAGAGAAAAATGTTAAAAGTGACCAGAAGAAACAGGAAAGATACAATATACAATGAAACAAACATGACATTAAACTTATTTAAAACTATGCAAGCCAAAAGACAGGATTAATTTTATTTTGTTGTTGTCCAGTTGCTGTCATGCACGACTCTTTGGGACCAAATGGAAATATAGAACCCGAGGCTCCTCTCTCTTTCATTATCCCCTTGAGTTTGCTCAAACCCATGTCCATGGAATCAGTGATGCCATCTAACCATATCCTCTGTTGCTCCACTCTCCTTCTGCCCTCAATCTTTCCCAGCATCAGGGTCTTTTCCAATGACTCAGTTATTTACATCAGGTGGCCAAAGTATTGGAGCTTCAGCTTAAGCATCAGCCCTGCCAATGAATATTCAGCTTTGATTTCCTTTAGGACTGACTGGTTGATATCCTTGCAGTCCAAGGAACTCTCAAGAGTCTTCTCCAGCACCACAATTTGAAAGTATTAATACATCAGGGCTCAGCCTTCTCTATGGTCCAACTCTCACATCCATACATGACTACTAGTAGAGCAATATCAAGCAATATCAAGTGGAGCAAAATCAAGTGCTAAAAGGGAAATATAAACAAACAAATCTGCAAACTTGTAATTTGTAACCTAGTTAAAATATATTTTGCAAATAAATGATAAATAATGTTTATTTCATTTTTTATTAAATATAATTAAAGAAAAACAAAATATGAAAATATACATTGGCAGGAGATATGTAATAAAAGAAATATCAAACGAAGTTATTTGATCAGAGAGTAATTGACAGCGGATGGAAATTTGAATCAATGCAGGACTAAAGAACATCAGAAAAGTTAAATAAGTGTATATATATGAAACACATTTTTCTCATTTTTAATCTCTTTAAAATATAACTGACCATTTAAAGCAAAAATAAAAATGTGTAACAGGATATACACTATACATTAGAAAAAAATGTCTAACATCAGTAGTACAGCTCAGGAGAAGGGAAACAGATGTACACTGTTTTTAGTTTCTCATATTCTAATAAGTGTTTTAAAATACATGATGCAAAAGTGATTAGAACTAAAAGAGGAAATCCACAGTTATAGTTGAAGAGTTCAATCATCTGCATTCAATAATTGATGAAGAATTAATGACAAAATCAGTTAATATATGGAAAACATGAACAAAAATTTCAACAGGGGGACTCAAGATGGGGGAGTGAAAAAATGTTCATTTCTTCCCACAAATGCAGCTAGAATATATCTACAAATTGAACAATTCTCGCAAAGCAAATGCTGAACACTTGCAGAGGACATCAGACACCAAAAAGGACAAGAACAATCCCTGCATAAATAAGAAGCCTGAAAGCAAGAAGAAGGGAAACTGAAGAGTAAGGCAGTGAGATAAGAGCTCTGCTCCTAGAGGGGAAACTGAAGGAGAAGAAAACTTACTGTATCCTGTGAAACCTCTTAGGAGCAGGGAGAGCTCCTGGGACAGAAGGGGAGATGCAGGGGCTTGAGAGTGCTCCAATCATTTACTTCATACAACAATCAGAAATACAGCTAAAAAAACAGACCTAAGGGACTCTACTCTGACAATTATGAAATCAGTTCAGATCAGTTCACTCGCTCAGTTGTGTCCGACTCTTTGTGACCCCATGGACTGCAGCATGACAGGGCTCCCTGTCCATCACCAACTGCTGGAGTTTACTCTAACTCATGTATATTGAGTCAGTGATGCTATCCAATCATATCATCCTCTGTCATCCCTTTCTCCTCTTGCCCTCAATCTTTCCCAGCATCAGGGTCTTTTCCAATGAGTCAGATCTTCGCATCAGGTGCCAAAGTATTGGAGTTTCAGCTTCAACATCAGTCTTTTCAATGAACACCCAGGACTGATCTCCTTTAGGATGGACTGCTTGGATCTTCTTGCAGTCCAAGGGACTCTCAAGAGTCTTCTCCAACACCATAGTGCAAAAGCATCAATTTTTCTGTGCTCAGCTTTCTTTATGTCCAATTCGCACATCCGTACATGACTACTGGAAAAAATATAGCTTTGACTAGACGGACCTTCATTGGCAAAGGGATGTCTCTGCTTTTTAATATGCTGTCTAGGTTGGTCATAATTATCCTTCCAAGGAGTAAGCATTTTTAATTTCATGGCTGCAATCACCATCTGCAGTGATTTTGGAGCCCAATAAAATAAAGTCAGCCACTGTTTCCACTGTTTACCCATCTATTTGCCATGAAGTGATGGGACCAGATGCTGTGATCTTTGTTTTCTGAATGTTAAGCTTTAAGCCAACTGTTTCACTCTCCTCTTTCTCTTTCATCAAGAGGCTCTTTAGTTCTTCTGCACATTTTGTCATGAGGGTGGTGGCATTGGCGTATCTGAAGTTATTGATATTTCTCCCAGCAATCTTTATTATAGATTGTGCTTCATCCAGCCCAGTGTTTCTCATGATGTACTCTGCATATAAGTTAAATAAGCAGGGTGACAATAAACAGCCTTGATGTACTCCTTTTCCTATTTGGAACCAGTCTTTTTGTTGTTTCATGTCCACTTCTATCTGTTGCCTCCTGACCTGCATATAGATTTCTCAAGAGGCAGGTCAGGTATTCCCATCTCTTTCAGAATTTTCCACAGTTTATTGTGATCCACACAGTCAAAGCCTTTGGCATAGTCAATAAAGTAGAAATGGATGTTTTTTCTGAAACTCTCTTGCTTTTTTGATGATCCATCGGATGTTGGTAATTTGATCTCTGGTTCCTCTGCCTTTTCTAAAAACAGCTTGAACATCTGGAAGGTCACATTTCACGTATTGCTGAAGCCTGCTTGGAGAATTTTGAGCATTTCTTTACTAGCATGTGAGATGAATGGAATTGTATTAGTTCGAGCATTCTTTGGCATTGGCTTTCTTTGGGATTGGAATGAAATTATAAACTCATTTGAATGCAGAGTTTCAAAGCAGAGCAAGGAGAGATATGAAAGCCTTCCTCAGTGATCAGTGCAAAAAAATAGAGGAAAACAACAGAATGGGAAAGACTAGAGATCTCTTCAAGAAAAGTAGAGATACCAAGGGATCATTTCATGCAAAGATAGGCTCAATAAAGGACAGAAACGGTATGGACCTAACAGAAGCAGAAGATATTAATATAATGTGGCAAGAATACACAGAAGATCCATACAAAAAAGATCTGCATGACCCAGATAATCACGATGATGTGATCACTCACCTAGAGCCAGACATCCTGGAATGCGAAGTCAAGTGGGCCTTAGGAAGCATCACTATGAACGAAGCTGGTGGAGGTGATGGAATTCCAGTTGAGCGATTTCAAATCCTAAAATATGATGCTGTGAAAGTGCCAGCACAATATGCCAGCAAATATGGAAAACTCAGCAGTGGCCACAGGACTGGAATAGGTTAAGTTTCATGCCAATCCCAAAGAAAGGCAATGCCAAAGAATGCTCAAACTACCACACAATTATGGAATAGATCCTACCTATAACAGGGCAGTGACACCCATAGAGCAAAGGTGAGGCTATGAACAACGTGCAGGGAAAGTTCTGGTCACCAGAAAACTAGTCAAACCTCCTATCAAGGGAATAATGGCCAGCATACTTTGAGGAATGAGGTGGTAGACATCCAGACTAAAAACAGCCTTTGCTATTTCTTTAAAAAAAAATCTGTTTAAAAAAGAAATTCGCTGTTTAAAATGTCTTTAAAAGAGAAATTTACTATTTCTTTAAAAAAGAAATATTGAATCCACGTGGCTTATGCAGGTATGATCCCACAGAAAAATGGTGCTCCATGACAGTCTGATGGTCTGGAATCAGGAGGAAGAACTCTCAGAGCATTTAGCCTTGAATGCCAGTAGGGCTTGAGTGCAGGAGCTCCACAGAACTGGAGGAAACAGAAACTCTACTCTTAGAAGGTGCACACAAGATCTCATGTGCACTGGGACCCAGCACAAAGCAGTAGCTCCATTGGAACTTGGGCTAGACCTAACTATGGGTTTTGGAGTCTGAAGGAGGTGGGGGTTGGCTGTAGCTAACTGTAAAGGCAATGACACTCACAGCAGAGGGACAAAGAATGTTAATTGATATGAGCTCTCCTGGAAATCCCCATTTCTATACCAAGATCTGGCCCCACACAACAGTCTGCAGGTTCTGGAACTGGAAATCCTCAAGTCAAACAACCAGCAAGGTAACACAATACCACACATCAGTATGCAGGCTGCCAAAAATCATACTAAACTCATAGCCACCCAAACCATACCCCTAACATGGCCCAGCCACCAGATGGACAAGACTCATTTTCACCAGCCAGAGGCAGGCACCAGTCCCTCTTACCAGCAAGTTTCACTCACCAAGGTACAGACACCAGAAGCAAAAGAAACTACAATCCTACATTGTGAATAAAGGAGACCACTCACAGAGAGTTAAACAAAATGAAACGAAAGAGAAATATGTTGCAGACAAAGGAGCCAGGTAAATAGCTACAAGAACAATTAAATGGAGATGAGAAAGATAATCTACATGAAAAAAGATTCAGAGTAAAGATAAAGATAGTCCAAAATCTCAGAAAAAAGAATGGTGATCTCAGACTGAGAAGATGCAAGAAAATTTTAACACAGATTTAAACAACAGAGATGAAAAACACAAATGAAATTAAAAGTACATTAGAAGGAATCAAGAGCAGACTAACACTGGCAGGAAAACGAATAAATGAGCTGGAAGACAGAATAATGGAAATTGCTGCCACAGAACAGAATTTTTTTTATTATTATTTAGTTATTTATTTGTTTTTATTTGTTTTGCCATACATTGACATGAATCCACCATGGGCGTACATGTTTTCCCCTTCCAAAACCCCCCTTCCACCTCCGTCTCCATCCCATCCCTCTGGGTCATCCCAGTGCACCAGCCCCAAGTACCCTGTATCATGCATTGAACCTGGACTGGTGATTCGTTTCACATATGATAATTTATATGCTTCCATGCCAATCTCCCATATCATCCCTCCCTTGCCCTCTCCCGTAGAGTCCATAATACTGTTCTATTTATCTGTGTCTCTTTTGATGTCTTGCATACAGAATTTTTTTAAAAAAAGAATGAAATTATAATAGTTTCAGAGACCTCTGGGACATCATTAAATGCACCAAAATTCACATGATAGAAGTCCCAGAAAAAGAAGAGAAAGAGAAAGGGTTTGAGAAAATATTCAAAGAGATTACAGTCGAAAACCTCCCTAACATGGGAAAGAAAGCTGCCTTACAAGTTCAAGAACCACAAAGTACATACAGAATAAATCCAAGAAGGAACACAACAAAGCAAACTAACAAAACTATTAATCAAACTAACAAAAATTAAATACAAAGAAAAAATATTAAAATCAAAAAGGGAATAGCAACAAATAACATACAACGGAATCCCTGTGTGGTTATCAGCTGATTTTTTTCTGCAGAAACTGCAGGCCAGAAGGGAGTGGTATGATACATTTAAAGTGATGAAAGGGAAAAAAAATCCTGCAACCAAAGCACTCCACCCAGCAAGGCTCTCATTCAGATTTGATGGAGAAATCAAAAGTTTTACAGACATGCAGAAGCTAAGATAATTTACCACCACTAAACCAGCTTTGAATGAAAAGGTAAAAGAAGTTTCTCTATAGTGTCTGCTAATGGCAAGGGGAAAAAAGAGGCCACAACTGGAAACAAGAAAATTATAAATGGGTAAGCTCATTGGTAAAGGCAAATGTACAATATAAGTAGGAAATCATTTACACACAAATATGACACCAAAAATAGCAACCATGAGAGTATAAATTAAGGAAATGAGAATTGTCTTTGAAATTAAGAGACTAGCAACTTTAAAGAACCTTGTATATATATAGATAGCTACATCAAAACCTCATGGGAAATGCAAACCAAGAAAGAAAAAACTGCAATAGATACACATACAAAAAGGAAAAGTAACCCAAACCCAACACTAAAGATAGTCATCAACCACAAAAAAAAGAGAACAAAGAGAAAGGGAAGAAAAAAAAGACCTACAAAAACTAACCTAAAACAATTAAGAAAATTGCAGTAGAAATATACATATTGATAATCATCTTAAATTTAGATGAATTAAATGCTCCAACCTAAAGACATAGATTGGCTGAATGGATAAAAATAAATAAGACCCATATATATGCTGTCTACAAGAGATCCAATTCAGACCTAGGGATGCATGTAAACTGAAAGTGAGAGGATGGAAAAAGATATACCATGCAAATAAAAATCCAAAGAAAGCTAGAGTAGCAACATTCATATCAGAAAAAAATTGGCTTTAAGTAAAGACTGTTATAAGAGACAAAGAAGGACACTACAGAGCGATCAAAGGATCAATTAAAGAGGATGATATCACAATTGTAAATATACATGTGCCTAACAAAGGAACACCTCAATATATAAGGCAAATGGTAACAGCCATAAAAGAGGAAACTGACAACAACAGTAATAGGGGAGAAGAGACTTTAACATGAGGGACTTTAACACTCCATTTACACCACTGGAAAGAAATGACACATCAGACAAAATAGACTTAATTGATATTTATAGGACATTCCATCTGGAAGCAGCAGAATACATTTTCTTTTTTTAAATAAATTTATTTATTTTAGTTGGGGGCTAATTACTTTACAATATTGTAATAGTTTTTGCCATACATTGACATGAATCAGCCATGGGTTTCATTTTCTTCTCAAGTACACATGGAACATCCTTCAGGATAGATCACATCTTGCGCAACACACCTAGCACTGGTGAATTTAAGAAAACAGAAACCATCTCAAACGTCTTTTCTGATCACATCACTATGAGATTAGAAATTGAATACAGGTGAAATAAGTCAGAAAGAAAAACACCAATACAGTATATTAATGCATATATACATGAAATTTAGAAAGATGGTAATGATGATCCTATATGCATGACAGCAAGAGAGACACAGATGAAAACAACAGACTTTTGGACTCTGTGGGAGAAGACGAGGGTGGGATGATTTGAGAGAATAGCATTGAAACATGCATATTGCCATATGTGAAATAGATTGCCAGTCCAGGTTCAATGCATGAGACAGGGCACTCAGGGCCAGTGCACTGGGATGACCCTGAGGGATGGCATGGGGAGGGATGTGGGTGGGGGAATCAGGATGTGGGACACATGTACACCCATGGCTGATTCATGTGAATGTATGGCAAAAACCACTATAATATTGTAAAGTAATTAGTCTCCAATTAAAATAAATTAATTAATTGAAAAAAAAGAAATCAATTACAGGAAAAAAATGTAAAAAACAGAAAAATAAGGAGGCTAAGCAGTATGCTACTAAACAACCACTTGGTTCTTGATTAAATCAAAGAGGAAACCGCAAAATACCTAGAGGAAAATGACAACAAAAACATAATGATAAAAACATTGGATTCAGTTCAGTTCAGTTCAGTAGCTCAGTTGTGTCCGAATCTTTGCGACCCCATGAACCCCAGCACTCCAGGCCTCCCTGTTCATCACCAACTCCCTGGGTTCACCCAAAACCATGTCCATTAAGTTGATGATGCCATCCAGCCATCTCATCCTCTGTCGTCCCTTTCTTCTCCTGCCGTCAATCTGTCCCAGCATCAGGGTCTTTTCCAATGAGTCAGCTCTTCGCATCAGGTGCCAAAGTATTGGAGTTTCAGCTTCAACATCAGTCCTTCCAATGAACACCCAGGACTGATCTCCTTTAGGATGGACTGGTTGGATCTCCTTGCAGTCCACAGGACTCTCAAGAGTCTTCTCTAACACCACAGTTCAAAAGCATCAATTCTTCGGCACTCAGCTTTCTTTATAGTCCAACTCTCACAACCATACATGACCACTGGAAAAACCATAGCCTTGACTACACAGACCTTTGTTGGCAAAGTAATGTCTCTGCTTTTTAAAATGCTATCTAGGTTGGTCATAACTTTCCTTCCAAGGGGAAAGCGTCTTTTAATTTCATGCCTGCAATCACCATCTAAAGTGATTTTGGAGCCCAGAAATATAAAGTAAGCCACTGTTTCCATTGTTTCCCCATCTATTGTCACGAAGTGATGGGACCCGATGCCATGATCTTAGTTTTCTGAATGTTGAGCTTTAAGCCAACTTTTTCACTCTCCTCTTTCACTTTCATCAAGAGGCTTTTTAGTTCTTCTTCACTTTCTGCCACACAGGTGGTGTCATCTGCATATCTGAGGTTACTGATATTTCTCCTGATAATCTTGATTCCAGCTTGTGCTTCATCCAGCACAGGATTTCTCATGATGTGCTCTGCATATAAGTTAAATAAGCAGGGTGACAATATACAGCTTTGACATACTCCTTTTCCTATTTGGAACCAGTCTGTTGTTCCATGTCCAGTTCTAACTCTTGCTTCCAGACCTGCATACAGGTTTCTCAAGAGGCAGGTCAGGTGGTCTGGTATTCCCATCTCTTTCAGGATTTTCCACAGTTTATTGTGATCCACACAGTCAAAGGATTTGGCATAGTCAATAAAGCAGACATAGAAGTTTTTCTGGTACTCTTGCTTTTTCGATGATCCATTGGATGCTGGCCATTTGATCTCTGGTTCCTCTGCCTTTTCTAAAACCAGCTTGAACATCTGAAAGTTCACGGTTCATGTCTTGCTGAAGCCTGGCTTGGAGAATTTTAAGAGTTACTTTCCTAGCGTGTGAGATGAGTGCAATTGTGCAGTAGTTTGAGCATTCTTTGACATTGCGTTTCTTTGGGATTGGAATGAAAACTGACCTTTTTCAGTTCTGTGGCCACTGCTGAGTTTTCCATATTTGCTCGCATAGTGGGTGCAGCACTTTCGCAGCATCATTTTTCAGGATTTGAAATAGCTCAACTGGAATTCCATCACCTCCACTAGCTTTGTTCGTAGTGATGCTTTCTAAGGCCCACTTGACTTCACATTCCAGGATGTCTGGCTCTAGGTGAGTGATCACACCATCCTGATTGTCTGGGTCGTGAAGAAGTTTTTTGTACAATTATTCTGTGTATTCTTGCCACCTCTTCTTAATAGCTTCTGTTAGGTCCATACCATTTCTGTCCTTTATTGAGCTGGAGGTCAGGGGCGTTGGATGAGAGGAGATACCCCAGGCCAAGGTCAGGGGCTGTGGCCGAGTATAGCTACCCCGGGCCCAAGGTCAGGGATGGCGGCCGAGAGGAACTGCCTTGCACCCGAGGTCAGGGGCGGAGGCCTAGAGGAGCTACTGCGAGTCAGAGGTAAGGGGCAGTGGCTGCACTTTGTTGGATCAGCCCTGAAGAGAGAACTCGCATCCAAGGTAAGAAAATCTAGGTAAGACAGTGGGCACTGAGAACGGGGATCAGGGGACAGACAGGCTGAAACTACAGTCACGGACAACTAGCCAATCTGATCACATGGGCCACAGCTTTGTCTAACTCAATGAAACTAAGCCATGCCATGTTGGGCCACCCAAGACGGAAGGGTCATGATGGAGAGGTCTGACAGAATGTGGTCCACTGGAGAAGGGCATGGCAAACTACTTCAGTATCCTTGCCTTGAGAACCCCATGAACAGTATGAAAAGGCAAAAAGACAGGACAATGAAAGATGAACTCCGCAGGTCGGTAGGTGCCAAATATGCAGTGGAGAAATAACTACAGAAAGAATGAAGGGATGGAGCCAAAGCAAAACAACACACAGTTGTGAATGGGACTGGAGATAGAAGCAAGATTCAATGCTGTAAAGAGCAATATTGCATATGAACTTGGAATGTTAGGTCCATGAATCAGGGCAAATTGGAAGTGGTCAAACAGGAGATGACAAGAGTGAACATCAAAATTCTAGGAATCAGTGAGCTAAGATGCACTGGAATGGGTGAATTTAACTCAGATGACCATTATATCTACTGTGGGCAGGAATCCCTTAGAAGAAATGGAGTAGCCGTAATAGTCAACAAAAGAGTCCAAAATGCAGTACTTGGATGCAATCTCAAAAATGACAGAATGAATTCTGTTTGCTTCCAAGGCAAATCATTCAATATCACGGTCATTCAAGTTTATGCCCCGACCAGTAACACTGAAGAAGCTGAAATTGAACAGTTCTATAAAGACCTACAATACCTTTTAGAACTAACACCCCCAAAATATGTCCTTTTCATTATAGGGGCCTGGAATGCAAAAGTAGGAAGTCAAGAAACACCTGGAGTAACAGGCAAATTTGGCCTTGGAGTACAGAATGAAGCAGGGCAAAGGCTAACAGAGTTCTGCCAAGAGAAGGCACTGGTCATAGCAAACACCCTCTTCCAACAACACAAGAGAAGACTCTACACATGGACATCACCAGATGGTCAACACCAAAATCAGATTGATTATATTATTTGCAGCCAAAGATGGAGAAGGTCTATACAGTCAGCCAAAACAAGACCAGGAGCTGACTGTGGATCAGATCATGAACTCCTTATTGCCAAATTCAGACTGAAATTGAAGAAAGTGGAGAAAACCACTAAACCATTAAGGTATGACCTAAATCAAATCCCTATGACTATACAGTAGAAATGAGAAATAGATTTAAAATATTATATCTGATAAACAGAATACCTGATGAACTATGGATGTAGGTTAGTGACATCATACAGGAGACAGGAATCAAGACCATCCCCAAGAAAAAGAAATGCAGAAAAGCAAAATGGCTTTCTGAGGAGGCCTTATAAATAGCTGTGAAAAGACAGGAAGCGAAAAGCAAAAGAGAAAAAGAAAAACATACCCATTTGGATTCAACAAAATCTATTGTAAGAGGGAAGTTTACAGCAACACAATCTCACCTCAGGAAACAAAAAAATAATTTCAAATAAACAACTAACCTTACAGCTAAAGCAAATATATTAAAAAGAACAAAACCCAAAGTTAGTAGAAGGAAAGAAATCATAAAGATCAGAGAAAAAATAAAAGAAACAGAGGTGAAGAAAACAATAGCAAAGATCAATGAAACAAAAAGTTGACTCTTTGAGAAGATTAAAAAAGAAAACAAACACAGATAAACCGTTAGCCAGACATATCAAGAATAAAGAGGGAGAGAACTGAAATCAGTAAAATTAGAAATGAGAAAGAAATTACAACTGACAACACAGAAATGAAAAGGATCATAAGAGACTACCACTGTTACTAAGTCTAAGCTGTCTGCTTGCCTCATGATAGGCCAATTAACCAAGAGAAGAGGTGTTGAGGTAAGGAATATGACTTATTCAGAAAGCCAGATGACCAAGAAAATGGCAGAATAATGTCTCATAATAACCATCTTGTCTGGGTCTGGATGTGAAGTTCTTTTATAGGATAGAGACAAGGAGAATTTGAGGAAGTAAAGGCCATTATCTTGCAAATATCTCCTAGAATGGCCAACCTCAAGTAAAGGGTATGTTAATCTCTTCAAGAAGAGGGTCAGGGTTCCCTGAGGCAAGTCATTATGGATGATTATAATCACAAAAGCAAAGAAAAATAAAAGTTAAGTTCAAAGAGATCAATCATTGAGTCAGAATTGTTTTTTTCCTACAACACTATAAGCAACCATGTGCCCAAAAAATGGACAACCTAGAAGAAATGAAAGTGAAAATGAAGTTGCTCAGTCGTGTCCAACTTTTTGCAACCCCATGGACTGTAGTCTAGCAGGCTCCTCCAACCATGGGATTCTTCCAGCAAGAATACTGGAGTGGGTTGCTATTTCCTTCTCTGGCGGTTCTTCCTGACCCAGGGATCAAACTCGGGTCTCCTGCATTGCAGGAAAACGCTATACCCTCGGAGCCACTAGGAATCCTCATTAGAAGAAATGAACAAATTCTTAAAAAGGTACAACCTTTCCAGACAGAATCAGAAAGTGAAAGTGAAGTCGCTCAGTCATGTCCGACTCATTGCGACCCCATGGACTATGGCCTACCAGGCTCGTTTGTCCATGAAATTTTCCAGGCAAGAGTACTGGATTGGGTTGCCATATCTTTCTCCAGGGGATCTTCCAGACCCAGGGATCGAACCCAGGTCTCCAGCATTGCAGGCATACACTTTACCCTCTGAGCCACCAGGGAAACCCATGAAGATAGAAAATATGAACAGACCAATCACAGGTACTGAATTTGAAACTGTGATTAAAAATCTTCCAACAAACAGAAGTCCACGACCAGATGGTTTCACAGATGAATTCTGTGAAACATTTTGAAAAAGTTCTGAAATTCTTTCAAAAAATTGCCAAGTAAGGAGTACTTCCAAGTGCATTCTATGAAGCCACCATCACCCTGATACAAAAGCAGCCACAGATATTACCAAAAAAAAAAAAAAGAAGGAAAGAAATAAAATTATAGGCCAATATCATGCTTGTCAAGATTTGTAGAATAATAAATTTATAGTTAGAGAATTTAATATAAATTATAACTCAATAAAAAGCATTTCAAAAAGACTAGGAGATTTCCACATTCTCAAATTTCATACAGGATCTAGAAAAATACTTAATACCTACTTTGCTTTCTGATAGTTCTCCTATTAAAACTAAACCTGTATTTTAACATAAAATTAATGTATGCTAATTACTAAAAATAGAAAATGCAGAAATGTAAAAAAGAGAAAATTTCCTACTACATAGAGATATAATTTTTTTTTTGCTGGTTTTCCATTTTATATAGTTTCTTATATAGTTATGAGAGAACTTTTAAAAAGTTAAATCATACTATAAAGCTGACTTAATATTTTGCTTTTGTTATTAAACCTATAAAGTTAAAACAATATATATGTTATATATTTAGCTGGTCAAAACCTGAAAATATCTACTTCTAGCTATTGTAAAATAAGTTTGTCTCTTGAACATAAAAATAAAATCCAATTAGAAACTATGTTTTGGGACTTCCCTGGATGTCCAGTGGTTAAGAATTTGCTTTCCAGTGCAGGGTGCACAGGTTCAATTCCTAGTCAGGGAGCTAATATCCCACATGCCTTACAGCTAAAACACCAAAACATCAAAACATAAAAAAGAAGTAAAATAGTAAAAATTTAAAAAAGACTTTGAGAAAATAAAGAAAATATGCTTTATGGTGAAAAACTACTGTATTAGCAAAATGGAAGTGTAATTCTATGCATGGACATCACCAGATGGTAAATACCTAAATCAGATTAATCATATTCCTTGTAGCAAAAGCTGAATGTGGAACTGACTGTGGCTCAGACCATAAACTCCTTATTGCCAAGTTCAGACTTAAATAGAAGAAAGTAGGGAAAAACCACTAGATCATTCAGGTATGACCTAAATCAAATCCTTTATAATTATACAGTGGAAGTGACAAATAGATTCAAGGGATTATATCTGATAGACAGAGTACCTGAAGAACTATGGATGGAGATTTGGAACACTGTACAGGAGGCAGTGATCAAGACTATCCTAAGAAAAAGAAATGCAAAAAGGCCAAATGGTTTTCTGAGGAGACCTTACAAAGAGCTGAGAAAAGAAGAGAAGTTAAAAGCAATGGAAAAAAGTTAGGAAAGATACCCATCTGAATGCAGAATTCCAAATCATACCAAGGAGAGATAAGAAAGCCTTTCTCAATGAACAACGCAAAGAAAGAGAGGAAAACAATAGAATGGGAAAGACTAGACTTCTCTTCAAGAGAATTAGAGATACCAAGGGAACATTCCATGCAAAGACAGGCACAATCAAGGACAAAAATGGTATGGACCTAACAGAAGGCAAGAATACACAGAAGAACTTTACAATAAAGATCTTAATGACCCAGATAACCACGAAGGTGAGATCACTCACCTAGAGCTAGTCATCTTTGAGTCCAAAGTCAGGTGAGCTTTAGGAAGCATCACTATGAGCAAAGCTAGTGGAGGTAATTGAATTCCAGCTGAACTATTTCAAAACTAAAAGAAGACGCTTTCAAAGTGCTGCACTAAATATGCCAGCAAATTTGGAAAACTCAGCAGTGGCCACAGGACTAGAAAAGGTCAGTTTTCATTCCAATCCCAAAGAAACGCAATGCCAAAGAATGTTCAAAATACTGCATAATTGCACTCATCTCACACACTAGCCAAGTAATGCTCAAAATTCTCCAAGTCAGGCTTCAACAGTATGTGAAGTGAGAAATTCCAGATGTTCAAGCTGAATTTAAAAAAGGCAGATGAACCAGAGATCAAGTTGGCAACATCCATTGGACCATCAAAAAAACAAGACAGCTCTAGAAAAAAACATCTATTTCTGATTTATTGACTACACCAAAGCCTTTGACTCTGTGGATCACAACAAACAGGAAAATTGTTCAGGAGATGGTAATACCAGACAAACTTACCTGCCTCCTGAGAAATCTGCATGCAGGTCAAGAAGCAACAGTTAGAACCAGACATGGAACAATGGACTGGTTCCTAATTGGGAGGGGAGTATGTCAAGAATATATATTGCTAATCTCCTTATTTAACTTATATGCAGAGTACATCATGCAGAATGCTGGACTGGATGAAGAACAAGCTGGATTCAACATTGCAGGAGAAATATCAATAACCCCAGATATGCAGTTAACAAAACCCGTATGACAGAATGTGAAGAGGAATAAAAGAGCCTCTTGATGAAAGATGAAAATGAAAGAGGAGACTGAAAAAGCTGGCTTAAAACTCAACATTGAGAAAACTAAGATCATGACATCTGGTTCCATCACGTCATGGCAAATAGATGGGATAACAATGGAGACAGTGACAGACTTTATTTTCTTTGGCTCCAAAATAACTGCAGATGGTGCCTGCAGCCACAAAATTGAAAGACACTTTCTCCTTGGAAGAAAAGCTATGACAAACCTCTACAGCATATTAAAAAGTAGAGACATTACTTTGCTGACAAAGGTCTGTCTAGTCAAAGCTATGGTTTTTCCAGTAGTCATGGATTGATGTGACAGTTGGACGATAAAGAAAGCTCTGTGCCAAAGAATTGATGCTTTCAAACTGTGATGTTGGAGATGTCTCTTGAGAGTCCCCAAAAAGGCCAAATGGTTGTCTGAGGAGGCCCTACAAATAATCATAAATAGAAGAGAAGTGAAAGGCAAAGTATAAAAAGAAAGATACCCCCATTTAAAAGCAGAGTTCCAGACAATATCCTAAAGATAAGAAAGCCTTCCTCAGCAATAAATGCAAATAAATAGATGAAAACAATAGGATGGGAAAGACTAGAGGACTCTTCAAGAAAATTAGAGATATCAAGGGAATATTTCATGCAAAGAGCACAATAAAGGACAGAAACAATATGGACCTAACAGAAGCAGAAGATATTAAGAAGAGGTGGCAAGAATACACAGAAGAACTATACAAAAAAGATCTTCATGACCAAGATAACCACAATGGTGTGATCACTCACCTAGAGCCAGACATCCTGGGATGTGAAGTCAAGTGGGCGGTGGGCCTGGGAAAGGAATGGGAAGTTAAAGCTGGATTTAGAAAAGGCAGAGGAACCAGAGATCAAATTGCCAACATCCGTTGAATTATCAAAAACATAAGAGAGTTCCAGAAAAACATCTACTTCTGGTTTATTGAGTACGCCAAAGCCTTTGACTGTGTGGACCACAACAAACTCTGGAAAATTCTTAAAGAGACGGGAATACCAGACTACCTGACCTGCTTCTTGAGAAATCTATATGCAGATTAGGAATCAACAGCTAGAACTGGACATGGAACAACAGACTGGTTCCAAATACGGAAAGGAGTATGTCAAGGTTGTATGTTGTCACCCTGCTTAGTTTAACTCATATGCAGAGTACCTCATGAGAAATGCTGGGCTGGAGGAAGCACAAACTGAAATCAAGACTGCTGGAAGAAATAACAATAACCAGAGAAATGCAGATGACACCATCCTTATGACAGAAAGCAAAGAAGAACTAAAGAGCCTCTTGATGAAAGTGAAAGAGGATAGTGAAAAAGTTGGCTTAAAGCTCAACATTCAGAAAACTAAGATCATGGCATCCGTCCCATCACTTCATGGCAAATAGATGGGGAAAAAGTGAAAACAGTGACATACTTTATTTTGCGGGGCTCCAAAATTACTGCAGATGGTGACTGCCACCATGAAATTAAAAGATGTTTGCTGCTTGGAATAAAAGTTATGACCAACCTAGACAACATATTAAAAAGCAGAGATATTACTTTGCCAACAAAGGTCCATCTAGTCAAAGCTGTTTTTTCCAGTAGTCATGTATGGATGTGAGAGTTGGACTATAAAGAAAGCTGAGCACCAAAGAACTGGAGCTTTTGAACTATGTTGTTGAGAAGATGCTTGAGCGTCCCTTGGACTGCAAGGAGATCCACCCAGTCCATCCTAAAGGAGATCAGTCCTGGGTGTTCACTGCAAGGACTGATGTTGAAGCTGAAACTCCAATACTTTGGCCATCTGATGCGAAGAGCTGACTCATTTGAAAAGACCCTGATGCTGGGAAAGATTGAATGCGGGAGGAGAATGGGACGACAGAGGATGAGATGGTTGGGTGGCATTACCGATTCAATGCACATGAGTTTGAGTAAACTCCGAGAGTTGGTGATGGACAGGGAGGTCTTTTGTGATGCAGTCCATGGGGTCACAAAGAGTCGGACACAACTGAGCGACTGAACTAAACTGAATTGAACTGAACATTTACAAAGTTCATTTCCATATGAACATTTGGAATCATTCCTGGCACAAATTAAGCATAATATAAATGTTAAAACAGAGAAATGCTTACACAGTCCTATAGCTAATAAGTTGTCCTAGTAGGTAGAATGTCTTCCACCTCTGCCCATCTCTAAAAATATTTCAGTTTTTACTTTTCTATTTATGAGCTATATTTTCTTTTATGTAGTCCTATTCACTCAATGGCTTTAAATATCATTTGTCGGCAAGACAAAAAAATATATATTCCCCAGATCTCTCTTGCCAACATGCTGCCTCCTTTTTAATGTTTCAAAGCATGTCAAAATTAATAAGGATAATACAGAATACTGGACTCACCAAACTCCCCATCTGTATCTCCCACAGTTTACCAATTCATATAAAGTCTCCACCACTCACCAAGTTGCTCAAACTCCAAATATAAGATTCATTGCTTATTACTCTCTTTCCATTCAATACCTCAGTGTGACCTGTGCAAACTACCTCCAAAACATCTCCAGAATCAGTACACTTACCTCCATCTTCTCTCTTGAGTCTCCAATTCTAGCCGCCATTATTTTTCACCTACACTTCTATAACAATCTTCCTATTGGTTTCCCTAAATTCACTTTTCCCTTTTCTCTATTCTCTCCAAAACAGCTAAAATGATCATTTTTTTAAAATGTGTGTCATGCATGCAACAATTCTGTTTAATAATCCTGTGTGCTTAGTACTGAATAAGATTTAAATATCAATTCCTGACATGTCTTACAAGCCCCTTATTCCCAGTTTCTAATTCTTTTTACATATTGCTAGATACTTCAATTATTTCCCTGGATTTCTCTGCAATCTCCTCACATTCCAATTTCTTCCTATCTCAAGGACTTCCAATTTTTGTGCTCCATCTTGTCTCAACCTTCTTATTTTGCTCTTCTGTTGACCAGTTTCTATTTACTCTTCAAGGCCCACCTCAAATGACATTTTCCCAATAAGGCCTTCTCATCCATATTACCTTCAGGGATTGTGCCATATTTTATAAATAAGTATCTTGTGTGTTTACTTGGTTGATAGTTGCCTCCTGCACTAGATTGTAAGTTCTGAGAAGGAAAGACCATATTTGTGTGTTTAATATATATATATGCAGCCTCTTTCCGGTGCCTGAATTGAAATGTACTTTTTGACAGAAAGAAAGGAAAGGAGAGAGGAAGGAAAGAAGGGAGAAAAGAAGGGAGGGAAAGAGCGAGAGAAAAGCATTCACCAATACTGATCAATGGCCATTGACTTGCTTCCCTGAACTGGCAAGACATTAAAATAATAAGAGAATTGGGGAGAAGGTGCTAGTTTGGTGGGAAAAGATGATTTATTACAGTATTGGTTCATTATCATTCAGGGCATACATATTTTCTCTGTCTTCCACCATACTTTCCAGATATTAGAGTACAATTACAGAAAATATATTAGAAAGGAAATAAATATATAACAACTCTGATGGACTGTAGCCTGCCAGACTGCTCTATCCAGGAGATTCTCCAGGCAAGAATACTGGAGTGGGTTGCCATTTCCTTCTCCAGGGGATCTTCCTGATCCAGGTATCAACCCCACATCTCCTGTGCCTGGGTCCAGAAAGAGAAGCTGACCAAAACTAAGGTGATTTCAGAATCACACAGCTAATGCAGAGATAAAAAATAAAAAAGGTAATTCTGCAGAGGAATGAAATAAAACCATATATACCATTCCATAAAGACTTTTATTCTTCTTCTTCTTCATCTTTTTTTTTTTTTTTTTTACTGTGGAGACAGACCTTGCCTTTTTATCTTGTACTCATGTACCTTGAAGAGAAAATCGTTTATCAACATTCTCCATTTTTAACCCTCTCATTCAAGAGACATTTCATAGAAAATGGCAAGCATAACTGCAGAAGAAACCACATCAGTTACCAGTTACTAAACAATTAAGTCCTTTATTTAAAACTTGAACAGACATCCATAAACATTTGAGAAAAATCAGCAGCAAGAAAGAGAAGAATCAAGATTAACAGACAGAACTGAAGACAAAAAAATTCAATTAGTATCCTTATAGAGATTTAGGAAGACAATGTGCCTATAAAAAAGAAAATACACATAAAAGTATAAAGCAAAAATAAAAAATAGTTTTTAGAAATTAAAATATGATTATTAATTTTAAAAATTTGATGAAAGTGTAAAAGAATGGAAGTTGCTGAAGGCCAAAGTAGAAATATGAAAGATAAATAAAGGGAATCTCCTAGAACTTAATACAAAAAGACAGAGAATGAAATTATGAGAGCAAAGAAAGGATATAGAAACTATGGATTGAAAGAAAAAAAGGCTATAAGATAATAAAAAAAATAATAGAGGAAATTTCCCTAAAATAAGAAATGACTTGAATATTAGTTCATTTAGTCAATAAGATTCTTATTTTTTGTCATACGTTGTTCATGGTATTCATAGATCAGTGAGCAAAACAGAAAAAAAAAAATCTCTGCCCTGTTGGAACTTGCATTTCAGAATGTTGAACATAAATAATGAAGGAAAAAAAAAAAACATTTATACATTAAGATACATCCCATAACATTTCTGAACTTCAAGGATAATGATAGTGTTTTAAAAGCTAGTAGGAGTCTGGGCTAGTGTGTTACATTTATTTATCTGCAAAGTCATCAGACTTCTCATCTTGGATAATATTTACCAGCTGACAGTAGAGTAATACATAGAAAATCTGAACAAAGGTAATTTTGAAACTAGAATTCTATCACTGAAAAAATAATTACTCATGTATAAGGACAAAAGAAAGATATTTAATTTAATATCTGGAGACCCATATAATTGATCACCCATATACCTTTTCTATAGAAAACAAAAAATAAAAGATAAAATAAGTAAAACTTAAATATATGGAGTTCAGGAAATTATAAAGTGAATTCAAAATTATAACACAATTTCTGTATGAAAAAGTAGAAAACTGACATAGTATGACATATTATATAATGCATATAACAACATGACATATTACTTATATATTTTCATGCTGATGAGATACAGATATAATTTATTCTGAAACTACATATAAAGTAATATTTTCCCAGGAAAAACAAATCCAAGAAAGGTATGGTCTAATTATAAAACATTCTAAAATGAGGCATGATTCTGGGCAACTGCAATAGTGTTAGAAAGATCATTCTGGAGAAAACTATTCAGAAGGAAAAAAGGTCAACTCTTCAGGAGTAAGGCAGACAGCCTGAAATAAAATATACTAATGTTTATAAATGATATTAGCTGTATCCTGTGAATCATCTGTGCTCAAAAGATGAGGAGGCAAGGTTGTTCAAAAGCTTAGAAAGTGAGTCCGTAACTGAGAAGAAGCTGGAACCAGTGCTATAGATTTTGGAGTTGTTCACATAAAACAAGTATCTGCTAAGGCTGTGAGAAGGCCTGAGATCACAAAGAAAGAGGATCTGAAGCACAATTCATGGAAGTGATGTGAGCAAGATAAGGCCCAGAAGGCTGCAAAGCCCTTAGATCTAGAAACTGTACATCTAGAAATGTGTACTTTTTCAAAAGGAAGAGGAGGTGTCTGAAAGGAGAATTATTGGTGATCGGACTTTGGTACCTGGCACAAACTGGCGACCCAATTATGTTAATGATGCCAGAAGACAGTTTGTGGGGAAACTTGGAGTTGGAATGTAAGAAATTGTCACAACTGCCATGGTGGCCAGTCCATGGAGTGGATTGTGGGGAGAAAGCCTTTGCCATCACATAGGGATCTTGCAACACAGGCTGGGGTCCGAGGGGGAGAGCTGGCTCTTTCCTATTACCAAAGTTTCCAAGTAAGAACATCCTTTGGTGAATACTTACTACATAAAAGCTTTTGTCTTTTTTACAATGCTATAGAATATTACATTTTATAACAGTCCACATTTTGTAACAGTCCCTGTCATTTTTGCTGGTATAAGAAGTAGGGTTCCTGGTTGGAAGTTATAGTCCTGCTGCTTTTGATTATCTTCCATCTGACAAAAGATATAAACTGAGGGTAAAAAAAAAAACAAAACAACCTGCTGTGAATTCTGTAAACAATCATATTACCACATAAAAACTCAATGAACAGTGTTTACTCCTACAAGTACCTCACCAAGCCACTTTTCAATAAAGCCCTATCTATGACTTGTGAAGGCAAAGTATGCATGTTTTTCAAATGCGAGGTTTTGCCAGGAGGAGAAAAGAGTGAATGTTCAGCTAGCCGGGAAGCCAGGGGATAATTAGGACAGTGCCATGAACATTAAGGAAATTATTTTCACTCAGAGAAGCCATGTGTTTTGGGTCCAAAAGGCAGCCTTGAGCTCTGCTTCTGGGTTGCCCACCAGTGCTTTGGGGTTATTCAGTGAATGTAAAGTTCCTCAACCTAAGGCTGTATGCAGAGGCATACCTAAAGTTTTTGACTCTAGGGTAGATCATTTTTTAATACCCATTCCTCTAAACAACTCAGTGATTTTTTAGTAGTAGCCACACAACAATCAATAATCATTTTATTTAAAATATAAAATTTTCAGTGGTTCAGGCATTATTCAGACTCAATAAAATATTTTATGGATGAACTGAAAATTGCACTTAACAAACAAAAATATTACACCTTGAAGTTCACATTTTGCCTCTGTGTTTTAAATTTCAAGTACAAACAAAAACTCCAAATAATCACATAGAATGACTAACTGAGGTAATCCAAGTCCTGTTTCTTTATGCTTACAATAACAGTGTTATTGTTTATTTTCAATTGACTGTTTAAATTCAAGAATATGCAGTACTACACATTGGACTATGGTGACTGTTCTACAGTTAATTCTACCAATCATGAGCTAACTTAAGATATCCTCATGGAACAAACACACATAGCTAAGTCCATGTGTATTTGAGGCTAATTGAATAACTGAGAGTTCCCCCAATTAACTTTTGTGTAGAATATAGTGCTAATTAAAGGATAAGTAGCAAAAAAAAGTGCTAATTTGAAGATTACACATATTTTCTTAAAACACAACACCAAACATAGGAAGTATTTGGATCTTAGACCAATAAAACACTTTTGAAAGGGGAGAGTTATTTCATGGCTGGCATTTTTAGAATTTCCAGCATATGGGGATAATAAAAGGCAGATTAAAATTTTGGTGGGTTTCTTCATTATTATTAAATTCTCCACAGACAGTGTACTTCCTGACTGTCTGCACTCACTGCGGACCATCGCCACTGTGCTACCCTTTATATACCTCTGACTGAATAGGTTCTGAAGCTCCCAAAGTGTTTCCCAAGAGGTCGTTTGGCGAGGGCCACCTGTGTTGATTGGGATTAGTGTAGCACCAGGAAAGCCATGTACCTCTGAGAACACATGGTGCAGAAGCCAATCCAATAGGAGTAGTCAATAGTGGATGACTGCAACCTGACCCCAACAAACCCTCCTACAGCTTTTATGTATACTTGTACTCAAGTTGCATCCTTGTGTACAATGTACTATTGTTAACATATCTTAAAAAGATTTATAGTCCCTCCCTGGATTTGGATTATTAGGAACTCAGAGTAGTAGTACAACTGAGAAGATTCCTTCCTTGTAATAATAAATAACTTAATACAAAATTATGACAATAAAAATACTTATGTTGTTGTTTAGTCTCTAAGCCATGTCCTTTGCAACCTCATGGACTGTAGCCCACCAGGATCCTCTGTCCATGGGATATCCCAGGCAAGAATACTGGATTGGATTGACATTTTCTTCTCCAGAGGACCTTCCAGACCCAGGGATCCAGCCTGCGTCTCCTACTTGGCAGGCAGATTCTTCACCACTGAGCCACCTGGAAAGCTCCAAAATACTAATACCTTTGTAGATTTTTCAGCATATATAAAGCATATCTATGTCTAATACACAATTTTATTTTTATAAAAATATTTAAAGACCTAAATTTTATTGTTCTTATTTTATAAGTGCATAAACAGAGGTTCTGAGAAATTAGATGATTTCCAAACATTGTAAAGTTGGTACATGATGGAGTGAGACACAAAACATTCTTCTGTGTGAAGTGCCCTTTCTACTACACAGTTTTGAAGTATGGTGATAACAGGGGATGTCATAGATGAAATGATAAAGAGAAGTGCTTATTGCTTCAAGAAGTTTACAATCTATTGTTTATTAGTAAGTCAGATCCCATTATGTTTAATCCAGCAGCAATGCCCTTTTCCATTTTGTTATCATAACAAGATTCCTACTTATCTGTGGGGAGAGAGTAAATTAGCCAAGATGGCATGTTCAGGCTCTCTCACTCCACATTTTGTAAATAATTATCATGTAACAGCTGAGATCATTTATAGCACTGTACATGCGTGTCATGAAGTACTTGCTTGGTCACAGGATACTGTTTGCAGTACATCTGTGTGAGACCCACCTAGAAAGCAGTGGTGTCTACTGCTGTGTCAAGACTGTGTCCATTGGGTCAACCATGAGCAAAGAGAATATAGCATGTCTGCTGCTATGGCTGCGGCATCAGCCAGGAAAGAATAGATGCTTCTGCATTTCCTACAGCTCCTCGAGTCTTCTTCCAAACTCTTAGCTCATCCTTTTCCTACCCTGGCTTCAGTGAACAGTGCAAACAGTGTGAACAGCAAGACAACAGGTGTCATGAACAGGATCAGTGATACAACATATATTTAAGATCTACTGCAAAAGGAGTCTTCATCTGCAAAGCCTTTTCTGACCCCAAAGGCAGAGATAGTTGCTTTCTCCTTTGTCTCACCACTCTAGTCTCACATTTCTTACTAGGCTAAACTGTAACCCTTAATTGGCATGTCTGACTCTAAACTTGTCTCTGAGCTCCTTAAGATCAGGAGTATTAGTTTGTTCTTATTCATATCTCCAGTGTCAAGCAAGGTGTATGCTGCCTATTAGGCTCAAAGTAAATTTTAATCTCTACACATTCCAATTTTGGGGAAAAACATAACTACAGGTATTTATAATTGAGGGTTAGTCAGTGTAACATCATCCTCCTATACTGTGTAACATCACCCTCCTATACTGAGGAGAATGTACCCATTAAATTCTATTTGCTTTCTTTAAAGATTAGGGATTAGAAATCTAGAGAAACACTTACATCACTGGCTCCATTTTCAAACACTGATTTTGAGAATATAATAGAAGTATCCTGTGAATTAGATCAATATTCTATGTTTCAATGCTGCTAAGATTTTTTGTTTTTGTTTTAATGCTGCTAAGTTTTATTGTCCTTATTTTACAAGTGAGTAAACAGAGACTCTGACAATGAGGTGATTTCCGAACATCATACAGTTGTTACACAATGGAGTGAGACACAAAACATATACCTCCAAACCAATCTTATATCACATTAGCAAACTCTCAGAGACAAAGCCAGGATGGGTCCTTGAAAATCATGCAGCTCAATACTCTTATTTTATACATAGAAAAATAAAGATTATGAAATAATAAGTGACTTGCTTAAGATTTCATGTTTGGTTAGTGGATGAATCAAGCCGATAAGAACTTTATAATACTCCTTGCTGTTTCCAAAACACAAAGAAGGAAGAAGACTGATAATGACAGAAGCAAACTCCACAGACAATACACAGGTGTCCTGATCCACAACAATGCTCAAGGAAATTCAACAGATAATGTAAGAACCTACACAGTAAGAATTGAGGTCATCCAGTAGCAGAGGGTTATTCCCTTGACCAAGCAATACGCAAGAAAATTTAAAATGAAATTCTATACTCAAACGTAAAGGTCTGCACACACTTTTGTAGCAAAGAAATTGATATCACAAAGTGAGACATTAGGAGGGGCTTGCTTTTAGAACATCCAATCTTCAGAATTATAAGGTAATAAAACTTGTTTTGTGCCAGAGTTTGTGTTAATTTGTTGCACCAGCCACATGAAACTAACACAGAGATTTTATGTAGCACTCAGTTATCCTGCATTGAAGGATGCTGGAGAGTAGGTAAGCTTAGGGGCTGTGGGATCCTCTTCTCTTCAAAGGGAGACTGAATGAGGATTGAGGTGACATGTAGTGAATTCCTTGGGGAGAGAAAACCCATGTCCTGAGTGAAATTTGACACTAACATCAGTAGAGCCTGTCAACTGAAAGTGGACCAGGAGGTACAGAGAATAGGTTAAAGCAAACACTGAGCCTGGGCTATCTGACAAAAGACAGTGTACTAAACACGGCAGTAAAGAACTTGGAGGGGAGAGGCATCAGAAGCCACAGTCTGAGATCAGAGGATAAAAAGACCAGGGAGATAAAGGCAAAGGAAATAATTGGAAGAGCAATTTGAAGTGAGACCTGATGAGTCCCCTAGAGCTGTCATTAAGCTGGAGCCTCTGCGTATCCTCTCCCACCCACCTCACTTCTTTCTTCTCTCTCCACAATGGAGAACAGCTCGGCTCTCCAACAGGTTGCTCAAGTCAGACACGTGGGAGCCATATATAAAACCCCTCACTTTTCCTCTCACCTTACATTTGTAAGAAATCTTGCAATGCTGGCTGAGAAATTTGAGGTGGCGTCAGGGAAGCTAGCTTTGGTTTTCTTTTGAGGATAGTGTTCATGCAAAGGCAAAAAAGCAATATTCAATCCAAAGACTATTATTTCATATTTCTCAATTTAAAGATATTAGGCTAGAACAATGTCTATGCCTCTTCAAATGCCATACTGGGAGTGATTTTGGTTGAACATTTTAGCAGCCTTCCATAATTTTCCACTGTATGAAGGAATGAGGGGAACAGTTTACTATACTGAGGGACTTGGGGCCCTGTTCACCATATGGAGGAACGAGAGTCACTGTGGCAGGCCAAATTCTAAGATGGCCCCAAGATCCCCACCTCCTTGTATAAACACCCAGTGTAACCCCTCCAGCTCAAGCATGGAAGGGATTTGTGTGTAGGATGAAATTTCACCCCTGTGATTATATGATATGTGAAAGAAAGAAGGGATTTTTTTCAGATGTGAATGAAGTCCTCAATCTGTTGACTTTGAGTTAATCAAAAGAGATCTTATCCTGAGTAGGCCTAAATTTTAAAAGAGAGTCCAAGCCTTCTCAGAAGGGAAAGGAGAGATTCAAAGGAAGACACTTTCCTTTTGGCCTTGAGAAAATCAGCCATATTGTGAACTCCTATGGATAAGGGTAACTTATAGGAGTTGAGGGCCTCAGTCATATAACTGTAACTGAATTCTGCCAAGAACATGCATGAGCTTGCCCCAGATGAGAATGCAGCTGGTCTGACACCTTCTCATGAGATCCTAAGCAGACCCAGCTAAACCATGATCAAATTCCTGACCCAAGGAAACTGTGAGACAATAAATGTGCACTGCTTTATATCACTAAATGTGTGATAATTTTTACACAGCCATAGAAAACTAATATAGGTATCATTTACTACATGGAGAAATGAAGGTCATGCATGACCCCAGGCAGGCCATTTACCACTGAGTGTGATTCCCTTCCTAGGAGGACTGCTAAAAGAAGAAAGTTCAAGTTCCTTACCAATGTCTGATAGGAGCCTTTCTTAAGTAAATAAAACGGGCCATTTCAACAAAACAGTCATCAAGGCTAAATCATAAGTGGTTGATAATAGATTATAATTAACCTCATCTTCCAACAATCTTGCGGGCTTTTTGTTTAATTACCCAACAAGCCAGGGGTGAAAATTGCATGTTGGGAAAATGTATTGGTCTGTGAGAACAATTTTTACTTGATTTTAAAGAAGGCGCTGGTATAATGAGCCAAAGCAACCTCCTAATGCAATCCTGATCAAAAACAAAGATTTAAACTTCTCTATTAACCACTCAATGGTTAGAAACTCAGTTTCATGATCCCTTGTTGATTGCCAGATCTCTGAGGAAGAGTAAATTGATTATAACTGTTTATTGACTTCCCATTATTCCTAAGATCTCTTTTATTTATTTATTTTTTGATTGAAGGCTAAATGCTTTACAAAATTTTATTAGTTTCTGCCAAACATCAACATGAATCAATTGTGGCCCACATTAAGTGTGATCTGGCTCCTGACCACCTCCAGTCTCAAACCACTTTGCTTCTGTCATTCTGCACTCCAGCCACAGTGAATTTTGTTCTTTTTCCTATATATGGCATGTCCATGTATTCAGGCTCACTCCTCTGCCTGGAACACTCTTCTAGGTACACTCTTCACTGCTGCTGCCCCTCCTACACTTCCAGTCTCAGCTTCCCATGGCTTTTGCAGAAAGGTCTTCAGTTATTTCCACACTATTCTTGCTGTACTTCTCAAAACCCTTTATAGCACATACAGCAGTTTATAATGATGTGTTTACTTTGCTTATGATTATTCTTCTTTATATCTGGCAACAATTGTCCTGCTCTAATCCGAAATGATTTAGCAAATATTGAACCCCTGCTGTACACAACGTTTGCACAATGACCTGGAGGAGTAGGGGTAGAAGGAAATGAGGTTCCTGTTTCTAGAAGCTGGACCCAATGCAGGGTCCTTGTTGCCATTATATTATAATAGCTCATGCTTCTTGCATCTCTCACCCTGAATTCTCCACTAGTTTCAGTACCTCCCTTGGTGTCCCAGTGCCCTGAGGGTAAAATCCAAACTCCGACTGGTATGGCCTTCGATGATCAGGCTCCTGCTGTCCTCTTGGCCCTGATTCGCCTGAGCCTTTTTATTCCAGAAATCCTCTCTCTTCCCAGCCTTCAGAACTTTGCCCATTTGGAATACCCTCTGTGCTCTCTCAGACCAGGAAGCCCCAAACACCCTTCATGGCAGTCCTCAAAATAATATAAGGTTATGGACATTTAGATAGCCCTCTCCCACTATGCTCAGTTCACTGAGGTCATAGTGGGCATTTTTTGTGTCTTTACCCACCAAGAGCCAAAGATGGCGATGCTGAAATCAGGTGTCCAGAGAGAGCTTGCTGGATGAGTGAGCTCAAGAACTCACATCCAGTTGTCTGGGAGTGATCTTTTGGAGGTGGTAGAATGGAAAAGGGTTTTTTTTTTGTTTTTTGGTTTTTTGCCTGCTTTAGTTTCCATAAAGTTGGGAAAATACATACCGCAAGTGTCTTGTTTTAAAGATTTAAAATGGAGTCAAAACCTCAGATTTTGATGCCCTAGTCTGAAAAAGGGAGAAGGAAATTCCCTACCCAAACACTGCTACGTGAAGAAGCTGCTAAGGGTGAGAGACTGCTTATTGTTATTAGAGACTATCTCTCTCATTAGACCGTAAGCTCCAAGAAGTTAGAAGCTATGCCTTTTTAAATTTCCAATTCCTGGCAAAAACTCTCCTCTATAAGTGTGCTCAGTTTTTCTACTGCTTTGGATAAATGGATTGTGAACAGATAGTATTCTGCACAAATTTTCTGAAATGTGTTAAGTGTGTGTATATTTATCCTAAATTTTAAACATGTTACCTGTATGTCACAATATAAATTTCATGCTAAATCTTTCAAAAATATAATTAATTTAAAAATTGTGGGGGTTTTGTGTGCTTTTTTGTTTGTTTTTGGTTTTCATAGTCAACATAGGTGCATGCTATCTCTTGCCTGGATGATTTAGAAAAATCACCTCATAAATATTTATGCCTTTGATATTCAAACACAGTACACAGTACATCTCCATTACTGTCACCATAGCTGAATTTTTATTCATTTTTTCTTCCAGTTTTATTGAGATATAGTTGACACGCAGCAGTGTATAAGTTTAGGTATACTGCATAATGATTTGACTTACATACACTGCAAAATGGTTATCACAATAAGTATGGTGAGTATACATCATTTTATACAGATACAAAATTTTAAAAATTGAAAAAATATTTCTCAGACATCTATAATGTGAATGTTAGTACCCTTGACGGAGAAGGCAATGGCACCCCACTCCAGTACTCTTGCCTGGAAAATCCCATGGATGGAGGAGCCTGGTGGGCTGCAGTCCATGGGGTCGCTAAGAGTCGGACACGACTGAGCGACTTCACTTTCACGCATTGGAGAGGAACATGGCAACCCACTCCAGTGTTCTTGCCTGGAGAATCCCAGGGACGGGGGAGGCTGGTGGGCTGCCATCTATGGGATCGCACAGAATCAGACATGACTGAGCGACTTAACAGCAGCAGCAGCAGCCTTGATGTTGTTTCCAAGATCTTTTAAATTGTCCTCACTTCTTTTTATGTTTTTTTGTTTGTTTTCGTTGTTCAATTCCAGTGATTTCCCCTTCCCTATTTCCCAACTCTGAATTGTTCCTCTGTATCATTTAGTCTTCTGTTGATTTCTTCTAGTATACTTTTATTTCAGCTCTGTTTGGTTCTTTTTCTTTTACATTTTCCAACTTATTTACATTTTAACATTTGTTAAAATTTCTAACTTCTCTCTTTGTTTATCCATTCTTCTTCCAAGTTCTTTGAACAGCTTTATGATCACTACCTTGAGCTCTATTAGGTTATCTTTACTTCACTTAATTCCTCTTTGGTCTTATTTTGTTCTTTTATTTGGAATATATTCCTCTGTTGACTATTTTTGCTTAATTTGCTGTTTTTATTTCTATGTATTTGGAAAGTTGTTTGTATTTTGCAGCTATGGAGAAATAGCTTTTTGTAGGAGACATCTGTATCCCTGCAGCACACTCACCTCTAGTCAAAGAGCTATATCTCTAGCTGAGCCCTGTATGGGTTGAATGTTGCCAGCCCTGCCTTGTGAGGAGGTTGCCAGTCAGTGGTGGTCAGGGCTGGGTCATGAAGTGGCCAGCTGCAGAGTCCTAAGGGTTCCTGGGGTTAGTGCTGGCCCACTGGTAGCTGGATCCATGTCCCAAGGTTGCAGAGCCCAGGGGGCCTTGGAGATGGTGCTTGTCCACTGGTACGTGAGACTTGTCCTGCAGCTAATGTCAGTGAACTGGTGTGCAGGGCAGGGTCCTGGGCCCTCTGGTATAAGGGCTGGCTCTTTGGATGGTTGTGGGCTCACAGAGCCTTTAGGGCAGCCACCTTGCTGATGGGCAGGGACAGTCAGTACTAACAGGCTACAGAGAGGATTCCAATATAGCACTTGCCAGAATCAGTGTAATTGTGGTAGAATGAGCTCCCCAAAATTACTGCTGCCAGTGTCCATGTTCCCAGGGTGAGCTCCAGTTGCTCCTGCCTCTCTGGGAGACTCTCCAGGGTCAGCAGATGTATTTGACCCAGATTCTTTCAAATTACTGTTTCTTCCCTGGGTCCTGGAGTATGTGAGATTTTGTGTGGGTTCTTTAAGAGTGGAATCTATTTCCCACAGTCCACTGACTCTCTCAAAAGTAAGCCCTGTTGGTTTTCAAAGTCAAATATTCTAGGGGCTCATCTTTATGGTACAGAACCCCCAGGCTGGAGAGTCCAAAATGGGATTGGATTCCTTGCTCCTTAAGGAAAAGTTCTGCAACTGTAATTATTCTCCTGTCTGTGAATTGTCCACCTGGGGATATGGGTCTCAATTATACTGAGTCTCTGCCTGCCCTCCCCCAAATCTGTCTTGTCATTCTTTCTTTACAACTTTAGTTATATATCTTTTATGCTAGTCTTCTAGTCTTTTTCATTAATAGTTGCACTATAAATAGCTATAATTCTGTCATGCCCATGGCCATTTGACACATAGCTGATTTTTAAAATATATATTTGATTATGTCTCTTCAGAGCTTTAAAAAGGTCTTATAATTCTTCTATTAAAAAAACAAGTTTTGTTCTTTTAATAGAAGAATTATAAGACCTTTTTAAAGCTCTGAAGAGACATAATAGGTAGCCAGTGGGAATATGCTGCATGGCTCAGGAAACTCAAACAGGGGCTCTGTATCAATCTAGAGGGGTGGGATGGGGAGGGAGAAGGGGGGAGTTTCACAAGGGAGGGGATATTTGTATACCTATGGCTGATTCATATTGAGGTTTGACAGGAAGCAACAAAATTCTGTAAAGCAATTATCCTTTGATAAAGAATAAATTAATTTAATAAAAAATAAAACTGTGTCTAAGCTCTTGAACATGGAACATTAAGTTTAACAGTATGGCCCCTGATAATACTGCTAACCCTCTCACTCATCATATTCCATTGTGTACCCTGCCTTTTAGAGACTCAGAGGTACTCACCACTCCCCAAACCCATAGTAAATTTTCACTCTTCTTTGCCAATGCTGTTTACTCTGATAATCCTCACATTCTCCTCTTTATTCACTTTGGATAATCCTGAAGATTGTCAACACCCAGTTCCAACTTACTTCCTTTCTTTCCCCTTATAACAAGAAATGTGAATCTCAAAGAATGCTTTGTGCTGCAAGTAAAAGAAAAACTAACTCAAGGTGGCTCCTATGATAAGATGCTTTGTTATCTTATTAAAAAAAAAAAATGCTGAGGCAATCCAACAGTTAATTCAATGCTCAAGAGGGCCATAAAAGATCTGGATTATTTCCAACTTTCTGTTCTACCATCTTTAGTGTAGTTTTTGCTCCCAAGTTGTTCAGCAGACTTCCCCTCTCAAGCAATGAATCAAAGTATTTATCATATGTTCATATCTGTGTTAGTGTATTAGGGTGTCCCAGAGAAACAGAAAAAACAGAATGCTCATGTTTGTGTATATGTGTGTGTGCGCATGTGTCCACAGAGAGAGATATTTTAAGGAACTAGTTCACGTGATTACAGATAATGATATATCCGAAATTTTAGGCCATCCTAAATTGATAGGCCATCAGTTTGGAGCACCTGATGTTTCAACTGAAGGCCAAAAACTTCTTCAAGCACAATTTCCCTCAGCCTTTTTCTCTTAAAGTCTACAGCTGATTGGATGAAGCCCACTAACATTATGGAGAGTAATATGCCTTACTCAGGATCTACCAATGAAAATGATAATCTCATTTTTTTAATATATTTACAAAAAAAATCTAGAATAATATTTGATCAAATATCTGGGTACTGTAGACCAACCAATTTTACACATAAAATCGACCATCATGACATCTAAATCAATTACTGTCAATAAACAGGCTGAAAGCAACATGACTGGTGTAGCTATCATCCAAGAATAACCTTTTAGGACTGGGAAGGTCTCCTTCCCTGAGTTCACAACCATGTGGAGGTGAACACTCAAAAAAATGGGACTCTGTCTATAAGGCAAAATGAGTGATGCCAGATGAAGCATAGATTTAAGCAAGTAAACCACAAAGTCTGTTGAACACCACGCAGATTGAATCCCAACTCTTTATGGCCTCCTTTATATGTCCTGTAAATCCTGTTAGAACCCTTATATTAAGTCATGGTTTTATGGCTTATCTTCCTCTTTAGGGTGTGGGTTTATCCTTGTATAAGAGCCATGTACAGTTAGATTTTTGACAACTGTGCCACACATGTGCTCAGTATCAGCTGGCTACTTCTTAAGTACTGTTGAACCGGGTAAAACGGGATATTCCAATGCTAAATCAATCTTATTTTTGCCATTGCCACAGAAATCATGTATTTTTATCTACCATAAGCTTCATTAAAGTCACAGATTTACACTATTATGTCAACTGATGATTATTTCTGGACATTTGTAAAAATTCATGGGACAATAAAATTTGTTCAAATAATCCAGTCATATGAGGGCTTATTTTCTTTTACACACTGATAATCTGAAAAGAAAAAAAAAATTCCAGTAGCAAAGAAAAGAACACTCTTCAGCTTATATTTAGTAATGATAATAAGAGAAAAGGGACCATGGACCAAAGCACCAATTCAGATAAAGTGGGTAGTCTGGAGTCTGCCAAATGTTAGAGCCTCAGGTCCAATTATTTAATTCATAAATCCTCATGACTCTTATCTTTTTAAAGAGAATTGAAGTTCCCAAAAGTTTAGAATACTTTAAACAGAAGAACTGTAAAAAAATAAAAAATAAAAATAAAAAGATCTTACGATGTAAACAACCATCATAGCATCCAGTCCCATCACTTCCTGGCAAATAGATGGGGAAACAATGGAAACGGTGACCGACTCTATTTTCTTGGGCTCCAAAATCACTGCAGACGGTGAAGGTAGCCATGAAAGAAGCTTTTCTTCTCCTTGGAAGAAAAGCTATGACCGACCTAGACAGCATATTAAAAAGCAAAGACATCACTTTGCTGACAAAGGTGCATCTACTCAAAGCTATGGTTTTTCCAGTAGTCATGTATGGATGTGAGAGTTGGACTATGAAGAAAGCTGAGCACCGAAGAATTGGTGCTTTTGAACTGTGGTGTTGGAGAAGACTCTTGAGAGTCCCTTGGGCTGCAAGGAAATTAAACCAGTCAATCATAAAGGAAATCAGTCCTGAATATTCATTTGAAGGACTGATGCTGAAGCTGAAACTCCAATAGTTTGGCCACCTGATGCAAAAGACCCTGATACTGGGAAAGACTGAAGGCAGGAGGAGAAGAGGATGACAGAGGATGACATGACTGGATGCCATCGTTGACTCAATGGACATGAGTTTGAGCAAGCTCCAGGAGCTGGTGATGAACAGGGAAACCTGGTGTGCTGCAGTCCATGATGTCGCAAAGAGTTGGACACAACTGAGCGTCTGAACTGAACTGAAAAGTTTAGTAAATGAGGTCATCGGATATTACTCTTTACCAAGAAGTCAAAGCACTTGGTGATGAACTTACCTCTTTGATGACCACTGTCATCAAAGACACTTTGAGCTAACAAATCCAAGGAATATTTACTAAGCACCTTACATGTTCTAACATCATGAGAGACCCTCACTTGCATGATTACATTTTCAGCATATGGTTCTCTCTTTCAAACAGAGCAGTAGTAAATAACCAGTTATGTTGTAATATCCAATTAAGTAAAATAATGATAATAATGCCAACAACTGACTGGTGCTGACTCACTGCATGCACCAGACACTGTAACCACATTATATAATTTAATCCTCACAAAACATTGTGAGAATGGTTTGGTCCTTAGTTCTATTCTAACAGATGAAGAACCCAGGGGACTGAGAGTTGGTAGGCAACTTGCTGACAATTCTACCAGAAAGAAGCCATAGAATCTATATTAAACTCCAGGTCTGTCTGACTCCAGAGCCCGTGCTGATAACTCCACATCTTACTGCTTCCCATGTAGCAGGTTTCATACATATTAACTCATTTAAAACTGGAAATGAGGGAAACTTAGATTATTTTAAATCAACATATGAAGGAAAGATGAAATTTCTCCAGTGGTCGTCTTAAAAGCACCAACTCAAAACAGGGACTTGAGTACGTGTAAAGAAAGAATGTATAAACAGAGGGGGAAAAACTAAAAAAAAAAAAAAAAAAAGACAAGGGCAGGGGGACTACCTTGGTATACAATGGTTAAGAATCTGCCTTGCAATGCAGAGGACATAGGTTTGATCCCTGGTCACAGAGATGATATCCCACATGCCACAGAATAACTAAGCCTGTGTGTTGCAATTATTGATCCCATGCACTCTGGAACCCGTTTGCCAGAACTACAGAGCCCCTGTGCCCATGGCACAATTAATGAGCCTGAGTGCCACAGCTAGAGTCTGTGTGCCACAGTGAAAGATCCCACATTACACAACGAAGATCTCAAGTGTTGCAACTAAGACCCAATGCAACCAAATAAGTTTTTTTGTTTGTTTGTTTGTTTTTAATATGGGGCAAATGAGTGTGGTTCAAGATGGTGGAGTAAAAGGATGTGCATTCATCTTCTCCTGAGAGAGCACCAAAATTGCAAATAGCTTTTGAGCAACTATCGACAGGTTGATGCTGAAACCCAGCAAAAAAAAAAAAAAAAGATACCCCATATCCAAAGACAAAGAAGAAGCTGCAGCAAGATGGTGCTGCTGCTGCTGTTGCTAAGTCGCTTCAGTCGTGTCCGACTCTGTGTGACACCATAGACGACAGCCCACCAGGCTACCCCGTCCCTGAGATTCTCCAGGCAAGAACACTGGAGTGGGTTGCCATTTCCTTCTCCAATTCATGAAAATGAAAAGTGAAAGTGAAGTCACTCAGTCATGTCCAACTCCTAGCGATCCCGTGGACTACAGCCTACCAGGCTCCTCCATCCATGGGATTTTCCTGGCAAGAGTACTGGAGTGGGTTGCCATTGCCTTCTCCAGTAGCAAGATGGTAGGAGAAGTACAATCATGATAAAATCATACCCCATACCTGCCAGGTATGTGACCCACAAACTGGAGAACAATAATACCAAAGAAGTTCTCCCACTGTTTTGAAAGTTGTGAATCCCACATCAGGCTTCCCAGCCTGGGGATCTGACAAAGGGTCTGGGAATCCCTGGAGAATCTGACCTTGAAGGCCAGGGGGATTTGATTATAGAACTTCCACAGACTGGGGGAAACAGACTTCACTCGTGGAGGACACAAATAAAATATTGCATGCCCCAAGACTCAGAGGAAAGAAGCAATGACTCCCCAGGAGACTGAACCAAAACTACCTGCTAGTATCGGAGGGTCTCCTGTGGGGGTGTAGGTAGGTACTCACCATATGGACAGGGGCACTGGTAACAGCAGGCTGGGAAGTCTCCCCTTGATGTAAGTCCTCTTGGAAGTTGCAACTAACACTACCATAAAGCCATTAGATCTCATGGCTAAAAGATCTCAAGCCAAACAACTAGCAGGGAGGGAGCACAACTCCACCTATCAACAGATAATTGCATTAAAACTTTACTGAGCAAGGCCCTGCACAACAGAGCAAGATCCAGTTTTTCCCACTGCAGTCCCTCCCATCAGGAAGCTTACACAAGCCTCTTAGCCTCCTCCATCAGAGGGGAGACAGACAAAGCAAGAAGAACCACAGTCCCACAGTGGTTAAAATAAAAATCATATTACAGAGTCAGTCATCATGAAAGAACAGAAAGTTATACTCGAGATAAAGGGACAAGATAAAACTCCAGAAAAACTAAATGAAGTGGAGATAGGCAACCTCCCAAAAAAAGAATTCAGAATAATGATAGTGAGATCATCCAGAATCTCAGGGAAACAATAGAGACGATGCAAGAAATGTTTACCAAAGACCTAAAAAAACTAAAGAACAAACAAACAGAGATGAACAAGACACTAAAAGGAATCCATAGCAGAATACACGAGGCAGAAGAACAAATAAGTGACCTGGAGGACAGAATGGTGGAAATCACTACCACAGAACAGAATATAGAAAAAAGAATGAAAAGAAATGAAGACATCATAAGAGACCTCTGGAACAACATCAAACACACCAACATTCGCATTATAGGGGTCCCAGGAGGAGGAGAGAGAGAGAGATAGGACCTGAGAAAATATTTGAAGAGATAACAGCTGAACTCTTCCCTAACATGGGAAAGGAAATAGTTAACCAAGTCCAGGAAGCATGAGTCCCAGGCTGGATAAACCAAAAGAAGAATAAACCAAGACCATGGCAGTCAAAGTGATGAAATTAAAGACAAATGGAAAATATTAAAAGCACCGAGGGAAAAAGAACAAAAAACATACAACGGAACCCCATCAGGCTATTAGCTGATTTCTCAGCAGAAACTCTACAAGCCATACATGGCACGACATACTTAAAGTGATGAAAGGAAAGAATATACAACTAAGAATACTCTACGCAGCAAGACTCTCCTTCAGATTTGATGGAGAAATCAAAAGCTTTCTAGACAAGAAAAAGTTAAGAGAATTCAGCACCAACAAACCAGCTTTACAACAAATGCTAAAGGAACTTCTCTAGGCAGGAAACACTAGAGAAAAAAATACCTACACAAAAGAAATCCAAAAAAATAAAGAAAATGGTAACAGGACCATAATATGGAAAACTGCCTTAATTGTAAATTGATTAACTGCAACAACCAAAAGACATAGATTGGCTGGGTAGATGAAAATATGTGCATGTATGCATTCCCACTTACCACATCACTCAGTTTGACTCTACAAATTGTAAGTAATTATTTTATAGTTAGGTTAATCATGTTTCCATTATTACTTGCAATTGTAATTATCTATTTGTCCTGCTATTGATTATGAAAACTCATAAACATTTCTTCCTATTGTGACAATGTAACTATTACTCACTTATTACCATTGTATCATGATTGCTCAACAGAAAAATTAAATAACTCTGTATCACCTAAACTAGGATTTAATAGAAAAACCTTTAATCACATTTTAAATTCTGGATGCATATCAGAATTATGTTGAACATTTTTTAAAAATAAAAATGCCCAGGTTTTTTTTTTTCTCCAGAGCTCCAGATATGTATCTAATGAACAGCCATGTTTAAAAACAACTGGAATATATGATGATCTTTTACTTTTATAGTTTGCTTCAATTTTTTTCTATTTAATATTCAGTACTGTGAAGTCAAGTAGGCCTTAGAAAGCATCACTACGAACAAAGCTAGGTGACGGAATTCCAGTTGAGCTATTTCAAACCCTGAAAGATGATGCTATGAAAATGCTGTACTCAATATGCCAGCAAACTTGGAAAACTCAGCAGTGGCCACAGGACTGGAAAAGGTCAGTTTTCATTCCAATCCCAAAGAAAGGCAATGCCAAAGAATGCTCAAATTACCGCACAATTGCACTCATCTCACACGCTAGTAAAGTAATTCTCAACATTCTCCAAGCCAGGCTTCAGCAATACATGAATTGTGAACTTCCAGATGTTCAAGCTGGTTTTAGAAAAGGCAGAGGAACCAGAGATCAAATTGCCAATATCCGCTGGATCATAGAAAAAGCAAGAGAGTTCCAGAGAAAACATCTATTTCTGCTTTATTGACTATACCAAAGCCTTTGACTGTGTGGATCACAATAAACTGTGGAAAATTCTGAAAGAGATGGGAATATCAGACCACCTGACCTGTCTCTTGAGAAACCTGTAGGCAAGTCAGGAAGCAAGAGTTAGAACTGGACATGGAACAACAAACTGCTTCCAAATAGGAAAAAGAGCATGTCAGGGCTGTATATTGTCAACCTGCTTAATTAGCTTATATGCAGAATACATCATGAGAAACGCTGGGCTGGAAGAAGCACAAGCTGGAAGAAGTACAAACTGGAATCTAGATTGCCGGGAGAAATATCAATAACCTCAGATATGCAGATGACACCACCCTTAGGGCAGAAAGTGAAGAAGAACTAAAGAGCTTCTTTAGTCCAGGAAGGGGAACACATGTAAACCCATGGCTGATTCATGTCAATGTATGGCAAAAACTATTACAATATTGTAAAGTAATTAGCCCCCAACTAAAATAAATAAATTTATTTAAAAAAAAAAAAGAGCTTCTTGATGAAAGTGAAAGAGGAGGGTGAAAAAGTTTGCTTAAAGCTCAACATTCATAAAACTAAGATCATGGCATATGGTCCCATCACTTCATGGCAAATAGATGAGCAAACAGTGGAAACAGTGTCAGACTTTATTTTTGGGGGCTCCAAAATCACTGCAGATGGTGACTGCATCCACGAAATTAAAAGGCGCTTATTCCTTGGAAGGAAAGTTATGACCAACCTAGATAGCATATTAAAAAGCAGAGACATCACTTTGTCAACAAAGGTCCATTTAGTCAAGGCTATGGTTTTTCCAGTGGTCATGTATGGATGTGAGAGCTGGACTATAAAGAAAGCTGAGCACCGAAGAATTGATGCTTTTGAACTGTGGTGTTGGAGAAGACTCTTGAGAGTCCCTTGGACTGCAAGGAGATCCAAGCAGTCCATCCTAAAGGAGATCAGTCCTGGGTGTTCCTTGGAAGGACTGATGTTGAAGCTAAAACTCCAATACTTTGGCCACTTGATGCGAAGAGCTGAGTCATTGGAAAATACCCTGATACTGAGAAAGACTGAGGGCAGGAGGAGAAGGGGATGACAAAGGATGAGATGGCTGGATGGCATCACCGACTCTATGGACATGAGTTTGGGTAAACTCCGGGTGTTGGTGATGGACAGGGAGGCCTGGCGTGCTGCAATTCTTGGGGTCACAAAGAGTCAGACATGACTGTGACTGAATTGAATTGAACTCCAATTTCATTTAGTTTATATTTTCCAATTTCTCCATTTCTTCTTTTTTTTTTTTTGATGTTCCTTCTCAAAACTTCATCAAGCATAGTAGAAAAGCTTTTGTATATATATTATGTATGATTAATATTTATATACACATGTTTATGAAATTCATGTGTATATATATTTAAGAAAACACATGAATTTTTGCCTAACTAAAACATTTATGACATTTTGACTCCACTTGTTTGACTTACTATGAATACAATGCTAGATTTCTAATTAAAATAGATATGCAACAAACAACAAGGGTTACTGTATAGCATAGGGAAATGTAGTCAATATCTTGCAATAACCTACAGTGGAAAATAATTTCAATATTAATATATGTGTATATATATAAATGAATCACCTTGCTGTGAACATGAAACATTATAAGTCAACTATACTTCAATAAAATATATATATTAAAAAATAAAAGTAAATAAATAAAGTAACTAAAAAAAAATGGGGCAGAAAAGTAAAATTTTTCAGTCCCTACCCAGGATTATCAATAAGCATTTAAATCAGTAGGGAGGATATTACTAGTTTAGTAAGACTCCCTATAACCTGGCAGAATGTCCTTTGTTGCTCTAATTTAATAATCACAAAGCATAAAAAATTTCATTATAAATGTAATTTCCCAGATATCCTGAATACCGGAAGAAGATTTCTCAGAAAAATAAAACATTCAAGCCTTCTAACCATTGGAAAGGGATGCCACCAATCATAAGTATAAAATGTTCTATATCTCTGTCATGTCATATGAACACAGTTGTGTCAATAAAGTTACTGTAAGACTATTATTAGAAACATGATCATTTTCAGGTGAATTACTCAAGCCTAGTTTCCATGCCCACTGTACCAAGGAATAAATGTACCCTAGTAAATTTATCAAGTTGATAATACTAATTTATGAAACTAACTGGCAGTCAGCTGCCTTTTCCCCGGGCCATTCACTCTTCCTCACAATGTCTGGTTTCCTGTTATTGAAATTTATGTCCCACAGTACCAATGAGAAAAGTGAGGTTCAGAGGAATTTAACAACTTGCTTAGCTCTGCACAGGTGATACAATGAAGTCTACAGAAGGACAGGGAAAGAAGATATAGCATCCAAAGACCTTAACTGACACTTGGGATCCTCTGCTTTCCGTGCCTGAGTTGGACCCCATACTGATTCCATTTGAAAGTTTTATGTCTTAACCTCTCACATATAAGCTGTTAAAAATACTTTGAAATATCTCACCTGCCTTCCCTTCCATCCTTCTCTTTAACATTCCTGCTCGTTTTCTTGCCTCTTTCCCTATGAAAGTCTTGAAGCAGGAGACTGAGAATTGTGAAGAGGATAAGAGTAGTAAGGGAAGACAAGGACCCTCCACCTTGTTTCAAAACTTAATTTATGGCATGCTTCTGGCTCTAACCTGTCTTCAGTTCTCTCCCCTCATACTGACAACATCCACTTTGCCTATTATTTTTTATCTGATATTTGGCCTAACTAAGTCCTGACCATGATTATTACTAAAGTAACATCAGAGATAGCATGCATCACAGTAAGCCTCACTGCTATGATCAGCCTTGCCAGACTTCCTGTTTCCTTAATATTAAAAAAAAAAAAAAAACTCTTTCTCAATCAAATTTCAGCATACAGAACCTCAACCCTGACTCATGCTTTGCCCTCTCTCTGACAGAGCCATCTGTAGATGGAGGTACCTTAAGATATAAGCTCAGATGAAAAAATATAGTCTTGGTTAAATTGGCACTCATTTAATAAACTTTCTCTTAAGGCAGTATTGATCTAGCACCTAAATCAGACTATGGTGACTTATACAATAGATTCCATGCCATATAGCAAATGCAAAATTCTGGAAATAATAGATTTCACTCATATTACTTCCCTAAAAATAAAGTAAGAAGAATAAATGTGCATTTACCTGGGACAAAGCTTCCCTGGACCACCTCCTTGTATGCCCACCAGCCTTCGTGGATTTTTGGTGAATTCTGTTGAGCTAAAGGAAAAAACAAAGGAGAAAAGAGACTAAGATGATAGCAAATAAGTATTGTATCCTGGTTGTCCAATAAAGAAGAGTGGCTATACATAAAATAATCCTTTTCTACCCATAAGTCCAACTACAGTATGTAACAGCAACCTTCCCCCTCCTTATTTTCAAATTGTTTATTAACCTGTAAAGATACTGTCATTAAGTTTTATTCAAAAAAAAAAAAACACTCAGGATATTTATACTGAAGAGAAATAGTAAGGATGTATTTAATCTTATTTGAATTTTCCATCACTTATCTCTAATTCATCTCTTTTTTTTAGCATGCCCCCTACACATACATACACACACACATCTATATAAGGAAGACCCTATCAGTCTGACTGAAGAATCAATTCAAGAAATGTCATTTAAAAAGAAGAAGCAAAAGGAAGCCCCTGGATAATTAAAAATGTTGCAACTGACAAAAGCAACACTGAAAGACTCTGTTACATCAAGAGAATTGCAAAACACTTTGCTCTCTGTCCATTTCCATTCATTGTTTCTTCAGGTACTCATCCATTAATATGTGGCATTATATAAGATTTTAGCAGGCAGCAAGACAGTCAGACCATCTGAATCAAGTCTCTTATGATGGAACTGCAGAGTTTTTGTTAGTTTTATTTGATGTGCATTGTTAATGATCCAAATTCACCCTGCAAAAATCAGTCAGCCTGAGCAGGGCCCATTGGATACCATCAATTACAAAACCTGATACGTACAGATTAGAATTGAAGAAAACAAAGGCTTTCACATAATATGTTCTTAAATTCCCATTTAAATTGGCAATTTGGAAAGACAGGGCAGTACATTTAAAAGGCAACTCATTTAAAGTTCTGCTGTACCACAATATTGTAAAGTAATTAGCCCCCAACTAAAATAAATAAATTTATTAAAAAAATAAAATAAAGTAAAGTTCTGCTGTAGTACTATAGAGGTTTATCTGAGCTAGGGAAACAACAGAAGTACTGAATTTCCATTTTAATGCTTCCCTGGTGGCTCAACTGGTAAAGAATCTGATGCTGGGAAAGATTGAGGGCAGGAGAAGAAGGGGACCACTGAGGATGAGATGGTTGGATGGCATCACCGACTCAATGAACGTGGGTTTGGGTGGATTCCGGGAGTTGGTGATGGACAGGGAGGCCTGGCGTGCTGCAATTCCTGGGGTCGCAAAGAATCGGACACGACTGAGCGACTGAACTGAACTGAACTGAACTGATACCTGAATGGTCTAGTGATTTTCCCTACTTGCTTCAATTTAAGTCTGAATTTGACAATAAGGAGTTCATGATCTGAACCACAGTCAGCTTCCCGTCTTTTTTTGCTAACTGTATAGAGCTTCTCCATCTTTGGCTGCAAATAACATAATCGATCTGATTGTGGTGTTGGACATCTGGTGATGTCCATGTGTGGAGTCTTTTCTTGTGTTGTTGGAAGAGGGTGTTTGCTATGAGGAGTGCATTCTCTTGGCAAAAGTCTATTAGCCTTTGCCCTGCTTCATTCTGTACTCCAAGGTCAAATTTTCCTGTTACTCCAGGTCGTTCTTGACTTCCTACTTTTTCATTCCAGTCCCGTATAATGAAAAGGACATCTTTTTTGGGTGTTAGTTCTAGAAGATCTTGTACGTCTTCATAGGACCATTCTTCTTCAGGTTCTTCAGCGTTACTGGTCACTTTCATTAGTTCAGTAAACATTTGGTGAGTACCTATGACTATCACTCCAGTCCTCTTGCCTGGAAAATCCTATGGACGGAGGAGCCTGGTAGGCTGCAGTCCATGGGGTCGCTAAGAGTCGGACATGACTGAGCGACTTCACTTTCACTTTTCCCTTTCATGCACTGGAGAAGGAAATGGCAACCCACTCCAGTGTTCTTGCCTGGAGAATCCCAGGGATGGCGGAGCCTGGTGGGCTGCCGTCTATGGGGTCGCACAGAGTCGGACACGACTGAAGCGACTTAGCAGTAGCAGTATGACTATCAAGCAGAATTATAAGCATCAAGAGTACAAAACTTTCTATTTTCCAAGAACTTATGCTCTGCTGGAAGGAGACAGAAGAAAGCAAACAAACTGAATTAAACTATAAGAAGAATACTAATAAAGGAAAGTACTTTGTGGCACAATTAAAGAAGGTGAGGTAATAGAAAATGGGCTTCCCAGGTGGCACTAGTGGTAAAGAATCCGCCTGCCAAGGCAGGAGACTCAGGAGATGCAGATTCAGTCCTTGAGTTGAGCAGATCTGCTGGATGAGGAAATGGCAACTCACTCCAGTATTTTTGACTGGAGAATCCCAAGGGCAGAGGAGCATGGCGGGCTACAGTTCACAGGGTTGCAAAGTGTCAGACATGTTTGAAGAGACTTAGCATGCAAAAAGACACATTAGATGGTATAATAATGATGGCTTTTGAGATTTTTATACTTAATCTAAGATTTAATTAACAACAACAAAAAACGATCTGGCCCCCAGAAAATCATTTTCTATAGCATTCCAGGGGGATTGAAAGATCCTAAGAAAGCAGGTAGGTGTAGCTTTTCCCAGAAACATAAAAATGGTCACTGTGTTTGAAGCATAACGGACATATGGGGAGAAAGGGTCCAGATGAGCCCTAATGATTTAGGTAGTAGTTCAGGAGAAAGAAGATGGTGGTTTCAACTAGCATGTGTGTGTGTGTGTGTGTGTGTGTGTGTGCGTGCACCGAGTGCATTCCCACTCAGTTGTGCCCGACTCTTTGCAACTGTAGCCCACCAGGCTCCTCTGTCCATTGAATTTTCCAGGCAAGAATACTGGAGTGGGTTGCCATTTCCTACTCTAGTCAACTAGCATTAGTGAAAATAGAAGTGAATAGACTGCACACACACACACACACACACATATACATACATTATATAAAATGTATACATATTTTATTTCTCTGTATATTTTAGAGGAAGAGTGATAGGACTTGCTGATGAGTTGAATGAAGAAAGTTAAAGACCATAGATCAAGGATAGCTTCTACCGTTTTTGGCCTGAGTGACTAGATGTTGATAGTTATTGAGATTACAAGGGATACTAAGGGAAGAGTAGCTTTGAAATGTGAAGTAAAGAGCTCTATTTGAGAAGGCTAGTGAGCAATTATGGGAAGATGTTAAGCAGGCAGTTGGATATGAAAGGTGTTCTGAGGTCAAAACGAGATATACATTTATGACTCTTTATATTTATATAAATGATATATATAAATGATATTTAAAACCATAGGTTAGAAGACATCACCAAGAAGAAAGTGAAAATATGTAGAGACCAGAAGAGACACAGAATAGAGTTCTGAGATGTTCAATATTTAGAAGTTAAAGCGAGGAGGAAAATACAAAATGAAATTGAGAGGGAGAGCCCACTTAAGTTGGTAAAAGCAAAGAAATAGGAGAGAAAATAGTGGTCTCACGCCATTCTTTTATTTTACTTCTATCTCTTCTCTCTTCTTCTATTCTTCCTCTATCTCTCCTCTTGTTTTTGAACTTTTAGATTTATAGAAACATTACAAAGATAGTACAGAGCTCCCATATATATAGCATTCCCATCTTCTTTATTACTAACATACTTCATTACTACATTTATCAAAATTAATAAACTAGTGTTGAAAAATTATTATTAGATAAAATCCACACTTTATTTGGGTTTTCCAGGTGGTGCTAGTATAGTGAAGAACCCACCTGCCAATGCATGAGATGTAAAAGATGTGGGTTTGATTCCTGGGTCATGAAGATTCCCTGGAGGAGATCATAATAATCCACTTCAGTATTCTTGCCTGGAGAATCCCCCGGAAAGTGGAGACTGGCAGGCTATGGTTCATAGGGTTGCAAAGAGTTGGACACGACTGAAGTGACTTGGCATGCACACACACTTTATTCAGATTCCCTATAGTTTTAGTCTATCATCCTTCTTCTGTTCAAGGATGGCATCTAGTATTCATGTCTTCTTAGTCTTCTCATGGCTGCAATAATTTCTTAACATATTTTTAATCTGTGATTTCCCTATATCCCTCTCTCCTTAAGCAAATTAAAACTATCTCAAGTGTAAATGTTGTGCCTGGTCTACTATAATGCAACTCATATAATAGGTGCATTGGGCACAGTTTTAGTGAATATTTATTTATTAAATCTAGGAAGAGAGAAAGACATGTAAAGCACATGAAATGCTATTCACAAGTTTGTTAGGAATACCCACCCCTCAGACTCCTCCCCACACTTGTTGTTGTTTAGCCACTAAATTGTGTCCAACTATTTTGTGACCCCCATGGACTGTAGCCTGCCAGGCTCCTCTGTCCATGAGATTTCCTGGGCAAGAATAAAGGAGTGAGTTGCCATTTCCCTACTCTAAAATATGTATAATGTTAAATACTTTCTAGATTTTAAGAACCATGTAACTAAACTAGTAACAATACTGGAATACAAATGAAAGAGGATAAAAAGATCAGCTCTAATCTATGTGACTATAAGTATAGCTATAATTTTGTTTTCTGCTTCTTTCACCAAACATTGTGCCATGAGTTATTTTCTCCATTCTTATTTGTAATGTGTATATAATATTTGTTTTAGTAAACATGCCATAATTTCCCAGTGATTCCCTGTCTATTCACCATTTTGTTGTTTGAATACTGCAATTATCTTTCTTCAATTCCAGAGTGTACACTCATCTACCTCTTTAAGAACCTTTCTTTGAGACAGTATACCAAAATCAGGGTCAAAGAACAATGCATAAGTGCACTTGTCAAGTTACTTTATAAAAAAAATATGGCAATTTGCTTTGTCATAGTAGTGAAAGTGATTATTTTTTAAGGGAATATTGAGGTAATTTCAGACAAATAATGATAAAACAATACTAATCCATTTAAACATAATTTTGACTTATGAAAAACAGGCAAGAAGTATTGTAACTTTATCTAATGAATGATTCTCTTCTGTCATAAATTCGTGAGATGAATGTTTCATCAAACTGAAGGCACATTTTGTATTTTACTTTATTACTATTATTTATCATCTTGAAATCAGGTATAGATGTATTATCAATAAATATTATAGATCAATTTGGTAGTAAAATCTATTCATGCTTTAAAACAGATAGATGAAACTTTAGACCGCAAAGTTTCACATCCATGCCCAGATTCACCTGGCCTCCCACAAGTCACAGCAATAAGGTGAATGTATGTGCTGTATTCAGAACACTAAAAGAGTATTAACATAATAAATCAATTTTAAACCACAGTTGATAAACTATTGATAATTTCTAAAATCAATGAATTAGTTAATTATGGGATTAATCTCATTTCACACATAATTTCCAATCACAGCCAATAGCTTTGGATGAAACTAAAATCTCCTCATATCTATCTTAAGCTTGAACTTAGCAACGCTTAGTCAAATGAAAAGAAAGGAAATAAGCAGACTTACTAGTATCTTTCGAGAAGCAGTGTGAAATAATGGAAGATACACAGCAACCTGTAATTGAATTTAAATTTACTTCCAAATTTTGTGTCACTTTGAGCAAATAATTTCATATTTCAAATTCTCAAAAAAAAAAAACAACACAGAATATCCAGTGTTCTTATCTAAAAGTTGGTTACAGCTATCTTGAAGGGCTGTCAAAAGAACATCAATATAATACTTTGTGCTTACAGTATAACATATACTGCTTTTATTATTTTATGTTAATTGTTGGTGGTATGGCATGGGAGAAAGAGAGGGAGATCTGGGGCAGTGCAACCAAAAGGCAGAAAAGGAATCTGACAAATGACACAAAGTAGAAAGTTGTTCAGAAAACAGAAACTAGAACACAATTTTACTTGAATCGGGTTGAAATTAGAAAGAAAAAAAAAGAAAGAAAGAAAAAAAGAAATTACATGATAGCTTGAAGAAGCATCATCTGCACAGTTCATTCTCCAGATCCTGAGCCAACTCACAGAAGGTAAAAATAGCCCTTCCTGACCCAAGGAGAGTTCAAAAGCCCCTGAAGCCACTCGTGACATTTTCAAGTCAAAGTATTGTCACCAAGAAACCTGTGAAAACAGAACAGAAGTCGAAGCAGAAAACAACTGATTCAGGAAACTTATGAAGGGAACTTATGTCATTTGCTGGGACAAAGCCCAATGCCCAATGGGGCTGCAGAAAAAGCAGACAAAATGACCCATTGGAATCAATTAGTGTGGTGGGAAATAAGATCAGATGTAATTCTTAGGAACTGGCCAGATGGTTTCAACAACTTTTTTTTTTTTTAATATACCATCAGCTCAACATCTCATCCTTCTTTCAGATTCTGACCTACTCAGTATTTATTTATCATGTACTACATGACAGGCGCTGTCACATACTTTATAAATGGTGGAAACGGTGAATTATGAGCATATCTGAGTTGTGCAGAGGAACAAAATTAGAGTTCCATTATTTAAGTAACAAAGACAAAAAAAAAGTCTAAAACTTGAATTATGTGGAGAGCTGGAAAGATTTGCTCATCCTACATATCTCAGTTTGTTGTTTAGTCATTAAGCTGTATCCAACTTTTTTGTGACCCCACAAACTGTAGCCCACCAAGCTCCTCTGTCCATGTGATTTCCCAGGCAAGAATACTGGAGTGGGTTCTCATTTCTTTCTGCAGAAGATCTTTCCAACGCAGGGATCAAACTGGCATCTACTGCATTGGCAGGCAGATTCCTTACCACTGAGCCACCAGAGAAGCCCACCTCTCAGCCACTATTTCAATAAAGATAACTTAAATATTTATATTCCTCACCTGGATTTTTCATTCAAGCTCTATCCAACTTTTTTAGCAGTCCATTAGGTAAAGGCATTGCTATTTTCCAGAAGTTCACAATTGTAAGTCTTTTGCCCCGTGACAAAAACAATGCTAATAATTCATTTTCCTCTTCTTCCTTAACAAGAGAAGTCTTGGTTTTTAGTAAGGCACATTGACTTCTCAGAATAAAGACTACACTTTCTTAACTTCCTTGTAGCTAGGTGTGGACATGAGACTAAGTTATGGCCAATGAGTTGTTAGTGTGCAGGACTTCCAGGAAATGTTACAGGAAGAGGTATGCTTCTTCACATCTCTTCCAGGATTCTAGAATGTAGGCATGTTAGGAAGAGCTCAAGTAGCCATTCTGAACTATGAAGCTTAAGCCTCATTTCCAATAACAAGATAGATGGAGCTGGAAGGACTACACTTAGAAAAGAGAAATAAACCTAATAAGGTATTTTCTGTTACTCACTGCTGACCCTAATCCATATTGATATATGCTCACCTCCAATACCCAAGGAATTAAGACATCTGCTGTAGCTCTGATCCACTTTCCTATACATTTATACTACCAAGTCAGAGGCCCTCAGCAGTGACTTACTGGGCAGTTACAGATGCCTAATCACAGGACTTTTTGTCTCGTTGCTCCCTGACGCTGCCCCCACAGCTGATCCACTATTAAGGCACCTCTTCCTAAAGTGGCACTCTACTTGTGTCTTTCATTGCCCCTGTAAAATTCTTTGATGACTGCCAACTATTTATAAGGCAATATCTAGGCTCATTGATCATCACTCAAGGATCACAACAATAACTCATCAGCGATTTCCAGTGGGTTACACAATGATGGGCAAGTGAAGCTTACAATGCTCTTCAGGGTGTGGTGAATTTACCTATTTTCGAAACTTACTCTAGTCTCCTTTGAGGATTATTTCTCTGTGCTCTCACAGAATGTATTATATATGTCTGCCTTATTGTATATAGTATTTTCTTAAATTACTTCTTCATGGGTTTGTCATAGAGACAGAACAGCTATTCAATAAATATTTCTACAGTGAAGTAAATTAAAACATTTTTTTTCACTGACTGACCCTATGTCCTAGTCAGACTAAACTATCTTCTCTTGTTTATGTGTCATTTTTTCATGCTATTTATTCTTCCTATAACATCACTTTCATCATTGGAAAGTAATTAGATTATTCAAGTATTAATATCAGCTTAAAGGCCACTTTCTCCTTGAAAACGTTCATGTTTCTTCCAGCAGGAATAAAGCTTTGTCATCTCTGAAGTTTCTTACCATTTTATGTATAATTTATTTCATTTACATCCAATTCAATGTGATTCAATCCAATCCACTCCATTTCAAAAATAATATTTAGAATGTACTCACTGTATCTGTCTACATATTCTAGGTTTCTACTCTGGAAGGGCCCAAAGTTCAACAAGAAATTGAAAGGAAGTTTTTAACATATTTGAGGGTAATGTTTGTGCAATATATTAGTTAAGATAATGGAAGTGATTATAATGCTAGTTTATCTGCTGTAGAAAATAAACTCTAAAATCTGAATGGCATAGTATAAGTTTATTTCTCACATACGTAAAATCTCAAACTAGTTTTACTGAGTCTTGCACAAATCTCCAATACATGGCCCAGGCTTTCTGTCTTGTGGCTCTGCTTTCTGCAACATATGAATTCAAACAACCATGGTATGTATGTACATCACAGGCCAGAAGCAGAAAGCTGTTTTCATGGTATAAACTTAGAATTGCTCATAACGCTCATTTCTCCTTCCTGTATTTTACTGACTATAATTTAGTTTTTTGAATGCATTTAAATGTAAAGGAAGCTAGAGAAATGTTGTCCAGCTATAGAATACACAATAGTTTTGAACTGGATAGAATGAAGGTAAGTCTTATAGAATCCTCCATATTTCACAGTGATGAAACAGAACCCAGACCATGTGGGACCCTCAGAGGTATAAATCTTTTCTGTATCCCCCATTTTTTATTTATAGGACATAGGCTTCATTCAGCTTCCTTGATCATCCCTGTGTTCCAAAGGGCAGATTCAAATAGTTGCTTAATGTAGAAGGGAGGGAATGCAAGAACAAAGGCTGAACACTCAAGAAACAGTACTGCAACTGTGGGGCTGGGTCCTGGTTCCTCCTTAAGGAATATGCAAAGCAATCAGCTCAGTTCTTTCCCACTCTTTGTGACAACACCTTTGAGTTTTTCTATAGGAACTAAGGTCCTTGCCCAGGTGGAAGAGGGTAATCTCAGGCTGAGCACGAGATTTCTGGAGCAGTGCACTGCTACCTCACCATCAGCCAATCAGAAGACAGTTTGCATACAACTGTTGTTGTTTGTTTGCTTTGATCCCATCCCCAAATGCTTCTCCCCTTTAAAAACGCATTGTCAAGCACAATTTTCAGAGTTGGTTTTTGGACAAGAGTCCACCTTCCCAGATTGCTGGCCTGTTGAATAAAACAAGCTTTACTTTCCAACCAACACTTGTCTATTGAGTACTAGCTTTCCAGTGGTGAGCAATCAATCTTGAGTTCAATAACATTGATACTGAAGAAAGTTTGAAAGCTTCTCATTCTTCTAAGATGGACCAAAAAGAGGAGAAAATACGCCTAGAAGAATATGTAGCTAGGGCAACTGTAACTTCTGACTTGCCTCGTATGTTCAATCGCTCAGTCATGTCTGATCCTTTGTGACTCCATAGACTGAAGCACGCCTGGCGTCCCTGTCCACCATCTCCGGGAGTTTGCCCAAACTCAAGTTCATTAAGTTGGTAATGCCATCCAACCATCTCAGCCTCTGTTATCCCCTTCACCTGCCTTAAAGCTGTTCCAGTATCGGAGTCTTTTCTAATGAGTCAGCTCGTCACATCAGGGGCCAAGTATTGAAGCTTCAGCTTCATTATCAGTCCTTCCAATGAATATTCAGTGTTGATTTCCTTTAGAATTGAATGGTTTGATCTCCTAAGAATCCAAATGACTCTCAAAAGTATTCTCCAACACCACCGTTCAAGAAAATCAATTCTTTGATGATCAGCTTTCTTTATGGTCCAATTCTCACATCCTGCATGACTATTAGGAAAATCATAGATTTGACTATATGGACCTTTGTTGGCAAAGCAATGTCTCTGCTTTTTAATATGCTGTCTAGGTGTATCATAACTTTTCTTCCAAAGAGCAAACATCTTTTAATCTCATGGCTGGAGTCATCATCAGCAGTGATTTTGAAGTCCAAGTAAAGAAAGTCTGTCACTGTTTTCATGGTTTCCACATCTATTTGGCATGAAGTGGTGAGATCAGATGCCATAATCTTAGTTTCTTGAATGATGAGTTTTAAGTCAGCTTCTTCACTCTCTTCTTTAACCCTCAACATGAAGTTGAGGTGTAGTTCCTCTTTACTTTCTGTCATAAGAGTGGTATCATCTGCATATCTGAGGTTATTGATATTTCTCCCAGCAATCTTGATTCCAGTTTGATTCATCCAGCCCAGCATTTCACATGATGTACTCTGCATATAAGTTAAATAAGCAGGACAACAATATACAGCTTTAACATATTATTTTCCCAATTTGGAACATGTCCATTGTTCCATGTCCAGTTCTAACTGTTTCTTCTTGACCCACACACAGGTTTCACAGAGAGCAGGTAAGGTGGACTGGCATTCCCATCCCTTGAAGAATTTTTCACAGCTTGCTGTGATCCACACAGTCAAAGGATTTAGCATAGTCTGTGAAGCAGAAATAGATGTTCATCTGGAATTCTCTTGCTTTTTCTATGATCCAATAGATATTGGCAATTTGATCTCTGGTTCCTTTACCTTTTCTAAACCCACCTTGTACATCTGGAATTTCTTGGTTCATATACTGTTGAAGCCTAGCTTGAAGGATTTTGAGCATTACCTTGGTACCACGTGAAATGAGTACAATTGTGTGATAGTTTGAACATTCATTGGCATTGTCTTTCTGTGGGATTGGAATGAAAACTGACCTTTTCCATTCCTGAAGTTACTGCTGAGTTTTCCAATTTTGCTGACATATTGAGTGCAGCACTTTCACAGCATCATCTTTTAGGATTTGAAATAACTCATCTGGAATTCCATTACCTCCACTAGCTTTGTTCACAGTAAAGTTTCCTAAGGACCACTTGACTTCACATTCCAGGATGTCTGGCTCTAGGTGAGTGATCACACTATGGTGTTTATCTAGGTCGTTATGATCTTTTTTTGTATTGTTCTTCTGTGTATTCTTGCCACCGCTTCTTAATATCTTCTGCTTCTGTTAGGTCCATAACTGTTTCTGTCCTTTATTGTGCCCATCTTTGCATGAAATGTTCCCTTGGTATCTCTAATCTTCTTGAAGAGATTTCTAGTCTTTCCCATTCTACTGTCTTCCTCTATTTCTTTGTATTGTTCAATTAGGAAGGCTTTCTTTTCTGTCCTTGCTATTCTTTGGAACTCTGCTCAGTTGGGTATATCTTCCCTTTTTCCTTTGCCTTTCGTTCCTCTTCCTTTTTCAGCCATTTGTAAGGCTTTCTTGGACAGCCATTTTGCCTTTTTTTTTTCTCCCCGCCTTGGGGATGGTTTTGATCACTGCCTCCTGTACAATGTTAGGAACGTCAATCCACAGTTTTTCAGGCACTCTGTCTATCAGATCTTATCCCTTGAATCTATTTGACTTGCCTAGGATACTCCTAATTTATGCTGTCTCAATATATTTATAAATAGGGCTCTCTTTGGCTCTCAAAATGTTGTGGTTTAGATGATAAATTATATGGTCATTTTTGCATATAGCAGTCTTTGCCATGTCACTTTAGCCATTTTGAAGACAGCCTGTAGGGCACTTAGATTCATATCAGATTAGCCACATATTGCTGAAAATTTCTCATGTATGTGTGTTATCTAACCTAAATCAAGAATTGCACCTTTTCTCTCCCTTCCTGTACTCTCTTTCTCTCCTGCTGTGGATAAAGAATGTCACCTGCCATTTCAGTAAACAAAGATGCCATAAAGCCATCAGCCACTGCAGCGGTCCCACTGGTGTTCTCTGAGGGTAATTTAGGATGGAGGAAAAACAAGAGAGTGGCCCTAGATAGTTCAGATGCAGACCAAAGGACTGATTCCAATAAACTCAGATTCTTGCATCTTCCCCAAAATAATAAAGCCTAAAATCATTAACTTGAGATGTCTATTTTTGTGATTAGCAGTAATCCTTTTGATGTTTGACTACATTTTCTTTCAACAAAAATTTCTATATATTCAGTTCCTCCCTTAATTCTTTTTTTTTTTAAATAAATTTATTTATTTTAGTTGGGGGCTAATTACTTTACAATATTGTAATAGTTTTTGCCATACTTTGACATGAATCAGCCATGGGTTTACATGTGTTCCCCTTCCTGGACCCCCCTCCCACCTCCCTCCCCATCACATCCCTCTGGGTCATCCCATTGCCCCGGCCCTGAGCCCTTGTCTCATGCATCGAACATGGAATGGTGTTCTGTTTCACATATGATAATATACATGTTTCAAAGCTATTCTCCCAGAACGTCCCACCCTCACCTTCTCCCTCAGAGTCCATAAAATTGTTCTTTGCATCTGTGTCTCTTATTCTGTCTCGCATATAGGGTTATCGTTAGCATCTTTCAAATTCCATATATATGCATTAGTATACTGTATTGTTGTTTTTCTTTCTGGCTTACTTCACTCTGTATAATGGGCTCCAGTTTCATCCATCTCCCTTAATTCTTTGAAGCAATTCCTCAGAACTACATGAAGCAATGTCTTCTTGGGCAATACTCTTCTATAATGCCCTGAATAAAACATAATTCTTAACTTTCAGGCTTCACATTTTTTTTTCTCAATCAACACTACTAATCTCATCACCATTTACCAGATGATAAATCAGGAAAACCAACTCACTTGAACCCAGACCCAATTACTAGAAACCTGAGGACCCAGATACATTTCCTCCTATTTAAAGGTTAGATGAAAAGAGACAAACTTCAAGGAAATAAGCTTACTGAAGTTATTAAATGTATTAAAGGCTGGGTGGTGATGGGGTTGAGTGGAAGGAGGGGTTCCCCTTCTGTAAGTAACCTTTCTCTATTAGTGACCCTGAGGGATGGGATGGGGAGGGATGTGGGAGGGGGCTCAGGATGGGGAATACATGTACACCCATGGCTGATTCAAGTCAATGCATGGCAAAAACCACTACAATATTGTAAAGTAACTAGTCTCCAATTAAAATAAATAAATTAATTTTTTTTAAAGTGAATCTGTAATAAACAACTGGAGATGCACTTTGCAGCAAATATAAATAAATAAATAAAATAAATATTTAGCATAGCCCCCCAAACATTTCTTTAACTCCAATACAATGAGAATCACTGCTGGAATGAGATGTAGTATAAGAGACTGAATAAACTAAATTATAATTCCCTTATAAACAAATTATCTAACTATATTCCATTTCTTTCTAAAGGTGGGCTAACTTATTCAGAAAAATGAAAATACAACATTGAATTACAGATGTAGAAGAGAACTTGGAAATCCTGTCTGATGCTCCCCTCATTTAGCAGAGGGAGAAACTGAGACCTAGAAGAGTAAAAGTCTTCAGAAGAATTAACAACAGGGAGCCAAACAACACTGTAACTTAAGGTCTCTGGTGATCAAACTGCTGCTCTTCCAACTACATATAAAAGGATTTTAAATGAGTAGTAAAAGAAAAGTTCCAGTTCAGTTCAGTTCATTCCAGTCACTCAGTCTTGTCTGTCTCTTTGCGACCCCATGAATCGCAGCACGCCAGGCCTCCCTGTTTATCACCAACTCCTGGAGTTTACCCAAATCAACGTCCATCGAGTCGGTGATGCCATCCAACCATCTCATCCTCTGTCGTTTTCTTCTCCTCCTGCCCCCAATCCTTCCCAGCATTAGGCTCTTTTCCAATGAGTCAACTCTTCGCATGAGCTGGCCAAAGTATTGGAGTTTTTGCTTCAACATCAGTCCTTCCAATGAACACCCAGGACTGATCTCCTTTAGGATGCACTGCGTGGATCTCCTTGCAGTCCAAGGGACTCTCAAGAGTCTTCACCAACACCACAGTTCAAAAGCATCAATTCTTCGGCACTCAGCTTTCTTCAACGTCCAACACTCACATTCATACATGACCACTAGAAAAACCATACCCTTGACTAGATGGACCTTGGTTGGCAGAGTAATGTCTCTGCTTTTAAATATGCTATCTAGGTTGGTCATAACCTTCCTTCCAAGGGGAAAGCGTCTTTTAATTTCATGGCTGCAGTCACCATCAGCAGTGCTTTTGGAGCCCCCCCAAAATAAAGTCTGACACTGTTTCCACTGTTTCCCCATCTATTTCCCATGAAGTGATGGGACCAGATGCCATGATATTAGTTTTCTGAATGTTGAGCTTTAAGCCAACTTGTTCACTCTCCTCTTTCACTTTCATCAAGAGGCTCTTTAGTTCTTCTTTGCTTTCTGCCATAAGGGTGGTGTCATCTGCATATCTGAGGTTATTGATATTTCTCCCGGCAATCTTGATTCCAGCTTGTGTTCCTTCCAGCCCAGCGTTTCTCATGATGTACTCTGCATATAAGTTAAATAAGCAGGGTGACAATACACAGCCTTGACGTACTGCTTTTCCTATTTGGAACCAGTCTGTTGTTCCATGTCCAGTTCTAACTGTTGCTTCCTGACCTGCATACAGATTTCTCAAGAGACAGGTCAGATGGTCTGGCATTCCCATCTCTTTCCGAATTTTCTACAGTTTATTGTGATCCACACAGTCAAAGGCTTTGGCATAGTCAATAAAGCAGAAGTAAATGTTTTTCTGGAACTCTCTTGCTTGTTAGATGATCCAGCGGATGTTGGCAATTTGATCTCTGGTTTCTCTGCTTTTTCTAAAACCAGCTTGAACATCTGGAAGTTCATGGTTCATGTATTGCTGAAGCCTGGCTTGGAGAATTTTGAGCATTACTTTACTAGCGTGTGAGATGAGTGCAATTGTGCGGTAGTTCGAGCATTCTTTGGCATTGCCTTTCTTTGGGATTGGAAAGAAAACTGACCGTTTCCAGTCCTGTGACCACTGCTGAGTTTTCCAGATTTGCTGGCATATCGAGTGCAGCACTTTCATAGCATCATCTTTCAGTATTTGAAATAGCTCAACTGGAAGTCCATCACCTCCACTAGCTTTGTTCGTAGTGTTGCTTTCTAAGGCCCACTTGACTTCACATTCCAGGATGTCTGGCTCTAGGTGAGTGATCACACCATCATGATTATCTGAGTCGTGAAGATCTTTTTTTTACTTTTCTTCTGTGTATTCTTGCCACCTCTTCTTAATATCTTCTGCTTCTGTTAGTTCCATACCATTTCTGTCCTTTATCGAGCCCATCTTTGCATGACATGTTCCCTTGGTATCTCTAGTTTTCTTGAAGAGATCTCTAGTCTTTCCCATTCTGTTGTTTTCCTCTATTTCTTTGCATTGATCACTGAGGAAGGCTTTCTTATGTCTCCTTGCTGTTCTTTGGAACTCTGCATTGAGATGGGAATATCTTTCCTTTTCTGCTTGGCTTTTCGCTTCTCTTCTTTACCCAGCTATTTGTAAGGCCTCCTCAGCCAGCCTTTTTGGTTTTTTTTTTTTTTTTGCATTTCTTTTCCATGGGAATGGTCTTGATCCCTGTCTCCTATACAATGTCACGAACCTCGGTCCATAGTTAATCAGGTACTCTGTCTATCAGATCTAGTCCCTTAAATCTATTTGTCACTTCCACTGTATTTAGTCATCATTTAAACAGAACATCCAATTTCAGTAATTTATGATTATCAGTTCAGTAGCCAGCAAATCCCAAGATTTTCTGATAGTATTTGTACTAATTCCACCCAACAAATCTCTGATAATGAGATTTGGTCTTCTTGACATGTGCAAAGGATCCTGGAACAGAATGTGCACTTCCACTAGGAAAACCAAGTGGAGGTAGAGTTTGATAAGTTAGAGAGTTATAAGTTACAGAAAGTTCCTTCTGTTCTTTAATCATCTACTTTCAGAACTACGTGCAGTGTCTTCTTAAGGTCTACTTGCATGTAAACCAAAGACAGATCATTATGAGTGAAAAGAGAGCACTTATGAGAGGCTGCTTTCTCTGAGATGCTCTCTAAAAGTTAATCCTTAAAGGAAACAGAGGGAAGTGTACTTCAAAATGACTTTTTTCCTCAAATAAAAGATTTTTCTCAAATTTCTGGGAATGCCAAGAACAGCCGTTCTGTTATAAATGTTGCATGTAGTCGTACCAAAACCAAGAAATGAAAAGAAAGGAACATCCTTACAAATACTCTTTTATCACAGGAGTAAGGAAGAAGTTATCCCTGAGAGCCATACCACCGTTAGTTTACAGAAAAAAAAAAAAGCACAAAAGTGAAAAATATATTAAAGATTATTAATAACTCAGCCAATAAAATGTTTTCATCATCCTAGGAGATTCCCCCAGTCAATACTTTGTCTATAAAGTAAGCAAATTCTCTATCATCATCAGGTTAATTAGGTTTCACTAATTTTTTTTACATTTTATTCATTTAATTGGAAGATAGTTACTTTACAATATTTTGATGGCTTTTGCCATACATCAACATGACTCGGCCATACGTATACATGTGTCCCACCTATCCTGAACGCCCCTCCCGCTACCCTCCAGGTTGTCACAGAGCACTCCAGGAGACAAGTCCAAAAATATATTGCTGTGATTTATGTCCAAGAGTGTTCTGCCTAGGATTTCCTCTAATAATTTTATAGTGCTTGGCCTTATGTTTAGGTCTTTGATCCATTTTTTTAATATGTAATTTTATTTATTTATTTTTGGCTGTGCCAGTTCTTTGTTGCTGTGTGGGCTTTTCTCTAATTGCAGTGAGTGAAGCTACTCTCTAGTTGCAGTGCACGGGCTTCTTATTGCAGTGGCTTCTCTTGTTGTGGAGCACAGGCTCTAGGGCATGCAGAGCTTCAGTAGTGGCAGCTCTTGGGCATAGCAGTTGCACCATCTGAGCTCTAGAGCACAGGATCAGTAATTGTGGTGCACAGGCATAGTTGCTCCCCAGCATGTGGTATCTTCCTGGATCAGGGATCAAAACTGTGTCTTCTGCATTGGCAGGCAGATTCTTTGCCACTGAGCCACCAGGGAAGCCCTTTGATCCATTTTGAGTTTATGTTTATGGATGGTATCAGAGAATGTTCGTTTCATTCTTTTAAATGTAGCTGTCCCATTTTCCTAGCTTATTGAAGAGACTGTCTTCTCTCCATTGTATAGCCTTGCCTCCTTTATCATAGATTAATTGAACATAGGTGTGTTGGTTTATGTCTGGGCTTTCTCTCCTGTCCTGCTGAATATGTCTGATTTGTGCCAATACCACACTGTTTTGACTATGGTAGCTTTGCAGCATAGTGTGAAGTCAGGGAACATGATTCCTCTAGCTCCATTTTTCTTTCTTAGGATTGCTTTGGCTATTCGAGGTTTATTGTGTCTTAAAATGGCTCTGGTTATTCAAGGTCTTTTGTTTCCATTCAAATTGAATTTTTTTTGTTCTAGTTCTGTGAAAAAATGCCACTAGTAATTTGATAAAGATTACACTGAATCTGTAGATACTTTTGGGTAATACAGTCATTTTGACAATATTGATTCTCCCAAACAAATATCATGGTATATCTTTCCATCTATTTGTGCCATCAACTTCTTTCATCAGCATCTTATAGTTTTCAGAGTATACATTTTTGCCTCTTTAGATAGACTTATTCCTTTTAGTTGCAATAACAAATGGGATTGTTTCCTTAATTTCTCTTTGTGATTTTTCATTGTTAGCATATAGAAATGAAAGAGATTTCTATGTAATAATTTTGTATCCCACAAGTTTACAGATTATGTGGAGGTTAAACACTATGCTACTAAACAGCCAATGGATCACTGAAGCAATCAAAGGGAATAAAAAATACCTAGAGAAGAGTGACAATAAAAACACAACAAACTAAAACCTATGGGATGCAACAAAAGAACTCCTAAGAGGGAAGTTTACAGCAATACAATCTTACCTCAGAAAATGAGAAAAATATCCAATAAATGACCTAACCTTACACCTAAAGCAACTTAGAGAAATAAGAAAAAATAAAACCTAAAGTTGGTAGAAGGAAAGAAATCTTAAAGATCAAAGCAGAAAACAAAGACATAGGGACTAAAAAGCAATAGAAAAGATAAATGAAACTAAGGCCTGGTTCTTTGAAAAGAAAAACAAAATTAATAAACTTTTAGCTAGACTCATCAAGAAAACAAAAGAAAGGACTCACAACAATAAAATTAGAAATGAAGGATCATAAGCAATTGCCACAAATAATTTTATGCCAATAAAATGAACTCTAGAAGAAATGGACAAATTCTTAGAAAGGTACAACTTTCCAAGACTGAATCAGAAAGAAATAGAAAATATGACTAAACCAATCACAAGTACTGAAATTGAAACAGTGATTTAAAAACTTGCAACAAACAGAAGTCCAGAACCAGATGGCTTCACAGGTGAATTCTACCAAACATTTAGAGAAGAGTTACCTATCCTAGGAAGAATTGCAAATGAAGAAACAATCCCAAGCTCATCCTATGAGGCCACAATCACCCTGATTCTATCATTAGGTTAATATCTTGCAATTGTAAAATTCCACTTTCTTTGAGTCATGCAATTGTGAATTTCAAAAGGTAGCCAAAACCAGACACAGAAAGAATATATGTACTCTGAAGCAAATGCTATGCTCTAACTCTAAAGCGCAAAAACTTCATACTGGAAGATTAAACAAGTTCATATGAAATATACCAGTATTGACCTTAATTGAGTTTTTGTGTCACTTTTGTACCTGGTTTTGTTGTTGTTGTTGTTAGCGTACTCATGCATGGTTGCTAAATGAAAAGATTCTGACTTTGGTGAGTGTATGATATGTGACGATGCCATCATTGGGTCTAGGACTGGCTGGCATTAGGTTTTAGGCTTGAGTTGGAGCTGAAGTTCTTCTTGGTAGCCAACAGTCAACAAAGAGAAGAAATAATAACAGGTAACATTTAAATAGTTTTTATTCAGAGGCATTATCCTAAGCACTTTATGTATATTGACTCATTAAAGTCACATAAACTCTCTTTTTAGTGAACTTTGTTAATTTTATCATTTTTTTGATTGGAGTATAGTTGATTTACAATGTTGTGTTAGTTTCTCCTGTTCAACAACATGAAATCAGCTATATGTATACATTTATCCTCTCCCTCTTAGCCTTCCTTTCACTCCCTCACCATCCCAAACTTCTAGGTCACAGGGAGGTCAAACGGACCTTCTAGGTCCCTGTGTTATACAGCAGCTTCCCACTAGCTATATTTTACTCATGATAGTGTATCTATGTCAATGTTACTCTATCAATTTGTTCCATTCTGTCTTTCACACCCCTCATCCACAAGCCATTCTCTATGTCAGAATCTCTATTCTTGTTCTGCAAATAGGTTAATCAGTACCATTTTTCTGGATTCAATATATATGCATTAATATGTAATATTTCTTTTCCTCTTTCTACTTACTTCACTCTGTATTACAGATGCTAGGTTCATCCACATCACTACAAATGATCCAATTTGCTCCTTTTTATGGCTGAGTAATATTCCATTGTATACATATTCTATATCATCTTTATCTACTCATCTGTTGATGGACATTTAGGTTACTTCTATGTCCTGGTTATTGTAAACAGTGCTGTAATGACCATCGGGGTACATGTATATAAGCCCTCTTGAGTGTCACTTTCATCATTCCCATTTTACAGGTAAGGAAACAAAAGATTAGAGATGCTAAGTAATTTGTGTAAGGTGTCATTGATAGTAAGTGGTTGAGCTAAGACTTACAGTCAGATAGTACAGCTCCAGAATCTGTGCTCTTAACCACTATGCTTATTTCCTCTCAAAAACTCTTTTTTTTTTCTCCTCTAGAGAACTATAATTAAAACAGAAAAAAAAAAAGGTAATCAAGTGCTGAGAGTTAAAGATGACAGTTGAGCTAAAAGGTCTCCAATCCTGGAGAAACAGTTAGAAAAAAACAGGTATGATGCAAGAAGACTCTAGAAAACAGATTCAGATGGATACTCAAAGACCAAATCAGTCCTCCAACACCACCACTGTCCTTCTGCTGGAATATTCCATAATAGCTACTCACTCTTGGTAATAAACCTTTACTGCATCTGTGATTAATTTCTTAGGATACATATTGGAAGTGGAATTATTTGAGTCCAAGGGGAGAAATAAATCAATGAGAATTACAATTCTAATCAGAAATGACAAGGATGCTTACAGCAACGGTAAAAAAGTAAAACTACCATTTCTTCAGTGATGTTTACATTGCAGATACCCTTCTTGGCATTTCAAATATGCCACTCATTCAGAACAAACCTACAAAATGTTGTGGAGAATAAGATTCAGAAACATTGTATACCTTGTCCAAGGTCATAAATTAATAAGTGGCAGATGCAGAATTTAAATGAAGTCCCTTTTTTGTTTGTTTTTTATGGCTGGAAACATTTTGTTTTGTTTGCTTCTGATATTTTTAAATAAACAAAATGGCACAAAAGGTTGTAAGTAAATATGGAAACAATTTAAATATTCTTCAGTATAAGAATATGTCAAGTGTCATATTCATATGCAGAAAATGCTCTACAGTAGTTAAATAAATTAGGTCTATAACTATTAAGATAGGCTAAAAATTATATTTTAAAAAACAACTTGTAAAACATACTGACAATTGGAAATATATATAGTGTAAACTAACACTTATGATAATTATCAGTATCTTTTACAGTCCTGTCTGACTCTTTGTGACCCCATGGACTGTACCTCACCAGGCTCCTCTGTCCCGAATTTTCCAGGCAAGAACACTGGAGTGTGCTGCTGATTCCTACTTCAGGGATCTTCCCAACTCAGGGATCAAACTTGCATCTCTTGTGTTTCCTGCATTGGTAAGCATATTCTTTACCACTGCACCACCTGATAAACAATATTTAATATATACACACATATGCATAGTATATATGTGTATGCATTATTCTCTTTTCCTTTTTAAAGATATATATCTTTTCCTTTTAAAAGATACATATATAATATGCATATATCTGAGGTATACATGAAGATATATACACACACATTAGATAGGTAAATAGATAGATAATACACATGTGCACAAACATATCAGTTAATTAAATGAGAGCACATAGTTGAGAAACTCAAGTATCAGCAATCTGGGCACATGGTATATGCTCAATAAATAACTGTTGCATTTTGAATGAACCAGTTCATAGTATTATTTCCCAATCCTCATCTCAACAAATATCTCACTTTAGCCTACCAGAAAATATACACGCTATGTGTTTTCTTGCTTAAATCAGTAGACTCCATCTGAGATATTTCACCATCCTTTACAAATACTGTTCATATACTGGCTCAAATCGTCACAATCAAATCATTAGAAGCCTCCTTTGCTTCTGCAGACAGAAACAATTGGTTCTCTTCAAATATCTATGGCAATTTTTACCTGTTTAGCAGTTTACCCTGTACTCTTCTGTAAATAATCTTTAATTAGTGTTCTTAATTATTATTTAATCCTTGTATTGTTATTTTATATTTCCTTGTCATGGTCCCTTCAACCAAGTGAGCCTCATTTTTTGTCTTTACTGTGCTCCTTTACAGCACATACTCAATAAATATTTAATTTCTGAATATTTTGAGTGCAGGAGATAAATACTCGTAAGTATTACTATGTAATGTGGGAGAACACAGAACGGTGATAACCTGGTTTGCTGACCTTCACCTGTGTAGTAGATGCTTTATGTGTATGGCTTGTTTAATTCTCACAACAAATTTATTAGATAGGTTTTATCTCATTTACACGTGAGATAATTGAAGCTCCAAATTATTTGAGCAGGGTTATGAACCTGTTAAGTAAGGAAACAGGGACTTGAAACCAAGATTTGACTAGAACATTCATATGCTTAAAATTCTCCCACACTAAACAATAAAGTTTCCATAAAAATAGACAGAAAGATATCTTTAGGACCTTGGGGCAAGATAAAGTTTCTTTAACAGGTCATAAAGAGCCCTAAGCACTCAGGGAGAAAAGACTAATAAATTGGACTTCATTAAAAAACCAAGAACTTCTATTTACCTAAAGATATAATTAAAAGGGCAAACTGGCAAGTCATAAATTTAGAGAAGATACATCCAAGCAAAAGATATGTATCTAGGATATATTAAATACTCTTATAAATCATGTTGATGCATAGTAAAAAAAAAAAATCACAGTATTGGAAAGTAATTATCCTCCAATTAAAATAAATTAATTGAAAAAATAGATAAAAGACAAACAATGATTTTTTTTTAATAAAATGGGGACAAGACTTCAATAGGCCCTTCAAAGAAGAGGACATCCAAATGGCCAGTATGCCATGAAAACTTGCTTAATGTCATTACTTATCAATCAAATTAAAGCACAGTGAGAGACCACTAACACCCACCAGCACAGAAAATTAAAACAACTGACAGTTCCAAGTACTGACAATAATATGAAGCAATGAATTTTCATTTGGTGCTGATGGGAGTATAGATTGGCACAACCATTCAGGAAAATTGTTTGGCAGTATCTCCTAAAGTTAAAACTGCAAACTCCATCTACTCTATAACACAGCAACTTCACTCCTAGGCACATATACAAAAGAAACTGGAGTTTATGTATACCAAAAGACTTGCATTGATTTTTTACAGCAGCCTTACCCATTATAGTGAAAAATCATCAACAACCAACATACCAGTGACAGTAGAATAAAAACAAAACAGAAAAACAATATATTTGTATATTCATACAATAGTATACTACACATCAATTTAAAAGGATGAAAAAGTGGTATGTGCAAAAACTTTGGTGAATCTCACAAATTGTTGAGTTAAAGAAGCAAGATACAAAGAGTACACTCTGTATGATATTAATATTATATATAAGTTTAAGGATAAGCAAAATAAGTCAATGTTTATGAAAGTCATAACAATTTTTCCTTAACATTATGGAGTCAAAGCTATTGTTTTTCCAGTAGTCATGTATGGATGTGAGAGTAGGACCGTAAAGAAAGCTGAGCAACAATTAATTGATTTTTTTGAACTGTGTTGTTGGAGAAAACGCTTGAGAGTCCCTTGGACTTCAAGGAGATCAAACCAGTCAGTCCTAAAGGAAATCAGTCCTGAATATTCATTGGAAGGACTGATGCTGAAGCTGGAGCACCAATACTTTGGCCACCTGATGCGAAAAACTAACTCATTAGAAAAGACCCTGGTTCTGGGAAAGATAGAAAGCAGGAGGAGAGGAGGATGACAGAGGATGAGATGGTTGGATGGCATCACCAACTCGGTGGACATGAGTTTGAGTAAACTCCAAGAGTTGGTGATGGACAGGGAGCCCTGGCGTGGGGTGCAAAGAGTTGGACACAACCATGGGGTGCAAAGAGTTGGACATGACCGAGTGACTGAAATGAACTGAATGAGGTGAATGGAGAGGTTATTAACTGACTAAAAAGGAGTAAGGGAGAACATCTGTGGGGAGCTGGAAAAGTTCTATATTTTGATGTAAGTGGTGGTTTATATGTGTATGTGTATATATATATATATATATATATATATGTATGTATAGATAGATAGATAATGTGTGTGTGAATTTCACAGTGCTATATCTCAATAAAAAAGGAGTAAAAATAACAGTGTTTCTCAATGAGTGTAGTATGGTAAATAGAAATACAATTGTGTGCACAATATAATTGTTGTGTACAGCAATCTCCTGTATAAGAACTTATGTGATCTCTGCTTCTTATAATTAAAAACATGTATCTCTCATCACACTGAAAAGTTTTCCTTTATCAGACATTAAAAGTATATATGCAAGAAGGCAAAGTGGTTATCTGAGGAGGCTTTATAAATAGATGAAGAAAGAAGAGAGGTAAAAGGCATTGAAGGAAGACAAAGATGTCAACTGAATGCAGAGTTCCAAAGAATAACAAAGAGAGATAAGAAAGTCTCTGTATGTGGGGGAAAAAAAAGAAAGAAAAGAAATAGAGGAAAGCAACAGAATGGGAGAGGCTGGAGGTTTCTTCAAGAAAATTGGGGATATCAAGGGAACATTTAATGCACAATGGTAGGACAGAAAAGGTAAGGACCTAAAAGAAGCAGAAGAGATTAAGAAGAGGTGGCAAGAATACACAGAAGTACTATAAAAAACAATGTCTTAATGAGTCGGACAACCATGAGGTTGTGGTCACTCACCTAGAGCTGGACATCCTGGATTGTGAAGTCAAGTGGCCCTTAGGAAATATTACTATGAACAAAGCTAGTGGAGGTGACAGAATTGCAGCTGAACTATTTCAAATCCTAAAAGATGATACTGTTAAAGTGCTGCATTCAATATGACAGCTAATTTGGAAAATTCAGCAGTGGCCATAGGAATGGAAAATGTCACTTTTCATTCCAATCTCAAAGAAGGGCAATGCCAAAGAATGTTAAAATTACCTTACAATTGTGTTCATTTCACATCCTTAAGGTTATGCTCAAAATTCTTCAAGCTAGGTTTCAGTAGTATGTGAACCAAGAACTTCCAGATGTACAAGCTGGGTTTAGAAAAGGCAGAGGAAGCTGAGATCAAATTGTCAACATTCATTGGATCATAGAGCAAGCAAGGGAATTCCAAGAAAAACATCTACTTTTGTTTCACTGACTACACTAAAGCCTTTGACCGTGTGGATCACAACAAACTGTGGAAAATTCTTCAAGAGATGTGAATACCAGACAACAATTCCTGTTTCCTAAGAAATATCTATGTGAGTGAAAAAGCAACAGTTAGAATCTTACATGTAACAACTGACTGTCTCAAACTTGGGAAAGGAGTACGTATGACAAGGCTGGATATTGTCATCCTGTTTATTAAAATTATATGCAGAGTACATCATGTGAAATGCCGGGCTGGATGAATCACAAGCTGTAATCAAGATTGCTGGGAGAAATATTAATAACCTCAGATATGCAGATGACACCACCCTAATGGCAGAAAGTGAAGAGGAACTAAAGAGCCTCCTGATGAAGGTGAAAGAGGAGATTGAAATATCTGGCTTAAAATTCAACGTTCAAAAAACTAAGATCATGACATTTTGTCCCATCAATTCATGGCAAATGGATGGGGGAAAAGTAGAAGCAATGACAGATTCTATTTTCTTGGGCCCCCAAATCCCTGCAGTTTATAACTGCAGCCATGAATTTAAAAGACGCTTGCTCCTTGTCAGAAGAGCTATAACAAGCCTAGACAGCATTTTAAAAAGCAGAGACATCACTTTGCCGACAAAGTCAAAGTTATGGTTTATCCGGTAGTCATGTATGGATTGAGAGTTGGACCATAAAGAAGACTAAGCACCAAATAATTGATGTTTTTGATTGTGGTGTTGGAGAAGACTCGAGATTCCTTTGGACAGCAAGGAGATCAAACTAGTCAATCGTAAAGGACATCAACCCTGAATATTCATTGGAAGGACTGTTGCTGAAGCTGAAGTGCCAATATTTTGGCCACCTGATTGATGCAAAGAGCCAACTCATGGGAATAGAACATGATGCTGGGAAAGACTGAAGGCAAAAGGAGAATGGGGTGGCAGAGGATGAGATGGTTAGATAACATCACGTGGAGATGAACTTTAGGAAACTCCAGGAGATAGTGAAGGACAGGAGAGTCTGGCATGCTGTAGTCCTTGGGCCACAAAGAGTCAGACATCACTTAGTAACTGAACAACAATAAACCACATATTTCCTTTGTCCTAGGAAGTGCACACTAATTCAGTACTAAAAATTATTTACTCTCCTGGGTTGAGTTTTGGTATTTAATTTCATTCCCTCTTTTTGTTCCCCAGTCACCAAATCTGACCCCTTTTGACAAACATATTTTATGTATAACTTTTGCCACTTCAAAACCATGTTTGATGCAGGTAAGAGTATAACACAAATAATGTATCAATTGAATAAGATGCTAATGACAGAAGTTGGAAAGTGGTAGAAAGACAGTAATATTCAAAGTCATAAAACAGTGGTATGAATCTATACTCCCTTTTGATAACTGCCTGATCCTGAGCAAACCACTTAATTTGTTGAATCTTTGGCTCCTCACCTGTAAAACCAAGATGCTTTTGTTGTTTCACAGGCATTGTGAATATCTGACAAAATAATGCTTGTGGAAAATATCATACAAGCATATATATATACACAAAGATATATGTGTATAAAATAGATAAAGGGCTTTCTAGGTGGCTCAGTGGCAAAGAATCTGCCTGAGGAGATGCAGGAGACCAGAGTATGATCCCAGTGTCAGGAAGATCCCCTGGTGTAGGAATGGCAACCCACTCCTGTATTCTTGCCTGGAAAATTCCAGGGACAGGAAAGCCTGGCAGGCTACAATCCATGGGGTTGCAAAGAGTCTGCCATGACTGACACACACATGCATAAAATAGATAATGAGAACTTACTGTAGAGCACAGGGAATTCTACTCAATGCTCTGTGGTAACCTAAATCAGAAGGAAATCCAAAACAGAGGGGATATACATATATTTATGGGCTTCCCAGGTGGCACTAGTGGTAAAGAACCTGCCTGTTCATGCAGCTTAGACTGTAAGAGAAACGGGTTCAATCCCAGGGCTGGGAAGATCCCTGGGAGGAGGGTACAGCACCCCAGCAACCCACATCAGTATTGTTGCCTGGAGAATCCTATGGATAGAGGATCCTGGCAAGCTGCAGTCCATAGGGTTGCACAGAGTCGGACACAACTGAAGTAACTTAGTACGCATGCATGCATACATACATGTATAGCTGATTCAATTTGCTATACAGTAGAAACTGACACAACACTGTAAGGCAACTATACTCCAATGAAAATTTTTACAAATAAAAATAAAATGAAGAATCAAAAAAAAAAAAGTGTAAGGAAGCATGGTGATATGGTTCACCTGGCTGTCAATATAGGCACACATGAGCTGAGATCAATGAAGGAGGTCTCAGGAGTCACCACCAGAGCTTGAGGACCTCATTAATATCTATCCATCACATTTTCTCTGACCTACCATTCCTTATTTTAACTTGGTGGGTATACCCCCTAATGAAAGAAGAACTCCTGCTGTCAGGAACCAAGGACTCAGCAAGAAGCTTGTGAAAGTATCATAAAGGGCTAGGATGGGTAATGACCAGGGGACTTGGAATCCCAGATCTACATTTTTTTTCCCACCCCTACAGAAAAATTCCAGGCCATCCCAGTGAACAAGCTTCCAAAGGAATCTAACTGATGTTCCTGTCCTTAACCTCCTCAACTTCCATGACAATTGGTTCCCTTTAATTTTTAAAATTTATTATATGTTGTAAAATACCAAAAAGAACAGGCAATAATATAATAGACACCAATAGCTTCTTCATTCTTTTGGAAGAGAAGGTGACATGTTAAATGTGCCAGGATCTCTTTCAAATATATATATATATATATTACTGGTATACATATTAATATATATAATATATATTACAGGTAGAACTGAATTTCCATTCCCCACCCTTCTCCTCATCCCCCCTCTCTTGAGGTGCTTCACTTCTAGAGTTGGTATAAATCACTGGTTTATTTCGTTTTGGTTTTCTACCCATAATTCCCATAAACTATTGTTTAGAGTATGGTTAAAATTATGTAAAATGTACCTAATCGTATCCATTCTTTTGAACTTGTTTTTTCTCAATTCATTCTAACTGCTGTGTAATATACTCTTATAAATTATCACTGACTCATCTATTTCTCTACTAGTAAATAGTTGGGAGCCCACTCCCCTTTTTTAGCCCTTTCAAACTGTGCTTCAGTGAACATTCTTGTGTAGATATCACTGTTTATACACTAGGATATGGCATGTAAAAAAAAAAATCTAGAATAAATGCCTAAAAGTGTGTGTGTTCAGTTGCTGTCACGTCTGACTCTTTGTGACCCCATGGACGGTAGCGAACCAGGCTCCTCTCTCCATGGGATTTTCCAGGCAAGAATACTGGAGTGGGTTGCCAGTTCCTTCTTCAGCGAATCTTCCTAACCCAGAGATCAAACTCACATCTCCTGCTTCTCTTGCACTGACAGGTGGATTCTTTACCACTGAGCCACCTGAGAAGCCTAACTAAGTGTATAATTGCTAAATTATAGAATCAGTTCTGTTCAGTCCCTCAGTGGTGTCCGACTCTTTGCAACCCCATGAATCGCAGCACGCCAGGCCTCCCTGTCCATCACCAATTCCCAGAGTGTACCCAAACCCGTGTCCATTGAGTCAGTGATGCCATCCAACAGTCTCATCCTCTGTCGTCCCCTTCTCCTCCTGCCCCAAATCCTTCCCAGCATTAGGGTGTTTTCCAATGAGTCAACTCTTCACAGGAGCTGGCCAAAGTAATGGAGTTTCAGCTTCAACATCAGTCCTTCCAGTGAACACCCAGGACTGATCTCCTTTAGGATGGACTGCTTGGATCTTCTTGCAATCCAAGGGACTATCAAGAGTCTTCTCCAACACCACAGTTCAAAAGTGTCAATTCTTCGGCCCTCAGCTTTCTACACTATCCAACTTTCACATCCATACATGACCACTGGAAAAACCATAGCCTTGACTAGACGGACCTTTGTTGGTAAAGTACTGTCTCTGCTTTTAAATAAGCTATCTAGGTTGGCCATAACCTTCCTTCCAAGGAGTAAGCGTCTTTTAATTTCATGGCTGCAGTCACCATCAGCAGTGATTTTGGAGGCCAAAAAAGTAAAGTCAGCCACTGTTTCCACTGTTTCTCCATCTATTTCCCATGAAGTGATGGGACCAGATGCCATGATCTTAGTTTTCTGAATGTTGAGCTTTAAGCCAACTTGTTCACTCTCCTCTTTCACTTTCATCAAGAGGCTCTTTAGTTCTTCTTTGCTTTCTGCCATAAGGGTGGTGTCATCAGCATATCTGAGGTTATTGATATTTCTCCCAGCAATCTTGATTCCAGCTTGTGTTTCTTCCAGCCCAGTGTTTCTCATGATGTACTCTGCATATAAGGTAAATAAGCAGGGTGACAATACACAGCCTTGACGTACTGCTTTTCCTATTTGGAACCAGTCTGTTGTTCCATGTCCAGTTCTAACTGTTGCTTCCTGACCTGCATACAGATTTCTCAAGAGACAGGTCAGATGGTCTGGCATTCCCATCTCTTTCCGAATTTTCTACAGTTTATTGTGATCCACACAGTCAAAGGCTTTGGCATAGTCAATAAAGCAGAAATAGATATTTTTCTGGAACTCTCTTGCTTGTTAGATGATCCAGCGGATGTTGGCAATTTGATCTCTGGTTCCTCTGCCTTTTCTAAAACCAGCTTGAACATATGGAATTTCATGGTTCACATATTGTTGAAGCCTGTTTGGAGAATTTTGAGCATTACTTTACTAGCGTGTGAGATGAGTGCAATTGTGCGGTAGTTCGAGCAATCTTTGGCATTGCCTTTCTGTGGGATTGGAATGAAAACTGACCTTTTCCAGTCCTGTGGCCACTGCTGAGTTTTCCAGGTTTGCTGGCATAGTGAGTGCAGCATTTTCACAGCATCATTTTTCAGGATTTGAAATAGCTCAACGGGAATTACATCACTTCCACAAGCTTTGTTCGTAGTGTTGCTTTCTAAGGCCCACTTGACTTCACATTCCAGGATATCTGGCTCTAGGTGAGTGATCACAACATCGTGATTATCTGGGTCATGAAGATCTTTTTTGTACAGTTCTCCTGTGTATTCTTGCCACCTCTTCTTTTCTTTTTTTTTTTATAAATTTATTTATTTATTTATTTATTTATTTTTAATAAATTTATTTATTTTAGTTGGGGGCTAATTACTTTACAATATTGTAATAGTTTTTGCCATACATTGACATGAATCAGCCATGGGTTTACATGTGTTCCCCTTCCTGGACCCCCCACCCACCTCCCTCCCCATCCCATCCCTCTGGGTCATCCCATTGCCCCGGCCCTGAGCCCTTGTCTCATGCATCGAACATGGAATGGTGTTCTGTTTCACATATGATAATATATATGTTTCAATGCTATTCTCTCAGAACGTCCCACCCTCACCTTCTCCCTCAGAGTCCATAAAATTGTTCTATGCATCTGTGTCTCTTATTCTGTCTCGCATATAGGGTTATCGTTACCATCTTTCAAATTCCATATATATGCATTAGTATACTGTATTGCTGTTTTTCTTTCTGGCTTACTTCACTCTGTATAATGGGCTCCAGTTTCATCCATCTCAGTAGAACCGATTCAAATGTATTTTTTTTAATGGCTGAGTAATATTCCATTGTGTATATGTACCACTGCTTCCTTATCCATTCGTCTGCTGATGGACATCTAGGTTGCTTCCATGTCCTGGCTATTGTAAACAGTGCTGTGATGAACATTGGGGTATACGTGTCTCTTTCAATTCTGGTTTCCTCGGTGTATATGCCCAGCAGTGGGATTGCTGGGTCGTATGGCAGTTCTATTCCCAGTTTTTTAAGGAATCTCCACACTGTTCTCCATAGTGGCTGTACTAGTTTGCATTCCCACCAACAGTGTAAGAGGGTTCCCTTTTCTCCACACCCTCTCCAGCATTTATTGCTTGTAGACTTTTGGATAGCAGCCATTCTGACTGGTGTGAAATGATACCTCATTGTGGTTTTGATTTGCATTTCTCTAATAATGAGTGATGTTGAGCATCTTTTCATGTGTTTGTTAGCCATCTGTATGTCTTCTTTGGAGAAATGTCTGTTTAGTTCTTTGGCCCATTTTTTGATCGGGTCGTTTATTTTTCTTGAATTCAGCTGCAGAAGTTGCTTGCATATTTTTGAGATTAATTGTTTGTCTGTTGCTTCGTTTGCTATTATTTTCTCCCATTCTGAAGGCTGTCTTTTCACCTTGCTTATAGTTTCCTTTGTTGTGCAAAAGCTTTTAATTTTAATTAGGTCCCATTTGTTTATTTTTGCTTTTATTTTCAACATTCTGAGAGGTGGGTCATGGAGGATCCTGCTGTGATTTATGTCGGAGAGTGTTTTGCCTATGTTTTCCTCTAGGAGTTTTATAGTTTCTGGTCTTACGTTTAGATCTTTAATCCATTTTGAGTTTATTTTTGTGTACGGTGTTAGGAAGTGTTCTAGTTTCATTCTTTTACAAGTGGTTGACCAGTTTTCCCAGCACCACTTGTTAAAGAGATTGTCTTTTCTCCATTGTATATTCTTGCCTCCTTTGTCGAAGATAAGGTGTCCATATGTGCGTGGGTTTATCTCTGGGCTTTCTATTTTGTTCCATTGATCTACATTTCTATCTTTGTGCCAGTACCATACTGTCTTGATGACTGTGGCTTTGTAGTAGAGCCTGAAGTCAGGCAGGTTGATTCCTCCAGTTCCATTCTTCTTCCTCAAGATTGCTTTGGCTATTCGAGGTTTTTTATATTTCCATACAAATTGTGAGATGATTTGTTCTAGTTCTGTGAAAAATACCATTGGTAGCTTGATAGGGATTGCATTGAATCTATAGATTGCTTTGGGTAGTATACTCATTTTCACTGTATTAATTCTTCCAATCTATGAACACGGTATATTTCTCCATCTGTTTGTGTCCTCTCTGATTTCTTTCATCAGTGTTTTATAGTTTTTTATATATAAGTCTTTTGTTTCTTTAGGTAGATATATTCCTAAGTATTTTATTCTTTTTGTTGCAATGGTGAATGGTATTGTTTCCTTAATTTCTCTTTCTGTTTTCTCATTATTGGAGTATAGGAATGCAAGGGATTTCTGTGTGTTAATTTTATATCCTGCAACTTTACTATATTCATTGATTAACTCTAGTAATTTTCTAGTAGAGTCTTTAGGGTTTTCTATGTAGAGGATCATGTCATCTGCAAACAGGGAGAGTTTTACTTCTTCTTTTCCTATCTGGATTAATTTTATTTCTTTTTCCGCTCTGATTGCTGTGGCCAAAACTTCCAAAACTATGTTGAATAGTAGTGGTGAAAGTGGGCATCCTTGCCTTGCTCCTGACTTTAGGGGAAATGCTTTCAATTTTTCACCATTGAGGATAATGTTTGCTGTGGGTTTGTCATATATAGCTTTTATTATGTTGAGATATGTTCCTTCTATTCCTGCTTTCTGGAGAGTTTTTATCATAAATGGATGCTGAATTTTGTCAAAGGCTTTTTCTGCATCTATTGAGATAACCATATGGTTTTTTTCTTTCAATTTGTTAATGTGGTGTATTACATTGATTGATTTGCGGATGTTAAAAAAACCTTGCATTCCTGGGATAAAGCCCACTTGGTTATGATGTATGATCTTTTTAATATGATGTTGGATTCTGTTTGCTAGAATTTTATTAAGGATTTTTGCATCTATGTTCATCAGTGATATTGGCCTGTAGTTTTCCTTTTTTGTGACATCTTTGTCTGGTTTTGGAATTAGGGTGATGGTGGCCTCATAGAATGAGTTTGGAAGTTTACCAGCTTCTGCAATTTTCTGGAAGAGTTTGAGTAGGATAGGTGTTAGCTCTTCTCTAAATTTTTGGTAGAATTCCGCTGTGAAGCCGTCTGGTCCTGGGCTTTTGTTTGCTGGAAGATTTCTGATTACAGTTTCAATTTCTGTGCTTGTGATGGGTCTGTTAAGATCTTCTATTTCTTCCTGGTTCAGTTTTGGAAAGTTATACTTTTCTAAGAATTTGTCCATTTCTTCCAAGTTGTCCATTTTATTGGCATATAGCTGTTGGTAGTAGTCTCTTATGATCCTTTGTATTTCTGTGTAGTCTGTTGTGATCTCTCCATTTTCATTTCTAATTTTGTTGATCTGATTCTTCTCCCTTTGTTTCTTGATGAGTCTGGCTAATGGCTTGTCAATTTTGTTTATCTTCTCGAAAAACCAGCTTTTAGTTTTGTTGATTTTTGCCATGGTCTCTTTTGTTTCTTTTGCATTTATTTCTGCCCTAATTTTTAAGATTTCTTTCCTTCTACTGACCCTGGGGTTCTTCATTTCTTCCTTCTCTAGTTGCTTTAGGTGTAGAGTTAGTTGATTTATTTGATTTTTTCTTGTTTCTTGAGGTACGCCTGTATTGCTATGAACCTTCCCCTTAGTATTGCTTTTACAGTGTCCCATAGGTTTTGAGTTGTTGTGTTTTCATTTTCATTCATTTCTATGCATAATTTTATTTCTTTTTTGATTTCTTCTGTGATTTGTTGGTTATTCAGAAGCGTGTTGTTTAGTAGTTTTTTTCCTGTAATTGAGGTCTAATCTGACCACAATGCAGTAAGATTAGACCTCAATTACAGGAAAAAAACTATTTAAAATTCCAACATATGGAGGCCATCTCTTCTTAATATCTTCTGCTTCTGTTAGGTCCATACCATACCTATCTATATTTTGACTATTTCCTCTGGGAAGGGACTACTTTTGCTTGTGACCTCTTTCAGGTATTTTCAACATCCTAGTTATTCTCTTTCAGACTTGTATTTTCTTTTTTTTTTTTAATTGAGGTATAGTTTATTTAAAACATTATATTAGTTTCAGGTGTACAGTATGGTGATTCTGATTATTTGTAGATTATGTTCGATTATAAGTTATTGCAAGATATAATCCCCTGTGTTATACAGTAAATCCTTGCTGCTTATCTGGGTTATGTATAGTAGTTTGTATCTGTCAATTTCATTTGCCCCTCCCCCTCCATCTTCCTTTTGGTAATCATAAGTTTGTTTTGTCTATAAATCTGTTTCTATTTTTTATATCAATTCATTTGTATTTTTTTTAATTCCACATGTACGTGACATCATGTAGTATTTGTCTTTCTCTATCTGACTTATTTCACTAGACACAATATTCTCTAGGTCCACCCATGTTGCTGAAAATGGAAATGTTTCATTCATTTTTATAGCTGAATAATATTAATACATATATTCACATCTCCTTAAGCTAATATCTGTTGTTGGGCATCAGAGGGTTCTGAGGGTTAAAGACAACTTTAACCCTCATAAATTATAACACCCAAAATGATACATGCACTTGTGAGGAAATGGTCTAAGTATTTTACTGTGTCAAAATTTACTGGGTGTGAGAAATACCTAAGGATCTTTTAAAATGTTGATTATGATTCAGAAGGTCTGGGACAGGGCCTAAGATTCTGTATTCCAAACAACTTGCTAAATGATACTGATGCTGCTGATCTGAGGACCATATTTTGAATAGCTAGGGCCTTAACAACTTGGAATATATGAGACAGTGTTCATTTCAGCTCAGTCGTTTCCGACTCTGCAACTCCATGGATTTCAGCACACCAGGCTTCCTTGTCCATCACCAACTCCCGGAGCTTGCTCAAACTCCTGGAGCTTGCTCAAACTCATATCCATCAAGTTGGCAATGCCATAATCAGACTAATGCTTTCCTAATTTTTACATAACACTGCTAACACAGCCCAAAGTCACATCAACTTTTAGCCAAGTGTCATACTAAGGACACATATTTTCCTAAGTCCTCTAAGTCTTTTTAGGAAGAGTTGAGGTTAAAGTCAAGTCCTTCTCTTCTTTCACTTGTGTACATGTCTTTTTGTACACATATAACTTTGCATCTACACTAATTTAGAGGCTAGTAATGTTGCATTCTGGTTCTTACCCAACCCAGTCAGTTTATAGAGAAGATATATCCAAAGTTGCTTCCAACAATGCACCCGAGCTTCTGCTACCTTGTTTAAAGGTCCATTGATAAATTAAAGCAATGCTCCAGTGAACTAAGGTTCTTAAACAAACCATTACAACGTTTCTTTCATTATTTTAACAGACAGTTTTGAGCACTCATACCTAACAGTCACTGTTTTATGTACTGAGACAAAGTCTCTTTCCTCATAGAGCTTACATTTTTTTCTGGGGCTATATATAGAGCTTACATGGCACTTACATTTTTCTGGAGCTTACATTTTTCTGGTGGTTACTTTTTCTGGGGCTATATATGAATAAATAAACAAGAAGAACTTCAGATCTCAAGGATAATGGCAAGAGGTGACAGAGTAGCAAGGTGGTTGCCATGGATTGGTTGGTGAGAAAAGGCTGCTTAACGATGATATCATTTAGGCTGAGATTTGGATTAGAAGGAATAAAGCATAAATAGATGACAAGGAAAAAATGCAGGTAGAGAAAATAGACAGTACTGGGCTGAAGCAGGAAAGTACTTAATATGTTCATAGTTCAAAATGGCTGGTGAGCTGCCTAGAGCATAATTAGTGGGGGTAGAGGATGGTGTACACTTACACTGAGGAAGGAGGAAGGAGGAAGGAGTAAGACCCTGTTGGCTACATATGTCAGGGTAAGGAGTTTAAATTTTATTTTAAGTGTGATTTGCAGCCATTAGACATCCTTGACATCTTGGATTTGTTTTGGAGGTAGCGTCTGGGAAGCTTGTCTTTATACTGAATTACAAGGTATTATTTTGGATTTTTGGCCTTAGTAATCAGTTGGCTGTTCAGGCTACTTACTTTGTTGGGGAAAGTTGTAGTCTTGAGTATGTCTGAGGGCAAAAGGCAAGAGTTTCATTTAACCATGGTAAGTTTGAGATACTGGCTAGAACTCTTTGTGTAGATGCCAAGTCAGTTGTGGAAAACAGACCTAGAGAATTGGCAAGCTATTGGAGCTAAAGAACATAGATGATTACTAGGGCAGACCCACATGATATGCCACACTTACTGATTGATTAGAAAAGGCAAGCCAAGGAATTTGAATAGTGTCCAATTAAAGAAGAGGAAGAATAAAGATAAGACGTGGAAGACATGGAGTCTTATGAGCTCTAAGAACTGGTTCAAGGAGGTAGGAGATGACTGTATCTGATACTACTGTAAGATAATTGTAGATAAGAAAAGAGCATCCATCAACTGCCAAATTTGGCAACACAGAGATTACTGGTGACCCTGACAACAGTCACTGTAGAGCAGTGATGAAGAAGGAAGTCTATCAGGGAAGTTGGAAAGAGAATGCTAGTGAAGAAGTGGGAACAGTGATTTTAGACAAATATCTCAAGATTTTATGTGAAAGGAGAAAGAGCAATAGCTGGAAGGAAACAATAGATCACTTTTATTCATAGGAGACCCCAGAGCATATTTGTATGATAATGGGAATGGAGAGGGATAATGTGATGATTCAGGACTGAAGGAAGATACGATTGCAGGAGCAAAAACTTTGAGAAGGTAAATAAATTGGAATCTAGATCAAACACATTAAGATTGGTCTTTTACAGTTGCATAGACACTATCTTCATAGAAATCGGATGGGAAGAAAAGAGATGTGTATAGACACAGAGGTGGTTGGGCATTGACAAGATGAAGTGTTCCTATCCTTCTCCATTTTTCTTTCTTTTTTGATGTTTGAGGTAAAAAATGTACAACCTATTCTCAAGTGCAATAGCACTCTCAAATAAAACAGAGAAACCAACATCTGGCAAGACCCTACCATAACTACAAAGGAAAACTCATAATTCTTTATTAAAATGAGCAAGAGAGTGGTAAGCAGCTTCTAAATAATCAGGGAGAGGAAACGAAATATAATATACCCTTCAGCATTTAAACCTCTCAAATTTCTTGAAATACGTCTTGTCATATCACACTTCCCCCATAACCATTCCTGGCACTTGAAATATTCCCTTCCTGACAGCCTTCTCCCTATATCCTCTCATTTGGTATTTTGACAATCTCTCTCATCCTCAAAAATATCTCCTCCAACAAACCTTTCCTGATAGTCACCCAAAGCCTGCCCCCAATCACATTGGTACCTGTCTTTCCCTCCTTTGATTTCTCAGTCTTATTATATCACTTAGCAAAGTCTTTCCTATATTACAGTTACAGTTTTGTACACTTTGAAGGAAATAATGGTCCTGAGCGCCCTATGAAATAATTGTCCTATGCCTTCTAAATAGTTTTTTATACTCTGATTCATGATCTCAATATCAACGGCTCCTTTTACCACACAGTTGCCAACTCAGATCTTTAATAGACTCCCATAAGAAGTCTAATCTCAGCAAGCCTGAGAATGGTAAATCATTCTTAAATGCCAGGCTACCATTCAGTTGGCAGGATTTTGATGTGCATATCAATGTCTTTCAGTAATGAGATACTGGTTAGGGATACTAGATCTCTTTCCCCATAACCAGTCACTATATGGAATGGTTCAGTATAAACATGTCTTCAACTGATTTTTACAACACATACACATGTGTATTCATGACAATACGCACAAAAGTTTTTACTTTGTTTTTGAGGTGGTAAAGCACCTCTGTTATCTCCCTTCCCTTGTGGCTCAGCTGGCAAAGAATCCGCCTGCAATGTGGGAGACCTGGGTTCGATTCCTGAGTCAGGAAGATCCCCTGGAGAAGGGAAAAGCTATCCACTCCAGTATCCTGGCCTGGAGAATTTCATGGACTGTATAGTCCATGGGGTCTGGGGTCGCAAAGAGTCGGACATGACTAAGTGACTTTCAATTTCACTTTCTCTCACTTTCACTTTTCAGAAGGATCCTTGTGTGAAAGAGTTACTTAAATAAAATGTGACAGTATGTCAGCATAAAGAATCCAGCCAATCTTCTAGGTGGAATCAGACAACCAAAATCCTCTATTGAGTAGCTGGACGTAGGACTTAACTAGAGCCCTAAGCTAAGGGCACCACTAGAAAAGAATGCAAGGTTTAGGGGCTTGCTAAACCCTCTCACCTCATTCACTCAAAGGCAGAGGTCACCACATGTACTTCTACTTGATCTAAGTGTTTTTAATACTATCCATTACACCAATTAAAAAAAAAATTCTAACGTGTGCTAATCCACAAAGTCTCCAGGTGTATTAATAGATTTAGATATGGAGTGTTGATTGACTGCTTGTCATAGCTACCTTTGAACTGTTGACTCCTAGTCATTGTCTCTCAAATGCTACCCTCTGGAGTATGTATTTTTCTCCAAGTCACTTCAAGTGTTATCTATTCCCAGGGTATGGATAAAATTAAGCTGAACACATATAGCACAAGATTTAAATAGGAATGTTCTAAAATAATCTGTAGACATACTAGTTAATGAATTCCTTCCTTCCTCCTTTTCTCCCTCTCTCTCCCTCTCTTCTGCTCTTCTTTTGTTGGTAGTCGCTACTGAAGAGTGATGGTGTCATGAAGAATGATCATATTTTTGAATTCATGACATTTCACTCAAAATTAAATATCACAGACAATTCTGTTCCCCCAAACACCTAGATTTTCAGGAAAACAAAGGCACTTAAACATGCCCCACCCCTTACTAAGCAATTTTACTGAGCATTTCTCTAAAACAAAAACAGTATTCTCAAGAAAAATGGGGTCCAGGAAGGGGAACACATGTAAACCCATGGCTGATTCATGTCAATGTATGGCAAAAACTATTACAATATTGTAAAGTAATTAGCCCCCAACTAAAATAAATAAATTTATTTAAAAAAAAAGAAAAAAAGAAAAATGCCTGCAAACAAAATTTTCTCAATTGAATTAAAGATTTAAGAAAAAGAAATGATTCTGAATTAAAATTCAAAATGCATCTTATCCCAGATATACACTCACTTACCTTTCACCCTATATGGAAGATAGTTACTCTTGACATGAATATAAATATTACAGATATTGCACTAATTAGACTTTTAAACTGCAGTAAACATGGCCTCATTACTTCCTATTCAAAAACTTATTTCAGCTTTATTGAGATATAATTGATAAATTGTAATATATTTAACACGTCTGTTCAGTTCAGTTCAGTCACTCAGTGATTCCAACTGTTTGCAACCCCATGGACTATAGCATGCCAGGCTTCCCTGTGCATCACCAACTCCTGGACCTTACTCAAACTCATGTACATTGAGTCAGTGATGCCATCCAGCCATCTCATCCTCTTTCGTCCCCTTCTCCTCCCACCTTCCATCTTTCCCAGCATCAGGGTCTTCTCAAATGAGTCAGTTCTTCCCATCAGGTGGCCAAAGTATTGGAGCTTCAGCATCAGTCCTTCCAATGAATATTCAGGACTGATGTCCTTTAGGATTGACTGGTTTGATCTCCTTGGTGCCCAACAGACTCTCAAGAGTCTTCAACACCACAGTTCAAAGGCATCATTTCCTTGGCACTCAGCTTTCTTTATGGTCCAACACTCACATCCATACATGACTACTGGAAAAACCATAGCTTTGACGAGATGGACCTTTGCTGCAAAGTAATATCTCTGCTTTTGAATATGCTGTTTAGAGGCGGTCCTAAGATGGTGGAGGAATAGGATGAGGAGACCACTTTCTCCCCCACAAATTCATCAAAAGAACATTGAGATGCTGAGCAAATTCCACAAAACAACTTCTGAATGCTAACAGAGGATATCAGGCACCAAGAAAGGCAGCCCATTGTCTTCGAAAGGAGGTAGGACAAAATATAAAAGAGAAAAAGAGAGACAAAAGAGGTAGGAATGGAGATCTGTCCCGGGAAGGGAGTCTTAAAAAAGACAGAAGTTTCCAAACACCAGGAAACACTATCTCCGGCGGGTCTGTGGTGAGCTTGCAATCTCAGAGGGCAAAATAACTGGGAGGAAAAATAAATAATTAAAACCCACAGATTACATGCCTAACAGCAAATCCCTCTGGAGCAGCAGCACAGACACGCATTCCCCACTAGGAAGCAAGGGCTGGACAGGGAGGGGCGGGCTCCATTGCTTTGGATAAGGACTGGGCCTGAATGCCCCGAGGGCAATCTGAAGGAATTATCTTCAGACAGCAACCCAGAGTGTAGTATAGTGATCACGGAAAAAGCCTTAACCTAAGACACTGCCAGGCCCGCTCACAGAACAAAGGACTGAGCAGAGCAAGCCAGCTGCAGACCGGCACATTCCCCGCCAGAGACAGGCAGGCGAGGGCAGCCAGAGTGGGAAGGGTGCAATAGCGGCCCCAGAGAGGCATCCTATACCAAACTGCAAGCAGACCTCATTGCTAACCAAGACTTTTTGGGATTCTGGAAGGTCGACACCCGCTGGGAGGGTCGCAGCCAGAGATCAGCTCCCCAGAAGAGACACACGGCACACCTGAGAAGGTGCACCCATTGTACACCCAGAAAACTGAGAGGACGGGAGAGGGGAAAAGTCACAGACCCCGACTGTGCTCGCCAAACACCTGGTCACCTGAGCAGCTCGGACCTGGGAAGGGCACAAAACCCAGGCTCAACCAGTCTGCACATTTGTGAAGTACCCAGGAACATATACTTGAGTGGCTTAAACCTGGGAAGTACAGGTAACCCCAGGGGCCTGCCTCAGAAAGTTCCCAGCAGAGTAACATAGACCCTGAGCAGTGTAGACTGGGAAAGCACACACGCCATAGGTGGGGGCAAACCCAGTGTGGCTGAATCACTGTGAGCACATGCCAGTGATATTTGTTTGCAGTGTTCCTCCCTCTCCACAGCACAACAAAACAAGTGAGACTGGAAAAAAAGTGACCATCACGGCCCCCCTTGTGTCAGGGCAGAAATTAGACACTAAAGTGACCAGCAAACAGTAGAAGCTAAAATAAACTGAGGGAACCACTTTGGAAGTGAGAGGTGCAGTAGATTAAAACCCTGTAGTTAGCACCGACTACATAGGAAGGGGCTATAGACCTTGAGAAGTACAAGCCGGACCAAAAAATTATCTGAAAATGAGCTGACCCCACACTGCACAACAGCTCCAGAGAAAGTCCTAGATATATGTTTACTATTATCTTTTTTTTTAATTTTTAAAACTTTTCCTATTATTATTTTTTAATTTTTTAAGTCCCCTATTACTCCTTCAATTTTCATTTTCTAACCTACTATTACCTTGAAAAAAAATAAAAAGACCCTATTTTTAAAGGAAACTTCATATATATATTTTTTATATTTTGTGTGACTCTGGTTTTTTTCTTTTTTTTCTTTCTTTTTTTTTAATACTGTATTTTTGAGAATCTATCTAACTTCTACTCTAGATTTTTAATCTTTGCTTTTTGGTATTTGTTATAAACTTTGTATCTCTAAGAACCCAATCTTCAGTATTCATTTCTACTTGGGAGCGAGATCACTGGCTTGATGGCTCTCTCCCCCTTCTGACTATCCTTTTTCTCCACCAGGTCGCCTCTATCTCCTCCTTCCCCCTTTTCTTCTCGACCCAACTCTGTGAATCTCTTTCGGTATTCCAGGCAGTGGAGAATACTTAGGGAACTGATTACTGGCTGGATCTGTCTCGCCCCTTTCGACCCCCCCCCCTTTTCTTCTTCTGGCCTCCTCTGTCTCCTTCCTCTTTCTTCTCTTCTCTGTGTAACTCCGTGAACATTTCTGAGGGATGAAGACTGTGGAGAGCACATAGGGAAGTGATTACTGGCTAGCTTGCGCGCTCCTCATTTGATTCCCCCTCTTCTCCTCCTGGTCACCTCTATCTCCCTCCTCCCCTTCTCTTCTCCATGTAACACTGTGTACCACTCTGGGTGTCCCTCACCGTGGAGAAACTTTTCATCATTAACCTAGATGTTCTATCGTTGGTGCTGTATGATGAAGTCATGAGGCTACTGTAAGAATACGACTGAAAACCAGAGTCAGGAGGCTTAAGTCCAAATCCTGAGAACACCAGAGAACTCCTGAATCCAGGAAGCATTAATCGATAGGAGCTCATCAAACACCTCCATACCTACACTGAAACCAAGCACCACCCAAGGGCCAACAAGTCCCAGAATAAGATATACCACATAAATTCTCCAGCAACACAGGAACATAGCCTTGAGCTAAAATATACAGGCTGCCCAAAGTCACACCAGACACACTGACATCTCAAAACTCACTACTGGACACTTCATTGTACTTCAGAGAGAATAAATCCAGCTCCAACCACCAGAACATCAACACAAGCGTCCCCAACCAGGAATCCTTGACAAGCCACCCATCCAACCGCACCCACAGCAAGGAACCTCCACAATAAAGAGGAACCACAAACTGCCAGAAAACAGAAAGGCCACCCCAAACACAGCAATATAAACAAGATTAAAAGGCAGAGAAATACCCAGCAAGTAATGGAACAGGATAAATGCCCTCCAAAACAAACAAAAGAGGAAGAGATAGGGAATCTACCTGATAAAGAATTCCAAATAATGATAGTGAAAATGATCCAAAATCTGAAAAACAAATTGGAGTTACAGATAAATAACCTGGAGTCAAGCATCAAGAAGATGCAAGAAACGTTTAACAAGGACTTAGAAGAATTAAAAAAGAGTCAAAATATAATGAATAATGCAATAAATGAGATCAAAAACACTCTGGAGGGAAGCAACAGAAGAATAATGAAGGCAGAAGATAGGATAAATGAAGTAGAAGATAGAATGATAGAAATAAATGAAACGGAGAGGAAAAAGAAAAAAGAACTAAAAGAAATGAGGACAACCTCAGAGACCTCTGGGAAAATGTTAAAGGTACCAACATTCGAATCATGGGAGTCCCAGAAGAAGAAGACAAAAAGAAAGACCATGAGAAAATACTTGAGGAGATAATAGTTGAAAACTTCCCTAAAATGGGGAAGGAAATAATCACGCAAGTCCAAGAAACCCAGAGAGTCCCAAACAGGATAAGCCCAAAGCAAAACACCCCAAGACACATATTAATCAAATTAACAAAGATCAAACACAAAGAACAAATATTAAAAGCAGCAAGGGAAAAACAACAAATAACACACAAGGGGATTCCCATAAGGATAACAGCTGATCTTTCCATAGAAACTCTTCAGGCCAGAAGGGAATGGCAGGACATACTTAAAGTGATGAAAGAAAATAATCTACAGCCCAGATTACTGTACCCAGTAAGGATCTGATTCAAATATGAAGGCAAAATCAAAAGCTTTGCAAACAAGCAAAAGCTGAGAGAATTCAGCACCACCAAAACAGCTCTCCAACAAATGATAAAGAATCTTCTTTAGACAGGAAACACAGAAAGGGTGTATAATCTCGAACCGAAAACAATAAAGTAAATGGCAACAGGATAATCCTTATCAAAAATTACCTTAAATGTAAATGGATTGAATGCCCCAACCAAAAGACAAAGACTGGCTAAATGGATACAAAACCAAGACCCCTATATATGTAGTCTACAAGAGACCCATCTCAAAACAAGGGACACATACAGTGAAAGTGAAAGGCTGGAAAAAGAAATTTCATGCAAATAGAGACCAAAAGAAAGCAGGAGTAGTAATACTCATATCAGATAAAATAGACTTTCAAACAAAGTCTGTCAAAAGAGACAAAGATGGACACTAAATAGTGATCAAAGGATCAATCCAAGAAGAAGATATAACAATTATAAATATATGCACCCAACATAGGAGTACCACAATATGTAAGGCAAATGCTAACACGTATAAAAGGGGAAATTAACAATAACACAATAATACTGGGAGATTTTAATACCCCATTCACAACTATAGCTAGATCAACTAAATAGAAAATTAACAAGGAAATGGAAACTTTAAATGATACAATACACCAGTTAGACCTAATTGATATCTATAAGACATTTCACCCCAAAACAATGAATTTCACCTTTTTCTCAAGCACACACGGTACCTTCTCCAGAATAGATCACATCCTGGGCCATAAATTTAGCCTTTGTGAATTCAAAAAAAACTTGAAGTCATTCCAAGCATCTTTTCTGACCACAATGCAGTAAGATTAGATGTCAATTACTGGAGAAAAACTATTAAAATTTCCAACATATGGAGGCTGAACAACACAATGCTGCATAACCAACAAATCACAGAAGAAATCAAAAAAGAAATCAAAATTGCATAGAAGCGAATGAAAATGAAAACACAACAACCCAAAACCTATGGGACACTGTAAAAGCAGTGCTAAGGTGAAGATTCATAACATTACAGGCTTACTTCAAGAAACAAGAAAAAAGGCAAAAAAGTAACCTAACTCTACACCTAAAGCAACTAGAACAGAAAGAAATGAAGAACCTCAGGGTTAGTAGAAGGAAAGAAGTCTTAAAAATTAGGGCAGAAATAAATGCAAAAGAAACAAGAGAGATCATAGCAAAAATCAACAAAGCTAAAAGCTGGTTCTTTGAGAAGATAAATAAAATTGACAAGCCATTAGCCAGACTCATCAAGAAACAAACGGAGAAAAATCAAATCAACAAAATTGGAAATGAAAATGGAGAAATCACAACAGAAAACACAGAAATACAAAGGATCATAAGAGACTATTATCAGCATCTATATGCAAATAAAATGGACAACTTGGAGGAAATGGACAAATTCTTAGAAAAGTGCAACTTTCAAAACCAGAACCAGGAAGAAATGGAAAATCTTAACAGACCCATCACAAGCACGGAAATTGAAACAGTAATCAGAAATCTTCCAACAAACAAAAGCCCAGGACCAGATGGCTTCACAGCTGAATTTTACCAAAAATTCAGAGAAGAGCTAACACCTATCCTACTCAAACTCTTTCAGAAAATTGTAGAGGAAGATAAATTTCCAAACTCATTCTATGAGGCCAACATCACCCTAATACCAAAATCTGACAAAGATGCCACAAAAAAAAGAGAAAAATATAGGCCAATATCACTGATGAACAGAGATGTGAAAATCCTTAACAAAATCCTAGCAAACAGAATCCAACAATATATTAAAAGGATCACATATCATGACCAAGTGGGCTTTATCCCAGGAATGCAAGGATTTTTCAAAATCTGCAAATCAATCAATGTAATACACCATATTATCAAATTGAAAAATAAAAACCATATGATTATTTCAAAAGATGCAGAGAAAGCCTTTGACAAAATTTAACATCCATTTGTGATAAAGACCCTCCAAAAAGCAGGAATAGAAGGAACATACGTCAATATAATAAAAGCTATATATGACAAACCCACAGAAAACATTATCCTAAATGGCGAAAAACTGAAAGCATTTCCCCTAAAGTCAGGAACAAGACAAGGGTGACCACTCTCACCACTACTATTCAGCATAGTTTTGGAAGTTTTGGCTACAGCAATCAGAGCAGAAAAAGAAATAAAAGGAATCCAGATTGGAAAAGAAGAAGTAAAACCCTTACTGTTTGCAGATTACATCATCCTATACACAGAAAACCCTAAAGACTCCACCAGAAAATTATAAGAGCTAATCAATGAATATAGTAAAGTTGCAGGATATAAAATTAACACAGAGAAATCCCCTGTGTTCCTATATACTAACAATGAGAACACAGAAAGAGAAATTAAGGAAACATTTCCATTCACCATTGCAACAAAAAGAATAAAATACTTAGGAATATATCTACCTAAAGAAACAAAAGACCTATATATAGAAAACTATAAAACACTGGTGAAAGAAATCAAAGAGGACACAAAAAGGTGGGGGAATATACCATGTTCATGGATCAGAAGAATAAATATAGTGAAAATGAGTATACTACCCAAAGCAATCTATAGATTCAATGCAATCCCTATCAAGCTACCAACGGTATTCTTCAGAAAACTAGAACAAATAATTTCACAATTTGTATGGAAATACAAAAAACCTCGAATAGCCAAAGCAATCTTGAGAAAGAAGAATGAAAATGAAAGAAATCATCCTGCCTGACTTCAGGCTCTACTACAAAGCCACAGTCATCAAGACAGTATGGTACTGGCACAAGGACAGAAACATAGATCAATGGAACAGAACAGGAAGCCCAGAGATAAATCCACACACCTATGGGCACCTTATCTTTGACAAAGGAGTCAAGAACATACAATGGAGAAAAGACAATCTCTTTAAGAAGTGGTGCTTGGAAAACTGGTCAACCATTTGTAAAAGAATGAAACTAGAATACTTTCTAACACCATACATAAAAATAAACTCAAAATGAATTAAAGATCTAAATGTAACCAGAAACTATCAAACTCCTAGAGGAAAACATAGGCAAAACACTCTGTGACATAAACCACAGCAGGATCCTCTATGACCCACCTCCCAGAATATTGGAAATAAAAGCAAAAATAAACAGATGGGACCTAATTAAAATTAAAAGCTTCTGCACAAAAAAGGAAAGTATAAGCAAGGTGAAAAGACAGCCTTCAGAATGGGAGAAAATAATAGCAAATGAAGCAATGGACAAAGAATTAATCTCAAAAATATACAAGCAACTCCTGCAGCTCAATTCCAGAAAAATTAACGACCCAATCAAAAAGTGGACCAAAGAACTAAACAGACATTTCTCCAAAAAAGACATACAGATGGCTAACAAACACATGAAAAGATGCTCAACATCACTCATTATCAGAGAAATGCAAATCAAAACCACAGTGAGGTACCATTTCTTGCCAGTCAGAATGGCTGCTATCCAAAAGTCTACAAGCAATAAATGCTGGAAAGGGTGTGGAGAAAAGGGAACCTGATTACACTGTTTGTGGCAATGCAAACTAGTACAGCCACTCTGGAGAACAGTGTGGAGATTCCTCAATAAGCTGGAAATAGTACTGCCATATGACCTTGCAATCCCACTGCTGGGCATACACACCAAGGAAACCAGAATTGAAAGAGACACGTGTACCCCAATGTGCATCGCAGCACTGTTTATAATAGCCAGGACATGGAAGCAACCTAGATGTCCATCAGCAGACGAACGGATAAGGAAGCTGTGGTACATTTACACAATGGAATATTACTCAGACATTAAAAAAATGCATTTGAATCAGTTTTAATGAGGTGGATGAAACTGGAGCCTATTATACAGTGTGAAGTAAGCCAGAAAGAAAAACATCAATATAGAATACTAACACATATATATGGAATTTAGTAAATTGGTAAAGATAACCCTGTATGCGAGACAGCAAAAGAGAAACAGATGTGTAGAACAGTATTTCAGACTCTATGGGAGAGGACGAGGGTGGGATGATATGGGAGAATGGCATGGAAGCATGTAAATTATCTTATGTGAAATGCATCGCCAGTCCAGGTTCAATGCATGATACAGGGTGCTCGGGGATGGTGCTCCAGGATGACCCAGAGGGATGGGATGGGGAGGGAGGTGGGAAGGGGGTTCTGGAAGGGGAACACATGTACACCCATGGCAGATTCATGTCAATGTATGGCAAAACCAATACAATATTGTAAAGTCAAAAAGCAGACAGATAAATAAATTAAGATATATATGTATGCTGTCTAGGTTGATCATAGTTTTTCTTCCAAGGAGAAAGTGTCTTTTAATTTCATGGCTGCCTTCACCATCTGCAGTGATTTTGGAGCCCAATCTGTCACTGTTTTCATTGTTTCCCCATCTATTTGCCATGAAGAGATGTGAGAGGATGCCATAATCTTTATTTTATGAATGTTGAGTTTTAAGCCAGTTTTTCACTCTCGTCTTTCACTTTCATCAAGAGGCTTTTTAGTTACTCTTCACTTTTTGCCATAAGGGTGATGTCATCTGCATATCTGAGGTTATTGATATTTCTCCCAGCAATCTTGATTCCAGCGTGTGTTGCTTCATCCAGCCGAGCATTTTGCACAGTGTACTCCTCATAAAAGTTAAATAAGCAGGGTGACAACATACAGCCTTGACTTACTCCTTTCCGAATTTGAAACCAGTCCATTGTTCCATGTCCGGGTCTAACTGTTGCTTCCTGACCTGCATACAGATTCCTCAAGAGGCAGGTCAGGTGGTCTGGTACTCCCATCTCTTTCATAATTTTCCAGTTTATTGTGATCCACACAGTCAAAGGCTTTGACATAGTCAATAAACAGAAGTAGATGTTTTTCTGGAACTCTCTTCTTTTTTCTAAAATGCAACCCATGTAGGCAATTCGACCTCTGGTTCCTCTACCTTTTCTGAATCCATGTTGAACAACTCGAAGTTCTCGGTTCATGTACTATTGAAGCCTCTCTTGGAGAATTTTGAGCATTACTTTTCTAGTGTATGTTCAGTTCAGTCGCTCAGTCGTGTCCGATTTTTGCAACCCCATGAATCACAGCACGCCAGGCCTCCCTGTTCATCACTAACTCCCGGAGTTTACCCAAACCCATGTCCATCGAGTCGGAAATGCCATCCAACCATCTTATCCTCTGTCGTCCCCTTCTCCTCCTGCCCTCAATCCTTCCCAGCATTTAGGGTATTTTCCAATGAGTCAACTCTTCGCACGAGGTGGCCAGAGTATTGGAGTTTCAGCTTGAACATCAGTCCTTCCAATGAACACCCAGGACTGATCTCCTTTAGGATGGACTGGTTGGATCTTCTTGCAGTCCAAGAGATTCTCAAGAGTTTTCTCCAACACCACAGTTCAAAAGCATCAATTCTGCGGTGCTCAGCTTTCTTCACCATCCAACACTCACATCCATACATGACGACTGGAAAAACCATAGCCTTGACTAGACGGACCTTTGTTGGCAAAGTAATGTCTCTGCTTTTTTTTTTTTTTCACGTTTGACATATACTTTATTTTTTTATTTTTTTATTTTTTTTTAACTATTGCAAAGTCAAGACACTGATTTTTTAATGGATCTAGAAAAACATTTTTTTTTATTTTATAAATTTATTTATTTTAGTTGGCACAGATGCATAGAACAATTTTATGTCTCTGCTTTTAAATATGCTACCTAGGTTGGTCATAACCTTCCTTCCAAAGAGTAAGCGTCTTTTAATTTCATGGCTGCAGTCACCATCAGCAGTGATTTTGGAGCCCCAAAAAATAAAGTCTGACACTGTTTCCACTGTTTCCCCATTTATTTCCCATGAAGTGATGGGACCAGATGCCATGATCTTAGTTTTCTGAAAGTTGAGCTTTAAGCCAACTTTTTCACTCTCCTCTTTCACTTTCATCAAGAGGCTCTTTAGTTCTTCGCTTTCTGCCATAAGGGTGGTGTCATCTGCATATCTGAGGTTATTGATATTTCTCCCAGCAATCTTGATTCCAGCTTGTGTTTCTTCCAGCCGAGAGTTTCTCATGATGTACTCTGCATATAAGTTAAATAAGTAGGGTGACAATATACAGCCTTGACGTATTCCTTTTCCTATTTGGAACCAGTTTGTTGTTCCATGTCCAGTTCTAACTGTTGCTTCCTGACCTGCATACAGGTTTCTCAAGAGACAGGTCAGATGGTCGGGTATTCCCATCTCTTTTAGAATTTTCCAGTTTGTGGTGATCCACACAGTCACAGGCTTTGGCATAGTCAATAAAGCAGAAATAGAGTATGAGATCAGTGCAATTTTACTGTAGTTTGAACATTCTTTAGGATTGGAATTGAAACTGAACTTTTCTGGTCCTGTGGCCACTGCTGAGTTTTCCAATTTTGCTGCCATATTGAGTGCAGCACTTAAACAGCATCATCTCTTAGGATTTGAAATAGCTCAACTGGAATTCCATCACTTCCACTACTTTTGTTCATAGCTCGTAGTGTACATTTAAAGTGTACATCATCATGATTTGATGTGCATATATATTGTGAAAGGATTCTCACATTTAGTTAATTAACATATATATGCATCACCCCACATACTTATCTTTTTTTTTTCCCCTGTTTTTGGTGAAAACACTTGAGTCCTACTTTCTTAGCAAAATACAGTATTATCAACAATAGTCATGGTTTATGCTACAGTCTCTGATCGTATTCATCTTATAGCTGGAAGTTTGTACCCTTTTATTAACCTTTCCCTATTTTCCTCAATTCCCAGCCCTTGGCAACCACTTTTCTACTCTGTTTCTATGAATCGTTTTTTAGATTTTACAGATAAGTAATACCAAGCAATATTTGTGTTTGTCTGGCTTTTTTCACTTAGCATAAATACTCAAGGTCCATCCATGTTGTCAAATAGGAGGATTTACTTCTTTCATATACCTTTCTTATAATGATATTCCATATATATAATCACCTTTATTCATTCATCCTTTAGTGTATGATTAAGTTGTTTCCATACCTTGGCTATTGTGAACAATGCCTCAGTGAACATGTGGATGCAGAAATCTCTTTTATATTCTGTTTTCATTGCCTTTGGATATATACCTAGAAGATGGATTGTTGGATCAGCGTCTTCACTTCTTTTTGTTATCTTTGACATTAAGCTTTTAAAATTAAAGGACTCAGCCTAAGGTGATATGAATACCTTGGAGAGATTTTCAAACTACCTAAAAATTGGTCCAGACTTTCTAAATCAGCATCTGAGAGGTGATACCAAAAATCTGTGTTTTATACAATATTGCTTGAGTAGTTTTGGCACCTATCCCTCATTAAGCTATTCAGTACAGAAAGAAAGCTTTGTAATTGTCTTTCTTTGGGTGCCAGTATACTGCCTCCTGTGATCAGGTAGAGACTTAGGACTTTTCAGTGCCTGTAAGAGTACCTCTATCACTTGCTCCTTTATCAACTTCCTCCCAGTCCCTCTCCTAGGTGTCCACAACATAATCCACAGTGACAGCCAGGCTTGTACTCATCTGCACATTTGTCATTTTATTAGGTGCTACCTTATCTCATCATTGTTCTCCCTCAGGAGCTGGTCAGCCATGCTTAAGAGTTAGTCCCTTCCTACTCAGAAGGACTCAATTAACCTGCCTGTACCTGAGACTCTGATCCTTAAATTAGGGGAAATCAGCCTTTGCGAGCTCCCCAGCTGGATAAACAAATGGATGACACCCCATGATTGTTTGGGCAGCAAGGTGCTATCTGTCTCGGCTGTGTTGACTTCATCGTTGTAGTTTTCCTTCTGCCACAGACCTGAGGATTACTACTTGGTGAGTGATTCATGCAAAATGAGGAATGCAGCTCAGTACAATCCTTCTTCCGTGGCTGTCTCAGTTTTGTTCCATGGTCTCAGTTTCTTCTTACCAGAAAAAGTGGTCCCCTCACTTGATTAGTTAGTTTGATATGACTTCACATTGGTGTGAGCATTCAGTCACATGTTAAATGTTTCCAGATGTACAAGGAGACAGCCTGAAGCAGTGTAACTATCTCAGACTTTCGAGCCAGCTTGATCTGGGTTCAAATCCCAGCTCTGCCCCTTAAAGCATTTTAGCCTTGGGCCAGTGACCACCTTTGATTGATTTTCCACTTGGTATCTACAAAATGGAGATAATAATAAAATGCCAACTGCCAAAGGAGTCTAATGGAATTATAATAAAAAAATTATATTAGGCACATATGTTAGACACTTGTTAGACACAGGCTTATTCCTCTTTTTTGCTGATGGGTGGGGCTAGAAGAAATCAACCCTGAATATTCATTGGAAGGACTGATGCTGAAGCTGAAGCTCCAATTCTTTGGCCATCTGATTCAAAGAGCCAACTCATTAGAAAAGACCCTGATTCTGAGAAAGATTGAAGTCAGGAGGAGAAGGGGATGACAGAAGATGAGATAGTTGGATGGCATCACTGACTCAATGGACATGAGTTTGGGCAAGCTCTGGAGATAGTGAAGGACAGGGAAGCCTGATATGCTGCAGTCCATGGGGTCGCAAAGAGTTTGACACGACTGAGTGACTGAACAACAACAACATTCCTCTTTTGGCTCCTCTTACAAAGGAGGGCAGAGTCCACACAACATCCCCTGTCTTTATATTTTTATTACCCAAATGAGAGCACAAATAAAAATAATTACTGGAAGAATATCATCAAATATCCATTTCATCACCCCTAGATCAACCCTTTTTTAAATCTCCAACTTTATCTCCCCTTTCTTCCCCTCTCAGTGACTTCCCTCAGTGTCTCTAAAACAGTGGACTCAGGTGAGGCAAGTAAGGTGTCTAGAGTGTAGTTGAAGGAGGTGCTCAATCTCTCACTCAATCCTGAGAGCATGTGCTCCCGACGGGGTTCACTCTAGCCTTGATTTGTTGTGGATTCCACTTCTCTCAATTCATCATGTGCTACACTAAAAACAACTATTGTCTTTCTCTTGGTGATTCAGATGTAATTTAGATTAATCAACAGCAGAGCTCAGGCAATTTTTCTCACTGGGTTGAATATAAACATACAGGTTCTTGAGCCCTGTCCTAGACCTTTAAAGGTACATTTAATGCTTGAACAACACAGATGGAACTGCACAAATCCACTTATGAGCATATTTTTTTCAAGAAACAGGTACTACAGATACTATATGATTCGTGATTTGTTGAACCTGTCAATATGGAATCACAGATATGGAGGGTCAATTTTAAGTTATACACAGATTTTCAACTCTGTGGGATCAGCTTCCCTAATCCCCATGTTCAAGGGTCAAGTGATCACCACCCTGTTTGCACATTAGATTTATGTGAAACCTAGACTCTACCTCCACTGTTTTATTGACTATGCCAAAGTGTGTGTTGACTGTGTGGATCACAACAACCTTTGGAAAATTCTTAAAGAGATGGGAATACCAGACCACCTGACCTGCCTCTTGAGAAATCTGTATGCAGGTCAGGAAGCAATAGCTAGAACTGGACATGGAAATATCAATAAGCTCAGGTATGCAGATGACAACACCCTTATGGAAGAAAGAGAAGAAGAACTAAAGAGCCTCTTGATGAAAGTGAAAGAAGAGAGTGAAAAAGTTGGCTTAAAACTCAACATTCAGAAAACTAAGATCATGGCATCTGGTCCCATCACTTCATGACAAGTAGATGGGGAAACAGTGGAAACAGGGGCATACTTTATTTTGGGGGGCTCCAAAATCACTGAAGATGGTGACTTCAGCCATGAAATTAAAAGACGGTTACTCCTTGGAAGAAAGTTATGACCAACCTAGACAGCATATTAAAAAAGCAGAGACATTACTTTGCCAACAAAGGTCCATCTAGTCAAAGCTATGGTTTTTCCAGTAGTCATGTATGGATGTGTGAGTTGGACTATAAAGAAAGCTGCGTGCCAAAGAATTGGTGCTTTTGAACTGTGGTGTTGGAGAACACTCTTGAGAGTCCCTTGGACTTCAAGGAGATCCAACAAGTCTGTCCTAAAGGAAATCAGTCCTGAATATTCATTTGAAGGACTTTTGCTGAAGCTGAAACTCCAATACTTTGGCCAGCTGATGAGAAAAACTGACTCATTTGAAAAGACCCTAAGGCTGGGAAAGATTAAAGGTGGGAGGGGAAGGGGACGACAGAGGATGGTTGGGTGGCATCACTGATTCAATGGACGCGAGTTTGAGTAAACTCCGGGAGTTGGTGATGGACAGGGAGGCCTGGGGTGCTGCAGTCCATGGGGTCGCAAAGAGTCAGACACGACTGAGCGACTGAACTTAACTGAGACTCTACCTTCAGGGATTTGGGTTCAGTTGTTCTAGGGTGGAGCCAAATAAGTTTTAAAACCTTTCAAGATAATTTTTATAGATGATTAGAGTCAAGTCACTAAAGTCAGGTCAAGGAATCTGCTCCCAGGTGATTCTTATACTAACGGAATTAAATATTTTTTTATAAAAATCCAATGGCTTTCTTTTATGCTCCCAGCCCTGAAATCAGGCTCAGGTTCCAGTCCTTACATGTACAATGCTTACACATATAATAATTTACATATATAATGTATATAGGGCTTCCCAGGTAGCATAGTGGTAAAGAATCCGCCTGCCAATGCAAGAGATGCAGGAGACACTGGTTTGACTCCAGGGTTGGGAAGATCCCTTGGAGTAGGAAATGGCAACCCACTCCAGGATTCTTGCCTGGGAAATCCCACTGACAGAGGAGTCTGACAGGCTACAGCCCACGAGGCTGCAAAGAGTCAGACATGACTGAGCACACAAATACAGCATTATATATATATATATATATATATATATATATATATATATATATATATATATACACACACACACATATATGATATAGTCTCTGATTTCCAGTTGCAAGGCCTTGGACTAGTTACTAAACAAAGCAAAATATCTTACCGGTGTTTGTTTCTCCAGTTTTTAGCATAGTGGCAGGCACACATCAGTTCAATGAATGTTTCCCAAGTGTGTGAATGAATGAATTACCAGAGAATCTGTATTTGCCTTCACTCTCAAACGGATCTTGTCCATGTCTCAAGACTGTAAACACCTCACTGATGGGCCACTCATTCCATCCCCAAATGCTGCCAACCTGCCCATGGCTCTAATCAAGAGGAGACCTGATTTATGTTGCCAATAGAATGAGGCAGGGAGATGGAATCCTCCATCACTGATTTATCACCGAGTCCCTGAAAATTGAATACGGAGGGAGAGGGGGGTATGAAGAATGACTTAAGAGCTACCCCCATCACATTTGTTATGAGGTCCTTTCACTCTGCCAGAGTACTACTGTCTGTCTGTTGCTGCTAATACAAAAATTCTAAAATGCTTACAAAAATATATGGCAAGTTCTATGCCTGTGTCTTCTACCTGACTTTCATCATAGCCCTGACAGTGATGAAGGAAAAAGCAAACTTGATTTCGTTATTGTTGTTCAGTCACTCAGTCGTGTCAAACTCTTTGTGACCCCATGAATTGCAGCATGTCAGGTTTCCCTATTTTTCACTATCTCCCAGAGTTTGATCAAACTCATGTCCATTGAGTCAGTGACACCATCCAACCATCTCATTCTCTGTCTAACCCTTTTCCTGTCCTCAATCTTTCCCAGCATCAAGGTCATTTCCAATGAGTCAACCCTTCGCATCAAATGGCCAAAGTATTGAAGCTTCAACTTCAGAATCCATCCTTATAATGAATATTCAGGGTTGATTTCCTTTTCAATTGACTGGTTTGATCTCCTGGATTTCAGAGGCTTAATTAATTTACTCTTACAGGCTATAGCTGTAATACTCCTTGGTGAATGACTATAGTATATTAAAGCAAAATATGTTTCCTCCATATAGTGAATATTGATTAAAGAGTTTGTTTTAAAACACTGATGTTATTTTGGTTCTTTGTTTAACTTATTCAAATACATACTTCAATTGAAAGCCTAAGAGCTCAAAAGGATTGTATTGATCCTTGATCGCCCTCTATTGGTCATATGGTGAAGTACTACCTGTTTTTGACAGGTTAAAAACTACAGCTACTTTTAGAAAGTACTGGTCTTTTGAACTCCAACCTACTTTTACAGGTCAACTAGATGTGTGTAAAGAGACTCTTCTCAACTAAACCCTAAATCATCTGCCTTATTTTGGCATATTCTAGTTACTGAAAGATCATGTGACTTAATACAGTTGATGATTTATAAAGAAACATGGCCAGGAGCCAGGAGACCAGAGTGCATATGGGCCTATCCCTGATAGCTCAGTTGGTAAAGAATCTGCCTGCAATGCAGGAGACCCCAGTTTGATTCCTCAGTCGGGAAGATCCACTGGAGAAGGGATAGCCTACCCATTCCAGTATTCTTGGGCTTCCCTTGTGGTTCAGCTGGTAAAGTATCCGCCTGCAATGTGGGAGACCTGGGTTCAATCCCTGGGTTGGGAAGATCCCCTGGAGAAGGGAAAGGCTACCCACTCTAGTATTCTGGCCTGGAGAATTCCATGGACTGTATAGTCCATGGGGTTGCAAAGAGTCAGACATGACTGAGCAAGTTTCACTTTCAATTCACTTTCTCATCTGTGAAGGGAAGATTTCCGTAAGAGAGGCCCATGGCTCTGTTTTATTCTTTCCAACTGTTGAGGTATAGAGACTATACCCCAGGTTAAGAGCCCAGTGCCCTGATTTCTAGTCCTGATTGTAACTTTTGCTATAGAGAAAAGAAAGATGGGATGGAATCTCTAGAGCTTCTTTGAATTCACATGAGCACATATAAATGACACGGAGAAATTCTCAATAGGATAATTCCAGTTAAAATCCTTTCAGTTTTTCAGTTTTTTTTTTTCTATGAACATTCTCCAGAAAACACAGGGCTTGTCCCTTACATAGCCACTTATATTTATAACTAAAACTATTGTCTCCACATAAGCAGTCCGAATAAACCCTAACATTTTTTATTCTTCAGAATATAGGGGAGGAAATAAATCTAACATTAGACTCTAGATGCAGGCTATTATATTTTTAAAAAATGAAGTGGCAAGGCCCTCCAAGTATGAAAAAGAACAGATGCCTCTGAGTACCTAAACTGAAACATCTAGAACAAAGCAGAGCTGCTTCCCTCTACAAAGTAGACTTACAATATGATCGGCATCCTTTTTCTTTCGTCCATTTGTGTTGGACTCCCAAGTCTCTGGTCACAGTGCATAGGACACATTAGCTTAGACAACGTGAGCACAAATGCTGAGAGTATTTAAGAAGGGCAGAGCAAGACAATCCTTGAAGAATATCTTTTTCTACCACAAGTGAAATATAAAATGCCACATAAATCAACATAAATCATTCCCTGACTTAGCAATGATCTGATCTAGTGTAAATTCACCAAGTTACAATAATAAAAAACAAAATCATAATTTTCCTACATTTAATTAGTCATTTATTTTACCAGTCACTTACATTGCATGCTTATTAAAACAACATGGGGAAGGGGTCGCTAGGAGCATTATTAGGCCCATTTTGTAGATGAAACTACAGAGATTATGTACCTTGCCAACACACACCAAAGTAAGCACTATTTCCAGATATTTAAAACCAGTAGGTGGATGTGGAGTGCGTCTCTCTCCACAGATACATCAGGAATACACCTTCAGACACAGATTTTGCAGAACACTAGCTAAGAGTAAGCAGGAGTATCTGACCACCAGAAAAGAATAGAATCACACAAAATTTGATAGGATGAAGGAAGTAGGGTGAAAAAGAGGAGAGTTAGCAGGACTGGATGTGCCCTTGGTGGGTGGGAGAACTGAAGCAGAGGTCTGATTTCCATATCAGGGCAATCGTTTAGGACACAGGAGAAACATCTGAGGCTAAGAGTAAAGCAGCTGATCTGTGACAGTCCAAATGAAATGAGAATCAGACAATCCTTGCCACAGCCATACCTACCCCGGACAGGGATGTGGGTCCCTTAAAAAGCACAGCAGCTGGGAGCTGGAGTGAATGGATGGCAGTGCAATCCCAGGGTGAGGGCTGTTGCTGATTGCTGAGAGATGGCCCAATGGGATGTGAAGGAGGAGACTGTGGTGGGAAAGGCCTGCGGAGGAAAACCAGGCAGCCATGGAGGCAAGGTGATACTGCTGAGTCATGCATAGGGGTGGAGCCATCACTGTAGCCTCTCTCTCCCAACACACCAGCTCTGGCAGCTGTACAATAGAGAAAAATGCCAGAGAAGCTGGCTCTTTAAGCACCTGATGCGACAAACTGAGTAGGACTACAGCCAGGGGTGCCCTTTAAGTGCCTAATGGGCAGAGCAACAGAGAAGGGCGAGCCAAAGAGGCCCTCTGATCGCCAGGCTGCCAAAGGCTAGAAAAATACTCTGATAAGGCCATAATCCCTGCAGCTGAGGCGGTCGGTGTCCCTACACACTTGGTGCTGCCAGGATCTCTGCAACCCAAGAAGCTGTGCCACCTTCATGCTCAATCCTCACTGGGCACAGCTGCCACAGGCTAGAAAAACCCCTAATAGCTCCATACCCCCTGTGACAATAGCCAACATCACCCCTGCAAAGCCAGCATTGCCAGGGTCCCCGTGACCCAAGCAACCATGCTATCTCCAATGCACAATCCCCAATGGGACAGAGCTGCTAGAGGCCAAGAAAAAACCCTAACAGCACCATATTTCCTGCTGCCCCAGCCACCAGCACCCCTGAGTACTCAGTGCTGCCAGGGCCCCTGCGACCCACACTGCTGCACCACCTCCGCACCTTGTCTCCAACTGGGGCAGACACAAGTCCTCCAGGGCAGGCTCAGGAGCAAACCCCTGTGGACTACTCACATGCAGAGGGGAGATAAAACCACAACTGAAACCCAGAGGCAGTGTGGCTAAGGAAGAAGACTCAAAACTTTCCCACCAGCTGTACAAGCTGCAGATTAAATCCACACGATCATCTAGACAGACTGTGTCTATGGAACATATAAAAGAACAATGAGAGTTTCTACAAAAGAAAATGCACTAGTTCTGACTGCTGTGGACTTTGGATGCAAGAACACACAGGAGTAGTACCAGATTACTGTGAGGTGCCCACACAGTAGGTTCAGAGACCAGCCTAGTATGGGAGGGCATCCTAGGGATGTGAGGTGTACTGTGGCTCCCAGCAAGGGAAAGGACGTTGACAGCTGAGATTCAAGAAAAGTATTTATTATTCTTATATTTTGACTTATTCTCTAGTTGCTTCTGGATCTTTTTTCCTTTTTTCTCCCATTTCCTCTGTTGTAGTAGTTGTTGATTTTATTAGTACTAATAAATCTATTTAAGATTTAGAGAATTTTTTTAATCACAGTTTTTCTTTCTTTTAAGTATTTCTGCCTCTACACTGGCCTTTTGTGGTTCTGTGAGGTTGTCCTTTTTATTTTATTATTTCTCTAACTTAAATTTTTTTTTTAGTTTTAATTGGAGGTTAATTAATTTACAATACTGTGGTGGTTTTTGCCATATATTCACATAAATCAGCCATGGGTATACACGTGTTTCCCATCCTTGAAACCCCTCCCACTTCCCTCCCCATCCCATTCCTCTGGGTCATCCCAGTGCAACAGCCCTGAGCACCCTACCTCATGCATTGGACCTGGACTGGCGATCTATTTCACATATAATAATATACATGTTTCAGTGCTATTCTTTCAAATCACCCCACCCTCGCCTTCTCCCACAGAGTCCAAAAGTCTGTTCTTTACATCTGTGTCTCTTTTGCTATCTCGTATATAGGGTCATTGTTACCATCTTTCTAAATTCCATGTATATGCGTTAATATACTGTATTGGTGTTTTTCTTTCTGGCTTACTTTGCTCTGTATAATAGGCTCCAGTTTCCTCCACCTCATTAGAACTGATTCAAATGCATTCTTTTTAACAGCTGAGGAATATTCCATTGTGTATATGTACCAGGGCTTCCTTATCCATTCATCTGCCAGTGAACATCTAGGTTGCTTCCATGTCCTGGCTGTTGTAAACAGTGCTGCGATGTACATTGGGGTACATGTGTCTCTTTCAATTCTGGTTTCCTTGGTGTGTATGCCCAGTAGTGGGATTGCTGAGTCATATAGCAGTTATGTTTCCAGTTTTTTAAGGAATCTCCACACTGTTCTCCATAGTGGCTGTACTAGTTTGAATTTCCACCAACAGTGTAAGAGGGTTCCCTTTTCTCCACACCCTCTCCAGCATTTATTGCTTGTAGACTTTTGGATAGCAGCCATTCTGACTGGCGTGAAATGGTACCTCATTGTGGTTTTGGTTTGCATGTCTCTGATAATGAGTGATGTTGAGCATCTTTTCATGTGTTTGTTAGCCATCTGTATGTCTTCTTTGGAGAAATGTCTGTTTAGTTCTTTGGCCCATTTTTTGATTGGGTCACGTATTATTCTGGAATTGAGCTGCAGGAGTTGCTTGTATATTTTTGAAATGAATTCTTTGTCAGTTGCTTCATTTGCTATAGTTTTCTCCTATTCTGAAGGCTGTCTTTTCACCTTGCTTATAGTTTCATTCATTGTGCAAAAGCTTTTAAGTTTAACTAGGTCCCATTTGTTTATTTTTGATTTTATTTGCATTACTCTGAGAGGTGGGTCATAGAGAATCCTGCTATGGTTCATGTCAGAGAATGTTTTGCCTAGGTTTTCTTCTAGGAGTTTTATAGCTTCTGGTCTTAAATTTACATCTTTAATCCATTTTGAGTTTATTTTTGTGTATGGTGTTAGAAAGTGTTCTAGTTTTACTCTTTTACAAGTGTTTGACCTATTTTCCCAGCACCATTGTTAAAGAGATCGTCTTTTCTCCATTGTATATTCTTGCCTGCTTTGTCAAAGATGAGGTGTCCATAAGTGTGTGGGTTTGTCTCTGGGCTTTCTATTTTGTTTCATTGATCTATGTGTCTGTCTTTGTGCTGGTACTATACTGTCTTGATGACTGTGGCTCTGTAGTAGAGCCTGAAGTCAGGCAGGTTGATCCCTCCAGTTCCATTCTTCTTTCTCAAGATTGCTTTGGCTATTCGAGGTTTTTTTGTAATTCCATACAAATTGTGAAATTATTTGTTCTAATTCTCTGAAAAATACCATTGGTAGCTTGATAGGGATTGCACTGAATCTATAGACTGCTTTGGGTAGTATACTCATTTTCACTATATTGATTCTTTCAATCCACAAACATGGAATATTTCACCATCTATTTGTGTCAACATTGATTTCTTTCATCATTGCTTTATAGTTTTCTATATAGGTCTTTTGTTTCTTTAGGTAGATTTATTCCTAAGTATTTTATTATTTTCATTGCAATGGTGAATGGAATTGTTTCCTTAATCTCTCTTTCTGTTTTCTCATTGTTAGTGTATAAGAACGCAAGGGATTTCTGTGTGTTAATTTTATATCCTGTAATTTTACTGTATTCATTGATTAGCTCTAGTAATTTTCTGGTGGAGTCTTTAGGGTTGTCTATGTAGAGGATCATGTCATCTGCGAACAGTGAGAGTTTTACTTCTTTTCCAATCAGGATTCTTTTTATTTCTTTTTCTGCTCTGATTGCTGTGGCCAAAACTTCCAAAACTATGTTGAATAGCAGTGGTGAGAGTGGGCATCCTTGTCTTGTTCCTGACTTTAGGGGAAATGCTTTCAATTTTTCACCATTGAGGATAATGTTTGCTGTGGGTTTTTTATTATGTTGAGGTATGTTCCTTCTATTCCTGCTTTCTGAAGGGTTTTTATCATAAATGGATGTTAAATTTTGTCAAAGGCTTTCTCTGCATCTATTGAGATAATCATGTGCTTTTATCTTTGAATTTGTTAATGTGGTGTACCACATTGATTGATTTGCGAACATTGAAGAATCCTTGCATCCCTGGGATAAAGTCCACTTTCGTCATGATGTATGATCTTTTTAATATGTTGTTGGATTCTGTTTGCTACGATTTTGTTAAGGATTTTTGCATCTATGTTCATTAGTGATATTGACCTCTAGATTTCTTTTTTTATGGCATCTTTGTCTGGTTTTGGTATTAGGGTGATGGTGGCCTCATAGAATGAGTTTGGAAGTTTAATTTCCTTTGCAATTTTCTGGAAGAGTTTGAGTAGGATAGGTGTTAGCTCTTCTCTAAATTTTTGGTAGAATTCAGCTGCGAAGCCATCTGGTCCTGGGCTTTTGTTTGTTGGAAGATTTCTGATTACAGTTTCAATTTCTGTGTTTGTGATGGGTCTGTTGAGATTTCCTATTTCTTCTTGGTTGTTTTTGAAAGTTATACTTTTCTAAGAATTTGTACATTTCTTCCAAGTTGTCCATTTTATTAGCATATAGTTGCTGAGAGTAGTCTCTTATGATCCTTTCTTTTTCTGTATTATCTGTTGTGATTTCTCCATTTTCATTTCTAATTTTGTTGATTTGATTCTTCCTCCTTTGTTTCTTGATGAGTCTGGCTAATGGTTTGTCTATTTTATTTGTCTTCTCACAGAACCAACTTTTTGCTTTGTTGATTTTTTGCTATGGTCTCTTTTGTTTCTTTTGCATTTAAATTTATTATTTTGTCTATATTTATTATTTTTTTATCTTCCTACTTTTCTTATCCCATTGTAGCTATTCTTTAATATATAGAAATCTTCATCTAAGTCAATTTAACTTTGCATTTCTATTGTTTCTATCTTTTATTTCTTTTTCTCATCATGTTTGCTATTTTGTTTTGCTTTTGTTGCTTTAATCCCCAGTAGACACCTTGCTTTAGCTTTGTTCTCTAGTTTGTGCCTTAGAGCTTCTCTTTTTAACTGGTTTATATCATTGTTGGTTTCCTTTGTTCACTGAGTCAACCTATTGTACTTTACTTATTTATTGCTTGTACTGTTTTGGTTTTGTTTATATATATATATATATATATATATATATATATATATATATACACACACACACATATATATATATATATTTCATTATTTTAGTTATCATTTGCCTGATCTTGTACTTGCCATTTTGGGAATGAGTCTTTTGTTTCTTTTTTGTGTGTATTTATTTTAATCCCATTTAATGCCATAACAAACCATCTATGGAATCCCCATTCCCTTACCAGAAATCAGGCCCTGAGCCTTTGGAATGGAAGCACTGATGCCAATACTCTAGACTACCAGAGAATTCCTAACCCTTGGGAGTATTAATTAGTTAGAACTCCCACAAAGGGAACCACCTGTATACAAAACCCACATCACCCAGCTGCCAGCAGTACCCTGTGCAGGACTCCTCATCAAAAATTTGAAGAAGAGTTAAAGCCTATCCTTCTAAAATTCTTTCAAAAATTGCAAATGAAGGAACATTTCCAAACTCATTCTATGAGACCACCATCACCCTGTCACCAAAACCAGACAAAGACAACACAAAGAAACTGCAGGCCAATATCACTGATTAACATAGATGCAAAAATCCTCAACAAAATTCTCAGAAACAGAATTCTACAACACGTTAAGAAGCTCATACACCATGATCAAGTTGGGTTTACCCCATGGATACAAAGATTCTTCAATACATGCAAATCAATCAATGTGATACACCGTATTAACAAATTCAGAGGGTAAAAAACATATGATAATCTCAAAAGATGTAGAATAAGCCTTTGACAAAATTCAGTACCCATTTATGAAAAAAAAATAAAAACTTTCCAAAAAGTGGGCATACAAGGAACCTCCCTTAACATAGTAAAGGGCATATATAATAAACACTCAGCAAACATTACTCTCAATGGTGAAAAACTGAAAGCACTCTCTCTAAGATAAGGAACAAGACAAGGGTGTACACTCTCACCACTATTGTTCAATTCAGTTTTCAAAGTCCTAGCTACAGCAATCAAAGAATAAAAAGAAATAAAATAATTCAGATCAGATAAGAAGTAAAACTCTCACTGTTTGCAGATGACATGATAATATACATAGAAAACCCTAATGATACTATCAGAAGATTATTAGAACTAATCAGTGAATTTACCAAAGTCGCAGGATGCAAAATCAATACACAGAAATCACTTGCATTCCCATATACTAACAATGAAAAATCAGAAAGAGAAACTAAGAAATCAATTCCATTCACCATTGCAACAAAAAGAATAAAATATCTAGGAATAAATTGACCTAAGGAGACAAAAGAGTTGTATACAAAAGCCTATAAAACACTGATGAAGGAAACAAAAGACAACATAAGCAGATGGAGAGATATTCTGTTTCTGGGTTGGAAGAATCAATACTGTGAAAATAACTATAATACCAAATGCAGTCTACAGATTCAGTGTGATCTCTATCAAATTACCAATGGCATTTTTCAGAGAACCAGAAGAAAATACTTCACAAAGCATATGGAAACACAAGAGACTCCAAATAGCCAAAGCAATCTTGAGAAATAAGAATGGAGCTGGAGGAATCAACCTTCCTGCCTTCAGACTATAATACAAAGCTACAATCATCAAGGCAGTATGGTACTAGCATAAAAACAGAAACATAGAAAATGGAACAAGATAGAAAGCCGGAAGATAAACCCATCATCTATAAGTAACTTATTTCTGACAAAGGAGGCAAGAACAGACAATGGGGCAAAGACAGTCTGTTCAATAAGTGGTGCTGGAAAACTGGACAGGTACATGTAAAAAAAATGAAATTAGAACACTTATTAACACCACACATAAAGATAAACTCAAAATGGATTAAAGACCTAAATGTAAGACCTGAAACTATAAAGCTCTTAGAGGAAAAACAAGGCAGAACACTATGACATAAACCACAGCAAGATCCACTATGAACCACCTACTAGAGTAATGGAAATAGAAACAAAAATAAACAAATGGGACCTTATAAAACTTAAAAACTTTTGCACAGCAAAGGAAACTATAAATGAGGTGAAAAGACAATTCTCAGAAGGGAAGAAAACAATAGCAAATCAAACAACTGACAAATGATTAATTTTCAAAATATACAAGCAGTTCACACAAATCAATACCAGAAAAACAAAAAACCCAATCAAAAAGAGGGGAAAAGACCTAAGCAGACATTTCTCCAAAGAAGGGATACAGATGGCCAACAAACACATGAAAAGATGCTCACCATCACTCATTATTCAGTCAGTTCATCACCACAGTTCAAAAGCATCAATTCTTTGGCACTCAGCTTTCTTTATAGTCCAATTCTCACATCCATACCTGACTACAGGAAAAACCATAGCTTTGACTAGATGGACCTTTGTTGGAAAAGTAATGTCTCTGCTTTTTAATATGCTGACTAGGTTAAAGTGCCTGGGATAGATTTATGCTCATTATTAGAGAAATGCAAATCAAAACTATAATGAAATATCACCTCACACTGCTCAGAATGGCATTTATCAAAATGCCTACTAACAATAAGTGCTGAAGAAGGTGTGGAGAAGGGAACTCTCTTGCAGTGTTGGTGGGAATGTAAACTGATACAGCTGCTATGGAGATGTGGAGATTCCTTTAAAAACTAGGAATAAAACCACCATATGATCCAGCAATCCCACTCCTAGGCATATACTCTGAGGAAACCAAAATTGAAAAAGCCACATGTACTCCAATGTTCATTGCATCACTATTTACAATAACTAGAACATGGAAGCAACCAAGATGTCCATCTACAGATGAATGGATAAAGAAGCTGTAGCATATGTATACAATGGAACATTACTCAGCCATAAAAAGAAATATATTTGAATCAGTTGTGATGAGGTGGGTGAACCTAGAGCCTATTACACAGAGTGAAGTCAGAAAGAGAATAACAAATAACACATACTAACGCATGTATATGGAATTTAGAAAGATAGTACTCATGAAATTATTTGCAGGGTAGCAACAGAGACAGAGACATAGAGAACAGATTTATGGACACAGGCTTGGTGTAGGGGAGGAGAGAGTGTCATGTATGGAGAGAGTAATGTGGCAACTTGCATTACCATATGTAAAACAGATAGCCAATGGGAATTTGCTGTATGACCTAGGGAACTCAAACTGGAACTCTGTAACATCCTAGAGGTATGGGATGGGGAAAGAGGTTTAAGAGGAAGGGGACATGTGGCTGATTCACGTTGAGGTTTGGCAGAAACCAACACAATTCTGTAAAGCAATTTTAAAAATCATGCTGTAATGGATTCTCTAAGAAAAACATACAAATCATTCTAAGGTTGTTAGGGTTGTATGTATGTCTTTGTACATGCATGTGGGCATAGTGGCTTTAGTCGTGTCTGACTCTGTGCCACCCTATGGACTATAACACATCAGGCTCCTCTGTCTATGGCATTCTAAAGACAAAAATACTGGATTAGGTCACCATGCATCCTCCAGGATATCTTCCTGACCCATGGATCAAACCTGCATCTCCTGTCACCCCTGTAGTATAGGCAAATTCTTTTAAGTGTTGAGCTACCAGGGAAACCCATGTATGTTGGTATATGTGTGTATCTTCTTTTCCAAGGAAAGAAGAGAAATAAATCATGGATTACTAGGGGAAAACTTAAGCAAAAAGGCTGGGAGAAGAAATCTTTGAGTTTTATTCTTCACTGACTTCTCCAGAACAAGAGCTCTATTCAATGTGAGGATCATGCATAATGTTGACTGAGTGTTCCCTACCTAAAATGCATAGCCTCTGTGTGTGGGAAACATTTGTTGTTTGTTGTTCAGTAGCCAAATCATGTCCCACTCTTTGCGACCCTATGAACTGCAGCATACCATGTTCCCCTGTCATTCATGATCTCTCAGAGTTGCACAGATTCATGTCCATTGAGGTGGTGATACTATCTAACCATCTTATCCTTTGCCACTCCCTTCTCCTTTTGCTTTCAATTTTTTCCAGCATCATGGGAAAATGAGGCAGGAGTTTGCATCATTCCAATGAAGATGATGCAATTCCAATGAGGCAGAACTTTGCATCATCAAGTGACCAAAATATTGGAACTTTAACTTCAGCATCAGTCTTCCAGTGAACATTCAGGGTTGATTTCCTTTAGGATTGATTGGCTTGATCTCCTTGCAGTCCAAGGGACTCTCAAGAGTCTTATTCAGCACCACGATTTAAAAGTGATAATTCTTCAGAGCTCAGCCTTCTTTATGATTCAATTCTCATACCCATACATGACTACTTGAAAAACCATAGTTTAACTATATGTACTTTTGTCAGCCAAGTGATATCTCTACTCTTTAATACCCTAACTTTGTCATAACTTTCCTTCCAAGCAGCAAGTGTCTTTTAAACTCATGGCTGAAGTCATAATCAGCAGTGATTTTGGAGCCCAAGAAAACAAAATCTGTCACCACTTCCAATTTTCACCCTTCTATTGGCCATGGAGTGCAGATCATGGCTAAATGCCATGATCTTAGTTTTTCAAATGCTGAGTTTTAAACCAGCTTTTTCACTCTTCTCTTTACCTTCATCAAGAGGCTCTTTAGTTCCTCTTTACTTTCTGCCATTAAACTGGTATCATCTGCATATCTGAGTTTTTTGCTATTTCTCCTGGCAATCTTGATTCCAGCTTGTGATTCATCCAACCCTGCAATTCACAGAATATTCTCTGCATATAGGTTAAACAAGCAGGGTGACAATATACGGCCTTGTCATACTCCTTCCCCAATTTTGAAACAGTCAGTTGTCCCATGTCTGGTTCTAACTGTTGCCTCTTGACCCACATACAGGTTTCTCAGGAAAAATAATGTCATATGGTATTCTCATCTCTTTAAAAATTTTCCAGTTTCTTGTGATCCACACAGTCAAATGCTTTAGCATAGTTAAATGAAGCAGAAATAGATGTTTCTCTGGAATTCTCATGCTTTTTCAATGATCCAACAGATGTTGGCAACTTGATCTCTGGTTCCTATGCCTTTTCTAAACACAACTTGCATATCTGGAACTTTCTCATTTCACATACTGTTGAAGCCTAGCTGAAGGATTTTGAACATTACCTCGGTAGCATGTAAAATGAGTGCAACTGTGTGGTAGTTTGAACATTCTTTGGCACGGCCCTTCTTTGGGATTGGAATGAAAACTGATATTTTGAATCTGGTGGCCACTTTTGAGTTTTCCAAATTTGCTGACATATTGAGTGCAATACTTTAACACCATCATGTTTTAGGATTTGAAATAGCTCAGCTGGAATTCCATGACCTCCACTAGCTTGGTTCGTAGTAATGTTTCTTAAGGCCCATTTGACTAAACAATCCAAAATGTCTGACTCTAGATGAGTGACTACACAATTGTGTTTATCTTGAGCATGAAGATATTTTTTGTATAGCTCTTCTGTGTATGCATGTCACCTCTTCTTAATCTCTTATGCTTCTGTTCAATTCAGTTCAGTTGCTCAGTCATGTCCAACTCTTTGCAACCCCAGGGACTGCAGTACGCCAGGCTTCCCTGTCCATCACCAACTCCTGGAGCTCACTCAAACTCATGTCCATTGAGTCGGTGATGCCATCCAGCCATCTCATCCTCTGTCATCCCCTTCTCCTCCTGCCTTCAATCTTTCCCAGCATTAGGGTCTTTTCTAAGGAGTCAGTTCTTCACATTAGGTGGCTAAATTATTGGAGCTTCAGCATCAGTCCTTCCAATGAGTATTCAGGACTGATTTCCCTTAGGATTGACTGGTTTGATCTCCTTGCAGTCCAAGGGACTCTCAAGAGTCTTCTCCAAAACCACAGTTCAAAAGTATCAATTCTTCAGCGCTCAGCTTTGTTTATGGTCTGACTCTCAAATCCATACATGACTATTGGAAAAAACATAGCTTTGACTAGTTGTACCTTCGTCAACAAAGTAATGTTTCTGCTTTTTAATATGCTGTCTAGGTTTGTCATAGCTTTTCTTCCAAGGAGCAAACATCTTTTAATTACATGGCTGCAGTCACCATGTGCAGTGATTTTGGAGCCAAAGAAAATAACGTCTGTCACTGTTTCTGCTGTTTCGCCATCTATTTGCCATGATGTGATGGGACTAGATTCCATGATCTTGGTTTTCTGAATGTTGAGTTTTAAGTCAGTTTTTTCACTCTCCTCTTTCACCTTCATCAAGAGGCATTTTAGTTCCTCTTTGCTTTCTGCCGTAAGTGTGGTATCATCTGCATATCTAAGGTTATTGATATTTCTAAGTTAAATAAGCAGGTGACAATATGCAGCCTTGTCGTACTCCTTTCCCAATTTTGAACCAGTCATTGTTTCACGTCAGGTTATTTTGGGGTGGGGGTGGGGGCAGGGTTTGCTAATATATTTTTGTTTTGTTTTTTGCATATTTTCTAGGACTGTATTTAAACTATAACAGCATAGTGGAGTAGATGAGACAGAGACCAACTTGATTGACAAGGTCAAAAATATTTATTATCTGGTTCTTTACAGGAAGTGTTTGATGATCCCTGTTCTACAGTCAAATTTCTTAAGATTAAATACTGACTTTATCACTTTTTTTTTTATTTTTCCACTAGTCATGTATGGATGTGAGAGTTGGACTACAAAGAAAGCTGAGCACCGAAGAATTGATGCTTTTGAACTGTGGTGTTGGAGAAGACTCTTGAGAGTCACTTGGACTGCAAGGAGATCCAACCAGTCCATCCTAAAGGAAATCAGTCCTGAATATTCATTGGAAGGACTGATGTTGAAGCTGAAACTCCAATACTTTGGCCACCTGATGTGAAGAGCTGACTCTTTGGAAAAGACTCATTGCTGCTGGGAAAGATTGGGGGCAGGAGGAGAAGGGGACGACAGAGGATGAGATGGTTGGATGGCATCACCGACTCAATGGACATGAGTTTGGGTGGACTCTGGGAGTTGGTGATGGACAGGGAGGCCTGGCGTGCTGCGGTTCATGGGGTTGCAAAGAGTAGGACAGACTGAGCGACTGAACTGAACTGAACATCTCTATTTACCCAATTTTACTCAATGGATGAATTTTTTAAAAAGCCATTATTCATTCAGATATTTGAAAATGAACAAATGCCTGTCTGACAGCTTTATTCCTCATCTAAATATTTGGCTATTGTGTCTGCATGATTGGAAAAGTCATGAGTTTATTGTTGTACACTTGAAAGCACTAGAAAGCATCAACCTCTAGGGTTATGTTTCCTTTACTATTGAGATAATGGGAATTTTTCTGTCTAAAACTTGAAATGGACATTTTTATGTCCCTCTGGGAGAACAAAGCTAAATAATACTGTTCATCTTACATTAATGCTTATATCTCTATTGTGGTTCACTTTTATTTAGGACATATATATCTGCATGCCAGAAATGTATGGGAAAACACTAAATCATTCTCCATAAAACTTAGGAACCAAATTTAATTTGTCAGCTGTTTGCAAAAAAAAAAAATTAATGGCAACATACTTTATTTTTAACTAGCTCTAAAGGAGTTAGTACATGAAAATAAACTAAGACGTTTTTCTATATCACATTTGCTAAAGAAGAATCTGATAGCCTCCATTTTGAAAGGCACCTGGGAGTGAAGTGAAGATATGGCAAATAGGGGTGAACATTTTGGGCTTATTTAGTATTTTACTTATATACTTGTCTGCAATTTTACAATAAAGTCTGAAGACATCCTCACGGTAATTCTGACAATATTTTTATAGGCTTCCCAGGTGGTGCTAGTCATAAAGAACCCATCTGCCAATGCAGGAGACATAAGAGATGTCGGTTCAATCCCTGGGTTAGAAAGATCCCTTGGAGAAGGAAATTAAACTCGCTCCAGTATTCTTGCCTGAGAAATCCCATGGACAGAGAAGGTTTGTGGGCTACAGTCCATAGGATCGCAGAGTTGGATGAGACTGAGCTACTGAACATGCATAGGATCAAGTTTCTCTGATCTCCTCATCTCTCCCATCATAACTTCCCTCTACTTGTGAAGTAATCACTATTATTAATTTACTGTGTATCCTTCTAGACTTTTTAATATATAATTGCAAATATATGCATGTATTTTTACCTAAAGAGCACACTATGCATATTATCCAGAAAATTTGTTTATTAAGATATATTCTGGAGTCCCTGCCACAGAGAAACAAAGAGCTATGGAGCACTGTCACATCCTTTTTCATTGTTGTGGAGTATAATAGGGACCCACCATAGTTTATCTTAGTCTATCTCATTCCTTCTGCATGTTACTTGGGCTATTTCCAATGTCTTTACATTCAAACTATACAACACTAAATATCTTGTATGTACATCCTAGTATATATGTGTACATATTTCTCCAGGGTGTACACTAGGTGTAAGTACTATCACTGTGGCGTCAGGACATCCATACTCTTCTTCATTTACATTTTAATAGGCACCAAATACTTGCTCACCAATAATAATAGAATACCAATTTACACTCTCACCACCGGGATCCACTCTAGTTAGGACACATCACTGAGTTAACATTTAGGGAGGAAGTAAATAAGGAAGGAGAAACTGATGACTTCTAGCTCTCTGGGGTCGCATCCACACCCCAAGTAAATCCTGAGGGAGTGAAGAAATGCAGGACAGTGATGCTTCCCCACTAAACCTCTAGAATAATGCCTCCTTTTGCTACTTTGCCCTGGTTATTCAACCTTCAACTGATCCTCAGTTCAATTCAGCTCAGTAGCTCACTTGTGTCCGACTCTTTGACACCCCATGGATAGCAGCACAGCAGGCCTCCTTGTCCATCACCAGCTCCCAGAACTTGCTCAAATTCATATCCATAGAGTCAGTGATGCCATTCAACCACCTCATCCTCTGTCCTCCCATTCTCCTACTGCCTTCACTCTTTCTCAGCATCAGGGTCTTTTCCAGTGAGTCAGTTCATTGCATCAGGTGGCCAAAGCATAGGAGCTTCAGCTTCAGCATCCATCCTTTCAATGAGTATTCAAGACTGGTTTCCTTTAGGATTGAATGGCTTGATCTCCTGGCAGTACAAGGGACTCGGAAGAGTCTTCTCCAACATGACAGTTCAAAAGGACCAATTCTTTGGTGCTCAGCTTTCTTTACAGTCCAACTCTCACATACATACGTGACTACTAGAAAAACCATAGCTTTGACTATATGGACTTTTGTTGGCAAAGTAATGTCTCTGCTTTTCAATATGCTGTCTAGCTTGGTCATAGTTTTTCTTCCAAGAAACAAGTGTCTTTTAATTTTATGGCTGCAGTCATCATCTGCAGTGATTTTGGAGCCCAAGAAAATAAAGTCTATCACTGTTTCCATTGTTTCCTCATCTATTGGCCATGAAGTGATGGGACTGGACACCATGATCTTTGTTTTTTGAATGTTGAGTTTTAAGCCAGGTTTTTCACTCTCTTCTTCCACTTTCAAAGAGGATCTTCAGTTCCTCTTTGCTTTCTGCCATAAGCATGGTGTCATCTGCATATCTGAGGTTATTGATATTTCTCCCTGCAATCTTGACTCCAGCTAGTGCTTCATCCAACCTGGCATTTCGCATGATGTAGTCTGCATATAAGTTAAATAAGCAAAGTGAAAATGTATAGCCTTGATGTACTCCTTTCCAAATTTGGAACCAGTCCATTGTTCCACGTCCGATTCTAACTGTTGCTTCTTGACCTGCATACAGATTTCTCAGGAGGCAAGTAAGGTGTTCTGGTATTCCCATCTCCTGAAGAATCTTCCACAGTTTCTTGTGATCCACACAGTCAAAGGCTTTGGCATATTCAATAAAGTAGAAGTAGATGTTTTTCTGGAACTCTCTGTTGACAATTTGATCTCTGATTCCTCTGCCTTTTTAAATCCAGCTTGAATATCTGGAATTTCTTGGTTCACATACTGTTTAAGTCTGGCTTGGACAATTTTGGCCATTACTTTGCTAGCTCGTGAGATGAGTGCAATCGTGCAGTAGTTTGAGCATTCTTTGGCATTGCCTTTCTTTGGGATTGGAAGAAAACTGAACTTTTCCAGTCCTGTGGCCACTGCTGAGTTTTCCAAATTTGCTGGTATACTGAGTGCAGCACTTTAACAGCATCATCTTTTAGGATCTGAAATAGCTCAGCTGGAATTCCATTACCTCCACTAGCTTTGTTTGAAATGGTGCTTCTTAAGGCCCACTTATATTAGGACTCCAGGATGTCTGGCTCTAGGTGAGTGATCACATCATCATGGTTATTTGGGTCATTATGATTTTTTTGTATAATTCTGTGTATTCTTGCCACCTTTTCTTAAAATCTTCTGCTTCTGTTAGGTCCATACCGTTTCTGTCCTTTATTGTGCCCATCTTTGTATGAAATGTTCCCTTGGTATCTCTAATGTTCTTAAAGAGATCTCTAGTCTTACTCATTCTATTTTTTGATCCTAGATATCTGATGTAAGAATCTTCTGGACCCACACTTTCCTTGGATATGATCCTAATGCAATAGTCCACTGGAATTAGTAGCAATTATCATTTATTAAGTGACACACTTAGTATACACCAGCTGTCTGCACAATCCTATTTTCAGAATAGCTGTTTTAGAAAGGAATCATTTGGATCCATATTTTATAGATGAATATATAGTCAAAGAGGTTACATGTAACCATACAGGATGACAAAATCCTCTAAGTTGTAGAGCAGAAATCTAGACCCAGGCTTCATGATTCTGATGCTGATTTTGGGACTATGACCCACCAGGCTCCACTGCAAGCAATCATTCCATCCTCTGCCTTCCTAAGGCTCCTTATTTTTGCCTTGTTTATGTCAGGTACTGCTTTCTACCTTGAATTAGCTATTTGTGAATAAGATTTACCTTATCTTTTAGATTGCAAGTTTCTCAATGGAAAGATGCATGGCTGAGCCACCTCTTTCTATCAGTGTCTCAAAAAATAAAGCACCTTAAACAGGGTAGAGAGCTAATAAATATATTTTGAAAAAAAGAAATACACTATTCAATCTCATAAAATTTGTTTCCCTATGATCCAAGATCACTGAGTGTTCTCCAATCTGAATCTGACAATGGCCTTCCTGGGTCACCTAATATGGCATCTGTCCTGGGGCTGGTTCCTCAATTATTTCATCTCTATCAATAAGAACAATTTGCATTATGGTCCTTTCCCTTAGGATTCCACTCATTCAGGATCTGATGATACAACTTAATGTATCTATGCCTTGTTAGAATTTATTTCCCTTAATTTATCAGTTGAATTCCACTGAAGCTTGCCTCTTCCCTTTCGTAACAAGGCCTCAGTTTCCAATATTTTGGGTCATGCCTCTAGTCTGACTCCCAGTTCAACTGCTGAGAGGGAACTTAGTTTGATAGTCCAGCTTCCAGACCATCTCCACCCCTGAACACTATCTTTTGAATCACCTTTCAATCTATGCTCTGCTTCCCAAGGAAGAATCACATTCTACCCCCATGATTAATGTAAGTCTCCAAGATTTCAGATTAGACTCAGAATCTCAGGCTCTTTGTTTATTTGGATGGAAACTTTGCTAACAGGTAATAACAAACCCTGTACCAAGGATCATCTGTGCTCCACTGAAGGAAAGAGCCTTAATGTCAAGAAGACTGAATCATCACCCACTCACTGCCTTTCTCCGGTCAACTAATCCCCAAAGCCATGGTCAAGTATCTCATCATGTTGCCTTTCTCAATTTGCTTGGCAAAATTCTTGTGGTGGCTTAGTCGTTAAGTGGACTATAGCCCATTTATAACCAGGCTCCTTATAACCAGGACTTATAACCAGACTCCTCTGTCCATGGAATTTCCCGTGCCAGAAAACTGGACTGGGTTGCCATTTCCTTCTCCAGGGGGATCTTCCCAACCCAGGAATCGAATCTATGTCTCTTGCATTGCAGGAGACTCTCATGCATTGCAGGTGGATTCTTTATTGCTGAGCTACCAAAGAAGCCATATTCATCACCCAAGGGGCTTCTTCCCACGTTGCTCAGTGGTAAAAAATCTGTGTGTCAGTGCAGGAGACTGTCTGCAATGCAGAATACACAGGTTCAATCCCTGAGTAGGGATGATCCCCAAAGTAGGAAATGACAACCTACTCCAGTATTCTTGTCTGGAAAATTCCACGGAGAGAGGAGCCTCGTGGACTGCAGTCCAGGGAGTCACAAAGAGTTAGACACAGTTGAGCAACTGTGAAAACATGCATTCATTACCCAAACTAATATTTAATTATGCTGCTGCTGCTACTGCTTCTGCTAAGTTGTTTCAGTCATGCTCAAGTCTTTGTGATGCCCATAGACTGCAGTCCACCAGGCTCCTCTGTCCACAGGATTCTACAGGCAAGAATACCAGAGTGGGTTTCACTCCAAGAGACCTTCCAAACCCAGGGATTGAACCTGCATCTCTTATGTCTCTTGCATTGGCAAGCAGATTCTTTATCAATAGCACCACCTGGGAAGCCAGATATTTAATTATATATGATCTCATTTGGTTTTATGTGGTTTATAGTCTACCTTATCAAATGAAAATCATCTTAAAACAGGAACCATACTGCCATGTCCTCCCTAATCAATGTCATCAATATCATTATAGCAAATACTCATTTAACAGTGTATGTAAACATGCTTTACACAATCAACACATTTAATATTCATAAGAACCCTCTGAAGTAGGGACTATTATTTCCCCATTTTGCAGATGAGAATACTGAAGCATAGAAATAAGTCACTTGCTCAAGGTCACATAGATAGTATGTGAGCAGTCTGGTTCTAGAGTCCATGAGCTTAACCACTTGTACCTTTACTTTCATGTGATCCCTTCATAGTACTGAAAACTCTTGAGCTCAGAATAAAAATAATAAGTAATTGGGTGTTTGGTATACATTCTGACATTAGTTACCCTTTCAGTGTCCTTATGTGGGGTGGGTGTTTGGCTCTGCAATCCCATAGTCTGCAGCCCACCAGTGTCCTCTGTCCATGAGATTTCCTAGGCAAGAATACTGAAGTGGGTTGTCATTCCCTTCTCCAGGGAATCTTTCTGACACAGGGACTGAACCCAGATCTCCTACATTGCAGGCAGATTCTTTACCATCTGAGCCACCAGGGAAGCCCTTCAGTGCCCTTAAGTCCACTCTATAATCACTTTCAGGTTCAACTGCATATCATCCAATTACTTAAATGGCCATTGTCCCATCATGGAGGACGGGATCAGACAGGAAAAAGATTTTCTCACAAGACCCATGGATGCATTGGAAAGGCAGACCCAGAGAAGATGCTATCAGAAAATTGGTATGGCTGGAAAAGAATTGAGCAAGACAACAAAAGGACAGACTCAAGTTGTGGCAGACAAGAAAGCACATTCTGTTTAAGAAAATGGACTTTGGAGCAAGTCTGCCTGAGCTGGAATCTCAGTGCCATGAAGTGTTTTTTTCATGGAGCGGTTGTGAAGCCATGTAAGTTAATTCTTTTCGAGCATCTAGCACAAAAATGGGAAGGGTATGTGCACTTATGTGTTAACTTCTATTTTGTGTACGGCCCATGGACTGTTGCCTACGAGGTTCCTCCATCTGTGGGAATTTCCAGGCAAGAATACTGGAGTGGATTGTCATTTTCTACTCCAGGGGATCTTCCCAACCAAGGGGTCAAACACGTGTCTCCTGCATTGGCAGGCAGATTCTTTACCACTAGCACCACCTAGGAAGCCCAACTGCTATATTATACATAATGATTAGAATAAATAATAATTTCCAATAAGTTGGGTTTTGCCTTCCTAAAAGATGGTGCTGTGAAAGGGCTGCACTCAATATGCCAGTACATATGGAAAACTCAGCAGGGGCCACAGGATGGGGAAAGGTCAGTTTTCATTCCAACACCAAAGAAAGGCAAATCCAAAGAATGTTCAAACTATGGCACAATTGCATTCATCCCACACACTAGCAAAGCAATGCTCAAAATTTTCCAAGCTAGGCTTCAACAGTATGTGAACCATGAACTTCCAGGTGCTCAAGCTGGATTTAGAAAAGGTAGAGGAATCAGAGATCAATTGCCAACATCTGTTGGATTACTGAAAATCAAGAGAATTCCAGAAAAACATCTACTTCTACTTTATTGACATGCCAAATCCTTTGACTGTGTGGATTACAAAAAACTATGGAAATTTCTTAAAGAGATGGGAATACCAGACCACCTTACCTGACTCTTGAGAAATCTGTATACAGGTCAAGAAGCAACACTGAGAACTGGACATGGAACAACGGACTGGTTCCAAATTTGGGAAGGGGTATGACGGCTGTATATTGTCACCCTGCTTATTTAACTTATATGAATAGTACATCATGCAAAATGCCGGGCTGGATGAAGCACAAGCTGGAATCAAGATTGCAGGGAGAAATATCGATAACCTCAGATATGCAGATGACATCATGCTTATGGCAGAAAGAAAAGAGGAACTAAAGAGTCTCTTGGTGAAAGTGAAGGAGGAGAGTGAAAAACCTGGCTTAAAACTCAACGTTCAAAAAACGAAGACCATGGTATCCAGTCCCATCACTTCATATAGATGTGGAAACATTGGAAACGGTGACAGACTTTATTTTCTTGGGCTCCAGAATCACTGCAGATGGTGACTGCAGCCATGAAATTAAACGAAGCCTGTTCCTTGGAAGAAAAGCTATGACAAACCTAGACAGTGTATTAAAAAGCAGAGACATTAGTTTACTAACAAATGTCCATATAGACAAAGCTATGGTTTTTCCAGTAGTCATGTATGTATGTGAGAGTTGGACTGTAAAGAAAGCTGAGCACCGAAGAATTAATGCTTTTGAACTATGCTTGAGAATCCATTGGATTGCAAGGAGAGCCAACCAGTCAATCCTAAAGGAAACCAGTCCTGAATAATCACTGGAAGGCCTGATGCTAAAGCTGAAACTCCATTACTTTGGCCACCTGATGTGAAGAACTGACTCATTTGAAAAGACCTGGATGCTGGGAAAGATTGAAGGCAGGAGAAGTGGATGAAAGAGGATGAGATGGCTGGATAGCATCACTGACTCGATGGACATGAGTTTGAGCAGGCTCTGGGAGTTGATGATGGACATGGAAGCCTGGTGTGTTGCAGTTTCTGGGGTCGCAAAGATTTGGACATGACTGTGCAACTGAACTTAACTGACTTGTATACGGGCACAGAAATGGGGAATGAAGGCCTGATGCATATTCAGAATTAAGCATCTTTTCCTGGGTCTCTGGCAACCTGAGTCCAATGGGTTTTAGTAAGGCTAGCCCATGGGCAGCGGAATGGAATTTAGGAAGTTCCCTGGGCCGTTAACGTAAAAGTCCCTGTGTATGCCTGCAAAAATGAAGCCACTAGGTACAGGGAGAGTGGAATTTAGCCCCACTAAAACCAAGTTCCCTTACCTAGTTTATGATTAATCTCTCTATCTAAAACTGTATATTCTTGCTTCTCTCCTCTGACCTCAATCTTGTGCTGACTGAACACTAATCAACCACAGCCAGATGATTAAGATTGCTGTTGTTCATAACACTGTTAACATACTGAAATTGCTGTTGTAAATATTATCATTAATACACAAACCCAGGTTGTCTCTCCAAGACAAGATAAGTTAGTAGGCCCCTGAGCCATGGACCACCCTGCTGGAAACATCCTGATTCCTTGAAACTACAATTTAAAAATGCCACAGAAATGTCACAAGACAATGATTAATCCCAGATTCTTGGTCCTCCCCTTTAAAAACACTCCCAATTCAAAGATCAAGAAGTAGTAGATCTGAGATTTGTCTCGCATTACCTTGCTTGGTGCTTTGCAAACCCTTACTTTCCTGCAAACATCTACTGTCAGAGTTTGGTTTTCTGTACCTCCGTACCAAGGGCAGGCAGACAGGCCTTTGCTTGGTTACAAGTGGAGTCCCTATCAAATCCAAGTGGCAAACTGAGGGTTCAGGGCAGACACAGGTGAAATCTCAAGGCTCAGCTAAGGCAAAGTCCAGAGCAAGACAGCAGCATAGCTGTCTTAGAGCAGAGCCCAATATACGAGGTGAGGCAGATTAAATCAGCCCTACCTCCACTCTGGAGCAGCCCAGAGAACCTCAGGAAGGCTGAGCATGTAGATAAGGATGATGCAGCACTGAAGGTCAGAGAAAGCTGGGAATCGTACTGGACCTGATCGATCCTACCTCACTGCCCTGTCCAGGCCTCACTCTGTTGGTAAGCAAGCAATCTGGTGCTGTGCTCTTTTTTGAAGGGAGGCATGTGGCGGATGACTGATTCCAGGGAGCCAAATCCAAGCTGTCAGTCAGCAAAGCCCATGGTGCAAACCTTAATGGCAAGTTCACAGCTGCCAGAGCCCCAGTGGTGGGGCACACATCCTCTGGGCAGGGAGCACGAATTCACACAGCACAAGAGCCATAACTTAGCAGGAGGCCACAGAGGCTTTTAAATGTCTATTTTTTAAGCTGGTTAGCAAAGCAGAGGAGAAACTGTCAGAGATCTAAAATGAAAAGTTTAATCCAGAGAGTCAGCAAAGAGGTGAAAGAAAGCAGAAAAAAGAAACCAGTGGAAGAAGAGGCCTTGGGATTTTGAAAGAGAAATGAAAAGGAAGGTAAAAAGGGAAAAAATAACTGTCACATCTCAAAAACCATTCAAATCTACATTTGTTGAACACTTTTTTTACATTCTCTGAGTACTTGCTGCTTATTTTTTTAAAGGCACATGCAATTTTCTCTTCCAGAAAAGCTCAACTCCTCTACATATTTGACAAATTTCTATGTGCTCCTACATCAAAGTTCACCTCCTTTAGAGAGGTCTGTTTTCATATAACTCAATGTTTGTAATACTGTATTTCAAGGTACAATACAATTATGATGAACGCTGTGTTTTGTAGCTACCCATGATCTCCCTGAGTATATCTCAAGACCCTCAAGACTCAGTAGAGTTCCTAGCACTGTACACAACAGGTACTCAATTTATGGCCACCGAGTAAATGAAAAAAAAAAAAGTGAATAACGGAAAGAATGAAGAAAGAAAGCACAGAAAAAATAGAAGAGGGAAGAAGGGAGAAAAGAAAAAAAATGAGAAATCTTTTATTGTTGAAACATAGGATGCACAGAGGGGAGGCAGGGAGTGAGTCTACAAAAGCGTTAATACTTTACTCATGTCATGAGAATCATGTGGGTCAAGCTAAATATATGAACCTTATCACACAGACAAAAAATTACATCATCAAAGGGTATAAAACAGAATAATGTTTCAAAAACCTCCTTCTGCAATGCCCCCTTCACCCTATGTGTTATTAGTCTCATTTAATTGCTCTTGCTTCAAACTAATGCACCAACAGATTTGGCTTGTATATTAGAAACAAACAGACCTCAAATCTCCAAGAGATATCCCTAAATTAACCTCTTATCAGATACTTTGTTAGCTCAATACCATATTCTTAACATTATTGTAGCCCTGAACTTTTTAACTGTCCCTTGCGGTATCAGCTTTCCCTAAATCTTATGAGTATATTCTTCAGAACCAAGCAAACTTGCATTCAAATTATAGCTTGGCCATTTGTTAGCTTTCTAACTCCAGCTAAATTACCCCGAGCCTCAGTCTGTTCAGCTATATAGGGGGTGCTGCTGCTGCTAAGTCGCTTCAGTCGTGTCTGACTCTGTGCAACCCCATAGATGACAGCCCGCCAAGCTTCACCGTCCCTGGGATTCTCCGGGCAAGAACACTGGAGTGGGTTGCCATTTCCTTCTCCAATGCATGACAGTGAAAAGTGAAAGTGAAGTCGCTCAGTCGTGTCCGACTCCTAGTGACCCCATGGACTGCAGACTGCCAGGCTCCTCCGCCCATGGGATTTTCCAGGCAAGAGTACTGGAGTAGGTTGTCATTACCTTCTCCATATAGGGTGTGATGAATGATATTTATCAATGTGCTTTTTGTAAAAACTGAAACCTACTGAAGGTTTAGACATACACTAAGCAATCAACAGCATTTAGTAATACTAGTGTTGCCAATACAAGTTAAAAATTGTAGTAATAGGAAGTTTGGGTGTTCCTTTGCCCTGGAATAGTCTCTGGTAGATGACGTTGTCTTTTCTTTCTTTCATTATTATTTCTTTGTTTCCCTGTCCCCAAACTCTGCATCTGGCTCTCCCCTCAAGTTGTCTTTCAATTCTCTGTGACTCAATGCAGAGGCAAGCTATGTATGATGGCTCCCCTCTTCCACTGCTACCTTTATCTGTGAATCTAACATCCACCAGCTCCTGAACCAGAAATCTGGATCTCATTTTAACCCACAACTCTCCCTCACCCCACCACATGCAATTCATTAAGCTCCATTGATCCATGCCTTAAACAGTTCCTGGTTCTCTCCATTGCTGCCAATATCCACCACCATCTTCAGTAGATTACCTCTCACTCAGACTGTCACCATAGTCTCCTGACTGCCCCTCTCAAGGTTATCTGTCTCTCTCACCCCAGTTAATTCTCTCCTCTGTAGCTGGAAAAATCTTAAAACTCAAATGTGACCAGGTGAACCATACCCCCACCTAGCTTAAGGCCCTCTCAAAGGTGCCCATTTATCTTACGATAAATACACAGTTTGTTAACATGGTTGTTCTCTAATCTCACTTATCTGTGATGAAGTTACATGGGTTCATAACCGGACCCCTTCTTTGCCTAGACCATTGTCTCTTCCTCTAACAATCTCTCTGAAGAAACAGGTCTGCACAATACTGTTTCAAAAACAAATAGGAAGATTTATTCATGGTTTAAATTATCAGTCAGTTCAGTCACTCAGACATGTCTGACTCTTTGTGACCCCATGGACTGCAGCACGCCAGGCTTCCCTGTCCATCACCAACTACCGGAGTTTACTCAAACTCATGTCCATTGAGTTGGTAATGCCATCCAACCATCTCATCCTCTGTCGTCCCCTTCTCCTCCTGCCCTCAATCTTTCCCAGCATCAGAGTCTTTTCCAGTGAGTCAGTTCTTCACATCAGGTGGCCAAAGTATTGCAGTTTCAGCTTCAGCATCAGTCTTTCCAATGAATTTTCAGGACTGATTTCCTTTAGGATTCACTGGTTGGATCTCTTTGCTGTCCAAGGGACTTTCAAGAGTCTTCTCCAGCACCACAGTTCAAAAGCATCAATTCTTCGGCGCTCGGCTTTCTTTATAGTCCATACGTGACTACTGGAAAAACCATAGCTTTGACTATATGGATATTTGGCAGTAAAGTAATGTCTCTGTTTTTTAATATGCTGTCTAGGTTTGTCATAGCTTTTCTACCAAGAAGCAAGTGTCTTTTAATTTCATGACTGCAGTCACCATCTGAAGCAATTTTGGAGCCCCTCCAAAAAATAAAGTCTCTGTTTTCATTGTTTCCCCATCTATTTGCCATGAAGTGATGTGACTAGATGCCATGATCTTAGTTTTCTGAATGTTGAGTTTTAAGCTACGTTTTTCACTCTCTTCTTTCACTTTCATCAAGAGGCTCTTTAGTTCTTCTTCACTTTCAGTCATAAGGCTGGTGTCATCTGCGTATCTGAGGTTATTGATATTTCTCCCTGCAAGTTTGATTCCAGCTTGTGCTTCATCCAGCCCAGCATGTCTCATGATGCACTCTGCATATAAGTTAAATAAGCAGGGTGACAATATGCAGCATTGATGTACTCTTTTCCCGATTTGAAACCAATCTGCTGCTCCATGTCCAGTTCTAACTGTTGCTTCTTGACCAGCATAAAGATTTCTCAGGAGGCAGGTAAGGTACTCTGGTGTCCCCATCTCTTTAAGACTCTTCCACAGTTTCTGGCGATCCACACAATCAAAGGTTTTGGTGTAGTCAATAAAACAGAAGAAGATATTTTTCTGGAACTCTCTTGCTTTTTTGATGATCCAATGGATGTTGGCAATTTGATATCTGATTCCTCTCCCAGTCTGAACATATGTATGTTCACAGTTCATGTATTGTTGAAGTCTGGCTTGAAGAATTTTGAGCATTATTTTGTAAGCATGTGAGATTATTGAAATTGTGTGGTAATTTAAACATTCTTTGACATTGTCTTTCTTTGGGATTGAAATGAAAACTGACTTTTCCAGTCCTGTAGCCACTGCTGAGTTTTCCAAATTTGCTGACATATTGAGGGCAGTACTTTCACAGCATCATCTTTTAGGATTTGAAATAGATCAACTGGAATTCCATCACCTCCACTAGCTTTGTTTGTAGTGATGCTTCCTAAGGCCTACTTGAGTTCGCATTCCAGGGTATCTGACTCTAGGTGAGTGATCACACCATCATGGTTATCTAGGTCAAGATCTGTTTTGTACAGTTCTTCTGTGTATTCTTGCCTCCTGTTCTTAATATGACACCACCCATATGGCAGAGAGTGAAGAAGAACTAAAGAGCCTCTTGATGAAGGTGAAGGAGGAGAGTGAAAAAGTTGGCTTAAAGCTCAACGTTCAGAAAACTAAGACCAGGGCATCTGGTCCCATCACTTCATGGGAAATAGATGGGGAAACCGTGGAAACAGTGTCAGACTTTATTTTTTTGGGCTCCAGAATCACTGCTGATGGTGACTACAGCCATGAAATTAAAAGACGCTTACTCCTTGGAAGGAAGGTTATGTCCAACCTAGACAGCATATTTAAAAGCAGAGACATTACTTTGCCAACGAAAGTCCATCTAGTCAAGGCTATGGTTTTGCCAGTGGTCATGTATGGATGTGAGAGTTGGATGGTGAAGAAAGCTGAGCGCTGAAGAATTGATGCTTTTGAACTGTGGTATTGGAGAAGACTCTTGAGAGTCCCTTGGACTGCAAGGAGATCCAATCAATCCATCCTAAAAGAGATCAATCCTGGGTGTTCATTGGAAGGTTTGATGTTGAAGCTGAAACTCCAATACTTTGGCCACCTCATGCGAAGGGTTGACTCATTGGAAAAGACCCTAATGCTGGGTAGGATTGGGGGCAGGAGGAGAAGGGGACGACAGAGGATGATATGGTTGGATGGCATCACCGACTCGATGAACATGGGTTTGGGTAGACTCCGGGAGTTGGTGATGGACAGAGAGGCCTGGAGTGCTGCAATTCATGGGGTTGCAAAGAGTCGGACACAACTGAGCGACTGAACTGAACTGAACTTCTTAATATCTTATGCTTCTGTTAGGTCCATACCATTTCTGTCGTTTATTGTGCCCGTCTTTCCATGAAATATTCACTTGCTATCTCTAATTTTCTTGAAGAGATCTCTAGTCTTTCATATTGTATTGTTTTCCTCTTTTTTTTTTCCTGCATTTATCACTGAGGAAGGCTTTCTTATCTCTCCTTGCTATTTTTTAGAACTCTGCATTCAAATAGGTATATCCTTCCTTTTCTCCTTTGCTTTTAGCTTCTCTTCTTTTCTCTGCCATTTGTAAGGCCTCCTCAGATAACCATTTTGCTTTTTTGCATTTGATTTTCTTGGGGATGGTCTTGATCCCTGCATCCTGTACAATGTCATGAATTTCATCCATAGTTCCTCAGGCACTCTATCAGATCTAATTCCTTGAATCTATTTGTCACTTCCACTGTATAATCGCAAGGGATTTGATTTAAGTCATACTTGAATGTTCTAGTGGTTTCACTTACTTTCTTCAATTTAAGTTGAACTTGGCAATAAGGAATTCATGATCTGAGCCACAGTCAGCTCCCAGTCTTGTTTCTGCTGACTGTGTAGAGCTTCTCCATTTTTGCCTGCAAAGAATATAATCAATCTGATTTCAGTATTGACCATCTGGTGATGTCCATGTGTAGAGTCTTCTCTTGTGTTGTTGGAAGAGGGTGTTTGCTATGACCAGCATATTCTCTTGGCAAAACTCGGTTAGCCTTTGCCCTGCTTCATTCTGTACTCCAAGGCCAGATTTGCCTGTTACTCCAGATGTTTGTTGACTTTCTACTTTCGCATTCCAGTCCCCTCTGATGAAAAGGACATCTTTTGGGGGTGTTAGTTCTAAAAGGTCTTGTAGGTCTTCATAGAACCATTCAACTTCTGCTTCTTCAGCAATACTGGTTGGCGCATAGACTTGAATTACTGTTATATTGAATGGTTTGCCTTGGTAATGAACAGAGATCATTCTGTTGTTTTTGAGACTTCACCCAAGTACTGCATTTTGGACTCTTATTGATTATGAGAGTTACTCCATTTATTCAAAGGAACTCTTGCCCACATTAGTTGATATAATGGTCATCTGAATTAAATTATCCCATTTAAATCTGTTTTAGTTCACTGATCCCTAAAATGTAGATATTCACTCTTGCCACCTCCTGTTTGACCACTTCCAATTCATGGACCTAACATTCCAGGTTCCTATGCAATATTGTTCTTTACAGCATCAGACTTTACTTCCATCACCAGTTACATCCACAACTGGGCTTTGTTTTTGCTTTAGTTCCTTCTTCTTCATTCTTTCTGGAGTTATTTCTCTGCTTTTCTCCAGTAGCAATATTGGGCACCTACCGACCTGGGGAGTTCATCTTTCAGTGTCATATCTTTTTGCCTTTTCATACTATTCATGGGGTTCTCAAGGCAAGAATACTTAAATGGTTTGCCATTCCCTTCTCCAGTGGACCACGTTTTGTCAGAACTCTCCACCATAACCCATCCATCTTGGGTGGCCCTACATGGCATGGCTCATAGTTTCATTGAGTTAGACAAGGCTGTGGTCCATGTGATCAGTTTGGTTAGTTTTCTGTGACTGTGGTTTTCACTCTGTCTGCCTTTGATAGATAAGGATAAGAGGCTTACAGAAGCTTCTTGATGGGAGACACTGACTGTGGGGGAACTTGGGTCTTGTTCTGATGGCTGGGGCCATGCTCAGTAAATCTTTAATTTTTATATCAGTAAATCTTTAATCAGTTATAATCAGTGGATAACTGATATAAAACACTGTGAAAGCAAGTCTCAGAAAAGGGTCTAGCTGACACAGTAAAAGAGAAAGTGATGGGATGATGGACCTAATAAGTGCCTGAAAGTACTTCACTTCACTTTTCTAAATGTGCCCTGTCAAAGTACAGGGAGTAAACTCAAAAAGGCTTAAGTTAGTGCATACACAATGAAGTAGAATATTTGTCTTCACATTCTTGAGCTGCAGATCATTCAGCCTTATGAAACACGACTAAGTCTGTCTCCCAACATGCCTCGGGCCCTCAGAGTGGGGATTCCATCTTAATGAGCAGGGCACATCATCTGTCAACAGGATTGCTAAGTGGTAACCTAGTAACATCCTCTCCCAGAACCCAAGGAGCAGAACACTCTGGTGCCATTTGGGTAAGATGTATTGCTTGGCTCAGAGGTCAAGAGATTTTACACACTACTCAACCTGAGAGGAATAAATGCTATCTGTGGGGGAAAAAAAATGTCGCCTGCCATTTCAATTAAACAAAGAATATTGTCAACCATCAAGCCATCAGCCATTGCAGCCACCCCAGCCAGTGTACCCTGAGGGGAATTTGGGATGCAGAAAAACAGGATATTGGCTCTCAATAGTGAAGATGCATATCCAGAAAATAATTTCAATGAACCCAGACCCTTGCATATTCCTGTACATAGAGAAGCACTGAATTCACTAACTTGAGATGTCCTCTTTTTGTGATTAGCAGTAATCTTCTGACATTCAACTACACATTCAAGGGGCTTTCTTTCTTTTTTTTTTTTTTCCTGCAAAAAATGTTATATATCCTGGTTTCTCCCTTAACTCTTCAGAACAGTTCTTCTGTTCTGAGAGGCTGTCTCCTAGGCTGTGGTCTTCACTAATGTCCCCAAATAAAATAGGGGACACAACTTTTGGATTGTGTGCTTTTCTTCAGTGAAAGATCTGTGTATCCTTGCTCCCAGTCCAATTCAGCCTCAACATTTCCTGTTTGGGTGTTTGATGAGCCATTGCAGAGGGGAGGCACCTGGCTTAGAGCAGGGTGCTAGAGGGCTCATCCCCAACCTTTACAATTTCTGGCAAGATGATTCAAGGGGCATTAGTCTAAACCATACTGTTGACCAAAGCATTGACCTTGTTGTTGTTTAGTCACAAAGTCATGTCCAATTCTTTTGTGACCCTGTGGACTGTAGCCCACCAGGCTCCTCTGTCTGTGGGATTTTCCAGGTAAGAATAATGGAGTGGGTTGCCATTTCCTTTTCCAGGGTATCTTCCTGACCCATTAGCTTATAGCTAAATGTAGAAAGGAGGAGGAGAAATGGGAAAGTATGCTTCATATATATTCCTTATGGAATGTGATTTTAAAATTAAAATATCCAGACTGTATTTTATACTTAAATTAGTGAAAGCAACATAGAGTTTGCTCCTACTTCAGTTGCAATATCATCTTTAACCAAAGGAATCAGAAATCATATATTCAAATGAGGATATATAAATCAGTTACCTTAGAAAGCTAGGTAGGGCTTTCCTGCATTCCTTAGCTAATTTTACCTACTAAATTTTGAGATTCACTTCTCTGGAATTTTTTTTTCTCTTATACATGTGAATCCTTAGTCTCTAACTCAGGGTTTAATACACAAGTAGGCAGGGTAGCAAAACATATGTACTCAAGAGTCAGATGTTCAAAGTCTGATATTAAACTCAAGTTCAAAGCTCAGCTCTGTAACCCAGCGAAGTAAATTTGGTCATATTTCCTATAGTTTTTTCATCTGTAAAATGGGGATAATAACTGTCCATACCTCATGTACTTGATATAAATATATAAAAATAAAGCATATAAAATACTTAGCATTACCTTTAACATAGAAAACATTCAATAAGTATTGACTGCTGGTATAATAGGGTTTGAATGTATATACATATTTATACACACAGACATACCAGTTATAATTTCTTTGTTAGGGCATTATTGGGGCTCTTCCTAGAATCATCTGGATATCCTAACTCCCATTCTTCCAAACCACCTCACTGTGGATTTTTGGTGGGATTTAATACACAGAGACAACTGAAAATCAGTGAAATCTAAACACAGTGTCTATGAACTTACTGACTGTCAACTCTAATTGTATTTCTTTGTAATCATAATATCTTTCACAGTGCTTGGCACTTAACTCCAGTAAATATTCTATTAATGAGTAGCATATTTGTTGAATAAATCATGTAATGTAAATAAAGTAGGTGAAGAAGCAATTTAGGGTTAGGGTTACCCAACTTAGCTTCAGGACTCTATTAGAATGCTCTCAAAGGGTGAAGAGATGTAACCCTGTAAAGTGCATGTAGAAACAATTCCTCAAGCTCTCCTTAAGTGTTGCTAGGCTGGACATTTTTCATGCTTTATGGTTTCCCATGACATTTTGGATTCTTTTCCCATGTGTATCGGTTTCTCATTGCTTCTGTAACAAATTATTACAACCTTGGTGGCTTTAAACAATACAAATTCATTAATAGTTCTGGAGCGCAGGAGTCTGAAATGAGTCTTTGGGGGCTAGAACCAAGGTGTCAGTAGACCAATGTCCCTTTTTCAGGCTCCAAGAGCAGATCTGTTTCCTTGTTTTTCCAGCTACCTTGAGACCTTTAGCGTTGATTTTTAATAGCTCACAGTCCTCTTCCTCCATCTTCAATGTGTACCATTCCAACCTCAGCTTCAGTCATTCTATCTCCTTTTTCTCACTCTGATCTTCCTGCCTCCTTCTTTTTAGTACCCTTATGATTACACTAGGCTCACATGGATAACCCAGGATAATCCTCCCATCTCAAGATCCATAACTTACCACATCTTCAAAATGTGTTTTACCATGTAAGATAACATATTCACTGGATCTCAAGGTTAGGATAAAAACCTTTGAGAGGGGCCATTATTCAGCCAACCCACTATGTTTGGAGTACTTATTGTCTCTCGGGTTCAATTCCAGGTAGAATCCTGGACTTTACTTTTGATAGGACACTGGGCTTCCCTGGTAGGTCAGCTGGTAAAGAATCTGACTGCAATGCAGAAGACTGGGTTCAATTGCTGGGTCAGGAAGTTCCCCTTGAAGAGGGATAGGCTACCCACTCCAGTATTCTTGGGCTTTCCTGGTGGCTCAGTTGGTAAAGAATCTGCCTGCAATGCAGGAGACCTGAGTTCAATCCCTGGGTTGGAAAGATCTCCTGGAGAAGGGAATGGCTACCCACTCCAGTATTCTGGCCTGGAAAATTCTATGGACAGAGGAGCCTGACAGGCCACAGTCCATGGGGTCGCAAAGAGTTGGACACCACTGAGCAACTTTTACTTTCACAGGCATGTGACATATTCTGGCCAATCTCAGATGCCTGATATTTCAGTTCTGAACTGAACAACAATGAGAAAGTAGGTCTTAAGTGAAATCTGTTTTCTGGTGAGACTGGCAGCAGACTTGTCCAGCTTTCTGAACACCAGTGGTGTCTAGTGACTAGTTCACATCAGTGATGGGATCTGGCTGTCTTTGCCCAGCAGTGGCAGGACCAGGGGTCTTTTCTAGAATAATTCCATAGCACAGTCTTGTAAATGTAGCCTACAAATCCAATTATTTGGTCCTCCCAAAGTTTCAGTGAATATCTGCTTTAACAAATCTTTCTGCTTATACTAATTTTGAAAGGATTATTTACACCTAAGGATCCCAGTGGACACAACCTCCTGTCCTGGGTTGTAAGAAGAGCCTGCAGAGAGGCTGAGAGAAGTGCACCTAAAGAAAATAATAACAAACAAAATTTTGGTGTATCTCTTAGATGCCAAGCTCTGAGTAAAATGTCTCTGAAGAAATGCAGTGCAGTCATTCTGACTAAGGTTCAGTAAACTACACCATCCGTTGTAATAGGTGTGAGGACTAGGAGGATAGAAAGAGAGTAGTCTATGTGGCCATACTCCAAGACTTTCTCAATCTAAACAGATGGATACTAATGCTGTTTGTGAAGGGATGAGAAAAGAGATTCTGACTATTGATACTGGTCAGCATGGATGCGTCCTTCAGTGATTTTCAAAACACTTTATCCCATTAGATGTTTATATTAAATTAAATAGTCTGGGCATATTTATTAGTTTAGAAATTAAAAGTATACCTGACTTAAGACGGCTTTTCACCTATGCCATTCTCACCCCTTCATTATTTATAGCTCACTCACCTAGGCCCTTAGTTCATCTCTTTGTAGGACAGGGTGATTTTTATTTTTCAAAATAATGTTTTTTTTGTTGTTGTTGTTTTTCATTTGCTCTGTGTCTGGGCCTTCTGTTGACTCTAGCAGTTAGTAGCTGGGTGACTTGGACCAGTCACTTAATCTCTCTGAGTTTAAAATGCCAATATTACACCCCGAAGCAGGTTTGTAGAGAAGACTGAGTAAGTGTGTGGTGTGGTGGCTGAGTTCAAGGTCTGAATTCAGAAAAATGGTAGGTTATATCTTATCAGCTGTATGTCCTCAGCAAGTCAACCTGGGTGCCTCTGTCTCCTCTCAATAAAATGGGAGATGGGTAAGAACTTTTTATAATGTTAAACGATTAAATGAGATAACAGATGGAGAGCTCTGCACAGTGCCTATTAGCTAATAATACTATAAACAGGTAAGTGGATGTTTGGACTGGGTGTTTGGAGAGAATTGAAGAGTTATCAAATGAGAGAATGAAATCAACTTATGTTTTCACACACCTTCCCCCACCACTCTCCTTACCACAGTCTCTAGGGATCCAAAATGCTCAGGAAACAAACATTTCAAAGCTGTTATGACTGACAGAGGTCAGATCCATGGCTTTCTGAGTTCAAAAATAGGAGAGGAAGTGACTGCTTAGGACAACAGGGACATCTGGGGGATAATGGAAATGCTCTATCTTAATTGAGGCAGTTGCTATCTGAATGTCTTCTTTTTCTAAATTCATGAAACAGTAGATTTAAAATGAGTGCATTTTATATATTACACTACAATAAAGTTGATTTTAATTATTATATTACATACATTCTATAGAGTAGAGGTTGGGAAAGGTTATTTTTGTTTGTTTTTTGTTTTTTTTTCTGTGAAGGGACAGAGAGCAAATATTTTAGGCTTTGCCAGCCATAGGCTCTGTTAACACTACTCCACTCTGTTGTCATAGTTCCAAAGTAGTTATAGACAAAAGACAATAAATAAATGCATGGCTGTGTTTCAATAAAATTTTATTTATGTTCTGAAATTTGGTTTCATATAATTTTATGTATTACAAAATATTACTCTTCTTTTGATTTTCCTCCCAACCATTTAAAAATGTAAAAATCATTCTTAGCTCCTGGCCTTGTAAAAGCAGACAACAGGGTGGATTTAGTCCATGGGCCATTGTTTGCCAAGCCCTGCTCTATAGCTCAAGGATCTGTGTCAAGCAGTATCTTGACATCTTCTTTAGGCGCTTATCAGTGCAAATGCTATTGTCTAAGAGAGTGGGAATCTAGCTCCTGTGAGTTCTGTGAATTCCCTCCAAGAACCCATGTCCTTTGTGGTTAGGCTAAGGCACTGCTTCCTTTGACTTCAAATTCCTCATCTGTCCAAGGAGGACAACAACTTTATCCCATAGGTCCACAAAGCTCAGCCAGCTTTTTCCTTGGGAGAAAATGCTTTATCCAAGTACAGCAACCGATCATGACTCAGGTTATATGTCTGGCCTGGCTCAATTATCAGGAGGAAAGGTTTGATTTTTCAGGTTGTCATTCCTAAAATTGCTTATCTTTTCAGGTGATGTTCTTATTTCTGAATGTGCTCTGACAATCACATTTCCAAAATAAGGGCACTATTATTTCAAACAACTGGTAGAAGAACAGTAGTCCCAAAGCTTCCTCCTTCTCTGCCAAGCTGACATCCCTAGCACAAACTGTCCCTTAGGGGAGGCTTCCCCTGAGAATATTTACCTGGGCAGGGCTAGAATTATTCCAAGTTCCTCTGACAGCAAATGGAGGTTTAAAAATTGAAACCAGCGCAAACTGAGATTTCTTTTTTGGTTACTGAAATTCACATGAGCTTAAGGAACCTCTTTGGGTAGTAAAAACTGCCAATACATCCACAAAATTCAAGATGATTTTGGAGTTTCTAAAGTCTCAAGTTTTCAAGAAACTATTTTTTAATATTTCATCTCAAGTTCAGAGACAATAGAGCAAGATGGCAGAGTAGAAGGACGTGAGTTCACCCTTTCTTACAAAAACACCAAAATCCTAACTGCTGAATGATCATCAACAGGAAAAAAAAAAAAAAAACACGTTTGGAACCTACCAAAAAGATACCCTACATCCAAAGACAAAGAAAAGCCACACCACAATAGGAGGGGCACAAACACAATAAAGTCAACTCTCATACCTGCTGGGTGGGTGACACACAAATTGGAAAATAATTATACTACAGACGTTATCCCACAAGAGTAAAAATCCTGAGCCTCATGTGAGGCTTTCCAGCCTGTGTCTTTGGCAATGGGAGCAGGAGCCCCCAGAGAATCTGGCTTTGAAGGCCAGAGGGATTTTATCACAGGAATTCCACAGGACTGGAGGAAACAGAAACCCCATCCTTTGAGGGTGCACACAAGGTCTAGTGCACACCAGAACACAGGGAAAAAAGATGTGACCTCATTACAGACTGGGCCAGACTTACCTGCTATTATTGGAGGGTCTCCTACGTAGGTAGGGGGTGGCTGTGGTTCATCATGGGGACAAAGACACTGCAGCAGCAATTTTGGTGAGTACTCATTGGTGTGAGCCCTCCTAGAGAACAACATTTCATCCCCAAGACCTGACCCCACAAAACAACCTGTAGGCTCCAGGTTAAGACACTTCAAGGCAAATAACAAACAGTGTGGGAACATAGCCCCACTCTCTCACCAGGCATGTGGCTTAATGTTTTCCTGACCACAGCCCTGCCCACCAGAGGAACAAGACCCAGTTCCACCCATCAGGAAGCCTATACTAGCCTCTTAGACAGCCTCAGCCACCAGAGGGCAGACAGCAGAAGCAAGATGAACTACAATCCTGCAGCCTGTGGAACAGAAATTGCAACCACAGAAAGTTAGACAAAATGAGATAGCAGAGGAATATGTCTCAGGTGAAGGAACAAGATAAAACCTCAGAAGAACAACTAAGTAAAGTGGACATAGACAATCTACTGGAAAAAACAATTGAGAGTAATGATAGCAAAGATTATCCAAGATCTTGAAAAAAGAATGGGACACAGAGAAGATACAGAAATGTTTAACAAAGACCTAGAAGAACTAAAGAACAAACAGAGATGCACAATAGAACAGCAGAAATAACAAATACACCACAAGGAATCGATAGCAGAGTAAGTGAGGCAAAAGAATGAATAAGGAAGCTGGAATAAGGAGTGGCAGAAATCACAGCTGCAGAACAGATTAAAGGAAAATAAATGAAAAGAAACAAAGACAATCTAAAAGGCCTCTGGACAACATTTCAAACACACCAACATTCACATTATAGAAGTCTCAGAAGAAGGAGAGAGAAAGGACCTAAGAAAATATATAAAGGGATAATAGCTGAAAACTTCCCTAACATGGGAAAGGAAATAGTCATCCAAGTTGAAATGCAGAGAGTCACAGGCAGGATAAATCCAAGGAGGAACACACCAAAAAACAGAGTAATCAAATTGACAAAAGTTAAAGACAAAGAGAGATACTAAAAGCAACAAGGGAAAAGAAACAAATAATATAAAAGGGAACTCTCATAATGTTATCAGCTGATTTCTCAGCAGAAACTCTGCAGGACAAAAGGGTGTGGCACAATATACCTAAGTGATGAAAAGGAAGAACCTACAATCAAGAATACTTGGAGGTGGTCCCAAAATGGCAGAAGAATAGGATGGGGAGACCACTTTCTCCCCGACAAATTCATCAAAAGATCATTTGAATACAGAGCAACTTCCACAAAACAACTTCTGAATGCTGGTTGATGACACCAGGCTCTGAGAAAAGCAGCTGAATCTCTTCAAAAGGAGGTAGGACAAAATATAAAAGACAAAAACCGAGACAAAAGATTTAGGGATGGAGACTCGTCCTGGGGAAGGAGTTGTGATGGAGAAGTCTTCACACAGAAGGAAACCCTCTCACATGCATGTCTGTGGGGAGTTTCAGAATCTCAGAGGGCAACAAAACAGGGAGAGGGAAAACACACACAGACAAAATACACGCCTAACCATAACTGCCAGCAAAGAAGTGACCCAGACACTTGCATCTGCCACCAGTAAGTGGGGACTGGGCAGAGACGTGTGGGCTACATCATCAGTCCTTGGCATAAGGACCGGGCCTGAATGTCCTGAGGACAATCTGAGAGAGCTAATGTGAGAGAGCAACTCAATCCATGGGATTGCCAGAGAGACAAAAAAAAAAAAAAAAAAAAAAAAGACCTTTCCATGAAAGGCTCTACAGCCTCACTGTGACCCCTGGCATGCTCACAGAACAAAGGATTGAGTGAATACCAAAGGACAGAAAGTCAGCTGCCATATAGGGCCCTCCCTCCCTGGAGGCAGAGAGGGAGGTGTGTAAGAGTTGAGCCAAAAGGAAAGAGCCGCTTCAATCTTGGCACCAGAGACCACATCTTCCACCAAACTGTGCCCATGCTCTCAGTTGCTAACCATATCTTCCTGGGATGATGGATGGTTGACATCTGCCAAGAAAGTCACAGCTTGAGATCAACTCCTCAGAGGAGACACAGGGCACACCAGGCACTGTGCTCTTGCAGCAAACCTGGGAAACAGAGAGGCTGGGACAAGGCAAGTGAATAAGATGCACGGCCCACCTGGGACAGTGCACTCAACAAGCACCTGGTTGCCTGAGCTGCTTGGACCTGGGAAGGGCACAAAATGCACAGCCCATCTGGATCTCTGCCCTTGCAAAGCATCCAAGAATATGAGTGGCTTAGACCTGGGAAGTGCAAAAAACACAGAGCCCACTTAGGACAGTGCCCTTGAAGAGCACCCTGGAGCCTGAGCAGTGTAGACTCAGGAAGTGCATGCTTCCTTTGGCAATGGCAAACCCACTGTAGTCCATCCACTGCAAACACTCCCCGCACATGCCAGCAGTATTTGCTTGGAGTGTCCATGGCTCTGCACAACACAAGTGAACAAGCGAGCCTAAATATATGGGTACCTTTGCTCCCTTGTGTCAGGGCAGAAATTAGACACTGAAGAGACTTGAAAACAGAGGAAACCAAGAGGCGGTCCTAAGGCGGGGAGGTTCAGGACAGGGAGACCATTTTCTCCCCCGCAAATTCATCAAAAGAACATTTAGCCGCCGAGCAAATTCCACAAAACAACTTCTGAATGCTGGCAGAGGACATCAGGCACCCAGAAACGGAGCCCATTGTCTTCAAAAGGAGGTAGGGCAAAAGATAAAAACAGAGGCAAAAGAGGTAGCGACAGAGATCCGTCATGGGAAGGGAGTCTTAAAAACGAGAGAAGTTTCCAAACACCAGGAAACACTCTCTCTGGTGGGTTTGTGGCGAGGCTTGGAATCTCAGAGGGCAAAATAACCGGGAGGAAAAATAAATAAATAATTAAAAGCCACAGATTATGTGCCTAACAGTAACTCTCAGCAGAGCAGCAGCACAGATGCGCACATCCCCCAATAGCAAGCAGGGGCTGGACAGGGAGGGCCAGGCTGCATTGCTTTGGGTAAGGTCTGGGCCTGAATGCCCCGAGGGCAATCTGAGGGAACTAGCTTGAGATAGCAACCCAGACTGTAGAATAGCTATCACGCGAAAAGCCTTAACCTAAGACACGACCAGGTCCACTCACATAACAAAGGACTGAGCAGAGCTAGCTGGCTGCGGACCGGCGCATCCCCCACTGAAGATGGGCAGGCGAGGGGAGCCAGAGTGAGAAGGGTGCAATCACAGCCCCAGAAAGGCATCGTATGCCAAACTGCAAGCAGACCTCATTCCTAACCAAGACTTCTTGGGATTCTGGAAGGTCGACACCCGCCGGGTGGGTCGCAGCCAGAGATCAGCTCCACAGAAGGGACACACAGCACACCTGAGAAGGTGCGCCCATTGTACACCCAGAAAACAGAGCGGCTGGGACAAGGGAGGGGAAAAGTCACAGCCCCCAATTGTGCTAGCCAAACACCTGGTCACCTGCGCTACTCAGACCTGGGAAGGGCACAAAACCCAGGCCCAACCAAGTCTGCACCTTTGTGGAGTACCCAAGAACTTGAAAGTGAGCAGCTTAGACCTGGGAAGTACAGGCAACCCTAGGGGCCTGCTTCAGACAGATCCCGGCAGAGCAACCTAGAGCCTGAGCAGTGTAGACTGGGAAAACACACAAACCGTGAGCGGGGGCAAACCCAGTGTGGCTGAATCACTGTGAGCACATGCCAGTGATATTTGTTTGCAGTGTTCCTCCCTCCACACAGCACAACAAAACCAGTGAGACTAAAAAAAGTGACCACCACCGCCCCCCTTGTGTCAGGGCGGAAATTAGACACTGAAGAGACCAGCAAACACAAGAAGCTAAAATAAACAGAGGGAAACCCTTTGGAAGTGACATGTGCAATAGACTAAAACACTGTAGTTAGCACCGACTACATAGGAAGGGGCCTATAGACCTTGAAAAGTACAAGCCAGACCAAGAAAGTATCTGAAAATGAACTGACCCCACACTGTCTGCAACAGCTCCAGAGAAAGGCCTAGATACATTTTTACTATTATCATTCTTTTTAATTTTTAAAACTTTTTCTATTATTATTTTCTTAATTTTTTAACTCGCCTATTACTCCTTCAATTTTTATTTTTATAACCTACTATTAACTTGCAAAAATAAAAAGACCCTATTTTTAAAGTAAACTTTATATATATATTTTTTATATTTTTTGTGACTCTATTTTTTTTTCTTTCATTTTCTCCTGCACTGTGGAGAAACTTTTCATCATTAACCTAGATGTTTTATCATCGGTGCTGTATAGATGGAGAAGTCTTGAGGCTACTGTAAGACTAAGACTGAAAACCAGAGGCAGGAGACTTAAGTGCAAATCCTGAGAACAACAGAGAACTCCTAAATCCAGGAAGCATTACTCGATAGGAGCTCACCAAAAGCCTCCATATCTACACTGAAACCAAGCACCACCCAGGGGCCAACAAGTTCCAGAGTAAGATATACCATGCAAATTCTCCAGCAACACAGGAACATAGCCTTGAGCTTCAATATACAGGCTGCTCAAAGACACACCAAACACACTGATATCTCAAAATTCATTACTGTACACTTCACTGCACTCCAGAGAGAAGAAATCAAGCTCCACCCACCAGAAAACCGACACAAAGTTCCCCAACCAGGAAACCTTGCAGAGCCATCTGTCCAATGCCACCCACAGGGAGGAACCTCCACAATAAAGTGGAACAACAAACTGCCAGAATACAAAAAGGCCACCCCAAACACAGCAATATAAACAAGATGAAAAGGCAGAGAAATACCCAGCAGGTAAAGGAACAGGATAAATGCCCTCCAAATCAAACAAAAGAGGAAGAGATAGGGAACCTACCTGATAAAGAATTCTGAATAATGATAGCGAAAATGATCCAAAATCTGGAAAACAAAATGGAGTTACAGGAAAATAACCTGGAGACAAGGATCGAGAAGATGAAAGAAAGGATTAACAAGGACTTAGAAGAAATAAAAAAGAGTCAATATATAATGAATAATGCAATAAATGAGATCAAAAACACTCTGGAGGGAACCAACCATAGAATAACGGAGGCAGAAGATAGGATACGTGAGGTAGAAGACAGAATGATATAAATAAATGAAACAGAGAGGAAAAAGAAAAAAGAATTAAAAGAAATGAGGACAACCTCAGAGACCTCTGGGACAACGTCAAAAGCACCAACATTCGAATCATAGGAGTTCTAGAAGAAGAAGACAAAAAGAAAGACCATGAGAAAATACTTGAGGAGATAATAGTTGAAAAGTTCCCTAAAATGGGGAAGGAAATAATCACCCAAGTCCAAGAAACCCAGAGAGTCCCAAACAGGATGAGCCCAAGGCAAAACACCCCAAGACACATATTAATCAAATTAACAAAGATCAAACACAAAGAACAAATACTAAAAGCAACAAGGGAAAAACAACAAATAACACACAAGGGGATTCCCATAAGGATAACAGCTGATTTTTCAATAGAAACTCTTCAGGTCAGAAAGGAATGGCAGGACATACTTAAAGTGATGAAAGAAAATAATCTACAGCCCAGATTACTGTACCCAGCAAGAATCTCATTCAAATACGAAGGAGAAATCAAAAGCTTTACAGGTAAGCAAATGCTCAGAATTCAGCACCACCAAACCAGCTCTCCAACAAATGCTAAAGGATCTTCTCTAGACAGGAATCACAGAAAGGGTGTATAATCTCAAACCCAAAACAATAAAGTAAATGGCAATGGGATCATACTTATCAATAATTACCTTAAATGTAATTGGATTGAATGCTCCAACCAAAAGACAAAGACTGGCTGAATGGATACAAAAACAAGACCCCTATATATGTTGCCTACAAGAGACCCACCTCAAAACAAGGATCACATACAGACTGAAAGTGAGGCCTGGAAAAAGATATTTCATGCAAATAAAGACCAAAAGAAAGCAGGAGTAGCAATACTCACGTTAGATAAAATAGACTTTAAAACAAAGGGGGTGAAAAGAGACAAAGATGGACACTACATAATCGTCAAAGGATCAATCCAAAAAGAAGATATAACAATGATAAATATATAGGCACCCAACATAGGAGCACTGCAATATGTAAGGCAAATGCTAACAAGTATGAAATGGGATATTAACAATAACACACCAATAATGGGAGACTTTAAAACCCCACTCACACCTATAGACAAATCAACTAAACAGGAAATTAACAAGGAAACACAAGCTTTAAATGATACAATAGACCAGTTAGACCTAATTGATATCTATAGGTCATTTCACCCCCAAAACAATGAATTTCACCTTTTTCTCAAGCGCACACGGAACCTTCTCCAGAATAGATCACATCCTGGACGACAAATCTAGTCTTGGTAAATTCAAAAAAACTGAAATCATTCCAAGCATCTTTTCTGACCACAATGCACTAACATTAGATGTCAATAACAGGAGAAAAACTATTAAAAATTCCAACATATGGAGGCTGAACAACACACTGCTGAATGACCAACAAATCACAGAAGAAATCAAAAAAGAAATCAAAATATGCACAGAAACAAACGAAAATGAAAACACAACAACCCAAAACCTATGGGACAAGGAAAAAGCAGTACTAAGGGGAAGATTCATAGCAATACAAGCTCACCTCAAGAAACAAGAAAAAAGTTAAATAGAAAACCTAACTCTACACCTAAAGCAACTAGAAAAGGAAGAAATGAAGAACCTCAGGGTTAGTAGAAGGAAAGAAGTCTTAAAAATTAGGGCAGAAATAAATGCAAAAGATAAAAAAGAGACAAGAGCAAAAATCAGCAAAGCCAAAATCTGGCTCTTTGAGAAGATAAATAAAATTGACAAGCCATTAGCCAGACTCATCAAGAAACAAGGGAGAAAAATTAAATCAACAAAATTGGAAATGAAAATGGAGAGATCCCAACAGAAAACACAAAAATACAAAGGATCATAAGAGACTATTATCAGCAAATATATGCAAATAAAATGGACAACTTAAAAGAAATGGACAAATTCTTAGAAAAGTACAACTTTCAAATACTGAACCAGGAAGAAATAGAAAATCTTAACAGATCCATCACAAGTACGGAAATTGAAACATAATTAGAAATCTTCCAACAAACAAAAGCCTACGACCAGATGGCTTCACAGATGAATTCTACCAAAAATTTAGAGAAGAGCTAACACCCATCCTACTCAAACTCCTCCAGAAAATTGCAGAGGAAGGTAAACTTCCAAACTCATTCTATGAGGCCACCATCACCCTAATACCAAAACATGACAAAGATGCCACAAAAAAGAAAGAAAGAAAGAAAGAAAACTACAGGTCAATATCACCGATAAACGTAGATGCAAAAATCATTAACAATTTCCTAGCAAACAGAATCCAACAAAACATTAAACACATCATACATCATGAACAAGTGGGCTTTATCCAAGGGATGCAAGTATTCTTCAATATCCGCAAATCAATCAATGTAATGCACCACACTAACAAGTTGAAAGATAAAAACCATGTGATTATTTCAATAGATTCAGAGAAAGCCTTTGACAAAATGCAACATCCATTTATGATAAAAACCCTCCAAAAAGTAGGAATAGAAGGGATATACCTCAACATAATAAAAGCTATATATGACAAACCCACAGCAAACATTATCCTCAATGGTGAAAAATTGAAAGCATTTCCCATACATTCAGGAAAAGACTATGGTGCCCACTCTCACCACTACTAGTCATCATAGTTTTGGAAGTTTTGGCCACAGCGATTAGAGCAGAAAAAGAAATAAAAGGAATCCCGACTGGAAAAGAAGAAGTAAAATTCTCACTGTTTGCAGATGACATGATCCTCTACATAGAAAACCCTAGACTCCACCAGAAAATTACTAGAGCTAATCAAAGAATATAGTAAAGTTGCAGGATATAAAATTAACACACAGAAATCCCTTACATTCCTATACATTAACAATGAGAACACAGAAAGAGAAGTTAAGGAAACATTTCATTCACCACTGCAGTGAAAATAATAAAATACTTAGGAATATATCTACCTAAAGAAACAAAAGACCTATATATAGAAAACTATAAAACACTGGTGAAAGAAATCAAAGAGGACACAAATAGATGCAGAAACATACTGTGTTCATGGATCAGAAGAATCAACATACTGAAAATGAGTATATTACGCAAAGTAATCTATAGATTCAAAGCAATCCCTATCAAGCTACCAACGGTATTCTTCAGAGAACAAGAACAAATAATTTAACAAAATTTATGAAAATACAAAAAACTTTGAATAGCCAAAGCAATCTTGAGAAAGAAGAAAGGAACTGGAGGAATCAACCTGCCTGACTTCAGGCTTTACTACAAAGCCACAGTCATCAAGACAGTATGGTACTGGCACAAAGACAAAAATAGATCAATGGAACAAAATAGAAAGTCCAGAGATAAATTCACGCACCTATGGACAACTTATCTTTGAGAAAGGAGGCAAGAATATGCAATGGAGAAAAGACAATCTCCTTAACAAGTGGTGCTGGGAAAACTGGTCAACCATTTGTAAAAGAATGAAACTAGAACACTTTCTAACACCATACACAAAAAATAAACTCAAAATGGATTAAAGATCTAAACGTAAGACCAGAAACTATAAAACTCCTAGAAGAAAACATAGGCAAAACACTGTCTGATATAAACCACAGCAGGATCCTCTATGACCCACCTCCCAGCATATTGGAAATAAAAGCAAAAATAAAAAAAAAATGGGACCTAATTAAAATTAAAAGCTTATGCACAACCAAGGAAACTATAAGCAAGGTGAAAAGACAGCCTTCAGAATGGGAGAAGATAATAGCAAACGAAGCAACGGGCAAAGAATTAATCTCAAAATATACAAGCAGCACATTCAGCTCAATTCCTGAAAAATAAATGACCCAATCAAAAAGTGGGCCAAAGAACTAAACAGACATTTCTCCAAAGAAGACATACAGATGGCTAACAAACACATGAAAAGATGCTCAACATCACTCATTATCAGAGAAATGCAAATCAAAACCACAATGAGGTACCATTTCTCACCCGACAGAATGGCTGCTATCCAAAAGTCTACAAGCAATAATTGCTGGAGGAGGTGTGGAGAAAAGGGAACCCTCTTACACTGTTGGCGGGAATGTAAACTAGTACAGCCGCTATGAAGAACAGTGTGGAGATTCCTCAAAAAACTGGAAATAGAATTGCCATATGAGCCAGCAATCCCACTGCTGGGTATATACACCTAGGAAACCAGAATTGAAAGAGACACATGTACCCCAATGTTCATCACAGCACTGTTTAGAATAGCCAGGACATGGAAGCAACCTAGACGTCCATCAACAGACAAATGGATAAGAAGCTGTGATACATATATACACAATGGAATATTACTTAGCCATTAAAAAGTATACATTTGAATCAGCTCTAATGAGGTGGATGAAACTGGAGCCTGTTACACAGAGTGAAGTAAGCCAGAAAGAAAAACAGCAATACAGTATCAGTTCAGTCGCTCAGTCATCTCCGACTCTGCAACACCATGAATCGCAGCATGCCAGGCCTCCCTGTCCATCACCAACTCCCAGAGTTTACCCAAACCTATGTCCATTGAGTCGGTGATGCCATCCAACCATCTCATCCTCTGTCGTCCCCTTCCCCTCCTGCCTCCAATCCTTCCCAGCATTAGGGTCTTTTCCAATGAGTCAACCCTTCGCATGAGGTGGCCAAAGTATTGGAGTTTCAGCTTCAACATCAGTCCTTCCAATGAACAGCCAAGACTGATCTCCTTTAGGATGGACTGCTTGGATCTCCTTGCAGTCCAAGGGACTCTCAAGAGTCTTCTCCAACACCAGAGTCCAAAAGCATCAATTCTGCGGCGCTCAGCTTTCTTCACCGTCCAACTCTCACATCCATACATGACCACTGGAAAAACCATAGCCTTGACTAGGTGGACCTCTGTTGGCAAAGCAATGTCTCTGCTTTTAAATATGCTCTCTAGGTTGGTCATAACCTTCCTTCCAAGGAGTAAGCGTCTTTTAATTTCATGGCTGCAATCACCATCAGCAGTGATTTTGGAGCCCCCCCCAAAAAGTCTGACACTGTTTCCACCGTTTCCCCATCTATTTCCCATGAAGTGATGGGACCAGATGCCATGATCTTAGTTTTCTGAACGTTGAGCTTTAAGCCAACTTGTTCACTCTCTTCTTTCACTTTCATCAAGGGCTCTTTAGTTTTTCTTCACTTTTTGCCATAAGGTTGGTGTCATCTTCATATCTGAGGTTATTGAAATTTCCCCTGGCAATCTTGATTCCAGCTTGTGTTTCTTCCAGCCCAGCGTTTCTCATGATGTACTCTTCATATAAGTTAAATAAGCAGAGTGACAATATACAGCCTTGACGTACTTCTTTTCCTATTTGGAACCAGTCTGTTGTTCCATGTCCAGTTCTACCTGTTGCTTCCTGACCTGCATACAGGTTTCTCAAGAGACAGGTCAGATGGTCTGGTATTCCCATCTACTAACACATAAATATGGAATTTAGTAAATTGGTAAAGATAACTCTGTATGCGAGACAGCAAGAGAGACACGGACTTATAAAACTGTATTTTCTACTCTATGTGAGAGGGCCAGGGTGGGATGATATGGAAGAATGTCACTGAAGCATGTAAATTATCATATGTGAAATGAATCGCCAGTCCAGGTTCGATGCATGATACAGGGTGCTAGGGGCTGGTGCGCTGGGATGACCCAGAGGGATGGGATGGGGAGGGAGGTGGGAGGGAGGTTCTGGAAGGGGGAACACATGTACACCCATGGCGGATTCATGTCAATGTATGGCAAAACCAATACAATATTGTAAAGTAAAAAAAATAGATAAATAAATTTGAAAAATGAATAAAGAAATAAATAAGAAAAGAAAACAGAGGAAACCAAAACAAACAAACAAGGGGTAGTGACTCTGGAAGTAATATGGGCAAAATATTAGAACCCTGTATTTAATGCTGGAGACATTTGAGGGGAACCTATAGACAATGAGAACAAGTAAAAGCTGAAACAAAAAACTATCTGACATTGAAATGCCCCCCGCCACTGCCTCCAGCAGCTCCAGTGAAACTTCTAGACATATTTTTATTAGTATCACTTTTTAATTTTTAAAAAGAGTTATTTATTAGTCCGTTAACTCTCATTTTTATAGGCAACTATTACCTTTCAAAAAAAAAATAGAAACTACTTTTTTAGAGAACAGATTCCAATATTGTTTTCATTATTGCGAATGATTATATTCTCTATTTTTTACATTGTCTTTTGAGTGTCTATCCTCTATTCTACGTTTTTAACTTTTGTTATTTGATACTTGCATGGGGAAACAGTGGAAACTGTGTCAGACTTTATTTTTGGGGGCTCCAAAATCACTGCAGATGGTGATTGCAGCCATGAAATTAAAAGATGCTTACTCCTTGGAAGGAAGGTTATGACCAACCTAGATAGCATATTTAAAAACAGAGACATTACTTTGCCAACAAAAGTCCATCTAGTCAAGGCTATGGTTTTTCCAGTGGTCATGTATGGATGTGAGAGTTGGACGGTGAAGAAAGCTGAGTGCCGAAGAGTTGATGCTTTTGAACTGTGGTGTTGGAAAAGACTCTTGAGAGTCCCTTGGACTGCAAGGAGATCCAATCAATCCATCCTAAAGGAGATCAATCCTGGGTGTTCATTGGAAGGACTGATGCTGAAGCTTAAACTCCAATACTTTGGCCACCTCATGCGAAGAATTGACTCACTGGAAAAGACCCTGATGCTGAGTAGGATTGGGGGAGGGAGGAGAAGGGGACGACAGAGGATGAGATGGTTGGATGGCATCACTGACTCGATGAACATGGGTTTGGGTGGACTCCGGGAGTTGGTGATGGACAGGGAGGCCTGGCATGCTGCAATTCATGGGGTCTCAAAGAGTCGGACATTACTGAGCGACTGAACTGAACTGAACTGAACTGAATCAATTGTGTACTTTGACTAATCAAATCTTCAGTATCTATTTTCACTTAGTGATTTAATTACTGGATTGATTGCTCTCTCCCCTTTTGACTCTCCCTTTTCTCCTCCAGGTAACCTCTTTCTCTTTTCTCCTTTTTCTCTTCTCTACATAACTCTGTGAATCTCTCTGGGTGTTGTAAGCTGTGGAGAACAAGTAGGGATTAGATTATTGGCTAGATTGCTCTTGCCCCATTTGATTCCCCCTTTTCTCCTCCTGATCAGCTCTATCTTCCTCCTTCTTTTCCTCTTCTCTATATAACTGTGAGAATCTCTCTGGGTGATCCTGGCCCTTCTTTTCAATATAGTTCTGTGAATCTCTCTGGGTGTTGCTAGCTGTGGAGAATTGTTTCACCAATAAACCTAGGGGTTGTATCTTACATGCTGTATGGATGGAGAAGTCTTGAGGTTACTGTAAGAGAAGGACTGAAAGCCAGAGGCAGGAGGCTTAAAACTCCAAAACTTGAGAACATTAGAGAACTCCTGACCTGGGAACATTAATAGACAAGAGCTCATCCAAAAGTCTACACAGCTACATTGAAACCAAGCTCGACTCAAGATTCAGCAAGATCCAGTGAAAACAAACCACACTAATTCTCTAGCAAAACAGGAACACAACATGAACACTAAAATATGGCCTGTCCAAATCCATGTTAAGCCCAAGGGCACCTCAAAATTCACTACTGGATATTTCATGCACTCCAGAGAGAAGAGATCCAGTTCCATCCACTAGAAAACAGACACAAGCTCTGCCAACCAGGAAACCTTGACAAGCCATTAGTCCAACTCCACCCACAAGGAGCAGACTTTACAATTAAGAGGAACCACAAACTTCAAGACTGCATAAAGGGCACCCCAAACACAGCAATCTAAACAAAATGAAAAGGCAGAGAAATATTCAGCAGGTGAAGGAACATGATAAAACCCCACCAAAACAAACAGAAGACGAGGGGATAGGGAGTCTATCTGAAAAAGAATTCAGAATAATGATAGTAAAGATGAACCAAAATCTTTTTTTAAAAAACATGGATTTACAGATAAATAGCCTAGAGACAAGGATTGAGAAGATGCAAGAAATACTTAACAAGGACCTACAAGAAATAAAGAAGAGTCAATCAATAATGAATAATGCAATAACTGAGGTCAAAAGCACTCTGGAGGGAACCAAGAGTAGAATAACTCAGGCAGAAGAGAGGATAAGTGAAATGGAACATAGAAAGATGGAAATAATGAAGCAGAGAGGAAAAAAGAATATAAAAAAATAAGGACAACCTCAGAGACCTCTGGGACAATGTTAAATACCCCAACATTCGAATCATAATTGTCCCAGAGAAGACCAAAAGAAAGGGCATAGGAAAATACTTGAGGAGATAACAGTTGAAAACTTACCTAATATGGTAATAGCCACCCAAGTGAAGGTAATGGCCACCCAAATCCAAGAAACCCAGAGAGTCCCAAATAGGATAAACCCAACGCAAAACACCCCAAGACACATATTAATCAAACTAACAAAGATCAAACACAAAGAGCAAATAATAAAAGCAGCAAGGGAAAAAGTAACAGATAACACACAAGGGGATCCCCATAACGATAAATGCTGATCTTTCAATAGAAACTCTTCAGCCCAGAAGGGAATGGCAGGACATACTTAAAGTGATGAAAGAGAACAATCTACAACCAAGATTACTCTACCCAGCAAGGATCTCATTCAGATATGAAAGAGAAATCAAAAGCTTTACAGACAAGCAAAACTCAGAGAATTCAGCACCGCCAAATCAGATTTTGAACAAATGCTAAAGGATCTTCTCTAGAAAAGAAATACAGGAAAGGTTTATAAAAATGAACCCAAAATAACAAAGTAAGTAGTAATGAGATCACACGATCAAAAATTTCCTTAAATTTAAATGAGTTAAATGTTCCAATCAAAGGACAAAGACTGGCTGAAAGGATACAAAAACAAGACTTCTGTATATGCCGTCTAAAACCTAGGGACACATACAGACTGAAAGTGAAGGGCTGGAAAATATATAATCCATGCAAGTGAAGTGAAAGTCGCTCAGTCGTGTCCGACTCTCTGTGACCCCATGCACTACACAGTCCATAGAATTCTCCAGGCCAGAATACTGGAGTGGGTAGCCTCTCCCTTCTCCAGGGGAGCTTCTCAACCCAGGGATTGAAGCCAGGTCTCCTGCATTGCAGGCAGATTCTTTACCAGCTGAGCCACAAGGGAAGCCCAAGAATACTGGAGTGGGTAGCCTATCCCTTCTCCAGCAGATCTTCCCGACCCAGGAATTGAACCAGGCTCTCCTGCATTTCAGGTGGATTCTTTACCAACTGAGCTATGAGGGAAGCCTGTGCAAAGGGGGGACCAAAAGAAAGTAGGAAGAGCAATACTCATATCAGACAAAATGACTTTGAAATAAAGACCATGATAAGAGAAAAAGAAGGACATGACATAATGATCAAAGGATCAATCCAAGAAGAAAATATAACAATTATAAATATTTATACACCCAACATAAGAGCATCTCAATATGTAAGGCAAATTCTAACAAGTATGAAAGGTGAAATTAACAGTAACACAATAATAGTGGGAGACGTTAATACCCCGTTCACACTTATGGATAGATCAACCAAACAGAAAATTAGCGAGGAAACACAAGCTTTAAATTTAAATGGGCCAGTTAGACATAACTGATATCTATAGGGCATTTCACTAAAAAACAGTGGTATTCACCTTTTTTTTAAGTGCATATGGGACATTCTCCAGGATAGATCACATCCTAGGCCATAGATCTAGCCTTGGTAAATTTTTAAAAGTTGAAACCATTTCTAGCATCTTTTCTTATCACAACGCAGAGAGATTAGATGTCAACTAGAGGAAAAAAAAACTATTAAATATACAAAAATACAGAAGCTAAACAACATGCTCCTGAATAACCAACAGATCACGGAAGAAATTAAAAAGGAAATAAAAATATGCATAGAAACTAATAAAAATGAAAACACGACAACCCAAAACCTATGGAATTCAGTAAAAGCAGTGCTAAAAGGGAGATTCACAGCAATACAAGCCTACCTCAAGACACAAGAGAAACATCAAATAACAACCTAACTTTACATCTAAACCAACTAGAAAAAGAATAAAAGAGGAAACCCAAAGTTAGTAGAAGGAAAGGAATAATAAAAATCAGAGCAGAAATGAATGAAAAAGAAACTAAGGAGACTATAGCAAAAACCAACAAGTTAAAAGCTGGCTCTTTGAGAAGATAAATAAAATAGACAAACCATTATCAGGCTCATCAAGAAAAAAAGGGATAAGAATAAAGTCAATAAAATTAGAAATAAAAATGGAGAAATCACAATACACAACACAGAACTACAAAAGACCATAAGAGACTACTATGAGCACTTATATGCTAATAAAATGGACAACTTGGAAGAAATGAACAAATTCTTAGAAAAGTATAACCTTCCAAAAATGAACCAGGAAGAAATAAAATCTTAACAGACATATCACAAGCATGGAAATCAAAGCTGAAATAAAAAAAATCTTCCAACAAACAAAATCCCAGGACCAGATGGCTTCACAGCTGAATTCTACCAAAAATTTAGAGAAGAGCTAACATCTATCCTACTCAAATTCTTCTAGAAAATTGAAGAGGAAGGTAAACACCCAAACACATTCTATGAGACCAACATAATCCTAATACCAAAACCAGAAAAAGACACCACACAAAAACAGAAAACTACAAGCCAATAGCACTGATAAACATAGATGCAAAAATCTGCAACAAAATTCTAGCAAACAGAATCCAAAAACATATTAAAAAGTTCATGCACCATGACCAAGTGGGCTTTATTCCAAGGATGGAAGGATTCTTCAATATTTGCAAATCAATCAATGTGATACCATATTAACAAACTTAAAAATAAAAACGATTTTTAAGTTTGTTAATATGGTATCACATTGATTGATTTGCAAATATTGTCAATGTATGGCAAAAACTATTACAATATTGTAAAGTAATTAGCCCCCAACTAAAATAAATAAATTTATATAAAAAAAGAAAAATAAAAACAACAAAAAAAATAAAATAAAATAAAAACGATATGATTATCCCAATAAAGGCATAGAAAGCCTTTGATAAAATTCATCACCCATTTCTGATAAAACTGTTCCAAAAAGCAGGCATAAAAGAAACGTACCTCAACATAATGAAAGCCATATACAGCAAACCCCAGAGCAAATATTATCCTCAAAGGTGAAAAATTGAAAGCATTTCCTCTAAAATCAGGAACAAGAAAATGGTGCCCACTCTCACCACTACTATTCAACATAGCTTTGGAAGTCCTAGCCACAGAAATCAGAGAAGAAAAAGAAATAAAGGGAATCCATATTGGAAAAGAAGTAAAACTCTCACTTGACATGATCCTCTACATAGACCCTAAAGACACCACCAGAAAATTACTAGAGCTAATCAATGAATATAGTAAATTTGCAGTATATAAAATTAATACAAAGAAATCCCTTGCATTCTTACACACTAACAATGAGAACACAGAAAGAGAAAGTAAGGAAACAATCCCATTCACCATTGCAACAAAATGAATAAAATACTTAGGAATAAATTTATGTATAGAAACAAAAGACTTATATATATAGAAAACTATAAAACACTGATGAAAGAAAGCAAAGGCGAAAAAAATAGATGGAGAAATATCCCATGTTTGTGAATTAGAAGACTCAATATAGTGAAAATGAGTATACTACCTAAATAATCTATAGATTCAACACAATCCCTATCAAGCTACCAATGTGTATTTTTCACAGAACCAAAACAAATAATTTCAAAATTTGTATGGAAACACAAAAACCTTGAATAGTCAAAGCAGTCTTGAGAAAGAAGAATGGAACTGGAGGAATCAATCTTCCTGATTTCAGACTATACAACAAAGTTACAGTCATCAAGACAGTATGGTACTGGCACAAAGACAGAAATACAAATCAGTGGAACAAAAGAGAAAGCTCACCAATAAATCCACACACCTATGGACACCTTATCTTTGACAAAGGAGACTAAAATACACAATGGATAAAAGACAATATCTTTAACAGTGGTGCTGGGAAAACTGATCAACAATCTGTAAAAGAAGGAAACTAGAACAATTTTCTAAAACCATTCACAAAAATAAACTCAAAATGGATTAAAGATCTAAATGTAATATCAGAAACTACAAAACTCTTAGAGGAAAACATAGGCAGAACACTCTCTGACATAAATTACAGAAAGATCCTCTATGACCCACTTCCCATAGGGACCTAAGTAAACTTAAAAGCTTTTGCACAATGAAGGAAACTATAAGCAATGTGAACAAGCAGCATTCAGAATGGGAGAAAATAATAGCAAATGAAGCAACTGACAAAGAATTAATCTCAAAAATATACAAGCAGCACATGCAGCTCAATATCAGAAAAACAAGTGATCCAATTAAAAAATGGGCCAAAGAACTAAACAGACATTTCTCCAAAGAAGACATATGGATGGCTAACAAACACATGAAAAGATGATCAACATCACTCATCATCAGAGAAATGCAAATCAACAGCACAATGAGGTACCATTTCATGCCAGTCAGAATGGCTGCCACCAAAGAGTCTACAAAAAATAAATGCTGGAGACGGTATGGAGAAAAGGGAATCCTCTTACACTGTTGGTGGGAATGCAAACTAGTACAGCCACTATGGAGAACAGTGTGGAGATTTCTTAAAAAACTGGAAATATAACTGCCATATGACCCAGCAATCCCACTGATGGGCATACACACAGAGGAAATAAGAATTGAAAGAGATACATGTACCCCAATGTTTTTCGCGGCACTGTTTATAACAGCTAGGACATGGAAGCAATCTAGATTTCATTGGCAGACAAATGGGTAAGGAAGTTGTGGTAAATATACACAATAGAATATTACTCAGGTATGAAAGGCAATGGCAACCCACTCCAGTGCTCTTGCCTGGAGAGTCCCATGGACGGAGGAGCCTGGTAGGCTACAGTCCATGGGGTCGCGAAGAGTCGGACACGACTGAGCGGGCTCACTTTCACTTTTCACTTTCATGCATTGGAGAAGGAAATGGCAACCCACTCCAGTGTTCTTGCCTGGAGAATCCCAGGGACGGGGATCCTGGTGGGCTGCCGTCTATGGGGTCTCACAGAGTCGGACACGACTGAAGCGACTTAGCAGCTTAGCAGGTATGAAAAAGAACACACTTGACTCAGTTCCAATGAAGTGGATGAAACTGAAGCCTATTCCACAGAGTGAAGTAAGCCAGAAAAAGAAACGTCAATACAATATATTAATGCAAATATATGGAATTTAGAAAGATGGTAATGACGACCCTATATGCAAGACAGCAAAAGAGACACAGATGTAAAGAACAGACTTTTGGATTATCTGGGAGAATGTGAAGGTGGGACGATATGAGAGGATAATATTGAAACATGTATATTACCATACGTACAACAGATGACCGGCGCAAGTTCGATGCATGAAGCAGGGCACCCAAAGCTGGGGCTCTGGGACAACCCAGAGGGATGGGGTGGGGAAACTTGTGGGAGCAGATGCAGGATGCTGGAACATATGTACACCAATGGCTGATTCATGTCGATGTACAGCAAAAACCACTACAATATTGGGAAGTCATTAGCCTCCAATTAAAATAAATTAATTTTAAAAAAGGATACTCTACCCAGCAAGGCTCTCATTCAAATTCAACAGAGAAATCAAAAGTTTTACAGACAAACCAAAACTAAGAGAATTCAACACTGCCTGACAAGCTTTGCAGGAAATGCTAAAGGAACTTCTCTAAGCAGAAAAGAAAAGGCTACTAGTAGAAACAAGAAAATTAGGAATGGGAAAGCTCACCAGCAAAGGCAAACATTCAAAAAGGTAGGAAATTATCTGCATGCAAATATATCAAAACCAGCGATTGTGAGAAGAGGAGAGCAGAAATATAGGATATTGGATATGCATTGAAAATTAAAAGACCAGCTGCTGCTGCTAAGTCGCTTCAGTCGTGTCTGACTCTGTGCAACCCCATAGACGGCAGCCCACCAGGCTCCCCCGTCCCTGGGATTCTCCAGGCAAGAACACTGGAGTGGGTTGTCATTTCCTTCTCCAATGCATGAAAGTGAAAAGTAAAAGTGAAGTCACTCAGTCGCCTCCGACTCTTCGCGACCTCATGACTACAGCCTACCAGGCTCCTCCATCCATGGGATTTTCCAGGCAAGGGTACTGGAGTGGGTTTCCATTGCCTTCTGTGAAAAGACCAGCAACTTAAAACAATATTGTTCACATATGGACTGCTAAATCAAAACATCATGGTAATCGCAAACTGAAAATCTACAATTGATACATGCAACAAACAGAAAATGAAATCTGAACACAACACATAAATTAGTCATCAAATCACAAGAGAAGAGAATGAAAGAAGAAGGGAAGAAAAAAGACCTACAAAAATCAAGCTAAAACAATTAAGAAAATGGTAAAAGGAACATACATATTGATAATTATCTTAAGTGTAAATGGATTAAGTGTCCCAACCAAAAGATGCAGACTGGCTGAATATATACAAAGACAAGACCAGTATATATGCTGCCTACAAGAGACCTACTTCAGGTTTAGAGACACATACAGACTGAAAGTGAAGTAAGTCAGACTGAGAAAAACAAATATTATATGATTGTTCATATATGAAATTAAAATAAAATGATACAAAAGAAATTATTTGCAAAACAGAAAGAGACTCACAGATTTAGAGGATGAATTTATGGTTACCAGGGAGAAAGGGTGGGAGGAGGGACAGATTGGGAGTTTGGGATTTACACACTACTATATTTAAAGTAGATAACCAAGAAAAATCTACTGAATAGCACTGGGAACTCTGCTCTATATTCTATAATAACCTAAATAGGAAAAGAATTTGAAAAAGAATAGATACATGCATGTGTATAACTGAATAACTTTGTTTTACACCCAAAACCAATACAACATTGTTAATCAAGTATGTTCCAATAAAAAATAAAGATTAAAAAATAAAATTGAGCCAAATACCAGACCATCTGACCTGTCTCTTGAGAAACCTGTATGCAGGTCAGGAAGCAACAGCTAGAACTGGACATGGAACAACAGACTGGTTCCAAATAGGAAAAGGAGTACGTCAAGGCTGTATACTGTCATCCTGCTTATTTAACTTATATGCAGAGTACATCATGAGAAACACTGGGCTGGAAGAAACACAAGCTGGAATCAAGATTGCCGGGAGAAATATCAATAACCTCAGATATGGGGATGACACCACCCTTATGGCAGAAAGTGAAGAAGAACTAAAGAGCCTCTTGATGAAGGTGAAAGAGAAGAGTGCAAAAGTTGGCTTAAGGCTCAATGTTCAGAAAACTAAGATCATGGCATCTGGTCCCATCACTTCATGGGAAATAGATGGGGAAATGGTGGAAACAGTGTCAGACTTTATTTTGGGGGGCTCCAGAATCACTGCTGATGGTGACTGCAGCCATGAAATTAAAAGACACTTACTCCTTGGAAGGAAGGTTATGGCCAACCTAGATAGCATATTTAAAAGCAGAGACATTACTTTGCTAACAAAAGTCCGTCTAGTCAAGGCTATGGTTTTTCCAGTGGTCATGTATGGATGTGAGAGTTGGACGGTGAAGAAAGCTGAGCGCCGCAGAATTGATGCTTTCGAACTGTGGTGTTGGAGAAGACTCTTGAGAGTCCCTTGGGCTGCAAGGGGATCCAATCAATCCATCCTAAAAGAGATCAATCCTGGGTATTCATTGGAAGGTCTGATGTTGAAGCTGAAACTCCAATACTTTGGCCACCTCATGCGAAGGGTTGACTCATTGGAAAAGACCCTAATGCTGGGTAGGATTGGAGGCGGGAGGAGAAGGGGACGACAGAGGATGAGATGGTTGGATGGCATCACTGACTCGATGGACATGGGTTTGGGTAGACTCCGGGAGTTGGTGATGGACAGAGAGACCTGGCGTACTGCAATTCATGGGGTCGCAAAGAGTCAGACACGACTCAGCGACTGAACTGAACTGAATCTTTCATTGAGAAAAATGGTTTCATTGAAGAAAAGCCTTAGTAGTTTGCATTAGAGGTTGCAGACTTTTTCTGCAAAGGGCCACATAGTAAATATTTTAGGCATTTCAGGCAATACACTCTCTGTTGCAACTACCTCAATTCTGTTGGCTATGGTATAAAAGCAACCACAGACAATGCACAAATGAATGAGCATGGTTATGCTTCAAGAAAACTTTGCTTACAAAATTAGATGGTGGGCCAGATTTGGCCTACTGGCTACTGTTTGATGAGCCCTGTCCTGAACTGGGACTAGGTAGGCTGGGAAAGAAAAAATAAAACTTAGATCAACAGATATTACTTGGAATATCTACAGATAATCTCATAACCATCATTACAGATTAGAGAGTAAAACCCAGCCAATTGCTAGAATTAGGAACAGGATATACAAGCAGACCAGATGAAACTAGATCACAAAGAGTTTTCCATTTGAAATTGATGAGGAAGAAAAGTCAGTGACAAGCAGCACTAAAATCGATAAAAGCTGATGGGATGTAGAGAACCAAGAGAGCACTGCTAACTGGACTGATCACAACAGCATTCACAGAAAAGGAGACTTCTTGTGAGATGGGTATGTTTAAGGTGAGTGAAATCAGGTATAGAAACACAAAGAACAAAGTCATGGGCAAGTATGCATAAAATGTATTCACAGAATAGTGAGCTAGCAGACTGGAGAAAAGTGGAAAGGGTTTATGGAGTATCACAGAAGACTTTTACATGTCCAGTTTTAACAGTATGAACTCTTTTGTAGAGTTAGTGGGAGGTATTGAGGATCTCTGAGCTCCTAGTACAAGATTCCCTACAAAGCAGGCAACTGAAAGAATCCTCTTCCTTTAGAAAGACAATGAGACCGGCTGCATCTTACATATTATGAATGTCATATTACTAATGAGTCACACTTATTAAGCCATTGTTATGTGATAACATAACAATGATATGTTATAAACTGGTAGTAATAAACTAAGTGCTTTACTGTCATATATCACTTAGTACTTATAAAAAGTCACAAAGGTGGTTATTTTCATCCCAATTTTACAGATTAGAAAATTGAAATGCAGAAGAATTTAACTTACACAAAGCCATCCAGCTTAGAAGAAGCAGAGTATGGGTTTAAATGTAAGTCTGTCTGTCTGTAAGCTTTTAATTATTCTCCTAAATGGCTTCTCAGTGCATTTAAACATATCATTGTATTTCAAATAAAATATTTTTAAAATCTCATTCTTCCATCTCTTCAGAATGTTTCTCCTACTCAAAATCCCCAACACTATATTATCTTCCTCATCTTTTTGCCTTCCTACTAAATATTTTTTCCAAAAGCAACAGACTCAAATGAAAGATGTAGAAATTTAAATTCTATTCAAATTTCATCCAATCTAAGCTCACTAATTTAGCATAAGTTTGTGATTTTTAAATCAATGTCATATCTATCCATCTCTCTACATAATTATTTTCACATTGTTTTTGTCTACATTTTAGGTATACTTTGCTTCAGTGCCCACAAACAATATATTTATCTCATGTGACTTTTTACTCAAGTATAACAGTTTACTTTTTACTCAAGTATACAATTTCAAATAAGTAAAAATGCTTATAAATAAAACCTAAAAAGGAACAAACTGTTAAAAACAGTTGCATTCAATTTATGTGATTTCAGGTGATCAGTTTCATTTCTTATCCTCCAAATTAATTAAAAGTGAATTATTTTAAATTCAATCATGTAAAAAATGTTCTCTTGAAAAAAAAAAAGATTATGAAATAACACACTGGGATCTACTCTACTAAACAAATAATCAAGGAGTTTCCTAATGCAAAAGTGACTACATGAAGGTGTAATGATTCTTGGTTATATGTACTTGCAGAGTTATTAAGACCCATTAATTCGCTGGGATCTAATATCAGGGTAGCTGGTATGGGCCTATCTTTGGCTTCTCTAAATTCAATCAGTTTAAGAGAAATAAGAGTAGAGGCTTAGTGGATTAGTCAAAACAGGCCATTAATCTCTGCATTCTCAACTGTAATCCAGCCTCTACCAAAGTAACTGGGAAAAAAATCCCAGAAAAAATCCAACTGCTCAAAAATGCTCCAAAGCCATCTCCCTAGAGACTGGCACACTTGGGTCATAGTTTGCTTGCTTTTACTTAACATCATTATAGCATTTGTCATCTGTCCTATTTCTTTTTGGTTTTTCTTTTAGGCCTTTTGCTTAAATTCTCAGAACAGATACATTTGAAAAGGAATCATGTTGCAATCCCACAAATGATCTAGCATTTAATTATTATTTTAAAAATCATTCTCTTATGTGAATAGGAAACATAAATCAAAATGATCTTTTCATGTTGAAAATCTATTGAAAAAACTACCATATGTGTATCAAGGCTACCATGTGTGTATTAATGCTTGAAGAAGCTGGCAAGACAAAATAATGAAAAGAAAAGAGAGCAAGGAGATTCTAGTAAAAACAAATGAGTGACAGTTTTAGAACATATAAATATATATTTTACCATAAATGGATTGGATAATAATGCCTCATATCTTTATTGCTCTGGTGAAAAAACATATAAAGTAATAAAAACTATGAGCACATTTCTGAATCAGGGTTTTGTTTATTTCATTGTTGTGAAGGTTGAGTATTTCCTGAGTCACATGAGACCATATGCTTACATTAGAGGCCTTGATAAGTCTAAGCTCTAGTTGTAAAATGAAAATGCATCATTATTTTTTTTAATTATTAAAGAAAAACGTGAGTCAGACTCAGTAAATTATCTCTGAAGATAATTTTATGAAAAAATCATGATGGTTTTCTTTCCTATAATCTCTAAAGTATTCCCCAAACATCCTAGCTTCCCCTAGAGAATCAGATTCAACCAACCTTAACTGAATATGTGTTATGGGTAGGCATTGAGCTAAACACTTTCACATGAATTGGCTTATTTAATCCTCATGTTACATGATGTTGCCAAGTTCCTTTCTAATTTTGCCCAGCATGTCTTTCTTCTTTTAGCTTCAGCTACAACAATACAAAACCCACTATTTATCAAGTACATATGTCAAGCACTATGCTGAATTTTTAAATTTGTCTCCCTTAACTCCAAAGACAGCTGTTATTATCTCCAGTTAACAAAGAAGGACACTAAGGATTAGTTATGAAAGGTTGCTGCTGCAAGCCACGTGTTATGCTGAGATTTGTGATCTCTGGAGCAGAGGATTTCGACTGGGGTCAGAGACGAGGCTTGACCACTTGGAGCTTTTTGTGCAGCAAAGTTTTATTAAAGTATAATAGAGATAGGGAGAGCTTCTGACATAGACATCAGAAGAGATCAGAAACAGTGCCTCCTTGCTAGTTTTTAGCAAGGTGTTTTACATCTGTTAGAAAGCTATTAATCAGATAAGACGCCTCAAGGCTGAGGGAGTTTCATCAGGCCCCTCTCCCACAATATGCACTTTTGAGCTAGGATGGTACAAGGTGTGTTATCCCACAGCCATAAAACAATTGACAAGAATACTGGCTTGTTGAGCCATTATCAGTCCAAGGTTTGAGAAAAGAAAAATGTTAGTCTTAGGTGGTACCATTTTGAAGAAAGGTAAATTCCAAAGCAAATACATAGTTTCATTACCATAAGAAAAACGCATTGGTTAACTCAAGGCAGAACCAGGTGTGGTCAACACAATTAAACAAGCCTCTTTTAATTTTGTATAGAGAAGGGGAAAAAAAACATCTGCCACTTACAGTTTATTTCCTGCTGCTGCTTCAGGACCTCTGCCCTTCCAGCCTGTTACCCTCTCAGTTAGAGATTTTAAGATATTTCTTCATGTCACACGATGAGCAACAGCAGAGTTGAGATAAAATTCTAAAGACTTTAATATATAGCACCCTCCCCCAAGGTTTTCAGTAAATGCTTTTATGAAGCAGTCAATGATGACCCCTTAACTCTTTCTCAGGGTCTTACTAGAGAGGTACAAGGTCAGCAACATACAAATACAGTTTGGGTTAGTCTTTTATTATACTTTATCCTTACACTTGCCCATCTCAAAAGTCACTTCCCAATTTTCTACTTATCCACAACCTCCAAAATTCTTCCTATAATTTACTCTTGCTGTCATGACATTTCAAACACTAGAAAAATTTAGCATCGACAGCAAACTTTGATAATTTTCTTAAAAGTTTCATAACAGTAAAAAATTTCCAAGTTAGAAAGGGACCTAGAAATTACCCAGTTCAATATCCTTGTTTAAAAGGAGAAAACTGGGATTCAGACAAATAAAACTATTTCTTTCACAACACAACACAGTGGAAAAACAAATACCAACCAAAACATGTTCTAACTTCCATCCCAATAATCTTTTTTGAAAATCAACTGAGTCATTCTTCCCAATAATTTATTAAAACATGCTCTAGGAACAATACTCAAGAAGGCTCAAATTTCTGGACTCAGAAGAGATATTTGCTTGTCCTTAACACTGGTTTCCTGTCTGATCTGACATTAAGCAAAAATATCATCTTGAATGCCATGGCTATTCACAATTTTTGCGTAATACTTTCTGGGGATGGACCACTATCTAAAGCACCTGTCAAAAAAGAAACAAGAGGCTCAAAATGGAGTCATTTATGCTAAGGCTCGTGTCACCAAATTAAGACTTAATACCTAACCTAACTGCAGTTACAGCCTCTCATAGAAATATTATCTTAACCAGTCACTCTGGAATTTCTTGTGTGATCAGTGACTCAGTTGTGTCCAACTCTCTGTGACCCTATGGGCTGTAGCCCGCCAGGCTCCTCTGTCCATGGGATTCTCCAGGCAAGAATACTGGAGTGGGTTGCCATTTCCTTCTCCACTGGAATTTCCTAGTCAGCACTAATGAGGTAACCTGCCACGTAGATTGCTGCTGTCCTCCAAAGGAAGGTAACCTTGCCTGAAACAATCCAGTCTTTGCAACTAACTTCCTTGTTCCAACTTCTGCCTATAGTATGGTAAAATCACAAAAAACTTTGTATTCTTTTACCCAGTAATCACAATACTGGCATTATTTAAGGAAATAGTTCAAGAGAAATAAATATTTATAGACATAAAAACATATGCCCAGAATGTTAAAACTAGAAACAACATAGGTGCTCAAAAATAGGGGAAAAGATAAATATAAACAATGCTATTTTAGATGAATAAATTATTACAAAACTATTACAAAGAAAATCATAAATATTAAAGTGGCAAATGTTAGCCAGTTGTTCACCAAAGCTTTCTCTTTATTCCTGGACCCAAGACTAGCCTGCAATTTCAGTTTCTTTTGCAATAAGATATTGTCATGTGACTGACCAGACATGAGGTATACAGTTTTTCTGTCAGGCTCATAAACACCTCTCCCAGGATCCTCCTCCTCACTCTTTTTCCAATTATTAATGCTGATACCGAAAACAACACTGGAAGCCATGTCTTGAAGATTGCAGAGACTATCAGCCTTGAAACTCCCAAGTCACTATACAAACAGGATTTCTTCTCTTTTATCTTTTTCCCCTCACCAAGGCCCTATTCTCTCTTTCTCTCTCTCTCACTCTCTCTCTCTCACACACACACACACAGACAGACACCAATTAGATAATTAACATGAGCAGGAGGTAAGCTTCTGCTGTGTTATGTTTCTGAGATTGTTGGGCTTACTGAACACAAAACCCTGAATTTCCTGAACTAACACAACTAGAATAGCAACACAGTATTCTCTACTTAAGATATAATATAAAGTTTTTTTTTTTTTAATTCAAAGCTTTAAGGGAGAAAATTTATAACTGCGAACTTTTGGAAATTAAAAATTTAATCTATGAAGAAACAGTTTGTTTCCCTAAATTTTGTTGGATACTACTGTTGTATCATACCTAGCATTAAAATTACCTCAATGACTTCTAGTATCATTCATGTTTGTAACACTTGCATATACTTTGTAAAACACTTGCATATACAGTCCCTTGCTTGTAAGGAGCAATGATCAAAAAGGAACATTTCAACTGAACACACAATTAGCCTAAACAGCAAATGCATAAATAAAACTCTCATTTTCAATTTGTTCAACACATTCTACCTTTAGATATGGCACATTAAAAAACTTTACCTAGCTCAGTCAGGCTCTAATTTCAGCAGTTCTAATAGCAAGAGGAAGAAAAAAAAGCTGCACCAACTTATGCACTATTTTAATTGCATAGGACCCTCATTTAGCCAGGCTTCCCTTGTGGCTCAAACAGCAAAAAATCCACCTGCAAAGCGGGTGACCTGGGTTTGATCCCTGGGTTGGGAAGATCCCCTGGAGGAGGGCCTGGCAACCCACTCCAGTATTCTTGCCTGCAGAATTCCCATGGACAGAGGAGCCTGGCAGGCTGCAGTCAATGGAGTCACGAAGAGTTGAACATGACTGATTGACTAAGTATGCACTCATTTAGCCAACGGAGAAGGCAATGGCACCCCACTCCAGTACTCTTGCCTGGAAAATCCCATGGACGGAGGAGCCTGGTAGGCTATAGTCCATGGGGTGGCTGGAAGTTGGACATGACTGAGCGACTTCACTTTCACTTTTCCCTTTCATGCACTGGAGAAGGGAATGGCAATCCACTCCAGTATTCTTGCCTGGAAAATCCCATGGACGGAGGAGCCTGGTAGGCTATAGTCCATGGGGTGGCTGGAAGTTGGACATGACTGAGCGACTTCACTTTCACTTTTCCCTTTCATGCACTGGAGAAGGGAATGGCAATCCACTCCAGTATTCTTGCCTGGAGAATCCCAGGGACGGCAGAGCCTGGTGGGCTGCCGACTATGGGGTCGCACAGAGTCGGACACGACTGAAGCGACTTAGCAGCAGCAGCAGCAGCAGCATTTAGCCTACACAGAACTTTTAGCATTTAGCAACACAGAACTTCAAAGACACAAACTAAAACCACAAAGGCCATCTTCACTAAAGTGGAAAACAGGGAAGGACCCTGTTAGAGATAACACAAAATAATGACTTTACTACTTCATATTTCATTCTATAAGATGTGAGTTACTTAGAGCTGGTATCATTACTGTGTACTGCAAGACAGAAAGATAGTGACATATTTTTATTCACACCCAGGCCACACAACAGACATTTATTACTCATAAATGCCTCTTTCTAACTCTCAGTATAATTTTAATATATCCACTGCAAGATTAACAGTAGGAGCTTTTGTTTCTATATCCTCCTCTTATTTTTTCTATAATCAAATTAACAAGCAAATAAACAACAAACCATCCAACTGACCATTTTCTCATAGTTATGAAGAGCAACTAGGAGACCATAAGTAGAATGATCAGCCAAGAACAGCAAATCCACTATGTTTTTTTTCAATTTCTAGGCTCCTAGCTCACCTCCAGGGTTAAGAACCACTGGGCACCACAATTCTGTTATAAAAGGCCACAGGGGAAGTAGTTTTCTGACAGAAGATCGAAAACACCTTAGAAACCAGTTTCCTGTATTGCTCTGCATGAAGACTGAAGAATGCAAGAATATACAATGGACAAAAGACAATCTCTTTAACAAGTGGTGCTGGGAAAACTGGTCAACTACTTATAAAAGAATGAAACTAGAACACTTCCTAACACCATACACAAAAATAAACTCAAAATGGATTAAAGATCTAAACGTAAGACCAGAAACTATAAAACTCCTAGAGGAAAACATAGGCAAAACACTCTCCGACATAAATCACAGCAGGATCCTCCATGACCCACCTCCCAGAATATTGGAAATAAAAGCAAAAATAAACAAATGGGACCTAATTAAAATTAAAAGCTTTTGCACAACCAAGGAAACTATAAGCAAGGTGAAAAGACAGCCTTCAGAATGGGAGAAGATAATAGCAAACGAAGCAACGGGCAAAGAATTAATCTCAAAAATATACAAGCAACTCCTGCAGCTGAATTCCAGAAAAATAAACGACCCAATCAAAAAGTGGACCAAAGAACTAAACAGACATTTCTCCAAAGAAGACATACAGATGGCTAACAAACACATGAAAAGATGCTCAACATCACTCATTCTCAGAGACATGCAAATCAAAACCACAATGAGGTACCATTTCACGCCAGTCAGAATGGCTGCTATCCAAAAGTCTACAAGCAATAAATGCTGGAGAGGGTGTGGAGAAAAGAGAACCCTCTTACACTGTTGGTGGGAATGCAAACTAGTACAGCCACTATGGAGAACAGTGTGGAGATTCCTTAAAAAACTGGGAATAGAACTGCCATATGACCCAGCAATCCCACTGCTGGGCATACACACAGAACAAACCAGAATTGAAAGAGACGCGTGTACCCCAATGTTCATCGCAGCACTGTTTACAATAGCCAGGACATGGAAGCAACCTAGATGTCCATCAGCAGACAAATGGATAAGGAAGCTGTGGTACATATACACAATGGAATATTACTCAGCCATTAAAAAAAAAATACATTTGAATCGGTTCTATTGAGATGGATGAAACTGGAGCCCATTATACAGAGTGAAGTAAGCCAGAAAGAAAAACACCAATACAGTATACTAATGCATATATATGGAATTTGAAAGATGGTAATGATAACCCTATATGTGAGACAGAATAAGAGACACAGATGCATAGAACAGTCTTATGGACTCTGAGGGAGAAGGTGAGGGTGGGACGTTCTTGGACAATAGCATTGAAACATGTATATTATCATATGTGAAACAGAACACCATTCCATGTTCGATGCATGAGACAAATGCTCAGGGCTGGGGTAATGGGATGACCCAGAGGGATGGGATGGGAAGGGAGGTGGGAGGGGGGTTCAGGATGGGGAACACATGTAAACCCATGGCTGATTCATGTCAATGTATGGCAAAAACTACTACAATATTGTAAAGTAATTAGCCCCCAACTAAAATAAATAAATTTATTTAAAAAAAAAAGAATGGATAGGCTTTTCACCTAAAGCACTCTACTTCATTGCTAACAGTGAGCCTTCTCAAGTGCTGGCTTCTCCCAAGCTGGAACCAAGTGAGAAAACAACCATATCTTTAGCAATCTTTAGTGGTTTGGGCTTCCCAGCTGGTCAAGAATCCACCTGCAATGCAGGAGACCTGGGTTCGATCCCTGGGTTGGAAAGATCCCCTGGAGAAGGGAATGGCTACCCACTCCAGTGTTCTGGCCTGGAGAATTCCATGGACTGTATGGTCCATGGGGTCGCAAAGAGTAGGACACGACTGAGCAACCTTCAATTCCCTTTAATAGGAACAGAGAAGGCATGGAGGAAGAACAACAATGTACCCATGGATCCTTAGTTCAAGTCTTATAGAGTGGTGTCTCAGAACACAAAGGAGCAGAAAGGCATTTTAAACAACAGTTAAGTGCCCCAACTAACACTGGTGTCTTTAATGCAGATAAGAGTTGAGTCTGAGAAGGGAATTAAAAACTATTCAATAAGTTGCTCCCTGAAAAAGTTCCAGTTCTGACTGCATACAGTAAGAAGTAAGAGAGCAGCTAACAGAGAGATCTTCTTCATTTTCCCTCACTCTTAACCCCCATACAAGATCTCAATCTTGTTCCCCAGTGTCCTGCAAAGCAAGAGAAGTCATTCTAAATCAATCCTTGTTATTCATTTATGTACCAATTCAAACATTCATTATTGAGTATCTACTAAAATGCCAAGCCCCGGGTTGAGCAAAGGGGAAAAATGTGCATCACTAAATATACATTCTATGAGGACAAAGCTGTTTAGCTTACTATATTTTTGTCTGGCCCAGTGCCTCACTCATAGGAGGCATTTATTAGCATTTGTGAGATTAGTGAACCAGCACATTAAATTCATTCATCGTCGGAGAAAATCCTCCCACAGACATGTACCTGTATTTGTCCTTTTTAAGAATCCTATGAGGTATTTTTATTATTCTAATATCATGGAGGAGGAATGCCCTCAATTCACTCAATAAGTGAATCAAAATTTTGTGCCATCAAAATTGTTTGCCTTGAGGGTGAAAGCTTGCTTGTGTGTATGGCAGGAAGAGGGAGCAGCAAAAGAGGAATATGTTGACTCATATCCTTCAGTTAACATGTTTATTCCAACTGCGGCATTCCTGTCAAATGTGTTATGAAGCCAGCAGGACTTGGGTCTGGAAAATTCACCTAAAAGTCACAGGCTTCATTTCCTATTCTCTGCCCCTTCAGCCTCTGGGCATGAAGTATTAGACTAAGTTAAAGATTAATTCTCCATTTACTATGAAAAAGATCCCACCTCTCCCAGACCAGGAGGAAAAGGCATTTGTGGGCTGTCTTCTTTACAACCACTGAAGATCTTTCCACTTCTATCCTGAAGGCACCCTAATGCAAATAAAATCAAACCCAAATACTGGCTACCTCATTACCAGCTCAATCTCGCTTTTATCACGAAGGCAATCCCAGACTATTTCTTAGCCTTCACAGCTCCTCACACCACCTTCACATGAAAGAAGTCTTTTAGCCTTGCTTAAGATTACACAAGATGAAAACTGAAAAAAGTAGCAGGAAATATTCAATTGTCAAAGGGAATGAGAGTTGCCACACTGCAAAATCTAGGGTTAGCCAATAGCGTCCTGGCTCTTTTTCCTAGGGTAGAAATACGTGAATACACACTAAGTGAGGAGATAAATTCTGTAGTCTAAATCTACTTTTTTGAGATATCAAGAAAGCTTCTGGGAAGCTACGTGGAACTAGAGATGATACTGGAAAATAATTCGTGATTTCGTAAAAACAGAGCATAGCTGGACTAAAGCCAAAAGCTTTAACCCTGACCGGTCTATTCCTAAAGAAGAGAAAGGTATAAACTAGACCTACCTTCCTGAGGACCTACCCTTCTTTAAAAGTTGCTCTCCTTGCACAGAGAGGCACAAGGGTAATTTCTACTACTATTATATGTAAAGCATTATTATTATTAGAATCAGATTTCCTAAATGCTCTTCTATCTCAGCCTCATCCATCATACTTCACCCTCTACTTATTGGCATACTTACCTCTTCACTGTCCCCTAAATTCATTATGTCTTATCTGATTACCCTGTCTTTGCTAATGTGTTTCCTATGATGATTCCTCCCCTATCACACTCCTGGTCAATCAGTAAAAATCTTCCAAGTCAACTCTTAAGCTTCCTTTAAGACTCACGCCTAATTCCTTTCTGGCACTACTTAATCTCCTTCCTGTATCTCTCCCAATTCTTAACCAAGTTCAATCCACTGAATCCATGTAAAGATTCAAAAGAGAAAATAAAAATCACCAAGAAATTAAATATATTAGAACATTCCATAGTCTCTCAATTCAAGAGCTCCCTAAGTGGACTCCACCCAACTTTTGAGTATCTCCTGAAGTGAATCTTTTTTTCCAATTGAGATATTCTCCACTGTATATCTTACTCATTCCTATTTGTCTGCTTTTGATGATATAGTTCCCTCTAACTTTTGTATCCAAACCTCTAACACCTATTTAATATTCTCTTTTGCCTTCAAGTCTGGCCTTCTCACATAGACAGAATTTATGTTCTCTAGCAAGTAATTAGGCATTATTCATACTGCTTTATCACAATATATTTTGTGCATTATAACACTGCTTTCATAACTATCCTTCATATTTTTAATATCACTCTATATTATATGTGTATATCTCTTTTATTTTATAACTATATTTTAAGCATAATATGGTAAAGACAGATACTTTACATTTGTATAACACAAAGAACATTCAAGATCACTCTTTGATGTTTCCCTCAACAATTCTTTGAAATAGGCAAAGAAGACAGAACTTTTCATTTCACAAATGAGGAAACAGAGACTCTAAGAGGCTAAGAGAATTGCCCAAAGTCATATAGGTAATTAAGGCAGAGTTTGATTGCAGGGTGGGTCTTCAAACTCCCATATTCTCTATAAAATGGCCTGCTACCATATACATTTATAGGCCTAGATCTCTTCCCGGCCTACACCTCAGGCTCAAATATATAATGCTTAGTTAAGGTAAAAAGTTGGAATGGCAAGTGTGACTGTCTAGGATGGCAATAAAACTCCTTCTCCCCACCCAATAAAATGTTTTTTGACATCGACCACCCTCTCCCAACACACCAAGGATGTATTACGTAGGAAATCCCTCATCTCACTGCCAAGAGAGTCGCATCTATGATATCTGCCATTTATAGTATCTGTGACTATAAGACATCACATGGGAAACTGAATTTAAAGAAAACATACTGCCAAGAAGGTTATCAGATTCTTTATTCTTTATCTTTTTCATATTTAATGGGATTTTCTATTACAAATCATATTGACGGCATATACAGTTTGCCATTTTGGAATCACTTTAGAGTTGAGTGTATATTGAGTTATAATTTACAAGAAGAAAGAGGAAAAATGCTGTTGCTCCCCTGGGAATAAGCACTACATTGCTCCCGGTGATTTCCAATCCTCATCTCAATATTGGGCTCACACGGATAAAGCGGGTCACACTCATAACTATGTACCAAAGCCCAATGTTACCAGTCTCATTTATATGAGAAAGAAAATTAAGAGACATTTCAAGCCAACACCTCACTGAAAGTAGGATTTGTACTCAATATTACAAAATGTACTAGCTAATGTTTGTTTTGGGAGGTTTTTTTTGTTTGCTTTTAAACAACTTGTTAAAGGATGAAGGTAAAGATTCTATTTATTCCTCACAAACCCATGCAAAGTTTGCAGGCAAAATTGTATTATTGCAAACTTACTATGCCTGAGACACTGTGCTAAGTGAAAATCATTGACCATATTATCTGATTTAATCTATATGACAAACATGGGACATATACTACTATCCCTTTCTACATGTAAGCCATTGATGTGAAACCATTTAACTTTCAGATTAGGAGAGAATGTATGAAATATTCATTTCTTTCAGGTATTGCTGATCATGAGACACTGGAGGCAAATGGGTAACAGTTTGTCACTCTGTTTGAATGATGGAGTCATGTACAACACAAACACTACCTTAATTTTAGATCTAGACTACAATCGCCCTAAAATTCCAGTTCAAAACTCTCTAAACCTTACCTCCATTTAACACAATTTACTCATTCAATTGGAAATATCAAAATAAAAAAAAATGATGAAAACTTTAAAAGAAATCTTATACCAAGACATAAATGATACACAGAATTTTGACTCAGAACTGTGTATGAATCCTTCAAGCTGAACTTCTGTGGGCTTCAGTTGCCTCATTTATAAAATCACCCTACAAATTTTGATACTAGATGAGTTAAAATATGTGCAATATTGCATAATACATGTGAAAATATCACATAATTCTAATTACTATTGCAGTTATTATGAATAAACTGACAAGGAACTAAAGTTATGCATAGTTATATACAGAAAAGTAGGATATTCAACACAAATTAAATCAGACAGCTCTCTTTGGACCAGAAAATTCTCTCCTGGTGCTGCTAAATATTCATTCTCACTGATCTGAGCTGCATTTGTGAGAAGGGAATAGTGTTCTTGCTAGCAAGAGGAAATATTCTCTCTCTCTTTCTTTCATCTCCACAAATCTTGGCCACCTGACATTTTCAGTAAAATGAGATGTCAACCAAACCTACAGACCCAAGAATTCCCAGATCATGACATTCCCTCTTCAGACTAGCTGTGCTGTCCTAAGTAACCAAATTCTCTCAAATGGAAGGCACACATGCTATGTCCCCAGCAGCTAACTTAAAGCTGGTTAAGCTAGCTAGCAGACCCCTCATCCCATTTACTCAGCTTCATCGTAACAAAACAATTAATGCAAAGCCATGAAACATACAAGCCCAGGTGTCTGTATTTTAAACAATACAGACACATAGATCTAGGAAGAAAATTCCTCTGGGTGTACTTTTAATTTAGGGGCTGGGGTAGGATGAGGGTAGGAAAAGGGAATTCAGTCAATACACTTTCTATAGGCCAAACTTAACTTCCAAAATTTTCCTTTTGCAGAATGTTTACACTGCAGACTTTTGCGGTCCTTTTCTACTCTGGTATTTCTCAGTAAGGAAGCCAACCCTACAAATGTAACAAACATAGATGCCTGGTAACTCAGTAGCAATTAGTACCCATTTACTAGGCAGGGCAATTGATCCTAAGATGATAGAGAGGTGCTTTTTAAAAAACTTATTTTCAAATTTAAGATTAAGTAGGTTCTATGAATACATGCTTACATTCCTTTCAGTAAAGCTCATTCATGATTAAATTAAGACTGCAAATCACAGTAACAGAAATGATAAGCCCACTAAATCCTCCCTGAGCCAATTAGTTAACCCTAGTGCATTATATTCCTCTTAGGGCTGCCAGATGGGAAACAAAGTCTCCCAAACTGTGGTAAATATGAGTCATAAATAAATTACTAATGAGAATTGTGACATACATGGACATCACTGAATGAGTACGTCTATTCTTCTTATAGATGGAGGAGGCCACCTTGGTTTTAGAGAAAGAATGACCTTTTAAAGTTAAGTTTATGAGTATGTAAATAATGAGTCCATAATGTTGTATCTCTGCCTAAATGTCTTCATAAAGAGTAAACTAATGTTGATCCTAACTAGGCATTCCAGTTAGCCTTAGGAATGCTAACCTAATAGCTAGCAATTATGCTTATACTTTTATTTTCTCATTACATAACAATGATAATTTAATAAATGCATGTGAAAGGCCACATACTACACAGCAACTCTCCTGGGTTGGAAATAGCTTCTATTTATATAATTTAGTTGCCGATACACAAAATCTAGTATAGCTGTGACAAATATTTCACTAATGCCTCTTTTGGAAGCTAAGAGCAGACTGGTTCTCAGCTGGTTCCCCTGGCCTGCCCAAATGCAGAGTGTGGGTTAGGGACAAAAGACAGGGAGGTTCAGAGCATTAATGTTAACCTTTTGTAAATCTTAGAGGAATTCAGTTTGTCTGATTTGAAAATTATTTATGATGTGAGAAAGAGACAGGAAAAGGCTATTTTATAACTAGTGAAGTAACATGGAGAAAAGAGAGAGAACTTGAAAGAGATACGGAAGAGAAAGATGTAAATTGTGGCCTTGTAAGACGCCACCTAGTTTATCCCTGGACATATGACTGATATAAACCTTTACAGGTCACTTGGTAATTTTTCCTCATACATGTAGGATGCATAAAAGAGTAGAGGATTGGGAGCGACCCCAGGGCACTTTTGTCTTCTAGGTATACAACATATCTCTAAAGTTTATAGAGGCAAATTTATAACAACGGTGGCCAAGCCCCAAACAGAATGATTTAAAATAAAAGATGCCCCATTCCTGTCCTGAATAATGATATTTGGAACTGGATCCAGAATAAGGGCAGACAAGGGTTTTTTTAACATCCAGAATCAGGTCTGGCTTAAAGGGTGTGGACTGGCTGAGCTGAACAAAGCTGGAGGAAACATGTCCCTCCATCCTAATCCTGCTCAAATAGGCCTGCTCACAAAGGCAAGGTTTCTGTTCTCCTCTTCTGTTGACTTCATGGGAAGTTGGCTGAGTCCCCAGTTCTGCAGAGGGATGCAGGCAGAGGGGAGTACTGCAAACAGGCTTTACCCTGGGTGCTTAAATGAAAATGTGAAAGAAATGGTGTGGACACTGTCAGTGGGAGGAGGCACTGAACTGAACGGGGAAATACTGCTTAGCCTGGAGCTTTTTCCTGTATCTCCACTCCATACTCTCAACTTCCTGCACTGACAAGAACACTGTTTGGAAATCAAAATCTCCCCCCACCCCACAGACAGGTACAAGCTCTGCCTTATGCATTTCAATGCCCTGGCTTCCCACTAGCTCTTAAATCCACACACTGGCACCGGTAGCCTGAGGTCTGTAAGTCTGAACCAGTAAGTACATCCTTACCACTGGAAATTAGGAAAGATCATGATTTAAAGGGGTATTTATGATACTGTGTTGTTTCAGATAGATTTTGCTTTTATTTGGAGGTGGTTCTGATGTATTTGGGAAAGGCATGGAGTATATCTACATCCCTTTGGTCCCTGCTGGTACTCTCCAGTCCCCAAACCCTCCTGCAGTCTCCTGAAAGTGCCTAGATATTAGGGCAGGGCTCTGCATCTATTTTTTCAAACAGGAACCATCTAGTTTGGGAACTTTGAAAGCCGGAGGAAGGCAGCGGGGGTTGCCAAAGCTCAGATTTCCTTGTCAGAGTTCTCAACCAGGAAAACAGTTGAAAATCAACACCAATCTGCCTCTTCTTTCTTATCTCTCCACATCTACAATGTTCCAGGACTCCATACATATATTACCTCCAACACACACACACACACACACACACACACACACACACACACACACACACTGGGTTTAGAAGATTTTTAATTCTTAAGGCAGCAAACCCACAGAGCTGAAAGGGTCTCTGCCACCATCCCTCTTCCGTCCCACCCCGCAAGGCTTCTTGATTGTCTACACACAATAAAACCCCATATATTCCAAAGACCACAACATAACTCGGGCCCGCCTGTGACTCCAGCACGCGTCCCATACCTGATATGCAGACGATGAAATTGGCTTGAAGAAGAAAAAGCACCTCCCAGACTATTTCCATCCTCTGATTCTCATTCCAAGTGCATCACTCGACGTGAAAACAGGGGGAAAGGAGGAGCCCCACAAGGAACACACACATGCACACAGGCACACTTCCTAGCGAGCGCACACTCGCACTTCCACCGGATAGTCGGCCAGGGACCGTCACCCCCAAGATCAATATCGCAGTTTGAACTGTTCCAGCAAATTTTCCCTCGGGCTCGACGGATGTGCGCCCCAGACGTGCTGACACATGACCGATGCCTCGCTGCCCGGGAGGTCTCCTTGCTCACCGGTCTCTGTTCCTTGCACAGGCGGCGGAAATAGCACTAGCAGCGGCCGCAGCAGCCACCCGAACGCACCAGCTCTGGGCTCTTCCTGCAAAAACGAGACCCCTATCCGCCTGGCTCCCCAAGAAGACATAGACGATAGCCCCCCGCCGGGCTGTGCCGCGCAGTTCCGGGGGTCCCTGGCCCCTCGCAGTTTGCAGGCTAAGCCGCGGCAGTCCGCGACTAGTTGCCCTCGAAGTCCGCCCCCCTCACCGGGGCATGGTCAGAGGGTGGCTGCTCCGCGCCGCTCCGTTCTTCTCCTGCTCCCGGGTGCCAGAGGGACGCAGACACAGCATACAGAGAGACAGAAAGAGAGGCAGGAGTTACTGCCTGAGACTGCCGGCCGCCTGCCGCCTCCGCAGAACCTTCCTGCGCCCCAGTCTGCGCGCAGCCTGCCGCCTCGGAGCCCGGCTCGAGCGACACTCCAGGGCGTGGAGCGGGGACCGTGGGGGGACGGCTCCCCGCTGGCCTCGCGACCTTATGGGCTTCCCACGGAGCGCGCGCCTGCTGTGCCTCTCCTATTTTTCTGGTCTCCCCAGAACCTCCAGTTCCCTAGCTTCCATGGTCCGCGACTAGCGCTGCCGCTGCCGCCGCCGCTGCGATTTTCCGCAATGCAACTGCAGGGGTCGTTATTTCCTCGTCTACGGATCCCGGCACCTCCCGGTTCTGCGGGGAGGCGGCGGGCGGGGGCGGGGAGGCGGGAGAGGGGCTCGGCCAGGTGAGCAGTCTCGCCGAGCCCGGGCCCAGCGTCACCCCGGCCGCCCGCCGCTCGGGGCAGAGGCAGGAGGGCGCAGCGGGGAGGCAGGCCTAACGCAGTCATGAGGAAGGGAGCGCTGGGCGTCGGGCTTCGGGGCAGCGCGGCCGCCCAGGCCCAGCGCCGAGCGGCAGCCCCTCACTCCGCCCCGCCCTGGCGGCTGCTGTCACTACAAGATTTGGGGAGATTTTCCCTCTCCTTCAAAAGAACTTTGCGCCGGCGGGTTAGGAGCGGGAGACCCGGACGGACTCATCTTGCGCGTGCAATGCTGCGCTGCGCTCCCTCAGCTGTGGAGTATTGGGGATTTCTTTTTTTCTTTGCATAATTCATTCCGTTCCCTCTCTCCCGTCCCTCTCCTGCCCCCTTTCCGCTCCGGTGCCAGAACAGTACTTACCCCAGAGTTCTCTCTGCAGGCTTCTAGACCAGGTCCTGCAAGTCCCTCACCCCCCTCCTCCTGAAACGGGGAAAACCCGTCTTTCCAAGCCCGGGTGCGGGCAGTGGCCACTGCCAAACACGCCTCTGCCTAGCTCCAGGAAGATCCAGGACTATTGGAAACCCGCGCTCTAGGAGAACGCGCTTCGCTTCTTTCCTTTCGTTTTTTTCTGTTTTTCTTTCGGAAAGCTCAAGTGCTTTACAGGCTTTTGCTGGGCTCCATATCACTGCCAGCAATACTCAGCAGCTTCTTCAGATTTTCCCTCACAGATACGCGCGCACACATACGCCGAGAGCTCGGCTTCTCTAGGCCTCGGGGAAGGTGGGAGCGGCAGGAGCGCCAGCAGCCACCCCGGCGGAGGCTGTGGCCGGAGCCTCACGCTGTGCCGCAGAAGGTCCCCTCCGCGACCAGGAAAGGACTTGCTTCCGGTCAACCGCTCGCGGTGTAGATGCAAGGGAGTCGGAAGGAGACCCTGGGCTCGGAACTGTTTCCCTGAGAAGGCTGGCAACGAGAGAGAGAAAAAAAAAAAAATGCAGAGTTGTATTGCCTCTATGGCTGCTATAGAGGTCTGAGAAAACCCCAGACTAACCACTGTGGGAGTGCTGAAGAAGAGGACAGTGAAGCGGAATCCCTGAAAAGATCTCGGATTGATCTGCGTTCTTGTTCAGATTGCAAACTATGACGTTTGGAGATTTTGCACAAGCGCGGATGGACACAAAACAAAGACACGTAACCCACAAGGGTTGTTGTTGTTGTTGTTCTTTGTACTTTTTATTTTGGGGGGTTTAGAAACCATTTCATTGTGAGGTTCGGGGTTTGGTCTAATAACCGCATAAAGGATGGAGAAGAAGGGAAATGGTTACCATTCATCCACACAGTAAAGTTAGTGAGTCTTCCAGGCAGTGTGGCTTGTGAGAATGCGGGATTGGAACCAAAGGAGTTACAGTGCAGCGTTCCCAGGATTCTTGAACTAACTGTTCAGGGAGAAGTGCAGCCGCCTTTTTGTAGAGTGGCTGTCGGGTGCGGAGTTGGGGTGGAGGGCAGGCAGAATGAGCATTGCGAATAGCATGAGCTTCCTCGGCCGGGCAGACTTTGGGAGCCACACCTGCTTAGTTCTGCTGCCTTCCGGGATTCGAAAAAACCACAAGCAGACGGCTGCTTTTTAAGACAGGCGTGTGACTGAGTCATCTGTTTTCTGAGATGAAGGCCAGGGTCTCCAGGTGATCAGCATATTAAAAATCTAGGCCCAGATGAAGGAAGTCCAGGATTTTTATGCAGAGAGCTTAGAGGCTCAGCAGGAAAGACACTGAGATCTCGAAATATTGAAAGAATCCAAGATAGTGAGAACTAGTCATTTTAAAATACATGCGGAAGCGGGGGGGGGGGGAGCTCCGCCCAAAAGAGATTTTTGAAGGGAGAGAGAAAGCTGTGTGCTAAAGATGAACAAATTCCACCCTAGGGAGCTTTTGAAACCATGGACAGTGACCTACCTTCTGCACTTGGGAGTAGAATCTGCTTGCCAGCAGGAGAGCTCTCTCTGGAAGCAGAACAGTGCCTGGATTTTTATACCAGGGTTCATTTATTGACTGGGCTTTCCAGGTGGCAGTGGTAAAGAATCTTGCCAATGCAGGAGACGCGAGAGACACGGGTTGGATCCCTGGGTGGGGAGGATCCAGTGGAGTAGGAAATGGCAGCCCACTCTAATATTCTTGCCTAGAAGATGCAATGGACAGAGGAGCCTGGTAGGGTACATGGGGTTGCAAAGAGTCAGACAGGACTGAGCACTGAGGGACTGAATACAGCGCACCCATTTGTTTACTGATGAATTATGCAATTATTAACTGAGTGCCAGATATGAGTCAAGCACAACGGCAAGTCGTTGGAGTTTTGTTACTAACAATTCATAACCTTTGTTTTCAAGAAGCTTATAAACTATATTACCTTCTACATTTTGCCTTATAAGCCAATGCCAGCAAAATAATACTTTTCTCTTTTCAGTCTGTATACTCACCTTCAGCTCTCTCAAAGAACATTCAATCAGTTCTCTGTCACCAAGTCCTTTTAATCAAAAACCCCCAAAAATCAATTCATAGGATAGTATTTAACTAAAACTAGTAACATGCACATATCAATTGTTTGTTATGTGGTAGGCATTGCCAAATCCCTTCCATGAATAATCTTATTTAATCATCTATATGAGGAAAATACTGTTATTACCTACATTTTTAATACAAAGACCTAGAGTGGTTATTTGTCCAAAGTCTCACAGCTACTAATTGATAGTGTAGAGATCAGAGCCAAGCATTTCAGATTCAGATTCTGTGACAGACTATCTCCCTTCACTCTCTAGAGAATAAAATGGATCATCTTGAGGAAGTAGAGTCCACAACTAGAAATTAATTTAAGGCATATTGAAATATAATAGTAGATTATGCGGTTTAGAACTTAACTACTCTAGAATTGGGAGAAAGAAAAGATCACTGGAAATTGAGTAATGAAAATTTTTTGTTTGTTTGTTTGCTTTTTATTGCTGCATCACACAGCTTTTGGAATCCTAGTTCCTAGTTCCCTGAGCAGGGATTGAACCTGAGCCCTTGGAAATGAAAGTCTCAACTACTGAACTGCCAAAGAATTTCCTCCAAGACATTTCTAATGAAAGAATGTGAATGCCTGCTAAGTGCCAACTCATTTCTTGGCACTTGGAAGACAACAGTGAATTCAAAGTCCCTCAAAATTTAGTTTCTGTATTAGCATTATCTAGAAGGAAAAAAACTCAATATTTTCTTGAGCTATTTCTAGGCTCAACCCATGTTTTCTAGGAAATTTTTATCTTAACCCATAAAATAACTCAGGTAAAACATGTATTAATTTTAAAATTTCTGTCTTCACTCTTTACATAACTGTTTAGTTTTTATCCCATGAAACTAACAAAAGAAATTTAAAAAAACACTATGAAGCTAGAAAATATTTATTCTTATGAATTTTTTTCATATTTTTTAATTTTTTAACTTTTTACAATATTGTGTTAGTTTTTGCTGTAAAACAAAATGAATCCACCTTAATTATCAGTACACCCTCTCCCTCTGGAGACCCCCAACCCATCCCTCCAGGTTGTCACAGAGCCCCAAACTGGACTCCCTGTGCTACAGAGCAGCTTCTTACCACCTGTCCATCTTACACTTATACCCAAGTCTTGATAACTACAAAGAATCTCTCTCCACTATATCTGTCTTTGTCTTTTTTCTACTTTACATTTCTCCACTACAAATTCAGCACAAGTATGTTACACATACGATAGAAAGTCTTGGCTGAGTCCAAGTTTGAGTCAATTCCAGTTTTTCCAAAGAAAGCAAGGAACTCTTCCATTCCCTAGAAGAGAAGAGTATTGAAAAATTTTGGATTATTTTTCCACCTTCTCTTTACTCAGCCCCACTGAAAAAGGAGTGACTCATCTGGTTGATAAAATTTTTTGATAATTTGACATCCATCAGGGCACATTTCTCTGAGGCAGATCTTCTATATATATTAGAAGACAAAGCAGATCCATCCCTGCTGCTGTCTTGGTCAACCTATATTCAGGAAAAATAGGTTTACAATTTCAATATGTGTTTCTGGTCTCCATGCCATATCTAACTCAAGAATAATAGTGATTATCTGGGAAGGGAGACAGGGGAGTGGAGATGGACGAAGGGAAGGGTTACGAAGGAGTAAAAGGAAGCTTTTTAAAAGTAATGGATATATTTATTTTCTTAATTGTGTTGATGGCTTATGGCTACATACATACATCAAAAGTTGTCAAATTGTACACTTTAAACATGTGAAGTTTGTTTTATGTCAATTATATCTCAAGATTATCCATCAAAATAGATCACTAGCTTTTGCAAATAGAGGCAGACTATAATCATAAATAATCAGAAATGGATATATTTAATAAACCGTGGCCCGACTAGGCTTAAAGAAGCTCAACTTTAGCACACTGTTGCTGATCTATGTGAAATGTTACTCAGACTTTGAGAAGCATCAAAAATTATACGAGTTATTCTTTAATTTGGAAGTTGTTACTCAAAGAAGTAGCTCTAATGTTGTATCTGCATCTTTATATATTTTATCAATATTGGACTATTAAGTTACAATGCAAGTACCTTCTTGGGGGCATATGATAAGTGTCCCTAGTATTAGATGGGGAGAGTTTCCTTGAAGTTTGTGAAAATTGTCCAGTCGGTCATTCCTGGAGAGAGGCAATTCTTGAGGCAAAAATGAAAACTTGGAAGATGAGCTTTAGTGTGGAGCCAAGCGAGAATACTTCCATTTCACTGAGTTAGGATGAGAGACAAAGGAGTCTGTACATTCAGGAGCATGCTTAATGGTGATGGCTGGATTCTGCCACTTGGCTATGGGCTAGGCAGGGAGGAAGCCTTATAGTAAGGCAGGAACATACCCCAAGGGAAACCAGTAAGATTGGCATGTAATTTTGTAATTTCAGAGTAATCATACATAGTAACCAGTTTTAAAGTATCTTTGAATGTTCTTCTTTTCTACTGTGTCTTCAGATGACTATTGACAAACACTATAACACCGTGATAAAATTTGTGTACCAACACTTAGGCTACAATGATAAGGGGTCTTGCAGCAGATCCAAAACTAATATAGAGGTGGTAGCAGAAGGAAACACATGGTTGTACACCAAACTGCATAGTGTGATGGAGAGTGACACAGCAGGTAAACGGTTGGTGAGACTGAGAACTATGTTGAAGAAAGGGTCAAATGAAGCCTCGGATGATGACATGGATTGTGAGCACTGATATCCTCAGGAGTTAGTAGGTGGGAGAGGAGAACCTCAAAAGCAGATCTACAATTGTACAATTCAGCATGCAAGCTGAGACCACCAAGCAGTTTCTTAGTTTCCTGTTGCTTCTGTGATAGATTATTACACATCGAGTGGGTTAAAATGACAGAAATTTTTAATCTTTCAGTTCTGGAGGTCATAATTCTGAAACAAGTTTGAAGTGCAGCTTTGTTTCTGGAGTCTCAAGGTGAGAATCTGTTCCTTGCCTTTTTCAGTTTCTAAGAGGTTGTCCTCATTCCTTTGCTCATGGCTCGCTTTCAGCACTGCCTTCTCTTCAACCTCTGCTTCAATCATCATATCTCCTTTTACTCCCTGATTCCCCAGTTTTTTAAAAAAAAATAAAGATCCTTGTGATTACATTGAGTTCCCTGGGTAATCCAGGATCATCTCTTCCCTCTCAAAATCTTTAAATTAATCACACTGCAGAATTCCCTTTGCCACGGAAGATAAGCTATTTACAAGTTCTAGGGATTAGGAGGAGAAGGCAATGGCAACCCACTGCATTACTCTTGCCTGGAGGGTCCCATGGACCCAGCCTGGTAGGCTGCAGTCCATGAGGTCGCAAAAAGTCCGACACGACTGAGTGACTTCACTTTCACTCTTCACTTTCATGCATTGGAGAAGGAAATGGAAACCCACTCCAGTGTTCTTGCCTGGAGAATCCCAGGCAGAGCCTGGTGGGCTGTCGTCTATGGTGTCGCACAGAGTCGGACATGACTGAAGCGATTTAGCAGCAGCAGCAGGGATTAAGATGTTGACATATTTTTGAAATAAAACACGTCTTTTGCTTTTTAAAGCTATTTTAAATTAACTACACTTACGGAAATACGCTCATATTGGTTAATAGAATGCAGTTTTATTTATCCTATACAATTTGAACCAAAAAAAGTGGTACATGGTTTGCTTTTAAAAAGAAAGAAAAAGGATTGGCAATCTGGTTTACTTTTTATCTATTACAGTATATATAAAAGATCCTCCATCAAATGCTGTGAAAGCAACAGCATGAACCTTGAGAAATTAAAGTTTAGTTTGTCTCTGAGGATATATTTTTGAAATAGGATTCTTCTCATCCATTCTATAATTTATAACCAACATAAGAAAGTTCATTTTTTAGTGGAGACAGTGGATATTTTATTTCTATAAAATACTATTCCTTATTTGTTATTTAAATTTGGACAGAAAAATAATTACTAGGAAAAGGTACATGCTAATTCTATAGAATTTTGGTCAATAACTTAAAACTCAGTTTGGCAATGAGCAATACCCATGCTATACTTTTCTTCTTTTCATTACAATTGATCTCTCTCTCAAGTATACAGCTTCTGTATGTAAGAATTTAAAAGTGAAAGACTTATTTAGAGTGAATAAATAGCAGGCATTCTGTAAACTATTTCTGAAAATTTTAATTAGTTTATTTGTTTATTTAAGTAACTTCAGTCTTTCTTACATTTGTGTCCTGGATTTGATGGTAGATCTTATGGTACATTGCAGTTCAGTTCAGTTAAGTCGCTTAGTTGTGTCCGACTCTTTGCGACCCCTTGGACGGCAGCGTGCCATCTGTCACCAACTCCTGGAGCTTCCTCAAATTCATGTCCATGGAGTCAGCGATGCCATCCAACCATCTCATCCTCTGTTGTCCCCTTCCTCTCCTGCCTTCAATCTTTCCCAGCATCAGGATCTTTTCCAATGAGTCAGTTCTTAGCATCAGGTGGTCAAAGTATTGAAGTCTCAGCTTCAGCATCCACCCTTCTAATGGATATTCAGGACTAATTTCCTTTAGAATAGACTGATTTGATCTCCTTGCAGTCCAAGGGACTCTCAAGAGTCTTATCCAACATGACAGTTCAAAAACATCCACTCTTCAGCACTCAGCTTTCTTTACAATCAAACTCTCACATTCATACCTGACTACTATAAAAAACATAGCTTTGACTAGATGGACCTTTGTCTAGGACCTTTGTCTTCACTTTTTAACATGCTTTCTAGGTTGGTCATAGCTTTTCTTCCAAGGAGCAAGCTTCTTTTAATTTCATGGCTGCAGTCACCATCTGAAGTGATTTTGAAGTTAAAAAAAAAAAGTATCTCACTGTTTCCATTGTTGCCCGTCTATTTGACATGAAGTAATAGGACCAGATGCTGTGATCCTAGTTTTGTGAATGTTGAGCTTTAAGCCAGCTTTTTCACTCTCCTCTTTCATTTTCATCAATAGGCTCTTTAGTTCTTTGCTTTCTGCCGTAAGGGTGGTATCATTTGCATATCTGAGGTTATTAATATTTCTGCCAGCAATCTTGATTCCAGCTTGTTCTTCATACACCCTGGCATTTTGCACGATGTAATCTGCATACAAGTTAAATAAGCAGGGCCACAATATACAGCCTTGTTGTACTCTTTTCCCATTTTGGAACCAGTCTATTGTTCCATGTCCAGTTCTAACTGTTGCTTCTTGATCTACATACAGATTTCTCAGGAGGCAAGTCAGGTGGTCTGGTATTCCCATCTCTTTAAGAATTTTCCACTGTTTGTTGTGATCCACACAGTCACAGGCTTTGGTGTAGTCAATAAAGCAGAAATGGATGTCTCTCTGGAATTCTCTTGCTTTTTTGATGATCCACAAGTGTTGGCAATTTGATCTCTGGTACTTCTGCCTTTTCTAAATCCAGCTTGAACATCTGGAAGTTCACGGTTCATGTATTGCTGAAGCCTGGCTTAGAGAATTTTGAGCATTACTTTACTAGCGTGTGAGATGAGTGCAGTTGTGCGGTATTTTGAGCATTCTTTGTCATTGCCTTTCTTTGGGACTGGAATGAAAACTGACCTTTCCCAGTCCTGTGGCCACTGCTGAGTTTTCCAGATTTGCTGGCATATTGAGTGCAGCACTTTCACAGCATCATCTTTTAGGATTTGAAATAGCTCAACTGGAATTCCATCACCTCCACTAGCTTTGTTTGTAGTGATGCTTCCTAAGGCCCACTTGACTTCACATTCCAAGATGTCTGGCTCTAGGTGAGTGATCACACCATCGTGATTATCTGGGTCGCGAAGATACTTTTTGTACAGTTCTTCCATGTATTCTTGCCATCTCTTCTTAATATCTTCTGCTTCTGTTAGATTCATACCATTTCTGTCCTTTATTGAGCCCATCTTTGCATGAAATGTTCCCTTGGTATCTTTAATTTTCTTGAAGAGATCTCTAGTCTTTCCCATGATATTGTTTTCCTTTCTTTATTTGCACTGATCACTGAGGACGGCTGTCATATCTCTCCTTGCTATTCTTTGGAACTCTGCATTCAAATCGATATATCTTTCCTTTTTGCCTTTGCTTTTCGCTGCCCTTCTTTTCTCGGCAATTTGTAAGGCCTCCTCAGACAGCCATTTTGTGTTTTTGCATTTCTTTTTCTTGGAGATGATCTTGATCCCTGTCTCTTGTACAGTGTAACGGACCTGCATCCATAGTTCATCAGGCATTCTGTCTATCAGATCAAGTACCTTAAATCTATTTGTCCCTTCCACTGTATAATCATTAGGGATTTGATTTAGGTCATACCTAAAAGGTCTGGTGGTTTTCCCCATTTTTTTCAATTCAAGTCTGAACTTGGCAATGAGAAGTTCATGATCTGAGACACAGTCAGCTCCAGGTCTTGTTTTTGCTGACTGTATAGAGATTCTCCATCTTTGGCTGCAAAGAATATAATCGATCTGATTTTGGTGTTGGCCATCTGGTGATGTCCATCTGTAGAGTCTTCTCTTGTGTTGTTGGAAGAGTGTGTTTGCTATGACCAGTGCATTCTCTTGGCAAAATTCTATCAGCATTTGCCCTGCTTCATTCTGTACACCAAGGCCAAATTTTTCTGTTACTCCAGGTGTTTCTTGACCTACTTTTGCATTCCAGTCCCCCAAATTGAAAAGGACATCTTTTTTGGGTGTTAGTTCTAAAAGGTGTTATAGGTCTTCATAGCACCGTTCAACTTCAGTTTCTTCTGCATTACGGGTCGGGGCATAGACTTGAATTACTGTGGTATTGAATGGTTTGCCTTGGAAATGAACAGAGATCATTCTGTCATTTTTGAGATTGCATCCAAGTACTGCATTTTGGGCTTTTTTGTTGACTCTGATGGCTATTCCATTTCTTCTAAGGGATTCCTGCCCACAGTAGTAGATATAATTGTCATCTGAGTTAAATTCACCCATTCCAGTCTATTTTAGTTCACTGATTCCTAGAATGTTGACATTCACTCTTGTCATCTCCTGTTTGACCACTTCCAATTTGCCTTGATTCATGGACCTAACATTCCAGGTTCCTATGCAATGTAGCTCTTTACAGCATCAGACTTTGTTTCTATCACCAGTGCCATCCACAACTGGGTGTTGTTTTTGCTTTGGCTCCATCCCTTCGTTCTTTCTGGTGTTATTTCTCCACTGACCTCCAGTAGCATATTGGGCACCTACAGACCTGGAGAGTTCATCTTTCAGTGTGCCATCTTTTTGCCTTTTCATACTGTTCATGGTGTTCACAAGGCAAGAATACTAAAGTGGTTTGCCATTCTCTTCTCCAGTGGACCACATTTTGTCAGAACTCTCCACCAAGACCTGTCCGTCTTGGGTGGCCCTACACAGCATGGCTCAGTTTCATTGAGTTAGACAAGGCTGTGGTCCATGTGATTAGATTGTCTAGTTTATTGAAGCATTATTTACAAAAAAAACAAAAACAAAAAGCAAGATATGAATGTCCATTGATGGATAAATACATTTTCAAAAAGTGGTATATATACACTCAGCCATAAAAAATAACCAAATTTTGCTATTGTGACAACATGGATATGTCTAGAGGGAGTTACTCTAAGCAAAATAAGTCAGAGAAAGACCAAATAATGTGTGATTTCACTTATGTGTGCTATCTATAAAATAAGACAAGTAAACAGACATAACAAAACAGCTTCATAGATACAGAGAACAAGCATGGAGTTTCCAGAGGAGAGGAGTATGGGGGGGATAAAAATAACAAATAAAAACTAATTTTCTTGATTTTCATGATCATTTCACATCATCATTTCACATTTCCATAAAACAATCACATTGTATATCTCAAATGCATATAATTTTTATCAACAAGACCTCAATAAAACTTTGGAAAGGGTATTAAAATTTAAAGGAATAAAAAATAAAAATAAAGTAGTTACAAATATCTGAAATAATCTGAAGATTAAGGTAATCATCCTTTAAAGAGAAATATATATATATATATTTGAACAAATATTTGAACAAATATATGTATATATATAGTGCATGTGTGCTAAGTCACTTCATCATGTCCAACTCTTTGCGACCCTATGGACTGTAGCCCACCAGTCTTCTCTACTTGTGGGATTCTCCAGACAAGAATACTAGAGCGGGTTGCCATGCCTTCTCCAGGGCACCTTCCCAACCCAGGGATTTAACCCTCATCTTCTGTACTTCCTGCATTGCAGGTGGATTTTTTATTGCTGAGCCACCAGGGAAGCCTATACATATATGCCTATAAGTTGCATTTACAGTATGATTGTCGTTGCCAGTTTTCTCCAATACAGTTTCTAATTTTAGCCATACACAGAGTCAAGATCAATTGCTGTTGTTTGTGAGAAAGAATAGTAAATGTGGGCAGTAGCACAGAGCAACCTAATTCCTATGTTCCACTCATTCTCAGTCAAATGCCCCTCAATGCCCAAACCTTACAATTAAACCTCTTTAGGGTGCTGGTTTTATCTGTTCATTTAAAGGCCAAAATTAGAAATGGTTTTGTTTTTAATTATATCAAGTTTCTAAAACAGTTCCTGATCAATTTTTTTACCACTACATCAGATATTTTCAATCACATCTGCAAGGTTCCTTGGATGATAGCAAGAACAACGAAGGAGAAATTTTAAGGTGCATGAACCTTGATTAAGAAGCATGGCCCAGTATCAGAAGGAAGGGTTCATTCCCAGTCATAAGTCCATTTTACCCAAATAACTCTGCTTGATGTGATCTTCTGGATGAGAAACACTTGTGTCACTGAAATGTCACAATATTATGTGCCCTGCACAGATCACCTTCATCCATGGTATCTACATTAAATGTTTAATTTATCTTCAAATCTCTTAATGGTGTCTAAGCTCAGGAGATGTTGGTTTAAGAGACTATGGACACTCATTATCAGGAGAAAAGAGAGTAGGTGGGTTGGTATAGAACCTAGATGAATGAATTAACTAAAATGGAGGATAAGTGCCTGATGGTGGTGACTCATAGTCCAAGCACAATATTAAAAAGGATGTGGAAAGTTTGAGTTTATTCTGAGCCTGTGCTCCACATTTGTAAGAAATAGCTATCTATACTTTGTGGAAACAGTCTGGTTATATGTGAAACATCCACATGAAGTGAGACCTCAGTAACCATTAAGATCTCCAAGTAACAGTGCTTATCTCTGCAAGAGATGGTGGTTCAGGATGAGGCAGGGTGTCAGGGTCTCTATTAGAGGACCAAAATTCATTTAAGACCATATAACTTGGACTACATCCTAATGAGATATGTTTGAAAAGGATGATTCATTTTGTATCACTTTGATGTATTTTTATCTTTAGAAGTTTTAATACAACCAATTAAAGATTAGCTCTTTTATTGAACCTTGGTTTGAATGCACCCTCAATATTTCAAAAATCTTTCATATTGAAAAGTAGAATAAATATAGATCAGAACAAAGATATGAGGTTCCATGCCAATGATTCATGGCACCGTGGGAAATCTTTCATTTGCCTGGTAAAGTTTCCTCACTTGTGAAAAAGGAGTAGAATCTTTGGGGATGTGGAGAGGGTTGAAACTCAAATGGTAAACACTCTTCTAACTCTCTTAGCTTTAAGAGCATATTCAATCTTTAGAGCATATTTTCATTATATATTTTCAAAATTACTTTTTGCAAAGTGTCCATAAAAAGCAATATAATTTCAAAGTTATTTGTTTTACATTTTATAGGGGTATAGTTGATTTATAAAAAGCAGAAGAACCAGAGATCAAACTGCCAACATTTTTTTGATCATAGATAAAGCAAGGGAGATCCAGAAAAAAATCTGCTTCATTGACTATACTGAAGCCTTTGACTGTGTGGATCACAACAAACTGTGAAGCATACTTAAAAAGATGGGGGTGCCAGACTACCTTTCTTGTCTCCTGAGAAACCTGTTTGCGGGTCAGGAATCAGCAGTTAGAACCAAACATGGAACAATGGAATCATTCAAAACTGGAAAGGAGTACAAAAAGGCTGTAGATTTTCACCCTGCATATTTAACTTGTATGCAGAGTACCTCATACAAAATGCCAGGCTGGATGAAACACAAGTTGGAATCAAGATCACCAGGAGAAACAGCAACAGTCTCAGATCACTATAACGGCAGAAAATGAAGAGGAACTAAAGAGCCTCTTAATGAGGGTTAGGAAGGTGAGTAAAAAAAGCTGGCTCGAAACACAACATTCAAAAAAATACGATTATGGCATCTGGTCCCACCACTTCAAGGCAAATAGAAGTGGAAAAAGTGGTAGCAGTGACATATTTTATTTTCTTGGGCTCCAAAATCACTGCAGATGATGACTGCAGCCATGAAATTAAAAGATGCTTGCTCCCTGGAAGGAAAGTTATGACAATCCTAGACAGCATATTAAAAAGCAGAAACATTACTTTGCTAACAAAGACCCAGGTAGTCAAAGATATGGTTTTTCCAGTAGTCAGGTATGGATGTGACAGTTGGACCATAAAGAAGCGTGAGCACTGAAGAATTGATGTATTTGAATTGTGATACTGGAGAAGACTCTTGGAAGTCCCTTGAACTGAAAGGAAATCAAATCAGTCAATCCTAAAGGAAATAAACCCTGAACGAAGTACTGATGCTTAAGCTGAATCACCAACACTTTGGCCACTTGATGAGAAGAGCCAACCCGTTGAAAAGACCCTGATTTTGGGAGAGATTGAAGGCAACAGGAGATGGGAGTGACAGAGGATGAGATGGTTCAATACCATCACTGGCTCAAAGGACATGAATTTGAGCCAACTCTGGGAAATAGTGGAGGACAGAGGTGCTTGTTGTACTGCAGTCCGTGGGGTCACAAAGAGTCAGATACGACTTAGGGACTCAACAACCACAACATAGTTCATTTACAATGCTGTGTTAATTTCAGTTGTACAGTAAAGTGAATCAATTATACACATATCCACTCTTTTTTAAAGAGGTTTTTTCTATAGAAACCCATTACAGAATACTGAGTAGAGTTCTCTCTGGTATACTGCAGGTTCAATTTAGTTATCTATTTTACAAATAATAGTGTGCATATTTCAATCACAGTCTCCCAATTTATCCCTCCCCTATCCCCTGGTAAAAATTAGTTTGCTTTCTGGTCTCTACTTCTGTTTTGTAAGTTCATTTTTATCTCTTTTTAGGTTCCACTTATAAGCAATATCACATATTATTTTTCCTGTGTCTGACTTACTTCACTCAGTATGACAATTTCTAGGTCCATCTGTGTTGTTGAAAACAGCATTATTTTGTACTTTTTATGGCAGAGTAATATTTCACTGTATATATGTATCACATATTTATCTGTTCCTCTGTTGATAGACATTTAGTTTGCTTACATATCCTGGCTACTGTAAATAATGCTTCAATGATCATCGGTGCTCATGTATATTTTTGAATTCTGGTTTTCTCCAGGTATATGCCAAGGAGTGGGATTGTTGGGTGATATGTTAGTTCTATTTTTAGTTTTTTAAGGAGCCTCCATACTGTTCTCTGTAGTGGCTATCCCAATTTCCAATTCCACAACCATCATTTATTGTTTGTAGAATTTTTGGTGATATAGCGTTGTAATTTTGATTTGCATTTTTGTAATAAGTAGTGATGTTGTGCATCATTTCATGTGCTTTTTGGCCATCTGCATGCTTTCTTTGTAGAGGAAGAGCCTCTTGATTAAAGTGAAAGAGGAGAGTGAAAAAACTGGCTTAAAACTCAAAATTCAAAAAACCACCATCATGGCATCCGGTCCCATAACTTCATGGCAAATAGATAGGGAAACAATGGAAACAGTGAAAGGCTTTATTTTCTTGGACTCCAAAATAACTGCAGTTGATAACTACAGCTATGAAATTAAAAGATGCATGCTCCTTGAAAGAAAAGCTATGATAAACCTAAACAGCATATTAAAAAGCAGAGACATTACTTTGCCGACAAAGGTCTGTCTAGTCACAGCTATGTTTTTTTCCAATAATCATTTATGGATGTGAGAGTTCGATCGTAAAGAAAGCTGAGTGCTGAAGAATTGATACTTTTGAACTGTGTTGTTGGAGAAGACTCTTGAGAGTTCCTTGGACTACAAGGAGATCAAACCAGTCAATCCTAAAGGAAATCAGTCCTGAGTGTTCATTGGAAGGATAGATGTTGAAACTGAAACTTTGGCCACCTGATGCAAGGAACTGTCTCATTGGAAAAGACCCTGATACTGGGAAAGATTGAGGTCAGGAGGAGAAGGGGATGACAGAGGATGAGATGCTTGGATGGCATCACCAACTCAATGAATATGAGTTCGAGCAAGCTCCGGGAATTGGTGATGGACAGGGAAGCCTGGTGTGCTGCATCCATGGGGTCTGGAAGAGTTGGACAAGACTGAGAGACTGAACTGAGTTCCTTGTTGATTTTGTACGTTTGCAAATATTTTCTCCATTGCTGAAGACTGCCCTTTTGCTTATTGCTTACTTTACCGTGCAAAATCTTTTAAGTTTCATTAGGCTCTATTCGTTTGTTTTTATTTTCACTATTTTCTGTCAAAGTATTCGGTCTAACTTTTCATCTAATAGTTTTATATAATCTGGGCTTACATTTAGATGTTAAATCCATTTGAGTTTATTTTTATGTATTGTTCGAGGTTATTTTAATTTCATTCTTTTTTATTTTTATTTATTTATTTACTTTAATATAAATTTATTTATTTTAATTGGAGGCTAATTAATTTACAATATTTTAGTGGTTTTGCCATACATTGACATAGATCTGCCACGGTGTACATGTGTTCCCCATTTTGAACCCCCCTCCCACCTCCCTGCCCATCCCAACCCTCTTGGTCATCCCAGTGCACCAGCCCCGAACACCCTGTCTCATGCATAGAACCTGGACTGGCGATCCGTTTCACATATGATAATATACACATTTCAATGCCATTCTTCCAAATTATCCGATCCTCGCCCTCTACCACAGAGTCCAAAAGACTGTTCTATACATCTGTGTCTCTTTTGCTGTCTTGTATATAGGGTTATTGTTACCATCTTTCTAGATTCCATATATATGCGTTAGTATACTGTATTGGTGTTTTTCTTTATGGCTTACTTCACTCTGTATCATAGGCTCTAGTTTCATCCACCTCATTAAACTGATTCAAATGTATTCTTTTTAATGGCTGAGTAATATTCCAATATGTATATGTACCACAGCTTTCTTATCCATTCTTCTGCTGATGGACATCTAGGTTGCTTCCATGTCCTGGCTATTATAAACAGTGCTGAGATGAAAATTGGGGTACACATGTCTCTCTCAATTCTGGTTTCCTCGATGTGCATGCCCAGCAGTGGGATTGCTGGGTCATATGGCAGGTCTATTCCCAGTTTTTTAAGGAATCTCCACACTGTTCTCCATAGTGGCTGTACTAGTTTGCATTCCCATAAACAGTGTAAGAGGGTTCCCTTTTCTCCACACCCTCTCCAGCATTTATTGCTTGTGGACTTTTGGATAGCAGCCATTCTGACTGGCGTGAAAGGGTACCTCACTGTGGTTTTGGTTTGCATTTCTCTGATAATGAGTGATGTTGAGCATCTTTTCATGTGTTTGTTAGCCATCTGTATGTCTTCTTTGGAGAAATGTCTGTTTAGTTCTTTGGCCCATTTTTTTTATTGAGTCATTTATGTTTCTGGAATTGAGCTGCATGAGCTGCTTGTATATTTTTGAGATTAATTCTTGGTCAGTTGCTTCATTTGCTATTATTTTCTCCCATTCTGAAGGCTGTCTCCTCACCTTGCTTATAGTTTCCTTTCTTGTGCAAAAGATTTTAAGTTAAATTAGGTCCCATTTGTTTATTTTTGCTTTTATTTCCATTAATTTAGGAGGTGGGACATAGAGGATCCTGCTGTGATTTATATCGGAGAGTGTTTTGCCTATGTCTTCCTCTAGGAGTTTTATAGTTTCTGGTCTTACGTTTAGGTCTTTAATCCATTTTGAGTTTATTTTTGTGTACGGTGTTAGAAAGTGTTCTAGTTTCATTCTTTTACAAGTGGTTGACCAGTTTTCCCAGCACCACTTGTTAAAGAGATTGTCTTTTCTCCATTGTGTATTCTTGCTCCTTTGTCAAAGATAAGGTGTGTATAGATACGTGGATTTATTTTCAGTTTTGTTCCATTGATCTATATTTCTGTCTTTGTGCCAGTACGATATTGTCTTGATGACTGTAAACGTGTAGTAGAGCCTGAAGTCAGACAGGTTGATTCCCCCAGTTCCATTCTTTCTAAAGATTGCTTTGGCTATTCAAGTTTTATTGTATTTCCATACAAATTGTGAAATTATTTCTTCTAGTTCTGTGAAAAATACCGTTGGTAGCTTGATAGGGATTGCATTGAATCTATAGATTGCTTTGGGTAATATACTCTTTTTCATTATATTGTTTCTTACAATCCATGAGCATGGTATATTTCTCCATCTATTTGTGTCCTCTTTGATTTCTTTCACCAGTGTTTTATAGTTTTCTTTATATAGGTCTTTTGTTTCTTTAGGTAGATATAGTCCTAAGTATTTTATTCTTTTCGTTGTGATTGTGAATGGAATTGTTTCCTTAATTTCTCTTTCTGTGTTCTCATTGTTAGTGTATAGGAATGCAAGGGATTTCTCTGTGTTAATTTTATATCCTGCAACTTTATTATATTCATTCACTAGTTCTTGTAATTTTCTGATGGAGTTTTAGGGTTTAAAACTATGCAGAGGGTCATATCATCTGCAAACAGTGAGAGTTTTACTTCTTCTTTTCCAATCTGGATTCCTTTTATTTCTTTTTCTGCCCTGATTGCTGTGGCCAAAACTTCCAAAACTATGTTGCATAGTAGTGGTGAGATTGCGCATCCTTGTCTTGTTCCTGACTTTAGGGAAAATGCTTTCAATTTTTCACCATTGAGGATAATGTTTGCTGTGGGTTTGTCATATATAGCTTTTATTATGTTGAGGTATGTTCCTTCTGTTCCTGCTTTCTGGAGGGTTTTTATTATAAATGAATGTTGAATTTTGTCAAAGGCTTTCTGTGCATCTATTGAGATAATCATATGATTTTTCTCTTTCAATTTGTTAATGTGTTGTATTACATTGATTGATTTGCAGATATTGAAGAATTCTTGCCTTCCTGGGATAAAGCCCACTTGGTCATGATGTGTGATCTTTTTAATATGTTGTTGGATTCTTTTTGCTAGGATTGTGTCGAGGATTTTTGCATCTATGTTTATCAGTGATATTGGCCTGTAGTTTTCTTTTTGGTGGCATCTTTGTCAGATTAGGGTGATGGTGGCCTCCTAGAATGAGTTTGGCAGCTTACCTTCCTCTGCAATTTTCTGGAAGAGTTTGAGTAGGATAGGTGTTAGCTCTTCTCTAAATTTTTGGTAGAATTCAGCTGTGAAGCTTTCTGATCCTGGCTTTTTATTTGCTGGAAGATTTCTGATTACAGTTTCAATCTCTGTGCTTGTGATGGGTCTGTTAAAATTTTCCATTTCTTCCTGGTTCAGTTTTGGAAAGTTGTACTTTTATAAGAATTTGTCCATTTCTTACAAGTTGTCTGTTTTATTGACACATAGTTGCTTAGAGTAGTCTCTTATGATGTTTTGTATTTCTGTGTTGTCTGTTGTGATCTCTCCATTTTCATTTCTAATTTTGTTGATTTGATTTTTCTCCCTTTGTTTTGTGATGAGTCTGGATAATGGCTTGTCAATTTTATTTATCTTCTCAAAGAAACAGCTTTTGGCTTTCCTGATTTTTGCTATGGGCTTTGTTTCTTTTGAATTTATTTCTGCCCTAATTTTAAGATTTCTTTCCTTCTACTTAAACTGGGGTTCTTCATTTCTTCCTTTTCAAGTTGCTTTAGGTGTAGAGTTGGGTTATTTATTTGACTTTTTTCTTGAGCTAAGCTTGTATTGCTATGAATCTTCCCCTTAGCACTGCTTTTACAGTGTCCCATAGGTTTTGGGTTGTTGTGTTTTGACTTTCATTCATTTCTATGCATATTTTGGTTTCTTTTTGTATTTCTTTTGTGATTTGTTGGTTATTCAGCAGCATGTTGCTCAGCCTCCATATATTGCAATTTTTAAATAGTTTTTCTCCTGTAAGTTCACTGAGTTGTGTCCAACTCTTTGAGACCCGATGAATTGCAGCATGCCAGGCCTCTCTGTCCATCACCAACTCCCGGAGTCTACCCAAACCCATGTCCATCGAGTCAGTGATGACATCCAACCATCTCATCCTCTGTCGTCCCCTTCTCCTCCTGCCCCCAATCCTACCCAGCATTAGGGTCTTTTCCAATGAGTCAACCCTTCACATGAGGTGGCCAAAATATTGGAGTTTCAGCTTCAACATCAGTCCTTCCAATGAACACCCAGGATTGATCTCTTTTAGGATGGATGGATTGGATCTCCTTGCAGTCCAAGGGACTCTCAAGAGTCTTCTCCAACACCACAGTTCAAAAGCATCAATTCTGCAGTGCTCAGGTTTCTTCATCGTCCAACTCTCACATCCATACATGACCACTGGAAAAACCATAGCCTTGACTACTCGGACCTTTGTTGGCAAAGTGATGTCTCTGCTTTTAAATATGCTATTTAGATTGGCCATAACCTTCCTTCCAAGGAGTAAGTGTCTTTTAATATCATGGCTGCAATCACCATCAGCAGTGATTTTGGAGCCCCCCCCCAAAAAATAAAGTCTGAAATGGTTTCCACTGTTTCCCCATCTATTTCCCATGAAGTGATGGGACCAGATGCCATGATTTTAGTTTTCTGAACATTGAGCTTTAAGCCAAATTTTTCACTCTCTTCCTTCACTTTCATCAAGAGGCTCTTTAGTTCTTCTTCACTTTCTGCCATAAGGGTGGTGTCATCCGCATATCTGAGGTTATTGATATTTCTCCCGGCAATCTTGATTCCAGCTTGTGCTTCCTCCAGCCCAGAGTTTCTCATGAAGTACTCTGCATATAAGTTAAATAAGCAGGGTGACAATATACAGCCTTGACATACTCCTTTTCCTATTTGGAACCAGTCTGTTGTTCCATGTCCAGTTCGAACTGTTGCTTCCTGACCTGCATACAGATTTCTCAAGAGACAGGTCAGATGGTCTTCTATTCCCATCTCTTTCCGAATTTTCCACAGTTTATTGTGATCCACACAGTCAAAGGCTTTGGCATAGTCAATAAAGCAGAAATAGATGTTTTTCTGTAACTCTCTTGCTTTTTCGATGATCCAGCTGATGTTGGCTATTTGATCTCTGGTTCCTCTGCCTTTTCTAAAACCAGCTTGAACATCTGGAAGTTCACGGTTCATGTATTGCTGAAGCCTGGCTTGGAGAATTTTGAGCTAGGAAAATTTTCTCCTGTAATTGACATCTAATCTTACTGCATTGTGGTCAGAAAAGATGCTTGGAATGATTTCAATTTTTTGAATTAACCAAGGCTTGATTTATGGCCCAGAATGTGATTTATCCTGTAGAAGGTTCCATGTGCACCCGAGAAAAAGGTGGAATTCATTGTTTTGGGGTGAAAAGTCATATAGACATCAATTAGATCTAACTGGTCTACTGTATCATTTAAAGTTTGTGTTTCCTTGTTAATTTTCTGTTGAGTTGATCTACCCATAGGTGTGAGTGGGGTATTAAGGTCTCCCACTATTATTGTGTTATTGTTAATTTCTCCTTTCATACTTCTTAGTGTTTGCCTTAACATATTGTGGTGCTCCTTTGTTGGGTGCATGTGTGTTTATAACTGCTATATCTTCTTCTTGGAGTGATCCTTTGATCATTTTGCAGTGTCCCTCTTTGTCTCTTTTCATAGCCTTTGTTTTAAAGTCTACTTTATCTGATATGAGTATTGCTACTCCTGCTTTCTTTTGGCCTCTATTTCTGTGGATTATCTTTTTCCATCCCTTCACTTTCAGTCTGTATGTGTCCTTGTTTTGAGGTGGGTCTCTTGTAGACTACGTATATAGGGGTCTTGTTTTTGTATCCATTCAGCCAGTCTTTGTCTTTTGGTTGGGACTTTTAGCCCATTTACATTTAAGGTACTTATTGATAAGTATGATCCCATTGCCATTTACTTTCCTGTTTTGGGTTCAAGATTATACACCCTTTCTGTGATTCCTGTCTAGAGAAGAACCTTTAGCATTTGTTGGAGAGCTGGTTTGGTGGTGCCGGATTTCTCAGCTTTTGCTTGTCTGCGTAGCTTTTGATTTCTCCTTCATATTTGAATGAAATCCTTGCTGGATACAGTAATCTGGGTTGTAGGTTTTTCTCTTTCATCACTTTAAGTATGCCCTGCCATTCCCTTCTGGCCTGAAGAATTTCTATTGAACGATCAGCTGTTATCCTTATGGGAATCCCCTTGTGTGTTATTTGTTGTTTTTCCCTTGCTGCTTTTAGTATTTGTTCTTTGTGTTTGATCTTTGCTAATTTGATTATTATGTGTCTTGGGGTGTTTCGTCTTGGGTTTATCCTGTTTTTGGACTCTCTGGATTTCTTGAACTTGGGTGACTATTTCCTTCCCCATTTTAGGGAAGTTTTCAACTATTATCTCCTAAAGTATTTTCTCATGGTCTTTCTTTTTGTCTTCTTCTTCTGGGACTTCTATGATTCAAATGTTGGTGCGTTTGACATTATCCCAGAGGTCTCTGAGGTTGTTCTCATTTCTTTTAATTCTTTTTTTCTTTTTTCCTCTCTGCTTCATTTATTTCTACCATTCTATCTTCTACCTCACTTATCCTATCTTCTGCCTCCGTTATTCTACTGTTGGTTCCCTCCAGAGTGTTTTTGATCTCATTTATTGCATTATTCATTATATATTGACTCTTTTTTATTTCTTCTAGGTCCTTGTTAAACATTTCTTTCATCTTCTCAATCCTTGTCTCCAGGCTATTTATCTGTAACTCCATTTTGTTTTCAAGATTTTGGATCATTTTCACTGTCATTTTCTGATTTCTTTATCAGGTAGATTCCCTATCTCTTCCTCTTTTGTTTCATTTGGTGAGCATTTATCCTGTTCCCTTACCTTCTGAGTATTTCTCTGCATTTTCATCTGGTTTATATTGCTGTGTTTGGGGTGGCCTTTCAGTATTCTGGCAGTTTGTGGTTCCTCTTTATTGTGAACGTTCCTCACTGGGGGTGGGGTTGGATGAGTGGCTTGTCAAGGTTTCCTGGTTAGGGAAACTTGTGTCAGTGTTCTGGTGGGTGGAGCTGAATTTCTTCTCTCTGAAGTGGAAAGAAGTGTCCAGTAATGAGTTTTGAGATGTCTATGGATTTGATGTGACTTTGGGCAGCCTGTATATTGAAGCTCAGGGCTATGTTCCTATGGTGCTGGAGAATTTGCATGATATGTCTTGGTCTGGAACTTGTTGGCTCTTGGGTGGAGCTTGGTTTCAGTGTCACTATGGAGGCTTTTGATGAGCTCTTATCAATTAATGTTCCCTGGAGTCAGAAGTTCTCTGGTGTTTTCAGGTTTTGGACTTAAGCTTCATACCTCTGGTTTTCAGTCTTATTCTTAGATTAGCCTTGAGGCTTCTTCATCTATACAGCACCAATGATAAAACCTCTAGATTAATGTTGAAAAGTTTCTCCAAACTGAGGGACACCTGGAGAGGTTCATAGAATTACTCAGAGAAGAAAAGAGAGAAGAAGACGACAGAGGTCACCAGTAGGAGAAAAGGGGGAATCAAAAGGAGAGAGACAGATTCAGCCAGTAATCAGTTCCTTAAGTGTTCTTCACAGCCTGGGAACACAGAGTTGAGTAGAGAAGAGAAGGGGGAAGGAGGAGATAGAGGCGACCTGGTGGAGACAAAAGAGAGTCAAAAGGGGGAGAGAGCAATCCAGCCAGTAATCTCACTCCCAAGTAAATATGGGTACTGAAGATTGGGTTCTTAAAGGTACAAAATTGATAACAAATACCAAAAAGCAAAGATTGAAAATCTAAATTAGATGTTAGATTCTCAAAAATACAACATTAAAAAAACAAAACAGAGTCACAATAATTATAATATATATATATGAGTGAGTGAGTGAAGTCGCCTAGTAGTGTTCAACTCTTTGCAACCCCATGGACTGTAGCCTACCAGGCTTCTTTGTCCATGGGATTTTCCAGGCAAGAGTACTGGAATAGGTTGCCATTTCCTTCTCCATATATATATGAAGTTTGCTTTAAAACTAGGGTATTTTTTTTGCAAGGTAATTGTAGGTTATATGGACAAGGCGATGGCACCCCACTCGAGTACTCTTGCCTGGAAAATCCCATGGATGGAGGACCCTGGTAGGCCGCAGTCCATGCGGTCACGAATAGTGGGACACGACTGAGTGACTTCACTTTCGCTTTTCACTTTCATGCATTGGAGATGGAAATGGCAACCCACTCCAGTGTTCTTGCCTGGAGAATCCCAGGGATGGGGGAGCCTGGTGGGCTGATGTCTATGGGATTGCACAGAGTCGGACACAACTGAAGAGATTTAGTAGCAGCAGCAGCAGTAGGTTATAAAAATGTAAATTAAAGTAATAATAGAGGACTTAAAATTACAAAAAAAATTTTTTTTAATTTAAAAAATGATAATAGTAAAAATATATGTAGGAATTTCTCTGGAGCTGTTGCAGACAGTGTGAGGTCCGTTCATTTTCAGATAGTTCCTTGATCGGGCTTATACTTCTCAAGGTCTATAGGCCCCTTCCTATGTAGTCAGTGTAGCTACAGGGTTTTAGTCTGTTGTGCCTCTCACTTCCAAAGCAGTTCTATCTGTTTATTTTAGCTTCTTCTGTTTGCTGATCTCTTCAGTGTCTAATTTCTGCCCTGACAGAAGGGGGCGATGGTGGTCACTTCTTTAGGCTCACTTGTTCAGTTGTGCTGTGGAGAGAGAGGAACACTGCAAACAAGTATCACTGGCGTGTGTTGGGAGTGCATGCAGTGTTTCAGCCACAATGGGTTTGCCCCCACTCACGGCATGTGTGCTTTCATGGTCTACACTTCTCAGGCTCTAGGTTGCTCTGCTGGGAATTATCTGAGGCAGGCCCTGGGTTGTGTGCAGTTCCCAGGTCTAAGACGCTCAGGTTCAGGTTCTCAGATACTCCACAAAGGCACAGACTTGGTTGGGCCTGCGTTTTTTGCCCTTCCCAGGTCTGAGCAGCTCAGGTGACCAGGTTCTTGGCGAGCGCAGTCACCCTCAGGTGGCAGGGTGCATCTTCTTGTCTCCCTCATCCCAGCCACTCAGTTTTTTGGGTGTGCAAAGAGAACTCCTTCTCAAGTGTGCTGTGTGTCTCTTCTGGGGAGCTGACCTCTGGCTGCGACCCTCCCGGAAGGATGCCGACCGTCCAGAATCCCAAGAAGCCTTGGTTAGCAATGAAGCCTGCTTGCAGTTTGGTAGAGGATGCCTCTCTGGAGCCGCGATTGCCCACTTCTGGCTCTGACTGCCCTCGCCTGCCTGTCTCTGGTGGGGGATGGGCCAGTCCGCAGTCGGCTAGCTCTGCTCAGTCCTTTGTTCTGTGAGCGGGCCTGGGAGTGTCTGAGGTTAGGGCTTTTCAAGGGATAGTTCCCTCTCTGTCTCTCTTTCTCTCTCTCTCTCTCTCTCTGGCTATCCCACAGTCTGGGTTGCTATCTCAGGTTAGTTCCCTCAGATTGCCCTCGGGGCATTCAGGCCCTGTCCTTACTCTAAGCAATGCAGCCCACGCCTCCCTGTCCAGCCCCCACTTGCTAGTGGCAGATGTGAGTGTCTGGGCTGCTTCTCCACTAGGAGTTGCTGTTAGGCACATAATGTTATGTTGCCCTCTGAGATTCCAAGACTTTCCACAGACCTGCGGTGAGAGTGTTTCCTGGTGTTTGGAAACTTCTCTCTTTTTTAAGACTCCCTTCCCAGGATGGATCTCCATCCCTACCTCTTTTGTCTCTCTTTTTATTTTTTATATTTTGTCCTACCTCCTTTTGAAGACAATGGGCTGCCTTTCTGTGTGCCTGATGTCCTCAGTCAGCATTCAGAAGTGGTTTTGTGGAATTTGCTCAGCGTTCAAATGTTCTTTCAATTAATTTGTGGGGGAGAAAGTGGTCTCCCGGTCCTATTCCTCTGCCATCTTAGGATCACCCTAATTTCATTCTCTTTCATACAACTGTCCAGTTTCCCCATCACAACTTATTGACAAGATTCTCTTTTTTCCATTATATATTCTTCCATTCTTTGTCATAGATTATGTGACTAAAACTGTCTGGGGGATTCTTAGGCTTCATATCCTGTTCCACTGATCTATATTTTTTGTTTTTGTAATGGTATCTTACTTCTTTCATGACTGTACCTTTGTAATATAATCAGAAGTCAGGAAGCCTGATTCCTCCAACTCCATTTTGCTTTGTCAAGATTGGTTTAGCTATTTGGGGTCTTTTGTGTTTCTAAACAAACTGCAAAATTTTCAGTTCTAGTTCTGTGAAAAATGTCATTGGTAATTTGATAGGGATAGCGTTGAATCTGTAGATTGCTTTAGGTAATATAGTTATTTTCACAATACTGATTCTCCCAATCCAAAAACCTGGTATATAAATCTCCATCTGTTTGTAACTTTGATATCTTCCATCAGTAATTTTATCAGTTTTTGAGTACAGGACTTTTCCTTTTTTAGATGGGTTTATTCCTAGGTATTTAATTCTTTTTTATTGTGATGGTAAATGGTATTGTTTCCATAAATTCTCTTTCTCATCTTTTATTGTTAGTGTATAGGAATACAAGAAATTTCTGTGTTATTTATTTTTTATCCTGCAAGTTTACAAAATTCATTCTAGCAGTTTTCTTGTAGCATCTTCATGATTTTCTATCTATAGAAAACTCTTGGAAATAGTGAAGGACAGGAAAGCCTGCTCTGCTGCAGTCCGTGAGGTAACAAAGTCAGACACAACTGAGTGACTACACAACAAATGTACAGTATTACATAATCTGCAAACAGTGAGAGTTTTACTCCTTTTCTTTTTTTTTAAATTAGTTTATTTTCTATTTTTTAAATTTACAATATTGTATTTGTTTTGCCATACATTGACATGAATCCACCACGGGTGTATATGTTTTCCACTTGCAGAACCCCCCTTCCACCTCCCTCCCCATCCCATCCCTCCGGGTCATCCCAGTGCACCAGCCCCCAGCACCTTGTATCATGCATTGAACCTGGACTGGTGATTCGTTTCACATATGATAATTTACATGCTTCCATGTCATTCTCCTATATCATCCCACCTTTGCCCTGTCCCATAGAGTGCATAATACTGTTCTATTTATCTGTGTCTCTTTTGATGTCTCGCATACAGGGTTATCTTTACCGATTGACTAAATACCATATATATGTGTTAGCATACTGTATTGGTGTTTTTCTTTCTGGCTTACTTCACTCTGTATAATAGGCCCCAGTTTCATCCACCTCATTAGAACTGATTCAAATGTATTCTTTTTAATGGCTGAGTAATATTCCATTGTGTATATGTACCACAGCTTCCTTATCCATTCATCAGCTCATGGGCATCTGGGCTGCTTCCATGTTCTGGCTATTATAAACATTGCTGCAATGAACATTGGGGTACACATGTCTCTTTCAATTCTGGTTTCCTCAGTGTGTATGCTCAGCAGTGGGGTGGCTGGGTCATATGGCAGTTCTATTTCCAGTTTTTTGAGGAATCTCCACACTGTTCTCCATAGTGGCTGTACTAGTTTGCATTCCCACCAACAGTGTAAGAGGGCTCCGTTTTCTCCACACCCTCTCCAGCATTTATTGCTTGTCATCTTTTTGATAGCAGCCATCCTGACGGGCGTGAAATGGTACCTCATTGTGGTTTTGATTTACATTTCTCTGATAATGAGTGATATTGAGCATCTTTACATGTGTTTGTTAGCCATCTGTATGTCTTCTTTGGAGAAGTGTCTGTTTAGTTCTTTGGCTCACTTTTTGATTGGGTTGTTTATTTTTCTGGATTTGAGCTGCAGGAGTTGCTTGTATATTATTGAGATTAATTGGCTGTCCTTTGCTTCATTTGCTATTATTTTCTCCCATTCCAAGGGCTGTCTTTTCACGTTGCTTATAGTTTCCTTTGTTGTGCAAAAGCTTTTAAGTTTAATTAGGTCCCATTTGTTTATTTGTGCTTTTATTTCCAATATTCTGGGAGGTGGGTCCTAGAGGATCCTGCTGTGGTTTATGTCGGAGAGTGTTTTGCCTATGTTTTCTTCTAGGAGTTTTATAGTTTCTGGTCTTACATGTAGATCATTAATCTATTTTGAGTTTATTTTTTTGTATGGTGTTAGAAAGTGTTCTAGTTTCATTCTTTTACAAGTGGTTGACCAGTTTTCCCAGCATCACTTGTTAAAGAGATTGTCTTTTCTCCATTGTATATTCTTGCCTCCTTAGTCAAAGATAAGGTGTCCATAGGTGCATGGATTTATCTCTGGGCTTTCTATTTTCTTCTATTGATCTATATTTCTGTCCTTGTGCCAGTACCATACTGTCTTTACGGCTGTGGCTTTGCAGTAGAGCTTGAGGTCAGGCAGGTTGATTCCTCCCATTCCATTCTTCTTTCTCAAGATTGCGTTGGCTTTTCGAGGTTTTTTGTGTTTCCATACAAACTGTGAAATTATTTGTTCTAGTTCTCTGGAGAATACTGTTGGTAGCTTGATAGGGATTGCCTTGAATCTATAGATTGCTTTGGGTAGTATACTCATTTTCACTATATTGATTCTTCCGATCCATAAACACGGTATATTTCTCCATCTATTTGTGTTTTCTTTGATTCCTTTCACCATTATTTAATAGTTTTCTATATATAGGTCTTTTGTTTCTTTAGGTAGATATAGTCCGAAGTATTTTATTCTTGTCGTGGCAATAGTGAATGTAGTTGTTTCCTTAATTTCTCTTTCTGTTTACTTGTTGTTGGTGTATAGGAATAAAAGGGATTTCTGTGTGTTAAGTTTATATCCTGCAATTTTACTATAATCGTTGATTTGCTCTAGTAATTTTCTGGTGGAGTCTTTCGGGTTTTCTATGTAGAGAATCATGTCATCTGCAAACAGTGAGAGTTTTACTTCTTCTTTCCAATCTGAATTCCTTTTATTTCTTTTTCTGCTCTGATTGCTGTGGCCCAAACTTCCAAAACTATGTTGAATAGTAGTGGTGAGAGTGGGCACCATAGTCTTGTTCCTGATTTTAGGGGAAATGCTTTCAGTTTTTCCCCATTTAGGATAATGTTTGCTGAGAGTTTGTCATATATAGCTTTTCTTAGGTTGAGGTATGTTCCTTCTATTCCTGCTTTTTGGAGGGTTTTTATCATAAATGGATGTTGAATTTTGTCAATGGCTTTCTCTGCATCTATTGAAATAATCATATGGTTTTTATTTTTCAATTTGTTTATGTGGTGTATTACACTGATTGATCTGCAGATATTAAAGAATCCTTGTATCCCTGGGATAAAGCCCAATTGGTCATGATGTATGATCTTTTTAATATGTTGTTGGATTCTGTTTGCTAGGATTTTGTTAAGGATTTTTGCATCTATATTCATCAGGGATATTGGCCTATAATTTCCTTTTTTTGTAGCATCTTTGTCAGGTTTTTGTATTAGGGTGATGGTGGCCTCATAGAATGAGTTTGGAAGTTTACCTTCCTCTGCAATTTTCTGGAAGAGTTTGAGTAGGATAGGTGTTAGCTCTTCTCTAAATTTTTGGTAGAATTCCGCTGTGAAGCCATCTGGTCCTGGGCTTTTGTTTGCTGTAAGATTTCTGATTACACTTTCAATTTCTGTGCATGTGATGGGTCTGTTGAGATTTTCTATTTCTTCCTGGTTCAGTTTTGGGAAGTCGTACTTTTCTATGAATTTATCCATTTCTTCCCTGTTGTCCTTTTTTTTGTTCTTGCATATAGTTACTAATAATAGTCTCTTATGATCCTTTGTATTTCTGTGTTGTCTGCTGTGATCACTCCGTTTTCATTTCTAATTTTGTTGATTTGATTCTTCTCCCTTTGTTTCTTGATAAGTCTGGATAATGGCTTGTCAATTTTATTTATCTTCTCAAAGAAAAAGCTGTTGGCTTTGTTGATTTTTGCTATTGTCTCTTTTGTTTCTTTTGCATTTATTTCTGCCCTAATTTTAAGATTTCTTTCCTTCTACTAACCCTGAGGTTCTACATTTCTTTCTTTTCTAGTTGCTTTAGGTGTAGAGTTAGGTTATTTATCTGACTTTTTTCTTGTTTCTTGAGGTGAGCCTGTATTGCTATGAATCTTCCCCTTAGCACTGCTTTTACCGTGTCCCATTGGTTTTGGGTTGTTGTGTTTTCATTTTCGTTCGTTTCTATGCATATTTTGATTTCTTTTTTGATTTCTTCTGTGATTTGTTGGTCATTCAGCAGTGTGTTGTTCAGCCTCCATCTGTTGGAGTTTTTAATTGTTTTTCTCCTGTAATTGACATCTAATGTTAGTGCATTGTGGTCAGAAAAGATGCTTGGAATGATTTCGATTTTTTTTGAATTTACCAAGACTAGATTTATGGCCTGGATGTGATCTATTCTGGAGAAGGTTTCGTGTGTGCTTGATAAAAAGGTCAAATTCATTGTTTTGGGGTGAAAATCCTATAGGTATCAATTAGGTCTAGCTGGTCTGTTGTATCATTTAAAGTTTGTGTTTCCTTGTTAATTTTCTGTTTAGTTAATCTGTCCATAGATGTGAGTGGGGTATTAAAGTCTCCCACTACTTTTGTGTTATTGTTAATTTCCCCTTTCATACTTGTTAGCATTTGCCTTACATATTGTGGTGCTCCGATGTTGGGTGCATATATATATATATATACAATTTTTATATCTTCTTCTTGGATTGATCCTTTGATCATTATGTAATGTCCATCTTTGTCTCTTTTTACTGCTTTTGTTTTAAAGTCTATTTTATCTGATATGAGTATTACTTCTCCTCCTTTTTTTTTGGTCTCTATTCGCATGGAATATCTTTTTCCAGCCCCTCACTTTCAGTCTGTATGTGTCCCTTGTTTCGAGGTGGGTCTCTTGTAGACAACATATATAGGGGTCTTGTTTTTGTATCCATTCTGCCAGTCTTTGTCTTTTGGTTGTGGCATTCAACCCATTTACATTTATGGTAATTATTGATAAGTATGATCCCATTGCCATTTACTTTATTGTTTTGGGTTTGAGATTATATACCCTTTCTGTGTTTCCTGTCTAAAGAAGATCCTTTAGCATTTGTTGGAGAGCTGGTTTGGTGGTGCTGAATTCTCTGGGCTTTTGCTTGTCTGTAAAGCTTTTGATTTCTCCTTCATATTTGAATGAGATTCTTGCAGGATACAGTAATCTGGGCTGTAGATTATTTTCTTTCATCACTTTAAGTATGTCCTGCCATTCCCTTCTGGCCTGAGGAGTTCCTATGGAAAGATCAGCTGTTAACCTTATGGGAATCCCCTTGTGTGTTATTTGTTGTTTTTCCCTTGCTGCTTTTAATATTTGTTCTTTGTGTTTGATCTTTGCTAATTTGATTATTATGTGTCTTGAGGTGTTTCGTCTTGGGTTTATCCTGTTTTGGATTCTCTGAATTTCTTGGACTTCGGTGATTATTTCCTTTCCCACTTTAGAGAAGTTTTCAACTATTGTCTCCTCGGGTATTTTCTCATGGTCTTTCTTTTTGTCTTCTTCTTCTGGGACTCCTATGATTCGAATGTTGGCGCATTTGACATTGTCCCAGAGGTCTCTGAGGTTCTATTCATTTCTTTTAATTCTTTTTTCTTTTTTCCTCTCTGTTTTATTTATTTCTATCATTCTGTCTTCTACCTCTCGTATCCTATCTTCTGCCTCTGTTATTCTACTGTTGGTTCCCTCCAGAGTGTTTTTGATCTCATTTATTGCATTATTCATTATATTTTGACTCTTTTTTATTTCTTCTAAGTCCTTGTTAAACCTTTCTTGCATCTTCTCGATCCTTGTCTCCAGGTTATTTATCTGTAACTTCAATTTGTTTTTCAGATTTTGCATCATTTTCACTATCATTATTCAGAATTCTTTATCAGGTAGATTCCCTATCTCTTCCTCTTTTGTTTGTTTTGGAGGGCATTTATCTTGTTCCATTACTTGCTGGGTATTTCTCTGCCTTTTCATCTTGTTTATATTGCTGTGTTTGGGGTGGCCTTTCTGTTTTCTGGCAGTTTGTGGTTCCTCTTTATTGTGGAGTTTCCTCACTGTGGGTAGGGTTAGATGGGTGGCTTGTCACGGTTTCCTGGCTGGGGAAGCTTGTGTCGGTGTTCTGGTGGGTGGAGCTGGATTTCTTCTCTCTGGAGTGCAATGAAGTGTCCAGTAATGAGTTTTGAGATATCAGTGGTTTTAGTGTGACTTTGGGCAGCCTGTATATTGAGCTCAGGTCTATGTTCCTATGTCACTGGAGAATTTGCCTGGTATATTTTACTCTGGAGCTTGTTGGCCCTTGAGTGGTGCTTGGTTTCAGTTTAGGTGTGGAGGCGTTTGATGAGCTCCTATCGGTTAATGCTTCCTGGATTCAGGAGTTCTCTGGTGTTCTCCGGATTTGTACTTTAGTCTCCTGCCCCTGGTTTTCAGTCTTATTCTTACAGTAGCCTCAAGACTTCTCCATCTATACAGCACCAATGATAAAACATCTAGGTTAATGATGAAAAGTTTCTCCACAGTGAGGGACACCCGGAGAGGTTCATAGAGTTACATGGCGAAGAGAAGAGGGAGGAGGGAGATAGAGGTTACCAGATATAGAAGAGGGGAATCAAAAGGGGAGAGAGCAAGTTAGCCAGTAATCACTTCCCTGTGTGTTCTCCACAGTCTGGATCCCTCAGAAATATTCATGGAGTTGCACAGAGAAGAGAAGAGGGAGGGAGGAAGGAGACAGAGGTGACCAGGGCGAGCAAAGGGGGAATCAAAAGCGGAGAGACACATCCAGCCAGTAATCAGTTCCCTAAGTGTTCTCCACAGCCTGGAAGACACAAAGAGATTCACAGAGTTGGGTTGAGAAGAAACGGTTGAGGGGGGAGATGGAGGTGACCTAGTGGAGAAAAAGGAGGGTTAAAAGGGGGAGAGAGTAATCAAGCCAGTGATCTCAATCCCAAGAAAAATTGGGTGCTGAAGATTTGGTTCTTGAAGTTATAAAGTTGATAACAAATACTAAAAAGCAAAGATTTAAAATCTAGAGTAGAGGTTAGATTCTCAAAAATGCAATATTAAAAAAAGAGGAATAAAAAGAAAAAACAAAAGAAAAAGAAAAAGAAAAAAAACCCACCAGAGTCACAAAAATTATTATATATATATATATATATATATATATATATATATATATAGACCCTAAAAATAGGGTCTTTTTTTTTTTGCAAGGTAATAGTAGGTCATAAAAATGAAAATTGAAGGAGTAATAGGGGACTTGAAAACAAAAAATTAAAATAAAATAAGAAAATAGTATAAAAAAATAAAAAGAAACTTTTAAAATTTAAAAAATGATAATTGTAAAAATATATCTAGGACTTTCTCTGGAGCTGTTGTGGACAGTGTGGGCTCAGTTCATTTTCAGATAGTTCCTTGGTCCAGCTTGTACTTCTCAAGGTCTATAGGGCCCTTCCTTTGTAGTCAGTGCTAACTACAGGGTTTTAATCTATTGCACCTGTCGCTTCCAAAGTGGTTCCCTCTGCTTCTTTTAGCTTCTTCTGTTTGCTGGTCTCTTCAGTGTCTAATTTCTGCCCTGACACAGACTGGGCGATGGTGGTCACTTTTTTTTTTTTTTTTTAGTCTCATTTGTTCTGTCGTGTTGTGAAGAGGGAGGAACACTGCAAACAAATCTCACTGGCATGTGCTCACAGTGATTCAGCCACACTGTGTTTGCCCTGGCTCACGGTGTGTGTGCTTTCCCAGTTTACACTGTTCAGGGTTTAGGTTGCACTACCGGGAACTGTCTGAAGTGGGCCCTTGGGGTTGCCTGTACTTCCCCGGTTTAAGCCGCTCAGGTTCAGGTTCCTGGGTACTTTACAAAGGCATAGACTTGGTTGAGCCTGCGTTTTGTGCCCTTCCCAGGTCTGAGCAGCTCCGGTGACCAGATTTTTGGCTAGCACTGTGCAGGGCTGCACCTTTTTCTCTTCCCCCATACCAGCCGCTAGGTTTTCTGGGTGTACAATGGGCGTGGCTTCCCAGGTGTGCCGTGTGTCTTCCCTGGGAAGCTGATCTCTGGCTGTGACCCTCTTGCAGTCCCAAGAAGTCCTGGTTAGCAATGAGGTCTGCTTGCAGTTTGGTAGAGGATGCCTCTCTGCAGCCAGGATTGAGCCCTTCCAGCTCTGGCTGCCCTTGCCTGCCCGTCTCCAGTGGGGTATGGGCTGGTCTGCAGCCAGCTTGCTCTGCTCAGTCCTTTGTTCTGTGAGCAGACCTGGTGGTGTCTTAGGTTAGGCTTTTCGTGGGAAGCTATTGCATGGCCTAGGTTGCTGTCTCAAGCTAGTTCCCTCAGATTGCCCTCGGAGCATTAGGCCCAGTCTTTACCCAAAGCAGTGCAGCCCGCCCCTCCCTGTCCAGCGCCTGCTTGCTAGTGGGGGATGCGTGCATCTGGGCTGCGGCTCTGCTGGGGGTTGCTGTTAGGTATGTAATCCACTAGATTTAATTATTTATTTAGTTTTCCTCCTGGTTATTTTGTCCTGTGAGATTCCAAGGCTTGCCTCACACCTGCCAGAAAGAGTGTTTCTTGGTGTTTGGAAACTTCTCTCTTTTTTAAGACTCCCTTCCCAGGATGGATCTCCATCCCTACCTCTTTTGTCTCTCTTTTTCTCTTTTATATTTTGTCCTACCTCCTTTCAAAGACAACGGGCTGCCTTTCTGGGTGCCTGATGTCCTCTGCCAGCATTCAGAAGTTGTTTTGTGGAATTTACTTGATGTCTAGGTGTTCTTCTGGTGACATTGTTGGGGAGAAAGTCGTCTCCCCTTCCTATTCCTCCACCATTTTAGGACCGCCCCCAGGGTATCAGTATTTAGAAGATAACAAAAATTAGATAATAATTGCTGAACTCATAGTCTGCATTGAATCAAGACACCTTGTTATTAGCCCTGTGGTTTTGAAGATTAGTCATGTAGAATATCCTATTCTGAGGATTTCACAGGCCACTAGGGAATGCAAGTATGAAAATAAGTTATTCTAAATATGATACTGGATCATAAATGGATATCTGTTCATTATAGAAGGAAAACACTCTTACTTTGGGGGGAGTAGATATGAGGGATGGATGGATGAGAATGCCAAGGTAACATAAGACTGCATCAGCTGTTTTGTATGATAATAAATTTTGGAGAGTTAAGATTTATGGGATATCAAAGCTAACCATATCTAGATCATAAAACATTCTTGTTAGTCCTGATGTTTTGTATTCATGTTGGTTATTAAAATCAACAGATTTCAAACGTGGTAACGTTATACATAGAATTGTATTTTTGAATCCTCATCGGACATCAAGCATTAAACTACAAGTAGACAAGATTGGAGAGAGGGTGTAAGAAGAATCCTGGACAATATTCCCAGCAAGATATAATGAGTCCAACCAACTCAACTGATGTTTGACAATTGAATGAGGAATCAGATTGAATATATATTCAAATATTAACATCTACAGAATATGTGATTGGATGTGTGAGAGGGAAGAAAATATGGTTAAAAGCAGAATTCTGTCTCTAACTTTTAAAGAGGTGATAGTGCCATTCATGTAAGGAAATACCAAAGGAACTGAAGGGTAGAAGAGCATAACAAAGTAATGTAAAAATTCCTCGCTGCATGTGTTGAGTTCAGTAGCCCTTTAGAACATCTAAGATGGAGATGTTTATTAAAGAATCAGAAATAAAAACCTATACAGATGACTCTCAACTTAAGATGGATCATTTTATGATTTTTCAATTTTCTGATTCTTGTATGTGTGTGTGTATGTGAATGTTTGTGTACATGTGTGTTTATGTAGCATGGTCACAAAACTTATTGTCCAATCCTTTAAACTCTAGATGGAAAAGTTTCATTTTTTCATGTTGAAAATAGGACAAGTGCAACCTAGGCCTACTTTGGGTTAACCTGATCTCATGCTTTCATGATAAGTCTAACAAAAGAAATGAAGCATGAGGATAGAAGGCACTCAGAACAGTGTCCTTTAGTTCCAGGGAGAGAGAAAAGTGAAGAAAGAGGAGGAGGGACTGAATATGAAAATAGAAATATAATTATTTTCACCCATCAGAAGTAACAAAACACCCCTTCCAGTTTATACAATTAAAAGAAACCAGAGTCAAGCTAGTGTAACCTACTTGATTTATGTTTTTTCCACTGGAAATCATATTTCCTTCTATATTTTCACACTGTTTTGTCTCCCATCAAATATTCACCAGTTTTATGAGCAAACAAAACAAATCAAGAAGTAGCTGTGGAGAGCTTACTGTGTCAGGTATTGGGCTGCCAAAATGTTCATTTGGGTAAACCCGAATGAATGTTTTGGCCAACCAATACGTTGCTAAATGTTAAAAATACAGAAATAAGTAAGATACAATCTCTATCTCAAATAGTTATCATTTGATATGGCAGAGGTGTAAGGAAACTATAATGTCTAATAAGTGCACAAATACAAGCACATGCAAGAGATGAAAATAACGTTAAGGAGGAAATGATTACATGGACAATAAGACACAGATGGCTTTCAAAAAGAGATGATTATTTTAATCAGATTTTTAAGAATGAAAAGAACTTCCCCAGCCATGACATTAAGAAGAAGAATTCCAGTCAGAGATATGAAAGGCTTGGAAACTATGGAATAGCATAACAGTGGGTAGAAATAGAGAACTACCATGAATTTCATTATAAACAGTTTGGACTTAATCTATAGGCAACAGTAAGCCATAGAAGTTTAAATAGGAGGAAAATATAATGGACATATATTTTTGAAAGATCACTTTGACAACTATGTGGAAAATAGTATGCATCATTTTTTGATGAAAGAAGTAGAAATTGGAGACAGCAAGACTAGTTACGATGTTATGCTAAAATATCTCATCTCTGGGATATATCTAGCAGTCGATTTTGGGTGAGGTGATGATGGTTGAGGAAGGAATAGGAAAATAGAGCAAGGAAGTAATGTTCACAACACAGCCCTAAGGTAGGCTGAGCAAACACATAATTACTCCAGGCTAGTAAGGATTCAGGATTAAGCTTAGAGCTCAAGAAGACATTTTTGCAGATGGATCGCAGATTTTACAAGCAGACTTTGGGCTAAAATAAAGCCTGAACATAATGCTTATAAATACCTAAGAATCAAAACAGTCTTTCTGATTCCACTCAAATTAAGTGCACTTACTTCTGAAAGGTTCTCCAACTAGAGTTTTGTGGAAGTGTTCCTTCTCCACACTTTAGTATTGCACTGACAAACTGCCTTCACTTTGAGGATTTAGCTCCCTCTAGATGTAGTTTACCGAACATTAGTTGTAAAGTCATGCACTTCAAGGGGGTGATTAGTGATAATGGGCAGAGGGTGAGGAAGTGCGAAAAAGATTGTGTGCTGTACCATGTCAAATAAAGAAAGCTTCCCAACCTCAGATACAATTGAAAATATTTTCAACCCAGACTTTCAAAGTATTATCAGCCCTCCCACTATTCATCTCTCTAGTATGCCACTAAGTGAAATTCTTCACTTGTGAAAAGACTGCATAATCACAGTGCAATGGTCTCTCTTCAGAGCTTGTTCAAGAGTTATCCTCTAATGAGCCTATTATACAGAGTAAAGTAAGTCAGAAAGAAAAACACCAATACAGTATACTAACAATATATAGGGAATTTAGAAAGATGGTAATGATGACCCTATAGTCAAGACAGCAAAAGAGACACAGATGTAAAGAACAGTCTTTTGGACTCTGTGGGAGAAGGTGAGGGTGGGATGGTTTGAGAGGGTAGCGTTGAAACATGTATATTATCATATGTGCAGCAGATCGCCATTCCAGGTTTGATGCATGAGACAGGGTGCTCAGGGCTGGTGCCCTGGGATGACCCTGAAGGATGAGATGGGGTGGGAGGTGGGAAGGGGATTCTGGATGAGGAACACGTGTGCACCTGTGGCTGATTCATGTCAGTGTATGACAAAACCCACTACAATATTGTAAAGTAATTAGTCTCCAATTAAAAAAAAAAAAGAGTGATCCTCAGAGAGCATTTATTCAGTTACAATCTAGGAAGGGAAAGCTGCCTTTTAATTCAGCTCGGGGCTCCCAAGGACATTTTCTTGACAGCCCCTAGGCTCCTGTCACTGAAAAATGAACAAAGCATCTTTAATGCCAAACAGTTCCTTGAGTAGTCAATCTCTAGGAAAAAATACCTGCCCCACTTTGATCCCTCGTCCTAAACTTGCCTGGCAGCAAAGTTTTCAAGGTATTTCTGTACTCTCATCTGACACAGGTCTTTCCAAACTCATTGAGAAAGAAGCCTGGAAAAAAAAATCAGGTTTTGTTGTTAGGATACAGAGGAAGAGCTGGTGAGGGGCTTAGCAAGAGGGCAGCATGAATAAGCCTTCAGTTAATATTTATTGTTCTTACAGGAGTGGTGGTGTTTCCTCCTCAGTGGGAGGGAGGGTAAGTTGAACCTGTTAACATAAAAAGAAGATACTATTAGGCAGACATGAATTCATAGAGACCAGATATGGAGGAAAATGTCCCTTTACTTTTCTCATTAAATCATCTATCAGTTTATGTAATGGATATCCTGGAGTCCCTTTTATCATGGGCCTCTCATTCCTTCTCCTTACCATCTTTTCTTCTTTCTACTCCTCCACTCTCTCCCAAGGGTCAGAGATCCATCCTGGAGAGGGGATAGCAGACCTTCTTTCAGACTTAACACTGTGGATAGTGACAGTAGAGTCTTCCGCTAAAGAAGGAATCTTATTCAAGATAAATAAACTCTCTACACTGCACTGTCCTCCTCTCAGAGTAAAAATTTAAAGTATTATCATTATCCAAATATTGTACTTGTTGCATCATTTTTCTTACAGAACACCTTCAATTCTATAATGAATAAGATAGAACAGAAAAGATGAGTGGAAAAGAGAAAATATGTTCTGATACATACCTGTTTCTGCCATGGTTTTTATTATCACTGCTATATATTTATTATAGCTGGAGAGATTAGGTCACTCAGCTCTAAACTCCAGATATTGAAAAGTGCTTGTGTTTTTATGTAATAAATATTCATGTTCTCATTTTTTCAGTGAACAATTCAAAACCATTTTAGAAATAATTTTTAATGAAAAGAAAAAAAACTACAATTTTGTAGTGCAGTAGCCAGTATCAGAAAAATAGTGGGAACAATCTCAATAAGGTTAGAAGAACTGGTTTAAAACATTTTAAATTCAAGCATTAAGAGAGATGAAAAAACAAATTAGGAACCAGATGCCTAGGAAGCTTATTCCAAAGCTGAGTTAGGATGAAAGCAATATGTACTCAAAGCTGATCCAAAAAGTAAAAGGCATGGAGTTCCTATCATCCCTGCCAGGAGGCAGGATTGATTTTGAGTCCAGAGTGTCCTGGAGTTGCAGGCTAGGATTAAGGAGAAATAGTTACCCCAGTCACAGGCTGCAGGAAGAGAGCCACTGTTCCTATCAATTTATTACTAACAATTTGTTATTCATATTTGATTACAGAAAGAAATCTCTCAAAACAAGAAACAACCTTTTAAACTCTGAATATTGCACTGATGTTACCAAATTAAATTGTACGGACCCTCGTCAGGCCTTAGCCTGGCCCAGGCTGTCTACCTAGATGGTAGGAGAGGGTTCTTTTTCCATTTGTGTTCAAGTAGGTGAATAAGGGAACAAAGCTGAGATTGTCACAGCACAGGCTTTATTCAGTGGCAAAGAATGCAGAAGCAGAATGGAACTAAGTTCACAGATTAACTTTTCACCCACCTAGGGAGAATGATTTGAGTTTCAAAAGTAAAGACAAAGGGAGAAGGAATGAGGCTAATGGTGAGGAGGCACATGTATTTGTCTACTGGGGAAGGGCTTTTTGGATGCAGTGGGGTGCCAGCACCCTTTTATTCCTTTTTGGTCCTGCTTATCAGTAGTTGTGTCATTTAATATGCTAATATAATAAAATCAACATATTTTTCAATTCAGACTCAGAGTCTGTTGCAGGTCAGATCTTGGTGCTAGCTGGTTCTATATGGTTGGGTGTGTGTATGGCTTCCTTTCTTATATCTGGGCCCTCAAACTTAAGGATTGGAGTAAGAGAGATGGTAGGTATGTTCACACAAAAATTTCTTTTCTTTGTTTTTATAGTCTGTCTCTTCTCCACGTAACAGTCTGGAAGATTCTTCAAGACAATGATTCTCAAAAGGGGTCAGGTTTGCCCACAAGAGACATTTGACAACATCTGGAGACGTTTTGGATTGTTTCAAGGGAAATGGAGGTGTACTGGCATCTGGTAGGTAGAAGCCATAAGCATCCTGCAATGCACAGGAATACACCCTGTAACAAAGAATTATCTGACTTTAAATGTCAATAGAGGTGAAGTTGAGAAACTCTGCTATTAACTAATGATTGAATCATGCCACTCTTCACCTTAAATCACTCAAATTTCTTTCTCATAATATTCATAATGAAATTCAACTTATTTTTGAAAGTACATTTTATAAATAAGTAAAATAAATAAATAAATTAATTAATTAATTAATTTGCAATAAATAGCAAGATTTGTTTGCAAGCTTCCATAATCTTTTTGAAAATATATTAACTTTTGAACCAAAAGGGACTATGGGGATAAGCCTCATATGATTTAGACAGAGTTCAGACTTAAAGTATATTGGATTAATAGACATGTTAGTTATTGAGGAAGAGCCTTTTAGATTGTGACTAATATGCCTGAAGTAGCAAAGCTGGGAAAATGAAAGACATAGAAGAGATAGGCTAGCTACAAGTAATGGTTTCAGATACAGGAGGAAATATTAAGGGAAATGAATGAAAAGTCAGATGGATTTAAAGTGTTCGTGATAGTGGAAAATCGCAATAAAATTTTTCAGTTAGTGAAAACACTGAAGTTTTTTAGGGCAGATAAATGGTTGAAATCTGTATTTTAAGTAGATTTTTCTGGCAGCATAATACAATATGGAGTACAAAGAATGATTTTAGATACAAATTATGAAAAGATTTAAATAATATGAAAGTGATTTAATTCTATCTGGACAAGAATGAAAGCAATGAGAACAGACAGAAAGGGAGCAAAATACTCATAAAGGTAAGGACTTTAAAAACTCATCCAAAAACAATTAATGTACCTAATAGGCCAGAAAAGGGACTTAGTGCTGAAAAAAATTGGATCCCTTACTCAAAAGTCTCTTAGGTCTGGGAATGTCATACATTCACTCATTTTTTCATCATTAAACCTTGCCCATACATGTCATACAGGGTTCTAGGCCTTTGTAATTCAACAAAGAACAATACAAAAAATGTCCCTTCATGGAATTGATATTCTGGTGGGGAAAATAGACGGTAACATGTATGGAATGAGATTACATAATTATTTAGTTCTATAGTTTTAGTAAGTACTTGCTGAGGGCCAAGCATTTATTCACTATTCTTGGAGGAGAAACAAAAATATACCTGAAGCAGAAGCTTACAGCCTTGTTGGCAAGACAAGACTAATGCATAGGACACAGTAAATAATGAAAGATAGCATAAAATGACACTACAGTTTGTAACATTTATAACCATTAAATTATTTGAGACAACTCTTTGAGGCAAATATGTTGATGTCTCTATTGTAGAAGAAAAAAAGACAACCTCAATGATTTAGATATCTAAAGCCTTAGAACTAAAAAGTGGTAGAGGCAGAAAATGCACCTACTTCTCCAACCATGGAGCCATTTCCTTGTTTACACAGCAGGAGTAGATGCCAAGTACAGTTTCCAAAGTGTTAGGTTATAAAAAGATAGTCAGCTGCTGAGGTCCTGTGTGTAACTTAAGTTTGGGTAGACAGACAGAGAAGTAACCAGCACATAGAGGAATCAGGATTTACCAATTGCCTTGTTTATCATCCACCCATCAGTGTCCGTTTATGAAGTTGCCATTTTAGATAGGATTTCCAGGAACTTATTTTAAAAGCTCAACATTCCTTTAAGTACTGTCATCCACTGATAGAAAGGTTAGAGTGAAATAGCATGGATTAGTGTGTGTGTGTGTGTGTGTGTGTGTGTGTGTGTGTGTGTGTGTGTAATACTATTGAATGGAACAGCCCAGAATTAGGAATCAGGAGATCTTTATTCAAACTGTTTCATAGAATGTGATCTTGGGAACCAAATAACCTTATCTGAAAATGAGGATTATGACCATGACAAACCATTAAAAAAATTTGAATAACAATAAAGATGTAAAACTTCACCATTAACTTTGGTTACTTCAGGATATTTTTCTTACAACATGCATTCTATTTAGAATAAAAAATGACTTATCCAGGTTGTTATGAGGATAAAATGAGACTGTACACTGTCATTATTCTCTGAGAACTATTACCAAAATTTCTACTTCACAAAGCAGTGACACCTCTTGAGATTTTCTCTTTCTAAATACAATGCATTTTCTCAACACCAGGAGTGTTATCAACACAAGTGTATAGGCTTTATGCTTATGAGAACTGAGAGTTGAATTTTGCCTTTACCTCTTTTCAAGTATTTAAATTGGGATTCATTTCTAGAAATCTCATTAGAATTACACGCTGGTGTTTCATTTTCTTCATCCATATTTATTTTGTGTCTTTTCATCTCTGTTATAATCTGGAGGATTTACTTATCGATTTTTTTTATTTTGTAAATTTTTACAGTTTTTTCCCAAAAACATCTTTTTAAAATAATTGACTCATTAATTAAGCTTTCTGTTCATTTAAAAAAATTTATGAAGTATATTAAAGATTAAATGAGTTAATATACATGAAATGCCTAAAACAGAGCTTGGCACACTGTAAACCATCAATAGATGTTAGCTACCACAATTAATATTGCTTCACAATTATTTTCTTTTTTTATTGAATTATAATTGATTTATAATATTATACTAGTTTCAGGTATATAATATAGTGATTTCATATCTTTATAGATTATATTCCATTTGAAGTTATTATAAAATGTAGGTTGTATTTCCTGAGGTGTACATTATATCTTGTAATTTATTTCTTACCTAGTAGTCTGAACATTTTATTCTCTTTTTGCTATCATTTCTTTCCCTCCTAGTCCTCTCCCAGTTGGTAATCAAAAGTTTGTGTTCTGTATCTGTGAGTCTGTTTCTGTTTGTTATATTCATTCGTTTTACTTTTTAGCTTTTACATATAAATGTAAAATACAGTATTTATCTTTCTCTGAGTTACTTAACTAGCCATAATACCCTCCAGGTTCATAGATGTTGTTCTGAATGGAAAAATCATAAAAATTATTTTTATGATTATATTTATGATTTCCCCTTATATATGTATTTATTATATATATATGTATATATACACACACACACACACATCTCATACTTTTCATCAATGCATCTGTTGAGGGATAACTAAGTTGCTTCCATTTCTTGATCATGGTAAATAATGGTACTGTTAGGGGAAGCACACTGACTGAAACCATCCGTCCTGGCCAGGCACCATAGTAACCATTTGCATAAGTTGTTTTAAGACAGGAGGTCCTGATAAGGAACATGAAACTAATAAGCCACCACCAACCAGAAAAGTTCAGGAAAGGTCAAAAGGAGACACGACATGTCCGATCACCTTCCAGAATCCTTCTCTCTGGCATCCACTTTGGCTGAACAAGGCATGAACCAAAAGGAAGGACTCTGAGTCAGAATGATTGGCTAAAGATAATCCGGAAACTAATCCCATCACCATAAACCCTGAGACACAGAGCCAAGTGGCAGAGCTGTTCTCCTGGTTTCCTTTACCCTACTGCTCTCCACCCGGGTGCCCTTTCCCAATAAAATATCTTGCTTTGTCAGCACATGTGTCTCCTCGGACAATTCATTTCTGAGTGTTAGATAAGAACCCAGTTTCAGGCCCTGGAAGGGGTCCCCCTTCCTGCAACACTGCTATGAACATTGGGATGCATATATCTTTTCTATACATTTTTTCATTTTTTCCTGATATATACCTAGGAGTGAAATTGCTATATCACGTGGTAGTTCATTTTTAATATTTTGAGGTATATCTATACTGTTTTCCATAATACTGTGCCAATTTACATTCCAACTGTGTACTAGGGTTCCATTTTCTCCACATCCTCATTAGTGTTAATTATTTATTGTATTTTTGACAATAACCATTCTAATAGGTTGGGGTGGCAAGGAATCAGACACAACTGAGTGACTGAACTGAACTAAATTGCAATAGGTGGGAGGATATATCTCATGATTTTGATTTGAATTTCCCTGGTAACTAGTGATATTGAACATCTTTCTTGTTCATATTGGTAATCTGTATATCTTCTTTGGAGAAATGCCTATTTGGATATTTTGTTGAGTTTTAATCAGACTTTTGTTTTCTTTGCTGTTGAGTTGTATGAGAACTTCGTGAATTTTAAATACTTATCCCTTATCGTATATATGTTTTGCAAAAGTATTCTCCCATTCAGGAAGAGACCTTTTCATTTTGATAATGGTTCCCTTCACTGTGCTAAAGCTTTTAATTGGATTAGGTCATATCTATTTATCTTTGCTTTTGTATCCTTTCCCTGAGGAGACACATATAAATAAATATTGCAAAGATCCTTGTCAGTGAGCATATTGCCTATGTTTACTTTTGGAGTATTATTGCGTCAAGTCTTAAATTTAGATTTTTTTTTAATCCATTTTGAAATTGTTCCTGTATATGGTGTAAGAAAATATTCTAATTGTATTTTTTTGGATTATCTGTTCAATATTCCCAATTTTACTTATTGAAAATACTGTCTTTTCCCCATCATATACTCATGCATCCTTTATTATAGATTACTTGAAGATATACGTGTGGGCTTACTTCTGGACTCTCTAGCCTCTGATCCATGGATCTATGTGGTTTTTTGTACCAGTACCATGCTTTTTGATTACTTTAGATTTGTACTGATAGTATAGTATGAAATCAGGGAGTATGATACTTCCAGCTTTGTTCTTCTTTGTCACTCATGGTTTCTGGCTATTCAGGCGTTTTTGCAGTTGCATACAAATAGTAGGATTATTTGATCTAGGTCTGTGAAAATGTCATGGGTATTTTGATAGGGATTGCATTATATCTGTATTTGTATCATCTTCAGTTACATTAATTAATGTCACAGATTTCACATCATAAGTCTTTCATATCCTTTGATCACACAGATCACAGCCTTGTCTATCTCAATGAAACTAAGCCATGCCATGTGGGGCCACCCAAGACGGATGGCTCATGGTAGAGAGGCCTGACAGAATGTGGTCCACTGGAGAAGGGCATGGCAAACCACGTGAGTATTCTTTCTTTGAGAACCACATGGACAGTATGAAAAGGCAAAAATAGAGGACACTGAAAGATGAACTCCCCAGGTCGGTAGGTGCCCAACATGCTACTGGAGATCAGTGGAGAAATAACTCCAGAAAGAATGATGGGAGGGAGCCAAAGCAAAGACAATACCCAGCTGTGGATGTGACTGGCGATAGAAGCAAAGTCTGATGCTGTAAAGAGCAATACTGCATAGGAATCTGTAATGTTAGGTCCATGAATCAAGGCAATTAGAAAGTGGTCAAACAGGAGATGACAAGAGTGAATGTCGACATTCTAGGAATCAGCGAACTAAGATGGACTGGAATGGGTGAATTTCACTCAGATGACCATTATATCTACTACTATGGGCAGGGATCCCTTAGAAGAAATGGAGTAGCCATCATGGTCAACAAAAGCGTCTGAAATGCAGTATTTGGATGCAATCTCAAAAATGATAGAATCATCTCTGTTCATTTCCAAGGCAAACCATTCAATATCACGGTAAACTAAGTCTATGCCCCAACCAGTAAAACTGAAGAAGCTGAACTTGAACGGTTCTATGAAGACCTACAAGACCTTTTAGAACTAGCACTCAAAAAAGATGTCCTTTTCATTATAGGAGACTGGAATGCAAAAGTAGGAAGTCAGGAAACACCTGGTGTAACAGACAAATTTGGCCTTGGAGTACAGAATGAAGCAGGGCAAAATTTAATAGAGTTTTGCCAAGAGAACGCGCTGGTCATAGCAAACACCCTCTTCCAACAACACTAGAGAAGACTCTACACATGGGCATCACCAGATGGTCAACACTGAAATCAGATTGATTATATTCTTTGAAGCCAAAGATGGAGAAGCTCTATACAGTCAGCAAAAACAAGACCAGGAGCAGACTGTGGCTCAGATAATGAACTCCTTATTGCCAAATTCAGACTTAAATTGAAGAAAGTAGGGAAAACTGCTAGACCATTCAGGTAGGACCTAAATCAAATACCTTATGATTATACAGTGGAAGTGGCAAATAGATTTAAGGGACTAGATCTGATAGACAGAATGGCTGATGAACTATGGACCGAGGTTCGTGACATTGTACAGGAGACAGGGGTCAAGACCATCCCCATGGAAAAGAAATGCAAAAAAGCAAAATGGCTGTTTGAGGAGGCCTTACAAATAGCTGGGAAAAGAAGAGAAGTGAAAAGCAAAGGCGAAAAGGAAAGATATTCCCATCTGAATGCAGAGTTCCAAAGAATAGCAAGGAGAGATAAGAAAGCCTTCCTCAGTGATCAGTCCAAAGCAATAGAGGAAAACAACAGAAAGGGAAAGACTAGAGATCTCTTCAAGAAAATTAGAGATACCAAGGGAACATTTCATGCAAACATGGGCTCGATAAAGGACAGAAATGGTATGGACCTAACAGAAGCAGATGTTAAGAAAATGTGGCAAGAAAACACAGAAGAACTGTACAAAAACGATCTTCACGACCCAGATAAAAACGATGGTGTGATCACTCACCTAGAGCCAGACATCCTGGAATGTGAAGTCAAGTGGGCCTTAGAAAGCATCACTACAAAGCTAGTGGAGGTGATGGAATTCCAGTTGAGCTATTTCAAATCCTCAAAGATGATGCTGTGAAAGTGCTGCACTCGATATGCCAGCAAATCTGGAAAACTCAGCAGTGGCCACAGGACTGGAAAAGGTCAGTTTTTATTCCAATCCCAAAAAAAGGCAATGCCAAAGAATGCTCAAACTAACGCACAATTGCACTCATCTCACACGCTAGTAAAATAATGCTCAAAAGTCTCCAAGCCAGGCTTCAGCAATATGTGAACCGTGAACTTCCAGATGTTCAAGCTGGTTTTAGAAAAGGCAGAGGAACCAGAGATCAAATTGCTAACATCTGCTGGATCATCGAAAAAGCAAGAGAGTTCCAGAAAAACATCTATTTCTGCTTTATTGACTATGCCAAAGCCTTTGACTGTGTGGATCACAATGAACTGTGGAAAATTCTGAAAGAGATGGGAATAGCAGACCATCTGACCTGTCTCTTGAGAAATCTGTATGCAGGTCAGGAAGCAGCAGTTAGAAATGGACATGGAGCAACAGACTGGTTCCAAATAGGAAAAGGAGTATGTCAAGGCTGTATATTGTCACCCTGCTTATTTAACTTATATGCAGAGTACATCATGAGAAACGCTTGCCTGGAAGAAACACAAGCTGGAATCAAGATTGCCGGGAGAAATATCAATAACCTCAGATATGCAGATGACACCACCCTTATGGCAGAAAGTGAAGAAGAACTAAAGAGCCTCTTGATGAAAGTGAAAGAAGAGAGTGAAAAATTTGGCTTAAAGCTCAACGTTCAGAAAACTAATATCATGGCATCTGGTCCCATCACTTCATGGGAAATAGATGGGGAAACATTGTCAGACTTTATTTTTTTGGGCTCCAAAATCACTGCAGATGGTGATTGCAGCCATGAAATAAAAAGACGCTTACTCCTTGGAAGGAAGGTTATGACCGACCTAGATAGCATATTTAAAAGCAGAGACATTACTTTGCCAACAAAGGTCCGTCTAGTCAAGGCTATAGTTTTTCCAGTGGTCATGTATGGATGTGAGAGTTGGATGGTGAAGAAAGCTGAGTGCCGAAGTATTGATGCTTTTGAACTGTGGTGTTGGAGAAGACTCTTGAGACTCACTTGGACTGCAAGGAGATCAAAGCAGTCCATCCTAAAGGAGATCAGTCCTGGGTGTTCATTGGAAGGACTGATGTCGAAGCTGAAACTCCAATACTTTGTCCATCTCATGCGAAGATTTGACTCATTGGAAAAGACCCTAATGGTGGGAAGGATTAGGGGCAGGAGGAGAAGGGGACGACAGAGGATGAGATGGTTGGATGGCATCACCGACTCGATGGACATGGGTTTGGGTAAACTCCAGGAGTCGTTGATGGACAGGGAGGCTTGGCATGCTGCAATTCATGGAGTCGCAAAGGGTCGGACATGACTGAGATACTGAATTGAACTGACCTGATTAAAGATATTCTTAGGTATTTATATTTTTGATGCAATTGAAAATGGAATTTATTTTTGTTTTCTATTTTTGTTCCCTCATTAATATTGTATTGAAGAGAAACAGATTTCTATACATTAATTTTGTATCCTAAAACTTTAATTCATTTAGTAATGTTAATAACATTTTGGTGGAGATATCAGTGTTTACTATAAATAATATTATATAATCTGCAAATAGTGACATTTTTACTTCTCTTCTAGTTTGGATGTCATTCATTTCTTTTTCTTGTTTAATTGCTGTGTATTTGATTTTCAATATCATGGTAAAAAAAATGGCAAGAGTGAAAATCTTTATGTTTATTCCTGATATGGCGAGGGGTGGGGTGGGTGGAGTTTTCATCTTTTCACTATTGGGTAAAATATTAGTTATGTATTTGTCATAAATGGCTTTTTTTTTATGTTGTGATAGGTTCCCTTGTACCAAATTTGTTGAAAGTTTTATCATGATTGAGTGTTGAATTTTGTCAAATAATTTTTGTCTATCTGTTGAAATAATCATGTGATTTATTATTTTCCATTTAGCTAATGCTGTTCTTGTTGTTTGGTCACTCAGCTGTGTCCCAGTTTTGTGACCCCATGTACTGCAGCATGCCAGGCTTCCCTGTCCTTCACTATCTCCCCAAGTTTGCGCAAACTCATGTCCATTTAATCAGTGATACCATCCAGTCATCTCATCCTCTGTCATCCCGTTCTCCTCCTGCCGTCAATCTTTCCCAGCATCAAGGTGTTTTCCAATGAATCGACTCTTCTCATCAGGTGTCCAAGTATTGGAGCTTCAGCATCAGTCCTTCCAATGAACATTCAGTGTTGATTTCCTTTAGGAATGACTGGTTGCTCTTCTTGCTGTCCAAGGTATAATCAAGAGTCTTCTCTAGCACCACAGCTCCAAAGCATCAATTCTTCAGTGCTCAGACTTCTTTATGGTCCAACTCTCACATCTGTTCACGAGTACTGCAAGAACCATAGCTTTGACTAGACGGAACTTTGTCAGCAAAGTGATGTCTCTGCTTTTTAATACACTGTTTAGGTTTGCCACAGCTTTTATTCCAAGGAGCAAGCATCTTTTAATTTCATTGCTGCAGTCACCATCTGCAGAGATTTTGGAGTCCAAGAAAATAAAATGGGTCACTCTTCCCAATTTTTCACCATCTATTTGCTATGAAGTCATGAGACCAGATGCCATGATCTTAGTTTTTTAAATGTTGAGGTTTAAGCCAGTTTTTTGCTCCCCTCTTCATGAAGAGGCTCTTTAGTTCCTCTTCACTTTCTGTCATTAGAGTGGTATTATCTGCATATCTGAGTTTATTGGTATTTCTCCCGGTGATTTTGATTCCAATTTGATCTTCACTGAGCCCGGCATTTTGCATGATGTATTCTGCCTATAAATTGAATAAACCACCTGCTAATGCAGGAGACATAAGATACATGTGTTTGATCCCTAGGTGGGAAAGATTCCCCTGGAGGAGGGCATGGCGATCCACTCCAGTATGCTTGCTTGGAGAATCCCATGGACAGAGGAGCCTGGTAGAGTACGGTCCACAGAGCCATAAATAGTCGAACATGACTGAGTGACTAACACTTTAACACTTTCACTTTATTGCTCTGCATGCAATATTGTTATTCTTGATTATAATTTTAGATTATAAGATTTTAATACTCTAGTTAAAAGATAAAAATGAAACTGATGAAACTACCAGTAGTAATGATCTCAATGACTTTTCTTTGTGATGCTACAAACCAGAATTGTCACTAGTTTACTAATTTGATAGCAAGAGAAAGAAACAACACACAGTATCTTAAGAAACATTTGATTTACAGATACTGGTAATGATCACAGAGAACAAGAATGACAGCCTTGATCCTAATAGGATGCTAACAGGAAACACGCCAAGTTAATTTTCACTCACTTTTCTTAAGAAGCAAGACAAACTAGTCTGCCACTATTTGCAAGTAATTTATCACATGTTTTAAAGATATATATCAAAGAAAGGACAAAATTCAGTATTTGAGGAAGACCCAAATATCCTCTAGCCTACATCCTATAGCAGACCTATAGCTTGAGTGGTTTCCCCGTTAAGACTGGAAACCTATGATTTTTTTTTTATATGAGAACAATTAGAATATATTTGTAGTCAACCAGCCTGATTCTCAAATATTCTTACCGTCCAAATTCAGTTTTTAGGTTTTTTTTTTCTCATTTACTTAGATTTTTTTAAATTTTTAGACTTTTTATATTGGAGTGTAGCCAATTAATAATGTTGTGGTAATTTCAGGTACACAGAAGAGAGACTCAGCATACATATACATGTATCCATTCTCCTTCAAACTCCCCTCCCATACAGGCTACCACATAACATTGAGACGTCTTCCCTGTGCTATACAGTATCTGATTTAGTCTTTAGTACATGTCTTAGATTTCCAGTTCTGCCAATATAGTAGACTAGATAACCCAGAAAACGTCCTCACTAAAAACTCCTAGAAAATCTATTAAAAATATATTGAAAATCCTGTAAACTAATAGCTAAATTCTAAGAAAGTGAGGAAAAATTTTCAGGAATCAGATATAAAGAGAATACTGTAAATTACAAATGTAAGTAGGTGAGCAGGAATTGAAACTTCCTTGGGAGGTACTAACAAGTTTTAAGAATCTGTGTTTTACTCACGTTTTGTTGCACAATAGATTAAACCTTGGACCAATGGGAAACAGAGGAATAGAACTGACTCCTACATAAAGCTGAGACTCTTGACAGTTGGATTAGTAGAATTATCAAAAACACTTTGTATCTGCTTGGTGTTTGAATGAAAAAAAGAAACAGGTTTCCCTTAAAATTCATGATTGTGAAACTGTGACACATGAATTTTAAGTTCAAATGTATACACCTGAAAGTTGTGTGAACTTTTTTTTAAAATAAATTTATTTATTTTAGTTGGGGGCTAATTACTTTACAATATTGTAGTGGTTTTTGCCATACATTGACATGAATCAGCCATGGGTTTACATGTGTTCCCCATCCTGAACCCCCCTCCCACCTCCCTCCCCATCCCATCCCTCTGGGTCATCCCATTGCCTGAAAGGTGTGTGAACTTTTAAACAAGAAACAAATATCAAAACTGATTCCAGTTTTAATCTTTCAAAGCTCTGGCATTTCAGTAGCTCAGTCATGTCTGACTATTTGTGACCCCATGGACTGCAGCAAGCTAGGCTTCCCTGTCCATCACCAACTCCTGGAGCTTGTTCAAACTCATGTACATCAAGTTGGTGATACCATCCAACCATCGCATCCTCTCTGTCCCCTTCTCCTCCTGCCTTCAATCTTTCCCAGTATCGGGGTTTTTCTAATAAGTCAGTTCTTTGCATCAGGTGGCCAAAGTATTGGGGCTTCAGCATCAGTCCTTCCAATGAATATTCAGGAGTAATTTCCTTTAGGATTGGCTTATTTGATCTTCTTGTAGTCCAAAGGACTCTCAAATCTTCTCCAACACTACAGTTCAAAAGCATCAATTCTTCAGCACTCAGCTTTCTTTATGGTACAACTCTCACATCCATACATGACTACTGAAAAAACCATAGCTCTGACTAGACGGGCCTTTGTTGGCAAAGTAATGTCTCTGTTCAAAGCTCTAGGCAGACACAAATTTAAAATCACCATAGAAAAGTATGAATACCATGTATTCCCTTTCCATAGGAAAGGGAATCCAATCTAAGGAAAAGCTCATATTCAAAAATATAAAGAAATTAGGAATCCACTAATCATGAGCAAGTCAACACACACAAACAAACACACATATACCCAAACACACATATGCAAATATATAAATCCCAAAGCATGTTCTAGACTCAAAGAATAGTTCACAAAGATTTCTGATTTGAATAAAGCAAAAGACAAAAATGACCTTCTAAGTATTTAACAGAATTGTGTTAGAAAACAAAACAAAAACAAGCTTGTCTAACTGGTTTCTGTAATTCCTTAACCCCAAAGAAAATTTTCATGTCCCTAAACTCACACTGTGTCATATAGGCTGCTAAAAAGGTACAATATACACAGAGAAAAGAAATTCTTGCCAATAGCCCTTTTAAAATATGTCCATAGAGGGCAATGAAAAAGAGAGACTCTAGTCAGAGAACAGAACCTGGAGCTACCAAATTGACAGACCAAGAAATCTACTCCTTTGTTAGAGATCAACATTCCTCCTTTCTGACTCGACGAATATAATGATTACCATAGTTACATGATCACTGTATATTATTTACCAACAATTACTCCAAAGAGGAGTTTTACACCATTTATACCTATTTGATAGCTGAATTTATAATTTAGACATATATCAAAAGACCAGGAGATACAAAGAGAATTACATTTTTAGCTATTGAAGAATTCTGGACTTCAGCTTTCTCCCCTAGATGGGTTCTATGTATGGACAAGTTAGTGTGGGGTATACATTAAGGGCTGTGCTTTCTAGCATGCCTGTCTTTCCCAGCCCAGCATCCACTTCCCCTTCTTCTGGTTCATGAATTTCCTTGGGGAAACTATTTCCTTTCTCATTCTTGTGGTTTGGGTTGTGTTGATTACTACCTGCTTAATAGTCTCTGATTATCTTAAGCTAATCAACAAGTCCTAACCTTACTAGATTTGAACTCATAACTTGATGTAACTAAAGGAGAATGTATCTGTGCCTATGAAATTACTTAGTCATTATCATTTTTTTTGTTCAAAGCTTTGTTCTATATTTTAAAGAAAATATTTTGATTAATTTCCATACAAAAAATAAGCACTTATGTTAATTTCAATGTGTAGCTTTATCTGTGACATAAAAACCACAGCAGTTTAATTGAAGGATACCTATCAGTAAATATACGTGTTGGGTAAAGAATCAATTAGGACAGTGAGAAACAAAGAAAAAGTATTGGTTAGGAAGGCAGATTTGATCTAAATGTTTTCTAGTTTTGAAAATCAATGTGAAAATTAATATTTTCAAATGGGGATTTGTATTAGTTTTTTCTTAATCCTTCTAAAACAAATAACCACAAATTTAATGGCTTAAGACAAAGCAAATTTATTATCTTACTGTTCTGTAAGTCAGAAGTCTGAAATTGATCTCACCAGGCTAAAATCATGGTGTAGGCAACTGTGCTACTCATGGAATAAGAGAGATTCTATCTCCTTAGCCATTTTCATTGTTGGCAAAATTCAACTTCTACTGTTTTTACAACTGAGGTTCCCATTTTTTGCTGAGTGTCAGCTGAGAGTCATTCCAACTTCTAGAAGTTGCTTGCATTCCTTGGTTAGTGACCCCTATCTTACATTGTTAAAGAATGCAACATGGATTGAGTCCTTCTCCTTTCATGCTTGCAAGCCTCCTCTTTTTTTTTTCTTCCATCATATCTCTGACTCGCTTTATGCCTTCCTCTTCCACTTTTAAGGATTCATTTACTCAGGCCAAATCACCTAGATTAGCCAGTGTAATCTTCCCATCTCAAAATGCGTACCCTTATTCATACCTGTAAAGTCCCTTGCACCACATATTCACAGTTATTAATATATGGGCCTATTTGGGAAAGGTCACTATCCTGCTTGCCACAGCATTGCTACTATAATTTTTAACATAATTTCAGTGGTAAGGAGCCACTCAGTACACTATCTTAAAATTAGGGAACACTGTTTGTAATACCTGCATGAAATCAAAAGAGTGCTCATTACCCATGCATTTGCTGATGTATGACATGCACCTTTGAGTGATATATACAGTCCTCCCTGTAACATAGGTAGGGCAGTAGTTCAGCAATAATGAAAAGCTTCCATATTGGGTCACTGATGAAGATAAACAATGTATTATTCCTCTTTGCTTAAAAGATCATAGGGACCCATCTCTGAATTCTATTTAGCAGGATGCTGCTCCTGCTATATCACTTCAGTCGTGTCCAACTCCTTGTGACCCCATGGACTGTAGCCCGGGAACTCTGGCCATGGGATTCTCCAGGCAAGAATACTGGACTGGGTTGCCATGTCCTCCTCCAGGTGATCTTCCTGACCCAGGAATCAAAGTCACATTGCTTATGTCTCCTGAATTGGCAGACAGGTAATTTACCACTGAGCTACCAGGGAAGCCCTATTTAGCAGGATATGGCAGGCCTAATGTGATTTTCAAAGAAATATAAAAACTATAATTTTCTTATTAAGCTTTGACATAATTTTGTTTACTTGATCTGTATCAAAGACAGATACATTATTGTTTAATTTATTAGAATCCAAAGCCATCTGCAAAATTAATAAAAAGCAATGGTCCTAGGGATTGAGAGAACAGAGTTCTAATTTCCATTTTGCGTTGTACCCTTAGATGTGTCACTTTACTCCATGGGCTTTTCATTCAAGAATGGAAAAGGTGGATTAAAATAATTTCATTTTCAATGAAGTCATTTCCAGTTATGTAAATCTACATATAGTAACGATATCAGATATTGAATCCAGACAGAGACAGTTGATATTCCTCTCTTTTACTGAATCTGTTAATATAATCAGTACCTATGGAAAAACTCATATTGAAGAGTTATAGAGAAGAGTTCTGACAAAATGTGGTTCATTGAAGGAGGGAATGGTAAACTACTTAAGTATTGTTGCTATGAGAAGTCCATGAATAGTATGGAAAGGCAATAAGCTGTGACACTGGAAGATGAACACCACCCACCCTCCGCCCCAGGTCAGAAGGTGTTCAATACAAATTTGGCCATTACAAATTGTTGCAGAAAGAATGAAGAGGCTGAGCCAAATTGGAAAAAATGCTCAGTTGTGGATGTATCTGGTGGTGAAATTAAAGCCCACTGGTGTAAAGAACAATATTTCACAGAACCTGGAATATTAGATCCATTAATCAACGTAAACTGGAAGCAATCAAGCAGAGATGGCAAGAGTGAACACTGACATTTTAAAAATCAGTGAACCAAAATGGACGAGAATGGGCAAATTTAATTCAGATGACCATTATATCCACTAACGTAGGCTAGAGCTTCTAGAACTGACATCAAATAAAAAGATGGCCTTTTCATCATAGGGGATGGGAGTGCAAAAGTAGGAACTCAAGAGATACCTGGGGAAACAGGCAAATTTGGCCTTGGAGTACAAAATAAGGCAGGGGAAAGGCTAATAGAGTTTTGTCAAGAGAACACACTGGTCATAGAAAACACTCTTTTCCAATGACACAAGAGATGACTCTATACAAGAACATCTCCAGATGGTCAATACTGAAGTCATATTGATTATATTCTTTGCAACCATAGATGGAGAAGCTCTATACAGTCAGAAAAAAAACAAGACCTGGAGTAGACTGTGGCTCAGAGCATGAACTCCTTACTGCAGAATTCAGACTTAAATTGAAGAAAGTAGAGAAAACCACAGGCCATACAAGTATAATCTAAATCAAATCCCTTATGATTCTACAAAGGAGGTGGTGAATAGATTCAAGAGATTAGATCTGGTAGACGGAATACCTGAAGAATTATGGACATAGGTTTGTATGGACATTGTACAGGAGGTGGTGACCAAAACCATCCCAAAGAAAAAGAAATGCAAGAAGACAAAGTGGTTGTCTGAGTAGGCTTTACTAATAGCTGTGAAAAGAAGAGAAGCAAAAGGAAATAGAGAAGGGAAGTGAAAGTCACTTAGTTGTATCCAGCTGTTTGCAACCCCATGGACTATAGCCTGCTAAGCTCCTCTGTCCATGAAATTCTCCAGGCCAGAACACTGGAGTTGGTAGCTGTTCCCTTCTCCAGGGGATCTTCCCAGCCCAGATATCGAACCCAGGTATCCTGCATTCAGGGAAGATTCTTTACCGTCTCAGCCACCAGAGAAGCTGGTGAAAGAATGGGAAAGACTTAACCAACTGGATGCAGAGTTCCAGAGAATAGCAAGAAGATAAGAAAGACTTCTTAGGTGAAAAATGCAAAGAAATAGAGGAAAGCAGTAGAATGGGAAAGACTAGAGATCTATTCAAGAAAATTAGAGGTATCAAGGGAACATTTCATTCAAGGATGGGCACTAGGACAGAAACAGTAAGGACCGAGGTGAGGTGACAAGAATACACAGAACTATACAAAAAAGGTCTTAATGACTGAGATAACCATGATGGTATGGTCACTCACCTAGAGTCAGACATCCTGGAGTGTGAAGTCAAGTGGGCTTTAAGAAGCATAACTATGAACAAAGTTAGTGGAGGTGATGGAATGCCAGCTGAACTATTCAAAACCCTAAAAGATTATGCTGTTAAAGTGCTACACTCTGTATGTCATCAAATTTGGAAAACTCAACAGTGGCCACAGGACTGAAAAAACTCAGTTTTCATTCCAGTTTCAAAGGAAGGCCATGTAAAGAATGTTCTATTTACTGCTCAACTGCACTCATTTCACATGCTAGTAAGGTCAAGCTCAAAATGCTTTGAGCTAGGCTTTAGCAGTCTGTAAACGAAGAACTTCCAGATGTACAAGCTTACCTGTCTTATCTGTCTCCTGAGAAACCTGTATGCAGATTAAGAAGCAATAGTTAGGATCAGACTTGGAGCAACTGGCTGGTTCAAATTGGGAAAGGAGTAACAAAGCTGTATATTGTCACCCTGCTTATTTAACTTATATGCAGAGTACATCATGCAAAATGATGCTTTGGATGAAGCTTAAGCTGAAATTAAGATTTCCAGGAGAAATATCAACAAACTCAGATATGCAGATGATACCACTCTAATGGCAGAAAGTGAAGAGTAACAAAAGAACCTCTTAATAAGGGTGATAGAGGAGACTGAAAAAACTGGCTTAAAACTCCACGTTCAAAAAACTAATGCCATGGCATCTGGTCCCATCACTTCATGGCAAATAGTAGGGGAAGAAGTGGAAACAGTGACAGATTTTATTTTCTTTGGCTCTAAAATCACTACTGACAGTGAGTGAGTCATAAATTTAAAAACTGATTATAGGTTTTTCTATTAAATCCTAGTTTTTGTAATATAGAGTTCTATCAATTTTTTTGTTGACCAATCATGATACAATGGTATTGAGTAATAGTTATACAAGTACAGCAGTAAAAGATGCTTATTTTTTACAAAGAATTTTCACAATCAATAGCCAAGCAAAAAATAAAAGATAATTACAGTTGTAAGCCATAATGGGAACTTAATTAATTTAACAGTATAGAATAACTGCATACAATTTGTGGGCTCAAGTAGAGTGACGTGGAAAGTGAAAATGCATACATGCACATGTTTTCATTTACTCAACCAGTCTATGTCTTTTGCTTGGTATATTTAATCCATTTACATTTAAGGTAATTATCAATATGGAGATACCCTGGAGAAGGGAATGACAATCCGCTCCAGTATTCTTGCCTGGAAAATTCCGTGGACAGAGGAGCCTGGTGGGCTATATAGTTCATGGGTTTGCAAAGAGTTGGACACGAGTGAGTGACTAACAACAACCACATCAATATGCATGATTCCATTACCATTTTCTTAATTGTTTTGGGTATATTTTCTGTAGATCTTTTCCTTTTCTTGTGTTTCCTGCCTAGAAAAGTTCCTTTAGCATTTGTTGCAAAGCTGGTTTGGTGGTGCTGTATTCTCTTAACTTTTGCTTGTCTGAAAATGTTTTGATTTCTCCATCAAATCTGAATGAGAGTCTTGCTGGGTAGAGTATTCTTGCCTGTAGGTTCTTTCTTTCATCACTTTAATATTTTCTCTTTATCGTTAATTTTTGTCAGTTTGATTACTATGTGTCTCAGTGTATTCCTCCTTAGGTTTATCCTGCCTGGAACTCTCTGTGCTTCCTGGACTTGGTTGACTATTTCCTTCCCCATGTTAGGGATGATTTCAGCTATTATCTTTTCATATATTTACTCAGGTCCTGTCTCTCTCTTCTTCTTCTTCTGAGACTCCTAAAACGCAAATATTGGTGCACTTAATGTTGTCCCAGTGGTCTCTTAGGCTTTCTTCATTTCCTTTCATTCTTTTTCTGTATTCTGTTCTGCAGCAGATATTTCCACCATTTTGTCCTCCAGGTCATTTATCTGTTCTGCTTCAGTTATTCTGCTATTGTTTCCTTCTAGTGTATTATTTATCTCTGCGTGTTTGTTCTTTAGTTCTTACAGGTCTTCAGCAAACATTTCTTTCCATTGTTTTCCTAAGTTCTGGATCATTTTCACTATCATTATTCTGAAATATTTTTCTGGAATGTTGCCTATCTCAACTTCATTTAGCTGTTTTTCTGGGGTTTTATTTTGACCCTTAATCTGGGACATAATTTTCTGATTTTTCATCATGGCTAACTTTCTGTAATATGGTCTTTGTTTTAGCCACTGTGAGACTGTGTTTTTGTTTTTGTTTTTAACTTTTTCTATCTGTTCTCTGATAAACGAGACTAAGTGGCTTGTGTAAATTTCCTGATGGGAGGGACTGGCTATGGGAACAACCAAGTCTTGCCCTGGTGGTCAGGGCCTTGCTCAGTAAAGCTTTAATCCAACTATCTGCTGATGAGTGAGGTTGCATTCCATCCCTGGTAATTGTTTGGCCTGGGATGACCCAGCTCTGGGTTCTATGGTAGGGGTAATGGCGGACTCCAAGAGGGTTTATGCCAAGGGGGGACCTTCCCAGTAACTGCTGCCTGTGGCCCCAACCCTGTGGTGAGCCTCTGCCAACCCAGGCCTCCACAGGAGAAGCTCCAGCACTAACTTGTAGTTTTGTTTCAGTCTCCTGTGAGGTTACTGCTCCTTTCCTCTGAACCTTGGTGCAGGCAAGATTTTGTTTGTGCCCTCCAAGACTGGAGCCTTTGTTTCCCCAGTCCTGTGGAAGTCCTATAATCAAATTATGCTGGCCTTCCAGGTCAGATTCCCTGGGGTTTCCCAGTCCCTTTGTTGGATTCCCAGCCTGGAAAGCCTGATGTGGGGTTCATAATCTTGTCCAGAGTGGGAAAACTTCTTTGGTGTTATTGTTCTCCAGTTTGTGTGTCACCCACCCAGCAGGTATGGGATTTTATTTTATCGTGTTTATGCCCCTCCTACTGTCTCGCTGTAGCTTCTTCTTTGTCTTTGGAGAGTATCTTTTTTGATGGGTTTCAGCGCCCTCGTGTTGATGGTTATTCAACAGGTAGTAGTGATTTTTGTGCTCTCGCAGGAGCACACATCCTTCCACTCTGCCATCCTGAACCAGAAGCCCAAGAATCATTGTTAATCAGGCTCTAAAATGTGTTGGGAATACTTATACATTAGCTATTACTAATAGTTAGGTCAGGATAATGCTTTCCATGCAAAACCTGGAGCTTCTAAAATGCCCCCATTTGGGCCTCTTTCCAAAATTAGTCTGTCACTTTCATCTGTAACTGGGTAGTAAAAGCAAGCTGAAAGTGCATCTCCAGTTACCCCATTCTTCAAGGGTGAGTCTTAGCATGTAGTTCTCTGAAGAAACAGCATAGGAGCAAACGTGATGATCAGTACAATTCATGTGCTTTTTCTGGATCTCCTCAAAATAAGTTCTCTAAGAAGAAAAACTTGGTAGTTATAGATGAAGATGAAGGCATTAATAATAAGAAGAAATATTTTTATGTTTATTAAGTTCAAGCACTTTAGACACATTATATAATTTGATTCCTGTAACAAATCTGTGAAGTGGGAATATCATGTCTCTCTTACGTGGAAGAAAACCAAGGCACTGGTTCAAGATCATGGCATTATTTTAACCTGTGTCTATTTGAGATCAAAGACTCTGATACTGACCACCATACTTCACTGCCTCCCTAAAGACCCCAGAGGACAACTCCTTCCATTGCTTTTTACCTGACACCTAAGGTCGTCTTTCTCTTGTCTTACTATTCTTTAGCATCCAGGTTCACTATTTGTGTTTACTATTGAAGAGTTTTGCTCTGGCGATTAAGGACCTAAAGCTGATAATTACCCTATGATTTACAAGCAGTACAGTGGCTGATACTTCCCAAATATTGCTGTACAAATATTATCTATATGCTGTGTCACTTTTTTGCCCATCTTGAGAGCAATCTTCCATTAGTTTTATGGCACATTAAGTCTCATTTTAGAATGAATTGGGTTTGTAGGAGTGGAATTGGTTACATTAGAGTAAAAGAGGAAACAGCAAGGATGACTGGAAAGTTATACAACAGAAACATTAGAGGAAAGGAAAGAAGAGGGTAGGAATAGGCTTTAAAGGAGAGCTTTAAAATAATAAACTAGTAGAAGTTTGGTGATAGTCTGGGGGAAGAGGAGAAAAGTTAATGTTTATTAATTGTCCATGTGTCTCCCTGTAACTTTAAGCCAGCTTCTGCACTGAACTGGACTCCTCTTGAAGTCTTTCAACTTGCCTTCCATGTGCTTCACCATTATTCAATGCCATTAAGGCAAACAGCAAAGGGAAAATGATGAAGAGAGGCATAAGCATCATGTGCCAAGCACTTAACATACTTCTATCAGTTTTTTTTTTTAATTTATTTATCTATTTTTTCACTCTACAATATTGTATTGGTTTTGCCATACATTGACATCAATCTGCCATGGGTGTATATGTGTTAAGTGAATCTTTTCTCTGCTAAATTTTTAGCCACTTAAGACTAGAAGGCATCTTGTATATCTTGGTATATCAAATACTGGAATGGAACTCTCTAAACATTTGTTTATTCAAAAGAAAATGTGATTATATTGGGCAGAAAAATTCTTCTATAGAGGAGCTGACAAAACTGTATTTTTGGTAAAAATTTCAGTAGTCATTCAAATGTAGTTTCACTTGCCAATTATAGAATACTAAGGGCACAGAATTTGGTCAGAGTCCCGTTCTTAATCTATTGACTTTTAGGTTGATTTGTGTTACAGGTGTGAAATTACTTTATAATACTTAGTGCAAGAAATACAGTATATCATCTATTTATTGTTATAAAGGAGTCTATGTTATATAATAAGTGAAAAGTGCAAAATGGAGAAAAAGTGTCTGAAAAGACAGTATACAAACAAGTGTGCTGGATTTACACATTTAAAAAAAATTGATATATTAAAAAACTAAAATGGTAACCTAATGGAATGGAAAAGGTTATAGGGGACAGAGATTAAAGCTAGAAATCTTTAAATATATCTAGCTTTATGTGCTTGATCTTGGGATCAAATTTTTAACATAATCAGAAAATAAAAATAAAATTTAGATAGTAGTTCCTAAAAATGGTACTCATAATGATACAAAGGAACCAAGGAACCTGGCTGTGTATTGAGTGGGTAGCATAGCCAGCAATGCAAAGAAGAATTATTTTGCACAATTTAAAACATTTATTATGCCAGACAGCTCTAAGAAGTTTCATCCAAAGACAGTAAGACTAATAATTAAAAAAAAAAAAAAAAATCTCAGTACATGACTTTGAGGCAGCACTGGTGTCTTTATTCTGAGACTATTATGAATTTTTGAATTTAAATAATTAGAAATTATATTAGTGATACTAGGAATGAAGACTTTTGACATGAGAGAAAGATAAATGTATAGATGTAAGATTGATGAGATTAAGTTAAAACTTAATTGCCTAAATTTTAATTGGAAGTATAAACTTATAATGTGCTTTATCTTTAAATACAAACATGCAAAATTAATATGCATGTAAATCTGTACAAAGACACATATGTGCATTTATAACGTATATCAACGTACATATGATACACATATACAGTATATTTCCATCATAATTCTATCCATTAAAAAGGCCTAGAAACAATGGCCAACACATGAGTAATGAACAAACCTACTACACAGATTATTTTCTTAAATACCAAGTTCTTTGAGAAATTCTTGATTCTAGATCTTGGACACGATCTGTGCAGGATGAGCTTGTAATATTGAGGCTGAGCAGGGACCTGTGGGGCTCTTTGGCAAAAAGTCTTTCTTTGTCCCCCATTTCTTAATTAGGAAATAGGCTTCATTCAGCCTCCACCATCTCTGAGTTTCAGTGGGAAGGTTCAAACATTTGCTAATTAGGGAAAAGAGATGTGGAAACAAGGGAGGAACAGTTAAGAAACAATAGTGCAACCATGGGGCAGGGTCCTGGTTCTCCTTCAAGGGATATGCATAACAATATCTGAGCTGTTTTGCAGATACTGAGATTTCCACCAGGCAGGAGAAGTTAACTATATGCTGCCCACGAGCCCTGTAGACCCCCAAATCAGTTGGTTGATGATGCTGACTAGAGCTTATCATGTCCTTTTTGAACCATTACTATAAAACTCCTCACTAGCCCCCTTCAGGTTGGGACACACAGTTTTGAGGGCATTCATCTGTTGTGGCTCCCTTTGCCTGGCAAATCAATAGAGCTCTTCTTTTCTACTTATCCAAAGCTGTCTCTGAGATTTAATTCGGTGTCAGGATACAGGGGCTGGATTTAGCATCAATATTTCATCATGCAGTTTCCCTGCGGACTCAGTGTTAAAGAATCTGACTGCAATGCAGAAGATGCAGGATATACAGGTTTCATCCCTTAGTCAGGAAGATTCCCTGGAGAAGGAAATGGTAACCCATTCCAGTATTCTTGCTGGGGAAATTGCATGGGCAGAGAAGCCTGGCAGGCTATGGTCCATGGGGCTGCAAAGAGTGGGACACGACTGAAACAACTGAGCACGAGCACACATCATACTAGAGAGCAAGGAAGTTACCAAAAACTACACTGATTTTTTACTTACTTATTCTGGAAGCAAATAGAAATAATGTTCATTAATCCCTGTTTTGTGTTTGTACTAGTCTTTCACCCATTAGTGTAACACACACAAACACTTCATAAATTTACAGTAGACAAACATACACGGGGTTGCATTTGATGAAAAAGAGTAAACCCAGTAAAAGTTCATTTAGATAAATAAAACCTACCCTTTGCACCTAAATAAGGTCTGCTGAAATCTACTCTCACTCAAAATCACTGTTATATGCTATTGCTTAACTTGAAGTCTTAGCCATTTACTGGCTTTTCAATTTAGCTTTAATTCCAAATAGTATTTTTCACTTTATTTTTGTTTCCTTCACATTCTATACTCTCCTTCTGACTACTGAATTAACTAAGCAATAGAGTAACTTGTATGTCTCTACTAAAATCAATACAAGTTTACGTTACCTTTAAATATAGAGGAAATAATAAAATTAGCCACTAGATTATTTCTGTTTTTAAATAAGCTATATTTTAAAAATATATTTGAAATTTTATTAATAGGTGCATAAATGTTCATATTTATTATATCTTTATTGGAGATTTTGCCTTTAGTAGTATAAAATAATTGGCTTGTTGCCATTTAATTTTTCTTATCTTGAATTCTACTGAGCTGAAATAAAAATTTTCACCTATACTTTCATTTTCCTGGTGCACTTCCCTTAAGTAGCATAGGTTTGAATTTTGTATTTTATCTAGTATGCAAGTTTGATGATGGGAATAATACCCATTTGCTTGTAGAATTTCAGCAAGGGTAAATGACTCAAACAAGAAAAATTAATATTATCAGCTCAACTATGATACAGTGAAGGGGAAGAACCTGACCACATACACTGTTCCCTCTTAAGAGATGGCTATTCAAATGTGATGTGTGACCATCTGCATCAGAATCACCTGGGATGCTTGATAAGCTCCACCTTCAACATCAAGTGTGAATCTCTGAGGGATGGCATCTTGAAGTCTGCATGTTCAACAAGTTCCACATGTGATTCCTATGGTCATTACAGCTTGAGAACCATTAGCCAAGAGAAGAACATAAAAGTGTCACAAAATACATTCACTTCTAATTTACTTGGTTGATTTTAGATAGAAAGCTTCCACATGGACACATTTTTTGTGTGTGTGCAGGAAGACTGAAAGTGCTAACAAGAGGAAGTTGACAAGATCCATGAAAGAAATGTTTTCCTCAATATTGGAAGAGAAAAGTATAATGTCCAGATTTGCCCTTTCTTCTGATCTAGATTTTTCTCTCACTCTGTATACATGTTTTCTATTTCTACCTCCCTTCTATCTTTGGTTACTGCTGTTCTTATGTTTATATTCCATGATTTTGGATTGTAGAACCCAGATTCTTTTAGATTTTTTTTTCAAAAAGGAGAAAACATATTTGAAATGATAACAGTATGTTAACATGCTCTGATTACACAATCAAGGTTTTCTCTTTTATTATTCCATGCAAAAGAATTTCAGTTTACCAAGCCAAATATCTCAGTACTTTTGCCATCAATCAATGAAGCTATAACATGTAATTAAATCATTGTGTACTTCGTCTCCCACTGAACACACATTTACTGACTTTTTAGGTTACTATTTTGAGTGAAAAAACTCAAGACATGTCAAACATATAGTGGTGTTTAATAACTAAATTGAACCTCTTCTCTGTGCCCCAGGCATTAGTAAGGTAATTTTCTATTTATTCACTTTGTTTCATTAGGTCATATCATTAAAATGGAACTCCGTGCAAGCTTCAAATGATATCTCAATTGACTGGTTACATTTATAATGGAATTCTACACACTTTTCACTTAGGAAATACTTCCCTTATGAAACAAAGTCTCCCAATGTTACCAATGGGTTCAAAATATGTAGGGAAACTGTGTAATTGCCTCAGTTCTGTCTCACCACAACAAAGATTTGAAAAGGCAGACTAGTGTTATAGCTCGGTAACAGCCCAGAGTTTTATTTGGCAAACAAAGGATAGTGTAGGCCCCAACAAGTCTTGGCTTCCACTTTTTATATGTTTGTCTCCTCCTCCCTGATTCTGCCTTATGCAAATTAGGGCTAACAAAAAAGGGGGCATGTTTGTTTCACCTGAGGTTCTCACTCTGGTCTCTGAATTTTTCCTTTGTTCCCCTTTCATGGGATTTTCCCTTTCTTTGTCTTTTAGCCACCACTATTTTGGACTTCTTTTTCCCATTCTAATTGCCTAACATCCCCCTCTCAAGAAAAGGGGGGACCCAATTCTTTGGGAATAGGGGCTTTGAGATCTTTCTGGCTACATCCTGCTGAGCTGGGACAATTAGCGGTGTTTGGCCTCCCCCTCTTGCTAGCCTCAAGCTTCAGAATCCCTATAGTGGTGTCCGTCTAAGGGTGAGTGATAGGTATTTTCCATGGTCGAGTGCAATTTTGTATACCTTTGTTGAACTAGCACTGCATTTTGTAGCGTGTTGACCTGGGCAGAGACAAAATGAATTAAATAACTGGTAATGCATGGATCAATCACGAGCAGTATCAATATGGTAGATAACAGTGGTTAGTAGGGGCATTAGCCAACTTCACATACCCCCTAACCAGGAGAATGATCCCCCAAAGAGAAATTGCAGGCACCCAGAGGATTCTTCAGCTCATTCTTTGAGATCCTGTAGGATCTGAATGTTTCTCTTGAGAACTGTGAGACTTTCTTCAACTTGGCTGAAGGTATTTACCCAGAAACAACACATCTTATTCAAGATGGCTAAAGTCCCTCCTTGTTCAGTGGTCAGGAGATCAATCACCTGTCTATTTTGGAGTACAACCCTGCCGAGCTGAGTTGACTCTTTAGAGCTATCCCAAGAAAGCTTATACCCAAAAACTTAATTTTGGGGGTGTTCATTAGAATGTCACTCATTTGTAGTCCTGAATAGGTATCTGAGATCTCCCAGGGACTTACAGCTGTATTGAGTGTCTTCTTCTGCTTTCTTCCATGGCTTGACTTAGGAGTAGTGAGTCCAAGATTTGTGCCCTGGTACCTTGACTGCTGTGGGGGTAGAAAGTATTATAGGGCAGGGACCCTTCCATGTGGGCTGGAGTTGAGCCCTTGGAGACCCATCTTTCCAGACTTTAATTAGGACTTGAGTCCCTGGAGCATATAGTGATGGCTCTTTAGAATCTTTTGGGTATGGGTTGACACCCATAAGCGTATTTCCTGTTGGAATTGCCCAATGGTCATGGTGTAAGACCAGAGGGTCTGAGCCTCTGGATCTAGGAAGAGGTCATTGACATAAAAGGTCTCCCATATAGCATCTCATAGGGACTAAGACCCATTTGTTCCTTAGGGGCAATACAGGTGTGGAGGAAAGATATTGGTAAAGCCTCCTTCCATCTAAGGGAATCTCCTGTGTTATCTTTTTTTTTATAACTAATTAGCAAATGAAGGTTGTGTTTAACCCTTCAAGATATTGCGTAACTGAACTAAATGGACTTTTAGAGAGAATCTAGCTTACACTTTAATTTTTACATATAAAGAAACTGAGAAATTTCTCTGCTCAAGGTCAAATTTCAAGTGACAAAGTGCTCAGAAAAGTGTGAGTTCTTAGTCCAATGTTGCATATGTTATGCCATGTTGCCAATGAGATATGTCAGGATATTATTGCTCATGTGTTAATAAAACTTTTGAGAACTATTGATTCTTTAATCTGCTTACAAAAATTGATATGCTTGTGTTCCATAATAAATTTCTTAGCTCCTCTATTTCTTTCATTTCTCTAACCTTCGTGAATCCCTATGGATGTTGCCCTTGAAATAGATCCGAAATCTAAAAACTTGGCCTAGTTCTAGGCCTCAGGATCTCTTGCTCTGATATTGTGATTTATAAGAAATATATATTTGGTCTCCCTCTCATTTCTGTCACAGAATTCCTAAAACCCTTGGAATCATCCTAAGTGATAAGAGTAATTAAAGTGGCTTTTGTTATGTTAAAGAAAAACCACACACTTTTGGAAAACATTGTCACAGACAGGTTGGAACTTTCTGTTCACTCCTTCATTAGTCAAGCTGTGCAAGCACAGCCTGGAAAACCATCAATGGACACAACTACAGAAAGAGATTTAGCATTGAATAGATAGCTGCAGGGGTGGTTTGAGTGTGAATTTTAAAAACATATAACAAAAGATACTAAAAATCATTAAATTGGAAGAAAAGCCATGACATACCTAGATAGCATACTAAAAAGCAAACATCACTTTGCCAACAAAGGTCTGTCTAGTTAAAGTTATGGTTTATCCAGTAGGCTGAATGCTGAAAAATTGATATTTTTGAACTGTGGTGCTGGAGAAGATTCTTGAGAGTTCCTTAAATAGCAAGGAGATCAAACTAGTCAATCCTATAGGAAATCAACCCTGAATATTCATTAGAAGGACTGATGCTGAAGCTCCAATAATTTGGCCACCTGATGTCAAGAACTGACTCACTGGAAAAGACTCTGATGCCGGGAAAGATTGAAGGCAGGAGGAGAAGGGGAGGACAGGGGATGAAATGGTTCGATGGCATCACCAACTCAATAAACATGCTGCTGTGCTGCTGCTGCTAAGTCGCTTCAGTCGTATTCGACTCTGTGCGACCCCATAAACGTCAGCCCACCAGGCTCCGCCGTCCCTGGGATTTTCCAGTCAAGAACACTGGAGTGGGTTGCCATTTCCTTCTCCAATGCATGAAAGCGAAAAGTGAAAGTGAATTTGCTCAGTCGTGTCCGACTCTTCGCGACCCCATGGGCTGCAGCCTACCAGGCTCCTCCATCCATGGGATTTTCCAGGCAAGAATACTGTAGTGTGTTGCCATTGCCTTCTCCGCAGTGGACATGAGTTTGGGCAAACTCGGGGAGATGGTGAAGGACAGGAAACCTGGCGTGCTACAGTTCATGGGGTCTCAAAGAGCAGCAGCAACAACATTATATTTCACCTCTTATGTAAAATTCATTAACCTCATCATATATACAAAGTGCTTTAACAAAAGATCTTATTTTAATCCCTCCTTAACAATAATATTAGTGCCCATTTTTCATATGTATACAGTGAATACCAGTGATGTTAAGAGACATTATTCATAGTTAGCCAGCAAATAAAAGATAGTGTGTGGACCAGGACCCAAAAATTTTGATGCCAATTCATGGTCATATTTTGCACTCATGCTCCTCTAAAGTCAAGATTTTCACCGACACTGAAGAATTCCAGGCCCTACCAAAGGTACTTGGAAAACATCATTCTGGGAGGTTTACATTTTCATTTCCTCTCAAGCCTTGCTCGATGAGAAGCCTTTTACTCATCCTACTTGCTGGACTATTGTGGCTATAAAGCACAATAAAAATGTTGACAATGATTTCCTCTCCTCTAATGTGTAACTTTTTTGTCAGTGTGTGGAAGCAATGCTGGATTTTCCATACACTTTATAAATTGTCACATCCTTGTTATTTTGTTTTCCAAATCTATTTACATGCCATAACTTGATGTTAAGCTTGGGTTACCAGCTCACAAATTTATTCTAAACTTAAATTGAATTTTTATCACTTATGATAAAATCGATGTTTTGCACATATTTCTCTGCTGTGAGCTTTCATAAGGTACAATCATAACCTGAGAAAGAGCCTCGACAAATTAATTACTAATGAATTGAATAAAGATATTAATGTTTCTCTATAGCAAATGTGAGGCTACATTTTCTTCCCTCAATTGTCACAGCAGCTCCTGAATTTTGTTGCATTAATCAGTAAATTCCAACCTTACAACTACCATAGATCACATAATATTGAATATTAAAAGACTTTCAAAATCAAAGTCTATGTGTATATGTGTGGGTATATGTATATACATGCATGTATATATAACCATACATGCAAAAATATGCATATATATACATATACACTCACACATGCATGTGTATGCACACACACATATAATGTGTTTTGCACTGATTTTTTTGATCAGCTCCACTATCCAGGAACCCTGTGAAGTAGGGAGATTCAGTATTAACCTTTTAGTTTTTTAAGGTAAAGAAATTAAGGCCTAGAGATTTTAAGTGACTTACCCAAGACCACGGAGCTGGCAAGCAGCAAGGCCAGGACTCAAATTCATATTTTACTGATGTGTCCACAAAAGCTGATGCTCAGCAACTGACAATGATAGCCCCATGTATTTAGACCTTACTGTTATACCAGGCACTTTGTGTGTATTATCTAATTTATTCCTCAAAACATCCTATCGGAAGATATTAATCCACCTATTATAGTAAAGAAACAAATTATTACAGAGTCAAAAAAAAAAAATGAAATGAAATGAAAACAACAGTTAAACAATCCAGACTGGGAAAAGTAAGTACCTCAACCACATGCTTTCTAAATTGCTTAGTGGTAATTTTAGTGCATGTCTTCTGATTCCCATTTTAGTTCTTCTTCAAATCTTATATTCCTGATATTCTTACTCCCTGATAAGAATAAGAAAAAAAAAAAGGTTGACAGATGTTATGTAAATATTTGCTTAAAATAGAGATATCTGATTGTATAATTATCTACTCCCCTTTAATTCACCCTCCCTAAATTCCAAACCCAACCAGCTTAACAAAGACCATTGTATTGGCTGTGAATGAGATGCATGAGAATATAAAAGAGAGATGCATGAAAATCATAACTTGATACTCAAGTGTCTGGTATTTGATGTTTTAAAATTCCTGGTTGACATGTTTCATGAGCCACATATTGTATTTTCAAATCATAATTTTGTGTATATTTATATTAGTAATTACTAAGTACCACTCATGTATTAAACATTTTTATTTATACTATTCCATTTATTGCTTCAACAATTCTATATGGGGGATATTTTATGCTCTTTTTACAAAAGAAACTGTGGCTTTAAGGGTTCAAATATCTTTTGAAATCCCATAGCTGGGTGAAAAGTATATTTCAGATTCAAATGCCAACCTTCTGATTCATGGTGCAGTGACTGTTTATTCAGTGTTTTCCACAGAGCCTAAGATTAGTACAGTTTTGAATTTAGGATGACTTACCTCTGTCATTAAGCTTTGCTCATGTATTATGGTTTATATTGTACATTGACTCTCTGAACTCCTACAAATGTCTTTAAGTTTGGAAGTCAGTTGTGTGGTGGCTGTTGTTTGGCTTCTAAGTCTTGTCCAATTCTTTGCAGCCCCATGGATAGCAGGATGACAGTCTTCTCTGTCCATCACCAACTCCAGGAGTTTACTCAAACTCATGTCCATTGAGTTAATGGTGCCATCCAACCATCTCATCTTCTGTCGTCCCTTTCTCCTCATGCCCTCAATCTTCCCCAGCATTAGAGGTTTTTCCAGTGTGTTGGCCCTTTGCATCAGGTGACCTAAGTATTGGCGTTTCAGTCTCAGCATCAGTCCTTCCAATGAACATTCAGGGTTGGTTTCCTTTAGAATTGATTAGTTTGATCTCCTTGGTGTCCAAGAGACTCTCAAGAGTGTTCTCCAGCATCACAATTCAAAAACTTAAGTTCTTCAGGGCTCAGCCTTCTTCATGGTCCACTTTTCACATCCATACATGATTACTGGAAAAACCATAGCCTTGACTATAAACACTTCTGTCAGCAGTGATAGCTCTGCTTTTTAATATGCTGTCTAGGTTTGTCATAGTTATTCTCTCAAGGAGGAATCATCTTTTAATTTTTGTGGCTACAGTCAACATCTGCAGTGATATTGCAGCCCAACAAAATAAAAATCTGTGGAAAAATAGCTCCAGAAAGAATGATAAGGCTGGACCAAATTGGAAATGACACTCACCTGTGCATGTGTCTGAAGGTGAAAAGTAAAATCTGATGCTGTAAAGAACAATACTACATAGGAGCCTGAAATGTTAGGTGCATGAATCAAGGTAAGAACCCCTTAGAGTACAGCTTTAGATATCATCAAGCACTGTGAAAATCAACTGGGAAACAACACTTCATTTTCAAACCCCGGACTATAATAACATTCAAACTACTGCATAATTGCACTCATCTCACATGCTAGCAAAGTAATGCTCAAAATTTTTCAAGCCAGTCTTCAACAGTATATGAAGTAGCCCTCATAGTCAACAGAAGAGTTTCAAATGCAGTACTTGGGTGCAATCTCAAAAACTTCAGAATGATCTCATTTCATTTCCAAAGCAAACCATTCAACATCACTGTAATCTAAGTTATGCTGTAACCACTAATGTCAAAGAAGCTGAACGGTTCTGTGAAAACCTACAAGACCTTCAAAAACTGACACCAATAAAAGTCAGCTGCATTTCTTCTTTAATTAAGATGATATCAGGGTCAGTTCTCCAGACCAGAAGATGTTTTTCTTTTTGCATATACATTGTTATCTGGGAGGTTCTAGGGAAATGTAAGAGGCACCAAGGATGGTGCTGGCTATTTGGGAAAATGATAAATCAATCGTGATTATGAGGAGGGCTCAGCCTTTGACTATGGTGAAACAAATGAAGACTAAGCTGCCAAATTCAATGCTAGGAGAAGAAATTATAGGGTAGCCTGCTTAGTTTCATATGGCAGTGAGAGATTGACACAGAAACAGGCTTTGGAAAGTCAAATATTTATAAGGTTGTGGGTAAAACAACAGAACTGCTGGTGTATCAGAGAGAAGAGTACAGCTTTAGATATCATCAAACACTATGAAAATCAACTGGGAAACAACACTTCATTTTCAAACCCCGGACTATAATAAAATTCAAACTACTGCACAATTGCACTCATCTCACATGCTAGCAAAGTAATGCTCAAAATTTTTCAAGCCAGTCTTCAACAGTATATGAAGTGTTAACTTTCAAATTTTTAAGCTGGATTTGAAAAGGGCAGGGGAACCAGAGATCAAATTGCCAACATTCGTTGGATCATTGAAAAAGCAAGAGAGTTCCAGAAAAATATCTACTTCTGCTTTATTGACTATGGAAAAGCCTTTGACTGTGTGGATCACCACAAACCGTGGAAAATTCTTAAAGAAATGGAAATAACAGACCACCTGACCTGCCTCCTGAGGAATCTGTATGCAGGTCAAGAAGCAACAGTTAGAACCGTACATGGAAAAACAGACTGGTTCTAAGTTGGGAAAGGTTGTATATTGTATATTGTCACCCGCTTATGTCACTCTGTATAAGCAGAGTACATAATGCGAAATGCTGGGCTGGATGAAGCACAAGCTGGAATCAAGATTACAGGGAGAAATATTGATAACCTCAGATATGTAGATAATACCACCCTTATGGCAGAAAGCAAAGAAGAACTAAAGAGCCTCTTGATGAAAGTAAAAGAAGAGAGTGAAAAAGTTGACTTAAAATTCAACATTCAAAAAACTAAGATCATGGCATCTGGTCCCATCACTTCATGACAATTAGACTGGGAAACAGTGGAAAAAGTGAGAGACTTTATTTTTATTAATTTATTTTTTAACTCCAAAGTCACTACAGATGGTGACTGCAGCCATGAAATTAAAAGACTTGTTCCTTGGAAGAAAAGCTATGACAAACCTAGGCAGCATGTTAAAAAGCAGAGACATTACTTTGCCAACAAAGGTCTGTCTAGTCAAAGCTATGGTTTTTCCAGCAGTCAGCTATGGATGTGAGATTTGGACTATAAAAAAGCTGAGTACTGAAGAACAGATACTTTCAAACTGTGGTGTTGGAGAAGACTCTTGAGAGTCCCTTGAATAGCAAGGAGATCCAACTGGTTAAATCCTAAAGGAAATCAGTCCTGAAAATTCATTGAAGGGACTGATGTTGAAGCTGAAACTCCAATACTTTGGCTACCTGATGAGAAGAGCTGACTCATTGGAAAAGACCGTGATGCTGGGAAAGATTAAAGGCAGGAGAAGAAGGGGATGACAGAGGATGAGATGGTTGGATGACATCACTGCCTCGATGAACATGATTTTGAGCAAGCTCTGGGTTTTGGTGATGGACAGGAAACCCTGGAGTGCTGCTGACCATGGGGTCGCAATGAGTCGGACATGACTGAGGGACTGAATTAAACTGATAATAATGTTAGATGATAACTTTTCCTCCATTCAAGTTCTGTCATTATTGGATTAGTGGATGTGTTAATTATTAAACTACCATATTTTAGTTCCAAATTCTTCCCACTCTGTGATTCTATGAAAGTGAAAGTGTTAGTCACTCAGTTGTGTCCAACTCTTTGAGACCCCATGGACTCTAGCCTGCCAACCTCTTCTGTCCACAGAATAATCCAGGCAAGAGTACTGGAGTGGGTAGCCACTCTCTTCTCCAAGGAGATCTTCCCAACCCAGGAATCAAACCCAGGTCCCTGGAAAATTGAGACAGTGCCAAGAATGCAAAGGGAGAGGCCTTGGGGAGAAAAATCCATCAGATTTACTTTTAGCCTAGTCTTCCAAATATTTGGAGTGGCCAGAAATCCCTTCTTTTTAGTGAGAAGAGGTTAGATTGAGGTTCTTGAATTCTCTTGCCTATAGTTACCTTCAGTTTAAATTTGATCATTGCTTTGCCACATGGATAAAATGTATCTATGCTACCTCAAGGTTACACCCTGCTGATTTATAGTATACAGCTGGTAGCAAGTGAAAGTAATAGAAGAGACACTCCTTGATAGCATTTAGTGGCAAAACAATTTGGAAAAAAGTCACTCTTTGAATTATTATAGACCCAAGTTCTTTATGCCAGTGAACCTTATCTAATCTTTCCATTATTTAATTTTGTGACACTGTCATCCTGCACTTTCTTAAGATTTCAAGAATATTAAAGTCAATTTTCTTAAAAAAATTAGGAAACTTCTGAAGAGAACTCTTCGGGCATGGCACCTATTCTGCTTTTTAATGAACATACTTCTCCTTTGATTAAGGAAGACTATTGAAGAAAACTAGTTCAAGTAGTTATTTTTTTAAAATATTTATTTATTTTAATTGGAGGCTAATTACTTTACAATATTGCAGTGGTTTTTGCCATACATGGACATGGATCAGCCGTGGGTGTACATGTGTTCCCCATCCTGAGCTCCCCTTCCACCTCCCTCCCCATCCCATTCCTCAGGGTCATCCCAGTGCACCAGCCCTGGGCACCCTGTCTCATGCATCAAACCTGGACTGGTGATCTGTTTCACATATGACAATATACATGTTTTAAGTAATTATTGATTGAACTGAATTCAAAAATTATGGCAGCACACATAAAATTATCACCTCCTCCTGAAATTCACTTTTACAAGTGAGGAAAAAACATATCTCATTCCATTCATTTTTTTTTTTTTGTATCAAAAAATCTGAAGTGATGAGGGCAGGATGCCAATTTGTTTTATATTTCATGGGAAGAATAGTAAGAAACAGCCACAAGAAATTGCTATTTTATTATGAGAGAAGCTAGTGACTTGAAGAGAATTTTTTAAATAGTTGACCATTTAAATATTTGGTCCATATCCTTTTAATTCCTGTTCCTGTAAAAATAGTAATTTATTAAAGATTTAAAAGAAGCATATTTTCACAAGTATTATTAACATCCTTCTCCCTCTCAAGGGGAAAATCGACATAAGATAATTTAAGCTCATAAAGGTCTTCACAGACTCATTAAGATTCAAAGATTTGTTAAGAGAAAGTATTTGAATTAGTGAGCAGAAAACCATTACTTGGTTATCAGTTTATGTGACTTTTATTGCTTCCTTGATATTTTACAGTACCTGACAAGAGCATGTTTATGTTTCTGTAACAAAACTCAAGTCCTATAACCCCTTGAGATATCAAGAGTTATTAACTCTACAGATACTTTTCTTATTCTGCTTGGCATGAAGTTATTTTTGATTTAATGAGTTTTCTCTGTTTCTCAGTATAGCAGCAATCATAGTAGATCCAGATCTTCGTGGATTTCCTACCACAATAACTCAACTGTTGCTTTATTAAATTCGCAATGTAGTATCAGAAATAAAAATTCTTATTAAAGTTGGATAAAAATCTGAAAATCCCAATTTCAGGAAAAGAAAATAAGCTAGTCAGACATGATTGAGTGACTAACACTTTCATATGGTACTTTAGTTTAGTTTAGTTTTTTAATTTTTAATTGAAGGATAATTGCTTTAAAGAATTTTGTGGTTTTCTGTCATACATCAACAAGAATCAGCCATAGGTACACCCACGTTCCCTCCCTCCTGGACCTCCTTCCCATCTCCCTCCCCACCCCACCCTTCAGCCTGTCACAGAGCCCCTGTTTGAGTTTCCTGAGTCATTCAGCAAATTCTAATTGGCTACCTGTTTTATACATGGTATTGTAAATTTCCATGTTACTCTCTCCATACATCTCCCCTTCTCCCTCCTCTCCTCCCACAATGTCCCATAGGTCTGTTCCCCATGTTTGTTACTCCATTGCTGCCCTGAAAATAAATTTATCAGTGCCATCTTTTCAGATTTCATATATATGTGTCAGTGTATGATACCTATATTTCTTTCTGACTTACTTCACTCTGTATAATTGGCTCTAGACTTACTTCACTCTGTATAATTGGCTCTAGTTTCATCCAGTTCATTAGAACACATTCAAATGCGTTCCTCTTTATGGCTGAGTAGTATTCCATTGTATATATGTACTACAGCTTCCTTGGGCATTCATATTCAATGGACATCTAGGTTGCTTCCTAGCTGTTGTAAATAGTGCTTCAGTGAACACTGGGGTACATATGTCTCTTTCAGTTTTGATTTCCTCAGGGTATATGCCTAGGAGTGGGATTGCTGGGTCAGATGGTAGTTTTATTCCTAGCTTTTTAAAGAGTCTCCATACAGTCTTCCATAATCGCTATATCAGTTTGCATTCCCACCAACAGTGTAAGAGGGTTCCCTTTTCTCCACACCCTCTCCATCATTTATTGCTTGTAGGCTTTTTGATGATGGCTATTCTGACTGGTGTGAAGTAGTATCTCATTGTAGTTTTGATTTGTACTTCTCTAATAATGAGTGATGCTGAGCATCTTTTCACATGTTTGTTAGCCATCTTTATGTCTTCTTTGGAAAATGTCTCTTCAGGTCCCTTTCCTAATTTTTGATTGGGCTGTTTGTTTTTCTGGTATTCAGTTGTATAAGCTGCTTGTATATTTTGGAAATTAATTCTTTATCAGTTGTTTCCTTTGCTATTATTTTCTCCTATTCTGAGGGTTGTCTTTTCGCCTTGTTTGTAGTTTCCTTTGCTGTGCAAAAGCTTTTAAGTTTAATTAGGTCCTACCTGTTTCTTTTTGCTTTTATTTCCATTATTCTAGGAGGTGGGTCATTGAAGATCTTGCTTTGATTTATGTCATTGAGTGTTCTGTCTATGTTATCCTCTAAGAGTTTAATAGTTTCGGCTCTTACATTTAGGTCTTTAATCCATTTTGAGTTTAACTTTGTGTATGGTGTTAGGTAGTGATCTAATTTCATTCTTTTGCTTGTAGCTGTCCAGTTTTCCCAGCATCACTTATTGAAGAGGCTGTCTTTGCCCCATTGTATATTCTTGCTTCCTTTGTAAAAAATAAGGTACCCATAGGTGCGTTGGTTTATCTCTGGGTTCTCTAGCTTGTTCTGTTGGTTTATATTTCTGTTTTTGTGCCAGTACCATACTGTCTTGATGACTGTAGCTTTGTAGTATAATGTGAAGCCAGGAAGGGTGGATTCCTCCAGCTCTGTTCTTTCTCAAGACTGCTTTGGCTATTCGGTATCTTTTGTGTTTCCATATGAGTTGTGAAAAATTTTGTTCTAGTTATGTGAAAAATTCCATTGTTAATTTGATAGGGATTGCATTGAATCTGTAGATTGCATTTGGTAGTACAGTCATTTTCACAATGTTGGTTCTTCTTACCCAGGAACATGGAATACCTCTCCGCCTGTTTATGTCATTCTTGATTTCTTTCATCAGTGTCTTATAGTTTTCCGTATACAGGTCTTTTGTCTCCTTAGGTAAGTTTATTCCTAGATATTTATTCTTTTTGTTGCAATGGTGAATGGGATTGATTCCTTAATTTCTCTTTCTGATTTTTCATTATTAATATATAAAAATGCAAGTGATTTCTGCGTATTAATTTTGTATCCTGTGACTTTGCTAAATTCACTGATTAGCTCTAGTAATTTTCTGATAGTTTTGTTTGGGTTTTCTGTGTATAGTATCATGTATCATGTCATCTGCAAACTGAAATTTTTACTTCTTTTCTCATCTGGATTCTTTTATTTCTTTTTCTTCTCTAATTGCCATAGCTAAGACTTCCAAAACTATGTTGAATAATAGTGGCGGGAGTGGACACCCTTATCCTGTTACTGATCTTAGAGGGAAAGCTTTCAATTTTTCACCACTGAGAATAATGTTTGCAGTGGGTTTATCATATATGGCCTTTACTAGGTTGAGGTAGGTTCCTTCTATGTCCATTTTTTGAAAGGTTTTTTATCATAAATTGATTCTGAATTTTGTCAAAGGATTTTTCTGCATCTGTTGAGATTATCATATGGTTTTTATCTTTCAGTTTGCTGATATAGTGTATCACTTTGATTGATTTGCATATATTGAAGAATCCTTGCATCCCTGGAATAAACCTGACTTGATCGTGGTGTATGAGCTTTTTAATGTGTTGTTGAATTCTGTCCACAATGGCAACCCACTCCAGTACTCTTGCCTGGAAAATCCCATGGACGGAGGAGCCTGGTAGGCTGCAGTCCATGGGGTCGCTAAGAGTCGGACACGACTGAGCAACTTCGCTTTCACTTTCATGCATTGGAGAAGGAAATGGCAACCCACTCCAGTGTTCTTGCCTGGAGAATCCCAGGAACGGGGGAGCCTGGTAGGCTACTGTCTATGGAGTCGCACAGAGTCGGACATGACTGAAGAGACTTAGCAGCAGCAGCAGCATCCATTTTATTAGCATATAGTTTCTCATAATATTCTCTTATGATTCTTTGTATTTCTGTGTTCTCTGTTGTAACCTCTCCTTTTTCATTTCTAATTTTATTGAATTGATTTTTCTCCCTTGTTTTCTTATGAGTCTGGCTACTGGCTTGTCAATTTTGTTTATCTTCTCAAAGAACCAGCTTTTAGTTTTACTAATCTTTGCTGTTGTTTCCTTCATTTCTTTTTTATATACTTCTGCTCTGACTTTTATGATCTCCTTCCTTCTGCTGACTTTGGGGTTTTTGGTTCTTCTTTTTCAAGCTGCTTTAGATGTAGAGTTAGACTGTCTACTTGATGCTTTTCTTGTCTCTTGAGGTTTGATTGTATTGCTATAAACCTCCCTCTTAGACCTGCTTTTACTGAATCTGATAGGTTTTGGGTTGTTGTGTATTCATTGTCATTTGTTTCTAGGAATATTTTAATTTCTTGTCTTATTTCGTCAGTAACCTGTTATTTAGTAATGCATTGTTTAATCTCCATGAGTTTGTATTTTTGCTGTTTTTTCCATGTAGTTGATATCTAATCTCATAGCGTTGTGGTCAGAGAAGATACTTGATACAATTTTGATTTTTCTTAAATTTACTGAGACTTTATTTGTGGCCCAAGATGTGATCTATCCTGGAGAATGTTCCATGTGCACTTGAGAAGAAAGTGTGTTCTTCTGCATTTGGATAGAAAGTCCTGAAGATATCAATTAGGTCCATTTAGTTTAATATTTCATTTAATATCTGTGTTTCCTTATTGATTCTCCTTTTTTGATGATCTGTCCATTGGTGAAAGTCGGGTGATAAAGTCCCTTACTATTATTGTGTTGCTGTTGATTTCTCCTCTTTTGCCTGTTAGTGTTTGCCTTATGTAGTGAGGTGCTCCTAAGTTGGATGTATAGACCTTTACAATTGTTATGTCTTCTTCTTGGATTGATCCCTTGATCATTATGTAGTGTCCTTCTCTGTCTTTTATGATATTCTTTATTGCCACTAAGCTTCCTTTTGGTTTCCGTTCACATGGGATATCTTTTTTCCATCCTTTCACTTTCAGTCTGTATTCTGAAGTGAATCTCCTGTAGGCAGCATATATATGGGTCCTGTTTTTGTACTCATTCAGTCAGTCTGTATCTCTTGGTTGGTGCATTTAATTCACTTACGTTTAAGGTAATTATTGATACATATGTTCTTATTTGCATTTTCTCGATAATTTTGGGTTTGTTTTTGTAGGTTTTTCCTTTCTCGTGTTTACTGGCTATGTGAGTCCCTTTAGTATTTGTTTCAAGGATGGTTTGGTGGTGCTGAATTCTCTTAACTTCTGCTTGTCCGTAAAGCTTTTGATTTCTTCATCAATTTTGAATGAGATCTTTGCCGAATATAGTAATGATGGTTGTAGGTTTTTCTCTTTCAGTACTTTAAATATATCCTGCCATTCCCTTCCAGCCTGTAGAGTTTCTGCTGAAATATCCGCTGCTAATCATATGGGTTTTCCCTTGTATGTTGCTTGTTGCTTCTCCCTTGCTGCTTTTAATATTCTTTCTTTGCTCTTAGTCTCTTTGAGCTTGATTAATATGTGTCTCAATGTGTTTCTCCTTGGGTTTAACCTTCAAGGGACTCTCTGTGCTTCTTGGTCTTGAATGATTGTTACCTTTCTTGTGTTGGTGAACTTTTCAACTGTAATTTCTTCAAAAATTTTCTTATTGCCTTTTTTTCCCCTTCTTCTTCCTCCTCTGGAACCCCTATAATTCGAATGTCACTGTGTTTAATATTGTCCCAAAGGTCTCTGAGGGTATACGCTATTATTTTCATTTATTTCCCTTTATTCTGATCTTTAGCAGTTATTTCCACCATTCAATCCACCAGCTCACTTATCTGTTCCTCAGCCTCAGTTATTCTGCTATTGGTTCCTTCTAGAGTATTTTTAATTTCAGTAATTGTGTTATTCATCTTTCTTTGCTTATTCTTTATTTCTTTTATGTCCCTGGTGACTGTATTAACAGTGTTAAATGCTTCTTGCATTTTCACCATTCTATTTTCAAGTCTTTGGATCATCTCTATTATCATTATTCTGAATTCTCTTTCAGGGAGATTACTTATTTCTCTTTTGAGTATTTAGTTTTGTGAGCTTCTTCCTTGTTCTTTCACTTGTGGTGTATTTTTCTGTCTTTTCATCTTTTTTCTTTTCTTTTCTAACTTGCTCCACTTGAGGTCTCCTTTTCCCAGCCTTTAGGGTTGTATTAATTCTTCCTTTTGATTTTTGCCCTTGGAGGGAAGTGTTGGTTGGGTGGTTTGTGTTGATTTCTTGTTAGAGTTGACTTGTGCCTGTGTTCTAGTGGATGGAGATCAAGTAGGTACTTACATAAATAGTAGGGCATATACATACACACTTTCTCACATACAGTTATAACCAAAGTGTTCTACAAAAAAAGAGTACAGGAATCTGACTTGGTGAGCAAGGGAAACCAGAGATGATATCAACCAATTGAAAGCAGAGTTAGCTAATGCTGGATCTGGAAATCTGAGCATGAGCAGTGGTCCAACTGGGAATATAGCATAGAGATCTCAACAATTTAACCTACCTGGTGAAAGAAGAAAGAATGAAGGAAAAAAGGGAGAATAAAAAAGAGAGAGAGAGAAAAGAAAAAAATAGAAAATCAAAGATAAATAGATGTATAGCTACAGCCAGTAAAGAACTATAGGAAAAGCAGTTGAATATATCAAAAACAAAATCCAGAGAATTCATGAAGAAAAAAGAAAAAAAGAAAAGTGAGAAAGAGGGTTCTTTCTCACTTATCCATTAGCAGACGAATGGATAAGGAAGCTGTGGTACATATACACAATGGAATATTACTCAGCCATTAAAAAAATACATTTGAATCGGTTCTACTGAGATGGATGACACTGGAGCCCATTATACAGAGTGAAGTAAGCCAGAAAGAAAAACACCAATACAGTATACTAATGCATATATATGGAATTTGAAAGATGGTAACGATAACCCTATATGCGAGACAGAATAAGAGACACAGATGCATAGAACAATTTTATGGACTCTGAGGGAGAAGGTGAGGGTGGGACGTTCTGGGAGAATAGCATTGAAACATGTATATTATCATATGTGAAACAGAACACCATTCCATGTTCGATGCATGAAACAAGGGCTCAGGGCCGGGGCAATGGGATGACCCAGAGGGATGGGATGGTGAGGGAGGTGGGTGGGGGTGTCCAGGAAGGGGAACACATGTAAACCCATGGCTGATTCATGTCAATGTATGGCAAAAACTATTACAATATTGTAAAGTAATTAGCCCCCAACTAAAATAAATAAATTTATAAAAAAAAAAAGAGGGTTCCCATTTTGCCACACCCTCTCCAGCATTTATTGCCTGTAGACTTTTTGATAGTAGGCATTCTGACTGGTGTGAGATAGTACTTCATTGTGGTTTCGATTTGCATTTCTCTGATAATGAGTAATGTTGAGCATCTTTTCATGTGTTTGTTAGCCATCTGTATGTCTTCTTTGGAGAAATGTCTGTTTAGTTCTTGGGCCCATTTTTTTACTGGGTCGTTTATTTTTTTAGTATTGAGATGAATGAGCTGTTTGTATATTTCGAGATTAATTCTTTGTTTATTGCTTCATTTGCTATTATTTTCTCCCATTATGAAAGGTATCTTTTCAACTTGCTTATAGCTTTCTTCGTTGTGAAAAAGCTTTTAAGCTTAATTAGTTTCCTTTTTTGTGCAAAAGCTTTTAATTTTAATTAGGTCCCATTTGTTTATTTTTGCTTTTATTTCCATTACTCTGGGAGGTGGGTCATGGAGGATCCTGCTGTGATTTATGTCAGAGAGTGTATTGCCTATGTTTTCCTCTAGGAGTTTTATAGCTTCTGGTCCTACTTTTAGATCTTTAATCCATTTGGGGTTTATTTTTGTGTATGGTGTTAGAAAGAGTTCTAGTTTCATTCTTTTACAAGTGGTTGACCAGTTTTCCCAGCACCACTTGTTAAAGAGATTGTCTTTTATCCATTGTATATTTTTGCCTCCTTTGTCAAAAATAAGGTGTCCATAGGTATGTGGATTTATCTCTGGGCTTTCTGTTTTGTTCAATTGATCTATATTTCTGTCTTTGTGCCAGCACCATACTGTCTTGATGACTGTAGCTTTGTAGCATAGTCTGAAGTCAGGCAGGTTGATTCCTCCTTTACCATTCTTCTTTCTCATGATTGCTTTGGCTGTACGAGGTTTTTTGCATTTCCATTCATATTGTGAAATTACTTGTTCTAGTTCTGTGAAAAATGTTTAAAAAGCTGAAAACAGATCTGCCATATGACCCATAAATCCCAGAGCTGGGCATACATGCTGAGAAAGCCAGAATTGAAAGAGTCATGTGTACCCCAATATTCATCACAGCACTGTTTACAATAGCTAGGACATGTAAGCAACCTAGATGTCCATCGGCAGATGAATGGATAAGAAGGTTGTAGTGCATATAGACAATAGAATATTACCCAGGTATTAAAAAATACACATTTGAATAAATTCTAATTAGGTGGATGAAACTGGATCCTATTATACAGAGTGAAGTAAGTCACAAAGAAAACACCAATATAGTATATTAACAGATATATATGAAATTTAGAAAGATGATAACGATGACCTAATATGCGAGATAGCAAAAGAGACACAGATGTAAAGAACAGACTTTTGAATTATGTGGGAGAAAGTAAGGGTTAGATGATTTGAGAGAATAGCATTGAAACATGCATATTACCATACGTGAAATGGATCATCAGTTCAAGTCGGATGCATGAAATAGGAAACTCAAAGCTGGTACACTGGGACAATCCAGAGGGATGGGATGGGGAGGGAGGTAGGAAGGGGGTTCGGGATAGGGGACACATGTACATTCATGGCTGATTCATGTCAATGTATGGCAAAAACCACCACAATATTGTAAAGTAGTTAGCCTCCAATTAAAATAAATTAATTTTTTAAAAGTGAAGGAGAAAAAAAGAAAAAAATCTTAAAATGAATTTTTTTTTTCTTTTTTGACAAGAAACACAAAGAGGATTGCTCCATAGCACCACAAAAGGCTAATATGGAAATGAAAATATGTAGGGGGAATAACCCATGTGATTTATAAGAAAAAAAGAAAAAAATCTTAATTTTTTTTTTTTAACGAGGAAAACTCCACAGCATTGCTAAAGGCTAGTGTGAAGGTGAAGATATGTTGGGGGAATAAACAGTGTGATTTATAAAAGAAGAAACAAACAAACAAACAAACAGAAAAAAAAAGACATTTTAAAACGGTTCTCAAGGTTTTAGCTCTTGGTTGTGGAGTCTGCCCCTGTGGATGGGGTTGGGTTAGAGTCCTGTGATGTTTTCCTGGTTGGGGGAGCTTGTGCCTGTGTTCTGGTTGCTGGAGCTGGATCTCGTCTATCTGAAGGGCAGTGAACTGTCCAGTAGTAGATTTTGGAGTGTCTAGGGACTCAGATGCCTTTGGGCAGTCCTTTTAGCTTTTGCGGTGTTGGGAGCATCTATATCCGTAGCTGCTTCACAGTGGCCCACTCAACATATCTGCAGTGCAGCCGGCCCCCTACTTGTCCCTGGGATCATCACTGGTGCTTCTGTTCCCTTGTCCCACCCTGCGCTGCTGGCAGAAACTTTCTAGGTAGGTGCTTGTGTGGATCCTTCTGAGGCACGGTCACTTGTGTGCTTCCCTCAGCCCCTGAGCTCACCCTCTGCTTCACGGGGCTTGTGTGCACTTGTTTCATCTCACTGCCTGCACTCTCTGTCACCGGGTTATTTGTTCTTCTTTCAGTTATGCCAGGAGGGTTATGTGCGCTGCCCAAGTTTGTGTGCCTCCTCTCTATTGGCACCCCAGACCGGCCCTTTGTGCCAGCCGTTTGTTACACGCGGCTAATTGGGCCTGCCCTCTGTGCTGCAAGCGTTGTGGATTGTGGCTGGGTTTGTTTGCCACTCCACTCTCGGTTCCCTGAGCCCACCGTCTATTTGGGGACACGGTCCAGGAGCTGTTAAGGGGCTGAGAAGTTCAGCTTTCTCTGTTTACTGCCCTTTAAGACCCTGCTTTGCCTGGTCTTCTGAGATTTCATAGCTCCTCTTTGGTCCCAACTGTGAGGGAATTTCCCTGTGCACGGGAACTCCTCCTGTTTCAGGGCTCCCTTTCTCCCTTGGGGCTCCTGCCCAGAAGTTCTCTGTCTTTTGATGTCTCCCTCCCCTCTACCTCATTTCAGGGAGCTTAGCCTGTCCCCCTGGAGGCCTGGGATCTTCTGCTGTCATTAAAGGTTGCCTTGTAGGAGTTGTTTCATATCTTGATGAGTTTTTGATGTATTTATGGGGAGGCTGGCGATCTGCCCATCTTACTTCTCCGTCATCTTCTTGCCAGATTTCTGTTTCCATTTGTTTGGAACGTGTTTTTCTATCCCCTCGCTATCATTTTGTGTGTATATTTATATCTGAAGTGAGTCTCAGCATAAATGTATATGCCATGTTTTTTAATCATTCAACCACTTTATGATTTTGATTGAAGAATTCAGCCCATTACATTTAAAGTGATTATTAATAGGCACATACTTATTTTAATTCTGTTAATGTTTTAAGGTTTCCTTTGTAGTTCTTTTTTGTTCCTTTTTTCTTTCACTCTCTTCCCTTATAATTTGGTCACTCTTTATTGCTTTGTTTGAATTCCTTTCTCCTTTTTGTTCATATATCTATCATAGATTTTTGATTTGTGTTTACATAAACGTGTGTGTGTCCACCATGAGGTTTATATTTACATTTTTATTTCCTTCTCCACATTTAATGTTTCCTGACATCATGTTTTGCATCTTTTTGTTTTGTGTATCTCTTAACTACTAACTGTGGATATAGATGATTTTACCACCTTTGTCTTTTAATATTTTTAGTAGCTTTATAAACCTACATGTTTGCCTTTACTAAGGAGATTTTTGCTTTCTTAATATTTTTTTATTTCTAGCTGTGATCTTATCTTTTCCACTTTCAGAGTACATTTAAAAGTTCTTGTTAAGCCAGTTCAGAGGTGCTGAACTCTTTTAGCTTTTGCTTCTCCTTTACATCTGAATGTTAATCTTGGTGGTTATGGTATCTTTGTTATAAGTCTTATTCTTTAATCATATTGAATATATGAGTTTCTGGTGAAAAGTCAGTTGATTACCTTATGGAAGTTCCTTTGTACAGACTTTCTCCCCTCTTGCTGATTTTAAGATCCTCTCTTTATATTTTATTATTTATCTGTCATTTTAAAAGTGAGATGTTTTGGTGTGGACCTCTTTGAATTCATCTTATCTTGGGACTCTGTGCTTCCTGGAGTGATGAGGGAATGGTCTCTCAGGTTGGGGAAATTTTCAACTGCTTTGTCTTCAAATAATTTCTCATTTTTTCTCATTTTGCGATCCCTATGATGCAAGTAGTAGTACATTTGATGTTGTTCCACAAATCTCTTTAACTGTCCTTATTTTTTAAATTCTTTTTTCTCTTTCTTTCCTGTTCAGCTTTGGTGATTTCCACTACTCTGTCTTCTAGTTCACTTATTTGTTTCCTTTGTATCATCTAACCACTATTATTACTTCTAGTGTAGTTTTTACATCAGTTAGTTTTTCAGCTCAGATTTGTTCTTTATATTTTCTAATGCTCCATTAAACTTCTCACTGTTTTCATTCATTCTTCTTTTGAGTTTATTAAGCACTCTTTGAGTCATTACCTACAACTCATTATCAGGTAGATTGCTTATCTTCACTCAGTTCTTCTTCTGGGCTTTTATCTTGCTTCTTCATTTAGAACACATTCCTCTGTTGTCTCATTTTGGCTAATTTCAATTTTTACTCTTTGCATTAGTTAGGTTGCTTATATTTCCCAATCTTGAATAAGTGGTCTTATGTGAGAGATATTCTGTGGGTCCTAGCAGCACACTCTTTTCTAGTCACAAGACTTATATGCCGTAGGCATGTCCCCTACATTGGCTTCATGGGCCCTTCTGTAGTGGCATGGCTATCAGTAATGGGTGCTCTGGAAGTTGGGAGCTGGCCCCTGACAAAGTTTGCTGCCAAGTCTTACCTCATGTGGAGGATATTGTCGGCTTGTTGGGTGCTCCTGGGCATTCCAAATCTTGCCCTGACACACTGGTGGGTGGGTCAGATATCACAGAAGCTGCTGTCAGGTCCAGGAATTCCAGGGATGGTTGTGGATCCTGTGGGTTCCAGGACTTGTGTTTGACCTCTGGTGGGGCAAAGTCTTGGGGCAACTGGCTGTTTTTCTGAGAGGTACCAGGGCTGGTACTGGCCAACTGGTACATGGAGACAGGCCTAGGGTGGTTGGCCATGGAACTCAGACAGGTCTTGGGAAAGTGTCAACCCTTTCCAAAGGCCTGCCTGAGAAGGATGTGTTCCCATGTAGATGGCTTTTTGGCTTGTGGTTTCCTGAACTGGTGTCAACTGGCTGTCGGGTATTTAGGCCCCCAAAGTTAATAGCATACAGAGAAGATTTCAAATGATCCTTGTCAGTACCAGTGTCCTCATGGTAGAACGAGGTCCCCAAAGTGTCTATCTCTAGTGTCTGTATCTCCAGGAGGAATCTTATCTGCCCTTGCCTTTCCAAGAGGCTCTTCAAGATCAGCAATGCGTCTAATTCAGGTCATTTCAAATTATTGCCTCTGTTCTGGGCATTCAGAGTGTGCTATTTTGTGTGTCATTTACCTGTGGTGTCTATTTTCTGGAGCCCTGTGGCTATCCTAAAAGCAAAACCTGTTGACCTTCAAACCAAATGTCCTTCTCAGTGCAGGATATACATGTAGGTTTGCCTCTCCTTTATTACTTGAAAAGAACCTCTACAGTTTTGATTATTTTATCCATTGTGGGTCACGACACATCCTGGAATGTGAAGTCAAGTGGGCCTTAGCATCACTATGAACAAAGCTAGTGGAGTTGCTGGAATTCCAGTTGAACTATTTCAAATCCTGAAAGATGATGCTGTGAAAGTGCTGCACTCAATATGCCAGCAAATCTGGAAAACTCAGCAGTGGCCACAGGACTGGAAAAGGTCAGTTTTCATTCCAATCCCAAAGAAAGGCAACACCAAAGAATGTTCAAACTACTGCACAATTGAACTCATCTCACATGCTAGGAAAGAAATGCTCAAAATTCTCCAAGCCAGGCTTCAGCAATACGTGAACCGTGAACTTCCAGATGTCCAAGCTAGTTTTAGAAAAGGCAGAGGCACCAAAGATCAAATTGCTAACATCTGCTGGATCATCAGAAAAGCATGAAAGCTCCAGAAAAACATCTATTTCTGCTTTATTGACTATACCAAAGCCTTTGACTGTGTGGATCACAATAAACTGTGGAAAATACTTAAAGAGATGGGAATATCACGCCATCTGACCTGTCTCTTGAGAAACCTGTATGCAGGTCAGGAAGCAACAGTTAGAACTGGACATGGAACAACAGACTGGTTCCAAATAGGAAAAGGAGTACGTCAAGGCTGTATATTGTCACCCTGCTTATTTAACTTATATGCGGAGTACATCATGAGAAACGCTGGGCTGGATGAAACACAAGCTGGAATCAAGATTGCTGGGAGAAATATCAATAACCTCAGACATGCAGATGACACCATCCTTATGGCAGAAAGTGAAGAAGAACTAAAGAGTCTCTTGATGAAAGTGAGAGAGGAGAGTGAAAAAGTTGGCTTAAAGCTCAACATTCAGAAAACTAAGATCATGGCATCTGGTCCTATCACTTCATGGGAAATAGATGGGGAAACAGTGGAAACAGTGTCAGACTTTACTTTTTGGGCTCCAAAATCACTGCAGATGGTGATTGCAGCCATGAAATTAAAAGACACTTACTCCTTGGAAGGAAGGTTATGGCCAATCTAAATAGCATATTTAAAAGCAGAGACATTACTTTGCCAACAAAGGTCCATCTAGGCAAGGCTATGGTTTTTCCAATACTGATGTATGGATGTGAGAGTTGGATGGTGAAGAAAGCTGAGCCCCGAAGAATTGATGCTTTTAAACTGTGATGTTGGAGAAGACTCTTGAGAGTCCCTTGGACTGCAAGGAGATCAAAGCATTCCATCCTAAAGGAGATCAGTCCTGGGTGTTCATTGGAAGGACTGATGTTGAAGCTGAAACTCCAATACTTTGGCCACCTCATGCGAAGAGTTGACTCACTGGAAAAGACCCTAATGCTGGGAATGATTGAGGGCAGGAGGAGAAGGGGACGACAGAGGATGAGATGGTTTGTTGACATCACCGACTCAATGGACATGGGTTTGGGTGGACTCCGGGAGTTGGTGATGGATAGGGAGGCCTGTTGTGCTGCGATTCATGGGGTCACAAAGATTTGGACACGACTGAGCGACTGAACTGAACTGAACTTAATCAGACGGTGTAGGTCTTCACTATCCTGCATCTCCTTTCCTCTAACCAATATCGGTATGGTTCCTTCTTTATACCTTTAGTTGTGGAAAAACTTTTCTCCTAATCTTTAGGTCCTTCTCATCAATAGTTGCTCTATAAATGGTTGTAATTTTGGTATCCATATGGGAGGAGGTGAATTCAGTGTCTTCTTACTCTTCCATGTTGGCCACTCTTTGCTATTGCTCTGATTATTTTATTGAATGATTACACTTATACTAAATGTGAAGAATAAGCAAACTAATAGATGCACAAAGTAGATTTGTGGCTGTCTAAGTCTGTGGAGGTGTAGAGTGGCTGCTGACAGGTATGAGGTTTGTTTTGCTTTTTCAAATTGCTTTTTATTGGAGTATAGTTGCTTTAATTTTACATTAGATGTATGATCATCATACTGTACACCCAACATGGATGAAATACATGCTTTTAATGCTATTCCAGAATTAATGGTAAAATCTATAGAAAGAGGAAATGGGAGACAAATGAAAAACAGTACACAGGGAAAATGTCGTGCCACGATGAAGGACAAACCACCAGAAGATTAGGAAATAACATGGAAGAGATTATTCAACACACTTCTCAGAAAGAATCAGTCCTGATGACACCTTAAACTTGTATTTCTAGCCTTCAGATGTAAGATAGTACATTTTTTACATTTAAGTAGCCCAGTTAGTGGTACTGTGTTACAGCAACTCTAGCAAACTAACAGAATTTTAACAAACTACGAAAAGGTGATGGTTATAGACTCTTAAAAGATGCTATTTCAATTTAAGATATAGGTGGGTCAAAATGGTAGAGTAAGAAGACTTTGAGTTCATCTCCCCTCATGAACACATCACAACTATAATTAAGTATAGAGTAAATATTTCTAAGAATGACCTAAAAACTAGCAGAACAGTTCTACAACTAGGGATGTAAAGTAAAAGCCATACAGAGCCTGATAGGAGGGGAGAAGAGGTAACATATCTGGGAGTCACATCTTTAGGTGGTGACCCAGAAAAGGAGGAGTATATCATACAGTTGCTCTCCTTGGGAAGCAAGGGGTACTTAAGAGACAACCCATTCCAGGGTCCTGACACCAGAAAAGGAACCCCCATAAATGGTCTAAAAGCCAGTGGGAAATAGCAGATAGCTGTAAGAAACTGGGAGAAGACAATGGCACCCCACTTCAGTATTCTTGCCTGGAAAAATCCCATGGGTGTAGGAGCCTGGTAGGCTACAGCCCATGGGGTCAATAGGAGTTGGACACGACTGAGTGACTTCCCTTTCACTTTTCACTTTCATGCATTGGAGAGGGAAATGGCAACCCACTCCAGTGTTCTTGCCTGGAAAATCCCAGGGACGGGGGAGCCTGGTGGGCTGCTGTTTGTGGGGTCGCACAGAGTAGGACACGACTGAAGCAACTTAGCAGCAGCAGCAGCAGTAAGAACCTGAGACTACAGTCCTAAAGGATGTGCATATATATTCGCTTACTCTCAGTCCTAGTGTGAAGGCAGTGGATTAAAAATTTCCAGCTGTTCTGCCTGGTCCTGCAGTACTACCCTACCATGTATTATTCTACAACCTGCACCAACCCTGGCTCATACACGTCCTCCTTTGGCACTGCTCCCCACTAAGATGGAGGACACCATTGCCAATGCATGTTATGGCACCTGAGAAGGATCAGAGATTTCTCGGTAGCATGGCTCCAACCCCTCCAGCCCCAACTTCACGTCTAGCCAAGACATGTGCACTGAGAAAAAAGAACTAGCTAAGAAGTGCATTTCCAAGCACTCAGGCCCTTATCATACCACCAATCAATTGGAGACTACCATCACAAAAGAGAAAAGCCCATCTCCACGAAGGTTCCTGCTATAGTTGTTGTGGCCCTAGCCCTACTCTGACAGGGTGATAACAATCATTGAGCATAGGCAAAACCCCATCTTGCACCTGGCTCAGTCTTTAGCTTCTCCAACTCCAGCCCTATTTCCCACCATAGCAGGGTTGCCAGCACACCCTAGAAGAAGACACAGCTAACTCTCAATTAAGATTTAGCTCTTCCACAAAAGACACCTGACACATGCAGATAGCATGGGGATGCTACCACACAAGATTATTATTTCAAGACTGAGAGAGGTAACTGTTTAATCTAATTTCATAAAGACAAGGAGAGAAATTTAACGAAGTGAGAAAACAAAGAAATATATATATTTTTTAAAAAGACAAAATCATAGAAAATACCTTAATACATATTTAAAAAAAAGAAAAAGAACTTACCTGATAAAAAGTTCAAAGAAATAGCAACAAAAATGCAAATTGAACTTGGAGAAAGATTAGATGAACATAGTGAGAACTAAAACAAAGGACTAGAAATATAGATAAGAACCAGTCAGAGCTGAAAAATACAATAATTAAAATGAAAAATACACTGGAAGGAGTTAACAGCAGATTAGGTGATACAGAAGAATAAGCAACTTGGAAGACAGATCAGTAGAAATCACCAATCAGAATAGCCCCCTCGCCCCAAAATAAAATTAATGTGAGATGTATAGAGGACCTCTTTTACTCATGAAGTGTACTAACATTCACATTATAGAGATTTCAGAAGGAGAAGAGACAGAGAAAGGGGTAGAAAATATATATGATAAAATTATGGCTAATACCTTTCCTAACTTGATGAAGGAAACAGATATCAAGGTACAGGAAGCAGAGTCTTGGTGGGCATGAGAAACGGTCCTGTGAAGGCTCTTTCTGGCCTGGCCATGGAAGACGGCATTCCCTAGTGCACAGGCAGTCCTGGGATACTAGAGAAATGGTGGTGGGAGCCTGGTGAGTGGGCAGCTCCAGTGGAGAATCATAAAAAAATGGTTATGATAATTTCTCTGTCAACTTGAACTGAAATAGAAAACATCTGTGAGGTGATCAAGTCTTAAGATTACTGTAAGAGAAGGACTGAAACACAGAGGCAAGAGGCTTAACTGCAGAACTTTAGAACACCAGAGAACTCCTGACTTCAGGGAACATTAATAGACAAGAGATCACCCAAAAGTCTCCATACCTACACTGAAACCAAGCTCCACCGAAGAGTCAACAAGTTCCAGTGAAAGACACACCATGTTAACTATCCAGCAAATCAGGAACATGACCCTGGACATTAAAAGATGGTCTGCCCAAAGCCATGAAAAGCTCATAGACACCCCAAACTCACTACTGAAATCTTCACTGCACTCCAAAGAGAAGAGATCCAGCCCTACCTGCCAGAACACAGACACAAGTTTCCCAAACCAGGGAACCTTGACAAGCCACTGGTTCAAGCCCACCCACAGGGAGCAGACTTCACAACTAACAGGAACCACAAGCTTCCAGCCTGCAGAAAGAGCACCCCAATCACATAAATCTAAACAAAATGAAAAGGTAGAGTAATATTCAGCAAGTGAAGGAACATGATAAACACCCACCAAATCAAAGAAAAGAGGAGGAGATAGGGAGTCTACCTGAAAAATAATTCAGAATAATGATAGTAAACATGGTCTAAAATCTTGAAAACAAAACAGGGTTATAGATAAACAGACTAGAGACAAGGATTGAGAACATGCAAGAAATTTTTAACAGGGACCTAGAAGAAAGAAAGAGTCAATCAATAATGAACAATGCAATAACTGAGATTAAAATCACTCTGGTGGGAACCATGAGTAGAATGACTGAGGCAGAGGGCAGGATAGGTGAAGTGAAATATGTTTCACTTGTTGGAAATAAATGAATGAATCAGAGAGGAAAAAAAATAAAAAAGAATACAAAAAAATGAGGACAACCTCAGAGACCTCTGTAATAATGTTAAATGGCCCAACATTCGAATCATAAGTGTCCCAGAATAAGAAGACAAAAAGGAAGGGCATGAGAAAATACTGGGAGGAGATAATAGTCAAAAATTTCCCTAATATGGGGAAGGAAATAGCCACTCAAGTCCAAGAAACCTAGAGAGTAGCAAACAGGATCCATCCAAGGCTAAACACACAAGACATATATTAATCAAACTAACAAAGATCAAACACAAAGAGAAAATATTAAAAGCAGCAAGGCAAAAGCAACAAATAACACATAAGGGGATCTCCATAAGGATAACAGTAGATCTTTCGATAGAAACTCTTCAGATCAGAAGGGAATGACAAGATATACTTAAAGTGATGAAACAGAAAAACCTGCAACCAAGATTACTCTACCCAACAAGGATCTCATTCAGACATGACGGAGAAATTAAAAAAGAAAAAAATTTACAGACAAGCAAAAGTTGACAGAATTCAGCACCACCAAACCAGCTCTTCAACAAATATTAAAGGATCTTATCTAGACAGGAAACACAGGAAAAGTTTATAAAAATGAACTCAAAACAAAAAAGTAAATGGTAACTGGATCATACTTATCAATAGCTTCCTTAAATGTGGATTAAATGCTCCAACTGAAAGACGAACACTGGCTGAATGGATACAAAAACAAAACTCCTTTATGTGCTGTCTACAAGAGATCCACCTCAAACCTACGGGCACATGCAGACTAAAAGGGAGTGGCTGGAAAAAGATATTTTATACAAATGGAGACCAAAAGAAAGCAGGAATGGCAATACACTTATCAGATAAAATTGACTTTGAAATAAAGACTGTGATGGGAGCGGAGCTAAGATGGCAGAGGAATAGGACGGGGAGACCACTTTCTCCCCCACAAATCTATCGAAAGAACATCTGAACGCTGAGCAAACTTCACAAAACTACTTCTGAACGCTGGCAGAGGACGTCAGGCATCCAGAAAGACAGCGCATTATCTTCGAAAGGAGGTAGGAGAAATTATAAAAGATAAAAAGAGAGACAAAAGAGTTAGGGATGGAGACCCATCCCGGGGAGGGAGTCGTAAAAGAGGAGAAATTTCCAAACACCAGGAAACCCTCTCACCGGTGGTTTTGAGGGAAGATTTCGAATCTCAGAGGGCAACATAACTGGGAGAAAAAATAAATAAAACCCACAGATTACGTGCCTAAAGGCAACTCACAGCAAAGAACCCCAGACGCTCACATCCACCACCAGCAAGTGGGGGCTGAACGGAGAGGAGCGGGCAGCACTGCTTAGGGTCAGGACTGGGCCCGAATGCCCTGAGGGCAATCTGAGGGAGCTAATGTGAGATAGCAACCTAAACTGTGGGACAGCCAGAGAGAGAGAACTATCCCACGAAAAGCCCAAATCTAAGGCACTGCCGGCCCGCTCACAGAACAAAGGACTGAGCGATACCAGAGGAGAGCTAGCCGGCTGCGGACCACCCCATCCCTCTCCGGACACAGCGGGCAGGCGGGGCCAGCCAGAGCCGGAAAGGGGCAAACTCGGCCCCAGAGAGGGCACCCCCTACCAAACTGCAAACAGGCTTCCAGTTTCTAAGCAAAGACTGCCTGAGATCATGGAAGGTCGACAGCTGCAGGGAGGGTCGCAGCCAGAGACCAGCTCCCCAGAACTAACACAAAGCACACTGGAGCCGGGTGTGCCTGTAAACCGAGGCAGGGACCAGGGAGGTGATAAGCCGCACCGCCCCAATAGGGGAGAGTGCGTTTGCCAAACTCCTGGCTGCCTGAGCTGCTCTGACCTGGAACGGCACAAACCGCGGGCCCAACTGAGTCTGCACCTTTGTGGAGTACCCGGGAACCTGAACCTGAGCGGCTTAGACCTGGGAAGTGCACGCATCTCAGGGCCCACTCCCCAGCTGAGTAACCTGAAGCCTGAGCAGGGTAGACGGGGAAAGTATACACAGCGTGAGCGGGGGCGAACCCAGTGCGGCCGAGACACTGCAAGCTCTCCACACACACGCCAGTGATACTGGTTTGCCGTGTTCCTCCCTCCCCACAGCAGGACTGAACAAGCGAAACTAAAGAGACTACCTCCGCCCCTTTGTGGCAGGGAGGAAATTAGACACTGAAGAGACCTGCAAACAGAAGCCAAATAAACAGAGGGAAGCACGTTGGAAGTGACAGGCCAACAGATTAAAATCCCTGTAGTTAAAAAAAAATAAATAAATAAAATAAAATCCCTGTAGTTAACACCGAATGCATTGAAAGGGGCCTATACATCTTGAAAAGTATAAGCAGGAACACGGATCTATCTGAACCTGAACAGACCCCACATTGCTCACAACAGCTCCAGAGAAAGTCCGGGATATATATTTTTAATATTATTATTATTTTTTAATTTTTTTCTTTCCTTTTTCTTTAAGTCCTCTATTACACATTTAATTTTCATTTTCATAACCCACTATTACCTTGCAAAAAAAAAATAACAAAAAACCCTATTTTTAAAGCAAACTGCACACATATATCTTATACTTTTTGTGTTTTCTTTTTTACTGTTTTTTTCCTGTTTTACTTTTTTTTTTTACTCTTTTACTGTTTTTTTTCCTTTTTATACTGTTTTCTTTTTTTATATTGCATTTTTTGTAAGAGTCTAACCTCTACTCTATATTTTTAATCTTTGTTTTACATAGTTGATATCAATTTTGCACATTTAAGAATACAATCTGTAGTACCCATTTTTACTCAGGAGTGTGATTATTGGCTTGATGACTCACTCCCCCTATTGACGCTCTTTCTTCTCCCCCAGGGAACCTCTATCTCCCACCCTCCTCCTTCTCTTCTCAACCCAATTCTGTGAATCTCTGAGGGTGTTCTGGGTACCGGAGAACATTTCGGGAACAGAATACTGCCCAGATCTCTCTCTCCCCTCTTGATTCCTCCCTTTCTACTCATCCTCACCTCTATGTATCCCCCCACCCCACCCTCTCTATGTATCTCTGTGAACCTCTCTGAGGGTTCCAGACTGTGGAGAGCACAGAGGGAAGTGCTTATTGGCTAGACTGCTCTCTCCACTTTTGAGTCCCCCTCTTCTCCTCCTGGTCACCTCAACCCCTGACCTTCATCTGTCCATGTAACTCAGTGAACCTCTCTGGGTATCCCTCACTGTGGAGAATCTTTTCATCATTAACCTAAAAGTTTTATTATTGACGATTTATGAATGGAGAAGTCTTGAGGCTAATACAAGAATAAGACTGAAAGCCAGAGGGAACATTAATTAATAAGAGACCATCCAATAGCCTCCACATATACACTGAAACCAAGATCCACCCAAGAACCAATAAGTTCCAGAGCAAAACATACCATGCAAATTCTCCAGCAACAGAGGAACATAGCCCTGAGCATCAATATACAGGCTGCCCAGAGGCACACCAAATCCATAGACATCTCAAAACTCAATACTGGACACTCCATTGCACTCTAGAGAAGAAATCCAGCTCCACCCACCAGAACACCAACACAAGCTCCCCCAACCAGGAAACCTTGACAAGCCACCCATCCAACCCCACCCACAGTGAGGAACCTCCACAACAAAGAGGAACTACAAACTACCAGAATACAGAAAGTCCACGCCTAACACAGCAATCTAAACAAGATGAAAAGGCAGAGAAATACTCAGCAAGTAAAGGAATATGAGAAATGCCCACCAAACCAAACAAAAGAGGAGGAGATAGGGAATCTATCTGAAAAAGAATTTAGAATAATGGTAATAAAAATGATCCAAAATCTGGAAAACAAAATGGAGTTACAGATAAATAGCCTGGAGACAAGGATTGGGAAGATGCAAGAAATGTTTATCAAGGACCTAGAAGAAATAAAAAGGAGTCAATATATAATGAATAATGAAATAAAGGAGATAAAAGACACTCTGGAGGGAACCAACAGTTGAATAGCAAAGGCAGAAGATAGGATAAGTGAGGTAGAAGATAGAATGGTGGAAATAAACGAATCAGAGAGGAAAAAAGAAAAAAGAATCAAAAGAAATGAGGAAAACCTCAGGGACCTCTGGGACAATATGAAAAGCCCCAACATTCGAATCATAGGAGTCCCAGAAGAAGAAGATAAAAGGAAAGGCCATGAAAAAATACTTGAGGAGTTAATAGTTGAAAATTTCCCTAAAATGAGAAAGGAAATAATCAAAGAAGTCCAAGAAACCCAGAGAGTCCCAAACAGGATAAACCCAAGGTGAAACACCCCAAGACACATATTAATCAAATTAACAAAGATCAAACACAAAGAACAAATATTAAAAGCAGCAAGGGAAAAACAACAAATAACACACAAGGGGATCCCCATAAGGATAACAGCTGATATTTCAATAGAAATTCTTCAGGCTAGAAGGGAATGGCAGGACTTACTTAAAGTAATGAAAGAGAATAATCTACAACCCATATTACTGTACCCAGCAAGGATCTCATTCAGATATGAAGGAGAATTCAAAAGCTTTACAGACAAGCAAGAGCTGAGGAAATTCAGCACCACCAAACCAGCTCTCCAACAAATGCTAAAGATCTTCTTCAAACAGGAAACACAGAAAGGATATTTAAACATGAACTCAAAACAACAAAGTAAATGGCAATGGGACCTTACTTATCAATAATTACCTTAAATGTAAATGGGTTGAATGCCCCAACCAAAAGACATAGACTGGCTGAATGGATACAAAAACAAGACCCCTATATATGCTGTCTACAAGAGCCCCACCTCAAAACTAGGGACACATACAGACTGAAAGTGAAGGGATGGAAAAAGATATTCCATGCAAACGGAGACCAAAAGAAAGCAGGAGTCGCAATACTCATTTCAGATAAAATAGACTTTAAAATAAAGGCTGTGAAAAGGGACAAAGGACACTACATAAAGATCAAAGGATCAATCCAAGAAGAAGAGGTAACAATTATAAATATATATGCACCCAACATAGGCGCACCACAATATATAAGGCAAATACTAACAAAAATGAAAGGGGAAATTAACAATAACACAATAATAGTGGGAGACTTTAATACTCCACTCACACATATGGATAGATCAACTAAACAGAAAATTAACAAGGAAACACAAACTTTAAATGATACAATAGACAAGTTAGATTTAATTCATATTTACACGACTTTCCACCCCCAAAACAATCAACTTCACCTTTTTCTCAAGTGCACACGGAACTTTCTCCAGGATAGATCACATCCTGGGCCATAAATCTAGCCTTGGTAAATTCAAAAAAAATTGAAATCATCCCAGCCATCTTCTCTGACCACAATGCAGTAAGATTAGACCTCAATTACAGGAAAAAAAACTTAAAAATTCCAACATATGGAGGCTAAACAACACGCTTCTGAATAACCAACAAATCACAGAAGAAATCAAAAAAGAAATCAAAATATGCATAGAAACGAATGAAAATGAAAACACAACAACCCAAAACCTATGAGACACTGTAAAAGCAGTGCTAAGGGAAAGGTTCATAGCAATACAGGCGTACCTCAAGAAACAAGAAAAAAATCAAATAAGTAAACTAACTCTACACCTAAAGCAACTAGAGAAGGAAGAAATGAAGAACCCCAGGGTTAGTAGAAGGAAAGAAATCTTAAAAATTAGGGCAGAAATAAATGCAAAAGAAACAAAAGAGACCATAGCAAAAATCAAAAAAACTAAAAGCTGGTTTTTCGAGAAGATAAACAAAATTGACAAGCCATTAGCCAGACTCATCAAGAAACAAAGGGAGAAGAATCAGATCAACAAAATTAGAAATGAAAATGGAGAGATCACAACAGACTACACAGAAATACAAAGGATCATAAGAGAGTACTACCAACAACTATATGCCAATAAAATGGACAACTTGGAAGAAATGGACAAATTCTTAGAAAAGTATAACTTTCCAAAACTGAACCAGGAAGAAATAGAAGATCTTAACAGACCCATCACAAGCACGGAAATCGAAACTGTAATCAGAAATCTTCCAGCAAACAAAAGCCCAGGACCAGACGGCTTCACACAGGAATTCTACCAAAAATTTAGAGAAGAGCTAACACCTATCCTACTCAAAGTCTTCCAGAAAATTGCAGAAGATGATAAACTTCCAAACTCATTCTATGAGACCACCATCACCCTAATTCCAAAACCAGACAAAGATGCCACAAAAAAGGAAAAGTACAGGCCAATACCACTGATGAACATAGATGCAAAAATCCTTAATAAAATTCTAGCAAACAGAATCCAACATCATATTAAAAAGATCATACATCATGACCATGTGGGCTTTATCCAGGAATGCAAGGTTTCTTTAAAATACACAAATCAATCAATGTAATACACCACATTAACAAATTGAAAGATAAAACTATATGATTATCTCAATAGATGCAGAAAAAGCCTGTGAAAAAATTCAACATCCATTTATTATAAAAACCCTTCAGAAAGCAGGAATAGAAGGAACATATCTCAACATAATAAAAGCTATATATGACAAACCCACAGCAAACGTTATCCTCAATGGCGAAAAATTGAAAGCATTTCCCCTAAAGTCAGGAACAAGGCAAGGATGCCCACTTTCACCACTACTATCCAACATAGTTTTGGAAGTTTTGGCCACAGCAATCAGAGTAGAAAAAGAAATAAAAGAATCCAGATAGGAAAAGAAGAAGTAAAATTCTCACTGTTTGCAGATGACATGATCCTCTACATAGAAAACCCTAAAGACTCTACTAGAGCTAATCAATGAATATAGTACAGTTGCAGGATATAAAATTAATACACAAAGATCCCTTGCATTCCTATACTCCAATAATGAGAAAAAGAAAGAGAAATTAAGGAAACAATACCATTCACCATTGCAACAACAACAACAAAAAAAATACTTAGGAATATATCTACCTAAAGAAACAAAAGACTTATATATAGAAAACTATAAAACACTGATGAAAGAAATCAAAGAGGACACAAACAGATGGAGAAATATACCGTGTTCATGGATTGGAAGAATTAATACAGTGAAAATGAGTATACTACCCAAAGCAATCTATAGATTCAATGCAATCCCTATCAAGCTACCAGTGGTATTTTTCACAGAACTAGAACAAATCATCTCACAATTTGTATGGAAATATAAGAAACCTCGAATAGCCAAAGCAATCTTGAGAAAGAAGAATGGAACTGGAGGAATCAACCCGCCTGACTTCAGGCTCTACTACAAAGCCACAGTCATCAAGACAGTATGGTACTGGCACAAAGATAGAAATATAGATCAATGGAACAAAACAGAAAGCCCAGAGATAAACCCATGCACCTATGGACACCTTATCTTTGATAAAGGAGGCAAGAATATACAATGGAGAAAAGACAATCTCTTTAACAAGTGGCGCTGGGAAAACTGGTAAACCACTTGTAAAAGAATGAAACTAGAACACTTCCTAACACCATACACAGAAATGAACTCATAATGGATTAAAGATCTAAACGTAAGACCAGAAACCATGAAACTCCTAGAGGAAAACATAGGCAAAACACTGTCCGACATAAATCACAGCAGGATCCTCCATGACCCACCTCCCAGAATGTTGAAAATAAAAGCAAAAATAAACAAATGGGACCTAATTAAAATTAAAAGCTTTTGCACAACAAAGGAAACTATATGCAAGGTGAAAAGACAGCTTTCAGATAGGAGAAAATAATAGCAAACGAAGCAACAGACAAACAATTAATCTCAAAAATATACAAGCAACTCCTGCAGCTGAATTCCAGAAAAATAAACGACCCAATCAAAAAATGGGCCAAAGAACTAAACAGACATTTCTCCAAAGAAGACATACAGATGGCTAACAAACACATGAAAAGATGCTCAACATCACTCATTATTAGAGAAATGCAAATCAAAACCACAATGAGGTACCATTTCACCCCAGTCAAAATGGCTGCTATCCAAAAGTCTACAAGCAATAAATGCTGGAGAGGGTGTGGAGAAAAGGGAACCCTCTTGCAGTGTTGGTGGAAATGCAAACTAGTACGGCCAGTATGGAGAACCGTGTGGAGATTCCTTAAAAGACTGGGAATAGAACTGCCATATGACCCAGCAATCCCACTGCTGGGCATACACACCGAGGAAACCAGAATTGAAAGAGACACATGTACCCCAATGTTCATCGTAGCACTGTTTACAATAGCCAGGACATGGAAGCAACCTAGATGTCCATCAGCAGACGAATGGATAAGGAAGCTGTGGTACATATACACAATGGAATATTACTTAGCCATTAAAAAAAACATTTGAATCGGTTCTATTGAGATGGATGAAACTGGAGCCCATTATACAGAGTGAAGTAAGCCAGAAAGAAAAACAACAATACAGTATACTAATGCATATATATGGAATTTGAAAGATGATAACTGTAACCCTATATGCGAGACAGAATAAGACACACAGATGCATAGAACAGTCTTATGGACTCTGAGGGAGAAGGTGAGAGTGGGACGTTCTGGGAGAATAGCATTGAAACATGTATATTGTCATATGTGAAACAGAACACCATTCCATGTTCGATGCATGAGACAAATGCTCAGGGCTTGGGGCAATGGGATGACCCAGAGGGATAGGATGAGGAGGGAGGTAGGAGGGGGGTTCAGGATGGGGAACACATGTAAACCCGTGGCTGATTCATGTCAATGTATAGCAAAAACTACTACAATATTGTAAAGTAATTAACCCCCAACTAAAATAAATAAATTTATAGAAAGAAAAAATATATCTAAAATAAATTCACTTTTCAAATTAAAAAAAAAAGACTTTGATATGAGACAAAGTAGGACACTACATAATGATCAAAGGATCAATCCAAGCAGAAGATATAAAAATTATAAATATATATGCACCCAACATATGAGCATCTCAATACATATGGCAAATGCTAACATGTATGAAAGGGGAAATTAACAGTAACTCAGTAATAGTGGGGACCATTAGTACAACACTCACACTTATAGATAGATCATGAAAAAGAGAAAAATTAGGAAGTAAACACAAGCTTTAAATGATACGATGAACAAGGCAGGCCTAATTGATATTTACATGGCATTTCACCCAAAAGCAAAGGATTTCACCTTTTGTTCACGTGCACAGGGAACATTCTCCAGGATAGATCACATCCTGGATCATAAAACTAGCCTCAGGAAATTTTAAAAAGTTGAAATCATTTCAAACATCTTTTCTGATCACAATGCAGTAAAATTAGATGTCAACTACAGGAAAAAAAACTATAAAAAATACAAACATATGGAGGCTAGACACTAATGAATTACCAACAGATCACAGAAGAAATTTAAAAAAAAAGGGAAAGAAAAATATCCATGGAGACAAATGAAAATGAAAACACAATAACCCAAAACATTGTTTTAGTAAAGGCTGTGCTAAGAGGGAGGTCCAGTGCAATACAAGCCACCTCAAAAAACTAGAGAAACATAAAATAAAGAACCTTAGTTACATCTAAAACAAACAGAAAAGAAGATAAGAATGTTAAAGTTAGCAGAAGGAAAGAAATCACAAAAATCAGAGCAGAAATAAGTGAGAAGAAACGTAGGAGCCTATAGCAAAGATCAACAAAACTAAAAGCTGGTTATTTGAGAACATAAATAAAATAGACAAACCTTTAGCCGGATCAGCAAGAAAATAAAGGGAGAAGAATGAAATCAATAAAATTAGAAATAAAATAGAGAAATCAGAACATACAAAACAGAAATAAATAAAATCATAAGAGACTACTATAAGCAATTATATGCCAATAAAATGGACAACTTGGAAGAAATGGACAAATTCTTAGGAAAGTATAACTGCCAGATTCCAGCTCCAGCAGCCTGGGAAGCGCCTGAAGGGATGAACGGGGTCGGCGGAGAAAATGATGCAGCCTCTCACTCAAAGAACTGTGCTGCATGTTTATTTTAAGCATCAGGTTTTCTTTTATACTTTTACAAAAGCATTAGATCAGAGGTATGACATCTTCAGTTTCCCCTCACCCAGATTTATTGTCTCCATAAATCACTGTTGTCCTTCAGAATTCCCTGTTAAGTGTGCTTGTGATAACATTGTAACTCAAGTTTGTCTCTGGGCTGCATACCACATTCCTGTTTATTTCTTATCTTTCTAAATCCTGCTATACCCTAGTAACTCAAGCTCATTATCTCCTAAAAAGGCTTTTAGCTATTAGTATCTCTAAAATTCCTAGTTTCTATAAGCTATAGTAAAATATGCCAACACTACAACATACCTTAAACCTTTAGCTTCAAACTATTCTTAATTATTCCTAAATCCTAAACTCAGCAAAATTGTTTTGCCATAAACATTTCCCTTACAAGCAGGTTTCAGATAACAATGTTTCTCATGGCCTCAGGCTGCTGCCTATGTGCTCATCCTGGAACATTCTTTGTAAAAATACTTGAACAAATGTCAATAGTTAACTTTATGGATTATAACATTCTTTCTGGCCAACTCAACCGGAGGAAAGATAGAACAAGTCAGAATCACAAGACCTAACTCCTTCATCCCGGGACCGTGCCTGCGGGATGAGCAGAGGGGGTTGGGGCCGTGCCTCCATTTTGTCAGTAATTCCTAACGTGGCTCCTGACATGTAACCTTCCAAAACTGAACCAGGAAGAAACAGAAATCTTAACAGACACATCACGAGCATGGAAATCGAAACTATAATCAAAAATCTTCCAATAAACAAAAGCCTAGGACCAGATGGATTCACAAGTGAATTCTACCAAAAGTTTAGAGACAAGCTAACACCTATCCTACTCAAACTCTTCCAGAAAATTGCGGAAGAATGTAAACTCCCAAGTTCATTCTATGAGGCCATCATCACCCTAATACTAAAACCAGACTGAGATGGCACAAAAAAAGAAAACTACACACCAATAGCACTGATGAACATAGATGCAAGAATCCTCAACAAAATGCTAGCAAACAAAATCCAACAGAATATTACAAAGATCATGCATCATGACAAAGTGCACTTTATCCCAGGGATGCAAGGATTCAATATTCACATATCAATCAATGTGGTACACCATATTAACAAACTGAAAGATGAAAACCAAATGATTATCTCAATAGATAAAGAGAAGGCTTACAAAATTCAACATCATTTATGATAAAAACTCTCAAGATAGCAGGCATAGCAGGAACATACCTCAACATAATTAAAGTCATATATGACAAGCGCACAGCAGACATTATCCTCAATGACGAAAAATTGAAAGCATTTCCTCTAAAATCAAAGGGCGCCCACTCTCATCACTACTATTCAACATAGTTTTGGAAGCCATAGCCACAACAATCAGAGAATCAAAAGAAATAAAAGAAATCCAGATTGGAAAAGAAGAAGTAAAACTCTACTGTTTGCAGATGATGTGATCCTCAACATAGAAAATCCTAAAGATACCATCAGAAAATTACTAGAGCTAATCAGTGAATATAGCAAAGTTTCAGGATATAAAATTAATACACAGAAATCCCTTGCATTCCTATACACTAGCAATGAAAAAAGAGAATGAGAAATTAAGGAGAAAATCCCATTCACTCTTCCAATGAAAAGAATAAAATACTTAGGCATAAATTTACCTAAAGAAATAAAAGATATATATACATAAACACCTATCAAACACTGATGAAAGAAATCTAAGATGACACAAGTGGAGAAATGTAACATGTTGATGGATTGTAAGCATCAATTTAGTGAAAATAAGTATACGATCCAAAGCAATCTGTAGATTCAATGCAATCCCTATCAAGCTACCAATGATATTTTTTACAGAACTAGAATAAATAATTTCACAATTTGTATGAAAACACAAAAAACCTCAAATAGCCAAAGCAATCTTGAGAAAGAATAATGGAACTGGAGGAATCAACCTTCCTATTTCAGACTATACTACAAAGCTACAGTTATCAAGACAGTATGGTACTGGCACAAAGACAGAAATATAGATCAATGGAAAAAAATAGAAAGCCCAGAGATAAACCCATGAACCTATGGACACCTTAAGTTTTACGAAGGAGACAAAAAGATACAGTGGAGAAAAGACAATCTCTTTAAGAAGTCGTGTTGGGAAAACTGGTCAATCGTATGTAAGAAAGAAACTAAAACACTTTCTAACATCATAACCAAAAATAAACTCAAAAGGGATTAAAAATATAAATATAAGTTCAGAAACTATAAAAGCCTTAGAGGAAAACATAGGCAGAACAAGTAAGATCCTCTATGATGCACCTGCCAGATTATTGGAAATGTAAACAAAACTCACAGCAATATACTCTATGACATCAATCACCGCAAGATCCTCTATGACCCATCTGCCAGAGCATTAGAAATATAAACAAAAAATAAACAAGTGGGACCTTATTAAACTTAAAAACTTTTGCATAATGAAGGAATCTATAAGCAAGGTGAAAAGGCAGCCTTCTAATGGGAGAAAATAATAGCAAATGAAGCAACTGACAAAGAATTACTCTCCAAAATATACAAGCAGCTCATGAAGCTGAAAACCAGAAAAGCATAAAACCCAATCAGAAAGTGGGACAAAGACAGAGCAACCCCACTTCTGGGCATACACACTGAGGAAAGCAGAATTGAAAGAAACACATTGTACATATGCAATGTTCATTGCAATATTTTACAATAGCTAGGACATGGAAGCAACCTAGATGTCCATCAGCAGATGAATGGATAAGAAAGTTGTGTTACATATACACAATGGAATATTACTCAGCCATAAAAAAGAATGCATTTGAATCGTTCTAATGAGGTGGATGAAACTGGAGCCTATTATACAGAGTGAAGTAAGTCAGAAAGTGAAACATGGATACAGTATATTAACACATCTATATGGAATTAAGAAAGGCAATAATGATGACCCTATATGCAAGGCAACAGAAGAGACACAGATGTAAAGAACAGATTTTTGGACTCTGAGGGTGAAGGTGAGGGTGGGGTGATTTGAGAGAATACCATTGAAACATATATGTTACCATATGTAAAATAGGTGACCAGTGCAAGTTCGAGGGCATGACACTGGGCACATAAAGCCAGTGCTCTGGAACAACCCAAAGTGATATGATGGGGAGAGAGGTGTTTGGGTTCAGGATGGGGTGACACATGTGCACCCGTGGGTGATTCATGTCGATACATGGCAATAACCACCACAATATTGTAAAGAAATTATCTTCGAATTAAAAAAATAATTTTACAAAAAATTAATAAAAAATAAGGAAGTGGAGTCTCAATAAGATGATGTGAGGGCAACACATAAAAATATATCATAATTATTTTTCTGGTATTGAGTTGTTTGAGCTGCTTGTATATTTTGGAAATTAATCCTTTGTCAGTTGTTTCATTTGCTATGATTTTCTCTGATTCAGAGGGTTGTCTTTTCACCTTACTCATAGTTTCCTTTGCTGAATAAAAGCTTTTAAGTTTAATCAGGTCCCACTTGTTTGATTTTGTTTTTATTTGCATTACTCTAGGAAGTGGGTCATAGAGGGTCTTGCTTTGGGAAAAATACCTAAACAGACATTTCTTCAAAGAAGTCATACAGATTGTTAACAAACACATGAAAAGATGCTCAACAATCACTCATTATTAGAGAAATCTAAATAAAAACTACAATGAGATATCACCTCACACCAGTCAGAATGGCCATCATCAAATGTCTACAAACAATAAATGCTAGAGAGGGTGTGGAGAAAAGCGAATGCTCTTGTATTGTTGGTGGGAATGTAAACTGATACAGCCAGTATGGAAGACGGTATGGAGATTCCTTTAAAAACTAGGAATAAAACCACCATATGCCCAGCAATCCGACTCCTAGACATATACACTGAGGAAAGAAAAATTGAAAAAGACACATGTATGCTATTGTTCATTGCAGCACTATTCACAATAGCTAGCACATGGAAGCAACCTAGATGTCAATTGGCAGATGAATGGATAAAGAAGTTGTGGTACATATACACAATGGAATATTACTCAGCCATTACAAAGGAACACATTTGAGTCAGTTATAACAAGGTGGATGAACCTACAGCCTATTACACAGAGGGTAGTAAGTCAGACAGAGAAAGATAAATATCTTTCTAATGCATATATATGGAATCTAGAAAAATGGCACTGAAGAATTTACTTAAAGGGCAGCAATGGGGAAACAGACATAGAGAATAGACTTATGGACATGGGGAGAGGGGACGAGAGGGTGGGATGTACGGAGAGAGTAATATGGTGGAAACTTACATTACCATATGTAAAATAGATAGTCAACAGGAATTTGCTGTAAGGCTCAGGAAACTCAAACAGGGGCTCAGTATCAACCTAGAGGGGTTGGATGGGGAGGATTTTGGAGGGAGGTTCAAACGGGAGGGCATATATGTATACCTATGGCTAATTCATGTTTAGGTTTGACAGAAAACAACAAAATGTGTGGAAGCAAAACAATCTGAGTCACAGACTGGAAGTGAGGGGTTGAAAATAGGTACACCCCTCACTTCCAGTCTGTGACTCAAATTGTTTTGTTTCAATCTGTTAGGTCTGAAGTGGATCTCTTGTGGACAGTATATATATGGATATTGATTTTATATCCATTCAACCAGTCTATGTCTCTTGTTTGGAGCATTTAATTCATTTACATTTAAAACAATTATTAATATGTATGTTCCTATGGTAAATTTGTTAATTGTTTTTGGTCTATTTTTGTAAGTCTTTATCACTCCTTTCATCTTTTTTTTTCTCTGCTCTAGGGTGTCTTGTTTAGAGAAGTTGCTTTAGAAATTGTTGTAAACTGCTTTAGTGGTGCTATCACAAGCACGGAAATTGAAACTGTAATCAGAAATCTTCCAGCAAACAAAAGCCCAGGACCAGACGGCTTCACACAGGAATTCCACCAAAAATTTAGAGAAGAGTGAACACCGATCCTACTCAGACTCTTCCAAACTCATTCCATGAGGCCACCATCACCCTAATTCCAAAAACAGACAAAGATGCCGCAAAAAAAGAAAACTACAGGCCAATATCACTGATGAACATAGATGCAAAAATCCTTAATAAAATTCTAGCAAATAGAATCCAACATCATATTAAAAAGATCATACATCATGACCAAGTGGGCTTTATCCCAGGAATGCAAGGTTTCTTTAACATCCGTAAATCAATCAATGTAATACACCACATTAACAAATTGAAAGATAAAAACCATATGATTATCTCAATAGATGCAGAGAAAGCCTTTGACAAAATTCAACATCCATTTATGATAAAAACCCTCCAGAAAGCAGGAATAGAAAGAACATACCTCAACATAATAAAAGCTATATATGACAAACCCACAGCAAACATTATCCTCAATGGTGAAAAATTGAAAGCATTTCCCCTAAGGTCAGGAACAAGGCAAGGATGCCCACTTTCACCACTACTATTCAACATAGTTTTGGAAGTTTTGGCCACAGCAATCAGAGCGGAAAAAGAAATAAAAGGAATACAGATAGGAAAAGAAGAAGTAAAACTCTCACTGTTTGCAGATGACATGATCCTCTACATAGAAAACCCTAAAGATTCTACTAGAAAATTACTAGAGCTAATCAATGAATATAGTAAAGTTGCAGGATATAAAATTAACATGCAAAAATCCCTTGCATTCCTATACTCCAATAATGAGAAAACAGAAAAAGAAATTAAGGAAACAATACCATTCACCATTGCAACAAAAAGAATAAAATACTTAGGAATATATCTACCTAAAGAAACGAAAGACTTGTACATAGAAAACTATAAAACATTGATGAAAAAAATCAAAGAGGACACAAACAGATGGAGAAATATACCGTGTTCATGGATTGGAAGAATTAATACAGTGAAAATGAGTATACTACCCAAAGCAATCTATAGATTCAATGCAATCCCTATCAAGCTACCAATGGTATTTTTCACAGAACTAGAACAAATCATTTCACAATTTATATGGAAACATAAGAAACCTCAAATAGCCAAAGTAATCTTGAGAAAGAAGAATGGAACTGGAGGAATCAACCCGCCTGACTTCAGGCTCTACTACAAAGCCACAGTCATCAAGACAGTATGGTACTGGCACAAGGACAGAAATATAGATCAATAGAAGAAAATAGAAAGCCCAGAGATAAATCCATGCACCTATGGACACCTTATCTTTGACTAAGGAGGCAAGAATATACAATGGAGAAAAGACAATCTCTTTAACAAGTGGTGCTGGGAAAACTGGTCAAACACTTGTAAAAGAATGAAACTAGAACACTTCTTAACATCATACACAAAAATAAACTCAAAATGGATTAAAGATCTAAATGCAAGACCAGAAACTATAAAACTCCTAGAGGAAAACATAGGCAAAACCCTCTCTGACATAAATCACAGCAGGATCCTCCATGACCCACCTCCCAGAATATTGGAAATAAAAGCAAAAATAAACAAATGGGACCTAATTAAAATTAAAAGCTTTTGCACAACAAAGGAAACTATAAGCAAGGTGAAAAGACAGCCTTCAGAATCGGAGAAAATAATAGCAAATGAAGCAACAGACAAACAATTAATCTCAAAAATATACAAGCAACTCCTGCAGCTGAATTCCAGAAAAATAAACGACCCAATCAAAAAATGGACCAAAGAACTGAACAGACATTTCTCCAAAGAAGACATACAGATGGCTAACAAACACATGAAAAGATGCTCAACATCACTCATTATTAGAGAAATGCAAATCAAAACCACAATGAGGTACCATTTCACCCCAGTCAAAATGGCTGCTATCCAAAAGTCTACAAGCAATAAATGCTGGAGAGGGTGTGGAGAAAAGGGAACCCTCTTACACTGTTGGTGGAAATGCAAACAAGTACAGCCACTATGGAGAACAGTGTGGAGATTCCTTAAAAAACTGGGAATAGAACTGCCATATGACCCAGCAATCCCACTGCTGGGCATACACACCGAGGAAACCAGAATTGAAAGAGACACATGTACCCCAATGTTCATCGCAGCACTGTTTACAATAGCCAGGACATGGAAGCAACCTAGATGTCCATCAGCAGACGAATGGATAAGGAAGCTGTGGTACATATACACAATGGAATATTACTCAGCCATTAAAAAAATACATTTGAATCGGTTCTATTGAGATGGATGAAACTGGAGCCCATTATACAGAGTGAAGTAAGGCAGAAAAAGAAACACCAATACAGTATACTAATGCACATATATGGAATTTGAAAAATGGTAATGATAACCCTATATGTGAGACAGAATAAGAGACAAAGATGCATAGAACAGTCTTATGGACTCTGAGGGAGAAGGTGAGGGTAGGACGTTCTGGGAGAATAGCATTGAAACATGTATATTATCAATGTGAAACAGAACACCATTCCATTTTCGATGCATGAGACAAATGCTCAAGGCTGGGGCAATGAGATGGCCCAGAGGAATGGGATGGGGAGGGAGGTGGAGGGAGGTCCAGGAAGGGGAACACCTGTAAACCCATGGCTGATTCATGTCAATGTATGGCAAAAACTACTACAATACTGTAAAGTAATCAGCCCCCATCTAAAATAAATAAATTTATTTGAAAAAGAATAAAAATAATATAGGGTTATCGTTACCATCTTTCAAATTCCATATATATGCATTAGTATACTGTATCGTTGTTTTTCTTTCTGGCTTACTTCACTCTGTATAATGGGCTCCAGTTTCATCCATCTCAGTAGAACCGATTCAACGATAACCCTATATGCGAGACAGAATAAGAGACACAGATGCATAGAACAATTTTATGGACTCTGAGGGAGAAGGTGAGGGTGGGACGTTCTGGGAGAATAGCATTGAAACATGTATATTATCATATGTGAAACAGAACACCATTCCATATTCGATGCATGAGACAAAGGCTCAGGGCCGGGGCAATGGGATGACCCAGAGGGATGGGATGGGGAGGGTGGTGGGTGGGGTGTCCAGGAAGGGGAACACATGTAAACCCATGGCTGATTCATGTCAATGTATGGCAAAAACTATTACAATATTGTAAAGTAATTAGCCCCCAACTAAAATAAATAAATTTATTTTAAAAAAAAAAGAATAAAAAAAATTAAAAAATGGACTGTTTGCTTATAAAAAAAAAAAAGAAAAGAGAATAGGTACTCCATGCAAATGGAAAACAAAAAGAAAGCAGGAGTACCAATACTCATATCAAAAAAAAAATAGACTTTAAAATAAGAGACAAAGAAGAACACTACATAATTACCAAGGGATTAATTCAAGAAGAAGACATAATAATTGCAAATATATATGCACCCAACATAAGAGTACCTCAATATATAAGGCAAATGCTAACAGTCATAAAGGGAGAAATTGACTATAATAGTGGGGAAGACAATATCAAAGATCAATGAAACTAAAAGTTGGTTCTTTGAAAAAATAAAATTGATAAACTTTTAGCCAGACTCACCACGAACAACGAAAAAAAAAGAATAAAAGAGGGCTCAAATCAGTAAAATCAGAAATGAAAAAGGAGAAGTTACAAGTAACACCATGATAATACAAAGGATCACAAGACACCATGATGAGGTAGTTTATGACAATAAAATGGACACCATGGACAAAACGGACAGATTCTTAGGTATAATTTCTATGACTGAAACAGGAAGAAATATAAAATATGAACAGACCAATCACAATACTGAAATTTAAACACCGATTTAAAAATTTCTGATAAGAAAACTCCAGCACCAGGAGGCTTCACATGGGGAATTTTATCAAATATTTAGAAAAAAGCTAACATTTATCTTTCAGAAACTCTTCCCAAAAAATGCTGAGGAATGAAACTTGCCATATTCACACTGTAAGAGCACCATCACCATGATACCAAAACCAAAGATGCTTACAAAAATATTTTAAGGCAATATCACTGATGAACATAGACACAAAAGTCCTCAACAAAATGTTAGCAATCTGAATTGAACAATATATTAAAAAGATCAAGAGATGTTTTTCCCGGGGATGCAAGGATTTTTCAATATACACAGAAATCAATAAAGGTGATACACCACGTCAACCAATTGAAGAATAAAATCTATATGATCAACTCAGTAGATGCAGGAAAGCTTTTGACAGAATTAACACCCTCTTAAAATAAAAACTCTCAAGAAAGTGAGCATAAAAGGCACATAACTCAACATGATAAAGGTCATATATGACAAACCTACAGATAACATCATACTCAATGGTGAATTAGTAAAAGCATTTCCCCTAAGATAAGGAATGAGACAAAGATTTTCCTCTCACTACCTTTATTTAACATAGTTTAGGAAGCCTTAACTATGGCAATCGGAAAAGAAAAAGAAATAAAAGCAATCCAAGCTGGAAAAAAAGAGTTTTAACTATCACAGTCTGCTGAAGACATGCTACTGTAAATAGAAAATCCTAAGGATGCTACCAGAAACCTACTAGACTTCAATAATGAATTTAATAAAGTTGCAGGTTACAAAATTAATACACATAAATCTGTTGCATTTCTGTACACTAAAAACAAAAGGCCAGAAAGAGAAGTCCAATAAACAATCCCATTTACCATCACTAGAAGAGTAAAATGCCTAGGAGTAAGTCTACTTAAAGAGATAAAATATCTGTACTCTGAAAATCATAAGAAACTGATGAAAGAAATCAAAGATGACATGAACAAATGGAAAGATATAGCATTTGGGGGGTATTAGAAGAATTAATATTGTCAAAATGCCTATACTACCCTAGGCAATCTACAGATTCAATGGACTCACTATTCAGTGGAATCACTATTCCAATCAAACATTGGAATAACTTGGTACAATGGAAAAGCACCAAGGATATTTTTCACAAAACTGTGGTAGGGGGGACCTTAAAATTTGACACAAAAGACCCTGAGTAGCCAAAGCAATATTGAGAAAGAAAAATGGAGCTCAAAGAATCGGGGTCCCTGACTTCAGATTGTACTATAAAACTATAGTCATCAAAACACTATGGTACTGGCACAAAAATAGAAATATAGAACGGTGGAACAGGACAGACTGCCGAGAAATAGACCCATGAACCTATAGTCAATTAATATATAACAAGAGACAACACTATAAAATGAAATAAAGACAATCTTTTTTTAATATATTGTGCTGGGAAAACTGGACAGCTACATGTAAAAAAGTGAAATTAGATCATTCTTTAAGACCATACACAACAATAAATTCAAAATGGAGTAAAGTTCTAAATGCCAGATAGGACAATATGAAACTCTTAAGAAGAAAACGTAGGCTGAATATTCTGTGACATAAATCATAGGAAGATCTTGTTTGATCTATCTCCCAGAGTAGGGAAAATAAAAACAAAAATAAACAAATGGAAATTAATTAAACTCTAAAGCTTTTGCACAGTGAAGGAAACCATAAAATGAAAAGACAATCCACATAGTGGGAGAAAATATTTGCAAATAATGTGACTGACAAGAAATTCGTCTCCAAAATTTACAGTTTATGCAGCTTAATGCCATCAAAACAGACAACCCAATCAAAAAATTGGAAGAAGGTCTAAATAGACTTTCTCCAAAGAAGTCATACAGGTGGCCAAGAAGCACTTGGAAAGATGTTCAATATTGCTCTTTATCAGAGAAATGCACATTAAAACTACAGTGGGATATCACCTCACATCAGTCAGGATGGCTATCATCAAAAAAATCCTAAATGCTGGTAAAGGTATGAAGAGACGGGAACCCTTCTATACTCTTGGTGGGAATGTAAGTTGGCATAGCCACTGTAGAGAAAAACATGGAGGTTCCTTTAAAAAAAAAAAAAAAAACTAAAAAGAGAGCTACCATATGATCCTGCTGTCTCATTCCTGGGCATATATCTGGAAAAATACATAGTCTGAAAGGGTATGCATCTCAGTGCTCATTGCAACACTATTTCCAATAGCCACAATTGGAGGCAACTTAAATGTCCAAAAACAGGTGAATGGATAAAGATGTGGTACCTATGTACAATGGAATATTGCTCAGCCATTAAAAAGAAAGAAAGAATGTCATTTGTAGCAACATGGATGGACTTAGTGAGTGTCATACTGAGTGAAGTAAGTCAGACATAAAAAGAGAAATATCCTATGGTATTGCTTATATGTGGAACCAAAAAAAAAGAAAAAAGATCCAAATGAACCTATTTACAAGACATAAGCAAACTTAAATCTGAGAGAATGAACTTGTAGTTACCAGAGGAAAAGGGACAGGGGAAGGGCTTTTTAGGGAGTATGGTATTAACATGTACACACTGTTATATTTAAAATGGATAACCAACAAGTACTTCCTATATAGCATAGGGGAATCTGGTCAATATTATGTAACAAGCTAATTGGTAAAAGAATTTGAAAAAGAATAGATGTATATATCACTGAATCACTTTTGCTGTGCTCCTGAAACTAAAACAACATTGTTAATCGACTATACTCCAATGTAAAATAAAAAGTTTAAAAAACAAAGAAAAAATTTAAAAAATAATAATGAAAGTATTACAATAGTTTAAATATAAATCAAGGAGCAGGCTTTTATGAATGGGGAGGGAGAAAAGCAATTCAGATTTTCATTTCATAAAACAATTCATACATAGTGACCTATGGAGTATATAAATTACAGCTGAGCTTCAAAAATACTATATAAGCTTAACATAATACTGTATTTTCCCAATGAATCTTATTAATATTCTTTCTAAGTATAAAAAAAATGGAAGCTTGGATTCTTCAACTTAACAAATTATGTAAGATCTTATTCTGGTCTCTCAACTTTTTTTGCTATAGTTCTTTAATATCATCAATATAATTGATTTCTTTCTCCTTGAGTTGAGTGTTTATTTTTTATTCTGGAGTGGATTGCCACTTCCTTCTCCAATAATGTTGGTTGTTGATTTGTAATATATTCCTCTTATTCTATTGAGGTATGCTTCCTCTAAAATAATTTTGTTGAGTTTTTAAATCATGAATGGATAAATTTTATCAAATGCTTCTTCTGCATCTATTGAGATGATCAGATTATTTTTATAAGTCCTTTGGTTAATATGGTATATCACACTGATTGATTTGTGGGAATTAAACTATTCTTGCATTCCTGGAAAAAATTCTACCTGATTATGATATATGGTCTTTTTTCTGTATTTTGAATTTGATTTGTTCATATTGTATTGAAGATTTTGCTTATGTATTCATCAGGGATATTGGCCCATCATCTCCACATTGACTGTGCAGGGCCAGAAATCATGGGTCTAGGACACAGTTGTGAGCAAGATCTGCTTCCCCCAGCATAATGGCAAGTCCTGACTTGGTAAGGGACTGCACTTTTGTTTTATTTTGTTTTTTCTTTGAATTGATTTCTTATTCTGTTGTGGCCAGAAAAGAGGCTTGATTTCAAGCTTCTTTAATTTATTAAGACTTGTTTTGTGGCCTAGCATGTGATCTATGCTTAAGAATGTTCCATGCACAGTTTAAAAGGATGCACATTTTGCTGATTTTGGATGGAATGTCTTGCAGATATCTATTAAATCCATCTGGTCTAATGTGTCATTTAGGATAACTGTCTGTTTATTGATCTTTTTGGTATGAACCATTTATCCATTTTTGTAAGAGTATTAAAGTCCTCTGTTGTTGTTCAGTCATGAAGTTACGTCCAACTCTTTGCAATCCCACGGACTGCAGTACACAAGGCCTCCCTGCCCCTCACCATCTCCCAAAGTTTGCCCAAGTTCATGTTCATTGCATCAGTGATGCTGTCCAGCTATCTCATCCTCTGACACCCTCTTCTCTTTCTGCCCACAACCTTTCCCAGCATCAGGGACTTTTCCAATGAGTCATCTGTTTGCATCAGATGACCAAAATACTGGAGCTTCAGCTTCAGCATCAGTCCTTCCAGTGAATATTCAGGGTTGATCTCCCTTAAGATTGACTGGTTTGATCTCCTTGCTGTCCAAGGGACTTCCAGGAGTCTTCTTCAGCAGCACAGTTCGAAGGCATCAATTCTTTGGCATTCTGCCTTCTTTATGGTTCAGCTTTCACAACTGTACATGATCACTGGGAAGATCGTAGCTTTGACTATACAGACCTTTGTTGGCAGAGTAAAGTCTCTGATTTTGGGCACGCTGTCTAGGTTTGCCATCACTTTCCTTCCAAGAAACAAGCATCTTCTGATTTCATGGCTGCTATCACCAACTGCAGTGATTTTGGAGCCCAAGAAGAGGAAATCTGTCACTACTTCCACATTTTGCCTTTCTATTTGTCATGCAATAATGGGGCCAGATGCCATAATATTAGTTTTTTGTTTTTTCTAATATTTAGTCTTAAGCCAGCTCTCTCACTCTCCTCCTTCACTCTCATCAAGAGGCTCTTTAGTGCCTCTTCACTTTCTGCCATTAGAATGGTATCATCAGCATATCTAAGGTTGTTGATGTTTCTTCCACCTATCTTGATTACAGCTTGTAACTCATCCAACCCAATATTTCTCATGATGTGCTCAGCATGTAAGTTAAACAAGCAGGTGACAGCAGACAGCCCTGTCGTACTCTTTTCTTGATCTTGAACAAATAAGTTGTTCCATACAGGGTTTTAACTGTTGCTTCTTGGCCTGCATAGAGGTTTCTCAGGAGGCAGATAAGATGGTCTGGTATTCCCATCTCTCTAAGAGCTTTCCACAGTTTTTCATGATCCAAACAGTCAAAGACCTTAGCATAGCCAATGAAACAGAGATAGATGTTTTTTTCTGAAATTCCCTCTATTTCTCTATAATCCAGGGACTGTTGGCAATTTGATCTCTAGTCCTTCTTCCTTTTCTAAACCCAGCTTGGACATCTGGGATTTCTTGGTTTGTATAACGCCAAAGCCTAGCATGCAGGATTTTAAGCATGACCTTACTAGCATGGGGGATGAGTGCAATTGGCCTATGTTTAGCACATTCTTTGGTACTGCCCTTCTTGGGAATTGGCATGAGAATTGACCTTTTCCAGTCCTGTGGTCACTACTGGGTCTTCCAGATTTGCTGACATAATGAATGTAAAACCTTGATGGCATCACCCTTTAGGGATCTAAATAGGTCTGCTGGAATTTCATCGCATCCACTAGTTTTATTAACAACAGTGCTTCTTAAGGCCTACTTGACTGCGTACTCTGGAATGTCTGGCCCTAGGTGAATAACCACACAGTCACAGCAATCTGGTTCATTAAGATCTTTTAAATACAGTTCTTCTGTGTATTCTTTCCATCTCATCATGATCTCTTCAGTGTCTCCTAAGTCTTTCCAATTTTTATCCTTTACTGTGTCCATCTTTGGGTGGAATGTTCCCTTGACGTTTCAAGTTTTCCTGAAGAGACCTCTAGTCTTTACCCTTTTGTTGTTTTCTTCTATTGTTAAGCACTGTTCACTGAAGAAGTCCTTCTTATCTCTTCTAGCTATTCTTTCAAAGTATGCATTTAATTGGATGTGTCTTTCCCTCTCTGCCTCGCTTTTTGCTTCTCTTCATTATTCCTCTATTTGTAAGGCTTCCTCAGGTAACCACTTTGCCTTTTTGGAACTAGACTCAAGGGACTAGATTTAGTTAACAGTGTGCTTGAAGAACTATGGACAGAGGTCTGTAATATTGTACAGGAGGCAGCAAACAAAACCATCCCCAAAAAATAAAAGCAAAAAAAGCATTAAAGTCTTATAATACTCTTATTATATTACTGTCAATTTCTCCCTTTATGTCTGCTAATGGTTTCTTTATAATTAGGTGCATATATTTTTTTATGAAAGCTATATCTTCTTGGATTGACTCCTTTATCATTATATAATGCCCACTTTGTGTTTTGCTGTAGACTTTCTTTTAAAGTTTTATAAACATCTTGCTACCATAATCTTTTCATTTTTACTTACATGGATTATCCTTTTCTATCTCTTCACTTTCAGGTGGTGTGTCCTGTTTTGTAGTTAATCTCTTGTAGGCAGCCAATATACAGGTCTTCTTCTTCTTTTTTTTTTTTCTGATTAGACCATTTAGTCCATTTACACTCAGTCTTTATGAATAGACATAGACTTATTGCCACTTTTTTTAATTGTCATTTTGCTTTCCTGCTGTTTTTTAGTTATTCTATTCTTTTATCCATCTTTTAGTCAATTCTTTATGGGTTGACTTTTTCTTTCTTTCTTTCGTTTTCATATCTATTATAGCTTTCTCATTTGTAGCTATCATAAGGTTTGTGTATATATAGGAACCTACAAATATATGTACAGGTTTTAAACAAATAGTCATTTAAGTTCACATAAGGCAAGAAACTATAAAATTCTTGGAGGACAACATAGGTAGAACACTCTTTGATATAAATCACAGCAGTATCCTCTTTTATCCACCTCACAGAGTAATGGAAATAAAAACAAAAACTAAAAAGTGGGACTTAATTAAACTTAAAAGATCTGCACAGCAAAGGAAACTATGAACAAGATGAAAAGACAGCCCTCAGAATGGGAGAAAATAATTGCAAATGAAGCTATTGATAAAGGATTAATCTTCAAAATGTACAGCAGCCCATGAAGCTCCATACCAGAAACACAAACAATGCAATAAAAAATGGGTGGAAGATATAAACAGATATTTCTCCAAAGAAAGCATACAAATGGCTAACAATCATGGGAGATGATACTCGATATCACTCATCATTAGAAAAGTGCAAGTCACAAATACAGTGAGGTGTCAGAATGGCCATTGTGAAAATTCTACAAACTACAAATGCTGGAGAGGGTATGGAGAAAGGGGAATCTTCTTACACTGTTGCGGGGAATTTAACTGATGCAGTCACTATGGAGAAGAGTATGGAGACGCCTTAAAAACCTAGGAGTAAAACTACCATGTGCATGCATTCTCAGCCTCTTCAGTCATGTCCAACCGTTCATGACCCCACTTACTGTAGCATGCCAGGCTCCTCTGCCCATGGGATTTTCCCAGCAAGAAGGCTGGAGTGGGCTGCCATGCCCTCCTCCAGAAGAACTTCCAAACCTTAGGATTGAATCTGTGACTCCTGCATCTCCTGTATTGTAGGGCGATTGTTTACTGCTGAGCCACCAGGGAAGCTCTAAAACTACCATATGACCCAACAATCCCACCACTGGGCATATACCCTGAGAAATCCATGATTGACAAAGACATGTGTACCCCTGTGTTCATTGCAACACTATAGGCAATAACTAGGACATGGAAGCAACCTAGATGTCCATCAACGGATGAATGGATGAAGTAGTTGTGGTACATTTACACAATAGAATATTCCTCAGCCATGAAAAGGAAGGCATTTGAGTCAGTTCTACTGAGGTGGATGAACTTCGAGCTTGTTATATCAAATCTGTAAAATACAATATAAAAACACACTGTGGGGGGGGGATAAAAACATTGAGTTTTAGAATGTGTTTCAATTTAAATGACCATCATCAAGCAGATATGAAAATAAAAACCTACAATAGATATACAAAAATTAAAGAGAAAGAAAGGGTGTTTATAATCGAACACTAAAAAATCAAACGACAAGGGCAGAGACTAACAGAAGAAAAGAACAGAGAAGAGCTACAAAAGTAAAAAGAACATAAGTAACAAAATAGAAATAAGCAAATGCTCATCAATTATGGCTTTAAATATCAATGTACTAAATGCTCCAATCAGAAGACCTATGTTGGAGATTGGAATAAGTAAAAATAAACATCTATGTGCTGCCTACAGGAGACTCACTTAGAACTAATGATATACACACTGAAAGAACAGGGATTGAAAAGTTATTTCATGAAAATAAACATGAAGAGAAGCTTGTGTAGCAATACTCATATCAGACAAGTTAGAATTTGAAATAAAGTTCATAATAAAGACAAATAAGGGCGTTATATAATTACAACAAAGGCCAAGCAAAGAAGAGGATATAACATAATAAATATATGTGCACCTAATGTAGGAACACCTAAATATATAAAGCAAGTACTAATGGATGGAAAGCAGAAATAATCAGTAACTCAATAGCAGTTGGGAACTTTCCACCACACTTGCATCAATAGATAGAACATCTAGACAGAAAATCAATAACCAGTGGCCTTAACTGAAACATACAACCAGATGGTTTTAACAGATATCTACAAAATTTTACATCCTAAACAGCAACTCACACATTTTTTAAATTGGACATGGAATGTTCTCCAGGATAAATCATATACTATGTCAAATAACAAATCTCAATTAATTTAAGAAGATAGAAAGTATATCGAGCATTGTTTCCATCCTCCATGGTATACTAAAAATCAATTAATAGAAGAAAATTGAAAAACAAAACAAAACAGCAACTCAAAAATGTGGAGAAATGCTACTAAATAGAACAATGTGTCAATGAAGAATTCAAATAGGAAATCAGATATTGTGTTGAGACAAAAGAAAATTGAAACAAATTTTTCCAAAATCTTTGAGACATAGAAAAATAGTTATAAGAGGGAAGTTTTTAACAATATTAGATTTTCTCGAGGTAGAAGAAAAAAAATCTCAAACAACCTAACTTTTCATCTTAAGGTACAAGAAAAGAAGAACAAACAAAACCCAAATTCAGCAGAAAAAAAGGAAATAATAAAGACTAGAGCAGAAATAAATTAAACAAAAGCCAAAAAGTAGAGAAAAATCAATGAAACTATATAGAAAAAAGTAAATGATACTGATAAAACTTTAGCCAGACACATTATTAAAAAAAAGAAAGGGCTCACATAAACAAAAGTAGTCTAAAAGTAAGAGAATTACAACCAATACCACAAAATACAAATAATCATAAGAGAATGCTATGAAATGTTATACACCCAGAAACTGGACAACCTAGAATAAATAGATTAAGTTTAGAAACATACAATCTTCCATGACTAAATGGAAGATTATCCTGATACCAAAGCTAGACAAAAAATACTATAAAAAAGGAAAACTACAGTTCAATACCCCTGCTGCTCCTAGATGCAAAAATGCTCAATGAAAGAGTAGCAAACCAAATTCAGCAATAGGTAAATAAAATCATGCACTGTGAAGAAGAGAGATTTATTCCAGGAATGCAAGAATTTTTCAATGTTCACAATCAATGTAATTCATCACACACACACACACACACAAAAGAGGATAGAATTCACATGATTACCTTCATAGATTAGAAAAACTATTTGGAAAAAAATCAATATCACTTTGTGATAAAAACTTCAACAAAGTTGTTATAGAGGGAGTATAACTCAGCATGCTAAAGGCTGTTGTTACCAAATCCACAGCTAACATCACACTCAATGGGGAAAATGTCAAAACTTTTCCTCCAAGATCGGAAACAAGGGTGCACAATCTCACCATTCTATTTAATATAGTATTAGAAGTCCTAGACACAGCAGTCAGAAAAGAAAAAGAAGTAAAAGGCATCCAAATTGGAAAGGAAAAAGTAAAATTATGACTATTTGCAAATGATAGAATACTATGTGTAGTAAACGCTGAAGTCTCCACCAGAAAACTATGAGAATCAATACATGAATTCAGCAAAGTTTCAGCATATGAGATCAATATAGAGAAGTCTGTTGCTTTTCTGTACACTAATAATTTCTATCAGAAACAAATCAAGAAAGCAATCCAATTTACCATCTCATCAAAAAGAATAGCATTCTTAGAAATAAAATTAATCAAGGATGTGAAAGACTTGTACTCTGAAAACTATAAGACTTTGATGATGGAAACTGTAGATGATACATTTAGATGAAACACATGTAGGTGCCTGCAGTGAGATGCCCAAATGCAAGTGCAACAAGAAAGTCTTCCTAATCAAAACTGCCAAGAAAGGCAGTTAAATATATAGATGAAAGTGAAAATGAAATCACTCAATCATGTCCATCTCTTTGTGACCCCATGGACTGTAGGCTACCAGGCTCGTCTGTCCATGAAATTTTCCAGGCAAGAGTACTGGAGTGGGTTTCCATATCCTTCTCCAGGGGATTTTCCCGATCCTGGGATCGAACCCAGATCTCCTGCATTGCAGGCACACGCTTTACCATCTGAGCCACCACGGAAACCCATTAAAATATATAAATGAATATATTAAATATATAAACATTTATATAATATAATTAAGATTTCTATAATATAATATATAATATTATATTTATTTGTATATATTTATATAATATAAATATTATATAAAATGTCATATATTGTCACATTTTAATATAATTTTTAGTATAATTAATATATATTATATATTAATATATATGGTCATCTTTCTTAATGGTCCAACACTTACATCTGGACATGACTACCAGAAAAACCATAGCTTTGACTATACAGAGCTTTGCCAGCAAAGTAATGTCTCTACTTTTTAATATGCTGTTTAGGTTTGCTATAGCTTTTCTTCCAAGTAGCCAGTGTCTTTAATTGCATGACTGCGATCATCATCTGCAGTGATTTTGGAGCCCAAGAAAATAATGTCTGTCACTGTTTCCATTGTTCCCCATCTTTTTGCATAAAGTGATGGGGCTGGATGTCATGATCTTCATTTTTGGAATGTTGAGTTTTAATAAAGCTTTTTTACTCTCCTCTTTCTTCTTCATAAGAGGCACTATAGTTCCTCTTCCCTTTCTGCCATAAGGGTGGTGTCATCTGTAAATCTGAGGTTGATATTTCTCCCAGTAATCTTGATTCCAGCTTGTGCTTCATCCAATCTGAGATTTCACATGGTGTACTCTGCATAGTAGTTAAATAAGCAGGGTAACAATATACAGACTTGGCGTACTCCTTTCCCAATTTGGAACCAGTCCATTGTTCGATGTCTGGTTCTAACTGTTGCTTTTTAACCTACACACAGATTTCTCAGGAGGCAGCTAAGGTGGTCTGGTATTTCTATCACTTCAAGAATCTTCCACAGTTTGTGGAATCCACACAGTCAAAGGCTTTAGCATAGTCAATGAAGCAGAAGTAGCAGTTTATCTGGAATTCTTGAATGCCTTGGGCCATTATTTTTCTTCTGTATGTTTGTTTCCTCCCCTTAAACTAGACTGTAGCCTCCTTGAGGTCAGAAAAGTCCTCTGCTACTTTCCAATGACTATCAACACTTTCCACAGCGTCTAGCATATGCTGCTGCTGCTGCTGCTTAGTCGCGTCAGTCGTGTCCGACTCTGTGCGACCCCATAGACGGCAGCCCTCCAGGCTCCCCCGTCCCTGGGATTCTCCAGGCAAGAACACTGGAGTGGGTTGCCATTTCCTCCTCCAGTGCATGACAGTGAAAAGTGAAGTCGCTCAGTCGTGTCCGACTCTCCGCGACCCCATGGGCTGCAGCCTACCAGGCTCCTCTGTCCATGGGGTTTCCCAGGCAAGAGTACTGGAGTGGGGTGCCATTGCCTTCTCCCTAGCATATGCAAGGAAATCTATAAGTGCTGATCTAGTACAAATGGATTGATCTTGAATTCAATGCATCTATTTCATGATTATAAAGAAAGCTGAGCACCAAAGAATTGATGCTTTTGAACTGTGGTGTTGGAGAAGGCTGTTGACAGTCCCTTGGATTGCAAAGAGGTCCAACCTGTCCATCCTAAAGGATATCAGTGCTGAATGTTCATTGGAAAGACTGATGTTGAAGCTGAAACTCCAATACTTTGGCCACCTGATGTGAAGAGCTGACTCAATTGAAAAGACCCTGATGCTGGGAAAGACTGAAGGTGAGAGGAGAAGGGGGCAACAGAGGATGAGATGGTTGGATGGCATCACTGACTCAATGGACATGAGTTTGAGTAAACTCCTTGAGTTGGTGATGGACAGGGAGGCCTGGCATGCTCCAGTGCATGGGGTTGCTAAGAGTCAGACATGACCAAGCAACTGAACTGACCTGAACAGATTTCATGATTACACATTATTAGATTCTTCTCAGAGCAAGTTCTCTTCACCATAGTTAACACTCAGTGGACTAACTGGGAACTGGAATTTAAAATCTTATTAATAAAGAATGTCTTTTGATTCCAACTGATATCTCATCTACAATTCTATTAAATTTAAATGAGGAAATCACCATTCGTTATAGTCCAAGTATTGAGTATGTTCAAATTGAAAGAGTGTTTTCAATCTGAATGATAATACAATCAGAATGCAGCTGTTATGTTCAACTAAGTTATGAGAACTGGTGGTGGTGTAGATAAAGTGTGTGTGTTAGTTACTCAGCCATGTCTGACTCTTGACGATACCATGGACTGTAGCCCACAGGCTCCTCTGTCCATGGAATTCTCCAGACAAGAATACTGGACTGTGTAGCTATTCCCTTCTCCAGAGGATCTTCCCCACCCAGCGATTGAACCAGAGTCTCTAGCATTGCAGACAGATTTTTTTTTTAACCATCTGAGCCACCAGGGAAGCCCTATAGATTACATCCCAGGAACTTTAAAGATGAGTGGAGTGTAAGGCCTAGCCTTAGGGAGTGTAAGTAGATTATTTAAATTGACAATTATTTGATAACAAAGCTGTATTTAGAACACTGATCAACTGCTCTTATCCTGACCCTTCATGTTATATTGCACAGCTTCCTCAAAGAGAACATTGCTAAGAAAAATGATAAATCACATTTTTTTCTGTTTCCAGCCATTGTCATTCTCTCCTCTCGGTGATCAGCTCCTGACAAAAAGGGAGCAGAACAGCCCAATGCACAAGAATTTTCCAATTTGCCAACAAATTGCTCTCATGGTTTTGGTGAAAGAGTAACCTTAAAATGATGAATGTTTGTCCTAATAACAGCTCCTTCAGCACAGACATTATTCATAGTATGTAAAAAGGTCATCCATTTTAGTGCAAATGAAAATTGAAATGGAGAGTTCACCAGGTCTTTTTTTCTAATAAATGATGCTGGGTGAGGTGCAGTGTGGTTGGTGTAATTTGAAAGCCTCTGTCCAGATGCTTATGTCCTTGTGACCTTCACTTTTTTCCCACTGATGATCACAGGGACACATGATCAGAAAGGAAGCTAGCTTTCTAATATTTATATAATAATATCTGCAGCCTTTTCACAGGACATTCAAGGACTCTCATAATCTGTATCAAGCTACTGCTTTTACTTGTCTTCTATCACTTCCAGTCTCAATATCAACCTGCTAATCACTTGAGATTATTATTATTTATAATATCATTCTTTCAATCCCTTCTATACTCTGTTTTCCCTGCCTATTAAGCTCTTTCCATCTTTTTCTTCTTTTTTTTTTTAAACTGAGTAATTCTTTTTTTTCAGAGTCCAACTCAGTATTCCCACTGGGTCCATCTTCATCTCTTTCCTTCCTCAAGTTGCATCATCAGGACACCCTCAATAATTTTAAAATTTATTAAGGTTGTTCATATTAATGGTATTGTAGTCAGGTGTATGTCTGTCCTTTTATTTATAGGTGGCACTTCATGAAAGCAGAGACCTTTTGTATCATTGCAGAGCTAGTGCCCAGCACAGTGCTTAGAAAATAGTAGGAAATTAAATACTTCCCTAAAGAATGAAACTTCTGATGAGTGGTGGGTGAAGGAAAGCATCATACTTATTGATACTTCTTTAAGACTTTCTCAACTATAGATTAACCTCAGCCACAATCAGTCTCAATAATCAAAAAGCAAAACCTTCCATTTTAGCAAAATCACAACTGCCAAGATTTATGCCATCTTTGTGAGAGAATTAAAGCTTAGGGCCCTTTAAGGAGGAGTGAACACTCTCACTCTTGTTTTCTTTAAGCTTTATGCAATACTATATCTTGCTCAAGAACTGGCCTTTCCTTAGGTCCTGAACTAATGAATACATAGCACAATGTCTTACTCATGGAAATGCTTTTCTTAGACTCTATGTTAACAAACAAAATTGTTAACAAATCTTGCCTGTTTCTCAAGACTTGTACCCCTGATTACACATCAACAGTATATCTCACACAGAGACATTGCTTAGAACCTGTTCTCCCTGGCTAATCTTGTGCCAAAGAATGTATGCCTTGGGAAAGGGTATAGTGGAACTCTTACAAACTTGAGGTATTCTTTTTATTTACTCTCAGCAGCCAGTTGAGAAGTTTATAATGACTCTCTTAAACTAGTGAGGTGGGTACACTCCTGCCCCCTTCTGATATCTATGTCAGAAGCTTTTTCTGTCACCTTCACTTTAAATAAATGTCTACACAAATCTCTGAGTGACTGAGACCCGTCTTTGGTCCCAGAGTTAAATCTCCTTTGCAGACTATGAATCCATTGGCACTGTTCCCTGTACGTGTAAGCTGTCATCTGCATCACCCAGCAATAATTTTCCTGAAGTAATATTTTGTTCAGTTGAAAAAGGACAGGGGCTCTGGGTGCAGCAGACCTGGAAGGTGCAACGTGCCTCAAGAGTCCTTTTGGAGGAGGTCGCCATTAAGTCCACCATAGAGCCACTGAGCAGACAACCCACAAACTGGAACAATTATAACAAAGAAATTCTCATACTGTTGCAAAAGCTCTAGGGCCACAGCAGTTTTCCTAACCTGGGGATCTGATAAAGGGACTGAGAACCCCCAAGGAATTTGACATTGAAGGCCAGTGGGACTTGATTAAACTCTGCAGGACTGGGAAAACACTCTTGGAGAGCACAACAAAACCTTGTGCATACCAGGACCCAGGGGAAGGAGCAGTAACCTCACAAAAGACTGAGCCAGACTTGCCTGTGTCTGGAGTCTCCAGCGAAGATGTGGATCAACAGTGGCCTACTATGGGGCTGAGGCACTGAATACAGCAGTCCTGGGAGCTGTGGCCTGCTGGCATAAGTCCTTCTGAAGGAGATCAGCATTACAGCCATTTCCCCTATCATAGTTTGGCCTCAGGACCAACTACAGGGAAGAAACACAGCCCCACTGATCAGCAGAAAACTGGATTACAGATTTACCGAGCATGGTCCCACCCACCAGAGCAAGACCTATTTTTCTGCACAGCCAGCCCTTCCCATCAGGAAGCTTTCACAAGATTCTTCTCCTCATCCATCAGAGAATAGACAGAATGAAAACCACAATCACAGAAAATGAACCGAGCTGATCACATGGATCACAGCCTTGCCTAACTCAGTGAAGCTATGAGCCATGACATGAAGGACCACCCAATATGGGTGCGTCATGGTGGAGAGTTCTGAAAATAATATGGTTCAATGGAGCAGGGAATGGCAAACCACTTCAGCGTTTTTCCCTTGAGAGCCCCATGAACAGTATGAAAAGACAAAAAGATATGATACTGAAAGATGAACTCCCAAGGTTGATAGGTGCCCAAAATTCTACTGGAGAAGACGTGAGAAATAGCTCCAGAAGGAATGAAGAGGTTGAGCCAAGGTGAAAACAACACCCAGTTTTGATGTGTCTGGTGGTGGAAGTAAAGTCCGATGCTGTAAAGAACAATATTACATAGGGACCTGGAACATTAGGTCAATGAATCAAGGTAAATTGGAAGTGGTCAAACAGGAGATGGCAAGAGTGAACATCAACCTTTTAGGAATCAGTGAGCTAAAATGGACCAGAGTAGGTGAACTTAATTCAGATGACCATTTTATCTACTACTCTGGGCAAAAATCCCTTAGAAGAAATGGAATAACCTTCATAGCCAATAAAAGAGTCTGAAATGCAGTACTTGGATGCAGTCTCAAAAACAAAAGAATGATCTCTGTTCATTTCTGAGGTAAGCCATTCAATATCACAGTAATCTAAGTCTATGCCCAAACCACTAATGCTGAAGAAGCTGAAGCTGAATGTTTCTATGAAGACCTACAAGACCTTCTAGAACTAACACCAAAAAAGATGTCATTTTCATCACAGGGGATTGGAGTGTCAAAGTAGGAGGAAGTCAATAAACACCTGGAGTAAAAGTCAAGTTTGGCCTTGGAGTACATAATGAAGCAGGGCAAAGGCTAACAGAGTTTTGCCAAGAAAACACATTGATTATAGCAAACACCCTCTTCCAACAACACAAGAGATGACTCTACACATAGTAGAGATGACACTACACATAGTAGATGCATAACAATCTATTTTTCTTCTTAACTTGGATCTTAGTATTAATATATTGGTTTTCCCTAGTAGACTGTGGATTAGTAACTGTAAAATGTTACAGCTAAACAGGATCATAGGAATCATCTCCCTCAGCATTTTAAAGTAATATTACATGGATCCCTAGGGTTTCTCGGAATTTTCCTCAGTGATATCTAAGGGATGGTAGTGTTTAATTTGTTATGTTTAAAAGAAATGGTGACACTACTAATAAAGCAGGTATCAACAGAACAATAGAACAAGTCTGCAAACCACTGTCACAACCACAAATGTCACAACCATTTGTCACAACCCCTCATTTTATATTTGAGCAAACTCAAGCCAATGAAATAGACTAAGAATTGCCAGAAATCATTCTGCCAGGGAGATAAATGATGGCATATCAGCTACTTACAATAGAATTGGGACATCTTGGTCTAACATCCAAAATTCATGTACAATGAATGAGTAGAAACTCTCACATAAGAATTTTACTCTCTCCTACTTATAGTAGATATTTTCCCCCAAACATACTCTCCTCTCCACTCAAAATAGCCTAATAATTTTGCCTAAAATTAACTTTGTTTACAAAGAAGTTTGTTTAATATATATTCAAATATTTTATCATATAAATAAAGAAAAGTGGTGTGTGTCATTGATATATCAGAAAGGGAGAAATTGGCATTCAGATCTGAAATTAGAGTAGAGAAATAATACACTAGAGGAACAATCGTTGTAGGACAATTAAAGATGAGCGATGAAATATGGTTAAATTAGCTCTCTACAAAAAGAAGTACATAAACATAAGAATAAATTATTCTTGCATCCAGGTTTGGGTGTCAGAGTTGAGTTCTAACTCTGGTTCTGCCATTCACTTGCAATGGTCTTTGAGCAAGTCACTTCAATTCTTGTTCCTTCCCACCTGCAAAACAAGACATGTGGAAAGATATTTTGATGGTATCTCCAAAATCTAGCATTCTCTGTAGTAAAAAATAGTATCTATCTGCTTCTACTTTACACTTCTTGATATACCAAAAGCAGAGATGAAAATTTGTGATAGTAAGCCTATCTTACATTTATTCACCCTCAAATCTTCTAATGTCACCCATATTTAAGTACTTGACTTTGTTGGTGGCACATTGGTTCATTAGAGGATGCTGACTTTTGTTCATGATCCTGACCTGAATGGCAGCAGCAGTAATAAAATGTGTTGATGAAATAGGCCTATGAAAAATATTTTTCTAAATTTGCTTTGGTCCTCATATGGTTCCTGGCCTCTCTCGTAGCTCAGCTGGTAAAGAATCCACCTGCAATGCAGGAGACCCCTGTTTGATTCCTGGATTGGGAAGATCCACTGGAGAAGGGATAGGCTACACACTCCAGCGTTCTTGGGCTTCCCTGGTGGCTCAGATGATAAATATCTGTCTGTAATGCGAGAGACCTGGGTTCAACCCTGGTTTGGGAAGATCACCTGGAGAAGGGAACAGCTACCTGCTCAAATATTCTGCCCTGGAGAATTCCATGGACAGAGGAGCCTGGCAGTCTACAGTCCATGGGGTCACAAAAAATTGGCACGACTGAGAGACTTTCACACTTTCAAGTGGTTATAGCCTGTCTGTCTATTTCATTTTCTCCTCCTACAGTCACTAGTTCTTGCTAAAAAAAAAAAAAAAAAAAAAAGCAAAAACTCTTACCAGCGAAAGAAAGAAAGTAGGAGAAGTTGCTCAGTTGTATCCGACTCTTTATTCTTTGCTCTAACCCCGTGGACTGTAGCCTATCAGGCTCCTCTGTCCATGGGATTTTCCAGGCAAGAGTCCTGGAGCGGGTTGCCATTTCCTCCTCCAGGGGATCTTCCCTACCCAGGGATTGAACCCAGGTTTCCCGCATTATAGGCAGACTCTTTTGGAGAAGGCAATATCCCACTCCAGTACTCTTGCCTGGAAAATCCCATGGATGGAGGAGCCTGGTAGGCTACAGTCCATGGGGTCGCTAAGAGTCGGACACGGCGACTTCACTTTCACTTTTCCCTTTCATGCACTGGAGAAGGAAATGGGAACCCACTCCAGTATTCTTGCCTGGAGAATCCCAGGGATGGCGGAGCCTGGTGGGCTGCCGTCTATGGGGTTGCACGGACACGACTAAAGCGACTTAGCAGCAGCAGCAGCAGCAGCAGCAGCAAGCAGGCAGACGCTTTACCGTCTGAGCCACCAAGAAGTCTTATCAGGGATCAAATCTCATAAAAAGGCCATTCAGTCTAGAAATGAAGGACACTGAGTTTGTGACTTGCAATCCCCTTTAACAGAGTAACCTCTGAACCCTTTAATGAGATCTAAATGATTCTAAATTACCTCTCTCGTCTTTCTTCATTTTGTCTGTAGTCTCTCTTTCTCCCTTTTGTAAACCTTGATTTCTCTCTTCCAGGCTGAAAGTCTGTGCATGAAGTGTACTTGTCTATGGGGTTGTGCAGTTTATCTTTCACCTACACCACTATGTCTCGCCAACATCTATCTTCAGCTGATGTGTCATTTTCTCAAAAAGAACCATGCATTTCCCAAATATAGATCCATTATCCCTATTTTCCTCTCATACATCACACATGTACTTTGCCTTCATAGCACTGCAGTTTTTATGTGAATATTAAAATACATTCCATCTGTCTCAAAATGATAAAAACCATGAAGTCAGGGACCATACTTATCTATATTTCCTATGCACAGAACGTAATGGAAACTCAATAAACATTTCTTTGTCAATAAATATTTGCCCTTATACTGCTCATTTTTTCAACTCTGGACTCAGCTTTGTACAACTATTGAATATCCTTGGGCCTTCTGGGTGCCATCTTACTATAAAAAAGGCAACTGATAATTAATCATACTTAACATTGATCATATTAATTTACACTAATATGATCTTCTTTACTTATATTTCAAATAAATGTTACTGTATCTTACTTAAGAATTGTTCATAGCAAAGACAAGGAATCCACTTAATACAGTCAATATAAAGGCTATATGTTTCCATTTTTCAGTCACTAAGTTATGTCTGACTCTGCAAGTCTATGGAGTGTGAACACCAGGCTTTTCTGTCCTTCACTATTTCTTGGAGTTTGCTCAAACTCATGTTCATTGAGTCAGTGATGCCATCCAATCATCTTGTTCTCTGTTGGCCCCTTCTTCTCTTTTGCCCTCAATCTTTCTCAGCATCAGAGTCTTTTCCAATGAGTCAGTACTTCACATCAGATGGCCACAGTTTTGGAGCTTCATCTTACGCGTCAGTCCTTCCAATGAATATTCAGGGCTGATTTCCTTTAGGATTGACTGGTTTGATCTCCTTGCTGTACAAGGGACTCTCAAGAGTCTTCTCCAGCACCACAATTTGAAAGCATCAATTTGTCAGGGCTCAGCCTTCTTTATGGTCCAATTCTGGCATCTGTACATGACTCCTGGATAAACTGTAGCTTTGACTATATGTGCCTTTTGTCTCCAAAGTGATATCTCTGCTTTTCAGTATGCTACCTAGGTTTGTCAGAGCTTTTCTTTCAAGGAACAAGCGTCTTTTAATTTTGGAGCTGCAGTCACCATCTGCAGTGATTTTGGAGCCCAAGAAAATAAAGTCTGCCACTGTTTCCACTTTTTCCCCATCTGTTTGCTATGAAGAGATGGGACCAGATGCTGTGATCTTAGTCTTTTTGAATGTTGAGTTTTAAGCCAGCTTTTCCCCCCTCCTCTTTCATCTTCATCAAGAGGCTCTTTAGTTCCTCTTCACTTTCTGCCATAAGGGTAGTGTCATCTGCATATCTGAGGTTACTGATATTTCCCCTGGTAATCTGGCATTTCACATGATGTACTCTGTATAGAATTTAAGTCAGCAGGGTGAAAATATACAGCCTTGATATACTCCTTTCCCATTTGTAACCAGTCCATTTTTCCATGTCAAGTTCATGTACTGTTGAAGCCTAGCTTGGAGAATTTTGAGCATTACTTTGCTACCGTGTGAGATGAGTGCAATTGCGTGGTAGTTTGAACATTCTTTAGCATTATCTTTCTTTGGAATTGGAATGAAAACTGAGATTTTCCAGTCCTGGCGCCACTGCTGAGTTTTCCAAATTTGCTAGTATATTGAGTTCAGCACTTTCACAGTATCATCTTTTAGGATTTGAAATAGCTCAACTGGAATTTGATCACTCTCAATAGCTTTGTTTGTACTAATGCTTCCTATGGCTCATTTGACATCGCACTCTAAGATGTCTGGCTCTAGGTGAGTGAGCACACTATCATGGTTATCCCAATCATTAGGACCCATTTTTATAGTTCTTCTGTGTATTCTTGCCACCTGTTCTTAATCTCTTGTACTTCTGTTAGGCCCTTGCTGTTTATGTCCTTTATTGTGCCTATCTTTGCATGACATGTTCCCTTCTTATCTCCAATATTTTTTTGAAGAGATCTTTTGAATGGCCCAAAAATATTCTGTGCACACCAGGACCCCAGGGGAAAGGTGTAGTGACCCCACAAAAGAGTCAACCAGACCTGCCTGTGTTAGTGTGTCTCCCACAGTGATGGATTGGAAGTTGCCTGTCACAGGGACTGGCAGAAGCAGTCCTGGTGTCATGTGTTGGCATAAGTCCTTTTTGGAGTTTGCCAGTAGTCCTACCATAGAACTTATAAACTCTAGGACTGGGTTGCCTTGGACCAGACAACTAACAGGGAGGGAGCACAGTCTTGTCCATCAACATATAATTGGATTAAAGTTTTATGAAAACCACAACCACAGAAAGGTAACCAAAATGATCATATAGATCACAGCCTTGTGTAACTCAATGAAGATATAGACCATGCTGTGCAGGGCCACCAAGATGGATGGGTCATGGTGGAGAATTCTGACAAAATGTGGTCCACTGGAGAAGGGAATAGAAAACCACTTCAATATTCTTGCCTCAAGAACCCCATGAAGAGTATGAAAAGGCTACATGGGGTCTAGTAAAATCAATTGCAGAATTTAGAACTCCATGTCATGGGACTGAAAAGCCTTCAGGCAACCTATGGAATTACCTAGCCCTTAAAAACTATCACTCCACAGTTCCTTTTTAAAGTCTTTATTGAATTTGTTGCAATATTACTTTTGTTTTATGTTTTGCTTGTTTAGACATGAAGCACATGGGATCTCAGCTCCCCAACCAGGGATCAAACCCACATTGGGAGATGAAGTGTCAATCACTGGACCATCAGGGAAGTCCCATCACTCCATATTTCAAGGTCTCTCACCTTCTGAGATGGCCTGCATTCTGTGGAGGTGTTTCTCCCAGGGCCATTATTATCTTTTGAGAGGGACCACATTTTGTCTTTGGAATGTGTATCTCTCTAAATAAATCAACTTCCTACCTATCATTTTGTCTCTCACTGAATTCTTTCTTCAATAAGACATAAAGAACCTGAATTTCATTAAGTCCTAAGAACAGGTGTGTGATTTCAATTGGGTTTTGGTTAGGTTTGAGTCTTAGTCCATGGGTTCAAGTCTCAGTCTTAGTTGTTTGGTTTCAGAAGCTCTCATAATGATGCCCATAGTTCAGGCTTCTAAATGTGAGTCATGATAATAGAAACTTAAGTATTAGGGTTTTGGGGTTGAGAATGCTTATAAATGATATGTCTAGTCTCCCTTTCTGAGTTCTGAATCTATTGAGACAGGTAAAGATTAAGGGAGAAGGAGAAATGGATACTTTCATTAATTATTAAAGTCAAAGTAGGAAAAGTATAGCTGAAAAGACTTTCAAGATGGCTGAGGAATAAGACAGGGAGATCACCTCCCCACACGCAAATACATAAAAAGTTTATCTGCATGCAGATCAACTCCTACAGAACATCTTCTGAATGCTGGCAGAGATGCTAGACTTCCAAAAAGGCAAACCAGTCTCCTCAGAATGAGGTAGGGCAGAAGACAAAGAAAAAAAAGAGACAAAGGATTTGTGGATGGTGATTTGCACCTTGAGCATGGGGTCATGAAGGAGGAAAAGATTCTACACATTTGAAAACCCCCTCATGGGTGGGGAGGGGGAGTTTCAGAACCTCAGAGAGGAATGCAGCAACAGGTGCTTGGAAGGCAAAATGGAGAGGATTCACCAGAGATATTGTTGCTGAATAAAACTTCCTGTCAAGAAATGGCTTATGTGTCCACCACAGCAAGAGGGGACTGGGTGCATGGATTCAGGCTTTGGGGGTCAGACACCAGAGAGTTGACCATAGTTCACTGCCAAGAAGATACTCTGAGATGTCTAGTACGACACAGCTGAGGGAGTCCAGAGAAAAGCCTGGTCCTGCCAAAGAGGCAAGAGCTCATTGCTGTGGGAAACTTCTCAGTCCATACTCTCACAGAATACAAAACTATGTCTTTGTGACTGCCATAGGTGGAACCAGTCACCTCAGTCTCTGACTCAAGAAGTTAAAAAACAGTATGAGATCCAGAGGTAGAAGACAGGAGGCCACTACAGTCCTGACCTGAGGGGTCACAGTTGCCACAAAACTGCAAGCGGGCACGGGCTGCTGCCCACATCTTTCTGGGAGCCTCAACAACTTGGCTCTGCTGAGGGACCCATAACCCAGGATCAACTCGCCTGGAGAAACATATGACCTGCCTCAGACTGTGGCAACTTCTCACAGGTCTTGGCCACAGCAGACACTCCCCACACACCCCAACTGTGTCTGCAATACCCCTCTCTCTCCCCAGTTCAACTGAACGAGTCTTAATAAGCTGATACTTTTACTCCCTTAGGTCTGGATGGAGAACAGACACTGGAAGGTGACCTACAAGCAGAGGCGTGGCCAAAATCAAAGTAGAACACCACAGGATGCACCAGCAAAGAAGAGAAGGGAAACTGGTCCTGCAGCTGCAGGCCCAGGGGATTAAATCTCCTCAATTAGCCTGAGACTGTGGGTATTAGGAGTAACTGTGGGATTTAGGAATATGTACAAGCTGGAGTAAGGTAAGATCTGAGTCTGAGCTGACACTGCACTACTCAAAACAGGCCCCGAGACATTTAGAAATATTGGAGGATTTTTTGAATAGACATATTGACTGGAGCAAACTATTTGGAAAGGAAAATGCAGGAATCACAAGCACATTCTTCTTAAAACCATTCTATATACATTGTCCACTTTTTTTCTACTCTCGTATTGTTTCTAGTGTTATTCTTTCTTTATTATTCTTTTAACTTTTAGTTTTATAACCTACTTTTTCTTTTTTAAAACATCTACTTTTAAGTAAATTCATTTTATTTTTTCCTATTTTTACAGCACTCTATATTTATACTGCACTTTTTTCTATGTTTTTGTATTTTTGCTAGTTTAGATTTACTCTTCATTTTCACTTACAGATTTGTTTACTGGCTAGATTGCTCTTTTCTTTTTTGACTCCTGTTTATATCCTATTTTCTTTCTCTTTTTCTCTCTTCTCCTCATAAATGTGTGATTCATTTGGGTGTTCTTGGCTGTTGAGTGTTGCTTTCACTATTAGCCTTGAGGTTTTGTCTTCTGTGCTATGTGTCCTATGAAATCTTGGTTATACAGTTGGGGTCAGGCCTGATCCCCAAGGTGGTAGACCTGAGTCCAGGGCTTTGAACCACCAGAGAAATCCTGACACCATGGAATATTAACAGGCAAGTGCTCTCCTAAAGGCCTCCATCTCAACACTAAGACCAAAAACAACTCAAAGGCCAGCAAGCTCTAGTGCTGGACACCAAAAGTTTAGCAAAATAGGAACACAAAACTACCCATTATAGCTGCTGCTGTTGCTAAGTCGTTTCAGTCGTGTACGACTCTGTGCAACCCCTTAGATCACAGCCAACCAGGCTCCTCCGTCCCTGGGATTCTCCAGGCAAGAACACTGGAGTGGGTTGCCATTTCCTTCTCCAATGCATGAAACTGAAAGCGAAGTTGCTCAGTTGTGTCTGACTCTTCATGACCCCATGGACTATATCCTACAAGGCTCCTCTCTCCATGGGATTTTCCAGGCAGGAGTATTGGAATGAGTTGCCATTTCCTTCTCCAACCCATTATAGAAAGGCTCCCTAAAGCCATACCAAGCCCACAGACACCCCAAAACACACTACAGGCCATGACACTGCCCTTCACAGAGACAAGATCCAGTTCTATCCCCCAGAAAACAGACACAAGTTCCCTGAACCAATAAGTCTTAACAAGGCACTGGTCTAACCCCACACATGGAGAGCAGACTCAAAAATTAAGAGGAACTAAACCTCCCAGCCTACAGAAAGGAGCTCCCAAGCGTAGTCAATTAAACAAAATGAAAATGCAGAGAAATATGCAACAGATGAAGGAACATGGTAAAACCCCACAAGACCAAAACAATTAAGAGGAATTAAGCAATCTGTCTGAAAAAGAATTCAGAACAATGATAATAAAGATGATTCAAAATATTGAAATTAAAATGGAAGCATAGATAAATAGATTGGAAGCATGGATCAAGAAGATACAAGAAATATTTAACAAGGACCTAGAAGAATTAAAGAATAGACAATCAGCAATGAAGAGAACAATAACTGAGATAAAAATACACTAGAAGGAAACAATATCATAATAACTGAGGCAGAACAGATAAGTGAGCTGGAAGATAGAATGGTGGAAATAATTGAAGCAGAGCAGAATAAAGAAGATAGAATAAAAAGATATAAGGACAGTCTCAGAGGGGGACAAATTAAGCACAAACCAACATTAGAATTAAAGGGGCATCAGAATAAGAAGAGAAAAAGAAAGAGTATGAGACAATATTTGAGGAGACTATAGACATAAACTTCCCTAACATAGGAAAAGAAATAGCCACCCAAGTCAAGGAAGCCCAGAAAGTTCCCATATGTGACCAACCAAAGCAGAAGCACACCAAGTCACATAGTAATCAAACTAACAAAAATTAAACACAAAGAACTAATATCAAATGCATCAAGGGAAAGCAACAAATAATGTAAAATGGGATCCCCATAAGGCTAACTGCTGAACTTTCAACAGAAACTCTACAGGCCAGAGGCAGTGGCAGGATATACTTAAAGTGATGAAAAGGAAAAATCTACAACTAAATTACTCTATCCAGCAAGGATCTCATTCAGATTTGAAGGAGAAATCAAAAGCTTTACAGACAAACAAAAGTTAAGAGAATTCAGCATCACCAAATCAGCTTTACAATAAATGCTAAAGGAACTTCCCTGAACAGGAAACATTAGAAATAAAAGGCTTACAAAATCAAACCAAAAACAATAAAGTAAATGATACTAGGATCATACAATATAATTATCTTAAATATAAATGGATTAAATGCTTCAACCAAAAGACACAGATTGGCCGAATGGATACAAAACCAAGACTGCTTTATATGCTGTCTACAACAGACCCAATTCATACCTTGGGACATGTAAAGACTGAAAGTGAGGGACTGGAAAAAGATATTCCATGAAAATGGAAATCCAAAGAGCACAGAGTAGTAATGCTTATATAAAATAGATTTTAAAATAAAGACCATTACAGGAGAAAATGTAGGACATTACATAATGATCAAGATATCAATCCAAGAATAAGATATAATACTTACAAATATAAATAACCCAACATAGAAACCCCTCAATACAGAAGGCAAATGCTAGCAACTATTAAATGGGAAATCCACAGTAACAGAATAATAGTGGAGGAATTTAATACTCCACTCACAACAATGGACAAATAATCCAGACAGAAATTTAATAAGGAAACATGAGCTTTAAATGATACTTTGGACCAGTTAGACCTAATTGGTATCTACAGGGCATTTCACCCAAAAGCAGTAGACTTCAGTTTCTTCTAGAATGCATATGGGATACTCTCCAGGATATATTATATCTGGGGTCACACATCAAGCTTTGGTAAATTATAAACTATTTAGATTACTTCAAACATCCTTTCTGACCACAATGTTATAAGATTAGCTATCAACTACAGGAAGATAGACTACAAAAAGATACAAACATATGCAGTCTAAACAATACATTTCTGAATAACCAAGGGTCCCTGAAGAAATCAAAGAGGAAATCAAAAGATAACCTAGAAGTAAACGAGAATGAAAACATGACTACTCAAATCCTGCATTAAAAGCCATGCCAAGGGAGAAGTTTTTAGCAATACAAGTCTTTGTCAAGAAACAAGAGAACCATTGAATATAAAACCTAAACTTATACCTAAAGCAACTAGAAAAAGAAGAACAAAAAGCCCCCAAAGTTAGTAGAAGGACAGACATCCTAATGATCAGAGCCGAAATAAAAGAGAAATGAAAAAGAAATGAAGGAGACAATAGCAAAGATAAATAAAACTAAAAGCTAGTTCTTTGAGAAAATAAACAAAGTTGACAAGCCATTAGCCAGACTCATCAAGAAAAAAGGGAGAATACTCAAATCTATTAAATCAGAAATGAAAAAGAAGTTAAAACATATAACACAGAAATACAAAGGATCATAAGAGACTATTACAAGCAACTATTAATATATGCCAAAAAAGGGACTACCTGGAACATATAGATTAATACTTAGAAGAGTATAACCTTCCAAAACTGAAACAGGAAGAAACAAAAAATATGAACTGACCAAACAAAAGCACAGAAATTGAAATTGTTATAAAATATCTTCCAACAAACAAATGCCCAGGCTCAGATAAATTCACCAGTGAATTCTTCCAAAAGTTTAGAGACAAGCTAATACCTATTCTGTTTAAAGTATTCCAAAAGATTTCAGAGTAAGGAAAATGTCTAAACTCATTTTATGAGGCCACCATCACCATGATACTAAAAACCGACTAAGATACCACCAAAAAAAAAAAAAAAGGAAAATTATAGGCTAATAAAGCTGATGAATATAGATGTAAATATCCTCAGCCAAATTCTAGAAAGTTTGCAAATAGAATGCAGGAATACATTTAAATAAATTTAAAATGTATTAAAATAAATTTAAAAGATAATACACTATGATCACATAGGCTTAATCCCAGAGATGCAAAGATTATCCTATATACTCAAGTCAGTCAATGTAATACACAATATTAACAAATTGAAAGATAAAAAGTACATGATCACCTCAATAGATGTGGAGAAAAATTTTGACAAAGTTCAATACCCATTTATGGTTAAAAAAAAACTCTCCAGAAAGAAGGCATAAAAGGAACATACCTGAGCATAATAAAGGTCATATATGACAAACTAATGGCAAACATCATTCTCAATGGTGAAAAATTGAAAGCATTATTTCTAAGATCAGGATTAAGACAAAGATGCCCACTGTCATCACAGTTTTTCAATATAGTTTTGGAAGTCTTAGCCACACCAATCAGAGAAGAAAAAAAAATGAAAGGAATTCAGATTGGAAAAGAAGTAAAACTTTCACTGTTTGCAGATGACATGATACTATACATAGAAAACTGTAAAGAGGTCAGCAGGAAAATAATAGAGTGAATCAATGAATATAGGAAAGTCACAGTATATAAAATTAATACATAGAAATTCCTGTCATATCTATACATTAACAATGGAAAATGAAAAAGATAAATTAAGAAAACAAGTCTCTTCACCATTGCAACAAAAATAGAATACCTAGGGATAAACGTATAGAAGCAGAAGAGACTAAAAAGAGGTGGCAAGGATCCACAGGAGAACTATACAAAAAAGATCATGATCCAGATAAAATGATGGTGTGATTACTCACCTAGAGCCAGACATCCTGGAATGCAAAGTCAAGTGGGCCTTAGGAAGCATCACTATGAACAAAGCTAGAGGAGGTGATGGAATTCCAGTTGAGCTATTTCAAATCCTCAAAGATGATGCTGTGAAATTACTGCACTCAATATGCCAGCAAATCTGGAAAACTCAGCAGTAGCCACAGGACTGGAAATGGTCAGTTTTCACTCCAGTCCCAAAGAAAGGAGATCCAACGAGTCAATGCTAAAGGAAATCAGTCCAGAATATTCACTGGAAGGATTGATACTGAAGCTGAAACTCCAATACTTTGGCCACCTGATGCGAAGAACTGACCCATTGGAAAATACTCTGATGCTGGGAAAGATTGAAGGTAGTAGGAGAAGGGGACGACAGAGGGTGAGATGGTTGGATGGCATCACTGATGCAATGGACATGAGTTTGAGTAGACTCGGAGTTGGACAGGGAAGCCTGGCATGCTGCAGTCCATGAGGTCTCAAAGCATCTGACATAACTGAGTGACTGAACTGAACTGAACTGAAACCTATAGAGAAAAAATACCTCTATGCAGAAAACTATAAGAAACTGATGAAACAAATCAAAGAGGAAACAAACAGATGGAGAGATATACCATGTTCTTTAATTGGAATAATCAATATTGTGAAAATGACTATACTACCCAAACCAAGCTATGGATTCAATACAATCCTTAGCAAACTAACAATGGTATTTTTCACAATAACATGACAATAAATTTCACAATTTGTATGGAAACACAAGAGATCCTGAATAGCCAAAACAATCTTGAGAAAGAAGAATAGAGCTGGAGGAATCAAACTTCCCTGACCTCAGACTATACTACCAAGTTATAGCCATTAAGACAGTATGGTACTGGCACAAAAACAGAAATATAGATCAATAGAGCAAGATAGAAAGCCCAGAGATAAACCCAGGCACCTATGAGCACCCTCTCTTTGACAGAGGATTCAAGATTATACAATGGAGAAAAAACACTCTCTTCAATAAATGATGCTGGAAAAGCTAGACTGTTATGTTGTAAAAGAACGAAATTAGAACACTTCCTAACTCCAAACACAAAGATAAACTCAAAATGGATTAAAGACATAAACGTAAGATCAGACACTATAAAACTCTTAGAGGAAAAGATGTTCAACTTTGGAAAGATGGAAATCCACATGAAAAGATGATCAACATTGCTCATTATTAGAGAAACACGAATCAAAACTACAGTGAGGCATCATCTCATATAGGTCAGAATGGCCATCATCAAAAATATACAAACAATAAATGCTGGAGGGGATGTGGGAAAAGGACCCTCTTCACTGTTGGTGGGAATGTAAAACAATAAAGGGATTATGGGGAACAGTATGGAGGTTCCTTAAAAAACTAAGAATAGAACTACCGTATGACCCAACAATTTCACTATTGAACTTATACTTTAAGGAAATAATAACTGGAAGAGATCCATGTACCCCAGTGTTCATTGCAATACTATTTACAATAGCTAGAACATGGAAGCAACCAAAATGGCCACTGACAGATGAATAGATAAAGAAGTTGTGGTAAATATATACAATGCAATGCTACTCAGCCATAAAATGGAACATATTGGAGTCAGTTATAATAAGGTGGATGAACCTAGAGCCTATTATATAAAATGAATTAAGTCAGAAAGAGAAAAATAAATATCATACATTAATGCATACATATGAAATCTAGAAAGATGATACTGTGGACCTATTTTCAGGGACGCAATGGTGACACAGACATAGGGAAAAGGCTTGTGGACACTGTAGGGGAAGAAGGGGGTGGAACAAATAGAGAAAGCAGCATTGGAACATATATATTACCATATATAAAATATCCAGTGAGAATTTACTGTATAACAGAAGGAGCTTCAAATCTGGTGCTCTGTGACAACCTAGAAGGGTGGGATTGGGTGGGAGGCAGGTGTCAAAGGGAGGAGACATATCTATGGCTGATTCATTTTGATATGTAGTAAAAACCAACACAATATTTTTAGGCAGTTATACTTCAATGTAAACGCATGGCTGATTCATGTCAATGTATGGCAAAAACCACTACAATATTGTAAAGTAATTAGCCCCCAACTAAAATAAATAAATTTATTAAAAAAATAATCATAAATTTTTTAAAAAAGAAAAAAATGTATGGCTTAATATTATAAAAAGAATCTTGGATAATATTATGCTTATTTTGACTTGTTAATTTAACACACACCTTAAAGCTTAACAATAAGCAAACACTAATCTAAAGTTTAGTATATTCACACAGAAACTTATACATAAATGTCCATAGTAACACTGATCATAACTGCCCCAAAATGAAGACAATTCAAATATTCATCAATAGATGAAAGAAATGTAGTATACCCATACAATGGAACATCATTCAGCCATAAAGAGAATTAAGTACTGATACATACTACAACATAGATGAACACTGAAAACATTATTAAGTAAAATAATTCAGACACAATAGGCCACATATTATGTAGTTACATTCATATGAAATATGCAGGATAGGAAAATCCATAGATACAAATAAGTTAGTAGTTTCTAAGTAATGGGTGGAATGAGGCATTGCTGCTTAATGGGTATAGGGTTTCTTTTGAATGATAAAATATTCTGGAAATAACAGTGATGGTTCTACAACACTGATTGTATTAACAACCACTGAATTATACACATTAAAATGGTTAAAAATAGTTAAAAAATAAAGCCAAAGAATAATTCTTTGTTATGACACAAAATAAGCTTCCTAAAGCAAAAACGATACCCAGCTGTGGATGTGAGTGGTGATAGATGCAAAGTCCGATGCTCTAAAGAGCAATATTGCATAGGAGCCTGGAATGTTAGGTCCATGAATCAAGGCAAATTGGAAGTGGTCAAACAGGAGATGGCAAGAGTGAACGTTGACATTCTAGGAATCAGAGAACTAAGATGGACTGGAATGGGTGAATTTAACTCAGATGACCATTATATCTACTACTGTGGGCAGGAATCCCTTAGAAGAAATGGAGTAGCCATCATAATCAACAAAAGAGTCCAAAATGCAGTACTTGGATGCAATCTCAAAAACGATAGAATGATCTCTGTTCGTTTCCAAGGCAAACCATTCAATATCACAGTAATCCAAGTCTATGCCCCGACCAGTAACGCCGAAGAAACTGAAGTTGAACGGTTCTATGAAGACCTACAAGACCTTCTAGAACTAACACCCAAAAAAGATGTCCTTTTCATTATAAAGGACTAGAGTGCAAAAGTAGGAAGTCAAGAAACACCTGGCGTAACAGACAAATTTGGCCTTGGAGTACAGAATGAAGCAGGGCAAAGGCTAATAGAGTTTTGCCAAGAGAACGCACTGGTAATAGCAAGCACCCTATTCCAACAACACAAGAGAATACTCTACACGTGGACATCACCAGATGGTCAACACCGAAATCAGACTGATATATTCTTTGCAGCCAAAGATGGAGAAGCTCTATACAGTCAGCAAAAACAAGACCAGGAGCAGACTGTGGATCAGATCATGAACTGCTTATTGCCAAATTCAGACTTAAATTGAAGAAAGTAGGGAAAACCACTAGTCCATTCAGGTATGACCTAGATCAAATCCCTTATGATTATACAGTGGAAGTGACAAATAGATTTAAGGGACTAGACCTGATAGACAGAATGCCTGATGAACTATGGACAGAGGTTCATGACATTGTCCAGGAGACAGGGATCAAGAAAATCTCCATGGAAAAGAAATGCAAAAAAGCAAAATGGCTGTCTGAGGAGGCCTTACAGATAGCTGGAAAGAGAAGAGAAGTGAAAAGCAAAGGCGAAAAGGAAAGATATTCCCATCTGAATGCAGAGTTCCAAAGAATAGCAAGGAGAGATAAGAAATCCTTCCTCAGTGATCAGTGTAAACAAATAGAGGAAAACAACAGATTGGGAAAGACTAGAGATCTCTTCAAGAATATTAGAGATACCAAAGGAACATTTCATGCAATGATAGGCTCGATAAAGGACAGAAATGGTATGGACCTAACAGAAGCAGAAGATATTAAGAAGAGGTGGCAAGAATATACAGAAGAACTGTACAAAAAAGATCTTCATGACCCAGATAATCACGATGGTGTGATCACTCACCTAGAGCCAGACATCCTGGAATGTGAAGTCAAGTGGGCCTTGGAAAGCATCACTACGAACAAAGCTAGTGGAGGTGATGGAATTCCAATTGAGCTATTTCAAATCCTGAAAGATGATGCTGTGAAAGTGCTGCACTCGATATGCCAGCAAATTTGGAAAACTCAGCAGTGGCCACAGGACTGGAAAAGGTCAACTTTCGTTCCAATCCCAAAGAAAGGCAATGCCAAAGAATGCTCATACTACTGCACAATTGCACTCATCTGACATGCTAGTAATGCTCAAAGTTCTCCAAGCAGGCTTCAGCAATATGTGAACCGTGAACTTCCAGATGTTCAAGCTGGTTTTAGAAAAGGCAGAGGAACCAGAGATCAAATTGCCAATATCCACTGGATCATCGAAAAAGCAAGAGAGTTCCAGGAAAACACCTATTTCTGCTTTATTGACTATGTCAAAGCCTTTGACTGTGTGGATCACAATAAACTGTGGAAAATTCTGAAAGAGATGGGAATACCAGACCATCTGACCTGTCTCTTGAGAAACCTGTATGCAGGTCAGGAAGCAACAGTTAGAACTGGACATGGAACAACAGACTGGTTCAAAATAGGAAAAGGAGTACATCAAGGCTATATATTGTCACCCTGCTTATTTAACTTCTATGCAGAGTACATCATGAGAAACGCTGGGCTGGAAGAAACACAAGCTGGAATCAAGATTGCTGGGAGAAATATCAATAACCTCAGATATGCGGAAGACACCACCCTTATGGCAGAACGTGAAGAAGAACTAAACAGCCTCTTGATGAATGTGAAAGAGGAGAGTAAAAAAGTTGGCTTAAGGCTCAATGTTCAGAAAACTAAGATCATGGCATCTGGTCCCATCAATTCATGGGAAATGGATGGGTAAACAGTGGAAACAGTGTCAGACTTTATTTTTTTGGGCTCCAGAATCACTGCTGATGGTGACTGCAGCCATGAAATTAAAAGACGCTTACTCCTTGGAAGGAAGGTTATGGCCAACCTAGAAGGCATATTTAAAAGCAGAGACATTACTTTGCCAACAAAAGTCTGTCTAGTTAAGGCTATGGTTTTTCCAGTGGTCATGTATGGATGTGAGAGTTCGACGGTGAAGAAAGCTGGGTGCCGAAGAATTGATGCTTTTGAATTGTGGCCTTGGACTTCAAGGAGATCCAATCAATCCATCCTAAAAGAGATCAATCTTGGGTGTTCATTGGATGGTCTGATGTTGAAGCTGAAACTCCAATACTTTGGCCACCTCATGCGAAGGGTTGACTCATTGGAAAAGACCCTAATGCTGGGTAGGATTGGGGGCGGGAGGAGAAGGGGAAGACAGAGGATGAGATGGTTGGATGGCATCACCGACTCAATGGACATGGGTTTGGGTAGACTCCGGGAGTTGGTGATGGACAGGGAGGCCTGGCATGCTGCAATTCATGGGGTCGCAAAGAGTCGGACACGACTGAGTGACTGAACTGAACTGAAGCTTCCTAATACTCTTGCTTTCCTCTCCCATTTTTTTCCTTGCCTTCTTTGAAATATAGATCGTTGGGGGAAAAGAAAACTGACTCTGCACTTCTAAGTTCTTCTAGCTGACTTAAGAATTTAACTTACATGAGACAGATTAGCAGGAGAAAACCAGAAAGAAGTCCAATAGCACGCATACTAGGAGGAGACCAAGGAAAACCGACTAGCTTGCCTAAATGGCCAAAACTGTCACTTTAAAAAAAGTAAAACATTTTATTTTATTTAAATAATTAAACATTTTTAAATTTTATTTTGTATATTATTTGTTAGTTAGGTAGAATAGAAAAAGGAGTCCAAAATGACAGTGGCTAAAAGATAAAGAAAGGGGAAATGCCCATGAAAAGGGAACAAAGGAAAAATCTGCAGACCTGAGTTAGAACCCCAGGTGAAATGAATATTTTCCTGATCAAAGACAGGTGCTAACCTTAATTTGCTTAGGGCAGGCTCGGTAGGATGAGAAAAAATGTATATAAAAAGGGAGCCAAGCTGAATTAAAGCCTCTCCTACAGAATTGGCCCACCCTCAAGTCTCTCTTCGGAGAAGGCAATGGCAGCCCACTCCAGTACTCTTGCCTGGAAAATCCCATGGATGGAGGAGCCTGGTAGGCTACCGTCCATGGGGTCGCACAGAGTCAGACACGACTGAAGCGACTTAGCAGCAGCAGCAGCAGCAGCAAGTCTCTCTTGGGTGTAGTATCCTTTGTTTACTCAATAAAACTATGAGCTGCACCTGAGCGGTAACACTGGTCCATTGTTTAAAATCTTTGTTGTGGCAAGACTGAACCAAGAAAATTATGCACTCTCCTGACATATTTTTTTATTAATTACTAGTCAACATTCTAGGAATCACTGAACTAAGATGGACTGGAATGGGTGAATTTAACTCAGATGACCATTATTACTACCACTGTGGGCAGAAATCCCTTAGAAGAAATGGAGTAGCCACTACAGTCAACAAATGAGCCCAAAATGCAGTAATTCGATGCAATCTCAAAAACGACAGAATGAGCTCTGTTCGTTTCCAAGGCAAACCATTCAACATCAGTGTAATCCAAGCCTATGCCCTGACCAGTAATGCTCAAGAAGCTGAAGTTGAACAGTCCTTGAAGACCTACAAGACCTTCAAGAACTAACACCCCCAAAAGATGTCCTTTTCATTATAGGGGACTGGAATGCAAAAGTAGGAATTCAAGAAACACCTGGAATAACAGGCAAATTTGGCCTTGGAGTACAGAATGAAGCAGGGCAAAGGCTAATAGAGTTCTGCCAAGAGAACGCACTGATCGTACTAAACACCCTCTTCCAACAACACAAGAGAAGACTTTACACATGGACATCACCAGATGGTCAACACCGAAATCAGATTGATTATATTCTTTGCAGCTAAAGATGGAGAAGCTGTATACAGTCAGCAAAAATAAGACCAGGAGCTGCCTGTGGCTCAGATCATGAACTCCTTATTGCCAAATTCAGACTGAAATTGAAGAAAGTGGAGAAAACCACTAGACCATTCAGGTATGGCCGAAATCAAATCCCTTATGACTATACAGTAGAAGTGAGAAATAGATTTAAGGGACTAGATCTGATAGACAGAGTGCCTGATGAACTATGGACAGAGGTTCATGACATTGTACAGGAGACAGGAATCAGGACTATCCCCAAGAAAAAGAAATGCAAAAAAGCAAAATGGCTGTCTGAGGAGGCCTTACAAATAGCTGTGAAAAGACGGGAAGTGAAAAGCGAAGGAGAAAAGGAAAGATATACCCATTTGAATGCAGAGTTCCAAAGAATAGCAAGGAGAGATAAGAAAGCCTTCCTCAGTGATCAGTGCAAAGAAATATAGGAAAACAATAGAATGGGAAAGACTAGAGATCTCTTCAAAGAAGACACTAGGAAGATTTTATTTGAAGAGAAAATTGCCCCAAAGAATCTAATGACAAGCAGAATTAACAAAAAATTCAACATATTTGTCTGATGCAAGTTTCATATTACTAAAATCAGTGACATTCTGATGAACAAACAAAAACCAATTTTAATAAGAAAAATGATGTCATTTGCAAAATAAAATATGTGTTGTAAATTAACACATTCAATTCAGTTGCAGCCAAAACCCAGGTTGATAAAGTTGATGAAAAAAAATATATATATATATGGAAAGTGTAAGAACAACAAAAACAAGAGAAATAATAAGAATGTGGGAGTCACTTTGCAAAACATTGACCAAAAGTAAGCCTCTAGTAATTAAAACAATATGGTAGTGGTACAAATATAGCCATGTAAATTAGTAGAATACAATGGAAAGCATGAAGACCTATTTATGTAAGGGATGCTGCTATGTGAGACAGATAGCAGCATAAATCACTAAGAATATCAGGGGCTATTCAATCAGTATAGAGCAACTGGGTAAATTTGGAGGGAGTAGATCCAGTATCTTTCTCCAATGAGACATGGAAGTCAATTCTGGATGCAATAAACATACAAAGGTAAAAAGCAAAACTTCAAATTCTTTGAATAAAATATAGAAATATATGACTATGTCTGTCACAAAGAAAGATTTCATGAGTCACACAAAGCATAAGATTAAAACAAAAGATTGATAAATAACTCAATCAAAATGTAAAACTACTATACACCAAGAAACAAAATAAAATAGTTTAAGATGAGACACTGACAAGAAATAGATATTTTTATCTCATATAGGCAACAAATGTTTAGTGAGGTGCACATTAACAATCATGCCTGGCATATTTTGCATGCCCTTCCTGATACTTGGAGAATTCTGCCCAGTATGTGAGTAGTATGGCCTCCCCAAGCTGTTAAAACACAGGTGTCAATGGTTAGATACACAAGGTAAGACTTTGATTAGGGAAAAAGCCCCTGGCTCTAGGGGAAATCAAGCAGTGTTTCCAGACTTTGCTCTGCAAGTTTACTACCGGCACAAGCAATGTTTGGGCCCAATTGTACAGCAGTAAGGACTTTGTTGTGACAATTCTGTAGTGTGATTTGGGCAAATCGTAGGACCTCCAAGTCTGACTCTCTGGTCTTTCCACAGATTCTATTAGTTGCTCAGCATCCTTTGAATATATGACCTTTCTGCTTACACTGGCCAGAGAGAATTCTTCTGCTTTCAAGTAAGAATAATCACTAACACAATTTGTATCCAGTATTCAAAAGATACTAAACAGCACTAGCAATCAAGAAAATGAAAATTAAGCAATGAGGTAGGTAATCCTTCACACTCACCACACAAGGAAACACTGAAAATCTATCAACTGAAGGAGAGATGTTGTAAGAAAATCTATCATTACTGTTGATGGAATTGTGATGTAAATGAAATCATGATGTTCCAGTTGCTGATTCAAAATTGTACAATCATGTGGAAGAACACACATTATATTAAACGGAAGATACACATACCTATGACAGAACTAGTATGTACTCTGGAGAAACCTTTTCCATGTACATAAGGAGTCATGTACAAAGATGTTCACTGGAGTTGTTTGCAATACTGAAAGTTTGAAAACAATCCATAAAGTAAATAGGAAAATAAATATAAAATTTATGCCATTTCATCCAATAAAGTTCCATGTAGCTGTTACAATGGATTAGCAAAACAAATATGCACCAGGAATAAATGACAAAACAATGTTGAGAGGCAAAAAAAATGTAATGAAGTACTGAAAGATGTTATTCCATGTTTATATTTTTTTCAAAATTGTTCTATAAAAATTAAGGATGCATATAAATTTACCAAAAGTATAAAAGTTACGCACATAAACGCTATTCATCAATTTTGAGATGTTCATCTCTGCAGAGAAAGATGTAGTCGGTGGGACATCCAAACATTTTAATTGTTATTTCCTTAAAAATATGTTCTGAAACAAATGTGTCAAAATGATAAAATTTTAAATCAGTTAGAGGGTATGTAAATCAAACAAAGACAGACAAGAAAGACTTCTTCAATAAACAGTGCAAAAAAACAGAGGAAAACAACAGAAGGGGAAAGACTAGAAATCTCTTCAAAAAAATTGGAGCTATCAGAGGAACATTTCATTCAAAAATGGGCACAATAAATGACAGAAACGGTAAAGACCTAACAGAAGCAGAAGATATTAAGAAGAGGTGGCAAGAATACACATAAGAACTGTACAAAATAGGTCTTATTGGCCTGCATAACTACGATGGTGTGTCCACTACCCTGGAGCCAGACATCCTGGAATGTGAAGTCAAGTGGGCCTCAGGAAGCATTACTATGAACAAAACTAGTGGAGGTGATGGAATTCCAGCTGACCCATTTCAAATTCTAAAAGATGGTGTTAAAGTTCTGTGTTAAATATGTCAGCAAATTTGGAAATCTCAGCAGTGGCCACAGGACTGGAAAAGTCAATCTTCATCACAATTCCCAAGAAGGGCAGTACTAAAGAATGTTCAAACCACCAGATAATTGCACTTGCTTCCCAAGCTAATAAGGTTATTCTCAAAATTCTTCAAGTTAGTCCTCAGCAATACTTGAATAGAGAACTTCCAAATGTACAAGCAGGATTAAGAAAAGACACAGGAACCAGAGATCAAATTGCCAACATTTGCAAGATTATAAAGAAAGCAAGGGCATTCCAGAAAAACATCTACTTCTGTTTCATTAGCTATGCTAAAGCCTTTGAAATTGTGGATCATGACAAACTGTGGAAAACTCTTAAAGAGATGGGAATACCAGATCATCTTACCTGTCTCCTGAGAAATCTTTATGCGGTCAAGAAATAACAGAACACTTATGGAACAACTGACAAAGGAGTACAAGAATGCTGCATATTGTTACCTTGTTTATTTAACTTATGAGATGAGTACATCATGTGAAATGCCAGAGCAGATGAAGTACAAGCTGGAATCAAGATTGCCAGGAAAAATATAAATAATCTCAGATATGCAGATAATATCACTCTAATGGCAGAAAGTGAAGAGATACTGCGGAGCCTCTTGATGAGATTGAAAGAGGAGTGTAAAAAGACCAGCTTAAAACTCAATATTAAAAATTAAGATCATGGCATCTTGTCCCATCACATCATGGGAAATAGAAGTGGGGGGAAAGGTAGAATCAGTCACAAGTTTTCTCTTCTTGGGCTCTAAAATCACTGTGAATGGTGAATGTAGCCATGAAATTAGAAGATGATTGCTTCTTGGAAAGAAAGTTATGACAAACGTAGACAGTGTATTAAAAAGAAAAGACATCACATTGCCTATAAAGGTCCATATAGTCAGAATAATAGCCTTTCCAGTAGTCAAGTACAGATGTGAGAGTGGGATCAGAAAGAAGTCATAACACTGAAGAATTGATGCTTTTGAACTGTGGTGCCAGAGAAGAATCTTGAGAGTCCTTTGGACTGAAAGAAGACCAAATCAGTCACTCTCAAAGGAAATCAACCCTGAATACTCATTGGAAGGACTGATCCTAAAGCTGAAGCTTCAGTATTTTGTCCACTTGATATGAACAGCCAACTCACTGAAAAAGACCCTGATGCTGGGAAACAGTGAAGGCAGAAGGAGAAGAGGGCAACAGAGGATGAGATGGTTGCATGACATCACTGATTCAATGAACATGAACTTGGTAAATTCAGGGGAATGGTGAGGGACGGGGAGGCCTTGCATGCTGCAGTCCTTGGGGTCACAAAGAGTCAGATACAACTTAGTGAATGAACAACAACAGCAGAGGATATATGAATACCCATCATATTATTATCCTTTCTATATTTGAAATATTTCAAATATTTCTGTATTTGAAACATTTCATATTTAAATGTATAATTAAAACCACTACAATATTATAAAGTAATTAGTCTCCAAATAAATTAATTTAAAAAAAGAATTTTATAGATTAGTAAGTAAAAGGAAACAAAGAAAAGGAGATGATAGACTGACAATAATAACAGCATGACCATGTCCTCAGGATGTTTTAACTCAAAACAGCATAAACATGTACAATCACAAAGCTTTGTCATCCCTTATTTGTCTCTCCCAGAATTGAGTATATATCCTTCCTCTTATACTGCAAATCAATTGCACAGGCAGAAAATATGGGATTCCATTTAAGAAAACTGAGATCCTTGAGGCTGTATTTCCTGAATGAGCATATGAAAAGTTAAAGTGAAATAGTAAACATTAAAAATGTTGGTTCACTGACTCACTGAATCAACTCATCAAGGTGATTAAATAACCAAAACAGTACCAGCAAATGCATTGTACAGTGGGGTGACAAACAAGTGTCATAATATAAAGTAACTTAAAATTAAGAAAAAAAAGATATTCAAAATTATCCTTGAAAATACTGTAGAAAAAAACCATGTTAGGTCTCATTGAGGTTAAATACAGCATCTCACCTGCTGTCTTGAAATCACTTTCTTTGATTAAGCCATTATATAAACAGTATAAATCATAGTTGTCTCATATTTAGAAATGAAATTATAGTAAAACTATGTGTATCTTTAAATGTTATAATCACACTCAAGGACAAGTCTACACTATCAGAAGCAGGAGAACCTGAGATTAAGGTTCCTCCTCCGCAAGTGTGTGTGGGTGTGCTCAGTCATGTCTGACTCTTTGCAATCCCATGAACTATAGCCTGCCAGGTTCCTCTGTCCATGGAATTCTCCAGGGAAGAATACTGGAGTGTGTTGCCATTCCCTTCTCCAGGGAATCTTCCTGACCCAGGGATCGAACCTGGATATCCCCCATTGCAGCAGATTCTTTCTCATCTGAGCCACCAGGGAAGTCCCAAACTTAAGGTTATCCTGAGTCAATCTTTGTCTCCCAAGTCCAAGTAGAAGTTGAAGTGTACATTCAGTTAGTGCAATACTGGATAAAATCATGTGCTACTAAATTACAGTTTATCTCTCCTTTGTGCTTATATATAAAGCAAGTAGAATTGAATTTACATGAATTAATAGAGAATATGATGTGATTCAACTTCAAATGAAGTTGTTTCATTATTACAAAATCATCATGATTTACTAAAGCATGTAGAAACCTGTAATTTTAGTTGTTGTTGTTCAGTCACTCAGTCATGTCCGACTCTGTGACCCCGTGGACCACAGCATGCCAGGCTTCCCTGTCCCACACCACCTCCTGGAGTTTGCCAAAGTTCATGTCCATTGCATCAGTGATGCCATCCAGCCATCTAATCCTTTGATGCCCTCGCCTCCTTCTGTCCTCCACCTTTCCCAGCATCAGGGTCTTTTCCAATGAGTTGGCTGTTTGCATCAGCTAACTAAAATACTGAAGCTTTAGCTTCAGCATCAGTCTTTCCAATGAGAATTCAGAGTTGATTTCCTTAAGTATTTTTTGTTACATAATCACAATTGTAAAAGATGGTCTCAGTTTTCACAATCAATAGCTAGACAAAAATAAAAGATAATTACATTTACAAACCATAATGGAAACATGATTAACCTAATAATATAAAATAATTACCTGCAATTTGGGGTTATTAAGTAGAGTGATCTGGTAAGTGGAAGTGCATCAATGCACATGTTTTCATCTACCCATCCAGTCTATGTCTTATGATTGGTACATTTAATCCATTTACTTTTAAGGTAATTATCAATATGTATGATCTTATTATCATTTTCTTAATTTTTCTGAGTTTATTTTGTGTAGGTCTTTTCCTTCTTTTGTGATTTTTGCCTGGATAAGTTCCTTATCATTTGTTGTAATACTGGTTTGATGGTTCTGGATTCCCTTAACCTCTGTTTATCTAGAAAGCTTTTGATTTCTCCACCAAATCTGAATAAGAGTCTTGTTGGGTAGATTTTTCTTGGCTGTAGTTTCTTCCCTTTCATCACTTTAAATATATCATGCTATACCCTTCTGGCTTGTAGAGTTTCTGTTGAGAAATCAGCTGATAATGTTATTGGAATTCCCTTGTATGCTATTTGTCATTTTCCCTTTATGATTTTAACATTTTATCTTTGTCTTTGATTTTTGTCAGTTTGATTACTATGTATCTCAGTATGTTCCTCCTTGAGTTTATCCTACTTGGGACCCTTTACCCTTCCTGGACTTGAATGAGTACTTCCTTTACCATATTAAGGATGTTTTCAGCTATTATGTCTTCAAATGCTTCTCAGGTTCTTTCCTTCTCTAATCTCCTTCTGTTTTACAATAATGATTTCCATCATTCTATCTTCCTGGTCATTTATTTGTTCTTCTGCCTCAGTTCCTGTGCTATAGATTGCTTCTAGTGTATTGTTAATCTATGCTTATACTTTACTTCTTCCAGGTCTTGATAAACATTTCTTGCATCTTCTCTAGTCTTTTTTCCAAGACACTGGATCATTTTCACTATCATTATTCTGAATTCTTTTCTGGAAAATGTGTATCTCCACTTCATTTAGTTGTTTTTCTGGAGTTTCGTCTTGTCTCATCTGGGACATAATCCTCTGCATTTTCATTTTGATTAACTTTCTGTGATGTGGTTTTAGTTCTGATGGCTGCAGGATTATATGTTTTGTTGCTTCTTTTGTCCATCCTCTGGTGGATGAAGATATGATGAGGCTCTTATTTGTTTTGTTTCAATACCATTGTATCATGATTGGACAACAGGAAAAAAAAATAGAATTCTATCACTAAAACTATGATTTAATAGAAAAATCTGTAATCACTTTTTGAAATCCAGATGCACATTAGAATTAGCTTGGAATTTTTTGAAAAATGCAAGTGTCCAGGTATTGTTTTTCTCCAAAGTTCCATATGTGATTCTAATGAACAGTAATTTTTTAAGAACAACTGGATGATATGATGACCTTTTACTTTTATCTAGCTTGTTTCACTTTTTCTAATTCATATTCAGTGCTCCCATTTCATTTACTTTGTTTTCCAGTTTCTCTGGTTCTTTTTGTTGTTGTTCTTCCTTGAGTCTTTTTCACATGTAGTAGAAAAGCTTTTGTGTGTGTATATATATATGCATACAAGTATACGGATAGTATGTATAATATATATATTTTAGAAAACATGAATTTTTGCTTGGTTAAAGATTTGGCAATTTTATTCCACTCATTTGTCTAAGTATGAATAGATTCCTTGATTTCTAATTTATATTCACTCAAAAGTTTGATATATTTCCATTTATTCTGATGTATTGTTGCTAAAAGTTTAGAAAAATTATTATTTTAGTGATTTTTGAAAAAAATTGAATGAGTCTTGAAACTTCTAATCTAATACTGAGAATATAAAAAATATTGTTGTAACACACAGGATATTAGCATGTAATATAGTATTATTAACTAAAGTTCAAATTTTGCACACATTTCAAAAAATTTTATACTACTGTCCATTTTTTTCATATCTTATTCAAGATTACAAATTATTTTGGTTGCACTGAGCAGCTTTAGCTGCATGCAATTAATTCTGATAAATTCTCTTTTCATTTTTATTCTGTTACAAACATTTTCTAATTTTCCTTATTATGGCTTCTTAGATACACCTGTAATTTAAAAGTAGACAATCAATTTCCAAAAGCACGGGGTTTATATAGTAATTTTTATATTAATCTCTCATTTTGATATTCATTTCTCATTTAAATGCTTCTCTACAATCACCCTCTGTGTTTTCTTCTGTCTTTTAACTTTATTGGGGCTTTCAATGACTAAGTTAAAGATTTCTCTTTGTAAATGTCATATTGCACTTGAAATATATAGGTTACTTTCAAATATCTGTTGATATTGATTTCTAACATAATTTCAGAGTGATAAGAAAACAGATTATGTATGATTTCAATATATTTAGACCATGAAATTTTTGTACCTTGTTTTATGTCCTTGGATATGTTCTAGTGTCTCCTAATTTATAATTTATGGGAATTTGAATGAATTTGTACTCAGGAATTTGTATCCTGCTGTTGTATGAACATTATATAAATCTTAAGTATGTTAAATTGGTTAATAGTGCTTTTCAGGTCTAAAATTCTTTCTACTTATCTATTCATTCTATTAATTTTTTGAGATTTGAAATTGAAACTCCAACTAAAATTTTCAATTTATCTATTTAAAAAAAATACGCTTTCAAACTGTGGTGCTAGAGACTCTTGAGAGTACCTTGGATAGCAAGGAGATCAAACCAGTTAACCTTAAAGGAAATCAACCCTGAATACTCATTGGAAGGACTAATGCTGAAGCTGAAGCTCCAATACTTTGGCTACCTGATATGAAGAGTTGACTCATTGGAAAAAATCCTGATGCTGTGAAAGATTGAAGACAGGAGGAGAAGCAGATGACAGAGGATGAGATGGTGGAATGGCATCACTGACTCAATGGACATGAACTTGGGAAAACTCCAGGAGATGGTAAGAGACAGGGAAGAATGTCGTGCTGCAGTCCATGGGGTCGCAAAGAGTTAGACACGAGTTGGTGACTGAAAAACACAACAATAGCATAAAAAAGAAAAATCATAATCTATAGTGGAACTATGTGTAACTTTGTTCTGCGTTTTCCAAGTCTCCTCTAAATGTGTTATTATACTTGAGTAATTTTTTAAAATTTTTAAAAAAGAAAAGAAAATTCAGTCATATTAAACCTAAGGCTGTTCTTTTAACTTCTACCTTATACTGTCTCTGATATAGAGAGAAATTAATATTTAAAAAACTAATATCTAAATATGCTCCCATATATATATATATATATAAGAAACCTGTAATTTTATCAATTCAATATCATCATAACATGCTTATATAAATGCTTATATAAATGCTCATTTGTTTATTTTGGATCAATTCAAAAGAAGGCAACATCTTTCTAAAAACCTCACCACTACATTTAATTTATATAAGTTGCTGTACCTGTACCTAAAAAAAATTTCATAGTTTATCATAATGTTCTATGATTTATGTGCCCACCACATGCTATATTCCAAAATGTCAGCTCAGGAAACACATTTTAAGAGCATGTGTCAGTGTGGTTTACAGCCGTGATTCCTTCAGTATTTATACACTAAACTGAAGGTAGGCTTATCAAATTTTCAAATAATGAGGATCAGAGATATAGAGAATATTTTCATATAAAAAAGTTTAGAATGATATGATGAATAAAGCAGCATGGGATTTGAAAGAACTAAATATAAGGCCTTGGGCCTGAGTTGAAAAACTCAGGTGCTCAAATAGAAAATAGGGGAGACTGATGTCAAGAATATCATATTTGAAAAAGAATTAGAAATTTTATCAGCAAGAAATTCATCAGAGTAATGAGACTGTTTGTAACTTCATAGAGAAAACAGACATTTTGATGGGAATGAATGAACACAAATTTTGGAAGGTACTATAAACTATAATGTTATTACCATTAACAATTTGAGTGTGTTAATATGTCACAATTTGTACAGTTACATTTCAATGTAAACACTGTTTGACAAATAAGCAAATACATCCAAATATGGATAAAAAGATAGCTAACAATGCAACAGCCACAGATTTAATGGCTTAAGTGTATTTTTTCCACAATTCTGTAGTATGAGAATTAATCAGATTTCAGCTAGATGGTTGTTCTGCTCCAAATTGTGTCAACTCTTGTCAGTTAGATTTGAATTGTGTTTAGCCTACACCTAGGCAGAGTCAGAAGGATAATTAAATCTGATGTCTTAGGCCCTCCAATTCCCTTTTCTCTTTCCACATGCTTATTATCTTCTCATTTACACTCTAAGTCAGGATTTCAAAATTCTGCAATATTGATATGTTGGGCTGATAACTTTTTCAGGAGTCTGTTGTCTACTTTGTAGGCTGTTTAGTAGAATCTTTAGCCTTTATGTACTAGATATCAGGGGCAACCATTTCCTCTCTCCTTTATTTGTTTTTTATTTTTGGAAATGATCTATATATTTATTTATTTATTTATTTTTGTTCCTCTCTCCTTTAAAATATAACAACTAAAAATATCTTGCAACATTGTCAAATACCCAAACACTTTCATTTCTATTTTTGATCTATTGGGTTTATCAATAATTTGTTCAGAAAAACCTAAGTAAACATTTTAGCCAACCCAATACTTTTCATATTTCTGTCTGTTAGTGTTGTTGCAGATATTGAAGTAATAAATGCAAAGCCCTGAATATGATTCCTGGTGCTTAATAAAAGTTCAATGCATGCTTATTATTGCTATTATATTAGAATTGTATTCATTTCATATGCTAGCAAATTTATTCTCAAAATCCTTCAAGTTATGCTTTAGCAGTACACGAACCCAAAACCTCCAGACATACACACTCAGTTTAGAAAAGGCAGAGGAACCAGAAATCAAAATGCCAACATTCATTGGATCATGGAGAAAGCAAGGGAATTCCAGGAAAACATCTGCTTTTGCTTCACTGATTATGCTAGGGCCTTTGACTGTGTGGATCACAACAAACTGTGGAAATTTCTTAAAGAGATGGAAGTATCTGTCTCCTGAGAAGCCTGTATGCAAGTCAAGAAGCAACAGTTGAATCAGATGTGGAACAACTAATGGAATCAAAATTGGGAAACAAGTATGACAGGGCTGTATATTGTCACCCTGATTATTTAACATCTATGCAGAATACATCATGTAAAATGCCAGGGTACATGAATCACAAACTGGAATCAAGATTTTCAGGAGAAATATCAACAAACTCACATATGCAGATGACAACACTCTAATGGCAGAAAGTGAAGAGGAACTAAAGAGCCTCTTGATGAGCGTGAAAGACGAGAGTGAAAAAGCTGTCTTGAAACTCAACATTCAAAAAGCTAAGATCATGGCATCCAGTCCCATCACTTCACTGCAAATAGATGAGGAAAAAGAGGTAGCAGTAACAGATTTTATTTTCTTGGAGTCCAAAATCACTATGGATGGTGACTGCAGTCATGAAATTAAAAGATGCTTGCTTCTTGGAAGGAAAGCTATGACAAAGCTTGACAGCATATTAAAAGGCAGAGATATAACATTGCCAACTAAGGTCCATATAGTCAAATCTATGGTTTTTCCAATAGTCTTATACAGATGTGAGAGTTGGACCATGAAGAAGGCTGAGCTTTTTAATTGAATCGATGCTTTTGAATTGTGATGCTGGAGAAGACTCTTGAGAGTCCTTTGGACTGCAAGGAGATCAAGCCAGTCAATTCTAAGGGAAATCAACCCTGAATATTCATTGGAAGGTCTGATGTTGAAGCTAAGCTCCAATATTTTGTCCACTTTATGTGAAGAGCCAACTCATTGGAAAAGACCCTGATGCTGGGAAAAATTGAAGGCAAAAGAAGAGGGTGGCAGAGGATGAGATCGTTAGATATCATTACTGACTCAATGGACATGAATTTTAGCAATATCCAGGAGACAGTAGAGGACAGAAAAGTCTAGCATGATGCATTCCATGGGGTCACAAAGATTTGAACATGACTTATCCACTGAACAACAGCAAATCTTCACCTTCTACTTCTGAGAAAAGTAATCTTTGCACAAGATTCATTTTAAGCACAGTAATTCCGAAGAAATTTCCATTAGAATTTTGAAATGTCTAAGGCTCTCTGCAAAATACTTGCTCCCACTTATGTTAATCTGAAAAAGCCTTGCCTTTCTGTGCAGTCATGCCATCTTTGTTTCCAAAATGGAGTGTGTGGTGTCTTAAACTATGGTATCTCATGGTGTTTTCCCTACTTTTGTGTTGAGAAGAAATTTTGGTGTAAAAAATTGCTTCTTAATTTGAATTCAAGCTGAAATCAGATATTTTTCTTTTAAGTATCAACATTGTAACCATATCATTATTCATAACATTAATAACCATCATGTTTTGATACAGCAGTTCAGGATTTAACAAGTTATCTACGTGCTTCTACTGTCCTACTACTTGTATAATTATTTTGAAGTAAATTTAATCTTAAATAAGTAGTCAGGTTAAATGAAGTTTAAGTTGCCTAAAATATGATTGTCCATGATTTTACTTTAATCTGTTTGCATTTCTCAAGGTCTATTAAGTCATATAAGCACCACTTAAAAATGAAGGAGAATTAATTATGTAAACATATAAAGCATTAAACATGTTGTAAACATAATTTAATGGCAATGTTCTGTGAGAGGCAGTACTTAATACACTTGAAAGACAGTCCTTAAAATTCACTTGAACATGAATAATAAAATTCTTACAAAAACATAAAAGTAAGTATGGAGGTGAAATCAGCTTTTGATTCTATTGGAAACTGCCATCTACACAGTAAGTTTTCAATCTTTTCTCAGGTGTGTGGGATAGAAGTCTTATCTGAAACAAAACAGGGAAGGGAAAGAGAATTTAGTGTAGGGAATATGACAGGGTTGAAGTGCTGTCCACAGTTCTGGAAACCTGTTTTACCCAGGAATGATATGAACAAAAACATAATTATAGCAAATCTCTCAAAGACTTCTCAGATGTACAAAGTTTGGGACTAAATGAGTGAATTTGTTCAGCTGCACCCAGCATAAGATAAGATGTTTTTCTATCTTGATGGAATTGCTAACTGCTAAGTCACCACAGTCGTGTCCGACTCTGTGCGACCCCACAGATGGCAGCCCAGCAGGCTCCGCTCTCCCTGGGAATCTCCAGGCAAGAACACTGGAGTGGGTTGCCATTTCCTTCTCCAATGCATGAAAGTGAAAAGTGAAAGTGAAGTTGCTCAGTCGTGTCCAACTCTTAGCAACCCCATGGACTGCAGCCTACCAGGCTCCTCCATCCATGGGATTTTCTAGGCAAGAGTACTGGAGTGGGGTGCCACTGTCTTCTCCGTGATGGAATTGGGATATGTTAAAAAAAAAAAATCACCAACCTACACTTGAATAAATAATAATACATAACTAGAAAACTTCTAACTTATTTTCATGTAATGTATGCTCTAAAGAAATTTAACCAGAAAAGAAGCTATAGTTAGAAAATCACTTTAAATCAAAGTGATTAAAAGAAGATCTTGGCTTAAGTTTCTCTCATAATTTTTTTATACACAGATACTTTCTTTTCAGCTATTTTAAGAAATATATAGCACTAATTGGGAAGTTGGTATTTTTTAGAGTATTTTGGTAGACAAAACTTTCAGGTTTCTCTACTTTCCTATAAACCAACATCGTTTCTGTTTTTCCTTACTGTTTCTCATTCAGTTCAGTTCAGTCGCTCAGTTGTGTCCAACTCTTTGCGACCCCATGAATCACAGCACGCCAGGCCTCCCTGTCCATCACCAACTCCCGGAGTCTACCCAAACCATGTCCGTCGACTCAGTGATGCCATCCAACCATCTCATCCTTTGTCGTCCCCTTCTCCTCCTGCCCCCAATCCTTCCCACCATTAGGGTCTTTTCCAGTGAGTCAACTCTTTGCATGAGGTGGCCAAAGTATTGGAGTTTCAGCTTCAATATCAGTCCTTCCAATGAATACCCAGGACTGACCTCCTTTAGGATGGACTGGTTGGATCTCCTGGCAGTTCAAGTGACTCTCAAGAGTCTTCTCCAACACCACAGTTCAAAAGTGTCAATTCTTCGGCGCTCAGCTTTATTCACGGTCCACCTCTCACATCCATACATGACGACTGGAAAAACCATAGCCTTGACTGGACGGACCTTTGTTGGCAAAGTAATGTCTCTGCTTTTAAATTTGCTATCTAGATTGGTCATAACCTTCCTTCCAAGGAGTAAGCGTCTTTTAATTCCATGGCTGCCATCACCATCAGTAGTGATTTTAGAGCCAAAAAAATAAATAAATAAATAAAGTTTGACACTGTTTCCACTCTTTCCCATCTATTTCCCATGAAGTGAGGGGACCAGATGCCATGATCTTAGTTTTCTGAATGTTGAGCTTTAAGCCAACTTTTTCACTTTCCTCTTTCACTTTCATCAAGAGGCTCTTTAGTTCTTCTTCACTTTCTGCCATAAGGGTGGTGTCATCTGCCTATCTGAGGTTACTGATATTTCTCCTGGCAATCTTGATTCCAGCTTGTGTTTCCTCCAGCCCAACATTTCTCATGATGTACTCTGCATATAAGTTAAATCAGCAGGGTGACAATATATAGCCTTAATGTACTCCTTTTCCTATTTGGAACCAGTCTGCTGTTCCATGTCCAGTTCTAACTGTTGCTTCCTGACCTGCATACAGGTTTCTCAAGAGGCAGGTCAGATGATCTGGTATTCCCATCTCTTTCAGAATTTTCCACAGTTTATTGTGATCCACATAATCAAAAGCTTTGGCATAGTCAATAAAGCAAGAATAGATGTTTTTCTGGAAATCTCTTGTTTTTTCGATGATCCAGCAGGTCTTGGCAATTTAATCTCTGGTTCCTCTGCCTTTTCTAAAACCAGCTTGAACATCTGGAAGTTCATGGTTCACGTATTGCTGAAGCCTGCCTTGGAGAATTTCGAGCATTACTTTACTAGCATGTGTGATGAGTGCAATTGTGCAATAGTTTGAGCATTCTTTGGCATTGCCTTTCTTTGGGATTGGAATGAAAACTGACCTTTTCCAGTCCTGTGGCCACTGCTGAGTTTTCCAGATTTGCTGGCATATTGAGTGCAGCACTTTCACAGCATCATCTTTCAGTATTTGAAATAGCTCAACTGGAATTCCATCACCTCCACTAGCTTTGTTCATAGTGATGCTTTCTAAGGCCCACTTGACTTCACATTCCAGGATGTCTGGCTCTAGGTGAGTAATTACACCATCATGATTATCTGGGTCGTGAAGATCTTTTTTGTACAGTTCTTCTGTATATTCTTGCCACCTCTTCTTAACATTTTCTGCTTATGTTAGGTCCATATCATTTCTGTCCTTTATCGAGCCCATCTTTGCATGATATTTTCCCTTGGTATCTGTAATTTTCTTGAAGAGATCTCTAGTCTTTCCCATTCTATTGTTTCCCTCTATTGCTTTGCATTGATAGCTGAGGAAGGCTTTCTTATCTCTCCTTGCTATTCTTTGGAACTCTGCAGTCAGATGGGAATATCTTTCCTTTACTCCTTTGCTTTTTGCTTCTCTTCTTTTCCCAGCTATTTGTAAGACCTCCTCAGACAGCCATTTTGCTTTTTTGCATTTCTTTTCCATGGGGATAGTCTTGATCCCTGTCTCCTGTACAATGCCACGAACCTCTGTCCATAGTTCATCAGGCACTCTGTCTATCAGATCTAGTCCCTTAAATCTATTTGTCACTTCCACCGTATAATCATAAGGGATTTGATTTAAGTCATACCTGATTGGTCTAGTGGTTTTCCCTACTTTCTTCAATTTCAATCTGAATTTTGCAATAAGGATTTCTGTTTCTCATTAGTATGACTTAAGAACACATCACTCTACTGAAATTATCTTAAATATCACTGAGAAGCTATTCTTTGGAAAAATCAAATATTGTTTTGTAACTTTGATTATCCTCAATACTTTTAAAGCACTAGATGCTTTTGCATTATTTATTTAAACTTTCTGACAATTTTTGTTTTGTCATCTTCTCTGAATATTTATTTTGTTGTTGTTCATTCACTAAGTTTTATTTGACTCTTTGTGACTCTGTGGACTGCAGCACACCAGGCTTCTCTGTCCTCCACTGTCTCCCAGAATTTGCTCAAGTTCATGTCCATTGAGTCGGTGATGCTATCTAACCATCTCATCCTGTGATGACCCCTTCTCCTTTTGCCTTCAATCTTTCCCAGCATCAGGATCTTGTCCGGTGAGTGGGCTCTTTGCCTCAGGTAGCCAAAGTAGTTGAACTTCAGCTTTAGCATCAGTCTTTCCATGACTATTCAAGGTTGGTTTCCTGTAGGATTGACTTGTTTGATCTCTTTGCAATCCAAGGGACTCTCAAGAGACTTCTTCAGCACCACAATTTGAAAGCATCAGTTCTTCAGCACTCAGTCGTCTTCATGGTCCAACTCTCACATCCATACATGGCTACCGGAAAAACCATAACGTTGACTATATGGACCATTGTCAGAAAATTGATGACTCTGCTTTTAAATATACTGCATATGTTTGCTATAGTTTTCCCTCCAAGGATCAAGCATCTTTTAATTTCAAGGCTGCAGTTATCATCTGCAATAATTTTGAACCCTAAGAAAATAAGCTCTGTCACTCTTTTCACTTTTTCCCCTTCTGGCTGCCATCAAGTGGTAGGACAGGATGCCATGATCTTAGCTTTTATTAATTTTAAGATTTAAGTCAGATTTTCACTGCACTCTTTCACCATCATCAAGTGGCTCTTTAGTTCCTCTTCAATTTTTGCCATTAGAGCTCCTGGCAGTCTTGATTCCAGCTTGTGATTCTTGCAGCTGGGCATTTCACATGATGTAATCTGCATATAAGTTAAAAACAACAACAAACAAACAAACAAAAACAGGGCGACAGTCTACAGCAATCTCATCCTCCTTCCCCAATTTTGAACCAGTCAGCTTGTCCATGTCCAGTTCTGTTGGTTCTTGGTCCACATACAGGTTTTTCAGGAGATAGGTAATAGGGTCTGGTACTCCCATCTCTTTAAGAATTTTCCACAATTGTAATTGCTACAGTCAAAGACTTAACATAGTCAATGAAGTAGATGTTTTCTGAAATTCCTTTGCTTTCTCATGATCCAATAAATGTTGGCAGTTTAATCACTGGTTCCTCTGCCTCTTCAAAACTCACCTTGTACATCTTGAAGTTCTCAGTTCAAATATTGCTAAAGTCTATCTTTAAGGATTTTTAAAATTTACTTATTAGAATTGTAAGATAATTCCTTTACAATATTGTGATGGTTTCTGCCACACATCACCATGAATTGGCCATAGGAATACATGTGTTCCACTTCCCTCCTCACTCCACCCTTCCAGGTTGTCACAGAGCACAAGTTTTGGGTGCCCTGCATCATACATCAAAATCCAACTGGCTATCTATTTTACATATGGTAATGTATGTTTCAATGTTATTTTCTCAAATTATCCCACCCTCTCCTTCTCCCATCGGGTCCAAAATTATTTTTTGTGTGTGTGTGTATGTGTGTCTATGTCTCTTTTGCTGTCCTGCATGTAGTATCGTCAATACCATCTTCTGAGATACAATATTCATGCATTGCTTGCATGCTATGCATGCATGCATGCTAAGTCACTGACTGACTCTTTGCAACCCCATGGACTGTAGCCTGCCAGGCTCCTCTGTCCATGGGGATTCTCTAGCAAAAATACTGGAGTGGGTTGCCATTTCCTTCTCCAATATTTATCCATTAATATATGATATTTTTCTTTTTCTTTCCGACTTACTTCACTTTGTATAATAGGCTCTAGGTTCATCCACCTCATTAGAACTGACTCAGATGTGTTCCTTTTTATAGCTGTGTAGCATTCATTTTGTATATGTTCCACAACTTCTTGATCCACTCATCTGCTCATGGACATCTAGGTCACTTCCATGTTCTACTATTGTAAATTGTGTTGCAATGAACATTGTGGAACATATGTCTTTTTCAGTTCTGGCTTCCTCAGGGTACATGCCCACTAGTGGGATTGCTGAGTCACATGGCAGTTTTATTCCCAGTTTTTTAAGGAATTTCCACACTATCCTCCATAGTGGCTGTACCAGTTTGCATTTCCACCAACAGTGTAAGAGTGTTCCCTTTTCTCCACACCCTCTCCAGCAGTTATTATTTGTAGACTATTTGATAAGGACCATTCTGACTGGCATGAGGTGATACCTCATTGTGGTTCCGATTTGCATTTCTCTAATAATGAGCTATACTGAGCATCTTTTCATGTGTTTATTAGTCATCTGTTGTCTTCTTTGGAGAAATGTCTATTTAAGTACTCTGCCCATTTTTAGATTTGGTTGTCTGTTTTTCTGGTATTGAGGTGCATAAGCTGCTTGTATATTTTGGAGACTAATTATTCGTCTATTGTTTCATTTACTATTAATTTCTCCCATTCTGAATGTTGTCTTTTAACTTTGCTTATAGTTTCTTTTGTCTTGCAAAAGCTTTTAAGTTTAATTAGGTCTCATTTGTTAATTTTTCTTTTTATTTCCATTATTGTGGAAGGTGGGTCATAGAGGATCTTGCTGTGATTTAGGCCAGAGAGTATTCTGCCTATGTTTTCCTCTAAGAGATTTATAGACTTCCATTTTAAATTTATTTTTGTGTAAACATTAGAAAGTGTTCTAATTTCATTCTTTTACATGTAGTTGATCAGTTTTTCCAGCAGTCCTAGCCACAGAAGTCAGGGGAAAAAAATTAAAAGTAATCCTGATTGGAAAAGAGCAAGTAAAATGCTCAGTGCTTGCAGATGATATGATTCTCTACATAGAAAACCCTAAAGATGCCTTCAGAAAATTACTAGAGCTAATGAATGAATATAGTAAAGGTACAAGATATGAAACTAATGCACAGAATTTCCTTGCATTCTTATACACTAACAAAGAAAAATTAGAAGGAGGAATTAAGGAAACAATCCCATTCACTATTTCAACAAAAATTGAAATACTTAGGAATAAATTTACCTAAAGAAAGAAAGAAAGAAACAAAAAACCTGTATGCAGGAAACTAGGAGACACTGATGAAAGAAATCAAGGACAACACAAACAGATGGAGAGATATACCATGTCCTTAGATTGGAAGAATCAATATAGTGAAAATGACTATACTATCCAAAGCAATCTATAGATCCAATGTAATCCTTAATATACAACGGAGAAAAGACACTGTTCAACAAGTGGTGCTTTAAGAATTTTCAGTGTTATCTTACTAGCACGTGAAATGAGCACAATTGCATGGTAGTTTGATCATTCTTTGGCACTTCCCTTCTTTGGAATTAGAATGAAAACCGATATTTTCCAGTCCTGTCACCACTGCTGAGTTACCCAAGTTGGCTGACATAATGAGAGCAGCATTGTAAGAGCTTCATCTTTTAGGATTTTAAAAATATCAGCTGGAATTCCATCACCTCCATTAGCTTCGTTTCTAGTAATTATTCTTAAGGTCCACTTGACATCACTCCAGGATGTTCAGCTCTAGGTGAGTAACCACACCATCGTGGTTATCTGGGTCATTAAGACCTTTTTTGCATTGTTTTTCTGTGTATTCTTACCACCTATTCTTAAGCCCTTCTGCTTCTCTTAGATCCTTGCCTTTTCTGTACTTTATCATATGCCCATCGTTGCATGAAATATTCCTTTGATATCTCCAGTTTCCTTGAAGAAATTTCTAGTCTTTCCCATTCTGTTTTTCCCCTCTATTTATCTGCATTGTTCACTTAAGAAAGTCTTCTTCTCTCCTGTTGTTATTCTCTGGAACTCTGGCTTTCAGTTGAGTACCTCTTTCCCTTTCTCCTTTGCCTTTCACTTCTCTTCTTTCTTCAGCTATTTGTAAAGCTTCCTCAAAAAAGCACTTTATTTTCTTGCATTTTTTTCCCCTTTGAGATAGTTTTGGTTACTGCCTCCTTTACAATGGTAAAAACCTTCATCCATAGTTCTTCAGCCACTCTTTCTACCAGATCTAATCCCTTAAATCTATTCATCACCTCTACTGTATAATCATAAGGGATTTGATTTAGGTCATTCCTGAATGGCCTATTTATTTTCTCTACTTTCTTCAATTTAAGCCTGAATTTTACAATAAAGATCTCATGATCTGAGGCACAGTCAGCTCCCGGTCTTGTTTTTGTTGACTGCATAGAACCTACCATATTTGGCAGCAAAGAACAAAGTAAATTTTAATTTTGGTATTGACCATCTATTGTTATACTTGTATAAAGTCATCCCTTCTGTAGCTGGAAAAAGATTTTTGCTATGATCAGTGTTCTCTTGACAAAATTCTGTTAGCCTTTACCCTGCTTCATTTTTTACTTCAAGGCCAAATTCGTCTATTATTCCAGGTATCGCTCGACCTTCTACTTTGGCATTCCAATCCTCTTTGATAAAAAGGACATTTTTTGGTGTTAGTTCTACCAGCTCTTATAGACCATCATAGAGCCATTCAACTTCAGCTCCTTCAGTATCAGTGGATGGGGCATAGACTTGGATTACTCAGGTGTTGAATGATTTGCTTTGAAGGAAACCAAGATCATTCTGTCGTTTTTGAGGTTGTACCCAAGTACTGGATTTCAGACTCTTTGTTGACTATGGGGGCCACTCCATTTCTTTTAAGGGATTCTTGCACACAATAATAGATATAGTGGATATGGTGGTCATCTGAATTAAACTTGCCCCTTGCCATCCATTTTAATTCACTAATTCCTAAGATGTCTATGTTCACTCTTTCTGTCTCCTGCTTGAAAATGTTGAATGTCTTAGCTGCTCAGTCATGTCAGGCTCCTCTATCCATGGAATTATCCAGAAAAGAATACTAGAATGGGTAGCCATTCCCTTCTCCAGGAGGTCTTCCCGACCCAGGGATTGAACCTGGGTCTCCTGTATTGCAGGCAGATTCTTTACCATCTGAGCCATCTGTGATATACTGCTTGACCATGTCAAATCTACCTCGATTCATTGACCTAACATTCCAGGATCCTATATAATATTGTTCTTTACAGCATTGGACTTTAGTTTTATGACCTGACACATCCACAACTGTGCATCATTTCCACTTTGCCCCAGCTGCTTCATTCTTTCTGGAGCTTTTAGCAGTTGCTCTCTCCTCTTCCCTGAGAGCCTATTGGAAGGTTCAAACCTGGGGAGCTCATCTTCTGGTGTCATATCTTTTTACCTTTTCATACTGTCCATGGGGTTCTCACATCCAGAATATTGGAGTAGGTCGCTATTTCCTCCTTCAGTGGACCACATTTTGTTAGAACTCTTCACTATGACCTGTCGGTATTGGGTAGCCTTGCACAGTATGCCTCATAGCCTCATTGAGTTATGCCAGCCCCTTCACCTCAAAAAGGTTGTGATCCATGAAGGAGGAATGTTATTTTGCTATTGTTTAATAGTAATAGCTGCTAATTTCCACTTATGCTCCATCTTTCATGCCTTTGTTTCTGTCTATTCACTCCCTCAGAAAGTATATTCACTATTGTTTCTTCAGCTACTACTCACAGAAAGATAAATTCCAAATCTAAATTCCAAAATATGAATCTAGTCATTAACATTTCTAAACTGTTTCTAAGCTATGTCTGTTTGGATGGCTCATCTGTACTAACCAGGACAGGACAGACTCTGCTCTACAATAAATAGGCCTTGAGGATTAGTAACAATAGAGAAAAAAAATATTGCTACTTGCTGTGCTATGCTTAGTTGCTCAGTCGTGTCCAACTATTGGCGACCCCATGGACTGTAGCCTGCCAGGCTCCTCTGTCCATGGGGATTCTCCAGGCAAGAATACTGAAGTGTGTTGCCATGTCCTCCTCCAGGGGGTCTTCTCAGCCCAGGGATCGAACCCAGATCTCTCACATTGAAGGTGGATTCCTTAACATCTGAGCCCCCAGGGAAGCCCATGAATACTGGAGTGGGTAGCCTATCCCTTCTCCAGGGGATCTTCCTGACCCAGGAATCAAACAGGGATCTCCTGCACTGCAGGCAGATTCTTTACCAGCTGATCTACCAGGGAAGCCCTTATTGCTACTTATGTCACACCAAATATGGGCAGATTGCTCTCTTTTAAATAGTATCCTCAAGGATCTTGATCTTTTTCTCTATAAACGTGTGGCATCCAGATCAGACACAGACATGAAAGTGGCAAACATCCCTTCCTATTACATTTGACTAGCCAGAAACCTAGTCATATGATCTCAGTCTAAGACTCATAAATATCTTCATGTGAGCACAAAAGAAAAAATCAAATATGATTTGACAAGAAATATTTTCTCTACCACAACATTCTTACTCAGACTTAATTCAATGCAAATCTAACTCATTTTCTTCCACAAATTGTAGTTAATCAACTATCTCAAACTATCTCTAATGGTCGTTCACTACTTTTTCTTGAGTATCTGAATCTTAAAAAAGACACTATCTATAACAAATCTTTCTACTTTATTCCATATATGAAAATTGACGCCAAAACATTGTTTCTTCTTTCAAAATAGCAGTCATACATTCTCAGTACTCATACCTTGGTGTAGATATTCATACACTTCTGCTTGTGTTAGTTTAAATAACTCATATCATCTCTTTTTCACTTTATTCTGTATGATCGTTCTGTAAATATGTTCTTTAAATAATGTTTCCTTCATGTCTCTCCCCCGCAAAAGTGACTTCTTATTTTTCTTAGCATCAAGCCCAAACTCTTGTGAACCTCATAGTTTTGCATAATCTGGTCTCATACCACTCAGATGACATAATCTTTCATTGTTATGTTAGTCAGGACTCTCCGGGGAAATAGATCTAATACTTATCTATATCTACATCTACATCTACATCTCTATTTCCAACTCTATAATATCTTTCCCTACCTAGAAGGAGATTTATTACATTACATTGACTCACACCACTATGGAGGCTGAGAAATTTTTAGCCTGGTGGGCTGCGGTTCATGGGATCACAAAAAGTAGGACATGACTGAACAACTAACACACACACGCACACACACACACACACAGGCACACGTATGATACATATACCTTTGGCTGCTCTAGAGGCCTAGAAGAAGTGGTCATTCAGTAGAAACAAATGGAGCTGGTACCTGGATCTTTTTTTGAAATACTATTAGTCAGTTAAAGAAACCAGAGCACAGTGAAAAAAAATGACTGATACTACTGCTTATAGTGGGTTTCCCTGGTGGCTCAGTGCTAAAGAATTCACCTGCTAAACAGAAGACATGAGTTTGACCCCCAGGAAGATCCCATGGAGGAGAAATGGCAACAGGCTCCAGTATTCTTGCATGGGAATTCCCATGGACAGACAAATCTGGTGGGCTACATCTCATGCGGTTTCAAAGAGTTGGACATAACCTAGCAACTGAGTATGCATACACTGCTTATGGCACAGAAAATAAAGGATGAATCTGAAGCATGCTATAGCGCCAAACAGTAAGAAAAATGCAAAAAAGGAAAGACACAGAGAAAGAAAACGACACTATTGAGTTATAACTCAAAGGATAAAATAAGGAAAACTGAGAATAAATTTAACAAATTAAAAAAAAAATCTTATTCATTAACACCCTAAAAACCTCTGAAGATCACAGTGCAAGTTTCTATTTAATGTTATATGAGGGATAAAGAATCTGAAGTCCACAACCTTCATTTAAAATCTGATTTTGATCCTCAAAGCATGTTCAGCAAGCTATTTAGCTGAACCCTTGATTTCTCAGTTCAGTACATGTTTTTTTCCTGAGTTGTCATGAGCACAACATGAAATAATACATACAGGAGTAACAAGAGTACTGTGAAACTATAAAGCAATATAAAAATACTAAATTTTATCTATTAGCTTAATTAGCCTGTTGCAGTAATTTTTCAGAGCATTATCTGGGGACTCCAAGGTATTTCTAGAGTTGTATTATGAAGTTCCAGAAAGCCAAATTACTTTCCTAGAATTCTAAGATATTATTTTTTATCTTCATTCTTTCAAGAGCATAGAATGGGGCTCCTCAGAGTCTATGTGTTATGTGATGACATCATCATTCTAATGAATGTGTATTTTTTTACCTGTGTTTAATGACTTCTCAGTTTTAATTTTGGAGAAGGCAATGGCACCCCACTCCAGTACTCTTGCCTGGAAAATCCCATGGACAGAGGAGCCTGGTAGGCTACAGTCCATGGGGTTGCTAAGAGTCGGACATGACTGAGCAAATTCACTTTCACTTTTCCTTTTCTTGCATTGGAGAAGGAAATGGCAACCCACTCCAGTATTCTTGCCTGGAGAATCCCAGGGATGGAAGAGCCTGGTGGGCTGCTGTCTGTGGGGTCACACAGAGTCGGACACGACTGAAGTGACTTAGCAGCAGCAGCAGAAGTTTTAATTTCTCCTATCAATAGACATAATTTATATAAACAAAAGCCTTTGAAGTTGTCAATTAATTTTAAGATTATGAAAGGTTTTTGAGACCAATAGGTGTGAGAAACACTATTTCATCTTTTTATTATATATTATAAAATGATAACAAAGGAAAAATTTAAATTTAGATAAAAAATTCAGTCATACTAGGGCATGCTTTATTTGAATTACTTAACAGTAATTAGCACTGTTAATTAAATATTTAATAGTATTTGAATTACTGTTAAGCTATTCTGAATAAAACTGAGCAGAAGTCTACGAGGCCCTCCTCAATATGAAAGCCCCTCTTATGACTCCTTCCTCTTGTTTGTTACTGAAGTCTCCCAGCTCCCCCCTGAGTCAAAAAAGAGCAACTTCAAAGATTTAATAACTAGGATAATTAATAATGATAACCAGACAGTAGCTATGACACAAGCTGCTCCATCTTGAGCAGTACTGAATCTATAACTAACACAATTATAAGAACAGGCCTCTAGAGAATGGAATTAACACTATTGCTTGTGATAATATGTATCTTTGTGAACATACAAATAACTGTGGCTTGTTCTGTCTATACAAGTAAGTGGGCAACTAAATTGTCAGCAACGAGGTGCTATAGACTTGTGTTGTCATCTTCCCTTCTAAGAATACCATGTCCTATGTCAGCAAGAAGTTACAGAAGACATAACTTCACCTATAATCCCATAGAAATGAAATCACTTGTGACAGTGGGGATTTGTAAGCAACTCTTGGCAGGAAGCAATTCTCTGCAGGAGATCTTTTGTTTTGTCACTTTAGCAAAGCTATTTTTTAACTTAACTTTTACACTAGGTACCCAACCCCCTCCCCCAGGCTCTATTCATGTCTGGCCCAAGAATTCTTTTCATATCTTCAAGCCTTGCTTAATCTGTTGATCCTTTCCTTGTATTAAATAAGTAGAAATGAAGAATAAGGAATTAACAGATGACTAGATCATTCTCCCAGCTTCCCTTCAGTAATCTCATGAGAAAACTATGAAACAAGATCATATCAAAAGAAAGATCACAAAGAATCAATAAACCTGCATGCAGTGGAAGATTGGAAATAATATGACCCCCTATTAAAAATGATTGACTGAGATCACTTCCTTCTTTTCCCTTTAAAAGCTTTTATGGCTGAAAAGAATCTTAGGAGATCTCAGGAGTTAGTTCTGAGACACATGTCCACCTTCTCCCCAATAAAGCAACTTTTTGTTTCTATAAGCACTTATCTCTCAAGTATTGACTTTCAAACTTAGAGCAGTCAAATTTGAGCTTAGCAATATGAATTTGAGATATTATTTCATTCAGTATACAGAAGTTAGGGACTAATCTGTCTGAGATACTAAAATACAAATGTAATCTGAATTTCTAACCCTGAGCCAAATGATGTGATACAGAGGACTGAACAAATAATTCTAATACAAATACCTTGTGTTTAATATACCCAAAAGAAGAGGCCTCCCTAAGGAGAAATTAGGGAGAATTATTAGAACAGAAAACATTTGAAAGTTAAACTTTAAGGAAGAGAAAAATACAAAATCCAAAAGTTGGATTTTCATTCCAGAATTCTAAATATTCGAGAAATTAGAAATAATAATTAACAAAAGAATGGCAGCATAGAAGACTGAGGTTTCCTTAAGAATGGCTAGACAATTGTTATGACTGATTTTCTTACCAGAATGATTTTGTTTGCCTGATTTTACTATCATTCTTTAGCGGATTCCTACTGATGGGAAAATTAAAATGTCACAAATGATGTGTGAATTCAAAACAAGTATCTTTTTTTAAAAGAAGAATGATTTCTAAAACAGGAAAATAAAGGAAGAAACAATAAATACCCTGTGTTCATTTTCATGTCAGGTATATAGCATTCTTATTTTTCATTGTATTAAATGTTCCTTTGATGGTCAGTTCAAGTGAACCATGCTCTAGTAGTTTGTCTTCTTTACATATCTCAAATCATATTGCACTGAAGCTTCAAAGCTCTTTTTCTATTATTTCTGTGTTAAGAACTAGAAGATCAATGGGTTTACAGTACAGCAAAATCTGATGCATATTTCACATATATTATCTTGTGTTGAAAGAAAGAAGTGAATAATCTTTTGATGGCCAGCTGACCCTTTGCATATATAAAAAGAATGCTTCCCTCCTTTTCATACACTATCTAAGCCCAATTATTTTCTTTAAACACCAAATGTTTTATTTCCTGGGGTTTAATGAGGGTCTCCTGTGGAGCTGTGGGTCAGCAGTAGCCTGCTGCAGGGACAGGAGCACTTGCAGCAGCAGTCCTGGGGAGGCAGGGCGTGTGCCATAAGTCCTCTTGGAGGATATCGCCATTAAACTTACCATAGAGCCACCAAGTGGGCAACCCACAAACTGGAACAATTATATCGAAAAAGTTCTGTCGGGAGCCGCGTTAGGCGTTACTGACAAAATGGAGGCATGGCCCCAATCCCCTCTCCTCATCCCGCAGGCACGGTCCTGGGATGAAGAAGTTAGGGCTTGTGATTCTGACTTGTTGTTTCCTTTTTTCGGTTGAGTTGGCTGGAAAGAATGTTAAGGTGCTTATTGTTCTTAAGAGGAGCATGAGAAAGCACAAAGCCTTCTGCAGTTGTGCCCAGAAAATAATCCAGAAAGTTAACCATTGACATTTGTTCAAGGATCTTTACAAAGAATGATCCAGGATGAGCACATAGGCTGCAGCTTGAGGCCATGGGAAGGATTGTTATCTGAGACCTGCTTGTGAGAGAAATGTTTATGGCAAAAGAAGTTTGCTGAGTTTAGGGTTTAGGAATAATTAAGAATAGTTAGAAGCTAAAAGTTTAAGGAATGTTGTAGTGTTAGCATATTTTACTATAGCTTATAGAGATTAGGAATTTGAGATACTAATAGCTAGAAGCATTTTTAGGAGATAGTGAGCTTAGGATACTAGGGGCTAGCAGGAATCAGAAAGATAAGAAATAAACTGAGGAATGTGGTATGCAGCCCAGATATAAGCATGAGTTACAATGTAATCATAAGTTAAATATAGGATACTTAAGAGAAAGTAGATAATAGATAGTAAACCTGATTCTGAGAGAATAGCTAAAGCAGGAACTCTGGTTGAAGGGCAACAATGATTTCTGGAGACAATACATCTGGGTGAGGGGGAACTGAAGATGTCAAACCTCTGACCTAATGCCTTTGTCAAAGTATAAAAGAAAACCTGATGCTTGAAATAAACATGCAGTCCTGCACCTTGAGTCAGAGGCTGCATCATTCTCCGCCGACACCGCTCATCACTTCAGGCTGATTCCCTGGCTGCTGGAGCTGGACTCTGGCAAAGTTCTTGTACTGTTGTGAAGGTCTAGGCCCCACAACAGACTTCTCAACTTGGTGATCCAGCAAAGGGACTGGAAATCCTCAGGGAATCTGACTTTGAAGGTCAGCGGATTTAGATTACAGAACTGCCACAGGACTGGGGAAACAGAGACTCTTCGAGGGCACAAACAAGTTTTCTGTTCATCAGGACCCAGGAGAAATGAGCAGTGACCCCAAAGAGACTGAGCCAGACTTGCCTGTGAGTGTTTTGGAGTCTCCAGCAGATGCATAGGTTGACAGTGGTCTTCTTGAGGTCAGAAGCACTGACTGCAGCAGTCCTGGGAGATGCAGTGAGTTGACATAAGTCCTCTTGGAGAAGGTCACTGCTGGCCTTATCAGAGAGACTATAGCCTTAACATAGACACTGTAGACTCTAGGATTGGGTTGCCTCAGGTCAAAACACAGGGAGGGAGCAGAGCTCCATCAATCAGCACAAAATTGGATTAAATATTTATTGAGCATGGCCCTGAACCATAGCCAGCCTCTCTCATCAGGAAACTTGTACAAGCCTCTAACATTCATCCATCAGAGAGCAGACAGAAGAAGCAAGAACTTCAATCCCATGACCTCCAGAATGAAAACCACAATCACAGAAAACTAAACAAAATGATCACATGATCATAGCCTTGTGTAACTCAATGAAGCTATGAGCCATGCTTTGCAGGGCAACCCAAGATAAATGGGTCCTAGTGGAGAGTTTTGACAAAACATGGTCCACTGGAGAAGGGAATAGCAAACCTCTTCAGCATTCTTTCCTTGAGAATCCCATGAACTGTATGGAAAGGTAAAAATATATGCCACTGAATAATAAGCCTCTCAGGTTGGTAGGTGTCCAATATGCTCCTGGGGAAGAGCAGAGAAATAGCTCGAGAAAAAATGAAGAGGCTGAGTCAAAGCAGAAACAGTGCACAGTTGTGGATGTGCCTGGCAGTGAAAGTAAAGTCTGATGCTGTAAGAACAATGTTGCTTGGGAATCTGGAATGTTAGGTCCAGGAATCAAAGTAAATTGGGAGTAGTCAAACAGGAGATGGCAAGAACAAACATCAACATCTTAGGAATCAGTGAACTAAAATGGACAGGAATGGGTGAATTTAATCAGAGGATCATTATATCTACCACTGCACGCAAGAATTCCTTAGAAGAAATGGAGTAACCCTTATAGTCAATAAGAGTCCAAAATGCAGTACTTGGATGCAATCTCAAAAAATGACAGAATGATCATGGTTTATTTCCAAGGCAAACCTTTCAAAGTCATAATAACCAAGTCTATACCACAACAACTGATGTTGAAGAAGCGGAAGTTGAACAGTTCTATGTAAGACTTACAGGACCTTTTAGAACTAACACCAAGAAAGTTGACCTTTTCATCATAGGGGAATGGAATGAAAACTTGGGAAGTCAAGATATACCTGGAGTAACAGGCAAGTTAATGAAGCTTGCCAAGAGAATGCACTGGTCATAGCAAACATCCTTTTTCAACAACAAAAGTGATGACTCTACACATGGACATCACTAGATGGTCAATATTGAAATCTAATTGATTATATTCTCTCTCTCTTTTTTTTTAATTAGTTTATTTATCTATTTTTAAACTTTACAATATTGTATTTGCTTTGCCATACATTGACATGAATCCACCATGGGTGTATATGTTTTCCCCTTCCAGAAACAGCCTCCCACCTGCCTCCCCATCCCATCCCTCTGGGTCATCCCGGTGCACCAGCCCCGAGCACCCTGTGTCATGCATTGAAACTGGACTGGAGATTCGTTTCTCATATGATAATTTACATGCTTCCATGCCATTCTCCCATATCATCCCACCCTCGCTCTCTCCCATAGAGTCCATAATACTGTTCTATTTATCTGTGTTTCTTTTGATGTCTCGCATACAGGGTTAAAATTGCCGATTAACTAAATACCATACATATGTGTTAGTATACTGTATTGGTGTTTGTCTTTCTGGCTTACTTCACTCTGTATAATAGGCTCCAGTTTCATCCACCTCATTAGAACTGATTCGAATATATTCTTTTTAATGGCTGAGTAATATTCCATTGTGTATATGTACCACAGCTTCCTTATCTATTCGTCTGCTGATGGGTATCTAGGCTACTTCCATGTCCTGGCTCTTATAAACAGTACTGCGATGAACATTGTGGTACACGTGTCTCTTTCAATTCTGGTTTCCTGAGTGTGTATGCCCAGCAGTGGGACTGCTAGGTCATATGGCAGTACTATTTCCAGTTTCTTAAGGAATCTCGACACTGTTCTCCATAGTGGCTGTACTAGTTTGCGTTCCCACCAACACTGTAAGAGGGTTCCCTTTTCTCCACACCCTCTCCAGCTTGTAGACTTTTGGATAGCAGCCATTCTGACGGGCGTGAAATGGTACCTCATTGTAGTTTTGATTTGCATTTCTCTGATAATGAGTGATGTTGAGCATCTTTTCATGTGTTTGTTAGCCATCTGTATGTCTTCTTTGGAGAAATGTCTGTTTAGTTCTTTGACCCACTTTTTGATTGGGTCATTTATTTTTCTGTAATTGAGCTGCAGGTGTTGCTTGTATATTTTTGAGAATAATTGTTTGTCCGTTGCTTCAATTGCTATTATTTTCTCTCATTCTGAGAGCGCCGAATCCTAACCACTAGACCACCAGGGATATTTTCTCTCATTCTGAAGGCTGTCTTTTCACCTTGTTTATAGATTCCTTTGTTGTGGAAAAGCTCTTAATTTTAATTAGGTCCCATTTGTTGATTTTTGCTTTTATTTCCAATATTCTGGGAGGTGGGTCATAGAGGATCCTGCTATGGTTTATGTCAGAGAGTGTTTTGCCTATGTTTTCCTCTAGGAGTTTTATAGTTTCTGGTCTAACATTTAGATCTTTAATCCATTTTGAGTTGATTTTTGTGTATGGTGTTAGAAAGTGTTCTAGTTTCACTCTTTTACAAGTGGTTGACCAGTTTTCCCAGCACCACTTGTTAAAGAGATTGTCTTTTCTCCATTGTCTATTCTTGGCTTCTTTGTCAAAGATAAGGTGTCCATAGGTGCATGGGTTTAACTCTGGGATTTCTATTTTGTTCCATTGATCTATATTTCTGTCCTTGTGCCAGTACCATACTGTCTTGATGACTGGGCTTTGTAGTAGTGCCTAAAGTCAGGCAGGTTGATTCCTCCAGTTCCATTCTTCTTTCTCAAGATTGCTTTGGTTATTCAAGGTTTTTTGTATTTCCATACAAATTGTGAAATTATTTGTTCTAGTTCTCTGAAGAATACTGTTTATAGCTTGATAAGGATTGCATTGAATCTATAGATTGCTTTGGGTAGTATACTGATTTTCACTATATTGATTTTTCCGATCCATGAACATGGTATATTTCTCCATCTATTTGTGTCCTCTTTGACTTCTTTCACAACTGTTTTATAGTTTTCTATACATAGGTCTTTTGTTTCTTTAGGTAGACATATTCCTAAGTATTTTAGTCTTTTCGTTGTGATGATGAATGGAATTGTTTCCTTAATTTCTCTTTCTGTTTTCTCATTGTCAGTGTATAGGAATGCAAGGGATTTCTGTGTGTTAATTTACTATCCTGCAACTTTACTATATTCATTGAATAGCTCTAGTAATTTTCTGGTGGAGTCTTTAGAGTTTTCTATGTAGAGGATTATGTCATCTGCAAACAGTGAGAGTTTTACTTCTTCTTTTCCAATCTGGATTCCTTTTATTTCTTTTTCTGCTCTGGTTGCTGAGGCCAAAACTTCCAAAACTATGTTGAATAGTAGTGGTGAGAGTGGGCACCCTTGTCTTGTTCCTGACTTTAAGGGAAATGCTTTCAGTTTTTCACCATTTAGGATCATGTTTGCTGTGGGTTTGTCATATATAGCTTTCATTATGTTGAGATATGTTCCTTCTATTCCTGCTTTTTGGAGGGCTTTTATCATAAATGGATGTTGAATTTGGTCAAAGGCTTTCTCTGCATTTATTGAAATAACCATATGTTTTTTATTTTTCAATTTGTTTATGTAGAGTATTACATTTATTGATTTGCAGACGTTAAAGAATCCTTGCATCCCTGGGATAAAGCCCACTTGGTCATGATATATGATATTTTTAATATGTTGTTGGATTCTGTTTGCTAGGATTTTGTTAAGGATTTTTGCATCTATGTTCATCAGTGATATTGGCCTGTAGTTTTCTTTTTTTTTGTGGCATTTTTGTAAGGTTTTGGTATTAGGGTGATGGTGACCTCATAGAATGAGTTTGGAAGTTTACCTTCTGCAATTTTTTGGAAGAGTTTGAGTAGGATAGGTGTTAGCTCTTCTCTAAATTTTTGGTAGAATTCAGCTGTGAAGCCATCTGGTCCTGGGCTTTTGTTTGCTGGAAGATTTCTGATTCCAGTTTCAATTTCTGTGCTTGTGATGGGTCTGTTGATATTTTCTATTTCTTCCTGGTTCAGTTTTGGGAAGTCGTACTTTTATAAGAATTTATCCATTTCTTCCAAGTTGTCCATTTTATCTGCATATATTTTCTGATAATAGTCTCTTATGATTCTTTGTATTTCTGTGTTGACTGTTTTGATCTCTCTGTATTCATTTCTAATTTTGTTGATTTGATTCTTCTCCCTTTGTTTCTTGATGAGTCTGGCTAATGGCTTGTCAATTTTATTTATCTTCTCAAAGAACCAGGTTTTGGCTTTGTTGATTTTTGCTATGATCTCTTTTGTTTCTTTTACATTTATTTCTGCCTTAATTTTTAAGATTTCTTTCCTTTTACTCACCCTGGGGTTCTTCATTTCTTCCTTTTCTAGTTGCTTTAGGTGTAGAGTTAGGTTATTTATTTGACTTGTTTCTTGAGGTGAGCCTGTATTGTTATGAATCTTCCCCTTAGCACTGCTTTTACAGTGTCCCATAGGTTTTGGGTTGCTGTGTTTTCATTTTCATTCCTTTCTATGATATTTTTATTTCTTTTTTGATTTATTCTGTGATTTGTTGCTTATTCAGCAGCGTGTTGTTCACCCTACATATGTTGGAATTTTTAATAGTTTTTCTCCTGTAATTGACATCTAATCTTACTGAATTGTGGTCAGAAAAGATGCTTGGAATGATTTAAATTTTTTTTGTATTTACCAAAACTAGATTTATGGCCCAGGATGTGATCTATTCTGTGTGTGCTTGAGAAAAAGGTGAAATTCATTATTTTTGGGTGAAATGACCTATAGATATCAATTAGGTCTAACTGGTCTATTTTATCATTTAAAGTTTGTGTTTTCTTGTTAATTTTCTGTTTAGTTCATCTGTCCATAGGTGTGAGTGGGGTATTAAAGTCTCCCATAATTATTGTGTTATTGTTAATTTCCCCTTTCATACTTGTTAGCATTTTCCTTACATATTGCAGCACTGCTATGTTGGGTGCATATATATTTATAATTGTTTTAACTTCTTCTTGGATTGATCCTTTGATCATTATGTAGTGTCCATCTTGGTCTCTTTTCACCACCTTTGTTTTAAAGTCTATTTTATCTGATATGAGTATTGCTACTCCTGCTTTGTTTTGGTGTCTATTTGCGTGGAATATCTTTTTCCAGCCATTCACTTATAGTCTGTATGTGTCCCTTGTTTCGAGGTGGGTCTCTTGTAGACAACGTATATAGGGTCTTGTTTTTGTATCCATTCAGCCAATCTTTGTCTTTTGGTTGGGGCATTCAACCCATTTACATTTAAGGTAATTATTGATAAGGATGATCCTGCTGCCATTTACTTTATTGTTTTGGGTTCGAGATTATACACAATTTTTGTGTTTCCTGTCTAAAGAAGATCCTTTAGCATTTGTTGGAGAGCTGGTTTGGTGGTGCTGAATTTTCTCAGCTTTTGCTTGTCTGCAAAGCTTTTGATTTCTCTTTCATATTTGAATGAGATCCTTGCTGGGTACAGTAATGTGGGCTGTATATTATTTTCTTTCATCACTTTAAGTATGTCCTGCAATTCCCTTCTGGCCTGAAGAGTTTCTATTAAAAGATCAGCTGTTCTCCTTATGGGAATCCCCTTGTGTGTTATTTGTTGTTTTTCCCTTGCTGCTTTTACTCTTTATTCTTTGTGTTTGATCTTTTTTAATTTGATTATTACCTGTCTTGGGGTGTTTTGCCTTGGGTTTACCCTGTTAGGGACTCTCTGGGTTTCTTGGACTTGGGTGATTATTTCCTCCCCCACTTTAGGGAAGTTTTCAACTATTATCTCCTCGAGTATTTTCTCATGGTCTTTCTTTTATCTTCTTCTTCTGAGACTCCTATGATCTGTATGTTTGTGCATTTAACATTGTCCTAGAGGTCTCTGAGGTTGTCCTCATTTCTTTTAATTCTTTTTTTTTCTTTTTTCCTCTCTATTTCATTTATTTCTATCATTCTATCTTATACCTCACTTATCCTATCTTCTGCCTCCATTATTCTACTGTTGGTTCCCTCCAGAGTGTTTTTGATCTCATTTATTGCATTATTCATTTTATATGGACTTTTTAAATTTCTTCTAAGTCCTTGTTAAACCTTTCTTGCATCTTCTTGATCCTTTTCTCCAGGTTGTTTTCCTGTAACTCCAATTTGTTTTCCAGATTTTGGATCATTTTCACTATCATTATTCGGAATTCTTTATCAGGTAGATTCCCTATCTCTTCCTCTTTTGTTTGATTTGGAGGGCATTTAGCCTGTTCCTTTATCTGCTGGGTATTTCTCTGCCTTTTCATCTTGTTTATACTGCTGTTTCGGGCAGCCTTTCTGTTTTCTGGCAGTATGTGGTTCCTCTTTATTGTGGAGTTTCCTCACTGTGGGTGGGGTTAGATGGGTGACTTGTCACGGTTTCCTGATTGGGGAAGCTTGTGTCGGTGTTCTGGTGGGTGGAGCTGGATTTCTTCTCTCTGGAGTGCAATGAAGTGTCCAGTAATGAGTTTTGAGATGTCAGTGGGTTTGGTGTGACTTTGAGCAGCCTGTATACTGAAACTCAGGGCTATGTTCCTGTGTTGCTGGAGAATTTGTGTGGTATATCTTACTCTGGAACTTGTTGGCCCTTGGGTGGTGCTTGGTTTCAGTTTAGGTATGGAGGCATTTGATGAGCTTCTATCTTTTAATGCTTCCTGGATTCAGGAGATCTCTGGTGTTCTCAGGATTTGCACTTAAGTCTCCTGTCTCTGGTTTTCAGTCTTATTCTTACAGTAGCCTCAAGACTTCTCCATCTATACAGCACCGATGATAAAACATCTAGGTTAATGATGAAAAGTTTCTCCACAATGAGGGACACCCGGAGAGGTTCACAGAGTTACATGGAGAAGAGAAGAGGGAGGAGGGAGATAGAGGTGGCCAGGAGGAGAAGAGGGGAATCAAAAGGGGAGAGAGCAAGCTAGCCAGTAATCACTTCCCTATGTGCTCTCCACCATCTGGATCTCTCAGAGATGTTCACGGAGTTACACAGGGAAGAGAAGAAGGAGGAAGAAGACAGAGGTGGCCAGGAGGAGAAAAGGGGGAATCAAAAGGGGAGAGACAGATCCAGCCAGTAATCAGTTCTCTAAGTGTTCTCCACAGCCCGGAACACACAAAGAGATTCACAGAGTTGGGTTGAGAAGAAAAGAGGGAGTGGGGAGATGGAGGCACCCTGGCAGAGAAAAAGGAGAGCCAAAAGGGGGAGAGAGCAATCAAGCCAGTGATCTCGCTCCCAAGTAAAAATGGGTGCTTAAGATTGGGTTCTTGAAGATACAAAGTTGATAACAAATGCTAAAAGGCAAAGATTAAAAATCTAGAGTAGAGTTTAGGTTCTCAAAAATACAATATTAAAAAAGAGGAAAAAAAAGAAAAAAAAAACCCACCAGAATCACAAAAATAATAGAATATATATTTATGAAGTTTGCTTTAAAAAGAAGGTCTTAAAAAAATAAAAAAAATACAAATAAAAATAGGGTCTTTTTTTTTTGCAAGGCAATAGTAGGTTATAAAAATGAAAATTGAAGGAGTAATAGGGGACTTAAAAATAAAAATAAAATAAGAAAATAAAATAAAATTTAAAAAATAATAAAAAAATGTTTTAAAAATTTAAAAAATGATAATAGTAAAAATATATCTAGGACTTTCTCTGGAGCTGTTACAGACACTGTGGGGTCAGTTCATTTTCAGATAGTTCCTTGGTCCAGCTTGTACTTCTCAAGGTCTCTAGGCCCCTTCCTATGTAGTCAGTGCTAACTACAGGGTTTTAATCTGTTGCATCTGTCATTTCCAAAGCGGTTCCCTCTGTTTCTTTTAGCTTCTTTTGTTTGCTGGTCTCTTCAGTGTCTAATTTCCGCCCTGAAACAAGGGGGGCGGTGGTGGTCACTCTTTTTTAGTCTCACTTGTTCAGTCGTGCTGTGGAGAGGGAGGAACACTGCAAACAAATCTCACTGGCATGTTCTCACAATGTTTCAGCCACACTGGGTTTGCCCCACTCACGACGTGTGTACTTTCCCAGTCTACACTGCTCAGGCTCTAGGTTGCACTGCTGGGAACTGTCTGAAGCGGCCCCTGGGGTTGCCTGTATTTCCTAGATTTTAACCACTCAAGTTCAGGTTCCTGGATACTTCACAAAGACGCAGACTTGGTTGAGCCTGGGTTTTGTGCCCTTCCCAGGTCTGAGCAGCTCCAGTGACCAAGTTTTTGGCTAGCAAGGTCAGGGGCTGCACCTTTTTCCTTTCCCCTGTCCCAGCCACTCGGTTTTCTGGGTGTACAACGGGCACAGCTTCCCAGATATGCCATGCTCTCCCCTGGGGAGCTGATCTCTGGCTGTGACCCTCTTGGCGGGTGTCGATCCTCCAGAGTCCCAAGAAGTTCTGGTTAGCAGCGAGGTCTGTTTGCAGTTTGGTATAGGATGCCTCTCTGGGGCTGCAATTCCGCCCTTCTGGTTCTGGCTGCCTTTGCCTGCCCATCTCCTGCATTGGATGGGCTGGTCCACAGTAGGCTTGCTCTGCTCAGTCCTTTGTTCTGTGAGCGGGCCTGGCGGTGTGTTAGGTTAAGGTTTTTCACGGGAAAGCTATCTCATGGTCTAGGTTGCTGTCTCAATCTATTTCCCTCAGATTGCCCTCAGGGTGAGGGGGGGGCATTCAGGCCCAGTCCTTACCCAAAGAAGTGCAGCCTGCCCCTCCCTACCCAGCCCCCACTTGCTAGTTGGGGATGTGCGCGTCTGGGCTAAGGGCCCGCTGGGAGTTGCTGTTGGGTACATAAACTGTGGGGTTTAATTATTTATTTATTTTTCCTCCCAGTTATTTTTACCTCTGCGATTCCAAGGCTTGCCACAGACCCGCCAGATAGAATGTTTCCTGGTGTTTGGAAACCTCTCTTTTTTAAGACTCCCTTCCCAGGACGGATCTCCATCCCTACCTCTTTTGCCTCTCTTTTTATCTTTTATATTTTGTCCTACCTCCTTTCGAAGACTGTGGGCTGCCTTTCTGTGTGTCTCTGCCAGCATTCAGAAGTTGTTTTTTGGAATTTGCTTGGCGTCTAAATGTTCTTTCCATGAATTTGTGGGAGAGAAAGTCATCTCCCCGTCCTATTTCTCTGCCATCTTAGGACAGCCCCCCTGATTGGTTATATTCTTTGTAGCTGAAGATGGAGTTCTATCAGCTCAGTTCAGTTGATGCATCTTGCCCAACTCTGCGACCCCATGGACTGCAGTACGTCAGACCTCCCTGTCCATCACCACTCCATCCCTGTCCACTCCCAGAGATTGCCCTAACTCATGTCCATCGAGTCAGTGATGTTATCCAATCATCTCATCCTCTGATGTCCCCCTTCTCCTCCTGCTTTCAATCTTTCCCACTATCAGGGTCTTTTCCAATGAGTAACTTCTTCACATCAGGTGACCAAAATATCGGAGTTTCAGCTTCAGAATCAGTCCTTCCAATGAATATTCAGGACTGATTTTCTTTAGGATGCACTGGTTGGATCTCCTTGCAGTCCAAGGGACTCTCAAGAGTCTTCTCCAACACCACAATTCAAAAGCATCAGTTCTTTGGTGATCAGCTTTCTTTATAGTCCAACTCTCGCAAACATACATGAGAAAAACATAGCTTTGATTAGACGGACCTTTGTCGGCAAAGTAATGTCTCTGCTTTTTAGTTCTATACAGTTAGCAAAGACAAGATCAGGAGTTGACTGTGGCTCAGATCATGAGCTCTGTATTACAAAATTCAGACCTAAATTGAAGAAAGTAGGGAAAACCATTTAGCCATTCAGGTATGACCTAAATCATCTCCCTTATGATTATTCAGTGGAAGTGACAAATAGATTCAACAGATTAGATCTTATAGACAGAGTGCCTGAAGAACTATGGATGGTGCTTCATAACACTGTACAGGAGGTGGTGGCAAAAACCTTCCCAAAGAAAATGAAATGCAAGAAGGACAAAAGTTTGATTGAGGAGGCTTTACAAATAGGTTAGAAAACAAGAGGAGTGAAAGGCAAAGGAGAAAGGAAAAGATACACCCATCTGAAAGCAGAGTTCCAAGGAATAGCAAGGAGAGACAAGAAAGTCTTCTTAAGTGAACAATGAAAAGAAATGGAGGAAGACCACAGCTTGGGAATGACTAGAAATTTCTTCAAGAATATTAGAGATACCAAGGGAACATTTCATGCAAAGATGGGCACATTAAAGGACAGATATAGCACCTAACAGAAACAGGAGGGATTAAAAAGAGGTGGTTATAGTTCACAGAACCTTAAAAAAAAAGTCTCAATGACCCAGATAATCATGATGGCATGGTCACTCATCTAGAGCCAGACAGGCTGGAGTGTGAATTCAAGTGGGCCTTAGGAAACATTAGTAGAAACAAAACTAGGAGAAGTGGTGGAATTTCAACCAAACTATTTCAAATCCTAAAATATGTTGCTGTAAAAGTGCTGCACTAAATATATCAGCAAATTTGAAATACTCAGTAGTGGCCACAGGACTGGAAAATGTCAGTTTTCATTCCAACCCCAATGAAGAGCAATGCCAAAGAATGTTCAAACTACCACATAATTCTGCTCATTTCAAATGCTAGCAAGGTAATTCTCAAAATCCTTCAAGCTAGTCTTCAACAGTATGTGAACCAAGCTCTTCCAGATGTAAAGCTGGATTTAGAAAAAGCAGATGAACCAGATATCAAATTTACAACATCTGTTGGATCATAGAAAAAGCTAGAGAATTACAGAAAAATATCTACTCCTGCTTCATTAACTACACCAAAGTCTTTAATTGTGTAGCTCACAACAAACTGAAAAGTTCTTAAAGAAATGGGGATACTAGACTACCTTACCTGTTTCCTGAGAAATCTGTATGCAGGTCAAGAAGCAACAGTTAGAACCAGACATGGAACAACAAAGTGGTTGCAAATTGGGAAAGGAGTACTTCAAGGCTGTATATTTAACTTATATGTAGAGTACATCATGTGAAATTCTGGGCAGTATGAAGCACAAGCTGAAATCAAGATTACCAGGAGATATATCAATAAGCTCGGATATGCAGATGACACCACCCTTATGGCAGAAAGTGAAGAGGAACTAAAGAGCCTCCTGATGAAGATGAAAGAGGAGAGTGAAAAAGCTGGCTATAAACTCAACATTCAAAAAACTAAGATCATGGCCTCTGATCCAGTCAATTCATGACAAATAAATAGATGGAGGAAAAATGGAAATAGTGATGCATTTTATTTTCTTGAGCTCCAAAATCACTCTGGATGGTGAGTACAATCATGAAATTAAAAGATGCTTACTCTTTTTTAAGATGCTACTCCTTGGAAGAAAATTTATAGTAAACCTAAACAGTGTGTTAAAAAGCAGAGACATTACATTGCTGGCAAAAGTCACTATAGTCAAAGCTATGGTTTATCCAGTAGTCATGTATGGAGGTGAGAGCCAGAACATAAATATTGCTGAGCACTGAAGAACTGGTGCTTTAAAACTGTGGTACTAGAGAAGGCTCTTAATAGTCTTTGGGCATGAAGGAGATCAAATAGTAAATCCTAAAGGAAATTAATCTTGAATATTCATTGGAAGGACTGAGGCTGAAGCTGAAGCTCCAACACTTTGGCCACCTGATCCAAAGAGCCAATCCATTGGATAAGACCCTGATGTTGGGAAAGAGTGAAGGTGGGGGGAGGATGGGACAACAGAGGATGAGATGGTTGGATGGCATTATTGACTCAATGGACATGAGTGTGAACAAACTCTGGGAGACAGTCTAGGACATGGAAGACTAGTGTGTGCAGTTTACGAGTTCCCAAGAAGTCAAACAAAATTGAGGAACTGAAAAGCAACAAATGATTATTAAATGTTCTCAATTATTGTTTTTTCTTAAATATACCATTACCTTCTTTTAATCAGTTTTATATTTGCTCAGGTGTCCAGGTTCATAATATCAATGATAATTTTAAATCTTCAAAAATTCACAACTGACCAGAAGAATTGTAACATTCAGGGCTTCAGCAATCTAGTTAATTTTCATAAATAACTGTTTTGTAAATTTGGAAAATATTATGGCATTTTAACCAAAACCAATGTATCTTTTTTTTAAGTTTTATGACCTAGATTAGGCAATTATTGGTGATGTCATCTACATTTCAAATATCAAAACTGTTTCTAATTTATTTAGGTTATTATAGACATAAATGGACACAGCATAACTGGCAATGTCAAGACCTTATTTAAGGAGTTTCTCTCTTTTTAAATGGATCATCTGCCTGAATAGCATAATTACACAACACAGCTCCAACAAATCATGAAAACTTAAAAAAATGTTATAACCATTTATCACATGCAGTAAGTTGAATGGAAAGCAACTACACATATAGTTTCTTCACTTTCACAATTTAGTTGCAGAAGAAAACGATCACCCCACGAAGATCTGAATACTCTAAACTTGGCCTGATTCATTTTGTCTTGGGTATATAGGTTTTGTTACATCATCATGCTTTTGCTATTTTTTCCCAATTGCCCTTGAAAGTAGGGTCTTATTTTAGGGATAGTGACATAGAAGGCATGCAGATTTTGGAATCAGATAGAGTTCATGTTTATTTATTGAATGATCTAACAAAGATGGTATTCATTCTAAAAGGAGAATAAATTTTAGTAATGTTGTAAGAAGTAGCTCAATAAATAAACTAACATTTATTGATCACTCAATTTGTCTCAGACAATGAACTTCCCTGGTAGCTGAGAGGGTAAAGACTCCACCTGCAATGCAGGAGACCTGAGTTCAATCCCTGAGTTGAGAAGAGCCCCTGGAGAAGAGAATGGTTACCCATTCAAGTATTTTTGCCTGGAGAATTCCATGGACAGAGGAGTCTCGTGGCCTATAGTGCATGGGGTAGCGAGGAGTCAAACATGAATGAGTGACTAACACTTTCATTTTTTTTTCAATTTGTTTCAGACAATGTGCAGTTTACATGTATCATCTCAACAACACAGAAAAGAGAATTTTGAAGTGATAAGAATGTTGACCTAGAATATTCCTTACCCCAAAGTTTCTTTGAAGAATTTTGTCAGTGAGTTCCTCTGAGTTACCTGTGTAAATGTTTTCTTTCTTTCTCCTCTTCTCTTTCTCCTCCTTCTTTTCTTCTTCTTCTTTTTAATCTCTGTATCTGTGTGTGTGTGTGTATGTGTGTGTCTTCTGTTATAATCTCCATCTTTTTGTTAGATAGGAAGTTAGGCATAAGCAACAAGGGATGACCTAGCTGAAAAGGATGCAAGCTGATCTCTAAGCCCCAGTCCACACAAGCCCCAATGCGGCCCAGGGAGAGCTCACAGACATGTTACAAAATAACCACAGAGATGTTTCCAACTCCAGAACATGCACCCTAGGTACACAGTAGGTAGGAACTAACCATAGGGGCTTTTTCAACTCTGGCACATGCACCCTTGATGCACAGCTGTGTCCTCAAGTGAACTTGAGCAACTGATATCTCACTAAGGGTTTATAAATATTCTATATATACATACATCTGATTATAACAGAATGAACTATGGGAAAATATGTGCAATAGAGTCTCTTATATAACTTGCAACTGTCAATCAAAACTGTCACCCCATGCCCACCTAGATGAATATGTGAAAGCCCTGTCTTGATTAACCCCTGTACATTTTCATTCTGGCACCAATGTCTCTCTTGGTTTGGTCCAGCACTCCTTTGAGGTGTTCTTTCTGTTCTTTCCTTAATGAACTTATTTTTGACAAGGGTAAGACTTCAGATTCTTTGTGTCTTTACCAAGAACAGAGGCTCCCAAAGGAGTATCCCCTTCTACCCTTCCCACATTTAGTAATACTTCCTTCCCTCTCATTTACTTTATCTCCATATGGGTAAAATTGACAAATAGATATCATATGTATTTAAGGTGTCAGATTTGATGGTTTGATGTATGTATATATTGTAGAATGATCATCACAATCAAGCTCATTAACACGTCCATCACCTCACATAGCTCCATGCTCTTTAATTCCTTTTGTGTGTGTGTGATGAGAAAACTTCAGCTCATTCTTAAAAATTTCAAGTATAAAATACAATAGTACAGAGCTGCCAGCATGTTCTAAGTGACTGAATTTAGCATCATGCGGTGATCTCCAGGTTATGCAGAGATAACTGGAGTGGAAGTATTCATTCTCTTTTGGGCATGAGCTATTCTCATAACCACCTCCACCACTCTGCCAGTTCTTTCTCCACTTTTAAAAGTGAAAGTAAAATAAGTAGAATGAATAGAATAAGCTAAAATGGCATGATAAAATAGTCAAAACATGCAGCTATACTAAACACACACGCACACTAAGCTCCATGTAGACAAAACTGTAAAGGAGAGCAAAAAATAGGTTTAAACAAATTGAATCCATTCCTTTAACTGTAACCTTTGTGGTCGGCTGCCTGTGTTTAGTCATGATGGCTCTGAACCTTTGTAAAAAAAATGTTGCCTATCAGTTCAGTTCATTCGCTCAGTTGTGTCTGACTCTTTGCAACCCCGTGGACTGCAGCACACCAGGCTTCCTTGTCCATCACCAACTACTAGAGCTTGCCCTAACTCATGTCCTTCGAGTTGGTGATGCCATCCAACCATCTCATCCTCTGCCGTCCTCTTCTCCTCCCATCTTCAATCTTTCCCAGCATCAGGATCTTTTCCAATGAGTCAGTTCTTTGCATCAGGTGGCCAAAGTATTGGAGTTACAGCTTTAGCATTAGTCCTTCCAATGAATATTCAGGACTGATTTCCTTTAGGATGGACTGGTTGGATCTTCTTGCAGTCCAAAGGGCTCTCAAGAGTCTTTTCCCACACTACAGTTCAAAAGCATCAATTCTTCAGTGCTCAGCTTTCTTTGCAGTCCAACTCTCATATCCATAAGAGACTACTGGAAAAACCATAGGTTTGACTAAACAGAAATTTGTCAGCAGAGTAATGTCTCTGTTTTTTAATATGCTATCTTGTTTGGTCACAGCTTTTCTTCCAAGGAGCAAGCCTATAGCCTGAAATATACAAGATAGCCTTTTCTCAAGGCCCTGCCTCCCAGGTTTGACCTTTAAAGGAATGACACTTTGGTTTATATAGAGAGAAAGAGCTTCAGAATGGAGAAAAGTGTTTGTCTTCTTGGAGGTTTACAGAAACGGTGTGACCAGACCCACATGGACATCTTCAAGAACAAAGAATTATCACATCTCTTCTGGGGTCTGGCCAGCACCAAGAAGTTTACAACAGCCTGCAACACCTCCTCTGCTTTTAAAGTAAAAGAAGCCTGAATTCTGACATGTGTAAGATGGTTCTTTTGACACTAATTTCCCTTCCATCTTTGATGACTGCTGGCTTTCCAAATAGTTACTATTCCCTGACCCAACAATTAGTCTCTCAGTTTATTGACCTGTCATGTGGTGAGCAGTATGAGCTTGTAATTGGTAATAAAACCAATTTAGAGGATCAGCTAGGGCAATTCACTTAAATTACTGAAATTAAGAACATTACTGAAAACAGAGAAATCTTGAGTTGGCTGATTCTCCAAGGGAGCACTTCCCAAGTCTATGAGAAGTACTCCTAATCATTAGAAGTTGCCACTGTTCTCCTTTTTCCTCCTTTTTCTTCTGCTTTCTCCTTCTTCCAGTTGATTTTCCTATTACTAAAGGTGAGCTTTGCCCCAAAGGTTACTGGTTTAATTAATCCCCTCAGTTGTCACTCTACTGTAGTGACTGTACAGGAATCTCATTGAATGAGGAAGATCTTTAGTGTCTTCAGGATGTACTTTGCTTCTTCAAGAAAATAGTTCTCATGCATATAGTTAAAACAAACATTTACTCTTTTAGGATTCTAGAAAGTTGTGAGTTGAGGAAAAACACAAGAAATTATTTGGTTTAATGAATCCACTGCAAAGGTTAGTAAATGAAGTCTAGGAGGAAAAAATGACATATTCTACCAAATCCCAGAGCTGACTGGTGGTTAAGACAGCGCTAGGGTCCAGTTTTTCTTGTTTTCTTAGTGTATCTTTCTTTATATATGAATCTATTTATTTTTGGCTGTGCTGCATATTTGCGGGCTTTTTTGCTAGTTGCAGTGAGTGGAGACTACTCTCTAGTTGTGATGCATGGACTTCTCACTGCAGTGACTTCTCCTGTTGTGGAGCACAGGCTTTAGGCACACAGGCTTCAGTAGTTATGGCTCCTGGGTTCTAGAGCACAGCTCAGTAGTTGTGGTGCATATGGTGAATGGACTTATTTGCTCCACAGCATGTGAAATCTTCCCTGACCAGGGATTGAATCCGTGTATCCTGCATTGGCCGTGAATTCTTTACCACGGAACGCCCAGAGAAGCCTTTAGAGTGTCTTATTCTCATTCAGTGTTTCTATTCTCACCTGTGACTTGGGTTTGGGGAAATATATTCATTTAGTTTTATTAACTGCATTACACTTCACACTTTAAAATAAATTAAGAAAAAAGGTCCATCTAGTCAAGGCTATGGTTTTTCCAGTGGTCATGTATGGATGTGAGAGTTGGACTATAAAGAAAGCTGAGCACGAAAAATTGATGCTTTTGAACTGTGGTGTTGGAGAAGACTCTTGAGAGTCCCTTGGACTGCAAGGAGATCCAACCAGTCCACCCTAAAGAAGATCAGTCCTGGGTGTTCATTGGAAGGACTGATATTGAAGCTGAAACTCCAATACTTCGGCCACCTGATGTGAAGAACTGACTCATTTGAAAAGACCCTGATGCTGGGAAAGATTGAGGGCATGAGGAGAAGGGGATGACAGAGGATGAGATGGTTGGATGGCATCACTGACTCAAAGGACATGGGTTTGGGTAAGCTCCGGGAGTTGGTGATGGATAGGGAGGCCTGGCGTGCTATGGCTCATGGGGTCGCAAAGAGTTAGACACGACTGAGTGACTAAACTGAACTGAAGAAAAAAGAAAGAGAGAAAGAAAGAAAGTCTGCCATTTTATATCTGGTTAACTGTTTGAGTTTTTCAATTCCAAAAATTTGCTGAATTTTTATGCCTATTCTGGTAAATGATGCACAACACCTCCTTGTAGTAATTCCAAGATTATCAGACTCTGTGCAAAGACGTACAGAATGAAGAGGTTACCTTTACAGAAAGTACTGAGAGTTTGAGGGGATCTCTGTGTGACTCAATGTTAAAGAATGCACCTGCTAATGCAGGGGACCCCAAAGATGCAGATACAATCCTTGTGTCAGGAAGACCCCCTGGAGGAAGAAATGGAAACCAGCTCAACTATTCTTGCCTGGAAAATCCCATGGACAGAGGACCCTGGTGGGCTAAGTCTGCAGAGTTGGAAAAGATTCAGATATAACTTAGTGATGGAAAAACAACCACATTTTCAAACTCATAGTTTCCATTTCTCCCTTCATATTTGCTCTAGTCATACTTTACCACTTATTGTTTGCTAAACAGCCCTCATATTTTTACATTTCTGTGTCTTGTTTTCTTCCTGGAATACTGTTCTCTCAACTTGGATTAAGAGATATTTATACTTCAATACAAAACTAAATCCTGCTATTGACATTTTCTGACACTAATATTAAAATGTTTAAAATAAAATAACTCTTAAAAGAGATAAGATTAAGAATCTGTATCACAAGTCAAACACAAGTCAATTTTTGATGCAATATGATGCAAGCTTATAATTCTAGGGATTTACTAGAAAACAAAACTATGACCTATAGAAGTCACATTGATCTTTTAAACTGTCAAATTTGTTAATTATTAACATCTACTTTAAACGTGTATAGACTTTTTAAATTACTATTTTATGATTAATACGTCTATGAACTTGGCGTATGCTTTTAGATTTTAAACAGGAAAATGATCTTTTTTTTTTTTTCTGGGAAAACATGTAACTCTGTGCATAAACTACCTCCATGCATTTTCAATGTTGATAGAATAAAATTTGGACTTTCTACTTTTATTTTGACATGATAAAAGCTGAAATGTGCAGAAAAGTTGAAAGAATTGTATGTATTCACCATCTGGATATTATAATTGTTAGCATTTTATTACATTTTCTTTATCACAGACCCATCCTTCTATCATTCCATCTGCCCATCCATTGATCCATCTTAATTTTCATGCAAGTTAAAGCAAGTTGCAAACAGTACAGTTTAGGCCCTCACATTTGTTAATGCAAAATGTTAAGATTTTCATTTAAAATTTTGACAATTCAAGAATATACATTTCCTTTCAAGCAGTAACATATATTTATACTATAATTCTAAATAGCATGTAGTTTGTTTCCTGATAAAAAGCCTGGTTAAATTTAATAACATTTGTGTAAGCTCACATATTTTTATGTTTTCTTACAAAATTTTCCTATGAGGTCAGATAACCAAAAGGTAAAGAATTTTTAATTCTGATAGTTTAGAAATTACAGAAATTCCATGAGAAGTGTTTTAATACCATTCCTATATAAATGTTTGCTGCATAATTTGTTTTTCTAGCTTCTGTAGAATTATGCTTAAAATCAATTTCCTTAATATGATTATTTTCCTTAACCTATGAGTCAAGGGATACTGCCTGGTTTGAATGAATAAGTAATGGATGTTTAGAGATACACTTAGTGAAGTTCCAGAGTCGTTCAGAGGAGAAATGAAAATAGTGATTTTGGAATGGGGAAAAGAAGTGGGGATAGGGCTTACAAGTTTATAAATCAAACACTATAATGTTATTTAGCAGTGTAAAATTAACAAGAAACACTAAATAGCTAAAAATAAGAAACTCTTAAGAGGGGCTGAAGGAAGTTGCTGCTGCACATGTCTTGGCTTTTGAAAGAACAGATCACACACTGAGCTTATGCAATGGACCAAGCATTGTAATAGGCACTAGAGAAACATCTTCCCTTTTGGTTTGTGAGGAAATGGTGCCTCACAAAATTGCACTCTTAAATATTAAGAACACTGGCACAAGTCACCCCTAACAAGAAGTCAACACAAACAACTCAACCAACCTTTCTCTCCAAGGGCAAAAACCAAAAGGAAGAAGGAGTACAACCCTAAAGCCTGAGTAAAGGGGACTTCAAGCAGACCAATTTAGAGAAAAAAAGAAAAAAAAATGAAAAGACAGAAAGACAACACAAATTAAGGAACAAGATAGAAACTCACAAGAACAAATAAATGAAGAGGAAATAAGCAATCTACCTGAAAGATAATTCAGAATAATGATACTAAAGATGTTCCAAAGACTTGGAATTAGAAAGGAGAAGATGCAAGAAACAATTAACACAGTTAATACAATCACCAAGGACATAAAAGAAATAAAGAATAAGCAAACAAAAATTAATAACACAATTACTGAAATAAAAAATGCTCTGGAAGAAACCAGTAGCAGAATAACTGAGGCAGAAGAATGGAAAAGTGAGCTGGAATATAGAATGGTGGAAATAACTGCTGAAGAGAAGAATAAAGGAAAAAGGATGAAAATAATTGAGGACAGCCTCAGAGACATCTGGGACAATATTAAACACGCCAACATTTGATATATAGGGATCCCAAAAGAAGAAGAAGAAAGAAAAATAAAGGCACTGAGAAAATTTGTGAAGAAATTATAGTTGAAAAGTTCTCCAATCTGGGAAAAGATATAGTCAATAAAATCCAAGAAGCTCAGACAGTCCCTTACAGGATAAACCCAAGGAGAAACACATTGAGACACATATTAATCAAGCTAATATAACACAAAGAAAGAATATTAAAAGCAGCAAGGGAAAAGCAACAAGTAACATACAAGGGAAAACCCATACAATCTGCAGTGAATCTTTCAGCAGAAACTCTGCAGACCAGAAGGGAATGACAGGATATATTTAAAGTACTGAAAGAAAACAATCTACAACCGATATTACTTTACCCAGCAAAAATTTCCTTCAAAATTGATGGAGAAATCAAAGTCTTCACAGACAAGCAAAAGTTAAGAGAAGTTAGCACCACCAAACCAGGCTTACAACAAATGCTAAAGGTACTTACATAGTCAGTAAATACAAGAGATGAGAACCTGGGCTGGAAGAAACACAAGCTGGAATCAAGATTGCCGGGAGATATATCAATAACCTCAGATATGCAGATGACACCACCCTTATGGCAGAAAGCGAAGAAGAACTAAAGAGCCTCTTGATGAAAGTGAAAGAGGAGAGTGAAAAAGTTGGCTTAAAGCTCAACGTTCAGAAAACTAAGATCATGGCATCTGGTCCTATCACTTCATGGGAAATAGATGGGGAAACAGTGGAAACAGTGTCAGATTTTATTTTTGGGGGCTCCAAAATCACTGCAGATGGTGATTGCAGCCATGAAATTAAAAGACGCTTACTCCTTGGAAGGAAGGTTATGACCAACCTAGATAGCATATTGAAAAGCAGAGACATTACTTTGCCAACAAAAGTCCGTCTAGTCAAGGCTATGGTTTTTCCAGTGGTCATGTATGGATGTGAGAGTTGGACAGTGAAGAAAGCTGAGCACCGAAGAATTGATGCTTTTGAACTGTGGTGTTGGAGAAGACTCTTGAGAGTCCCTTGGACTGCAAAGAGATCCAATCAATGCATCCTAAAGGAGATCAATCCTGGCTGTTCATTGGAAGGACTGATGTTGAAGCTGAAACTCCAATACTTTTGCCACCTCATGCGAAGAGTTGACTCATTGGAAAAGACCCTAATGCTGGGTAGGATTGGGGGCAGGAGGAGAAGGGGATGACAGAGTATGAGATGGTTGGATGGCATCACTGACTCAATAGACATGGGTTTGGGTAGACTCCGGGAGTTGGTGATGGACAGAGAGGCCTGGCATGCTGCAGTTCATGGGGTTGCAAAGAGTCGGACAAGACTGAGCGACTCAACTGAACTGAAATACAAGAGAAAGGAAAGACCTACAAAAACAAACCTGAAATAATTAAGAAAATGGCAGTAGTAACATATATATTAATAATTACTTTAAATGTAAACGGATTAAATGCACCAATCAAAAGATACAGACTGAATGACTAGATACAAAACAAGACCCATATATATGCTACTTACAAGAGACCCACTTCACACCTAGAGACACATACAGACTGAAAGTAAAGGATGGAAAAAGATATTCCATGTGAATGGAAACCAAAAGAAGTCCAGAGTGGCAATCCTGACTTCAGACAAAATAGACTTTAAAATAAAGAATATTATAAGAGACAAAGAAAGACACTACATGATGATCAAGGGTCAATCCAGGAAGAAGACAAAACAATTGTAAATATTTATGCTCTAAATATAGAAGCACTTCAGTACATAAGGTAAACACTAACAGGCATAAGAGTAGAAATTGACAGTAATGCAATAATAATAGGGGACTTTAACACTCCACTCACACCAATGGCTAGGTCATCAAAACAGAGAATCAATAAGGAAATACAAACTGTAAATTAAACATGAGAGGAAATGGACCTAATTGATATCTTCAGGACTTTCCATCCAAATGTAGAATACACTTTCTTCTTAAGTGCACACAGAACATTCTCCAGGATAGACCACATCTTGGGCTGCTAATCAAGCTTCAGTAAGTTTAATAAAATTTAAATTGTATCAAGTATCTTCTCTGACAACAATTCATGAGATTTGATGTCAACTACAGGGGAAAAAAAAAAAGCAAAATCTCATGGAGATTAAACAATACACTACTAAATAATGAAGAGGTTACTGAAGAAATAAGAAAGGAAATCAAAAGATCCCTAGAAACAAATGACAATGAAAACATGATGACCCAAAACCTAGGGGATTCAGCAAAAGTAGTTATAAGAAGAGAATTTATAGCAACAAGCCCCTAACTCAACAAGCAAGTAAAGTATTGAATAATCAATCTAACTCTAATCTATCAGGTTCCCTGGTAGCTCAATTGATAAAGAATCTGCCTGCAATGCGAGAGAGCTGTGTTTGATCCTTGGTTTGGGAAGATCCCCTGGAGAAGGGAACGACTACCCACTTCAGTATTATGGCCTGGAGAATTCCTTGGACTATAGAGACATGATTGAGCAACTTACACTTTAACTACATCTACAGCAGCTGGATAAAGAAGAAGAACAACAACAACAACAGCAATGACAAAACCCAAAGTCAGCAGAAGGAAAGAAATCATTAAGATAAGAGCAGAAATAAATGAAAAAGAAAAGAAGGAAACAATAGCAAAAATTAATAAAACCAAAAGCTGTTTTATTGAGAAGATAAACAAAACTGACAAACCACTAGCCAGACTCCTTAAGAAAAAAAGGGAGAAAAATCAAATCAACAAATTTAGAACTGAAAAGGGAGAGGTTACAACAGCCAACACAGAAATACAAACGATCATAAGATAATATTATGAGCAACTATATGCTAATAAAATGGACAACCTAGTGGAAATTGACAGATTCTTAGAAAAGTTAAACCTCCAAAGGCTCAACCAGGAAGAAGTAGAAATTATGAACAGACCAATTACAAACACTGGAATAAAAACTGTGATCAAAATCTCCCCCCAAAAAGCCAAAGTCCAGGGGCAAATGGCTTCACAGGGGAATTCCATCAAACATTTAGAGAAGAGCTAATGTCTATTTTTTTTCCTGAAACTCTTCCAAAAAATTGCAGAGGAAGGATACCTGATACCATACATAGAAAAACCCAAAATGAAACTATCAAAAAATTACTAGAGCTAATCAGTGAATTTAGCAAAGTCATGGGATACAAGGTCAATACACAGAAATCACTTGTATTCCTATACACTAACAATGAAAAATCTTAGAGTGATTAAGGAATTGATCCCATTCATCATAGCAACAAAAAGAATAAAATATCTAGGAAAAAAGCTTCCTAAAGAGATGAAAAACTCTATATGAAAAACTGTAAGACACTGATGAAAGAAATGAAAAATGACATAAATAGATGGAGAGATATTCCATGTTCCTGGGGAGGAAGAATCAATATTGTGAAAATGACTATACTACCAAATGCAATCTACAGATTAAATGTGATCCCTATCAAATTACCAATTTTTCACAGGACTGAAAAAAAATTCACAATTCATATGGAAACACAAAAGACCCTGAATAGACAAAGAGGTCTTAAGAAAGAGAAATGGAGCTGGAGGAATCAACCGTCCTGACTTCAGACTATACTACAAAGCTACAGTCATCAAGACAGTATGGTACTGGCACAAAAACAGAAATATAGACCAATGGAACAAGATAGAGAACCCAGAGATGAACGCATGCATCTGTGGGTACCTTATGTTTTACAAAGGAGGCAAGAATGTACAATGGGGAAACGATAGCTTCTTCAATAAGTGGTATTGGGAAAACTGGACAGCTAAACTACATGTAAAAGAATGAATTTAGAACACTTTTTAACATCATCCACAAAGATACACTCTGAATGGATTAAAGACTTAAACACAAGACCAGAAACTATAAAACTCTTAGAGGAAAACCTAGGCAGAACACTAGATGAAGTATATCAAAGCAAGACCTCTATTACCCACCTCCTGGTGGTGGTGGTTTAGTTGCTAAGTCATGTCCGACTCTTGCAACACTGTGGACTTTGCCTGCCAGGTTCCTCTGTCCATAGGATTCTCCAGGCAAGAATACTGGAGTGTGTGGCCGTTTCCTTCTCCAGGGTATCTTTTTGACCCAGGAATTGACCCGTGTCTCCTGCATTATAGACAGATTCTTTACCGACTGAGCTACAAGGGAAACCCCACCCACCTCCTAGATTAATGGAAATAAAAACAAAAATAAACAAGTGAAAGATAACTAAGCTTAAAATCTTTTGCACAGCAAAGGAAACTACAAACAATTTGAAAAGACAATCCTCAGAATGGGAGAAATTAATAGCAAAGAAAACAACTGACAAAGAATAAATTTCCAAAATATACAAGCAGCTCATGCAACTTAATACCAGAAAAACTAACAACTCAATCAAAAAGTGGGAAAAAGACCTAAACAGATAGTTCTCCAAAGAAGACACACAGATGCCTAACAAACACATGAAAAGATGTTCAACATCACTCATTATCAGAGAAATGCATATCAAAACTACGGTGAGATACCACCTCACACCAGTCAGAATGGGCATCATCAAAAAGTCTACAGATAATAAATGCAGGAGAGGGTGTATAAAAATGGGAACCCTCTTGCATTGTTGGTGGGAGTGTAAATGGATACAGCCACTATGGAAGACAGTATGGAGACTCCTTAAAAAATCTAGGAATGAAACCACCATATGACCCACCAATCCCACTCCTAGGCATATACCCTGAGGAAACCAAAATTGAAAAAAACACATGTGCCCCAATGTTCATTTCACTATTTACATTCAATATCTAGAACATGGTAGCAACCTAGATGTTCATTGACAGATGAATGGTTAAAGAAGCTGTGGTACTTATATACAATGGAATATTTCTCAGCCATAAAAAGGAACACATTTGAGTCAATTCTAATGAGGTGGACGAACCTGGAACCTATTATACAGAGTGAAGTAAATCAGAATGAGAAATATAAATATCATATACTAATGCATATATATATATATATATATATGAAATCTAGAAAGATGGTACTGATGAAATTATTTGCATGGCAGCAATGGTGAAACATACATAGAGAACAGACTTATGGACACGGGGGAGGGGAGGAGGGAGAGAGTGAGGCATATGGAGAGAGCAACATGGAAACTTACAATGCCATATGTAAAATAGATAGCCAATGGCAATTTGCTGTATGACTCAGGGACCTCAAACAGGGGATCTGTAACAATCTGAAAGGGTGCGGTGGGGAGGGAGACAGGAGGGAGGTTTGGGAAGGAGGGGACATGGGTGCACCTATGGCTGATTCTTGCTGGTGTTTGACAGAAAACAGCAAAATTCTGTAAAGCAATTATCCTTCAATTAAAAAATAAATAATTTTTAAAAATAGATTTGAGAGCTAGACTAGATAGAAACAAGTTGTGAAAGGAAATTGGTGATGTGTACCATAAGCCCTCCCTTAATGATAATATTGATAAAAAAAAATGCTTGATAATAATACACAAAGTACTTATTATGTCCCAAGAACTATTATAAACTTTTTACATGTATATATTATTGCTTTTGTTGAATGGTACATTTCATTTAATTTTCATTTAATATTCATAAGAGTTATATGTGTTTGGCATTGTTGTTATTGTCATTTTACAGATGTGGACACTGAGTCTCAAAGCAAGGCTTGACTTTTTGAACTCAAGAATTGTGTTCTAAAATCTTTGCTGTTTTCAGTTGCACCTTGATAATATTTGTTTAAAAAATTATCCTTAAACTGCTATTTTCAGCCCTTAATGACAGGAATACCCGCTGTTTTTAAAATCTTCAAAGCTTTCTTTGACAATCAACAAAATTCATATAAGGTCTTAGGTAAAGCCCACTTCTCTGTTTGGTCTTTGAAAGGCTAGACAATCAATATGTTGCTCAGATATTACAACTATTCCACTCTTCTTTTGCTTTCTAGTCTCATTTTTATTTTCTGTTTTTGTGCACATAAGAAACAATGTCCAAAGTAAATGAATAAGTAAATAGACAAATGGGACAATAATTTATTCTTTTGCTTACCTGTTTGCTTCTACTCTGATATTTTTATTTAAAATTCTATATCTTTCATAATTTCCATTGAAATAAAGATGAAATAAAATTATTTTTAAGGCAGGACATGAAATATCGAACATAAACTTTTCTCTGCCCTTTGAGCCACTACCCCCTCCTTAGTGTGCATTGTGCATCTGCATTACACATTAACTAGATATCCTTAAAAGACCCAAGAATACCTGCTTGAAAAAAAAAATTGCAATTTTTTCTTGGTGCCAGCAAAGTAACTCCTTATGTGATATCATTTCTTTCTCTATCTTGTTAAGGTCACAATGGCCCATTACTCTCCTAGTTGGATGGTATGTTACATTGATGTATAATCCTTTAATGTATAAACTCTTGTTTCAAAAATTTGTATAACTGCTTTGACCTCTAATGGGTAGAATAGTCTTTGAAAGACTCTCTCCTAAGTTATAATTCTCAGGCTGATGCAAATAAAATTTTCCATTTCTTTCTTGGCTTGTCTATTGATTGAAATTTTGTGGACATTTGCATGGTATAGTCAGCAGGATATTATAGACACCACCAGAGGATACCTGGAGTCTACTCCAAACTGGCACTTAATACCAGCATGGTCCCTTTTGATCCCCACTGGGTTCTTGGTACTCCTCATGTTTCAGTAATTTACCTGACATCTGGATCTCAGGGTTCACGTGTGATCCTAAAAAATTCAGTTGAGCTGTTTTATTTGGAGGTGGCGCTAGTGGTAAAGGACTCGCCTGCTAATGCAGGATATATGAGATGCGGATTTGATCCCTGGGCCAGGGAGACTCCCTGGAGAAGGGCATGGCAACCCACTCCAGTATTCTTGCTTGGAGAATCCCATGGACAGAGGAGCCTGGAAGGCTACGGTCTATAGGATCTCAAAGAGTCAGATACAATTGAAGCGACTTAGCACACATGCACGCACAGTTGGAGTCTTAAGGGGCACTGATGAATTTTCTAAGCAGGGACCTATAGGGATCTGGCCAGGGAAACACAGATAGTTGTGTTTTGCTAAATTTGGCTCAAATTTAAAAGAAAGACAGGTAGATATATGTATGGTCAGAGCAAACTGTTTGCTAGTGAAATGAGATTGAATTATTCAGCTCCAAAAAAGAAGGCACATTTGCTCCTTCGAGCCACAGGGTGTCCCCAGGAAACTAAAAACTAGAGCAAATATCTGAGGATCAATATTCCTGATATGCAATGGTCCCACAGGCAACACTTCTACAACAATTAAGTAAATACTGCCCTTCTAGGGAAGGCTGGTCACCCAGTGTTCTGAGCACCCAAGGCAATTTTAGAGGTCAAAGAGAGAAACCAAGACATGGTAGAGTCTAACTGACCCAAGGTTAACTCCTGGGGAGCAAGACTCAGAAGTACCACACATCTGATTCACCACACTGTCCTCAAAATGTTGTTCAGATCATATCTCATATTTGAATTAAGCTGCCAAATTAATAATGGAAAATTGTACTCCAAAGACCAAACAGCTCCCTGATGGACAGCAACCAATAAGAATCTCAACTGGGTTTATGTATAACACTTATGGAACAGAAACTTGTAAGTCTTTATTTAGTTGGGAACTTCAGGGAAATCTAGCCCTGAAAATGGCCAAGATTGGGCTCTTTTGATGTTCCAAAACTGGAATTTTCCATGTGCAATTAGAAAGACAGCTTGATCAACATCTTTAGAATTCTGACCCAAAGAGAACAAGTCATTTTAGGAGAGAAACTTGCTTTTCTCTTCTTGTACCTTGAGATGTGAATGTTTCACACAGGCTCTCAAGAACTCTTACTTACTCTTACCTAGATTATCTCCAATTCCCAAGGCTAAGAAGAAAAGGGGGGGGGGCACCTTTTCAAACATACTGTGATATCTTTGTCTGTGTCTATATGAACGTATGTATGTGTGTGGGGGCTTGTTATACACATGATATGGCCCTGACTCTGAATGCCATTAACAAAGTTGATTTGTTTAATTGACTTAAAGGAAATTAACTACCTATATAATAAACCATATTAAAGTTAGCTTTAGTTTATTGGTTTAATTAATACAGACATATCTTTGGAGTCATCAGCATTAAGTATAATAATTTAACTGTGCCAAAGTTTATTGAACTGCAGCAAGATCTTATTTTTTCTGTTATAAAATGTTGTCAGCAAGAATACTAACTTGGCATGATAAAACCCTTAGGTAAATTAATTGCAAATAAGATAAGAGTTTTAAGGTGAATCCATTAAGAATAGTTATGCTTCAGTTATGTACACTGAAAAATAGTTACTCTGGATTTTTGGTAACTTGAAACTTTAGAATTTTGCTGAATTAAGTTAATCAATGGAAAAATTCATTGACTTTCCAGATAATTTCCAAATAAGATATAGTACTGGAACATTAATTTTAAAAAAGTCTAAGTTATCAAAACGAAAAATATTTGAGCTTATTGGATATATACTGTACCACAATGAAGAAAGAAATTACACAGTGAGAAAAATGTATGCTTCTAGAAATTATAAAATATGTTCATAGGTTTGCCAATCAAGAAATATTGGTATGGCAAACAGTTCACATTTACTTGCTTCTTTGTTTTTGTTAGAGATTGTTTTAAAGGTTAAAGCTATTAAAATAAAAGGAAGCATTTCAGTATGCAAAGAAAATAGTATGTGTGTTTTCAGAAAAAGAAGGTGTAAGGAAAGGAAATGCATTTTGATAAGGAATAAGTGGTTATTTCCAAATGGGGTAAAAAGGAACAAACTATTATAACATAAATATGAAAAGCTGTGGAGTGTTTGTTGGAAAGGAATTCTGTCTGTGATCAAAACTGGCTAAGATTAGACTGAATTTAATTAAGTAAATGAATTTTGTGGTTAAAAATAAGCTGGTGCAAGATTGGAGTTTGGTTTTTTTCTCTCTGTTAAGAGGGCTTTCCAAGTGGTGCAGTGGTAAAGAAACTGTCTGCAATGCAGGAGGCACAAGAGACTCAAGCTCAATCCTTGGGTTGGGAAGATCACCTAGAGAAGGAAGTGGAAACCTGCTCAAGTATTCTCGCCTGGAAAATTCCATGGACAGAGGAGTCTAGCACGCTACAGTCCATGGGGCTGTCACCTGGACATGGGTGAGTGAACACATGCATCCTTTTTTTCTGTTAAGAAGACAAAGTTTTGTAGGAATATTTAACTGTTTTGAATAATAGATTCATTACCATTTAAGTGATTTACCTTTGAAACGATTTACTGACACTTTAGTTAAGTGAATAAATATTGTTTCACAGTGACCTATAATCCTATTTGATCAAAGGTTTTAGAACTTTTTCTAAAAGTAGTTTTTTTCTTAGAAAAAATATTCACAAAGATTACATTCTAATTAAAATTCTTTTAACCTCTCTCTAACTTTGGGATCGGAGAAGGCAATGGCACCCCACTCCAGTACTCTTGCCTGGAAAATCCCATGGATGGAGGAGCCTGGTAGGCTGCAGTCCATGGGGTCGCGAAGAGTCAGACACGACTGAGCGACTTCAGTTTCATGCATTGAAGAAGGAAATGGCAACCCACTCCAGTGTTCTTGCCTGGAGAATCCCAGGGACGGGGGAGCCTGGTCGGCTGCAGTCTATGGGGTCGCACAGAGTCGGACACGACTGAAGCGACTTAGCAGCAGCAGCAACTTTGGGATGCTTTCTCCTGAAGCATTTCAGAGAGAGATGTTAAACTAGTAAGGTTTATCTGTTACATGGGAAGCATTGTCAAATGAGTGTCATAAACCTTCTCAGGTTGTATCGTATAGGTAAATAATATTAAAATGACCTAGAAATTAATTGAAACTTCTAAGAATTGGGTATGTCCTGGTGTAATGTTGTCAGTCATAATTCGTTATTATCTTACAAATTGTGTCACAGAAGTAGCCTAATTTGTCAACTATATTGCAATTAGATCCTTAACTAGGCTTTTAAAGTCTTTTGTCATTTATGGACAGTGGTATTATGATGCTTTTGCAAAAATGCTTCATCTTCAAGAAAATTAACAGAAAGAACTTTTTGATAAGTACAGGATTTGGATAACTTTCAGACATAGCCACTGAACTGGAAAAGAACTTAAAGAATACACTGATAATTTCATAACTGTGTGTAAAAGATTAAGATCAAGAATTAGTTACATATGACTGAGTGAGCTGATGAAATTGTAATAATCTTTAGGTTTTTTGTCTCCTGTATTACTGGCTTTCAATTTTTGTTTTCCAGATTTAAGAAAATCGGTCCCTTTAAGATAATTATAACTTACAGTGATTTGGTAAGTTATACCTTTACAAACATAATTGAAATATTTATCCTTTCTCTCTACATGATCACTCAAAAATTTAAAAACTCTTTCTCCAAATTAGTTATCTGAATAATAATATCTGAATAAGTTCAACAAGAATCTCTCGTCCTTATAACAGGACATAATTGGAAACATTGGTGCTATTACCATGGCTTTGACTGAAATATTTATCATACCTGAGAATATGCGTAGACTCAAATATGATCAAACAGCTTTAAAGAGCTAAGGAGAACTTTTTGGATCCATAAAGCTTATTGGAAAAACTAGCTGGTGTCCTGCTGTATTCACAGCAGCCTTGCTAAGTATGGAAAGGAAGCCACTTTCTGACAGGAGCAAGAATCTCAAGATATTTTAAGGATCATGGAAAGAAAATTATCCAAACTATAGATACTACAGACAGAATCTGATGGGAAGCACTTGGTGTGACTTTTGTGGCTACGAGAGACCTTTTCAAAGTTTAATATGAGATTCACTGTTGTCTATTGTAACTTCTCCTCTTTCGTTTCTAATTGATTTTAATCTTCTCCCTTGTTTTCCTGATGAGTCCAGCTAATGGTTTGTCAATTTTGTTTATCTTTTCAAAGAACCAGCTTTTAATTTTATTGATCTTCCCTGTTGTTTCCATTTCCTTTTTATTTATTTCTGCTCTGATCTTTAGGATTTCTGTCCTATTAACTTTGGGATTTTTTTGGTTCTTCTTTTTCTAGATGCTTTAGGTATAAAGTTAGGTTCTTTATTTGATGTTTCTCTTGTTTCTTGAAGTAGGCTTATATTGCTGTAAACTTCCCTCTTAGCACTGTGTTTACAGAATCTCATAGGTTTCGAATTGTCATGTTTTCATTGTCATAGACTTCTAAGTATTTTTAAATTTTCTCCTTGATTTTTTTCAGTGAACACTTGGTTATTCAGAAGTGTATTTGTTAGCCTCCATGTATTTGTGTTTTATATAGTATTTCTTCCAGTGAAAGTGTTAGTGTTAGTCATGAAGTTGTGTCCAACTCTTATAGTCCATGAGTCTCCTCTGTCCATGGGATTCTACAGGCAAGAATATTTCTCTAGGGGATTTCCCAACCCAGAGATTGAATCTGGGTTTCCCACATTGCAGGTGGATTCTTTACATCTGAGCTACCAGGGAAACCCTTACACTTTCACTTATAGTATTTCTTCATGTAGTTGATATCTAATCTTATAACATTGTGGTCAGAAAAGAGGCTTGAAATGATTTCATTTTTTTTTTAATTTATCAAGGCTTAATTTGTGACCCAAGATGAGATCTATCCAGGAGACTATTCCATGTGCAATTGAGAAAATAATGAAATCTGTTTTTGGATGAAAGGCTGTTGTTCAGTTGCTCAGTCATGTCTAACTCTTTGCAGCCCCATGGGCTGCAATATGACAGGGTTATCTGTTCTTCACTATCTCCCACAGTTTGAACAAACTCATGCCCATTGAGTTGATGATGCCATCCAAATATTTCATCCTGTATTGTACTCTTCTCTAGCCCTCATTATTTTCCAGCATCAGGGTCTCTTCCAGTGGGTTGGCTCTCTTCATCAGGTGGCCAAAATATTGGAGCTTCAGCTTCAGCCTCAGTCCCTGCAATTGAACATTCAGGGTTGGTTTCCTTTTAGGATTGACTGGTTAGATAGTCTTGCTGTTTAAGAGACTCTCAAGGCTCTTCTCCAGCACTACAGTTCAGAAACGTCAATTCTTTGGCACTCGTTTTTTTTATGGTCCAGTTTTACATCCATACATGACTACTGGAAAAACCATAGCTTTGACTGTGTGGACCTTTGTTGGCAAAGGGATGTCTCTACTTTTTAATATGCTGTCTAGGTTTGTCATAGCTTTCCTTCCAAGGAGCAAGTATCTTTTAATTTCATGATTGCAGTCACTATCCAGAGTGATTTTGGAACCCGAGAAAATAGTTTGTCACTTTATTTTCTTCCTCCTTCTATTTGCCATGAAGTGATGGGACTGGATGCTATGTTCTTAGTATTTTGAATGGTGAGTTTTAAGCTAGGTTTTTCACTCTCCTCTTTCACCTTTATCAAGAGGCTCTTTAGTTCCTCTTCATTTTCTTCTATAAGGGTGGTGTCATCTACATATTTGAGGTTATGATATTTCTCTTGGCAATCTTGATTCTAGCTTGTGCTTCATCCAGCTGGGCATTTCACACGATGTACTCTGAATGTAAGTTTAAAAAAAAAGCAGAGTGCCAATATACAGCCTTGATGTACTCCTTTCCCAATATTGAACCAGTCCACTGTTCCATATCAAGTTCTCACTGTTGCTTCTTGACGTGCCTGTAAGTTTCCCCAGAGACAGGTAAGACGGTCTGGTATTCCCATTTGTTTAAGAATTTTCCACAGTTTGTTGTTATCCACACAGTCAAAGTGTTTAGAGCAGTTAATGAAACAGAAGTAGATGCTTTTCTAAAATTCTCTTGCTTTTTCTATGATCCAAAAGGTGTTGACAATTTGATCTCTGGTTCCCCTGCTTTTTCTAAATCCAGCTTGTACATCTGGAAGAGCTTGGTTCACATAGAAGACTAGCTTGAAGGATTTTGAACATTACCTTGCTAGCATGTGAAATGAGCAGAATTGTGCAGTAGTTTGAACATTCTTTGGCATTGTCTTTCTTTGGGATTGGAAGGAAAACTGACATTTTCCAGTCCTGTGGCCATTGCTGAGTTTTCCAAATTTGTTGGCAGATTGAGTGTAGCACTTTCACAGCATCACCTTTTAGGATTTTAAATAGCTCAGCTAGAATTCCATAACCTCCACTAGCTTCATTCATAGTAATGTTTCCTAAGGTCCACTTGACTTCATACCCCTGGATGTCTGACTTTATGTGAGTGATCACAGCATTGTGGTTATCTGGGTCATTAAGAACTTTTTGTACAATTCTTCTGTGTGTTATTGCCACCTTTTCTTAATAGCTTCTGCTTCAGTTAGGTCCATATCATTTTTGTTCTTTATTGTGTGCATCTAATTTTTCTTGAAGAGATCTCTAGTCTTTTTCATTCTATTATTTTTCTCCATTTCTTTGCATTGGCTTTCTCATTTCTCCTTGCTTTTCTTTGGACCTCTGCATTCAAATAGGTGTATCTTTCCTTTTATCTTTTGATTTTCCGTTCTCTCATTTTCTCAGCTATTTTTAAGTCCTCTTCAAGTAACTATTTTGCCTTGTGCATTTATTTTTCTAGGGGATGGTTTTGGTCACCATCTCCTGCACAATGTTATGAACCTCCACCCATAGTTCTTCTGACACTTTGTCTATGAGTTCTAATCCCTTGGATCTATTTGTCATTTCTACTGTATAATCATAAGGATTTGACTTAAGTCATACTTGAATGGTCCAGTGGTTTTCCCTACTTTTTTTCAATTTAGGTCTGAATTTTGCAATCTGGAGCTCATGATCTGAGCAAGTCAGCTCCTGGTCTTGTGTTTACTGACTGTATAGAACTTCTCCATCTTTGAATACAAAGAATATAATCAGTCAATTCGGTATTAATCAAAATCAACAGAGGAGAGTCATCTCTTTTATTGTTGGAATAGAGTGTTGGCTATGACCAGTGAATTTTCCTTGAAAACTCTGTTAGTTTTTGCCTGCTTCATTTTGTCCTCCAAGGACAAACTTCCCTGTTTTTCTGGGTATTTCTTGACTTCCTACCTTAACATTCCAGTCCCCTATGCTAAAAAGGATATATTTTGTGTGTGTGTGTGTGTGTGTGTGTGTGTGTGTGTGTGTGTGTGTGTGTGTGGTATTTCTAGAAGGTCCTGAAAGTCTTCATAGAATCATTCAACTTCAGCTTCTTTGACATTAGTGATTGGAGCATAGACTTAATTACTGTGACATTGAGTGGTTTGCCATGGAAATTAACTGAGATCAATTTGTCATTTTTGAGACTGCACCCAAGTACTGCATTTTGGATTCTTGTTGACTATGAGAGCTATTCCATTTCTTCTAAGGGATTCTTGCCCAAGTAGTAGATATAATGGGCATTCAATTCTGAATTGAATTCACACTTTCCCATCCATTTTAGTTCACTGAATCTTAAAATGTAAATGTTCACTCTAGCCATCTCCTTTTTGATCACTTCGAATTTACCTTGATTCATGGATTCCAGGTTCCTACGCAGTATTGTTCTTTACAGCATCAGACTTTACATTATCAGCAGACATATCCACAACTGTAGATATCAGTCACATCCAACTGGCTCAAGGTATCATTTAAAGCTTGTCTTTCCCTATTAATTTTCTGTCTTAATGATCTGTCCATTAGTGTGTGTGAGGTATTAAAGACCCCCACTATTAGTATGTTGCTGTCATTTTCTCCTTTAATAGGTGTTAGTATTTTCCTTATATATTGAGGTGCTCCTATGTTGGGTGCATATATATTTGTAGTAGTTTTATCTTCTTCTTGGATTTATCCCTTGATCATTATGTGGTATGCTTCATTGCCTAACAGTCTTTGTTTTAACGTCTATTTTTCCTAGTATTGCTACTCCTGCTTTCTTTTGTTTTTTGTTTGCATGGAATATCTTTTTCCAGCCCCTCATTTTCAGTCTGTATGTGTCCAAGGTCTGAGGTGGATCTCTTGTAGACAGCATATATAGGAGTCTTGTTTTTGTATCCATTCAGCCAATCTGTGTCTTTGGATTGGAGCATTTAGTCAATTTACATTTAATGTAATTATTGATATGTATGATACTATTATTATTTATTATATTGTTTAAGGTTTGTCATTTTAGGTCCTTTTTTTCTCTAGTGTTTCTTGTCTAGAGAAGTTCCTTTAGTATTTGTTGTAGAGCTATGGTTTTTCCAGTAGTCATTTGTTGGACATGGATGTGAGAGTTGGGCCATAAAGAAAGCTGAGCTCCAAAGAACTGATGCTTTTGAAACGTTGTGGTGGAGAAGATGCTTGAGAGTCCCTTGGACTGCAAGGAGATCAAACCAGTCAATCCTAAAGGTTTTAAGTCCTGAATATTCATTGAAAGGACTTATGAAGCTGAAGCTCTAAAACTTTGGCCACCTGATATGAAGAACTGACTTATTGGAAAATACCCTGATGCTGAGAAAGATTGAAGGAAGGAGGAGAAGGGGATGACAGAGGATAAGATGGTTGGATGGCATCACTGACTCGATGGACTTGAGTTTGAGTAAGCTCCAGGAGTTGGTGATGGACAGGGAAGCCTGGCATGTTACAGTCCATGAGATCACAAAGAATCAGATACGACTGAGTGGCTGAACTGAACCAGTTTGGTGGTGCTGAATTCTGTTAACTTTTGTTGTCTATAAAGCTTTTGATTTCTCCTTTGACTCTGAATCAGATCCTTGCTGAATTGAGAAATCTTGATTGTAGGTCTTTTTCTTTTTATCATTTTAATTATATCCTACACCTCTCTTTTGACATGCAGAGTTTCTGTTGAAAGGTCAGCTGTTAGCCTTATGGGGATCCCCTTGTATGCTTTTTGTTGCTTTTCTCTGCTGCTTTTAATATTTATTCCTTGTATTTAACTTTTGCTAGTTTGATTAACATGTGTCTTGGCATGTATCTCCATGAGTTTATCATGTATGGGTCGCTCTGAACTTCCTGGATTTGGGTGGCTATTTCCTCTCCATGTTAGGAAGGTTTTTGACTATCATCTCCTCAAATATTACCTTACTATCTCTAATTTTCTTGATGAGATCTCTAGTCTTTCCCATTCTATTATTTTCCTCTATTTCTTTGCATCGATCACTTAGGAAGGCTGTCTTAACTCTTCATGCTATTCTTTGGAACTCTGTATTCAGATGGGTATATCTTTCCTTTTCTCCTTTGCGTTTCACTTCTCTTCTTTTCTCAGCTATTTGTAAGACCTCCTCAGACAACCTTTTTGCCTTTTTGTGTTTCATTTTCTTGGGAATGGTTTTCATCACTGCCTACTGTACAATGTCATGGACCTCCATCTATAGTTCTTCAGGCACTCTGTCTATCAGATCTAATCCCTTGAATCTATTTGTCACTTCCACTGTATAATCACAAGGGATTTTCTTTAGGTAATACCTGAGTGGCCTAGTGGTTTTCTCTACTTTCTTCAATTTAAGTCTGAATTTTGCAATAAGGAGTTCATGATCTGAGCAACAGTCAGATCACAGTCTTGTTTTTGTTGACCATATACAGCTTCTCCATCACTGACTGCACTCTCTGAGCATCTCTGGCAGGTGTTAGGTTTGATTCTACATGCAATTTTGCCCCTCCTACTGTCTTACTGAGACTTTTCCTTTGCCCTTGGATGCAGGATATCTTTCTTTGGTGGGATCCAACATTGTCCTGTGAGTGTTGTTCAGCAGTTAGCCTCGACGTTGGTGTTCTCGAGGAGAAGATGAGTGCACATTCTGCTACTCTACCATCTTAGATGTGCCTTTTGGGGGTAGTATAGTTTATGAGAAACTGAGTGAGTATGCTGAAAGAGATGGGAATACTAGGCCACCTTTCTGCCTCCTGAGAAATCTGTATGCAAGTCAAGAAGCAACAGTTAGGACTGGACATGGAACAACAGACTGGTTCCAAATTGGGAAGGGAGTACATCAAGGCTATATACTGACCCTGCTATTTTAACTTAAATACATCATATGAAATGGTGATCTTGATGAAGTACAAGTCGGAATCAAGATTGCTGGGAGAAATATCAATAACCTCAGCTATGCAGATGACACCACCCTTATGGCAGAAAGTAAAGAGGAACTTAAGAGCCTCCAGATGAAAGTGGAACAGGAGAGTAAAAAGATGGCTTAAAAATCAACATTCAGAAAACTAAAATCATGGCATCTGGTCCCATCATTTCATGGCAAATAGATGGGGAATCAATAAAAAAAAAATGACAGACTTTATTTTTGGGGGCTCCAAAATCACTGCAGATGGTGACTGCAGCCATGAAATTAATAAACCCTTGCTCCTTGGAAAAAACACTATGACAAACCTAGACAGCATATTAAAATGCAGAGACATTACTTTGCTGGCAAAAGTCCTTCTAGTCAAAGCTATGGTTTTTCCACTAGTCATGTATGGATGTGAGAGTTGGATCATAAAGAAAGCTGAGCTCTAAAGAACTGATGCTTTTGAACTTTTGAACTGTGGTGTTGGAGAAGACCCTTGAGAGATCCTCGGACTGAAAGGAGATCAATCCTAAAGAAAATCAGTCATGAATATTCATTGGAAGGACTGATGCTGAAGCTCCAAAACTTTGGCCATCTGATGCGAAGAACTGACTCATTCGAAAAGGCTCTGATGCTGTGAAATATTGAAGGCAGGAGGAAAAGTGATGACAGAGGATGAAATGGTTGGATGGCATCCCCGACTTGATGGACATGAGTTAAAGCAAGCTCTGGGAGTTGGTGAAGGACAGGGAAGCCTGGCGTGCTGCTCTCCATGGGATCACAAAAATTCAGACATGACTGAACGACTGAACCAAACTGAACTGATGTTGAAATATGTACCACATACAAAATGGATAGCCAGTGGGAATTTGCTGTATGTCACAGCTAGCTACAACCTGGTGCTCTGTGACAAACTTAAAGGGTGGGATGGGGTAGGAAGTTGAGGGGAAGTTCAAGAGAGAGGGGAAATATGAATCTCTATGGTTAATTCATGTTAATGTATGGCCAACACCAACACAATATTATAAAGCAATTATCCTTCAATTAAAAGTAAGTAAAGTTTCAGACAAAAGACTAAAATGGTTTAATAAATAAAGCAATGCCAAATAATGTTCAAACTACTGCACAATTGCATTCATCTCACACACTGCAGAGTAATGTTCAAAATTCTCCAAGCCAGTCTTCAACAGTATGTGAACCATGAACTTCCAGGTGTTTAAGCTGGATTTAGAAAAGGCAGAAGAACCAGAGGTCAAATTGCCAAGATCCGCGAGAATCATCAAAAAATCAAGAGAGTCCCAGAAAAATATCTACTTTTGCTTTATTGACTATGCCAAAGCCTTTGACTGTGTAGATCACAACAAACTGTGGAAAATTCTTAAAGAGATTGGAATACCAGACCATCTGACCGGTCTCTTGAGAAACCTGTATGCAGGTCAGGAAGCAACAGTTAGAACTGGACATGGAACAACAGACTTTTTCCAAGTTGGGGAAGGAGTACGTCAAGGCTGTATATTGTCACCCTGCTTATTTAATTCCATGCAGAGTACATCATGCAAAATGCCAGGCTGGAAGAAGCACAAGTTGGAATCCAGATTGCTAGGAGAAAATATCAATAACCTCAGATACGCAGAAGACACCACCCTTATGGCAGAAAGCAAAGAAGAACTAAAAAGCCTCTTGATGACAGTGAAAAAGGAGAGTGAAAAACCAGGCTTAAAACTCAGCATTAAAAAAATGAAGACCAAAAAAATGGCATCTGGTCCCATCACTTCATGGCATATAGATACGGAAACAATGAAAACAGTGACAGACTTTATTTTCTTGTTTCCAAAATCACTGCAGATGGTGGCTGCAGCCATGAAATTAAAAGACACTTGCTCATTGGAAGAAAAGCTATGACCAACTTAGACAGCATATTAAAAAGCAGAGACATTACTTTACCTACCAACGTCCATCTAGTCAAAGATATGGTTTTCCCAGTAGTCATGTATGGATGTGAGAGTTGGACTATACAGAAAGCTGAGCGCCAAAGAATTGATGCTTTTGAACTGTGGTGTTGGAGAAGACTCTTGAGAGTCCCTTGGACTGTACTGAGATCCGACCAGTCAATCTTAAAAGAAATCAGTCCTGAATATTTGTGGGAAGGACTGATGCTGAAGCTGAAACTCCAATAGTTTGGCCACATGTTGTGAAGAACTGACTCATTAGGAAAGACCCTAATGCCCGTAAATATTAAAGGCAGGCAGAGAAGGGGACGACAGAGGATGAGATGGTTGGATGGCATCACCAACACGATGGACATGAGTTTGAGTAGGTTCTGGGAATTGGTGATGGACAGAGAAGGCTGGTGTGCTGCAATCCATGGGGTTGCAAGGAGTCAGACACGAGTGAGCCACTGAACTGAACTGATTGATTTATGTAACTGAAATCATAATTGAGATCTGCTTTAGGTAAAAAAAAAAAAGTTTAATATGAGATTTCTTATGAAAATTTCCACCAAAACCAAACGGCCTACAGAATCAATTATACTTATGTCAATAATCAGGTCAAGCTTATTTAAACCAAAATTAATTTCATCATATTTGGTCTATATTTGGTCAAAATGAGGGCAATTTTAGAGGGAAAAAAATTTTATTTCAACAACATATCTTTCTGAATATTAAATTCAAGTATTGTTTAATTGTCTTTGAAGTTTTATATTTACTGCCTAATCTCTCCTGATAGCTCAGTCAGTAAAGAATCTGCCTGCAGTGCAGGAGACCTCAGTTCTCTTCATAGGTCGGGAAGATCTGCTGGAAAAATGATAGGCTACCCACTCAGGTGTTCTTGGTCTTCCCTTGTGGCTCAACTGGTAAAGAATCCGCCTGCAATTCAGGAGACCTAGGTTCAATCCTTGGGTTGGGAAGATCCCCTGGAGAAGGAAAAGGCTGCCCACTTTAGCATTCTGGCCTGGAGAATTCCGTGGACTCTGGAGTTGGAAATAACTGAGCTTCTTTCTCATAGCAAACATCACATAAGATTCACTTCTTGAATGGCTCCTTGTTACTATGTTATGTTATTGCAAAGTTTAATTGAATTATTGAAAGGTCATTCTAAATTTATTTCTGAAGCTTATCACAATAATCTATCTTTAGATGAAAACCAATGCTGCATGACCCTCAACCAGGAAATTATGTATATTGGAAAAGACATCAGATAAAGAACTCCTTACAGCCACTTTGAAAGGGGCCATATCAGATCTCCTCTACTAAATGGACTGTAACTCCTCTTTTTGACATCTGGTTTCGACTCACTGAGACAAGTACTACCAGGATGAGAAGATAACATCTGAAGTAAATAGCTGACCCAGGAGGCTGGATGAAGCATGTATACTGATTACTTTGATGACTATTCACACTTTTGCTTATGAGCTAAATGAATTTCTTTTCAGGCTCAATTATCTGTAAGTTTAAAAAAAAATCATTCAAATTCCTGGTTACTCGCCAATTACCTATGTCCAGTACTCCAGAGTTACCTTGGTGGATTTCTCTCTCCAAATCTCTAACTAGATATCCTTTAGGAAATTTATTCTAAAAGAAAGAAGTTATGATTTTGATCAGGTCATTATTGGTATTACTAGATGGATTTCCCTCTTACTTGGCCAATCAATCATACTTTCCCTGACCATGACCATACATACGAATTTTCTTTAAAGTTACTCAAGCTAGATCAGAGCAATGCACTAAATTTTCATCAAAAACTATAACTTCCCAATTGTCAAGAGAGAATTTTCCTCACTTATGCGATAGATATATATGGCTATACCAGGCTGAGATCATTTAATTTTAAAGGTCCTTATGTTGGGAATAGTTAAAGCATGTTAAGGGTGATTAGCCTAACAACACTAGGAAATTGGACTGAGTGCTTTATGAAGTGAAGTGAAAGTAGCTCAGTCATGTCCAATTCTTTGTGACTCCATGGACTATACAGCCCATGGAATTCTCCAGGCCAGAATACTGGAGTGGGTAGCCATTCCCTTCAGCCAATATATCATTCACTTTGAGAACCAAAGATTGATATAAAATTGATTGGTTAAGATGCCTGGGATAATAGTGGGTAGCTCTGAACACGATCCAAAGGATTTATGGAACAAATTTATGGCTTTGGCTCTCCTCAGGCTGGTTGGAAAGAACAACAATTTATTTCCTTTGAGCTCAAGGTCACCTATGGGTGGCTTTGAAGACAGGCCCTGCCAATCTACCTTTAATACGGGCATACTAGGTTTAATCAGTTTCCCAGGGATATGATCTTTTCGCCATTATATTTGTTCATTCACTTGAAATAGAAGATGTCATTACTTACATAGCGGGTTTAACAAAATTTATTCAGCAAGATTTGAATGATAGCAACAAAGCCATTAACAGGGCTTCCCAGGTAGCACTAGTGGTAAAGAACCCCCCTGCCAGTGCAGGAAACGTAAGAGTTGTAGGTTCGATCCCTGGGTATGGAAGATCCCCTGGATAAGTGAATAGCAATCTACTCTAGTATTATTGCCTGGAGAATTCCATGGGCAGAGGAGCCAGGCAGGCTACAGTCCACAAGGTTGCACAGAGTTGGACACCACTAAAGGGACTTAGCATGCATGCACAAGCCGTTAACTTGCTAAATTCAGAAGTTTCTTTGATGAGAAAAGCAGTCCTATAGAAAAGTATGGCTCTCAATATTCTAACAGCTTTCCAAAGGGGAACTCATGCTATAATACAATCTGAATGTTGTATTTTTATATCTAATAAATCTTCTAGTATAACCCATCTTATGACACACATATAGAGTTAAATTTCTGCTCTGAATGATCCTGTCCTTAGGTTAGGTAAAATATGAGGAAATTTGGCTAAGGAGGATCTTAAATCTTTACTAATTACATTAAAACCTCTGTTCACAATTTTGATTACAGTTTGCATAATGTAATAATATCTAAAAAACTTGAAACTAGTGATCACATCTATATATATATATATATTTTTTAATGCACATGCAAGGTGAAATTGATATAAGTCTTATTGGACAGCTTGGAATTGACTGTCAGTCCTTGCCACACATCCTACCAATATAGTCCACCTGCCACCTAGAGAGAAGAGAAAGAACTGGGCTATTAACTTAGACTCAACATCAAGGGACATGATAAATGCAGGTCAGAAAAGCAAACATGCTGGCATTGAGGCAATGTTTTCTATGAAAAGATAACTGGTCAAAAGTTGGAACAAATTAAAATTATTTTTAAGACAGGACAGTTCAGTTCAGTCCCTCAGTAGTGTCTGACTCTTCAACCCCATGATCTGCAGCTTGCCAGGCTTCTCTGTCCATCATCAACTCAATATGAAGTTTTCTTTGCTCTTTGAGACACTAGTCCCTTCCCTTTTGTGAGTATTGCAGGTTAACTTATAAATATGCAAAACATGGGAAGACTCTGTTAGGAAGAAGACTCTAATGCATGAAATACTGTTATGTGGCTAATTTGAGATAAAGTAAAACTGGAAGAAGTAGTCATGTATGGATATAAGAGTTGGACCATAAAGAAAGCTGAGCACTGAAGAATTGGTGCTTTTGAACTGTGGTGTTGGAGATAACTCTTGAGAGTCCCTTGGACTGCAAAGTGATCAAAACAGTCCATCCTAAAGGAAATCAGTCCTGAATATTCACTGGAAGGACTGATGCTGAATCTGAAACTCCAATACTTTGGCGACCTGATGTGAAGAATTGACTCATTGGAAAAGACCCTGAAGCTGGGAAAGATTGAAGGTGGGAGGATAAGGGGACGACAGAGGATGAGATGGCTGGATGGCATCACTGATTCAATGGATGTGAGTTTGAGCAAACTCTGGGAGTTGGTAATGGACAGGGAAGCCCGGTGTGCTGCAGTCCATGGGGTCTCAGAGAATCAGACATGACTGAGCTACTGAACAAAGCTGAAGGGAAGACTGGCAGATGCTAGAAACTATGCTAGCACTAGAGTGGCTAAGGCCATATACCTGCTTCAGGAAGGAATGGTAAAGAATAAGGAGGAGAGCAGTAAAGAAACTGTACTTCTTGAAACACGGCTCTATAGAATTCTTCTTTTGTTTTTTTTCAGACAAAACTTTATTGGGGACCTTGTTTAGCAGGGAGGAGTGAGAAAAAGCAAAAGGTTTCCTTGCTCAATTGCTCCCTGAGTGGGGGATGGGTTTGTTCCTCATATGGGATGAGGGTAGGAGTGTGTCCAGGAGTTGGACCAGAGGGGTGACTTAGGGGTTTTGCCCACCCCTCTGGTGGTGTTGATTGCAGAGGGCATGAACAATACCCTACTTTTGCTCCCAACACCTGTTTTTTGCTCCAAGTTCTTCAGAAGTGAAAATTGGGTTTTTTGGTTTGCTTGTATCTTTTGTCTAGAATTTGTCCCGACAACACATGCATGCAGTTATATTTAGTCCCATATAGTTTCTTTGCATTTTGTTGCTGGAGGTTTGTAGAGGTGCAAGCATTGCATCACTTGCAGCAAAGGGTCCCAGATCCCAGGCCTGTCTCATTCACACACACACCTCCCAGAGACTCTATACCCTTATTCTTAAGGGATAATGAGCCAAGGATCTCTTCTTCTGAAACTTCTTCCTGCTGGACAGGGGCTGCATACTCTAGCCTTCATAGAAGTCCCTCGCTGACTGTTCCAAGGACCTGTAGGGACCTGGGCCACCCTCCACTGGAATGTGTTGAATTCCTTGAGCTATCATGAGACTTACTTCAAAATATTGTAGCCCAGAAGACATGTGTGTGTACACATGTGTGTGCACGTGTGCTAAGCCATTTGAGTCATATCCAACTCTGTGTGAGCCTATGGACTGCAGCCAAGCCAGGCTCCTCTGTTCATGGGATTTTCCAGGCAAGAACACTGGAGTGGGTTGCTGCTTCCTTCTCCAAGGGATTTTCCTGACCCAGGTATCAAACCTGTGTCTCTTACATTTACCTGCATTGGCAGACAGGTTCTTTACCACCACACCACTTACAAGACACAAACTTCATCAAAACGTTAAACAAACAGGTGCTAGAAAGGAGAACAACAGCAATTAAAGGGCCTAGAAAGTAAAGGAACCAGGCTAACTTTGGGAGGGCTTCCCTAACTGTTGACCAGACAAGAGAAACAATGTCACCCCTGCCAAAAAGCCATTATATTTGAGTGTATATTTTTCCTAATCTCAGCATTAAAGTTTAACATGTTTCTTTATTTTTAGAATAGAAGGTCTGAACCTGTTGGCCCCAGGTCTCCTTCTTGGACCAAAAGTCAGTCTCAGGTTCACAGTGGGAGGGAAGACAATGGAGCAGTAGACAAAATATGGTATAAATCAGTATGACTAAAAAGTGTTATAAAAAAAATGAAAAATTCCTGCCAGAAAGTTATTTTATACCTCATGGGATCCAAGAGATTAAGCTGAAGAATCAGTTTTCAGTTTCCCTTCCCATATAGAATCATGAGTATTTGTGTTTAATTATCTGCTGAAGCCAAATGGCTTGCTGTCAAATTTTCTCAATGTTGGTTCTTACCTAGGAAGAGATGTTGATGTACATGCAACAAGAAGTATTGGAAATGGTACAGAGATAATCAAGAATCAATTTTCTTTTGGTGCCCAAAGCAGTGAATAACTTACTTATTTTGGTTTTTGAGCTGCTTCTATGAAACATAAAATCTCAGTCCCATATTTTCAGGGGCATTTTTTTTTTCTTTTTAAAGTCCCCCTTTCTCCCAGAGAGCTATGTAAAATAAGAAAAGTATATTTTGCATCTGTATATATATTTGTAATTTTCTCTTCCCTAAGGTTAAGGCTTGAGTTAGGGCTATTAGCACAGCCTTCCGAGCTGAAGAGTTTTATGGCAAAGATTTTGCTTGCATAACACTATGAACATTCAGAATAGCATTCCCTGCTCTCCTACCTCCATTTTTAATGAAATTACTGCCATAAGTAAGGCATTATTCTTTAGGGTTTTCTATGGCCTGGTCTGTTAGATTAGGCATACAAGCATAAATCTGGTCAAGTGTTTCAAGGCAGGAATGTGTTAATTCTGAGCCCTCCGTTGGCATTAGTATAGGTTGGCATGGCAAGTTTTGAGTGTTACTTCTTGGGAGTCAGGGAGCAAAGTCTGGTACTTAGTGGGGAAGCCTCCAGTTAGCTAGTGGTGGCCTTTAATCCCTAGAATCTCTTGTACTTGATGAGGGTTCTGGGCTTCCAGTGGCTCTCCCAAAGTAAGCTTGTTATCTTGTTCCACTAAGAAAGTATTGGGAGTTACTGCCTGGAGGCAGCCAGATCAAACTCAAACCATGGAATCTGGTTTGGAAAACGAGTCCATATTCTGAAGAACTTCTCCTAGCTTTTGTACAAGGACCCCCAGGGCTGTTCAAGGTTTTTCAGCTAAGTACGAGGTAATTTTTTTTTTTAATAGGGGAGACCCAGAATAAGAGCTCTGATGAGGGCCTGTTTGATGTTATCAAAAGCCTTTTCTGGTTTCCCAGTTCAAAGTATTGTTCTGTATCTGGGTCTTTAGTAGCTTCATATAGAGGCTTAACAATTAGTTTGAATCCTGAAATCCAAATTCTGCAAAACCTTGTCATGAACAAGAAAGTACAAAGTTGTATTTTTTTTTTTTTTTTGTCTTTTTGGTGCTTAGGCTTAATATAGCTTGTTTTCTATAAGGAGATAATGGTCTGCTTTCAGAATTTATAATATATCTCAGATATTTAACTTGTTGCTTTGAGATCTGTGCTTCTTTCTGGGAGGTATTGTAACCCCAGACTCCAAGGAAATTAAGGGTATTCTAATCCGAGGCCTCCAAGGTGGGTGCTCAGTGGTATCTGACCATTGACAACCCCATGGATTGTAGCCCACTAGGCTCCTCTGTCCTTAGGATTGCCCAGGCAGGAATACTGGAGTGAGTTGCTGTATTGCGCTTCATTCTGTTCATGATGCCAATTGTCTAACTGTTCACACTGTCTGCACTGTATGCTAAACACAGGGTAGGCAAGGCATGAGCTAAGAGGCTAGAAGGAGATTTAAAGAGCCATAGGATCTGCAGACAGGTTTATCCTCTCATGACTGGCACAGCAGCCATAGCACAGCCTCTACACTGGCTGACACAGCAGCCATAGCATAGGCATAATATAGCCATAGCATAACCTTGTATAACATAATCATGATGTTGCTCCAGTGTAGCCCCAGTGTAGCAGCAGCCAGTGTTTTTGTAGTGATGCTCCTATAGGCATTCAGCACAAAACAGCTGATGACCAGCGAGTACCTCATGACCAAGCGAGTACCTCGTGACAAAGCAGTAGCTCATGACGTACCGGCGCCGTGCTATAATTGATCTCAGCTGTTACATAAACATTATTTACAAGATGTGGGGAAACAATGAGAGGCTGTGGGGCAAGAGACACACCGTCTTGGCCAAATTGCTCTCTTCCCACAGTTACCATTTCCTCCTCCAAGGGATCTTCCCAACCCAGGGATCAAACCCATGTTTCCTGCATTGGCTGGTGAATTCTTTACCACCGAGCCACTTGGGAAGCCCTTCAATGGTGGGACTACATATTAATACATCACCTACATTTTATGGAATAACTCCTTCTTTTCCTTAGTTCTTTTTCTAGGGCCTGGGCAAGCAAGTGCATCCTGAAACCCCCAAGGCAATACTGTCCATATATATTGTTTCATTTGGCCCAAGTGGGGATTAGCCCACTTGAAGGCAAATGGATAGCTAGAATGAAGGATGTATTGGGATGCAAAGGAAGGCATCCTTGAGGTTAAGCACGGTAAGTCATTTGTCATTTCCAGGAATCTGGACTGATATAAGGATTGACTACCAGGGGATGTGTAAGGACCACTGCATTATTTACTGCTCTAAGATCTTGTACTATTTGATATTCCCAATTTGCCTTAACTAGCAGAATAGGGGTATTGAATAGAGACTGACAGGGCACTGAGGCCATGTTCTAAGAATTTATCTATGAGAGGTTGAAAACCCTTTTTGCTTTGACCTTTGTGGGGTACTGACTTTTGTTAAGATAAGCGACTTCCGACTTAAGGCTAATTTTTACAGATTGGGTATTTATAGCCTTCACAGGGACTTTTTCATCCCAAACTGCAGAGTATAATTTGTGAAGAACAAGGCTTGGAATACGCCCTTATTCTTCCAACTGTTTTGTCCTAGTCAGAATCAAGAAAAGGGACTGCTTGGGATGTCATAATTGTAATATGGCTCCAAGGGAGCCAAGATCTCTCCCCAGTGATGTAGTAGGACACTCAGGCACAAGAAAAAAGGCATGTGAAATCAAATGGTGTTCAAATTGGCAAATGAGAGACCAAGGGAGTGATAATGAGTGTGAGACTTTCCATAACTCCAGTCACAGTAGAGTTTTTGGATGAAAGTGACCCAGTGTGAGAGATCAGGGCAAAGTAATGGCTCCTGTATAGATCAAAAAATTTATTTCATTATCTGCCACATCAAGGACCATCAATGGCCCCTGAATGGAGATAATCATCTCATTTAGGGGAGCTGCCAGAATCCCTGGGCTGCTTCAGTCATCCAGCATGGCCATCTCCAGAGCAGAAGTCCCCCTTCCCCTTTGAGACTGGTGCAGTATCACTTTTCATGACCTGTGTTTGGTGACTGGTCCAGGGAATGCTCTTTTTGGCACTTTTGGGCCCAATGGCCTGTTGATTTGCATTTGATTCCTTTCCCCTTTGCTGGTTTTACTTTCAGGTAGATAGTTAAACTGCCTTCCCCACTTTGGGTTGTTCTGAGGTTGCAAGGCCTAACTGACAGCTATGGCCATCAGTTTAGCTTGAGCTCTGGCCTGACTATTTTCACACTGGTTTCTCTCTTTCTCCTCAATTTGATCTCAATTATTACATACCCCAAAGATCACCTCTAGGTGTTGAGGTCTCAGGGTTTATGGCCCTAACTGTAACTTTTGGAGTTTCCTTGTAATATCAGGGGAAGACTGACTGATAAAATGCTATCCTAGCAGGGAATGATCCTTGAGAGTGGTAGGTTAGATGTTAGTAAATTTTTGAAAAGCATCCACAAGCCATCTTTGGATTTTCTTTTTACTCCTGGGTCACTCCTTTAACCCTTTCATAGTTATCTGGCTTTTTAAATACACTTTATCATTCCTTCTAATACACATTGGATCATATGCTTCCTGGCTTCTGTTCCCTCCTGGGAATTATAATTCCAATGGGTCTCCTGATTTGGGACATTGTCTCCACCCATGACAAAATGTTCAGGTTGGTTCCTGGCAAGCTGGTCAGCCTGCCCCTGGGTTACAGTCCAAATTCTCTATTTTTCCTCAGGGATACAGCAAGTATATAGGACTATTTGGGCATCCTTTCAAGTAAGCTAAAGGCCAGAGTTAAGACCTAAAACCTTTCAACAAACTTACTAGGATCTTCAAAAAACTGGTCCAGTCTCTGTTTGCAAGGGGTTAATTTAGTTAAAGAAAAGGACACATGTACTCTGATTGTCCCTTCATCATTTGCCACTTCCCTAGGAGGGTATATTTTTCCTGATCCTGGGTGATAGGAAGTTCCACTGTGACTTAGTTTGGAAGGACTAGTCTGTCTCTTCTGGGGTAATGGGATATAAGGAGGTGGAGCTTGAGATTGGTCAGAGGTATCTGGAGAAGTAGGTGGCTCTAGAGAAGCAGGTAGCTCTGGAGAAACAGTGGAGACTTAGTTTCCTCCCTGAAAATTAAGGAACATTAAAATGAGATCGAAGCTGAAACTCCAATACTTTGGCCACCTCATGCGAAGAGTTGACTCATTGGAAAAGACCCTAATGCTGGGAAGGATTGGGGGCAGGAGGAGAAGTGGACGACAGAGGATGAGATGGTTGGATGGTATCACCAACTCGATGGACATGGGTTTGGGTAAACTCCCGGAGTTGGTGATGGACAGGGAGGCCTGGCGTGCTGCAATTCATGGGGTCGCAAAGAGTCGGACACGACTGAGCGACTGAACTGAACTGAACTGAAAATGAGATCATTGTTTTCTAATGCCACAGGCTGTTCTACCGGAGCCACATAGAGCAGTTTATTCAAAGGATCGTGAAGGCATGAACGTAGGGAACATCAATTCATTTTCCCATCTTGTGACAGAAAAGATCCACTTGCAAGATGGTTTTGTAATTTGAAGACCTATTTTCAGGCAATTCTCCAATTCCCCCAACTTACATAAAGGTCTGGCCGTGTTGTAGAATTTAAATTTTTCCCTTTTTATCTAATCATTTTTTTAATTTCCAGTTTTTAAGGATACATTCCAGAAGTGTTTCTTCTGGAATAGAAGAGGATCCTCCCACGTAGAGCAACCTGCAACTGACAACTCTCCTTGAAATGAAGCCCAGTGTACCAGAGACATTTACTATGGGACTTTTGTCAGAAAGGAATCAGTGTTTTCTGAATTCCCTTCTTACCCAGTGGGATTTTGAGCATCCTCTACTTTCCCATCAATCCCTAACCAGATATCTCTGGTCAACACAGTCCCTCACACGAGGGATCCCTGATAGGGGACATTTGAACCAGTGCCAGTGCACTTCCAAGGCTCTTCTTGAGAGGGATATATTGTCTACAAAGCTTATATCCTATAAAAATTTTCTCTATGTTGGCATATATTCCTCAAGATTGAGCATCTATAAAGCCTAGGATGTTGGCTGCTTGGAAATGGCCAGCCTGATAGATAGTCTGTAACAGGGTATGGGTTACCAAGGCCTAAGATGAAGGGGGTCCTAGAGGGAAAAAAGGAACTCCTGTTGGTGCAAAACGGAGGGAATGGAGTTTGACAGAATGGAAAATGCCACAGGGGTCAGGACATGAAGGCCTAGAGGTGGGAGAATTTCTGCAGGTGACCTTTTTTGGACATGAGTAAAGTGAAAGACTAGAAAACAGAAGAATGCAAACCCTTTCCTGCTGTTTGGCAACTACCATAAAATTGGGGTGAGTCTGATGATTCCGTTTGACACAGGTGACAGCTAGTTTGGACAATGTTTCCCTTGCAATTTGAACCCTATTAGTTTAGGATCTCATGATCCAGGAGCCCTCTGAAGCAACCCAAAGCTAACTTGAGGTTAAAAAAAAAAATTTAGTTAGAATTTTATATTTGGGAAGTCTGTCAAAAGTCTCAGAATGTTTTAAAACACCCAGTCAGATAGAATCATAAGTTGCTGTGAAACAATAATTCTTTGAGCAAATATGGAAAAAGAAAAAAAGGTTTCAAAAGTAAATATAGTTTACTGAAAGGAAGAGAAACTCACACAATATAATAACAAAAGGAGTATTCCAGGAAAACTTTGTTCTTTTATGAGAGAAACCAAATCCCGTCTTGCATCAACCTACTCTTAATAAAATCCATTTATCTAATTAAATTTAATTCAGCTTTAGAAAACCCTGATACCATATCATATTCTTTTCTCAACATTCCCTTTCCATAAGCTTCTGCAACTTTCTGTAGCCATACTTTGTCATTTATTTGTTCCATTGAGAAATACCCAGCTCTCAAACAAAATTACCCTTTTTCCTTTAACAAAATATATTTGCATTCCTCATATCTTCTTTTCTGAAAACACACACCTTACTTTCCTTATGCAACTATTAATATTTTTTTTACATTAACACTCTACAGATTGGTAGAGGACATATCAAGGTGACACCAAGCAGCTTTAGTTTCTCCTTCACAAGAAGACAAAGTAGGTAAGTTTAGACCTATTTAGCAATTTAAATTCCAATATTTTATCTTATTTGAAATGGCCTGTATATTCAATGAATTCTTATCAATTAAAACTTAATTTAGTTTTAATTTACCAAAACTTGGAGGTATTATTTTAGATGGATACTTCTAAAATGTAATTATTCCCACAGCTTACCAAAAATTTCCTATCCCAGTTACATGTGTTTAAAAATTTGATCACATCAGCTTATCTTCTGTGTTGACAAATGTTACAAAAAAACAAACATGCACTTAATGACTTTCAGTAACTCTAGGTACAATAAAAGTATTACACTTAATGTTAATAACTTTAAAGACAGATCTGTATTAATTAAACCCATGAACTTAAGCTCTCTTTAATACCAGGAATAATTCAGTATGGAGTATTTCCTAGATCACATGAACCCAAAATGTATCTGGTAACCCTCCTTTACATTTCTGAGAATATATATAAGCACTCAGTTTCCTTTGCGACAATTAAATAAATACAGTTCATTTACAAGTAAATTTTTACATAAACATACTAAACAACAGATTTCATAGCTTTCCTACTTAATTTAAAATGGTCTTTTCTCCTCCTGGAAGTCTGAGAATAAGTGATTAATCAGTTAGTTCCTGAGAGCTCAAGCTGAATAATATCTTGTAAAGGCAGAGGAGACAGATGCAAGCTCCTTGAACTTAGGCAGAACCAGTTGAATTGCAAAAGTGGAAGAGGGATAAATGCAAGCTCCTTTCTTTACTTTTTGTTCTTTAAAGTTCCACCAAGTAATCCAAGGTTGGAGTCTCAGGCAATGTGGGCTGTGTTTGTATTTTAATGTTTAAAGACTCCACCATGCCCACAATTTTTGTAGAGATTTGCAGGAGAGGTTGGACAGACAAAACTACACAAAACAAAGATACCAATGGCAAAAACTTAAGGACACAAACAAGAAGTTTTCAGGATAAATGGAATGGGAGTACATGTATAAGGATCAAGAGAGGGGGGGAGGGGGAGAAAAGACTAAAAAAGAGAAAGAGATAGCAAGGAAAAAAGACGAGAGTACTAGGATGATAGGACTTCTAGCCATTACATGACACGAGGTTAAATTTCTATCACTCTTATAAATCTGTCATCAGGAAAAGCCTAAGGGACCAGAGTCTCCTTGTTGTCAGGTAAGCCTCTCCCACCTCTGCTTATCATTCCTTAAGGTGAGACACTGCTCATCAGAGGAAGCATGGTCTCACAAGCTGAAAGGAGTGATGATGTACCTGCATTAGCTCAGAAGGATAGGACAGAAGTAGGAGAGGACACAGAGAGGAGAAGTAGAGAGATAGTAAGAGAGGGAAAAGGAAAATTGAGGGAGAGCATTGCCTGAATGAGGGTAATGTGGCTCCCAGGAGCTAGGATGGCACTTTTCAAATGCAGTGATACTGAAACAAGAAGTTCAGGTAGCCACTTGTCACACACAGGGAAACTGCATTCAGTGGTCTTGGAGGTGCCCAGATCCTCTCCCTGGAAGAGGACAACTGCCCTACATTGGGTGCCATAAATCTGAATCTGACAAGTATTCTTATCCTTTCTCAATGTATAGAAATTAACTAGAAGTCAGACAAGAAATTTAGTCAAGACTCTACTGGGACCCCTGCTACAGCAGAGGGGAGTAAGAACAAGCAACATGTTCCTTGTTTGCTCACTGCTAAATTATCTTCAGATGAGACTTTTTTCGTTTATTTTATGACAGGGAAAATTATGAAGAGCCAATCCTGGTTTGTGCAGAAGCTTGAAAAAATACACTTATGGATTAAAAAAAAAAATAGTAGGGGTGAAGCAAATTCAATGTGTTTTAACATGTTAATAAGAGGGAATTTGAGAGTATTCAGTTCAATGCAAAATTGAGGATAATACCTTAATTCATCATTTATTTATAAGTAACAGAGAAATATAGAGATACTTTCATAACTTAAAGAGAAGAAAATCTGCATATGGTCAATACTATGCTTAATGAAGGATTACTAGAAATTTTCTTTATATGTTGCTATTTACTTGCTAAGTCCTGTCTGAATCTGTGACAGCATAGACTGCAGCAAGGCAAGCTTCCCTGTCCCTCACTATCTCCCAGAGTTTGCCCAACCTTATGTCTATCGAGTCTGTGATGCCATCCAACCATTTCATCATCTGTCATCCTCTTCTCCTCTTGCCCTCAATCGTTCCTAGCATCAGGGTCTTTTCCAATGAGTCAGCTCTTCTCATCAGGTAGCCAAAGTGTTGGAGCCTCAGCTTCAGCAACAGTCCTTCCAATGAATATTCAGGTTTGACTTCCTTTAGGATTGACAGGTTTGATTTCCCAGCTGTCCAAAATACTCTCAGAAGTCTTCTTCAGCACCATAGTTTGAAAGCAGCAATTCTTTGGTGCTCAGCTTTCTTTACGGCCCAACTCTCACATCTATACATGATTACTGGAAAAATCACAGTTTGATTATATGGACCTTTGCTGGCATAGTGATGTCTCTTCTTTGTATTATGCTGTCTACATTGGTTATAGCTTTTCTTCCAAGGAGCAAGTGTCTTTTAATTCCATGGTTGCAGTCACCATCTGCAGTGATTTTGGAGACACCCAAAATAAAATTTGCTACTAATTTCATTGTTTCCCCATCTATTTGCCATTAGACGCCATGATCTTAGCTTTTTGAATGGTGAGTTTTAAGCCAACTTTCCTCTTTTACCTTCATCAAGAGGCTCTTTAGCTCTTCTTCACTTTCTGCCATTGAAGTGGTATCATCTGCGTATCTGAGGTTGTTGATATTTCTCCAGCTATTTTGATTAGAGCTTATGAGTCTTCCAGCCTAGCATCTCACATAATGTACTCTGCATATAAGTTAAATAAGCAAGGTGACACTATATCTTGATATACTCTTTTCCCAATTTGGAACCAGTCTGTTGTTCCATATCCAGTTGTAACTGTTGCTTCTTGACCTGCATACAAGTTTTGCAGGAGGCAGATAAGGTGGTCTGGTATTCCCATCTCTTGAAGAATTCTCCACAGCTTGTTGTGATCTACACAGTCAAAGGTTTTAGCATAGTTAATGAAGCAGAAGCACATGTGTTCCTGGAATTCTCTTGCTTTTTCTAAGATCCAACAGATGTTGGCAATTTGATCTCTGGTTCCTCTGCCTTTTCTAAATCCTGCTTGTACATCTGGAAGTCCTCAGTTCATGTACTGTTAAAGCCTAGCTTGAAGGATTTTGATCATTACCTTGTGAGCATGTGAAATGAGCACAATCGTACGGTAGGCTGACCATTTCCTTACAGAGTGGTTGCGTTACTACTTAAAAGCAAAGGACTTGGGACTAGACCACCTAAAACTGAATTCAGTTTTGCCACTTACTAGCTGTGTGATCTTAGACAAGTTTCTTCATCTTTTTGTGTCAGTTTCATCTCCTAAGAATAATAACAATAACTATCTCACAAAGTTGAGAGATTAAATGAGCAATCCCATATAAAATATGTAGAACACTGTCTGACATACAGTAACTGCTATATATCTGTCTGCTATTTTTATTCTAGAAGTTAAAACATAAATACCTACCACCATCAATATTACTAGGTATATTTTAAAACTATCAGGCAATGAAATAACATTAGAAAATAAAAGCAAGTTATAAACAAGGAGGAAACAAACTTATTATTATACTCAGATTATGCTGTTATTCATCTGTAAAGATATAAAAGAAATATCAATTGAAAATCACAATAAAAATGAAAAGCATAAAAAAAGATGAGACAAATAGAAAAAGAATTGCTGGATCGTATATTTAAATCCAACGAAATGAACTTTGACATTTCAGTTAATGGCACAGATTATGAGACAGAGTAAAAATAATCACGATCAAACTACATGCTGTCTATAGGAAACACAGTTTAAGTAAAAAGACACAGGCAATTTAAAGATAAATATATGCAAAAAAGTATTTTGGTAACACTAACATAAAAAATAGAGTGCCCATATTAATATCAGACAAAGATTTTAGACAAAAGAGATAGTGCATGGAATAAAAATATTATTTTATGATGAAGAAGTGGCTAGTAGAAGATATAGTAATTCTAAATGTGTATGCACCTAATAAGAGAATTTTAAAGTTCATGGACCAAAAATTAGTAAACTGAAAGGAAAAACTGAAAATTCATAACTTTGGTTGGAAATCTGAACATCTCTCAACAATTAATAAAACAGAATATTAATAAGAATATAGATGATTTAAATAACATTTTCAACCAGCTTAATTGACTTGAATAATAGAACACTACTCAAAAACAGACAGACACTACCCCAAAACAGACACCATCCAAAAACAGACCCAAAAGAAAAACATCCTTGCCAAGTACAAGTAAGACGTTGACAAAAATAGATCATCTTCTGGGCCATAAAAAAAAAAAATCAGTAATTATAAACAGCAAAAATGATAGGCATTACATTCTTTGATTATAGAAGAATTAAGATAAGAATGAGTAACAGAAATATACTTGCAAAGATCTTAAATATTTGAAAATCTGAATAACTCACTTTTAAATGGAGAAGGCAATGGCAACCCACTCCAGTACTCTTGCCTGGAAAATCCCATGTATGGAGGAGCCTGGTGGGCTGCAGCCCATGGGGTCACTAAGAGTCTGACATGACTGAGCGACTTCACTTTCACTTTTCCTTTCATACATTGGAGAAGGAAATGGCAACCCACTCCAGTGTTCTTGCCTGGAGAATCCCAAGGACGGGGGAGCCTGGTGGGCTGTTGTCTATGGGCTTGCACAGAGTCGGACAGGACTGAAGCGACTTAGCAGCAGCAGCAGCACTTTTAAATAGCTGATATGACAAAACAGGCACACACACATACATATACGAGGAGAATTAAAAATATTTTGAACTGATTGAAAATGAAAACGTAATGTATAAAAATTTCTTGGATATAGTTAAAATAATGTTTCAAGAGAATTTATGCCATCCAATTCTTATACTATCCAAGAAGAATGGTATCCAATCAAAGATTGCTCCAAACTTTCACTTTAAGAAACTGGAAAAAGAAAATTAATATGATGTAAAAATAAGCAGAAGAAAGGAAGATTTTAAAGGAAAATGAATCAATGAAAGAGAATCAGAAAAAAATAAAACCATACTGCTTTAAAAAAAATTACATAATTGATAGAATTTCAGACAAATTGATGAGGAACAAAAGGAAAGCACAAATTAAATGTATAATGAGTAAGGAACATAACTACAGACACTAAAAGAATAACAATAAAAATTTTATATTGATAAACTTGACATCTTTGATGAACTGGACAAATTCTGTGAAAGATATAAACTATCAAAATCGCTGAGGAAGATTTAGACAACCTGAATATATTCCTATCTTATTGAGAAATTGACTTTGTAGTTAACAACCTCTCCACAAAGAAAATCCCAAGCCCGGATGGCTCCCCTGGTGAATTCTACCAAATATTTCAAGAAGGAATGTCCCAGAAAAGAAGCAAACTATTTTTAATTCATTTTGTGAGTTCAAACTATAGAATGGACAGTAAAGCACCCTTCAGATGTCTCTTGGTGAAGGTGCAAAAATACTCAATAAAATATTAAATCAAATCTGAAGTGCATCATCATGACTAAATGGTTTTATCCTACAAATACAAGACTGGCTTAACATTTGCCAATCAGTGTAATTGATCACATTAAGACTAAAGAAGAAAAGTATACGGTCTTTTCAGTAATTATGGAAAAAATATTGATACAAATTAATGCACATTCGTGACAGAATTCCTCAGCAAAGTCAGAATTAAATTAAAAAAAAAAAAAAGATTCCCCCGAAAGAATCACAGTTCTCTTCAGCATTATATTGGAGAGCCCAGCCAGGCCAATAATGTAAGTTAAAGAAATAAAGAGGAAATCTCCCACCTCCCCACCTCCCATAGTCATAGTCCAACACCTCCATGCACTGGCGCGGAGGGCCACTGGCTGCTGAAGCATCCCTGCAACAGTGCAGGCCTAGCGCTCAGCGGCAGGGCATCTGGCTGGGAACTACCTCTGCACAGCCTGTCTCAACCAGAGGCGGCAGAGTACCGGCGCATCACGGCTCCAAGAAATAGCACGAATGATGTCCCAAATCCATGAGTTCTGTATAGGATTTCAGCCATCTGATTTTGTAGCTCTCGAGAACTACAAGATACTCCAATCAAGCTTACTAGAGACCACAAGAAAAAAGCAACAGAACACAGTTATTTCCCTGAAAACCTCAATACGTTGGTTTTGTCAGATGAGGAAGTGAGCTTGGGAAGTGAATCTGCAACTGAAAGGCGTAAGGAAAAGCATTCTCAAATAAGAGAATTAGGAGCACCTCCATTTTCTAACTCTGAAAATGTTGCAGAAGATTTACCAGTGGATTCATTGGAAGATGATTTTGAGAAGGAGTTCTCATTTCTAACGAATCTCTTAAATCCTGGTTGTTGGAGTACTAGTGAATTTCCCCAGGAATGACAAGTTGTCTTTGGGAGGCCCAAGCCATTCCAGGAGCCTTCTGGAGGATCTAAGCTTCTTGCTCACTCCTCAGGATTCACAAATCTTTGATCTTGGACTTCACACTGCTGAAGCTTTCAATAACTGGGCTTCCCAAGGAGGAATTAGAACTTTGTGTTTCACACATTGATAAGGAGCTAGTGCTTTCACAGAGGCCAAATAAATTATGTGGGCTGGTGAAAAAATAATTGTAGTTTTGGTCTGTGAATTTTAAATCATTATCACTGGGAGGCGGGGCTAAGATGGCGGAGGAATAGGACGGGGAGACCACTCTCTCCTCCACAAATTTATCGAAAGAACATCTGAACGCTGAGCAAACTTCACAAAACTACTTCTGAACGCTGGCAGAGGACATCAGACATCCACAAAGACAGCGCATTATCTTCAAAAGAGGTAGGAGAAATTATAAAAGATAAAAAGAGAGACAAAAGAGTTAGGGATGGAGACCCGTCCCGGGGAGGGAGTCGTAAAAGAGGAGAAATTTCCAAGCACCAGGAAACCCTCTCACCGGCGGGTTTGGGGGAAGATTTCTTATCTCGGAGGGCAACATAACTGAGAGAAAAAATAAATAAAACCCACAGATTACGTGCCTAAAGCAACTCCCAGCAAAGAACCCCAGACGCTCGCATCCGCCACCAGCAAGTGGGGGCTGAACGGAGAGGAGCCGGCGGCACTGCTTAGGGTAAGGACTGGGCCCGAGTGCCCTGAGGGCAATCTGAGGGAGCTAACGTGAGATAGTAACCTAAACTGTGGGACAGCCAGAGAGAGAGAACTATCCCGCGAAAAGCCCAACTCTAAGGCACTGCCCGCCCTCTCACAGAACAAAGGACTGAGGGATACCAGAGGAGAGCTAGCTGGCTGCGGACCGCCCCATCCCCCACGGGACACAGCAAGAAGGCGGGGCCAGCCAGAGCCGGAAAGGGGCAAACTCGGCCCCAGAGAGGGCACCCCCTACCAAACTGCAAACAGGCTCCCAGTTTCTAAGCAAAGACTGCCTGAGATCTCGGAGGGTTGACAGCCGCCGGGAGGGTCACAGCCAGAGACCAGCTCCCCAGAACCGACACAAAGCACACCGGAGCCGGGCGCGCCCGTAAACCGAGGCGGGGACCAGGGAGGTGATAAGCCGCACCGCCCAACAGGGGAGAGTGCGCTCGCCAAACTCGCGGCCGCCAGAGCAGCTCCGACCGGGAACGGCACAAGCCGTGGGCGAAACTGAGTCTGCGCCTTTGTGGAGTAACCGGGAACCTGAACCTGAGCGGCTTAGACCTGGGAAGTGCACGCATCTCAGGGCCCACTCCCCGGCCCACTCCCTGGCCGAGTAACCTGAAGCCTGAGCAGGGTAGACGGGGAAAGCACACACGCCGTGAGCGGGGGCGAACCCAGTGCGGCTGAGACACTGCGAGCTCACCACACACACGCCAGGTTTGCAGTGTTCCTCCCTCCCCACAGCACGACTGAACAAGCGAACCTAAAGAGACCACTTCCACCCCTTTGTTGCAGGGTGGAAATTAGATACCGAAGAGACCTCCAAACAGAAGCCAAATAAACAGAGGGAAGCGCCTTGGAAGTGACAGGCCAACAGATTAAAATCCCTGCAGTTAATACCAACTGCATTGAAAGGGGCCTATAGATTTTGAAAAGTATAAGCAGGAACAAGGATCTATCTGAAACTGAGAAGACCCCACACTGCTCACAACAGCTCCAGAGAAAGTCCGGGATATATATTTTTTTACTATTATTTTTTTTTTTAATTTTTTTTTCTCTTCTTTCCTTTTTCTTCAAGTCATCTATTACACCTTTAACTTTCATTTTCATAACCCACTATTAACTTGCAAAAAAAAAACACCCTATTTTTAAAGCAAACTGCATACATATATCTTATACATTTCGTGTTTTCTTGTTTTACTGTTTTTTTCCTGTTTTACTTTTTTTACTGTTTCTTTTTTTTTACTGTTTTACTGTTTTTTTTTCTTTTTGCACTGTTTCCTTTTTTTTTCTTTTTTTTATATTGTAAGTTTTATAAGAGTCTAACCTCTACTCTAGATTTTTAATCTTTGTTTTACATATTTGATATCAATTTTGTACATTTAAGAACCCAATCTTTAGGACCCATTGTTACTCAGGAGTGTGATCACTGGCCTGATTACTCTCTCCCCCTATTGATGCTCTCTCTTCTCCCCAGGGAAACTCTATCTCCCATCCTCCTCCTTCTCTTCTCAACCCAATTCGGTGAATCTCTGAGGGTGTTCTGGGTACCGGAGAACACTTTAGGAACAGAATACTGCCCAGATTTCTCTCTCCCCTCTTGATTCCTCCCTTTCTATTCATGCTCACCTCTATTACCTTCCTCCCCCCTCTGTATGTATCTCTCTGAAACACTCTAAGGGGTTCCAGACTGTGGAAAGCACAGAAGGAAGTGCTTACTGGCTAGATTGCTCTCTCCACATTTGAATTCCCCTCTTCCCCTCCTGGTCACCTCAACCCCCCTCCCCCCCACCTCATCTCTCCATGTAACTCAGTGAACCTTTCTGGGTATCCCTCACTGTGGAGAATCTTTTCACCATTAACCTAAAAGTTTTATTATTGATGCTGTATGGATGGAGAAGTCTTGAGGCTACTGCAAGAATAAGACTGAAAGCCAGGGGAAACATTAATTAATAAGAGACCATCCAATAGCCTCCACATATACACTGAAACCAAGCTCCACCCAAGAGCCAATAAGTTCCAGAGCAAGACATATGATGCAAATTCTCCAGCAATGCAGGAACATAGCCCTGAGCATCAATATACAGGCTGCCCAGAGGCACACCAAATTCATAGACATCTCAAAACTCAGTACTAGTCACTCCATTGCACTCTAGAGAGCAGAAATCCAGCTCCACCCACCAGAACACCGACACAAGCTCCCCCAACCAGGAAGCCTTGACAAGCCACCTGCCCAACCCCACCCACAGTGAGGAACCTCCACAATAAAGAGGAACTTCAAACTACCAGAATACAGAAAGTCCACGCCTAACACAGCAATCTAAACAAGATGAAAAGGCATAGAAATACTCAGAAAGTAAAGGAAAATGAGAAATGCCCACCAAACCAAACAAAAGAGGAGGAGATAGGGAATCTATCTTAAAAAGAATTTAGAATAATGATAATAAAAATGATCCAAAATCTTGAAAGCAAAATGGAGTTACAGATAAATAGCCTGGAGACAAGGATTGGGAAGATGCAAGAAATGTTTATCAAGGACCTAGAAGAAATAAAAAGGAGTCAATATATAATGAATAATGAAATAAAGGAGATAAAAGACACTCTGGAGGGAACCAACAGTAGAATAACGGAGGCAGAAGATAGGATAAGTGAGGTAGAAGATAGAATGATGAAAATAAACGAATCAGAGAGGAAAAAAGAAAAAAGAATCAAAAGAAATGAGGAAAACCTCAGGGACCTCTGGGACAATATGAAACGCCCCAACATTCGAATCATAGGAGTCCCAGAAGAAGAAGATAAAAGGAAAGGCCATGAAAAAATACTCGAGGAGATAATAGTTGAAAATTTCCCTAAAATGAGGAAGGAAATAGTCACAGAAGTCCAAGAAACCCAGAGAGTTCCAAACAGGATAAACCCAAGGCAAAACACCCCAAGACACATATTAATCAAATTAACAAAGATCAAACACAAAGAACAAATATTAAAAGCAGCAAGGGAAAAACAACAAATAACACACAAGGGGATCCCCATAAGGATAACAGCTGATCTTTCAATAGAAACCCTTCAGGCTAGAAGGGAATGGCAGGACATACTTAAAGTAATGAAAGCGAATAATCTACAACCCAGATTACTGTACCCAGCAAGGATCTCATTCAGATATGAAGGAGAATTCAAAAGCTTTACAGACAAGCAAGAGCTGAGGGAATTCAGCACCACCAAACCAGCTCTCCAACAAATGCTAAAGGATCTTCTCTAAACAGGAAACACAGAAAGGATGTTTCAACACGAACTCAAAACAACAAAGTAAATGGCAACGGGATCATACTTATCAATAATTACCTTAAATGTAAATGGGTTGAACGCCCCAACCAAAAGACAAAGGCTTGCTGAATGGATACAAGAACAAGACCCCTATATATGCTGTCTACAAGAGACCCACCTCAAAACTAGGGACACACACAGGCTGAAAGTGAAGGGATGGAAAAACATATTTCATGCAAACGGAGACCAAAAGAAATCAGGAGTCACAATACTCATTTCAGATAAAATAGATTTTAAAATAAAGGCTGTGAAAAGGGACAAAGAAGGACACTACATAAAGATCAAAGGATCAATCCAAGAAGAAGACGTAACAATCATAAATATATATGCACCCAACATAGGAGCACCACAATATATAAGGCAAATACTAACAAGTATGAAAGGGGAAATTAACAATAACACAATAATAGTGGGAGACTTTAATACTCCACTCACACATATGGATAGATCAACTAAACAGAAAATTAACAAGGAAACACAAACTTTAAATGATACAATAGACAAATTAGATTTAATTGATATTTACAGGACTTTCCACCCCAAAACAATCAATTTTACCTTTTTCTCAAGTGCACACGGAACTTTCTCCAGGGTAGATCACATCCTGGGCCATAAATCTAGCCTTGGTAAATTCAAAAAAATTGAAATCATCCCAGTCATCTCTGACTACAATGCAGTAAGATTAGACCTCAATTACAGGAAAAAAACTATTAAAAATTCCAACATATGGAGGCTAAACAACACGCTTCTGAATAACCAACAAATCACAGAAGAAATCAAAAAAGAAATCAAATTATGCATAGAAATGAATGAAAATGAAAACACGCAACCCAAAACCTATGGGACACTGTAAAAGCAATGCTAAGGGGAAGGTTCATAGCAATACAGGCGTACATCAAGAAACAAGAAAAAAATCAAATAAATCAACTAACTCTACACCTAAAGCAACTAGAGAAGGAAGAAATGAAGAACCCCAGGGTCAGTAGAAGGAAAGAAATCTTAAAAATTAGGGCGGATTTGCATTTCTCTAATGAGTGATGTTGAGCATCTTTTCATGTGTTTGTTAGCCATCTGTATGTATTCTTTGGAGAAATGTCTGTTTAGTTCTTTGGCCCATTTTTTGATTGGGTCGTTTATTTTTCTGGAATTCAGCTGCAGAAGTTGCTTGTATATTTTTGAGATTAATTGTTTGTTGCTTCATTTGCTATTATTTTCTCCCATTCTGAAGGCTGTCTTTTCACCTTGCTTATAGTTTCCTTTGTTGTGCAAAAGCTTTTAATTTTAATTAGGTCCCATTTGTTTATTTTTGCTTTTATTTCCAATATTCTGGGAGGTGGGTCATGGAGGATCCTGCTGTGATTTATGTCGGAGAGTGTTTTGCCTATGTTTTCCTCTAGGAGTTTTACAGTTTCTGGTCTTACGTTTAGATCTTTAATCCATTTTGAGTTTATTTTTGTGTACGGTGTTAGGAAGTGTTCTAGTTTCATTCTTTTACAAGTGGTTGACCAGTTTTCCCAGCACCACTTGTTAAAGAGATTGTCTTTTCTCCATTGTATATTCTTGCCTCCTTTGTTGAAGATAAGGTGTCCATATGTGCGTGGGTTTATCTCTGGGCTTTCTATTTTGTTCCATTGATCTATATTTCTATCTTTGTGCCAGTACCATACTGTCTTGATGACTGTGGCTTTGTAGTAGAGCCTGAAGTCAGGCAGGTTGATTCCTCCAGTTCCATTCTTCTTCCTCAAGATTGCTTTGGCTATTCGAGGTTTCTTATATTTCCATACAAATTGTGAGATGATTTGTTCTAGTTCTGTGAAAAATACCATTGGTAGCTTGATAGGGATTGCATTGAATCAATAGATTGCTTTGGGTAGTGTACTCATTTTCACTATATTAATTCTTCCAATCCATGAACACAGTATAGTTCTCCATCTGTTTGTGTCCTCTTTGATTTCTTTCATCAGTGTTTTATAGTTTTCTATATATAAGTCTTTTGTATCTTTAGGTAGATATATTCCTAAGTATTTTCTTCTTTTTGTTGCAATGGTGAATGGTATTGTTTCCTTAATTTCTCTTTCTGTTTTCTCATTATTGGAGTATAGGAATGCAAGGGATTTCAACCACAATGAGGTATCATTTCACACCAGTCAGAATGGCTGCTATCCAAAAGTCTACAAGCAATAAATACTGGAGAGGGTGTGGAGAAAAGGGAACCCTCTTACACTGTTGGTGGGAATGCAAACTAGTACAGCCACTATGGAGAACAGTGTGGAGATTCCTTAAAAAACTGGGAATAGAACTGCCATATGACCCAGCAATCCCACTGCTGGGCATATACACCGAGGAAACCAGAATTGAAAGAGACGCGTGTACCCCAGTGTTCATCGCAGCACTGTTTATAATAGCCAGGACATGGAAGCAACCTAGATGTCCATCAGCAGACGAATGGATAAGGAAGCTGTGGTACATATACACAATGGAATATTACTCAGCCATTAAAAAAAATACATTTGAATCGGTTCTACTGAGATGGATGAAACTGGAGCCCATTATACAGAGTGATGTAAGCCAGAAAGAAAAACACCAATACAGTATACTAATGCATATATATGGAATTTGAAAGATGGTAACGATAACCCTATATGCGAGACAGAATAAGAGACATAGATGCATAGAATAATTTTATGGACTCTGAGGGAGAAGGTGAGGGTGGGACGTTCTGGGAGAATAGCATTGAAACATGTATATTATCATATGTGAAACAGAACACCATTCCATGTTCGATGCATGAGACAAGGGCTCAGGGCCGGGGCAATGGGATGACCCAGAGGGATGGGATGGGGAGAGAGTTGGGTGGGGGGTCCAGGAAGGGGAACACATGTAAACCCATGGCTGATTCATGTCAATGTATGGCAAAAACTATTACAATATTGTAAAGTAATTAGCCCCCAACTAAAATAAATAAATTTATAAAAAAAAAAAATTAGGGCAGAAATAAATGCAAAAGAAACAAAAGAGACCATAGCAAAAATCAACAAAACTAAAAGCTGGTTTTTCGAGAAGATAAACAAAATTGACAAGCCATTAGCCAGACTCATCAGGAAACAAAGGGAGAAGAATCAGATCAACAAAATTAGAAATGAAAATGGAGAGATCACAACAGACTCCACAGAAATACAAAGGATCATAAGAGAGTACTACCAACAACTATATGCCAATAAAATGGACAAATTGGAAGAAATGGACAAATTCTTAGAAAAGTATAACTTTCCAAAACTGAACCAGGAAGAAATAGAAGATCTTAACAGACTTATCACAAGCACAGAAATCGAAACTGTAATCAGAAATCTTCCAGCAAACAAAAGCCCAGGACCAGACGGCTTCACAGCGGAATTCTACCAAAAATTTGGAGAAGAGCTAACATCTATCCTACTCAAACTCTTCCAGAAAATTACAGAAGATGGTAAACTTCCAAACTCATTCTATGAGGCCACCATCACCCTAATTCCAAAACCAGACAAAGATGTCACAAAAAAAGAAAACTACAGGCCAATATCACTGATGAACATAGATGCAAAAATCCTTAATAAAATTCTAGCAAACAGAATCCAACATCCTATTAAAAAAGATTATACATCATGACCGAGTGGGCTTTATCCCAGGAATGCAAGGTTTCTTTAACATCCGCAAATCAATCAATGTAATACACCACATTAACAAATTGAAAGATAAAAACCATATGGTTATCTCAATAGATGCAGAAAAAGCCTTTGACAAAATTCAGCATCCATTTATGATAAAAACCCTCCAGAAAGCAGGAATAGAAAGAACATACCTCAATATAATAAAAGCTATATATGACAAACCCACAGCGAACATTATCCTCAATGGTGAAAAATTGAAAGCATTTCCCCTAAAGTCAGGAACAAGGCAAGGATGCCCACTGTCACCACTACTATTCAACATAGTTTTGGAAGTTTTGGCCACAGCAATCAGAGCGGAAAAAGAAATAAAAGGAATACAGATAGGAAAAGAAGAAGTAAAACTCTCACTGTTTGCAGATGACATGATCCTCTACATAGAAAACCCTAAAGACTCTACTAGAAAATTACAAGAGCTAATCAATGAATATAGTAAAGTGGCAGGATATAAAATTAACACACAGAAATCCCTTGCATTCCTATACTCCAATAATGAGAAAACAGAAAGAGAAATGAAGGAAACAATACCATTCACCATTGCAACAAAAAGAAGAAAATACTTAGGAATATATCTACCTAAAGAAACAAACGACTTATATATAGAAAACTATAAAACACTGATGAAAGAAATCAAAGAGGACACAAACAGATGGAGAAATATACCGTGTTCATGGATTGGAAGAATTAATATAGTGAAAATGAGTATACTACCCAAAACAATCTATAGATTCAATGCAACCCCTATCAAGCTACCAATGGTATTTTTCACAGAACCAGAACAAATCATCTCACAATTTGTATGGAAATATAAGAAACCTCGAATAGCCAAAGCAATCTTGAGGAAGAAGAATGGAACTGGAGGAATCAACCTGCCTGACTTCAGGCTCTACTACAAAGCCACAGTCATCAAGACAGTATGGTACTGGCACAAAGATAGAAATATAGATCAATGGAACAAAATAGAAAGCCCAGAGATAAACCCACGCACCTATGGACACCTTATCTTTGACAAAGGGGGCAAGAATATACAATGGAGAAAAGACAATCTCTTTAACAAGTGGTGCTGGGAAAACTGGTCAACCACTTGTAAAAGAATGAAACTAGAACACTTCCTAACACTGTACACAAAAATAAACTCAAAACGGATTAAAGATCTAAATGTAAGACCAGAAACTGTAAAACTCCTAGAGGAAAACATAGGCAAAACACTCTCCGACATAAATCACAGCAGGATCCTCCATGACCCACCTCCCAGAATATTGGCAATAAAAGTAAATACAAACAAATGGGACCTAATTAAAATTAAAAGCTTTTGCTCAACAAAGGAAACTATAAGCAAGGTGAAAAGACAGCCTTCAGAATGGGAGAAAATAATAGCAAACGAAGCAACAGACAAACAATTAATCTCAAAAATATACAAGCAACATCTGCAGCTGAATTCCAGAAAAATAAACGACCCGATCAAAAAATGGGCCAAAGAACTAAACAGACATTTCTACAAAGAAGACATACAGATGGCTCACAAACACATGAAAAGATGCTCAACATCACTCATTCTCAGAGACATGCAAATCAAAACCACAATGAGGTACCATTTCACACCAGTCAGAATGGCTGCTATCCAAAAGTCTACAAGCAATAAATGCTGGAGAGGGTGTGGAGAAAAGGGAACCCTCTTACACTGTTGGTGGGAATGCAAACTAGTACAGCCACTATGGAGAACAGTGTGGAGATTCCTTAGAATAGAACTGCCGTATGACCCAGCAATCTCACTGCTGGGCATACACACCGAGGAAACCAGAATTGAAAGAGACGCGTGTACCCCAATGTTCATCAGCACTGTTTATAATAGCCAGGACATGGAAGCAACCTAGATGTCCATCAGCAGACGAATGGATAAGGAAGCTGTGGTACATATACACAATGGAATATTACTCAGCCATTAAAAAAATACATTTGAATTGGTTCTACTGAGATGGATGAAACTGGAGCCCATTATACAGAGTGAAGTAAGCCAGAAAGAAAAACATCAATACAGTATACTAATGCATATATATGGAATTTGAAAGATGGTAACGATAACCCTATATGCGAGACAGAATAAGAGACACAGATGCATAGAACAGTCTTATGGACTCTGAGGGAGAAGGTGAGGGTGGGACGTTCTGGGAGAATAGCACTGAAACATGTATATTATCATATGTGAAACAGAACACCATTCCATGTTCGATGCATGAGACAAATGCTCAGGGCCGGGGCAATGGGATGACCCAGAGGGATGGGATGAGGAGGGAGTTGGGTGGGGGGTCCAGGAAGGGGAACACATGTAAACCCATGGCTGATTCATGTCAATGTATGGCAAAAACTATTACAATATTGTAAAGTAATTAGCCCCCAACTAAAATAAATAAATTTATTAAAAAAAAATAAATCATTATCACTAGGCTCAAACACATCTTTATTAATCAAAATAGGAACTATTACAATCAACACATTTTTGCTAATGAGAATTAAGATTGTTTGATTCATGTAGCATGAAAATTCACCCTTTAGAGTTTGATGAACTCTTAAAAAGCATTTTAGGCCTCCTACTGGTTGTGGAAGCATTTTCCCTGGAAAAAGTTGTCAAGATGCTTGATGACGTGGTAGTTGATTGATGGGAGGTCAGGTGAATATGGCAGATAAGGCAGCTCTCCATAGCCCAATTTGTTAAACTTTTGAAGCGTTGGTTGTGTGACATTTTGTTGGGCATTGTTATGGAGAATTAGGTCCTGTTGACCAATGGAGCCAGTAGTTGTTGCAATTTTCGGTGCATTTCATTCATTTACTGAGCATACTTCTCAGATATAATCGTTTTACCAGGATTCAGAAAGCTGTAGTGGATCATACCAGCAGCAGGCCACCAAACAGTGATCAGGACCTTTTTTTGTGTATGTGTGTGCACGTTTGGCCTTGGGAAGTTTTTTGGAGCTTCTTCTCAGTCCAACCACTGAGTTGGTCATCACTGGTTGTCACATAAAATCTGCTTTTCATTGCACATCATAATCCAATAGTTTGTTGTTATTGCATAGAATAAGAGAAGACAGCACTTCAAAATGACAATTTTTTTTTTTTTTGATTTGTGGTCGGCTCATGAGGCATGACTTATAGAGGTTTTTCACCTTTGCAATTTTCCTCAAATGCTGAATGACTGTATAATGGTCAGCACTGTGTTCTTTAGAAACTTCTCATGTAGTTGTAAAAGGATAAGCTTTGATGATCCTCTCAACTGGTCGTTGTCAACTTCTGAAGGCTGGCCACTGAGCTCCTCATTTCAAGGTTCTCATGTACTTTGCAAACCTTCTTGAGCCACCATTACACTGTACGTTTGTTAGCAATTCCTGGACCAAATGGTTTGTTGATGTTAGTTCCCATTGCTGCTTTATGATCCATTTTGAATTTGAATAAAAAAATCGCTCGAATTTGAATTTACTTTTTGTCTAACTTTACTTCCCTTGTCTAACATAAATATAAAATGAACAGCAAGTAATGTCATAAGCAAAAAATATAAAGTAAGAAATGCACATTAAAATGTTGTTTAACATAATCATATTTATTTAAGGATGTATTCCAAAATCAAATTTCAACAATGCCAAACTGCATTTTCTTTTACACCAAACTAAATAACAAAATATAAGTTATTTACTTACACTATCTGCCATCATATTAATAATCAGTCGAATTCAGCTCCCAACAGTTATAACCAAGACATGTCAGCCTAGTTCAATCTATTCACAGACTTGGATCCACTTTCAAACCCAGATCATATAATATGTGGAAAATACTAGAAACTACTGAGTATGAAATAGATACCAAAACTTAGTTCTGAATAACAACTAGGAATAATTGTCAATAGAAAGTGGGATTATTTATTTGAAAAGCCTCTTACATATAAGTTGCCTTGCTGGCTGTGAGAATTCTATATGTAGTTTATCCACATATAGACAGCATGAAAATTGGGTTGTGATTTGGGATTGGTTTGTATGTACAACAGTGGTAGGGGGAATTTTCTGTTGTGAAAAATAACACTAGAACCAGACTAGTTTTGTCTTTAGTTAAAAAGGTAGATTAAGATTTGAGAACTCAATTTTCTTTGATGAAACCACAGAGAAACTTGGTGCTTGTTTTCTCCAGGTGGAAGCTAAAATATATTATTCCTTAGTTCTTTTCCTCCATACAAAATCATGGACACCCTCCAACTTCATTATTGAATTATATTAGGGAAGCTGCAGAATGATTTGCTAATTCCAACATCTGAAGAAATAGAAAATCTCTCTTCCCATCTTGTGAACCGCAAGAATATCCAACAGTATTTCAGACAGTGTACAGGTGTTTTCAGGCCTGACTCTGACACATTGCTACCGCAATGTACTGTATTCATATGCTTCCCTAAAGAGATGAGAGGAGGCTACTCCCTGTGCAACTGGCAGTAAGCATTCATGAAATTACCCAGAAAATCGTATCTGAAAGAGGGAAAATTAATTTACCCTCATACAGATTTGCAACACTTACCCCCATTGTTACTGAAAATGCAAATCCATGTGCCCGATGCATAGTGAGGCCAAGCAATACTAAAACATTCAAGTTTGGAACACAGAAAAGTTTATTACGGGGTTATGCAAGGAGAGGCTCATTCTTTAAAAGCTGCAAACTCTTCAAAATCTTTTAGCAAAGCCCTTTTATGGTAAAGGTGAGAGGGGTGTGGATAGTTGTTGCAACCTTCTTGATGTCTGATCCTTTTTTTCCTGAAGTAACAGATAATGTTCATTTGGTAGAGATTTATACAAACATCATTAACTCAAGACCATGAAAGTTATAGTCAGGTGATGATGTTCACATAAATCTCTACCAAATGAACATTGTTATCTGTCCTGACAAAAATGGGCCAGATCCTAAGGCACAATTTTCAACCTCCAAGGTCTTAGTCCGCTAGGAAGAGGCAGATCTCAGTTGGCAGCTCCCTCAGGGCCAGGTTCCCAGACCCTGCCCAGCTGTCATCACTGATGGATCCGGGTGTCCAACCCATCCAGCCCTTAGGCTCCTCAGGAGCCTAATGCACCCCAAATGAGGGGGTGCAGGTCCCACAGCCTGTGACCCAAGCAGACTGCCACTGCTATTAGGTTTCAGAGACAGGGGTGAGGGAGAGGTTCACTGCTGCTTCAAGGTGTGGGCCAAGACCAGTGGGTAGCCCTGGTGAGGGCTCTGCCACCCTGCAGGACAGAGCATCAACCTTATTTTCTGGACCTCCCAGCTGGGTGAGCTGGAGGGTCTTAGGGAGAAGACTGAGATCTGCCTCTTACCTCACTCTCCACCTCATGACCACCACTCCACTGTTGGCTGAATCCCCTCACTAACTGCTGCTCCTTGACAGTTTGTTGCTTGTGGGCACGGCCCACTGGGGTACCGACCAACGACTAATTGGAACCATTGCCTGGTAACAGGGTGTGGAGTAGATACATATCAATGACTGGATGCTAAGGTCTGTGCTCACTGCACTTTGTTACAATTCCCCCCTTTTGTTTGATACTTCTCAATCTTGAGGGTAACAAATGAGTGTGTTTAGACTCAGCAGAGTAACTCGGTTTTAGGGTGACTTATTTCAACCTCTAACTTCATTTCATCCTTCCCCAAGTATTTCAGGAAATGAGGAGATGACTGATTTAGCTACTTCCTGCTGAAACTAAGCAGAGTCCTAACTTAAAATGGGGAATGGATATCAAGTTGGAAATATTCTCAAGTCCCAATCTTATATAAGACTCTTCAATCAGAGTCTTATATAAGAAATATCTCGTATAAAGAATTCAGGAGAATAAGCCTGATAAAACAGTCTGGACCTGACACTCTGGGGGAAGACTTATGACCAGGTAGCCAGACTCACAGAAGTATAATTTACCAAATTTCTGTAAGTCATGAATAACTTCAGCAGAAAGGCCTCCCCATATCTAGAGAACACAGATCAAAATCAGTAATAGTCCACACAGAATCCATAAACAAACATATGCACCAGTTTACTCAATAACCACCTATTTTGTTACCCTTATCAAAACAATGAAGTGCCAGAACTGTGACAAGAACAGTGCATGTCACAAAGGTCCTGGCAAAAGTGGTACCTGGTAATGGAGGGCTGCCCCTGTTTTGCTCTAAAGGTGTCACAGCTTACCCCTGAGTTGCTTACTTTTTCTCTTTGACTTCATGCTGTCAAGGGATGTCTCAATAGAGGTGTGTTACTGCAGGGGGGCAAAGTAAGCAATACTGGGTTTAGGCAGTTTCATTATGTTTTATGGAAACCAGATTTCCCCAAAGCCAGTATTTCATAACTCTCTTAATTAAGCAGCTAACAGTTCCTCTTTTGCTGTTCATTCTTAAGTACTAACACATAGCTGTCAAAATCCCCTTTCCCTTCAAGGCTGAGCGTCATTGTAAGATTGTCTTATCACTCTGCTGACTCTGCTGCAGACAGCCTCAGGGCCCATCATGGCTGCCAGTGAGAGGGAAAGTTTTTCCCCCTACAATTATGATAAGAATTTTTTACTATGTTTGTTTAAAAGTCCTTCCTATGAATCTTCTTGAAAATGAAGCACTTTTGAAAAGCATTGGCTTAACTATATATTAAAAACTTAATAGGCAAATTTAAAGATTTGATCACAATGTGTTGTCAAAGAAACTTAACCAAGTTGCTGTGATATAACCAGAATTATGGCCGATAGATTATACCAGGACATATCTACCTTTCAGAAACTTCATATAATTTCTAGACTATCTAAGGTGTTAACACCATCTTATCCACACAGCATAATCTTAGAAGGCTTATCATTCCTTTGATAATACTTTCCATGTCATGCTACATACCAAATAACAGTAAATATTCCTCCTTGAGATGCCTTAAGTGTTCCCTAATGAACTCCAAAGTTAGCAGGGAGCAGAAAGAACTTTAACTAAAATTTGATATGTGAGAAGTTTGTCAAAAAGTTCCAAAACACTTGCCAAATAAGATCATTGGTCACTGTAAGGCAATATTTGTTTCTTATCCAAACTGAGAAGAGATCTCAAAAAGATATACAGATTATTTAAAACCAAGGAAGTTCATGTAACCTTTAAGTAAAGCAAAAGTCTGAGTGAACTTGCTCTCTAGTAGATGCTGTTTTTGTTCAGTCATTAAGTCATGTCCAACTCTGTGACTCTATGGACTACAGCATTACAGACTCCCCTGTCCCTCACTATCCCCCAGAGTTTGCTCAGATTTATGTTGATTGAATTGGTGATGCTATTGAACCATCTCATCCTCTGAAACTCCCTTCTCCTTTTGCCTTCAATCTTTCCCAGTATCAGGGTACTCCAGTATCATTTTCCAATGAGTCAGCTCTTCACATCAGATGGCCAAAGCATTGGAGATTCAACTATAGCAACAGACAACAACAGTGAATATTCAGTGTTCATTTCCTTTAAGATTGACTTGTTTGATATCCTTGCTATCCAAGGGACTCTCGAGGGTCTTCTTCAGCATCACAATTCAAAAGCATCAGTTCTTCAGTGTGCAGCCTTCTCCATGGACAAACTTTCCATGACTAATGGAAAAACCATAGCTTTAAATATACAGACTTTTTTTTGCCAGCGTGATGTCTCTGCCTTTTAATATACTGTCTAGATTTGTCATAACTTTCCTTCAAGGAGCAAGTATCTTTTAATTTTATGGCTGCGGTCACCATTGGCAGTGATTTTGAAGCCTAAGAAAATAAGATCTGTCACTTGCATGCCAAGTTGCTTCAGGGATATCTGACTCTTTGCAACCCTAGGGACTATAACCTACCAAGTTCCTCTGCCCACAGTATTCTCCAGGCAAGAATACTGGAGTGGATTGCCATGTCCTCCTCCAGGGGGATCTTCCTGACCCAGGGATCTAACCCAAGTCTCTTATGTCTACCTGCATTGACAGGTGGGTTCTTTACCACTAAAACAACCTGGGAAGCCCCGTTTCCTCCTACCTTTTGTCATGAAGTGGTGGGACTGTGTAGGGAGAGAGCAAATTAGTCAAGATGGCATGGTCAGGCTCTCTTGCCCCACGTTTTTTAAATGAATATGTAAGAGCTGGGGTCATTTATAGCACTGTGCGTGTGCCTCACGGGGTACTCACTTGGTCACAAGCTACTTTGTGCTGTAGGCATATATGAGATCCACCTGAGAAACCAACAGCATTTTATTACTGTCGTGGCTGTCTCTATTGGGTCAGCCACATCTCTCTGTTGTTATAGCTGCTGTGCCAGCCAGGAGAGAGGTTTTGTGTTAAGTTATGTTATGGCTGCTGCTTCAGCTACTGCATCAGCCAGGAGAGAAAAAAATGTGTCTGAAGTTCCTATGGCTCCTCAAGTCTTCTTCCAACCTGTTCACTCACACCTTGCCTACCCTGGGTTCAGTAAACAGCGCAGACAGTGAATACCAAGACAACTGGTGTCACAAACAGGATCAGCGATATAGTTGCCTTAGTTGGCTGGATACCCAGCAGATAGAGGCTCCACAGAAGCTCCACAGAACTTCTCCACAGAACTTCTGAGGCTCCACAGGAGAAGAGGTGGCAGGATACACAGCAGGTAGGGGAGCTTGAGGCTTCACAGGGTGAAGGGAGCCAATGACTACCAAACAGCCTATGGTACCATGTGGCCACGATCCTCTTGGTGTGGGCTCTGGTGGGGGACTAGGAAGCAGTGGACAGTTCACCAGAGAACATTGAAAAGGCGTTACAGTGAGTTCCCATTTGCTGAACAAGGCAGCATGGACTGCTGCTGGCAATGTGGGGTGGATCTTCCTGACTGACCTGAAGGCGAATATAGATAGTGCTCTCCAAGATGCCACACTGGTGTGCAATGCACAGAGATGCTTGGAAGAACTAGAACAATGTATATTGGCATTAGAGCAAGAACCCCATGGCCCTGAAGAACCCAGTATCTCTGACAGAGAGGTGGCAAGTGACAGTGATGATGAATATCATGAGACTGCGGGTCCCTGCTTGCCAGCAAGGCCTGTTGTGCAGCCTATGGCCCAAGATGGGCATCTTCAAGGGGCCCCCAGTTGTGACTGAGTTCACGACATATCAGCTATGTACTCAGGTGGAGTTGATTGACTTGGGTAAGCAGTTTTGGCAAAGCAAAGGGAAACCTTGATGGCTTAGCTTTTGCGACTCTGGGGCACAGGTTGGGCCTGGCACCTCTGGGGGATTTCACGGTGTCCTTACTGAGAGATGCAGAGGGACAGTGTGTGAGACACCATTTTTAAAGTGTGAAGACCCTGAAGGGCAGGGGCCCCATTGAGGTTACATGGATGTAAATGTGGACTGATTTGTGTGAAAGCATACTGTAAAGGCTGTGTCCTATGATGTATATTGTACTGTAAAGGCTGTGTCCTGTGGTGAGGACAATGTGCTGTAAAGGCTATGTCCTCAGATTTTAAAAAAGTGTAATCATGTGGGTGGACTGATTGCAAAAGATCCCCTCCTTGAAAGGGTGTGCCCAGCCCATGGTGACTTTTGTGGGCTCTTAATAAAAAATTCCACAGGAGTGAAGTTGCCCCTGTGGAGGCTTTCCTGCAATCTCACAAGGACAGACTGTGGACTGGACTTGGCCATGGAAGATAAAGGCACTCCACATGCAGTGGGTGGCTCTTCTAGTCCCATTAGGGCAAGGAATGCAACACGAGCTCCAGGTAATATCTGGCGTTGGGTTTTGCTATATATTGGGGATGTAACTGTTTGTTTTTGTAGCTATTGCTATTGCAAGATGTAAATCCAAGGGTCAGTGTTACTCGCCAAGGGAATATTGCAGAAGATAGACTGCACATAGAATGTGAGGCAAGAGACTCTGAAGGGACAGAGTGTGGGGAGAGAGCAAATTAGCCAAGATCGTGTGGTCAGGCTCTCTCACCCCATGTTTTGTGAATAATGACTATGTAACAGCTGAGATCATTTATAGAACTGCACATGTGTGTCATGAGTTTTGTGTAACAGCTGAGGTCACTTATAGCACTGCACATGCACATCACAAGCTACTTGCTTGGTCATGAGCTACTTTGTGCTGTAGACATATATGAGTTCCACCTAAGAAAGTGGTGACATCTTACTGCTGCATCACAGCTGTGTCTGTTGGGTGAGCCATAAGAGGAGAGAATATAGTGTGTCTGTTCTTATGGCTACTGTGCCAACCAAGAGAGGGGTTGCATCCTGTTAGGTTATTTTATGGCTACTGCTTTGGCTGCTGCATTAGCCAGGAGAGAATAAACCTGTCTGCAGTTCCTACAGCTCCTCGAGTCTTCTTCCTGCCTCTTAGCTTGCACCTTGCCTAACCTGGGTTCTTCAAACAGTGCAGACAGTGTGAACAGCAAGACAGATGGGATGCCATGATCTAACTTTTTGATGTTGAATTTCAAGCCAGATTTTTCACTCTGCTCTTTCATTCTCATCACGAGGTTATTTAGCTCCTCTTCACTTTCTGCCATTAGGGTGGTGTCATCTGCATATCTGTGATTGTTGATATTTCTCCCAGCACTTTTTATTTCAGATTCATCCAGCCCAGCATTTTGCATGATGTAATTTGTATAGAAGTTAAATAAGCAGGGTCACCATATATAGCCTTGTTGTGCTCCTTACTCAATTTGAACCAGTCAGTTTTTCCATGCCCAGTTCTATCTGTTGCTTCCTGACCTGCATATGGGTTTCTCAGGAGATGGGTGAGGTGGCATGTTATTCCCATTCTCTTTAAGAATTTTCCAGTTTCCACACAGTCAATGGCATTAGCATAGTCAATGAAGCAAAAAGTAGGTGTTCTTCTGGAATTTTCTTGCTTTCTCTATGATCCAAAAACAGTTGGTACTTTGACCCCCAGTTCCTATATCTTTCCTAAACCCTGATTGTAGACCTGAAGGTTCTCCATTCATATACCGCTAAAACCTAGCTTGAAGGATTTTGAACATAACCTTATGAGCATGTGACATAAGCACAATTGTCCAGTAGTTTGAATATTCTTTGGCGTTGCCCTTCTTTGCAATTGGGATGAAAACCAAAACTTTGCCACCTTATGACCAGCTACTGAGTTTTCCAAATTTGCTGACATATTGAGTGTAGCACTTTAGCAGCATTAATTTTTAGGATTTTAAACAGCTCAGCTAGAATCCCATTACATTCACTAACTTTGTTCTTAGTGATGCTTCCTCAGGCCCACTTGACTTCACATGCCAGGATGTCTGGCTGTATGTGACTGAACATATTAACATGGTTATCTGAGCCATTAAGACATTTTTATGTTTATTTTTGCCAACTCTATTTAATCTCTTCATCTCTTCTGCTTCTGTTAGATCCTTATGATTTCCATCCTTTTTTTTTTTGTAATTTAATTTTTTTTTTATTTGAAGGATCATTGCTTTACAAAATTTTGCTGTTTTCTGTCAAACCTCAACATAAATTAGCCATAGGTATATGTACATCACCTCCCTTTTGAAACTCCCTCCCCTTTCCCTCCCAATCCCAAGCCTCTAGGTTGTACAGAGCCACTGTTTGAGTTTCCTAAGCCATACAGCAAATTCCCATTGGCTATATATTTTACATATGGTAATGTAAGTTTCCATGTTACTCTTTCCATACATGTCACCCTCATTTTCCCCTCTCCCCATATCCATAAGTCTATTTACTATGTCTGTTTCTCCATTGTTGCCCTGAAAATAAATTCTTCAGTACCATTTTTTTAGATTCCATATATATGTGTTAGCCTACAGTATTTGTCTTTCTCTTTCTGACTCACTTCACTCTGTATAATAGGTTCTAGGTTCATCTACCTCATTAGAACTGACTCAAAAGTGTTCATTTTTATGGCTGAGTAATATTCCACTGTGTATATGTACCACAACTTCTTTATCCATTCATCTGTCGATGGACATCTAGGTTGCTTCCATGTTCTAGCTATTGTAAATAGTGCTGCAATAAAAAATGGGATACATGTGTCTTTTTTTTTGTTTTGGTTTCCTCAGGGTATATGCCTAGGAGTGGGATTGCTGGGTCATGTGATGGCTTTATTCCAATTTTTTTTTAAGGTATCTCCATACAGTGTTTCCTAGTGGCTGTACCAGTTTACATTCCCACCAACAGTGCAAAAGTGTTCCCTTTTCTCCACACCCTGTCCAGCATTTATTGCTTGTAGACCATTCTGACTGGTGTGAGGTGATATCTCATTGTAGCTTTGATTTGCATTTCTCTATTAATGAGCAATGTTGAGTATCATTTCATGTGTTTGTTAGCCATCTGTATGTCTTCTTTGGAGAAATATCTGTTTACGTCTTTTTTCCAGTTTTTGATTGGGTTGTTTGTTTTTCTGGTATTGAGTTGTATGAGCTGCTTGTATATTTTCAGAATTAATCCTTTGTCAGTTGTTTAATTTGCTATCATTTTCTCCCATTCGAGGGTTCTCTTTTCACCTTGATTATAGTTTCCTTTGCTGTGCAAAAGCTTTTAAGTTTAATCATGTCCCATTTGTTTACTTTTGCTTTTATTTCTGTTATTCTAGGAGGTGGGTCATAGAGGATTTTGCTTTGATTTATGTCATTGAGGGTTCTGCCTATGTTTTCCTTTAAGAGTTTTATAGTTTCTGGTCGTACATTTAGGTCCTTAATCCATTTGAGTTTCTCTTTGTGTATGGTGTTAAGAAGTGTTCTAATTTCACTCTTTTACATGTGGGTGTCCAGTTTTCCCAGCACCATTATTGAAGAGGCTGTCTATGCCCCAATGTATATTCTTGCATCCTTTGTCAAAAATAAGGTACCCATTGGTTCGTGGATTTATTTGTGGGCTTTCTATCTTGTTTCATTGGTCTATATTTCTGTTTTTGTGCCAGTAACATGCTGTCTTGATAACTGTAGCTTTGCAGTATAGTCTGAAGTCAGGAAAGTTGATTTCTACAGCTCCGTTCTTCTTTCTCAAGACTGCTTTGACAATTCAGGGTCTTTTGTGTTTCCATACGAATTGTGAAATTTTTTGTTCTAGTTCTGTGAAAAATGTCATTGGTAATTTGATAGGGATCCGATTGCATCTGTAGGTTGCATTTGGTATTGTAATCATTTTCACATCATTGATTCTTCCTACCAGGAACATGAAATATCTCTCCATCTGTTTATGTTGTCTTTGATTTCTTTCATCACTGTCTTTTAATTTTATGTGTATAACTCTTTTTTCTCCTTCAGTAAGTTTATTCCTAGATATTTTATTCTTTTTGTTGCAATGGTGAATGGGATTGATTCCTTAATTTCTCTTTCTGATTTTTCATTATTAGTATATAGAAATGCAAGTGAATTCTGTGTATTTATTTTGTATCATGCCACTTAGCTAAGTTCACTGCTCAGCTCTGGTAATTTTCTAATATTATCTTTAGGGTATTCTATGTATAGTATCATATCATCTGCAAACAGTGAGAGCTCTACTTCTTTTCCTATTTGGATTCCTTTTATTTCTTTTTCTTCTCTTAATGCTGTAGCTAGGACTTCCAGAAGTGTGTTGAATAATAGTGGTGAAAGCGGACACCCTTGTCTTGTTCCTGATCATAGGGGAAATGCTTTCAGTTTTTCACCATTGAGACTAATGTTTGATGTAGGTTTATCATACATGGTCTTTAGTCAGTAGAGGTAGGTTCCTGATAGGCCCATTTTTTTTAAGAGTTATCATAAATGGGTGCTGAATTTTGTCAAAGGCTTTTTCTGCATCTATTGAGATTGCCATATGGTTTTATCTTTCAATTTGTCACTATGGTGTATCACATTGATTGTTTTGCATATGTTGAAGAATCCTAGTATGCCTGGAATAAACCCAACTTGATCATGGTGTATGAACTTTCGATATACTGCTGAATTCTGTTTGCTAAAATTTTGTTGAGGATTTTTGCGTCTATATTCATGAGTGATATTGGCATTCAGTTTGTGTTTTTGTGTATGTGTGCACGTGTGTGTTGTCTTTGTCTGGTTTTGGTATCAGAGTGATGGTAGTCTTGTAGAATGAGTTTGGAAGTATTCCTTCTTCTGCAATTTTTTGAAAGAGCTTTAGAAGAATAGGCGTTAGCTCTTCTCTAAATGGTTGATAGAATTCTCCCGTGAAGTCATCTGGTCTTGGGCTTTTATGTTTTGGGGAGATTTTTGAACACAGCTTCAATTTCAGTGCTTGCAATTGGGTTTTTCATAATTTCTATTTCTTCCTGGCTCAGTCTTGAAAGATTGAACATTTTTAATAATCTGTCCATTTCTCCCAAGTTATCCATTTAATTACCATATAATCATTCATAATAGTCTCATAATCCTTTGTATTTCTGCATTGCCTGTTGTAACCTCTCCTTTTTCATTTCTAATTTTGTTGACTTGCTTCTTCTCTCTTTTTTTCTTGATGAGTCTGCCTAAAGGTTTGTCAACTCTGTTCATTTTCTCAAAGAACCAGGCTTTAGTTTCATTAATCTTTATTACTGTTTTTTCATTTCTTTTTCATTTCTTTCTGCTCAGATCATTATGATTTCTTTCCTTCTACTAGTGTTGTTGTTGTTGTTCTTGTTTTTCCAGTTATTTTAGGCGTAAAGTTAGGTTGTCTATTCGATGTTTTTCTTGTTTCTTGAGGTAGGATTGTATTACTATTAATGTCCCTATTAGAACTCCTTTTGCTGAATCCCATAGGTTTTGAGTTCTCATGTTTTCATTGTCATTTGTTTCTAGAAATGTTCTGATGTCCCTTTTGATTTCTTCCTAGACAGTATATTAAAAAGCCTAGACAGCATATTAAAAAGCAGAGACATTGCTTTGCCAAACAGAAGTACATCTAGTCAAAGCTATGGTTTTCCCAGTAGTCATGTATGGATGTGAGAGTTGGATTATAAAGAAAGATGAGCACCGAAGAATTGATGCTTTCGAACTGTAGATTTGGAGAAAACTCTTTCGAGTCCCTTGGACTGCAAGGAGATACAACTATCAATCCTAAAGGAAGTGAGTCCTGAATACTCATTGGAAGGACTGATGCTGAAGTTGAAACTCCATTACTTTGGCCACCTGATGCACAGAACTGACTCACTTGAAAAGTCCCTGATGCTGGGAAAGATTGAAGGCAGGAGGAGAAGGGGATTACAGAGGATGACACGGTTAAATGGCATCACTGACTCGATGGACAAGAGTTTGAGTAAGCTCCAGGAGTTGGTGATTTACAGGGAGTCTTGGTGTGCTGCAGCCCATGGGGATCACAAAGATTCGGACATGACTGAGCGACTGAATTGAACTTGATTTTTTTCAGTAAACCGTTGGTTATTTAGAAACTTGTTTAATTTCCATGAGTTTGTGTTTCTTGCATTTTTTTTTTCTTGTAACTGATATCTAGTCTCATAGCATTTTGGTCAGAGAAGACTCCTGATATGATTTCAATTTCCTTAAACTTATTGAGGTTTGATTTGTGACCCAAAATGTGGTCTCTCCTGAAGAATGTTCCATGTGCACTTAAGAAGAAGGTGTATTTTTCTGCATTTGGATGCAATGTCCTGAAGATATCAATTAGATCCATCTAATCTAATATATTATTTAAGATGTGTTTCCTTATTAATATTCTGTTTTGATTATGTGTCCATTGGTGTGAGTGGGGTGTGAAAGTCTACTACTATTATTGTGTTACTGACAATTTCTCCTTTTATGTCTGCTAACGTTTGTCTTATGTATTGAAGTGCTCAATATTGGGTGCATCAGTTCAGTTCAGTCGCTCAGTCGCCTCCGACTCTTAGCAAAACCATGAATTGCAGCATGCCAGGCTTCCCTGTTGACCACGTGCTCCTGGAGTTTACCCAAACTCATGTCCATCGAGTCGGTGATTCCATCCAGCCATCTCATCCTCTGTAGTCCCCTTCTCCTCCTGCCCCCAATCCTTCCCAGCATCAAGGTCTTTTCCAATGAGTCAACTCTTCACATGAGGTGGCCAAAGTATTGGAGTTTCAGTTTCAACATCAGTCCTTCCAATGAACACCCAGGGTTGATCTCCTTTAGGATGGACTGGTTGGATTTCCTTGCAGTCCAAGGGATTCTCAAGAGTCTTCTCCAACACCACAGTTCAAAAGCATCAATTCTTCTGCGCTCAGGTTTCTTTATACTCCAACACTCACATCCATACATGACTACTGGAAAAACCATAGCCTTGACTAGATGGACCTTTGTTGGCTAAGTAATGTCTCTGCTTTTTAATATGCTGTCTAAGTGGGCCATAACTTTCCTCCCAAAGAGCAAGCATCTTTTAATTTCATGGCTGCAATCACCATCTGAGTGATTTCGGAGCCCAGAAAAATAAAGTCTGACACTGTTTCCACTGTTTCCCCACCTATTTCCTATGAAGTGATTTGACCAGATGCCATGATTTTAGTTTTCTAAATGTTGAGCTTTAACCCAACTTTTTCACTCTCCTCTCTCACTTTCATCAAGAGACTTTTTTGTGCTTCTTCACTTTCTGCCATAAGGGTGGTATCATCTGCATATCTGAGGTTATTGATATTTCACCCGGCAATCTTGATTCCAGCTTGTGCTTCTTCCAACTCAGTATTTCTTATGATGTACTCTGCATACAAGTTTAATAAGCAGGGTGACAATATACAGCCTTGACTTACTCCTTTTCCTATTTGGAAGCAGTCTGTTGTTCCATGTCCAGCTCTGACTGTTGCTTCCTGACCTGCATACAGGTTCTTCAAGAGGCAGGTCAGGTGGCCTGGTATTCCCATCTCTTTCAGAATTTTCCACAGTTTATTGTGATCTACACAGTCAAAGGCTTTGGCATAGTCAATAAAGGAGAAATAGATGTTTTTCTGGAACTCTCTTGCTTTGTAGATGATCCAGCAGCTGTTGGCAATTTGATCTCTGGCTCCTCTGTCTTTCCTAAAACCAGCTTGAACATCTGGAAGTTCATGCTGTGAAAGTGCTGCACTCAATATGCAGCAAATTTGGAAAACTCAGCAGTGGCCACAGGACTGGAAAAGGTCAGTTTTCATTCCAATACCAAAGAAAAGCAATGCCAAAGAAATCTCAAACTACCTCACAATTGCACTCATTTCACACACTAGTAAAGTAATGCTCAAAATTCTCCAAGCAAGGCTTCAGCAATATGTGACCCATGAACTTCCAGATGTTCATGCTGGATTTAGAAAAGGCAGAGGAACCAGAGATCAAAGTGTCAACATCTGTTGGATCACTGAAGAGTAAGTTCCAGAAAAAAACATCTATTTCTGCTTTATTGACTATGCAAAAGCCTTTGACTGTGTAGATCACAGTAAACTGTGGGAAATTCTGAAAGAGATGGGAATGCCAGGCCACCTGACCTGCCTCTTGAGAAACCTATATGAAGGTCAGGAAGCAACAGTTAGAACTGGACATGGAACAACAGACTGCTTCCAAATAGGAAAAGGAGTACATGAAGGCTGTATATTGTCACCTTGCTTATTTAACTTATATGCATCATGAGAAATACTGGGCTGGAAGAAGCACACACTGGAATCAAGATTGCAGGGATAAATACCAATAACTTCAGATATGCAGATGACACCACCCTTATGGCAGAAATAGAAGAACTAAAAGGGCCTCTTGATGAAAGTAAAAGTGGAGAGTGAAAAAGTTGGCTTAAAGCTCAACATTCAGAAAACTAAGATCATGGCATCCTGTCCCATCACTTCATGGCAGATAGATGGGGAAATAGTGGAAACAGTTGCAGAATTTATTTTTGGGGGGCCTCCAAATCACTGCAGATGGTCACTGCAACCATGAAATTAAAAGATGCTTAATCCTTTGCAGGAAAACTATGACTAACCTACAGAGCATATTAAAAAGCAGAGACATTCCTTTGCCGACAAAGGTCAAGGCTTTGGTTTTTCCAGTAGTCATGTATGGATGTGAGAGTTGGAGTATAAAGAAAGCTGAGTGTTGAACAATTGATGCTTTTGAACTGTGGTTTGGGAATACACTTGAGAGTCCCTTGGACTGCAAGCAGATCTAACCAGCCTATCCTAAAGGAGATCAGTCCTGAGTGTTCATTGTGAGTACTGATGTTGACTTTGGCCACCTGATGCAAAGAGATGATTCATTTGAAAAGACCCTGATGCTGGGAAAGATTGAAGGTGGGAGGAGAAGGGGACGACAGTGAATGAAATGGTCGGATGGCATCACCGACTCAATAAGTTTGAGTAAACTCTGGGAGTTGCTGATGGACAGGGAGGCCTGGCATGCTTCAGTCCATGAGGTTGCAAAGAGTCGGACATGACTGAACGACTGAACTGAACTGAAGTAGAGTCTTGGAGTCAGTGCTCTCACTCCAAAGGTTCAGGGCTTGATCTCTAGTCAGAACAAAAGATTCTACAAGTGGTTTGTTATGGCATTAAGTGAGATTAACACAAATTCCCCAAAACAAGAAACCAAAGATGAGCCCCAGACAAATGGCAGTTACAAAATCAAGGAAATAATAATTAGAATAGTGGAATATACACATATATGTATACATCCATAAGCAAAGTCAAGATAGTCCAACAAAAATAAAATACAGTAGATTGACCCAGTGAACAAATGAAATAAAAAATTATACTTAGCAGTTAAGGTCAAAACTAAGTAAAGCACAAAGTGGAAAACAAAACAAAGCGAGGTGCCAAATGGGGAATAAATCAATGAAACAACACTAACACACATGTTGAGAAGATAGGAAAGAAGGAAAAGAATGAAATAATTTTAAATGTACAAAGGTAAATAGAGGTAGATGAAGAAGATTTTTATACACTAAAGATCAACTCCATGGGGAAAAGTGGAGTAGGAAAAGCAATCAAAGGAATAAATGTAGAAAAGATAATAATAGGTTTAAAAAGTTAAAAATTAAAATTAAAAAAGGAGAAAAGAAAAAGAAGAACAAAAGAGGAAAACTCCACAGAACTGCCAAAGAGGCAGAGGTTTGTAACAATAAAAAAATTTAACTGAGAAAAAAATAAGCTCAAAAGCTTAATTCAATTTCATAGTGCCAATAAAATCTACTACAACGGGGTGGTGGTGGTGGTGGGAATCCAAAATAATCTACATAACAAATAAAAACATGAGAATAATAAATGTTTTTCTTGAGTCACTCTTGTCAGTATCCTTTCCCTCAGTGGGAGTCAGTCTACCTCACCTCCCTAGGATGCCCTCCAACATTGTGCTGATCTCTGGATCCACTGTGCAGGCAGCTCAGATTCAAATCTGGTCCTCCTCCTGTGTGTTCTTTCCTCCAATGTCCACAGCTATCAGAACTAGTATGTTTTCTTTTGTGGGAGTTCTCAGTGTCCTTTTATATTTTCCATAGACACAGAGTCTGCCTTGTTGATCGTGTGGATTTAATCTGCAGCTTGCACAGCTGATGGGAAAGTTTTGGGTGTTTTTCCTTAGCCACACTGTCCCTGATTTTCAATTGTGGTTTTATTTCCACCTCTGCCTGTGGGTCATTTACTGAGATTTGCTCCTGAGGCTGCCCTGGAGGACTTGGGTTTGCCCCTGTAGGGCCAGGGGTGGAGGTAGTGCATCTGCTTGGGTTGAAGGGGTTCTGGCAGCACCAAGTACTCAAGGAAGTTGGTGGCCAGGGCAGCAGGAAATATAGTGCTCTAGAAGGGTATGGCAACAAATATTGGCCAATAAGCTCTAGTATTCTTGCCTGGAGAACCCCCCTCCCTGACAGAGAAGCCTGGCAGGCCAGAGTCTACAGGGTCTCAAAGAGTTGGACACAACTGAAGTGACTCTGTGCACATAGATGCATGCCTCTTTTTGCCTGTGGCAGATATGCCCCAGTGAGTGTTGAGCGTGAAGGTGGCATAGCTGCTTGGCTTGTGGGGACCCTGGCAGTGCCAAATGTGCAAGGACATGGAATGTCTCCACTGGAGGAATTATGGCCCTATCAAAGTCTTTTTTCGAGCCTCTTGTAGCTGGCGATCACAAGGCCTGTTTAGCCAGTCTTTCTCCATAGCTTTGCCCATTCAGGCACTTAGAGGGCTCCTTTACCTGGGGTTCTTCTCTGTTGCTCAGAGCATAAGGCTCATAGAGCCCCCACCCCCCATCCCGTTCCCCGCCCCCCGCCTTGCTGGGGTCATACTCTTTAGATCAGTATGTCAGGCACTTAATGGGGCATCCTAGGTGAGGTCCTACTCTGCAGTTCAGTGCATCAGGTGTTTGATAGGCCAGCCTCTCTACTGTTCAGCTGCCCATGCTGGCCTGTGGGGAGAGAGAGGCTATGGTGATGGCTCCTCCCCCTACACATGACTCAGCTGTATCACTTTGCTTCCATGGCTGCTTGGCTTTCCTCCACCACAGTCTCCTCCCTCACATCCCCTGATTCGTCTCTCCACAGTCCACAGCAGGCTTCACCCTGACATTGCTCCATAATCCCTGAACTCCAGTTCCCAGCCACTGCACCTTCCAGGGGATTTGCATCCCTGTCCAGGGTATGTATGGCTGCAGCAAGGTCTGTCTGATTCTCATTCTATTTAGGTTGCCATAGGTCAGCCGTTTCACTCTCAGCTTTAAATGTTTCTCCTCAGATTCAGACAATTGCCCCAGTATGAGAATCGGACCCCTGCTTCAGTTCCCCCACACCCCGAGGGCAGGTCCAGTCTTACTAAGACTTCTGTTTTTCCTCCTCGTTCCTTCATCCTACTGCCTTTTGTGTGGGTCTATATATTCTTTTCTACTGGTCAGATACTCCTGTCTGCTCTCAGCTGGTGTTCCACATGCACATGTCTGAAGGTGTATTTTTGATATATCTGTGGAGAGAGATGTACTCCACGTCCACCTATTCCTCAGCCATCTTGTTCTCAACTCCATCCTTTATCGTGTCCATCCTTGCATGAAATGTTCCTTGATATATCCAATTCTCTCGAAGAGTTCCCTAGTCTTTCCCATTCTATTGTTTTCCTCTGTTTCTTTCCAATGTTCATTTAAGAAGGCCTTCTTATCTCTCCTTGCTATCCTCTGGAAATCTGCATTCAGTTAGAAAGTTAAGTATATCTTTCCCTTTTTTCACTTACCTTTAGCTTCTTCTTTCCTCAGCTATTTGTAAAGCCTTCCCAGACAACTCCTTTGTCTTTTTGTATTTCTTTTTCTTGGAGATGGTTTTGATCACTGTCTCCTGTACAATACTAACGTGAATAGTCACTTCTGGCGTTGCTGGGAAAGAGTGTTTGCTATGATCAGTGTATTCTCTTGGCAAAATTCTGTTAGCTTTTGTCCTTCTTCATTTTGTACTCAAATACCAAACTTGCCTGTTTTTCCAGGTGTCTCTTGATTTCCTATTTTTGCCTTCCAGTCCTCTCTCATGAAAAGGGCATCTTTTTTGGTGTTAGTTTTAGGTATGATAGAATCACTCAACTTCAACTTCTTCAGCATTAGTGATTGGGCTATATAGACTTGGATTACTAAGATATTGCATGGCTTGCCTTGGAAACGAACTGAGATCATCCTGTTGATTTTGAGATTGCACCCAAGTATTGCATTTCAGACTCTTATATGGACTATGCTGCTGCTGCTGCTGTTGCTGCTAAGTCGCTTCAGTCGTGTCCGACTCTCAGCGACCCCATGGACTGTAGCCTACCAGGCTCCTCCGTCCATGGGATTTTCCAGGCAAGAGTACTGGAGTGGGGTGCCATTGCCTTCTCCGATATTGACTATGAGGCTACTCCATTTCTTGTAAGGGATTCTTGCCCAGAGTAGTAGGTGTAATGGTCATCTGAATTAAATTTGCCCATCCTGGTCCCTTTTAGTTCTCTGATTTCTAAATTCCTAAAATGTCAATGTTTACTCTTGCCATCTCCTGTTTGACCACTTCCAATTTACCTTGATTCATAGACCTAACTTCCCCATGCAATATTGTTCTTTACAGCATTGGACTCTACTTTCACCACTTTCCTTTCAGCCAAAGTTTCTGCCTTGGCTCAGCCATTTCATTCCTTCTGGAGCTATTTCTCTACTTTTCCCCAATAGCATTTTGGGCACCTATTGACCTTGGGAGTTAATCTTTCAGTGTCATATCTTTTCGCCTTTTCATACTGCTCTTGGGGTTCTCAAAGCAAGAATGCTGAAGTGGTTTGTCATTCCCTTCTCCAGTGGACCACGTTTTGTCAGAATTCTCCTCCATGACCCATCCGTCTTGGGTGGCCCTTTACAGCATGACTCATAGTTTCACTGAGTTAGCCAAGGCTGTGATCCATGTGATCAGTTTGGTTAGTTTTCTGTGATCGTGGTTTTCATACTGTCTGCCCTATAATGGATGAGGATAAGAGGATTGTACAAGCTTCCTGATGGAATGGGCTGGCTGTAGGGAAAACTGGGTCTTGCTCTTCGGGTAAGGTCATGTTCAAAACATCTTTAATCCAATTTTCTGCTAATGGGTGGGTTTCTGTCCCCTCCCTGTAGTTTGCCCTGAGGCGACCTCCTTCAAAAGGACTTATGCCAGCATGCCTCAGCCCCCAGGACTATTGTAATCAGTACTCCTGACCCTGGAGGAGGCCACTGTCAAACCACGCTTCTACCAGAGACTCCTGGATACTCACAGACAAGTCTGGCTCAGTCTCTTGTGGGGTCACTGCTCCTTTATCTGGGGTCCTGGTGTGTACAAGGTTTTGTTTGTGCCCTCCAGGGCCTGTTTCCCCAGTCCTGTGGAAGTTCTGTAGTCAAATCCCACTGGCCTTCAATGTCAAATTCCCTGGGAGTTCTCAGACTCTTTGCAGGATCCCCAGGTTGGGAAATCTGTTGTGACCCCTAGAAGTTTTGCAATAGTGCCAGAGCTTCTTTGGTATAAGTGCTTTCCAGTTTGTGAGTTGTCTGCTTGGTGCCTCTATAGTGAAGCTAATGGTGACCTTCTCCAAGAGGACTTATGCCACAGGCCACACCTCCCAGACTGCTGCAGACAGAGCCCCTGTTCCCACGGCAGACCACTGCTGACCTGTGTCTCTGCAGGAGACAGTCAAAGACAAGTTTGGCTCAGTCTCTTGGGTGGAAGGAAGTCTCTTCTCCTTTCCCTTTTATGTTCTCCAAGCATCTCTGGTGGGTATGGGATTTGATAATAGACATGATTGTGCGCCTCTTACCATCCTGTTGGGGCCTCTCCTTTTCCCTTGAATGCAATGTATCTTTTTTGTTTGTTTGTTTGTTTGTTTGGTGGTATCCAACATTCTCCTCTCAGTGGTCGTTCAGCAGCTAGTTGCAATTTTGGTGTTCTCACAGGAAAAGATGAGCACACATTCTTCTACTCTGTCATTCTAGTTGTTGCAGCCCATCAGGCTTCTCTGTCCATGGAATTTTCCAGGTCATAAAGTTAAACTAGGCAATATCAGGGTTATATTTAGTAAAACCTGGTATTGCTGAATTTTAAACTAAATGTGTCATGCTCAAATTTGAATCTTAATTGTCAGCTGAATTGAATGTATAACATCTAAGTAAGACTAGCTAACCCTCCTGCCCCGCACCTCTTCTATGAATTGTGAAAAGTATATGGTCCTCCCGCTGAAGCCTGCAAATTTCCAAGGGCATTCCTTTATCAAGTCCAGGTTTGATCTGAGTTCCTGCTTCTACTTGCCATCCTATGTCTTTCTTCACAGAAGTTCACATATAGGTTTCAGTTCTTTTCCTTATTACACACACACACATAATTCACAAAGAACTCAGTATAGGCATTTGTGGGTGTTCTTGCTTCTTCTGAAATTTAGGGATAAGGAGAGGTGTAAACAATACAAACGGGGAATTCCCTGGCTCTCCAGTGGTTAGGACGCTGCACTCTAACTGCTGACGGCCCAGGTGCAATCGTTGGTCAGGGAACTAAGATACTGAAAGCATGTGGCACAGTAAAAAAACAAAACAAACATTTTTACTGATTATTAGACCCTCAGCATTTTCAAATGCCTCATCTACCTTAGTATGAGAGAAGAACAAACCCAACTCCATATTGGATATATTCCTTAAGCTCTAACTTTTGTGCTCCGTTGCCCGTGTTTAGTCATGCTGGATCTGTACCTTGGAAAAATAATGTTGCCTATTGTCTGAAATATATAAAATAGTCTGTTATCAAGGCTCTGTATCAAAGGATTGCTCTTTAAAGAAAACACACTTTATTCACATAGAGATAAAAAGTTACAGAGCAGAGAAAATCATTTGTCTATTGAAGGTTTATAGAAACATCATGACCAGACCTACACAAACAGCTGTAAGAACAAAAGATCATCACATCTTTGGGATTTAGCAGACACCATGAAGCTTGCATGAACAAGTCAGACACACTCCCCTTTCAGGCTTATGAAAAAAAAGAAACCTGAATAGTAAATCAGGTAAAATGGGTCCTAGGGCCACGTGTCCAGCACCTTCTCAGTCTGATGGCTTTCCAAATAAAGTTGCTTTTCCTTACCCCAATACGTTGTCTCTCAGCTTATTGGTTTGGCCTGTGGTAAACAGTGCAAGCTTAAATTTGGTAACATTTTACCAACCCTGATTCTGTATCTTGACATCTATGCAGCACACCTATCCTTCTCTCTTGCCTTCTTTTATCCAGTTCCATTCTTCTCAGACATAAAAGTAAATACTTCTTGTATTTTTATACAGAGCAAATTAGTTCTTTCAAGTCATTTCATACAAGCTTAGTTTTGGGCTCATTTGTAAACCTAAGCTTTAAAAATTACTCTAGTGTAATGACATTATTTGACAACGTCATTCTCCTTTACTCATCTGTGTGAATGGAGATTTTATTTTACAATTTAATTATATTTCTCAATATTCCTACAAATCACAAAAGCTTTACATTTCATAAGAATAGTGGGTAGTTAAATAATTCATACTCAATAATAGACTACCATGATAAAATCATTGAAATGAAAAAGAGATTTTTCATCTTATGTCTAAAAGTTATTTATGTTTGGAGTAAAACTAAGCAATTTTATTATACTTAAGAACTCATAGCAATGTTGGTCATCTGTTGGTATTGAGCCAAGTTTTAGGCATTGGGGAAAGTTTGGGTAAGTAACTAGCATATTTTAAATTCAAGAAAACTGGCTAACTTCTGTACACTATTATGCTTGCCTTTTTTCTTCATTAATTGGTTTTATGATAAGTGAAGAGAAATTAGGAAAGTACTCAAATCATTTATGCATGTACTCATAAAAAAAAAACAGAATCAATATTCTACAAGTTAACATTGAAACCATGTTAAGTGGAAGTTGTTTTCATTTTTCCTTTTATCACATTTGCTTAATGGATTTAGAAAAGGAAGAGGAACCAGAGATCAAATTGCCAATATCCGTTGGATCATAGAATGGAATTCCAGAAAAAGTTTTGCTTCATTGACTCTGCTAAAGCCTTTGACTGTGTGGATCACAACAAACTGTGGATAATTATTAAAGAGTTTGGAATATCAGACCACCTTACTTGCCTCCTGAGAAACCTGTATGCATGTCAGGAAGCAATGGTTAAAACCAGACATAGAACAATGGACTGGTTCCAACTTGGGAAAGGAATACATCAAGGCTGTACATTGTTACCCTACTTATTTAATTTATATGCAGAGTACATCATGCGAAATGCTGGGCTGGATGAAGTACAAGCTGGGATCAATATTACCAGGAGAAAGACCCATAACCTCTGATATGCAGATGACACCACCCTAATGGCAGAAAGTGAAGAGGACATAAAGAATCTCTTGATGATGGTGAAAGAGGAGAGTGAAGAAACTAGCTTAAAACTCAACTTTCAAAACACTAAGATCATAGCATCTGGTCCCATCACTTCATGGCAAATAGATGGGGAAAATGAAAACAATAACAGATTTTATTTTCTTGGGCTCCAAAATCACTGCAGACAGTGACTGCAACCATGAAATTAAAAGACACTTTCTCCTTGGGAGAAAAGCTATGACCAATCTAGACAGCATATTAAAAAGCAGAGACATCAGCCCAGAGTGCCCTGTATGATGCATTGAACCTGGACTGGCAATTCGTTTCACATATGATAATTTACATGTTTCCATGCTATTCTCCCATAGCATCCCACCCTCGCCCTTTCCCTTAGAGTCCATAATACTGTTCTATTTATCTGTGTTTCTTTTGATGTCTCACATACAGGGTTATCTTTACCGATTAACTAAATATCATATATATGTGTAGGCATACTGTATTGGCGTTTTTCTTTCTGGCTTACTTCACTCTGTATAATAGGCTCCAGTTTCATCCACCTCATTAGAACTGATTTGAATGTATTCTTTTTAATGGCTGAGTAATATTCCATTGTGTGTATGTACCACAGCTTCCTTATCCATTCATCTGCTGATGGGCATCTAGGTTGCTTCCATGTCCTGGCTATTATAAATAGTGCTGCGATGAACATTGGGATACACGTGTCTCTTTCAATTCTGGTTTCCTCAGTGTGTATGTCCAGAAGTGGGATTGCTGGGTCATATGGCGGTTCTATTTCCAGTTTTTTGAGGAATCTCCACGTTGTTCTCCATAGTGGCTGTACTAGTTTGCATTCCCACCAACAGTGTAAGAGGGTTCTCTTTTCTCCACACCCTATCCAGCATTTATTGCTTGTAGTCTTTTGGGGCTGGTGCACCGGGATGACCCGGAGGGATGGGATGGGGAGGGAGGTGGGAGGGGGTTTCTGGAAGGGGAAAACATGTACACCCATGGTGTATTCATGTCAATGTATGGCAAAATAAACAAACAAAAATAATAAAATTAAAAAAAAAAAAAGCAGAGACATCATTATGCTGACAAAGACCTGCGTAGCCAAAGCTATGGTTTTTCCAGTAGTCATGCATAAGCGTGAGAGATGGACCATAAAGAAGGCTGAGAGATGAAGAACTGATGCTTTTGTGTGTGTGTGTCAGTCGTTCTGTCCTGTCCGACTCTTTGCAACACCAGGGACTCTAGCTCGCCAGGTTCCTCTGTCCATGGGGTTTTCCAGGCAAGAATACTAGAGTGGGTTGCCATTCCCTTCTCCAGGGGATCTTCCCAACCCAGGGATCGAATCAGGGGCTCCTGTATTGCAGGCAGATCTTTACCATCTGAGCCACCAGGGAAGCCCTAGAACTGTGGTGATGAAGAAAACTCTAGAGAATCCTTTGGACTCCAAAGAGATCAAATCAGTCAATCCAAAGGAAACCAACCCTGAATATTCATTGGAAGCACTGATCCTGCAGCTGAAGCTCCAATACTTTGGCCACCTGATGAGAAGAACCGACTCATTGGGAAAGACCCTAATGCTGGGGAAGATTGAGGGCAGGAGGAGAAGGGGACGACAGAGGATGAGGTGGTTGGATGGCATCCCTGACTCAATGGACATGAGTTTGAGCAAACTCTGGGAGACAGTGAAAAATAGGAAAACCTGGCATGCTGCAGTCCATGGGGTTACAAAGAGTTTGACATGACTGAGTGACTGAACAGCAACAATAACAACAAGCTATTGGAACAATAAGTACACATATCTGGGGGAAATTAATGCATACATATCTGTATTCTCTAAACTATCTTACAAAAGCTAGAGTCAAAATTCAACTAAATTACAGAAGAACAATACTATTAGTTTTTTGTTGTTGTTGTTGTTTGTTTGTTTGTTAATTCTACATTTTCTCTGTCATAGAAATTCTTACATAGAAAGTTGTTTTCATATTCAGTTGTTCCAGAAGTAGCACATCTTTTAATTTTGGCAGCATTGTCACATATGTCTGTGACTAGGATTGTTGTCTATATTGACAGTGATCCTTACACCATTTCCAATGGTTCTTCACATCTGAAGGGTTCCTTGTGACATGAATTGATGTATCTCTATGGAAGAATTTATTTAGTAAAACACTAGCACCAATTATATATCTCCAGAGACATAAAAATTCAGAGTCCATAGCCTCAGATGTGAATAAGAGAAACTGGAAAGGAAATGCTTTCACTAACGGTCTTATGTCCTCACTCATAATGGTGATAGTTGGGTCCCCTTCACCACTAGTAAATTCTAGCCACCAGCACAAACCCCCCAAACTTTGGAATACATTTTTTATTATACTAGTATATACATATTTTAAGTTATTTATTTGTCATTGTATTCTCAAAATAAATTACATGATGACTCTATGATAACTGTGCACAGATAGAAAGTAGATGTAAATTTAATTAATTTTCCCACTGATCTAAGAGTCTACTATCTTTGCAATAAATTCTTTGACTTTTCTTTTATAGTTTCTCAGACTACAATCGTTACTTGCAAACTCTTGATATCATTGGTGCTTTCACTGGTTAGGTAGATGACAGCGGAAGCATAAGCTAGATCATATAAACATGCATATCCATCTTAATGTCATTTTGGCACACCTTATAAGTTGTCTCTTTTGCTAACCCTTGACTGGCAGGCCATTTATTTTCATCTATTATGAATGCAGAACAATGTGACTTTTCATGTGGCACTTTTTTTGCCTCCTTTTTAGTCCCTTATTCAGTTCACTCACTTAGGCAATGATATAGTATCATGCATCACACAATCATATGATCTAGCTTCAATTGGTATTACAGTTTGGATGTCTAAAAAGATTCTGAGATTCAGATTCATGAAGGGGATGCTTATTATGGAGTGTTCTGAGGGTGTGGCCTTTGGGAGGAAAACAGCAGGATTGAGTAGAAGAAGCTGTGATACTATTCTAATGAAGGGCGCAACTGACCCTACTATGATGGGGCTCTGGAGTATGGGGTGATTCCTCAAAGCTATCCCAAATTGAGGCACAACCCCAAGTCATTCATTTATATAAATTTAGATGGATCTATTTTGCATATGGGTTTTCCTGAAAGGAGGTTGACTCAACCAGGAGGTTTTCTTTAACTGGGACAGTCCTCGAAGGTGGATGTAAGCTGATAGTCATCTGGCTGCATGCACAGCTACTGGGAAAAAACAAAATTTTTATTCCTAAAGATGTGGGTTCCATACCACAGTACCTACCACATAATTTAGTGATCACTCAATTTATGAGCTTTCTCTAGCTCAATGGATTACAAACTTTTTTTTTTTAAGTAGTACTTTTTGTTCCAAGCCGTTTGGTACACCAAATGTTTCTATATAAAAGATACAAAAGCAATTGCTTTCCCAGAAAGCCCAAAAAATGACTCCTAAGATACTTCCATAGTTAGTTAGACATCCAGGGTTTCTTGGAACACTCTTGAAAACCTACTAGATGAATAGTTTTAAAACTTGGCTGATCATTAGCTAAAAGCTTTTTTTTTTAAAAAAAAAAAAAAGGAGGGAAACCACACACATAGATTCTTGGGTTTCATATTATGAGATATGTGTTAATTAGGTCTATGATTGGGCATTAGTATATAAATGACACACACACACACACGTGGTCCATGTGATTCTTGTAGATTTGTTTTCTAGACAATTAAAAAAAATAAACAGATTTTCTTATTAGTAGAAAAACGCTGTATAGATATCAATAACTATTACCCAAAGCTGAAAATGTCTCGGGCATATAGATTGGGAAGTGAGTAAGGTTAGGAGCGCTGCTATGCTATAATTTGCTTCTGTTCTTTGTCATCTGTGTTTTCATCAGTTACATGTCATTAAAGTTTATAGCTTTGTGCTATTCCTCAAAAATACCTTGATGACAGTTTTCCTAGGTGTTGATATTATTGGTTAGGTGTTGTGAAAAGAAAGTTCTGAGATGTTTTAAGCTACCATCTTCACACTGACTTTTCTTATATGTACATCTCCAAATATATTCTACAAAGCCAAATTTTCTCCAAAGAGACACTCTCCACCGGCAGTTTATGAGTGATCCTGCTATTCTACATTAGTACTTGGTTGTTTTATTTTTTAATTTATTTATTAAGTAAATATTTGTTGATTACCCACCATGTGCTAAACACCATTCTTGGTGTTTGGAATAAATCAGTGGGAAAACAAGACATTTTAGCAAACTGAGAAACAATACACATAAGCAAGCAAATTTTATTGAATGTTACAAGGTGTTAAGTGCTATGCAGTAAAGAAAAGGGACAACAGAGTAAGAGGGATCAAGGGTATTATGAAAAGAGGGATTGAGGTGGTAATTTTAAATACAGGGTTTCAGCTCAGTTTTATTGAAATGGTGACATTTGAATAGGTTTCAAAGGGGATGAGAGAATTAACTCTGTGGTTATTGGGGGAAGTTTTTTTTGAGCTACAGATGGGTTTCTCAATCATGATATTATTGACATTTTTGGATTGAATATTTTTTTGGTGTAGGCCCTATTCTTTGCAGAATGCTCAGAAGCATTTCTTATTTCTACCAACTAGATATCAGTTGTATCAACCCTCCGCTATTAAAACCGAAAATGATCCAAACATTACTGAATGTCCCAATGGAGGCCAAAATCATCCTGATTAACAACCACAGGTTATAAACTATATAAATAGTTTGTCTTTTTTTGTATGGATCCCAAAGGTTTTAGTCACATAGAAAGCCCATTTTCTTTTTGAATTGTAAAATTCTACATTTGTCATACAGAAAGTTCTCATATTTGTGAGCATTACAGTCCTACTCTCTATGATGTTTCAAAGATCTATTTCTGAATAAATGTTCTCTTAGTTATTATAACAGTATATACCTTGTTCTCTAGTAGGGTAAATATTTTAATTTATCATTATTGGCTAGTTACCCTCTTCAAGCATCACTACGAACAAAGCTAGTGGAGGTGATGGAATTCCAGTTGAGCTATTTCAAATCCTGAAAGATGATGCTGTGAAAGTGCTGCACTCGATATGCCAGCAGATTTGGAAAACTCAGCAGTGACCACAGGACTGGAAAAGGTCAGTTTTCATTCCAATCCCAAAGAAAGACAATGCCAAAGAATGCTCAAACTATCGCACAATTGCACTCATCTCACATGCTAGGAAAGTAATGCTCAAAATTCTCCAAGCCAGGCTTCAGCAAAACGTGAACCGTGAACTTCCAAATGTTCAAGTTGGTTTGAGAAAAGGCAGAGGAACCAGAGATCAAATTGCCAATATCTGCTGGATCATCGAAAAAGCAAGAGAGTTCCAGAAAAACATCTATTTCTGCTTTATTGACTATGCCAAGGCCTTTGACTGTGTGGATCACAATAAACTGTGGAAAATTCTTAAGGAGATGGGAATACCAGACCACCTGACCAGCCTCTTGAGAAACCTGTATGCAGGTCAGGAAGCAACAGTTAGAACTGGACATGGAACAAGAGACTGGTTCCAAATAGGAAAAGGAGTTCGTCAAGGCTGTATATTGTCACCCTGCTTATTAAACTTGTATGCAGAGTACATCATAAGAAATACTGGGCTGGAAGAAACACAAGCTGGAATCAAGATTGCCGGGAGAAATATCAATAACCTCAGATATGCAGATGACACCACCCTTATGGCAGAAAGTGAAGAAGAACTAAAGAGCCTCTTGATGAAAGTGAAAGAGGAGAGTCAAAAAGTTGGCTTAAAGCTCAACATTCAGAAAGCTAAGATCATGGCATCTGGTCCCATCACTTCATGGGAAATAAATGGGGAAACAGTGGAAACAGTGTCAGACTTTATTGTTTTGGGCTCCAAAATCACTGCTGATGGTGATTGCAGCCATGAAATTAAAAGACACTTACTCCTTGGAAGGAAGGTTATGGCCAACCTAGATAGCATATTGAAAAGCAGAGACATTACTTTGCCAACCAAAGTCCGTCTAGTCAAGGCTATGGTTTTTCCAGTGGTCACGTATGGATGTGAGAGTTGGACGGTGAAGAAAGCTGAGCACCGCAGAATTGATGCTTTTGAACTGTGGTGTTGGAGAAGACTCTTGAGAGTCCCATGGACTGCAAGGAGATCCAATGAATCCATCCTAAAGGAGATCAATCCTGGCTGTTCATTGGAAGGACTGATGTTGAAGCTGAAACTCCAATACTTTTGCCACCTCATGCGAAGAGTTGACTCATTGGAAAAGACCCTAATGCTGGGTAGGATTGGGGGCAGGAGGAGAAGGGGACGACAGAAGATGAGATGGCTGGATGGCATCACCGACTCGATGGACATGGGTTTGGATGGACTCCGGGAGTTGGTGATGGACAGAGAGGCCTGGCGTGCTGCGATTCATGGGGTCGCAAAGAGTCGGACACGACTGAGTGACTGAACTGAACTGACACTCTTCAATATGTATTTTCAGATCAGTTAGTCACAATCTGTAAAAATAGAGATGGGATTATGAAGGAAAGTCATTAAACTTATTGATTAATTTAGAAGAATTCGATGACTTTGTGAAATTGATTCTTGCCACCCATAACCAAAAGTACCTCTGTTCATTTACTTAGGGCTTTTTTTTTTTTCTATCCTATAATTAAATATATTATTTATTTTCTCCAAATAGGCCTTGGGCCTTTTTGGGTAGATTTATTTCTGATTATGTAATAGGCGCTGTTGCTAATGTGGAGTGCTTTTAAAAGCAATTTTTATATTTTATTTTTTAAACTTTTTATTATATAAATGTATATAAATATGTTTATCATAGCTGATTAACAATGGTATGATAATTTCAAGGACAGCAAAAGGACTCAGCCATACATGTACCCATTTTACCCCAAAATCCCTTCCCATGCAGGCTGCCATATAACCTTGATCAGAGTTCCCTGTGCTACAAAGTAGAAGCTTGTTGGTTATCATTTTAAATACAGCAGTGTGTACATGTCAATCCCAAACTCCCTAACTATCTCTTTCCTCCATTCTTCTCCCCTAGCAACCATAAGTTCTTTCTCTAAGTCTGTGAGTTTGTTTCCATTTTATACATAAGCTCACTTCTATGATTTCTTTTAGATTCCACATATAAGGGATGTCATACAATATTTATCCTTTCCTGTATGACATACTTCATCCACCATGACAATCTCTAGATTCGTCCTTGTTGCTGCAAATAGCATTATTTCATTCTATTTAATTACTGAATAATTACTGCATTGTGTACCCCATCTTCTTCATCCATTCCTCTGTCAATGGACATTCAAGTTGCTTCCAGGTCTTGGCTATCATAAACAGAATATTGGGGTGGATATATTCTTTCAGACCATGTTTTTCTCTGGGGATATGCCTAATAGTGGGGATGTAGTGTCATATGGTAGCTTTATTTTTAGTTTTTTTAGGAACTTCCATGCTGTTCTTAGTGGTTATACCAATTTACACTCCCACCAAGAGCGTATGAGAATTCTCTTCTCTCCACATCCCCTCCAACATTTATTATTTGAAGATTTTTTGAAGATGGTCATTTTGACTGGTGTTGAGATGATATCTCACTGTAGTTTTGATTTGCATTTCTCTAGTAATTAGTGATGTTGAACATTTTTTCACGTGCCTTTTGGCCATCTGCATGTATTCTTTGGAGAAATGCTGATTTAAGACTTTTGTACATTATATGATTGAATTGTTAGCTTTGATGATGTTAAGCCATTTATAAATGTTAGTGGAGGTGACTGAGTTCCAGCTGAGCTATTTCAAATCCTAACATATGATGCTATTAAAGTGCTCCACTCAATATGCAAGCAAATTTGGAAGACTCAGCAGTGGCCACAGGATTGCAAAGGGCAATCCCAGAGAAAGTGAATTCTCTCAGTTGTGTCCGACTCTTTGCGACCCTATGGACTGTAGCCTACCAGGCTCCTCCTTCCATGGGATTTTCCAGGCAAGAGTACTGGAGTGGGTTGTCATTTACTTCTCCAGTGGATCTTCCCGACCCAGGGATTGAACCCCAGTCTCCCGCATTGTAGGCAGATGATTTACCGTCTGAGACACCAGGGAAGTCGAGGAATCCCAAAGAAGGGCAATGCCAAAGAATATTCAAACTATGGCACAATTGTATTCCTTTCATATGCTAGCAAGGTAATGCTCAAAATCCTCCAAGCTAGGCTTCAATAGTACATGAACTGAGAACTTCCAGATACAGAAGCTGGATTTAGAAAAGGCAGAAGGACCAGGAATCAAATTGCCAACATCCTTTGGATCACTGAAATAGAAAAAGGGTTCCAGAAAAACATCTACTTCTGCTTCATTGACTATGCTAAAGCCTTTGACTGTGTGGATCACAACAAACTGTGGAAAATTCTTAAGGAGATGGGAATACCAGACCACATTACTTGCCTCCTGAGAAATCTGTATGCAAGTCAAGAAATAACAGAACTTGACATGTAACAATGGACTGATTCAAAATTGGAAAAGGAGTATGTCAAGGCTGTATATTGTCATCCTGCTTATTTAACTTATATGCAGAGTGCATCATGGGAACTTTGTGCTATATAAAGCACAAACTTGAATCAAGATTGCTGGGAGAAATGTTCATAACCTCAGACATGCAGATGGCACCACCCTTATGGCAGAAAGTGAAGAGGAACTGAAAAGCCTGTTGATGAAGGTAAAAGAGAAGAGTGAAAAATGTGGCTTAAAAGTCATCATTCAAAACCTAAGACCATGACATCCAGTCCCATCACCTCATGGCAAATAGATGGGGAAACAATAGAAACAGTGACAGATTTTATTTTCTTGGGCTCCAAAATTGCTGTGGACGGTGACTGCAGTCATTAAATTAAATGATGCTTGCTCCTTGGATGAAAAGCTATAACAAACCTACACAGCATAATGAGAAGCAGAGTCATTATTTTGCCTACAAAGGTCCATATAATCAAAGCTATGTTTTTTCCAGTAGTCACATACAGATGTGAGAGCTGGACCATAAAGAAAGCTGAGTGTCCAAGAATTGATGCTTTTGAACTGTGGTGTTGGAGAAGACTCTTGAGAGTCACTTGGATTGCAAGAGATCAAACCTGACAATCATAAAGGAAATCAACCCTGAATATTCATTGGAAGGACAGATGCTGAAGCTGAAGCTCCAATACTTTGGGCAACTAATGGGAAGAGCCGATTCACTGGTAAAGACTCTTCAGCTAGAAATGATTGAAGGCAGGAGGAGAAGGGGACGACAGGATAGGATGGCTAAATGGCATCACCAACCCAATGGACATGAGTTTGAGCAAACTCTGGGAGATGGTGAAGGACAGGGAAGCCTGGTGTGCTGGAGTCCACGGGGTTGCAAAGTCAGACAAGACTGAGCAATTCAACTGAACTGAAAGTTGGAGACAAATCCCTTGTTGGACATATCATTTATAACCATATTCTTCCATTTTGTAGGTGGTCTTTTCATTTTGTTTGTTGCTTCCTATGTTGTGCAAAAGCTTTTGAATTTAAGCAAGCCCATTTGGTTATTTCTATTACCATTACATTGGGAGACAGATGAAAAAGGATATCACTGCAATTTATGTCAGAAAATATCCTGCCTATATTATGCTCTAGGACATTTGTAATGTCTATAATCCATTTTGAGATTATTTTTCTGTATGGTGTTAAATGATGATGTGATTTCACTTTTTACATGTACAATTTTTCCAGCACAATTTGCTGAAGAGACTATTGTTCCAACCTTGTGTAGTCTTACCTCATTTGTTGTAGATTCATTGATAATAGGTGCATGGAATTATTTCTGGGCTTTCTATCCTATTCCGTTATTATGTATTTCTATTTTTGTGCTAGTACCTTACTGTTTTGATGACTATAGCTTTGTTGCTGTTGTTGTTGTTGTGTCCAACTCTTTGTGTCCCCAGGGACTGTAGCACACTAGGCTCGTGTGTCCTCCACTGTCTTGTGGGGTTTGCTCAAATTCATGTCCATTGAGTCAGTGATGCTATCTAACCATCTCATCCTCTGTTGTCCCCTTCTCCTATTGCCTTTAATCTTTCCCAGCATTGAGTCTTTTCCAATGAGTTGGTTCTTTTTCTCGAGGGCCAAAGTATTGGAGCTTCAGATTCAGCATCAGTACCTCCAATGAATATTCAGAGTTGATTTCCTTTAGGACTGACTGGTTTGATCTCCTAGTTGTCCAAGGGACTTTCAACAGTCTTCTCCAGCACCACAATTTGAAATCATCAATGCTTCAACGTTCAGCTTTCTTTATGATCCAACTCTCACATCTGTCCTTGATTACAGGAAAATCATAGCTTTGACTCTATGGACCATTGTTGGCAAAGTGATGTCTCTGCTTTTTAATATGCTAAATTTCTCATAGCTTTCCTTCCGAGGAGCAAGTGTCTTTTAATTTCATGTCTGCAATCACTATCCCTTGTGATTTTGGAGCCCATGAAAACAAAATCTGTCACTTCTTTCACTTTCCCCCCCTTCTGTTCACCATGAAGTGATGTGATCAAATTCCATGATCTTAGTTTTCTTAACGTTGAGTTTCAAGCCAGTTTTTTCACTTTCTTCTTTCACCCTCATCAAGAAGCTCTTCTGTTCCTCTTCACTTTCTGGCATTAGAGTGGTATCATCTGCATATCTGAGGTTGTTGATATTTCATCTGGCAATCTTGATTTCAGCTTGTGATTAATCTAGCCCAGTGTTTTCATAATGTATTCTGCATATAAGATAAATAAGTAGTTTGTAGTATAGTCTGAAGTCAGGGAACCTGATTCCTCCAGTTTATTTTTCTTTCTCAAGATTGCTTGGCTATTCAGATTGTTCATACAAATTTTAAGATTTTTTGTTCTAGCTTTGTGAAAAATGTCATTAGTAACTTGACAGAGATTGCACTGAGTCTGTAAATTGTCCTGAGTTGTACAGACATTGTGACAATATTGATCCTTTTAACCCATGAACATGGTGTATGTTTCCATCTGTTTGTGTTCGCTTCCATTCTTTTCATCAGTCTTATAGTTATCAGAGTACAGGTCTTTTGTATCCTTAGATGTGTTTATTCCTAGGTATTGTATTCTTATTGATGTGATGTTAAATTGAATTGTTTCTTGAATTTCTCTTTTTGATCTTTCATTGTTACTGTATAAAAATGCAATATATTTCTGTGTATTAATTTTGTAATCTGTAACTTTACCAAATTCATTGATGAACTCTTGTAGTTATCTGGTAGCATCTTTAAGATCCTCTGTGTATAGTACAATGTCATCTGCAAAGAGTGAAATTTTAACTGCTTCTTTTCCTATTTAGTCTCTGTTTACTTCTTTTTTCATCTCTAATTGCCATAGCTAGGACTTCCAACATCCTTTCGACAGAGGATGAGATGGTTGGATGGCATCACCGACTCAATGGACATGAGTTTGAGTAAACTCCGGGAGTCGGTGATGGTCAGGGAGGCCTTGTGTGCTGCAGTTCATAGGGTCACAAAGAGTCAGACACGACTGAGAGACTGAACTGAACTGAACTGAGGATTTCCAAAACTATATTAAATAAATATGACAAGAGTGGACTTTCTTGTCTTGTTCCTTCCTGACCTGTGAGGAAATACAGCTTTTCATGGAGTATGAAAAGCTGTAGCAGTAGATTTGTTGTAGATGGCCTTCATTATGTTGAGGTATGTTCCCTCTATGCCCACTTTCTGAAGTTTTTTTGTTTTGTTTTGTTTTTAATCATGAATTAGTGCTGATTTTTTCCAAAAGCTTTTTCTGCATATTTTGAGATGATCATATGGTTTTTATTCTTCAGTTTGTTAATGTAGTGTGTCACACTGACTGATTTACAGATGTTGAAAAATCTGTGCATCACTGAGATGAATTCCACTTGATTGTTTTAATACAGTGTTGGATTTGGGTTGCTAGTAACCTGTTGAGACTTTTTGCATCTATCAGTGATACTGGACCGTAATTTTCATTTTTTTCTGGTTTCTTTGTCTGGTCTTCATATCAGGGTTATGGTGGCCTCATGAAATGAGTTTGGAAGGTTTCCTTCCTCTGAAATTTTTTTGAGCAGTTTCAGAAAGATAGATACTAACTCTTCTCTAAACATTCAATAGAATTTGCCTGTTAAGCTATTTGGTCCCGGACTTTTGTTTGTTGGGTGTTTTTTAATCACAGTTTCAACTTCAGGGCTTGTAATTGTTCTGTTCATATTTCTGTTTCTTCCTTGTTCAGACTTCAGAGACTACACTTTTCTAAGAAATTGTCCATTTCTCCCAGTTGTCCAATCTGTTGGCTCATAGTAGTCTGTTATGATCCTTTGTACATCTATATTGTCAGTTATAACTTCTCCTTCTTCATTTCTGATCTTATTAATTTGAGTCCTCTCCATATTTTTATGAATCTGGTTAAAGGTTTATCAATTTTGTATATCTTTTCAAAGAATAAGCTTTTAGTTTCATTGATCTTTGCAGTTGCTTTGTTTCTGTTTCATGTATCTTCTGATCTTTATGATTTCTTTCCTTCTACTAACTTTGGGTTTTGTTTGTTCTCCTTCCCCTAGTTGTTTCAGATATAAAGTTAGGTTGTCTGTTTGAGATTTTCCTTATTTCTTGAGATAAGATTGTGTTCCTATAAACTTTCATTTAGAATTGTTTTTGCAGCCTCCCATAGGATTTGGAATATTGTGCTTTTGATTTCATCTGTTTCTAGGTTTTTTGGTTTTTTGTTTTTGTTAATTTCCTCTGATTTCTTCAGCAATCCATTGGTTATTTAGTAGCCTATTGTTTAACTACCTAGTATTTGTGTTTTTATAGTTTTTTTCCTTGCACTTTATTTCTAAAATATTGCTGTGATTGGAGAAGATGCTTGATATGATTTCAATTTTATTAAACTTACCAAGGCTTGCCTGTTCACCCAGTATGTGATCAATCTTGGGATGATCCATTTGTACTTGACCAGAATGTTTATTCTGCTGCTTTTGGATGGATATCAGTTAAATCCGTCTGTTATAATGTGAAATTTAAGGCCTGTGCTTTCTTATTATTTTTCTTTCTGAATCTGCCCATTGATGAAAGTGGGGTATTATTATTGTGTTACTATTATTGTGTTACTGTTGATTTCTTCCTTTATTTGTATTTGTATTAGTATTAGCCTTACATTTTGAAGTGCTCCTATACGGGTGCACACATATTTACAATTGTTACATCTTCTTTGACTGATCGCTTGATCATTATGTGGGTCCTTCTTTGTTTCTTATAGCAGTCTTTGTTTTAAAGTCTGTTTTGCCTGATATGAGTATTGTAGGTCTCTTGTAGACAGCATATATACAGACCTCAATTTTGTATCCATACAGCCATGCATTAGTGGTAAAGAACCCACCTGTTAATGCAGGAGACTTAATTAAAAGATGCTTACTCCTTGGAAGGAAGGTTATGGCCAACCTAGATAGCATATTAAAAAGCAGACATTACTTTGCCAACAAAAGTCCATCTAGTCAAAGCAATGGTTTTTCCAGTAGTCATGTACAGATGTGAGAGTTGGACTATAAAGAAAGTTGAGCACCGAAGAATTGAAGCTTTTGAACTGTGGTGTTGGAGAAGACTCTTGAGAGTCCCTTGGACTGCAAGGAGATCCAACCAGTCCATCCTAAAGGAGATCAGTCCTGGGTGTTCATTGGAGGGACTGATGTTGAAGCTGAAACTCCAATACTTTGGCCACCTTATGAGAAGAGCTGACTCATTTGAAAAGACTGATGCTGGGAAAGATTGAGGGCAGGTGGAGAAGGGGACAACAGAGAATGAGATGGTTGGATGGCATCACCGACTCAATGGACATGAGTTTGGGTAAACTCCAGGAGTTGGTTACGGACAGGGCGGCCTGGCATGCTGTGGTTCATGGGGCCACAAAGAGTTGGACAAAACTGAGTGGCTGAACTGAGCTGAAATAACAGACACAAGACAGCAAATTCTCACTGGCTACCTGTTTTATAAATGGTAATGTATATGTTTCATTGCTACTCTCTCAATTCGCCCCACCATCTCTCTCTTACACTGTCTCTACAAGTCTGATCTGTATGTCTGCATGTCCATTGTTGCCCTGCAAATGGGTTCATCAGTACCATCTTTCTAGACTCCATACACATACATTAATATCCAATATTTATCTTTCTCTTTCTAACTAACTTCACTTTGTACAATAAGCTCTGGGTTCATCAACCTCATTAGGACTGACTCAAATATGTTCATTTTTAAAGCTGAATGGCATTTCAGTGTATGTATTATGTCTGCACAGAATTGTGTCTGCATAATTTCTGTATCCATTCATCTGTTGATGGATATCTAGGCTGCTTCCATGTCCTGGCTATTGTAAAAAATGCTGCACTAAGCATTGAGGTACATGGATCTCTTCAAGGAATGGTTTTCTCAGGGTATATGCCCAGTAGTGAAATTGCTGGGTCATGTAGAAGTTTTTTTTTTTTTTTTTAATTTTTCAAAAATAAAACTTATTTCTTAACATGTGCATAATAGGAAACTAAAAAAAAAAACACACAAGAAGTGAAAAACAAAATTATTCATAATCACAAGCAGTTTACCATCTGACATGTCCTTCTAAGTCTCATTTGTGTGTTTTTACAGCTAAGTATCCATTTTTATGCAATTAAGATCATACTGTTATGTATCATGCTGTTTCATACATCATGAATATTTACCGTTTCAAAGTTCCAAAGCTATGAGTATTTTGATAACCAGGAATACACTACACTAACTCAGTCTGTAAGGAAAAAAAAATAATAATCCTGCCTTTCTTGGTGACAAAATTTTCAGAGATGACAAAAATGACAACAGGCCACTAGATAGATATATTGGCAGAATTATGATTAAAATACTACATTCCCTTTATGTTTAATTAAAAATGAAACATAAAGCAACACAGTACCCCAAGTATAATCCTTCTAAGAGGATTCATTATCCAATCTAAACTATTAACGTATTAGCAAGGAGGTATGCTTCCAATGAATTAATTATTTAACAATCAATTTTCCTGTAGTACAGTCAAGAGATGCACACACATCAATGGTTGCCATCAAAATATAAACATGAACACATCCACATATAACCCTCCCTTTATGCTTCCTTCTGCCGCTCTGCTGCCAACCTAAATGAACAAGTCCTGACATACATTTCTCAGAGATGGTTTAACAATTCAATGCACAAGATGTTGCCTTTTTTTTGTTATAATCAATTATAAAAGAGACATTTACAAATTCATTAATTGACTAGTTCTATTTTTTATCATACACTATCACCTCAGGACATCTAAAAAGCCCAGACGATGAAAAATAATGAACCGTGTCCACAATAAACACAGGTACTTTACAAAAGGCACATACAGACCTATGATTATAACCAAAAACTGTCTTTCAGAAAATGGCAATATTAGCCAAGCCCTTCCCCTCATACTTCCTCCTCCAGCATTTCAGTGACTAAGTATCAGACTGCATCTAGCTCTGAGAAGTGGATTGACATACACAATCCCAGAAGACACAGACCTTCCTAAAAACTAAAGAAAGAAAAAAGCATTTATTAAAGGGTTATTTTAGTACCTCTACCTTTAATATACTTTGGGCATTAAGACTTTCTCATTCTTTAATACACAGCAATATTAACTAAAATGCACAAACAGAACAATGGCTAGACAAACTGAACTTGTCTGAAGACTGATGGGCACAGAGTTCTACTCTCTGCACTTTCTTCCCTGTCCCCTCCGCCCATCCCCACTACCCAGTGAACAGTCAGCTTACTCTACAAGACAATCCTACTCCCTAAATACAAACATTCTTATGAATTAGCAGAAAAAGTACTTAAAGGATGTTTAATTCTCTACTTTCACATCTTTTACACATCTAGAAAGGCTAGATGTTTCAAATTAGAATTTAAGGTAGTCCAGTATACATACACATAGTAGGACTGAATGCACTGCACAAAAAGGCTAGTCTCAACAGGAACACTCTAGCGTAGAACCCGTCCCCTCTCTCATCTCTATCAACCCAGTCTAATAAGCACCTGTAATGCTTAGAGGGCATTTAACAATTTCACTTCCACCTGTTGTTTTCAGAGGCCTCACTTATGAATTTTAACATCAAGAGTAGAAGACTAGATGTAAATTTAGATATTTGTTCCTTATGTAAACTATATACACAGCTAAGTAAAACACAATCCAGAGACACATACAACACAATGGTGAATCTTGTCTAACTATAAACATACTGATATAATCCCCCTAACGGTTTCTTCCTGGACAATCACAAATAAAATAATATGACTGCTCAGACAGGTGGTTTGACCATTTTGATCATTCCATTTCCAAAAGAGTATTTAATATAAATCTTAGGATTTATAGTATATATATATATTACATATATATATATATATAATATATATATATATTATATTGAGTCAGTGATGTCATACAACCATCTCAACCTCTGTTTTCCCTCCTCCTCCTGCCTTCTGTCTTTCCCAGCATCAGGGTCTTTTCCAATGACTCTATTCTTCACATTAGGTAGCCAAAGTATTGGAGCTTCAGAAGAAGAATATTCAGGACTGATGTCCTTTAGGATGAACTGGTTTGATCTCCTTGTAGTCCAAGGGACTCTCAAGAGTCTTATCCAACACGACAGTTCAAAAACATCAATTCTTCGATGCTCAGCTTTCTTTGTGGTCCAGCTCTAACATCTGTATATGACTACCGGAAAACCCGCAGGTTGGACTAGACAAACTTTTGTCAGTAAAGTAATGTCTCTGCTTTTCACTATGCTTTCTAGGTTAGTCATAGCTTTGCATCCAAGGAGAAAGTGTCTTTTAATTTCATGGATGCAGTCACCATCTGCAGTGATTTTGGAGTCCAAGAAAATAGTTTGTAACTGTTTCCATTGTTTCCTCATCTATTTGCCATGAAATTATGGGACTGGATGCCATGATCTTTGTTTTTCAATGAGTTTTGAGCTTTTTCACTCTCCTCTTTCACTTTCATCAAGATGCTCTTTAGTTCCTCTTCACTTTCTGCCATAAGTAGGTGTCATGTGCATATTCAAGATTATTGATATTTCTCCCTACAATCTGGATTCCAGTTTGTGCTTCATTCAGTCCAGCATTTCACATGATGTACTCTGCATATAAGTCCAATAAGCAGGGTGACAATATACAGCTTTGACATACTCCTTTCCCATTTTGACCCAGTCAATTGTTCCATGTCACATTCTAAGTGTTGCTTCATGACCTCCATGCACATTTTTCAGGAAGCAGGTAACATGGTCTGGTATCCCCTTCTCTTTAAGAATTTTCCACAGTTTGTTGTCATCCATACAGTCAAAGTATTTATCATAGTCAATGAAGCAGAGGTTTTCTGCTTTTCTGGAATTTTTTTTACTTTTTCTATGATTCAACAGATGCTGGCAATTTGATAACTGGTTCTTCTCAGTTCAGTTCAGTTCAGTCGCTCAGTCATGTCCGACTCTTTGCAACCCAAGGGACTGCAGCACACCAGACCTCCCTGTCCATCACCAGCTCCTGGAGTTTACTCAAGCTCATGTCCATTGACTCAGTGATGCCATCCAACAATCTCATCCTCTGTCAACCCCTTCTCCTCCCACCTTCAATCTTTCCTAGCATCAGGGTCTTTTCAAATGAGTCAGTTCTTCACATCAGGTGGCCAAAGTATTGGAGTTTCAGCTTAAGCATCAGTCCTTCCAATGAATATTCAGGACTGATTTCCTTTAGGATGGACTGGTTGGATCTCCTTGCAGTCCAAGGGACTCTCAAGAGTCTTCTCCAACATCACAGTTCAAAAGCATCAGTTCTTCAATGCTCAGCTTTCTTTATAGTCCAACTCTCACATCTGTACATGACTACTGGAAAAACCATTGCTTTGACTAGATGGACTTTTGTTGGCAAAGTAATGTCTCTGCTTTTTAAGATATTTTCTAAGATGGTCATAACTTTTCTTCCAAGGAAAAAGTGTCTTTTAGTTTCATGGCTGAAGCCACCATCTGCAGTGATTTTGGAGCACACAAAAATAAACTCTGTCACTGTTTTCACTGTTTTCCCATCTATTTGCCATGAAGGGATGGGGCCAGATGCCATGATCTTAGCTTTCTGAATGATGAGTTTTAGGCCTACTTTTTCAATCTCCTCTTTCACTTTCCAGAGGCTCTTTAGTTCTTCCTCACTTTCTGCCATAAGTGTGGTGTCATTTGCATATCTGAAGTTATTGATATTTCTCCCTGTAATCTTGATTCCAGCTTGTGCTTCATCCAGCCCAGCGTTTCTCATGATGTACTCTGCATATAAGTTAAATAAGCAGGGTGACAATATACAGCCTTGATGTACTCCTTTCCAGATTTGAAACCAAATTGTTGTTCCATATCCAGTTCTAACTGTTGCTTCTTGACCTGAATACAGATTTCTCAAGAGGCAGGTAAAGTGGTCTGGTATTCCCATGTCTTGAGGAATTTTCCACAGTTTGTTTTGATCCTCACAGTCAAAGGCTTTGGAACAGTCAACAAAGCAGAAGTAGATATTGATCTCTGGTTCCTCTGCCTTTTCTAAATCCAGCTTGAACATTTGGAAGTTCACGGTTCACATACTGTTGAAGCCTGGCTTGGAAAAATTGGAGCATTACTCAGCTAGCGTGTGAGGTGAGTGCAATTGTGAGGTAGTTTGAGCATTCTTTGGCATTGCCTTTCTTTGGGATTGGGATGAATACTGGCATTTTCCAGTCCTGTGGCCACTGCTGAGTTTTCCAAATTTGCTGGCATATTGAGTGAAGCACTTTCACAGCATCATCTTTTAATATTTGAAATAGCTCAACTGGAATTCCATTACCTCCACTAACTTTGTTCATAGTGATGCTTTCTAAGGCCCACTTAACTTCACATTCCAGGATATCTGGCTCTAGGTGAGTGATCACACCATTGTGTTTATCTGAGTCGTGAAGATCTTTTTGGCATGGTTCTTCTGTGTATTCTTGCCGCCTCCCTCTTCTTAATATCTTCTGCTTCTGTTAGGTCCATACCATTTCTGTCCTTTATTGTGCCCATCTTTGTATGAAAAGTCCCCTTGGTATCTCTAATTTTCTTGAGGAGATCTCTAGTCTTTCCCATTCTATTGTTTTCCTCGATTTCTTTGCAATGATCACTTAAGGCTTTCTTCTCTCTCCTGCTATTCTTTGTAACTCTGCATTCAAATGGTTATATCTTTCTTTTTCTCATTTGCTATTCACTTCTCTTCTTTTTTTTTTTTGTAAATTTATTTATTTTAGTTGGGGGCTAATTACTTTACAATATTGTAATAGTTTTTGCCATACATTGACATGAATCAGCCATGGGTTTACATGTGGTCCCCTTCCTGGACCCCCCACCCACCTCCCTCCCCATTCCATCCCTCTGGGTCATCCCATTGCCCCGGCCCTGAGCCCTTGTCTCATGCATCGAACAGGGAATGGTGTTCTGTTTCACATATGATAATATACATGTTTCAATGCTATTCTCCCAGAACGTCCCACCCTCACCTTGTCCCTCAGAGTCCATAAAATTGTTCTATGCATCTGTGTCTCTTATTCTGTCTCGCATATAGGGTTATCGTTACCATCTTTCAAATTCCATATATATGCATTAGTATACTGTATTGTTGTTTTTCTTTCTGGCTTACTTCACTCTGTATAATGGGCTCCAGTTTCATCCATCTCGGTAGAACCGATTCAAATGTAGAACTGCCATATGACCCAGCAATCCCACTGCTGGGCATATACACCGAGGAAACCAGAATTGAAAGAGACGCATGTACCCCAATGTTCATCGCAGCACTGTTTACAATAGCCAGGACATGGAAACAACCTAGATGTCCATCAGCAGACGAATGGATAAGGAAGCTGTGGTACATATACACAATGGAATATTACTCAGCCATTAAAAAAAAAATACACTTCTCTTCTTTTAATAGCTATTTGTAAAGCCTCCTCATACAACCATTTTTCCATTTTGCATTTCTTTTTCTTGAGAACGGTCTTGATCACTGCCTCCTGTACAATATCAGGAACCTCCATCCATAGTTCGTTAGTCCCTCTCTCTATCAGATCTAATCCCTTGAATCTATTTGTCACTTCCACTGTATAATTGTAAGGTATTTGATTTAGATCATACCTGAATGGTCGAGTGGTTTTCCCTACTTTCTTCAATTTAAGTCTGAATTTGGCAATAAGGAGTTCATAATCTGAGCCATAGTCAGATCCCGGTCTTATTTTTGCTGACTGTATAGAGCTTATCCATTTTTGGCTGCAAAAAATATAATCAGTCTGATTTCAGTATTGACCATTTGGTGATGTCCAATGTGTAAAATCTTCTCTTGTGTTCTTGGAAGAGGGTGTTTACTGTGCCCAGTGTATTCTCTGGTTCTTTTACCTTTTTTCATCCAGCTTGAACATCTGGAAGTTCTCAGTTCATGTGTTGTTGAGGTCTAGCTTGGAGAATTTTGAGAATTACTTTGCTAACGTGTGAGATGAATGTAATTGTATGGCATTTTGGACATTCTTTGACATTGCCCTTCTTGGGGACTGGAATGAAAACTGACCTTTTCCAGTCCTGTGGCCACTGCGGAGTTTTCCAAATTTGCTGGCATATTGAGTGCAGCACTTTCACAGCATTGTCTTTTAGGGTTTAAAATAGTTCAGTTAGAATTCCACCACCTCCACTAGCTTTTTTGTAGTAATGTTTCCTAAGGCCCACTTGACTATGCACTCCAAGATGTCTGGCTCTAGGTGAGTGACCACATCATCATGGTTATCTGGGTCATTAAGATCTTTTTTGTATAGTTCTGTGTATTCTTATCCCCTCTTCTTAATATCGTCTGCTTCTTTTAGGTCCATAATGTTTCTGTCCTTTTCGTGCCCATCTTTGCATGAAGTGTTCCCTTGGTATGTCCAATTTTCTTGAAGTGATCTCTAGTCTTCCCATTCTATTGTTTTTCTCTATTTCTTGGCGTTGATCACTTAAGAAGGCTTTCTCATCTCTCCTTGCTATTCTTTGGAACTCTGCACTTGGATATATCTTTCCTTTTTTCCTTTGCCTTTGCCTATACACAGCAAAATGAAATGCACATAATATTCAAAAAGTGGTTTAATCTGAAAATGTCCAGGTATAAACACACTAGCACGTTATCTTTTGCAATTCTTTCCCTCCCACCTCCTCTAAACCACTGAACAATAATAGACAACAATATACTGCTCACAGAAGTGGCTTAACATTTAACATTCCCAAAGACAGTAATTCGTATGAATTTGAACAACAACAAAAAAAATTACACAGTGATATTTCCTACCTCTATATTTGCCATATGTTGGACAATTCTTAACATCTAGACGGACTAGGCATTTCAAATAAGGACTTAATTTGTCCACTATATACAGAGCTGTCTTGAATAAACTGCCAAATATAACAATTATAATCTGAAAATGCCTTCAAAATATGAGCATTCTAGCTGAAGACCCTTCCCTTCTCTCCCTCTTTTCCAACCCAGAAGGCTGTAATGTTTAAATTTTCAGAAGACAATCTTTTCTAGAAACTTTAATGTACAAATTTTATTATTTACTAACTCTATTTTTGTCATACACTGGCAACCTCTTTAACATCTAGAAAGACTTAGATGTTAAATGTTGTAAATTAGGATTCAGTTGTCCATTTTGCACACTATATACAGCAAAGTGAAACAAAATGCATGAACAGGAAAAATAAGAAAACAATGTTTAATCCTTCCTCACTGTGAACATACTGGCACAGAGGTCTGCATTTCCTTCTCCTACCCCCAATTTTGAACCAGTGCACAAAATACAATCTGTACTGTTCCAAGAGATGGTTTGCCTTACCCCACCTCCCATCCCCAACAACATATGAATTTTAACAAAAAGATATTTACAAAAATGTATTTTTATTACCTCTACTTTTAATATATATCAGGCACGTGAGATCATTGTAGTTCAGATGGTAAAGAATCTGCCTGCAATGCAGGAGTACAAGGTTCAATTCCTTGGTCAGGAAGATCCCCTGGAGAATGGAATGGCTACTCACTCCAGTATTCTTGCCTAGAGTATCCCATGGATAGAGGACCCTGAAAAGCTACACGAGGTCACAAAGAGTTGGACAGGACTGAGCAAATAACACACACACACACACATCTCAAAAAAGTACTTGTTAACTATACACACAGTAGTGATGAATAAAATACACACAAAACAATGGCTGTATGGAAATGTCTTCCAAGCATGATCAGTGTTGCATAGAACTTTCTATTCTTCCTCTTCAAGATCTTTCATTCCATGTCCTCCAACCAACTTAACAAAACATGGAATTTGGTGGCCCTAGATATTTGCTCTGGTGACCAAACAGCTCCATTTCAAAAAGTCATTTCCAGAAGATATTTCTTTTTTATAGCTTAAAAAAAGGGGGACAGGGGGCATTTACAAGACATATGATTTTTCTAACTCTATAATATGTTGGCAATCGCTTTTCATTTAGGAGGCCTAGATATAGTGAAAGTTTTCTTTTGAAATGTTGGGGAAAAGTTGAGAGCAGCCTTTTCATGTTATATACATAAGCCTTCTTTCAGCAGCCAGTAAATCTTTCCAAAGGGTGGTGGGCAGCTCCTGTTGGCCACATGGGGTACCTTATTCTGCCATTTCTATCTTCCAATATCAAGGTCTTGGTAGAATGATGACCTACTGGCCTGCTAACGTTCCACCTGTCGCCGACCACAGCTCCATTCACCTTCCGGGCCCATTAAGACCTCTCTCCACTGATGTCCAGACAAAGTGAGGTCTCGTCCAACTGGGACAGAGCAGTCACCTCAGGTCTGCATGGTTCCAAGGACTGAGGGTGGACCAGCTGGCGTCTGCATGCTTTCCTGGGTCCTGAAGACTCTAACAGATCTCCGCGGTATTTGAATGGCTGTCATTCTTCTCATGTTGGCACGCCCAACTCCCAAGCGGGAAACATCCTCAGTGGCCAGGCAGAAGTTTTGCCTAAGCCCAAGCTCTGCAGCATTGAGTGAAGAAATCTAGCTGTCTGCAGGATCCTGGCTCGGAGCAGGGTCTGCTGTCATTAGGTCATGGTGGCAGGGGTGGCGGAGAGGTTCCTGACTGCTTCAATACATAGTCCTCACTAGCTGGCTGCCCTGGTGAGTGCTCTGCAAGACACAACTCAAGACTGTCCTAGGGACCCCATGCCCCCAGTTTACCCACTGACCAGAGGCTGGAGGGCCTGGAGGATCCCAGGGTAGAAGGCCACCATCCACTTCTGGCCATGTTCTCTACTGGAATTCCATATGGTGGTTCTATACCTAGTTTTTAAAGGAATCTCCATATTGTTTTCCATAGTGGTTGTATCAACTTACGTTCCCACCAACAGTGCAAGAGGATTTCCTTTTCTTCACATCCCATAGCCAGTGGGAATTTGCTGTGTGACACAAGGAACACAACCCAGTGCTCTGTGGTAATCTAGAGGGGCAGGATGGGGTGGGAGATGGGAGGGAGACTCAAGACGGAGGGAACATATGTATACCTGTGGCTGACTCATGCTGATGTTAAACCAGCACATTATTGTAAGGCAAATATTTTGCAATTAAAAAAAATATTAAAGAGAAAAAGAGAGAGAGAGACGCACACACACACAAGAGATGCAGATTTTATCCCTGGGTCCAGGAAATCTTCTGAAGAAGGAAATGGCAACCCACTCCAGTATTCCTTCCTGGAGAATCCCATGGACAGAGGAGCCTGGCAGCCTATAGTCAATAGGATCACAAAGAGAAATGGCTGAAGCAACTTGCCGTGAAGTCAGTATGTGGCTTTTGTTTGGTGTATTGAATTCATCTCCATTTAAAGTAATTATGGGTATGTATATCCCTATTACCATTTTATTAATTGTTTTGGGTTTGTTTATGCAGATATTTTGTGTATGTGTCTTGTGTCTCCTGCCTAGAGAAGTCCCTTTAGCATTTGTTGTAAAGCTGGTTTGGTGATGCTGAATTCTCCTAACTTTTGCTTGCCTGTAAAGTTTTTAATTTCTCTATCAAATCTGAATGAGATCCTTGTTGGTTAGAATATTCTTGGTTGCAGATTCCTCCCTCTCATCACTTTAAATATGTCATGTTAAATATCACATTAAATATGTCCCTTCTCTCTTGCAATTTTTCTGTTGAAAAATCAGCTGATAATTTTATGGGTGTTCTCTTGTATGTTATTTGTCATTTTGTTTTTAATATTTTATCTTTGTTTTTAATTTTTGTCAATTTGATTACTATGTTCTTTGATGTGTTCCTCCTTGGGTTTTTCCTGCCTTGGAATCTCTGTGCTTCTTAGACGTGGTTGAGTATTTTCTTTCCTATGTTAGGAACACATTCAGCTGTTATGTCTTCAAATATTTCTCAGATCCTTACTCTCTCTTCTTCTTCTGGGACTCATATAATGTGAATGCTGGCTTATTTAATGTTTTCCCAGAGGTATCTTAGACTATCTTTTTTTCTTTTCATTCATTTTTCTATATTCTGTTTCATGGCACTAATTTCTACCATTCTGTCTTCCAGGTCACTTATCCACTTTTCTACCCCATTTATTCCATTATTGATTTCTTCTAGTGTATTATTTGGGCTTCCCAGGTGGTACTAGTGGTAAAGAACCTGCCTGCCGGTGCAGGAGACTAAGAGACTTGGGTTTGATCCCTGCATTGGGAAGATCCCCTGGAGGAGGGCGTGGCAACCCACTCCGGTATTCTTGCCTGGAAAATCCCATGGAGAAAGGAGTCTGGCAGGCTACAGTCCATAGGGTTTCAGAGTCAGACACAACTGAAGTGACTTAGTAGGCAAGCATGCAGTGTATTATTCATCTATATTTGTTTATTCTTTACTTCTTCTAGGTCTTTCTTAAGCATTTCTATATTTCCTCCATCCTGTGGAAGTCCTGTAATCAAATTCCACTAGACTTCAAAATCAGATTCCCTAGGGATTTCTGGTCCTTTTACCAGATCCCTAAGCTGGGAAGCCTGATGTGGAGAGCAGAACCTTGACAACATTGGAAGAACTTCTTTTGTATTATTGTTCTCCAAATTATGGGTCATTCACCCAGCCAGTATGATATTTGGTTTATTATAGCATCTCTTGACCATCTCATTTGGGTTTCTCTCTTGTCTTTGGACATGGGGTATAATTTTTTGGTATGTTTCAGCAATCTCCTGATGATGGTTGTGACTTTGGTGCTCTTGCAGGAGGAGGTAAGCTGATGTCCTTTTACTCTGCCATCTTGAACCAATTTCTACATTTTCTTCATTGCTGTTTCTGTGCGTAGGGTTATAATTAATTTTTGTATTTTTAATGCAGCTATCTTGTATATGGTTTCCATCAATTTCTTATAAATTGCATTTAATAGTTCAGGAAGACCATCATCTAATATATGAGTTATGAAAAAAATTCCTTTTCAATCCCTTTACCTCATATTGGTTTTCTGCTGTCTCTCTCTTTGGTTAGCAGTATACTGGATATTTTTAATTCTGTTCCTTATCTTAAAGTGATTGACTCCAACATTTCACCTTAGGTGAAATCATTGCTATAGTCTTTCAGTAGGTAAACTTCCTTAGGTCAAGAATGATTTATTTTCCATTTTCAGCATGCAATGAGTTTTATCTCTTAAGTGTGTTAAATTCTACTCAATATATTTTTTGGATAAGATTAGGTGGATTTTTCTCCTTTAATCAATGTAATACAGTGATTATATTAACAGATTTTTCTAAAGTTAACAATTCGTACATCCTAGAACAAATCCTACTTGTACTCTCTAGAAAAAACACCTCTTTGTTACAAGTAAAGGAGTATGTGTTGCATCTCTAGGGAAAGGTGCCTAAAGAGGCATATCCAGGCTTATAGAGACCTGAAGCTTATTTAATTTGTCTTTCTATAATAATAAAAAGCATGTAGATTTATGAATAAAAAGGAGCTATAAATGCAAATACATATTTGAAACAAAAAGGAAACCATAATAAATCAGAATATTATAAAGCTGATAAATATCCTAAATATAACAAATTCTAGGACTGTAACTTAACTCTTTTATTCTTCAACTGCTAGTGATACAGCACTTCAAACTTTTTTTTTTTCCCCAACTTTTGGCTACGTGATCTTAAATCTGCCTTTTAGGACAGTTCAGTTCAGTCGCCCAGCCATCTCTGAATTTTTATGACCCCAATGACTTCATCACGCCAGGATTCCCTGTCCATTACCAACTCCTGAAGCTTGCTCAAACTCATGTCAATCAAATTGGTAACGCCATCCAACAATCTCATCCTCTGTTCTCATCCTCTGTCGTCCCTGTCTTCTCCTGTCTTCAATCATTCCCAGCATCAGGGTCTTTTTTAATGAGTCAGTTATTTGCATCAGATCACCAAAGTATTGAAGCTTCAGCTTCAGAATCAGTCCTTCAAATAAATATGCAGGATTGATTTGCTTTAAGATTGGCTTGTTTGATCTCCTCGCCGTCCAAGGGTCTATCATGCGTCTTCTCCAACACCACATTTCAAAAGCATCAATTCTGGGGTGCTCGCCTTCTTGATGATCCAACTCTCACATCCTAACATGACTACTAAAAAAACCATAGCTTTGCCTATAATGACCTTTGTTGGCATAGTAATGTTTCTGCTTTTTAATATGCTGTCTAGGTTGATCATAGCTTTTCTTCCAAGGTGCAAGTGTCTTTTAATTTCATGGCTGCATTCACCATAAGCAGTGATTTAGAGCTCAAGAAAATAAAATTTGTTATTGTTTCCATTGTTTCCACAGTTACTTGGCCTGAAGTGATGGGACTGGATGCTATGATCTTAGTTTTTTGAATGTTGAGTTTTAAGTCAGCTTTTTCACTCATTTCTTTCACTTTCATCAACAGGGTCTTTAGTTCCTCCTCACTTTCCACCATAAGAGTGGTGTCATCTGCATATCTGAGGTTATTGATATTTCTCCCTGCAATCTTGATTCCAGCTTGTGCTTTATCCAGTCCAGCATTTTGCATGATGTACTCTGCCTAGAATTAAATAAGCAGTGTAACAATATGCAGCCTTGATACACTGCTTTCTCAATTTGGAACCAGTCCGCTGTACCATGTCCTGTTCTAACTGTTGCTTGTTGGCCTATATACAGGTTTCTCAGGGAGCAGGTAAGGTGAACTGCTTTTCCCATCTCATTAAGAATTTTTCACAGTTTGTTGTGATCCACACGGTCAAAAGCATTAATGTAGTCAATGAAGCATAAGTAGATGTTTTTCTGGATATCTCGTGTTTTTACTATGATCCAACGGATGTTGGAAATTTGTTCTCTGGTTCCCTTGCCTTTTCTAAATCCAGTTTGAACATCTGGAAGTTCTTGGTTCATGAACTGTTAAAGCCTAGCTTGGAGAATTTTGAACATTACTTTGCTAGAATGTAAAATGAGTGCAAATGTGTGATAGTTTAAACATGTTTGGCACTGCCTTTCTTTGGGAATGTAATGAAAACTGATTTTTTCCAGTCCTGTGGCCACTGCTGAATTTTCCTAATTTGTTGGCATATTGTGTGTAGCACTTTAGGAGCATCAATTTTAGGATTTGAAACATCTCAGCTGGAATTCCATCACCTTCACTAGCTTTGATCATAGTGATGCTTCCTACAGCCCACCTAACTTTGCACTCCATGATGTTGGCTCTAGGTGAATGATCACACTATCATTGTTACCCTAGGTCATTAAGATCTTTTTTGTACAGTTCTTCTGTGTATTCTTTATCCTTGTCACCTCTTCTGAATATCTTCTGCTTCTTTCAGGTCCATACATTTTCTGTCCTTTATTGTGCCTGTCTTTGCATGAAATATTCCCTTAGTATGTATAATTTTCTTGAAGATATCTCTAGTCTTTCCCATTCTATTATTTTCCTCTATTTCTTTGCATTGTTCACTTAGGAAGGGTTTATTTTCTCTCCTTGCTATTCTTTGGAACTCTGCATTCAGATAGGTATATCTTTCCTTTTCTCCTCTGTGTTTTTGCTTTGCTTCTTTTCTCGGCTATGTATAATGCCTCCTCTGACACCCATTTTGCGTTTTTGCATTCCTTTTTCTTGGGGATGGTTTTCATTACTGCTTCCTGTACAGTGTTTTGAACCTCTGTCCATAGATCTTCAGGAACTTTGTCTATCAGAATTAATCCCTTGAATCTGTTTGTCACTTCCAGCATATAACTGTGAAGGATTTGATTTAGTTCATACCCAAATGGCCTAGTTGTTTTCTCTACTTTCTTCATTAAGTCTGAATTTCTCAGTAGAAGTACATGATCTGAGCCACAGTCAGCTGCCATTCTTGTTTTTCCTGAGTGTATAGAGCTTCTCTATCTTCATCTGCAAAGAATATAATCAATCATTTGATTTTGCTATTGACCATCTGGTGATGTCCAGGTATAGTCTTCTCTTGTGTTGTTGGAAGAGGATGTTTGCTATGATCAGTGTGTTTTCTTGACAAAACTCTGTTAGCCTTTGCCCTGCTTCATTTTGTACTCCAAGGCCAATCTTGCCTGTTACTACAGGTATCTATTGACTTCCTACTTTTGCATTGCAGTCCCCTATGATGAAAAGGACATCTTTTTAAGGTGTTAGTTCTATAAGTCCTTGTAGGACTTCATAGTACCGTTCAACTTCAACTTCTTTGGCATTAGGGGTTGGGGCAAAGACTTGGATTGCTGCAATATTGAGTGGTTTGCCTTGGAAATGAGCTGAGATTATTCTGTCGTTTTTGAAATTGCACCCAAGTCCTGCATTTTGGACTCTTGTTGAGTATGAGGGCTACTCCATTTCTTCCTAGGGATTCTTGCCCACAGTAGTAGATATAATGGTCATCTGAATTAAATTCACCCATTCTGGTCAATTTAAGTTCATTGATTCCTAAAATTCAGTGTTCACTCTTGCCATCTCCTGTTTGACCCCTTCCAATTTACCTTGATTTATAGACCTTACATTCCAGATTCCTATGAAATATTGCTCTTTACAGCATTAGACTTTAATTTCACCACCAGACACATCCACAAATGGACGTTGTTGTCACTTTGGCCCAGGCTCTTCACTCCTCTGGAGCTATTTCTCTGCTCTTCTCCTGTAGCATATTGGACACCTACTGACCTGGGGAGCTCACATCTTTTTGCCTTTTCATAGTGTTCACGGGGTTCTCAAGGCAAGAATGCTGAAGTGGTTTTCCCATTCCTTTCTCCAGTGGGACACATTTTGTCAGAACTCTCACCCATGACCCAGTCTTCTTGGATAAAACTATGGTGGATTAGAAAGATGTGCACTCATCTTCTCCTGTGAGAACACCAAAATTGCACCTAGCTGCCGAACAACAGCAGAATGTTGGAGAATCGACAGGAGAATGTTTGGTCATACCAAATATGTGTGTGTGTGTGTGTGTGTGTGTGTGTGTATCCTCTGTGTCCAAGGAAAAAGTAAAAGCCCCAACAAGACAGTAGGAAGGGTACAACTGTATTTTAAAATCAAATCTCAGGCCTTCCAGAGATGTTCTGAGGGTGCAAAGAAAATCCTGTTCACACCAGGTGTCAGGCAAAGGAACAATGGCCCCCATTCCCCATAAGAGATTGAGCCAGACATGACTTTGAGTAGTGTCTCCTGTGGAGGCATGGGTCTGCCACAGGGACTGGGGCTCTGGTTGCAGCAGATCTAGAAGGCATGGATGTAGCAAAAATCCTCTTAGAAGATGTTGCCATTAGCTCCAGTATAGGGCTGCCAAGCAAATGACCCACAAACTGGAGAACAATTATACCAAAGAAGTGCTTGCACTGCTGCAAAATTCTAGGGCCCACAACAGATTTCCCCACATGGGTACCCAGCAAAAAGACTGAGAATTCCAAGAGAATTTGACTTTGATTAGAGAACTTCCACGGGACTGGGGAAACAGACTCTTGGAGAGGACAACAAAACCTTGTTGAGCATAAAGCAGAGAAATTGCTCTTTAGACAAATATCCCATCACTCAAGCATCAAAAATAATGGTACCCTTCAACACAGATACTACTGGAGGCTAGTACTTTTTCCCTTGTAGTTGATATACCCACTGTGTTAATTCTCACCATGAAAAATATGAGAAATTTTCCTTTGGTATGGTTCCAGGGGAGTTTATAAATTACAAACAGAAAATGACTCATCTTACATTTGATTGACAAATTGTATTGCCCAACTTTATCATCAAGTGATTTTTTTTTCATGAAAACAACAATAGATAGAATTTATTAAATATGTTAAATCACTGAGCTATGTGTTTTCCAACAATTTTCACAGTGGGAATAGTCATCCTGGATATAATTTCCAGCTTTTACATGTCAATTCAATAAGCCTCTCAGTGTAAAGTCACACTTAGAATTTTTTAATTCCAAAGTTAATACAAGTTTCATTAGGGCAAAGTGATTGCCTCTCCAAGTTTCCATCCATCTTTGACTGACAAAATATTGCCAGAGAATACACTACGGGGAATTCTAAAAGTGGTTTTCTAAAACATAACTTCAGCTGGCTTTGCCAGAATAAACATATACTCATAATGCATAACCAGTCTGCAGGAGGAATTCCTTACTTCCTACAACATATTTCATGTGTTTATTTGGAAAAATGATTTCCACATCAATTTTAATATATGAGTTTTGCTTTTATTCTCCCTTCCTTTTTATTTTTAGGCTAAAAGGAATTTCTATAGTATTTTTAGAGTGTATTTATATTTATTTTAGAATATTTATTACAGTATGTCTTGTTGTTTGACTGGTTCAGGGGACAATGGTGAAGTCTTCATTAATTCAGGACACTAGTATGCCCAGGTGCATACTGTAGCTCCAAGTCAGATTCAAAGCTGCTTTTCATATCTCCAATTATCCTTCCAGTTGCCCTTTACCTGATGGTTGAGTAGTTTTCCACCTCAGAGATACCATTGACCAGCCCTCTCACCATTTACAACAGAAAATCATAAGTATCTAAAGATGTTATAAATTTCACTAAGATTAGGGTTTCAAGTGCTCACCAGAAAGCATAACCTAAAGTTTATGAAGTAGATATGAAGGAATCTATACAGTGCTTGGCACAGAGAAAATGCTATATATATTCATTTTATTCCTTGAATTGCCTGATTTGCATCTCCTGCATATATGAAACAAAAGAACTGTTATTTCAGGAAAAATAATCTAAGGGAGCATACTATATTCCTATAGATATTCTGAACTCTATCTCAGAGCTACTTGGATTGTAAATTTACCGTGCATAGTCTCTTGGCCAGTGATTATCTGGTCTGTTCCAAGAAGTTCTAAAACTTCACAAATTATCTTCCAGGGTTTTCTGAAAGGCTTAAAGGTTTTAAAAGCCATAGGTCTCTAAGACATTTCATAACATTGGGATAAAAATCACTGCTGCTTTGAATCAAACTGTTACAATGGAAAAACAAGGAGTCTTGAAGATTCAGCTAATTTCAGTTCAGGTTTCCAATTTCATTGCTTACCTGATGTCTGATCTTAAGAAATATATTGCACATCTTTATGCTTGCTGGCTTTCCTATGTAAAATGTAGACATCTTTATTATTTCCACTGGGCTATTGTTACAAGGATATAAACATAACAACTTGAAGAGCAGTGAATTGAACTCTATCTATTTCTCTCATCTATGGATTCCCATCCAGCTGGAGTTACCCAGTACATAGAGCTGCATGCTTCTGAGCTTGTTATTCTCCTGGTTTGAGTCTGAATATTTTTGTTTTGCTATCAAAATTTCACATTTGCCTCTTCCCTTTCATATAAATTTGTAACTGTAGATGACTTCTTTAGCCAGTGTTCTGAATCTTTATGCCTTCCTTTTGCCTCATTACTGTTAGTATGGACGACTCTTAACTAGAATCTTCTTTTTAATTTTCTCAAGTCTTCAACTCCCAAAACATGGCAGCAGGTATTCCTTAAAATAATGTTGAACACAACCATTCAAAATAAGTTGGAGACATATTAATATTGTTAGAAATATTTAGAAAAGCCAGACAATTTTGAAAAAAAATGGAAAAAAAATATTGCCGTTCACTTTGCATCATATTAAGATAAATTATAAAAGTATAATACAATTATTTCACAAACTTACATCATGCCACCATTTTAGACCTTTGGTAATTTTACTTTACACTCAAATTGAGCTCTCATTCAATATTGATATTTACCAGTGATTAAAAATTTAACAGAACTGGTATTATTTAATTCTGTGATTTTGCTTTCATTTCTGTGGTGAAGGAAAGTGCGGTTATTTATCATTGTAAAGCACCAGACAAGGAGTCCAGGATAGCCAATGTTTGAAAAGCCTATACTCCCCATTGGGTTTCCACAAAAAAGTTTTAAAGGCAAGGTGAAGGAGGAGGAGTTCCAGAATATATGATCAGCTTGTGCAAAATTCTTTGATTGGCTGAAGGAAAAGTAATAGGGCAAGGTCACAGGGGTTAACATGATCAATCTTTAGGCTCCTGCCAATCTGGGGCCTGTCTCATGGTCATGCTCATCAAGTAGTTAATTTCTTCCATTTGGTGGGGTTTTTAGCATCTGTAAAACAACTCAAGAAATTTGCATTGCATGCTATTTTCTAGCTACTCCAGAGAGGAGCTAAGCAGAAGATACCAGGGAGGGTTCTGTTCTGGGAAGGCCTCATAGAGTTCTGCTCAGTTATAATCCCCCATCTTTTCTTTGGTACTCTTCATTCCTGAGGGGAACTGGAGTGATGACTGCTCTGATTATTTGCTACATGAGGGCAAAGGAAATTTTTCAGGATTATAAGAGAGAAAGTTATTGATATTCATTTCAAAGAAAACTTGATAGTCTTTGGAACTCTGCATTCAGATGGATATATATCTTTCCTTTTCTCCTTTGCCTTTCATGTCTCTTCTTTCCTCAACTATCACTATACTGTAGTAGATTTATAATACTTTTCAGACAAATAATACATGACAAACAAATACAAAAAATAAATAAAATATTTTTAACTTTACAATAGAGTACCTTGAAAAGTACAGTAGTACGTAGTACAACAGCAGGCATACAGAGAATGGCATTGAGTGAATAAGAAAAAAGAGTTACTGACCAGAAGAGTGAGAAGATGTGAGAGATGGTAGAGATGAAGTATCCTCAGCAATTGGAGATGGAGGGCAAACTGCAAAGATCTACAAAAAAATCATGAACAACTGTGGGCACAGATTCTTCTGAAGCCTATTAATGATAATGATCATAAACTCATGCCAAGAAAAGTCAATGTTTTTATGGCCTTGTGTATGTTATAGTTCTTCCAAAATTGTTGCAAGCTTGTTCCTGATTCATCACTTGCATCCCCTGCCTGAAAAAGTGTGATATAAATAATATTTCTTGAAAACCACTATAACACCTTAGTCCATAGGTTGAGTGAGGAATATAGTATTCAGTGACAGATGCACTACTCTGACATTGAGATGAAAATCATCCATGAATGGGGGCTGGCCAGGAGTTTTCCCTTGCAACAAAAGAATATTGAATGGGATGCTTTGTTCAAACAATATTTTCTCTGTCTCTGGTATAAAGTGGTGGAATAACCAGTCCTGGAAAATTACCTGTGTGATCCAGGCTTTGGGGTTACCCTTCCATATAACAGGAAGAGAGATTTTGGCTATGTTTTTCAGGACTCTTGGGTTCTCTGAATGATAAACTAAGAGAGGCTTCAATTTCAGATCACCAGAAGCATTGTCACCAAACAACAGAGTTAGTCTATTCTTTGAGAATAGACTTCACATGTTCCATTATCTTGTCTTTGTTGTTTAGAATTGTGCCAATGGTTGAATGATTCATATTATTATAATAATGTGTGATGTCTACCATCTTTTCACCTCTCTCCATTTTCTAATTATTTTCACTTTTGTTCCTATTGTTATTACTTGGCACTTAGTAGTATGAGCTACAACATCATTGCTTTTACACTTGCTTCCAGAAACCCTGGTTTGAAATAAAGATGCTATACTACTGTACTCTATACAGTACTATACAGTCAAGTGCAAAAAAACACAAACACTGGAACAGGATGCACACATGTGAAAATGTATGCCAGATGTGTGAACTAACATGTGATTAGAAATGCAAATGGTCAATATCAAAATCAGATTGATTATATTCTTTGCATTCAAAGGTGGAGAAGCTCTATATAGTCAACAAAAACAAGACAAGGAGCTGACTGTGGCTCAGATTGTGAACTCCTTTTTGCAAAATTCAGACTTAAACTGAAGAAAGTAGAGAAAACCACTAGACCATTTAGGTATGAACTAAATCAAATCCCTTACGATTATACAGAGGAAGTGAGAAATAGATTCAAGAGATTAGATTCGATAGAGTGACTGAAGAACTATGGACGGGGGTTCATGACACTGTACAGGAGACAGTGATCAAGACCATCCACAAGAAAAAGAAATGCAAAAAGGCAAAATTGTTGTCTGAGGAGGCCTTACAAATATCTGAGAAAAGAAGAGAAGCTAAAGGCAGAGGAGAAAAGGAAAGGTATACCCATCTGAATGCAGAGTTCCAAAGAATAACAAGAAGACAAAAGAAAGCCTTCCTCAGTGATCAATGCAAAGAAATAGAGGAAAACAATACAATGGGAAAGACTAGAGATCTCCTCAAGAAAATTAGAGGTACCAAGGGAATATCTCATGCAAAGATTGGCACAATAAAGGACAGAAATGGCATGGACCTAATAGAAGGAGAAGATATTAAGAAGAGGTGGCAAGAAAGCACAAAAGAACTGTACAAAAAAGACTTTCGTGACCCAGGTAACCAGAATGGTGTGATCACTCACGTAGAGCCAAACATCCCGGACTATGAAGTCAAGTGGGCCTTAGGAAGCATCACTACGAACAAAGGTAGTGGAGGTGATGGAATTCCAGCTGAGATATTTCAAATCTTAAAAGATGATGCTATTAAAGTGTTGCACTCAATATGCCAGCAAATTTGGAAAACTCAGCAGTGGCCACAGGACTGGAAAAGGTCAGTTTTCATTCCAACCCCAAAGAAAAGCAATGCCAACGAATGTTCAAACTACTGCACAATTGCACTCACAATGCATCTTACATGCAAGTAAAGTAATGCTCAAATTCTCCAAACCAGTTTTCAACAGTATGTGAACCGTGACTTCCAGATGTTCAAGCTGGATTTAGAAAAGACAGAGGAACTAGAGATCAAATTGCCAACATCCGTTGAATCACTGAAAAACACAAGAGAGTTCCAGAAAAATATCTACTTCTGCTTTATTGAGCACACCAAAGCCTTTGACTGTGTGGATCACAGTGAACTGTGGATATTTTTCAAGAGATAGGAATACTAGACTACCTTACCTGGTTCCTGAGAAATCTGTATGCAGGTCAAGAATCAACATTTAGAACAGGACATGGAACAATAGACTGGTTCCAAATCAGGAAAGGAATATATCAAGGTTGTATATTGTCACCCTGCTTATTTAACTTATACGCAAAATATATCATGTGAAATGCTGTGCTGGATGAAGCACAAGCTGGAGTCAATATTGCAGGGAGAAATATCAATAACCTCAAATATGCAGATGATACCACCCTTCTGGCAGAAAGTGAAGAAGAACTAAAGAGCCTGTTGATGAAAGTGAAAGAAGAGAGTGAAATAGTTGGCTTAAAACTCAACATTCAGAAAACTAAGATCATGGCATCCAGTTCTATCACTTCCTGGCAAATATATGGGGAAACAATGGAAACAGTCACAGAATTTTATTTTGGGGGGCTCCAAAATCACTGTAGATGGTGACTACAGCCATGAAATTAAACAAAAAGATGCTTGCTCCTTGGAAGAAAATCTATGACCAATCTTGACAGCATATTAAAAATCAGAGACATTACTTTACCAGTAATGGTCTGTCTAGTCAAAGCTATGATTTTTCTAGTAGTCATGTATGGATGTGAGAGTTGGACTATAAAGAAAGCTCAGCACCAAAGAATCGAAATTTTTGATCTGTGGTGTTGGAGATGACTCTAGAGTCCCTTGGACTACAAGGAGATCAAGCCAGTGAATCCTAAAAGAAATTAGTCCTGATTATTCATTGGAAGGACTGATGCTGAAGCTGAAATTCTAATTCTTTGAACACCTGATACGAAGAACTGACTCATCTGAAAAGACCCGTATGCTGGGAAAGATTGAAGACAGGAGGAGAAGCGGATGACAGAGGATGAGATGGTTGGATGGCATCACCGACTCAATGGACTTGAGTTTGAGCAAGCTCCGGGATCTGGTGATGGACAGGGAAACCTGGCATGCTGCAGTCCATGTGGTGACAAAGAGTCAGACACAACTGAACGACTGAACCAACTGAATTGAGACATGCAAATGCATGTTGGCATCTTTGAAACTTCACAACTTGAAGGTTTATATGCAGAGCACTTAAAATTATTTGTCTTCTGATACCCGAATGGCTGCTGCCTTCCCTGGGTCTATCATGCTAAATTTACTTTTTTTACCTTAATGCTAAATTTGCTTTTCATATATATGTCTAGTTATCCATGTTGGGGGAAAACTAATCATACACAGTTATTATCTCAGAGGTGTGTTAGTCAAGAAATATTATACAGGCTATGCATTTTATCAATTATACCCTATTTTACACTAGCATTTTATATGTGCTTTCAGCAATTGACTTAAAACAAACAGTGTTAAGATCATGAATAGTTATACTCTGTGACCACTCCACTAAGGAATTCTCTTCACATTCTAAACATTTACCACATCAGTGTGGTTTAAAGTAAAACTATAACTTTCCATGTTGGTAGGGAGAAAACATTTGGCAAATGGTAGTATGCTACATCTTACAGGCTTGTGCAAGACTTCTGGTTCAGCTGCCCACCACTGCTGTCTTCTTCTCATCGTTGTGCAGGTGTCATTTTGGGTCAGCAGTCCCCTCTGCACATGAGTACAATGGAGGGGCCCTTCTCAAGTGGGAAATACAAGTTGAAGAGTCAGTTTCATTCAGTTTTACTGCACATAAGATAGTTAAGTGTACTTGATAAGGGTTATTTTATCTAGATTGGAGACAGTTCTTTAACTGAGGCCCATTTCAGCTGCATAATCTCCTGGTTGCAGGTCATGGGGCATCAAATCCTCATCTAAAGATAAACTGCTATGATTAGCTTCAGAAACAGAGTATTCTCTTAGGAATTCAACCAAACTTTACAGTGATATAACAAAACAGCAAAGGGCCATCTGGGAAGTGAGTGTTAGGCAGTAAATACTGACCTCAATTAACAAATCTAGAGTGTAATATCCATTGAAATGTAATTATTGTCCCTCTAACGTTACCCTCATTTTTATCCATGTGACTACATTAAGGCTAATTTGCCTCCACATAGGTTTCTTTAAATTCACTGGGGTAGGACTTTTCATAAGGAATCTCAGACTGAACTTTAAAAAGGTCTTTCAAGGTCAAGAAAGCCACAATCAGGGCTTGTCAAGGTTTTGCCTTATAGATTTTGGTGAATTTCTCTTTTTCTGGAGTCCCAAAATACTTTGAAATTCTTGTGTCTGTTAGGAGACGGCATTACTTATTTACCTGGTTAAGCTGCTGGGAATCTAAAGGGGATTCTGTATGTGCATGATAAGTCACTTCAGTCATGTCCGACTCTGTGCAACCCTATGGGCTGTAGCCTGCCAGGCTCCTCTGCCCATGGGATTCTGTAGCCAAGAATACTGGAATGGGTTGCCATGCTCTCTCCTCCAGAGAATCATCCCCTCCCTGGGATTGAACTCATGTTTCCTGCATCTCCTGCAAGCAGGCAGATTCTTTACCACTGAACCACTAGGAAAGCCCTTTAAATTTTACTTAAAAAGATAAGATTTGAAAAGTTGCTGCAAATCATAATTAGCTTAAGGGGAAAGGATTCCCTGTATCTGGAAAATAAATTAAAACCCAGTAATATTTCAGGTAAAAATCCAAGTTATAATATTTATCATTATCCAATCCCATGTAACTGATCTTTTCTGCTAATGGTTTTGTGAAATCACAATTTCCATTAGACTTTTTACAGTTCTTAGCCAGTTCAGAAGTATAATCTGAATGTTATCAGAAACCTGTACTTGTCAAAAAGTCTTTCTATAAATCTTCTTGAAGATGAAGCACTTTTGCAAAGCATCAGCTAACCTGTCTATGAATGACAAAATACTTAAAAAGATAAGGTTAAAGCTTGAATTACAATGTTTTTGACAAAGAAATTTAACCAAGTTGCTATGACATACAATATTTCAAGATAACTGAAATTAATGACTGATAATATTATATGACAGGACATTCCCAAGTTTCATAAACTTAATATAATTTCTAGAATGTCTATATTAATGAAATTTACCCATACAGTATAATCTGAAGAGGTTTATCATTCATTTGACAAAGTTTCCTATATGATTTAACATAGAAAAAAAATCCTAGTTTATTGTTTCTCTCTGAGATGACTTAGGGGCTCTCAGAAGTATTCCAACGTTAGCTGGAGGTCAAAAGAAATTTAATTAGAGTTTGATAGGAAGTTTGTCAAAAATATTAAAAGGATTCTCAATCACTTGAGTCAGAGTCATTTCTGACTATTTGCGACCCCATGGAATGCAGGACGCCAGGCTTCCCTGTCCATCGTCAGTTCCTGGAGTTTGCTCAAACGCATATCCAAAAAGTCAGTGACGCTATCCAACCATATCATCCTCTGTCGTCCGTCTCTTCCTATCTTCAGTCTTTCCAAGCATCAGGATCTTTTCCAATGAGTCAGTTCTTCGCATCAAGTGGCCAAAGTATTGGAGTTTCAGCTTTAGCGTCAGTCCTTCCAATGAACATTCAGGATTAATTTCCTTTAGGTTGGACTGGTTGGATTTCCTTGCAGTCCAAGGGACACTCAAGAGTCTTCTCCAACACCACAGTTCAAAAGCATCAATTCTTCGGCGCTCAGCTTTCTTTATAGGCCAACCCTCACATCCATACATGACTACTGGAAAAAACATAGCTTCAATTAGACAGAACTTTGTTGGCAAAGTAATGTCTCTGATATTTTATATGCTGTCTACGTTGGTCATAGCTTTTCTTTCATGGAGCAAGCATCTTTTAATTTCATGGCTGCAATCACCATTTGCAGTGATTTTGGAGCCCAAAAAATAAAGTCTGTCACCATTTCCACTGTTTCCCCATCTATTTGCCATGAAGTGATGGAACCAGATGCCATGATCTTAGTTTTCTGAATGTTGAGTTTTAAGACAACTTTTTCACTCTCCTCTTTCACTTTCATCAAGAGGGTCCTTAGTTTTTCTTTACTTTCTGCCATAAGGTTGGTGGCATCTGCATATCTGAAGTTATTGATATTTCTCCCGGCAATCTTGATTCCAGCTTGTGCTTCCTCCAGGCCAGCGTTTCTCATGTTGTACTCTGCATATAAGTTAAATAAGCAGGGTGACAATATATAACCTTGACGTACTCCTTTCCCTATTTGGAACCAGTCTGTTGTTCCATGTCCAGTTCTAACTGTTGCTTCCTTGAACTGCATACAGATTTCTCAAGAGGCAGGTCAGGAGGTCTGGTATTCCCATCTCTTTCAGAATTTTCCACAGTTTGTGGTGATCCACACAGTCAAAGGCTTTGGCATAGACAATAAACAGAAATAGATGTTCTGCTGGAATTCTCTTGCTTTTTTGAAAATCCAACGGATGTTGGCAATTTGATCTCTGGTTTCTCTGCCTTTTCTAAAACCAGCTTGAACATCTGGAAGTTCACGGTTCACGTATTGCTGAAGCTTGTCTTGGAGAATTTTGAGCATTACTTTACTAGCGAATGAGATGAGTGCAATTCTGCAGTAGTTTGAACATCCTTTGGGATTGCCTTTCTTTGAGAATGGAATGAAAACTTACCTTTTAAGGCCTGTGGCCACTGCTGAGTTTTCCAAATTTACTGGCATACTTGCACAGCATCATCTTTTAGGATTTGAAATAGCTCAACTGGAATTCCATTACCTCCACTAGCTTTGTTCATAGTGATGCTTCCTAAGGCCTACTTGACTACACATTCTAGGATGTCTGGCTCTAGGTGAGTGATCATACCATCGTGATTATCTGGGTCAAGAAGATATTTTTTGCATAATTCTTCTATGTATTCTTGCCACCCCTTCTTAATATCTTCCGCTTCTGTTAAGTTCATACCATTTCTGTCCCTTATTGGGCCCACCTTGGCATGAAATATTCCCTTAGTATCTCTAATTTTCTTGAAGAAATCCTAGTCTTTCCCATTCTATAGATTTCCACTGTTTCTTTTCACTTATCATTGAAGAAGGCTTTCTTATTTCTCCTTGCTATTCTTTGGAACTCTGCATTCAAATGGGTATATCTTTCCTTTTCTCCTTTGGTTTTCACTCTTCTTCTTTTATCAGCTATTTGTAAGGCCTCTTCTGATAGCCATTTTGCTTTTTTGCATTTATTTTTCTTGGGGATTATCTTGATCTCTGTCTCCTGTACAATGTCAGGAACCTCTGTCCAGGTACTCTGTCTATCAGATCTAATCCCCTGAATCTATTTCTCATGTCCACTGTATAATTGTAAGGGATTTGATTTAGGTCATACCTGAATGGCCTAGTGTTTTTCCCTACTTTCTTCAATATAAGTCTGAATTTGGCAATAAGAAGTTCGTGATCTGAGCCACAGTTGGCTCCTGGTCAGTCATGTTTTTGCAGACTGTATAGAGCTCTCCACCTTTGGCTGCAAAGAATATAATCAATCTGATTTCGGTGTTGGCCATCTGGTGATGTCCATGTGTAGAGTCATCTCTTGTGTTGTTGGAAGAGGGCGTTTGTTGTAGCCAGTGCATTCTGTTGACAAAACTCTATTAGTCTTTGCCCTGTTTCATTCTATACTCCAAGGTCAAATTTTCCTGTTACCCCAGGTGATTCTTGACTTCCTATTTTTGCATTCCAGTCCCCTATATTGAAAATGACATCCTTTTTGGGTATTAGTTCTAGAAGGTCTTGTAGGTATTCGTAGAACTGTTCAACTTCAGCTTCTTCAGCGTTACTGGTCAGGGCATAGACTTAGATTACCATGGTATTGAATGGTTTGCCTTGGAAATGAACGGAGATCATTTTGTTGTTTTTGAGATTGCATCCGAGTAGTTTATTTTGGACTCTTGTTGACTATGATGGCTACTCCACTCCTTCTAAGGGATTCTTGCCCACAGTCATAGGTATATTAGTCATGTCAGTTAAATTCACCCCTTCCAGTCCATTTTAGTTCGCAGATTCCTAAAATGTAGACGTTCACTCTTGTCATCTCCTGTTTGACCACTTCCAATTTGCCTTGATTCATGGACCTAATATTCCAGGTTCCTACGCAGTCACCAGTAACATCCACAACTTGGTGTTGTTTTCTCTTCAGCTCCATCTCTTCATTCTTTCTGGAGTTATTTCACCACTGATCTTCAGTAGCATATTTGGCACCTACCAGCTTGGGGAGTTTGTCTTTCAGTGTCCTATCTTTTTGCGTTTTCATACTGTTCAGGGGATTCTCATGGCAAGAATATTGAAGTGGTTTGCCATTCCCTTCTCCAGTGGACCACATTTTGTCAGAACTCTCCACCATGTCCTATCCATCTTGAGTGGCCCTACAGGGCATGGTTCATAGTTTCACTGAGTTAAGCAATGCTGTGGTCCATGTGATCAGATTGGTTAGTTTTCTGTGATTGTGGTTTTCAGTCTGTCTGCCCTCTGATGGAGAAGGACAAGAAGCTTATGGAAGCTTCCTGATGGGAGGGACTGACTGAAGGGGAAACTGGGTCTTGTTATGATGGGCAGGGCCATGCTCAGTAAATGTTTAATCTAATTTTCTGTTGATGCGTGGAACTGTGTTCCCTCCCTGCTATTTACCTGAGGCCAAACTATGGTGTAGATAATGAAGATAATGTTAACCCCCTTTAAAATATCCCATGGATGTACTGCTATACTCACTGCCCCCAACTCTGCAGCAGGCCACCATGCACCCAAGCCTCCACTAGAGACTCCTGGACACTCCCAGGCAAATCTGCATCAGTCTCTTCCAGGGTCACTGATCCTTTCTCCTGGGTCCTGGTACATATAAGGTTCTGTTTGTGCCCTGCAAGAGTTTATTTCCCAGCCCTGTGTAGGTTCTGGTAGCTCTGTGGTGGGGTTAATGGTGACCTCCTCCATTATGGAGGAGGCATAAGCCATACCCAAGTCTGCCACGCGCAGAGCCCCTGCCCCAGTGGCAGTCCACTGCTAACCCATGCCTTCACAGGAGACACTCAAAGACAGTTCTGTCTCAGTCTCTGTGAGGTCCCTGGGTCCTGGTGTGCACAAGGTTTATTTGAGCCCTCTGAGGCAGTAATGGGATTTGATTCTAACCTGTATCATACTTATTAATAATTACCTTAAATGTAAGTGGGTTGAATGCCCCAACCAAAAGACAAAGACTGGCTGAATGGATCCAAAAACAAGACCCTTATATTTTCTGTCTACAAGGGACCTACCTCAAACCAAGGGACACATATAGACTGAAAGTGAAGGGCTGGAAAAAGATATTTCTTGCAAATGGAGATGAAAAGAAAGCAGGAGTAGCAATTCTCATATCAGATAAAATAGAGTTTGAAATAAAGATCATGAAAAGAGACAAAAGACACTACTTGATCAAAAAATCAATCCGAGAAGATGTAACAATTATAAATATATATGCATCCAACATAGGAGCACCACAATACTTAAAGCAAATGCTAAGAAGTATGAAGGGGGAAATCAACAGTAACACAATAATAATGGGAGACTTTAATATCCCACTCACACCTATGGATAGATCAATCAAACAGAAAAGTAGCAAGGAAACACAAGCTTTAAATGATACAATGGACCAGTGAGACCTAATTGATATCTATAAGGCATTTCATCCCAAAACAATGAATTTCACCTTTTTTCTCAAGTGCACACAAAACGTTCTCCAGGATAGATCACATCCTGGGCCATCAATCTAGCCTTGGTAAATTAAACAAAAAAAAAAAATGAAATCATTTCAAGCATCTTTTCTGATCACAATGCAGTAAGATTAGATGTCGATTACAGGGAAAAAAAACACTATTAAAAAAAGAAATATATATAGGCTAAACAACATGCTTCTGAATAACCAACATATGGAAGAAATCAAAAAGGAAATCAAAATATGTATAGAAATAAATGAAAATGAAAACACGACAACCCCAAACCTATGGGATTCAGTAAAAGCAATACTAAAAGGATGGTTCATAGCAATACATGCTTACCTCAAGAAACAAGCAAAACATCAAATAAGTAACTGGAATTTACACCTAAAGCAACTAGAAAAAGAAGAAATGAAGAACCCCAAAGATAGCAGAAGGAAAGAAATCACAAAAATCAGAGCAGAAATAAATGAAAAAGAAACAAGGGAGACTATAGCAAAAATCAACAAAAAAATAAAAGCTGGTTCTTTGATAAGATAAATAAAATAGACATACCATTAGCCACACTCAGCAAGAAAAAAACAGGAGAAGAAATACATTAAAAAAAAAAGTGAAAATGGAGAAATCATAACAGACAACACAGAAATACAAAGGATCATGAGACTACTATCTCAGTAACTATATGCCAATAAAATGGACAACTTGAAAGAAATGGACAAATTCTTAGAAAAGTATAACAATCCAAAACTGAGCCAGGAAGAAGTAGAAAATCTTAATAGACACATCACAAGCACAGAAATCAAAGTTGAAATAGAAAATCTCCCAACAAACAAAAGTCTAGGACCAGATGGTTTCACAGTTGAATTGTACCAAAAATTTAGAGAAGAGTTAACAGCTATTTTAGTGAAATTCTTCCAGAAAATTGCAGAGGAAGGTAAACTCCCAAACTCATTCTATGAGGCCACCATCACCCTAATACCAAACCAGACAAAGATACCACCAAAAAAAAAAAAGAAAGAAAGAAAAGAAAACTACAGGCCAATATCACTGATGAACATAGAAGCAAAAATCCTCAACAAAAATCTAGCAAACAGAATCCAACATATTAAAAAGATCACACATCATGACAAAGTGGGCTTTATCCCAGAGATGCAAGGATTATTCAATATTCACAAATCAATCAATGTGAAACACCACATTAACAAATGGAAAGATTATATATATATATATATATATATATATATATATATATATATATATGTTTATCTCAACACATGCAGAGAAAGCCTTTGACAAAATGCAGCACCCATTTATGATAAAAACCCTCCAGAAAGCACGCACAGAAGGAACATACCTAAACATAATAAAAGTCATATATGATAAACCCACAGAAAACATTATCCTCAGTGGCAAAAAAGTACAAGCATTTCCCCTAAAGTCAGGAACAAGACAAGGGCGCCCACTCTCACTACTATTCATCATAGTTTTGGCAGTCTTAGCCACAGCAATTAGAAAAGAGAAACAACTAAATGGATTCCAGATTTCAAAAGAAGAATGAAAACTCTCACTGTTTGCAGATGACATGATTCTCTACATAGAAAACCCTAAAGACACCACCAGAAAATTACTAGAGCTAATAAATGGATATAGTAAGTTGCAGGATATAAAATTAACACACAGAAATCCCTTGCAGTCTTGTACACTAACAATGAGAAAACAGAAAGAGAAATTAAGGAAACAATCATATTCACCACTGTAATAAAAAGAATAAAACACTTAGGAATAAATTTACCTAAAGAAACAAAAGACCTATATATAGAAAACTATAAGACACTGACTAAAGACACCAAAGATGACACAAATAGGTGGAGAAATATACCATGTTCATGGATCAAAAGAATCAATATAGTGAAAATGAGTATACTACCCAAAGTGATATATAGATTGAATGCAATCGCTATCAAGCTACCAATGGTATTTTTCACAGAACACGAACAAATAATTTCATAATTTGCATGGAAACACAAATATCATCGAATAGACAAAGCAATCTTGAGAAAGAAGAATAGAACTGGAGGAATCAACCTGCCCGACTTCAGACTCTACTACAAAGCTACAGTCTTCAAGACAGTATGGTACTGGCACAAAGACAGAAATATAGATCAATGGAACAAAGTAGAAAGCCCAGAGATGAATCCACACACCTATGGGCACCTTATCTTTGACAAAGGAGGCAAAAACATATAACAGAGAAAAGACAATCTCTTGAACAGGTGGTGCTGGGAAAATTGGTCAACCACCTGTAAAAGAATGAAACTAGAACACTTTCTAACACCATACACAAAAATAAACTCAAAATGGATTAAAGATCTACTCGTAAGACCAGAAACTATAAAACTCCTGGAGGAAAACATAGGCAGAACACTCTCTGACATAAATCACAGCAAAATCCTCTATGACCCGCCTCCCAGAGTAACGGAAATAAAAGCAAAAATAAACAAATGGAACCTAATTAAACATAAAAGCTTTTGCACAATGAAGGAAACTATAAGCAAGGTGAAAAGACAGCCTTCAGAATTGGAGAAAATAATAGCAAATGAAACATCTGACAAAAAATTAATCTCCAAAATATGCAAACATATTTGCATATGCCAGCTCATGCAGCTCAATACCAGAAAAATAAACGACCCAATCAAAAAGTGGGCCAAAGAACTAAACAGACATTTATCCAAAGAAGACATACAGATGGCTAACAAACACATGAAAAGATGCTCAACATCACTCATTATCAGAGAAATGCAAATCAAGCCACAATGAGGTACTATTTCACACTGGTCAAAATGGCTGCCATCAAAAAGTCTACAAAAAATGAAAGCTGGAGAGGGCATGGAGAAAAGGGAACCCTCTTACACTGTTGGTGGGAATGCAAACTAGTACAGCCACTATGGAGAACAGTGTGGAGAATCCTTAAAAAACTGGAAATAGAACTGCCATATGACCCAGCAATCTCACTACTGAGCATAGACACTAAGGAAACCAGAATTGAAAGAGACACGTGTGTCCTAATGTTCATTGCAACACCGTTTACAACAGATAGGGCATGAAAGCAACCTAGATGTCCATCAGCAGATGAATGGATAAGAAAGCTGTGATACATATACACAATAGAATGTTACTCAGTTATTAAAAAGAATACATTTGAATCAGTTCTAATGAGGTGGATACAACTGGAACCTATTATACAGAATGAAGTAAGTCGGAAAGAAAAACACCAATACAGTACATTAACATGTACATATGGAATTTAGAAAGATGATAATGATGACCCTATATGCAAGATGGCAAAAGAGACACAGATGTAAAAACAGAATTTTGGACTCTGTGGGAAAAGACAAGGGTGGGATGATTTGAGAAAATTGCATTGAAACATGTATGTTACCATATGTAAAATAGATGACCAGTCCAAGTTCAATGCATGAAATAGGGCACTCAAAGCCAGTGCACTGGGACAACCCAGAGGGATGGGATGGTGAGGGAGGTGACAGGGGGTTATGGGAAGGGGAGACACATGTATACCCATGACTGATGCATGTCAATGAATGGCAAAAACCACTACAATATTGTAAAGTAGTTCGTTTTCAATTAAAATGGATTAGTTTAAAAAAAAAAGGAAAATGTACTGTAGCTGGGAGTCAAATTCAGACCTAACCTCAAAGTATCTACTCAAATGTGTCTTCCCTTGCACGTTGCTTCCTGAATACTGTAAGATAATTCTGCCTATACATCTATGTTCAATACCACTTGAGCCCCCAATCTGAAATAAAACTTGAGATATATTTTAAGGCAGATTAAGTTTCTCTGTTGAAATTCTATATCTGTGTTTAGAGTTGTTAAATGAGTAACACCACAAATACAGTGATTGGGTATAACATATGTAATATGTTGGTTATAAATCATGACATAAAGGACCAATATATCTAATAAATTAAGAAAGATAGAGAAGGGGATTTACGATTTGTCAACTGGTTTCAGACTCATATTTGAGCATCTGTGAACTTTTTTTTACGATTTTCTATTTCAGCATTAAATTCCATTCTTCCTGTGTTTTTAATCACCGAACATATTATTTGATATGGTTGAAGTGAGCATGGCTGAAAATTCAGGAAAATCAAACATTTAGAATCCTAGGTAGAATTAAGGAAAATAATGACAGCCGACAAGTACATATGTTCATGTATGTATTTTGAATCCGAATATAGATTCAGTATGCTAAACAACAACAACAACAAAATCTAGTCCTGCATCAGCCTACTTTCAATAACAAAATCCATTTCCTTAATTAAATTTAATCTAACTCTAGCCCAACCATACATAAATATCCTTTTTCAGGGCTCAGTTTCTATATCTGTATTAGTTTGCCCCTATTCTTCCACCCAAAAACAATCAACTTTAAGATAAATCTACCATTGTTTTTCTTTGTCAAAAATGCACTTTCTTTCCTCATGCCTTCATTATACCAAAATACTTCTCTTATTGTTATAGTAGCTTTAATTACATGTATTATAATTTTAACCCCTAAAAATCTTAATCTCTAGCAAACACCATGAAGTAAGCAATTGTAAACTCTGTTATGCCACCACATCCTGATTGGACTTATGAACATATTCTATAACTTCTATTTGAAATGACCTAGATGCTCAGGTGCTAGTGGTAAAGAACCCACCTGCCAATGCAGGTAGATGTAACAGACTCAGGTTCAGTCCCTGGGGTGGGATGATCCCCTGGGGGAGGGCATAACAACCCTCTCCAGCATTCTTGTCTAGAGAATCCCATGGACAGAGGAGCCTGGTGAATTACATACAGTCCATAGGGTTGCAACGAGTCAGATATGACTTAGCACACATGAACTTTTTAAGAATAATTGTGTTTTGGATATGTCTATTTCAAATTCTTTCTGGGATTTTTGGTAATAAATTTTGCTATGTGAAGCTAAATGATGAGAATTCATTGAACATGTGTGTGTGCTAAGTCATGTCTGACTCGTTGCAACCCTATGGACTGTATGTAATTCACCAGGCTCCTCTGTCCATGGGATTCTCTAGACAAGAATGCTGGAGAGGGTTGTTATGATAGCCAGGACATGGAAGCAACCTAGATGTCCATCAGCAGACGAATGGATAAGGAAGCTGTGGTACATATACACAATGGAATATTACTCAGCCATTAAAAAAAATACATTTGAATCGGTTCTACTGAGATGGATGAAACTGGAGCCCATTATACAGAGTGAAGTAAGCCAGAAAGAAAAACAACAATACAGTATACTAATGCATATATATGGAATTTGAAAGATGGTAACGATAACCCTATATGTGAGACAGAATAAGAGACACAGACGCATGGAACAATTTTATGGACTCTGAGGGAGAAGGTGAGGGTGGGACGTTCTGGGAGAATGGCATTGAGACATGTGTATTGTCATATGTGAAACAGAGCACCATTCCATGTTCGATGCATGAGACAAGGGCTCAGGGCCGGGGCAATGGGATGATCCAGAAGGATGGGATGGGGAGGGAGGTGGGTGGGGGGTCCGGGAAGGGGAACACATGTAAACCCATGGCTGATTCATGTCAATGTATGGCAAAAACTATTACAATATTGTAAAGTAATTAGCCCCCAACTAAAATAAATAAATTTATAAAAATAAATAAATAAATAAATAAATAAATAAATAAATAAATTAAAAAAAAAAAAAGTTCACCTGAAAAATCATATCTCATTTACCTTTATTTTATAATTTTTGAAAATCAGACTGTGTTAACTTTTGTGCGGTTTTGTTTGTTTTGTTTTTTGCTGACAAATGCCATAACTAACAGTCAAATGCCAGCAAATCTGGAAAACTCAGCAATGGCCGCAGGACTAGAAAAGGTCAATTTTTTACTCCAATACCAAAGAAAGGCAATGGCAAAGAATGCTCAAACTACCACACAATTGCACTCACCCCACACACTAGTAAAGTAATGTGCAAAATTCTCCAAACCAGGCTTCAACAGTACATGAACCAGATGTTCAAGCTGGATTTAGAAAAGGCAGAGGGACCAGAAATCAAATTGCCAACATCCACTGGATTATCAAAAAAGCAACAGAGTTCCAGAAAGAAAAAAAAAAAAAAAATCTACTTCTGCTTTATTGACTATACAAAAGCTTTTGACTGTGTGGATCACAAGAAACTGTGGAAAATTCTTCAAGAGTTGGGAATACCAGACCATTTGACCTGCCTCTTGAGAAATCTGTATGCAGTTCAGGAAACAACAGTCAGAACTGGACATGGAACAACAGACTGTTTCCAAATAAGGAAAGGAGTAGGTCAAGGTTGTATATTGTCACCCTGCTTATTTAACTTATATGCAGAGTACATCATGAGAAATGCTGGGCTGGATGAAGCACAAGCTGGAATCAAGATTTCTGGGAGAAATATCAATAACCTCAGATACGCAGATGCCACCAACCTTATGGCAGAAAGCAAAGAAGAACTAAAGAGCCTGTTGATGAACGTGAAAGAGGAGAGTGAAAAAGTTGTCTTGAAACCCAATATTCAGAAAACTAAGATCATGGCATCTGGTTCCATCGCTTCATGGCAAATAGAAGGGGAAAGTGACAGAATTTATTTTGGGGGCTCCAAAATCAATGCAGATGGTGCCTGCAGCCCTCAAAATAGAAGATGCTTGCTCCTTGGAAGAAAAGCTATGATCAACATAGACAGCATATTAAAAAGCAGAGACATTACTTTGCCAACAAATGTCCATCTAGTCAAAGCTACAGTTTCTCCAGTAGTCATATATGGATGTGAGAGTTGGACTGTAAAGAAAGCTCAGCACCAAAGAATTGATGCTTTAGAACTGTGATGTTGGAGAAGTCTCTTGAGAGTCTCTTGGACTGCAAGGCAATCCAACCAGTCCATTGTAAAGGAAATCAGTCCTGAGTATTCATTGGAAGGACTGATGCTAAAGCTGAAACTCCAATGCTTTGGCCACTTGATGCAAAGAACTGACTCATTTGAAAAGGCCCTGATGCTGGGAAAGATTGAAGGCGGGAGGAGAAGGCATGACAGGGGATGAGATGGTTGGATGGCATCACCAACCCAATGGACATGATTTTCAGTCAACTCTGGGAGTTGGTGATAGACAGGGAGGTCTGGTGTACTTCAGTCCATGGGGTTGCAGAGTCGGACATGACTGAGTGACTGAACTGAACTGAACTAACTGAAGAGTCAAAAATGACTGAGTGACTAGCTCACACACATTGGCCTTCAGTAAACCTAGTGAAGGACAGGGGAGCCTGACATGTTGCAGTCCATGGGTCACAAAGGGTCAGACACGACTTAGCAACTGAACACCAAAAAAAACCTAGGTACAATAAAAGATATGTCTTTGTTAAATTAACCATAAAATGTAAGTTATGCTTAATATCAGATATTTACTTAATGTTAAAAATTTTCTAGGTCACAGGAATCTGAAATTTCTTCTGGCCAGTGTGTGTGTGTGTGTGTGTGTGTGTGTGTGTGTGTATGTGTGTATTTATATATGTTTGCATTTGTAAGTTTAAAACTCCTCTGTTTTTCTCAGTCTCATGCACTTTACAAGATCAGACAATTTCCTGAGAGTTCACATAGAACATTGAAATTTTAAAGGCACGCATAGGGAAATGCAAGTTCTTCATAGAAAACATGCTTCCTCTAACTGCATATGTTAAAACCAGCAATATAGCTATTTTCAGTGACTTAAAAAGAACAACAGCAAAGAACAGTAATAAACACTTATATTCATTATTCACTCATAGTCACATGTGTCACTTTCAGAGAAACATGAATCAGCATTCAAGTCACTAAGTTCAGTTCAGTTCAGTCACTCAGTCGTGTCCGACTCTTTGCGACCCCATGAATCACAGCACGCCAGGCCTGTCTGTCCATCACCAACTCCTGGAGTCCACCCAAACCCATGTCCATCGAGTCAGTGATGCCATCCAACCATCTCATCCTCTGTCGTCCCCTTCTCCTCCCGCCCCCAATCCTACCCAGCATTAGGGTCTTTTAGAATGAGTCAACCCTGTGCATGAGGTGGACAAAGTGTTGGAGTTTCAGCTTCAACATCAGACCTTCCAATGAACACCCAGGATTGATCTCTTTTAGGATGGATTGATTGGATCTCCTTGCAGTCCAAGGGACTCTCAAGAGTCTTCTCCAACACCATAGTTCAAAAGCATCAATTCTTCGGCACTCAACTTTATTCACCATCCAACTCTCACATCCATACATGACCACTGGAAAAACCATAGCCTTGACTAGACGGACTTTTGTTGGCAAAGTAATGTCTCTGCTTTTAAATATGCTATCTAGGTTGGTCATAACCTTCCTTCCAAGGAGTAAGCGTCTTTTAATTTCATGGCTGCAATCACCATCAGCAGTGATTCTGGAGCCCCCAAAAGTAAAGTCTGACACTGTTTCCACTGTTTCCCCATCTATTTCCCATGAAGTGATGGGACCAGATGTCATGATCTTAGTTTTCTGAACGTTGAGCTTTAAGCCAACTTTTTCACTCTCCTCTTTCACCTTCATCAAGAGGCTCTTTAGTTCTTCTTCACTTTCTGCCATAAGGGTGGTGTCATCGAGCATTTGTATATGTGTGTTAGTCATCAATCCGCCTCTTTACTATCGCATGGCCTTTAGCCCGCCAGGCTCCTTCGTCCATGGGATTCTCCAGACAAGAACACTAGAGGGCATGTGTTTCCATGACCTCCTCCAGGGGATCTTCCTGGTCCAGTGATTGAACCTGCATCTCTTATGTTTCTTGCACTGGCAAATGGGTTCTTCACCACTAGCACCAACTGGAAAGCCCATTAATGAATGTCAAAACCAGGAAGAGGAAACAGGATTTGGACTCAGGTACCAAGACATTCACGCACACACACCAAAATCCTCATTTTGATATAATAGCAGAGCTATTGATCTCAGAGAGTCAAGAGGTCAAACAGTATTACAATAAAAATAAAATTTTCTTTCATTTATGGGAATTGAAGATCTCCCAGTTTTGCAAAATATATCCTATGAGGATTAGAAGATGGAACAAAGCTCTGATAACCTATTATTCAGGTTGGGTATTATTAAATGTCAAGAAGCAAACAAACCAATGCAATGCAAAGTTGTCTCTCAGGATCACAGTTTCTTATTCCCAGAAAGGGAGATTCCCAACTAGTGCCCCGTCAGTCAGGGACAAAGCCAAATATCAAGCTTGAGTCCAAAGTGGAGAACCCCAATCAGTTCCCCATCAGAGCTGAGGCTGATGGCTAAGCTTTTGTTCAAAACGGAAAATCCTAACCAATGTTCCATTATAGCCAAAGCCAATGCAATAGGGAAGGATACCTTTGTGTTGTCACATGTGAGCTGTATTACTTACCAAAGAAGTCTTAACCATCCAATTCTAGTGCCTTGTTCCTGAAAGTTTGCTGCTGTGAGCTGTGTGTTACACCAGGATTTGTGACCTCCAGAGGAGAGGATTTCAATCCGGGGTCAGAGGTGAGGCTTGACCACTTGGAGCTTTTTGTGTAGCAAAGTTTTATCAAAATATAATAGAGATAGGGAAAACTTCTGACATAGACATCAGAAGGGGACAGAAAGAGTACCCTCTTGCCAGTTTATAGCAAGGTGTTTTATGTCTGCTAGAAAGCTGTTAATCAGATAAGAGAGACACCTCAAGGCTGAGGAAGTTTCACCAGGCCCTTCTCCCACAATATGCATTTTTGAGATAGGATGGCATGAGGTGTGTCACCCCCGGCCATAAAACAACTGACAGGAATACTGGTTTGTTGAACAATTTTCATCCCAAGGTCTGAGAAAAGAAAAAAAGTTAGCCTTAGGTGGAACCATTTTGAAGAAAGGCAAATTCCAAAGCAAATACATAGTTTCATTAACATAAGAAAGATGCATTGGCTAGCTTAAGGCAGAAACAGGTGTCGTCAACACAGAATTAAAGGAAACCTCTTCTGATTTTGTGTACAAAAGGAAAAAATACATCTGCCACTTTCAATTTACTTCCTCCTGCCACTTGGGGACCTCTGGTCTTCCTGCCTGTTACCCTCTCATTCCCTTTGCCAATAAAATGAAAGCATCATGGGCCAACAATGCTTCATCAGCAGCAAGCACCTACAGCTGCTCTTGAAACAAATGTGCTCATGGAGCTCCTTGAGAGGGGCCAATGTGCTATGGGAATGATGCCCATTTGGGACTGGGCTCTACACTGCCACCAAAATTGTTACTGAACGAAAACTTGGGTCTGCTCACCCATGCATAGTAAAGCCAATCCAATGACCTTGGGTTCTGATGAAGGAAAGTGCAACATCTATTGTAAGGCACCATACAAGGTGTCCAGGACATTTAATGCTCAAGAACCTGAACTCCCCAATGAGTTTCAGCAAAAAGCAAGGTGAGGGGGGAAGTTTCCCAGAGTATGTGATCAGCTCATGCACAGTTCTTTGCTTGGTTGATGGTGAGGTAACAGGGTGATGTCAAAAGTGTTAACATTTTCAATTCTTAGGTACCAGCAGGTCTGGGGGCTATGCATTCATGGTCATCAGGTAGCTAATTTCTTCTATTTTCTGGCAGTTTTGACACCTGTAAAGCAATTCAGGAAATGTTCATCAGACATTATTACCTTTCAGAGAAGAGCTAAAGCAGAGGATATAGGAGAAAGATGTGTCCCAAGAAGGCCCCATATGGTCCTCCATGGTTACAATTTGTCTCACAAAATATATGCTCTTCTTTAATGGGTCTCTGCCATTTCATCTTAGTAACTATTGATGACATTGCCATCTCTTTATTGGAGATGGCATTAGTTGTCAGTGTGGCACAGTAATTTGCTGATTATTGAATAGCTATATATTCTATATTCTTCAGCTCCCTTGCAGTTAGTTTTGGCCATACTACTTCTTCGGCTAATAAATATGAAGGAAATATACACAGCCTGAATTTAGAAAACAAAAACAAAAACAAAAACTTCAAGTAGGATAACATCACTAGAGAGCTAATCCTCTAACTTACATCAGAATTTGTATAAGTAATCAATAAAACTTTATTGTGTTAAGGAAGAGAGATTACCAGACTAAGGTTATTACAATTCAGTCTAACCTACACTCATTAGCATAGTTGTTCTACATGTTAATGTATTTGGTTTATCACAATGAGCTTCGTGGTTCTAGTGAGTTTGTGATAAAGATGAGTTTTCCCCCATTTTTATTGGCCATTTGACTTTGACCTCATTAATAAGTGACATAACCTTTCTACAAGGTATTAGAAGTGACTAAGACTTATAATCATTTAGGATCATATTAGGCCTTTTCCAAACCCATGTAGATTGTAGCATTGGTTTCAAAACTTTCTCTTTTTTGTTTATCTGGGTTGCTCCTTGTCTTTGATGAGTACTGGCTTCTATGACTTTACTTATAAAGTTTAAGATAAATTCTTATACCATTAAAAAAAAGAACAATAGAGAAAAAGGACCCAATTTTACCCAAGGGCACAAGCTGTATATTCTAGATATTAGGTATCCTTTGATTAGAGTAATATTTCTAGTAATCAGGCCAATTTTACCTCTATGATACAAAACCTAGTACAGTGACTTATAAACAATAGGTGCTTAAAACATATTTACTAAAATGAACTTATAAATGTATTCATATTTTCTTTTAAATTATTTGTCTCCTGACAGTAAAGACTGTTACATTTTTGTGCTCTATATGATGGTTTGATCATATTAGAAGTTTGGCAAACATTTAATTCAAATTTAGTAAGTGAGGCTGACAGTGATCAAATTGGGGAGATGTAGTTCTTGAACCAGGCTTCCCAAGAAGTGCAGGTGCAGCTGGAATTACTTTGGTCATATTTTCTTATGGAACAAGATATATTTTCTCACTTACCTACATATGTCTATTGCCCATTTGACATGAACATAACAATTAGCAATTCAATATGTCTCCTTTGCTGTTATTGTTCTTGAGTCACAGTCATGTCCCACTCTTGGAAACCCCATGGGCTAAAGCACACCAGGCTTAACTGTCCTTCACCACCACCCAGAGTTTGATCAAACTCATGTCCATTGAGCCAGGGATGCCATACAACCATCTCATCCTCTCTTGACCCTTCTTCTCTAGCCTACAATCTTTCTGAGCATCAGAGTCTTTTCCAGTGGGTCACATCTTCTTATCAGGTGGCCAAAGTATTGGAGTTTCAGCTTCAGCCTCAGCCCTTCCAATGAATATTTAGGGTTGATTTCCTTTAGAAGCCAATTCTGGCTGATTTGATTTCCTTGTTGCCCAAGGGACTCTCAAAAGTCCCTTGAGACTCTCAAGGACTCACCACAGTTCGAAGACATCAATTCTTCAGTGTTCAGACTTGTATATTGTTCAGCTCTCACATCCATACATGACTACTGGAAAAACCATAGCTTTGACTTTACAGACCTTTGTAGGCAAAGTAATGTCTCTGTTTTTTAATAAGTTGTCTAGGTATGTTATTATTTTTTTCCCCAAGATGCAAGCTTCTTTTAATTTCAAGGATGCAGTCACTGTCCACAATGATTTTGGAGCCCAAGAAAATAAAATCTGTCACTGTTTCCATTGTTTCTCCATCTGTTTGACATGAAGAGATGGGACTGGATGTCATGATAGTAGTCTTCTGAATGTTGAGTTTTAAGCCATCTCTTTCACTCTTCTTTATCAACTTCATCAAGAAGGTCTTTAATTCCTCCTCACTTTTTGCCATAAGGCTGGTGTCATCTACATATCTGAGGTTATTGATATTCATCTCCACAGTCTTGATTCCATTTGGTGCTTCATCCAGCCCAGCATTTTGTATGATGTATTCTGCATAGAAGTTAAATAGGCAGGATGACAATATACAACCTTGATGTACTCCTTTTCCTATTTGGAATCAATCTGTTGTTTCATGTCCAGTTCTAACTGTTGCTTCTTGACCTGTATACAGTTTTCTCCAGAGGCAAATGAGGTTGTCTGGTATTCCCATCTCTTTCAGAATTTTCCATAGTTTGTTGTGATCTACAGTCAAAGATTTTAGCATAGTCAAGAAGCAGAAGTAGATGTTTCTCTGTAATTCTCTAGCTTTTCCTATGATCCAATGGATGTTGGCAATTTGATCTCTGATTCTTCTACCTTTTCTAAATCAACTTGTACATCTGGAAATTCTTGGTTCACATACTGTTGAAGCCTAGCTTGAAGGATTTTGAGCATTACTTTGTAGCATGTGAAATGAGCACAATTTTGTGGTAGTTGGAATATTATTCCACATTTCCCTTCTTTGGGGTAGGAATAAAAACTGACCTTTTCCAGTCCTGTGACCACTGCTGAGTTTTCCAAATTTGCTGGTATGTTGAATGCAGCACTCTCACAACATCATCTTTTAAGATTTGAAATAACGCGGCTGGAATTCTATCATCTCCACTAGCTTTGTTCCTAGTGATGCTTCCTATGGCTCACTTTACTTCACACCCCAGGATATCTGGTTCTAAGTGTAACACCATTGTGGTTATTGGGTCAAGACCTTTTTTGTATAGTTCTTCTGTGTATTGTTGCCATTTATTCTTAATATCTTCTGCTTCTTTTAGGTCAATCGCATTTCTGTCCTTTCTTGTGCCTAACTTTGCATGAAATGATCCCTTGGTATCTCTAATTTCTTGAAGAGATCTCTAGTCTTTCCCATTCTATTGTTTTCCTCTATTTCTTTGCATTGATCACTTAGGAAGTCTTTCTTAAATCTCCTTGCTATTGTCTGGAGCTCTGCTTTCAGATAAGTATACTTTTCCTTTTCTCCTTTGCCTTTCACTTCTCTTCTTTTCACAGCTATTTTTAAGGCCTCCTCAGACAACCATTTTGTCTTTTTGCTTTTCTTTCTCTTGAGGATGGTTTTCATCACCACCTCCTGTACAATGTTACAAACATAGATCGTCAGGCACACTGTCTATCTGATCTAACCCCTGGAATCTATTTTTCGCTTCCACTGTTTAATCATAAGGGATTTGATTTACCTGAATGGCCTAATGGTTTTCTGTACATTCTTCAACTTAAGTCTGAATGTCTCCTTTTTCTAACTCAATTAATTATAGTATTTAGAAATGTGTTTGTTTTACTCTAACTTTGGGATGTTCTTCTTTCTTGATGAATAGTGATTCCCAAAAAATAATTTTTAGTTTTTATATGATTTCTACTTATGTAGTGTCATGCAAAACTTGTAATATTTTAACATGAATCTTGAGATATTGGATTCTGACAATTATTTTTTTAAAATAGAACTTTAATAGTATTTCTTGGTAGCTCTTCTAATATTTTCAGAGTTTAAACATCATATTGTTGATTCTTCAAATTAATTCTTGTTTAACAAATTATTTCTAGTCACCTAACACTGTGCTAAGTTCCAGAAATATGAAAAAAGGAAATAGATTGTACAAAACATTTCTCTCAAGGAACTCATGATCCAGTCAGGAAGATATGCATAAACTCAAAATGTCAACATCTTAGTGAATACTCTCATTAGATTACTTAGGAGGAGAGAGGAGGGTTTAAACCTAATACCACTCATAAGCAGGTTAAGGGAAATGGAAATGAACAAGGAAGGGATAAGGTTAGAAAAATCTAAAAAGTGAGTTATTTCTTAAAGAAGTTATCACATAGTATAAGAGCTTGTGTAGAATTCCAGGCATACAGAACAGCATAGGAGGCATACACAACTTATATCCTTTGATATGCATTCATTCTTATAAATAATGTTTCAGGATATACAGGAGAAAGAAAGAAGTTAGATTAGAGGGTTGCAGGATCATACCACAAAATACCAAATTAGAGTTGCACTTTTGGCTAATAGGAAATAAGTTGTGCAGGTTTTTTAAAAGAGTTGCACAGCCAGTTAGGATAATTTGTCGTATAAAGTTTCATAATTAGGAAACAATCATATATTTGATTATTGTTTCTACCATCTTTAAGCCTTATTAAACATGTTACTTTTAACTCAAACATTACAGAATGTACAGTAGTTGATTAAAACTCTGGTTGCATTTTACAGTAAGAAACCAAATCTAGGTTGTCTCTCTTTGTATACTCAGACTATTATGAAGGCCTTTATTTTTAGAAATTTCATTTTATTAATCTTGATAATCCTGAAGATTTTTTAGATGTTTCTCCAATTTTAGTGGCTAGCTAAGGGATTTCATTCTACTGCAGTTTCTGATGTTTAGTTAGCATCATAGGGATATCTTGCTAACTGCTGTTCTATGGCTTCTCTGCTCATATGCCCAGTGATACGTTGCTGGTCTGAGACCATCTTTCCCATCACTGCTGTCTCCCCTACTCTGCTGATCCTCAGGCAACCCACAGATGTGTTCCTGTATATCACCAAATTCTTTCCTGTTTCTGTCTATCTTTCACTGAGGAATACAACAGAAAACCTGGTTGGGATCTTAGGGACAGTTCTGTTTGTATGTGATAGTTATTCTCTTCTCAGATAGGGTAGATTAAGATAGTTACACAGGTAGTTTTAGAAATCTTACTAGGGGATTGTAGCTAGGAAGGGAAATTTAGGGAATTTGAGGAGATCACTATAATTTAATGATTATTTGGGAAAGCTATCAGAATACTGTGAAAAGAAAATAAAACCATGAGTGAAAGCATAAAATATACCTCAGGCCATTAAGTGAAAAAATAAGGCCTACATCCTGTTGATTGAGGTCAGCAAGATAATGATCCAAAGGACATGCTCATTTGCACATGCCAAGGGCATAAATATAAGGGAAAGGAGACATGTCAAAGTATATGACCCTCATTATAGTGAAATTTGAGATGATTTAACATATTTTAGCATATGTAAGCACCCTTTTTCTGATTTGAATAGCACTATGACAGTGCTCTCCTTTCCCTGCTGTGTCCACAAATCCTCTTGGTCTGTGCCTCCATTCTCTAGGTCTGTATCTCCACTCCTTCCCAGTAAATAGATTCATCAGTACTGTTTTGTTTTTTTCCTAGATTCCATATATATGTTTAATATATTTTCTTTTCTCTTCCTGGACTTACTCTGTATAACAGACTCTAGGTTTATCTCTCATGAAAACTGGCCAAAATTCATTTCTTTTTATGTCTAAGTAATATTTCATTGAATACATGTACCACCAATTCTTTACCCATTCATCTGTGGATGGACATCTATGTGGCTTCCATGTCCTGGCTATTGTAAATTGTGCTGCAATGAACATTGGGATACATGTGTCTTTTTTTTTTTTTTCCTAGGTTTATTCAACACAATTATTTTACTCTACACAACAAAGTACAAACACAACCTCATCTAAAATACTGCAAAGTTACAAAACTCAAAACTGAAAATTTATAGTACTGAATGCATAGTAAAAGCCAAAAAAGCAATGTACTTGTTACCAAGGTAACCTGGAAGACCACTGTGAATATCAACACAACAGGATAGGGACAGAATGGGAGAGTTGGAGGGGGGAGGTGGTTGTTGTTCAGTGATGACCCGGCAGATCTGACTTTCAACTCACCAGTTTCAGAGAGATGGGGAGATGTGCGAATGTGTGCCAGTGCATACACATATGTACATCTGAAAAGAACCATTTGGCACTGAAAATGGGGTGGGGGACGTTGACCTTAGAGGTCAGAAAAGAACTCAGGCAGGGGAACAGAGCCAGACTAACAGTACTTGCAGTTGCATAAAAGCATACCTTCCTATGGGACTCCACAGGTTACCATATGGGCCGCAAGTCATGTGTAGAATGGAAAAATGTGCTCCCATGCAGGGGCTCTACCATCACCTAGGGTCCCCTGCTCAACCCTGCTGGCTTTGCCACTAAGCTGACTCGCAGGACCTAGAAATGTGGAAGTTCTTTAGCTAGAAAATTGGAGGGCATCTTTGCAAGCACGACTCCAAACCCACATCACTCTTTTTAGCTAGAAAAGTGACAAGAGTGAGCTGGATGGGACGTAACTCAAAAGGGCTGATCTTCGGCGGCCTTACTTATCCAGAGGATTTGGAGCTGGAAAGCTTGGTTGGTGGCGGCGGCCAAGGAAGCAGGATTGCTGCCACACGGAGGACCTGCAGCAAGGGGAACGCGACCTTCTCCATATCCGTGGGAGTGACCTTCAGTGCATGGAAGACGGTGGCAGTATGCTCTCAGAAGGGCTGAATCGCCTGGGGGCCAGAGGGCCAGCACAGTGGTGGTAGTGATCTCCTGGCAATCCATTTGTGCTCTGTCCATGTGCTTCAGAGTCTTCTCAGCCTCATCTGGATTCTCAAATTCCACATGTGTGTAACCTTTAGAGAGATGAGGGTGCATCCTTTGTTTCCACAGGAATGTCAATCATTTTAGTTTTCCCATAGGTGGAGAATATCTCCATGATATTATCCTGGTCACATTCCCAGTGAGCCTCCTAATGTGTACTTTGGTGGGTTTCGGGAAAGGCTCTGCTTTTTCCTTTCCTTTTCATCTCTTTGAGTGATTTGGACTTGGAGCTGCGATGCCGCCCGTTCTAATATCTGTGCAGTAACGTACACAGAGAGTCAGAGGAGCTGCTGAAGCTGAAGCTGTGGGATGTGCTGGAAATCCCTAAGCGGCTCCAAGCTGAAGACGACCTGGAGCCGATGCTGGGCTGGAGATCGAAACGAAGGTAGAGGTGGACTGAGACCTGGTGCTACTGCTTCCACTGGAACCACTGCACCTCTCCCAAGTGTTACCCCTGCCACACTTTCTCCCTCTACTCCTTTGTGCACACTCTATCTTTAGAGTGATCTTGGACATCTCATCATAGCGTTCTTCGCGTTTGATGGGAGAAGGTACTCTAGTGCTGGACTTTACAAAATCATTTTCTTTGACTCCTACCAAGCTCTTCTCTTTCACTCCTGATAAATCCATTCTCCCTTCTGAGGTGTTCAAAGCAGCAATAGCGACCTCACTTATCTGAACTCTCATTTCTAACTTGAGTCTGAAAAACAGTCCCTAATTGATTGCAATTTATATCAAAGTGCAGCATCTTCCTATCACCAGGATCTTCTCCTGCTCTCCTCAGCCTCCCCATGTGTCTTTTTGAATTATGATTTTCTCAGGGTATACACCCAGTAGTGAGACTGCGGGATCATATGGCAGATTTATTTCTAGTTTTCTGAGGAATCTCCATACTGTTTTCCATAATGGCTGTATCAATTTACATTCCCAGCAACAGTTCAGGAGGGTTTTCTTTTGTCCACATCCTTCCAGCATTTATTGTTTAATAAATGGCTCCTCTGGCTGCTGTGAGGTGGTATCTCATTGTATTTTTGATTTGTATATCTTTAATAATGAACACTTTGAGCATCTTTTCATGTGTTTATCAGCCATCTGTATATATTCTTTGGAGAAATGTCTGTTTAGGTCTTCTGCTTTTTTTTTTTTTTTTGATAGGATTGTTTTTTCTAATATTGAGCTGCCTGAGCCACTTTATATTTTGGAGATTACTCCATTGTCAGTTAGTTCATTTGAACTTATTTCACCCATTCTGAGGGTTGTCTTTCCATCTTGTTTATAGTTTTCTTTCCTGGGTGGGTGAAAGCTTTTAAATTTAATTAGATCCCATTTATAATTTTTTTTAGTTTTTAATTCCATTACGCTAGGAGGGGGATCAAGGAGGATCTTTTTGTAATTTATGTCAAAGAGTGTTCTGCCTATGTTTTCCTCCAAGAGTTTTATAGTTTCTGGCCTTACATTTATATCTTTAATCCATCTTGAGTTTATGTTTTGTATATGGTGTTAGAAAGTATTCTAATTTTCTTCTTTTACATGTAACTGTCTGGTTTTCCCAGCACTATTTATTGAAGAGGTTGTCTTTTATCCACTGTATATTCTTCCCTCGTTTGTCAAAGATAAGGTGCCCATAGGTACATGAGTTTATGTTTGGACTTTCTATCTTGTATCATTGGTCTATATTGCAGTTTTGATGCCAGAACAATACTGCCTTGATTACTGTAGCTTTGTAATATAGTCCAAAGTCAGGAAGATTGATTCCTCCATCTCTGTTTTTCTTTCTTAAGATTACTTTGACTATTCAATCTTTTTTGTTTCCATACAAATTGTAAAATTTTTTGTTCCGGTTCTATGAAAAATGCCACTGGTAATTTGAAAGGGATTGCATTGAATCTCTAGATTTCTTTGAATCATATAGTCATTTTCACAAAACTGATTTTTCTAATCTCGTAACATGGAAAATCTCTCCATCTGTTTATGTCATCTTTGATTTTTCTCATCAGTGTCTTGTAGTTTCCTGAGTACAGATCTTTTACCTCCTGAGGTAGGTTTATTCCTAGGTATTTTGTTCTTTTTGTTACAATGGTGAGATTGTTTCCTTAATTTCTCTTTCTGATCTTTTGTTGTTAGTGTATAGGGATGTAAGAGATTGCTGTGTATTATTTTTGTATCCTGCCACTTCACTAAATTCATTGATTAATGTGCTTAGTCACTCAGTCATGTCTGACTTTTTGTGACCTCATGCACTGTAGCCCACCAGGCTCCTCTGTCCGTGGGGATTCTTCAGGCAAGAATACTAGAGTAGGTTGCCATGCCCTCCTCCAAAGGATTTCCCAACCCAGGGATCAAACCCAAGTCTCTCACATTGCAGGCAGGTTCTTTGCCATCTGAGCCACAATGAAAGCCCATGAATACTGGACTGGGTAGCCTATCCATTCTTCAAGGGATCTTCCTGACCCAGGAATCAAACCAGGGCCTCCTGCATTTCAGGCAGATTCTTTACCAGCTGAGCTCCCAGAAAGCCCTAAATTAATTGATTAGCTCTAGTAATTTTCTGGTGGCATCTTTAGTGTTTTCTATGTATATAATCATGTCATCTGCAGACAGTGAGACTTACTTCTTTTCCAATAGAGATTCCTTTTATTTCTTTCTTTCTCTGGTGGCTGTGGCTAGGACTTCCAAAATTATATACTGAACAATAGTAGTGAGAATGGGCAACTTTGTCTTGCTCCTAATTTTACAGGGAAATATTTTCAGTTTTTCACCACTGAGAATTGTTTGCTGTGGGTCTATTGTATATGGTCTTTATTATGTTGAAGTGAGTTCCTTCTATGTGCATTTTCTGGAGAGTGTCTATCATAAATGTGTGATGAATTTTGTTGAAAGCTCTCTCTGCATCTATTGAGATGATCATATGGTTTTTCTTTTTCAATTTGTTAATACGGTGTATCACATTGGTTAATTTGCATATACTGAGGAATCCTTGCATCCCTGGGATAAATCCAACTTAATCATGATGTATGATCCTTTTAATGTCTTATTGGGTTTTGTTTGCTAGAATTTGCTGAGGATTTTTGAATCTATTTTCATCACTGATATTGGCCTATAATTTTCTTTTTTTGTATGATATCTTTGTCAGATTGTGGTGTCAGGTGATGGTGGCCTCATAGAATGAGTTTGGTGATTTCTCTCCCTCTGTGATTTTTTTGAAATAATTTGAGCAATATAGATATTAGCTCCACTCTAATTGTTTATTAGAACTTGCCTGTGAAGCCATCTGGCCTTGAACTTTTGCTTGTTGAAAATTTTTAATCACAGTATTGATTTCACTGCGTGTGATTTGTCTGTTCATATTTTCTAGAACATCCTGGTTTTTTCTTAGAAAACTGTACTTTTCTAAGAACTTTTTTTCATTTCTTCTAAGTTGTCCATTTTATTGGCATATAGTTGTCCATAGTAGTCTCTTTATATTTCCTTGTATTTCTGTGCTGTCTGTTGCAATTTTTCCATTTTAATTTCTAATTTTATTGATTCAAGTTTTCTTACTTTTTTCCTTGGTGTGCCTGGCTGCTGATTTATAACTTGTTTATCTTCTCAAAGAACCAGCTTTTAGTTTTATTCATATTTTGGTGGTTTCTTTAATTTATTTTTCATTTATTTCTCCTTTGATCTTTATGATTTCTTAGCTATCACCAACTTTAAGGATTTTTGTTCTTTTTTTCTAGTTGTTTTAGGTGTAAGTTGTGTCAGACTCTTTGCAACCCCGTGGACTGCAGCATGACAGGCTTTCCTGTGCATCACCAACTCCTGGAGCTTGCTCAACCTCTTGTCCATTGAGTCAGTGATGCCATCCAACCATCTCATCCTCTGTCATCCCCTTCTCCTCCTGCCTTCAATCTTTCCCAGCATCAGGGTCTTTTCCAGTGAGTCTGTTCTTCACATCAGGTGGCCAAAGTATTGGAGTTTCAGCTTCAGCATCAGTCCTTCCAATGACTATTCAGGACTGATTTCCTTTAGGATTTGCTGGCTTGATCTCCTTGCAGTCCTATGGATTTTCAAGAGTCTTCTCAAGCATGACAGTTCAAAAACATCAATTCTTGGGTGCTCAGCCTTCTTAATGCTCCAACTCTCACATTCATACACGACTACTATAAAAACCATAGATTACTAGATGGACCTTTGTTGGCATAGTTATGTCTCTGCTTTTTAATACACTGTCTAGGTTTGTCACAGCTTTTCTTCCAATTAGCAAGCATCTTTTAATTTCATGGCTGCAATCATCATTTGCAGTGATTTTGGAGTCCAAAAAAATAAACTCTGTCACTGTTTCCACTGATTCCCTTGCTATTTGCCGTGAAGTGATGGAGTTGGATGCCATGACGTTAGTTTTTGAATGTTGAGTTTTAAGCCAGGCTTTTAACTCTCTTCTTTCACCTTCAACTGGAGCCCATTATACAGAGTGAAGTAAGCCAGAAAGAAAAACAACAATACAGTATACTAATGCATATATATGGAATTTGAAAGATGGTAACGATAACCCTATATGCTAGACAGAATAAGAGACACAGATGCATAGAACAATTTTATGGACTCTGAGGGAGAAGGTGAGGGTGGGACGTTCTGGGAGAATAGCACTGAAACATGTATATTATCATATGTGAAACAGAACACCATTCCATGTTCGATGCATGAGACAAGGGCTCAGGGCTGGGGCAATGGGATGACCCAGAGGGATGGGATGGGGAGGGAGGTGGGTGGGGGGTCCAGGAAGGGGAACACATGTAAACCCATGGCTGATTCATGTCAATGTATGGCAAAAACTATACAATATTGTAAAGTAATTAGCCCCCAACTAAAATAAATAAATTTATAAAAAAAAAAAAGAATAAAAAAAAAAAAAAGAGGCTCCTTAATTCCTTTAGGTGTAAGATCAGGTAGCTTATTTAATATTTTTCTCCTTTCTTGATATATACTTGTATTGCTATAAATTTCCCATTGGCACTGTTTTGCTGTATTGCAAACATTTGGGTTTGTCATGTTTTCATTGTCATTTGTTTTTAGTTTTTTTTAATTTATTTAATTTATTTTTATTTCCTCCCTTAACAGTTGGTTATTTAGAAGTATGTTGTTTAGCCTCCAAGTGTTTGTGCTTTTCACAGGTGTTTTTTTTTTTCTTCCATGTAATTTGTATGTAATCTTACAGTGTTGTGGTCAGAAAAAAACTACTTGATACAATTTAAATTCTCTTAAATTACCCAAAGCCTAATTTGTGACCCAAGATATGATGTGTGCTGGAGAAAGTTCATGTGCACTTGAGAAAATAGTGTATTGTATTGTTTTTAGATGAAATGTCCTATAGATATCAATTATTTACAATGGGTCCAATGTAGCATTTAAAGCTTGCATTTCCTTATTAATTTTCTGTCTTGATAATCTGTCCACTGGTGTGAGTGAGGTATTAAAGTCCCCCACTAATATTGTTTTACTGTCAATTTCCCCTTTAGATTTTTTAGCATTTGCCTTAAGTATTGTGGTACTGCTATGTTGGGTGCATATATACTTATAACTGTTATAGCTTCTTGAATTGATCCCTTAATCATTATATAATATCCTTCCTTGTCTCTTGTAGCAGTTTTTATTTTAAAGTCTATATTACCTAATTCTAATATTGCAACTTCAGTTTTTTTTTTTTTTTTAATTTCCATTTGCATGTAATATCTTTTTACAGCCTCTCACTTTCAGTCTGTTTGTGTCACTAGAACTGAAATGCATCTCTTGTACAAAGTATATATATACAGGTCTTTTTTTTGTATCCACTTAGCAACTGTGTCTTTTGATTGGAGCGTTTAATCCATTTGCATTCAAGGTAATTATTGATGTTTGATCCTATTGCCATTTACTTTATTGTTTTGGATTTATTTTTGTAGGTCTTTTCTTTCTCTGTGTTTCCTGTCTAGAGAAATTCCTTTAGAATTTGTTATAAAGCTGTTTGGCTGTTCTGAATTCTCTTAACTTTTTCTTGCTTGTAAAGCTTTTGCTATCTCTGTTGAATGTGAATGTGATCCTTGCTAGGTACAGTAATCTTGGTTGTAGATTTTTCCTTTTCTTCATTTTAAACATCCTGCCACTCCCTTCAGGTATGCAGAGTTTCTGCCGAAAGATCAGATTTTAACCTTAAGCGGATTCTCTTGTATGTTATTTTGTGCTTTTCTCTTGCTGTTTTTAATATTTGTGTTTAACTTTTGTTACTTTGGTCCAGGTCTTGGCATGTTTCTCTTTTGCTGTTATACTTTATGGGACTCTCTGGGCTTCCTGGACTTTGGGTAACTATTTACATCCCCAGGTCAGGGATGTTTGAGGCTATAATATTCTCAACTATTTTCTCATGCATTTTCTTTTACTCTTCTTCTTCCGGGAACCTTGTAATTTGAACTTTTTTGCATTTAATGTTATCCCAGAGGTCTCTGAAACTGTCTTCATTTATTTTCATTTTTTTATTTATTTATTTTTAATTTTTTCTATTCTGCTCTGTTCTACTTATTTCTACCATTTTATATTCCAGTTCACATATCTGTTCTTTAAATCAGTTATTCTGCTATTGTTTCCCTCTAGGGTATTTTTTATTTCAGTCATTGTGCTGTTCATTCCTTATTGTCTGTCCTTTATTTCTTCTAAGTCCTTGTGTTAGGAAAATTAAATAGATAGTCTTGTTTAGGCTTCAGAGACAAAGCAGAGTAGGCCCCTGACCTTGCTTTTAACCTGCCTGGACCCTGCCCTGACTGTGAGTGACTGTACCCAGTGTCTGCTTTGAGTGCAAGCCTTGAAGCATCATGGATACCAGAAAAGTCTTGATATTGTTGAGACCCTAGAGGGAGTCTAGTCAACCAAGCTACAGTCTTAACAATATTCCTAGTTTTACATGACAAAATAAAAAACATTAACATGAAACCAGAGATGCAGTTTGCTCACAGATTGATGATATATCCCTTTGTGTCCTGGGATTATAAGCAAGAACCCTGAATTTCAATTTTTGAAATCTCACCCATTGAGCAGACATACTGCCTGGGACCTTTTTCCAGTTGGGACTCCAGATGTGCTGTCATGGGATTTCCCAGTGCTGTTTAAGTTTGTATGTTGGTCAAAGGCCAATTTGGTGATGTTATCCTCTACTGTTTCTATTTCTCTTTTCTTTTAATGTTAGCATATTGAAAGTATGCTAGATAATTCTCTAATAAATATTGGTATTGTTTATATATAACAAGTGGCTTATTTTGTTAGCAGATCCTCTGAACCTGAGATGAAAGTGAAAGCTTTCTGCAAAACATTAATAACCAAATCTGCCACTCCCCTTTCTCTCTCCTTTCTTTGTCCAATTGTTGCCTTACACATGCCACATCCCCATCTGTCTCCAACCTCATCAGCTAATCCCTGTCTAACTTCCCTGTCTCTCAAGGAGGAGGGGGAGCCCAGCTTTCCTGACTCTTTCTTCCACTCTTACAGATTTCTTTACCCCTTCAGATTCTTCTGATCAAACAAAGACCCCACCTCCCCAGAGGGAAAATTCAAGATTTATATCAACTGATCTGTTCCTGTTATCAGAGTCAATTTGAGCACTATTTGGTCAATATCTTAGCTATGAAACTATGATTACAGAAAGGAAAGATGCCTTTCTTGACACAAGATGGCCATGATAGTCTTTAGGCTCTGGAGAAAACTGATTAAAATGAACAGCTATTTTTTTTTTCCTTTGAAACCACAAGACCAGTTCTTTTTGCATATGCAATTAAAAACAGCTTGTTAAGAAGGCCTGCCTAGGAAGATGCTTGAAATTAACCCCTGCCATGTCCTTGAGATACATAGCCCACCTTGCCCGAGCCTTCAATTTGGGGCTAATTAATACAACTTTAATCCTAGGGGAAATAAAAGGGAGGCAGGAGTGGGCAATAGACATTTTAAATCCTAGGCAGAAACTATAAGATCTATACATCCAGATGCATGCATATCTTAGTGTGTGTCTTTGTTTTTAGATGATATTGCTGAGGTTAATTTGCAAATGAACTCTATTCAGTTGGCTTAAAGAAAAGCAACTACTTACAAATCAAACAATTACAAGAGAAAGTAATCTAAATGAATTTCAGGTTCACATAAACTGGGAATTATTTTATATTAAATATCTAGTACTAATGTTTATTTGCTAATCTATTTAAGACATGTTTTGAGTCATCAGCATTGTGGAATACTTAATTGTAGGCACAATTGTGCCTATTGTTTAATGTAAGCTACATTTGTCAACAATAAAAGTAATTTGAGTGAAGAAAATTTTAAAGAAAGAAAATGTGAATGAGATAGAAATTTTAAGATAAACTCAATTAAAAACAATTATACTTTTAGAATGTGTCTAAAATAGTCTCTCCAGATTGGGGTAACTTTAATTTCTAGGGTTGTGCTAAACTGATGAAAATTTATTGAATAGCTAGGTCATTTTCAAGTAAAATAAGATTTTGAAACATTAATTTTGAACACCATCTTCCTCTTACAAAGAAATTAGAAAGATTTCAGACTATTAATGAATATGTTTGATGCCATCCTGAGATGTTCTCCATAAGAAAGCAAATGTTTTTAGAACTTATCACTAGTATTTATGCCCACCAATCTACAGAATGATAATATAAAGGACAATTCATGGCTGTTTAAAGAAATTAGGACTTGTGTTTTTAGTAAAAATGGTATGAGAAAAAAAATTACATTTTATTGAGAGAAAAGAAGGTAGGTCTGACTTACAGGTGGCTGTTTCTAAATGAACAAAATGATTTTTAAAAAAGAAGTTTATGGAAAGTGGATACGAAGAAAAAGGTTTCATGCATGATATAATTTTTCTTGAGATGTTGAACTGCCTTTGATAATGGATTTTAAGTATCTTTGCTTCTAAAGTGATCTGTTCTGTGTTTACCTTTGAAATCTTTTCTTTCTTTGGCTAAGTGAAAACTTGTTGTTTCACATTGGCCTATATGATCCTATCCAAAAGGATTATAAATGTTTTTGATATTTTTAACAAAACTTCCTAAATTAAACTAATAAATTTCTTTTGACCTCTTCCTTTGTGGCTTCCCTTGTGGCTCAGCTGGTAAAGAATCTGCCTGCAATGCAGGAGACCTGGATTCAATCTCTGGGTTGGGAAGATCCCCTGAAGAAGGGAAAGTCTACCCACTTCAGTATTCTGGCTTGGAGAATTCCATGGACTGTATAGTTCATGGGGTTATAAAGAGTCAGACATGACTGAGTGACTTTGAATTTTTTTTCTTTTGACCTCTAGCTGACTTTGGGGTGCTTTAAAGGGCACCTGAGACATCCCAAAGAGAGAGATTAAATTACCTGGGTTTATTTGCCATGTTAAACTACATGGGAAGTGATTTTGGAGGAGTGATTAATCTTGTCAGGTTATATGGTTGATGTTACTAATGTAGATATCCTAAAAATTATGTGGAATTCATGAAGTTCTGATACATCAGTATAAAATGTTGTCAGTTATAATTCTACTTATCTTTTTAAAGTTGCATGTTACAGCAATGACCAGGTTGCTTTCTCAATTGCAATGTAATCATATTTTAAACATACCTTCTATGGTTTCACTCTGATGCCTTTGTAAGAATACTGCTACTTCTTCAAGATTTATTGAAAAGACTTTCTGAAATTAACCAGATAAACAAATTTTATTAACTGCCCATACAGTCAAAGCTATGGTTTTCCCAGTAGTCTTGTAGTGGTGTGGGAGTCAGACTATAAACAAGGCTGAAGAATTGATGTTTTCAAATTGTGGTGCTGGAGAAGACTCTCGAGTGTCCCTTGGACAAAAAGGAGTTTGAACCAGTCAATTCTAAGGAAAATCAACCCTGAATATTCATCAGAAGAACTGATGCTGAAATTGAAGCTCCAATACTCTGGCCACCTAATGCAAAGAGGTGACTCATTAGAAAAGACCCTGATTTTGGGAAAGATTGAAAGCAGGAGAAGAAGGGGGTGACAGAAGATGAGATGGCAGGATGACATCATGGACTCAATGGACATGAGTTTGAGCAAACTCAGGGAGATAGTGAACAGGGAAACCTGGTTTGCTGCAGTCCATGAGGTCAGAAAGAGTCAGACATGACTGAGCAACTGAGCAAAAACAAAAGTACCAAACTGGAATTTTATTTTCTCTCTCTCTGTTAAGAGAACACTGTTTTCTTAGAATGTGGCTTTTGATAACAGATTGTGAATTTCTCTGCTTTTAAGTGATTTATATTTGTTTTTAAAATCTTTTGCTACTTTGGTAAAGTAAATAAGTATTATTTCACAGTGATCTATGAAGATTATGGTACATGTAGATAAAGCTCATTCTGCTTCTGCAAAATTAACCCCTCACTGTCAGACTATTCCTATCCTGATTTCCTTAAAACATGGCAATAATCTACTCCTAAATTTGAGATAAAGTGGATAAATAATCACTATAAATCAAAGAGTCAGGGCTACAGGAAATTTAAGATGGCCGCTTGGTTTTGTTCAGCTCCCTAGCAAATCTCATTTTTATTTTGTGGGATAAAGCCTTCCCTGGCTGTAGGATTAATACCCTCATAATGAAAAATGTTTATGTTTCACTAAACATTAGCTTCTATTTTTATTACTTACTTCTAGGATAATCTCTTGTTGTTATGTTATATTGTTAAAATTTTAAGTAAATTATTAAAAGGATCTCTAAATTTCTTTCTAAATCTTATATCAGTTAAGTCTTTGGATAAAGATCTGATGCTCCATGATCTACAACCAGAAGATTAACAGTTGGCTATAATCATTCAACTAAGTCAGATGACCTGAGGATATACTGGGCTATACCTAATGAATGTTTTTAACTTGAATTTTTACTTATAACCTTACTAATAACTGACAGCTATATTGTTTTCTATGGGCTTCCCTGATGTCTCAGATGGTAAAGAATCTGCCTGCAATGCGGAAGACCTGGGTTCAGTCCCTGGGTTGGGATGTTTCCCTGGAGAAGGGAATAGCAACCCACCCCTGTATTCTTGCCTGGAGATTTCCATCAACATGGGAGCCTGGTGGGCCACAGTCCATGGGATCGCAAAGAGTCAGACATGACTAAGCAGCTAACATTTTCACTTTCACTTATTATTTTCTATGTTGCTTGTTTCTGAAAATTGTTGCCTCTTACATTTACAAATAATTGACTGAGCCACTTATAAAATGATGATATATATAGTTCCATATGAGATCAATGATTTTATTAATATAAATCTAGATATGAGAAGAAGCAAGAAAAGGGAATATTTTCCTGGACCAAGAAGCTAAGACAGATATGATCCAGAGACTTTTGCTGTTGTTGGAGCCTGGTCCAATAAGAGTACACTGAGGGTTCTATGGTTGGAATCTTTGTCAGATGTGGGAATGAGCCTTCCCAGCACCATGGGATGTAAAAGCCATGAAATGCCCCCAAAATATGGTCAAATTTATGGTTATGAAGTGTTCCTGCTAACTGGAAACTGGCACTTGCTGACTGCCACTGCAAGATTAAATCGTGGCCACTACAGTTGCTGACCTTCAACTCCTCTTGAAAGGAATTGAGGGTGGATATCAGAGATTAGGCACTCCACACTATCCAAAAAAAAAAAAAGGACAAAACAGGTTTTCAGATTATCAGATGTTCTCAGATGAAGTTTGTTTGTTTTTAATGAGTCAAAATTCTTAAATCTTCTCATACCTAGAGAAATGCTACCATTATGGACCAATTTAGCTCTTCTACTTTTATGCATCTTTAACCCTCTTGTTAAGTTTGTTTTTTTGAGAATGCAGCAAGTGGATCTCCAAATTTTTATATAAGAATATCACCCACCAACATCCAAGACAGCTTCACCTGCCTTATTGTTGGCCAACAGAAGCATAAAATCATAGACTCTTGCAAAGGTGATTTTAATGTTACCCTTCCTGGCTGTCCCAGATGTAGAGCTGGATTGGCAATATGTGCCAATTTCATGTGTTACCTGTTGTTTTTAGAGAAAAATATTGATTAGCTCATTTTTACTACAAAGTATCTAGACATTGAAACTGTACCTACTTACTGACATACTGTGACAAGGTTATGGAAGGACTGCTATATGGACCAAGTTTGTGAGTTTGAGAACCTTGCTTATTGGAGCACTCCATCAATAATTGTGAATGGACTGTTTTCCCTAAAACCTACAGTATGTTCTACACAGTTACTTATAGAATTAATAAGGCTGCTTGTGTTATTTTTCTTATTCTTATGCTCTTCAGCCTAAACAATCTAAGGGATGACTATTAGGGAAAAGTTTTGTTTAAGCTTCAGAGACAAAGCAGAGCAGGCCTCTGACTTTGCTTTTAACCTGCCTGGACACTGCCCTGCCTGTGAGTGACTGTCCTGACTGTGAGTGCCCTGAGTGCCTGCTTTGAGTGCAAACCTTGTAGCACCATAGATACATACTGCAGATTCCCATTGGCTATCTATTATATAAATGACAATGTAAGTTTCCATATTACTCTTTCCATACATCTCATCCTCTCCTCCCCTTCCCTTATGTCCATAAGTCTATTCTCTATGTCTGTTTCTCCACTGGTGCCATGAAAATAAATTCTTCAGTACCATTTTCCTAGATTCTGTTTATATGTGTTAGAATATGAAAGTTATCTTTCTCTTTCTGACGTACTTCACTCTGTATAATGGGTTCTAGGTTCATCCGCCTCATCAGAACTGACTCAAATGTGTTCCTTTTTATGACTGAGTAATATTCAATTGTGTATATGTACCACAAATTCTTAATCCATTCATCTGTCGATGGACATCTATGTTGCTTCCATGTTATAGCTATTGTAAACAGTGCTGCAATGAACAATGGGATATATGTGTCTTTTTCAACCCTGGTTTCCTCAGGGTATATGACTAGGTGTGGGATTGCTGGGTCATATGGTGGCTTTATTCCTAGTTTTTAAAGGAACCTCCATACCATCTTCCATAGTGGCTCTATCAATTTACATTCCCACCAACACTGCAAGAGCATTCCCTTTCTCACACCCTCTCCAGCATTTATTGCTTGTAGACTTTTTGAATGTGGCCATTCTGACTGGTGTGAAGTGATACCTCATTGTAGTTTTGATTTGCATTTCTCTAATAATGAGTGATGTTGAGCATCTTTTCATATGTTTGTTAGCCACTTGTACATATTCTTTGCAGAAATGTCTAAGTTTTTTTCCCACTTTTTGATTGAGTTGTTGGTTTTTCTGGCATTGAATTGTATGAGCTCCTTATACATTTTGGAAATTAATCCTTTGTCAGTTGTTTCATTTGCTGTTATTTCTCCCATTCTGAGGACTGTCTTTTCACCTTGCTTATAGCTTCCTTTGCTGTGCAAAAGCTTTTAAGTTTAATCAGGTCCCACTTGTTTACTTTTTTTTTCCCATTACTCTAGGAATTGGGTCATGGTTTTTTGAGTGTGGGATCTTAACTCCTCAACCAGGCATCAAACCCACACACTCTGCATTTGAAGTGAAGTTCCAACCACTGGACTGCCAGGGAAGTCCCTAGTGATTTGTTTCTAAATAACACTTCTCACCTTTAGTATCAGGGTTGCTTGGAGGAATTGCTAGTTTCAGGAAATGTGCAGGTTGAGCCTAGAATATTCTTTAGTCCAGAGCAAGAAATTACTCACAATGAGGTTCTGTCAAAATGTTTGTTTCTTGTTCACAGAAATTGGCTTGAAGGGGATCTACTGCCCAAATTTGGGAAAATTGCAATCATTATAGCAACAGATTATAAAATAATGAATAAAAATATGTCTGAATCTACAGTAACATATATTTCCCCCCAAAAAAAATAAGGAGAGAAAGAAGGATAGAAAATTTTTCTATATAGAAGAATGACAGTTTTGATATATTAAAGATTAAATTCTTTGTTATTTTTCCCATTTAGAAGTGGGATGTTGAATATTGATTGGATCTGTGACTGCTTAAGCAAAAACATGAGGTAGAAGGAATATAGTATCAATTCTGGGTTCAGACTTTAAGATGGGACACTTTCATTTCATTATTCTTGAAACTTTAACTTTTGACATGATCATGCTATTCTCAGAGTCCAGTCATCATTCTCTGAGAATCCCAAGCTGCAGTAAGAGGATGAATTTTGAGACACTAGTCAACAGCGCCAGCAGACCTCCCAGACAACAAATAATTTCAGTTACTAGCCATGTGAGTAAGCTATCTTGAAAATTCCAGGTCAGTCAAGAATGACTATACCAAAGATAATATTATACACAGCAGAATAACCACTTGGTTTATACCAATCAATTCACAAAATTATAAGAGATTAAAAAAAACAAAAACAAAGTTGTTTTTAGCTACTCCATTTGAGTGTGGTTTGTAATGCAGCGATAGATAACCAAAAGAGGGGCTAATACATGTAGAAGGAATGTTAGCATAGATGATCACTACTTTTCAGTTCAGTTCAGTTCAGTTCAGTTTCTCAGTGATGTCCAACTCTTTCCAACCCCATGAACTGCAGCATGCCAGGCCTCTCTGTCCATCACAAACTCCTGGTGTTCACTCAAACTCATGTCCATTGAGTCAGTGATGCCATCCAACCATCTCATCTTCTGTCATCCCCTTCTCCTCCTGCCTTCTATCTTTCCCAGCATCAGGGTCTTTTCACATAAGTCAGTTCATTGCATCAGGTGGCCAAAATATTGGATTTTCAGCTTCAGCATTAGTCTTTCCAATTAATATTCAGGACTAATTTCCTTTAGGATGGACTGGTTGGATCTCCTTGCTGTCCGAGGTATTATCAAGAGCCTTCTCCAACACCACGGTTCAAAAGCACTAATTCTTCAGTGCTCATCTTTCTTTATAGTCCAACTCTCATACCCATGCATTACTACTGGAAAAACCATAGCTTTGACTAGACTTTTGTTGACAAAGTAATGTCTCTGCCTTTTAATATGCTGTCTAGGTTGGTCAGAGCTTTTCTTCCAATGAGCAAGCATCTTTGAATTTCATGGTTGCTGTCACCTTCTGCAGTGATTTTGGAGCCCCCATTCCCCCCAAAAAAATTACATCTGTAACTGTTTCCACTGTTTCCCCATCTATTTGCCAAGAAGTGATGGGATTAGATGCCATGATCTTAGTTTTCTGAATGTTGAGCTTTAAGTCAACTTTTTCACTCTCTTCTTTCGCTTTCATCAAGAGGCTCTCTAGTTCTTCTTCATTTTCTGCCATAAGGGTAGTGTCATCTACGTATCTGAGGTTATTGATATTTCTCCTGGCAATCTTGATTCCAGCTTGTGCTTCATTCGGTCCAGCATTTCTCAAAATGTACTCTGCATATAACTTAAATAAGCAGCATGACAATATACAGCCTTGACATACTCCTGACCTGCATATAGATTTCTCAGGAGGCAGTTCATGTGATCTGGTATTCCCATCTCTTTAACCATTTTTCACAGTTTGTTGTGACCCACACGGTAAAAAGCTTTGGCATAGTCAATAAAGCAGAAGTAGATGTTTTTCTGGAACTCTTTTCACTTTTTTGATTATCCAAAGAATGTTGGCAATTTGATCTCCGGTTCCTGTGCCTTTTCTAAAATAAATCCAGCTCGAAAATCTGGAAGTTCACAGTTCATGTATTGTTGAATCCTGGCTTGGAGAATTTTGAGTATTACTTTGCTAGCATGTGAGATGAGTGCAATTGTGTTGTAGTTTGAACATTATTTGGCATTGCCTTTCTTTGAGATTGGGATGAAAACTGACCTTTTCCAGTCCTGTGGCCACTGCTGAGTTTTCCAAATTTGCTGGCATATTGAGTGCAGCACTTTCACAGCATCACCTTTGAGGATTTGAAATAGCTCAACTGGAATTCCATCACCTCCACTAGCTTTGCTCATAGTGATATTTCCTAAGGCCCACTTGACTTCACATTCCAGGATATCTGGCTCTAGATGAGTGATCATACCATCGTGGTTATCTGTGTCATGAAGATCTTTTTTGTATAGTTCTTCTGTGTATTCCTTCCACCTCTTCTTAAAATCTTATGCTTTTGTTAGGTCCATATCATTTCTGTCCTTTATTGTGCTCATCTTTGCATGAAATATTCCTTTGTGCTCTAATTTTCTTGAAGAGATCTCTAGCATTTCCCATTCTATTGTTTTCCTCTCTTTCTTTATGTTGATCACTGAGAAAGGCTTTCATACTCTCCTTGCTCTTCTTTGGAGCTCTGCGTCAAATTCACTACTTTTACACCCAGTATAATAATAGACTCAGACAAAGATACTCAATGAATGTTAAATCTCTTGAGAAAATTGACTTAATATTGTGTTTTTATCTATGAGCCTGCTTTGTTTTAATAAGTATTTATTCAATTAAAAAATTATCAGCAAAATTTAAAACTTGAAACCAAGCTTTCACTATTAACAATCATTTGTCATTCAACTCAGAATACAGTGGATACTCGATAAATGCTTCTGAACTAAAATAAATGAATAACAACTTAAGAAAAGGAAAGAATTAAAAGTAAAATTGCAAAGGATATCACTATTAAAAGATTCTGTTTTCTCTTTGATCCTAGTCACCAAAAATATTCATTTATCTCGCAGAAAAGAGGAAGATCTCATTTCCTCAGGGGAGAATAGACTCTTAAAACTATTTGTCCAGATATTTTTTTGTCAATAATAAAAGGCACATTGCCAATTAGCTGTGCTATTTCATCAATCCATGTGGCTTTCATTAACTTTTTATTTTATATTGATGTGTAGCCAATTAACAATGTTGTGATAGTTTCAGGTGGACAGCAAAAGGACTTAGTCATACACATACATAGATCCTTTCTCCCCCAAACTCTCCTCCTATTAAGGTGCCACAGAACATTGACCTATACCATGGGGTCTTATTGATTATCCATTTTAAATACAGTAGTGTGTACATGTCAATATCAAGCTCTCTATCTCACTCCCCCATTTTTAACCCCAGCAATCATATTATGTGTTTGTTCCCTAAGTCTGTTTTGTAAGTCAGTTCAGTTCGGTTCAGTCGCTCTGTTGTGTCCGACTCTTTGTGACCCCATGGATTGCAGCACGCCAGGCCTCCCTGTCCATCACTAACTCCCGGAGTTTACCCAAACCCATGTCCATCGAGTCAGTGATGCCATCCAACCATCTCATCCTCTGTCATCCCCTTCTCCTCCTGCCCCTAATCCTTCCCAGCATTAGCGTCTTTTCCAATGAGTTAACTCTTTGCATGAGGTGGCCAAAGTATTGGAGTTTCAGCTTCAATATCAGTCCTTCCAATGAACACCCAGGACTGATCTCCTTTAGGATGGACTGGTTGGATCTCCTGGCAGTCCAAGGGACTCTCAAGAGTCTTCTCCAACACACCACAGTTCAAAAGCATCAATTCTGCAGTGCTCAGTTTTCTTCACCATCCAACTCTCACATCCATACATGACCACTGGAAAAACCATAGCCTTGACTACACGGACTTTTGTTGGTAAAGTAATGTCTCTGCTTTTAAATATGCTATCTAGGTTGGCCATAACCTTCCTTCCAAGGAGTAAGCGTCTTTTACTTTCATGACTGCAGTCACCATCTGCAGTGATTTTGAAGCCCCCAAAAATAAAATCTGACACTGTTTCCCCATCTATTTTACATGAAGTGATGGGACCAGATGCCATGATCTTAGTTTTCTGAACGTTGAGCTTTAAGCCAACTTTTTCACTCTCCTCTTTCACTTTCATCAAGAGGCTCTTTAGTTCTTCTTCACTTTCTGCCATAAAGGTGGTGTCATCTGCATATCTGAGGTTATTGATATTTCTCCTGGCAATCTTGATTCCAGCTTGTGTTCCTTCCAGCCCAGCGTTTCTCATGATGTACTCTGCATAGAAGTTAAATAAGCAGGGTGACAATATACAGCGTTGACATACTCCTTTTCCTATTTGGAACCAGTCTGTTGTTCCATGTCCAGTTCTAACTGTTGCTTCCTGACCTGCATACAGGTTTCTCAAGAGACAGGTCAGATGGTCTGGTATTTCCATCTCTTTCAGAATTTTCCACAGTTTATTGTGATCCACACAGTCAAAGGCTTTGGCATAGTCAATAAAGCAGAAATAGATGTTTTTTTCTGAAACTCTCTTGCTTTTTCGATGATCCAGCGTATATTGGCAATTTGATCTCTGGTTCCTCTGCCTTTTCTAAAATCAGCTTGAACATCTGGAAGTTCACGGTTCACGTATTGCTGAAGCCTGGCTTGGAGAATTTTGAGCATTACTTTACTAGCATGTGAGATGAGTGCAATTGTGTGGTAGTTTGAGCATTCTTTGGCATTGCCTTTCTTTGGGATTTGTAATTAAATTCATTCATATAATTTCTTTGTAGATTGCACATGTAAAGAATGTCATATGATATTTTTCCTTCTCTGCCTCATTTACTTCACTCAGCAAGACAGTCTCTAGGTACATCCTAGGTACATGTTGTTGCAAATGGTATTATTTCATTCTTTTTAATGGCTAAGTAATATTCTATAGTATGTATGTATCAGATCTTCCTTATTCATTTCAGTGTCAGTGTGTCATTCAGGTTATTTCTATGTCTTGGCTATTGTAAATAGTGCTGCAATGAACATTGTGGTGCATGTATCCTTTCAGACCACGATATCTCTGAGTATGTGTCCAAGAGTGGGATTGAAGTGTCATATGATAACCCTATTTTAGTTTTTTAAGGAACCTCCATACTGTTCTGCATAGTGGCACTACAAATTCATATTCCCTTCCACAGTGTAGGAGGGTTCCCTTATCTCCACACCCTTTCCAGCATTGTTTGTGGAATTTTGATGATAGCCATTTTGCCTGGCGTTGCATGGTGTTTCATTGTAGTTTTGGTTTGCATTTCTCTAATGAATAACAACGTTGAGCATCTTTTCATGTGTCTCTTATCCATCTGTATCTCTTCTATGGAGAAATGTCTGTCTAGGTCTTCTGCCCATTTGGATTATTTGTTTTGATGATGGTAAACCTAATGAGTTGTGTGTAAATTTTGGATATCAATCCCTTGTCAATCACATCATTTGCAACTATTTTCTCCAAATTCATGGGTTGGCTTTTAATTCTGTTTTTTGTTCCCTTCGCTGTACAAAAGCTTTTAAGTAAGTGCCATTTGTTTGTTTTTTATTTCCATTATTCTGTGAGATGGATCAAAAAAGATATTGCTGTGATGCATGTTAGAGGGCATTAATCCTATGTTTTCATTTAGATATTTTATAGCTTCTGGTGTCACATTTAGGTCTTTAAATGATTTTGAGCTTATTTTTGCACAGAATGTTAAAAATGACTGATATCATTTTTTCTTTACAGCAGTCGTTTAGTTTTTCCAGCACCATTTGTTGAAGAGACTGTATTTCCAACATTGTGTAGTCTTGCTTTGTCATAAGTTAATTGTCCATAGGTGCATGGGTTTATTTCTAAATGTTCCATCTCATTCCATTGATCTAAATTTCTATTTTTGTGAAATAAGATTTTTTTGTTCTAGTTCTGTGAAGAATATTATTGGGAAATTTGATAGGGACTTCACTGAGTCTCTAGGTAACCTTGCGTATTATAATAATTTTAACAATATTAATTCTTCCAATCCATGAACATGTTATATCTTTCCATCTGTTTTTGTCTTATTTAGTTTCTTTCGTCACAGCCTTATAGTGTTTTGAGTACAGGTCTTTTATCTCCTTAGTTAGGTTTATTACTAGGTGTTTTATTCTTTTTGATGTGATGATAAATGGAATCATTGCTTGAATTTCTCTTTCTGATCTTTTGTTGTTAGCGTATAGAAATGCAACAGATATTTGTGAATTAATTTGGTAGCCTGTAAATTTACCAAATTCACTAATTAGCTCTAGTAATTTTCTGATGATGTGACTGGATGCCATGATCTTTGTTTTTTTGAGTGTTGAGTTTTGAACCACCTTTTTCACTCTCCTCTTTCACTTTCATCAAAAGGATCTTTAGTTCCTTTTCATTTTCTGCCATAAAGTTGGTGCCATCTGCATATCTGAGGTTATTGAAATTTCTCCTGGCAATCTTGATTCCAGCTTGTGCTTCATCCAGCCTAGCATTTCGCCTGATGTACACTGCATATAAGGTAAATAAGCAAGGTGAAAATATACAGCCTTTATACTCCTTTACCAATTTGGAACCAGTCCATCATTACATGTCTGGTTCTAACTGTTGCTTATTGACCTGCATACAGATTACTCAGGTGGCAGGTAATGTGGTCTGGTATTCTCATCTCTTGAAGAAGAATGATTCTTTCAATGTGCTGTTGGATTCTGTTTGCCAGTATTTTATTAGGATGTTTGCATCTATATCAGTAACATTGGTCTGTAATTTTATTTTTTTGTGGTATATGTGTCTGATTTTGTTATCAGGGTGTTAGTGGGGTCATAAAATGCATTTTGGAGTTTTTCTTTTTCTGAATTTTTTTGGAAGAGTTTCTGAATGATAGATGTTAATTCTTCTCTAAATGTTTAACAGAACTCGCCTATGAAGCCATCAGGTCCTGGGCTTTCATTTGTTGAGAGTTTTTAAATCACAGTTTCAATTTCAGTGCTTGTTTTTGGTTTGTTAATATCTTCTGTTTATTTTGGTTCAGTTTTGTAAGACTGTACATTTCTAAGGATTTGTCTATTTCTTCCAGGTTGCTGATTTTATTGGCATGCAGTTGCTCATAGTAGCCTCCTATGATTCTTTCTATCTCTGGGTAACTTCTCATTTCATTTTTAATTATATCAGTTTGAGTCCTCTCTTTTTCTCTCGGTGAGTCTGGCTAAAGGTTTACCAACTTTGTGCATCTTTTCAAAGAACCAGCTTTTTGTTTCATTGATCTTTGCACTTGGTTTCTTTTTTTTTTTTTTTTTGTCTTTATTTCATTTATTTCTACTCTGACTTTTATGATTACTTTCATTCTACTAATTTTAGGTACTTTTGTTCTTCTTTCTCTAGTTTTTTGAAGTGTAAGGTTAGGCTGTTTGTTTGAGACTTTTTTTGTTTCTTCAGTTACAATTGTATTGCTATAGATTTCCCTCTTAGAATCGTTTTTGCTGCATCCCATAGGTTTTGGGCCACTGTGATTTCATTTTCATCTTTCTCTGGGTAGTTTTTGGTTTCCTCATTGATTTCTTCAGTGACCAATTGTTGTTTAGTACCATATTGTTTAGCTGTCATGTGTTTGTATTTTTTATAGTTTTTTCTTATAGTTTATTTCTAATATCATATTGCTGTGATTGAAAAATATGCTTGATATGATTTCAACTTTCTTAAATTTATTAGGCTAGCCTGTGGCTCAGCATGTGGTCAATCCTGGATAATGTTTCATGTGCACTAGAGAAGAATGTATATTCTGCTGCTTTCGGATGAAATGCTCTATAAATATCAGTTAAGTCCATCTGGTCTAAAGTATCATTTAACGTCTAAGTTTCCTTTTTAATTTTCTGTCCAGATAATCTGTCCATTGATGGAATTTGGGTGTTAAGTCTCCTACTCTTATTGTGTTACTCTCAATTTCTCTCTTTATGGTTTTTAGTATTTGACTTACCAATTGAAGTGCTCCTATGTTGCTGTTGGTTGCTCTGTTGCTAAGTCATGTCCAGCTCTTTGTGACCCCATGGACTATAGCATTCCAGGCTTCCCTGTCCTTCTCTGTTTCCAGGAGTTTGCTCAAATTCATGTCCATTGAGTCAGTGATGCTTTCTAACCATCTCATTCTCTGCCTCACCTTCTTCTTTTGCCTTCAATCTTTCCAAGTATCAGGGTATTTTTAAGTGATTCAGTTCTTTACATCAAGTGGCCAAAGTTGGGCGTATATATATGTATGATTGTTATATCTTCTTCTTGAATTGATTCCTTTATCATTATATTGTGTTATTCTTTGTTTCTTTTAATATCATTTGTTTTAAAATAAATTTTGTCTTAAATGAGTATTGCTAAGCCACCTCTCTTTTGATTTTCATTTACATGGAATACCTTCTCCCACCCTCATTCTTTCAGGTCTTTATGTATCCTTAGGCCTGAGATGGTTCTCTTTTATACGGCGTATATATGGGGCTAGTCTATGTCTTTTGGTTAGAGCATTTACATTTAAGGTAATTTATATGTATGCTCCTATTGCCATTTTCTGATTTTTTTTTTCAATTTGTTTTGTGTAATAGGTCTTTTTTCTTCCTTTCCTTTTTTGTTCTCTGCTCTTGTGTTTCTTACCTAAAGTAGTTCCTTTGATATTTGTTGTAAAGCTGGTCTCATACTACTGAATACTCAACTCAATGGAGATTTCTTTAAAATCTAGAAATAAAACCATCACATGACCCAGCAATTCCACTACTAGGCAAGCCAAAATTTGCCTGGGGAAACCAAAATTGAAAAAAAAAAACTACATGTACCCCAATGTTTATTGCAGCACTATTTACAATAGCTAGAACATGGAAACAACCTAAATGTTCATCAACAGATGAATGGATAAAAAAATTGTGGTGCATATACACAGTGAAATATTGCTCAGTCATAAAAAGGAATACATCTGAGTCAGTTCCAATGAGGTGGATGAACCTAGTGAAGTGAAATAAGTAAAAAATAGAAATGTAAATATTGTATACTAATGATTATACATGGAACCTAGAAAGATGGTATTGATGAATCTATTTTCAGGGCAGCAATGGAGAAACAGAAATAGGGAACAAACTTGTGGAAATGGTAGTGGGAGGGAGGAAGGAGACTCTGAGATCTATGGAAAGAGTAACACAGAAACTTACATTACCATATGTAAAATAGATAGCCAATGGGAATATGGTATGTCTTGGGGAACTCAAACAGGGGCTCTATAACAACCTAGAGGGGTGGGTTGTGGAGAGAGATGGGAGGGAGGTTCAAGAAGGAGGGGCCATATGTATACCTATGGCTGATTCGTGTTGATATTTGGCAGAAAACAGCACAGTTTTGTAAAGCAATTATCCTTTTAAAAATGTTAATTAAAAGAAATTTAAAACAGATATAAAGGCTATTTTAGTTTCTAGGTTGATAAAAAAGAAAAGGTAGTTTGTCTTTTTAGAAAAATCAATGAAAACTACTTAAATATGACTTTTTGTCTTAGTGACTAATCCTTTCATCTCTGCCTATTTATGTACTGTATTTGCCACCTGTTAGTAAGCAGTCCAGGTTTCCCTGGTGACTCAGTGATATAGAATCTGCCTGCCAATGCAGGAGAACCCGCTTTGACCCTTGGGTCAGGAAAATCCCCTGGAGAAGGAAATGGCAACCCACTCCAACATTCTTTCCTGGGAAATCCCACGGTCAGGGCAGCCTGGCAGGCTACAGTCTAAGGGGTCACAAAAGAGTCAGATACAACCTAGTGACTAAACAATAACAAAAAGAGAAAATAAGCAGTTCATTTACTTTTGACACATACTTGGCACTCTATTCCTTTAAAATAGCTAAGGAGATTTTCCATATTTTCTGCAAAAGTATAAATTTGGGGTATTTTATTCTTTCCACAAAGAAGTATTCAACTCCAAATAAGATTGTTGGACTACACTATGCAAAACACTGTCACTTGTAAGAATTCTCCAGGGACAAAAACGAGAGTGAAGAAGTTTTCTGTGTTTCCCCAGCATTTTTTTTTTTTTTTATAAATTTATTTATTTTAGTTGGGGGCTAATTACTTTACAATATTGTAATAGTTTTTGCCATACATTGACATGAATCAGCCATGGGTTTACATGTGTTCCCCTTCCTGGACCCCCCACCCACCTCCCTCCCCATCCCATCCTTCTGGATCATCCCATTGCCCCGGCCCTGAGCCCTTGTCACATGCATCGAACATGGAATGGTGTTCTGTTTCACATATGATAATATACATGTTTCAATGCTATTCTCCCAGAACGTCCCACCCTCACCTTCTCCCTCAGAGTCCATAAAATTGTTCCATGCATCTGTGTCTCTTATTCTGTCTCGCATATAGGGTTATCGTTACCATCTTTCAAATTCCATATATATGCATTAGTATACTGTATTGTTGTTTTTCTTTCTGGCTTACTTCACTCTGTATAATGGGCTCCAGTTTCATCCATCTCAGTAGAACCAATTCAAGTGTATTTCTTCAGAATGGGAGAAAATAATAGCAAATGAAGCAACAGACAAACAATTAATCTCAAAAATATACAAGCAACTTCTGCAGCTGAATTCCAGAAAAATAAACGACCCAATCCAAAAATGGGCCAAAGAACTAAACAGACATTTCTCCAAAGAAGACATACAGATGGCTAACAAACACATGAAAAGATGCTCAACATCACTCATCATTAGAGAAATGCAAATCAAAACCACAATGAGGTATCATTTCACACCAGTCAGAATGGCTGCTATCCAAAAGTCTACAATCAATAAATGCTGGAGAGGGTGTGGAGAAAAGGGAACCCTCTTACACTGTTGGTGGGAATGCAAACTAGTACAGCCACTATGGAGAACAGTGTGGAGATTCCTTAAAAAACTGGGAATAGAACTGCCATATGACCCAGCAATCCCACTGCTGGGCATATACACCGAGGAAACCAGAATTGAAAGAGACGCGTGTACCCCAATGTTCATCGCAGCACTGTTTACAATAGCCAGGACATGGAAGCAACCTAGATGTCCATCAGCAGACGAATGGATAAGGAAGCTGTGGTACATATACACAATGGAATATTACTCCCCAGCATTTTTGAAATTAATAGCTGGTACATTTTGAATCACAGCACAAAAGTGATAAAACATGTCCTTTATAATCGACTTGACACTTTATTAAGGAGGATATAGTGAGAATAGGGTGCAGGAGATTAATTTGACCATTGATTGTTCCTAAAGGATCTTGATATAAGTGAAAGAAACTATGTAAGAACATAACAAAGTTGCTACCCAAGATACCAGAGGTATAATTCTCTTCTTTCTCAGAATGGAGAGAAATATTTTATTAGCTTTGGAAAATGAAGCATATTATTTTATGCTTCTGTTCTCTTGTTTTAGTTCTTCAGAATCTATTGTATGTTTTTGATTTGTGATTGCTGTGTTTTTCAAGTATGTTAACCCCTTCCTATACCAGCTTGCTTTAGACTGATAGTCATACAGGCTCAAACACGGTCTTAAAAAAAAACGAAGAAAGAAAAAGGATCTGCATTTTCTTACTCTCCTTCCTTATATTTTATGATTTCAATGTCCCTTTTTACATCTTGATGTTTATCTTTTTGGTATTCATCATTTTTATCATTGTTTTCACAAATAGGTTTTTGTTTTTGTTTTTGTTTTTTGTACACTGGCTAATTTAAGAAATCTAATTTCCAATTTTGATTTCCTCCTTCCCATTTCTTGCTTCTTTTATTTTCTTTTTTCTTTAATTAATTTATTTCAATTGGAGGATAATTACTTTTAAATATTGTGATGGTTTCTATCATACATCAACATGAATAAGCCACAGGCACTCATGTGCCCCCCATTCTGAAACCCACTCCCAGCTCCCTCCTCACCCCATCCCTCTGGATTGTCCCAGAGCACTGGCTTTGGGTGTCCTGCTTCATGCATGGAACTTGCCCTGGTCATCTAGTTTACATATGGTAATGCAATGTTTCAATGCTATTCTCTCAAAGCATGCCCCCCTTGCCTTCTCTCACTGAGTCCAAAAGTCTATTCTTTACATCTGTGTCTCCTTTGCTGCCCTGCATGTAGGATCACCAGTACCATCTTTCTAAATTTCATATATATGCATTAATATACAATATTTGCCTTTCTCTTTCTGAGTTACTTCAATCTGTATAATAGGTTCCAGGTCCATACACCTCATTAGAACTGACTCAAATGTGTTCCTTTTTACAGCTGAATAATACTCCATTGTGTGTATTTAACACAGCTTCCTTATCCATTCATCTGCCAATGAACATTTAGGTTGCCTCCATGTCCTAGCTATTGTAAATAGTGCTGCAATGAACACTAGGGTACATGTCTCTCTCAATTCTAGTTTCTGCAGAATGTATGCCCAGTAATGTGGTTGCTGGGTCATATGGCAGTTCTATTCTCAGTTTTTTTAAAGGAATCTCCACACTGTTCTCCATAGCGGCTCTTCCAGTTTGCATTCCCACCAAGAGTGTAAGAGGATTCCCTTTTCTTCTTAACCCTCTCCAGCATTTATTGTTTGTGAACTTTTTGATGATGGCCATCCTGACTGGTGTGAGATGATACCTTGAGTATTTCTTCTAAAATCAGGAGCAAGCCAAGGGTGCCCACTCTCACCATTACTATTCAACAAAGCTTTGGAAGTCCCAGCCAAGTAATCAGAGAAAAAAAAAAGAAATAAAAGAAATCCAAATTGGAAAATAAAATGTGAAACTCGCACTGTTTGCAGATGGAATAATCTTCTACATAGAAAACCCTAAAGATTCCACCAGAAAATTACTAGAGCTAATCAATGACCATAGTAAATTTTCAGGATATAACATTGATACACAGAAATCCCTTGCATTCCTGTAAAGTAATGATGAAAAATCAGAAAGAGAAATTAAAGAAACAACCCCACTCACTATTGCAACAAAAAGAATAAAATACTTAGGAATAAATTTATCAAAAGAAACAAGACATGTATACATAAATCTATAAAATACTGGTGAAAGAAATCAAAGATGACACAAATAAATGGAGAAATATACCATGTTCATGGATTGGAAGAATCAATATAGTGAAAATGAGTATACTATCCAAAGCAATCAATAGATTCAATGTAATCCCTATTGAACTACCAATGGTATCTTCCACAGACTAGAACAAATAATTTCACAATTTGTATGGAAACACAAAACACTGTGAACAATCAAAGGAATCTTGAGAAAGAAGAATGGAACTGGAGGAATCAACCTCCTTGACTTCAGACTACATTACAAAACTATAGTTATCAAGACAATATGATACTTGGACAAAGACAGAAATACAGATCAATGGGACAAAATAGAAAGTCTTGCTTATTTTCTATTTAGAAATTGATATTTTTGGAGGGATTGATTTAGTATTTTTGTATTCTTTTAGTTTTTGCTTGTCTGAGAAATTCTTTATCTCTTTTTTTGTTCTAAATTATAATCTTGCTGAGTAGAGTCTTCAAGGTTGCAGAAGTTTCCCCTTCAGTATTTTGCATGTATCTTGCCACTCCTTTCTGGCCTGCAAAATTTCTGTAGAAAGAGCAGCTGATGACTTTATAGGTGTTTCCTTGTTTAAAAAAAAAAAAAGTCGTTTGTTTTTCTCTTGCTGCCTTTAGAATCTTCTCTTTAAATTTTGCCATTTTTATTATAATATGTATTTTTATACATCTGTCTGGGTTCATCTTGTTTGGAGCCTCTGTACTATATCTGGATATCTGCTTTCTTCTTTAGCTTTGTTAAAATTTTCAGTCATAATAAATTCAAATGCATTTCCAATCCTATTTTCTCTTTCTTCTTCTGAAATCCCTATAAATTTCGATTACATTATCCCATAGGTCTCTAATACTGTATATTTTCATTTTTTCATTTGGCTTTCTGTCTGCTGTATTGAATGGACAATTTGTATTAGTCTATCTTCCAGGTGACTTATTCTTTCTCCTGCATTACTCATTCTGCTATTCATTGCATTGAGCTTAGCATTTGCCTTGACAAGTACATTTTCTAATTTTTCTTGGCTCCTCCTTATAGTTTCTAGTTCCTTTTTACATTAGTCTGAATTTCTGTTGGTAGCCTTTTTTAATTCCTTCAGTATTTTCATTACCTCCTTTTGAACTTGATGTCTATTAGACTGAAGTGGTGTATTTCATTGCTGTTCCTTCAGGGAAAGTCTTCTAGTCTTTCAACAGAGAGTGGTTTCTCTGCTTCTTTATTTGGCTTATATTTATCTTGGCCTGTGAATTTAGGAGAAATGGCTATCTACTGTACTCTTAGAGGGCTATTTATAAGTGTGAGTATCCCTGTGTAGCTTGTGTGGGTTTAATATTTTTTGGTGTGAGGGCTGTTTTGGGTTTGGATGCTTGACCTCACTTTCCTTAACATGTGCCACCCTCAGACGTGGCACAGCAGTCTGTGATCTTCTCTGGAGTCTGAGATGACAGACACACTCATGCTTGTTCCTGGAGCTCATGTAGGCAGTGCCATGACATGTCAGAGTGAGTGGAGAAAGTAGCTTCTATGGAAGGCCCACACCTTCTCTCATGTACCCACCAACAATGGTGCCTTGCCTCTCTGTCAGACCCAAGGTTCTTCCTGAACTTCTTCAGTTGTGACACATTACACGCTAGCCCCCTCAGACTATCTTCACATAGGCAAACCCAGTCCTTTCCCCAGGATCTGACCTCCAAAGCCTGAACCTCAGTACCTGGCCCCCAGCTGCCCCACTGGGTGAGTGGACAAGCATCTCAAGCTGGGGAGTGTCATTTGGCACTGACCTTGCATGCAGATCTCTCTCTGCTTTTCCTTCTGCAGGCTTGTTGCTGCCTTCTCCTTAGAGGCTCCAAAGATCCTCCTCTCTTTAGGCCCATCTCCCCACCATTGGGGGAACTTAGTGTGCAGAAACATTTCCTCTTCTACAGCTCCCTCTCAGAAACACAGGTCCTGTCATGATTCCTTTCTCTCTCTCTTTTTCCTTTTGTTCTAGTCAGTTTCATGGGGGTTTTCTGGCCCTTTTGGAAGTGTGAGGTTTTCTGCCAGCCACCAGTGGATGTTCAGTGAGAGTTTTTCCATATGTAGATGTGTTTTTGTTATATCTTTGGGAAGAAGGTGAACTCCACATCTTACTCTTCTGCCATCTTGATTGAATCCCTGCTCTACTGATTGTGATGTTATGAGTAGAAAGGGGTATGTGGGGGTAAATTGTTACCCTTCTGCTTTACTTTTTCTCAGTGTCTGTGTTTCAGTATCTCCTCATTTTTTCTTGGATTATGTTTAGAATTTGAATATATTTGGCATCATAGGTTTTTATCCATTGTATGACTTTTATGAAACAATTCACCCAAATAAAGAGCTGAGTCAGGAAAATCCCTTGAGGGTAAGAAATGGCAACCCACTCCAGTATTCTACCCTGGAAAATCCCATGGACAGAGGATCCTTGTGGTCTACAGTCCCTGGGGTTACAGATAATTGGACATGACTGAATGTGCATGCGCACACACACACACACACACACACACACACACACACACACAAAGCTGAGTACAACTGGAAATAAAAATATGGCTACAGCAAAACTCTTAGAAAACTTAGATGTTAAAAGAAAAAAAAAGGTATCAAAAAAGTACCAGAAACTTGTCTTTTCTAAAACTGACTTTAAGTTCTGTTATCTTTGAAAATTGTAAAACATTTAATTATCTTAGAGGCTTGGGTTGGTATGCTATAGTCCCTTCTTTACACTAGAAGTAACAAGCTTCTGTGCTTTCAAAGCATATAACCAGATTTCACTTTTTGTTCTGGGGCCATGGGTTTAGATCTCAGGAAGTATCTGAAGGAATACTATTTATAGCATCTGACACTCTTAATTAATTAGAGGAATATCTTGTTCAGAACAAGCTTTTGAAAAATTAATTGCCAGCATAGTTTGGACGTATTGTGGATTTAGGTCCAAGTCACTTTAGTAAAGTAAATATCACAATCAAGAAGGTTGCACAATGTTTTTGGTTTCCCAGAGCATATGCATGTTATACTATACTATAGTCTACTAAGTGTGCAATAGCCTTATGACCAAAAAACAAACAAAACAAAACCAACAACAACACAGGAAAACCCCAATGTACACACTTTAATTGAAAAAAAAGACTTTGCTGTTAAAAAATGCTAACCATCATCTTTACTTTTTAAAAATTGCTGTATCTGCAAAAAAAAAAAAAAAAAAGGCAAAGTGCAATAACATGAGGTGTTGTTCAACCACCAAGTTGTGTCCAATTCTTCACAACTCCATGGACTGCAACAACACAGGCTTCCTAGTCCCTCACCATCTCCTAGAGTTTTCCCAAGTCCATGTCCGTTGAATCGGTGATTCCATCCAACCATCTCATCCTCTGTCATACCCTTCTCCTTCTGCCTTGAATCTTTCCTAACATCAGGGTCTTTCCCAGTGAGTCAGCTGTTTGGATCAGATGGCCAAAATATTGGAGCTTCAGCTTCAGCATCAGCACTTCTAATGGATATTCAGGGTTGATTTCTTTTAAGATTGTCTGGCTTGATCTCCTTGCTCCTAAGGGACTCTTAAGACTCTTCTCCAACAGCACAGTTAAAAAGCATCAATTCTTTGGCATTCAGCCTTCTTTATGTTCCACTTAGCACATCCATACATGACTAGTGGTAAAACCATAGCTTTCACTGTATGGACCTTTGTCGACAAAGTAATGTCTTTGCTTTCTAGCACACTGTCTAGCTTTTTCATAGCTTTCTTTCCAAGAAGCAATCATCATCTAGTTTCATGACTGCAGTCATCATCTGCAGTGATTTTAGAGCTCAAGAAGAGGAAGCCTGTCAGTGCATCCACACTTTCTCCTTCTATTTGCCATGAAGTGATGGAACGAGATGCCATGATCTTAGTTTTTTAAATAACATGAGCTATGCCTGAATGAATAATCAAAAATGACCTACTATATAGCACAGGGAACTCTGCTCATACTCTTTAATACACTAAATGGGTAAAGAATTTGAAAAAGAGTAGGCATATGTATAAATGGATCTCTCTACTGTACACTTGAAGTTAGCATAACATTATTAATGAACTATAATAGAAAATAAAAAAAATAAATGAGGAATACCTGTACTTGATTTATATCTATAGAATGCATTTTTTTCCCATGAAAATTTGTGTTTTTGATTTGTGAGTGTTTTTGATTTGTGAGTGAATTTCTTGTCCTTCTCTCTTGGCTAACCACTGTTTTCTATGCAAAAGTAATGCTGTTTGTCCTCTCATTTCTTTTGATATTAAAACAATGGGCCCTCATGAGACTCCATATTTTGTTCTGTTTTGATAAGAATTACAGCCCTGGCTCCAGAGTAGAAACTTTTTAGTATGAAAACCAAGCTTGCTCATTCACTGAACGTTCACTCAATTTTTTTGACTCCAATGTTATGCTGGGAACTCTTCTAGTTACTGAAAAATCACTGCTCATAATTAATTACCAGATGAATGGAAAGGAAACATACATAAAATAAATGAATATAAGATCTAAACGTAAGACCAGAAACTATAAAACTCCTAGAGGAAAACATAGGCAAAACACTCTCCGACATAAATCACAGCAGGATCCTCCATGACCCACCTCCCAGAATATTGGAAATAAAAGCAAAAATAAACAAATGGGACCTAATTAAAATTAAAAGCTTTTGCACAACAAAGGAAACTATAAGCAAGGTTAAAAGACAGCCTTCAGAATGGGAGAAAATAATAGCAAATGAAGCAACAGACAAACAATTAATCTCAAAAATATACAAGCAACTTCTGCAGCTGAATTCAAGAAAAATAAACGACCCAATCCAAAAATGGGCCAAAGAACTAAACAGACATTTCTCCAAAAAAGACATACAGATGGCTAACAAACACATGAAAAGATGCTCAACATCACTCATTATTAGAGAAATGCAAATCAAAACCACAATGAGGTATCATTTCACACCAGTCAGAATGGCTGCTATCCAAAAGTCTACAAGCAATAAATGCTGGAGAGGGTGTGGAGAAAAGGGAACCCTCTTACACTGTTGGTGGGAATGCAAACTAGTACAGCCACTATGGAGAACAGTGTGGAGATTCCTTAAAAAACTGGGAATAGAACTGCCATATGACCCAGCAATCCCACTGCTGGGCATATACACCGAGGAAACCAGAATTGAAAGAGACGCGTGTACCCCAATGTTCATCGCAGCACTGTTTACAATAGCCAGGACATGGAAGCAACCTAGATGTCCATCAGCAGATGAATGGATAAGGAAGCTGTGGTACATATACACAGTGGAATATTACTCAGCCATTAAAAAAATGCATTTGAATCGGTTCTACTGAGATGGATGAAACTGGAGCCCATTATACAGAGTGAAGTAAGCCAGAAAGAAAAACACCAATACAGTATACTAATGCATATATATGGAATTTGAAAGATGGTAACGATAACCCTATATGCGAGACAGAATAAGAGACACAGATGCATAGAACAATTTTATGGACTCTGAGGGAGAAGGTGAGGGTGGGACGTTCTGGGAGAATAGCATTGAAACATGTATATTATCATATGTGAAACAGAACACCATTCCATGTTCGATGCATGAGACAAGGGCTCAGGGCTGGGGCAATGGGATGACCCAGAGGGATGGGATGGGGAGGGAGGTGGGTGGGGGGTCCAGGAAGGGGAACACATGTAAACCCATGGCTGATTCATGTCAATGTATGGCAAAAACTATTACAATATTGTAAAGTAATTAGCCCCCAACTAAAATAAATAAATTTATAAAAAAAATAAATGAATATAATAAAGATATTCTTAGAGGACTGTCAATGAACCCTAGGATGGGGATTAGGGGGATAAAAATGAGGATAAAAGTTTGTCTACAATGAGATGTAAACTTTTAAGTGGTTTCAAACCTTAATATTTCAATCACAGGCTTTCCAAAGCAAGAAGAGATCAGTCTTTTTGAACATGTAGACAGACAAAAAGGATCCCTGCCAAATATCTAGTGTTGCTTAGGTCTTACCTAGATTTTAATGAAATAATGAAAATATAAGAAAGGATAGAAAGTCAGGCCTAGAAATTTTAGTGGAAGCCTAGATTTAGTGAAAATGCATTCATTTTTATTCTAATCATAATTCTTATTCCATTCAGAATGAAATTTAAATAATGTTTGTAAATATTGTAGCTGTATTATACAGTAGCAAAGAAAAAAGATAATTGCCAAGAAAACAGATGTGGAAAATTTCTTATTATGTAATCACTGCTTTGAAACACATTTAGAGTATCTCTTTATATATTATAATTTTAAACAGAATAAAACGATAATAAATATATGGTTCAGAAAGCATTCTTCTGATCATGGTAAATATGCTAAAGTGATAAGAAAGAATAGGAATCAAAAACACATATCAAGTAAGAGGGAGTTATAATGGCTGATTATAACTGATCCCTGGTTCTGGTAGATCCCTGCCAGGAGGAAATGGTGACCTATTTCAGTATTCTTGCTGGAAAATCACATGGAAAGAGGAACCTGGTGGGCTACAGTCCATGGGGTCACAGAGTAGGATGCAACCAAGTGACTTAGCACACAGCTTGCTGTAGCACTCTAGAGAATAGCAACAGTGATACAATATTACATAAAGATTAAGTTATAAAATATTTTGACTTCTGGCTTAGTCCTCTCACTCTTGCTTTCATACTCACTGAAATTTCTTCTTTACTTAGCCTAGTGAAGCAGGTTGCCATGACATCATTTGTCATAAGAACTGAGATCCTCAATCCAACATCCTAGGAAGAGCTGAATCCTGCTAGCAACCACATGAATGAATTTAGAAGCAAATCTTTCCCCAGTTGAACCTGTAGATGACTACAGTTCTTGCCTATAAATCCATTGCAGTCTTCCGAGAGACACTGGCCTAGAGGACACGGTTAAACTATGACTGGATTCCTGACTCACTGAACCTAGGAAAAAATAAATTCTGTTGGTGTAAGCTGCTATGTTTGGGATAATTGACATGTAGCAATTGATAATTAACATAACATCTAATTTATTTCTCTTTCAAAGCCTCTAATACTTACAGAAGCACTTGAGTTGATTAGGCAAGTTGACTGGGAGAAGTCAAGAAAGAGTAACAACCATAACAATAAAATTACATTAAATATCACAAGTATTACTTTACTAACTTCTATGTTTCTGTAATCTAGTAGATATTTATACCGATCCATTATTATTTGATCATCTAGACCATTATTTTAACTTCTGGAAACTAGTTACATAGAGCTAATCCAAGAGATATTTAAACTTATATGCACAAAGTTGCTCATGCTATAGTTACCTCTAACAGTAAAAATGGGAAACTATTGATTATTCATCAGTAGTAGAATGGATGAGCCTTCCTTGATGGATCAGCAGATAAAGAATCAGCCTGCAATGCAGGAGACACAGCAGACCCAGGTTTGATTCCTGGGTCAGGAAGATCTCCTGGAGGAGGAAATTGCAACCCACTTCAGTATTCTTGCCTGAAAAACCCCAAAGACTGAGGAGCCTGGTGGGCTGCAGTCCATGGGATCACAAAGAGTTCAACATGACTAAGTGACTAAACACAGCACAACACAGAATGGTTAAGTGTGTTAGGATATAATCACTCAAGGAAATGTGATTCAAACTTAATTATGAAGGTTAGATAAAAATAAACTAAATAATTCATATGATATTAAATGAGAAGAGCAGAATAGAAAATTGTATATCTGCATTAAAATATGTCTGCTCAGGAAATCAATCCTAAATATTCATTGGAAGGGCTTATACTGAAGCTGAAGCACCAATATTTTGGCCTGCTGATGCAAACAGCTGACTCATTGAAAAAGACCCTGATGCTGGGAAAGATTGAGGGCAAGAGGAAAGAGGGCAACAAAGGGTTAGACAGTTGGATGTCACTGACTAAATGGACATTAGTTTGGGAAAACTCCAGGGCCTAGTGAATGGAAGGGAAGCCTGGTGTGCTGCAGTTCATGGGGTCACAAAGAGTCAGACACAATTTAGTGACTGAACAGCAACATGTCTGCTCAAAGTACGTGGATCATAAAGTAAATGTTGAAAAAAATAATTATTTGTAGAGAATAATCAGAGAGAGATTAAGAAGATTATGAAAAAAATCTAGAAAGATTTGTGTTTTGAGTACTGCATCTAAGGCTAACTAGCTGAATGATTTGGAACTAGTATTTAATTATTTGTCATTACAAATAGTTTAAGAAAACAAATATTTTGTCAGTTATTGAAATGAGTAATGTTTCTTATTCAATCTCTCACACAATATTGATGTTGTCAATAAACGTTCATGAAATTAATAAAAGTTGTCTTTTATTTCTAGTATTGTCAATATTGTATGTTTGTTGTTTAGTCACTAAATCATGTCTGACTCTTGGCAACCTCATGGATTCTAACCTGCCAGGCTCCTCTATCGATGGAATTTTCGACAAGGATACTGGAGTGGGTTGGTATTTTCTTCTCCAGGGATTTCCCCACCCAGGGATCCAACTCACATCTCCCACATTGTCAAGTAGATTCTTTATCATTGAGCCACAAGTTCAGTTCAGTCAACCAGTAATGTCTGACTTTTTGTGATCCAATGGACTGCAGCATGCCAGGCTTCCCTGTCCATTACCAACTCCTGGAGCTCACTCAGACTCATGTCCATTGATTCTCTGATGCCATACAACCATCTCATCCTCCGTCTTCCCTTTCTTCTCCTGTCTTCAATCTTTCCCAGCATCAGAGTCTTTTCCAACGAGTCAGTTCTTCACATCAAGTGGCCAAAGTTTTGGAGCTTCACAGCATCAGTTCTTCCAATGAATATTCAGGACTGATTTTCTTTAGGATTGACTGGTTTGATCTCCTTGCTGTCCAAGGGACTCTCAGGAGTCTTATCCAACACCACAGTTCAAAAGCATTAATTTTTTGGCATCAGTCTTCTTTATGGTCTAACTCTCATATCCATACATGACTACTGGAAAAACCATAACTTTGACGAATCTTTGTCAGTAAGTAATATCTCTGCTTTTTAATATTCTGTCTAGGTTGGTCACAGCTTTTCTTCCAAGGAACAAGCACCCTTTAATTTCATGGCTGCAGTCATCATCTGCAGTGATTTTGGAGCCTAAGAAAATAAAGTCTGTCACTGTTTCCATGATTTCCCCATCTTTTGCCATGACGTGATGGGACCAGATGTCATGATCTTTGTTTTTTGAATGTTGAGTTTTAAGCCAGCCTTCTCACTCTCCTCTTTCACTTTCATCAAGAGGTTCTTCAGATCCTCTTCACTTTTTGCCATAAAGGTGATGCCATTTGCATATCTGAGGTTATTGTTATTTCTCCCTGCAATCTTGATTCCAGCTTGTGCTTCATTCAGTCTGTCTTTTCCCATGAGGTACTCTGCATATAAGTTAAATAAGCAAGGTGACAATATATAGCCTTGACATACTCCTTTCCCATTTTTCAGTCAGTCAATTTGCAGCAATACTATTATTCCATGTCCAGTTCTTACTGTTGCTTCTTGATCTGCATACAGGTTTCTCAGGAGGCAGTTAAGGTGGTCTAGTATTACCATCTTTGGAAGAATTATCCACAGTTTGTTGTGATCCACACAATCAAAAGTTTTAGCCTAGTCAATGAAGTGGATTTTGTTTTTTTCTGGAATTATCTTGCTTTTTCTATGACCCATTGGATGTTGGCAATTTGATTTCTGGTTCTTCTGCTTTTTCTAAATCCAGCTTGAACATCTGGAAGTTCTTTTTGAGCATTATTTTGCTAGCATGTGAGATGAGTGCATTTGTGCAGCAGTCTGAACATTCTTCTACATTGTCTTTCTTTGGGAAAGCCACCCAGGAAATCCTCACATTGTATATAGAAATCTAAAAATTAAATCAATTAAGGAATATTATGTTTCTTGCTTTTATCTAATAGTGCTTATAATAAGTGAATTCTTTTAATTGATATCTTAATAGTTATTTATACCCTGTGATGGTTAATTTCTTGTGCTATCCTTAATTGGCTTAAGGGATCCTCAGAAAACTGATTAAATATTATTTCTGAGTGTGTCTATGATGGTGCTTCTGAAAGAAATTGCCATTTGAATTAACAAACTGAGTAGAGTGCTCTCCACAATGTGGGAGAGCATCATACAAGCTCGTGAGATCATGAAAAGAACAAAAAGGGAGAGGAAGGATGAATTTGCTCTCTGGGGACTTTCATTTTCTACTCTCAGAGCCTCTGATTCTTAGGCTTTAGACTCAAAATGAATTATGCTACCTGCTTTCCTGATTCTTCAACTTGGGACTCTTGGACTTCATATCCTTCATAATTGCATGAATCAGTTCCTATAATAAGCCACATATAATAAATCTTCTATTGACTCTTCTCATAGGAAGAATTCTGAATGATAACCCTATGCTTGACTGTACTGTACCACTTGATAGTGACAATGTTGTGTAACCATGAAGGATGTCAGCAACAAGGTGGATCTTTTAAAGCTCTTTATTGCTCCAGCTAATCTTTATATTAGAGAGTTTTAAGTTTATATTTCTTTCAAGTTTTACAAAAGATAATCAAATTATTTGGAATAAAGTTCTGTCATTTGACTCCACATGTAAGAGGCAAATTTTCTACTTTGAATTTTGTTATTCGGGAAAAAGATTTTCAGATTTTCCTTGGCTGACCACTCATGAAATCTATTGCTTTTGTACTACTATAACAACAGGAAAACTCTCTTTGTAATCAGCAGCTTTGATACTAATTTAGAGGATGTTGTTCCTTAAATATTATCTAGGCAATCAACATATTAGATTGATAAAGCATAAGCAATTTGCTTGCTTTGTTATTACAGCCATATATATTTGGCTATTTTTTCAAATGTAGTATTGAACATGCCCATTGTGCATTAGTGCCTTTCTGAGTAATAACTTCTTTTAATTCAGCAGGTCTGTATGTAGAGTTGCCTGATTTTTTTTTTTTTTTTTGGTCTGGAAAAAGAAAACATTTATTTTTTTTTGTTTTTTTGTTCCTTTTTATAAATTTATTTATTTTAGTTGGGGGCTAATTACTTTACAATATTGTAATAGTTTTTGCCATACATTGACATGAATCAGCCATGGGTTTACATGTGTTCCCCTTCCTGGACCCCCCACCCACCTCCCTCCCCATCCCATCCCTCTGGGTCATCCCATTGCCCCAGCCCTGAGCCCTTGTCTCATGCATCGAACATGGAATGGTGTTCTGTTTCACATATGATAATATACATGTTTCAATGCTATTCTCCCAGAACGTCCCACCCTCACCTTCTCCCTCAGAGTCCATAAAATTGTTCTATGCATCTGTGTCTCTTATTCTGTCTCGCATATAGGGTTATCGTTACCATCTTTCAAATTCCATATATATGCATTAGTATACTGTATTGGTGTTTTTCTTTCTGGCTTACTTCACTCTGTATAATGGGCTCCAGTTTCATCCATCTCAGTAGAACCGATTCAAATGCATTTTTTTAATGGCTGAGTAATATTCCACTGTGTATATGTACCACAGCTTCCTTATCCATTCATCTGCTGATGGACATCTAGGTTGCTTCCATGTCCTGGCTATTGTAAACAGTGCTGCGATGAACATTGGGGTACACACGCCTCTTTCAATTCTGGTTTCCTCGGTGTATATGCCCAGCAGTGGGATTGCTGGGTCATATGGCAGTTCTATTCCCAGTTTTTTAAGGAATCTCCACACTGTTCTCCATAGTGGCTGTACTAGTTTGCATTCCCACCAACAGTGTAAGAGGGTTCCCTTTTCTCCACACCCTCTCCAGCATTTATTGCTTGTAGACTTTTGGATAGCAGCCATTCTGACTGGTGTGAAATGATACCTCATTGTGGTTTTGATTTGCATTTCTCTAATAATGAGTGATGTTGAGCATCTTTTCGTGTGCCAAACTTGCATGCCACTTTTTGTAATAAGCATTTTATAAAAATATATCATTTGTAGAGAGTCTGTAAATATTGACTCTTCATAAGCTTTTGCTTAAGGTTTTACTGAAACTCTTAATTCATTTATTATTATTTGTTTAGTTTTTTTTAAATAAATTTATTTATTTTAGTTGGGGGCTAATTACTTTATAATATTGTAGTGGTTTTTGCCATACATTGATACATTTCTTTTCAAAAATTGTTTCTCATTAGAGATATAAATGTAAATCTCTGAATAACTTGACTAGAATAAGTATATCAATTATATCAAAAGCTTAAAAAGGCATAATCCCTCCCACTCTAAAATAAACCACTTTTTAATAACCATCTCAATATTCTTATACAGAGGTAGCCAGTGAGAGGAAGAAAATGTTTTACTAATGTTACATGTTTATAGGAGGAGAAAATGTTTTGCTTATGTAACATCTTGGAGATAAGTGACTGCTGATATCAAATCCTTATTCCACTAATGATAAAGTGGAAATTTAGAGTGTTGAGGTACCTTTTCTGGGCTCATGGCAATTTCATGGTAGGGATCAGGTCTATAATACAGGCGATAGCTCCTCTGGGACAAAATTCAGTGTTAGCAATTATTGGGTTTGCTTCAGAGGTTGAAGAGCAATACATAAAATAGACATTTGACAGTTTTGATGCTTTTGCTGCTGCTGCTGCTGCTAAGTTGCTTCAGTCGAGTCCGACTCTGTGCGACCCCATAGATGGCAGCCCACCAGGCTCTGCCATCCCTGAGATTCTCCAGGCAAGAATACTGGAGTGGGTTGCCATTTCCTTCTCCAGTGCATGAAAGGAAAAAGTGAAAGTGAAGTTGCTCAGTCATGTCCGGCTCTTAACGACCCTATGGACTGTAGCCTACCAGGCTCCTCCATCCATGGGATTTTCCAGGCAAGAGTACTGGAATGGGGTGCCATTGCCTTCTCCGTTTGATGCCTTTAGGACTTGATAAATATAGTCTGTTTTTCTTTGAATCTGATATACAATAATATTTCATCATTTAATATTGAATAGTATAATTTTAGATTTCACAGACATTTGTAATAATCTTGTTAACTGCACTTTATCATCTCTATTTCACGTTGAAAAAAAACTTTGGTTTAGAATAGTTAGGAGATCTAGTTAGCTGAGACTGACTCCCAACAATGGACACAAATCAGTGCATCACTTCTGAAATTATATAATGTTTAATGCTCTGAAAAACATAGACAGCAGAGATAAATTATGTTCAACAAATAGTTATGAGTTTTTACATATTTTCTAGGCCTCTTTTAGTTAGATGGAACTATTGCACTGATGGTAACTAACTAGATAGTTTTGTATAAACAGATGAGGTCTGGTCACTTCTGGACTGAATCATTCCAACACTGCTATACAATCCCTAATTCCTCTCTTTTCCTGTCATAGAAACTTCTCAGAAGGCACTGGTTCCAGAGGACATAGTCATAAAAAAGAACGATCTCTGACAACCTGCATCCTTGAGTATAATATGATAGTTACCTGCACTCCCAAAAAGTATATACCATGAGTGAGAAATCAAACTTATGATTTTATGGTACTGAAATTTCAAGGTTAATTCTTAATTGCAGCATAAATTTACTTATTCTGATAAATACAGTGAAGAACCAAACAAATACATGTGCAGGAAAAGTTATACTCTCTCTTTATCTGAAGACTATAGAGAGCATATTACCTTTCTCTAGCTGATTTTTTTAAAGATGATTTATTCAAAAGATCAGTTAATCTTCCAATTCTGACATACACAATATCACAACCTCAATAGCCACCCACCACTCTACCACTACTAAATGAAAACAAGAAGACCATTTCTTAAGAAGGAAGAATAAGGTCAGCTTGTGGATATATGGTTAGTGCAATTGCACAGAGCCTCACCTCAGAAGGGTCTATGCTTACAGTTTAATGTTGCTACATTGAAATTCTTAATAGTTTTGTCTTTGAATTTGTGTTTTATAAGCAAAACCATCTGAATAATGAAACATGAGCCTGGATATTGTCTCAGCTCATGTTACTGCCTCCAACTGCCTTTCTTAGATGAATTTTCAGCTGCCCTCTTCCTTTATCTTTGTGCCCAGGCCTGCTTGGCTTTACTTGTTCCACCCTGGTCTCCTCGCTACAACTGCCCCTTATGGGTACCCGAGCATTAATGAGGGGTTGGAATTAGGCATGGATGCTCCATGACTTCTGGGGCAGGGAGAGTTCTTAGTGGTTACTGTCCCCACCCTGATAGTTAAGCAGTGAATTGGTTGAGTCTCTAACCTGTCCCCAGGCATGGTGCCAAGGGCATTCAGGTATGAGAGTTGCAATATCTTGTGGACTGCTCATACACAGTGGTCTGGGAAAGTGGGTCTATGGGAAAGGGAAATAACTGGTTCCACTTCCCCAGTTTCTGTCCTAGCTAGTATGTAGTATTTCAGGCAGCTGTTAGGCAAAACAAGTGTGCATGCGGTCCATACCATCTAGCAGAGCCTGGGAATCTGTGAGGGTTTGGTTTATCGAGTATCCCTGAGTGTCCTTGGCCTGCTTTATGCCTGTGAACATTCTCTACTCCTACTTCCAGGCTTTCTGAGTCTTGTTTCTGTTTTTCTCCTCTTTCAGCTCCAGCTCTGGGAATAAACCACAACATATGTATTGCACTATTTTAGTGATATGGCATACAGTTAAATTCTCTGATATTTGCATTTAAAAGTGTCTTTTCACAGTATAAAGATGAATATTAAGATACCTGCTAATAGTTTACAGTTTTAATTTTCTTTATTTACTATAAAATAGTCAAAACAATCCACCATGACAAAACATCTGAGAGAGAGACAAAGGTAAGGCAAAGAGGTTCTATATTTTAATATTTTAATGACTCTTTCTTCTTGATTTTTGAATCAGAGGTTTACTTTTTTTATTTATTTTTTTTTTAATTTTGCCCTGGGTCTTGCAAGTTATGTAGCAGATCTTGACAAAGAACCACCATTGGCAGGGGTAGGGGGTGGGGGGGCTGTTGAGATGTGACTAAATCATCCAACAATGAGATCTCTTCCAATACAAATCTCTAATATAAATTTTAAACTCCTGGTGCCTTAAAATGATGTTTAATTGTCCAAATCCTTTTGAAAATCACAGTAACCTACTGCTGGCTTCACTAAACCACTTCCGAACTCTTCCTGACTTTGAATGGGATCCAGGTACACACAACAGCTTTCATTTATTTTTTAACTATAATGCTAAAATAAAATATATGAAGTCTAGAAGGAATTGCTGAATGGGTTTATCAAATCCCAGTAGCAGTGGAATTCACAAAGAAAAACAAAATAATTTTTCATTTTTCACACTTGCCTTTGAAATTCCATCCTTCCAGCTTCTCTGTGCTTCTTTTACAAAGGACTGACTTTATTTCTACCAACATCTTTGTAAGAGAACCAACAGAAATTTCTCAAGTATGGCAGCCAAAGTACATTATTCATATATTTCTAAACCATTAAAAGTAATTAGGTGGCAAACTTTCATTTTAACAGCTTTAATAAACAACAGAATCAGATTCCCATAGGGTAGAAATGTCAGTAAATATAGCAACTTTAAAATAAAGAAATTATTTAAAATTTCTGACATTGTACTCAAATTTCAGTTACATGGACTTAAACTAAAGCTGTAATGTAGGCAAAACCATTCATTTTTATTGAGGCATTTTCCAGTACAAGTGCAACTAAGTCCATTTTTAATTTCAAGCAAGCTTTCAGGCTGCATAAGAAGATGTTCAATTTGTAGGGAGGTGGTGGAAAAAAGTCTCTATGGATATTGTTTTCCTTGGGGATACTAAAATAATTCTGAAATAAGGGCCTCAAGTAAGAGACTTAACTCTGGATTTTTAGAAGACATATGTGGCAGATATAGAGATACTCACAAAATATTTATTGTGTTCCCTTTGTATCCCTGCACTCATGCAGTTAGGCAGATCCACATAACTTGTTCAGAGCTACAGTAACCTGTATCACTTCTAGGCTAACACACAGAAAAGCAAGGTGAGTTCTCTAGACTTCTCTTCCCCTGTAACAGTGACAAGTTGAATTGTATTGATAGATGGTGCAACACTTGATAAAGCTGTCTTCTCTAGTTACTTTGACGGGAGATAGTATACCTGATGAACTTCAGATCAAAGAAGAAAGGGATGAAAATCAAAGTAGTGTGTGTTTCTGGTTATTTTAAGAATTTAATTTGTGATTCCAGAAAGAAAGAGCTAAACCCACAAAAGAATTGACTGGTTGCAAGTAGACATTAAAGAGACTAGAAAAAATCAAGAAAAAATGGTCTGGCAATGCTGAAAAAGTCAAATTTAAACAGTGATATTAGGCAAGATTCATTTATGGATTCAAAAATAGTCAAAATCCTTCAATGGATTAATGTACCACAAGACAAATGTCAGATTAAAGATATAAAGTCCATGAAAACTTATCAACTGATTAAACCTCTCAGAGCAAAAGCTTTATTTAAGAAAGTCCTTTCTATTTTAGTTCAACTTAGCATGCTTACCATTAACTGGAGAATGAAGTTTGGTGTGAAGAAGGCAGAAAAATATAAAGATCAAATTTCTAAAATAATTATTTATTATGGGGCAAGGGATGTTACTTGCATTTGGAAATGATTAGACATAAGCAAATATGAGGTCTACTAAATTTTTAAGTGACAAAGAAACCAATGTTTGGACTAGTACATCTTGGGTTATAATCTTCTAATGGGCAAGTAGTGGGTTACTTCAATAATCATTTCTGTATGTGGCAAGGAGAATAGGGAAGAACAGAGAATCTCTCAGACCAGTAAACAAGAAGATATATAGCACAATGAATGAGACAGTTCCTCCAAGAAAGCAGACTCAGTGTCAAATCAATAATTCTTACCCAGACCCAGTATTGCTGTTCTTTACAATATCTGCCCAGTGGCTTTACACAACTGGAACTATGACTGCTGTGTGACTCCAATTTCATTTAATGTGGGTATTTGGCATCCTGTATTGGATGGAGTACTGGAGGAGAGCACATTTCTTGTCTATTTGATGCTGAGGCTATTATGCATTGTTAGAGACCCTGGGACCTTTGGATTTGCTGTATTGGGAGAGTACGAGTACGTTCCAGGTGTGGGAAGAAGAAAGTAGAGATACCTTTGATTAACAGAAAAATAAACTGTAACCAGCAAGGCAGTACTCACAAACATTTCAAAAGTTCATCTACATTCTCTAGGTATGGACTTGGTGACTAATCATGAAAATATACTGTCAGGTTCAAGACTTTCCAGTACTCTTTCCTTTGCCATGGTGATCAGTGATATTTCCAGTTGTGGACATTTCCATCATCTAATATATTTGATGGATCATGAGAAATAGTTTTCTACCTCTATCCCCATATATTGCTTCAGTTCAGTTCAGTCACACAGTCGTGTCTGACTCTTTGAAATCCCATGGACTGCCGCACGCCAGGTTTCCCGGACATCACCAACTCCCAGAGCTTACTCAAACTCATATCCATTGAGTCACTGTTGCCATCCAAATCATCTCATCCTTTGTCGTCCCTGTATCCTCCTGCTTTCAATCTTTCCCCACATCAGGGTCTTTCCCAATGAGTCAGTTCATCGCATCTGGTGGCCAAAATATTGGAGTTTCAGCTTCAGTATGAATCCTTCCAATGGATATTCAGGACTGATTTCCTTTATGGGTGACTGATTTGATCTTGCAGTCCAAGGGACTCTTGAAAGTCTTCTCTGACACCACAGCTCAAAGGCATCAATTCTTCAGTGCTCAGTTTTCTTTGTGCTCCAATTCTCACATCCATACATGTTTACTGCAAAAACCATAGCTTTGATTAGATGGACATTTGTCAGCAAAGCAATGTCTCTGATTTTTAATATGCTATCTAGGTTGTTCATAGTTTTTCTTCCAAAGAGCAAGCTTTTTTTTTTTTTTTTAATTTCATGGTTGCAGTCACCATCTGCAGTGATTTTGGAGGCCCCAAAAATGAAGTATCTCACTGTTTCTCCTTCTACTTGCTGTGAAATGATGGGACCAGATGCCATGATATTAGTGTTTTGAATGTTGAGTTTTAAGACAACTTTTTTACTCTACTCCTTCACTTTCATCAAGAGTCTCTTTAGTTCTTCTTCGCTTTCTACCATAAGGGTGATGTCATCTGTGTATCTGAGGTTATTGTTATTTCTTCTGGTAATCTTGATTTCAGCTTCTGTTTCTTCCAGCCTGTCATTTTGCATGATGTACTCTGCAGAGAAATTAAATAAGCAGGGTAACAGTGTACAGCCTTGACATACTTCTTTCCCAATTTGGAACCAGTCTGTTGTTCCACGTCCGATTCTAACTGTTGGTTCTTGACCTGTATACAGATTTCTCAGGAGGCAGGTCAGATGCTTTGGTATTCCCATCTCTTGAAGAATTTTGCACAGTTTGCTGTGATCCACAGACAAAGGTCTTGGCACAGTCAGCACAGTCAATAGAGCATAAGTAGATGTTTTCCTGGAGCTCTCTTGCATTTTCTGTGATCCAGTGAATGTAGGCAATTTGATCTCTGGTTCCTATGCCTTTTCTAAATCCAGCATGTACATCTGAAAGTTCTGGGTTTATGTACTGTTGAAGCCTGGTTTGCAGAATTTTGAACATTATTTTGCTAGTGTATGAGATGTGTGCAATTGTGCAGTAGTTTGAACATCCTTTGGCATTACCTTTCTTTGGGATTGGAATGAAAACTGATCTTTTCCAGTCCTGTGGCCACTACTGAATTTTCCAAACTTGCTGACATATTGAGTGCAGCACTTTCACAACATCATCTATTAGGATTTGAGATAGCTCAACTGGAATTCCATCACCTCCACTAGCTTTGTTCATAGTGATGCTTCTTAAGGTCCATTTGACTTTGCATTTCTGTATGTCTAGCTTTAGGTGAGTGATCATGCCATTGTGGTTTTCTGGGTCATGAAGATCTTTTTTTATAGTTGTTCTGTGTATTCTTGCCACCTGTTCTTAATACATTCTGCTTCTATTAGGTCAATATCATTACTGTCCTTTGTTGTCAGTGGGCAAACAGAACAAAAACCACAGTCACAGAAAACTAATCAAACTGATCACATGGACAACAGCCTTGTTTAACTCAATGAAACTATGAGCCATGCTGTGTAGGGCCATCCAAGATGGACGGGTCGTGGTGGAGAGTTCTGACAAAACGTGGTCTACTGGAGAAGGGAATGGCAAACCACTTAAGTATTCTTGCCTTGAGAACCTCATGAGCAGTATGAAAATGCAAAGATATGACACTGAAAGATGAACTCTCCAGGTCAGTAGGAGCTCAATATGTTATTGGAGAAGAGTGGAGAAATAACTCCAGAAAGAAAGAAGAGACAGAGCCAAGGAGAAAACAATGTCCCATTATGGATGTGACAGGTGATGGAAGTAACATCTGATGTTGTAAAAAGCAATATTGCATAGAAACCTGGAATGTTAGGTCCATGAATCAAGGTAGATTGGAAGTAGTCAAACAGGCGATGGGCAAGAGTGAGCATTAACATTTTAGGAATCAGTGAATTCAAATGGACTGGAATGGCCGATTTAGTTGAGATGACCATTTTATCTACTACTGTGGGCAAGAATCCCTTAGAAGAAATGGAGTAGCTCTCATGATCAACAAAAGAGTCTGAAATGCAGTACTTGGGTGCAATCTCAAAAACGACAGAATGATCTCTGTTCATTTCCAAGGCAAACCATTCAATATCACAGTAATTCAAGTCTATGTCCCAACCAGTAATGTTGAAGAAGCTGAAGTTGAACGGTTCTATGAAGACCTACAAGTTTACAATAGCCAGGACATGGAAGCAACCTAGATGTCCATCAACAGACGAATGGATAAGGAGCTGTGGTACATATACACAATGGAATATTACTCAGCCATTAGAAAGAATATATTTGAATCAGTTCTATTGAGATGGATGAAACTGGAGCCCATTATACAGAGTGAAGTAAGCCAGAAAGAAAAACACCAATACAGTATACTAATGCATATATATGGAATTTGAAAGATGGTAACGATAACCCTATATGCGAGACAGAATAAGAGACACAGATGCATAGAACAGTCTTATGGACTCTGAGGGAGAAGGTGAGGGTGGGATGCTCTGAGAGAATAGCAATGAAACATGTACATTATCATATGTGAAACAGAACACCATTCCAGGTTCGATGCATGAGACAAATGCCCAGGGATGGGGCAATGGGATGACCCAGAGGGATGGGATGGGAGGGAGGTGGGAGGGGGGTTCAGGATGGGGAACACATGTAAACCCATGGCTGATTCATGTCAAAGTATGGCAAAAACCACTACAATATTGTAAAGTAATTAGCCCCCAACTAAAATAAATAAATTTATTAAAAAAAATTATATGAAAAAAAAAAAAGACCTTCTAGAACTAATAGCCAAAAAAGATACTTTTCATCATAAGGCACTGGAATGCAAAAGTAAGAAGTCAAGAGCTACCTGGAGTAACAGCCATGTTTGGCCTTGGAGTACAAAATGAAGCAGGGTAAAGGTTAACTGAGCTTTGCAAAGATAATACACTGGTCATACCAAACACCTTCTTCCAACAACACAAGAGAAGACTCTACACATGGACATCACCAGATGGTCAATACGAAAATCAGATTGATTATATTCTTTGCAGTCAAAGATGGAGACACTCTATAAAGTCAGCAAAAACAAGACTGGGATCTGACTGGCTCAGATCATGAACTCCTTATTGCCAAATTCAGACTTAAATTTAAGAAAGTACGGAAAACCACTAGACCATCCAGATATGATCTAAATCAAATCTCTTATCATTATACAGTGGAAGTGACAAGTGAATTTAAGAGATTAGATCTGATAGACAGAGTGCTTGAAGAACTATGGATGGAGGTTCATGACATTGTACAGGAGGCAATGATCAAGACCATCTCCAAGAAAAACAAAAGCAAGAAGGCAAAATGACTGTTTGAGGAGGTGTTACAAATAGCTGAGAAAAGAGAGAAGTGAAAGGCAAAGGGGAAAAGGAAAGATATATTGCCTATGTCATATGAAGAATAAACAAATATTGATTGAGTGAAAAAACTAAGATTTCTGGGTTATTTTGTTACTGCCACAAAATCTAACTGAACTCTCTTTTCTATTGAGAAGAAGATATAAGGAAGATAATTTCTAATGAATAATAAAATGTGAGCATAAATCCAGGGAGTTTCATAGAAAGGAATCTCATCACCAGTGAAAATGTTGTGGGAAAGAATCTGAGCTTTGGAATCTAGTAAACCTGATTTGAATCTGTTCTCTATTTTTTTTGTTGTTGTTGTTAATTCTGAGAACTTGTTCTTTAAACCTGTTATTTAAATCTAATTTCCTTACATGTAAAATGAGAAAAATAAAACCTATCTCACAGGTCATTATAAGATTAAAGAGATAATTTTCTGTAAAGAATATAGAACAATCCAAATCTATAAAAACACAAACTTGTTTTTCTCCTCCCTAATCCTACCTTTACTTTACTAAGTGACCATGGTCAAATAATTCATCAAGTGAGGCACGGGGATGTCTCAAAAATTCAGTTGCAATTGTGAAGTAAGGTCAGAAAGATAATACAAATATTTGAGGCAGTTAGGCATAAAACTTTTGAATGTGGTATCAGATTCTGATGAACTTGGAAACTGTTAAACTCAAAGAAATTTATAGAACAAAAGAAAAGAACAGAAAACAACAAAAACTCCAAGCAGAAAAAGAATGAGTCAGTGACTAGAAAATTAAAATTTCTCCATGCATATTTCAATATTTATACTCTACAATGAGAAAAGCAAGAGGTCTCTTATGTTAAAAAGCTTGAATTTAAATCCTGGTCTATCTGCTAATTTGGGACACATCACTAAGCCTCAATTTTGTGTGTTTAAAATGGGAATAATGATTATCTCTACTTTGTATGTTGGATGTGAGGAATACTATTACCTATAAAACACATATTCCACTGTTATGCTGAGCAAAACATCCTTCAGATTCATCCATGCTGTCTCAAATAGCAAGATTTCATTTCTTTATGGTGAAATAATATTCCAGCCTATATAAACCACTTCTTTATCAGTTTATCTGTTGATGGACACTTAAATTGTTTCCATATCTTGGCTACTGCAGTCAAAGTTACAATGAAGAATGAGGTACAAATATATTTTTCAATTAGTATTTTAATTTTCTTCAGAAAAAGTACCCAGGAGAGCAATTCATAGATATTTATTTATTTTACTGGAAATTATTTTTATTGTTATCAGTCAAATGTGATTTAAAAATTTTATATTACAATGTCATATTAGTTTCTGCTGTGCAGCAAAGTAAATAAGCAATACACATACATATATCCACTTTTTTTTTAATTTCCTTCCCTTTTAGGATACCTAAGATAATTGAGTGGAGCTCCCCATACTAAACAATAGGTTCTCATTAGTTATCTAGTTTTTACATAGTAGTGTATGTATGTCAATCTCAATCTCCCAATTTGTCCACCCTCCTTTTCCGCCTTGATAACCATAAACTTGTACTCTACATCTGTGACTCTCTTTCTACTTGGCTAGTGAGTTCATCTGTACCATTTTTTCTAGATTCCACATATAAGCGATATTATACGATTTTTTTTTTTCTTTCTGATTACACTTCACTCTGTATGAAAGCCTCTAGGTCCGTCTGAAAGTGAAAGTGAAAGTCACTCAGTCGTGTCTGATTCTTTGCGACCCCATGGACTATACAGTCCATGGAATTCTCCAGGCCAGAATACTGGAGCGGAGAAACACTGGGTAGCCTTTCCCTTCTCCAGGGGATCTTCTCAACTCAGGGATAGAAGCCCAGGTCTCCCGCACTGCAGGCGGATTCTTTACCAACTCAGCTATCAGGGAGCCCTACAAATTGCAGTATTTCATTTTATGGTTGGGTAATATTGTATGCATGACATCTTCATTATCCAATTCTCTGTCAATGTTACGTTTAGATTGTGTCTATGTCCTGGTTATTGTAAATAGTGCTGCAATGAGCATAGGGATGCATACATCCTTTCAAATTATGGTTTCCTCTGGATATATGCCTAGAAATGGGATAGTTGGGTCATATGTTAGTTTCATTTTTAGTATTTTAAGGAGCCTCCATACTATTCTCCATAGTGACTGTACCAGTTTGCATTCCCAATAACAGTGCAGTAGGGTTCATTTTTCTCCACACTCTCTCCAGCATCGTTTGTAGACCTTTAGATGATGGCTATTCAGATGAGAATGAGGTGATATCTCATAGTAATTTTTTGATCTGCATTTCTGTAATAATGATGCTGAATATCTCTTCATGTGCTTTTTGGCCATCAGTATGTGTTCTTTGGAAAAATGACTATTTAGCTAATCCCTCCATTTTTTGATTGGCTTATTATTATCATTATTATTATTATTATTTTATATTGAGCTGCATGACTGTATGTTTTACAGATTGATTCCTTTTTGGTCTGGTCCCTTCATTTGCAAATATTTTCTCCCTTTATGAGTGTTGTCTTTTTGTTTCAATTATGGCTTGCTTTGCTGAGCAAAACCTTTTAAGTTTAATTAGTTCCCATTTGTTAATTCTTGTTTTTATTTTCATTACTCTAGGAAATGTATTAGAAGAGATTTTTGCTTTGATTTATGTCAAGGAATGTTCTATGTTTGGCTCTAAGAGTTTTGCAGTATCTGGCATCTAAGTTAGATATTTAATCCATTTTGAGTTTATTTTGTGTATGGTGTTAAGGAGTATTCTAATTTCATTCTTTTACATGTAGTTGTCCAGTTTTCCATGCACTCTTATTGAAGACACAGTCTCTTCTCCCTTGTATAGTCTCACCTCCTTTGTCATAAATTAGGTGCATGGGTTTATCTCTGGACTTTCTCTTCTGTTCCATTGATCTATATTTCTTTTTTGTTACAGCACCATACCATCTCCATTAGTATAGATTTGTCGTATAGTCTCATGTCAGAGAGGCTGACTCCTCTAGCTGTGTTTTTCTTTTTCCGGATTGTTTTGGCTATTTGGGGTCTTTTGTGTTTCCATACAAATTGTAAATATCTTGTTCTAATTATATGAAAAAGACAGTTATGATAGGGATTGCATAGAATCTGTACATTGCTTTAGATAGTATAGTCATTTACACAATATTCATTCCTCCAATCCAAGAATATAGTATATCTTTCCATAAGTTTGGATCATCTTTGAGTTCTGTCATCAGTATCTTATAATTTTCTGCATCCAGGACTATTACGTTTTTTAGGTAGATTTATTCCTAGGTATCTTATTCTTTTTGTTATGATGGTAAATGAGATTATTTTCTTAATTTCTTGTTCTGATTTTCCTTGTTAGAGTATAGGAATGCAAGGAATTTCTGTGTATTAATTTTGTATCCTGCAACCCTACCAAATTCATTAATGAACTACAGTAGTTTTCTGGTAGCATCTTCAGGATTTTCTATGCATAGTGTCATGTCATCTGCAAGCAGTGACAGTTTTACTTCTATTTCAATTTTTATTCCTTTAATTTTTTAATGTATTTATTTTTAATTGAAAGATAATTGCTTTATCCCATACAATCCCACCTCTCTAGGTAGTCAAGGAGCACGGTTTTGAGTTCTCTGCATCAAACAGCAAATTCCCACCAGCTATCTATTTTACATATGGTAATTTATATGTTTTAATGATACTATCTATTCATCCCACTTCCTCATTCCCCCACTGTGTCCACAAATCTGTTCTCTATGTCTGTGTCTCCACTGCTGCCCTGCAAATAGGTTCATCAGTACCATCTTTCTAGGATCCCTTTTATTTAGTTTTCTTCTTTGATTGCCATGGCTAGGACTTTTAAAATTGTGTTGAGTAATAGTAGTAACAGTGGATATTCTGTCTTCTTTCTGATATCAGAGGAAATGCTTTGTTTTTTCACCATTGAGAATGATGTTTGCTTCGGGTTTGTCATACATGGTTTTACTATGCTATGTATATTATGTATTATAATGCCATGCATTATGCCATGTATGTTTCCATTCTGCCCATTTTTTTGGAGAGTTTTTATCATAAATGGGCATTGAATTTGAATTGTCCATTTTTTTCCAGATTATCCATTTTTTGTCATTTGCTTGTAACTGTCTCTTATGATCTTTTACGGTTTTTATTTGTTGTTGGTGTTGTTAGTTGTTACTGCTCCTTTTTCATTTCTAATGTTATTGATTTGAGTTTTCTTCATTTTTTTCTTGATGAATTTGGCTAAAAGTTTATCAATTTTGTTTATCTTTTCAAAGAATTAGCTTTTAGTTTCATTGATCTTCGCTATTGTTTTCTTCATTTCTATTTATTTATTTCTGCTCTGATCATTATGATGTTTTTCCTTGTACTAAGTTGGAGTTCATTTGCTCTTCTTTCTGTAGTTTTTTTAGGTGTAAGGTTAGGTTGTTTGAGGTTTTTTTTTTTTTTTCTTTTCTTATTTCTTGTAGTAAGATTGCACTGGTATCAATTTCCCTCTTAGAACTGTTTTTGCTGTGTTCCATAGGTTTTAGATTGTTATGTTTTTGTTATCATTTGCTTCTAGGTATTTTTAGATTTCTCTTTTTCTTTCCTCAGTGATCCATTTAGCAGCATATTGTTTAGCTTCCATATGTTTTTATTTTTACCTTTTTATCCCCTGTAATTTATTTCTAATCTTGTAGCATTTTGGTTAGAAAAGATGCTTGATATGATTTCAATTTTTAAAATTTTACAAGGTTTGATTGAGACGCATGATGGGTCTATTTCTGGAGAATGTTTGTGTACATTTGAGAAGAAAATGTATTCTCTTGCTTTCAAATACATGTTCTTTAAATATTAATTAGTGTTATCTGATCTAATGTTTCATTTAAGGTTTGTTTTTCCTTATTAATTTTCTGTCTTAATGATCTATCCATTGGTATATTGGGGGTATTAGAGTCCCTCATTCTTATTTGTTACTGTCAATTTCTCCTTTTATGGCTGTTAGCATCTGCCTTGTGTATTGAAGTGCTCTTATGTAGGGTGTATACAATTTATGATTGCTATAACTTCTTATTGCATTGGCCCCTTGATCATTATGTAGTTTCCTTCTTTACCTCCTGTAACAGTCCTTATTTTAAAGTGTATTTTATCTGATATGAGTATTGCTACTCCAGCTTTCTTTTAATTTCCACTTCCATGAGATATCTTTTTCGATACCCTCACTTTCAGTCTTTGTGTCCCTAGATCTGACATGGGTCTCTTACAGACAGCATATATACTAGTCTTGTTTTTGTCTTCAGTCAGGCAATGCATGTCTTTTGGTTGCAACATTGAATCATTTACATTTAAGATTGGTACTGATATGCCTGCTCCTATTGCCAGATTCTTTGTCTTGGGTTTGTCTTGTGGATCTTTACTCTTCTCTTCATCTTTTTTCTCTCTCTTGTGTTTCCTGCCTTGACCAGTTTCTTCAGCAGTTGTTGTAAAGCTGGTTTAAGGGTGCTGAATTCTATTATTTTTTGCTTGTTTGTAAAGCTTTCAATTTCTCCATGGAATGTGAATGAGAGCCTTTCTGGGTATTCCTTTATGCAGTTTCTGCCCTTTCATCGGAGAAGGAAATGGCAACCTACTCCGGTGTTCTTGCCTGAAGAATCCCATGGTCAGAGAAGCCTGATGGGCTATAATCCATAGTAGGGTCACAAAGAGTTGGGCAAGACTGAAGTAATTTAACATGCATGCATGCCCTTTCATCACTTTAATTATACCATTACCTTCTGGCCTACTGATTTTCTGCTGAAAAAACATCTGATAACCTTATGGGGATTCACTTGTATGCTTTATGTTGATGTTCCCTTACTGCCTTTAGTATTGTTTCCATGTATTTAAGTTTTCTTTAGTTTGATTTGTATGCATGCTTGCATGTTCCTCCTGGGATTTTTTATGAATTGGACTCTACACTTCCTGGTTTGGGGTTACTATTTTCTTTCCCATGTTAGGCAAGTTTTTAACTATGATCACTTCAAATATTTTCTCCAGCCATTTCTCTTTTTCTTCTTCTTGAATCCCTATAATTTGAATATTGGTGTGTTATAATGTTCTCCAGAGGTCTCTGAGAGTGTCTTCATTTCTTTCTATCCTTTTTTTTTTTTCTTTTATTCATTCTGCAGCATTGATTTCCATGATTCTGTCTTCCAGGTCACTTATCTATTCTTCTACCTCAGTTATTCGGCTATTATTTATTTCTAGTGTATTTTTCACTTCATTTTTTGTGTTCTTCATTTCTGTTTTTTGTTCTTTAGTTCTTCTAGGTCTTTGTTAAACACTTCTTGTATCTTCTTGATCTGTGCCTACATTCTTATTCTGTGATCTTAGACCATCTTTACTATGATTACTTTGAATTCTTTTTCATGTAGATTGCTTGTATCCTCTTCATCTAGTTATTCTTTTAGGTTTTTATCTTGCTTCTTCATCTGCAACATACTTCTTTGTGTTCTCATTTTGTCAGACTTACTCTGTCTGTGGTCTCCTTTCCACAGGCTGTAAGATCTCTAGTTTCTGTTGCTTCTGGTGTATGCCCCTTTTTGGATAGTGTTCATCCAGATGCTTGTGCTGTTATGCCCTTGATGAAAACAAGGGGTGTGATCAGAGCCTGCCCTGGATATTGAGTGGAACCTCCCCTTTGCTTTGTGATTGTCACTGCTCTATCGGAGGCAGGGTCTGTCCCCTAGTTTTTGTAGTAGAGGCCTTCAAATCTGTTTCTTAACTATGATTCTCGTCTGAGGTGTGAAGTAGGTGGGATTGGAGCACTCCTCCTGGGAGAGAAGTCACTGAGTTTTCCTTCTTTGGAGATGCTCATCTGTAATTATTCTCTGTCATCTCCTTTCACCTCCTGTATAGGCTCACAAAGCATACAGTTGTTGGCACTTCTCTTAGTCCTCTCTTAACTGTGGATATTCTGGTAATTGGCCCTGTTGACTATCAGGCATTGTTTTCATCTGGCCATCAGCGTAGGTCCACTGAAGTTTGTTTCTAGTACTGTAGTACTGGTAAGCCTTGGCCCACTGCGGAACTTGGAGGCAGCTTGACCTCTAGTGTGGCCATATTCCTATGTGTATTTCCCGAGAGTCCATAGATGCTAAAGTCAGACCCATCCTAGCTACAAGAGCATATGTCCTTTTTGATGCTTTTCAGCATTGAATTATGGAAGCAGTCAGCAGAGGCCAAATAATTAATGTTTTGAATTGTGGTGTTGAAGAAGATTCTTGAGAGTCCCTTGGACTGCAAGAAGATCCAACCAGTCAATCCTTAAGGAGATCGGCCCTGAATATTCACTGGAAGGACTGATGCTGAAGTTGAAACTCCAATACTCTGGCCACCTGATGTGAAGAGTTGACTTGTTGGAGAAGACCCTGATGCTGGGAGAGATTGAAGACAAGAGAAGAAGGGGAAGACAGAGGATGAGCTGGTTGGATGGCATCACCGTCTCAATGGACATGAGTTTGAGTAAGCTCTGGAAGTTAGTGATGGACAGCAAAGCCTGGCGTGCTGCAGTCTATGGGGTCACAGAATCAGACATGACTGAGTAACTGAACTGAACTGAACAGCAGAGGTTTAACTCTGGCATTTGTGCAGCTCTTCAGTTCTTGTGCAGATTTCAGTTTTTCCTTCTTAATCACATATCCCCTGGCTTCAGCTGTGGTTTCAGCCCCTCTTCTAGGATGATTTCTTACAGAAGAGAGCTACCTGTGGCCTCTTGGAGTAGTGGGGTGGTTCACTGAACCCACTGAAAAATTTCCTAGTAATGACAGTTTTCTGTGCACTGTTGGGATGGTGGGATATCTCTTTTTACCCACTAATTGATTACCTAGTAGGGGAGATTATCTGTACCCCTAGGAAACAGCAGGAAGGTACTGGTACCCACTGGTGGATTTCCTAGTGAGGAGAGTTTTCTGTGTACTCCTGGGAGAGCAGGATGTGTTCTAGCAGATACTGAGAAATTCTTTAGTTGTGGAAGCTTTCTTCTCTTCCCCTTCCCAGGACAGCAAGGTGGCTTCTGGTACCCCTGGTGAATTTCCTAGTGAAGTGAGTTATTCAGCATATTAACAAGCAGAGACATCACTTTGCCGACAAAGTTACCCCCCCCCCCCCGAATAGAAGGGCAGGTACTGGCATCCACTGGTGGATTTCCCAGTAGCAAGAGCTTTCTACACACTCCTGGGGCAGCAGGGAATGTTTCATCATCCTCTGACAGTCCTCCAAGCCATGGAGACTACCTGTGTCCCCCTGGGATAGCATGGGCATGTCCTGAGACCCACTGGTGTAATTTCGAGTGGCTGAATCTGTCCATCCCCCTCTGTGTCAGTAGGGGTGGGTCTTGCAGCCTGTTGATGGAATTCCCAGTGGGGGAAGTTGCCTACATATTTCTGGGTCAGCAAGGGCAGGTGCTGCTGGATCTTTAATGGTTCTATTTGTAATTTTTGATGGAATCTTTATACTGTTTTTTAACAATGGCTATACCAGGTGGTGTGGGCTTTCCAGGTGGGACTAGTGGTAAAGAACTCACCTGCCAATACAGGAGATATAAGAGATGAGGGTTCGATCCTTGGGTTGGGAAGATCCCTTGGAGGGCATGGCAACCTATTCCAGTATTCTTGCCTGGAGAATTCTGTGGACAGAGGAGATGGTGGGCTACAGTCCATAGGCTTGCAAAGAGTCAGACATGACTGAAGCGACTTAGCAGGAATGCATGCAATTTAATTCCCAAGAACAGGATTTTCTTTTATCTAAACATTCACAAATATTTGTTATTTGTGAGCTTTTTGTTAATAGCCATTTTGACAGATGTGTGGTGATATCTTACTGTAATTTTGATTTACATTTCCCTGATGATTAATGATGATCATCTTTTCATGCACCTTTTGGTCACTGTTTGTCTTCTCTGAGAAAATGTGAATTCAAGTTCTCTACTCATGTACTTTTTTTTTAATTGAGTGAATAAGTTCTTTATATATTTTCAGTAATGACTCCTTATCAGACATACTGTTTGCAAATATATTCTCCCATTCACCAGGTTATCTTTTCCTATTATGATGGTTTCCTGCATATGTAAAATTTTTTAGGTTTGATTTGGTCCCATTTGTTTATTTTTGCTTTTGTTTTCCTTGTATAAATAAATAGATTTTTTAAAAAAATTGCTAAGACCATTGTCAAAAAAAGTTCAGTTCAGTTCAGTCACTCAGTCGTGTCTGACTCTTTGTGATCCTGTGGGCTGCAGCATGCCAGGATTCCCTATCCATCATCAACTCCTGGAGCTTGTTCAAACTCATGTCCATCGAGTTGCTGATTGCTGATGCCATCCAACCATCTCATCCACTGTAGTCCCCTTCTCCTCCTGCCTTCAATCTTTTCCCACATTAGCGTCTTTTCCAATGAGTCAGTTCCTCTCATCAGGTAGCCAAAGTATTGGAGTTTCAGCTTCAACATCAGTCCTTCCAATGAATATTCAGGACTGATTTCATTTAGGATTGATTGGTTTGATCTTCTTGCTGTCCAAGGGACTCTTGAGAATTTTCTCCAACACCACAGTTCAAAAGCATCAATTCTTCAGTGCTCAACTTTCTTTATGTTCCAACTTTCAAATCCATTCATGACTACTAGAAAAACCATAGCTTTGACTCGATGGAACTTGGTCAGCAAAGTGATGTCTCTGCTTGTTAATATGCTGTCTAGGTTGGTCATAGTTTTTCTTCCAAGGAGCAAGCAACTTTTAATTTCATGGCTGCAATCACCATCTGCAGTGATTTTGGAGCCCAAGAAAATAAAGCCTGTCACTGTTTACATGGTTTCCCCATCTATTTGCCATAAAGTGATGGGATTGGATGCCATGATCTTAGTTTTTTGAAAGTTAAGTTTTAAGCCATCTTTTTCACTCTTCTCTTTCACTTTCATCAAGAGGCTCTTCAGTTCTTCTTCACTTTCTGCCATAAGGGTGGTGTCATCTGCATTCTGCATATCTGAGGTCATTGACATTTCTCCCAGGAATCTTGATTCCAGCCTGAGCTTCATCTAGACCAACACTTTCCATGATGTATTCTGCATATACGTTAAAGAAGCAGGGTGACAATATACAGCCTTGACGTACTCCTTTCTCAATTTGGAAATAGTCCATTGTTCCACGTCCAGTTCTAACTCTTGCTTCTTAACTTGAATACATATTTCTCAGGAGGCAGGTCAGGTGGTCTGGCATTCCTATTTCTTGAAGAATTTTCCACAGTTTGTTGTAATCCACACAGTCAAAGATTTTGGCATAGTCAATAAAGCAGAAGTAGATGCTTTTCTGAAATTCTCTTGCTTTTTCTATGATCCAATGGATGTTGGCAATTTGATTGCTTGTTCCTCTGTCTTTCCTAAATCCAGCATGTACATCTGAAAGTTCTCAGTTCATGTACAGTTGAAGCCTCACTTGGAGAATTTTGAGCTTTACTTTGCTAGTGTGTGAGATGAGTGCAATTGTGTGGTAATTTGAACATTCTTTTGCTTGCCTTTCTTTGGGATTGGAATGAAAAATGACCTTTTCCAGTCCTGTGGCCACTGCTGAGTTTTCTAAATTTGCTGCCATGTTGAGTGCCAAAAAGTGTACTCCTATGTTTTTTTCTAATAGTTTTAAAGTTTTAGGTCTTATATTTCAGTCTTTAGTGTATTTTTATCTTATTTTTGTGTTTGATATTAGAAACTGTTTTGGTTTAATTGTTTTACATGTAGTTTTCACATATTGAAGAGACGATATCTTCTCCACTGTATATTCTTGTCTCCTTTAATCACCCAAGCTTTTGTATATTTCTGGGCTCTCTAGTCTGTTTCATTGATATATGTATCTGTTTTTGTGTCAGAACCATAGAGTTTGATTATTGTAGCTTTTCAGTATAGTCTGAAATCAGGAAGCCTCCAGTTTTGTTCTTTTTTCTCAATATAGGTGTTTTTTGTGCTTTCTTACAAATTTTAGAATTATTTCTTCTTGTGCTGTGAAAAAATGTCATGAATATTTTGATTGGGACTGAATTAAATCTGAAGATTTCTTTGAATAGTATGGTCATTTTAATAGCATTAATTCTTCCAATTCATGAACATAAGATATCTTTCCATTTATGTGTATCATCTTCAATTTCCTACATCACCGTCTTATAGTGTTTAGAGTATAGGCCATTCATCTCCTTGGTTAAATTTATTACTAGGTAGCTTATTACTTTGATTCAATTTTAACCTGGGTGGTTTTCTTTGTTTTTCTTTCTGATAGTTCATCCTTAGCATAAAGAAATGCAACAAATTTCTTTATATTAATTTTGTCTCCTGATATTTTAACTAAGTTCTTTCTTAGCTCTGACAAGTTTTTTGGTGATAGCTCTGGTAGTTTTTTTGGTGAGCATTTTAGGGTTTTCTATATACAGTATCATTTCATCTTCAAATAGAGATAGTTTTACTTTTCTATTTAGATGTCTTTTATTTATTTTTCTTGTCTGCTTTCCTTGAATAGGACTTCCAAGTTTAGGTTAAATTAAAGTAGTGAAAGTTGTCATCTGTCCTGTTCCTGATCTTAGAGGAAAAGATTTTAGCTTTTCACCTTTGAATATGATGTTAGCTATGGGTTTGTTATGAGTGAGTTAATGCAGCTTAAGGCATTTTGAGCTTTGCTCCCTCTTTGCCAAAACTGAGCGTTTTTATTATAGGTGAATGTTGAGTTTTGTCAAATGCTTTTCCTACATTATCTGTGATTATCATGTGATTTTAATTGATTCATTTGTGGATATTGAACCATCCTTGAATTCCTGGAATAAATCCCATTAGATCATGATGTATGTGGCTTAGCATGTGATCTATCTTGGAGAAAGCTCCATGTGTACTTTAAAATGATGTGTATTCATCTGCTTTTAGATAGAATATTTTGTAGGTATCTATTAAGTTTATCCCACTAAATGTGCCATTTAAAATATTTTGTAGGTATCTATTAAGTTTATCCCACTAAATGTGTCATTTAAAATCATGGTATCCTTATTGATTTTCTGTTGGGTTATCTATTTGCTGAAGAAAGTAGAGTGTTAGAATACCACTATTATTGTATTACTGACAATTTCTTCTTTTGTGTCTGTCGATATTTCTTTATATATTTAGTTTCTCCTATGTTAGATGCACATAATATAAATACATATCTCCTCATGGGTTATCCCACTTATTATTACATAATTTCTTTCTTTTTCCTTTGTTATATATTTTTTTAATACCTATTTTGTCTGATATGCATATTAACACCTTGACTTCGTTTTGTTTCCATTTGTATGGAATATCTTTTTTCATCAATCCAATTTCAGTCTATGTGTATGTTAACTCTGAAGTGAGTCTCTTAGGCAGAGTGTAGATATGTCTTTTTTGTTGTTTTAAATTCATTCAGCCACCTTATGTCTTTTGATTGGAAGATATAGTTCACTTGCCCTTAAAATAATAAATAATTGTTGGCATTTTGTTACAAACTTCTTGGTTGTCTTTGTAGTTTTCTGTTCTTTTATTCTTCTTTTAGTCTGTTCCCTCATGCTTTGATAGCTTTCCTTGTTCATTTTTATATTTGAGTTCATTTCTTTCTTTTTTTTTCTTTTTTGTATATATATATATATATATATATATATATATATATTTAGGATTTTGGTCTGTGGTTACTGCGAGGTTAATTATTTTAGGCTGATAGTAATTTAAGTTCAAATATTTCTAAGGCTTTCTCCCTTTTTACTCCTCTCTCCCAATGTTTTATTTGGGGGATATCATATTTTACATCTTATGTGTATTCCTTAACTGTTTATTCTAACTATAGTTGATTTTACAATTTTGTTTTTCATATATACAGATACCAAATGGAAGACAGTGAAGAGGAATTAAAGACCATCTTGATGAGGGTGAAAGAGGAAAGTAAAAAAAAAAAAAACTGGTTTGAAATTTAACATTACAAACAAACAAACAAACAAAGATCTTTACATATGGTCTCATCACTTCATGACAAATAGAAGTTGAAAAGGACAAAGCAGTGACAGATTGCCTTTTCCTGGGCTCCAAAATCACTGCAGATGGTGACTGTAGACATGAAATTAAAAGACACTTGCTCCTTGGAATGAAAGTTATGACAAACGTAGACAGCATATTTAAAAGCAGATACATCACTTTGCCAAGAAAGGTCCCTAAAGTCAAAGCTACGGTTTTTCCACTAGTTACATACGGATATGCTAAATGGACTGTAAAGAAGGCAGAATGCCAAAGAATTGATGCTTTTGAATTGTGGTGCTGGAGAAGACTACTGTTGTTTGTTGTTGTACAGTCATGTCTGACTCTTTGTGACACCACAAACTGCAGCACATCAGGCTTCCCTGTTCTCTGCCACCTCCCAGAGCTTGTTCAAGTTCATGTCCATTGAGTTCGTGATGCCATCAAAACATCTTGTCCTCTGTCATCCGTTTCTCTGATTGCCCTCATTCTTTCCCAGTATCAAAGCTATTTTTAATGAGTTGGCTTTTTGCATCACCATCAGCATCAGTCTTTCCAATGAATGTCCAGGGCTTATTTCCTTTAGGACTGACTAGTTTGATCTCCTTGCAGTCCAAGGGACTCTCAAGAGTCTTTTCCAACCCCACAGTACAAAAGCATCAATTCTTCAGTGTTCAGCCTTCATTACGGTCCATCTCACATCCATACATAACAACTGGAAAAACCAAAGCTCTGACTACATACAAATTTATCTGCATGCAAAGTAATGTCTTTGATTTTTAATATGCTGTCTAAATTGGTCATAGTTTTTCTTCCGAGGAGCAAGCTTCTTTTAATTTCTTGGCTGCAGTCATCATCTGCCGTGATTTTTGAGCTGAAGAAAATAAAGTCTGCCACTGTTTCTATTTTTTCCCCATCTATTCTCCATGAAGTGATGGGACTCGATGCCATGATCTTAGTTTTGTGAAATTGAGTTTTAAGCCAACTTTTTCACTCTCCTGTTTCACCTTCATCAAGAGGCTCTTTAGTTCCTCTTCACTTTCTGCCATCAGGGTGGTGTCATCTGCATATCTGAGGTAACTGTTATTTTTCTAGGCAATCTTGATTCCAGCTTGGGTTTCATGCAGCCTGGATTTTGCATGATATACTCTGCATATAAGTTCAATAAGCAGGGTGACAATATACAGCCTTGTTATGCTCCTTTCCCAATTTTGAAGCAGTTTTTTGTTCCATTCCAGTTCTAACTGTTGCTTTTTGACCTACATACAGGTTTTGCAGGAGCCAGGTAAGGTAGTCTGGTATTCCCATCTCATTAAGAATTCTCTACAGTTTGTTGTGATCCAGATAGTCAAAGGCATTCTTGTAGTCAATGAAGGGGCAGTAGACTTTTTTTTTTCCTGTAATTTGCTTGCTTTCTCCATGATCCAATAAATGTCAACAATTTGATATTTTGTTCCTCTGCTCTTTGATGATGATCTTCTACATCTGGAAGTTCTTAGTACATATACAGCTAAAGTCAAGCTATAAGGATTTTGAGCATAATCTTGCCACCATGTGAAACAAGTACAATTTTATATTAGTTTGGATGTCTTTGAATTGCCCTTCTTTGATATTGGAATGAAAGCATTTTTTTTCAGTCCTGTGGCCACCGTTGAGTTTTCCAAATTTGCTGGCATATTGAGTGCAACACTTTAACAGCACAATCTTTTAGGATTTGAAATAGCTCAACTGACATTCTATCACCTCCACTAGCTTTGCTTGTAGTGATGCTCCCTAAGGCCCACTTGACTCTGCATTCCAGGATGTCTGGACCTATATGAGTGATCATTCCACTTAGTTATCTGGATCATTAAGATCTTCTTTATATAGTTCTTCTGTGTATTCTTATCACTTATTCTTAATATCTTCTGCTTCTGTTAGGTCCATATCATTTCTGTCCTTTATTGTGCCCATATTTACACAAAATATTCCCTTGGTATCTCTAATTTTCTTGAAGAGATTTCTAGTCTTTCCCATTCTATTGTTTTCCTCTATTTCTTTGCATTGATCACTTTCGGAAGCTGTCTTATTTCTCCTTGTTATTCTTTGGAACTCTGTATTTAGATGGGTATATCTTTCCCTTTCTCCTTTGCCTTTTCACTTTTCTTCTTTTCTCAGCTATTTATAAGGCCTCTTCAGACAACCCAATTTGCTTTTTTGCATTTCGTTTTTGGCAGATGATTTTGATTGCTGGCACCTGTACCATGTTACCAACTTCCACTCATAATTCTTCAGGCACTCTATCAGATCTAATCCCTTGAAATCTATTTGTTACTTCCACTGTATAATTGCAAGGAATTTAATTTAGGACATACCTGATTGGCCTAGTGGTTTTCTATATTTTGTTCAATTTAAGTCTGAATTTTGCAATAAGTAGTCCTTGATCTTAGCTACAGTCATTTTCCAGCCTTGTTTTTGCTGCCTGTATAAAGCTTCTCCATCTTTGGCTGCAAAGAATATAATCACTCTGATTTTGGTATTGATCTTTTGGTGCTGGTCTCTTGTGTTGCTGGAAGAGGGTGTTTGCTATGACCAGTTCATTCTCTTGGCAAAACTGTTAGCCTTTCCCCTGCTTCATTTTGTACTCCAAGACCAAGCTTGGCTGTTACTCCAGGTAGCTCTTGACTTTTTACTTTTGCATTCCAGTCCCTACAATGAAAACTATACCTCTTTTTTTCGTGTTAGTTCTACAAGGTATTGTATGTCTTCATGGAACTGGTCAACTTCAGCTTCTTTGGTGTTACTGGTTGGGGCATAGACTTGGATTACTATGATACTGAATGTTTTGCCCTGGAAGTGAATCGAGATCATTCTGTCATTTTTGAGACTGCACTCAAGTACTGCATTTTGGACTCTTTTGTTGACTAAGATGGCTACTCCATTTCTTGTAAGTGATTCTTACCTGCAGTGATAAATATAATGGTCATCTGAATTAAATTTACCCATTCCCATGCATTTTAGTTCATTGATTCCTAAAATGTCGATGTAAGCTGTTTCATCTCTTGCTTGATTACTTCCAATTTGCCTTGATTCATGGACCTAACATTCCAGGCTTCTATGCAATGTTGTTCTTTACAGCATTGGACTTTACTTTCACCATCAGATACATCCACAACTAGGCACCCTTTTCGCTTTGGCTCAGTCCTCTTCATTCCTGCTGGAGATATTTCTCTGCTCCTATCAAATGACATATTGGACTCCTACTGACCTGGGGAGTTCATCTTTCAGTGTCATATCTTTTTGTCTTTTCTTACTGTTAATGGGGTTCTCAGGGAAAGAATGCTGAAGTGGTTTGCCATTCCTTTCTCCAGGGGACCACTTTTGTCAGTACTTTCCACCACGATCCATCTGTCTTGGGTGGCCATTCAAGGCATGGCTTATACTTTCATTGAGTTAGACAAGCTGTGATAAATGTGATCAGGTTGGTTAGTTTTCTGTGTGTCTGGTTTTCATTCCATCTGGCCTCTGATTTATGAAGAAAATAATTGTCAAAGCTTCCTAATGGATGGACTGGCTGTGGGGAAAACTGATCCTTGCTCTGGTGGATGGGGCCATGGTCAGTAAATCTTATTCCAATCTTCTGCTAATGGTTGGAGCTGTGTTCCCTCCTGATATTTGGCCTGAGGCCAAACTATGGTAGGTGTAATGGTGGTAATGGTGATCTCCTCAGAAGGGACTTATGCCAGCACTCCCAGAAGTATTGCATTCAGTGTTCCTGACCCCGACACAGGCCACTCTTGACCCATGCTTCCACCTCCTGGGCACTCACAGGCAAGTTTAGCTCAGTCTCTTGTGGGGTCATAGCTCCTTTCTCCTGGGTCCTGGCTTTCACAATGTTGTGTTTGTGTGTGTGTGTGTGTGTGTGTGTGTGTGTGTGTGTGTGCCCTCCAAGAGTCTGTTTCCCTAGTCCTTTAGAATTCTGCTTTCAAACCCCATTGGCTTTCAAAGTCAAATTCCCTAATGGTTCTCAGTCCCTTTGCTGGATCCCCAGGTTGGGAAATCTATTGTGGGCCGTAAATCTCCAGTCTGTGATTCACCTTCTTGGTGGCTCTATTGTAGGGTTAATGGCGATCTCCTCCAAGAGGACTTATGCCACAAACTGCACAGATAAGGCCTGCTGCAGCCAGAGCCCCTGTCCCTGTAGCAGGTCACTGATCACCTGTGCCTCCACAGGAGACATTCAAACACTCAAAGGCAGAAGACTACTGAGAGTTCCTTAGATTGCAAGTAGATCAAACCAGTCATTCCTAAAGGAAATCAACCCTGAATATTCATTGGAAAGACTGACACTGAAGCTGAAGCTCCATTATTTGGCTACCTGATGTGAAGAGCTGACTCATTGGAAAAGACCCTGATGCTGGGAAAGATTGAAGGTGAAAGTAGCAAGGGGCGTCAGAGAATGAGATGGTTAGATATCAACACTGACTCAATGGACATGGATTTGAGCAAACTCTGGGAAATAATGAAGTATAGAGGAGCCCAGTGTGCTGCAGTCAATGAGATTGCAAAGAGTCTGATACGACTTAGTGACTGAACAACAACAATGTGTAGCTCACTTAAGTGATTGATCAACTTCTTGTACTATATATTCACTTTAATCAGTGATTTTTTTTCCCTTCAAATGAAAAAACAAGTTACAACCTTTTCTTTTTCACTTAAAGTAGACTCTTTAACATTTCTTGAAGGCCAGTTTAGTGGTGATAAGCTCTTTCGGTTTTTCATTGTCTAAAAACTATCCTTCCGTTCTGAATGATAATCTTTCTGGGTAGTATTTTCTTTTCATAGTTTTTGTTTAGCACTTTAAATTTGTCTTTTCACTCCCTTTTGATCTGGAAAGTTTCTGCTAAAAATCAGGTGATAGTCTTATGAAGTTCCCTTGTATGTGACTCTTTGCTCTTCCATATGTGCCTTGTGGTTTTTGTGAGATGAGCTAGTGGCGGCCACCTTGGTGAGGTCTAGGGCTGGAGCTAAAGTGGCTAGAGCTGGAGCAAGGTGTGAGCCAGGACTTCTCCGGGATTGACGACAGTCTCTTCCCTCTTAACAGGTGAGGCTGGAGCCCAGGAGGGTGGGGGGAGGGGGTCTAACTAAAAATCTGAGTTAGCTTTTCTTATCCCTAACATGATGGTGGAACTCACTTTATTTAGGAACATGGTCAGGGGTGGGGCCAGGGCCTTAGAAGCTGGAATCATGGTTCTAAGCTAGCTCTGCTTCCCTCCTGTGTGTTGGCTGTCTCTGCCTTGATGAAATCAGACCTGATACTGAAAACCTAGAACCATAGTACTAACCGAGCTCCTCTATACCCTGGTGTGTTCACAGTCTCTGCTCTGCTTGGGTTCATAGCCAAGGTCCCAGTAACTGCAGCCACAAATCTGAGTTGGCTGCACTTCTTCTTTGGCAAAATGATGGCCTCCACCTTGCTTGGAAGCAGTGACAAAGCAGGAGGGATTGGAGAAGCTTTGTGCAGGTTTGAGGCATGCTGTCAGGTTGTGTCAGGCTGGCCAGAGCACAATGAAGTTCTCAATCTGCTGCTTCTGTGCTAGGAGTAGGAGCAAGCAACTCTTCAAGGACTGACAATAATTTCCCTACATTCTCTGGTAAGACACTGGTTTTCAAAGCAGCCAAGGGAATTTGCCCTCACAGTGCCAGACCTGAGGTTTGCGGTGTCCATTAGAAGCTTGAACTCCTTGCTCCTTAGAGAGGACCACTCAGTCTGTGATAATCCTCTTCTTTTCTGGGTCACCCACCCATGGTATGGGTTTTAGTTAGATACTTTCTTCTCTTTTCTTAACAGAGACTTGTATAGTCCTTTCTTATAACCTTGGTTGCAGAAGAGCCATTCTGCTAGTCTTCAGGTAGTTGTGGGGAGAGTTTGTCAACTGCTAGCTGCAGTTTGATGTGTTCATGGGAGAGGGGGAGATGAACTCAATGTCTTTTGACTCCACCAACATCATCAAGTGCCTTGTTTAGGGTCAATTTAAAGGAGCTTTGAAAGCCAGAGAAACTGTAAACTGGTAGGTTGATCCTATAAATCCATTCATGTTAAATAAGAAGATTTGTAAACAGTCTAAGCAACAGTTCTCTGATCCCTCAGTACACACTAAACAAGTTGATGTACTTTTAGTTTTCATTCCTATAAGGACAGACAATCAAATTAATAACATGGAAACTTAAATTTGAATATTAATCTTCCTAAGATTTCAAGAAAACTTTCAATAGTCACTGGGTACAGGTCGCTTACTCCTTGGAAGGAAGGTTATGGCCAAGCTATATAGCATATTTAAAAGCATAGACTTTACTTTGCCAACAGAAGTCCGTCTAGTCAGGGCTATGGTTTTTCCAGTGGTCATGTATGGATGTGAGAGTTGGACTGTGAAGAAAGCTGAGTGCCGAAGAATGGATGCTTTTGAACTGTGGTGTTGGAGAATACTCTTGAGAGTCCCTTGGACTGCAAGAAGATCCAATCAATGCATCCTATAGGAGATCTATCCTGGGTGTTCATTGGAAGGACTGATGTTGAAGCTGAAACTCCAATACTTTGACCACCTCATGTGAAGAGTTGACTCATTGGAAAAGACCCTAATGCTGGGTAGGATTGGGGACAGGAGGAGAAGGGGACGACAGAGGATGAGATGGTTGGATGGCATCACTGACTCGATGGACGTGGGTTTGGGCAGACTCCGGGAGTTGGTGATGGATAGAGAAGCCTGGAGTGCTGCAATTCATAGGGTCTCAAAGAGTCGGACATGACTGAGCGACTGAACTGAACTGAACTGAACAGGTATAGCTACTATAGTGATCTAAATAAATAAATATATATATATTTATATATATATATATATACATTTTACAATATATATATATGTATACATATGTATACATATACATATACATGTATATATATGCATACATATATATATACAATATATATGCATATATATTATATATATATATATATATATATATATATACATTTTACCAATTCATTTTTGCCATAATTTTTCTCTTTTTTTTTTTGAAAATTTATGTGTAGTTTAGGTATAGTAAGGTTTCTTTCCATTAGAGCTTTTAAAACTTTTGCCTTTAGTCTTCATATTTTACATTACATCCTGAGACTATCTTGCACCCAATACTTTGTAACTCCCACTCTCTCATCCCATTTCTCCTCTATCCCCCACTAGAAACCACTCATTTGCTCTCTGTCTCTGAGAGTCTACTTTGTGTGTATGTGTGTGTGTGTGTGTGTGTGTGTTATATTCACTAGCTTGCTGTATTTCTATAGAATGCATGTATGAATAATACCATGTAATATTTGATTTCTGTATCTTATTTCACTTAGGTTAATGTCCTCAAAGTCTACACACATTGCTGGAAATGACAAAATTTCTATCTTTTTTATGGTTAAGTTGTATTTCATTGTGTATATACACCACATCTTTATTCATTACTCCATTGATGGACACTTAGGTTCCTTCCATGCCTTGACATTTATAAATAATGGTGCTATGAACATTGGAATGCAAAAACATGCATTTCATTTTGAATAAGTACTTCATCTATTACACTAAATATATAGTTATATACCCATATATTACACTATGTATATGTATGTATTTATATACACTATGAAATATATACACTTACTTATTTTGCAGTTTAAATAGTTGCAGCTTATTGTATATCAGTTATACTAAAATTGTTGTTTAAAAGTGATTCAGTATTGCCTGGATGGCTGTGGGCTTGCCTTATCTCGAGGAACCCACGCTGCAGTTGAACACTTCCTGCCAGGGTCAAAGGGTAGGAAGGAGTGCAGGATCTGCTGAGGAATGGCTGCCACACCACCACCAAGAAGACCCAGCCGGCTCCTAGCACTAGGCAAGCTAGAGACCGAGCTCCTCAGTCTGGGTAACCTGGGAAGCAGAAGGTAATAAGTTGCACTTTAAGATAAACCCTGTAGCAGCAGCAGTGGAGGTAAAAGGATGCTGTTCAGGGCGTCAGCAGCTGTAGGCATCTCTGGGGCAATTGTGGTGACCAATACCAGGGTATTTCAGTACACCTCGTGTTCTTATAATTTAACCTCTGGCTATGCAATTCGGAAACCTCCCCCATTCAGGGGACCAACCAACCCTATAGATATCTTTCACTCTCCTCCTGGCCTGGTCTCAAAGAACATGAGATCTCTCCCTAACACCTTTCACCGTTGAGGAAAGCGATGGAGGAGCTGAGCACTGATGAGTCTTGAGGCTACTGTAAGAGAAGGACCAACACCCAGATCCATGAGGCTTAACTCCAGAATTTTAGAACACCAGAGAACTCCTGACTCTAGGGAACACTAATAGGCAAGAGTTCACTCAAAGGTCTCCATACCTACACTGAAACCAAGCTTCACCTGAGAGCCAACAAGTTCCAGTGCAAGACACACCACACTAATTCTCCAGCAAAACAGGAACACAACACTGAGCATTAAAAGATGGCCTGCCCATAAACTATGCCAAACCCATAGACACCTCAAAATTCACTACTAGACACTTCATTGCACTTCAGAGAGAAGAGATCCAGCTCCATGCACCAGAACACAGACACAAGTTCCCCCAACCAAGAAACCTTGACAAGTTACTGGTCCAACCACAGCCACAGGAGCAGACTCCACAATTAAGAGTAACCATGAACTTCTAGCCTGAAGAAAGGGCACCCCGAACACAGCAATCTAAACAAAATGAAAAGGCAGAGAAATATTCAGCAGGTGAAGGAACATGATTAAAAACCCACCAAAGCAAACTAAAGAGGAGGAGTTAAGGAGGTTACCTGAAAAAGAATTCAGAATAATGATAATAAAGATGATTCAAAATATTGAAAAAAAATTATGTTACAGATAAATAGACTAGAGACCAGGACTGTGAAGATGCAAGAGAAATGTTTAACAAGGACCTAGAAAAAAGAAAGAAGAGTCAGTCAATAATGAACAATGCAATAACTGAGGTTAAAAGCACTCTGGAGGGAATCAAGAGTAGAATAACTGAGGCAGAAGACAGGATAAATGAGGTGGAAGATAGAATGGTGGAAATAAATGAAGCGGAAAGGAAGAATGAAAAGAAATGAGGACAACTTCAGAGACCACTGGGACAATATTAAATGTCCCAACATTTGAATCATAGGTGTCCCAGAAGAAGAAGACAAAAAGAAAGGGTAAGAGGAAATACTTGAGGAGATAATAATCAAAAACTTCCCTAAAATGGGGAAGGAAATACCCACCCAAGTCAAAGAAACCTAGAGAGTCACTCATCTCACAAGCTAGTAAAGTAATGCTCAAAATTCTCCAAGCCAGACTTCAGCAATACCTGAACCATGAACTTCCAGATGTTCAAGCTAGTTTTAGAAAAGGCAGAGAAACCAGAGTTCAAATTGCCAACATCTGCTGGATCATCGAAAAATCAAGAGAGTTCCAGAAAAAAACATCTATTTCTGCTTTATTGACTATGCCAAAGCCTTTGTGTGGATCACAATAAACTGTGGAAAATTCTAAAGAGATGGGAATACCAGACCACTTGACCTGTCTCTTGAGAAACCTGTATGCAGGTCAGGAAGCAACAGTTAGAACTGGACATGAAACAACAGACTGGTTCCAAATAGGAAAAGGAGTACGTCAAGGCTGTATATTGTCACCCTGCTTATTTAACTTATATGCAGAGTACATCATGATAAATGCTGGGCTGGAAGAAAAACAAACTGGAATCAAGATTGCCAGGAGAAATATCAATAACCTCAGATATGCAGATGGCACCACTCTTATGGCAGAAAGTGAAGAGGAACTAAAGAGCCTCTTGATGAAAGTGAAAGAGGAGAGTGAAAAAGTTGGCTTAAAGCTCCATATTCAGAAAACTAATATTATGGTATCTGGTCCCATCATTTCATGACAAATAGATGGGCAAACAATGGAAACAGTGTCAGACTTTATTTTTCTGGGCTCCAAAATCGCTGCAGATGGTGATTGAAGCCATGAAATTAAAAGACGCTTACTCTTTGGAAATAAAGTTATGACCAACCTAGATAGCATATTAAAAAGCAGAGACGTTACTTTGCCAACAAAAGTCTGTCTAGTCAAGGTTATGGTTTTTCCAGTAGTCATGTATGGATGTGAGAGTCGGACTGTGAAGAAAGCTGAGTGCCAAAGAATTGATGCTTTTGAACTGTGGTGTTGGAGAAGACTCTTGAAAGTCCCTTGGACTGCAAGAAGATCCAACCTGTCCATCCTAAAGGAGATCAGTCTTGGGTGTTCATTGGAAGGACTGATGTTGAAGCTGAAACTCCAAGACTTTGGCCACCTCATGCGAAGGGTTGACTCATTGGAAAAGACCCTAATGTTGGGAAGGATTGGGGGCAGGAGGAGAAGTGGACGACAGAGGATGAGATGGTTGGATGGCATCACCGACTTGATGGACATGGATTTGGGTAAACTCCGGGAGTTGGTGATGAACAGGGAGGCCTGGCGTGCTGCGATTTGTGGGGTTACAAAGAGTCGGACATGACTGAGAAACTGAACTGAAGGCAAAACACCCCAGGGCACATATTAGTCAAACTAACAAACATCAAACACAAAGAGCAACTGTTAAAAGCAGCAGATGAAAAGCAACAAATAACACACAGGGGATCCCCATAAAGATAACAGTTGATCTTTCAATTGAAACTCTTCAGGTCAAAACGGAAGGGTAGGACATAATTAAAGTGATGGAAGAGAAAAACCTACAACAAATATTACTCTGCCCAGCAAGGTTCCCTTCAGATATGAAGGGGGAAAAAAAAAAAGCTTTACAAACACGCAAAAGCTGAAAAATTCAGCACCACCAAAAGAGCTCTTCAACAAATGCTAAAGGATCTTCTCTAAACAAGAAACACAGAAAAGCTTTATAAAATCAAACCCAAAACAGCAAAGTAAATAGTAACAGAATCATGTTTATCAACAATTAACCTTAAATGTAGATGGGTTAAGTGATCCAACCAAAAGACGAAGACTGGCTGAATGGATACAAAAGCAAGACCCCTATATATACTGTCTACCAGAGACCCACCTCAAAGCTAGGGACACATACAGACCAAAAGGGAGGGACTAGAAAATGATATTTCATGCAAATGCAGACCAAAAGTAAGCAGGAGTAGCAAAATTCATATACCAAATAGACTTTGAAATAAAGACCATGATAAAAGACAAATAAAGACATTACATAATGATCAAAGAATCAATTCAAGGAGAAAATGCAACAATCATAAATATATTTGCACCCAGCAAAAGAGCCCCTCAATATGGAAGGCAAATGCTAAAATGTATGAAAGAAGAAATTAGCAGTAACTCAATAATAGTGGGAGACCTTAATACCCCACACACTCACACATATAGATAAATCAACCAAGCAGCAAATTAGCAAGGAAACACAAGTTTTGAATGATACAATGGATCAGTTAGATCCAACTGATATCTACAGGGCATTTCACTCAAAAGCAATATATTTCACCCTTTTCTCAAGTGCACACAGAACATTCTCCGGGATAGATCACATCCTGTGCCATAAATCTAGCCTTGGTAAGCTAAAAAGCAATTAAAATCATTTCAGGCATCTTTTACAATCATGATGTAGTAAGAGTAGATGTCCACTACAAGGGGAATGATCTATAAAAAACAAACATGGAGGCTAAACAACACGCTTCTGAATAACCAGTAAATAATGGAAGAAATAAAAAAGGAAATCAAAATATGCTTGGAAATAAATTAAAATGAAAACATGAGAAGTCAAAATCTATGGCATTCAGTAAAGCAGTGCTAAGAGGGAGGTTCATGGCAATAGAAGTCTACCTCAAGAAACAAGAGAAACATTCAATAAACAACATAACCTTACACCTAAAGCAACGAGAAAAAGAGAAGCAGAAAAACCCCAAAGTTAGAAGAAGGAAAGAAATCATAAGGAACAGAGCAGAAATAAATGAAAAAGAAACAAAGGAGACAATAGCAAAAAAAAAAAAAAAGAAGATGAAGAAGAATCAAATCAATAAAATTAAAAGTGAAAATGGAAAAACCACAACAAATAGAATATATACAGAAATATACACGATCATAAGAGATTAGTATGAGTTATATGCCAATAAAATGGACAACTTGGAAGAAATAGACAAATTCTTAGAAAAGTATAACTTTCCTAAACTGAACCAAGAAGAAATAGAAAATCTTAACAGACACATCACATGCATGGAAATCGAAACTCTAATCAGAATTCTTTCAATAAATGAAAGCCCAGGACCAGATGGCTTCACAGGTGAATTCTACCAAAAATTTAGAGAAAAGCTAACACCTATGCTTTTCAAACTCCTCTAGAAAGTTGCAGAGGAAGGTAAACTGCTAAACTCATTCTATGAGGCCACCATTACTCTAATACCAAAACCAGGTAAAGGTGCCATAAAAAAAAAAAAAAAAATCTACAGGCCAATATCACTGATGAACATAGATGCAAAATCTTCAACAAATTTTAGCAAACAGAATCCAACAGCATATTAATAAGGTCATGTCTCATGATCAAGAGGGCTTTATTCCAGGGATGGCAAAGATTCTTCAATATTTGCAAATCAATCAATGTGATACATCATATTAACAAACTGAAAATAAAAACTATGTGATTATCTCAATAGATACAGAGAAAGCCTTTCACAAAATTCAACACCCATTTATGACAGAAACTCTCCAGAAAGCAGGCATAGAAGGAACAAACCTCAACTTAATAAAAGCCATATACGACAAACCCACAGCAAACATTATCCTCAATAGTGAAAAAAATGAAAGTATTTCCTCTAAAATCAGTAACAAGACAACGGTGCCCACTCTCATCATTACTATTCAACACAGTTTTGGAAGTCCTAGCCACAGCAATCAGAGAAGAAAAATAAATAAAAGGAATCTATATTGGAAAAGAAATAAAACCCAACTGTTTGAAAATGACATGATCCTCTAGATAGAAACTCTGAAGATACCACCAGAAAATTACTAAAGCTAATCAATGAATATAGTAAATTTGCATGATATAAAATAAATACACAGAAAATCTTGCATTCCTATACACTAACAATGAAAAAACAGAAACAGAAATTGAGGAAACAATTCCATTCACCATTGCACAAGAATAAAATCCCTAGGAATAAATTTACCTAAGAAACAAAAGATCTATATGCAAAAAATTACAAAACACTGATGAAAGAAATCAAAGATGACACAAATAGATGAGGAAATATACCATGGTACTGGATTGGAAGAATCAGTATAGTGAAAATGAGTATACTATCCAAAGCAATCTATAGGTTCAATGCAATCCTTATCAAGCCACCAACAGTAGTTTTTCACAGAACTAGAACAAATAACTTCACAGTTTGTATGGAAACACAAAAAATCTCAAATAGCCAAAGCAATCCTGAGAAAGAAGAATGGAACTGGAGGATTCAACCTTCCTGTCTTAGACTCTACTACAAAGCTACAGTCATCAAGACAGTATGGTAGGACCAAAGAAAGAAATATAGATCAATGGAACAAAATAGAAAGCCCAGAGATAAATCCACATACCTATGGACAACTTGTCTTTGACAAAGGAGGCAAAGATACACACTGAAGAAAAAACAATCTCTTTAACAAGTGGTGTTGGGAAAATTGGTCAAACACTTAGTAAAATTGAAACTAGAACGCTTTTTAAAACCATACACAAAAATAAACTCAAAATGGGATAAAAATCTAAATGTAAGACTAGAAACTATAAAACTCTTAAAATAAAACATAGGCAGAACACTCTCTGACTTATATCACAGCAAGATCCTATATGGCCCATCTCCCAGAGTAATGGAAATAAAAACAAAAATAAACAAATTGGACTGAATTAAACTTAAAAGCTTTTGGTTAACGAAGGAAACTATAAGCAAGGTGAAAAGACAGCCTTCAGAATGGGAGAAAATAATAGCAAATGAAACAATTGTTGAAGAATTAATCTCCAAAATATACAAGCAGCTCATGCAGCTCAATACCAGAAAAATGAACAACTCAATCAAAAAGTGGCCAAAGACCCAAACAGACGGTTATCCAAAGAAGACATACAGATGGGTAATAAACACATGAAAAGATATTCAACTTCACTCATTATTGGAGAAATTCAAATCAAAACCACAATGAGGTATCATCTCACACCAGTCAGAATGGCTGCCATCAAAATTTCTACAAGCAATAAATACTGGAGAGGATGTGGATGAAATGGAAATCTCTTACACTGTTGGTGGGAATGCAAGCTGGTACAGCCACTATGGAGACAGTGTGGAGATTCCTTTAAAACGTGGAAATGGAACTACCATATGTCCAGCAATCTCACTGTTGGCCATACACACCGAAGAAACCATAATTGAAAGAGACACATGTACCACAATATTCATTGCAGGACTGTTTACAATAGCTAGGACATGGAAGCAACCAAGATGCCCATCAATAGACAAATGAATAAGGAAATTGTGGTACATATACACACTGGAATATTACTCAACTATAAAAAAGAAATAATTTGAGTCAGTTCTCATGAGGTGGATAGAAATGGAGACTATTATAAAGAGTGAAGTAAGTCAGAAAGAGAAACAACAATATAGCATATTAATGCATATGTATGGAATTTAGAAAAATGGTTATGATGTTACTATATGCAAGGCAGCAAAAGAGACATAAATGTAAATAACAGACTTTTGGACTACATGGGAGAAGGCCTGGGTGGGATGATTTGAGAGAATAGAATTGAAACATAAATATTACCATATGCAAAACAGATGCCTAATGCAAGTTCAATGCATGAAGCAGGACACTCAAAGCCAGTGCTCTGGAACAGCTCAGAGGGATGGGGTAGGGAGAGAGGTGGGAAGGGGGTGTTCAGAATGGGGGGACATATGTGCACCTGTGACAGATTCATGTTGAAGTATGGCAAAAAAAACCACCACAATATTGTAAAGTAATTATCCTCCAATTAAAGTAAATACATTTAAAAAATTAATAAAGATTCAGTATTTAATGATCATATATTATTGTACATAAAATTTCAAAAGTAATAATTTTTTCTCATACTAAAGAAGGACTCATTTGCAACTCTTATTCATCTATGATGTTTCATATTCAGGATTTTTTATTGTTTTAATTACAAAATTTTGTTGTTCCATTGCTAGGTTCTGGCTGACTCTTTGTGACCCCATGGAATGTAGCACACCAGGCTCCTCCATCCTCCACTATCGCCTGTGGTTTTCTCAAATTCATGTCCATTGACTTGGTGATGCTATCTAACCCTTTCATTCTCTGCTACCTTCTTATCCTTTTACCTTCAATCTTTCCCAGCATCACTGTCTTTTCTAATGAGTCAGCTCTTCCCATCAATAGACATAGCTTCAGCTTCAGCAATAGTTCTTCCAGTGTATAATCAGAATTGATTTGCTTTAGGATTGATATTGATATTAATATTGATACTCACTTGATATTCTTGCAGTTCAAGAGACACTCAAGAGTCTTCTACAGCACCAAAACTTAAACACAGCACTTCTTTGTGTTCAGCCTTCTGTATGATCCAACTCTCACATCCCTACATGACTACTTGAAAAACCATAGCTTTCATGTATGAACCTATGTTGGAAAAATTGTCTTTGTTTTTGAATATGCTGTATTGGTTTGTCATAGCTTTCCTTCCAAGGAGTAAATGGTTCTGAATTTCATTACTGCAGTCACTGCCTGCAGTGATTTTGAAGGCAGAGAAAAGATCTGTCACTGTTTCCACTTTTCCTCTTCTATTGGTCATGAAGTGAAGGGATAGGATGCCATGATCTTCAGTTTTTGAATGTTGACTTTCAAGTCAGCTTTTTCACTCTCCTCTTTCACCCTCATCAAGAGCTTCTTTAGTTACCCTTCACTTTCTGCCATTAAAGTGGTATCATCTGCATATCTCAGGTTATTGATATTTCTCCCAGCAATCTTGATTCCAGCCTATGATTCATCCAGCCTGGCATTTCGCATGATGTACTCTGCATAGAAGTTAAATAAGCAAGGTGACAATATGCAGCCTTTTCGTGCTTCTTTCTCAACTTTGAACCAGTCCATTGTTCCGTGTACTGGTCTAACTGTAGCTCTTAGACCCACATATGAGCTTTTCAGGAGAAAGGTAAGGTGGTCTGGTATTTGCAACTCTTTAAGAATTTTTCCACAGTTTGTTGTGATCCACAAAATCAAAGACATTCATGTGGTTAATGAAGCAGGAGAAGATGTTTTTCTTGAATTTGCTTGCTTTCTCCATGTTCCAACAGATGTTGACAATTTGATATTTTGTTCTGCCTCTTTGATATCCAGCTCCTACATCTGGAAGTTCTCACTACATATACTGCTAAAACCTAGCTTTAAGGATTTTCAGCATAACCTTGCTAACACGTGAAACAAGTACAATTGTACAGTAGTTTGGATATTTTTTGCATTGCCCTTCTTTGAGATTGGAATGAAAACTTATTATTTTCAGTCCTGAAACCACTGAGTTTTCCAAATTTGTTCGCATATTGAGTGAAGCACTTCACCAGCATCATCTTTTAGGATTTGAAGTAGCTCAGCTAGAATTCTGTCACCTCCACTAGATTTGTTCATTGTAATACCTCTTATGGTCTGCTTGATTTCACATTCCAAGATGTCCAAGTCTAGGTTAGTGACCTCAACACTGTGGTTATCCAGGTCATTAAGTCTTTTCTTCTGCACTTCTTCTCTGAATTCTTGCCATCTCTTCTTAATCTCTTCTGCTTCTGTTAGATAAGATGTCCAATTACAAAAGCAAACATTCTAAATAAAATTTTGTACCCTTTTTATTTTATTTGGCTCATTTATTTTATTTAACCTAGTGAATGAACATCATGCTAGGTGCTGGGAATACCGTTGTAAAAAGGACAGATACTAATGTTGGCCTTCATAGAATTTACAACCAAAAGCTCCAGAAAGAATAAATCACTTTATATCTCCTCTATTCCCATCAAAGCAATGCTCTTATCATCTTGTTCTGCCTTATTTCTTTGAACCCCATGACTGTGATAATTTTCCTTTACTTGAGGGCTGTCACAATGCTTAACTATCTTGATAACAAGTGTTAAAATATATTCTTATTTAATTAAAACTTACTAAATTATTTAATGAAGGAAACTAAAATAGTCTTAGAAGAGATCATATTTTATTGTTATCAGCATAATTAAGATTTATGCAATTTTCACACAATGGTAGGATACAAATTCTATTCAAGTTCCCATAGACTATAAACTAGGAGACACTGAACCATATCTAGGGAAATAAAACAAGGTGCAAAACTTTCTTGATTTAAAGATATTGAAATCATGCAGAGTCTATTCTCTTATCACTGGGGAATTATGTTAAAAATCAATATTAAAATATATTTGAAAATAACCTACATATTTTCAAGGGCAATATGACATTTACCAGGAAAGACTTTGACTTAGTCATTGAAAGCCTCAGTAAAGTTAGAAGACTGATAATACACAGATTCTGATTCTGATTGCAGAGAAGAAAACATTTAGTAAGAAATTAATATCAAAATGAAAAATTAATATTAAGATAATTTTAAAACACCATGTATTTGGAAATTAAATATCCAATTTTAAATGATGGGTGTATCTAAGAAGTCATGAAAAGGAAAATTAGAAAATATTTGTAACAGAATAAAAGTAAAGAAAGAATTTACCACAATATGTTGCATGAGGCTGTAGCATGTTCTAAATTCAACTAAATACAGTGTGGAATCTTGAATAAGTTATGAAAATAAATAATGGACACTAGCATATAATTTTGTGAAATTTGAAAAAAAAAGTTCTGTAATTTAGTTAATAATATTGTGCATGCACATGTTAATTTCCTAGATTTTTTACAACATAGTAAATTCTGAGAATATAAAGAAATACAATGCTTTAAAAATGTCATTCAGAAAATTTTAATCACTAAGATGATAAACTTTCAAGATTTTAACAGTAATACTAAACACATGGAGCTATATCAAAGTTAAGAATTAATATAAACTTGAAATCTAGCGTTCTATTCATACTAAATCAAACAAGTGGAATCAAAATGTTATACATTTTTAGCTAGGCAAAATTTCCTAAGACTTATAAATGAAATATAATGTTTTATGCATACTATTGATAAAGCTTGAGAAAGAATAATAACAAAAAAAAGAGATGAAGAAATTGGAAAACATAAACTAAGTGAAATGGAAGCGCAGAATATGATAGAAGAAGTGAAGCAAACTAGATAAAAATAAAAGATCATCATATAGTGCAGTTGTTTTTAAACATGGCTGCTCATTAGAAACACATCTGGAGCTTTGGAGAAAAAAGCAATAACTGGGCATTTTTAGCTCTCAAAAAAACAAACAAACAAAAAAAGCCAAGATAATTCTAATATTCCTCTGGATTTTAAAAAGTGATTGCAGATTTTATATTAAATGGTAGTTTTAGTGAAATAGAATTCTTTCTGTTGACCAATCATGTTACAATGGTACTAAGTGAATAAGTTGCATAATCACAATAGAAGAAGACATTTAACAGTTTCACAATCAAAAGCCAGACAAAAAGTAAAAGATAATTATAATTGCAAGCCCTAGTGAAAGCAAGATCAACCTAGCAATATAAAAATTAAAAAAAAAAATTGCATACAATTTGGATGGTTACATAGATGATGTGGTAAGTGGAAGTGCATACATTGCACGTTTTCACCCATTCAGGTAGTATATATCTTCTGGTTGGAATGTTTAATCCATTTGCATTTTAGATAATTATAGACATGCGTGCTGCACTCCATGGGGTCGTAAAGAGTCGAACACGACTGAGCGACTGAACTGAACTGAACTGGAGACACATATGATCCTATTGTTCTCATTATTCAGTCACAAAATTCTGTCTGACTCTTTGCGACTCCATGGACTGCAGCACAATGGGCTTCCCGGTCCTTCACTATCTCCCAGAGCATACTCAAATTCATGTCCATCGAGTTAGTGATGCTATCTAAACATCTCATCTTCTTCCTTTGCCTTCTTCTTCCTCTTCTTCCTTTGCCTTCAGTCTTTTCCAGCATTAGGGTCTTTTCCAATGAGTTGTCTCTTCATAGCCAAAGTTGTCTCTTCAAAGCTGGAGCTTCAGCTTCAGCACCAGTCCTTCCAATGAATATTCAAGGTTGATTTCTTTTAGGATTAACTGGTTTGATATCCTTGCTGTCCAAGGGACTCTTCAGGGTCTTCTCCAGCACAACAGTTTGAAAGCATCAATTTTTTGGTGCTCTGCCTTCCTTGTGATCCAATTCTCAGATTCATACATGACTACTGGAAGAACAATAGTTTTGACTATATGAACCTTTGTCCACAAAGTTTCTGTCTTTTAATACACTGCCTAGGTTTTTCATAGATGTCCTTCTAAGGAGCAAGTGTCTTTTAATTACATGACTGCAGTCACAGTGATTTTGGAGCCCAAGGAAATAAAATATGTCACTTTTTCCAGTTTTCCCCCCCCTCTATATTCCATGAAGTAATAGAAATGGATGCCATGATCTTAGATTTTTGAATATTGAATTTTAAGCAAGTTTTTTTTTTCACTCTCCTCTTTCACTCTCATCAAGAGGCTCTTTTTGTTCCTCTTCACTTTCTGCCATTCAGTTCAGTTCAGTCGCTCAGTCGTGTCCGACTCTCTGCGACCCCATGAATTGCAGCATGCCAGGCCTCTCCACCCATCACCAACTCCCGGAGTCTACCCAAACCCATGTGCATCGAGTCGGTGATGCCATCCAACCATCTCATCCTCTGTCGTCCCCTTCTCCTCCCGCCCCCAATCCTACCCAGCATTAGGGTCTTTTCCAATGAGTCAACCCTTCGCATGAGGTGGCCAAAGTACTGGAGCTTCAGCTTCAACATCAGACCTTCCAATGAACACCCAGGATTGATCTCTTTTAGGATGGATTGATTGGACCTCCTTGCAGTCCAAGAAATTCTCAAGAGTCTTCTCCAACACCACAGTTCAAAAGCATCAATTCTGTGGCGCTCAGCTTTCTTCACCGTCCAACTCTCACATCCATACATGACCACTGGAAAAATCATAGTCTTGACTAGACGGACCTTTGTTGGCAAAGTAATTTCTCTGCTTTTAAACATGCTATCTAGGTTGGCCATAACCTTCCTTCCAAGTAGTAAGCGTCTTTTAATTTCATGGCTGCAGTCACCATCAGCAGTGATTCTGGAGCCCAAAAAAGTGAAGTCTGACACTGTTTCCCCATCTATTTCCCATGGAGTAATGGGACCAGATGCCATGATCTTAGTTTTCTGAACGTTGAGCTTTAAGCCAACTTTTTCACTCTCCTCCTTCACCTTCATCAAGAGGCTCTTTAGTTCTTCTTCACTTTCTGCCATAAGGGTGGTGTCATCTGCATATCTGAGGTTATTGATATTTCTCCCAGCAATCTTGATTCCAGCTTGTGTTTCTTCCAGCCCAGCATTTCTCATGATGTATTCTGCATATAAGTTAAATAAGCAGGGTGACAATATACAGCCTTGACGTACTCCTTTTCCTATTTGGAACCAGTCTGTTGTTCCATGTCCAGTTCTAACTGTTGCTTCCTGACCTGCATACAGGTTTCTCAAGAGACAGGTCAGATGGTCTGGTATTCCCATCTCTTTCAGAATTTTCCACAGTTTATTGTGATCCACACAGTCAAAGGCTTTGGCATGGTTAATAAAGCAGAAATAGATGTTTTTCTGGAACTCTCTTGCTTTTTCGATGATCCAGCGGATGTTGGCAATGTGATCTCTGGTTCCTCTGCCTTTTCTAAAACCAACTTGAACATCTGGAAGTTCACGGTTCACGTATTGCTGAAGCCTGGCTTGGAGAATTTTGAGCATTACTTTCCTAGCATGTGAGATGAGTGCAATTGTGTGGTAGTTTGAGCATTCTTTGGCATTGCCTTTCTTTGGGATTGGAATGAAGACTGACCTCTTCCAGTCCTGTGGCCACTGCTGAGTTTTCCAAATTTGCTGGCATAATGAGTGCAGCACTTTCACAGCATCACCTTTGAGGATTTGAAATAGCTCAACTGGAATTCCATCACCTCCACTAGCTTTGTTCGTAGTGATGCTTTCTAAGGCCCACTTGACTTCACATTTCTGCCATTAGTGTGACATAATCTGCATATCTGAGGTTGTTGGTATTTCTCCCAGTAATCCTGATTCCAGTTTGTGATTTATCCAGCCCAGCATTTTGCATGATGTACTCTGCATGTAAGATACCAGACCACCCTACCTGTTTCCTGATAAACCTGTATGCAGGTCAAGAAGCAACACTTAGAAGCTTATATATATGTTTCCATGCCTCTCTCCATTCATTCCCCCCTCTCCTTCCCCCTCCTCCCTGTCCATAAATATGTTCTCTATGATTAGGTCTCCATTGTTTCTATGAAAATAGGTTAATCAGTACTGTCTTTCTGGGTTCAATATACATGCATTAATATACATTTATTTTTCTCTTTTTGATTGGCTTCATCCTGCATAATAGGCTGGAGAAGGAAATGGCAACCCACTCCAGTGTTCTTGCCTGGAGAATCCCAGGGACGGGGGAGCCTGGTAGACTGCCGTTCATGGGGTCGCACAGAGTCGGACACGACTGAAGCAACTTAGCAGCAGCAGCAGCATAATAGGCTCTAGGTTTACCCACCTCATTAGAAATGACTCAAATGTATCCCTTTTAATGGCTGAGTAATATTCCATTTCATATATGTGCTACAACTCCCTTATACATTCATGTGTTGATGGACATCTAGTTTGCTTCAATGTCCTAGCTACTGTAAATAGTGCTGCAATAAACATTGGGGTACATGTGTATTTTTAATTACAGTTTTTCATGGTATATGTCCTGTTATAAAATTGTTGGGTTGTATGTTATTTGGAAGTTGCCCAGGGGTAGATGACACCTGGCCTCTCCACTGCCGCTGGCCATCATGGACCAATTTGGCACCCAGGAGCATTGCTACAAGCAGAGATAGTGGAGCTGAGCTATTTAAAACCCTAAAAAATATCATGCTGTTAAAATGCTGTACTCAATATACCAGCAAATTTGGAAACTCAGCAGTGGCCACAGGACTGAAAAAGGTCAGTTTTCATTCCAATCCCAAGGAAAGGCAATGTGAAAGAATGTTCTAATTACCATACAATTGCACTCATTTCACATGCTAGCAAGACTATGTTCAAAATTCTTTGAGCTATGCTTCAGCAGCGCATGAAGTGAGAAATACCAGATGTGCAAGCTGCATCTAGAGAAGGCAGAGGAACCAGAGATCAAATTGCCAACATCCGTTGGATCATAGAAAAAGCAAGGGAATTTCTAAAAAGCATCTACTTCTGCTTCATTGACTATGCTAAAGCCTTTGGCTGTGTGGATCACAACAAACTGTGGAAAATTCTTCAAGAGATGAGAATCACAGATCATCTTACCTGTCTCCTGAGAAACCTGTATGCAGGACAAGAAACAACAGTTAGAACTGAACATGGAGCAACAAGATGTTTCAAAATTGGGAAAGGAGTATGTCAAGACCATATATTTTCATCCTGTTCATTTAACTTATATGCAGAGTACATCATATGAAATGCTGGGCTGGAGGACTCACCAGCTGGAATCAAGATTGGGAGAAATATCAACAACCTCAAATATGCAGATTATTCCACTTTAATGGCAGAAAGTGAAAAGGAACTGAATAGCCTCTTGACGAAAGTGAAGAGGAGAGTTAAAAAGCTGACTTAAAATTCAACATTCAATAAATGAAGATCATGGCATCTGGTCCCATCACTTGATCACAAATAAATGCAAAAAACTTAGAAAAAAAATGACAGATTTCATTTTCTTGGTTTCCAACATCAATGCGGATGGTAACTGCAGTCATGAAATTAAAAGACAATTGCTGCTTGAAAGAAAAACTGAAAAATATAGACAGTTTATTAAAAAACAGAGCCATCACATTTCTGACAAAGGTTTTTCTCATCAAAGCTATGTTTTTCCCAGTAGTCATATATGGATGTAAGAGTTGGTCTATAAAGAAGGCTGAGTGCCATTTAACTGATGCTTTTGAACTGTAGTGCTTGAGAAAACTCTTGAGAGTCCCTTTGACAGCAAGGAAGCCAAACCAGTCCATCTTACAGGAAATAAATCCTGAATATTCATTGGAAGGACTGGTGCTGAAGATGAAGCTCCAATACTTTGGTCACCTGATGTGAAGAGCTGATGTATTGGAAAAGACCCTAGTGATGGAAAAGATTGAGGGCCAGAGGAAAAGGGGTCTATAGAGGATGAGATGGCTGAATGGCATCACTGATGAAATGGACATGAGTTCGAGCAAACTCTGAGAGATAGTGAAGCCTGGTGTGCTCCAGTCCATTGGATAGCAAAGTTGCACATGACTTAGCAATTGAACAATAAAAACATGGTAGTTTTATTCCTAGTTTCTTAAGAAATCTCCATACTCTCTTCCATAATGGCTGTATTAATTTTCATTCCCATCAACAGTTCAAAAGTGTTCCCTTTTCTCCACACTCTCTTCAGTCTTTATTGTTTGTAGATTTTTTGATGATGGCCATTTTGAACCATGTGAGGTGATATCTCACTGTAATTTTGACTTAGATTTTTCTAATAACTGGTGACTTTGAGCATCTTTTCATGTGTTTATTAGCCATCTGTATGTCTTCTTTGGAAAAATGTAAGTTTAGGTCTTTTACCCACTCTTTGATTGGGTTGTTTGTTTTTCTGGTATTCAGTTTCATGAGCTGCTTGTGTATTTTGGAAATTAATCATTTGTCAGTTGTTTGATTTGCTATTATTCTCTCCCATTCTGAAGGTTGAGTTTTCACCTTGTTATAGTTTCCTTTGCTGTGCAAAAGCTTTTAAGTTTAATCAGGTCCAATTTGTTAAGTTCTGTGTTTATTTCCATTACTCTAGATAGTGAGTCATAGAGGATCTTACTGTGATTTATGTCATGGTGTGCTCTGATTATGCTTCCTTTAAGAGTTTTGTCATTTCTGGTCTTATATTTAGGTCTTTAGTCCATTTTGAGTTTGTTTTTGTGTATGGTGATAGGAAGTCCTCTAATTTCTTTCTTTTTTTCTTTTTTCTTTTTTTTTTTTACATGAAGGTGTCTAGGATACCCAGCATCACTTATTGAAGAGACTATCATTTTACCATTTTCATTATCATTTCCCCATTGCATATTCTTTCATCCTTTGTCAAAGATAAGATCCCCATAGATGGGTGAGCTTATCTCTGTGTTTCCTATCTTATTCAATTTGTCTATATTTCTGTTTTTGTGCCAGTATACTACTGTCTTGATGACTCTAGCTGTGTAGTATAGTCTGAAGTCAGGAAGGTTGATTCTTCCAGCTCCATTTTTATTTTTCAAGATTCCTTGGCTAATCGGGGCCTTTTGTGTTTTCTTATGAACTGTGCCATTTTTTGTTCTAGTTCTGTGAAAAACATTATTGGCAATTTTATATAAATTGCATTAAATCTGCAGATTACGTTTAGTAGTACAGTCATTTTCACAATATTGATGATTCCAACCCAGAAAAATGAAATATCTCTCCATTTATATCAGTTTTTATTTCTTTCATCAGTGTCTTATAGTCTTCTTTTACAGCTCTTTTGTCTCAATAGGTAAGTTTATTTCTAGAGAGTTTATTCTTTTTGTTGCAATGGTAAATAGGATTAATTCCTTAATTTATTTTTCTGATTTTTCATTGTTAGTGTATAACAATGCAGGTAATTTCTGTCTATTGACTTGTATCCTGTGACTTTACTAAATTCACTGATTAGCTCTAGTAATTTTCTGATTGTATCTTTAGGATGTTCTAAGTATAGTATCATGTTGTCTGCAAAGAGTAAGATTTTTACTTCTTTCCCAATCTGGATTCCTTTTATTTCTTTTTCTTCTCCATTTGCCATAGCTATGGCTTCCATAACTGTGTTGAATAATAGTGGTGAGAGAGAGCACCCTTGTTTTGTTCCTCATTTTATGGGAAAAACCTTCAGTTTTTCATCATCGAGAATAATGTCTGCTTTGGGTTTATCATATATGGCATTTTTTATGTTGAAGTAGATTCCTTCTATGCCCGTTTATAAAGAGTTTTTATCATAAAAGGGTGCTGAATTTTGTCAAACCTTTTTCTGCCTCTAATGAGATTATCATTTGGTTTTTAATCTTTCAATTTGTTTATATGGTATATCACATGTATTGATTTGCCTATATTGAAAATTCTATGCCTGGTATAAACCCAACTTAATCATGGTGTACGATCTTTTTAATGTATTGAATTCTGTTTACTAGAATTTTTTAAAAGGATTTTTGCATCTATTCATCAGTGATGTTGGCCTGTAATTCTCTTCTTTTGTGTTCTCTTTGTCTGGTTTTGGTATCAGAGTGATGGTGGCCTTGTAGAATGAGCATGAAAGTACTCCTTCCTCTGTAGTTTTTTGAAAGTGTTTCAGAAGGATAGGTATTAGCTCATCTCTAAACGTTTCATACAATTCAGTTGTGAAGCCATTTAGCCCTAGGCTTTTGTTTCTTGATTATTTTTTTTGTTAATCACAGTTTCAATTTCAGTGCTTGTAATTGGCTTGTTTGTAATTTTCATTTCTTCCTGGTCCAATCTTGGAAGGTTGAACTTTTCTAAGGATTTGTCCTTTTCTTCCAGGTTGTCTATTTTATTTGCATGCAGTTGCTCATAATAGTCTCCTATGATCTTCGTATTTCTGTGGTGACTGTTGTAGCCTTTCCTTTTTCATTTCAAATTTTATTGGTTTGAGGCTTCTCCTTTTAATTCTTGATGAATCTGGCTAATGGCTTGTCAATTTTGTTTATTTTATCAAAGAACCATCTTTTAATTTTCTTAATCTTTACTACTATTTCCTTAATTTCTTTTTCATTTATTTCTACTCTAATTTTTATAATTTCTTTCCTTCTACGGACTTTGCTTTTGTTGTTGTTGTTCTTCTTCTTTTTCCTATTGTTTCAGGTGCAAAATTAGGTTGTCTTTTCAATGTTTTTCTTGTGTCTTGATGTAGGATTGTTTTGATATAAATTTTCCTCTTAGAACTGCTTTTGCTGCATCTCATAGGTTTTGGTTCATCGTGTTTTCATTGTTATTTGTTTGTAGGAATTTTTGGATTTCCCTTTTGATTTCTTAGTAACCCCTTTGTTATTTAGAAACATTGTTTAATCTCCATATGTTTGTGTTTTTTACAGTTTTGTTCCTTGTAATTGATATCTGGTCTCACAGTGTTGTGATCAGAAAAGATGTTTGATATGATTTCAATTTTCTTAAATTTACTGAAACTTGATTCATGGCTCAAGATGTGGTCTATCCTGGGAAATATTCCTTGTGTACATGAGAAACAAGTGTATTATCCTGCATTTGGATGGAATGTCCTGAAGATATAAATTAGGTCCGTTTGGTCGAACGTGTCATTTAAGACTTGTGTTTCCTTATTACATTTCTATTTTGATAACCCCTCACTTGGTGTAAGTGGGTGTTAAATTGCCTACTATTAGCGTGCTTCCATCAGTTTCCCCATTTATGGCTATTAGTGTTTGCCTTAATATTGAGGTGCTCCTATGTTGGGTGCATAAATATTTACAATTGTTATGTCTTCTTGTTGGATTGATCTCTTGATCATTTTGTAGTTTCCTTCCTTATCTCTTGAATATTCTTTATTTTAGGGTCTATCTTGTCTGATTTGAGGATTGCTACTTCAGCTTTCTTTTGATTTCCATTTGAGTGGAATATCTTTTTCTGTCCTCTCACTTTCAGTCAGTATGTATTTCTAGGTCTGAAATTCATCTCTTGTAGATAGTGTGTGTGTGTGTGTGTATATATATATATATATATAATTTTTGTGTACATTCAGCCAATCTGTATCATTTGGTTGGAGCATTTAATCAATTTGCATTTAGCGTAATCAATGATATTAGCATATTGTCATTGTTTTGGGTTTGTTTTTGTAGGTCTTTTCCTTCTCTTCTCTTTCTTGCCTATAGAAGTCACTTTAACATTTATTGTAAAGCTAGTTTGGTGATGCTAAATTTCTTAACTTTTGTTAGCCTGTAAATCTTTTGATTTTTCTATCAGTTTTGAATGAGATCCTTTCTGGGTAGACTAATTTTGGTTGTAGATTTTTCCCTTTCAGTTCTTTAAATATATCCCTCCCTCCCATTCTCTTTTGGCCTGTGGAGTTCCTGCGAAGAGATCAGCTATGAAAGGCAACAGGTTTCCTTTTTCCTTGAGAGAATGATGGCTAGTCACTCAGTCATGTCTGACTCTTTGTAGCCTGCCAGGTTCCTCTGTCCATGGAATTCTCCAGGTGAGAATACTGTACTGAGTTGTCACTTCCTTCTCCATAGTTTCCCTTGCTGCTTTTAATATTCTTTCTTAGTGTTTAATATTTGTTAGTTTGTGCTTCTACATGTTTCTCATTGGGTTTATCTTGTGTAGTGCTCTCTGTGCTTTATGGACTTGACTGACTATTTCCCATGTTGGGAAAGTTTTCAACTATAATATCTTCAGAAATTTTCTCAGATATTTTGTCTATCTCTTCTTTTTCTGAGACCTCCTATAATTCAAATGCTGGTGCATTTAATATTATCCCAGAGGTCCCTGAGACTACCCTCAATTATTTTAATTATTTTTCCTTTATTCTGATTTTCAGCAGTTATTTCCACCATTCTAGCTCATTTATTCGTTCTTCTTCCTGAGTTATTCTGCTATTGCTTCCTTGTTGTTGTTGTTGCTGTTGTTCAGTCTCTCAGTCGTGTCTGACTCTTTATGACCCCATGGACTGCAGCACATCAGGCTTCCCTGTCGTTCAGCATCTCCCAGAGCTTGCATAAACCCATGTCCATTGAGTCAGTAATACCATTCAACCATCTTGCCCTCTGTTGCCTCCGTCTCCTCCTGCCATCAATCTTTCCCAGCATCAGGACCTTTTCCAATAAGTCAGTTCTTTGCATCAGGCACCCAATGTATTGGAGCTTCAGCTTCAGCATCAGTCCTTCCAATAAATATTCAGGATTGATTTCCTTTAGGAGTGACTGGTTTGATCTCCTTGCTTCCCAAGGGACTCTCAGGAGTCTTCTTCAACATCACAGATCAAAAGCATAAATTCTTCAGCACTCAGCTGAAGAATGGTCCAACTCTTACTCTATACATGACTACTGGGAAAACCATATCTTTGACTATGCAGAGCTTTGTTGGCAAAGTAGTGTTTCTGCTTTTTAATATGCTATGTAGGTTTGTCAGCTTTTCTTCCAAGGAGCAAGCATCTTTTAATTTCGTGACTGCAGTTACCACCTGCAGTTATTTTGGAGACAAAGAAAACAAAGTCTGCCACTGTTTCTACTTTTTTTTTTTTTTGCCATCTATTTGCCATAAAGGGATGGGATCAGATGCCATGATCTTTGTTTTTTGAATGTTGAGTTTTAAGCCACCTTTTTCACTCTCTTCTTTCACCTTCATCATTGATTCCTTCTAGAATAGTTTTAATTTCAGTAATTTTGCTGTTCATCTCTGTTTATCTTTCTATTTCTTCTAGGCTCTAGTTAAATGTGTCAATTTAATCTTGCATTTTCTCCATTTTATTTTTGAGGTTTTGGATCATGTTTATGATCATTACTCAATTCTTTTTCAAGTAGTTTGCCTATTTCCTCTGTGTCTATTTGGTCTTTTAGTTTCTACCTTATTCCTTTGCACAATATTTCTCTTAATTATTTCATTTTTTCTCTTTTAAATTTTATTTTCTAGCTTACTGTGCTTGAGATCTCCTTTTCCCAGGCTTTACAGTCATATTCCTTCTTCCTTTTGATTTCTGCCCTCTGTGGGTTTGTGTAGGCTTCATGTTGGGAGTGAATTGTGTCTTCATTCTGGTGGGAGGAGGTAAGTTTTTTTTTGTTTGTTTGTTTTTTTTCCCCTCTGATGGGAAGGGCTATATGAAGTAGTTTTGGGGAATCCTGTCTGCTGATGATTTGGTATGTATTTTTGTCCTGCTTTTTGTTTGAATAATGCATCCTTCAAGGGGTGCTGCAGGCAGTTGGGTGATGCCAAGTTTTGTGTACTTGTGAAGTCCTTCGTGGGAGTTCTCACTAATTAATACTTCCTGGGGTTAGGAGTTCTCTGGCAATCTAGGCTCCTGGTCTCAATTCTTCTACTCCAAGGGCTCAGGCCTGTTCCCTAGCTGGGGAACCAAGACTCCACAAGCTGTTTGCTATGGCATTAAAGGAGATTAAAACATTCAAAAATAAAACAAAACAAGAAACAAAAGACAGAAAGTGAAAATTGCTCAGTCGTATCTGACTCTTTGGGACCCCATAGACTATACAGTCCATGGAATTCTCCAGGCCAGAATACTTGAATGGGTAACCTTTCCCTTCTCCAGGGGATCTTCCCAACCCAAGAATCGAACCCAGATCTCCTGTACTGCAAGCAGATTCTTTACAATCTGAGCCACAAGGAAAGCCCAAGAATACTGGACTGGGTACCCTATCTCTTGTCCAGTGGATCTTGCGAACCCAGGAATTAAACCCTGGTCTCCTGTATTGCAGCAGATTCTTTACCAACTAGCTATCAGGGAAATCCCCCAAAGAAAAGACAAACTCCAGGCAAATGGTAAATACAAAACCAGACAAATAATAAAAAACAATGAGGCATACACACACACACACACACACACACACACACAGAGCTATACACACACACACAAAGTAAACCAAAACAGTCCAAGGGGGGCAGGGAAGTACAAAAGAGTGATGTGGTGAGCAAAGGAAACCAAAATGCCAAAATGCCAAAATGTCATCCACCAATTAAAAACAAAACTAGCTAAAACACAAACCAGAAAACAAAACCAAAGCAGGATGCCACCTGGGGAATAAAGCAAAGAAAACAAAACTAACTAACAAATGTGAAAAAAAAAAGAAGGGGGGAAAAAATAGAAAAGCAAAGTTTAATAGAATTATATAATAAAAATTTATATATATATATATATACACACACACACATATATATTAAGAAATAACTACAGCAGGCCAAGAACAGTAAGAAAACAAACAATAAAAAATTAAAGTAACATTAAAAAAATAACCCCACAGAACTGCAAAATGCCAACATAAAGGTAGAAGTAAATAAAGGAAATAAAAATTGTGATTAGAAAAAAAAACGGTTCTTGGAAATTTAAATAGAGTTAATAGTAATAATAAATCATCAACTACATAAGCAGAGGGAAAAAAGAAAAAGAAGAGAGGGAAAAAAAACAACTATACAACAAATTAAAATATAGAAGAATAATGTTTTTCCCAGATCTCAGTTGTCAGCATCCTTACCCTTGCTGTGAATCAGTCCACTGCCACCTACCTCCCTAGGATGCCCTCAAATACTGGGCTGGTCCCTGTACCTGCTTTTCCGATTGTTCAGACTCTATTATTGCCTTAATCCTGCAAGTTCTTGCCTCCAATGTCCACAGCTGACAGAGTTAGTGCATGTTCTTTTATGGGAAATCTCACTGTCTTTTTATATAGTCCATAGACACAGAGTCTCCTTAGTTAATCATGTGGATTTATATCACAGGTTGTACACACTGGTGGGAAGGTTTTTGAACCTCTTCCTTAGCCACACGGCCCCTGGGGTTCAATTGTGGTTTTATCTCCACCTCTGCATGTGGGTCATCCACGGGAGTTTGCTCCTGAGGCTGCCCTGGAGGACTTGGGGTCTTCCCCGGTAAGAATGGGTGTGAAGGTGACACAGCTGGTTGGATCACAGGGACTGTGGCAGCTTCAGGTATTGTGAGGAGCCAGAGGCCAGAGAAGCAGGAAATATGGCACTCTTAGGGCTTTTTCTAGTCTCTGGCAGCTCTGCCCAAGTGAGGATTGAGCATGGAGGTGGCACAACTGATTGGATCATGGAAACCCTGGCAGGGCCAAGTGTGTAAGGATGCCAGTGGCCTCATCCACAGAATCTATGACACTATTAGTCTTTGTCTAGACTCTGACAGCTGGCATTCAAAGGGCCTCTTTGATTGGTCCTCTGTTGCTTGGTGCATTAGATACTTAAATGCCCCCCTGACTGGGCTCCTTATCTATTGCTCAGTGCATCAGGTACTTAAAGGGCCATCTTAGTCATTTGCCATTTCTAGTGTGTGGAGAGAAAGAGGCTACAGTGATGCTTCCACACACTGTACATGACTTAGTATCTCCTTGCCTTCATAACTGCCCAGCTTTCCTCCAAAGGTGTTTCCCACCATGATCTCCTCCTCCATGTCCCCTCGGGCTGTCTCCCCACAGCCAACAGCAGACTTTGCCCTGGGATTGCTCTCCAGTCCCTGCACTTCAGTTCCCCACTGCTGTGAACTCCAAGGGACTTGTGTTCCCGTCTGGGGTACATAGGGCTTCAGCTAGGATGGTCTGTATGGTTCTCATTCCATTCAAACTGTCACAGATTAGCTGCTGCACTTTGCTACAGCCTCAAATTATTCTTCTCTGCTCCAAACAATTACCCTGATGTGGGGATCTGTGCCCTCTTTTAGTTCCCCCACCCCTTGGGTAAAGGTCCATTTCTTCTCACTCTTTTTCCCCTCCTTCTTTCATCCTACCAAATTTTGTGTGGAACTATATATTCCTTTCTGGTGATTAGGGATTTCTGCCCACATTCAGCTGGTGTTCTGTGAGATCTTCTGTATCTGAAGATGTATTCCTGATGTATCCGTGGAGAGATGAACTCCACGTCCACCTACTCCTCCACTATCTTCCCTCTAAAAGTATGCATCGTTTTGATGCAATAATCCTACTTTGAGAAATTTAACCTAACAACAATTGTTGTCATATAATCATATACCAAGTTTTAAAATGATTGCTTAATTTATAATATCAAAATTAGATACAATTTAAAGTTTTAATGATAGAATGGTATAGGCACACAAAAAATATGCAGACATAAAAATGATGATTTCACAGAGTATTTGAAGATACATGAAAACAATTGCCATTACAATGTTATAAGAAAATAGATGGATAGTTTAAGTATTTTCATCCAAGTTTTTTTTTAATTGCATGTGCTTTTTAAATATGTATTTATGCAAATGTTAAAGACAAATATACCAAAATATCAAAGCATGTACCTGTTATGAGCTACCTTGTTATCTCAAATTCTGATGTTGAATCCTAACTCTCCAGTACCTCATAATATAACTATTTTTGGAGATGTCTTTAAAGGGGTAATCTGAAGTTATTAGAATAGACTCTAATCCAAAATGACTGGTGTTCATGCAAGAAGAGATTAGCACATCGACACATACATCTAGGAAAGACACTGTGAAGACACACTGAGAAGATGGTGATCTTCAAGCCAAGGAGAGAGGCCTCAGAAGAAGCCAACTCTGTCAATACCTTGATCTTGGAATTCCAGACTTCAGAATGATAAGACAATACATTTCTGCTGTTCAAGTCTGTGGTACTTTGCTATGGCAACCCTAGCAAGCTAATTATATAGCAGCTGCGTGCTTGCTAAGTCGCTTCAGTCATGTCTGACTCTGTGTGACCCTATGGACAATTTTCTCTGTCTACAGGATTCTCCAGATAAGAATACTGCAGTGGGTTGCTATGCTCTCTTCCAGGGGATCTTCCCAACCAAGGGATCGAACCTGTATTTCTTGCTACTCCTGCATTGCAGGTGAATTCTTTACCACTAAGCCCCATATAGTACCTAATGGAGGTGAACTAATGAGTGGCTTTTATTTACTTTTAGTGCACTGTAGATATTGATTGCATGTATTAATGAGTTTTATGTTTATAATGATTTTATCATGAGCCTAAACACTGAATCTAGGCACTATTTCCTCGAATTATACATTATTTTCTCTTTCTCTTCATGCAAGGCAATTGCATCTAGATTAGATGTTAATAATTAGTTATCTATATTTGTGTCTCTTCCACTTGATTCTGAGTATTTGGCGGACAAACACTTTTATCAAATAGACTTTGTAAGTCCATCTACCTAATATTTCAATTGGCACATATATTAGGTGCCCCCAAATGTTTGTGGAATGGTACATAGATGGCACAGATTCATAATATGTTTAGTCTACTCAATTGCATTATAAAAAGAGTTGATTCTTTAGCTCTTCTATGTCTGTGAAGTATCTCATAAAGCATCACTTATGAATGTTGAACTGAGACTTCCCTTTCACAGGGAGAAACATAGCTTGCTGTTCCTTTGGTTTCTTACCAGTGTTGCCTAGTTTTTGCCCTAAATTTCCATCAGCAATCCCTCTACTCTCAGGCCTCTTTACTCCCAGGCTTCTCCACAACTTTTACACACAAACACATATATAGTATTTGTCCAAAGAAAGGGTCAAGGATACTTTGAGCTCAATAAAAATCACTACATGTAGAAGACTACTGATCTAAACTGCAAACTAGAAGGGAGTTTGAGGGAATGGAAGGTTAAATAATTGGTTTTCTTGTATAGTTGGAGAGTTAGGAAGTTGGTAAAGATGGAGGAACCAACTGGCATTGATAAATACATCCCTTCCTCATTTTAGTCATTTTTCAGAAGTAATATCTATCAGTTTTGCTAGAAAGGGTAGAAATACCTCGGTGGTTGGAATTAGTGCTAACACTCTACCAACAGAACTTGTCCTCGAGGATGTCATCATTTTAAGACATTGTTATATCTTTCTATCTAATTTTGAGTGTCTACTAAATCCAAGGCACTTTGTACATATGTATGATGTTCTTGGTCTAGAGTCATCCCTGAAAAGTAGTAGTATCAATGGTAAATTGATTTCTTACCAAAAGTTAACTGGCTTACCTAAGATTACAGGAAAATGGTGTTGGGACATTTTACTCAAATGTTTCACTCAAACATTTGAGTGAAAGTTCCTAGGATCTTCATAAGAACAGATTCCAACAAGAAGAAACCACATATATTAGAGATCTGACATGACACTCATTTTTCATATATAAACTTGTTTGATTTACCTAAGATTACTAATAGGTAGGAATTAGCATTGCTCTTTTGCAGGGCAGAAAAGGTAGAGCAACCTGCCAAATGAACACAATAATTAACAGAGTTAAGATTTAAACCCTTTCCCATCTGATTCAGGAGAAAGAAACCTAGATAGAGAATCAGAAGCTTTACAGAAAACAGTGCTCTTAAGTAGAAAAGCGTGAGGAGCATAGTGTACCCTACAACATTACTGTCAACATAATGCAAAAAATTTCTCCTCACTCAGATAGGTTAGAAATAATACCATATCTCTACCATGGGAATGAAGCTAAAGAGCATTTTATTTTTAACATTTGTGCTCCCTTGATTTTAAACACTAGCAAAAAATAGAGAATTAAGTCCTCATCATATATTACTAATGCCATTTTCTCCACTGATGAGCAAATAAGAATCTGACATTCACTATTATCCAGGTTATTCCATTGACACATATGGCTATTAAGATTAGTCAAAATCAAATAATGTTAAAAATTCAAGTTCTTAGATGTACCAGCCACATTTCACACACAGTAGTTAATGGCTACCATGTGAGCCAGTGTGGGTATATAACCTTTCCATAACCGCATAACAACCAGTGTTTTTGAACAACACTGGTATGTACTAATGGTTTAGAGAGAATTGCAATGTCACCTTTGCCAATGAGTCACATACTGCAAATAATGGTTGTGTTCAGCAAAAATTGTCTTTGGGTTCTTACTTATTAATCTCCTTTATCCAAAAGGGATACTTTTTCTTGCTTGGCATTGAGTCTTATTGGTAGATTGATAAATTTGGTAAAAAGCCCAAGAATAATTTGTGGATCAAGACATCCACAGTCATCTGTATTTTATGAAAATCACAATCATTATGCTACTTCAGCACTGAAGGCTTTGCATGGCTTTCACTTATTTGTTGATTCATTTACTCTCGCAAGGAACGTTAACTTATTCTATTGATAGCTACTACAGAGTTTATAAAGGGATACCCTTGAATACTTCAAAATCTGGGGGAAGAAATATAAATAGACAACTTTATCTGAAACTCAATGAGATAACTGCCAGAATAGAGGAATGCAAGGATTATGTTCATAGCATACGTTTCCTGGGAGCCTGATTCTAGCTTGAGTATGAGTGAGTGTGAAGTCGCTCAGCCGTGTCTGACTCTTTGTGACACCATGGACTGTAGCCTACCATACTCCTCCATCCATGGGATTTTCCAGGCAAGAGCACTGGAGTGGGTTGCCATTTCCTTCTCCAGAAGATCTTTCTGATCCAGGGATCGAACCCAGGTCTCCCACATTGTAGGCAAATGCTTTACCTTCTGAGCCACCAGGGAAGTCTAGCTTACTTTATATAATCAGAAAGAGAGAACATAGAACTGCTGAAGAGAATGGTTTTGGGGGAAAAGTGTGACTGGCTGTGCTGATCTGTTTGCCACAAGATATGTTCTCCATCCTTCCTTGTGTTACTCTTTGAAAAGAGGGAGAATGAGCCTAGTGAATGTGTCACCTATACTCTTTTGATGACTAGTTTTCAGTTGGGTTTGACTCATAAGAATTGTCTGTAGGATATCAGAATTCAGGAGGGGGTGTACCTTGGGTTATTTCCCTTTGTTTACTCTGGTAAGAGGAAGAACTCTTGACAATTAGCATTCCCATGTCTCTCAGCTGGGGCTCCACAGCCACAATCTTTTAGCTCTGGGTACTTCATTATTCCTTTCTGTTCCCTTAACTTGCTCACACTTCTGTACACAGTCTCTTCATTTGAAATGTTTGGGTTAGTTCTATGTCTGTCTGGGACCCTGACTTAATACAGTTAAGGAAAAGAAGAAGTGTGGTAGCTAAGTGCAAGAGAATGAGGACTTTTAAAGGAAGGGGTGTTTGATGAGGATTTTAAACAGCTGGTCTTTCTTAGAGTAAATAAATTATTTATGGAACTTTAAAGAGGTCGAAGGATCTGTGTTCTACTTCTCATCTCCTTATTTCTCCATTCTTATTCCCCAGAGATTACTTTAGTAAACAATTTCTGTGTAATCTTATAAATGTTCTACATTGCATATTCAAACATATGGTTTGAGTACTCAACCATACTCAACCTGATGAAAGAAAATAAATGTCTTCTTTTCAGAGAGAAGAATGGTAGATGCCATCATAACTTAACATCCTTTGACTATAAACCAGGGATTCACAAAGTGATAAACAGCAGGGGCATCATCATCTGGGTAGTTAGAACTACAAATTCTAAAGTCTTGTTCCAGATGTATTGAATTGGAGCTCAGAATTCTGTAGATTTAATAAGTCATCCCAGTTACTTTGTTTCACACTCAAATTTGAGAACCAATGGGATACACAATATTTCTGGTTAGCTTGTATTCTCACCCATCTGATAGCCATTACTGTTGCACAGAGTTAGTTGATCCTCCTGACCTTAGACTTTGACGCTCTCAACTGCTTAGACAGGAATTCTGTGAAAATGTGAGTTTTGAAATTATGGTGTTTTTATTTCCTGTTTAAAAGTATTTCATTCCCCTTTGTCTTTCATCATGATTCATACATCTTATCTTCAATAATCCCCAGAACTTACTGGTTACCACATCTTAATCTTATACTACTATGTTCATATTCAGTCTTAAAACTCCCCTAAAATATTTGTTCTAAACTCAGCAATCTTTCTTCTGTTCTTGTATTGCTGATCCTGTTAGTGATGCCAATTGTCTTGCTATTCACACTGCTTGCTGAACCCAGGGTAGGCAAGACATGAGCTAAGAGGCTGGAAGAAGACTCCAGGAACTGTAGGAACTGCAGACATGTTTATTCTTTCCTGGCTGATGCAGAAGACATAGCAGCAGCCATAGCATAACCTAATACAACACAACCTCTCTCTTGACTGACACAGCAGCCATAACAGTGTTCTCTCCTGGTTGACACAGCAGCCATACCAATAGATATGCTATATTCTCTCCTCTCATGGCTGACCAAACAAACACAGCCATGACATAGAAGAAATGCCATCACTTTTTAGGTGGAGCTCATACAGGCATACAACACAAAGTAGCCCATGACCAAGCGAGTACCTTGTGACGCACATGCACAAGGCTATAAATGATCTCAGCTTGTTACATAGTCATTATTTACAAAACGTAGCATGAGAGAACCTGCACACGCCATATTGGCTAATTTTCTCTCTCCCCACAGTTCTCAATCACCTTTCAGTATACCCCTGAAAGATATATGGATATCTTATCTCTTGCAGCTCCCATAAGTCAAAGCTGATTTTTGTTTCATACTCCACATGACTTGTGTCCTATAGTTTCTTTTCTCTACTATTTTCAGACTACTTATTTTCCAAAGTCCATCAAAACTTACAGTCTCTGGGAAAACCCATGTCATTACAACTGTACATTTGGTAGCATTCCAGGCCCGCTGTTCCCCCCACCCCCCGCTTTTATCTACTAAACTTATTGAGCTTCCCTGACAACTGAGTTGGTAAAGAATCCACCTGTAATGCAGGGGACCCCGGTTCCATTCCTAGATCAGGAAGATCCGTTGGGGAAGGGATAGGCTACCCACTCCAGTATTCTTGGGCTTCCCTTGTGGCTCAGCTGGTAAAGAATCTGCCTGCAATGCGGAAGACCTGGGTTTGATCTCTGGGTTGGGAAGATCCCCTAGAGAAGGGAAAGGCTACCCACTCCAGTATTCTGACCTGGAGAATTCCATGGACTGTATAGTTCATGGGGTTGCAAAGAGTTGGACACGGCTGAGTGATTTTCACTTCACTTCACTAAACTTATTAACTTATAAGTTTAGCACTTGACTCAATGTCTCCCTATCACTAATTTCTTTTCACTTTCAATGACTTCAAGATCAAAATGGATTACTTATCAATCCCCTCTCCTCTATCCACTTCAACCACCAACTCCAATAAACATACTTAATCTGGTCATCCACAGTAACTATGTTCAAATCATGAGTATAAGCATGCTCATGTATAGCTACAAACTCTGGTCCTTCCAGTGGGTAATTATGATAGTATAGTCTGTCAATTCCATCAAATTAAGGCTAATGCAGGATGTGATTCTTGTCGAAGTCTGAATACTTCAAACAAGTGTGCCAAGTTGCAGTTGAGGCGGGGCAGATATAGACATCAGGTTTTGGTATTAAGAATTGGGCAGATAAGACATTAGGTTTTGGTATTAAGAAATTATCTGCCCAAGATAATACAAGTAGAAAGCAATAGATCCAGTAGGCAAATAGAAAGATCCTTAGTAGTGGCAGAAAGCATCCAGAGGTCATTATTTCTGACCTATATCTCAAGTTTCCATTAAGGATTTGATTTATATCAAGGGTCATGAATCAAGTAAGTGCGTATTAGGTAATGCCAAGGATCAAATGGACATGAACTTGGGTACATTCTGGGAGATGATGGGAGACAGGGAAGCCTGATGTGCTGCAGTCCATGGCCTTGCAAAGAGTCAGACACCACCTGGCAACTGAAAAACAAGGATCAAATATAAGCATGGCATAAATGCAGAAGAGCTTTCCAATGCAAATATCAGCTGCTGCTACTACTCATGATTTCAGTTCAGCTCAGTTCAGTCTCTCAGTCGTGTCTGACTCTTTACAATGCCATGAACTGCAGCACACCAGGCCTCCCTGTCCATTACCAACCCTTGGAGTCCACCCAAACCCATGTCTGTTGAGTTGGTGATGCCATCTAACCATCTCATCCTCTGTCGTCCCCCTCTTCTCCTGTCCTCAATCTTTCCCAGCATCAGGGTCTTTTCCAATCAGTCAGCTCTTCGCATCAGATGGCCAAAGTATTGGAATTTCAACTTCAACATCAGTCCTTCCAATGAACACTCAGGACTGATCTCCTTTAGGATGGACTGGTTGGATCTCCTTGCAGTCCAAGGGACTCTCAAGAGTCTTCTACAACACCACAGTTCAAAAGCATCAATTCTTCTGCCCTCAGCTTTCTTTATAATCCAACTCTCACATACATACATGACCACTGTAAAAACCATAGCCTTGACTAGATGGACCTCTGTTGGCAAAGTAATGTCTCTGAGTTTTAATATGTTGTCTAGGTTGGTCATAACTTTCCTTCCAAGGAGTAAGCATCTTTTAAATTCATGGCTGCTATCACCATCTGCAGTGATTTTGGAGCCCCCCAAAATAAAGTCTGACACTGTTTCCACTGTTTCCCCATCTATTTCCCATGAAGTGATGGGACCAGATGCCATGATCTTAGTTTTCTGAATGTTGAGCTTTAAGCCAACTTTTTCACTCTCCTCTTTCATTTTCATCAAGAGGCTCTTTAGTTCTTCTTCACTTTCTGCCATAAGAGTGGTGTCATCTGCATATCTGAGGTTATTGAGATTTCTCCTGGCAATCTTGATTCCAGCTTGTGGTTCCTCCAGCACAACGTTTCTCATGATGTACTCGGCATATAAGTTAAATAAGTAGGGTGACAATATACAGCCTTGATGTACTCCTTTTCCTATTTGGAACCAGTCTGTTGTTCCACGTCCAGTTATAACTGTGGTTTCTTGACCTGCATACAAATTTATCAGGAGGCAAGTCAGGTGGTCTGGTATTCCCATATCTTTAAGAATTTTCCACAGTTTATTATGATCCATACAGTCACACTTTGGCATAGTCAATAAAGCAGAAATAGATGTTTTTCTGGAATTCTCTTGCTTTTTTGATGATCCAGTGGATGTTGGCAATTTGATCTCTGGTTCCTCTGTCTTTTCTAAAATCAACTTGAACATCTGGAAGTTCATGGTTCACATATTGCTGAAGCTTGGCTTGGAGAATTTTAAGCATTACTTTACTAGCGTGTGAGATGAGTGCAATTGTGTGGTAGCTTGAGCATGCTTTGGCATTGCCTTTCTTTGGGACTGGGATGAAAACTGACCTTTTCCAGTCTTGTGGCCACTGATGAGCTTTCCAAATTTGCTGTCACATTGAGTGCAGCACTTTCACAGCATCATCTTTTAGGATTTGAAATAGTTCAACTGGAATTCCATCACCTCTGCTAGCTTTGTTCATAGTGTTGCTTCCTAAGGCCCACTTGTCTTCACATTCCAGGATGTCTGGCTCTAGGTGAGTGATCACACCATCGTGATTATTTGGGTCGTGAAGATCTTTTTTGTACAGTTCTTCTGTGTATTCTTGTCACCTCTTCTTAATATCTTCTGCTTCTGTTAGGTCCCTACCATTTCTGTCCTTTATTCATGATTTATATGGCCCATTTTGTTGTTGTAGGAAGTACTGATATTATAGGGTTACTGCTTTCTCCTACATCCATGTAAATGTTTCCTTGTTTCTTTCTTTATTTTATTTATTTATTTGTTAGTGGTTAAGAGTATTATGCAGAAGCTAGCTAGAATTGGTCAATTATTCAGTCATGCTGTTTACACATAGTCAGTATATTTGTTCTGTTTCTACTGCGCATTTATATTTATTTTTTATAAAACTTACTTCCCATCAGTAAGCTAAGCGAAGGTAAGAGAATAGAATTAGCATAGCTGTCCCATTTGTTGTGACACAATCTAAACTTAAGTTTGTACACTGATTTAGGGAGGCATATTACTAGGAATATGTAGTAAGCTGGATAGAATAAGTTTCAGTAGCAAATACAGTTGTGGAAATCTGCATTAAAAAAGCAGCACTAAAAGCAAATGATATGAAATAGTGCTATGGAAGCTTTTTAAAGAGAATTTGAACAGAGATAGGCCATCTCTAGAGAGGTAGAAACTTGAGACAACCAATTTGTGGAAAAAAGATGGAAAGTAAAAGAGTAAGGATGACACTTCTCACTGCCATCCTCCAAATTTGTGAGGGAATCATGAGGAAGAAGCTGAAGGAAACAGTAATGAGGAGGAAGTTACAAAATGTTTACATTGCTTGATAGGAAAAATACACAGAGATTTGTATAGCTTTGGAGATAGTAAGGAAAGGAAACATGTTAAATGTGTTTGAGTTCATTATATTTGCTAACTTTCTTCTATTGATGGTTTTTTTTAGGCAGCCAGAGGGGGAGTATCCAGAGCACGTGCTGGGCTCCTGGCTACCTAACAGAGAACATACTTTCTTTGGAAAGTAGAAACACATTCCTGTACACCCCAAATCTTTCTCGTAAGTTTAAATTAAGAAAAGGAGGGAGGATGCCTTTTGAGGTATTTTACAACATACTTGTTATTGATTTTTTTCCCCATGTGACATGTTATAGCATCCTGCCATATGAATTTAAGTAGAACACAAACAACATTAACTTTAATATCTATATAATTATGTTTTGCTTTTTTTTCTTTTTATGACAACTGATATTGTACTGATATTCTTATTAAAACTGATATATTTAAACAAAGAAAATAAGCTATTTTAAAAATAATTACCTATAAAGTATTAGGTCAGCCTGAAAATAAGTAAAATTTGTGACGATGGTTCTCAAGTGACTGACATTTTGGAATCACTGTAGCATAGCATGATATGGCAGGAGGAGACAGGATTCAAAATAAAAATGTATGGATGCTCAATTTGCTAATCATCACCTATGCATTTTGGATAAGTGGTTTAATTTTGCTTAACTTCAGTTTTCTTCTCTTTGTTTAAAAATATGGGTTATAATTCCCAACTTAGTTAATTTATAGTACATTTTATCAAGATTCAGTGGGTTACTGTATTTGATATTGTTTTTTAAAACATACAGTGCTACAATGGGGAAGTATAGTGGAAGCAATTTAAGGAGGCCCTATTGAGTCACATCCTTAATAGGCCCTTCACCTGAATGTGACCAGAGTCTGTAACTTGCTTCTGTTTAATAGTATATGAAATATAAAAATGATTAATTAGTACTTCCTTGATTAGATTTGGTTATAGGTCTTAGCTGATCAAGGTAGAGAGAGAAAGTCATTCTTCCATTGGCCTTGAAGAAGAAAGCTACTCTATAGTGAAATGTCTGTGGGAAAGGGCACATGGTATAAAACTCTGAGCAGCATCTAGGATCTGACTGTGGTCTCTAGCTGACTGCCAGTAAGAAACTGGGGCCATTAATCATAGAGTCACAAGGAAATTAATTCTATCAGCAATCTGAGTTTAGAAGTAGTATTTCCTAATTGAGCACGTGATCTAGCTAATCCCTTGATCATAACCTTGTGAGTCCCTAGGAAATTAAAAAAAAAATACTTTCTCTGATGTACTAGCCGCATTTCAAGTGCTCACACAGTACAGGTATAGAACTTTCTTATAATACATAACTGTTGTACAAAGCTCCTCTGGAGCTTTCTGAGGACTGAGGCTGACTCTGAGACTTCCCCTGAAATTGAACTCTGATTTGGCTTTTTCCTTTTATCTGTCCTATTTCCCATTGCTTTCTCCTAGGCACATTTACTTTGTAAAATTTTTGCATCCAAATCCTTGATTCAAGGTCAGCTTCTGGGAGAGCTTTATCTAAGACTCCAAAGAAATTAACTGGAAGAACTGTCACTTCTGGATTTCTATCCCTGAATGCTAATTGACAAGATATATTTTCATTTTTACTGATTTTCTTATCCTTATTCCCTCATGGTACCTACTTTGATTGTTAAATATGGAACTATGAATTGCTGCATTTATAGTTTGCAAAATGCTTTCTCATATTTTAAAAGAAAGACATTTTAAAAATGTAGCATACCTGTGCTGATTCATAGTAGGCAATCAGTAACAGGGAGGTATTAATATCTTATTTTAAGGATTAAAGAATTGAGCCCCCAAATGTTTGCAACTAGTCTAAGATCATATTTAAAAGAAGTGGCAGAGTTGGAATTCATTGCTGGCTCTTCTGACAAAAATTTAGTGCCCTTTCTTTACAATGCACTGACCTTAGACCTCCAAGGGATCTGCCATACTGAGCATCCTGTGTATGCATATAGACATCAAAGAGTATTTTCTCAGAAGAGATTGATCTCTAGAAGATTAAAAGGTAGGTGGTTACAAGATGCTTCAACCATGTAGTTAGTCTGGTCATTTCTTCCCATACAAGCACAAAATGACCAAATACATCAAATACACTCCGTTGTCCTCTTCTTCATCCTCTTCATTATTAGCATCAGCTGAAGCATCATCATCATCATTGTTGTCATATTTCATCATCTATTTATTGAGCCAAGAAATATGCTAAGATTTTGCAAGCAATATTTTATTCAATTCTCATAACAAGCTTAGGGGCTGATGTCATATCGTTCTCCTTATTTTATAGATGAGCAAAGTGAGGCAAATATTAAAGACTTGTAGTAACTACATAAGACACAACTATTTCCTTCCCGACATGATCCCAACTCAACGGTTTTTCAGATCACATGAGTAATAATCAGTACTACTTGGACTTGTTTAATCTGTGTCCTTTCCAAACCTGTTGTATTGTCTTCAGCAGTTGAAGAGATATAACAATATACTAAGAAATAAGGCGATGGCTCTCTCTCTCTCTCTTTTTTTTTACCTCAGATTTTCTGTCAATGCTTTCCTTATTAGATTAACATTATTATTAACATTATTAGATTTGGTTTGATTATATTCAAAAACAGAAGAACCGATGCTTTGAACTGTGGTGCTGGAGAAGACTCTTGTGAGTCCTTTGAACAGCAAGGAGATAAAACCAGTCAATCCTAAAGGAAATCAGTCCTGAATATTCATTGGAAGGACTGATGCTGAAGATGAAGCTCTAACACTTTGGCCACCTGATACGAAGAGCTAACTCATTGGAAAAGACCCTGATTCTGGGAAACATTGAAGGCAGGAGGAAAAGAGAATGACAGAGGATGAGATGGCTGGATGGCATCACCAACTTGATGGACATGAGTTTGAGCAAGTTCTGGGAGTTAGTGATGGAAAGGGAAGCCTGGCATGCTGCAGCCCATGGAATCACAAAGTGTCAGACACAACTGGGTGACTGAACTGATATTCAAAACCAGATATGCATCATTCCCTTTGCATCATTTTCAAAGAGATGCTTACATTATTTTAAAATAGAGCTAATTAGTGTGATACAGCACTGTAATTAGACCCCTTTTATCTTAGAAATTGGCCACACATTACATACAGTTTTTTCCAGGAGAGTATTCTTCAAAGCACTAGGAGAAACATGCGTCTCATTCATTCTTAGACTGAACCATATCTGAACTGGTGACCCAGAGGTGGATTGTGCAAATGCCCATTACCAGCTCCCAAAGCTATCTGTCATGTTAAAAGTGTTGATGGATCCAATTTAATGACACCCAGATATTGTCTCTGAATCCTAAACCAAAGACAAACTGCAGCTACAAGGAAAATATAAATGTCTCTTGCTGAAATTTGTTAAAAATATTGTCATTTTAATTAACATTTTCAAATAATAATCATTAATTTATTGGTGCAAAGCCAGACACATACAAACACAAAATTTATGAGTATTTTAAAGCAGGAAAATTATCTTTTGGAAAATGAAGAGTAAACTGTTTCTAGTCTGGGAATATCATATCGAAGCATGTTCTTTTCTCCTTTTAATTAAAAATAGTGTAACTTATTCTAAAATTATTCTTCTTTTGTTAATTTGCCCCTGACATACAGTATTTTTGAAAAACAATCCTGCAATGGATTAAAATTGTATTTTAAAAACTGAAATTGAGCTTCATGGTCTTCAAAAATGCAAGGTAGTTGGAAGTGCTTTGGAACTTGGAACATGATAAAATATAATCAATATCTATAAAAAAATAAAAGCTTACTTTACAATATTGTGGTGGTTTTTGATTCATGTCAATGTATCCCCAAAACAACCACAATATAGTAAAGTCATTAGCCTCCAATTAAAATAAATAAATTAGTTTTAAAAAAAGAAAAAAAAATGAGTTTTTTTTTCTTTTTATGCATAAGAATGTAGCAACCATCCCACCACTTCCCTCCATCAGTCTATCACACCATTTCTTTACTCTCTATACCACTGACATCTCACAGATTGACTTTTATCTCTTCATGGAAACTAGAGGTTTTGCCTTGAACCCTGAACCTCAGCCACCTGGTAATAATTTTCAATCTTTTTCTGATTCTCCCATTCCTTTAGGTAAGGGGATGGCAGGGACTTCCAACTGTCCCTTAGTAGCTAACTTGTATCTCATTCTAGACAAATTTATCATCCAGTTCCTTGCCTATCTGTATTTAGTTTGACACTTGTTAATTAAGGGAGTTCTACTATCTTTCTTGAATAATCCACTTTGCTCCCTTTCTACTATTTCCTTCACGTGCATATCTAAGCCACTGTATTCTCTCACCTGATGAATGCAATAGGCTCACAGTGAATCTGTCAGTTAAAATCTTGGCCTCCTCAGTCCATTTTCCATGCTGCAACCAAGGAAAACAATTCAATATAAAACTCTGGTCATTTTCACTACTAAAGCCTTCCTAACCACCCTTTATTCTCAAGATCAGACCCTATAACTCTGATGCAGCTTGTGAGGCCTTACATGACAGGACTTCACCTTTTGTTGGTCTCCTTGATCAATACAACTAAGTACCTGGCACCCAATGCATACTCAATTTATAATTAAGCATAATTCACTTAATAGAGGGGATGGTGACTCAGACAGTAAAAGTGTCTGCCTACAATGCAGGAGACTGGGGTTCAAGCCCTAGGTCGGGAAGATCCCCTGGAGAAGGAAATGACAACCCACTCCAGTCCTCTTGCCTGGAAAATCCCATGGATGGAGGAGCTTGGTAGGCTACAGTCCTTGGGGGGTCTCAAAGAGTCGGACACAACTGAGTAACTTCACTTTCACTTTCTTTCTTTTTTTTTTTTTTTTTATAAATTTATTTATTTTAGTTGGGGGCCAATCACTTCACAACATTGCAATAGTTTTTGCCATACATTGACATGAATCAGCCATGGGTTTACACTTTCACTTTCTTGATTAATACACTCTTTCAAAAAGCCATGAGTCCCCTTTCATAGCACTTTCACACAAATTTCTTTGGCCATGGAACCAGTTTCCTTTTGTCTTTATGTAAATCACTGTCTTATCCTTCAGGTCTTCATTGAAGCTATTTTTCCCTAGGGAATATTCCTGTTTTTACAGTTGAGATCAAGCCTCTTTTTATAAACACTCATAGCATCTCTCTTTCGTATGCTTTTGTATGTTTTATTATTATAAACTGAGCAGGCATTGCGTGCCAGATACTTAGTTGTAATTTGTAACCACATTATAAGACCCAAGAGCATTAAGGCATTTATTTTTTTCACAGCTGTTCCCAGGTATATATAGAACATTATGCTCCAAAATCAAATACAAGATCATGAATGAATGAATGAGCTGCTACAAAGAACCTTCAGTTGCTAGCAGAACAGGAGAATTCCTAAATGATAGGATTTATCAGCCAACTACTACATGCTAAACTCTGTGATAAGCTTAGATATTTTATCCTTTTACTCTCTTTTAAAAATTTATAGCAATCATAAAAGTTAGCTTCTAATATTAACTATTTTACAGATGAGTAAACTGAGACTTTTAGCTGACAAACCAAATCTCTATTGTATATAATATATAATCTCTCTTTCTCTCCACACACAAACATACACACACACACACACACATATATATATATACACACACATACATATGTAAGTACAAGGAAAGAGATACCCTCCTACTAAGTAGATAACACTTATGGTAACGAATCCACCTGCCAATGGCAGGAGATGTGAGACATGGGTTCTATCCCTGGGTCAGGAAGATTCCCTGGAGGAAGGCATGGCAACCCTCTCCAGTATTCTTGTCTAGAGAATCTCATGGACAGAAGAGCCTGGTGGGCTCCAGTCCATTGGATCGCACTGAGTAGGACATGACTGAAGTGGCTTAGCATGCACACATGCTTACCAAGTATAGTACCAGGAATGTAGGCCCTGCAAACAGTTTTTTTCCTCATAGTTGTCAGGCCTCTGTGTTTCCAGCTCTCTATCACGTATGTACACACATTTAAACATGTACTTTGTTCCCACCTTGCACCTTGATTTATGATACTTCTGATTCTATGGGCAATATTAGAGTCAGAATAGGATAATAGGTCTGAAAAGATTTATGTTTTCAGGACTTTATTCTTAGTGCTACTATAGAAAGATCCCTCCATCCATATATTCCTCAGAACAGATCAGCTCTGGGGGCTTGAGGGTGGCTGACAAGAGGACATGGAGATGTGCTGTGCTTAGTCACTAAGTCATGTCTAACTCTTTGCGACCCCATGGATTGTAGTCCACAAGGCTCCTCTGTCCATTGGGATTCTCCAGGCAAGAATACTGGAGTGAGTTGCCATGCCCTCCTCCAGGGGATCTTTCCAACCCAGGGATCAAACTCAGGTCTCCCGTATTGCAGGAAGATTCTTTTACCACCTGAGCCACCAGGGAAGCCCAAAAATGACTTTATTAAAAGCCCAAAGAGGACTTTATTCTTAATGCTGCTATAGAAAGGTCTCTCCATCCATATGTTCCTCAGAACAGATCAGCTCTGGGGCTTAAGGGTGGCTGACAGGAGGACATGGAGGGAGGAAGCAAAAAATGAGTTATGCTTTTCTCTTGAAGCCAAAATATCATTTATTTTAAACAACAAAGTTTTCTTTGGACATTTGTGAGGTGACTCCCCACTTCTTTAGTCTCTTTGAGTAAATGTTCTTTGGTATGCTGGACATTTTGTGTGTATTTAGCTCATTAAAATATTGAATTATAACATGTATAGCGTGCTGTAGAGAATAATGTGTAACATGCTGTGCAGCTGAGGTGGAGAGGGGAGAAATTGGGCTGATACTTTGAAAAATATTTCTCTATTGATGAACTCAGGATTTTATATGAAATTTGAACACAATCATTGCTTATGATTTTTCACTGAAAATTAAAACCATTTTATTCCTACCATAAATGATGACACTCCCAATTTATTTCATAAATATGAATTTGAAAGAAAAAATGTTTATTTTCATAAATATTTATTTGTTAATTATGGAAATTGCCAAATGAGAAAGATGCAGAAACTTTTTGTGGTGTTATTTTGTCTTTTCTTATTCCCTTGATTAAGTTTTTAAATTTCATAATGTGGAAATTACAAATCACAATATGGATGCAGAAATACTCCAACATTTAAAAAATATATACATTTAGTTAATTTAGGGATGTTAAACTCAGGCTAGAAAATTTTATTAAGGAATAATGTTCCCTGGCTTATAGGCTTATATGTATATATATTTTTTAATTAATAAAGTACTGTGGGAGACTTCCCTGGCTCAAACTTTGCTTTCCATGCAGGGGTGCTGGTTAAACCTCCGGTCAGGCAACTAAAATCCTTCACGTCTCATGGACAAAACACCAAAACATAAAAAAGAAGGAATATTGTAACAAACTCAATAAAGACTTACAAAATGGTCCATATCAAAAAAGAGCTAGACAAAAATTAAAGAGAAATAAACTGTTGTGTTTTTGTTCCTTCACACTGTGAAGCATATTTTCATTCTTAATATCAACTAACTCAGTAATTTTCCCACTAGTCATGTATGGATGTAAGAGTTGGGCCATAAAGAAGGCTGAGTGCCAAATAATTGATGCTTTCTAAGTGTGGGGCTAGAGAAGACTCTTGAGAGTCCCTTGGGCTTCAAAGAGAACAAACCAGCCAATCCTAAAAGAAATCAACCCTGAGTATTCATTGGATGGACTGATTATGAAGCTGAAGATCCAAAACTTTGGCCACCTGATGGGAAGAACTGACTCACTGGAAAAGACACTGATTCAGGGAAAGATTGAAGGCAGGAGGAGAAGAGGATGACAGAGGATGAGATGGTTGGATGGCATCACTAACTCAATGGACATGAGTTTGAGTAAATTCCGGGAGATGGTGAAGGACAGGAAGGTTTGACATGGGGTGGCAAAGAGTCAGACACGATTGAGCAACTAAACAACAACAACAAACCTGGTCATTAGATACTGCCTTCGAGAATGATACAACAAGATACACTAAAGTCAGAATGACAGCTGGGAAAAGTTGTGCAGTTAAATCATATCTACCAAAAATTAGTGGTATCTTTACATCCAAGAATTTTCAGCCAATCATGCTCACATTTGATCATTTATCTGTGTGATGAAGTTGGGATAACTGGTTCAGCCTGATCAATGTGATAACACATAATTGTTAATAATCTTTGAATAAAATGCTTTCTATGATGGATTGTCAGATTCTTGAAAGATTATGTATTTACAGCATATATATGTGTGTGTGTGTGTATACACACACACACACACACACAGTATATAGAATTGCATTCCTTAAGATGTTAGAATGGAATCCTTTATTTAGTGAAGCAAGTTATATTACATGCTTGTTAATGTTAGATCTTCACAAGAAACATCAACATATGCATTAAAATTTCTTTAAACCTCTAGTTCAGTTTAGTTCAGTTGCTCAGTCATGTCTGACTCTTTGTGACCCCATGGACTGCAGCAAGCCAGGCTTCCCTGTCCATCACGAATTCCCGGAGCTTGCTCACACTCATATCCATTGAGTCGGTGATGCCATCCTATCATCTCATCCTGCTGTCCCCTTCTCCTCCAGCCTTCACTCTTTCCCAGCATCAAGGTCTTTTCCACTGAGTCAGTTCTTCACATCAGGTGGCCAAAGTATTGGAGTTTCAGCTTCAGTCCTTCCGATGAATATTCAGGACTGATTTTCTTTAGGTTTGACTGGTTGGATCTCATTTCAGTCCAAAGGACTCTCAAGTGTCTTCTCCAACACCACAGTTCAAAAGCATCAATTTTTTGGTTCTCAGCTTTCTTTTGAGTCCAACGCTCACATCCATACATGACTACTGGACAAGCCGTAGCTTTTTTTTTGCTTCTCTTCTTTTCTCAGCTATTTGTTTAAACCTCTCAGGGTGATTTAAACATACAATTTTATATTGTCCTCAATATACCATTAAGTTGATATAGGTAGAAAGGAGAATGTTGTGTTAATACTAGTAATTGAAAGATGTATAAAGACAAGGGATAGAATTAATTTATACTAATCATGACTCGATTATAAATTTGTCACCATGTACTCAAAGAAAGATACTTCTCCAAAATCAATTATTCCAAAGTTAAAGAATCAGACATTTAGAAAGGGTCTTGCAAGGAGGTAAAATAATGAATTATTAAAGATACTGTAGATTATTGATAAAAAAAACCTTTATGATAACTCTACAGTGGTAATTTAACCTTGCCTTTTAGCGATATGGAAAACATGAGTTCTGCTTATTTCAAGTTGTAAATTGGTTTCCTTTTATTGTCTCATTTAAACAATCTTTTCCAGAATAGACCCAGAGGGGCCAAATGACTCTAAACTGTAATCCACAGCTACTTTCTCCTTTGTGATTGTTTTACTCATTGTATTAATACCTTCTACTTTGTTGTAAAGCTTCCTGAATTTGTACAAGTTTTTATGCATCTCTAAAACAAAATGTCAACAAATTACATATACATTAGTGAAGGACTGGGCACTGAGTACCATATTAACTTGGAAATATTTATAAGTGTAGTATTTAGAATGCTCCAGAAGGGAAAAAAGAATAAAATGAAAATTTCATATTACCACTTACATCTGTTATAGAACTGAAAGAAAAAAGTGAAAGTGTTAATCACTCAGTCATGTCAGAATGTTTGCTACCCCATGGACTGTAGCTGCCAGGCTCCTCTGTCCATGGAATTCTCCAGGCAAGAATAGTGGAGTGGGTTTTTATTTCCTCCTCCAAGGGATCTTCCCATCCTAGAGATCAAAACTGTGTCTCCTAAAATGCAGGCAGATTTTTTACCATCTGAGCCACCAGGGAACTGAGGTGACTGGTAAACATAAAGAATGCTAACACTGCTCTTTTTCTGTCTTCGGGTCCTGTATTTGCTTACTTCTTTTTCATAGACACATAGAAAAGGGGGTGAAGAAAAACATATTTTTGGGGGACATTTTTATATGCAGGTACAACAAAGTAACTATTTTTTATATCAATTTGCACTGAGACATGTTGATTATTGATTGCAAAAATATTTCCTATAGATTAAAAAAAATAATTAAAGGATAATTGTTTTACAGTGTTGTGTTGTTTTCTGCCATACATGAACATGAATCAGCCATAGGTATACCTATGTCCCCTCCCTCTTGAGCGTCTCTCCCACCCCTCACCTCATGCCACCCCTCTAGGTTGTCACTGAGCACTGGGTTGGAGCTCCCAGTGTCATTCAGAAAATTCCCACTAGCTCTCTTTTTCACTTATGGTAATATATATGTTTCAATGTTACTCTTTCAATTTGCCCTGCCCTCTCCTTTCCCCGCTGTGTACACAAGTCTCTTCTCTGTGTCTGCATCTCCATTGCATGCATGCTTCATGTGTGCTAAGTCATGTCTAACTCTGTGCAACCATATGGACTGTAGCCTGCCAGGCTCCTCTGCTCATGGGATTCTCCAGGCAATAATACTAGAACAGGTTGCCATTTCTTCCACCAAGGGATTTTCCTTCCTGATTCAGGGATCCAATTCACGACTCTTATGTCTCATGCATTAGGAGGCAGGTTACTTACCCTAGCAAATAGGTTCATTGGTACTATCTTTCTAGAGTCCATATATGTGCATTAATATATGATAATTTTTTTTTCTCTTTCTGACTTGCTTCACTCTGTATCATAGGATCTAGGTTCATCCACATCATCAGAATGAACTCAAATGTATATATATATATATATATATTTTTATGACTGAATAACTCTCCATTCACATCCTGGAGTGTAAAATCAAGTGGACCTTAGGAAGCATTACTATCAATAAAGTTAGTGGAAGTGATGGAATCCCCCCTGAACTATTTAAAATACTAAAGGATGATGGTGTTGAAGTTCTGCATTCAATATGCCAGCAAATTTGGAAAACCCAGCAGTGGCCACAGGACAATCTGGGTCTTACTTTCTTAAGGGAAGCTTTTCCTTGTCCCATCTTGTCAGCATACTCTTTGTTTTGGCAAATAGATTCTTCTCTAATCAGTCCTCAGGTGTAATATAGAGCAATAAGATGGTCAAAGGATTTTTCTCTCAACAACTTATATGGTGGAACAGTCATTTTTTTTCTTTAAAACTAAACTGAAAAAGAATTTTTTTTTGCATGATTTCCCAACAATACCTGTGTAAAGCCATGTGTGTAAGGTATCAGAATATCAATGATAAATTTGTTTTAAACACCATACATATAATTATATTTCAGATTGGGATGATAACAAATTAGGGGGTTGTGAAATCCATTTAATGGATCAAAAGAAGCATTTAAAATGAAGTCAAGTAGAAAATATGAAGATACAAACCTACATGCTACTTTGAGAAAATATAATTTCAGTAGTGTGCACGTGAATGTATGTTTGTGTATAGTTAATATTGTGGAGTTTTCCACAGTTTGTTATGATCCACACAGTCAAAGGCTTTAGTGTAGTCAATGAAACAGAGGTAGATTTTTTTTGGACCATCTTACCTATCTTCTGAGAAATCTGTATCCTTGTCAAGAAGCAAGAGTTTGAATCTTGTATGGAACAACTGAGTGGTTCAGGATTGAGGAAGGAATACGACAAGGCTATTTAATGTCACCATATTTGTTTAACTTATATGGAGAGCACATCATGAGAAATGCCAGGCTGAATGAGTTACAAGATGGAATCACGATTTCTGGGAGAAATGTCAACAACCTCAGATATACAGATGATACCACTCTAATGGCAGAAAGCAAAGAGGAACTAAAGAACCTTTTGATGAGGGTGAAGGAGGAGAGTGAAAAATCTACCTTCAAAGACTAAATATTAAAAGAAAAAAAAAGATAAGATCATAGCATCCGGTCCCATCACTTCATGGCAAGTAGAAGGGAAGAATGTGAAAGCAGTGACAGATTTTCTCTTCTTGGGCTCTAAAATCACTGCTGATGATTACTGTAGTCATGAAATTGGAAGACATTTCCTTTTTGGAAAGAAAGCTATGACAAACCTAGACAGAATGTTGAAAAGCAAAGACAGCACTTTGCTAACAGAGATTTGTATAGTCAAATCTATGGTCTTTCCGGGCGAAGGCAATGGTACCCCACTCCAGTACTCTTGCCTGTAAAATCCCATGGACGGAGGAGCTTGGTAGGCTGAAGTCCATGGGGTCTCTAAGAGTCGGGACACAACTGAGCGCCTTCACTTTCACTTTCATGCATTGGAGAAGGAAATGGCAACCCACTCCATTGTTCTTGCCTGGAGAATCCCAGGGACGGGGGAGCCTGGTGGGCTGCCGTCTATGGGGTTGCAGAGAGTCGGACATGACTGAAGCGATTTAGCAGCAGCAGCAGAAGCATGGTCTTTCCAATAGTCAGGTATGGTTGTGAGAGCTGGACCATAAAGAATTGGTGCCTTCAAGCTGTGATACTGGAGAAGACTCTTGAGAGAGAGTCCCTTGGACAGCAAGGAGAACAAATCATCCAGCTAAGCTGTTCCAGAACACCTGATCCACAGAAATTGTGAGTCATAATAAATATTTATTATTGTTTTAAACTACTTAGTTTTGAGGTAATATTTTATATGAGAGTGGAAAACTATATATACTCACACTTAAGGATTCATAGAAGACAGAGAGGAATTTTAAACCTGCATGTTAAGATTTTTTTTTTTTTTAAGTAAGTACATGTAGTCTGCATGATGTTATAATGGTATGTACATTTTCCAAACCCAGAGAATGTATAACACCAAGAGTGAAGCTTAATGTAAACTATGGACTTTGGATGATAAGACTGTGTCAGGTAGGTTCATTATTTTTAACAAATATACTTCCCTAGCGGGGGATGTTGATAATGGCGGAGTCTATGCATGTGTAGGGACACAAGGATACATGGGAAATCTCTGTACTTCCCTCTCAACTTTACTATGAATCTAAAAACTATACTAATAAAATAAAATCTTAAAAAAAAACCCTCTGCATATTTAGGAATGAAATGGGAGAAAGAACAGAAACATAGCAAGCCCTATAATGTGCCTGATGATGTGCAAAATTAAGACATTTGTCAAAGGTTATATTCTTTGACTTTAAGTTGTATTAACATCCTCAGAAACCATTTTGGGTATCTGTCTTAGAACTTGCTTTTGTTGCAATTATTTTATAATCTAGAGGTTTTTGTAATTCTGTTAAGTTCTTATTTAGCTAATGTTTTAATATTATGATGCTTATTATTATTATGAGACTTATTATTGTCATTATAGATCACTTTTTAAACAAATGGACATTCCTTTAAGTAGTGTTGGGCCAACAATGGCTGCATTAATATAATATTTAATAATCAGTGGAGGATGGCTATGTTCAAAATTCAGTTTTATAAAAATTCTGTGTTTTACATTTTAGAATATTATTTAAATTCAAAAACTAAAGTATTTGTTGGAATGGCAGAGACAATTTCAGAGAACTGTATGTATGAGAGATTTTTAATGATGTTCTTAATTTACTGTGAATTTGAAATTGCTTTTGAATTGTTGTGTTCCATGATAGAGAAGTTTGTGAACAAGTTTAATGAATTATATTGAGTCAATATTTTTGTGAAAAAGGCTTTGTGGGGAAAGTCACAGTTGTGGGGAATAGGAGTGATTCAGCAGCAGCCATCTGTAGAATACAGCTGGTATTGTCAGTGAACTGGGTTGAGAAGTTTATTTGCAAACTAGATTCCTACTTCCCCTTTCTTTGGCCTTTGAATAAAGTTTGTGCTGTTCCAGTCTCAGCATTTCTTTCATTATTGGCTGTGCAAATCCAATTTCACATACACACAAAAAAAATCTCTCTGGGAAAGACAGGGGGGCCTCTGCCCAGGCTAGGACCCTGCTGCAGGTCTATTTGATTAATTTGGTAATAAAACCATGTATCTAATTGTACATTTTCACATCTTAATTTATTCATGACTTAGAGGACTTCAAGCTCAAGTTATTGTTTCTCTCCAGCCTCACTGCTTAATAGTTTGTTCTTTTGGATATACATGCCAGTAATACCAAACTGATGATAGATTCCCAATTATACTCTTTTTAAAAAAAAAAAATTTATTTATTTTAATTGGAGGCTAATTACTTTAAAATATTGTAGTGGGTTTTGCTATACATTAACATGAATTATCCACAGGCGCACATGTATTCCCTATCCAGAACCCCTCTTCTCACCTCTCTCCCCATCCCACCCCCCAGGATCATCCCAGTGCACCAGCCCTGAACACCCTGTCTCATGCATCAAACCTAGACTGGCAATCCGCTTCACATAAATCTCATGCAGTTTTAGGTTTGTATATATCTCTTTCCTTTCATGGGACTTGAACCCAGCTGCAAGTCAGATTGGGACTTGAACCCACAAGCTGGGACTTGAGTCTACCTGCACCTCAGTTCATGGGATTCAAATGCACTCTTTTTTTTTTTTTTTTATTAAAAAGATGCACTTGATGTCAGGACTTACTGAAGCTCTGGTTCTTTTGTCTTATCACAGAAACAATTGAATATGAAGCAAAGCAGAAGATAAAGGGTGAGTTTGTTAGCATAGGGCGCTTGTGAGAGATACAACCGAGCTGGCAAGGGAGCCCAGCAACCCTGAGAATAGAAGGCCATATTTTTAATAATCAGAAAAAGAGTGGAGAGGGGAGAAGACCACCTTCTTCCACATTCTTCAGCAGATGTCAAGGTTGCATCATCAGTTTCTCCTTTTGCCCTATATGGATTAACTGGGACTTTCATGGTGTTATTTAAATTATCCATATATTAGCAAAAGGGTGGTAGTATTTACTAAAATGTGGTAATTCATCTCAGGATTCAGTAAAATGTCCCCTTTCACCTAGTTTCTGTCTTGGCTACATGCAGAAATTCTACCCTTCAAAGACTATTTACTCTCTGACTTCATGTAACAAGATTCAGACCCCATATCTATTGTTAGACATTTTAACTATAAGACTTTGTGGCATGATTGTGTCTGGCACATGAAGGTACCTAGTCTTCCTTCAAGATACTGTAGAATGTGGCTAGGATACTGGACATGTTTTTTTTTTTTTTCTTGAAAGGTCATTACTGTTTACAACAGTCTTACAAACTCCCTTAAAATTCCCTTTCTATCTTTAATTCCTTAGTGGGATTTCTAAACTATTGACTTATCCTACTCTGTCTCCATCACTTTGATATAAGTTATTTACTTCAACAACTGTCTTAGGCTGTGAGTCCATTGAAGGTAGAAAGAAAAAGTACATTTTGCATCCATGTATAAGTATGCAAATACACAGTAAGTACTGCATACATATTTGTGAAATGAAATCTCTTAAATCTCCCTATAAAGGGGAAAAAAAGCACCATTCAACAAATTTGTCTCTCCTGCTACCTAAATTCACCATTCTTTGTGTGCCATAAGTTGAGTTCACTGAAAAAAATCAAGGTCTTTCATTTGCTTTCAATCTATTCACATTTTCTTTATTCACTTCAAAGGTAAGTATTTCAAAATAAATGCTATGTCAGGAACACAGCCATGGCAAAGGCAACCATGTTGTTTGCTTTTAAGGAGAGACTCTTCAGGTATAAGTGAAGTGAAAGTCATTCAGTCATATCCAACTCTTTGTGACCTCATGAACTATACAGTCCATGGAATTATTCAGGCCAGAGTATTGGAGTGGGTAGCCATTCCCTTCTCCAGGGGACCTTCCTGACCAAGAGATTGAACCCAGGTCTCCCACATTGCAGGAGGATTCTTTACCAGCTGAGCCACCAGGGAAGCCCAAGAATATTGGAGTCAGTAAACTATCCCTTCTCCAGAGGATGTCCCTGACCCAGAATTGAACTGGGGTCTCCTGAATTGCAGGTGGGTTCTTTACCAGCTGAGTTACCAGTTATAAGAGGAAGGTAACTAATTTCAATATATGTTGTGGAAAGATTTTTAAAGAATAAGAAAATTCCAAATAAGAGATAGTATAAATAAAAACAAGTTTGCTGCCCATATTGTAAAAATAATAATTTGAACTTCTAATTATTAGTTACTATGCATGAAACTTTTAAGTGGCATGACATAGTTTTCCACCTCAAAGAATTGTTACTAGACTATGAGTTAATAGGATTTTGTTATTGATGTTACTTCTGTTTTTCTCTCTTCCTCACTCTGGTTTTTCCTTTTCCCTTCATTTTCTTTCATCCTTTTTCATATCTCTATTTTATTCCTTCTTTCTTAAACTTGAAAAACATTCAGATATCTTATACTTATTTAATTCCTCACACCTACTATATGCCATCACTGTACTAAACACCAGTAAGTCAAAGATAAATATGTCATAGCCTTTACCCTCAAGGAAGTACGACTTTCATGAGGTAGACAAAAATCAAACAACCTCCTTGTATGACAGGTGTTAAAACTGACACATTGTGATGTGCTATAACATAGAAAAGCAAATAGAGTGCTTTATAAAGTGTAAAATATCATTAAAGATCAAAGGAAGAACAAGCAAAATCATTCTGAGCTACAACTGTGTATCAATACAAACTTCCCACCAAGCACTGATTTCTTCACATATACTAACTTGTGGCAATAATCCTTGGGGTTTCCTTGGTGGTTCAGATGGTAAAGAATTCACCTGCAACGTGAGTGACCTGGGTTCGATCCCTGGGTTGGGAAGATCTTCTGGAGGAAGGCATGGCAACCTACTCCAGTATTCTTGCCTGGAGAATCCCCATGGACAGAGGAGCCTGGTGGGCTACAATGCATGGGGTTACACAGTTGGACATGACTCTGTGGGTATTATGCTTATCACCATTTATTTAGATTTGATACTAGATTACAGAAAAATTGTATGATGGTTCAAGGTCAAGTATTAAATAACACGGGAAGCCTTGTCTGAAATAGTATGCTTTATCATTATTTGCAGCTTTGAGGTAATTTATGCTAGTTGGTGATATGGGTATAGACAATAAATGTGTAAATTTTAGCTAAGTTTATGGAGAGTTAAATTTGTGTCAAGTATTATTCTAGTTCTTTGTGATATTAACTCATTAACACCCAAATGAATTAGGTACTCTCATTAACTATTATCATTAACTTTCATTAATTATTTTAAACATGATTAAAATGAGCCTTAAAGAAGGTAAGATCATATAGTTACTTAGTGGTCAAATTGGACACTGAACATAGTTTTGAGATAGCAACCCACAGGAAACAAGACAAACATCTGTAAAACAAAGTCAGGATAAAAACTGTAAGTTCTAGATGCCAAATAATTGGCACAAACAACAGGTGCTCTATGTCAAAAGCTATACACAGAAGTAAGTTCTACTTTTCTCACTATCCTGGCCTCTTGAGATGGCAACAGCATGAGACTCTGGATTCAGAACAGGGTTTCAATCCTGCCTTTGCTCTTGTTTGTACGATTTCGGGTAAGTTTGTTTAAATCTGGAAGTCTCAATTACCTTATATCTTATTTAATGGTGAGAGTTACATTTCAAATGATTGGTACTTGGGTCAATGAATAGTTTGTTCAAAAGTGCAAAACAAATACTAAATGTTCAGTGACTGTTTTCTTCCCCCAATCATGCTTTATCTGACGTCAAAATTTCACTTATGTTTTAAATAATATAGGTTAGAATAATGTATTGTTTGACAAGTTTTAAACTTCTTAAGTCCCCTTAAATCTTCCTGGCAGTTTGATCCAAACTCAAAAGTTAGGTTCCTTATTCCACCAGGAAAAGTGTTTTATGTTTTGACTTTGTACTACTCCAGCATTTAAGCTGCCTTCCACTATTGTTAATGAGTCTACAATAGCATAACATAGAGTCTTGTATTCATATTAATTATTTGATTTACACATGGCTGGAGTAGTGGCTACTCCATCATTTTTTATGCAGTCTTAGAAAGTAGGCTTCTTGCTCCTAACTCTCAATTTTATCTATCTTCAAAGGAAGAAAAGAACCCACTTTACAGGAGCTGAGGACAACAGTGAAGGTGTGGTAGAGAAGAAAATTTTACAACAAAATTAAATGATTTAGGAATATAAATAAACTTTGACAATTTGGCTTCTCATAAGGGAGTAATTTTTGACATCTGAGGCAACTCCTATGGTTCCACATCCATGTTCCATGATATTTATTGCTTTACCTCTATTTCTGCTTCTCTACTTCTAAAGTATATTTTATCTCTTTTCCACAACTTGCCTTGTGACATATCCTTAAATGGCATTAAGGTTCTCTCATAGGTGCATTACAAAATGCCCATCACTGTGTTGGGAGCCAACAAGCAGAGGAACAAAGGAGAGTAATGAACTCTTGCATAACACTTCAGTATCTGCTGCTCCCAACAGCTCTGCTCCTTGCTGCTAAGACAGTGTGGGAAACAATTATCACTATGTATACAAAGTCTGACTATCTTATTTTCTCTTGGAAAACCAATATCAGTACACTCATTCAGTTCAGTTCAGTTCAATTGCTCAGTCGTGTCTGACTCTTTGCGACCCCATGAATCACAGCATGACAGGCTTCCCTGTCCATCACCAACTCCCAGAGTCTACCCAAATCCATATCCATCAAGTCGGTGATGCCATCCAGCCATCTCATCCTCTGTCGTCCCCTTCTCCTTCTGCCCTCAATCCTTCCCAGCATTAGGGTCTTTTCCAATGAGTCAACTCTTCGCATGAGGTGGCCAAAGTCTTGGAGTTTCAGCTTCAACATCAGTCCTTCCAAAGAACACCCAGGACTGATCTCCTTTAGGATGGACAGGTTGGATCTTCTCACAGTCCAAGGGACTCTCAAGAGTCTTCTCCAACACCACAGTTCAAAAGCATCAATTCTTCAGTGTTCAGCTTTCTTCACCCTCCAACTCTCACATCCATACATGACTACTGGAAAAACCATAGCCTTGACTAGACGGACATTCGTTGGCAAAGTAATGTCTCTGCTTTTAAATATGCTATCTAGGTTGGTCATAACTTTCCTTCCAAGGAGTAAGTGTCTTTTAATTTCATAGTTGCAGTCACCATCTGCAGTGATTTTGGAGCCCAAAAACATAAAGTCAGCCACTGTTTCCACTGTTTCCCCATCTATTTCCCATGAAGTGATGGGACCAGATGCCATGATCTTAGTTTTCTGAATGTTGAGCTTTAAACCAACTTTTTTACTCTCCTCTTTCACTTTCATCAAGAGGCTCTTTAGTTCTTCTTCACTTTCTGCCATAAGGGTGGTGTCATCCGCATATCTGAAGTTATTGATATTTCTCCTGGCAATCTTGATTCCAGCTTGTGTTTCTTCCAGCCTAGCGTTTCTCATGATGTACTCTGCATATAAGTTAAATAAGCAGGGTGACAATATACAGCCTTGACGTACTCCTTTTCCTATTTGGAACCAGTCTGTTGTTCCATGTCCAGTTCTAACTGTTGCTTCCTGACCTGCATACAGGTTTCTCAAGAGACAGGTCAGATGGTCTGGTATTCCCATCTCTTTCAGAATTTTCCACAGTTTGTTGTGATCCACACAGTCAAAGGCTTTGGCATAGTCAATAAAACAGAAATAGATGTTTTTCTGGAACTCTCTTGCTTTTTCGATGATCCAGCAGATGTTAACAATTTGATCTCTGTTTCCTCTGCCTTTTCTAAAACCGGCTTGAACACTCATTAGAGTCAAAGAATTCCCTTTCTCCAAAGGATTTATTAAATGAGAACACTGAATTAGAATTGGATGGAACCTGGAAAACAGGAGTTCAGAGAGGATGCTATGCTATGCTACGCTAAGTCGCTTCAGTCGTGTCCGACTCTGTGCCACCCCATAGACGGCAGCTCACCAGGCTCCGCCGTCCCTGGGATTCTCCAGGCAAGAATACTGGAGTGGGTTGCCATTTCTTTCTCCAGTGTATGAAAGGGAAAAGTGAAAGTGAAGTCGCTCAGTCGTGTCCGACTCTTAGCGACCCCATGGATTATAGCCTACCAGGCTCCTCCGTCCATGGGATTTTCCAGGCAAGAGTACTGGAGTGGCGTACCATTGCCTTCTCCGCAGAGAGGATGAGTATTCAATAAAAAAATTTCCTTTCAGTTGTGTCAATGAATATGAAATCAGCCCCTTTTTGATCTAGGCTTTTATGGCTGTCATGACAGACATAACCACTAGAATATGTTGAAAAAACTGATGAAATTCATAGCCCACCTCTTTGAATAGTCATAACAAATCAGACTGAATCATTTTGTGATTATCTGTTGAGAGGCATGGTTACAAGACATGGGGGTTTTCCATTCCTATCCATGCTAGGGTAGAGTATATAAGGCCTGATAAAGCCTGGCTTTAAGGACCAGATGAGTCTGGGAAGATTCCCGGTGGTTAACAGATTATGAAGAAGAAAAAGAAGGATTTTTCAATCTGCCCTTTTTGCCCACTCCACTCCACCCTGTATTGCTGTTAATATAGTTAATGGTCATAGAGCTCCAACTTCAGGGGAAAGTCCCTGAGACTTAGACCAATCAAGCAAACAGTGATGAGATAAAGAGATGACCCTTTGTCTTATAAAGAAACAGGTACAATTTATTGTTTTTAGATTTTTCTGTAACTCACCTGCTCTTCCTTTTCCTTGGGAAAATAGATGTGCATATGTGTTTTGGATTACACAGTCTAACATGTAGACACATTAATATATGGGAACATCTATGTCTACACACAGACTAGTATAGAAGGTAGCCACCATCTAACATAACCATGAGGATGAAGGGCTCCCTCCCACTGCTTCTTCACTATTATACACACACTGAAACTTATATCAAGGGAACTTTTACTTTGGAAAATCCCATTTAATAAGTTGTCATGTTTGTCATAGCACCACAACAAAGAACATACGATTTGGTGAATTTGATGCATAAAGTTTCCTTTTCCTTATCTTTTTCTTATTTGAGGATCTAGAACCAAGTTAGCCCCCGGTGTTCAAAATCTTATCTTGGGACAAGAACTGCCAAAGGAAGGAAAAATAACATTACCATAAATAATCTAATGGACCCACGGTGCAATTTAACTTGAAAACTAAAAAGAATGCTATGTCATTTTATATCCCATGCAGGATAGAAAAAGTGAGGCATTAGCTTTCATCTGTTGTTTCTTAATATATACACATGTTAGAGTTTGAGGAAAGTATAAAGGGAGGAATGCAAAGATGAAGAGAAAGAAAATAATATTTATCAAATAAACACTATATATTCAGCACTCTGATAAGCTTTCTAGACATGTTAGCTCACTCAATTCTCACCAAAGTTCTGTAAGGTTTGGGGGTGTACCCTATTTACAGACAAATAATTAAAGAAAAGCAGAGATTAACTCATTCACCTTAAGTCATATTATTATTGGAAGGTAGATCTGGATTGTGAACTTAGCACTGCCTTCTCTTTTAAAGGTGGGTGAAATGAGCTGAAAGAGATTGAAGAAAAAGACAAAGCTAAAACTATAGTTCAGATTCTATGACTTTGAAAGTAAGTGTTCTTTTCAATTCAGTGTCTCTGATGGGACTGTTACATGCCTAATAACTAAATATAAAAGTATTGAAGGGAAATAAAAGGAAAAATGTCGAGAAAATTGCACTTACCACAAACAGTATCTAGGATTGTTATTTCCTTTTCTTCTTCCTATACATGGCCGCACAATCTAAACAAAAGAGCTTCAAGAGTTTTGAGTAACAACTATAGTGCCCTGGTAATGTTTTTATGTAGTCTTTATTTTTCAGGGCATTGCTTCTGTCACCTGCTGAGTATTATTAGATTTTATACACTATGTGATAACAAACTTTGTCCCTCATGAAACTGTTACCAAATCTAAGCTTTTACTGCTCAGTGTACAACAAGCCAATAAATTGAGAGACAAGTTATTGCTGCTAGGAAGTGCAACTTAAATTTCAAAGCCATTAGATCAAGAAGATTGTGGACTAGTGTCCTAAAGAATAATCTTGCCTGAGCTAGAATTCAGCCTTCTTTTATACTAATAGAGAAGGAGTAAAGTCAGAAATTTCCTAGTTCCAGTCAGCCTTCAGAGGAAATATGTTCATACCTCCCTGTAGTCATTCACAGGTCGGTGTGATCAGCATGTTCCCTATTAACTAAAGGTATTTTTAGCTTAAGGGTATTTTTAATTTAAGGGTATTTTTAACTAAAGGTATTTTTAGCTTAAGGTTATTTTTAGCTTAAGGGTGTTTTAGCTTAAGGGTATTTTAAGCTTAAGATATTTTTAGCTCTGGGAGGCAGGCTTCCCAGAGATAAGGCCATTATGTATAATTTAAGCTTATGGGCAATATCCTTTTAGTGGTTAACTTATACTAGAATACAAAGTTTCTTCCTTATTACAAAATAATGTCATTTTAAATTCTCTTGAATTCTTGCAAGACAAAAATAGGTTAATTTATGTCATAGTTCTTTGCTTGAAGTCTACATGGACACACTGAAACTTTGCTTTTGAGACCGAAGGTTTTCTCAAAAGATACATAGATTAAAAAAAAAAAGTCATTTTATCTTTCCATATTTTACCATATGAAAGCAAATATAAGCAGAGTGCCTCAAGAGGAGAAAATAAATAATTTTAATTTAATTAATTTATTCATTTTTTGGCTGTTCTGGGTCTTTGTAGCCATGCTTGGGCTTTCTCTAGTTAAAATGAGCAGGGGCTACTCTTCTTTGTGATGTGCTGGCTTATCTTTATGGTGGCTTCTCTTGTTGTGGAGCAGTGTCTAGGCATGTGGGCTTCAGTAGTTGTAGCTCATGGGCCCTAGAACATGGGCTCAGTAGTTGTGGCACATGGGCTTCTTTGCTCTGTGGCATGTGAAATCTTCTTGGAAGAGAGATAGAATCTGTGTCTCTGCATTGAGAAGTGGATTCTTATCTACTGTTCCACCAGGGAAGGAAAAGTAGCTTAAGTGATTGTTTATCAGTTATTTGTTTTATTTAGTAACTGGTAAAATTTTGTCTTATGGAACATTCAAAGTTTATAACAGTTTGTTTTCTCTTTATGCTTATAACTTCAGAAGTCTGAGATCAATTTGTAGTAATTCTTGATAAATGTAGAAAACCTAATTACATACATTCTTTATTGCTATTTATTTCTCTGGTCTTAACTTACATATTTTACCTTCATATTTCAATTCTCTGGGTTTTTTTTTCATTTTTATATTCATATTTGTTATTATTCTTAATTAATTGTATTTATTTAACTTGCTTCCAATTCTTTGCAAAATGGAGAAATATAAGTAGAGAGCTAGTTAGCAAGGAAAAAAAAAAAATCCTGCACTTACTCAATGACATTGTGTCAATCAGAGAAAGATTCTTTTTTACAGTTTAAAATGAGAAATTTCTTTCAGGGATTTAAAATTTTACCTTGTTTGGCATGACTCCTAATACCTATAAACCATGTCCTGCTTTCCATTTTGAAGCAAAAATAATGAATTGGATAAAGTAGGTAGAACTGGGTTCGTGTATTGCTAAATTAACTAATATAATGCAGATGTGACTATTCAAGTTGACTTATTATTTCACTGTATATGTTGATTAGTTCCGTTTGTTACTATATACTACTTATGATCACCTTTATTATTTTTTAATTTTTTAAACAGTGATTAAAAGATATTTGAAATATTTTGCAAAGACTTTCTTAAGTAGCCTGATATTAAGCAAAGATTAAAATAATTCATAAAATCTGTATCATATAGAATAACTTATAAAATAAAACTGTACTAGATTAAGAGTTCAGTTATTAGTGTCATCGAAGGGTCCCTTTAGATCTTTCATTATTATTTTAAAATATATGCTTAAGGTGAACAACAAGAGAAGAAATATGTCAGCTCTGGAGGGTTTTGTAATGTTATTGAGGGACTTTTCCAACTTTGGCTGTCACAATAAAATACACCCAATTCTAACTTCAATGTTTTTAATATTAGGCTGAAAGTTCTAAGACATAACTCTAGCCTAAAACAGTAACTAGCCATCTAAAAGTAACCCTAAGTTTAGCACCTATATAAGCCAAAACCCTAATACAAATGAGAGAGCTAATTCTTACGTACGTTGATAAGGAGTCCAGGGCCCTCAAGGAGGAGAAATGGACAATTTTTTTTTTCTACATTCCTTGTCTTAGTCACATAAGACACTTTTTTTCTTAAGCTCTGAGTTGTTATGGCAACAACCTATTTTACCTAAGACTAATTTTCTTTAAGCCCAGAGCTAATGACTCCACAACAAAACAACTCATCTTGCTCAAAGGGCATGATTTTCCTTAAGCTCTGTACAAATGACTATATACCAATAATATATCTTGCTTAAGAATATATATCTCCTTAACAAAAACCTTCTAACTACCCCTGGAGCTCTAGCGCCAGGAGCATATCTCTCGTCTGCTTCTATATGGGGCCAGAGCTCTAAAACCTAGTCCTTCTCATGGTTGTGCCTCTAAACTATATGCATGGAAGCACTACTAACAAGCATGAGGTTTCCAAGAACATAGGTTGGGAATACAAATATTTGGCCAGAGGAGAAGTATAATGGGCTTTTTCTTTGGTAGTGCTAGTTTTTCAGTTCACTCGTTCAGTCGTGTCTGACTTTTGAAACCCCATGGACTGCAGTATGCCAGGCTTCCCTGTCCATCAACAACTACCAGAGCTTACTCAAACTCGTGTCCATCGAGTTGATGATGCTGTCCAAACATCTCATCCTCTGTCATTGCTTTCTCCTCCTGCCTTCAATCTTTCCCAGCATCAGGGTCTTTTCCAACAAGTCAGTTCTTCACATCAGGTGGACAAAGTATTGGAGTTTCAGCTTCATAATCAGTCCTTCCAATGAATATTCAGGGCTAAATTCCTTTAGGACAGACTGGTTTGATCTCCTTGCAGTCCAAGGGATTTCAAGAGTCTTCTACAGCACCACAGTTCAAAAGCATCAACTCTTCAGTGCTCACCTTTCTTTAGAGTCCAGCTCTCACATCCGTATATAATTACTGGAAAAGCCATAGCTTTGTCTAGACAGACCTTTGTCAGCAAACTAATATCTTTTATTTTTAATAAGCTGTCTAGGTTGGTCATAGCTTTTCTTCCAAGGAGTAAGTGTCTTAATTGCATGGTCACAGTCACCATCTACAATAATTTTGGAGCCCCTCCCCCCCCAAAAAAATATGTCATTGTTTCCTCATCTATTTGCCATGAAGTGATCAGACCGGATGCCATGATCTTTGTTTTTTGAATGTTGACTTTTAAGCCAAATTTTTCACTCTCCATTTTCATTTTCTTCAAGAGGCTCCTTAGTTCTTTTTCTCTTTCTGACACAAGGATGGAGAAGGAAATGGCAACCCACTCCAATATTCTTGCCTAGAGAATCCCAGGGAGAGAGGAGCCTGGAGGGCTGCCGTCTATGGGGTCGCACAGAGGCGGACACGACTGAAGTGACTTAGCAGCAGCAGCAGCAACCATAAGGGCGGTGTCATCTGCATATCTGAAGTTACAGATATTTCTCCTGGAAATCTTGATTCCAGCTTGTGATTCATCCAGCCTGGCATTTCCCATAACGCATTCTGCATAGAAGTTAAATAAGCAGGGTGACAACATACAGCCTTGATGAACTCCTTTCCCAGTTTGGAACCAGTCTGTTGTTCCATGCCCAGTTCTAAATGTTGCTTCTTGACCTGCATATAGATTTCTCAGGAGGCAGGTCAGGTGGTTTGGTATTCCCATATCTTGAAGAATTTTCCAGTTTGTTATTATCCACATAGTCAAAGGCTTTGGCATAGTCAATAAAGCAGAAGTAGATGTTTTTATGAAACTGTCTTGCTTTTTCAATTGTCCAGTGGATGTCGGCAATTTGATCTCTGGTTGCTCTGCCTTTTCTAAATCCATCTTGAACATCTGGAAGTTCATGGTTTATGAATTGTTGAAGTCTGGTTTGGAGAATTTTGATCTTTATTTTGCTAGTGTGTGAGATGAGTGCAATTGTGAAGCAGTTTGAACATTCTTTGGCATTGCCTTTCTTTGGTATTTGAATGAAAACTGACCTTTTCTAGTCCTGTGGCCACTGCTGAGTTTTCCAAATTTGCTGTCATAATGAGTGAAACACTTTCACAGCATCATCTTTTAGGATTTGAAATAGCTCAACTGGAATTCCATCATCTATAATAGCTTTGTCTGCGGTGATGCTTCATAAGGCCCATTTGATTTCATATTCCAAGATGTCTGGCTCTAGGTAGATAATCACACCATTGTGGTTATCTAAGTTATTAAGATTTTTTCTATATAGTTCTCTCTGTGTTCTTGCCACCTCTTCTTAATCTCTTCTGCTTCTGTTAAATCTATACCATTTCTGTTCTTTATTGTGCCTATCTTTGCATGAAATACTCCCTTGATATCTCTACTTTTCTTGAAGAGATCTCTCGTCTTTCCCATTTTATTGTTTTCCTCTATTTCTTTGCACTGATCACTGGGAAAGGCTTTCTTATCTCTGTGTGCCATTCTTTGGAACTCTGTGTACAAATGGGTATATCTTTACTTTTCTCCTTTGCCTTTAACTTCTCTTCTTTTCTCAGCTATTTGTAAGTCCTCCTCAGACAACCGTTTTGCCTTTTTGCATTTATTTTTCTTGTTGATGGTCTTGATCACTGCCACCTGTACAATGTTTTAAACCTCCCTCCATAGTTCCTCAGGCATTCTGTCTATCAGATCTAATCCCTTGAAACTATTTGTCACTTCCACTGTATAACCATGAGAGATTTGATTTAGGTCATATCTGAATTGTCGAGTGGTTTTCCCTACTTTCTTCAGTTTAAGTCTGAATTTGGCAATAAGGAGTTCATGATCTGAGCCACAGTTAGCTCCTGGTCTTATTTTTGCTGACTGTATAGAACTTATCCATTTTCAGCTGCAAAGAATATAATCAATCTGATTTTGGTGATGTCCATGCCTAGAGTCGTCTCTTGTATTGTTGGTCTCAGTTAATTTCACCCATTCCAGTCCATTTTAGTTCACTTAAAATGTCAATGTTCATTCTTGCCATCTCCTGTTTGACCACTTCCAATTTACCTTGATTCATAGACCTAAAATTCCAGGTTCCTATGTAATATTGTTCTTTACCGCATCAGACTTTACTTCCATCACAAATCACATCCACTACTAGGTGTTATTTTTGCTTTGGCTCCATCTCTTAATTATTTCTGCAATTATTTCTCCACTGTTCTCCAGTAGTATATTGGGCACCTACCAACTGGGGAGTTCATCTTTCCGTTTCCTATCTTTGTGACTTTTCATACTGTTTATGGGGTTCTTAAGGCAAGAATAGTGGATCAGATAAATCTCTCCAGTGGCTTCTGTCTCAACTCCCTAGTATTTCCTTTTGTGAAATCTGTGGTAATAAACTGGAAAGATTGTGACTCTAGTAACTCTAGTAACAACCCTAGTAACTCAAGGACAAAAGTCACTTTTTCCTCACTAGTCAACCCTCCACCACCTCTTTTGCCATCCAATAAACTGGAGTGGCAATGCACAGAAGGGCATCTTAGGTTTTGTTGTTGTTGTTCATCCCTTTACGACTCGCCACTTCTACTGCAGTCAGAACAGGCATATGGAATATAGAACCTAGTGGTTCTAACTTGGGAAACATTCCAGAAAACTACTCTGTTTCACTCTGGGTGGCACTAGACGAAAAGGGAAAATCAAACCAAGTTCTTAATGGTGAGGAACTGGAAATCAATTTGGGATGCCATCAGGTATACCCCTGGAGCATCTCTGCTCCACCTCAATGGTAGAAAGAGGAGGGCTGACAGGAACAAGGAAGGCACCTGTGTCAGTAGGGGACAGGCTAAATCTGACCAGGGAAGGGAAGCTTCAATGGAAAGTCTATCTTCACCCCAATCTAGAGAAGGGAGAGATGCCTCTGGTAGAAAAAAGCCATAGATGAGGATGCCACTTTTTTCTCTCTTTCAGAAGAGAGCTAACAGTTCAGAACCACCCCTTTAAAACGCATTTTGAGAGACTGGGATAAGTTTGATCCACAGAGCTTAGCCTAACTTGGAGAAATGTAATGCATATCTTAGGACAGATGCTGGCTCCTGACTCAAAAACTCAGTTTTGGAAAAAGCTAATGCCTATAAAGATGAATGGCTTGGTAATAAATCAACAGGAAAGAAGAAGGATGAAATATCTGCCTTTTCTCCTGGGAATCAGTCAGTCTCCACAGCAGAGCCGGATTGGGGCTATAACACAGCTAAAGGAAGGTTGTATCAGAGCCACTTTGCCAGATGTATTCTTGAAGGACTCAAGTGAGTGTACACTAAGAGTTTAAACTGTTTTAAGTTGGCTGACATAGAACAGAAACAGGAAGAAGCTCCTGGTAAATTCCTGGATAGACTTTGGGAGGATCTCCAAGAGTTTACTGATATTGATCCTGAAAGTACAGAGAGAGGAATGATCTTATGAGATAGACTTCTCACTCAGTCAGCTCAAGATACATGCCGTAAGTTACTAAAACAGGCATATGGACAAAATTATTCTTTAGGTAACCTGTTGCAACTGGCTCAGACAGTTTATTATGGCAGAGAATACAAGAAGGAAAACAGGAGGCAGAAATGAACCAGGCAAAAGACTGAAGCCCCAGCAACGGCTGTTAGATACACTCTTAAACAGCCTGAAGAGAAAAATGCCCAGAGGAACCCAGGTGAACAAGAACAGACTTACTATTATGGTGGAAAGTAGGGACATCTCAAGTGAGATTGCCCTCAGGCATCTAAGCCACCCTCAGCTCCATGTCCAGTCTGCAAAGGACCACACTGGAGAAGAGACTGCCCTCAGAAATGTAGGTCCCAGCGATCAGACTCTCAAGACAATCAGGACTGAAGGTGCCCTGGGGTTCCCACACAAGCTCCCATCCTAATAATACCTGAGGAACCCTGGGTGTTAATAACTGTGGGGGGTGGTGTTAATCAGTTGATTTCCTTTTGAAAACTGGGGCAACTTTCTCTGTGCTCAGTGAAGCCCCTGGTCCGCTTTCCTCCCAATCCATTACCATAATGGGACTGTTTGGACAAGCCAAATCCTATTATTTCAGTCATCCTTTAAGCTGCAACTGGGACTCTGTGCTGTTTTCACATGAATTTCTGATTGTGTCAGAGTCTCGCCCACCCCTTCTGGGGAGGGATATACTGAGCAAGGTCCAGGCCTCTGTATACATGAATATGGAACCTGTTCTTTCTCTCCAATTAATTGAACAGAATATAAATCCTAGAGTGTGGGCTGATGGAAAAACTATGGGTTGAGGACAAAATGCTGTTCCTGTCATTATCAAGCTCAAGGATCCTCACCTATTTCCACATCAAAAGCAGTAGCAACTAAAGCCTGAGGTTAAGGAAGAGTTAAAACCCATTATTGAAAATTTAAAGAAACAAGGGCTGTTAATTCCCTGTAACAGTCCATGTGATACTCCTATTTGGGGTATAAAAAAGTCAAATAATAAATGGAGACTAGTTCAAGATTTACAAATAATAAATAAGGCTGTGGTTCCTTTACACCCTGTGGTGCCTAATTTTTATACTTTATTTTCTGAAATTCCTGAATGAGCCAAATATTTTTCAGTCATTGATTTGAAGGATACCTTCTAGAGTTAAACTTATAATAAATCATCCTCTACCAATGCCTTTAAGACGTTTGAGAGGATTCTTAAGCATTACAGGTTATTGCTGCATTTGGATTCCTGGTTATGAGAAACTTGCCAGGCCTTTATATAAACTTATAACTGAAACTCAACACACCATGAGTGATAAGGCCTTTAATTCTCTTTAAATTGCTCTTTTAGAGGCTTCTGATTGAAGCTTGCCCACAGGGTCAGAATTTAATCTGTTGGTTACTCAAAGGAAAAGCATGGACTCGGGAGTCATGGCACAACACCAAGGGTCTCAGCAACAACCTGTAGAATCCATGAAATTATTCCCAGGTTTGGGCTACCATGGAGCCTTCAGAGTAACAATGGCTCCACCTTTAAAGCTGCTATGACTCAAAGCGTTCAAAAGCTCTAGGAATAGAATACCATTTTTGCACTGTTCCTGGAGACCCCAATCTTCAGGAAAAGTTGGAAAGGCTAATGACATTATTAAGAGGTATTAAGAGGCATCTGCATAAGCTAACTCAGGAAGCACAAGACAGTTGGTTTAAAGTTTTACCCAGAGCTTTAATGAGGGCTCAAACTGCCCCTAAGAAGAAGGGACTGTCTCCTTTTGAATGTCTTCAAGGCAGACCACTTTTGTGCACAGATATTGTCTTAGATCCTGAAGCCTTAGAATTAACTATGTGACTCAGCTTTCAGCCTTTCAACAAACATTATGAGAACTCTGGGAGGTAACTCCTGACCCAGCCTCTGACCAGACAAGCTGTTGTGTGAGCAGAAGTCCTGATAAAATACATTGGGATCTGGGGGACAATCTCTATGTTTTCATGGTATGAAAGGCTTCTACTAGGTTATTCTTTCTTCTCCCACAGCTTTCAAAGAGCCAGGAATTGATCCATGTGCACCACACTCAAGTTAAAAGGTGGCACCCTGACCAAGACTAAGTGATGTCATTTTTATGTCTTTAGTCTCCAAGCTTTTATTTTTCAGAAGGACCTGATAAACTATGTGTCTTGCTTCTGCTGACTTCTAAACTCCAGAATCTGTTGTTTGACCCTCAAGTCAATGTCTTCCTGTCCTGGGCTAATTCCTACAATGTATTTTACAATTGGTCTAATTGCTGGGTCCGCAGAGTGCTCCCCTCCTCATCAGTGGAAGGCTTCACATGGTTGATTTCTCTGCTTCAGAAAAAGGACTTTCTTCAACTCTGCAAATACCTTCACCAACAGCAATCATATGTGACTGCCAATTTTTAATCTGGTAACACCTAACAATCCTAAAATGGACTGGTGTAACACTTTGTACCTTAACTATGGACTTAATGTGGCTTTTAATTTTGATTATGTTTTAACTTGGTTTAATGACTATTTTGCATTACATCTGTAAATGTATAATGGGGCTTGTTTCTAACTGTCTAAAAACTTTAAGTTGCAAATTATTATTCAAGCTCTTACAAGTGCCACAGCTTTCTCCAACTATTACATAAGGTCCTTGGATCAGAGACCCTCAATATGAGGGTAAGGAGAATATGCTGCTTCAACAATTTAGGGGCTAAGCCCTGGCCAGCAAGGAAGCAGCTATAGAATGAGACAACACCCTTTTCCCTGGCAGCCATATTCTCCTAAGTCCCTGAAAAAGAGGGGAATGAGAGAGCTAATTATTAAGTAGGTTGATAAGGAGTCTGAGGCCCTTGAGGAGGAGAAAAGGGCAAACATGTTTTGTTTTGCTTTGTTTTTCTGCATTCTTTGTCTTAGTCACATAAGACACTTTTTTCTTCAGCTCTGAGTTGTGGCAACGTTGTATTTTACCTAGACTAACCATGAATTAAAGCAAATTGGAAGTGATCAAACAGGAGATAGCAAGAGTGAACATCTACAATTGAGGAATCAGTGAACTAAAATGGTCTGGAATGGGTGAATTTAACTCAGATGACCATTATACATACTACTGTGAGAAAGAATCCCTTCGAAGAAATGGAGTAGCCATTATAGTCAACAAAAGAGTCCAAAATGTCGTACTTGGATGTAGTCTCAAAAACGACAGAATTATCTCTGTTTGTCTCGAAGGCAAACCATACAATATCATGGCAATCCAAGTGTATGCCCTGACCAGTAATGCTGAAGAAGCTGAAGTTGAACAGTCCTATGAAGACCTACAAGACTTTCTAGAATTAACACCCCAAAAACGTCCTTTTCATTATAGGGCACTGGAATGCAAAAGTAGGAAGTCAAGAAACACCTGGAGTAACAGGCAAATTTAGCCTTAGAGTAAAGAATGAAGCAGGGCAAAGGCTAATAGAGTTTTGTCAAGAGGAGACACTGGTCATAGCAAACACCCTCTTCCAACAACACAACAGAAGACTCTACAGATGAATATCACCAGATGGCCAACACTGAAATCAGACTGATTATATTCTTTGCAGCCAAAGAAAGAGAAGCTCTATGCAGTCAGCAAAAACAAGACTAGGAGCTGATTGTGGCTCAGATCATGAACTCCTTATTGCCAAATTCAGACTCATATTGAAGAAAGTAGGGAAAACCACTAGATCATTCAAGTACGACCTAAATCAAATCCCTAAAGATTATACAGTGGAAGTGAGAAATAGATTTAAGGGGCTAGATCTGATAGACAGAGTGCCTGATGAATTATGGACGGAGGTTCATGACATTGTACAGGAGACAAGGATCAAGACCATCCCCGAGAAAAAGAAATGCAAAAAAGCAAAATAGCTGTCTGAGGAGGCCTTACAAATAGCTTTGAAAAGAAGTGAAGCCAAATGTAAACGAGAAAAGGAAAGATATATTTATTTGAATGTAAAATTCCAAAGAATAGCAAGGAGAGATAAGAAGGACTTCCTCAATGATCAATGCAAAAAAAAAAAAAATAGAGGAAAACAATTGAATGGGAAAGGCTAGAGATCGCTTCAAGAAAATTAGAGATACCAAGGGAACACTTCATGCAGAAATGGGCACAATAAAGGACAGAAATGATACGGACCTAACAGGAGCCGAATATATTAAAAAGAGGTGTCAAGAATACACAGAAGAACTGTACAAACAAGATCTTTATGACCCAGATAATCACGATGGTGTGATCACTCCCTGAGAACCAGATATCCTGGACTGTGAAGTCAAGTGGGCCTTAGGAAGCATCACTATGAACAAAGCTAGTGGAGGTGATGGAATTCCAGTTAAGCTATTCCAAATCCTAAAAGATGATGCTGTGAAAGTGCTGCACTTAATATGTCAACAAATTTGAAAAACTCAGCAGTGGCCACAGGACTGGAAAAGGTCAGTTTTCATTCCAATCACAAAGAAAGGCAAGGGTAAAGAATACTCAAACTCAATACCGCAAAATTGCACTCGTATCACATGCTAGCAAAGTAATGCTCAAAATTTTCCAAGCCAGGCTCCAACAATACATGAACTGCGAACTTCCAAATGTCCAAGCTGGCTTTAGAAAAGTTAGAGGAACCATAGATCAATTGCCAACATCTGCTGTATCATCGAAAAAGCAAGAGAGTTCCAGAAAAACATCTATTTCTGCTTCATTGACTGTGCCAAAGTCTTTGACTGTGTGGATCACAATCAGTTCAGTTCAGTCTCTCAGTCGTGTCTGAATCTTTGTGACCCCATAAAATGCTGCATGCCAGGCCTCCCTGTCTATCACCAACTCCTGGAGCATACTCAAACTCATGTCCATTTAGTTGGTGATGCCATCCAACCGTCTCATTCTCTGTCATCCCCTTCTCCTATTACCCTCAATTTTTCCCAGCATCAGGGTCGTTTCTAATGAGTCAGCTGTTTGCATCAGGTGACCAAAGTATTAGAAGTCCTTCCGATGAACACTCAAGACTGATCTCCTTTAGGATGGACTGGTTGTATCTCCTTGCAGTCCAAGGGACTCTCAAGAGTCTTCTCCAACAACATAGTTCAAAAGCATCAATTCTTCGGCTATCAGCTTTCTTCATAGTGCAACTCTCACATTCATATATCACTACTGAATAAAACACAGCCTTGACTAGAGGGACTTTTGTTGGCAAAGTAAACTCTCTGCTTTTTAATATGCTGTCTAAGTTGGTCATAATTTTCCTTAGACCACTGAAATCACCATCTGCAGTGATTTTGGAATCCCCCAAAATAAAGTAAGCCACTATTTCCACTGTTTCCCCATCTATTTGCCATGAAGTGATGGGACCAGATGCCATGATCTTAGTTTTCTGAATGTTGAGCTTTAAGTCAACTTTTTTGCTCTCCTCTTTCACTTTCAAAAAAAGGCTCTGTAGTTCAATTTCTGCCATAAGAGTGGTGTCATCTGCATATCTGAGATTATTGATATTTCTCCCGGAAAACTTGATTCCAGCTTGTGCTTCTTCCAGCCCCCCGTTTCTCATGATGTACTCTGCATAGAAGTTAAATAAGCAGGAGGACAATATAGAGCCTTGACGTACACATTTTCCTATTTGGAATCAGTCTATTTTTCCATGTCCAGTTCTAACTGTTGCTTCCTGATCTGCATACAGGTTTCTCAAGAGGCAGATCAGGTGGTCTGGTATTCCCATCTCTTTCAGAATTTTACACAGTTTATTGTGATCCACACAGTCAAAGGCTTTGACATAGTCAATAAGGCAGAAATATATGTTTTTCTGGAAATCTCGTGCTTTTTTTATGATCCAGCGGACGTTGGCAATTTGATCTCTGGTTCCTCTGCCTTTCTAAAACCAGCTTGAATATCTGGAAGTTCACAATTCATGTATTGCTGAAGCCTGTCTTGGAGAATTTAGAGCATTGCTTTGCTAGCATGTGAGATGACTGCAATTGTGTGGTATTTTGAGCATTCTTTGGCATTTCCTTTTTTTGGGATTGGAATAAAAACTGACCTTTTCCAGTTGTGGCCACTGCTGAGTTTTCCAAATTTGCTGACATATTGAATTCATCACTTTCATAGGATCACCTTTTAGGATTTGAATAAAATGTGAATGTGAATGTGAGTGTGAATAAGATGTGAATGTTGGTCATAATAAACTTTGGAAAATTCTGAAAGAGACTGGAATACCAGACCACCTGATCTACCTCTTGAGAAATCTGTATGCAGGTTAGGAAGCAACAGTTAAAATGGGACATGGAACAACGGACTGTTTTCAAATAGGAAAAGGTGTACATCAAGGTTGTATATTGTCCCCATGCTTATTTAACTTATATGCAGAGTACATCATGAGAAACACTGGGCTATGGAGCACAAGCTGGAATCAAGATTGCTGGGAGAAATATCAATAACCTCAGATATGCAGAGGACACCACTCTAATGGCAGAAAGTGAAGAACTAAAGAGTCTCTTGATGAAAGAGGAGACTGAAAAAGTTGACTTAAAGCTCAACATTCAGAAAACCAAGATCATGGCATCCGGTCCCATCACTTCATGGCAAATAGATGGGGAAACAGTGGCAGACTTTATTTTTTGGGTCTCCAAAATCACTGCAGATGGTGACTGCAGCCATGGAAGTAAAAGACGCTTACTCCTTGGAAGGAAAGTTATGATCAACCTAGATAGCATATTAAAGAGCAGAGACATTACTTTATCAACAAATGTCTGTCTAGTCAAGGCTATGGTTTTTCCAGTAGTATGGATGTGAGAGTTGAACTGTAAAGTAAGCAGATCACCGAAGAGTTGATGCTTTTGAACTGTGATGTTGGACAAGACTCTTGAGAGTCCCTTGGACTGCAAGGAGATCCAAGCAGTCCATCCTAAGGGAAATCAGTCCCGAATGGTCTTTGGGAGAACTGATGTTGAAGCTGAAACTTCAATACTTTAGTCACCTGATGCTAAGAGCTGACTCATTTGAAAAGATCCTGATGCTGGGAAATATCGATGGTAGGAGAAGGGGACGACAGAGAATGAGATGGTTGGATGGCATCACCAACTCAATGGACATAAGTTTGAGTAAACTACGGGAGTTAGTGATGGACAGGGAGCCCTGACGTGCTGCAGTCCATGAGATCACAAAGAGTCAGACGCTACTGAGAGAGTGAACTGCACTGAACTTTTTTTAAGTCCAGAGCTAATGATTACACCAAAACAACTCATCTTTCTTAATAAAAGTCTTCTAGCTAATCCTGTTATCTTAAGATCTGTGTTGTGTGAGTGGGTCTGGTAAGAGCTTTCTATTGTTAGTAACCAATTGAAAAAAATTCAATTTGAGGTAATGAATGTTAAATCAAGGCAAGGAAGTCATTTCAAGACTGCATTTATTTTAGGAAAATTGCTCCTTCTCAGTCACCAATTAATAAAGTATTTACTGATATCCTGATCATGTGGTGACTCAGAATCTGCCTGCAACGCAGGAGATGTGAGTTCAATTCCTGGGTCAGGAAAAACCCATTTAAAAAAACTGGAATCATGGCATTTGTCCCAGTACTTCATGGCAAATAGAAGCGGAAAAGTGGAAGCAGTGACATATTTTCTTTTCTTGGGTTCCATAATAACTGTAGATGATGACTGCAGGCATGAAAGTCAAAGATGCTTGCTCCTTGGAAGAAAATCTATGACAAACCTAAACAGCATGTTAAAAAACAGAGACATCACTTTATCAGCTTTATCAACCAGGACAAATTTCCTTTATCACTCAGGAACTTTATCAACCAAGTTCCATGTAGTCAAAGCTATGGTTTTTCCAGTAGTTGTGTATGAATGTGAGAGTTGGACCATAAAGAAGACTGAGTGCCAAAGAATTGATACTTTCAAATTGTGGTACTGGAAAAAACTCTTGAGAGTGTCTTGGACAGCAAGGAGATCAAACTAGTCAATACTAAAGGAAATTAATCTCAAATATTCATTGGAATGGCTGGTGTTGAAGCTGAAGCTCCAATACTTTGGGCCACCTGATGTGGAGTGATGACTCATTGAAAAAGACAATGATCCTGAGGAAAGATTGAAGGCAAAAAGAGAAGTGAGGAGCAGAGAATGAATTGGTTAGATAGCATCATGGACTCTGCTGCTGCTGCTGCTGCTAAGTCGCTTCAGTTGTGTCCGACTCTGTGCGACCCCATAGACGGCAGCCCACCAGGCTCTGCCGTCCCTGGGATTCTCCAGGCAAGAACACTGGAGTGGGTTGCCATTTCCTTCTCCAATGCATGAAAGGGAAAAGTGAAAGTGAAGCCACTCAGTCGTGTCCGACTCTTAGTGACCCCATGGACTGCAGCCTACCAGGCTCCTCCGTCCATGGGAGTTTCCAGGCAAGAGTACTGGAGTGGGGTGCCATTGCCTTCTCCAATCATGGACTCAGTGAACCTAAATTTGAGCAAACTGAGAGACAGTGGAGGACAGAGGAGCCTGATGTGCTGCAGTCCATGGGATAATAATGAGTCAGACATGCCTTACTGAATGAGTAACAAGGAAAGATAGCTGTGAACATCTCTAGGAAGAGAAAAGAAACAGTCCCCAAGGCCAAGAAGCATGGAGAGTCACAGGCAAAATAAATTCAAGGGGGAACACGCTGAGACATATAATAATCAAGTTGACAAAAATTGAAGACAAAGAAAAATTACTAAAGGACAATAGGAAAAAGCAACAAATAACATACAATGGAATTCCAATAAAGTTATCAGCTGATTTCTCAAAATCTCTGCAGGGAAGAAGGTAATGGAATGATATATTTAAAGTGATGAAAAAAAAATACAACCAAGAATAGTCTGTCCAGGAATTCTCTCATTCCGAATTGATGGAGAAATGAAAAACTTTACAGACTAGCAAAAGCAGAATTCAGCACCACCAGATCAGCTTTGCAATAAATGTCAAAATTTGGTCTATGTGCAAAAGAAAAGACCACAACTAGAAATAAGAAAAGTATGAATGGAAAAGCTAACTGGTAAAGACAAATATACAGTAAATGTAGTAAATCATCCATACACAAATATGATATTCAAACCAGTAATGGTGAGAAGAGCAAGAAAATGCAGAATATTGAAAATGCATTTGAAATAAAAAGACCAGAAACTTAAAACAATCCTGTTTATATACCGATATATACAAATCCCATGGTAACTGTGACCAAAAAAAACTACAATAGAAAAACTCATAAAGTAGAAGGTATCCAAACCCAACAGTAAACTTAGACACCAAATCTAAAGGGAAGAGAGCAAAAGAGGAAGGGGAAAAAAAAAAAGACCTATAGAAACAGTTTTTGTTTTTGTTGTTTAGTTGCCAAGTTGTGTCTGACTCTTTGTGTTCCCGTGAATTATAGCCTGCCAGGCTCCTCTGTCCATGGGATTTCCCAGGCAAGAATACTGGAGCCTGTAGCAATTTTCTTCTAAAAAACAAACAAACAAAAAAAAAAACCCAAAACAAACAAACCAAAAAAAAAAAAAAAGCAATTGACAAAATGGCAATAAGGACATACTTATCAATATTTACCTTATATGTAAATGGATTAAATACTCCAATCAAAAGACATAAACTGGCTAAATGGATACAAAAACAAGATTCATATATATATGTTGTCTACAAGAGACCCACGTGAGATCTAGGAACACAAAGAAACTGAAAATAAGGGGATGGAAAAAGATATTCTATGCAAATGGAAATCAAAAGAAAAATGAAATACTTATGTCGGAGAAAATAGGCTTTAAAATAAAGTCTGTTTACAACAGACAAAATGGTTTCCCAGGGGATACTAGTAGTAAAGATCCTGTCACTCTTCTCTCTTCCTGCTCTCAATCTTTCCCAGCATCAGAATCTTTTCCAGTGAGTCAGATCTTCGTGTTAAGTGGCCAAAGTATAGAAGCTTCATCCTCAGAAACAGTCCTTCCAATGCATATCCAGGGTTGATTTCCTTTAGGATTGACAGTTTTTATCTATTTGCAGGCCAAGGGACTCTCAAGAGTCTTCTCCAGCACCACAATTTGAAAGCATCAGTTCTTCAGCACTCAGCCTTCTTTATGGTCTAATTCTCTTATCTTTGCATGACTACTGGAAAAACCATAGTTTTCACTATGAGAACATTTATCAGCAACAGGATGTCTCTGTTTTTCAATATGATGCTTAGGTTTGTCATAGATTTTCTTCCAAAGAGCAAGAAGTGTCTTTTAACTTCATGGCTGCAGTCAACATCTAGTGAATTTGGATCCCCCAAATCTGCCACTGTTTCCACTTTTCCCCCTTCAATTTGCCATGAAGTGATGGGACCAAATGCCATGATCTTAGTTGTTTTTTTTTTAATGCTTCTTCACTCTTCTCTTTCATCCTCATCAAGAGGCTTTTTACTCCCCCTTCATTTTCTGCCATTAGAGTGGTATCATCTGCCTATCTGAGACTGTTGATATTTCTCCCAGCAATCATGATTCTGGCTTGTGGTTAATCCAGCCCAGCATTCTGCATGATGTACTGCACATATAATTTCAATAAACAGGTGACAATATACACCCTTATCGTACACCTTTCCTAGTTTTGAACCAGTCATTTGTTCCATGTAAAGTTGTAACTGTAGCTTCTTGACCTGCATACAGGTTTCTCAGGAGATAGGTAATGTGGTCTGGTATTCCCATCACTTTAAGAACTTTCCACAGTTGGTTGTGATCCACACAAACACTTTAGCATAGTCAATGAAGCAGAAATAGATTTTTTTTTTCCTGGAATTTCCTTGTTTTTTCTATGAACCAACTAATGTCTGCAATTTGATCTCTGGTTTCTTTGCTTTTTCTAAACCCAGATTATATATCTGGAATTTTTTGGTTCATGTACTGCTGAGGCCCAGCTTGAAGGATTTTGAGCATAACTTTATTAGAATGAAAAATGAGTGCAATTTTTCTGTAGTTTGAACATTCCTTGGCACTACCCTTATTTGGAATTGGAATGAAAACTGACATTTTCTAGTCCTGTAGTCACTGCGTTTTCCAAATTTGCAGCATATTGAGTATAGCATTTTAATAGCATCATCTTTTAGGATTTGAAATATCTCAGATGGAATTCTATCACCTCACTAGCTTTGTTCATAGTAATGCTTCTTTATGACCCAGAATGTCTGGTTCTAGGTGAGTGACCACACACTCCAGGATATCTGGCTCTAGGTGAGTGACCACCCCATCATAGTTATCCAGATCATTAATACTTTTTCAGTATAGTTCTTCTGTGTGTTCTTGCCACTTCTTCTGCCTCTGTTAGGCCCATACTGTTTCTATTTTGTTTTTTTTTTTCCTTTGCATGAAGTGTTCCCTTGAGCTGTCTGATTATCTTGAAGAGATCTCTACTCATTCCCATCGTATTGCTTTCCTCTACTTCCTTGCCTTGTTCACTACTTCCTTGCTCCTTGCTATTCTCTGAAACTCTGCATTCACATGGGTATATCTTTCCCTTTCTCCTTTGCCTTTCACTTCTCTTTTTTCCTCACCCATTTGAATAGGCTCCTCAGAACCACTTTGCCTTCTTGTACTTTTTTTTCTTTGGAATGATTTTGGTCACTGCCTTTTGTACAATGTTATCAACGTCTGTCTATAGTTCTTCAGGCATTCTCTCTACCAGATCTAAGTCCATGCATCTATTTGTCACCTCCACTGTAGAATCATAAGGGGTTTGATTTAGGTCATACCTGTTGTTTTCCATATTTTGTTCAATTTAATTCTGAATTTTTCAATAAGAAGCTGATGATCTGAGCCACAGTCAGCTGCAGGTCTTGTCTTTGCTGATGGTATAGAGCTTCTCCATTCTAGGCTGCAAATAAAAATCAGTATGATTTTGGTATTGACCATCTGGTCGTGTCCATGTGTAGAGTTGTCTCTTGCGTTGTTGGAAAAGGGTGTTTGCTTTGACCAATGTGTTCTCTTGACAACACTCTGTTAGCCTTCATCCTGTTTCGTTTTGTACTCCAAGGACAAACTTACCTGAAACTCCAAATATCTCTTGACTTCCTACTTCTGCATTCCAATCCCCTATGATGAAAAGGACATATTTTTCATCGTGTTAGTTCTAGAAGGTCTTAAAGGTCTTCATAGACTGGTCAACTTCATCTTCTTTAGTATTAGCGATTGGGACATAGACTTGGGTTACTGTGATATTGAATGGTTTGCCTTGGAAATAAACTGAGGTCATTCTGTTGTTTTTGAGATTGCACCCAAGTACTACATTTTGTTGGCTATGATGGCTACTCCATTTCTCCTAAGGGATTCTTTTCCACAGTAGAATTAAAGTCACCATTTCAAATCCTTTTTAATTCACTGATCCTCAAGATGTCGATGTTCACATGTGTATAAGTTTATTTATTTATGTATATATTTTAAAAAGTACATTAGACACCAAAATTATACTAGTCTTTATATCTAAGTGATAGGATTATAGATGACGATTACAAATAATTTATTTTATAAATGTATATAGGTTAATATAACCACTCCCCGTTTATGTAATACTGACTTTTATAATACTTGAGAACTTCTAATCATGTCCTTGTTCTTCATCCTGAAAAGTATTTTATAAAAGATTACAAGTTCAGAACACTCATTACTCTCCGCTTTAGCTAATACACCATCTATTTTTCTTTCATTTAGACCTAAATCTCATTAAATGTTGGTCAGTATTCATTTCTTCACTATTGAATAAAAACCATTCACTATTGAATTTAAATTATTATAGTTGTATTTTAGAAGTTATTATCTCAATAAAGTTTTCCATGAAAGTTATCAATAGGTACTTTTGGCTGAAAGTGAAATTTACTCAGTCCTGTCCAACTCTTTGTGATTCCATGAACTATACAGTCTATGGAATTCTCCAGGTCAGAATACTGGAGTGGGTAGCGTTTCCCTTCTCCAGGGGATCTTCCCAACCCAGGGTTCGAACTCAGGTATCCCACATTGCAGGTGGATTCTTTACCAGCTGAGCCACAAAGGAAGCCCAAGAACACTGGAATGGGCGGCCTATCTCTTCTCCAGTGGATCCTCCCGATCCAGGAATTGAACCAGAGTGTCCTGCATTGGAGGCGGATTCTTTACCAACTCAGCTACCAGGGAAGCCCACTTATGGTTAACTCCATGCAAATAAAAAAAATTCTTATTTCTTTTTTCCTCATTTTCTTGTGGACCTCTTCTCTCCTAACTAGGTGCTTCTATGGCATCCTAAACTCTCATGTCATAGCAGTGATTGTTTAATTTTCCATCACTCCAATGGAACCATCAGTCAGTTCCTTTCAATTCAGCCACTCTGTCGTGTCCAAATCTTTGCAACCCCATGGACTACAGCATCCCGGGAATCCCTGTTCATCACCAACTCCCGGAGCTTACTCAAACTTATGGCCATCGTGTTGGTGATGCTATCCAATCACCTCATGCTCTGTCCTCCCCTTTTCCTTCTGCCTTCAATCTTTCCCTACATCAGGGTGTTTTCCAACGAGTCACTTCTTCACATCATGTGTCCAAAGTATTGAAGTATTGATTGAATCATAAGCTCCATGAAACAAGAAACAATCAATTTGATTTATAACTCCAGGTACAGCAGTGTTATATATAAAGTAGATGTTCAAAATTTATCAACTAAATGAATGAATGAATAAATGAGGAGATTTTTTTTTTAAGAAAATCTGATGATCCCGAAATGATATTTTGTCACTGACATTCTCTTCTTGTTTCAGAAACCTAATTAATTTTACTGTTATGCCTCTCAATGAAGACCTTATTTCCCAATTATATAAAAGAAACTAAGGCTTTGAGCTTTTTGCTAAACAGTGGGTACACTGATATCCAGTTTTACAACAGCTTAATAGAAAGGAAACTGAGCCTCAGGTTGATTAATATATCAATTTCCTAAATAGGACTACAGGTTAGCCAGCCAGCCCATGTTCCTATCAACCAAACATTATATAAGCTTATATATAGAAGCTGTATTATATAAGCTTAGCCCACGTGCAAGTAGATGAGAAAACAACAATAAAAACATGGATGTTGTGATTTATTGAATTAAATCACATCAAAGACATATGGCTACAAAAAATCTAATTAAATTTTTATGTTTCAGTTTGCCAGCACTGTCTATTCTTTACAATTAGGGCTTGCAATCTTATTTAAGATTTAAATTTAATTTACCCAAGATAATCTCCCACTCTCGGGTCATTGACAAAGCAGTTCTTGGCAACTGGTAGGAGAAGATAGTCAGCAGTTTTATGTTCTTTTTGGACTCTGTGTTTCAGCTGAAAAACCTCATATTTTGCAGACACATGTGATTTCTGACTATATATTTCACTACAGAGAATGGATACTAGGGGATTATTGATGTGGGAGAATCTGTGGTTTCTGTAATAAACAGATCTTACCTCCCATGCTATGAGGGCTTGGACAAATGACCTTAAGATTTTCTTTAATGTGTCTTTATCTAATGCTTTCTCAAACAAGCATTATAAAGAGACATTCCAGGATGGTGGGGGAGTAAGAGGACGTGGAGTTCTTCTCTCTCAACAAATGCATCAGGAATATATCTACAAATGCAACAACTCTCACAGAGTGAACTCTAGCAGAGGACCTTTGACACCTAAAAGGAAGAGAAAGATTCCCATACCAACAGTTGGATGAAAGAAATAAGGGAATGGAAGAGAAGAAGGAGAAGGATAGAATGTATGTCCCTAGTGAGGGACCTGTAGATGAGCAGTGGTTCCACATTCTGGGGAAGGCCCTTCATTGGCAGGGAGATTAGCTGGGATAGAAAGGGAGCTTTAGGGGCTCACAGAAGAGCCCAGCAACTGTTCTATGGCAGGCAGGGCAGAGTGAGACCTACCACAGATGCTCCATATCATGGCCCTATGCACCTCAACCTGAGACAGGTGTCTGCCAGTGCACATGAGGGCTGGATTCTGGAACATGGGATTTCAAGAGAAAACCCAGTGGGGTGACTGCTGTTGCATGCAAGGGTACAGAAGTGAGGAGTTCCTCAATAGGGAATGCTCATGGAGGAAGCCCAGACTCCATCACAGAAGGAAAGAACAGTTATTGAGTTACAGGCAAAGGGCAGGACAACCATTCTGGCCTCTCTCCATTCATTGGCCCCTGCCTCCAAGGGCACTAGGGAGGACTCCTGATAGAACCAGCTAGTGAACTCCTGCCATTATCTCCTTCCCCCCACAACCTGGGTGACATGCATACCCAGTTCACCAAAAGATGGGCTCATGGGTTCCAATTCCTACCCCAACACTCTCCCACCTGGATGGCCCTGTTGCCCTGATTACTGCCTGAAGGGCTTACACAATCACTATGCCAACATCCTCTTTCCTGATGGCCTGCTTGCCCCAACTGCTGACTAGTTTGTTTCTGGCTGACAATCTCATGTGCTCCAGCAACCACTGGAGCAAACTCCAGCTGGAAAGATACACACAGAGGTGGGGCATAAGCCACAGCTGAGCCCCAGGGGCTTCGTGATTAAGGAAGAAATGCTGAAATCTCTCCTTATAGTGAAACATGGCATTACACCTCCACTGACAACTTCCTAAATTCAGTGTCTGCGAAAAAACTGAAAGGACAACAAGTGTTCCTGTAGTTGGGACTTGTGTAAGGGGAAAATACACATGCTTCTAGACCAATCTCACCCGCCAGGGAGCAGACAACATCAGAAGAAAAAGGAACTACAGTCTTGTAGTCTGTGGAAAGGGGACCACGAGCATAGAGGGCTCAACAAAATGAAAAGACAAAGAAATGTGTAACAAATGAAGGAGCAAGATGAAAACCTATAAGAACAACTAAATGAAGAGGAGATAAGCAATCTACATGAAAAAATAATTCAGAATAATGGTAGTAAAGATCCAAATCTCAGAATAAGATTGGAGGCATGAATTGAGAAGATGTGAGAGGCGTCTAACAAAGACCTAGAAGAACTAAGTAACGGACAGAGATGAGCAAGAGAATAACTGAAATAAAAAATACAGTAGAAAGGGTCAATAACAGAATAACTGAGGCAGAACAGATCGGTGACCTAGAGGACAGAATGATGGGCCTCTTTACTGCAGAATGCTTCCCTGGTGGCTCAGAGGTTAAAGCGTCTGCCTCTGATGCGGGAGACTGGGGTTCAATCCCTGTGTCAGGAAGATCTCCTGGAGAAGGAAATGGCAATCCACTCCAGTATTCTTGCCTGGAGAATCCCATGGATGGAGGAGCCTGGTGGGCTACAGTCCATGGGTCGCAAAGAGTCGGACACGACTGAGAGACTTCACTTCACTTACTGCAGAAAAGAATAAAGAAAGAAAAGTGAAAAAGAAATGAGAACAGTCTCAGAGGCCTCTAAGACATTAAACAAACAAACATACAAATTATAAGGATGCCAGAAGAAGAAGAAAAAGGCAAAGAGCCCAAGAAAATATTTGAAGAAATTATAGTCAAAAACTTCCCTAACATGGGAAAGCGAATAGTCACTTAAGTCCTGGAAGCATGGAGAGTCCTATATATGATAAACCCAAGGAAGAGCATGGCAAGACTAATATTAATCAAATAAACAACATTTTTGAATACAAAGAAATGATATTAAAAGCAAAAAGGGAAAAACAAGAAATAGCATACATGGGAATTCTTATAAAGTTATTAGCTGATTTTTCAGCAGAAACTCTGCAGGTCAGAAGGGAGCGGCAAGATATATTTAAAGTGATGAGAGGGGAAAACCTACAATCAGGAATACTTGACCCAGCAAAGCTTTCATTCAGATTCTATGGATAAATGAAAAACTTGAGATTAACAAAAGCTAAGAGAATTCAACAGTTCCAAGCTAGCTTTACAACAAATGCTAATGACCCTCACAACTAAGGCATCTACCAGACAATGGTGTGGGACCTTGATACTCAAGGGGACAGGAGGCATGCCTGAATGACCATTGAGGACTTGAAGATGAATTGAGAGGGTAACAGACAGGAAGGCCAGGGGTCTCCAAACGGAGGAAATAGGCTGCAAGTCTCAGACTTTTTTTTTTTTTTTTCAAATCTCTTAAGTGGCAAGAGGAAACAAACCAGTGATATATTTTTTTAACCCTCTCTATACAAATTTAAAAAGAGGTTTCTCTTAAAATACTGTGTTGCCATAATGACACCTGGTTCCACCTGAAGTTAACTATTCTCAAACCTTGAGTTAACCAATGCATTTTTCTTATAGAAATGCTTGTCTTAAGCTACATTAATGTACTATGCATTTACCCCAAACTCTGTCTTCAACTGGGTTCTACTTAATGGCTCAGAACGGACTTGACAAACCAGTATGGTATACTCAGACATTGTTCTCCTAATCTATGTAAATGAAACTATTTGTATGGTAATCTGCCTTTCTACAAGATTCAAGTCAATCATTTTATGGCCCAGCATGACTCGTCTGGTGCCAAGATTGTCCCAAAATACATCTTATGGATGAAGGGCCTGGTGCCATTCTGAGTTTTGAGACAGTCCTTTCTTTCTTTAGCAGACTGCTGGTGACTATATAACATCTGGCTAGGATCTAGAAGGGGACGCTCTTTCTGCCTCCTTATGATGCCTATGCCAGAAGCTATCTCTATCTCCTTTATACTTTAATAAAACTTTATTACACAAAAGTTCTGAGCGATCAAACCTCGTCTCTGGCTCTGGATTGAATTTTTCTCCTCTGGAGGCCAAGAATCCTGACGTCTTTCATGATTCAGCAACAACCTTTCAGAGTGAGGGGGGAAGAGGAATGGAGATGAGATGGGAATAGCTCCCTTGAGGGACAGTTGAGGGAGAGAAAGTGTTTCCATGCCTGGTGAGGTTTACTTACCAACAGGGGATTAACAAGGACAGGGAGAGATCCTTGGGGATTCAGAGAATCAGAGGGGAATGCTGCTGTTTCCCCACCCATTTGTGCCCAGGTTGCTTTCTATGGTCCTGGGCTGGTCCTCCACCTTTCTGGGCCCCTTCAGCCCAGGAGGGAGAGATGGATTGGGGGAAACATAGAGGTAGACAAGGAGGCACCCTTCAGGAGCCCAGGATTGGGGAGAAATGTTGTAGTGTTTCCCCCACCCATAGAGCCTGCTGGGGTCCTGGGCCTTGTCCTCCACCTTCTGAGGCATCTCTCTGCTGTGTGGATCCCAGGGACTCAGGAAGGAGGGAGGTGGGGAAGGAAGCATAGAAGTAAATGGGGAGGGAACCATGAGGGTTGGATGACTGGGGGTGTTTAGTTAGGGTTTCCCCCACACACTTGGGCCCCAGGAACCTGCTGAGGTTGCAGGACTGGCTCTCTCCATTCTGAGGCTGGAGGAACTCTGGGGTACCTCCAAGTTTTTGTTGTTGTTTTTGTTAATCATTTTGGTTATGTTTTACTTTCTGGTTCTCTCATTTATTTTTTTATTATTATTATTTTTCTAATCTATCTGCTTATTTTCTAATTTAATTTTATGTTTTATTCTTTGTTCTTATGCTCCCCCCCCTTTTATTTTTTGATCTTGATTCACAGGCCTGTGATCAGGCATGAACTTCTGTGGTGGGAGCAGCAAGTTTGAATTACTACACTAACAGAGAACCTCACTCTAGTGATTATGAGTCAGAGTGAGTTCTCCTAGAGTCCTCATCTCAGCACCAAGACGTGAATCTACCAAAATGCTTGCAAACGTCAGTGCTGGAAGCCTCAGGCCAAACAACCAGGGACAAAGTCATACACATGAAAAATTGAGATGAGAAAAAAAATAAGTTATAGATGAAGCAGCAAGGTAAAAACCTATGACACAAAATAAATAAAGAGGAAATAGGCAACCTAGCTGGAAAAGAATTCAGAGAAATGGTAGCAAAGGTGATCTAAAATTTCAAAAATAGAATGCAGGCATGAATCAAGAAAGTACAGGAAAGGTTTAAAAGAGACCTAGAAGAACTAAAGAACAAACAGAGATGAACAACACAATAACAGAAATAAAAATGCATTAAAAAGAATCACTAGCAGAATAACTGAGACAGAAGAATGGGTCAGTGAACTTGAAAGAAAATGGTGGAAAAAAATGTTGAGAAGCAGGATAAAGAAAAAAGGAATGAAAAGAATTGAAGACAGACTCAGATAATTATGGGACAGCAATAAGTGCAGCAACATTTGAATTATAGTGGTCCCCAATTAAAAAGAGAAAGAGAAAGTGCCTGAGAAATTATTTGAAGAGATTATAGTTAAAGACTTCCCTAATAAGGGGAAGAAAATAGTCACCCAGATCCAGAAAGTGGTGTCCCATGATAAAACCTAGGAGAAAAAAATACATAAATTAACAAAAAACTTAAATGCAAAGAGAAAATATTAAAAGCAACAAAGGAAAAGCACAAAATAACATAGAAGGGAATCACCACAAAGTTACCAGCTAATTTTTCTGCAGAAATTTTACAAGCCAGAAGGGAGTGACAGAATATATTTGGAGTGGTGAAAGGGGAAAACCTACAACTAGGATGAATTTACCCAGTAAGTATCACATTAAAATTTGACAGAAAAATCAAAAGTTTTGCAGACAGACAAAAGCTAAAATCATGAGATCCTTATAACAAAATTCAGGTCTAAATTGAAGAAAGTAGGAAAAACCATAAGACCATCTAAGTATGACCTAAATCAAATCCTTTATGATTATACAGTGGAAGTGACAAATAGATTCAAGGAATTCCATCTGGTAGACAGAGTGCCTGAAGAACTAAGGATGAAAGTTCATAACATTGTACAGGAGACGTGTCCAAAACCATCACCCCCCAAAAAGTAATGCAAGAAGGCAAATTGATTGCCTGAGAGGCATTAAAAATAGCTGTGAAAAGAAGAGAAGTGAAAGGCAAAGGAGAAAGAGAAGGGTATACCCAAATTAATGCAGAATTCCATAGAATAGCGAGGAGAGATAAGTGAACAATGCAAATAAATAGGGGAAAACAATGGAATTGGAAAGACTAGCAGTCTCTTCAAGAAAATTCGAGACATCAGGGGAATATTTAAGGCAAGATGGGCAAAATAATGGACAGAAACAGTAAGTATCTAACAGAGCCAGAAGAGATTAAGAAGAGGTGGCAAGAATACACAGAAGAGTTATACAAAAAAAGGTCTTAATGACCCGAATAACCATGATGGTGTGGTCATTCATCTAGTCGACATCACGGAGTGTGATGTCAAGTGGGAATAAGGAAATTTTGCTATAAATAAATCTAGTACAACTGATGGAATTCTAGCTGAGCTATTTCAAATCCTAAAACATGATGCTGTTAAAGAGCTACACTCATTATGTCAATAAATTTGGAAAACTCAGCAAAAGTCACAAGACTAACAACGGTCAGTGTTCATTCCAATCCCAAAGAATGTTCAGACTACCATACAATTGTGCTGATCTCACATACTAGCAAGTTTATGCCCCAAATCCTTCAACTTAGGCTTCAACATTATATGACCTGATAACTGTAGGATGTACAAGCTGAATTTAGAAAAGGCAGAGGAACCAGACATCAAACTGACAACATCTGTTGGATCAGAGAAAAATCAAGGGAATTCAAAAAAAACATATATTTCTGTTTCATTGAATATCAACTTTGTGGATCAAAACAAACTGTAGAAAATTCTTGAAGAGACGGGAAAACCAGACGACCTCACCTGACTGCGAAGAAACCTGTATTCAGGTCAAGAAGTAACAGTTAGATCCAGACATGGGACGATGGAAAGGTTTATATTGGGAAAGGAATACATCAAGACTGTATATTAACACCCTTCTTATTTAGCAGAGTTAGTTAGTTCAATCACTTAGTCGTGTCCGACTCTTTCGGACCCCATGGACTGCAGTACACCAGGCTTCCCTGTCCATCACCAACTCCCAAAGCTTACTCAAACTCACGTTCATTGATGCCATCCAACCATCTCATCCTCTGTCATCCACTTCTCCTCCTGCCTTCAATCTTTCACAGCATCAAGATGTTTTCCAATGGGTAGAATCTTCACATCAGGTGGCCAAAGTACTGGAGATTCAGCTTCAGCACCAGTCCTTTCAATGAATATTCAGGACTGATCTCCTATAGGATTGACTCATTTGATCTTCTTGCAGTGCAAGGGACTTTCAAGAGTCTTCTCCAACACCACAGCTCAAAAGCATCTATTATTCAGGGCTCAACTTTCTTTATAGTTCAACTCTCACATCCATAGATGATTACTGGAAAAACCGTAACTTTGACTTTGTCGGTAGAGTGATGTATTTGCTTTTTAATATGTTGTCTAGGTTTGTTTTAGCTCTTCTTCCAAGGAGCAAGCATCTTTCAATTTCCTGGCTGCAGTCACCATCTGCAGTGATTTTGGAACCTAACAAAATAAAATTTGTCACTGTTTCTATTGTTTCACCATCTATTTGCCGTGAAGTGATGGGACCAGATTCCATGACCTTAGTTTTTTGAATGTTGAGTTTTAAGACAGCCTTTTCACTCTTCTTTTTCACTTTCATCAAGAGGCTCTTTAGTTCTTTGCTTTCTGCCATAGGGTGGTATTATCTGCATATCTGAGGTTATTGATATTTATCTTGGCAATTTTGATTCCAGCTTGTGCTTCATCCAGCCCAGCATTTCGCATGATGTACTCTGCATAGAAGTTAAATAAGCAGGGTGACAATATACAGACTTGATATACTCCTTTCTCAATTTGCAACTAGTCTGTTGTTCCATGTCCAGTTCTAACTGTGGTTTCTTGACCTGCGTACAAATTTCTCAGGAGGCAGGTCAGGTGGTCTGGTATTACCATCTCTTGAAGAATTTTCCACAGTTTATTGTAATCCATACAGTCAAAGGATTTAGTGTAGTCAATAAAATAGAAGTAGATATTTTTCTGGAATTCTCTTGCTTTTTCTATAATCCAGTGGATGTTGGCAATTTAATCTCTGATTCCTCTGCCTTTTTAAAATTCAGCTTGAACATCTGGAAGGTCTCAGTTAAACGTACTTTTGAAGCCTAGCTTGGAGAATTTTCAGCATTAATTTGCTAGCATGTGAGATGATTGCAATTGTGCAGTAGTTTGAACTTACTTTGGCATTGTGTTTCTTTGGAATTAGAATGAAAGCTGACATTTTCCAGTCCTGTAGCCACTGCTGACTTTTCCAAATTTGTTGCCATTTTAAGTGCAGCACTTTCACAGCATTATCTTTTAGAATTTGGAATACCTCAACTGGAATTCCATCACCTCCACTTGCTTTGTTTGTAGTGATGCTTCCTAAGGCTCACTTGACTTTACATTCCAGGAGGTATGGCTCTAGGTGAGTGATCACACCATCATGGTTATCTGGATCATTAAAACATCTTTTATATAGTTCTTCTGTCTATTCTTACCATGTCATCTTAGTATCTTCTGCTTCAGTTAGGCCCATATAATTTCTATTCTTTATTCTGCCCATCTTTGCCTGAAATGTTCCCTTGGCATCTCTCATTTTCTTGAAGAGATATCTAGTCACTCTCATTATATATATATATATATATATATACATCCTATTTCTTTACATTGATCACTTAGGAAAGCTTTCTTATTTCACCCTGGTATCCTTTGGAAATCTGTGTTCAGATGAATATACCTTTCTTTTTCTCCTTTGCCTTTTGCTTCTTTTCCCAGTTATTTTTTTAATTAATTTATTTATCTATTTTTTTAACTTTACAATATTGTATTTGTTTTGCCATACATTGGGAGAGGGCAAAGGCAGGATGATATGGGAGAATGGCATTGAAGCATGTAAATTATCATATGTGAAATGAATCACCAGTCCAGGTTCTATGCATGATACAGGGTGCTCGGGGCTGGTGCACTGGGATGACTCAGAAGGATGGGATGGGGAGGGAGGTGGGAGGGGGGCTTCAGAAGGGGAATACATGTACACCCATGGTGGATTCATGTCAATGTATGGCAAAACAAATACAATATTGTAAAGTTAAAGTCAGCTATTTTTAAGGTCTCCTCAGACAACCATTTTTCCTTTTTACATTTCTTCTTCTAGAGGATGGTTTTGATCTCTGCCCCCTGAACAATGTTACGAACCCCCATCCATAGTTCTTCAGGCCTTCTGTCTATCAGATCTAATCCCTTGAATCTATTTGTCATTTTCAGTGTATAATAGTAAGGGATTTGATTTAGGTCATACCTGATTTAGGTCCAGTGGTTTTCCATACCTTCTTCAATTTAAGTCTGAATTTTTCAATAAGGAACAGTTGATCTGAACCATAGTTATCTTCTGGTCTTGTTTCAGATGAAAAATTAAGAAACACTAACTTTAAATGACATAATACATCAAACAGACTTAAGTGGTTTTTATAGGACATACAACATGCAAGCAGCAGAATACAACTTCTTTGCAAGTACTCATGGAATACTCTCCAGGATAGATCGCATCTTGGGTCAGAAACAAAACATCAATACGTTTAAGAAAACAAATGGCTTCAAGCATTTTTTCTGACCACAATGCTACAGGAATAGAAACCAATTACAAGAAAAAGAAAACCTTAAGAAAATACAAATACATAGACGATAAACAGCACACCACTAAGTAACTAAGAGATCACTTAAGAAATCAAAAGGGTAATTAAAAAAAAAAAAAAAACCTAGAAACAAATGCCAGTGAAAACCCGGCAGTCCAAATTGGATGCAGCAAAAGCAATCCTAAGAGAGAAGTTTATAGCAGTAAAATCCTATTTCAAGAAACGAGAAAAAAATGTCAAGTAAACAACCTAACCTCAAACCTAAGGCAACCAGGAAAAAGAAGAACAGAGAAAACCTAAAATCAGTAGAAGGAAATAAATCATAAAGATCACAGCAGAATGAAATGAAAGTGAAATGAAAAAAAACAATAGCAAAGATCAAGAAAAACAAATGTTGGTTCTTTTTGAAGATAAAATTGATAAACATTTAGACAGACTCATGAAGAAAAGAGGAAACAAGGCTCACATCAACACAATTGAAAATGAAACACAAGAAATTACAACTGACACCACACACAAAAAAAGAATCATAAGCGTCTACCACAAGATCTATGTATCAATAAAATGGACAACCTGTAAGAAATGGGAAAATCCTTTGTAGGTACAACTTTACAAGACTGAGCCAGGTATAATTAGAAAATATAAACAGATTAATCACAAATGATGAAATTGAAACTGTAATTACCATCTTCTAACAAATAAAAGGACCAGAAGGCTTCACATATGAATTCTATCAAATATTTAGAGAAGAGCTAATATCTGTCTGCTCAAACTCTTCAAAAAAAATGCAGGAAGAAGAACACTTCCTAATTCATTTAATGAGATCACCATCACTCTTGATACCAAAATCACACAAAGGTATCACAAAAAAAGAAAGTTACACATCAATATTACTGATAAATATAAACAAAAAATCCTCAGCAAAATACTAGCAAACATAATCCAACAACACATTAAAAGGATCAGACACCATGACCAAGTGATCCCAGGAATGCAAAGTTTTTACAATACATACAAATCAATCAATGTGGTACATCATATTAGCAAATTAAAGAATAAAAACCACATGATCATCACAAGAGATGCAAAAAACTTTTGAAAAAGTTCGCCACCCATTTATGATAAAAATTGTCTTGAATGTGGTCCTAGGAGGAATTTACCTAAACACAATAAAGGCCATATATAACAAACATACAGCAAACATCTTTCTCAGTGGTTAAAAACAAAACAAAACAGAATTCACTTTCTCTAAGATCAGGTACAAAAGGCAAGGATGTCCACTCTCCCCACTCTTATAGTTTTGGAAGTTCTAGCCAAGGCAGTCAGAAAATTTCTACTATAAATTGGAAAAGAAGTGAAACTGCCACTGTTTACAGTTGCCATGATGGTACAGATAGAAAAACCTAAAGACACCATCAGAAAACTATGAGAGCCAAACAATGAATTTAGTAAAGTTGTAGAATATAAAAAGTAATGCACAGAAATCTCTTGGATTCCTATACATGAAAAATGAGAGTTCAGAAAAAGAAATTAAAGGAACAACCCCATTTACCATTGCAACAAATAGAATAAAATACCTAGGAATAAACCTCTCTAGGGAGGCAAAACACCTGTATTCAGATAAGTGTAAAACACTGATGAAAGAGATCAAAGATGATACAAAGAGTTGGAGAAATATACCATATTCTTGGAATTGAAGAGTCAATATTGTGAAAAGGACTAGGATACTGAAAGCAATCTCCAGATTCAATGCAATCCCTATCAAACTACCAGTGGCATTCTTCAGAGAATTAGAATAAAAAAAAAATGCAACTTGTATGGAAACACTAAAGACCTCAAATAGCCAAAACACTCTTGAGAAAGAAAGAGCTGAAGGAATCAGGCTCCTTGTTTTCAAACTATACTACAAATCTACAGTAATCAAGGGAGTATTTCTGTTATGGCAACCAAAATAGAAATATAGATCAATGGTACAAGATAGAAAGCCCAGAGGTAAACCCACAAACATATAATCAACTAATCTATGACAAAGGAGGCAAGAATATACAATGGAGAAAAGACAGACTTCAACACGTGGTGTTGGGAAAACTGGACAAGTACATATAAAGGAATGAAATTAGAGCACTACCTAACACCATACACAAAAATAAACTCAAAATAGATTTAAGACCTAAAAGTAAGATCAAACACCATAACACCTTAAATAAAAACTTAGGAAAAACATTCTTTGACATAAACTACAGGGGGATCTTTTTCACCTCACCTCCTAGAGTTATGTAAATAAAAACAAGCATAAAGAAATATGACCAATTAAAGTTAAAAGATTTTATACTGTGAAGGAAACCGTAAACAAAGGAAGACAACCCACATAAAGGGAGAAAATGTTTGCAAATGAAAGAACAAACTGAGGATTAATCTCCCCCAAATATACAAATAGCTCAAAAAACTCAATTAAAAAATAAAACAACTCAATCAGAAAGTGGATGGAAGATGTAAATAAACATCTCTCTAATGGCCAATAGGCACCTGAAAAGATGCTCAACATCACTAATTGTTGAAAGTAAAATGAAAGCGGTAGTCATTCAGTCATGTCTGACTCTGTGTGATCCCATGGACTGTAGCCTGCCAGACTCCTCTGTCCATGGAATTCTCCAGGCAAGAATACTGAAGTGGGAAGTCATTTCCCTTTCCAGGGGCTCTTCCCAACCCAGGAATCGAACCCGGCTCTCCCACATTGCAGACCGATTCTTTACATTTGAGTCACTAGGGAAGCCAACTGATTGTTAGAAAAATGCAAATCAAAACTACAATGAAGTATCATGTCACACTCATCAGAATGGCCATCATCAAAAATTTGAAGTCTACAAGCAATAAATGCTGAAGAGAGTGTGGAGAAAAGAAGACCCTCATGAATAGTTGATGGGAATATAAGTTGATACAGCCACTATGGAGACAATATGGAGATTTCTTTAAAAACTAAAAATAGAGCTGCCATATGATCTAGCAATCCGAGTACTGGGTATATACCCTGAGAAAACCATAATTCAAAAGGACACACGAATCCCAATATGCATTACAGCATTATTTACAATATCCAGGACATGGAAGCTACCTAAATGTTTAATGAAAGATGAATGGATCAAAAAAATATGGTTGTTGTTGTTATTCAATCTTCAGGTCATATCCAGCTGTCTGAAACCCAATGGACTACAGCACACCAAGCTTCCCTGTCCTTCACTGTCTCCTTGGGTATGCTCAAATTCATGTCCATTGAATCAGTGATACCATCCACCAACTCATCCTCTGTCATCCCCTTCTCCTCCTGCACCAAGTCTTTCCAAGCATAAAGGTCTTTTTCAGTTAGCCTGGTCTTCTCACTATGTGGCCAAATAATTGGAATTTCAGCTTCAGTATCAGTTCTTCCAATGAATATTCAAGGCTGATTCTCTTTATGATTGACTGATTTGTTCCCCTTGCTGTCCAAGGAACTCTCAAGAGTCTTCTCCAGCACCAGAGTTCGAAAGCATCAATTCTTCAGCGCTCAGTCTTCTTTATGGTCCAACTCTCACATTCATATATGAATACTGGAAAAGACATAGCTTTGACTACATAGACTTTTGTCAGCAAAATGATGTCTCTGCTTTTTAATATGCTCTCTAGATTTGTTATAGATTATCCTTCAAGGAGCAAGTGACTTTTAATTTCATGACAGCAGTCACTGTCCACAGTGATTTTGGGGCCCAAGAAGATAAAATCCGCCACTTTTTCCTTTTTTCCTCCATTTATTTGCCATGAAGTGATGTGACTGGATGCCATGATCTTAGTTTTTGAAAGAAGATATGGTATATATATGCAATGGAATATTAGTGAACCATAAAAAATGAATGAAACTGGATCATTTTAGAGATGTGTATGGGCCTAGCGTCTATCACTCAGAGTGAAGTAAGTCAGAAAGAGGAAAAAAAAATCCTATATTAATAGATTTATGTTGAATCTAGAAAGTGGTACAGATTTACCTATTTTACGGACTGGAATAGAGATGCAGACATAGAGAAGAGACATGGTGAGGGAAGGGTGGGACAAATTGGGAGATTGCGATTGACACATATACACTAAGAGCTGTAAAATAGATAGCTGGTGGGAATCTTCTATAAAGAATAGGCATCTCAGCTCAGTGCTCTATGATGGGCTAGATAGGTTGAATTGTGCGTATCAGCAGGAAGTACAAGAGGGAGGGGATATATGCATACAAATAGCTAATTCATTTCATTGTACATCTGAGACTAATACTGTACTGTAAAATATTTATATGTCAATTTAATAAAATAAAACAGGAATAGGAAAATATACATTGTTAATTACCTTAAACGTAAATGGATTAAATGCTCCAACTGGAAGACATAGACCAGCTGAATAGTTGTTTTTTTTTAAAGACACATATACATGCTGTCTAAAAAGATGTATTAAGATCAAGTGGCACATACAGACTGAAAGAAAGGGGATGGAAAAAAAAAAGTCCATGCAAATGGAAATCAAAAGAAACCTGGAGTTTCAATAGTCATATCAGATGAAATAGACTATTTAAAAAGATTATTGAAATAGACTAAAATACATACTATTACAAGAGGAAAAGATGGACACTACATAATGATCAAGGAATCACTGCAAGAAGTTACAACAATTCTAAATATGTATACACCCAACATACGAGCACTTTAATATATAAGTAAAATGCTAACAGCCTTAAAAGGGGAAAACAGCAGTAACACAAAAAAGAGTGGGGGATTTAACATTCCACTTACACCAATCGACAGATCATTCAGATACAGCCTTAAAAGACACATTAATCCAGATAGACTTAAATGATATTTATAGGACATTCTATAAAATGTGTGTGTGTGTGTGGGGGGGTGCGGAGTCCTCCCAGGTGGCTCGGTGGTGAAGAACTTGCCTACAAATGCAGGAGACCTAAGGGTTGTGGGTTTGATCCCTGGGTCAGAAGAATAGGTCTCCTGGAGGAGGGCATGGCAACCGTCTCCAATGTTCTTGCCTAGAGAATCCCATAGACAGAGGAGTCTGGAGAGCCATAGGATCATAGAGTCGGACATGACTGAAGCGATGCATGCATGCCCTCATTATCAAAAAACAAACAAACAAACAACAACAACAACAAAACAACAGAAAACACTTTCTTTTCAAATGCACATGGAACATTCTCCATTATAGAACACACTGTGAGTCAGAAATCAAGCCTCAAAAATTTCAAGAAATTTGAAATCACATGAAGCGTCTTTTCAGATCACAACACTTTGAAATTATATATAAAGTTTAGGCGGAAATAATGTAAGAAGCACAAACACATGGAGGTTAAACAATGTGTTACTAAATAATCAATGCATCACTGAAGAAGTCAAATTGGAAATTAAAAAAAAAAATAACTAGAGACAAAAGACAACAAAAAACAGAGGATCCAAAACATATGAGATACAGCAAAGTCACTTCTAAGAGGGAAGTTTATAACAATACAATCCTACTTCAAGAAATAAGAAATATCTCAAATAAACAACCTAAACTTACACCTAAAGCAAATAAGGCAAGAACAATGATAACAACAACAAAAACAAAGTTAGTAGAAGGAAAGAAATCATAAAAATCAGAGCAGAAATAAATGAAAAAGAAGTGAAGGGGACTATAGCAAAGATCAATAAAATTAAAAGCTCGTTCTTTGAGAAGATAAAATAGACAAACCATTAACCAGACTCATCAAGAAAAAAGGGAGAAGGCTCAAGTCAATAAAATTAGAAATGAAAATGGAGAAGTTAAACAGACAACACAGAAATACCAACCAACATAAGAGACTACTAAACAACTATATGCCAATATAATGGGCAACTTGGAAGAAACACAAATTCTTAAAAAAGTATAACCTTTCAAAACTGAACCATGAAGAAATAGAAGATTTGAACACACCAATATCAAGAAAGGAAATTGAAGCTGTAGTGAAAAATCTAACAAACAAGAGCCCAGGACCAAATGGCTTCAGAGGTGAATTCTACCAAAAATTTAGAGAAGAGCTAACACCTATCCTATTCAAACTCTTCCAAAAAATTGCAGATGAAAGAAAACTTCCAAATTTATTCTATGAGGACACCATCACGCTGACCCCAAAATCAGACAAAGATGCCAAACACAAGAAAAAAAAAAAAAAACTACTGGCCAATAACACTGATGAACATATATGCAAAAATCCTCAACAAAATTCCAGCAACCAGAACCCAACAACATATTAAAAAGATCATACATCATGATCAAGTGGGGTTTATTCCAGAGGTGCAAAGATTCTTCAATATTTGCAGATCAATCAATGTGATGCATCATATTAACAAATTGAAAGATAAAAACAATATGATTATTTCAATAAATGCAGAGAAATACCTGGAGAAATTTCTACACACATTTATGAAAAAAGCTCTCTAGGAAGTAGGCATAGAAGGAACATCAGTTCTGGTCAGTCGCTCAGTCTTGTCCGACTCTTTGTGACCCCATGAATTGCAGCACACCAGGCCTCCCTGTCCATCACCAACTCCCGGAGTTTACCCAAACCCATGTCTATCGAGTCAGTGATGCCATCCAACCATCTCATCCTCTGTCGTCCCCTTCTCTTCCTGCCCCCAATACTTCCCAGCATTAGGGTCTTTTCCAATGAGTCAACTCTTCTCATGAGGTGGCCAAAGTCTTGGAGTTTCAGCTTCAACATCAGTCCTTCCAATGAACACCCAGGACTGATCTCCTTTAGGATGGACTGGTTGGATCTTCTTGCAGTCCAAGGGACTCTCAAGAGTCTTCTCCTCAACATAATAAAAACCATATATGACAAACCCACAGCAAATGTTATCTTCATGGCAAAAAAAATGATGCATTTTTTTCTGAAATTGGGAACAAGACAAGGGTGCCCACTCTCACCACTGCTTCTCAACATAGTTTTGGAAGTCCTAGCCACAGCAAACAGAGAAGAAAAATAAATAAAAGGAATTCAGATTGGAAAAGAAGAAGTAAACTCTCACTGTTTGCAGATGACATGATCCTCTACATATAAAACCTTAAGGTTCCACAAGAAAATTTCTAGATTTAATTAATGAATACAGTAAAGTTGCAGGATATAAAATTAATACAGAAAAATCCTTTGCATTCCTATACACTAACAATGAAAAATCAGAAAGAGAAATTAAGGAAACAATTCCATTCACCATTGCAACAAAAAGAATAAAATACTTAGGATTAAATTTATCTAAAGAAATAAAAGACTTGTATACAGAAAACTATAAAACACTGATGAAAGAAATCAAAAAGGACACAATAAATGGAGAAATATACTATGTTCTTGGGTTGGAAAAATCAATATAGTGAAAATGAGTATACTACCCAAAACAATATATAGATTCAACACAATCCCTATCAAACTACCAATGGTATTTTTTTCACAGAACTAGAACAAACAATTTCACAATTTGTATGGAAACAAAAAAGACCCTGAGTAATCAAAGCAATCTTGAGAAAGAAGAATGAAACTTCAGACTATACTACAAAGCTACAGTCATCCAGACAGTATGGTACTGGCACAAAAACAGAAATACAGATCAATGGGGAAAAAAAAAAAATAGAAAGTCCAGAGATAAACTGATGAACACCTTATCTTTGACAAAGGAGACAAAAATATACAATGGAGAAAAGACAGTCTTTTCAACAAGTGCTGGGAAAACTGGTCAACTACATGTAAAATAATGAAAATAGAAAACTTTCTAAAGCCATACATAAAAATAAACTCAAAATGGATTAAAGACCTAAAGGTAAGACCAGAAACTATAAAACTCTTAGAGAAAAACTTAGGCAGAGCACTCTCCAACATAAATCACAGCAAGATCCTCTATGACCCACCTCCTAGAGTAATGGAAATAAAAACAAAAAATAAACAAATGTGACCAATTGAACCTAAAAGCTTTTGCACAACAAAGAAAACTATAAGCAGGTGAAAAGATTGCCCTCAGAATGGGAGAAAATAATATCATTGAAACAACTGACAAATAATTAATCTCCAAAATGTACAAGCAGCTCATGCACTCAATACCAGAAAAAACGAACAACCAATCAAAAAGTGGGTAAAATACCTAAACAGACATTTCTCCAAGGAAAACATACAGATGGCTAATGAACACATGAAAAGATGCTCAACTTCCCTAATTATTAGAGAAATACAAATAAAAACCACAGTGAGGTGTCATCTGTCACCAGTGGTGAGAATGACCATTATCAAAAAGTCTACAAACAATAAATGCTGGAGAGAGTGTGGAAAAAAGGGAACCCTCTTACACTGTTGGTGGGAATGCAAACTGGTACAACCACTATGGAGAACAGTGTGGAAATTCCTTAAAAAGCTGGAAATAGAACTGCAATATGACCCAGCAATTCCACTGCTGGGCCTATACCCCAAGGAATCCAGAATTGAAAGAGACACATGTACCCCGATGTTCATTGCAGCACTATTTACAAAAGCTAGGACATAGAAGCAACCTAGATGTGCATCAGCAGGTGAATAGATAAGGAAATTGTGGTACATATACACAATGAAATATCACTCACCTATGGAAAGGAACACATTTGAATCAGTTCTAATGAGGTGGATGAACATGCAGCTTTTTATACAGAATGAAATAAGTCAGAAAAAGAAAGACAAATACTGTATGTTAATGCATATATATAGAATTTATAATGACGGTACCAACAATCTTACATGCAGGGCAGCACAGGAGACACAGATGTATTGAACGGACTTTTGGGTTCAGTGGGAGAATGCAAGGGTGGAATGATTTGAGAGAACACCATTGAAACATGTGCATTACTGTATGTAAAACAGATGACCAGTGCAAGTTTGATGCATGAAGCAGGGCAACAAAAGTCAGACAACCCAGAGGGATAGGGTTGGGAGGAAGGTGGGAGGGGTGTTCAGGATGGGTCGATACATTTATATACGTGGCCATTTATGCTGATGTATGACAAAAACCATTACAATATTGTAAAGTAATTATTCTCCAATCAAAATTAATTGATTGATTAAAAAGCCTGTTGGTCAAAGGAAAGAATCATAAATATCAAGGCAGATAAATGAAATAGATACAAACCACAACCACTGTAGTAAAGAGCAATGAATTTAAAAGCCAGTTCTTTCAGAATATAAGCAAAATTGATAAACCTTTGGCCAGACTCATCAAGAAAATAAGGGAGATGACTCAACTCAATAAAATTAGTAATGTAAAAACAGAAGTTGCAATGGACACCACAGAAGTACAAAGGATCATAAGAGACTACAGCCAGGAAATATACACCAATAAAATGACAACATGGAAGAAATGGACACATTATAAGAATGATGAAGCCTTCTAAGACTGAACCAGATAGAAATATAAAATATGAAGAAACCACTCACCAGTACTGAAATTAACACTGTGATTAAAAATCTATCAAAGTTCCTAATGAGATGGGTTCACAGGCAAATTTTATCAAACATTAGAAAAGAGTTAACATCTAAAAGAGGACATATAATGCTAAGGAATGAGAAACAAGCTCTAGTTCCAAGGATTCTGATTGAAATAATACTATCTTTCACTTTAATTTAGAATATTTAAATTGGTGGAATTTAATGAATCAAAGTGAAGAGACAGAAAGATTTTATCTTCCAGATCATATTATTCACCAAGGAACCTGATTCTGATAAAGCAAAAAAATCATAATTTAAAAATCTTTATTAGAATGATATTTCACAAATATTAAACATCTCAGTTTTTACTGTCTTCTCACAGGATAATTTGAAGAGGCAATAAAGACTAATGATCTTGATTTTTGTCAAGTGTGCCTTTAACTCCCCATACTTATGGAGAAGGGACCACACACAAAAAAGAGATATTCCCCTAAAGGAATTTATATTTTTCTCTTCTCACAGTATATTTTTAAGTGAACACGAATTCAGAGCTGATTTATTTTCTCTGCTACATGAAATTATCAAATTAAGTCACATATTTAATAATGAATAATATAACTTTTTTCAAGATTAAGTGTGAAGAATCCTGCACTTCCAAGTTCCATGCATCACATCCTTCTAAATACGTTCTCCTAGAAATTAGAGAAGTGGGATATGATGAGGATAGACTGCTCTTTTCTCCATGTGATTGAGACTAGTCAATTTTTCCTTTTGTTCAAATCCTAATATAGAATTCCTGAATTAACCAGATTCTTGATAAGACAAAGCTTTTTTTTTGATTTTGAAAGTAGAAAGTCAGTGAGTGAAAACTATATTTAGGTACATAATCATTGAAAATATAATGAGTTCCTGTTGCTATATAAAATATATATCTGTATAATGTTAAGGAAGGAAGAACCCTAAATGCCTATTGCAGTTCTACTTGATCATCTTACAGATGGAAAGAAGCTTTCATATATTTGATTGAAATTACAGCCATGGGTAATTTCTTTGTGAACATGATGATAGATTAAATGTCCTCCCTATTGTATCAGTTAGCTATAAAAGAATAAAAAGAAACACCTGGATTTCTAACCAGGAAAGCCAAATTGTCAGAAAAACATTTTTCTTTCCACTGCCACCCTCATGCTAAAACATGCAATCAACTGAAACGTAAAATGGGTGAAAATCTAGATCATATTTAAATCTGAAATAATGTATTTTATTTATTTTGAATCTATTCTTAGGTACAGGTACACTAAGATGCTTGAGAAGATGAAGTTTAATATGTATGTCAGGCTTCAGAAATTAAAAAAAAATTAGTGGGTATATTCATATCATAGAAATATATACAACTATTGCTATTTAATTCTGGAAGGCATGTAAGAAGCAAAAGAATTCTGAAGAAAAAAACAAGAAAGAACTGATAAAGACAGGCAGTGCAGATAGTTGTGAAAATGTAAATATTATTGAGAGTGGTAGCTGATAAGGTTAATGTAGCATGTTGTTGGGGATTAACATATAATATTAATATTAGTAACTATAGAATGGAGTGGTAACAAAACCACTTGTGGCATGGTAGTAAAAATGATATAGTAGGAAGAGACTCCACTGTAGAATCTTTATGGGTAAATATGAGCTTAGAACCTATCATGTTTTCAAAAAGAGCCTTATAAATATTATAAACACTTTTGTATACTATTTGCTATTGCTTTTGGACTACATCTTGGATAGAATCTTGCTATGGGAGTTGGTGTTAAATTAAGGAGTCAAATTGCTGTATACAGTATAATATAAACTAATGATATAGAAGATGATCTGTAAGATATCTATTTAAAGATTTGTTGTTTTATGGCAAGACTTAACATTGTTCCATATTTGACATTTCTTTCCTTTCAGAAATTTTTATTTCTCAAGTAAGTAATGTGAGTACTTATCAATGCCATTTTGATAATGTATAAAATGCATGCTTCCATTCTTCAAATGGCACACAAAAGATAAAAGCAAACAATGAATTATTTCTGGCATTTTTTACTTAATTTTTGACTCTTGGATTCAAACTACCAAAGGAAGAATGGCTCAGACTAGTGTTTAGCCTTCTTATATGACAAAAGGAAATCTATTTAACTGCCATTGGTGTTTTATTTCTTTGGCCTATGATCAACATAAACAAAAATCAATGCCATTCTGATTGTAAACAGACATGGACATGAACCTCTAAAAGTTTTTTATCTTCCCAGTGTGATTTTTAAAAAGGACAATAGTTAATATTTACTCTTGCATCTATCAGTTGGTTATGGTTTTCCTTTTTTTTTTTTTAACTTTTATTAAAAAGTTTGTAGTATAGGTATAAAAGTAATACTAACATTACCTTTGAGGAAACATTTAAAGTAGCTTATCAAGATCATAGACTCAGGATTTGCTTTCTGTTCTATCTAAAAATAAGCTCCATATTTCTCCTTTGCAGTCTTAATGAACTTAAAAAGAATGATGCACTGATGCAACTGTAATAAACAGTACTGAGAAATTTTTTATAATATATAAATATATCTCAAACTCATTTTGACATATCTCTGTCTCATTTTCACTTGTTGATGAATTAATTAAGAATTTACTATTATCTTGCTGCCTTAGGAAGTACTGCTGTTAATAAAGTTAGAGGATGTGATGGAATTTGAGTAGAACTACTGAAAACCCTAAAGGATGACACCATCAAGGTGCTGCATTCAAAATGTCAGCAAATCTGGAAGACTCACCATTGGCCACAGGACTGGAAAAGGTCAGTTCTCATCCCAATTCCCATAAAGGATAGTACTAAAGAATGTACTAACCATCGGACAATTGCACTCATCTCCCATGCTAGTAAGGTCATTCTTAAAATCCTTCATGCTAGGCTTCAGAGTTATGTAAATAAAGAAATTCCAGATGTCCAAGCTGGGTTTAGAAAATGAAGAGCAACCAGAGATCCACAAGTTGTCAGCATCACTGGATCATAGCAAAAGCTAGGGAATTCCAGAAAAAAAAATCCACCTCAGTTTCATTGACTACACCAAACCCTTTGACTGCATGGATCATAAGAAACTCTAGATAGCTCTTAAAGAGGTGGGAATACTGGACCACCTTACCTGTCTCCTAAGAAGCCTGTATGTGTGTCAAGAGGCAGGAGTTTGAACCCTGTATGGAACAACTGATTGGTCCAAGATTGAGGAAAAAAAGGTACGACAAAGGTGTCTGCTGTCAGTCTGTTAGTTTAATCTATACGCTGAGAATAAAATGAAAAATGTCGGGCTGAATGAGTTACAAGCTAAAATTAAGATAATTGGGAGAAACATCAACAACCTCAGATATGTGGATGATACCACTCTAATGGCAGAAAGAGAAGAGGAACTAAAGAGCCTTTTGATGAGGATGAAGGAGGAGAGTGAAAGAGTCAGCTTAAAACTAAACGTTAAAAAAACTAAGATCATGGCATCTTGCCCCATTATTTCATGGAAAATAGAGGGGGAACATATGGAAGTAATGACAGGTTTGCTCTTTTCGGACTCTAAAACCACTGCGGATGGTGACTACAGCCATGAAATCAGATGATGTTTGCTTCTTGTCAGGAAAGTTATGAGAAACCTAGACAGTGTGTGCGGAGAAGGCAATGGCAACACACTCCAGCACTCTTGCCTGGAAACTCCCATGGACGGAGGAGCCTGACGGGTTGCCGTTTATGGGGTCGCAGAGAGTCGGGCATGACTGAAGTGACTTAGCAGCAGCAGCAGCAGCAGACAGTGTGTGCAGAGACATTACTCCACCAACAAAGGTCCCTATCAGCGAGGATATTGTTTTCCCAGTGGTTACGTGAGGTTGTGAGAGCTGGACTATAAAGAAGTCAGAGTGTTGAGGAAAAGATGACTTTGAACTATGGTGCTAGAGAAGACTCTGGGGGTCCCTTGGAGACTAAGGAGAATTTTTTATATAGTTATTCTGTGTATTCTTGCCATTTCTTCTTAATTTCTTCTGCTTCTGTTAGATCCATACCGTTTCTGTCCTTTATTGTGCCCATCTTTGAATGGAATATTCCCTTGGGATCACTAATTTTCTTGACGAGATCTCTAGTCTTTCCTATTTTATTGTTTTCCTGTTTGTTTTCATTGTTCACATAGGAAAGTTTTCTTATCTTTTCTTTCTATTCTTTCAAACTCTGTATTCAGATAAGTATATCTTTCCTTTGCTCCTTTGCCTTTCACTTCTCTTCTTTTCTCACCTATTTGTAAGGCCTCCTCAGACAACCACTTTGCCTTTTTTTTTTAATAAATTTATTTATTTTAGTTGGGGGCTAATTACTTTACAATATTGTAATAGTTTTTGCCATACATTGACATGAATCAGCCATGGGTTTACATGTGTTCCCCTTCCTGGACCCCCCACCCACCTCCCTCCCCATCCCCTCCCTCTGGGTCATCCCATTGCCCCGGCCCTGAGCCCTTGTCTCATGCATCGAACAAGGAATGGTGTTCTGTTTCACATTTGATAATATACATGTTTCAATGCTATTCCCCCAGAACGTCCCACCCTCACCTTCTCCCTCAGAGTCCATAAAATTGTTCTATGCATCTGTGTCTCTTATTCTGTCTCGCATATAGGGTTTGCCTTTTTGAATTTCTTTTTCTTGTGGATAGACTTGATCACTGCCTCCTGTACAACGTTATGAACCTCAATCCATAGTTCTTCAGGTATTCTGTCTATCAATCTAATCCCTTGAATCTATTTGTCACATCCACTGTATAATCATAAGGGATTTGATTTAGATCACACCTGAATGATCTCGTGGTTTTCCACACTTTCTTCAATTTAAGTCTGAATTTGGCAATAAGAACATCATGATCTGAACCACAGTCAGCTGCCAGTCTTGTTTTTACTGACTGTGTAGAGCTTCTCCATCTTTGGCTGCAAAGAATATAATAAATCTGATTTCAGAATTGACCATCAAATGATGTCCCTGTGTAGAGCCATCTCTTGTGTTGTTGGAAGAGGATATTTGGTATGACTAGTGTGTTACCTTGGCAAAACTCTGTTAGCATTTGCCCTCCTTCATTTTGTAATCCAAAGCCAAACTTGCCTGTTACTCCAGGTATCTCTTGACTGACCATTTGAGCATCCTTTTCCCCTATCATGAAAAGTCCATGTTTATTTTGGAGTTATTTATAGGAGTGGTCAAACAGGAGATGGAAAGAGTGAACATCGATAGTTTAGGAATCAGCAAACTATAATGAACTGGAATGGATGAATTTAATTCAGATGACCATTATCTCTACTATCGTGGATAAGAATCCCTTAGAAGAAATGGAGTAGCCATCATAGTCAGAAAAAGAGTCTGAAATTTAGTACTTGGATGCAATCTCAAAAACGGCAGAATGATCTCTGTTCATTTTCAAGGCAAACCAATCAATATCACAGTAATCCAAATCTATGCCCCACCAGTTAGGAGTGGGCTGCCATTTCCTTCTCCAGTGCATGAAAGGGAAAAGTGAAAGTGAAGTCGCTCAGTCTTGTCCGACTTGTTGCGACCCCATGGGCTGCAGCCTACCAGGCTCCTCCGTCCATGGGGTTTCTAAGGCAAGAGTACTGGAGTGGGGTGCCATTGCCTTCTCCAAATGCTGAAGAAGGTGAAGTTAAATGGTTCTATGAACACCTACAAGGCCTTCTAGAACTAACACCCAAAAAAGGTGTCCTTTTCATTATAAGGGACTGGAATGCAAAAGTAGGAAGTCAAGAAATACCTGGAGTAACAAGGAAATTTGGCCTTGGAGTACAGAATGAAGCAAGGCAAAGGCTGATAGAGTTTTGCCAAGAAAATGCACTGGTCATAGCAAACACCCTCTTCCAACAAGACAAGAGAAGACTCTACACATGGACATCATCAGGTGGTCAATACTGAAATCAGATTGCTTATATTCTTTACAGCCAAAAATGAAGAAGCTCTACAGAGACAGCAAAAAACAAGACTGGGAGCTGACTGTGGCTCAGATCATGATCTCCTTTTTGCCAAATTCAGACTTATATTGAAGAAAGTAGGGAAAACCACTAGACCATTCAGGTATGACCTAAATCAACTCCCTTACAACTATACAATGGAAGTGACAAACAGATTCAAGGGATTAGAAATGATGGACAGAGTGCCTGAAGAATTATGGATGGAGGTTCATGACAGTATACAGGAGGCAGTGAATAAGACCATCCCCAAGAAAAAGAAATTCAAAAAGACAAAACGGTTGTCTGAGGAGACAGTACAAATAGCTGTGCAAATAAGAGTAGTGAAAGGCAAAGGAGAAAAGGAAAGATATACTTATCTGAATAAAGAGATTGAATGAATAGCAAGGAGAGATAACAAAGACTTCCTCAGTGACCAATGCAAAGAAATATAGGAAAACAATAGAATGTGAAAGGCTAGAGATCACTTCAAGAAAATTAGAGAGCAAGGGAACATTTCATGCAAAGATGGGCACAATAAAGGACAGAAATGGTATAGACCTAACAGAAGCAGAAGATATTAAGAAGAGTTGAAAAGAATACACAGAACTATACAAAAAAGATTTTCATTACCCAGATAATCACGATGGTGTGATCACTCACCTAGAGCCAGACATCCTGGAATGTGAAGTCAAGTGGGCCTTAGGAAACATCACTACAAACAAAGCTAGTGGAGGTGATAGAATTCCAGTTGAGTTATTCCAAAACCTAAAAGATGATGCTGTGAAAGTGTTGCACTCAATATGCCAGCAAACTTGGAAAACTCAGTAGTGGCCACAGGACTGGAAAAGGTCCGTTTTCACTCAAGTCACAAAGAAAGGCAATGCCAAAGAATACTCAAACTACCACACAATTACACTCATCATACACACTAGCAAATTAATGCTCAAAATTCTCCAAGCCAGGCTTCAAGAGTACATGAACCGTGAACTTCCAGAGGTTCAAGCTGGATTTAGAAAAAGCAGAGGAACCAGAGATCAAATTGCTAACATTTGCTGGATCATCAAAAAAGAGAGAGAGTTCCATAAAAACATGTACTTCTGCTTTATTGTCTATGCCAAAGACTGGCTGTGTGGATCACAAAAAAAAAAAAAAAAGGAAAATTCTTCAAGAGATGGGAATACCAGACCACCTGATCTGCCTCCTGAGAAATTTGTATGCAGGTCAAGAAGCAACAGTTAGAACTGTACATGGAACAACAGACTGATTCCAAATCGGGAAAGGAGTACATCAAGGCTGTATATTGTCACCTTGCTTATTTAACTTATATGTGGAGTACATCATGAGAAGTTCAGGATTGGATGAAACACAAGGTCAAACCAAGAGAGTTCCAGGGGAAATATCACTTACCTCAGATATGCAAATGACGCCACACTTAGGGCAGAAAGCAAAGAAGAACTAAAGAGCCTCTTGATGAAAGTGAAAGCCAAAAGCGAAAAAGTTGGCTTAAAACTCAACATTCAGGAAACTAAGATCATGGCATCTGGTCCTCTCGCTTCATGGCAAATAGATGGGAAAACAATGACAGACTTTATTTTTTGGGACTCCAAAATCACTGCAGATGGTGATTTCAGCCATGAAATTAAAAGACACTTGCTACTTGGAAGAACAGTTATTACCAACCTAGACAGCAAATTTAAAAGCAGAGACATTACTTTGCCAACAAATTTCCGTTTAGCCAAAACTTTGGTTTTTCCAGTAGTCATGTATGGATGTGAGAGTTAGACTATAAAGCAACCTGAGTGCCGAATAATTGATGCTTTTGAACTGTGGTGTTGGAGAAGACTCTTGAGAGTTCCTTGGGCAGCATGAAGATCCCGCCAGTCCATCCTAGAGAAAAACAGTCCTGAATATTCATCAGAAGGACTGATGCTGAAGCTGACACTCCAATCCTTTGGCCTCCTTTGGGGAAGAACTGACTCATTGGAAAAGACCCTGATGCTGGGAATGAGTGAAAGCGGGAGGAGAATGGGACTGCAGAGGATGAGATGTTTGGATGGCATCACCAACTCAATGGACATGAGTTTGAGTAAGTCCCGGAAGTTGGTGATGTACAGGGAAGCCTTTCGTACTGCAGTCCATGGAGTCACGAAGAGTCAGACATGACTGAGCGACTGAACTGAACTGATAGAAGTTCTTGTAGGTCTTCATAGAACCATTCAGATTCAGCTTCTTCTGCATTCATGGTTGGGATATAGACTTGGATTTCTGTGATATCGAATGGGTTGCCTTGGAAACAAACTGAGCTCATGCTGTCATTTTCAGATGGAACCCAAGTGCTTATGCCTTTTAAAAAAGATAAAATTAAGTTCACCGAGTCTGAAATACTTTTGTAATATGTTTTTCTAAAGAGATTGACTTTATTAATTTATTAAACTCTTAAGAGTTTAACTTTATTAATCAGATTCAAGTACAGAGAACTTGGAGAAAATCTGCTCCTGTTTACCGTTGGGTTTAGCTGCTATGCCATATTAATTGTGCCAAAATGAAAGTAATTTGAAGGTTTCTTATGCTGGGCTTTGAATTATTTTTTATAATTTCAGATTTCATAATAAATTGCAGTGGTTCTAAAAATAGGCTTGGTTTCAGCATCATATTAGTAGTTTTTTTAAATTACTTTATTAGAGCCATGCCTTTGGTCACTTGTATACATTGGGGATGGGAGGAATGTCAGGTGTATGTATTTTTAATAAATGATTTATATGCAGTTAGACTGGGATGCCACATTAATGGCATCACTGATTCAATGGAGTTGAACTTGGGAACAAACTCCAGGAGAGGTGAGGGACAAGGATGCCTGGCATGCTGCATTCCATGGAGTCTCAAAGAGTTGGACATGGTTTGGCAAGTGAACACATGAACATGCAGTTCGAGTGGTGTTGGAAATCAGTGCTGAGTTTAAAAACCAAGGGGAGGGGGCAAAGGAATAAAAATCTTGATAAGCCATTTTAAAAATAAACAATGGAAATTTATTTCTCATAGTTATGGAGGGTGGAAGTCCAAGACTAGGGTGATAGCCTGAGACTGTCTTCCAGGTGAGGACCCTCTTTCATCTTTTCATCTTCTAGTTGTATCTTCACATGGCTGAAGGGCAAGCCAATGGATTTTATTATCACAAATTTGTGCATGTACTGGACCTGGAGTAAAATTTTTTGGATGGGAAAATATATAGTCTTAATTTGACAAAATAAATTATCCAAGGCTAGAGGAATAGTCCTAGCAATCCAAATGTGTTCCTATTTTATGATAATCGTGTTCTACCAGTTCTGAAGCAAAAAGTAAATAGATCTAGAACACTTTTTCTAACCCCAACTACTCATAAATTTACTTCTATTCCTTAATGGGCTTACGAGGCAAATACTTTACACTCTTGAAGGTTAAGAAAACTAGGGTTAATAAGATTACAGAGTAAAGTTGTGCTGTTCCCTTGTCCTTTCAAAAATATTGGATAATATTTTAAACAAAACTTGGAGAAACCAGAAAAAGTGCCTACAGTTGTAGTTCCCAACCAGCCTTGCACAATGCTCTGATATAATCATCTTTTCCTATTAACTAAAATTAACAATCCTTTCTTTGGAACAACAGATACCAGCAGTGTAAGCTGGCCATGGAACCTTTTCTCAATAACACTGGGTAACATAAAATAAAAGGCAACCCACTCCAGTATTCTCGCCTAGAAAATCCCATGGACAGAGAAACCTGGCAGGCCGTAGTCCATGGGGTCACCAAGAGTCGGGTACAACTTAGTGACTAAACCACCAATAAAGAATAGCAGGGAAGGAAATACTGAATGAAGAAAATGCAGACATGCCATATTTATAGGAAACAGTCTGTAGTTGAGGCAACATGAAGGGGGAAAATTGCTTTGTGTTGTCTGGGGAGAAGGAGAGTGTAAAATAAATAACATACATAATATAAAATCATGTGCCTCAAAGAATTTCATTCAGAACTAGGGAAAATTCCTCAGAACTTGATATCTCATTCCTTCCCCCAACACAATATTCCTGAAAATAGCTTGATGACAGGTATCTCACCTCAGTCATAGAATAAAAATTTGGGAAGGATGTCATCCCAGGATCTATAAGGACACTATGTAAGATAAAAATGAAAAAAACAAAAAAATCTATTGAGGGATCACTAACACTGCATTTATTTTCCATAGAGTCATAGTGGATCTGGAAGAGGACTCTCTGTTTCTTGCCTATGAAACATGACCAGTTTCTGGGAATTTTTCTAAGACTGTGGTGGAAAATTCCAGTGTTTCCACAACCTTATTTGATATAAGGAAAAGAGGAGCAGAAATAGAGGAAATATAACCTCTATCCAATTTCTGTCTTCAAGTAATGATGTTCAAGTAAAATTTCCTGGCCAAATCTGGATTTCACCCAGAACCCAAGATGAAAGTGCAGCCAGAAAATGTAGTTTTGAAAACACCAATTATAGATAAATAATTAAAGCACAATCTACAACTAAATGAATTACTATAAAGTAAGCTTGGATTTAATTACCACCTAGAAACTTTAACTGGTTTTTTTTTAACATGAAAATATGCTTGTTTTTATTCACATTGAGAGAGATTCCAATTACGACTATAATGCTATGGCATTTTTGCACATCAAATTGGCAAAAAAGTTTAATTACCTTCAATTATTGGCATAAATATGGCCAAACAGGTGATCAAAATTGTAGACAAGATTGTACAATAGAATAGACCATAAAGGGAAACATTGAAATATCTATTAAAATAATATGCACTTATTCACTGATACAGCATTTCATTTCTAGGACTTCTTTACTACATATATACACATACCTATGAGAATGTTCATTTTTGTATTGTTTCTAATAACAAAATATTGAAACAAAAAGTTGAATAATAATCTAAAAGGGACTGTATAAAGATGTGTTTATAGTACATTATTAAAATGGAATAGCCAATAATGAGAATGAGTCAGCACTGCATGTAATGAACACCTGGCGTAACAGGCAAATTTGGTCTTGGAGTACAGGATGAAGCAGGGCAAAGGCTAATAGAGTTTTGCCAAGAGAACGCACTGGTCATAGCAAACACCCTCTTCCAACAACACAAGAGAAGACTCTACATGTGGACATCACCGGATGGTCAACACCGAAACCAGATTGATTATATTCTTTGCAGCCAAAGATGGAGAAGCTCTATACAGTCAGCAAAAACAAGACTGGGAGCAGACTGTGGCTCAGATCATGAACTACTTATTGCCAAATTCAGACTTAAATTGAAGAAAGTAGGGAAAACTGCTAGTCCATTCAGGTATGACCTAGATCAAATCCCTTATGAGTATACAGTAGAAGTGACAAATAGATTTAAGGGACTAGATCTGATAGACAGAGTGCCTGATGAACAATGGACAGAGGTTCATGACATTGTACAGCAGACAGGGATCAAGAAAATCCCCATGGAAAAGAAATGCAAAAAAGCAAAATGGCTATCTGAGGAGGCCTTACAGATAGCTGGGAAGAGAAGAGAAGCGAAAAGCAAAGGAGAAAAAGAAAGATATTCCCATCTGAATGCAGAGTTCCAAAGAATAGCAAGGAGAGATGAGAAAGCCTTCCCGAGTGATCAAGGCAAAGAAATAGAGGAAAACAACAGAATGGGAAAGACTAGAGATCTCTTCAAGAAAATTAGAGATACCAAAGGAACATTTCATGTAAAGATAGGCTTGATAAAGGACAGAAATGGTATGGACCTAACAGAAGCAGAAGATATTAAGAAGAGGTGGCAAGAATACACAGAAGAACTGTACAAAAAAGATCTTCACGACCCAGATAATCACGATGGCGTGATCACTCACCTAGAGCCAGACATCCTGGAATATGAAGTCAAGTGGGCCTTAGAAAGCATCACTACGAACAAAGCTAGTGGAGGTGATGGAATTCCAGTTGAGCTATTTCAAATCCTGAACGATGATGCTGTGAAAGTGCTGCACTCAATATGCCAGCAAATTTGGAAAACTCAGCAATGGCCACAGGACTGGAAAAGGTCAGTTTTCATTCCAATCCCAAAGAAAGGCAATGCCAAAGAATGATCAAACTACCGCACAATTGCACCCATCTCACATGCTAGGAAAGTAATTCTCAAAATTCTCCAAGCCAGGCTTCAGCAATACATGAACAGTGAACTACCAGATGTTCCAGCTGGTTTTAGGAAAGGCAGAGGAACCAGAGATCAAATTGCCAACATCCGCTGGATCATCGAAAAAGCAAGAGAGTTCCAGAAAAACATCTATTTCTGCTTTATTGACTATGCCAAAGCCTTTGACTGTGTGGATCACAATAAACTGTGGAAAATTCTGAAAGAGATGGGAATACCAGATCATCTGACCTGTCTCTTGAGAAACCTGTATGCAGGTCAGGAAGCAGCAATTAGAACTGGACATGGAACAACAGACTGGTTCCAAATAGGAAAAGGAGTACGTCGTCTGTATATTGTCACCCTGCTTATTTAATTTATATGCAGAGTCCATCATGAGAAACCCTGGACTGGAAAATGATATTGAGTCATCTACAAAATGTATTATGTACATAAATCAAGTTGTATAGTGTGCTCCAACTAGGGTATATATGCAACACACATACAAGTGACATGAATGAAAAATATTTACAGTTTTCTACATAAAGAATGCTATCTTTAAAAGGATATTCACAAACTAGAAAGATAATTGTCTTCAGGATAGAAATATAGTGGTTAGAGAAAAAAAAATTGGATGCAGATTTTATTATAAAACCTTTTACATCATTTGAATTTTGATTCATGAGCACATATAACCTATTAAAAATTTATTTTTAAACTGTTACATAACTCACTTACAAATAAACATTTTGGTTACTATATTTTTTTAAAGTTCTGACCTTTTATTAAAGTCTAGTCAATTTTTTACCTAAATTATAAAATCCACTTTTTATGGATTTTCAATGATTTTGACAAATAAAGATGTATAAGAATCATAATAATCAAAATACAAAGACTATTTCTAATATCCATATGATTATTTAAAGAAAAAATCTTTATCTTCTTTATTCACAAGATGTTAAAAGAATAATCACAAAAAAAAAGAAAAGAATAATCACTAGTTATAAATCATTAAGCATTCAATCATTATGAATGTCCATAGTTGGACATTAATTTTTGTGGATGCAAATATCGTTATTATGGGGTTTTAAAATTTCTGACTTATTTTCTATGCTATCCTCATATGAAGAGGAATAGCAAATCGAGAGCAAGTTTGAAGGTATTATTACATAGAAAGTCCCAATTGATATGCTTTAAAACACTATCTTTTAATGGGAATACCAGACCACCTTACCTGCCTTCTGAAAAATCTGTATGCATGTCAAGAAGCAACAGTTAGAACTGGACATGGAGCAATAGACTGGTTTCAAATCAGGAGAGGAGTACGTCAAGGCTGTATGTTGTCACCCTTCTCATTTAACTTATATGGAGAGTACACCATGCCGAATACCAGGCTGGATGAAGCACAAGTTGGAATTAAGATTGCCCAGGGAAATATCAATAACCTCAGATACGCAGATGACACCACCCTTATGGCAGAAAGCAAAGAAGAACTAAAGAGCCTCTTAATGAAAGTGAAAGAGGAGAGTGAAAATGTTGACTTAAAGCTCAACATTCAGAAAACTAAGATCATGGCATCGGTCTCATCACTTCATGGCAAAAAGATGAGGAAACGGTGGAAACAATGACAAATTTTGTTTTGGGGGAACTCCAAAATCACTGCATATGGTGACTGAAGCCATGAAATTAAAAGACACTTACTCGTTTGAAGAAAAGCTATGACCAACCTAGACAGCATAGTAAAAAGCAGAGATGTTACTTTGCTGACAAAAGTCTGTCCAGTCAAAGCTATGGTTTTTCCAGTAGTCACGTATAGATGTGACAGTTGGACTCCAAAGAAAGCTGAACGCTGAAGAATTGATGCTTTTGAACTGTGGTGTTGAAGAAGACTCTTGAGAGTCCTTTGGACTGCAAGGAGATCAAACCAGTCCACCCTAAAGAAATTAGTCCTGAATATTCTTGGGAAGGACTGAAGCTGAAACTCCAGTACTTTGGCCACCTGATGAGAATAACTGACTCATTTGAAAAGACCCTGATGCTGGGAAAGATTGAAGGTGGTAGGAGAAGCAGACAACAAGATGAGATGGTCAGATGGCATAACCAACTCATGGACATGCGTTTGAGCAAGCTCCACGAATTGGTGATGGACAAGGAGGCCTGGCGAGCTGCAGTCCATGGGGTCGCAAAGAGTCAGCCATGTCTGAGTGACAGATGCTGCCCTGAACTGAGTGCACTAATGCTTCTACAATCAACAACCTTATCCCCCAAACAAGCAAATTCAGATAAATATATTTAGCTAAATTTTCAGTAATATTATACACCTTTTTGAAGTTATCTTTCTGTAGCTCCATTAGTTCAAGTACATATAATTAGTTCCTGCATTAGTGTACATTAGTTATTTCTCCTTCCCACTCTCTACCAGTGTCTCATTCTTTTTTTCTGTCTGCTACACATGCTTTCTCCAGCCCCTGGATATGCTTTATTCAGTCCTAGGGTACTAGTCATAAATCTGTGTTACTAACTCAGAAGTATCACTATTGGTATAAGGATAACACTGGGATTCTATGACTAATCTGCCTTCCTTCTCTAATTTTCTTCTCTTCAATTCAGTTGGTTGCAAGAGTTGGAAAAAATAAGTTTAATTTTATCTTGGTAGAAATCCTTTGTTATTTATGGGATAGTTGTAATATACAGACATTTTATTCCCTCCTTTTAATCATTGCAACAGACAAATGTACTATTTCTTCCTTCCCTTAAAACTTAAATAAAATGGAAAATGGTCAAGAAGGACTTTGAAGCATCTACTGTCTTAACAGAATTGTCCTATGACATCCCTAATGTTTAATGGATTTACGTAGTTTTGTTCCTGAAAATTATTTCCTCCAGTGGTCTTCCTGAGTTTTCTTCTTTGTTGACATTGCTAAGTATTTTCACTTCTTCCATCTACTTAAAAGAATATATTAAACACTGAACAATGATATTTTTGTGAGACATTTAGTAGGGGTGGGGAAGAGGAAGGCTGATTTTTCTTCCTATTATTTCACATAACATATATTAATATATGGAAATCCTTCCTCAGGAAGAACCTAATAAATTCTAGTCTTTGGATCATTACTTTTATTCCTTTCAATGTTGTGGGTAATATAAAAATACATGCTTATTTTAAATTGAACAGCATTGCTATCATTAGAACTTTTTCATAATTCTCTATGGCACCCCAGTCCAGTACTCTTGCCTGGAAAATCCCATGGATGGAGGAGCCTGGTAGGCTACAGTCCATGGGGTCACTAAGAGTCGGACACTACTGAGCAACCTCGCTTTCACTTTTCCCTTTCATGCACTGGAGAAGGAAATGGCAACCCACTCCAATATTCTTGCCTGGAGAATCCCAGGGACGGCGGAGCCTGGTGGGCTGCTGTCTATGGGGTTGCACAGAGTCAGACACAACTGAAGTGACTTAGCAGCAGCAGCAGCATGCAGGCTTTTACTACCCTTAAAGATAAGCTTTGACATATCTCCAGATATCAAAATAATGATCAGTGATTTAAATATTTCCAAAGCACACTAAATATCATAGATATGAGCAAACTTTGATGAGTCTTACTGAATATCAGAATATAAAAGTTTAAAAGTGCTATTTGAGGTCATATAGTACAATTTCCTCACTTTATAGATGAATCAGTTAGACTCAGAAATATGCAACAAAGTAGGGAGTGGAGGCAATAATAAAACTGAGCCTCCACATTCCAAGTCTAAGTTTCTTTTCATTGTAATATTCCTAAATTCACTAATAGTTATCAAAATGAGATATTTAGTATGTTCTGAAAATATATTTCTAAGTACATTATATACCTCATTGTGGTTTTCACTCAAATATGGCTCAGAGTTAAGGAAGATCAGTTGTTTTTTTATTTCTGCTGAAATAACAATCAGAAGGGCTTCCCAGGTGGGTCAGTGGTAAAGAATCTGCTTGCCACGCAAGAGATACCTGCCAAAAAGAGATGCTTGCCAAGCAGGAGACCCAGGTTCAACACCTAGGTCAGGAAGATCCCCTGGAGAAGAAAATGACAGCCCACTTCAGAATTCTTGCTTGAGAAATCCCATGGACAGAGGAGCTTGGCAGGCTGCAGTCCATGTGGTCGCTAAGAGTTGGACATGACTTAGTGATTAAACAGCAGCAGCAACAGCAATCAGATATAACCAAGCTCCTGAAAATTACTACGGAAAAATTTTCATCTGTAGGTCTAAATATGTTCCCTCATTTATATCATCAGTTTCTCATCTACAGTTCCCGTCATTCTACCCTGATAATGATAAATAACCTTTCCTATTTTTTTTTTCCTGAAAAAGATCTTCATGACAGATTATTCATGACAATTTGTACTACATATCAAGGTAAGTGAAACTTTTCTCAGAGTACTAATGCTTTGGAGGAAATCAAAGGTTGTTGGTAAAATATAAGAGGAGGCCCTGTTTTACTCTGAATTGTAATGCTTATTCAAATACAGTATTCTAGAAATGGAAAGAGAACCAAGGATTTTCATAATTCTTTACTAATATTAGATGATAATGGTGATGCTCTGACTACTGAAATATTAAATGAACAAAGTAGAATTAATCATTATTTCAATTTTAAGCAACTTTCTAGTCTTCAGACAAATATGAAATAACAGTCAGTAAAGTAACAGAAATAGAATCAGTTCTTAAGATGAACACTGATTAAATAAAATGATTAGAAATGCTATTAAAATATTACTATTTTCTAGCTGTACTTTCAAAAAATCAGCTGGAATAACTCTAAATAAAACAGCATCTACAATTTTACTTAAATGTATATATGAATATCTTCAGTGGAAAATAGGGGAAATAAATATATGTTATGTATTCTACAAGACAACTGATGTACATGACTTTATTTAAGCTCCAAAGCAAGGAAAGAGTCTCAGAGAGCTCATTTAACCTACCCAAAGTCCCATGGAAAGCAAAAACAAGAAAGAAATAGAATCTGATACCCAGTTAATGTATATATTGATTCCTTCATCCCAAGTGTGACTGTATTTGGTATTAGGCCCTCTGAGAAGATGATAAAACCCTAATCCAACAAGGCTGGTGCCATTAAATAATGGGAAGAGTCACCAGAGCTTACACTCTGGACTGTGTGAAAACACAGCAAGAAGATGACTATCTGGAAGCCAGGAAGAGAACCTTCTAGAAACTGAATTTGCTGACCCCTTGATCTTGGACTTTCTAGGTTCAGGACAGTGAGAAAATAAATTATTCTAATTTAAGCCAACAAATGTATTGGATTTTTGTTATGGTATCTGCAGAAGACTAAAACAAGGTGTAAGAATTGACATGTCTAAGAAATTCCAAGGTATTGTTGATGTTACTGACTCAGGAATCACATCAGGAGTCATTATTAATTGTCTAAATGCAAAAATAACAATGTACACAGTAGTGCTCTATACTAGTGATCATATCCTCACGTTTTCAGAGTAAATTTCTGTCTCCCTGAGGACATAAGTTTAAGTAAATGATCTTGATGATAGTCATCTGCTTTATCTTTAATGAGTTAACAGACTTTGTCATATCTAAAAAACCCATAGACAAGTATTCTCATTTATAGTATCTGCTCTACAAGTAACTTAGTCCTTTTGTTTTATCCCTAAATAGTCTGAAATATTTGTCTATTTATTTATTCAATCCTTCATTGATGTGGGATTAGTAAGTTGTGAATTTTAGGGGTCTGCTTACTTTGTTTTAGATAAATATAAAAAAGTGTACTATTAGATTATACTAACCAACTAAGGTAAGCACTTCTTATTTATAAAAGATATTTAGCAACCATTTTAAATAGCAAAATTAGTCAGTTCATACATTGATTACACATCAACAAATTTTCAAATCTTATGACATTTTAAGAAAATTCATGGAAAAAATGGTTGCGTATTTCTGAGGGTATTCACTATCAGAAAATGAGAACGTTGAACACCCTAAAATAGCAATCCACACCTCCAAATGTTCTATGTATTAAAAAAAATGGTACTAGTAAGGGGGGTACACGATTTTGTTAATTAGGAAAAGAAATTATATCCCAAGAACCTAAGATCTTGAGAATGTCTACATATATACAAAGTGAATTAAGAATTTAACCAATCATTCTGGTGCCTTATCCCACAAGCACTGATATTAATTAAAAATGTAGGGTCTTCTGAGAACTGAGTTAGCTGATTTTGTGGCTTTACTAGTCTGATAAACAATTGTATTTCATAATTCTTGAATTTAATTCACAATGGCAGGTAAAATTCTCCTTTGTAAGTTGTCAGCTAGGGAACTCACTTTAGAAGGAGAAGAAAAAACTCCTAAGAGAAGCAAAAAAAAAAAAAAATGAATCTGGCATGATATTGAAGGCTTTGGAAAACAGATATATTTTTGGTTCAAGAACATTGAAAATGCTATTCATGGTCTCTGAACAATAAGACCATTTTTGTACATGTTTTTTGTACGTGGTTTGCACATGGTGATTACTGATTGCCATCACACTGTTTCTACCTGTCACGAGATATCATTATCCACTTAAGAAATAAAATGCAGAGGGTCCTCATTTTAAAGACTGTCCATCCAAGAGGATATTAACTGCTTAATGAACATGGCACATACAATTATTTTCTCTTTCTTAACAAATAAAAAAGTGTTTGTTTTGTTATCTATTTCTTATCAGAAATTCACATGGAAAATTTCAGAAATAACTATCTAATTATTATTACAAGAAAAAATTATAAATGTGTAGAATACCCCAATCTCTGGAATTTGTGGGCTATAAAGAACGGCTTGAAAGAAATAGTAAATATGCTTCTTAACTTCCAATGAATTGTGGAAAGTGGTAAGTACATGAATTTCAGATTTAAAATCAAGTAAAGGTGTCCAAAACTCTACTGGTACTCAAGTTTCTTTTTGATTTGATGTGAGTAATAATACCATGATTGATTATAAATCTCAACTTAAAAAAACAAAAAAAGTTCAGTGAAGTTTTTTTTTTTTTTTTTAATTTTTTGTCACCCATATGTGTCAGTGCCTATCTAGGTTAAAAGTTTTAAACACTGACAATTAAATTATCTTAATTGATTAGGCAAGTAACAGGCTACAATTTTTAAAAAAAGAACATCTTTCTTATTTCTTTTAAATTATGGATCTAGCAGTTTTCTGGACATACTTTCTAAATTGTACTTTGGTTTCCTTTATAAAAAAAAATTGTAATCTAACAGTACATTACTAAAAAGAAAGGAGAATCTAAGCAGATAAGTGAATCCTGACTACTACTAATGCCACATGGAGAAATCCATTATGATAAAAATGAAAATTGTTTCCAGTTTGAATTGGTGTCTCTGCCAGATTTCACTCAGCTTTTAACTCTGGACAGCAAACAATGATTAAATAAGCAGTATAGTCTCAAAACGAGCTATTGGATAATGATTATTATGTAGAATATAAACCTTACTAAAACTGTAAGGACCAGAATTGTTATTGATGGACCCTGTGAATACTGAAGTGGTTATAAGGCATTGGTTTTTAAAGGTTTTATTTTATCCCATTTTCACTTTTTTTTAATTGTCTCTTCTAGTGACATGAAATCATACTTGATGTACTAAGATTCAAGACCTACTGTTATATTGGCAGAAAACTGTGTTATCTTCCAAAGTGGTTATAGTTTTACTATCTTAAACTATAAATAGTCACATATTATCTAATATAATTAAGAAACAATGGCTCAAACCAACTCCTCTAAAACAAAACAACTTTGGTGGAAGCTGAATTCTACTATATATATATGTATAGCTTATCAACTAATTTAGTTATATAAGATCAACAGTTCCTGTAAAATTTCCCAGGAGTACAGTATCTATTAAAATACCAATGGCCTTTTTTGACAGTACTAAAAGAAATAATTTTAAAATTTGTATGGAAATGCAAAAGATCCCAAATGGCCAAAATAATCTTGAGAAAAAAGAAAAAAGTTGGAGGTATCACACTCCCTGACTTCAATCTATACTGCAAAGTTACAATAATTAAAACAGATACATGGATCAATGGATCAGAATTGAGAGCCCAGAAAGAAATGCACACTTATTTGATCAATTAATCTACCATAAAGGGAAAGTAAGAATATAAAATGGATAAACGACATTCTCTTCAAAGAGTTGTGTTGGGAAGGTTGGACAGCCACTTGCAAAAGAATCAAAATAAACTACTTTCTCACACCACATACTAAAATAAATTAAAAATAGATTAAAGATTTAAATCTAAGACTTGAAATCATAAAACTCCTAGAAGAAAACATAGGCAGTACACTCTTTGACATAGCATTCTTAGCAATAAATATTTGGATATGTCTCCCCAGGTAAGGGAAACATAAGCAAAAAGTAAAGTAATGGGACTACATCAAACTAAAAAGGTTTTCACACAGAGAAGGAAACCTTATCAAAAAACAAAAAGGCAGCCTACTGAATGTGAGAAGATATTTAAAAACAATATATCTGATAAGGGGTTAATATAAAAAAATATACAAAGAACTCATACAACTCAACATCAAAACACAATGAACTCAATTTTAAAAATAAGCACAGGATCTGAATAGACATTTTTTTTTTCTAAGAAGACATACAAATGGCCAACAAATGTATGAAACAATATTCAACATCACTGATTATCATGAAAATGTAAATAAAAATCACAAAGAGATATCATTTCACAACTTTCAAATGGCTATCTCCCTAAAAGACAAGAAATAAAAGCTGTTGAGGATGTGGAGCAAAAGGAACTCTTGTTCACTATGGAATGTAAAATGGTACAGCAACTATTGGCCAACAGTATGCAGATTATTCAAGAAATTAAGTTAAGACAAATATTCATCAATTCTACTTCTGGATATTTGTCTTAAGAAAATGAAAACATTAATTGGAAAAGATGTATGCACTCCTATGTTCATTGCAGTATTCTTTACAAGAACCAGGCTATGGAAGCAACCTTAGTGCCTATCAATAGATGGATGTGGCATGTATATAAAATGACATATCTATAAATCATAGAAAAGAATGAAATCTTGTCATCTGTGAGAACATGGATGGGCCTAGAGTGTATTATGCTAAGTGAAATAAGTCAGGTGGAGAAAAAAAAATAATACAGTAACATTTCACTTAAATGTGGAATTTAAAAGAAACTAAAAAAAAAGAGAGAGAGAGATAAACATAAGAAAACAAGAGAATCAGATCAATAGGACAAACAGATGGTTGTCCGAAGTGAGGGGGCTCAGGGAAGAAAGAAATAGGTGAGAGAGATTAAGAGATTAAGAAGTTTTCCAGGAGTTTGCATTGCAAAACAATTCTATATATTTTGCAGGTGATATTGAGATATTTTTCCAGTATGAAACTTTTCGATGCAACCACCTTGATGTGATTTTTCAAATACAAACATTTTTACTAGGACCAGGAACAAGCCATTCCGTTTTGGGATTTATACAAGATGAAAAAAAAAAACAAAACACTATTTTAGCAAGAGGTAAAGATTGACATGAAAGTGAAGTGAAAGTTGATCAGTCCTGTCTGACTCTTTGCGACCCCATGGACTATACAGTCCATGGAATTTCCAGGCCATAATACTGTAGTGGGTAGCCTTTCCTTTTTCCAAGGGGATCTTCCCAACCCAGGTATCGAACCCAGGTCTCCCTCATTGCAGGCAGATTCTTTACTAGCTGAGACATAAGGGAAGCCCAAAAATACTGGAGTGGGTAGCCTATCCCTTCTCCAGTGGATCTTTCTGACCCAGGAATGGAACCAGGATATCCTGCATTTCAGGTGGATTCTTTACCAACTGAGCTATGAGGGAAGCCCAAAGACTGACACAGATGCTAGGAATACAGTTATTATGTACTTTTCTTATTCATTTTATTAATCATTGTATTAATTTTACTTAACTTATTATTTAATTATTCACTTTCATTGTGTTGCAGGCTTCCCTTGCAGCTCAGTTGGTAAAGAATCTACCTGAAATGTGAGAGACCTGGGTTCGATCCCTGGGTTGGGAAGATCCCCTGGAGAAGGGAAAGGCTACCCACTCTGGTATTCTTGCCTGGAGAATTCCATGAATTTATAGTCCATGGGGTCACAAAAAGTCGTACACAATTGAACAACTTTCAGTTTCATTGTGATGCAGGCTATGTGTGAAGTTATAAGAAGACCTGGTCTCTCTTGGGAGTCAAGTAAATGTTTTGGTTTATTTATTTATTTACTGCAAGATATTTGCTTTACCATATTTTTCTGATTTCTGCTATACATCAGCATGAATCAGCCACAGGTATACATATGTCCTCTCCCTCATGATCCTTCCTCCTATCTCCCACCTCATCCCAGCCCTGTAGGTCATCACGGAGCACTAGGTTGAGCTACCTGTGGCACGCAGCAAATTCCGTCTATTTTACATATGATAATGTATATGTTACCATACTACTCTTTCAATTCTTCCCACTCTCTCCCTCCCATACTTTGTCCACAAGTCTGTTCACTATGTCTGCATCTCAATTGCTGCCCTACAAATATGTTTATCAGTACCATCTTTCTAGATTCCATACACGTATGTTAATGACAATATTTATTTTTCTCTTTATGACTTACTTCACTCTGTACAATAGGCTTTATGTTCATCCACCTCATTAGGACTGACTTAAATGCATTCTTTCATAAAGCTGAGTAACGTTTCATTGTATATATGTACCACAATTTCTATACTTATTCATCTGTTGATTGACACCTAGGCTGCTTCCATGTCCTAGCTAGTGTAAGATGGGCTGCAAAGAACATTGGGGGACATGCATCTCTTTCAGGTATGGTTTCCTCAGGATATATGCCCAGCAGTGGGATTGCTGGGTCATATGGTAGTTCTATTCCTAGTTTTTTTAGGAATCCCCATATCAATTTCCATACTGATTGTATCAATTTACTTTCCCACCAATAGTGCAAAAGGGTTCCCATCCCCACATCCTCTTCAGTATTTATTGTTTGTAAATTTTTTAAATGATAACCATTCTGACCAGTGTGAGGTAATGCTTCATTGTAGTTTTCATTTGCATTTCTCTAATAATGAGTGATGTTGAGCATCTTTTAATGTGTTGTGAATGAGGAGTACAAGGGATTTATATTTCTCTGTGTAAATTTTATATCCTGTGACTTTACTATATTCATTGATTAGCTCTAGTAATTTTCTGTAAATCTTTTTTGGAGAAATGTTTCTTTAGGTCTTCTACCCATTTTTCAATTGAGTTGTTTGTTTTTCTGGTATTGAGCTACATGAGCTACTTGTGTATTATGGAGGTTAATCCTCTGCCAGTTGTTTTCAGAATTCTCCCATTCTGAAGGTTATCATTTAATCTTGTTTATTGTTTTCTTTGCTCTGCAAATACTTTTAAGTTTAATTAAGTCCCATTTGTTTACTTTAACTTTTATTTCCGTTACTCTAGGAAGTGTATCAAAGAGGATCTTGTGATATATGTCAGAGGGCATTGCCTATATTTTCCTCTAAAAGCTTTATCATAACATGTTCTACCTATGTTTTACTCTCAGAGTTTTATAGTTTCTGATCTTACATTTAAATCTTTAATCCATTTTGAGTTTACTTTTGTGTCATGATGTTATAAAGTGCTCTAGCTTCATTATTTTACATGTAGCTATCCAGTTTTCTCAGCACCACTTTTTGAAGAAACTATCTTTTCTCCATTGCATAATCTTGCCTCCTTTATCAAAGATAAAGTGCCCATAGGTGTGTGAATTTATCTCTGGGCTTTCTATCTTGTTCCATTGCTCTATATTTCTGTTTTTGTGCCAATCCCATACTGTTTTAATGACTGTAGCTTTGTAGAATACTCTGAAGGCAGGAAGGTTGATTCCTTCAGCTTCACTTTTCTTTTTCAAGGCTATAATTTTGGCTATTCAAAGTATTTTTTGTTTCCATAGAAATAGTGAAAATTTTTGTTCTAGTTTTGTGAAAAATATCATTGGTTATTTGATAGGGATTACATTGAATCTGTATATTACTTTGGGTATTATAATCATTTTCACAATATTGATTCTTCCAACCTAAGAACATGGTATATCTCTCCATCTGTTTGTGTCATCTTTTATTTCATTCATCAATGTCTTACAGTTTTCTTCATACAGGTCCTTTGTCTCTTTAGTAGGTTTATCCCTAAGTATTTTATTATTTTCGGTGCCATGGTGAATGAGATTGCTTCCTTAATTTCTCTTTCTGATTTTTCATTGTTAATGTATAGGAATGCAAGGGATTTCTCTGTGTTAATTTCATATCCTGTGACTTTACTATATTCACTGATTAGCTCTAGTCATTTTCTGATGGAATCTTTAGGGTTTTCTATGTGTAGTATCATGTAGCTGGCAACTAGTGTGAATTTTACATCTTCTTTTCCAATTTGGATTCCTTTTATTACTTTTTTTTTTTCTCTGACTAGTGTGGCTAGGGCATCCAAAACTATGTTGTATATAGTGGTAAGAGGGGGCATCCTTGTCTTGTTCCTGATTTTAGAGGAAATGTTTTCAGCTTTTCATTGTTGAAAATAATGTCTGCTGTGCATTTGTTATGTGTGTTAGTCACTGAGTCATCTCTGACTCTCTGTAACCCCAAGGACTGTAGCCCGCCAAGGTTCTCCATCCATGGGATTTTCCAGACAAGAATACTGGAGTGGGTTGCCATTTGGTCTTTGTTATGTTGAAATAGGTTCCTTCCATGCCTACTTTCTGGACAGTTTTTATCTTAAATGAGTGCTGAATTTTGTCAAAAGCTTTTTCTGCATCTATTGAGATAATAATATTATTTTTATCTTTCAGTTTGTGGATATGTTGTATCACATTGATTGACTTGCATATTGTGAAGAATCCTTGATCCTTTGCATTAATCCACTTGATCATGGTGTATGATCCATGATCCTTTTAATGTGTTGTTGGATTCCATTTGCTAGAATTTTGTTGAGGATTTCTGCATCTATGTTCATCAGTGATATCGGCCTGTATTTGTGTGTGTGTGTGTGTGTGTGTGTGTGTGGTATCATTGTCTGGTTTTGGAATTAGGGTGATGGTGGCCTTGTAGATTGCATTTGGGAATTTTTTTCTCTACAGTTTTCTAGAAGAGTTTGAGCAGGATAGGTGTTAATTTTTCTCTAAACTTTTGTTAGAAATTGCCTGTGAGGCCATCTGGCCTTGGCTTTTCATTTGTTGGAAGATTTTTGACTACAGTTTCAAATTCAGTGCTTGTGTTTGGTTTTTTCATACTTTCTCATTTTCCCTGGTTCAGTTTTGGAAGAAATGGGAAAGAATTTTGTACCTTTATAAGAGTTTGTCCAATTCTTCCCGCCGTCCATTTTACTGGTATATAATTGCTCATAGTAGAGTTGCTCTTATGATCCTTCATATTTCTTTGACTTCAGGTTTAACTTTTCCTGTTCCAAGTCTAATTTTATCGATTTAAGTCTCCTCCTTTTTTTTTTTTTTCTTCCTGAGTCTGGCTAGTGGTTTGTCAATTTTGTTTAACTTCTCAAAGAACCAGCTTTGCTATTGTCTCCATTGTCTCATTTTTCTTTTTTGCATTTATTTCTTCTCTGATATTTATGATTTTTTCCTTCTACTAAATTTGTTTTTTCTAGTTGATTTAGTTCTAAAGTTATGCTGTTTATTTGACTCTTTTATTTATTTATTTTTTAATCTATTTTTTTTTACTTGACAATATTGTATTGGTTTTGCCATACATTGACATGAATCAACCATGGGTGTACATGTGTTCCCGTTCCAGAACCCCCCTCCCACCTCCCTCACAATCCCATCCCTCTGGGTCATTCCAGTGCAGCAGCCCCGAGCACCGTGTCTCATGCATCAAACCTGGACTGGTGATTCGTTTCACATATGATAATTTACATGCTTCAATGCCATCCTGCTATATCATCCCACCCTCACCCTTTCCCATAGAGTCCAAAAGACTGTTCTATACATCTGTGTCTCTTTTGCTGTCTCGCATGCAGGGTTATCTTTACCAATTTACTAAATTCCATATATATGTATTAGTATACTGTACTGGTATTTTTCTTTCTGTCTTACTTCACTCTATAATAGGCTCCAGTTTCATCCATCTCAGTAGAACCGATTCAAATGTATTCTTTTTAATAGCTGAGTAATATTCCATTATGTATATGCACCACAGCTTCCTTATCCATTCATTAGCTGATGGACATCTAGGTTGCTTCCATGTCCTGGCTATTATAAACAGTGCTGTGATGAACATTGGTGTACACATGTCTCTTTCAATTCTGGTTTCCTCAGTGTGTATGCCCAGCAGTGGGATTGCTGGGTCATATGACAGTTCTATTCCCAGTTTTTTAAGGAATCTCCACACTGTTCTCCATAGTGGTGTACTAGTTTACATTCCCACCAACAGTGTAAGAGGGTTCCCTTTTCTCCACACCCTCTCCAGCATTTATTGTTTGTAGACTTTTGGATAGCAGCCACCCTGACAGGTGTGAAATGGTACCTCATTGTGGTTTTGACTTGCATTTATCTGATAATGAGTGATGTTGAGCATCTTTTCATGTGTTTGTTAGCTATCTGTATGTCTTCTTTGGAGAAATGTCTGTTTATTTCTTTGGCCCACTTTTTGATTGGGTCATTTATTTTTCTGGAATTGAGCTGCAGGAGTTGCTTGTATATTTTTGAGATTAATTCTTTGTCCGTTGCTTCATTTGCTATTATTTTCTCCCATTCTGAAGGCTGTCTTTTCACCTTGCTTATAGTTTCCTTTGTTGTGCAAAAGCTTTTAATTTTAATTAGGTCGCATTTGGTTATTTTTGCTCTTATTTCCAATATTCTGGGAGGTGGGTCATAGAGGATCCTGGTGTGGTTTATGTTGGAGAGTGTTTTGCCTATGTTTTCCTCTAGGAGTTTTATAGTTTCTGGTCTTATGTCTAGATCTTTAACCCATTTTGCGTTTTGTTTGTGTGTATGGTGTTAAAAAGTGCTCTAGTTTCATTCTTTTGCAAGTCGTTGACCAGTTTTCCCAGTACCACTTGTTAGAGAGATTGTCTTTTCTCCATTGTAGATTCTTGCCTCCTTTGTCAAAGATAAGGTGTCCATAGGTGTGTGGATTTATCTCTGGGCTTTATATTTTGTCCCATTGATCTATATTTCTGTCTTTGTACCAGTACCATACTGTCTTGATGACTGTGGTTTTGTAGTAGTGCCTGAAGTCAGGCAGATTGGTTCCTCCAGTTCCATTCTTATTTCTTAAGCTTTGGCTATTCGAGGTTTTTTGTACAAATTGCAAAATTATTTGTTCTAGTTCTGTGAAAAATACCATTTGTAGCTTGAATGGGATTGTATTGAATCTATAGATTGCTTTGGGTAATATACTCATTTTCACTTTATTGATTCTTCTGATCCATGAACACGGTATATTTCTCTATCTATTTGTGGCCTCTTTGATTTCTTTCACCAGTGTTTCATAGTTTTCTGTATATAAGTCTTGTGTTTCTTTAGGTGGATATATTCCTAAGTATTTTATTTGTTTCGTTGCAGTGGTGAATGGAATTGTTTCCTTAATTTCTCTTTCTGTTTTCTCATTGTTAATGTATAGGAATGCAAGGGATTTCTGTGTGTTGATTTTATTCCTGCAACTTTACTATATTCATTGATTATCTCTTGTAATTTTCTGGTGGAGTCTTTAGGGTTTTCTATTTAGAGGATAATGTCATCTGCAAACAGAGATGTTTTACTTCTGCTTTTCCAATCTGGATTCTTTTATTTATGTTTCTGCTCTGATTGCTGTGGCCAAAACTATGTTGAATAGTAGTGGTGAGAGTGGGCACCCTTGTCTTGTTTCTGACTTTCGGGGAAATGCTTTCAGTTTTTCACCATTTAGGATAATGTTTACTCTGAGTTTGTCATATATAGCTTTTATTATGTTGAGGTATGTTCCTTCTATTCCTGCTTTCTGGATGACTTTTCTCATAAGTGGATGCTGAATTTTGTCAAAGGCTTTCTCTGCATCTATTGAAATAATCATATGGTTTTTATTTTTCAATTTGTTAATGTGGTGTATTGCATTGATTGACTTATGGATATTGAAGAATCCTTGCATCCCTGGGGTAAAGCCCACTTGGTCCTGATGTATGATCTTTTTAATATGTTGTTGGATTCTGTTTGCTAGGATGTTGTTAAGGATTTTTGCACCTATGTTCATCAGTGATATTAGCATGTAGTTTTCTTTTTTGTGTGTTTGGCATCTTTGTCAGGTTTTGGTATTAGGGTGATGGTGGCCTCATAGAATAAGTTTGGAAGTTTACCTTTCTCTGACATTTTCTGGAAGTGTTTGAGTAGGATAGGTGTTAGCTCTTCTCTAAATTTTTGTAGAATTCAGCTGTGAAGCCATCTGATTCTGGGCTCTTTTTTTTTTTTTGCTGGAAGATTTCTAATTACAGTTTCAATTTCTGTGCTTGTAATGGGTCTGTTAAGATTTTCTATTTCTTCCTGGTTAAGTTTTGGAAAGTTGTGCTTTTCTAAGAATTTATCCAGTTCTTCCAAGCTGTCCATTTTATTTGCATATAGTTGCTGACAATAGTCTCTTATGACCCTTTGTATTTCTGTGTTGTCTGTTGTGATCTCTCCATTTTCATTTCTAATTTTGTTGATTTGATTCTTCTCCATTTGTTTCTTGATAAGTCTGGCTAATGGCTTGTCAATTTTATTTATCTTCTCAAAGAACCAGCTTTTGGCTTTGCTGATTTTTCTATGGTCTCTTTTGTTTCTTTTGCATTTATTTCTGCCCTAATTTTTAAGATTTATTTCCTTCTACTAACTCTGTGGTTTTTCATTTCTTCCTTTTCTAGTTGCTTTAGGTATAGAGAGTTAGGTTACTTATTTGACTTTTTTCTTGTTTCTTGAGGTAAGCCTGTATTGCCATGAATCTTACCCTTAGCACTGCTTTTAAAGTGTCCCATATGTTTTGGGTGGTTGTGTTTTCATTTTCATTCATTTCTATGCATATTTTGATTTCTTTTTTGATTTCTTCTGTGATTTGTTGGTTATTCAGCAGTGTGTTGTTCAGCCTCCATATGTTGGAATTTTTAATAGTTTTTCTCTTGTAATTGACATCTAATAATACTGCATTGTGGTCAGAAAAGATGATTGGAATTATTTCATTTTTTTGGAATTTACCAAGGCTAGATTTATGGCCCAGGTTGTAATCTATTTCTGGAGAAGTTTCCGTGTGCACTTGAGAAAAAAGTGAAATTCATTGTTTTGGGGTGAAATGTCCTATAGATATCAGTTAGGTCTAACTGATCTATTGTATCATTTTAAAGTTTGTGTTTCCTTGTTAATTTTCTGTTTAGTTGATCTATCCATAGGTGTGAGTGGGGTATTAAAGTCTCCCACTATTATTGTGTTATTGTTAATTTTCCCCTTCATACTCTTGAGGTGAGCTTTTATTGCTATAAAATTCCCTTTTAGAACTGCTTTTACTACATCCCATAGGCTTTAGATGGTTGTATTTTCATTGCCATTCATTTCTAGGTGTTTTTTTTTTTTCCTTTTTGATGTCCTCAGTGACTTGTTGGTTATATAGAAGTGTGTTGTTCAAAAACAATGTGTTTTTGTTTATTTATAGCTTTTTTTCTTCTTGCAGTTGATATCTAACTTCACAGCATTGTGGTCAGAAAAGTTTCTTGATATAATTTAAATTATCTTAAATTTACTGAAACTTGATTTGTGACACAAGATGTAATCTATCCTGGAGAATATTCCATGTACACTTGAGAAAAAACTGTATTCTGCTGTCTGGGATTGGAATATCCTGAAGACAACAATCAGGTCCATCAAGACTGACATGTGGTTTAAGGATTGTGCTTCCTTATTAATTCTCTGTCAGGATGATATATCTATTGGTGTAAGTGAAGTGTTACAATCCCCTATTATTATTGTGTTAAAGTAAATTTCCTCTCTTACGGTTGTTAGAAATTTCCTTATGTATTGATATTGAGGTGTTCCTATGCCGGGTGTATAAATATTTATATTGCTATATCTTCTTTTTGGATTGACCCCTTGATCATTATGTAGTATCCTTCCTTAGCTCTTGCAATAATTTTTATTTTAAAGTCTATTTTTCTGATATGAATATTGTTACTCCCAGTTTCTTTTGATTCTCATTTGCATGGAATATCATTCTCCATTCCCTGACTTCCAGTTTATATGTGTCTGCAGTGGGTCTCTTGTAGGCAGCATATATATGGGTCTTGTTTCTGTATCCATTCAGCCACTCTGTGTCTTTTGGTTGGGGCATTTCATCCATTTACATTGAAGGTAATTATTGATGTGTATGTTCCCACTGTCATTTTCTTAATCATTTAGAATTTGTTTCATGGGTCTTTTCCTTCTCTTCTGTTTCTAGCTAGAGAAGTTCCTTCAGCATTTGTTGTAAGACTGGTTTGATGATGCTGAATTCTCTTAGCTTTTGCTTGTTTTAAAGATTTTGATTTCACCTTCAAATATGAATGAAATCCTTGCTGAGTAGCATAATGTTGGTTGTGGGTGCTTCTCTTTCATCACTTTATATATATCCTGTCACTCTCTTCTGACCTACAGAGTTTCTGTTGAAAACTCAGCTATTAGCCTTATGCAGATTCCTTTGTAAGTTTTTACTTTTCTCTTGCATCTTTTAATATTTTTCCTTGTGTTTAATTTCTGTTAGTTTGATTAATATGTGCCTTGGTGTAATTCTCTTCGAGTTTATCCTGTATGGGACACTCAGTGCTTCTTGGACTTTGGTGGCTATTTCTCCTCCCATTTTAGGGAAGCTTTCAACTGTAATCTCTTCAAATATTTCCTCATGCTCTCTTTTTCTCTTCTTTTTCTGGGACTCCTATAATTTAAATGTTGATATATTTAATACTGTCCCAGAAGTTTCTGAGACTATCCTCCATTCTTTTCACTCTTTATTATGTTTCTGAGATGGCTGGATGGCATCACCGACTCGATGGACATGGGTTTGGGTAGACTCCGGGAGTTGGAGATGGACAGGGAGGCCTGGCGTGCTGCGATCATAGTGTCGCAGAGTCAGACACGACTGAGTGACTCAACTGAACTGAACTGATGCTTCTTAGCAGTTATTTCTATCATTTTTATCTTCCAGCTCACTTACCCATTCTTCTGCCTCAGTGATTCTGTTATTTATTCTTTCTAGAGCATTTTAAATTTCAGTTATTGTGTTCTTTGTCAAGGTTTGTTTATTCTTTATTTCATCTGGGTCTTTATTAAATGTATTAAATGTTTCTTGTATTTTCTCCATTCTATTTTTGATATTTTGAAGCTACTATCATTTTCGTAATTATTTTTCATGTAAGTTCCCTATTTCCTCTTCATTTGCTAGATATTGTCATTTTTTTTACCTTGCTCCTTCATCTGCAACAATTTTTTTGTCATTTCATTTTTTTTTTTTTCTGATGGGTAGGACTATGTTCCTGTCTTACTAGTTGTTTGACCTGAAGTTTCAGCAGTAGACTTTGCAGGCATTTTGGTAGAGCTGGGTCTTGGCTTGAGATGCAGGTCTCTGGGACACCTCACTCCAATTAATATTTCCTGGGGATTGAGGTTCCTTGTTGTTCCAGGAGTTCAGATTCAGCATACCTGCCTCAGAAGTTCAGACCTGATCTCTTGGCTATGAACCAGGTTACCACAAGCTGTGGAATGCAGGGAAAAAGAAATGTATATATATATATATATTAAATGGGAACAAATAAAGAGAGCAGAAAAAAGGAGAGAGAGAGAGAAGTAAAACAATCACAAAGAATAAATAGATTATCCAAGAAGGGTAAAACCAAACTCCAGTAGCAAAGAGAGAGAAGAAAAGTAAGAAAAATGAAAATAAGAGGGAACAGAGTAATAAATGAGATTAAAAATGATAGAATAAGTTTAGAAAACAGAAACATTAGAAAAAAGAATATGTACAAAACAACCACTGGAGGGTAAAACTGAACTCCCACTTGCAAATAGTTAAAAAACAAAAGGTAGAAAAAACCTTTGGTAGGCCTGTAAAAAGACTTAGGTCCTGGAGGTGGAGGGTTGTCCCTGGAGGGTGGAGGGCTTGGCCTGGAGGGATGAAGGAGCCTGGGAATGAGAAGAGGGCCTTGGAAGGCGGGGTGGCCCCAGTCAGCAGAGGGGAACCCTGGGGCGGGGCACAAAGGGACCAGTCCAGAGTGCAGATGGGTTCTCCAGAGGGATGAGGGGTCTCTCCAGAGGGTGAGGCCCAAGAGGGAAGAGGAAACTGGAAGGCAGAGGGTGAAGGAGGGTCTGAGGGTGGCTCTGGAGGGTGGGCTGGCCAGGGGGGTGAATATGGTCCTGAAGGGTGAAGGGCTCAGCCTGCGGGCCTTAAGAGCCTGCCCAGGGCTGAGTGGGTGGAGGATCACAAGGCAGTTCCCTGTTCCTGTATCCCCTCATGAACCTCCCCACTCCCTCTCATATCCCAATGACCCAATCAGGGAGAGGGGTCCCTGAAGACCAGAGGGCATCAGGAAGGGTGGAGGGCAGAAGTCTCAGCCAGAAAATAGAGAGGGTGCTGAAGGAAGAGGAGGCCCCTTAGGGCAGTGGCCCTGGCCCTGGGGCTCCAGAAGGCTACCTGAGGCCAAGTTAAAGGGAAATCCAAGGGACTTTCCCAATGGACCCTCTGTCCCCCTCAGGGGTCCCTCCCCTTCCCAGACAAACAGGTATTCTGTTCCAGGCACCCAATGAGGCCCAAACTACTGAAAGGCAATGAGGTCACTCCTGGCACCCAAATCACTCCCCCTCTCTCAGCAGCATCTCCACACTGGTCCTCTTCCCTAAACCCTTTCCCACTACCCCTGTACCTGATTGACCCTGGGGCTCCTCCTGTCTGCTTGTCTGCTGTAGGTCCCCCACTAGCACCTGGTAGATATTCTAGGCCTAGAGAGACAAGGACTCCTTGTCTTCCATCACTGCCATCTTGGCTCCAGTATCTTGGAAATATTAATGGAAAAAAGTAATGTTCATTATGAATTCACAAGAATTAGGAGGAACTCACCTAGGTAAAGGATTGGCAACAGCATTCCAAATACAGACAGAATATATGAGGACCCTAGAACAGGAAGAATGATGAATTATTTAATGAACTGAAATAAAACATTAAGGCAACAGCAGAGACAAATGGATCTCATGCGGAAAGCAAGGGTATGATAAATGATATAGGGGTATGAATCTACATTGAGGATTTTGATCTCTATTCTAGAAAAGTTGGGTAACTACTGACTACTTTAGTAGGAAAGTTAGATGACTTGTACTTTCAATGGAAGAAACAAACAGAGTGTATTAATGTATTTGGAGAAGCCAGTTGGAAGTCTTTTGGGTCAGAGACTAAGGGAGGTTGTACTGGGTGTTGGTGAAGGAAACAGAGAAATGGGTATCTTTGAGCAATAATCATCTACAGAAAGTGCTTACTGGGATATATTAGAAAGGCAGACATCTTAGAAGATTGTTAGGGTTATTTCAGGAGCTATTATATGAATTAGAGAGTAATAATCTCTCTAATAGAGCTAGTATGATTTTAAAGGTAGCATCTTAGTGATTCTAATCCTAGCTCCATCATTTATCAGCTGTGAAAATGTGTTAGTCGCTCAGTCGTGTCTTAACACATTCCACAGCTGATAAATGATGGAGTTAGGATTAGAATCAACTACAGATGCTACCTTAAAACAACAACAACAACTAGGTCTATCAGAGAGATTATTACACATCTGTAGTGGGATTGGGGGCTGAGGAAATAAATTATGAATTTGAAATCCCTATGAAATGTTCAAGTGAAATCGTCAAGTAGGCAATTGAATGTGTGGGGCTGAAACCAAGAGGAGAGATTTAAACTGGAGCTATACTGATATGTACTACTATATGGGATTCACCAAATTCCAAGCATTCTTCTAAAACCTTACATGTACTAACTATTTAATCATTACAACAACACTATGAGGAAGCTATTATTATTACTTTTAGTTTGCAGAAGAGGAAACTGAGTCAGGGAGATCTGGAGCAACTTGCTTATCATTACAGCAGGAGTAAGTAGATGTGGAGAAAGGAGTTAGCAGCAGACCTGGAATCTCTACCCTCTCTTTACACCTCAAGAAAGAAAGGGAAGATTTAATTTCATTGCATATATGCTAATTAATGACAGACTTCCTGGCAAGCACACTAGTAGTGTTTGCTGACTGGAGATCCCTTATCTATGTAATGCTTTTAGGAGATTTACCTGGCCTTCCTAGGTAAAGGATCTTCCTAGGCTGACTTCAGTTCAGTTCAGTTCAGCCGCTCAGTCGTGTCTGACTCTTTGCGACCCCATGAATCACAGCACATCAGGCCTCCCTATCCATCACCAACTCCCGGAGTTTACCCTAACCCATGTCCATTGAGTCGGTGATGCCATCCAACCATAAACAACCTGAAATCTATGGTTCTGTGAGCAGGTTTCCATGGAAAATGTACCATAAGCTATATCACTGCTATGTATAAAATAAAGAAGTTTTGTTATTCTTATTTGAGTAGGTAATACATACATGCACATCATTTATATTTCTAAGAGATTTTTATGTGTTTGTATATGACACATATGTCCTAATGTGATCAGAAAGAATGTGAGAGCTAGCTGTGGCAGTCTGAATTTCTCCTTGCTTCTCTTATGCCTTGTGAATACTTGTATACATGAACATAGCATGTAGGACTACCTTTATGAAAAACAACAAAATTTGAAAATTAGATCAAGGAGGATGAGCTGGCCAAAGAATCTGAACAGTAGTTATCAAAGAAATATGATAAAACTACAGGAAAATATGATGTCACAGAAACCAGAAAATGAGACTGATATTTAACCAATCTCTTAGCCTCATCTGATTGTTGAAACTCTCTCCTAACCCTAGTGTGGTATTGAAGATGAGGTTGGGTTACAGATGGTTAGGAACAAAGATTAGTGTGGGTAACAGATAAGTATAAGGATAAATTTCAGGGAAGTGTGTAGAGATCAGAGAGAAGGATTGGTCAGAGTTGAGATAAGGGAGGATATAGAAGTTTGACACTGCCCAAGTTGACTATGTATAAGCAGTTTATATGTGTACAAGAGCAGCTTACTTTAGAAAAGCTCTTCAATAATTTTAAGTATAGTGTTTGTTCATTTTGTAACAATTTTCTGATAGCCTGAGTGATTTGCCTATCACATTCACTAATTACTTTACAAGCATTATGATGGCCACACTTATTTTCTTTCCAATAATAATTTCAGAATACTAATGGATTTTACTTTATTTTCTCTTTGAAAATCTAGATGACAAACTACTATTTCTTTGTAAGCTTCCTAATGCAGTAATTTTGCTTGATTGAATCTATATTAGGTACTGAATTAGAATGGAGAGGAGAAAAATGTAATAAAATATCCCTTAAAACTAACTGTCAACTGTACAAACACCTTCACATTACATATTTTTTCTGCTGTTTCAGTAAAATAGATTGCCATAAATAAACTTAAAAATAGTGGTTTTAAGATAAGTATCTAAGATTAAATAACCCAATCAAATATGGCAATATATTCTTCTGGTTTGTAAATTTAACAGATTTATAAAAATTCTAAAATGACATAGAAATGAGGAGAATAAAAAAGAGATATTGTAATGGGTGAGGGTCAGAGATATGCCAGATTATCTGGTAATTAAAAAATAACCATTTTGATTTAATTATGTCAATATTTTACATTCAGTCCAGTTCACTCACTCAGTCATGTCCGACTCTTTTCGATCCCATGAACCACAGCACTCCAGGCCTCCCTGTCCATCACCAAGTCTAGAGTCCACCCAAACCATGTCTATTGAGTCAGTAATGCCATCCAACCATCTCATCCTCTGTTGTCTCCTTCTCCTCCTGCCCTCAATCTTTCCCAGTATTTTCCAATGAGTCAGCTTTCTGCATGAGGGGGGCAAAGTACTGGAGTTTCAGCTTCAACATCAGTCCTTCCAATGAACACCCAGGACTGATCTCCTTTAGGACGGACTGGTTGGATCTCCTTGCAGTCCAAGGGACTCTCAAGAGTCTTCTTCAACACCACAGTTCAAAAGCATCAATTCTTCGGCACTCAGCTTTCTTTATAGTCCAACTCTCACATCCATACATGGCCGCTGGAAAAACCATAGTCTTGACTAGATGGACCTTTGTTGACAAAGTAATGTCTCTGCTTTTAATATGCTATCTAGGTTGGTCATAACTTTCCATTTAAGGAGCAAGCGTCTTTTAATTTCATGGCTGCAGTCACCATATGCAGTGATTTTTGGAGCCCAGAAAAATAGAGTCAGCCACTGTTTCCACTGTTTCCCCATCTGTTTGTCATGCAGTGATGGGAGCGGATGCCATGATCTTAGTTTTCTGAATGTTGAGCTTTAAGCCAACTTTTTCACTCTCCTCTTTCAATTTCATCAAGAGGCTCTTTAGTTCTTCTTCACTTTCTGCCATAAAGGTGGTGTCATCTGCATATTTGAGGTTATTGATATTTCTCCCAGCAATCTTGATTCCAGCTTGTGCTTCATGCAGCCCAGCATTTCTCATGATGTACTCTGCATATAATTTAAATGAGCAGGGTGATAATATACAGCCTTGACGTACTCCTTTTTCTATTTGGAACCAGTTTGTTGTTCCATGTCCAGTTCTAACTGTTGCTTCCTGATCTGTACACAGGTTTTTCAAAAGGCAGGTCAGGTGTTCTGGTATTCTCATCTCTTTCAGACTTTTCCAGTTTGTTGTGATCCACACAGTCAAAGGCTTTGGCATAGTCAATAAAGCAGAAATAGATATTTTTCTGGAACTCTCTTGCTTTTTTGATGATCAAGCAGATGTTGGAAATTTGATCTCTGTTCCTCTGCCTTTTCTAAAACCAGTTTGACCATCTGGAAGTTGTAAGATATAATTTTCTTAAAAGTGACTATATCAAGACTGCTAAATCAAAATAGCTGTCACCAAAATGGTCTATGGAAAACTCTTATAGCATGCAATAGTAGATATTAAAGAAAGTTCTTGTGCTAGTCGTTTTGTGATACTCTGAGAGATAACAGTTCTATGTTCCAATTATTTTGAGAAATACTGCATACTACCACTTTCTTACACCCACTTGCAGTTTTGAGTGTGCACAAATTAAGGTTATGAAAAATATTTTTGTAGTCTATTTCAATTAATTTGCACCAATATTTCCAGGGTTAATTTATTATGAGCTCTGAATATGTGTGTTTATAAAATGTTATTGATATATGTTTTTAATTTTGTTTTTGGTTTTTAATCTAACTTATGTATTTTTGTGAAATATAGTTAATTTATAATTTTATGTTAATTACTGCTATACAGCAAAGTGATTCAGTTATATGTATGCACAAATTTTTTTAAAAATATTATTTTCTATTAGGGCTTATCACAGAATATTGAATATAGTTATCTGTGCAGGACCTTGTTGTTTGTTCATTTTACATATAAAAATTTACATCTGCAAATACAAACCTCCCACTCTATCTCTCCCCCAAGCTTCTCCCCCGTGGCAACCATGAGTCTATTCTCTACTTTCATGATACTGTTTCTATTTCATAGATAAGTTTATTTTATGTTTTAAATTCCACATATTAGTGATAGCATATGGTATTTGTGTTTCTCTTTCTGACTTACTTCACTTAGTATGATAACCTCTAGCTGCATCCATGTTACTGTTCTTTTTTATGGTTGAGTATTATTTGATTGTATATATGTACCACATCTTCTTTACCTGTCCATCTGTCCACCTAGCAATGGACATTTAGTTTCTTTCCATATCTTTGTTATTGTGAATAGTGCTACTATGAATATAGGGGTGAATGTATCTTTTTGAATTACAGCTTTGTCCAGATATATGCCCAGGAGTGGGACTGTTGGATCATATGGTAATTCTATTTTTACTTTTCTGAGAAAACTTCATTCTGCTTTCCACAGTGACTGAACCAACATATATTCCCAACAACAGTGTTCCCTTTTCTTCACACTTTCTCTAGCATTTATTTGTAGGCTTTTTAATGTGTTGCTGATATTTGCTCATATTTATTTAGCATTTATTTCATCCAAAGCATTATGCTGGCTGAATTCCACCTCAGCTCTGACTGGATTGTCAACCACAAATTGGCACTTGCTGTGGGTGCATGCCATCTACCTCTACAAGGATTAAACCATATTAAATCAGCTGCTGACCTCCAACACCCCTAAAAGTTCAGGGTGGAAAACATAAACAAGATACTCTGTGCTCCAGGAAACTGGCAGGACAGATCTTTAGATAAATTAGATATTCTCAGGAGGTGATTTTATGAGCCCAATTCTTGTATCTTCTCATATCTAGTAAAGTTCTAAAATCCTTCATGGTGATGATTGTTTCTTATGACTAGCAGAAAGTTCATGAGACCAGCATGAGCTTTCTACAAAAATATGTGCTTGATTTCATGTACTCCCCCCTTGACAAAAATACATATATATTGTCCTTTCCCACTACCTCTTTGGAACAGTTTCTCCGAGTTATCTGAGATGCTGTCTCCTGGTCTTCACTGCTCATATTGCCCTAAATAAAACTTAACTCACAACTCTCACCTTGTGACTTTTTTTTTTTTTAAGTAAACAGTTATAGCAACCAACAAAGTGACCCAGAGCAGACTTCCTTCCTTTGCCTGAATTCTTTGAGGAACTGGAGCCTTGGTACTGGCAGCGGCCCCTTTTGCCCATCTGCCTCCTGGAGAAGTCCAGATGAATTTGGGTAAGTCTCTCCTGGTTCTCAGATCTCCCATACTGTTTGAAGATCCTGAATTTTATTTGGTGGTGGAGCAAGTTGCCTGTGCCTTCCCAGTTGAAAGATATTGGGTGGGGGCAGTTTAAATATACTGGGGCATAACCACTCATTGTGGAGCAGGAAACAGCAACCCACTCCAGTATTCTTTCCTGGAGAATCACATGGACAAAGGAACCTGATGGCCTACAGTCCATGAGGTCGCAAAGAGTTGGACACAACTGAGCGACTAATGTGCACACACAAACAACCACTCATTGCCTAGACACTCAATGGGTCTCAGTTGAAAGATACCAAAGAATACCCTTCCAGTGGAAAGATACTGGAGGAGGCGGCTGGTTGAAAGATATCAGGGGACTATCCAGCCAGTGGAAAGGTACTGGGTAGGACTTAACCAAGGAATATTTGCCCAGTTGGAAGATACTGAGGGGAGGGACTAGTTGAAAAAATACTAGGATTTGCTCAGTTGTAGGAGACTGAGTGGTCTTGGTTCACATGGTTCATTAAGAAGCTGATCTGATGTTTTGCCTTAAAATAACTTTTTCAGGATAAAAGTGAAGCTATTATATGAAAGCTTTGCTCCCCCAAAAAGGGACTAGACACTTCTGGCTACATACAGTTTTCTCAGGTGAGTGAGAAGTTTACGGGAGTGGTAGAGGCTTAATCTTCATACTGTGCAGTATTCCCATAGGAAAACCCACTCATTAATTAAAACCATTGCTCATCTGGGGATCACAAATAAAAATGGTCCCTCCAGCAATCTGAGCAACCACAGTGGTCGTAGACTGCTGGAGGGAAAATCCGAGGCACATAAGATGAGCTGAAGTGACTCTGGGGTGTCACCTACAGGGGTTAAGCTCACAGACAGCACACAGGCTCATCACACAATTTCACAAGTGAATTTTATCCCTGACAAATTCAATTTAAAATGGAAAATAGACTCTCTCTAAAACAAAAATGAGAAGTGTCAGAAAGTCAACCTGTAACACCCCAATCAGATTCATGTACAATACGTACAGAGATAATACTTGAAAATAACTGGTTAATTGGGGACATTATACTAAAGGAGATCTCAAACTAAAATGGCCAAATTGAGGTTCTTTTGATATTCCAAAATTTATATTTTCGCACACAAAATTAAAAAAGGCCAGCTGTAAGATCAAACAGAGCAAATAGAATGTTTGCTTTGATAGATATATTCAGTTTAGTTCAGTTCAGTCGCTCAGTCGTTTCTGGCTCATTGCCACCCCATGAACCACAGCACACTAGGCCTCCCTGCCCATCATCAACTCTTGGGGTCCACTCAAACCCATGTCCATTGTGTCGGTGATGCCATCCAACCATTTTATCCTCTGTCGTCCCCTTCTCCTCCTTCCCTCAATCTTTCCCAGCATCAAGGTCTTTTCAAATGAGTCAGCTCTCCGCATGAGGGGGTCAAAGTATTGGAGTTTCAGCTTCAACATCAGTTCCTCCAATGAACACCCAGGACTGATCCCATTTAGGATGGACTGGTTGGATCTCCTTGCAGTCCAAGGGACTCTCAAGAGTCTTCTTCAACACCACAGTTCAAAAGCATCAATTCTTTGGCACTCAGCTCTGTTTATAGTCCAACTCTCACATCCATACATGACCAATGGAAAAACTATAGCCTTGACTAGAGGGACCTTTGTTGACAAAGTAATGTCTCTACTTTTTAATATGCTATCTAGGTTGGTCATAACTTTCCTTCTAAGGAGAAAGCATCTTAACTTCATGTCTGCAGTCATCATCTGCTGTGATTTTGGAACCCAGAAAAATAAAGTCAGTCACTGTTTCCACTGTTTCCCCATCTATTTGTCATGCAGTGATGGGACTGGATGCCGTGATCTTAGTTTTCTGAACGTTGAGCTTTAAGCCAACTTTTTCACTCTCCTCTTTCAATTTCATCAAGAAGCTCTTTAGTTCTTCACTTTCTGACATAAAGGTGATGTCATCTGCATATATGAGGTAATTGATATTTCTCCCAGCAATCTTGATTCCAGCTTGTGCTTCATCCAGCCCAGCATTTCTCATGATGTACTCTGCATATAAGTTAAATAAGCAGGGTGACAATATACAGCCTTGACGTACTCCTTTTCTTATTTGGAACCAGTCTGTTGTTCCATGTCCAGTTCTAACTGTCGCTTCCTGACCTGCATTCAGGTTTCTCAGGAGGCAGGTCAAGTTTTCTGGTATTCCCACCGTTTTCAGAATTTTCCACAGTTTATTGTGATTCACACAGTCAAAGGCTTTGGTATAGTCAATAAAGCAGAAATGGACGGGTTTTTTTTTTGTTTGTTTGTTTGTTTTTTTTTTGGAGTTCTCTTGCTCTTTTGTTGATCCAGTGGATTTTGGCAAATTAATCTCTGGTTCCTCTGTCTTTTCTAAAACCAGCTTGAACATCTGGAAGTTCATGGTTCAGGTATTGCTGAAGCCTGGCTTGGAGAATTTTGAGCATTGATTTTCTAGCATGTGAGATGAGTGCAATTGTGTGGTAGTTTGAGCATTCTTTGGCATTGTCTTTCTTTGGGATTGGAATGAAAACTGACATTTTCCAGTCCTGTGTCCACTGTTTAGTTTTCCAAATTTGCTGACATATTGAGTGCAGCACTTTCACAGCATCATCTTTCAGGATTTGTAATAGCTCACCTGGAATTCCATCACCTCCACTGGCTTTGTTCGTAGTGATGCTTCCTGAGGCCCACCTGACTTCACACTCCAGGATGTCCAGCTCTGGGTGAGTGTGAGTGGTCACACCTTCATGATTGTCTGGGTCATGAAGATCTGTTTTGTACAGTTCTTCTGTGTATTCTTGCCACCTCTTCTTAATATCTTCTGCTTCTGTTAGGTCCATACCATTTCTGTCCTTTATTGTGACCATCTTGCATGACATGTCCCCTTGGTATCTCTAATTTTCTTGAAGAGATCTCTAGTCTTTCCCATTCTATTGTTTTCCTCTCTTTCTTTTCATTGATCGCTGAGGAAGGCTTTCTATCTCTCCCTGCTATTCTTAGAACTCTGCATTCAAATGGGTATATCTTTCCTTTTCTCCTTTGCCTTTCTCCTTTCTTCTTTTCACAGCTATTTGTAAAGCCTCCTCAAACAGCCTCCATTTTGCTTTTTGCAGTTTTTTTTCTTGGGGATGGTCTTGATTCCTGTCACCTGTACAATGTCACAAACCTCCATCCATAGTTCATCAGGCACTTTGTCTATCAGATCTAGTCCTTTAAATCAATTTCTCACTTCCACTGTATAGTCATAAGGGATTTGATTTAGTTCACACCTGAATAGTGTAGTAGTTTTCCCCACTTTCTTCAATTTAAGTCTGAATTTGTCAATAAGTTCATGATCTGAGCTGCAGTAAGCTTCTGGTCTTGCTTTTGCTAACTGTATAGAGCTTCTCCATCTTTGGCTGCAAAGGATATATCAATCTTATTTTGGTATTGACCATCGGGTGATGTCCATGTGTAGGTCTTCTCTTGTGTTGTTGGAAGAAGGTGTTTTCTATGACCAGTGCGTTCTCTTGGCAGAACGCTGTTGCCCTTTGCCCTGCTTCATTCTGTACTCCAAGGGCAAATTTGCCTGTTACTTCAGGTGTTTCTTGACTTCCTACTTTTGCATTCCAGTCCCTTATAATGAAAAGGACACCTTTTTTTGAGTGTTAGTTCTAGAAGGTCTTGTAGGTCTTCATAGAATCGTTCAACTTCAGCTTCTTCAGCATTACTGATCGGACATAGTCTTGGATTATCATAATATTGAATGGTTTGCCTTTGAAACGAACAGAGATCATTCTGTCGTTTTCAGATTGCATCCACGTACTGCATTTCAGACTCTTTTATTGACTATGATGGCTATTCCATTTCTTCTAAGGGATTCCTGCCCACAGTAGTAGATATAATGGTCATCTGATTTAAATTCACCCATTCCAGTCCATCTTAGTTTGCTGATTCCTAGAATGTCAGTGTTCACTCTTGCCATCTCCTGTTTGACCACTTCCAATTTGCCTTGATTCATGGACCTAACATTCCAGATTCCTATGCAGTATTGCTCTTTACAGCATCGAACCTTGCTTCTATCACCAGTCCCATCCACAACTGGCTGTTGTTTTGCTTTGGCTCCATCCCTTCATTCTTTCTGGAGTTATTTCTCCATTGATCTCCAGTAGCATTTTGGGCACCTACTGACCTGGGGAGTTCATCTTTCAGTGCCCTCTTTGCCTTTTCATACTGTTCATAGGCTTCTCGAGGCAAGAATACTGATTGATATCTAGAAGATTTGATATCTAGAAGATAGACTAGATTGTTATCTAGAATCTTCCAAAAGAGAAAATGATAGAGTAGTTTCTCTCCAGGAAACCAAAAAGAAATTGCTTGAAATGATATCAGAACTAAAAAGGCCACTAGCACTGACTCTGTCTCTCCCTCTGTCCTCATTCATATTATCTACTATCTGAACTGCCTGATCCAGACACTTTCTTCTTTTATCCTCCTGCTACTCCCCTTTCCCCAGCAAAAGAGGATAAAAAATCAGAAGTGATTAAACTGTTACAGAGAGAGCAAACCATCCTTGGTGATTACCTATATACCCTGGACCCGTACAACACTTAGAGCCTTGGTTAAAGAATTTATTGATTCAAATCAGGATTCTTTGGGATTCTCTAAGGAATTTGAACCATCCATCTGGACCTATGAGTCCAGGCTTTCAGATATATATGAACTATTACAACTATTAGTTTCTGAGAGAAAATCAAGGGATTGGGTAGAGAAAGCAGGCTGAAAACATCTCTTAATGGACTTTGAATTACATAGTGCAAAAGTTCACATTGAGTGTAAGGAATTAGTTCACAAATTACTTAATCTTATCCCAGAGTTTTTTCCTAAAACCACAGAGTGGACAGAGATTCAACAATGTAAGCAAAAACCAGATGAATCAATTCCAGACTATTATGAGAGATTTGTGTGTGGGGGGGAAATAAAACTTTTAAGCAATATTCTGGTCTGATATCTGAATAATCATAAAAATGATCCATTGTTCAACTCTGCCTTTTAGAAGGCTTAGATGAGGATTTGGCCACTTTGATCAAAAGACACAATCTAGATTGGTTTGTGTTACATATCAACACCCTTGTTATACTGGCTAACCAACTTTTCAAAATGATAGAAAAGAAAAGAGAGTATCTACAAAAATCATGAATCTTCAACCATGCCTATTAGGTACCCAACATCAGTTGAAGGTTAACAACCCCCATATAATTCTCAACTGAGAGGAAAACAAAAGTTTTGCTTTTACTGCATAAGAAGCTGGACATCAGAAAATGAGCTGAAATGGCCTAGAAGGAGAATTGGACTTTAGACTGGAATTTCTAGTTAAACAAGAATAGGGCAGCTCTGAGGCAACCTGGAGAGCCTTTCCCCTTCTCCTCTCTAACAACTTGGGAGAAATAGAAATGATTATGCAAGGAGAAACAATTAAAGCCCTAATAGACACAGGGGCGATGTTTTCAGTTTTGAATTAGGGTGATGGTGGCCTCATAGAATGAGTTTGGAAGTTTACCATCTTCTGCAATTTTCTGGAAGTGAACTCTACCAAAATTAAAGGCTCTCTCCCTCAGAGTAATACCTCAGTACAAATGGTAGGGGTTTCCAAATGCCCGTTAAAACTCTTAAATCATTACCTTTAGAATTTTACTTAGCTGAACTGAAAGTAAGATACTCCTTTTTCCTAATAGAATTTACTCCTATTCACCTGATAGGTAGAGACTTATTAGAAGTTTATAAAGCCCATATTTCCTTCACTCCTGAGGGAGAAATGTTTCTAGATCTAAAGGATCAATCAGACTTCCTTCATCACACACTATTTGTGACTCATGATGAGGATGATTTTGAACAAGACAAATTGCTAGGCTTAGTACCTAAAGAATTATGGATACTCAATTCTACCAACATTGGATAAACACATTCTGCATCCCCTATCAAAATTACTATAGATAAGTATAAGTCCCTGCTCAGTATTCATCAGTATTCATTAAGGCAGGAGGTAATAGAAGGAATAAAACTTCAGTGCCAGCTTACATTGAGAAGGGGCTTATTGTGCCTTGCACAAGCCCTTGTAACACTCCCATTTTGCCAGTTAAAAAATCAAATGACAAGGGATGGAGATTTGTACAGGACTTGAGATTTATCAATGCTATTATCATCCCTTGACATTCTGTAGTGTCAAACCCTCTTACCTTACTGTCCTGTACTCCAAAAATGAGTGACTTCTTTTCTGTGATAGATCTCTGCAGTACATCTTTTAGTGTTCCTGTACATCCTGATGATCAGTATCTTTTTGCCTTCACTTGGAATGAATAGCAATATACATATGCAATAATGCCACATGCTATACTGAGAATCCCACTTAATTCGCTCAGATATTAAAAGCTGATTTAGATGATCTGGACTTTCCTCATAAGTCAGTGTTGATACAATATGCATAAAATTTACTGCTGTATTCACACTATTTGATAAACAGCAAGCAAGACACCCTGTATTTACTGAAGAAGCTATCCTTAAAGGGACATAAAGTGTTGAAAGAAATTTGAAGTTCTGTAAGACTAGTGTAAAATATTTAGGACATAGGATCTCTAAGGGGCTCTCCTGGTGGCTCAGCAGTATAGAATCTGCCTGCAATGCAGAAGGTGAGGGAGACATGGGTTTGATCTCTGGATTGGGAAATTCCCCTGGAGGAGGAAATGGCAACCCACTCCAGTATTCTTGCATGGAGAATCCCAGGGACAGAGGAACCTGGTGGGCTCTTGCCATCTATGGGGTCGCAGAGAGTCAGACACGACTGAAGCAACTCAGCAGTAGCAGCAGGAGTACATATAATTATATACATATATACAACATATGTACTGAATACATATAATTATTATGCATTGATTATGCATATCAGTTCAGTTCAGTCGTGTACCACTGTTTACGACCCCATGGACTGCAGCACGCCAGGCCTCCCTGTCCATCACCAATGTCCAGAGCTTACTCAAACTGATGTCCATTGAGTCAGTGATGCCATCCAACCATCTTGTCCTCTGTCATCCCCTTCTCATCCAGCCTTCAATCTTTCACAGCATCAGGGTCTTTTCAAATGAGTCAGCTCTCCGCATCAGGTGGCCAAAGTATTGGAGTTTCAGCTTCAAAATCAGTCCTTCCAATGAATATTCAGGACTGATATCATTTAGGATGGACTGGTTGGATCTCCTTGAAGTCCAAAGGACTCTCAGGAGTCTTCTCCAACACCACAATTCAAAAGCCTCAATTCTTCAGTGCTCAGCTTTCTTTATAGTCCAACTTTCATACCCATACACGACTACTGGAAAAACCATAGCTTTGACTAGATGGACCTTTGCTATGGTCAAGTAACACCTCTGCTTTTCAATATTCTGTCTAGGTTGGTCATACAGAAAAAGCAATGGCAACCCACTCCAGTACTCTTGCCGGGAAAATCCCATGGATGGAGGAGCCTGGTAGGCTGCAGTCCATGGGGTCTTTAAGAGTCGGACACAACTGAGTGACTTCACTTTCACTTTCACTTTCACTTTCATGCATTGGAGAAGGAAATGGCAACCCACTCCAGTGTTCTTGCCTGGAGAATCCGAGGGAAGGGGTAGCCTGGTGGGCTGCTGTCTATGGGGTCGCACAGAGTCGGACATGACTGAAGTGACTTAGCAGCAGCAGCAGGTTGGTCATAACTTTTCTTCCAAGGAGTAATCATCTTTTAATTTCATGCCTGAAGTCACCATCTGCAGTGATTTTAGAGCCCAAGAAAATAAAGTCTGTCACTGTTTCCCCATTTATTTGCCATGAAGTGATAGGACGAGATACCATGGTCCTAGTTTTCTGAATGTTGAGCTTTAAGCCAATTTTTCCACTCTCTTCTTTCACTTTTATCAAGAGGCTCTTTAGTTCTTCTTCACTTTCTGCCATAAGAGTGGTGTTATTTGCATATCTGTGGTTATTGATATTTCTCCTGGCAATCTTGAATCCAGCTTGTGCTTCATCCATCCCAGCATTTCTCATGATGTACTCTGCATATAACATAAATAAGCAGGGTGACAATATACGGCATTGGCGTATTCCTTTCCCAATTTGGAACCAGTCAGTTGTTCCATGTCTGGTTCTAACTGTTGCTTCTTGACCTGCACACAGATTTCTCAGGAGGAAGGTAAGGTGGTTCTGGCCAAAAACAGAAGCTCTTAGTGTGCAGTCAAACAACCTATGTTTTAGCAAGCCTTCTAATAGATGCTAACGTTTGAAAATCTCTGTCTTAGAATGTTGCTTGTTATTTATTCTTATCTTCTCATCTATATTTATATTTTCCTCCAACTTTTCTTGCAAGCCCCTGTTAGGTTTCCATTCTCTAGAATTCCAGTAAAAGCAGGCAAATTCAAATTCAGTGTTTCTTGTAGGTGAATAAATGGGAATAAGCCACATTTTAAGTGCCACTCAAGATATACAAGAAACTTTTTAGTAAAAATTTAGTCATTTGCTGATTTAAATTAATTTTACACAAAGAACTGAGAGGATTACTGGGAGCCATCTCCTTGTAATTTATAATTTGAAACCAATGACATAACCACTGACCTATAAATGCAAGAAATAAACAATACTATTCCTAGTGGTTATTATAAACTTTTCTCCTTTGCTCTCATCCACATTCAGTCAAGTTCTCATTTTGTGCTGATTATTAGCTTGAGCACAGTCTTTTAACTAATCACTCTTGACTAGTTTTGGCATTTGAAACTGGTCTCTCTGATATTTGATCTCTATATTGCTGATCCTCTTTGTGATGCCAATTGTCTTGCTGTTTACACTGTTCACTGAACCCAGGGCAGGCAAGGCTCAAGTTAAGAGGCTGGAAGACTTGAGGAGCTATAGGAACTGCAGTCATGATTATTCTTTACTGGTTGTAATAGCAGCCATAACACAGCCTCTCTCCTGGCTGATGCAGCAGCCATAGCAACAGCCATAACATAACTGTATAGTAACCATAATGTAGCCACAACATAACCTCCCATAAAATAACCATGATGCTATCCTGATGTAGCTCCAATGCAGCTAGGGCTTTTATGGTGAAGCGCATACAGGTGTACCATACAAAGTGGTCCACAACCAAGTGAGTACCTCGTGATGTTGTATGCACAGTGCCCAAAACCATCTCAGCTGTTACACAACCATGCAAAGTCATTATTTACAGAACATGGGGTGAGAAGGTGTGAAACTGTGAGGTGAGAGAGCTTGACTGGTGCCATCTTGTTAATTTCCCCGCATTCCACCCCTTCAGGGTCTCTCGTCCCACAGATTATATAGGTTCTGCCCTCCGTGGCATCCTCCTAGCACACAATGCCACCACTTGAACCCATACCCCACAACAACAGTAGAGGCTATAACAACAGTCACACTCCCAACACATAGCAAAATCCAATGCCAGGTATCGCCTGGAAATAATGTGCAGTCCTTGCCCTCATGGGGCTAGAAGAGCCACTCACTGCATGTATAGTACCTTTATCTTCCATGATCAATTCTAGTCCACCATCTTTCCTTGTAACATTGCAGGAAAGCCTCCACAGGGGCAACTCTACCTCTACCCCTGTAGGGTTTTTATTAAAGACCTGCCACATGTGGCAGGCCCACCCCTTCAAGGAGGGAATTTTTGTGGCATTCACAGTCCACCCACAAGATTCCAAATGTTTTTACACTGTTCTAATCTACATCATAGGATACAGCCTAAATGTATATCACAGGACATATCCTTTATAGTACACTGTTTCAAATCTAGGACAGCTTAAATCTTAACCATTTGGCTGCTATAGCCATCAATGTATGCACTAGGACAAGGAAACTTTTCCAGCTTACTGTAAACATGGCTGCATTCAGCACCAATGCCAACCAGGGCCATTACTCTCTGTGCATTAGCTAGAGACCAGTGAAATGCAAGGTCTAATGGGGCCTCCACTCCCTTCTTGGGCTCTTCAAGTGGGCACCTTAGTCTGAGCCTTATTTAAAGCAGAAAAAGGCTTATAAAGGAACAGCATTGGGCACCATGTAATCTTCTAACTGAACTGCCCTTATCTCTTGCTGTGGATATTTTACCAAACTTGGTAAACTTCTGCTCTGGTTTCAGTTACCTCCATAGCTCTAGGAGTAGAGCATTGGGTTGTTTATCAATTTTATTTCTATCAACTCCCTCTGTGAGCAAGTCGGCCCATATTTGCATTCGTGTCAACTGGATGGGGCCTTTACCAGCTTGGTCTCCCTTTGGGGGTATTCACACTCCTGACACCTTTTGCTTGCCACTGCCCCTTCTTCTCCAAAGCTAGTCACCATGGAGGTCACCTCATAGATGGGGCGCCCTACATAGGGAACAAGAATAGCAGTCAGGGAACCACAAGACATAGAACGGGCATTGTTCAAAATGGCGTCTCGAATTTCGTGAGTAAAACAATTATCTGGGCCCCGGGTATTAGAGTTAAATATTGACTGCTTCATGCCCAGTTCTCTTACCACTTGGGTCAACTCAGCATAGGTATACCATTTACTCACAGTATCCGGAAGCTCGCCCACATTCACCCACATGGTGCCGATGGCAGCTTTAATCCATCTCAAGAGGGTGTGCCTTTGGTTAGGCTCACGTTGCATGAGTTGCCTAGCATTCTTCAACCTTTGCCTCAACAAGGGGTGAGTGGTTATAGATGCCAATCCTTCTGTTTTATCCCCAACACATATGATACTGTCCACCCCTATGTCCCAAAATCACAAGAGCCATGCTGCCAATGTTTCCCCTTGCTTTTGCCAAAACTGCTTACCCAAATCAACCAACTCTGCCTGAGTATATGGCAGTACATCAGGAACTCAGTCACATTGATGGTCCCTTGAAGATGTCCCCCCTGGGCCATAGGATGCTCGTACTTCACTTTCTGTTGCACAATGGGCCTCACAGACAGAGACCCACAGTCTCACAACGTTCATCATCACCATCACTTACCAACTCACTGTCAGAGATGTTGGTTTCTTCAGGGCCACTGGGTTCTTGTTCTAATGCTGATATGCATTGATCTAGTTCTTCCAAGCATCTCTGCACATTGCACACTGAGGCAGCATCAAGGAGAGCACTATCCATATTCACTTTCAGGGCAGTCAGGAAAATCCACTCTACAGTGCCAGCTGCAGTCTATGTGCTGCCTTGTTTGGCAAATGGGAATTCACCACCTGCAATGCCTTTTCAGGGCTATCCAGTGTACTGTCCACTGCCACCCAGTCTTCCACCAGAGCCCACGCTGAGAGGATCATAGCCACATGTTACCATATCCTATATGGTGGCCACTGGCTTCCCCCATCCAGTGGAGCCTCAGGCTCTTCTACCTGCTGGGTATCCTGCTGCATTTTCTTCTATGGAGCCTCAGGCTCCTCTACCTGCTGGATATCCTGTTGACTACACCAGTTGTACTGCTGATCCTGTTCATGATGCCAATTGTCTTGCTGCTCACACTGTTTTCACTGTTTGCTGAACCCAGGGTAGGCAAGGCTCGAGTTAAGAAGATGCAAGGAGCCATAGGAATGGCAGACACATTTATTCTCTCCTGACTCAAACAGCAACCATAACACAGCCTCTCTCCTGGTGACACAGCCCATAGCAACAGCCATAACATAACCATATGATAGACATAAGGTAGCCACAGCATATCTTCACATAACATAACCATGATGCTGCCCCAATGTAGCCTCAATGCAGAACCAGTCAGGGCTTTCATGGTGAAGCCCCTATGGATGTACTGGACAAAGTAACCTGCAAACAAAAGAGTACCTCATGATGCCTATGCACAGTGCCGTAAGCAATTTTAACTGTTACACAACTGTGCAAAGTCATTGCTTACAGAACATGGGGTGAAAGGACATGAGAGCAACAGGTGAGAGAGCCTGACTGGTGCCATCTTGTTAATTTCCTCACAATCTCCTTCACATATTAGATTCTAGTTTTGTCTGTTTTCCTCATTTGGAGAAACTTCTGGTGGGAAAACCTGAGTATCAGTTGGGATGTATCTAGCTGAAAGAAAAATTATATCCCACATAGTGGTATCAGCAATAAATACATCTATTTTTATAATATAAGAATTAGCCCAAGGGCAAGAAGTCAGAATCTAGACAGTTTCAGGGGTTTTGTTGAACAACTCAATAGTGACAGGACACTGTATGTAACCACTTGTCTTTCCTCACGATAACTAAATGACTGTGTAAACCTCAAATCCTCAATAGGTGATATTCCAAGTATTAGGAAATAAGGACAGAAAAAGCGGCTTCCTTGTGTGCTCCTGTCAAGAGAAAATAAATTCCAGAAGTTTCTAAGGAAACTTCCTCTCATGTCACCTTAATCAGAACTGAGTTGCACAGTCATCCCTGGCTTAAGGTAAACTGGAGTATAGGGGACTATGTTCTAGTTTTTAATCTTTACTTTATCTTGAATAATCAAAGGCACGTATGGTCAAAGGGGTTTAAATGACCCTGCCTTATTTAGACCTTCAGCATCCCAGGAAGCTTGTGCAAGTCTTTAACAGGGTTTGGAGGGAGAATGATATGTCAGTGGAAATAAGAAAACAAAACAACAAAAAAAGAAGTGTGTACAATGCAAAGAAATAGGTCAATCTGACATATTAACAGTGATCAGGACATAAGGAAGATTTGAAATTTCATTTTTAGTTTTAAAACTGCAATGAGTATTTTCAAAAATCCTAAACATGGTACCTTTATGTAGCATTTTTAAGTCTATAAGTCACTCCAATTCCATTTAAATAATTTTTACTGAAGCATAGTTTTGATGGTTTCTTGTGTACAGCAAAGTGATTCAGTTATATGTGTACATATTATTTTCAGATTCTTTTCCATTATAGGTAATTACAGGATATTGAATATAATTCCCTGTGATATTACATAAAGTTTTGTTGTTTATCTATTTCATATATAGTCATGTATATCTGTTAATCCCAAGCTTGTAATTTATTCCCCCTCTCTTTTCCCCTTTGGTAACTATAAGTTTGTTTTCTATGTCTTTGAGTCTATTTCTTTTTTTCAAAACAAGTTCATTTGAATTGTTTTTTTTTTTAAGATTCCATATATAAGTGATATCATATGACTTAGTATGATAATCTTTAGACCCATCCTTGTTGCTGCAAATGACATTATTTCACAACTTTTAATGACTGAGTAATATACCATTGTGCATGGTATCTTCTTTATTCATTCATCTGTCAATGGATATAAGTTACCATGTCTCAGGTACTGTAGATAGTGCTGCTATGAACATTGGAGTACATGTATCCCTTTGAATCAGAATTTTCTCTGGATATATACCCAGGAGTGGATTTGCTGGATCCCATGATAAACTCTATTTTTAGTTTTTCCAGGAACACTCATACTGTTCAAGATAGTGGCTGTACCAATTTACATTCCCAATAATAGTGTAGAAAAATTCCTTTTTCTCCAAACTCATTCTAGCATTTATTATTTATAGAATTTTGATGATAGGCACACTGACTGGAGTGAGATTATATCTCATTGCAATTTTGATTTACATTTCTCTAATAATTAGTGATGTTAAACATCTTTTCATGTGACTATTAGTCATCTGTGTCTTCTTTGCAGTGAATGTGTGCTGTCTCTTCAGTCATGTCAGTCTCTGTGCTAATCTATGGTCAGGCTCCTCTGTCCATGGGATTCTCCAGGCAAGTATACTGGAGACGGTTGCCATGCCCTCCTCCAGGGGATTTTTCCAACCCAGGGACTGAACCTACGTTTCTTATATCTCCTGAATTGGCATGCAGGTTCTTTACCACTAGCATCACCTGGGAAGCCCCTTCTTTTGCATACAGTCCATTTAAGTTGTCTGCTCCTTTTTTTCATTGTTTTATATGATATATATATATATTTTTTTTTTGAAATTCATCCTTTGTTGCATTGTTTGTAAATATTTTCCCCTACTTTGTAAGTTGTCTTTTTATTTTATTTTGTTATTATGATTTCTTTTTTTGTGCAAAAGCTTTTATGTTTAATTATCTCCCATTTGTTTATTTTTGTTTTTATTTACATTGCTCTAGTACTGTGGTCCCTAACCTTTCTGGCACTAGGGACTGGTTTCATGGAAGATAATTTTTCCATAAACAGGGTGGAGGAGGGAAAGTTTATTTGGTAATGCAAGGGATAGTTCAGGAGGTAATGCAAGTGATGCAGAGTGATGGGGAGTGGCAAACGAAGCCTTGTTCACTCATCTGCCCTTCACCTCCTGCTTTCTGGCCTGGTTGGGGGTCCCTGATCTAGCAGACAGATCCAAAGAAAAATAAAACAAAACAAAACATTTTTTTGATATATGTAGTGTTTTCCTCTTGAAGTTTTATAGTATCTGGTTACATTTAGGTGTTTGATTCATTTTGAGTTTATTATTATATAAGGTGTTACAGAACGTTGTAATTTTACTCTTTAACATGAAGCTTTCCACTCTTCCCAGCACCAGTTATTGAAAAGACAGTCTTTTCTTCACTGGATATTCTTGTCTTCTTTGTTGAAGACTAATTGAACATAAATGTAGGGGTTTATTTCTGGGTTCTCTATTCTGTTCCATTGACCCATATATCTAGTTTTGTGCCAGTGCCATGCTGTTTTGAATACTGTAGCTTTTTAATACTGTCTGAAGTCTGGGAGGGTTATGACTGCATCTTTGTTCTTTTCCCTCAAGGTTTCTTTGGCGATTCTGGGTCTTTTATGGCTCCATATAAATTTTAGAATTATTCCTTCTAGTTCTTTGAATAATGTCATAGATAATTTGATAGGGATCACATTAAATCTAGATTGCTTTTGCTATTATAGTCATCGTAATAATCTTAATTCTTCCAATTCAAGACCATGGAATATTTTTCCATTTTAAATAGTCATTTCTATTTATTTTATCAATGTTTTGTAGTTAATATGCAAGATCTCTTTCTTTGGTCAGGTTTATTGTAAATATTTTATTTTTCTGATGTGATTTTAAAGGATTTTTTTTTAACTTTTCTTTCTTCTATTCCATTGTTAATGTAAAGAAATGCAACAGATTCCTGATATGTTAATCTAGTTTTCTGCTACTTTCCTGAAACTGCTTATCAGTTCTAGTACTTTTTTGTGTGTGTAGAGTCTTTAGAATTTTCTGTACATAGTAACATGTCATCTGTATATAATAGCAATTTTACCTCTTCCCTTTCAATTTGGATACTTTTTCTTTTTTATTCTTGCCTGATTGCTCTGGCTAGGACTTCCAATGTTATGTTGAATATACATATATGCGAGTTGGCATCCTTGTTCCAGATTTTAGTAGGAACACTTTTAGCTTTTCACCCTAGAGTATTATTTGGCTATGTATTTGCTATATATAGTTTCATGATATTGACGTATGTTCCTTTTAAACTAACTTTGGTCAGAATTTTTTATCATGAATGGATACTGAATTTTACCAAACGTTTTTTCTGTATTTATTGAGATGATTTTTTTTTCATCTTTCCTTGTGTTGATGTGGTGTATTACAGTGATTGATTTGTGTATGTTGAACCATCTTTGTGATCCTAGAATGAATCCAACATGAATATGCTAAATGATAATGATCCTTTTTATGTGTGGTTGGATTCTTTTTGCTAATATTTGGTTGAAAACGTTTAATTCTGTATCATTAAATGTGTTGTCCTATAGTTTTCTTTTTCTGCTAGTGTCTTTGCCTGGTTTTGATATCAGTTTGGTGGTGATTTCATAGAATGACTTTGTAAGTGTTTCTTCTTCTTCAGTCTTTTGCAAGTGTTTGAGAAGAATTGGCCTAAGTTCTTTGTATGTTTGGTAGAATTTTCCAGTGATGCTGTCAAGTCCTGGGGATTCTTGTTTGCAAGAAGCTATATGTTTTATTATTATTACAGATTGTATTTCACATCTAGTGATTAATCCTCTCAAAGCATCTATTTCTTCTTGATTCAGTTTTGGTGGAATGCACTTTTGTAGAAACTTGTCCACTTCCTCTAGATTGCCCAGTTCATTGGCATATAATACTCATGGTACTCTCTTATGATTTTTCATATTTCTGTGGTATTGTTTGTTATTTCTCCTCTTTTGCTTCTTATTTTGCTTACTTAGGTCTATATTTTCTCCTTAATGAACCTAGCCAGACGTTTGCCTATTCTGTTTATCCTTTTAAATCATCAGCTCTTGGTTTTATTGATTTTTTTCCTATTTTTTCAAATATCTGTTTCTTCTCTAATCTTTAATATTTCCTTCTCTCTGCTGCCTTTACATTTTGTTTCTTCTTTTTAATTCATTTAGGTGAAGGTTAGGTTATTTGAGATTTTTCTTGTTTTTTGAGAATGTTCTGTATCACTATGAACTTTCCTCTTAGGATTATTTTTGCTGCATCCTGTGGATTTTCTATGGTTTCATTTTCACTGTAATTTATCTAAAGATGTTTTTAAAATTTCCTCTTTGATTTCATCATTGACTCATTGCACCCCACCCCCATTTTTCTTTATGTGGTTGATTAGTATTTTCATGCCATTGACAAGCTACTTGAAATAATTCCAGCCTCTTAGATTTGTTGAGGCTTGTTTTGTGTCCTTGTATGTGATCTATCCTAGAGAATGTTTCATATGCCCTTGAAAAGAATGTGCATTCTGTGTGCTTGAGGTTGTAGTGCCTTAAAAATATCTATTAATCCAGATTTTTCTACTGTTATTTAGAATCTCTCTTGACTTACTGATTTTCTGTCTGGAAGGTCTGTCCATTCATATCAGTGGGGTATTAAAATCTCCAACTATTATTATATTTTTGTTAATTTCTCCCTTTGTGTCTGTTAGTATTTGTTCATGCATTTAAGTGTCCCTTTAATACATTCGTATACATGCATGTGTGTAACGTCATTTTCTTTATCCTTTTATCATTATATAGTGTCCTTCTTGGAGAAGGCAATGGCAACTCACTCCAGTACTCTTGCCTGGAAAATCCCATGGACAGAGGAACCTGGTAGGCTGCAGACCATGGGGTCGCTAAGAGTCAGAAATGACTGAGTGACTTCACTTCCCTTTTCACTTTCATGCATTGGAGAAGGAAATGGCAACCCACTCCAGTGTTCTTGCCTGGAGAATCCCAGGGACGAGAGAGCCTGGTGGGCTGCCGTCTATGTGGTCGCACAGAGTCAGACACGACTGAAGCAATTTAGCAGCAACAGCAGCAGTGTCCTTCTTTTTATTTCTTTATGACCTTCACTTTAAAGTCCGTATTGTATGATACGCAGTATTGCTATCCCTGCTTTCTTGTCATTTCTGTTTGAATGAAATATCTTTTTATATATCCTTACTTTCAATCTATGTGTGTCCTTTGCCCTAAAGTAGATCTCTTCTAGGCAGCATATTACAGACTCTTGTTTTATTATCCAAACTGTCACTTTGTGTCTTTTGATTAGAGTATTCATTCCATTGACGATTAAGGTAATTACTGATAAGTGTATATTTATTGCCATCTTAAAAATTGTTTTCCAGGGGATTTTGCATTTCTTCTTTTTTTCTGTTTTTTTTTCCTTTGTGGTTTGTTGATTTACTTTCATATAACAAAGGTGTTGTATTTCTTTTAAGTTATGTTCCTTTTTATTTCTGTAAATCTATTGTACTTCTTTGACTTGTGGTACCCCTTTTTAAAGTAGGTTTACCCATTACTGTATCTATTTCCTCTAGATTGACTGTGTTTTAAAAATATATACATTTTCTCACTCTTCTTCCCCAAATTTTATAATTTTGATATCCTATTTTGTATCTTAATGTTTATCCACTTGTTCTTCATTGTAGCTATAATCATTTTCACAATAATCTTTTTAATTAATGCATTATTTTCTTTAAGTGATCTATAATCCTTTTATATATTTGCTTTTCCTATTGTGTTTTTCTCTTTCCCATAGTTTTTGCTTCTTTTCTATTTACAGAAGATCTCTTCAATATTTCTTTTAAGACATATTTAGTATTGCTGTATTCTTTTAACTTTTGCTTGTTTAAAAGACAAGAAATTCTTTATCTCTCCTTCTATTCTAAATGATAATCTTGCTGGGTAGAGTATTGAAGGGTTTTCCCCTTTCAGGAATTTGAATGTATCTTACCACACTCTTCTGGCCTGTAGCATTTTTATAAAGAAATCAGCTGATAGCCTTATGGAGTTCCCTTGTTACTAACTCTGTTTTTCTCTCGTTGTCTTTATAATCCTTTTTTTAATTTTGCCATCTTAATTGTAATGTATCTTTGTGTGGGTCTGTTTGGGTTCATCTCTTTTGGCTCCTCTCTGCTTCTTTTATCTGGAGTACCTATTTCCTTCTTTAGCTTTGGAAAGTTTTTGGCTATATTTTCCCAAATGCATCGTTGTTCCTTTTTTCTCCTCTGTTGACATTATGCACAAATTGGCACATTTTACTTTATTCCATAGACCTCATATATTTCTTTCATGTTTTGTCAGCATGTATGCCGTTCTGATTGGGTGATTTCTCTTATTCTCTCTTTCAGGTCACTTTTTCATTCTGTTTTTAATTTTGTTTGAATCTGTTGCCTTTTACTCAGTATTCATCTCAGCACTTGAGTTTTCTAATTCTTTTGGATCCTCTTTATAGTTTCAAGTTCCTTGTTACAATGATCTGAATTTCTAATGATAGACTTTCTTATTTTCTTGAGTATTTTTATTGCCTCCTTTTTGAACTTGATGCCTAATAGCTGAAGAGATCTTCTTTATTTATATATGTATTTATTTATTGACTGTGCTGGGCCCTTGTTGCTGTGCATGAGCTGCAGCAAGTGGAGGCTACTCTCTAGCTCTGGTGTGAAGCTTTCATTGTGGTAGCTTCTCTTGTTGCAGAGCATGGGCTCTAGTTACACAAGCTTCAGTACTTGTGGTGCACTGGTTTAGTTGCTCCAGAACATATGGTATCTTCCTGGATTAGGGATTGAACCCGTGTCCTGATTCTCTGCGAATTGTCCTACATGTAGATGCATTTTGATTATTTGTGAAAAGTGGTGAGCCCATATTCATGTATTCCACCAACTTGATCTCCAGTCTCCCTCATTCCATTTATGTCTGATAATTTTGACAATCTTCAACTCAGATATTATTCTCATTTTATAAATGATTGAACAACATTTAAGAGAGGTTCTATAACATACCAGGACAGGGAGGTCTGGGGTGCTGCAGTCTATGGTATCTCAAAGAGTCACGCATCACTTAGCAACTGAACAACAGCAACTATAACACACCCTAAGCTAGACGTCTAGCCTTTTGAATCTGAGCCCAGGAGACTCTATATTATCAAATATAATTTTAAAACAAGACAAAACTATGTTCGTCTCAATTGTAAAACATTCCATAACTTTTAGCAAAAATATGGATATTTGTTTCTGCAAGCTACTTTGCAATCACTTCTTTTTTGTGTCTCAGGAAAATGGGATTCCCTTAGCTCATTTGTCACAATGTGTTAGACTTCTTGAATGGTAAAGGGATGGACAAGCTGAAAACTTAGAATCCCACGATACCAACTTTCAGAAACTTTAAATGTTGTATGAGGTTGGTGCAAAAGTATTTGTGGTTTTGCATTGTTGAAGTTTGCCATTTGATATTGGAATACATTCTTAAATAAATGTGATTAGGGTACACATCATTTTAATGCACATGTCTAGCTTTATGTTTTTTTTTTTTTCTTTTCACTAATAACATTACTTGCTGTATATTTTGTATTTTAGACTAGGGAAATTATGTTCAAGTAATTTTCTTATTCAAGTTCAAAATGCGTCATAAAGCAGCAGAGACAATTCAAAACATCAACAACGCCTTTGGGCCAGGAACAGCTAATGAATGTACAACGCAGTAGTGTTTCACGAAGTTTTGCAAAGAAGATGAGAGCATTGACGATGAGGAATGTAGTGACTGGACATCATAAGTTGACAACAACCATTTGAGAGGATCATCTAAGCTGATCTTACACCTACCTGAGAAGTTGCCAAAGAACTCAACGTCAACCATTCTAAGGTCATTTGGCATTTGAAGACAATTGGAAGGGTAACAAAGCTTGATAAATGGGTGCCTCATAAACTGACTGCAAAAAAAAAATCATCATTTTAAAGTGTCATCTTCTCTTATTCTACACAGCAACAACAGGCCATTTCTCAATCGGTCATGGCACATTTGATATTCAATGAAAAGTGGATTTTATATGACAACTAGTGATAACTAACTCAGTGTTTGGACTGAGAAGAAGCTCCAAAGCACTTCCAAAATGCCAAATTTGCACCAAAAGAAGGACATGGTCACTGTTGGGTGATCTGCTGCCTGTCTGATCCACTACAGCTTTCTGAATCCCTGAAAAACCCTTACATCTGAGAAGCATGCTCTGAAAACTGATGAGATACACTGAAAATTTCAGTATCTTCAGGCAGCATTGGTCAACAGAAAGGGCCCAATTATGCTCCATGACAATGCTCGGTTGCATGTCACCACCAACCAACACTTCAAAAGTTGAATGAATTGGGCTATGAAGTTTTGCCTCATCCACCATATTCCACCTGCTCTTTTGCCAACTGACTATCAGTCCTTGAAGCATCTTGACAACTTTTTTCATGGAGAATGCTTCCACGACCAGCAAGAGGCAGAGAATGCTTTCTAAGACTTTGTTTGTCAAATCCTGAAGCACAATTTTTATGCTACAGGAATATATTTATTTCTTGTTGACAAAAATGTGTTGATTACAATGGTTCCTATTTTGATTAATAAAAATGTGTTTGAGCCTAGTGATAATGATTTAAAATTCACTGTCCAAAACCGCAATGACATTTGCGCCAACCTAATACATTTTGACAAGGAGTAATTTTAATATTCTTTGAAAATGAATTAAGAAAGTGTTATGCAAGCAAGAGATGAGAAAGTATATGAATATGCATATTTGAATTTGTGTGAATAAAATAATAATGATGTGTTATTACCTTATTTTTTTTTATAAATTTATTTATTTTAGTTGGGGGCTAATTACTTTACAATATTGTAATAGTTTTTGCCATACATTGACATGAATCAGCCATGGGTTTACATGTGTTCCCCTTCCTGGGCCCCCCACCCACCTCCCTCCCCATCCCATCCCTCTGGGTCATCCCATTGCCCCGGCCCTGAGCCCTTGTCTCATGCATGGAACAAGGAATGGTGTTCTGTTTCACATACGATAATATACATGTTTCAATGCTATTCTCCCAGAATGTCCCACCCTCACCTTCTCCCTCAGAGTCCATAAAATTGTTCTATGCATCTGTGTCTCTTATTCTGTCTCGCATATAGGGTTATCGTTACCATCTTTCAAATTCCATATATATGCATTAGTATAAAACATAGGCAAAACACTCTCCAACATAAATCACAGCAGGATCCTCCATGACCCACCTCCCAGAATATTGGAAATAAAAGCAAAAATAAACAAATGGGACCTAATTAAAATTAAAAGCTTTTGCACAACAAAGGAAACTATAAGCAAGGTGAAAAGACAGCCTTCAGAATGGGAGAAAATAATAGCAAACGAAGCAACAGACAAACAATTAATCTCAAAAATATACAAGCAACTTCTGCAGGTATTACCTTATTTTAAGCTCTGTGTTACGAACAGAATTGGCCTTAGAATGCAGGATAGTCTAATTGCAAAGTACTCTAAACTACTATACTCTATAAGAATATGCCTGCAATGAATGTATGCTGTATATGTATATATATATGTGTGTGTGTGTGTTTTATATATATATATGTATATATATATATATATATACATATATATATATATATATATTTGTTAGAACTCTTTCAATTGCAATTGAAAGAAACCCAACTCCAATTAGATATGAAAAAAGAGAAGTGACTACTAAATAAAACAGGAAAATCCAGTGATATATTGGCTTCAATAATCACAGTGTTTAGAAGCACATTATTTAAAAGTAGTAGATTTTCCACCATTGCACTCTTTATCTTTTGGTTACACTTACCCCTGTGCCTTAAATTCGTTCTCTCTTCAATGGTCCTACCTGTTAATTTCCCTATATTTTAGGTCATTGTTATTATCATTTTTATCAGGGAAATGATGTATTAACATTGGCCAAGTCTATACCATGTACCTTAAGGGTCCAGGGCCTGACCACTAGAACTGACAGTCCTAAGAAAACTGTATAGAATGTATAGAATTCCCCAAAAGAATGCTGTAGAGGAAATAAATATATTTTCACTATATTCCACCATTTGTCTATAAAACTATAGACATTCTCTTCCCTTTCACATAATTTAAAATCATCTATACTTACTATGAAATTAATCTTAAGATGTTCACCTCTTCCCTTAACGTGAACAATTCAAAGTCATATTTTTGTCTTTAGTTTCATGTTTAGAACCTCTGAATCTTGGGTAAACTTCTCTTGGTCAGATTCAAATGTGAATTATATTATTAAACCTATGTCTAAATCCTAAATTCAGCTTTCTCTAACATACTCAAAGTGCACTAAATAAGGACAAATACAATCCAAACTCCCATATATTAATAGAAAATGGGAAGTGAAGCAATCACAGAGTCCGCCTTACCGTTAGAATAAGGTCCTTGGCCAATTTGGCAATCAAAGATTCCATACACTAGAAGGAACTTCCATGTTTTGTGAAAGTATATGAGGATTACATTTTGGGTAGCTTTGTTACTTTCTAATGTCATGGTTTTATAGTTTTATAATTGTCATAGGCTGCTAAACAGTCCTGGGATTTCTCTCACAATAGCAACCACTGAAAACTCCGATAACCATCAGTCAGATGCTTAATGGGAATACTATGAGCTCATAACAAACAATAAAAACATTGTTAGTTTTTTTTTGAACACCACATTAAGGATATCTATCTTTAGCAATAGGTCTTAATGTTCAGCCTGCTTGCTCAAATTTCAGTTGAAACTCATTTTTGTCAGTCTTGCGTTCAGGTAAATTAAATGATAAACTGGAATGGAATAGCAAATAAACCCTGATTTTCAATGGAATCTGCTTCCCAATGAATATCATTTAAGATAGGTGAAATTAATATTTTTCTTGTTCAGTGTATTTCATATCTGGAAAAAACAAACAAACAAAACAAAACATGATTCATTCAGTCTTTCAAACTTTTCACTTTTCCTGGGTCTCAATTTTATATCTAACCATATGTTGTCCTGTTTTGCTTTTACCAATTTAAAGAAAGAGAAGAAAAGTAGACTCATTTCACAAAGCACTGGCTTATCTGAACCTGAGTAGTGGGGACAAATTGGGCAGAAGATTTTCTGTTTTAGAACATTGCAAAGACTGTAAGAAGTTATGAATGTACTACCAATATTTTTGCACTGCCCTGAAATCACAGCCTTGGTAAGGACACAAATGAAAGTTCTTTATGTTAAGAAATGGCAGAAAGACAAATCAAACTTGATCAGGAGATAAAGCAACTTACTCACTCATGTAACTGAAATACTAGGGTGTCTTCAAAATGGCTAGATTCAGGGGTTCAATAAATGTCATTAGGGCATTTATCAATTTACCAATTTATTTTTGCAACTCTCCAAATTTCTCCTGTATGTTGGCCTTTTGCTCTCTCGCTTCAGATAGGATTCCTCAATGTGTCTGGGGAAGGTAACTACTTGGTTGTGTAATTTCATATATATTCAACTCATCAATTGAGTGAAAATTAATATTAATTGTCCCCACATTTGATAGATTGCTAGCACTCAATTGCTTGACTTATTGGGTTATATTCTCACTTCTTGGACCAATCACTTCAATTTAAGAGATAGGATACTAATATTGACCAGGTCTGAAGCACTCTGCTTTGGTAGAAATCACTATTTCACTGCACCCCTCACCTTTTTTCCTTTGGTGAGAGATGCAGACCTAAATTATATATACAAGCCTCCTTCCAGTTATGTGTGGACATTTGACTGAGTTCCAGTCAATGGAATTTGGGACAGAAGCAAAGTCCTTCTCTTCTAAGGCTTATTCACATAAACTTAACATACAGTTCTTCTCTCTCTCTTTCTTTATCTATCATATGACAAGAGACAGTTTTGAGAAACCAGAAGGAAGTTTTAATTCCTGAATAATAACCCAATAGGTCACTCACCAACCATGGATATCTGTATTGGATTTAACATGAGTTTGATTCAGAAGTTTGTGCACTGTAGTAGCTGTCAATGTTTATGGTAACATGCTTTTCTGTCTCATGTAACTGTTTGTCAGCTTCCTAAAACCTTCATGAATTTGGGGAGAAGTGGGTTTCCAAGGACAAAATGCTGGACAGATTTTTAAAATACATATAATACTACCAAATACTTTGCATGTTTATAAATTTTCATATATATATATATGAGTATGGCATATATATATATATACACACACACATACATATGCATATGAATACATATATATTCATAGTGTGTGTTATGTATGTACATATGTGTATGTGTATGGTAGGGTGCGTAGATTATAGATGTGCCTTATCTATAGGATTATAGATGTGTCTCCTAGATTCTTCTTCAAGAAGAATTTGTTACCCAGTCAATTGAGCAATGCAATCAGCAGAGCGCCTCCAGTGGTCTGGGGTTTATTTCAGCTGTAGAGATACTCTCCACCCAAAATCGTGTCCTTCCAGGAGCAGCCAATGTTCAATGACTGAGCAAAGTGGGGGGTATAATGTTCCACTCATTTTGGCCAGATAAAGATCATGATTACACTCCAAAGCTCTCTACCAGATTGACAGAGGCTTTGTTGGGTCTGTATGATAATTCAGATAGTTTTTCTCTGCTTGTTCCCACTAACTCTCCTTTCTGTTCACAAATATTGATTCTTCATAAATATCTAGAATGTTACACTCTATTACTACCTGCTTTGAGAGAATTCAGTCTTCACCAATGTGTGTGTATGTGTGTGTGTGTGTGTTTAGTTAGATTCTGTATTTATGTGTAACATATATATTCTAATGGAGAAGGCAATGGTACCCCACTCCAGTACTCTTGCCTGGAAAATCCCATGGATAGAGGAGGCTGACAGGCTGAAGTCCATGGGGTCACTAAGAGTCGGACACGACTGAGCGACTTCACTTTCACTTTTCACTTTCATGCATTGGAGACGGAAATGGCAACCCACTCCAGTGTTCCTGCCTGGAGAATCCCAGGGATGGCGGAGCCTGGTGGGCTGCCATCTATGGGGTCGCACAGAGTCGGACACGACTGAAGTGACTTAGCAGCAGCAGTAGCAGCATATATTCTAAAGCAAGTTCATCTAGATAAAATTCCTGCTTCCATTATTCACTAGGTGAAGATAATAACAACTTATATCAAATGGATGTATTGAGTTGAAAATGGTTTAATTCATGAAAAATTAGAACTGTGGCTGGTACATAGTAAGTACCAAAAATACCAGTGGTTTACAATTTAGTCGTATATGAGTATGTGTCTGTTCAGAAAAATTTCAGGAATATATGCCTCTTGATTTATGCAGAATGTTTACCAAAATACAGTAATTATTTCTAAAAGCTGCTTGTTTTCCAAAACAAAATACTGACTCATTTTAACATACAATAGACTCTCTATGATTATTTTCCCCTAATATCGCCATAACAACTCCAAACACAGTACTTAGCTCTTTATTGATGCCATCTTTGCTGAAAATTATTTCTAAAAACGCTGTAGAAAGTTGTGTTCAAAAAGGAACTTCCACATGTTCACACCAGCTTATACTCCAACACGTAAGGCAGCAACTTTCCTTTACCATTCTCATATCCTTAAACAAGGGTTCATTGTAACAGATGAATGCTGATTGATAGTATCCTTTTGCTTTCTTTTTGCCTCCATTTCTCTGTTTGTAGGGTTTCTTTTTTATCCTTGAAATGTCTGAAAAAAAGAAGGTCTAGCAAAATGAGAGTCTGACTTTCAAAGGTCTTTTCTATTTTTTCATGTTTATCTTTCAGCCAAAGTCAAGGTTCATTTTCTGGTATTTTCAATGACCTGTGAACTATGAACCTTATTTATTTATTTATTTATTTATTTATTAACTTTTTGAATGATTTGTAGTCACAGTAGCCAATCTCTGATTTCCCTATATCTTAAAGAGGGAGTGAAGTTATTTTTTTGCCTTCCCTTGAATGTGTGCTCTCAGAGAGAGGTTTCTTTCATAGGGCAGGTAAAAGTTAGTCATATGAATATATAATGGGATTGAAAGGTTGTCACTGAACCACGAAAGATGCCAGGATGCTTGGCCTCTGGAAGAGAAGAATTCAGTCCAATCTGGGGTCAGTGACAAGGCTTGATCACTCAGAGCTTTTGTGTAATAAAGTTTTATTAAGGTATAAAAGAGATAGAGAAAGCTTCTGACATAGACATCAGAAGGGGGCAGAAAGAGTGCCCCTCTGCTAGTCTTTAGGGGGATGTTATATAGCTACTAACAAGTTGTTAATTATAGAAAAGAGATGTCTTAAAACTCAGAGTGGCACCAGACCCCTCACCCACAACATACATTTTGAGATAGCATTGGCACCAGGTGAGTCATCTCAGGGCATAAAACGATTGACATGAATCTTGAAGAAGGACAGGTTTACAAGTAAATACATAGTTTTATTAACATAGATTAGGAGAATAATGTATGAGTAAAACATACAGGTTTGTCAAATCTATTCTGAGTCTTAGGCAAACCAACTTGAAGACTTGAGTCTAGGGTAAATACATAGTTCATTAACATAGCATAAGACAAACATTTCCATAAGAAAAAGCACATAGGTTAGCTCAAGGTTTGAGAAAAGTTAAGTTCAGGTGGAGCCACAGTAGCACAGAATTTTAAGAGAAACCTCCTTTTAAATTTATATAGAGAAGGGGAAAAAATCTAACACTTGTTTGTTTCTTCCTACCCTTAAGAGAGAGAAAAATGTCTGACACTTCCAGCCTATTTTGTCCCTTTGGAGATCCCTGGCCTTCCTTCCTGTTACCCTCTCAGGATGGTCATGAGGGAGGGCAAGAAAAGAGAGAACAATATATTTTTCAATATCTTTCTCTGTCTTTAAGTTTTAAATCACAAGGAAGAATTCTAAAAGTCATGCAGTTATATGAACCAAGCATTTCAAGATATCTCAGAAGAGAATGAGCAAAGCATCAGAAGAGGAACTTCATTTTAACTTTTCTCTCATTTTTGAAAAACAAACAAACAAACAAAAAAACAGCATTTGCAGCTGGAGACTCTTTACAATACAAACTTCTTATTCAGGGAAACATAACTAATTAGTACACTACATTCTATATTTTCCTAAAATTCACTATGCTGTGAAGGAGCAACCCCCCAAATTCTCAACTTTTCCCCCTCAACTCACATGCCTATTAAATTATTTTGACTTATTACTATGGAAGAACTATACAAAAAAGGTCTTCAGGACCTGGATAACCATGATGGTATGATCACTCACCTAGAGTCACATATCCTGAAGTGTGATGTTAAATGGGCAAATCTAGTGGAAGTGAAGGGATTCCAGCTGAGATATTTAAAATCCTAAAAGATGGTTCTGTGTAAATGCTGCACTAAATATGCCAGCAAATTTGGAAAACTCCGCAGTGGCCACAGGACTGGAAAAGATCAGTTTTCATTCCAATTCCAAAGAAAGGCAAATGTCAAAGAATATTTAAACTACAGTACTATTGCTCTCATTTCACATGCTAACAAGGACATGCTCAAAGTTCTTCAAGCTATATTTCAACAGTGTATGACCAAGAACTTCCATATGTACAAGCTGGATTTAGAAAAGTCAGAGGAACCAGAGATCAAATTGACAGCATCCATTGGATCATAGAAAAGCAAGGGTATTAAAAAAAAAAAATCTACTTCTCCTTCATTGACTATGCTAAAGCCTTTGACTCTGTAGATCACAACAAACTGTGGAAAATTCTTAAAGAGATGGGAATACCAGACCACCTTACCTGTCTCCTGAGAACCTGTATGCAGGTCAAGAAACAACAATTAGAACTAGACATGGAGCAATGGACTGGTTCAAAATTGTGAAAGAACATTAAGGTGGTATATTGTCACCCTCTTTATTTAACTTACACACAAAGTACATCATGTGAAATAATTGACTGGATGACTCCCAAACTGGAATCAAGATTACCGGGAGAAACAGCAACAATCTCAGATATATAGATGATATCATTTTAATGGCATAAAATGAAGAGGAACTAAAGAGGCTTTTGGTGAAGGTGAAAGAGGAGAGTTAAAAAGTTGGATTAAAATTCAACATTCAAAAAAACTAAGATTATGGCATCTGGTCTCATTCCTTCATGGTAAGTAGATGGGGAAACAATCAAGACAGTGATAGACTTAATTTTCTTAGACTCCAAAAACACTGTGGTTGGTGACTGCAACCATGAAATTAAAAGATGTTTGCTCCTTGGAAGAAAAACCATGACAAACCTAGACAGCATATTAAAAAGCAGAGACATCGCTTTGCCAACAAAGGTCCATACAGTCAAAGCTACGGTTTTTCCAGTAGTCATGTATGGATGTGAGATTTGGACCATAAAGAAAGCTGAGCACTGAAGAATTGATGCTTTTCAATTGTGATGCTGGAGAAGACTCTTCAGAGTCCATTTGAGACCAAGGAAATCAAACCAATCAGTTGTACAGGAGATCAATCCTGAATATTCATCAGAGTAACTGATACTGTAGCCGAAGCTCCAACACTTTGGAAATCTGATGAGAAGAGCCAACTCATTGGAAAAGACTGATAGATGCTTGGAAAGAATAAAGGCAGGAGAAGAAGGGGTGACAGAGGATGAGATGGTTGGATGGCATCCCAAACTCAGTGGACATGAGTTTGAGCAAACTATGGGAGACAAGGAAGGACATCAAGCCTGGCATGATGAAGTCCCTGGGATTACAGAGTTGAACTTGACTTAGCAACTGAAAACAATGACAACTCATGGATGATCTTATTTTGTAGAGACATAACAACCTTTTCCAAATTTTTAGAACTTGAAAAAAACAAAACAAAACAAAACATGTTGTTCTAAATTACATTACATTTTTCTATGGTTTCATTTTTTCATAATCAATAATTAAGTTTACTGGTTGTAATATAGATTCTATATAAGTATTGAGAGATACTAGAGAACAGAGTTTATATTATATCCATCATCATTCTCCTAGCATTTAGCATGGGATTCAGAATAGGGGACTGCATTATTGTTGTTCTGAATAAAAATATTGTGGAGTATTAAACTTGTCTTGATCATGGTTTTATAATCAAATGTCCTTATAGAAACTTGGCATTTCTGACAAGCTAATTAAAGGATAATTTTGGAGATCAACTTAAATATCAGAATTAGTCTTATCTTCTACAGTATGCATTACACAAATATATTAAAAAGGGAGCCATCAGCAAAAAGAAGAATAAGATCACCAATGTTACTATATGTTGTTAGTATTAATTGAAAGAAGTAACACTGGTCTTTCTAGTACACAAGCAAACTAAAGAACATACACTCATGTTTTTAATAATATGTTTTTTAAGTAGATTTCTTATATTAATAACTAAAATTTAAAATGCCAGCAAAAATGTTTATAAAAGTGTTTTATATATATATATGTATATATGTGTGTGTGTTTGTATGTATACATATATGTATTATCTACTGAATAATTCATGTTGCATAATGTCTCCAAGTAAAATGACATTTCAACTGTGTATATTACAAATTGACTTGAGTGATTATTTCAGCTATATAATTGACCAACATCCCTTGTGTATATAAATAAGGTATTTCCAGAAAACTCCACTGTTTCGAGATATACTGGTGGATAGGTTAGGTCAATCAAGTTATTCAAACTCTGAAGTTAATCAAAGAGATTTGAAAATAAAAAAAGGGTTACCTTGACCTGATTTCTTTTCTTTACACTAAATCAATAAAGGTAGATTATTAAAAATACCCATAAAACCTGGGCAAACAATTTAATTTTTAAAAAGATTTATATAATAGTTCAGTTCAGTTCAGTTGCTTAGTTGTGTCTGACTCTTTGCAGAACACCAGGCCTCCCTGTCCATCACTAACGTCGCAGTTTGCCCAAACCCATGTCCATCGAGACCGTAATGCCATCCAACCATCTCATCCTTTGTCGTCCTCTTCTCCTCCTGCCCCCAATCCTTCACACCATCAGGGTCTTTTCCAATGAGTCAACTCTTCTCATGAGGTGGCCAAAGTATTGGAGTTTCAGCTTCAACATCAGTCCTTCCAATGAACAACCAGGACTGAACTACTTTAGGATGGACTGGTTGGACCTTCTTGCAGTCCAAGGGACTCTCAAGAGTCTTCTCCAACACACCACAGTTCAAAAGCATCAATTCTTTGGTGCTCAGCCTTCTTCACTGTCCAACTCTTACATCCATACATGACCACTGGAAAAACCATAGCCTTGGCTAGACAGACCTTTGTTGGCAAAGTAATGTCTCTGCTTTTAAATATGCCATGTAGGTTGGCCATAACCTTCCTTCCAAGGAGTAAGCGTCTTTTAATTTCATGGCTACAATCACCATCAGCAGTGATTTTGGAGCCCAAAAAAATAAAGTCTGACACTGTTTCTACTGTTTTCCCATCTATTTGCTATGAAGTGATGGGACCAGATGCCATGATCTTAGTTTTCTGAATGTTGAGCTTTAAGCCAACTTTTTCACTCTCCTCTTTCACTTTCATCAAGAGGCTCTTTAGTTCTTCTTCACTTTCTGTCATAAGGGTGATGTCATCTGCATATCTGAGGTTATTGATATTTCTCCTGACAATCTTGATTCCAGCTTGTGTTTCTTCCAGCCCTGCGTTTCTCATGATGTACACTGAATACAAGTTAAATAAGCAGGTTGACAATATACAGCCTTGACGTACTCCTTTTCCTATTTGGAACCAGTCTGTTGTTCCGTGTTCAGTTCTAACTGGTGTTTCCTGACCTGCATACAGGCTTCGCAAAAGACAGGTCAGATGGTCTGATATTCCCATCTCTTTCAGAATTTTCCACAGTTCATTGTGATCCACACAGTCAAAGGCTTTGGCATAGTCAATAAAGTAGAAATAGATGTTTTTCTGGAACTCTCTTGCTTTTTTGATGATCCATCAGATATTGGCAATTTGATCTCTGGTTCCTCTGCCTTTTCTAAAACCAGCTTGAACATCTGGAAGTTCACAGTTCACGTACTGCTGAAGCCTGGCTTGGAGAATTTTGAGCATTACTTTACTAGCATGTGAGATGAGTGCAATTGTGTGGTAGTTTGAGCATTCTTTGGCATTGCCTTTCTTTGGGATTGGAATGAAAACTGACCTTTTCCAGTCCTGTGGCCACTGCTGAGTTTTCCAGATTTGCTGGCATATTGAGTGCAGCACTTTCACAGCACCATCTTTCAGGATTTGAAATAGCTCAACTGGAATTCCATCACCTCCACTAGCTTTGTTCATAGTGATACTTTCTAAGGCCCACTTGACTTCACATTCCAGGATGTCTGGTTCTAGGTGAGTGATCACACCATCGTGATTATCTGGGTCATGAAGATCTTTTTTGTACGATTATTCTGTGTATTCTTGCCAGCTCTTCTTAATATCTTCTGCTTCTGTTAGGTCCATACCATTTCTGTCCTTTATCGAGCGCATCTTTGCATGAAATGTTTCCTTGGTGTCTGTCATTTTCTTGAAGAGATCTCTAGTCTTTCGCATTCTGTTGTTTTCCTCTATTTCTTTGCAGTGATCGCTGAGGAAGGCTTTCTTGTCTCTCCTTGCTATTCTTTGGAACTCTGCCTTCAGATGGGAATATCTTTCCTTTTCTCCTTTGCTTTTTGCTTCTCCTCTTTTCCCAGCTATTTGTAAGGCCTCATCAGACAGCCATGTTGCTTTTTTGCCTTTATTTTCCATGGGGATGATCTTGGTCCCTGTCTCCTGTACAATGTTACGAACCTCTGTCCATAGTTCATCAGGCACTCTGTCTATCAGATCTATTCCCTTAAATCTTTGAACGCAGTGGCTGGGACCGACTACGCAGAAGCGAGGCCGAGAAGAGCTACCCCATGACCGAGGCTCGGGACAGTGGCCAAGAGGAGCTACCCCACGCCCGAAGCCGGGGACAGCGGCCGAGAGGTGTTACCCCAGGTCCGAGAAGAGGCAGCTGCGCAGGCACAGGAGGGCGGAGAGGAGTTATTCTACACTCAAGGTTAGGAGGGGCCATCGTGAGTAGATACCCCTTACCCAAAGTAAGGAGCAGCAGCTGCATTTTGCTGGAGCAGCTGTGAAGAGATACCCTATGTCCAAGGTAAGAGAAACCCAAGTAAGATGGTAGATGTTGAGAGAGGGCATCAGAAGTCAGACACACAGAAACTATAATCACAGAAAACTAGCCAATCTGATTACATGGACCACAGCCTTGTCTGTCTCAATGACTAAGCCATGCCATGTGGGGCCACCCAAGATGGATGGGTCTTGGTGGAGAGGTCTGACAGAATGTGGTCCACTGAAGAATGGCATGGAAAACCACTTCAGTATTATTGCCTTGAGAACCCCATGAACAGTATGAAAAGGCAAAAAGATAGAACACTGAAAGATGAACTCCCCAGGTCGGTAGGTGCCCAATATGCTATTGGAGATCAGTGGAGAAATAACTCCAGAAAGAATGATGGGATGGAGCCAAAGCAAAAACAATACTCAGCTGTGGATGTGACTGGCGAAAGAAGCAAAGTCCAATGCTGTAAAAAGCAATATTGCATAGGAACCTGGAATGTTAGGTCCATGAATCAAGGCAAATTTGTAGTGGTTAAATAGGAGATGGCAAGAGTGAACGTCGACATATTCTAGGAATCAGCGAATTAAGATGGACTAGAATGGGTGAATTTCACTCAGATGACCATTATATCTACTACTGTGGGCAAGAATCCCTTAGAAGAAATGGAGTAGCCATCATGGTCAACAAAAGAGTCTGAAACACAGTACTTGGATGCAATCTCAAAAACGACAGAATGATCTCTGTTCGTTTCTAAGGCAAACCATTCAATATCAGGGTAATCCAAGTCTATGCCCCAACCAGTAATGCTAAAGAAGCTGAAGTTGAACAGTTCTATGAAGACCTACAAGACCTTTTAGAATGAACACCCAAAGAAGATGTCCTTTTCATTATAGGGGACTGGAATGCAAAAGTAGGAAGTCAGGAAACACCTGGCGTAACAGCAAATTTGGCCTTGGAATACAGAATGAAGCAGGGCAAAGGCTAATATAGTTTTGCCAAGAGAATGCACTGGTTATTGCAAACACCCTCTTTCAACAACACAGGAGAAGACTCTACACATGGACATCACCAGATGATCAACATCGAAATCACATTGATTATATTCTTTGCAGCCAAAGATGGAGAAGCTCTATACAGTCAGCAAAAACAAGACCAGGAGTGGACTGTCGCTCCGATCATGAACTCCTTAGTGCCAAATTCAGACTTAAATTTAAGAAAGTAGGGAAAAGCACTAGACCATTCAGGTATGACCTAAATCAAATCCCTTATGGTTTATGCACTAATTTATATAAAATTCATAAAACAATTCTTTCAGTATTAAAAAAATAATAATATTGTAAAATGATTCAAATTCCATGAATTTAAACTGCACCTCTAAATCAGAGAATTCTGAAGATAACAATGACTTTAACCTTTCTTGAATTTCAGGAAGTAGTTTATTTCTTCAGTTTTTTCATTCTATAAATATTACTGATGCCTGTTATTTACAAGTCACAGGGCTGCTATTAGTAACAGCTGTAAGATAAATCAGATACATATATTTTTCCTGTAGGAGACAAAGGTGAGAGAAAAGGAAGATACATTTTAAAAATGCCTATTGTAACCTGGTATAATGTCTTGTGTTTTCATATATATTGATTATTCATTTGATTCTCATCAACATTGTGGTGAGGAAGAATTTTTCTTATTTGGCAACTGTATAACTCATGAATGTGTACATTTGGTAACCATGTAGCCAGAGTTAACTCCTAAAACTCTTTCTTTTCCCCTTGTGTGCTGTATTGTGTTGCTTACAGTTAAAGTGAGAGGAGGTAAATATATTATAAATAACAAAATACTAACTGTTAGAAGAGAAATACTGATAAAGTACTGTAAGGGTTTAACAGTTTTACATTTCACACTATATATAGTCTAGCATTTATCCTAAGTTTTAACCTCTACATCCCCACACTATTTACACAATTAACAACTGTGAAAAGAAGCTTAAAATAGTAAATAACCTTTTAAGCTTAACAAACAAGTAAATGACAGAAAATAAACTTTATGCCAAGGTTTTTTTTTTTTTTGCCCCCCTAGGTTTTAACTTTGCTTGCTTGCAACTAATAAATCATTTAACATTACAAATTTGTAGAACACAGAAGAGCCTGGGGTTTATATAATCTGTAACATGAGTGTGCTCAGTTGCTTACTCATATATGACCCTTTGAGACCTATGGGCTGTAGCAAACCAGGCACTTCTACACATGGAATTTCCAGGCAAGAATACTGGAATTAATTGCCATTTTCTACTCCAGGGGATCTTTCTTATTCAAGAATCGAACTGCATTTCGTGTGTCTCCTGCTTGACAGGCGGATTCTTTACCACAGCACTACCTAGGAAGCCCCAGTCTACAACTTGAAAATAACACTTATATGATTAGAATAAGTACAATATTGTTTATTGTTCAGTCACTCAGTCGTGTACAACTCTTTGCAACCCCATGGACTGGAGCACACCAAGCTTCCCTGTCCTTCATCACCTTCCAGAATTTGCTCAAACTCATGTCCATTGAGTCAGTGATGCCATCCAACCATCTTATTCTCTGCTATCCACTTCTCTTTCTGCTGCAGTCTTTCCCAGCATCAGGGTCTTTTTTAATGAGTCAGCTCTTCAATCAGCTGGCCAAAGTATTGGAGCTTCAGCTTCATTCCTCCAATGAATATTCAGGATTGATTTCCTTTAGGATTGACTGGTTTGATCTCCCTATTGAACAAGGGACTCTCAAGAGTCTTCTCCAACACCACAATTCAAAAGCATCAATTCTTTTGTGCTCAGCCTTCTTTATAGTCCAACTCTCACATCCATACATGACTACTGGAAAAACCATAGCTTTGATAATATGGACATTTGTTGGCAAAGTGATGTCTCTGCTTTTTAATATGCTGTCTAAGTTGGTCACAGTTTTTCTTCCAAGGAGCAAACATCTTTTTAATTTAATGTCTGTGGTCACAATTAGCAGTGATTTTTGAGCCGAAGAAAATAAAGTCTGCCACTGTTTTCATTGTTTCCCTATCCATTTGCCATGAAATGATGGGGCCTGATGCCATGATCTTCGTTGTCTTAATGTTGAGTTATAAGTCAGGTTTTCCACTCTCCTCTTTCCACTTTCCACTTTCATCAAGAGGCTGTTTAGTCCCTCTTTGCTTTTTGCCATGAGGGTGATGTCATCTGATATATATATATCATATATATGATATACATTTGGTGACACCATGTGGCATTTGGGATCTTAGTTCCCTAACCAGGGATGAATCTTGCTCCCAGCATTAGGATCAGGGAGTCTTAACCACTGGATCACCAGGGAAGTCGCTAAATCCTATTTTTAAAAGAGGACAGAAGCACTCAAGTTTAATTTGCAATTTTAAATTATTTTTCCAAAGAGATTAAGTTATTCAGGCAGACCAAGTAGAGAACAGCTTTCCAAGCAGACAAAAAATAATTGATAAGTCACAGGAGCACAGATAGCTATGCTATGCTCCAAGAATTACAAATAATTGCATGGAAATGGGTCCAAGTTGAAAACTGAAGTTAGAAATCTCTTTATAAGTAATAAATTTTTGAGTCATTGGATTAAATAAGTAGAATTACAGGTAGATAGGAAAAATAAGAACATGTATACAAAGAAGAAAAATGATCAAACGATATCTATCTAGGGATATTAACACTTAAGAGGTAGGAGATAGAAGAGCAGCATGTGTCTGAGGAATTAGGAATTAGCTAAGATTTAGAATGAAACACAGTCATAAAGAAGTAGCTTTTAAAACTGCAATTAAAGCCAGTTCATCCTGAAAGAGTGGATGAAGTTCACTTCATTAGAACTTTAGGTTTTAGAACTTTGAGGAAGACAGAAAAAACAAACAAACAAACAAAAATCAACTCTTGTCTTCATGACATGTAGATGGGGAAACAATGGAATCAGTGAAAGACTATTTTCTTGGGCTCCAGAATCACTGTACATGGTGACTGCAGGCATGAAATTAAAACATGATTGCTCATCAGAAGAAAAGCTATGGCAAACCTAGACAGAGTGTTAAAAAGCAGAGACATTACTCTTCTGATAAAGGTCCATATAGTGAAAGCTATGTTTTTTACAGTAGTCATGTATGGATGTGAGAGTTGGACCATAAAGAAGGTTGAGCACTGAAGAAGTGATGTTTTTGAACTATGATGTTGGAGAAGACTCCTGATAGTCCTTTGGACTGCAAAGAGATCAGCCTGGTCAATCATAAAGGCAATCAGTCCTGATTATTCATTGAAAGAACTGATGCTGAAGCTGAAGCTCCAATACTTTGGCCACCTGATGTGAAGAGACAACTCATCAGAAAATGCCCTGATGCTAGGAAAGACAGAAGCCAGGAGGAGAAGGGGATGACAGAGGACAAGATGGTTGGGTAGCATCTCTGACTCAATGGACATGAGTTTGGGCAAGCTTCAGAAGATGGTGAGGAACAGGGAAGCCTGGTGTGCTGCAGTCCATGGTGTTGCAAAGAGGAGGACATGACTGAATGACTGAACAACAACAGCAACAACTTGTCAAGAGGACAAGAGACACAGAAAGGTTATAGGATAGCAATTTAAGTGATAAGATTTGAAAGAACTTAAGTGATTAAAAAAAAAAGCCCTGCAAAAGCTTTGGGTCTATTCCTATGTCATAGAAACCATTTATCACACTTTTTAGAAATTATCTTGTATACTGTAATTTTAGAAACCATAAGCTAATTCGAGAACAAAGGTTAGGTACTTGATTTCTGCATCCTTCTTTAAGCACAGAGTTTTTCCTCTTACTAGATGCTATGGCAAAGATTTTGGTTGCTTAAATAGTGATCTTTTTCTTTGTAGAAACTCAAATATATTTAGTAAGCAATATACACCAGCCTAGGAGATGAATCACTTCCCTTGTAGCTCAGCAATAAAGAAAGTGTCTGTCAATGAAGGAGATGCAAGGGAAGAGGGTTGGATCCCTGGGTCAGGAAGATCGCCTGGAGAAGGAAGTGGCAATTCATTCCAGTATTCTTGCCTGGGAAGTCCCAAGGACAGAGGAGACTGGTGGACTACAATCTACAGATTTGAAAAGAGTGGGACATGATTTAGCAACTAAACAACAAGGGAGATGAATTATGAGTTTTCTATAACTATCATGATAATACTACCTATTTTTCAAGGGAATTTCTGTAAGCAGGGTTCAGAAAACTTTTTCTATACATGGCCAGAGAGTTAATAATTTTTGCCTTGAAGATCATACAAGCTATGTCACTACTACTCAGCTCTGCTATTTTAGTGGGAAAACAGCCACAGATTTTATGTAAATGAGTATGCATGTCTGTAATTCAATGATACTTCATCTGTAAAAACATATGGGAACAGATTTGGACTAATTCCTAAAGTTGCTGACTGATGTAAAGAATATGCAAATGAAATATTGAGCAATGCCACATAAACTAAAATATATTTAAGGGTTTTCTAAGAAAAGTATTTTTCTTGACTAAAAAAAAGATAACTCATCATAGAAAATATTTTTTCTCCTTCATACTTTGGTCAACAATGTGTGCATATATGGTGCCAGGAATGAGGGCACATCTTTTGTGACCCTGAGGTCATATCAGTTCAGTTCAGTTGCTCAGTCATGTCCGACTCTTTGTGACCCCATGAATTGCAGCATGCCAGGCCTCCCTGTCCATCACCAACACCCAGAGTTTTCCCAAACTCATGTCCATTGACTCGGTGATGCCATGCAGCCATCTCATCCTCTGTCGTCCCCTTCTCCTACTGCCCCTAATCCTTCCTAGCATCAGGGTATTTTCCAATGAGTCAACTCTTCACATGAGGTGGCCAAAGTATTGGAGTTGCAGCTTCAACATCAGTCCTTCCAATGAACACCCAGGACTGATCTCCTTTAGTTTTGACTGGTTGGATCTCCCTGCAGTCCAAGGTGCTCTCAAGAGTCTTCTCCATCACCACAGTTCAAAAGCATCAATTCTTCGGCCCTCAGCTTTCTTCATAGTCCAACTCTCACATCCATACATGACTACTGGAAAAACCATAGCCTTGACTAGATGGACCTTTGTTGGCAAAGTAATATCTCTGCTGTTTAATATGCTGTTTAGGATGGTCATATATTTCCTACCAAGGAGTAAGTGTCTTTGAATTTCAAGGCTGCAATCACCATCTGCAGTGATTTTGGAGCCATGCAGTGATTTTGAGGTCATAAGTGTGAGGATAAAAGTCAATTTTCTGAGAACAACAGCAACAACAAAGATGGGAGGGAAGAATTAAAATATCTTAACTATTTGATATATCATTGAGATGGGAACACCAGACCACCTGACCTGCCACCTGAGAAATATGCATGCAGGTCAAGAAGCAACAGTTAGAACCAGACATGGAACAAATGACTGCTTCTAAATCGGGAAAGGAGTATGTCAAGGCCGTATATTGTCACCCTGGTTATTTAACTTATATGCAGAGTATATCTTGTGAAATGCCGGGCTGGATGAAGCACAAGCTGGAATCAAGATTGCCAGGGCAAACATGAATAATTTCAGATTGGCAGATGATGCCACCCTTATGAGAGAAAGTGAAGAGGAACTAAAGAGCCTTTTGATGAAAGTGAAAGAGGAGAGTGAAAAAGTTGACTTAAAACTCAACATTCAGAAAACTAAGATCATGGCATTCAGTCCCATCACTTCTTGGCAAATGGGGAAACAATGAAAACAGTAAGAGGCTTTATTTTCCTGGGAAAAATGAAATTAAAAGGTACTTACTCTTTGGATGAAAAAATATGACCAACCTAGACAGCATATTATGGTTTTTCCAGTGGTCATGGATGGATGTGAGACTAGGACGATGAAGAAAGCTGAGCACCGCAGAATTGATGCTTTTGAACTGTGGTGTAGGAGAAGACTCTTGAGAGTCCCTTGGACTGAAAGGAGATCGAATCAATCCATCCTGAAGGAGATCAATCCTGGGTGTTCATTGGAAGGACTGATGTTGAAGCTGCAACTCCAATACTTTGGCCACCTCATGCGAAGAGTTGACTCATTGGAAAAGACTCTAATGCTGGGTAGGTTTGAGGGCAGGAAGAGAAGGGGACCACAGAGGATGAGATGGTTGGATGGCAACACTGACTCGATGGACATGGGTTTGGTAGACTCCGGGAGTTGGTGATGGACAGAGAGGCCTGGCGTGCTGCAATTCATGGGGTCGCAAAGAGTCTGACATGACTGAGTGACTGAACTGAACTGAGACAGCATATTTAAAAGCAGAGACATTACTTTGCTGACGAAGTTCTGTCTAGTCACACCCAGGTTTTTTCAGTAGTCATGTATGGATGTGAGAGTTGGAGCAAAAAAAAGTTGAGTGCTGAAGAATTGATGCTTTTGAACTGTGGTGTTGGAGAAGACTCTTGAGAGTCCCTTGGACTGCAAGGAGATCCAACCAGTCCATCCTAATGGAGATCAGTCCTGAATATTCACTGGAAGGAATGATACTGAAGATGAAACTCCAATACTTTGACCACCTGATGCAAAGAACTGACTCATTTGAAAAGACCCTATACACTAACAATGAGAAAACAGAAAGAAAAATTAAGGAAATAATTCGATTTACCATCACAACAAAAATAATAAAATACTTAGGAATATATCTACTGAAAGAAACAAAAGACCTATATATAGAAAACTATAAAACACTGGTGAACGAAATCAAAGAGGACACAAATAGATGGAGAAATATACCATGTTCATGGATTGGAAGAATCAATATAGTGAAAATGAGTATACTACCCAAGTCAACCTATAGATTCAATGCACATCCTATTAAGCTACCAACGGTATTTTTCAGAGAACTAGAACAAATAACTTCACAATTTGTTTGGAAATATAAAAAACCTCGAATAGCCAAAGCAATCTTGAGAAAGAAGAATGGAACTGGAGGAATCAACCTGCCTGACTTCAGGCTATACTACAAGGCCACAGTCATCAAGACAGTATGGTACTGGCACAAGGACAGAAATATAGATCAATGGAACAAAATAGAAAGCCCAGAGATAAATCTACGCACCTATGGACACCTTATCTTCGACAAAGGAGGCAAGAATATACAATGGAGAAAAGACAATCTCTTTAACAAGTGGTGTTGGGAAAACAGGTCAACCCCTTGTAAAAGAATGAAATTAGAACAATTTCTAACACCATACACAAAAATAAACTCAAAATGGATTAAAGATTTAAACATAAGACCAGAAACTATAAAACTCCTAGACAAAAACCTAGACAAAATACTCTCTGACATAAACCACAGCAGGATCCTCTATGACCCACCTCCCAGAATATTGGAAATAAAAGCAAAAATAAACAAATGGGACCTAATTAAACTTAAAAGTGTTTGCACAACAAAGGAAATTATAAGCAAGGTGAAAAGACAGCCTTCAGAATGGGAGAAAATAATAGAAAACGAAGCAATGGACAAACAATTAATCTCAAAAATATACAAGCAACTCTTGCAGCTCAATTCCAGAAAAATAAATGACCCAATCAAAAAGTGTGCCAAAGAACTAAACGGACTTTTCTCCAAAGAAGACATACAGTTGGCTAACAAATACATGAAAAGATGCTCAATATCACTCATTATCAGATAAATGCAAATCAAAACCACCATGAGGTACCATTTCATGCCTGTCAGAATGGCTGCTCTCCAAAAGTCTACAAGCAATAAATGCTGGGGAGGGTGTGGAGAAAAGGGAACCCTCTTACATTGTTGGTGGGAATGCAAACTAGTACACCACTATGGAGAACAGTGTGGAGATTCCTCAAAAACCTGGAAATAGACCTGCCATATGACCCAGCAATCCCACTGCTGGGCATATATACCGAGGAAACCAGAATTGAAAGAGACACATGTACCCCAATGTTCATCACAGCACTGTTTATAATAGCCAGGACATGAAAGCAGCCTAGATGCCCATCAGCCAATGAATGGATAAGGAAGCTGTGGTACATACACACAATGGAATATCACTCAGCCATTAAAAAGAATACATTCAAATCAGTTCCAATGAGGTGGATGAAACTGGGGCCTATTATACAGAGTGAAGTAAACCAGAAAGAAAAGCACCAATACAGTATACTGACACATATATATGGGATTTAGTAAATTGGTAAAGATAACCCTGTATGTGAGACAACAAAAGAGACACAGATATATAGAACAGTACTATGGACTATATGGGAGAGGGCGAGGGTGGGATGATATGGGAGAATGGCATTGAAGCATGTAAATTATCATATGTGAAACGAATCTCCAGTCCAGGTTTGTTGCATGATACAGGGTGCTGGGGGCTGGAGCATCAGGATGACCCTGAGTAATGGGAAGGAAGGTGGGAAGGGGGTCCTGGAAGGGGAACAAATGTACACCCGTGGTGGATTCATGTCAATGTATGTCAAAAGAAATACAACATTGTAAAATTTTTAAAAAATGGATAAATAAATTGACTTAAAAAAAAAAGACCCTGATGCTGGGAAAGATTGAAGGAAAGATTGGGAATGACAGAGGATGAGATGGTTGGATGGCATCACTTACTCAATGGACATGAGTTTGAGCAAGCTCCAGGAGTTGGTGGTGAACAGGGAAGCCTGGTGTGCTGCAGTCATGAGGTCACAAAGGGTCTGCCATGACCGAGCAACTGAACTGACTTATCAAAATGAAATTTTATCCAATCATAAATAAAGAATGAAATAATGTTACTTGCAGCATCATGGATGTGACTTGAGTAATTTTCCTTACTGAAGTAAAGCTATTTCAAGCATACTTACAGGAGAAAACTAAGAAGTGTGAAAATAAGATGCTTCTGCTTCAAATTTAAGAGCAGCTAATATGAGAGTAAAGAATCTGCCTGCAATGCAGGAGACGGGTTAAATTCTTTGGTTGGGAAGATACCCTGGAGAAGGGAATGGCAACCCACTCCAGTATTCTTGCCTGGAGAATCTCATGGGCAGAGGATCCTGGGGTCCATGGGGAGTCCATGGGGTCGCAAGAGTTAGACCCGGCTTAGTGACTAAACCACCACTGCCACCATTGTGAGAGAATGATTTGCAAATACAAAGCATGGAATTTGGAATTATTTACTGGACATTGTGTGCCTAGAATGCTGAAGAATATTTACAGTGAAGTAGCATTCGATATAAAATTTTAAAATATACAGTAATTTTTTTCAAAGAAGCCCTATTTTTGTCTCTTCATGAAGATCAATTAAAAAGATATTGAGTCAGGAAGATCCCCTGGAGAAGGAAATGGCAAGCCATGCCAATATTCTTGCCTGGGAAACCTTATGGACAGAGGAGCCTGGCGGGCTACAGTCCATGGTGTCACAAAAGAGTCAGACATGACTTTGGGACTAGGCAACAGCAAAATATACCATAAAGATATATTTGTCTAAGCAAAACAAAGCATCAATTTGGAAAATATATTGTATAGAATTTTTATGCAACAACTTTTGTTGTGTAACAATTTCAACAGCCTAGTCAAGAGGGAGAGGATGTATGTATACTCATGGGTGATTCAGTGTTGTACAGTAGAAACCAATATAACATTGTGAAGCAATTAAACAAATAATAATAATAAAAACACAAGAACAACAACTACTTTTTGTCAACTTATTTTTCAGTTGAAGGATATTTATTTTACAGAATTCTATAGATTTGTGTCATACATCAACAAGAATCAGCCATAGGTACCTCCAACAACTGCTTATGTAGCACAAGATTTTATAGTCAACAATTTGTATTGAGTTTAGTTTGGCATTTCTTTTGGTCTGGCTTGGTCTGGCTCATCTTGTTTGGGCTTGTTTGTGCATCTGTTATCAAGAAGGCTGATTTATGATGAACTTAACAACTGCAGCTCTAATGGCTGGATCTTTCTTTGTGTAGTCTGTCAACCCCCAGAAGGTAATGTTGATTCAATTTGTTTGATGGTTGCTAAATTCCAAGATCAGCAAGAGTAGAAACTGCAAATATTCTTGAGGCCCAAGCTCAAAACTAATACAATTAGCACTTCTGGTACAGTCTAATGATCAAAATATGTCACAAATCCAGCTCAGATATAACAGGGTAGCTGAATCCACATCTTGTTGGGAGAAACTATTAAATATTGTGGCAAATTTTACTACCAAGAAAGGAATCAAGTTTAAGATTATTAGCTATCTTTTAGAATTTCAAATATTGTAAGTTTTATTTCATAGAATGTTTGCTTTAAAAAGGAATTGCTTTATCAAGTCTAAGCAAGGGAGTTCCAGAAAAACATCTACTTTTCCTTCATTGACCACGTTAGTCTTTGACTAAGAGAGGGGCTTCCCGACCACCTTACCTGTCTCTTGAGAAACCTATATGCAGGTCAAGAAGCAACAGTTAGAACCAGACATGGAACAACTGACTGTTTCAAACTTGGGAAAGGAGTACAAGAAGGCTGTGTATAGTCACTCTGCTTAATTAAATTATATACAGAGTACATCATGTGAAATGCTAGGTAGATGAATTACAAGCTAGAATCAAGTTTGCCAGGAGAAATATCAACAACCTCATATACGCAGATGATACCACTCTAATGGTAGAAAGTGAAGAGGAACTTAAAGAGCCTCTTGATAAGGGTGGAAGAGGAGAGAGAAAAACCTGGCTTAAAATTCAATATTCAAAATGCAAAGATCACGGCATCTGGTCACCACTTCACGGCCAATAGAGGGAAAAAAGTGGAAGCAGTAACAGATTGTATTTTCTTGGCTCCAAAATCACTGTGGATTGTGACTGCTGCCATTAAATTGAAAGACATTTGCTCCTTGGAAGAAAAACTATGACAAACCTACACAGCATATTAAAAAGTACAGATATTATTTAGCCAACAAATTTCTGTATAGTCAAAGCTATGGTTTTTCCAGTAGTCACGTATAAGTGTGAGAATTGGACCATAAAGAAGGCTGAGCACCAAAAAACTGATGCTTTTGAACTGTGGTGTGGGAGAAGACTCTTGAGAGTCCCTTGGACTGCAAGGAGATCCAACCGGTCAGTCCTAAAGGAAATCAATCCTGAGTATTCATCCAAAGAACTGATACTAAAGCTAAAGCTCCAATACTTTTCCCACCTGATGTGAGGAGACAACTCATTGGAAAAGACTCTGATGCTGGGAAAAACAAAAGGCAAAAGGCTAAGGAGATAGCAGAGGATGAGAAGACTTGATAGCACCATCAACTCAATGGGCATGAATTTGAGCAAACTCCAAGAAATCATGGACGATAGAGGAGACTGGCATGCTGCAGTCCATGGAGTCACAAAAAATCAGACATGACAGTGACTGAAGATGTCCTTGCTACATGAATTTAATTTATTATATTTTAATTTATCATCATTATTTAAGGTATTTTAAATTGAACAATCTTGTTTAGAGCCAAAAATTCTAACTGAATCATGGGATACAACTTTTCACTTATAAAATTGATTAATACAAAGCAAATTTAAATATATATTGATATCTGTCCATAATCTCTTCAATTTGTAAGGTAGTGGATACTTAAAAAAAAAAATGAAAGGACTAAAGGCACAAAAGAAATGTCTCCATCAAAGAGCTTGTATACAAGGAAAGGGGAAATGCAATTAAACAAAAAGAAGATGATGTCATCTCCCTGTGGCAGGGTTCATCAATGAGAAGACAAAGTCTGTAGAAGAAATTATGTCTGAATTGACCACCATAAAATGAGAAGACATTTTTTTTAGGAAGTCAAAGTGAAAATCATTCAGTCCTGTCTAACTCTTTGCAACCCCATGGACTGCAGCCTGCCAGGTTCCTCTGTCCATGTAATTCTCCAGGCCAGAGTACCAGAGTAGGTAGCCAGTCCCTTCTCCAGGGGATCTTCCCAAAACATGGATTGAACCCAGGTCTCCTGCATTGCAGGTGGATTCTTTACCATATGAGATACGAGGAAAGACTGAGGAAGAGCAAAATAGGCAAGTGGGGAAGCATAAGGGGGACATTATAGACAAAGGGAAATTGTATATAAAGGCGTCTGTATATAAATGAGTATATTCTTTTTAGAGAACCACTAGTTTCCACTTTTTATTTAACCCAGGAAGTGGAAGGTGATATGGAAGGAAAGAGTTGGAGTAATATGGGGAAGAACAGAACAGAAAATTAAGACTGACTGGTGATTTGTAAATATTAAGTTTCGGCATCTCATGGAATGATTGCCTAAAGTCTTGCTCATCCTTCACTCTTTTTATTTTTTGACACAGACATCAGCTACCTCTCCAGGTATTATACTTTCAATGAAAGTCATTCTAAACAAGAACTATTATTCACCAGAAATAATATCACAATCACCAGTGCAGTTGTTTCTAATTGTCTTGGTGAATTATTAATAAAATCTTATACTAAATCAATTTTATAGTTATATTTATTTTACATTATATAGTGAAGTTTCAGTTTAAAAAGGTCTATAGATATATAAGGTAGATCAAAAGGAATGAAGTATAAATGGTTATATGCTTATTTAATTGATTTAACATGGACTTAGTATGTTCTGCAGTATCAGATTCACTCAATTGTTTTTCTAACTAGTTTGCTAATGGGCTGATTTCAATCTATTTCTTTTGAAATTACTTTTTGTTTTCCCCAAATTAGTGTGTAGACATACCTGCTCTTCTCTGGGAGCAAATACTTTTAATAATACAATAAACCTATTAGTGATTTTCAGTTCATTATCTTTAATTTTTTTTTTTTAGGAATTTGGAAAACTTTGGAAATATTTGTTAATGATTTATATAATAAAAATATACTTTTTAAAAAATTATCAGCTATTTTACATGATTTATCTGAAGTTGCAAATAAGTAGTGATATAAAACATTGTCTTCACAAATAATCATGAACATAAAGTATATATTAATATAGAGTGTTTGAAATATGGGGTTCCCAGTGGTGCAATGGCTAAGAATCTGCCTGCTCATGCAGGAGACGTGAGTTAAATCTCTGGTTGGGAAGATCCCCTGGAGTAGGAAATGGCTGTCCACTTCAGCATTCTTCACTGGGAAATTACATGGACAGAAGAGACTGGCAGGCTATGTGAAAGAAAAGTGAAAGTTACTCAGTCATGTCCGACTCTTTGTGACCTCATGGACTATATAGTCCATGGAATTCTCCAAGCCAGAATGCTGGAGTGGGTAGCCTTTATCTTCTCCAGGGGATCTTCCCAACCCAAAGATCGAATCCAAGTCTCCCTCATTGTAGGTTGATTCTCTACCAGCTGAGCCATCAGGGAAGCCCAAGAATACTGGAATGGGTAACCTATCCCTTCTCCAGTGGATTTTCCCAACCCAGGAATCGAATTGGAGATGCAAAGAATCAGACACAACTGAGCAACTAAGTGCACACACACAAACACAATTTGAAATATAAACCAAGTCATCATGTAAGTCAAAGAAAGGAGACATTTAAGGTATAGGTGCATGCTTATTTTAAATTAATTATGATATTCTTTTAAGAATGTGTATGTAACCTGGAAGAATATAGAAAATATTACTATTAACTCAGTTTGCAATATCAAATAATACTGTTTCATGGTGGAAATTGTACGTGAATGATGCTTTATATATTATCTGTATTTGTATATAAATTCTGAGGTATATCAATAGAAAATGAAATTTGTATATTAATATAGTGTGAATATTCATATAAGAAAGTCAAAACCAAAAATTTTTTTCTCATCAGCAATTAAAAAGTAATTAAATATATATATTTTCTTCAAATTCCAGATTATTGATGATGAAGACTAAATTGTGAAGAGCATATTAGTTGCTATTGACAAAATATTCAATGTGTATCAAGTAGTATAAGCAACACATTATGCATACAGTTTTTCAAATATAAGAAAAAGTTCAAAAAGATCATGAGTAATGTTTACTTATTAAAACTGCTTGATGATAAAGCAGAGGGCAACATTGCACACAGATTAAAATAAATAAAAGCCAAAGAGTTTCTGTTGCTGTTCATTCTGTCAGTCATTTACAATTCTTTGTGACCCCATGGACTACAGCACTACAGGCTTCCCTGTCCTTCACCATCTCCTGGAGCTTGCCCAAACTCATACCCATTGAGTCGGTGATGCCATCAAACCATCTGGTTCTCTGTCGTCCATTTTTCCTCCTGTCTTGTATCTTTCCCAGCATCAAGGGTCTTTTCTAATTACTTGACTCTTCGAATCAGGTGGGGGAAGTATGGGAGCCTCAGTTCAGCATCAATCCTTCCAATGAATATTCAGGGTTGATTTATTTTAGGATTGATTTCCTTGCAGTCTAAGGGACTCTCACGAGTCTTCTCCAACACCACAGCTCAAAAGCATCAATTCTTCAATGCTCAGCCATCTTTATGGTCCAGTTCTCACACCCATACAGGACTACTGGAAAAACCATAGCTTTGATTATACAGAAATTTGTTGGTCAAATCATGCTCTGTTTTTTAATATGCTGTCTAGCTTAGTCATAGCTTTTCTTCCAAGGAGGAAGGGTCTTTCAGTTTCAGGTCTGCAGTCACCATCTGCAGTGATTTTTGAGCCCAAGAAAATAAACTATTTTTAGGTCATCTATATAAGAATTATCCTGGTTGAAATTGTAGATTTTTAAATTGTGTAATGATGGAAAGATGTATCATTTTTTATATTCCCCCTCCAATTTTTTAAAATTTATTAATTGATACTTGGAATTGTGTTAGTAATGTCTTTTTCTCTGAATTGAAATATCTGGGTTATATTTTAATAGCGAATTTTAGGTTTGGCACATAATTTGCATTCTTGAAATCTACTTTGTGTAAGAGGAGCATGTGAATGTCTACATGCTGTAGAGAAGAAGGAAAAGAGCCCCACACTCTGCTGTGGCTCAGGCAATAGACACATGTCGAGTTAATATCTGAGATTTAACTGAAAATATGGAATTGTTTAATTTCATCTTTTAATCTCCAGAGATAGAAACAACCTACCCTTATTTTTCTGGGTCCTATAATTTCTGAATCCAGGCCCATCTTAGAACACAATTAAGTGACAAAATGGGGCTTCCCTTGTGGCTCAGCTGGTAAAGAATCTGCCTGTATTGTTGGAGACCTGGGTTTGATCCCTGGGTTGGGAAGACCCCTGGAGAAGGGAAAGGCTGCCCACTCCAGTATTCGGGCCTAGAGAATTCCGTGGATGTCCATGGGGTCACAAAGCATCGGACACAACTGAGTGACTTTCACTTTCCCTTTCAAATGGCACAATAGACTATACTGTTTCATGAAATTCTTAAGGACAAAATACTTATGTTTATTAGTTAGAAGAAGAAGAAAAGGAAATGAAGAACTAGCTATTTCAGCCATAATTCTTTGTGTAGCCCTCTATCAGCTTTCCTTCACAACAAATTTTCATCAAGACTCTGTTCTCTGTTCTGTAAAACTTCTTGATCACCTATCACAAGCCCTCTCCTACTCCAATAGCACTTTGTACAAATATTTATTTTTTATTCACAATGGTATCAAATTTAATTTTGTTCTTTTTGCTTATTTCCCACCTCCCCCTCCCCATATGATGAGATTTCAGAGGCAGCGATTATGATTTGGTCATGACTGTATGAATAGTATGCCGTACAGTGTCTGTCATATAGTACATGTTGGGTAAATATGTAGAATGATTCGAACATTTGAGTGACTGCCACAAGACTCAAGGCTCAGAAGCATCTTCATTTGCAGAGGAACTACCATTCATTCCTTGGGAGCTTTTATTTTTTCTCATATTTGAATATTGGGGATTACTGTAACGTTTTGGAAAGTTCAGTTGAGTTCAGTCACTCAGTCGTGTCCGACTCTTTGCGACCCCATGAATCGCAGCAAGCCAGGCCTCTCTGTCCATCACCAACTCCGAGAGAATACCCAAACGAGTCCATCGAGTCGATCATGCCATCCAACCATCTCATCCTCAGTCGTCCCCTTTTCCTCCTGCCCCTAATCCTACCCAGCATTAGGGTCTTTTCCAATGAGTCAACTCTTCGCATGAGGTGGCCAAAGTATTGGAGTTTTAGCTTCAACATCAGTCCTTCTAATGAACACCCAGGATTGATCTCCCTGCAGGCCAAGGGACTCTCAAGAGTCTTCTTCAACACCACAGTTCAAAAGCATCAATGAGGCGGCACTCAGCTTTCTTCACCGTCCAACTCTCACATCCATACATGACCACTAGAAAAACCATAGCCTTGACTAGACGGACCTTTGATGGCAAAGCAATGTCTCTGCTTTTAAATATGCTATATAGGTTGGCCATAACCTTCCTTCCAAGGAGTAAGCATCTTTTAATTTCATGGCTGCAATCACCATCTGCAGTGATTTTGGAGCCTAAAAAAATAAAGTCTGACACTGTTTCCACTGTTTCCCCATCGATATTACATGAAGTGATGGGACCAGATGGCATGATCTTAGTTTTCTGAACGTTGAGCTTCAAGCCAACTTTTTCACTCTCCTCTTTCACTTTCATCAAGAGGCTCTTTAGTTCTTCTTCACTTTCTGTCATAAGGGTGGTGTCATCTGCATATCTGAGGTTATTGGTATTTCTCCTGACAATCTTGATTCCAGCTTGTGTTTCTTCCAGCCCAGCTTTTCTCATGATGTACTCTGCATAGAAGTTAAATAAGCAGGGTGACAAGATACAGCCTTGACGTACTCCTTTTCCTATTTGGAACCAGTCTGTTGTTCCATGTCCAGTTCTAACTGTTGCTTCCTGACCTGCATACAGGTTTCTCAAGAGACAGGTCAGATGGTCTGGTATTCCCGTCTCTTTCAGAATTGTCCACAGCTTATTGTGATCCACACAGTCAAAGGCTTTGGCATAGTCAATAAAGCAGAAATAGATGTTTTTCTGGAATTCTCTTGCTTTTTTGATGATCCAGCGGATATTGGTAATTTGATCTCTGGTTCCTCTGCCTTTTCTAAAACCAACTTGAACATCTGGAAGTTCACCGTTCACGTATTGCTAAAGCCTGGCTTGGAGAATTTTGAGCATTACTTTACTAGCATGTGAGATGAGTACAATTGTGCGATAGTTTGAGCATTCTTTGGCATTGCCTTTCTTTGGGATTGGAATGAAAACTGACCTTTTCAGTCCTGTGGCCACTGCTGAGTTTTCCAAATTTGCTGGCATATCGAGTGCAGCACTTTCACAGCATCATCTTTCAGGATTTGAAATAGCTCAACTGGAGTTCCATCACCTCCACTAGCTTTGTTCTTACTGATGCTTTCTAAGGCCCACTTGACTTCATATTCCAGGATGTCTGGCTCTAGGAGAGTGATCACACCATCGTGATTATCTGGGTCGTGAAGATCTTGTTTGTACAGTTCTTCTGTGTATTCTTGCCACCTCTTCTTAATATCTTCTGCTTCTGTTAGGTCCATAGTATTTCTGTCCTTTATCGAGCCTATCTTTGCATGAAATGTTCCTTTGGTATCTCTCATTTTCTTGATGAGATCTCTAGTCTTTCCCATTCTGTTGTTTTCCTCTATTTCTTTGCATTGATCGCTGACGAAGGCTTTCTTATCTCTCCTTGTTTTTCTTTGGAACTCTGCATTCGGATGGGAATATCTTTCCTTTTCTCCTTTGCTTTTTGCTTCTCTTCTCTTCCCAGCTATCTGTAAGGACCCCTCAGACAGCCATTTTGCTTTTTTGCACTTCTTTTCCATGGGGATTTTCTTGATCCCTGTCTGCTGTACAATGTCACGAACCTCTGTCCATAGTTCATCAGGCACTCTGTCTATCAGATCTAGTCCCTTAAATCTATTTGTCACTTCTATTGTTTACTCATAAGGGATTTGATCTAGGTCATACCTGAATGGACTAGTGGTTTTCCCTACTTTCTTCAATTTAAGTCTGAATTTGGCGATAAGCAGTTCATGATCTGAGCCACAGTCTGCTCCCGGTCTTGTTTTTGCTGACTGTATAGAGCTTCTCTATCTTTGGCTGCAAAGAATATAATCAATTTGATTTCAGTGTTGACCATTTGGTGATGTCCATGTGTAGAGTCTTCTCTTGTGTTGTTGGAATAGGGTGCTTGCTATGACCAGTGCATTCTCTTGGCAAAACTATATTAGCCTTTGCCCTGCTTCATTCTGTACTCCAAGGCCGAATTTGCCTGTTACGCCAGGTGTTTCTTGACTTCCTACTTTTTCATTCCAGTCCCCTATAATGAAAAGACATCTTTTTTGGGTGTTCATTCTAAAAGGTCTTGTAGGTCTTCATAGAACCTTTCAACTTCAGCTTCTTTGGTGTTACTGGTTGGGGCATAGACTTGGATTACTGTGATATTGAATGGTTTGCCTTGGAAACGAACAGAGGTCATTCTATCGTTTTTGAGATTGCATCCAAGTACTGCCTTTCGGCCTCTTTTGTTGACCATGATGGCTACTCCATTTCTTCTAAGGGATTCTTGCCCATAGTAGTAGATATAATGGTCATGTGAGTTAAATTCACCCATTCCAGTCCATCTTAGCTCGCTGATTCCTAGAACGTCAATTTTCACTCTTGCCATCTCCTTTTTGACCACTTTCATTTTGCCTTGATTCATCGACCTAACATTCCAGGTTCCTATGCAGTACTGCTCTTTACAGCATCGGACTTTGCATCTATCACCAGTCACATTCACAGCTGAGTAGTTTTTTTGCTTTGGCTCCGTCCCATCATGCTTTCTGGAATTATTTTTCCACTGATCTGCATTAGCATATTGGGCACCTACTGACCTGGGGAGTTCATCTTTCAATGCCCTATATTTTTGCCTTTTCATACTGTTCATGGGGTTCTCAAGGCAAGAACACTGAAGTGGTTTGCCATGCCCTTCTCCAGTGGACCACATTCTGTCAGACCTCTCCACTATGACCCATCCGTCTTAGGTGGCTCCACAGGGCATGGCTTAGTTACATTGAGATAGATAAGGCTGTGGTCCATGTGATCAGATTAGCTAGTTTTCTGTAATTTTAGTTTCAGTATGTCTGACCTCTGATGCTCTCTCGCAACACTTACCATTTTACTTGGGTTTCTCTTACCTTGGACTTGGGGTATTTCTTCACAGCTGCTCCAGCAAAGTGCAGCCGTTGCTCCTTACCTTGGACAAGGGGTATCTACTCACGACCGCCCCTCCTGTCCTTGAATAAAAGGTAGCTAAGATAAAATAAAATATAAATACCTAAATACCTAAAGTAAAAGTAGCTACAAAATGCAATCTAAAATTTAGATTCCCTTCTTTCTCTCTAGGATGTCAGAGTATTATTGAGAGACTTCCATTCATTTCTCATCCTTTCATTCTTGGGTGTCCATTGCCAACTATGACCCCAAAGAGTCACTAAGTATATCTACATTCTGACAGCTGATAGGAAGTTCCAAGTTTAAGGAAGTACACTGGGCTGGAAATCAGAAATCATCTGGATTGTGCTGTAGCTCTTGTATATATCAGTTCATGGGTTCTTCATGAAAACCTTCCATGCACATGGAATTGTAATGCCACATATTCACATTCCTCTTATTTCTTCATTTGTATAATTTTATATGACTGGTCAAGGTGTTTGCTTTTAGTATGGTATCTAATATTCTTCTCACTTCAGAAATTAGTAAGCTAATTCTGGTGAGGTCACAGTACATGAATTATAAAGCAAATATGTGGCAGAGTATTTGAATTGGTCCTGTTTATGAAGCCAGTGCTTGTGTTACCGCCTAAGATATCTAATCTGTAAGCTTGAACATGTGAAAGAAATTATATTCTTCTATAAAAAGAAGGATAATAGTTAGTTTATTTTGAAGGCACTGTTTTTGGAATTTTACAGAAAAAGAATTGCCTTAGGATCTTATTAAAACATAATTCTTTTTCACTAGGTCTGGGGTAACACCTGAGGTTCTGTGTTTCTTGAAGATTCAAAGGTGATGTTAAAACACCTGGTCCATAGACCAAATTTCCAGTATGAAGATAGATATTTCTAAGAATTCTGGATTCCAGGAATAAAATTATTTTCTACCTAATGATCCTCCAAGTCATATTAGATATACTCTAATCCTAAAACAAACAAACAAAAGCAAACTGAAGAGTGGATTAAATCAGAAAGCATTTCAATGTGATTGTTGTATTGATGAGCAGTTTTGCATCCTTAACAGCAACTGCTAATCAGGTGAAGAGCTTTCATGCACGTTTCACAGCTCTCTGAATGAAATTCAAAGACTATATTTCTGATGCACCACTGGGGATGACTTTCTATCTGCACTTAGTATTTCCCTCCTTTTCAATAATCATCCAGCTGCCAAGAACCTCTAGAATCTTTAAAGACAGGCACACATAACTTGTCTTCCAAGGACTGATGATAACAGGCGATTGAGCTAATGCTATACAACAGAACACAGTATAAATATGCCTTTCTAATTCAGATCTGGGTTCTTTTGGTTTTGGGATAATTTCTGACACCCTGGGCACATAATGATAGCTACTTTTGCACATTTGCTGGAAAATTTAAGGTTCATATGCTTTTTCCCATTTAAAAAAATCAGCTATACCTATAAACAGAAAAGGAAAAGTCGCATATAAAAATGAGAGTTGAAAAGAAGAATTGTGTTGATATTACAAACTGCTGGGTCAAATTCTCTGCTACAGCAATATTAGAGTGGCCATTGTAGTCAGGGTTGTAGTTAAACACAAACTACTCTGAAAATCATGATCTGAAGTTAAATTATTTTATGTTATTTAGATGATTGCTTTAATTCAATGTTTTAAATTTTGCATTAGATATTACTATAGCAATGCTTCATGGAAATAACATAAGAGAAAATGTTGATGCTAACACTAGAAAATGCCCCATTGGATTTTTTTTCTTTCCTGCATATATTCTTGGGATGCATTGAATAAATCATGAAATTGCTTCTTTGTGCATCATGACCAGTAACCTCACTGTTCTTGGAAGGCATCATGTTTGTAAATGTGGTATTTTTCAAAGTATCAACAATTTTAAAATGCTGCCATTCAAATTTATCTTTCTATTTTTATCATGTTTGTCTTACAAAAGAGAAAATACTAATGGATGTCTTTTTGTTTCTCTCTTATATGAAAGACCAAGTAAATTATTATAGTTTACATGAAAATTGTGTGTCTGAAGAACATTTATCAGCTACTGCTTTTCAATGTTGAAACATCTTAGGAGAGAATGAAAGGACTCACTCAGTGCACATTTTTTCTCCTCTATATCTTTAGTCATCCAAGATAGTACCTTCTTCAGATGGAAGTCAGAGTCAGTATGTTATGTGGGAAGTGGGAGGCTGGGAGCTTAGAGAAGCCAGTGAGAAGCCAAAGAGAAGACAGTGAGAATGTGTTCCAGTTGCTAATGTATCAGTGACATAAATTAAAAAAAAAAAATCCACTAACTAATAGTAAACATTTGATGAGCTCATTTTACTATTCTTTCCTGATGTGCCTATCTGGCTTTAATCTGTTTGTTTAGAGAGCTTTCTTTTCATCTGCTATAAGAAAGTACTATAGCCAAGAGAAAATTATATGGGATACACAACTTTTCTTTTCAAATGTATTATATAAAAGACATATTCCTAGGGACTGATTCCTCAAATGGCTTTTTAAATGCAATTAGGATGTAAAAGCTTCTTTGTGTACTGTATTTATCCCCAATTTTATTGAGATAGCCATCACTTTTTTCTAGAGAGAAACAAAGGATATGATGAATACAGAGACTCATTTGACAAAATGTATCATAATTTACATTGCACTCAAAGATGGGCACAATAAAGGACAGAAACGGTATGGACCTAATAGAAGCAGAAGATATTAAGAAGAGGTAGCAAGAAAGCATAGAACTATACCAAAAAGATCTTAATGACCCACATAATCATGATGGTGTGATCACTCACCTAAAGCCACACATCCTGGAGTGAGAAGTCAACTGGGCCTTAGGAAGCATCACTATGAACAAAGCTAGTGTGGTGATTAAATTCCAGCTGAGCTATTTCAAATCCTAAAAGACGATGCTGTGAAAGTGCTGCACTCAATATGCCAACACATTTGGAAAGCTCAGCAGTGACCACAGGACTGGAAAATGTCAGTTTTCATTCCAATCCCAAAGAAAGGGAATGCCAAAGAATGCTCAAACTACCACACAATTGCACTAACCTCACACACTAGCAAAGTAACACTCAAAATTCTCCAAGCTAGGTTCCAACAGTACATGAACCAAACACTTCTAGGTATTCAAGTTGGATTTAGGAAAAGCAGAGGAAGCAGAACTCAAACTGCCAACATCCATTAGACCATAGAAAAAGCAAGAGAATTTCATAAAAATATCTACTTCTGCTTCAGAATTGACTATGTCAAAGCATTTGACTGTGTGGATCACAACAAACTGGAAAATTCTTCAAGAGAACTGAATGCCAGGCCATCTTATCTGTCTCCTGAGAAGTATCTATGCAGGTTAAGAGAAAACAGTTAGAACTGGACATGGAACAACAGACTGACTCCAAATTGGGAAAGGAATACATCAAGGCTGTATATTGTCACACTGCTTGTTTAACCTATATGCAGAGTACATCATGTGAAATGCCTGGCTGGATGAAACACAAGCTAGAATCAAGATTGCTGGGAGAAAGATCAATAATCTCAGATACGCAGATGAGACCATCCTTATGGCAGAAAGTGAAGAGGGACTAAAGAGCTTCTTGATAAAAGTGAAAGAGGAGAGTGAAAAAGTTGGCTTAAAACTCAACATTCAAAAAACGAAGATCATGGCATCTGATCCCATCACTTCACGGCAAATAGATGGGGAAACAATGGAAACAGTGACAGATTTTATTTTCTTGGGCTCCAAAATCACTGCTGATGGTGACTGCAGCCATGAAATTAAAAGATGCTTGCTCCTTGGAAGAAAATCTATGACCAACTTAGGCAGCATATTGAAAAGTGGAGACATTACCTTACCAACAAAGGTCCATCTAGTCATGAAAGGGTAACAGGCAGGAAGGCCAGGGGTCTCCAAATGGAGGAAATGGGCTGCAGGTGTCAGACATTTTTATCTCTCTTAAGCGGCAGGAGGAAACAAACTAGTGATATATATTTTTTCCCCTTTCTCTATACAAATTTAAAGGAATTTCTCTTAAAATAAATACTGTGCTGCCATAATGACACCTGGTTCCACCTGAAGTTAACTATTCTCAAACCTTGAGTTAACCAATGCATTTTTCTTATAGAAATGCTTGTCTTAAGCTACATTAATGTACTATGCATTTACCCCAAACTCTGTCTTCAACTGGGTTCTGCTTAATGGCTCAGAACGGACTTGACAAACCAGTATGGTATACTCAGACATTGTTCTCCTAATCTATGTAAATGAAACTATTTGTATGGTAATCTGCCTTTCTACAAGATTCAAGTCAATCATTTTATGGCCCAGCATGACTCGTCTGGTGCCAAGATTATCCCAAAATACATCTTATGGACGAAGGGCCTGGTGCCATTCTGAGTTTTGAGACAGTCCTTTCTTTCTTTAACAGACTGCTGGTGACTATATAACATCTGGCTAGGATCTAGAAGGGAGACGCTCTTTCTGCCCCCTTCTGATGCCTATGCCAGAAGCTATCTCTATCTCCTTTATACTTTAATAAAACTTTATTACACAAAAGTTCTGAGTGATCAAGCCTCATCTCTGACCCCGGATTGAATTCCTCTCCTCTGGCGGCCAAGAATCCCGGTGTCTTTCTGTGGTTCAGCAACAACCTTTCAGTCAAAGCTATGTTTTTTCCAGTAGTCATGTATGGATGTGAGAGTTGAACTATAAAGAAAGCTGAGTGCCAAATAATTCATGTTTTTGAACTGTGTTGTTGGAAAAGACCCTTGAGAGTCCCTTGGACTGCAAGGAGATCAAATCAGTCAATCCTAAAAGAAATCAACTGTGAATATTCATTGGTAGGACGATACTGAAGTTGAGACTCCAATACTTCAGCCACCTGATGCAAATAACTGACTCTTTGGAAATACCCTGATGCTGGGAAATATAGAAGGCAGAAGGAGAAGGGGATGACAGAGGATGAGATGGATGGGTGGCATCACTGACTCAATGGACATGAGCTTGCGTTAACTCCAGGAGTTGGTAATGGACAGGGAAGCTTGGCATGCTGCAGTCCATGGGATCCCAAAGAGTCAGAGATGACTGAACAACTGATCTGAACTGATCTTAAGTTAGAAGACAAATGTGCCAGAAGTTGAGAATTTCAAAATGTTTTCAGAAATAGATTTTTGCATTTCCAACATGCATTTTCAAATAATAAATGGATAGGTTAAAAAGAAACTATTAATAAAAATGATGAGAAACAACATTTCTTTTCTCTTTCTCCTGGATTTATAAACCCGAAATTTTACAAAATGCAGACCCACAGCAATGCCTTGTAAAATTTACTTAAAATAAATTGTAATATAATTACAAAGATAGTTGAAGAACATCATTGTCAAATCTCTATTCTGAATTATTTTGGCATCACGTCTAAGATTTTTCTATTCTTATATATGATAAAAAAAAAGTTTCCCATATGAGTGTATGTGCTAGATTTTACTACAATATATAATAACAGTATATAAAATATTAAATACATATCAGTTAAATGAAATCTAATCCAGAAGTTTCCAAGACTCTTGAAGCACAGTACAATAATTTAAGAGTTCCATAGAAAATATCCATTATAGAGGGCTTAGTTGTACTCCAAAGCTTTCTATTGCTTCCTCCAACTAATGAGGGCAACAAAGAATTTGCGTTATCCTGATTGGGCACAAGGATATACAGATCAAAGTGCGTGACTTTAGGCACATCAGGCTTTGCTTTAACCTCCATTTTGCTATCTATATCCATCAAAAATTTCTTAATGCATCTTTTTCTTATAAGAAGAGAATGATCCTTTGAAATCGTAATGAGAGAAAGAAATGTTTGAAATCATAATGAGAGAAAGAAATGTTTGCCATGCTAAAATACTATCTCAGGTGACTTAGTAGTAAAGAATCCAACTGCCAAAGCAGGAGATACAGAAGATACAGGGATTCAATTCCTGTGTCAGGAAGATTCCCTGGAGGAGGACATGGAAACCCAGTATTCTTGCCTGTAAAATCTCATGGACAGAGGAGCCTGGCAAGTAACAACCCATGGACTTGCAAAGAGTCAGATATGACTGAGCAACTGAGCACACAACACTGGAATGAGTTAAATCATTCTAAAACGTGAATTATTGGAATAAATCTACCCAAGGACCCAAAAGACCTCTACTTCAAAAACTATAAGATGGTGGTGATCACGCATCTTGATCTATATGCACTTGCTCTTCGATTGAAACACTCAATATTGTTAAAATGTCTACACTATCCAAGGCAATCTATGGATTGGTTGCAACTTCTATCAAATTATAATTACATTTTTTACAGAACTAGAACTAAAACTTAAAATTTGTATGGAAACAAAAAGGACCCCTCAAAATGAAGACTTTAAATTGATCCAGCCACTATGGAAAACAGTCTGGAGGTTACTCAGTTCAGTTCAGTCGCTCAGTCGTGTCCGACTCCTTGCAACCCCATGAATTGCAGCACGCCAGGCCTCTCTGTCCATCACCAACTCCCGGAGTCTACCCAAACCCATGTCCATCGAGTCAGTGATGCCATCCAACCATCTCATCCTCTGTCGTCCCCTTCTCCTCCCGCCCCCAATCCTATCCAGCATTAGAGTCTTTTCCAATGAGTCAACGCTTCGCATGAGGTGGCCAAAGTATTGGAGTTTCAGCTTCAACATCAGACCTTCCAATGAACACCCAGGATTGATCTCTTTTAGGATGGATTGATTGGATCTCCTTGCAGTCCAAGGGACTCTCAAGAGTTTTCTCCAACACCACAGTTCAAAAGCACCAATTCTTCGGAGCTCAGTTTTCTTCACCGTCCAACTCTCACATCCATAGATGACCACTGGAAAAACCATAGGAGGTTACTAAACAATATTAAAACAGAGTTATCATGTGATCTAGCAATCTCATTCCTGGACATAGAACGTATATCCAGAAAAAATTATAATTCAAAAAGATACATGCAATGTAGCACTATTTACAGTTTCCAAGACATGGAGACAACCTAAATGTCCATGGATGAACGGAGGAAGATGTGGTTTAAAAAAAAAAAGAAAGAAAGAAAGAATGCCATTTGCAGCAACACGGATGGACCTAGAGATTATCATACTAGAGTAAGTCAGACAGAGAAAGACAATTATCATATGATACAACTTATGTGGGATATTTTCATACTGTTCATGGGGTTCTCAAGGCAAGAATACTGAAGTGGTTTACCATTCCCTTCTTGATCACCAACTCGATGGGCATGAATCTGAGTAAGCTCTGGGAGTTGGTGACGGACAGGGAAGCCTGGAGTGTTGCAGTCCATGGGATAGCAAAGAGTCAGGCACGACTGAGCGACTGAACTGACTGATGTGGGATCTTAAAAAAAAGATACAAGTGAAATTATTTACAAAACAGAAATAGACTCACAGACATAGAAAACAAATATATAGTTATCTGAGTGGGAAAGGAGGGTGAAGAATAATATAAGAAGTTAGGATTAACATACACGCAACTAAATATAATATAGATAACCATTGAAATACATGGGGAAATAATTGAAAAAGAATGAATGTATGTATATGTGTAACTAAACCACGAAAACAGGGGACTATATTTGTTTTCTATTTTGGTTTGTTTTATTGTTCCTATTTTATTGTTTCTTTAAATTTTATTTTTTACTTACTTTTTCTTTTATAATGTTTTATTTTTAAATAAATCCATTTATTGTCTTCCTATTTCTACAACATTTTTTGTAATATTGTATTTGCTCCCATGTTTTTGGTTTTGCATTTTTGCTATCCTAGTTTTTAGACTTTGTTTTAATTTGTTGGTTTACTCATCGGTTTGATTGCTCTCTTAATTTTTGGTTCCTCTTTATTCTTTCTTTCTTTCTTTTTTTTCTTTTTGTGAGTGTGCCCACCAAAATGGGTAAAAGATCTAAACGGACTTCTCCAAAGAAGACATACAGATGGCCAATAACACATGAAAAGTTGCTTAATATCACTTATTATTAGAGAAACACAAATCACAAACACAATGAGGTATATTACCTCATACCACTCAGAATGGCCATCATCAAAAAATCAACAAGCATTGAACCTGGACTGGCGATTTATTTCACATATGATAATTTACATGCTTCCATGCCATTCTCCCATATCATCACGCCCTCGTCCTCTCCCATAGAGTCCATAATACTGTTCTATTTATTTGTGTCTCTTTTGATATCTCGCATACAGGGTTATCTTTACTGATTGACTAAATGCCATATATATGTGCTAGTATACTGTATTGGTGTTTTTCTTTCTGGCTTACTTCACTCTGTATAATAGGCTCCAGTTTTGTCCACCTCATTAGAACTGATTCGAATGTATTCTTTTTAATGGCTGAGTAATATTCCATCATGTATATGTACCACAGCTTCCTTATCCATTCATCTGCTGATGGGCATCTAGGCTGCTTCCATGTCTTGGCTATTATAAACACTGCACTGGGATGACCCAGAGGGATGGGATGGGGAGGGAGGAGGAAGGGGGGTTCTGGAAGGGGAAAGCATGTACACCCATGGTGGATTCGTGTCAATGTATGACAAAACTAATACAATATTGTAAAATTAAAAAATAGAAAATAAACTAATTTAATAAAAAAAAACATAATTTAAGTTTAAATCTCAAAAAAAAAAAAATCAACAGGCAACAAATGCTGGAGTGGATGTGGACAAAATGGAACCCTCCTGCACTGTTGGTGGGATGGTAAACTTATATAGCTATTATGGAAAACAGTATGGGGATTCCTTATAAAATTAGGAGTGGATTTAATATATAACCCTGCAATCCCACTACTTAGCATATACCCCGAGAAAAATAAAATTCTGAAAGTCACAATTACACAAATGTTCATTGTAGCACCATTTATAATAGTCAGGACATGGAAGCAAACTTGATGTCCACTGACAGATTAACAGATAAAGATGTTCTGGTACATTGATACCATGGAATATTACTCTGCCATAGATAAGAATGAATTGGGTCAGTTGTAGTGAGGTAAATGAAACTAGAGCCTCTTTTACATAGTGAAATGAGTCAAAAGAGAAAAGAAAGTATCACATAATAATGCACATGTGTAGAATTTAGAAAAATGTTACTGATGAATCCAGTACAAGACAAAATTGTGGACAGTGGGTGACAGTGAGGGTGGGCCAAATTGAGAAAGTAGCATCAACATATATACACTATCATGTGTAAAATAGTAGCTGGTGAGAAGTTGCTATATAAAACAGGAGCCCAGCCTTGCACTCTGATGACAAAGAAGGGTTGGATGAGCAGAGAACAAGGAGGGTAAAGAGGGAGCTCATGTATGTATAATTATGGTTGAACTGCGTTGTTGCATGTCAGAAACTGGCACAGCATTGTAAAGAAATTTTCCTCCAATTAAAAAATAATCTAAAAAAGAAAAATAAAAAATTAAAAGTAAAAAAGAGGGAGAGAAACAGCAGCACAATAATGGTGGGGGACTTCACACCCAATTCACACAAATGGACAGTTTATTCAGATAGAAATAACACATTAGACCAGATGAACCTGACATAGAACATTCGATCCAAAAGCAGCAGAATACACTTTTTTCTCAAGTGCACACAAAATGTTCTCCAAAATAGATCACATCTTGAGTGATTAAGTAAGCTTGGGAAATTTAAGAAAACTGAAACTGTATTAAGCATTTTTTATGACAACAATGCTATGTAATCAGATATGAATTTCAGAAAAAACAAAACAAAACATATGGAGGCTAGTCAATGCACATCTAAATAACCAAAGTCAAAACAGGAATTAATGATATCTAGAAACAAATGTTAACAAAAACACAGCATCCACAACCTATAGGATGCAGCAAAGACAGTGTTAAGAAGAAATTTTATATCAATACAAGTTTACCTTAGAAACAAGACAAAAATCAAGTAAACAAAAAACAAAATTAGTAGAAGGAAAGAAATCATAAAGATCACAGCACAAATAAATAAAAAAAAGAATGAAAAAAAGGTAAAAAGATGAATAAAACCAAAGCTGTTTGTTTGAAAAGGTATAAACAAAATTGCCAAACCATTAACCAGACTCATCAAGAAAAAGAGAGAAGACACAAATCAACAAAATTATAAATGAAAAATGATGTTACAACAGACAACACAGAAATACAAAGGATAATAAGAGAATTCTATGAGCAACAATGTAAAAATTAAATGGGCAACCTGGAAGAAATGGACAAATTCTCAGAAAGTACAACTTTCCAAGACTGGACAAGAAAGGCATAACAAGTATTGACAGTCTAGTCCCAAGCACTAAAATCAAAATTATGGTAAAAACATCTTTCAACAACAAAAGTCCAGGGGCGGATGGCTTCACAGGTGAATTCTGTCAAATGTTTAGAGAAGAGCTAACACTTATCTTGCTCAAACTCTTCCAAAAAATCGCTTAGGGATGAAAACACCCAAATTCATCCTATGAGGACATTATTCTGATACCAAAACCATACAAAGATATCACACACACACAAAGAAAATTGCAGGCCAATATCACTGATGAACAAAGATGCAAAAATCCTCAACAAAATTCTAGCAAACAAAATTCAACAACACATTAAAAGGATCTTACGCTGTGATCAACCAGGGTTTATCCCAGGGTGCAAGGATTTTTTAATATATACAAATTAATCAATGTGATACACCATCTTAACAAATTCAAAGATAAAAACCATGTGATCATCTCAATAGCTGTAGAGAAAAATGTTAACATCCATTTATATAAAAAGCTCTCAAGAAAATGGACAGAGAAGGAATCTACTTAAATAATGAAGGCCCTATATGAAAAACCCAGAGTAAACATTCTCAGTGTGAAAATCTGAAAGAGTTTTTGTAAGGTCAGGAACAAGACAAGGGTGCCCAGACTCATCACTATTATTCAGTATAGTTTTGAAGTCATAGCCATGGTTATCAGAGAGGAAAAACAAATAAAAGGAACCCAGATTGGAAAACACAAATAAAACTCTTACTGTTTGCAGATGACAGATATGAAACATAGAAAACTCTAAAGATGCCACCAGAAGAGTACTAGAGCTAATCAATGAATTCAGTAAAGTCAATGGATACAAAACTAACACACAGAAATGTCTGGCATTCTTATTTACTAACAATGAAAACTTAGAAAGAAAAATTAAGGAAACAATCCCATTCACATTTGCAACAAAAATAATTAAATACTTCGGAATAAACCTGCCTAAAGAGGCAAATATCTTTATGCAGAATACTGTAAGACACTGTTGAAAGAAATTGAAAAAAAAAAAAGAAGAAGAGACATATTATGTTCTTGAATTGGAAGAGTCAATATTTTAAAAATGAGCATACTACCCAAAGCAAGGTTTTTTCCCTGGTGGCTCAGATGGTAAAGAATCTGCTTGCAAGGCAGGAGACTATGTGTTACACTAGAGATGTGGGTTTGATCCCTGGGTCAAGAAGATCTCTCGGAGAAGGAAATGGCTATCCACTCCAGTATTCTTGCCTGAAAAATTCCATGAACAGAGCAGTCTAGGAGGTATAGTCCATGGGGATGCAACAGTCAGACATGAGTGAGCAACTAAACCACCACAATCACCCAAAGCAAACTACAACAAGTGAACAAGAATAGCAATGATCAAACAGAGGCTCCTGTCTTGATTGATCTGTTCATTCCTTCATTCCCTCTGCCAACTCCTTCTCCATAGAATGCTTTACAATGCACTTCATCTATAATCCTTGCCACAGGAAAATTAGTATGTACATAATGAATTTCAGGCATGAAAGCATCTAATTCTCACAGCATTCCAGAGCCATTATGGCAATGGCATAATTTATAAAAAGGAGAATTAGCAAAGCTCTGTGCCTATCATCAGAAGTAAAGCATAGGTTCACAGCACATATCAGAGGTCTCTTGATTTCATTTTTAAATATTTGTAGATTTTAAATCTCTTCACCTCAAGATTTCAAAGTTTTGTGACCTGAAGCTTTAAATTAAAGCATACTTGCAACAAATCAGGTTTGTTTGGGAATAGCTGAAATTCTGTGCATAAGATTAATCAATGGTTCTTTTCCTTCTCTCCATTCTGAATGTGCATGATACCTGAAGGGAAAAAAGTCTGGGTTTATTTAAGATTGGTTTTAGTGTTTGCATGCCTTGTATTTAAGACATTAAAATAAGGAAACTAGATAGATGTCTGACAGCCAAGGCAATTATTTCTACCCATTACACATCAAGACCAAATTATTTTACCTCTTCAAGCAGTTTTTCTTAATTGTTTCACACTTTACACAGTCAAATTAAATCCAAATAGTCACATTTTGGTTTTATTGTCAATGTATGGTTAGAATTATGTTGTTGATAATCTTTTCAGAAACCTTACGTTTTCCTATTGCTTTTTTTTTTTTCTGCTTTCATTTGTAATTTTGTGACAGGGTCTTACCTAAATTAAAGTGTGCTTTATTCTACTGAGTTATATATATATATATATATACACATATATGTATATGAAAGTGAAAATGAAGTCTCTCAGTCATGACTGACTCTTTGCCATCCCATGGACTGTAGCCCACCAGGCTCCTCTAGCCATGGGCTTTTTCAGGCAAGAACACTGGAGTGGGTTGCCATTTCTTTTTCCAGGGGATCTTTCCAACCCAGAGATCAAACCCAAGTCTCCTGCCTTGCAGGCAGACTATTTGCCATCTGAGCCACCAGCGAATCTCATATATATATTCAAAATTGCAACTTATACCTAATGGGATCAATAATAAATTTTCTTTTTGCTATTACTCTTTCCTTTGGTTATATTTTTCAATTTGATAGCTGCTGCCCACATGCAGGTATTTAAATAATCTAATGTAATTGCAATTAAGCAAAATGAAATGTGAGTTTATCAGTAATATTGACCATATATCAAGTTCTCCATGGTGAATTTATGACTAGTGGCTACTCTTTTGAACAGTAGAGGTAAAGAACATTTCTATCATCAATGTAGAAATTTCTATTTAACATATTGCTTCAAGCTCCTTCCAAATGATGAAACACTGCTTCTTCATGGAGTTATAATGAAGAGTCACCAAAGCAAACAACCAATCCCACCCCATCTAAACCCTAAGTGTCTTTATGTTGACACAGGTACACTAGATACTCTTTTACTATTGGATACAGTCTATAACAAGTTTCTGATTTGAGTGTAAGCATATCCATCACTGGCAATCCAATTGCCCTTCACATGATTATTTGCATGAGGGATCAAGGATTCAATTAGAAAAAAGAGCCAGTGGTGTCCCTGAATGCTAAATCGCTTCACTCATATCTGAAACTTTGCAGCCCTATGAACTGTAGCCTGCTAGGCTTCTCTGTCCATGGAATTCTCCAGGCAAGAATGCTGGAGTGGGTTGTCATTTCCTCTTTCAGGGGACCTTGTCAATCCAGGGATGGGACCTTCGTCTCTTACATCTCCTGCAATGGCAGGTGGGTGGTTAAGAATATACTTGCCAATGCAGGAGACGCAGGAGATGTGGGTTGATCCCCAGGTCAGGAAAATCCCTTAGAGAAGGAAATGACAATCCTCTCCAGTATTCTTGCCTCCAGTATTCTCCCATGGACAGAGGAGCCTGACAGGCTATAGTCTATGGGGTCACACAGATTCGAACAGGACTGAGCAGGCACACAGTAAGAAAGGTTCTTAATTAACAATGTGTTTAGTGTGTGTAGAAGAGGTTAGAGGGGAGGGGGAAAGATGACATACCTGTTATAAGTGAAATTTAAATTTATTGATTTGAGATCTCTAGATGCAAGCTCCTTAGGGGAGATACAGTTATTCGTAATAAACGGAAGACATGTTTAGCTGGAGTTTATAAAGCAGTGGGACACAAGATACATGCCTCTGGGATACTTAGAAAAAAAGTAAAACTAAAAGGAAGCAGACATTCCTTCCCAATGTCCTTTTGGCACCTGGACAGAAGAAGGCTGCATCTATGTGGGACTATGGAAAACAAAGGCATCTACTGAGGTAATACAGTGTCTTTTGATAAAGCAGGTCAGTTGAGAGGTCTGCCAGCTTTGGAATCAACAGTAGACCCTGGAAGGACCTGGTGCAGTAGCCCCAGAGCCTCTCATGGAACACAGAGTAGGATATGCATCGAGGATGGCAGAAGTAACCTCATGGAAATGAGTAGAAGTTAAGAGATACCATACAAAGAATTGCTGATCACACCTCAGTATTCACTAGATAAAAATTAAAATGATACATTTTAGTTTTTACCAGAGAAGGAACATGGTTTATTACATGCATTAATATCTAAATACATGATCCTTGGTGTGGTTGAAACACCTACAATAATATAATTTATTAATTTAGGATAATATTCCACTACTTTTCAGAGAGTATAAGTATGGTTGTGGGACAAAGCACTGATAGGAGATAAGTGACTGTTAAACAAACAATTCTCCCCTTCTTTCTTGTTTTTATAATTTGTTTTTAAGGCATCTGGGCATTTTAAATATAAGTAAATAATAGGTAATCTTCAACAATAGTAGGTTGAAATGAACTTTATCAATTAACTCCAAATACCTAAGGGAATCAAGAAAAATGTTGGAATTTGGGGATTTACAAGTACACCTATGAACTAAAACTGTGGTTCAGTCAGCAGACAATGACACATGTCTGAATACTAACTCTCACTTCCTGATGTCCTGCTATAATATTCATTATAAGAAATCAGATTCATCTGGGGAAATAATGGGGACAAAAATTGAAACTGAAAAAGTCAATCTGTATCTGAATCATTCCTTTCCTATTGACCTTGAATGAGAAAAATACATAAATGTCCACTTGTCTTTCTGCCTCTTTTTGCCATTAAAAAAAAAAAATCTTAAGCACTTCTCAGAAGCTGGAGATCTTGTGTAGCTCTATAATCAACTATCTATAAAACCTAGATCAAAAGCTACATTTATTTCCATTTTGTCATAATTAAGATGCAAATAGTAATTCTCATTTTATATGTGAAAATGTGGGCTTCCCTGATGGCTCAGTGGGAAAGAATCTACCTACTAATGCAAGAGATAGGGGTTCTATCCCTGGATCAGAAAGGCCCTCTGGAGAAGGAAATGGCAATCCACTCCAATATTCTTGCCTATAAAATGCCATGGACAGAGGAGCCTGGAGGGTTATATATATGGAGTTGCAAAAGGGTCAAACATGACTTAGCAACTAAACAACATGTGAAAATGTAAATGGAAAACCAAGAAAAAGAACTATGTGGTAGGTATCAGGTACTTTTACCAAAATTTTAAATATTCCTTTCTTTTAAATAATCTATGTAGTGAAATAGAAAATTATAATGTGTAGAAGTCCTCCCAGCATCTGGAAACTCTTCTTGCTTTGGGGACTCCAAATTTGAAGGGAGGCAGAGTTTACTTTTTATTATCAAAGTCTAGGTATTAGGTGTCAGATAGATCATCCCATTTGCTCTTTAAAACTAAGGCACAGCCACAGTACCTAGGAATGTCTACTTGCCTAGAAAGTTGAATCTCAAGTTACTCAAAGGAGCAGGGACTGTTTTCCAGTGACTCTGTCAGAGAATTTATAATAAAATCCTGCCTACCAGCCCATTAAAAACAAAACAAAAACTTAATGTGGTAAGATTATGACTACACTTTTGGTTCCTATTCACTTTTTCTCTACTTTCCTATAGTCACTGTAAGTTTCCTGATGTCTCACCAATGCATTATCATTCTACTTAATTTAGCTAAACTAACTTCTGTTTTTGTTTTCTTTCACTATCCACTTTGACTGATCCAATAGGAATTATCAGCTATAACCTATATCTTAAGAATAAGGAAACCTGCCTTGGTGACATGCTTGCCAATAATATTGATGTTCTCACTCAGTGTTATGCAAGTGGTAGACTGGTCAACCAGGGTTCAAACCCATGTCCATTTCTTACAAAAGAGAATGTTCTGATCATTCTTGCCTTCCTCTTCCTTTTATTCTATCCTTTTCTTCATCTTTCACCATTTCTCCCCTCCTTATAGATAAATTTTATTTTGAATAATGGACTAAAATTATTTTTATAAGCAATCCATTTTTAATCTTTAGCATACATTTGCCAAAGTTAATTCTAGGTTAATATTTAGAAGCTTGTAAATCCATATTAGCTGTAGAGTATTATTTCAGACATCTTCTGATTCTGAACAAAATACATATTCACTTATCCATAAATCATTCTGAGTTTTTAAGTTATATCTTGTTAGGAAATACTCATTAGCAGGATGCTGATTGTCTACTATCTTGGAAATATGCACTGCTCAGATAACAAAATTAAATAAATCAAAACTTGTCATCATAAATACAAAGATCAGGAGCAGAACTGAATATTCAGTTGGTTGATTCTTACTTATTGTTAATCTCTTTGAGTAAATCAGTCATTGAATGTCTCCAAGTTAATCCTGAATTATATTAAAAAAATGTAGAACTTGGAGTAAATAGGAAAATTCCAAGTGTGTGGACTGCATTGCATCCAGAAAGCAGGGGTTCTCTTGGGCTATATGACAGAATGTGTAAAACAAGCCAAAACCACAAGTTTATCCTGACAGGTGCTAGAGAGGTGTTCAAAAAGAATGTGATGTGTCAAGTGTATTCACCTTCTAGCAAAGTGTTAACAAAGGAGAACTATTTTGAAAGTATGTCAGAATAGAATGGGTTAGGACTGAAGTGTGTGTCACTCAGTCTAGCTACTGTCACTAAATGCCAGGTAGAGGAAAGAGTCTCTGGACTGTCTGACTGAAACAGAGGAGACATATAAAGATGCTGAAGAAGCAGAGTCTTGAGTTCTGGGAGTAGACTTGGATAAAATCCAAGGTTAACTGTTGAACAGTATATATTAATGCTTCTTGGGTGTAAATACATAACAAGGGGCCAGATTAGCCTGAGTAACTTGTGATACTTAGTTTCCATGCAGCTGAAGTGCTAAGAACAGACAATAAAATGTCCGTTTTATTGCTGTTGGATCAAATGAAGAACAATAAAAAGATTTACTTCCTTTTACTTCCCAGAAGAAAGAGGAAGAGTTAAGATCTCTCAGATGATCCATTATTCTACAGAGAATATAATTCTCAGATAAATACATTTTAGAATCAGTCTCTAAGTAAGATTCTCATGAGAATGCCAAATGCCACTCTTTTCTGAAGAAACTAGAAGAGATTCAATACATATTCCATTAATTATTTCACAGATTTTTTTTTTTTTGCTTTAAAATAAATGATAAAGCAACAGTTATAAAATATCAGGTGTCTAAGATTATCTGTAGAACCGGTTAAAATGGCAGATTTCTAGGTCAGGGTGGGGACTGTATTTTAGTAGACTCCACAGGAGATTTTGACCTTGTTTCAGGAAGTTGTTTTATTGCCTTTGATGATTCCTGGGGAAACTCTGAGGCTTAACAAACCAACTTTTCTACCTTTTCTCACTCCTTTATTTCTTTTCAGTGACATTTGGGGAGTTGCTTTCCATAGCTTACCTATTCTGGTCTCTGTCCATCATACAATCTCACTTACCTGCAAGAACTACTGGAGCACTAGCTTAAGAATATTCAAATCTTTCACCAAATATGTACACTTCTTATGTTTATTTTGGAATAATAATGTGCAAAACAGACCCTCAGGACCCAATTCCTGGTGCTAGTTCACTGGGTAATTTGACAAACAACACTGCTCAGTGATCATGTGTTGGGAACACAGGCATTGTTCTGGATGATATGTGTCACATCTCTTAGACCACTTATTACCGTCCTTCTGCTCTAGACTCCATCCAAAGCACTTTATAGTTATTTCTGGTAATGTTTTTTCTGCTGTGAACAAGATGTTCACCATTCATTTCACAAATAATTTTGACCACATCTTGACTTCCTGATATATACAATTGGTCGCTGGATATTCTTTCTCCTTGATTAAATTTATGTACTTCAATCTTTGAGGTGACAATTTGATTTGACTTTTCTACTCAGTTCCTAGTTCACTGCTTTCTACAGGCTATTCCAAGATTAGTGCAGTAGCCCTTGGCCAGTATCCCTGTTTTTAATAATCCTCTAATTTCCATCATCTTCAACAAAATCAATTTAGGTGCATAATCCACACACTGCCTCCTTGGGAATGCCTTCTTTTGTTTTTTTAGGACTAAACTAGTTACCCAAAGTACATCATTCAATGCTTTAAAACAGACTTGAAAAAAAAGACTTTTAAAATATATTTAGCAAATGTTTATATTATAGTTATCATAAACATAAACTTATTAGACAAATGAAAATTAAAAACTCCTAAAAATGTAAATATATTCTTATAGCTTTGGATAAATTTTCCCGTGATAGCCCTACACATGGACTAAAACATTGCCATAACTCAAACTACATAAAGTTGAGTATGAGCTCCAAAAATCTGTTCAATGACTCAGTAGCACTAGTGAGTTCACTACTTGACATTGAAAATGAATGTGAGAATGAAAAATAACCAACATTTAGAAATTAGAGAGCAATCAAGATGGTGTAATAGGAGGACCTGGCGTTCACTTTGCCCCACATAAATACAACTACAATTGAAACAATTTCCACAGAGCATGCACTGAAAACTAGCAGAGGATATGGACGACTTAAAGGACAAGAAAAAGCACTGGGTACCTGGGTAGGATGAAGGAGACAAAGGGAAGAAAAAGAAAAGAGGAAAAGGGACGAGACCCACACCCCTGTGGGGGAGCTGAAGAAGAGGAGAAGTTATCACATCTGGGAAGGTCCCTTCACTTGTAGCAAAATACAGAGAAACAGAAAGGGGAGATGATCTGTATCACAGCCTGGTATCCCCCAGCCTGAGACAGGTGTCTTCCAGTGTGGGTAGGGACTGGATATAACAGAGCAGTGTTAGGAGAGCAGACCTGGGGAGAGGACTGCTGCTGGCTGAGTGGAGATGGCCTAAAGGGGTGGCAGAGAGAAGATCTATAGCCAAAAATGCTCCAGGAAGAAGTGTGGATTGCCTTGGAAGTGAGGTGCCATTGCTGAGTCATGCATAAAGGGCAGAACCGCCATCATGGCCTCTCTCCTCACACCCCAAACTTACCTCTGTCACACCAGGAGAGATTCCGAACAGAGCACCCCAGTCATTGCCACTTTGGTCGCCACCTCTGCCCCTTCCCATCTAAGTGGGCAAGCCTCCCTCAGTAAGTTACTGCCTTTGCTACTTCTCACCTGGGCAGGAAGCAGACACCTGAGGGTGGACCATATGCAGAGGTACAACTGAGGAAAAAAACTGAAACTCTGTGTTCAGCTGCACAAGTCACAGATTAAACTGTCATGATTGGCCTGGTATATCTAATGTCTGGGAACATCTGAATGGACAATGAGGGCTCCCACAACTGAGATGGGTCTAGCTTCAGCAGCTGTGGAATTTAGCAGCACTTACACACTGGAGCTGGGTCAGGTCTGAGTTTGAGCTGCCATCACAGGGTCTGTAGTGGATTCAGAGACCTGTCTAGAGTTTTCTGAGGCTCTCCTGGAGAGTAGGGGGTTGGTCATGGCTCACCATGGAGGCAAAGACACTAATAGCAGAAGGTCCAGGGGACTGTTTTGTTTAGTTGTTGTTGTTGTTTTAATTTTGGTTGTTGTTCAGTGACTTAGTCATGTCCTGCTCTTTGTGACCTCATGGACTGCAACACACTAGGCTTCCCTGTCCTTCACCATCTCCTAGAGCTTGCTCAAACTCATGTCCATTGAGTCAGCGATGCTATCCAACCATCTCGTGCTCTTTCGTCCCCTTCTCCTCCTGCCTTTAATCTTTCCTAGCATCAAGGTCTTTTCAAATGAGTTGGCTCTTCACACCAGGTGGCCCAAGTATTGGAGATTTAGCTTCAGCATCAGTCCTTGCAATGAATATTCAGGACTGATTTCTTTTAGGACTGACTGCTTGGATATCCTTGCAGTCCAAAGGACTCTCAAGAGGCTTCTCCAATGCCACAGCTCAGAATCATCAATTCTTTGGTCCTCAACCTTGATTATGGTCCAAATTTCACATCCATACAAGGCTACTGGAAAAACCTTAGCAGCCAGTACCTCCCATCAGGAAGCTTCCACAAGCCTTTTATCCTTATCTATCAGAGGCCAGACAGAATGAAAGCCACAATCATAGAAGACAAACCAAACTGATCATAGAGATCACAGCCTTGTCTAACTCAATGAAACTGTAAGTCATGCTGTGTAGGGCTACCCAAGACTGACAGGTCATGGTGAAGAGTTCTGAAAAAATGTGGTCCACTGGAGAAGTGAATGGCACACCTCTTCAATATTCTTGCCTTGAGAACCCCATGAATAGTGTTTTAATTAATTATTTGTTTATGTTTAAATATATTATTATTTTTACTTTTTTAATATTGCTTCTTTTTTTGTTGTTTATGTGTTTTCTCTTTTGTTTTGTAATTTATGTGTTATTTTTCTTTGCTTTTCATGTTTTATTTTCTATTTTGTTTCTCTCAGTATTGTTTTTATTGTTTGTTTTTCTATTTGAGTATTTTCATTTGGCTATTTTGTTTCTTTGTTTCTTTTTTTTTTTTTAATTTGTTTCTTCGTGTTTTTTGTTGCTTTCATTTGGTTCTGTTTTTGTTTTTCTTGGTTATTGTTTCTCCCTTTTTCTTTTTCCTTTTTTTTTGCTTTACTACCATTTTCTATGTTTATTTTTTGTTTTCTTTGTTTTTATTATTATTTTTATTGCTTGTTTGGTATCAGGGTTTTTTTATTTTTTTCTTTTTTTGTCTTCATTTTGTTTTTGTTTGTTTGTTTTGTCTTGTTTTTGTTTGTCTTCTATTTTGTTTCTCTCTGTTTGTTTTCTTATCTTTTGTTTTGATCATATCATGTGGATTTCAGGGTCTTGAGTCCTTGGCTAGGGGCTGAACCTGAACCCTTGTCATAGGAGCACTAGTACTGGCCACTAGACTGCCAGAGAATTATTGATTCCAGGGAATATTAATTGGTCTGAACTTGCACAGAATTTCCCATCTTAGCACCAAGATCTGGTACCATCCAACGGCCTGCAAGCTCCAGTGCTGGATGCCTTATGATAAATAATGAGCAAGATAGGAGCGCAGCTCCAACCATCAGCAGACAGGCTGTTAGAAGTTGTGCTAAGCTCACAGACAACCCATAACACACTCCTTCCCATTAGAGGGACAAAACCCAGCTCCACCCACCAAGACAGAATTATCAGTCCCTTTGAAAAAGAAGCATACACAAAACCCTGAACGAACTTCACTAACCAAGGGGAAGTCAACAGAAGCAAGAAGAATTACAACACAGCAGCTTGCAGAAAGAAGACAACAAACAATAATTTAGACAAAATGAGATGACAGAGGAATATATCGCAGACAAAGGAGTAAGGTAGAAATCTACAAGACCAAAACCATAAAAAGGATACAGGCAATCCACCTGGAAAAATAATGTAGAATAATGATAGTAAAGATGATACAAGATCTCAGAAATAGAATGGAGGCATGGATGAAGAAGATACAAGAAATGTTCAACAGGACATAGAAGAATTAACAAAAACAATAATGAACAATTCAATAAATAAAATGACAAATAAACTAGAATGAATCAATATTGGAAAAATTGAGGAAGAAAGATGGATAAGTGAGTAGGAAGACAGAATGGTAGGATAAAAAAACAGAAAGTAGGACAGTTTCAGAGACAAAATTAAATGGACTGATATTTGAATTATAGGGCTCCCAAAAGCAGAAAAAACAAAAAAGTCAGCAATAAATACTTGAAGTAATAATAGTAAAATCTTCCCTACCATTTGAAGTAGTATATGAAGTAGTCAACCAAATCCAGGAAGTGCAGAGAATCTCGTACAGACTGAACCTAAAAAAGAAACATGCTGAGACACATATATTGGATTATATTTTAATATAATATAATAAAATCAAACATAAAATTTGATTATATTTTAATCAAATCAAAATACAAATACAAAGAAAAAAATTTTAAGCTAAAAGGGAAAAGTAACGTCTAAAGAAATAGTCATAAAGCTATTAGATTTTTGAGCAGAAACACTGGAGGCCATAAACTAGTGGCATGATATATTTAAAGTGATGAAAAAGAAAATCTACTACCAAAAAGAGTCTTCCCAAGTGGCACTAGTGGTAAAGAACCTGATTCCCAATGCAGGAAATGTAAGAGATGTGGGTTCAATCCTAGAGTCTGGAAGATCCCCTGGAGGAAAAAATGGTAACCTATTCCAGTATTTCTGTCTGGAGAATCCCATGGACAGAGAAGCCTGGCGGGTTATAGTCTATGGGATTGCAAAGAGTCGAAAATGACTGAAGCAACTTAGTGTGCACACACACACACTACCAAGAATACTCTACCAAGCAAGACTAATTTAGATTCAAGACTAGCAAAGGAGAAGAGAATTCAGCATCATCAAACCAGTGATACCATAAATGCTAAAGGAACTTGTCTAGGTGGAAAACACAAAAGAAGAAAAAGACACACAATCACTAACCCAAAACAATTAAGAAAATGGCAATAGGAATATTTTTATTAACAAATACTTTCAATGAAAATGAAAGAAATTAATGGTTGGATGTTTCAAAAACAAGGCTGTCATTTGTATGCTGTCTACAAACAGATGCAATTGATATCTAGAACACATACATACTGGAAGAGAGGGGATGGGAAAAATTTATCCCATGCAAATAGAAATATAAAAGAAAGTTGTAGTAGTAATATTCATGCTAGACAAAACACACTTTAAAATAAAGTCTCTTGCAGGAGATAGATAAGAACACTCCATAATGATCATGGGATCAATCCCAGAAGACATAAAAAATTGTAAATATATTTTCACCCAACATAGGAACACTTCAAAATATAGCAAAATTGTTAGCAGCAATAAAAGGGGAAATTGACAATAGCACAATAATAGTTGGATGACTTCAACACTCAAATTACACCAGTGGATAGATTATCCAGACAGAAAATGAATTAGGAGATATAAGCCTTAAATGATACATTAGAACTGTTAGACTTAATTGATGTTTATAGGATATTCCAGCAAAAGGTAAGCAGAAAAATATACTTCTTTCTCATGTTTACATGGAAATTCTCCAGGGTAGATCAAATCTTGAATCACTAATCAAGCTTGAGTGAACTTACAAAAATTGAAATCACATCAAGCGTCTTTTTCCACCACAGTGCTTTGTGATGAGAAATCAATTACAAGGGGCGGGGGGCGAGGAGGGAAACCTGTAAAAAACACAAGCTAAATAACCAAACGATCATCGACAAAATCAAAGAGGAAATTAAAAAAAAAAACAAACCTAGAGACAGAAAACAATTACACAACAATCTAATACCTGTAAGGACACAGTAAAAGAAAATCTGAAGGGAAGATTTAGCAAAGCAGTATTACCTCAAGAAACATGAACAAATCTCAATTCATCAACATTTTCTTACAATCAAAGCAACTAGAGAAAGAAGAATAAACAAAAACCGAAGCTAGAAGAAGAAAAGTAATCATAAAAATAAGTGCAGAAATAAATAAACTTAAGATGAAGTAAACAATAGCAAAGATCAATAAATCTAAAATCTGGTCCTTTTCAGAAGATAAACAAAATTGATAAACCTTTAGGCACATTCATGGGGGGGGCGAAGATAGGAGTCAAAATTTAAAAAAAAAGTGATAAAGAAGTTACAATGGACACCACAGAAATAGGAAGGACTATAAGAGATAACTAAAGTAACTATTCACCAATAAAATGTACAATCTAGAAGACATGGACAAATTCTGAGAAAGATTCAACTTTCCACAACTGAACCAGGAAGAAGTAGAAAATATGAACAGACCAATCACAAGTACTGAAACAAACTGGTTAAAAATCTTCCAACAAAAGAAAGTTCAGGACCAGATTATTTCAAAGGTGAATTCTATCAAACATTTAGAGAAGCATTAACACCTATGCTTCTGAAAATGTTACCAAAAAAATTTCAGAGGAAGGAAAACTTCCAAACTTCTTCTATGAGGTCACCACCACCTTAATAGTAAAACTAGAGAAAAATACTACCAAAAAAAGAGAGAAAATTACATGCCAATATTACTGATGAACATAGATTCAAAAATTATCAACAAAATACTAGCAAATTGAATTCAACATCACATTAAAAGAGTCATACACCCTGATTAAGTGATAGTCATCCCAGGGATGCAAGGATTTGTCAATATATGCAGATCAGTTAATGTGATATAGTACATTAAAATGTTAAAAAATAAAAAATATAAATAAACATTATAAATAATGTCAAAAGACACGAGAAAGATGTTCACTACTGCCATTTTCATTCAACATAATATTGCAAATGCTAGCCATAGCAATCAGGGAAGAAAAATAAATAAAAGGAATCACAGCGTGAAGAAGTAAAAGTGTAATTGTTTGCACATGACTTAACACTATACATAGAAATCATAAATATGCTACCAGAAAACTATCATAGCTATTTGATAAATTTGGTAAATTTTTTGTAGGATACAAAATTAATATTGAGAAATTCTTTGCATTCCTGTACACTAAAAAAAAAAAAAAAGAAGAAGAAGAAGTCAGAAATAGAGGTTAAGGAAACAATCCTATTCACCAAATTACATCAAAAAGAATAAATTACCTGGGACTAAACCTACCTAAAGAGGCAAATATCTGTAACTAGTAAGATACTGATGAAATAAATAAAAGATGACACAAGCAGATGGAGAGATAGGCCATGTTTTTACATTGGAAGAATCAGTATTGTGAAAATGACTCTACTACCCTAAACAATCTACAAATTCAATGGAATAACTCTCAAATTATTAATGGCATTTTTTTTTACAAAAATTAATTTTTTTTTTTTTTTTACAATTTGTATGGAATCACGTAACTTCTCAAATAGCCAAAGCAATCTTGTGAAAGAAAAGTGAGTCTAAAAGAATCAGGTTCTTTGACTTCAGACTCTATTATAAAACTACAGTAATCAAGACAGTATTTTGGTCACCTGATGTGAAGTGCCAACTTATTGGAAAAGTCCCTGATGATGGGAAACATTGAGGTCAGAAGGAGAATAGGGCATCAGAGGATGAGATAGCTGGATGACATCACTGATGCAATGGACAAGAACTTGGGCAAAGTTTGGAGGATAGTTAGAAATAAGGAGGCCTGGCATGCTGCAGTCCATGGGATCACAAAGAATTAGACAATACTGAATGACTGAACAACAACAACATAGTACATGCACAAAAAAGAAATATAGATCAATGAAACAAGATAGAAAACCCAGATATAAATACAGGCATCTGTTTTCACCTAATCTATGACAAGGCAGCGAAGAATATACAATGGAGAAATGACAGTTTTGAGAATAAATGTTGCTGGGAAAACTGGACAGTTATTTGTAAAATAATTAAATTAAAACACACTCTAATATCTACATAAAAATAAACTCAAAATCAATTAAAAACTTAAAACTTATAGAGGAAAACAGGGAGGACAATTTTTGACAAAAATCACAGCAAGATATTTTTCAATCCATCTCCTATAATAATGAAAATAAAAACAAAAATTGAACAAATGGGGTCTAATTAAACATACCCACTTTTACACAGCAAAGGAAACCATAAAAAAAAAAAAGAAAGAAAAGAAAACTCTTAGAATGGGAGAAAATATTTGCAAATCAAGCAATCAACAGGGTTTAATCTCCAAAACATACACATACATACAAAGAGCTCTTGCAGCTCAGTATCAAAATAAACAAGCAATCCAATAAAAAATGGAAAGAAGATCTAAATAGATATTTTTTTCAAAGACATACAGATGGTTAAGAAGCACATGAAAATATGCTCAGCATTATTAATTACTGTAGAAAAGCAAATCAAAACTTCAGTGAGGTAATACCACAAGCCAGTCATAATGGTCATCATCAAAAAATGTGCAAACAGTAAATGCTGGAGAGGGTGTGGGAAAGAGGACCTTCCCATTCTACTGATGGAAAAGCAAACTTCTACAATCATTATGGAGGACAGTGTAGGTGTTCCTTAAAAAACTAAAAATAGAGCTACTGTATGATACAGTAATTCCATTCCTGAGCAAATATCTGGAGAAAAAACATAAATCAAAAATATACATCTACCCTGATGCTCATTGAGTCACTATTTACAATAATCAGAATATGGAAACAACCTAAACGCCCATCAAGGATCATCACAACATTGTAAAGAAATTATCTTCCAATTAAAATAAATAAGTAAAATCAAATTTAAAAAGTAGGAATGAATAAAGAAATGTGGTACATATATACAATAGAATATTACTCAGCTATGGAAAAGAACACAATAATGTCATTTGCAGCATGTGGATGGACCTGGAGATTCTCAGATTGAGTGAAGTACCTCAAACAAAGACAAAAATATGATACCACTTATGTGTAGAATCTTAAAAAAGTCTATAAAAGAACTTATCTATACTACTTGAAATAGTTGCAAATGTAGAAAATAAACTTTTACTTGCCAGGGGGTAGAGAGGGGAAGGATAAATTGGAATATTGAGATTGACATATATGCATTACTATATATAAAATAGAAAACTAGGAAGAATCTACTGTATAGCACAGGGAACTCAATATTCCATAACGGTGTATATGGGAAAATAATCTAAAAGCAAGTGGGTGTATATACATATATATATATATATATATATATATATATATATATATATATATATATATATTTGCATAACAGAGTCATTTTGCTGTACACCTGAAGCTAATATAGCAATGTAAATCATGTATACAAAAATAGAAAGTTTAAAAAGGAAAAATAAGCATACATTACATGTTCCATATATGAAATATGCTGCAATACAGATATGCAAGTATATTGGTAAATCTCATAAGTAAATATTTGAATATTTAACTTATATTACTCAATCATTACATGTTTGATTCAGCCAAAATAAATGTTTCTGAGTTTTTGTGTTTTTCTATTAGGATATTAGAGTATTTTCCCATATTAGATGATGTCTTTTATTTGCACATGTTTGGACTTTGGCAGTCTTGAGAAAAAAATATAAGTTCTCATATATATTGCCCTTCTTTGCCATAGGAAAATATAACAAACAGAACTAATGATGGAGTGCTTACTCTAAGTTTAACACTTTATAGCCATTATTTCATTTTGCTCTGACAACTACCCTGTGAAATACATATTATAGTTATCACTTACTCATAGATAAGGAAGATAAAATATAGAGTAAATAACCTGATGTAGGTAGGTCCCATCACTATTAAATAAAGAGATGAGATTAGGGGCCAGTTTCTCTCTAACTGTAGAGCTGAAACTTTTCTCTAGTATGCTATATTGTTTACACTGTGGTGTATGAGTTGTACTGTGCCACATTATTTATAAAGCTAAGTCCTGAGAGGGTCTTGGAAATGCTGACAAAATTGAGAAACTTTGCAATCTGATCTTAAAGTCAATTTTGTGAATCTATATCATTTTGGACTATCCAAAAAATTTGAAATTAACTAAATGTTCTATTTATGTTAGAAATTTCCTTGATATTGAAACAGTTCCTCTTGTTGTAGCACTAGGCTTTCTTATTCAGAAAGATACCTTAGCTTTCTGTTTAAAATTTAGATGCTAAAAACCAACATGCTCTTCGAATACAACAATAGGCATGAGACTTTGGCATGTTCAATTCAGTTCAGTTCAGTTCAGTCGTTCAGTCGTGTCTGACTCTTTGCCACCCCATGAACCACAGCACACCAGGCCTCCCTGTGAATCACCAACTCCCAGAGTCCACCAAACCCATGTCCATTGAGTCGGTGATACCATCCAACTATCTCATCCTCTGTCGTCCTCCTCTCCTTCTCCCTCAAACTTTCCCAGCAACAGGATCTTCTCAAATGAGTCATCTCTTCACAGCAGGTGGACAAAGTATTGCAGTTTCAGCTTCAAAATCAGTCCTACTAATGAACACCCAGGACTGATCTCCTTTAGGATGGACTGGTTGGATCTACTTGAAGTGCAGGGACTCTCAAGAGTCTTATCCAACAGGACAGTTCAAAAGCATCAATTCTTCGGCACTCAACTTTCTTTATAGTCCAACTCTCATGTCCATACATGACACTGGAAAAACCATAACCTTGACTAGATGGACCTTTGTTGACAAAGTAATGTCTCTGCTTTTTAATATGTTATCTAGGTTGGTCATAACTTTCCCTCCAAGGAATAAACGTCTTTTAATTTCATGGCTGCAGTCACCATCTGCAGTGATTTTGGAGCCCAGAAAAATAAAGTCAGCCACTGTATCTACTCTTTCCCCACCTATATGCTATGAAGTGATGGGACCAGATGCCATGATCTTAGTTTTCTGAATGTTGAGCCAACTTTTTCACTCTCTTCTTTCACTTTCATCAAGAGGCTCTTTAGTTCTTCACTTTCTTCCATAAGGGTGGTGTCATCTCCATATCTGAGGTTATTGATATTTCTCCCAGCAATCTTGATTCCAGCTTGTGCTTCTTCCAGCCCAGCGTTTCTCATGATGTACTCTGCATAGAAGTTAAATAAGCAGGGTGACAATATACAGCCTTGACGTACTCCTTTTCCTATTTGGAACCAGTCTGTTGTTCCATGTCCAGTTCAAACTGTTGCTTCCTGACCTGCATACATGTTTCTCAAAAGGCAGGTCAGATGTTCTGGTATTCCCATCTCTTTCAGAATTTTCCAGTTTATTGTGATCCACACAGTCAAAGGCTTTGGCACAGTCAGTAAAGCAGAAATAGATGTTTTTCTGGAACTCTCTTGCTTTTTTGATGATCCAGTGGATATTGGCAATTTGATCTCTGGTTCCTCTGCCTTTTCCAAAACCAGCTTGAACTTCTGGAAGTTCACGGTTCATGTACTGCTGAAGCCTGGCTTGGAAATTTTGAGCATTACTTTACTAGTGTGTGAGATGAGTGCAATTGTGTGGTAGTTTGAGCATTCTTTGGCATTGCCTTTCTTTGGGATTGGAATGAAAACTGACCTTTTCCAGTCCTGTGGCCACTGCTGAGTTTTCCAAATTTGCTGGCATATCGAGTGCAGCACTTTCACAGCATCATCTTTCAGGATTTGAATTAGCTCCACTGGAATTTCATCACCTCCACTAGCTTTGTTAATGGTGATGCTTCCTAAGCCCACTTGACCTCACATTCTAAGATGTCTTGCTCTAGGTGAGTGATCACACCATCGTGATTACATGGGTCATAAAAATCTTTTTTGTACAGTTCTTCTGTGTATTCTTGCCACCTCTTCTTAATATCTTCTGCTTCTGTTAGGTCCCTACCATTTCTGCCCTTTATTGAGCCCATCTTTGTATGAAATGTTCCCTTGGTATCTCTAAATTTCTTGAAGAGCTCTCCAGTCTTTCCCATTCTATTGGTTTCCTCTATTTCTTTGCAATGATCACTGTGGAAGGCTTTCTTCTCCTCCTTGCTATTCTTTGGAACTCTGCATTCAAATGGGTATATATTTCCTTTTCTCCTTTGTTTTTTGCTTCCTTTCTTTTCACAGCTATTTGTAAGGCTTACTCAGACATGCATTTTGCTCTTTTGCGTTTCTTTTTATTGGGAATGGTCTTGATTCCTGTCTCCTCTACCATGTCACGACCCTCCGTCCATAGTTCATCAAGTACTCTGTCTATCAGATGTAGTTCCTTAAATCTATTTCTCACTTCCACTGTATAGTCATAAGGGATTTGATTTAGGTCATACCTGAATGGTCTAGTGGTTTTCTCTACTTTCTTCAATTTCAGTCTGATTTTGGCGATAAGGAGTTCATGATCTGAGCCACAGTCAGCTCCCAGTCTTGTTTTTGCTGACTGTATAGAGTTTCTCCATCTTTGGCTGTGAAGAATATATCAATCTGATTTCGGTGTTGACCACGTGGTGATGTCCATGTGTAGAGTCTTCTCTTGTGTTGTTGGAAGAGGGTGTTTGCTACGACCAGTGCGTTCTCTTGGCAGAACTCTATTAGCCTTTGCCCTGCTTCATTTTGTACTCCAAGGCCGAATTTGCCTGTTACGCCAGGTGTTTCTTGACTTCCTACTTTTTCATTCCAGTCCCCTATAATGAAAAGGACATCTTTTTTGGGTGTTCGTTCTAAAAGGTCTTGTAGGTCTTCATAGAACTGTTCAACTTCAGCCTCTTCAGCATTACTGGTTGGTGTATAGACTTGGATTACCGTGATATGGAATGATTTGCCTTGGAAACGAACAGAGATGGATGGGACTGGTGATAAAAGCAAGGTTCAATGCTGTAAATAGCAATATTGCATAGGAACCTGGAATGCTATGTCCAGAAATCAAGGCAAATTGAAAGTGGTCAAACAGGGGATGGCAAGAGTGAACATTGACATTCAAGGGATCAGTGAACTAAGATGGAATGGGTGAATTTAACTCAAATGACCATTACATCTACTTTGGCATGGGATATGTCAAAATTGCTTAGCCATCTAGAACCACTTATTTTTGGTAGCAATTTTTTTCCCCAAAGATACATAATATGAATTAGTTCTTTCACTTATTAAATATTATATTCTAGAATAAAAAGATGCATATTCACAAATGAAGCTGTACTTGAAAATTGACATTTTCTGGCCTTAGTGTGTTGAGAGATTATATGCATTAACCAGTTCTCTTATCTCCAGCCTATTTATTCTTAATGGAGAGAAAGTGAGTAAGACAGACAAGTGAGTAAACTTTTCTTGTTCTTCTCATAGCAAGCAAAGCTCCTCTAATTTTGATCTCCCTGCAGCAATCTGCCACCTGTTTCTGTAAATGAACAATGTGAAAGTATTAAAAAGTATATTTTCAGGATGCTAACACACATTTCTAACATTAATGAAACTATAAAGAAAATAATTTTCTACTATTGAATGTTATATATGTTACTCAGAGATATTGCATACTTCAAAGTAAGTAATATGAGAAAATAAATATGAAACCCGAGTTCTAGAAAACCTTGTGTGAGTATTGCACAAACATGAACACAATGCCATTCTAGATAATATATTGTCTTAGGAATTCTTCACAAACAAGTGTTTATTTTTAATGTGACTATAACTTAGTATATAAATATATTCAAATTCTTATAGACAGTTGCTCTCTTTTTAACCTTCTGAGTCTATTTGGGGCCAAAGAAGAAAGACGTGTTTGCAACAATTTAGGTGAAGAACTGTATGGCATGTTAGGAATTCATTTTTACACTTTGTGGTCGAATACCACTCATTTCCTGTGGTTAGCCATCAGCCATGATTGGGTTTCAGTACGCTTTAACGGCCAAAATTGTATTTATTTTTACAGTAGTAAATATTATATTGCTATGTTCTATATTAAATATGTGGGAAAATGATTTGTTTTGCTACAAAATCACTGCAAGATGCCATTTTAAGAGTTATTATATCCCTCGTAAAATAAAGATAATAATTATAAGGAGAAACAACTTTTCAAAGGCCATACCAGGATATAACAACTATGTCAGTTATTGAATTTTCATCAGATCACATATCTTTAAATCTATTAAATCATGAAGCACTAGGAAGAGCCTTGCATTTACATTCAACTCTTGATGTTGTAATTGCAGGCTTATGGCAACTTAACTTTTCTAAGTTTCCTTGTTCATCTGTAATGTGGGAGAGCAATATCCCTATCATGTTGTTGGTATATAAATTAAATGAGGTACCTTGAAAAGGTGTTTATGATAGTGATTAGCACAGGGCAGACACTCAACTAATGTTGAATTTAGTTGTATGAAAAGTTAAGATTTACTAGATTTACCTTAGTTTTTCCAGTGTGCAAATATGCAAAGTGCCTTGGTTGGTCAACAGAGGGATTTGCAAAAAAGTTGGTCACTATCCCTTCAGCAGGTTGACCATATCTTCATTGTCCCAGAGAGTAATTATGTATTATCAGAACTTTTGTGCCTCTTTTGTCATAGTTTACTTTAGAGCAGTCCCATTCCTCTATTGGAAGAATTATAGACAAGAGTCACTTGCAATAAGTCTCACTAGTGAAATTTCACAAAACATTCAGAGCAAACAAATTTCTCTTCTGAAAAATACTCAATGTTCTACAGTCTATTCTTCCCAAGTCCCATCCTTTCTACTCAGGCTCTGCCTGCCCCATGTCAAGAAGATACTAGGCAGCACATGTTGAGCAAGTATTGGATAACTGATAGCTCAGCATGGCCATAGGGCAGAAATACAATGCTGACTAGAATGTGAGGGGAAAGGCGATTTTTTTCATGTTAACATCCAATGAAAAAATCTTGCAAAGGTTAATCAATGACTAATACTAGCTGTGATTATACTTATGTCAAAGCTCGTAATACTAAAAAACAAGCATTTCACAGAGTATTTCGTACATATTTGTACTTAACCATGTGTCTTGAGGGGCTTCCCTAATGGCTCAGTTGTTAAAGAATCTGCCTGCAATGCAGGAGACCTGGGTTGATCCCTGGGTGGATAAGATCCCCTGGGGAAAGAAATGGCAACCCACACCAGTATTTTTGCATGGGGAATTCCATGGACAGAGGAGCCTGGCAGGCTATACTCCATGGGGTTGCAAAGAGTCAGACACAATTGTGCAACTAACTTTCACTTCACTTCCATGTGTCTTGAAGGCTTCCCTGGTAGCTCAGATGGTAAAGAGCCTGCCTGCAATGTGGGAGACCCAGGTTCCACCCCTGGGTTGAGAAGATGCCCTGGATAAGGAAATGACAACCCACTCCAGTGTTCTTGCCTGGAGAATCCATGGATGGAAGAACCTGGTGGGCTATGGTCCATGGGGTCACAGAGTCAGATACAACAGAACGAACAACACTTTCACTTTCTTTTCATGTGTCTTGAATGACAATAGTCTTTCATTATTAGTTTAAATCATCAACCTTGTCATGGTTTAACAAAGACATGTTTACTGGAAGCTTATGCTAGGAAGCATAAGTGCAGACAAAATTATACTGGAATCAGAAAGGAAGTGAACACTGTAGAGGGTGCAGCCTCTACATATGGTCATGCATAGCCTCATGATAGTGTGTTTGTACATATGTGCATATATGCACACAGTACATATGAGTCATTTTATAACTGATAAATATAGATAAGTAAGATAGGAGAGGTCCATTCTTCTCCTTCGTTTTAGCCTACTCAATGCTATTCATCATTCACACTTCACTCAGTTATCTTTTATACAAGTAAAATTTTTCTTATCCCTATACATAGGTTGAATTTGTATTTTTACATTATTCATATAAAAATTGATTTTCCTCTAATAGTAGTACTGAATAAAATTTGACTAACATGTTTCTCTTCCGTGAATCTCTAAGAAGCTGTAGCTACCAAAAGTCCTCACACTTAGAATGTACTAAATGAACACACAGCCAATGGATGGCCCTTTAAAAAAAAATAATAATAATATAGCTCATGGGCAAAAAAAAATTGGTAAGCAATGATAAAATGATATGAACAATACCACAATGGTAATTATAAATTTCTATGAGTGAATTGAGGAAGGAGAAACAAATTATTTATAGAATAAAAAAAAAGTAATATTAACAGAGTGTTATAGAAATTAAATAGATAGTCTTGAGATAAAGCAGAGCAGAACTCTGACATTGATTATAACCTGCCGGGCCACTGCTCTGACCGTGAATGACCACCCTGACTGTGAGTGCCTTGACTGCTTGCTGTGAGTGCAAGCTATGAGGCACCATCGGTAAGATAGGGAATGAATCTTGAGATTTTGAGCCCCTAGGGGCTGGGGGTTCTGGCAAACCGGGCCCCAGGCTCAACAACATTCCGAGTTTTAGGCAACAAAATGAACTGCATTAACATGAAACTAGAGCTGCAATTTGTTTACAGATTGATGACTATATCAGTTTGTGCTGGGATTATAAGCAAGAAACCCAAAATGAAATTTTTGAAGTCTCACCTGTTGACTAGAAATATAGTCACAATCTGAAACTAGAGAGTAATTGTATTTGGTGGGAATATTTAGGACTCTGAGCCTGGAAGACAGCATTTCAGTAGCTCTGAGAAAACTTCTCCAAGGAGGTAGGAGGGGAAGTCAGGCTATATACAAGTTTGCAACAAAGGGAGCAGGCAGCCTGAATACCAAAGATCAGGTATCAAGTTAAGTAATATAGCCTTCTATGTATGGGGAGATGCAAGTCTCTGGGCTCACTGAATTCATTCCTTTCATATGCACCTCTGCTATCTGGATCCAATCTGGTTTTCTTATTCACCTTTCTTCTTGCATTCCCCCAGCTCCTCAGCAATCACTTCGGTAGTGGCAACATACACTGGATGCAGTTTTAGGAGCCATCATTCACATTTGGGGGCCAGAAATCACTGATGGCTGTGACAGTTCTTTTTCCTTGGTATGGCAGGAAATACTTTCATTTCACAGCCCCTTCCCGTAGTCATAAATTCAACCGTATTTGGAAGACATTTCATGATCATATATTTGGTCTTGCAGTGATGGGAGGCTCATCTTAGATCAGGTGAAGGTCCTCATTGATAGGTCAATCCAGGTTTTAATTTCTGGATTAGGCACATTGATAAATAATAAAAGATTTTCTGGAACGTCTATCTTCTAACCGAATGGGATCCAGGAGATATGTACCTTGTTTCCTCGTCCCATAACTAGAGTCACACTATTACAATTATTGTATATTGTAAGTATGATCTATGTCTTCAAGATGATTAACTGTCTCTAATTTGGCCAGAGGTTATTCACCATGTAATGCAAAAAGATAACAATCTTAACAGATTATAGGTAATACAGCTAATAACGTGAGTAAGGTTTGTCCGTGGAGTGTGTAATTTCTTCGGTTCTGTCTTGCCGCAGCAAAAAATTTGAAGCAGAGGACCAGTGTTACAGCTCAGTTACAGCTCAGTTTTATTTGGCAAACAAAGAAAAATACATCCACGAGGTGTGAGGGCAGGATGACCCAAAAGAAGCATAGGGCTCAATTCTGGCTCCTCTTTTTATATGATTTTTCTCCTCCCTCAATATTGCCCTATGTAAATTGGGGTAACCAGGAGGGCTGTTGCTTCACCTGAGGTTCTCACTCCAGACCTTGGACCTTCCTTTGTTCTATTTTCATGGGCTTTTTACTTTCTTTGTCTTTTAGCCACCGCTATTTTGGACTCCTTTCTCCTATTCTCACTATCTAACAGGTTGAAAATAGCGATTTAAGCCTTCACTTTTCAGAACCAAAACATCTTCCTAAAACATTACCCAATAGAGGATTCATCTGGTATATAACCATAACATTCAGTTTGAATTATACCACAGGTGCCCCCTTGAGATGTTGTAAGGATATTAAGGGCCAGATGGTTTTAAAAGACAGCTTTTGTCATCACAAAGACCTCAGAACTTAGTAGGCTAATAGCATGATTACTATCATTTAATGTGCTGCTGCTGCTAAGTCGCTTCAGTTGTGTCGGACTCTGTGCGACCCCATAGACGGCAGCCCACCAGGCTCCACCGTCCCTAGGATTCTCCAGGCAAGAATACTGGAGTGGGTTTCCATTTCTTTCTCCAGTGCATGAAAGGGAAAAGTGAAAGTGAAGTTGCTCAGTCGTGTCCGACTCTTAGCGACCCCATGGACTGTAGCCTACCAGGCTCCTCCGTCCATGGGATCTTCCAGGCAAGAGTACTGGAGTGGGGTGCCATTGCCTTCTCCGACATTTAATGTATTTTGAGTGAATTTTATTAAGCCTTCAATGTGAGAAATGACATTCTCCAATCCTACTTAAATCCCCAAAAATTGTTACTAAGTGATCATACCTGGGAAATACAGATCTCTTGGCTCATTGGTCTCATTTTGATAGTAAATTTACTGTGAAAGAAAGTGAAAGTGAAGTCACTCAGTTGTGTCCGACTCTTTGCAACCCCATGGACTATAGCCTGCCACGCTCGTCCATCCATGGGATTTTCCAGGCAAGAGTACTGGAGTGGGTTCCCATTTCCTTCTCCAGAGGATCTTCCTGACCCAGAAATCGAACCTGGGTCTCCCACATTGTAGGCAGACGCTTTACCACCTGAGCCACCAGGGAAGTTCTATTTGTTGTAGTCCCATCTAAATTTGTATGTAAGTGGTCTTGAGCCTAAGGGAATCTAAAGTATGACTTCCTGGCCAGCCTGGTGTAAACCAGGGTCAAATATTCGACCTGCAAAGCCATTGAGTCCCATCATGTGCTAGCCAGTATATTTATGGTCTTCTTATCCAATCTGCTTTACATTGATCACTGTCTTTAAGAGAAATGGTTATTGTTCAGTTACTTCCTCTTTGTGACCCCATAGACTGCAGCAAACCAGGTTTCTCTGTCCTTCACAATCTCCCAGAGTTTGCTCAAATTCATGTCCATTGAGTTGGTGATGCCATCCAACCATCTCATCCTCTGTCATCCCCTTCTCCTCCTGCCTTCAATCTTTTCCAGCATCAGGGTCTTTTCCAGTGAGTCAGCTCTTCATATCAGGTGGCCAAAGTATTCGAGTTTCAGCTTTAGAATCATTCCTTCCAATGAATATCCAGAAGTAATTTCCTTTAGGATTGACTGGTTTGATCTCTTTGCTGTCCAAGAGACTCTCGAGAGTCTTCTCCAGCACTACAGTTTGAAGGCATCAATTTATCAACACTCAGCATTTTTTATTGTCTAGCTCTCACTACTGGAAAAAAACTATAGCTTGGACTATATGGACCTTTGTTGGCAAAGTAATGTCTCTGCTTTTTAATATGCCATCTAGGTGTGTCATAGCTTTCCTTTCAAATTGCAATGCCCTTTAATTTGATGGCTGCAGTCACTATCTGCAATGATTTTGGTGTCCAACAAAATAAAGTCTGTCACTGTTTCCATTGTTTTCCAGTCTATTTACCATGAAGTGATGGGACCATATGCCATAATCTTTGTTTTTTGAACCTTGAATCTTAAGCTAGCTTTTTCATTCTCCTCTTTTACCTTCAAGACTCACTTTAATTCCTCTTTGCTTTCTGTTATTAGGTTGTATCATCTACATATCTGAGATTATTGATACTTCTCAGATAAACTGTACATTGGCAGTTTTCATAAGACATCCAGCCTAATTTTCTACTGTTATTAGGTTGATTATCTTTGGTAAGATTTAATTGTTTCCAGCATCGTGGGGGCATTACACTTAGAGGACCTTAGCCTGATCAGATAAATTCATCTCATAACTGAGGAAGCATCCCTGTTAATAGTTTAGATTTTATTTATTTATTTTTTAAAACAGAATTTAGCTTAGTGAGCTTAAGGAGCTTGAGTAGCCTTCAGGGAAAAACTCATATTTATGCCCAGGGTCAGGATAAGTATGTTTGATGCGTCAAGTGAGTGGGTCCCATCTATTGATATCAGTAGTAGACCAGACAGAACTATAATTCTTTTCTTTCAAAGAGCCATCCAACCAGAACCTTGGAGGGGAGAAACTCAAGTTAAACCAGAAGTACTGGATACAGGTAATCGACCACAAACCCAACAATTTGATTGATTTTTAAAATTTGCAGAAGATCATGCCCATGGTAGGAAAAAAATTTTAAAAGGCATTTGATTCATGTGTAAGAGAGCAAGAAACTAAGAAGAAATTTTATGAACAATCATATGGATAAGGTCCAGCATCTTGGGACAGCTATCTGTTTCTGATGTCATCTTCTCATTCTGGCATTGGTGCTTCCTTATTATCAGAGCATTGTTTTAAGGTAAGTTTGAAGGTCAACTGTTCTCTCTGTAGATGAATCTGGTGAAGGAGCCTTTTTCAGGTGGGAAATATGAGGCTAAGGCCAATTTCCTTTTGTTTCACTGTGTATGAGCTAGTCAAAATAACCTGATAAGGGCCTTTCCTTCTAGATTAGAGGGAGTCATTTAAATGTTGTCTTTTTTATATTATTATTACATAATCTCTTGATTGCAAGTCGCGGAACATCTGACCATAAATTTGAGGATGTGCTGTGTGCTTAGTCTCTCAGTCATATCTGACTCTTTGCAACCCCATGGAATGTAGTCCACCAGCTTCCTCTGTCCATGGAGATTCTCCAGCAAGAATACTGGAGTGGCTTGCCATGACTTCCTCCAAGGGATTTTCCCAACCCAGGGATTGAACCCAGCTCTCCCGCATTGCAGGTGGATTCTTTACCATCTGAGCCACCAGGGAAGCCCAGGTTTGAGGATAGATTACTGTAATATGCTTCAGAAACAAGTTTACAATAACTTATCAATAATTTGATTAAACACTTGCAATAATACAATATATCTCCCATAAGTAATATAGGATAATATAGACTTTTATTCACTCTTATTGGTTTTCCTATAACTCTTTTAAAGAAGACAAATTAGATTTGTCAAGGGAGTAGGTCTGAACTTGAGGAGAACCAATGGAAGGGATTTAGGACAAGGGAAGAAATAAGTATCTGTAATTTTAGCCAACTGAATTATAATTGTTCCAGTTATCCTTTCCACTAACCCAGAAGACTCGGAGGGTGATAGACACAATGGTAATGTTGTACAATCAGCCAAGTATTACACATTTCTTTAATAATTTGCCTAGCAAAATGGGTCCCTCTGTCACTGTATAGTTCAGAGGGGATTTCCCAGATAGGAATCACTCTTTCTAAAAGCACCTTCTGTACTGACTGAGTCATGGCCCTTTTGAATGGTTAAAGATTTGAGTATAATGCAGTTAGGAAACTTGGATATATTTCCAACAAGAAACACTTTAGTATAATCACTAGAATTAAGGCTGATAACATAATATCAGGACATATCAGATATTAGGGATTCCACACAAATTTTTCAATTCTGTATTAATGATATTTATCTATATATGGCAATCCAAATTTACTTTCAAAGACTTGACAATGTTTTTGAATTAAAAATACCAAATAAGCATAGCTTATCATTTGTCTCTGAGGTCCCTCAGTGATGTTGCTTCGAAGCATCCATCTCAGAGTCACCTGGAGGCTAAAAACTTAGTTAGATTTTGAAATTTTGAAAGCTTGTTAGAAATATCAAAAAAAAAATTTAAACATAAGATCATAGGTCACTGAAAAATACCTATTCATTTAACCAAGGTTATAAAGAAAATAAATATAGATCACTTAAGGGCACAGAAACTCACACAATCTATTATCAAAGGGAGCACTTATAAAAGAAATAAAATTTCCGGTCTTGTATTAGCTTAGTTAACTTATAATCTAAACTTAATTAATCCTGACCATGCATAAAACTTTTTCCTCAGTATTTCTCTTCATAATCTCCCATCACTTTTTGTATCCATCCATTTTGTATCCATCTTTCTTTTTTCTTCTAAATAAAATTAATGAGCTCATTTTTAAAACTAAAATGTGATTTCATTTCTCATATCTTATATACTGAAAGTATACATTTTATTTCCTACTGTATTTTTGAAAAGTTACTGTATTATTTCTAAAAGCTTTTGTTGCATGTTTAAAGTAGAATCCTCAACTCTTAAAAACCTTAATTTTACTAAACTAAGAAGTGTCTACTAAAAAATATAGTCACAACCTGAAAATAAAGTTGTTTTCTTTAGTGGGAATGTTTGGTACTCTGAGCCCAGGAGACAGCATCTCACTAGCTCTGAGAAAACTGCCCCAAGGAGGCAGGGGGAAAATCAGGCTATATAGAATTTTGCAACAAAAGGAGAAGGTAGACTGAACATCAAAGATCAGGTATCAAGTTAGGGAATTTAGTGTTCTACATATGGGAAGATGCAAGCCTCTGGGCTGCACTGAATTGATTCCTTTCACATGCACCTCAGTTATCTGGAGCCCATCCTGTTTCCTTGTTCACCTTACTTCTTGCATTCCCCCGGTGTCTCAGCAATAGCTTTGGGTATTCTTCTTGCAGCAATCAAAGCAGCATCCTCTCGATCCCAGTTTTGAGAAGCTTCATTCACATTTGGAGGCCAGAAATCAATGATGGCTGTGACATTTCTTGTTCCTTGATCTGGCAGGAGATACTTTCGTTTCACAGTCCCTTCCCATAGTCATAAATTCAACCATACTTGGAAGACATTTCACAACTTCTTCTTTTTTCCTTTTGGTCCCAGGGCAATGTGAGGCTCCTTCCAGATCAAGTGAGGTCCTCATTGATATGTCAAACCAAGTATTAATTTCTGGATTAGGTCCATCAATAAATAATAAAAGATTCTCTGGATCCTCTACCTTCTTACCTAATAGGGTCAGAAGATATTTCCCTGTTGCCTCTTTCCATACCTAGAACTACACTATTACAATTATTTTACATTATAAATTCGATCTATTCCTTTAAGACGTTTAGCTATCATTAATTTGGCCAGAGATCTGGTTATATATCATGTAATACAAAATATAACAATCTTATAAAATAAATAAATTATAAGTAATATAGCCAAAGAAAGATCATGGCATCTAGTCCCATCATTTCATGGCAAATAGATGGAGAAACAGTGGAAACAGTGGCTGACTTTATTTTTTTGGGTCTCCAAAATCATTGCAGATGGTGATTGCTGCCATGAAATTAAAAGATGATTGCTCCTTGGAAGGAAAGTTATGACCAACATAGACAGCATATTAAAAAGCAGAGACATTACTTTGCCAACAAAGGTCTTTCTAGTCAAGGCTATGGTTTTTCCAGTGTCATGTATGGATGTGAGATTTGGACTATAAAGCAAGTTGAGTGCAGGAGAATTGATGCTTTTGAACTGTGGTGTTGGAAAAGACTCTTGAGAGTTCCTGGAACTGCAGGGAGATCCAACTAGTCCATCCTAAAGGAGATCAGTCCTGGGTGTTCATTGGAAGGACTGATGTTGAAGCTGAAACTCCATTACTTTGGCCACCTGATGCGAAGAGCTGACTCATTTGAAAAGACCCTGATGCTGGGAAAGATTGAGGGCAGGAGGAGAAGGGGACGATAGAGGATGAGATGGTTGGATAGCATCACCGACTCAGTGGACATGAATTTGGGTATACTCCGGGAATTGGTGATGGACAGGGAGGCCTGGCATGCTGCGGTTCATAAGTTCACAAAGAGTCGGACATGACTGAGTGACTGAAACGAACTGAACTAAATATAGCTAATAACATGATTAAAGTTGCAAATAGGGATTTAAGTCATGAGCTTTTAGAGCCAAATCATCTTCCTAAAACATAACCCATTAGAGGATTCATCTGGTATATAAACATAACATTCAGTTTGAATTATAGCACAGGTGCCCCCTTGAGATGCTGTAAAGATATCAAGGACAACGCAATTTTGTAAGACAGCTTTTCTCATCATAGAGACCTCAGAATTTGGTAGACTAATAGCCTGATTGCTATCATTCAATGCCTTTTGAGTGAATTTTACCAAGGCTTCAACGTGAGAAATAACATTTTCCAATTCTACTGAAGGCACAAACATAGCTGCTAAGTGATCATACCAGTAAAATACAGAGCTCTTGGCCAATTGAATTCATATTGATGGTAAATTTGCTGGAGTCACATCTGAGTTTCTACATAAGTAGCCTTGAGCCCAAGGGAATTCCTAAGGTACACGTTTTTAGCCAGGCTTGTGGAATATAGGGTCATAGATTGGACCCTCAAAGCCACTGAAGGTGGTTAGCCAGTATATTTAGTCAGTTAGGTGCCCAGCCACTGTATTTCTGAATATATGATCTAATCTATTCCATATCAATCAATGTCTTTAATAGAAATGGTACATTGAAAGCTTTCATATAATACAAAGCCTAATTTTCTAGTGTTACTAGGTTGATTTTTTTGGTATAATTGTTCCAAACATAGGGGTGACCTTTAGGCTTAGACTTCTGTAGCTTGCTTTTGGCTGGATAATCCGTCACATTGTTGAGGAAGCATCTCTTCTAATACTCTAGAATTATTATTATTATTTTTTACTGGAATTTAGCTTTATGCTTTTATCAAATCTGAGTAACTTTAAGGGGAAATTCATATTTATGACCAGGGTCAGAATAAGTATTTTTGATGGGTCAAGTGAGTGCATCCCATCTAGTGATATCAGTAGTAGCACAGATGAAACTATAATTCTTTTCTTTCAAAATAAGCTTTCTAAGCCATCCAAACAGAGCCTAAGAGGGGTAGAAACTCATCAAGGTAAACCAGAAATACTGAATATAGGTAGTTGACCACAAATCCAACAGTGTGATTGATTTTAAAATTTGCAGAAATCATGGCCATGATAGATTAAAAAAAAGCAAAAACAAACAAACAAAAACAAACATTTGATTCATGTGTAAGAGACCAAGAAACTGAGAAGAAAATTTATGAACAATCGTATGGGTCAGGTCCAGCATCTTGGGACAGCTATCTGTTTCTGATGTCATCTTCTTCTCATCCTGGCTTTGGTGTTTCCATATTATCAGAGCATTGTTTTAAGGTAAGTTTGAAGGTTAACAGTTCTTTCTATAGATCAGTCTGGTGCAGGAGCCCCTTTCAGGTGGGAAATATGAATCCACGAGCCAATTCCCTTCAGTTCTGTTGTGCATGAGCTAGTCAAAAGAACCCGACAAGGGCCCTTCCAGTAAGGTTGGAGGGAAATCATTTAAATGATTTCCTTTCCAATATATATCGAATTTCTTGGTTGTAAGTTATGGAACATCTGATCTTCCTTTGAGGATAGATTATTGGGATAAACTTTAGAAACACACTTAGAATGACTCGTCAATAATTTGATTAAACATTTACAATAATACAATATATCTCTCTTAAGTAATATGGGATTGTATAGTCTTTTATCCAATCTCATTGGTCACCCTGTAATAATTCCAAAGGGAGACAAGTGATATGTGTCAAAGGAGTAGATCTGAGGTTGAGGAGAACCAATGGAAGGGCCTTAGGCAAAGGGAAGGGATAAGCATCTGTAATTTTAGCCAACTGAGTTTTAATTGTTCCAGTTGTTCTTTCCATTAACTCAAAGACTAGATGTCAGAAATTATGTTGTTGCAAAGAGATGGTCATGACTGAGTGACTGAACAGGGACTGTCGCTATGTAGTTCAGAGGGGATTTCCCAGATGTGACTCTCTCTTTTGAAGGCAATTTCCATATTGATTATGCCATGGCTCCTCTGCATGGTTAAATATTTGAGTACAATATAGTTAGGAAACTTGGAACATAAAACATTTTAGTATAATCTCTAGAATTAGGACTGATAACATTGTATTAGGACGTGTCAGATGTTAGGGATTCCATATAAATTTTAAAATATTTGTATTAATGATATTTATCTATGTATTGCAATCTAAAGTTTACGTTAAATCACTTGGCAATGTTTTGAATTAAAAATACCAAATAAATGTAGCTTAACATTTGTCTCTGAGTTTCCCCAGAGATGTTTCTTCAAAGCATCCATCCCAGAGTCAGCTGGAGGCTAAAAAGCTTAGTTAGATTTTGATATTTGGGAAGCTTATTAGAAACATTTAAAATATTTTAATACTCGGGATCATAGGTCACTGAAACAATACCTATTCATTTTACCAAGGTCATAAAGAAAATAAATATAGATCATTTAAGGGCATAGAAACTCAGTTCATTTAGTCCTTTTGTTAACCTTGTGAAGTCGTGAGGTTTTTCATTAGAACCCTTTAATCTCTTACCCAGTTAAGAAACTTGCATTTATCCAAAAGTCCTTTCTATAAATCTTGAAGAGGAAGCATTTTTGCGAGAAACTGTTGAGTGGTGTGACAACACTAAGATAGTAGCTAGAATTATGACTGATAACATTTTTCCAGACATCAAAATTTTAAGAACTCCATATAGTTTCTAGGATATCTATATTAGTAACATTAACCATACAATATAACTTCAGATTTATTGCTCACTTCACAATACTTCCCATGTAATTATGCATACAAAATGAACCTAATTAGTGTAATATCTCTCTTTGGGATGTTTCAGAGGCCCTCTGAAACAACTCAAAGTTAGCTAGAAATCAAAAGTGTTTCATTAGAATGATTAAGGAAGTGTTGTCAACAAATATAAAAAAGGTTTAGAACACTCAGTTACGTAGGATTATAGGTGATTGTGAAATAATAGTTATTTACTTACCCAGAGTAACAATAAAGGATTTCAGAGACAAATATAAAACAGATTATTTAAGAGGTAAATAAATTTAAATTGATATATATATATTTTTAAATAAACTAGAGTGCCTACTTTATATTTTAAAATTAATTAATTTTAATTGGAGGCCAATTACTTTACAATATTGTAGTGGTTTTTTGCCATACATTGACATGAATCAGCCATGGGTGTACATGTGTTTCCTATCCTTGGATCCCCCTCCCATCCCGCTCCCCATCCCATCCATCAGGGTCATCCCAGTGCACCAGCCCTGAGTACCCTATCTTTGTGCATCAAACCTGGACTGGCAATCTATTTCACATATGATAATATACATATTTCAATGCTATTCTCTCAAATTATCCCACCCTCGCTTTCTTCCACAGAGTCCAAAAGTCTGTTCTTTACATCTGTGTCTCTTTTGCTGTCTCGTATATAGGATCATCATTACCATGTTTCTAAATTCCATATATATGCGTTAGTATACTGTATTGGTGTTTTTCTTTCTGATTTACTTCACTCTGTATAATAGGTTCCAATTTCATCTACCTTATTAGTACTGATTCAAATGCATTATTTTTAACAGATGAGTAATATTCCATTGTGTATATGTACCAAAGCTTTCTTATCCATTCGTCTGCCGATGGACAGCTAGGTTGATTCTATGTCCTGGCTATTGTAAACAGTGCTGCGATGAACATTGGGGTACACGTGTCTCTTTCAATTCTGGTTTCCTCGGTGTGTATGCCCAGCAGTGGGATTGCTGAGTCGTATAGCATTTCTATTTCCAGTTTTTTAAAGAATCTCCACGCTGTTCTCCATAGTGGCTGTACTAGTTTCCATTCCCATCAACAGTGTAAGAGGGTTCCCTTTTCTTCACACCCTCTCCAGCATTTATTGCTTGTAGACTTTTTGATAGCAGCCATTCTGACTGGCATGAAATGGTACCTCATTGTGGTTTTGATTTTCATTTCTCTGATAATGAGTGATGTTGCACATCTTTTCATGGGTTTGTTACCCATTTGCATGTTTTCTTTGGAGAAATGTCTGTTTAGTTCTTTGGCCCAATTTTTAATTGGGTCATTTATTTTTCTGGAATTGAGCTGCAGAAACTGCTTGTATATTTTGGAGATTAATTCTTTGTCAATTGTTCATTTGCTATTATTTTCTCCCATTCTGAAGACTTTCTTTTCACCTTGCTTGTATTTTACTTCGTTGTGCAAAAGCTTTTGTTTAATTAGGTGCAATTTGTTTATTTTTGCTTTTATTTTCATTAATCTGGGAGGTGGGTCATAGAGAGTCCTGTGATTTATGTCGGAGAGTGTTTTGCCTATGTTTTCCTCTAGAAGTTTTATAGTTTCTGGTCTTACATTTAGATCTTTAATCCATTTTGAGTTTATTTTTGTGTATGGTGTTAGAAAGTATTCTAATTTCATTATTTTATAAGTGATTGACCAGTTTCCCCAGCACCATTTGTTAAAGAGATTATCTTTTCTCCATCGTATATTCTTGCCTCCTTTGTCAAAGATAAGGTATCCATAGGTGCGTGGATTTATCTCTGGGCTTTCTATTTTGTTCTGTTGATCTATATTTCTGTCTTTGTGCATATACCATACTGTCTTGATGACTATAGCTTTGTAGTATAGCCTGAAATCAGGAAGGTTGATTTCTCCAGTTCCATTCTTCTTTCTCAAGATTCTTTTTTTTTTTTTTATCAGTAAATTGCCACCTTTAATCCATCCTGCAGTGCCCTATGAAAGGGTCACAGACAGACAGTTATGACTGTATGAAAATATGATTCTTGATACAGAATCAAAAGTTATTTTCAATTTCCTTTGCTTTTATAAAGTCCACAATAACAATACTTAAATGCACTTTTTTTCCTGTGATATAATCAAAACCCAGTGTTATTTCAATTGAACTTAAAATAGAGTCCCTGGTCTGAATTAGACTTTAAATCATACTGTAAACATATTTGGTATAATTTATTGATCATCATCCAGTTGCTCCAAAAGGGTCCTTCTGCGCTTTTCCAATTCCCCTTCACTCAGTTCACTGCCAGAAGTATCCCAATTACCAGATTCTTTTAGCTATTCAGAGTCTTTTTTGTTCCCATATAAATTGTGAAGTTATTTGTTCTAATTCTGTGAAAAATATTGTTGATAGTTTGATATGGGTTTTCTTGAATATATATATTGCTTTGAGTGTGTGCATACTAAGCTACTTTGGACATGTCCAACTCTTTGCAATCCTATGGACAGTAGCCCACTAGGTTCCTCTGCCCACAGGATTCTCCAGGCAAGAATACTGGAGTGGGTTGCCAGTTCTCTCCCCAGGAGATCTTCCTGACCCAGTGATTGAGCTTGAATCTTTTATGTCTCCTACATTGCCAGGTGAGTTATTTACCACTAGCTCCACCTGGGAAGCCCATTCCTTTAGGTAGTATATTCATTTTCACTATATTGACTCTTCCAACCAAAGAACATGGTATAATTTCCATCTTTTGGGTCGTCTTTGATTTCTTTAATCAGTGTTTTATAGTTTTCTGTATACAGGTCCTTTTTTTCTTTAGGTAAATTTATTCCTAAGTATTTTACTCTTTTTGTTGCAGTACTGAATAAGATTATTTTCATCATTTCTCTTTCTGAATTTTCATTGTTACTGTGTAAGAATGCAAGAGATTACTGTGTATTAATTTTTTATCATGTGACTTTACTATATCCATTGATTAGCTCTAGTAATTTTTTGGTGGAATCTTTAGGGTTTTCTGTGTAGAGGATAATGTCATCTGCAAACAGTGAGAATTTTCTTCTTCTCTTCCAATCTGAATTACTTTCATTTCTTTTTCTTCTCTGATTACTCTGCCTAGGCCTTCCAAAACTATGTTGAGTAGTAGTGGTAGGAGAGGGCACCCTTGTCTTGTTCCTGATTTTAGAGGAAATGATTTCAATATTTTGCCATTGAGGATAATGTTTGCTGTGGGTTTGTCACATATGGCTTTTATTATATTGAGTTATGTTCCCTCTGTGTCTATATTCTGGAGAGTTTTCATCATCAATGGGGGTTGTATTTTTTCAAAGGATTTCTCTGGATCTATGGAAATAAGCATATGGTTTTTAGTCTTTCAATTAGTTAATTTTGTGATCCTTTGTTCTTTGAGCATGCTGAGGGTCACAATGTGGCATTAGAACCTTTCTGCAGGAAAAGTCCTTTGCTTTTCTTTATTTCTCCGGGGTTACCACAGCTTGGGCTTCCTTGTTCTGTCTGTACTCTGTCACATTAGTCCCTTCACTGTATCATCAGAATTAAATACAATCCTTTCCCTAAGGACAGACGATGCAGTCCATTTTTCTGCACCCAGCCTCCTCTCACTGACAGTGGACACACTTGTGTGAGCCACTTCTCAGTTGGTAACTGCCATTTGGCGTGATTTATGGGTGAATTTTTTTAGCTATGCTGCCCTCTAAGATTCCAAAGCTCCCCACTGATCCCACCTGTGAAAGAATTTTTTATTTTATGGAAAATGTCTCCTCCTTCACAACTCCCTCCACATCATGTGTCTCCATCCTTACATTCTAATATGAATCTTCTTTTTTCCTCTAATAGTTGAAAATATTCATAAAGGCAAAGAGGCCAAAAGTCTGCTTCCAATGAAACTTTCAACTAAGTAGAAATTTCATTTCTGGAAGCATCTTTAAACATTGAATATGTGAAAACAGAATAACATGTTTGCATATTATAACTCCATTCTCAGAAAACTAAAATTTTCTATAAATTTCCAAAATAATTTCTAACAATTTATACATAATCATCAATGATATATTTGCTTGTAATTATATTTTGCTTTCCTTTCATAAATTAATATATTTGGATGTATAAGCAAACACCTGCTTTTTTTCCTGGTAGGATAAGACTGTTTTAAAAAGAGATTTTTTTCTTTCTATATTTCTTACCATCTTATCCCTCCCAGGGACTTTTGGATTTATCATTTTTTTTTTCTTGAATTTTGTCACGCATACATCACCAAGAGATTAAGAAAGACTCATATTATTAGTGAGATATGACAACTATACTAAAGATGGCAATATTTACCAGCCTCTCCTTCTTGCATTTTCTGTCCTATATACAACAGTTAGACTATGGTTTGCCAGGATGCTTGCTGGTAACAATGTGTGAAATCTGTCCTGAAGATTCAACTTTTCCAACAGGTGAGCTTTAAGGTCTAGATAAGAAGGGCTATTTAAAAGTTTCTTGTTTTCCCTTGTCTCACCAAAACAAACAAACAAACAAACAAAAACTATGTTGTCCAATTCAACACGATTGAGATGCATTGAACTTTAGAGATTATTGGGAATCCAGCTGGATAATTAATGATGCTGACACTATATTTTTATATACTTTCTATCACCTCCACTACTTTTGTCCAAAGTAATGCTTCCTAAGGCACACTTGACTTCACATTCATGGATGTATGGCTCTAGGTCAGTGACACAGCATGATGGTTATTGAGGTCATTAAGACATGTTTGCATGGTTCTTTTGTGTATTCTTGGCATCTCTTCTTAATCTCTTCTGCTTCTGTTAGGTCCTTGCCATTTCTGTCCTTTATTGGGCCCATCTTTGCATGAAATATTCCCTTCATATCTCCAATTTTCTTGAAGAAATCTCTAGTCTCCCCATTCTATTGTTTTTCTCTAATCCTTTTCATTGCTTACTTAAGAAGGCTTTCTTATCTCTCCTTGTTATTCTTTGGAACTCTGTATTCAGTTGCATTTATTTCCCTTTCACTTTTCTTCTTTTCTCAGCTATTTGTAAAGCCTCCTCAGACAACCACTTTGCCTTCTTTCATTTCTTATTCTTTGGGATGGTTTTGGTCATTGTGTCCTGTACAACATTATGAATCTCCATTCATAGTTCTTCAGGCATTCTGTCTACCAGATCTAATCCCTTTAATCTATTTGTCACCTCCTCTGTGTGGAGGTGGCTGCATGGTGCAAGAGCGGCCAAGAGGAGTTACCCCATGACCAAGGTCAGGAGCAGCGGCCATGAGAAGCTACCACACGTCCAAGGTAAGAGAAACCAAAGTAAGATGGTAGGCACTGAGGGAGGGCATCAGAGGGCAGACAGACTGAAACAATGATTACAGACAACTAGCCAATCTGATCACACTGACCACAGCCTTGTTAAACTCAATAAAACTAAGCCATGCCATGGTGGAGAGGTCTGACAGAATGTGGTCCACTGGAGAAGGGAATGACAAACCACTGCAGAATTATTGCTTTGAGAACCCCATGAATGGTAAGAAAAGGCAAAAAGATAGAACACCAAAAGATGAACTCCCCAGGTCGGTAGGTGCCCAATATGCTACTGGAGATCAGTGGAGAAATAACTTAAGAAAGAATAAAGAGACGCAGCCAAAGCAAAAACAACACCCAGCTGGGGATGTGACTGGTGATAGAAACAGGTCTGATGCTGTGAAGAGCAATATTGCATAGGAACCCGGAATGTTAGGTCCATGAATCAAGGCAAATTGGAAGTGGTCAAACAGGAGATGGAAAGAGTGAACATTGACATTCTAGAAATCAGCGAGCTAAAATGGACTGGAATGGGTGAATTTCACTCAGATGAACATTATATCTACTACTGTGGGCAAGAATCCCTTAGAAGAAATGGAGTAGCCATCATAGTCAACAAAAGAGTTCAAAATGCAGTACTTGGATGAAATCCCTAAAATGACAGAATGATCTCTGTTCGTTTCCAAGGCAAACCATTCCATATCAAAATAATCCAAGTCTATGCCCTGACCAGTAATGCTGAAGAAGCTGAAGTTGAAAGATTCTATGAAGACCTACAAGACATTTTAGAACTAACCTCAAAAATATGTCCTTTTCATTACAGGGGACTGGAATGCAAAAGTAGGAAATCAAGAAACACCTGGAGTAACAGGCAAATTTGGCCTTGGAGTACAGAATGAAACAGGGCAAAGGCAAATAGAGTTTTGTCAAGAGAACACACTGGTCATAGAAAACACCCTCTTCCAACAACACAAGAGAAAACTCTATACATCGACATCACCAGAGGGTCAACACCGAAATCAGATTGATTATATTCCTCACAGCCAAAGATGGAGAAGCTCTATACAGTCAGCAAAAACAAGACTGGGAACTGACTATGGCTCAGATCATGAACACTTTATTGCTAAATTCAGACTGATATTGAAGAAAGTGGGTAAAACAACTAGACCACTCAAATATGACCTAAATCAAATCCCTTATTGTTATACAGTGGGAGCGAGAAATAGATTTAAGGGACTAGATCTGGTAGACATGTGTCTGATGAACTATGGACGGAAGTTCATGATGTTCTACAGGAGACAGGGATCAAAACCATCCCCAAGAAAAAGAAATGCAAAAAAGAAAAATGGTTGTCTGAGGAGGCCTTGCAAATAGCTGTGAAAAGAAGGGAAGCAAAAAGCAAAGGAGAAAAGGAAAGATATATCCATTTAAGTGCACAGTTCCAAAGAATACCAAGGAGAAATATGAAAGCCTCCTCAGGGATCAATAAAAAGAAATAGAGGATAACAATAGAATGGGAAAGACTATAGATCTCTTCAAGAAAATTAGAGATACCAAAGGAACATTTCATGAAGAAGATATTAAGAAGAGGTAGCAAGAATACACAGAAGAATTGTACAAAAAAGATCTTCACGACCCAGATAATCACTGTGGTGTGATCACTCACCTAGAGCCAGATATCCTGGAATATGAAGTCAAATGGGCCTTAGGAAGCATCACTACGAACAAAGCTAGTGGAGGTGATGGAATTCCAGTTGAGATATTTCAAATCCTGAAAGATGATGCTGTGAAAGTGCTTCACTCAATATGTCAGCAAATTTGAAAAACTCAGCAGTGGCCACAGGACTGGAACAGGTCAGTTTTCATTCCAATCACAAAGAAAGACAAGGTCAAAGAATGTTCAAACTGCCACACAATTGCACTCATCTCAAACACTAGTAAAGTATTGCTCAAAATTTTCCAAGCCAGGCTTCAGCAATATGTGAACTGTGAACATCCAGATGTTCAAGCTGGATTTGGAAAAGGCAGAGGAACCAGAGATTAAATTGCCAACATCCTCTGGATCATTGAAAAAGCAAGAGAGTTTCAGAAAAACATCTATTTCTGCTTTATTGACTATGCCAAAACTTTTGACTGTGTAGATCACAATAAACTGTGGAAAATCTTCAAGAGATGGGAATACCAGACCATCTGACCTGTCTCTTGAGAAACCTGTATGCAGGTCAGGAAGCAATAGTTAGAACTGGACATGGAACAACAGACTGGTTCCAAATAGGAAAAGGAGTACGTCAAGGCTGTATATTGTCACCCTGCTTATTTAACTTATATGCAGAGTACATCATGAGAAATGCTGGGCTGGAAGAAGCACAAGCTAGAATCAAGATTGACAAGAGAAATATAATTTATTGATATATAACCTCAGATATGCAGATGACATCACCCTTTTGGCAGAAAGAGAAGAAGAACTAAAGAAACTCTTTTGTTTGTTTGCTTTTGTTTGTTTCCAAGGCAAACCGTTATTCAATATCATGGTAATTCAAGTTTATGCCCCGACCAGTAACTCCAAAGAAGCTGAATTTGAACAGTCTAAGAAGACCTACAAGATCTTCTAGAACTAACACTCAAAAAAGATGTCCTTTTCATTATAGGGAACTGGAAGGCAAAAGTAGAAAGTCAAGAAACACCTGAATAACCGGCAAATTTGGCCTTGGAGTACAGAATGAATCAGGGCAAAGGATAATAGTGTTCTGCCGAGAGAAAGCACTGGCTGTAACAAACTACATTCTTTGCAGCCAAAGATGGAGAAGCTCTATACAGTCAGCAAAAACAAGACAGGAGCTGACTGTGGCTCAGATCATGAACTCCTTATTGCCAAATTCAGACTGAAATTGAAGAAAGTGGAGAAAACCACTAGACCATTCAGGTATGACCAAAATCAAACCCCTTATGACTATACAGTGGAAGTGAGAATAGATTTAAAGGACTAGATCTGATAGACAGAATGCCTGATGAACTATGGATGGAGGTTCGTGACATTGTACAGGAAACAGGAATCAAGACCATTCCCAAGAAAAAGAAATGCAAAAAAGCAAAATGGCTGTCTGAGGAGACATTACAAATAGCTGTGAAAATAGGAAAAGGAATATCTCAAGGCTGTATATTGTCACTCTGCATATTTAACTTATACGCAGAGTACATCATGAGAAATGCTGGGGTGGAGGAAGCACAAGCTGGAATTAAGATTGCCAGGAGAAATATCAATAACCTCAGATATGCAGATGACACCACCGTTATGGTAGAAAGTGAAGAAGAACTAAAGACCCTCTTGATGAAAGTGAAAGAGGAGAGTGAAAAAGTTGGCTTAAAGCTCAACATTCAGAAAACTAAGATCATGGCATCTGGTCCCATCACTTCATGGCAGATAGATGGGGAAACACTGGAAACAGTGGCTGACTTTATTTTTTTTTTCTGCTCCAAAATCACTGCAGATGGTGTTTGCAGCCATGAAATTAGAAGATACTCCTTGGAAGGAAAATTATGACCAACATAGACAGCATATTAAAAAGCAGACATTACTTTGCCAACAAAAGTCCATCTAGTCAAGGCTATGGTTTTTCCAGTGGTCATGTATGGATGTGAGAGTTGGAGTATAAAGAAGGCTGAACACTGAAGAATTGATGCTTTTGAAGTGTGGTGTTGGAGAAGCCTCTTGAGAGCCCCTTGTACTACAAGGAGGTCGAACCAGTCCATCCTAATGATCAGTCCTGGGTGTTCATTGGAAGGACTGATGTTGAAGCTGAAACTCCAATACTTTGGTCACCTGATGCGAAGAGCTGACTCATTGGAAAAGACCCTGATGCTGGAAAAGATTGAAGGCAGGAGGAGAAGGGGACGACAGAGGATGAGATGGCTTGATGACATCATCGACTCGATGGCCATGGGTTTGGGTGGACTCCAGGAGTTGGTGATGGACAGGGAGGCCTGGTGTGCTGCGGTTCATGGGGTCGCAAAGAGTCAGACTCGAATGAGTGACTTAACTGACTGACTGTGTACTCATAAGGGCTTTGAGCCATACCTGTATGGTCTAGTTCTTTGCCTTCTTTCTTCAATTTAAGCCTCAATTTACAATATGGAGCTCATGATCTGAGCCACAGTCAGCTTCAGGACTTGTTTTGCTGACTCGATAGAGCTTCTCAATCTTCGGCTGCAAATAATACAGTCAATCTGATTTTGCTACTGACCATCTTTTATTGTTTTGTAGGCTTGTCTCTTGTGTGGTTAGAAAAGTGTATTTGCTATGGCCAGTGTGTTCTCTTGACAAAACTCTGTTAGCCTTTGCCGTGCTTCATGCTATGCTCCCACATCACACTTGTCTGTTACTCCAGGTATCTGTTGACTTCTTACTTTTGCCTTCCAATCCCCTATGATGAAAAGGAGGTCTTCTTTTGGTGTTATAGCTAGAATGAGTTGTGGGTTTTCATATAACCAGTTAACTTCAGCTTCTTTTGCATGATTGGTTGGGACATACACTTGGATCACTGTGATGCTGAATGATTTGCCTTGGGAATGAACTGAGATCATTCTGTAATTTTTGAGGTCACATTCAAGTATTGCATTTCAGAGTCTTTTGTTGACTATGAGGGCTACTCCATTTCTTCTAAGGGACTCTTGCCCACAGTAGTAGGTAAAATGGTTATCTGAATTAAATTCTCCCATTCCCATCCAATTTAGTTCATCAAATCCTAAGATGTCATTGCTCACTCTTGCCATCTCTTGCTTGACTACATCCAGTTTACCTTGATTCATGGAACTAAAATTCCAGGTTCCTATGCAATATTATTCTTTACAGCGTTGGACTGTCACCACCAGACAGATTCACAACTGTTATTTCTGCTTTGGTTCAGCCTCTTCATTCTTTCTGGAGATGTTAGTAATTGCCCTCTGCTCTTCTCTAGTAGCTTATTGGACACATTCCTACCTTTGAGACTCAGATTCCAATGTCATATGTTTTTGCCTTTTCATACTATTCATGCGGTTCTCATGGCAAGAATACTGGAGTGGTTTGCTATTCCCTTCTTCAGTGGATGGCATTTTGTCATAATTCTCCACTATGATCTGTCCCCTTTGGGTGACCTTGCACAGAATGGCTCATAGCTTCATTTAATTATAGAAGCCCCTTTGCCATGACAAGAGTGTAATCCCTGAAGGGGATATTGTAGCTATGAACACCTAAAATGATATATCTTGTTTTCAACACTTAAAGCTGATAGATGAAAATCGGTTTGCATATGTCTTTCCAAGAGATGTGTGGACATAGAAAATATTATGGGAATTAATTTCTGTATCACAGGTCCATATGACTCCAAAATATTCATCTCCTTGTGATGTAGCAAGAAGATTCTCCTTTTTTTGCCTTTTCCAGCTTTCTATTTATGACAATCCTTTTTTCATTTCATAAAACAAAGGCATATCCCTCACTAATCCTAAAACAAGAAGAAAGAAAGGAAGAAAGTGAAGTTGCTCAGTCACGTCCAACTCTTTGAGACCCCATGGACTGTAGCCTGAAAGGTTCCTCTTTCATGGGATTTCCCAGGCAAGAGTACTGGAGTAGGTTGCTATTTCCTTCTCCAGGGAATCTTCCTAACCCAGGGATCGAACCCAGGTCTCCCGCATTGCAGGCAGATGCTTTACTGTCTAAGCCACCCGGGAAGCATAATCCTAAAACAAGAGACAGCTTCAAATATTGGTATCTGATCTATCTATCTATCTATCTATCTATTCATAGCACCAGAAATCTGTAGAACATTTTTCTGTACACATTTTGGCTAAAAATCCAAAGGCAGCATCATAAACATGATCTTTTTGCATGAATATTATCTGAATTCATGTATAGAGAGGAGGTCAAGAACAATGACAGTATTACTTAGCAAACTCAATCTTCCTTCCTCAGTTCAGTTCAGTCGCTCAGTCATGTCCGAATCTTTGTGACACATGAATCGCAGCACGCCAGGCCTCCCTGTCTTCCTCAGTCCAAGGTTAAAAAAAAAAAAATTGAATCTTTCCCAAGGGTGTATGTTGTGATATTAAAACAAATAAACCATTGGTAAGAGATACTGCAGACAGCTTATTTCATCTGGATAGCAAACCTACTGTCAAACTATCCCCTATCTCTCTTCTTTTTCTTCTTTCCTTCCCTTGTCTTTTGTTCTCCTCATTTTTGTTTTCTCTTCCACTTCTCCCTTTCTGATATCTTCTCTTTCTTCTCCTCCTCCCCCTTCTTTTCTCTCTTTTTCTCTTGCCCTAAGATTTATAATTTTAAAGTGGCATATTACCGAATAACATACTCCTAGTGTGAAAGTGACTGGTAGTGTGCTAATTTGATTATTAGGCTAAGTGAGAATAAGTATTTAGGACTGCATAGCACCAATTAGTCAAAGAAATTGCTTAACTAACTAGAACAATGCCAGCCTATAGGCAGGACATGTGAAAAGCAATTCAATTTCTAGTTTATATGAACTTTTCCCCATATATTGAAAAAAATGAGAAAGTATCTCCATAGTTTTGATTAAAAATATATTTAATGCACTGGATATAAATTTTTACAAAAAATATTTTAAAATAACGTTTTGAAATAAACAACTTTGCAACTTTCTTAACTTCTTCTGTCTATATCAGGTTGAATTAAAGTACATCCAAATGAAAGTAACAAAGGTATAACCAGTAGTCATTTAAACTATTTTTAGAGTTATAATAATGACTGAGTTTTTTTTTTAATATATTATTTTCCAAACAACGAAGTTTCTAATTATTTGCTGTTAACAACTTTGAAGGAGGGCATAATTGAGTTGTCTGCTGATATATAATTGAACACAGTTTTTGATAAAATTTGTTCTTTTGGTTTTTGAAAGCTTATATTCAGAAGGGCTTTTAAACACTAATTGACACTACAAAAAGTAAATGCCTTCTATTCCATCTTGTCCATATGGGTAATCTTTGTCTGTACAAAGATCTCAATGACAACAACAACAAAGAAGCATAAAATTAGTGCTGAACCTTGTCTTGAATTTGCAGTAAGTGCTTTTCTTCCACAGACACCAAAACAATAGAAAAAAATGGCATTTTGTGACATTAAGGGATTAGTTTTTAATAAAAAAAAATATATATATATTCTATGTTCCTAGTATAGTACGGACTTATTAAAGTCCCTAATATGTTTGTGTCTTTTGTGTCAATTGTGTATTAATTATAATTGCTATGATGAGATTGACACACTGCCTACATGTGCTAAGGAGGCAGATAATTATAATTGTTATGATGGCTTGATATAGAAGGGATTGTTTAATGCTTAGAATCTTATAGACACAAGGTCTTTTAGTTTACTATTATGTAGCAGAAAATCATAACAGTATAATCAATAAGTTTATTTGTGCTTAAGGATATTGTATCAGGATTCGATTCTATAAGGGAAGCAGAACACAATTACAAGTTTAAGGAATATAAAGAGATATGTAACACTTGTGACTGCTGCAATAAATCTTTCTCATGTATTTTTATAAATCTTTGATGGTTGGGATTTGGTTACTAAGATGTTTTGATTTCATGGGCTACAGTAAAAAAATAAAATAAGCATTTTTCTTTTTGAAACGTCGCTATTCAGAATTCACTAGAATTCTGCAATAGTATTTGCAACTTTTTAAACTCATGATGAAACTATTCAAACTTGCTTTGGTACATGACCAAAAATTATAGAGATAGATCTAGATATGGGCTTCCCTGGTGCCTCAGTGGCAAAGAATCTGCCTGCAATGTAGGAGACGTGGGTTTGATCCCTGGGTCAGGAAGATCCCCTGGAAGAGACCATGACAACCCACTTCAGTATTCTTGCCTGGAGAATCCCATGGACAGAGGATCCTGGTGCATAGGGTAACAAAGAGCCAGACACTGAAGTGACTAAGCACACATGCATGCAGATATAAACAGAGAGATATATCTCCATTGATCTTTGCTGTCTCCAAAATCCAGAGTTCTAAATAAGCATGTATATATACTCAATCATGTTATTATTTAAAGGATTGCAGTGTGCAACATTTCTTGAGGGATATATCTTAAAATGTTTAAGAACACTAGATTTGTCCGAATATTCATGAACGGCATGTTTTCCAAGGACAAGTATTCTAATTATATGGTGTATGTATCTTACATCTAGGGTATCTGTTAATCCTGGTCTCTAGTTCATAATACAATACTTTTGCTGTAGAAAAGAGAGGGCCTTCCTGAGAAAGATGAGATAGTCAGGTTACCTATTATCTAAATTGTGATAGAAAAAGAAAATATACATATATCCCTGAGTCATAATTTAAATATATCCTATTGTTCTGGTAGGGAGAAAATTGACCCTAAAATGTGGGGGGAAAAAATTTGCCAGATCAATAATTTCATAATAAGTTGTAGGGGCTTTATTAACTTTCTCTAGCATCATATTCATAATCCTATTGGTCTGAGGAACTCTCTATCTTATGTACTAGAAAAACTCAGGAAATAAGAGGGATGTATTTGGAATTATCACCTTTGGGTAATTCAAATCTACTGAGATATCTTTGCAATTACATCAAGGTTGAAATAGTTTCGGATTTACTATTTCTGTCCACAAAGAACAACATTCAATAACTTGATTTTGCTCTTAGCCCATATGCTAACTTCAGTGAGCTAGGTTTTTGCTGGTTGCTGAGGTCCTTCATTGTTAGCATAGCACAGTAACTAGGGAAGAGACCTGAAAGGATGGCCTGGGTCCCTCTGGGCCTATCACAGGGTGAATCCAAGTCCCTCTAAACCCTCATTCTACTAATACATTGACATCCTGATTAGTGTTTTTCCATTTCTAGGATTCAAAAGGTAAGGCATTTTCCTTTCTCAGTGAGGAGTTACCCAGATCAATGACCATAGAGAAATTTGGAAGGTTCTGAGATACAGAAGACTAAAATTAACTCACAACTAGAACTTCAGAGAAAAGATCTGACTCTCCATCTATTACTGAAGAGGGCTGTCACTGCTCACAACTTACAAAATCAGTACTCACAAATCGTAGGAAGGAAAGATGCCTTTAACTAGAATGCTGGCAATCTGGGGAAATTGTGGACTCAGAATTCTCCCAAAACCATCTCTGAATATTTGGCTCAGCCATGAAACTTTTAGAGAAACAGAAGAGTAATTTCAGTTAATTATTGACATAGAAGTTCAGAGTTATTGCCACTTCTCACTATGTGCAAGCTTGTGTGAAGGCTTATTGACTCCTTGTGATCTTCTTCTAGATGTTAGCTTGTTCACACAGTTTGTTCAGATTGTGAAACAGGAAGTTAGAAAAGAGATCATGTCATATATTAATTACTTAGTATTCATTTCTACTTCTTTGATCTGTGGAAAGAACCAACAACTTAGGTAAGATATTATACAATTAAAAAATTAGAAGGGTGTGCTTGGACTAGAGATGAGTAGAGCATGACAGCCGCCTGGTTTAAAAGTTAGTTACAGTATAGCTGTAATAAAGTGATAAGAAAAGGAACTTCATGATGAGGACAGTTTCTGGTAAAGAGCTGCTTGTGCAGCTTGGTAACTCAAGTGAACCCTTTGTTCTTGGAACTTGTGATTTTGTTGATTTTGTTCCTGGTGAATACTGAATTGATTAACAAGAGATGTCTTGATGTCAGACCATTCCATAAACCCTGATTTTTATGCTGTAGTGCTGTCTTTACAATGATTGCACTCAATTTGTTAATGGCATTTAACAGTTAGCACTTGGGAAAAAAACCCTTAGAGTCATTCCATTCAATGTGAGATTAGAAATTAGAAACATATAATAAATATTCCAGGCTTACAGAGGACTACAGTCAACTCCCGGTCTTGTTTTTGCTGACTGTATAAAGCTTCTCCATCTTTGGCTGCAAAGAATATAATCAATCTGATTTCGGTGTTGAGCATCTGGTGATGTCCATGTGTAGAGTCTTCTCTTGTGTTGTTCAAAGAGGGTCGACTCGATGGACATCAGTTTGGGTAAACTCCAGGAGTTGGTGATGGACAGGGAGGCCTGGCGTGCTGCGATTCATGGGGTCGCAAAGAGTTGGACACGACTGAGCGACTGAACTGAACAGAGAACCAACAGGAGAACCCTATTTAAAAAAAAAAAAGAAAAAAAAGTCAATTATTTCACTTGATCAAGAGAAATGAATCTGGAAATTACCATGAGACAAGATGAGATGCTAAGTATTCTTTAAGATCTTATCCAGTTGTTGTTGTTGTTGTTGTTGTTTTTTAAATCATCTGCAGTTATTGGATCCTTCACCCTGGGTCACTCAAAGGCTTTCTGCTCATTGTTTGATTTTGATTGTGTTGTAAGTTCAGAAAGTGTTTTAATGACTAAAGAGGCCCCAATCATATGAAATGCAGAACATCTGGTGACTGCACATAGAGCAATTCAGCTCAAATCCAAATTACTTCATTCTGTCTTTGATTTGTGCCCATAAAATCTGTGGCCATACATTTAACACAAATTGTTAATAGGATATATTGACAAATTTCTCTCATTTAGTCTAAATGAAGCTTTTCTTCTTCACTCTTAAGTTCATTCAACTATTCAGGTCATGTTATGTTTTAATTACAATTACCTTTTGAAAAATAATGAGTGAGAGCAGACAGGAACAATAGTTAACTTTCCCCTATTAAGTGTGAGTGATATTTTAGTGTCATTGGGGCATTCAGTGACTTGTTAAATTCTGTGGATCCTTCTAGACAGTCTTCTCCCAATAGTTGGAGTATTACCCTTTCCTGATAAGTGTCATAGAATATTCAAATGGATGTAGGCAACATAAGTTTAGTTATATATGTAATATAAAAGTTCAATGTTTCATAGTACCATTTTTGTTTATTCCCCATACATCATCCTCAGTGTGCACAAGAGTCCAGCTAATTACATTATCAGTTAAAATATTTTCTATTGTCTCTTCTGTGAATTTCTCATCTGCGAATCTGTGTTGGCACTAGAAGTTGTCTCGTCATTTCTGCATCATGTCAACCCAATAACCAACTCCATATACGTATATACCCCCGAGCATCTGTTTTTAAAACTACAAGCAACGAAAACTACTCTGAAACATGAACAAAAGTGATTTCTTACAGCATACATGAAAAAACCAAACTCAAATCTCAGAAGTGAGATCAACGTGTAGTTGATCAGATGAATGTATACAAATGTAGGTAGATTGTTTTTGCTACATTCAGGTTTTCATTATTTTTGGTATCCTTAATAATCTGAGGCTACTGTTTCAGTTTAATTTTTACTTGGTTGGCTATATTTGTGGTTTATCCTGGGGATAAAGGAGTCATACGATGTTTCCATCCTCTAATTAATTTCTCTGTTGGCTACACCAAGGTTGATTCTCTGTTGCATTTCCTCTCATTTTTAAATTATTCTGGAAATCCTATCCAAAAACAGTTCACTTTTTCTTTACTATCTCTTTTTTAACTCAAGATTTCAAGGAGCTCAGGTGTGCATTTGACTTTATTTTATTTCATGTTCAAGAAGTTCTCTGCCATTTAGTTTGATGATGGGGCCCATTCTGACTTTGCAGCAGAGTTATGAATTTATTTCATTTGTATATTTCTTCTGTTATTTCAAAACAATATTATTAATGAGTGATAAATGTGTTATTTAACTGTCTGCTATCTTATATTAGATATTAAAACAAAAGATAGTTTCAAATTCCTGCCTAGTTGTTAAAGAATGATACCACAATTTATAAATGTGCCCTTGTGGTTGATTGAACTCTTCTCCCATTTTGAAGATTTTTAAAAAGCAAAAATCCCATTTTTTTTAACCTAACAAGAACAGATATTAGATTATCATAAAGCAATGTGATTAGGGTAGTAAGACTATTATTATCAACCCCAGAGAATCTTTTCTCAAGAAAATTCCTCTTAATTTGCTGCTGTTGTTCAGTTGTTAAGTCATGTCTGTCTTTGTGACCTCATGGACTATAGCATGCCAGGCTCACCTGTCCTTCACTGTCTCTTGGAGTTTGCTCAAATTCATGTCCATTGAGTTGATGATGCTATTTAACCATCTTATCCTCTGCCAATCCCTTCTACTTTAGGGTTTAATCTTTTCCTAACATCAGGGTCACTTCAGATGAGTTGGGTCTTCTCACCAGGTAGCCTAAGTACTGGAATTTCAGGTTCAACATCAGACCTTCCAATGAATATTCAGGGTTGATTTCCTTTTGGATTGGCTAGTCTGATCTCCTTGCAGCCCAAGAGTTTTCTCCAGCCCCACAAATTTAAAGCATCAGTTCTTCAGTGCTCAGCTTTCTTTATGGTCCAACTCTCACATTCGTACATGACTACTGGAAAAGTCATGTGTGTGTGTGATAGCTTTGGCCATACAGACCTTTGTGGACACAGCAATGTCTCTGCTTTTTAAAATGCTGCCTAGATCTGCCATTGATTTCCTTCTAAGGAGCAGGGCCTTTGAATTTCATGACTGTAGTCACCATCCAGGCTTCCCTGGTGGCTCATATGGTAAAGAATCCACCTGCAATGTAAGAGGCCTGGATTCATTCCCTGGGTCAGGAAAATGCTCTGGGAGAGGCCACAGCCTCCCACTCCAGTATTCTTGCCTGGAGAATCCCAGGAGGACAGAGGAGCCTGCAGTCTATAGACACGACTGAAGAGACTTAGTACAGCACAGCACAGTCACCATTCACAGGGATTTGGAGCAAAAGAAAATAAAATCTGTCACTACTTCCACTTTTCCCTCTTCTATTTGCCATGAAGTGATTGTACCAGATGCCATGATCTTAGTTTTCTTAATGTTGAGTTTTAGGTCAACTTTTTCACTCCCCTCTTTCATCCTAATCAAGAGGCTCTTTATTCTCGTCCCTCACTTTCTGCTATTAGGTTGGTATTATCTGCATATCTGAGGCTGTTGATACTTTTTTCCTCTTCATTACTTATAACTAAAAATCTGGCCCCTTTTCAAGAAAAAGATAGTGTAAATGTGCAGGTGTTTGAGAGCTCTGAAAGGGGCTACATCTAGTTGCTAAGTTGTGTCTGATTCTTTGTGGTTGCATGGAATGTAGCCTGCCAGGCTTTCTTGTTCAGGGAATTTCCCAGGCAATAATACTGAAGTGGGTAGCCATTCCTTTCTCTAGGGTATCTTCTCAAGGCAGGAATTGAATCCAAGCCTCCTGAATTGAAAGCAGATTCTTTACTGTCTGAGCCACCAGGGCGACCCATATGATGTGCAAGACAGCATGAAATGTAAAAAAAGAAAAAAAATGCAAAATAATATTTGAGACAAGAATATTTTTTAAAATTCTTTAACATACAAGGAAGGTTGTTTTTAAGAAGGTTTATTAAAGAGAAACAAAGTAATGAGATCTTCTAAATAGTCTACTTTAAAGAAGATAGAAAAAAATATAAAATGTACTTATTTCAGAAAGATCACTTCCATAACTGTGTATGATGAGGATGTTATTTTTGGGCAGAAAGCATGAGAGACAGTGAAAAAATGAAGACTGAGAGTAAACAATTTGTTCAAGAGATTTTGAAAATGACTTCCATCAGGAAAATTACTGATGGAAGACATTAAGACAAAGGAAGTTTTTAAAATATTTTAAGTAGCTTTAAATGACATGTTCAGTTCAGTTAAGTTCAGTCACTCAGTCATGTCTGACTCCTTGCAACCCCATGGACTGCAGCAAGCCAGGCTTCCCTGCCCATCACAAACTCCTGGAGGTTATTCAAACTCATGTCCATTGAGTCAATGATGCCATTCAATCATCTCATCCTCTGTCATCCCCTTCTCCTCATACCTTCAATCATTCCCAGCATCAGGGTCTTTTCAAATGAATCAGCTCTTTGCATCAGGTGGCCAAAGTATTGGAGTTTCAGCTTCAACATCAGTCCTTCCAATGAACATCCTGGACTGATCTCCTTTAGGATGGACTGGTTGCATCTCCTTGCAGTCCAAGGGACTCTCAAGAGTCTTCTCCAACACCACAATTCAAAAGCATCAATTCCCCTGCACTCAGCTTTCTTTATAGTCTAATTCAGATATCCATACATGACTACTGGAAAAACCATAGCTTTGACTAAATGGACCTTTGTTGGCAAAGTAATGTCTTTGTTTTTTAATATGCTGTCTAGGTTGGTCATAACTTTCCTTCCAAGGAGTAAGCATCTTTTAATTTCATGGCTGCAGTCACCATCTGCAGTGATTTTTGTTCACTGGTTCACTAGTACACTGGAGAAGGGAATGGCAAACCACTTCAACATTCCTGCCTTGAGAACCCCATGAACAGTATGAAAAGGCAAAAAAAGATAGTGGAGATCAGTGGAGAAATAAATCCAGAAAGAATGAAGAGATGGAGTCAAAGAAAAAACAACACCCAGTTGTGGATGTGACTGGTGATGGAAGCAAGGTCCGATGCTGTCCGATGCTGTACAGAGCAATATTGCATAGGAATCTGGAATGCTAGGTCCATGAATCAAGGCAAATTGGAAGTGATCAAACAGGAGATGGCAAGAGTGAACTTCGACATTTTAAGAATCAGAGACCTAAAATGGACTGGAATGGGTGAATTTAACTCAGATGACCATTATATCTACTACTGTGGGCAAGAATCCCTTAGAAGAAAGGGAGTAGCCGTCATAGTCAACAAATGGCATGTGGAAGAGGAGAAATTGTTAGAACAGTTAGAAATGTCTTGATTTTTCTTGATGAACAGGGTTGGATAAACTTTAGAAATAATTATAAGATATCTCAGAGATAAATTAGTAGTGAGGGAACCAGCATCTCTGCCAACTGGCAAAAATTCACCAAAAAGAGGTGTGACTTTCTTTTCATCTTTATTGAAAGTTCTGTAAGATCATTATAGTAGAAATCTGATGTTATATATATATTAGGTGAGTAATTACTGAATTCCAAGTAGGTCCCAAGTATCATACATAACAGGCACTGCCATCTTCTGGAAAGTAGCATTTTTTATTGGCAAGGGTTAGTTAGTTAACTAGTTCAGTTGCTCAGTCATGTCTGACTCTGCGACCCCATGAATTGCAACATGCCAGGCCTCCCGGTCCATCACCAACTCCCAGAGTTTACCCAAACTCATGTCCATCAAGTTGGTGATGCCATCCAGCCATCTCATCCTCTGTCGTCCCCTTCTCCTCCTGCCCCCAATCTTTCCCAGCATCAGGGTCTTTTCCAATGAGTCAACTCTTTGCATGAGATGGCCAAAGTATTGGAGTTTCAGCTTTGGAAGTTGGGTGAAAATAGAAGATTTGTTCATCTGAAGCTTTGTGTGATTTTAACAATCAAAGAGGGACAAAAGAATGCTGAAAGAGCAGCATAAAGGAAAAATTATAAATGGAAGCTAATGTATGAGCATATTGAATGCTCTAAAACTTGTAATGCAGGTGAATCTGGAAATTTAGAAAACCAAGTTACAAATACAGTGCAAATGAAAGAATATCTATTTTCATGCAGTCGGAATGAAAATGATTTCTTAAATGTGGTCTAAAAGAAATCCAACAGCCAAAAGAAAAAAAGTGTGTTATAACTCAGTTATTTTTGTGTCAGTCGTGCTGACCTGCAACCTCATCCCAGTAGTAAATTATAGTGAGGGATGATGCTTTCTGAATAGAACATTCCCTGATATTGGGAAAGATTGAAGGCAGGAGGAGAAGGGGACAACAGAGGATGAGATGGTTGGATGGCATCGCCGACTCAATGGACATGAGTTTGAGTAAGCTCCAGGAGTTGGTGGTGGACAGGGAAGCCTTGCGTGCCAATATTATCTCATCCTTACAAAACCTGTGGAAGCTCAGCAGTTAATTTCTAAAAAGAATCATGAAGCTTTTTTAAAAAAATTAGTTTATTTATCTATTTTTTAACTTTACAATATTGTATTTGTTTCGCCATACATTGACATGAATCCACCATGGGTTTACATGTGTCCTCCTTCCAGAACCACCCCATCCCACCTCCCTCCCCATCCCATCCCTCCAGGTCATCCTGGTGCACCAGCCCCGAGCACCCTGTATCATGCGTCGAACCTGGACTGGCGATTCGTTTCACATATGATAATTTACATGCTTCAATGCCATTCTCCCATATCATCCCACCCTTGCCCTAATCCATCTTACGAAATTGCTACAGTTTTATTTTGGTTTATTTCTCAAAGCACACAGTTGTTTCTGCAATTGTTACTATGGTCAATCTATAATCCAAATCCTTGCCAGAATATATGATTTCAAATTCCCCACTGCCAGTGTCGAAATTTCACTCAAAGTTCAGTGACAAAGTTCAGAAGAATTGCCTAAAAATATGGTATACATTTATTATATATATATATATATATATGTGTGTGTATATATATATATATGTATATATATACACACACACACACACACACACACACACATACCTGATAGAACTGTGTGATCACAGAGAATTATCTTATTGAATCAGTTGCTCTGAATTGTGTTTTTCTGTTATATACATTTTCCATTTGCAGGGAGGGATGCTATTAAAACAACTATACAAAACTTACCATTATTTTTATAGTGTAATTGCTCACAGTCTACATTTCAAGCAATGATTTATAGTCATTGATGTACACCATACCTGAGGAGCCTTTTCAGAAAAAAGAAAGATATCTTAATTTAGAATTAGTGCTTGCCCATAAGCAATCATATTTGGTGAAATTATGGTAGAGGTGCAGAATACAATAGAAACCAGACTGTAGGGTTGAAACCAATTAGTGTCATTTCAGGGGGACTCTAAAGAGCTCTGGTACCATAGTCCGTTACATCTCAGCTCAGAGAAGAATTCAGCAAGAGCAAAGTGGTAGATAAAAAGTGATTTACTAGAATAGGATGCTTGTGAGACTTATAAGAAAATGGGCTAGAAATTCCATGCCCTGAGAACATAGTGAGCTATAGGTTTATAACTAAAGGAAAAGTGGAGAAGAGGAGAAGACTATCTTTGTCTTTCTTGAGTAGACATGTTTTCATTGTTAGATTCTCCTTCAGGTTGAGCAGGGAGTTTTCTTGTCCCCCCATGGTCAAGCTAAATCCACAAATCATTGTTTTTTATATGTTCAGAGAGCATATACTAGGGATCATTAACTTACTGAACTCACTGGTCAGGGAATGGGTCTTAAGACACCACCATTGTTTTTATTGTTTTAGGGCGTATGCCATGCTTCATTTGCATGATTTTGTTGCTATGCAAGCCTGCTTTTTCAAATAATCACTACTTTACAGGAGTCTCCCATATTTTTCTACTTATATTCCACTAATGGGATTAACTATTTAATTATCTATTGTATCCCTATCAGGAGGGTAATAGGTCCCCTGAATAACTGTAGGGAAGAAGGACCAGTCAAAACTTCAGTGTTTCAGGGGCACAGTGTGACACCACTTGATGGAATCTACCATGATCCAGATACATGATAGCAGGGCATTGAATGCAACATCACTGACAATTGCATTAGGTTAGTGAATACAGCTTACCTTGTGTAGTCAATGATAGAACACTGCCATAACTTGTATGTGTGTGTTTATATATATATATATATATATATATATAAACACACACATATAGATGAAACGTGACAGATTTTATTTTCTGGGGCTCCAAAATCACTGCAGACCATTACTGCAGCCACAAAATTAAAAGATGCTTACTCCTTGGAAGAATAGCTATGACAAATCTAGACAGTGTATTAAAAAGCAGAGACATTAATTTACTAACTGCTTCTATGTAGCTCTCTTTTCTTGTAGAATGAGTGTTAAGGCAACTTTGCCAGTGAAGAAAAAAACAGATATTTGAGCATCAGATGCCACTTCTTTGCAACAACTGTGTTCAGTTCAGTTCAGTCACTCAGTCGTGTCTGACTCTCTGCGACCCCATGAATTGCAGCACGCCAGGCCTCTCTGTGCATCACCAACTCCCGGAGTCTACCCAAACCCATGTTCATCGAGTCGGTGATGCCATCCAACCATCTCATCCTCTGCCGTCCCCTTCTCCTCCCGCCCCCAATCCTACCCAGCATTAGGGTCTTTTCCAATGAGTCAACTCTTTGCATGAGGTGGCCAAAGTATTGGAGCTTCAGCTTCAACATCAGACCTTCCAATGAACACCCAGGATTGATCTCTTTTAGGATGGATTGATTGGATATCCTTGCAGTCCAAGAAACTCTCAAGAGTCTTCTCCAACACCACAGTTCAAAAGCATCAATTCTGCGGCGCTCAGCTTTCTTCACCGTCCAACTCTCACATCCATACATGACCACTGGAAAAACCATAGTCTTGACTAGACGGACTTTTGTTGGCAAAGTAATGTCTCTGCTTTTAAACATGCTATCTAGGTTGGCCATAACCTTCCTTCCAAGTAGTAAGCGTCTTTTAATTTCATGGCTGCAGTCACCATCAGCAGTGATTCTGGAGCCCAAAAAAGTAAAGTCTGACACTGTTTCCACTGTTTCCCCATCTATTTCCCATGGAGTGATGGGACCAGATGCCATGATCTTAGTTTTCTGAACGTTGAGCTTTAAGCCAACTTTTTCACTCTCCTCCTTCACCTTCATCAAGAGGCTCTTTAGTTCTTCTTCACTTTCTGCCATAAGGGTGGTGTCATCTGCATATCTGAGGTTATTGATATTTCTCCCGGCAATCTTGATTCCAGCTTGTGTTTCTTCCAGCCCAGCGTTTCTCATGATGTACTCTGCATATAAGTTAAATAAGCAGGGTGACAATATACAGCCTTGACGTACTCCTTTTCCTATTTGGAACCAGTCTGTTGTTCCATGTCCAGTTCTAACTGTTGCTTCCTGACCTGCATACAGGTTTCTCAAGAGACAGGTCAGATGGTCTGGTATTCTCATCACTTTCAGAATTTTCCACAGTTTATTGTGATCCACACAGTCAAAGGCTGTGGCACAGTCAATAAAGCAGAAATAGATGTTTTTCTGGAACTCTCTTGCTTTTTCGATGATCCAGCAGATATTGGCAATTTGATCTCTGGTTCCTCTGCCTTTTCTAAAACCAGCTTGAACATCTGGAAATTCACGGTTCACGTATTGCTGAAGCCTGGCTTGGAGAATTTTGAGCATTACTTTACTAGCATGTGAGATGAGTGCAATTGTGCGGTAGTTTGAGCATTCTTTGGCATTGCCTTTCTTTGGGATTGGAACGAAAACTGACCTCTTCCAGTCCTGTGGCCACTGCTGAGTTTTCCAAATTTGCTGGCATATCGAGTGCAGCACTTTCACAGCATCACCTTTGAGGATTTGAAATAGCTCAACTGGAATTCCATCACCTCCACTAGCTTTGTTTGTAGTGATGCTTTCTAAGGCCCACTTGACTTCCCATTCCAGGATGTCTGGCTCTAGGTGAGTGATCACACAATCGTGATTATCTGTGTCGTGGAGATCTTTTTTGTACAGTTCTTCTGTGTATTCTTGCCACCTCTTCTTAATATCTTCTGCTTCTGTTAGGTCCATACCATTTCTGTCCTTTATCTATGAAGACCTACAAGACCTTCTAGAACTAACACCCAAAAAAGATGTACTTTTCATTATAGGGGACTGGAATGCAAAAGTAGGAAGTCAAGAAACACCTGGCGTAACAGGCATGTTTGGCCTTGGAGTACAGAATGAAGCAGGGCAAAGGCTAATAGAGTTTTGCCACGAGAACGCACTGGTAATAGCAAACACCCTTTTCCAACAACACAAGAGAAGACTGTACACGTGGACATCACCAGATGGTCAACACCGAAATCAGATTGATTATATTCTTTGCAGCCAAAGATGGAGAAGCTCTATACAGTCAGCAAAAACAAGACTGGGAGCAGACTGTGACTCAGATCATGAACTACTTATCGCCAAATTCAGACTTAAATTGAAGAAAGTAGGGAAAACCACTAGTCCATTCAGGTATGACCTAGGTCAAATCCCTTTTGAGTATACAGTGGAAGTGACAAATAGATTTAAGGGTCTAGACCTGATAGACAGAATGCCTGATGAACTATGGACAGAGGTTCGTGACGCTGTACAGGAGACAGGGATCAAGAAAATCCCCATGGAAAAGAAATGCAAAAAAGCAAAATGGCTGTCTGAGGAGGCCTTACAGATAGCTGGGAAGAGAAGAGAAGCGAAAAGCACAGGAGAAAAGGAAAGATATTCTCATCTGAATGCAGAGTTCCAAAGAATAACAAGGAGAGATAAGAAAGCCTTCCTCAGCGATCAGTGCAAACAAATAGAGGAAAACAACAGATTGGGAAAGACTAGAGACCTCTTCAAGAAAATTAGAGATACCAGAGGAACAACTGTGTAATAAAGCTAATATTCAAATTCAGGAGGCTTTTGGGACTGGAGAATACTGAATCTCCTTCATCCTGAGAAAGTGATTGATCCTATGAGAAGTTTGATAAAATTATGGTCCTCTATAGTCAAATGGGTGAGGCTGTTCAAATCTCTGATCCAATCAAGACAAAGGCTCCAATCAAGATGAAGGAATAACAGGACACAGAGCTCATCTCTTCCCACAAATACACAAAGAATACATGTACATTTGCAACAGTTATCACAGAACACCCACTGAACACTAGCAGAAGGCCTCAAACATCTAAAAGGACAAGAAAAATCTCCATATAACTGGATAGGATGAAAAGAAATAAAAAGGAAATGAGATGAGACCTCTGCCCTTGGAAGGAACCTGAAGGAGAGGAGAAGTTTCCACATAGGAAAGGGAAAGCTTCCACAAAGGAAAGGGAGCCTGGGAAGCTCCCTCATAGGCAAAACAATCAGCTGGGTCAGAAAAAGGAGCTTCAAAGGCTCAGGGGAGAGTGTAAAAATTGGTTTGTGGTAAGCATAATAAAGACCTACACAGATGGCCCATGCCATTGCACTGTGTAATCCAAACTGGGACACACATCCTCTGGTACGAGCAGGGTCTGGGTGCTGGAATACAGAGTTTAGAGGACATATCATGGAAGAGGACTGCTGTTGGCTGTGTGAAGACAGCTTAAAGTGACTGAGTGTGGGGTGCCATGACCAGGAATGGTTGCATAGGAAGCCCTGGCTGCCACAGAAACGAAGTGACATTGTTAAATTGATATGTGAAGAAAGGGTTGGGACCAACATTACAGCCTCTTTCCTCATGTGCTGGCCTGTTTCCATAGGTTTCAGGTCTGCCTGGGCAGGTTCATATACTCTGGCAGCCAACTGGACCGTTGCCCATGCACAGAGGTGGAGCTTGAAATCACCCTGGGGGCCATGTGACTTAGGAAGTCTCTTAAATCTCTTCCTATGGATGTGAGAATGGCAGATTTATACCTCCACTGTCAGCTTTGCAAATTCAGTGTCTGCAGAACATTTGAATAGACAATGGGTGCTCCTGTGACTGAGATGGATCTGGTCCTAGCAGCTGTGGTCTTTCTGTCATGTACACATGGGATTGGGCCACGCCAGGGTCTGAGTTGCCTCCATAGGTTACAAAAAGGGTTCAAATGTGTGACTATTGCAGTCCTAAAACCTGATTTTGGTGAATGTTCACTGGTGGCCTTATGAAAACAACACCTGAAAGACACTCAATGGACAAGAGTTTGAGTAAACACCGGGAGTTGGTGATGGACAGTGAGGACTGGTGTGCTGCAGTCCTTGGGGTCACAGAGAGTCAGACATGACTGAGCGACTGAACTGAACTGAGACATGAGAAGGGTTTAAGTTACTTGAAAAACAGGTCAACCTTAAGTGAAAATCATAAAAAAGATTCACAGAAAAACAAAAGAGAGCATAAGCATAATGCAAAAGAATGTCATCAAGCCATAAAAACAGAAAGAAACCAAAGGAAAAAAAAAGGGCAAAGAAATATAAAATCAGCAGGAAACAAGATTTTGAATGATAATACTTACTATCCTTACTATCAACGATTACCTTGCATGTCAATGGACTAAATACTCCAATCAATAGACACAGAGTGGCAGCTTGGATTTAAAGAATAACAATAACAAGTCTACAATATGCTTCCTACAAGATCCCCGTTTACATCAAAGGACACATTTATATTGAAATTGAGTAGATGAAAAAAAGATATTTCATACCAACAGAAATGACAAGAAAGCAAGGATACTAATACTCATATCAGACAAAATACACTTTACAACAAATGCTATAACAAAAGATAAAATGGACACTATATAATGATATAAAGGATCAATACAATGAGAGGATATTATGTACATCAACAAATATGCACTGACATAGGAGGATTCAAATATATGAAACAAATACAAACAGATATAAAGGGGGGACTTAACAAAACAAACAAACAAACAATAATAGTAGGAGAATTAACACCCCACTCATATCAATGAACAGACCTACAAGACAGTAAATTAATAAAGTAACAGAGATACTAAAGGATACAAAAGAATAGTTAAACTTAATAGATATTTTCAAGACATTAGATCCAAAAAATCAGAATGCAAATTCTTCTCAGGATTACTTAGAGCATTCTTTAGGATTAACTACATACTAGGACATTAAATAATACTCCACAAATTTAATAGTACAGAAGTTATTTTTAAGTATCCTTTCTGACTACAACAATAAAAAACTAGAAACCAACCACAGAAAAAGAAAAGGAAAATTTTTTTAAGTATACTAAAGGACATGCTACTGAAAAGCAAAAGCAAAGGGTACATGATAAAATCAAAGCAGAAATTTAAAAATATATTGAGGCAAAGGTCAATGAAAACACAATGATAGAAGATCCACGAAATGCAGCAAAATCAGTTCTCAGATGGAAATATGTAGTGATACAGGTCTTTATTAAGAAACAAGAAAAATCTCAAGTAAACAACATAATCCACCATTTAAAATAATTAGAACATAGAACTAACAAGTGGAAAGTCAGCCCAAAGGAAGATGATAGAGATACAATAGCTTTAAAAAAAGTAATTCATTTTTTAAAGAAGTAAACAAAATCGACAAACCTGACAGATTAAGAAATACAAGAGGAAAAATCACAACTAATACTACAGCAATATAAAGTACCATAAGAGAATACTATGAACAATTATATTCTAACAAACTTGACAATCTAGAAGAAATGGACAATTTTCTACAAACATACAGCCCACCAAAACTGGATCAAGGAGAAATAGATAATTTCAGTAGATCAATGACCAGAAATTAACTAGAATCTCTTTAAAAAAGAAGAAAAAAAAAAGGCAACATTTCTCATGAAGAAAGTTAGAGATACCAAGGGAATATTTCATGCAAAGATGGGCACAATAAAGTACAGAAATGCTATGGACCTAACAGAAGTAGAAGATATTAAGAAGAGGTGGCAAGAATACCCGGAACTATACAAAAAATATCTTCATGACCCAGATAACCACAATGGTGTGATCACTCACCTACAACCAGACATCTTGGAATACAAAGTCGAGTGGGCTCTAGGAAGCATCACTGCAAAGAAAGATGATGTAATCCCAGTTAAGTTCTTTCAAATCCTAAAAGACAATGCTGTTAAAGTGTTGCACTCATTATACCAGCAAATTTGGAAAACTCGGCAGTGGCCACAGGACTGGAAAGTGTCAGTTTTCATTCCAATCCCAAAGAAGGACAATGCCAAAAAATGTTCAAACTACTGCACAATTGCCCTCATCTCACACGTTAGCAAAGTAATACTCAAAATTTTCCAAGCCAGACTGGAAGTATCTGAACAGTGAACTTCCAGATGCTCAAACTGGATTTAAAAAAGGCAGAGGAACCACAGATCAAATTGCCAACATAAAAGGAGTATGTCAATGCTGTATATTGTCACGCTGCTTATTTGACTTATATGCAGAGTGCGTCATGAGATGAAGCACAAGCTGGAATCAAGATTGCTGGGAGAAATATCAATAACTTCAGATATGCAGATGACACCATCCTTATGGCAGAAAGCAAAGAATTAAAGAGCCTCTTTCAGAAAGTGAAAGACGAGAGTGAAAAAAGTGGCTTTCAACTCAACATTCAAAAAACTAAGGTCATGGGAGCTGGTCCCACTTCATGGCATATAGATGGGGCAACAATGGAAACAGTGACAGATTTTATTTGTGGAGGGGGGCTCCAAAATCACTGCAGATGGTGACTTCAGCCATGAAATTAAAAGACCCTTGCTCCTTCGAAGAAAAGCTATGACCAAACAACACAGCATATTAAAAAGCAGAGACATTACTTTGCCAACAGACGTCTGTCCAGTCAAAGCTATGGTATTTCCGGTAGTCATGTATGGATGTGAGAGTTGGACTATAAAGAAAGCTGAGTGCCAAAGAATTGATGCTTTTGAATTGTGATATTGAAGAAGACTCTTGAGAGTCCCTTGGACTGCAAGGAGGTCCAACCAGTCATCCTAAAGGAAATCAGTCCTGAATATTCATTGGAAGGACTGTTGCTGCAGCTAAAACTTCAATACTTTGGTGGCCACCTGATGTGAATAACTGACTCATTTGAAAAGACCCTGATTCTGTGAAAGTTTGAAGGCAGGAGGAGAAGGGTTGGACAGAGGGTGAGATAGTTAGATAATCAACGTGATGGACATGAGTTTCAGTAAGCTCCTAGAGTTAGTGAGGGACAGGGAAGCCTGGCTTGCTGCAGTCCTTGGGATCACAGAGTGGGGCATAACTGAGCAATTGAACTGAACTGACTGAGTCATATCAGAATGGAATAGGGCCATAGGCTGGGAGAAAATTAACACTATACTAAATCATCCCTTACCTATTACTTTAAGACAATTGAGAGAATTCTTGCACATTACAGGTATTGCTGCATTTGGATTCTGGATTATTGGAAACTTGCCCGGCCTGTATATAAACTTATAACTGAAATTCAGCAGGCCCAAGTCGACAAGGTGGTTTAGTCTCCAGAGATTCAAATGTCTTTTAAGACTCTTCGAATTGCTTTCCTGCAGTCTCCTGCTTTAAACTTGCCCACAGGATCAGAATTTAGTTTGTTACTTTAAAAAAGGCTATGGCTAGATTGCTTAAGGGTAGTTGCTACTATTGTTTTGCTAATGCCTAAAGCTCACAAGTTTATTGATGGACAAAATCTGACTGTACTGACTTCTCATGATGTAAGTGGGATCTTAAACTCTAAAGTCCAGAGTGACAATGTCTCCATCCTTAAAGCTGCTGTAACTCAAGTGGTGTCAAAAGCTCTAGGAATAGAATATCACTTACACTGTTTCTGGAGAACCCAATCTTCTGGAAAAGTAGAAAAGGCTAATGACATTATTAAGAAACATTTGCATAAATTAACTCAAGCGACTCAGGACAACTGGTTTAAAAGTTCTACCCATAGCTTTAATGAGGGCTCGAACGTCCCCTTAAAAGGAAGGACTGTCCACCTTTGAATGTATCTATGGAAGACCTTTCTTATGCACAGATACTGTTGAAGACCCTGAAGCCTTAGAATTTAGTAACTATGTCACTCAGCTTTCAGCCTTTCAAGAGATATTATGGAAACCCTGGAAGGTGACTCCTGACACAGCCTTCGAGTCAAACAAGTCGCTGTTTGAGCCAGGCACAAAAGTCCTGATAAAGTCATTGGGATCTGGAGGGCAGTCTCTCGAGCCCCACTGGGAAGGCCCTTACCAGGTTATTCTTTCTTCTTCCACAGCTGTCAACGTGCCAGGAATTGATTCCTGTGTACACCATACTTGAGTTATAAAGTGGCACCCTGACCAAAGCTAAACAATGTCATTTTATGTCTTTATTCTCTATGCTTTCAGCTTTTACTTTTCCGATGGGCCTGATGATCAGGCCTACTTCTGCTGACTCCAAAAGTCCTGAGTTTGCCGTTTGACCCTCAAGACAACGCCTTCCTGTCTGGGTCTCATTCTTATGCTGCATTCCACAATTGGTTTAACTGCTGGATCTGTGGGGCACTCCTCTCTTCTTCAGTTGAAGGCTTTCCATGGTGGGTTTCTCCATTTCAAGGAAAATACTTTATTCAACTCTGTGAATATTTTCACCAACAAAAATCACATGTGATACCTCTCTTTAATCTGATGACATCTAGAAATCCTAAAATGGACTGGAGTAACAGTTTGTACCTTAACTATGGACATAAGGTGACTTTCAACTTTGATTATTAATAATCTTGGTTTAATGAATATTTTGCTGCACATAAGAAGGTAAATGGGTCTAGATCTGGTAGTTTACTACCTGATGTTTATCAAATATGGGATGAGGTCATATTGCTAACTCCTGAAAAGGGGTGCCTACTATCTAATGTTCCCATATGCCAGGAACAAATAGAGCCATCCCTAGAAGTTAGCTGACAATTATGATTGGAAACAATTGGAATTTTTGCCTCAAAAAATAAGCAATACAATCATTCCCGTGTTTTCCAGTCCCAGTTCAGGTCCTCCATTTGCCTGGCCAGGCACTGATTGGGACTAGGTATCTCAGTCACACTAGTTTGCTCCAAAAGGGACCTATTGGATATGCAGCTCTTACCTATGGACGTGGCTTACCCCTGGCTGGATAGGGAGATGCACCCTGGGTTTACCTTTTACTCATGGCTTCATATTTTCAGAGCTTCCAGAGAAGCCTGCTAATCTGCCACACCTTAAAACTCTCTGGGCAAGGTCTGTATTTCACTGGTATGATTATCTGGATGCAATCTTCATTCCCTCTCTGGGAACTACAGATGTTATGTTCTGAGTTGATGCTCTGACTAACTTTACTCAACAGGCTTTACACAATCCTCAAAAAGCTATTTCAGCCCTTAAAGCTGAACAAATGCAAACAAGAAAGGTGGTTTTACAAAACAGATTGGCCTTAGGTATTCTAATGGCCACACGAGGAGGAACTTCTGCTATTATTCATACCCAATGTTGTACATATATACCAGATTGAGTACCAATGTAACTCTTTACTGAACACATGAACAAGATGATTCAGGCTATGGATTCTCCTGAAGCCTCAGCCACTTCACTTTAGGAAACATTAGCTAGCTCTCCATGGTGGAAAACTATCTTAATCATAATAATTCTAATTGTTCTGTTTTTACTGTTTGCTCCCTGCATCTGTAACTGTGTAACTGGATTTATTTCTAACTGTCTGAAAGCTTTTAAGTTACAAATGGTTGTCCAGGCTCTTATGAATGCCACAGCCTCCTCCAATTATTATTTAGGTCCCCCGTATTGGAGACCCTCAATATGACGGTTAGGAGAATATGTTGCCTTGACAATTTAGGGACAGTGCACCATCAGAGCAGGAAGTAGTTATGAAATGAAAATGATGTTCCTTTGTCTTGGCAACATAATTCTCCTAAAAGAAAAATGAGGGATGAGAGAGTCAATTCATAGGTTGGTTGGTAAGAAGTCCAGGGGCCCCGTGTAGGAGAGGGGTCTGGAATTCTGAAGGAGGAGGGAAGGACAACCACATTTTTTTCTTTTTTCCTCTACATTCCTTAGTCTTAGTCACATGATTTTTTTTTTGTTCTTTTCTTTAAACTGATGATTACACAACAAACAACTCACTTTAAACTCTGCACTAAGGATTATATAACAACAATATATCTTGCGTGAGGACAATTTATCCTTCCTGAAAACCTTCTGACTAATGCTGTTATTTAAAATGTAAATTGTAGGAGTGGGTCTGGTAAAATTTTTACAACCTTCAGACATTCTTTTGATTTATTGTAATAACTAATTTGAAAACCATATAGCTGTCTTGCTAAGACTAGTAAGGAGGGCACTCTATGTTCCCCTTCTGATGTCTATGTCAGAAGCTTTCTCTGACCCTTTTCATACTTTAATAAAACTCTGGGAGGCGGGGCTAAGATGGCAGAGTAATAGGACGGGGAGACCACTCTCTCCCCCACAAATTTATCGAAAGAACATCTGAACACTGAGCAAACTTCACAAAACAACTTCTGAACGCTGGCAGAGGACATCAGGCATCCAGAAAAACAGCCCATTATCTTCGAAAGGAGGTAGGACAAAATATAAAAGATAATAAGAGAGACAAAAGAGTTAGGGACGGAGACCCGTCCTGGGGAGGGAGTCATAAAAGAGAAGTTTCCAAACACCAGGAAACCCTCTCACTGGCGGGTTTGGGGGAAGTTTTCGAGTCTCGGAGGGCAACATAACCAGGAGAAAAAATAAATAAAACCCACAGATTACATGCCTAAAGGCAACTCCCAGCAAAGAACCCCAGACGCTCGCATCCGCCACCAGCAAGTGGGGGCTGAACAGAGAGGAGCTGGCGGCACTGCTTAGGGTAAAGACCGGGCCTGAATGCCCTGAGGGCAATCTGAGGGAGCTAACGTGAGATAGCAACCTAAACTGTGGGACAGCGAGAGAGAGAGAACTATCCCGTGAAAAGCCCAAATCTAAGGCACTGCCAGCCCGATCACAGAACAAAGGGCAGATATCAGAGGAGAGTTAGCCGGCTGTGGACCGCCCCATCCCCCACCAGACACAGCCGGCAGGCGGGGCCAGCCAGAGCCGGAAAGGGGCAAACTCAGCCCCAGAGAGGGCACCCCCTACCAAACTGCAAACAGGCTTCCAGTTTCTAAGCAAAGACTGGCTGAGATCCTGGAGGGTCGCAGCCAGAGATCAGCTCCCCAGAACTAACACAAAGCACACCGGAGCCGGGCGCGCCCGTAAACCGAGGCGGGGACCAGGGAGGTGATAAGCCACACTGCCCCAACAGGGGGGCGTGTGCTCGCCAAACGCCTAGCTGCTTGAGCTGCTCCGACCGGGGATCAGCACAAACCGCGGGCCCAACCGAGTCTGCACCTTTCTGGAGTACCCGGGAACCTGAACGTGAGTGGCTTAGACCTGGGAAGTGCACGCATCTCAAGGCCTACTCCCCAGCAGAGTAACCTGAAGCCTGAGCAGGGTAGACTGGGAAAGCACACACTCCGTGAACGGGGGCAAACCCAGTGCGGCCGAGACACTGCGAGCTCTCCACACACACGCCAGTGATATTGGTTTGCAGTGTTCCTCCCTCCCCACAACACGACTGAACAAGCGAACCTAAAGAGACCACCTCCACCCCTTTGTGACAGGGCGGAAATTAGACACTGAAGAGATTTGCAAACAGAAGCCAAATAAACAGAAGGAAGCGCTTTGGAAGTGACAGGCCAACAGATTAAAATCCCTGTAGTTATCACCGACTGCATTGAATGGGACCTATAGATCTTGAAAAGTGTAAGCAGGAACAAGGATCTATTTGAAACTGAACAGACCGCACACTGCTCACAACAGCTCCAGAGAAAGTCCTGGATATATTTTTACTATTAACTTTTTTTTCCTTTTTAATTTTTTTAATTTTTTTTTTTACTTTTTTCTTTAAGTCCTCTATTACACCTTTAATTTTCATTTTTATAACCTACTATTACCTTGCAAAAAAAAAACCAACCCTATTTTTAAAGCAAACTGCATACATATATCTTATACTTTTCGTGATTTTGTTTTCTTTTTTTTATATTGTATTTTTTTAAGAGTCTAACCTCCACTCTAGATTTTTAATCTTTGTTTTACATATTTGATCTCAATTTTGTACATTAAAGAACCCAATCTTTAGTACCCATTTTTACTCAGGAGTGGGATTACTGGCTTGATTACTCTCTCCCCCTATTGACACTCTTTCTTCTCCCCCAAGGAACCTCTATCTCTCACCGTCCTCCTTCTCTTCTCAACCTAATTCTGTGAATGCCTGAGGGTGTTCTGGGCACCAGAGAACACTTTGGGAACAGAATACTGCCCAGATCTCTCTCTCCCCTCTTGATTCCTCCCTTTCTACTCATGCTCACCTCTATTACCTTCCTCCCCTTTCTCTATGTATCTCTGTGAACCTCTCTGAGGGTTCCAGACTGTGGAGAGCACAGAAGGAAGTGCTTACTGGCTAGACTGCTCTCTCCACTTTCGAGTCCCCCTCTTCTCCTCCTGGTCACCTCAATGCCCCTCCCTTCACCTCTCCATGTAATTCAGTGAACCTCTCTGGGCATCCCTCACTGTGGAGAATCCTTTCACCATTAACCTAAGTTTTCCAGTTCCACCCACCAGAACACCGACACAAGCTCCCCCAATCAGGAAACCTTGACAAGCCACCCGTCCAACCCCACCCACAGTGAGGAACCTCCACAATAAAAAGGAACTTCAAACTACCAGAATACAGAAAGGCCACGCCAAACACAGCAATCTAAACAAGATGAAAAGGTAGAGAAATACTCAGCAAGTAAAGGAAAATGATAAATGCCCACCAAACTAAACAAAAGAGGAGGAGATAGGGAATCTATCTGAAAAAGAATTTAGAATAATGATAATAAAAATGATTCAAAATCTTGAAAACAAAATGGAGTTACAGATAAATAGCCTGGAGACAAGGATTGAGAAGACGCAAGAAATGTTTATCAAGGACCTAGAAGAAATAAAAGGGAGTCAATATATAATGAATAATGAAATAAAGGAGATAAAAGACACTCTGGAGGGAACCAACAGTAGAATAACGGAGGCAGTAGATAGGATAAGTGAGGTAGAAGATAGAATGGTGGACATAAATGAAGCAGAGAGGAAAAAAAGAAAAAAGAATCAAAAGAAATGAAGAAAACCTCAGGGACCTCTGGGACAATATGAAACGCCCCTACATTCGAATCATAGGAGTCCCAGAAGAAGATAAAAGGAAAAGCCATGAAAAAATACTCGAGGATATAATAGTTGAAAATTTCCCTAAAATGGGGAAGGAAATAGTCACAGAAGTCCAATAAACCCAGAGAGTCCCAAACAGGATAAACCCACGGCGAAACACCCCAAGACACATATTAATCAAATTAACAAAGATGAAACACAAAGAACAAATATCAAAAGCAGCAAGGGAAAAACAACAAATAACACATAAGGGGATCCCCATAAGGACAACAGCTGATCTTTCAATAGAAACTCTTCAGGCTAGAAGGGAATGGCAGGACATACTTAAAGTAATGAAAGAGAATAATCTACAACTCAGATTACTGTACCCAGCAAGTATCTCATTCAGACATGAAGAATTCAAAAGTTTTACAGACAAGCAAAAGCTGAGGGAATTCAGCGCCACCAAATCAGATCTCCAACAAATGCTAAAGGATCTTCTCTAAACAGGAAACACAGAAAAGATGTTTAAACACGAACTCAAAAGAACAAAGTAAATGGCAAGGGGACCATACTTATCAATAATTACCTTAAATGTAAATGGGTTGAATGCCCCAACCAAAAGACAAAGACTGGCTGAATGGATACAAAAACAAGACCCCTATATATGCTGTCTACAAGAGACCCACCTCAAAACAAGGGACACATACAGACTGAAAGTGAAGGGATGGAAAAACATATTTCATGCAATCAGAGACCAAAAGAAAGCAGGAGTCTCAATACTCATTTCAGATATAATAGACTTTAAAATACAGGCTGTGAAAAGAGACAAAGAAGGGCACTACATAATGATCAAAGGACCAATCCAAGAAGAAGATATAACAACTATAAATATATATGCACACAACATAGGAGCACCACAATATGTGAGGCAAATACTAACAAGTATGAAAGGGGAAATTAACAATAACACAATAACAGTGGGAGACTTTAATACTCCACTCACACATATGGATAGATCAACTAAACAGAAAATTAACAAGGAAACATAAATTTAAATGATACAATAGATAAGTAGATATTTACAGGACTTTCCACCCCAAAACAATCAATTTCACCTTTTTCTCAACTGCACACGGAACTTTCTCCAGGATAGATCACATCCTGGGGCATAAATCTAGCCTTGGTAAATCCAAAAAAATTGAAATCATCCCAGTCATCTTCTCTGACCACAATGCGGTAAGATTAGACCTCAATTACAGGAAAAAAACTATTAAAAATTCCAACATATGGAGGCTAAACAACACGCTTCTGAGTAACCAACAAATCACAGAAGAAATAAAAAAATAAATCAAAATATGTGTAGAAACGAATGACAATGAAAACACAACAACCCAAAACCTATGGGACACTGTAAAAGCAATGCTAAGGGGAAAGTTCATGGCAATACAGGCGTACCTCAAGAAACAAGAAAAAAAATCAAATAAATCAACTAACTCTACACCTAAAGCAATTAGAGAAGGAAGAAACGAAGAACCCCAGGGTTAGTAGAAGGAAAGAAATCTTAAAAATTAGGACAGAAATAAATGCAAAAGAAACAAAAGAGACCATAGCAAAAATCAACAAAACTAAAAGCTGGTTTTTCGAGAAGATAAACAAAATTGACAAACCATTAGCCAGACCCATCAAGAAACAAAGGGAGAAGAATCAGATCAACAAAATTAGAAATGAAAATGGAAGGATCACTACAGACTACACAGAAATACAAAGGATCATAAGAGACTACTACCAACAGCTATATGCCAATAAAACGGACAACTTGGAAGAAATGGACAAATTCTTAGAAAAGTATAACTTTCCAAAACTGAACCAGGAAGAAATAGATCTTAACAGACCCATCACAAGCACGGAAATCAAAACTGTAATCAGAAATCTTCCAGCAAACAAAAGCCCAGGACCAGACGGCTTCACAGCTGAATTCTACCAAAAATTTAGAGAAGAGCTAACACCTATCCTACTCAAACTCTTCCAGAAAATTGCAGAAGATGGTAAACTTCCAAACTCATTCTATGAGGCCACCAGCACCCTAATTCCAAAACCAGACAAAGATGCCACAAACAAAGAAAACTACAGGCCAATATCACTGACGAACATAGATGCAAAAATCCTTAATAAAATACTAGCAAACAGAATCCAACATCATACTAAAAAGATCATACATCATGACCAAGTGGGCTTTATCCCAGGAATGAAAGGTTTCTTTAACATCCGCAAATCAATCAATGTAATACACCACACTAACAAACTGAAAGATAAAAACCATATGATTATCTCAATAGATGCAGAAAAAGCCTTTGACAAAATTCAACATCCATTTATGATAAAAACCCTCCAGAAAGCAGGAATAGAAGGAACATACCTCAACATAATAAAAGCTATATATGACAAACCCACAGCAAACATTATCCTCAATGGTGAAAAATTGAAAGCATTTCCCCTAAAGTCAGGAACAAGGCAAGGGTGCCCACTTTCACCACTACTATTCAACACAGTTTTGGAAGTTTTGGCCACAGCAATCAGAGCTGAAAAAGAAATAAAAGGAATACAGATAGGAAAAGAAGAAGTAAAACTCTCACTGTTTGCAGATGACATGATCCTCTACATAGAAAACCCTCAAGATTCTACCAGAAAATTACTAGAGCTAATCAATGAATATAGTAAAGTTTCAGGATGTAAAATTAACACACAGAAATCCCTTGCATTTCTATACACCAATAATGAGAAAACAGAAAGAGAAATTAAGGAAACACCATTCACCATTGCAACAAAAAGAATAAAATACTTAGGAATATATCTATCTAAAGAAACAAAAGACTTATATATAGAAAACTATAAAACACTGATGAAAGAAATCAGGACACAAACGATGGAGAAATATACCGTGTTCATGGATTGGGAGAATTAATATAGTGAAAATGAGTATACTACCCAAAGCAATCTATAGATTCAATGCAATCCCTACCAAGCTACCAACGGTATTTTTCACAGAACTAGAACAAATCATTTCACAATTTGTATGGAAATATAAGAAACCTCGAATAGCCAAAGCAATCTTGAGAAAGAAGAATGGAACCGGAGGAATCAACCTGCCTGACTTCAGGCTCTACTACAAAGCCACAGTCATCAAGACAGTATGGTACAGGCACAAAGATAGAAATATAGATCAATGGAACAAAATAGAAAGCCCAGAGATAAATCCACCCACCTATGGACACCTTATCTTCGACAAAGGAGGCAAGAATATACAATGAAGAAAAGACAATCTCTTTAACAAATGGTGCTGGGAAAACTGGTCAACCACTTGTAAAAGAATGAAACTAGAACACTTTCTAACACCACACACAAAAGTAAACTCAAAATGGCTTAAAGATCTAAATATAAGACCAGAAACTATAAAACTCCTAGAGGAAAACATAGGCAAAACACTCTCCGACATAAATCACAGCAGGATCCTCCATGACCCACCTCCCAGAATATTGGAAATAAAAGCAAAAATAAACAAATGGGACCTAATTAAACTTAAAAGCTTTTGCACAACAAAGGAAACTATAAGTGAGGTGAAAAGACAGCCTTCAGAACGGGAGAAAAATAATAGCAAACGAAGCAACAGACAAACAATTAATCTCAAAAATATACAAGCAACTTCTGCAGCTGAATTCCAGAAAAATAAACGACCCAATCAAAAAATGGGCCAAAGAACTAAACAGACATTTCTCCAAAGAAGACATACAGATGGCTAACAAACACATGAAAAGATGCTCAACATCACTCATTATTAGAGAAATGCAAATCAAAACCACAATGAGGTACCATTTCACACCAGTCAGAATGGCTGCTATCCAAAAGTCTACAAGCAATAAATGCTGGAAAGGGTGTGGAGAAAAGGGAACCCTCTTACACTGTTGGTGGGAATGCAAACTAGTACAGCCACTATGGAGAACAGTGTGGAGATTCCTTAAAAAACTGGGAATAGAACTGCCATATGACCCAGCAATCCCACTGCTGGGCATACACACCGAGGAAACCAGAATTGAAAGAGACGCGTGTACCCCAATGTTCATCGCAGCACTGTTTACAATAGCCAGGACATGGAAGCAACCCAGATGTCCATCAGCAGATGAATGGATGAGGAAGCAGTGGTACATATACACAATGGAATATTACTCAGCCATTAAAAAGAATACATTTGAATCAGTTCTATTGAGATGGATGAAACTGGAGCCCGTTATACAGAGCGAAGTAAGCCAGAAAGAAAAACACCAATACAGTATACTAATGCACATATATGGAATTTGAAAGACGGTAACGATAACCCTATATGCGAGACAAAATAAGAGACACAGATGCATAGAACAGTCTTATGGACTCTGAGGGAGAAGGTGAGGGTGGGACGTTCTGGGAGAATATCATTGAAACATGTATATTATCATATGTGAAGCAGAACACCATTCCATGTTTGATGCATGAGACAAATGCTCAGGGCTGGGACAATGGGATGACCCAGAGGGATGGGATGGGGAGGGAGGTGGGAGGGGGGTTCAGGAAGGGGAACACATGTAAACCCATGGCTGATTCATGTCAATGTATGGCAAAAACCACTACAATCTTGTAAAGTAATTAGCCCCCAACTAAAATAAATAAATTTATTAAAAAAAAAAAAGAACTTGATAGATACTCCATAATTCAAAAAAATGAATAAATAAATAAATAAAACTCTGCCACACAAAAGCTCTTGAGTGATCAAGCCTGGTCTCTGGTCCTGAAGCTAAATCTTCTCCTTCAGAGATCACAAATCCAACATCATTCACAGTAAGCTAACAATATATATGATTGAAAAAAAAAAGGTTATTGTATAGCATGGGGAACAATATTCAGTATTTCGTGAGAAACCATAATGGAAAAAAGAATATGAAAGATGTATATCAATATGTATAATTAAGTCACTTTGCTGTGCAGCAAAAATTAGCACACCATTGTAAGTCAACTATACTTCAATATTTTTTTTAAAATCAATAGACGATTGATGCCTAAAGAATGTAACTATAAATACATTAAATTTTATACCATAGTTGTCTACTTAACTATTGATTGCATATGGTGGCTTTAAACTTACACAGAACAGTATATTCCTCCTATTAGCTCTCTTTCCATTCACCTCTTCTAAGGATGCATAATACATACTGCTCATACATTTTGTTAAATCTATCGTAAATATCTAGATTGCTGAGTATATTCTCTAACGGCATACATTTAGTTAGCTTTCAGCCTTGAATTACCAGGGATTTTACCTTTATCTGATAAACAAAACTGTTACCAGTCGTCCAATTATCTTTTTAGAGACCTATTTGGAAGGCCCCTAGTTTTAGTTTATAGAAAGGCAATGCCAAAGAATGCTGAAACTACCGCACATTTGCACTCGTCTCACACGCTAATAAAGTAATGCTCAGAATTCTCCAAGCAAAGCCAGGCTTCAGCAATATGTGAACTGGTTTTGGAAAAGGCAGAGGAACAAGAGATCAAATTGCCAATATCTGCTGGATCATCGAAAAAGCAAGAGAGTTTCAGAAAAACATCTATTTCTGCTTTATTGACTATGCCAAAGACTTTGACTCTGTGGATCACAATGAACTGTGGAAAATTCTGAAAGAGATGGGAATACCAGACCACCTGACCTGCCTCTTGAGAAACCTGTATGCAGGTCAGGAAGCACCAGTTAGAACTGGACATGGAACAACAGACTGGTTCTAAATAAGAAAAGGAGTACGTCAAGGCTGTATATTGTCACCCTGCTTATTTAACTTATACGCAGAGTACATCATGAGAAACGTTGGGCTGGAGGAAGCACAAGCTGGAATCAAGATTGCCCGGACAAATATCAGTAACCTCAGATATGCAGATGACACCACCCTTATGGCAGAAAGTGAAGAGGAACTAAAAAGCCTTTTGATGAAGGTGAAGGAGGAGAGTGAAAAAGTTGGCTTAAAGCTCACCATTCAGAAAACTAAGATCATGGCATATGGTCCCATCACTTCATGGGAAATAGATGGGGAAATAGTGGAAACAGTGGCTGACTTCATTTTGGGGGGCTCCAAAATCACTGCAGATGGTGACTGCAGCCATTAAATTAAAAGATTCTTATTCCTTGGAAGGAAAGTTATGAACAACCTAGATAGCATATTAAAAAGCAGAGACATTACTTTGCCAACATAGGTCTGTCTAGTCAAGGGTATGATTTTTCCAGTAGTCATGTATGGATGTGAGAGTTGGACTTTGAAGAAAACTGAGTGCCAAACAATGGATGCTTTTGAACTGTGATGTTGTAGAAGACTCTTGAGAGTCCCTTGGACTGCAAGGAGATCCAACCAGTCCATCCTAAAGGAGATCAGTCCTGGGTGTTCATTGGAAGGACTGATGTTGAGGCTGAAACTCCAATACTTTGGCCACCTCATGTGAAGACTTGACTCATTGGAAAAGACCCTGATGCTGGGAAGGATTGGGGGCAGGAGGAGAAGGGGACAACAGAGAATGAGATGGCTGGATGGCATCACCGACTCAATGGACATGAGTTTGTGTATATTCCGGGAGTTGATGATACACAGGCAAGCCTCACGTGCTGTGATTCATGGCGTCGCAAAGAGTCAGACACGACTGAGAGACCGAACTGAACTGAACATGTTGACTGAGTGAAGCCATGTATTTTATATGAAACATCTATGGAAAGAATGTAAAAATTCAGTTCTATTCAAATCAGTATTTTAATTCAGGCCAAAGTATTTCTTTGGTTGAAAAGAAAAAATACCCAGTGATTAAAACGTCAGTTTCTCAAACAGTTAAAGGAATATATTAATACATTCATCATTTAAAAATCATTCTTGGCCATAACTAGCCCAGGACCATATCCTTCTTTTCTTCCCGTTGCTCCTTTTTGTCCCTTGGTGATCTACCATAATTCTATTATTGTTTCCCTATTTTCTCAATGTTTTGTTCTCTCCATTTAAAAATAAAATAAAAGACATAATATAGTAATGATAGGAAACTTCTGGATGGGAGTGTGGTTGTGGGAAGGATAAGAAACAAAGGAGGAAAATTTGATCATAATCTGGATGTCAAAGAGGAAGAGAGAATGGGGGCACTCATATGTATATTACTGGTCCATAAGAAAACATGAATTTTTATAGTGTCTTAGAAATGTTCTCATTTGTCTAAGGATTTGGGGCAAATGTTTGGTAACATTTAAAATTTACAAGTCTAGTTGTATCACATTTTGAAACTTTTTTCATTTCGTTGCCAGTTAGTTTGAACTTTCCCCAGTTCAAATTAAATGACTCTTACCTTGCCTTTTGCTATCATACAACTTCCTACCACCTGAGTTGCAGGGTACTTATTCAATCCAAATGGTTGAACTTAGCCTTTCTTATGGTAAGGGAAAAATACAGTATAAAATGGAGCAAGGAATAACTATACAGTTTGCCTTGAGAGACAATACACAGATGGTTTGGCTCCATAGGTGGCTGGACTGAGTTGGCCTCAGAAAGTCATTATTCCTAGGACTGCTATGATTTCACTGACCAGGCAGTAGTTTAGTGGGTAATATTTATCTTCAACATTGAAATCTTTTTGAAACCTTAATAATACATAGCTCTTTTAGTAGATACCCAGACACACCCAGGCACACTCTGGGTTCAGAGGACTCTCCACGCTCAAGCCCATATTCTACCTTCCTATGTCTCCTGATACTTAGGCTTAGTAAAGGTCCATTTTCCTCCAATCCAGTATCTACTCTATTGTGTGTGTGTGTGTGTGTGTGTGTGTGTGTGTGTGTGTTAGGTTAAATAACACTTCTTGCTTAGGAAAACTGCTCCATATTCCTGTTGTATGAAGTAGCCTGCATACATACCTGTCACTCTTATCCTAAATTCTCAATATTAATCCATGTTTGTATTACTGAGGATTATCTCAATTTATAGAGCAACAGTAGATATTTCAGAGAAGGTAATGGCATCCCACTCCAGTACTTTTGCCTGGAAAATCCCATGGACGGAGAGGCCTGCTAGGCTGCAGTACATGGGGTTGCTAAGAGTCAGACACGACTGAGCGACTTCACTTTCACTTTTCACTTTCATGCATTGGAGAAGGAAATGGCAACCCACTCCAGTGTTCTTGCCTGGAGAATCCCAGGGACGGGGGAGCCTGGTGGGCTGCCATCTATGGGGTCGCACAGAGTTGGACACAACTGAAGCAACTTAGCAGCAGCAGCAGCAGCAGCAGCAGCAGCAGCAGCAGCAGCAGATACTTGGGCTTCCCTGGTGGCTCAGTGGTAAACAATTTGCCTGCCTATGCAGAAGATGTAGGTTTGATCCCTGAGTCATCAAGATTCCCTGGAGAAGAAAATGGCAATCCACTCCAGTGTTCTGGGAAAATCCCATGGACAGAAGAGCCTGATGGGCTAGAGTCCATGGGGTCACAAAGGAGTCGAAAATGACTTAGCGACTAAACAAAAACAATGCATGAGTACTTATTAAATGCTTGCTGAACTGAGCAGAACTGAATTACAAAGAAGAGTGTAGTCCATGGAAACTCTATATACAGTACTGGCTAATAAAAATAGGAATGCTTTTTGGTGTTCTTTCTGATAACTCATGGACATTGTGGAGGAGCAGATACATATACTATAAACTATAAGCAAATTGACAAGCACTGCAATATAGATTTTAACGTGTAAACAATGTTCACTGAGCACAGAGAGTTAAGAATGATTCATATTAAGAATCGATAGAAAACATAAGAATGTTTTATAATGAAAAGGGCATTTGCAATGGGTCTTGAAGTTGTAGATTTGTCAGGCTAAGAGGGTTGGCAGTGGAGGTAGGATGGAGAGAAAAAAATAAAAGAGAGAGGGAAAGCAATTGAATAGTTATGAATATGTTAATAAACATACTATGAGGAGATAATCTCTGAATGCTGTTGTCTGAATTTAATAAAATGACACACACTGAGATGCTTCACTGAAACTGTGACAGAAAAGGGGTTGGCAATTGTTGACTGAATCTGTGTGTTAAATCACAAGTTTTGTTTCTTCCCCTCATACAACTCCCCCCACACACACACACTTTTCTGGCTATAAATTCTCAATATTTAATGAAGGATCAGTGATGTTTCTTACATACTTGTTTTCTAAAACCTGACATAAGTGGAATCATCATAAAAACAGAAAAGACATAGCAAATCACAAAGGCTTCTCTTAAAGAATACAGAGTTTGAAGTATAGAATTGAATTGAAATATAACACCTAGTTGAAATCTAGAACACTGAACTAACTGGGATTTCAGGAAAGAGAGATTCAGTCATGTGAGCGAAAATTGTTGTAAAGTCCAATTTATCTGTTAAAAAAATAAAATAAAACGAATTCAGGGAAGAAAGTTCTGTTTAATATGTATATATTGAATCTATAGAAGCATTTAATTATTTTTTTCAAGCTATATACTTAAATTACATTACCTAAATGCCTCCAATGAGAGAAAATTTGCCGAAGTCCAGCTCCGGCAGCCAGGGAGTCGCCCTGAAGGGATGAACGGGGTTGGCGAATGATGCAGCCTCTCATTCATTTGGACTGCATCTCGGCGGAGAAAATGATGCAGTCTCTCGCTCAAAGCACTGGGCTGCATGTTTATTTTAAGCATCAGGTTTTCTTTTATACTTTTACAAAAGCATTAGGTCAGAGGTATGACATCTTCAGTTTCCCCTCACCCATATTTATTGTCTCCATAAATCATTGTTGTCCTTCAGAGTTTCTTCTTAAGTGTCCTTGTGATAACATTGTAACTCAAGTTTGTCTCTGGGCTGTATATTACATTCCTCAGTTTATTTCTTATCTCTTTAAATCCTTCTATCCCCTAGTAACTTAAGCTCATCCTCTCCTAAAAAGGCTTTTAACTATTAGTATCTCTAAAATACCTAGTTTCCATAAGCTATAGTAAAATATGCCAACACTACAACATACCTTAAACCTTTAGCTTCTAACTATTCTTAATTATTCCTAAACCCTAAACTCAGCAAACTTCTTTTACCATAAACATTCCCCTTACAGGCAGGTTTCAGATAACAATGTTTCCCATGATCTCAGGCTGCAGCCTATGTGCTCATCCTGGAGCATTCTTTGTAAAGATCCTTGAACAAATGTCAATAGTCAACGTTATGGATTATAACATTCTTTCCAGCCAACTCAACCGGAGGAAGGAAAGGACAAGTCAGAATCACAAGACCTAACTCCTTCATCCCGGGACCGTGCCTGCGGGATGAGGAGAGGGGGTTGGGGCCGTGCCTCCATTTTGTCAGTAATGCCTATCGCAGCTCCCGACAAAAATTCATTTTAGTTTCCTAGCTTATGGACTCTAAGGGGTACAACACATTGATTTTTTAGGGTGAGAACATTCTTGTTTAGAGATTTTATTTATCATATGCTAGACATGTACATATCTCAATTTGATTGGAGTAATTAAATATTCAGTGTAGAAACTTAGTAGTTATCTCAGGCCCTTGCCATCTAAAATTATATATTAGAATGAACAGCTTATGCAGCTGATGTTATCACTTAGCTTTCTTAATTCTGATGTCTCTAAAGGCCCAGAGTATGTGCAGTCAGTTCAGTCGCTCAGTCATGTTCAACTTTTTGCGACCCCATGGAATACAGCGTGCCAGGTTTCCCTGTCCATCACCAACACCCAGAACGTGATCAAACTCATGTCCATTGAGTCAGTGATGCTATCCAACCATTTCATTCTCTGTCATCCCCTTCTCCTCCTGCCTTCAACATTTCCCAGCATCTGGGTCTTTTCCAATAAATTGGCTGTTTGCATGAAGTGGCTAAAATATTGGACCTTCAGCTTCAGCCCCAGTCCTTCAAATGCATGTCCAGGGTTGGTTTCCTTTAGGATTGACTGATTTGATCTCCTTGTAGTCCAAGAGACTCTCAAGAGTCTTCTCCAGCACCACAGTTTGAAAGCATCAATTCTTCATTGCTCAGCCATCTTTATTGTCCAAGTCTCACATCCATACATGACTACTGGGGGAAAAACAAACAAACAAACAAACATAGCTTTGACTGTATGGAACTTGTTTGACAAAGTGATATTTCTCTGCTTTTTAATGTGCTGTTTAAGTTTCCTTCCAAGGAACAAGTGTCTTTGAATTGCATGTCTGCAGTTATAATCTACAGTGATTTTGGACCCCCACAAAAGAAAATCTACCATTGTTTCCACTTTTTCCCCATCTATTTGCCATGAAGTGATGTGATCAGACGCTCCTCACGTAAGTACAAATACTCATTTTGTTCAAAAAATGTCCATTCATAAATAGAATTTTTACCTGTAATATAGACTCAGGCTAAAACCAAATACAATTATTTCTCCAGGAAATATTCTTTATTCAAAAGCAGTAAGATATATACATATTTATTTTATGAAACTGATTTATGAAGTTTTATTTTCATTCCATCTCCATGAACCTCATTGGAATACTTTGCTTGGTGCAGAGAAAAATTCTGATTTCATACTTCAAAGAATTTTAACACATATGTATAAACACATTATAGTTATTTCTGGTATACATTCACATATTAATACACACATATATGCTTCTTCACACATCCAGGTCTAGCAACTAAAAGTTATTTCATATAAATTATCCCAGAGAACATTTTTTGTACAATAAATGTAACCTTTGTATCCTGCTCCTTTCAAAGCAAGGACAAACATTTAGTTTATAGCTATAAGCATCCAACCCGAAAACTAAAATAAGTGCGTTGGACCTAAAGATGCATATAAACTGAAAGTAAGAAAATGGAAAAATAAATTCCATGAAAATGGAAAGCAAAAGAAAGCTGATGTAACAACCCTCATATCAGACAAAATAGATCTTAAAATAAAGAATATTACAAGAGATAAGGAAGGACACTACATAATGATCAAGGGATTAATCGAAGAGGAAGACATAATTGTAAATATCTATGCACCCAACATAGGAGCACCTCAATGCATAAAGCAAACAGTAACAGACATAAAAGTAGAAATTGACAGTTACACAATAATAGTAGGAGACTTTATCACCCCACTTACACCAATGGACAGATCATCAAAACAGAAAATAAATAAGGAAACACAAGTCTTAAATGATGCATTACATAAGATGGATCTCAATTATAACTTCAGGACATTCCACCCAAATGCAGAAGAATACACCTTCTCAAGTGCATATGGAACATTCTCTAGGATAGACCATATCTTGGGTCACAAATTGAAACTCAGTAAATTTAAAAAAACTGGAATCATATGAAGCATCTTCTCTGACCACTATGCTATGAGACTAGATATCAATTACAAGGAATAAAAAAAAAAACTGTAAAAAACACAAACATAAAGCTAGTAATCTCCAATGCCAGATGCCTGACACCAAACCTTCAGCAAATCAGGAAGATAACCCTGCTCATTAGCAAATAGGCTGTACAAAGACATATCAAGCCCATGGAAACACCAAAACAAACTACTGGACATGACACTGCCACTTAGAGAGTCAAGATCCAGCTCTATCCACCAGAACACAGGCACAGGTCCTCCCAACCAGGAAAACTTTACAAGGCACTAGACCAACGGCTCCCCCAACCCCTCGGGTGGCACACTCCATATATAAGAGGAGTTACAACCTTGCAGTCTGCAGAAAGGAGATCTCCAACACAGTAAATGAAATGAAATGAAAATAGAAACATGTAGCAAGTAAAGGAACATGGAAAAAATCTACAAGACTAAAAAACAAAACAAAACAATGAAAAGGAAATAAACAATGTACATGAAAAAGAACTTGAGTAATGACAGTTAGTGAAAGTGAAAGTGATAGTTGCTCAGTTGTGTCCAATTCTTTTTGAGTCCATGGACTGTAGACCACCAGGCTCCTCTCTCATGGAGTTCTCCAGGAAAGAATACTCGAGTGGTTAGCCATTTCATTCTGCAGACAATGTTCCCTACACAGGGATCAAACCTGGATTTCCTGCATTGAAGACAGATTCTTTGCTATCTGAGACACCAGAGAAGCTCAATGATAGTAAAGATGATCCTAAATCTTGGAAATAGAAAGTGCCACAGATAAATAGAATGAAGACATGAATCAAGAAGATAAAATAAATGTTTAACAAAAACTTAAAAATAATTAAGTGTGGACAGTCAGCAATGGAAAAACAATACCTGAGATAAAAATTCACTAGAGGGGATCAATACCAGAATAACTGAGGCAGAAGGATGGATAAGTGAGCTGGAAGATAGAATGGTGAAAGAAAGCTGAAGCAGAACAGACTAGTGAAAAAATGAATAAAAAGATAAGAAGATAATTTCAGAGACTTCTGGGACAACATTAAGACCACCAACTTTTGAATTATAGTGGTCACAGAAGAGGAGAAAAATAAAGAACATGAGAAAATATTTGATGGTATTGTTGAAAATTTCCCCAACATGAAGAAGGAAATAGCCCCCCAAATCCAAGGAGATCAGAGTCCCATACAGAATATACCCAATGAGAAACACTCTGACACATATTAATCAAACTAGTGAAAATTATACACAAAGGAAAAAAAAACATTAAATTCAGCAAGGAAAAAGCAACAAAACATATAAGGGGAGCACCATAAGGCTAATGGCTAATCTTTCAATAGAAAGTCTGCAGGCCAGAAGGGAGTCGCAAGATATATTGAAAGTAATGAAAGGAAAAACCTAGAACCAAGATTACTCTACCCAGCAAGGATCTCATTCATTTGAAGGAGAAATGAAATCTTTACAGATAAACAGAAGTTAAGAGGATTCAGCACCACTAAACTAGCTTTATAAAAATTGTTAAAGGGACTTCTCTAGACAGGAAACACAAGAGAAACGACCTACAAAAACAAACTTGAAAGAATAAAGTAAATGATAATAGGATCATCTATATATCAATAATTACCTAAATATAAGTTGATTAAACGTTCCAACCAAAAGATACAAATTGTCTAAATGGATACAAAAACAACACTCCTATGCATGTTGAATACAAGAGACCCACTTCAGGCCTAGGGGCGCATGCAGACTCAAAGTGAGAAGCTGGAAAAAGATATCTAATCCAAAGAAAGAGAGAGTAGCAATACTTGTACTAGATAAAATCAACTTTAAAATAAAGATCTTTACAAGAGACAAGGAAGGACACTACATAATGATTAAGGGATCAACCTAAGCAAAAGATATAACAATTATAAATATATATGCCCCCAAATTGAGAGCACCTCAATACATAAGGCTAATGCTAACAACTGTTCAAAGGAAAATCTACAGTAACACAATAATAGTTGGAGACTTTAACACCCCACTCACAGCAATGGACAAATCATCCAGATAGAAATCAATAAGAAAATGCAAGCTATAAATGGTACATTGGATCACATGGATCTAGTTCATATCTACAGAATATCTCATTTTTAAAAAGTGTATATTTCTTTGTTTTCTCAAGTGCACATGGAACATTCTCGAGGATATATCACATCTTGGGTCACATATCAAGCCTTGATAAACTAAAAAATAAATAAATAAAAATCATTTCAAGCATCCTTTCTCACCACCAGGATGAGATGGTTGGATGACATCACCTACATGATCGACATGAGTTTAGTAGGCTCTCTGGGAGTTGGTGATGGACAGGGAAGCCTGGCATGCTGGATTCCATGGGGTTGCAAAGAGTCAGACACAACTGAGTAACTGAATTGAACTGAAAGTCTCATCACAAAGCTATACAAATAGAAATAAACTGTACAGGAAAAAAACAATGTAAAAAACATAGACTCATGGAGGCTACACAATATGCTTCTGAATAACCAAGAGGTCACTGAATAAATCAAAAAGGAAATAACACATGGTGGATTCATGTCGATGTATGGCAAAACAGATACAATATTGTAAAGTTAAAAAATAAATAAAAATTAATTAATTAATTAATTAAATAGTTTTTAAAAATACAAAAATTAAGAAATAAAAAAAGGAAAAAAATTACTAGAAACAAATGACAGTAGAAATATGACTACTCAAAAACCTATGGAAAACAGTAAAAAACAGTGCTAAAAGGGAATTTTATAGTGATACAAGCCTATCTCAAGAAACATTAGAAAAAAACAAATAAATAACCTAACCCTCCGCCTAAAGTAACTACAAAACAAGAAGAAGACAACCTCAAAGATACTAGAAATAAAGAAATCATAATGATCAGAGTGGAAATAAATGAAGCAAACAATATCAAAGGTCAATAAAATTAAAGCTGATTCTTTGAGAAGATTAAAAAAAAAGACAAACCATCAGCCAGACTCATCAAGAAAAATAGAGAAAATGCAAATTAACAATAGACATGTAAAAGGAAGTTACAACAGATAATGCAGAAATACAAATGATCATAAGAGACTAATATGTGTAAGTATATGCCAATAAAATGAACAACCTGGAAGATATGGACTAATTATTTGAAAAGTATAACCTTCCGAGACTGAACCAGGAAGAAATAGGAAATGTGAACAGACTGACCACAAGCACAGAAATCAAAACTATAATTAAAAACATTCCAACAAATAAAAGCCCTGGGCCAGATGGTTTCACAGGCAAATTCTACCAAAATCTTACAGGAAAGCTAACACCTATCTGGCTGAAACACTTCCAGAAAATTACTGAGGAAGGAAAATTGCCTAACTCATTTGACAAGGCCACCTGATACCAAACCAGACAAAGATATAATAAATAAATAAAATTACAGGCCAGTATCACAGTTGAATATAGGTGTAAAATCTTCAACAAAATATGAGTAAACAAACTCCAACAACACACTGAAAGGATTATACATCATGGTCAACTGGCTTTTACCCCAGGGATGCAAGGATTGTTTAATATATTCAAATCAATCCATGTGATACGCCATATTAAACTGAAAGATAAAGAAAACATATGATCATATATGGAATTAAGAAAGATGATACTGACTACCCTGTGTGCCGGGCAACAAAGGAGACAAATGCATAAAGAACAGACTTTTGTACTCATTGGGTGAAGGAAGAGGTGGGATGATTTGAGAGAATAGTATTGAAGCATATACATTACCATATGTAAAATAGATAGTTGGTGGGAGTTTGATGTATGATGCAGCATCCAAAGTTGGTGCTCTGTGACGACCTGGATGGATATGGTGGTGGGGGGGGGAATTCATGAGGGAGGGGATATATGTATGTCTGTGACCAATTTATGTTGATGTATGACAAAATGAATTAAAAAAGATTTAAAAAATAATATAATCACCTCAACAGATGTGGAGAAAATTTTTGAAAAAAATTAATACCTATTTATAATAAAACCTCTTCATGAAGTAAGCATAGAAAGAACCTACCTCAACATAATAAAGGCTATGTATGAGAAAACTGATGACAAAATTCCCAACTGTGAAACACGGAAACATTTCTTCTAAGATTAGTTACTAAAACAAGGGTGCTCACTCTCTCCACAATTACTGAACATAGTTTTGGAAATCCTAGCCATGGCAATCAGAGAAGAAAAAATAAAAGGAATTAATATTGGTAAAGAATAAGTAAAGCTCTCAATGTTTTCAGATGACATGATACTATGCATAGAAAACCCTAAAGATGCCATCAGAAAATTAGTAGAGCTAATCAATGAATTTAGTAAAGACACAGGATATAAAATCAATACACGGGAAAAAATATTACTTACATTTTTATACACTAACAATAAAAACTCAAAAAGAGAAAGTAAAGAAAAAAAATCAAAATTCACCATTAGAACAAAATGAATAAAATGCCTAGGAATAAACCTACCTACAGAGATGAAATACATGTATGCAGAAAACTATAAAGCACTCATGAAAGAAATCAAAGACAAAACAAACAGATGGAGCAATACACCATGTTCTTGAATTGGAAGAATTAATAATGTGAAAATGAGTATACTATCTAAAGCAATCTACAGATTCAGTGCAATCCCTATCAAATTGCAAATGATATTTTTCACAGATCTAGAACAAAAAAATTCACAATTTGTATGGAAACACAAAAGATCCCCATTAACCAAAGCAACCTTGAGAAAGGAAAATGGAGCTAGAGGAATCAACCCTCTTTAATTCAGTCTTCAATACAAAGCTGCAGTCATCAAGATAGTATGGTGCTGGCATAAAAACAGAAATATACCAATGGAACAAGATAGAAACCCACACACTTACGGTAACTTTATCTTTGACAAGAGAGTCAAGAGTAATGGAGAAAGTCTTTTTAATAAGTGGTTCTGGGAAAACTGGACATGTAAAAGAATGAAACTAGAACACTTTCTTACACCATATACAAAACTAAAATTGAAATGAATTAAAGATTTAAATGTAAGGGCAGAAACTATAAAGTCTGCAGAAAACTCTTTGACAGAAATTACAGCAAGATCCTCTTTCATCCACCTAGTAGAGTAATGGAAATAAGAACAAAAATAAGTGAATGGAACCAAATTAAACTTAAAAGAAATAATAAACAAAATGAAGAGACAACTCTCGGAATGGGAGAAAATATTTCAAATGAAGCAACTGATGAAGTAGTAATCTGCAAAATATATAAGCAGCACATACAGCTGAAAATTAGAGGAAAAAAAAATACAGGCAGAATACCTAAACAGACATTTCTCCAAAGACAACCTACAGATGGCAAATAAACAAGTGAAAAGATGCTTAACATCACTAATTATTAGGGAAATGAAAATAAAAGCTACAATGAGGCATCATTTCATACCAGTCAGAATGGACATCATCAAAAATCTACAAACAATAAACATTGGAGACGATGGAGAAAAGGTAACCCTTCTACTGTTGGTGGGAATGTAAACTGATACAGCCTCTATGGAGAACATTAGGGAGATTCCTCATAAATTTAGGAATAAACATAACATTTGACCCACAATTTCACTACTGGACATATATCTCCAGAAAGTTACAAGTCTAAAAGACGCGTGTACCCCATTGTTTATTACAGCATTATTTATAATACCCAGGATATGGAAGCAAAATACATATCCAGCTACAGATTAATGGATAAAGAATCTGGGGTACATATAAATAATGGAATATTACTTAGCCATAAAAAATATTTGTCAGTTCTAGTGAGGATTATGAACCTGGAGTCTGTTATACAGAGTAAAGTAAGACAGAAAGAAAAAAATATCAAATATCATATATTCGCACATATATATGGAAACTAGAAAAATGATATTGAATAATATATATTCTGGGAAGGAATGTAGATACAGATGTAGAAAATGGCTTGTGGACACAGTGGGAGAAGGAGAGGGTTGGACAAATGTAGCAATTAGCATTGACATATATATTCAGTTTAGTCACACAGCCATGTTCGACTCTTTGCGACTCCATTGACTGTAGAACGCGAAGGTTACCTGTCCATCACCAACTCCCGGAGCTTGCTCAAACTCATGTCCATCGAGTCAGTGATGCATTCCAACCATCTCATACTCTGTTTTCCCCTTCTCCTCCTACCTTCAATCTTTCCCAGCATCAGGGTATTTTCTAACAAGTCAGTTCTTTGCATCAGGTGGCCAAAGTATTGGAGTTTCAGCTTCAGCATCAGACCTTCCAATGAATATTCAGAACTGATTTCCTTTAGGATTGAGTGGTTAGATCTGCTTGCAGTCCAAGGGACTCTCAAGAGTCTTCTCCAATGCCACAGTTCAAAAACATCAATCATTTGGTGCTCAGCTTATTTATAGTCCAACTCTCACATTGATACATGACTACAGGAAAAACCATGTTTTTTTCTAGATGGACATTTGTCAACAAAATAATTTCTCTGCTTTTTAATATGTTGTGTAGGTTGCTCAGAGCTTTTCTTCCAAGGAGCAAGCATCTTTTAATTTTATGACACAGTCACCATCTTCAGTGATTTTTGAGCCAAAGAAAATAAATTCTGTCACATTTCCATTGTTTTTAAATCTATTTGCCATGAAGTGATGGGGCCAAATGTCATGATCTTAGTTTTTTTGAGTCTTATAAGCTAGGTTTTTAAATCAGCTCTTTAACTTTCATCAAGAGGCACTTTAGTTCTTCTTCACTTTCTGACATAAGGGTGGTGTCATCTGCATATCTGAAGTTTTGCTATTTCTCCTGGCAATCTTGACTCCAGCTTGTGGCTCATCCAGCCCAGCATTTCTCATGATGTACTCTGCATATAAGTTAAATAAGCAGGGTGACAATATACAGCCTTGACACACTCCTTTCCCAATTTGGAACAATCTGTTGTTCCATGTCTGGTTCTAACTGTTGCTTCTTGACCTGCATACAGATTTCTCAGGAGGGAGGTCAGGTGGTCTGATATTCCCATCTCTTTAATAATTTCCCACAACTTGTTATGATCTACAAAGTCAAAGGTTTTGCTTTTTCAATGATCCAACGGATGTTGGAAATTTGATTTCTGGTTTCTCTGCCTTTTCTAAATACAGTTTCAACATTTGGAAGTTCACGGATTATGTACTGTTGAAGGATGGCTTGGAGAACTGTGAGCATTACTTTGCTAGCATGTGAGATGAGTGCAATTCTGTGGTAGTTTGAACATTCTTTGGCATTGCCCTTCTTTGGGATTCTCATGAAAATGGACCTTTTCCAGTCTTGTGGTCACTACTGCTAAGTCACTTCAGTTGTGTCCGACTCTGTGCGACTCCATAGATGGCAGCCCAGCAGGCTCTGCCATCCCTGGGATTCTCCAGGCAAGAACATCTGGAGTGGGTTGCCATTTCCTTCTCCAATGCATGAAAGTGAAAAGTGAAAGTGAAGACGCTCAGTCTTGTGTGACGCTTAGCGACCCCATGGACTGCAGCCTACCAGGCTCCTCCATCCATGGGATTTTCCCGGCAAGAGTACTGGTGTGGGGTGCCATTGCCTTCTCCGGTGGCCACTACTAGGTTTCCCAAATTGCTGGCATATTGAGTGCAGCACATTCACAGCATCATCTCTTAGGATTTGAAATAGCTCAACTGGAATTCCATCACCTCCACTAGCTTTGTTCGTAGTGATGCTTACTAAGGCCCACTTGACTTTGGATTTCAAGATGTCTGGCTTTAGGTGAGTGATCACACGATCATGGTTATCTGTGTCATGTCACCTCTTATTAAAATCACCTAATTCTGTTCAGTTCAGTTCAGTCGCTCAGTCATGTCCGACTCTTTGCAACCCCACGAATTGCAGCACGCCAGGCCTCTGTGTCCATCACCAACTCCTCGAGTCTACCCAAACCCATGTCCATCGAGTCGGTGATGCCATTCAACCATCTCATCCTCCGTCGTCCCCTTCTCCTCCTGCCCCCAATCCTACCCAGCATTAGGGTCTTTTCCAATGAGTCAACTCTTCACATGAGGTGGCCAAAATATTGGAGTTTCAGCTTCAACATCAGACCTTCCAATGAACACCCAGGATTGATCTCCTTTAGGATGGATTGATTGGATCTCCTTGCAATCCAAGGGACTCTCAAGAGTCTTTTCCAACACCACAGTTCAAAAGCATCAATTCTGCAGTGCTCAGCTTTCTTCACCATCCAACTCTCACATCCATACATGACCACTGGAAAAACCATAGCCTTGACTAGACGGAGTTTTGTTGGCAAAGTAACGTCTCTGCTTTTAAATATGCTATCTATGTTGGCCATAATCTTCCTTCCAAGGAGAAGCGTCTTTTAATTTCATAGCTGCAATCACCATCAGCAGTGATTTTGGAGCCCAAAAACATAAAGTCTGACACTGTTTCCCCATCTATTTCCCATGAAGTGATAGGACCAGATGCCATGATGTTGGTTTTCTGAACGTTGAGCTTTAAGCCAACTTTTTCACTCTCCTCTTTCACTTTCATCAAGAGGCTCTTTAGTTCTTCTTCACTTTCTGAGATAAGGGTGGTGTTATCTGCATATCTGAGATTATTGATATTTCTCCCGGCAATCTTGATTGCAGCTTGTGTTTCTTCCAGCCCAGCGTTTCTCATGATGTACTCTGCATATAAGTTAAATAAGCAGGGTGACAATATACAGCCTTGACGTACTCCTTTTCCTATTTCCTGACAGAATGTGGTCCACTGGAGGAGGGCATGGCAAACCACTTCAGTATTCTTGCCTTGAGAACCCCATGAACAGTATGGAAAGGCAAAAAGATAGGACACTGAAAGATGAACTCCCCAGGTCAGTAAGTGCCCAATATGCTACTGGAGATCAATGGAGAAATAACTCCAGAAAGAATGATGGGATGGAGCCAAACCAAAAATGATACCCAGCTGTGGATGTGACTGGTGATAGAAGCAAAGTCTGATGCTGTAAAGAGCAATATTGCATAGGAACCTGGAATGTTAGGTCCATGAATCAAGGCAAATTGGAAGTGGTCAAACAGGAGATGGCAAGAGTGAATGTTGACATTCTAGGAATCAGCGAACTAAGATGGACTGGAATGGGAGAATTTAACTCAGATGACCATTATATCTACTACTGAGTGGGCAAGAATCCCTTAGAAGAAGTGGAGTAGCCATCATGGTCAACAAAAGAGTCCGAAAGGTAGTACTTGGATGCAATCTCAAAAATGATAGAATGATCTCAGTTCGTTTCCAAAGCAAACCATTCAATATCACAGTAATCCAAGTCTATGACCCCACCAGTAACGCCGAAGAAGCTGAAGTTGAATGGTTCTATGAAGACCTACAAGACCTTCTAGAATGAACACCCCAAAAAGATGTCCTTTTCATTATAGGAGACTGGAATGCAAAAGTCAGGAAACACCTGGCGTAACAGGCAAATTTGGCCTTGGAGTACGGAAAGAAGCAGGGCAAAGGCCAATAGAGTTTTGCCAAGAGAACACACTGTTCATAGCAAACACCCTCTTCCAACAACACAAGAGAAGACTACACGTGGACATCACCAGTTGGTAAACACCGAAATCACATTGATTATATTCTTTGCAGCCAAAGATGGAGAAGCTCTATACAGTCAGCAAAAACAAGACCAGGAGCAGACTGTGGCTCAGATCATGAACTGCTTATTGCCAAATTCAGACTTAAATTGAAGAAAGTAGGGAAAACCACTAGTCCATTCAGGTATGACCTACATCAAATCTAATTCTGTTAGGTCCATACAATTTCTGACCTTTATTGTACCCATCTTTGCATGAAATATTCTCTTGGTATCTTTAATTTCTTTGAAGAGATCTGTAGTCTTTCTCATTTTATTATTTTCTTGTACTTCTTTCCATTGATCACTGAGGAAGGCTTTCTTATCTCTCCTTTCTCTTTTTTGGAACTCTTCATTCAAATGAGTATATCTTTCCTTACTCCTTTGCATTTCGATTCTCTCAAGTTGGAAGGTATATTTATAATTACAACTGATTTGTATAGCTGTACAGTGGAAACCACCACAACATTATAAAGCAATTATCCTCCAGTTAAAAAAAAAAAAGTCAAAAGTTACACCTGAATCAACATATACTTAGATGCGCTAGTAAACAGCTATAGAAAACCCGTTAGCAGCTGCTCTGCTATTCTGTGTTTAGGAGCTCAGTCATGTCCAACTCTTTGTGATCCCATAAACTCTAGTGCGGGGTTCTGACAAAATGTGGTCCACTGGAGAAGGGAATGGCAAATCACTTCTGTATTCTTGTCTTGAGAACCCTATGAACTGTATGAAAAGGCAAAAATATATGACAGGGAAAAATGAACTCCCCAGTTCAGTAGGGTCCCCTGTGCCACTGGAGAAGAGTGGATAAATTACTCCAGAAAGAATGAAGAGACAGAGCCAAAGTGAAAACGATGCCTAGTTGTGAATGTGACTGGTGATGGAAGTAAAGTCCGGTTCTGTAAAGGATAATTTGCATAGGAACCTGGAATGTTAGGTCCATGAGTCAAGATAAATTAGAAGTGATCAAACAAGAGATGCTAGAGTGAACATGGACATTTTAGGAATCAGTATAAAAAAATGGACGAGAATGGGTGAATTTAATTCAAAAGACTATTATATCTACTACCATGGGCAAGAATCCCTTAGAAGAGATGGAGTAGCTCTTATAGTCAAAAAAAGAGTTCAAAATGCAGTACTTGGGTGCAATCTCAAAAACAATAGAATGATCTGTGTTCATTTCCAAGGCAAAACCATTCAATATCACAGTAATCCAAGTCTAGGTCCCTAGCGGTAATGCTAAAGAAGCTGAAATTGAATGATTCTATGGAGACCTACTAGATTTTCTGAAACTAATATCCAAAAAAGATATCCCTTTCATCATAAGAGACTGGAATGATACAGTCAGCAAAAATAAGACCAGGAGGTGACTGTGGCTCAGATCATGAACTCCACATTGCCAAGTCAAGACTTAAATCAAAGAAAGTAAGGAAAAGCACTAGGTCATTCAGGTATGATCTAAATCAAATCTCCTACTATTATACACTGGAAGTGACAAACAGATTCAAGGTATTAGATCTGATAGACAGAGTACCTGAAGAACTATGGATGGAAGTTCGTGACATTGTACAGGAGGCACGGATCAAGTCCATCCCCAAGAAATAGAAATGCAAAAAGACAAAATGGTTGTCAGAGGAGGTCTTATAAATAACTGAGAAAAGAAGAGAAGTGAAAGGCAAAGGAAGAAAGGAAAGATATGCCCATTAGAATGCAGAGTTCCAAAGAAGATCAAGGATAGACAAGAAAGCCTTTCTCAATGATCAATACAAAGCAATAGAGGAAAACAATGGAATGAGAAAGACTAAAGATCTCTTCAAGAAAATCAGAGACCCCAAGGGAACATTTCATGCAAAGATGGACACAATAAAGGACAGAAATGGTATGGACTTAACAGAAGCAGAAGATATGAAAAAGATGTGGCAAAAATACACAGAAGAATTACTCAAAAGAGATCTTCATGACCCAGATAACCACAATGGTGTGATCATTCACCTAGAACCAGACATCCTGGAATGCAAAATCAAATGGACCTTAGGAACCATCACTATAAACAAAGCTAGTGAAAGTGATGAAATTCTAGTTGTGCTATTTCAAATCCTAAAAGATGATGCTATGAAAATGCTGCACTCAATATGCCAGAAAATTTGGAAAACACAGCAGTGGCCAAAGGAGTGAAAAAGGTCAGTTTTCATCCAGTCCCAAAGAATGGCAATGCCAATGAATTTTCAAAGTACCGCACAATTGCAGTCATGTCACAAGTTAGCAATGAAATGCTCAAAATTCTCCAAGCCAGACTTCAACAGTACATGAACTGTGAACCTCAAGATGCTCATGGCTGATTAAGAAAAGGCAGAGGAAAAGAGATCAAATTGACAACATCTGTTGGGTCATCAAAAATCAAGAGAATTCCAGAAAAACCATCCACCTTGAGTTTACTGATTACACCAAAGCCTTTGACTGTGTATATCACAAGAAACTGTGGAAAATTCTTCAACAGATGGGAATACCAGACCACCTTACCTGCCTACTGAGAAATCTGTATGCAGGTCAAGAATTGACAATAAGAACCAGACGTGAAAAAATGGACTGATTCCAAATTGGGAAAGGAATGCACCAAGGCTATGTATTGTCACCTTGCTTATTTAAATAAGAATACATTATGCAAAATGCCAAGATGGATGAAGGACAATCTAGGATCAAGATTGCTGGGAGAAATATCAATAATTTCAGACCTCCCTTATGGCAAAAAGTGAAGAGGAACTTAGGAGCCTCTTAATGAAAGTGAAAGAGGAGAATGAAAAAGCTGGCTTACAACTCAACATTCAGAAAACTAACATCAAGACATCTTGTCCCATCTCTTCACGGAAAATAGATGGAGAAACAATGGAAACAGTGAGATACTTGATTTTCTTTGGCTCCAAAATCACTGCAGATGGTGACTGCAGCCATTAAATTAACTTTTTCCTTGGAAGAAAAGCCATGACCAATCTAGACAACATATTAAAAAGCAGAGACATTACACTACTGACAAAAATCCTTTTAGTCAAAACTATAGTTTTTCCAGTAGTCATGTATCAATGCGAGATTTAGACTATAAAGAGAGTTAAACACCAACGTATTGATGCTTTTGAAGTGTTGGGTTGGAGAAGACTCTTGTGAGTCCCTTGGACTGTATGCAGATGAAACCAACCAATCCTAAAGAAAATCAGTCCTGAATATTCATTGGGAGGACTGATGCTGAAGCTGAAACTCCAAGACCTAGGCCTCCTGATGTGAAGAACTGACTCCTTAGGAAAGACTCTTGTGCTTAGAAAGACTGAAGGCAGGAGAAGAAGAGAATGACAGAGGGTGAGATGGTTGGATGGCATCCCCGACTTGATTGACATGAGTCTAGCAAAATCCACAATTTGGTTTTGCATTGGGAAGACAGGCTACTGCAGTCCACGGTGTTGCAAAGCGTTTGACACAACTGAGTGACTAAACTGTACTGGACTGTAGTCTGCCAAGCTCCTCTGTCTGTGGGAATTTTCCAGGCAAGAATACTGAAGTGGATTGCTATGCCCTTATCCAGAGGATTTTCCCAAACCAAGAATCAAACCAGGATTTCTTGCATTGCAGGCAGATTCTTTACCAGCTGAGCTATCAGCGAAGCCCCCAATTTAGCTACACACAACCTAATAAAAATCATATATAATTTTAGTGCCATTGAAAATTATGTGCAAATGCATATGGGAAATGACAGTTAACTATATATGTAAGACTCTCTTCATCTCATTTCTAGTTTGAATTACTGTGTTTAAAAGGGAATGCTGCTTTGTATTCATAATGTAACATTTGTTTCCATAAATGAAAATGTTTGAAGCATTTGCAAAGTTATTTTTCAGAAAAATACTGAGAAAAGTACTGTGATTTCAAGGTTAGAATCATTTATTCCTGTGGAGAGTATACATAATTGAAAGCATTACAAAACTCTCATTGTGGATGATGATCATGATAACATTGCTATATCAAATAAAGTGAAAATATAATTTGAAATTATTTTGCCTAAATTTGAATGTCCCCATTGTGAGAATCTACTTATTCTGCAGTACAGTCTGTATGGCACAAATCTCCAATTGCTGCCTAGTAGTTTTAATTATCTATCTATGTATCTATCTATCTATATAAATTTTAGCATTAAATTGGTATAGTAATTTATAGTTGGTGTCTATAATATCTCTCTTAGACATATATTATGTAGAAATAAAGTATTATCACCTATATTTATTGTCTTACATCAATTTCTTCCTCTGTTATTGCAAACATTAAAGGAAAATATGTGGGCCGTGTAACTATCACAGATAATTCTTCCCAGAAAAACTGTATATTGAATTTGAAATCAGCTAAGGGACTTATTTAGACAATTGGTAAAACTTGCATATCTCTACTACCAAATTTCAAAACATGAAATATGTTGAAATGCAAATATTTCTAGTGAAACTTGGGAAAGCATCTTATTTATTCCAGTTATTATATCCTAATTTACAATCTTGAGTTCTTTCATGTAAAGCTAACATATAGCAGCCAACGAGAATCTTGCTTGTGGTGGGTTAAATTAAATTCCTCATTCCTTTTAGTGTGTCTTAACCACCATAGCATCATCTCATCTTTTTTTTTAATTTAATTTAGCTTCCTTGTAATCTTATTAGAAAGCATTTCTATCTATTGCTTTAAGTATCAGCCATTGTTTCTTCTGCAGAGAAGTTTTTATCTTATTCTAGACTCTTGAAATGATGTAGCATTTCTGCTGAAAAGCTACAGGGGAAAGTGTTTTGAGAATTCAGCTTTAACATTCTCTACATAACAACAACTACAACAAACTGGAAATTATGTGAGAGAAGAATGTTCAAACTAACACACAAATGCACTCATCTCACACACTAGCAAAGTAATACTCAAAATTCTCCAAGACAGGCTTCAACAATACATAAAATGTGAACTTTCAGATGTTCAATCTGGATTTTGAAAAGGCAGAGGAACCAGAGATCAAATTGCCAATATCATTTGGATCATCGTAAAAGCAAGAGAGTTCCAGAAAACATCTACTTCTGCTTTATTGACTAAGCCAAAGACTTTGACTGTGTCAAAACAAACTGGAAAATTCTCCAAGAGATGGGAATACCAGACCACCTAATCTGCCTCCTGAGAAATCTGGATGCAGGCTAAGAAGCAACAGTTAGTACTGGACATGGAACAACAGACTGGTTCCAAATTGGGAAAGGAGTAGATCAAGGCTGTGCTTGTCATCCTGATTATTTAACTTACATGCAGAGTACATCATGCAAAATGCCATGCTGGATGAAGAACAAGCTGGAATCAAGATTGCTGGGAGAAATAACAATAACCAGATGTGCATATGACACCAACCTTATGGCAGAAAGTGAAGAGGAACTAAGGAGTCTCTTGATGAAAGTGAAAGAGGAGTGTGAAAAAATTGGCTTAAAACTCAACATTCAGAAAAACTAAGATCATGGCATCCGGTCCTGTCACTTCATGGCAAATACATGCGGAAAGAATGGAAACAGTGAGAGACTTCATTTTCTTGGGCTCCAAAATCACTGCAGATGGTGACTGCAGCCATGAAAGTAAAAGATGTAAAAGTAAATGTAATCTATGCTGACCAACCTAGACAGCATATTAAAAATCAGAGACATTACTTTGCCAACAAAGATCCATATAGTCAAAGCTGTTTTTTCCAATAGTCATGTATGGATGTGAGAGTTGGACTATATAGAAAGCTGAACACAGAAGAATTGATGCTTTTGATCTGTGGTATTGGCGAAGACTATTGAGAGTCCCTTGGACTGCAAACAGATCCAACCAGTCTATCCTAAAGGAAATCAGTGCTGAATATTCATTGGAAGGACTGATGCTGAAGCTGAAACTCCAATACTTTGGACACCTGGTGCGAAGAGCTGACTCATTTGAAAAGACCCTGATGCTGGGAAAGATTGAAGGCAGGAGGAAAAGGAGGCAACAGAGGATGAGATGGTTGGATAGCATCACTGACTTGATGGACATGAGTTTGAGTAAGGTCTGGGAGTTTGTGATTCACAGGAAAGCCTGGCGTCCTGAAGTCCATGGGTTGCAAAGAGTCAGATGCGACAGAGTGACTGCACTGAAGGAATATGTTAATGAAACTGATTTTTGTTAAAAAAAAAAAAAACTCCTCAGTGCGAACATACCTCAAACCATCACATTGTGCACCTTAAACTTACAGTGCTATTCATAAATTTTATCCCTATAAAGCTGGAAATGAGTCAGACTTAAAAAAAAAAAAGATGTAATTTCAATCCCTTATTTCCTTTATCATGATTCTTCTAAGCAAGATTAGAATATTTTGTTTATAATGACTTTCTCTGGTAACCCTAGTATATTGTTAATACTTCATAAATATTAAAAAAAAAAAAAGAAAATTATCATAATTAAAGAGTTAGATAACTGAATCACAAAGGAGCCTAGATTATTTCTTCCCTGCAATAACAGAGCTCTACTGCCTAGACAGCAAGTTCAATTCAGTTCAGTCGATCAGTCGTGTCTGACTCTTTGACACCCCATGGACTGCCGCATACCAGGCCTCCCTGTCCATCTCCTACTCCCGGAGTTTACCCAAACTCATGTCTGTCGAGTCGGTGATGCCATTTAACCATCTTATCCTCTCTTGTTCCCTTCTCCTCCTGCCTTCAATCTTTCCCAGCATCAGGGTCTTTTCAAATGAGTCATTTCTTTGCATCAGGTGGCCAGAGTGTTGGAGTTTCAGCTTCAATATTAGTCCTTCCAATGAATATTTAGGGCTGATTTCCTTGAGGAGTCACTGGTTGGATCTGCTTGCAGTCCAAGGGACTCTAAAGAGTCTTCTCCAACTAAACAGTTCAAAAACATCAATTCTTTGGTGCTCAGGTTTCTATATAGTCCAACTCTCACATCCATACATGACTACTGGAAAAAACATAGCTTTGACTAGACTGATCTTTGTTGGCAAAGCAATGTCTCTGCTTTTTAACTAGGTTGGTTGTAACTTTTCTTCCAAGGAGCAAGCGACTTTCAATTTCGTGGCTGCAATCATCATCTGTAGTGATTTTGGAGCCCCCCAAAATAGTCTGTCACTGTTTTCCCATCTATTTGCTATGAAGAAATAGGACCAGATGCCATGATCATAGTTTCATGAATGTTGAGCTTTAAGCCAAATTTTTCACTCTCCTTTTTCACTTTCATCAAGAGGCTCTTTAGTTCTTCTTCACTTTCTGCCATAAGGATGGTGTCAGCTGTGTATCTTAGGTTATTGATATTTCTCCCAGCAATCTTGACTCCAGATTGTGCTTCCTCCAGCCCAGCATTTCTCATGGTATGCTATGCATATAAGTTAAGTGAGCAGGGTGACAATATAAAGCGTTGACATACTCCTTTCCCGATTTCAAACCAGTCTGTTGTTCCATGTCCAGTTCTAACTGTTGCTTCTTGACCTGCATACAGATTACTCAAGAGGTAGGTCAGGTGGTCTGATATTCCCATCTCCTTAAGAATTTTCCACAGTTTGTGGTGATCCACATAGTCAAAGGCTTTAGCATAGTCAATAAAGCAGATCTAGATGTTTTTCTGGAAGTTCTCTTGTTTTCTTGATGATCCAACAGATGTTGACAATTTGATATCTGGTTCCTCTGCCTTTTCAAAATACAGATTGAACATCTAGAAGTTCATGGGTCACATACTGTTGAAGCCTGTCTTGGAGAATTTTGAGCATTACTTTACTAGTGTGTGAGATGAGTGCAAAGTACAATAGTTTGAGCATTTTTTTGGCATTGCCTTTCTTTGGGATTGGAAAGAAAAACGACCTTTCCCAGTTCTGTGGCCACTGCTGAGTTTTCCAAATTTGCTGACATATTGAGTACAGCACTTTGATAGCATCATCTTTTAGAATTTGAAATAGCTCACCTGGAATTCCATCACCTCCACTAGCTTTGTTTGTAGTGATGCTTCCTAAGGCCCACTTGACTTCATACTCTAGGATGTCTGACTCTAGGTAAGTGATCATACTATCGTGACTATCTGTCTCTTGAAATTCTTGTGTGTGTGTGTGTGTGTGTGTGTGTGTGTAAGTCTTCTGTGTATTCTTGTTACCTCTTCTTAATACATTCTGCTTCTGTAAGGCCCATAAAATATCTGTCCTTTATTGTGCCCATTTTTACATGAAATATTACCTTGATATCTCTAATTTTCTTGAAGAGAGCTCTAGCTTCTCTCATTCTATTGTTTTTCTCTATTTCTTTGCCTTGATCACTGAAGAATGCTTTCTTATCTATCCTTGCTATTCTTTAGAACTCTGCATTCAAATGGCTCTATCTTTCTTTTTCTCCTTTGCCTTTCATGTCTTTTCTTTTCTCAGTTATTTGTAAGGCCGCCTCAGACAACCATTTTGCATTTTTTCATTTATTTTTCTTGGAGACTGTCTTTTTACATGCCTCCTGTACAATAAGGAGTTCATGATCTGAGCCACAGTCAGCTTCCAGTCTTGTTTATGCTGACTGTATAGAGCTCCTCTATCTTTGGCTGCAAAGAATATAATCAGTCTGGTTTCAGTATTGGCCATCTGATGGTGTCCACGTGTAGTCTTCTCTTGTGTTGTTGGAAGAGGGTGTTTGCTATGACCAGTGTGTTCTATTGGCAAAACTCTGCTAGCCTTTTCCCTGCTTCATTATCTGAGATGAACTTGAAAACATTTGAATTATGTTCTTTATTTCTGAAAGTATACCTGTTTTATACAAATGTTTAACATTTTACAAGCAATTAAATAGAGCTCTTTACAAATTAACTTTGATTATACATCGGGAGGTAGAAAAAACACCTATTTATTATATATTAATACATACATACATAGACATCCAGAAATATAAAGACAATCAGTTTTTGTCTCAAAATTTTAGCCACTAGACAGGTACAATTTAGTTCTACTAAGAAGGACTTTTTATTTCCTACATCTAGATCTCTTACAATATCAGCAAGCTTTTTGAGATGAACAGAGGAACTTTGTGAATTGGTTAAAAGGATAGGTGTACTTTGAGTTCTTTCTACAGCTACATCTCTGTTCTCATAAAGAGTAGATTTGTAAGACAACTATCTTTTTTATTATTATTATTATTCAAAGAATTTTGTTGTAACCTGAATGTCAAGAGACAAGTAAATTTTCAGTTTGCTTCTTTGTATAAGGAAGATCTTCAAAATGTAAATCAAAAGACTGGTATAGTTTAAAGTCTTTGGAATATTTTAGTAAATCTTTTCACAAAGTCTTCAGTATGTTTTTATGTCCCTCTGGATTCATAGTTTCATTTTTTTTTTATTATTTTATAAATTTATTTATTTTAGTTGGGGGCTAATTACTTTACAATATTGTAATAGTTTTTGCCATACATTGACATGGATCAGCCATGGGTTTACATGTGTTCCCCTTCCTGGACCCCCCACCCACCTCCCTCCCCATCCCATCCCTCTGGGTCATCCCATTGCCCCGGCCCTGAGCCCTTGTCTCATGCATCGAACATGGAATGGTGTTCTGTTTCACATATGATAATATACATGTTTCAATGCTATTCTCCCAGAACGTCCCACCCTCACCTTCTCCCTCAGAGTCCATAAAATTGTTCTATGCATCTGTGTCTCTTATTCTGTCTCGCATATAGGGTTATCGTTACCATCTTTCGAATTCCATATATATGCATTAGTATACTGTATTGTTGTTTTTCTATTTTTAGAAAATAGTTTCAATTTTAATGTAGGTTAAATAAAAAGTTCTGATCAGTCTTTGACTAACAGCTTCCAATTTGACCAACTTCTGACCATTGAGCTAATAAAAAAAAAAAATCCTTTCAGGTATTCTGTCAGGTTTCAGCCAGGAAAAACATAATATATTCCTAGCAGTTTTGAAAAACACCATGAATGCAAGAGTTGTCCCCAAAGAGTCTGCAAAAGATACTACTCCCCCAAGTACAGAGGAACTCCCAAAGATAAACCAAAAGAAAGACTTAATCCTCTAGGCTAATGGTAGGGAGCATGTCCCGCCAGATAGCAAGTTTTCTTATAAAGATACTAAAGCTAAAATAGTGTGCTATAGTGCAAAAATAAACAAACAGATAAATGGAATAAAAAATAAAGAAAAAAAAAAAAAGATTGTCAATTCTTCTGAGTTGGCAACAGTTGAAGGACTCTAGCCACAAATGAAGTCTAACTCACATTTCTGTCCAGCCATATCTGGCAACAAATGGGGTGCACCCCATATTTCTCTCTGGCCAGAGTTTGGAGGTTCACAACCTGACAGTTGCTAAGTTAAGTTATCAGGACTCAAAATGATATCAAAAAAAAAAAAAAAGCAATAACTGTCCCTTGGGGAGAAAGAGTGGACAATCAATGGGTACTTAAAAAAAAAATCAACATTCAAAGATCTAATTCTTAGAAATGTTTTTTTGCCTGTCAATCTGGATTTTGAAAGAAAGGGGCAAGATGAAATTGTACCCTTCTTTCTTAAGTAGGCATCACAGATAAATATCTGAGAGAACTGACTTTGGTGAGAATGCTTTTCGGGCTTCTGCCATCTTTCCCAGAATCCCATCTGCAGGTTCTGAAGTGAGTGTTAGTGTCCCAGTGGGCCTCAGTCTGTTTACCAAAAACATTTATAGGAGGAAAAATAATTTTCCTTCTACCCTTTATTTTGAATTCTTGAATATAACCCCCTTTTCTCTGTAGCATCTCATAAATGGATAAGTTTACCTAGGATAAAATTTTCCCATTCTGAGCACAGTGATTCAAGATTATCTTTTGTATATTTAGCCTGCCTCTTTAGTCTTAAATTTTTATTTATCTGAAGCTTCGCACTGGATTCAGTAAAAATTAAGTTAGACCCAGCTCAATTCTGGCAAGTTTTCAGACTCAGCCCAGAAAAGGAAATGCTGAAACAAAGTTTGAAGTCCCATAATATAAAAGCTGAAGAGCTAGTATCCAGTAATGACTATCTCCAGAGGTGGGATGATAGTAGTGAATTCAAGGGACTCAACAAGTACCCACTATTGGTTGGTTTTTTCTCCTGGAAGCCTTCATGGGTCTCATTTGGTTTTCTCTTCTGACCACAGAATTGTTAAAAGATAAACTAAGGCATATTAAAACTTATAAGAGTTTATTAGAGCAAAAATTAAATCAAGCAACAGTCAATCTAATGGAAAGGAGCTCGGAGGAGCTGTACAAAATGAAATATTTTTACAAGGCAGAAGGGAGTAGGAAAAAAGAAGTCATATTAGGAAAAAAGTAAATTTATTATTACAAGGTTGCTCTCTTTTAGAAATGGCAAGGTTGAATCAGACAGATTACCTAACTAGTGCTGATCAGGCAATTTATGGCTAACTTGTTTAACATTCCATTTCTCTGAGAGCCAAAAATGTGATTGTCTCAGCTTGGTGATGTGGAATTTAGCATAAGTGACTCCATTTTGGGCCTATTATCTTGTTTTTAACAATAGATATGTTTGTAGAAATGGAGTAGCGATCATAGTAAACAAAAGAGTCTGAAATGCAGTATTTGGATGCAATCTCAAAATAACAGAATAAACTCTATTCCTTTCCAAGGCAAACAATTCAATATCATGGTAATCCAAGTCTATGTCCCAAGAACTAATGCTGAAGAAGATGAAGTCGAATGGTTCTATGAAGACAAACAAGACCTTGTAGAACTAACACCCAAAAAAGATGTCTTGTTCATTACAGGGGACTGGAATGCAAAAGTAGCAAGTCAAGAGCTACCTGGAGTAACAGGCAAATTTGGCCTCGAAATAAAAAGTGAAGCAGGGGAAAGACTAACAGAGTTGCTAAGAGAACACACTGGTCATAACAAACACCCTTCTCCAACAACACAAGAGAAGACTACACATGGACATCACCAGGTGATCAATACCGAAATCAGATTGATTATATTCTTTGCAGCCAAAGATGGAGCCCTACGCAGTCAGCAAAAACAAGACTGGGAGTGGACTGTGGCTAAGATCATGAACTCCTTATTGCCAAATTCAGACGTAAATTGATGAAAGTAGGGCAAACCGCTAGACCATTCAGGTATGACCTAAATCAAATCCAGTATGATTATACATTGGAAGTGACAAATAGATTCAAGGGATTAGATCTGATAAACAGAGTGCCTGAAGAACTATGGACAGAGGTTCGTGACATAGTTCAGGAGGCAGGGAACAATATTGTCCCCAAGAAAAAGAAATGCAAAAAGGCAAAATGGTTTTCTGAAGAGGACTTACCAATAGCTGAGAAAAGACAAAGGAGACAAGGGAAAATATACCCACATTTGAATGCAGAGTTCCGAAGAATAGCAAAGAGAGATAAGAAAGCCTTCCTTAGCGATCAAGGCAAAGAAATAGAGGAAAATAACAGAATGGGAAAAGCTAGGGATTTCTTCAAAAAAAAAATTAGATATAACAAAGGAGCATTTCATATAAAGATGAGCACAATAAAGGACAGATGTGTTATAGACCTAACAGAAGCTGAAGGTAGTAAGAAGAGTTGGCAAGGATACACAGAACTTCATCTTCTGTAAAGATGATCTTCATGACCACAGAAAAGATCTTCATGACCCAGAAAACCACAATGGTGTGATCACTCACTGAGAGCCAGACATCCTGGAATGCAGAGTCAAGTGGGCCTTAGGAAACACCACTAAGAGCAAAGCTAGTGGAGGTGATGGAATTCCACTTGAGCTATTTCAAATCCTAAAAGATGATGCTGTGAAAGTGCTGCACTCAATATGCCAGCAAATTTGGGAACTTACCTGTGGACACCACACTGGAAAAGGTCAGTTTTCCTTCCAATCCCAAAGAAAGGCAATGACAAAAGAACTACTGCACAATTGCACTCATCTCACAAACTAGTAAACTAATGCTCAAAATTCTCCTAGACAGGCTTCAACAGTACAGAACCATGAACTTCCAGATGTTCAAGCTGGATTTAAAAAAGGCAGAGGAAACAGAGATCAAATTGCCAACATCCATTGGATCATCAAAAAAGCAAGAGAGTTCCCCAAAACATCTACTTCTGCTCTATTGACTATGCCAAAGACTTTGAAAGTTTGGATCACAACAAACTGTGGAAAATTCTGAAAGAGATGGGAATACCAGACCACCTGACTCTCCTCCTGAGAAATCTGTATGCAGGTCAGTAAGCAACAGTTAGAGCTGGACATGGAACAACAGACTGGTTCCAAATTGGGAAAGGAGTATGTCAAGGGTGTATATTGTCACCCTGTTTATTTAATTTGTATGCAGAGTACATTATGCAAATGCCAGGCAGGATGAAGCATAAGCTTGAATCAAGTTTACAGGGACAAATATCAATAACCTCAGATATGCAGATTACAACATCCTTATGGTAGAAAATGAAGAGGAACTAAAGAGCCTCTTGATGAAAGTGAAAGAGGAGAGTGAAAAAGTTGACTTAAAACTCAGCATTCAGAAAACTAAGATCGTGGCCTATGGTCCCATCACTTCAGGCAAATAGATGGGGAAACAATGGAAAGAGTGAGAGGACTTAATTTGGGGAGGCTCCAAAATCACTGCAGATGGTGAATGCAGCCATGAATTAAAAGATGATTACTCCTTGGAAGAAAAGATATGAACTACCTAGGCAGCATATTAAAAATCAAAGATATTACATTACCAGCAAAGGCCTGTTTGTCAAAGCTATGGTTTTCCCAGTAGTCAGGTATGAATGTGAGATTTGGAGTATAAAGAAAGCTGAGTGCCGAAGTATTGATGCTTTTGAGCTATGGTGTTGGAGAAGACTCTTTGAAGTCCCTTGGACTGCAAGGAGGCCCAACCAGTCAATCCTGAAGGAAATCAGTCCTGAATATTCATTGGAAGTACTGATGTTGAAGCCGAAACTCTAGTACTTTGGCCACCTTATGTGAAGAACTGGCTCATTGGAAAAGCCCCTGATGCTGGGAAAGATTGAAGGCGGAAGGAGAAGGGGACGACAGAGGATAAAATTTTTGGATGGCATTACCAACTCGATGGACATGAGTTTGAGTAAGCCTTGTGAATTGGTGATGAACCAGGAAGCCTGGTGTGCTATAGTTCATGAGGTCAAAAAGAGTCCCACACGACTGAGCGACTGAACTCAACTGATGCTTTTATTTTCAGTATACTGGGGAAGTAAGGAGCTCCTGTCATCATATGTAGCATTATATTTTTCTGGGTTTAATCCATGCTCAAGTTTAACTTTTAAAACTACACTATTTACATTTATTGTGAGCAAAACATCCCTGTATCTTTAATTCATGCTACACTGCTTGGCAACAAATAGGGATTCTGTAAATGTTTATTTAATTTCATGGCTCAGTTGGATTTTTTTGGATGGCTAATATGTATCTGTATTTTTAAAGTTGTATTTCCTATTTTTTTATTATTATTTTTAATTAGTTTATTTATCAATGTTTTAACTTTACAATATTGTATTTGTTTTGCCATACATTGACATGAATCCACCATGGGTGTACATGTTTTCAAGTATGTAATTGGATAAGATATATCAAGAAACAAGCAACCAGTGTTAAGTAGACTGTTAGAAATCAAATATGGGACTCACTGCATTAGCTTTCAGAATCAGAACGTAAGTAAGATTGTCAGGAATGTTTTTGTAAAGTGTAAATCTCAAAATAAAGAACAGATGCATTCAGATCTCTCTTCTCTATTGGTAGATAATGATGATCTCTGCCCTTGAATGCAGACAACTGATATTCTGATTGCTTTCAAACTGAATTACTCACTATTTTCAAACGTATACTCTTCTCTTTTCTTCTGTTATTGAACAAGGAAACATTGATTTCTATTCCCTTGTCTTTTTACTTTTAAGGTAACAGCATCCAATGGTTATGAGATACAACACTCTCTGCTTAGTATTCAAAATTTACATTGACTGAATCAACTGGTTGCCTTGGGATATAGTACCACCCATATACTTGTTCAGGTTCTATGTTGTTTGAGACTCTTTATGATCCCATGGACTGCAGCACCCCAGGCTTCCCTGTCCTTCACTACCTCCCAGAGTTTGCCCAAACTCATGTCTATTGAGTCGATGATACTATCCAACTATTTCATCCTCTGTCACTCCATTCTCCTCCAGCCCTCAATCTTTTCAGGCATCAAGGTCTTTTCCAATGAGCCAGCTCTTTGCTTCAGGTGGTCAAAGTATTGGAGCTTCAACATCACTCCTTCCAATGAATATTCAAGATCAATTTCCGTTAGGATTGACTGAATGGTCTCCTTGCAGTCCAAGGACTCATAAGAGTCTTCTCCAGCACCACAGTTCAAAAGCATTAATTCTTTGGTGCTCAGCCTTATTTATGGTTCAACTCTCACATCCATACATGACTACTGGAAAAATCATAGCTTTGACTAGACAGATTTTTGTTGGCAAAGGGATGTCTCTGCTTTTTATTATACTGTCTAGGTTTGTTATAGCCTTTATTCCATGGCTGCAGTCACCATCTGCAGTGATCTTGGTGCCCAAGAAAATAAAGTTTGTCACTGTTTCCATTTCCTTTTTTTTTTTTTTTTTACCCATCTATTTGCCATGAAGGGACCAAATGTCATGATCTTAGTTTTTTGCATTTTGAGTTTTAAGCCAGCTTTTTCACTCTTCTCTTTCACCTTCATCAAAATGCTCTTTATTCCTCTTCACTTTCTGCCATTAGGGTGATATCATCTGCACATCTGAAATTGTCTGTGTCTTCCCTGGAAATCTTGATTCCAGCTTGTGATTCATCCAGTCTGACATTTCTCATGATGTACTCTGCATGTAAGTTAAATAAGTAGAATGACAACATGTAACCTGGATGTACTCTTTTCCCAATTTTGAGCTGATCAATAGTAGAACAGTCAACAGCAAACATATAGTCTTTTGAAAAAAAAAACAAGTAAAATGAGAGAGAAACAGAAGAAAATAACATAATAGCATTTGCTGAGATTTTTCGTGTTCTAGGCCCTGAAATTTGTGCCATTAATGCCATTGATGTTCACCCTGGGACAATGGTGATTATGTCTATCTAACAATTTCAGAAGTGAGCCTCAACGATGTGGCTGGTCTGATTTTAAAAATAGAGTAGTTGACAGAGCTGGTATTTGGGCTTCAGTTTACCTGGTTTCCAAAGACTAAAATCAAAAGATTCAAGAATGCAATCTTCTAAAAGCACAAAGTTATGGTCTGAAAATAGACAGCTTCAAAAATTAAGTAGAAATCCACAGAATCTTGGGATTCTGGTAAGAGCAGCTAGCTCTCCTCTGATTCTTTTGTATGGTATGGATAGCTAGCATTTCTTTTCTACCTCACATTACATTCTTATGGCAGATTTTGTTGTGCTTTTCTCTACCTGTTTTAAAGACAATTTTAAATGAAAAAAAAGTGAGTTTATTATATTATTTTATTCTGAAACCTTAGGATGGGGATTCACATTAACGGACGGTGCTCTCTGAGAGTCCTGAATAATTAGATATGCACATGTGACATGAGCCTCTAGGAGGAAGCCAGGCCCTTAAGAAGTCTTTGGAAATGGAGATACTGGCACCTGGACATCTTACTACAGATAGTTGGCTTCAGTGCTCCAGGGATCTTGTTTTCAGAAGGTTTCTTTCCTCCCTCCTTCCTCTCTTCATCTTCCTTTCTTCCTTCCTTATTTCCTTTTCTTTCTCTCTCTCTCTCTCTTTCATACCTGGCAACAGTGTATACAGTTATGAATTCTCTGCCTTGTACTTTGCTATCAGTGAATGTTGTGAATGTGTTGTCAAACTCAGGGGTGGAAGTAGAAACTTCACTTCAGCATTACACAGTCCTGGATTTTCAGGAGTGATAATTACAGTCATATGTTGTGTTTATATATTGTGTGTTTGTTTTTACCTAAAAGCTTGGATTGTAGATTCTTTGCCTATCTAAACTACTGACAACTTTTAATACCATAGAAAGAATAAATAAAAACCTACAAAGGAAGTTTTTTGCATAAATATAAATGAAAACAACAGAATGTGCCTCTCTGTTTAGTAGAGCATAGGTTCTTTTGTCTCAGTACAGAAAGAAACCAGCGAGAGGCAGAGTGACAGGTAAGGAAACAGTTTATTAATATAGGAAGCTTGTGAGAGATAGAAGTGGGTGGTAAAGGGAGTGCCACACCCAAAATTTAATGGGCTACAGTTCTGTAATCAAAATAAAAGTGGGGAAGGGGAGAAGACCACCTTATTCTTCATTCTTGAGTGGATGCCATGCTTCTATCATCAGTTCCTCCTCCACATTGTGTGGGGAAGTTTTCTTGTCCTTACACAGTCAAACTGGGACAGTCATGGCAAAATGGAAATAAGCAAAAAGGTGGTAACATACACTAAACTATGGTAAATCATCTCAGGTTTCAGTATAATGTCAGCTTTCCTTATATTTTTATTTTTAGTGTGTACAGAAGAGCATGTCTTAGGATCTGCCAGCAGACCTCCATTTTGCAGACATTTATGCCACCCTCACAACACTTTAGATAGTTGAAAAGAATGTGCGTGCGTGTGTGTGTGTGTGTGTGTGTGTGTGTGTTGCAACAAAGAAATAGATTTAAAAATATTAAGGAATTTTCCTGACATTATAAACATAGTAAATAGATCTTATTTCACTGCACTATTACACATGACTTTAATACGTCTCTGAGAATGGAATTTAAGAGTTTGAAAATACTTCTCTTACTTCTATTCACACTAACAAGGAAATTCACATCTTAATAGAGATGTAGATTGTGTGCTCAGTAGTTCATTATGTCCAACTCTTTGCAACCATTTGCATTGCAGACTGCCAGGCTCCTCTGTCCATGGGATTTTTCAGGAAAAGCTACTGGAGTGGTTGTCATTTCCTCCTCCAGGAAATCCTACTGTCTCAGGAACTGAACTCATGTCTCCTGTATCTCCTGCATTGCAGGTGCTTTGGCACTTTGTTAAAAAAAAAAAAATCCTCTTGAAATATGACCAGGATATTATGACCAAGATCCATTAATATTTTTGTCTCTATAAAGCTGACTCAGTTTCAGAAGAGCTGTTTGATTATAGATGATTTTCAAACATTTATTGAATTGGTATTATGTCATCCTAGACCGCTTCAGTATTGTTGCCTTGAGAACCCCATGAACAGTATGAAAAGGCAAAAAGATAGAACACTGAAAGATGAACTCCCCAGGTCGGTAGGTGCCCAATATGCTATTGGAGATCAGTGGAGAAATAACTCCAGAAAGAATGATGGGATGGAGCCAAAGCAAAAACAATACTCAGCTGTGGATGTGACTGGCGAAAGAAGCAAAGTCCAATGCTGTAAAAAGCAATATTGCATAGGAACCTGGAATGTTAGGTCCATGAATCAAGGCAAATTTGTAGTGGTTAAATAGGAGATGGCAAGAGTGAACGTCGACATATTCTAGGAATCAGCGAATTAAGATGGACTAGAATGGGTGAATTTCACTCAGATGACCATTATATCTACTACTGTGGGCAAGAATCCCTTAGAAGAAATGGAGTAGCCATCATGGTCAACAAAAGAGTCTGAAACACAGTACTTGGATGCAATCTCAAAAACGACAGAATGATCTCTGTTCGTTTCTAAGGCAAACCATTCAATATCAGGGTAATCCAAGTCTATGCCCCAACCAGTAATGCTAAAGAAGCTGAAGTTGAACAGTTCTATGAAGACCTACAAGACCTTTTAGAATGAACACCCAAAAAAGATGTCCTTTTCATTATAGGGGACTGGAATGCAAAAGTAGGAAGTCAGGAAACACCAGGCGTAACAGGCAAATTTGGCCTTGGAGTACAGAACAAACCAGGGCAAAAGCTAATAGAGTCTTGCCAAGAGAATGCACTGGTCATGGCAAACACTCTCTTCCAACAACACAGGAGAAGACTCTACACATGGACATCATCAGATGATCAATACCAAAATCAGATTAATTATATTCTTTGCAGCCAAAGATGGAGAAGCTCTATACAGTCAGCCAAAACAAGACCGGGAGCAGACTGTGGCTCAGATCATGAACTGCTTATCGCCAAATTCAGATTTAAATTGAAGAAAGTAGGGGAAACCACTAGACCATTCAGGTATGACCTAAATCAAATCCCTTATGAGTATACAGTGGAGGTGACAAATAGATTTAAGGGACTACATCTGATAAACAAAGTGCCTGAAGAACTATGGACAGAGTTTCATGATATTGTACAGGAGACAGGGATTAAGACAATTCCCATAGAAAAGAAATACAAAAAAGCAAAAAGGCTGTCTGAGGAGGCTTTACAAATAGCTGGGAAACGAAGAGAAGCAACAAGCAAAGGAGAAAAGGAAAGATATTCCCATCTGAATGCAGAGTTTCAAAGAATAACAAGGAGAGATAAGAAAGCCTTCCTCAGTGATCAGTGCAAAAAAATAGAGGAAAACAACAGAATGGGAAAGACTAGAGATCTCTTCAAGAAAATTAGGGATACCAAGGGAACATGTCATGCAATGATGGGCTCAATAAAGGTCAGAAATAGTATGCACCTAACAGAAGCAGAAGATATTAAGAAGAGGTGGCAAGAATACATAGAAGAACTGTAAAAAAAAGATCTTCACGACCCGGATAATCACGGTGGTGTGATCACTCACCTAGAGCCAGACATCCTGGGCCTAAGAAGTTAAGTGGGCCTTAGAAAGCATCACTACGAACAAAGCTAGTGGAGGTGATGGAATTCCAGTTAAGCTATGTCAATCCTGAAAGATGATGCTTTGAAAGTGCTGCACTCAATATGCCAACAAATCTGGAAAACTCAGCAGTGGCCACAGGACTGGAAAAGGTCAGTTTTCATCCCAATCCCAAAGAAAAGCAATGTCAAAGAATGCTCAAACTACCGCACAATTGCACTCATCTAACATGCTAGTAAAGAAATGCTCAAAATTCTCGAAGCCAGGCTTCAGCAATACGTGAACCGTGAGCTTCCAGGTGTTCCAGCTGGTTTTAGAAAAGGCAGAAGAACCAGAGATCAAATTTCCAACATCGATGGATCATCAAAAAAGCAAGAGAGTTCCAGACAAACATCTATTTCTGCTTTATTGACTATGCCAAAGCCTTTGACTGTGTGGATCACAATAAACTGTGGAAAATTCTGAAAGAGATGGGAATATCTGACCATCTGACTTGCCTCTTGAGAAACCTGTATGCAGGTCAGGAAGCAACAGTTAGAACTGTAAATGGAACAACAGACTGATTCCAGATAGGAAAAGGAGTATGTCAAGGTTGTATATTGTCACCCTGCTTATTTAACTTATATGTAGAGAACATCATGAGAAATGCTGGGCTGGAAGAAAGACAAGCTGGAATCAAGATTGCTTGGAGAAATATCAATAACCTCAGATATGCAGATGACACCACTCTTGTGGCAGAAAGTGAAAAAGAACTAAAGAGCCTCTTGATGAAAGTGAAAGAGGAGAGTGAAAAAGTTGGCTTAAAATTCAATGCTCAGAAAACTAAGATCACAGCATCTGGTCCCATCTGGTCCCATCACTTCATGGGAAATAGATGGGGAAACAGTCGAAACAGTGTCAGCCTTTATTTTTGGGGGCTCCAAAATCACCACTAATGGTGATTGCAGTAATGATATTAAAAGACGCTTACTCCTTGGAAGGAAGGTTGTGACCAACCTAGATAACTTATTTAAAAGCAGAGACATTACTTTGCCAACAAAGGTCTGTCTAGTCAAGGCTATGGTTTTTCCAGTGGTCATGTATGGATGTGAAAGTTGGACTGTGAAGAAAGCTGAGCACCGAAGAATTGATGCTTTTGAACTGCGGTGTTGGAGAAGACTCTTGAGAGTCCCTTGGACTGCAAGAAGATCCAACCAGTCCATCCTAAAGTTGATCAGTCCTGGGTGTTCATTGGAAGGACTGATGTTGAAGCTGAAACTCCAAGACTTTGGCCACCTCATGTGAAGTGTTGGCTCATTGGAAAAGTCCCTAATGCTGGGAAGGATTGGGGGCGGGAGGAGAAGGGGACAACAGAGGATGAGATGGCTGGATGGCATCACCGACTCAAAGGACATGGGTTTAGGTAAACTCAGGTAGTTGTTTATGGACATGGAGGCCTGGTGTGCTGCAATTCATGGGGTCGCAAAGAGTCGGACATGACTGAGCGACTGAACTGAACTGAACTGAGACCTAATAGAACTTTTTGATTTTCTTCCTCAAAAAGACTCAGGTCAGTTTACTGTTTTAAATAATAAGCTGTTGATCTGGAATAGCTGGATTCAACTCTGACCCTGATATTTACTTTGTGACATTGCACAATTAACATCACTTTTCTGAGCCTCAATTTTCTAACTGGTACAAAGGGCAGAGACTTCTGCTACATGGAAGTATGAAATTGAGTGCCCTAAAAATATTGCCAGTTTTCTTCATACTTATACAGCTCTTAATAAATATTTGTTATTATTTATTTTTTCTAGTACATTAAAATCAGTGTTGTTGTTGTTGTTGTTTTATTTTTTATTTTGATATCTTGAGGTTACTCTGTGTGTGTGTGTTTAAGAATTTGATCAAGGATCATGTACATACATGTACATATTTAAAATGGATAACCAACAAAGACCTATCGTATAGCACATAGAATTCGGCTCAATGTTAAGTGCCAGCCTGGATGAGATAGGATTTGGGGGAGAATATGTGTGTATATAGATAGATAGATAGATAGACAGATAGATAGAAATAGATACAGATATAGATATATAGGGCTGAGGCACTTCACCGTTTACCTGAAACTACCACAGCATTATTAATTGGCTATAACCAATACAAAGATGCTTGCTCAAAAAATAAATAAATAAATAAATAAATAAAGTAACTAAGATGTATGGATGTGAGAGTTAGAGCATAAATAAGGCTGAGCACCAAAGAGGTGATGATTTTGAACTGTGGTGTTGGAGGAAACTCTTGAGAATTCCTTGGACTACAAGGAGATCAAGCCAGTCAATCCTAAGGGAAATCAATCTTGAATATTCATTGGAAGGATGGATGTGGAAACTGAAGCTCCAATATTCTGGCCACCTCGTGCAAAGAGCTGAATCATTAGAAAAGACCCTGATGTTGCAAAAGATTGAAGGCAGGAGGAGAAGGGGATGACAGAAGATGAGATGGTTGTATGGCATCACTGACTCAATAGACATGAGGTTGAGCAAGCTCTGGGAGATGGTTAAGGGCAGGGAAGCCTGATATGCTACAGTCCATTGGGTTGCAAAGTGTTGGACACAACTGTGCTTCTGAACATCACAAAACAATGCAAAAAAAAAAAGTTTAATGTTTGGGGGGTTGGGAAAGAAGAAAGAAAATTTTCTCCCAAACTTAAAAAAAAAAAAAGAATTTGATCAAGGGTCAAACATTTTTCTGAAACAAAATATATCAAAGTAGATTATTTGTAGTATCTCTCATTAGCTTAAAAACTGCAATCAGAATCCCAACAGCCTTTTAAATTAATCCTTTTGCACTTCCATGGCTATTTGAGTTCTTCTGTAAAAGTAAAGATAGCCCAAGAAAACTTGAAGAATTTCATTAAGCTACCCATAGCACAAGGTGGGGGAATTTCTTGTAACCATTCTTTCAAGGGAGTAATTTTACTAATAATGTTGTAATGCTCAATTATAACAGTAAATGATGGTAGGATTTAGTAATAGATCAATGTAAGGTTTGTGCTCTTGAACATCTAAGCCAGACTAAACACTGGAGTCATGGTATGAAAATGGAATCTTTCAGAAGTTAGCATTAACAGAGTTATATATATTAAATGCATGAAGCAAAAAACTTGCTACCATATTTTCATTTTCTCTTCAAATAGGCTCTTGGTCCCTTTAAGCACTGAGCAGACGGTGGAGGCTGCAACCTAAATTCCTTATATATTCAAACACAAATGAACAAGCTTGTTTCCTCACTTTTGTATTTATTTTTATCACAAATTATTATCTATATATAGATAAATTTCTGCTTTAGGGAGATGATTCATATCTTTTGTACTTTGTGATAGATGCTGGTAACCCTAACTCAACCTCCTCTCTGCTATGCCTAGCCCTAAATATGTCTTTGACATCTTCCAAATACTTAGCCTCTTTATTTAACTTTTATGAATAATATGTCATGTGAAATGCAGGGCAAGATGAAGCTTAAGCTGGAATCAAGATTGCCTGGAGAAATATCAATAACCTCAGATATGCAGATGACACCACCCTTATGGAAGAAAGTGAAGAACTAAAGCTCTTGATGAAAGTGAAAGAGGAGAATGAAAAAGTTGGCTTAAAACTCAACATTCAGAAAACTAAGATCATGGCATCTGGTCCCATCACTTCATGGCAAATACATGGGGAAACAATGGAAATGGTGAGGGACCTAATTTTGGAGGGCTACAAAATCACTGCAGATTGTGATTGCAGCCATGAAATAAAGACTCTTGCCCCTTGGAAGAAAAGCTATGACCAACCTAGACGGTATATTAAAAAGCAGAGGCAAAAGCTTTTAATTTTAATTAGGTCCCATTTGTTTATTTTTGCTTTTATTTCCAATATTCTGGGAGGTGGGTCATGGAGGATCCTGCTGTGATTTATGTCGGAGAGTGTTTTGCCTATGTTTTCCTCTAGGAGTTTTATAGTTTCTGGTCTTATGTTTAGATCTTTAATCCATTTTGAGTTTATTTTTGTATATGGTGTTAGGAAGTGTTCTAGTATCATTCTTTTACAAGTGGTTGACCAGTTTTCCCAGCACCACTTATTAAAGAGATTGTCTTTTCTCCATTGTATATTCTTGCCTCCTTTGTCGAAGATAAGGTGTCCATAGGTGTGTGGGTTTATCTCTGGGCTTTCTATTTTGTTCCATTGATCTATATTTCTATCTTTGTGCCAGTACCATACTGTCTTGATGACTGTGGCTTTGTAGTATAGCCTGAAGTCAGGCAGGTTGATTCCTCCAGTTCCACTCTTCTTCCTCAAGATTGCTTTGGCTATTCGAGGTTTCTTATATTTCCATACAAATTGTGAGATGATTTGTTCTAGTTCTGTGAAAAATACCATTGGTAGCTTGATAGGGATTGCATTGAATCTATAGATTGCTTTGGGTAGTATACTCATTTTCACTATATTAATTCTTCCAATCCATGAACACGGTATATTTCTCCATCTGTTTGTGTCCTCTTTGATTTCTTTCATCAGTGTTTTATAGGTGAAAAGACAGCCTTCAGAATGGGAGAAAATAATAGCAAATGAAGCAACAGACAAACAATTAATCTCAAAAATATACAAGCAACTTCTGCAGCTGAATTCCAGAAAAATAAACGACCCAATCAAAAAATGGGCCAAAGAACTAAACAGACATTTCTCCAAAGAAGACATACAGATGGCTAACAAACACATGAAAAGATGCTCAACATCACTCATTATTAGAGAAATGCAAATCAAAACCTCAATGAGGTATCATTTCACACCAGTCAGAATGGCTGCTATCCAAAAGTCTACAAGCAATAAATGCTGGAGAGGGTGTGGAGAAAAGGGAACCCTCTTACACTGTTGGTAGGAATGCAGACTAGTATAGCCACTATGGAGAACGGTGTGGAGATTCCTTAAAAAACTGGGAATAGAACTGCCATATGACCCAGCAATCCCACTGCTGGGTATATACACCGAGGAAACCAGAATTGAAAGAGACGCGTGTACCCCAATGTTCATCGCAGCACTGTTTACAATAGCCAGGGCATGGAAGCAACCCAGATGTCCATCAGCAGACGAATGGATAAGGAAGCTGTGGTACATATACACAATGGAATATTACTCAGCCATTAAAAAAAATACATTTGAATCGGTTCTACTGAGATGGATGAAACTGGAGCCCATTATACAGAGTGAAGTAAGCCAGAAAGAAAAACAACAATACAGTATACTAATGCATATATATGGAATTTGAAAGATGGTAACGATAACCCTATATGCGAGACAGAATAAGAGACACAGATGCATAGAACAATTTTATGGACTCTGAGGGAGAAGGTGAGGGTGGGACGTTCTGGGAGAATAGCATTGAAACATGTATATTATCATATGTGAAACAGAACACCATTCCATGTTCGATGCATGAGACAAGGGCTCAGGGCTGGGGCAATGGGATGACCCAAAGGGATGGGATGGGGAGGGAGGTGGGTGGGGGGTCCAGGAAGGGGAACACATGTAAACCCATGGCTGATTCATGTCAATGTATGGCAAAAACTATTACAATATTGTAAAGTAATTAGCCCCCAACTAAAATAAATAAATTTATAAAAAAAAAAAAGCAGAGACATTATTTGCTGACAAAGGTCAATCTAGTCAAGCCTGTTTTTTTCCAGTAGTCATGTATGGAAGTGAGAGTTGGACTATAAAGACAGCTGAATGCTGAAGAACTGATGCTTTTGAACTGTGGTGTTGGAGAAGACTCTTGAGTCCCTTGGACTGCAAGGAGATCAAACCAGTCAATCCCAAAGAAAATCAACCCTGGCTTTTCATTGGAAGGACTGAAGCTAAGTTGAAATTCCAATAATTTGGCCACCTGATGCAAAGAACTGCCTCATTGAAAAAGACCCTGTTGCTGGGAAAGATTGAAGGCAGGAGGAGAAGGGGACAACAAAGGATGAGATGGTTGGATGGCATCAGCGACTCAATGGACATAAGTTGAGCAAACTCCAGAAGTTGGTGATGGACAGGTAACCCTGGCCTACTGCAATCCATGGGGTCTCAGAACTGGACATGACTGACTGACTGAACTTACTGACTGACTGTTCCTTGGAAGAAAAGCTTTGACAAATCTCGACAGTGTATTAAAAGGCAGAGACATCAATTTGCTGACAAGAGCCTGAATACTCAAAGCTATGATTTTCCCATAGTCATGTAAGAATGGGTGGATTTGACGATAAAGAAAGCTGTGCCCACAAAGAATCGATGCTTTTTAATTGTGGGTCTGGGTTCCTTTGAACTAAAAGGAGATCAAACCAGTCGATCTTAAAGGAATTCAACCTGGAATATTCATTGGAAAGACTGATGCTGAAGCTTCAATACTTTGACAACCTGATGCAAAGAACTCTCTCATTGGAAAAGTCCCTGATGCTCGGAAAGATTTAAGGCAAAAAGAGATGAGGGAGGGTAGCAGAGAATGAGATGGTTGGATGATATCACCAACTCAATGGACACAACTTTCTGAGAATTGTGGGATATAGTGAAGGACAGGGGAACCTGGCATGCTGCAGTCCATGGGATTGAGATGAGTTGGAGATGACTTTAGCAAGTGAACATCAACAAAGAGAAAATTAATACAATAGGAATATCAATCAAATTTGTGCTGGGGGTGATGCCATTAAATATTGTTCTAAAATTTGTTCAGTAAATATATTTAAGAATATCGAAGATAAACTGATAAGATAATGAGTAATGAAGAGTCTTGGGAGATATTGAACTGTAAAGTAAAATCATAATCTCACTTTAACTATAAATATAAATGATTTTAAAGTCATGAGACTCTATCAGTAGGGCACAGGATGCAAATAGCTTCACAAGTTTACACGCATCTTATTTAGTATGTTGTTGTTGTTATTCAGTCGCTCAGTCATATCTGACTCTTTGCAACCTCAGGGACTGCAGCATGCCAGGCTCCCCTGTCCTTTATAATCTCCTGGAATTTGCTTAAACTCATGTCCTTTGAATTGGTGATGTCATCCAACCATTTCATTCTCTGTCATCCCCTTTTTCTCCTGCCTTCAATCTTTACAGCAGCATCAGGGTCTTTTACAATGAGTTGACTCTTCACACCAAGTGACCAAACTACTGGAGCTTCAGCTTCACCATCGGTCCTTCCAATGTATAAATCAGGGTTGATTTCCTTTAGGATTGCCTAGCTTGATCTCCTTGCTGTCCAAGGGACTCTCAAGAGCCTTTTCAGCCTCACACCTCAAAAGCATCAATTTTTCAGTGTTCAGGCTTCTTTATGGTCCAACTCTCACACCCATACATGATTATTGGAAATATCATAGCTTTGACTACAGACCTTTGTTGGCAAAATGATGTCACTCCTTTTAATATGTTGTCTATATTTGTCATAGTTTTTTCTTCCAAGGAGGATGCTTCTTTTAATTTCATGGCTTCAATCACCCTCTGCAGCCTAAGAAAATAAAATCTATCACTGTTTCCATTATTTTCCCATCTATGTGCCAAAAAGTGATGGAACCATATGCCATTATTTTAATTTTTGAATGTTGAGTTTGAAGCCAGATTTTTCACTCTCCTCTTTCAGCTTCATTAAGAGGTTCTTTAGTTCCTCTTCACTTTCTGCCATTAAGATGGTGTCATTTGCATATCTGAGGTTAGTGACATTTCTCTCAGCAATTTTGACTCCAGCTTGAGCTTCATCCAGCCTGGGAGTTCGAATGATGTACTCTGCATATTAGTTAAATAAGCAAGATTACAATATACAGTCTTGACATGGAACCCCAAAATATCACTCTGCTATTGTTGAAAACAGCACATTGTTCTAGTTTTAAATTTGCTGAAAGAGACCATATCTTAGTCTTACCATAATAAAATATAATAGGACCCTTAATGTTTTCAATAGTTAAATTTTAATCTTAGCACAATTATGTAATTTAAGAGTTACTATGCTCATGTGTTTTCAGATAAGATAAATGAGTTTCCGAAATTTTCATGAGCTTACCCGCTGTGGTAAATGTTCTCATCATCATCAGTTCACTTATTCAGTCATGTCCAAATCTTTGTGACCCCATGGATTTTAGGACAACAGGCTTCCCTGTCTATCACTGATTCCTGGAGTTTACTCAAACTCATGTCCATTGAGTCAGGGATGCCATCCAACCATCTCATACTCTGCCACCCCTTTCATCTACCTCCTTCAATGCTTCCCAGAATCACGGACTTTTCCAATGAGCCAGATCTTCGATTCATGTGGCCAATGTATTGGAATTTTAGCTTCAGTATAAGTCCTTCCAATGAATATTAAGGACTGATTTCCTTTAGGATTGACTGGTTGGGTCTCCTTGCAGTCCAAGGGACTCTCAAGAGGTTTTGAACATCAGTTCAAAAACATCAATTCTTGGTTGATCAGTTTTCTTTATAGTCCAACTCTCACATCTATTTATAACTCCTGGGAAAACCATAGCTTTGACTAGGTGGACCTTTGTTGGTAAAGTAATGTCTCTGCTTTTTAATATGCTGTCTAGGTTTGTCATAGCTTTTCTTCCAAGGAGCAAGCGCCTCTTAATTTCATGGCTTCAGTTACCATCTGCAGTGATTTTGGAGCCCAAGAAAATAAAGGCTCTCACTGTTTCCACTATTCCCCCATGTATTTACCATGAAGTGATGGGTCCGGATGCCATGACCTTTGTTTTCTGAATGCTAAATTTTAAGTCTGCTTTTCACTCTATTCTTTCACTTTATCAAGAGGCTCTTTAGTTCTTCACTTTCTGCCATCAAGGTGGTGTCATCTGCATATCTGAGTTTATTGATATTTCTCCCGGCAATCTTGATTCCAGCTGGTGCTTCATCCAGCCTGGTATTTCACATGACATATTATGCATATGAGTTAAATAAGCAGGGTGACAATATACAGCCTTCATGTACTCCTTTTCCTATTTGGATTCAGTCTGTTGTTCCATGTCCAGATGTTGTTCCATGTACAGATTTCTCAGGAGGTATGTCAGGTGGTCTGGTATTCCCATCTCTTTCAGAATTTTCCAGTTTGTGGTGGTCCACACAGTCAAGATCTTTGTCATAGTCAACAAAGCAGAAGTAGATTTTTTTTTTCTGGAAATCTCTCACTTTTTCTATGATCCAACAGATATTGGTAATTTGAACTCTGATTCCTCTGCCTTTTCCAAATTCAGCTTGAACATCTGGAAGTTCATGGTTCACGTACTGCTAAAGCCTGGCTTGGAGGATTTTGAGCATTACTTTGCTAGCGTGTGAAATGAGTGTAACTGCTCAGTAGTTTGAACATTCTTTGACATTGCCTTTCTTTCATATTGGAACGAAAAGTAATATTTTCCAGTTCTGTGGCTGCTGCTGAGTTCACCAAATTTGATAGCATATTGATTGCAGCACTTTCACAGCATCATCTTTTAGGTTTTGAAATAGCTCAACTGGAATTCATCACCTCCACTACCTTTGTTCATAGTGATGTTTCCTAGGGCCCGCTTGACTTTGAATTTCATGATGGCTGGCTCTAGGTGAGTGATCACACCTACGTGGTTATCTGGGTCGTGTGTGTGTGCAGTTCTTTTGTGTATTCTTGCTACCTCTTCTTAATACCTTCTGCTTCTTTTAGGTCCATACCGTTTCTGTCCTTTATTGAGCCCATCTTTGCATGAAATATTCCCTTGATATCTCTAATTTTATTGAAGAGATCTCTAGTCTTTCCCATTCTATTATTTTCCTCTATTTCTTTGCACTGATCACTGAGGAAGTCTTTCTTATCTCTCCTTGCTATTGTTTGGAACTCTGCATTCAAATGAGCATATTTTACCTTTTCTCCTTTGCCTTTAGCTTCTCTTCTTTTTTTAGCTATTTGTAAGTTCTCCTCAGACAACCATTTTGCATTAGCCAGCATTCAAGTAGTCACATGCAGCAATCTCAGATTTTTATTCATCTATTTATTTCTTCCTAAGCCATACAAACCTTGACAGTAAGGAAGAAATTATACTGTTTCTTTTGGGGAAACATAGAACAATTAACATACTATTGAATTTCAATTGTAAAAGTTTTGCACTGTATCTTCGAATGAGGATCTAGAGACCTAAGAGCAGAATTTCCAAAATGAGCCTTTCCACTAGTAAATACTTTGAATTATTTGCTCCTGTTTACTTAGGAAAGGCATTTCTCCGTCAAGAACAGTCTTAGAAATACTGTTATTTTTAAGTGAAGACAGTTAACATGAATATAATAGCCTGATCGGTGAAAATCATAAAATGAAATACTCAAGGCCATGTACATTTTGCTACATTACATTAAAAACACACTTCTACTGTAATCCCCTAGTAAACAAAAAAGAAGGCAGGAAGAATGTAAACAAATATTTTTATTAAATACTATATTATTTTATTGATTTTATAATGTTCATACAATTAATAAATATTTATTATATAATTTTGCATAAAAAATAAAAAAATGCATAAATCTTGCCTAAAATACTAGATAGAAATAAGCATTAATTTCATGAATAATGCTTTACTGAAGTCTTCAAATTTTTTTCAAAAGTCTGAGATTATGCTGTATATGCACTTTTGTAGGTTGTTTTATCCCAGCACCAGTGGATTTTCCAAGGAGTCATCTGTTCACATCTGATAACCAAAATGCTTTCCCGGGAAAGACTGAGGGTGTGTTGTGGTCCTTTAATGGACCGGAACTTGGTGGTGCAGAGTCAATGGTAAGAAAGTAAAAGAAAGAAAGAAAGAGGCTGATATTCTCTGGTTTACACAGAAGACCAATAAAACTCTAGGACAAAGAGTTTGCACTGCTTATGTAGGCTCAGGGTGCCCTCTCATGGAGGTCTTGAAAGCCCAGGCAAGTAAGGAAGCACGGAGGGCCTCTTTGCTCCAGAGAACTAACCTGAAGGAGAAAGAGAGAGAGAGAGAGAGAGAGATGAAGAAAGACATGGGGACCTGAGCTCTGATGGAACAAGGGTGTTTTATTCAACATAGTGTTGGTATATACACTGTCTTACAAGATAACCTTTTCAGCAAAGATAAGGATCAAAAATCTTACAAATTACCAAGGAAACTTAAGGCTCAAAGAGAGAGGGTTGTAAATAATCACTTTCCATATCAGAAAGGAAGAGGGTCGTAAATAGTTACTTTTCACATTTACTTTTCACTGTATGGAGAAGCTAACAAAGGAAATGCATGCATTCCTGAGTCCCCAGGAGTGGCTACCAGCTCCTCTTAATACTTGAATATTCAAGGATTAATAAGGAAAAGAGAAATTATGACAGATCAGCACACAGGAAGCCTCCTGTTAAATGCTTCCTAACAAAGGTGGAAGCAGAAGAGGATGTCAGAGGATGAAATGGCTGGATGGCATTACCAATGCAATGGACATAAACCTTGGCAAACTTCAGGAGATGGTGAGGGACAGAGAGGTCTGGCATTCAGGAGTCCATGGTGTCTCAAAGAGTTGGACAAGATTGGGTGACTGAATAAAAAAAGCTTTGGTTTTTAATTGCTAATATAAATCGAGAATTTTTTTTCTCTTTGTTATATATTCTTCTAAAGAATTATTTCTAATATTTGTCTATTAAAGTATTGTATGTATAATGTAATTTAACCAATTCCTTCTTATTAGTCATTGTGAAAACTAATATTTCATGAAATATTATTAAATTAAACTGTGGTAATTTTTTTTTGATAAATGATTGATGAGGAATTCATTGCCAAAAATGTTGAAGTACTCTTTTCGAAAGAGTTGTGACATATTTTATCACACACATAATACATTACAGACCTTATAAAGTAATGTCTGTTGCATGTGTGTTAGCCTATATAGACTTTCCAGTACTAGATATTTTCATTAAAATAGTTTTGAAAAGATGACAGCTGAAAGTTCTACCTAATGTCAGAATACATTATATTCACTTAACATTGAGGCTGGTTATTATGTGCATATGTATATAAAATCAGATCTAATACTTTGACAAACACAGTTAAAAAAAAAAACAGAGATCACTTTTCCAACAAAGGTCCATTCAGTCAAAGCTATGGTTTTTCCAAGAGTCATGTACAAATGTGAGAGTTGGGCCGTAAAGAAGTCTGAGCACTGAAGAATTGATGCCTTTGAATTGTGATGCTGGATAAGACTTTTGAGAGTGACTTGGACACCAAAGAAATCAAACCAGTCAATCCTAAAGGAAATCAATCCTGAATATTCATTGGATGGACTGATCCTGAAGCTGAAGCTCCAATAGTTTGACCACCTTATGTGAAGAGCCCATTCATTGGAGAAGACCCTAATGCTGGAAAGACTAAAAGCAGGAGGAGAAGTGGATGAAAGAGGATGAAATGATTGGATGGCATTGTTGATTCAAGGGACCTGAGTTTGAGCAAACTACAGGAGATAGTGAAGGACAGGGAAGCCTGGCGTGCTGAAGTCCATGGGGTTGCAAAGAGCTCGACATGACTGAGCAACTGAACAGCAAAACAATGCATATATACACATTTATTTTTATTGGCCATTTTTAAAATTTGTCCATTGAAATTTTCATTTAAAAAAAAAAACAGAAATGTTTATCTTCTTATACGGCTTCAAAAAGCTGCTACCCCGTGTCCAAGGTCAGGAGCAGTGGCCGAGAGGAGATACCCCAATCCAAAGTAACAGAAACCCCAGTAAGAGAGTAGGCTCTGAGAGAGGGCCTCAGAGGGCAGACAGATTAAAACCACAATCACAGAAAACTAACCAATCTGATCACATCAACCACAGCCTTGTCTAACTCAATGAAACTAAGCCATGCCATGTAGGGCCACTCAAAACAGATGGGTCATGGTGGAGAGTTCTGACAAAATGTGGTCCCCTGGAGAAGAGAAAGGCAAACCACTTCAGTATTCTTGCCTTGAGAACCCAATGAACAGTATGAAAGGAAAAAAGATAGAACACTGAAAGATGAACTCCCCAGGTTGGTAGGTGCCCAATATGCTACTGGAGATCAGTGGAAAAATAACTGCAGAAAGAATGAAGGGTCAGAGTTGAAGCAAAAACAACAGCCAGTTGTGGATGTGACTGGTGATAGAAGCAAGGTCCGATGCTGTGGAGAGCAATATTGCATAGGAACCTGGAATGTTAGGTCCATGAATCAAGGCAAATTGGGGAAGTGGTCAAAAAGGAGATGGCAAGAATGAACATTGACATTCTTGGAATTAGTGAACTAAGATGGACTGGAATGGGTGAATTTAACTCAGATGACCATTATATCTACTACTGTGTGCAGGAATCCCTTAGAAGAAATGGGGTAACCATCATAGTCAATGAAAGAGTTCAAAATGTAGTATGTGAATGTAATCTCAAAAACGACAGAATCTCTGTTTGTTTCCAAGGCAAACCATTTAATATCACAGTATTCCAAGTCTATGTCCCGAAAAGTAAGGCTAAAGAAGTTGAAGTTGAACAGTTCTATGAAGACCTAAAGACTTTTTAGAACTAACACCTAAAAAAGATGCCCTTTTCATTATAGGGAACTGGAATACAAAAGTAGGAAGTCAAGAAACATCTGAAGTAATAGGCAGATTTTGCCTTGGAGTACTGAATGAACCAGGGCAAAGTCTAATACAGTTTTGCCAAGAGAACACACTAGTCATAGCAAACACCCTCTTCCAACAACACAAGAGAAGACTGTTGCAAAAACAAGACTGGGAACTGACTGTGGCTCAGATCATGAACTCCTTACTGCCAAGTTCAGACTGAAATTGAAGAAAGTGGGGAAAAACATTAGACCATTAAGGTATGATCTAAATCAAATCCCTTATGATTATACAGTGGAAGTAAGAAATAGATTTAAGGGACTAGATTTGATAGACAGAATGCTTGATGAACTATGGACAGAGGTTCATGACATTGTATAGGAGACAGGGACAAGACCATCCCCAAGAAAAAGAAATGAAAAACAAACAAACAAAAAAACAAAGTGGCTGTCTGAAGAGACCTTACCAATTGCTGTGAAAGAAGAGAGTGAAAAGCAAAGGAGAAAAGGAAAGATATACCCATTTGAATGCAGAGTTCCAAAGAATAGCAACGAGAAGTAAGAAAGACTTCCTCAGTGATCAGTGCAAAGAAATAGAGGAAAATAATAGAATGGGAAAGACTAGCGATCTCTTCAAGAAAATTAGAGATATCAAGGGAATATTTCATGCAGAGGTGGGTTCAATAAAGGACAGAAATGGTATGGACCTAACAGAAGCAGAAGATCTTAAGAAGAGATGGTAAGAATACACAGAAGAACTGTACAAAAAAGATCTTCATGACCCAGATAATCACGATGGTGTGATTACTCACGTAGAGCCAGACATCCTGGAATGTGAATGAAGTCAAGGGGGCCTTAAGAAGCATCAACACAAACAAAGTTAGTGGAGGTAATGGGATTCCAGGTGAGCTATTTCAAATCCCAAAAGATGATGCTGTGGAAGAGCTGCACTCAGCATGCCAACAAAGCTAGAAAACTCAACAGTGTCTACCGGACTGGAAAAAGTCAGTTTTCATTTGCATCGCAAAGAAAGGCAATACCAAAGAATGCTCAAACTACCGCACAATTGCACTCATCTCACACACTAGCAAAGTAATGCTCAAAATTCTCCAAGCCAGGATTCAGCTATGTGTGAATCATGAACTTCCAGATGTTCAAGCTGGTTTTAGAAAAGGCAGAGGAACCAGAGATCAAATTGCCAAGATCCACTGGATCATTGATAAAGCTAGAGGTTCCAGAATAACGTATATTTCTGTTTTATTGACTATGCCAAAGCCTTTGACTGTGTGGATCACAATAAACTGCAAAATTCTGAAAGATATGTAAATACCAGACCACGTGACTTGCCTCTTGAGAAACCTGTATGCAGATCAGGAAGCAACAGTTAGAATTGGACATGGTACAACAGACTGGATCCAAATTGGAAGAGAAGTACGTCAAGGCTGTATATTGTCACCCTGCTTATTTAACTTATATATAGAGTACATAATGAGAAACGCTGGGCCAGATGAAGCACAAGCTGGAATCAGGATTGCTGGGAGAAATATCCATAGCCTCAGATATGCAGACGGCATCACCCTTATGGCAGAAAGTGAAGAACTAAAGAGTTCTTGACGAAAGTGAAAGAAGAGAGTGAAAAAGTTGTCTTAAAGCTCACCATTCAGAAAACTAAGATCATGGCACCCGGTCCGATTACTTCATGGCAAATAGATGGGGAAACAGTGGAAACAGTGGCTGACTTTATTTTGGGGGGCTCCAAAGTCACCACAGATGGTGATTGCAGCCATGAATTAAAAAAAAAAAAAAAAAACTCCTTGGAAGGAAAGTTATGACCAACCTAGACAGCATATTAAAAAGCAGAGACATTGCTTTGCCAACAAGAGTCCATCTAGTCAAGGTTATGGTTTTTCCAGTAGTCATGTATGGATGTGAGAGTTGGATTATAAGGAAAGCTGAGTGCCAAAGAATTGATGCTTTTTAACTGTGGTATTGCAGAAGCCTCTTGAGAGTCCCTTGGACTGCAAGGAGATCCAACCCATTTCATCCTAAAGGAGGTCAGTCTTGGGTGTTCATTGGAGGAACTGCTGTTGAAGCTGAAACTCCAATACTTTAGCCACTTGATGTGAAGAGCTGACTCATTTGAAAAGACCCTGATGCTGGGAAAGATTGAGGGTAGAAGGAAAAGGGGATGAGAGAGAGTGAGATGGTTGGATGGCATCACTGATCCAATGGACATGAGTTTGGGTAAACTCAGGGAGTTGGTGATGGACAGGGAGGTCTGGTGTGCTGCAGTCCATGGGTTCGCAAAGATTTGGTCATGACTGAGCAACTGAATTTAACTGAACTGAACTGAAAAAGCTGGTTATATATTAGAAAAAATGCTCCTTGGATTGTCTTTATATTGCAAATATTTCTTTATTTTATTTTTTTAAATTTGCTTTCATGTATTAATGCATTATTTTTTCTTGTTTTAACTCTTAAAGTTTTTTTTTTTTTGGAATGATACACAAATATACAGGACTACACAAACATACACAGATGAATTAAAAAAATTGCATTTTTGATGTCCATAATATTACCTGAACGTTGTCCATAACATTCCTTATTATTTTTTGTCTGTAAAATATGTAGTGATGTCACCTCAATTATTCCCATAATTGATAACTTGTGATTTCTCTTTCTTTCATTTTTTCCTGATATCTGTTTTTGTGGTTTCATCAATTTTATTCATCTTATCAAAGAGTTAGGTTTGGTTTCAAAATGCAAGCACTAGAGGGAACATTAATGGATTAATAGTATATGTAATATAATACCAGTAAACACATACACTCAGCTGCACCACATACCAAATAACAGCACAGTTCTATAAAAATACTTGGGTTTGTTATTTATTTATTTATTTCTAAAAGAGTTTTTTTTGTGCCATAATTCATGTACCATACATTGCATCCATTCAAAGTGTACAATTCAATGTTTCATTTTGTTTTTGTATTTTCACAGATACATGCAATCAATTTTGTTTTGTTTTATATTTTTTAAGATTATAGTATAGGTGTTTTACATGCTGTATCAGTTTCTGTTATACAGCAAAATGAATCAACTATATGTATTTATCCCCACTTTTCTTAAATTTCCTTCCCATTTAGGACACCACAAAACACTGAGTTCCCTGTGCTATACCTAAAGTTCCCGTTAGTTATCTATTTTATACATGAATGTGAAAGTGACAGTGTTATTTACTCAGTTGTGTCTGACTCTTTGTGACCCCATGGACTGTAGCCTGTCAGACTCCTCTGTCTTGGAATTCTTCAGGCAAGAATACTAGAATGAGTTGCCATTTCTTTCTCCAGGGAATCTTCCCAGCCCAGGGATCAAACCTGGGTGGGTCTCTAACATTGCAGGCAGATTCTTTACCATTTGGGCCACTAGAGCAGCCTGTTTTATACATAGCACTGTATATATGTCAACTCAAATCTCCTAATTTCTCCCATCCCCTCTAACTCATATATTTGTTCTGTACACGTTTCTATTTCTACTTTGCAAATAAAATCATCTATACATTTTTTTTCTAAATTCCACATATATATGTTAATATGCTATATTTGTTTTTTTCTCTATCTGGATTCACTTTACATGTCGGTCTCTAGGTCCATCCACATCTCTGCAAAAGACACAATATTTGTTGCCTTTAATGGTTGAGTAATATTAAATTGAATATATGTACTGCATCTTCTGTATCCATTCTTCTTTTGATAGACATTTAGGTTGTTTCCATGTTCTGGTTATTGTGAATATTACTTCAAGAAACACTTGGGTGCATGCAGCTTTTTGAATTATAATTTTCTCTGGGTATATGTCCAGGAGCAGGATTGCTGGGTTATATGGTAGCTCTATTTTTAGCTTTTTAAGGAACAGCCACACTGTTCTCCATAGAGGCTGTAGCAATTTACATTCCCACCAATGGTGTAAGATGATTCCATTTTCTCCACATCCTCTCCAGCATTTATTGTTTGTAAATTTTTGATATGATCATTCTGAGAAATGTGACGTGATACCTTATTGTAGTTTTGATTTGCATTTCTCTAATAATTAGAAATGTTAAATATTTCTTCATGTGTTTGTTGGCCACCTATATGTCTGCTTTGGAGAAATGTCTATTTAGGTCTTCACCCATTGTTTGATTCAATTGATTTCTTTTTTGATATTGAGCTGTTTGTATATTTTGGAGATCAATCTCTTGTCAATTGCTTTGTTTGCAAATATTTCCTCCCATTCTGAGGGTTGTTTTTTCATCTTGTTTGTGGATTTCTTTGGTGTACAAAAGCTTTTAAGTTTAATTAGGTCTCATTTGTCTATTTTTATTTTCATTACTCTAGGAAGTGGATCAAAAAAGTCTTTGTGTTGTGTATGTCAGAGTGTTTTTCCTATGTTTTCCTCTAAAAGTTTTATAGTGTCCTTATTTACATTTAGGCATTTAATCAATTGTGTGTGTGTGTGTGGTTTTAGGAAGTGTTCTAATTTTGTTCTTTTATGTGTAGCTGTCCAGTTTTCACAACATACTTATTGAAGAGGCTGTCTTTTCTCCCTTTCTCCTTTCTCATAAATTAGGTGACCTTGGGTGGGTGGGTTTGTTTCTGGGCTTTCTATCCTATGCTGTTGATCTATTTTTTTTTCTCCTGTTTTTGTGCTCGTACCATACTGTCTTAATTACTGCAGCTTTGTAGTATCATCTGAAATCAAGGAGCCTGATTCATCCAGCTGTGTTTTTCTTTCTCAAGATAGCTTTGGCTATTCGGGGTCTTTTGTATTTCCATACAAATTGTATGTTTTTTTATTCTAATTCTGTGAAAAATGCCATTGCTAATTTGATAGGATTGCATTGAAACTATGGGTTGCTTTGGGTATTATAGTCATTTTCTCATTATTGATCCTTTTAATCCCAGAACATGATATATCATTTCATCTGTGTCATTTTGATTTCTTTCATCAGTATCTTATAGCTTTTTTCTACTGGTATAGGGCTTTTTTTTAAAAGAAATGATTGATGGAAAGGCAAGGCATGGGTGGCAAGGGCCTAAGTGGTGACCACAAGGGTGGTGGAGACAAAGCAGGCCACAAGGAAGCCACACAGGCAGTCCAGCTGAGCCATGGGTGTCACTGCTGGGAAGATCACTCGGAGCTAGGCAGACAGTGGGTAGCTGTACATCTTGGAAGAAACATAATCCTGCTCAAGGAGTATGGGGTCATCCTACCTATGTCTGTAGAAGAATATCAAGTAGGGCAGCTGTATTCCATGGCTGAGGCAATTGGAAATGAAATGGGAGGTGGTGACAATGTGAAGGTCTTGGCAAACAAGACCTATGAAAAGGACAGTGAGAAAGGCCACTACACACACACCCACAAGGTCTACCACTTACAGAGCAAATTGTCCATGTTTATTCAAATGCTGGTCCAAGAGGGAACTCTGAATATAAATGGAAAAGCCTGGCATGCTAACTCTTATTGCAGACCTGTTAATACAAGTGAATACATGAAAGAAATCTTTTTGATTAAAGTTGAAACCTGGCAAAAACCAGATCTTGGCACCCAGGAGAATGTACATTAACTGGAGACTCAGATGTGGAAGCCATTATATAGACATTTTAGTTCGAAACAAAGTACTTAGTAAGCATTACAAAGCAGAAGAAGACCCAGAATAATTTAAATCTTTCAAAACACGCCTAGGACTCTTGGGCCCTAATTGGAAGCAAGAACTTATAAAGCAGAGAGATATTCCATACTTGTATGCATACGAACTGGATTCTGTAAAATTCAAGTGGAGGGGTGTTGGTGCTTGCAGAATAAAGAGGAAAAACTTAATAAAAAGCAATAGTCATATCTGTTTACAACAAACAGACGTCTATTTGGTCTGCTCAATAAGTGGGTTGACCTGACTATGGACAACATTCAAAGGATGGAAGAAGAAAGGAAGAGACAGCCAGGTGAGATGAGAGAGAAGGATCCAGTGAAAGGAACGATGGCAGATGACTAAATCCATCCCTCCTCTTTCTGTACCTTTTGCAAGACAGATGTCGACAGGAAGGCACAACAGCTCCACCCTCCCAAGTGACAGAGGATGCAGAGTCAGCCTTTCTGCGCCCATCATCCAGGCAACTTTATTATTTTTTTTTTTTTAGACTGTAAAATTCTCTGCAGATTTATTTCCTTGATATTAAAATTACATTTGACAGTGGCAAAGAATTTCACATTTTGTGCATTTCTTTGGTCACCTTTTTGCAACTTTAAATCCTTTACTGTAGCTAACTCCAAATGCCACTTAATATTGTGAACAATTAGGCCGTCTAGTGTTATGAAACCCCTGTGTCCGGGATCCTGCACCTCTGAGATATGTGCCTATATTTACAGTTCCTCCCTTTTCAATCAGTGTGTTCTCAACACATATATGTGCCCACCTCTTTATTTCCAAGTGGCATATTTGTTTATTTAATGTGATGACTCTTTTTTAAATTACTTTAATTGGCAGATAATTATTTTACAGTTTTGCGATGGTTCTTGCCATGAATCAGCCACAGGTACACATATGTTCCTCTATCTTGAAGCCCCCTCCCACCTGCCTCCCCAACCTACGCCTCTGGGTTGCCTCAGAGCACTGGCTTTGGGTGCCCTGCTTCAAGCATTGAACTTGTACTGACCATCTGTTTTACATATGATAATGTACATGTTTCATTGTTATTCTCTCAAGTCACCCCACCCTCACCTTACCCCACTGAGTTCAAAATGTGTTCTTATTGTCTGTGTCTCTTTTGGTGCCCTGCATTTAGAATCATTGGTACTGTCATTCTAAATTCCATGTATATATGTTAATATATAGTATTTGTCTTTCTCTTTCTGACTTGCTTCATTCTGTATAATAGGCTCCAGTTTCATCCCCCTTATTAGAACTGACTCAACTGCATTCCTTTTATAACTGAGTAATATTCATTTTGTATATGTATCACAACTTCCTTACCCATTCATCTCCCAATGGACATCTAGGTTTTTTCCATGTCCTAGCTATTGCAAACAGTGATGCAATGAACATTGGGGTACAAATGTCTCTTTCAATTATGCTTTCTTTGGAGTATAACCCCAGCAGTGGGATTTCTGGGTTAAATGGCAGTTCTATTCCCATTTTTTTAAGGAATCTCCATACTGTTCTCTATATCAGTTTGCATTCCCACCAACAGTGTAAGAGGGTTCCCTCTTCTCCTCATGTTCTCCAGCATTTATTGTTGACAGAATTTTTGATGATGGCCACTCTGACAGGCATGAGATAATAACTCAATGTGGTTTCAGTTTGCACTTATCTAATAATGAGTGATGTTGAGCATCTTTTCATGTGTTTTTTGGCCGTCTGTATATCTTCTTTGGGGAGATGTCTGTTTAGGTCTTTTTCCCACTTTTTGATTGGGTTGTTCATTTTCCTGGTATTGAGGTGCATGAGCTGCTTGTATATTTTGGAGGTTAATTCCTTGTCAATTGTTTCATTTGCTATTATTTTCTCCCATTCTGAGGGGTGTCTTTTCACTTTGCTTATAGTTTCTTTCATTGTGCAAAAGCTTTTAAATTTAATCAGGTCCCATTTGTTTATTTTTCTTTTTATTTCCATTACTCTGGGAGGTGGGTCATAAAGGATCTTGGTTCATTTACATCAGAGAGTGCTTTGCCTATGTTTTCCTCTAAGGGTTTTAGTTTTTGGTTTTACATTTAGGTCTTTAATCCATTTTGAGTTTATTTTTGTGCATGGAGTTAGAAAGTGTTCTAGTTTCATTCTTTTACAGGGAGTTGACCATTTTTCCTAGCACCACTTGCTGAAGAGACTGAAAGTTTGTTGCTGAACCATGAAAAGATGCTGGGATTCTTGGCCTCCGGAGGAGAAGAATTCAATCCGGGGACAGAGACAAGGCTTGATCACTCAGAGCTTTTGTGTACTAAAGTTTTCTTAAAGTATAAAGGAGATAGAGAAAGCTCCTGACATAGGCATCAGAAGGGGGAAGAAAGTGTACCCCCTTGCTAGCGTTAGCAGTGGAGTTATATACTCTCCAATTAGTTATTACACTGAATCAAAAGAATGTCTGGAGGTTGTAAAGACCTCGCTAGACCTACTCCCATAATTTACATTTTAAGATAACAGGATTAACCAGAAATTTTTTTCCAGAGACTGTCCTCAAGCAGGATACATTACTGTTACATAATCCTAAGGAATGTAGAGGGAAAAAAGAAAAAAAAAAGTTGTTCTTTCTTCCTCCTTGAGAATTCCAGACCCCTCTCTCCTTGGAGACCCCTGGACTTCTTATCAACCTGCTTAGATTGATAATGACTCTTTCATTCCCCCCCTTTTGTTTTAGGAGAATTATGTTGCCAAGGGAAAGGGGCATCATTTTCGTTCCATAAATACTTCCTGATGTTTAAGGGCTTGGCCTCTAAATTGTTGAGGCAACATATTCTCCTAACCCTCACATTGAGACTCTCTGATCTAGGGGCACCAAGTAATATTTAGAAGGAGCTTGGACAACCATTTGTAACTTAAAAGCCTTCATAAGACTAGAAACAAATCCAATTACACAGTTACAGATGCAAGGCAAAATAGTCATTCAGTTCAGTTGCTCAGTCGTGTCCGACTCTTTGCGACCCCATGAATTGCAGCACACCAGGCCTCTCTGTCCATCACCAACTCCCGGAGTCTACCCAAACCCATGTCCATTGAGTCGGTGATGCCATCCAACCATTTTATCCTCTGTCGTCCCCTTCTCCTCCTGTCCACAATCCTACACAGCATTAGGGTCTTTTCCAATGAGTCAACCCTTCGCATGAGGTCGCCAAAGTATTGGAGTTTCAGCTTCAACAACACTCCTTCCAATGAACACCCAGGATTGATCTCTTTTAGGATGGATTGAATGGATCTCCTTGCAGTCCAAGGGACTCTCAAGAGTCTTCTCCAACACCACAGTTCAAAAGCATCAATTCTGCGGCGCTCAGCTTTCTTCACCGTCCAACTCTCACATCCATACATGACCACTGGAAAAACCACAGCCTTGACTAGATGGACTTTTGTTGGCAAAGTAATGTCTCTGCTTTTAAATATGCTATCTAGGTTGGCCACAACCTTCCTTCCAAGGAGTAAGCATCTTTTAATTTCATGGCTGCAATAGCAGTGATATTGGAGCCCGCAAAAAGAAAGTCTGACACTGTTTCCACTGTTTCCCCATCTATTTTACATGAAGTGATGGGACCAGATGCCATGATCTTGGTTTTCTGAACGTTGCGCTTTAAAAAGCCAACTTTTTTACTCTTCTCTTTCACTTTCATCAAGAGGCTCTTTAGTTCTTCACTTTCTGCCATAAGGGTGATGTCGTCCGCATATCTGAGGTTATTGATATTTCTCCCAGCAATCTTGATTCCAGCTTGTGTTTCTTCCAGCCCAGCGTTTCTCATGATGTACTCTGCATATAAGTTAAATAAGCAGGGTGACAATATACAGCCTTGACGTACACCTTTTCCTATTTGGAACCAGTTTGTTGTTCCATGTCCAGTTCTAACTGTTGCTTCCTGACCTGCATACAGGTTTCTCAAGAGACAGGTCAGATGGTCTGGTATTCCCATCTCTTTCAGGATTTTCCACAGCTTATTGTGATCCACACAGTCAAAGGCTTTGGCATAGTCAATAAAGCAGAAATAGATGTTTTTCTGAAACTCTCTTGCTTTTTCGATGATCCAGCGGATATTGACAACTTGATCTCTGGTTCCTCTGCCTTTCCTAAAACCAGCTTGAACATCTGGAAGTTCACGGTTCACGTATTGCTGAAGCCTGGCTTGGAGAATTTTGAGCATTACTTTACTAGCATGTGAGATGAGTGCAAATGTGCGGTCGTTTGAGCATTCTTTGGCATTGCCTTTCTTTGGCATTGGAATGAAAACTGAGCTTTTCCAGTCCTGTGGCCACTGCTGAGTTTTCCAAATTTGCTAGCATATCGAGTACAGCACTTTCACAGCATCACCTTTGAGGATTTGAAATAGCTCAACTGGAATTCCATCACCTCCACTAGCTTTATTCGTAGTGATGCTTTCTAAGGCCCACTTGACTTCACATTCCAGGATGTCTGGCTCTAGGTGAGTGATCACACCATCGTGATTATCTGGGACATGAAGATCTTTTTTGTACAGTTCTTCTGTGTATTCTTGCCACCTCTTCTTAATATCTTCTGCTTCTGTTAGGTCCATACCATTTCTGTCCTTTATCGAGCCTATCTTTGCATGAAATATTCCTTTGGTATCTCTAATTTTCTTGAAGAGATCTCTAGTTTTCCCATTCTGTTGTTTTCCTCTATTTCTTTGCATTGATCACTGAGGAAGGCTTTCTTATCTCTCCTTGCTATTCCTTGGAACTCTGCATTCAGATGGGACTATCTTTCCTTTTCTCCTTTGCTTTTTGCTTCTCTTTTCTTCCCAGCAATCTGTAAGGCCTCCTCAGACAGCCATTTTGCTTTTTTGCATTTCTTTTCCATGGGGATTGTCTTGATCCCTGTCTCCTGGACAATGTCACGGACCTCTGTCCATAGTTCATCAGGCACTCTGTCTATCAGATCTAGTCCCTTAAATCTATTTGTCACTTCTACTGTATACTCATAAGGGTTTTGATCTAGGTCATACCTGAATGGACTAGTGGTTTTCCCTACTTTCTTCAATTTAAGTCTGAATTTGGCAATAAGCAGTTCATGATCTGAGCCACAGTCTGCTCCTGGTCTTGTTTTTGCTGACTGCATAGAGCTTCTCCATCTTTGTCTGCAAAGAATATAATCAATCTTATTTTGGTGTTGACCATCTGGTGATGTCCACGTGTAGAGTCTTCTCTTGTGTTGTTGGAAATGGGTGTTTCCTATTACCGGTGCGTTCTCTTGGGAAAACTCTATTAGCTTTTGCCCTGCTTCATTCTGTACTCCAAGGCCTAATTTGCCTGTTACGCGAGGTGTTTCTTGACTTCCTACTTTTGCGTTCCAGTCCCCTATAATGAAAAGGACATCTTTTTTGGGTGTTCGTTCTAGAAGGTCTTGTAAGTCTTCATAGAGCCATTCAACTTCAGCTTCTTTGGTGTTACTCGACGGTGCATAGACTTGGATTACTGTGATATTGAATGGTTTGCCTTGGAAACGAACAGAGGTCATTCTATCGTTTTTGAGATTGCATCCAAGTACTGCCTTTCAGCCTCTTTTGTTGACCATGATGGCTACTCCATTTCTTCTAAGGGATTCTTGCCCACAGGAGTAGATATAATGGTCATCTGAGTGAAATTCACCCATTCCAGTCCATATTAGTTCGCTGATTCCTAAATTTTGACGTTCACTCTTGCCATCTCCTGTTTGACCACTTCCAATTTGCCTTGATTCATGGACCTAACATTCCAGGTTCCTATGCAATATTGCTCTTTACAGCATCGGACTTTGCTTCTATCACCAGTCACATCCACAGCTGGGTATCGTTTTTGGTTTGGCTCCATCCCATCATGCTTTCTGGAGTTATTTCTCCACTGATCTCTATTAGCATATTGGGCACCTACTGACATGGCGAGTTCATCTTTCAGTGTCCTATCTTTTTGCCTTTTCATACTGTTCATGGGGTTCTCAAGGCAAGAACACTTAAATGGTTTGCCATGCCTTTCTCCAGTGGATCACATTCTGTCAGACCTCTCCATCATGACCCATTCGTCTTGGGTGACCCCACACGGCATGGCTTAGTTTCATTGAGATAGACAAGGCTGTGGTCCGTGTGATCAGATTAGCTAGTTTTCTGTAATTTTAGTTTCAGTGTGTCTGCCCTCTGATGCTCTCTCACAACATTTACCATCTTACTTGAGTTTCTCTTACCTTGGACGTGGGGTATTTCTTCACGGCTGCTCCAGCAAAGTGCAGCCATTTCTCCTTACCTTGGACAATGGGTATCTACTCACGACAGTCCCTCCTGACCTTGAATGTGGAGTAACTCCTCTCGGCTCTCCTGTGCCCATGCAGCCCCTGCTCCTTGGGCCTTGGGTAATTCCTCTCGCCGCAACCCCCAGCCCCCGGCCCGGCCTAGCTCCTCTCGGCCAGGCTTCTGCATGGAGCCATCGCAGCCACCTTGCTAAAACAAGTTAAAATCAAAATTAAAAGTCATATTATGTCCATAGTTACACCAGTCCAACTTAAGATTGTTAGATGTCATCAGTTTAAGAAGAGGCATCACATATAATTGTTGTTGAAGGTAATTCCCAGACTTGGAGAAAGGGTTTTCCTTGAAGTGGAGATGTCCACCACGAGAAGCCTTCCACTGATGAAGAGAGAAGTGTGCTGCAGACCCAGCAGTTAGACTGATTATGAAATGCAGCGTAGGAGTGAGCTCAAGATAGGACGCCATTGTCTTTAGGATCAAATGGAAGACTGAGGATTTTTGGAGTCAGCAGAAGTAGGCTCACATAGATTATCAGGCCCATCTGAAAAGTGCAAAGTCAGAGCATAGAAAGTAAAGACATAAAATGAAATCAGTTAGTTCTGGTCAGGGTGCCACCTCTTAATTCAAATGTGATGTACCCACGAATCAATTTCTGGCAATTTGACAGCTGTGGGAAAAGAAAGAATAACCTGCTAAGGGCCTTCACAGAGGGGGTCAAGGGATGGGCCCCCAGACCCCAATGTTTTTATGAGGATCTCAGTTCCTGGCTCAAATAGAGGCTTGCTGGACTCAGAGGCTGGGTCAGGAGTCATCTCCCAGAGTGCTGTTGATGCCTGTTGAAAAGCTGAGAGCTGAGTTACACAATTAATTAATTCCAAGGCTTCAGGGTCTATAACAATGTCTGTGCATAAGAAAGGCCTTCCATAAATACATTCAGAGGGGGACAGTCCCTCCTTTTGTGGGGCAGTCTGAGCCCTCATTAAAGCTATGGGTAGGACCTTAGTCCAAATGTTCTGTATCTCTTGAGTTAATTTGAACAGATGTCTTTTGATAATATCATTAGCTTTATCAACCTTTCCTGAGGATTGGGGTCTCCAGGAACAGTGTAAGTGATATTTTATTCTTAGAGCTTTCAGTTCAGTTCAGTTCAGTCGCTCAGTTGTGTCCGACTCTTTGCAACCCCATGAATTGCAGCATGCCAGGGCTCTCTGTCCATCACCAACTCCCAGAGTCTACCCAAACCCATGTCCATCGAGTCAGTGATGCCATCCAACCATCTCATCCTCTGTTGTCCCCTTCTCCTGCACCCAATCCTACCCAGCATTAGGGTCTTTTCCAATGAGTCAACCCTTCGCATGAGGTGGCCAAAGTATTGGAGTTTCAGCTTCAACATCAGACCTTCCAATGAACACCCAGGATTGATCTCTTTTAGGATGGATTGATTGGATCTCCTTGCAGTCCAAGGGACTCTCAAGAGTCTTCTCCAACACCACAGTTCAAAAGCATCAATTCTGTGGCGCTCAGCTTTCTTCACCGTCCAACTCTCACATCCATACATGACCACTGGAAAAACCATAGTCTTGACTAGACGGACCTTTGTTGGCAAAGTAATTTCTCTGCTTTTAAACATGCTATCTAGGTTGGCCATAACCTTCCTTCCAAGTAGTAAGCGTCTTTTAATTTCATGGCTGAAGTCACCATGAGCAGTGATTCTGGAGCCCAAAAAAGTGAAGTCTGACACTGTTTCCCCATCTATTTCCCATGGAGTAATGGGACCAGATGCCATGATCTTAGTTTTCTGAACGTTGAGCTTTAAGCCAACTTTTTCACTCTCCTTTTTCACTTTCATCAAGAGGCTCTTTAGTTCTTCTTCACTTTCTGCCATAAGGGTGGTGTCATCTGCATATCTGAGGTTATTGATATTTCTCCCGGCAATCTTGATTCCAGCTTGTGTTTCTTCCAGCCCAGCATTTCTCATGATGTACTCTGCATATAAGTTAAATAAGCAGGGTGACAATATACAGCCTTGGCATACTCCTTTTCCTATTTGGAACCAGTCTGTTGTTCCATGTCCAGTTCTCACTGTTGCTTCCTGACCTGCATACAAGTTTCTCAAGAGACAGGTCAGATGGTCTGGTATTCCCATCTCTTTCAGAATTTTCCACAGTTTATTGTGATCCACACAGTCAAAGGCTTTGCCATAGTCAATAAGGCAGAAATAGATGTTTTTCTGGAACTCTCTTGCTTTTTCGATGATCCAGCAGATGTTGACAATTTGATCTCTGATTCCTCTGCCTTTCCTAAAACCAACTTGAACATCTGGAATTTCACGGTTCACATATTGCTGAAGCCTGGCTTGGAGAATTTTGAGCATTACTTTACTAGCATGTGAGATGAGTGCAAATGTGCGGTCGTTTGAGCATTCTTTGGCATTGCCTTTCTTTGGGATTGGAACGAAAACTGACCTTTTCCAGTCCTGTGGCCACTGCTGAGTTTTCCAAATTTGCTAGCATATCGAGTGCAGCACTTTCACAGCATCACCTTTGAGGATTTGAAATAGCTCAACTGGAATTCCATCACCTCCACTAGCTTTGTTCGTAGTGATGTTTTCTAAGGCCCACTTGACTTCACATTCCAGGATGTCTGGCTCTAGGTGAGTGATCACACCATCGTGATTATCTGGGTCATGAAGATCTTTTTTGTACAGTTCTTCTGTGTATTCTTGCCACCTCTTCTTAATATCTTCTGCTTCTGTTAGGTCCATACCATTTCTGTCCTTTATTGAGCCTATCTTTGCATGAAATGTTCCCTTGGTATCTCTAATTTTCTTGAAGAGTTCTCTCGTCTTTCCCAATCTGTTGTTTTCCTCTATTCCTTTTCACTGATCACCGAGGAAGGCTTTCTTTTCTCTCCTTGCTATTCTTTGAAACTCTGCATTCAGATGGGAATATCTTTCCTTTTTCCTAGAGCTTTAGACACCCCCTGAATTATAGCAGCTTTAAAGGTGGAGCCATTGTCACTCTGAAGGCTTCGTGATAGCCCAAACCTGGGGATAATTTCATGGATTAAAATCTTTTAACCTCCTCAGCCTATTGATTACGACAGGGGAAACCTCAATCCATCCAGTAGAAGTATGCACCCAAACTTGTAAGCAAGAATATCCATTAGCTTTTGGCATATGAATAAAGTCAATTTTCCAGTCCTCTCCAGGATATTTTCCACTTCGTTGTAATCCAGATTTTTCTATCTTTCCAGTGTTTGGGTTATTTTTCTGACAAGCTTCACATCTTTTGATAATATTCTTTAAAGTTTTCATTGCGTTTTTACCTTCAAACAAACAAGAAGCTGTCTGGTAATTACTCTCTGCACCCAAATGAAAACCCTGATGTAAATCCTTAAGAATTTTCCACTGAGCATTTTCAGGAATTATTAATCATCCATCCTCGGACTGTAACCACCCTTTATCAGTAATCTTTGCTCCTCTTTTCTCATATATTTCTAATTCTTCCTCAGTATACTGTTTTTTTTCTTGTTCCACAGGACCTGTCCAGATCAAAGGTGTCTGTAAGGGGTTTCGTGAAGGGGTTTCGTAAAGTGCCACTTTTCTGGCTTGATCTTCAGCCAGCTGATTACTTTCAACTACTTCACTCGCATCTCTGTTGTGTCCTTTGCAATGCATAACAGCTACTTCTTTAGGACAATATACAGCAGTTAAAAGTCTCTTGATCTCTCTGAAATGCTTAATAAGTTCCCCTGTTGCTGTTTTAAGCTGTCTTTCTTTCTATATTGCAGCATGAGCATGTAAAGTCAAATAAGCATACTTAGAATCAGTGTAGATATTTACTCACTGCCCTTTGCTTAACTCTAGAGCTCGGGTTAGAGCCACAAGCTCTGCTAACTGAGCACTGGTTCCCTGGGGGAGAGATTTTGCTTCTAAAACCTGTTCAGCAGTCACCACGGCGTAACACGCTTTATGCTTTCCATCCCTAACAAAATAACTGCCATCTGTAAATATTTCTATGTCAGGATTGTCTAATGGGGTATCCATTAGATCTTCCTGAGCTGCATAGTTTAACGTTAGGAATTGGGAACAATCGTGATCAGGTGTTTCATTTTCCTTCTCAGGAAGGAAAGTGGCAAGATTTAAATTTCCACAGACTTTAAGCTTAGTTACTGGTCCTTCTAACAACAATAACTGATATTTAAGAAGCCTACTGTCTGTCATCCAAATATTAACCTTAGAATTTAAGATTCCACTCACACCATGAGGAGTCAGTACAGTAAGGTTTCGTCCATTAATTATTTTTAAAGTTTCTGGTACTAATAAAGCCGCTGCCCCAATTACTCTTAGGCAGTGGGGCCACCCACATGAAATTACATCTTATTCTCTGCTTAGATAAGCAATAGGTTGCCAGTGAGGCCCTCGGGGTTGTGTCAAAACTCCCAAGGCCATACCTTTTCTTTCAGTGACAAACAAATTAAATTCTGATCCTGTGGGCAAGCTCAGAGTGGGAGCTTACAGGAGAGCAGTCTGAAGAACCTTAAAAGCCTTTTGAGTATCTGGAGACCAAACCAGTTTGTCAGTTTGGGTGTGCTGAGTTTCAGCTATAAGTTTATATAAAGGCCAGGCAAGTTCCCCATAACCCGGAATCCGAATGTGACAGTAGCCTGTGATTCCCCAAAATCCTCTCAATTGTCTTAAAGTCATAGGTAAGGGATGATTTAGTATAGGCTTAATTCTCTCAGGGCCTGTGGCCCTAGTCCCTTCTTATATGATTAGGCCCAAATATCTAACAGATTGTTGACAAAGCTGAGCCTTTTCTCTTGATGCCTTTTAACTGCAGCCTGCGAGAAAGTTTAAGAAGTCTTCTGAGGCTTGTGAACAAACTTCCTCTGTCTCAGCACTGAGCAAAATATCATCAACATATTGTAACACCACTGATTTGGAGCTATTAAAGTTTTGTAGATCCCGTGACAGACTTTGTCCAAATAAGTGAGGACTGTCACAAAATCCCTGGGGCAAAACTGTCCAGGTTAACTGAGAAGCTGACTGTGTAGGATCTTCAAAGGCAAATACAAACTGACTTTCCTCCACCAAAGGCACAGAATAAAAGGCATTTTTCAAATCAATTACTGAGAAATATTTGGCTCATTCAGGAATTTCAGATAATAGAGTATAAGGATTAGGCACCACGGGATGTAAAGGAACTATAGCCTCATTTATTATTCATAAATCTTGAACTAGTCTCCATTTACCATTTGATTTCTTTATACCCAAAATAGGAGTATCGCATGGACTGTTATAGGGAATTAATAGTTTCTGCTCCTTTAAATTTTCGATAGTGGGTTTTAACCCTTCCTTAACCTCAGGTTGCAGTAGATATTGCTTCTTATGTGGAAATAAGTGTGGGTCTTTGAACTTGACAACTACAGGAATAGCATTTTGGCTCAACCCACAGATTTACCATCAGCCCATACTCTAAGATTTACATTTTGTCCAATTAAAGGGGGAGAAAAGGAGGGCTCCATATTCATGAAAACAGAGGTATGGACCTTGTTCCGTATATCCCTCCGCAAAAGGGGTGAGGGAGACTCTGGCACAATCAGAAACTCGTGTGAAAATAGCACAGAGTCCCAGTCACAACTTACAGAAAAACTGAAGTAATAATTTTTGGCTCGTCCAAACAGTCCCATTACGGAAGCGGATTGGGAAGAAAGTGGGCCAGGGGCTTCAGTAAGCACAGAGTAAGTTGCCCCAGTATCTAAAAGGAAATTGATGGGTTGCCTTCCCCCCCACACAGTTATTAATACCCAGGGTTCCTTGGGTGTAATTAGGACGGGAGCTTGTGTGGAGTCCCCCGGGCACCTTCAGTCCTGATTGTCTTGAGAGTCTGACCCCTGAAACCTAGGTCTCTGGGGGCAGTCTCTCTTCCAGTGTGGTCCCTTGCAGACTGGATATGAAGCCGGGGGCGGCTTGGATGCCTGAGGGCAATCCCAGTTGAAATGCCCCTCCTTTTCACAGTAATAGCCCATCCCTTTTCACCTGGGTCCCTCTGGGTATTTTTCTGAGGCTGTTTAAGAATGGTTCTCATAGCCACTGCGAGGACTTCCGCCTGTTCCTTCGTCTTTTTCTGCCTTTCTTTCTTTTCCTCATATTCCCTACCACAATAGACTGTCTGAGCCAGTTGTAACAGATTATCTAAAGACTGATTTGGTCCATACGCCCGTTTTAATAGCTTTCGGTGGATATCTGGAGCCTACTGAGTGAGAAATCTATCCTTTCAGATCACGTTTCCCTCTTCACTTTTGGGATCAATCTCAGTGAACCTGCAAAGGGCTTCTCTCAGTCTATCTAGGAATTCACCAGGAGCTTCCTTCTCCTCCTGTTCTATGTTGGCCAATTTGCCATAGTTTAAAGGCTTAGCAAGTGCCTGCCTGAGTCCTTCAAGAATACATCTGACAAAATGACTCTGATCCCATCTTCCTTTAGCTGTGTTGTAGTCCCGGTCTGGTTCTGCAATTGGGACCACCTGATTCCCAGTGGGGAGGGTGGTTATCTCATCCTCCCTCTTCCCTACTGATTCATTACCAAGCCTTTCATCTCCGTAAGCAACCACTTTTCCCAAAACTCGAGTTTTTTTATCGGGAGTCAGCGTTTGTCCCAAGATATATATCACATCCTTCCAAGTAAGGTCATAAAACAGAGTAACACCTTTAAAAGTTCTAATATATTTTTATGGGTCCTCTAAATAGTCTCCCAGATCCTCCTTGATTCTTTGTATTTCTTGGAAAGAAAAAGGCTTATTAACTCTCATAGACTGATTATTTCTCCCAGTGGGTGCTTCATGAAGAGGCAACAGCTTGTGTGGCTGTTCCTCAGTCTCTCTGGCTGCTCTGTGCATATGATCCCAGGTATAGATTGGAGAAACCTGCTTTTCTTTATCTCTTTGTCTCCTGTCCTCCATCTCATCTCTTACTTCAGTGGTCTGAGTTTCTACCGAAACCAGAGTAGTCTGAGGTTGTACTGAGAAAGGAGTTGTTTGGACACATACGTGGGCAGTTTGAATCTCACTTTTGGTTTCCACTGAGACCAAGGTAACCCTTCTTGGAGGAGGGGTGGGTTCTCTGACTTTCAGTTTGCTCATTTGGGAGCCCCGGGTATGGGGGCAAAGTAGGACAGGAGGGAGCTGAAGGTGTCATACACAAATCTATACCCTTAGGACACAAGTCTGGCATATTTTGCAGAGAGAAAAAAAAGGGCAACACATATGCTACTTCTACCCATTTCCCTTGTTTTCTACAGAACCGGTCTAGTTTTAAAACAGTATTATGCTTAAGAGACCCTCCAACTGGCCACCATTCACCATCCTCTGCTGGGTACTGTGGCCATGCGGTATCATATAGGAAGCCCTGGGGATCAAATCTATCCCAGTTTTTCAGGATACAGTTCAAAGGAGTGAGGCTGACATTGTTAGCTCCCATCTGTAAGAGAGAAAAAAAGCAACCAGCACCATCTTTCTACCGGAGGCATCCCTCCCTGCTCTAGATGGGGATGTACACAGACTTTACACCAAAGCTTTTCTTTCCTGGTCAGACTTAGTCTGTCCCTTACTGATGCAGGTGTCATACTCGTCCTTCCTGGTTCTACCACCGAGACAGGGTGGGGATGCACCAGGGGTAGACCTGATGGCATCCCTGACTGACATCCAGCTCCTCACTATCAAAACCTTTCTTGCCTCTGATGCCACCCAGGGTACAATCAGAGTAACCTTCTGGAATGCTTCCCAAGCTAAGACCGCTGGGGGAAACATTTGTCACTGGAGTGCCTGTGCATGACCCTGAGTATATTCCTGACCACAATAAGACTGGTACGAACATAAAACTGAAATGTTCCTTCCAAGCATCACCACACCAGTTTAAGAGCCTCCTCTGGTCCACTAAGAGCCAGCATTACCAAAGGAAAAAAACCCATTGTAGTTCCAATCTGAGTAACCTTTAACCTCAGAGATACTCACGGAGTTAGAGCTCCATCTAGCTTCTGAACTTTTGATTCCTAGTGAGGCTAGGTGCTTCCTGACTACCAATCCAAGTTTGGGACCTAAGTCACAGGACACAGTAAGAGCATAGATCACAAGTCCCTTGAAAGTCTATGATCGAACAGATTAGGTTAGTACTTCTAATTCCCAAGGAGTTATGAAATGGTCAAAGAGACCAAAAATTTGACCGAGAAAAGAGAGTTTGGTCCACACGCTTTGCCCATTTCTGGTTGGTCCCCAAAGGAGACATTGGGTGCCTCTTGGCATTGGCATGTTGGTATAAACCCCCGATTGGTTTCTGCCATAAGCCGTATGAGGTCACCACAGAACCACAGAGCAGGGCTCCTCACTTGCTTTGCACAGGGCATGCCATTCATTCACACAGGCACATCATAGAGTTAGTAAAGTACAGCAGAAAACGTGTTCACTAGGAGAACAAAGAACTAGAGCTCCAAGCATCCTTACCTTGTCCTGAAGAATCCTGGGCAAGCTGAAAGGTTGTTGCTGAACCACAAAAAGACGCCAAGATTCTTGGCCTCTGGAGGAGAAGAATTCAATCCAGGGACAGAGACAAGGCTTGATCACTCAGAGCTTTTGTGTAATAAAGTTTTACTAAAATATAAAGGAGATAGAGAAAGCTTCTGACATAGGCATCAGAAGGGGTCAGAAAGAGTACCCCCTTGCTAGTGTTAGCAGTGGAGTTATATACTCTCCAATTAGTTATTACACTGAATCAAAAGAATGTCTGGAAGTTGTAAAGACCTCACTAGACCTACTCCCATAATTTACATTTTAAGATAACAGAATTAACCAGAAAATTTTTTCTAGAGACTGTCCTCAAGCAAGATACATTATTGTTATATAATCCTAAGGAATGTAGAGGGAAAAAAAAACAAAAAAAAACTTTGTCCTTTCTTCCTCCTTGAGAATTCTAGACCCCTCTCTCCTTGGGGACCCCTGGACTTCTTATCAACCTTCTTAGGTTGATGATGACTCTCTCAAGACTATCGTATCCACTATATATTTTTGTCCCCTTTGTCAAAGATAAGGTGTCCATAGATTTGTGGATTTATTAGTGGATTTTATATTTTGTTCCATTAATCTATATTTCTGTTTTTGTACCAGTATCATATTGTCTTAATGACTGTAACTTTGTAGTATAGTCTGAAGTCAGGAAGGTGGATTCCTCCAGTTCCATTCTTCTTTCTCAATATTTCTTTGACTATTTGGGATCTTTTGTGTTTCCATACAAATTGTGAATTTTTTACATGCTCTAGTTCTGTGAAAAATACCGTTGTTAGTTTGATAGGGATTGTGTTGAATCAATAGCTTGTTTTGGGCAGTATATGCTTTTTCACCACATAAATTCTTCCAATCCAAGGACACAGTGTGTATCTCCATCTATTTGTGTCATTGATTTCTTTCTTCAGTGTTTTATAGTTTCACATATATAGGTATTTTCTTTCTTTAGGTAAATTTATTCCCAAGTATTTTATTTTTATTATTGCAATGGTGAATGGAATTATTTCCTTAATTTCTTTTACTGATTTTTCATTGTTAGTGTATAGGAATTCAAGGAATTTCTTTGTATTAATTTTATATCCTGAGGCTTCACTACATTGATTGATTAGCTCTAGTAATTTTCTGGTGGCATCTTTTGGATTTTCTGTGTAGAGGATCATACTATCTGCAACAGTGAGAGTTTTACTTCTTTTCCAATCTGAATTCCTTTATTTCTTTTTCTTCTCTGATTGCTGTGGCTAGGACTTTCAAGAAGTATGTTGAATAATAGTGGTGAGAGTGAGCACCCTTGTCTTATTGCTGATTTTAGAGGAAATACTTTGTTTTCCACCATTAAGGATAATATTTGCTGTGTGTTTGTTGTATATGGCTTTTATTATATTAATATATGTTCTTTCTATGCCTACTTTCTGGAGAACTTTTATCAAAAATGATGTTGAGTTTTATTAAAGGCTCCCTCTGCATCTATTGAAAGAATCATAAGGTTTTACCTTTCAGTTTGTTAATATGGTACATCATATTGATTGTTTTGCAAATATTGAGAACCCTTGCATCCCTGAAATAAAGTCCGCTTGCTCATGATGCGTAAATTTTTAATATGGTGTTGGCTTCTGTTTGCTAGAATTTTGTTGAAGATTTTTGCATCTATGTTCATCAGTGATATTGGACTGCAGTTTTCTTTCTTTTGTGGCATCTTTGTCTGGTTTTGGTATCAGCATAACAGAGAATGAGTTTGGGAGTTTTCCTTCCTCTGCAATTTCCTGAAACAGCTTGAGTAGGATATGTGTTAACTCTTCTCCATATTTTTGGTAGAATTTCCTGTGAAGAAATCTGGCCCTGGTCTTTTGTTTGCTGGAGATTTGTTATTACAGTTTCAATTTCCATGCTTGAGATTGGTCTGTTCAAATTTTCTATTTCTTTGTGGTTCAGTTTTGGAAGGTTATACTTTTCTAAGAATTTGTCCATTTCTTCCAAGTTGTCCATTTTATTGGCATATAGTTGCTCACAGTAGTCTCTTAAGGTCACTTGCATTTCTGTGTTATCTGTTGTAATTTCTCAATTTTTATTTCTAATTTTATTGATTTGTGTTTTCTTCTTTCTTTTCCTGATGAGTCTGGCTAGCTGCTGGTCTATGTTGTTTATCTTCTCAAAGAACCAGCTTTTAGTGTTATTGATTTTTGCTTTGGTCTCCTTCATTTCTTTTTCATTTATTTCTGCACTAATGTTTATGGTTTCTTCCCTTGTACTAATTTTGTTGTTGTTGTTTTTCCTAACATAAGGTTAGGTCATTTATTTGATGTTTCTCGTCTTTCTTCACATAGAATTACATTGTTATGAACTTTCCTCTTTGCACTGCTTTTACTGAATCCAATAGGTTTTGGGTTGTCATGTTTTTATTATCATTGGTTTCTATGCATATTTTGACTTCCTTTTTTATTTCTTCTGTGATTTGTTGGCTATTCAGAAGCATGTTGCTTAGCCTTCATTTGTTTGTATTTTTATAGCTTGTTTCCTGTTCCTGATATCTAATCTTACACCATTATAATCAGGAAAGATGCTTAGAATGATTTCAATATTTTAAATTTACCAAGACTGGATTTGTGGCCCAGGATGTGGCCACATCCTGGAGAATGTACAATGTGCACTTGAGAAAAAAAGTGAAATCCATTGTTTTTGTATGAAATGCCTTGTAGATATCAATTAGGTCTAACTAGACCAACGTATCCTTTAAAGCTTGTGTTTCCTTGTTAATTTTCTGTCTGGATTATCTGTCCATTGGTGTGAGTGGAGTGTTAAAATCCCCCACCATTATCGTGTTACTGTCAGTTTCCTCTTTAATAGTTGTTAGCATTTGCCTTATGTATTGAGGTACTCCTATGTTGGGTGTATATATATTTATAATTGTTTATCTTCTTAGATTGATCCCTTGATCACTATGTAGTGTCCTTCTTTGTCTCTTATAACAGTAGTCTTTATTTTAAGTCTATTTTATCTGAGATGAGTATTGCTATTCCCACTTTCTTCTGGTTTCCATTTGCATGAAATACCTTTTTCCAGACCCTTACTTTCAGTCTGAATGTGTCCCTAGGTTTGAGGTGGGTCTCTTGTAGACAGAATAAATAGGGGTCTTGTTTTTGTATCCATTTGGCTAGTCTGCTTTTTGTTTGGAGCATTTAAACCATTTATGTTTAAGGTAATTATTGTTAAGTATGATCCTATTACCATTTACTTTATTGTTTGGGGTTCATTCTTATAAAACTTTTCTGTGTTTCATGTCTAGAGAAAATCCTTTAGCGTTTCTTGAAGACCTGGTTTAGTGGTGCTGGATCCTTTTAGGTTTTGCCTGTCTGTAAAGCTGTTGATTTCTCCGTTTAATCTGAATGAGACTCTTGCTGGATACAGTAATCTTGGTTGTAGGTTTTCCCCTTTCTTCCCTTTAACTATACACTGCCATTCCTTTATGGACTGCAGAATTTCTGTTGGAAGATCAGCTGTTATTCTTATGGGGATCCACTTGAATGTTATTTGTTGCTTTTCCTTTGCTGCTTTTAATAATATTTGTTTTTTGGTGTGTGTTTAATTTCTGTTAGTTTGATTAACATGTGTCTTGGTTTGTTTCTCCTTGGGTTTTTTCCTGTATGAGACTCTCTGGGCTTCTTAGATTTGGGTGGTTACTTCCTTCACCATTTTAGGGAAGTTTTTGACTATCTACTCATGCTTTCTCATGTTCATTCCTTTTGTCTTCTTCTTCTGGAATACCTATAATTTGAATGTTGGGGCACTTAACATTGTCCCGGTGGTCTCTGATGCTGTTCTCTTTTCTTTTTATTCTTTTTTGTTTGTTTGTTTCACTTTTCTTTTTAACTTTTTTCCTTTTTTCTTTCAGTATCCTCCATTTATTTCCACCATTCTATCTTCCAGCTCACTTATTTTTCTTCTGCCTCAGTTACTCTACTGTTGGTTCCCTCCAAAGTGTTTTTAATCTCAATTATTGCATTGTTCATTACTGATTGATTATTCTTTGTTTCTTCTATGTCCTTGTTGAACATTTGTTGCATCTTCTCAATCCGTATCTCTAGCCTGTTTACAGCCAGGAACACCCAAAGAGATTCACAGAGTTATACAGATAAAGGAAGACAGAAGAAGAGAGAGGCAACCAGGAGCAGAAAAGGGAGAATCAAAAAGGAAGTGAGTGATCAATCTGGTAATCAAATCCCTAAGTGAAAATAGATACTAAAAATCAGACTCAATGACACAAAATTAAATACAAAAGATGAAAAATTAAAAACCTAGAATAAAAATTAGACTCTCAAAAGTACAATATAAAATAAATCAAACACAAATTTTAAAAAATATAGAATTTACTTTAAAAACAAGGCTTTTTTTTTTATAAAGGTAAAAATAGGCTATGAAAAATAAAAGTTAAAGAAGTAATAAAGAACTATATTAGGACAATAGGAATGGAAAAAAGAGGAGGGAAAGAAAGGAAAGACAGAAAAAAGAACAAATAAGAATAAAAATTAAAAGAAATTTTTAAAATTTTACATTAAAAAATTAAACAATGATAATAAAGATAAAAATATATCTAGGAATTTCTCTGGAGCTGTTATGGGCAGTGTGGAGCCAGTTCAGTGTCAGATATTCCCTTGTTCTGACTTGTACTTGTTCTCAAAGTCTACAATTGCCCCTCAAATGCACAGTCTCAGCCTAACTGCAGGATTGTATTCTGTTGCACTGCCACTTCTGGGTCAGTACCCCCTTCTTTTCTTTCCTTAGGTTGGTCTCCTCTACTTGCAAGTCTCTTCACTGTCTGATCTCTGCCCTGACACTAGGGGACAGAAGTGGCCACTTATTTGGACGTGCTTGTTCAGTTGTGTTGTGGAGATGGAGGGACACAGCAAATGCTGCTGGCATGTGTAGGGAGAGCTGGCAGTGGTTGTAGCACACAGGAGTTGCCACAGCCCAATCATTGTGCACCTCCCAGGCTCCCAGGTGGGCCATGAGGGCACAGTCCCACATGGGCCATGCATCCCCTCAGGGGAGTTGATCTTGGGCTGTGACATTCTCAATAGATGTGAACTGTCCTAGATCCCAGGAGGACATGGTTAGCAATAAAAGCCCTCTCATAGCTTGGCAGGAGATGCAGTCTCTGGGGCCGAGATTGCGGCAGCCCCTTGTCTTCCACCTCTGGCTGTTGCACACCTGCCTCTCTGCCTCTGTGGAGAGCCATAAAAGGCAGATGGCTTGCTTTCCTTTGGTATTCACTAGGGTGCAATCCTTTGTTCTGTGAGCACATCAATGGTCACAGTGAAGTATTACAGCCTTTCTGCAGGAAAGGCCCTTTATTTTACTTTGTCTCTCTGGCATTCCCATGGTTTGGGTTTTCCCCATTCTGTCTGTACTATGTCACATCAGTTCCTTCAGAGTGTCCTCTTGGCATTCAACCTCCAGTCCTTTCCCTTAGGACCGATGATGCAGCTTGCACCTCTGTACCTGGCCCCCACTCACTGAGGGTGGATGCAAGTGTGTGAGTCACTTCTCAGCTGGTAATTGCTATTTGGCATGATTTCTGTGGTTATATATATATTTTTTCAGTTATGCTGCCCTCTATGATTCCAAAGCTCCCCACTCACCCTCCTGTGAGAGGATTTGCTATTGTGTGGAAATCTCCACTCTCACAACTCCCTTCCCAGGACAGATCCATCCCCAAATCCTTTGTCTCCCTTTTCATCTTTATTCTTTATCTTACCTTATTTGGAAGAGATTGGTTTGCCTTTTGGGGTATCTGGGGTCCTCTGCCAGCAAGTATATGTTGTTTTGTGGAAGTTGCATCACATGATGTTTTGATGTATTTCTGGGGGAGAAAGTGGTTTCCCCATCCTAGTCCTCTGCCATCTTATGGCATCCCTATACTTAACTTTCTTAAGTAAGGTGTATGAATCTCTTTTCCTCAGTCTCCTCAGTTTTGAAAAAGGAAGGATAATATCAATGTTACATCATAAGAGTAATTGTTTTATTAAGTGAGTTAATATATATAAAATATTTTGAACTATGCATGAAACAAAATAAACACTCTTCAGATGATAGCTATTACTTGGATGATGGATGATGTATACTTCTGAATTGTATTTTATATTTTTAATCTTTAATATTATGTATATATAATGTAATCACAAAAATAACTAGCAGAGCTTTATTTATCAAAAATTTCTGCATTTTATTTTTTTCATTTCCATATCAGTGTATGGAAGGCCAAACCTAGAGATTTCTCTTTCTAAATTTAGCTCCAATGGTAAAAGGATTTAGAAATTTTATACTCAGCTTGACAGAACTGCTGAATACTCCTTCTCCATTTGTGTGGTATGCTTACTTTTTCCACCAGCAACTGGTACATTACCAAACAGAATTGAACTTTTATAGATTCACTTATGTTGATTATTTTCCTAGTTTATACATATCAAAACTATTGAAAAAAAGCTAAGGAATCAAATTCAAATTGCTTAGGTTTAATATATTTTGGCTTCCTCAGTGGTTCAGGAGTAAAGAATCCACCTCCGATGCAGAAGGTGAAGGAGACGCATGTTGTATCCCTGGGTCAGGCAGATCCCCTGGAGGAGGGCATGACAACCCACTCTAGTATTCTTGCCGGGGAATCACATGGACAGAGGAGCCTGGTGGGGTCTACAGTCCATAGGGTCACAAAGAGTCATGCACGACTGAAATGATTGAAATGGCATGCATGCCAAGTACATTTTGACCATGATTTGTAAAATATTTAATAACTCTTAAGAACAATTTTAATTATGGAGTGAATACACTATCATGCATAAATGTCTCATGCCTACAAATTATAAAGCAATATGCATATTTAATGAATAGGCCACCTTCACTTTTACTGTTGCCATTACTTATTGCTTTTCCTTGACAACCATCATCTATGTTAATGTGAAACTCCTCAACTTTTAAGGAGGATATTCCTAAGAACCATTTTAATTGCAAGTAGGAAAAATGCAAAATGACTTAAAAAAGTAATCTATCAACTTAGGTAGGTTAAAATTACAGAATTACTTTTTATTTCAGCCACACTTGAATCCAGGGTTTCAAACAATTTATCAATGAGCAAGAAATTTTTCTTTTGCAAAGTTTTGCTATACATTTCTACACATTTTCTATGTCCATAGGCTGGCTACCTTCAAATAATCGCAAGATAACTCTTAGAAGCTTTATGCTGGTATTCTATTTGTTTCAAATCAAGTGAACAAAAATTTATTTTTCCAAATACTGATAGCTCCCTCTTATTGGCTATGATTGGTCTTTGAGTCACATGCATATTACTAAATAATTATTGTGGACAAGATTATATGGAATATATTGAATGGATAGGTCTAGGGCACCATCCAACCCTGGACTGGATAACATCCAATCTATGCGTGTTTTAAAGACAGAGAGTAGATAAGGGATGCTTCTGCATGGAAATTAGGGTGTGGTTACAAAGAAACAGCAATAAATAGAGTACATCAAAATATTAAAAGTTCTATAGTAAGAAATGTAGTAAAATTGTATGTGCACACTATCTGTGGGTTCAAATATACATATCCATACACATATATTCCTAGATAGAGAGGCAGGTAGATAGATAAATGATATAGGCAAGTTTTTGTACATATACTAATTGGACTGAACTTGTTAATTAGTGTACAACTTTATACTTTTTCCTATTAGTGCCTTCAGTTCAGTTCAGTTCAGTCGCTCAGTCGTGTCTGACTCTCTGTGACCCCATGAATTGCAGCACGCCAGGCCTCTCTGTCCATCACCAACTCCCGGAGTCTACCCAAACCCATGTTCATCGAGTCGGTGATGCCATCCAACCATCTCATCCTCTGTCATCTCCTTCTCCTCCCGCCCCCAATCCTACCCAGCATCAGGGTCTTTTCCAATGAGTCAACCCTTCGCATGATGTGGCCAAAGTATTGGAGCTTCAGCTTCAACATCAGACCTTCCAATGAACACCCAGGATTGATCTCTTTTAGGATGGATTGATTGGATCTCCTTGCAGTCCAAGAAACTCTCAAGAGTCTTCTCCAACACCACAGTTCAAAAGCATCAATTCTGCGGCGCTCAGCTTTCTTCACCGTCCAACTCTCACATCCATACATGACCACTGGAAAAACCATAGTCTTGACTAGACGGACTTTTGTTGGCAAAGTAATGTCTCTGTTTTTAAACATGCTATCTAGGTTGGCCATAACCTTCCTTCCAAGTAGTAAGCGTCTTTTAATTTCATGGCTGCAGTCACCATTAGCAGTGATTCTTAGTGCCTTCAGACATGGACTATTGAATCTTGTTCTTGTCGCTCAACATTTTTGGAGGATCTCATAACTTTTCAATTGTAAGAATGGTCTCATTTTTAGACTTTTAAAATCCAGTCTAAAATACACTAAATAACCACTTCTGTTTTGCATCCAATTCAGTGGTCTTTACACTTCCTCAGCTCAGGCCTGAGGCTTGGTTGTCTGCAGTGAGAAAACAAGTTAAGGTTACTCCACTTCTTCCCACCTCTTCTGTGTAGTTTCATTAGAATTGGAGAGAGAATTGAGGAGATAGGATTAAAGATACATTTAGTAGTCAGACATTTCTTGGCTATCATGCCTTCTGTTAATCTCATTAACGTTAATGAGATTAATCTCTGTTAATCTCAGTTTACTATTCCATACAGACCAGAAAGATTCTGAAGAGACCTTATCACCAAGCATACTGCATCCTTCCCTAATAAGAGGGACAGTTTCACCTGATCAATTTTAACCCTTGCAAAGCCAACACTGCAGTTCTTGCACACTGCAGGGGATCAACTCTAGTTTTCCTCTGCTGGAGTTACCTTACTCTGTAAAGCAACCTTCCTATAGAAATCATATTTGAGAGATCTCACATAGTTACTTCCTCAGTCAGTATCTTCTTGCTTTGTTGAAAATATTGTACATTCCTGCTCTGCAAAAAGATCTTGGCTATTTTCCCACTGCTCTCCCTGCTTCTTGTCTTACCTCACTTTGTGTCTACTCCAGCCAGTCCCTGAATTCAACCTTTTCTAGGTAAGAAGCAGCTACCTCATGTACCTTTCTGTCCCAGAATCTCTCCAAATCGGGGAGATATATGTTATTTTGTCCAAGTAGCAATGAGCTGTGCTTCACTCCCTTAGTTGCAAGAGTTTACAATGGTCCAGTCTTAGAATAAGTGGATGGTATGTTCTTGCAACCATTCCCATCCCTATCAATATTTCTCTGGGAATCATTGACTAGAGGTAGTAGTGGGAAACACTTCTGCCCCCAAATGTAGGGAAGAAAAGGTGACACAGATTTTCATCTCCTATGCATTTTCCTACTTGAATGAATTGCTCTCCAAAAATGTCATTTTATTCTTTCTTATGTTACTCTTTTGGAGAAATGATGTGACCTGTGGTCAAAAGACTTCTTTTATTTGATTCTAATAAATCTTGTCTAAATGTGTCAAGCATTTTTATTTAGAAATGGGGAGAAGAGGCATTTATTTTTAGTCATTTTCAGCTTGGAGCTTCAGAGGAAATTTTAAATAACAAGAAAGTACTATTTCACATCGCAATACTTATATGATACCTTTCACATTTTTTAACACAAGAGAAATGCAAAAGATTTCACATCGCAGCAGCACTTTGAAGGCAAGCACTGTTAGTCCTTTCTATAGAAGAAAATATGAGTCATAGAGAGAATTACTGCTTTGCTCAAACTCTTTCACTGGAAACAGGGCCAAGCCTTGGTTTACTCCATTTCTAACTTGTAGTTTCCTCCATTAAAATGTTTTCAGTATCTTTTATGTATGACAACATGTGTATGATGTGAATAATACCAATATGTTTGTTTCTAACAACTTACTCTCTAAATGATTTGATATCTGGTGGTGTACGTGTGTTTATGCAGCTAATTTTCTTTGTGTTACTTTTTACTTTACTGTTCAGAAAACTGTGACTAAAACCACAGTACACTTAGTACATATTTAATGGGGATTCTGTAGAAATAATTAAAATTTAAATTTAATTGTAACTTTTTTTTTGTATAATACACACACACACACACACACACACACACACACATCTGGCTTAGCTGCTCAGCATATGGGATCTTATTGATAGTTACTTGACCGGGAGTCTAACCCATGCCCTTTTCAGTGGAATCACAGAGTCTTAATCAGGGGAGTCTCCAGTTCTTATATTTTTAACCAGACTTGGTTCATAATGGGGGTAAGTGAAGTACTCCATAATTAAAAGACATGTCTCCAGTCTGGTGGGAGCCAAGGCAAAAAACTGTTGCTTGTATTATATGGATTGTGCTTTTCTATTTTAAAGGAAAAACAAGTGGGAACTACCCTGCCCAACATAATACAGAGAAAAACCCCCCCTTAACCTCTCTCCTCAGAAATCTCTACATAGTGCCCTGAAGTAAGCAGAGGCCAGGCTAACCATGCAAGTCAGCATTCTGGAAGGCTTCAGTGTCAGAGTGCCAAGGGCTGACAAAATATTCCAGGAGACATCCTTCATTTGAAAGGGTGGTGGGAACACTCCTGTCACAACAAGGATCTGTAAGTGACAGGTACAGTCACAAACCATAGCTTGCATTCCCATAAACTTAATATTTCAGATATTGCTATATATGCATACTACCTATATCCCTCTTCATTATACCTGTTAATGGAACAATTGTCAAGCAGAAGTGAAGGATTCTAAATTTACTCTTTTTGTTCTTTGTTCTGAAGCATCCATTTTATATAAGCTAAGAAATCTATTACTGGCTGCTTTCTACCACTGGCTTTATATTGGGGCCTGTACTACAATTTTTGGTATTGTAATTCTCTGGCTGGATTTGTCTCAGGAAAATTTAGAACTGTTTTATGCATGGATCACTGTTTTCTCTATTATAGGATGATTTGACTCAATGGGAAACACTGGAAAATGTTAGACAGTAACTGTGTCCTCTGAGGCATGGACACACATATGCACAAACATACATATATAATTTAAGTGTATTGATAATAACTAGAATAACAGGGAGCTCAATGTTAAGAAGAAAAAAAAATTGAATGAGTGGTTACATAAGTATAGTGTACACTGAGGACAGAGGAATGAAATAAAGGAAATATGTGTTAGTGAAGGAGGTAAAAACTGAGCTGAGTGAGTATGGGAGGAAATAAGAGATAGGTTGAGATTGCTGAGAGAGTCTAAAGCAATCTGCCACAGTAACCTGATGCCTCACAGAGACAATTTATCTTGTACAACTAAGGTTGTGTGGCAAAGTACTAGGGTGGTAGTTTGAGAAATCCCACTGAAAAATTAAACCTTGAACTCCATAGTTCTGACCCAGTAAAAGATCTCTAAATTTTTATGAAATAATATATAAAATTCCAAGCTGGTCAATATATTTGTGACTATGCTGACAACTTTGTTGTCAAAATCGATAACATTCGTGGCAGTGGTCTCAAAGTCTTTTGAAGACATATTGCTATCCTTAAATTTTTTTGAATAGTTGTCTCTAATATGCAATGCACATATTTATAAATTATGTATATGTTCTTTTAAACTATTAGTATAATTAAATGCACAAATTGTACATGTTAAAGGATAAAATGGCTTCCTTGATGGCTCAGCTGGTAAAGAAAAGGCATGCAATATGGAAGACCTGGGTTCAATCCCTGGAGAAGGGAACGACTATCTACTTCAGTATTCTGACCTGGAGAATTCCATGGGGTCATAAAGAGACAGACATGACTGAGTGACTTTCACACACTCACTCAAAGGATAAAATAAATATATGTTAATTTATTTCAATTTTTTCTTAAACATTTTTGTGTCATCCTTCTCACTCCACTTTGAAAACCACTGGACATTTTCCTCAATTTCCACTGAAATCATTTCCCAACCCATTACCTCTGACATCCATTTGGGTAAGACCATTGATATTTCCCTTTTACATATGTGATAACAATGATGTGGGCAGTTTTAAAACACTTTATCCTTATTCTTATACATAAATATACTTAGTTAGCATTTTCAGCCTAGCATAAAGAATAATAATAGATTTCAGCATGTCAAATCTGGAATTTCTACAGGGCATCTCACATTTGCTTATTCAATAGTATCTCCTTTAATTCACTTTCCAAGAAGACCTCACTTTAAAATTAACTCTATTGATTGAAGACACATGGAAATTGCTCTTGCTATTCAAGCTAATTCCTATTCTCCCTCCTTTGGTTTCCCACACTACATCAAAAGCTTTTGGCCCCTGTAAAAATTAACAGGTGAATTGGATACGTGTCCTATTTCATATCATGCAGAAAGGAACTTACATAAAATAGGCTTACCTAGGATTTCAGTTTCACATACTAGTGCAACCTTTGGCTGTGTAGCTATTCGGCGATATGTTGAAGTTATGTGCAGCCATAATCGAGTTTACATTATATATATAATCAAGTATACATTATATATATGTATATGTGTGTGTGTGTGTATATATATATATAAAATTTAGTTTTTATACATTGTTCAAAATGAATCCTGTCTCTGATCACTGCATCACAAAACTGGTCACTCTGATTTTATTTTCAAAGCTGTTTGTCATTATATCTTTTTTTTTTTCCTGACCTGGATTTCTGTATGAACACTACACATCACATTTTTCCTTATTACTATCACACTTTGAGATGCTCTAGAGAAAATTACTAGGTACCCAAGTGCATTTTTATTTTATTTTACTATATTTTATTTTACTCAGTTGCATCTTCAAAAAGTTTTAATCTTGGTTTGATTGATGGTCCTTTAATAAATTATGTCACTGTTTACTTATTTATTTATTTTTTTGGTATGCTGTAAATTGCTACAATGGGTTAGCTTTGTGTTTTCTCATTTAGTCTTAAAAAATAGTCCTAAAGGATTTTTATTAAAGTACACATTTTAAAACTGTGAACACTGAGGTTTACAGAATTATCTTACTTGCCTAATATGCGACTAAAGCAGTATGGGGAAAGAGAGAGTTAGTCTGATATTCAAATTGAAATTAGACTGAGTTAGTTGTCCACCATTTTAATTCTTTGCCATAGTAGCTCTAAATAGCTTGATTTTTTTTCATATTTGATACTCTACACTGCTTTTTATTTATTTGTTTGTTTGTTTGTTTGTTTTGCCATACACTGACATGAATCCACCATGGATGTACATGTTTTCCCCTTCCAGAAACCCCCTTCCACCTCTACTCTGCTTTTAATTGCTGGGTATGGTCCCAATAAAATTCCATTGAAAATATACCATAAATATTAAATGAGTCAATTAATATAACTAAGATGTAAATATTAGTGCATTTGGATATCAGTACCTTCTTGGATAATGATTCTCAGCTAATATCTTAGCACTGGGCAGTATCCAGAAAATAAGTAACCTCCTTGCTACTACTATTACTACTACTATTAATACACACACACACACGCGCGTGCCCACATGAGCACACATGCACACGCATACTCTAGAAAACTTAACAGTCCTGGAGTAGAAATAACTATATTTATCGGCCACAAAGTGTTTACTATATAGAAGAGAGAAAAGATCCATAGAGTTGTTTTGAAAGTCCTCAGGGGATATAGTGCCTTCTAAATTGACATGCCGTTGAACATTTATCAGAAGTAGTGAAAAATATGCTGATTAAATTATTAACAATGAAAAGATTACAAAGATTAGACCTAGTTCCTATGCTCAAGGGACCTATTGGGGTTTAACTTTCTTCATTTAATATCAGTGCAATGCTATGCTCACTTTATGATTGATTATGTTTTTTCTAGCTTATCATCTTGTTTCAACTTTAAAACCCTAGTTATCATCCTATTAAATGATTTGTAATTTGTTGCATACAACTTGTTTCTCCAGAAAAACCCTCACTCGACTGAAGGCAATGGAACATTTTCCCATTTTTTTGTTTTCTTCACAATGTTTGGTAAAAGGTTATGCGTGAAGTAGACTGTAATCAAATACACTTTGAGTTGTCAAAGTAAATTTAAGTAGTATTTTTGGAAGGTTGAGGGTCCAGAGTTTTCAGAGGATGTTGTACATCTTGTAAGATCACAGACACACATCATTCTCTTTTAGTTTGAATTGTATTTGTAAGATTTATACACAAAATGCTTTCAAAAATCCATGTAGGTGGATTGACTGCATCATATATTGTTTAAACAGGAACATTTTGAGTAAAATTGGGTGCCATTAAAAATTACACCAAGAAAACAGGCCCAAACCCATTATTGTTGTATACCAACTAGGTGTATAGACATACTACTTCTGATTCATAAATTCTAAGGTTTTGTAGTTTTCCACTTTATTCATGTTGGATTATAGTGAACAGTGTTTTAATGACCACTTTTGAAAGCTTCTTTTGAACTGCACTTCCTTTTATACTTGTTTCAAAAGTTTTTAGGAAAGGACTTCACCAATTTTTTTTAGTAAAGCTAATTTTAGGCCTTATGGGTCACAACTGAGTGGTGAATAATTATATACTTTGGATCAAAATACAGTTGTGTGCCTGTATAATAATTTGCAGGATCCCACACTGGTACCAAAATCCATGAGTGTTTAAGTACATTACATAAAATGGTTTAGTATGTGCATACAGCCTTTGTCCATCTTCCCATATACTTTGTCATCTCTAGATCACTTATACCAAATACATTGTGAAGAAGTGAAAGTCGCTCAGTCGTGTCCGATTCTTTGTGACCCCATAGACTATACAGTCCATAGAATTCTCCAGGCCAGAATACTGGAGTGGGTAGCTGTTTCCATCTCCAGGGGATCTTTTCAGCACAGAGATTGAATCTTGCCTGCATTGCAGGCAGATTCTTTACCACTTGAGCCATTGCAATGTAAATAGTTGCCAGTGTGTGGCAAATTTCAAGTTTTGCTTTTTGGAGCTTACGAGATTTTTTTTTTTTTTTTCGAATATTTTCAACCTCCGGTTGAATAAATCCATAGATTCCACAGACACTGAGGTCAGGCTGTGGTAAAAAGGAAATGCAAATCTAGCTAATAGTCACAAGGAACCCAAACCCAGTGGGCTGTGACAACCTAGAAGCATGGGAGAGGGTGGGAAGTGGGAGGGAGGTTCAAGAGGGAGGAGATATATGTATACCTATGGCTGATTTGTGTTGATATATGGCAGAAGCTAACACAATATTATAAAGAAATAATCCTCCAATTAAAAACAAATACATTTATTAGGAAAAAAAAAAACAAAGATGGAGGAGGTGACTAACATGTAAAATGACTCACCTTTTATTAAAAAGGTAACTTCTGGGAACTAGCTTTTGTATGAAACAGACTTCAAGGAGAATTTTTTAAGACAAAACTTCATAAGAGAAAAATCCCCCAGACATTGATTGTGCAGAAGTGATGTATATTTCTTATAAAAATTTCCAAAGGGATAATTTTATTCTTTATTATAACTCTAATGGTGCTGAACTTCTCGTTGTTGGTGCTGTAAATTTCAATAGCAAGAAGGAATATCAGTCAATAAAAATTTAACAACAGTATAGCAAGCTTTGGGGATCTCAAAGAGTCTGACATGACTGAGTGACTGAACAACAACAGCAGTATAAATTATGTATGACAGAAAAAGTGAGTATTGCAGAGAAGTAGGTAGACTAATGAACCTGATTACAGAATACTAAAAGTATTAAACATCCTGAGTATGTACCAGTTGGAGTACATTAACTAAGACATTTATTTCGTTATTTTATTATTTAAAAAGTTGTCATCTTACATTTTGAGAATGATTTTTGAAAAGTCCGTGGGTGATATCTGTGGAATTCATTCAGTAAATCTAATCAAAATGTCCATAAGTGTATTATATATATAATAAAATAATCAAAGCAACACACAGATATAGTAAATAATAAAGGATTTCAAAGAAAGTAGTACTATAGATCGGGAGCTTCTCATGTGGCACTAGTGGTAAAGAATCTGCCTGCCAATGCAGGACACGTAAGAGATGAGTTTGATCTCTGGATGGAGAATACCTCTTAGGGGAGGATGTAGAGAGAGAGTAAATTAGCCAAGATGGCATGTTCAGGCTCTCTCACCCCACATTTTGTAAATCATGACCATGTAACAGTGAGACAATTTATAGTACTACACATGCACGCCACAAGGTACTCGCTTGGTCACGGGCTACTTTGAGCACTAGGTCTGTGTGGGCTCCACCCACGGATGCGGCAGCATTACTGCTGCTTCAGGGCTCTGTCTGTTGGGTCAGCCATGAGAGGAGAGAATGCAGTGTGTCTACTGTTACAGCTGCTGCGTCAGCCAGGAGAGAAGTTGTGCTGTGTTATGTTATGTATGCTGCTATGGCTGCTGTGCCAGCCAGAAGAGAGTAAATGTGTCTGCAGTTCCTTTGGCTCCTAGAGTCTCCTTCCAGTCTCTTAGCATATGCCTTGCCTACCCTGGATTCAGCCAACTGTGCGAACAGTGTGAACAGCAAGACAACTGGCACAGTGAACAGGATCAGTGAGATATAGGGCATGGCAACCTACCCACGTATTCTTGCCGGGAGAATCCCATGGACAGAGAAGCCTGGTGGGCTTTGGCCAGTAGGGACACAAAGAGTCGGACAGGACTGAAGCGACTTAGCATGCACATACACAGTACTATAGGTTAGTGTTCAGTTATATCTGTAAAGTATGAGGGACATCTAGGTTGCTTCCATGTTCTAGTTATTGTAAATAGTGCTGCAATGAACATTGGGGTACATGTGTCTTTCTCAATTTTGGTTTCCTCAGGGTATACACCTAGGAGTGGGATTGCTGGGTCATATGGTGGTTTTATTCCTAGTTTTTTAAGGAATCTCCATACCATCTTCCATAGTGGTTGTATCAATTTACAATAGTGCACCAATAGTACAAGAGTGTTCTCTTTTCTCCACACCCTCTCCAGCATTTATTGTTTGTAGGCTTTTTGTTGATGGCTATTCTGACTAGTATGAGGTGATATCTCATTGCAGTTTTGATTTGCCTTTCTCTAATAATGAGAGAGATTGAGCATCTTTTCATGTGTTTCTTACCCATCTGTATGTCTTCTTTGGAGAAATGTTTGTTTAGGTCTTTTCAACCTATTTTTTGATTGGGTTGTTTGCTTTTCTGGTATTGAGTTGTATGAGCTGCTTGTATATTTTGGAAATTAAACCTTTGTCATTTGTTTCAGTTGCTATTATTTTCTCCTGTTCTGAGGATTGTCTTTTCACCTTGTTTATAGGTAAAAAGTCCTAAATATAAGACCAGAAACTATAAAACTCTTGGAGGAAAACATAGGCAGAACATTTGATGACATAAATCAAAGCAAGATCTTCTATAACCCACCTCCTAGAGTAATGGAAATAAAAACAAAAATAAACAAATGGGACCTATTTAAACTTAAAATATTTTGTATAGCAAAGAAAGCATAACTTGTTTTTAAAGAAAACTGATTTGAAAAAGTTGAGTTTTCAAATTTTTTAAGAAATCAAAGCTGATTTCTTAAATCCTGATTTCAGTTCCTACTTCCTGATCCATTAGTCCTTGTGTTCTAACTTAGGTAGCAGAGAATAAATCAGGCTTCTCACAAAACTGATTACAAAGAATTTTGACAGTACACTTAGCAATCAGATCAAAACTTTTAGAAATAAATGTTCTTACAAACTACTACACTCAACATCGCAGTAGAACATAATATCTAATTGCAGTGATTACCATAGCCCTTGTTTAACAAATTTTCCTCTTTCTTCTAAATAGTTACTCCCTTTTACCTTTGTTTTATATTGTGCACATATTTTATTGTATATTTTCTACTATATCTTTTTCAGGGAATGCTGTGAGACATATATTTTAAGATAAAGTATTTGTCAGCCTAGATCAAATAATAAAGAATGGTTTCTACAAGATTCCGAAAGAAATTGTGAATGCCAAGATTTTGCTATAGCACTTAGAAATATTCAAATGAAAATTCTACTCAAATTACAGTTGAGAAAGAACTGCAGCCAATGTCTTGTGATTTAATACCTACAGTTTTGCTTTTGCAAATGGATATGCTTATCTCTTTCAAATTCCAGAGTACATTTCAGTAATTCCTTTGTAAATCACTTTAATAATCATTACTGATTAATGCAGTTGTTATCTGCATGGTTCCAGCATATTTAAGAATTTGTTTTGAAAATTGTATACCCATAGGTTATTCTCTGGAGTGAGTTGGTTATATGTGAAATGTGATTTACTAGTGGAGAAAAAGTGGCACGGATACTTAATTTGACTTAATAATGGTCAGCATCAAACATGTGGCAGAACTGGGAAAAGAGTTCATGGCCCTTGCTCAGAATTTATACTGCCCAGTAATATCTATTGTAAAGTCCAATAAAAATGTTGCATTCATAGTTTTAAAAATTGTTTCTTGCATTTTGTTACCAAATAAAAATTATTATGAAAATGTGTATTGAGTGATAATAAGCGTCTTGAAACATATTAATGAAAAGAAATACCTTATACCTGTGTAGATTTTATAACTCTTTAACCAATTTCAACATACATGAACTAATTTTAATATCTTAAATTTCATTTATTGTATTGGACAAAAAAAGTTTTGTTTTGTTTTGTTTTTTTAATCCTGTAAGATAACCTTGTGTGTGTGTGTGTGTGTGTGTGTGTGTGTGTGTTACTCACTAAACCATGTCCAACTGTTTGTGACCCCACAGACTCTAACTCACCAGGCTCTTCTGACCGTTGAATTTTCCAGGCAAGAATACTGGAGTAGGTTACTATTCCCTTCTCTAGGGGATCATCGCAACCCAAGGATCAAACCCGGGTCTCCCATGCTCCCATGTTGCAGGCAGATTCTTTACCATTTTGGGCTTCCAAAGCCCAAGATGGCCTTAGTAGTGCTTATTTGTCTTTAATTTCACTAGAAACAGCTATGTTAGATTTTATTGTGACACCTGCCATATAAGCATGTATTTTAAAAGAAACTTCTAAAAACTGATGGGTTTTGTGAAGTAATTTTAATATTAAATTTGCAAGAAAAAACAACATTTTGGCATATTATGCTTTATTATTTCAAGAAGGGTAAAAACACAGCTGAAAGATTTTTTTAAAAAATTGCACAGTGTGTGGGGAAGAAGCTGTGATGGATGGAATATGTCAAAAGTGATCAAAGTTTCATGCTGGAGATTTCTTGCTGCATGATGCTCCATGGTCCTGTAGACCAGTTGAAGTTGATAGCAATCAAATTAAGTCATTACCTAATCAGGCCAACTGAAAGCAGCACTTGCTGAAAAGCATCTGGAATTAGTCAACAGAAAACACATAATATTACATCAGGATAGCATAAGACTGCATGTTTCTTTGATTACCAGGCAATAACTGTTATAGCTTTGATGGAAAAGTTCTGATTCATCTGCTGCATTCACCAGGCATTGTATTTGTGGGTGTTCATTTATTTCAGTCTTTACAAGTTTGTCTTAAAGAGAAAAAAAAAAATCTCAATCCCCTAGAAGACTGTCAGAGATACCCAGAACAGTTCTCTGCTCAATCAGATAAAAAGTTTTGGGAAGACTGAAAAAGTTTTGGGAAGTTGCCTAAAAAATGGCAGAAAGTTAGTGGAACAAAATTGAATTCTTTGTTCAATAAAGTCCTTAGTGTAAATGAAAACTGTGTCTTTTACTTCTACTTCAGAAACAGAGGGAACTTTTTGGCCAACCCAATATTTAACTATTTTGTATGTATAACATATATACAGAGAAATTGTATACACACACAGACAAGTGCATGCTGTTCAACGATTTATTACAATGTCTACCATCATATGGGACTTCCCTGGTGGCTCAGAGTTTAAAGCGTCTGCCTCCAATGCGGGAGACCTGGGTTCGATCCCTGGGTCGGGAAGATCCCCTGGAGAAGGAAATGGCAAACCACTCCAGTATTCTTGCCTGGAGAATCCCATGGACGGAGGAGCCTTGTAGGCTACAGTCCATGGGATCGCAAAGAGTCGGACACGACTGAGCGACTTCCCCTTCCCCTTCCCTACCATCATATGGGCTTCCCCAATGACTCAGTGGGTAAGGAATTTGCCTGCAATCCAGGAAACACAGGAGATGTGAGTTCAATCCATGGGTCAAGAAGATCCCCTGGAGTAAGAAATGTCAACCCACTTCAGTATTCTTGCCTGAAAAATCCAATGGACAGAGTAACCTGGCAGGCTACAGTCCAAAGGGTCACAAAGAGTCAAAAATGACTAAAGCAGCTATGCATACAAGGATATTACCATCATATGGGTCAAAATTAAAATGTTTCTTTGACCCAAGAGCCTTTCTTATAACTTTTCCAGTGACTAAATCCTTCCCTTCCTCCAAAGAGGGACCCAGGCCTGATGTATACAGTGATGATTTTCTTGCACTGGTTTGGTTTTACTACAAAAATCTGAAGCTCTAAATGCTATAGTTTTTCCTGTTTCCTAGATTTTATATAAAGAAAATTATACTTCAGTCTTCTCTGTCTGGCTTCCTTCATTTATATTTGTGAAATTCACGCATGCTGTCCATTTGTACTGCTACATAGAATTGCTATATGAATATAGCACAGTTTATATACATTCTAGTATGGAAAGATATGCAGAACATTTCCAGTTTGGGGATTTTATGAATAATACATCAACGAATATTTTGTTCTTTTTTTTTTTCTGTGCACATATATATACTTTTACATTGAAAAATACCAACTGATCTATTGGGTCTGTGGATATGACTTTATTCAACATTGGTAGATAATACAAAATGATTTGCCAAAGAAATTGTATGAATTTATACTGGTCTTAGAATTTTAAGAGTTATTATTTTGTTACATCCTAACAAATACGTGTATTATATTCTTATTTTTAGACATTCTGGTAACTGTGCAGTGATATCTCAATGTGCTTTTAATTCCCAGTTCTTGTGCTTTTCTGGGGAGATTAAACACATATTTATTGGCTATTTTCTTTACAAAGAAATTGGGGGCTTCCCTGGTAGCTCAGCTGGTAAAGAATCCACCTGCAATGCAGGAGACCCCAGTTCAATTCCTGGGTTGGGAAGATCCCCTGGAGAAAGAACAGCTGCCCTCTATTCTGACACCCAGTATTCTGGCCTAGAAAAGAGTTGGACATGACTGAGGGACTTTCACTTTCTTTACAAAAATAAAAGAAAAAATTCATATGGCCCAAATATTTTTATTTAGTGCTTTTTATTTTATTCTGTTTAATAGGTTCTTTCCCCTCTCCAAAGTATTAAAATATTATTCCATATTAATTTCTAAGTACTTAATTTTTCTTCTTTCATGATTTTATTTACTACAATCCTAGATGGCGCTAGTGGTAAAGAATCCACTTGCAAATTTAGGAGACTTAAGAGATGTGGGTTCCATCTCTGGATCAGGAAGATCCCCTGGAGGAGAGTATGTCTACCCACTCCAGTATTCTTGCCTGGGGAATCCCACAGACAGAGGAACATGGCAGGCTACAATCCAGGTCATAAATTTTCCAGCATGACTGAAGTGACTTAGCATGCAATCCAAAGTTAAATTTTGCATACAGTATGAAACAAGAGTCATTTTTTTTTTTCCGTATGGATTCAGTATTGCCCAGCACAATTTCTTCAGCAAGACTGACCTTCCCAACTGTTTTGTTTCTGGTATGACATTTTAATCATGTACCAAGTAGACATATGTGCCTAGGTATTTATTCCTGGCTCTTTACTCTATTGTTTTGATTGTTTTTTCTATTCCTTAACAATCCCTCATTATTCTAGTTCCTGCAATTAAAACAAACAAATAAACAAAAAACCTTTGATACCTGTTAGAGCAAACCTTCCTATCTTGTCTTCCTTTTTTCCAAATATATCTTGGCCACCCTTAAACCATTGTGTTTCTATCAATTTGTAAATCACTTTGTCAATCGTCAAAGCAAAAAGTGAATTTTTTGCTTTAATTTTTAATAAACTTTCTATTTAAGTATGACATGTGTAGAAATATGAACAAACTGTTCAATGAAATTCAATTTTACCTTTTAATATATTAATTTAACAACTATCTAGATTTAAAAATAGACTATTACTGGCATACCAGAATCTACCCTTATGTCCTATTAATTTCTTCTGTGGTTGGACTTTCTATTTTCTTGAGAGCAACTATTGTGTGTGCCTAGGTGTTGGTTTTGGTCTTGCTTGTTTGAAGTTTTCTTTATTTTTTACATTTATTTTTAAATAGGGGAAATTGCTTTACAATGTCATGTTGGTTTCTGCTGTACAACACACATCACCATAATTATATATATATGTCACTTCCCTTTTGAGCTTCCCTCCCCTCCATCAGTCCCATCTGTTTTGTTTGCATTTAGACTGTCAGTGTTTAGTTAGTGTTTACTGAGCCTTTAAAAGGCTTCCCTGGTGACTCAGATGGTAAAGAGTCTGCCTGCAGTGTGGGAGACCAAGGTTAGATCCCTGGGTCAGGAAGATCCCCTGGAGAAGGAAATGACAACCCACTCCAGTATTCTTGCCTGGAAAATCCCATGGATGGAGGAAGAGCTTTTAAAAACTTTTCCATTTTTTAATCCTGTCCCCGTAAGGTCCCAGCTACATATATATATTTCTTTATGTCTCTTCTCTATTTTCTTCTCTGTGTCCCAATCTGTATTTTCTCTACTAATCTTTCTTTAGTTCAATAATCCACTTTTCTGCTATGACTGGACTCATTTTTAAAATTAAACAATTTATTGCATGCATTTAAGTTTTTCAAATTTGTTTATCCTCAAATAAAATCATTCATATATTCTCTATATTCTTAAATAGTTTATAGTTTAAAAAAATACATACATTTCTATCTGCTAACTCCAGAATCTAGATCACTTATTGGTTCTCTCTCTCTCTCTCTAATTTATTTATTTTAGTGGGGGCTAGTTACTTTACAATATTGTAGTGGTTTTTGCCATACATTAACATGAATCAGCCATGGGTTTACATGTGTTCCCCATCTTGAACCCCCCTCCCACCTCCCTCCCCATCCCATCCCTCTGGGTCATCCCATTGCCCCAGCCCTGAGCATTTGTCTCATGCATCGAACATGGAATGGTGTTCTGCTTCACATATGATAATATACATGTTTCAATGCTATTCTCTCAGAACGTCCCACCCTCACCTTCTCCCTCAGAGTCTATAAGACTGTTCTATGCATCCATGTCTCTTATTCTGTCCCACATATAGGGTTATTGTTACCATCTTTCAAATTCCATATATATGCATTGGTATACTGTATTGGTGTTTTTCTTTCTGGCTTACTTCACTCTGTATAATGGGCTCCAGTTTCATCCATCTCAATAGAATGGATTCAAATGTATTCTTTTTAATGGCTGAGTAATATTTCATTGTGTATATGCACCACAGCTTCCTTATCCATTCTTCTGCTGATGGACGTCTAGGTTGCTTCCATGTCCCAGGCATGTCAAGAAAGAATGGAATAAAATATTAGTTAAAAAAAAAAAAAAGGCTGCCCAAAGTCACAAACTTTTTTTTTTTAACTAATATTTTATTCCATTCTTTCTTGACATGGCTGGTAATTTCTATTATTAGCTAACTATTGAGTATGGACTATTGTTGAGGGTTAGGCGGTTATAACTTTTTTCAAGGAGGAATTAAAAAAATCTGGAAAGTAGATATTGTGGAAATTAGACTGTGGAAAATGGTTTTCTCTTAGAACTAAAATAAACCTTGTTCCTAGTGTTTAACTCCTGAATTTTCAGTGAAAGCCTGAACTGTTAACAAGATTGCTCCATCTTGTTTTCTCAGGTTTTCCATTTTTATCTCCCCAAACTCTTGAATTTTCTAGTCAGGTCTTTAGCTGCCCAGCTATGTCTGTCTTCTTGGTATCTCCCAAATTTGCACAGCTATGCTTGGTCAAATATCTCAAATGGACATTATTCTTCTCTCCAAGATCTTGGTTCAGAAGCTCTGAACTCTTAACTTCTGTATCCTCAAATCAGTGCATCTGTAGCAAGCTCTACACTGATGAGTTTTACTTGTCCTCTATTTCTTGGGCTGTGAACCAGCAAATGCCCATCTTGACCCTTTGAAATCTTTGATCTTTTGGTTTCCCTTTTAAATATTTATTTTTGTTTGTTTGTTTGTTTTCAGTTTTCAAAGCTGCTTTTAGTTAAAGAGTCAGTATGACTATTCTGTCAAAACCAAAAGCTGAGTCTTCTCATCTAAACTCTAAATCATATAATCACCTTCATCTCAAGAAATTTAGTAGCTTTAAAATTAATTCTTTAATTTTCTAATTCTTTTCACTCCTTCCTATTCTGTATGCTCCATCCCATAGGTATACAGGTGGGTCTAAAACCTACCAATTGTAAGCATACGTCCTTTCTTTAACTCCCTAAGATTGGCCACAGCATTTTGACTCCCACCTTCTTAACTCCTCACCTACCATTCATTCCTCAAAGAAGTTCATTTGGTTTCAAATACCCTTGTACTATTGAATATACTGCACCTAATATTGCCAATTACCTCTTTGTTGCTAAATGACTAGGAATTTTTTTTTTTTTACTCTTTTTTGTTTTTGACTACTTACCATCTTTTGACAGCTACTTCATCTCACAATATTGCTATTCTTTGGACTGTGCTTCTCCTAGTACTATTTTCAACTCTTTGTCTTACTTCTGTGTTGGATTTTTTTTTTTCAATTTATTTAGCAAGCTTTAGTCTAATCTTCTAATATCATGTTTAAAATGTGCTTTTATTATTAAATATTCTGTCCATATAAAAAATATGTTCTTCATTTGTTATCTTTGTCTCTCTTATTAGCAGCAGTGTTGGCTGACATTCTGATGTATGTAATTATTGTCCCATCAATTTTTCTGTATATATTTGTATTGCTAGCAACATATTGAAAGTTTTGAATACTTTCAGTTTTATATTGATGGCAGTATACAGTATCTATTCTTATCTTTTTCCCCAATAATACTGCCTTTCACTTTTAGGTTAGTGAAATTCCACACATTATTAATTTTCTTGTAGATAAACTCTTGATTTTTTTCCCCTTTTACAAACAATGCTGATTGAATGTTGTTATATGTGTCTTCTGGTACACATGCATGTACATTTGATTAAGTATATGCTTAGAATTGAGCTTCTTTGGTGGCTCAGAGGTAAGTAATACATTTGCCAGTGCAAGAGACATGGGTTTGGACTTCGAGTTGGGAAGAGCCCCTGGAGAAGGAAGTGACAACGCACTCCAGTATTCTTGCAAGGGAAATCCCATGGACAGAGAAATCTAATGGGTTACAGTTCATGGGGGGAAAAAAAAAATTGGACATAACTTAGTGGCTAAACCACAACAACAAATACTTAGAATTGCAATTGGGAAATTGTATGACATAACTAATTTAAACTTTAGAAAATAATTCAAAGTTTAATGTTTAAATTACTTGTAGAAATTATCATATGTAAAAATGATTGTTGTTCCTTTGTTCTACATTCTTACCAATACTTGGTATCATCTGACATTTTGATCTCTGTCAATCCATGGTTGCTCTTCTTATGTCTTAAATGCAAGCATTTTTACTTAAATGCAAGATAATCCTATATGCGAGACAGAATAAGAGACACAGATGCATAGAACAATTTTATGGACTCTGAGGGAGAAGGTAAGGGTGGGACGTTCTGGGAGAATAGCATTGAAACATGTATATAATCATATGTGAAACAGAACACCATTCCATGTTCGATGCATGAGACAAAGGCTCAGGGCCGGGGCAATGGGATGACCCAGAGGGATGGGATGGGGAGGGAGGTGGGTGAGGGGTCCAGGAAGGGGAACACATGTAAACTCATGGCTGATTCATGTCAATGTATGGCAAAAACTATTACAATATTGTAAAATAATTAGCCCCCAACTAAAATAAATAAATTTATTTAAAAAAAATAAATGCAAGTATTTTTAATAGTCACTTTCAAAAATCACTCTCACTTCATTCAAAAGTGATAAAATCCTCTCCCATTTACCGCTTATATTTTTGTGGTTTAAAATGCATATTTCATCACAGACTTCCCTGCTGTAAGTTTATACTCATTTATAATTGCTTTTTGACACTTTTACTTCAATATACCACAATCAATAAAAATTTATTTTGCCCAAAAGCTAAGTCATCTACCTTATTAGAATTGTTCCTACGATCCTTAACTCAATAAACTGTGCCACCAAGTCACCTAAGTAAAAAATATGGACATGATCCTGAATTTCTTCTCTCATTAATCAACTACATACCCTCAGTCTCCAAGTCCTATTTGTTTTCTCTATAACTGGTTTCTCTAATCCATTTACTTCTTTATGTTCCTGTTAAAAATTGTCTATTTCCAGAGATAAATAACACCAGATATCAGACAGTCATAATAAGGAATGGTGTTAGGGGACAATCTAGTAGAGGGTGTGCCCTACTTTACCTCTTGGTGGAAAAAAAAAACAAACAAACAACTATTATAAACATGAAAAAGCTGGAGTAAATTACAGAAAATTAGCTATGTAAAAAAAATTCAGCTTTATTAATTTTATGACAAAAAAGCTCACAATGGATTCAAAAGGATAACAACTTTGAAATAAATGGTGACTTATTATTTGGTGCAATACACCCAATGATGGTATCTTAGTTGTAACATCTATATCCAGCTCATTTTATGTCGTTTTGCTCTATTTTGTTTGCACTGTAAAACTTACACAGTTTTGTAAACTTAAGTTTGTGTGTCCCCTACTCTCCTTTGGTAATTCAATATTTTGACTATTTTTATTTATTTACTTGACCTAGAAAAATGTGATTAATTATAATTTATTTCAAAACAAAATTATTTTTCCTTACATCTGTGTGGTAAGCTCTCAGTAATTACGCCTTTCTAAAAGCCTAAAAGCACTGGTATCTATCTTCCTGCTCCCTAACTTCAGTGTTTTTCATTGTCTCTCATTTCGCACTCTCCAAAGAAATGTCCAAATACAATTTATCTTCCTATATATGTCTATTTTGAGGGAGAAAATACAGTAATCATAGAAAGACATTCGTGTCTTCATATCAATGAATAATTTATAGTGGGTTTTCACAATAAATTATTCATTGACATTCAATTTATACATCAATCTTGCTTAGTTTGTTATATATGTATGTTAGTCTCTCAGTCATGTCTGACTCTGCAAATCCATGGACTATAGTCTTCCAGGCTCCTCTGTTCATGGGATTCTCCAGGCAATTCATATATATATATATATATATATATATATATATATATATATATATATATATATATATATATATATATATATATATAACGATGTGCATTAGTATATATAAATAATACATAAATAAGTATACCCCTGAGAGATCCACTTATTCATCCTTGTTATGCTAACTGCATTATTTAAGGCATGTAACACTAACTGCTTAACAAATAAATCCTCAAATCATAGTGGCTAAATACAGCTGAAACTAATTCCTTCGATACATAAAATCCAATAAGATGTTCAACAGATGGCACAGTCAACTCTAAGTAATAGTTCTGATATCATTAAAGCCTTCAATAGTTTACATTACATCAATTGAATTCATTTGGAAGATAAAAAATATGAGAGTGTGAATGATTGCACTCAAGGTTTTTCATTTTAATTTATGTATTAATGGACTGAGAATAGAAATGATAGATATCAACTCAATCATCATTAAATCGGAAAATATTATCTGGTAAACAGTAGTCATGTATGGATATAAGTGTTGCACCATAAAGAAGGCTGGGCACTGAAGAACTGCTGCTTTCAAACTTTGGTCCTGGAGAAGATTCTTGAGTCCCTTTGACAGCAAGGAGAACAAACCAGTCAACTCTAATGGAAATCAATCCTGAATATTCATTGGAAGGACTGATGCTGAAGCTGAAGCTCCGGTAATTTGTGCACCTGTTGTAAAGAGATGACTCACTGAAAAAGACTCTGATGCTGGGGAAAGATTGATGACAGTAGAAGAAGGGGGTAACAACCAGTGAAATGATTGGATAGCATCACAAAGTCAATGGACATGAGTTTGAGCACACTCTGGGAGATAGTAAAGGAAGCCTGGCATGCAGCAGTCCATGGGGTTGCAAAGAGCTGGACGTGACTTAGCAACTGAACAATGACAAAAAAAAAAAATCTGGTTTCCACCAATAATATTCTCTGCCACAATAGAAAATTATTGGACTGAACCCTTAATTGTGTTAAATACTCCACTCCTTCCATCCCCTACTTCTTTAAATCATAATTTCTGCTTATACATATACATATTCACAATCCTGGGGAATTTGGTACTAACTTTGTACCTTCTAAACTTTTTTTTTTTTTTAGAAGAGATCACACTGCTCAATGGAGCTGTATTCTGTTTCCTACATCTTGCATATCATATTATATGCTGCTGGCCTCAGAGTAGACACTTACTAGTTGATTGTTAAGATATATTTTCAAGATTGCTTTATGATATGTATTATTTCTGTGAGTTGTTCATTCAGAAAACATTTTGTATGTTGTTGTTACTCAGTGTCTAATTTGTGTCTGACTCTTCGTGATCTCATGAAAACCAGGCTTCTCTGTCTTTCACTATCTTCCTGAGTTTGATCAAGCTCCAGTCCATAGAGTCAGTGATGCCATCCTATCATCTCACCCTCTATTGCCCACCTCTCCACTTGCCCTCAACCTTTCCCAGTATCAGGGTATTTTCCAGTGAGTCGGCTCTTTGCATCAGGTGGCTACAGTATTGGACCTTCAGCATCAGTCCTTCCAAAGAATATTCAGGATTTATTTCCTTTAGGATTGACTGGTTTGATCTCCTTGCTGTCCAAGGGATCCTCAACAGTCTTTTCCAGCACCACAATTTGAAAGCATCAATTCTTTAGTGTTCAGCCTTCTTTATGTTCCAACTCTCAAACCCATACATGACTACTGGAAAAACCACAGCTTTAACTACACAGACCGTTCTCAGCAAAGTGTTGCCTCTGCTTTTCAATATGCTAATATGCTGTCTAAGTTTTCCATATCTTTCCTTCCAAGGAGTAAGCATCTTTTAATTTCATGGCAGCAGTCACTTCCCACAGTGATTTTGGAGCCCCAGAAAATAAAATTTTTCACTTTTTCCACTTTTTTCCCCTGTCTATTTACCATGAAATGATGGGACTGGGTTCCATGATTTTAATTTTTTGAATGTTGAGCTTTAAACCTGCGTTTTCACCCTCCTCTTTCACATTAATCCAGAGGCTCTTTAGTTTCTCTTCACTTTTTTGCCAATACAGTTTTATCATCATCAAAAAAGCAAGAGAAAAGACATCTACTTCTGCTTTATTGACTATGCCAAAGCCTTTGACAGTGTGAGTCACACAAACAGTTGAAAATTCTTAAAGAGATGGGAATACCAGACCACCTGACCTGCCTCCTGAGAAATTGGTATGCAGGTCAGGAAGCAACAATTAGAACCGGACATGTAACAACAGACTGGTTCCAAATAGGAAAAGAAGTATGTCAAAGCTCTATATTATCACCCTGTTTATTTAACTTGCTTGCAGAGTACCTCATGAGAAATCCTGGGCTGGATGAAACAGAAGCTGGAATCAGGATTGCTGGGAGAAATAATAACCTCAGATAGACAGATGACACCACTCTCATGGCAGAAAGTGAAGAGGAACTAAGGAGCCTCTTGATGAAAGTGAAAGAAGAGAGTGAAAAAGTCGGCTTAAAACTCAATATTCAGAAAACTAAGATTATGGCATCTGGCCCCACCACTTCATGACAAATAGATGGGGAAACAATGGAAACAGTGACAGACTTTATTTTAGGGGGCTCTAAAATCACTGCAGATGGTGACTGCAGCCATGAAATTAAAAGACGCTTGCTCCTTGGGAGAAAAGTTATAACCAACCTAGACAGTATACTAAAAAGCAGAAACATTAATTTGCCAACAAAGTTCCATCTAGTCAAAGCTATGGTTTGACCTGGGTGTGCATTTTAAATATTTTATCAATCAATTTTTGTGTGCATGTGTATAGTTGATAGGATGAGCCATCTGAGTGCAGTCTGTCATGTTGCTAGAATCAAATCATTAGTTTTTAGAGAAGACATGATTTGGTTATGATTATGCACACATGCCCAGTCGCTTCAGTCATTTCCAACTCTTTGCAATTCCATGACTGTAGCCCTCCAGGCTCCTCTGTTCATTGGATCCTCCAGGGAAGAATTACCACCATGCCCTCCTCCAGGGAATCTTCCCAACCCAGAGATCGAACCTATGTCTCTTACATTTCCTGCATTGACAGGTGAGTTCTTTACCATTAGTGCCACCTGGAAATCCCCATGAGCAGTAATGAGCATAGAATGTATAAGCATGGATGAGAAAAAAAAAAATCCTATTTCTAGGTGAACACATCAAGTTATGTAATTTTTTAATGTGATATATATATGTGTATGTATATATATATATACACACACACATATATGTATATGTATGTATGTTTGTATATATATAATGTGGCATACAGACCCTTTCTGTTCTTCTTGGATTGGATATCTGGAGACATTATTCCAATATTTTGGTTGAAGATCCAAAGCTGCTAGAAAGGACATTTTATATTATTACTCTGAGATTTGGAGAGCAGCTGTATTCATTGAAAGAAAGGTAAATCCATCTAAATATATCCCTAATTAAATTATTTTCCGTTTTCCTCCTAAAAGACTTTCACCTGATTTTGAGCTTTAGAACTCCTTCAACAAACATACTTACTACAAGGAAAAATATGAACTTCCTTGAGTCTGTGAGCACATACCTAGTTTGAAGGCTGGTATTTCCTATTGAAAAAATATCTGAAGTGTGACGAAGAGATAAGCTTGATTTTTAACAAGTACACAATACTATATATATTCTAAATGATTTTGGTTAGACTCTCTGCCTCTACTTACTAATGCAGAACTTCAGCAACTGCCTATGTCGTCCCAGAAGGTTTCAAAAATTTACCATGAGGGGTTTGCAAGTTCTATCTTGCAAGCAATTGACCTCTTCTCTTTCATGTCATGGCTCCCCAAGTAATGAACCCTTAGGTTCATTCCCTTTCATTCTTTTACCCGCTTTAGATCCCATCATGTCTCCAACCCAGTGGACATTCTCTCATTGCTCTGTACCCACTGTGTTCTTCTAATGTTTTTACTGCCCATAAAATGTGCTTTTTGTGCACTTTCCTGCTACCTGCGATGTGGCACTAGTTTAGTTTGCCTACAAGTTTCTGTAAAATAAAGAAAATGTTTTTTATTTCTTTATATTTTACTCAAAAATGTAATGACAATCTAGAGCTATTGTTCAGCAATGTCTTACAACAGTCATAGGGAACTACCAATGTAGTTTTCCCTACCTCTGTGTGATTCAGATACTTGTTAGTTACAGATTGGGTCAAAATAAATCAAATTTCCTTAGTTTTTCTTTTAAAGATATTTCTATCAGTTCAGTTCTGTCCCACAGCTTTGGTATGCATGGCAGTGACACAACATAGAATATATCCTAACCATATTCTAAAGAGAAAAAGAGCATAAGTAAAAAATAAAAACAACAAACATTATATTATCCAAAAAAATAATTATGTTTAAATATTAATATTATACCAGCATTAAAAATTATTAGTTTCAATAAATATATCATGGTTTTGTATGATATAAAATTAGAGGAAGCTAGATGATGGTAACTAATATATCATCCTCCACAACTCTCCTATAAATTAAAACTATTTCAAATATACAAATTTCCTTTAAAAAAATTAGGTCCATTCTATTCAAAAAACATCAAGTGAATATATACTCATCTGTCTCTCCTAGACCAGTTCTCAAGAAATAGTTAACATATTTCTAGGGAAGAAAAGAACTTCCCTGGTGGCTCAGACGGTAAAGCATCTGCCCACAGTGTGGGAGACCCGGGATCGATCCCTGGGTGGGGAAGATCACCTGGAGAAGGAGATGGCAACCCACTCCAGTACTCTTGCCTGGAAAATTCCATGGACTGAGGAGCTTGGTAGGCTACAGTCCATGGGGTCACAAAGAGTCGGACACGACTGAGCAACTTCATCTTCAGGGAAGAAAAAAGATATCCTTCTCCTAATGAAAATCTACTGTTTTATGGATAGTTTCTCCTTTAGAGAATGATCCTTTATTAACTCAAACTTCAATAGTCATAACTTGCTGAAAGGACCTTCTCTCATCCTAGTGTCTCAGTTACAGCTTGAACTTAAGGAACCAGTAACATATTTCAGTTAAGAAACTTTCTGATGAGATAAGCATAGATAGCCTCATTTACAATTTTGTCATGCTTTGAATTCTAAACCAGATAATCACCAGAGACTGGCTTTCATGACTTATCTAATTCTAATTTTAAAACTGTCAGTCCTTTTATAAAATAGAATAGTTCAACAGTCAACATTAAATTGAAAATGTAAGAAAAAACACACTCAGAGGGCAGAAAATGTTGATAAATTCTTGTAACATATTCCAGAGCCCATAAAAATACAAACTAGGCAGACTGTCAAGCTTCAATATAAAATCTGATACCAGAAACTAATATCAACAAAACTGATTTTCAATTTCTCCTGTAGAAGACTAGTGATGGTGACATTTTTTCTACCTTCTGTTCCTACAAGATCTGAAGCATCTTCAAAGAAACAGTTGTGTGGCCTGAGGACTCTTCATCTTTCTCCTTCCTTGCCATCCCCTAAACTAAACAAACAAACAAAAAAAGAAGATGATATCCATTGAGGCATGTCCAGTGGTGCATTTGGTCAAGCTTCACCATGAGGTGGTGTGGTGGGTCTCCTTAAAGGACAGTTTCAGGTGGTTCCAGAGAACTTGTGGGAATCACTTGAAATTAGGAGATGATTAGCCAAGAAAGAGAAGAAGGTTTTAACCATCTGGGGGAGGCCTGTTAAACTCTGAATGTGGCCAGCTTTCGTCCTTAACTTCAGTTAAAATAAAATGATGTTATTACTTGCAAAAAAAACCCAAAGTAGGTATGTGTATATGTGTATGTGTAATATTTCACTACACCTCCTTTGGCTAAAATGGGCGCTTTTTTTTTTTTTCTCCATTCTAAAGATCTATTCACTGAAAGAGTAAATGTCATATCCTTTTGACTTTATTCTCCATTAAAGTCAATTATTCTATGTTTAGTTTCTTCTCCAAATCGTGGAAGCAAATTAATGATGTAAGTATCTTTGTGTTTAAATAACTGAGAGCAAGCCTCAGAGACATATTGATTTTCCAACCCTTCTAGATAAATAACCCTCCTCACCAATCTCAAGTAAATAGCCACCTTCTGCCTTAGAAAGTTAATAAAACAGTGTTCTCTTAACCAATAATTGAGGAAGGCCACGTTGGTATTCACTGATTCCAGACTTCTCTTGCTAAAATAGCTTTTTATTCATTATTCCTCTATTCCCTTCATCTTTTTCAGATTATACAAACCTCACACTTTCCACCCCATCATGTTAGAACCATCAAGGTATCCTTTATTTCCCTCCAGTTGTCTCTCCATTCAGAAATTGCATACTCAAACAAAAGATAGAACTAATTCTCTCACACAAAACTGTAAATATACCTAATAATTAGGTTTACTATCCATCATGTAAATGGGGCCCTCTTTTAGATTAAATGGAGGTCATTAATCAAACGGAATACTAGGACAAGAGACATATAGTGACATTATTTAGGAGAACGAGATATATGATTGGACTACTCATAAAACTTAACATGATACTTTTCTTTAATGACAAGAACTTTAAAAGAGAAAAGGATAAAATAAAAAATAATTTCTAATCACTTAATTTTAAATACCAAACATTGAGTATGGGATTTTGACAGACAAGGGACGTTGTCCTTGAACTTCTAAAACAATGTTGCTATTTTTCGTCTCTAGCCCTTCATCTGTTGAGAAACACTAGTATTACAGTTAGCAATGGATATAATAAAAGTTGCTTGCATATGCATAGTGCTTTAAAGTTTTAAAGTACTGTAATAATTATAGTAATAGCAGGAAGCACTGCTGTCAATAAAGCTAATGGATGCAATGGAATTTCAGGAGAGCTACTCAAAACCCTAAAAGATAATGCTATCAAAGTGTTCCATTTAATATATCAGCAAATCTGGAAAATCCATCAGTGGTCACAGAACTGGAAAATGTCAATCCTTATCCCAGTTCCCAAGAAGGGCCATGCTAAAAAATGTTCAACCAATCAGAAAATTGTACTTATCTCCCATGCTAGTAAGGTCATGTTTAAAAACTTGCATGCCAGGCTTCAGCATTCCTGAACCAAGAACTTCTTGATGTCCAACCTGGCTTTAGAAAATACAGTGGAACCAGAGGCCAAATTGTCAACATTTGCTGGGTCATACAGAAAACAAGGGAATTTCAGGAAAAAAAAAAATCTATGTGGTTTCATCGTTTTCACTAAAGCCTTTAACTGTGTGGATTATAACAAACTGTGAAAACCTCTTGAAGAGTTGGGAATACTAGAGCATCTTACTTGTCTCCTGAGAAACCTGTATGCTGGTTAAAAAGCAACAGTTAGAATCCTGTATGGAACAATTGATTGGCTCAAGATAGAGAAAGGAGTACAACAGGGCGCTCTACTGTCACCCTGCTAATTTAATCTAATCTGAGCACATCATAAGAAATGCCAGGCTGGATGAATTACAAGCTAAAATCAAGATAGGCAAGACAAGCATCAAAAACCTCAGATATGCAGATGATACCACTCTAATGGCAGAAAGCAAAGAGAAACTAATGAACCTCTTGATGAGGGTGAAGGAAGACAGTTAAAAAGCCAGCTTAAAACTAAATACTAAAAGAACAAAATAAACAAACAAACAAACAAACCAAACCACTAAGATTGTGGCATCTGGCCCCATTACTTCATGGCAGATAGAAAGGGAAAATGTGGAACCAGTGACGAATTTCCTCTTCTTGGGCACTAAAATCACTGGGGATGGTGACATCCTCCAAGAAATCAGAAAATTGTTTCTCAGCAGGAAAGCTATGACAAACCTAGACAGTGTGGTGAAAAGCAGAGACATCACTTTGCTGACAAAGATCCATATAGTCAAGGGGTCACCTGATGTGAAGAGTTGACTCATTAGAAAAGACCCTGATGCTGGAAAAGATTGAAGGCGGTAGGAGAAGAGGATGACAGAGGATGAAATGATTGGATGGCATTGATGGCTCAATGGACACGAGTTTGAACAAACTCCAGGAGATGGTGAAGGACAGGGAAGCCTGGCGTGCTGCAGTCCATGGGGTCACAAAGTGTTGGACACGACTGAGCTAGAACAAATGGTCTTCCCAGTGATCGTAAATTGTTGTGAGCGTTGGGCCATAAAGAAGGCAGAGCGACAAAGAATTTATACCTTCAAACTATAGTGCTGGAGAAGACTCCTTGAGAGTCCCTTGAACATCAAGGAGATCAAATCAATAAGTCTTAAGGGAAATCAACCCTGAATACTCATTGGAAGGACTGATGCTGAAGCTGAGGCTCCAGTATTTCAGCCACCTGATGCAAACAGCTGACATTGGAATAGTCCCTGATGCTTGGGAAGATTGAGGGTAGAAGGTGAAGAGGGCATCGGAGGATGAGATGGCTGGATGGCTTCACTGATGCAATGAACATGAGCTTGGGCAAGCTTTGAGGGACAGGGAGGCCTGGTGTGCTGCAGTCCATGCACTGCAGTCACAAAGAGTTAGACATGACTGGGTGACTGAACAGCAACAACAATGGCTATTATCTTACTTAGACTACATAGGGACTACATAGCACTTATATAGATTTGCATTCCTCCTTTTATAGATGAGAACACAGAGTTAAGACTCAAGCCTTTGTTGCCAGTTATTTCTTTTTCAGTCTCTCAAAAGAAAAATCATACTAACCACCTTCATTTTCTTTCAAACTCTTTAGATATTGTCAAAGGTGATAGTGATTCTTCTTCCAAGTTGCTTAGTGTCTAATGGAAAGAGATATTACAGACATGATTCATCTTTCCTTTACAATATGCTTGATATTAAAGCAGAGCAAACTATTTCCACTCTAAACCTGCTTATGACAGCTTCCCATGTTTTTCAATGGTTTCATATAAGGTGCTTGCAACTTTTTGACACAGCTGGGTTTTTGTTGTTGTTGTTATTGTTAATTAATTTGTTTTTCGCTATGAAACAGGGCAAAACCCTTTCTATAGACAAGAGAAATAAAAGAAATGAGTTCCTGAGTGTGTTCCTCTGTAAAAAAAAAAATGTGAAAGCAGTGATTAGAGATTAGTGGACAGGTGAACTAGGTATTGATATGAAGTCTCAGGAGTATGACTCATCAAGAAAAGAATAAAGACACAAGATGAGTACAACTTGCAGACTTTGAAGCCTATGAGTCAATACAAAGTAAGTTAAATCAGATCATAAGGATAAAAAATTAGTTGGTTCAAGAGTGGGAAAAAGTATTTTCAAGATAATTTCATGAGCAGTTTTTTTTTTTTTTTTAACTGATGCCATATGAGTTGGCTTGGTTTAAGGACTTTTGCAACTTCTTTATAGCAATGAACCATAGGAAAATGTTTGGAATAATCTTGATCCACTGTACTCAAAATGAGTATCATTTTGTGATCACTTGGCATCATTGATAGGGGTGCCCATGTAGTTCATTGGTAAAGAATCCGTCTGCAATGCAGGAGCCGCAGGAGACATAGGTTTGATCCCAGGGTTGGGAAGATCCTCTGGAGGAAGGCATGGAAAACCCTCTCTAATATTCATGCCTGGACAAGCCCTTGGGCAGAGGAGCCTGGCAGGCTACGGTCCAAAGATTTGCAAAGATTTGGACATGATTGAAGTGACTTAGCCTGTACCCACAGCTTCACTGGCATTATCTGGGAGATTGTTAGCAATGCAGAATCTCAGGGCTAAGGTCAATCCTAAATGACTCACAATCTACAATTTAGTGAGATGCCCAGGTGTTTCCTATACACATCAAGCTTTGAATGACACTTTTGTGATAGGATTATTTATCTAATTTTCAGACCATATTTTAAGAGTATACAAGTTTTCACAAGAGTCTTGCAGTAGATGCAATCCAGGTGTATATATAGCATGGTTGTTTGAACAGGATGTTGCTTGAATTCCCAGACACAACAGAGGAAATTCTTCAATGACTTTATCTCGGAGCACAATGGATAATTTCAAATTTTGATGGGTGCCAAGTAGGTCTACTTTCACTCTACCCAGTATAGGTTGCATTTCCTCTTCCAAACATACATTACCAGTGGAAGCAACTGATAAGATGATTTGCTCTTCTATTCTGAGATTTCCGCTGTCTTCCTCTTGTTATTGTGGATTTAGCATGGATAAAATAAACTATAGCATGTTTTGACAATGCCATATTGTCAAACTTTTAATAAAGGAGGTGGTGGGAAATGACTTTTTTTTTTTTAGTTTCCTGCTCGTTTGAGTGAAAAGGACATCTGTTGGGTAACTTGATAGATATCAACACTTAAGAACATTTCTCAGAGAAATGGATTTAATATCAATGACTTCTTAGGAACCTACAATTTCATGATTCTCCAAATGCACCATGGTGTGAAGGGCAAGATGAAGAATTAGTCTATGAGTTGTGTCTCTATCTAGAGATGGGAATACCAGACCATCTGACCTGTCTCTTGAGAAACCTGTATGCAGGTCAGGAAGCAACAGTTAGAACTGGACATAGAACAACAGACTGGTTCCAAATAGGAAAAGGAGTACGTCAAGGCTGTATATTGTCACCCTGCTTATTTAACTTCTATGCAGAGTACATCATGAGAAACGCTGGGCTGGAAGAAACACAAGCTGGAATCAAGATTGCCGGGAGAAATATCAATAACCTCAGATATGCGGATGACACCACCCTTATGGCAGAAAGTGAAGAAGAACTAAAGAGCCTCTTGATGAAGGTGAAAGAGGAGAGTGAAAAAGTTGGCTTAAAGCTCAACGTTCAGAAAACTAAGATTATGGCATCTGGTCCCATCACTTCATGGGAAATAGATGGGGAAACAGTGGAAACAATGTCAGACTTTATTTTTTTGGGCTCCAGAATCACTGCTGATGGTGATTGCAACCATGAAATTAAAAGACGCTTACTCCTTGGAAGGAAGGTTATGGCCAACCTAGATAGCATATTTAAAAGCAGAGACATTACTTTGCCAACAAAAGTCCATCTAGTCAAGGCTATGGTTTTTCCAGTGGTCATGTATGGATGTGAGAGTTGGACGGTGAAGAAAGCTGAGCGCCGCAGAATTGATGCTTTTGAAGTGTGGTGTTGGAGAAGACTCTTGAGCGTCCCTTGGACTGCGAGGAGATCCAATCAATCCATCCTAAAAGAGATCAATCCTGGGTGTTCATTGGAAGGTCTGATGTTGAAGCTGAAATTCCAATACTTTGGCAACCTCATGCAAAGTGTTGACTCATTGGAAAAGACCCTAATGCTGGGTAGGATTGGGGGCGGGAGGAGAAGGGAATGACAGAGGATGAGATGGTTGGATGGCATAACCGACTCGATGGACATGGGTTTGGGTATACTCCGGGAGTTGATGACGGACTGAGAGGCCTGGCGTGCTGCAATTCATGGGGTCGCAAAGAGTCGGACATGACTGAGCGACTGAACTGAACTGTGTCTCTATTTTTCTTCTATGAACTGTATGACTTAAGTTACTCAATATTTCTAAGTTTCCATTTTATCATCTATACGATGGAGATAATTACACTTTTCCTTGAAGAAAAAGTGTCAGGTTACATGAGGTGATGTATATAAAATACCTAGCATAAAGACTAGTCTCTTTTTAGCCCTTAATACATGTTAGATTTTCACTTATTCTTATTTCTTCAAATTGATAAAAGTGTGGAAGAAAAGCCTTTTAGCTCTTTATTTTCTTATATAATCTTGGAAAGCACAAATATTCAGAGAAAGGAAATTGTATAAGTGAAATGAATATTACATTTTAAACATGATGATATCATATATTCAAACAATAGCATTAGAATCTTATTAAGCTGTGAGATCATTATAGTACTATCCTTAAGTTCTTTTCTTTGAAAATACTAATATACCCTCCTATGAGGACTCAAAAGAGCCCCAGGGACATTTGCCAAGCATATATCATTTATTTATATCCACCCACTATCTACTTTGAGCCTTCTCTTTCTCAAGTGAGTCCCAGAAATAATGGTCCTCTCTCCAGTAGTACTTCTGTCCCAGGACACTTAGCCATATTCACATATTTTTCCCCATATTTTTCTTTTGTGAGATTACTTTTTTTGTGCCCTTCTTATGTAATGGGGTTACATCACAGGCTCAATGGACATGAATTTGAGCAAACTCTGGGAGATAGTGAAGGACAGGGAAGCCTGGAGTGCTGCAGTCCCTGAAGTCACAAAGAGTCAGACTTAAGTTCACATTTGAACAACAGCATAATAAATAAAGTAAAAATGTATTAACTTTTACCTTAATAGGTATTGAATATTTAATAAAGATTTCTGGAGGTGATATTTCATTTAAGGTTTGTGTTTCCTTATTAATTTTCTGTTTTGATGATCTGTCCAGTGGGTTAAGTGAGGTGTTAAAGTCCCCTACTATTACTTTGTTACAGTGTGTTAGTGTTTGCCTTATGCATTGAGGTACTCTTGTGTTAGGGGCATAAATACTTACAATTGTGTCTTTTCTTAGAGTGATCCCTTGATCATTATGTAGTGTCCTTCTTTATCTCTTGTAGTATTCTTTATTTTAAAGTCTATTTTGTCTGAAATGAGAATTGCTCCTCCTGTTTTCTTTTGATTTTCATTCATACAGAATATCTTTTTTCCATCTTTTTACTTTCATCCTGTGTGTATCTCTAGATCTGAATTGGGTCACTTGTAGACAACATATATATGAGTTCTTTTTTTGAATCTATTCAGCCAGTCTGTTCTTTTGGCTGGAGCATTTAATCCATATACATTTAAAGTAATTATTGATATACATATTCCTATTAACATCTTCTTAAGTGTCTTAGGTTTGTTTTTGTAGGCTTTTCCCTTCTCTTGTGTTGCCTGCCTATATAAATCCCTTTAATATGTGTTGTGAACTTGGCTTGATAGTGCTAAATTCTCTTAACATTTGCTTGTCTATAAAGACTTTGATTTCTCCATCAATTTTGAATGAGATCTTTGCCAGGTAGAGAAATCTTGATTGTAGATTTTCCTTTTCTTTTTTCTTTCAGTAATTTAAATCTGTCCTGCGATTCCCTTCTGGATTGCAGAATTTTTGCTGAAAGATCAACTGTTAATCATATGGATTTTCCCTTGTATGTTACTTGTTGCTTTTCCCTTGGTGCTTTAAATACAAATCCTTCTTTGTGTTTAATTTCTGTTAGCTTGATTAGTATGTGTCTCAACGTGTTTCTCCTTGGATTTATTCTGTATGGGACCCTGTGCTTCTTGGAGTTGATTGGCTATTTCTTTTCCTGTATTGGGAAAGTTTTTGACTATAATCTCTTCAAAATTTTTCTCCATACCTTTATTTTTCTCTTCTTCCTCTGGGACCCTTATAATTTGAATGTTGGTGCAATTAATGTCCCAGAGGTCTCTGAGGCTATCTTCATCTTTTTATTATTATCCTTTATTCTGTTCTCCAGCAGTTATTTCCACCATTCTATCTTTCCAGCTCATTTATTCAATTCTTCTTCCTAAGTTGTTCTACTACTGGTTTCTTCTAGACTATTTTTAATATCAGTAATTGTGTTATTCATCTCTGTTTGTTTATCCTTTATTTCTTCTAGGTCCTTGTTAATTGTGTTAATTAATTTTTGCCTTTTCTCCATTCTAATTTTGAGGCTTTGGAACATTGTTACTATCATTTCTCTGAAATCTTTTTCAGCTAGTTTGCCTATTTCCTTTTCATTCATTTGGTTTTGTGTGTTTCTACCTTGCTCCTTCATTTGTAGCTATATTTTTTGGTCTTTTAATTTGTTTCTCTTAACTTATTCTGTTTGATATATCCTTTTCCCAGTCTTTGAGGTCATATTCCTTCTTCTTTTGGTTTCTGCCTGTGGTGGGTAAGGTTGGTCCTGTGGTTTGTGTTGGCTTCATGTTGGGGAGTGTTCTAGTGGGAGAAGGTGAGCTTGTTTTTCTTTTTCCTCTGATGCTCAGGGCTGTATGAGGCAGTATATTTTGGAGTGTCTATGGGAATCCTGTCTGCTGATTATTGGTTTTGCGTTTTTGTCTTGCTTGTTGTTTAGGTGAGGTGTCCATCAGCAGCTGGGTGATACTGGACTTTGTATATAGGTATAGGACTTTGTGGAAGTTCTCACTAATCAATACTCCTTAGGTTTAGGAGTTCTCTGACAGCCTGGGATCCTGGACTCAATACTCCCACTTCAACGGCTCAGGCCCAATACCTGGTCAAAAGACCAAAGCTCCACAAGTTGTTTGTAATGGGATTAAAACAAACACACCAAGACAAAAACAAAACAAAACAAAAACATAACAGGAAACAAAAGAAAAACCCAACAAATGATAAATACAAGATCAGACAGATAATTACAAAAACAATGGGGCATAAACATACTCTTGCATACACACAAATGTAACCGAAATAATTAAAAGATAATAAAGTAAAAGAGACTGACTTGGTGAGCAAAGGAAACCAAAAATTATATTGAGCAATTGAAAACAGAGCTAACTAGAACTTATACCAGAAAGCTGAGCCAAAGCAAAGTGCCAACTGGGCAATAAAGCAAAGAAAACAAATTAATAAGCATGGTGAAGAAATAAAACATGAAAGAAAAGAAAAAAAAAGAAAGGAAAGAAAGAAGAAAAAAAAGGATGGAAGAAAAGAAAAAGAACTAAATTAAATAGAATTATGTTAAAAAAAAGATTTACATATTTACATATATTAAGAAATAAATACAGCAGGACAAGAATAATAAGAAAAGCAGTCAAACAACAAAAACAAAAAATCAAAAAGTTAAAAAGAATATTATTTTTTTAAAAAAGGAAAAATCCACAGCATCCAAGGTGAACTTAGAAGTATAAGTATGCAAGATGAGTAAAAAATGTGATTTAAAAAGAAAGAGAAACGTTCTCAGGATTGTAATTCTTCTAAGTTGTGGAGTTTGTCCTCTGTGGGTGGGATTGGACTAGCACCCTGTGATGGCTTCCTGGTTGGGGGAATTTGTGCCCTTGTTCTGGTGGATGGAATTGGACCTTCTTTCTCTGAAGGGTAGTGCTGTATCCAATAGTAGGTTTGGGGTGTCTATGGGTTTGAAATGGTTTGGGGCAGCATGTCTGCTAGTATGCAGCATTATGTTTCTGTTTTATTGAAAAACTGGCATGGGGTATCTGGGCACTGGAGCTTGCTAGCCTTTAGGTGGGCTTGGTTTTGGTGTTGAGATGGAGGTTTTGGGGAGGGCTCTTGTCTATCGATGTTCCCTGGGATCAGGAGTCCTCTAGTGGTTCAAAGTCTTGGGCTTGGGTCTCTCACCTCAGGGATTCAGGCTCAATGTTTATTGAAGATTCAAGATCTCACAAGCCACACAGCACAAAAGGCAAGTTCACAATACTCTTGGTGAAAGCAACATTCAGCAGCTCAGAACACCCAGGAAGGCTTACACCAAAGTACTGTAATGTATCTAGAAGGGTCCCTGGACCTGTTGTGGGCAATGTGGGGTCAGTTCAGTCTCAGATCCTGCTTTATTCCAGTTTATAGTTGTTTATAGTTGCTCCTAATGTTCACAGTTGCCCCTAGAGTCCACAATCTGTTCCCCACCTGAATATGAAAAAGTGAAGGCTGAGACCCATTAATGCTCACTTATTCTCTTTACTTGGGGAGAGGAGAGGATTTGGCAGCCACATGTGTGTTGTACTGGGGAGTGCCTGTGGTAATAGTGAGTTGTTGGATGTTGTTACAATCTGGGATAATTGTGAGTTTCCCCAGAGGAAAAGGCCCCAATTTATGGGTCCCTTTCCTTCATAGCTCAGTTGGTAAAGAATCCACCTACAATGCAGGAGACCCCTGTTCGATTCCTAGGTTGGGAAGATCCCCTGGAGAAGGGAAAGGCTACCCACACCAGTATTTTGGCCTAGAGAATTCCATGGACATCCATGAGGTGGCAAAGAGTTGGACACAAATGAGAAACTTTCCTTTTCACTTTCAGAAAGGACTCAGCTGTTTAAGCTCCCAGCAAGGTGCAGGCAGTAACCTGTTCTGCTCACAGCCTAATGTTAACTGCAGCATCTGGAATCAAGACTGCATCAGTGATGGTTTGTATGCTGCCTTTAGCACCGCTCCCAGGTTTGGTATTGATAATTGGCATCTATTTCTTAAGCCATGCAAAAGTAGCCCTCTAAGCACATCCTCATGGCTGTCAGCCCCCTACCTCTCCCTGGGTTATTTGCTGGAACCTCTGCCTACCCACTCCCCTCCCTCCTGCCCAAGTCCCACCCTGTGCTTTGTTGGAGACTCTGTGTTGCTTATCTCTGCTCCCTGCCCCCTCCTTCTGGTCTGGGCTGGGACTTGTGCCAGCAAAGGTCCATCTAGTCAAGGCTATGTTGTTTCCAGTAGTCATGTATGGATGTGAGAGTTGGACCATGAAGAAAGCTGAGCACTGAATAATTGATGCTTTTGAACTGTGGTGTAGGAGAAGACTCTTGAGTTACTTGGACTCCAAGGAGATCCAACCAGTCCATGTTAAAGGAAATCGGTCCTGAATGTTCATTGGAAGGAATGATGCTGAAGCAGAAGCTCCAATACTTTGGCTACCTGATGTGAAGGGATGACTCATTTGAATGACCCTGATGCTGGGAAAGATTGAAGGTGGGAGGAGAAGGGGACAACAAAGGATCAGATGATTTGATGGCATCACCTACTCAATGGGTATGAGTTTGAGTAACCGCCAGGAGTTGGTGATGGACAGGGAGGCCTGGCATGCTGCAGTCCATGGGGTCTCAAACAGTCGGACAGGAATGAGCAAGTGAACTGAACTGAATGGGGGCTTGTGAGTTGCTTATGTGCTGAGAAGTGCTATTTGGCATCTTTCTCTGTATTTTACCTTCTGAGTACCCACTGTTACCGGCACTCTGAGGTTCCACAGCTCCCCCTTGATCCTGCCTGTTAAGGAGTTTCCTAGTGTGTGGAATACTTCATGCAAAGATGGACTCAATAAACAACATAAATGGTAGGGACTTAACAGAAGCAGAAGATATTAAGAAGAGGTGGCAAGAATACACAGAAGAACCATACAAAAAAGATGTTCATGAAGCAGATAATCACGACGGTGTGATCACTCACCTAGAGCCAGGAATTCTGGAATGTGAAGTTAACTGGGCCTTAGGAAGCATCACTATGAACAAAGCTGGTGGAGGTGATGGAATTCCAGTTGAGCTATTTCAAATCCTGAAAGATGATGCTGTGAAACTGCTGCATTCAATATGCCAACAAACCTGGAAAACTCAGCAGTGGCCACAGGACTGGGAAAGGTCAGTTTTCACTTCAATCCCAAAGAAAGGCAATGCCAAAGAATGCTCAAACTACCACACAATTGCACTCATCTCATACGCTAGTAAAGTAATGCTCAAAATTCTCCAACCCAGGCTTCAGCAAGACATGAACCGTGAACTTCCAGGTGTTCAAGCTGGTTTTAGAAAAGGCAGAGGAGCCAGAGATCAAATTGCCAACATTCACTGGATCATCGAAAAAACAAGAGAGTTCCAGAAAAACATCTATTTCTGCTTTATTGACTATGTCAAAGCCTTTGACTATGCGGATCACAATAAACTGTAGAAAATTCTGAAAGAGATGGGAATACCAAACCACCTGACCTGCCTCTTGAGAAACCTGTATGAAGGTCAGGAAGCAACAGTTAGAACTGGAAATGGAACAACAGATTTGTTCCAAATAGGAAAAGGAGTATGTCAAGGCTGTATATTATCACCATGATTACTTAACATCTATGCAGAGTACATCATGAGAAACGCTGGGCAGGAAGAAACACAAGCTGGAATCAAGATTGCCAGGAGAAATATCTATAACCTCAGATATGCAGATGACACCACTCTTACGACAGAAAGTGAAGAAGAACTAAAGAGCCTCTTGATGAAAGTGAAAGAGGAGAGTGAAAAGTTGGCTTAAAGTTCAACATTCAGAAAACTAAGATCATGGCATCCGGTCCCATTACTTCATGGCAAATAAATGGGCAAACAGTGGAAACAGTGGCTGACTTTATTTTTGGGGAGCTCTAAAATCACTGCAGATGGTGACTGCAGCCATGAAATTAAAAGACACTTACTCCTTGGAAGGAAGTTATGACCAACCTAAACATCATATTAAAAAGCAGACACATTACTTTGTCAAGAAATGTCCACTAGTCAAGGCTGTGGTTTTTCCAATGGTCATGTATGGATGTGAGAGTTGGACTATAAGAAAGCTGAGCACCAACGCATTGATGCTTTTGAACTGTGGTGTTGAAGAAGACTCTTGAGAGTCCCTTGGACTGCAAGAAGTTCCAACCATTCCATCCTAAAGGAGATCAGTCCTGGGTGTTGGAAGGACTGACGTTGAAGCTGAAGCTCCAATACTTTGACCACCTGAAACGAAGAGCTGACTCATTTGAAAAGACCTTGATGCTGGGAAAGATTGAGGAAAGGAGGAGAAGGGGACAACAGAGGATGACATGGCTGTATGGCATCACAGGCTCAATGGGCATGGGTTTGGGTAACTTCTGGGAGTTGGTGATTGACATGGAGGCCTGGTGTGCTGTGGTTCATGGGGTCGCCAAGAGTAGGACAGGACGGAGCGACTGAACGGAACTGAGTGTGTGGAAACTTTTCTTTCTTAATTATTCCCTCCTTAGGGGAACAAGCTCCTGTCCTGAAGTCATCTGTCTTTTTTTATTTTTATGTCTTTATCTTTTGTCCTACCTAGTTCCAAGGAGATTATTTTGCCTTTTTGGAGGCCTGGTGTCTTCTGATGTCATTTAGAATTTGGTCGGCCATATGACCAGCAATCCCACTGCTGGACAATGATCACTGTGGCACTATTTACAATGGCTAGGACATGGAAGCAACCTAGATATCCATCTGTAGATGAATGAATAAGAAAGTTGTGGTACATATACAGAATGGAATATCACTCAGATATAAAAAGGAATACATTTGAGTCAGTTTTAATGAGATGGATGAACCTGGAGTCTATTATACAGAAGGAAGTAAATCAGAAAGAGGAAGACAGATACTGTATATTAACACAAATATATGGAATTTCGAAAGACAGTACTGACGACTCTACATGCAGGGCCACAAAGGAGACACAGACATAAAAAACAGACTTTGGGAATCAATGGGAGAAGTCAAGAGTGAGATGATGTAAGAGAATAGCATTGAAACATGTACATTACCATATGTAAAATAGATGATCATTACAAGTTCTGTGCATGAAGAAGGGCACCCAAAACTAGTGCTCTGGGATGACCCAGAGGGATAGGGAGGGGAGGGACGTGGAAGGGGGCTTCAGGATGGAGGGAGCACATATGTACCTGTTGCTGATTCATGTTGATATATAGCAAAAACCATCACAATAATGTAATTATCCTCCAATTAAAATGAATAAATAAATAAAAAATGTTGCTCTGTCTTCATTCCATTCTTGATCAAGGAAGAAAGTGATCTTCTAAAACTCCATAGGAAACTGTTAGTATCCTTTGTTTTGGAAATGTTTTGCAATGAGAATTTCTTTTTAATATTTATGGAATTTGGACATGACCCATTAAAGGTGCCCTGGTGGCTCAGTGGTAAAGAATCCTCCTGCCAATGCAGGAGACTCAGGTTTGACCTCTGGGTCAGGAAGATCCCTTGGAGAAGGAAATGGCAACCCACTCTAGTATTCTTGCCTGGGAAATGCTATGGACATAGGAGCCTGGAGGGCTGTAGTACATGGAGTTGGTAAGAGCTGGACACAACTTAGTGATTAAACAGCAGCAGCAGTAATTAGATAGAGAAACAGCCAAAATAATAACAGCCCTGAATATGTGAAAAGTTGAGGGTTTTGAGTTAATAATGTCCTCTAAGCAATGTCCTTAAATCGTCTTAAAGAGATGTTCCTGTTGAAACCACCACAAGGATAAATTTATCTTCTATATCTCTGTTGTCCAGAATCTGTTGTTTGTATGACTGATTCAAGCTCACCAAAGCCATCATTCTTCCTATGCCATTTTTCAATATATTTACACCAACTCACTCATTAATTACAAAGCAGCTAGCACACAGATGCTGAGCCTGATCAAAATGTTACAATATTTCAATATTTCAGACACCAAATCTTTGCCTTACCTTGATGTTTTGTTCCCCCAAAGCCATTCAGTCCAGTTGAGTTCAGTCACTCATTTGTATCCGACACTTTGCGACCCCATGAATCACAGCACGCCAGGCCTCCCTGTCCATTACCAACTCCCGGAGTCTACCAAAACCCATGTCCATTGAGTCGGTGATGCCATCCAACCATCTCATCCTCTGTCGTCCCCTTCTCCTCCTGCCCCCAATCCTTCCCAGCATTAGGGTCATTTCCGGTGAGTCAACTCTTCGCATGAGGTGGCCAAAGTATTAGAGTTTCAGCTTCAACGTCAGTCCTTCCAATGAACACCCAGGACTGATCTTTAGGATGGACGGGTTGGATCTTCTTGCAGTCCAAGGGACTCTCAAGAGTCTTCTCCAACACCACAGTTCAAAAGCATCAATTCTGCGGCGTTCACCTTTCTTCACCGTCCAACTCTCACATCCATACATGACCACTGGAAAAACCATAGCCTTGACTAGACGGACTTTTGTTGGCAAAGTAATGTCTCTGTTTTTCAATATGCTATCTAGGTTGGTCATAACCTTCCTTCCAAGGAGTAGGTGTTTTTTAATTTCATGGCTGCAATCACAATCTGCAGTGATTTTGGAGCCCCAAAAAATAAAGTCTGAGACTGTTTCCACTGTTTCCCCATTTATTTGCCATGAAGTGATGGGACCAGATGCCATGATCTTAGTTTTCTGAATGTTGAGCTTTAAGCCAACTTTTTCACTCTCCTCTTTCACTTTCATCAAGAGGCTCGTTAATTCTTCTTCTCTTTCTGCCATAAGGGTGGTGTCATCTGCATATCTGAGGTTATTGATATTTCTCCCGGCAATCTTCATTCCAGCTTATGTTTCTTCCAGCCCAGCGTTTCTCATGATGTACCCTGCATATAAATTAAACAAGCAGGGTGACAACATACAGCCTTGACATACTCCTTTTCCTATATGGAACCAGTCTGTTGTTCCATGTCCAGTTCTAACTGTTGCTTCCTGACCTGCATACAGGTTTCTCAAGAGACAGGTCAGATGGTCTGGTATTCCCATCTCTTGAAGAATTTTCCACAGTTTATTGTGATCCACACAGTCAAAGGCTTTGGCACAGTCAATAAAGCAGAAATAGATGTTTTTTCTGGAACTCTCTTGCTTTTTTGATCATCCAGCAGACGTTGGTAATTTGATCTCTGGCTCCTCTGCCTTTCCTAAAACCAGCTTGAACATCTGGAAGTTCACGGTTCACATATTGCTGAAGCCTGGCTTGGAGAATTTTGAGCATTACTTTACTAGCGTGTGAGATGAGTGCAATTGTGTGGTAGTTCGAGCATTCTTTGGCATTGCCTTTCTTTGGGATTGGAATCAAAACTGAGCTTTTCCAGTCCTGTGGCCACTGCTGAAGTTTCTAGATTTGCTGGCATATTGTGTGCAGCAGTTTCACAGCATCATCTTTCAGGATTTGAAATAGCTCAACTGGAATTCCATCACCTCCACTAGCTTTGTTCGTAGTGATGCTTTCTAAGGCCCGCTTGACTTCACATTCCAGGATATCTGGCTCTAGGTGAGTGATCACACCATCGTGATTATCTGGGTCATGAAGATCTTTTTTGTACAGTTCTTCTGTGTATTCTTGCCGCCTCTTCTTAACATCTTCTGCTTCTGTTAAGTCCATACCATTTCTGTCCTTTATCGAGCCCATCTTTGCATGAAATATTCCCTTGGTATCTGTAATTTTCTTGGAGAGATCTCTAGTCTTTCCCATTCTATTGTTTTCCTCTATTTCTTTTCACTGATGGCTGAGAAAGGCATTCTTATCTCTCCTTGCTATTCTTTGGAACTCTGCATTCAGATGGGAATATCTTTCCTTTCCTCCTTTGCTTTTTGCTTCTCTTCTTTTCCCAGCAATTTGTAAGGCCTCCTCAGGGAGCCATTTTGCTTTTTTGCATTTCTTTTCCATGAGGATGGATTTGATCCCTGTCTCCTGTACAATGTCGTGAACCTCTGTCCATAGTTCATCAGGCAGTCTGTCTATCAGATCTAGTCCCTTAAATCTGTTTCTCACTTCCACTGTATAATCATAAGGGATTTGATTTAGGTCACACCTGAAAGTTCTAGTGGTTTTCCCTACTTTTTTCAATTCCAGTCTGAATTTGGCAGTAGGGGGTTCATGATCTGAGCAATAGTCAGCTCCTGGTCTTGTTTTTTCTGACTGTATAGAGCTTCTCCATCTTTGGGTGCAAAGAATGTAATCAATCTCATTTCGGTATTGACTATGTGGTGATGTCCATGTGTAGAGTCTTCTCTTGTGTTGTTGAAGAGGGTGTTTTCTATGACCAGTGCGTTCTCTTGCCAAAACTCTATTAGCCTTTGCTCTGGTTCATTCTGTACTCCAAGGACAAATTTGCCTACACCAGGTGTTTCCTGACTTCCTACTTTTGCATTCCAGTCCCCTATAATGAAAAGGACATCTTTTTTGGATGTTCATTCTAAAAGGCCTTGTAGGTCTTCATAGAACATTCAACTTCAGCTTCTTCAACATTACTGGTTGGTGCATAGACTTGGATTACTGTGATATTGAATGGTTTGCCTTGGAAATTAACAGAGATCATTCTGTCGTTTTTGAGATTGCATCCAAGTACTGCATTTCGGACTCTTTTGTTGACCATGATGGCTACTTCATTTCTTCTAAGGGATTCCTGCCCACAGTAGATATAATGGGCATCTGTGTTAAATTCACCCATTCCAGTCCATCTTAATTCGCTGATTCCTAGGATGTCAATGTTTACTCTTGCCATCTCCTGTTTGACCACTTCCAATTTGCCTTGATTCATGGAACTAACATTCCAGGTTCCTATGCAATATTGCTCTTTACAGCATCACACTTTGCTTCTATCACCAGTCACATCCACAGCTGGGTATTGTTTTTACCTTGGCTCCATCCCATCATTCTTTCTAGATTTATTTCTCCACTGATCTCCAGTAGCATATTGGGCACCTACTGACCTGGGGAGTTCATCTTTCAGTGTCCTATCTTTTTGCTTTTTCATACTGTTCATGGGGTTCTCAAGGCAAGAATACTGAAGTGGTTTTGCACGCCCTTCTCCAGTGGACCACATTCTGTCAGACCTGTCCACCATGACCCATCCATCTTGGGTGGCCCCACACGGCATGGCTTCATTTCACTGATATAGACAAGGCTGTGGTCCATGTGATCAGATTAGCTAGTTTTCTGTGATTATAGTTTCAGTGTGTCTGCCCTCTTATGCCCTCTTGCAACACCTACCATCTTACTTGGGTTTCTCTTACCTTGGACATGGGGTATCACTTCACGGCTGCTCCAGCAAAGTGCAGCCATTGCTCCTTACCTTGGACAAGGGGTATCTACTCACTACGGCCCCTCCTGACCAAAGCCATTAAGATTATATATTTACATATCATGAATTTACTAAGGTTAACTTTCCAATTGCCGTACTTCCCATTGGAAGCTCCATCAATAAGAAACTTTGTTGTTGTTTAGTTTCTCAGTTGTGTCCGAATCTTTTGCAAGACTATGGATCATAGCCCACTAGGCTTCTCTGTCCATGAGGTTTCCCAGGCAACAATACTGGAATTTGCTGTAATTTCCTTCTCCATCAATAAGAACAGATCTCTTAATTAAAATTTCAAATATTCATTTTATTGATTCCTATGAAAACAAATCATTTTAGGTGGAAAACTCATAGTTAATATTGCCTTTCTTAGAATACATGAAAATTATATCCATTCTCTGCTTCCTAGTGACTTTTTTAAAGTACACTCAGAGGAGAAAGCAAGTCAAACCTATTATGAGATTCCAGTTTCTGGCAAAATGTTTTGGACCATAAGCTAAAACAGATCTATAATAAGTGCAATATATTAGTTGTGCAGTAATTTGAGCAAGTTCCATGTTGAAGAATTATTGAATATGGCAAAACTATTCTGAATTTCTTCCTTGTCTTACATCAACATTCTAATTTAATCATAGCTTAAGTTAGGATAATTAGAAAATATTGAGCAGGGATTGGGATACTCTGTAATCTTTAATGACCCCTCTTTAATGTTTATTTTTATTTAATGATTATTAATGGTCTTTAATAATCTTTAATGATTAAACATACTCAACTCAAAAGAACAATGAAGAGGACTTAATACATAGTTGTTGTCTTATTTGTAGTTCATTCATTCATTAACTAAACAAACATTTGTTCACTGCTTTCTGGAAAAATGAATGAGAAATAGCCTCTCCTTTCCAGGAACACAGTTTACCAGGAGAATTAGAGAGATAATCATGAAGTTCTAAGACAATTATCAATAAAAGTTAGAAAAGTCAAATAGAGAAGGTGATTATGAAGATACACAAAAAACATTCACTTGGACATGAACAGGTAGTTATATTTAGGAAAAAGAAGTACCAGGAGTTCAATTTAATCTGATTTTCTGGGATAGTGGCATGCATTTTTTGTCTCTTCATTTGTTTAGTAAGCAAAAAATCTTTTGTAGACGTAAAAACTGTTGGATTTTATTTTATTTTTTTATCCCTCTTGTTATATTTATTAAAATTTTAAATTTCTTTTTCTTTTTTCTTTTTCTTCCCAGTTTTTGTTTTTTTTACAGCATGCCAAATCCTTTGGCATAAGTGATGGCCTTCAACAATCTCTCTTTAAGTTTTTCTTTGCTTGAATATTCCAGAAGTAAAAGGACATTAAAGCAAGTATGAGATGTAGGTAACCTCTCTGTGTCTGGGCCGTTCTTGGCTATTATCATCTTCAGTTTTCCTATTCTGCCCACAGGTGCCCTGTCTGTGCCTGTTGTAAACTGCAAGAAGAGTCTTTTCTGCTCATCTGTAAATGAATGAACAATTTCCCACAACTCCCTAATCACAACAGAGTCCCTGGTATAGCCACCGTCATATTCTGTAGTTTCTTCTAGTGCTTGGAAATCTAGATTCCGGCTTCCACATATAAGCAATTCAATTTCCTCTGGTCTGAATAAGTACTTTAAAGGAGATTCATTGGTCACCATATGAAAACCTCTCCGAAAAGCCTTGAACTGTTTTTCTACCGATTTATTGAGAATGTAGTCAGAATACAGATTGACAAATTCCTTTCTGTTTTCATTGGTAATTGGAATTTTATCACCATTTTCCTTTAGATCATACATCATCGGATTACCAAAAAGATCTGTCTGAGATATCTGGAAAGTGATCATCATATCATCTTCCACGTTCCCTTCATACTCCAGTAAGTCTTTTAAATTCTGATATAGAACAGGATGAGAGTCTCCCAAGTCAAGAAAAGTTCCTTTTTTCCCCATTAGCTTCCTGTAGACAACCATGGGAAAATGTACATCCAGTATACAGTTATTGTAAATAGCCAAACCCAGTACTATGCCAATCAGAGTGAACTGACCCTCAGTTTCAAAAGAGGATGGATTAAACCAAAACAACTTTGTAGATTCATCATATGTGAACATACCAATATCTGGATTGAAGATTTCCTCCACAACCAGCTGAAAAAATTCTTTGGAAACACCTCCCTCATCAACTCCTTGTTCTCCTTCAAATTCCACATACAACTGTTTCTTCAAGTCTGCAGGATTTTCCATAGCGATCATCTCTAGCCGGACAAGTGCATCATCTATGATATGGTCATGTCTGACTTTGAGTCTCAAATATGGATTCAACTGCTGTCCTTGAACTAAGCTGTAGAGAACAGTAATTCTTCGTTCACTGTACATGCGAATCCTATTGTCATAATATAATCCCAAATTCTTTGTGACAGCATTCAGTATAAAGGGACATGTCATAAAAGAGAACTTGTTCTCGGTTTCTACTTTGAAAAAAATATAATCTTTATCCATTTCTAGAACATCATTCAGTGGTTCATTAATAAACTCTTCAAAAGGGATAAGTGGTTTTCGACAATCCAGAGTTTTAACAGCAAGTTCAGTTTCCAGTGGGTCCACTCGAGGACCTTTCTTGTTCCTTCTTTCTTCTCCCAATAACTCCTGAAGTGTCAATTCACTGGACTCAGGAAGGGGCTCTTCATCATCTTCTTCATTATGATTTGTGTCTACTTCCCCTCCTACTACATTTGCATAGTAAACCATTTTCAAGCACGTGGAAGCAGCAACAATAGCATCATCATCGTTCACTAGATTTCGATTGTTAAAGTCAGTGCTTATGACTTTGTACGTAATAAGCTGCTGAAATGTTTCCATCATTCTCCGAATCTGGTCTGCACTGTATTTAGACCACAGTCTGACCAGTTTTCCTTGGGCTGCAAGGGGTAGCTTACTCATTGCTTTGCAAAATAGTGGCAAAGCCATTTCCAGATATTCAGGACTGTGGAGATTTCTATTCTCCATGACAATGATGAATAAATTCAGATAATTAGGATCTCTGGAGTATACATTGTGATACGTCAAGTCACATTCCACATTAGGTGACAAATACACAAGTGCATTGAGAAAAGCAGTTTCTATTTTTTCGTTAGAGAGCAATCTGGTGTAGACCCTTCTAACAGCCTCAATATCCACAGACACATCATCAGGGCCTAACTTTTGTAAGTTGTTATCTCCTTGTGAGCTATCACTTATCCTTGAGGAAGATGCTTCTGAATCCTCCTCCATAGCCGCTGCGGAACATGCAGCCTCTTCCTTTTCATCTTCATCTTCGTCCTTTCCTTGAAGAGATTTCAGTTCTTCCTTGGTGTGTTGTTTGACTTTCCGAAAGCTTTGTGCCAATGCTTCAGCACTAGAAAAAACTCTTCCAATAACACGAATTAAAGGGGAATAATCCTCTCTCTCTCTACATAATTCAAGAATTTCATACACCATCTCTTCGGTTAGGTAAGTCACATCATTAACTGTAAATGTAAATCAAGGAGATCATGTGCTGACTCATCACACTCCTCACTGGAGACCAGAAACAACACTGTATTTCTAAGAGGTTTCTCATTTGACTACTGTTCTCAAGACTAGGACTGAGGCAATGTTTTCAGAAAGGTTTCTTCAGAGTCTTCTTTTGGAAACAGCCCGTGTCCTAAAACCAAACCAGTTCCTTTCTGAGTCTTCCTTTTTAGTTTTTTGGTTTTTTTTTTTCCAGGGTGACCATTCTTTAAAATCATCTCTTGCTCCTTGTCCATCCTTCTTGTTCATTTTTATGTCAGAGCAGTTGTTAGAGGCACCTTTAGAGTTTTCAAGGTAAGCTGAGCTTGCTCCTTTCTTGGAGGGATGAGGATCACAGAGTTTTGCATTAATCTTATAAAGCTCGAGGGCTTTAATAGCTGGTGCATTGTTATCCATATGATGAAAAGTTGGACAGGAAGCACAAAACTCATTCGTGCAGGCTTCATTTCCACAGCCCTCAGTTAACTGGTGGTAGTAGCGTTCTATTAGATGTTTTGCAGCTGCTCGCTTAATTCGGCTAGCTTCAATGTCATCAGATTGAGGTTCTCCTGATGATCTTTTACAAGCTGTGGCCATTCGGTGACATCAGGGTGATCACAGCTTTGAGTCACTGATTAAAAACAGGTTGTCACACCAGTCTAGCTGCTAACTTGATCTGAGCGTAGGTTTAATAACTCATATTTCGCCAAACTTCTGAGGAGCTGGTGAATTCTAAAATCAGGCTCTTACAGATTTTTAACCTGTCGTCGCCCCCGCGCCTGGGCCGCGGCCCCCGCAGCAGCGGCCGCCTCGCTGGTCGTCGTCGCCCTCGCCCACCGCCTCCGCCCGCCACCGCCTCGTTCCCTGTCGCTGCCGCCACCGCCGGCGCTCATGCGGGACCCGCGCTTCCTTCTCCGGAGTCCGAGACCGGGAAAGGGGGCGCAGCGGCCGTAGGAAGCCCCGCGCCCGTCGCCCGCCGCCGCTCCGCTGCTGTCCGTCCGCGCCGGGGGTCACAGGGCCCGCCTGCGGGGCTCGGAGCGAGCGCCGAGGGGCCTGCCTGTGGGGCTCGGAGGAGCCGAGGGAAGCGCCGCCGCCCGCGGGCTTCAGCGTCAGTCGGCAGAAGCGAAGCGCAAGTGGCGCGGCGGCGGATGGCGCGCGCCCGAGCCGGCGGAGGGCTACGCAGAGACAGGGTGCGCGAGCGAGCGGAGAGCGCTGTGTCGATGGTCCCGCGAAGGCGAGTCGAGCTCTATCGGCTCCTGCAGTCACCCCGAGCCGAGCGCCACCATTTTGGAAAAAACGCGGATCTCACGGCCACGGCGCAAGCCGGGAGGACTGGCTGGGCGGGCCGAGTATCCCGGCAGGCAGCGCGCACCGCCTGGCCGGGCGAGGGCTCCCGGCCTGGACGCAGGGGCGCGGGGCGGGGTCGGGGCGCGCGCGGGAGGGCGCCGCGCTCTGCTCCGTCCCCAGTCGTCGGCTCCGCCCCAACTGTTGGATTTTAACGGTGCATGAGTGTTCAGTTGCATCTGACTCTTTGCGACCATGGAATTTTTTAAGCAAGGATACTGGAGTGGGTTGCAGTTTCCTCTTTCAGGGAATCTTCCCAACCCAGGGATCCATATCCATATCTCTTGCATTGGCAGACTGATTCTTTACTACTGCGCCACTTAGGGCTTCCCTGGATTTTAGTCAGGCAGGTTAAATTCTGACTTTGCCATCTATGTTCTATGCAAACTTGGTTAAACTTGCTGTGTTTTGAAGCTCAGTTTCCTCATATACTAAATATATGAAATGATACAGATCCAAAAACATAATTTTCATAAATAATACGAAATAACAAGTACAGATATTTGGTACACACAGCAACAATAGCAATAACCATAATACTAATATTTATTAACCTTTATTCAGAGCTGAAGATAAGCCAGGCACTTAGCTAAGCATTTTACATGCATGATCTTTAGTCCATATGAACACTCGATAAGGTACTATTATTAATCTCTGTTTTAAAGAGGCTTACAAAGATTAATTTACTTGTCCAAAGTGAAATACCATAACAATAATGGGTAACATACTGAGTACTTATTGTTTGACACTGCTTTAAGCCATTATACATGTCAATTCATTTATTTCTCAGGAGATCAGTCCTGGGTGTTCATTAGAAGGACTGATGTTGAAGCTGAAACTCCAATACTTTGGCCACCTGATGCAAAGAGCTGACTCATTGGAAAATATCCGGGTGCTGGGAAATATTGAGGGCAGGAGGAGAAGGGAACGACAGAGGATGAGATGGCTGGATAGCATCACCGACTCGATGGACATGGGTTTGGGTGAACTTAGGGAGTTAGTGATGGACAAGGAGGCCTGGCATGCTGCGGTTCATGGGGTTGCAAAGAGTCAGACACGACTGAGCGACTAAACTGAACTGATGAGAGAGAGTGCATTATTTTTCTCATTTTTACAAGTGTCATGAGCTGAATTGTGTCTCTCCTCAAAATCCATACATCCAAGCTCTAAATGCTGGTATCTTAGAATGTAACTGTGTTTGGAGATAGAACTATTAAAATGAAGCCCTTAGAGTGATCACTGAGGCAATCTGAATGATATCCTTTCAGAAGAGGGAATTTGGATACAAAGAGAAACAAAAGGGGCACACAGAAAAATATCCCATGTGAGGACACAAATGTCAGAGCAAACAGATAGCTAGATATGAATAGAGAAAGGGGAGGCCTGACCCAATAGCAGAAAACTATACATCTCGTGATTCTTGGGCAAAGAAAAACAAGAACCTCCAGACTGACAGGAAATCAAATATTTTGGGGTGGCAAGCATCTTGGAGACAGGCAAAAAGAGGTGGGAAAATGTGGGAATCTTGGACATCTGAATGTAATATTTTGCTAATTATTCCTTCATTACAATAAAATTAACCTTGCAGGTAAGAAGCTCCTATCATGCACTCACAACATTACCCTTTTGATCAAGATGAAATAAGGGCAAAATTCCCTCCTCCTCTTGTGAAGGTAAAGCTGGAATGAAAATCATGGAGTACAACCCCAAATCCCTCCCTCCTAAATGAATATTCCTCCCATTCATTTTCATGACTTGTATAGCCAATTTGCCAAAGAAACTCAGGACAACTGTTCACCTGAGTCTTCCTACTCTCCCTGTGAGAGTGTACTATAGGTTAAAAAGTACCTCCCCCTACCCCACTATGGCTTGTCTCTGAATTCTTTCTGTGATGAAACAAAAACCTACTCTCTGGTAACACATAGAGAAGGAGGCCATTTGCCAGAAGAGAGACATCAGAAGATAGCATGTCTGACGACAATTTGATCTTGGATGTTCAGACTTCAGAATTATAAGAAAATAAATTTCTGTTGTTTAAGCCACCCACTCTCTGGTATTTTCTTATGGTGTCCCTAGTAAAAATTAGCAATACAATAGGTGATTAAACAACAATGCAAAGAAGATAAGTATGTATTTCTACACCCTTAGTATGCAGAGCCACTGGGCTTCAAACTCTAGCAGTCTTGTGCCAGAATTCATTCCTTTAATTTCTTCACAATAAAGCCTCTGGTGACAGATGTAGAAAACCGAGGTAGCCAGTGGCTAAATCTCATATTGCACATCCATACAATAGCAGAGTCAGGATTAAAACCCAGGTCTCTCTGATTTCCTCCTACTTAACTTGAAAGAATTTTCTTGATTTCTCAGATAGCCAGTTATGTAAAAACTGCTTTTCACTTAATTTCATATTTCCTCTACATGGTGTGAGGAAATGCCAATTTTGATGCCTATATACAGGCTACTAAGTTAATTTCCATGGTTAAAAGATGGCAAAACTTTGCAAAGGAGCTCTGAAATCACTTCAGGCATTAACTTCATGTTCTGCATCAACTTTTAACTGCCCGTGGTAAGCCATATATCATATGACTCTTTATAGTATCAATTTAAGCACGAATTTTGTTTGTCATGCTGATCTTGAAAAGCTTTTAGTGCCTTCAATAGCTACCGGAAGAAACATTACAATAGCTGCCCTAAATTATAAAACATTTCTCAGGAAGCTAACCCTTTATACATTTCAGTTAGCGTCAGAAGGATTAGAAGCATCACTCTGGATTGATTATCACTTACACAATGAATTAGGTCAAATCTTTGCCTTTCCTGGTGCAAAACACTCCTTCAATATATCTGACCTCATTCTAGACCACACGCAGGAATATTTTTCCACATTTGAAGGGTTAGGAAAAATAAACATTGCAGACACCAGGTTAAAATCTCCATTTCAAAATTCTTCCCAAACATTATAGAATACACCTTTCATATTTAATGCAATGAGTAATGCTCAACATTACTAAATCAGACATAGCATTCTTCCATGGAGGAATCTGATCATATAGTGAAGTGAAAGTCGCTCAGTCGTGTATGACTCTTTGCAACCTCATAGACTACACAGTCCATGGGATTCTCCAGACCATAATACTGAAGTGGATAACCATTCCCTTCTCCAGGGGATCTTCCCAACCCAGGGATTGGACCAGGGTCTCCTGCATTGCAGGCAGATTCTTTACCAGCTGAAAACTACCAAGGATATATGTATATATATATATAAATAGATGTGTGTGTATATATATATATATATATATATATATATACACACACACACATATATTTCTGATCATATAGCTTAAAATAATGCCACCAAGGTTAAACATTTTGACAAATACCGTATTATAAATGCTTAAGTTTGCTGTGTTGTAACTCATCTAACATTTGAACATCTTAGCTTACACAGAGTAGGTTTTAATTGAACATACTTAACCTTATTTGAAAATGAGCAAGATGAGCAAAAGGACATTTACTTATTATTTATATTATATCGTTCTTCAGTACCATTTTGAATTCCATTTTAATAAATTTTATAATATTAACAGCACTTAATACTAGTTATTGTATATTAATTATGAAAAGTTGTTTCTGAGCCATGAAAGATGCCAGGATTCTTAGCCTCTGAAGGAGAGGCTTTCACTCCAGGGCCATTGCCGAGGCTTGATCCCTCAGAGCTTTTGTGTGAAAAAAAAAAAAACTGTTGAAGTATAAAAGAGATAGAGAAAGATTCTGACATAGACATCAGAAGCAGGCAGAATAAGTGCCCCCCTGCTAGGTCAACTCAAGGTTTGAGACAAGTTAAGTTCAGGTGGAACCAGTTGTCATTATGGCAATACAGAAGTTTAAAAGAAATCTCTTTTTAAATTTGTACAGAGAAGGGGAAAAAAAGAAAAAAAAGCCAACACTTGTAGTTTGTTTCCTCCTGATGCTTAAGAGAGAGAGATAACAAATGTCTGGCACTTGCAGCCTATTTCCTCCATTTGGACAGCCCTAGCCTTCCTGCCTGTTACGCTCTTAATTATGTACTGACACTGTTTTTAGAAACATGTATATATATAATTGGGCTTCTCAGGTGAAGCTGCTGCTGCTGCTGCTAAGTCACGTCAGTCGTGTCCGACTCTGTGCGACCCCATAGACGGCAGCCCACCAGGCTCCCCCGTCCCTGGGATTCTCCAGGCAAGAGTACTGGAGTGGGTTGCCATTTCCTTCTCCAGGGCATGAAAGTGAAAAGTGGAAGTGGAGTCGCTCAGTCGTGTCCGACTCAGTGACCCCATGGACTGCAGCCCACCAGGCTCCTCCGTTCATGGGATTTTCCAGGCAAGAGTACTGGAGTGGGGTGCCATTGAAACTGACTACCAATGCAGCAGACACGAGGGATGTGGGTTCAATCCATATGTCAGGAAATACCCTGGAAAAGGGAATGGCAACCTGCTCCAGAATTCTTGCCTGGGAATCCCATGGAGAGAGGAGCCTGGCAGGCTACAGTTCTTGGTGTCACAAAGAGCTGGACATGACTGAGCACACACACGTATGTATAATATTTCATGCAATTCTCATAGAAATCTTATGTGTTAGGGAATATTATCTCAGTTTTGAAGATGAAGAGAAATGCACTATATTTACATAATTTATATATAGAAGAACCGGGGCTTGTACCAGTATTAATTCTACAGAACATATATTTATTTTACACCCATTGAATGGACATTACTTATCCATTGATTTATCTGCCCATTCAATAATTTGTATATTCCTTAATCAGTTATTGAGTACAGAGTGTGTGATAAACATCATGGTGGGAAAGTGCTGCATAATGAGTGCAACACTTTAACAGCATCATCTTTTAGGATGTGAAATAGCTCAACTGGAATTACATCACATCCACTAGCTTTGCTCATAGTGATGCTTCCTTAGGCCTACTTGACTTTGAATTCCAGGATGTCTCATTCTAGGTGAGTTATCACAGTATTGCAGTTCTCTGGGTCATGAAGATCTTTTTTGTATAGTTCTTCTGTGTATTCTTCCACCTCTTCTTAATATCTTCTGCTTCTGTTGGGTGCATACCATTTCTGACCTTTTTTGTGCCCATCTTTGCATGAAATATTTCCTTGTTATCACTAATTTTCTTGAAGTGATCTCTAGTCTTTCCCATTCTATTGTTTTCCTCTATTTCTTTGCACTGATCACTGAGGAAGGCTTTCTTATCTCGCCTTGCCTTGCTATTCTTTGGAACTCTGCATTCAAATGGGTATATCTTTCCTTTTCTCTTCTGCCTTTCACTTCTCTTCTTTTCACAGCTATTTGTAACACCTCTTCAGACACCCATTTTGCCTTTTTGCATTTCTTTTTCTTGGGGATGGTCTTGATCACTGCCTTCTGTACAATGTCATGAACCCCCACCCAAGGTTCTTCAGTCACTCTATCAGATAGAATCCCTTGAATCTATTTGTCACTTCCACTGTATAATCCTAAGGGATTTAATTTAGGTCATATCTGAATTGTCTAGGGATTTTCCCTATTTTCTTCAATTTAAGCCTGAATTTTGCAATAAAGATATCATGATCTGAGCCACAATCTTGTCTTTGCTGATTGTATAGAACGTCTCCATCTTTAGCTGCAAAGAGTATAATCAGTCTGATTTTGGTATTGACCAACTGGTGATGTCCACGTGTAGTCTTCTCTTGTGTTGTTGGAAGAGGGTGTTTGCTATGACCAGTGTGTTCTCTTGGCAAAACTCTATTAGCCTTTGCCCTGCTTCTTTCCATACTCCAAGGCCAAATTTGCCTGTTACGCCAGGTGTTTCCTGACTTTTGCATTCTAGTCCCCTATAATGAAAAGGACATCTTCTTTTGCATGTTTATTCTAGAAGGTCTTGTAGGTCTTTATAGAATCATTCAACTTCAGCTTCTTCAGCATTACTGCTTGGAGCATAGACTTAGATTACTGGAATATTGAATCATTTGCCTTGGAAATGAACAGATATCATTTTGTCGTTTTTGAGATTGCATTTAACTACTGCATTTTAGACTATTTTGTTGACTATGATGACTACTCCATTTCTTCTAAGAGATTCTTGCCCACGGTATTGTGGGAGACAGGGAAATAAACCTAGTTTCTACCTTAAAGTCTAATAACAGCTACAGAGGAGAAACAAACAAAAAAAAATGCTGACCATTCTAGTATATATAGTGTAATGCCACCATGCTTACATATTAACAACAATCATCAGAAGTAAGTTCTACAGAATATTCATATCACAGTGTGCATAAGATTTGGAAACTGCTTATCATAACCCCTTCTTAGGGACTTTTTGTTCAGATTTTCCTGTTATAAGCTCTCATAAGAAACAAAGCCATTTAGATTATTCCCTAACTTACTTGTCTTTAAGCTTTCCCATTAACATTTCCCCATTAATAAAACCCACTCCAGTACTCTTGCCTGGAAAATCCCATGGGCGGAGGGGCCTGGTGGGCTGCAGTCCATGGCGTCACGAAGAGTCAGACACGACTGAGCGACTTCACTTTCACTTTTCACTTTCACGCATTGGAGAAGGAAATGGCAACCCACTCCAGTGTTCATGCCTGGAGAATCCCAGGGACGGCAGAGCCTGGTGGGCTACCGTCTATGGGGTCGCACAGAGTCGGACACGACTGAAGCGTCTTAGCAGCAGCAGCAGCATTAATATCTTAGAGAATTTGTTTCTCATGGAAATACCTCAAAAAACCTTAGCTAGGAATACTTGCTGTTATATAATAGTTAACACTGTGTCTATTGTCCAAATATAGTTAGAAAACAAAATTATTTTCATTATCCTAGAGGATACTATGCACTTCCTGAACTTTAAGTTTATCATTCCTGAAACTTCAGACGGAACTGGAATGCTTTAGTTGAAATAACATTACTCTGGCCAGTTTCTCATCTATGAAATGGACTCACCTGGAGTCTACACGCTGTCTTTCCATCTACCTCTTCCCCATCTGACTGACTATTATCTCCACATCAGAAGCAGGCAAAACATAAAAAATAGTGGGAAAATACAAATAAATTGGAGGTTTGTTTTCTTTTATTTGTTCTCAGCTAATCTGTTTAAATATTCTGAAGGAAATATATGGTTCTTATTACCTAAAATTTGGTTAGCAGATTATTTGTGAAATAGTTGTATCACAATTTTTTTTTCAGCTTTGACAAGTGGGTGACTCATTGTGCTTTATACAGATTTTTTTTTAAGATATTAAGAATCAAGAGTAAGGTCCATCTTCATTAAGTCATTGTCATGACTTCTAATTAATGTACACATTCAGTGGAAGATTTTTATCTTAGAATGTCTTCAGATGAGCTTTCTACAGGCTGAGATTAGTGCAGCAGAAAAGAGTTCTCAGTTAGGCTGATTTGGCTGCTGCTTGAACACGTTGATAAGATGGACATACTATTTTAGAATATATAGTTCTTTAGAGAACTCTAACAGGCCATGCTTGCATTGTGCTGTAATAGCATCATTCATTACCCAGCCATGCAAATGTTGACTCTTCCTTATACAGTCTTTAGTTATATTATTCATAGGAAACGGGTTTTTTTTCAACCCCAAGAAAACTGATTTTACTTTCAATTGATTAATAACTTTTTTTTCCCCTTTCAAAAGTTGTGAAGATGTCAGGAGACAGTTATTCAAATGAAAAAACATAACTTATGTACTGTTGTTTAATAAAAGATATAAGTCCTAAAACAAAACAAAACAAACAAACAAAAAATAATCACTACAAAAATAAGATACTATGAAATGAAAATGCCAATGCCAAATCTGAAAAGAGCCAGGCAGAGAAAGTTAAGGCCCTCAATAGAGCTGGAGATCTGGTATTATAAAAAAGTTTTCAGTAGGTGTATGGTGATGCCAGGGAGTTAGATGTTCATCTTCTCCAGAATCAAACCATTGAGTATATACCCACGTTTACTAACATACTACTACATGTCAAATCATGTGATAAACTTATGCTTTGCTAACTAAATCTCTCCAAATATTAATGATACACTATCGAATTATCCTTTTACAGATGAGGAAAGTAATTGTGATATTATCAGATTAAGAAATAGTTTAACAATAAGTATATATTGAGCATTTAATATGTTTCAGTGTTTGCTTGGGTGATTGGAGTATAGAAATAAAAATAATAATACCTTTGAAATCATGATTCTTAAATACATTTGAGAAAGTGGATCTAAGAAACGTAATTTTAGAACAACTACAGAAACAAGCATATCAATGAAACTGTTACATTCTAATTAACAAAGGATTTCATACAAATTCTTCAGTCTCCAATTTTTTTATTAAAAAATCTATTTATGTCTACATACTTATAGAATTAGAACAACTTTCTTCATTTCGACTCTGAAATGTAATATGAAGAAGAAATTAGAAGAAAACAATTTATAATAAAATAATAAACATTCAAAATGAAAAATGTTTAGAAGTAACTATATATTTTCTATATTTACCCAGGGATGGGGTTTCTGTTTATGGGGAGACAATCATAAAAAGAACCTTGTTCTAATTTGGTTCCTGAGAAAGAAACAACTTCAATTTTGTTATTAAAAAATAATGCACCAAAAGTGTATCAGAAATACTTTTTATATGCTTGCTGTTGAAAAGTACCAGCCAAGGTTAACCCATTACCTGGGAATGACTTTCCAAATATTTGTTCTTGCTCATTATTAGAGCATAGTTTTATTTGTGACTTCTCTCCATTCAAGAGTATAGCTAAAAATGGGCTTTAGAAACTATTTCTTGTTGTTGATGTGGGAACTTTTGATTTTTCAATCTGATAACTTAAAAAAACAGCTCTTATTTAGATGAAGTTTGTATTTCTTGCTAAACCACAGTCTCCTTTTGAGTACCATACAATTCGGTGTTATAAGCAGAAGAAACCTTCAGTAGCATGTTCCCTATGAGTTCTGCAGCGGAGACTATCTGAATGTTACTTTCCTGACCTCTGCTTCCCAAACACCAAAACGTATATAAGCCCATTGTTGTTGTTGTTGTTGCTCAGTTGTGTCTGACTCTTTGTGACCCCATGGACTGCAGCATGCCAGACTTCCCTGTCCTTCATTCTCTCCTGGAGCTTGCTCAAACTCATGTCCATTGAGACAGTGATGCTGTCTCATCCTCTATCATACCCTTATCCTCCTGCCCTCAATCTTTCTCAGCGTCAAGGTCTTTGCCAATGAGTCCGCTTTTCCCATCAGGTGGCCAAAGTACTGGAGCTTCAGCTTCAGCATGAGTCCTTCCAATGAATATTCAGGGTTGATTTCCTTTAGAATTGATTGTTTTCATCTCCTTGCAGTCCAAGGGACTGTCAAGAGTCTTCTCCAACACCACAGTTCAAAAGCATCAATTCTTCAATGCTCAGCCTTTTTTTATTGTTCTGGTCTCACATCCATACATGACTACTGGAAAAACCATAGCTTTGACTATACAGACCTTTGTTGGCAAAGTGATATCTCTGCTTTAACCTGCTGTCTAGGATTGTCATAGCTTTTCTTCCAAGGAGCAAGTGTCTTTTAATTTCATGGCTGTAATCACCATATGCAGTGATTTTGGAGCCCAAGAAAATAAAGTCTGTCACTGTTCCCATTGTTTCCACATCTATTTGACATGATGTAATGGGATCGAATGCCATGATGTTCGTTGAGTTTTAAGCCAGCTTTTCACTCTCCTCTTTCGACCTCAACAAGAGACTCCTTAATTCCTCTCTGTTTTCTGCCATAAGGGTGGTGCCGTCTGTGTATCTGAGGTTATTGATGCTTCTCCCAGCAGTCTTGATTCCAACTTGTGCTTCATCCAGCCTGGCATTTCACATGATGTACTCTGCATATAAGTTAAATAAGCAGGGTGACGATATACAGCCTTAATGTACTCCATTCCCAATTTTGGGCTAGTCCATTGTTCCATGTCTGGTTCTAACTGTTGGTTCTTGACCTGCATACAGGTTTCACAGGATGCAGGTATGGTGGTCTGGCATTCCTATCTCTTGAAGAATTTTCCACAGTTTGTTGTGATATACACAATCAAAGGTTGTAGCATAGTCAAGGAAGCAGAAGCAGATGTTTTTCTGGAATTCTCTAGCTTTTTTTCTATGATCCAACAATATTGGCAATTTGTTTTTGGTCCCTCTGCCTTTTCTAAATCCAGCTTGTGCATCTGGAAGTTCTCAGTTCATGTACTGTTGAAACCTAGCTTGAGGGATTTTGAGCACTACTTTGCTAACATGTGAAATGTAAGCCCATAATTACTTGAAATAAACCTCCTACTATTCTAAGCACTTAAAGGACTTTGGTAAGGTAATTACCAAACCATAGCTGATCTTCATTAAAAATGACACTTAAGATCCTCCTGGGATCAATTAATATCCAAGGAGGAAAAATAGTCTTCAGGGAGAAAATGACATGTGACTTGAGTCAGGGAAGTCAAACAGACAATAATCAAGTAGAAAAATAAATTATGTCGGGGGGGGTGAGAGAATGATATTTTTAAAAGGCAAAGAGTGAAGAAGGCAAGCAACCTTTCTTGTTATCCCTGTAAGAATTCCATTCTTTAGAATTCCACCTTCATTACTTCATCTAATCCTAACTACTTTCCAAAGGCCCCATCTCCTCATATTATCACATTGATGAGTTGAGTTTCAATATGTGAATTTTAGGAGAGACATGAACATTCAGTCCATGACACCTATCAATGTTTTAGTGGTTTAAAATAAAACACAACTGAAAGAAACCGTCACAAAACCATTGTAACTAGCCATTCACAAGTGATTTTGTAAACTTTGAGAGGAATGGATCAGTGATTAATAAAGATTTACTTTAAAATAGAAAGAAGAGGATATGAAAAACATCTGTTTTGAAATGATCAAAGAAATGTGTTCATAAAGTGTGGCAAATTTAGATTGTGATGGGTCTACATGAGTTACGTTCTCATTAAATGAATCAAAATACTGAAAAATGGTAATAAATAGGTGATATTTACCTCATTTATTCCTGGTATAAGCTTGTATGATACATATAGATTAAGCAACTTTGTGATCGACCCTTGGTTTGGAAAATAGCAAATGTGACAAAATTTTTGCACAGCCACATTTTAATGACATTCCTAATCATATGGCTATTTTAATATATTATAGACTATTTTATATCTATTAATTTGCTAAAGTACTAAATTAATTTAAATTTATTTTCTTTAATTATAGTCGTGTCTGACTGTTTGTGACCCCATGGACTGTAGCTTATGTGGCTCCTCTGTTTATGGAATTCTCAAGACCAGAATACTGCGGTGGGTAGCTGTTCCCTACTCCAGGGTATCTTCCCAACCCAGAGATCAAACCAAGATCTCCTGCATTGCAGGTGGATTCTTTACAATCTGAGCCACCAGGGAAGGCCATTTTTTATATCGATTAATTACTTTGCCGTAGTACTAAATATATTTTCCTTAATTATAACAAAAGCAACATTCACCATTTATTTGGTATCTACTCTTTTCTTGACACACATTTTCTTATTTCCTCTCACACAACATCACCCTGCTGCAAAACTCATACATAATGAGATCGCCTTTATTCATATTATATACAAATAAGGAAATGAGGCAGGAGGAAGACTAACAATTTTGCCAAAAGAACACACTGGTCATAGCAAACACCTTCTTCCAACAACACAAGAGACAACTCTACACATGTACATCACCAGATGGTCAATACCAAAATGAAATTAATTATATTCTTTGTAACCAAATATGAAGAAGCTGTATACAGTTAGCAAAAACAAGACTGGGAGCTGACTATAGCTCAGATCAAGAACACCTTATTTCAAAATTCAGACTTAAATTGAAGAAAGTAGAGAAATCTACTAGGCCATTTAGGTATGACCTAAATCAAATCTCTTATGATTATACAGGGGAAGTGACAAATAGATTCAAGGGATTAAATCTGATAAACAGTATGCCTAAAGAACTATGGACGGAGGTTTGTAATGCTGTACAGGAAATGATGATTGAAACCATCCTCAAGAAAAAGAGATTAAAAAAAGCAAAATGATTATATGAGGAGGCCTTGAAAATAGCTGAGAAAAGAAGATAAGTGAAAGGCAAAGGAGAAAAAGAAAGATATACCCATCTGAATACAGAGTTCCAAAGAAAAGCAAGGAGAGATAAGAAAGTTTTCTTAAATGAGCAGTGCAAAGAAATAAAGGAAAACAATAGAATGGGAAAGACTGCTGCTGCTGCTGCTAAGTCGCTTCAGTCGTGTCTGATTCTGTGCGACCCCATAGACAGCGCAGCCCACCGGGCTCCCCTGTCCCTGGGATTCTCCAGGCAAGAATACTGGAGTGGGTTGCCGTTTCCTTCTCCAGTGCATGAAAGGGAAAAGTGAAAGTGAAGTCGCTCAGTTGTCTGACTCTTAGCAGCCCCATGGACTGTAGCCCACCAGGCTCCTCCGTCCATGGGATTTTCCAGGCAAGAGTACTGGAGTGGGGTGCCATTGCCTTCTCCGATGGGAAAGACTAGAGATCTCTTTAAGAAAATTAGAGATACCAAGGGAACATTTCATGTAATGATGGACACACTAGATGACAGAATGGTATGGGCCTAACAGAAGTGTAAGATATTAAGCTAAGGGGGCAAGAATACAGAAAAGAACTCTACAGAGAAGATCTTAATGACCCAGATAACCACGATAGTGTGATCCCTCACCTATAGCCTATACAGGACCTTAGAAAGCATTACTATGAAAGAAGCTATTGGAGTTGATGGAATTCCAGTTGAACTACTTTAAATTTTAAAAGAGGATGCTGTTAAAGTGCTGCATTTGATATTCTAGTAAATTTGGAAAACTCAGCAGAGGCCACAGAACTCAAAAGAGTCAGTTTTCATTCTAATCCCAAATAAGGGTACTGCCAAATAATATTCAAGCTACCACAAAATTGCACTCATTTCACAAGCTAGAAGGTAATTCTCAAAATCCTTCAAGCTAGACTTCAACAATGTATGAACCAAGAATTTCCAGATGTATAAGCTGGATTTTGAAAAAGCAGAGGAACCAGAGATTAAATTGCCCACATTCTTTGGATCATAGAAAAAGCAAAGGAATTTCAGAAAAACATCTACTTCTCTTTCATTGACTACTCTAAAGCCTTTGCCTGTGTGGATCACAACAAACTGTTGAAAATTCTTGAAGAGGTGGGAGTAACAGACCACCTTACCCATCTCTGACAAACCTTTTTTCAGGTCAAAAAGCAACAGTAGGAACCAGACATGGAACAACAAACTGGTTCAAAATTGGGAAAGGAGTATATCAAGGCTGTATACTGTCATCCAGCATATTTAACTTCTACACAGAGTACATCATATGAAATGATGAGATGGATGAAACACAAGCTGGAATCAAGATTGCCAGAAGAAATATCAATGATCTCAGATATGCAGATGACACCATTCTAATGGCAGAAAGTGAAGATGAACTAAACAGCCTCTTGATGAAGGTGAAAGAAGAGAGTGAAAAGGCTGGCTTAAAACTCAACATTCAAAAAACTAAGATCATGGCATCTAGTCCCATCACTTCATGGCACATAGATGGGGGAGAAAGGGAAACAGTGACAGACTTTTTTTCTTGGGCTCCAAAATCACTGTGGACTATAGCTGCAGCCATGAAGTTAAAGATGCTTGCTCCTTGGAAGAAAAGCTGTGACAAACCTAGACATTGTATTAAAAAGCAGAGACATCACTTTGGTGACAAAAGTCATACAGTCGAAGCTATGGTTTTTCCAGTAGTCATCTCGTGAGAATCCCTGGGACAGCAAGTTCAAACCAGTCAATCCTAAACAAAATTACCCCTGAATTGGAAGGGCTGATGTTGGAGCCAAAGCTCCAATACTTTTGCCACATGGTGGGAAGACACTACTCACTGAAAAAAGACCCCAATGCTGGGAAAGACTGAGGGCAGGAGGAGGAGGATAGAGTATGATTGTATGGTATCATTGACTCAATGGACATGAGTTTGAGCAAACTCCCAGAGATAATGAAGGACAAGGAAGCCTAGTGTGCTATAGTCTATTGAGTCACAAAGAGTCAGACAGGACTGAGAGACTGAACAACACCAATAAATAAGGAAGCAAAGTTCAGAGAATCTGGCCTAAATTTACAGCAATAATATTCTCCAGAACTGCTGCCTAGATGCAAGTCATCTTTAGTTGTTGTTTTGGTATTTATACTGTGCTATACCAGAAAGTTGATGGAATATAAAAGATGGTTATTTACTGTATTCTGTAATCAACTTTATAATTGGCATTTAAATATTCATTTTTTATTCTAAGCTTAATATCTAAGAAAGCTCTAGTTCTTTCCCATATTATTAGTAAATGGTTTAATCTCTCCTCTCTGACCAGGCCCCACATTCACAAATTAAAGTGCTGTTTAATTGATTACACATTTGTTTCTGGAAGTGGCGGGTAGTCACATCTCCAGTGATCTAAGACTTCTAAGATGTTTTCACAACGTTTTATTCGCCAGTGGTAAGGATCTGGACTGCTAGTGCATTGTCTTTGTCAGTAACTTGCTACATAAACAAATCATTGATTTATTTTTGTTCCCTCCAGCCAGCAAGCATACTTATGACATGGAATTCTATAGGCAAGCTCTTGCTTCATCATTAAATTTTCATATAAAAGCTCCAGTGAACCCATCCTGCCAACAGGAAACCCATCTCTATTTTTCTACCTGTAAAAATTTGGTACTATCAGAGGCAGGAATATTGACAGGCTTGGGAGTTTGAGTCAGAAAACTTACTCACAGAACATATTTACGCTAGAGGCAAATTGTGAATGTTGAAATTGAACGGTAATTATGTCCAGTGAATTTCTCTTTCTAATAAAAAAAATAGAAAATGATATTTTCAAATGTTTCATCCTAGTAATAAATGTTTTGAAACGTCTATCTTGTCTCATTGACAGGCATATCCCTTCTATAACTTCCGGCCCTTTCTTCCTCTCCTGGAAATTTTCTTCATCAGTTATTTTCTCCTTTTATTCATTCATTCAACATCTATTTGTAGAGATTCCATTATGTTCTATTTCTTGTGCTAGTCCCTGGAGAAGTAAAGTGAGAGTTAGATAAAACTCCACCTTTGGACAGATAAAAGTGATGGTCTAACCTGGAAGAGGGAAACAATAAAAATATGAATGCATATAATTATTGCAGCTTATATAAGAGTCAGAAAATGAAAAGTGAAAATAATTAGGGGTAAGATTAAACTCTTCCCCCCCCAAACACAGACAATCTCTACTGCTGCCTCTTGTATTAGCCACATAAGAAATATTTATGCCTCCTTCCTGGCCTCTACATTTCAGTTTATCAAGGGGAGGAGTGGTGAGACTATGCAAATAGCAATGAATTTGAATGCACTTTATATGTTGACCAGCATTCTATTAAAGACATGCTTCCCATATCAAGAATCATATCACATTTTCCTTAATTGTGAAAGTTTATGTTTTTAAAAAAGGAAAGGATATCAAAATTTATTTTTTTTGGGGGGGGGGGTTGCCTACAAGAACAAGATTATGTCCTGAGTACTGTTCCTTAAATAATAAAGTCCTTCTATCTTCTCTAATTTCAGACTTAACAAAAGCAGACAATTTTATTTAGCTCCACTCTCAGCCTTTCTGGGTATGGTTTCTCTAGGACCCTCTCCTAGTATGCCTCTTAAAAATGTCCTGGATATATCCAATTTTCTATCCTTTCCTTTGTTTCTTTACTTTTCCATTCAGTATCTATTTGGTGATGCCTATAATGTGTGGCATGCACAGTTTTAAATGCTGGAGATAGAGCAGAGAACAAAACTAATGAAGAACTTTCTAGAGGAAAGGAGAAGGATAATGAACAAATAGAAAGGAAAAATGTGAAATGGCAGAAAAGTGTTAAGCAGAGAATTAATGTAGAGCCTGGAAACAGAATAATCTGATGATTACTACCACTTAAGTAGTTAAAGGGAGTTATATCTGACTTGGTGATACATATAATCTAAGATCAGAATGACAGAAAGGAGCCAAACATCACATAATGAGGGAAGAGCATTATGGGCAGAGGGAACAGCCAATGCAAAAACCCAAAGAAATATTCTAGAAGTAGAAAGATCACTCTTGTGGCAGGATTATAATGGATGTAGCAGGGATTGAAACAAGATATGCTCAGAGGGTGTGATACATATGATGTACAAAGATCCATAAGCTATATTAAATAGTTTTGGCTTAAATGAGTTTATTCCAAGTGAAAAATAAGAAGCTACTGAAGACTTTTAATCAGGATAGTAACACTGATTTATGTTCTAGATCATTGCCTCTCAAACTTATTGTGCATACTGATTCCTTGAAAGCTTTGCTAAAATAAACATTCTCTAGTTCAGTAAATCTGGGGTGGAGACTGAGATTCTGCATTTCTAACTAACTCTCATGTGATACTGATGCTGCTGGTTCCATCAGTCTTTAGAATAATGAAGTTCTGGAAGATCACTGAATGTCACTGGAGGATGAATTTCAGAGAGATGAGAACAAGCAGAAAGACCAGTTCAGAGGCACTTCTTATAGTGTTTCTGATGAGAGGTTATGAAGACTTGGACAGTCTTGTTGCTAGTAGAGATGGAAAAAGTAATTGCTTTCAGAATATATTGTGAAAGTGGGATTGACATCGATTGTGGATGACTAGATGTAGAATGGGAAGAGGGAAAATGAAAAATCGATGAAAACTTTTAGAATTTTGGCTGGAGCAGTTATGTAAATGATGATGCCATTTGCTAAAATAAAGAACTGGAAAAAGAGCAGGACTGGGATTATGTCAGTCTTGTCCCCAACCTTATCCCACATTTAGAATAGGATTTAGGTAGGAATTTATTTTCAATATATTTTATCACATCATAAATGCAAAAGATACAAAAGGAAGATTTTATTATTAAAAGGTGGAGAACCTCACAAAAAAAGCAACATCAATAAATAAAACAGCTTATTGGAAAAAGTTCTCAAAATCTTTCAAAATTCCATAAATACATTAAAAAATGATGCTCAAAGGAAAAGGTATTATGGCATAAGCTACTGAAAAGTCATATAGCAATGTCAGTTGAGCTCTGGATATTTAAATCTGGGTGTTAATTTTGAACCGTAAGCTTCATAGAATTAAATGCAAGACATACTGTTCAGGTGTAAAACAACCAATCAAAACTGGATTTTTATTGCCTATGTGCTGTAAAAAAGTTTGGCTTCCTCATTGCATTGGCAAATGTGATTTGTAAGATGGGAAATTTCTTCCCAAATTTAAAAATGGTTAAATTATAAGGAAATACTGTAATATATCCAGGCAGTTATATGCCTGCAGGTTTGTAGCTCTTAAAGTTAGGGGCCCAGAATTTTCTCCCCAAAGTATGTTAAAGGAGTATTAACTAACTCTGCCTTGAGAGGCTCTATTTGAATACGCTGCTTTTTACTTCATAAGCAGTGCTACTTGAAAATGTGGAACGTATTCTTGAGAAATAGAAATAGAAAACTGTGAGTCTAATCAAGGGCTAGACAGAAGGTGTGCTAACAATGAAGGGCATGGTAATTTGACCTCAGATGTTGCCTAACAGAAAGAGATAAATTGACAGAGAAACTCCATTACATGATTAATTTAGGAAAACGATTCTAATTTTAGTAACACCCCAAGAGTTAAAGATTCATCCCAATTATCTGAAGCTGGTATGGCTGGAGGACACTTGATTTATAGAGAGTTATTGTCTAAAAACTCACACCAGCAATTGGAACATGATAGTAGACTAAGTCATAAGTAAAGGAAACATTTCAGAGAAAGGAATAAACAGAAGAGATACAGATGTGTATTTGCAGAGTGAGAGTGGAGAAAATAGTTAATCTATAAAACCGTTTATTGAGGGTGATTTGAAAAATTACAGGATAAAAAGTTTCTCCTTTTTCTTAGCTAAATGTAAATCATTGTTGCTAATTCACAGATAAAACTCCTTTGGGAGGCAAGAATATACAATGGAGAAAAGACAACCTCTTTAACAAGTGGTGCTGGGAAAACTGGTCAACCACTTGTAAAAGAATGAAACTAGAACACTTCCTAACACCGTACACAAAAATAAACTCAAAATGGATTAAAGATCTAAATGTAAGACCAGAAATAATAAAACTCCTAGAGGAAAACATAGGCAAAACACTCTCCGACATAAATCACAGCAGGATCCTCCATGACCCACCTCCCAGAATATTGGAAATAAAAGCAAAAATAAACAAATGGGACCTAATTAAAATTAAAAGCTTTTGCACAACAAAGGAAACTATAAACAAGGTGAAAAGACAGCCTTCAGAATGGGAGAAAATAATAGCAAATGAAGCAACAGACAAACAATTAATCTCAAAAATATACAAGCAACTTCTGCAGCTGAATTCCAGAAAAATAAACGACCCAATCAAAAAATGGGCCAAAGAACTAAACAGACATTTCTCCAAAGAAGACATACAGATGGCTAACAAACACATGAAAAGATGCTCAACATCACTCATTATTAGAGAAATGCAAATCAAAACCACAATGAGGTATCATTTCACACCAGTCAGAATGGCTGCTATCCAAAAGTCTACAAGCAATAAATGCTGGAGAGGGTGTGGAGAAAAGGGAACCCTCTTACACTGTTGGTGGGAATGCAAACTAGGACAGCCACTATGGAGAACAGTGTGGAGATTCCTTAAAAAACTGGGAATAGAACTGCCATATGACCCAGCAATCCCACTGCTGGGCATATACACCGAGGAAACCAGAATTGAAAGAGACGCGTGTACCCCAATGTTCATCGCAGCACTGTTTACAATAGCCAGGACATGGAAGCAACCTAGATGTCCATCAGCAGACGAATGGATAAGGAAGCTGTGGTACATATACACAATGGAATATTACTCAGCCATTAAAAAAAATACATTTGAATCGGTTCTACTGAGATGGATGAAACTGGAGCCCATTATACAGAGTGAAGTAAGCCAGAAAGAAAAACAACAATACAGTATACTAATGCATATATATGGAATTTGAAAGATGGTAACGATAACCCTATATGCGAGACAGAATAAGAGACACAGATGCATGGAACAATTTTATGGACTCTGAGGGAGAAGGTGAGGGTGGGACGTTCTGGGAGAATAGCATTGAAACATGTACATTATCATATGTGAAACAGAACACCATTCCATGTTCGATGCATGTGACAAGGGCTCAGGGCCTGGGCAATGGGATGATCCAGAAGGATGGGATGGGGAGGGAGGTGGGTGGGGGGTCCATGAAGGGGAACACATGTAAACCCATGGCTGATTCATGTCAATGTATGGCAAAAACTATTACAATATTGTAAAGTAATTAGCCCCCAACTAAAATAAATAAATTTATTAAAAAAAAAAAAAACTCCTTTGGGAGACATACAAGCCAAGTCCTGCTCAATTAGAAAAAAAAAAGAAAAAACAAAAAACAAAACGAGAACCTCTGGGTTTGGCAAAATGTTTTATAGTTTTCAAAGTAAAGGCAACTCCCCCTGATAGGCAGTTATTCTCTTGGGAGCTTAAGAACCCCTATTATTTTTTACTATGTTGTATTTTTGTTTCCTTTTTTAAACAAAAGGTCAGAAACAAAGGCAAAAAGATACAATATAATAAAAAGGAACTGTGGTGTTGGAGAAGACTCTTGAGAGTCCACTGGACTGCAAGGATATCAAACCAGTCAGTCCTAAAGGAAATCATTCCTGAACATTCATTGGAAGGACTGATACTGAAGTTGAAACTCCAATATTTTGGCCACCTGATATGAAAAGCCCACTCATTAGAAAAGACCCTGATGCTGGGAAAGATTGAAAGCAGAAGGAGAAGGGGACAACAGAGGACGAGATGGTTGGATGGCATCACTAACTCAAAGGACATGAGTTTAAGCAAGCTTCAGAAGATGGTGAAGGACAGGGAAGCCTGTTGTGGTACAGTTCAAGGGGTCACAAAGTCCATGGGGTTGGACTGAGCAATTGAACAACTATTGTATCTTAAGGCAGACTCTTACACAACTGGCCTTTCAACTCTGTTACCTTGGCACTGTTTAATAGATCCTCAAACAACTTTGAATGAATAAATGAATGAGAGAATCAATTAAAGCATTTTGAAGTCACCACCTCATTTGATAGCATCACAGAGATTTTTAGCTTAACATTTAAAGAGGAAAAAAGTCAAATCAACTCTTCAGATTAAGAATGTTAGGTTAAGCAACTTGTGAATTTTAAGCTGTGAAGCAAGGGCTAGAAGACAATTGTTTTGATTAGAAATATTTTCCTCTTTCCATTTTCACTGAGATTTTTCTGGGGCAACAACTGACTAGGCTTCCTCAGTTTACAGTCACGGGAAGAGTGAGCCAATCACCTGATTATTCCGAACAGTCCAGAATACTACACTCTCCTTCCTGCGAATGTGTTCTGCTTCCTTAGAGCCCTATAACTCATCAACTTCCCAAGCTATTTGATAATTTCATGGCATCTTTCAGAAGATGACAGTAAAAGGATTGTAATTTACATGCACACACACACAAATAAAAATCCCTCACCATCTCACTACCGTTCAGAATACTTATAAAATATGATGTATGATGTAAATCTCTGCCTATGGTCACTTCAACTCCACCAGACCTCCATTTCAGTCTAGATTCTTCCAAACTTCAGATAGAGTACCCTTTATTAATCTCTGTCTGTGTTTCTTTATATTCTCAACTAAAACAACATAGAAGAATGTTATACATACTTATCAGCACAATTTTTCCACTTAATTATACATCCTTCACACCTGCATGGATTTTTTGTTTGTTTAATTCAGCATTGGAGAGAATATATGATTATATTGAACTCATAATATACCCAAACTATGATATTGAAGATCAGTCATCTCAAAATGTTGCCCAAGACCACAGAAAAATAGTAGAGTCAGAGTATACACCCAGTTATACCATATTCCACAGTCTTCAGCCTTTCCCTTGAAGCATTGAGTCTGTCTCAGAGAGGAAAGAACATCCACACCTGCCACCTTCATTGTTTCACAGTCTGCTAATTAGCATCATATATACTAAATCATTTAGTGTTTGGAATATTCCATCAAAGTTTTGGGTCTTCCTAAATTCTACTTATTATTGAGCCCACTTCAAAAGCAGAAGTTGTGAACATTCAGAGGCAGCTCAGGACTTGTAAGAATTGGCACTGTTTCCAACATAGCCATAGTGATGTTGGGGAGATACTTGTGGCCCTATTGTTGGCATCTGGGCAATTCCAGAACTAACTATTGTTCACTTGGTGCTGTGTTAGCACTGTGGCTAACCCAACATCTGAACTACATCATACGCTTTACTTTTATGTAACAATTCTCAATTCTAGGGTTGAACTGTTAATGTTGATTCTTTCCATCAATCAATTATTGACTACAGCCCATCCTAGATCATCTCTTCCTCTATGCTTTTCTCTCTGTTTCCAATATATTACTCTGGCATTCTTTGTTTTAGATATCTGTTTCAGATTTCTACTTTGTCTCAACCCATTATTCTCTGCCTAAGTGACTCTCCCAGCCTCACCTAACCAGCTGGACTCTAAGCTTCCAATGTGCTAGGTTTTAGCTTCCCTGTAGCTCTAGTTAAGATGCATTTTGCTGCAAACCTTGACCTTGCAAGAATCAGAGCAGGAAAGTTAACCTCATGCCATGCCTCTCACATTGACCCTAGATATTCCCAGTAGAAGAGGGAAAGTAAAGTCTGTTTGTGTGTTTGCTTGTTTTTTTTTATCGTATTCTAAGTGAGTTGAGTTGGGGATTGAAGTTGTGAAAGTTTAACAGGTGCATTCTTATTTACCATCTCTAAAGATTCCCATCCTTTCCAGCTCCATTTGTTCTTTTTTTTTTTTTTAACTGCTGGTTTACTTGGTGAATATATCAGATTTTATTTGTTTACAGTAGGTGATCTGAAGTACACATAAATATAAATGCAGCAAGGTTGGAGGGGAGAGAAAAACATAAAAACCCAACTTACCAAAATGGTGGAAGGAGAAGGAAAAGAAACTGGAAAATCAAAGCTATGAATGATGACAGCTAAATCTACATTTCCTGGCTAAGGAAAAAAGACACTTGATGTGTCATGAAGTTCTAATTCTTTATTAGGAAGAAACAGACAAATTCACATTTGAAACAGGCTATATTTTGATTTGGTTTGCATTCTGAGTAAAAGACACCCTAGTAGAAATACAGAAGTCATTTAGAACAAAAATAATGAAAAATACTTTCAGTAGTTCTATCCCTCTTTCCCCTCAAAATAAAAATACTCCTACTTTCCATGTATGATAATTTTTTTACATTGAAACTATAAAATTTGAGAAAATGCTCTGCATATTGTTTTGTAAAAAAAATTACAGAAAACAATTCCAGAAAAACACCTTCTTCTGCTCTATTGACTATGCTAAAGTCATTGCTGTGTAGGTCATAACAAACTGTGGAAAAGTTTTCAAGAGATGGGAATACCAGACCACCTTACCTGCCTCCTAAGAAACCTGTATGCAAGTCAAGAAGCAACAGTTAGAACCGGACATGGAACAATGGGCTGGTTCCAAACTGGTAAAGGAGTACTTCAAGGATGTATTTTGTCACCCTGCTTATTTAATGTCTATGCAGAGTACATCGTGTGAAATGCCAGGCTATATGAAACACAAACTGGAATCAAGATTGGAGAGAGAAATATCAATAACCTCAGATATGCAGATGGAATCAACCTTATGACAGAAAGTGAAGAGGAACCAAAAAGTCTCTTGATGAAGGTAAAAAGTAAAAGAAGAAAGTAAAAAAGCTGGCTTAAAACTCAATATTAAAAAACAAAAAAACAACAAAAAAAATAAGATCATGGCATCTGGTTCCATCACTTCATGGCAAATAGTTGGGGAAACAATTGAAACAGTGACAGACTTAATTTTACTGGGCTCCAAAATCACTGGATGGTGACTGCAGTCATGAAATTAAAAGATGCTTGCGCCTTGGAAGAAAAGCTATGATCAACCTAGATAGCATATTAAAAAGCAGAGACGTTACTTTACCAAAAAGGTAATATCAAAGCTCTGGTTTTTCCAGTAGTCATGTATGTTCTTCTCACTGACTTTAGTGGAGATCATTATTTTACCACTATAGATTTTCAAGGAGAAAGACAGGATGACAACTTCCATGGGGATACAGTCAATTAAGAGTAATTCATTCCAGAATGGTTTTCAACATCATGTTTCTTTATATACACTCCTGTAGTTAGTTCTTCCAGGACATCTTGATAGCTTTAGCAGAGCATCCAGGGTCTGCCTCCCTCTCCATACAGTATTATCAAATTCTACTTCTTCACATCCATTTAACCCAGTATAGGGCCTAGCCTTCTGGCCCTGACTCTCTCTATGTGGTAATATTTAACTCAGAAACCTTGTTTACTTTGCGTTGCATATGGATCTTGGCTGGACAAACCTGAGTCCTTCAGAAAGACCTTCAGATAGACCAGAGAAGAGTTTATATCCTTTCTTTTCTTTCATTTCCTATAACATTTACTCACCACTTTCTCAGAAAACTTCAAGCTTTACATATTAGTAGCTTACGTTTTTGAATAAAAAGAAGTACTATCTCACTACTCAGCACAGAGACCCACATATTCATTAGTTTATGTCTAAATAAGACACAGACATAAATCTCAATAAGGCTGTGGTTTTGTAAGGAAAATAAAAACCTATTCAAATAGATATTTATAAAAAATCATTATGCCATGGAGAGATTAAGATATAACATGGCAATAGTTTAAAAGCCTTTGGAAATAATACTGCTTGAAACAAACATAGCAATGCACAAGTTTAAATTGATTACCTCTATCTGTTTTGGACCAATCCAAACAAATTGTCTAGAATAAGCACAGAGTGTGAAGTCAGAAAGCTCTTACTCTTACAAATTGGATCTGGAATTAATATGTCCACACTCCCATATTTGCAAATACTTCCATGTTGAAATTATTCCACCTCCATGAAAATGAAAGGCATCACAGGTCTTGTCTCAGCAACTTTTGCTGGAAAGTTGCCCAGAAGAGAATAATATTAGATCCTGAATTTTCTTTTATAAGGAAAAAAAAAAAAAAGATTCTATGACTCAATAAAAATCTTCCCTGAAAAACAGAATTATTGTATGTTAGCAACAATCTGTTATTTTGCTGTTTTCTAAATGATTAATTAAAATTCAAGGGATACTAAATTCTACATTCTTCCCATATTTCTCTCATGTGTTTACTATGCAATTTGTGAGTTACCTAACCTGAAAAAGCATTTTGTTTGAACCCATATTATAGCTTTTGAATGATAAGGGTGTTTTAGCCTTTAAAGATCAATGTTCAAATTTCCCAGTACATTTCAAAAATAAAACAACATATAGTAACATGTTTAAGTATGTTTATGCTAAAAAGTAAATTCAATTAAACCCAAATGAAATATAAGATGAAGAGAAAGAGGAAGTGGTAGAAAAGATCATCAATAATCCTCACTTTATAGTTGAAAAGTTTAGGGTATAAATTACATGATTTTCTCAGTGTTTGCAAGCAACAGCTGGAGTTATATCCATGTGAACCAAGTTATTTCTGTTTCCAGGCCTATTGTTTTTATTTAAGGATCTCCAGAGTAGATGTTTCTATGTGTAAATATTGTCCCAGGCACTTTACAAATATGAAACCCTCATATCTAGAGTATGAGATGATATGATCACAACCTCCATGTCACAGATGAGGAAAATGAGGAACAGAGTATCTCTACTTGGTAGAACCAAGATTCAAACTTATGCAGCCTTAATATAGCAGTCCCTCTCTTAGCCACTATACTATATTGTCTCTTCTCAGTATGTTAGATGTTTCAACCATACCTATATTCTAGAATCACGTGAGATATTTTAAAAATTTCTGGCCTCAATTCAGATAAGTGAAATGAGAATCTGGGGAGTTAGACAAACACATGCAAATATTTTCAAATCTCTCCACTTGATTTTAATGGACAACCAGGTTTGAGAACCTCTGTGTTCCAGCAAGCTTCAGCAGAAAACGTTGGACAGAAATAGAGAAATGTGTAATTAGATGATCCAGGGTTAAAATCTTAGTACTTTTACCTACTAGGAGAGTAATTATGAGGAAATTGCCTTTCTTGATATGTCTTGGTTTCCTCATTATCAACTCGGATGTACTAATAATGATATCTACTTCATGAGTTCACCATGGAGCTAATATTCAACTCTTTCTGAAGAGTTACTGAAGTGTATTCATCAAGAAGAACCTCTTGCATGCTTTTCATTGGAAAATTAGCAGATCCAGAGAAGATCTGAGCTGCAATGATTTGATGGGCTATGGTAGCTTACAAAGATCAGGTAAGCTGATGATTCAGGTACTGCTGCTACTGCTGCTAAGTCGCTTCAGTCATGTCTGACTCTGTGCGACCCCATAGACGGCAGCCCACCAGGCTCCACCGTCCCTGGGATTCTCCAGGCAAGAATACTGGAGTGGGTTGCCGTTTCCTTCTCCAGTGCATTAAAGGGAAAAGTGAAAGTGAAGTCGCTCAGTCGTCCGACTCTTAGCGACCCCGTGGACTGTAGCCTACCAGGCTCCTCCATCCATGGGATTTTCCAGGCAAGAGTACTGGAGTGGGGTGCCATTGCCTTCTCCATTCAGGTTCTACTTATACTCTATTTTGAGCATTTCCCTGGTTGCTCAGAAGGTAAAGCATCTGCTTGCAAAGCGGGAGACCCGAGTTTGATCCCTGGGTCTGGAAGATCCCCTGGAGAAGGAAATGGCAGCCTACTCCAGTACTCTTGCCTGGAAGATTCCATGGGCGGAGGAGCCTGGTAGGCTACAGTCCATGGGGTCCCAAAGAGTTAGACACAACTGAGCAATCTCACTTTCTTCTTTCTTTCTATTATTTTATATTTTATTGTTTCATGGTGTCTAGAGTATCTGAAGTCATTCCTGGAGTGTTTATTTAGGAGGCCATGAATGTTGATTCATAACTCTCAGTTGCACATTTCAATTTTTATTTTATTTTTAATGTATTTTTTAATACCATTACATTCTTAAGAGTTAATACGGGGACTCAGATGGTAAATAATCTGCCTGCAATACCGGAGACCAGGGTTCAATCCTTGGGTTGGGAAGATCCCCCAGAGAAGGAAATGGCAACCCATTCCAGTATTCTTGCCTGGAGCATTCCATGGATGAAAAGCCTGGTGGGATACAGTCCATGGGGTCACAAAGAGTTGGACACAACTGACCAACACTTATAATGTCTGAATTAAAATTTGAATATAATTTATATGCACCAAACACAGGTTAAGCAGTTGACACATAATATCTAATTAAATATTTATATTGTCTCTATAAAATAATTATATATTTCTTTCAAAGTTTATCAAATTTGAGCATTTTACCATCTAGGAAATTGGGACACATAGTGTTTTCTGGCATTAGATACTGGTTTTCTCCCCTCTCTTGTCTTGTAACATTTACAGAACCAGTGTAACTACTTTAACACATTTAAGGTTTTTCTTACAACAGTGTCTTAGTTCTGTATCCAACATCTGGATTAATCAGCATTTGCTACTATAATGCTGCATAACTAAAAAAATAAAGCCAAACAAAACATAATTGTATATAATGACTGTTTTGTTTTTGTTTTCACTCATGTAACTGCAGCTGGAGTGTGAGCCATGTGAACTGGTTGAATTTGGCTGTCTTGCTCCCAGCCAAAAACAGCTTCATGTGAATTTCATGCATCCCATTCTTCTGGGATAATGGGTAACTTGGGACATGTTCTTACAACAGAAATAAAGAAGAGGTGAGAACAGAACAGCAGTGACTTTTAAGACTTGATCTCAAGCTGGCCCACTGTCACTTCTCCTTACACCTTATTGATCAGACATTGATGGGCGGGGATGTATTCTCCATCTCTAGTAGGAGGAGATGTAAAATCAAGTAAAAAGGGCAAAGAGACAGAAAGTGGTAACAAATGATGATCAATGATATATACTCCCCTTCGGTTAGTAAGTCACATATCTAACATTTGAATGTGAAATCTCTCTTAATACAGAATTAGGTGTCTTGTGAATTTTTTCCATTGAAAATCTAAGAATGATAATTTTGAAATATTGTGGAACTAAAAACCAAAATGAATCTTTGTGGGCTCATGTCCCCCTCTTTATCTGCTGAAGTTAGAATTAATAATTGTATTTAACTAATTTATTCTTCAACTGTGAAACTTTTCAATTATAATTCATGGGATTAGCTATCTATTACAATGTCAATATGTATACATGTGTGTCAGAAGCAACTATACATATGCATACTCACAATTATTTTGAGGATCACAGTCATAGTAGGTGATCTCTCCTTCTATTTAAAAATTACACCCACTAATATCATAAGCTGTACTTGCATGTTGAAATGCAGGTTTACATTGTTAAATACACAGGTGTAGATAACTCTATTTAATTCTATGTCATACCAATTTAAGAGACTAGATCTGATAGAGTGCCTGATGACTATGGATGGAGGTTTGTGACATTGTACAGGAGACAAGAATCAAGACCTTTGCCAAGAAAAAGAAATGCAAAAAAGCAAAATGGCTGTCTGAGGAGGCCTTACAAGTAGCTGTGAAAACAAGGGAAGTGAAAAGCAAAGGAGAAAAGGAAACATATTCCCATTTGAATGCAGAGGTCAAAGAACAGCAAGGAAAGATAAGAGAGCCTTTCTCAGTGATCACTGCAAAGAAATAGAGGGAAAAAATAGAATGGGAAAGGCTAGAGATCTCTTCAAGAAAATTAGAGATACCAAGGGAATATTTCATGCAAAGATGGGCTCAATAAACGACAGAAATGATAGGGACCTAACAGAAGCAGGAGATATTAAGAAGAAGTAGCAAGAATACACAGAAGAACTGTACAAAAAAAGATCGTCATGACTCAGATAATCATGATGGTGTGATCACTCACCTAGAGCCAGACATCCTGGAATGTGAAGTTAAGCGGGCCTTAGGAAGCATCATTATGAACAAAGCTAGTGGAGGTAATGGAATTCCAGTTGAGCTATTTCATCCTGAAAGATGATGCTGTGAAAGTGTTGCACTCAATATGTCAGCAAATTTGGAAAACTAAGCAGTGGCCACAGGACTGGAAAAGGTCCATTTTCATTCCAGTCCCAAAGAAAGACAATGCCAAAGAATGCTCAAAGTACTGCACAATTGCACTCCTCTCACAACGCTAGTAAAGTAATGCTCAAAATTCTCCAAGCCAGGCTTCAGGAATACGTGAACCATGAACTTCCAGAAGTTCAAGCTGGTTTTAGAAAAGGCAGAGGAACCAGAGATCAAATTCCCAACATCCACTGGACCATCAAAAAAGAAAGAGAGTTCCAGAAAAACATCTATTTCTGCTTTATTGACTATGCCAAAGCCTTTGACTGTGTGGATCACAATAACTGGAAAAATCTGAAAGAGATGGAAATATCAGACCACCTGACCTGCCTCTTGAGAAACCTGTATGCAGGTCAGGAAGCAACAGTTAGAATTGGACATGGAACAACAGACTGGTTCCAAATAGGAAAAGGAGTATGTCAAGGCTGTATATTGTCACGCTGCTTATTTAACTTCTATGCAGAGTACATCATGAGAAACTCTGGGCTGGATGAAGCACAATCTGCAATCAAGATTGCCGGGAGAAATATCCTCAGATATGCAGATGACACCACCCTTATGGCAGAGAGTGAAGAAGAACTAAAGAGCCTCTTGATGAAAGTGAAAGAGGAGAGCGAAAAAGTTGGCTTAAAGCTCAGCATTCAGAAAACTAAGATCATGGCATCCAGTCCCTTCACTTCATGGCAAATAGATGGGGAAACAGTGGAAACAGTGACTGACTTTATTTTTCTGGGCTCCAAAATCACTGCAGATTGTGATTGCAACCATGACATTAAAAGACACTTACTCCTTGGAAGGAAAGTTATGACTGACTTGACAGCGTATTAAAAAGCAGAGACATTACTTTGTCAACAATAGTCAAGGCTATGGTTTTTCCAGTGGTCATGTATGGATGTGAGAGCTGGACTATAAGAAAAGCTGAGCACAGAAATATTGATGCTTTTGCACTGTGGTGTTGGAGAAGACTCTTGAGAGTCCCTTGGACTGCAAGAAGATCCAACCAGTCCATCCTAAAGGAGATCAGCCCTTGGTGTTCATTGGTTGGACTGATGTTAAAGCTAAAACTCCAATACTTTGGCCACCTGATGTGATGAGCTGGCTCATTTGAAAAGACCCTGATCTTGGGAAAGATTGAGGGCAGGAGGAGAAGGGGAAGACAGAGGATGAGGTGGTTGGATGGCATCACCGACTCAATGAACATGGGTTTGGATGGTCTCTGGGAGTTGGTGATGGACAGGGAGCACTGGCATGCTGTGGCTCATGGGGTCGCCAAGAGTCGGACACGACTGAACGACTGAACTGAACTGAATGGAACCAACAAAATGCTCCTCCTTGACAAGAAATTAACTTCTACAGACATTCTATCTCTTAAGTGTAAATTTTATGTACTTAAATGTTGTATTAAAAGCCATACATATCTGAAGCTCTGTAGATTTCCACATCAGTAACAGAGCAGAGCAAGAATGATTTATTTACATCTTCACAAAGGAATAAATCATCACAGTAAGAAATGTCATCTCTCTCATCTTTAATTCCTGTAAGAGAAGACACATTTAAGACGAGTTTACCAAATACCCTGATAGAGTGGGTTTTTACATGTGACTGACTCATTTACTCCTTATATTAAAATTTCACTTTGTCCTAAAGGATGAGCTATGGAGAAGTTTCCAGACAGAAAAAGCACAGCTGACTCATAAATGACTTGCACAAAACTTTCATGTTGGTATTAGTCCATTCTATTATTTTTTTATCATGGGCAAACAAGGGCATCATAGTAATTTGAAGTCATGGTCACCCACTTTATCTTTTGCTTGTTCCCTAGACTGGATAATTCTTTGGCTAATAAAACAAGATGTGTCTGACAGTCCTACAATAATACAGCCTGGAAAGCACTCTGTAAAATTAAATTGGAGGATGGTTGATACAGCTCTCATTTCAGTTTTGCAAATGCTCTGTGCAAATGAAAAGAAACACAGAGTACTCATCTATAATTGTATACAATATCTGATAGAGAAGTGTTTGATTCTTTACTCAAAGAGATGAACCTCTGACTACCAGTTCTTTGAAAGAGCTATTGTACAACAAGGGTTGTGCTTACAATAAAATTTTATTTTTTAAAACTTTTTTTTTCTTTTTTGGTTTGGAAAACTTTAAAAGTACATGAACATGCAGGAAATAGTGTACTGAACTTCCATGGACCTATCATTCATCTTTAACTCATGGTTAATCTCATTTCATATTTATTTCCATCTACTTCTGAGCCAGAATATTTTAAGAAAATCAAATACATTGTACTATTTCATCCATAAACCTTTCTACAGGTATTATCAAAATTAAGTACTCTTGTTAAATTAACTATAATACTTATTATAGTTAACATGGCCAAAGTGATTTCTTAGTGTCATCAAATATCCCATAAGTATTCAAATTTTCCCAAATTATCATAAACATGTGCACATGGTTGTGCATGGAAGAACACCATTCTCCCAATCCCACCCCCCACACACATATACACATTCCTCTTGTTTAACATGATTCAAAAAGTTCATTTATTGTGGTTGACATATTTCATGAATATCTTTTAATTAATAGGTTCTTCCTCTCTTTCATTTCCAGTTAATTCATTAGCAAAAATGGGTTGTCCTATAGTTTCGCCAGTATGAATTTTGTCAATTACATCTTTGTGGTATTCATTAATGTTTTTATTTGTTTCTTACATTTTCTTTAGATTAGTAGTTAGATCTTGAAGGTTTGATCAGCTTTGTTTTGATTGTGTGTGTGTGTGTATGTATATGTGTGTTTGATTATTTCAACCCGGAGGAACATAATGCTGGCCCTTGGTGAGCAGCCATTGATGATCATTGTCTAGCTCTAGTTTTTTATTAGGGGTTGAAAAATGGTGCTTGTCCAATACAATCCTGCCTTCCTTCTCTATTAGCTGAATTAGTTCTCTAAGGAAAACTTCTATTCAACAGTTTGGATTGGAAATTTTTATAGAAAATCAAGGTAGATATTTTATTTTTTAACTTTTCTTACTGTTTTTTTTTAAAAAAAGTTGCTTTCCTCGCATATACCAATAGATATACTAATAAGTTTTTTCTTTTATTTATACTGTTATTTATTCAAAGATTAAACACAGAAATGGCAAACATTATATACAGTCACTTTTCCACCTTTCATTTAATCTTAATGCTGATTATCACTCAAAATTTTAGTATATACAGAGAAAATTCATTCCGTTTTTTCCATCTCCATTTTTCTCATAGCTGCATTGCATAGATATTTTGTAGCTTATTTAGTGTGCTTTCTTTTGATGGATATTTGATGGATATGCTTTAAGTATTTTGTTATAATCATCAGTTCATTGAATAGCCTTTTATATAATTGCCCTTGTACTTTTGTATATATTGCCAATTACCCTTCATTACAGTAGTGGCACTTTACATTCCTACTAGCAATATCTGACAGTTTGTTTTCTCAGAGCTTTGCCAACAGAGTCAATTGTGAATCTTGTGGTATACTGTTAATTTCAAAAGTGAGAAGTTTGATCTTGTGTGTAGTATTAATTTTAAGTGAGGGTTTCCCTGGTAGCTCAGCTGGTAAAGAATCTGGCTACAAGGCAGGAGACCTGGGTTCAATCCCTGAATTGGGAAGATTCCTTGGAGAAGGGAACAGTTATTCACTCCAGTATTCTGGCCTGGAGAATTCCATGGACTCTCTAGTCCATGGGATCGCAAAGAGTTGGACACACTGACTTTCACTTCACTTCACTTCATTTTAGAACACTTCTAAGTGTTGCTTCTTGACCTTCATACAGGTTTCTCAGGAGGTCGGTAAGGTGGTCCAGTATTCTCATCTCTTTAAGAATTTTCCACAATTTGTTGTTATCCACATAGTCAAAGACTTTAGATTAAACAATGGAGCTGAAGTTTTTGTTTTTTGTTTTTTTTTTCTGGAATTCTCTATATTTTCTATGATCCAACAGATGTTGGCAACTAGATCTATGCTTCCTCTGTTTTTTTCTAAATCCAAATATAACATCTAGAATTTCTTGGTTCATGTACAGTTAAAGTCTAGCTCAGAGAAATTTGAGAATTACTTTGTTAGCATGAAATTGGTGCAATTGTGCGGTAGTTTCAATGTTCTTTGGCCTTGTCTCTCTTTGGGATTGAGAAGCAAACTGAACTTTCACAATCCTGTGGCTACTGCTGAGTCTTCCAAATTTGTGGTATATTGAGTGCAGCACTTTAGCAGCATCAACTTTAAGAATTTGAAATAGCTCAACTGGAATTCCATCATTTCCACTAGCTTTCTTTGGAGTGATGCTTCCTAAGGCCCACTTGAGTTCAAACACCAGGATGTCTGGCTCTAGGTGAGTGACCACACCATCCTGGTTATCTGGATCATGAAGCTCTTTTTTGTATAGTTATTCTGTGAATTCTTCCCAAATCTTTTTAACATTTTCTTCTTCTCTTAGATCTATACTGTTTCAGTCCTTAAATTTACCCATTTTTGCATGAACTATTCCCTGAGTATCTCTAATTTTAATGAGGAGGTCTCTAGTCTATCCCATTCTATTGTTTTCCTCTATTTATTTGCACTCATCTCACATGCTAGCAAAGTAATGCTCAAAATTCTCCAAGCCAGCCTTCAGCAATACATGAACTGTGAACTTCCATATGTTAAAGCTGGTTTTAGAAAAGGCAGAGGAACCAGAGATCAAATTGCCAACATCCGATGGATCATTGAAAAAGCAAGAGAGTTCCAGAAAAACACCTATTGCTGCTTTATTGACTATGCCAAAGCCTTTGACTGTGTGGATCACAATAAACTGTGGAAAATTCTGAAAGGGATGGGAATACCAGACCACCTGACCTGCCTCTTGAGAAACCTGTATGCAGGTCAGGAAGCAACAGTTAGAACTGGACATGGAACAACAGACTGGTTCCAAATAGGAAAAGGAGTATGTCAAGGCTGTATATCGTCACTCTGCTTATTTAACTTCTATGCAGAGTACATCATGAGAAACGCTGGGCTGGATAAACCACAATCTGCAATCAAGATTGCCTGGAGAAATATCAATAACCTCAGATAGGTAGATGACACCACCCTTATGGCAGACAGTGAGGAGGAACTAAAAAGCTTCTTGATGAAAGTGAGAGAGGAGAGTGAAAAAGTTGGCTTAAAGCTCAACGTTCAGAAAACTAAGATCATGGCATCTGGTCCCATCACTTCATGGGAAATAGATGGGGAAACAGTGGAAACAGTGTCAGATTTAATTTTTCTTGGCTCCAAAATCACTGCAGATGGTGACTTCAGCCGTGAAATTAAAAGTCACTTACTCCTTGGAAGGGAAATTATGACCAACTTAGACAGCATATTAAAAAGCAGCGCCATTAGTTTGCCAACAAAGTCCGTCTAGTCAAGGCTGTGGTCTTTCAAGTAGTCATGTATGGATGTGAGATTTGGATTGTGAAGAAAGCTGAGCACCAAAGAATTGATGCTTTTGAACTGTTATGTTGGAGAAGACTCTTGTGAGTCCCTTGGACTGCAAGGAAATCCAACCAGTCCATCCTAAAGGAGATCAGTCATGCTTGTTCATTGGAAGGACTGATGTTGAAGCTGAAACTCCAATATTTTGGCTACCTGATGGGAAGATCTGACTCATTTGAAAAGACCCTGATCTTGGGAAAGATTGAGGGCAGGAGGAGAAGGGGATGACAGAGGATGAGATGGTTGGATGGTATTACTGACTCTATGAACCTGGGTTCGGGTAGACTCTGGGAGTTGGTAATGGAAAGGGAGGCCTGTGGTGCTGCGGTTCATGGGGTCGCAAAGAGTCAGACACGACTGAGCAACTGAACTGAACCGATTTCTTTGCATTCATCACTGAGCAAGGCTTTCTTATCTCTCCTTGCTATTTTTTGGAACTCTGCATTCAGATGGATATATATAATCCTTTCTCCTTTGCCTTTTGTCTATCTTCTTTACTCATATATTTTTTAAGGCCTCTTCAGACAAAGGCATTTTGACTTTTCTCCCTTCAATTTAAGCCTGAATATGGCAATAAGAAGCTCATGATCTGAGCCACAGACATCTTGTTTTTGCTTTTGCTAACTGTATAGAGCTTCTCCATCTTTGGCTGCAAAGAATATAATCAATCTGATTTCAGTACTGACCATCTGATGAGGTCCATGTGTAGAGTTGTCTGTTGTGTTGTTGGAAGAAGGTATTTGCTATGACCAGTACATTCTCTTGGCAAAACACTGTTAGCCTTTGTCTTGCTTCATTTTGTACTCCAAGGCCAAACTTGCCTGTTACTCCTAATATCTCTTGACTTCCTACTTTTACATTCCAGTCCCCTATGATGAAAGGGTATCTGTTTTTGATGTTAGTTCTAGAAGGTCTTGTAGACCCTCATAGAACTGTTCAACTTCAACTTCTTCAGCATTAATGGTTGGTTTATAGACTTGGATTACTGGGATATTGAGTGGTATGTTCTGGAAACAATCAGAGCTCATTCATCATTCTGTAGCTTATGAGATTTCACCAAACTACTGCATTTTGGATTTGTTTATTGACTCTGAGGGCTACTCTATTTCTTTTAGGTGATATTCGTCCATCCATTCTGGTCCATTTTAGTTCACTGATTCCTAAAATGTCAGTGTTTATTCTTGTCATCTCCTGTTTGACTGCTTCCAGTTTACCTTGTTTCATGGACCTAACATTTCAGGTTCCTAAGCAATATTGTTCTTTATAGCATTGAACTTTACATCTGCCACACCACATCCACAACAGGGCATTGTTTCTGCTTTGTCTCAGCCTCTTCAGTCGTTATGAATCTCTTTCTCCAGTAGCACATTTGTCACCTCCCAACCTGGGGAAATTCATCTTTTCATGTTACATCTTTTGCCTTTCCATATTGTTCATGGAGTTCTCAAGGCAAGCATATTGAAGTGGTTTGCCATTCCCTTCTCCAGTGTACCACAATTTTTCAGAACTCTCCATCATAACCAATCTATCTTTCATTGAGTTAGACAAGGCTGTAATACAACTGATCAGTTTGGTTAGTTTTCTGTTACTGTAGTTTCCATTCTCTCTGCCCTCTTATGGGTAAGGATAAGAGGCTCATGGAAGCTTCCTGAAGGAACTGGCTGTGGGGGAATATGGGTCCTTCTCTGATGAGCAGGGCTGTCCTCAGTAAATTTGTAATCCAATTTTCTGTAGATGAGTGAAAATGTCTTCTCTCCTTGTAGTTTTCCCTGAGGCCAAACTATGATAAGAGTTTGACTTATACCAGGACTGTTGTCTTCCTTCCTGGCTCAGACTGTAAAGTGTCTGTTTGCAGTACAGGATACCTGGGTTTGATCCCTGGGTTGGGAAGATTCCCTGGAGAAATAAATGGCCACCCACTCCAGAACTCTTGCCTGGAAGATCCCATGGATGGGGGAGCCTGGTAGGCTACAGTGCAAGGGATCGCAAAGAGTCAGACAGGACTGAGGAACTTCACTTTCACTTAGGGCTTCCCTGATTGCTCAGTTGGTAAAGAATCCACCTGCAATACAGGAGACCCTGGTTAAATTCCTGGGTTGGACTTCTGGGTGACAAAATTACTACAGATGGTGACTTCAGCCATGAAATTAAAAGATGCTTGCTCCTTGGAAGAAAAGCTATGAACAACCTAGACAACATATTAAAAAACAGAAACATTAAAAAAAAAAAAAAAACAGAGACATTACTTTGCCAGCAAAAGTCCATCTAGTCAGAGCTATGGTTTTTCCAGTAGTCATGTATGGATATGAGAGTTGGACTATAAAGAAAGGTGAGCACCGAAGAATTGATACTTTTGAATTGTGGTGTTGGAGAAGACTCTTGAGAGTCCCTTTGACTGCAAGGTGGTCAAACCAGTCAATCCTAAATCAAATCAGTCCTGACTATTCATTAGGAGAATTGATGCTGAAGCTGAAACTCCAATGCTTTGGCCACCTGATGCAAAGAGCTGACTCATTGGAAAAGACCCTGATGCTGGGAAAGATTGAAGGCAGGAGGAGAAGGAGATGACAGAAGATAACGTGGTTGGATGTCATCACCAACGGACTGGAGTTTGAGCAAAATCCAGGAGTTGGTAATGGACAGGGAAGCCTGGTGTGCTGCAGTTCACGGGGTCACAAAGAGTCGGACATGAAGGAGTGACTAAACTGAATTGAAGATTTGCTGGAGAAGGGATAGTTTACCCACTCCAGTATTCTTGGGCTTCCCCTGTGGCTCAGCTGGTAAAGAATCCACCTGCAATGTGGGAGCCCTGAGTTCAGTCCCTGATTGGGAAGGTCCCCTGGAGAAGGGAAAGGCTACCCAGTCCAATATTTTACCCAGGAGAATTCCATGGACTGTATAGTCCATGGGCTTGCGAAAAGTCAGAAACAAGTGAGTGGCTTTCACTTTCACTTTCAGGATGGTTGAATTCAGTGCTTATGTAGACCATCAGACCACTGTAGACCCACAGCTCCACCAGAGACTCCTGGACACTCACAGGCAAGCCTGGCTCAGTCTCTTATGGGGTCACTGCTCCTTTCCCCTGGGTCTCGATGCCCACTTTGTTTCTTACTTCCAAGAGTCTTTTTGCCCAGTCCTGTGGAAGTTCTGTAATCTAATCCCACTGGGCTTCAAAGTCAAATTCTCTGGTGGTCCTCAGTTCCTTTGCCAGATCCCCAGGTTGGGAAATCTGTTGTGGGCCCTAGAACTTTCACAAAAGTGCGAGAACTTCTTTGGTATGATTGTTCTCCAGTTTGTTTGTTGCCTACTCGGTAGCTCTATAGTGGCACTCATGCAACACACTCCCCCCAGGTCTGCTCCAGCCACAGCCCCTGTTCTCGCAGGAGGACATTGCTATAATGTGCCTCCACAGAAGACAGTCAAACACTCAATGGCAGGTCTGGCTCAGTCTCTTGTGTGGTCCCTGGGACCTGGTGTGGCAAGTTTTGGTTTGAGCCTTCCTTGTGTCTCTGGTGGGTATGGTGTTTGATTCTAAATGCTATTTCTACTCACCTACTGTCTTGTCATGGCTGCTCCTTTGCCCTTGGATGGTGGGGGGGGGGATCATTTTTTTGGTGGAATCCAACATTCTCCTGTCAATGGTTGTTCCTCGGTTAGTTGAAATTTTGGAGTTCTCACAGGAAAAGATGGACTCACGTCCTTCTACTCTGCCGTTTGAAGCTCTATACAGTCAGCAAAAACAAGACTGGGAGCTGACTGTGGCTAAGATCATGAACTCCTTATTGCAAAATTCAGACTTAAATTGAAAAGGGAGGGAAAAATACTAGGCCGTTCAGTTTTGACATAAATCAAAACCTTTATGATTATACAGTGGAAGTGACAAATACATTCAACTGATTATATCTGATAGAGTACCTGAAGAACTATTGACGGAATTTCATAACATTGTACAGGAGGAAGCGATCAAACCATCCCTATGCAAAAGAAATGCAGAAAGGAAAAATTGTTGTCTGAGAAGGTCTTACAAATAGCTGAGAAGAGAAGAGAAGCAAGAGGCAAAGGAGGAAAGGATAGATATACCCATCTCAATGCGGATTTCCAAAGAATAGCAAGGAGAGATAACAAAGCCTTCCTAAGTGAACAGTATAAAGAAATAGAGGAAAACAATGGAATGGGAAAGACTAGAGATTGCTTCAAAAAAGTTAGAAATATCAAGGTGGTATTACATACAAAGATAGATGCAATAAAGGACAGAAACGGAATTGACCTAGCAGAAGCAGAAGATTTTATGAAGAGGTGGCAAAAATAAACAGAAGAACTACACAAAATGATCCCAATGACCCAGATAACATAATGGTACGATTACTCATCTAGAGACAGACATCTTGGAGTGTGAAGTCAAGTTGGTTAGGAAGCATCAGCACAAACAATTCTAGGGGAGGTGATGGAATTTCAATTGAGCTATTTGAAATCCTAAAGATGATGCTGTGAAAGTGCTGCACTCAATACGCCAGCAAAACTCAGCAGTGGTCACAGGACTGGAAAATGTTAGTTTTCTTTCCAATCCCAAACAAAGACAATGCCAATGAATGTTCAAACTACCACACAATTGCCACTCATTTCACATGCTAACAAAGTAATTCTTAAAATCCTTCAAGCCTGGCTTCAACAATACATGAACCGAGAACTTCAAAATGTACACGCTGGATTTAGAAAAAGGAGAAGAGCTAGAGATCAAATTGCCAAAACTAGTTGGATCATAGAAAAAGCTAGAGAATTCTAGAAAAAAAAATCTACTTCTGTTTCATTGACTACTCTAAAGCCTTTGACTGTGTGGATAACAACAAAATGAAAAATTCTATAAGAGATGGGAATACTAGACAATTTTACATGCCTCCTGTAAGAAACCTGTACACAGGTCAAGAAGCAACAGTGAGAATCAGACATGGAACGATGGACTGGTTCAAAATTCGGCAAGTACATTAAGGCTGTATATTGTCACCCTGCTTATTTAACTTCTATGCAGAGTACATTATGTGAAATGCAGAGCTGGATGAAGCACAGACTGGAATCAAGATTGCCAAGAGAAATACCAGTAACCTCAGATATGCAGATGACCACACCCTTATGGCAGAAAGTTAAGAGGAACTAAAGGGCCTCTTGATGAAAGTGAAAGAGGAAAGTGAAAAAGCTGGCTTAAAACTCAACACTCAGAAAATTAAGATCCTGGCATCCGGTCCCATCACTTCATGGGAAATAGATGGGGAAACAGTGGAAACAGTGGCTGACTTTATTTTTTTGTGCTCCAAAATCACTGCTGATGGTGATAGCAGCCATGAAATTAAAAGACGCTTACTCCTTGGAAGGAAAGTTATGACCAACCTAGACAGTATATTAAAAAACAGAGATATTACTTTGTCAACAAAGGTCCATCTAGTCAAGGCTATGGTTTTTCCAGTGATCATGTATGGATGTGAGAGTTGGACTATAAAGAAAGCTGAGGGTCAAATAATTGATGCTTTTGCACTGTGGTGTTGGAGAAGACTCTTGAGAGTCCCTTGGACTGCAAGGAGATCCAACCAGTCCATCCTAAAGGAGATCAGTCCTGGGTGTTCATTGGTAGGACTGATGTTGAAGCTGAAACTCCAATATTTTGACCACCTGAAGCGATGAGCTGACTCATTTGAAAAGACCCTGATGCTGGGAAAGATTGAGGGCAGGAGGAGAAGGGGACGACAGAGGATGAGATGGCTAGATGGCGTCACCGACTCAATGAACATTGGTTTGGGTATCTCCGGGAGTTGGTGATGGACAGGGAGGCCTGGTGTGCTGTGGTTCATGAGGTCGCAAAGAGTTGGATATGACTGAGCGACTGAACTGAGCACCTGTATTTGAGCCCTTGCAATCACCACATCAGAAAGAAACTAGGTATGGTCAATTATACCTGGTTCTTTGAACTTCTAACTGGAAGCAACTAAAGTCACTTTCACTCAAATTCATTGACTGAGCAACTCAAATGATCTTAACTAATTTCAAAAGCAATGGGAAAGTGTTACCCTTACAATGTGGTTAAAAGGTAAGAAATGCTTGTGTGAAATTTGTGAAGAGTCCTGATACCTACAATTGCAACAGCATTTTTCCATGTTGCATTATAACAAATTATTTACTCCTTGACCAAATTATTCTCTCAATCTCCTCAGTGTGTCTGTCACCTTATATAGATATATTCAAAAGAATACCCATTGCCTTAGTAAGGGGACAAGTCCTCATGATTTTTTTTTAATTTGTTTAAACCAATTTATACTTTTAAATTGGTTATACTTAAAGTAATATTTGTGAGTAAACATTATTTCATTATTGGCTCATTTTCTGAACATATCTTGCTTGATTGACTACATGGTTATGAATCTATAAATTTTCAGAGCAGAACATATTTAGTTCAGTTTTCTCACAGAGGAAGGGGAAACTTAGCATCCATTCCCTTTTATGTACCTTTCAGGTATTTAATGGAAAGAAGTAAAGTAGTTCTGTCTATTGGAGCAGTTTGTCTGTGATTTAAGTGTAGAAGAGTCAGTTTCTTTAGTTTTTTTTTTTCCCCCACATAGATATTCACTTTTCAGTCAATGTGAATGTAAAATTCACATTTCAGAAGGTTTTTCTAAGGTGCTTGCTTATTCAAAATAAGGACTTATCCCTCTTGAAAATGGTTTACCCATTTATAATCCAAAGAATAATGCTAATAGATATCAATTTTTCATAAAATGTTATATATGCATACACACACACACACACACACAGCTACTTTTAGTACAATTTATTATGTTAAGAGGGAATTTCCTTTTTTCTTTTCTTCTTCAGAGTTACATTTATTTTTGCATCTCACCATTTTAACATTTTAGGAAGTTTGTGGAACTTAAACTAAGCACTCTTGTTACAGATAACTGAGGTAACATCTTGTCAAACAAATAATAAATATCAATTTGTATATTCATATTGAAAGTCAAATCTGTAACCACATTTACAAAGATACAGCACAGTTGCATTCTAAGCTGTTTTAGTATTTACAAGCATATTAGCATGACCCCATTGATGTAGCAGTAAATCCTATTATCGTTGTTGTTCAATCTCTGAAGTCATCTCCCACTTTAACCCCAGGCTTCTCCTCTTACTATCTCTGGGAGTTTGTTCAAATTCATGCCCATGGAGTCGGTGATGTCTTCCAACCATCTAATCCTCTGCCAACCTCTTCTGCTTTTGCCTTCAAACTTTCCCAGCATTAGGGTCTTTCCCAAAGAGTTGGCTCTTTGCATCAGGTGACCAAAGCATTGGAGCTTCACCTTCAACATCAGTCCTTCCAAGGAATATTCAGGCCCGATTTCGTTTAGGATTGTTTGACTTGATATCCTTGCAGTCGAAGGGATTCTCAAGAGTTTTTTCCAACACCACAGTTCAAAAGCGTCCATTCTTTGACTTCCAGCTTTCATGATCCAACTCTGACACCTATACATGACTGCTAAAAAAACATGGCTTTGATTATATGGACTTTTGTTGGAAAATTATATTCAAAGTATATTCCAATGAATATTTAGGTTTAATTTTCCATAGAATTCACTGGCTTGATCTAACAGTCCAAGGGACTCTCAACAGTCTTCTCCAGCACCACATTTCAAAAGCATTAATTCTTTGGTGCTCACCCTTCTTGATGGTCTAACTCTCAGATCCATACATGACTACTGGAAAAAAAAACATAGCTTTGATATATGGACCTTTGTCAACAAAGTGATGTCTCTGCTTTTTAATATGTCATTATGTTTGTTGAAGCTTTCCTTCCAAGGAGTAAGTGTCTTTTAATTTCATGGCTTCTGTCACCATCTTCAGTACTTTTGGAGACCAAGAAAATAAAATCTGTTGCTACTTCCATTTTTTCCCCTTCTATTTGCCATGGAATGATGGGACCAGATGCTATGATCTTCACTTTTTGAATGTTGAGTTTTAAGCCAGCTTTTTTTCTCTCCTCTTTTACCCTCATCAAGAGTGGATTCATGTCAATGTATGGCAAAACAAATACAATATTGTAAAGTTAAAAAATAAAAAATAAACTAATTAAAAAAAAAAGAGGCTCTTTAGTTGCTCCACTTTCTGCCATTAGAATGATGTCAATTGCATATTTGAGGTTGTTTATATTTCTCCTGGAAATCTTGATTCTAGTTTGTGATTTATCCAGCCTGGCATTTTGTATGATGTACTCTGCATAGAAGTTAAATAAGCAGGGTGACAATATGCAGCCTTGACCCACTCCATTCCCAATTTGATTCAGTGTCCCATATCTGGTTCTAACCATTGCTTAACTATACCTTAAAAACATAGAATTACTGCTCGTGGTTTTCAGTACTTTCTCTTGTGGTCCAGACCAAAATCTTCTGAACTATTTCAAGAGTCCAAGTGTGTTCAACAGCTTTCAGTGTGGTCCTTTTAAAATGGAACTCAGTTAAACTACCATCAAATCAATTCTGTGCTTGAAATATTCATTCAGAATGAAAAGCATTTCTTGTTTCCCATTCAATGAGACTTCTATGCCCTTGTCCTAGGGACTTTGTATCTGCATTTCCTCTTCATAGGATACTCTCTTTATCAAATGATTAGTTCCCTCTCTTCCTAAAATATAGTTGCTCAAAACTCACATTTCACGAGGAGATTCCTCACATAATATTATCTGATACTGTAATATCATGACATTTTCTATCATTTTATTCAGCTTTTATTTTGTTCTTAGCATCTATTATCATATGATATGATAGTATACAGTAATTTGTGTATATATATATATACATATAAATATAAATGTAAACAAAATTATTATTTGCCTGTCTTTACTAATATAAAGATTACATAAGACAAGGATTTTTATTTTTATTTTTTTCATATGTACCTAGCAGACAACCAAGGACAACATAATCTTTGAAAAAAAATGCTGAATTCTTCAATGAGGGCTTGAATAAACTCTTATAGAGCAGATGGGTCAGGATGTTCTTCTCAAGGTATTTCTCTTGGTTCTTTGTGCTGTAACTCCTTGTATTTATGTCATAAATTGCCACTTAAATCAAGGACTAAAGTTAAAAATGTACCAGGGATATAATTTTATCACCAGTCCTCCCTTAATCAAGAGGCTTCCTATGCAGAAGAAATCAGTAGCCTCCCTTCTTTCCTCCTTTTCTTCCCTTCCATTAATTCACCATGGAAATTAAATGACCTGTGAATTTCTGTTCAATGGTGGTTTAGGCAACCGTCTTGGGAATATTCTTTTGCATTTAGTGCTGTAACATTCTGAGATTTTACTATAGTGTGCACATGGGTAGTAGCCTAGAATATTGCTACCTCAGTACTGTGACATGCCTTATGTAGCACATATTTAATCAGTTATTTTGAAACTGTGATGGAAGCCAGTGGGTCAAGCTTTGGTTTTGCTTAAGATCGTGATCAAGCAAACAGGGGAGAATTATCAGACAGAAAATATATGGGGGGGATTTACAGACATAGAGCTATAGCTTGCGTGTGGTTTTTCCATAGCTTATTGCATTTTAAGATAACATGCAGGAATCTATCAAGACAGAATGTCAAAGTTTTGGAGAGAACTACTGGATTTTGAGTTGTGAAGCTTTTAATCTATGTGATTAGGAAGACACAATCTCCTCTCCAGTCAGCATAATCAGTAGCTTAAATACAAGTCTTGTGGTTAAAACAGTATGAAGTTGTGAAATTGGAGTCTCTGACTTTCAGTTGGAACACCAGTCCTTTCTCTGGCATGAGCAAGGATCTAGGACATTCATTAGTGACTATATGAAGTGACTTTCAGCCCTGACCTGCTACCATAGCATTCTACCAAGAATGACTGCTTTAATCATTAAATTGTATCTGATTTCATTGAGTTGGCCTCATTTCCTAAACTGGTGTGCTCTATGGGAAGCCAACTTCCCTCTTTTAGGAGACTAGGTTATAAGGATCCATCTTGCACAACTTAATCCTTATAATTCAGTTTGTTTAATCACTTTTCTGTCTTCTTATTATTTTTTATCACATTAGCTAGCTGAGAGTATTTAGATATGAATATCCAGATATGAATATTGAGAGAGGTTTCATAATCTCATAATCAGTCGTATTGTTCAGCCTGTGCTTTGTGATATCATAGTCTCTAAACATACTGGATTGATCTCCATCCTATTTTTAACTTTCTGATCTTTGTGTTTTCACTACCACATGTAAATATGAAGTATGCTATGTGTGAGGCACTCTTTTCAGTGTTTAAAGTTATTGGCTCACTCACCTCTTATAACAAATCTATGGTATAAGTATTATCTTCATTATTACTTGACAAAGTCTTACTTGAGAAAACCGAAACAGGAACTCAAGCAAATTCCCCATTGTTCTACAAGTAATAAGTTCATAAGTTGAACTGAATATTTTAACCTTAGTATCTGGCTTGCTATTTTACTGATGCTTCATTAATTAGTTCTTTGTCTAAATAATTCCAATATCAATTTAATTTTAAATATTTTATCCACTTTTGAAAAGGATACATTTTCTACAATGTTAATCAGAGTCAGTCATGATTCTTATCTTAAATCTCCTATCCAAATTTGGTTTGTAAATTTACAAATGGATTCTAAGATTCAGAAGAAAAAAAAAATCCTGTGGCTAGGAATTTAAAAATTATGTTAAATAATACTGGCAAGAGTAGGCATCCTTATCTCATTCCTGGTGAAATACTTTCAGTTTTTCACCATTGAGTGTAATGTTTGTTGTGGGTTTGTTGTATATGGCCTTTATTATGTTGAAGCATATTCCTTCTATGCTTAGTTTCTGGAGTGTTGTTGTCATAAATGGATGTTGAAGTGTGTTAAAAACTTTCTCTGCATCTATCGAAATGATCATATGAATTTTATCTTTCAACTTTTACTACAATCAATGTGTATTACATTGATTGATTTTCATATATGAAAGAATCTTTACATTCCTAGGATAAATCCCACTTGACCATTGTGTATGATCCTTTGAATGTGTTGTTTGATTCTGTTTGCTAGAATTTTGTTAAATGATTTTTGCACCTATATTCATCAGTGATAGGGACCTGTAATTTTCTTTCTGGTTTTGCTCTCAGAGTGATTGTGGCTTCATAGAATGAGTTTGGGAGTTTTTCTCCCTCTGCAATTTTATGGAAGAATTTGAACAGGATAGGTATTCAGTTCAGTTCAGTTCAGTCGCTCAGTCGTGTCCAAATCTTTGCGACCCCATGAACAGCAGCACGCCAGGCCTTCCTGTCCATCCCTAACTCCTGGAGTCCACACAAACCCATGTCCATTGAGTCGGTGATGCCATCCAACAATCTCATCTTCTGTTATCTCCTTCTCCTCCTGCCCTCAATCTTTCCCAGCATCAGGGCCTTTTCAAATGAGTCAGCTCTTTGCATCAGATGGCCACAGTATTGGAGTTTCAGCTTCAACATCAATGAACACCCAGGGTTGATCTCGTTTAGGATGGACTGGTTAGATCTCCTTTCAGTCCAAGGGACTCTCAAGAGTCTTCCCCATCATCATGGTTCAAAAGCATCAATTCTTCGGTGCTCAGCTTTCCTTATAGTCCAACTCTCACATCCATACATGACTACTGGGAAAACCATAGCCTTGACTAGACGGGCCTTTGTTGACAAAGTAATGTCTCTGCTTTTTAATATGCTGTCTATGTTGGTCATAATTTTCAATGTATTGTTAAATTCAATTTGATAATATTTGCTGAAATTTTTGCATCCATTTTCAGGAATACTGGTTAGCAATGTTTTAAAGAAAGAAAATTTTTGATGTTTGAATCTGGTTTCAGTATTGAGTTGATACTGCCTTGTAGACTGCGTCCAGATGCATGTTTCTTCTTCAAAATTTTTTGAAATACTTTGAAATAGATAGGTGTTCCTGCCTCTTTCAATTTTTGGTGAAATTACATGTGAAGTCATCTGGTATTGGATTTTTGTTGGCTGGGTTTATTTTGATTACTGATTCAATATCATTACTAGTAATTGTTCTGCTCATATTCTATTTTGTTAGAATACAGCTTGGAACATTTTAGGTTTCTTGGAGTTTATTTCTTTTAGATTTGCCACTTACTGGCAAGTTTCTCAGAATTTATCAATTTCTTTAAGGTTTTCCTTTATTGGCCTATAATTGCATTGTATTATTTTATGCTCCTTTGCATTTCTGCAGTGTTGTTTGTAATTACTCCTCTTCTGTTTCTGCTTTTCTTTATCTGTGCCCTATCTCTTTTTTCTTGATTGCTTTAGCTAAAGATTAATCAGTTTTTGTTTATCTTTTCAAAGAATCAGCTCATAGACTTTTTTCCCATATTTTTATTTTTTCTGCTTTCATGTTTTCTAGTTCTCTCCTTCTCATTTTGACTTGTTTTATTTTCTATTTTCCAGTTGATTAAAGCTGCTGCTGCTGCTGCTGCTAAGTCACTTCAGTCGTGTTCGACTCTGTGTGACCCCATAGACGGCAGCCCACCAGGCTCCGCCATCCCTGGGATTCTCCAGGCAAGAATACTGGAGTGGGTTGCCATTTCCTTCTCCAGTGCATGAAAGGGAAAAGTGAAAGTGAAGTCGCTCAGTCGTCCGACTCTTAGCGACCCCGTGGACTGTAGCCTACCAGGCTCCTCCGTCCATGGGATTTTCCAGGCAAGAGTACTGGAGTGGGGTGCCATTGCCTTCTCTGTGATTAAAGCTAGGTAATTTATTTGAAAGTTTTCTTACTTCCTGAGATAAGTTTGTATCAGTTCGGTTCAGTTTACTCACTCAGTCATGTCTAGCTCTTTGCGACCCCATGGACTGCAGCACACTAGGCTTTCCTGTCCATCACCAACTCCTGGAGCTTACTCAAACTCATGTCCATCGAGTTGATGATACTATCCAAGGATCGCATCCTCTGTCGTCCCTTTCTTCCCCTGCCTTCAATATTTCCCAGAAACAGGGGATTATCCAATGAGACAGTTCTTCCCATCAGGTGGCCAAAGTATTGGAGCTTCAGCTTCAACATCAGTCCTTTCAATGAATATTCAGGACTGATTTCCTTTAGGATTGACTGGTTTGATCTTCTTGCAGTCCAAGAGACTCTCAAGAGTCTTCCCCATCATCATACTTCAAAAGCATCAATTCTTTGGTGCTCAAGTTTCTTTATAGCCCAACTCTCACATCCATAAATGACTACAGGATAATCCATAGCTTTCACTAGACAGAATTTTTTCAGCAAAGTAATGTCTCTGTTTTTAAATATGCTATCTAGATTGTTTATAGTTTTTCTTCCAAGGAGCAAGCATCTTCTAATTTAATGGCTACAGTCATCCTCTGCGTGATTTTGGAGATAAAGAAAATAAACTCTGTCACTGTTTTTATTGTTTCCCTATCTATTTGCCATGAAGTGATGGGACCAGATACTATGATATGAGGTTTTTGAATGTGGAGTTTTAAGCCAGCTTTTTCATGCTTTTCTTTCACTTTCATCAAAATGCTCTTTAGTTCCTCTTTGCTTTCCACCATAAGGGTGATATCATCTGCGTATCTGAGGTTATTGATATTTCTCCCAGCGATCTTGATTCCAGCTTGTGCTTCATCCAGCCCTGCTCTTTGCATGATGTACTCTGCATATAAGTTAAATAAGCAGGGTGACAATATATAGCCTTGACATACTCCTTTCCTGATTTGGAACCAGTCTGTTGTTCTATGCCCCATTCTAACTGTTGCTTCTTGGCCTGCATACAAATTTCTCAGGAGGCAGGTAAGGTGATCTGGTGTTCTCATTTCTTTAAGAATTTTCCAGAGTTTGTTGTGATCTACATAGTCAAATGCTTTGGGATAAGCAATAAGCACAAATAGATTTTATTTGTTTGTTACATTTTGTTTTCTGGAATTATTTTGGTTTTTTGCAATGATTCAACAGACTTTGGCCATTTGATCTGTGATTCCTCTGACTTTTCTAAATCCAACTTGAACATCTGGAAGTTCACAGTTCACGCACTGATAGAGCCTGGAGAAGCCTTCATTCAGAAAGAATGAAGAGAAGGAACCAAAGCGAAAACAACACCCAGCTGTGGATGTGACTGGTGATGGAAGTCTGATGCTATAAACAGCAATATTGCACAGGAACCTAGAATGTTAGGTTCACGAATCAAGGTAAGTTAGAAGTGATCAAGTAGGAGATGGCAAGAGTGAACATAGGCAATTTAGGAATCAGTGAACTAAAATGGGCTGGAATGGGTGAATCTAATTCAGATGAACATTATATATACTACTGGGGGCAAGAATCACTTAGAAGAAATGGAATAGCCCTCATAATCAAGAAGAGCCCACAACGAAGTACTTGGGTGAAACCTCACAATTGGTAGAATGATCTCTGTTTGTTTCCAAGGCAATCCATTCAGTATTACAGTAATCCAAGTCTATGCCCCAAGCAGCAATGCTGAAGAAGATGAGGTTGAACGGTTCTATAAAGACATACAAGACCTTTTAGAGCTAACACCTAAAAAATATGTCCTTTTCATCATAGGGAATTGAAGTCCAAATGTAGAGAGTCAAGAGATACTTGGAGTAACAGGCAAGTTTGGCCTTAGAGTACAAAATGAAGAAGGGCAAAGGCTAACAGAGTTTTGCAAGAGAACACACTGGTCATAGCAAACACCCTCTTCCAACAACACAAGAGACAACTCTACACATAGACATCACCAGATGGTCAATATTGAAATCAGATTGATTATATTTTTGCAGTCAAAGATGGCAAAACTCTATACAGTCAGCAAAAATAAGACTGGGAGCTGACTGTGGCTCAGATCAGGAACTCATTATTGCCAAGTTCAGACTTTAATTAAAGAAAGTAGGGAAAATTACTACATCAACCAGGTATGACCTGAATCAAATCCCTTACGATTATACAGAGGAAATGACAAATAGATTCAAGAGATTAGATCTGATTAGAGAGAGTGCCTGAAGAACTATGGATGAAGGTTCGTGATGTTGTACAGGAGGCAGTGATGGAAACCATCCTCAAGAAAAGAAATGCAAAAGAGCAAAATGATTGTCTGAGGAGGCCTTACAAATAGCTGATAAAGAAGAAAGGCTAAAGGGAAAGGAGAAAAGGTAAGATATACCCATTTGAATGCAGAGTTCCAAAGAATAGCAAGGAGAAATAAAGCCTTCCTCAGTGATCAATGCAAAGAAATAGAGGAAAGCAATAGAATGGGAGAGATTATCAATACCTTCAAAAAAAAAAAAACAGATACAAAGGGAACATTTCATGTAGAAATGGGCACAATGAAGGACAGAAATTGTATGGACCTAACAGAAACAGAAGATACTAGAAAGAGGTGGTAAGAATACACAGAAGACCTTTACAAAAAAGAACTTCATGATCCGGATTGACACAAAGGTGTGATCATTCACCTACTGCCAGACGTCCTGGAATGCAAAGTCAAGTGCACCTTAGAAAGCATCTCTATGAACAAAGCTAGCGGAGGTGATGGAATTCCAGTTCAGCTATCTCAAATTCTAGTTTTGTATACATTTTCTCAAAACTATTTTGCTGCATCAAATAGATTTTGTCATTGCTTTTCCATTTTCATTTGTATCTTTGTGCTTTTGTTTTTTTCCACTTTCATTTCCTCAATGACTCAATTTGTTTAGTAGCACATTGTCTGGCCTCTGTATGTTTCTGAATTTTGCTGTTTTTTTTTTAATGGTTGATTTCTCCTCTTACACTATTTTGGTTTGAAACAGTGCTTGATATGATATTAATCTTACATTTATTGAGATGTGTAGTGGCCTGGTAAGTGATGTCTCCTGAAGAATATTCCATTTGTACTAAAAAAAAAAAATGTGTATTAGGCTGCTTTGATGTGATTTGTTTACATATATATTAAGTCTATCTGTTCCAATGTGATATTTAAGTCCACTGATTCTTTATTGATTTTCTGTCTGAATGATCTTCCCACTGATGAATATAGGGTGTTAAAATCTCTTATTATTACTGTATCACTTTCAATTTCCTCCTTTATGTTTGTTAATATTTGTTTATATTTAGGTGCTTCTATGTTGGAAATATATGTATTTATACTTGTTAGATGACACCACCCCTATGACAGAAAGTGAAGAAGAACTGAAGAATCTCTTGATGAAAGTTAAAGAGGAGAGTGCAAAAGTTGGCTTAAAGCTCAACATTCAGTAAACTAAGATCATGATATCTGGTCCCATCACTTCATGGCAAATAGATGGACAAACAGTGGAAAGAGTGGCAGACTTTATTTTCTTGGGCTCCAAAATCACTGCAGATGGTGACTTCAGCCATGAAATAAAAAGACGCTTATTCCTTGGAAGAAAAGTTATGACCAACCTAGACAGCATGTTAAAAAGCAGAGACATATAAGTCTTTTGTTTCTTTAGGTAGATATATTCCTAAGTATTTTATTCTTTTTGTTGCAATGGTGGATGGTATTGTTTCCTTAATTTCTCTTTCTGTTTTCTCATTATTGGAGTATAGGAATGCAAGGGATTTCTGTGTGTTAATTTTATATCCTGCAACTTTACTATATTCATTGATTAACTCTAGTAATTTTCTAGTAGAGTCTTTAGGGTTTTCTATGTAGAGGATCATGTCATCTGCAAACAGTGAGAGTTTTACTTCTTCTTTTCCTATCTGTATTCCTTTTATTTCTTTTTCAGCTCTGATTGCTGTGGCCAAAACTTCCAAAACTGTGTTGAATAGTAGTGGTGAAAGTGGGCATCCTTGCCTTGATCCTGACTTTAGGGGAAATGCTTTCAATTTTTCACCATTGAGGATAATGTTTGCTGTGGGTTTGTCATATATAGCTTTTATTATGTTGAGATATGTTCCTTCTATTCCTGCTTTCTGCAGGGTTTTTATCATAAATGGATGTTGAGTTTTGTCAAAGGCTTTTTCTGCATCTATTGAGATAACCATATGGTTTTTTTCTTTCAATTTGTTGATGTGGTGTATTACATTGATTGATTTGCGGATGTTAAAAAAACCTTGCATTCCTGGGATAAAGCCCACTTGGTCATGATGTATGATCTTTTTAATATGATGTTGGATTCTGGAAACTATAAAACACTGATGAAAGAAATCAAAGAGGACACAAACAGATGGAGAAATATACCATGTTCATGGATTGGAAGAATTAATATAGTGAAAATGAGTATACTACCCAAAGCAATCTATAGATTCAATGCAATCCCTATCAAGCTACCAATGGTATTTTTCACAGAACTAGAACAAATCATTTCACGATTTGTATGGAAATATAAGAAACCTCGAATAGCCAAAGCAATCTTGAGGAAGAAGAATGGAACTGGAGGAATCAACCTGCCTGACTTCAGACTCTACTACAAAGCCACAGTCATCAAGACAGTATGGTACAGGCACAAAGATAGAAATATAGATCAATGGAACAAAATAGAAAGCCCAGAGATAAACCCACGCACATATGGACACCTTATCTTCGACAAAGGAGGCAAGAATATACAATGGAGAAAAGACAATCTCTTTAACAAGTGGTGCTGGGAAAACTGGTCAACCACTTGTAAAAGAATGAAACTAGAACACTTCCTAACGCCATACACAAAAATAAACTCAAAATGGATTAAAGATCTAAACGTAAGACCAGAAACTATAAAACTCCTAGAGGAAAACATAGGCAAAACACTCTCCGACATAAATCACAGCAGGATCCTCCATGACCCACCTCCCAGAATATTGGAAATAAAAGCAAAAATAAACAAATGGGACCTAGTTAAAATTAAAAGCTTTTGCACAACAAAGGAAAGTATAAGCAAGGTAAAAAGACAGCCTTCAGAATGGGAGAAAATAATAGCAAACGAAGCAACAGACAAACAATTAATCTCAAAAATATACAAGCAACTTCTGCAGCTGAATTCCAGAAAAATAAACGACCCAATCAAAAAATGCGCCAAAGAACTAAACAGACATTTCTCCAAAGAAGAAATACAGATGGCTAACAAACACATGAAAAGTTGCTCAACATCACTCATTATTAGAGAAATGCAAATCAAAACCACAATGAGGTATCATTTCACAGCAGTCAGAATGGCTGCTATCCAAAAGTCTACAAGCAATAAATGCTGGAGAGGGTGTGGAGAAAAGGGAACCCTCTTACACTGTTGGTGGGAATGCAAACTAGGACAGCCACTATGGAGAACAGTGTGGAGATTCCTTAAAAAACTGGGAATAGAACTGCCATATGACCCAGCAATCCAACTGCTGGGCATATACACCGAGGAAACCAGAATTGAAAGAGACGCGTGTACCCCAATGTTCATCGCAGCACTGTTTACAATAGCCAGGGCATGGAAGCAACCCAGATGTCCATCAGCAGACGAATGGATAAGGAAGCTGTGGTACATATACACAATGGAATATTACTCAGCCATTAAAAAAAATACATTTGAATCGGTTCTACTGAGATGGATGAAACTGGAGCCCATTATACAGAGTAAAGTAAGCCAGAAAGAAAAACACCAATACAGTATACTAATGCATATATATGGAATTTGAAATATGGTAATGACAAACCTATATGCGAGACAGAATAAGAGACACAGATGCATAGAACAATTTTATGGACTCTAAGGGAGAAGGTGAGGGTGGGACGTTCTGGGAGAATAGCATTGAAACATGTATATTATCATATGTGAAACAGAACACCATTCCATGTTCGATGCATGAGACAAGGGCTCAGGGCCAGGGCAATGGGATGACCCAGAGGGATGGGGAGGGAGGTGGGTGGGGTGTCCAGGAAGGGGAACTCATGTAAACCCATGGCTGATTCATGTCAATGTATGGGAAAAACTATTACAATATTGTAAAGTAATTAGCCCCCAACTAAAATAAATAAATTTTAAAAAAAAAAAAAAGAAACTTAAAAAAAAAAAAAAGCAGAGACATTACTTTTCCAACAAACGTCCGTCTAGTCAAAGCAATGGTTTTTCCAGTAGTCATGTATGGGAGTGAGAGTTGGACTATAAAGAAAGCTGAACACAGAAGAGTTAATGCTTCTGAACTGTTATGTTGGAGAAGACTCTTGAGAGTCCCTTGGACTGCAAGGAGATCCACCCAGTCCATCCTAAAGGAAATCAATCCTGAATATTCATTAGAAGGACTGATGTTGAAGCTGAAACTCCAATACTTTGGCCATCTGATGTTAAGAACTGACTCATTCGAAAAGATCCTGATGCTGGGAAAGATTGAAGGCAGGAGGAGAAGGGGATGACAGAGGATGTGATGGTCAGATGGCATCACTGAGTCAACGGACATGAATTTGAGTAAATCCCGGGAGTTGGTGATGGACAAGGAGGCCTGGTGTGCTGCGGTTCCTGGGGTCGCAAAGAGTCAGATATGACTGAATGACTGAGTTGAACTGATAGTTGTTAAATATTCCCTTTGAATTGATGCCTTTAACATTATATAAGGTCCTTCTTTGCCTCTTATTGCAGTGTGTTTAAAGTATATTATGTTTAATTATACGTGTTGCTGCTCCAGATTTCTTTTTGTTTCCATTTGCAAGGAGCACCTTTTTTTTTTTAATCTTCAGAATTAAATCCATATTTAGATTAGTATGAGTCACCTGTAGGCAGTATATTTTGGGGTCTTATTTTTATGTATTTAGCTACTCTATGTTTTTGATTGGAGCATTTAGTTAATTTACCAGTCTTTCCAGGTGGCACTGGTGGTAAAGAATCCACCTGCCAATGCAGGAGATACAAGAGTTGCAAGTTCAAACCCTGGGTTAGGATGATCCTCTGGAGAAAAAAATGGAAACCCACTCCAGTATTCTTGCCTGGAGAATTCAATGCAGAGAGACGTTTGGCAGGCTATAGTACATAGGATCACAAAGAATTGGACACAACTGAGCAACTGAGCACCAGCACCAGTTCATTTACATTTAAAATAATGACAGGTGTGTAGTTATTGTAACTTTGGTTATTGTTTCATGGTTGCTTTTGTAGCTCTTTTTCATCCCTTTCTTCTTTGCCATCTACTTTTGTGATTTCACTAATATCCTTTGTGTTATATTTTAATTTCCTACTGAGTCGATTCCTAGGCAGGTTGATAAGAAGTCCAGGAGTCCCCAAGGAGAGAGGGGTCTGGGGTTCTCAAGGAGGAGATAGAGGTCTGGAATTCTGAAGGAGGAGGAAAGGAGAAACGTTCTTTTTTTTTTTTTTTATTCCTTAGTCTTAGTCACATAAAATGGTTTGTTCTTTAAGCCTGGAACTGATGAGTACACAACAAACAACTCATTTTAAACTCTGTACTGCTGCTGCTGCTGCTGCTGCTGCTGCTAAGTCACTTCAGTTGTGTCCGACTCTGTGTGACCCCATAGACGGCAGCTCACCAGGCTCCCCCGTCCCTGGGATTCTCCAGGCAAGAATACTGGAGTGGGTTGTCATTTCCTTCTCCAATGCATGAAAGTGAAAAGTGAAAGTGAAGTCGGTCAGTCGTGTCTGACTCCTAGCGACCCCATGGACTGCAGCCTACCAGGCTCCTCCGTTCATGGGCTTTTCCAGGCAAGAGTACTGGAGTGGGGTACCATTGCCTTCTCTGAAACTCTGTACTAGGGATTATATAACAACAATGTATCCTGCTTGAGGACAGTTTCTCCTTGCTGAAAAGCTTCTGACTAATCCTGATATTTTAGGATGTATATTATGGGAGTGGGTCTGGTAGCATCTTTCTATTGTTAAATTCTAATCTTGTGATTTAAAATGTAAATTTTGGGAGTGGGTCTAGTAAGATCTTTACAACCTTGAGACATTCTTTTGATTTATTGTAATAGCCAATTAAAATAGTATATAACTTCATTTCTTTAACTAGCAAGGGGGACACTCTCTGTCCCCCTTCTGATGTCTTTGTCAGAAGCTTTCTCTGTCCCTTTTCATCCTTTAATAAAACTCTGCTACACAAAAGCTCTTAATTGATCAAGCCTGGTCCCTGGTCCCAAAGCAAAATCTTCTTCAGAGATTACGAATCTGACACCACTAACCGTAAGCTATTACTACTCCCCATTTTATGGAGCTATTATACCATGCTTTTTTTTTTTTTAATTTTTTAAATTTTTTATTTTTGTCTGTGTTTTTAGCTTCACCCTGAACAAATACTTTCTCCATTCTATGGCTTAACTTTTCTTTTTGTTTATGGTTTCCCTTCTTGTGCAAAAGCCCCTAAGTTTAATTAGTTCCCATTTGTTTATTTTTGTGTTATTTCCGTTAGTCTAGAGTTCAGTTCAGTCACACAGTCATGGCCGACTATTTGTGAACCCATGTACTGCAGTGTGCCAGGCTTTTCTGTCCATCACCAACATCCAGAGCTTGATCAAACTCATGTGCATCCAGTCGGTGATGGCATTCAACCATCTCATCCTCTGTCATCCACTTTTCTTTCTGCCTTCAGTCTTTCCCAGCATCAGGGTCTTTTCCAATGAGTCAGTTCTTCACATCAGGTGGCCAAAGTACTAGAGTTTCAGCCTCAGCATCAGTTCTTCCAATGAATATTCAAGACTGATTTTATTTAGGATTGACTAGTTGGATCTCCTTGTAGTACAAGGGACTCTCAAGAGTCTTCTCCAACATAACAGTTCAAAAGCATCAAATTTTTGGTGTTACGCTTTCTTTAAAGTCCAACTCTCACATCCATATATGACTACTGGAAAATCCATAGCTTTGACTAAATGGACCTTTGCAGGCAAAGTAATGTCTCTGCTTTTTAATATGCTCTCTAGGTTGGCCATAGCTTTCCTTCCAAGGAACAAGCATCTTTTAATTTCATGGCTGAAGTCACCATCGGCAGTGATTTTGGAGCCCAAGAAAATAAAGTCTGTCACTGTTTTCATTGTTGCCCTATCTATTTGCCATGATGTGAAGGGACCAGGTGCCATGATCTTAATTTTCTGAATGTTGAGATTTAAGCCAGCTTTTTCACTCTCCTCTTTTACTTTCATCAAAAGGCTCTTTAGCTCCTCTTTGCTTTCTGCCATAAGACTGGTGTCATCTGTATATCTGAAATTACTGATATTTCTCCTGGCAATCTTGATTCCGCTTGTGTTTCATCCAGCCCTGCGTTTCACCTGATGTACTCCACATATAAGTTAAATAAGTAGGATGACAATATACAGCCTTGATGTATTCCTTTTCCTATTTGGAACCAGTCTATTGTTCCATGTCCAGTTCTAACTGTTGCTTCCTGACCTGCATACAAGTTTCTCAGGAGGCAGGTCAGGTGGTCTGGTATTCCCATCTCTTGAAGAATTTTCCAGTTTGTTGTGACTCACACAGTCAAAGACTTTAGTGTAGTCAGTGAAGCATAAGCAGATGTTTTTTCTGGAATTATCTTGCTTTTTCTGTGATCCAAAAGATTTTGGCAGCTTAATCTCTGGTTCTTCTGTCTTTTCTAAATCCAGCTTGAACATCTGGGAATTTTCAGTTCACAGATTTGTTGAAGCCTAGCTTGGAGAAATTTGACCATTACTTTGGTAGCATGTGAGATGAGTGCAATTTTACCATAGTTGAGCATTCTTTGACATTGCCTTTCTTTAGGATTGGAATGAAACTGCCCTTTTCCAGTCCTCTGGCACTACTGATTTTTCCAAATTTGCTGGCATATTGAGAGCAGCACTTTCACAGCATCATCTTTTAGGATTTGAAATAACTCAGCTGGACTGCCATCACTTCCACTAGATTGTTCGTTGTGTTGTTTTCTTTTTTAATTATTATTATTTTTAATTTATTTATTTTAATTGGAGGCTAATTACTTCATACTATTGTGTTGGTTTTGTCATATATTGACATGAATCAGCCATGGGTGTACATGTGTTCCCCATCCTGAGCCCCCCTCCCACCTCCCTCTCCATCCCATCCCTCTGGATCATCCCAGTGCACCAGCCCTAAGCACCCTGTCTCATGTGTCGAACCTGGACTTGCGATCTGTTTCACATATGATAATATACATGTTTCAATGTTATTCTCTCAAATCATCCTACCATACTCTTCTCCCAGAGTCCAAAAGACTATTCTATACATCTGTGTCTCTTTTGCTGTCTCTCATGTAGGGTTATCATCATAGTGTTGTTTTCTAAGGCCCACTTGACTTTGCATTCCAGGACGTCTGGTTCTAGATGAGTGTTCACAGCATCATAGTTATCTTGGTCATTATGATCTTTTTGTGTAGTTCCTGTGTATTCTTGCTACCTGTTCTTAATATCTTCTACTTCTGTTACGTCCATACCATTTATGTCCTTTACTGTTCCTATCTTTGCATGAAATGTTCCCTTGGTGTCTCTAATATTCTTGAAGAGATCTCTAGTCTTTCCTATTCTACTCTCTTCCTCTACTTCTTTTCATTGATGACTTTTGAAGGCTATCTTATCTCTCCTTACTATTTGTTGCTATTAATGTAGAAAGTAGATCTAAAAAGATATTGCTGAGATTTATGTCAAAGGATATCCTGTCTATGTTTTACTTTAAGAGTTTGAATCCAGCCTTCCATTTAGATCTTTAATTCATTTTTGGTTTATTTTTAAATGTGGTATTAGTCAGTTTTATTTTTTTTATAATAAATTTATTTATTTTAGTTGGGGGCTAATTACTTTACAATAATGTAGTGGTTTTTGCCATACAATGACATGAATCAGCCATGGGTTTACTCTAGTATCTTTATCTTACATGTAGTTGCCCACTTTCCCTAGCACCATTTATTTAATAAACCGTTTTGTTTTGTTTTGTTTTTGTATACTCTTGCCATCTATGTCACAGATTAATTGACTATAGATGCGTGGACTTATTTCTGGGCTCTCTACCCTCTTTTACTTATCTACAAGTCTTTTTGTGTATGCAAGTATCATAGTGTTTTGTTGATTACTGTAGCTTTGTAGCATGATCTGTAGTCAGGTATCCTGATTTCCTCCAGGTCTATTCTTTTTCAACTTTGCTTTGACTATTCAGGGTATTTTGTATCTCTACAAAAATTTTAAATTTTTTTTCTAATTCTTTGAAAAATGTTATTTGTGTTTTTATAAGGATTGCATTGAATCTGTAGATTGCCTTGGACAGTATTATCATTTTAATAAGATTGAGTCTTCTGTTCCAAGAATATTGTCTTTCCATCTGTTTGTGATTTCTTCAATTTCTTTCATTGGTGTCTTCTACATTTTCAGAGGATAGGTCTTTTGCCTCCTTAGGTAGGTTTATTCCTAGGTATTTTATTATTTTTGGTGATGAGTAAACAGGATTTTACTCATCCTGTCTCATCCGCGGCAGCGGCGGCGGCGAGAGGAATTACCCAAGGCCCAAGGTAAGAGAAACCCAAGTAAGATGGTAAGTGTTGCAAGAGGGCATCAAAGGGCAGACACACTAAAACTAAAATTACACAAAACTAGCTAATCTGATCACACGGACCACAGCCTTGTCTATCTCAATGAAACTAAGCCATGCCGTGTGGTGCCGCCCAAGACAGAGGGGTCAAGGTGGAGAGGTTTGACAGATTGTGGTCCACTGGAGAAGAGCATGGCAAACCACTTCAGTATTCTTGCCTTGAGAACCCCATGAACAGTATGAAAAGACAAAAGGATAGGACACTGAAAGATGAACTCACCAGGTCAGTAGGTGCCCAATATGCTACTGGAGATCAGTGGAGAAATAACTCCAGAAAGAATGATGGGATGGAGCCAAAGCAAAAACGATACCCAACTGTGGATTGACTGGTGATAGACGCAAAGTCCGATGCTGTGAAGAGCAATATTGCATAGGAACCTGGAATGTTAGGTCCATGAATCAAGGCAAATTGGTAGTGGTTAAACAGGAGATGGCAAGAGTGAACGTCGACATTCTAGGAATCAGCGAACTAAGATGGACTGGAATGGGTGAATTTAACTCAGATGACCATTATATCTACTACTGTGGGCAAGAATCCCTTAGAAGAAATGGAGTAGCCATCATGGTCAACAGAAGAGTCCAAAATGCAGTACTTGGATGCAGTCTCAAAAAGGACAGAATGATCTCTGTTCATTTCCAAGGCAAACCATTCAATATCACGGTAATCCAAGTCTATGCCCCGACCAGTAACGCCAAAGAAGCTGAAGTTGAACGGTTCTATGAAGACCTACAAGACCTTCTAGAACTAACACCCAAAAAAGATGTCCTTTTCATTATAGGGGACTGGAATGCAAAAGTAGGAAGTCAAGAAACACCTGGCGTAACAGGCAAGCTTGCTCTTGAAGTACAGAATGAAGCAGGGCAAAGGCTAATAGAGTTTTGCCACGAGAACGCACTGGTAATAGCAAACACCCTATTACAACAACACAAGAGAAGACTCTACACGTGGACATCACCAGATGGTCAACACCAAAATCAGATTGATTATATTCTTTGCAGCCAAAGATGGAGAAGCTCTATACAGTCAGCAAAAACAAGACCAGGAGCAGACTGTGGCTCAGATCACGAACTGCTTATTGCCAAATTCAGACTTAAATAGAAGAAAGTAGGGAAAACCACTAGACCATTCAGGTATGACCTAGATCAACTCCCTTATGAGTATACAGTGGAAGTGAGAAATAGATTTAAGGGACTAGACCTGATAGACAGAGTGCCTGATGAACTATGGACAGAGGTTCGTGACATTGTACAAGAGACAGGGATGAAGAAAATCCCCATGGAAAAGAAATGCAAAAAAGCAAAATGGCTGTCTGAGGAGGCTTTACAGATAGCTGGGAAGAGAAGAGAAGCGAAAAGCAAAGGAGAAAAGGAAAGATATTCCCATCTGAATGCAGAGTTCCAAAGAATAGCAAGGAGAGATAAGAAAGCCTTCCTCAGCAATCAGTGCAAAGAAATAGAGGAAAACAATGGATTGGGAAAGACTAGAGATCTCTTCAAGAAAATTAGAGATACCAAGGGAACATTTCATGCAAAGATGGGCTCGATAAAGGACAGAAATGGTATGGACCTAACAGAAGCAGAAGATATTAAGAAGAGGTGGCAAGAATACACAGAAGAACTGTACAAAAAAGATCTTCATGACCCAGATAATCACGATGGTGCGATCACTCACCTAGAGCCAGATATCCTGGAATGTGAAGTCAAGTGGGCCTTAGAAAACATCACTACAAACAAAGCTAGTGGAGGTGATGGAATTCCAGTTGAGCTGTTTCAAATCCTCAGAGGTGATGCTGTGAAAGTGCTGCACTCGATATGCCAGCAAATCTTGAAAACTCAGCAGTGGCCACAGGACTGGAAGAGGTCAGTCTTCGTTCCAATCCCAAAGAAAGACAATGCCAAAGAATGCTCAAACTACCGCACAATTGCACTCATCTCACATGCTAGTAAAGTAATGCTCAAAATTCTCCAACCCAGGCTTCAGCAATACGTGAACCATGAACTTCCAGATGTTCAAGCTGGTTTTAGAAAAGGCAGAGGAACCAGAGATCAAATTGCCAACATCCGCTGGATCATCGAAAAAGCAAGAGACTTCCAGAAAAACATCTATTTCTGCTTTATTGACTATGCCAAAGCCTTTGACTGTGTGGATCACAAGAAACTGTGGAAAATTCTGAAAGAGATGGGAATACCAGACCATCTGACCTGTCTCTTGAGAAACCTGTATGCAGGTCAGGAAGCAACAGTTAGAACTGGACATGGAACAACAGGCTGGTTCCAAATAGGAAAAGGAGTCCGTCAAGGCTGTATATTGTCACCCTGCTTATTTAACTTATATGCAGAGTACATCATGAGAAATGCTGGGCTGGAAGAAACACAAGCTGGAATCAAGATTGCCTGAAGAAATATCAATAACCTCAGATATGCGAATGACACCACCCTTTTGGCAGAGAGTGAAGAAGAACTAAAGAGCCTCTTGATGAAGGTGAAGTAGGAGAGTAAAAAAGTTGGCTTATAGCTCAAAGTTCAGAAAACTAAGATCATGGTACCTGGTCCCATCACTCCATAGGAAATAGATGAGGAAACAGTGGAAACAGTGTCAGACTTTCTTTTTTGGGGCTCCAGAATCACTGCTGATGGTGACTGCAGCCATGAAATTAAAAGACGCTTACTCCTTGGAAGGAAGGTTATGGCCAACCTAGACAGCATATTTAAAAGCAGAGACATTACTTTGCCAACAAAAGTCCACCTAGTCAAGGCTATGGTTTTTCCAGTGGTCATGTATGGATGTGAGAGTTGGACGGTGAAGAAAGCTGAGCGCCGCAGAATTGATGCTTTTGAACTGTGGTGTTGGAGAAGACTCTTGAGAGTCCCTTGGACTGCAAGGAGATCCAATCATCCATCCTAAAAGAGATCAATCCTGGGTGTTCATTGGAAGGTCTGATGTTGAAGCTGAAACTCCAATACTTTGGCCACCTCATGCGAAGGGTTGACTCATTGGAAAAGACCCTGATGCTGGGTAGGATTGGGGGCGGGAGGAGAAGGGGACGACAGAGGATGAGATGGTTGGATGGCATCACCGACTCGATGGACATGGGTTTGGGTAGACTCCGGGAGTTGGTGATGGACAGAGAGGCCTGGCGTGCTGCAGTTCATGGGGTCGCAAAGAGTCGGACATGACTGAGCAACTGAACTGAACTGAACTGAAACAGGATTTTCTCTTAATTCCTTTCTGATAATTCATTGCTAGTGTATAGAAATGCATGAGATTTCTGTGTATTACTTTTATATCCTGAAAATTTAGTGAATTCATTGATGAGTTCTAATACTTTTCTGGTAGAATCTTTAACATTCTCTATGTATAGTATCATGTCTTCTGCAAACAGTGATAGAATTACTTCTTTTCCAATTTAGATTCCCTTTATTTTATTTTGTTCTCTGATTGCTGTAACTAAGACTTCAAAAACAATGTTGAGTAAAACTAGCAAGATTAGACTGTTCCTGATCTTAAAGGAAATGTTTTCAGCCTTTCATCACTGAGTATGATGTTATTAATGGATTTATCATATATAGCTTTTATTTTAGTCGAGTATGTTCTTTCTATGCCTACTTTCACATTTAATATTTTGACACTTTTTAATCTTTTAGTTCTGTGTATCTCTTAACTGATTATTATAAATACAGTTGCACTTGTCACTTTTGTCTTTTTAAACTTTTTACTACCTTCAGAAGTGATCAGTCTACCACCTTTGCTCTATATTTTTCCTTAACTACTGAGATATTTTTTCCTTTTGTAAGGTTCATATTTCTAATTTTGGTCTTGTGTTTTCCACTTAGAGAAATCACTTGAACATTTTTTGTAATGTCAGTTTAGTGGTACTGGCCTCTTTAAGGTTTTACTTGTCTGTAAAACTATTTATCTCAGTTTCAATCTGAATGCTATCCTTGCTAGGCAGGGTACACTTGGTTGTAGAGTTTTTCTTATCTTCACTGAATATGATGGACTGATCCCTTCTGGTCTGCAGTGTTTTAGCTGAAAAGTCAAAATATAGTCTTTTGTGAGTTTGTACATAACAGGTTTTTAAGATTCTACCTTAATCTTTTATTTTTGCAACTTTACTTATAATGTATTTTGGTGTAGACCTCTCTGGCTTCAACTTCTTTTGGACTCTCTTTGTTCCCTGGAACTTAATCTTTGTTTCCTTTCTCAGGTTAGAGGGTGTTTTTAGTTATTATCTCTTCAAATGTAATGTCATTCTTTGTCCCTTTCTCTCTCTCTCCTCCTTCTAGGACCTTTATTACATGCTAAGGGGCTTGATTTGTCCCAGAAATATCTTAAACAATCAACTTTTTTTTTTTTCTGTTCAGCTTGCGTTATTCCTACTACTCTGTCTCCCAATTTTCTGATTTGATCCTCTATATTATGTAATTTATATTTTATTGAAATACAAGTGATTTATAGCATCATAATAGTTCCAGGTACAGCAGATAGTGATTCAATATTTTGGAGATTATATTCCATCATGAGTTAGGACAAAAAAAAAGGCTATAAATCCCTGTTATAAAGTATATCCTTGTTGTTCTCTACTATATTTTTAATCTTTAAACCCGTTATTATATTATTCAGCTCTGTTTGATTTTTCTTATTATTTCTAACTCTTGTGAAAATTATCAGTTAGTGTTCATTCTTTCCTGAGTTTGGTGAGCATCCTTATGATTATTAGCTTGATATCTTTATAGAGTAGATTACTTATCTCCATTTTGTTTAGTTCTTTTCATGAGATTTTCTCTTGTTCCTTCATTGAGAATATATTCTTCTGTCTTTCCCTTTTGCCTAAATCTCTGTGTTTACTGCGTATGTTATATGTTAAGTAGGTTGATTACATTTCCTGATCTTGGAAAAATGGCCTTTTGTAGGAAATGTCCTATAGGGCCTAGCAGCACATTCCCCTCTGTATGCCTTACGATTGTCCCTTAGGTGGCTTGCGTGTACCCTTCTGTTGTGGTGCTTACTGTGGGCACGCTGGTTGTCAGGACAAGTTCCTGGGCCTGTTGACTTCAGGACCTGCATTGTAGGGGGCTGCTGGTCCACTGGTATGGATGGCAGTTGTTGGTGGGTTTTAGGGGGTCAAGTGTATGTACCAACCTGCTGGTGGACAGCCAGGTCCTAGGGTAACTGGCTTCACATCTTGAGGGTGGAGTACAATGGCTGATATTGGCTAACTGATAGTTGGTGCCATGTCCCCTGCTTGCTCACTGCAGGGCCCAAGTGAGCCCAGGGTTTGTACTGACTTGCTGGCGGGCATGGCTAGGTCCTGGAGCATCTGGCTATGTCAACTGAGGGGGTTTTGGCTGGGGTTAGCTCACTGGTGGATGGGCTCAGGGGCACCCTGGGCTGATGATGACCTGCTTATTGGTGTAAGCTCCAAGCCTTAATAGGCTGGAGAGAGCTCCAAAATGGGGCTTACAAGCACCAGTGTCTTTGTCGTATATATGACCCTACTAAAATGACTGCTGCCAGTGTCTCCATCCCCAGGGGAGTCCCATTTGTCTACTATAGCGTTAAGAGGCCTTCAAAGATCAACAAGAGGATCTGACTCAGTCTATTTTAAATTTCTGGCACTCCACCAGCACTTAAAGAATGTGAAATTTTGCATACACTCTGTAAGAGTGGTGTTTCTATTTCCTAAAGCTTCAGTTATTCCATAATCAAGCCTCACAGACCTCAAATTTCAATGTTCTGGAGGCTCTTCTTTCTCGTGCAGGACTCCCAGGCTGGAGAGCCTGATATGGGACTTGGATCCTTTGCTTCTTGGGGAGAACTTCTGTAATGTGATTAAATGTGATTACTTTTCTGTTTGTGGGTCACCTGCCTTGGGATATAAGATTGGACTATACTGCATCTATTCCTGTCTACCTACTTTATTGCAGTTCTTTATATTTTTATTTTGGAAAATATATTTTCCAGTCTACAGGTTATTCTCATAGATAATTTCTCAGTTAATAGTTGTAATTTTGATCTCCCCATGGAACTTTCATTTATATATGAATGACTGTATGAAAAAATGCATGAAAGATATATTCTCATTGTGTATATTGTTGTTTAATCACTCAGCCCTCTCTGACCCTTTGCAGGTCCATGATCTGCAGCATGCGAGATTTCCCTGTCCTTCACCATCTCCCAGAATTTGCTCAAACTCATGTCCATTCAGTCAATGAGGCCATCCAATCATTTCAATGTCTGTCATCCCCGTCTCCTCCTGCCTTCAATAGTTTCCAGAATAAGGGACTTTTCCAATGAGTTGGCTCTTCACATAAGGTGGCCAAACATTTGAGCTTCAGCTTCAGTATGAGTCCTTCAAATGAATATTCAGGATTGATTTTCTTTAGGATTTACTAGTTTGATCTCTGTGCAGCCCAAGGGTCTCTTAAGAGCTCAAAAGCATCAATTATTCAGGGCTCAGCCATCTTTATGATACAACTCTCACATTTGAACATGACTCCTGGAAAAGCAATGGCTTTTACTGTATGGAACTTTGTTAGCAAAGTAATGTCTCTGGTTTTTAATACACTCTCTAGGTTTGTCATAGCTTTTCTTCTAAGGAGCAAGCCTCTTTTACTTTTATGACTGAAGCCACCATCTGCACTGATTTTTGGAGCCCCCCAAAATAACGTCTGTCACTGTCTCCATCATTTCCCCATCTATTTACCATGAAGTGATGGGACCGGATGCCATGATCGTCACTATTTGACTGTTGAGTTTTAAGCCAGCTTTTTCACTCTCCTCTTTCACCTTAATCAAGACGCTCTTTAGTTCCTGTTCACTTTCTGCCATAAGGGTGGTATCACCTGCATATCTGAGATTATTGATATTTCTCCCAGCTATCTTGATTCCAACTTGTGCTTCATTCAGCCCAGGACTGTGCATGATGTACTCTGCATAGAAGTTAAATAAGCGTGGTGATGATATACAAGCTTGATGTTCTTCCCCGATTTTGAATCAGCCCGTTGTTCCATGTCCAGTTCTAAAGGTGGTTTCTTTAATTGCATTCAAGTTTGTAAGGAGGTAGATAAGGAGGTTTGGTATTCCCATCACCTGAAGAATTTTCCACAGTTTGTTGTGATCTACACAGTCAAAGGTTTTAGTGTAGTCAATAAAGCAGAAGTAGATGTTTTTTTCTGGAATTATCTTTTATTTTTCTATGATTCAACGGATGTTGGAAATTTGATCTCTGGTTCTTCTGCCTTTTCTAAATCCAGTTTGTACATCTGGAAGTTCTCAGTACATGTACTGTTGAAGCATAGCTTGGAGGATTTTGAGCATTACCTGGGTAGCATGTAAAATGAGTGCAATTGTGCAATAGTTTGAACATTCTTTGACATTGATCTTCTTTGGAATTGGAATGAAAACTGACCTTTTCCAGTCCTATGACCACTGCTGAATTTTCCAAATTTGCTGACATATTGAGTGCAGCACTTTCACAGCATCATCTTTTAGGAGTTGAAATAGTATAGCTGAAATTCCACCACATCCACTAGCTTTGTTCATAGTGATGTTTTCTAAGGTCCACTTGACTTCAAACTCCAAGATATCTGGTTCTAGGTGAGTGATCACAGCATTATGGTTATCTGGGCTTTATAATCTTTTCTGTATAGTTTGCCTTTCACTTCTTGCCACTGTTCTTAATATCTTCTGCTTCTATTAGGTCCTTGCCCTTTCTGTCTTTTATTGTTCCCATCTTTGCATGAAATGTTCCCTTGATACCTCTAATTTTTTGAAGAGATATCTAGTCTTTCCCATTCTACTGTTTTCATCTATTTCTTTGCTTGTTTCACTTAGGAAGGCTTATTATCTCTCTTTGCTACATCATAGTCAACTTCTGCTTCACTGACTACTCTAAAACCTTTGACTGTGTGGATCACAACAAACTGTGGTAAATTCTTCAAGAGATGGGAATGCTATACCACCTTACCTGCCTCCTGTGAAAATTGTATGCAGATCAAGAAGTGACAGAACAAGACATGGGCCAGTGGACTGGTTCAAAATTGGGAAAGGAGTACAACAAGGCTGTCTTCTGTCACCCTGCTTACTTAACTTCTATTCAGAGTTCATGGAAAATTCCAGGCTGGATGAAGTGCAATCTGAAATCAAGATTCCCAGGATAAGTATCAATAACCTAAGATATTCAGATAACACCACTCTGATGACAGAAATTGAAGAACAACTAAAGAACCTCTTGATTAAGGTGAAAGAGGAGAGTGAAAAAGCTGGCTTGAAATTTGTTATTTTAAAAATGAAGATCATAGCATCTGGTCCTATCATGTCTTTGCAAATGGATGGGGAAACAATGCAAACAGTGACAGACTTCATTTTCTCAGGCTCCAAAAGTACTGCAGATTGTGACTGCAGCCATGAAATTAGAAGACACATGCTCCTTGGAAAGATAACTATGACAATCCTAGGAGTGTATTTAAAGGCAGAGAGAGTACTTTGCCTACAGAGGTCCATATTCTCAAATTTATAGTTTTTCCAGTAGTCATGTATGGATGTGAAAGCTGAACAATAAAAAGGCCAAGCGTTAAAGGATTGATGCCTTTGAACTGTGGTACTGGAGAAGACTCTTGAGAGTTCTTTGAATAGCAAGGAAATCAAACCAGTCAATCCTAAAGGAAACCAACACTGAACATTCATTGGAAGGACTGATGCTGAAGCTGAAGCTCCAACACTTTGACCACCTGATGCAAAGAGCCAACTCACTGAAAAAGTCCCTTATCTGGAAAAGATAGAAGGTAGAAGAAGGGACAACAGAAGACAAGATAATTGAATGTCATCATCGACTGAATGAACATGAGTTTGAGCAAACTCTAGGAGATGGTGAAAGACAGGGCAACCCGGCATGCTGCAGTCTATGGGGTCACGAAGAGTGGGACGTGACTGAACAACAACAATTGCATTCAAATGGGTATATCTCTCTTTTTCTCCTTTGCTTTTCACTTCTCTTCTTTTATCAGCTATTTGTAAGGCCTCCTCAGACAACCATTTTGCTTCTTTGCATCTTTTTTTTGGGGGGGGGTTGGTTTTGATCATAGCCTCCTATGCAATGTTACAAATCTCCATCTATAGTTCAGGCATTCTGTCAGATCTAATCCATTGAATCTGTTTGTCACTTCCAGTGTGTATTGTAAGGGATTTGATTTAGGTCATACCTAAATGGACTAGTGATTTTCCCTACTTTCTTCAACTTAAATCTGAATTTTACAATAAGGTGTTCATAATCTCAGCCACAGTCAGCCTCAGGTCTTATTTCTGCTGACTATATACAGCTTTTCCATATTCAGCTGCAAATAATATAATCAATCTGATCTGGTGATGTCCACGTGTAGAGTCATCTTCTGTTGTTGGAAGTGTGTGTGTGCTATGACCAGTGTGTTCTCTTGGAAAAACTCCGTTAACCTTTGCCTTGCTTCATTTTGTACTCCAAGGCCAATCTTGCCTGTTACTCCACGTATGTCTTGACTTCCTACTTTGCATTCCAGTCCTCTATAATGAAAAGGGCATCTTTTATTTGATGCTAGTTCAAGAAGGTCTTGTAGGTCTTCATAGAACTGTTCAACTTCAAGTTCTTCAGCATTAGTGGCTGAGGCATAGCTTGGATTACTGTGATATTAATGGTTTGCCTTGTAAATTAACTGAGATCATGCTGTTGTTTTTGAGATTGCACCCATGTACTGACTGCATTTTGGACCCTTGTTGACTATGAGGGCTACTCCATTCATTGTGTATAGTTTTTCTTAATACATGATCAGTGTTTTAGCTACATACTGGTAGCAGGATTTCAGTTACTGTGCAAAATAACAGAATATAATGAGATTACAATATTTACTTCAAAATTGTGGATAAACAGTTTTATTGCCCAAGATAGATATAAAGCTGGATTTTGAATCTTGGTCACTTGGTCCAAATTATTGTTCTCTGTGTTTTCTCTCAGTTTTCTGAAACACATTAAATAAATAAACTTTATTTCTTAAATGTAGAGCACATCTTTAGGCTCTCCCCTGAAGATGGGCCAAGAGACACCTATAAGGAACATTATTATGTATTTAACTTAAATGGCCTCAGATAAATGAACTGGAGTTGCACACCTGAGGCAGCAGTGCCCTAGATTTAGTAATCTAGCACAAAACAGAACAAGTCAAGCAAATGACACAGTTAGAGTTTCTGATGAGATAGTAAGAAGCAAAGTTTTGGTTATCCTGACCCATTTTACTACCAAAACTACTACTCTATAAAAACTAAAGTAGGCAATGAAGCCTAAAATCCTCAAGTGTGACACATTTTAGGCTATTTCCAAGTAGGAAGTGATATTAACGCTTTCCTATTCTGAATTTCAAAATCTAAGATTAGGATTTAGCAAGAGAGCATGCTTAACCGTGAAGAACATTGATTTTCCCTCTTCTTTTGTTATTTTAACAACTTCCGTCTGTGCTTTAAACATGTTTCTGATATGATATTTTCTAATTCAGATTTTTAAATTTACTCAGGCACAGGAAGCAAAGCTGCTTCCATTGACAAGGGAAGCTCAACAGAGTAAAATAATAAGCTTTTCCTGTTTCTGACCAGATGTCTCCATCCCTAGTTTGAAGGTCTTACTTTTTCCTCATTAATGCCTTAATTTTAACATGATTGACTAGGTAAATCTTTTAATTCAGATGATGATAAATAAGCACATTATTTACTTATAATTACCCCAAACTGAAAACAGTACAAATTTTCACCCGTTGGTGAATGGCAAAAAGCGTCTAGTTCATTCACCATCAAATATCACTAAATAGTAAAAGAACCAACTACTAACCCACACACAATGCCATGGATTAATCTCAGTTGCATTATACTAAGTAAAAGAAGCCAAACTCAAAGGCTACATAGTTTATGAATTTATTTGTAAAATATTTGGGAAAACCAAAAATACAGGAATAGAAAATATATCAGTTGTTGCTAGAGACTGGAGGTGGGAGTGGTATACAGTCTAAAAAATGTTTACAGAGGAATTTAGGGGAAGGTGACTGAACTGCTTTATATAATGACTGTAGTACTGATTATAAGATTGTATGTTTATTAGAACTCATAAAACTGCATACTTAATAGAATTTACTGTATGTAAATGTCACTTTCATTAAGCAAAACTTAAATTTCTATAATGAAAAATAACTATATAGCTAATGAGATGGCTAAAATTAAAATGATCATCAATGCCAATTGTTACTGAGAATATGGACCAAGTAAAGCTCTCATTTTTCTTAGTAATATAAAATAGTACAGCCAGTTGGAAAAAACAATGGTTTTGCAGTTTTTGATAAAGTTAAACATAATAATCACAATGATCCTATATGCAAGGCAGCAAAAGAGACACAGATGGAAAGAACAGACTTATGGACACTGTGGGAAAAGGAGAAGGTGGGGTGATTTGAGAGAATAGCATTGAAATATGTATATTACCATATGCAAAGTAGATGACCAGTGCAAGTTCAATGTATGCAGCAGGGCACTCAAAGTTGGTGCTCTGAGACAACCCAGAGGGATGGGGTATGGAGGGAGGTGGAGATGAGCTCAGAATGGGGGGGTACGTGTGTACCCATGGCTGATTCATGATGACGTATGGCAAAAATCATCACTATATTGTAATGCAATTATCCTCCAATTAAAATAAATTAATTAACTTTAAAAAATAATCATATAGCCTAGAAATTCCACAGAGAAGGAAATGGCAACCCACTCCAGTACTCTTGCCTGGAAAATCCTATGGACAGAGGAGCCTGGTAGGCTGCAGTCCATGGGTTTGCTAAGGGTCGGACATGACTGAGCGACTTCACTTTCACTTTTCCCTTTCATGCACTGGAGAAGGAAATGGCAACCCACTCCAGTATTCTTGCCTGGAGAATCCTAGGGTCGGCGGAACCTGGTGGGCTGCCGTCTATAGGATTGCACAGAGTCGGACACGACTGAAGCGACTTAGCAGTAGAAATTCCAATCATAGGTATTTACCCCAGTGTGGTATTTCAAATTGCAGTTTTGGGTGCTCCTGCTTATATCATCTGATATCATCATCAGTTTGCACCCAAAAATGCAGCTCTGGTTTTACTTTGAATATTACAATGCTGTTTTCCTCACTTTGTGAATCATAATACTTCTTAGACCCCGGGCGGGGGTGGGGTGGGACGCCTCCGGGTGGGACCTCCCCCAAGACTTCTTCAGCTTAAGAATTCCAACCAAGTTTAAGACCCTCACACTTTCCTAACTAAATTGCCACCTGACTTGATGTGCTTACAGGCAAGCACAGAATCCGGGAGTTGACCAGGCACGTCAGAAGAAGATCAGAGGCCTGCTCTTCTGTTTCTGAAGTATGAGCAAGATTTCCTTTATTTTAACTTCTCTAATATGAGAGTACAGAATGAAGCAGGGAAAAGGCTAACAGAGTTTTGCCAAGAGAAAGCACTGGTCATAGCAAACACCCTCTTCGAACAACACAAGAGAAGAGTCTAACGTGGACATCACCAGATGGTCAACACTGAAATCAGATTGATTATGTTCTTTGCAGCCAAAGATGGGGAAGCTCTATACAGTCAGCAAAAACAAGACCGGGAGCTGACTGTGGCTCAGATCATGAACTCCTTATGGCCAAATTCAGATTTAATTTAAGAAAGCAGGGAAAACCACTAGTCCATTCAGGTATGACCTAGATCAAATCCCTTACGAGCAGACAGTAGAAGTGACAAATAGATTTAAGGGACTAGATCTGATAGACAGAGCGATTGATGAACTATGGACAGAGGTTGGTGACATTGTCCACGAGACAGGGATCAAGAAAATCCCCATGGAAAAGAAACGCAAAAAGCAAAATGGCTGTCTGAGGAGGCTTACAGATAACTGGGAAGAGAAGAGAAGCAAAAAGCAAAGGAGAAAAGGAAAGATAGTTCCAAAGAATAGCAAGGAGAGATAAGAAAGCCTTCCTCAGTGATCAATGCAAGGAAATAGAGGAAAACAACAGATTGGGAAAGACTAGAGATCCCTTCAAGAAAATTAGAGATACCAAAGGAATATTTCATGCAAAGATAGGCTCAATAAAGGACAGAAATGGTATGGACCTAACAGAAGCAGAAGATATTAAGAAGAGGTGGCAAGAATACACAGAAGAACTGTACAAAAACGATCTTCATGACCCAGATAACCACGATGGTGTGATCACTCACCTAGAGCCAGACATCCTGGAATGTGAGGTCAAGTGGGCCTTAGAAAACATCACTACGAACAAAGCTAGTGGAGGTGATGGAATTCCAGTTGAGCTATTTCAAATCCTGAAAGATGATGCTGTGGAAGTGCTGCACTCGCTATGCCAGGAAATTTGGAAAACTCAGCAGTGGCCACAGGACTGGAAAAGATCAGTTTTCATTCCAATCCCAAAGAAAGGCAATGCCAAAGAATGCTCAACCTACCGCACAATTGCACTCATCTCACATGCTAGAAAAGTAATGTTCAAAATTCTCCAAGCCAGGCTTCAGCAATATGTGAACCGTGAACTTCCAGATATTCAAGCTGGTTTTAGAAAAGGCAGAGGAACCAGAGATCAAATTGCCAACATCCGCTGGATCATCGAAAAAGCAAGAGACTCCCAGAAAAACATCTATTTCTTCTTTACTGACCATGGCAAAGCCTTTGACTGTGTGGATCACAATAAACTGTGGAAAATTCGAAAAGAGATGGGAATACCAGACCATCTGACCTGTCTCTTGAGAAACCTGTATGCAGGTCAGGAAACAACAGTTAGAATTGGACATGGAACAACAGATCGGTTCCAAATAGGAAAAGGAGTACATCAAGGCTGTACATTGTCACCCTGCTTATTTAGCTTATACAGAGAGTACATCATGAGAAACGCTGGGCTGGAAGAAACACAAGCTGGAATCAAGATTGCCAGGAGAAATATCAATAACCTCAGATATGAAGATGACACCACCCTTATGGCAGAAAGTGAAGAAGAACTAAAGAGCCTCTTGATGAAAGTGAAAGAGGAGGGTGAAAAAGTTGGCTTAAAGCTCAACGTTCAGAAAACTAACATCATGGTATCTGGTCCCATCACATCATGGGAAATAGATGGGGAAACAGTGGAAACTGTGTCAGACTTTATTTTTGGGGGCTCCAAAATCACTGCTGATGGTGATTGCAGCCATGAAATTAAAAGACGCTTACTCCTTGGAAGGAAGGTTATGGCCAACCTAGACAGCATATTTAAAAGCAGAGACATTACTTTGCCAACAAAAGTCCGTCTAGTCAAGGCTATGGTTTTTCCAGTGGTCACGTATGGATGTGAGAGTTGGACGGTGAAGAAAGCTGAGCACTGCAGAATTGATGCTTTTGAACTGTGGTGTTGGAGAAGACTCTTGAGAGTCCCTTGGACTGCGAGGAGATCCAATCAATCCATCCTAAAGGACATCAGTCCTGGGTGTTCATTGGAAGGACTGATGTTGAAGCTGAAACTCCAATACTTTGACCACCTCATGCAAAGAGTTGACTCATTGGAAAAGACCCTAATGCTGGGTAGGATTGGGGACACGAGGAGAAGGGGACGACAGGGGATGAGATGGTTGGATGGCATCACCAACTCGATGGACATGGGTTTGGGTAGATTCCGGGAGTTGGTGATGGACAGAGAGGCTTGGTGTTCTGCAATTCATGGGGTCGCAAAGAGTCTGACATGACTGAGTGACTGAACTGAACTGATCTGAACTGAATATGAGATAATTTACTATGATATTGACTCTATGAATGAGGAATTTGGACCCTGATAGTGGAAAACACTTGGTATTTGTTGAAACAGCTCAAAAGTTATAAGTTGGTGTCACCTGAAAGCTTGCTTAGTAATGTGTCACTAATTTGTGACTTACTTTGGGAAGACCAAACATTTGGAAGTGGGAAAAGCTCATGCATCTAATTAACAAAATTACTTTTGAAAGCTGATGCTCAAGAATCTAGTTTTGGACCATACTTGGTGTATGTGCTTTCTTTAAAAAAATCATACTATGCTAATTTCTGGATAAAATAGATTGGTATCAGTATCAGTTCAGTCACGTAGACATGTCTGACTCTTTGCAACCCCATGGACAACAGCACACCAGGCATCCCTGTCCATCACCATCTCCCAGAGCTTACTCAAACTCATGTCCATCGAGTCGGTGATGCCATCCAACCATCTCATCCTCTGTCGTCCACTTCTCCTCCCACCTTCAATCTTTCCCAGCATCAGCGTCTTTTCGATTAAGTCAGTTCTTCCAATAAGGTGGCCAAAGTATCGCAGTTTCAACTTCAGCATCAGTCCTTCCAATGAATATTCAGGACTGATTTCCTTTAGAATGGACTGGTTGGATCTTCTTGCAGACCAAGGGACTCTCAAGAGTCTTCTCCAACACTGCAGTTCAAAGTCATTAATTCTTTCGTGTTCAGCTTTCTTTATATTCCAATTCTCACATCCATACATGACTACTGGAAAAACCATACCCTGTCTAGGTTGGTCATAAGTTTTATTACCAGAAGTAAGCATCTTTTAATTCCATGGCTACTGTCACCATCTGCAGTGGTTTTGGAGTTCAAAGAAATAGTCTATCACTGTTTCAATAGTTTCCCCATCTATTTGGCATGAAATGGTGGGGAAAATGCCATGATATTCGTTTTCTGAATGTTGAGTTTTAAGCCAACTTTTTTGCTCTCCTCTTTCACTTTCATCAAGAGGCTTTTCAGGTCTTCTTTGCTTTCTGCCATAAGGGTGGTGTCATCTGCATATCTGAGGTTATTGATATTTCTCCCAGCAAACTTGATTCCAGCTTGTGCTTCATCCAGCACAGCGTTTCTCATGATGTACTCTGCATATAAGTTAAACCAGCAGGGTGACAATATACAGCCTTGACATACTCCTTTTCCTAATTGGAACCAGTCTGTTGTTCCATGTGCAGTTCTAACTTTTGCTTTTTGACCTGCATACAGATTTCTCAAGAGACAGGTCAGGTGGTCTGGTATTCCCATCTCTTAAAGAATTTTCCAGAGTTTATCGTGATTCACACAATCAAAGACTTTGGCATAATCAATAAAGCAGAAGTAGATGTTTTTCTGGAACTCTCTTGCTTTTTTGATGATCTAGCAGATGTTGGCAATTTTATCTCTGGTTCTTCTGCCTTTTCTAATCCAGCTTGAACATGTGGAAGTTCAGGGTTCATGTACTGTTTAACCCTGGCTTGAGAAGTTTGGCCATTACTTTGCTAGCGTGTGAGATGAGTGCAATTGTGCTGTAATTTGATCATTTCTCGGCATTGCCTTTCTGTGGGATTGGGTGAAAAGTGACCTTTTCCAGTCCTGTGGCCACTGCTGAGTTTTCCAAATTTGCTGGCATATTGAGAGCAGCACTTTCACAGCATTATCTTTCAGGATTTGAAATAGCTCAACTGGAATTCCATCACCTTCACTAGTTTTGTTCGTAGTGATGCTTCCCAAGGCCCACTTGATTTCACATTCCAGGATGTCTGGCTCTAGGTGAGTGATCACACCATCATGATTATCTGGGTCATGAAGAACTTTTTTGTATAGTTCTCTGTGTATTCTTGCCACCTCTTCTTAATATCTTCTGCTTCTGTTAGATCCATACCATTTCTGTCTTTTATTGTGTCCATCTTTGCATGAAATGTTCCCTTTGTATCTCTGATTTTCTTGAAGAATCTCTAGTTTTCTTTCTTATCTCTCCCTGCTTTTCTTTGAAACTGCATTCAAATGGGTATATGTTGCCTTTTCTTCTTTGCCTTTAGCTTCCCTTCTTTCTCAGCTATTTCTAAGGACTCTTCAGACAACCATTTCGCCTTTTTGCATTCCTTTTCTTGAGGATGGTTTTCATCACTGCCTCCTGCACAATGTCAGGAACCTCTGTCCATAGTTCTTCAGGGGCTCTACCTATCAGATCTAATCCCTTGAATCTATTCGTCACTTCCAACATATAATTGTAAGGGATTTGACTTAGATCATACCTGAATTATCTAGGATCTTTCCCTACTTTCTTTAATTTAAGTCTGAATTTGGCAATAATGAGTTCATGATCTGAGCCACAATCAGCTCCCAGTCTTGTTTTTGCTAACTGTATAGAACTTCCCCATCTTTGGCTGCAAAGAATGTAATCAATCGGATTTTGGTGTTGACTATCTGGTGAGGTCCATGTGTAGAGTCTTCTCTTGTGTTGTTGAGAGAGGGTGTGTGCTATGACCAGTGTGTTCTCTTGGCAAAATTCTGTTAGTCTTTGCCCTGTTCCTTTCTGTCTTCCAAGGCCAAATTCGCCTGTTACTCTAGGTAACTTGACTCCCTACTTTTGCATTGCAGTCCCCTATAAGGAAAATGACAACTTTTGGGGGTGTTAATTCTATCAGGTCTTGCAGGTTTTCATAGAACAATTCAGCTTCAGCTTCTTCAGCATTATTGGTGGGGTATAGATTGGATTCAGCAATACATGAACCGTGAACTTCCAGATGTTCAAGCTGGTTTTAGAAAAGGCAGAGGAACCAGAGATAAAATTGCCAACATCTGATGGATCATTGAAAAAGCAAGAGAGTACCAGAAAAACATCTATTTCTGCTTTATTGACTATGCCAAAGCCTTTGACTATGTGGGTCACCATAAAGTGTAGAAAATTCTTCAATAGATGGGAATACCAGACCACCTGACCTGCCTCTTGAGAAACCTGTATGCAGGTCAGGAAGCAACAATTAGAACTGGACATGGAACAACAGGCTGGTTCCAAATAGGAAAAGGAGCATGTCAAGGCTGTATATTGTCACCTTGCTGGTTTAATTTATACACAGAGTACATCATGAGAAATGCTGGGCTGGAAGAAGCACAAGCTGGAATCAAGATTTCCGGGAGAAATATCAATAACCTCAGATATGCAGATGACACCACCTTTATGGCAGAGAGTGAAGAAGAACTAAAGAGCCTCTTGATGAAAGTGAAAGAGGAGAGTGAAAAAGTTGGCTTAAAGCTCAACATTCAGAAAACTAAGATCATGGCATCTGGTCCCATCACCTCATGGCAAATATATGGGGAAACAGTGGCAACAGTGGCTGACTTTATTTTTCTGGGCTCCAAAATCACTGCAGATGGTGATTGTAGCCATGGCTACAAATTAAAAGACGCTTGTTTCTTGGAAGAAAAGCTATCGACAACCTAGAGAGCATATTAAAAAGCAGAGACATTACTTTGCCAACAAAGGTCCGTCTAGTCAAGGCTATGGTTTTTCCAGTGGTCATGTATGGATGTGAGAGTTGGACGGTGAAGAAAGCTGAGTGCTGAATAATTGATGTTTTTGAAATATGGTGTTGGAGAAGACTCTTGAGAGTTCCTTGGACTCCAAGGATATCCAACCAGTCCATCCTAAAGGACATCTGTCCTGGGTGTTCATTGGAAAGACTGATGTTGAAGCTGAAACTCCAATACTGTGCCCACCTGATGCGAAGAGCTGACTCATTGGAAAAGTCCTTGATGCTTAGGAAAGATAGAGGGCAGGAGGGGAAGGGGACGACAGAGGATGGGATGGATGGATGGCATCACCGACTCGATGGGCCTGAGTTTGGGTAGACTCAGGGAGTTGGTGATGGACAGGGAGGTCTGGCGTGCTGTAATTCAAGGGGTCGCAAAGAGTCGGACACCACTGAGCGACTGAACTGAACTGAACTGAGACTTGGATTACTCTGATATTGAATGGTTTGCCTTGGCAATGAACAGAGATCATTTTGTCGTTTTTGAGATGGCATCCAAGTACTGCATTTTGAACTCTTTTGTTTACTATTATGGCTACTCCATTTCTTCTAAGGGATTTTTGCACACAGCAGTAAATATAATGGTCATCTGAGTTAAATTCACCCATTTCCATCCATTTTAGTTCACTGATTCCTAAAATGTCGATGTTCACTCTTGCCATCTCTTGCTTGACAACTTCTAATTTACCTTGAATCATGGACCTAACATTCCAGGTTCCTATGCAATATTGCTCTTTTCAGCATCAAACTTTACTTCCATCACCAGTCACATCCACAACCTGGTGTTGCTTTTGCTTTGACTCTGTTTCTTCATTCTTTCTGGATTTATTTCTCCACTGATCTCCAGTAGCTTATCGGGCACCTACCGCCCTGGGGAGTTCATGTTTCAGTTTCTTATCTTTTTGCCTTTTCATACTGTTCATGGGGTTCTCAAGGCAAGAATATAGCAGTGGTTCCCATTCCCTTCTCCAGTGGACCAAGTTTTGTCTCCACCATGACCCGTCTGTCTTGGGTGGCCCTACCGTGGCTTAGTTTCAATGAGTTAGACAAGGCTGTGGTCCGTATGATCCAATTGGTTAGTTTTTTGTGATTGTGGGCTGACTCAGGGGAAATCTGCACCTTATTCTGATGGGCGCAGCCATGCTGTGTAAATCTTTAAACCAATTTTCTGTTGAAGGGCGGGGCTGTGTTCTTTCCCTGTTATTTGACCTGGGGCCAAACTATGATGGAGATAATGGCTACCTCCTTCAAAATTCCCCATCCATGCACTGCTACACTCAGTGCCCTCAATGGTGCAACGGGCCACCAGCAACCCACGCCTCGACTAGAGACTCCTGGACACTCACAGGTAAGTCTGTTTCAGTCTCTTGTGGTGTCACTGCTCCTTTCTCCTGGATCCTGGTGGACACAATGTTCTGTTTGTGCCCTCCAATAGTCTGTTTTCCCAGTCCTGTGTAAGTTTTGGTGGCTCTATGATGGGTTAATGGCCATCTCCTCCAAGAGGGCTTATGCTATACCCAGGTCTACTGCACCCAGAGCCCCCGCCCCTGCAGCAGCCCACTTCTAACCCATACCTCCTCAGGAGACACACAAACAAAGTTCTGTCTCAGTCTCTGTGGAGTCTCTGGCTCCGGGTGCGCACAAGGTATGTTTGAGCCCTCTGAACATCTCTGGCAGGTTTGGGGTTTGATTCTAAACACTATTTTGCCCCTCCTACCATCTTGTTGGGGCTTCTCCTTTGCCCTTAGATGTGGGATATCTCCTCAAAGTTGCTCCAAGTGCTGCACACCCACAGATCCAGCACCTACCATCTTGCTGGAGCTTCTCTGCCCTTGGAAATGGGGTATCTCCTCACAGTCCCTCCAGTGCTGAAGAGCAGACATAAGGTAAAATATAAGAGAAAGTGGGGTAAAATATAAGAGAAAGGTAAATCTGAGGAGAAACATTAAAGTCACACCAAAAGTTAAGAAGCTGAGTGAGTTGGCTTGGAAGCTGACAAATGACAGCTAGCAGTTAATCAATGTTGACATTCAACAAAATTCTTGCAGGGATTGTTAACAAATAATGAATATAACCTTGACTTTCTGAAAAGCTTATGAATAAACAAATTCTTCTAGAAGGCTTTTAGAGGATGAAACTTTACATAGACCTGGGTTTGATCCTTAGGTCAGGAAAATCCCCTGAAGAAGGGAATGACAACGCACTCCAGTATTCTTGGCTGGAAAATGCCATGGGTAGAGGAGCCTGGTGGACTCCAGTCCACAGGTTACAAAGAGTCAGCAATGACTGTGGTGACTTAGCGTGCACACACACACGCACACACACACATATTTATATATTCCTTTCTTTGGTGTCTTCTCTTGTGGAGAATAGGCTCTAAGACCATGAGCTTCATGATTTGCAGAATATAGGCTCAGTATTTCCTACTTGTGGGCCCTAGAGCATGCAGATTTCAGTAGTTGCAGCACTGCAGGCTCAGTAGTTGTAACTCAGGCTCTAGAGCACTCACTCAGCAGTTGTGGTGCATGGGCTGAGTTACTCTGTGGCATGTGGAGTCTTCTTGGATGAGGGATTGAACCTGTGCCCCCTTCATTGTCAGGTAGGGTCTTACCCACTGTGCCACCAGGGAAGTCCTATCATTTTTAAAAATAATAACCGTGATTTCTTTTAATTCCTTTCCTTTTTTGGATGTAACACTTTGTCATTTTCAAAAGCAGGTGAACTCTGGATAATTTCCAGCAAGAGTAGGGCTTGCTAGATTTTAGAAATTGGCACTGTTGAGTTTCCAAAATCATAAACATACAAAGGAAAATATAAAACATGTTTTCAGAAGAATGCGTCTGTATTTTCAAAGGAAAATCTTACTGTGAAAGATCCCATGGAAATAGTATGAATTTGTAGCTTTTTGTTAGTTGAGCAGGTAAAAATTGTTTCCCTTTATCTTCTGACTCTAGAAAGAGTATCATTGTTACCAGATTAGTGAAACAATAATTTTTATTTAAAAATATTTTGTTACTCCCTAGGAGGACTAAGACAAGTCTCCAGGGAAACTCAGCTTATCTGTATTAGAGACTTGATTAGATTTTCCTTTCCATTTCATTGAATACTGCTTTGCAGATTGGGATAAATGTCATTTCATCTTCGTATATTCAGTTCCTAGCACACTAATATACAAGATTAAGTGGATTTAATTTTGCTCCTACTTTAATCTACTCATCAATTTTATACTATATACTTAAGTTGAAACTTCACATTTTGCCTTTATCTCACAATGTTTTGTCAAGGGTTTTATGAAAGAAATTTTTAAATTAAATTTCAATATCTATATAAAATAATTTTATTCTGTCATTTATATGTCTGTGTTTTTCTTACACACATTATTTATTTATTTATTTTTAGACTATGTTCAAGAACCAAAATTTGGGGGCCAAGATTAAGTCAATAACATACATACCATCTGTATCTATAGTTGACTTATTATTGCAATTCAACCACAATCAATGGAGTTGCATCTCAATTTTCTCTTTTCTCAATAAATATATTGTTCTTAAATATAACATGTGTTTTAAAATTTCTTCTTACCCCATGCAAACTTAATTAATTATTCTAAACCAATTTTAACTTTAGCACTATTTAAAAATTGTAACTATGGACTTACCAAATACTTGAAAATTTAAAAATTAGTGCTTACCATGAATCAGTGTAAGCCAGCTTCAGTATACTGTTACAAACATTAAGCAAACATTAGGTTAAACATTATGATTTTTATAATTATTTGATATATAATTGGTTATTTTAAATAATTACAACATGAGGAATTATAGGATTTTTATAATCATAGGTTAAAAGAAAATGAGACCCAAAGAAATAAATATGGGATTGACATATGCACAGTATTATATTTGAAATAGAGCTTTCCTGGTGGCTCAGGAGTAAAGTATCTACCTGCAATCCAGAAGGCACAGTAGATAACAAGCAGGACCTAATGTATAGCATGGGGAGCACTGCTTAATATTACATAACAATCTAAATGGGAAAATAATTTGAAAAAGAATACACACACACACACACACACACAGCAATCTTTTTGTTATACATCTGAAAATAATGTAACATTGTTAATCAACTGTGCTCCAACACAAAATGAAATAAAAAGTAACCAACATTCTTTATAATGCATCAAGTAATTTTTGTGATTCTCACTGAGATTCTGTAATTATTAACCATTATTTATTTATTTTTTTCCTATGTCTTATGGCATATGGGATCTTAGTTTCCTGAACAGGGATTTAACCTGCTGTGCACCCTGAGGTCGAAGGGCAGAGTCCTGATCACTGGACCCCTAGGGAATTCCCTGTGTCATTATTATTATCTCCATTTTTATGACAAACATTTAGTTTACTTTTTATTTTTATTTTTTAATAAATTTATTTATTTTAGTTGGGGGCTAATTACTTTAAAATTTTGTAGTAGTTTTTGCCATACATTGACATGATCAGCCATGGGTTTATATGTGTTTCCCATCCTGAACCCCCCTCCCACCTCCCTCCCCATCTCATCCCTCTGGGTCATCCCATTGCCCCAGCCCTGAGCGTTTGTCTCATGCATCGAACATGGAATGGTGTTCTGTTTCACATATGATAATATATATGTTTCAATGCTATTGTCCCAGAACGTCCCACCCTCACCTTCTCCCTCAGAGTCCATAAGACTGTTCTATGCATCTGTGTCTCTTATTCTGTTTCGCATATAGGGTTATCGTTACCATCTTTCAAATTCCACATATATGCATTAGTATACTGTATTACTGTTTTTCTTTCTGGCTTACTTCACTCTGTATAATGGGCTCCAGTTTCATCCATCTCAATAGAACGGATTCAAATGTATTCTTTTTAATGGTTGAGTAATATTCCATTGTGTATATGTACCACCGCTTCCTTATCCATTTGTCTGCTGATGGAAATCTAGGTTGATTCCATGTCCTGGCTATTGTAAACAGTACTGCGATGAACATTGGGGTACACGCATCTCTTTCAATTCTGGTTTCCTCGGTGTGTATGCCCAGCAGTGGGATTGCTGGGTCATATGGCAGTTCTATTTCCAGTTTTTTAAGGAATCTCCACACTGTTCTCCATAGTGGCTGTACTAGTTTGCATTCCCACCAACAGTGTAAGAGGGTTCCCTTTTCTCCACACCCTCTCCAGCATTTATTGCTTGTAGACTTTTGGATAGTAGCCATTCTGACTGGTGTGAAATGGTACCTCATTGTGGTTTTGATTTGCATTTCTCTAATAATGAGTGATGTTGAGCATCTTTTCATGTGTTTGTTAGCCATCTGTATGTCTTCTTTGCTGAAATGTCTGCTTAGTTCTTTGGCCTATTTTTTGATTAGGTCGTTTATTTTTCTGGAATGCAGCTGCAGGAGTTGCTTGTATATTTTTGAGATTAATTGTTTGTCTGTTGCTTCATTTGCTATTATTTTTCTCCCATTCTGAAGGCTGCCTTTTCCCGTTGATTATAGTTTCCTTTGTTGTGCAAAAGCTTTTAAGTTTAATTAGGTCCCATTTGTTTATTTTTGCTTTTATTTCCAATATTCTGGGAGGTGGGTCATGGAGGATCCTGCTGTGATTTATGTCGGAGAGTGTTTTGCCTATGTTTTCCTCTAGGAGTTTTATAGTTTCTGGTCTTACATTTAGATCTTTAATCCATTTTGAGTTTATTTTTGTGTATGGTGTTAGAAATTGTTCTAGTTTCATTGTTTTACAAGTGGTTGACCAGTTTTCCCAGCACCACTTGTTAAAGAGATTGTCTTTTCTCCATTGTATATTCTTGCCTCCTTTGTCGAAGCTAAGGTATCCATAGGTGCGTGGGTTTATCTCTGGGCTTTCTATTTTGTTCCATTGATCTATATTTCTATCTTTGTGCCTGTACCATACTGTCTTGATGACTGTGGCTTTGTAGTAGAGCCTGAAGTCAGGCATGTTGATTCCTCCAGTTCCATTCTTCTTTCTCAAGATTGCTTTGGCTATTCGAGGTTTCTTATATTTCCATACAAATCGTGAAATGATTTGTTCTAGTTCTGTGAAAAATACCATTGGTAGCTTGGTAGGGATTGCATTGAATGTATAGATTATTTGGGGTAGTATACTCATTTTCACTATATTGATTCTTCCAATCCATGAACACGGTATATTTCTCCATCTGTTTGTGTCCTCTTTGATTTCTTTCATCAGTGTTTTATAGTTTTCTATGTATAAGTCTTTTGTTTCTTTAGGTAGATATATTCCTAAGTATTTTATTCTTTTTGTTGCAATGGTGAATGGTATTGTTTCCTTCATTTCTCTTTCTGATTTCTCATTAATGGAATATAGGAATGCAAGGGATTTCTGTGTGTTAATTTTATATCCTGCAACTTTACTATATTCATTGATCAACTCTAGTAATTTTCTGGTAGAATCTTTAGGGTTTTCTATGTAGAGGATCATGTCATCTGCAAACAGTGAGAGTTTTACTTCTTCTTTTCCTATCTGTGTTCCTTTTATTTCTTTTTCAGCTCTGATTACTATGGACAAAACTTGCAAAACTATGTTGAATAGTAGTGGTGAAAGTGGGCATCCTTGCCTTGTTCCTGACTTTAGGGGAAATGCTTTTAATTTTTCACCATTGAGGATAATATTTGCTGTGGGTTTGTCATATATAGCTTTTATTATGTTGAGATATGTTCCTTCTATTCCTGCTTTCTGCAGGGTTTTTATCATAAATGGATGTTGAGTTTTGTCAAAGGCTTTTTCTGCATCTATTGAGATAATCATATGGTTTTTATCTTTCAATTTGTTAATGTGGTGTATTACATTGATTAATTTGTGGATGTTAAAGAAACCTTGCATTCCTGGGATAAAGCCCACTTGGTCATGATGTATGATCTTTTTAATATGATGTTGAATTCTGTTTGCTGAAATTTTATTAAGGATTTTTGCATCTAAGTTCATCAGTGATATTGGCCTGTAGTTTTCTCTTTTTGTGGCATCTTTGTCTAGTTTTGGAATTAGGGTGCTGGTGGCCTCATAGAATGAGTTTGGAAGTTTACCATCTTCTGCAATTTTCTGGAAGAGTTTGAGTAGGATAGGTGTTAGCTCTTCTCTAAATTTTTGGTAGAATTCCACTGTGAAGCCGTCTGGTCCTGGTCTTTTGTCTGCTGGAAGATTTCTGATTACAGTTTCGATTTCCGTGCTTGTGATGGGTCTGTTAAGGTCTTCTATTTCTTCCTGGTTCAGTTTTGGAAAGATACTTTTCTAAGAGTTTGTCCATTTCTTCCAAGTTGTCTGTTTTATTGGCATATAGCTGTTGGTAGTAGTCTCTTATGATCCTTTGTATTTCTGTGTAGTCTGTTGTGATCTCTCCATTTTCATTTCTAATTTTGTTGATCTGATTCTTCTCCCTTTGTTTGTTGATGAGTCTGGCTAATGGCTTGTCAATTTTGTTTATCTTCTTGAAAACCCAGCTTTTAGTTTTGTTGATTTTTGCTATGGTCTCTTTTGTTTCTTTTGCATTTATTTCTGCCCTAATTTTTAAGATTTCTTTCCTTCTACTAACCCTGGGGTTCTTCATTTCTTCCTTCTCCAGTTGCTTTAGGTATAGAGTTAGTTTATTTATTTGATTTTTTTTCTTGTTTCTTGAGGTACGCCTGTATTGCTATGAACCTTCCCCTTAGCACTGCTTTTACTGTGTCCCACAGGTTTTGGGTTGTTGTGTTTTCATTTTCATTCGTTTCTATGCATATTTTTATTTCTTTTTTGATTTCTTCTGTGATTTGTTGGTTATTCAGAAGCGAAACATTTAGTTTAAATGTTGAAATAATTCTGAAATATAAAGAGTAAATCTGAAAGGTCCCCATCATATCTCCTTCTCTCATATCTTTCCTGAGAAATAACAATCTATCCTTCCAAATTTCCCTTTCCTCCCTTCTCTTTCTTTATCCCCAATTATTTTTATTTTAAAGTAATTGCTCAATTTTCATAGTATAAGTGTAATATAAATTCATGTAACTAGTTATTTTTTCGGCTTCATGGCTTAGTGGGTAAACAATCCACCTACAATAGGAAACACAGGAGATGTGGGTTTGATCTGTGGGTCAAGAAGATCACTTGGAGAAGGAAATGGCAAAGCAATTCAGTATTCTTGCTTGAACAAATTCCATGAAGAGAGGAGCCTTGTGGGCTACAGTCCAAAGGGTACAGAGTCAGACACGGCTGAGTGACTAAGCACTATTACAAACCTGCAAAAAACACCTCCATTGTGTATAGCTATAGATATAATCTCTGCTATCTTGGATTTCCACAAAAATTCTTGATAATATATTGACCCATCAAACTCTACTTGGTTTTTGCAATTTTGAATCTTATTGCTGCATGATATACAAAGAGATTGTGGCACAAATCATGTAAAAGTGTGTCCATTTCTAAATACTTGTAGTGTAACGACATTGACTTGTGCCAGCAGGGGAGAGCTGATTTTCCTTCTCTTCCTAATTCTATACAGTGCTGTCATATTGATAACTTGAGAGCATTTACATCATGAAAATTGACAAACTACAAATGGGGAGTTTTATTCCTCAGAGAGTTTGGTTACCAGTGTACCACTGCCTATAACCAACAACACAAGAGACTGCTCTACACAGGGACATCACCAGATGGTCAATACTGATATCAGATTGATTACATTATTTGCAACCAAAGATGGAGAAGCTCTATGCAGTCAGCAAAAACAAGACCAGGAGCTGACTGTGGCTCAGATCAAGAACTCCTCATTGCCAAATTCAGACTTACATTGAAGAAAGTAGGGAAAAGTATTAGACCATTCAGGTATGACCTAAATCAAATCTCTTACAATTATACATTGGAAATGACAAATATATTCAAGGAACTAAATTTGATAGACTGCCTGAAGATGTTCTCTATGGACAGAGGTTCATGACATTGTACAGGAGGCGGTGATCAAGACCATTCCCAAGATAAAGAAATGCAAAAAAGCAAAATGATTGTCTGAGGAAGACTTAAAAATAGCTGAGAAAAGAAAAGCTAAAGGCAAAGGAAAAAAGGAAAGATATACACATTTGAAAGCAGAGTTCCAAAGAACAGCAAGGAGAGATAAGAAAGTCTTCCTCAGTAATCAATGCAAAGAAATAGAGGAAAACAATACAATGGAAAAGACTTCAAGATCTTTCAAGAAATGATCAAGAAAAGATTGCTTCAAGAAATGTGGCTTATAGAGAGAGATTAATTCAGGATATATAAACAAAAAAATCAGTATAACAGGTGCAAAATAAATGTTAATTACTAACACTTATCCCCACTCTCCCATTCCTTCCTTGTCCAAAAGACATAGGGAATTTGTGGTAAATACAGTCATCAAAATCATCCCTCATGTAATATATAATTTTATTAATATAACACTTCTCTTCACTCATGAAATCACTGAAGATGATGACTGCAGCCATGAAATTAAAAGATGCTTGCTCCTCGGAAGAAAAGCTATGACCAACCTATACAGCATATTAAAAAACAGAGACAGTACTTTGCCAACAAAGTTCCATCTAGTCAAGGCTATGGTTTTTCCAGTAATCATGTATGGATGTAAGAGTTGGACTATAAAGAAATCTGAGCGCCGAAGAATTGACGCCTTTGAATGGTGGTGTTGGAGAAGACTCTTTTTTTTTTTTTTTTTAAGGTTATTTTTATTTTTATTTTATTTTATTTTATTTTTTTATAAATTTATTTATTTTAGTTGGGGGCTAATTACTTTACAATATTGTAATAGTTTTTGCCATACATTGACAAGAATCAGCCATGGGTTTACATGTGTTCCCCTTCCCATACCTTGAGAGTCCCTTGGACTGCAAGGAGATCCAACCAGTCCATCCTAAAGGAGATCAGTCCTGAGTGTTCATTGGAAGGACTGATGTTGAAGCTGAAACTCCAGTACTTTGGCCACCTGATGTGAAGAGCTGACTCATTTGAAAAGACCCTGATGCTGGGAAAGATTGAAGGTGGGAGGAGAAGGGTATGACAGAGGATGAGATGGTTGGATGGCATCACCAACTCAATGAACATGAGTTGTGGTAAACTCCGGGGGTTGGTGATGGACAGGGTGGCCTGGTGTGCTGCAGTCCATGGGGTTGCAATGAGTCTTACACGACTGAGCGACTGAACTGAACTTACTCATGAAAATAAGTAGAGAACACATAATTTAGATAAGATTATAATTGAATTTTGAGATCTCCTAAAAAAATCTGTAAAAGATTATCCACTGATCACGACTCAAAAGAGATCATTCACATTTACCTCGGTGATAAGGGACTCTTGCATAAGCAGAGAGTTTTCACTATCTTTGGTAATACTTGGCATCAGAAAGACCAAGAGGCCAATGACTAACTGAATTTTCTCACTTTTCCCTAGTTATTATTTATTATGTTACCCAATCCCAGATAAAATTTTCATATGTTTTCTCTTTTGTGTATCTTTAGTTGAGGTTACTTTTCTCCAGTTTTAGAGAGAAATCATTGACATATATCACTGTGTAAGATTATGGTGTACAATATGATAGCTTTATATATATATATATATATATATATATATATATATATATATATATATATATATATATACTGTGAAATTATTACCTCAACAGGTTTACTTAACATTCATCTTTTAAATAAAAATACAATAAAAAGAAAAATATACTTGTGATGAGAATGCTTAAGATATACTCTCTTAACAATATCCTATATATCATACAGGGTGTTAACTATCTCTAGAAGATGAATATTGATGTTGATATTGTCAGCAGGATTCAGGCTGGTGGTGAAGGGATCAAACATGTTTTCAGATGCTGCTGCTGCTGCTGTTGCTGCTATTAAGTTGCTTCAGTCGTGTCTGACTCTGTGCGACCCCATAGACGGCAGCCCACCAGGCTCCCCCGTCCCTGGGATTCTCCAGGCAAGAACACTGGAGTGAGTTTCCATTTCCTTCTCCATTCAGATGTTGAGTGAAAGGGAAATCTTGGCATCTAGCTTTTAATGAATTAATTTCTTAAATCTAAAATTAATAGAGAGGAATAATCATTTCTCAAATTTTCTAAGTTTGACACTTTTTCCTTTTCTTTCTGAAATTATCCTTTCTCTTACAAGAATAATAGTTTGTTTTAACTGGGAAATTGACAGTACCTTGTGATGTATTATGATCTTACAGTGTGTGTATTAATCGGTTTTTATTAAGCTATTGACTAATACATATTTGGAAATAAACAGGAAATATGGTTTAACAAACTATTACCCTGTTCACCCTCCCCTTTTTGTAGTGCTTCTTCTCCACTATTCAGAGGGAAAAAAATGTTTTAAGAATCTTTCAGAGATATCTATAATATTTCCATCCCTCTCTTCTTTCCTCCCTACATCTACTTCCTCAGAAAGTGCAACTATTTTCAATATTTTTATTATGAAAATGTCCAGACTTTCTCCATGAAGCTTTCACTTAAAAACACCATGTCATTATGAACTCATTTCCAGGTATTTCTATTAATATTTGAATGCTCTTTAATTACATCATATTCAATGTATTTCTAGGATTAACATTTTATCACTAAAAATTGCCATCTCTTACTATGGCCCAAATGGTGGTATGCTCATTAAATACATGCTGAAATCTTAACTTCCAGAATTGTTGATATTAGGAGGTGGGGGGGGGAGTCTGAAGAATTGGATCATGAGAATAAAGCTCTCATAAAAGATAGTAGCACCCTTATAAAACAGGCTCTAGGGATGTCCCTGCTCCTTACATCATGTGAGAACTCAGATAAAAAAGGTATCAGCTATGAACCAGAAAGAGGAACAGCACCAGAATTTGACCACAAAGAGGCTTAATTTTGAACTCCCCAGCTTTCAAAACAATAAATTATGTTGTTTATATGCCACTCAGTCTACGGTATTTTGTTATAGCAGCACATACAGAAAGAGATATTTTCCTAACTTCAGTTCAGTTCAGTTCGGGCGCTCAGTCGTGTCCGACTCCCTGCGACCCCATGAACCGCAGCACGCCAGGCCTCTCTGTCCATCACCAGCTCCTGGAGTCCACCCAAACCCATGTCCATTGAGTTGGTGATGCCATCCAACCATCTTATCCTCTGTCATCCCTTTCTCCTCCTGCCCTCAATCTTTCCCACCATCAGGATCTTTTCAAATGAGTCAGCTCTTCGCATCAGGTGGCCACAGTATTGTAGTTTCAGCTTCAACATCAGTCCTTCCAATGAACACCCAGGACTGATATCCTTTAGGATGGACTGGTTGGATCTCCTTGCAGTCCAAGGGAGTCTCAAGAGTATTCTCCAATACCACAGTTCAAAAGCATCAATTCTTCTGCCCTCAGCTTTCTTTATAGCAAACTCTCATATCCATGCATGACCACTGGGAAAACCATAGCCTTGACTAGATGGACCTTTGTTGGCAAAGTAGTGTCTCTGCTTTTTAATATGCTGTCTCGGTTGCTCATAACTTTCCTGGAGTAAGCGTCTTTTAATTTCATGGCTGCAATCACCAACTGCAGTGATTTTGGAGCCCAGAAAAATAAAGTCAGCCACTGTTGCCACTGTTTCTCCATCTATTTGCCATGAAGTGATGGGACCAGATGCCATGATCTTAGTTTTCTGAATATTGAGCTTTAAGCCAACTTTTTCACTCTCCTCTTTCACTTTCATCAAGAGGCCCTTTAGTTCTTCTTCACTTTCTGCCATAAGGGTGGTGCCAGCCGCATATCTGAGGTTATTTATATTTCTCCCTGCAATCTTGATTCCAGCTTGTGCTTCATCCAGCCCAGAGTTTCTCGTGATGTACTCTGCATATAAGTTAAATAAGCAGGGTGACAATATACAGCCTTGACGTACTCCTTTTCCTATTTGGAACAAGTCTCTTGTTCCATGTCCAATTCTAACTGTTGCTTCCTGACCTGCATACAGATTTCTCAAGAGGCGGGTCAGGTGGTCTGGTATTCCCATCTCTTTCAGAATTTTCCAGTTTATTGTGATCCACTTAACTAACTGAATTAATACCACTGATACACTTTTATTCTTTTTCTAGTTGTCACTCTCACACTGTCCATTTTGTGTGGCCTTGCATGGCATGGTTCATTGGTTCATTGAGTTACACAAGGCTGTGATCCATGTGATCATTTTGATTAGCTTTCTGTGATTGTGATATTTATTCTGGAGGCTGTGGTATTATAATTCTTGCCTCTTCTTTCAGCCCTCTGAAGGATGAGGATAAAAAGCTTGTGCAAGCTTCCTGATGAGAAGACTGGCTGTGGGAAAAACTGGGTCTTGGCTCTGGTAGGCAGGGTCATCCCCAATAAACCTTTAATCAAATTTTCTGCTTATGGGTGAGGCTACGCTCCCTCCCTGTTTGCCCTGAGACAACCCAGTCCTTGAATCTACAGGCTCTTTGCTAGGGCTAAAGGTGACTTCCAAAAAGGACTTATGCAAGCACACACATCCTGGGATTGTTGCTGCCATGCTATGAAGGGCCACTCAGGATAGACGGGTCATGGTGGAGAATTCTAACAATACATGGTCCACTGAAGAAGGGAATGACAAACCACCACAGTATTCTTGCCTCAAGAATTCCATTGGAAGTATGAAGAGGGAAAAAAATATATGATACCAGAAGAGAAGCCTCTCAGACTGATAAGTGTCCAATATGCTACTGGGGAAGAGCAGAGAGAGCTATACAGAGAATGAAGAGCCTGGGCCAAAGCAGAGATGATGTTCAGTTGTGGATGTGTCTAGTGGTGAAAGTCAAATCCAATGCTGTAAAGAACAATATTCCATAGGTACTTGGATTATTAGGTCCATGAATCAATGTAAAGTGGAGGTGGTCAAGCAGGAGATGTGAAGAATGAACATTGACATTTTAGGAATCAGTGAACTAAAATGGACAAGAACAGTAGAATTTAATTCAGATGACCATTATATCTACTACTGTTGGCAAGAATCCCTTAGAAGAAGTGGATTAGCCCTCATAGTCAACAGAAGAGTCCAAAATACAGTATTTTGGTGCAATTTCAAAAATGACAGAATGATTTCGATTTGTTTATAAGGCAAAACATTCAACATTCAGTCATCCAAGTCAATTCCCCAACTACTATTGTCAAAGAAGCTGAAGTTGAATGGTTCTATGAAGACCTACAAGACCTTCTAGAACTAGTACCAGAAAAAAAAAACTAAGTATTTTTCTTTTTCAGGAGTAGATGGATATACACTCATCTCCTCCTCTGAGGACATCAAAATTGCAACTAGTTGTTGAACAACTATTGACAGGAGAACCCTGGAACCCACCATAAAAAGATATCCTGCATCCAAAGACAAAGAAGCTGTGGCAAGATGGTAGGAGGGGCTCAATCATGATAAAATAAAACCCCATACCTGCTGGGTGAGTGACCTACAAACTGGAGAACAATAATGCTGAAGAAGTTCTCCCACTGTTGTGAAGATTCTGAACCCCATGTCAGGCTTCCCAGACTGGGGATCTGATGAGGGACTGGGAATCCCCAGGGAATCTAGCCATGAGGGTCAGCAGGATTTGATTAGAGGCCTTCAGAGGACTGAGGGAAACAGAGACTCCAGTCTTGAAAGGCACAAACAAAATTTTGCATTCACCAAGATACAGAAGAGAGGAGCACTTTCCCCACAGGACACTGAATCAAAACTACCTGCTACTAGCAGGTAGTTGGAGGGTCTTTTCTGGAGGTGTGAGTTGACAGGGGCTCACCACAGGGATGGGGGCACTGGGAAATCCCCATTGGTGTAAACCCTCTTGGAGTTCCCCCATTAACCCTACTTAAAGCCTGTAGACCCCACGGCTGGGTCACCTCAGGCCAAACAACTACAAGGGAGGGAGTACAACCCAACTCATTAGCGGGTAATTGGTTTAAAGCTTTACTGAGCAAGGCCCTGCCCACCAGAGCAAGACTGTTTTTCCCATAGCCAATCAGTCCCATTAAGAAGCTTATAGAAGGCTCTTAGTCTAATCCATCAGAGGACAGACAGAAGAAGCAAGAGGAAGCACAGTTTCACAGTATCTGACCAATGAACTCCTGGACACTCACAAGCAAGTCTAACTCAGTGTCCCACTGGCCTTCAGAGTCAAATTCCCTGGGGGTTCTCAGACCCTTTGCCAGATCCCTAGGTTGGGAAATCTATTGCATATCCTAGAACTTTCTTAACAGTGTGACAATTTCTTTGGTATAACTTTTCTGCAGTTTCTGGGTCGTCTGCTCGGCAGCTCTAAGTGGGGCTAATGGTGACCTCCTCCAAGAGGGCTTATGCCACATGCTGGGTGACCCAAGTCTGCTGCAGACAGAGCCCCTATCCCCGTGTCTGTCACTGCTGACCTTATCCTCTTCAGGAGACACTCAATCCCTCAAAGCAAGTCTGGCTCAGTCTCTGTGGGTCCTCTGAGTCCTGGTGTGCACATGGTTTTGTTTGAGCCCTCCCAATATCTCTGGTGTGTATGGGGCTTGATTCTAAATGTGACTTTTCCCTTCCTTCCATCTTTTTGGGGTTTCTCCTTTGCCCTTGGATATGGGGTATCTTTTTTTTTTTTTTTGATGAGATCCAACATTCTCCTGTTGATGGTTGTTCAGCAGCGAGTTGTAATTTTGGAGTTTTCACAGGAGAAGATGAGTGCATGTCCTTCTACTCTACCATATTGTTTTCCAATTATCCTATGGGATAACTTCTGTGATATAACTATTTTCCAGTTTGTGGGTCACCCTCCAGGCAGAAATAGAATTTGATGATCTCACAAATTTTCCCCATCCTTCCATCTCATTGTGGGTTTTTCTTTGTCTTTGTATACAGAATATATTTTTGGTAGGGTCCAATCTTTTTTGTAAATGGTGGTTCAGCAATTAGTTGTGATCTTGGCATTTTCATAAAAGGAGATGAGCTCAAATCCTTCTATTCCGCCATCTTGTCTCCAACCTAATTACATCTTATTCTTTAAGACATGCATTCCAGAAGGCTATATCTGCCATAGAAAGTAATTCCTCTGATGGATCTCGAAAAAGTAAATTGAAAACCTTATGGAAAGGCATCATCATTCTAGATTCCATCAAGAACACCTGTGATTCATGGGAAAATGTAAAAATAATAACATTAACAGGAGTTTAAAAGAAGTTGATTCCAACACTCATGGATGACTCTGAGGGATTCAAGACAAGTGGAAGATGAAACTACAGAGGTGGTGAAAAGATTTAACAAGAGATCTAGAGTTAAAATTGTAACCTAAAGATGTGATTAACAACAACAAAGAAAAGAAGTAGTCTCTTGAGATGGTATCTACTCCTAATGAAGATGTTGTCTGACATGACAACAGGGATGTAGAATATTACACATTTAGTTGATAAAGCTGCAGTAGTGTTTGAGAAGATTGATTCAAATTTTGAAAGAAGTTCTGTGGTAAAATACTCCCAAACAGCATTGCATGTGATGGAGAAATCTTTCATAAAAGGAAGAGTCAATAATGTGACAAAACTAATTTTAAAAATATTACCATAGGCACCTCAACTTTTAGCAACCATCACTCTTATCAATAAACAGCCAATAACACTGAGGAAAGAACTTCCACCAGCAAAAATATTGTGACTCACTGAAGGCTCAGATGATGTCTAGCATTTTTTAGTAATAAGGTGTTTTTAAGTTAAGGTATATGCTAAAACATATATATAAATTGTCTTTTTAGACATTATACACCATTATACACTTAATAGATTACAATGTAGTATAAATACGACTTTTCTATGTACTAGAAGCAAACAAAATTAAGTGATTCATTTTCTTGTGATATTTTCTTTATTGTGGTGGGCTGTAGCCAAACCCACAACATTTTGGAGCATGCCTGTAGTTCAAGATGTAGAATATCATCAAAGAGAATATTATCTGGGATAGGCTATATGGCTTAAAGGATCATAACTGGGCTGAATATAAATGTTGGGGTGACAAGGAATGGTTTTGACTGTTATTTATTAGTCAAAATAAAATCTAGTACTGTAACCTAGATACAGTTTATAGAAGTCAAAGGAATACTTTTTGGTAAGCAAATTTAAGCCAGCATTTACACAACTCACAATGAATAGTAGTCTTTCTGAGGTGAATTGAAGCACTGTTTAGCTGGGAGGTGAAAGAGATTGAAACAGAACCAAATGAGTTAAGGACAGAGGTGAGAGGGGCTTACATCGACTAATAGGACTGAAGAAGAATTGACCCAATATTGGCCAGATACTTTCCCACAAATGTATTATAGTCTAAAATATTAATTAAGCCATATATTTATTAATTGAAACCAACTTTTCTCTTCATCTACATCAAACCTTCCAGCCTGCTTTGGGGCAGGCTCTTGTCTCTGAATGTTTCCTGGGATCTGGAGTCCTCTGGTGGCCCAAAGCCCTGGAGTTGAGTCTCCTGCCTCTGGGTTTCAGTCCTGTCCTCTTACAGTATCATCAAGACTTCTCAGTCCACACAGCACAGAAGTCAAAACCCATAGCTTAATGGAGAAACAACTCTTCACAGCCAGGAGCACCAAAAGAGATTCACAGAGTTATACAGAGAAGAGGGAGGTGGGAGATAGAGGTGATGAGGGAAAAGGAAGAGTCAAAAGAGAAGAGAGCAATCAAACCAGTAATCAATCTCTAAGTGAAAATGGATGTTACAATTTCATGCCCGTCAGAATGGCTGCTATCCAAAAGACTACAAGCAACAAATGCTGGAGAGGGTGTGGAGGACATGGAAGCAACCTAGATGTCCATCAGCAGACGAATGGATAAGGAAGCTGTGGTACATATACACAATGGAATATTACTCAGCCATTAAAAAAAATACATTTGAATCGGTTCTACTGAGATGGATGAAACTGGAGCCCATTATACAGAGTGAAGTAAGCCAGAAAGAAAAACACCAATACAGTATACTAATGCATATATATGGAATTTGAAAGATGGTAATGATAACCCTATATGCGAGACATAATAAGAGACACAGATGCATAGAACAGTCTTATGGACTCTGAGGGAGAAGGTGAGGGTGGGACGTTCTGGGAGAATAGCATTGAAACATGTATATTATCATATGTGAAACAGAACACCATTCCATGCTCGATGCATGAGACAAATGCTCAGGGCCGGGGCAATGGGATGACCCAGAGGGATGGGATGGGGAGGGAGGTGGGTGGGGGGTCCAGGAAGGGGAACACATGTAAACCCATGGCTGATTCATGTCAATGTATGGCAAAAACTATTACAATATTGTAAAGTAATTAGCCCCCAACTAAAATAAATTAATTTATTTAAAAAAATAAATAAATAAAAAATAAAATAAAATAAATTAAAAAAAGGGAACCCTCTTACACTGTTGGTGGGAATGCAAACTAGTGCAGCCACCGTGGAGATTCCTCAAGAAACTGGAAATAGAACTGCCATATGACCCAGCAATCCTACTGCTGGGCATACGCACTGAGGAAACCAGAATTGAAAGAGACACATGTACCCCAAAGTTCATCGCAGCACTGTTTATAATAGCCAGGACATGGAAGCAGCCTAGATGCCCATCAGCAGACGAATGGATAAGGAAGCTGTGGTACATATACACAACGGAATATTACTCAGCCATTAAAAAAAAATACATTCGAATCAGTTCTAATGAGGTGGACAAAACTGGAGCCTATTATACAGAGTGAAGTAAGCCAGACAGAAAAACACCAATAAAGTATACTAACATATATATATATGGTATTTAATCAATCTGTAAAGATAACCCTGTATGCGAAACAACAAAAGAGACACAGATAAATAGAACAGTATTATGGACTCTATGGGAGAGGGCGAGGGTGGGATGATATGGGAGAATGGCATTGAAGCATGTAAATTATCATATGTAAAACGAATCACCAGTCCAGGTTTAATGCATGATGCAGGGTGCTCGGGGCTGGTGCACCGGGATGACCCAGAAGGATGGGATGGGGAGGGAGGTTGGAAGAGGGGTTTTGGAAGGGGAACACATGTACACCCATGGTGGATTCATGTCAATGTATGGCTAAACAAATACAATATTGTAAAATTAAAAAATAGAAAATAAACAAACAAACAAAAAAAAACTTCTACAGCAAAAAAAAAAAAGGCGGATTCATGTCAATGTATAGCAAAACCAGTACAATATTGTAAAGTTAAAAAATAAATAAACTAATTTAATTAAGAAATATGCTCTCAAATATACAAAATTAATAACAAAAGGTCAAAAAAGAAAAATTAAAAATTAAATAAAAATTAAACTCCCACAATTACAATATAAAAATATGAAATCTTGAACATCAAAATTTTAAAATATGTAATTTATTTATTTATTTTTAAGATGAGGTTTTATTCTTCAGTTCAGTTCAGTTCAATCGCTCAGTTGTGTCCAACTCCTTGCGACCTCATGAACCGCAGCACTCCAGGCCTCCTTGTCCATCACCAACTCCTGGAGTCCACCCAAACCCATGTCCATTGAGTAAGTGATGCCATCTAACCATCCCATCCTCTGTTGTCCCCTTCTTCTCCTGCCCTCAATCTTTCCCAGCATCAGGGTATTTTCCAGTGAGTCAGCTCTTCACATCAGGTGGCCACAGTACTGGATTTTCTGCTTTAACATCAGTCCTTCCAATGAACACCCAGGACTGATCTCCTTTAGGATGGACTGGTTGGATCTCCTTGCAGTTGAAGGGACTCCCAAGAGTCTTCTCCAACACCACAGTTCAAAAGCATCCATTCTTCCGCGATCAGCTTTCTTTATAGTCTAACTCTCACATCCATACATGACCACTAGAAAAATTATAGCCTGAGTAGACTGATCTTTGTTGACAAAGTAATGTCTCTGCTTTTTAATATGCTGTCTCGGTTGGTCAAAACTTTCCTTCCAAGGAGTAAACGTCTTTTAATTTCATGGCTGCAATCACCGTCTGCAGTGATTTTGGAACCCAGAAAAATAAAGTCAGCCACTGTTTCCACTGTTTCCCAATCTAATTCCCATGAAGCAATGGGACCAGATGCCATGATTTTAGTTTTCTGAACGTTGAGCTTTAAGCCAACCTTTTCACTCTTTTCTTTCACTTTCATCAAGGCCCTTTAGTTCTTCACTTTCTGCCATAAGGGTGGTGCCATCTGCATATATGAGGTTATTGATATTTCTCCTGGTAATCTTGATTCCAGCTTGTGCTTCATCCAGCCCAGCGTTTCTCATGATGTACTCTGCATAGACGTTAAATAAGCAGTGTGGCAATATACAGCCTTAACCTACTCCTTTTCCTGTATGGAACCAGCCTGTTGTTCCATGTCCAGTTCTAACTGTTGCTTCCTGACCTGCATACAGATTTCTCAAGAGGCAGGTCAGGTGGTCTGGTATTCCCATCTCTTTAAGAATTTTCCACAGTTTATTGTAATCCACACAGTCAAAGGCTTTGCCATTGTCAATACAGCAGAAATAGATGTTTTTCTCGAATTCTCTCGCTTTTTTGATGATCCATTGGATGTTGGCAATTCGATCTCTGGTTCATCTGCCTTTTGTAAAACCAGCTTGAACATCTGGAATTTCATGGTTCACGTGTTGCTGAAGCCTTGCTTGGAGAATTTTCAGCATTACTTTACCAGCGTGTGAGATGAGTGCAATTGTGTGGTAGTTTGAGCATTCTTTGTCATTGCCTTTCTAGAAGGGTAAAAGTAGACTATAAAAAATTGAAGGAGTAATAAGTAACCATTTTAGGAAATTATGAGGGAAAAAAAGAAATTATAATGAAGGGGGATGAAAGATAAAAAATGAATAAAAAGGAAAAATAGGATTAAAAACTTTAAAATAATAAAATAAATTAATTAAAATAATAACAAAAATTATAGGAGGCCAGGAGTATATACACCGTGGTAGTGAGATGAATGTTCATGTGATTCCTCCCTTTTCCTGCTTCAGTCAGGTTGCCTATGCAGAAAGTCCTCCAATATATAGAGGAATGTCTCTAGACCTGTTGTGGGCAATGTGAAGTCAGTTTAATCTCAGATCTTCCCTTGTTCCAGTTTGTACTTGCTCTCAAAGTCTACAGTTAATCTTAAAGTGCACGGTCTCAGGTTCACTGCATGATTTTAATCTGTTGCACCAGCCATTTCCCGGGCAATTCCCCCATTTTGCTTTGCTCACTTTGGCCTTCCCCTGCCTGCAAGTCTCTCTTCACTGTCTGATCTCTGCCCTGACAGGAGGGGACAAAAGTGGTCGTTTATTCAGGCTTACTTCCTCAGTTGTGCTGTGGAGAGGGAAAAGTGTTAGTTGCTCAGCCATGTCCAACTCTTTGCAACACATGGACTGCAGCCAGCCAGGCTCCTCTGTCCTCTGAACTCTTCAGGCAAGAATACTGGAGCAGGTTGTCATTCCCTCCTCCAGGGGATCTTCCCAACCCAGGTATCAAACTCAGGTCTCACACATTGCAGACAGATTATTCACCATCTGAGCCACCAGGAAGTGGAGAGGAAGACATCCTCTTCCCAGAGCCAAGCCACTTGGGCTCCTGGCTGTGCTGAAAATGTCATTGGCTTGCGTGGGGGAGTGCTCATGGTGGCTGGAGCTCAACAGAAGTCAACACAGTCCAAGGCAGGCGTTCACTTCCTAGGGCCAAGACATTTGGACTCCTGGCTGCACTGCAAGGGCACAGTCCCAAGGTAGCTGGTATCTCCCCAGACTGTGACACTTCTGGCAAATCTGGGCCATCTGGGATTCCAAGAAGATGTTGGTAGAGACTGGCAGGTGGTTCACAGGTTTGTAGCAGATGTGGTCTCTAGGGCTGAGATTGCAGTGGGCCCTTGCCTTCTGCTTCTCACTGTCACATGCCTGCTTCTCTGCCTCCAGGGCTATAGGTTTGAGCCAGCTTGCCACCCTTCAGTATTTGCTAGTATGCTATCCTTTGTTCTGTGAGTGTGCCTGGTGTCAGAGTGCAGTGGGAATTGTCCTTTGTTTCTCTGGTGGCCCCACGATTTTCCCCATTCTGTCTGTGCTATGTCACATGATCCCCCTCAGAGTGTTCTCATGGCATGAAACCCTGGTCTTTCCCTGAGAACTGACAACACAGCCCACATTTATGCACACAGCCCCAACCTCGCTGCAGGCAGACACAAGCATGTGAGCTGGTAATTGCCATTTGGCACAATCTCTGTGGTGAATTTTCTAGGTTTTGCCTCATTGTGCTTCCCTCCGAGGTGGCTGTGACGGCTCGGCGCAGAAGCGAGGCGGCTGCAACAGCTCGGCGCAAAAGCGTGGCCGAGAGGGCCTAGGCTGGGCCGGGGGCTGGGGCCGGCGGCGACAGCGGCGGCGAGAGGAATTACCCAAGGCCCAAGGTAAGAGAAACCCAAGTAAGATGGTAAGTGTTGCGAGAGGGCATCAGAGGGCAGACACACTGAAACTAGAATTACAGAAAACTAGCTAATCTGATCACACGGACCACAGCCTTGTCTATCTCAATGAAACTAAGCCATGCCGTGTGGGGCCACCCAAGACAGATGGGTCATGGTGGAGAGGTCTGACAGATTGTGATCCACTGGAGAAGGGCATGGCAAACCACTTCAGTATTCTTGCCTTGAGAACCCTATGAACGGTATGAAAAGGCAAAAGGATAGGACACTGAAAGATGAACTCCCCAGGTTGGTAGGTGCCCAATATGCTAATGGAGATCAGTGGAGAAATAACTCCAGAAAGAATGATGGGATGGAGCCAAAGCAAAAACGATACCCAACTGTGGATTGACTGGTGATAGACGCAAAGTCCGATGCTGTGAAGAGCAATATTGCATAGGAACCTGGAATGTTAGGTCCATGAATCAAGGCAAATTGGAAGTGGTAAAACAGGAGATGGCAAGAGTGAACGTCGACATTCTAGGAATCAGTGAACTAAGATGGACTGGAATGGGTGAATTTAACTCAGATGACCATTATATCTACTACTGTGGGCAAGAATCCCTTAGAAGAAATGTAGTAGTCATCATGGTCAACAGAAGAGTCCAAAATGCAGTACTTGGATGCAATCTCAAAAATGACAGAATGATCTCTGTTCGTTTCCAAGGCAATCCATTCAATATCACGGTAATCCAAGTCTATGCCCCGACCAGTAACGCCAAAGAAGCTGAAGTTGAACGGTTCTATGAAGACCTACAAGACCTTCTAGAACTAACACCCAAAAAAGATGTCCTTTTCATTATAGGGGACTGGAATGCAAAAGTAGGAAGTCAAGAAACACCTGGCGTAACAGGCAAGTTTGGCCTTGGAATACAGAATGAAGCAGGGCAAAGGCTAATAGAGTTTTGCCACGAGAACGCACTGGTAATAGCAAACACCCTATTCCAACAACACAAGAGAAGACTCTACACGTGGACATCACCAGATGGTCAACACCGAAATCAGATTGATTATATTCTTTGCAGCCAAAGATGGAGAAGCTCTATACAGTCAGCAAAAACAAGACCAGGAGCAGACTGTGGCTCAGATCACGAACTGCTTATTGCCAAATTCAGACTTAATTTGAAGAAAGTAGGGAAAACCACTAGACCATTCAGGTATGACCTAGATCAAATCCCTTATGAGTATACAGTGGAAGTGACAAATAGATTTAAGGGACTAGACCTGAAAGACAGAGTGCCTGATGATCTATGGACAGAGGTTCGTGACATTATGCAGGAGACAGGGATCAAGAAAATCCCCAAGGAAAAGAAATGCAAAAAAGCAAAATGGCCGTCTGAGGAGGCCTTACAGATAGCTGGGAAGAGAAGAGAAGCGAAAAGCAAAGGATAAAAGGAAAGATATTCCCATCTCAATGCAGAGTTCCAAAGAATAGCAAGGAGAGATAAGAAAGCCTTCCTCAGCAATCAGGGCAAAGAAATAGAGAAAAACAACAGATTGGGAAAGACTAGAGACCTCTTCAAGAAAATTAGAGATACCAAAGGAACATTTCATGCAAACATAGGCTCGATAAAGGACAGAAATGGTATGGACCTAACAGAAGCAGAAGATATTCAGAAGAGGTGGCAAGAATACACAGAAGAACTGCACAAAAAAGATCTTCACGACACAGATAATCACGATGGTGTGATCACTCACCTAGAGCCAGACATCCTGGAATGTGAAGTCAAGTGGGCCTTAGAAAGTATCACTACGAACAAAGCTAGTGGAGGTGATGGAATTCCAGTTGAGCTATTTCAAATCCTCAAAGGTGATGCTGTGAAAGTGCTGCACTCGATATGCCAGCAAATTTGGAAAACTCAGCAGTGGCCACAGGACTGGAAAAGATCAGTTTTCATTCCAATCCCAAAGAAAGGCAATGCCAAAGAATGCTCAAACTATCGCACAATTGCATTCAACTCACATGCTAGTAAAGTAATGCTCAAAATTCTCCAAGCCAGACTTCACCAATATGTGAACCGTGAACTTCCAGATGTTCAAGCTGGATTTAGAAAAGGCAGAGGAACCAGAGATCAAATTGCCAATATCTGCTGGATCATCGAAAAAGCAAGAGAGTTCCAGAAAAACATCTATTTCTTCTTTATTGACTATGCCAAAGCCTTTGACTGTGTGGATCACAATAAACTGTGGAAAATTATGAAAGAGATGGGAGTACCAGACCATCTGACCTGTCTCTTGAGAAACCTGTATGCAGGCCAGGAAGCAACAGTTAGAATTGGACATGGAACAACAGACTGGTTCCAAATAGGAAAAGGAGTCCGTCAAGGCTGTATATTGTCACCCTGCTTATTTAACTTATATGCAGAGTACATCATGAGAAACGCTGGGCTGGAAGAAGCACAAGCTGGAATCAAGATTGCCGGGAGAAATATCAATAACCTCAGATATGCGGATGACACCACCCTTATGGCAGAAAGTGAAGAAGAACTAAAGAGCCTCTTGATGAAGGTGAAGGAGGAGAGTGAAAAAGTTGGCTTATAGCTCAACATTCAGAAAACTAAGATCATGGCATCTGGTCCCATCACTTCATGGGAAATAGATGGGGAAACAGTAGAAAACGTGTCAGACTTTATTTTTTTGGGCTCCAAAATCACTGCTGATGATGACTGCAGCCTTGAAATTAAAAGACACTTACTCGTTGGAAGGAAGGTTATGGCCAACCTAGATAGCATATTTAAAAGCAGAGTCATTACTTTGCCAACAAAAGTCCGTCTAGTCAAGGCTATGGTTTTTCCAGTGGTCATGTATGGATGTGAGAGTTGGACGGTGAAGAAAGCTGAGCGCCGCAGAATTGATGCTTTTGAACTGTGGTGTTGGAGAAGACTCTTGAGAGTCCCTTGGACTGCAAGGAGATCCAATCAATCCATCCTAAAAGAGATCAATCCTGGGTGTTCATTGGAAGGTCTGATGTTGAAGCTGAAACTCCAATACTTTGGCCACCTCATGCGAAGTGTTGACTCATTGGAAAAGACCCTAATGCTGGGTACGATTGGGGGCAGGAGGATAAGGGGACGACAGAGGATGAGATGGTTGGATGGTATCACCGACTCGATGGACATGGGTTTGGGTAGACTCCGGGAGTTGGTGATGGACAGAGAGCCTTGGCGTGCTGCAATTCATGGGGTCACAAAGAGTTGGACACGACTGAGCGACTGAACTGAACTGAACTGAGATTCCTAAGCTCCCCACTGTGAGACAGTTTCCTGTTGTATGAAAACTTCTCCTCCTTCACAACTCCCTCCCCAGGATGGGTCCTGTCTAGAAATCATTTGTATCCCTTTTTATTTTTGTACTTTTCCGTACCTCATTCTGAAGAGATCGGTTTGCTCTCTACAACTGGGGTCCTCTGCCAGCATTCAGAAGTTGTTCTGTGGGAATTGCTCCACATGCCGTTTGATCTTCTGATGTATTTGTGGTGGAGAAAGTGATCTCCTCAACCTATTCCTCTGCCATCTTGGGACATCCCCCTAATTGTGGCCATACGTTCTTGCACTATGCAGAATAGAGTATCTCTTAAGCGTTTTAGGTACAACATCTGATCACTTGTCTAAATATCAAAGTACTGCACTTTTCATATGGAGAAATCGGCTTTGAGAAGTAAAAGAACATATCAAGGTTTTAGCAACTAGTAAGAATATAAATTTTGCTATTGTTCAGTTACCAAGTTGAGTCCAACTCTTTGCGACCCCATGAACTGCAGTATGCCAGACTTCCAAGTCTTTCCCTATTTCCCTGAATTTGCTCAAACTTATGTCTGTTAATTTGATGATGCCATCCAAACAGCTCGTCTTCTGTCACCCCCTCTCCTACCCTCAGTATTTAACAAGATCAGGGTCCGATCCAATAAACCATCTCTTCGTATCAGGTGATCAAAATATTGGAGCTCCAGCTTCAGCATCAGTCCTTTCATGCATACTCAGAGTAGACTTGCTTTAGGATTGACTATTTTGATCTCCTTCCTGTCCAAGGGCTCTCAAGAGTCATCTTTAGCACCACAATTCAAAAGCATCATTTCTTCAGCATTCAACCTTCTTTATAATCCAACTCTCACATCTGTATCTGACTAGTGGATTAACCATAGCTTTGATTATATGAGCCTTTGTGGGCAAAGTGATGTTTTTTAATATGCTGTCTAGGTTGCATAGCTCTTCTGCCAAAGAGCAAGGTTTTTTTTTTTCTTTTAAATTAGTTTATCTATTTTTTTTAACTTTACAATATTGTATTTGTTTTGACATACATTGACATGAATCCACCATGGGTGTACATGTGTTCCCCTTCCAGAACCCCCTTCCCACCTCCCTCCCCATCCCATCCCTCCAGGTCATTCTGGTGCACCAGCCCCGAGCACCTTGTATCATGCATCAAACCTGGACGGGCAATTCGTTTCACATATGATAATTTACATGCTTCGATGCCATTCTCCCATATTATCCCACCCTCACCATCTCCCATAGAGTCCATAATACTGTTCTATATATCTGTCTTTAAATTTTATGGCTGCTGTTACTGTGTACAGTGATTCTGGAGCTGAAGGAAATGAAACCTGCCACTGTTTCCACTTTTTCTGCTTCTATTTGCCATGAAGTGATGGGACCAGATTCCATGGTCTTTGTTTTTTGAATGTTGAGTTTTTTCACTCCCTTCTTTCATTCTCATCAGGAAGCTCTTCAGTTCTTTTTCACTTTCTACCATTTTAGGGTGGTATCACCTGCATATCTGACATTGTTGATATTTCTCCTGGCAATCTTGATTCCAGCTTGTGATTCATTCAGACCAGCACTTCACATGATGTACCCTACATAGAAGTTAAAGAAACAGAGTGAAAACACACAGCTTTAATGTACACTTATCCCAATTTCAAACCAGCCCTTTGTACCATGTCTGGTTGTAACTGTGGCTTCTTGACCTGCATACGGCTTTCTCAGGAGACAGGTAAGGTGGCCTGGTATTCCCATCCCTTTAAGAATTTTCCAGTTTTTGCTATCCACACAAAAAATTTAGCATAGTCAATGAAGCAGAAGTAGATGCTTTTCCAGAATTCCTTTGTATTTTCTATGATCCAGTGGATGTTGGCAGCTTGATCTCTGGTTCCTCCTCCTTTTCTAAATCTAACTTGTACATCTGGAATTTGTTAGTTCATGTGATGTTGAAGTCTAGCATACAGGGTTTTGAGCATTATGTTTCTAATATGAGAGATAAGCACAACTGTATGGTAGTTTGAACATTCTTTGGCATTGCTTTTCTTTGAGGTTGGAATGAAACCTGACATTTTCCAGTTCTGTGGCCACTGCTGAGTTTTCCAAATTTGCTGGCATATTGAGTGCAGCCCTTTAACAGCATCATCTTTTATGATTTTAAATAGCTCTACTGGAATTCCATCACCTCCACTAGCTTTGCTAATAATAGTACTTCCTAGGACCAATGTGGCTTCAGACTACAGGATGTCTGGCTCTAGGTGAGTGATCACACCATCATGGTTATCTGTGCCATTTAGACGGTTTTTTTAAAATATTTTTATTAAAAAATTCTGTGTATTCTTGCCACCTCTTCTTAATATCTTCTGCTTCTGTCAGTGCCTTGCCATTTTTGCCCTTTTTTGTTTCCAACTTTGCATGACATGTCCTCTTGGTATCTCCATTTATTTTTTTTTTCAGAGAACTCAAGTTTTTCCCATTCTATTGTTTTTCTCTATTTATTTGTATCATTCACTTAAGAAGGCTTTATTATCTCTCCTTGCTACACTATGGAACTCTGCATTCATTTGAGTATATCTTTCCCTTTCTCCCTTGCCTTTCACTTCTCTTCTTTTCTCAACTATTTGCAAGGCCATCTCAGAAAACTACTTTGTTTTCTTGCATTTCCTTTTCCTTGGTACGGTTTGTCACTGCTTCCTGTACATTATGAAGCTCTTCCTGTAGTTCTCTAGGCCCTCTGTGTACCAGATCTAATACTTTGAATCTATTTGTCACCTCCACTATAGAATCATAAGGCATTTGATCTGTCATATCTGAATGGCCTAGTGGTTTCCTCTACTTTCTTCAATTTAAGCCTGAATTTTTCAGAAAGGAGCTGGTGATCTGAACCACAATCTACTCCAGGTGTTTTTTGTTTGTTTGTTTGTTTTTGCTGGCTGTATAGAGCTTCTTCATCTTTGGCTATAAAGGATAAAATCAATCTGATTTTGGTGTTGACCATCTGGTGTTGTCCATGTGTAGAGTCATCTCTTGTGTTGTTGGAAGAGGGTGTTTGCTATGACCAGTGTGTTCTCTTGGCAAAATTCTGTTAGCCTTTTCCCTGCTTCATTGTGCACTTCAAGGCCAAACTTGCATGTTACTTCAGGTATCTCCTGACTTCCTACTTTTACATTCCAATCTCTTATGATGAAAAAGACATCTTTCATATATATATATATTTATATATTAGAAGTACAGCTAACTTAAAATGTTTCATATGCACAGCAAAGTGATTCAATTACATAAATACACATATATTGTTTTTTTAAATTATTTTCCATCATGTTATTACAAGATACTGACTACAGTTTCCTATGCTATACAGTAAAGCTTTGTTGCTTCTTGCATATCTATTTTTTTTAATTAGAAATCTGGCATTCTATGCATACTAAGTCAAAAAATTGGAATCAAAATGTCAATTTTTTTTTTAGTTAGGCAAAAATTCATAAGCTTTTTAAAAAATATATTTGTGCATATATATATATATGTATACAACAACTTTTCTATTACACTTGGTAAAGACTTAAGAAATAACATTAAAAACTGAAGAATGGAAAATTTGGAAAATATAACCTAAATACAACAAGAGCAATGAATATGAAATAGAAACAGTGAAATAAATTAGATAAAATAAAAGATAATCACATAGTCCAATTGTTTTTAATTATGACCAATCCTTAGAAATATATCCAGAGTTCATGGAGGCTTGGGTCAAAAGTTTGACTTCAGGCCAAACAAGAGGGAGGGAACACAGTCCTGCCCTTCAAAAGAAAACTCGATTAAAGATTTGCTGAAAGTGGCCCCACTCAGCACAAGACCGTTTACTCCACAGTCAGTCTCTCCCATCAGGAAGCTTCCATAAGCCTCTTATCTTCATTCATCAGAGGGCAGAGAGAAAGAAAGCCACAACCACAGAAAACTAACCAAACTGATCACATGAGCAATGCCATGTAGGGTCACCCAAGACAGAAGAGTCATGATGGAGAGTTCTGACAAAGCATGGTCCACTAGAGGAGAGAATGGCAAACCACTTCAGTGTTCTTGTCTTGAGAACCCCAAGAACAATGTGAAAAGACAAAAAAGATAGGAAACTGAAAAATGAACTCCCTAGGTTGGTAGGTGCCCAATATGCTAGTGGAGAAATAACTCAATAAAGAATGAAGAGACGGAGCCAAAGTAAAAACCAGACCCAGTTGTGGATGTGACTGATGATAGAAGTAAAGTCCAATACTTTAAAGAACAGTATTACATAGAAATCTGGAATGTTAGGTCCATGAATTAAGGTAAACTGGAAGCGGTCAAACAGGAGATGGCAAGAGTGAACATTGACATTCTAGGAATCAGCAAACTAAGATGGACTAGAATAGGTGAATTTAACTCAGATGACCATTGTATCTACTACTGTGGGCAAGAATCCCTTAGAAGAAATGGAGTAGCATCATAGTCAACAAACGAGTCCAAACTGCAGAACTTGGGTGAGATCTCAAAAATGATACAATGATCTCTGTTCATTTGCAAGGTAACCATTCAATATCACAGTAATCCTAGTCTACACCCTGATGAATAATGCTGAAGAAGATGAAGTTGAATGGCTCTATGGACCTACAAGACCTTCTAGAACTAGCATCCAAAAAGATGTCCTTTTCATCATAGGCAACTGGAATACAAAAGTAGGAATTCAAGAGATACCTAGAGTAACAGACAAGTTTGTCCTTGGAATACAAAATGAAACAGGGGAAAGGCTAATAGAGTTTTGCCAAGAGAACACACTGGTTAAAGAAAACACCCTCTTCCAGCAACACAAAACATGGGTCTACACATGGACATAACCAGATGGTCAATACCCAAATCAGATTGATTATATTCTTTGCAGCTGAAGATGGAGAAGCTCTATACAGACAGCAAAACAAGACAAGAGCTGACTGTGGCTCAGATCGTGAGCTCTTTATTGCCAAATTAAGACTGAAACTGAAGAATGTAGGGCAAATAACTACCATTCAGATATGACCTAAATCAAATCCCTTACAATTATACAGTGGAAGTGACAAACAGATTTATGGGATTAGATCTGATAGACAGAGTCCCTGAGGAACTATAGACAGAGATTCATGATATTGTAGTGATCAATATCATCCCCAAGAAAAAGAAATGCAAAAGGGCAAAATAGCTGTCTAAAGAGGCCTTACAAATAGCTGAGAAAGAAGAGAAGTTAAAGGCAAAGGAGAAAAGGAAAGATATACCCATTTGTACACAGAATTCCAAAGAATGGCACAGAGAGTCTATAAGAAACTCTTCCCTAGTGATCAATGGCAAAAAAAAAAAAAAAAATAGAGGAAAACAATAGAATGGGAAAGATTAGAGACCTTTTCAAGAAAATTAGAGATACCAAGGGAACATCTCATGCAAAGATGGGCACAATAAAGGACAGAAATAGTATGGCCCTAAGAGACGTGGAAAATATTAAGAAAATTTGGCAAGAATACAAAAAATAACTATACAAAAAAGATCTTCGTTACCCAGATAACCACGATGGTGTGATCACTCACCTAGAGCCAGACATCCTAGAGTCGTAATTCAGGTGGGTAAGAAACATCACTATGCACAAAGCTAGTGGAAGTGATGGAATTCCAGGTGAGCTATTTCAAGTCCTAAAAGATGGTGTGGTGAAAGTGCTGCACTCAATATGCCAGCAAACTTGGAAAACTCAGCAGTGGCTACAGGAATGGAAAACGTTAGTTTTCATTCTAATCCCAAGGAAAGTCAATGCCAAAGAATGTTCAAACTACTGCACATTTGCACTCATCTCACACTACCAACGTAAAGCACAAAATTCTCCAAGCCAGCCTTCAACAGTACTTGAACCACAAACTTCCTGATGTTCAAGCTGGGTTTAGAAAAGGCAGAAGAACCAGAGACAATTGCCAACATCCATCAGATCATAGAAAAAGGAAGATAATTTCAGAAAAAAAAATATATATATATATATATATTTCTGCTTTATTGACTATGTCAAAGCATTTGACTGCATGGATCACAACAAACTGTGGAAAATTCTCCAAGAGGTGGGAATACCAGACCACCTTATTGCTTCCTGGGAAATTGGTATGCAGGTCAAGAAGCAACAGTTAGAACTGGACAGGGAACAATGTATTGGTTCCAAATTGGAAAATGAGTACATCAAGACTTATTGTCACCCTGCTTATTTAACTTATATGCAGAGTACATCATGTGAAATGCTGGGCTGGATGAAGCACAAGCTGGGATCAAGATTGCTACAGAAATATCAATAACCTCAAATATGCAGATGATACCACACTTACACAGAAAGCAAAGAGAAACTAAAGAGTCTCTTTTTGAAAGTGAAAGAGGAGAGTGAAACTGCTGGCTTAAAACTCAACACTCAAAAAGGTCAGATCATGGCATCAGGTCCCATCACTTCATGGCAAATAGATGGGGAAACAATGGAGACAATAACAGATTTTATTTTATTTTCTCCAAAATTACTGGAGATGGTGACTGCAGCCATGAAATTAAAAGAAGCTTGCTCCTTGGAAGAAAAGCTATGACCAACATATACAGCATATTAAAAAGTAGAAACATTACTTTGCTGGCAAATGTCCGTCTAGTCAAAGCTATGGCTTTTCCAGTAGTCCTGTATGGATGTGAGAGTTGGACCATAAAGGAAGCTGAGCACTGAAGAATTGATGTTTTTGAACTGTGGCATTGGAGAAAACTGAGAGTGCCTTGGACTGCAAGGAGATCAAACAATATATCCTAAAGGAAATCAAGCCTGAATATTCCTTGAAAGGCCTGATGCTGAAGCTGATTCTCCAATACTCTGGCCACATTATGGGAAGAACTGACTCATATGAAAAGACCCTGATGCTGAGAAAGATTGAAGGTAGGAGGTGAAGGGGATGACAGAGGATGAGATGGTTGGATGACATCACCGACTCAATAGACATGAGTTTGAACATGTTCCAAGAGCTGGTGATGGACAGGGAGGCCTGGCATGCTGCAGTCAATGGGGTAACCGAGAGTTGAACACAACTGAGCAACTGAAGTGAACTGACCCCTTAGGATTTAGAGGCCTGACACCCTTGTCAGGCTACCCAGCTTGGGATCTGGCATCAGGTTAAGCCCTCAAGCATTATGCCTGAATGTCAGAAGGGCTTGATCATAGAAATTCCACAATACTGGGAAAACAGAAAAATTCCTCTCTTGTAGAGTGCATGCAAGTTCTTGCATACAAGTCCAAGGGGAAAAAGCAGTGACTCCATAGGACCCTGTGCCAAATCCACCTGCTAATCTCGGAGAGTCTCCTCGAGAGGTGGGGGGCAGCTGTGGCTCACTTTGAGCACAAGAACATTGATGGCAGAGGTACTGCATAGTACTCATTAGTGTAAGCTCTCCTGGAGGCTACCACAACCTCTAAACACATCCTTTCATATGGCCCTGCCCTTGAGGACAAGACCCAGCTCTAACCACCAGGGGGCAGGCATTGCCCCTCCTGCCAGGAAGGCTGCACAGGCTTCTCCATCAGCCTCACACATCAGTGAGAAGACACCAGAAACAAGATGAACTACAGTCCTGCAGCCCGTGGGACCACAAATACAGAAAATTACACAAAAGGAGAAGGCGGAAAAATATGCTCTAGATGAAGGAAAAAGATAAAACCCCAGAAGAACAACTAAGTGAAGTGAAGATAGGCAATTTACCTGAAACAAAACATTCAGAATAATGATAGTAAAGATGACTGAAGATCTCAGAAAAAAGAATGGAGGCACCAACTAATAAGATACAAAAAGGTATAATGTAGAGTTCAAGATATAAAGAAGAATCAGAGTTGAACATTAAATAAAATAAAACAAAAATACACTAGTAGTCAATAGCACAATAAATGATGCAGAGGAACAGATAAATGAGCTGGAAAAGAGAATGATAGAAATCACTTCTATGGAACAGAATAAAGAAAAAAACGAATAAAAAGAAACAAGAATTTAAACTGTCTTCTGGTACTTAAACATCTGGCACAAAATTAAATGCATCAGTATTCATGATATAGGATTTCCAGAAGGAAAAGAGAAAGAGAAAAGGCCTGAGGAATATTTGAAAATTCCATAGGTGAAAAACTCATAACCTGGGAAAGGAATCAGTAAACTACACCAGAAAATCCAGAGTCTCATACAGGATAAACACAAGAAGGAACACACTGAGACACACAGTAATCAAACTGACAAAAGTTAAAGACAAAGAGAAAATATTAAAACCAACAAGAGATAAAATAAATAAATACCTTACAGGGGAACTCCCATAAGGTTATCAGCTGATTTTTCAGCAAACACTTTACCGACTAGAAGGGAATGGCACGGTATATGTAAAGTGATAAGAAAGAAAAAACCTACAACAAAGAATACTCTACTTTTCATTTAGATTCAACAGAGAAATAAAAAGCTTTACAGATAAGCAGAAGCTAAGATATTTCGACACCATTAAACTAGCTTTACAACAAATGCTAAACAAACTTCTCTAGTTGGAAAAGAAAAGGCTGCAACTAGAAACAAGGAAATTATGAATAGGAAAGCTCATTAGTAAAAGCAAATGTACAAAAAAGGTAGAAAATCATCCACACACTATATGATGTCAAAACTAGCAATTGCCAGAAGAGGAGAGTACAGATGCATGATACTATAAATGCATTTGAAACCAGCAACTTAAAACAGTCTTGCACATATCAATATATAGAGTGTGATATCAAATGTCATGGCAACCACAAACAAAAAATCTACAGTAGTTACACACACATACACACACACTCACGAATAAGACATGAAAGTTGAAATTATTTTTTGATCCATGGGCTATAGAACAAATGTTTTGTTTGAAGGCCCCAAAATTGCATTAATCTCTTTTTTTTTGCATTAATCTTATTGTACATATTCATCAGAGCTCTTGTACATCTTCATCAGAGTACCAAGTACTTCGTCAATGAGCATTAATATTAAAAAAAATTTTTTGAACAGTATGTCATAACATAGAATATTTAGTAAACCATGTTGCAAATAAATGTGCTGTCATCTAGGCTTTGTTGTTTTTATAGAGCACAGGCAAGTTAAATTTAGTATAATTCTTAACAGCCCTAAGATTTTCAAAATGATAAATGAACATTGGCTTTAACTTAAAATCACCAACTACATTAGCCCCTAAATGTCAAGTCTCTGAAGCCAGGCACTGACTTCTCCTCATCAGCTATGGTAGTTCTAAATGACATCTTCTTCAAATACAAGGCTCTTTCTTCTACACTAAAAGCCTGTTGTTTATTGCAACCACATTCATTAATGATGTTAGCTGTATCTTTTGTATAACTTGCTTCAGCTATACATCAGTGCTTGCTGTTTCACTTGGCACTTTTTATTGTGAAGTGGCTTCTTTTTCTTAAACCTCTTGAACCAATTTTTACTGACTTCAAACTTATCCTGCAGCTTCCTCACTTCATTCACCCTTTGAAGAATTGAAGAGATTTAGGGTCTCATTTAGAATTGGTCTTTAGCTAAAGGGAGTGTTGTGACTGCTTTGATATTCTATCTAGACCACTAAAACTTTTTATTTGTATCATCAGAGGGCTTCTTCAAATTACAAATATTTAAATTTACTTTAATATTGCAACTGCCGTTTTTATATTTTATCAAGTTGAAATCAGAAAGACTAAAATAAGGAGGGGAAATGATTGATGGCACAAATCATGACAAGCTAATGTTGCACAGGCTTCCCTGGTGGCTTAGTGGTAAAGAATCCTCCTGCCAATGCAGGAGATGCAAGAGATGTGGGTTTGACCCCTGGGTTGGAAAGATTCTCTGGAGAATGAAATAGCAGTTCCAGTGTTCTTGCCTGGGAAAGCCCATGGACAGAAGATCCTGGCAATCAGTGGTCACAAAAGAGTTGGGCATGGCTTAGTGACTAAACAACAGCAATGCAACATAAGTGAAAAGATTGATAATGTAATAGGTATGAAAATCTTATCTCCATTCAAAAGCCCAATCTGGCATAGTTTTGATTTTTACTGCTGAGGCACTGAATTAGGTTGCTTAAAGCTTATGTTTTTATTCAATGTTTTAAAACATACATTGAATCTGTTAGTGTGCCTTGTCTCTTTTCTATTAGTATTAAAATAAAGACACCAAAGACAGTTGATTGAATTTAGGAGAGAAATGAATACCCTTGCTAGCACAGTTGAGACAAATTCAAAAGGAACTATTCTTCTGAACTAACAAGGGATAGTTCTATTTTTTTTTAATTAGTTTATTTTCTATTTTTTAACTTTACAATATTGTATTTGTTTTTCCATGCATTGACATGAATCCACCATGGATGTACATGTTTTCTTCTTCCAGAACCCCCCTTCCACCTCCCTCCCCATCTCATCCCTCTGGGTCATCCCGGTGCACCAACTCCTCCAGTCCAGGTTCAATGCATGATAGTTCTATTTTTTAAAGAATAGTCAGACTTGCAAAAGACTTACTCCTCTGTGACAATTAAGTAAGCAGTGCAGTTACACATTTTCAGCCAATAGAGCCAACAGAAACAACTAGTCACCTTGTTTTCTAATAGACTCTCTAATCAATTACTCCCTCCATCACGACCACCACCATTTTAAAGATGATATTCATTATTAGGGCAGTATTGGTTTTCAGTTTTGATAGTCCTCTTTTGAGTTATTTGCTCAAGTAAACTCTGGTCTTGAGAAAACTTCTCTAACTTCTTTAGTGAAGTTATATATTTCTCAACATTAAAAGATATTTTCTTCTTTTTTAGGCAGGGAGAAGATAGTCACATTTTTCTCAGCTCACGTAAGGGAAGCATTATGCTTCCTGGTTCAGATAGAAATACCTTTTTTCCACATGTAGTATTAGCAACTCAATAGATAATTATGACTTCATAGTGCTAGAAAAATACTTGTAATTTTGGCTCTCCAGCCCAAATTTATTATCAAAATTTTATAGATAATAAACTAAACAAATTCAGAGATGTCTTGAACTCAATTCTGTTAAAATGTCTACAAATGTTTGGTCACTGATCCCAGGCTTACAAGGCTTATCAGTATACTGATACTCAGGAATACACATTTGCACCTGTTCCAGTTGCCAGAGTTACCAAATACAATTAAAAGGGGCAAAAGGGCTATTACAACTCACTGAGACTGGTAACAAGAATTTACATAGGCTTGGCAGAAGGCCACTCCTGTTTATTACACTGATTAGGATCTTTATCAAATAAGGAATCTAAAATGACCATGAAGAGCTTGATTATTCTAATGTGTGCAATTGTTTTAGTGTAAAACATAGACAAAGTAGGTAAATAAACAACAAACATATACTTCATTGTAATCTTTACATTTTTCTAACAATCATTATCTTTCTGCCTTTAGAACCTTCCTGTCAAGGTTTTCACACAAACTTTGGAGCTAGTGTCAATTTTACAACATCTGTAACTACATTTTGTACATATCAAAATAATTTGATTATTACAGAATACATAAGTGTCTGATTTCTAGATTTTAGTATTGATATTCTCATTAACTGTTGGCTTTTTTGGGTCAGGTTAGGGTTGAAAGTAAATGAAGATGAGTTAGTAGAAGTTAGAGCATATTTTTCTCCAGTTTTCAAATATAATTTTATTGCTGAAATTCTTGACATTTTAATAAGCTACTCATCAGAGTCAAAAACCTTTTATACAAAATATTACTCCTTCTTTAAAAATTGTTACCCTTACTAATATTGTGTCAATTAATTTTATGTTTACTTACAAAAATGCTTTCTCTGTTCATTTGAGATTCTATAGCCTGCAAAGTCTAGGAGCTGTGATTGCTTTCAGAATCTTCATGACCTAAAGGAACGAGGACTTTTGAGTTCCCATCCAGCCCTGTCATGCCATCACAAACTTATTATAGTTGGAGACTTATGAATATTTCCCACACATAAGTTCTACAGAGAAGCAAAATATATGTAGATTATTCCTATCAGAGGCCTTTTTTGTCTTTTCTTTGCAAGACACTTTCAGTTTGTCACTCAAAACTTCTTTTACAGTAAGAAAAATATGAACATTAAGTAATTATTTTCCAAAAACTATAACAATAAGCCAAAAACACATCTGAAAGAAACCTAGTTCTTTTTTACTTGGTTGAACTTTAGGCCTAGTAGATGGTGTTTTACCCAAAAGCATGTGATAGGTGCCAAGGCTGGGGGAAAACTGGTAGAGCACTTAAAAAGTAGTGGGAGTGGATTTCAGAATGTATTATAACATGATAAAATCACTTTCACTAGCTGTAACGTATCTTTTCCTTAAAAAATGCTTCCAAGAACATTTTATGTATATGGGTATTTCTACACAAGTCTTTGTTTATGATGGTAGACAATATCAACATAGCAGATCCCAATCATTCTAGTTACTATATAATGTTTTTACAATAGTATAGAGTTTTTGATTAACCAGTTATGTAGTAATGTATATTTTTGCTCTTAAATGAGCGTATCTAAGAATGAGGCAAATGTAATTCATATTTTAAAGGCTACATTAAATGAAAAAAAAAACTCTAACACATTACAGTTTTGAGCCTTAAGCTTATTGTATAAAAGTACAATTGCTTGTAGATCAAGTAAGTTATATTCAGTTTTGTTCAATTCTCTACTGGAATCTACTCTGATTGTAAAAGTGTAAGGGAAATAATTCTTTATAATTATTATTATGTTTTCTTCCGAGCTCCAGATATATTTTTATTTATTTTATTTATTTATTTATTTATTTATTTTTAGGAATTTTGATTTTTTATTTTATTTATTTCTTTATTTATTTATTTTTTAATAAATTTATTTATTTTATTTGGGGGCGAATTACTTTACAATATTGTAATAGTTTTTGCCATACATTGACATGAATCAGCCATGGGTTTACATGTGTTCCCCTTCCTGGACCCCCCACCCACCTCCCTCCCCATCCCATCCCTCTGGGTCATCCCACTGCCCCGGCCCTGAGCCCTTGTCTCATGCATTGAACATGGAATGGTGTTCTGTTTCACATATGATAATATACATGTTTCAATGCTATTCTCCCAGAACGTCCCACCCTCACCTTCTCCCTCAGAGTCCATAAAATTGTTCTATGCATCTGTGTCTCTTATTCTGTCTCGCATATAGGGTTATCGTTACCATCTTTCAAATTCCATATATATGCATTAGTATACTGTATTGGTGTTTTTCTTTCTGGCTTACTTCACTCTGTATAATGGGCTCCAGTTTCATCTATCTCAGTAGAACCGATTCAAATGTATTTTTTTAAATGGCTGAGTAATAGTCCATTGTGTATATGTACCACCGCTTCCTTATCCATTCGTCTGCTGATGGACATCTAGGTTGCTTCCATGTCCTGGCTATTGTAAACAGTGCTGCGATGAACATTGGGGTACACGCGTCTCTTTCAATTCTGGTTTCCTCGGTGTGTATGCCCAGCAGTGGGATTGCTGGGTCATATGGCAGTTCTATTCCCAGTTTTTTAAGGAATCTCCACACTGTTCTCCATAGTGGCTGTACTAGTTTGCATTCCCACCAACAGTGTAAGAGGGTTCCCTTTTCTCCACACCCTCTCCAGCATTTATTGCTTGTAGACTTTTGGATAGCAGCCATTCTGACTGGTGTGAAATGATACCTCATTGTGGTTGTGATTTGCATTTCTCTAATAATGAGTGATGTTGAGCATCTTTTCATGTGTTTGTTAGACATCTGTATTTCTTCCTTGGAGAAATGTCTGTTTAGTTCTTTGGCCCATTTTTTTGATTGGGTCGTTTATTTTTCTGGAATTCAGCTGCAGAAGTTGCTTGTATATATTTGAGATTAATTGTTTGTCTGTTGCTTCGTTTGCTATTATTTTCTTCCATTCTGAAGGCTGTCTTTTCACCTTGCTTATAGTTTCCTTCATTGTGCAAAAGCTTTTAATTTTAATTAGGTCCCATTTGTTTATTTTTGCTTTTTACCTTTTTCTCAAGTGCACATGGAACTTTCTCCAGGATAGATCACATCCTGGGCCATAAATCTAGCCTTGGTAAATTCAAAAAAATTGAAATCATCCCAGCCATCTTCTCTGACTACAATGCAGTAAGATTAGACCTCAATTACAGGGAAAAAACTATTAAAAATTCCAACATATGAAGGCTAAACAACACGCTTCTGAATAACCAACAAATCACAGAAGAAATCAAAAAAGAAATAAAATTATGCATAGAAACGAATGAACATGAAAACACAACAACCCAAAACCTATGGGACACTGTAAAAGCAATACTAAGGGGAAGGTTCATAGCAATACAGGCGTACCTCAAGAAACAAGAAAAAAATCAAATAAATCAACTAACTCTACACCTAAAGCAACTAGAGAAGGAAGAAATGAAGAACCCCAGGGTCAGTAGAAGGAAAGAAATCTTAAAAATTAGGGCAGAAATAAATGCAAAAGAAACAAAAGAGACCATAGAAAAAATCAACAAAACTAACAGCTGGTTTTTCGAGAAGATAAACAAAATTGACAAGCCATTAGCCAGACTCATCAAGAAACAAAGGGAGAAGAATCAGATCAACAAAATTAGAAATGAAAATGGAGAGATCACAACAGACTACACAGAAATACAAAGGATCATAAGAGACTACTACCAACAGCTATATGCCAATAAAATGGACAACTTGGAAGAAATGGACAAATTCTTAGAAAAGTATAACTTTCCAAAACTGAACCAGGAAGAAATAGAAGATCTTAACAGACCCATCACAAGCACGGAAATCGAAACTGTAATCAGAAATCTCCCAGCAAACAAAAGCCCAGGACCAGACGGCTTCACAGCGGAATTCTACAAAAAATTTAGAGAAGAGCTAACACCTATCCTACTCAAACTCTTCCAGAAAATTGCAGAAGATGGTAAACTTCCAAACTCATTCTATGAGGCCACCATCACCCTAATTCCAAAACCAGACAAAGATGTCACAAAAAAGGAAAACTACAGGCCAATATCACTGATGAACATAGATGCAAAAATCCTTAATAAAATTCTAGCAAACAGAATCCAACATCATATTAAAAAGATCATACATCATGACCAAGTGGGCTTTATCCCAGGAATGCAAGGTTTTTTTAACATCCGCAAATCAATCAATGTAATACACCACATTAACAAATTGAAAGAAAAAAACCATATGGTTATCTCAATAGATGCAGAAAAAGCCTTTGACAAAATTCAGCATCCATTTATGATAAAAACCCTCCAGAAAGCAGGAATAGAAGGAACATATCTCAACATAATAAAAGCTATATATGACAAACCCACAGCAAACATTATCCTCAATGGTGAAAAATTGAAAGCATTTCCCCTAAAGTCAGGAACAAGGCAAGGATGCCCACTTTCACCACTACTATTCAACATAGTTTTGGAAGTTTTGGCCACAGCAATCAGAGCTGAAAAAGAAATAAAAGGAATACAGATAGGAAAAGAAGAAGTAAAACTCTCACTGTTTGCAGATGACATGATCCTCTACATAGAAAACCCTAAAGACTCTACTAGAAAATTACTAGAGTTGATCAATGAATATAGTAAAGTTGCAGGATATAAAATTAACACACAGAAATCCCTTGCATTCCTATACTCCAATAATGAGAAAACAGAAAGAGAAATGAAGGAAACAATACCATTCACCATTGCAACAAAAATAATAAAATACTTAGGAATATGTCTACCTAAAGAAACAAAAGACTTATATATAGAAAACTATAAAACACTGATGAAAGAAATCAAAGAGGACACAAACAGATGGAGAAATATACCGTGTTCATGGATTGGAAGAATTAATATAGTGAAAATGAGTATACTACCCAAAGCAATCTATAGATTCAATGCAATCCCTATCAAGCTACCAATGGTATTTTTCACAGAACTAGAACAAATCATCTCACAATTTGTATGGAAATATAAGAAACCTCGAATAGCCAAAACAATCTTGAGGAAGAAGAATGGAACTGGAGGAATCAACCTGCCTGACTTCAGGCTCTACTACAAAGCCATAGTCATCAAGACAGTATGGTACTGGCACAAAGATAGAAATATAGATCAATGGAACAAAATAGAAAGCCCAGAGATAAACCCACGCACATATGGACACCTTATCTTCGACAAAGGAGGCAAGAATATACAATGGAGAAAAGACAATCTCTTTAACAAGTGGTGCTGGGAAAACTGGTCAACCACTTGTAAAAGAATGAAACTAGAACACTTCCTAACGCCATACACAAAAATAAACTCAAAATGGATTAAAGATCTAAACATAAGACCAGAAACTATAAAACTCCTAGAGGAAAACATAGGCAAAACACTCTCCGACATAAATCACAGCAGGATCCTCCATGACCCACCTCCCAGAATATTTTATTTATTTTTTAATTAGTTTATTTATCTATTTTTTAACTTTACAATATTGTATTTGTTTTGCCATACATTGACATGAATCCACCATGGGTGTACATGTGTTCCCCTTCCAGAACCCTCTTCCCACCTCCCTCCCCATCCCATCCCTTTGGGTCATCCCGGTGCACCAGCCCCGAGCACCCGGTATCATGCGTCAAACCTGGACTGGCGATTCATTTCACATATGATAATTTACATGCTTCAGTGCCATTCTCCCATATCATCCTGCCCTCGCCCTCTCCCATAGAGTCCATAATACTGTTCTATTTATCTGTGTCTCTTTTGACATCTCGCATACGGGTTTATCTTCATCAGTTAACTAAATACCATATATATGTGTTAGTATACTGTATTGGTGTTTTTCTTTCTGGCTTACTTCACTCTTTATAATAGCCTCCAGTTTCATTCACCTCATACCTAATTAAAATTAAAAGCTTTTGCACAACAAAAGAAACTATAAGCAAGGTGAAAGACAGCGTTCAGAATGGGAGAAAATAATAGCAAATGAAGCAATAGACAAACAATTAATCTCAAAAATATACAAGCAACTCCTGCAGCTCAATTCCAGAAAAATAAACGACCCAATCAAAAAGTGGGCCAAAGAACTAAACAGACACTTCTCCAAAGAAGACATACAGATGGCTAACAAACACATGAAAAGATGCTCAACATCACTCATTATCAGAGAAATGCAAATCAAAACCACAATGAGGTACCATTTCACGCCTGTCAGAATGGCTGCTATCCAAAAGACTACAAGCAATAAATGCTGGAGAGGGTGTGGAGAAAAGGGAACCCTATTACACCGTTGGTGGGAATGCAAATTAGTACAGCCACTATAGAGAACAATGAGGGGATTCCTCAAGAAACTGGAAATAGAACTGCCATATGACCCAGAAATCCCACTGCTGGGCATGCACACTGAGGAAACCAGACTTGAAAGAGACACGTGTACCCCAATGTTCATCGCAGCACTGTTTATAATAGCCAGGACATGGAAGCAGCCTAGATGCCCATCAGCAGACGAATGGATAAAGAAGCGGTGGTACATATACACAGTGGAATATTACTCAGCCATTAAAAAGAATTCTTTATAATTATTGAACCTTCCCCACATAGACATATAAATTGGTTTCTTTAAGCTTTATTTGATTATATCCGTATGATATGTTTTTTAGTTTAATTTATGAATAATTTATATATTCTTATTATGAAATGGAAATATCTATCTATAATATGGTATCTAGAGGAAAAATCACCAACTAAAATATCCATAGCCCAGTAAAGAATTAAAATATGTTTATTGTGGTGCATCTTATACTTCTAAAACTGAAACTAAACTTTGTTCCAGAGAGGAATTTTATCTTGGATAAAACTCTCAAAATTTATTGATAAATAAAATTTTTCTTACATTCTCATGTACTTCAAATTTTGTAGAAAAAAAAAATCAAGGTTTGGTGAAACTTTTCATATATTAACTTCTGTAATCAAGTCATCGTAGCTAATTTATTCTAGTAAATGAAATACATCAGAAATAGAACACTATTTCATGAATTGTTTCTTTTATTGCAAATGACTATATTTAGTCCTACTTCTGATTATCCAGACACAGACCATAAGGTGAGAATTCTTTGCAAACGCTTATTGTGGAAACACTTCCATGAAGAAACAGAAAGTTAGTGGACCAAACAGGGCAAGAAGGGAAAGAGGCAAAATTAATGTGAGTGTTCAAAATGTCCCAATCTCAGCCTGTTCCCAAGGGGTGCTCTGGAGTATAAATTGCACCTTGTTGAATGATCCGACAGGAAGAAAGATAAATAGATTTTCATAGTTTTTGTACTTGCATACTACGATGAAGTAAACTCTCAGGCGCTTTGTGGACAAAAGTAGTTTCAGGAGCCAAAGTATAGTATCAAAAAGAAAAGTTGCAGTACAGGATTTTAGAAGCAAATTTGTATGAAAGCTGAACGTGGGGCTCAAACAAGCACCAAGAGGGATGTAAGGTACCCGGGCAGAGGATCAGTCAGTTCAGTTTAGTTCAGTCACTCAGTTGTGTCCGACTCTTTGAGACCCCATGGACTGCAGCATGCAAGGCATTGCTGTCCATCACTAACTCCCAGAGTTTACTCAAATTCATGTCCATTGAGTCACTGATGCCATCCAACCATCTCATTCCCTGTCATCCCTTTCTCCTCCCATCTTCAATCTTTCCCAGCATCGGGGTCTTTTCAAATGAGTTGGTTCTTTGCATCAAGTGGCCAAAGTATTGGAGTTTCAGCTTCAAAATCAGTCCTTCCAAAACAATATTCAGAACTGATCTCCTTTAGTATGGACTGGTTGACTCTCCTTGAAGTCCAAGGGACACTCAAGAGTCTTCTCCAACACCACAGTTCAAAAGCAGCAATAGAGGATCAATAGTAGCCACCGAACATTTGATGCGAGCATGCTCAGTCATGTCTACCTTTTTGCGACCCTGTTCACTATAGCCTACCACACTCTGCCATGGGATTCTCCAGGAAAGAATACTGTAGTGGGCTGCCATTGCCTTCTCCAGGAGAACTTCCTGACCCAGAGACCAAACCCATGTCTCCCTCATGTCCTGCAATGCAGGCAGATTCTTTACTGTTGAGCTATTGGGGAAGCCCAAACATTTGGTACAGATGGCTTAATTTTCATCAGTTATACTCTTTCCAAAATTATAAATTGAAACATATTAATATCATATATAATTGTCCCCAGAATTTCTAAGAAAATATAAAAGAGAAAAATAGACAATATTTCAATAGAGAAATGATTATTAGAGTCATATTTGATTTTCTCTAAGAGTTCCTTAAAAGAGTTATCTGCACCACTGACACTCTATGTGGCTGATGGGCCCTTTCCAATCCTTGAACTGAAAGTATCATTCTGTGAAGGGATAAATAGTGATGAAAGTAAGCATTTAGAAACAAGTCTAACAATAACTTGTGGAATAATTTTATATATCAGTTTAGTCAAATAACAATGAAAATAGGGCTCATATTTTGTTTGTTTTCTGTCCTTTACTTCACTTTTGGAGCAATTAATTTTTATTTTATTTTATAGAAACACTCGTTTGCAACAGGTCAGAAAAAAAAAAAACAGCTTAGCCATCAACACAGAGAGTTTATAAAGTAATTTGGGGAGCACTCTTCTGTGCCACCCACCTCTAATCTCTCTAATATTTCTTAAATTGATTTCAAGTATTTACCTCTGGTAATAGTTTTCTAGGACTGCTATAACAAAATCTCAAAACAATGAGTGGCTTAAAACAACAGAGATTTGTTCTTTCACAGTTAGTGAAATTAGAAATCTGATATTAAGGTGCCAGTAGGGCCAGACTTCCTGTACAGGTGCTAGGGGAATATATTTACCTGCTTCTTTCAGTTTCTGGTAGCTCTAGGCATTACTTGGCTTGCAGCATCATACCTTCTATTTCTGCCTCTGCTTTCACATAACCACCTTCTCTTTGTGTCTGTCTATGTCTTTTCATCTTTTTATTGCATTTAAGGCCCACGTTAATCCAGTGTGATTTGATCTTAATTCTTAACTAATATATTTACAAAGACACTGTTTCCAAATAAGGTCACATTTTGAGGTTCCAAGTGGACATGCATTTGGGGGAGCATTATTCAACCTACTGCACTTTCCCCATTCACATTACACTTAATTTATACAATAGCCTTCACATTGCTAAGTCTAATGGTCGATTCTCAGTTCTCACCTTATATTACATAGTCACAATTTTTTAAAACAGTTTTGTTTTAAAACTGTTTTTTTCTGTTTAAAACTGTTGGGCAACATGGGAATTATGCTTAATCTCAAAAGTCTATTAACTTAGATAACAATTTAACATGGTCACACTAACTTAAAGCAGGATTGCATGCAGTTTATCAATCTCTTCTGCATGTGTTTTCTCACTTTGATTTCTAGAATGACATGACAGTTTGATTTTCCTCCTACATCACTTGTTTATCCTTCTCAGTCTCCTAAATTGATTTTTTTCTCCTTTCTCTGAGCTTCTTGATATTGGTTTGCCTTAGTGTTTATTTATTGTTCTCTTTTCTATATACACCCATCTTCTTTATTTCTCTGCCTCTCAATTACATCATGATTTCCAGATTTAAATGTATCTATAGGCCCACAACTCCAAATTATGTAGAGTCTGATTGACTCTGATTGACTCCCTTAAACTAAATTTATAAATACAATTGATTACTAGACATCTCAGTGACTAACAACAACAACAAAAAACCCTCAATTATTTTTTAAAACACTTAATGTGTGACTTTTTAACAAATTTAGTTGAAACCCTAAATTTAGTTGAAAGCTTTCTCCATTTTAACCGTGAAGAAGTATTTGTCTACAAAAACAACATGATCAGATAGACTTTATCAATTTTATATATGAATGAAGACTTGAAAAATGTGAGGGAATTACAGTTAGAAAGTGTTCCAAACAGGACAGCTAGCTCTCAGGTCTATAGCAGAGAAACATACCCTGTGTTCTTGGAACAGCAAAGAGGTCAATCTAACTGGAAAAGAATGGATAATGATTTAGAGCAAAGTAGAAAATGGAAACAGATCATGTATAGAATTTTAGCATGTTACAGGCACTTTGCCATTTTCCCAGAGACATTATAGCATTTTTTTTTTTACTTATTTTTTTTAATTTTTCTTCACCAGTCCCCCAGGGAGCAGAGGTTTACTTGTTATTAAAGTAAAACACATATACAAAAAATTAAATAGTCATACTCATAGTAATAAGTTTGCATATTACTATATATACTTGAGTAACCAGTATCCATATCAAAATAGAATATCATTACCACTATTCCATAACCTCTACTCAAATCACATTTGCCTCACTCTATGTCCCTAAGAGTAAAAAAAAAAAAAAAAAAAAAATCCTGATTTCTAACATGATAGATTTGAGAATAAATGCAAGCAAGTATAATATAGACATATCTAAATATAATACAGGTACATGAAACCACACAATGTATACTTTTGGGCCTCTGACTTCTTTAGCCAGACTTCATGGAAAGGTCTTCAAGAATATGTCTTAATTTTGATTTGCATTTCACTAATACTAATCTAATCACTAGTTACTACAGAAATGCATATGAAGACTACAATGAAGTATCACCTCACAAGCAAAATAAACATCATCAAAAAATCTACAACTAATGCTGGAGAGGGGATGGATAGAAGGGAACCCTCCTACACTGTTGTGGGGAATGTAAACTGGTATAGTCACTGTGGAGAACAGTATGGAATTTCCTTTAAAAATGAAAATAGAACTACCACATGACCTAGCAATACCACTCTGGGCATATACCCAGAGAAAATCACAATTTGAAAAGATAAATGTATGCTAATGTTCAAGGCAACACTGTTTACAATACTCATTACATGGAAGTAACCTGAATATCCATCAGTGGAGAGATGTATGAAGAAGATGTAATACATATATGCAATGAACTACTATTCAGCCATAAAAAAAGAACAAAATAATGTATTTGAAGCAACGTGAATGGACCTAGAGATCATCATACTGAGTGAAGTAAGTCAGACAACAAAAAGAAAAGCAGCATATGATATCGCTTATACTTGGAATCTGAAAAAAAAAAAGTATAAACAAACTTATTTATAAAGCAGAAGTGGAGTCAAAGATGTAGAAAACAAACTTAAGGTCATTCATCCTGAGATAAGTTGAGTGGAGAGATAAGATGAGTCAGGAGATTTGGATTGACACATACCCACTGCTGGGCTTCTCTGATGGCTCAGATGGTAAAGAGTGTGCCTGAGATGCAGGAGACCTGAGTTCAGTCCCTGGGTTGGGAAGACTCCCTGAAGAAGGGAATGGTCACTCACTCCACTATTCTTGCTTGGAAAGTTCCATGGACAGAGGTGCACTACAGTCCATGAGATGGCAAAGAACTGGACATGACTGAGTAACTAACAATTTCACTCTCATACACGCTACTATATAATGTGTTCATTTCACATGCTAGCAAGGTAATGCTCCACATCCCTCAAAGATAGGCTTCAACAATACATGAACTAATAAATTCCAAATGTACAAGCTGGATTTAGAAAAGGTAGAGGAACCAGATATCAAATTGCCAACATCCACTGGATCATAGAAAAGGCAAGGGAATTCCAGAAAAAAAGTCTACATCTGCTTCATTGATTACACTAAATAAAGCCTTTGATTGTGTGGATCACAACAAACTGTGGAAAATTCTTAAAGACATGGGAATACCAGACCACTTTACTTGCCTTCTGAGAAACCAGTATGCAGGTCAAGAAGCACCAGGCTGTATATTATCACCCTGCTTATTTAATTTATATGCAGAGTATATCATGCAAAATGCCAGGCTGGATGAATCACAAGCTGGAATCAAGATTACTGAGAGAATAGTAGTGGTGAAAGTGGGCACCCTTGCCTTGTTCCTGACTTTAGGGGAAATGCTTTAAATTTTTCACCATTGAGGATAATGTTTGCTGTGGGTTTGTCATATATAGCTTTTATTATGTTGAGGTATGTTCCTTCTATTCCTGCTTTCTGTGAGACAGAATAAGAGACACAGATGCATAGAACAGTCTTATGGACTCTGAGGGAGAAGGTGAGGGTGGGACATTCTGAGAGAATAGCACTGAAACATGTATATTATCATATGTGAAACAGAACACCATTCCAGGTTCGATGCATGAGACAAACGCTCAGGGCTGGGGCAATGGGATGATCCAGAGGGATGGGATGGGGAGGGAGATGGGAGGGGGGTTCAGGATGGGGAACACATGTAAACCCATGACTGATTCATGTCAATGTATGGCAAAAATCACTACAATATTGTAAAGTAATTAGCCCCCAACTGAAATAAATAAATCTATTTTTAAAAAAGATTACTGAGAGAAATATCAATAATTTTAGATAAGCAGATGACAACACCCTTATGGCAGAAATTGGAGAGGAACAAAAGAGTCTTTTGATGAAGGTGAAAGAGGAGAATGAAACAGCTGGCTTAAAACTCAACATTCAAAAAACTAAGATCATGGCATCCAGTCCCATCACTTCATGGAAAATAGATGGGGAAAAACTAGGAAGAAAAAAAAAGTGGCAAACTTTATTTTCTTGAGCTCCAAAATCACTGTGGACTGTGACTTCAGCCGTGAAATTAAAAAACGCTTTCTCCTTGGAAGAAAAGCAATGCAAACCTAGACAGCATATTAAAAAACAGAGACATCACTTTGCTGACAAATATCTGTATAGTCAAGGCTTTGGTTTTTTCAGTAGTCATATATGGATGTGAGAGTTGGACCATAAAGAAGGCTGAGTGGCAATAAAATTGATTCTTTTGCATCATGGTTCTGGAGAAGTCTCTGGAGAGTCCCTTGGACAGCAAGGAAATCAAAACAGTCAATCCTAAAGGAAATCAGTCCTGAATATTCATTGGAAGAACTGATGCTGAAGCTGAAGCTCCATTACTTTGGCCATTTGATGGGAAGAGCTGACTCATTGCAAAATACTTTGAGTCTAAGATAGATTGAGGGCATGATGAGAAGGGGGTAACAGAGGACGAGATGGTTGGATGGCATCATTGACTCAACGGACATGAGTTTGAGCAAGATCTGGGAGACAGTGAAAGACAAGGAAGCCTGGCATGCTGTAGCCCATGTGGTATCAAAGTGTTGGACATAACTCTGTGACTGAACAAGAACTATATATAAAATGGGTAACTTCTAAGAACTTGCTGTATAGCACAGGGAACTCTACTCAATATTCTGTAATGGTCTATATGGGAAGATAATCTTAAAAAAATAAATAAAAGACTGAATATATTTATACATGTAACTGATTCTCTTTGCTATGCATCTAAAATTAATGCAACATTTTAAATAAACTATCGTAGTAAAGAATCCTCTTGTCAATACAGGAAATATAAGATAAGTGGGTTTGATCCATGGGCATGGATGATCCCCTGCAGTAGGGAATGACTATCCACTCCAGTATTCTTGCCTGGAAAATTCCATGGACAGAGGAGCCTGGATGTCTATAGTCCATAGAGCTGCAAAGAGTCAGATATAACTAAGTGACTGAGCACACATCAATTATTTTTTTTTTTTAAAGAAAATGTCTCAGGAAAACAGTAAAAGTTTCTATGGATAACAAAAATATTCTACCCCTAATAGTGGTGCTGCTGAAATGATAATATGTATACATCTGCTAAAATTCATAGAATTATACACCTGAGAAGTGTGGATTTTAACACATATAAACTATATGTTAACAAACCTAACTTTAAAAAAATGCACTTTACTATTGGGAGATCATTAAGCTTTATGAATTCAGTAGCAGGACTGATTTTTATACTTATGTTTTACTATTAATGTGGGTGAACCACTTCCCTTTTGTCAACCATATTCTGTATTTTGAAGCTATTTCAGGTTATCTTTCACTTCATTTCATTTTAAACTCTGGAACAGTTTTTTTTTTCTATTTAGAACATTTTGCTCCATGATAATGGATAGACAAGTTGGCCTAACCCACCCAGCTGCATTTTAATACATAAAGGTGACAAGTAAAACCATTTTACCTAGAACAGCTATGATCATGGCCAGCCATGAAATTAATCTGTCCAGTACCCGAATAGATTTTCAAGTTGCACTATTTTCTTTAATAAAACATAGATTAACCTGAAGATTTAGCCAATTCTTAATCATTTTGTGAACTCATCAGTCTGTTTATGTTGTTCTTCCCCACAATTTGCAGTTGCTTTCCATTGATTTTGACTTGAGAAATTTGACCAAGATTTTGTGTTTTGTTTTTTGCAAAAAATAGAATATTGAATCTTTGGTTAAGATGCTGAAATATTAGGCCTGCATGACTGAAGTACTGCAGAAAAATAAAAATCAATTCAGTTGTAGAATCTATTAATAAATAAATTTAAATGTAATTCAATTTCATAAAAGTGTTATGCATAAAATTACCCCAAAGAATCATAAATAGATATTGCTTGTGATTTTGATTAATGAATAATTAAGAAAGTATATTTTTGAGATCCTAGTTCTTTAATTTGTGTTGGGAATTTAAATACTCATTTTCCTTTATTGGCAAGCCTCTATAGCAATGGATTTAAAAGCCTCTATAGCAGTGGTTTAAAAAGGAAAAAAAAAGTGCAATTGCCAATTGCTATTTTGTGTGGAAGGCAAAAAAGTTTAAATTAAATTTTTCTTTTATTCAACAAGCACAATTTAAATTTATACTCTGCACAAAATGCTGTGCTGGCGAGGATGAGTAAAACTTCTGCCCTCCCATAGGATGCATCTAGTGGGATTGACTGATAAGTAAGTCACTATACAAATTGAAATTCGATATGCTGTAGGAGTGCAGAAGATGGAACAATCAATCCTGACTTGTGGGATAAGAGACTTTTCAGTTAGATCTTAAAAAAATGAGTGGGTTCTCAAATAGGGGAGGTAGAGAAAACATTCCAAATGGTGGTAAAACTAAAAAGATAAGAACTAATCAAATTTCAGGGAAAGAAAAATAATATACTGTGACATATGAAATATGTCACAGTATAAGAAAAGCTTTGTGTATATAGCAAATTTAGTCCATAACACGGAAGGCAATTAAACCTCTTAAAGAACCTGCCCACCAGTGCAGGAGATAAGAGATGTGGGTTCAATTCCTTTGTCAGGAAGATACCCTGGAGGAGGGTATGGCAACCCACTCCAGTACTCTTGGCTAGAGAATCTCATGGACAGAGGAGCCTTCAGGCTACAGTCCATAGGGTAGCAAAGAGTCAAACACGACTGAAGTGACCTAGCACTCAGAAGGAAAATAAATATTCAGTACTCATAGTTAGCTACTCTTCTACTTGTGATCATCTGTTCTATGTCTGTCTTTTCCAGTAAGTTCTAATTTAATGAGGGAAGGAGCAGTTTTTATATCACCAGAACTAAGCACAGAACTTTGCATGTACTTGAAAGCTAATGAATATTACTTAAGTGAATGAGTTAAGGTCATACTAAGGCTTTTCATATTTATTGTATTTTGCAAATGAAACATCAAACTGCATAGAAATAAATTTTTAAAAAAATGAAGAAAGAAGTGAAATAACCCAAGTCTTGCTTCAAAAATATCACATAAGGCTTGCAAAATGGATTGTATAAGATTCAGGAGAAACTGGAGATGGGATATCAAGAAAATATTCAGTCCAGTTCAGTTAAGTCCCTCAGTCATTTCTGACCCTTTGCAACCCCATGGACTGCAGCACGCCAGTCTTCCTGTCCATCACCAACTTATGGAGCTTACTCAAACTCATGTCAATTGCGTTGGTGATGCCATCCAACCATCTCATCATCTGTCATCCCCTTCTCCTCTCTCCATCAATCTTTCCCAGCATCAGGGTCTTTTCAAATGAGTCAGCTCTTCTCATTAGGTGGCCAAAGTATTGGAGTTTCAGCTTCAAAATCAGTCCTTCCAAACAATATTCAGGACTGATTTCCCTTAGGATTGACTGGTTGGATCTCCTTGCAGTCCAGGGGACTCTCAAGAGTCTTCTCCAACATCACAGTTCAAAAGCATCAATTCTTCAGTACTCAGCTTTCTTTATAGTCCAACTTTCACATCAATACATGACTACTGGAGAAACCAGCGCTTTGACTAGATGGACTTTTGTTGGTAAAGTAATGTCCTGCTTTTTAATATGCTGTCTAGGATGGTCATACATTTCTACCAAGGAGCAAAATTCTTTTAATTTCATGGCTGCAGTAACCATCTGCAGTGATTTTGGAGCCCAAGAAAACAAAATCTGTCACTGTTTTCATTGTTTCTCCATCTATTTGCCATCAAATGATGGGACCAGATACCATGATCTTAGTTTTCTGAATGTTGAGTTTCAAGCCAAGCTTTTCACTCTCCTCTTTCGCTTTCATCAATAGGCCCTTTAGTTCTTCACTTTCTGCCATAAGGGTGGTGTCATCTGCATATCTGAGGTTATTGATATTTATCCCAGCAATCTTGATTTCAGCTTGTGTTTCAGCTGCCTGACACTTCTCATAATGTATTCTGTATGTAAGTTAAATAAGCAGAGTGACAACATATAGCCTTGACATAGTCCTTTCCTGATTTGGAACCAGTCTGTTGTCCCATACCCAGTTCTAACTGTTGCTTCTTGACCTGCATACAGACTTCTCAGAAGACAGGTGAGGTTGTTTGGTAATCCCATCTCTTTAAGAATTTTCAACAATTTGTTGTGATCCACACAGTCAAAGGCTTTGACCTAGCCAATAAAACAAAAGTAGACGGTTGTCTGGAACTCTCTTTCTTTTTTGATGATCTAACGGATGTTAGCAATTTGATCTCTGGTTTCTCTGACTTTTCTAAACCCAGCTTGAATATCTGAAAGTTCACAGTTCACGTACTGTCGAAGTATGTGAGATGAAAATTGAGAAGACCATATGATTTAAAGATTAAAATATAAGAATAATTAATAGAATTTGAAATGTAATTAGATGTGAGTGAGAGGTATACATCAATAGTGACTCCAAGAGTAACATTAATTGATGACAGAAATAAAATGAAATTGACACTCTTAATAAATATAAATTTCATTTTTATAAGTCTTTCCTAAGCACTTTATCTTTACATATTACAGCCCTGCAGTGCCAGTTGGAGGGAATGACACCCCAGTAAATAGTACGATGAACTTGATATCTCTTTATATCAATGGTGCTTGAAGTATAATCCTTGGTCTTTCAAATATTTCCCTCAAAATTTATTAGAAATGCAAATTATCAGGACTCAGCTCAGATTTACTAAGTTAAAAACTCTATGGATGGGTTTTAATTTGTGTTTTAATAATCTCTGACAATAATTCTAGTATATGCTCAAGTCAGAAAATCACTGCTTCATAGGATTCTATGTACTTCTCCCCTGAAAGTTTGTAATTAGTTCAGAGAATGGCCCATCTCAAGACATCAGGTTCTTTAACATCTCTGTGCTTGAGAAGATAAAATAATGTTCATGGTAAAAATAATAATATCAATTTTAAAACCTAAAAGGGCCATTAACAATGCAAAATGAAAGTACAACAATTCCGCATATTTTTGTATGTAACATTATTCTAAGCAAAGGTTAAAACAGGCTTAAAACATATAGTATCATACTTACCAGAATTACTAGCAAATTCCAATATTTTATCCCAATGTTTTATTGCTAATCAGATTTGCTGAACTTAGTGTCCAACATCATACAATTTTTTTTTAATCACCCTAATGATTCTCAAGCACAGAGATGTTAAAGAACCTGATGTCTTGAGATGGGCCATTCTCTGAACTAATTACAAACTTCCTAGACTAGTTTTGGTTGTTATTGATATTAATATTTGAAGACTATTATCATTCTTTCAGATCTGTTACTTTCAATTTTTCTCTAACATTTTAGTTTAATTGTATTTTAGATGACAAAATTTAGCATACTTTGTTTTCCTAAATGAGAGGCTGTTCTCTAACTTGTGAATATAAGCCATTTATATTTATTAAGATTGCTAATGCAGTTGTACTAATCTGAATGCTCTTTTACTTTATATTTACAGTACTTTTTAAAAATTTTATTCTTTTTATTCCTTTTCACATTTCTATTGGATCAGTCATATTTCTTTTCTTTTCCAATGACTTTTAGTTAGTTTTATTTTTAAAGAGCTTTATTCAGTTATGATTGATATGCATTAACTACACATTTTTAAATGCAATTTTATACATGTGGCATTTATATGTGCAGGAAATAATTACAAAAATCAAAATAGCAAGCATATTTATCACACTCAAAATTTCCTCATGCCCCAGGTTAGCCCTTCCATCCAGATCCTTTCCACTTTAATTCATTCACAGAAAACCACAAATCTGTTTTCAATCACTATAAATTAATACTGATTTTATGGAATTTTAGAAATATGGAATTATCTAGAACATGCTTTCTTTCTTTCTTTTTCTGTCTTGCTTCTGAATTCTTTCATTCATTGTAGTTACTTTCAGATTCAAACATGTTATTGCATTTATCAATAACTTTTTATTTTCTGAGTAACACTCCACTGTATGGGGTGATGACCCTGATGCTGGGAAAGATTGAAGGCAGGTGGGAAGGGGATGACAGAGGATAGGATCGTTGGGTGGCATCACCAACTCAATGGACAGAAATTTGAGCAAGCTCGAGGAGATGGTGGGTGTCTCAAAGTGTCAGACACGAATGAGTGACTGAACAACAACCCCATGGTTGTATGGTATTTATGGCAATGTATTTATTTGTTCATGTTGACATTTAAATTACTTGCATTTTTGTCTATTTACAAATTTTTGTAGAAAGCTTCCCTGGTAGCTCAGATGGTAAAGCGTCTGCCTACAATGCAGGAGACCCAGGTTCGATCCCTAGGTCAGGAAGATGCCCTGGAGAAGGAAATGACAACCCACTCTAGTATTCTTGCCTGGAAAATCCCATGGACCGAGGAGCCTGGTGGGCTACAGTCCATGGGGTTGCAAAGAATCAAACACGTCTGAGCAATTTCTCTTCACTCACTTTATATTGGTTAAAAACAGGAGTAGAATGGATGGATCCTATGACAAATGCTTGTATAAATTGTGAAGAAATTGCAAAACATTTTAAAAGCTAACTATACTAATTTACCATACTTTTATAGTAGATTCAGAGTTTTAGTCATTTCATGTCCTGGTAATTCTTTTTAATTTTAATTGTTCTAATAGGTGCATAATGGTATCATAACGTGTTTTTTAACTGGGCATCACTTCACTTCTTTCTGTAGATCTGATTTTTGACTTATACACTTTTTTCTCTAAAGAAATTCTTTCAAATTTCTAGGAAGGAAGGCTTACTGGCAACAAATTCTCTCAGTTTTTGTGAGAGGAAATCTTTATTTTCCACTTTGATTTTGAAGGATAGCTTCACAGGGCATAGAATTCTAGGTTAGTGTATTTTTATTTTCATTTTGTTTTTTCTCTGAACAACTTAAATATTTCACTCCTCTCTGCTCTTACTTGCATGATTTCTGAGAAGTCAGATGCAATTCTTATTTCAGGTGTAACTTTTATGGGCTTATGTTACTTGGTAGTCTCTGAGCTTCCTCAATCTGTTATTTAATGTTGAAAATAAATTTGGGTGAAATTCTCACTAATGTTTCAAATATTTCTGCTGATCTTTTGTCTTCTTCTTCTAGTAGTCTCACTATATTGTATATATTGTACCTTTAGATGTCTGACGGTCCTTGGATATTGTATTTGATTTGCTTTTAATTTGCTGCCGTTTTTATCTTTGCTTTTCAGTTTTTAATATTTCTTTGAAATTTCCTCAAGCTCAGAGCCTTTCCTTAGCTCTGTTCAGTCTGCTAGTAAGTCTGTCAAGGGTATCGATAGCTTCTGTTAGTGTTTTTGATCTCTAGATCTCTAGTATTAATTTTTGCTCTTTCCTTGGATTTTCCATTTCTCTGCTTATATTTTACATCTGTTTGTACATGCTGTCTACTTTATCCATTCAAGATCTTAGCATATTAATCATGTTTTAAATTTCTGAAATTCTAATATTCCTGCTATGTCTCATTCTGATATTTTCTCTATCTCTTCAATTTTTCTATTTTTCTTTTTGTAAATATCTGTTGATGGTCAGACACGATGTATTGGATGAAAGGAACTGCTATAGTAGGTCTTTAGTAATCTTCTGAGTAGTAGGGGAAGAAGAATCATTCTACAGTTATATCATTGGGTCTCAGTCTTCTGGTGAGCCTGAGCCTGTGGACTTGATCTAAGTAAGTGTTTCTCAGTTTTTTTTTTCCTCCATTCTTATGGGGAACAGGATTGATATATTGCACTTGAGTTTAGTATTTTCCTTCTCCCATATTAATAATAATAATAACAGAATAAAAAATAGAATCAGCTGGAGTTGAGTATTTTTCTTCCCTTGTGTCACTTAGGCTCTGATAATACTCCAACAGGTTAACATAGGTATAGTGATAGTATAGTTACCTAGTTTCCTTGAGGTCAGATCTTGTTAAGAAGAACAGAGTGCTTTAAACTAATGCTTAAAATCATTAGTTTTCCTCTCTCCATGCTGGAAGCACAAAGGGATTTTCCTCTATTTACTGTGGCAACTGATCAAGCTCCTGGAGGTAAATCTCACAATATTGTAGGGTTCCACCTATGAACTGGTTCTTCTGGAGTTTTTTAATTCTCAGATTTGTCCACTCTGAGCCTTTAGTAACTTGTCAATTATACTTCATATTACTGTACTCCACCACTGGTTCCTGAGACAGTTTCTGTTCGTGAGTTCACTCCTGTAAACTATAACTCACTTTTTATTCTGTCAGTCTAACTAAATGTTTTTCAGCTTTGCTCACATTATTTTGTTAGATTTATACTTAAATATTCAACTTTTGTACTACTAAATGTTTTTTAAACTTCAAATATCATTGTTTATTTCTAGTATATAAAAAAGCAATCAAGTAAAATAAAGCAATCAAACTAAAATTTTATATATCAAACTTTAATGCTTTGATTTTTCATTCTTGTATATTAATTCTAAGAGATATTTTTAAGCTATACATTTTTAAAGCTTTCTACAAAGACAGTTAAGTCAACTGTGAGTAGCAATAGTTTTACTTCTTTCTTTTGTGGAAAAAAAAAAATGGAGAGCTAAGAAAATGCTCTAAAATGAAACTAAGAGGTCATTAAGGAAATGTGACTTATACATGTCTCAGTCTGGATGGAATCTGATCTTTGTCCACTTTTTGTCTTAGCCAAGACATCCACAACATCTGCCAGAAATGCAAGATACTTATTGGAAAATTTCCCTAAAATAACTTGTTTTCTATTGTCTTGATGCTAGTTATCCTTTGACATCATATGGTGTCAGAATGAGAATCCAAAGTGACTCACTTCTACCTCAGCACTGCTGCAGATGGCACTGTCAATAGGCAGCCATCAATCAAAACTCTGACTTCTTTAAGACTTACAAGTCCTACTCCTGTAAATTTCTATTGCACTGTCAAGAACTTGAAAATTTGTTGGTTCACTTGCAGATCATTTGAGACTCCTAAAGTTGAGCTATTTCAAATCCTCAAAGGTGATGCTGTGAAAGTGCTGCACTCGATATGCCAGCAAATTTGGAAAACTCAGCAGTGGCCACAGGACTGGAAGAGGTCAGTCTTCGTTCCAATCCCAAAGAAAGGCAATGCCAAATAATGCTCAAACTACCGCACAATTGCACTCATCTCACATGCTAGTAAAGTAATGCTCAAAATTCTCCAAGCCAGGCTTCAGCAATACGTGAACCGTGAACTTCCAGATGTTCAAGCTGGTTTTAGAAAAGGCAGAGGAACCAGAGATCAAATTGGCAATATCCGCTGGATCATCGAAAAAGCAAGCGAGTTCCAGAAAAACATCTATTTCTGCTTTATTGACTATGCCAAAGCCTTTGACTGTGTGGATCACAATAAACTGTGGAAAATTCTGAAAGAGATAGGAATACCAGACCATCTGACCTGTCTCTTGAGAAACCTGTATGCAGGTCAGGAAGCAACAGTCAGAACTGGACATGGAACAACAGACTGGTTCCAAATAGGAAAAGGAGTACGTCAAGGCTGTATATTGTCACCCTGCTTATTTAACTTATATGCAGAGTACATCATGAGAAACGCTGGGCTGGAAGAAACACAAGCTGGAATGAAGATTGCCAGGAGAAATATCAATAACCTCAGATATGCGGATGACACCACCCTTATGGCAGAAAGTGAAGAAGAACTAAAGAGCCTCTTGATGAAGGTGAAGGAGGAGAGTGAAAAAGTTGGCTTAAAGCTCAACGTTCAGAAAACTAAGATCATGGCATCTGGTCCCATCACTCCATGGGAAATAGATGGGCAAACAGTGAAAACAGTGTCAGACTTTACTTTTTTGGGCTCCAGAATCACTGCTGATGGTGACTGCAGCCATGAAATTAAAAGACGCTTACTACTTGGAAGGAAGGTTATGGCCAACCTAGATAGCATGTTTAAAAGCAGAGACATTACTTTGCCAACAAAAGTCCGTCTAGTCAAGACTATGGTTTTTCCAGTGGTCATGTATGGATGTGAGAGTTGGACGGTGAAGAAAGCTGAGCGCCGCAGAATTGATGCTTTTGAACTGTGGTGTTGGAGAAGACTCTTGAGAGTTTCTTGGACTGCAAGGAGATCCAATCAATCCATCCTAAAAGAGATCAATCCTGGGTGTTCATTGGAAGGTCTGATGTTGAAGCTGAAGCTCCAATACTTTGGCCACCTCATGCGAAGGGTTGACTCATTGGAAAAGACCCTGATGCTGGGTAGGATTGGGGGCGGGAAGAGAAGGGGACGACAGAGGATGAGATGGTTGGATGGCATCACCGACTCGATGAACATGGGTTTGGGTAGACTCCGGGAGTTGGTGACGGACAGAGAGGCCTGGCGTGCTGCAATTCATGGGGTCGCAGAGAGTCGGACACGACTGAGCGACTGAACTGAACTGAAAGTAATCTACTTGCACACTCAAGTGGAACAAAACTGCTGTAGGAAAAGATAACAACAATAATAAACATATTTTGATCAGTATTTTGAGCCTTCTAAATGTAATAATAAATTGCTTCCATCAGTGAAACTAAATCACAATTATATTAAAATATTTCCAAATCAGAAAAATCCCCTCAAGCTCTGAGGACTCTCTCCCTTTGGTTCCCTCTGCTCCATCCTGTTCCTCTGAATATCCACTGCAGTGTTCTCTTCCTTGCTATTCATTTGTTTTTGAATTTCCTTTTATAGCACCAATATTTTAAATACTTATTCTAATGCATAATTGTCCCTTGCTTCCCCCTGAATACCAAACTCCATAGATGCTCAAGTCCTTTATATAAAATGGCACAGTGTTTACATATAACAAAAGCACATCCTCCTTATACTTTAAATCATCTATAAATTACTTATAGTACTTAATACAATATAAATGCTTATAAATTGCTATAAATACAAATGTAAGTATTATGCAAACTTTTACCAGCATGCAGCAAATTCGTGTTTTGCTTTTAGAAACTTTCTAAAATTGTTTCTCCAAATATTTTTGATCTGTAGTTGGTTAAATTCATGGAGGTGGTACCAGTGGATAATGTGGGCTTAATGAATATATTGCCCCATTTCTCTCTCTCTCAGTGATTCTCTGAAGATTATTAGGTATGAAAATAATGTTATAGAAATGAGAACATACTCGCTGTTTCCAGGAGCTAAGGAGGAGGGGAAGGTGAAAGGATAGTAGATTTGGCTATAACAAGGTGACATAAGGAATCCTTGTGGTGATGGGAATGTCCCATTCCTTGGCAACATCAATATATATGCTGTTGCTGTGCTGTGCTCATTCAGCTATGTCTGACTCTTCAAAAACCCATCTTTGCAATGGACTGTAGCCCACTAGGTTCCTCTGTCCATGGAATTTTCCAGGCAAGAATAGTAGAATAGGTTGCCGTTTCCTTCTCAAAGGTAACTTCCTGACCCAGGGATCAAACCCATGTCTGCTGCATCTCTTGCATTGGCAGGCAGATTCTTTACCACTGAGCAACCTTGGAAGCCTTTATCTATCTATCTACAGATAGATAAATATATGAACTTGAAAATATTTAAGAACTTGAAAATCCATTGGCTCTTTTGGGACTCATTTGAAACTCCTAAATTAGTCTGTTTGCACACTCACTCATTTGAAGACAGGGTTTTTTAAAATGAAATGTATTCTTGAGGTTCACTAAGCAACATTCTAACAGAACAGAGGCATCTCACTTAAGTTAAAAAATCCTAGAAGAAAGATCATGATGAATTTTTCCTTCCTGCTACTAAAGGTTGTTGCTGAGCCATGAAAGATGCCGGGATTCTTGGCCTCTGGAGGAGAGGAATTCAATCCAGGGTCAGTGACTAGGCTTGATTGCTCAGAGCTTTGGGGTAATAAAGTTTTATTAAAGTATAAAAGAGATAGAGAAAGCTTCTGACATAGACATCAAAAGGGGGCAGAAAGAGTGACCCCCTGCTAGTCTTGAGCTGGATGTTATATAGCTACTAGCAAGCACTAACTAGAGAAAGGAAATGTCTCAAAACTGAGAGAGTGGCACCAGGCGCCTCACCCACAACATGCATTTTGAGATAACATTGGCACAAGGTGAGTCATCCAGGGCCATAAAACGATTGACATGAATCTTGAAGAAAGGTAGGTTTCCAAGGAAATATATAGTTTCATTAACATAGATTAGGAGAACAATGTATGAGTAAAACATACTGGTTTGTTGAATCCTTATAGGTTCTGAGTCTTAAGCAGAACTGACTTGAAGAAAGACAGAGTATAAGGTAAATACATAGCTCATTAACATAGCTTAAGAAAAACATTTCCATAAGAAAAACGCATTGGTTAACTCAAGGTTTGAGAAAAGTTAAGTTCAGATGGAATCAGGTGTCATCATGGCAACACAGAATTTTAAGAGAAACCTCTTTTTAATTTTGTACAGAGAAGGGGAAAAAAAAAAGAAAAAAAATCTGACACTTGTAGTTTGCTTCCTCCTGACACTTAAGAGAGATAAAAAATTGTCTAACGCTTGCAGCCTATTTCCTCCATTTGGAGACCCCTAGCCTTCCTTCCTGTTACCCTCTCACTACTCTCATACACTGACACAATATCCATTCACAATTTATTTTCCCATGTTACCAACCTAGGTCTCATTTAGTGTACCCCTATCATTTCTATTTCTGAAATACAAAAGTACTTATCTGCCTCATAATTTCTAGGGGAAAAAAATTCCTCAGAGGATTTTGTTTGGGGGGTTATGCATACATTCATTATCACTAAAGACTAATTGAATTCCCATTTTTTAATCACTGTGTTTGGGTCCGTCGCTCAGTCGTATCTGACTCTTTGCAACCCCATGGACGGTAGACCACCAGTCTCTGTCCATGGCATTTTTCAGGCAGGAATACTGGAGTGGGTTGCCATTTCCATCTCCAGGAGATCTCCTTCATCCAGGAATCGAACCTGGGTCACCTACATTGCAGGCAGATTCTTTACCATCTGAGCCATAACAGAAGCCCTTTTATCACTGGTCAATAGATTTTTTTTTTGAACAATAAAAATTAGGAAGCAACTAATAAATGAAAGTCAAGAGGCTTTTAAACCCATCTTAGTTCTGTAAAATGTGTATGTATGTGTGTGCATGTATATATGTGTATATTTATATATATTCATACATTCATTTGAATATATATATATATATTTTTCCCCCTAAAGATTTTATTTTTTTTTAATTTTCCCTAAAGGTTTTAAATCTTCTAAAAATTGAATAGGTAACTTCTAGCTACTTTTCTTCTCAGATAGAAAATCAGAGATGAAAATCATCAAGCATGAATTCTATACATGGTTGCTGCTCAGTTGCTCAGTCATGTCCAACTATTTGCAACCTCATGGACTGCAGCATGCCAGGCTTCCCTGTCCTTCACTATCTCTCAGAGTTTGCTCAAACTCATGTCCACTGAGTCAATGATGCCATCCAATCATATTATCCTCTGTCGCCCCCTTCTCCTCCTGCCCTCAACCTTTCCCATCCTCAAGGTCTTTTCAAATGAGTCAGCTCTTTGCATCAGGTGGCCAAAATATTGGAGCTTCAGCTTCAGCATCAGCTTCAGCTTCCAATGAATATTAAGGGTTGATTTCCTTTAGGATGGACTGGTTAGACCTCCCTGCAGTCCAAGGGACTCTCAAGGATCTTCTCCAGCACCAGTTCAAAAGCATCAATTCTTTGTCTCTCAGCCTTCTTTATGGTCCAACTCTCACATCCATATATACATAACTACTGGAAAAAAACAAAGTTTTGACTAGATGGATGTTTGTCAGTGAAATGATCTCTCTGATTTTTAATACAGTCTATGTTTTTCATTAGCTTTTCTTTCAATGAACAAATGTCTTTTAATTTCATGGCTTCAGTCACTGCCCACGGTGATTTTGGAACCCCAACAATAAAGTTTTCCACTTTTTCCATTTTTCCCCCATCTATTTTGATGAAGTAATGGGGCTGTATACCTTGTTCCCCAACCAGGAATCACAGTCACTGCCCCTGCATTGAGAGCACTGAGTCTTATCCACTGGACCACCAGGGGAGTTCCTTCTACACATGTGGCTTGAGCCAAACTGAGATTTAAATATATCTGACCACTCCATATCAACATCAGATCATTTTTAAGAGAATATCTATTTTCCACTTAAAGATAAATCTAAGTCGAATTTGAGCCAAAGATACTGTATGAAAATTTAACAAAAATCTCAGAAATTTATCACCCCTGCTCCCCACACACACACGCATATTGAAGAGATTGTCTCATTTGAACCACAAGAAAAAGGATGCAAATCACAGCCAAAGGAAGTGTTCTGGATAAAAACCTTCTCTTTGCCACAAAAAGAAGCACAGAAAAGTATTTTCCATTAACTCTATATAACTTCTTAATTGTAATATAAAAAATAAAATGTAATTTATAATTCATTAATACATATTTAAATATGTAAATACTCAAGTATCTAGATTCAATAATAAAATATTTTTAATGAGATTTTACTAGATTACAGAATAAAATATTCTGAATCTTAAACTTATATATAGGATCACTATGAATGTAAAAGTTTAGATTCCTATTTAACACAAACTTAGGTTCTAAATTCTGATAATTATACTAGATATTTCACATGCATAAATGTCTATCAGAATATTTACAATGCATACAGTATACAAGGCAGTTATTCATTATTATATTTGTTCTTTGCATTGTAAAATAACTATCATTTTTGGCACCTGCTCACTTATGCAAATTTAAGTCCTAACATTGTAGCAATAAAAATGTCTCCACCCAAGTCCAAGACAATGTACCATCGCCTCCGAGAAATACTGCCTTTACAATTTGCATGCACAGGGACATCTTAAGGGATATCATTGTTACCACAGTAGGAAAAGGCAGCCAGGATTCTTTACTACTAGTGAATATCAACTGGAGTGGATGGAGGAAAAGGACAAGAGAGACATGAACTCTTGAGAGAGAATAAGAAAGACTTTCAGAACATTGAGGCAAAAGTTTGATGGGAACTTAGTGTTGCACAAAGAGTAGTGATTCTAATTTTATTCAAACATATAGGATGGTAAGGCTACCCTCCTATGCATTTATATAGACAATCGTTATCTATACTTGGAAGAAGGATTTGTGTATTCATGCTAACACATGTATAATTTCAAAGGCAAATAGGTCTAATTTCATTAGACATATAATTTAATCTTTTTCAATCAATTTCTATTAAGATCTTCTTTTGAATTAATTATTAGGGTATATCAATTCAGTTCATGTGCTTAGACGTGTCTAACTCTTTGTGACACCATGGATTGCAGCACGCCAGGCCTCCCTGTCCATCACCAGCTCCTGGAATTTACTCAAACTCATGTCCATTGAGTCAGTGATGCCATCCAACCATCTCATCCTCTGTCGTCCCCTACTCTTCTTGCATTCAATCTTTCCCAGCATAAGAGTCTTTTCCAATGAGTCAGTACTTTTCACCAGGTGGCCAAAGTATTGTAGTTTCAGCTTCAACATCAGTCCGTCCAAACAATATTCAGGACGAATTTCCTTTAGGATGAACTGGTTGGATCTCCTTGCAGTCCAAGGGACTCTCAAGAGTCTTCTCCAACAGCACAGTTCAAAAGCATCAATTCTTTGGTACTCAGTTTTCTTTATAATCCAATTCTCACATCCATACATGACTACTGGGAAAACCATAGCCTTGACTACATGGACTTTTGCTGGCAAAGTAATGTCTCAGCTTTTTAATATGCTGCCTAGGTTTGTCATAACTTTTCTCCAAGGAGTAAGCGTCTTTTAGTTTCATGGCTGCAATTACTATCTGCAGTGATTTGGGAGCCCCCAAAAATAAAGTCTGTCACTGTTTCCACTGTTTCCCCATCTATTTGCCATGAAGTGATGGGACCAGATGCCATGATCTTAGTTTTCTGAGTGTTGACCTTTAAGCTAACTTTTTTCACTCTGCTCTTTAACTTTCATCAAGAGGATCTTTAGTTCTTCTTCACTTTCTGCCATACGGGTGGTGTCATCTGCATATCTAAGGTTATTGATATTTCTCCCGGCAATCTTGATTCCAGCTTGTGTTTCTTCCAGCCCAGCATTTCTCATGATGTACTCTGCATAGAAGTTAAAAAAGCACAGTGACAATATACAGCCTTGACGTACTCCTTTCCCTATTTGGAACCAGTCTGCTGTTCCAAGTCCAGTTCTAACTGTTGCTTCCTGACCTGCATACAGATTTCTCAAGAGTCAGGTCAGGTGGCCTGGTATCCCCATCTCTTTAAGAATTTTCAAGAGTTTGTTTGTGGTGATCCACAGTCAAAGGCTTTGACATAGTCAATGAAGCAGAAATAGATGTTTTTCTGGAGCTCTCTTGCTTTTTTGATAATTCAACAGATGTTGGCAATTTGATCTCTGGTTCCTCTGCCTCTTCTAAAACCAACCTGAACATCTGGAAGTTCATGGTTCATGTATTGCTGAAGCCTGGCTTGAATTTTAAGCATTACTTTACTAGCGTGTGAGATGAGTAAAATTGTGTGGTAGTTTGAGCATTCTTTGGTATTGCCTTTCTTTGGGATTGGAATGAAAACTGACCTTTTCCAATCCTGTGGCCGCTGCTGAGTTTTCCAAATTTTCTGGCATATTGAGTGCAGCACTTTCACAGCATCATCTTTTAGGCTTTGAAATAGTTCACCTGGATATATAAATTCATTTATATAGCTTAGGGTATATAAATGAAAACAAAACCTTGTGTTAGGGAGAATGAAATTTTCTTCTATCCTAACTCTGACTGGTCTAACTATTAAATTATCATGAGACAGACTAACAGAAGAAAATTAAAGACTAGGAGGCGGTCTTAAGCTGGCGGAGGAATAGGACAGGGAGACAACTTTCTCTCCCACAAATTCACCAAAAGAACATTTGGACGTCAAGCAAATACCGCAAAACAACTTGTGAATGCTGACAGAGGACATCAGACATACAGAAAGGCAGATTATAGCCTTCGAAAGGAGGTAGGACAAAATATAAAAGATAAAAAGATAGACAAAAGAGGTAGGGACGGAGATCCGTCCCAGGAAGGGAGTCTTAAAAAAGAGAGAAGTTTCCAAACACCAGGAAACACTCTCTCTGGCGGGTCGGTGGCGAGCCTTGGAATCGCAAAGGGTAAAATAACCAGGAGGAAAAATAAATAAATTATTAAACCCCGCAGTTTACGTACCTAGCAGCAATTGCCAGCGGGCGCGGGCATGCAGCCTAGACGTGCGCTTCCCCAGCTAGCAAGAGGAGACCGGGCAGGGAGGGGCGGGCCACATCGCTTTGGGTTAGGACTGAGCCTAAATGCCCCACAGGCAATCTGAGAGAACTAGATTGAGACAACAACCTAGACCATGGGATAGCTTTCCTGCGAAAAGCCCTAACCTAAGACACCGCCAGGCCGGCTCACAGAACAAAGGACTGAGCAGAGTAAACCAACCGCAGACTGGCCCATCCCCAGCAGGAGAGAGGAAGGGGAGGGCAGCGAGAGCTGGAAGCGTGGAATTGCGGCCCCAGAGAGGCATTTTGTACCAAACTGCAAACAGAGCTCGCTGCTAACCAGGACTGCTTGGAATTCTGGAGGGTCGACACCCACTGAGAGGGTCGCAGCCAGAGATCAGCTCCCCAGGGGAGAGCACGGCACGCCTGGGAAGCTGTGCCCATTGTACACCCAGAAAACCGAGTGGCTGGGTCGGGGGAAGGGAAAAAGGTGCAGCCCCCGACTGTGCTAACCAAAAACCTGATCACCGGTGCTGCTTGGACCTGGGAAGGGCACAAAACCAAGGCTCAACCAATCTGCGTCTTTGTGAAGTACCCGGGAATCAGAACCTGAGCGGCTTAGACCTGGGAAATATAGGCAACCCCAGGGGCCGCTTCAGACAGTTCCCGGCACTGCAACCTAGAGCCTGAGCAGTGTTGACTGGGAAAGCACACACGCCGTGAGCAGGGCAAACCCAGTGTGGCCAAAACATTGTGAGCACATGCCAGTGAGATTTGTTTGCAGTGTTCCTCCCTCCCCACAGCACGACTGAACAAGCGAGAGTAAAAAAAAAAAAAAAAGTTACCACCACCACCCCCCCTTGTGTCAGGGAAGAAATTAGACACTGAAGAGATCAGCAAACAGAAGAAGCTAAAAGAAACAGAAGAAATCGCTTTGGAAGTGACAGATGCAACAGATTAAAACCCTGGAATTAGCACCGACTACATAGGAAGGGGCCTAGAGACCTTGAGAAGTACAAGCTGGACCAAGGAACTATCTAAAAATGAACTGACCCCACACAGTCCATAACAGCTCCAGAGAAAGTTCAAGATATATTTTTACTAGTTTCATTTTTAAAATTTTTAAAAGTTTGTATTATTATTTTTGTTAATTTTTTAAAAATTTTATTTTATTTTTATTTTTAAGTTCCCTATTACTCCTTCAATTTTCATTTTTGTAACCTATTATAAACTTGCAAAAAAAAAAGACCTTATTTTTCTTGTTTTTATTTTTTTTCTTTACATTATTTTAAAAGTAAACTTCACATATATATATATTATAACTTTTGTGACTTTGGTGGAGGTTTTTTTTTTTCTGTTTTTTTTTCTTTTCTTTCTCCTTTTTTAATACAGTATTTTTGAGAACCTAAACTCTACTTTAGATTTTTAATCTTTGCTTTTTAGTATTTGTTATCAACATTGTGTCTTCAAGAACCCAATTTTCAGCACCCATTTTTACTTGAGAACGAGATCACTGGCTTGATTGCTCTCTCCCCCTTTTAGCTCTCCTTTTTCTCCACCAAGTTGCCTCCATCTCCCCACTCCCCCTTTTCTTCTCTACCCAACTCTCTGAATCTCTTTGTGTGTTCTGGGCTGTGGAGAACACTTAGAGAACTGATTACTGGCTGGATCTGTCTCTCCTCTTTTGAGTCCCCCTTTTCTCCTCCAGGCCACCTCTGTCTCCTTCCTCCCTCTTCTCTTCCCTGTGTAATTCCATGAACATCTCTGAGAGATCCAGATGGTGGAGAGCACATAGGGAAGTGATTACTGGCTAGCTTGCTCTCTCCCCTTTTTATTCCCCTCTTCTCTTCCTGGCCACCTCTATCTCCCTCCTCTCTCTTCTCTTCTCCAAGTAACTCTGTGAACCTCTTTGGGTGTCCCTCACTGAGGAGAAACCTTTCATCATTAACCTAGATGTTTTATCATCGGTGCTGTATAGATGGAGAAGTCTTGAGGCTACTGTAAGAATAAGACTGAAAACCAGAGACAGGAGACTTAAGTCCAAATCTTGAGAACACCAGAGAACTCCTGAAGCCAGGAAGCATTAAATGAGAGGAGCTCATCAAACACCTCCATACCTACACTGAAACCAAGCACCACCCAAGGGCCAACAAGTCCCAGAGTAAGATATACCATGCAAATTCTCCAGCAACACAAGAACATAGCCCTGAACTTCAACATACAGGCTGCTCAAAGTCACACCAAACCCACTGACATCTCAAAACTCATTACTGGACACTTCATTGCACTCCAGAGAGAAGAAATCAAGCTCCACCCACCAGAACACCCACACAAGCTTCCCCAACCAGGAAACCTTGAGAAGCAACCCGTCTAACCCCACCCACAGTGAGGAACCTCCACAATAAAGAGGAACCACAAACTGCCAGAAAACAGGCCACCCCAAACACAGCAATATAAACAAGATGAAAAGGCAGAGAAATACCCAGCAGGTAAAGGAACAGGATAAATGCCCTTCAAATCAAACAGAAGAGGAAGAGATAGGGAATCTACCTGATAAAGAATTCCCAATAATGATAGTGAAAATGATCCGAAATCTGGAAAACAAATTGGAGTTACAGATAAATAACCTGGAGACAAGGATCAAGAAGATGGAAGAAAGGTTTAACAAGGACTTAGAAGAAATAAAAAAGATTAATTATATAATGAATAATGCAATAAATGAGATCAAAAACACTCTGGAGGGAACCAACAGTAGAATAAGGGAGGCAGAATATAGGATAAGTGAGATAGAAGATAGAATGATAGAAATAAATGAAACAGCGAAGAAAAAAGGAAACAGAATTAAAAGAAATGAGGAGAACCTCAGAGACCTCTGGGACAATGTTAAACACACCAACATACGAATCATAGGAGTCCCAGAAGAAGATGACAAAAAGAATGACCATGAGAATATACTCAAGGAGATAATAGTTCAACACTTCCCTAAAGTTGGGAAGGAAATAATCACCCAAGTCCAAGAAATCCAGAGAGTCCCAAACAGGATAAACCCAAGGCGAAACACCCCAAGACACATAATAATCAAATTAGCAAAGATCAAACACAGAGAACAAATATTAAAAGCAGCAAGGGAAAAACAACAAATAACACACAAGGGGATTCCCGTAAGGATAACAGCTGATCTTTCAATAGAAACACTTCAGGCCAGAAGGGAATGGCAGGACATACTTAAAGTGATGAAAGAAAATAATCTACAGCCCAGATTACTGTATCCTGCAAGAATCTCATTCAAATACTAAGGAGAAATCAAAAGCTTTACAGACAAGCAAAAGCTCAGAGAATTCAGCACCACCAAACCAGCTCTCCAACAAATGCTAAAGGATCTTCTCTAGACAGGAAAGACAGAAAAGGTGTATAATCTCAAACCCAAAACAATAAAGTAAATGGCAACGGGATCATACTTATCAATAATTACCTTAAATGTAAATGGGTTGAATGTCTCAACCAAAAGAAAAAGACTGGCTGCATGGATACAAAAACAAGACCCCTATATATGTTGTCTACAAGAGACCCACCTCGAAACAAGGGACACATACAGACTGAAAGTGAAGGGCTGGAAAAAGATATTTCATGCAAATAGAGACCAAAAGAAAGCAGGAGTCGCAATAGTCATATCGATAAAATACACTTTAAAACAGGCAGTGAAAAGAGACAAAGATGGACACTACATAATGATCAAAGGATCAATCCAAGAAGAAGATATAACAATTATAAATATATATGTACCCAACATAGGAGCACCACAATATGTAAGGCAAATGCTAACAAATATGAAAGGGGAAATTAACAATAACACAATAATAGTGGGGGATTTTAATACCCCACTCAAATATGTGGACAGATCAACTAAACAGAAAATTAACAGGAAACACAAACTTTAAATTATACAATAGACCAGTTAGAGCTAATTGATATCTATAGGACATTTCACCCCAAAACAATGAATTTCACCTTTTTCTCAAGTGCACACAGAACCTTCTCCAGAATACATCACATCCTGGAACATAAATCTAGTCTTGGTAAATTCAAAAAAATTGAAATCATTCCAAGCATCTTTTCTGACCACAATGCAATAAGATTAGATATCAATTACAGGAGAAAAACAAATAAAAACTCCAACATATGGAGGTTAAACAGCACACTGCTGAATGACCAGCAAATCACAGAAGAAATAAAAAAAAGAAATCAAAATATGCATAGAAATGAACGAAAATGAAAACACAACAACCCAAAACCTATGGGACACGGTAAAAGCAGTGCTAACAGGAAGATTCATAACAATACAGGCTCACCACAAGAAACAAGAAAAAAGCCAAATAAATAACCTCACTCTACACCTAAAACATCTAGAAAAGGAAGAAATGAAGAACAGCAGTGTTAGTAGAAGGAAAGAAATCTTAAAAATTAGGGCAGAAATAAATGCAAAAGAAACAAAAGAGACCATAGCAAAAATCAACAAAGCCAAAAGCTGGTTCTTTGAGAAGATAAATAAAATTGACAAGCCATTAGCTAGACTCATCAAGAAACAAAAGGAGAAGAATCAAATCAACAAAACTAAAAAAGAAAACGGAGAGATCACAACAGACTACACAGAAATACAAAGGATCATAAGAGACTACTATCAGCAACTATATGCAAATAAAATGAACAACTTGGAAGAAATGGATAAATTCTTGGAAAAGTACGACTTTTCAAAACTGAACCAGGAAGAAATAGAAAATCTCAACAGATCCATCACAAGTACAGAAATTGAAACTGTAGTCAGAAATCTTCCAGCAAACAAAAGCCCAGGACCAGACAGCTTCACAGCTGAATTCTACCAAAAATTTAGAGAAGAGCTAACACCTATCCTACTCAAACTCTTCCAGAAAATTGCAGAGGAATGTAAACTTCCAAACTCATTCTATGAGGCCACCATCACCCTAACACCAAAACCTGACAAAGATGCTACAAAAAAACAAAACTACAGGCCAATAACATAGATGAACATAGATGAACATAGATGCAAAAATCCTTAACAAAATCCTAGCAAACAGACTCCAACAACATATTAAAAAGATCATACATCATGACCAATTGGGCTTTATCCCAGGGATGCAAGGATTCTTCAATATATGCAAATCAATCAATGTACTACACCACATAAACAAATTGAAAAATAAAAACCATATGATTATCTCAATAGATGCAGAGAAAGCCTTTGACTAAATTCAACATCCATTTATGGTAAAAACCCTCCAAAAAGCAGGAATAGAAGGAACATAACTCAACATAATAAAAGCTATATATGACAAACCCACGGCAAACATTATCCTAAATGGGGAAAAACTGAAAGCATTTCCCCTAAAATCAAGAACAAGACTATTGTGTCCACTGTCACCACTACTATTCAACATAGTTTTGGAAGTTTTGGCCACAGCAATCAGAGCTGAAAAAGAAATAAGAGGAATCCAGATTGGAAAAGAAGAGATAAAACTCTCACTGTTTGCAGATGACATGATCCTCTACATGGAAAACCCTAAAGACTCCACCAGAAAATTACTACAGCAAATCAACAAATATAGTAAAGTTGCAGGATATTAAATTAACACACAGAAATCCCTTTTATTCCTATACACCAACAACGAGAAGACAGAAAGATAAATTAAGGAAACAATTCCATTCACTATCGCAACGAAAAGAATAAAATACCTAGGAATATATCTACCTAAAGAAACAAAAGACCTATATATAGAAAACTATAAAACAGTGGTGAAAAAAATCAAAGAGGACACAAAAGATGGAGAAATATACCGTGTTCATGGATTGGAAGAATCAGTATAGTGAAAATGAGTATACTACCCAAAACAATCTATAGATTCAATGCAATCCCTATCAAGCTTCCAATGGTATTTTTCAGAAAACTAGAACAAATATTTTCACAATTTGTATGGAAATACAAAAAACCTCGAATAGCCAAAGCAATCTTGAGAAAGAAGAATGAAACTGGAAAAATCAACCTGCCTGACCTCAGGCTCTACTACAAAGCCACAGTCATCAAGACAGTATGGTGCTGGCACAAGGACAGAAATATAGATCAATGTAACAAAATAGAAAGCCCAGAGATAAATCCATGCACCTATGGATATCTTATCTTCAACAAAGGAGGCAAGAATATACAATGAAGAAAAGACAATCTCTTTAACAAGTGGTGCTGGGAAAACTGGTCAACCACTTGTAAAAGAATGAAACTAGAACACTTTCTAACACCATACACAAAAATAAACTCAAAAGCGATTAAAGATCTAAATGTAAGACCAGAAACTATAAAACTCCTAGAGGAAAACATGGGCAAAACATTCTCTGACATAAATCACAGCAGGATCCTCTATGACCCACCTCCCAGAATATTGGAAATAAAAGCAAAAATAAACAAATGGGACCTAATTAAACTTAAAAGCTTTTGCACAACAAAGGAAACTATAAGCAAGGTGAAAAGACAGCCTTCAGAATGGGAGAAAATAATAGCAAACGAAGCAACAGACAAACAATTAATCTCAAAAATATACAAGCAACTCCTGCAGCTGCATTCCAGAAAAATAAACGACCCAATCAAAAAGTGAGCCAAAGAACTAAACAGACATTTCTCCAAAGAAGACATACAGATGGCTAACAAACACATGAAAAGATGCTCAACATCACTCGTTATCAGAGAAATGCAAATCAAAACCACAAAGAGATGCCATTTCACGCCCGTTAGAATTGCTGCTATCCAAAAGTCTACAAGCAATAAATGCTGGAGAAGGTGTGGAGAAAAGGTAACCCTTTTACACAGTTGGTAGGCATGCAAACTAGGACAGCCACTATGGAGAATAGTGTGGAGATTCCTCGAAAAACTGAAAATAGAACTGCCATATGGCCTAGCAATCCCACTGCTGGGCATACACACTGAGGAAACCAGACTTGAAAGAGACACTTGTACCCCAATGTTCATCGCAGCACTGTTTATAATAGTCAGGGCATGGAAGCAGCCTAGATGCCCATCAGCAGATGAATGGATAAGGAAGCTGTGATACATATACACAATGGAATATTACTCAGCCATTAAAAAGAATACATTGGAATCAGTTCTAATGAGGAGGATGAAGCTGGAGCCTATTATACAATGTGAAGTAAGCCAGAAAGAAAAACACCAATACAGTATATTAACACATATATATGGTATTTAGTCAATTGGTAAAGATAACTCTGTATGCGAGACATCAAAAGAGACATAGATAAATAGAACAGTATTATGGACTCTATGGGAGAGGGGGAGGTCACAATGATATGGGAGAATGGCATGGAAGCATGTAAATTATCATATGTGAAATTAATCTCCAGTCCAGGTTCAATGCATGATACAGTGTGCTCGGGGCTGGTGCACCAGGATGACCCAGAGGGATGGGATGAGGAGGGAGGTGGAAGGGGAGTTCTGGAAGGGGAAAACATGTACACCCGTGGTGGATTCATGTCAATGTATGGCAAAACAAATACAATATTGTAAAGTTAAAAAATAGAAAATAAAGTAATTAAAAATTTAAAAAAAGAAAATTAAAGAATAGTTTAATAACATGTATACATGTGTCAGCTACAAATTGGCGCTTGCCATTGACCCTTGCCAACTATCCCTACAATGATTAAATCATGTGCTGCTGCGGCTGCTGATTTTCAATAGCCCCTGAATGGAGCAGAGGATTGGAGACCAGAAATGAGCCACTCTGTCCTCTACCTTGTAGTGGGCAAGAATAAACTCTTTAGTCTCCAAATAACTTTTCTAAATATTTCATAAAATTTGCTTTCAAAAGAACAATATATTTTGAGAATTCCTTCAACTGTTGTTTAGAAAAGGCTTGATATATGGAATTTCTATGAACAAAATATTTTTTTTTGAAATATTTTTTTTTGTTCAATATAGGTTTATGGCATATATAAAGAAAATATCTTTTACTATCACCTAAATATGTAAATATTAGTGGTTCTCTATGAAAAGAAAAAAATAATTCACTGTTCCTTGTCACTTTAATATGAGCTAGACAGAAGTGACGAATGAGCTACCCTGACTATACCTGCCCCCAGGCATGATGAATACTGGCCTAAGAAACCATTTTTCGCTAAAACATTGTGGGGAAAAAATAAATAAATAAAAAATGATGATATTGCAAGCTGCTTATTTACCGTTTGTGTTTTCTGCACATGCTGATCCATTGTTAAATCAATTAAATTACTCCCTTTCCCTTTCATTTATTCAATGAGTTGCTGTTAGGTAAGGCTTATCTGAAATTGATGAACAAAAAACGACAGCATGGATTTTAAGGAATTCTTCTCCCTGATACATTATACTAAAACATTTGAAAGTTGATTTTAATAGTCACTGGAGTTGAATTTCACCTCTGCTTACTGAATTATTTCTATTTCAATGATCTTTATGGTTCCCATACCAGGACTATATAGATACCATATGCAAAATAACTCATGAATGAGAGTTTCTTTCTTTTTTTTTTTTCCATGAAATTGGATTGTTTCAAAGTACTTTTTCAAGAGGTTTTTAAAACCACTTTGGAAACATTCAGTGTAATTCCATCTATTTGGTTAGTTGCTAAGTCATGTCTGACTCCTTGTGACCCTATGGACTGTACCCTGCCAGGCTCCTCTGTCCATGAAACTCTCCAGACAAGAATACTGGAGTGGGTTTCCATGTCCTTCTCCAGGGATCGAACTTGGATCTCTTACACCTACCTGTATTGGCAAGTGAGTTCTTTACCACTAGTACCACCTGGGAAGCCTCTGAATACTTCCTAACATTGTACAAATAAATAAATAAAATAAAAATGAATTAAAGACTTAAATGTAAGGCCAGAAACTATTAAGTTCTTAGAGGAAAACATGGGCAGTACATTCCCTGACATAAATCTCAGCACGATTCTCTCTGACTCACCTCCTAGATTAATGAAAATAAAAATACATATAAGCAAATGGGACCTAACGAAACTTGAAACTTTTCCACAGCAAAGGAAACCATAAACAAAAGGAAAACACAGCCTTCATAATGGAAGAAAATAATAGCAAATAAAACAACTGACAAAGGATTAATCTCCAAATGTACAAGCAGCTCATATAACTTAGTACCAGAAAAACATACAAATCAATCAAAAAATGGACAGATCAAACAGACAATATACATGGCCAATAATTGCATGAAATGGTGTTTCAATATCCCTCACTATTAGACAAACACAAAATTACAGTCATGTATCACCTCACACCAGTCAGAATGGCCATCAACGAAAAATCTACAAACAATAAAAGCTAGAGAGGATGTGGAGAAAAGGGAACCCTCTTACACTGTTGGTGGAAATGTAAGCTGATACAGCCATTGTGGAAAATAGTATGGAGATACCTTTAGAAACTGGAAATAAATCTACCAACTGATCCAACAATCCCACTACTGGGCATATACCCTGAGAAAACCACAATTCTAAGAGACACATGTACCCCGATGTTCACTGTAGCCATATTTACAATAACCAGGACATGGAAGCAATCTAAATGTTCATTGACAGAAGAATGGATAAAAATGTTTTGGTACATTTATACAATGGAATATTACTCAGACACAGAAAGGAACAAATATGAGTCAGTTGTAGTGAGGTGGATGAACCTAGAACCTCTTATACAGAATGAAGTAAATCAATGTTACAGAAATTAAATCAATGCAGCCTCTGAAGTAGGCTTCAGGGACAAGAAAACAGAGCAGGCCTCTGACCTTGCTTCTAACCTGCATGGACACTGCCCTGACTATGTGCCTGAGAATGCACCTATTGTTACTAGTAAGCCAGGGACACTATAAATAAGATAATGGGCAAGTCTTGCAACTGATGAGCCCCTGGAAGGCATCTGGCCAACATGTGGGACTTAACAACAATACCAGTTTGTGGCCCAGAATTGTAAGTGGGAACCCCCCAAACTGCAATTTGAAGTCTCACTGATGGAGTGGACATGCTGCAGAGGACCTTTTCCCAAACGGGACTCCAGATTGCTGCTACGTGGGACTTTCCAGAGTTGTCTGTGTCTGGACGTTAGTCAGCCCGATTTGGTGATGTATGTGCTGTTACTTCTTTACTGTTTCTATTTCCCTTTTAATGATTGTATATTGAAAGTAAGTTAAATAATTCTTTATTAAATATTGAAATTATTTATTTGTGTGTAACAAGTGGTGTCTTTTGTTAAAGAATCCTTCAAAGCTAAGACAAAAGTTAAAGCTTTCAAAACAGACAGAAAGAGAAAAACAAATATTGTATATTAATGCATATATATATGGGATCTAGTAAAACTGTTCGCTGAACTTAGTACAGAGTGATCTTGTGGATACAGTGGGGGGAGGTGAGGATGAGATGAACTGAGATGATAGCATTGACATATATACACTATCATGTGTAAAACAGATAGTAGGAAGTTGTTAAACAACACAGAGAGCTCAGCATGATGCTCTGTGATGACCTAGACAGGTGAGATGGGAGAGGGGAGGGAGGCTCGAAAGAGAAGGGATATATATATATATGTAAAACTATGATTGATTTACTTTATTGTATGGTAGAAACCAACATGAAATTGTAAAACAATTTTCCAGCAATTACTTTGGCCACACAATGCAAAGAACTGACTCATTTGAAAAGACTCTGATGCTGGGAAAGATTGAGGGCAGGAGAAGGGGACGACAGAGGATGAGATGGTTGGATGGCATCACCAACTCAATGGACATGAGTTTGGGTAAACTCCGGGAGTTGGTGATGGACAGGGAGGCCTGGCATGCTGCGGTCCATGGGGTCACAAAGAGTCAGACATGACTGAGTGACTGAACTGAACTGAAAACATAAATAAGATTTAAATGAAAAGATAATTTGAGGGGCTTGTTTAATTAAAAGTTAATAAGTGAGTGATTATATGTTTGGGGGCTGAATGTACTTCATTACCCATTTGTTTGTGGACTATTACATATAAGCTTAAATGCTTATACATGGATAAACTATATCCCTTTGGTAATATTGTTTATCCTCCCAAAAGTGTTGACCAGGGTCTCCTGGAATATTCATGCCTTAAAGATGGTGAACTTTCAAGATGTAACTAAAGGGTTTAGCAGTTTTCAAATTAAGTAAATGTATTTGCCAGAGTAAGCTCACCTCCTGCATTGACATGCTTTTCTAAGACTTACCTGGCCATTTTGTGCTACATAACATAGGTAAACATATAGGACGACCAATATAAATTAATTGCTCATCATAATATTTAGAAAGATGAGGTTGTGATAGACAAAAACAAGTTCTTGCTAAGCAATATAACTGGAAGAGAGTTGCTGCAGAAACTTAGCAAATTGCCACTTAGGTCATTGAAGCGTAAATAGCTTTGTGACTGTTCCGATGAGTGTCAGATAATTGCCACCTGAGTTCTTATGACAAAACTAAAATAGACTGCCAAAGCTTTCCCTTTCACCCACAAACTAGAACAGTGCTATTTCAGAGTGAGAAAACATACACATATTATACAATAACTTGGGAATATATCTGCTTTGGGGAATGGAGAAGAGTTGATATTTTAAAGGGTGGCAAACTTAGGATACTTCTGAATAAAAGAGTTTAGATAACTTCTTTGGAAGGTTTCTGCTCTTGCATAGCCAAAAGGCTGACATTTTGTACCAAGCTTCTATTTTAATTGTCGTCACTGAGCACATTAGCACTTAACTAAATAGCATATCTCCTCAAAAAATTTCCCCGCTTGGATTTCATCTTGTAATTTCCAGGTGATGACATTCCTTGCTCTTTATGGGTAAAGAAAATGACACTTCTAATGAGTATACTTGTATCATGTCTTGTAGGATATGCCTCCCAACTTCCTGACATTTCACACGCACTTCAACACAAGAATTCAGTTGTGTTAGATGGTTCTAGAGAAAGCTCTACTTGGTGAATCACTATTGTTTTTCTTCAGTGTCATTTTTCTTGCTTTCAGTTAAAGAAATATCTACCACAAATAAATTACACTGACACAGGTAAATGCCAATAACACCTCAGTATCAGTTCAGTTCAGTTCAGTACAGTCACTCAGTCGTGTCCGACTATTTGCGACCCCATGAACCACAGCACGAGAGGCCTCCCTGTCCTTCACCTACTCCCAGAGTCCACCCAAACCTATGTTCATTGAGTCAGTGGTGCCATCCAACCATCTCATCCTCTGTTGTCCCCTTTTCCTCCTGCCCTCAATCTTTCCCAGCATCAGGGCATTCTCAAATGAGTCAGTTCTTCGTATCAAGTGGCCAAAGAACTGCTGTTTCAGCTTCAACATGAGTCCTTCCAATGAACACCCAGGGCTGATCTCCTTTAGGATGGACTAGTTGGATCTCCTTGCAGTCCAAGGAACTCTCAAGAGTCTTCTCCAACACCACAGTTCAAAAGCATCAATTCTATGCTCAGCTTTCTTTATAGTCCAACTCTCACATCAATACATGACTACTGGAAAAACCATAGCCTTGACTAGATGGACCTTTGTTGACAAAGTGGTGTCTCTGCTTTTTAATATGCTGCCTAGGTTGGTCATAACTTTCCTTCCAAGGGGAAAGCGTCTTTTAATTTCATTGCTGCAATCACCATCTGCAGTGATTTTGGAGCCTAGAAAAAGAAAGACAGCCACTATTTCCACTGTTTCCCCATCTGTTTGCCATGAAGAGATGAGACCAAATGCCATGATCTTAGTTTTCTGAACGTTGAGCTTTAAGCTAACTTTTTCATTCTCTTCTTTCACTTTCATAAATAGGCCCTTTAGTTCTTCTTCACTTTCTGCCATAAGGGTGGTGTCACCTGCATACTAGAGGTTATTGATATTTCTCCCGGCAATCTTGATTCCGGCTTGTGCTTCCTCCAGTGCAGTGTTTCTCATGATGTACTCTGCATATAAGTTAAATAAACAGGGTGACAATATACAGCCTTGACATACTCCTTTTCCTATTTGGAACCAGTCTGTTGTTCCATGTTCAGTTCTAACTTTTGCTTTCTGAGCTGCGTACAAGATTCTCAAGAGGCAGGTTAGGTGGTCTGGTATTCCTATCTCTTTCAGAATTTTCCACTGTTTATTGTGAGCCACACAGTCAAAGGCTTTGGCATAGTCAATAAAGCAGAAATAGATATTTTTATGGAACTCTCTTGTTTTTTCGATGATCCATCGGATGTTGGCAATTTGACCTCTGGTTCCTCTGCCTTTTCTAAAACAAGCTTGGATATCTGGAAGTTCATGGTTCACATATTGCTGAAGCCTGGCTTGGACAATTTTAAGCATTACTTTACTAGCATGTGAGATGAGTGCAATTGTGCAGTCGTTTAAGCATTTTTTGGCATTGCGTTTCTTTGAGATTGGAATGAAGTCTGAACTTTTCCAGTCCTATGGCCACTGCTGAGTTTTCCAAATTTGCTGGCATATTGAGTGCAGCACTTTCACAGCATTATCTGTAAGGATTTGATGTAGCTCAACTGGAATTCCATCACCTCTACAAGCTTTGTTCATAGTGATGCTTCCCAAGGCCCACTTGATTTCACATTCCAGGATGTCTGGCTCTAGGTGAGTGATCACACCATCGTGATTATCTGAGTCATGAAAATCTTTTTGTACAGTTCTTCTGTGTATTCTTACCATCTCTTCTTAATATCTTCTGCTTCTGTAAGATCCATACCATTTTTACCCTTACTGAGCGCATCTTTACATGAAATGTTCCCTTGGTATCTCTAATTTTCTTGAAGAGATCTCTAGTCTTCCCCATTGTATTCTTTTCCTCTATTTCTTTGCAGTGATAGCTGAGGAAGGCTTTCTTATCTCTCCTTGCTATTCTTTGGAACTCTGCATTCAGATGGGAATGTCTTTCCTTTTCTCCTTTCTTTTCACTTCATTTTTTATTTTCCAAAGCTATTTGTAAGGCCTCCTCAGACAGCCGTTTTGCTTTTTGTATTTCTTTTTCTTGGGGTTTTTATTGATTCCTGTATCCTGTACAATGCCACGAAACTCCATCCATAGTTTATCAAGCACTCTGTCTATCAGATCTAGTCCCTTAAATCTATTTCTCACTTCCAGTGTATAGTCATAAGGAATTTGATTTAGGTCATACCTGAATGGTCTAGTGGTTTTCTCCACTTTCTTCATTTTCAATCTGAATTTGTCAATAAGAAGCTCATGATCTGAGCCACAGTCAGCTCCTAGTCTTGTTTTTGCTGATTGCATAGAGCTTCTCCATCTTTGGCTGCAAAGAGTATAATCAATCTGATTTTGGTATTGACTACTTAGTGATGTCCATGTGTAGAGTCTTCTCTTGTGTTGTTGGAAGAGGGTGTTTGCTATGACCAGTACGTTCTCTTTGCAGAACTCTATTAGCCTTTGCCATGTTTCATTCTGTACTCCAAGGCCAAATTTGCCTGTTATTTCAGGTGTTCCTTGAATTTCTGCTTTTGCATTCCAGTCCCCTATAATGAAAAGGACATCTTTTTTGGGTGTTAGTTCTAGGAATTCTTCTACATATTCATAGAACCGTTCAACTTCAGCTTCTTCAGTGTTACTGGTCAGGGGACTGACTTGGATTACTGTGGTATTCAATGGTGTGCCTTGGAAATAAACAGAGGTCATTCTGTCATTTTTGAGATTGCATCCAAGTACTGCATTTCGGACTGTTTTGTTGACTATGATGGCTACTCCATTTCTTCTAAGGGATTCCTGCCCACAGTAGTAGATATAATGGTCATCTGAGTTAAATTCACCCATTCCAGTCCATCTTAGTTCACTGATTCCTAGAATGTTGATATTCACTCTGCCCTCTCCTGTTTGACCACTTCCAATTTGCCTTGATTCATGGACCTTACATTCCAGGTTCCTATGCAATATTGCTCGTTACAGCCTTGAACCTTGCTTCTATCACCAATCCCATCCACAACTGGGTGTTGTTTTTGCTTTGGCTCCATCCCTTCATTCTTTCTGGAGTTATTTCTCCACTGATCTCAAATGCAGACGCCTTGGCCTGGATGTCATTTCCTTTTTTCCCCACCCTTATCATCTGACTCAGTTTTTTGGTCCTTTCACTGCATTGTATCATATTTTTATGCTTGCAATATCTTATTTCCTTAGCCCAATCCAATTTCAATGTGACAAATATTTTGAATGGAAAGTCAGTAAAATCTGAATCTATCTTGCCCTTTGCTAATTAATCACATGTCTTTTACTCAAAACCTCACTCAAGTCTCATTTCTTCCATGAAATTTCCTTGCAGGGAATCTAATTGTTTTCTAAGTATTCACTCTAATTCTCTCCCCAATGCTTCATACTCCAACTAAGGTCTGAGTTTTTCTTCCTCTTTTCTATTGTTGAATCAGAGAAGGTTGAGAGGAGGATATAGACATTAGTTGAGGCCTTATATCCTCCATTCAACCTTCTCTGATTCGATGTTCATTGTTTTTTTTTTTTTTCCTCTGATATCCTTCATGTTTCTCTTAAGATATGTATTTACTCATTGGCTATAATATGTATATTTCTATTTCTTTGAAAATAAGTATATCTCTTATCCTATAATGGTGAAGGAAATGGCAACCCACTTCAGTATTCTTGCCTAGAGAATCCCATGAACAGAGGAGCCTGGTGGGCTGCTGTCCATGGAGTCGCACAGAGTCAGTTCAGTCAGTTCAGTCGCTCAGTTGTGTCCGACTCTTTGCGACCCCATGAATTGCAGCACGCCAGGCCTCTCTGTCCATCACCAACTCCCGGAGTCTACCCAAACCCATGTCCATCGAGTCGGTGATGCCATCCAACCATCTCATCCTCTGTCGTCCCCTTCTCCTCCCGCCCCCAATCCTACCCAGCATCAGGGTCTTTTCCAATGAGTCAACACTTCGCATGAGGTGCCCAAAGTATTGGAGTTTCAGCTTCAACATCAGACCTTCCAATGAACACCCAGGATTGATCTCTTTTAGGATGTATTGATTGGATCTCCTTGCAGTCCAAGGGACTCTCAAGAGTCTACTCCAACACCACAGCTCAAAAGCATCAATTCTTCAGCACTCAGCTTTCTTCACCGTCCAACTCTCACATCCATACATGACCACTGGAAAAACCATAGCCTTGACTAGACGGACTTTTGTTGGCAAAGTATTGTCTCTGCTTTTAACTATGCTATCTAGGTTGGCCATAACCTTCCTTCCAAGGAGTAAGCGTCTTTTAATTTCATGGCTGCAATCACCATCAGCAGTGATTTTGGAGTCCCCAAAAATAAAGTCTGACACTGTTTCCACTGTTTCCCCATCTATTTCCCATGAAGTGATGGGACCAGATGCCATGATCTTAGTTTTCTGAACGTTGAGCTTTAAGCCAACTTTTTCACTCTCCTCTTTCACCTTCATCAAGAGGCTCTTTAGTTCTTCTTCACTTTCTGCCATAAGGGTGGTGTCATCTTCATATGTGAGGTTATTGATATTTCTCCCAGCAATCTTGATTCCAGCTTGTGTTTCGTCCAGCCCAGCGTTTCTCGTGATGTACTCTGCATAGAAGTTAAATAAGCAGGGTGACAATATACAGCCTTGACGTACTCCTTTTCCTATTTGGAACCAGTCTGTTGTTCCATGTCCAGTTCTAACAGTTGCTTTCTGACCTGCATACAGGTTTCTCAAGAGACAGGTCAGACGGTCTGGTATTCCCATCTCTGTCGCACAGAGTCAGACATGACTAAAGCGACTTAGCAGCAGCAACAGCAGCATAGATATAAAAAGACAAAAAGAAGGTACACAAAACATACCAACTAATTAACTAATGAAGAAGAGTAAGAAAGAAAAGAAAAAAGTAAGAGAAAAGGGACCCAATCTGTGGAGACCTCACAAATAAAAACCACCTTATGAGCAACAACCTTCTTTGAATCTCAGTATTAGTTCTCTCACTTCAAACTTATATACGAGGAAATTAAAATGATATTATGTGATTTTTTTTTTTTTGGAAAAAAATCATAAATTTTAATAAAGATTAGTGTACTAAAGACAATAGTCTAAAACTCTTTTGTAATTTTATGAGAAATCTTTGCAGAAAGATAAGAAAAACATATCCTCTCCACCATGATTTTTTTTTTTTTAATAAATTTATTTATTTTAGTTGGGGGCTAATTACTTTACAATATTGTAATAGTTTTTGCCATACATTGACATGAATCAGCCATGGGTTTACATGTGTTCCCCTTCCTGGACCCCCCACCCACCTCCCTCCCCATCCCATCCTTCTGGATCATCCCATTGCCCCGGCCCTGAGCCCTTGTCACATGCATCGAACATGGAATGGTGTTCTGTTTCACATATGATAATATACATGTTTCAATGCTACTCTCCCAGAACGTCCCACCCTCACCTTCTCCCTCAGAGTCCATAAAATTGTTCCATGCATCTGTGTCTCTTATTCTGTCTCGCATATAGGGTTATCGTTACCATCTTTCAAATTCCATATATATGCATTAGTATACTGTATTGTTGTTTTTCTTTCTGGCTTACTTCACTCTGTATAATGGGCTCCAGTTTCATCCATCTCAGTAGAACCGATTCAAATGTATTTTTTTTTAATGGCTGAGTAATATTCCATTGTGTATATGTACCACAGCTTCCTTATCCATTCGTCTGCTGATGGACATCTAGGTTGCTTCCATGTCCTGGCTATTGTAAACAGTGCTGCAATGAACATTGGGGTACACGCGTCTCTTTCAATTCTGGTTTCCTCGGTGTATATGCCCAGCAGTGGGATTGCTGGGTCATATGGCAGTTCTATTCCCAGTTTTTTAAGGAATCTCCACACTGTTCTCCATAGTGGCTGTCCTAGTTTGCATTCCCACCAACAGTGTAAGAGGGTTCCCTTTTCTCCACACCCTCTCCAGCATTTATTGCTTGTAGACTTTTGGATAGCAGCCATTCTGACTGCTGTGAAATGATACCTCATTGTGGTTTTGATTTGCATTTCTCTAATAATGAGTGATGTTGAGCAACTTTTCATGTGTTTGTTAGCCATCTGTATTTCTTCTTTGGAGAAATGTCTGTTTAGTTCTTTGGCGCATTTTTTGATTGGGTCGTTTATTTTTCTGGAATTCAGCTGCAGAAGTTGCTTGTATATTTTTGAGATTAATTGTTTGTCTGTTGCTTCATTTGCTATTATTTTCTCCCATTCTGAAGGCTGTCTTTTCACCTTGTTTATAGTTTCCTTTGTTGTGCAAAAGCTTTTAAGTTTAATTAGGTCCCATTTGTTTATTTTTGCTTTTATTTCCAATATTCTGGGAGGTGGGTCATGGAGGATCCTGCTGTGATTTATGTCGGAGAGTGTTTTGCCTATGTTTTCCTCTAGGAGTTTTATAGTTTCTGGTCTTACGTTTAGATCTTTAATCCATTTTGAGTTTATTTTTGTGTATGGCGTTAGGAAGTGTTCTAGTTTCATTCTTTTACAAGTGGTTGACCAGTTTTCCCAGCACCACTTGTTAAAGAGATTGTCTTTTCTCCATTGTATATTCTTGCCTCCTTTGTCGAAGATAAGGTGTCCATATGTGCGTGGGTTTATCTCTGGGCTTTCTATTTTGTTCCATTGATCTATATTTCTATCTTTGTGCCAGTACCATACTGTCTTGATGACTGTGGCTTTGTAGTAGAGCCTGAAGTCAGGCAGGTTGATTCCTCCAGTTCCATTCGTCTTCCTCAAGATTGCTTTGGCTATTCGAGGTTTCTTATATTTCCATACAAATTGTGAGATGATTTGTTCTAGTTCTGTGAAAAATACCATTGGTAGCTTGATAGGGATTGCATTGAATCTATAGATTGCTTTGGGTAGTATACTCATTTTCACTATATTAATTCTTCCAATCCATGAACACGGTATATTTCTCCATCTGTTTGTGTCCTCTTTGATTTCTTTCATCAGTGTTTTATAGTTTTCTATATATAAGTCTTTTGTTTCTTTAGGTAGATATATTCCTAAGTATTTTATTCTTTTTGATGCAATGGTGAATGGTATTGTTTCCTTAATTTCTCTTTCTGTTTTCTCAATATTGGAGTATAGGAATGCAAGGGATTTCTGTGTGTTAATTTTATATCCTGCAACTTTACTATATTCATTGATCAACTCTAGTAATTTTCTAGTAGAGTCTTTAGGGTTTTCTATGTAGAGGATCATGTCATCTGCAAACAGTGAGAGTTTTACTTCTTCTTTTCCTATCTGTATTCCTTTTATTTCTTTTTCAGCTCTGATTGCTGTGGCCAAAACTTCCAAAACTATGTTGAATAGTAGTGATGAAAGTGGGCATCCTGTTGAGATATGTTCCTTCTATTCCTGCTTTATGGAGGGTTTTAATCATAAATGGATGCTGAATTTTGTCAAAGGCTTTTTCTGCATCTATTGAGATAACCATATGGTTTTTTTCTTTCAATTTGTTAATGTGGTGTATTACATTGATTGATTTGCGGATGTTAAAAAAACCTTGCATTCCTGGGATAAAGCCCACTTGGTCATGATGTATGATCTTTTTAATATGATGTTGGATTCTGTTTGCTAGAATTTTATTAAGGATTTTTGCATCTATGTTCATCAGTGATATTGGCCTGTAGTTTTCCTTTTTTGTGACATCTTTGTCTGGTTTTGGAATTAGGGTGATGGTGGCCTCATAGAATGAGTTTGGAAGTTTACCATCTTCTGCAATTTTCTGGAAGAGTTTGAGTAGGATAGGTGTTAGCTCTTCTCTAAATTTTTGGTAGAATTCCGCTGTGAAGCCGTCTGGTCCTGGGCTTTTGTTTGCTGGAAGATTTCTGATTACAGTTTCGATTTCCGTGCTTGTGATGGGTCTGTTAAGATCTTCTATTTCTTCCTGGTTCAGTTTTGGAAAGTTATACTTTTCTAAGAATTTGTCCATTTCTTCCAAGTTGTCCATTTTATTGGCATATAGCTGTTGGTAGTAGTCTCTTATGATCCTTTGTATTTCTGTGGAGTCTGTTGTGATCTCTCCATTTTCATTTCTAATTTTGTTGATCTGATTCTTCTCCCTTTGTTTCTGGATGAGTCTGGCTAATGGTTTGTCAATTTTGTTTATCTTCTCAAAAAACCAGCTTTTAGTTTTGTTGATTTTTGCTATGGTCTCTTTTGTTTCTTTTGCATTTATTTCTGCCCTAATTTTTAAGATTTCTTTCCTTCTACTGACCCTGGGGTTTTTCATTTCTTCCTTCTCTAGTTGCTTTAGGTGTAGAGTTAGTTGATTTATTTGATTTTTTTCTTGTTTCTTGAGGTACGCCTGTATTGCTATGAACCTTCCCCTTAGTATTGCTTTTACAGTGTCCCATAGGTTTTGGGTTGTTGTGTTTTCATTTTCATTCGTTTCTATGCATAATTTTATTTCTTTTTTGATTTCTTCTGTGATTTGTTGGTTATTCAGAAGCGTGTTGTTTAGCCTCCATATGTTGGAACTTTTAATAGTTTTTTTCCTGTAATTGAGGTCTAATCTTACTGCATTGTGGTCAGAGAAGATGGCTGGGATGATTTCAATTTTTTTGAATTTATCAAGGCTAGATTTATGGCCCAGGATGTGATCTCTCCTGGAGAAAGTTCCATGTGCACTTGAGAAAAAGGTAAAATTGATTGTTTTGGGGTGGAAACTCCTGTAAATATCAATTAAATCTAATTTTTCTATTGTATCATTTAAAGTTTGTGTTTCCTTGTTAATTTTCTGTTTAGTTGATCTATCCATATGCGTGAGTGGAGTATTAAAGTCTCCCACTATTATTGTGTTATTGTTAATTTCCCCTTTCATACTTGTTAGTATTTGCCTTATATATTGTGGTGCTCCTATGTTGGGTGCGTATATATTTATGATTGTTACGTCTTCTTCTTGAATTGATCCTTTGATCTTTATGTAGTGTCCTTCTTTGTCCCTTTTCACATCCTTTATTTTAAAGTCTATTTTATCTGAAATGAGTATTGCGACTCCTGCTTTCTTTTGGTCTCCGTTTGCATGGAATATGTTTTTCCATCCTTTCACTTTCAGCCTGTGTGTGTCTCTAGTTTTGAGGTGGGTCTCTTGTAGACAGCATATATAGGGGTCTTGTTTTTGTATCCATTCAGCAACCCTTTGTCTTTTGGTTGGGGCATTCAACCCATTTACATTTAAGGTAATTATTGATAAGTATGATCCCGTTGCCATTTACTTTGTTGTTTTGAGTTCGTGTTGAAACATCCTTTCTGTGTTTCCTGTTTAGAGAAGATCCTTTAGCATTTGCTGGAGAGCTGGTTTGGTGGTGCTGAATTCCCTCAGCTCTTGCTTGTCTGTAAAGCTTTTGAATTCTCCTTCATATCTGAATGAGATCCTTGCTGGGTACAGTAATCTGGGTTGTAGATTATTCTCTTTCATTACTTTAAGTATGTCCTGCCATTCCCTTCTAGCCTGAAGGGTTTCTATTGAAAGATCAGCTGTTATCCTTATGGGGATCCCCTTGTGTGTTATTTGTTGTTTTTCCCTTGCTGCTTTTAATATTTGTTCTTTGTGTTTGATCTTTGTTAATTTGATTAATATGTGTCTTGGGGTGTTTCGCCTTGGGTTTATCCTGTTTGGAACTCTCTGGGTTTCTTGGACTTCTGTGACTATTTCTTTCCTCAATTTAGGGAAATTCTCAACTATTATCTCCTCGAGTATTTTTTCATGGCCTTTCCTTTTATCTTCTTCTTCTGGGACTCCTATGATTCGAATGTTGGGGCGTTTCATATTGTCCCAGAGGTCCCGGAGGTTTTCCTCATTTCTTTTGATTCTTTTTTCTTTTTTCCTCTCTGCTTCGTTTATTTCCATCATTCTATCTTCTACCTCACTTATCCTATCTTCTGCCTCCGTTATTCTACTGTTGGTTCCCTCCAGAGTGTCTTTTATCTCCTTTATTTCATTATTCATTCTATATTGATTCCTTTTTATTTCTTCTAAGTCCTTGATAAACATTTCTTGCATCTTCTCAATCTTTGTCTCCAGGCTATTTATCTGTAACTCCATTTTGCTTTCAAGATTTTGGATCATTTTTATTATCCTTATTCTAAATTCTTTTTCAGATAGATTCCCTATCTCCTCCTCTTTTGTTTGGCTTTGTGGGCATTTCTCATTTTCCTTTACTTGCTGAGTATTTCTCTGCCTTTTCATCTTGTTTAGATTGCTGTGTTAGGCGTGGCCCTTCTGTATTCTGGTAGTATGAAGTTCCTCTTTGTTGTGGAGGTTCCTCACTGCGGTTGGGGTTGTACAGGTGGCTTGTCAAGGCTTCCTGGTTGGGGGAGCTTGTGTCGGTGTTCTGGTGGGTGGAGCTAGATTTCTGCTCTCTAGAGTGTAGTGGAGTGACCAGTATTAATTTTTGAGATGTCTATGGATTTGGTGTGCCTCTGGGCAGCCTGTATATTGATGCTCAGGTCTATGTTCCTGCGTTGCTGGAGAATTTGCGTGGTATGTCTTGCTCTGGAACTTATTGTCTCTTGGGTGGAGCTTGGTTTCAGTGAATTTATGGAGGCTATTGGATGGTCTCTTATTAATTAATGTTTCCCCTGGCTTTCAGTCTTATTCTTGCAGTAGCCTCAAGACTTCTCCTTCCATACAGCCTCAATAATAAAACTTTTAGGTTAATGGTGAAAAGATTCTCCACAGTGAGGGATACCCAGAAAGGTTCACTGAGTTACATGGAGAGATGAGGTGGGGGGTGTGGGTTGAGGTGACCAGGAGGGGAAGAGGGGAATTCAAATGTGGAGAGAGCAATCTAGCCAGTAAGCACTTCCCTCTGTGCTTTCCACAGTTTGGAACCCTCAGAGTGATTCACAGAGATACATAGAGAGGGGGGAGGAAGGTAACAGAGGTGAGCATGAGTAGAAAGGGAGGAATTAAGAGGGGAGAGAGAGATCTGGGCAGTATCCTGTTCCTGAAGTGTTCTCCGGTACCCAGAACACCCTCAGAGATTCACAGAATTGGGTTGAGAAGAGAAGGAGGAGGGTGGGAGATAGAGGTTCCCTGAGGGAGAAGAAAGAGCATCAATAGGGGGAGAGAGTGATCAGGCCAGTGATCACACTCTTGAGTAAAAATGGGTGCTAAAGATTGGGTTCTTAAATGTACAAAGTTGATATCAAATATGTAAAACAAAGATTAAAAATCTAGAGTAGAGGTTAGACTCTTATAAAACTTACAATCTAAAAAAAAGAAAAAAGAAAAAAGAAAAAAGGAAACAGTGTAAAAAGAAAATAAACAGTAAAACAGTAAAAAAAGAAACAGTAAAAAAATGTAGAACAGGAAAAAAACATTAAAAAAAAGAAAACACAAAAGGTATAAGATATATGTATGTAGTTTGCTTCAAAAATAGGGTTTTTTTTTTTTGCAAGTTAATAGTGGGTTATGAAAATGAAAGTTAAAGGTGTAATAGAGGACTTGAAGAAAAAGGAAAGAAGAGAAAAAAAAAATTTTTTTTTAATTAAAAAAAAAAAAATAATAATAATAATAGTAAAAAATATATATATCCCGGACTTTCTCTGGAGCTGTTGTGAGCAGTGTGGGATCTGCTCAGTTTTAGATAGATCCTTATTCCTGCTTATACTTTTCAAGATCTATATGTCCTTTTCAATGCAGTCGGTATTAACTACAGGGATCTTAATCTGTTGGCCTGTCCCTTCCAAAGCGCTTCCCTCTGTTTATTTGGCTTCTGTTTGGAGATCTCTTCAGTATCTAATTTCCGCCCTGCAACAAAGCGGTGGAGGTGATCTCTTTAGGTTCACTTGTTCAATCGTGCTGTGGGGAGGAAGGAACACTGCAATTCTGGCGTGTGTGTGGTAAGCTCGCAGTGTCTCGGCCGCACTAGGTTCGCCCCCTCTCACGGCGTGTGTGCTTTCCCCGTCTACCCTGCTCAGGCTTCAGGTTACTCGGCCGGGGAGCGGGCCCTGAGCTGCGTGCACTTCACAGGTCTAAGCCGCTCAGGTTCAGGCTCCCGGTTACTCCACAAAGGCGCAGACTCGGTTTCGCCCGCGGCTTGTGCCGTTCCCGGTCGGAGCTGCCCAGGCGGCCAGGAGTTTGGCGAGGGCGCTCTTCCCTGTTGGGGCGGTGCGGCTTATCACCTCCCTGGTCCCCGCCTCGGTTTACGGGCGCGCCCGGCTCCGGTGTGCTTTGTGTCGGTTCTGGGGAGCTGGTCTCTGGCTGCGACCCTCCCGGCGGCTGTCGACCCTCCGGGATCTCAGGCAGTCTTTGCTTAGAAACTGGGAGCCTGTTTGCAGTTTGGTAGGGGGTGCCCTCTCTGGAGCCGAATTTGCCCCTTTCCGGCTCTGGCGTGCCCCGCCTGCCCGCTGTGTCCGGCGGGGGATGGGGCGGTCCGCAGCCGGCTAGTTCTCCTCTGGTATCGCTCAGTCCTTTGTTCTGTGAGCGGGCCGGCAGTGCCTTAGAGTTGGGCTTTTCGCGGGATAGTTCTCTCTCTCTCGCTGTCCCACAGTTTAGGTTACTATCTCACGTTAGCTCCCTCAGATTGCCCTCGGGGCACTCGGGCCCGGTCCTTACCCTAGGCAATGCCGCCCGCTCCTCTCCATTCAGCCCCCACTTGCTGGTGGCGGATGATGCGAGCGTCTGGGGTTCTTTGCTGGGAGTTGCTTTAGGCACGTAATCTGTGGATTTTATTTATTTTTTCCTCCCAGTTACGTTGCCCTCCGAGATAAAAAATCCTCCCCCACACCCGCCGGTGAGAGGGTTTCCTGGTGCTTGGAAATTCCTCCTCTTTTACGACTCCCTCCCCGGGACGGGTCTCCGTCCCTAACTCTTTTGTCTCTCTTTTTATCTTTTATAATTTCTCCTACCTCTTTTGAAGATAATGCGCAGTTTTTGTGGAAGCCTGACGTCCTCAGCCAGCCTTCAGAAGTAGTTTTGTGAAGTTTGGTCAGCGTTCAGATGTTCTTTCGATAAATTTGTGGAGGAGAGAGTGGTCTCCCCGTCCTATTCCTCCGCCATCTTCACAAATTCTCTATTATGTGATTTTTAGACAAAGCCCAAGTTAAATGTACATTAAGAACTGTTCAGAGTCACTGAGATCTTAAATTTCAAATCAAGTTGACATTTTCACTGTTGCATGTTTCCTATATAAATCATTTTATAGATTAATTCTTGCTATTTTTTTTGTTGTTGGCGGTCTGCCTTTTAGAGGATCATTTGCAATATTTAAATGGGATATGAAATGGAAGTTTTGTTACTATTTTTCTGGGTTGAGAACATTAATATTTGTATTTAGTTTAGCTTCTGCCATTAAATGGAACAAGAGGGAAGGGAACAGGGTAACCTTTGAAAGAATGGCATAGCCTGACGGCACAACGTAAACTGTTTAGATCAAAAGTGTCCAAGATGGCAAGCAAGTCAATTTGACTAGAACTTGATCCTTGGTATAAGCTCATTGTAACAAATCAGCAAGCTAATTGACACACCCAGATGCCCCATGACAGTTTCAAGGTCAACCATCAAAGACCAAACAGTGGGTGGTGGCCCAACCACTGGAAATCCCAACTCCTTCCCCAAACTCATTAGCCTTTGAAATTACACAGCCTATAAAAGCTAACCTCAAAAAACAAAACAAAACAAACAAACAAACAAAAAAAAAACATTTTGAGGCAGCACTTGCCCTCTGCAATGGCCAAACTCGGTCTGTGGAGTGTGTTTCTCTCTGAATATATCCACTTCTTACCTATCACTTTGTCTTTCACTGAACTATTTCTGTGATGAGACATCAAGAACCTAAGCTTCATTTGGTCTTGAAACTAGGTCTGTGATCTTACTTGGAAAACCATGGGTTTTGGCTGGGCTCAAGTTCCAGCCAAATGGGTTCAAGTCCTAAACTGGGTTTTGGCTGGATTCAAGTCCTAGCCATGTGGGTTTGAGTCCCAAACTAGGTTTTGACTGGATTTCAGTTCTGGCACATGTGTTCAAGTCCCAGCCTCAGGTAAAAGGTTTCATAAACAACTCTCATAATATGAAATGCTTCTTAAAGTTTAAGTTTATTACACCTATATACATCTCACTGGTCAGCAATTACATTTCAGTTACAGCTTCCTAGTGTCATTATGTTATTTTTCAATAATCAATCATTATATTTTAAAGTGGATAAATACTTTTTTTTTTGATGAGGCAAAGAAATATGTTTAGGGGCTTTCCTGTTGTCTCGGTGGTGAAGGATCTGCCTGCCAATGCAAGAGACACGTGTTTGATCCTTGGTCCTGAAAGATCTCACATGCTGCAGAGCAACTAAGCCTGTGAGCCACAACTGCTGAGACTGTTCTAGAGCCTGGGAGCTGCAACAACTGAGCCCATGTGCCACAACTACTGAAGCCCACTCACCTTAGAGACCATGCTCTGCAACAAGAGAAACCACAGCAATAAGAAGCCCATGCAACACAATATGGACATCTCTTGGGATGTCCTAAGAGAAATGCAACAAGAGAAAAAGCCTATGCAGCAATAAAATTGTTGCGGGAAGGGGGATCCCTTCCAGGGCCAGAGAGTGGAGTCTTGTCTAACACTCAGATTGGTGATGGGATTAGTTTCTGAGTTCTCTTTGGCCAATCATTCTGACTCAGGGTCCTTCCTGGTGGCACATGCATTGCTCAGCCAAGATGGATACTAGAGAGAAGGACTCTGGGATGTTGTCTGTCATGTGGTGTCTCCTTTTGCCCTTTCCTGAACTCTTCTGGTTTGTAATGGCTTATTAGTTCCATGTTCCTTACTAGGACCTCCTGTTGTAAAATAAATCACACAAATGGTTACTATGATGTCTGGTCCCAAGGGGCAGTTTCAGTCAGTGGGCTTCCACTAACAAAAATATTTAAAAATATCTTCATCATCAAAAAAAAAAAGAGAGAGAAATAAGTAAAGAAATAAGTATTTTCAGGGATAAAAACGTAATTAATTGGAACCTCCTTGGTGGTCCACTGTTTAAAAGTCTAGCTTGCAATGCAGGTGATGTGGGTTCAATCCCTGGTCAGGGAACTGGGATCCCACATACCTCAAAACAACTAAGCCAAAGTGCCATAACTATAGAACCCACATGCTACAACTAGAGAATCCATGCACCACAATGAAATGTGCTGCGTGATGAAATGAAGACACAGACCCAGCCCAATACATAAATAAATACATATTTTAAAAAACTTAATTAGTTAAGCTGACATTTATTAAGTTCTTGGCCTGATCAAATATAGTTGCTGTCAGTTTTACAAAAGGAGAAAAAATCAGATATGCTTGAAACTGCCCAGAGAGTGGCATTATTAACATTTTCTCTTTGCTTTGCAACTTATACTCAAAATGCTAAAAAAGAAAAAAAAAAGCAAATGTTCTTATTATAGGTTTGTAGAAGGTGTATAATTGTGTGCTTGATAAGTAATGGATCTTTCCTGCTGTGTGGCTTTTTCTTAGATTAGAACCTTACAGTCTCCTACTGAGATAATACAGTCCTTCATGTATTATTGATTACAGTGTTTGAAGAGTATATCAAAGTCTGATATTCTGCTTTTTTAATATTATATTAAATAAAACTGAGTACTGGATTATACATTTCTACCAATTGGTGAATTTGTTAAGTCTATTTTTCAGGCTACATTTATTATCTTTTACTAGTTTTACTTTTGGTGCTGAAATATTACATAAAAAATACTTTTATTACATTCTATTCTGAGGATCTAAGGGGACTGATTATAGGCAGTTGCTCCCAAATCGTAAATAAGTTTACTTCTCACCTTTAAAAGAGAGTGAATCAAAAAGTAAAATAAAATTATGCATCTACCTGGAGCTTGGAAAATGATTAGATTATTTCAATATCAAAGTATAAAAGAGAGAGACCCAATATCTAATTCCAGAAACTTTATTGTATGAAAAAGCCACCCCTTGAACTTAGTAACTTAAAATGATAACATTTTGTCTTCTCAGGAATAAGGGGAGCCTTAATGGAGACTGCTTATTCCTAATTCACTTGGCATCAGCTGGGGTGAGTTGAAAGTTAGAAGCTAGAATCAATGGCTGGTGCTTGGGCTGTGAAGACTCATTTGGGGATGAGGTATCTGAGAATTCTGGGATTTCTCTTTATATCTCTGTGATATTTCCACATGATCTCTACAGCATATTACCTGCAAGATAGCAGAATTTTGTACATGCGGGCTCAGGGCACATATCCCAAGAGAGAAATAATCAGGAAAAAGTGCTGTTGATTTTGGGGACCTGGACATTTTTGCCTTATTCTCTTTATTAAAAAATAAGTCATTGGAACCACTCAATATTCAGTGGTAGAGGGATTAGAACCTACCTATTGATGATAGGAGCTCAAATGATTTCAGATGTATTTAAAATCACACTAATGTCTGAATTTTCTATATAGATCTAATATTATGAATGCAAATTTTGCAAGGTATAATATTCCAGTGTTTTCTGGACTCTTTAAAGCAATTTTCTTCAAGGTTAAGTCACTTCTTCACAACATTCATAATGTTGTTCTAAATCCCCACAATACTTCCATTTTTACTATTTACCGTGTTTTACTCCACTGATCCAGCTTTTGTATGAATGCAATTATTTTAAAGGTGATTTGAATTACACTGTGTCCATTTTGGGGGCTTCCCACATGGCGCTAGTTGTAAAGAACCCACTTGCCAATACAAGAGATGTAAGAGACACAGATTTGATCAGTGGGTCGGGAAGATCCCCTGGAGGAGGGCATGGCATCCAACTCCAGTATTCTTGCCTGGCGAATCCCATGGACAGAGCATCTGGTGGGCTCCAGTCCGTAGGACTGCAGACAGTCGGGCACTACTGAAGTGACTTAGCAAAAGGCATGTGTCTGTTTTAGAAGGAGACACCAAAACCAAATTAATTGTGCAAGAGACATATGGGCAAACTTCTAGAAAAATAAAGTAGAGGATACAGAGAATGACAAAAGATCTTTCAGACCATGATGTAGGTCTGAAACGTGAGAAAGAAGAAGGGGAAGGACATATTGGACAGGAAGAAATGCATAGTATAACACAGGTCAAATAAATATTTAACCAAGCCAATCAGGCAATCAGGAGTATCAGTTACTTTCAAACAAAAATGAAAAGCAAAAATGTGCATCTAACATACAATCCAGCAGTTTAATTCTGGAGCATTTATACAAAAGAAATAATGATTTATGTTTATCCAACAGCCTATACACAGTGGCAGTTTTATTCATAATAGCCGCTAACTGGGAGCAGTACAGTTGTTTTTCAGTAGGTGAATCATTAAAAAAATGTGTGCTACATCCATATCACACACACACATAAAGAAAATACTCAGCCAATTTAAGAAAGAAAAAAAAAATGAATGCACAAGAAAAACTTCAATGATTCTCTGGAAAATTATTATGAATGAAAAAGAAAGTCATAACAAATTACATATGATTCATTTACATGGCATTCTTGAAATGACAATGTTATAGGAATGAAGAACATACTTGTGGTTGCCAGGAGATAATAGGGAGGTAGAAGGTGAAAGGATAGTGGGTATGTCTATAAACAATGACATTAGCGATGCCTGTGGTGATGGAAATGTTCTACACATTGACTATATCAATGCCAGGACCCTACTTATAATATTGCAACATAGTTTTACAAAATGATAGCACATGAGAAACGGAGTGAAAGGTACATGAAATCCATTACTTCCTATAACTGAATCTATTGATCTCGTGGTTAGTCATTAAGTCATATCTGCACGAAGTGCAGCACATCAGGCCTCTTTGCCCTTCACTATCTCCTGGAGTTCAGTTAAACTCATGTCCATTGTGTCGGTGATGCCATGCAACCACCCCATGATCTGTCACCCTTGTCTCCTCTTACCCTCAATCTTTCCCAGCTTTTTCACTCATCTTTCACCCTCATCAAGAAACTTTTTAGTTCCTCCTCCCTTTCTGCCATTCAGCTCAGTCGATCAGTCGTGTCCAACTCATTGCGACCCCATGGAATGCAGCATGCCAGGCCTCCCTGTCCATCACCAACTCCCAGGGTTTATCCAAACTTATGTCCATTGAGTCAATAATACCATCCAACCATCTCATCCCCTGTCATCCCCTTCTCCTCTCGCCTTCAATCTTTCCCAGCATCAGGGTCTTTTCAAATGAGTCAGTTCTTCACATAAGGTGGCCCAAGTACTGGAGTTTCAGCTTCAACATTTGTCCTTTCAATGAACACTCAGTCCTGAACTCCTTTAGGATGGGCTGGTTGGATCTCCTTGCAGAAAAGTCTTCTCCAACACCACAGTTGAAATGCAACAATTCTTCAGCCTTCAGCTTTCTTTAAAATCCAACTCTCACATCCATACATGACTACTGGAAAAAACATAGCTTTGACTAGACAGACATTTGCTGGCAAAGTAATGTCTCTGCTTTTTAATATGCTGTCTAGGTTGGTCATAACGTTCCTTCCAAGGAGTGTCTTTTAATTTCATGGCTGCAGACACCATCTGCAGTAATTTTGGAGCCACCCAAAATAAAGTCTCCCACTGTTTCTATTGTTTACCCATCTATTTGCCATGAAGTGATGGGACAGGATGCCATGACCTTTTCCAGTCCTGTGGTCCCTGCTGAGTTTTCCAAATTTGCTGGCATATTGAGTACAGCACTTTCACAGCATCATATTTTGCGATTTGAAATAGCTCAACTGGAATTCCATCACCTCCACTAGCTTTGTTTGTAATGATGCTTCCTAAGGCCCACTTGACTTTACATTCCAGGATGTCTGTCTCTAGGTGAATGATCGTGATTATCTGGATCATGAGATAATTATGTGATTATTATGGGTCATGAACTTTTTTGTATAGTTCATCTGTGTGCTCTTGACACCTCTTCTTAATATCTTCTGCTTCTCTTAGGTCCATATCGTTTCTGTCCTTTATTGAGCCCGTCTTTGCATGAAATGTTCCCTTGGTATCTCTAATTTTCTTAAAGAGATCTCTAGTCTTTCCAATTCTATTGTTTTCCTCTATTTCTTTGCATTGATCATTGAGGAAGGCTTTCTTTTCTCACCTTGCTCTCCTTTGGAACTCAGCATTTGGAACTACTTTTCCCCTTTGCTTTTCACTTCTTTTCACAGCTATTTGTAAGGCCTCCTCAGATAGCCATTTTTCTTTTTTTCATTTATTTTTCTTGGGATAGTCTTGATCCCTGTCTCCTGTACAATGTCATGAAACTCCATCCATAGTTCATCAGGCACTCTGTCTATCAGATCTAATTCCTTGAATCTATTTCTCACTTCTACTGTATAATCACAAGGGATTTGATTTAGGTCATACATGAATGGTCTAGTGGTTTTCCCTACTTTCTTTCTTTTAAGTATGAATTTGGCAATAAGAATTTCATGATTTGAGCCACGGTCATCTCCTGTTTTTATTTTTGCTGACTGTATAGAGCTTCTCCATCTTTGGCTGCAAAGAATGTAATCAATCGGATTTCAGTGTTCACCATCTGGTAATGTCCATGTGTAGAGTCTTCTCTTGTGTTGTTGGAAGAGGGTGTTTGCTATGACCAGTGCGTTCTCTTGGCAAAACTCTGTTAGCCTTTGCCCTCCTTCATTCTGTGCCCCAAGGTCAAATTTGCCCATTATTCCAGGTGTTTCTTGCCTTCCTACTTTTGCATTCCAGTCCCCTATAACAAAAAGGACATCTTTTTGGGGGGTGTTAGTTCTAGAAGTCTAGTAGGTTTTCATAGAACCATTCAACTTCAGCTTCTTCAGCATTACTGGTCGGGGCATAGACTTGGTTGACCTTTATATTAAATGGTTTGCCTTGGAAACAAACAGAGATCATTCTGTCGTTTTTGAGATTGCATCCAAGTACTGCATTTCAGACTCTTTTGTTGACTATGATGGCTACTTCTTTTCTTCTAAGGGATTCTTGCCCACAGAAGTAGATATAATGGTCATCTGAGTTAAATTCACCCTTTCCAGTCCATTTTACTTTGCTGATTCCTATAATGTCAACATTCATTCTTGCCATCTCCTGTTTGACTACTTCCACTTTGCCTTGATCCACGAACCTAACAGTCCAGGTTCCTATGCAATATTGCTCTTTACAGCATCGGACCTTACTTCTATCACCAGTCACATCCACAGCTAGGTGTTGTTTTCACTTTGGCTCCATCTCTTAATTCTTCCAGAGAAGGCAATGGCACCCCACTCCAGTACTCTTGCCTGGAAAATCCCAGGGATGGGGGAGCCTGATGGGCTGCCATCTATGGGGTTGCACAGAGATGGACACGACTTAAGCAACTTAGCAGCAGCAACAGCAGCTTCATTCCTTCTGGAGTTATATCTCCACTGATCTCCAGTAACACATTGGGCACCTATCGACCAGGGGAGTTCATCTTTCACTGTCCTATCTTTTTGCCTTTTCATACTGTTCATGGGGTTCTCAAGGCAAGAATACCGAAGCGGCTTGCCATTCCCTTCTCCAGTGGCCCACATCTTACTGAATGGCTTAGTAGTTTCCCCTATGTTCTTCAATTTAAGTCTGAATTTTGCAATAAGTATCTCATGATCTGCTACTGCTGCTGCTAAGTTGCTTCAGTCGTGTCCGACTCTGTGCGACCCCATAGATGGCAGCCCACAAGGCTGCGCCGTCCCTGGGATTCTCCAAGCAAGAATACTGGAGTGGGTTGCCATTTCCTTCTCCAGTGCATGAAAGGGAAAAGTGAAAGTGAAGTCGCTCAGTCGTGTCCGACTCTTAGCGATCCCATGGACTGCAGCCTACCAGGCTCCTCCATCCATGGGATTTTCCAGGCAAGAGCCATTGTCAAATCCAGGTCTTGTTTTTGATGACTATATAGAGTTTCTTCATCTTCAGCTGGAAAGAATATTATCAGTCTGATTTTGGTGTTGACCATCTGGTGATGCTCTTGTGTAGAGTTATTTCTTGTGTTGTTGGGAGAGGGTGTTTGCTATGACCAGTGCTTTCTCTTAGCAGAATTAGGTTAGTTTTTGCCCTGCTTAATTTTGTGTTCCAAGGTCAAACTTGCCTGTTATTCCAGTTATCTCTTGACTTCCTACTTTTACATTCCAGTCACCTATTATGAAAAGGATATCTTTTTTGGATGTAAATTCAAGAAGGTCTTGTATATCTTCATAGAATCATTCAACTTCAGCTTCTTTGGCGTTAGTGGTTGTGGCACAGACTTGGATTACTTTGATCTTGATTTATTTGTCTTGGAAATGAACTGAGATCATTCTGTTGTCTCTGAGATTTCACCCACATACTGCCTTTCAGTCATTTGTTGACTGAGAGCTACTCCATTTCTTTTATGCGATTCTTGCCAACAGTAGTAGATATATTCATCATGTGAGTCTATGCTGCTGCTGCTAAGTCGCTTCAGTCATGTTCGACTCTGTGCGACCCCATAGACGGCAGCCCACCAGGCTCCACAGTCCCTGGGATTCTCCAGGCAAGAATACTGGAGTGGGTTGCCATTTCCTTCTCCAGTGCATGAAAGGGAAAAGTGAAAGTGAAGTCTCTCAGTCGTGTCTGACTCTTAGCGACCCCATGGACTGTAGCCAACCAGGCTCCTCCGTCCATGGGATTTTCCAGGCAAGAATACTGGAGTGGGTGCCATTGCCTTCTCCATGTGAGTCTTTATCTTAAGATAAAAATTTTAACTAAAAATAATGATATTAAACTAATAAAACATGTAGTTTCCAAAGCAACATTCTTGGAAACAATTTAATCTGACTCTTTTGACTTTCAGTAGTAGAAGAAACACTATTTTGTGTTGTTTAACTTGAGAATGCAATTTTATCTGTTTTTTACTAACAAAAAATGTCTTAACTCATATGTTGTGTGTTCAGTCACTCAGTGAAATCTGACTTGCTAGGACCCTTCAGACTGTAGCTCACGAGGCTCCTCTCTAACCATGGTAGTTTTCAGGCAGCAATACTGGAGCAAATTACCATTTTATTCTCCAGGGGATCTTCCCAGTGCAATGATCGAACTGGTATATCCTGTGCCTCCTGTATTGCATGTGGATTATTTCCTGCTAAGTCATAGGGGATGCCCAGCTCATAAGTTACTTATGTTTGAAATAACTTTCTCAACTAAACTCCATTATCTAGTATTTATATTTAAATAGTGGAAATCCACTCCAGTATTCTTGCTTGGAAAATCCCATGGACAGAGGAGCCCAGTGAGCTGCAGCACATTCGGTCACAAAGAGTCAGATATGACTTAGTGACTGAGCATGCAAGCAGGCAGTAGGAAAAAAAAAAAAACACATCCTTCTCGATGTACCTTTACCATCTAGATGTAAATGCATAAATATACTTATGAAGAATTTTTATGTTTTAAATTTCTCTTCAAAATATATTCAGGAAGTTTTTAGAGGATTTTATAACCATGTTTGTCAGATAAAAAATCCAACTCACTATGAAGAATATGTTATTGTTTTTTTTAAAACTTATTCACTTTGACTTATAAATGGGATACATGTAAACTCAGTGTAAAATAATCTGATTGTCAACTGCATAAATAAAATTTGAATTTATGCTCATTTGGCATACCCAATCATAAATACACTATTGTCAACCTAAGAGTTTATTCTGAAAGTCTTGAAAATTCCCAGCTCCTTTTTGTCCAAGTGAAGATATTTCCGAGAGAAAGCAATGAGTTAAGGTTCAACACAGTACCTAATAAATTACTCTCTGTTTCTACATACAGCTGAGGAAAAAAAAAAATGAAAAGCTTTAGACCACACTTTAAATAATAATTATAACTTGCATCTTGGTTAATAAATTAAATATTCATTTATATTTAAGTTGATAAGAGCTTTTTAATGTGATAATATTAATGTGTAGGTTTTTCTCTTTTTATTACAGTTCAATAATTTAATTCATAAAGCATATTCTCTTATTAAACCATTTTGGCCTTTGAACCATTTTTGCCTGTCTCAATCATCTATATAATCCATATCTCTATTAATACACCATGAAGCTATTAATGTTATTTTAAAAATTGTTCTGCAGCAGCCCTTGTTATGAAAGGTTAGAAGAACAAAACTGTCTTATAAACTTTAAGAAACTCAAATCTGAGAAACCCCTAAACATTGTATTCACTCTATTAATTTATCATAAAGCTGCTGTGAATAATATTGACTTCATTCCTTCCCAATTAATACTTCAATTTATACATATTTGGACCGTAAATGAAGGCATTTTGCTGAGTTATTTTACCAATCATGTTGCTTATTAGAAGTCTCTCTATATATATGATATAAGTTCAAACAAAGTAAAAGAGTATATAGTGAAAACAAAGGCTCATTCACAAACCAGATACCCAGGTCTTCACTCCAAAAATACTGATAAAATTTTCTTGTGGTTTCTCAAAATATGTGCTATTTACCATAAATATAAATGATATATGGATAGACTCTTAAAACATTCCACAAATTGAAGTATCAGCTCAGTACAGTTCAGTCTCTCAGTCGCGTCTGACTCTTTGTGACCCCCTGAACTGCAGTGCGCCAGGCCTCCCTGTCCATCACCAACTCCCTGAGTCCACCCAAATTCATGTCCATTGAGTCGGTGATGCCATCCAGCCATCTCATCTTCTGCCGTCCCCTTCTCCTCCTGCCCTCAATCTTTCCTAGCATCAAAGTCTTTTCAAATGAGTCAGCTCTTTGCATCAGGTGGCCAAAGTACTGGAGTTTCAGCTTCAGCATCAGTCTTTCCAATGAACACGCAGGACTGATCTCCTTTAGGATGGACTCGTTGGATCTCCTTTCAGTCCAAGGGACTCTCAAGAGTCTTCTCCAACACCACAGTTCAAAAGCATCAATTCTTCTGCGATCAGCTTTCTTTATAGTCCAACTATACTCTATACTCTATTCGACAATTTCATGTTTTATTTTAAGCATGTATGATGGTAAGAGTTTCATATCAGCAGATGTATATTTGCATAATAGTTATATCTGCTTTATATTTTATAATAAAAATACATAAATTTCCCCTATTAATAACTGTAATCATATAGAATGTTACTTTTTTACCATTTTCCTCCTTTTTTCTATTAAAAATACTATGATTAATCTCATTTAATTGGGTACATTTAATGACAAAAAGCTCTTATGCAGCACATACTATACATCAGAAACTCTTCTAAGACACACTATGAAGTTAGATCATCATCAGTCTTATGAAAGAGGTACTTTTTGTTATTTTCATTTCATATATGTGGAAAATAAAGAAGAGAATACTGTTTTCTGAAATTCACACATACATGAAGTTGTTGAGCTGGATTAGAAGGTAGTTTGGATGTAAAACCATTTTTATAACTCCTACATTAGATTTCCTCTCACATATTTGAATACAATATAGAATAAGATTGTGAATGTAGAATACTCAAGCCAAATAATAGGTATTCTTCTCAGTTTGCTATATGACTAATTTCATCTTACTGCCCTTCAAAGAGATTTCATCAATTTGTAATTCTATCAATGTATCATTCATTCACTGATGTGTGTACAATCAAGAACATTGCTAATTGTCTATAGTATATAAGTAATTTTTAATTCTAATCTCTATTATTACCAGTTGAGTTCAGTCGCTCAGTCTTGTCCTACTCTTTGCGACCCCATGGACTGCAGCACACCAGGCCTCCCTGTCCAAAATCAACTCCCTTGGATCTCCTTGCTGTCCAAGGGACTCTCAAGAGTCTTCTCCAACAGCACAGATCAAAGGCATCAATACTTCAGCACTCAGCTACCTTTACAATCCAGCACTCACATCCATACATGACTACTGGAAAAACTGTAGTTTTGAAAAGACAGACTGTTTTTGGTCGAGTAAGGTCTCTGCTATTTAATATGCTGTCTAGGTTGGTCATAGCTTTTCTTCCAAGGAGCAAGTGTCATTTAATTTTGTGGCTGCAGTCACCATCTGCAGTGATTTTTGGAGCCCACCCCCGCCCCCCAAAAAATAAAAAAAAGTGTCCCACTATTTCCACTGTATCCCCATCTATTTGCCATGAAATGATGGGACAGGATGCCATGACCTTAGTTTTTTGAATGTTGAGTTTTAAGCCAACTTTTTCACTCTCCTCTTTCACTTGAGGCTCTTTATTTCTTCTCCTCTTTCTGCCATAAGGGTGGTGTCATCTGCGTATCTGAGGTTATTGATATTTCTCCCAGCAATCTTTATTCCAGCTTGTGACTCATCCTGCGTAGCATTTCTCATGATGTACTCTTCATAGAAGTTAAATAAGTGGGGTGTCAATATACAGACTTGATGTACCCTTTTCTCGATTCGGGACCAGTCTGTTGTTCCATGTCCAGTTCTAACTGTTGCTCCTTGACCTGCTTACAGATTTCTCAGGAGACATGTCAGGTGGTCTGGTATTCCCATCTCTTTAAGAATTTTCCAGTGTTTGTGGTGATCCACGCAGTCAAAGGTTTTGGCATAGTCAATAAAGCAAAAGTAGATGTTTTTCTGGAACTCTCTTGCTTTTTTGATCATCCAGTGGATGTTAACAATTTGACAACAAACGTTCCACTGCCTTTTCTAAATCCAGCTTGAATATCTGGAAGTTCACAGTCAATGCACTGTTGAAGTCTGGCTTGGAGAATTTTGAGCATTACTTTGCTAGCATGTGAGATGAGTGCAATTGTGTGGTAGTTTGGACATTCTTTGGCCTTGCCTTTCTTTGGGATTGGAATCAAAACAGACCTTTTCCAGTCCTGCGGCCACTGCTGAGTTTTTCAGATTTGCTGGCATATGTACTGCAGCACTTTCACAGAATAATCTTTTACGATTTGAAAGAGGTCAACTGGAATTCCATCACTGCCACTAGCTTTGTTCGTAGAGATGCTTCCCAAGGCCCCCTTGACTTTGCATTCCAGGATGACGCTCTAGTCGAGTGATCACACCATTGTGGTTATCTGGGTCATGAAGATCTTTTTTGAATATTTCTCCTGTGTATTCTTGGCACTTGTTCTTAATATCTTCTGCTTCTGTCAGGTCCATACCACTTCTCTCCTTTATTGTGCTCATCTTTACATGAAATACTGTTCGTGGGGTCCCATGAACAGTATGAAAAGGCAAAAGGATAGGACACTGAAAGATGAACTCCCCAGGTCAGTAGGTGCCCAATATGCTAATGGAGATCAGTGGAGAAATAACTCCAGAAAGAATGATGGGATGGAGACAAAGCAAAAACGATACCCAGCTGTGGATGTGACAGGTGATAGACGCAAAGTCCGATGCTGTAAAGAGCAATATTGCATAGGAACCTGGAATGTTAGGCCCATGAATCAAGGCAAACTGGAAGTGGTCAAACAGGAGATGGAAAGAGTGAACGTCGACATTCTAGGAATCAGCGAACTAAGATGGACTGGAATGGGTGAATTTAACTCAGATGACCATTATATCTACTACTGTGGGCAAGAATCCCTTAGAAGAAATGGAGTAGCCATCATGGTCAACAGAAGAGTCCAAAATGCAGTACTTGGATGCAATCTCAAAAACGACAGAATGATCTCTGTTCGTTTCCAAGGCAAACCATTCAATATCACGGTAATCCAAGTCTATGCCCCGACCAGTAACGCCGAAGAAGCTGAAGTTGAACGGTTCTATGAAGACCTACAAGACCTTCTAGAACTAACACCCAAAAAAGATGTCCTTTTCATTATAGGGGACTGGAATGCAAAAGTAGGAAGTCAAGAAACACCTGGCGTAACAGGCAAGTTTGGCCTTGGAGTACAGAATGAAGCAGGGCAAAGCCTAATAGAGTTTTGCCACGAGAACGCACTGGTAATAGCAAACACCCTATTCCAACAACACAAGAGAAGACTCTACACGTGGACATCACCAGATGGTCAACACCGAAATCAGATTGATTATATTCTTTGCAGCCAAAGATGGAGAAGCTCTATACAGTCAGCAAAAACAAGACCAGGAGCAGACTGTGGCTCAGATCATGAACTGCTTATTGCCAAATTCAGACTTAAATTGAAGATAGTAGGGAAAACCACTAAACCATTCAGGTATGACCTAGATCAAATCCCTTATGAGTATACAGTGGAAGTGAGAAATAGATTTAAGGGACTAGGCCTGATAGACAGAGTGCCTGATGAACTATGGACAGAGGTTCGTGACATTGTACAGGAGACAGGGATCAAGAAAATCCCCATGGAAAAGAAACGCAAAAAAGCAAAATGGCTGTCTGAGGAGGCCTTACAGATAGCTGGGAAGAGGGGAGAAGTGAAAAACAAAGGATAAAGGGAAAGATATTCCCATCTCAATGCAGAGTTCCAAAGAATAGCAAGGAGAGATAAGAAAGCCTTCCTCAGCGATCAGTGCAAAGAAATAGAGGAAAACAACAGATTGGGAAAGACTAGAGATCTTTTCAAGAAAATTAGAGATACAAAACGTACATTTCATGCAAATATAGGCTCCATAAAGGACAGAAATGTATGGATCTAACAGAAGCAGAAGATATTAAGAAGAGGTGGCAAGAATACACAGAAGAACTGCACAAAAAAGACCTTCACGACCCAGATAAACACGATGGTGTGATCACTCACCTAGAGACAGACATCCTGGAATGTGAAGTCAAGTGGGCTTTAGAAAGCATCATTATGAACAAAGCTAGTGGAGGTGATGGAATTCTAGTTGAGCTATTTCAAATCCTCAAAGGTGATGCTGTGAAAGTGCTGCACTCGATATGCCAGCAAATCTGGAAAACTCAGCAGTGGCCACAGGACTGGAAAAGGTCAGTTTTCATTCCAATCCCAAAGAAAGGCAATGCCAAAGAATGCTCAAACTACCGCACAATCGCACTCATCTCACATGCTAGTAAAGTAATGCTCAAAATTCTTCAAGCCAGGCTTCAGTAATACGTGAACCGTGAAATTCCAGATGTTCAAGCTGGTTTTAGAAAAGGCAGAGGAACCAGAGATCAAATTGCCAATATCCGCTGGATCATCGAAAAAGCAAGAGAGTTCCAGACAAACATCTATTTCTGCTTTATGGACTATGCCAAAGCCTTTGACTGTGTGGATCACAATAAACTGTGGACAATTCTGAAAGAGATGGGAATACCAGACCATCTGACCTGTCTCTTGAGAAACCTGTATGCAGGTCAGGAAGCAACAGTTAGAACTGGACATGGAACAACAGACTGGTTCCAAATAGGAAAAGGAGTACGTCAAGGCTGTATATTGTCACCCTGCTTATTTAACTTATATGCAGAGTACATCATGAGAAACGCTGGGCTGGAAGAAACACAAGCTGGAATCAAGATTGCCAGGAGAAATACCAATAACCTCAGATATGAAGATGACACCACCCTTATGGCAGAAAGTGAAGAAGAACTAAAGAGCCTCTTGATGAAAGTGAAAGAGGAGAGTGAAAAAGTTGGTTAAAGCTCAACGTTCAGAAAACTAAGATCATGGCATCTGGTCCCATCACTTCATGGGAAATAGATGGGGAAACAGTGGAAACAGTGTCAGACTTTATTTCTTTGGGCTCCAAAATCACTGCTGATGGTGATTGCAGCCATGAAATTAAAAGACGATTACTCCTTGGAAGAAAGGTTATGAACATCCTAGATAGCATATTTAAAAGCAGAGACATTACTTTGCCACTAAAGGCCCGTCTAGGCAAAGCTATGGTTTTTCCTGTGGTCATGTATGGATGGGAGTGTTGGACAGTGAAGAAAGCTGAGAGTCGAAGAATTGATGCTTTTGAACTGTGGTGTTGGAGAAGACTCTTGAGAGTCCCTTGGAATGCAAGGAGATCCAATCATTCCATCCTAAAGATCAGTCCTGGATATTCTTTGGAAGGACTGCTGTTGAAGCTGAAACTCCAATACTTTGGCCACCTCATGTGAAGAGTTGACTCATTGGAAAAGACCCTAATGCTGGGAAGGATTGGGGGCAGGAGGAGAATGGGACACCACAGGGTGAGATAGTCAGATGGCATCACCAACTCGATGGTCATGGGTTTGGGTAAACTCCGGGAAATGGTGATGGACAGAGAGGTCTGGTGTGCTGTGATTCATGGGGTTGCAGAGTCGGACACGACCGAGCAACTGAACTGAACTGAACTGAACCACTGATTCCCAAATTCACTGGGAAAAAAAGCAGTTCTTGGAATTAGGTAAACCACTTCTCTTAGCAGATCATACTGCCCATTATGTAAAGGGAGTTGAGGGTGAAAAACCTATCAAAATCTTGTTGAGATAAGGAGGGAGGTGGGAGAGGGATTCAAGATGGGGAACACATGTATACTCGTGGCTGATTCATGTCATTCATTGTATGGCAAAAACCACTACAATATTGTTAAGTAATTCAGTTCAGTTCAGTCACTCAGTCGTGTCTGACTCTTTGCGACCCCATGAATTGCAGCACGCCAGGCCTCCCTGTCCATCACCAACTCCCCGAGTCTACCCAAACCCATCTCCATCGAGTCAGTGATGCCATCCCACCATCCCATCCTCTGTCGTCCTCTTCTCCTCCTGTCCCCAATCCTTCCCATCATTAGGGTCTTTTCCAATGAGTCAACTCTTCGCATGAGGTGGCCAAAGCATTGGAGTTTCTGCTTCAACATCAGTCCTTCCAATGAACACCCAGGACTGATCTCCTTTAGGATGGATTGATTGGATCTCCTTGCATTCCAAGGGACTCTCAAGAGTCTTCTCCAATACCACAGTTCAAAAGCATCAATTCTTCGGCACTCAGCTTTCTTCACCGTCCAACTCTCACATCCATACATGACCACTGGAAAAAACATAGCCTTGACTAGACGGACTTTTGTTGGCAAAGTAATGTCTCTGCTTTTAAATATGCAATCTAGGTTGGCCATAACCTTTCTTCCACGGAGTAAGCGTCTTTTAATTTCATGGCTGCAATCACCATCAGCAGTGATTTTGGAGCCCCCAAAAATACAGTCTGACACTGTTTTCACTGTTTGCCCATCTATTTCCCACGAAGTGATAGGACCAGATACCATGATCTTATTTTTCTGAACATTGAGCTTTAAGCCAACTTTTTCACTCTCCTCTTTCACTTTCATCAAGAAGCTCTTTAGTTCTTCTTCACTTTCTGCCATAAGGGTGGTGTCATCTTCATATCTGAGGTTATTGATATTTCTCCCGGCAATCTTGATTCCAGCTTGTGTTTCTTCCAGCCCAGCGTTTCTCGTGATGTACTCTGCATATAAGTTAAATAAGCAGGGTGACAATATACAGCCTTGACGTACTCCTTTTCCTATTTGGAACCAGTCTGTTGTTCCATGTCCAGTTCTAACTGTTGCTTCCTGACCTGCATACAGGTTTCTCAAGAGACAGGTCAGATGGTCTGGTATTCCCATCTCTTTCAGAATTGTCCACAGTTTATTGTGATCCACACAGTCAAAGGCTTTGGCATAGTCCATAAAGCAGAAATAGATGTTTTTCTGGAACTCTCTTGCTCTTTCGATGATCCAGCGGATATTGGCAATTTGATGTCTGCTTCCTCTGCCTTTTTTAAAACCAGCTTGAACATCTGGAAGTTCACGGTTCATGTATTGCTGAAGCCTGGCTTGGAGAATTTTGAGCATTACTTTACTAGCATATGAGATGAGTGCAATTGTGCGATAGTTTGAGCATTCTTTGGCATTGCCTTTCTTTGGGATTGGAACGAAAACTGACCCTTTTCAGTCCTGTGGCCACTGCTGAGTTTTCGAAATTTGCTGGCATATTGAGTACAGCACTTTCACAGCATCATCTTTCAGGATTTGAAATAGCTCAACTGGAATTCCATTACCTCCACTAGCTTTATTCATAGTGATGCTTAGCCTCCAATTACCATAAATTAATTTAAAAAATCTGGTTGTTTCCAATAAACATTTAGTCTACATTTTTTAATACAAGGAAAGGCAATTGATTCAGTGGATTCAAGCAGACAAAATGCTAAGTTATTCCAGGTTAATACTGAAAAACGGCTTCTTAGTTATGACACTCAGTGTTCTTATTTGCAATCAACCAGGTGTTCATGGATCACATCAACTAAATTAAATTAATCCAATCATTCTGTAAAATAATATCACTAGAGCTAATTATGGGCTTCCCTTGTGTCTCAGCTGGTTAAGAATCCATTTGCAATGTGGGAGACCTGGTTTCGATCCCTGGGTTGGGAAGATCCCCTGGAGAAAGGCACAGCTACCCACCTCAGTATACTGGCCTGGAGAATTCCACCATGGTGTCATAAAGAGTCAGACACAACTGAGAGGCTTTTACTACTACTAGAGCTAATAATAATTTAAATATAGTTTTTTTCTCTAAATTCAAATTATTCCACAACATAAAAGTGCCATGATATTGCCTATTATTTAAAGTTTAGAGGCACAGACAAAAATTTGAAATGTTTTGGTGATCAAATAGAAGTTCTGCCATATGGTGCCTTTGCTTCAAAGACCTTTGTTGCTACAAACATAGTTATATCAAAGGTTCCTCGATACAGATTTCTAAAAGAATCACAGCATTAACATCAGCTTAATTCTTCTTTATCACATGTTCCATGTCATAATGTAAGGACATTTGAGTCAAAGTTTTTGTGGAGGAGAATGTGTGTTGACAGTAATTTTTCAGTCAGTATGATTGTTTCTTAACAGATCGATGCTGTTTTCAAGCCAGATACTGTGCCAGGGTCACAGTATAAAAAATATTATACCTTAGATATAATCCCCAGTTTGTAATAAAACAAAGCAAAGAAACAGAAAAACTACTCATACTCATTTTCAAGTTGATATATATGGTATGTGTGCATTTGTTGTTGTGTGGTATGTGTGGTTTGTGGGTTGACAAAATGTTAACCTACATAACCTTAAAAACAAACAAAACATAAAGTCGCAAAAGAAAAAGTCAATTACTAAATCCAGAAATCAAACTTCAGATTTTACTTAATTTTTCTCCCTTATTTACTAAGTGAATTTTTGCTCTAACATGTGTGATATTTATGTCTTCTTTTAATTTAACATTTTTTAAATTTTGAAATAATTATAAATTTATATACACTTGTAAGAAATAATACAGAAATGTCCCATTTATCTGTTGCTCAGTTTTACCATCTTACATAATTATAATAGAATAATATAAAAAGGATATTGTCTTTGACACAGTCAATATGCAAAACATTTTCATCACTATAAGGATTCTACAAGTTGCTATTTTATAGCTACAATCACTTCTGTTTCAACCACTCCCTCGTTAATCCCCATTTCAAGTGTGTTATATATGTGAAATCATACAGCATGTAATCTTTTGGAACTGGATTTTTCATTTAGCACAGTTCTCTGGAGATTCACAGTTCATTTCTTTTTATTGATAAATAATGTTCTGTGATGTAGATGAATCATAAATTGTTTTTTTCCAAGTTTATTGAGATATAATCTGTATATATCATAGTGTAGAGTATGATGATTTAGTATAGGTATGCATTGAGAAGTGATTATCACAGTGAGATTAGTTACATTCTTCATCTTTTTAAATTACCTTTTGTTGTTTCCATTGTTATTCTGCTGAGAGCATTTAAAATCTACTTTTCTAGCAACTTTTAAGTACACTATGAAGCATTATTAACTGTAGTCACTATGTTATACATAAAATACCTATAACTTATTTCTCTTATAACTGGAAGTTTACAGTCTCTTACTCACACCTCCATTATCTCCCCTGTCCCAGTCTATGCTGTGGCAACAATGATTCTGTTCTTTGATTCTATGAGTTCAGTTTTTGTTTTTGTTTTTTTTTTTACATGTAAGTGAGATCACACAGTTTTTGTCTTTCCCTGCATGACATTTCACTCAGCATAATGCTCTCAAGTTTCATCCATGTTGTTGTAAGTGACAAAATGTCCATCATTTTCTATGACTTAAAAAGTATTAGTCAGGGCCGGGGCAATGGGATGACCCAGAGGGATGGGATGGGGAGGGAGGTGGGTGGGGGGTCCAGGAAGTGGAACACATGTAAACCCATGGCTGATTCATGTCAATGTATGGCAAAAACTATTACAATATTGTAAAGTAATTAGCCCCCAACTAAAATAAATAAATTTATAAAAAAAAAAAGTATTAGTCAGTGTGTATCTGTGTGTCTGTATGCTCCACGTTCTTTATTCATTCCTCTGTTGTTAAATGATAGTTTATCATCATTTATCAACAGGTGAATTCTATCTGTTGGAATTCCACCTGATGGAATGAAAGAATGATGGTTGATTCATCTGCATACAGATTTCTCAAGAGGGAGGTCAGGTGGTCTGGTATTCCCATCTCTTTCAGAATTTTCCACAGCAGATTCATCTATGAGATTCTATTTGGTTTTTTTTAAATTTTTTTTTGAGTAGTGACTATGCTATTTTCCATCATGGCGTTAACAATATTTGCTCCATCATGTTTCTCCTTATTTCATATTCTCATCAATATCAATATGTCTTGACTTTTTAATAATATTTCAGTGTGGTTTTGATTTACATTTTCTTGATGATTAGTGATAAGCACATTTCTTGCACTCTTTGGTCATTGAAAGTCTTCTTTGGGGAAATGGTAAATTCACATCATTAATGATGTTGATGCTGATCATTTTTCCTGTTATTATTTGCCATCTTTATATCCTCATATAAAATATCTTTTCATGTGTTTTTTCCCCCTAGTTTCTAATTGAATTTATTTTGTCTTTATCATTGATATTGTAGTTTATTTGTTTTTTTTGTTTGTTTGTTTTAACATCCTAGATGTTAGTTAGATGCAGCTTTGAAATATTTTTTTCCCTGAAAGTAGTCTGGCTTTTCCTATTCCTAACAGGGAACTTTGCAGATTGAAAGTGTGTATTTTGTTGAAGTCTGATTTGTTAAGTTTTCCTTTATGGACTCTTAATTTGGTGTCAAATCTAAGAAATAGTTGCTTAGCCCTAGAACCTAAGCACGGTTTGCATTTTTTCAAAAGTTTCATAGTTTTAAGTTACAAATTTACGTTTCAATTCATATGAGTGTGAAGATTGAAGTCATGTCCCACCCCCCCAACCATGGATATTCAATTAATTCCCCACCTTTGTCAAAAATCATACATATTTATGTCGATCTATTTCTAGCCCAGTCTTTTGCTTCATTGATTTATTTGTTTATCCTTCCTCCAATTAATCAATCTTCATTTTTATAGCTATATGATAAGGCTTTCAATAGTGTAGAGTAATTCTTCTCATATTATTATTTTTCTCAAAGTTTATTTTAGCTATTACTCTATTTCTTTCTCTATAAAAGTGCTAGAGTATCTTTAATAAGTCATCTTGCAACTTTAATATTAATTTCAGTAAGCCTGTATATCAATCTTTATAACATAGAGTTTTCAATTTTATAAATAAGAAGTGTATATAAGTTTGCTTAGATCTTTATTTCCCTTTAACAAGATTGGATAGTTTCAGCTTCCAGACACTACACACAATTTGTCTGATTCACATTTAAATTTCCTTTTTTTTTTTTTTTCAGCAACTGTAATTGCATTGGGTTTTTTTTTTTAATAAATTTATTTATTTTAGATGGGGGCTAATTACTTTACAATATTTTAGTAGTTTTTGCCATACATTGACATGAATCAGCCATGGATTTACATGTGTTCCCCATCCTGAACCCCCCTCCCACCTCCCTCCCCATCCTGTCCTTCTGGGTCATCCCATTGCCCCAGCCCTGAGCATTTGTCTCATGCATCGAACATGGAATGGTGTTCTGTTTCACGTATGATAATATACATGTTTCAATGCTATTGTCCCAGAACGTCCCACCCTCACCTTCTCCCTCAGAGTCCATAAGACTGTTCTATGCATCTGTGTCTCTTATTCTGTTTCGCATATAGGGTTATCGTTACCATCTTTCAAATTCCACATATATGCATTAGTATACTGTATTGGTGTTTTTCTTTCTGGCTTACTTCACTCTGTATAATGGGCTCCAGTTTCATCCATCTCAATAGAACCGATTCAAATGTATTCTTTTTAATGGCTGAGTAATATTCCATTGTGTATATGTACCACCGCTTCCTTATCCAATTGTCTGCTGATGGACATCTAGGTTGCTTCCATGTCCTGGCTATTGTAAACAGTGCTGCGATGAACATTGGGGTACATGTGTCTCTTTCAATTCTGGTTTCCTCAGTGTGTATGCCCAGCAGTGGGATTGCTGGGTCATATGGCAGTTCTATTTCCAGTTTTTTAAGGAATCTCCACACTGTTCTCCATAGTGGCTGTACTAGTTTGCATTCCCACCAACAGTGTAAGAGGGTTCCCTTTTCTCCATACCCTCTCCAGCATTTATTGCTTGTAGTCTTTTGGATAGCAGCCATTCTGGCTGGTGTGAAATGGTACCTCATTGTGGTTTTGATTTGCATTTCTGTGATAATGAGTGATGTTGAGCATCTTTTCATGTGTTTGTTAGCCATCTGTATGTCTTCTTTGGAGAAATGTCTGTTTAGTTCTTTGGCTCATTTTTTGATTGGGTCGTTTATTTTTCTGGAATTCAGCTGCAGGAGTTGCTTGTATATTTTTGCGATTAATTGTTTGTCTGTTGCTTCGTTTGCTATTATTTTCTCCGATTCTGAAGGCTGTCTTTTCACCTTGCTTATAGTTTCCTTTGTTGTGCAAAAGCTTTTAATTTTAATTAGGTCCCATTTGTTTATTTTTGCTTTTATTTCCAATATTCTGGGAGGTGGATCATGGAGGATCCTGCTGTGATTTATGGCTTAGAGTGTTTTGCCTATGTTTTCCTCTAGGAGTTTTATAGTTTCTGGTCTTACGTTTAGATCTTTAATCCATTTTGAGTTTATTTTTGTGTATGGCGTTAGGAAGTGTTCTAGTTTCATTCTTTTGCAAGTGGTTGACCAGTTTTCCCAGCACCACTTGTTAAAAGAGATTGTCTTTTCTCCATTGTATATTCTTGCCTCCTTTGTCGAAGATAAGGTTTTTAGTTTTGTTACTAAGGTCTTCATTGATTGTATATAGAAAAAAATGACTTTTGTATATACATATATATATATATATACATATATATATGTATATTTAGTTTTAAGTTTTTGTTTTGTTTGGTTTTGTTTTCGATTTTTTGTAAATATCTTGGAATTTTCCATGTAGACAGTCATGCCATCTACAAAAAGTGAGAATCTTATTTCTGCCTATCTGAGCTGCATGGTCTTCATTTCTTTATCTTGACTTACAACATTGTTTACAAATTCTAGCACTATATTGAGCTAAAGAAAAAAAAAAGAGTAGACAAACTAAATTTTTTCTTTTTGTCTTATTGGGTAAGCATTCAGTTTTAGATTATTAAGAATAATATCTGTAGGTATTTTGTTTGTTAGCTTTGTTGTTTTTTTAGATTTTTGTATCAAATTTAGGTAGTTTTTTTGTTATTATATTTCTGAGAATTTTTATCATGAATTGATGCTGAGTTTATGTTCAATGTCTTGTGTATGGATTGATATGATCATGTGTTTCTTCTCTGTAGCCAATTAATATGGCAGACTACTCTGATTGACATTCAGAAGATTGTAGCAGTGTGTGCTTTTTAACAAATTGTAAAAAAAAAAAAAAAAAGCAACTTTGTGTGGTTAAATCTATGTGTGTAGATTTATTTCTACTTCCATAATTATCTTGTTCTTTTTAAAAGTTTTGATCTTTTTCTTTTTTAATAAACTGATGTTGAGTTTATGTCCAATGACTTGTGTATGGATTGTTATGACCATGCGTTTCTTTTTAGCCTGTTAATATGGCAGACTACTTTGATTGATATTCAGAGGATTGTAGTAGTGTGTGCTATAATGATAACCTCTATTTTGTCTCTGATATTGATAAATTGGGTTTTTTTTCTTTATCAAGTTTGCTAGTGTGTGCCAGTTTTACTATTTTCAGGGAAGCAATATTTTATTTAACTAGTTTCTTTCTGCAGTTTTGTCTTTTCAATTTTATTGTATCTTCATTGTCTTCCTCCTTCTGCTTGATTTGGGCTTATTTTGTTTTTTGTATACAGTTTTGGCCATTGCTGTGGGTAATCTTTATATAACCTATCAAAATCTAGCGTTTTCATCATTTTACATCTTTAAATGGAGTTTAGAAACTCTGTTTCTCTTTACATTATTTACCCTCTCCTATTTGTGACATTAATGCATTAAATATTTCTTTTCCATGTATTTAGACACACATCAGACATTCTTTCAATGTTGTCTTAAAATTTCAAATATAAGTTAGAAAATACAAAACAAGAAGGAAAGTCAGCTATGTTTATCAATATTTTTTATTACTTTGCTTACCTATTATTTTGTTTACTTGCTTGCTTTTTGGTATTTGTAATATTATGTGTTAATCCTGACAGTGATCACCAGGTTGATATAGAAGGACATCCGAAACAAGGAAGAAGTTCTTACATAAACAACTTTGCCAGGAGGAACCTAAAGAAAAATGCAGTTCAAATTTGCTAATTGTTTTCCTCTATAGAAAAAGTTGTTGAAATCCATCAGCTTGAACAATTAGTTGGACAGTCAGTAAAGCCTGGATTTGGAATTAAGCCTATGAGTTTATTTAATTTACATTATTCTATCATTGACATGGAATATTCTGTTAATAAATTAAAATTCTAGTATAACTGTTACATTTCAAAGTTATGTTTAGTGAAGTGGAATATGTCAGAGCTACAGCATTTTTTTAAGCATAATACTCCCAAGAAAATTTGTTAGACTTTTATTTCCACAATGTGAAATGTGCATTCTAAAATAAGTCATTTCAATATCATTTTCATTCTCACATTCAAACCTCTGCAAAACTTTTAAATTGTCAGTTTACTTAGGAAATTGGAAAGCACTTTTTTTTTAATTTAGGATGCTAAATTGGAATCCAATCTCTTAAATTCTTGAATCCTTAGCTTTTTAATCAAATAGCCTGCAATATAATTTGTAAAGTACCTATGTGCACATTATTCTACTTAAAACCATGATAGTAGATACCAAAGAAATTAATTCATAGTAATTTATGTATGCCAAGTAAAATATCTATCCATTTTAGTGAGTTTAAAACTTGTATATTATAAAGAACATTTTTTCAAAAAATAAAGCATATATATATATATTTATAATCTACCAATACTGTCATTTGTTATTATATCTATTGGTAGAAAAATTTGCCCTTTAAAACATAAGGATGATTATATGTAATTAACAGTATATATATATATATATTTGCTTGCAATTTGTGTTATGATATTATTTCAACCTTATGGTAAAATACCAGAAATAGTACAAGAAGCTTCTGTATATAGTCTTTACCCAGCTTTACTATTTGTCTGAATTTTTCCCCGTTCACTTTATAATTTTTTCTATAAATATGTGCATGAAATTTATCATGAAACTTTTGAGTATATTGTAGGTAAATTACCCTTTTATTCCAAAATATCTTTTTTTTTTTTGCTTCTCTTTTTATTTTTTATTTATTTATTTATTTTTAATTAGTTTATTCATCTACTTTTTAACTTTACAATATTGTATTTGTTTTGCCATACATTGACATGAATCCACCATGGGTGTACATGTTTATTCCTAAGTCCCTTGGACAGCAAGGAGATCAAACCAGCCAATCTTAAGGGAGATCAACCCTGAATATTTACTGGAAGGACTGATGCTGAAGTTAAAGTGCCAGTATTTTGTTCATCTGATGCGAACAGACAACTCATTGGAAAAGTGACTGATGCTGGGAAAGATGAAGGCAGAAGGAGAAGAGAGTGTCAGAGGATGAGATGGCTGTATGGCATCACCCAAAGCAATAAGCATGAACTTGGGCAAACTCCAGGAGATGGTGAGGGACAGGGAGATCTGGCATGCTGCAGTCCATGCGGTCGCAAAGAGTCAGACATGACTGAACAATGAAAACATAAAAAGGAATATATTTGAGTCAGTTCTAATGAGGTGAACAAACCTAGAGCTTATTATAAAAACTATTACAATATTGTAAAGTAATTAGCCCCCAACTAAAATAAATAAATTTATTAAAAAAAAAAAAAAAGAGCGGAGTTAGTCAGAAAGAGAAAGACAAATATCATATATTAATGCATATATGTGGAATCTAGAAAGATGATACTGATGAACCTATCTACAGGGCAGCAATGGATATGCAGATATAGAGAACAGAATTTTGGATACCATGGGGGAGGGAGAAGGTGGGATGATTCGAGAGAGTGGTACTAAAATATATACATTACAATATTTAAAACAGATAACCAGAGGGAATTTGCTGTATGACACAGGTAACCCAAAGTTGGTGCTCTGTGAAAACCTAGAGGGATGGGAAGGGGAGGAATATGGGAGGAAAGATTAAGAGGGAAGGGACATATGTGTACCTATGGCTGACTCATCTTGATGTATGGTAAAAATCATCACAATATTGTAAAGTGATTATACTCCAATTAAAAAAAATAAAAGAAGTGGTGAGTGAACATCTTTGTCATGTTTTCCATTGTTATGAGCAAAACGTTAAATATTTCACCATTTCATATGATGTTAGGTATAGGTTTTTCAAAGATACCCTTTATGAGATTGAGGAAGTTCAATTGTACACCTGGTTTGCTGACTTACTTCATTAAATAGTTTACTTTTATAAAATGCTTTTGCTGCATTAGATGACATGATATTTTTTTTTTTTTTTTTTTTTTTAGGGCCAAGACCTTTATCTTTATTTATTTATTTATTTTTTTATAAATTTATTTATTTTACTTGGGGGCTAATTACTTTACAATATTGTAATAGTTTTTGCCATACATTGACAAGAATCAGCCATGGGTTTACATGTGTTCCCCTTCCCGAACCCCCCACCCACCTCCCTCCCCCTCCCATCCCTCTGGATCATCCCACTGCCCCGGCCCAATTATTCTGCTAATATGGTGAGATACTTTATTTTTCTCAAATGTTCAGTTCAGTGACTCAGTCGTGTCTGACTCTTTGAAACCCCATGAACCACAGCATGCCAGGACTCCCTGTCCATCACCAACTCCCAGAGTTACCCAAACTCATGCCTTTCGTGTTGATGATGCCATCCAACCATCTCATCCTCTGTCGTCGCCTTCTTCTCCTGCCTTTAATCTTTCCCAACATCAGGGACTTTTCAAATGAGTCAGCTCTTTGCATCAGGTGGCCAAAATATTGGAGTTTCAGCTTCAACATCAGTCCTTCCATTGAACATTCAGGACTGATTTCCTTTAGGATGGATGGGTTGGATCTCCTTGCAGTCCAAGAGACTCTCAAGAGTCTTCTCCAACACTGGAGTTCAAAAGCATCAATTATTCAGCACTCAGATTTCTTTATAGTCCAACTCACATCCATACATGACTACTGGAAATAAACCTATTCATAATATATTTTAGTTTTCATAAAATTTTAAAACTAATTTGTAAATAATCTGTCCTCCATTTTTCTGATAAAGCAGTCATTATTTATGTCATTATGTCTCATTTATAATTTTTTTCTTTCATCACTCTCAAGGTTTTCCTTTTAACTTTTGCTTTCAGCAGTTTGACTATGATGTACCAAGGTATAATTTTTTTCTACATTTATTTTGCTTGGAGTTTATAGATCTTCTTGGGACTGTTTATTTTTAAAACAAATTTGATAAATATATTGCTTATTTAAATATTTCTGTGTCCCACGCTTTCTAGGACTTCAAATACATATTTTACAGATTTATAGTTACTGAAGCTCTGCTATGTTTGCTTTTTAAAATTATTGCTTTCTATTCTCCAGATTACATAATTTGTATCTGTGTAATTTAGATGATACAGATCATTTATATTCAAAATTATATTTTCTCTCTACTATTTTGCATTTGCTATAGCTGAATGTTTGCATCAGGTATTGTACTATTTTGGCTTCCCTGATAGCTCAGCTGGTAAAAAAAAAAAATTGCCTGTAATGCAGGAGACCCCAGTTTGATTCCTAGGTCAGGAAGATCCCCTGGAGAAGGGATAGGCTACCCACTCCAGTATTCTTGGGCTTCCCTAGTGGCTCAGATGGTAAAGAATCTGCCTCTGATATGGGAGACCTGGATTTGATCTCTGACTTGGGAGGATCCCCTGGAGGAGGTCATGGCAACCCACTCCAATATTCTTGCCTGGAGAATCCCCATAGTCAGAGGAGCCTGGCAGGCTACAGTCCCTGGGGTTGCAAAGAGTTGGACATGACTGAGCACTCAAAGCACAGCACAGCACATTGTAGTATTTATTTCCAGAATTTTCATGTAGCTAAATTTTAATTTTACTGTTGAGTCCCCATCCATTATTTTACTATGATTATGTATTATTCCCCCCACCCCAGGTCCTTGGATGTGTTTAAAATAACTCTGTGTTAAACACCTGTGTGCAAATCTGTCTGTATTGTCTACTGTTTCTCTTTTCATGTGGATCATATTTTTCCTTCAGAGACCTAATTATGCTTGATTACTTGCTGAACATTGTCAATATAAGACATATAGATTATGTTGTTAATACATTTTTTACATTACTTTGGTTCCATTAAAAGTGTTTCAACTCCTTATTTGAGCAGGTTTCTTTAAGTTGTGAATTTAGTTGTAAACCTAGAGGCATACCCATGGTTTCACTTTGTGATTCTAATTCCTTAGTAGAAGACATTATGATGCCTGATGTGTCCTATAAGGCCTTCAAGCTTTGGCTGAACTGGAATGCTAGTAAATTCCATTACTACCAAGTCACTAATAGCACTATTCAACTGTCAGTGCTCTGCAAAATTCGACTGTCACTGCTGATGGACGGAGGAGCATGGCAGACTACATAGGATCACAAAGAGTCAGACATGGCTAAAGCGACTTAGTACACATTCACATTCTGCTGAGACTTGTGTAAGCTCGTTCAGAGTGAATGCCCATGAAGACTTGGCGGGGATGGGTTCTGTGTACATTCCAACTTTATTGGTATTTGGTCACAAATTCTACTTGCTCCACTTCAATATCTGAAACACTTGCTTCTATCTCCTTAGGTCATCAAACTGCTCCCTCACTTCTGGTCTGCTTTCCTGCTCTAAGCAGAAAGCTAAGGCAATTTTGACATGAATCATAAGCTCACCTCATTTGTTTTTCTTCTTTCAAGGCCCATATTCCTGTGTTATATATTGTTCAAGGTTAATAGATACTGTGTCTTCATATACTTTATTCAGTTTTATAGTTGTTTCAAAAGGAAGCCAGATCTAGTATCAGTCACTCTATGCTGGCCAGCACTTGAGGAAAATACCATGTTTTTTCATATAAAATTATTATATTATTTCATAAAACTTTATTTGTTTTTCAACTTTAATTGACATATAAGTGGTATACTGTCTTGTTAAGTTTAGGGTGTACAGCATTTGGTGTTCTTCAGTTGCTAAGTCATATCTGACTCCTTGCAACCCTATCCTCTGCAACACACCAGACTTTACTGCCCTTCACTATCTCTTGGAGTATGCTCAAACTCATGTCTATTGAATGGATGATGCCACCCAACCATCCCATCCCCTGTCACCCCCTTCTCCTCTTGCCCTCAATTTTTCTCAGCATCAAGGTCTTTTCCAAGGAGTAACCTCTTCTCACCAGGTGGCCAAATTATGGGAGCTTTAGGTTCAGCATCCATCCTTCCAATGAATATTCAAGGTTGGTTTCCTTTAGGATGGACTGGATTGATTTCCTTGCTGTTCTAGGGACTCTCAAGAGTCTTCTCCAGTGCCACAGTTTGAAAGCATTCATTTTTCGGTGCTCAGTCTTCTTTATGGTTCAACTCTCACATCCCTATACTTGACTCCCGGAAAACCCATGGCTTTGACTATACGAACCTTTGTCAGAAAAATGATGTCTCTGCTTTTTAATACAATGTCTATGTTTGTCACAGCTTTCCTTTAAAGGAGCAAGCATCTTTTAATTTCATGGCTGCAGTTACTCTCTGCAGTAATTTTGGAGCCCAAGAAATAAAATCTGCCAGTTTCCATTTTGTCCCCGTCTATTTGCCATGAAGTGAATGGACCGATTTCCTTGCTTTCGAGACTTTTAAACTTATCTATTTATTTTTAAGTGAAACGAAGATGAACACTTTTAATGAAAAAAGGTACAATTCACAAAGAAGATAGACATCATAAACCATTGGTCACCTAACAACAAAGAAACAGATACATATAGCAAAAGTCAGAAGAAATATAAGGAAAAAGAAAAAAAAATAATCACAGTGAGACATATTAACATTTCTCTGAAAATATTTTATCAAGTGCAGAAATAATAAGAACATCTTGAATGATGTCATTAATACTTTAATATAATGGATTTCTATTTATATTAATTTTTATTAATCTTATATACTACAGAAATATATTTAACATTTTGTATCCTATATGTTATTAGATTTTCATAGGACATTTGGAAAAAATGACAAAAAAGCTAAATATGATCTTATTTTTCAGAATGTTGAGTTTTAAGCCAACTTTTTCACTAGGTGCACGAAATAGAATTGGCTTACATGTATCATGATATAATTATTACAATAAGTTAAACATCCTTAGAGGGCCTCCCAGGTGGCACTAGTGGCAAAGAACCCACTTGACAAAGCTGTAGATGCAAGAGACTTGGGTTTGATCCCTGAGTCAGGAAGATCCCCTGAAAGAGGGCCTAGAAACCCACTCCAGTATTCTTGCCTGAGGAATATAATGGACAGAGGAACCTGGCATACTACAGTCCATTGGGTCACACAGAGTTGGACATGAAGGAAGCAACTGAATACACAAACATCCTTAAGGCTTTCCTGGTGGCTCAGATGGAAAAGAATTTTCCTTCAATACAGGAGACCCAGGTTTGATCCCTGGGTCAGGAAGATCTCCTGGAGAAGGTAATGGCAACCCAGTCCAGTATGCTTTCCTGGAAAATTCCGTGCAAAGAGAGCAGCTTGGTGGAGCTACAGTTCATGGAGTCATAGAGAATTAGACACAATTGAGTGATCAATGCAAAGAAATAGAGGAAAACAATAGAATGGGGAAGACTAGAGATCTTTTCAAGAAAATTAGAGATACTAAGGGGACATTTCATGCAAAGATGCACTCAATAAAGGACAGAAATGGTAGGGACCTAACAGAAGCAGAAGATATTAAGAAGAGGTGGTAAGAATACACAGAAGAATTGTAAAAAAAAAAGATCTTCACAACCCAAACAATCATGATGGTGTGATCACTCATCTAGAGCCAGACATCCTGGAATGTGAAGTCAAGTGGGCCTTAGGAAGCATCACTATGAACAAAGCTATTGGAGGTGATGGAATTCCAGTTGAGCTATTTCAAATCCTAAAAGATGACAGTGTGAAAGTGCTGCACTCAATATGCAAGTAAATTTGGAAAACTCAGCAGTGGCCACAGGACTGGAAAAGGTCAGTTTTCATTCCAACCCCAGAGAAAAGCAATGCCAAAGAATGCTCAAACTACCACACAATTGCACTCATCTCACATGCTAGTAAAGTAATGCTCAAAATTCTCCAAGCCAGGCTTCAGCAATACATGAACCGTGAACTTCCAGATGTTCAAGCTGGTTTTAGAAAAGGCAGAGGAACCAGAAATCAAATGGCCAACATCCGCTGGATCATCAAAAAAGCAAGAGAGTTCCAGACAAACATCTATTTCTGCTTTATTGACTATGACAAAGCCTTTGACTGTGTGGATCACAAGAAACTGTGGACAGTTCTGAAAGAGATGGGAGTACCAGACCACCTGACCTGTCTCTTGAGAAACCTGTATGCAGATCAGGAAGCAATAGTAGAACTGGACATGGAACAACAGACTGGTTCCAAATAGGAAAAGGAGTACGTCAAGGCTGTATATTGTCACCCTGCTTATTTAACTTATATGCAGAGTACATCATGAGAAATGCTGGACTGGAGAAAGCACAAGCTGGAATCAAGATTGCCGGGAGAAATATCAATAACCTCAGCTGTGCAGATGACACCACCCTTATGGCAGAAAGTGAAGAAGAACTAAAGAGCCTCTTGATGAAAGTGAAAGTGGAGAGTGAAAAAGTTGACTTAAAGCTCAGCATACAGAAAACTAAGATCATGACATCTGGTCCCATCACTTCATGGGAAATAGATGGGGAAACAGTGGAAACAGTGTCAGACTTAATTTTTCTGGGCTCCAAAATCACTGCAGATGGTGACTGCAGCCATGAAATTAAAAGATGCTTACTCCTTGGAAGGAAAATTATGAGCAGCCTAGATAGCATACTAAAAAGCAGACATTACCTTGCCAACAAAGGTCTGTCTAGTCAAGGCTATGGTTTTTACAATGGTCATGTATGGATGTGAGAGTTGGATGGTGAAGAAAGCTGAGCACCGAAGAATTGATGCTTTTGAGCTGTGGTGTTGGAGAAGACTCTTGAGAGTCCCTTGTACTTCAAGTAGATCCAACCAGTCCATCCTAAAGGAGATCAGTCCTGGGTGTTCATTGGAAGAACTAATGTTGAAGCTGAAACTTCAATACTGTGGCCACCTGATGTGAAGGGTTGACTCATTGGAAAAGACCCTGATGTTGGGAAAGATTGAGGGCAGGAGGAGAAGGGGACAGCAGAGGATGAGATGGCTGGATGGCATCATGTACTCGATGGACATGGTTTTGGGTGGATTCAGGGAGTTAGTGATAGACAGGGAGGCCTGGCGTGCTGCGGTTCATGGGGTCGCAAAGAGTAGGACACGACTGAGCAACTGAACTGAACTGGGTTACTAACATACACACAAATATCCTTAATTTTATATAGATACAAAAACAGACAAAAATACTTCTTTCAATAAATTAAAGCAAATTTTAGCTGTATAAGTAAAATTTTATCATGTGTGCATGTATTATTTAAATTGACTAGATATCACTTCTAATAATCTCAGCTCTATCTGTTCATGTAGCATTTTATTTCTCACTTTGTAAAATGATATAAATTGCCATCAACTTCTAAAACTAAGAAAGAAGGGAGATAGTCTACATGAAAGTTTTTTGTGAGATATAAATGCTAGTAAATAAAAAGTATTATTATATGGAAATGTTTAACTTTAGTTCAGTCTATGTTCCCAAATTCCAACAGGAAAAAGTAGAAATAGATATTTTTTAATGGTATTCATTCTCCCTTAAATTTTAATGCTAGCACTAAACTGGAGAATATAAAATTCTATTGTAATTTTACCAAGCAAGTGAAGATGATCTATTATAAGTTTAAAAAATTGATGAATGACAGAAATCTTCCTAAAGTGTGTATTAATTTCTTAAATGGCTGTAAAGTTTATAAGTAAGTAATTCCATAAATTAATATGGTTTATTTTAGAAAATACCACGTACCTTCAAATAAAATCTTTTGCCTTCCCAGCGACTTCCTCAGCTCTCTATTCTTTACTTATCCTATGGGCAAACAAACTTCAGAGCAGCTAATGATTAAGGTCTTTGGAAGACTTTTGATAATGGAACTGATATTTTCCACTTAGATAATTTTGTTGTTGTTGTTTAGTCACCAAGTCATGTCCAGCTCTTTTGTAGCCCACAAGGCTCCTGGCGAAAATACTGGAATGGGTTGCCATTTCCTTCTCGGGATCTTCCTGACCTAGGAATTTAATTTGCATCTACTGCATTGACAGGTGGATTCTTTACCAATAAGAGCCAAGGAAACCCTTAGATGTTTTAGCCCATCCCTTGCTAATTTAAATCATTTATGTATTTGTTTGTCATTTATTAGTTATTTTAAAGTTAAATGTAGTGACATCATTGTTTTTCATTTACAATGAGACATTTAAAAATGAGTTATTGGAAATTCCCTGGTGGTTAGCACTCCACAATTTCACTGTCAAGGGCCCACGTTCAAGTGCTGTTTGGAGAACTAATCTCCCACAAGCCATATGACACAGCAAAAGCATAATAATAATGATAATAATAATAACAATAATAAAGGAAAATAAAAGGGTGTGTTATTTAATTCACCAGAATATTTTCCTAAGGTTCTCCTTTGGGAAATGTTCAATTCAGTTCAGTCAGTCAGATATGTCTAACTCTTTGTGAGTGACACCAAGGACTGCAGGATGCCAGGCTTCCCTGTCCATCCCCAACTCCCAGAGCTTGCTGAAACTCATGTGCATTGATTCGGTGATGTCATCCAACCCTCTCATCCTCTGTCATCTCCTTCTCCTCCTGCCTTCAATCTTTGTCAGCATCAGGGTCTTTTCCAATGAGTCAGCTCTTCACATCAGGTGGCCAAAGTATTGGAGTTTCAGCTACAGAATTAGTCTTTTGAATGAATATTCAGGACGTATTGGGCTTCCCTGTGGCTCAGAGGTTAAAGTGTCTGCCTGCAATGAGGGAGACATGGGTTCGATCCCTGGGTCGGGAAGATCCCCTGGAGAAGGAAATGGCAACCCACTCTAGTATTCTTGCCTGGAGAATCCCATTGAGGGAGGAGGCTGGTAGGCTACAGTCCATGGGTTCGCAAAGAGTTGGACACGACTGAGCGACTTCACTTTCACTTTTCAGGACTGATTTCTTTAGGATTGACTGGTTGGATCTCCTTGCAGTCCAAGGGACTTGCAGTGTCCAAGGAACTCTCAAGAGCCTTCTCCATCACCACAGTTCAAAGGCATCAATTCTTTGGCGCTCAGATTTCTTTATGGTCCAACTCTCACATCTTATAAATGACTACTGGAAAAAACATAGCTTTGACTAGATGGACCTTGGTTGGCAAAGTAATGTCTCTACTTCTTAATATGCTGTCTAGGTTGGTCTAGCTTTTCTTCCAAGTAGTAAGTATCTTTTAATTTCATGGCTCCAGTCACCATCTGCAGTGATTTTGGAGCCCAAGAAAATAAATTCTGTCACTGTTTCCATTGGTTCCCCATCTATTTGCCATGAAGTGATGGGGCCGGATGCCATGATCTTAGTATTTTGAATGTTGAGTTTCAAGCCAACTTTTTCACTCTGCTCTTTCACTTTCATCAAGAGGCTTTTTAGTTCCTCTTCACTTTCTGCCATAAGGGTGGTGTCATCTGTTTATTTGAGGTTATTGATATTTCTCCCTGCAACCTTGATTCCAGCTTGGGCTTCATCCAGTCTAGCATTTCACAAGATATACTCTGCATATAAGTTAAATATGCAAGGTGACAATATACAGTCTTGACGTAATCCTTTCTCCATTTGAGACCTGTTGTTTCTTGTCCAGTTCATACTGTTGCGTCTTGACCTGAATACAGATTTCTTAAGAGGCAGGTAAGATGGTCTTGCATTCCCATCTCTTTAAGAATTTTCCAGTTTGTTGTGATCCACATGGTCAAAGGCTCTAGTGTAGTCAATGAGGCAGAAGTGGATGTTTTTTTCTGGAATTCTCTTGCTTTTTCTCTGATTCAATGGGTATTGGCAAGTTGACTTCTGGTTCCTCTGCCTTTTCTAAATTTAGCTTGAACATCTGGAAGTTCTCGGTTCACTTATTGCTGAACCCTAGCTTGGAGAATTTTGAGCATTACTTTACTAGCATTTACTTGGCTAGCATTTACTAGCATTACTTTGCCAGTAATTTTAAGAATATTAGTTTGTTTGAAATATGAGCTAACTCTGTTTGACATAATTTTATTGTTAAAAAAGTAACTGAAATAAGAGTATTTAGCAGGGAACACAAAATTCTATTAGTAACAAACTTTCTTTGTGATTTTCTACGAGTGACACACACTACAGGAACCTATCACAGAGCTAATCATTCTCCAAGATTATTCCTTGGAATCTATTGGAGAAATTTCATTGTCTCAGAAATGGACACTTAATTCTTTGCAATTTCACAAAATTAATTTAAATTGTCACCCCATCATCAGTTCTTATTCCAAAGGAGGAAGAATATACAGAGAAAAAGGATTCAGTCACCATTTAAAAAAAGGTAATAAGTATTTTAAGTCTGAAGTAGAAGAAAAGGGGAAACATAATATTCATCAAGCAATTTGAGATACACCATTCTTTTTCTGCAAAGTCTAATCAGATCACATTGCTCCCCATTCCTCCTACTTATCACCCTTAGGTAAATGCTCTGATTTAGGCAAATGCTCTGCTGATGTTCAATTTAGGAAGGGTGTCTAGAAAGTCATGTGCCCAAGACTGAGGAATTATAAAGACAAAGAGGATAGATGTTTCTGCTCTGGATTTCACTATACATTTAGTACTTGGGGCAGTTTCTGTGGTCACTCAGGGAACACCAGATAAAGACAATTGGGAAAAGTAAACTGATTCAGTCTATCTTCTTCATTTTTATTTCTTAACTTTTTATTTTGCTTTATTTAGATAAAGACCAATCAACATTTTATAACATGACATATGTATGTATACATGTGTATGATATGTGTAATTGCTGTTGTCATTCAGTCACTCAGTCTTGTCTAACTCTTTGTGACCCCATGGATGCAGCATGCCGAATTTCCTTATCCTTCACCATCTCCTGGAGTTTGCTCAAACTCATGTCCACTAGGTTGGCAATGCCATCCAACAATCTCATCCTATGTCTTCCCTTTGTTCTCCTGCCTTCAATCTTTCCCAACATCAGAGTCTTTTCCAATGAGACAGCACTTCTCATCAGGTGGCCAAAGTATTGAAGTTTCAGCTTCCACATAAGTCCTACCAATGAATATTCAGGGTTGATTTTCTTTAAGACTGGTTTGATCTCTTTGCTGTCCAAGGAACTCTGAAGAGTCTTCTCCAGCACCCCAATTCAAAAGCATCAATTCTTCAGTGCTCAGCCTTCTTTATGGTCCAATTCTCACATCCATGCATGACTACTGGGAAAACCATAGTTTTGACTATATGGACCTTTGTCAGCAAATAAATGTCCTTGCTTTTTAATACACTGTCTAGGTTTGCCATTGCTTTTCTTCCAAGGAGCAAAAATATTTTAATTTCTTGGCTGTAGTCACCATCTGCAGTAATTTTGGAGCCCAGAAAAATAAAGTCTGTCACTGTTTCCATTGTTTCTCCATCTATTTGCCATGAAGTGATGGTACCAGATAAATGATGATCTTAGTTTTTTGAATGTTGAGTTTTAAGCTAGCTTTTTCACTCTCCTCTGTCACCTTCACCAAGAGGCTCTATGATCATTTTATACAAATCACTTTGAAACTTTTCTCTTTTTTTTTTCACTTAATGATTCCCATTTTTCACATCATTAAACATTTTCAACACTATTTCCCTTGTGACAGAAAATGGAATTTAATAGATTGGGTATAATATACTTTGTTAAACTAGTCTCTATGCTTTGACATAAGGTGCTTCCAATTTTCCCCAATAATTGCCACAATAAACCTTCTTATACTTAATTGTGAACACATCCATGCTTTCTTAGCACAGATTCCTAAAAGTAAATTTCTCTTTGTGAATGGCCATACACTTTTTGCTTGTTTGTTTTGTTTTGAAAACCATTACCTGCCATGCTGATTTACTATCTTAATCAGCAGTAGTTAAAGCAACTATCAGAAAACATATCATCTCATATTTTTAAAGCAATATCAGTCCCCTTTTGAGTCTCCAAAAAGATGATGAAAAAGAAAATTACATTTTACTTGTTGCTATTTTTGGAGTGCCCTTTTTCCTGCAACTTTTATAAATTTTTAATACTTTGCTTCCTGTTATAAAAAAATGCACAAAAACACACATAATTGAGTGTGAGTTGCAAAGAAAGTGCAAGGTCATCTGAAGTAAAAAAGATCAAGGTATCATGGCAAAAGTCAGAATAAAAAATGAAATTTACTAATTAGGCTCCCATTTGTAAATCTCTTGTCAAGAAAAATATTTTTTAACTAAGTTTTCTCGCTTTATCAATACATGTGCATGAAAAAGTAATATTTTGCACTTTCATCTTAGATTCACAAGCTTTTTAAAATTAATTTTTATTGGAGTATAGTTGTTCTACAATGATGTGTTAGTTTCTACTTAATAGCAAAATGAATAGACCATACATACACATTTATTCCCTCCATTTTGTACTTTCTTCCCATTCAGGTCATGGTTTCCTTGGTGGCTCAGATGGTAAAGAACCTGCCTGCAAAATGAGAGACCTGGGTTCAATCCCTGGGTTGGGAAGATCCCCTGGAGAACGGAACAACTACCCAATTCCAGTATTCTTGCCTGGAGAATTCCATGGACTGTACAGTCCATGGGGTTGCAAAGTGTCAGACACGACTAAAAGACTTTGACTTTCTTTCTAATTCACATCTCCACAATGTATTAAGTAGAGTTCCTTGTGTTATACAGTATGTTCTTATTATTTATCTACTTTATACATAGTATTAATAGTTTCTATGTGTCAATCCCAATCTCCCAATTCCATACATTTTGTTCTGTACATTTGTATCTCTATTTCTACTTTGCAGATAATATCATCTATACCATTTTTCTAGACTCCATATATATGTATTGATGCACTATATTTGTTGTCTCTTTATGAATTACTTCACTCTGTATGATATTTTCTAAGTCCATCCACATCTCTGAAAATGACCCAACTTCATTCCTTTTTATGGCTGAGTAATATTCCATTGTATATATATATATATATATACACCACTCTTTATTGAGTCCTCTACTGATGGATATTTAAGTGACTTCTATGTATTGGCTAGTATCAATCATGCTGCAATGAATATTGGGGTACATGTATTATTATTTGTTTTTTTTATATTGAGCTGTATAAGCTGTTTGTGTATTTTGCAAATTAATTCTTTGTCAGCTGTTTCATTTGCAAATATATATATATATATATATGTATATATATATATATATATATTTCCCATTCTGAGGGTTGTTTTGTCATCTTGTTTATTGCTCTTATTGCTGGGCAAAAGGAAAGATTTTAAGCTTTTAAGTTTAGTTTTTAGTTTTTTTTGTTTCTTTTTGTTGTTGTTCTTGTTCATTTTTGTTTTTATTTTCATTACTCTAGGAGGTGGGTCAAAAAGATCTTGCTGTAATTTTTTGCAAAGAAGATTCTGCCTATGCTTTCCTCTAAGAGTTTAATAGTGTCTGATATTACCTTCAGGTCTATAGTCCATTATGAATTTATTTTTGTGTATGGTGTTAGGTGGTGCTGTAATTTCATTCTTTTATATGTAGCTGTCCAATTTTCCCAGCACCACTTATTGAAGAGACTTGTCTTTTCTCCACTGTAAATTCTTGCCTGTTTTGTCCTATATTAGGTGGCCATAGGGGTGGGTTTATCTCTGGTAATTCTATCTTGTCCCATCGACCTGTATTTCTGTTTTTGTGCCAGTACCGTACTGTCTTGATGACTATAGCTTTGTAGTATAGTATGAAGTCAAGAAATTTGACTAATATAGCACAGTTTTTCTTTCTAAAGATTGCTTTGGCTATTCAGGATATTTTTCTTACAAACAAATAGGAGTTTTTGTTGTTGCTGTTCTAATTCTGTGAAAAATACCATTGTTAATTTAATAGGGATTGCATTGGATGGTATAGTTATTTTCATAATATTGATAATACAATCCAAGAACATGGTATATCCCTCCATCTGTTAGTATTGTTTTTAATTTCAAACTTTATCAGTATCTTATAGTTTCCTGAGTACAAGTCTTTTGCCTCCTTAATAGGTTTATTCATTTTATCACAATGGTAAATGGGATTGTTTCCTTAATTTATCTTTCTCATCTTTCACTGTTAGTGTATAGGAACTAAAAAGATTCCTGTGTATTAATTTTGCATCTTCTGACTTTACTAAATTCATTGATTACCTCTAGTAACTTACTGGTGTCATCTTTAGAATTTTCTGTGTATAATATCATGTCACCTGCAAGCAGTAACACTTTTTTACTTTGTTGACTATAAAAGATGCACAACTTGAGAGTTACAAGTTAAGTTTTATTTGGACCAAAATGAGGACTGCAGTCTGGGAGACGACATCGTAGATAGTTTTGAGAGACTGCTCCACAGAGACAGTCAGGGAAGGTCAATATATAAGATTTTGGTGAAGGAGGAGTTCAGTGCAATCAAGTGCTTACTTTACAAAAGGTTTCCTGCAAGTAATGAGGAGCTGATGTCACCAAGAAGGGATTTAGTGATTGTCTAGATGTGAAGAGATGCAAGGATTTGGATCATGAAATCAGTTCCTGATAATATCCATCTAAATACCTGTTCCATCAGATTCCTCCCTGGAGCACAGAGTGACTCAAACCACCCTGAATTCCTTCAAGGGGTGTTGAAGGTCAGCAGCTGCAGCAACATAAGTTTCAGCCTCTACAGAGGCAGATGACAAAACCCAGTTGTTGCTGTTCAGTCCTGGTAAATACTCTTTTCTAGTGTAAATCTGTAGTTGACAGGCAAGTGTCAATTTGTAGTTAGCACCTTCTTCTTTTCCAATTTGAATGCCTTTCATTTCTTTTTCTTCTCTGACTGTCCTCGCTAGGACTTCCATGACTGTATTGAATAATTGTGGAAAAACTTTACATTCTTGTTTTGTTCCTGATATTATGGGAAATGCTTTCAGTTTTTCACCATTAAGAATAATGCTTTCTGTGGGTTTGTTTTATATGGCTTTATCATGTTGAGATAGTTTGAATTTTGTCAAAAGCTTTTCTTCATCTATTGAGATGATAATGTTATTTTTATTCTTCAATTTGCTATTATAACGTATCACACTGATTGATTTGCATATATTGAAGAATCCTTACACCCCTGGGATAAATCACGATCATGGTGTATGATTCTTTCCAAGTGTCATTGGATTTGATTTGCTTGTATTATGTTGAGGAATTTTGTGTCTGTGTTCATCAGTGATATTGATCTGTAATTTTCTTTCTGTGTGATATCTTTGTCTGGTTGTGGTATCAGGGTGATGGTGGATTTGAATGAGTTTGGAAGAGTTCTACCTCTGCTATGATTTGGGATAGTTTGAAAAAGACAGATGTTAGCTATTCTCAAGATGTTTGATAGAATTTGCTTACAGAGCCACTGTTTCCAGACTTTTTTTTTTTTTTGGAAGATTTTTAATTGCTGTTTCAATTTCATTGCTTTTTATTGGTCGGTCTGTAAATATTTTCTGTTTCTTCCAGGTTCAGTCTTGGAAGACTGTACTTTTCTAAGCATTAGTACATTTCTTCCAGATTATCATTTTTTTAGACACATACTTTCTTGTGGTAGTCTCTATTATCCTTTATATTTCTGTGGTGCTCACTATACCTTTTCCTTCTTCACTTCTAATTTTATTAATTTAAGTCCTCTCCCAAACCCCCTATTTTTTTTTAATGCTTCTCACTATAGATTTTCTTATCTCTTCTTGCTATTCTCTAGAAATCTGCATTTAGTTTGAAATATTTTTTTTTCTCCATTGCTTTTTTTTTTCTTTTTCTCAGCTATTTTTTGTTCAGACAACCACTTTACATTTTAAATTTCTTTTTCCTTTAGGATGATTTTGGTCACTGCCTCCTCTACAATATTAAGAATCAAGGAGACAGGAAAGCCTTCTTAAGTGAACAATGCAGCAAAAAAGATGAAAGCAATAGAAGGGGAAAGTCTGGAGATCTATTCAAAAAAGATTGGAGATATTAAAGGACTATTTAATGCAAAGATGGGTGCAATAAAGGACAGAAACGCCAAGGACCTAACATAAGCAGAAGAGAATAAGAAAAGGTGCAAGAATACACAGAAGAAACAAACAAAAAAGATCTTCAGTTCAATACAGTTCAGCATACAAGGCCTCCCTGTCCATCACCAACTCCCAGAGTTTACTCAAACTCATGTCCATTGAGTCGGGGATGTCATGAGCTATCTCATCCTCTGTCGTCCCCTTCTCCTCCTGCCTTCAGTCTTCCCCAGCATCAGGATCTTTTCCAATGAGTCAGTTCTTTGCATCAGGTGGCTAAAATATTGGAGTTTCAACTTCAACATCAGTCCTTCCAATGAATATTCAGGACTTATTTCCTTTAGGATGGACTGGTTGCATCTCCTTGTAGTCCAAGAGACTTTCAACAGTCTTCTCCAACAGCACAGTTCAAAAGCATCAATTCTTCAGTGCTCAGCTTTCTTTATAGTACAACTCTCATATCCACACATGACTGCTGGAAAAATCCATAGCCTTGACTAGATGGACCTTCTTTGGTAATGTCTCTGATTCTTAATATAAAGAGATCTTAATGACCTGGATAACTGTGATTATGAGGTCACCCATCTAGAGCCAGACAATCCTGGAGTGTCAAGTCAAGTGGGTCTTAGAGAATATTACCACAAACAAAGCTAGTGATGGAATTTCAGTTGAGCTATTCACAATTCTAAGAGATGTTGCTGTTAAAGTGCTACACTCAAAATGTCAGCAAACTTGGGAAACTGAGCAGTGGCCACAGGAGTGGAAAATGTCAGTTTTCATTCCAATTCCCAAAAAAGGTGATGCCAAATATTATTTAAACTACTGTACAATTGCACTCCTTTCACATGCTAGCAAGATAGTGGTAAAAATCCTTACAGCTAGACTTCAGCAGTATGTGAACTGAGAATTTCCTGATATACAAGCTGGACTTAGGAAAGACAATGGAAACAGAGATCAAATTGTCAACCTCTGTTGGTTCACAAAGAAAGCAAAAGAATCCCATAAAAACATCTACTTCCATTTCATTGGCTACACTAAAAGCTTTGACTTTTAGTGTAGTGTGGATCACACTACATGCACACACTGTATTTTTGTGTGGATCACAACAAACTATGGAAAATTGTTAAAGACATAGGAACACCAGAACACCTTACCTGCCTCCAGAGAAAACAATATGCTGGTAAAGAAACAACAGTTAAAACTAAACATGGAACAACAGACTGGTTCAAAAGTGGGAAAGGGATACAACGATATAGTATATCTACATTATACAGCTTATTTAAATTCTAAGCAGAGTACATCATGTGAAATGCTACACTGGATGAATCACAAACTGGAATTAAGATTGCCAGTGAAATATCAACAACCTCAGATATGCTGATGATACCACTCTAATGTCAGAAAGCATTAGAATGACAGAGGAGGAACTAAGGAGCCCCTTGATGAGGATGAGAGAGGAGACTGAAAAATCTGGCTGAAAACAACATTCAAAAAACTAAGGTTATGGCATCTAGTCCCATCACTTCATGGCAAATAGATAAAGAAAAGTGGAAATAGTGACAGAGTTTATTTTCTTGGGCTCCAAAACCACTGCAGACAGTAACTGCAGCCACAAAATTAAAAGATGTTTGCTCCTTGGCAGAAAAGCTATGACAAACCCAGACAATGCATTAAAAAGCAGAAACATCATTTTGCTGACAAAAGTCTATATAGTCAAATCTCTGGTGTTTCCAGTAGTCATGTAAAGATACTAGAGTTGGACCACAAAGAAGGCTGAGCACTGAAGAACTGATGTTTTTGAATTGTGCTAGAGAAGACTCTTTAGAGTCCTTTGGACTGCAAGGAGATCAAACCAGTAAATCCTATGGAAAATCAACTGGGGATGTTAAGAAAGAACTGCTGCTGAAGTTGAAGCTACAACATTTTGGCCACTTGATGTGAAGAGCCAACTCGTAGGAAAAGACCATGATGCTGGGAAAGATTGAGGGCAGGAAGACAAGGAGGTGACAGAACATGAGATGACTGGATGGCAGCATCAACTTAATGTACCTGGGTTTGAGCAAACTCCAGGAGATAGTGAAGGACAGGAGAGTCTGGCGTGCTGCAGTCCATGGAGTGGCAGAGTCAAACATGACTTGTCAACTGGACAATAACAACGCTATGAGCTTATGAATTTTGTTTATCTTTTCAAAGAACCAGCTTTTCATTTGATTGATCTTTGTTATTGTTTTCTTTATTTCTATTTCATTTGTTTCTGGTCTCATCTTTATGATTTATTTTCTTCTATTAATTGTGGGTTTAATTTGTTCTTCTTTTTCTAGTTACCTTAAATTTGAGGTTAGGTTGTTTATTTGAGATGTTTCTTGACATAATATTGTATTACTCTAAACTTCCCTGATAGAACTGCTTTTGCTGCATTGCATAGACTGCACCATCTTGTTTTCATGGTCATTTTCTTCTAAGCATTTTCGTTCTTTCTTTATTTATTTATTTATTTATTTTTTCTTTTATTACCTCCTTCTTTTCTTAAGTGAGCTCTTGGTTATTTAGCATTACGTTGTTTGACTTCTATGTATTTGAACTTTTTACATCCCCCCACCCCCATCCCCATAATTGAGTTCTGTTGTCATAGCATTGCAGAAAGAAAATATGCTTGAAAAAATATCAATATTCTTAAATGAATTATAGTTTGATTTGTGACCCAAGATGTGACCTATCCTGGAGAATATTCCATAGCACTTGAGAAGAAAATGTATTCTGCCACTTTTTGGAGGAATGTCTTAAAATATCAATTAAGTCTATTTGATGTGGGCATGCTCATGTGTCCTCCGTCATATATGACTGAGACCCCACAGAGTGTAGTCTGCCAATTTTCCAGGCAAGAGTACTGGAGTGGGTTGTCATTTCCTCCTTCAAGGAATCTCTCCAAGCCAGGGTTTGAACGTTGGTTTCCTGCTTTGGCAAGCAAATTATTTATCGCTTGAGCCACCTGGATAACTATGTCATATAAACCTGTGTTTTCACATTTAGTTTCTTTGTGGATGACATGTTCATTGGTGTAAGCGATGTGTTAAAGTCACCACTATTATTGTGTTACTGTCAATTTCCCCTTTTATAGTTGTTACTGTTTATCTTATGTATTGAGTTCCTCCCATGTTGGGTGCATAAATATTTAAAATTGTTTTATCTTCTTCTTGGATTGATATCATGATCATTAATTATGTAGTAGCCTTCCTTGTCAATTATTTCAAGATCTTTTCTGATATATATCACTCATCTATGGCATTGTTACTTCACTTTTATTTTGATTTCTACTAGCGTCCAATATCGGAGAAGGCAATGGCACCCCACTCCAGTACTCTTGCCTGGAAAACCCCATGGACGGAGGAGCCTGGTAGGCTACAGTCCATGGGGTCGCTAAGACTCAGATACGACGGAGCGACTTCACTTTCACTTTTCCCTTTCATGCACTGGAGAAGGAAATGGCAACCCACTCCAGTATTCTTGCTTGGAGAATCCCTGGGACGGCGCAGCCTTGTGGGCTGCCGTCTATGGGGTCGCACAGAGTCGGACACGACTGAAGCAACTTAGCAGCAGCAGCAGCAGCATCCAATATAATTTCCATCCCTTGTCTTTCATTCTGTTTGTGTCCTTAGGTCCAAAGTGGGTCTCTTATATGCAGCATATATATGAGTCTTATTTTTGTATCCATTCAACTAGTCTAAGATCATTAAATCAGCTGATAACCAAATGGAGCTTCCCTTGTAGTTTATTTGCTTGTTTTCCTTTGCTACTTCTAATATTTTTCTTTTTATTTTATTTTTGTTAGTTTGATTAATACATGTCTCAGCATGTTTCTCCTTGGCGTTATTATGTGTGGGGCGCTCTGTGCTTCTTGGACTTCATTGACTATTTCCTTTGCCATGTTAGAGACATCTTCAACTATAATTTCTTCAAATATTTTTTCAAGTCCTCATCTAATTTTGTCTAACTTATTATGTTAGGCTATTAGTATGATCTACTTTCCTAGGGTGCAGGGTCATATCTCCTCTTACTTCAGTTGTCTTCCCTTAGTGAATTAAGTTGCTCCTGGGGCTTCTGTAGGCTTTCTGGTAGGAGGGACTTGATATACCTACCAGAAATACCTGATCTCTGGTAAGCACAGCTGCGTCTTTTCCCTCTGAAAGGCAGGGACACATCAGGTGGTTTGTTTGGGGGTGCCTGTGAGCTTAAAATGACATTCAACACCCTGTCTGCTGATTGGCTGGGGTATGTTTCTGTCTTGCTGGTGGTTTGGCAAGAGGCACCCAGCACTGAGACCTGCCAGCAGCTGTGTGGAGCAGGGTCTTGGTGCTGATATGAATACCTCTGGGAGCACACACACTGATTAATATTCCCTAGGCCAGGAAATCTTTGCTGGTCCAGTGTCCTGTAACAGCACTCCCATCCTCTCACTGGGGACTCAAATACCCATAACCTGCACCTGGTGGCAGGAAAAATAAAAGAAAATAAAAATAAAAGAGACAGTTCCACCCAGGACAAATAGAGAAAACATCAGCAAACAAACAGCAGCAAAAACAGCAACATGACCACACAGAAAGGATAAAACAAATAAACAAGCAACAACAACAAAAAAGGAAAAAACAGAACAAACAAAAAAATCCATGAGAATGAACAATTTAAAATATGAGAACAGGCAATAAGTGCTAAATTAACAAAAACCAAAAAAAAAGTAAAGAAAACTAAAATAAAAACTGAAAGTAAGCAAACAAAAGAAGAAAACAAAATATGCATATGAAAACCAATCCAAAGAAAAGGAAATAAATAAAAAACAGAGAACAAAATTATGAAAAAAACAGAAACAGTAAAAAAAGAAAGCAAAAATAGAAAATAAATAATATAAATAAAATGTATATTAAAATATGAAGATAAAAATAAAATATACAAATAATAGAAATAGTGCCATCAACAATTGAACAAAATGAAACAAGTGGGAAAAAAAAAGTTGTAAGAACGTTTCCTCTGTCCTCCATTGTCAGTGTGCTTCCTTCCACTGTGAGCCAGAGTCAAATCCTGCCTCCCCAGGAAGTCTTTCAATAACTCTAGGCAGGTCTCTGTACCTATTGTGGACAATGTGGGACCAGCTCATTCTCTGATCTGAGCCATTTCTTGTGTGCATTTATTCCCTAAGTCCACTGCTTTTGAGGCTAGACTGGTCTCAATTGTGGGAATACTCATTATCTATTCAGATATTCAAAATATGCAGGATTTACTAAGCCAATCTTGGAGATTTAATACCCAGCTTGTGCAACTGCATGAAAAGATTTCTACTTCTCTTCCTTAGTTGCACTGCCCCAGGCTCAGTTTTGGTTTTTACCCCACCTCTCTCTGTCACCCTTAAACATCTGTTCCATGTCTATGTGAGATGGAACAAAAGCAGAGGCTGCTTGCAACATGCTTACTCACTCAGACCAGGATATGTGTGAGTTGCCTATTGAGATTGGGACTGGTAGACAGTTGTAACCAAGTATAGTGGCTCGCTCTGGTGGAAATTTCTTCCAGTGACCAAGGAGGCAGGAGCTGGTGAGTGGGGGTAGTGATCACCCCACCCTCCACATACCTCTCAACAGCGGTGTCTGCTTTCCAGGCAGATCTTGATTTATCTTCAGGCATTCCTGGCCATTCATCCCCTCCTCCCATCCACATTGCTCCATCCTTGCCACCAACAGTGCTCATTTTCCTGGATCAGTTCTTCCAATCCCATGCTTTAGCACTCAGACCTCACCAGCATTGGAGAACTCTCATCCCAGACAAGGGCATCTAGGACTAATTCCCACATAGGCTTTGGGATGGGTAACTCTGAGGGCCCCCAGAGTCCTCTCAGGGCAGAGGAGACCCAGGCCTCCTGGGGCAAGTTGGTCACCGCTAAGAAGGGAGCACAGTGCACTGCCTGTGATTGCCAAAGAAACTGGCTGGTTGGGAAAGGATTTGTAATAGCAGCTCTACCCGTTGTGTGCTACTCAACAATGACTCCTTGCTTCTATGGAATCCCAATCATTTTCCACAGACTTTCCTGGTTGTGGAACTCCTTACAGGTGTGGCTTCAGGTTTTCTGAAGCCAATTGCTGTCTATACCCTGCCTGGGTCTGTGCCCCACTTTCCAGCATCCAGCCACACTTCACAACAGGTGACTCAGGACTAAGGCTGGAGTCCACAGTGCTGTGGCAAAGACACGTATGCAATTCTTTCTTTGTACTGCCTTCCACAGGCTGCTGTATTCTCCTTTGATACACTGCAAGTCTTTTCAGTCCCAGTTGATTTTCCCACTGTGTGGGAGTTTTCTGGATGTGGGGACCTCAGCTTCTCATCAGGTGTTGTTGGTTCCTTCTTTGATTCTTCTTCCTTTTGCCTTACCCTGTGGTGAGGGTATTTCTCTTGTCCTTTTAGGTGTTTGAAGTCTTCCACTAGTGTTCAGTAGGTGCTCTATGAAAACTGTTCTAAATTTGTAGATGCATTTTTAATGTACTTGTGAAGAGAAACAAATTCTGCATCCTTCTATTCTGCCATCGTGACCCATCCTTGACCAATCTTCTTAAAAAAAGGAGAGAGTAGAGTGCAAGTACTATAATAGTTGTCTCATTAAATGAAGTAAGTACAGTCAAAAGAATGAAGCGCAGATAGAAAAATAAAACAGGACACACACACAAAAACAAAGAAATAGAAAGAATATACAGGGTAAAGGAATAATGTAAATTTGATATGAAGTGTCTCTTGATTTGGTATCCTTATTTGGGAGCTACTTAAAAATTCTCTATATACTTGGCTAACCCAATTATACACCTGTGGAAAAAGCAGACACAATCTTCTTTCAGTGAGTGATTCTTATCACAACAGAACCCAAGCATAATCAACTCAGTTCACAATTGACACACAATCCTAGTAATCAAATAAAACCCTCTGTACATGTTTAATGCATCCAGCAAAAACTATTATGAAAGAGAAGATATAAAAAACGGATTGGAACATGCTTTCTGAATTTTTTTTTTTATTCCTCTATCAGGAGTTAGAAGGAGGAATTCTAAACCATTTTATCCTATCAGTGGGCTGCATTGACTAAAATGATAATAGAGTAGTCAAATGCATTCTGAACCCAGTGCAGGTAAATGTGTGCACATGTGGATGGAAAATTTCAAGTCTCTACCTCCCCCTCACTTTTTTGATAATTATGGATTGTTGGTTTTCTATCTCTCATTTATTCTTCATTTCAGAGCAAATCCAAATATATAGAGTCCCATTTACAATATACAATTTCAGTCAGGGAACATTTCTCAAGGTAGTAGACAATATACAGGTAGTAGAAGGGATATACATTGTTAAGTTTTTCAACAGTACCACATCTGTCATATCTGATATATTTTAGATTAAATTATATTTAGTGCAATGATCTGAGAATATAGCCATTATATTTTCTTCCTCTCTCCCATCTTCTCTTCCTTCTTTTCTTTCTTTAAGAAATATCTTTCAAACACTACAAGATTCACTTAGAAAAATGCTTTTGGAATAGAGCCTATTTAGAATAATTTGTTATATTATTCCCCTATCATTCTTTTTAAATGTCAATGCTGAATTCTACCTCTGCCTAAATCTCTCATAAGATATTCAAGAGTCAAAATAAGTAAAGATTTGGGGGGGGATTTATATAATTTTTATAAATATATTTTGTACTTTCCCTTAAATAACCATATCTACATTTTTTCTATTTTGACTCAATCTTTTTTAATGCTTATTTTTATAGACCTCTGAAACCACGCATATTTGTTCTTACATTCAAAAAATATTTGTCGAATTACTATTATGTGTCTAGATTCTAATTAGCATTTGAAAATAGTTGGGAATGCAAAACAATACCTGAAGATATACATAAATATGTAAAGTAAAATGTTTAAGTAGGATAATTCATGTATACACAGAATATTTGGGGTGGGAAAACTTTGTATAAGTGTTACTGAAAAAGGTGGAGAGAATTCCACATAAATGATTAATATTAAAACTTAGAATTTCAAGGTGAGCTGGGGAATATCAAGGAATAAAGGGCAGTAGGTAAGAGTAGAGCATGTGAAGAACAATCAACATTAGGAACCTGGAAGGGAAGGCAGCTGGAAGTATTCATTCATCTAGCAAATAGTTACTGATACCACATACAACATAATATAAAGGCACTCTTTCAAGCACTGGAAATATGGCAGTGAACAATAATGTAAAAATGTTCACCAATATGGATCTTGCATTCTAGTAGGCTTACATGGATATTTATCTGTGAAGGGAATGGATGATATTCTAAAGAGTTTATCTAATAGAAAATTAGAAGCTACTGGAGTTTTATTAAGTTTGTGAATGACACGATTGGATCCACATACAAAAGCAATAACTCTGTGTGTGTGTGTGTGTTGACTTAAAATAACAAAATCAACCACACCTATTTTTTTTTCTTTAAACTAAAAAAGAAAATGCAGATTTTACATTTACTGAAACATTTACCTTTTCTGATGATAACTTTTCCCCTCAAACATCAACATTTCTGTGTAATATGCCTTCTTTCTTGGCCTTGTAAATTCACTTTTAGTTTTTTTTTCATTTTTTATTTCCTGTAGAAGATGTCTCTGACATCAAATTTTCTTATTTTTTTATGTGATAATGTCTTAATTTTCACTTTATTTGTGAAAAAATTGTTTTTTTTTTCCACTGAATATAGATTTTAGGGTAGAAATTTAATTTACCCTTTTTAAAAAACACGTTAACTATTTGTTTTATTAAAAATTCCTATCATTTTACAGACACTATGATTTCTGAGTTAAAATCTACTATCATTTCAATTATTGTCATTTTTGTTTTCTTTCTTTCTTTTTTTTCCCCCCCTTGGCTTTCCAACCAGTTAATTTTTTTTTATATAAAATTATTTATTTTAGTTGGGGGCTAATTACTTTACAATATTGTAATAGTTTTTGCCATACATTGACATGAATCAGCCATGGGTTTATATGTGTTCCCCTTCCTGGACCCCCCACCCACCTCCCTCCCCATCCCATCCCTCTGGGTCATCCCATTGCCCCGGCCCTGAGCCCTTGTCTCATGCATCGAACATGGAATGGTGTTCTGTTTCACATATGATAATATACATGTTTCAATGCTATTCTCCCAGAACGTCCCACCCTCACCTTCTCCCTCAGAGTCCATAAAATTGTTCCATGCATCTGTGTCTCTTATTCTGTCTCACATATAGGGTTATCGTTACCATCTTTCAAATTCCATATATATGCATTAGTATACTGTATTGTTGTTTTTCTTTCTGGCTTACTTCACTCTGTATAATGGGCTCCAGTTTCATCCATCTCAGTAGAACCGATTCAAATGTATTTTTTTTAATGGCTGAGTAATATTCCATTGTGTATATGTACCACAGCTTCCTTATCCATTCGTCTGCTGATGGACATCTAGGTTGCTTCCATGTCCTGGCTATTGTAAACAGTGCTGCGATGAACATTGGGGTACATGTGTCTCTTTCAATTCTGGTTTCCTCGGTGTATATGCCCAGCAGTGGGATTGCTGGGTCATATGGCAGAAAATGGATTAAAGATCTAAATGTAAGACCAGAAACTATAAAACTCCTCGAGGAAAACATAGGCAAAACACTCTCCGACATAAATCACAGCAGGATCCTCCATGACCCACTTCCCAGAATATTGGAAATAAAAGCAAAAATAAACAAATGGGACCTAATTAAAATTAAAAGGTTTTGCACAACAAAGGAAACTATAAGCAAGGTGAAAAGACAGCCTTCAGAATCGGAGAAAATAATAGCAAACGAAGCAACAGACAAACAATTAATCTCAAAAATATACAAGCAACTTCTGCAGCTGAATTCCAGAAAAATAAACGACCCAATCAAAAAATGGGCCAAAGAACTAAACAGACATTTCTCCAAAGAAGACATACAGATGGCTAACAAACACATGAAAAGATGCTCAACATCACTCATTATTAGAGAAATGCAAATCAAAACCACAATGAGGTATCATTTCACACCAGTCAGAATGGCTGCTATCCAAAAGTCTACAAGCAATAAATGCTGGAGAGGGTGTGGAGAAAAGGGAACCCTCTTACACTGTTGGTGGGAATGCAAACTAGAACAGCCACTATGGAGAACAGTGTGGAGATTCCTTAAAAAACTGGGAATAGAACTGCCAACCAGTTAATTTTATGTGAATAAGTTTAAATACCTTGTAACTTATTCTGTTCATGATTTATTGAATTTTTGGCCTACAATTATATGTCATTTTGAAAAATCTGATAACTTTTCATCCATTATTTCTTCAAATATTCTTTTTAATCAAATATGTTTTAACTTCTTCTTTCCTATTATTCATTAGACATTTTGATAGTTTCCCACATGTTCCTAAAAATGTTGTTTTGGTTTTAATATATCTCTTTCCTTTTTTTCTGAACTTTGTCATTTTAACAGATGGACAATTAAAACTAAGGAAATACAGAACAATATAAAGAAATATGGGACAAAATTAAAGCAGAGATAGAATATGTAGAGGGTAGGAAATAGAGAAGTGTTTAAAAGGTATAATTTATAAAACTTGGGGACTAATGAAATCACTCTGCATTAGAGTAGATAAATATGAACTTGATGTTTCTAACTGAAGTGATTAAACCTTTCAAACTTGGAGAGCAGGGAGTGTGTGCAAAGTATTTAAGCTTTAGTATAAACAATAAAGTACAGATTAGGGGGGAATATAGAGGAAGGAAAAGTGGTGAACTATGATGCTGAAATACTGATTTACCTGATATATAAAATTCAGGAGGAAACCCCAAGTTGGATTCAGTAGGAGTAATCTAATGTGCATAGCAGTTGAAATTTTGGAGATAAATCTTATATGAAAAAGAGGCACATATATTAGTGATTTTAAAAGCAGGATATGTACATGAAATCATTCAGTTCAGTTCAGTCTCTCAGTCCTGTCTGACTCTTTGCGACCCCATGAACCGCAGCAAGCCAGGCCTCCCTGTTCATCACCAACTCCCAGAGTTTATGCAAACTCATGTCCATTGAGTCAGTGATGCCATCCAACCATCTCATCCTCTGCCGTCCCCTTCTCCTCTTGCCCTGAATCTCTCCCAACACCAGCGTCTTTTCAAATGAGTCAGCTCTTTGCATCAGGTGGCCGGAGTATTGGAGTTTCAGCTTCAACATCAGTTCTACCAAAGAACACCCAGGACTGATCCCCTTTAACATGGACTGGTTTGATCTCCTTGCAGTCCAAGGGACTCTCAAGAGTCTTCTCCGAAAAAACAGTTCAAAAGCATCAATTCTTCAGCGTTCAGCTTTCTTTATAGTCCAACTCTCACAGCCATATATGACTACTGGAGAAACCATAGCCATGACTAGATGGACCTTTGTTGGAAAAGTAATGTCTCTGCTTTTTAATGTGTTGTTTAGTTTGGTCATAACTTTCCTTCCAAGAAGTAAGTGTCTTTAATTTCATGGCTGCAATCACCATCTGCAGTGATTTTGGAGCCCAGAAAAATAAAGTCTGACACTGTTTCCACTGTTTCCCCATCTATTTCCCATGACGTGATGGGACTGGATGTCATGATCTTAGTTTTCTGAATGTTGAGCTTTAAGCCAACATTTTCACTCTCCTCTCATTTTCATCAAGAGGCTCTTTAGTTCTTCTTCACTTTCTGCCATAAGGGTGGTGTCATCTGCCTATCTGAGGTTATTGATATTTCTCCTGGCAATCTTAATTCCAGCTTGTGCTCCTTCCAGTCCAGCATTTCTCATGATGCACTCTGCATATAAGTTAAATAAGCAGGGTGACAATATACAGCCTTGACGTACTCCTTTTCCTATTTGGAACAAATCTGTTGTTCCATTTCCAGTTCTAACTGTTGCTTCGTGACCTGCATACAGGTTTCTCAAGAGGCAGGTCAGGTGGTCTGGTATTTCCACCTCTTTCAGAATTCTCCACAGTTTATTGTGATCCACACAGTCAAAGGCTTTGACATAGTCAACAGGGCAGAAACAGATGTTTTTCTGGAACTCTCTTGCTTTTTCAATGATTCAGCAGATGTTGACAATTTGATCTCTGGTTTCTCTTCCTTTTCTAAAACCAGCTTGAACATCTGGAATTTCATGGTTCATGTATTGCTGAAGCCTGGCTTGGAGAATTTTGAGAATTACTTTACCAGCGTGTGAGATGATTGCAATTGTGCAGTAGTTAGAACATTTTTTGGCATTGCCCTTCTTTGGGATTGGAATGAAAACTGACATTTTCCAGTCCTGTGGCCACTGCTGAGTTTTCCAAATTTGCTGACATATTGAGTGCAGCACTTTCACAGCATCATCTTTCAGGATTTAAAATAGCTCAACTGGAATTTCATCAATTCCACTAGCTTTGTTCGTAGTGATGCTTCCCAAGACCCACTTGACTTCACATTCCAGGATGTCTGGCTCTAGGTGAGTGATCACACCATCGTGATTATCTGGGTCATGAAGATCTTTTTTGTACAGTTCTTCTGTGCATTCTTGCCATCTCGTCTTAATATCTTCTGCTTCTGTTAGGTCCATGCCATTTCTGTCCTTACTGGGCCCATCTTTGAGTTAAATGTCCCCTTGGTATCTCTAATATTTCTTAAAGAGACCTCTAGTCTTTCCCGTTCTGTTTTTTTCCTCTATTTCTTTGCATTGATCACTGAGGAAGGCTTTCGTATCTCTCCTTGCTATTCTCTGGAACTCCACATTCAAATGGGTATATCTTTCCTTTTCTCCTTTGCTTGTCACAGCTATTTGTAAGGCCTCCTCAGTCATTTTGCTTTTTTGCATTTCTTTTTCTTGGGGATGTTTTTGATCCCTGTCTCCTGTACGATGTCATAAGAGACTGCGTATTATAATTACAGTCAACTGTACAATGTTGAACTTGTGGTTGGTCGGGTTATTAGATTGAAAATTTGTTATTGGGGAAAAAAAAAAGCTGCATTTATAAGCATAAACAACACTAAAATTTATTCCAAATTATTTTTCATACACAAGATATAAAAGAAGAGTCTCTCAAATAGTTTGCGCTTCAGAAATTTTTATTTCACAAACGGCCAAATTCTGAATTAGCTGTGATATCTCAAATTTTGAATCTGTAAATAAATAACTATTATAGTTGTTTATTATGTGTCCAGTACTAGGCTGGGTACTGGAGCACTCTTCCATCTCATTTATTCATCACATCTAAGAATTGTTCATAAGCCAACCTTGAAATTGATGGTTTGAAGCCTGAATACATCAGTTTTTGTGTTAAATGTGCCTTGAAAATTGTTTACATCTTCATCTTAAGGTTCTACTCTGTATGGTATTATGAATTTAGATTTTAGCTTTTTGAAATAATAAGTTATAAGCCAACTTGGCAGTTGAGTAGAAGACAATATTATGGTTAAAAATTTCAGTAATTTCCACAAAAAAATAGGATTGATATTTCCATTATGACACAATGCCATAAATACAGCTGTTTACTGGAATCTGTTATGTTCTCTTTCCCTTACTTTTTGTCTATCTCTGCAAATTTTCTAAAGCTAGACATTCAGTGATGACCTGAAGACCTGTAATGTTGACAAAAATGCAAGGGTTCCCTTTCGGGGTATAAACATTTCATTTCCTTGTGTGTCAATAGACCAACTTGGTATAATTGCAGAGGAAGCAGTTTGGTCCTTTTCTGTGAGTGAAAACAACTGGCATGCTTATATATCTACTTCAGGGTATCTTCTGAAGATACCTTCAGAAGATGGGAACAGAAATGCCCAGGGGAAAAAAGAAAAAGAGAGAGAGAGAGCAGTATTCTACCCAACGTTTTGTTTGAAATTATAAGCTATTCAGGAATCACAGCTATGGAGAGAAAAATCAAGAATTACTGTCACTTGAACTTGGTGAATTTTAATCTTTCTCCATGAACATTAGTTTGGTCATCCTTTTTATTTTCTCACAAATTCAAGCACTTAGAAGAAATAGGTTTATGTATTTGCTTTGATGGAGAGAAATTAATGGAGACTCCAGGAAGGGCAGCATTTTTATATTCAGTCAGTTTTTACGTGTGCATGTGTGTGATGTGTGTGTGTGCTGAAGAGGAGAAAGCCCCAGAGTGCTGATGATAGAACCACTCAAAACCTTACCAGTCTAAAGCACAGTCAAAATCATGTCTCTCACTAACACCCACTACTTAACTAAAAAGAAAATGATAATATACCCTTAAGGGCCCTGGAGCTGCCAAATTTAAGGTCTGAATTTTTCCCTTTTATAAATTATAATTTATAAATTAAAGCTTTCATACATTTGTCTCTGTATACTTGAGCTTTAAGTTATTTTATCTCCAGCAAACAAGCACCAGTTTTATAACTGGAATAAAAGTTTTAGCCTGTCTCCTAACTTTTCATCAACAATTTAATATAATGAAGTATTTCTTTCATTATGACCACTGATCTCAAAATTCAAAGAATATTCACAGGGTCACAGTTCACAAGATTGCAGGGATTCAAGAGGTAAGAATAACCTGATTGTATTCAAGCAGCAGTATGTTATTATGATTGGAATTGGAATCCAATTTTCTCCTTAAATAAGAAACAAAGATTTTTGTATCTTATTTTAGTTTTGTATCTTATTTTAGTTTTGTATCTTATTTAAGGCTTTTCCTTCTCCTCCCCTTTCTCCTCTTCCTCAGTCTTCTTCCATATAGAATCAGTATTCCTGGAGTAAACCTTGTTAATAGTTATGGCAAATCATGAAGGAATAGTATTTATTAATTTAACAGTAAGTAGTTATTGAGTTCTTACTATATGCTAAACACTGTGCTGCAAAATGTCTCAGAAGAATCTTGGTTTTGTATTGGAACTATATGTAACTGGCTGAGAGTATATACTGCCCATGAAGGCAGTTTGCATTTCAATTTGCTGATTCTGAACTGGAAGGAAGGATTGGGGGAGGGAGAATAACTATGATTCTGACATTAATCTATTAGGATAATATATTATTCAAAAATATAGTGGATAATGCAATATAAATTTATACTTGGAAGCATTCAAATTCATTTTTAAACACAAATTTTAGAAAGCAAAGCACTGCAGGATTTTCATTTTGGTGACATGAAGTTTGAATGTCTGAGGAACTTTGTGTTTGTACTCCTCTCCTTTCCCATTCTTTTTAAACTGAATATGCCTTAGAATAAAACCAAAGCCAACTTGAAATTCAAATCCATGAATGTGATAAGGGAAACACTGGCCAAATCATAATATTTTTTCCGACGCTATTCTCCATATGCTCACCAACATATGCCATGGCAAGCTCAACAGCATTTCCAATCCACCTTCTTCCTTACCCGCTTGCCTACAACAGCCTATTTGTCATTTTATTTTCCCCAAAGATCCCTGATTCTCTACACTCTTCCCAATTGGTGGAACTATTTCAGATACTCTCCGTCACTAATGTGTTGGCAAGAGATTCAGATTAAAAAAAAAAAAATCAGAGACACTTTACACACCAGGTAAGAACTAAGTGTCAGAGTAGCATTTTCACATGTAGCATCTGTTCTGTCACCAGGACATGTTAATATCACCATCATACAGTAAAGCAAGTTATAGTTCTGAGAGGCAAGGTAAGATGACACCTAGGTCACACACCACTCAAGAATTTCTGTAATTAATGTCTTTTTGTTCCAAAAGACAAAAAGACGCAAGTTAAAGTAAAAACAAGGGTCGCCTCAGCGAGATTATAATGAACATCACAGAATAGTTTGCAAGAAATACAGCAAGGCATCATCCTTGTAAAACAGTCTTCACTGATTTCTCTCGCTCTTTTTTTCTTCCTGTTTTCTGCTCCCCACTAATCTTCTACCTCTCTTTCTCTCTCTATCAATTCAGTTCAGATCCGACTCTTTCGACCCCACAGACTGCAGCACGTCAGGCTTCCCTGTCCATCACCAACTCCCGAGCTTACACAAACTCATGTCTATCCAGTCAGTGATGCCATCCAACCATCTCATCCTCTGTCATCCCCTTCTCCTCCTGCCTTCAATCGTTCCAGCATCAGGGTCTTTTCCAATGAGTTAGTTCTTCACATCAGATGACCAAAGTATTGGAGCTTCAGCTTCAGCATCAATCCTTCCAATGAATATTCAGGACTGATTTCCTTTAAGATTGACTGGTTTGATCTCCTCGCAGTCAAAGGGACTCTCAAGAGTCTTTTCCAATACCACAGTTCAAAAGCATCAATTCTTTAGTGCTCAGCTTTCTTTATAGTCCAACTCTCACTCCCATACATGACTACTGGAAAAATCATTGCTTTGACTAGACGGACCTTTATCAGTGAAGTAATGTCTCTGCTTTTGAATATGCTATTTATATTGGTCATAGTTTTTCTTCCAAGGAGCAAGTGTCTTTTAATTTCATGGCTGCAGTCACCATCTGCAGTGGTTTTGAAGTCCCCAAAAATAAAGTCTCTCACTGTTTCCATTGTTTCCCCATCTATTTGCCATGAAGTGATGGGACCGGATGCCATGGTCTTCATTTTCTGAGTGTTGAGGTTTAAGCCACCATTTTTACTCTCCTCTTTCACTTTCATTTAAGAGGCACTTTAGTTCTTCTTCGCTTTCTGCCATAAGGGTGGTGTCACCTGTGTATCTGAGGTTATTGGTATTTCTCCCGGCAATCTTGATTCCAGCTTGTGCTTCATCCAGCCTGACATTTCACATGATGTACACTGCATATAAGTTAAATAAGCAGGGTGACAATATACAGCTTTTAGGTAGTCCTTTCCTGATGTGGAACCAGTCTGTTGTTCCATGTCCAGTTCTAACTGTTGCTTCTTGACCTGCATACAGATTTCTCAAGAGGGAGGTAGGGTGGTCTGGTATTATCACCTCTTTAAGAATTTTCCACAGTTTGTTGTGATCTTTCTGCTTATTTGCTCTATTTATTTCTCTATACACTGATTTTCTCTGCAACAATTTTAGTTTCTGTACCTTTCAGCCTCAGCTATTCTTTAACTTTGTTTCATTACAGCAATGATTATTTCCCTAAATATAACACTCTGAGACATAACATTCTAAATTTACATATTAAATGTAAATTTAATTTTTATAAACAAAATCTGATATCCTTATCCCAACTTCATCCCTAAGCTGAGAACCTGCACTTAGTAGGTATGATGTTGTCACAGAATAGAAGTCTGTCTGGATAGGCACATCATGTCAGTGTAGACTTCTGACAGAGCACTATTTTATTTTATTTTATTTTTATTTTCTTAAGAGTACTATTTTAAAGAAAGGAATATGGAGGGAATGCAGTTTTAACTGCAGTGGCAGAATCTAGTCAACTGTCTTCTGATGTCAGCCCTGTGCTCTTTGACCACTACTTCAGCCTGTGGAGTCATCTTTGGATTGCTACAACACTTTATAAAGCTGAATGCCTAGAAATTGCAGATGCTGATAGAGAAATTGCAGAAGGCTTCCCAGGAGACATTAGTGGTAAAGGACCCACCTGCCAATGCAGGAGACATAGGATACTTGGGTTCGATCCCTGGGTTAGGAAGATCTCCTGGAGGAGGAAATGGCAACTCACTTCAGTATTCTTGCCTGGAGAATCCCATGGGCAGTGGAGCCTGGTGCATTATAGTCCATAAAAAGTCAGACATGACTGAAGCGACTTAGCACATTGTATGATATAATGTTGGTTCATGAGATGGTTGGATGGCATCACCGACTCAATGGACATGGGTTTGGGTGAACTCCGGTAGTTGGTGATGGACAGGGAGGCCTGGCATGATGCGCTTCATGGGGTTGCAAAGAGTCGGACACGACTGAGAGACTGAACTGAACATGCGGCGACCTTGTATTGAATTAGGCTAACATTGGTAGTTCATGGATATATCCTAATCTTTTCATCGGTTGAGGGTCATCTAAAACCTGCTTGAGCCAAGCCACTACATAGACCCAGATGGGAATACAGAGAGAGGGAGGAAAGGAAGATTTTAATGATACTTGTTTAAGTGTCAATGAACACATTTTGACCTTGGAATTAAGAGAACAAGGAAATGAAAACACATCCTTCCATATGACTGTCACTTTTGTGTAGTTTCCAAATAATTCAGTAAAAATAGATTATATATATATATATATATATATATATATATATATATATATATATAGAGAGAGAGAGAGAGAGAGAGAGAGAGGCAGAAGCTGTACCAGGAGAATCGAAAGTTCAAATACAGAGATGAGACTTTTACTCTGTCCTTTCTCCAGTGCTTTATCAGATTAAATATATTTTTTTCCCTTAACTCCTCTTTTGCAGTGTTTGCTTACTGTAATTCGGGACTAGAAAAGCAAACTTTTAAAGATTTAATTTCTCTCTCTCTTTTTTTTCCCTCACAGCTCAGGTATTTTTCCTTTCCCTTTTCTCCTCCTTCACACTCTCCAGAGTCCTCACAGAAGTTCAACCAGCTTACCAATTTGCCCTGTAATTTGGGTTGGCAAATACTGCAGAGTTCTAAGTGTTACCTAATTTATTTTCTCCTTTGCACCATTCCCTCTTCTATTTACTTAATGTTTTGAATATTTGCAATCTAGTAAGAGGTCATATAAATTTATTAAACCTCTATGATTTTTTTTAATTTTATTTTCCTTTTAAAAAATGCTATTTTAAGTTTTCCTTTCAGTTTCCTCTTATTCTTGGAATAGTTTCTCAGGGCTCTCATTATTTGGATCTCCTGCTAACTTAATCTTCTCTAAAGCAGAGAACTTGGAATTTATTTGGCCTAAGTGTGCACATTAATCACTGGCCTACTCTTAAAGAGTTTCAGGTATGGCCTCTTTCAACGAAACTGTTGCTTGAATTACTGTCACAGCAGCAAAGAAACTGCATCTGGTCCCCTCTGTTGAAAGCAATTTTCCTTCTGCCAGCAGCTCAGCTTTGTGGTCACAGAAAAGAAAGCCCTGCAGGAAATGGGGGATGTCAGCAACAAGAAGAACAAGAGATTTGTGAACAACATCTGATGTGGCGATATCACTTTGATAGCTTCTAACTAACCGTAGTCTTTGCCCAGGAAGGGACATGGCAGAGTGTACATTGGCCTCTTAGGGCCATGGCATTTTCTAGCCAACACTAATCATGAATCTTCTGTGAATCAACTGGGACACCTGAAGAGTAATTAATTCTACATGTATTTCCTAGATTTTTTTTTAAACGAGTTTAAATTACAAGCTATTGTTTACTGACCTGATATATATTCTTTCCTTTCCTCTTTCTTGTAGTTGTTCAATCCCTAAGTTATTTCCAACTCTTTGTGACCCCATGAACTGCAACACGTGAGACTTCCCTGTCCTTCACTATCTCGCAGTTTGTTCAAACTCATATGCATTGAGTTGGTGATGTCATCCAACCATCTCATCCTCTCTTTCCATTTTTTCCTTTTGCCTTCAATTTTTCCCAGCAACAGGGTCTTTTCCAATAAGTCAGTCCTTTGCGTCAGATGGCCAAAGTATTGGAGCTTCAGCTTCAGTCTCAATCTTCCCAATGAATATTCAGGACTGACTTCTTTTAGGATTGACTGGTTTGATCTCCTTGTTGTCCAAGAAACTCAAGAGTCTTCCCAATCACCACCATTTGAAAGCATCAGTTCTTTTGTGCTCAGCCTTCTTTATGGTCCAACTCTCACATCCATGCATGACTAATGGAAAAATCATAGCTTTGACTATGCAGATCTTCATCAGAAAAGTGATGTATCTCCTTTTTAATATGCTGCTTAGGTTTGTCATAGCTTCTGTTCCAAGGAGCTTATACATACAAATGAACTTGAGATCCTCATTCATACTAACTTCATTTTTCCTTAGTGGTAGTAGAACAGAGCCTTTTTCATTTTTTAAGGATGGACTTATTTTAGATAAGAATATTTAGATAAAATCTTCCCACAAATTTCTTCTGGATGTCTCAAACTACTTTTTTATGTACCTCTTTTGTAAGCTTTCATAAGGAAAGAGGGTTCCTGATAGGTTCATTATTAACGTCCCACAGTTCCTAGAATAATATCTTGCATATTTTGTGTATTTGAGTAGTAATTATTAAATACATCAATATAGGTCCATCTGTAGAGTGACCAGGTGGATTTTTATGGACAAACATCACCTGTTTGGTTGCATATACCTCCATTATGCTATATCTACTCAATAAACTAGATACCAAACCTGTACTCCTTCTTGGCTGAGATTCAAAACCAAACAAACCTCAGTATGGAATTTGAACCCATAACCCTTGACTTAAGAGGGTACTGGCACAAAGACAGAAATATAGATCAATGGAACAAAATAGAAAGCTCAGAGATAAATCCATGCACCTATGGACACCTTATCTTCAACAAAGGAGGCAAGAATGTACAATGGAGAAAAGACAATCTCTTTAACAAGTGGTGCTGGGAAAACTGGTCAATCACTTGTAAAAGAATGAAATTAGAACACTTTCTAACACCATACACAAAAATAAACTCAAAATGGATTAAAGATCTAAGCGTAAGACCAAAAACTATAAAACTCCTAGAGGAAAACATAGGCAAAACACTCTCCGACATAAACCACAGCAGGATCCTCTATGACCCACCTCCCAGAATATTGGAAATAAAAGCAAAAATAAACAAATGAGACCTAATTAAAATTAAAAGCTTTTGCACAACAAAAGAAACTATAAGCAAGGTGAAAAGACAGCCTTCAGAATGGGAGAAAATAATAGTAAACAAAGCAACAGACAAATAATTAATCTCAAAAATATACAAGCAACTCCTGCAGCTGAATTCCAGAAAAAATAAATGACCCAATCAAAAAGTGGGCCAAAGAACTAAACAGATATTTCTCCAAAGAAGACACACAGATGGCTAACAAACACATGAAAAGATGCTCAACATCACTCGTTATCAGAGAAATGCAAATCAAAACCACAAAGAGGTACTATTTCACGCCCATCAGAATTGCTGCTATCCAAAAGTCTACAAGCCATAAATGCTGGAGAGGGTGTGGAGAAAAGGGAACCCTCTTACACCTTGTTGGTGGGAATGCAAACTAGTACAGCCACTATGGAGAACAGTGTAGAGATTTCTCAAAAAACTGGGAATAGAAGTGCCATATGGCCCAGCAATCCCACTACTGGGCATACACACTGAGGAAACCAGACTTGAAAGAGCCACGTGTACCCCAATGTCCATCGCAGCACTGTTTATAATAGCAAGGACATGGAAGCAACCTAGATGTCCATCAGCAGACGAATGGATAAGAAAGCTGTGGTACATTTACACAATGGAATATTATTCAGCCATTAAAAAGAATACGTTCGAATCAGTTCTAATAAGGTGGATGAAACTGGAGCCCATTATACAGAGTGAAGTAAGCCAGAAGGAAAAACACCAATACAGTATACTCACACATATATATGGAATTTAGTAAATCGGTAAAGATAACCTTGTATATGAGACAGCAAGAGAGACACAGATATAAAACTGTATTATGCACTCTGTGGGAGAGGGTGAGGGCAGGATGATATGGGAGAATGCCACTGAAGCATGTAAATTATCATATGTGAAACAAATCGCCAGTCCAGGTTCGATGCATGATACAGGGTGCTCGGGGCTGATGCACTGGGATGACCAGGAGGGATGGGATGGAGAGGGAGGTGGGAGGAGGGTTCTGGAAGGGGAACACATGTACACCCATGGCGGATTGATGTCAATGTATAGCAAAACTGATACAATATTGTAAAGTTAAAAAATAGATAAATAAACTAATTAAAAAACAAAAAAAGAAACTTAAAGCTACTGTCTTTTGATTAAAACTGATACCCTAATGTCAAGATTACCGAAGCTCAGGTTCGCTGATCTCATCACAGAAATAATTCAGTGGGAAGCAAAGTGATAGGCAAGAGTGAGTTTTTTATTATAGGATGCTTGTGAAAGATATAAGAGGGCAGGCATCGGAGCCCAGACCCAAGAATAAAAGAGGCTGCATTTTAATAATAATAATAATAATAAAATACAAACAGGAGAAGGCCATCTTCTTTCTTATTTTTTGGTTTATGTCAAGGTTTACATCATCAGTCCTTCCCTTAATTTGATATGGTCTAACCAGGACTGTCATGATGCTATTTAAATTATGTGTATATGAGCAAAAAGGGTGGTAATATGTACTAAAACATGGTGATTCATCTCAAGTTTTGTTATAACATTACCTTTCCCTTAGTTTTTTTTTCCCCCTCTCACCTCTGTTCTTAACTACGTGCAGAACTGTTACTCTTCAAGGGCCATTGTAATTGCCTGACTTCACGTAACAAGATTCAGACCCTGTATCTATTGTCTTGTGTTTTAACTATTAGAATTTGTGTTGTTAGTGTCCCTAGCACATGCATATACATGGTCTTCCTTCAAGGTAGAGCATACTTTTGCTAGTTTCTGGATTCTTTTCTTGAGTGGACGTTAGCTTATAACAGTCCCCCAAACTCCCTTAAAATTCCCTTTCTTTAATTCAATCAGTTCAGTTCAGTTCAGTCACTCGGTCATGTCCGACTCTTTGCAACCCCATGGACTGCAGCATGCCAGGCTTCCCTGTGCATCACCAACTCTCAGAGCTTGTTCAAACTCATGTTTATCGTCAGTGATGTCATCCAACCATCTCATTCTCTGTCATACCCTTCTCCTTCTACCTTCAATCTTTCCCAGCATCAGGGGCTTTTCCAGTGTCTCAGTTCTTTGCATCAGGTAGCCAAAGAATAGGAGTTTCAGCTTCAGCATCAGTCCTTCCAATGAATATTCAGGACTGATTTCTTTTAGGATGGGCTTGTTTGATCTCCTTGCAGTCAAAGGGCCTCTCAAGAGTCCCAACACCACAGTTCAAAAGCGTCAGTTCTTAGGCACTCAACTTTCTTTATAGTCCAACTCTCACTCCCATACATGACTACTGAAAAAACCATAGCATTGACTAGATGGATCTTTGTCGACAAAGTAATGTCTCTGCTTTTTAATATGCTGTCTAGGTGGGTCATAGCTTTTCTTCCAAGGAGAAAGTGTCTTTTAATTTCATGGCTGCAGTCACCATCTGCAGTGATTTTGGAGCCCCCAAAAATAAAGTCTCTCACTGTTTCCATTTTTCCCCCATCTATTTGCCATGAAGTGTTGGGACCAGATGCCATAGTCTTTGTTTTTTGAATGTTGAGTTTTAAGCCAGCTTTTTGACTCCCTCTTTCACTTCCATCAAGAGACACTTTAGTTCTTCTTCACTTTCTGCCATAAGGGTGGTATCATTTGTGTATCTGAGGTTACTGATATTTCTCCTGGCAATCTTGATTCCAGCTTGTGCTTCATCCAGCCCAACATTTCTCATGATGTACTCTGCATATAAATTAAATGATCAGGGTGACAATATACAGCCTTGACATACTCCTTGCCTGATTCGGAACCAGTCTGTTGTTCCATGTCTAGCTCTAACTGTTGCTTCTTGACCTGCATACAGATTTCTCAAGAAGCAGGTAAGATGCTCTGGTAGTCTCATCTTTTGAAGAATATTCCAGTTTTTTTTTTTTTTTTTTTGCAATCTACACAGTCAAAGGCTTTGGCGTAATCAATAAGCAGAAGTAGATACTTTTTTTTTTTTTTCTGGAACTCCCTTCTTCTATGATCCAACAGATTGTTGGCGCTTTGATTTCTGGCTCTTCTGCTTTTTCTAAATCCAGCTTAAACATGTGGAAGTTCTCATTTCACATACTGTTGAAGCCTAGCTTGGAGAATTTTGAGTATCATTTTGATAGTGTTTGAGATGAATGCAATTGTACACTAGTTTCAACATTCTTTGGCATTGCCCTTCTTTGGGATTGGAATGAAAACTGACATTTTCCAGTCCTGTGGCCACTGCTGAGTTTTCCAAATTTGCTGACATATTTAGTGCAGCACTTTCACAGCATCATCTTTTAGGATTTGAAATAGCTCAACTGGAATTTCATCACCTCCACTAGCTTTATTCATAGTGATGCTTCCTAAGGCCCACTTGACTTCACATTCCAGGATGTCTGGCTCTACGTGAGTGATCACAGCACCATGGTTTTCTGGGTCATGAAGATCTTTTTTGTATAATTCTCCCGTGTATTCTTGCCACCTCTTCTTAATATCTTCTGCTTCTATTAGGTCCATACCATTTTTGTCCTTTATTGTGCCCATTTTTTCATGAAATATTCCCCTGGTATCTCTAATTTTCTTGAAGAGATCTCAAATCTTTCCCATTCTATTGTTATCCTCTGTTTCTCTTCACTGATCACTGAGGAAGGCTTTCTTATCTCCCCTAGCTCTTTGGATCTATGCATTCAAATGGGTGTATCTTTTTTCCCCTTTGCCTTTAGCTTCTCTTCTTTTCTCAGCTATTTGTAAGGCCTCCTCAAACAAACATTTTGACTTTTTGCATTTCTTTTTCTCATTTTAATATCATAGTGGGAATTTGAAACTGTTTAATCATCCTATGCTATCCTATCAGTACTACACTCAGGCTGAATCCAAGCATGACTTCAGCATCCAAATCCTTCCATCTGAATGACTCTTCTCACCCCACCTCATTTCCTCTCTCTCAAATATCATCTAGTTGATTTTACACTTCCTTGTCCATCTTTATTTTCATCCAATCCACACAATACTTACACTTATATCTCAAGCAGAGATTTTTTGTTTCAAATTAAAATATCCTATTCTAAGTAAAATAAATACTATAAGAAGTGTGGGGGGGGCGAGTAATGTAAGGATGCAAAGGTAAAACAGAGTAACTAAAGATGAAAATAAGAAAAAGGATTTAAGAGAGACTGACTTAAAGCAGAGACTGGAGATATATTAGAAACTGAATTTATTCTCTTATTGTCTCCAGAAAACTCTTTCTCATCTCCCTTTCCTTTCTATGTCTCTTCAGTTTCTTTCATACACCGTATCTTTTTTCTCCTTTTTATTCAATCTCTCTCCCTCATTACTCATCTGTCTCTCCCCTCTGCCTTCCTTGCAAAGATGATAAATACTCCTTGCATGTGCATAAGGTTCAAAATGATAACTCTTGCACTAGAGTTTGGTTGTCCAACAGAGACTGATAAAAATACTATTAACTTCTATTTTTAAATTCCTTGGAGAGATGATAAGGTACGATATGCAACATATCCCTTCTTTATTCAGGTGAGCTATTCATTTCCAATATTTTGCCAAAAGTTTAGAAAAGAGCAGAATTGTGAAGAAAGGTGCTCAGATTTTTATTATATAAATATACTTCCAGAGCCCAATACTGTGGATGAGTGGATTGTTGGGGCAAGTCTTCTCACACCAGGGATACTGAGATGAGCATACCTTACAACTGCTATCACCTGTAACTTTTTGAGTAAAACCTTTGGGACTCCCATTCATAATTTATCAGATTAAATATACATTTTAACTTTCATACTTCATATCCCCTATCAGTTGATACTATTGGTCTTGTGCAATATTTTCTCCCTGATTTTGAGTCTCTTTTTCTAGTTGGAGTTTATCAACTTCTTTATGATTTTATCAATTTTGCAATCAGTTTGTCAACTTCCTCTATTATACTTGTTGCAGAAAACAGAAAAAGAAAAGAAAAACCACAGATGAATCCAAACTGACCACAAAGTTCATTTTGTTTTAATCTTCACTCTGAAACCTTCCTAATGATCGTAATTTGATATTTCTTTCACTATTAGTTTTTTTTAACAAATTATGCTTTATTGGAAATTACATTTAATAAATGCTTAATTGCAAACCTTTGTTTATTTTGTGAATTTAATTATTATTTCATAAATGTATTTGCAAGCACCTTTATGTTTCTCCCTCAGAGAACATAGCATAGAACCAAGTATGTATGGTGGTAAATAGACCATATAAAGAGGACAATTTTGAAAGTACTGAATACATGCTATGACAAGGGATAGTGTAGACAAAAAAAAAAAAAAGAGAGAGAGAGAGAGAAATAAGCTCAGGAAAACGTTCTCAGTTTATTTTATTAATAAGTGACCTTGCCAGGATTTGAACCCTTAGCATTTTAACTCAAAGTTCCAGTGTTTTTACTAAACTATGTAGTAGAAATTTTACTTTAAGGAAACTATTTCCAAGAATTTTAATCAGTAATTCATAAATTGAGTCAACTAATGTGATATTACAAAGTCTTATTATTTTTCTGTACCTTTATTGACATGACTAAGTGATTAACCAAACACACATCTTTCTTGATAACCCTGTGTTTGTCATTAACTTAACTCTATGTACAAGAAACTAATAAGATATCCTGTCTTCAACAACATCCTCTATTTCAGATTCTGCTTTATTACATATTGCCTCAAGACTGTCTTTAGGTGTCCTTTAGCTCTGGGCTGTGCTTTGCTTAGTCGTGTCTGACTCTTTGTGACCACATGGACTGTAGCCCGCCAGGCTCCTCTGTCCATAGGGATTCTCCAGGCAATAATACTGGAGTGGGTTGCCATGCCCTTCTCCAGAGGATCATCCCAACCTAGGGATTGAAACCAGGTCTCCTTCATTGCAGGCAGATTATTTACTGCCTGCAGAAGCCACCGCAGAAGCCCAAGAATACTGGAGTGGGTAGCCTATCCCTTCTTGAGGGGATCTTCCCAATCCAGGAATCAAACCGGGCTCACCTGCATTGCAGGCACATTCTTTACCAGCTGAGCTACCAGAGAAGACCCTTGTAGCTCTATTGGAAGTCAATTATGAGACTTTCCCCAATCAACCTCAGATCTATTCCCTGCAGAAGGAAAGCACATATGTCCTGTGTTTGGGGACAACCCATAGGGCTCAGTGAAAAGATACACTATGTGAGCCTAGATTATTTTGTATTCTGTGAGAAGAGAAAAATAATAGAAGACAGAAAAAATAAATTCATTACAGTTCTTTATTTTGCGTCCTTTTCTTTTCTTTCTTTTTTTTTTTTTGACAAAATGATATTTGACCCTTTACAAAGCTGTTCAGTTAATCAGCAGGCACTGGTAATTATTTCTCATGTTATAGGCTGTTGGTTATAGTTTATACTAAATTATAGTTATAGTATATAGTTGAGTGAGTGAATTATAGTCATTCAGTTGTGTTCAACTCTTTGTGACCCTATGGGCTGTAGTTTGCCAGACTCCTTTGTCCATGGAATTCTCCAGGGAAGAATACTGGAGTGGGTTAAGTGGGGTACCATTTCCTTCTCCAGAGGATCTTCCTGACCCAAGGATCGAACATAGGTCTCCTGCCTTGTAGGCAGGTACTTTACCATCTGAACCATGAGGGAAGCTTACTATTAAGAGACATTTCTAAGTATAAAGACAAGTCAGCTGAAAAAAGTATCAGCAGATACATGCTTGACTTCACCTTATAATCTATGCTGCTAAGTCGCTTCAGCCGTGTCCGACTCTGTACGACCCCATAGACGGCAGCCCACCAGGCTCCCCTGTCCACAGGATTCTCCAGGCAAGAATACTGGAGTGGGTTGCCATTTCCTTCTCCAGTGCATGAAAGGGAAAAGTGAAAGTGAAGTTGCTCAGTAATGTCTGAGTCTTAGCGACCCCATGGACTGTAGCCTACCAGGCTCCTCCATCCATGGGATTTTCCAGGCAAGAGTACTGGAGTGGGGTGCCATTGCCTTCTCCATTATAATCTATAGAAAATATATTAAAATGTAATTAATCCATACACTTTTTCCAAAGGAATACCAAGACAGAAGTAACAATAAAATTATAAATGACAATCATCAATCAGAAGAAATAATTTAGATGAAGTTTATCTCTCTTGAAGAGGTGGGGACTGAGCAAGTGGTCAGGAAGGAAATACAATGTGCTTTTAACTTTGTATGAAAAATAATGCTGTGTTCCATGTTGCTGAACGTATTTCTGTTTTTGCCAAATAAAACCTCTACTTCAAATTACTGTCTGAATGCTTTGTTAAAACTCTGCTTCTGGCCTTCTTTTTGGAATGTGTTACTTTTTTTTTTTTTTTAATGAATTTCAAGGACTGCCATGACGATTGACATTTCTGTTAGGAAACTCAATGTTTGAATGAAGGTTATGTCAGGGGTTTTGTCTTTTTACAAATAAAGTAATAATGGCTAATAGAATGTTCTAATGAACTTCTTTTTAAAATTCATGTATTTATTTTAATTGCAGTTTAATAACTTTACAATATTGTGGTGATTTTTTGCCATACATTAACATGAATCTGTTACTTTTGTTGCCACCTCATGATCACTGTCCTCTGAGCCTTCTAATACTGTTATACTAAGGTGGATTTCCCTGGTGGCTCAGACGGTAAAGCATCTGCCTACAATGCGGGAGACTGGGTTCAGATCCCGGGTCGGGAAGATCCCTGGAGAAAGAAAAGGCAACCCACTCCAGTACTCTTTTCTGGAGAATCTCATGGATGGAGGAACCTGGTGGACTACAGTCCATGGGGTCGCAAAGAGTAGGACACAACAGAAGAACTTCACTGCACTTCAAGGTCTATAAAAATGAAATATAAAAATTGTGTCCCTTATTCTTAAAAAATAAAGGTTATAAGGGAATACTGACAAACACTGAGTGATCGTATTTTTATTTCTGGTTTAACATTGCAATTATCACTCTCACTCAGGGCTACAGTGGTTACAACCTCATCTTAATGGGAAGCCCTGACCAGAGCCCTGGGGTAACACACCCTTATTTAGGGAATGCAGAAAGCATTAGGCTGTGCTGAATTTTTGTTTAGAACAGATTATTTTGTTCTTTGGCCTATGGGAAAAGAGTCAGGAGTATGAGAAATGATACTCTCTTGTAAGCACGTGAAGAAACACAGTTATGATAGGCAGTATGTCTCTACAAAGAGCTAAGTCTTCCAAGGTGTTTGTGAATGAGGTTATTTTCACCACATATGTTAGCTGTTCAACTCAGAATGGTATATGCCTTTGATTCATAAAAAGTGAAAAAATAGAGTTCAAGATCTCACTGCAAACAAATCTTGCTCTCTAGAGAAGGGACAGTTGGGCATAACACACAGACCCCTGCACTTAGCTATACTGAGGCTACTTCTCAGGCCTTTATAATATCACTTCTAATCTTTGTAACAGGCCCCTGGATAATCACAATTGAGCTCACTTTAGAAATGAGAAAATAAACATGAAAGGTTAAAAAGTATCCAAGCTCATGTGATCAGCATATGTCAGTGTAGAGATGCATTTGAATTCAAGTCTCCATGATTCGAATAAGTAGATGTTGTTGCTGTTTAGTTGCTAAGTCCTGCTCGGCTCCTTTGCACTCCCATGGAACTGTAGCCTGTCAGGCTCCTCTAATACTGGAGTGGGTTGTCATTTCTTTCTCCAGGGGATCTTTCCAACCTAGATGTTGAACCCATGTCTCCTGAACTGACAGGAAGATTCTTTACCACTACCATCAGGGAAACACAAAATATTAATAACTAGGTGGCTTTGTCTAAATCACATTTGATGAGAAAGCAAACTCTTTACTGAATCATTTTCAGAATTCCAGTGAAAGATAATGAAGACAAACTGTAAGAAAGCCCTTCAAAAATTTTGAACTTATTTGAACTGTCTAATCTTTAAATTCAAGCTGAGCTATTTCAAATCCTAAAAGATGATGCTGTTAAAGTGCTGTACTCAAGATGTCAGCAAATTTAGAAAACTCAGCAGTGGCCGCAGGACTGGAAAAGGTCATTTTTTATTCCAATCTCAAAGAAAGACAATGCCAAAGAATGTTCAACCTACTGCTAGCAAAGTAATGCTCAAAATTCTCCAATCTAGGCTTCAACATATGTGGAAAGTTCCAGAAAAAAAAAAACCATTTACTTCTGCTTTATTGACTATGCTAAAGCTTTTGACTGTGTGGATAAAAAACAAGCTCTGGAAAATTCTTCAAGAGATGGGAACACCAGACTCCTTTAACTATCTCCTGAGAAATCTGTATTCAGGTCAAGAAGCAACAGTTAGAAGCAGACATAGAACAATGGACTGGTTCCAAATTAGGAAAGGAGTATGTCAAGGCTGTATACAGTCACCCTGTTTATTTAACTTATGTGCAGAGTATATCAAGCAAAATGCCAGGCTGGTTGAAACACAATCTGGAATCAAGATTGCTAGGAGAAATATCAGTAACCTCAGATATGCAGATGATACCACTCTTATGGCAGAAAGCAAAGAGATGCTAAAGAGACTCTTGACAAAAGTGAAAGAGAGTGAAAAAACTGGCTTAAAACACAACATTCAAAAAATTAAAATAACAGCATCTTATCCCATCACTTCATGGCAAAAGGATCGGGAACCAATGGAAACAGTGATAAACTTTATTTTCTATGGCTCCAAATCACTGCAGATGGTGACTGCAACCATGAAATTAAAAAGTGCTTACTCCTTGGAAGAAAAGCTATGACCAACCTAGACAGCATATTAAAAAGCAGAGAAATTACTTTGCCAACAAAGTCCATCTAGTAAAAGCTATGGTTTTTCTAGTAGTCATGTATGGGTGTGAGAGTTGGACCGTAAAGAAAGCTGAGCAATGAAGAATTGATGCTTTTGAACTGTGGTATTGGAGAAGACTCTTGAGAGTCCCTTGGACTGCAAGGAGATCAAATCAGTCCATCCTAAAGTAAATAAGTCCTGAATATTGTTGGAAGGACTGATGCTGAAGCTGAAGCTCCAATACTTTGGCCACCTGATGCGAAGAACTGACTCATTGGGAAAGTCCCTGATTCTGGGAAAGATTGAAGACGAGAGGATAAAGGGAGGACAGAGGATGAGATGGTTGGATGGCATCACTGACTGGATGGACATGAGTTTGAGTAAGCTCCAGGAGTTGGTGATGGATAGGGAAGCCTGGCGTTCTGCAGTCCATGGGGTTGCAATGAGTCAGACACAACTGAGCTACTGAACTGACTAGAAATGAACTGACTCTTTAAATAAATTACCACCCCTTTCCTTTTTACTGGAACAAAATTTTGACTCAGCTAATTGCATCAATTATTTCAATGATACCTAAGTTTGTATTTCAACCTAATGAAAAATTTAATGTGTCCACACAAACGAAACAAGTGACAAAGAATTTGTCTCCAAAATATACAAGCAGTTTCCCTTGTGGCTCAGCTGGTAAAGAATCCGCCTGCAGTGTGGGAGACTGGGTCCGATCCCTGGGTTGGGAAGATCCCCTGGAGAAGGGAAAGTCTACCCATTCCAGAATTCTGGCCTGGAGAATTCCATGGCCTGTCGTAGTGGTCTTCCACTAAAGAAGGAACTTAATGGGGCTTCCCTGGTGGCTCAGCCAGTAAAGCATCTGTCTGCAATGAAGGGGACCTGGGTTCGATCCCTGGGTCTTGAAGATCCCCTAGAGAAGGAAACAGCAATCCACTCCAGTATTTTTGACTGGAAAATTCCATGGATGGAGGAGTCCATGGGATTGCAAAGAGTCAGACACTACTGAGCAACTGGTTCACTTGCAGCTCAATTCCATAAAAAATAAACTACCCAATCAAAAAAATGGACGAAAGAACTAAACAGACTTTTCTCCAAAGAAGACACACAGATGCCTAACAAACACATGAAAAGATGCTCAATATCACTGATTACCAGATAAATGAAGATCAAAACCACAATGACTTTCCATCTCACACCAGACAGAAATGCTGCCATCAAAAAGTCTATGAGCAGTAAATGCTGGAGAAGGTGTGGCGAAAAGGGAACCCTCTTACAGTGTTGATGAGAATGCAAACTATTATAGTCCTATGGAGAACAGTGTGGAGATTCCTTAAAAAACTGGAAGTAGAACTGCCATACAACCTCAATGTGCATACGCATCGAGGAAACCAGAATTGAAAGAGATACAGCTACCCCAATATTCATTGCAGCACTGCTTACAATAGCTGCATGGAAGCAACCTAGATATCCATTGGCAGATGAATGGATAAGGAAATTTTGGTACATTTACCCAATGGAATATTACTCAGCTATAAAAAAGAATGTGTTAGAGTCAGTTCTAATGAGGTGGATGAAACTGGAGCTTATTATGCAGGGTGAAGTAAGTCAGAAAGAGAAACACCAGTACAGTGCATTAATATATGTATATGGAATTTAGAAAGATGGTAATGATGACCCTATATGCAAGACAGCAAAAGATATACACATATAAAGAATAGACTTTTGAACTATGTAGGAGAAGGTGAGAGTGAGATGGTATGAAAGAATAGAAGTGAAACATGTATATTACCAAATGTAAAATAGATGACCAGTGCAAGTTTGATGAATGAAGCAGGACACTCAAAGCTTGTGCTCTGGGACAACTCAGAGGGAGGGGGTGGGGAGGGAGTTGGGAGGAGGGTTCAGGAGTGGGGGGACACATGTACACCTGTGGCTGATTCATGTAACATATGGCAAAACCACCACAGTATTTTAAAATAATTAGCCTCCAGTTAAAATAAATAAATAATTTTTTTAAAAAGGTCATGTGTCCTAATTAGAATCACTTTACTCCTTAAACATTTTTTTTAATTCCTTCCCTTTGGAAAATAGGGCTTTAGATAGCAGTTTAAAATAATTTATCTGCTACATTGTGCTTCCCATCAATTCTTCTGTGATAGACACATAAATACACCACCATGAATTCCCATTTAAGAAAAGACTTTCTGTCTATCTGCATGGAGAAAAATCAGCAACTCACATGAGAGAGTGGGGGTGGGGGGTCAGGGTTGAATGGTGGAAATTTGAGAAATTAGTGATAGTTCTCCCTTAACTTCAAGGGGGCTTTTCCCATTTAGTTGTGCATCAAGGAATAGTAAGATTGTCATAATTAAAGAGAAGAGAGACATACTCAGAGATTTTGATTTTCAAAATTCAGTACAATAATTTTGAGAATATGGTGAGACCTTTGGGGTCTTTTGTCAGCACAAATCTGAGCTTAAACCATAGATATAGAAGAATATATACTAGAAAAATTTTCCTTTCAATATTTTTGGCCCCAAAGACCAAATGAAACCTATGCTCAGAAAGGTACATCATGAAAAGAGTAGTATTAGCTACGTTACAAATCTTTTATAAGTTCTAACCACTCTGTCTCATAGTTAGAAGGAAGCAGACTTTTCTCATGCCTCAGGAAGATACCCAAACATGCTAGGAGGAGCTACAGCCCTAAAGAGTCTTTAAGTATGCACAGCAGTGTTGTACGTTGTGAACTAGAGGCCAGATGCAGTTGAGCCTGTCTCAGAGAACAACATCATGGGGAATTTCTGGCTATCTCTGCAGGCACTAGTGGAGATAAAAGCAGATTATCAAAGACCAAATGCCCACTCCAGAAAACTGAAGATTAGACACCATTTTAAGGAGACCTTCTTGGAACTGAGAAAGCATATCAAGGAAAGAGGAAGAAAAGAAAAGAAAATCTTAAATTTGTTGAGTTTAAATTAAAATTAACGGATAAGCAATCACATTGAACTATATGCAGGATAATGATAAATTGTGTTCTTGCCATAGAAAATGAGGGCTCAATTTAAAAATGAAGTTTGACTTTTCTGTATTTAGAAATATATAAAATATATGAAAATTTTATACTTGGATTTGAAGCATATGAAAATTATAACCACTGCATTTGATTTATCTGCTGTTTTTTGGTGTTTTTTGTTTGTTTGTTTCAAGAAAAATAAAAAAAAAATCTGATAGGGTGAAAGGGAGAAAGATTTGCACTGAATTGTGGGGAAGAACTCCTTCATGGATCGCTGTCTAGTAGTGATGAAGGGGCTTGCATAACACTAGGAAGCTATGAGCCATGCTGTACAGTGCCTCTCAAGATGGATGAGTCATAGTGGAGAGTTCTGACAAAATGTGATCCACAGGAAAAGAGAATGGCAAACTGCTCCAGTATACTTGCCATGAAAACCCCATGAACTGTATAAAATGGCAAAAAGATATGACACCAAAAGATAAGCCCCTCAGATTGGAAGGTGTCCAATACACTACTGGGGAAGAGCCAAGGAAAAGTACAAATAGCTCCAGAGATAATGAAGAAGCTGGCCAAACTGGAAATGATGTTCAGCTGTGGGTGTGTCTGGTGATGAAAGCAAAATCTGATGCTGTAAAGAAGAGTATTGCATCGGAAACTGAATTATTAGGTCCATGAATCAAGGTAAACTGTGCATGGTCAAGCGGGAGATGCCAAGAATAAACATTGACATGTTAAGAATCAGTGAACTAAAATGGATCAGAATGGGTGGATTTAATTCAGATGACCATTATATCTACTACTGTGGGTGAGAATCCCTTAGAAGAAATGGAGTAGCCTTCATAATCAACAAGAGTCTGACGTGCAGTACTTGGAGGCAACCTCAAAAACGACACAATGATTTTGGTTTCTTTCCAAGGTAAAGCATTCAACATCACAGTAATCCAAGTCTATGCCGCAACCACTGATGCCAAAGAAGCTGAAGGTGATCAGTTCTATGAAAACTTACGAGACCTTCCAGAACTAGCACCAAAAAAAAAAAAAAAAAGATGTTCCCTTCATCCTAGGGGATTGGAATACAAAAATGGAAAGTAAAGAGATACCTGGAGCAACAGGCATGTTTAGCCTTGAAGTACAAAATGAAACAGAGGAAAGGCTAACAGAATTCTGCCAAAAGAACACAATCATCATAGTAAACACCTTCTTCCAACAAGACAAGAGATGAATTTACACATGGACATCACCAAGTGGTCAATACTAAAATCAGATTGATTGCTTTACTTTTAGCAGAAGATAGATAAGCTACATACAGTCAGCAAAATCAAGATCTGAAGCTGACTGTGGTTCAGATCCCATCTCCTTACAGCAAACATCAGGTTTAAACTAAAGAAAGCAGGGAAAAACCATTAGTCCAGTCAGGTATGACCTAAATCAAATCCCCTGTAAATATACAGTGGAGGTGATGAATAGATTCAAGGGATTAGATCTAGTAAACAAAGTGCATGAAAAACTATGGAAAGAGGTTCATAATATTGTACAAGAGGCAGTGACCAAAACCATCCCAAAGAAAAACAAATGAAAGAAGGCAAAGTGGTTGTCTGAGGAGGCTTTACAAATAGCTGAAGAAAGATGAGAAGTGAAAAGTAAAGGAGAAAGGGGAAGATATACCCATCTTAATGCAGAGTTCTGGAGAATAGCACACAGAGAGAAGAAGGACTTCTTCAATGAAGAATGTGAAAAAATAGAGGAAAACCACAGAAAGGGATAGACTAGAGATCTCTTCAAAAAAATTATAAGTATTAAAGGAATATTTCATCCAAAGATGGGCACAATAAAGGATAGAAACGGTAAAGAGCTAATAGAAGCAGGAGAGATCAAGAAAAGATGGAAAGAATACACAGAAGAACTTTACAGAAAAATATCTTAATGACCCAGATAACCACAATGGTGTGGTCACTCACCCAGGCAGGCATTCTGGAGCGTGAAGTCAAGTGGTACTTAGGAAGCCCTACTGGCAGTAAAGTTAGTGGAGGTGATGGAATTTCAGTAGAGCTGGTGGGAGGGGGGTTCTGGAAGGGGAAAACATGTACACCCCTGGTGGATTCATGTCAATGTATGGCAAAACAAATACAATATTGTAAAGTTAAAAAATAGATAAATAAACTAATTTAAAATAAAAAAAAGAAAAGAAGGAAAATTTAAAAAAAAGAAAAAAATCCTAAAATACGATGCTATTAAAGTGCTGTAACTCAACATGTCAGCAAATTTGGAAAAGTCAGCAATGGCCACAGAACTGGAAAAGGTCAATTTTCATCCCAATTCCCAAGGACAGTACTAAATAATGTTCAAACTAGTGGACAGTTGCACTCATCTCCCATACTAAGGAGGTAATACTCAAAATCCTTCAAGCTAGGCTTCAGCAGTAAGTGATGTGAGACATTCCAGAAGTTCAAGCTGGGTTTATAAAAGGTAGAAGAACCAGAGATCAAATTGCCAACATTGGCTGTATCATAGAGAAAGCAAGGGAACTTCAGAAAAGCATCTGCCTCTGTTTTATTGACTATGAGAAAGTCCTTTACTGTGTGGATCATAACAAACCATGGAAAACTCTTAAAGAGATGGGAATACAAGACAATCTTTCCTGTCTCCTGAGAAAGCTGTATGCGGGTCAAGAAGCAACAGTTAGAAACTTGTATGAAAGAACTGACTGGCTCAAAATTAAGAAAGGATTAAGACAAGGCTGTTTATTGTCACCCTGCTCATTTAACGTATTGTCAGAGCATATCATATCATATGGTCTTTCCAGCAGTCTTGTATGGATGTGAGCATTGAACCACAAAGAAAGCAGTGTTAAGGAATAAGTGCTTTCAAACTGTGGTGCTGGAGAAGACTCTTGAGAGTCCCTTGACTCTCAAGAACCAATCAATCTTAAAGGAAAGCAACCCTGAATACTCATTGGAAGGACTGATTCTTAAGTTGAAGCTCCAATATTTTGGCTACCTGATGTGAACAGCCAGCTCATTGGAAAAGAACCTGATGCTACAAAAGATTGAAGGCAGAAGTAGAAGAGGGCAACAGAGGGTAAGATGGCTGGATGGCATCCCCAATTCAATGGAAATGAACTTGGACAAATTCACTGAGATGGTGAGGGGGAGGGAGGCCTGATGCTCTGCAGTCCACAGGGTCACAAAGAGCTGGACATGACTTGGTGACTGAACATGGGGAAGAAGTTGTAAAAGCCAACAAGAGGAAGTGATGAAATAAACATGAGGAAAGAAAACATTTTCTCCTCTCAAAGATACTTGCTTTAAAGGGAAGATACAGGTGAATTCTTACTTTAGACTTTGTCAGAAGGCTGTGTCCACAGATGAATTGTCTGCAGTGCTAGTACTGCAAGACAACTTGCATTCGTTACTACTACATAACCCTTGGATTCTTTGATGATCTTTTAAGCTTGCTGTTCTGGAGCATTTCATCATATGTAAGTTATATATTTTGAGGGATGGGGCATCAGATTAGCTGAAGAGACATCATTAAGAAAAAAATGAAGGAGAAGGATGGAAAGGAAAGAGAGGGTTAAGAAGAGGGAGACAGAGGAAAGAACCAAGTGAAGGAAAGAGAGAGGGAGGAGAAAAAATGACAACTTCCTAAAGCCGCTAATTTGTGAAAGCTATTCCTGAGAGAATCAGGAAATTGACCAATAAACCTGTCTAAATACTGTTTTTTTGTTGTTTTTGTTGCTTGCTTGTTTGTTTTTACCAAACCATTTCTTCTCATCTTCTTCCATAATAGTCAGGGTTCCATGGTGTCAATTCAAATTTGCTTCTGAGATATAATTTGGTAAAAATCGACAGTTTAGTCAATCATATTTCAAGTCACTGAATAACACATAAAGTAAATAACAAAGTAAGTTATTTTCTTCTGAATGAGATGAAGCTGAATGCTTGGAAGGAGAGAAGAAGCACTAATGCACTGCCGTATTTAAACAAATCAATGTCCGCTCTACTTTGAAAGTCACCAAACAAACAATTGATACCCAGTAGGCCTAGCACTTAAGGAAGCTCCAGGCAGCTACTAAGCCAGCCATTTATTTCCATTCCGTGATACCTTTGGAACATCATTAGCAACAGGGAAACAATAAGACAACAAGTGAGCCAGATTCACATCTATCTAAGTAACTGTGAGAGCTAATTTGTTTAGAATACCAGAGAGCTGCTTAGAATTTCATTGCTACTGATGGCATTACACTGGCCAGATTGTAAACATTTTTGCCAAAGGGGTTGCTTCAGCTTTGTCTGTCTCCGTGAGAAAACTTTAATTTTTTTCTCTAAAAAGACCTAGCAGGGACTGACTTTTCTTTCCAAATTCAGCCCATGATTTTCAAGTCATTTATTGTTTTTCTTGTGAAAAATGTCATGCCATTAAAATAAACCTTGCAAGACAGACCACAAAGTGATATACAAATAGCATTTCCCCCCAAAACTTACAAATAGAATCTTAATGCCTTCTTATACAGACACTTAAATTCACTTTTTCCCCCAAAAGACAAATATTTGGGGTAGATAATTAACCAAGGTCTCTATTTTCTCATTTGCTTTTCAAGTGTGATGTCAAGCTTGGTAAATATTTTAGTAGCTGTCTGAGTAAATTTGTCACTAAAGATGTCTACATTCTTATGTAACCCAGAAGGGAAAATCCTAGTGATGGGATATATTTCAGTTTTTGAAGACCAAATGTCTAGCATGATTAGGATGCAAAAATAGAGTTGACAATAAGAAATCTCCAATTTCCATCTATTATGCAGCAATGGATAAAAGCAGATCGTTCTAAATTGCATCATTTGCAACTTTCCTTCAACCACATAGCCAAGAACTATATAGATGGAGAGAAAATTACAGATACACACTTTTGAAGATTAAGTGCACAATGGATTCATTTTAGAAAAAAAAAGACAATAGTTTGCTGCTTCAGTGCATAATTTTAATATATATACATATAGTGACTTCCCTGGCAGTCCAACAGTTAAGACTCTGTGCTTCCATTGCAGGGGGCAAAAGTTTGATCCCTGGTTGAGGAACTAAGGTCTCACATGCAGCATAGCATGGCCTAAACATAAATAAATAAATAAAAATAAAATAAGAACAAAGACATAAAAATAAAAGTTAAACAAATTTAAAAAATTCTATAATATATGTATATATATATTATACAGAAACAAAAAGTAAAACAACAAAGTTTCTAAAGAGCAATAGAAAAAAATGTAACTAAAATAGAGGAAAGACAAAATTGTCATGAGTTGCAAAGATATTACTGATATCTATTCCCTTAAGAGTCTGGGGATGTCTACACTGGCATTACTGAGGGTAATAATGTCAAGAATACACTGAATGTGGGCAGATTGCACAATAAAATCTCATGAACTAATGACTTAGGAGTAAAATAATTTTATGCATATACAATTAAAACATAATATCAAATATATACACACAATCATAGATTCATAATTACCTGATAGATTTCTATGTGTTACTGCTACAAATCTAGAACATAAATAGATATATAAATTACTTGTGAAAATATCTAGTCTAGATGTGCTACCTCTGAAAATATCTACATGATATTTTAAAAAGATATATGTTTAAAAAAGATATATGTGTTAAAAAAAAGATACATGTTTATTAAATGCATACCTTGGAAGCAACACCCTAAATATATCTGGAATGTCATTTACAAAGCAATAATATATTTTTATTCATAGAACATATAAATAAGGTTAGGGAAAAACTTCAAAGGGAATATAATTTTAAAGGACTAAAAGTGTAATAAATAGTAATAATCTTTGTGAAATTTCTGTTGATCAATATAAGTATAGTAGTTCAGATGAATAGTCAGCAAACATTTTGTCTATGGATGCTTTGAACATTAGGTGTTTCAATAATTTAATTCAGAAATAATTTAATACAAGAGATCAGAAAATAGAAAAAGTGAAAGGAAACAGTATTATAAGTAATAAACTGCAGTAGGCAACTATATTCTTCCCCACTGTCTGCTTTCATTATGCTGGAGAAGATAAAGGGAAGAGTTTGGGGATTATCAGAACCTAGAAGCTTGGCGACAAGACAACACAATCAGACTAACTTTGTGCAACTGGGACTTAGGCTTCTACAGCAAAATCCAGCTGGTATGGGAACAGCCACCAGGGATTCCCTGATGACTTAGTCGTAAAGAATCTGCCTGTCAATGCAGGAGAAGTGGGTTCGATCCCTGGGTCGAGAAGATCCCCTGGAAAAGGAAATAGCAACCCACTCCAGTATTCTTGCCTGAGAAATCCCATGGGAAGAGGAACCAGGAGGGCTACAGTGCATGAGGTCGCAAAAGAATCAGAATTGACTTGGCCACTAAACAATAGGAACACTGAGGGAGCATAATCGGAGAAGGCAATGGCACCCCACTCCAGCGTTCTTGCTGGGAGAATCCCAGGGACGGCGGAGCCTGGTGGGCTGCCGTCTATGGGGAAGCACAGAGTCGGACACGACTGAAGCGACTTAGCAGCAGCAGCAGAGGGAGCATAATGAGGCTTGTACTATGCATGATAATAAGCAAAATTTAAAACTAGAAATTTGGAACATCTAGAGATTCTTTATCAAACAAGTAGCATTCACCAAATGCAAGTTGTTTGTTATTATTTAACAATTCCAAAGTCATGAATAAAGAGTAGAAGATTTCTTTCCAACAAAGTCTAATATTTGAGTTAGATTTAGAGATTCATATTAGATGTTATTAACTGGAACTTACGATTAAAAAAATAATTTAAGAAGGGATTCTGGAAGAAGTGTTATTGAAGAAATGTTATAGAAAACAGACTGGGAAGTGAAAGCTGGAAGAGTAAAGGGAGATTAACAACGAGAAGCAGTGATTGGGAAAAAAAAAAGGAACTATAGTTTTCTATTTTCTCCAAAGAAGTTATAGAAACTTTAAAACTATGTTTCAGACTGAGGCAGGCTTGGAAACTGATAGAGTAACACTTTTTGTGAAAGGTTTCTTTCTTTCTGCCTAGAAGAGGGAAAAAAAAAGTAAGAGGAAGTAACCAGTTTTATTTAGTTCACTTATTTAGAACACTGAATGTGCTCTAAATCTTGGAGCAAACAATCCCTTAGTTAACTAGGGTAAATACAGCTATTTTCCTATGCTATCGCTTCTCTCACACTACCCAACAGAAACTTTTTCATTAACAGTTTCATGGAAATTATTTTTCTGTTGACTTTTAAAAATGTATGGCCAAAGAGAAATTCTGCTAAAGCTAGCCATGGAAAAGGATAGAATGTAGGAACTTAATTTTAGTAATTACTTACTTGCCCAAGGCATCGTGATTGACATATTTATATATGTTACAGCATATAATCATTGTAACAACTCTCCAATATAAGTATTACCATGTCTATTATAAAGATGGAGAAACTAAAACTATATAGTTGAATTTGACCTATCACTGAATAACTAACCATCATAAAATATCATGTAGCTGCAGTCCTCTGACACCTCAACTGGGAATGGGTGGTCTTGATATGACCTTACTCTGATGCCTAGTAGTTAGTGATAATTACAGGCTGAACAATGTATTTCTCACAGACTAACCTGGTTTTGTTACCTAACAAAAGCTCTAAAAGAAGCAAGACAAGCAGCAAGCCCAAATGCACAAACATTTTTCAAGAAGTTCCTCAGGTAAAGTTTGCTAATGTCCAGTTGGTGAAAGCAAATCACAAGGCCAAGTCCAGAGTCAATGTAAAAAGGGACTCTGCAAAATCAAGGATACAGAGCCATGATTCATTCAGAACAATCACTGTAAAAACTTTGCAGACTTACTATGTGGCTGAACTGAGATACAAAGATAAGTTCATCTGACTCGAAAATGTTTCCCCTATATTGGTGCTTCTGATATAAACTTGCTGTGAAGTTTAAATCATTCAAAGTATGGATGAGTTAAATATTTTAAAAATCTTTATGTAAGTACTTGTTATACAGGAAACCTTAATAAGCTTTTATTATCTTAAGCTTTTATTATCTTATTATTAGCCATTATTGAGGGTTGCTTGCAACTAGATATTCAATAAGTATCTATTAAATTAATTTCAAAGTTTTAAGAAAATAAAATAGAGACTTCATCTTTCCCTTTAGTAATGTATAGCACTCTTATTTTACCCTATGTCTTCCACACTGATATTAGAGCAACAGAGTTTAAAGATAACAGGGGTTATGCTATATGAAGATATATTATTAATCCAGATAGTCGAGACTATGTTTGACTTCATACAAATTTGTTTCTCATCAGTTCAGGACAGTTCAGTCAGTCGTGTCCAACTCCTTGCGACCTCATGAACTGCAGCACGCCAGGCCTCCCTGTCCATCACCAACTCCCGGAATTCACCCAAACTCATGTCCATTGAGTCGATGATGCCATCTAACCATCTCATTCTCTGTCATACCCTTCTCCTCCTGCCTTCAATCTTTTCCAGAATCAGAGTCTTTTCAAATGAGTCAGCTCTTCACATCAGGTGGCCAAAGTACTGGAGTATCAGCTTCAACATCAGTCCTTCCAATGAACACCCAGGACTGATTTCCTTTAGGATGGACTGGTTGGATCTCCTTGCAGTCCAAGGGACTCTCAAGAGTCTTCTCCAACACCACAGTTCAAAAACATCAATTCTTCAGCACTCAGCTTTCCTTAGAGTCCAACTCTCACATCCATACATGACTACTGGAAAAACCATAGCCTTAATTAGATGGACCTTTGTTGACAAAGTAATGTCTCTGCTTTTTAATATGCTGTCTATGTTGGTCACAACTTTTCTTTCAAGGAGTAAGCATCTTTTAATTCCATGGCTGCAGTCACAATCTGCAGTGATTTTGGAGCACACACACAAAAAATAAATAAATAAAATAAAGTCTGTCGCTGTTTCCACTGTTTCTCCATCTATTTGCCATGAAGTGATGGGTCCATATGCCATCATTTTAGGTGTTTGAATGTTGGGCTTTAAGTCAACTTTTTCACTCTCCTGTTTCACTTTCATCAAGAAGTTCTTTAGTACTTCTTCACTTTTAGCCATAAGGGTGGTGTCATCTGCATATCTAAGGTTATTGATATTTCTCCCTGCAATCTTGATTCTAGCCTGTGCTTCATCCAGCCTAGCATTTCTCGTGATGTACTCTGCACATAAGTTAAATAAGCAGGATGACAGTATATAGCCTAGATGTACTTCTTTCCCAACTTTGAACCAGTATTTTTTTCCATGTCCAGGTCTAACTGTTGCTTCTTGACCTGCATACAGATTAGTAGTATATATGCCATATTTTCTGAATCCATTTATTCATTAATGGACATTTTGTGTTTTTTTACAGCTTGGGGTTATTACAAATAAAGGTTTTCATGACATTTTTGTGTGAGTTGTATGTAAACTATACTCTCATTTCTCTGAAATAAGTACAGCTCATATGACTGGTATATGTTTAACTTTTTAAGAAACCATCAAAATAACTTCCAAGGTGGTTCTGCAATTTGCATTCTTGTCATCTGTATGTGACAGTTTTAGTTACTCCATATTCTGGTGAACACTTGGTATTTTTTTTTCTTTATAATTTTCACCATTTTAATAGCTGCAGTGATGGTTTATTGTGGTTTTAATTTTCCTTTCCTTGATGGCTAATAACATAGAACTTTTTATATACACTACGTATCACATATTATTTTCTTAGCAATTGTTATAGAGAATAAAATTTAGTTCCTGAAGCCTCTTGGGCTATATCAATTTATTTTTGATTTCTCACAATTACTTTAAACTCACTATGAACAAAAATATTTAATTTATTTACATATTAAAATACTGTTATGTGGATTTTCTTTAAATGAATGTTATAGCGATACAAAGAGAGAGTGAATTCATAGTAAAAGCTGTACCAATGTGTATTAAACTATGATATATTTTAGTGTTGAAAGTTGAAAACTCTGCATTATTTAGGAGATTTATAGGTAAATCGGCGATACCGCACAAGTATTTTTCTATTGCATGTACATTAGAATTATCTATTTTTCTATCTCTCTCTCTACCTATCTATACATATCTATCTCCCTATATATACATCTTTAATTTAAAAATTACATTCATAAGGAGAACAAAGCAGACAAACCCATTTCACTATTTAAGCATAGTAAATAATACAATAATACAAATTTTCCTAGAGTATGGTGAGAGGAGGAAAGAGAGGTTTGGGAACTTTGAAAATTTTCAGTGATAAATACTTTTTCATTCAAAGCATTGTTCTTGGAGAGTTGCAGTCTCCTGGGAGACATTTTGGATACAGCATTTCAGTGTCCTATATCTAGCTCCACTTATTAGATTCTGCCATTTTACAACATTTTCAGAGGATTCATATCCATATTAAACATTGAGAAGCAGTGTGGTCAGTGACTTGGCCTTCTGTTCATAATGTAAGAAAATCACCTCATTTAACTGTCACATCCCAAGCTTCATTGGTTAGGAAAAATATAAGTAATACATCAATTCTCTGTCCTAGGTGTCAGGTGTTTTGTCTTCTTTTCTATGGATTCAAGAAAGGCCAAACATAGGGGTTACTTTAAGCAGTGCATTTTTAATTCATTTCACCCTGAAGCAGCTGGCCTATTTTGCCTCAACCTAACTTTGAAACTCTGCATTTACATTTTGATGAATTATCCATGTAACCTACAAGCTCTGCATGCACAGCCTCCCCAGAGATCACTTCAAATGCCTGTTGATTTTATTTCAACTGTGAATCCTATGTTTTAATGTGTATTTGCTCAGCTTTCCTAGGTCAGCCCTCTCCTTGTTCCCACCCACTGGTGTAATGTAGCATGCCACTATTAAGCTTTTTATTAACTTTCTTATTTTTGTCTCTGGCCTCATTACCTCACAGTCATTTATGTTCTTTACATCAGTTGGCCAACTGCTAGTGATGTTCAGCAGTACATGAACCAAGAAATTTCAGATGTGCTATGTGGATTCAGAAAAGGCAGAGGAACCAGATATCAAATTGCTAACATTCATTGGATCATAGACAAAGCAAGGAAATTCCAGTAAAGCATCTACTTTTGCTTCATTGACTATGCTAAACCTTTTAGCATAGGTTCTAAGAAGACCTACAAGACCTTTTACAACTAACACCCAAAAAAGATGTCCTTTTAATTATAGGGAACTGGAATGAAAAAGTAGGAAGTCAGGAAACACCTGGAGTAACAGGCAAATTCAGCCTTGGAGTACAGAATAAAGCAGGGCAAGAGCTAATAGAGTTTTGCCAAGAGAACACACTCACCATAGCAAACACTCTCTTCCAACAACACAAGAGAAGACTCTACACATGGACATCACTGGATGGCCAACACCAAAATCAGATTGATTATATTCTTTGCAGCCAAAGATGGAGAAGCTCTATACAGTCAGCAAAAACAAGACCGGGAGCTGACTGTGGCTCAGATCATGAATTCCTATTGTTAAATTCAGGCTTAAATTGAAGAAAGTGGGGGAAACACTAAACCATTCAGGTATGACCTAAATCAAATACCTTATGATTATACAGGGGAAGTGGCAAATAGGTTTAAGGGACTAGATCTGATAGACAGAGTGCCTGATGAACTACGGAAGGAGGTTCATGATATTTGTACAGGAGACAGGGATCAAAACCATCCCTAGGAAAAAGAAATGTGAAAAAGCAAAACGGCTGTCTGAGGAGGCCTTACAAATACCTGTGAAATAAGAGAAGTGAAAAAGAGAGGTGAAAAGGAAAGATATACCCATTTGAATGCAGAGTTCCAAATAATAGCAAGGAGAGATAAAAAAGTCTTTCTCAGCAATCAGTGCAAAAAAATAGAGGAAAACAATAGAATGGGAAAAACCAGAGATCTCTTCAAGAAAATTAGAGATACCAATAGAACATTTCATGCAAAGATGGGCTTAATAGCGGACAGAAATGGTATACACCTGACAGAAGCAGATGATATTAAGAAGAGGTGGCAAGAATACAAAGAAGAACTGTACAAAAAAGATCTTCACGACCCAGTTAATTATGATGGGGTGATCACTCACCTAGAGCAAGACATCCTGGAATGTGAAGTCAAGTGGGCCTTGGGAAGCATCACTAGATGGAATTCCAGGTGAGTTATTTCAAATCCTAAAAGATGAACACTGTGAAAGTGCTGCACTCAAGAAGTCAGCAAATTTGGAAAACTCAGCAGTGGCCACAGGACTGGAAAAGATCAGTTTTCATCCCAATCCCAAACAAAGGCAATGCCAAAGAATGTTCAAACTACCACACATTTGCACTCATCTCACAGGCTAGTGAAGTAATGCTCAAAATTCTCCAAGCCAGGCTTCAGCAATACGTGAACCATGAACTTCCTGATGTTCAAGCTGGTTTTAGAAAAGGCAGAGGAACCAGAGATCAAATTGCCAACATCCAATGGATCATTGAAAAAGTGAAAGAGTTCCAGAAAAACATCTATTTCTGCTTTATTGACTATGCCAAAACCTTTGACTATGTGGATCACAATAAACTGTGGAAAATTCGGAAAGAGATGGGAATACCAGACCAGCTGATCTGCCTCTTAAAAATCCTGTATGCAGGTCAGAAAGCAACAGTTAGAACTGGACATGGAATAACAGACTGGTTCCAAATAGCAGAAGGAGTACGTCAAGGCTGTATATTGTCACCCTGCTTATTTAACTTCTATGCAGAGTACATCATGAGAAAGGCTGGACTGGAGGAAGTACAAGCTGGAATCAAGATTGCAAGGAGAAATATCAATAGCCTCAGATATGCAGATGACACCACCCTTATGGCAGAAAGTGAAGAACTAAAAAGCCTCTTGATGAAAGTGAAAGAGGAGAGTGAAAAAGTTGGCTTAAAGTTCACCATTCAGAAAACTAAGATTATGCATTTGGTCCCATCACTTCATGGCAAATAGATGGGGAAACGGTAGGAAACAGTGAGAGACTTTATTTTTCTGGGCTCCAAAATCACTGCAGATGGTGATTGCAGCCATGAAATTAAAAGACACTTATTTCTTGGAAGTAAAGTTATGACCAACATAGACAGAATATTAAAAAGCAGAGACATTACTTTGCCAACAAAGGTCCGTCTAGTCCTGGCTATTGTTTTTCCAGTGGTCATGTATGGATGTGAGAGTTGGAGTATAAAGAAAGCTGAGCACGGAAAAATTGATGCTTTTGAACTGTGGTGTTGGAGAAGACTCTTGAGAGTCCCTTGGACTGCAAGGAAATCCAACCAGTCCATCCTAAAGGAAATCAGTCCTGGGTATTCATTGGAAGAACTGATGTTGAAGCAGAAAACTCAAATACTTTGGCTACCTGATGCAAAGAGCTGACTCATTTGAAACGACCCTGATGCTGGGAAAAATTGAGGGCAAGAAGAGAAGGGGACTACAGAGGATGAGATGGTTGGATGGCATCACCAACTCAATGGACATGAGTTTGGGTGAACTCAGGGAGTTGATATTGAACAGGGAGGCCTGGTGTGTAGCAGCTCATGGGGTTGTAGATTCAGACACGACTGAGCAACTGAACTGAACTGAAACCCTTTAGTCATGTGGATCACAGCAAACTGTGGAAAATCCTTAAAGAGATAAGCTCACCAGATCACTTTACCTGTCTTCTGAGAAACCTGTATGCATGTCAAGAAGCATCAGTTAGAACTGGACATGGAACAGTGGCCTGATTCAAAATTGGGAAAGGAATTAGTCTAGGCTATACATTGTCACCTGCTTATTTAACTTATATGTATCATGATGAAAAATGCTAACATAACTTGAGTAATTGCGAAGGACACAAACTTGTAGTGATGATTTTTTTTTTAATTTAAACTTAATTGGTTTAAAATATAAATGTCCGTCTGTATAGAGGATCAAGATTTGATTGGGTTAGGACATAGAACTCACCTTTTCCCCACAGATGTATGAAATATACATCTACATGTGGAATTACTCTCACAGAATATCTACTGAATGCTGGCAGAAACGGAGAAGGCAATGGCAACCCACTCCAGTACTCTTGCCTGGAAAATCCCATGGACAGAGGAGCCTGGTAGGCTGCAGTTCATGGGGTCGCGAAGAGTCGGACATGACTGAGCGACTTCACTTTCACTTTTCACTTTCATGCATTGGAGAAGGAAATGGCAACCCACTCCAGTGTTTTTGCCTGGAGAATCCCAGGGACGGGAGAGCCTGGTGGGCTGCCGTCTATAGGGTCGCACAGAGTCGGACATGACTGAAGCGACTTAGCAGCAGCAGCAGCTGGCAGAAAACTTTAGACTGTCAAAAGAACAACAACAACAACAACAACAAAAATCACTGTGTAAATGAGTAGAGCAAATGAAAAAGGAGGAAGAAGAAAGAGAGGAATTATGCTCTTCTGGAAGGGAGCTATGAAAAAAAAAAAAGAAAGGTTTTTGTACACTGGGAAGTTCCCTCACTGGCAGGGATGGCAATAAAAACCGGGGGAACTTTGGAGCCTCACAGAAGAGCACAGCAACAAGTGTGCAGAGGGCAAAGTGGAGAAAGCCATGCACAGAGAGGTGAGGCTTACCAGCACTCCCCAGGCTGAAATGCTTGTCCACTTGCTCACTTGCTCACTCGGGTGGGTGGTGTCTGGGTATTGGGACTTGGGCTTCAGAAGTCAGACCCCAGGGAAAAGACTCATGTTGGCTGCATGAAGACAACCTGAGGGGGCTAGGGTATAGTTCACCACAACAAGAGAGTCTGAGAAAAAGCCTAGGTTTGCCAGAGAGATAAAGGGCCATTGTTGGGGATGTAAGAGTAGAGAGGTGGGCCCACAATAAGAGCTTCTTTCTTCCTGCATCCATGGGAAGCAGGGCACTGCCTATACGAGCTCCAGAAATGGGTGTGAGCCATAGGTGTCAATTCAGACTTCAGAAGCAGGAGTGGACCACTACCACTGCTGCTGCTGCCCCCAGATGTCCTGTGAGCAAGTTTATATCACTTCCTCTAGCTCCCCAGGAGCCTGCATGGCCCACCACAGCCAAGGCTTCTGCAATCTGGGGCCAACTTCCCTGGGAGAGCACAGAGCATGCCCACTCTGTTGTGACTTCCTGTCTATCTCTGATGCTGTAAGCATTTCACACAACATACATTATCCCACCCCAGCCTGAATGAATAAACGAGCCCCAATCAGCTACTTCTTTCACTCCTCTTGCCAAGGAGGCCAACAGACACCTGAGGGTGGCCCACATGAAGAGATGAGGCCAAAGCCAAAGCTGAGCCCTAGGGGCTGTGAAACAAAGGAAAATGAAGGGAAACCACTCCATGCAGCTGTATAAGCAGTGGATTGAATTATCAGATCAGCTTGCTAAATCCTGTGTCTGTGAAATAAATATTTAATAGATAGGGAGTGCTCCCGCAACTGAGACTAGTCTAGCTTTAACAGCTATGAACTCTGGGGCAAGTACACACAGAGAGTGAGCCAAGTCAGGGTCTGAACTTCCCCCACAGTGCCCATACAGAATGCAGAGATCAACCAAGAGGTACTGGAAAGCCTCCTGGACAGGTGAGGATTGGCTGTATTTCACTTTGAGGGCAAGGGCACTACAGCTGAGGCCCCAGGAAAATATTGTTATTATTATTTTTGGTTTCATTTTGCATTGTTGTTATTTTATTATTATTATTTCTACTTTTAATTTTTAGTTTTATCTTTTTATTTTTTAAATATATTTTTACTTTTCTATTTTTATGTGTTTTGATTTATGCTTTTGTTTTCTCTTTTTGTTGGTTTTATTTCATTGCTCATTTTTATTTTGGGGTTCTTTTGTTCCTTTGGTTGCTCTTTTGTTTTTAGTTTTCTTTTTCTTTTTTGTTTATTTATTTGCTTTTGTTTCTTTGCTTTTGCCTTTACCATTATCTTGGGTTTGTTTGTCAGTTTTCTTATCCCCTTTTGTTGTTATGGGCTTCCCTGGTGGCTCAGTGGTCAATAATCCATCTGTAATGCAGGAGGCTCAGGTTTGATCCCTGGGTTGGAAAGATCCCCTGGAGAGGGCAATGGCAATCTACTCTAATATTGTTGCTTTGAAAATCCCATGGACAGACGAGCCTTGTGACCTACAGTCCATGGGGTCTGGTGAGCTACAGTCCATTTGTTGTTATTGATGTTCTTTTTTGTTTTTGCTGTTTACCTTTCATTTTGTTTGCCTGTTTACTTTCTTTTCCTTTTTTTTTTGTTTTGTTTTGTTTTGTTTTCTACACAGCACAGCTTGTAGAGTCTTGGTTCTCTAGCCAGAGGTTGGGCCTGAGCCTCTGGGGTGGGAGTGCTGAGTTCAGGATGCTGGACCACCAGTTGCTTAAACCAGGAAGCCTACATAAACTCAAGACCAACCTCATTCAATAGGAGGCAGACACCAGAACCATACAAAACTGTAAACCTGCAGCCTGCAGAAAGGAAATAAAAAACACAGTAAGTCAGAAAAAATGAGATGACAATATGTTACAGAAACGGTAGCAAAGTGAAACCTGACAAAACCAAATAAATGGAGAGGCAATAGGCAACCTACCTGAAAAATAACTTGGAGCAACAATAGTAAAGGTAATCCAAGAGAAGAATGTATAGCAGAGTATATGATATAAAAGAAAAAAATAAGTGACCTGGAAGATATAAGGATTGAAATAACTGAATCAGAGCAGAATAAAGGAAAAAGAATGAAAAAAAAAAAAAGGACCATCTCAGAAGGAGAATAGAGAGACAGAGTGTCTGAGAAAATATCTGAAAACATTGCAGTCAAAAACTTCCTGAACATAGAAAAGAAAATAGTCACCCAAATCCAGGAAGTGCAGATAGTCCCATACAGATTAAACCCAAAGAGAAACACACAAGATAGATTTTAATACAACTAATCAAAATTAAAGACAACAAAAATTATCAAGAGCATCAAGAAAAAAGAACAAAATAACATACAAGGGAATCTCCATGCTATAGGCAGATTTTTCAGCAGAAAATCAGCAGGCTAGAAAGAAGTGGCATGATGTATTTAAATACATGAAAAAGTGGTGGGGGGGAGAAGATGAAGAACCAAGATTACACTACCTAGTCAGGATCTTACTCAGATTCAAACGAAGAAATCAAAAGCTTTACAGACAAGGAAAACCTAAGAAAATTCAGCACCATTAAACTGAAGGGAACATTTTATGCAAAGATGGGCTCAATAAAGGGCAGAAACGGCAGGGACATAAGAGAAGCAGAATATATCAAGAAGAGGTGGCAAAAATACACAGAAGAACTGTACAAAAAAGATCTTCATGACCCAGATAATCATGATGGTGTGATCACTGACCTAGAGATAGACATCCTGGAATGTGAAGTCAAGCGGGCCTTAGGAAGTATCACTACGAACAAACCTAGTGGAGGTGATGGAAGTCCAGCTGAGCTATTTCAAATCCTGAAAGATGATGCTGTAAAAGTGCTGCACTCAATATGCCAGCAAATCTGGAAAACTCAGCAGTGGCCACAGGACTAGAAAAGGTCAGTCTTCGTTCCAATCCCAAAGAAAGGCAATGCCAAAGAATGCTCAAACTACCACACAATTGCACTCATCTCACACTCTAGTAAAGTAATGCTTAAAATTCTCCAAGACAAGCATCAGCAATACGTGAACGGTGAACTTCCAGATGTTCAAGCTGGTTTTAGAAAAGGCAGAGGAACCAGAGATCAAATGGCCAACATCCAATGGATCATCAAAACAGCAAGAGAGTTCCAGAAAACATCTATTTCTGCTTTATTGACTATGCCAAAGCCTTTGACTATGTGGATCACAATAAGCTGTGGAAAATTCTGAAAGAGATGGGAATACCAGACCCCTTGGCCTGCCTCTTGAGAAACCTGTATGCAGGTCAGAAAGCAACAGTTAAGACTACAAGCAATAAATGCTGGAGAGGGTGTGGAAAAGAGGGAACCCTCTTACATTGTTGGTGGGAATACAAACTAGTACAGCCACTATGGAGAACAGTGTGGAGATTCCTCAAAAAACTGGAAATAGAACTGCCATATAACCCAGCAATCCCACTGCTGGGCATACACACTGAGGAAACCAGAATTGAAAGAGATATGTGTACCCCAATGTCCATCGTAGCACTGTTTGTAATAGCCAGGACATTGAAGCAGCCTAGATGCCCATCAGCTAATGAATGGATAAGGAAGCTGTGGTATATATACACAATGAAATATTACTCAGCCATTAAAAAGAATACATTCAAATCAGTCCTAATGAGGTGGATGAAACTGGAACCTATTATACAGAGTGAAGTAAGCCAGAAAGAAAAATACCAATACAATATAGTAATACATATATATGATATTTAGTCAATCGGTAAAGATAACCCTGTATGCGAGACATCAAAAGAAACACAGATAAATAGAACAGTACTATGGACTCTTTGGGAGAGGGCAAGGGCGGGATGATATGGTAAAATGGCACTGAAGCATGGATATTATCGTATGTGAAAGGAATCACCAGTCCAATTTCATCACATGATACAGGGTGCTTGAGGCTGGTACACTGGGATGACCTGGAGGGATGGGATGGGGAGGGAGGTGGAAGGGAGGTTCTGGAAGGAGAAAACATGTACACTCATGGTGGATTCATGTCAATGTATGGCAAGACAAATACAATATTGTAAAGTTAAAAAATAGAAAATAAACTAAAAAAAACAAAAAACAAAAATCAAAACTGGACATGGAACAACAGACTGGTTCCAAATAGGAAAAGGAGTATGTCAAGGCTGTATATTGTCACCCTACTTATTTAACTTATACGCAGAATACATCATGAAAACTGCTGGGCTGGGGGAAGCAAAAACTGGAATCAAGCTTGCTGGGAGAAATATCAATAACCTCAGATATGCAGATGACACCACCCTTATGCAGAAAGTGAAGAACTAAAAAGTCTCTTGATAAAAGTGAAAGAGGAGAGTGAAAAAGTTGGCTTAATGCTCAACATTCAGAAAACTAAGATCATGACATCTGGTCCTATCACTTCATGGCAAATAGATGGGGAAACAATGGAAACAGTGGCTGATTTTATTTTTCTGGGCTCCAAAATCACTGCAGATGGTGATTGCAGCCATGAAATTAAAAGTCGCTTGCTCCTTGGAAGAAAAGTTATGACCAACCTAGACAGAATATTAAAAAGCAGAGACATTACTTTGCCAACAAAGGTCCATCTAGTCAAGGCTATGGCTTTTCCAGTGGTCATGTATGGATGTGAGATTTGGACGGTAAAGAAAGCTGAGTGCCAAAGAATTGATGCTTTTGAACTGTGGTGTTGGAGAAGACTCTTGAGAGTCCCTTGGACTGCAAGGAGATCCAACCAGTCCATCCTAAAGGAGATCAGTCCTGGTTGTTCATTGGAAGGACTGATGTTGAAGCTGAAACTCCAATACTTTGGCCACCTCATATGAAGAGCTGACTAGTTGGAAAAGACCCTGATGCTGGGAAAGATTGAAGGCAGTAGAAGGGCACGCAGAGGATGAGATCATTGGATGGCATCACCAACTCAATGGACATGGGTTTGGTTGGATTACGGGAGCTGGTGATGGACAGGGAGGCCTGGTGTGATGTGGTTCATGGGGATGCAAAGTGTCAGACACGACTGAATGACTGAACTGAACTGAGCTGAACTGAAACCAGCTTTAGAGCAATTGCTAATGGAAATTCTCTAGGCAGCAAACACAAGAGAAGAAAACCTACAAAATACAAAAAATGAAGCAATTAAGGGAATAGTTATAGGAAGATACATATCGATAACTACCTTAAATTTAAATGGATTAGCTGCTCCAAACAAAATAACAGATTGGCTTAATGGACACAGAACAAAGCCTGTATATATGCTGTCTCTAAGAGACCAGTTTAGATGAAAAGTAAGGAGATGGTAAAAGATATTCCATGCAAATGGAAATCAAAAGAAATGTGGAGTGTTAATGCACAGATCATCAAAAACTAGACTTAAAATGAACTATTAAAAGAGACAAGAAAAGACACTACACAGTGATCAAGGGATTGATTCATGAAGGTGTAACAATTGTAAATATTTTTACAACCAACATTGGAGCACCTCTATACACAAGGCAAATGATAAGGGTCATAAAAGAGGAAATCAACAGTAACACAACAATAGTGGGGAATTTTAACAGTGTACTTATACCAATGTACAGGTCATCCAGACAAAAAATTAATAAAGGAAACACAAGCCATAAAGGACACTATAGACCTGATAGGCTCAATGTCTATTTATAAGACATTTCACCAGAAATCAGCTATAAAATTTTCTTCTCAAGTAAACATGGACTATTCTCCAGGATAGATCATGTCTTTTGTCATAAATCAAGCCTCACACTGACCCAAAATCTATGGAATGCAGAAAAAGCAGTTATAAGATGGAAGTTTATAGCAATAAAATATTACTTCAGAAAACAGAAATCTCAAACAAACTAAACTTACACCTCAGAAATTAAAGAGAGAACAGCAAGAAGTTAGTAGAAGGAAATTTAAAAAAAAAAAAAGAGCAGAAATAAATGAAATAGAAATAAGGAAAACAATAGTAAATGTCAATGAAAACAAAAGATTTTTCTTTGAAAAAATAAAGAAAAAGTAATGAAACTTTAGCCAGACTTAACAAAGAAAAGAGAGAGAATACAACTCAATGAAATTAGAATGAAACAGGTGAACTTACAACAGAAGTCACAGAAATATGAAAATACAAAACTACTACAACCACTATATGCCAATAAAGTGAACAACCTGAAAGATATGGACACATTCTTAGAAAAGTACAACCATCCAAGACTGAACCATGAATAAATAGAAACAAGAATAGGCCAATCGCAAGTAATCATATTAAAACTATAATTTAATATTTCCAAAAACCAAGAGACCAGAGTCCAATGGTTTCACCAGCAAGTTATATCAACCATGTTGAGAAGAGATAACACATATTCTCAAACTCTTCCAAAAATTTTCAGGAGGGACACTCTCAGTCATATTCTACAAGGCCACAATATCCAGATACCAAAACAAACAAACAAACAAACAAAAAATCACAAAAAATGAAATTGCAGTCTAATATCACAGATAAACATAAACACAAAAATCCTCAAAAATATGAGCAAACATAATCCAACAATGCATTAAAAAACTCACATGTCATGATCAAGTGGGATTCATCCCAGGGGTGCAAGGGATATCCTCAACATATGCAAATCAATCAATATGATACACCATATTAACAAATTGAAACATTAAAAAAATAACCTTCTTAATAGATGCAGAAAAAGTTTTTGACAAATTTCAGCATTCTACGGAGAAAACAAAACAAAAACTCCATAAAATGGCCAAAGGGGAAATCTGTCTCAACATTACAAAAGCCATATATGACAAACCCACAATAAACATGTCAATGGTGAAAAACTGAAAGCATTTCCTCTAAGATCAGGAATAAAACCAGAATATCCATCCTCCCCATTTTTACTCAATATAATTTTAGAAGTCCTACCCACAGCAATCAGAGAAGAAAAATAAATAAAAAGAATCCAACTTGGAAAAGAAGTAAACAATCATTATTTACAGACAATGTGACACAATACAACAAACTGTGGAAAATTCTTAAAGAGCTATTCTTAAAGGATCCCAAAACACCTTACCTGCCTCCTGAGAAAACTGCATGCAGGTCAAGAGCCAATAGATAGAACCAGACATGGAAAGATGGACTGGCTCAAAGTTGGGAAAGGAGTACATCAAGGCTGTATATTGTCACCCTGTTTATTTAACTTAAATGCAAAGTACATCATTTGAAATGCCAGGCTGGATCAGAAGCTGGATCAGAAGCTGGAATCAAGATTGCTAGGAGAAATGTCAATAACCTCAGATATGCAGGTGACACTGCCCTCATGCCAAAAGCAGAGAGGATTTAAGGAACTAAAGATGAAGGTGAAAGAGGAGAGGGAGAAAGATGGCTTAAAAATCAACATTCAAAAAACTAAGATCGTGGCATCCCATCATGGCAAATAGATGAGGAAAAAATGGAACTAGTGACAAGCTTTATTTTCTTGGGCTCCAAAATCACTGTGAATGGTGACTGTAGCCACGAATTTAAAAGACACTTGCTCTGTGAAGAAAAGTTATGACAAATCTAGACAGCATATTGAAAGGTAGACATCACTTACCAACAAAGTCCATATAGTCAAAGTTATGTTTTTTTCCGGTAGTCATGTACAGATGTGAGAGTTGGACCATAAAGAAGGCTGAGTACTGAAGAATTTATGTGTTCAAACTGTGGCACTGAAGAAGACTTTTGAGTGTTCCTTGGACAGCAAGGAGCTCAAAACTGTCAATCCTAAAGTAAATCGACCCTGAATGTTCCTTGGAAGGACTGATGCTGTAGCTGAAGCTCCAATACTTGGCCACCTGATGTGAAGAGCTGACTCGCTGGAAAAGACCCTGATGCAGGTTAAGATTGAGGGCAAGAGAAGGGGACAACAGAAGAGGAGATTGTTGGATGGCATCATTTACTCGATGGACATGAGTTAGAACAAACTCCTGGAGATAGTGAAGAACAGGGAAATCTGGTGGGCTGTGATCCATGAGGTAGCAAAGTGTTGGACGTGACTGAGTGGGTGAACAGAAAAAATACATAGGAAATCTTAAGATTACTCTCAGAAAACTACTAGAATTCATCATTGAATTTGGTAAATTTGCAGGAAACAAAATTTATGCACAGACATTTCTTACATTCTTATACACTAACAACAAAAGCTCAGAAAGATATATTAAGAAAGCAATCATATTTACTACTGCAAGTAAAAGAACACAATGCCTAGAAATAAACCTACTTAAGGAGGCAAAAGACCTGTACTCAAAAAAAAAAAAAGTGATATTACTGAGAGTAGTCAAAGATGATAGTAATAGGTGGAGAGATATATAATGATTTTTGATCTTAAGATCATAAGAATCAACATTGTGTAATAACTACACTAGCCAAAGCAATTTACAGATTCAATGCAATTCCTATCGAATTGAAATGGCAATTTTCATTTAAATAGAAGAAAAATCTGCAATTTTATAGAAAAACAAAAACCCCAAATAGCCAAAATAATCCTGAGACAGAAAAGCAAAGCTGGAGACATTAAGTAGCCTGACTTCATACATACTACAAAGCTACAGTCATCAAGACTGTATGCTGCTGCTGCTGCTGCTAAGTCACTTCAGTCGTGTCCGTCTCTGTGCAACCCCATAGATGGCAGACCACCAGGTCCCCCATCCCTGGGATTCTCCGGGCAAGAACACTGGAATGGGCTGCCATTTCCTTCTCCAATGCATTAACGTGAAAAGTGAAAGTGAAGTCGCTCAGTTGTGTCCGACTCTTCGCGACTCCATGGACTGCAGCCTACCAGGCTCCTCCGTCCATGGGATTTTCCAGGCAAGAGTACTAGAGTGGGGTGCCATCGCCTTCTTCGAGTAATGTATGGCATTGGCATAAAAACAGAAATATAGATAAAAGGAAAGGCCAAAAAACCCAGAGATACACTCACGCACCTATGATAACCCAATATATGACAAAAGAGGAAAGAACACACAATGTAGAAAAGACAATCCCTTCAATCAATTCAATCATTCAGTCATGTCTGCCTCTGTGACCCCATGAACTGCAACATGACAGGCTTCCCTGTCCTTCCTTCACCATCACCTGGAATTCACTCAAACTCATGTCCATTGAGTCGGTGATGCCATCCAACCATCTCATCCTAACACCATACGTAAATATAAACTCAAAATGGATTAAAGACCTAAAGGTAAGTTAAGACACTATAAAACTCTTAGAGGAAAGGATATGCAGAACACTGTTTGAAGTAAATTACAGCGGGATCTTTTTGATCCATCTCCTAAAGTAATCAAAATAAAAACCAAAATAAACAAACGGAAACTCATTAAATTTAAAAGTTTTGCACAGCAAAGGAAAGCGTAAACAAGATAAACAAACAGCACTTAGAATGGAAGAAAGTATTTTCAAGTAGAGCAACTGTCTAGGGATTAATTTAAAAAATATACACAGCTCCTGCATCTCAATATTAAAAATAAAAATAATGGACAGGCTTTCTAAATAGACGTTTCTTGGAAGAAGACATACAGACAGCTGAGAAGCCCATGAAAAAGAAAAATGTTCAATACTACTAATTTCACAGAAATGCAAATCAAACCACAATGAGGTACCTCACATGGGTCAGAATAGACATCATCAAAATATCTACAAACAATACACAGGATAGGGTGTAGAGAAAAGGAAATTCTTTAACATTTTGGTAGGAATGTATTCAGTACGTTGATAGTCATTACGGAAAACAATATGGCGATTCTTTAAAAATGTAAAATTAGACCTAACATATAACCCAGAAATTCCACTCCTGGGCAAATACCCAGAGAAAATCACAATTCCAGAGTGGGATACATATATTCACTTTGCTGTATAGCAGAAACTAATACAATATTGTAAAGCAACTATACACAATACAATTAATAATAAAAATAAAAGTCCATGTAATGTCAATGAAATTAAACTTTGACTTGAATGTGACAGCATATCACCATGTGGGTATAGCACATTTTTAAAAATTAATTAATTTATTTTATTTTAATTGGAGGCTAATTATTTTACAGTATTGTGGTGGTTTTTGCCATACATTGACATGAATCAGCCATGGGTATACATGTGTTCCACATCCTGAACCCTCCTCCCACCTCCCTCCCCACCCCATCCCTATCCCAGTGCACCAGCTTTGAGTGCCCTGTTTCATGCATCAAACTTGGACTGGTCATCTATTTCACATATGGTAATATACATGTTTCAATGCTATTTTCTCAAATCATCCCACCCTCACCTTCTCTCACAGAGTCCAAAAGTCTATTCTTTATATCGATATCTCTTTTGCTGTATGGCATATAGGGTCATTGTTACCATCTTTCTAATTTTCATATATATACGTTAATATACTGTATTGGTGCTTTTCTTTCTGATTTACTTCACTTAGTATATTAGGCTTGTTTCATCCATCTCATTAGAACTGATTCAAATGTGTTCATTTTTATAGTTGAGTAATATTCTATTGTGTATATGTACCACCGTTTCCTTATCCATTCATCTGCTGATGGACATCTAGGTTGCTTCCATGTCCTAGCTATTGTAAACAGTGGTGGCACGATGAACTTTGGGGTACAAGTGTCTCTTTCAATTCTGGTTTCCTCAGTATGTAAGCCCAGAACCACACTGTTCCCCATAGTAGCTCTACTAGTTTGCTTTCCCACCAACAGTGTAAGAGGGTTCCTTTTCTCCACACCCTCTCCAGCATTTATTGTTTGTAGACTTCTTGATAGCAACCATTCTGACCAGCGTGAGATGGTACCTCACTGTGGTTTTGATTTGCATTTCTCTGATAATGAGTGATATTGAGCATCTTTTCATGTGTTTGTTAGCCATCTGTATGTCTTCTTTGGAGGAAAGTCTGTTTAATTCCTTGGCCATTATTTGATTGAGTTCTTTATTTTTCTGGTATTGAGCTGCATGAGCTGCTTGTATATTTTTGATATTAATTCTTTGTCAGTTGCTTTGTTTGCTATTATCTTCTCCCATTCTGAAGGCTGTCTTTTCACCTTACTTCTAGCACATTTTAAAATATAGGATGAAATAGAATACAAATGACTATATTTCATTGTCTGTATTCAAATCGAAGTATTATAAGTAGCAGATTATTTAATGACAGTCTCAATATTTTCCTTGATAACAAGCTCAATAGGCTGAATTATTCCTAAAAATATGAATAATCTATGTATATACACTTAATTTTGTATTAAAATTGTATTCTGTACTTGATTTTAATGAAAATATTGAAGTTTAACCTGAGAATTCACATAAATATTCCATTAGAAAGGTTATTTCCATACAAAATTAGTAGATGATCATGTAAAACTTTCACATAATCTTTTTTAGCTATTACTTAGAGATAAATATGTCATAAAAAGGACTTATGAAGAACAATGATTTTGATAATTGCCTTTACTTTTCTTCTGGAAGATTAAGTTAAATCATATTATTCTTCCCTATAACATTCTTTTATAGATTGCACTTTTATAGAATTGCACTTTTATGATTTGCTAATTTTAGTGATCAGACTTCATTAGTCAGAACACTAAACATTTTTTGTATCTTGCATTAAAAACATTGCAATTTTATTTTTTGGGGGTTTTCCCCTTTTTCTTTAAAAAAAAATGAAGTATATTTGATTTACAACGTTGTGTCAGTTCTAGATGTATGACAAACTGACTCAGCTATACATATACATATATTTATTCTTTATAACATTATTTTCCCAAAAAGGTTATCCCAGAATATTGAATAGAGTTCTTTGCTATACAATAGGTGCTTGTTGGTTGTTTATCTTCTATACTATGGGGTTTTTAATCCAATATTTGTGATTTTTTAAATTAATTTATTTTTTAATCGAAGGATAATTGCTTTACAGAATTTTTTTTGTTTTCTGCCAAATATCAAAATGAGTCAGCTATAGGTATATATATATTCCCCCCTCTTGAAACTCCCTCCTATCTCCCTCACCATCCCACTCCTCTAGGTTGATACATAGTCCATGTTTGAGTTCCCTGAATCATACAGCAAATTCCCATTGGCTACTTTACATATGGCAATGTAAGTTTTCATGTTATTCTCGTAACACATCTCACCCTCTCCTTCCTCCCCACTTCATGTCCATAAGTTTTTTCCCTATGTCTGTGTCTCCAATAGCCGCCATGCAAATTAATTAATCAGTATATCTTTCTATATTCCATATATATGTGTTAGCCTATGATATTTATCTTTCTATTTCTGACTTACATCACTCTGTATAACAGGCCCTAGGTTCATCCACCTTATTAGAACTGACTCAATTGCATTCCTTTTTATGACTGAGTGATATTCTATTGTATATATGTACCACATCTTCTTTATCCATTGATCTGTCAGTGGACATATAGATTGCTTCCATATCCTAGCTATTGTAAATAGTGCTGTAATGGAATATCTGTGTCTTTTTCGTTTTTGATTTCCTCAGGGTATATGCCTAGTTGTGCGATTGCTGGATCATAGGGTGGTTTTATCCCTATTTTTTTTTTTAAGAAATCTCCATACAGTCTTCCATAATGGTTGTATCAATTTATATTCCAAACAACAGGCCAAGAGGGATACCTTTTCTCCACACCCTCTCCAGCATTTATTGTTTGTAGACTTTTTGATGGTGGCCATTCTAATCGGTGTGAGGTGATACCTTTTTGTAGTTTTGTTTTCCATTTCTCTAATAATAAATGATGCTGAGCATCTTTTCATTTGCTTGTTAGCCATCTCTATGTCTTCTTTGGAGAAATGTCTGTTTGGTCTTTTCCCCACTTTTGATTGGGTTGTTTGTTTTTAAAGTATTGATTTGTATGAGCTGCTTGTATATTTTGGAAATCAATCCTTTGCTAGTTGTTTAATTTTTTATTATTTTCTCCTATTATGAGGGTAGCCTTTTCCCCTTGCTTATAGTTTCCTGTGCTGTGCAAAAGCTTTTAGGTTTAATCAGGCCCCATTTGTTAACTTTTGCTTTCATTTCCATTATTCTAGGAGATGGGTCATAGAGGATCTTGCTTTGATTTATGTCATTGAGTGTTCTATGTTTTCCTCCAAGAATTTTATACTTTCTGGTCTTACATTTAGGTATTTAATCCGTTTTGAAGTTATCTTTGTGTATGGTGTTAGGAGATGAGAATACCAGACCACCTGACCTGCCTCTTGAGAAATTTATATGCAGATCTGGAAGCAACAGTTAGAACTAGACATGGGACAACAGACTGGTCCTAAATAGGAAAAGGAGTATGTCAAGGCTGTATATTGTCACCATGCTTATTTAACTTATATGCAGAGTACATCATGAGAAATGCTGGGCTGGATGAAGCACAAGCTGGAATCAAGATTGCAGGGAGAAATATCAATAACCTCAGATATGCAGATGACACCACCCTTATGGCAGAAAGTGAAGAAGAACTAAAGATCCTCTTGATGAAAGTGAAAGAAGAGAGTGAAAAAGTTGAGTTAAAGCTCAACATTCAGAAAACAAAGGTCATGGCATCTGGTCCCATCACTTCATGGCAAATAGATGGAGAAAAGTGGAAACTGTGGTTAACTTTATTTTGAGGAGCTCCAAAATCACTGCAGATGGTGACTGCAGCCATGAAATTAAAAGACGTTTACTCCTTGGAAGAAAAGTTATGATCAACCTAGACAGCATATTAAAAAAGTAGAGACATTACAATGCCAACAAAATCCGTCTAGCCAAGGCCATGGTTTTTCCAGTAGTCATGTACTAATGTGAGAATTGGACTATAAAGAAAGCTGAGAGCTGAAGAATTGATGCTTTTGAACTGTGGTGTTGGAGAAGACTCTTAAGAGTCCCTTGGACTTCAAGGAGATCCAACCAGTCCATCCTAAAGGAAATCAGTCCTGGGTGTTCATTGGAAGGACTGATGTTGAAGCTGAAATTCCAATACTTTGGCCACCTGATACAAAGAACTGACTCGTTTGAAAAGACCCTGATGCTTGGAAAGATTGAAGGCAGGAGGAGAAGGGGACAACAGAGGACGAGATTGTTGGTGGCATTACAGACTCAATGGACATGAGTTTGAGTAAACTCTGGGAGTTGTTGTTGGACGGGGAGGCCTCATGTGCTGCAGTCTATGGGATCACAAAGAGTCAGACATAACTGAGTGACTGAACTGGACTGAATTGAACTGAACTGATGTTGTTAGGAATCTTTTACATGTAGCTGTCCAGTTTTCCTAGCATCACTTATTGAAAAGGCTATTGGTATCCATTGTATATTCTTGCTTCCTTTGTCCAAAATAAGGTACTCAAAGGTTTATCTCTGGACTCTCTATCTTGTTCCATTGGCCTATATTTCTGGTTTTGTGGCACTACCATACTGTCTTGAAGATGGTATCTTTGTAGTATAGTCTGAAATCAGAAACGTTGATTCCTCCATCTCCAGTCTTCTTTCTTAAGACTGCTTTGGCTAATTGGTGTCTGTTGTATTTCCATATGAACTGTGAAATTTTTGTTCTAGTTCTATGAAAAAATACCATTGGTAATTTGATAGGGATCACATTGAATCTGTAGATTGCATTTGGTGGTATAGCCATTTTCACAGTATTGATTCTTTCAACCCAGGGACGTGGAATCTGTTTATGTTGTCTTTAATTTCTTTCTTTAGTGTCTTATAATTTTCTGTATATAGTTCTTTTATCTCCTTAGGTAATCGTAGATATTTTTTGTTTTTTTGTTTTTTGTTTTTTGCAATGGTGAATACGATTGATTCCTTAATTGCACTTTCTGATTTTTCATTATTAATATATATGTATGCAGGTGATTTCTGTGTATTGATTTTGTATCAGTGAATTTACTAAATTCATTGATTAGCTCTAGTTATTTTCTGATTGTATCTTTAGGGTTTTCTATGTATAGTATCATGCCATTTGCAAGCAGTGAGAGTTTTACTTATTATTTTCTGATCTGGATTCCTATTATTTATTTTTTTCTCTGATTACCATAGCTAGGACTTCCAAGGAGAAGGCAACGGCACCCCACTCCAGTACTCTTGCCTGGGAAACCCCATGGGCGGAGGAGCCTGGTAGGCTGCAGCCCATGGGGTCGCGGATAGTCGGGCACGACTGAGCGACTTCACTTTCACTTTTCACTGTCATGCACTGGAGGAGGAAATGGCAACCCACTCCAGTATTCTTGCCTGGGGAATCCCAGGGACGGGGGAGCCTGGAGGGCTGCCGTCTATGGGGTCGCACAGAGTCGGACACGACTGACGCGACTGAGCAGCAGCAGCAGCAGCAGCCGCAGCAGCAGGGCTTCCAAAACTATGTTGAATAATAGTGGTGAGAGTGGACACCCTTGTTTTATCCCTGATATTAGAGGGATTGCTTTTTTCACCATTGAGAATAATGTTTGCTCTGGACTAATCATATATGATTTTTACTATTATGTTGAGGTAGGTTCCTTCTATGCCCAATTTTTTTTTTGAAGTGTTTTTTTATCATAAATGGGTGCTGAATTGTCAAAGGCTTTTTCTGCATTATTTGAAATTATCATATGATTTTTATCATTTAGTTTGGTAATATGGTGTATCACACTGATTAATTTGCATATATTGAAGAGTCCTTGCATCCTGACTTAATATGACATGATAAGCCTGACTTGATCATGGTGTATGAACTTTCGAAAGTGTTGTTGAATTTTGTTTTCTAGAATTTTCTTGAGGATTTTTGCATCTATATTCATCAGTGCAATTTTCTTTCTTTTTGTTTTTTTGTATTGTCTTTTTCTGGTTTTGGTATCAGGGGAATGGTAGATTTATAGAATGAGTTTGGAAGTGTTCCTTCCTCTGCAATTTTTTAAACGAGCTTTAGAAGGATAGGCATTAGCTGTTCTCTAAATGTTTGATAAAGTTCACCTGTGAAGCCATCTGGCCCTGGGATTTTGTTTTTTCAGAAATTTTTGATAACAGTTTCAGTGTTTGTAATTGTGTTGTTCATAATTTCTATTTCTTTCTGGGTCAGTCTTGGAAGACTGAACTTTTCTAAGAATCTGTTCTTTTATTTCAGGTTGTCCATTTTATTGTCATACAATTGCTCATAATAGACTCTCATAATCCTTTGTATTTCTGCATTGTCTGCTGTAACCTTTTACTTTTTATTTCCAATTTTGTTGATTCAATTCTTCTCTCTTTTTTTCTCAATGAGTCTGGTTAAAGGTTTGTCAATTTTGTTTATCTTCTGAAAGAACCAGCTTTTAGTTTTATTACTCTTTACTTTGGTTACTTTCATTTCCTTTTCTCTCTCTTTTTTTTTTTTTTTCTAGTTTGAACTTTTTGATCTCTTTCCTTATGTTAACTTTGGAGTATTTTTGTTTTTCTTTTACTAGCAGGTTTAGGTCTAAATTTAGGTGGTTTATTCAATGTTTTTCTTGTTTCTTGAGGTACAGTAGTTTTGCTATAAACTTCCCTCTTAGAATTACTTTTGCTACATCCCATAGGTTTTGAGTTTTCATTGTCAATTGTTTATAGAATTTTATTTAATTTCCCTTCTGATTTCTTCGGTAACATGTTCATTATTTAGAAATGTATTGCTTAATCTGCAATAGTTTCTGCTTTTTTACAGTTATTTTCCTGTAATTGATAGCTAGTCTCATAGAATTGTGGTCAGAAAAGATGCTTAACATAATTTGAACTTTCTTACATTTACCAAGTTTTGATTTGTGACCCAAGACTGGGTCTATCCTGGAGAATGTTCTGAAATGTTGTTGCTGACCCACAAAAAGACACTGGGATTCTTGGCCTCCGGAGTAGAAGAATTCAATCCGAGGCCAGAGACGAGGCTTGATCACTCAGAGCTTTTGTGTCATAACGTTTTATTAGAGTATAAAGGAGATAGAGAAAGCTTCTGACTTAGGCATCAGAAGGGGGCAGAAAGAGTACCCCCCTGCTAGATCCTACCTGGATGTTATATAGTCACCAGCAGTCTGTTAATGAAAGAAAGGAAAGTCTTAAAACTCAGAATGGCACCAGGCCCCTCATCCATAAGATGTATTTTGGGATAATCTTGGCACCAGAGGAGACATCCCAGGCCATAAAACGATTGACTTGAATCTTGTAGAAAGGCAGATTACCACAAAAATAGTTTCGTTTACATAGATTAGGGGAACAGTGTCTGAGTATAACATACTGGTTTCTGGGCCATTAGGCAGAACCAACTTGAAGACAGAGTTTGGGGTAAATGCATAGTACATTAACACAGCTTAAGACAAACATTTCCATAAGAAGAATGTATTAGTTAACTCAAGGTTTGAGAATAGTTAACTTCAGGTGGAACCAGGTGTCATTATGACAACACAGTATTTTAAGAGAAACCTCCTTTTAAATTTGTATAGAGAAGGGGAAAATATATATATATATATCACCAGTTTGTTTCCTCCTGCCGCTTAAGAGAGAGATAAAAATGTCTGACACCTGCAGCCCACTTCCTCCATTTGGAGACCTCTGGTCTTCCTGCCTGTTACCCTCTCAATTCCATGTGCATTTGGGAAGAAAGTGTATTCTTCTGAATTTGGATGGAATATCTTGAAGATATCACAGAAATCCATCTAGTCTAAAGTGCCATTTAAGGTTTGTACTTCCTTATTAATTTTCTGTTTTGATGATATGTCCATTAGTGTATGTGGGGTTTTAAAGTCTCCTACAATTACTGTGTTACTGCTAATTTCTCCTTTTATGATTATTCGTGTTTGTCTTATACATTTAGGTGCTCCTATGTTGGTTGCACAGATATTTACAATTATTATGTCATCCTCTTGGATTGATCCTTTGATTATTGTGTAGTTTTCTTCCTTATCTCTTGTAATATTCTTTTTTTTTTCTAGATCAATTTTGTCTGACATGAGGATTGCTACTCCAGCTTTCTTTTGCTTTCCATTTGCATGGAATATGTTTTCCATTCACTCACTTTCAGTCTATAAGTGTCTTTAGGTCTGAAATGGTTTCTTGTAGACAGCATATATACATGCACCTTGTTTTTATATCTGTTCAGTCAGCCTGTGTCTTTTGGTTGGAGCTTTTAATCAACTTACATTTAAAGTAACTATCAATATATATTTTCCTATTATCATTTTCTTAATTGTTTGGAATTTGTTTTTGTAGAACTTTTTCTTCTCTTGTATTTCCTGACTATGTAAGTGCCTTTAACATTTGTTGTAGAGCTGGTTAAGTGGTACTAAATTATCTTAAGTTTTTCTTCTCTATAAAGTTTTTGATTTCTCCTTCAATTTTGAATGAGATCCTTGCCTGGTGAGTAAGCTTGGTTGTAGAATTTTCCCTTTCATTCCTTTTAAAATATATCCTGCCATTCCATTCATGACTGCAGAGTTTCTGTGTTGGGGAAATTTTCAACTATAATCTCTTCAAAAATTTTCTCATATACTTTCTTTTGCTCTTCTTCTTCTGAGACCCCTATTATTTGAATGTTGGTGTATTTAATATTGTTCCAGAGGTCTCTGAAACTATCCTCAGTTCTTTTCATTCTTTTTATTTTATTCTGTTGTTCAGCAGTTATTTCCACCATTCTATCTTTCAATACACTTATTCATTATTCTGCCTCAGATATTTTGCTACTAATTCCTTCTAGAGTATTTTTAATTTCAGTAATTGTGTTATTTGTCTCTGTATGTTTATTCTTTATTTCTTCTGTGTGCTAAGTCACTTCAGTTGTGTCCAACTCTTTGTGACTCCATGTACTGTAGCCCACCGGCTTCTTCTGTCCATGGGATTCTCCAGGCAAGAATAATTGAGTGTGTTGCTATTTCCTCCTTCAGGGGATCTTCCTAACCCAGGGATCAAACCTGGATCTCTTATGTCCCTTGCATTGTCAGGTAGGTTCTTTACCACTAGTGTCACCTTGCATTTTCTCCATTTTAATTTCAAGGTTTTTGGATCATCTTTACTATCATTATTCTGAATTCTTTTTCTCATAGTTTGCCTATTTCCTCTTCACTGATGTGTACTTGTATGTTTCTAGGTTGTTCCTTCATTTGCACAGTATGTCTCTTACTTTTCAATGTTTTTTTTTTTTTTTTTAATTATTGTGTTTGAGGTTTACTTTTCCCAGTCTTCAAGGTTGAATTCTTTCTTCCTTATGGGCAGGGCTGAGTGAGGAGGTAATCCTGTCTGTTATGATTGGGTTTATATTTTTGTTTTGTTTGTTATTTGGATGAGATGTCCTGCCCATGGTGCTGCTGGCAGTTGGGTGATGTTGGTTCTTGTATACAAGTAGTTGACTTTGTGGGAGCCCTCACCATTTGATACTCACTAGAGTATCAAAGTAGAGTTAGGAGTTCTCTGGTAGTCTATGGTCTTGGAGTTAGGGCCCCCACTCCAAAGTCTTGGGACTTGATCCCTGGCCAGGAATGGAGATTGCACAGTTGGCTTGTTATGGCATTAAATGGGATTAAAACAAATACACAAAATGAGAAATAAAACAGAAACCCCTGACAAATGGCAATTTAAAAAAAATCAGGCAAATAGTAACTAAAATAATGGTATACACACATACATGTACTTCAATAAGCAAAGCTGAAACTGTCCAAAAAAGAAATAAAGTACAATTGATTGACCCAGTGAACAAAGAAGCTAAAATTGATATCCACCATTTAAGAACAAAACTAAGTGAAGCACAAACTGGAAAACAAAACTACAGCAAGGTGCCAACTGGGGAATAAAGAAACAAAAACAAAACAAACTAACAAATACGGTGAGAAAAAGAAAGAAAGAAAAAAAAAGAATGGAAATACAAAGTTAAATAGAGGTAGATACAGAAGATTTATGAATATTAAAGATTTTTGTAATGGGAACGGAGCAGTAGAAAAAGAAAACAAAGGAATAAATGTAGGAAAACAATAAATTCAAAAATTAAAATTAAAAAAGTGAAAGAGAAAAGGAAAAAAAAAAGGAAAATCCCACAGAACCACAAAAGGTCAAAATAGAGGCAGAAGTATATAACAGAAATAAAAAGTGTTATCAAAATAAAAATCTCAAAACCTTAAATAGATTTAATAGTACTAATAAAGTCAATAGCTACAGAAGGGTAAAAAAGAACAGAAAAAGAAAAAAAAAATCCAGAAGCAACTACAGAACAAGTCAAAAAATAAGAATGATAAATGTTTGGATTGAGTCTCTACTGTCAATGTTCTTTCCCTTGCTAGGGGTCCACCTCACCTCCCTAGTATATTCTCCAATTCTTCTCTGGTCTGTGGACCTCTTGTTGGGGGCAGTTCAGACTCTAATCTGGTCTTACTCCTGTGTATTCTTGCCTCCAATGTCCAAGGCTGTCAGAACTAGTGTGTTTCCTTTTGTGAGAACTCTCATTGTCCTTTAATATATTCCCAAAATACAGAATCCATCAAGTTGCTTGTGTGGATTTAATCTGAAGCTTCTATAGCTGGTGGGAAGGTTTTGGGTCCTATTCCATTGCCACCCTGCCCCTGGTTTTCAATTGTGATTTTATCTCCACCTCTGCATGTGGGTCAGCTACAGGGACTTGCTCCTCAGACTGCTGTGGAGGACTTGGGTCTGCCCCAGTGAGGGCCAGGTGTGGAGGTGGCACAGGTGATTGGGTCAGAGGGGCCCTGGCTTCACCAGGTACTCAGGGAAGCTGATGGCTAGGACAACAGAAAATCTGGTGCTCTACAAGGGTATGGCAACCCACTCCAGTATTCTTGCCTGGAGAATCCCCAGAACAGAGAAGCCTGGCAGGCCACAGTCCACAGGGTCGTAAAGATTTGGATATGCCAGAAGCAACCCCATATGCACAGATGCAGGACTTTCCTCGCCTCTAGCAGCTCTGTCCCAGTGGGGATCGTGCATGGGGGTGGCACAGTTGCTTGGATCACAGGGGCCCTGGCAGTGCTGGTCAATCAGGATCTCTGGTGGCTATTTTCACAGGAGATATGGCACTATTAGGGTTTTTTCTAGCCTGTGGCAGCTCTGCCCCAGTGAGAACTGAGTGTGAAGATGGTGCAGCTCCTTGGGTTGCAGGGACCCTGGTGGTGTCAAATGTGCAGGAACACAGACTGCCTCAGCTAAAGGAGCTATGGCCCAATCAGAGTCTTTTTCTAGCCTCTGGCAGCTGGTGATCAGAAGGCCTCTTTGGCTAGTCCTTCTCCCCTGCTCTGCCAGTTCAAGCTCTTAGAGAGCTCCCCTGGCTGAGGTCCTTCTCTGGTGTTCAGCAGATCACAGAAGAACTATACAAAAAATATCTTAATGACCCAGATAACCATGATGGTGTGATAACTAACCTAGAGGTAGACATCCTGGAGTGTGAAGTCAAGTGGGCCTTAGGAAGCATCACTGTGAACAAAGCTAGTGGAAGGATGTAATTCCAGCTGAGCTATTTTAAGTCCTAAAATATGATGCTGTTAAAGTGCTGGTCTATAGGTATAACTGAACAACATTGTAAGTTTATTTCTTTCAAATGTATATATGTCATGTATGTGTTAGTTGCTCACTTGTGTCCCACTCTTTGCAACCCCATTAACTGTAGCCCACCAGGCTCCTCTGTCCACAAAATTCTCCAGACAAGAATACTGAAGTGAGAGGGACTGAACCCAGGTCTCCTACATTGCAGGCAGAGTCTTTACAGTCTGCACTACCAAGGGATTCCCATAATGTAGAATTATGTATAAATTATATACATACATTTTATGATATAATTATAATTATTAATTCTTATATTAATGGATATATACATGCACCTCCACAAATGCACATACATATGTATTTCCTCAGAGAGTGAGAATTCAGCAATTCTTAAATTTTATGTTGTTTTTAATATCCAGTGGGCCCTATTCTCCTACATACAGTTACATACAAATAATTACTTTGGTTTAAACTTCACTAAGCTTTCTTAGTCACAGTAGTTAAGATTAACATATCTGGAATAGTCGTGACATTCCTTCAGAAGTGCTTCTCAATCAGGACAAGAAATAGATGAGCAAAGTCAAATAAGGAATCTATCAAAAGAGATTTTAGTTTGGCAATTAATTCCTTGTGGGTCACTGATGCTGGGAAAGATTGAAGGCGGGAGGAGAAGCAGAAAACAGAGGATCAGATGGTTGGATGGCATCACTGACTCAATGGACATGAGTTTGAGTAAACTCTGGGAGTTGGGGATGGACAGGGAGGCCTGGTGTGCTGCAGTCCATGGTGTCACAAAGAGTCAGACAAGACTGAGTGACTGAACTGAGCTGAAAATACGTTCTCCCATTGTTTCAAGGAGAAGTCAATTCTAACTCCATGTTGGAACTGTTTCTTTGACTTGCTCCTCATTTCTTCTGTTATTACAACCATACATAAAAGACTGCCTCAGAGGACCTTGCACCTCTGCCTGACTCTTATACTGAAGTCCCTTTGTTTAGTTCACAGGAAGATAATCTGACCCTACACACTTCTGAAAAGAAGAGATTAATACATTGCTTCCTTGAGGCTGGCCATTCCCAGAGATATTTTGAAGACTGAGGCCCTTTCACTCTATTTCCCCACTGCCTCTTCCTCTCAATTTTCCTTTTGAGTTTAATTCCTCATTGCTTCTCTCTGCCTCTACAGAAAAGCCTGGCATCCACACCCTGATATAATGGTTAGTTTGAAACATTAATATGTCATCTTCTTGGTCAACTAACTTTCCAAATAAAGTCAGGTTCCTCGTCTCAATCCCTCATGTCTCAAATTCATTGGCCTGTCAAGCAGCAAGAAGATGAAGATTGTATTCAATAACAAATTTGGCTTAGACAGCCAGAAGTCTTGCTGCCCATGGCTAGCCATCCTTCATCAGGGAGTATTGGTGAAGGCCTTAGTAGCTTCCAGGACCACTTATCCTGAAGATCTTTCCCTCAAGACTCTCTGAAGTGAACTGAAGCATGGAACTGTCGACTAAAAAGATGTACAACTTGAGAGCTGTGAGTTAAATTTTATTTGGGGCAAAATGAGGGCTGTAGCCTGGGAGGCAGCATCTCAGATAGCTCTGAGAGACTGATCCAAAGGGGCAGTGGGGGAAAGTCAATATATATATTGACCAATATATATATTGGTGAAGGGGGATTTCAGTGCCATTTTACAAAAGGTTTTTGTTAGTCATGAGGATCTGATGTCACCATGAAGGGATTTAGTGCTTCTCTAGATATGAGGAGATGTAAGGATTGAGATAATAAAATATGCTCCTAAAAACACCCAACTATCTAAAGACCTGTCCCATCAGATTCCCTAGAGCAAAGTGCCTCATTCCATCATGAACTCCCTCAGGAGCTGTTGAAGGTCAACAGCTATGTAGCATGGGGTTCAGTCTCCGTAGAGGCAGATGACAAATGCTTTTGTTGTTCAGTCATTGGCAATGCTCTTGGTAAGTGCCAATTTGTAGTTGACAGAACTGACAAACTACAGGTTGAAAGACTCAAATTTCTTGGTAAATTCTTGTATCTTTTTGTGTTGTGAGTCAATATATCCCCCACCACCCTAATTTGTGGAGAGGGGAATTGTTGGACTCTACACAAGTTGGAACCAGTTTATTGGGGAACTAGTTCTTGTGGGGTCAAGTCTATCCTAGTTGGGATTAGTTCATTTGTTTTATAGGATACAATTTATTTACCTGATTAGGGAACTGGTTCAGTTGGAACCAGTTCATTAGGGAACAAGTTCTTGTGGGGGTGGGCAGCCCAGTTGGGACTAGTTCAATTGTTTTGTAGGGTAAAGTTTATTTACCTGATTTAGGAACTGACTTGTCTGTGCTGTACGTCCTTTTGTTTTGCAAGTTGACAGACTCAACTTTGTAGGTTAAGTCACTCTGATGTGTATACCAAGAACATACCCTGCCCCCACAAATCTGGGATTTTCCTTTATGGGGCAAGCCAATTTGGTTGTGGTATGCTCTTGGAGAGGGAAAGTGTTGTTGGATTCTACCTGGAACCATTTTACTGGGGATCTAGTTCTTGTGGGCACAAGCCTACACTAGTTGGAATTAGCTCATTTGTTTTGTAGGGCAAATTTATTTACCTGATTTGGGAACCAGTTCATTTGTACCTTGATGCTGGAATTTGTTTGTTCTGTCTTTGCTAGAATTTGCCTATGTCTTCTATGTTTTGGTGTTATCAAACTTATAAAAATGGGAAATAATTCATCCATCCCAAAAGAAACTCCTTTGGTGAATTTATTAGATAAATGAGCAAAATATAGTTGTAAGCCTATGATTAAGAAAGATATGATATACTATTGTAAGAGGGTGTGAACCCAAAATGTGTTAGGATCAGAAAAGCAACGGCCCCTGTCTCACAATTATACAAACTGACAGTTAAAAGCACTTTGCAAGGAAGAGGAACATACTGATAATAAATGAACAGGCCTAGGGGCTCCCTTGAATTTGAGGTGTCTGATTGTAATTTCCCTACAGGAACCCTGGGTAATTTTGAAAGTGATGAGCTTCAGCTCCAGTTTTAAAACTTTTCCTTTGAAGGAAAACTCAGACGTTTTTGACAAACGTCACGGTCTAATGGGATCATTTTAATGTGAATTTTCAGTTGGCTAGTTGTTTTTTTTTTTTTTTTTTCTGGTTACTTTTGTAATGCGCAGTTATTTGGTAATGCAGAGATATACTAACTGCTTCCTCTAACTCTTCCTCTATGGTTGCTCATTTCTTTCTCCTAGAGCTCTTTGTGAACAGGCCAGTGGCTATGGAAGCAGTTGAGGAACTCTGGCCAGGGTTACTCTCAGGTGAGTTCCTAAGGCCCCGCAGCCCTTTGTGTCCCAATAGCTGCCACTCAAGCAGGTGAGAGCTCTCCTTTCCTCTTTCTCACTTAAGCTAAGGACCAGACCAGTTAAAATTGTGTGGGCATAGGTCAGGCACTTAAAAGTCATTAAGGCACCTACTGCTTGAAGATCCCTGTGACAGGATAAGGGGATCACAGAATGGATCAGATATTTAGTGTCTGCCCCTATCAAAACATTTCCATGCAACATCAGGCACATATTGATTCAAGCAAAACACTGAGTCCACTCTCCCCTGTATGCTGACTATGTGAGGAAGATTCTTCAACCTGTCTTTCCTGTTACCTTCAACTCTTAACTCCTTGGTCTAGATTTACAGGAGTCTAGATATTGCATGTGAGCCTTCCCGAGAGGCCTCCTCCACTAAGGTAAGACGAAAAGTAAAACTAATGGATTTATCAGTCTGTCATTTTCATTGAGGTAGCCACCTAATTCTTTCAAAAAGAAAAATAGAGCTGTCCGGTATTGCAAATGTGGTCTTTATAAGACCAGAAGGGTGGCTCCAAAAATCCTTTACCACTCCTAAAACCTTCCCTAATAAGAGGCTTGTAAATATTAAGCAAAGGGGAAACAAAGCCATCCTATGAAGAACTTGCTTGTATCTTTACAGATGCAAAAATCCTATTGGGTCTGCTTAGGAACACTTATCTTTGCTATCTTTTTAAAACACAAATTTTAGAGAGAGTAAAGTAGAAGCTTGCTTGTCCAAGGTAGTTGGAAATTGCTTTTTCTGCAAATATTTAGCCATCTAGTCAAGTGATCTTGACTTGTTCCATCTGTCTGAAACCTAATTCTAATTCAACCTCTTTTGTAAAATGATTGATTTTACATTGCTGTACCTGACTCGGGACTGAAATATTGAAATAAGAACTGAAACCTCTCTGTTGGTGTATTTGCATATATCTTTGTCTTTGGATAACATTGCCATGGATGATTTGTAAAAGAGTTCAATTTAATTGGTTTAAATAAACCAAACAATTCTAAATACAAGAAAAATTAAGTTAAAGGAGTTTTAGATTGACATGAACTAGGAAATGTTTAATATTAAATTACCTCCTTGTATTAATATTTCAAGTTTGTTGATCTAAGTATAATGTTTTCATTGTCCCTAGGTTTAACATAAGCTAAATAAGATCTTATATCTGTACACATCCATCAACAAGGAAAGCAACTCAATGTGAAGAAACTTTTTTTTTTAATTAGTTTATTTATCTATTTTTTTAACTTTACAAAGAAACTTTTGAGGAAGGAAACTACAAATGCAAAAGGATTTTGAATGAACTTCTAGAAATATATGTTCTATGATTTCTCCAGATATTCTACAACTTGAAAGTTAACATTGTGCTAAAGCAAGTTGAGTGATTAAAGATTTCTGGAAAATGGACCCCAAAAAGAGTTGTATATGACCATTCAGGATTGACTAATTTTAAAACAAGTTTAATTGGGTAAATGAACCTTTAAGTTAAGCTGGTGCAAAATGTACATTTGGCTTTTCTCTCTGTTAAAGCTGACAAGTTTTCTGAAGATGCCAAAATGCCTTTGATATCAGATTTTAAGTTTCTCTCTTAACTGATCTGTTCTGTATTTGACTTTGAAATATTTTACTGTCACTTTGGCTAAGTAAATAATTATTGCTTCACAAAGCCCATGCTACTTTTGTGTTTTAGAAAGAAAAAAAAAAGAAGAAGAAGAATTAAGATTCTTCTAACAAATCTTCTCAAATCAAATTAACTCTGGATAACTTTGGGATATGTTAAAGGACCCCCAATGCAAGATATTAAACAAATTAGGTCCACTTAGTATGTTAAACTACATGAGAGATGTTGTCAAATGAGTGATACATTTTAAGTTATATGGCAAATGATACAAATATTCTAGAGATTACATGGAGTTCCTAAAAATATACATCTTGGCAGTCATAATTCTAGTTATTATCTGAAAGTGTTGTACGTCACAGCAGTAACCAGGTTGCTTTGTCAATTGCATTGAAATTAGATCTAAACCTGTCTTCATAAGTCTTTTGTCAGCATATACAGTTATGGTTTTACTCTGATGTCTTTGCAAAAATGCCTCTTCTTCATAAAAGGAATTTAGATAAACACACGTTTCTGACTTCCTGGTAATAATACTGAACTGAGTAAAAAATTAAAGAATTCTAATGGGAAACCTGATGGCTTCATAAAGCTGTTAACAAAAAGAATTAGTTACATAGGACTGAGTGAACTGGAAATATGGTTATAATTTTTGTGGTTTCTTTCTAAAAGAATCATTGCTTTAAAATCTTTGTTTTCCAGGTGTAAGAGAAAACTTCTCCTTAAACTAACTATGGAAGATGAAATGGTTGGATGGCATCACCAACTCAATGGATATGAGTTTGAGCAAGTTCTGGGAGTTGGTGGGGGACAGAGGAGCCTGGTGTGCTGTAGTGCATGTGGACGCAAAAGGTCGGACAAGACTGAGCAACTGAACTGAACTGAAACTAATTATGATTTACAGTGACTTGGTAAATTATGTCTTTCCTGAGCAAAATTGAAGCATTTATCTATTTTTCTCTACCTTGCTGATCCTGTCAGTAACATATGCTTGTCTCAAATATTAAGCCATACCTAAGCCATGCATGACCAGTATATGAAACTGCAGTGAAACTTATTGGTTGCTCGATTATTGCAATTGGATTGCAACTAGTTATAATAATCATTGTTTAAATTTGTTATTTATTTTCAAATTGTATTTTGTGTCCTCCTGCTGCAATATGTCATTGTCAATGTTATGAGCTGCATAACTTAAATCCTGTCTAATTTATAAGATTACTTTCCCTTGCAGTAAACAATGTGTAACTGGCTTCCAACAAAAATTGTATGGCTAAATATTTTGAGAAAATCAGTGGGCTTCCCTTGTATCTCAGTGGGTAAAGAATCTGCCTGCAATGCAGAAGACCCAGGTTCAATCCCTGGGTCGGGAGTATCCCCTGGTGAAGGAAATGGCAGCCCACTCTAGTATGCTTGCATGGAGAATCCTATGGCTTGCTTGGAGAATCCTATGGCCAGAGGAACCTGGAAGGCTACAGTCCATGGGGCCACAAGAGTTGGACACTACTTAGTGAGTAAACCACCACACCACAATTGTAATATATGATTCTAGGTATGGGAAGAAGCAACAAGGAAGGGTAAGGTCTCCTGGATTATAGTTAAAAAGAATTCAGAGAATTTTAAATTACTGATGGGGCCTGGTCCAAAATTTAACACCTGGGGTGGCATATGAAGAATTTTTGCCTGAACTGGGATGAGAATCTCAGTGCCATGGGACAAAAGTTGATAATGAAATGTCTTCCAAATATTGGTCAAATTTCTGACCAAGAAGTAAAGACCTGAGAAATGGAATCACCAATTGCAACTCTCCAACGTGAGCTGGTGAATCCTGAGGAAGGAGAATACCTGCCATCTAAGTCATTCCCTATAGTGAACCCTGAGAATACTCTTAGAATACAGAATTACAGCCCCCAGATAGCTGAGGTATATACCAAGGAAATGATCTTAATGAACGCTAACTTTTGTACCTTACCCTAGATAGAAAAGCACTAAATTCCTTAACATGAAATGTAGCCTCTTGGGTTTAAAATCTTATATTTCTAAGTTTACAGGTGTAAAATAGACACTTTCCAAAGGAGGAGCAAAATGAAGACAAATAACACTTGAAACACTAGCCCCAATGGTGATCACTCCCAGAAAAATCCATCTGATGCAGCAGAGAGTAGTCATCCCGCTTTTTTCACAAGATTTTGAAATGGACTTTGACAGTGGGGAATTGTTGCAAGGAGAAACCAATTGTGAGTCCACTTGGAACTGTGTCTTTGACTTGTTTTTTTGTTGCTTTTGTTATTACAATGATATATAATGACCTACCTCAGAGGACCTTGACCCTCAGCCTGACTGTTGCCCTATAACACATTTGTTTAGCTCATAGAGAGATAATCTGACCCTGTTCATCTGTGAAAAGAAGAAACAAAAACATCTCTTCCCTGAGGCTGGCCTGGAGATATTTTGCAAGACTGAAGGCCTTTTCATTCTACTTCTCCACTGCCTCTCCTTCTCTATTCTGTCTTTTGAATTTACTTCCTTACTGCTTCTCTCTCTCCATAAGACAACTTGGCATCCAGATCCTAATAAGATAATTACTTTGAGACATTAGTCTTCAAATTTCTCAGTCAGCTGGCTTTCCAAATATAGTTGTAGTCCTTGTCTCAACACCTCGTTTCTTGGATTCATTAGCCTGTCATGCAGCGAGTAGAGTAAGCGTGGACTCGGCAACACCGTTAATGCTATGTAAAAAAAAAAAAAAAATCAAAAAACAGGCAGAGGTTCTAGACAGTTCTCCAAAGACATACAGACGGTCAAAAAGAACATGATAAGATTCTCTACATCACTAATTATCAGAGTAATGCAAACCAAAACTCCAATGAGGTATAAACTCATGGAGGTCAGAATGGTCATCATCAAATGTCTACAAACAGTAAGTGCAGGACAGGGTATTGACAAAAGGGAACCCTATTACACTGATGGTGGGAATATAAATTGATATTACCACTGCAAAGAACAGAACGGAGGTTCCATAAAAAAATAAAAATAGAACTATCTTATGACACAGCAATCCCACTACTGGGTATCTATTCAGAGAAAACCATAATTCAAGTAGATGCTTGCTCCCCAATATCCACTACAGCTTCAATTACAATAGCCAAGACATCAAAGCAATATAAATGACTATTAACAGATTAATGGATACAAATATGGTATTTATATACAATGGCATATTATTCAGTCATAAAAATAATGAAAAGATGCAACAACATGGATGGACCTAGAAATTATTATACTGAGTGAAAAAAATCACCCAGAAAGACAAATATCATATGATATAGATTGTATGTGGAATAAAAACAAAATATAAAAATGAACTTATTTAAAAACTGAAATAGCCAAAGATGTAGAAAGCTGGGTGGTGGGGAAGGAAAAGGAATAAAATAAGAATTGGGATTAACATATAGACACTAGTATAAATAAAATAAATAACTAGTAAGAACCTGCTCTATAGCACAGACAACTCCATTCCAATAGTCTGTAATGAACTATATGGGAATAGAATCCTAAAAAAGAGTGGATATCTGTTTATGTGTAAATGATTCATTTTGCTGTACAGTAGAAACTAACACAACATTGTAAATCAACTATATTTCAATTTAATTTTTTTTTTTTTACTCATTACTGAGGGTCAAAATCATCTTTTAAGGAAAAACAAAAGTTCTCTTACTTTCCAAGCTGCTATTATCTGAGACGCTAATATCCTCATCCATCCATTTAAGGCATCTGCTGTGTGTGTGTGTGTGTGTGTGTGTGTGTGTGTGTGGTTTATCAGAATTAGAGTGTAAAAGAGAAAAGTGATGAATTGAACAACATTGTTACTCTAAGTAGAGCAAGATAAAATGAGCTGAAAAATTTAGACTGAAGACTGGTTATTTATGAGAAATTATTCTCTTGAAACTATTATGAGAAATTACTTGTTTTTAGCATTAATATAAAGAATTTAGGTACCAAAATAACATTTCAGGGAACCACAATGAATGAAAACTTATGCAAATTTATCCCACACTCACAGTACAATATGGATTTATAATAGAAAATAGCATTCTTACCCATCCTGGAATGATATTCAGTCACGAAGTCATGTCTGACTCTTTGTGACCCCATGGGCTACAGTACACCAGGCTTCCCTGTCCTTTACCATCTCCCAAAGTATGCTCACACTCATGTCCATTGAGTCAGTGATACCATCCAATAATCTCATCTTCTGTCAACCTCTTCTCCTTCTGTCCTCAATCTTTCCCAGAATCAGCATCTTTTCAAGTGAGTCTACTCTTCTCATCAGGTGGCCAAAGTATTGGAGCTTCAGCTTCAGCATCAGTCTTTCCAGTGAATATTCAGGGTTGATTTCCTTTAAGATTGACTGGTGTGATCTCCTTGCTGTCCAACAGACTCTGAAGAGTGTTCTCCACCACTACAATTTGAGAGCATCCATTCTATGGTGTTACAGCCTTCTTTATGGTCCAACTCTCATATCTGTACATGACTACTGGAAAATCATAGCTCTGATTATACTCGCGCTTGTCAGAAAAGTGATGTCTCTGGTTTATCATACATTGTCTAGGTTTATGAAAGCGTTTCTTTCAAGGAGCAAGTCTTTTGATTTCATGGCTTCAGTCACTGTTTACAGTGATTTTCAAGCCAAAGAAAATAAAATCTGTCACTGTTTTAACTTTTTCCCATATATTTGCCATAAAGTGATGGGACCAGACACTACGAACTAAGTTTTTTGAATGTTGAATTTTAAGCCAGATTTTTTATTCTCCTCTTTCATTTTCATCACAAGGTTTTTTAGCTTCTCTTCAATTTCTGTCATTAGAGTGTTATCATCTGCATGTCTATGGTTGCTGATATTTCTCCTGGCAATCCTGATACCAGATTGTGATTCATCCAGCCCTGCACTTTGCATGATGTACTCTGCATATAAATTGAATAAGCAGGGTTACCATATACAGCCTTGATGTACTCCTTTCCCAATTTTTAACCAGCCTGTTGTTCCAAGCCCAGTTTTCACTGTTACTCCTTGACTTCCATACACGTTTCTCAGGAAGCAGGGATGGTGGTCTCTTATTTCCATACCTTTTAGAATTTTTCACAGATTAAGATGATCCACACAGTCAAAGGTTTCCATATAATCTGGAATTCCCTTGCTTTCGCTATTATCTAACGAATGTTGGTTATTTGATCCCTGGTTCCTCTGACATTTGTTAAATCTAACTTGTACATCTGGAAGTTCTCAATTTCATACTGTAGAAACTTTGCTTGAAGGGCTTTGAAAATTACCTTTCTAGCACATGAAATGAAAACAATTTTGCCGCAGTTTGAACACTCCTTTGCTTTGTTTTTCTTTGGGAAAACTGGCTTTTTCCTGTCCTGTGACCATTGATGAGTTTTCCAAATTTGCTGACATATTGAGTATAGCACTTTAACAGCATCAACTTTTAGGATTTTAAATAGCTCAGCTGGAATTCCATCACCTCCACTAACTTTGTTTGTAGTAATGCTTCCTAAGGCCCACTTGACTTCACACTCCAGGATGACTGGCTCTAGGTGAGTGACCACATTATCATGGTTAGCCAGGTCATTAAGATCTTTTTTGTACAGTTCTTCTGTGCATCCTTGCCACCTTTTCTTTTTCTCTTCTACTTCTGTTAGGTCCTTGCCATTTGTGTCCTTTATTGCACCCACCTTTGTATGAATTGTTCCTTGGTAACTCCAATTTTCTTAAAGAGATCTCTTGTCTTTCTCATTCTATTTTTTTTTCTTACTTTATTTTTATTACTCACTTTAGAAAACGTTTTCATATCTCCTTGCTATCCTCTGTAACACTACAAGTTGAATAAATTCTGCCCTTTCTCCTTTGCCTTTCACTTCTTTTCTCAACTATTTGTTGCCTCTTGAGAAAACAGGAATAAATGAAATAAATTCATTATTGCATTTATTTTCTTTTGGGTTGGTTTTGATCACTGGCTTCTGTGTGAAGTTAGAAACAGTTGTCCATAGTTCTTCAGGCACTCTCTCTTCAGATCTAATCCCTTGACTCTACTTGTCATCTGCACGGTATTGTCATAATGAATTTGATTTAGGTCATACCCCAATGGTTTAGTGTTTCCCCCTATTTTCTTCAATTTAAGCCTGAATATTGCAATAAGGAGCTCATGATCTGAAGCCAGTCAGTTCCAAGTCTTGTTTTTGCTGGATGTATAGAGCTTCACCGTCTTTGGCTGCAAAGAATATAATCAATCTGATTTCAGTATTGGCCATCTGGTGATATCCATGTGTAGAATTGTCTCATGTTGCTGGAAGAGAGTGTTTGCTATGATCAGTGTGTTCTCTTGGAGAACTATGTTAGTGTTTACCCTGCTTTATTTTTTACTCCAAGGCCAAACTTTTCTGTTACTCCAGGTATCTCTTGACTTCCTATTTTGCATTCTAATACCTCATGATGACGAAGATGATATACATATATATACATATATATATATATAAAACATCTCTATATATTATAATACACATAGGTGTTTCTAAAAGGTCTTTTAGGTCTTCATAGAACCATTTGACTTCAACTTCTTCAGCATCAGAATTTAGAGGTTGGGGCATAAACTTGGATTAGTGTGATGTTGAATGATTTACCTTGGAAATGAACCAAGATCTTTCTGCTATCTTTGAGATTGCACTGAAGTGCTGCATTTTGGACTCTTTTGTTGACTATGAGGGCTACTTCATTTCTTCTAAGAAATCATTTTCCACAGTAGTAGATATTATGGTCATCTGAATTAAATTCACCCATTCCCATCCACCTTTAGTTCACCGATTCCTAAAATGTCAACATTTACTCTTGCCTCATCCTGCTGGACCATGTTCAATTTACCTTGATTCATGCGCTTAACATTTCAGGTTCCTATGCAATGTTTTTCTTTATAGCATTGGACCAACTTTCACCACCAAAGACATTCACAACTGGGCTTAATTTCTACTTTGGCTTAGCCTCTTCATTCTTTATGAAGTTATATCTCTGCTCTTCCCTAGCAGCATGTTGAATACCTACTGACATTGTGGACTTATCTTTCAGTGTTATATATATTTTTGCCTTTTTTATGGGGCAAGGATACTGAAGTGGTTTTCCTTTCCCTTCTCCTGTGGACTACGTTTTGTCATAACTGAGAGAGTTAATTCTTAGGTAGGTTGATAAGGAGTCTAGGGCTCTCAAGGAGGAAGGGATCCACGGCTCTCAAGGAGGAGAAAAGGACAAACTTTTTTTTTCTCCTACATTTCTTTCTTTTTTTTTTTTTTGAAATTTACAAATGTTTTATTCTCATGTCCATGAAATGCAAATACAATGGCTTCAAAATATTTGTCTGGCATTTCAATAAATTCTTCTGCATCTATATAAAAATCATACCACAGATGTACCACAGACTATTTATCCATTCACCTAGAGAAGGGCATCTTGATGGCTTCCAAGTTTGTTGTTCATTGTTTAGTCGCTCAGTCATGTCTGACTCTGCAACTCCATGGACTGCAGCACGCCAGGCTTCCCTGTCCTTCACTATCTCCCTGAGTTTGCTCAAACTCAGGTCCATTGAGTTGGTGATGCCATCCAACCATCTCATCCTCTGTCATCCCCTTCTCCTGCCCTCAATCTTTCCCAGCATCAGAGTCTTTTCCAAAGAGTTGACTCTTCACATCAGGTGGCCAAAGTATTGGAGCTTCAGCTTCAGCATCAGTCCTTCCAATGAATATTCAGGACTGATTTCCTTTAGGATTGACTGGTTTGATCTCCTTGCTGTCCAAGGGACTTCTCTACACCACAGCTTGAAAGCATCAATTCTTCATTGCTCAGCCTTCTTTACGGTCCAACTCTCACTTTCATACATGACTACTGGAAAAACCATGGCTTTGACTATACAGACCTTTATCAGCAAAGTGATGTCTCTGCTTTTTAATATGCTGTCTAGCTTGGTCATAACTTTTCTTCCAACTTTAACTTCATGACTGCAGTCACTGTCTGCAGTGATTTTGGAGCCCAAGAAAATAAAGTCTGTCACTGTTTTTACTTTCTCTCTGTATATTTGCCATGAAGTGATGGGACCAGATGCCATGATCTTTGTTTTGTTTTTTTTTTTTTTAATAAATTTATTTATTTTAGTTGGGGGCTAATTACTTTACAATATTGTAATAGTTTTTGCCATACATTGACATGAATCAGCCATGGGTTTACATGTGTTCCCCTTCCTGGACCCCCCACCCACCTCCCTCCCCATCCCATCCCTCTGGGTCATCCCATTGCCCCGGCCCTGAGCCCTTGTCTCATGCATCGAACATGGAATGGTGTTCTGTTTCACATACGATAATATACATGTTTCAATGTTATTCTCCCAGAACGTCCCACCCTCACCTTCTCCCTCAGAGTCCATAAAATTGTTCTATGCATCTGTGTCTCTTATTCTGTCTCGCATATAGGGTTATCGTTACCATCTTTCAAATTCCATATATATGCATTAGTATACTGTATTGTTGTTTTTCTTTCTGACTTACTTCACTCTGTATAATGGGCTCCAGTTTCATCCATCTCAGTAGAACCGATTCAAATGTATTTTTTTAATGGCTGAGTAATATTCCATTGTGTATATGTACCACAGCTTCCTTATCCATTCGTCTGCTGATGGACATCTAGGTTGCTTCCATGTCCTGGCTATTGTAAACAGTGCTGCGATGAACATTGGGGTACACGCGTCTCTTTCAATCCTACATTTCTTCATCTTAGCCACATAAAATGTTTTTCCTTTAAGCCCAAAGCTCATGGCTCAAGTGTATGTTTTTTCCTTAAGTTCTCTATTAATGGTTATATAACAACAATGTATCTTGCTTAAGGACATGTTTCTCCTTTGTAACAGGAACCTTCTGACTAATCTTGTTATCTTAAGGCAAATGTTGTGGGAGTGTGTCTAGTAAGAACTTTTTATTGTTAGTTCTAATTTTGTTAATTTAAGATGTATGTTGTGGGAATGGGTCTGGTGAAGGTATATAAGGCCTTCATAAGACTAGCGAGGGGGCTACTCTCCATCCTCCTTTTGATGTTTTTGTCAGAAGTTTTCTCTGTAAAAAAATTTCTGCCACATGAAAGCTCTGAATAATCAAGCATGGTCCCTGATCCTAAAGCTAAATGTTCTTCTTTGGAGATCACAAATCTGACATTGTACACTGTAAGCTATCAACTCTCTACCATATTCTGTCCATCCTCACTGGCCCTGCACAGCATGACTCCTAGCTTCATTGATTTCCACAAGACTGTGATCCATGTGATCATTTTGGTTAGCTTTCTTTGATTGTATCTTCCTTCTGGAGGCTGTGGAATTGTAGTTCTTGCTTCTTCTGTCTGCCTTTGATGAATGAGAATAAGAGGTTTGTGCAAGTTTCCTGATGGGAGGTACTGGTTATGGGGAAAACTTGGTCTTTCTCTGGTGGACAGAGCCATGCTCAGTAAAACTTTAATCCAATTTTCTGCTGATGGGTAGGGCTGTGCTCCCTCCCTGTTAGTTCTTTGGCTTAAGGCTACCCTGACCTGGAGTATACAGGCTCTGTGGTAGAAGTAGAGGTGACCTCCAAAATGATTTATGCTAACACATCCCTCCCAGGACAGCTCCTCCCTGTTCCTCTGTCCCTACTGTAGGTCACTGCTGACCCAAGACTTCACAGGAGATCGTCAGACACTCTCAGTCTCTTGTGGGGTCACAGGTCCTTTCCCCTGGGTCTTGATGCATGCAAGGCTTTCTTTGTGCCCCTGAAGTCCCTTAGTCTTGTGGAAGTTCTGTAATCAATTCCTAATATCCTCCAAAGTTAGATTACTTGGAAATTCCCAGTCTTTTTGCTAGATCCTCAGGTTGGGAAGTTGGACGTGAAGCCTAGAACTTTCACAACAGTGAAAGGACTTATTTAGTATTATTGTTCTGTAGTCTGTGGTTTGCCCACCAAGTGGGTATGGAATTTGATTTTAATGTGATAGCACCCCTCCTACCATCTAATTGTGGTTTCTCCTTTGTCCTTAGATGTGATGTATCTTTTTTTTTTTTTTTTGATTTGTTCCAACATCCTCCTGTTGATGGTTGTTCAGCAGGTGGTTGCAACTTTGGTATTCTTGCAAAAAATGAGAACACAGACTTCTATTCCACCATCTCACCTACAACTTATGATTAATTTTTTTTTGCAATTTTTTTCTTTTTTCAAGCTATAATTTTAAACATTATCTTTGTAACAAGAGTAAAACACAATTAGAAAAAAGAAAGTTTATTTTATTAAATTGTTACTCAATGCTCAAAGAAGCCCTTACTTGAAAGTCCTACTTACTTTATGACATTGGTTAGCAAATATTTCCGCAAAAAATTCAATTCAGGAAAAAATCGTTTATAAATCACAATTTAAGTTTTACTCCTTGGTTAAACAAAATATTTATAAGCATGTTTAAGAATTATTTTTTTCTGCTCAAAGAAAGGCTTTATTTTGGGCTACAATTTAATAAACTACATATATTGCATCCAGGAAAGGTTTGACAACATTTAGGATGAGTTTTTTCAATAGTGTTCCTTTGGAGTTGCCTCTTTTTGTCTTTACTTGACTGATGCTATGAGCTAGTAAATTGCTAAATACGGTTTGTCTCATGTGGTCACTTGAATGTTATAAACTAAATTTTGAAAACTTCAAATGAATCAAACAGCAATGCATTTTATACAGTTTCTTTACAACAAAATAAATATTTTGTTAGCTATTTCTCTCTAACATAGATTTCAATTTTAATTAGCAAACAGTTACCTTCAATCTGTCCCAGCATCGGGGTCTTTTCCAGTGAGTCAGTTCTTCACATCAAAGAACTGGATTGGCCAAAGTGTTGGAGCTTCAGCTTTAGCATCAATCCTTCAATGAATATCCTTCAATGAATTCTTAATGTCTCAAGATATTAACATTAAAGACATCTAAAATATATTCATGGAGGAAACAAAACTCAAATTACCTATAATGAAATTTAAAAAATAAAATAACAGTATCAAATGCTGGAAAGCAGTATAAAAATATTTTCTGAATTCTCAGGGAAAATGTTTTTAAAAAGAACTGTCTATCACACAATGTGTGTGTGTGTGTGTGTGTGTGTGTGTGTGTGTGTGTGTGTGTGCTTAGTCACTTCAGTCCCGTCCAACTCTGTGGGACCCTAACAGTGTAGCCTGCCAGGTTTCTCTGCCCATGGGATTTTCCAGACAAGAATACTGGAGTTGGTTGCAGTGCTCTCCCCCAGGGGATCTTCCTTACTCAAGGATTGAACCCAAGTCTCTTACATTTCCTGCATTGGGAGGCAGGTTCTTTACCACTAGAGCTACATAGGAAGCCCCTACCAAACAATATTAGTGAGATAGAAATTACTGGGCAGTCATTAACTCTGGTACCTGGATCTTGTTTTCAGTGAACATCTCGCTCCATTGTCCTGAATTCCTGAAATGTGTCTTTAGTCTAATAAACTGTCAGCACTCAGATTCAGGAAAGGGCAGTAATTAACTTCTGTTCCATATGCTTGAGGGAAAAATGGATCATTAATCTTAAGCCCATATATCTGGTCTGTGGTAAAATGGTCAGGGGGCGTGAAAAAAAGTGGTGACTTAATGCAAGGATCAAGAGAAGCCAGAATGATGTTAGTTAAGTATCTTGACTTTAAATTGACTGGTCAGAAATACTGTGATTTAAGGAAGAACATAAAAACTGCTGTAAGCCCCACCTTGTTGGGGGTGGGGGCGGCAGCTTTTTACTCTCTCTCAGTGTCTTTGCTGAGAGCTTTGTACTTTCCTCCTCTTTAATAAGTACTATTCGCTTGCTACCATGAGTATTCGTGTTTTCATGGATTCCATTTTTTCTGCTCCATAGACAAGAACTCGGATTCCCATCTCACTAGCATTCATATGAGAGAAAAAAATAGCATTTACCTTGGAAAAAAATTCAGAAATTTTATGACTAGAAACATATTTCTGGAAGAGTTATTTGAAATGTATTTTCAAAAACTAAAGTATAACACTAGAGAAAGATGAAGATTTATAGAAGAAAAAAATGAAACTGTAGAGGGGCAAAATTTATCATCCCTAAATATCTCATTACATGTGAATTAGTTCAAGCTGAAAGTAGTCAAGGCACAGAAGACTCAGGTAGAAACTTTGACCTCTCCTTTAACTTTCTAAAAGAATTTTCACAGAAGGCTTGTTCTCTGAATATAGCTATTATCAGAGATATCTACAAAGAATATGGACTAGGTGTAGTGGGAGCTACTGAGCAGGGCCTAGAGATCAGAGTCCACTCTATGCAGGGCCTAGAAATCAGAGACCTCTCTTTGTCCCATTTTTTTCTGTATGACTCAGCAAACGTCTATTTACCAAAGATTTAGTTTTTCATCTTGATATGAATTGCTTTCCTCCCTTTGGAAGTTCCAAACGACTACCCCAAAACTCTCTTTTGTCTTCAGCTGAAGATCACCTTACTGAGCAAAGTTCATGTGCTCCATGAATGAGCTGAATAAACTGAACTGTTGCAATTTAGAGCAAAGGAAATTTTATTGCAGGGTCAAGCAAAGAGAACAGGTGACTTGTACTCAAAAACCACAAGCTCCCTGATACTTTAAGGGTAGAAATTTTTAAAGCCAAAATCTAGGATGATGATGATGGTATCTGTGACTTTCTTCTGATTGGTTGCTGGTGGGTAACAGGGTGGTGATATTGTTATGTATATTTCTTGAGGAGGAACCAGGACTCTGTCTCAATGCTGCACTATTTTGTCTTGTTTTCCCCTCCTTTATCTCTGCATCTCCTTCCTTCCCTGATTATCAACTGTTTGAATCTGCCCTTTGGAACTCAGGAAAGGTCAAGGAGGCTAAATGAAGCTTATTTATGACAAACAAAATAATAGAAACACAAAGATGATTTGTATCCCAGAGCCCCATAGGGACTTGCTCAGTTTCAATGGTATTTAAGGTGAAGGTTTACTCGTTATTAGAGAAATGCAAATCACATCTACAATGAGGTATCACCTCACACAGTAAAAATGACCATCATCAAAAAACCTACACATAATAAATGCTGGAGAGGATGTGGAGTAAAGGGTACCCTCTCGCACTGTTTGTGGGAATGTAAACTGATACAACTATTATGGAGAACGATATGGAAATTTACTTCAAAAAACTAGGAATAAATCTACCATGTGAACCAGCAATTTTACTACTGGACATGAGAACACCACAGTCCTAAGAGATACATATACCTTAATCTTCACTGCAACACTATTTATAATAGCCAGGACATGGAAGCAACCTAGATGTTTACCAACAGATGCATGGATAAAGAAGATGTGGTACATATTTACAATGGAATATTATTCAGTCATAAAAGGGAACAAATTTGAGTCTGTTGTACTGAGGTGAGTGAACCTAGAGCCTATTCTGCAGAGTGAAGTAAGTCAGAAAGAGAAAAAACAAATTCATGTATTAACACATGTGTTTAGTTGTCCAGCTGTATCTAACTCTGTGACTCTATGGATGGTGGTCCATCAGGATCTTCTGTTTATTGGATTCTCCACGCAAGAATATTGGGGTGGGTAGCCATTTCTTTCTCTAGAGGATCTTCCTAAACCCAGGAATCAAATCCAGGTCTCCTGCCTTACAGGCAGATTCTTTACTATCTGACCCATCAGGGAGGCCATATTAATGCATATATATAGAATGCATATAATGCATATATATGGAATTTAGAAAAATGGTATGGATGAAACTATTTGTAGGGAAGGAATGGAGATGCAGATATAGAGAACAGACTTGTGGACACAGCAGTAGGAAGACAAGGAGGGATGAACTGAAATAGTAGCATTGACATATGCGCTATCATGTGTAAAATAGGTATTTAGTAGGAAGTTGCTATATAACACAGGGAATACACCTAAATGGGTGGGATGGGGCAGGGGAGGGAGCCTCATCAGGGAGGGAATATATATATATATTTATATATATATATATATATATATATATATAATTATGACTGATTCATGTTGTTGTGCAGCAGAAACAAACACAACATTGAGAATCAATTTTCCTCCAATTAAAAAAAATAGAAAAACATAATAAATGCACAAAAAATGTGCATTTTTTGCACTCTACTGGTCATCAGAAAAATGCTAATAAAAACTGTAATGATTTTCTATGAGTTACTTTTCAGTTGGGTAAAATATATATGCTTGATAATAGTTACATAGAAGCTATGGAAAAACTGTCACTCTAAACCATGATTGTTACAAATAATTGAATTGAATTCTTATTGATTCAATTGAATTCAATTAAATTCTTATTGATAGATATCTGAGAGTATTTACCCAAACAAACAAAAATTCACATTTCCTTTCATTCATAAATTGCATTTGTACTACCGTGTTCTTAAGAAATGTTTATAATAAGATTAAATATACTGCTGGAATATATGCCTGAAATATATTCATAAATATCAAGCATTATTCTAGAGTGTTAACATTGAAAACAACTCTAACGCTAATCGGTAGAAAAATATTCAAATTTAATAATATATTTAGGGTATATATTTCATTAAGTTATCACTAAGAGGACTAGGAAAGACTTAGGATTATGATATACACTAGTTTATAAGATTTATGGAAATTTTAGCAGAAAATTTCCATAAGGAAGTGTAGATATTGATCGTTTCTTGAAAACATTTAGAAATCGGTGTGTGTGTGTGTGTGTCTTTATGTAGTCACCGAGAAATGCTCAAAATCCTATCTTCAGTAATTAATTCTGACAAACTGGAAGTAATTAAACCAAGCAGGACTCTGTGGAGTTCCTTGGCCTGGAAACCTTTCCATGTCCCCCGTTTCTTACTTATATGGAGCTGATTCCAGCCTCCATGGCGTTCCCTGAGTTCCAAAGGGCATATTGCAATAGTTACTAATCCGGAAAAAGGAAGGGATGCAGACACAGGGAGGAACAGTCAAGAAACAATAGTTCAGTCTTGGGAAAGGGTTTTGGTTCTAACTCAAGGTATGCACATAACAATATCTTTAAGCTCTTTACAGAACTAAAACCCTCAAAAAATGGAAAATGTCAGCATTCTTCATTCCAGAGAAGATGACCTGCTGGTGTTGCTGTTGTTGCATCACTAGGCTGTGTCTGAAACTTTGCCACCCCATAGACTGCAGCACATCAGTTCACTTCAGTTCAGTTCAGTCTCTCGGTCATGTCCGACTCTTTGCAACCCCATGAACTACAGCACTACAGGCCTCCCTTTTCATCACCAACTCCCTATGTCCACCCACACCCATGTCCATTGAGTCCATGATGCCACCCAACCATCTCAACTTCTGTCGTCCCCTTCTCCTCCTGCCTTCAATCTTTCCCAGCATCAGGGTCTTTTCAAATGAGTCAGCTCTTCGCATCAGGTGGCCACAGTATTGGAGTTTCAGCTTCAACAGCAGTCCTTCCAATGAAAACCCAGGACTGATCTCCTTTAGGACGGACTGGTTGGATCTCCCTGTAGTCCAAGGGACTCTCAAGAGTCTTCTCCAACACCACAGTTCAAAAGTATCAATTCTTCTGTGCTCAGATTTCTTTATAGTCCAACTCTCACATTCATTCATGACCACTGGAAAAACCATAGCCTTGACTAGACCGATCTTTGTAGGCAAGGTATGTCTCTGCTTTTTAATATGCTGTCTAGGTTGGTCGTAACTTTCCTTCCAAGGAGTAAGTGTCTTTCAATTTCATGGCTAAAATCACCATCTGCAGTGATTTTGGAGCCCAGAAAAATTGTTCTATGCAGGGTGGGACGTTCTGGGAGAATAACATTGAAACATGTATATTATCATATGTGAAACAGAACACCATTCCATGTTCTATGCATGAGACAAGGGCTCAGGGCCGGGGCAATGGGAAGACCCAGAGGGATGGGATGGGGAGGGAGGTGGGTGGGGGGTCCAGGAAGGGGAACACATGTAAACCCATGGCTGATTCATGTCAATGTATGGCAAAAACTATTACAATATTGTAAAGTAATTAGCCCCCAACTAAAATAAATAAATTTATATAAAAAAAAAAAACACAATGCTATGGAGCCCAGAAAAATAAAGTCTGACACTGTTTCCACTGTTTCGCCACCTATTTCCCATGAAGTGATGGGACCAGATGCCATGATTTTTGCTTTCTGAATGTTGAGCTTTAAGCCAATGTTTTCCCTCTTTTCTCTCACTTTCATCAAGAGACTTTTTAGTTCCTCTTCACTTTCTGCCATAAGGTTGGTGTCATCTGCATATCTGAGGTTATTGATATTTCTCCCAGAAATCTTGATTCTAGCTTGTGCTTCCTCCAGCCCAGCGTTTCTCATGATGTACTCTGCATATAAGTTAAATAAGCAGGGTGACAATATACAGCCTTAACGTACTCCTTTTCCTATTTGGAACCAGTCTGTTGTTCCATATCCAGTTCTAACTGTTGCTTCCTTACCTGCCTACAGATTTCTCAAGAGGCAGGTCAGGTAGTCTGGTAGTCCCATCTCTTTAAGAACCTTCCACAATTTATTGTGATCCACATAGTTAAAGGCTTTGGCATAGTCAATAATGCAGAAATAGATGTTTTTCTGGAACTCTCTTGCTTTTTCGACAATCCAGCAGATGCTGGCAATTTGATCTCTGGTTCCTCTGTCTTTTCTAAAACCTTCTTGAACATCTGGAAGTTCACGGTTCACGTATTGCTGAAGCCTGGCTTGGAGAATTTTAAGCATTACTTGACTAGCGTGTGAGATGAGTGCAACTGTGTGGTAGTTTGAGCATTCTTTGCCAGCACATCAGGCTCTTCTGTTTCCCACCATCTTCCAGAGTTTGCTAAAATTTATGTTGATTGAGTTGGTGATGCTCAATCATCGTATCTTCTGCTGCCCACTTCTCCATTCGCCATCAATCTTTCCAAGCATGAGGTTCTTTTCCAATGAGCTGGCTCTTCACATCAGGTGACCAAAGTATTGGAACTTCAGCATCAGTTCAGTTCAGTTCAGTTCAGCTGCTCAGTCATGTCTGACTCTTTGCAACCTCACCGACTGCAGCACGACAGGCTTCCCTGTCCATCACCAACTTCTGGAACTTATACAAACCCATTTCCATTGTGTTGGTGATGCCATCCAACCATCTCATACTCTGTCATCCCCTTCTCCTTCTGCCTTCATTTTTCTCCAGCATCAGGGTGTTGTCCAATGAATTAACTGTTTGCATCAGGTGGCCAAAGTATTGGAGTTTCAGCTTCAAAATCAGTCCTTCTAATGAATATTCAGGACTGATTTTCTTTTGGATTGACTAATTGGATCTCCTTGCAGTTCAAGAGACTCTCAAGATCTTCTCCAACAACACAGCTCAAAAGCATCAATTCTTTGTTGCTCTTCCTTCTTTATGGTCCACTTTCATATCCATACATGACTACTGGAAAGGCCATAGACTCAATAGATACATCAGTTCAGTTCAGTTCAGTTGCTCAGTTGTGCTCAACTCTTCACGACCCCATCGACTGCAGCATACCAGGCTTCCCTGTCCATCACCAACTCCCGGAGCTTACTCAAATTCATATCCATTGAGAATGTGACGCCATCCAACCATCTCTTCCTCTGTCATCTCCTTCTCCTCCTGTCGTCAGTCTTTCCCAGGATCAGGGTCTTTTCCAATGAGACAGTTCTTTGAATCAGGTAGCCAAAATATTGGAGTTTCAGCTTCATCATCAGTCCTTCCAATGAATATTCAGGACTGGTCTCCTTTAGGATTGTCCAGTTTGATCTCCTAGCTATCCAAGACACTCTCATGAGTCTTCTCCAACACCACAGTGCAAAAGTATCAATTCTTTGGCACTCAGCCTTCTTTATGGTCCAGCTCTGACATCCGTACATGACCAATGGAAAACCACAGCTTTCACCAGACAGATGTTTCTCAGAAAATTAATGTTTCTGCTTTTTAATGTTTTTTTGGGTTGGTCATAGCTTTTCTTCTATGGAACTAGTGTCTTTTAATTTCATAGCTACAGTCACCATCTGCAGTGATTTTGGAACCCAAGAAAATAAATCCTGTCACTGCTTCCATTGTTTGTCCCTCTATTTGCCAGAAAATGATGGGACCAGATGCCATGATCTTAATTTTCTGAATGTTAAGCTCTATTCCAGCTTTTTCACTCTCCTCTTTCACTTTCATCAAGAGGCTCTTTAGCTCCTCTTCACTTTCTGCCATAAGGGTAGTGTCATCTGCATATCTGACGATATTGATATTTCCCCTGACCATCTTGATTCCAGCATGGGCTTCATCCATTCTGGCATGTTGCATTATGTACTCTGCATATAAGTTAAATAAGCAGGGTGATAACATACAGCCTTGACATAGTCCTTTCCACATTTGGAACCAGTCCATTGTTCCATGTCTAGTTCTAACTGCTACTTCTTGACCTACATACAGCATTCTCAGGAGGCAGGTAAAACGGTCTGGTATCCCATCTCCTTAACAAGTTTCCACAGTTGTTGTGATCTACACAGTCAAAGGCTTTAGCATAGTCAATGATGCAGAAGTCGATGTTTGTTTGTTTTCTGAAATTCTCTTGCTTTTTCTATGATCCAATGGATGTTGGCAGTTTGATCTCTGGTTCCTCTGCCTTTTCTAAATCCAGCTTGAACATCTGGAAGTTCTCAGTTCAAGTACTGCTGAAGCCTAGCTTGGAAAATTTTGAGCAATACTTTGGAAGTATGTGAGATGAGTGCAATTTGTTGTAATTTGAATATTTTTTGGCATTAGCTTTCTTTGAGATTGGAATGAAAACGCCTTTTTATATCCTGTGGCCACTGCTGAGTTTTCCAAATTTGCTGGCATATTGAGTGAAACACTTTAACATCGGCAGCCTTTAGGATTTGAATTTCTCCTAGATTAGGGTGCATTACAATTATGAATAAAATGCTAAAATCATAATTTAAATGAACAAATGAAATAATGGGTAAGATTAGAAACAACAGGAAGCATCCTAAGACATGAGGAAGTTCTCAAACTAGTATATGTGTCTGGGGTATTTTTTTAATTAACAAAACCATAGAGCATGAGAACAGGAAAAAAAAAAAGTACTCCTCACACATTATGAATTCATATCCAATATGCCACTGCAAAGCTTGTGATGCTCAAAAATATCCAAAAGTGCCACCACTTGTGTAAGTGTAAATAAATGAACCAGATATCCTGCAATGAAAGCCTTGCCTGTCAACCTTGTTACTGATTGGAGGTAAAATTTCAGTATAGCAAAATGTCTTATTTTAAGGTTTCTCAACTGCCCTCATTGGATTGTTAATTAAAAAAAAAAAAGTACAACCTAAAAGTTGAGAGTTATGCTTTATTAAGTGTACTTTCTCAGGGCTTCCAGCCTGGGAGATAGATTCTCAGATAACTGTGAGGGACTGCTCAGAAGAGGTAAGTAAGGAGCCAGGATATAAGGATATCAAATATTACCATTAATTAAAGAATACTAGATATCTAAAGTTAATGAATTTAGCACTTATCTATGTTTTAGGACTTCCCTCATAGCTCAGTAGGTAAAGAATCTACCTGCAATGCAGGAGACCTGGGTTCCATCCTTAGATTGGGAAGATCCCCTGGAGAAGGAAATGGCAACCCACTCCAGTATTCTTGCCTGGAGAATCCCATGAACAGAGGGCCTGGCAGGCTACAGTCCTGGGGTCACAATAGTTAGACATGACTTAAAGACTAAACCACCACCACCATGTATAGGAAAATACAAAAATCTGGACTCACTGAAATCATCCTTTTGATATGAACCTCAGCCATCTAAGGCCCATATTCTGTTCTCTCCATTCCTGAGTTTCCTCAAGGTGCACCATTGGGAGTAGCTGCAGTGGCTAAGGGGTTTGCAGTGAGCGACCTTTTTTTTTTTTCCATCCTTAATTCTCTAGAGGGCTCACTGCTGGGATGGTTGGCTGTAGCACCTTGATGGATTCAATATTCTTTGTTTACTGATATGTCAGACAACAGTCACAAAATTTAGAGTCAGAATTTACTAAAGCTAAATGACCCTAAAATCTAGGAGGCCCCAACCATTTGGCAAAAGCAATTGAAGTGTTCCCTGAATGATTGGGCTTCGTAGGTGGTACTAGTTGTAAAGAACCTGCCTGCCAGTGCAGGAGATGCAAGAGCTGGGGTTTGAGCCCTAGGTTGAGATGATTCCCTGGATTAGGAAATCACAGTATTCTTGCCTGGAACAACCCATGGACAGAGGAGTGTGGCAGGTTACAGTCCATGAGGTTGCAAAGAGTCAGGCATGACTGAAGTGACTTAGCAGGCACACATGCACTGGATAAATATGTATTACAGTTAGAACAAAAATATCTTACATAGATAAAGTTCCATAGGATTTGAGCTTACTATCCCCAAAACACAAGGAAGCTAGAAACATGACTGAGAATTATTGATGCCAAAACTCAGCTTCTCTACTTTCTCTACATACTGGTATTGAATCAAATCTCAAAGTCAGAATTTTGGGTGAGGCAGAAAAGGATAGCTTTATTGCTTTGCTAGGCAAAAGGGGACACAGTGGGCTTACACCCTCAGAAACAAGTGTTCTAACTTGGGGAAGAAAATGACAAGTTTTATAGTAAAAGAGGGTGCAATTAGCTAGTGGACATTCTGCTGATATATTGGTAGTGAGGTAAGTAGGAGTCAACATCATCAACCTTCAGCTTTAACTCGTCTGTTGTGTATATGCTTTTGGGCAGCATACCATAACTTCTCCCACCTGGAGAGGGTTTCAGTATCTGCAAAATAGCTCAAAGATGTTGTGGTGTGTATCTGTTGATGGGGAAACAGGATCTTGCCCCAGTGCTGGTCTTGACTGTTTGTTTCTCTCTGGTCTTTCTTCTCCTCCCTTCCCTAATTAATAATTGCTTGAATATGGCCATTAGAATAGAGGAAAAATCATGTAAGATGAATGAAGGTTGTTTCCTATAATCAAAGATGGGGTCACAAAGGCCTGGTATCCAGGAACACCACAGGATCCTGCACAGTACCATTATCAAGCACAAAGGCAGAATGTTAGCATATTATAATTATGTAATGTGAAATGAAATATCTCTTGTCTTGTAAAAAAAAAAAAAAGTCACAACCATCAGTGATTCCAGGCCTCCAAATATGAATGAGGGCTACCAAAAGTAACACAATGTCTGCGATCCAGCAGATGCCACCACCCTCTCAGTGATTGCTGAGAAGCTTGGGGGAATGAAAGAAGCAGCCATCCCTCACAGGCCACATCTGCCACTCCTAACTATGAGCACAAAGATAAGAAGGTAAACAATCAGGGAGCAGAATTTGGCCCCAGTTAGTAGCTGAGGTGTATATAAGAGAAATTAATTCAGTGAGCCAAGAGGTTTGCATTTTTCCATACATAGAACACTAAATACCTTAATTTGATATCTGGTTATCCTTACCACAATAATTTGTGATGTTCAGACTGCCTGCTCCCTTTGTTGCAAACTTGTATATAGTCTGGGACTTCCCTGGTGGTGCAGAGTAAAGAATCTGCCTCCAATACAGGAGACCCCAGTTCGATCCCTGAGTTGAAGATTACCTGAAGGTGTGTTTGGCAACCCACTTCAGCATTCTTGCCTAGAGAATCCCGTGGACAGAGAAGCCTGGCAGGCTACAGTCCACAGGGTCACAAAGAATTGGACACAATCGAGGTGACTTAGTACAGCACATATAGCGTAACGCCTCCCATCTCTGAGAGGGTACAGGCAGGAAAGTTAGAGGCCCAAAACAGAAGAAATAGGCTACATGTGTTAGACGTTTTTATTTCTCACTTAAGCAGAAGGAGGAAACAAACTACGTGTCAGATTTGTGTGTGTGTGTGTGTGTGTGTGTGTGTGTGTGTTTTCCCCTTCTCTATACAAATTTAAAAGAAGGTTTCCTTTAAAACTATTTGTTGCCATGATGACACCTGGTTCCACCTGAACTTAACTTTTATCAAATCTTGAGCTAACCAATGCGTTTTTCTTATGAAAATGTTTTTCTTAAGCTATGTTAATGAACTATGTATTTACCCTATACTCTGTATTTCTTCAAGTGGGTTCCACCTAAGACTCAGAGCCCACTTGACAAACCTGTATGTTTTACTCATTCATTGTTCTCCTAATATATGTTAATGAAACTATGTATTTACTTGGAAATCTACCTTTCTTCAAGACTCGTGTCAATCATTTTATAGCCCAGGATGGCTCACCTTGTGCCAATGTTATCTCAAAATGTATGTTGTGGGTGAGGAGTCTGGTGTCACTCTGAGTTTTGTGACATTTTCTTTGTCTAATTAGCAGCCTGCTAGTAAGTATATAACTTCTTGTTAAGGACTAACATGGGGACACTTTTTCTGCCCCCTTCTGATGTCTATGTCAGAAGCTTTCTCTATCTCCTTTATACTTTAATAAAACTTTATTACACAAAAGCTCTGAGAGATTAAGCCTTGTCACTGGCACAGGGTTGAATTCCTCTCCTCCAAAGGTCAAGAATCCCAGTGTCTTTCATGGCTCAGCAACCTTTCCTCTCCTAGAATAGTTTTTTCAGGGCTACTGAGATGCTGCCTCCTGGACTCAGAGTCTTTAACATTCCCACTAAATAAAATAACTCTCTATTTTCAGGTTATGACTACTGTTTTGTGTATAATTTTTGAAAACTACAAAATGTGTGTGTTTAAAATGGTTAACAAAATAAAAGAATATACCAAAAGCATGATATAGAATAAGCATTATCTATAGAAACAAAAAAAGAAGTATTAAAAAAAAAACTTTCTAGAAAGGAAGAACAAATAATAACAGAAACTGAAAACCCAGTAGATGTATTAAAAAGAATGAAAGACAAAGCAAAAGAAAGAATTAGTGAACTTCTAAATATGTCCAAATATTTAATTGTGAATACAGGAAAGATAAGATTAAAAATAATAAAGAAGAGAGAACAAGAGGGCAGATAAATAAGTGGATGTGAAGTACATCTCTCTCCACGGATACATCAGGAATACAACTTAGGACACAGAAGTACATGCAGAACACCAGCTGAGAGTGGACAGGAGGACTTGACCAGTGGAAAAGAATATATAAAACCACGCAAAACTCAATAGGATGAAGGAACTAGGGGGGAAAACGGGAGTGTTAGTAGGACTGGGCCCACCCTTGGTGGATGGGGGCACTGAAGCTGGGGTCTGATCCCATTAGCGGGGCAATTGTTTGAGTCAGAGGAGAAACATTTAAGGCTGAGAGTGAAACAGCTGATTTGTGGTAGCCTAAATGGAATGAGAATCAAACAGTCCTTGCTGCAGCCATACATATGCCAGGCAGGAATGCAGGTCTCCTGGAAGGCATAGCCACTGGGAGCTGAAGTTTAGGGATTGTGAGGCAATCCCAGAGTGAGGACTGCTGTTGACTGGGGAAAGACAGAGCAAGGGGATGTAAGGGAGGAGATTGGGATGGGAAATGCCTGTGGAAGAAAGCCAGGCAGCCATGGAAGCAAGGTGATATTGCTGAGTCACACGTAGTGGATGGCGCCATCACCATAGCCTCTCTGACCATACATGTCAGCATTGGCAGCTGAACAATAGAGAGGCTGGCCCATCAAATGTCTGACGCACTGACTACAAAGTAGGACCCTACCCAGGGTGCCCCTTTAAGTGCCTGAAGCACCAAACTACAGAGTAGGAACCGAGCCAGGGGGGCCACTCTATGTGCCTGATGTGCGGAACAAGAGAGAAGGACCCCAGGCAAAGGAGCCCTCTAAGTGCTGAATGGACAGAGATACAGAGAAAGACTGGCCACAGAGCGCTTCTGATTGCCAGCTATGAGAAGCTTGAAAAAGAACTCTGATAGGGCCTTAACTCCTGGGGTGGAGAGAGTTAGTGTCCCTGCACACCTGGCCCCACCAAGGTCCGCAAAAGCCAAGCAGCTGAGCCACCTTCACACTCAACTCTCACTGGGGCAGAGCTGCCATGGGGGTGGGAAGGGGGGAAGTCTTGTGTTTATGTGCACAGGGTCTCTTCGATTCTGTCTAACTCTTTGCGACCCTGTGATGCTGTGAAAGTGCTGCACTCAATATGCCAGCAAATTTGGAAAACATAGCAGTGGCCACAGGACTGGAAAGGGTCAATTTTCATCCCAATCTCAAAGAAAGGCAATGCCAAAGAATGCTCAAACTACCGCACAATTGAACTCATCTCACACGCTAGTAAAGCAATGCTCAAAATTCTCCAAGCCAGGCTTCAGCAGTTTGTGAACAGTGCACTTCCAGATGTTCAAGATGGTTTTAGAAAAGACAGAGGAACCAGAGATCTAATTGCCAACATCTGCTGGACGATCAAAAAAGCAAGAGAGTTCCAGAAAATCATCTATTTCTGCTTTATTGACTATGCCAAAGCCTTTGACTGTGTAGATTACAATAAACGGTGGAAAATTCTGAAAAAAGATGGGAATACCAGATCACCTGACCTGCCTCTTGAGAAATCTGTATGCAGGTCAGGAAGCAACAGTTAGAACTGGACATGGAACAACACACTGTTTCCAAATAGGAAAAGGAGTAAGTCACAGATGAATATTGTCACCCTGCTTATTTAACTTATATGGAGAGTACATCATGAGAAACGCTGGGCTGGAGGAAGCACAAGCTAGAATCAAGATTGCAGGGAGAAATATCAATAACCTCAGATATGCAGATGACACCACCCTTATGGCAGAAAGTGAAGAAGAGCTAAAAAACCTCTTGATGAAAGTGAGAGAAGAGAGCAAAAAAGTTGGCTTAACGCTCAACAATCAGAAAACTAAAATTATGGCATCTGGTCCCATCACTTCATGGCAAATAGATGGGGAAACAGTGGAAACTGTCAGATTTATTTTTCTGGGCTCCAAAATCACTGCAGATGGTGATTGCAGCCATGAAATTAAAAGATACTTACTCCTTGTAAGGAAAGTTATGGCCAACCTAGATAGCATATTAAAAAGCAGAGACATTAGTTTGCCAACAAAAGTCCATCTAGTCAAGGCTATGGTTTTTCCACTGGTCATGTATGGATGTGAGAGTTGGACTGTGAAGAACGCTGAGTGCCAAAGAATTGATGCTTTTGAACTGTGGTGTTGGAGAAGGCTCTTGATAGTCTCTTGGAGTGCAAGGAGATCCAACCAGTTCATCCTAAATGAGATCACCTTGGGTGTTCATTGGAAGGACTGATGTTGAAGCTGAAACTCCAATACTTTGGCCACCTCATGCAAAGAGTTGACTCATTGAAAAAGACCGTGATGCTGGGAAGGATTGGGGGAAGGAGGAGAAGGGGACGAGAGAGGATGAGATGGCTGGATGGCATCACCAACTTGATGGACATGAGTCTGTGTAAACTTTGGGAGTAGGTGATGGACAGGGAGACCTGGTGTGCTGCGATTCATGGGGTCACAAAGAGTCTGGCACGACTGAGCGATTGAATTGAACTGAACTGAACCGAGACTGTGGACTGCCAGGCTTTTTTTCAGTGATGTGTTCTCCAGGCAAGAGTACAGGAGTGTATTGACCAAGGGTTACCATACCCTTCTAGAGCACTATATTTCCTGCTACCCTAGCCCCCAAGCCCGTGAGCACCTGGTTCTGCCAGAACCCCTGTGACCCAAGCAGTTACACTGCTTCCACACCTGTCCCTCACAGGGGCAAACCCAAGCCCTCCACAGCAGCCTCAGGAGCAAACCCCAGATGATGACCCACATGTAGAGGTGAAAATAAAACCACAATTGAAACCCAGGGGCAGTATGGCCTAAGGAAAAAGACTCAAAACCTTCCCACCAGTTGTACAAGCTGTAGATTAAATCCACAAAATTAATTTAGCAGTCTCTGTGTCTATGGAATATATAAAAGGCCATTGAGAGCTCCCACAAAAGAAAACGCACTATCTCTGATAGCTATGGACATTGGAGGCAAGAAAACAGGAATAGGACCAGATTAGAATCTAAACAGCCCTCATAGCAGGTCCAGAGATCAGTATAGTGTTGGCAGGCATTCTAGGGAGGTAAGATGGACTGTGATTCCCAGCGCAGGAAAGGACTCTGACAGCAGTGACTCAAGAAAAACATGTATTATTCTTATTTTTTGACTTGTTCTGTAGATTCTTTTGGATGTTTTTTCTTTTTTTCCTTTTTCCCCTCTCTGTTGTAGTAGTTGATTTTATTGGCACTAAAAAATCCAATTAAGCTTTTGAGCTTTTTCTTTTCTTTTCTTTTTCCTTAGTCACATTTTTTATTGCTGTCATAAACCTCTGCCTCTACTCTGGGCTTTTGAAGTGCTCTTTTTTTTGTTGTTGTTCTATTCTCATTTTTTAATTTTAATTTTTAAACCTATTATTTTTCTACATTTATTCCTTTATTTGCTTTTCCTACTGTTCTTTTCCCCTTGCAGTTAATCTTTAACATATATAAATCTTCTTTATCTACCTATATTTAACTTTGCATATCTATTCTTTCTTTCTTTGCTTTCTCTCCTTTTCTCTCAATATATTTGTTAGTTTTATTTTCATTACTTTATTCCTCAATTGGAACCTTGCTTTACTTTGCTTTCCAGTTTGTGCTTTAATTAGTTTTGTTCTGGTAGATATAATTTTTGTTTCCTTTGTACACTGGGTCAATCTACTATACTTAATTTTTCTTGGACTATTTTGATTTTGCTTATGAGTGCATATGTATATGTGTATATTCGGTCACACTTTGTGTTGTTGTTATAAACCTCTGCCTGTACATTGGGCTTTTGAAGTTCTCTGGAGTTTTTCCTTTTTCCCCTTTCTTCTTTCTTTTTCCATTTTTTTCTCTTTTCTCAGTTTTATAATTTTAATTTTTCAAACCTGTTATATTTTTTCTACATGTATTCCTTCGTATGCCTTTCCTACTGTTCTTTTCCCCTAGCAGTTAATTTTTAATGTATATAAATCTTCTTCACCTATCTATATTTAACTTTGTGTATCTATTCTTTCTTTATTTCCTTTCCTCTCAACATATTTGTTAGTTTTGTTTTCATTGCTTTATTCCTCACTGGGCACCTTGCTTTAGTTTGTTTTCCACTTTGTGTTTAAGTTAGATTTGTTCTTAACTGGTAAATATAATTTTGATTTCCTTTGTTTGCCAGATCAGTCTACTGTAGTTTATTTTTGTTGGGCTGTTTTCACTTTGCTCATGGACATATACGTATATGTGTATATTCCATTATTTTAATTATTATTTGCCTGATTTTGTAATTGCCACTTGTCTGGGGTTCATCTTTGGTTTCTCATTTTTGGATATATGTTTTACTCTCCCTTAATGCCATAACAAACCACTTGCAGAATCTGCGTTCCTGACCAGAGATCAAACCCTGAGCCTTTGGAATGGGAGTGCTGACTCCAAGAGCCTAGACTACCAGAGAACTAACCCTGGGGAGTATCAAATAGTGAGAACTCACACAAAGGATACCACTTGAATACAAAACCCAGCATCACCCAACCACCAGTAGCACCTTCTGCAGGATGCCTCATCTAAACAACAAGCAAACAACAACAACAACAGCAAAAAAAACCCTAAATAATCAATGGACAGGACTACTACCTCACTCAGCCTTTCCCACCAGAGGAAAATCAAACAAACAAACAAAAATTCAGCACAATCTCACCGTACATGTAACTCACAGAAACCACTGGACCAAGCATAGGAGGGAAGAAACCAAAAGGAAGAAAAAAATTCAACCTTCTTCAAGGAAAGAATTCAACTTTCCTTGTAGTCTGGGCAGAGGAGACCTCAAACACAATAGCTTAAAAACAAAAATTAAAAGTCAGAGAAATACCGTAGAAATGAAGGAACAAACTAGAAACACAGAAGTCCTAATAAAATATCTGAAGCAGAAGAACAAATCAGTGAGCTGGAAGATAAAATGATGGAAATAACTTCTGAAGAGCAGAATAAAGTAAAAAGAATGAGAAGAGATGAGGACAGTCTCAGAGACCTCTGGAACCATATCAAATGCACCAACATTACAATTATAGGGGTTCCAGGAGAAGAAGAGAAAAAGAAAGGGAATGAGAAATTTTTTGAAGAGATAATACTTGAAAATATTCCCAACATGGAAAAGGAAATAGACAATCAAGTCCAAGAGGCATAAACATTCCTATACAGGATAAACCCAAAGAGAAACACCCCAAGACACATACTAATCAAACTAACAGAGACTAAACTACAAAGGAAGAATATAGAAATCAGCAAGGGAGAAGCAACAAGCAACATACAAGAGAAACCCCATATGCTTAACAGCTGATCTTTCAACAGAAACTCTGCAGGCCAGAAGGGAATGGCAGGATATATTTAAATTACTTAAAGGGAAAAATCTACAACAAAGATTACTGTAGCTGGCAAGGGTCTCATTCAAAACTGATACAGACATAAAAAGTTTTATACAAGCAAAAGTTAAGAGAATTCAGTACCACAAAACCAGCTTTACAGCAAATGTTAAACAGACTTATATAGCCAAGAAATACAAAGGAAGAAAAAAAGATCTACAAAATCAATTTCAAACAATTAGAAAATAGCAATAGGAACATACATATCAATAATTACTTTAAATGTAAATAGATTAAATGTTCCAAACAAAAGACACAGACTGGCTGAATGGATATAAAAACAAAACCCATATAAATATGCTGTCTACAAGAAACCCACTTCAGACCTCAAGACACATATAGACTGAAAGTGAGGGGATGGAAAAATATATTCCATACAATTGGAAAGAAAAAGAAAACTGGAGTAGCAATCCCCATATCAGACAAAATAGACCTTAAAAAAAAAAAAGAAGATTACAAGAGATAAGGAAGGACACTACATAATGATCAGGGATCAATCCAAGACGAAGACATAACAATTGTAAGTATCTATTCACTCAACACTTGAGAAATCCACACTTTGGAAATCGGTATGCAGTTCAGGAAGCAACAGTTAGAACTGGACATAGAACAACAGACTGGTTCCAAATAGGAAAATGAGTACATCAAGGCTGTATATTGTCACCATGCTTATTTAACTTATATGCAGAGTACATCATGAGAAACACTGGGCAGGATGAAGGACAAGCTAGAATCAAGATTGCAGGGAGAAATATCAATAACCTCAGATATGCAGATGACACCACCCTTATGACAGGAAGTGAAGAAGAACTAAAGAGCCTCTTGATGAAAATGAAAGAGGAGAGTGAAAAAGTTGGCTTAAAGTTCAATATTCAGAAAACTAAGAACATGGCATCTGGCCCCATCACTTCATGGCAAATAGATGGGGAAACAATGGAAACAGTGGCAGACTTTATTTTTCTGGGCTCCAAAATCACTGCAGATGGTGATTGCAGCCATGAAATTAAAATATGCTTACTCCTTGGAAGAAAAATTATAACCAACCTAGACAGCTAATTAAAAAGCAGAGGCATTTCTTTGCCAACAAAGGTCTGTCTAGTCAAGGCTATGGTTTTTCCAGTAGTCATGTATGGATGTGAGTGTTGAACTGTGAAGAATGCTGAGTGCTGAAGAATTGATGCTTTTGAACTGTGGTATTGGGGAAGACTCTTGAGAGTCCCTTGGACTTCAAGGAGATCTAGCCAGTCCATCCTAAAGGAAATCAGCCCTGGGTGTTCGTTGGAAGGACTGATGTTGAAGCTGAAACTCCAATATTTTGGCCATCTGATCTGAAGGACTGACTCGTTTGAAAAGACCCCGATGCTGGGAAAGATTGAAGGCGAGGGGAAAAGGGGTTGACAGAGGATGAGATGGTTGGATGGCATCACTGACTCAATGGACATGATTTGGAATAAACACTGGGAGTTGGTGATGGACAGGGAGACCTGGTGTGCTGCAGTCCATGGGGTCCCAAAGAGTTGGACGTGACTGAGCAACTGAACTGATCTGATGCACCCAACATAGGAGCACCTCGATACATAAGACAAACACTAACAACATAAAAGGAGAAATTGACAGTAACACAATAATTGTAGGAATCTTTAACACCCCACTCACACCAATGGTAGTTCATCAAAGCAGAAAATTAATAAGGAAACACAAGTCTTAACTGATGCATTAAATGAGATAGATCTCATTGATATCTTCAGGACACTATATCCAAATGCAGGAAAAAAGAAAACCTTCTCAAGTGCACATGGAACATTCTCCAGGATAGACCACATCTTGGGTCACAAATCAAAGTGCACATGGAACATTCTCCAGGATAGACTACATCTTGGGTTACGAATCAAACCTCAGTAAATTTAAGAAAATTTAAATTATATCAAGCATCTTCTCTGACCACATAGCTCTGAGACTAGATATCAATTATAAGAAAAAAAAAGCTGTAAGAAACACAAACACATGGATATTAAATAATACATTTCTAAATAACCAACAGGTTACTGAAGAGATCAAAAGGGAAATAAAAAAAAACAATCTAGAAACAAATGACAATGAAAACAGGACAATTCAAAACCTATGGCATGCAGCAAAAGCAGTTCTCAGAGGGAAGTTTATAGCAATGCAATCCTACCTCAAGAAACAAGAAAAACATCGAATAGACAACTTAACTTTACACCAAAAGCAATTGGAAAAAGAAGAGGGAAAAAAATCCCAAAATTAGAGGAAGGAAAGAAAGCATTAATATCCGAGGAGAAATAAATGATAAAGAAATGAAAGAAAAATAGTAAAAATTAATAAAACTAGAAGCTACTTTTTTGAGAAGATAAACAAAATTGATAAGCCCTTTGCCAGACTCATCAAGAAAAAAAAGAGAGAAAAATTAAATCAACAAATTAGAAATGAATAAGGAGAGGTTACAGCAGACAATGCAGAAATTCAAAGGATGATAAGAGACTATTATGAACAATTATGTGGCAATAAAATAGACAACCTGGAAGAAATGGACAGATTCTTAGAAAAGTTCAATCTTCCAAGACTGAACAGGAAGAAATACAAATTATGAACAACCCAATTATAAGCACTGCAATTGAACTGTGATCAAAAATCTTCCAAAAAAAAAAAAATACAAAAACCCAGAACCAGATGGCTTCACAGGAGTATTCTATCAAACATTTAGAGAAGAGCTAATGCCTATCCTTCTAAAACTCTTTCAAAAAATTCCAGAGGAAGGAACACTTCCAATCTAATTCTACCAGGCCCCCATCACCCTGATAGCAAAACCAAAGAAAACACATAAAAAATAAAACTACAAGCCAGTATCACTGATGATCATAGATGCAAAAATCCTCAACAAAATTTTAGCAAACAGAATTCAGCAACACATCAAAAATCTCATACACCATTGCCGGAGTCCTGCTCCAGCTGGTCCAGGGGTTCCCTCAAGATGGACGGTGTCGGCGGAGAAAATGATGCAGTCTCTCGCTCAAAGCACTGGGCTGCATGTTTATTTTAAGCATCAGGTTTTCTTTTATACTTTTACAAAAGCTTTAGGTCAGAGGTATTACATCTTCAGTTTCCCCTTGCCCATATTTACTGTTTCCCTAAATCATTTTTGTCTTTCAGAGTTCCCTCTTAAGTGTCCTTGTGATAACATTGTAACTCAAGTTTGTCTCTGGGCTGTATATTACATTCCTCAGTTTATTTCTTATCTCTCTAAATCCTGTTAACTCCTAGCAACTTAAGCTCATCATCTCCTAAAAAGACTTTTAGCTATTAGTATCTCTAAAATACCTAGTTTCCATAAGCTATAGTAAAATATGCCAACACTACAACATACCTTAAACTTTTAGCTTCTAACTATTCTTAATTATTGCTAACCCCTAAACTCAGCAAACTTCTTTTGCCATAAACATTCCCCTTACAGGCAGGTTTCAGATAACAATGTTTCCCATGCTCTCAAGCTGCAGCCTATGTGCTCGTCCTGGAGCATTCTTTGTAAAGATCCTTGAACAAATGTCAATATTTAACTTTATGGATTATAACATTCTTTCCAGCCAACTCAACCAGAGGAAGGAAAGGACAAGTCAGAATCACAAGACCTAACTCCTTCATCCCAGGACCATGCCTACAGGATGAGGAGAGGGGGTTGGGGCCGTGCCTCCATTTTGTCAGTAATGCCTATCGCGGCTCTCAACAACCATGATCGAGTTGGGTTTATTCCAGGGATGCAAGCATTCTTCAGTATATGCAAATAATTGAATGTGATACACCATATCAACAAATTGAAAGATAAAAACCGTATGTTCATCTCAATAAATGCAGAAAAAGCCTTTGACAAAATTCAGCATCCATTTATGATTAAAACTCTTCAAAAATTGACATAGAAGTGACCTACCTCAACAGTGTAAAGGCCATATATAATAAGCCTACAGCAAACATTATTCTCAGTGATGAAAAACTGAAAGCATTCCTCTAAGATCAGGAAAGAGACAAAGGTGTCCACTTCCACCACTATTATTCAACATAGTTCTAAAAGTCCCAGCTACAGCAATCAGAGAAGAAAAAGAAATAAAATGCATCCAGATTGGAAAAGAAGATGTAAAGCTCTCACTGCTTGCAGATTACATGATACTGTACATAGAAAACCCTAAAGAGAGTGTCAGAAAGTTACTAGAGTTAATCAGTGAATTTAGCAAAGTTGCAGGATACAAAATCAATACACAGAAATCACTTGCATTTCCATATACTAACAATGAAAAACCAGAAAGAGCAATTAGGGCATCAATCCCATTCACCATTGCAACAAAAAGAATTAAATATCTAGGAATAAAGTTACCTAAAAAGAAAAAAGAATTGTACACAGAAAATTATGAGACATTAATTAAAGAAATCAAAGATGACATAAACAGATGGAGAGATATTCAATGTTCCTGTGTAGGAAGAATCAATATCGTGAAAATGACTATACTATCGAATCAATCTACAAATTTAATGCAATCGCTATCAAATAATCAATGGCATTGTTCACAGAACTAGAATAAAAAGTTTTACAACTCGTATGGAAACATAATGACCCTGAAGAGCCAAAGCAGTCTTAAGAAGAATGAAGCTGGAGAAATCTACCTTCCTCACTTCACATTACATTACAAAGCTACAGTCATCAAGACAGTATGGTACTGGCACAAAAACAGAAATATAGACCAATGGAACAAGATAGAAAGCCCAGAAATAAACCCATGCACCGATGGGTACCTTATTTTTGACAAAGGAGGCAAGAATATACAATGGGCAAAGACAGTCTCTTCAATATATGGTGCTGGGAAAACTGGACAGCTACATGTAAAAGAATGAAACTAGAACACTTCCTAACACGATGAAGAAAGATAAACTCAAAATGGATTAAAGACCTAAGATCAGAACCTATAAAACTCTTAAAGGAAAACATATGGAGAATACTCGATGACATAAATCAAAGCAAGATCCTCTATGACCCAACTCTTAGAGTAACAGAAATAAAACCAAAAGTAAACAAGTGGGACCTGATTAAACTTAGTCCAGGTTCAATGCATGATACAGGGTGCTTGGGGCTGGTGCACCAGGATGACCCGGAGGAATGGGATAGGGAGGGAGGTGGAAGGGGGGGGTCTGGAAGGGGAAAACATGTACACCCATGGTGGATTCATGTCAATGTATGGCAAAACAAATACAATATTGTAAAGTTAAAAAATAGAAAATAAACTAAAAAAAAAAAAAAACTGTAAGTAGGAAAAAAAAAAAAAACAAAACTTAAATGCTTTTGCACAGCAAAGGAAACTATAAGCAAGGGGAAAAGACAATCCTCAGAATGGGAGAAAATAACAGCAAATGAAACAACAGACAAAGGATCAATTTCCAAAATAAACAAGCAGCTCATACAACTCAATACTTTCAAAACAAATAACCCAATCAAAAAGTGGGAAAAAGACCTAAACAGATATTTCTCCAAAGAAGACATACAGAGGGCTAACAAACACATGAAAAGTTGCTCAACATCAATCATTATTAGAGAAATGCAAATCAAAACTACAGTGAGATATCACCTCACACCAGTCAGAATGGTCGTCATTAAAAAGTCTATAAACAATAAATGCTGGAACTGATTCGAATGTATTCTTTTTAATGGCTGAGTAATATTCCATTGTGTATATGTGCCACAGTTTCCTTATCCATTCATCTGCTGATGGGCATCTAGGCTGCTTCCATGTCCTGGCTATTATAAACAGTGCTGCAATGAACATTGGAGTACACATGTCTCTTTCAATTCTGGTTTCCTCAGTGTGTATGCCCAGCAGTGAAACTGAAGCCTATTATACAGAGTGAAGTAAGCCAGAAAGAAAAACACCAATACAGTATACTAACACATATATATGGTATTTAATCAATCAGTAAAGATAACCCTGTATGTGAGACATCAAAAGAGACACAGATAAATAGAACAGTATTATGGACTCTATGGGAGAGGGCGAGGGTGGGATGATATGGGAGAATGGCATAGAAGCATGTAAATTATCATATGTGAAACGAATCGCCAGTCCAGGTTCAATGCATGATACAGGGTGCTCGGGGCTGGTGCACCGAGATGACCCGGAGGGATGCGATGGGGAGGGAGGTAGAAGGGGGGTTCTGGAAGGGGAACACATGCACACCCATGGTGGATTCATGTCAATGTATGACAAAACAAATACAATATTGTAAAGTTAAAAAACAGAAAATAAACTAATTTATAAAAAAAAAATGCTGGAAAGGGTGTGGAGAAAAGGGAACACTCTTGCACCATCGGTGGGAATGTAAATGTATACAGCCACTATGGAAGATGCTATGGAGACACCTTAAAAAACTAGGAATAAACCACCATATGACCCACCAATCCCACTCCTAGGCATATACCCTGAGGAAACCAAAATTGAAAGAGACACATATATCCCATTTTTCATTGCAGCATTATTTGCAATAGCTAGAATATGGAAGCAACCTAGATGTCCATCAACAGATGAATGGATAAAGAAGTTGTGGTACATATACCTGGGGGGATAGTTTTGCAGGCAAATGCTATGTGCAAAATTCCTGGAAAGGGAACATTCTCAGTATGTTAAAGAGCAGCCAGTCTGTTAATGTTACTGCAGCCCACATGAGCTGAGCTGGGAAGAAGCATAAATTGAGGTCTAAGCCCTAGACAGAGGCCAGGTCACTGAGGCCACTGTAATCCAGCATATGTACTTTAGTTCTTATTCCAAAGCAATGGGAAATTTTCAGAAACTAAGAGGAGTTACTTATTATATCATTGCAGATGTTCCTCTAAAATGTTCATACAAATTGTATTAATATAAGATAGAGTAGTGACAGCTATGAAAACTAGGCACCCAAAATAACAGTTTATTTTTAGTTCCTATTTAAAGATCTAAGCATTTCTAAGTTGTAAAGACTTATGGAGACTGCTATCATTAGCAAGTGTTCTCCAAAACTGCTCTAGGTATCATCGTCCAACTGAAAGGAGTAAGAGCCTGGAAGATGATGTTGAGATATTTTGATTATTTAGGCATAAACATCTCCTAAAACACCTCACTGCAGAGTGGAATGGCTAGATCCCAATTATGCTGTTATACCTAACTCCAAGGGAAGTTAGAGAATGTGTTCAGCTGTGCATATAAGAAAATTGATCAATAACAAAGGAAACAATAAACAAATGAAAGGATAAGTAACAGGATGAGAGAAATCACTGCAAATGATTGTGACCAAAAAGGGGTTCCTTTCCAAAATATGAAAAAAGCTCACAGAACTCAACAACAAAAACAAAAACCAGCAGATGATCTAAATAGACATTTATCGAACAAAGACATACAGATGACCAACAGACACGTGCAAAGATGCTCCATGTAAACAATCATTAGAGAAATGTAAATCGAAGTTATAATGAGGTATAATTTCACACCAATCTGAATGGCAATCATCTAATTGTCTGCAAATAATAAATGCTAGATAGGGTGTGGAGAAAAAGGAACACTCCTATACTGTTGGTGAAAATGTAAACTGGTGAGATCACAATGGAAAACAGTAGGAAACTTCTTGAAAAAATACAAATAGAGTTATAATATGATGCAGCAATATCAGTTCTAGGTGATGATGGATTAGTTGCTAAGTTGCGTCAGATTCTTGCAGCTCCATGGACTATAGCCTACCAGGATCCTCTGTCTATTGGATTCTCCAGGCAAGAATACTGGAGTGGGTTGCCATATCCTTCTCCAGGGGATCTTCCCGATCCATGAATCGAAACTGGGTCTCCTGCAGGGCTTCCCTGATGGCTCAGTTGGTGAATCCACCTGCAATGCAGGGGCCCCAGTATGATTTCTGGGTAGGGAAGACCCGCTGGAGAAGGGATAGGCTACTCGCGCCAGTATTCTTGGGCTTCCCTTGTGGCTCAACTGGTAAAGAATCTGCCTGCAGTGCAGGAGACCTGGATTCGATCCCTGGGTTGGGAATATCCCTTGGAGAAGGGAAAGGCTACCCACTCCAGTATTCTGGCATGGAGAACCCCATGGACTGCATAGTCTATGGGGTCACAAAGTGTCGGACATGACTGAGTGACTTTCACAAATCAATTCTAGGTATATATCTGAAAAAAAGAAATCACGAGGCAAAAGGATCCATGCAACCCAAGGTTCATGGCACTACTATTCTACAATAGTCAAGACATGGGAGTAAACTAAATGTCCATCACAGATGGAAGAGTAAAGAAGATGTGGTCTATGTTTATACATATATAATGGAATATTACTCAGCCATAAAAAGAATGAAGCAATGCCATTTGCAGCAGTATGGATGGACATAAATATAATCATAATAGGTGACATGTCAGTCAGAGAAAGACAAATATCATATGATATTGCTTATATGAGGAATCTAAAAACTGGTACAAATGAACTTATTTGCAACCATAAATATATTCACAGACTGAAAGCAACGTATTACTACCAAAGGAGAAAGCGTATGGTATATATTAGGAGCTTGGGATTAAAATAAGCAAGTGGCTCTATACTTAATAATGTGTAATGGAAAATAATCTTAAAAGGTATATATATATATATAAATATATATATAATACATAAAATGAAATCATTATATTCACATATAAGTGATAGCATATGATATTTGTTGCTTCCTTTCTCAATATTTGTTGTCATTTTTATTCAGTTGCTAGGTCGTGTCTGACTCTTGGTGCCCCCATGGACTGCAACATGCCAGGCTTCCCTGTCCTTAATTATTTCCCAGTTTTTCTCATGTCTGCTGACATGGTGATGCCATCCAACCATCTCACCCTCTGTCGCCCCCTTATCCTCTTGCTCTCAAACTTTCTTTTCATCAGGGTCTTTTCCAATGAGTTGACTCTCACATCAGGTGGTCAAAATATTGAAGATTCAGCATCAGTCATTCCAATGAATATTCTGGATTGATTTCCTTTAGGATTGACAGTTTTGAACTCATTGCTGCCCAAGAGACTCTTAAGAGTTTTCTCCATTACCACAATTTGAAACCATCAATTCTTCAGCACTCAGCCTTTTTTATATATGTTCTAATACTGGAACATGACTACTAGAAAAACCACAGCTTTCATTATATAAACCTTTGTTGGCAAAGTGATGTCTCTGCTTTTCAATACGCTGCCTAGGATTGTCATAGTTTTTCTTCCAAGGAGCAAGCGTCTTTTAATTTCGTTGCTGCAGTCACTGTTCACAGTGATTTTGCAGCCCAAGAAATAATAGCAAATGAAGCAACAGATAAACAATTAATCTCAAAAATATACAAGCAACTTCTGCAGCTGAATTCCAGAAGAATAAACGACCCAATCAAAAAATGGGCCAAAGAACTAAACAGACATTTCTCTAAAGAAGACATAAGATGGCTAACAAACACATGAAAAGATGCTCAACATCACTCATTATTAGAGAAATGCAAATCAAAGCCACAACGAGGTACCATTTCACGCCAGTCAGAATGTCTGCTATCCAAAAGTCTACAAGCAATAAATACTGGAGAGGGTGTGGAGAAAAGGGAACCCTCTTACACTGTTGGTGGGAATGCAAACTAGTACAGCCACTATGGAGAACAGTGTAGAGATTCCTTAAAAAAACTGGGAATAGAACTGCTATATGACCCAGAAATCCCACTGCTGCGCATACACAACAAGGAAACCAGAATTGAAAGAGATGCGTGTACCCCAATGTTCATCGCAGCACTGTTTACAATAGCCAGGACATGGAAGCAACCTAGATGTCCATCAGCAGACAAATGGATAAGGAAGCGGTGGTACATATACACAATGGAATATTACTCAGCCATTAAAAAGAATACATTTGAATCGGTTCTATTGGGATGGACGAAACTGGAGCCCATTATACAGAGTGAAGTAAGCCAGAAAGAAAAACACTAATACGGTATACTAATGCATATATATATGGAATTTGAAAGATGGTAACGATAACCCTATATGCGAGACAGAATAAGAGACACAGATGCGTAGAACAGTCTTATGAACTCTGAGGGAGAAGGTGAGGTTGGGACGTTCTGAGAGAATAGCATTGAAACATGTATATTATCATATGTGAAACAGAACACCATTCCGTGTTCGTTGCATGAGACAAACGCTCAGGGCTGGGGCAATGGGATGACCCAGAGGGATGAGAGGGGGAGGGAGGTGGGAGGGGGGTTCAGGATGGGGAACACATGTAAACCCATGGCTGATTCATGTCAATGTATGGCAAAAACCACTACAATATTGTAAAGTAATTAGCCCCCAACTAAAATAAATAAATTTATTAAAAATAAAAAGAAAAAAAAGAAAATAAAATTTGTTACTGCTTCCAATTTTCCTCCTTCTATTTTCCATGAAGTGATGGGACCAGATGCCATGATCTTAGTTTTTGAATATTGAATTGTAAAGCAGCCTTTTCAATCTCCTCTTTCACCCTCATCAAGATCCTCTTTAGTTTCTCTTCGCATTCTGCCCCAAGAGTGGTATCCACATCTCCAGGGTTATTGATATTTCTCCTTCCAATCTTGATTTCAGGTTGTGATTTATCCAGCCTTGGATTTTGCATGACGTATTCCCCATATGAGTTAAATAAGGTGACAATATACAGCCTTTTCATATTCCTGTTCCAAATGTGAAGCAGTCAATTGTTCCATATCTGGTTCTAACTGTTTCTACTTGACAGTGTACAGTTTTCAAATGAGATGGGTAAGCTGGTCTGTATCTTTTGAATAATTTTTTCACAGTTTGTTGTGATCCACACAGTCAAAGGATTTAGCATTATCAATGAAGCAGAAGTAGATACTTTTCTAGAATTCCTTTGATTTCTGTACCATCCAATGAATGTTGCCAACTTGATCTCTGGTTCCCGTGCCTTTTCTAAATCCATATTGTACATCTTGAAGTTCTTGGTTCACATACTGTTGAAGCCTATCTTAGAGGATTTTGAGCATTACCTTGCTCGCGTGTGAAATGAGTGCAACTGTGCAGTAGTTTCAACATTGGTCTTCTTTGTGAGTAGAATTAAAACTGACATTTTCCAGTCTTGTGGCCACTGCTGAGTTTTCCAAATTTGTTGGCATATTGAATGCAACATTTTAACAGCATCATCTTTTAGGATTTGCAATAGATCAGCTGGTATTTAATTACCTCCACTAGTTTTGTATGTAGTTATGCTTCCTATGGTTCACTTGAGTTCACAATCCAGGATGTCTGGCTCTAGGTAAGTAATCACACCATCGTGGTTATCTGGAGGATTAAGGTATTTTTTGTATAGTTCTTCCTAGCATGTTTGCCACCTCTTCTTAACATCTCCTGTTTCAGTTAGGTCTACAGCATTTATATCCTTTATTGGTCCCATTTTTGCATGAAATATTCCCTTGGTATCTCTAATTTTCCTGAAGAGATCTTTAGTCTTTTCCATTCTATTGTTTTCCTCTGTTTCTGAATTGTTCACTTAGGAAGGCTTTCTTATCTCTCATTGCTCTTCTTTGGAACTCTGCATTCAGATGGGCATACTTTTCTTTTGTCCTTTGCTTTTCACTTCTTTTCTTTTCTCAGCTATTTGTAAGGCCTCCTTATACAATCATTTTGCCTTTCTTTTTCTTGGGGATGATTTTGATCACTGCCTCCTGAACAATGTTAAGACCTCCTTGCATAGTTCTTCAGACACTCCCTGAATCTACTTGTCACTTCGACTGTATAATAGTAAGGCATTTGATTTAGGTCTTACCTGAATGGTCAAGTTTTTTTGTTTTTTTGTTTGTTTGTTTTATTTTTTTTTCCATTTTCTTCTATTTACATCTGTATTTTGCAGTTAGGAGCTTATGATCTGAGCCACAGTCAGCTACCAGTCTTGTTTCTGCTGACTGTATAGAGATTCTACATCTTTGACTGCAAAGAATATAATCAACATGATTTTGGTATTAACCATCCGGAGATGTCCATGGGCAGAGCCCATATGTTGTTGGAAGAGGGTGTTTGTTATGATCAGTGTGTTCTCTTGGGAAAACTCTGTTAACCTTTGCCCTCCTTCATTCTGTACTCCAAGACCAAACTTGTCTGTTACTCCTGATATCTCTTGACTTCCTATTTTTGCATTCCAGTCTCCTATGAGACACAGATGCATAGAACAGTCTTATGAACTCTGAGGGAGAAGGTGAGGGTGGGACGTTCTGAGAGAAAGCTTTGAAATATATATATTATCACATGTGAAACAGAACACCATTCCAGGTTCCATGCATGAGACAAATGCTCAGGGCTGGGGCAATGGAATGACCCAGAGGGGTGGGATCAGGAGGGAGGTAGGAGAGGGGTTCAGGATGGGGAACACATGTAAACCCATGGCTGATTCATGTCAATGTATGGCAAAAACCACTACAATATTGTAAAGTAATTAGCCCCCAACCAAAATAAGTAAATTAAAAAAAAATAATAAACCATCTGAATAGAAACAGAAAAGGACATACATTTTGCTGTTAGTTCTAGAAGGTCTTATATGTCGTCATAGAACCATTCACCTTCAGGTTCTTTGACATTAGTGGTTGGAGCATAGACATGGATTACTATAATATTGTATGCTTTGCCTTTGAAATGAACCAAGATCATTCTGTTGTTTATAAGAGCACATGACATGCCTCATATTTTCATTAAGGTAGATAAGCCTGTTTTCAGTTTTCCCATATATTTCCCATGAAGTGATGGGATCAGATGCCATGATCTTAGTTGTCTGAATGTTGAGCTTTAAGCCAACTTTTTCACTCTCCTCTTTCACTTTCATCAAGAGGCTCTTTAGTTCTTCTTCACTTTCTGCCATAATAAGGGTGGTGTCATCTGCATATCTGAGGTTATTGATATTCCTCCCGGCAATCTTGATTTCAGCTTGTGTTTCTTCCAGCCCAGCATTTTTCATGATGTATTCTTCATATAAGTTAAAAAGGCAGGGTGATGTACTCCTTTTCCTATTTGGAACCAGTCTCTTGTTCCATGTCTTGTTCTAACTGTTCCTTCCTGACCTGTATGCAGGTTTCTTAAGAGACAGGTCAGATGGTCTGATATTCCGATCTCTTTCAGAATTTTCCACAGTTTATTGTGATTCACACAGGCAAAGGCTTTGGCATAGTCAATAAAGCAGAAATAAATGTTTTTCTGGAACTCTCTTGCTTTTTCGAAGATCCAGTGGATGTTGGCAATTTGATCTCTGGTTCCTCTGCCTTTGCTAAAACCAGCTTGAACATCTGGAAGTTCACGGTTCACGTATTGCTGAAGCCTGATTTGGAGAATTTTGAGCAGAAGAAAGCTGAGTGCCAAAGAATTGATGCTTTTGAACTGTGGTGTTGGAGAAGACTCTTGAGAGTCCCTTGGACTGCAAGAAGATCCAACCAGTCCATCCTAAAGGAGATCAGTCCTGGGTGTTCATTGGAAGGACTGATGTTGAAGCTGAAACTCCAATACTTTGGCCACCTTATGCGAAGAGTAGACTCATTGGAAAAGACCCTAATGCTAGGAAGGATTGGGGGCAGGAGGAGAAGGGGACGACAGAGGATGAGATGGCTGGATGGCATCACTGACTCGATAGACACGGGTTTGTGTAGACTCCGGGGGCTGGTGATGGACAGGGACCCCGGCGTGCTGTGATTCATGGGGTTGCAAAGAGTCGGACGCGACTGAGCGACTGAACTGAACTGAACTGAGATACGCCTGTAAACTATGTGAACAGTTTTGTTAGTTTTCTGTGATACTGGCTTTCATTCTGTCTGTCTTCTGATGGAGGAAGACAAGAAGCTTGTGGAAACTTCTTGATAAGAGGGACTCATTTTGGGGAAAATCGGGTCTTGCTCTGGTGGACAAGGCCTTGTTCAGTAATCTTTAATACAATTTTCTGCTGATGGGATGGACTGTGTTCTTTCCCTGTAGTTAGGCTTGAGATCAAAATAAGGTATGGGTATAGGTCCATGAATCAGGGCAAACTGAAACAGTTCTAACAGAAAATGGCAAGAGTGAAAATTGACATTTTAGGAATCAGTGAACTAAAATGGACTGGAATGGGTGAATTTAAATCACTTGACCGTTATATCTACTACAGTGGGCAAGAATGCCTTAGAAGAAACGGCTAGCCATTATAGTCAACAAATGAGTCCAAAATGCAGTATTGGATGCAATCTCAAAAACGATAGAATCATCTCTGTTCATTTACAAGGTGAACCATTCAATATTACAGTTATCCAAGTCTATGCTCCAAATAGTAATGCTGAAGAAGCTGAAGTTGAACGGTTCTATGAAGACCTAGAAGAATTCCTAAAACTAACACCCAAAAAAGATATCCTTTTCGTTATAGGGGACTGGAAAGCAAAAGTAGGAAGTCAAGAAACAGTTGGAATAACAGGCAAATTTGGCCTTGGAGTACAGAATGAAGCAGGGCAAAGGTTAATAGAGTTTTGCCAAGAGAACGCACTGGTCATAGCAAACACCCTCTTCCAAAAACACAAGAGAAGACTCTACACATGTATTTCACCAGATGGTCAACATCAAAATCAGATTGATTATATTCTTTGCAGCCAAAGATGGAGAAGCTCTGTACAGTCAGCAAAAACAAGACCGGGAGCTGACTATGGATCAGATAATGAACTGCTTATTGCCAAATTCAGACTGAAACTGGAGAAAGTGGAGAAAACCACTAGACCACTCAGGTATGACCTAAATCAAATCCCTTATGACTATACAGCAGAAATGAGAAATAGATTTAAAGGACTAGATCTGATTGACAGAATGCCTGATGAACTATGGATGGAGGTTCATGACATTGTACAGGAGACAGAAATCAAGACTATCCACAAGAAAAATAAATTAAAAAAAAAAGCAAAATGGCTGTCTGAGGAACCCATACAAATAGCTTTGAAAAGATGGGAAGCGAAAAGCAAAGGAGAAAAGGAAAGATATACCCATTTCAATGCAGAATTCCAAAGAATAACAAGGAGCGATAAGAAAGCCTTCCTCAGGGCTGGGGCAATGGGATGACTGAGAGGGATGGGATGAGGAGAGAGGTGGGAGGGGGGTTCAGGATGGGGAACACATGTAAACCCATGGCTGATTCATGTCAATGTATGGCAGAAACCACTACAATTTTGTAAAGTAATTAGCCCCCAACTAAAATAAATAAATTAATTAAAAAATATATGGAATTTGAAAGATGGTAACGATAACCCTATATGCGAGACAGAATAAGAGACACAGATGCATGGAACAATTTTATGGACTCTGAGGGAGAAGGTGAGGGTGGGACGTTCTGGGAGAATAGCATTGAAACATGTATATTATCATATGTGAAACAGAACACCATTCCATGTTCGATGCATGTGACAAGGGCTCAGGGCCGGGGCAATGGGATGATCCAGAAGGATGGGATGGGGAGGGAGGTGGGTGGGGGGTCCAGGAAGGGGAACACATGTAAACCCATGGCTGATTCATGTCAATGTATGGCAAAAACTATTACAATATTGTAAAGTAATTAGCCCCCAACTAAAATAAATAAATTTATAAAATAAAAAAAAAAGATGAAAAAAAAAATTAATTAAAAAAAAAAGAAGAAGAAGAAGAAAAGAAAGCCTTCCTCAGCGATGAATGCAAAGAAATAGAGGAAAACAATAGAATGGGAAAGACTAGAGATCTTTTCAGAAAATTAGATATACCAAGGGAACATTTCATGCAAAGATGGGCTCAATAAAGGACAGAAATTGTAGGGAACTAACAGAAGCAGAAGATATTAAGAAGAGGTGGCAAGAATAATTGTACAAAAAACTTCTTCACCACCCAGACAATCATGATGGTGCTATCATTCACCTAGAGCCAGACATCCTGGAATGTGAAGTCAAGTGGGCCTTAGGAAGCATCACTAGGAACAAAGCTAGTGGGGGTGATGGAGTTCCAGTTGAACTATTTCAAATCCTAAAAGATGACACTGTGAAAGTGCTGCACTCAATATGACAGCAAATCTGGAAACCTCAGCAATGGCCACAGGACTAGAAAAGGTCAGTTTTCATTCCAATCTCAAAGAAAGGCAATGCCAAAGAATGCTCAAACTACCACACAATTGCACTGATCTCACACACTAGTAAAGTAATGCTTAAAATTCTTCAAGCCAGGCTTCAGCAATACATGAACTGTGAACTTCCAGATGATCAAGCTGGTTTTAGAAAAGGCAGAGGTACCAGAGATCAAATTGCCAACATATGATGGATCATAGAAAAAGCAAGAGAGTATCAGAAAAACATATATTTCTCCTTCATTGACTATGCCAAAGATTTGACTCTGTGGATCACAATAAACTGTGGAAAATTCTTAAAGACATGGGAATACCAGACCACCTGACCTGCCCCTTAAGAAACCAGTATGCAAGTCAGGAAGCAACAGTTAGTACTGGACATGGACCAACAGATTGATTCCAAATAGGAAAAGTAGTACATCAAGGCTGTATATTGTCACCCTGCTTGTTTAACTTATATGCAGAGTACATCATGAGAAACGCTGGGCTGGAGGAAGCACAAGCTGGAATCAAGATTTTCGGGAGAAATATCAATAACCTCAGATATGCAGATGACACCACCCTTATGGCAGAAAGTGAAGAAGAACTAACGAGCCTCTTGATGAAAGTGAAAGAGGAGAGTGAAAAAGTTGGCTTAAAGCTCAACATTCAGAAAACTAAGATGACGGCATCTGGTCCCATCACTTCATGGCAGATAGATGGGGAAACAGTGGAAACAGTGGCTGACTTTATTTTTCTGGGCTCCAAAATCACTGCAGATGGTGATTACAGCCAAGAAATTAAAAGACCCTTACTCCTTGCAAATAAAGTTATGACCAACCTAGATAGCATATTAAAAAGCAGAGACATTTCTTTGCCAACAAAGGTCTGTCTAGGCAAGACTATGGTTTTTCCAGTGGTCATGTATGGATGTGAGAGTTGGACTATAAAGAAAGCTGAGTGTCAAAGAATTGATGCTTTTGAAGTATGGTGTTGGAGAAGACTCTTGAGAGTCCCTTGGACTGCAAGGAGATCCAACCAGTCCATCCTAAAGGAGATCAGTCCTGGGTGTTCATTGGAAGGACTGATGTTGACACTGAAACTCCAATACTTTGGCCATCTGTTGCGAAGAGCTGACTCATTTGAAAAGATCCTGATGCTGGAAAATATTGAGGACAGGAGGAGAAGGGGACGACAGAGGATGAGGTGGCTGGATGGCATCACTGACTCGATGGACATGGGTTTGGGTGGACTTAGGGAGTTGGTGATGGACAACGAGGCCTGGCGTGCTGTGGTTCATGGGGTTGAAGGTGTTAGACACGACTGAGTGAGTGAACTGAACTTTCATTATAGTGGACTAGAATGCAAAAGTATAAGTCAAGAGCTACCTGGTGTAACAGGCAAATTTGGCCTTGGAGTACAATATGAAGGAGGTCAAAAGCTAACAGAGTTTGGCAGAGGAACACACTGGTCATAGCAAACACCCTCTTCCATCAACACAAGAGAATACTCTACACATGGACATCACCAGATGGCCAAAACCAGAATCACATTGAATATATTATTTGCAGCCAAAGATGGAGAAACTCTATACAGTCAGCAAAAACAAGACCAGGAGCTGACTGTGGCTCACATTTTGAGCTCCTTATTGCCAAATTCAGACTTAAACTGAAGAAGGTAGGGAAAACCACTAGACAATTCAGGTATGATGTAAATCATATTCGTTATGATTATACAGTGGAAATGACAAATAGATCCAAGGGATTAGATCTGATAGACAGAGGGCCTGAAGAACTATGGATGGAGGTTTGTATCATTGTACAGGAGACAGTGATCAAGACCATCCCCCATAAAAAGAAAGGCAAAAAGACAAAATGGTTATCTGAGGAGGCCTTGCAAATAGCTGAGAAAAGAAGAGAAGATAAAGAAAAGTGAGAAAAGGAAAGATAAATGCATTTGAATGCAGCGTTCCAAAGTATAACAAGGAGAGATAAAATAGCCTTCCTTACTGATCAATGCAAAGAAATAGAGGAAAAAGATAGAATGGGAAAGGCTGGGAATCTCTTCAAGAAAATTAGAGATACCAAGGGAACATTTCATGCAAAGATGGGCACAATAAAAGACAGAAATGGTATGAACCTGACAGAAACAGAAGATATTAAGAGGAGGTGGCAAGAATACAAAGAAAAACTATATAAAAAAGATCTTCACGACCCAGACAATCACAATGGTGTCATCACTCACCTAAAGCCAGACATACTGGAATGTGAAGTCAAGTAGGCCTTTGGAAGTATCACTATGAACAAAGCTAGTGAGGTGATGGAATTCCAGTTGAGCTGTTACAAATCCTAAAATATAATGCTGTGAAAGTGCTGCACTCATTATGCCAGCAGATCTGGAAAACTCAGCAGTGGCCACAGGACTGGAAAAGGTCAGTTTTTATTCCAAAACCCAAAGAAAGGAAATGTCAAAGGATTTTCAATCTATCGCACAATTACACTCATCTCACACGCTAGCAAAGTAATGCTGAAAATTTCCCAAGCCAGGCTTCAACAGTATGTGTACCGTGAACTTCCAGATGTTCAAGGTGAATTTCGAAAAGGAAGTGGAACCAGAGATCAAAATGCCATCATCCGTTGGATCATAAAAAAGCCAGATAATCCCGGAATATTCATCTACTTCTGCTTTATTGACCATGCCAAAGCCTTTTACTGTGTGGATCACCACAAACTGTGGAAAATTCTTCAAGATATGGGAACACCAGACCTCCTGATCTGCCTCCTGAGAATTCTGTATGAGGGTCAAGAAGCAACAGTTAGAACTGGACATGGAACAACAGACTGGTGCCAAATCGGGAAAGGAGTTCAAGACTGTATATTTTCACCCTGCTTATTTAACTTATATGTAGGGTATATCATGAGAAATGCTGGGCTGGATGAAACACAAGCTGGAATCAAGATTGCCAGGAGAAATATCAATAACCTCAGATATGCAGGTGACACCACTGTTATGGCAGAAAGCGAAGAAAAAACTAAAGAATCTCTTGATGAAAGTGAAAGAGGAGAGTGAAAATGTTGGCTTAAAACTCAACATTCAGAAAACTAAGATCATGGCATATGGACCCATCACTTCATGGCAAATATATGGGGAAACAACAGAAACAGTGACAGAATTTATTTTCTTGTGCTCCAAAGTCACTGTAGATGGTGACTGCAGTCATGAAATTACATGACACTTGCTCCTTAGAAGAAAACTTAGCACTAACCTAGACAGCATATTAAAAAGCAGAGACATTGCTTTGCCAACAAAGGTCCGTCTAGTCAAGGCTACGGTTTTTCCAGTAGTCATGTATAGATGTGAGAGTTGGAGTATAAAGAAAGATGAGTGCCAAAGAATTGATGCTTTTGATCTCTGGTGTTGGAGAAGACTCTTGAGAGTCCCTTGGACTGCGAGGAGATCAAACCAATCAATCCTCGAGGAAATCAACCCTGAATGTCCATTGGAAGGACTAATGCTGAAGCTGAAACTCCAATACTTTGGCCACCCGGTGTGAAGAACTGACTCATTTGAAAGGTCCCTCATGTTGGGAAAGATTGAACGTGAGGGGAGAAGGGGACGACAGAGCATGAGGTTGTTGGATGGCATCACCAACTCAAAAGACATGAGTTTGAGTAAGCTCCAATAGTTGTTAATGGACAGGGAACCCTGGTGTGCTGCAGTCCATGGAGTCACAAAAAGTCAGACATGACAAGTGACTGAACTGACTGACTGATTATGTACAGTGCTGCAATAAACTTTGGTGTTCATGTATCCTACAGACTATGTTTTGTTTTGTTTTTTTTTCCAGATATATGCCCAGGAGTCTGAGTTTTGGACCAAAGGTCAGTTTATTTCTAGTTTTTTTAAGGAATCTCTGTTCTTTTCTCCGTAGTGGTTGTCCCAAGTTACACTCCCACCAGCAGCGTAGGAGGGTTTCCTTTTTGACACCCCTTCCCAAGCATTTATTTTTTGTAGACTTTTTGATAATTGTTATTTTGACTCATGTGACATCATACTTCATTGGTGTTTCAATTTGTGTCGCTCTGATAATTAGTGATATTGAGCAAATTCCTATGTGCTTTTTGACCAGCTGTATATCTTCTTGGAAATATGTCTATTTAGATCTTCTGCATATATTTTTTTATGAGGTTCTATGAGATTACAGACCTAGATAAACTATTAAATGAAGAAACATCACATTGCTGACAAGGTCCATACAGTCAAAACTATTCTTTTTTTTCAGTAGTCGTTTATAGATGTGAGAGTTGGACCATAGAAAAGGGTGAGAATTGAAGAACTGATACTTTCAAGAGAAGACTCTTGAGAATCCCTTGGACAGCAAGGGAATCAAACCATTCAATCCTAAAGGAAATCAACCTTCAATATTCATTGGAAAGGTGGATGCTGAAGGTGAAGCTCCAACACTTGGGCCAACTGATGTGAAGAGCCAACTCATTGAAGACCCTGATGCTGAGAAAGATTGAGGACAAGAAGATAAGGGTGCCACAAAGGATGAGATGGTTGGATGGCATCACTGACTCAATGGACACCCATTTGAGCAAACTCAGGGTGATAGTGAAAGACAGGGAAATCTGGTGTGAACACAACACTGAGATGTTTCTATATTTTGGAGATTAATCTCTTCTCAGTCAATTAACTTACATGTGCTTTCTCCCATTTTGTAGGTTTTATTTTCACTTTGTTGATGGTTTCCTTTGGTGTGCAGAAGATTTTAAGTTAAATTAGGTCTCATTTGTTGATTTTTGCTTTTATTTTCATTATTGTAGAAGATGAATAAAAAAAAATATTACTGTGATTTATGTAAAAAAGTGTTCTGCCTCTGTTTTCTTTTAAGAGTTTTATAGTGCCCAGTCTTATCCTTAAGTCTGTGATCCATTTTGAGTTTGTTTTTGTGTACAGTGTTAGAGACTATTCTAATTTCATTCTTTCACATGTAGCTGTCCAGTGTTCCCAGCATCAATTATTGAAGAGACTATCTTTTCTCCAACTGCATAGTCTTGCCTTTCTTGTTGTACATTAATTGTTGAACATAGGTGCATGGATTTATTTCTGAGCTTTCTGTCCTATTTCATTGATCTATATTTCTGTTTTTTGTTTCAGTAACATGCTGTTTAGATGACTGTAGCTTTGTAGTATTATTTGAACTCAGAGATCCTGATTACTTTAGGGCTTCCCTGATAGCTCAGTTGGTAAAGAATCTGCCTGCAATGCAAGGGACTCCGGTTCAATTCCTGGGTCGGGATTGGAGAAGAAATAGGCTACCCAGTCCAGTATTCTTGGGCTTTCCTTGTGGCTCAGCTGGTAAAGAATCTGCCTGAAATGCATAAGACCTGGGTTCAATCCCTGGTTTGGAGAGATGCCCTGGGGAAGGGAAAGGCTACCCATTCCAGTATTCTGATTGCTCTAGCTCCATTTTATTCAGAGTTTAATGTGTTTCAATATAAATTTTAGGTTTTTTGCTATAGTTCTATGAAAGATGGCATTGGTAATTTTATAGTGATTGGCTTGTATCTGTAGATTTCCTTAGGTAGTATAATCATTTTGAGAACACCTATTTTTCCAATTCAAAAACATGATGCATCCTTCCATCTGTTTGTATGATTTCTGATTTCTTTCATTAGCATTTCCTAGATTTTAGAGTAGGTCTCCTTAGGTAAGCTTAGTCCTAGGTAATTTATTATTTTTGATGTGATGGTAAATGGGACTGCTTGTTTAATTTATCTTTCTGATCTTTTGTTTTTCATGTATAGTAATTAAGCTGTTTCTGTGTATTAATTTTGTATCCTTCAGATTTAGCAAATTCATTGATGAGCTATAGTAATTTTCTGGTAATGCTTTTAGGATTTTCCAAGTACCATATCATGTCATCTGTAACAGTGACATATTTACTTCTTCATTTTCAATTTGGATTCTTTTTTATTTCTTGTCCTTCTCTGATTCTTATGACTAGGACTTCCAAAATTATGTTGAATAAAAGTGGAAAGAGTGGACATCCTTGCCTTGTTCCTAATCTTAGAGGAAATGTTTTCAAGTTTTCACCACTGATTGTGATGTTAGCTGTGAGTTTTTCGTATATGGCCTTTATTATGTTGAGATAAATTGCCTCTGTTCCCATTTTCTGGAGAGCTTTTATTTATAAATGGTGATGAATTTTGTCAAAATCTTTTTCTGCATCTATTGAGGTGATTATATAGTTTTTATTCTTCAATTTGTTAATGTAGTGTTTCAGAATGGTTAATTTTTGGATGTTGAATACTTCTTGAATTCCTAGGATAAATCCTACTTGATCATGATGAGTGAGTGAGTGAAAGTTGCTCACATATGTCCAGTGGTTTGTGACCACATGGACTATACAGTCCATGGAGTTCTCCAGGCCAGAATACTGGAGTGGGTAACCATTCCCTTCTCCAGGGGATCTTCCCAAATTAGGGATTGAACCCAGGTCTCCTGCATTGCAGGTGGATTCTTTACCAGCTGAGCCACAGAGGAAGCCCAAGAATACTGCATTGGGTAGCCTATCCCTTCTCAAGAGTATCTTCCCAACCCAGGAATCGAACTGGGGTCTCCTGCATTGCCAGCAGATTCTTTACCAACTGAGCCATCATGATGGATGACCTTTATAATGAATTTATATATTGGGTTTATTAGCATTTTGATTACTATTTTTGCATCTATGTTCATCTGCAATATTGATGTGTAGTTTTAATTTTTAATTGCCAGTTTTTGGTACCGTGGTGATGGTTGCCTCCTAGAATGAGCTTGAAATAAGGGTTTTTCCTCTCCAACTTTTGGGAAGAGTTTGAAAAGAATATGTGTTAACTATTCTCTAAATGTTGATAGAATTTTCATGTGAAACTGTCTCGTCCTGGACTTTTGTTCTTGGAAGTTTTTAAAACACTGTTTCAATTTCAATACTTGTGCATGTTGTGTTCACATTTTTTTTCCTGGTGCAGTCTTGGAAGACTGTATCTTTCTAAGAATTTTATTTCATTTTTTTACATTGTCCATTTTATTGTCATATATTTATTTGTAGTAGTCTGTTATACTCCTTTGTATTTCTGTGGTGTCTCTTGTAGCTTCTCCTTTTTCATTTCTAATTTTATTGATTTGTGTCCTTTACATTTTTCCTTGATGAGTCTGGCTAAAAGTTTGTCAGATTTGGTTATCTTTCCAAAGAACCTGTTTTTCGTTTCATTGATATTTTCTCTTGTTTTCTGTTTTTATTTCTGGTCTGTTATTTATATAATAACTTTGTGTGTGTTTTTTCTCCCTCATTCTCTAGTTGCTTTATGGGGTACACTTAAGTTGCTTATTTGAGATTTTTCTTGTTTCCTGAGGTAAGATTGTATTGCTATAAGCATCCTTCTTGAAACTGCTTATGCTTTTTCCCAGAGGTTTGGGATAATTGTGTTTTCATTGTCATTTTCCTCTAGGTGTTTTTGGTTTCTTCTTTAAGTTGTTTAGTAGCTTCTTGTTTAGACTCCATGTATTTGTAAATTTTTAGTTTTCCCCCCCTATTATTGATTTCTAATCCCATAGCATTTTGATCACAAAATATGCTAGTTATGAATCCAATTTTCATAAAATTACCAAGCCTTGGTCTATGGTCCAAGATGTGATCTATCCAGAAAAACATTCCATGTGTGCTGCTGTTACTGCTAAGTCGCTTCAGTCGTGTCCGACTCTGTGCGACCCCATAGACGGCCGCCCACCAGGCTCCGCCATCCCTGGGATTCTCCAGGCAAGAATACTGGAGTGGGTTGCCATTTCCTTCTCCAGTGCATGAAAGGGAAAAGTGAAAGTGAAGTCGCTCAGTCGTGTCCAACTCTTAGCGACCCCATGGACTGTAGCCTACCAGGCTCCTCCGTCCATGGGATTCTCCAGGCAAGAGTACTGGAGTGGGGTGCCATTGCCTTCTCTGATTCCATGTGTACTTTATTCATTTTCTTTCTGATGGATTTCTCTGTAAATATCAATTACTTATGTCTGGTTTAAAGTGTAATTTAAAGCTTGTTTTGTGTTACCGATATTCTTTCTGGATGATTTGTCCACTAATGGAGTGGGGTATTATTTACCTTCAAAGCCAAATGCTTTGGGGATTCCTCCTCTCAGTGCCAGACCCTTGGGCTGGGGAACCTGCAATGGGGCTTGGAACTTTTAAATATTTCAGGAGAACTTCTGCAATGTGATTATTTTCCAACTTGCCGTCACCCACTCAGCAGGTTTTGGATTTGGTTGTCACAAGATCACTCATTCTGCCATCTCATTGTGGCTCATTCTTTGTTTTTGAATGTAAAATATCATTTTTGGTAGGTTCCAGTCTTTTTTTATTGTTGGTTCTTCATCAGTTAGTTGTGATTTTGGTATTTTCACAAGATGAGTTTCTATTCTTTTAATCATCCCTCTTCTCTGGAATTGAGGGGCTTCTTTAAGTTTGAAAGCCTGCTGCCTTTTTCCTCAGTGTGAGCTAGCCATTATCCCTTTGATACAAGGTATTCAGATAAAGCATCCCTTCCCCATTCACAGGACAGCAGGGGAAGGTCCTGGAACCCTCCCATGGATTTCCTAGTGGTGGGAACTATTCATATTTTCCTAGGATGTCAGGCACAGACCCTGTCTCCTGCTTATAAATATCCTAGTGGCAAGAGATTTCTTTTGCCCTCCCAGGACAATGGGGAGGAAAATGTCATCTGTTTGTGTGTCTGGTGGTGGTAACCAGTACCCATCTCTGGAGCCCAAGATGGCAGTGGTGACTTAAGCCACCCCTGGTGCTCCTGTAGGCATTGTCTTGTTGCCTGGGAGCACTCAGAGGGGTGTGTGGGGGGGAGGTCTTATGGTGGTCTTGCCCCTCTTCTCATTTGCCTCCCAATAATGACAGCTTGCCTCTCTGCCAGACCGAGGCTTCCCACAAGTATACCTTCAGTTGCCACAGCCCAGCCTTTTTGGGCTGTTTCCACATACCCAACTCCAGTCCTCTTCCTAGGTCTGACTTCCAAAGCCTGAGTTCAGCACCCAATACCCACCCACACCAACAGAAGAGTATCTCAATTTGTGGACTTCAGGGCATTGGTTCCAACCCAATGTGCAGGTCATTCTTCATTTTGTCTTCCACAAACTGGTTACTGTGCTGTCTTGTCCTCTTAAGCTCTGAATCTCCATTTAGTTTGATCTCACTACTAGTGAAGAGACTTCCCAATGTGAGGGAATATTTCCTCCTTCACAGCTCCCTCCGTGGTGTTCAGGCCTCATCCCATTTCTTTTTTTATTTTCTTTTTATTCTAACCAGTTATGTGGAGGTTTTCTTGTCTTTTCAGAAGTCTGAGGTCTTCTCTCAGAATTCAGTAACTGTTCTTTGTGCATCATTCCACTTTAAATGTATGTTCAATATTTCTGTTGGAGAAGGTGAAATCTATGTCTTACTCTTCTGCCATCTTGATCAGCCCTATTTTGCTACATTAAAAAGTTATGCTAATTTCAAATTAATGATTAAATTAATTATCATAACTTTATAAATATTATTAAATCTAATGATTTATTGAATTTAAAATATTTTTGATGTCCCACATTTTCCAAAGCAATCTGGAATAATATAATTGGTGCAGTTTCACAAAATAATATTTGTTCTTATTTTCTGTAAAACTGAGAATTTTCCATTCTGTTATTTTTATTTTATTTTTTCTTTCTGTTTCAACTTTTAACTTCTGGTTATGACCTACTATATTAATTTTCATATCCACTTGAAGATTTCTACCTGTAGATCAAAAGTCAGTGGGATATACTGGTTAACATCTGGGAAATAAGCCCTGAATTTAGAATTAACATACTAGGCTTAAACTCCATTACCATCAGTGTTTTAATCAGATATAGTGTGTATGATTTGTGGACCAGTAGTATCAACCTCACCAGAGTGTTTTCTTTGTGACTACAGACTTTCTACTCAGATATACTATTCTAAGTTCTATATTTTTACAAAGTTCACAGGTGAGTTTTATACACATAAAGTTTTGAGAAGCACTGAACTAGGTAATACTGCAGTAACAACCTCAAATTCTTAGTAGTTTAAAAGTGTTTATTTCTTGCTCATGCTAACTGACCTTCATAAGCAAGTATGGAGGCTCCTCTTAGCACAGTCACTCAAGGACTCAGTCTTTAGAGTAGCCTTGTTTTTGAACATTGACAGTTGTTTTCAATATTAGGAGCGAATTTCATCAAACTATTATATTACAAAATAAACTAATTACTGATATTATTCCTCCCTACTAAATACAAAATACTTTCTCTCTCTTCTGCATTACTAATAAGCCTTGAAATTATAACAAATTGTAGTAATTTTTTGTATGTTTCTGGATTTCTTCTATTAAAATGAAGTCCACATTGTCTTGTACATCTTTAAAAACTGTATGTTAAGTTCATAAAAGCTGATTAAATTGTTGTTTTGTATTTTTGTCGGTTAAATAACACACTTGGATTCAAAGACAATTTTCCTTTTCCAGAGTAAGAAATGTGTTAATTTCTTTAAAATAGAGCTTAGTGCTAGGAAAACCTCATTAAAGCAAGTTACCATCTGGGCATATCAGAATGAGAAGACCTTCCCTGAGTTCAATAATTTTGATTGATGGGATGAGTTTAACCTATGAACTTTCAACTTTTGGTAGCATTTTTCATCTGCAGAAAATAGATGAAAAGTTGAAAGTATTAGTAGATTCTGGCTGTCGTAATGATCCTCCCAGGGATTAAAAAAAAAACAAACAACTACCTGTTAAATTTCCCACATATAGAAATCTTGTAGCTTCTTTTGAATCTTAATTAGATATTTCTATGAGCAAATACTTTGCAAGTTAGAGGTGGCTCACCATATTTAGTTATCTGCAGCCAACGGTCACTGTCTTTTAGACCACCAAGCCTAAATTCTTTTAAAAGCAGCTCCTTTGCCCTTGTTTGTTTGTCCATCCCCATCCTCTGAAAACTTAAAAAAGCCTAATTAGTAGAAATGAGATTTCTAAACAATGTAATCTAACTCCTGATATAGGCTCTCTTGAATTCCCATCATGCCTTATCTAATTTGCTGATTCTTTTTCTAGATAAAATGAAGTAAAAATGTAGAAGCAAGCAGTAAGAAAAAAAACCAAAAAACTAGCTTTCTTCCCTCATCAAGTCCCCCAAGCATTCATGCAGGCAGATCATTTTGGCAAAGTAGATGTCTGAAGAGTCACCCAATCTGCACTCAACAGAAAATATCATGCAGCTGAACCTGAGTTCAGTAACATACATACTAGATGTTTATTTTCTAATAGCTATTAAAACAGATATGGTGTATAAATCACAAGAATATTGATAATAGGTCACAAAATATCTTTCCATATTAACTCAATTAGTTCTCATTACAAAGCCATAGATATCCTCATTTAATGGCCGAAGAACTGAAGCACAAAGAGGTTAACTTTTAAACTTTGAGGTGATAGAGGATTTATGGAGATAGACTTATTATTTGGCCTTTATAATCATATTTAGAATATCAGAAGCAGAACTTTTTCACAGATTAAATGCCACTAATACTGAATTCACATGTAACTCTTAGTGCCAAGAATGTATTTCTGAAAAATTCTCAAGTTGAATGAAATGGTCAGTAATTGAGATTATGACAAAATAAACAGAAAAAGTTGAGAAAGATTGAAGTTTCCTGAAAATTATTGCTTTTCAATCACAAAATTTCTGAATGAAATTTTCTGTTTAAACTGCATCCTTGGACTTCCCTGGTGGTCCACACTCCTAATGCAGAAGACCCAAGTTTGACCCCTGGTTGGGGATACATATCAAACATGCCACAACCAAGAATTTTCATACCAAAACTAAAGACCCTACATGCTACAATGAAGACCTGGTGCATCCAAATAAGTAAATGAAAATAGACAATTTTTTTAATACACCCTATGCAACATATTTTGTTTATTGCATGCAAAACTTGAGTCTTATCTGAGTTCTTTTTTTTCTAATTAATTAATTAATTTTAATTGGAAGGTATAACTTTACAATATTGTGATGTTTTTTGCCATACAGTGATATGAATCAGGTACAGGTGCATGTGTTCCCCCATTCTGAACCCACGTCCCACCTCCCTCCCCTCCCCATCCCTTTGAGTAGTCCAAGAGCTCTGGCTTTGAGTTCCCTGCTTCATGCATTGAAATTTCACTGTTCATCTATTTTGCATATGGTATATAGGTTTCAAAGCTATTCTCTCAAATCATCCCACCCTCACCTTCTCCTACAGAGTTCAAATGTCTGTTCTTTACATCGTTGTCTCTTTTGTTGCCTTGCATATAGGATCATCATTACCTTCTTTCTAAATTTCACATATATCCATTAATATTCTATATTGGTGTTTCTCTTTCTGACTTCACTCTGTATAAGAGGCTCCAGTTTCATCCACCTCATTAGAACAGACTCGAATATGTTCCTTTTTATACTTGAGTAATATTCCATTGTGTATATGTACCACAACTTCCTTATACATTTGTCTGCCTAGCTATTGTAAACAGTGCTGCAATGAACATTGGGGTACAAGTGTCTCTTTCAATTCTGGTTTCCTCAGTGTGTATGTCCAGTAGTGGGATTGCTGAGTCATATGGCAGTTCTATTCCCAGTTTTTTAAGAAATCTCCACACTGTTCTCCATAGTGGCTGTACCAGTTTGCATTCCAACCAACAGTGTGAGAGAGTCACCTTTTATCTACACCCTCTCCAGCATTTATTGTTTGTAGGCTTTTTGATGGCAGCCACTCTGACTGGCATGAGATGATACCTCATTGTGGTTTTGACTTGAATTTCTCTAATAACGAGTGATGTTGAGCATTGTTTTCATGTGTTCACTGGCCATTGTATGTCTTCTCTGAGAAGTGTTTGTTTAGTTCTTTGACCCACTTTTTGATTGGCGTGTTTGTTTTTCTGATATTGAACTGCATGAAGTGCTTATATATCTTGGAGGTGAATTCTTTGTCAGTCGTTTCATTTGGTATTATTTTCTCCCATTCTGAAAGCTGCTTTTTAACCTTGTATAGTGTTTCCTTCATTGTGCAAAAGCTTTTAAGTTTAATTAGGTTCCATTTGTTGATTTTTGCTTTTGTTTCCATTACTCTGGGAGATAGGTCATAGAGGATCTTGTGATTGATGTCAGAGAGTGTTCTGCCTATGTTATCCTCTAAGAGTTTTATAGTCTCTAATCTTAAATTTATTTTGAGTTTATTTTTGTGTATGGTGTTAGAAAGCATTCTAGTGTTATTCTTTTACCCGTGGTTGACCGGTTTTCCCAGCACCACTTGTTAAAGAGATTGTCTTTTCTCCATTGCATATTTTTTTGCCTCGTTTGTCAAAGATGAGGTGTCCAGAGTGAAAGTGAAAGTCACTCAGTTGTGTCCGACCCTTTGCGACCCCATGGACTATTATTATTGATATGTATGATCCCGTTAACATATAGTTTGTTGTTTTGGGTTCATTTTTATAAACCATTTCTGTGTTTCCTGTATAGAGAAGATCTTTTAGCATTGTTGAAGATCTGGTTTGGTGGTGATGAATTCTTTCAGCTTTTGGTTGTCTGTAAAACTTTTGATTTCTACTTCCTATCTGAATGAAATCCTTGCTGGGTAGAGTAATCTTGATTGTAGGTTTTTCTATTTTATCTCTTTAAGTATGTCCTGCCATTTCCTTCTAGCCTGAAGAGTTTCTATTGCATGGTCAGCTGTTATCCTTATAGGTATCCCCTGGTGTGTTATTTGTTGCTTTTCCCTTGCTGCTTTGAATAGTTGCTCTTTATGTTTAGTTTTTTGTTTGTTTGATTAATATGTGTCTTGGGGTGTTTTGCCTTTGGTTTATCCTGTTTGGGACTCTCTTGGTTTCTTGGACTCGGCTGCCTATTTCCTTCCCCATTTTGGGGAAGTTGTTGACTATTATCTCCTCAAGTATATTCTCATGCCCTTTATGTTTGTCTTATTCTTCTGGGACATCTATGATTCAAATGTTGGAACATTTAACATTGCCCCAGAGGTCTCTGAGGTTGTCTTTATTTCTTTTAAATCTCTTTTTTTTTCTTATTTCCTCTCTGCTCCATTTATTCCCACAATTCTATCATTCACCTCACGTATCCTCTTCTGCCTCAGTTATTCTACTGTTGGTTCCCTCCAAAGTGTTTTTAATCTCAGTTATTGCATTGTTCATTATTGATTGACCCTTCTTTATTTCTTCTAGGTGCTTGTTAAACATTTCTTGCTTCTTCTCAATCCTTGTCTCTAGTCTATTTATCTGTAACTTCATTTTGTTTTCAAGATTTTTTATCATCTTTACTATCATTATTCTGAATTATTTTTCAGGTAGACTCCCTATATCCTCCTCTTTTGTTTGGTTTGGTGGATATTTATCATGTTCCTTCACCTGGTGCATATATCTCTATCTTTTCATTATCTTTAGATTACTGTATTTGGGGTGCCCTTTCTGCAGCCTGGAAGGTCACAGTTCCTCTTAATTGTCGAGTCTGCTCCTTTTGAGTGGGGTTGGACCAGTGGCTTGTCAAAGATTCCCGGTTGGGGGAACTTGTGTCTGTGTTCTGGTGGGTGGAGCTGGATCTCTTATCTGTGGAGTGCAATACTGTGACCATTAGTGATTTTGTGGGTGTCTACGGGTTTGGTATGACTTTGGGCAAACTGTCTTTCAATGTTTATTGATGTGTTCCAGTTTTGCTGGAGAATTAGCCTGGTGTGTCTTGCATTGGAATTTGCTGGTTCTGGAGTGGAGCTTGATTTCAGTGTAGGTATGGGGACTTTTAGGTGGGCTCTTATCTATTCATGTTCTCTAGGATCAGAAGTTTTCTGATGTTCTGGAGTTCTGGAGTTGAGCCTCCTTCCTCTAGGTTTTGTCCCCCTTCTTACATTAGCCTCAAGACTTTTATATCCATAAAGCACAGAAGATAAAATCCCTAGGTTAACGGTGAAACAATTCTACACAACCAGGAACACCCAGAGAGATTCACAGAGTTATATGGAGAACAGAAGGGGGAGGAGGAAGATAGAGGCGACCTGAGGAAGAAATGGGAGAGTCAAAAGGAGAGAGAGCAATAAAGCCAGTAATCAAATCCTTAAATGAAAATGGATACTGAAGGTTAGATTCTTAAAGGTAAAAACTTGGTAACAAATATTATAAAGCAAAGACTAAAAGCCTAGAACAGAGTTTAGAATCTCAAAAATATAATATAAAAAAATACAAAACAAAATTGATCAAAAAAATTAATATATATATATAATATGGAATTTTCTTTTAAAAATTGCTTTTTTAAAGAAAGATAGTAATACTATAAAAATGAAAGTTAAAGGAGTAATAAAGAACTAAAATTATATATACATATATATATATAGTGATAATACTAAAAATATAGGTAGGAATTTCTCTGGAGCTGTTGTGGGCAATGTGGGGTCAGTAAAGTGTCAGATAGTCCCTTGTTCTGGCTTGTACTTGTTCTCAAAGTCTATAGTTGCCCCTCAAATGCACAGTATTAGGATTAAATGCAGGGTTTTAATTTGTTGCACCAGCCTCTTCCAGGAGTGTTCCTCCTTTGTCTATTTTGTCTTCCAATGTTTGCAAATTTATTCAGTGTCTCATTTCAGCCCTGATCCAAGGGGGCAAAGGCAGCCACTTATTCAGGCTCACTTGTTCATTTGTGCTGTGGAAAGAGAAGGAAACTGCAAACAAATATCACTGGCATATGTGGGGAGTGCTTGCAGAGGATGGACCACACTGGGTTTGCCACAGCCCAGGGTGGTGCGTATTTCCAAGGTCCACACTGCTCAGGCTCCAGGGTGCTCTGTGAGGGCACTGTCCCAAGTAGACCCTGAATTTCATATACTTCCCAGGTCTAAGCTGCTCTGCAAGGGCACACTCCCAGATGGGCTATTGTGTTTTGTGCCCTTCCCAGGTCCTAGCTGCTCTGGCGACCAGATGCTTGGTGAATGCACTGCCCCAGGTGGGCCATGTGTCTTATGCACTTGCACCTTCCTGGTCCCTGTCACTTGGTTTCCTGGGTGACCCACTAGGGCACAGTCCCAGGAGGGCCGTGTGTCTCCTCTGGGGAACTGATCTCAGTCTGTGACACTCCTAGCCAATGTGAACTGTCCGGGATCCCAGGAAGATGTGGTTAGCAACTGGCAGCCTTCTCACAGTTTGGTAGAAGATGTAGTCTCTGGGGCTGAGATTGCAGTGGCCCCTTGCCTTCCAGCTCTGGCCATCACACACCTGCTTCTCTGCTTCCAGGGATGGAGGGCCCTAAACAGCAGCCGGCTTGTGCTCTTTTGGTATGTGTTAGGGTGCGATCCTTTGTTCTGTGTGTCATCATGCAGCATTAGAGCCTTTCATGGGAAAGGTCCTTTTTTTGTTTTTATTTGTCTCTCTGGCAATCCCACAGTTTGAACTGCTAAATCACAATAGCCCCCTCAGATTGTCCTTAGGGCATTCATGCTTGGTCCTTATCCTAAGGATAAATGATGCAGCACTTGCTTCCCTGCCCAGCCCCCACTTGCTGCTGGCAGACACAAGCATCTGAATTGCTTCTCCACTAGTAACTATGGTTATGTGCCTATTCTGTGGGTTTTCTTTTTTTCTGTTTATGTTGCCCTCTGAGATTCCAAAGCTCCCCCCACTGACATGCCTGTGAAATAGTTTCCTATTGTGTGGAAACTTCTCCTTCATGACTTCCTCCCCAGGATGGGTCTCTATCCCTAATTCTTTGTCTCTGTTTTCATCTTTCATATTTGTCCTACCTCCTTTAGAAGAGAATGAGCTGCCTTTCTGGGTATCTGTTATCCTCCATCAGTGTTCAGGAATTGTTTTGTGGAAGTTGCTCCACATCCAAATGATCTTTTGATGAATTTGTGGGAGAAAAAGTGGTCTCCCCGTGTATTCTTTTGCCATCTTGGGACCACTTACCCTGAGTGTTTGAATATTGCAGGTGTATCTGTCTTTATACAATCAAATTTAGGAAACTAGGCTACCTGAAGGAAACAAAAAAGTGCACTGTTATTTTCATTACGTCTATTCAAAAATCTCCTATTTAGGAATTCAAAAATTGACAATTACTGGTCTATACAAGAGTCTGTAGTCTATTCCTCATTCCTTTATCCAGGCTAGTCTCATTCTTTTGTTCTAAAAGAACAAAATACATGCATATAATTCTTTGGTCAACCTTATCTCACTCTTACTAGAAGCCAGATACATAAAATAAAAACAAAACCAATTATTCACTGAATTGAGTAACAATGTGTTAATTCTGAGCAAAACAAAACAACAACAACAGAAAAAGCATACATTTGTAATCGTTTAGAAAGTAGTTAACAGTTTAAAACAATTGTGATTATTCATTAAAGAAATAATATCACTGAATATTGTTGGTAATTTGCTTTTGTTTGGGTAAGGAGTTGGTTAAGTCTCAAATTTGTCTATGTGTTTGGATAACTTGGGACCTTAAAAAATGTGACATACAAGTTACACCCAATACCAATTAAATTATAATCTTTAGAGCTGCAAGTTAGGTATCAATTTATATTTTAAGCTCTCCAGGTGATTTAAACATTTAGCCATATTTGAGGTCAATTGGCTCATTTACATCTTGTTCTTAAACTTATAATGACTGCTAACTACTTTAAAAATTCCACCTCCAACTGTGTCATATCAGTTCCTCTCTACTCTACTATGTTATATAAATCTGTCTGAAAAATGAGAATATAAAGATTATTTGCATAGAACATAAGCAAAAGTTATTCATTCCTATAGTAGAAAAGTTACTTAAACTAGTTTGAGGCTCTACAACAATTCCGACAGACAGCAGAATTTTTTTATTTTATTTTACTTGCAACTATTTTCTGCTTATAACACAGATTCTTTTCTTGGTCAAACTCTCCTCGGGTTTCTGTGAAATTACTTCTCAACTAGACCATGACTTTTGAGCTTCTATTTTCATCTTGGCATTGTTCAATTTTAGCAGGAATCTGACTAAGTCAATTTGGTTAGAATTTTCCAGTCTCCATTGCTAATCACCCTCAACATTTGATTGGACTTCTCATCCTCCTAAAGCCCTCATGTAATTTATGAAGAAATTATTTTCAGCAAGAATACTGTCATATTTGGAGTTGACCTCAGTCTCCTCTACTGCAAAACCACATTGTAGCATTTCCTACCTTATTGCAGCAGTTTAAATAAAATATATCTTCTTATTCTTTGATGTGTCATGAATAATTTATCTTTAACATTTATTGTAACTACATATGAAACAGCAGTAATAAATTCAGGTCTAATTATGTGAATTATTATTTTCTACAATTTTATTTTTTAATCATTTATTTATTTTATGAAATGTGAAACTAGGTTCAACTACATCAGAAAAATTGAAATTATACAGGGTTTAATAATGATAAACTCAAAGGGGAGGATTAAGTCTAAAGTTTTTATTTTTTTTTTCTAAAAATTATCTATGTGATTTTTACATTCACTAAACTTTCTGGCCCAGCAATTCCCTATATCACTTGCACTCTATTATGTACTCTCCAAAGTCAGTTTCTGTGTTTTTCAGTCCATTTATATTTCCAGATTTCTTCAGTCAAGCACCTGTTCACAGGAGGCATGCAATCAATATTTTTTCCAGTGACTAATCCTTTTCGGTGGTTGCAATTGTTATATTTCATCTTGGTCAAATATCATACTAGGCAAATTTTCTTCTAGCTGAAGCTTCAGCAAAAGAGATGTCATGTGTCTGCTCATTGATCTCTCTAGCAGTGACAGAGTGAAACATTTTGGTTGTAGGAAAAATTGTTTAGAAGCCTCTGAATTGATCCTTTTGTGTACCAGATTGACATTTTGTGCAAATATTTTTATCTTTGTTCAAATTAGTATTGATTGAACTATTAAAGATTGTGTTATAGTTTGAACAGGTGTTCTTGAAATGCCACCAAAAATAAAGATTTGCATTTAAGTCTCTAGATTAAGCCACAGCTTGTTGGCTATGGTGCAATTCTGATGGTAAATAAGTTGTTTTTTGCAGTTTTATTTACCATAAGAAAAGTTAAAAACTTATTTGAGTATGTTGCTTTATTTTGTCATTCACTATTCTTTTTTATTATATTTTCTACATATATCCCTGCCTTTAAACTTTTCTTCTACAAAAATGCAGTTTTCTAATAACCCTTATTTGGATAAAGAATCAGAATTAAGTAAATGCTTTGTGGAATACTGAAGGGCTCTGCTGTAATCTAAGGCTGATTTACCATAATCACAGGAAAAAATAAAAACGAACAAGAAAAGTCTGAGAGAGCATATAGAGTACCTAGAAACAGTTTAAAGTGGACTTTATTACAAGGGGATGACTAAATTATTGCATGAAAGAAATCAGAACTTGTTTGTTTGTTTGTTTGTTTTGAAATGAGGACATTCGTAAATCACATGGCTGAGATATGTGTATGGTTTAGCAAGGATTTGGAAAGTTTTTAGGTAAGCATAAAGCTTTTTGCTCCGATTTTTCAAGTAAGTCTAGGAAAGATGAGCTTTCAGCTGAAAGGTATTAATTACAGCTAAACTCTCCAGAGAACTCTATTAAAAAGCTACAGGCATAAAGGTTAAAATAAATTTCAAAAATTCGCAAAATTCTTTATTTAGCTTACACACACACACAGAAGCACTTTTAGCATAAATTAAGCTTTGAATTAATGACACCTAAAAAATCAATCATTTAGTGTGTCTTCCCCTGATTTTACATGATTACTTTGGGATTATGATTTTTTTAAGTATTTTTTCAGCATATGTTTACCTTTATTATGATTTGCCATCAACAACTCTTAGTTGCTAATGATGTAATATTAAACTAATAATGGAATAATGGAGATTAAAATTCCCAAACCCATACCCAAAAAGGTACAACTCAAAGCTTTGGTAATGTTCCAGAACTTTTTTAAACATAGAGATTTGTATGAAGAGCGGAGCAGAAAAAAACTTCCACTCATTTCCTTCTGCATTTACTGACAATGCAAATCTCCCTCACATGGTCTTTATAGAGCTTGAGATATTTAGAATATTCATTTTTTATTATTTATTTTAATTGGGTGATAATTGATTTACAATGTTGTATTGGTTTGTGCTGTACAACAATATGAATCAGCCATAAGTATACGTATACACCCTCCTTCTCAAACCTTCATCCCACCATACCCTGAATCCCATCCCTCTAGGCTGTTATAGAGCACTGGGTTGAACTCCCTGTGTTATACAACTTCCCAGTAGCTATCACTTTTACATATGATAATGTATATGTTGCATTGCTGCTTTCTGAAGTCATCCCACCCTCTCCTTCCTCCATTGTATCCACAATTCTAATCTCCATGCTTGCGTCTCTATTCCTGCCCTAAAAACACGTTCATCAGTACCTGCTTTAATATAAGATATTCGTATTTATCTTTCTGACATATTTCAACCTGTATAACAAGTTATTGGTTCATCAACTCAATTCAACAAACTCACATCCATTCATTTTTATGGATGAGTAATATTCCCTTGTGTGTGTGTGTGCATATATATGCACACACACACACGAGAGCTTCTTTATACATTCATCTGTTGATGGATATCTAGATTGCTTCCATATCCTGATTATTGCAAATAGTGTTAAAATGAACATTGGGGTCCATATCTCTTTTTCAATTATGGTATTCTCAGGGTATAGGCCCAGTAGTGGGATTTCTGGGTTCTATGTTAGTTTTATTCATATATATATATATATATATATATATATATATATATATATATATATATATATATTTTAAGGAATCTCCACACTGATCTCATTAGTGTTTGTATCAATTTGCATTCCCACCAATGGTGCAAGAGGGTTCTTATTCCTCTACATCCTCTCCAGCATTTATTATTTGTAGATTCTTGATGATGACCATTCTGACCAGTGTGAAGTGATACCTCATCATCACTAAGATTTGTAGTTCTCCAATAATGAGCAATGTTGAGCATCTTTTCATATATCAGTTGGTCTTCTTATTTTTTTTACGAAGAAATGTCTATCTAGATCCTCTGTCCATTTATTGATTGGGTTTTTTGTTTTTCTGATATTGACCTACATGATCTGCTTGTATAGTTTGGAGATTGATCCTTTGTCAGCTGCCTTGTTTACAATTATGTTCTCTCATTCTGAGGATTGCCTTTTCATCTTGTTCATAGTTTCTTTTACTGTGCAAACTTTTTAAGTTAATTAGGTCTCATTTATTTATTTTTGTTTTTATTTCCATTAATTTAGGACGTTGATCAAAGAGGATTTTGCTGTGATTTATGTCAAAGAATGTTTTGCCTATGTTTTCCTCTAGGTGCTTTATAATTTCTGGTCTTACCTTTAGGTCTCTAATACATTTTGAGTTTATTGTGTATGGTGTTAGAAAGTATTATAACTTACTTCTTTTATGTGTTGCTCTCCAGGTCTCCCAGCACCACTTAATGAAGAGGATATCTTTTCTCCATTTTATATTCTTGCTTTCTTTATTGAAGATAAGGTGCCCATAGGTGCATGAGTTTACCTCTGAACTTCCCATCTTGTTACAGTGATCTACATTTCTGCTTCTCTATGAGTAACATTCTATCATAATGCCTGTAGCTTTGTAATATAGTCTGAGGTCATAAATTTGCAATAGTGAGTTCATGATTTGAGCCAAAGTCAATTGTGGCTCAGATCATGAACTCATTACTGCAAAATTCAGAATTAAATTGAAGAAAATGGAGAAAACCACTAGACCAATCAGGTATGACCTAAATCAAATCCCTTATGATTATACAGTGGAAATGACAAATAGATTCAAGGGATAAGATCTGATTGATAGAGTGCCTGAAGAACTAGAAGCAGAATTTCATAACATTGCACAGAACACCATGATCAAAATGATCCCCAAGAAAAAGAAAAGGAAAAAAACAAAATGATTGGCTGAGGAGGACTTACAAAAAGGTGAGAAAAGAAGAGAAGCTAAAGGCAAAGGAGAAAAAGGAAAGATATAAGCATCTGAATCAGTCAGTCTGTTCAGTCACTCAGTCGTGTCCGACTCTGCATCCCCATGAACTGCAGCACGCCAGGCCTCCCTGTCCATCACCAACTCCCAGAGTCCACCCAAACCGATGTCCATTGAGTCAGCGATGCCATCCAACCATTTCATCCTCTGCCATCCCCTTCTGCTCCTGCCCACAATCTTTCCCAGCATCAGGGTCTTTTCAAATGAGTCAGCTCATCGCATCAGGTGGCCAAAGTATTGAAGTTTCAGCTTCAACATCAGTCCTTCCAATGAACACTCAGGACTGACCTTTAGGATGTACTGGTTGGATCTCCTTGCAGTCCAAGACACTCTCAAGAGTCTTCTCCAAAACCACAGTTCAAAAACATCAATTATTCAGCACTGAGCTTTCTTTATAGTCCAACTCTCACATCCATACATGACCACTGGAAAAACATAGCTTTGACCAGATGGACCTTTGCTGACAAAGTAATGTCTCTGCTTTTTAATATTCTGTCTAGGTTGGTCATAACTTTCCTTCCAAGGAGTAAGTGTCTTTTAATATCATGGCTGCAATCACCTTCTGCAGTGAATTTGGAGCCTCAAAAAATAAAGTTTGACACTGTTTCCCCATTTATTTGCCATGAAGTGATGGGACCAGATGCCATGATCTTAGTTTTCTGAATGTTGAGCTTTAAGCCAACTTTTTCACTCTCTTCTTTCACTTTCATCAAGAGGCTTTTTAGTTCTTCTTCACTTTCTGCCATAAGGATGGTGTCATCTGCATATCTGAGGTTATTGATATTTCTCCCAGCAATCTTGATTCCAGCTTGTGCTTCCTCCAGCCCAGCATTTCTCATGATGTACTATGCATATAAGTTAAATAGGCAGAGTGACAATGTACAGCCTTGACACATTCCTTTTCCTATTTGGAACCAGTCTGTTTTTCCATGTCCAGTTCCAACTATTGCTCCCTGACCTGCATACAGGTTTCTCAAGTGGTAGGTCAGGTGGTCTGGTATTCCCATCTCTTTCAGAATTTTCCTACAGTTTATTATGATCCGCACAATCAAAGGCTTTGGCATAGTCAATAAAGCAGAAATAGATGTGTGGGATTTTTTTTTATTGTTTTTTGTTTGTTTGTTTGTTTGTTTTCTGGAACTCTCTTGCTTTTTCGATGATCCAGAGGATGTTGGAAATTTGACCTCTGGTTCCTCTGCCTTTTCTAAAACAAGCTTGAACATCTGGAAGTTCACAGTTCACGTATGGCTGAAGCCTGGCTTGGAGAATTTTAAGCACTAATTTAATAGCGTGTGAGATGAGTGCAATTGTGTGGTAGTTTGAGCATTCTTTGGCATTGCCTTTCTTTGGGGTTGGGATGAAAACTGACCTTTTCCAGTCCCGTGGCCACTGCTGCATTTTCCAAATTTGCTGGCATATTGAATGCAGCACTTTCTTTTTTTCTTTTTTTCACATTCACAGCAACATCTTTTAGGATTTGAAATAGCTCAACTGTAATTCCATCACCTCCGCTAATTTTGTTCATAGTGATGCTTCCGAAGGCCCACTTGACTTCGCATTCCAAGATGTCTGGCTCTAGGTGAGTGATCACACCATCATGGTTATCTGGGTCCTTAATATCTTCTTTGTATAGTTCTTCTGTGTGTTCTTGACACCTCCTCTTAATATATTCAGTTTCTGTTAGGTCCATACTATTTCTGTCCTTCATTGTGCCCATCTTTGCATGAGGTGTCCCTTTAGTATCTCTAATTTCCTTTTGTATTCTATTATTTTTCTCTATTTCTTTGCACTGATAACTGAGGAAGGCTTTCTTACCTCTCCTTGCTATTCTTTGGAACTGTGTATAAATGGATATATATTTCCTTTTCTCCTTTGTTTTCACGTCTCTTCTTTTCACATCTACTTGTAAGGCCTCCTCAGACAACCATTTTGTTGTTTTGCATTTCTTTATCTTGGGGATCGTCTTTCTCCCTGTCTCCTGTACAATGTCATGAACCTCCATCCATAGTTCATCAAGCACTCTGTCTATCACATCTAGTCCCTTAAATCTGTTTCACACTTCCAATGTATAAATGTAAGAGATTTGATTTAGGTCATACCTGAATGGTCTGGTGGTTTTCCCTACTTTCTTCAATTTAAGTCTGAATTTGGCAATAAGGAATTCATGATCTGAGCCACAGTCAGCTTCCTGTCTTGCTTTTGCTGACTGTATAGAGCTTCTCCACCTTTGGCTGCAAAGAATATAATCAGTCTGATTTCAGTGTTGACCATCTGATGAAATCTATGTGTAGAGTCTTCTCTTGTGTTGTTGGAAGAGGGTGTTTGCTATACCAGTTCATTTTCTTGGCAGAACTCTATTAGCCTTTGCCCTGCTTCATTCTGTACTCCAAGGACAAATTTGCCTTTTACTCCAAGTGTTTCTTACATTTCTAATTTTGCATTCCAATCACCTAAAATGAAAAGGACTTTTTTTTTTTTTGTATGTTAATTCGAGAAGGTCTTGTAGGTTTTCATGGAACCATTCAACTTCAGGTTCTTCAGCATTACTAATCAAGGTGTAGACTTGAATTACCATGATACTGAATGGTTTGCCTTGGAAATGAACAGAGATCATTCTTTCATTTTTGAGATTGCATCCAAGTACTGCATTTCAGACTGTTTTGTTTGCTATGATGGCTATTCAATTTCTTCTAAGGGATTACTACCCACAGTAGTATATATAATGGTCTTCTGAGTTGAATTCACCCATTCCAGTCCATTTTAGTTTGCTGATTCCTAAAATGTCGATGTTCACCCTTGCCATCTCCTGTTTGACCACTTCCAATTTGCCTTGATTCATGGACCCAATATTCCAGGTTCCTAGGCAATATTGCTTTTTACAGCATCGGACCTTACTTCCATCATCAGTCACATCCACAACCCGGTGTTGTTTTTGCTTTGGATCCATCTCTTCATTGTTTCTGGAGTTATTTCTCCACTGATCTCCAGTAGCATATTGGACACGTACCAACCTGGGAAGTTCATCTTTTAGTGTCCTGTCTGTTTGCTTTTTCATACTGTTCATGGGGTTCTCAAGGCAAGAACACTGAAGTAATTTGCCATTCCCAAAGAAAGGCAATGCCAGAGAATACTCAAATTACTGCACAACTTCATTCATCTCACTCACTAGTAAAGTAATGCTCAAAATTCTCCAAGCCAGGCTTCAACAGTACGTGAACTGTGAACATCCAGATGTCCAAGCTGGTTTTAGAAAAGGTAGAGGAACCAGAGATCAAATTGCCAACATCTGTTGTATCATTGAAAAAGCAAGAGAGTTCCAGAAAAAAACATCTATTTCCGCTGTATTGACTATGCCAAAGCCTTTGACTGTATGGATCACCACAACTTGTGAAAAATTTTGAAAGAGATGGGAATACCAGACAACCTGAGCTGCCTCTTGAGAAATCTTTCTGCAGGGCAGGAAGCAACAGTTGTAAGTGGATATGGAACAACAGACTGCTTCCTAACTGGACAAGGAGTACATCAAGGCTGTATATTGTAACTCTGCTTATTTAACTTATTTTCAGAGTACATCATGAGAAATGCTGGGCTGGATGAAGCACAAGCTGGAATCACGATTGTCAGGAGAAATATCAATAACCTCAGATATGCAGATGATACCACCCTTATGGCAAAAAGTGAAGAACGAAAGAGCCTCTTGATGAAAGTGAAAGAGGAGAGTGAAAAAGTTGTCTTAAAGGTTAACATTCATAAAACTAAGATCATGGCATCTGGTCCCATCACTTCATGGCAAATAGATGAGGAAACAGTGTAAGCAGTGGAAGACTTTATTTTGGGGGGGGCTCCAAAATTACTACTGATGGTGACTGCAGCCATGAAATTAAAAGAGGTTTGCTCCTTAGAAGAAAAGTTATGACCAACCTAGACAGCATATTAAAAAGCAGAGACATTAAAAACCAGCCAAGATAGGTCTGTCTAGTCAAGGCTATGGTTTTTCCAGTATTCATGTATGGATGCGAGAGTTGGACTATAAAGAAAGCTGAGTGTCAAAGAATTGATGCTTTTGCACTGTGATGTTGGAAAAGACTCTTGAGAGTCCCTTGGCCTGCAAGAAGATCCAACCAGTCCATCCTAAAGGAAATCAACCCTGAATATTACTGGAAGGACTGATGTTGAAACTGAAACTCCGATTCTTTGGCCACCTGATGTGAAGAACTGACTCATTCGAAAAGACCCTGATAGTGAGAAAGATAAGGCAGGAGGAGAAGCGGACAACAGGGGATGAGATGGTCGGATAGCATCACCAACTCAATGGACATGAGTTTGAGTAAACTCCAGGAGTTAGTGATGCACAGGGAAGCCTGGCGTGCTGCAGTCCATGGTGTCACAGAGTCAGACAAGACTTAGCAACTGAACTGAACTGAAGTTGTACTAGTAGTAAAGAACTCACCTGCTAATGAAGGAGACATGAGAGACGTGGAATGCCAACCCACTCCAATGTCCTTGCCTGGAGAATCCCATGGAAAGAAGAGCCTAGAAGGCTATAGTCCACGGGGTTGCATAGAGTCACATACGACTGAAGCAACTTAGCACGCACATTCCATTTTTCTCCTCTATCAGACTTACCTCACTCAGTAGGAGAATCTCTAGGTCTACCCTTTTTGCTCCAAATGGTGCTATTATGTTCTTTATTATGGCTAAATAATATTTAACTACATGGATGTACAACCTCATTTTATCTATTCCTTTTTTGACGAACATTTATGTTGCTTCTATATTTTGGCTATTGTGAATAGTGCTGCAATGAACATTGCAGTACATATATCTTTTCAAATAATGTTTTTCTCCAGATATATCCTTAGGAATGGAATTACTGGATCATATTGTCCATTGTCTAAGGAGCCTTCATTCTGATCTCCATAGTGGCTGGACCAGTTTGCATTTCCATCTATAGTGTAAGAGGATTCCCTGTTCCCCACACCCCTCCAGTGTTTATTGTCTGTAGATTTTTTGATAATGTTTATTCAGCTCTGTGTGAGGTGGAGTCTCATGGTAGATTTGATCTGCATTTCTTTAACAATTAGTAATGTTGAGCATCTTTTCATGTGTTTGTTGTTTATCTGAATGTTTTCTTTGGGAAATGTCTATTTAGATCTTCTTCCCATTTTTTGGTTCAGTTGTATGCTTTTCTGATATTGAGCTGCATGTATATTCTAGAAATTAACCCTTTGTCAGTCACTTCATTTGCAAACATTTTCTCCCATCTTGAGGACTTTATTTTGGCTCTATGTATGATTTCCTTTGCTGCACAAAAACTTTTATATTTGATTAAGTCTCATTTGTTTATTTTTGTTTTATTTTCATTACTTTAGAAAGGGGATTGATAAAGATATTACTGCAATTTATGTCAAAGAGTGTCTTCCATATGTTTTTCTCTAAAAGTTTTATGTTATTTGGCCTTATATTTAGGTTTTTAATCCATTTTGAATTTATTTTATGTATGGTGTTGGGGTTTCATTCTTTTACATGTAGATATTCAGTTTTCCAAGCAGCACTTATTAAAGAGACTGCTTTTTTCTCCATTATGTACTCTTGCTTCCTTTGCCATAGATTAGGTGACCACAAGTGCATGCAACAATTTCTGAACTTTCTATCTTGGTCCACTGAGGTATATTTCTGTTTCTGTGTTGCGAGTGACTTCTTCAGAAATACAAAGTTTTAGGATAATTTTGCAAAAGCAATTTACATGTCCTAGTATTTTAACATATACCTACTCTATGATAGACATGCCACTCTAAGGCATTTATCCAAGAAAAGTTAAAATATACATCTATAAAATGACAGAAATATTATTTGTAACTTCACTGATAGGGCTTCACAGTGAAACTGTCTAGCTCCGCAATGAAAATTTGCCCATTTAACCAGAAAATAGATTAACTAACTATTAGAGGCATAGTCAAATATGTATTACTATACTGCACCAAATCAATTTACCAAGTAAAACATGCATAAGTAATGAATCTCAATACATATTGAGGGAAAGAAGCCAGATATGAAGGATACATTCTCTATCATTCCATACAGATGGAATTTAAGAACAAGTGAAATTAAGCTATAGTGCTACAAACTAGAATCTTGATAATGTTTGGAGTGGGAGGTGATTTATTTAAAGTCACACAAGGGAATTAGTCAGAGTGATTGCATTATTTTATATCTTAATTGAAATGATGGTTACACGGGGATAAACAATGAGTTTTATGACTCATCAAAACTGTGTTTAAATTGTGCCAATAAATTTTTTTTTCCTGTGCCTATGCAACTCTTTTCTTTATTTAACAATTTAAAAGTGTAGAGTTTCAGAAATCACATCTTATTGCTTTCTATCTCTTGATTTAAAAGGTTTAAGCAATATAGAAATGTATCATTCTTGGGTTTGCTTGACTTTTCTTATGTTTTAAATACTAATTATCTTTGATTACATAGGTCCAGTTAGTCTATCTTTTTGTCTGTGGCACAATAGTTTGAAGTCTTTCATTTTGTGCCATATATGGATATCATTCTATGTGAATTACCTCCACTATACTCAAGGATTTCCATTATATTAGTAATTTGCTCTAGTGTCTAACAGTTCCTATCCAACCCTTAATATGAAGCTTTTTTAGGAAAAGTCATTAACACCTTCTACTGTTTGCTCAGAGTTGATCAGTTCCTGAGGTACTTATACCTCACAAGCATAAAATAAAACATTCAGCCAGAGCTCCATTATTTGTTGATGTCTCAAAATAGTCTTTCAGTCATTGGTCTCATAGTCAATGTGCCTAGAAAAAGCCCCTGTAGCATTGTAATTTCCATTTCTCTTTTACCTGGCATGTTTTTGCCTCCTCATCACACTATGTACAGTTATTTTTTTACCATGTCCTATATGGTATTTCCTGGAAAAAAAAAAAAAAAAAGACTTACTTTTTACAAATTGTTAGCAGGTCACAGACTTCTTTACTTTAGTAAAGAAATGTCTGTTGAATGCCCACTCTGTCCAATATAATTCCAGCAAATGAGAAACAAAAGTAATTTGCCTTAAAAGTGCAGTTTTCTCCTGACTCTTGCTACCTTGGCTTTTACTACCTTGAGAACTCTGTCTAACATTTCAGCTCTCTTCCTTTTCCCCCAGTTTGTGTGTGTGTGTGTGAAGTAATTGACATATATCATATAAGTTTAAGGTGTGCAGCATGATGGTTTGATTTATCTATATTGTGAAATAAGTATAATAGGTTTACTTTACATCCATCATCTCATACAGTTAAAAATAAAACAATATTCTCCTTATGGTGAGAACTCAGCCTCTCCTCTCTTATACTATCCCCTTATTTTAATCTTTCATAATAATAAACTAATACCTTGACCTTCATGGTGAGCATATGTGCTTAACTTTGGTTGCCCAACTCATCCTTCACAGGGCCCAAAACAAACAAATCTGCCAAGATGTTCAATATCTGACAGCAAAACCATTTCTAGCTATCTTCTATTTACTCAAACATTCTTCAACTCTCTCCTTTCACAGAGAAGCTTCTCTAAATATTATATATTGCTTTTCTTATATAATCAAAAGTAGCTTCCTGAGACATTCTTTATCACATTATAAAAAATTAATTTATTTTATAGCATTGCAGCTTTTAATATGCTTCTATATACAAAAATGCATTCCCTTGCTAGTTTATGAACCACCTTTTTTTTTTTGCCCATCTTGTTCACTAGAATACTGTGTAGGCAGAAAATGGGGACTAAGTAAATATTAAATAAACTTTAAAAATTTAGTGTCATTGCACAAACATTATTTAAAGAAACAAGAGACTTATCTTTCTGATTTTCAGTTTCTTAAAATGTTAAATGGGAATAATAAAAATAACTGCTCAGGTCAGTTCAGTCACTCAGCTGTGTCTGACTCTTTGTGATCCCATGGACTGAAGCACGTCAGGCCTCCCTGTCCATCACCAACCCCCGGAGCCTACTCAAACTCATGTCCTTAGAGTTGGTGATGCCATACAACCACCTCATCTTCTGTCATCCCCTTCTCCTCCTGCCTTCAGTCTTTCCCAGTATCAGGGTCTTTTCCAATGAGTAAGTCCATCGCATCAGTTAGCCAGACTATTGGAGTTTCAGTTTCAGCATCAGTCCTTCCAATGAATATTCAGGACTGATTTCCTTTAGGATAGACTGGTTGGATCTCCTTGCTGTCCAAGGGACTCTCAAGAGTCTTCTCCAATACCGCCGTTCAGAAGCATCAATTCTTTGGCGCTCAACTTTCTTTATATAAAGTCCAACTCTCACATTCATACATGACTACGGGAAAAACCATAGCTTTGACTAGACGGACATTTGTTGGCAAAGTAATGTCTCTGCTTTTTAATATGCTGTCTAGGTTGGTCATAGCTTTTCTTCCAAGGAACAAGCATATTTTAATTTCATGTCTGCAGTCACCATCTGTAGTGATTTTGGAACCACACCAAAATAAAGTCTCTCACTGTTTCCATTGTTTCCCCATCTATTTGCCATGAAGTGATAGGACCAGATGCCATGATCTTAGATTTCTAAATGTTGAGTTTCAGGCCAACATTTTTACTCTCTTCTTTCACTTTCATCAAGAAAATCTTTAGTTCTTCTTCACTTTCTGCCACAAGGATGGTGTCATCTGCATATCTAAGGTTATTGATATTTCTCCTGGCACTCTTGATTCCAACTTGTGCTTTATCCAATCTGGCATTTTGCAAGATGTACTCTGCATATAAGTTAAATAAGCAGGGTGACGATATACAGTCCTGATACACTCCTTTCCCAATTTGGAACCAGTCTGTTGTTCCACGTCCAGTTCTAACTGTTGCTTCTTGACCTGCATACAGATTTATTAGAAGGCAGGTCAAAAATAACTGTACATAGAGGAATTCCTGTTCCATTACATACAGGAAATAAAACTTGGGAAAGTGAACTTGAAGTTACTTTCCTGGCCACATTTGAAGGGAATATAAATTCAGGTGTTAACCTGAAGTTGATACAAGGCAATTGCAAATAAGAAAACATAAAAATAGTAATACTGTCTAAATATTCCTTTACACTACACTGGTAAAAGAATAAAATAAAATAAAATTCCAAACATCATAGAATTTCACTAAGGTCTGGTACTCAAGTCCTGAGGCAACATCAAAAGTTGGATAAATGTAGAAACCTGTTGAGTTTCTAGTTTTCAAGTTATAACTAAACAGCCTACATCTAGCACAACTTTCCCCATCTGACCATGTGAGGCTATGTCAAGGGTGGGGACAGTTGAGGTCTTTTGATGCAAGGGATGACAGACAGAGGTCTTCAGATGTGAACAAAGGAAGAATATGATTTTAAAAATAAATAACTTTAAATAAAAGGATTCTAGTGATTAATCATTGCAAATACACTTTCATCTTCCTCTTTTTTATACTATGTGGCTCTTTAAGCATATTCATATTACTCCTTACAGCATTCCACTCAAGAAGGGCTTGGGTCTTAAAATGATTCTTTGTCTTAATATCAATGTCTCATTACTCAGCATCAGGAAACTCTAGGAGAAAATAACCTAATATATTACCTCTTTTCTACGTCCCTGGTGGTGAAATGTATCTGTTAACTTGCAAATCAATTATAAAATTTCAGATGATAAAAAGAAACATATATGAATGAAATTAGTAGAAAGGGAAACACAGTTATAACAATAACAATGTCAGATTATACTTAGCTTATTATCAATATTAATATTACAATACTACAAACAATGACTAAAGCTGTGATTTAATGGGTAGTATATACACCATATATATTTAATTATATAAATATTTATAAATTTATACTATGTATAAATATGTATATTTATATTTCAAACATCTATAAGTTTCCAGTTTGTGGAACATGCAGGCCCATTCCATTTTATAGATAATGACATTGAAGTTCAGAGTCTAAGTCACAAATTTAAAATTCCATACCTTACAAAGTACATGTTGAGGTTGAAGCAGAGGTCCAAAGTCTATATTAAATGAAAGTGAAAATTTATCTGCCCATATGTTTCCATCAGTTGTGTAATGGATACATTGCATCTGGACAACAAAATATTGGTTTAACAATGTCACTATCAATACTGCACTGATGATTCAGATGAAAAGTAAGGCTTTATTCTAAACACAAATATGCACTCCCATTTGAAAAAGTAGCTCTTTCAGTAATGTAGAATGTCTAGGGACTGTTCCCTTGAGGTGAATTCCTTATTCCATATTGATCTAGGCATAAGTGAAGTGAAGTGAAATTTGCTTAGTCATGTCTGACTCTTTGCGACCCCATGGCCTCTACAGTCCATGGAATTCTCTAGGCCAGAATACTGGAGTGGGTAGCCTTTCCCTTCTCCAGGGGATCTTCTCAACCCAGGGATTGAATTCAGGTCTCCCGCATTGCAGATGGATTATTTACTAGCTGAGCCACAAGGGAAGCCCAAACTATGCAAAAGTCCACACAAAATTTGTATCTAGGTAAATAACTTTTTTTTTTTTCAAAAGCAGTATTTCTCTCGAGTAATCCTCCACTGGTAGAGTATTCAGTTTTTGGAAAACATTATAAAGAGGTTAATGACGTTAGTCATTCTGCATCATAAAGTTCTTATGATCTATTCAGGAAATAGAAGTATTTAATGAGTTCAGTTTCCTCAAAGATAAAAGTATGTTAAGGTATCCAAGATGATTAAGTATGCATTGTGCAGCACTAATCATAATGGCTTAATTAGATGCTAATGTGGATTTTATGTTCATTAGAATTTAATAGTAACTGAAAACTTAAGTGTTCAGTTAGTCTGTATTTTCCAACGTCATAGTTCTGGTGAGGCGATATTCCCTTCATATCCAGAACTTGGTGAGAAAGTTGGCGTCAGTGTAAATTATATCCAAAAGAGAAAATTCCCATTTCTCAAGTCTACATTTATGCCAAGTGATAGCAGGTGGCAAAGTCAGACAGGGCATGAATAACATACTCTCTATTTATGACCAGTCCTATTTATGACCAGAAAGTTTCAGCTGCCATCTGGCATAATTTTTTGAGGGTGTTGAAAGGTCACTGTGACCAAAATGCTGATTTAATGTTATTTTGTGATTTGGAGTCAGGTAACATTTATTGAGCTATAACCGTATATCAGGTGCTCTTTCAGGGGCTTTCACATATGCTATCTTAAAAAAAAAAAAAAAATCCTAACACAAATCCTACTTTTACCTTTGTTTACTAGATCAACAAACTAAGACTTAGAAGGTAAGAATTTGCTAAACTTAATACCTAGACAATGTGTAGGCAAGCTAAGATTTAGATACAACTCCTCTAATTCCAGGCATAATATATGTATTTCTCACTGACATTCTCACTATTTATAGGTCTTCTAGAGACAAGTGCATTTTAACTAGTTTCCCTTACACTGATACCTAAAAAGGGGAACAGCTTGAAGTTGGGTTCTTGTACTCAAAAATATGCTTGTAGGATTCATCTCTGCTCTATCAGTAGCTTGTTCATTTGCATTTCAGTATACTATATCCGAATCAGGGCACTCTTGTCTGTCTCTTGTGGTAGCTGCTCCCCTTTTGGGGCTTCCCTTGTGTTTCAGTAGTAAAGTATCCACCTACAATGCAGGAGACCTGGGCTTGATACCTGAGTTGGGAAGATCCCCTGGAGAAGGGAAAGGTTACTCACTCCAATATTCTGGCCTAAAGAATTCCATGGACAGTATAGTTCATGGGGTCGCAAATAGTCAGACATGACTGAGTGACTTTCACTTCACTTCAAGGGCACTAGTGGTAAAGAATCTTCCTGCCAATGAGACGAAAGATATGCGAGTTCAGTCCCTTAGATGGGGAAGATACCCCGGAGTAGGAAATGGCAATCCACTTTAGAATTCTTGCCCAGAAAATTTCATGGGCAGAGAAAACTGGCAGGCTACAGTCCGAGGGTTCACAAAGAGTCAGACATGACTGAGCATGCACACATGATACTTTATTACCAAATTATTTATCTATTATTTCTAAACGATGTGATTAGATCTGATAAATTTTCATACAAATTTCAGCAGAGCAGGTTTTCTTTTAAGAAAATGAAAAAAATACTTATAAAATGTATTTGAAATCCCAAATGACTAAGAATGGCCAAAGCAAATTTGAAATAGAATACCGTTAGAGAAGCATCACCTAATAGCATTAGGATAACATCACCAACTCAATGGACATGAATTTGAGCAAACAGTGAAAGACTTTATTTTGGGCGGCTCCAAAATCATTAAAGATGGTGACTGCAGCCATGAAATTAAAAGAAACTTGCTCCTTGGAAGAAAAGCTATGACCAATGTAGACAGCATATTAAAAAGCAGAGACGTTACTTTACTGGCAAAGGTCCGTCTAGTCAAAGCTTTGGTTTTGCCAATAGTCATGTATGGATGTGAGAGTTGGACTATAAAGAAAGCTGAGTGCTGAAGAATTGATGCTTTTGAACTGTGGTGTTGGAGAAGACGCCTGAGAGTCCCTTGGACTGCAAGACGATCCAACCAGTCCATCCTAAAGAAAATCAGTCCTGAATATTCATTGGAAGTACTGATGCTGAAGCTGGAACTTCCAATACTTTGGCCACCTGATGTGAAGGACTGACACATTGGAAAAGACCCTAATGCTGGGAAAGATTGAGGGCAGGAGGAGAAGGGGCCAACAGAGGATGAGATGGTTGGATGGATGGCATCACCGATGCAATGGGCTTGAGTTTGTGTAGGCCCTGGGAGGTGATGATGGACAGGGAAGCCTGGTGTGCTGCTATGGGGTCTATGGGACCCCAAAGAGTTGGACATGACTTAGCGACTGAAAAACAACAACAAAAGCAAATGAAATGCCAAACATTAAGAATGGCCGAAGTGATTTTGAAATAGAATACTATTAGACGAGAAACTACTTTATTTTAAGATATGCCACAAAAGTCACAGCACATAAGGTATTTAATGAAAGTGGAGATTTTTGATGTAACAGAACTGGGAATTGAGAAATAGATTGACTTGTACTTGATCATGGTTTTCAGCAAAAGAGCCAATGAAATTCAATGAAGGAATGAATGTTTTCTCCACAAATGGTGTAGCAATAAGTGGAAGATCATGATTTTAACTCTTGTAATGGATGTGCAATATAATTTCACTGGGATTGTAATGTGTATTTATGTGATGACTAACATTGATCATCTTTTCAGATACTTTTTGCTCTTTGTATATCTTCCTTTGTGTAATTTCTGTTTAATTTTTCTGCCTATTTTTATATTATGCAGTGCATGTTCAGTTGTGTCCAACTCTTTGTGTTTCCCAAACAACAATATTTTAGTGGGTTGCCATTTCCTTTTCCAGAGGATCTTCATGACCCAAGGATTGAACATGCATCTCTTGCGTCTCCTGCGTTAGCAGGTGAATTTTTACCACTGTGGCACCTGCCATCTTATAATTTTACTTAGTGTAGATCTGTACTATGCAACTAAATACTCATAGACCACAGCATATTTATCGATCAGAGATGCTAGCAATAAACCTCTGATAGTTGTAGAGGAGAGTGGTTGTTAAGTTTTCTAAAGATAAGGCAAACATGCCTTATTTTTCATACAAGTATACATATGGGAATTAATGTATGCCTGAACATAGGTGTACAAAAAAGTCTTTCTAATAATTTTATGAAATAGCAAATGACTTTTTAATTAAATTTTTACTATTAAATGAAAGTCAAATTATCTTGTCTGAAACTATGTCTTTGCGCTTACACCTATAAACTACAAATAAAGTTCTACGTCTATAACGATGTGTGTGTGTGTGTGTGTTCGTGTTCAGTCATCCAGTTGTGTCCAGTTCTTTGTGATCCAATGGACTGCAGCACACCAGGCATTCCTGTCCTTCACCATTTCCCGAAATTTTTCAACTTCATGTCCATTGCTTCAGTGATACCATCCGGCCATCTCATCACCTGATGCCCTCTTCTCCTTCTGCTCTCGATCTTTCCCAGCATCAGGGACTTTTCCGGTGAGTAGGCTGTTCGAATCAGAAGACCAAAATACTGGAGCTTCATCTTCAGCATCAGCCCTTCCAATGAATATTCAGAGTTGATTTCCCTTAAGATTGACTGATTTCATCTCCTTACTCTCCAAGGGACTCTCAGGAGTCTTTTCCAGCACCGCAGTTCAAAGGTATCAATTTTTTGGTGCTCTGCCTTCATTACAGTCCAGCTCTCACAACTGTATGTGACCACTGGGAAGACCATAGCCTTGACTATATGGATGTTTGTTGGCAGAGTAATGCCTCTGATTTTCAACACACTGTCCAGGTTTGTCATAGCTTTCCTGCCAAGAATCAATTATCTTCTGATTTTATGGCTGCAGTCACCATCTGCACTGATTTTGGAACCCATAAAGAGGAAATCTGTCACTACTTCCACCTCTTCCCCTTCTATTTGCCATGAAGTGATGGGGCCATATGCGATGATCTTAGTTTATTTTATTATTATTATTATTATTTTAATATTTAGTTTTAAGCTGCCTCTTCCACTCTCCTTTTCCCTCATCAAGAGGCTCCTTAGTTCCCCTTCACTTTCTGGCATTAGAGTTGTATCATCTGCAAATATGAGTTTGCTGGTGACAGTAGACAACCCTATCATACTCCTTTCTCAGTCCTGAACCAGTCAATTGTTCCTTACAGAGTTCTAGTTGTTTTTTGTTTACCTGCATACATGTTTCTCAGGAGACAGGTAAGATGATCTGGTATTCCCATCTCTTGAAGAGTTTTCCACAGTTTGTTATGATCCACACAGTCAATGAAACAGAGGGAGACTTTTTTTTTTAATTCCCTTGCTTTCTCTATGATGCAGCAAATATTGGCAATTTGATCTCGGGTTCCTCTGCTTTTTCTAAACCCAATTTGGACATCTAGAAGTTCTTGGTTGGCATAATGGTGAAGCCTAGCATGCAAAATTTTAAGCCTGACATTACCAGCATGGGAGATGAGCACAGTTGTTCACTCGTATGAACATTCTTTAGTACTGCCCTTCTTGGGAATTGGAACAAGGATTGACCTTTTCCTTTCCTGTGACCACTGCTGGATCTTCCAGATTTGCTGACATAATGACTGCAACAAGTTGATGGCATCATCCTTTAGGGTTTTGAGTATCTCTACTGAAATTACATCACATCCACTAGCTTTATAAGCAGTAGTGCTTCCTGAGGTCCACTTGACTTCACACTCCAGAATGTCTGGCTCTAGGTGACTGACCACGCCATCGTACTAATTCAGTTCTTTAAGATCTTTTTAGTACAGTTCCATTGTTTTATTTTTCCATTTCTTCTTGACCTCTTCAGCATCTACTATGTCTCTCCTATTTTTGTCCTTTATTGTGCCCATCTTTGGGTCAAATATTCCCTTGATATTTCCAATTTTCTTCCTTTTTTCTTAATTAATTATTATTATTTTTTAATTAATGATAATTGCTTTACAGAATTTTTCTGTTTTCTGTCAAACCTCATCCTGAATCAGCCTTAGGTATACATATGTCCCCTCCCTTTTGAACTTTGCTCCCATCTCCCTCCTCATCCCACACCTCTAGGTTGATATATAGCCCCTGTTTGAGTTTCTTAGCCATATAGCAAGTTCCTGTTGGCTATCTATTTACACATGGTAATGTAAGTTTCCATATTACTCTTTCCATACATCTCAGCCTCTCTTCCTCTCTCCCCATGCCCGTAAGTCTATTCTCTATGTCTGTTTCTCCATTGCTGCCCTGTAAGTAAATTTTTCAGTACCATTTTTCTAGATTCCATGTATATGCATTAGAATACGCTATTTCTCTTTCTCTTTCTGACTTATTTCAGTCTCTATAATAGGTTCTAGGTTCATCCATCTCATTAGAACTGACTCAAAGGCGCCCTTTTAATGGCTGATTAATATTCCGCTGTGTATATGTACCACAACTTCTTTATCCATTCATCTGAAGATGGACATCTAGGTTGCTTCCATGTTCTAGCTATTGTAAATAATGCTGAAATGAACAATGGGATACATGTGTCTTTTTCAATTTTGGTTTTCTCAATATACATGCCTAGGAGTGGGATTGCTGTGTCATATGGTGGCTTTATTCTTAGTTTTTTAGGGAATCTTCATACCATCTTCCATTGTGACTGTATCAGTTTACATTTCCACACCCTCTCCAACATTTATTGTTTGTAGACATTTTGATAATGACCATTCTGACTGGTGTGAGGTGATATCCCATTGTAGTTTTTATTTGCATTTCTTTAATCATGAGTAATGTTGAGCATCTTTTAATGTGTTTGTCAGCCATCTGTATATCTTCTTTGGAGAAATGTCTGTTTAGGTATTTTTCCCCCTTTTTGATTGGGTTGTTTGTTTTTCTGGCATTGAGTTGCATGAGTTCCTTGTATATTTTGAAAGTTAATCCTTTGTCAGTTGTTTCATTTGCTATTATTTTCTCCCATTCTGAGGATTGTCTTTTCACCTTGCTTATAGTTTCCTTTGCTGTGCAAAAGCTTTTATGTTTAAACAGGTCACACTTGTTTACTTTGGTTTTTATTTCCATTATTATAGGAGGTGGGTTATAGAGGATTTTGCTTTGATTTATGTCATTGAATGTTCTGCCTATGTTTTCCTCTAAGAGTTTCATAGTTTCTGGTGTTACATTTAGGTCTTTAATCCATTTTAAGTTTATGTTTGTGTATGGTGTTATGGATTGTTCTAATTTCTCTCTCTCTTTTTTTTTTTAATGCAGCTGTTCAGTTTTCTAAGCACTATTTGTTGAAGAGGCCGTCTTTGGGCCATTGTATATTCTTGCTTCCTTTGGCATATATAAGGTAGCCATAGGTGCATGGATTTATTTTGGGGCTTTCTATCTTATTCTACTGGTCTATATTTCTGTTTTTGTGCCAATACCATACTGTCTTGATGGCTGAAGCTTTGTAGTATAATCTGAAGTCAGGAAGGATGATTCCTATAGCTCCAGTTTTCTTTCTCAGGACTGATTTGGCTTTTCGGGGTCTTTGGTGTTTCCATATGAATTCTGATTTTTTTTTTTTGGTTGTTCTAGTTCTGTGAAAAATGTCATTAGTGATTTCATAGGGATCACATTGAATCTGCAGAATCCATTTGGTAGTATAGTAATTTTCACAATATTGATTCTTCCTTACTCAGGAACATGGAATATCTCTCTATCTGTTTATGTCATCTCTGATTTGTTTCATCAGCGTCTTATAATTTTCTGTGCACAGTTCTTTTGGCTCCTTAGGTAGGTTTATTCCTAGATATTTAATTTTTGTTGTTGTTGCAATGATGAGTGGGATTGATTCCTTAATTTTTCTCTCTGATTTTTCTTTGTTAGTGTATAGAAATTCAAGTGATTTCTATATATTGATTTTGTATTCTACAACTTTGCTATACTCACTGATTAGCTCTAGTAATTTTCTGATACTATCTCTAGGGTTTTCTACATAGAGTGTCATGTCATCTGCAAACAAGAGTTTTACTTCTTCTTTTCCAATCTGGATTATTTTATTTATTTTACTTCTCTGATTGCTGTAGCTAGGACTTCCAGAACTATGTTGAATAATAGTGGGGAAAGTAGGCACCCTTGTCTTGTTCCTGACCTTAAGGAGAACGCTTTCACTTTTTCACCATTGAGGATAATGTTTGCTGTAGGTTTATCATATATGGCCTTTAATATGTTAAGGTAGGTTCCTTCTATGCCCATTTTTTGAAGAGTTTTAATCATAAATGTGTGCTGAATTTTGTCAAAGGTTTTTTTCTGCATCTATCGAGATTATGATATAGTTTTTGTCTTTTAATTTGTTAATACGGTGAATCACATTGATTGATTTATGTATATTGAAGAATGCTTGCATCCCTGGAATAAACAAAACTCAGTCATGGTATATGAGATTTTTGATGTGCTGCCGAATTCTTTTTGCTAAAACTGGGGTTGATGACTTTTGCATCCATGTTCTTCAGTGATATTGGCCTGTAGTTTCTTTTTTTGTGTGTTGTCTGTTTTTGCTATCAGGGTGATGGCAGCCTCATAGAATGAGTTTGGAAGTGCTCCTTGCTCTGCAAATTTTTGAAAGAGTTTTAGAAGGATAGACATTAGCTTTTCTCTAAATGTTTGATAGAATTATCCTGTGAAGCCCTCTGGTCCTAGGCTTTCACTTTTCGGGAAATTTTTGATCACAGCTTCAATTTCAGTGCTTGTAATTGGGTTGTTCATAATTTCTGTTTCTTTCTGGTTCACTCTTGGAAGATTGAACTTTTCTAAGAATCTGTCCATTTCATCCAGATTATCCATTTTATTGCCATCTACTTGTTCATAATAGTCTTTTTTAATCCTTTATATTTCTGAATTTTCTGTTGTAAACTCTCCTTTTTCATTTCTAATTTTGTTGATTTGATTCTTCTCTCTTTTTTTTTAAATAAATTTATTTATTTTAGTTGGGGGCTAATTACTTTACAATATTGTGGTGGTTTTTGCCATACATTGACATGAATCAGCCATGGGTTTACATGTGTTCCCCATCCTGAATCCCCCTCCCACCTCCTTCCCCATCCCATCCCTCTGGGTCATCCCATTGCCCCAGCCCTGAGCATTTGTTTCATGCATTGAACCTGGAATGGTGTTCTGTTTCACATATGATAATATACATGTTTCTTGAAGAGTCTAGCGAAAAGTTTATCAACTTTCAGTTCAGTTCAGTCACTCAGTCGTGTAAGAATCTTTGCAACTCCACGAATCACAGCATGCCAGGCCTCCCTGTCCATCACCAACTCCCGGAGTCTACCCAAACCTATGTCTATCAAATCGGTGATGCCATCCAGCCATCTCATCCTCTGTCATCCCCTTCTCCTCCTGCGCCCAATCCTTCCCAGAATTAGGGTCTTTTATAATGAGTCAACTCTTTGCATGAGGTGGCCAAATTATTGGAGTTTCAGCTTCAACATCAGTCCTTCCAATGAACACCCAGGACTGAACTCCTTTAGGATGGACTGGTTGGATCTTCTTGCAATCCAAGGGACTCTCAAGAGTCTTCTCCAACACCACAGTTCAAAAGCATCAATTCTTCAGTGCTCAGCTTTCTTCACCGTCCAACTCTCACATTCATACATGACTACTGGAAAATTGTCAATTTAACCTTCTCAAAAAAACAGCTTTTAGTTTTATTAATTTTTACTATTGTTTCTTTTATTTCTTTTCATTTATTTCAGCTCAGATCTTTATGATTTTTTTCCTTCTACTAATATTTACTTTTGTTGTTGCTGTTGTTGTTGTTGTTGTTCTTCTTCTTCTTCTTCTTCTTCTTTTTTCAGTTTTTTAGGTGCAAAGTAAGGTTGTCTATTCGATGTTTTTCTTCTTTCTTGAGGTAGGATTGTATTGCTATTTATTTCCCTCTTAGAACTACTTTTGCTGCACCCCATAGATTTTAAGTTGTCCTGTTTTCATTGTCATTTGTTTCTAGAATTTTTTATTTCCCTTTTGATTTCTTCAGTAACCTATCTGTTATTTAAAGACGTGTTGTTTAATCTCCATGTGTTTGTGTTTCTTACAGTTTTCTTCTTGTAATTGATATCTAATCTCCTAGTGTTGTGGTTGGAGAATATGCTTTATACAATTCCAGTTTTCTTAAAATTACTGAGGTTTGATTTGTGACCCAAGATGTGGTCTATCCTGGAGAATGTTCCATGTGCACTTGAGAAGAAGGCATATTCTTCTGCATTTGGATGGGATGTCCTGAAGATATCAATGAGGTCATCTCATTTAATATATCATTTAAGACGTGTTTCCTTATGGATTTTCTATTTTGATGATCTGTCCTTTGGTGTGAGTGGGGTGTTAAAATCTCCTACTAATTTTGCGTTACTGTCAGCTTCTCCTTCTATGTCTCCTCATGTTTCTCTTATATACTGAGTGTTCCTATGTTGCATGCACAGATATTTACAATTGTTATGTCTTCTTCTTGGACTGATCCCTTGATCATTATGTAGTGTCCTTCCTTATCTCTTGTAATCTTCTTTATCTTAAGGTCTATTTTTTCTGATATGGATTGTTACTCCAGCTTTCATTTACTTCCCATTTGCATGGAATATATTTTCCCAACTTCTCACTTTCAGTCTTTATGTTTTTTTAGGTTTGAAGTGGGTTTCTTGTAGACAGCATATATATGGGTCTGGTTTTTGTATTCATTTAGCCAGTTTGTGTCTATTGGTTAAAACATTAAATCCGTTTAAATATAGTGTAATTATTGATATATATGTTCCTATTGCCATTTTGTTTGGACTTGATTTTGTAGATCTTTTTCCTTCTCTTGCAATTCTTGATTATATAAGTACCTTTAACATTTCTGGTAAAGCTGGCTTTGTGGTACTGAATTCTCTTAACTTTGCTGATCTGAAAAGCTATTTATTTATTTATTTATTTTTTGAATGAGATCCTTGTCAGGTATAGCAATCTTGTTTGTAAAATTTTCCCTTTCAGTACTTTAAACATACCCTGCCATTCCCTTCTGGCTTGAAGAATTTCTGCTGAAACATCAGCTGTTAAGTGTATGGGATTTCCCTTGAATGTTACTTTTTCTCTTTTTGTCCCTTGTATGTCACATGTTACTTTTCCCTTGCTGCTTTCAATGTTCTTTCTTTGTGTTTAGTCTTTGTTAATTGATTAGTATGTGTTTCTTGTTGGGTTTATCCTGTATGGGATTCTTTGTGCCTCTTGGACTTGACTATTTCCTTTTCAATGCTGGGGAAATTTTCAAGTATAATCTCTTCAAAAATTTTCTCTTACTCTTTTTTTTTTTCTTCTCTTCTTCTTCTGGGATCCATATAATTCAAATGTTGGTGCGTTTTATATTGTCCCAGAAGTCTCTGAGACTATCCTCAGTTCTTTTTATTCTTTTTACTTTATTCTGCTCTTCAGAAATTATTTACATCATTTTATCTTCCAGTTCACTGATTAATTTTTCTACTTCAGATATTCTGCTATTTATCCCTTTCATAATATTTTTAATTTCAGTTATTGTGTTGTTTGTCTCTGTATGTTTATTCTTTTATTCACCTAGGTCTTTGTGAGCTGATTCGTTCCTTTTCTCCAGTTTATTTTCAAGGTTTATGATCATCTTTAATAGCATCATTATGAATTCTTTTTGGTAGTTTGCATGTTTCCTCTTCACTTATCCAGACTTCTTTGTTTCTAATTTGTTCCTTCATTTCTGTAGTATTTCTCTGCCTTTTCATTATATATATGTTTTTAAACTTATTTTATTTGAGTTTTCCTTTTCCCAAGTTTCAAGTTGAATTATTTATTCCTCTTGGTTTCTGCCCTCCAGTGTTTGTGTAAGCTTCATGTAGGGTTAGATTTGTGCAGATTTTTTTTCTTGTTGTTTGTTTGTTTGTTTCCCTCTGATGGGAAAGCCTGAGTGTGGTGGTAATCCTGTCTGCTAATGACTGGGATTTTTTTTTTTTTTTTTGCTGTTTAGATGAGGCTTCCTGTACAGGGTGCTACTGGTGATTGGGTGATGCTAGGTCTTGTACTCAAGTGGTTTCCTTTGTGTGAGTTCTCACTATTTGATACTTCCTAAATTTAGTTCTCTGGTAGTCTAGGCTCTTGGAGTCAGCACTCCCACTCCAAAGGCTCAGGATTTGATCTCTAGGCAGGAACGAAAATTCCACAAGCGATTTGTTATGACATGAAGTGAGATTAAAACAAATATCCAAAAGTGAGAAAGCAAAAATAAACCCCAGACAACTGGAAGTTACAACATTAGACAAATAATATTTAAAATAATGGAATTTACACATATACATATACACCCATAAGCAAAGTCAAAACTGTGCAACTAAAATAAAGTACAGTCGATTGACCCAATGAACAAAGGAAATCACAAATTATATTTTCCAGTTAAGAACAAAATTAGCTAAAGCACAAGCCGGAAAACAAAACCAAAGCAAGGTTCCAAGTGGGGAATAAAGCAATGAAAACAAAACTAACAAATATATTGAGAGGAAAGAAAGAAGGAAAAGAAAAAAAAAGAGTAGATATGTAAAGTTAAATAGAGGTAGACTCCAGTGGTCATGTATTGATGTTAGAGTTGTACTACAAAGAAAGTTGAGCGCCGAAGAATTGATGCTTTTGAACTGTGGTGTTGGAGAAGACTCTTGGGAGTCCCTTGGATTGCAAGAAGATCCAATCAGTCCATCCTAAAGGAGATCAGTCCTGGGTGTTCATTGGAAGGAATGATGTTGAGGCTGAAACTCCAGTACTTTGGCCACCTGATGCAAAGAGCTGACTCATTGGAAAAGACCATGATGCTGGGAAAGATTGAAGGCAGGAGGAGAAGGGGACGACAGAGGATGAGATGGCTGGGTGGTATCTCCGACTCAAGGGACATTGGTTTGGGTAGACTCAGGGGGTGATGGACAGGAAGGTCTGGCATGCTGAGGTTCATGGGGTTGCAAAGAGTTGGACACGACCGAGTGACTGAACTGAACTGAACTGAAGAATATTTATATCCATTAAAGATTAACTGTCATGGGGGGAAAAAAAAAAACAGTAGGAAAGTCCAAAGAAAAAATGTAGAAGAATTATAACAGGTTTAAAAAAATTAAAAGTTAAAATTATAAAAAAGAAAAAAAAAAAGAAGAAGAAAAAAAGGAAAACTCCATAGAACTGCTAATGCCCAATGTACAGGCAGAGTTCAACTCACTTCAGTCACTCAGTCATGTCCAACTCTTGTGACCTCATGAACCACAGCACGCCAGGCCTCCCTTTCCATCACCAACTCCCGGAGTCCACCCAAACCCATGTCCATTGAGTCGATGATGCCATCCATGTATCTCATCCTCTGTTATCTCCTTCCCCTCCCGCCCTCAATCTTTCCCAGCATCAGGATCTTTTCCAATGAGTCAGCTCTTCGCATCAGGTGGCCAAAATATTGGAGTTTCAGTTTTAATATCAGTCCTTTCAATGAACACTCAGGACTGATTTCCTTTAGGATGGACTGGTTGGATCTCCTTGCAGTCCAAGGGACTCTCAAGACTCTTCTCCAACACCACAGTTCAAAAGCATTCAATTCTTCGGTACTCAGCTTTCTTTATAGTCCAACACTCACATCCATACATGACTACTAGAAAAACCTCAGCTTTGACTAGACAGACCTTTGCTGACAAAGTAATGTCTCTGCTTTTTAATATTCTGTCTAGGTTAGTCATAACTTTTCTTCCAAGGAGTGAGCGTTTTTTAATTTCATGGCTGCAAACACCATCTGCAGTGATTTTGGAGCCCCCCAAAAATAAAGTCAGCTACTGTTTCCACTGTTTCCCCATCTATTTGCCATGAAGTGATGGGAGCAAATGCCATGGTATTACTTTTCTGAATGTTGAGCTTTAAGCCAACTTTTTCACTCTCCTCTTTCATTTTCATCAAGAGGCTCTTTAGTTCTTCTTCACTTTCTGCCATAAGGGTGGTGCCGTCTGCATATCTGAGGTTATTGATATTTCTCCCGGCAATCTTGATTCCAGCTTGTGCTTCCTCCAGCCCAGCGTTTCTCATGATGTACTCTGCATATAAGTTAAATAAGCCAGGTGACAATATACAGCCTTGACATGCTCCTTTTCCTATTTGGAACCAGTCTGTTGTTCCATGTCCAGTTCTAACTGTTGCTTCCTGACCTGAATACAGGTTTCTCAAGAGGCAGAGGTGTGTAACTACAATAAAAATCATGATTGGTTACACACATATACATATACACAAATAAGGAAATACAATGAGTCCAACTGAAATAACGTACAGTAGGTTGACTGGCAAACAAAGGAAATAAAAAATTGTATTTAAAGGTTAAGAACAAAACTAACTAATGCACAAACCAGAAAACGAAACTAAAGCAAGGTGCCAAGTGGGGAATAAAGCAATGAAAATAAAACTAACAAATATGTTGAGAGGAAAGCAAAAAAGGAAAGAAAGAAAAAAATGATATGCAATGCTAAATACAGGTAGATAAGAAAGATTTATATACATTAAAGATTAACTGAAAGTGAAAAAGAACAGTAGGAAAATCAAACAAAGGAATAAATGTAGAAAAATTAATAGGTTTCAAAAATTAAAATTAAAACAGAGAGAAAAAGAAAAGGAAACCTCCACAGAACGGCAAAAGCCCAACATAGAGGCAGAGATATATAACAGCAATAGGAAGTGTAACTGCATATACACATATGCATATACATCCATAAACAAAATCAAAACATTCCATCAAAATTTAAGTACAACAGATTGACCCAGCAAACAAAGGAAACCAAAAATTATATCTACCAGTTAAGAACAAAACTAACTAAAGCACAAACTGGAAAACAAAACTAAAGCAAGGTGCCAATTAGGGGAAAATAAAACTAACAATTATGTTGATAGGAAAGGGAAGAAGGAAAGAATACATATACAAAGTAAAATAGAGGTAGATAGAGAAGATTTACATTCATTAAAGATTAACTTCAAGGGGGAAAAACAGTAGGAAGAACAGCAATGAATAAATGTAGAAAAATAATATGTTTACATATTAAAATTAAAATTAAAAGATAGAGAAAAGAAAGAAAGGAAAAGAAAAACTCCATAGAACTACAAAGGTCCCAGGTAGAAGCAGAGGTTTATAATAACAATAAAAGAAGTGACTGACCGGAAAAAAAAAAAAAGCTCCATAGCTTAATTAGGTTTCATAGTGCCAATAAAATCAACAACTATAACAAAGGGGGGAAAAATGAAAAAAAAATAGAAAGAAAAAAAAAAAGAATCTACAGAAGAAGTCAAAACATAAGAATATAGGGTTAATCGTTACCATCTTTCAAATTCCATATATATGCATTAGTATACTGTATTGTTGTTTTTCTTTCTGGCTTACTTCACTCTGTATAATGGGCTCCAGTTTCATCCATCTCAGTAGAACCGATTCAAATGTATTTTTTTAATGGCTGAGTAATATTCCATTGTGTATATGTACCACAGCTTCCTTATCCATTCGTCTGCTGATGGACATCTAGGTTGCTTCCATGCCCTGGCTATTGTAAACAGTGCTGCGATGAACATTGGGGTACACGCGTCTCTTTCAATTCTGGTTTCCTCGGTGTATATGCCCAGCAGTGGGATTGCTGGGTCATATGGCAGTTCTATTCCCAGTTTTTTAAGGAATCTCCACACTGTTCTCCATAGTGGCTGTCCTAGTTTGCATTCCCACCAACAGTGTAAGAGGGTTCCCTTTTCTCCACACCCTCTCCAGCATTTATTGCTTGTAGACTTTTGGATAGCAGCCATTCTGACTGGTGTGAAATGGTACCTCATTGTGGTTTTGATTTGCAGAGTGAAGTAAGCCAGAAAGAAAAACAACAATACAGTATACAAATGCATATATATGGAATTTGAAAGATGGTAACGATAACCCTATATGCGAGACAGAATAAGAGACACAGATGCATAGAACAATTTTATGGACTCTGAGGGAGAAGGTGAGGGTGGGACATTCTGGGAGAATAGCATTGAAACATGTATATTATCATATGTGAAACAGAACACCATTCCATGTTCGATGCATGAGACAAGGGCTCAGGGCCGGGGCAATGGGATGACCCAGAGGGATGGGATGGGGAGGGAGGTGGGTGGGGGGTCCAGGAAGAGGAACACATGTAAACCCATGGCTGATTCATGTCAATGTATGGCAAAAACTATTACAATATTGTAAAGTAATTAGCCCCCAACTAAAATAAATAAATTTATATAAAAAAAAAACCATAAGAATAATAAATTTTTTATTTGAATCACTGTTGCCAGAATCTTTTCCCTCTCTTGGAATCACAGTCCACCTCACCTCCCTAGGATGCCCTCCAACTCTGTGCTGGCCTCTGGACCTGCTTTGGGGGCAGTTCAGATTAAATCTGGTCCTCCACCTGTGTGTTCTTGTCTCCAATGTCCACAGCTATCAGAACTAGAGCATTTTCTTTTGTGGGAGCTCTCGGTGACCTTTTATAAATTCCATAGACACAGAATCTACCTAATTGATCACATGGATTTAATCTACAGCTTGTACAGCTGGTGGGAAGGTTTTGGGTCTTCTTCCTTTGCCACACTGCCCCTGGGCTTCAACTGTGGTTTTATTTCCACCTCTGCATGTGGGTCGCACACTGGGGATTGCTCCCGAGGCTGCCCTGGAGGACTTGGGTTTGCCCCTGTGAGGACCAAGTGTGGAGGTGGTACAGCTGCTTGGGTCACAGGGGTTCTGGCAGCACCAGGTACTCAGGGGTACTGGCGGCTAGGGCAGCAGGAAATATAGTGTTCTAGAAGGGTATGGCAACCAGTATTGGCCAATATGCTCCAGTATTCTTGCCTGGAGAAACCCCCTGACAGAGAAGCCTGGCGGTACACAGTCTACAGGGTTGCAAAGAGTTGGACATGAACAAAGTGACCCTGTGTGCATAGACACAAGATTTTTTTTTTTTTAGCCTGTGGCAGCTCTGCCCCAGTGAGAGTTGAGCGTGAAGGTGGCCCAGCTGCTTGGCTTGTGGGGACACTGGCAGCACAAGGTGTGCAGGGACACGGACTGCCTCAGCCACAGGAGGTATGGCCCTATCAGAGTCTTTTTTCGAGCCTCTTATAGCTGGTGATCAGAAGGCTTCTTTGACCAATCTTTCTCCATAGCCTGTTCAGGCACTTAGAGTTCTCCCTTACCTGGGACACTTCTCTGCTGTTTGGTGCATCAGGCATATAGACAGACACCTCTGGATGGGGTCCTACTCTGTAGTTCAGTGTGTCAGGTATTTGATGGGCCAGTCTCTCTATTGTTCAGCTGCCAATGCTGGCGTGTGGGGAAAAAGAGGCTATAGTGATGGCTCCAACCCCTATGCATAACTCAGCACTATCACTTTGCTTCCATGGCTGCCTGGTTTCCTCCACAGGTATTTCTCACCACAGTCTCCTAACATCCCCTTGATCCGTCTGTCCACAGTCAAATAGCAGCCCTTGCCCTGGGATTACTCCATAATCCCTAAACTCCAGCTCCCAACAGCTGCACCTTCCAGGGGATGTGCCTCCCTGTCTGGGCTATGTATGGCTGCGGCAAGGACTGTCTGCTTCTCATTCCCTTTAGGCTCCCACAGATCAGCTCTTTCACTCTCAGCCCTAAATGTTTCTTCTTTGATTCAGACATTTGCCCTGATGTGGGGATCGGATCCCTGCTTCAGTTCCCTACCCTCTGAGGGCAGATCCAGTCCTTCTAACACTCCTGATTTCTGCCCTGGTTCCTTCATCCTACCGAGTTTTGCATGGTTCTGTATATTCTTTTCCACTGGTCAGGTACTCCTGTCCTTTCTCAGACAGTATTCTGCATGTACTTCCGTGTCTGAAGGTGTATTCTTGATGTATCTGTGGAGAGAGATGTACTCCATGTCTGCCTTCTCCTCCACCATCTTATTCTCTTCTTCCTCCAATTTTCTTGAAGAGATCTCTAGTCTCCATTTCTGTTGTTTTCCTCTAGTTTTACGCAATTTTCATTGAAGAAGCCCTTCTTGTGTTTCCTTGCTAGTCTTTGGAACTCTGCATTTAGCTTAATGCACATTTCCCTTTCTCCTTTGCTTTTTACGTCTTTCTTCAGCTATTTCTAAAGCCTCCTCAGATAATCACGTTGCTTCCTTGCTTTTCTTTTTCTTTGGCATTTTTTTCCCAATTGCATCCTATACAATATTATAACCAAATATATGAATATATAGGTAGAAATGTGGTAATGAAATGCTCGATTCACTTTGTAATATTTTATTGCTTAGATCTTCCTACAGTTTATTGACTATGCCAAAGCCTTTGACTGTGTGGATCACAATAAACTGTGGAAAATTCAGAAAGAGAGGGGAATACCAGACTATCTGACCTGTCTCTTGAGAAACCTGTATGCAGGTCAGGAAGCAACAGTTAGAACTGGACATGGAACAACAGACTGGTTCCAAATAGGAAAAGGAGTCCATCAAGGCTGTATATTGTCACCCTGCTTATTTAACTTATATGCAGGGTACATCATGAGAAACGCTGGGCTGGATGAAGGACAAGTTGGAATCAAGATTGCCGGGAGAAATATCAGTAACCTCAGATATGCGGATGACACCACCCTTATGGCAGAAAGTGAAGAAGAACTAAAGAGCCTCTTGATGAAGATGAAAGAGGAGAGTGAAAAAGTCGGCTTAAAGCTCAACGTTCAGAAAACTAAGATCATGGCATCTGGCCCCATCACTTCCTGGGAAATAGATGGGGGAACAGTGGAAACAGTGTCAGACTTTATTTTTTGGGGCTCCAAAATCACTGCTGTTGGTGATTGCAGCCGTGAAATTAAAAGATGCTTACTCTTTGGAAGGAAGGTTATGGCCAACCTACATAGCATATTTAAAAGCAGAGACATTACTTTGCCAACAAAAGTCCATCTAGCCAAGGCTATGGTTTTTCCAGTGGTCATGTATGGATGTGAGAGTTGGACGGTGAAGAAAGGTGAGCACCGTAGAATTGATGCTTTTGAATTGTGGTGTTTGAGAAGACTCTTGAGAGTCCCTTGGACTGCAAGGAGATCCAATCAATCCATCCTAAAAGAGATCAGTCCTGGGTGTTCATTGGAAGGACTGATGTTGAAGCTGAAACTCCAATACTTTGGCCACCTCATGCGAAGAGTTGACTCATTGGAAAAGACCCTAATGCTGGGTAGGATTGGGGGCGAGAGGAGAAGGGGAAGACAGAGGATGAGGTGGTTGGATGGCATCACTGACTCAATGGACATGGGTTTGGGTAGACTCTGGGAGTTGGTGATGGACAGAGAGGCCTGGCGTGCTGCAATTCATGGGGTGGCAAAGAGTCAGACACGACTGAGCGACTGAACTGAACTGAACTGAACAGTAATCAATATATTAATTCAGTTATATAAAATATGAACATATAAATTAAATGATATTTTGTTTAATAATTAATCTGTAATTTACATTGTAAAAAATATTTGTTATTGTTGTGTTGTTCAGTTGCTAAGTTGCTTCTGACACTTTATGACCCCAGGGACTGCAACACACCAGGCTTCCCTGTCCTTCACTAACTCCTGGAATTTGCTTAAATTCATGTCCGTTGAGTCAGTGATTCTATCTAACCATCTCATTCTTTGCCATCCCCTTCTCCTTTCTCCTTAATTTTTTTTCCCCCCCGCATCAGAGTTTTTCCATGAGTTGGCTCTTTGCATCAGGTGGGTGAAGTATTGGAACTTAAGCTTAAGCATCAGTTTTTCCAATGAATATTCGGGATTGATTTCCTTTAGGATTGACTGGTTTGATCTCTATGCAGTATTAAACCAGCTCATCTGTTAGATTTTGGACCATCTTTAAAATATATATATATATATATATATATATATATATATATATATATATATAGTGATACTCAATTATTTTCATCATTTCTCTTTCTTTTTTTCTTTTTTTAGCTTTATTTTAGGTAAGTTCCTTATGCTCTACCAGTCTAATAATGTGCTTATCTTGGCATTCCTCTTTTCTGTATCTCATTAATCAAGTGACCTGGTCAAGTCACATTTTCTTTGACTCCATTTTCATAGTCTGTAAAATGGTGATGATAATACCTCCTTCAGCTGCTTGGAGGGACTTTGATAAATGCAGGAGCTATACAAACTGTTTTCATAATTTGAGAATAGATAACTAGGAAGAATATACAAGGGAAACATCAAAAAACATTGTTTACGTTTGGACAAATAACTTGCCAAAATTATATCTACTCTCTCTATAAAGATCCATTTATCAAAGTATTCAATAGCATTTTTATTCAAACCCCCTTCCTTTATACAAAACAGCTAAATATAATTACAGTAGTAGAACAATATCATCTTTTTTATAGAAGTTTAAAGTATTTTATTATTTAACTGTTTCTTATTTTCCTGCAAGGTTGTTGCTTCACTGTATAAAAATAGCACCAGCAAACACAGTATTTCCCAAAATTAAAATAGTAATTTCCTTCACTGGACACTTTAAAACTAGCAAACTTTTCTCCACTGCCATTTTTTCCCCCCAATGGCAAGATCATTGAGTATTTTGACTCAAATGCAGGAATGGCCGTAAGCAAGTTACAGTATTATATTTAACTTAAGATAACAATGTTATTCTTGAATTATATAATTTTTATAACTATCTCTGCCACAGATAATTTCAGTAATTCTTAATATTGTCACTGTAGCCTTAGCTAAAAGTCATGCATTGCTGTGAAAAAGATGCATGTTTTTTCAATCTGGAGTTATTTATCTGAAGTCATTGGGAAGTTAAGGTGTATTTTCTTTAGGAAACATTACTACATATAGTATTATCAGGCGAGTGTATGGTCTTCGGTTCTGTCTCATCACAACAAAGATTTGGAGTGACGGACATTAGAGCCCTCGGCGGGTCACAGGTCTCGGGTCTTGGACAGACCGTGTTATAGCTCTCAGGCTTTGAACAGACCGTGTTATAGCTCTTAGACGAATCAGTGTTACAGCTCAGTGTTACAGCTCTTTTATTTAAATAATAGCAGGAAAATCCAACCTCGAAGCGTGAGGGCATGCTGACCCAAAGATGTGAAGAGAAGAACACTCCAGCACGCAGGGGAGAGGGAGAGAGAGAGAGAGAGAGAGAAAGAGCACACGCATGCAGGGGAGAGAGAGAGAGACAGAGACAGAGAGAGAGAGAAAGAGAAAGAGCCCACGCACGCGGGGGGAGGAGACAGAGAGGGGGAAAGAGAGAGAGTGCTTTGGCTCCTCCTTTTATATGTTTTTTTCCTCCCTCTTAGCCTGCCCTATGCAAATTGGGCTTAGCCAGGAGTGCTGTTTGTTCTATCTGAAGTCTTCACTCCAGTCCTCAGACCTTCCTTTGACCTCCTTTGTTCTATTTTCACAGGCTTTTCCCTTCCTTGTCTTTTAGCCACCGCCATTTTGGACTCCTGTTTCCTATTCTAACTACCTAACAGTATCTTTTGCTAAACGTTGCATGTTAAAAATCTATCCTCCACTCATTTAAGACATCTATGCTAGATTAATTTGTTTCAAACTAGTTTATTTAGGCGGAGAAGGCAATGGCACCCCACTCCAGTACTCTTGCCTGGAAAATCCCATGGATGGAGGAGCCTGGTAGGCTACAGTCCATGGGGTCGCTGAGAGTCGGACACGACTGAGCGACTTCACTTTCATTTTTCCCTTTCATGCACTGGAGAAGGAAATGGCAACCCACTCCAGTATTCTTGCCTGGAGAATCCCAGGGATGGCGGAGCCTGGTGGGCTGCCATCTATGGGATTGCAGAGAGTCGGACACGACTGAAGCGACTTAGCAGCAGCAGCAGCAGTTTATTTAGGGGTTCCATTTTCATTCCTCAATAGATTTTATGTATCTGTAATATTCTTCTTCACTCATCAGTTCGTCTAGTTCTGAAAGATAATTGAGTGTTATATTGATCAGTCAACCATCTTCAGAAGATTTGTTGACAAGTTCTGGATTTTTTTTTAAACTAGAATTTCAGTAATTTCAGTTGCTTTTCCTGATAGAAGAGAATAGAGTTCACTAGCAGCTTCCACACTTTCTAAAGCATCAAATTTCTCTTGTTTGTTCAATTTGTTCCCCAATTTCAGTCACGGTACTGTAAACACATCTCCCAAAGTTTCCTGTGCAAAATTTCTAATTCTGTTGTTGCAATACTGTTTTCTGTTGTTATGCATTCGTGTTTGTGAATTTATGTACTGACAACAGGGTGGGGCTGGTGTGTAGTGCCAAGACTGCCTGCCTGGAGCCTCCACTGGCAGGGAGAGGGGATTCAGTATCTTCATTCAGGAAAAGCTTCCCCCTCCCATTTGTTCTTTTTCTCTCACCATTTTCCCTTTTCCTTTGTCCCTTTCCCTCTCTTGAAATCAACTTCTCTCTCTGTCCTTTCTTACATATGTCCTATCCTTCCAAGAAAGAAGACATCATGCAGCTACAGGAGATTTATAAGAGTGATAGAGGTTCAAACCTCATATCATGTAATGGCTGGATGAAGTGGAAGATTTCTATATACTGTTATATGCATTGATGAGCGTCCCACCTATGGGCTACAGTTCCACAGATAATGTACAACTGGCTGGTTTCCAGGCTTGATCACTCTGGGGAGCAGTGGACAGTGTGATCCCTCGTTCACTCGCCTTTCTTGAAGTGCACAGGTTGGTGCCTGAATAGACACCCACAGGGTGTTGGTTGAAATGGGAATATCTCTCCATCTCTCTCTCTTTTTTATCCTTACTCCCTTCCCCTCTTCTTTGGTCTTAATCCCTACTCTCCTGTTTCCTTTATCCTGAAAACTTCTTGTTTGTGTCTTTAAGTTTTGTGATTCGTATCTTTGTATTGCAGTTTTGTCTGTCCAACTGCTCCTATAAATCTCTGCCAACACTGAAGGTGCAGTAAAGCACTTAAGCTTTGAAATACAACAGCCAACAGCCTTAGGGTACTTGGGGGGATTTTAAAGAATAAAAGGAAAAAACAAGAGCTTGCATTTTTTTTTCCCCTCTACATTTCTCTTGCAATGCAACTATTCTTGTCTGAGTCCAAGGAGTTTGGATTTGCTCTTGTGTTTGCAATGTAACTATTCTCTCTGGGATCTCAGAAACTACCAGATTCATCTGTAGTCCCCCAAACTGAGAGGAAGGTATATAAAATTCAAGCAGGAAAACAATGCGATTTCTTGTTCTGCCTTTATGTAAAAGTTAAATTATAAATGAGCTGTAATTAATTGGTTAAAGGAAATTGAATGTATATATATATATTCTCAGAAACATAGGAGAGGCTCACCAGAATACATTTCAGGGTCATGGGATCTGGGAAATAATCAACATTTAATTAATATCTGGTATTATAGACAGTTTAAGTTGGTGGGTTTAATTAATAGAGACCTACCTTTAGAGTTATCAATATTAAGTATAATACTTTTACTGTACCTAGGGTTACTAGAAGTCAATAAGTGCATATTGTTTCTGTTATAAAATAGGTCAACAGGGAAGAAAATCTGGTATAGTTAAATTTTTAAGTAAATATAGCTGACATGAGAACTTGATAACATCTGCAAGAATAATTATGTTTTGGAAAAATCCATCTAAAACAGCCTCTCTAAATTCTGGTAGATTTCAAATTAAGTGATTGGAATCCACTGAATATCAAGTTATTTCAAATAAAATATTGGGAACTTTAATTTCTAAATAGGTCTAAATTTACCTACTTTTTTTGTGTGTTTGTTTCTTGTGAGAGAGAAACTAAAGTTCTTTGGTACCACCTTGAGATGTTCTTAGAATATATGGAATCAGTCTACAGAGTGCTTATACAGAAGACAACTCATACTTGCTTAAGGAAAGTAAGATGTGTGTTTTCAGGAAAGAAGTTACAAAGAATAGGAATATATTTTGCTAAAGGAAAAAGGGTAATTTTTTCCTAATGGTGGTTATTTCCGATTAGAAATAATAAGAGAGAAAGTATAGCCAGAAAATTTGTAGAAAGTTTGTAGATGGAGAACATTGAGAAAATAATTTTGTACGTAGTCACAGTTTTCTAACTTTCGATAAATTTAATGAGCTAAATGGATTTTTATTAAGAGTAGGCTGAAGTAAGGCAGGATTTGGTTTCCCTTTCTCATAAGAGAACAAACTTGTCCTGGAATGCTGCTTTTGATTAAAAAAAAAAAAAGTGAGTTCCTGTGGCTTTAAGTGATTTATATTTACTTTTGATTTTTACCCCAATCTTAGCTTTAGGAATAAGTATTGTTTACAGAAATCTATGATCTTATATGACTGGGCTTTTTTTTTTTTTTTTTATAATTGACAGACTTTAGAAATACCCAATTCTAGTGAGAATTCTCTTGATTTCCACTTAATTTTGAGGTGCTTTAAGGGCCACTTGTTCCAAAGAGAGATCACAAACTAGGCTTTAGCCATATATGAAATGAGAACTTCTAGATTTACTAGCTGCATTTAGAAAAGGTAGAGGACTAAGAGGTCAAATTGCCAATATCTGTTGGATCATAGAGAAAGAAAGGTCATTCCAGGAAAAAATAAAAATAAAAAATAAAACTTCCACTTCATTGTCTAGGCTAAAGCCTTTGACTGTGTGAATTAAAAATTGTGGATATTTCTTAAAGAAATGGGAGTACCATATCATTTTACTTGTCTCCTGAGAAATCTGTATGCAGGTAAAAAAGGAACAGTTAGAAATTGACATGGAACAATGAATTGGTTCAACATTGGGAAAGGACTAGGTCAAGGTTGTATATTGTTACTCTGCTTATTTAAGGTATATGCAGAGTACATTATTCAAAATGAAAGCTGGATTAATCACAAACTGGAATCAAGATTGCTGGAGAAATATCAACAACCTCAAATATGCAAATGATATCACTTTAATGGCAGAAAGTGAAGAGGAACTAAAGAATCCCTTGATTAAGGTGAAGGGGAGAGTAAAATATCTCTCCCCTTAAAAAATACCTTAAAATGCAACATTCAAAAATGAAGAACATGGCATCCAGTCCCATCACTTCAGGGCAAATCAGTTCAGTCACTGAGTCGTGTCTGACTTTTTGTGACGACATGACTGCAGCACACTAGGCTTCCTTGTCCATCATGAACTCTGAGAGTTTGCTTAAACTCATACCCATCGAATCGGTGGTGCCATACAACCACCTCATCCTGTCATCCGCTTCTCCTGCATTCAGTCTAGCCCAGCATCAGAGTCTTTTTCAATGAGTAAATTCTTCGCGCCAGGTGGCCAAAGTACTAGAGATTCAGTTTCAGCATCAGTCCTTCCAATGAATGTTCAGGACTGATTTCCCCTAGAATTGACTGATTTGATCTCCTTGAAGTCCAAGGGACTCTCAAGAGTCCTCTCCAACACCACAGTTCAAACACACCAATGCAGAATACTAACACAGATATATGGTATTTAGTTAGTCTGTAAAGATAACCCTGTATGTGAGACATCAAAAGAAACACAGATAAATAGAACAGTATTATGGACTCTGTGGGAGAGGGTGAGGGCAGGATGATATGGCAGAATGTCACTGAAGCATGTAAATTACCATATGTGAAAGGAATTGCTAGTCTAGTTTCGACACATTATACAAGGTGCTCGGAGCTGGTGCACCGGCATGACCCAGAGGGATGAGATGGGGAGGGAGGTGGGAGGGGGGTTCTGGAAGGGGAACACATGTACACCCATGGTGGATTCATGTCAATGTATGCCAAAACAAATACAATATTGTAAAGTTAAAAAATAGATATATAAACTAATTAAAAAAAAAAAAAAAGCATGAATTCTTCAGTGCTCAGCTTTCTTTATAGTTCAACTCTCACATCCATACATGACTACTGGAAAAACCATAGATTTGGCTAGATGGACCTTTGTTGGCAAAGTAATGTCTCTGCTTTTTAATATGCTGTCTAGCATGGTCATAGCTTTTCTGGCAAGGAGCAAGTGTCTTTTTAAGTCATGGTTGCAGTCACCATCTGCAGTGATTTTGGAGCCCAGAAAAATAATCTCTCACTATTTTCATTTTTTCCCCATCTATTTGCCATGAAGTGATGGAACTGGATGCCATGACCTTAGTTTTTTGAATGTTGAGTTTTAAGCCAACATTTTCACTCTCCTCTTTCACTTTCATCAAGAGGCTCTTTAGTTCTTCTTTTCTTTCTGCCATAAAGGTGGTGTCATTTGCATATCTAAGGTTATTGATATTTCTCCCAGTAATCTTGATTCCAGCTTATGATTCACCCAGCCTGACATTTCACATGATGTACTCTACATATAAGTTAAATAAGCAGGTTGATAATATACAACCTTGATGTACTCCTTACCTAATTTGGAACCAATCTGTTGTTCCATGTCCAGTTTTAACTGTTGTCTCTTGACCTACATTCAGATTTCTCAAGAGGCAGGTAAGGTGGTCTGGTGTTCCCATCTCTTGAAAAATTTTCCACTGTTTGTTGTGATCTACACAAAGGCTTTTGTATAATCAAAAAGCAGAAGTAGATGTTTTTCTGGAATTCTCTTGCTTTTTCTGTGATCCAACAGTTGTTGGCAATTTGATCTCTGGTTCCTCTGCCTTTTCTAAACTCAGATTGAACATCTGGTTCTTGTGCTGCTAAAGCCTAGCTTGGAGAATTTTGAGCATTACTTTGCTAGAGTGTGAGATGAGTGCAATTTTGTGGTAGTTTGAACATTCTTTGGCATTGCCCTTCTTTGGGATTGGAATGAAAACTGACCTTTTCTAGTCCTGTGGCCACTGCTGAGTTTTCCAAATTTGCTGGCATACTGAGTGCAGCACTTTAACAGCATCATCTTGTAGAACTTGAAATAGCTCAGCTGGAATTCCACCACCTCCACTAGCTTTGTTTGTAGTGATGCTTCCTAAGACCTACTTGACTTTGTATTCCAGCATGTCTAACTCTAGGTGAGTGATCACACCATCATTGTTTTCAGAGTCATGAAGATCTTTTTTTGTAAAAGGAGTGGTCTGAGACTGAGCCCATTTGAAATAGCTTCCACAAGGCCTTTTCTTACTACTGGTATTCTACTGTCTGAGGAAAATGAAATAGACCCTGAGATATATTGTTAATCTAGGACAAGTATAGAAGTTAATCCAGGACAACGCCCACAACACACAGTCAGCTCCCACTAAAACAACAGACAAAGGAACAATTCCTTCAGAAATAAACCCTGGGGACCAAATTCTCCTTAAAACATGAAAAGAATGGTCTCACGAAAACCAATGATTGCCACAATAAGAGGGCTCTTCTTTGTTATTGTTGTTCAGTTTCAAGCCAGCTTTTTCACTCTCCTCCTTCACCCTCGTCAAGCGGATATTTAGTTCCTCTTTGCTTACTTGTAACTATTTCTACTGTTGTCAAACTGCAAGGGGTATATACTTAGGTACATCTGTCCAGATTAAGCTTTTACCTTCAGAAATTCCTCAGGTCACAACAGAAGAACAATACATCTGTGAGCCAGTAGAAGATCTGACATATTTATTCAAAATATAAAGCACCATCAACAGATAAGTAAAATGATGTAGTAGATTGGCTCAAATATGAAACCTTAACAGGACTTGGGACCTCTCTTGTTTTCTTGGCTGATATGGTTCTTGACAATTGTCTGAACCTTGATTGTCTTCTGCCAGAACAAGCTAAAGTGGTTTCATAAATTTGGCAGAGGTGATATTGCCTCCATTGTCTGGTCAACAGTTAAGGAAAGCCAAAGTTAACTCTATTTCCTTCCCTTGCTAAACCCTTTGATGGCTATTGTTGTTTTCCTTTTTAAACTTTCCTTGTTTAACCTTTTGGTAAAGTTTGTGTCTTTTAGACTCCATCAGTGTGATGTAAGGCTTATGATAGCTCAAGGAATTCAGCTCATTACTGCAGATAGTGATCCCAGGTCCCTACAGTTCCTTGGAACTGTCAGTGAGGGACTTCTACACCTCTAAGATAGGTTAGCATCTGTTGTCCCCGTTCAGCAGGAAAACGTTTCAGAGGAAGAGACCTTCAGCCCCTTACCTCTTAAGAACAAAGATGTAGAGTCTCCCAGTGGGGAATGAGACAGGCTGGGACCAGAGACCTTTTCCTGCAGTGCTGCAACCCTCACACCAGGACTGCTTCTCTTCAAATAACAAATGCAAAGAAGCTAGATAGGACTAAAAATAACTGCATGTATGCACATTTGAGAAAAATTCTAGACAAAAAGATACAAAGAGACAAAATTCTCAACGGCCAATTTTAAACCAGGTGTTCAAGAGCAAAGGCAGAGTACAATGTGTTCCCCCTATACAAAGCACCACCTAACGGGTGGGCAAAACAGTTAAGCCACCCCATTGGGCCAACCCCTAGGCATCCTCCACACATCTCATATAAGGAACAAACTTGTCCCCACTCAGGAAGCCAGCAAGCAAGGGGTCCTGTTCTTTGTTCTCACTCCCCACTACTGCAGCAGTGGTCCAAATAAAACCTTGCTTGGAAAAAAAAAAAAAGAAAGAAACTGTATTGTTAACAATTGTTCTGGCCTGTTTCTCATATTCTCATTTGGCTTTTTGTCCGGATTTGCACAAATCACTAGTAATGCTCAAAACATTTCATGAATATAGAAAAAGTGATAATTTTTTTAAAGGGGCAAAAAAATAAACTCAAGGGGGGAAAAATAACATTAGTTTTTAATTACTGAGGAATTAATGAAGACAGGGAATCAAATAAACTGTTTTCAAAGTATTTTTCTCAAAGTATTAGGCAAAATACAATAAACTTGAAACTTCCTGAAATAACACTTCATAGCAAGTAGAGGAAAATGCCCTATAATAATCCTTGAAAGTAAAAAAAATGACTTTAGCATTTTTGCTTTATTACTTCTTGTTGATATTCCAATCTAATCACCATAGAAATGGGATTCCAGTTGGGCCTCAGGGATATTTTACAAACCAACTGTAATCATAGTTTGAGAGAGAAATTCAAGTTAACTGAAATCCAGTTTACTCTCATGGGAATAGTTAGGACTGAATTGCAAGAAGTGACCAAATTCAAGCTCTTACTAGTGGTCTAGATGAGTTCTAAAATAAACCAAAAGGACTAATATTAGAATGTGAAGAAAAATAATTTATTCTCTCTCTTTCCGTTTATTTTCTTTCTCATTACATTTACCTTCATCAGCCTGTCCATCTGTCTTTTCCTTTCCTTTCACAAATATGGAATAATTATGAAAATGCTAAGGGCAAAATGTCTTCAAATGATCCAAAAATTCAGACATTTTTAGAAACAGTAAAATATATATTTAAGTAAAATTTTAACACAGGGAGTCTTGACCATTAGATGTTCATGAAAAGTCTTTATTTTTATTTCAATCAATACTATATCTTTCATAAATGTCAGAAATAAACATTTCCTTTATATTGGTGATCATTTTTTTTTTAACTAAAGTGGAACAAGATTTTAAACTTATTTAATTACATATGAACACATTGTTTGATATGACGATTCCCTCATCCCTATGGATGATTTGGAAATTTTCTGTTTTCCCTTTCAAAGACTTCTGGCAGTACTTTTTTTTTTTTTCTTAATGGATATAATAATTAAGCCAACCTAAGTAGCTGTACATTTTAGTGATCTTTGAAAATATTTCTGGGTACAAAGGATGATTTTTAAAACTTGTCTGTAGCAATCTTTGGAGTCAATAGATTGGAGTTGAAGTGTTGGCTCTGCTATTTACCCTGGGCATATTATTGAAAATCTATTAGTTGATTTTCTCCTGCTTTGAAATTTTATAATGAAGATCAAATGTGATAATATAAATGAAGCTCCTAGAACAGAGTTTATCTGTGAGAGACAACACTATGAGTAGCCATCCACCTGACCATTCCCTCTCTCATGGGACAAACTGTAAAGACAAAAAGGAGGTCTTTCAGGGGCCATTTCTGTACCACCTAGTCTTGTTCTTAGATGTAGCTAACAGAGCCATGATTTTGATATCAGTCAGATTCTATCTCTCAAAAATCTAGAACTGAAATAGAAAAAAAGACAGAGCCTAGGAGCTACTTGGTTTGAATTATGTCTCTCTCTCTCTCACACATACACACACACAAACTCACACATACACACACTCAAAGTAGGAGGAAGACCAGTTTTTGCTACTGAACTTGCTAGAGTTGACCCAGTTTAATCCCTTCTTTGTCTCTGACCTTGTGATAAACCACAGTTGTTCCGCCTTATTAATATTCAGGAATCCTTCATTTTTTCTATCCTTGGATTAGGAAGAGATTCAGATGTTTTAAAATAAGGACTACCAAAGCATAACACTTTTAGAAGACACTCTGACATAAATTACAGCAAGATCCTCTATGATCCTTCTCCCACAGCAATCGGAATAAAACAACAATAAGCAAATGAGACCGCTCAGCTTGACTCTTTGCGACCACAAGGACTGCAGCAGGCCAGGCTTCCCTATCCATCACCAACTATCAGGACTTGCTGAAGCTCATGTTCATTGAGTAAGTGATTCCTTCAAACCATCCCATCCTCTGATATCCACTTCTCCTCCTGCCTTCAATTTTTCTCATCCTCAGGGTCTTTCCGAGTCAGCTCTTTGAATCAGGTGGCCAAAGTATTGGAGTTTCAGCTTCAGCATCAATCCTTCCAATGAGTATTCAGGACTGATTTCCTTCAGGATGGACTGGTTGGACCTCCTTGCAGTCCAAGGGACTCTCAAGAGTCTTTCCCAATACCACAGTTCAAAAGCATCAGTTCTTTCATGCTCAGCTTTCTTTATAGTCCAACTCTCACATTCATACATGACTACTGGAAAAACCTCAGCTTTGACTAGATGGACCTTTGCTGGCAAAGTAATGTCTCTGCTTTTTAATATGCAGTCTAGTTTGGTTATACCTTTTCTTCCGAGGAGCAAGCGTTTTTTAACTTCATGGCTGCAGTCACTATCTGCAGTGATTTTTGGAGCACTGTTTCCACTGTCTCTGCATCTATTTGCCATAAAGTGATGGGACTAGATGCCATGATCTTAGTTTTTTCAATATTGAGCTTTAAGCCAACTTTTTCACTCTCTTCTTTCACTTTCATCAAGAGGCTCTTTAGTTCTTCTTCACTTTCTGCCATAAGGGTGGTGTCATCTGCGTATCGGAGGTTACTGATATTGCTCCCAGCAATCTGGATTTCAGCTCGGGGTTCATCCAGCCCCGCATTTTGCATGATGTACTCTGCACATAAGTTAAATAAGCAGGGTGACAATACAAAGCCTTGACGTACTCCTTTCTCAATTTGGAACCAGTCCATTGCTCTATGTCCTGTTCTAACTGTTGCTTCTTAACCTACATACAGATTTCTCAGGAGGTAGGTAAGGTGGTCTGGTATTCCCATCTCTTGAAGAATTTTCCACAGTTTGTTTTGCTCCACAGTGTAGAGGATTTTGCATAGTCAATAAAGTAGAAGTAGATGATATTGGAGCTCTCTTGCCTTTTTGGTGATCCAACTGCTGTTGGCAATTTGATCTCTGGTTCTTCTGCTGTTTCTAAACCCAGCTTGAACATCTGGAATTTTGTGGTTCATGTACTGCTGAAGCCAGGCTTGGAGAATTTGGAGCATTACTTTGCTAGTTTGTGAGATGAGTGCAATTGTGTGTTAGTTTGAACATTTTTTTGATATTGCCTTTCTTTGGGATTGGAATGAAAACGGACCTTTTCCCATCTTGTGGCCACTGCTGAGGTTTCCAAATTTGCTGGCATATTGAGTGCAGCACTTTAACAGTGTCATCGTCTAGGATTTGAATAGTTCAACTAGAATTCCATCATCTCCACTAGCTTTGTTCATAGTGATTCTTCATAAAGCCCGCTTGACTTTGAATTCCATGATCACTGTAGGTGAGTGATCACACAGTCGTGGTTATCTGGGTCATGAAGATCTTTTTTGTGTAGCTTTTTTTTTTGTGTATTTTAGCCACCTCTCCTTAATACCTTCAGCTCCTGTTAGGTCAATAGCATTTGTCCTTTATTGTGTCCATCTTTGCATGAACCCATGTACTGTGTTCATTCTATCAATGTGCAAAGGACATGAACTTGGGCAAACTTCAGGAGATGGTGAAGGAAAGGGAGGCCTGATGTGCTGCAGTTCAAAGAGTCAGAATACCTGGGTTACTGAACAAATAAACTGTGTTATTAGTCAACTGAGAATGGACTTTTGAAGATTAGAGTTTAGAATTTCTAGGAAGCATTTAAAATTTTTCAGTCATACTGTTTAACTCCACCCAAAATCTAGCTTTAACAATTTATCTAGAGTTTTGTTTTTGTTGTAGTTGTTGAAAGAACCACCAATCTAACTGATGTCTCATCCTCTCATTGTCACTTGTTAAGAGTATTTTGAAAGTCAGTTTATATGGGAATATAGTAAGCAATGGCAGAACAATGATATAAGGGCTTACATCAAGAATTTGCCAAAAACTTTCCTTCAAAATGGGCTAAAGACCTAAATGTAAGACCAGAAACTATAAAACTCTTAGAAGAAAACATAGACAGAACACTGTATGACATAAATCAAAGTAAGATCCTTTATGACCCACCTCTTAGAATAATGGAAAAAAAAAACAAATATGAATAAGTGGAACCTAATTAAACCTAAAATGTTATCACAGAAAAGAAAACTAAACAAGGTGAAAAGACAACCCTCGGGATGGGAGAAAATAACAGCAAATTAAATAACTGACAAAGGATTAATTTCCAAAATATTCAAGGCCTAAACAGAACTTTCAGATGTTCAAGCTGGTTTTAGAAAAGGCAGAGGAACCAGAGATCAAATTGCCAACATCTGTTGGATCACCGAAAAAGGATCAGAGTTCCAGAAAAACATCTATTTCTGCTTTATTGACTATGCCAAAGCCTTTGACTGTGTGGATCACAATAAACTGTGGAAAATTCTGAAAGAGATGGGCATATCAGACCACCTGACCTGCCTCTTGAGAAATCTGTATGCAAGTCAGGAAGCAACAGTTAGAACTGGACATGGGAAAACAGGTTGGTCCCAAATAGGAAAAGGAGTACTTCAAGGCTGTATATTGTCAACCTGCTTATTTAACGTATATGCAGAATACATCATGAGAAACGCTGGGCTAGAGGAAGCACAAGCTAGAATCAAGATTGCTGGGAGAAATATCAATAACCTCAGATATGCATATGACACCACCCTTATGACAGGAAGTGAAGAAGAACTAAAGGGCCTTTTGATGAAAGTGAAAAGAGAAGAGTGAAAAAGTTAACTTAAAGCTCAACATTCAGAAAACTAAGATCATGGCATCCGGTCCCATCACTTCATGGAAAATAGATGGGGAAACAGTGGAAACAGTGGCTGACTTTTTTTTTCTGAGCTCCAAAATCACTGCAGATGGTGACTGCAGCCATGAAATTAAAAGACACTTACTCCTTGGAAGGAAAATTATGATCAACCTTGATGGCATATTAAAAAGCAGAGACATCACTTTGTCAACAAAGGTCTGTCTAGTCAAGGATATTGTTTTTCCAGTGGTCATATATGGATGTGAGAGTTGGACTATAAAAAAAGCTGAGCACAGAAGAATTGATGTTTTTGAACTGTGGTGTTGGAGAAGACTCTTGAGAGTCCCTTGGACTGCAAGGAGATCCAACCAGTCCATCCTAAAGGAGATCAGTCCTGGGTGTTCATTGAAAGGACTGATGTTGAAGCTGAAACTTCAATAATTTGGCCACCTGATGCGAAGAGCTGACTCATTTGAAAAGACCCTGATGCTGGGGAAGATTGAAGGAAGGAGGAGAAGGGGACGACAGAGGATGAGATATTTGGATGGCATCACCAAATCAATGGACATAGGTTTGGGTAGACTCTGGGAGTTGGTGATGGAGAGGGATGCCTGGTGTGCTGTGGTTCATGGGGTCGCAAAGAGTCGGACACGATTGAGTGAGTGAACTGAACTGAAACAGACATTTCTCCAGGGAGACATACAGATGGCTAATAAACACATGAAGACGTGCTCAACATCATTATTAGAGAAATGTAAATCAAAGCTACAGTGAGACATCACTTCACACCAGACAGAATGACCATAATAAAAAAATTTCCACAAATAGCAAGTGCTGGAGAAGGTGTGGAAAAAGGGGAACCTGCACTGCTGGTGGGAATGTAAATTGGTGCAGCCACTATGAAAGACAGCATAGAGATTCCTAGGAGTAAAACCACTATGTGCTGTGCTGTGCTGTGCTTAGTCACTCAGTCATGTCCAACTCTTTGAGACCCCATGCACTGTTGCCCACCAGGCTCTTTTGTCCATGGGGATTCTCCAGGAACGTATACTGGTGTGGGTTGCCATGTCCTCCTCCAAGGAACCATCACAACCTAGGGATCAAACCCAGTTCTCCCACATCGCAGGTGGCTTCTTTACCATCTGAGCCACCAGGGAAGCAAACCACTGTATGACCCAGCAATACCACTTCTATGTATATATGCTGAAGAAACCAAAACTGAAAAAGAGACATATATCCCATTGTTCATTGAAGCTCTGTTTACAATATCTAAGACATGAAAGCAACCTAGATGTCCACTGACAGATGAATTAATAAAGAAGTTGTGGTACATATATGCAATGGAATACTACTCAGCCATAAAATGGGACATATTTGAGTCAGTTCTAAAGAAGTGGATGAACCTGGAGCATATTATACAGAGTGAAGTAAGTCAGAAAGAAAAACAAATATCATATATTAATACATATATATGGAATCAGAAGGATGGCACTGGTGAATTTGTTTGCAGAGCAGGAATGGAGATCCAGACATAGAGAAACAGACTTAAGGACAAGGGTGGGGAAAAAGAGGGAGAGGGTGAGATAAATGGAGAGTAGCATTGATGCATATACACTAACATATGTAAATAGACAGCCAATGGGAATTTTCTGTGTGACTCAGGGAACCCAAACTGAGGCTTTGTAATAACCCAGAGGGGTGGGAATGGGTGGAAGGCGGGAGGGAGATTCAAGTGGAAGGAGATATATGTACACCTATGGTTAATTCATGTTTATATACAACAGAAATAAAACCAATATTGCAAAGCAATCACCAATCAGTTTAAAAAATATATTTAAAAAAATAATTTACTGGAGAGTTTCATTAAAATCTGTTGGGAGGATGGCAACTTGGAATCTTTGCTTGCAGAGTTTGAAGGTTCTCAACAAAGAGGATTTCACAGTATCTAATTTCCTAACTTAGACAGTCAGTTGTGTTTGTAACCCTTTAGGAGTTTGCTAATGCAAACATGGACACCATGTTTTATTGTCCCCAGTGTTATTGAATGATCACCCTTGCCCCCAAAGAGAAAAAGGTATTCAAAAATTTGAAAGGAAAAATATGTTTAATTGAGTCAGTCATGTGCTTTTTGATCATACTTGGCTTCAAAGTATGCCAGAAGAGAGGTACCCAGGCCTTCTAAAGACTGTGTTTTGTTCTTCTGACTATTCTGTTAAGTCAGGCATATTAAAAAGAAAGAGCTTGAATTGAAATAATATTATTTATCTACTTGAAATAAAATGTGTATACAGTGGCAGTAGTTCATCACAAGTAAAAAGGAGCCAAAGGGGACTTGGTAGTCATTGTGTGGAATGGCTTAACCCATCTTATCTGTGGTGTATTAGGAAGCCATGTCAGTTTTTCCTGAAAACTAGATTCATTTTATTATCACATCCAACTCTACCAGCCCAGAACAAATAATCATCTCTTACCTGGAGGATTGCAATGCTTCCAGAACAGTGTCTGCTTATATCTTAATAACAAAGGAGGAATCATAATGATCACACAAGCACATAAATCCATGACAGTGATCTGCTCCATTTCAACAGGTTATTACAGGATTGAGAATAAAATCCAATCATTTAACATATATATATATATATATATATATATGTCCCTTCCCACCTATTCCATCTATTTTTCCTTTTATGTAGCTCAGTCGCTCAGTCGTGTTCGACTCTTTGCAACCCCATGGACTGCAGCACACCAAGCTTCCCTGTTCTTCACTATCTCCCAAAGTTGGCTCAAACTTATATCTATTGAGTCTGTGATGCCATCCAACCATCTTGTCCTCTGCCTTCTCCTGCTGCCTTCAATCTTTCTCAGCATAAGGGTCTTTTCTAATGAGTCGGTTCTTTGTATCAGGTGGCCAAAGCATTAGAGCTTCAGCTTCAGCATCCTTCCAATGAATATTCAGGACTGATTTCCTTTAGGATTGACTGGTTTGATCTCCTTGCTGTCCAAGGAACTCTCAATATTTTTCTCCAGCATTACAGTTTGAAGTTATCAATTCTTCAGCACTCAGCTTTTTAATTGTCCAGCTCTCACATTCAATACTTGACTACTTGAAAAAACTGTAGCTTTGACTATACAGATCTTTGTCAGCAAAGTAACGTCTCTCCTTTTTAATACATTGTCTGCATTTGTAATAGCTTTTCATCCAAGGAGCAAGTGTCTTTTAATTCCATGGCTTCAGTCACCATCTGCAGTGATTTTGGAGACCAAGAAAATAAAATCTGTCACTTTTACCATTGTTTCCCCATCTATTTACCATGAAGTGATAGGACCAGATGCTGTAATCTTCGTTTCTTGAATGTTGAATTTTAAGCCAGCTTTTTTACTCTCCTCTTTCACCTTCATCAAGAGGCCCTTTAGTTCCTCTTCACTTTCTGCCCTCAGGCGGATTCATCTGCATATCTGAGGCTATTGATATTTCTCCCAGCAATCTTGATTCTAGCTTGTGCTTCATCCAGCCTGGCAGTTTATGTGATGTACTCTACATATACGGAGAAGGCAATGGCACCCCACTCCAGTACTCTTGCCTGGAAAATCCCATGGACGGAGGAGCCTGGTAGGCTACAGTCCACGGGGTCGAGTCGGACGACTGAGCGACTTCACTTTCACTTTTCCCTTTTATGCACTGGAGAAGGAAATGGCAACCCACTCCAGTATTCTTGCCTGGAGAATCGCAGGGACGGCGGAGCCTCGTGGGCTGCCGTCTATGGGGTCACACAGAGTCGGACACGACTGAAGCGACTTAGCAGCAGTAGCAGCAGTACTCTACATATAAGTAATAAGCAAGTTGTTTTTGTTTATTTCTAGGAGTTATGGTTTCAAGTTTTACATTTAAGTTTTTAGTCCATTTTGAGTTTATATTTCTCTGTATGGTATAAGAGAGTATTCCAGTTTGATTCTTATACATATAGCTTTCAAACTTTTTCAACACCATTTATTGAAATGTTGTCTTTTCCTCATTGTATATTCTTGCCTTCTTTGTTGTGGATTAATTGACCACACAAGTGTAAGTTTATTACTGAGCTCTCTGTTCTATTCTATTGATCTTTCTGCTTTTTTTCCAGTGTCACATATTTTTGATGCTGTAGCTTTGTAGTATAGTTTGAAATCATGGAGCACCATACCTCTAGCTTTGTTTTTCCATTTATCTTGTCTAAAATACAAATTTTAGAATTAATTTAGTAAAAGTAATTTAGTGAAAAGTGCCATTGATATTTTGATAAAAATCACATTGAATCTGTAGATTGCTTTGGGTATAGTAAGCATTTAGCTATATCAATATTTCCAATCCATGAACACAGAATATCTTTCCATTTATTTGTGTTGTCTGTTACCAAAATATATGCATGAGGGGTCTGGCTGCTCATCACTCAGAAGCCAGTAAATAGGCCAGGTTGGTGGAAAGAAAAGTTTGCTTTATTTCAGGTGCCAGCAACTGTAGTGGAAGAGGATGGCAGACATCTGTCTAAACGCCGATTGCCCCCCCCCCCCACCAACAAGCAGGTAAAATGAAGTGAAAGTCATTCACTCATGGCTGACTCTCTGTGAACCCATGGACTATAGAGTCCATGGAATTCTCCAGGCCAGAATACTGGATGGGTAGCCGTTCCCTTCTCCAGGGGATCTTCCCAACACAGAGATTGAACTGAACCCAGGTCTCCAACATTGCAGGTGGATTCTTTACCATCTAAGCCACCAGGGAAGCCAAAGAATAGTGGAGTGGGTAGCCTATCCCTTCTCCAGTGGATCTTCCTGATGAAGGAATTGAACTAGGGTCGCCTGCATTGCAGGTGGATTCTTTACCAGCTGAGCTATTGGGGAAGCCCTCAACAAATAGGGGTTTAGAGCTTCTATAGACAGAGTAGAGGGGGAGGAAGTTACATGCAGAAAGAGCTGAGTTATCTATAACAGTCATCTTCAATTGGTCATCAGTGGTCTGACTAGCATCGTGTTGGTTGTTTTAGGTACAGTTAATCTTCTGTTCTGGGGTACAGTTGTTCCCATTTCTTTGTGGTCAGTTCTTGGACTTGTGGCAACTCAAATCCTGGGTACAATCTGGTCATCATGTAGTTAACTTCTCCACCTAGTGTTTTGGTATCTATAAGACAGCTCACAGGATATGACTCAGAGTATCTATAGCCCTGGAGAAAGAACGAAAGGTCCTTGACTATGCTTAATGACTACATCGTTATAATTTAGTCTCCTTTGACTGTTTTCCTTTGCTTCAGCATTTCTCACTTCTCTGGTTAAACTTATTCTTTGATTAAATTTTTCTCCAGGGAAGCATACTGGAGTGGGTTGTCATGCTCTCCTCCAGGAGATCTTCCCAACCCAGGCATTGAACCTATGTCTCTTATGTCTCCTGCATTGACAGGCAGGTTCTTTGCCTTTAGCACCACCTGGGAAGCCCAATTCTGGTATATGATGTTTTAATGTGTTGATGAATTTTATTTACTAATACTTAGGTGAGCATTTTGCATCATGTTCATTGGTGATAATGCTCTGTAATTTTATGTGTCTGGTTATTGTATCAGAGGGATGATGGCCTCATAGAATGAGTTCAAAAGCATTTCTTCCTTTTCAAATTTCTTGAATAGTTTAAGAAGTATAAGTATTAATTCATCTTTCAATGTTTGCTAAAATTTACCTGCAAAAATATCTGCTTCTGGACTTCTCCTTTAAATTTGTGATTCAGTACTGTCAATGGTAATCTGTCTCTTCAGGTTTTCTATTTTTTTTCCTAATCCACTTTATGGTATTAAATGTTTCTAGGAATTTATCATTTACTTTTAGCTTTTCTATATTTTTGATAGGTAATAGTTTGCAGTAATCTCTTGATTCCTTTGTTTTGTCAGCAGTAATTTCCCCATTCATGTCTGATTTTACTTATTTGGGCCTCTCCCCACTTTTATTAATAAGTCCGCCTAAGTGTTTATTAATTTTCTTATTTTTTCAAAGAACTAGCTCTTAATTTCATCAATAATTTCTGCTTTTTAAAAATTTAATTGAAATATAGTTGGCTTAAAATGTGCTAGTTTGTGATATAGAGCAAAATGATTTAACTTTATATATACATATATATGATATTGGACATAACTCCTTTTGCTAAAAAGTAGGACGTTGTTCTTTATCTGTTTTACATATAATAGCTTGTATTGGCTAACCCCAAATATGTAATTTATCACTTTCCCACTCCCTTTCCACTTTGGTAAACATAAACTTGTTATCCATGTTTGTGAGAAGATTTCAGTTTTGTGAATAAGTTCATTTGAACTATGTTTTAGTTCCTTCATATAAGTGATATTATATAGTGTTTGTCTTTATCTGATTTATTTCAGTAATCTCTGGTACATCTATGTTGCTATGGTTGCTCCTTGGAAAGAAAGCTATGACAAACCTGGACAGTGTATTAAAAAGCAGAGACATCATTTTGCAACCTAAGGTCCATATAGTCGAAGCTATGTTTTTTTGCCCAGGAGTCATGCACAGATGTGAGAATTGAGACATAAAGAAGGCTGAGTGCCAAAGAATTGACGCTTTTGAATCATGGTGCTGGACAAGACTCTTGAGAGTCCCTTGGACAGCAAGGAGATCAAACCAGTCAATCCTAAAGGAAATCAACCCTGAATATCCATTACAAATACTGCTGTTAAAGCTGAAGCTTCAAAACTATGGCCACCTTATGTGAAGAGCCAACTTATTGGAAACAAACAAACAAACAACAACAACAACAAAAACTTGATGCTGGAAAATATTGAAGGCAAAAGGAGAAGGGAGTGGCAAAGGATGAGATGGTTAGATAGCATCACTGACTCAGTGGACATGAATTTGAGCAAACTCTGGGAGACTGTGAAGTACAGAGAAGCCTGGCATGCTTCAATCCATGGGGTCACAAAAAGTTGGGCATGCCTTAATGACTGAATAGCAACAACAATACTGCAGAAAAAGACAGTGTTTCACTTTTTTTTTTTTTGAGACTAATGTATAAATTGGAGAAGGCAATGGCAACCCACTCCAGTACTCTTGCCTGGAAAATCCCATGGACGGAGAAGCCTGGTAGGCTGCAGTCCATGGGGTCATTAAAAGTTGGACACAACTGAGCGAGTTCACTTTCACTTTTCACTTTCACAAATTGGAGAAGGAAATGGAAACTCACTACAGTGTTCTTGCCTGGAGAATCCCAGGGACGGGGGAGCCTGGTGGGCTGCCGTCTATGGGGTCGCACAGAGTCGAACACGACTGACGAGACTTAGCAGCAACAGCAACGTATAAATATAACATATATATATATATATATATATATATATATAGACTACATGTTCTTTATCCATTCATCTGTTGATGGACATGTAGGTTGCTTCCATGTCTTGGCTATTGTAAATAATGTTGCTATGCCCATTAGGGTTCATGTATCTTTTTGAATTAAAGTTTTGTCTGGATATATGCCTAGAAATGGGATTCCTGAATCATATGCAACTCTATTTTTATCTTTTAAGGAAACTCAATATTTTTTTCCATAGTGCCTGCACTGGTTTTTAGAACTATCCATTTTCTCCACACCCTCTCCAGCACTTGCTACTTGTAGATTTTTAATAATTGCCATTCTGACTGTTGTGTGGTAATACCTCATGGTAGTTTTTGCTTGCATTTATCTAAAAATTAGTGATGTTGATCATCTTTTCATATGCCTCTTGGCCATCTGAATATCTTCTTAGAGGAAATGTCTATTTAGGTCTCCTGTCCATTCTTCAACTGAGTTTTTTTTTTTTTTTTATTGAATTGCATGAGTTATTTGTATATTTTGGAAATTAATCCCTTTTCACACAGTCAGATTTTTTTTCTTCCATTTTGTGGGTTGTCTTTTTTTTTCTTATGGTTTTCTTTGTTATGCAAAAATTTATGTTCTATTAGATCCCATTTGTTTATTTTTATTTATTATTGCTATTGTCTTGGGAGACAAATCTAAGAAAACTTTGCTGTGATTTATGTCACAGAACATTTTGTTTTGGTTCTCTTCGAAGTGCAGCAGCTGCAAGATGATGCAGAAGCATGGTGGCTGCAAGATGGAGCAGAAGTGTGGCAGAGAGGAGCTACCTCACATCCAAGGTCGGGGTGGCGGCCAAGAGGAGCTACCCCACATTCAACGTAAGGAGCAGTGGCTGTACTTTGCTGGAGCAGCTGTGAAGAGATACCCCAAGTCCAAGGTAAGAGAAACCCAAGTAAGACAGTAGGCAATGAAAAAGGGCATCAGAGGGCAGACAGACTGAAACCACAATCACAGACAATTAGCCAATCTGATCACATGAAACACAGCCTTGTCTAAGTCAATAAAACTAAGCCATGCCGTGTGGGACCACTCAAGATGGAAGGGGCATGGTGGAGAGGTCTGACAAGCCACTTAAGTATTCTTGCCTTGAGAACCCCGTGAATAGTATGAAAAGGCAAAAAGATAGGACAGGGAAAGATGAACTCCCCAGGTCAGCAGGTGCCCAACATGCTACTGGAAATCAGTGGAGAAATAAATTCAGACAGAATGAAGGGATGGACCCAACCAAAAACAACACCCAATTGTAGATGGGACTGGTGATAAAAGCAAGGTTCAATGCTGTAAACAGCAATAATGTTTAGGAATCTGGAATGTTAGGTCCATGAATCAAGGAAAATTGGAAGTGGTCAAAGAGGAGATGACAAGAGTGAACATCAACAGTCTAGGAATCAGTGAACTAAGATGGACTGGAATGGGTGAATTTAACTCAGATTACCATTATATCTACTACTGTGGGCAGGAATCCCTTAGAAAAAATGGAGGAGCCATCATAATCAACAAAATAGTCCGAAATGCAGTACTTGGATGCAATTTCAAAAACGACAGAATGATCTCTGTTCATTTCCAGGACAAACCATTCAATACCACGATATTCCAGGTCTATGTCCCGACAAGTAAAGCTGAAGAAGCTGAAGTTGAACAGTTCTATGAAGACCTACAAGACCTTCTAGAACTAACACCCAAAAAAGATGTCCTTTTCATTATAGGAAACTGGAATGCAAAAGTAGGAATTCAAGAAACACCAGGAATAATAGGCAAATTTGCCCTTGGAGTACAGAATGAAGCAGGGCAAAGGCTAATAGAGTTCTGCCAAGAGAACACACTGGTCGGAGCAAACACCATCTTCCAACAATACAAGAGAGGAATCTACACATGGACATCACCAGATGGTCAATATCAAAATCAGATTGATTATATTCTTTGCAGCCAAAGATGGAGAAGCTCTATACAGTCAGCAAAAACAAGATCAGGAGCTGACTGTGGCTCAGATCATGAACTCCTTACTGCCAAATTCAGACTGAAGTTGGAGGAAGTGGACAAAATCACTAGACCATTCAGCTATGACCTAAATCAAATCCCTATGACTATACAGTGGAAGTGAGAAGCAGATTCAAGGGACTAGATCTGATACACAGAGTGTCTGAAGAACTATAGACAGAAGTTCATGACATTGTACAGGAGACAGGAATCAAGACCATTCCCAAGAAAAAGAAATGCAAAAAAGCAAAATGACTGTCTGAGGAGGCCTCACAAATAGCTGTGAAAAGAAGGGAAGTGAAAAGCAAAGGAGAAAAGGAAAGGTATACCCATTTGAATTCAGAGTTCCAAAGAATAGCAAGGAAGGATAAGAAAGCCTTCCTCAGCGATCAATGCAAAGAAATAGAGGAAAACAATAGAAAGGGAAACACTAGAGATCTTTTCAAGAAAATTAGAGATACCAAGGGAAAGTTTCATGCAAAGATGGGCTCAATAAAGGACAGAAATGGTAGGGACCTAACAGAAGCAGAAGATATTAAGAAGAGGTGGCAAGAATACACAGAAGAACTGCACAAAACAGATCTTCATGACCCAGATAATCACGATGGTGTGATTAAGCACCTAGAACCAGACATCCTGGAATGAGAAGTCAACTGGGCCTTAGGAAGTATCACTAAGAACAAAGCTAGTGGAGGGGATGGAATTCCAGTTGAGCTATTTTAAATCCTGAAAGACGATGCTGTGAAAATCCTGCACTCAATATGCCAGCAAAAGTGGAAAACTCAGTAGTGGCCACAGGACTGGAAAAGGTCAGTTTTCATCCCAATCCCAAAGAAAGGCAATGCCAGAGAATGCTCAAACTACTGCACAATTGCACTCATCTCACATGCTAGCAAAGTAATGCTTAAAATTCTCCAAGCCAGGCTTCAGCAATACGTGAACCATGAGCTTCCAGATGTTCAAGCTGGTTTTAGAAAAGGCAGAGGAATCAGAGATCAAATTGCCAACATCTGATGGATCATCGAATAAGCAAGAGAGTTCCAAAAAAAAATATCTACTTCTACTTTATTGACTCTGCCAATCCTTTGACTGTGTGGATCACAATAAACTGTGGAAAATTCTGAAAGAGATGGAAATACCAGACCACCTGACCTGCCTCTTGAGAAACTTGTATGCAGGTCAGGAAGCAACAGTTCGAACTGGACATGGAACAACAGACTGGTTCCAAAAGAAAAGAAGTATGTCAAGGCTATATATTGTCAACCTGCTTATTTAACTTATATGCAGAGTACATCAAGAGAAATGCTGGGCTGGAGGAAGCACAAGCTGGAATCAAGATTGCAGGGCGAAATATCAATAACCTCAGATATGCAGACGGCACCACCCTTATGGCAGAAAGTGAAGAAGAACGAAAGAGCCTCTTGATGAAAGTGAAAGAGGAGAGTGAAAAAGTTTGCTTAAACCTCAACATTTAGAAACTAAGATCATGACATCCAGTCCCATCACTTCATGGCAGATAGATGGGGAAACAGTGGAAACAGTGGCTGACTTTCTTTTTCTGGGTTCCAAAATAACTGCAGATGGTGATTGCAGCCATGAAATTAAAAGACGCTTACTGCTTGGAAGGAAAGCTATGACCAACCTAGACAGCATATTGAGAAGAAGAGACATTACTTTGTCAACGAAGGTCCATCTGGTCAAGGCTATTGTTTTTCCAGTGGTCATATACGGATGTGAGAGTTGGACTGTGAAGAAAGCTGAGCTCCAAAGAATTGATGCTTTTGAAGTGTGGTGTTGGAGAAGACTCTTGAGAGTCCCTTGGACTGCAAGGTGATCCAACCAGTCCATCCTAAAGAAGCTCTGGGTGTTCATTTGTAGAACTGACGTTGAAGCTGAAACTCCAATACTTTGGCCACCTGATGTGAAAAGCTGACTCATTTGAAAAGACCCTGATACTGGGAAGGATTGAGGGCAGGAGGAGAAGGGGTTGACAGAGGATGAGATTGTTGGATGGCATCACTGACTCAATGGATATGGGTTTGGGTGGACTCTGAGAATTGGTTATGGACAGGGATGCCTGAGGTGCTGCAGTTCATGGTGTCGCAGAGTGGGACACGGCTGAGTGACTGAACTGAACTGAACTCTTCCAAGTGTTTTATGATGTCGTGTCATATTTAACTCTGTAAATCATTTTGTGTTAATTATTGTGTAGGTTATTAGGGAATATTCTAAGTTCATTGATTTACATGCAGCTGTCCAACTCTTCCAACGCCACTTTGTGAAGAGACTGTCTTGTTTCATTGTATATTCTTGACGTCTTTATCAAAGATTAGTTGACTGTAGGGTTTCCCAGATGGCGATAGTGGTAAAGAACCCACTTGCCAGTGCAGGCAACGTAAGAATAACAGGTTCAATCCCTGGATCAGGAGGAAGACATGGCAACCCACTCTGGTATTCTTGCCTGAAGAATCCCATGGACAGAGGAACCTGGAGGAATGTGGTCCATAGAGTTGCAAATGTCAGCCAATGTGTAGTTTTATTTCTTGGCTCTCCATTCCATTTCAACAACCCGTTTGTCTTTTGTGTGTGTGTGTGTGTGTGTGCAAATACCACACTGTTTTGATTACTGTATGTTTGTAGCATCGTCTGAAATCTGGAAGGATTATGTTTCCAACTTTGTTCTTTTTCCTCAAAATTGCTTTGACATTTCTGAATCTTTTATGTTTCTATATAAATTTTAGGGTTATTTGTTCTGGTTCTGTGATATTTTTATATCATAGGTAATTTTGTGGGATTGCATTAAATGTGTAGATCATTTTGAGTAGTATGATCATTCTAATGATATTAATTCTTCCAATCCAAGATCATAGGATATCTTTCCATTTCTTTGTTTCATCTTCAATTTTCTTTATTAATATTTTAAAATTCTCTCCATATAAGTTTTTCACCTTCATATTCAGGTTTATTTTAAGTATTTTGTTGTTCCAATTTTAATTTATATATATATATATATATGTATGTATATATATATACTTACATTTCCTTTCTTATATTTCATTGCTAGTATAAAAAGTGAAAGTGATACTTGTATGTTAATTGTGTATCCTATTACCTTGCTGAATATATTTATCGGTTCTAGCAGCTTTAGTGTAGTCTTCAGAATATTCTACATAAAGTATCATGTCTTCTACATACATGCTTCTTTGTTAGATCAGTGGTGTAGATTCTGCCTGCAATGGGGGAGACATAGGTTCAACCCTTGGGCCAGGAACATGGAAATGACAACCAACCCCAGCATTCTTACTTGGGAAACCCCATTAACAGTGGAGCCTGGGTCGCAAAAGAGTCAGGCGTGACTTAACCAACAACAACAACAATATTTATCATATAATGGCAATTTTACCTCTTCCCTTCCAATTTGGATTTTTTTCTCCTTCTTCTTGTCTGATTGTTTTGGCTAGGACTTCCAATAATATGTTGAATAAAAGTGATCAGAGTTGACATTCTTGTGTTGTTCCAGATTTTAATAGGAAAACTGGCTGTGAATTTGTCACAAATATCTTTTAATATGTAGCAGTAGGTTCCCTATATACTCATTTTGGTAAAATTTTTCATCATGAATGGATTTTGATTTTTTTTTCTAATGCTTATTATACTATATTGAGATGATTATGTGGATTTTCTTTTTTTCCTTTGTTAATATGATACATCACATTGATTGATTTGTGTATGTTGAACCATCCTTGTGATTCTGTTAATGAATTCAACTTGGTGTGGTGTATTATTTTTTATGCATTACTGGATTTGATTTGCCAACATTCAGTTGAGAATTTTACATTAATATTCATCAAAGATATTGGGCTGTGATTTCTTTTTTATTAATATTTTTGTCTAGTTTTCATATCAAGGTGATGGTGAATTCATACAATGACTTTGGAAGTGTTCCTTCCACTTCAGTCATTTGGAAGAGGTTGAGAAGAATCAGTATAATGTTCTCTTGTATGTTTGGTAGAATTACCCAGTGAAGCCATCCTGTCCTACAATTTTCTTTGTAGGGAGTTTTTGCTTTCTTGTTTGTTCTTACATTTCTATTTCACTTCTAGTAATTCATCTGTTGAAACTGTTTCTTGTTGACTCAGTTTGGTAGACTACATGTTTCTAGAAAGTTGTTCATTTCTTTTAGAATGACTCAGTAAAATGTGGTACATATAGACAATGGAATATTACTCAGCCATATAAAAACAAAATAATGCCATTTGCAGCAACATGTATGGACCTAAAGATTGTCATGGTTTACCCAGGTGGTGCAGTTGTAAAGAATTTGTATGTCAGTTCAGGAGTTGCAAGAGACACATGTTTGATCCCTGAATCAGGAAGATGGGGTAGGAAATGGCAATCCACTCCAGTAGTCTTGTCTGGAAAATTTCATTTACAGATGATCCTGGCATGCTATAATCTTTGGTGTTGCAAAGAGCCAGACATGGTTGTGCAACTGAGCATGCAGAGATTGTCATACAGAATGAATTAGATCAGACTGAGGAAAACAAATATTGTATATTTCTTGTATGTGACATCTTTAAAAAAAAAAGATATGTATGGGCTTCTCTGGTAGCTCAGCTGGTAAGAATCTGGTTAAATTACTGGGTCAGGAAGATCCCCTGGAGAAAGGATAGGCTATCCACTTCAGTATTCTTGGGCTTCCCTGGTAGTTCAGCTGGTAAAGAATCCAGCTGAGACCTGGGTTGTGGGAGACCTGGATTCTATCCTTGGGTTGGGAAGATCCCCTGGAGAAGGAAATGGCTACCCACTCCAATATTCTGGCCTGGAGAATTCCATGGACTATCCATAGGATTGCAAAAGTTGTACACAACCAAGTGAATTTCACTTCACACCACGAACTTCTTTAAAAAGCAAAAACAGTCACAGATGTAAAAAACAAACTTATGATTACCAGGGAGTAAGTGGAGGGAGAAGGGCAAATTGAGAGCTCAGGATTGAGAGATATATACTACTATATGTAAAATAGATAACTAATAAGGACCTACTGTATAGTACAGGAAATTCTATTCATTCTTTTAGAAAAAAACTAAAAAGGCCTCAATATATGTATATGTGTATATTATAATATATTGCAAATGTATATGTATATGATTCACTTTGCTGTACACCTGAAACTAACACATGACATTGTAACTCAAGTATATTCCAATAATTTTTTTTCCAAAATTTAACAAAATAAAATAAATAAACTTCCTCTTGATTTTCTGTTGGCACATTGATTTTTTAATAGCATGTATTCTCCATATAACCATTTTTTTTTGTTTTTCTTTCTTATTTATCTCTCTGTTGATTTCCAGTTTCATGATATTATGATTAAAAAATATGCTTGAAATAGTTTATATTCTCTTCAATATTTTGAGACTTCTTTTGTGTGTTCCAGTTTGTGGTCTACCTGTGATCTTGGACACTTGTAAAGAAAGTGCATCTTGTTTTTATTTTTTTGATTGTTTTTGCATGTAATGTTCTAAAAGTATCAGTTAAGTCTCACTGTTCTATTCTGTCATTTGGGATCTCTGTTGCCTTACTAATTTTCCATCTGGAAGATCTGTCCACTGATGTTATTGGAGTAATGAATCCCCCCATTACCAAATTTTCAATTTCTCCCTTTATGGTCTGTCGGTATTTGTTTTATGTATAGAAATGCTCCTATATTGGGTACATATATGTTAACGAGTGGGATATCGTCTTATTTTGATCCTTTTTTCATTATATAATGTCCATTCTTATCTTTCTTTATGGTTTCTGTTTTGAAGTCTGTTTTGTCTGATATACATAATATTACCCTCATCTTTTGGTCATTCCCATTTGCACGAAATGTCTTTTTCCATTTCCTCATTTTCAGTTTATAGCTCTCCTTCATCTTAAAGTTGGTCTCTTGTAGGTAGCATATTGCAGGCTCTTGTTTTCTTATGTAATCTACTACTTTTGATTGGCGCATTTAGTCCACTTACATTTAAGATGATCATTGATAGATATGCATTTATTGCCATTCTAAACCTTGTTTTTTAGTGTATTTTGGAATTCTTTTTCCTTCTTTCTTTTTCTTTTGTATTGTGCCTGTGTTCTTTTCTTTTCTTTTGTGTGAATCTACTGAACTTTTTTTTTCTATTTGTGGGTAGCTTGCTTTTCAAGTATTTCAACCATTACTATTACTATTTGCTTTAGACCAGTGGCCATATGAGCTCAAACACATTCTAAAAAGTTTATATTTTCTTGCACCTTTCTCCTACATTTTACGATTTTGATATCCTTTTACATCATGTTCATTGTAGTTATCATTGATTCCAAAGATTTTTTTTTTCTGTATACCTACTTAAGTGATTTAATTTTCAGTTGTGATTTTTTGTATCCTATAGATTCTTTACTATTTAAACTGTACCTTTCAATATTTCTTTTAGCATATGTTTAGTATGGCTGTATATTCTTTTAGTTTTTGTTTGTCTCAAAAATTCTTTATCTCTCTTTCTATTCTAAATGATAATCTTGCTATGGAGAGTCTTTTAGGTTGCAGGGTTTTTCCCTTTTAGGACCCTGAATCTCTTTTCACTTCTTTCTGGTTTCAATGTTTCTGAAGAAAGATGTATTGGGAGACTTATGGGAATTCCCTTGTCATTAAATTTGTTTTTCTCTTGCTGTTTCTAGAACACTCTCTTTATCTTTTGCCATTTTGATTATAAAACCTTCATGTAAATCTGTTTGCATTCATCTCATTTGGAAACCCCTGGGCTTCCTGTACCTAGATATGTTTCTTTTTTAGACTTGAAAATTTTCAGCCACAATTTCTTCAAATACATTTTCAATCTTCTTTTCTGTTTTCTTTCTTAGGATCTCAGTCAGGCCCTAGGACCATCAGGACCATGATATTACACATAGATTGACATGTTTTATATTATTCCATAGGTCTAGTATATGGCTGTCATTTTAAAATTTGTCTTTCTGTCTACAGTTTTCACTGGGTGATTTCCATTACTCTATTTTCCAGAACAATTATTCTTCAATATACAGTTCTATATTTATTGCCTTTAGCACAGCTTTCATCTTGGCAACTGAGTTTTCTAATTTTAATTGGCTCTTCTTATAGTTTCTAATTCCTTTTTATAGTGGCTGTGCATTTCTACCAGTGTGTGCATGTGCTCAGTCCCTCAGTCATATCTGACTCTTTGTGACCCCATGAGTTATGGCCCACCAAGCTCCTATATCCATGGAATTTTCCAGGCAAGAATACTGGAGTGACTGCTAATTTCTCCTCCAGAGTATTTTCCTCACCCGGTGATAGAACCGACATCTCCTGCATCTCCTACATTGGCAGGTGGATTCTTTACCACTGAGCCACCCAGCGACCTTTCTTAATTCCTTCAGTATTTTTATTACCTCCTGTTTGAACTCTGGGTCTGTTAGATCGGACAGGCCTGTTTCATTGTTTGTTCTTTCAGGGGAATTATCTTTATCTTTTAATTGGAAGTGGTTCCTCCGCTTATTTATTTTATTTACATTTCTCTGATTCTATGAATTTAAGAGAAACAGTTCCCTACTGTGGTCTTGAAGGGCCGTTTTTAATGTAAGAGTGTCCATTTATAGGCTATATGAGACTAATATTTTAGTTTGAGGTTTTTTTATTAGTACTGATGCTTGCCACATCTTTTCTCAGTTTGTGCTGGTTATTATCCCCTTATTAAGGGGTGTGACTTTTGTCGTGGTGACCTAAGCCTGCATAGAATGTCGAATGGGGCATGTTCTTTGCTCTCTGGTTGTCACAGTTCTGTCTGGGAATGGTTGTGTTCCCCAGTTGTTGGAATAGTAGTCTAAAGATCCATTTCTGAACTTCAGTGTGAGGTGAGTGAGACTAGAGTGTTTCCACTGGGAGAGGAGCTACTGAGATTTCCTCTGCAGGAGTTGTCTACTTGGAGTTGCACCCTGTGGTTTCACCTGCCACTCACTGTGTGGGCTTACAAAGTAACTGTTGTTGAAAGTACCTTCGACCCTGCCTCAGCTGTGGAGATGCAACCAACTAGCTTGGGTGTCCCTCAGTTTCTCATAAAGCCACCAGGACAGATTCATTAGCACATATCTGCTGAAATCAAACACCAGGTCCACCATAGTTTTGTGCCTGGATCCACTATGGTAAGTATGAAATCTGCCCAAGTGCTTACTCTCTCCACATGCACGTGCTGGCAAAGACTGCAGCCACTAACACCTAACCTGCCCCAACCATGGGAACACCAGTACTTCATTCACACATCCCACAGGCACTGAGCTTAGAAAGCTGCTGTAATGTAAATGTAAACCCATGGTGTCACAGTCATTGGGAAGTGATTCAGATTTCAGACCTGCTGAAGAAATTGCACTGCCCTGGGGATCACCTCAGATTTCTGACCCAGCTCCACATATGAGCAACCTGCTGGTGCTTGCTTGCTCCCACAGCTCATAGAAGTGAAGCTGTACACAATGTGAGCATGTTTAGAATGAGGGTGCTATGGCAGCCACATCCTCTCTTTGTATTTGTTAACAACAGGGTTTTTAAAGCAGACCTAGACTCTGTCTCATGTACACCCCCAGTTACAGCTCAGACTACACTCCATTCCCTTTAGCTTGTCTCTGTGCAGTCAACCCCAGTCCTCTCTCTGATTCTCTTTCAGTTCAGTTCAGTCGCTCAGTCGTGTCCGACTCTTTGCAACCCCATGAATCACAGCACGCCAGGCCTCTCTGTCCATCATCAACCCCCGGAGTCTACCCAAACCCATGTCCATCTAGTCGGTGATGCCATCCAACCTTCTCATCCTCTGTCGTCCCCTTCTCCTCCTGCCCCCAATCCTACCCAGCATTAGGGTCTTTTCCAATGAGTCAACTCTTCGCATGAGGTGGCCAAAGTATTGGAGTTTCAGCTTCAACATCAGTCCTTCCAATGAACACCCAGGATTGATCTCTTTTAGGATGGATTGATTGGATCTCCTTGCAGTCCAAGGGACTCTCAAGAGTCTTCTCCAACACCACAGTTCAAAAGCATCAATTCTGCGGCACTCAGCTTTCTTCACCATCCAACTCTCACATCCATACATGACCACTGGAAAAACCATAGCCTTGACTAGACGGACTTTTGTTGGCAAAGTAATGTCTCTGCTTTTAAATATGCTATCTAGGTTGGCCATAATCTTCCTTTCAAGGAGTAAGCGTCTTTTAATTTCACAGCTGCAATCACCATCAGCAGTGATTTTGGAGCCCCAAAATATAAAGTCTGGCACTGTTTCCACTGTTTCCCCATCTATTTCCCATGAAGTGATGGGACCAGATGCCATGATTTTAGTTTTCTGAATGTTGAGCTTTAAGCCAACTTTTTCACTCTCCTCTTTCTCCTTCATCAAGAGGCTCTTTAGTTCTTCTTCACTTTCTGCCATAAGGGTGGTGTCATATGCATATCTGAGGTTATTGATATTTCTCCCAGCAATCTTGATTCCAGCTTGTGTTTCTTCCAGCCCAGTGTTTCTCATGATGTGCTCTGCATAGAAGTTAAATAAGCAGGGTGACAATATACAGCCTTGACGTACTCCTTTTCCTATTTGGAACCAGTCTGTTGTTCCATGTCCAGTTCTAACTGTTGCTTTCTGACCTGCATACAGGTTTCTCAAGAGACAGATCAGATGGTCTGGTATTCCCATCTCTTTCAGAATTTTCCACAGTTTATTGTGATCCACACAGTCAAAGGCTTTGGCATAGTCAATAAAGCAGAAACAGATGTTTTTCTGGAACTCTCTTGTTTTTTCGATGATCCAGCGGATGTTGGCAATTTGATCTCTAGTTCCTCTGATTCTCTTTACTGAAGCCTATATTTCAGCACTCAACTCCCATGCACACCAGTAGACGTGTGTCTCAGGCTGAGTGCAAAAAGGTGGCCAAGACACTCTGAGATGGTCTTTTTCTGTTCTACCTGCTGCAATCCAGATGTTGCACTCTCCTTCAAGCCTCTGAAATTCCCTCTTTCCCAGTAGATCTCCCAGACAGTGAAGGGGGTTCGGTTCACAAGTTGAGAGGAACTTTCCTCTTTCAAAGTGCTCTCCCAGGCGCATGGGTACTGTCTTGATTCTTTTTTATCTTCTCCTTTTGTTCAACCTGCTTGCTTGTGCGATAGCTTTTATTGCAATTTTGGTTCCATGAGCTCTCTTTCAGTGTCCAGTAGGTATTCAGTGAAAATTGTTCAACATATAGATGCATTATATTTTTGATGTATTCGTTGGTGGAGGTGTGTTACATGTGCTTCCATCTCACCATCTTGATCTCCTCTCCTTTTATTTTGTTGAAATTGACTCTATTTCATTCATTTATCATTTGTATGCATGCATGCTATGTCACTTCAGTCATGTACAGTTCTTTGCAACCATTTGGACTGTAGTCTGCCAGGCTCCTCTGTCCAAGGGATTCTTCAGGCAAAAATTCTGGAGTGGGTTGCCATTTCCTCCTCCAGTTATTAATCATCTAATTTTTATTACTTTTTTTCCTTATACTAATGTTGGCTCTTTGTTTGTTCGTCTTTTCTTAGTACCTTTGGGGGTTTATGGTTATATTTTTTATTTGATTTTTGTTGTTGTTGTTGTTAGTTTGTTTCCTGAGGTAGGAGTCAATCATTATCAACTTCCCTCTTTGGACTATTTTTTTGCTAAATTCCATATATTTTGGATATTTGTGTTTCAGTTTTAATTTCTCTCCAGGAATTTATTGATTTACTCTGATTTTTCTGGTAGCTTTGGTTATTTAGTAGCATACTCTTTATCCTCCACATGTTTGTGACTTCTGCTGATTTTTTTCATAGTAGTTAATTTCTGGTTCATACCCTTGTGACTGAAAATGATGCTTGATATTATTTCAGTCTTAAAGTTATTGAGCTTTGTTTTGTGATCTAGCATTTCCATTTGCATGGAATAACTTTTTCCTTCCAATCACTTTTAGTCTGTGTGTTTCTAGAACCAAAATGAGTCTCAAGCTTGTTGCATATGGATGGGTCTTGTTTTTTCTTGTTGTTTCTGCTTATTTTGTTTTCTTGCTTTTCCATTCAGCCATTCTATGTCTTTGATTGGATAATTTTCCCACTTATATTTAAAGTAATTTTTGATAGTTATATACCTATTGCCATTCTAAAAATTGTGTCCTACTTGTTTTGTACTTCTTTTTGGTGCCTTTTTACTTCTGTTGCTTTCTCTCCTTGTTATTTAATGACTATCTTTAGTGTTCCATCTTTTTTTCTCTTTTATTTTTTTATAGTTGGTATTTATTACTTTTTTTTTTAGTTTTTTGTTACCTCGAAGTTCATAAATAATCACCTACATTTACATGTGATTATTTTAAATTGATGATCTGCTAAATTTGAATGCATTCTAACAACTGTGCATTTTACTCTCTGCATGTTTTTGTTTGTGACATCATATTTTACATCATTCTTTTATTTGTTGCTTAGTCACTCAGTCATGTCTGACTCTCAGTGGCACCATGGACTGTAGCCCACCAGGTTCTTCTGTCCATGGAATTTTCCAGGCAAGAATACTGGAGTGGGTTGCCATTTCCTACTCCAGGGGGTCTTCCTAGCACAGAGATCGAACCTGACTTTCTTGCATCTCCTGCATTGGGAGGCAGATTATTTATAATTAGTGCTGCCCAAGAAGCCCTTATAGCTGAATATGTCTGTATATAATCTCTTTCCTGCCCTCATCTCAGTCCAGCCCATGAGATTTTAGACTTCCAGCCAGGTAAGTCTGAGAACCCATCAAGGTGTCAGGATCCAGGTTTCAGACCCTTCCATTGATAACCCTCCTGCAGGACCTAAGTAAGTCAGTCACTCAAAGTCTCTGACCCTCTGTTTCCTCACCATGAGCCTGGAAGAGAGGTGGGCAGAGGAAGAAAGATAATGCAAAACAAGGTATTAAAATGTTGTTCAACATGATTATGTTTTAAAACCCGGGACACATGATGTAAGATAAAGTGATGTTTCTGCAGTCAGTGGGCAGGACACTGGCCTTAATTTTCCAAAACAAAACTGAGAGTTGTCCTCATTCTACTCCCTTCAGGATTTAAGGAACAAACATTTATTTACTAAATATTTTACATTGTTACAATCATAATTCTTATTCCAGAGTAAAAACCCCATGGCACTGTCACCCAATAAAACAGTACAATGTACTTATTGATCACACTGATTGCCTGCCTTCCTGGTAGACCATAAGCGCCACAATGGCAGAGATCTTTGTTTTGGTTTGTTTTTCTTTTTTCATTGATGCAGATCTAATACCTATAACAGTGTCTTGCATATAGTAAGTGTTTGGTGAATATTAGTTTAGTATTCAGAAATCCTTACGAAGTTATCAGCTTGGTTATTGAATTTTTTGTAAAATGTGGGGCTCAAATCCTGTACAATGGGTACATTTACTTGACTCCATTCAAGACTGTTTGAGTCAGGGAAATGTCAAATTTGAGTAAGAATTTTTTAAGTATGTGCAGTGTGTGTCACTCTGCATAGCAGGTTTGGTTTTCTCCATAACCCTCCCTGTGCTGCATAGTCACAGGAAGTGTGTAGGAATTCAGATTTCAAGCTCTGCCTCTCTTTGTTCCTCCTAAATGAGGACAGCTGATCACAAAGGAGACTGTCAGTGCTGAGGTCTTGGTGTTCTGGAGTGGAGTGAGAAGGTGATCAAGGAGTGGAGACTTACAGCCTTGGCAGACAGCAGAGACAGGATCAGTGGTGCCCCAGGCAGAATTGTGTTGTCCCCACAGTGAACCATGATGGAGAACCTTTCCTGTTCAGGCCTATAAAACACATGAGCTTTGGAAGTTAAACATCTTGTCCCGAGTCATAGAGCTAAAATCTGCTAGAGCCAGACAACACAATCTAGGCTGTCTGCCTTGAAGACTTGTTTCCCCCACCGTTCCTCTTCTGCTTTTGGCAAATCCAGATTCCAAACGTATACTGAGAGCCTGTCATGAAGCAGGAACTATTCTAGACACTTGGGAGTCATCAGTGAAAAAAACAAGGATTCACGTCAATCTGTGGGACTTGGAAGCAAGAGAATGATCTGGAGACCAAATCAATGCTTTTGTGTTGATCTCTTGCCTTAGGAGCAGAGACATAAGGACAGCTCTTTGAACTTCTCTAAAGGTACTCTTTGCCTCTCCCATATCCCCTCTGAATATTCTGCACATAATCTGGATGTGAGTGTTGGACCAGAAAGAAGGCTGAGTGCCAAAGAATTGATGCTTTTGAATTGTGGTGCTGGAGAAGACTCTTGAGAGTCCCTTGGACTGCAAGAAAACCAAGACTCTCAGTCTTAAAGAAATCAGCCCTGAGCATTCATTGGAAGGACTGTTGCTGTAGTCGAAGCTCTAATATTTTAGCCACCTAATGTGAAGAGCTGACTCATTTGAAAAGACCCTAATGCTGGGAAAGATTGAAGGCAAAAGGAGAAAGCGGTGGCAGAGAATGAGATAGTTAGGCATCATTACCGACTCAACGGATGTGAATCTCAGCAAACTCTGATTATTTCTTCAAATAATGTCTATATCACTCTCTTTCTGCCCCTGAGACCTCTGGGAGGACAGAGGAGCCTGGCATGCTGCAGTCCATTGGATCACAAAGAGTCAGACATGACTTAGTGACTGAACTTTCTGTTATTCCCTTAACTGCTCATTGTGGACCTAGGTAGTTTTGACACTTTTGTCCTTTAAATTTCCTACTAGCCCTCATAAGTAGTTGATCTACTTTCTCTAGTGTATGTTTTCCCTTATAAGTTAAATTTTTTCTTTCATAATTTACATATCTGTAATTAATATATTTTATTTTCTTCTCAGATAAGTTTCCTTAACATTTTTTGGTAAGGTTGGTTTAGTGATGCTAAATTCTTTTTTCTTTTGCCTGTCTGTAAAACTATCTCTTTTTCTATCTGAATGATATCCTTGTGGAGTAGAGGACACCTAGATGTAGATTTTTTTTTCCTTTTATTATTTTTATTATATTATGCTGCTCCTTTCTGGCATGCAAAGTTTCTACTAAAAAGTCAGCCGACTGTTGTTTAGTGTTACTCTTGTTTGTACCTAGCTGCTTTTCCATTACTGCTTTTAAGAATTTTTTTTTATCTTTAATTTTTGCCACTTTAAGTATGTCTCTTGGCACAGATCTCTTTGGCTTCATCTAGTTTGGGACTCCGTGATTCCTAGAACTGGTAAACTCTATTTACTTCTTCAGGTTAGGGGAATATTCAGAGATTATTTCTTCAAATAATGTCTATATCACTCTCTTTCTGCCCCTGAGACCTCTGTAATTTGAATATTAGCACTCTTAATGTTGACAGAGGTATCTTAAGCCATTCTCAATATTTTAAATTATTTTTCTCTTTTCTGTTCTGCTTGAATTATCTCACTATTCTGTCTTCTAGTTCACTGATCCATTTATGTCTATCTCCTTATTATTATTGATTCATTTTAGTTGTTGTGTTTTTTTTTTCTCAGTTGCTATATACTTCCACTGTTTGGTCCTACTTTGTACTTTCTAAGTCTTTGTTAATCTTCTCAGTGTATTTATTGATTCTTCTTCCAAGTTTATTGATCATTGTTATGATCATTACCTTAAATCCTTGATCGGTTGAATTGCTTATCTCTATCTCACTTAGTTCTTCTGGGGTTTTATCTTGTTAAATCATTTTGGAATTGATTTATCTGTCTCCTCATTTTAACCAATCCTCAATTTACATATTGAGTATATTGAATATGTTTCCCATCTTGAGAACTGGACTTATATAGGAGATATCCTTTGGGGTCTAGCAACAATTACCCTCCTGTGAGCAAAGTTACATCTTCAAGTGATGCCCCTTATGTGAGTTGTATGGGCCCTTCTTTTGTGGTATGGTTGACTACTGCAGGCATGCTTACACCCCTGGCATAGCTTACTACTAGGTCTGAGGTGACGGGCCAAGGGGCTAGGGGCATCTTGGGGCTGGTGCTGGCACACTGGTAAATGGGACTGTATTCCAGGGATGCTGGCAGTGGAGCCTTGAGGGTCCAAGTGCTGATGTCAGCTTGTTGGCTGTTGGGATCAAGCCCTAGTGCAGCTTGCTACTGGGCCTTTGAGATTCAGAGCTGGTGTTGGCCTGCTGATGGGCAAGTAAGCCCATGACACTAATAGCCTAAATAGAGGACTCCAAAATGTTTCCTGTATTCACCGGTGTTCTCATGGTAGAAAGATATCACCAAAAGGGCTTCTGTCAGTGTCTGTGTTCCCACCTGAAGTCCAAGTTGCCTCCTCTCCTTCTAGGAGTCTTTCTAAGATCAGAAAGTGAGTCTGACTCAGGCTTCTTTAAAATCATTGTCTCTGTGATGGAATTCTGAGGGTAAATCTCTCTACAAAGAAGGTCTCAATTTCCTATAGCTTTCCTATACACAAATCCCATTGGCCTTTTAAACCAGAGCTTCTGAATGCTTGTCTTCCTGATATAGGACCTCGAATGTGGGAGCCTGATGTGGGGCTTGGACCCCTCACTCCTTAGGGAAAACCTCTGCAATTGTGATAACCCTCTCATTTGTCAGTTGCCTTCCAGCAGGTGTGAGTCTTTACAGATTCTCTTCCCCTCATATACATCTTGCTTTAGTTTTTCCTTTATTTTTCCTTTTCTTATATACAGGTGGAAAATCTTTTCCTGATAATCTTCATATTGTTCTTATAGATAATCTTTCTGTAATTAGTTGCAATTTTGTGCCGAACTCCAATATTTGGCCACCTGATGCGAAGAGCTGACTCATTGGAAAAGACCCTGATGTTGGGAAAGATTGAGGGCAGGAGAAGAAGGGGACAACAGAAGATGAGATGGTTGGACGGCATTATTGACTCAATGGACATGGGTTTGGGTGGACTCTGATAGCTGGTGATGGACAGGGAGGCCTGATGTGCTGAGGTTCATGGGGTCACAAAGAGTCAGACACGACTGAGCAACTGAACTGAACTGAACTGAACTTGTGCCAGTGGGAGGAAGTTAACTCAGGATCTTCTTATCCTGGTCTGGTTACAGTCCTCTCCAATGCCTCATTTAGTCTCAGCTCAGCCAGCTACTCCTGTTATAGTTTATAAATGGGTTTACCTTACAATGAAAAAAAACAGATAAATTCAGTGCAAGATTTATGGCCTGTAAATAGTTCATCACAAGTCAATTGAGAATAAGAAAATGCAGTATGAGGTGCATTTAAAACTTTTCCTAAGTATAATTGCTATTAATAGAAATTGATTACTTTTCTTTTTTCTGTTTCTAGACGTTTTCTTAATTTGGAACAATTATTAAGAAGATTGATAAAGACATCCTCTGTGATCAATGCAAAGAAATAGAGGGAAACAATAGAATGGGAATGACTAGAGATCACTTCAAGAAAATTATAGATACCAAGGAAACATTTAATGCAAAGATGGGCACAATAAAAGACAGAAATGATATAGATCTAACAGAAGCAGAAGGTGTTAAGAAAAGGTGGCAAGAATACATGGGAGAACTATACAAAAAAAAGATCTTCTTGACCAAGATAACCACATGGTGTGATCACTCACCTAGAGCAGATATCCTGAAATCCAAAGTGAAGTGGGGCCTTTGGAAGTATCACTATGAACAAAGCTAGGGGAGGTGATGAAATTCCAGCTGAGCTATTTCAAGTTCTAAAACATGATGCTGTTAAAGTGCTACCCTCAATATGCTAGCAAGTTTGAAAAACTCAGCAGTGGCCACAGAAATGGAAAAGGTCAATTTTCACTTGAATCCTAAGGAAAGGCAATGGCAAGGAATGTTCATACTACAGCACAATTGCACTCATCTCACATGCTAGCAAAGTAATGCTCAAAATTCTCCGAGTGAGGCTTCAACAGTACGTGAATTGAGAATTTCCAGATGTTTAAGTTGGATTTCTAAAAGGCAGAGGACCCAGTGATCAAACTGCTAAAATCCACTGGATCATAGAAAAAGCAAGAGAACTCCAGAAAAAACAAAACAAAACAAAAAAAAACACTATTTGTGCATCATTGACTATGCTAAAGCCTTTGACTGTATGGATCACAACAAACTGGAAAATACTTAAAGGGATGGAAATACCAGACCACATGACCTGCCTCCTGAGAAATCTGTATGCAGCTCAAGAAGCAACAGTTAAAACCAGACATGGAACAATGGACTGGTTCCAAATTTGGAAAGGAGGTCATCGAGGCTGTATATTGTCACTCTGCTTATTTAACTTATATGCAGAGTACACCACTTTGGCCACCTCATGTGAAGAGTTGACTCATTGAAAAAGACCCTGATGCTGGGAAGGATTGGGGGCAGGAGGAGAAGGGGATGACAGAGGATGAGATAGATGGATGGCATCACCGACTTGATGGACATGAGTTTGGGTAAACTCTGGAAGTTGTTGATGGACAGGGAGGCCTGGCATGCTGCAATTCACGGGGTCGCAGGGAGTCATCGGGTCAGACACAATTGAGCAACTGAAATGAACTGAACTGAACTGACACCATGTGAAACGTGGGGCTGGATGAAGCACAAGCCAGAATCGAGATTGCTGGGAGAAATATCAATAACCTCAGATGATATCACTTTATGGAAGAAAGTGAAGAGGAACTGAGGAGCCTCTTGATGAACGTAAAAGAGGGGAGTGAAAAAGCTGGCTTAAAACTCAAGATTCAAAAAACTAAGAACATAGTGTTCAGTCTCATCACTTCATGGCAAATAGATGGGGAAACAATGGAAGCAGTGACAGACTTTATTATCTTGGGCTCCAAAATCATGCAGATGATGACTGGAGCCATGAAATGAAAAGACACTTGCTCCTTGGAAGAAAGGCTATGACCAACCTAGACCGCATATTAAAAAGCAGAGACATTACTTTTTCAACAAAGGTCCATCTAGTTAAAGCTATGTTTTTCCAGGAGTCATGTATAGATGTGATAGTTGGACTATAAATAAAGCTGAGTGCCAAAGAATTGATGCTTTTGAACTGTGGTGTTGTAGAAGACTCTTGAGAGTCCCTTGGACTGCAAGATCAAACCAGTCAATTCTTAAGGAAACCAGTCCGAATATCCTTTGGGAGGACTGATGCTGAAGCTGAAGCTTCAATAATTTGGCCACCTGATGCAAAGAACTGACTCACTGGAAAAGACCGTGATGCTGGGAAAGATTGAAGGCAGGAGGAAAAGGCGACAACAGAGGATGCTATGGTTGCATGGTATCACTGACTCAATGGACTTGAGTTTGAACAAGCTCCGGGAGTTAGTGATGAACAGGGAAGGCTGGTGTGCTGCATTCTATGCGATCGCAAAGGGTCAGACATGACTGAGCAACTGAACTCAACAGAACTGAAAATACAGTAAACCCACTGTAGTATCACAAGAGTTCAGAAATTAATATTATGTGTATGTTAACATTGTTAAATGGATATTGGAATGATTGGGGTGAATTACCTGTAGAAAACAGCAACTCATCACATTTCTAAATGTTATATCTCAAGGCATATTATTATGCAGTTACACAGAATGGGAAAGCAAACACAACTTTGCTAGACTGAAATAGATGGTGATGACTATTTTCTATTTAATTTATACCTAAGAAGCTGTTATGGGGACTTTCAACATGGCAGAGGAGTAAGACGTGGAGATCCCCTTCCTCCCCACAAATACATCAAAAATAATTTGCATGTGGAGAAACTCTTACAGAACACCTTGTGAACTCTTGCAGAAGATTCCAGACTTCCAAAAGACAAACTAATCTCCACAGAATGAGGTAGGGCAAAAAATATAAGAAAAAAAGAGAGAGAGAGAGACAAAGGAATTGGAATGTGGACCTGTTCCTTAGGGAGGGAGCTGAGAAAGAGGAAAAATTTCTGCTCATTTGAGAATCCGTCATGGTTGGGGATGGAGGGAGCTTTGGAACCTCAGAAGAGAATGCAGCCACACGTACTCGAAAAGTAAAATGGGGAGAATTCACCACAGAGATGAGTGCCAACCAGCACTTCCCAGTCTGAAATGCTTGTTTGCATGCTTGCTACAATGAGTGGGGGCTGGGTGCTGAGCCTTGGGCTTCTGAAGTTGGACCACAAGGAAAGCACTAGGATTGTCTGCCATGAAGACACTCTGAGAGGCCTAGTATGGTGATGCTGAGAGAGTCCAGGGAAAACCCTGAACCTGCCAAAGAGGCAAGAGATCACTGTTGCAGGGACCCTCTAACTGCTGACACACAGATTGGGGGACCCCACCATCACAAGTGCCATAGGCAGAATGAGCTGGGACTGTGGACTGTGATCCCAGAAGTAGACATTCTGGCCAGGCACTGCTAAGGCTGGTGTGTGTGCCAAGAGGCAGGACTAACCTTGACTGCAATTTGCAATCCAAGAGGGGGGAATGCAGTCTGGTTGGCTGCTGACAAAATTTGAACAAATGCCAGAGGTGTAGGACAAAATGCCACTGCAGTCTCAACACCAGGGGTTACAGCTTCCACCAAGCTGTGAGCAAGAACAGGTCACTGCCCACACCTTCCTGGGAGTCTGTGTAGCTTGGCTCAATTCCCATGGGAGAATGCATGACCCACTTCAAAATGTAGCAACTTCCCACAGGCTTTGGCCACAGTAGACACTCCTCACACACCCCAATTGTGTCTGCCATACCCCTCACTCTTCCCAGCCAAACAAAGCTAGTGAGCCCTGATAAGCTGCCATGTTTGCCCTCTCTTGTTTGGGTGAGAACACACACCAGAGAGCAACCTACAAACAGAGGTGGGGCAAAAACCAAAGCTGAGCACCAGGGGCTAAAGAAAAGGAAGGAAATTTGCTCCCGCATCTACAGGTGCAGCAGATTAAACCCCTACAATTAGCTTGAGGCTGTGGACTTTGGGGGGCAATTGTGGATTTTGAAAGCAAATACAATCTAGAGTAAGGTCAGATGTGAGTTTAAACTGAACCCACAGCAACCACAGGAGGCCCAGAGATGTTCTTAGAAATATTGGAGGATTTCCTGAGCAGGCAGTTTGTCTGGGACTCATTGTGTGGCAAAGAAAAAGGAAGACATAGGAGGACATTCTTCTTACTAACACTCTTTCTCTTTCTGTGTGTGTGTGTGTGTGGATAGATAGATAGATAGATAGATAGATAGACAGATAGTTTTTCTTCTTTTTCATTTTGTGCTATTATTCTTTTTTGCAATTCCTTGAATTTTATTTTTACTTTTTTTTCATTTTTAAGTCACTTTTATTTTTAAATGAATTTATTTCATTTTCTTCCTATATTTACAGTTCTGTTTCAGTATATTACCTTTTTTCATGTTTTTTGCTTTGTATTTTCTGAGCCTAGTTTTTAGCATTCATTTTCACTTAAAGATCTGTTAAATGACTTGTTGCTCTCTTCATTTTTGGTTCTTGTTTTTATTCTTTTAAAAAATCTCTCACTTTCCTCTATTATTTTCTCTTTGCTAGCATCTGAGTTTCCTTGGGTATTCTTGTCTATTGAGTGTTATTTTCACAACTTGTCTGAGAGTTTTCTCCATCCATTCTTTTTCTGTTTGTATGTTTGTTTGACTTCCTTTTCCCCTATTTTTTTCTGTTTTTTATTTTCTTTCTTTTTGTTTTCCTTTATTGTTTACTCTGTTTTATTTTGTTTGTTTGTTTTATTTGTTTGTTTTTATCTAACTCTCTTTTTCTCTTCTGTGCTCTGGGTCATGTTGCTACAGTAAGGGTTCAGGCCTGAACCTCCAAGTTGGGACACCTGAATTTAGAATGTGGGGCCACCAGAGAACTCCTGACCATACAAAATATTAATCAGCACAAGCTCTTCCAAAAACCTCTATCTCAACACAAAAACTAGGTCACATTCAAAAGCCAGCTGGCTCCAGTGATGGATGTCTAATGCCAACCATTAGCAAGACATGTACGCAGCCAGGCCTGCTAGCAGATAGGCTGCCCCAAAACATACCAAGTCCAAAGACATACCCAAAAAACAACAAAGGATACCAGCATTGCCTTTCAGGGATATTAGATCCAGCTCCACACAAGAGAACAAAGACACCAGTCCCCGCAAGCAGGAAACCTTCAAAAGATATTGGTCTAACCCCATCCACCGGGAGCAGAATCCACAAATAAGTGGAACTATGACCTTCCAGCCTGGAGAAAGAAGACCCAAAACATAGTAAATTAAACAAAATGAAAAGACCGAGAAACATGCAGCAGATGAAGACACATGGTAAACAAAAGCACAAGATCAAACAAAGAGGAAATAACAATCTATCTGACAAAGATAGTTTCAGATTGTGTATAGTTCAAACTGCAAACTTGCACTCATTTCATATGCTAGCAAAGTAATTCTTTAAATCTTTCAAGATAGACTTCAACATTATGTGAACCAAGAACTTCCAGATGTACAATCTGGATTTAGAAAAGGCAGAGGAGCCAGAGATAAAATTGCCAACATCTGTTGAATCATAGAAAAAGGAAAGAATTCCAGAAAAAAAAAAAATCAACTTCTGCCTCACTGACTACCCAAAAGTCTTTCACTGTGTAGATCACTAAAAAAATGTGGACAATTCTTAGAGAGATGGGGAAACCAGACTGCCTTACTTGCCTTCTACAAAACCTGTATGCATGTAAGGAAGCAACGGTTTGAACTGGGCATGGAAAAACAGACTGGTTAAAAATTGGGAAAGGAGTACATCAAGGCTGTATATTTTTACCCTGCTTATTTAACTTCTATTCAGAATACTTCATGCGAAATGTCAGGCTGGGTGAAGCACAGGCTGGAATCAAGATTGCCAATCAAGATTGATATTGGAATCAATATCAATAACATCAGATATGCATATGACATCACCCTTATGGCAGAAAGTGAAGAGGAAGTGAAGAGCCTCTTTATGAAGATGAAAGAGGAGAGTGAAAAAGCTGGCTTAAAACTCAGTATTCATAAAACAAAGGTCATAGCATCTGGTCCCATCACTTCATGACAAATAGATGGAGAAACAATGGCGACAGTGAGAGACTTTATTTTCTTGGGCTCCAAAATCAATGCAGATGGTGACTGCAGCCATGAAATTAAAAGACCGTTGCTCTTTTGAAGGAAAGCTATTACCAACCTAGACAGCATAATAAAAAGCAGAGACATTACTTTGCCTACAAACATCCATATAGTCAAAGCTATGGTTTTACCAGTAGTCAGGTACAAGTGTTAGAGTTGAACAATAAAAAAGGGTGAGGGCTAAAGAATTGATGCCTTCAAACTGTGGTGCTGGAGAAGACTCTAGAGGGTTGCTTGGACAGCAAGGAGATCAGACCAGTCAATCCTAAAGGAAATCAATGCTGAATTTGTATTGGAAGGACTGATGCTGAAGCTAAGGCTCTAATATTTTGGCCACCTGATGCGAAGAGCTAACACATTGGAAAAGACCCTGATGCTGGGAAAGGTTGAAGGCAGGAGAAGAAAAGGCTGACAGAAGATGAGATGATTGGATGACATCACCAGTTCAATGGGCATCAAGCTCCTTATGATGGTGAAAGACATGGAAGACTGGAGTACTTCAGTCTAGGGGATCACAAACAGTCATCCATCACTGAGTGACTGAAAAACACCAACATGTGAGTAATTCAGAATAATGATAGTGAAGAATTCAGAGTGATGATAGGAAAGATGTTTCAAAATCTCAAAAATATAATTGAGGGCACAGACAAGTAGAAGAGAGGCAAAGACTGAGAAGATACAAGAAATGTTGAACAAGGACCTAGAAGAAATAAAGAATAGACTAATCGGAAAAGAAGTACATCAAGGCTCTATATTGTCATCCTGTTTATTTAACTTATATGCCGAGTACATCATGAGAAGCGCTGGGCTGGATGAAGCACAAGCTGGAATCAAGATTGCCGGGAGAAATGTCAATAACTTCAGATATGCAGATGACACCACCCTTATGGCAGAAAATGAAGAAGAACTAAGCAGCCTCTTGATGAAAGTAAAGAGCAGAGTCAAAAAGCTGGCCTAAAGCTCAACATTGAGAAAACTAAGATCATGGCATCTGGTCCCATCACTTCATGGGAAATAGATGGGGAAACAGTGGAAACAGTGTCAGACTTTATTTTTCTGGGCTCCAATATCACTGCAGATGGTGATTGTTGCCATGAAATTAAAAGACACTTATTCCTTGGAAGGAAAGTTATGAGCAACTTATACAGCATATTAAAAAGCAGAGACATTACTTTGCCAAAAAAGATCTGTCTAGTCAAGGCTATGATTTTTCCAGTAGTCATGTATGGATGTGAGAGTTGGACTATAAAGAAAGTTGAGCACTGAAGAATTGATGCTATTGAGCTGTGGTGTTGGAGAAGACTCTTGAGAGTCCCTTGGACTGCAAGGGGATCTAACCAGCCCATCTTAAAGGAAATCTGTCCTGAATATTAATTGGAATGATTGATGCTGAAGCTGAAGCGCCAATAGTTTGGCCACCTGATGCGAAGAACTGACTCATTTGAAAAGACCCTGATGCTGGGAAAGATCGAGGACCAGAGGAGAAGTGGATGACAGAAGATGAGATGGTTGGATACCATCACTGACATGAAGGACATGAGTTTGAGTAAGCTCTGGGATTTGGTGATGGACAGGGAGGCCTGACATGCTGCAGTCCATGGGGTCGCAGAGAGTTGGACACGACTGAGTGACTGAACTGAACTAAAATGACGAACAGCACACTATCTGAATTAAAAACTCTAAGAGGGAAAAATGGTAGAACAACTGAAGCAGAACTGATAAGTGAGCTGGAAGATAGAATGATGGAAATAACTGATGCAGAACAGAATAAAGGAAAACAGATTGAAAAGGAATGAGGACAGTCTCAGATACGTCTGAGACAGCATTAAGCACACCAACATTCGAATGATAAGGGTCAAAGAAGAAAAAGAGAAAATGAAAGGATGTGAGAAAATATTTGAGAAGATTATAGTCAAAAGCTTCTTGAACATGGGAAAAGAATTAGATACCCATTTCCAATCAGCCCAGAGAGTCCCAAAACAGATAAACTCAAAGAGAAACATGTCAAGAATCAAACTAAAGAAAGTTAAACACAAGGGAAAAATGTTAAAATCATAAAGGAAAAAAGAACAAATAACATGTAAGAGGAGCCCCATAATGCTATGTTCAACATAAACTCCACAGGTCATGAGAAACTGGCAAGACATACTTAAATTAATTGGGGGGGGGGAGCTGCAATCAAGATTACTCTACCCAGGAAGAATTTCACTAAGATTTGACACAGACATAAGAAATATTCATGCATGTGTGCTAAGTCACTTCAGTTATATCTGACTCTTTGTGACCACATGTACTATAGCCTGCCAGGATTCTCTGTCCATGGGATTTTCCAGGCAAGAATACTGCAATGGGTTTCTCTGCCCTCCTCCAGGGGATCTTCCCAACCCAGGGATTGAACCCACTTCTCCTTCATCTCCTACCTTGGCAGGCAGCTTCCTTGCCACTAGCATCCCATGGGAAGTCCTTTACAGATAAGCAAAACTAAGAGAATTTAGCACCACAAAACCATCTTCACAACAAATGCTGAAGAAACTTTTCTAGACAAGAAATACAAGAGAAAAAGCAGACCTACAAAAACACAAAGGAATCAAGTAATTGGTTACTTGGAAAATATACATCAATAATTACTGTAAATGGATGTAATAATCTGACCAAAAGACACAGACTAGCAGATACCAAAAATACACTCCAATATTTGATGTCTACAAAAGACCCAATCCAGATCTAAGGATAAATACAGCCTTAGAGTGAGGCAATGTAAAAAGTTATTTTATGCAAAAGGAAAGCAAAAGTGAGAGTAAATCTACTTATATCAGATAAAATAAATTTTATAATGAAGACTATTACAAGAGACAAGGAAGGACACTACATAATGATCAAGGGATTAATCCATAAACAAGATATAACAGTTATTAATATTTATGCACCCAACATAGGAACAACCTCAATACATAAGGCAAATGTTAACAACTATAAAATCGGAAATTGATAGAAACAAAATAATAGTGGGGGAATTTAACACCCCCTTGAAAAAAACACAAAGATCAATCAGACAGAAAATTAATACAGAGACACAAACACTAAATGACACATTGGACCATATGAACATAATTGATATTTACAGGACATCTCATCCTAAAATAGTAGAATGCACATTTTTCTCAAGGGCACACAGAGCATTCTCCTGGATAGATCATGTCATTAATTCACAAATCAAGCTTTGGTAAATTAAAAAAAAAAAGTAAAATTGTATCAAGCATTTTTTTTCTGGCCAAAACACTATAAAATTAGACATCAGCATAGAAAGACAGTTTAAAAATAAATAAATAAAATCACATGGAGGTTAAACAATAGTTTTCTGAATAAACAAGAAGTTCCTGAATAAATCAAAGATGAAGTATAAAATACTTAGAAACAAATGACAATGAAAATATGAGTACTCAAAACTTTTGGGATGCAGAAAGCAGTGCTAAGAAGGACATTTATAGCAATACAAATTTATCTCAAGACATAATAACAGCATCAAATAAACAGCCTAACCTTTTCTTCTTGAAAAAGAAGTGGAAGAAGAAGAACAGGAACAACAAGAAAACAAAGTTAGTCAAAAGAAAGAAATAATAAAGATCAGAGCATAGATAAATGAAAAATAAATGAAGGAGACAACATAAAGATCAATAAAAATATGGGCAGGTTCTGTGAGAAGATAAACAGAATTGTCAAACCATTAGACAGACACGTGAAAAAGAGGGGGGGGGAGTCATAAATCAATAATGTTAGAAATTAAAAAGGAGAAGTTACAAAAAACACTGTAGAGGTACATAAAATCATAAGAGACTACTATGAGCAACTCTATGCCAATAAAATGAACAACCTGAAAGAAATGGACAGATTCTTAGAAAATTATAGCCTTCCAAGATTGAATCAGGAATAAATAGAAAATGTGAGCAGAATAATTACAAAACTGAGATTGAAGCTGTGATTAAAAAAAAAAAAATTTCAACAAGCAAATTCCCAGAGCCAGATGGCTTCACAGTCAAAGTCTGTTGAATGTCTAGGGAAGAGCTAACACCTATATTGCTCAAACTCTTTTAGAAAACTGTAGAGGAAGGAAAACTGCCAAACTCATTCTATGAAATCATGATCACCCCGAAACCAAAAACAGACAAAGATACCAAATAAAAGAAAATTTTAGGCCAATATTGCTGATGAAAACAGATGTAGAAATCCTCAGCAGAATTCTAACAAGTGAGATTCAACAACACAGTTGTTCATACACTGTGTACGATCAACAACACAGTTGATCATACACTGTGATCAAGTGGGGTTTATCCCAGGGATGCAAGAACAGTTCAATATACAAAAATCAATCATATTAATAAATTGAGATTGGAAAACAATATGATCATCTCAATTGATGCAGAAAAAGCTTTTGACAATATTCTACTTCCATCTATGATTTTTAAATCTCCAAAAAGGAGACATAGAAGGAACCTACTTCAACATAACAAAGGCCGACATGACAAACCCACCATAAACATTATTTTCAATGTTGAAAAATACAAATGATTTCTTCTAAGATAAGAAATAAGACAATGTCTACACTTGCTACTATTATTTGATACACTTTTGAAAGTCCTAGTCATGGCAATCAAAGAAGAAAAATAAATAAATGAAATCCAGATTGGAAAAAAAAAAAAAGTAAAACTCAGTAGTTTGCAGATGACATGATATATACGTGTGTGTGTGTGTGTGTGTGTGTGTGTGTGTGTGTGTTCAGTTGCTAAGTTGTGTCCAACACTTTGTGACTCCATAGACTAGAGCACTCCAGGCTGCTCTGTTCTTCACTGGCTCCTGGAATTTGTTCAAATTCATGCCCATTGAGTATTGATACTAGCTAGTTATCACATCCTCTGCTTTTCCTTTCTTTTGCGTTCAGTTTTTCCCAGCATCAGGGACTTTTCCAATGAGTTAGCTCTTCATATCTGGTGACCAAAATACTGGAACTTCAGCTTCAGCATGAATCCTTTCAAAGAAGTTTCAGGATTGATTTCCTTTAAAATTGACTTGCTTGATCTCCTTGCTGTCCAAGAGATTCTCAAGCATCTTCTCCAGCACCACGATTTAAAACCATCAATTCTTCAGCACTCAGTCTTCTTTATGGTCTAACTCTCACATCCATACATGACTAATGGAAAAACCACAGCTTTGACTATACAGACCTTTGTCGGCAAAATGATGTCTCTGCTTTTTAATATGCTGTCTAGGTTTGTTATAGCTTTCCTTTCATGGAGCATGCATCTTTTAATTTCTGGGCTTAAGTCACAATACACAGATAAGATATGTCATTATTTATATTTTTCTCCTTCAGTTTGCCATGAAGTGGTGAGACTGAATGTCATGAGTTTAGTTATTTGAATGTTGAACATCTTGAAGTTCTTGATTTACATACTGCTCAAACCTAGCTTGAAGAGTTTTAAACATAAACTTACTAAGTGTGCAAATGAGTGCAATTGTATGGTAGCTTGAAAAATCTTTGGCATTACATTTCTTTGGGTTTGGAAAAAAAGAAAAATCCTATTCCAATCCTGTGACCACTGCTGAATTTTCCAAATTTGCTGACATATTGAGTGCAGCACTTTAACAAGATCATCTTTTATGATTTGAGTTAGTTCAGTTGGAATTCCGTCAGCTCCACTAGCTTTTTTCATAGCAATGCTCCTAAGGCCACTTGACTTCATATTCCAGGATGTCTGATTCTAGGTGAGTGACCACATTGTTGTTGTTATCTGGGTAATTAAGATCTTTATTGTATAGTCTTTTCTATTCCTGCCACCTCTTCTTAATCTCTTTTGCTTCTGTGAAGTCCTTACCATTTCTGCCCTTTATTGTGTTCATCCTTGCAGAAATGTTCCTTTGATATCTCCAATTTGCTAGGAGACATCTCTAGTCTTTTCCATTCTATTGGTATCATCTATTCCTTTGCATTCTTCATTTAAGACCTTCTTTTCTCTACCTGCTGTAATTCTCTGAAATTCTGCATTCAATTGGTTATATCTTCCCCTTTCTTCCATGGCTTTTATTTCTCTTGCTTCCTCAGCTATTTTTAAAGCCTCCTAAGACAACCACCTTTCTCTCTTGCATTTCTTTTTCTCTGGCATAATTTTGATCACTGCCTCCTGTACAGTGCTATGAACCTCTGTTCATAGTTCTTCGGGCACTCTAAAGATATAATCCTTTGAATCTATTCATCATCTTCACTGTATAATCTTAAAGGATTTGATTTACATCATATCTGAATGGCCTAGTAGGTTTCTCTACTTTCTTTCACTCTGAACTTTGCAATATGAAGCTCATGACCTGAGCCACAGCCAGTTTCAAGTCGTTTCTTGTTTGTTTGTTTGTTTTGCTGAATATATATAACTTGCCCATCTTTGGTTGCAAAGAATATAATCAATATGTTTTTGTATTGATCTTATGGTGATGTTCTTGTGTAGTGTCGTCTCTTGTGTTGTTGAAAAATAGTGTTTTCTATGATCAGCCTGTTCTCTTGACAATACTATGTTAACCTTTGTCCTGTTTCATTTTGTACCCCAAGGCCAAACTTGCCTTTTACTCCAGGTATCTCTTGACTTCCTGCATTTGCATTCCAATCCCGTATGATTAACAGGACCTTGTTTAGTTGTTGTTGTTGTTTGGTGTTAGTTCTAGAAGGTCTTGCAATTCTTAATAGAATCAGTCAACTTCAGCTTCTTCCAACATTGGTTGTCGGGGCATAGACTTGAATTACTGTAATGTTGAATGGTTTGCCTTGGAAATGAATCAAGATCATTCTATCGTTTTTTAGATTGCACTCAAGTACTGCATTCTGCACTCTTTTGTTGAATGAATGCTACTCCATTTATTTTAAGGGATTCTCTCCCACAGTAGTAGATATAACGGTCATCTGAAGTAAATTTGTCCATTCCTGTCCATTTTAGTTCAGTGATTCCTAAGAGGTTGACATTCACTCCTGCCATCTCCCGTTTGACTGCATCCAATTTTCCTTGATTTATGGACCAAACATTCAACGTTTCTATGTAATATTGTTCTTTACAACATTGGACTTTCCTTTAATCACCAGATATATCCACAACTGAACACTGTTTCCGCTTTGGCCCAAATGCTTCATGTTTTCTGGAGCTATTAGTAATTGCCCTCTGCTTTTCCCCAGTAGCTCATTGTACAACATGCTACCTGTGGGGCTCAATTTCTGGTGTTATATCTTTTGGCCCTTTCATACTGTCCGTGGAGTTCTCACAGCAAGAATACTGGAATGGTTAGCCATTTTCTCATCCAGTGGACCACCTTTTGTCAGAACTCTTCAATATGACCCGTTCATCTTGGATGACTCCACAGATGTATATAATGGACTTGTAGGCACAGTGGGAGAAGGAGAGGGTAGTACAAATTGAGAAAGTAATATTGACATATATACACTATCATGTGCAAAATATATAACTAGCAGGAAACTGCTGTATAACACAGGGAGCCCAGCATAGCATTTTCAATGAACTAGAGGGGTGAAATGAGGGGGAAAGGAAGGCTCAAGAGGAGGGGACATATATCCTCTAATAAATAAAATTATTCTTTAATTAATACATATCAGTTCAGTTCAGTCGCTCAGTCATATCTGACTCTTTGCGACCCCATGAAATGCAGCAGGCCAGGCCTCCCTGTCCATCACCAATGCCTGGAGTTTAACCAAACCCATGTCCATCAAGACAGTGATGCCATCCAGCCATCTCATCCTCTGTCGTCACTTTCTCCTCCTGCCCCCAAACCTTCCCAGCATTAGGGCCTTTTCCAATGAGTCAACTCTTCATATGAGGTATCCAAAGTATTGGAGTTTCAGCTTCAACATCAGACCTTCCAATGAACATCCAGGACTGATCTCCTTTAGGATGGATTGATTGGATCTCCTGGCAGTCCAAGGGACTCTCAAGAGTCTTCTTCAATACCACAGTTCAAAAACATCAATTCTGTGGTGCTCAGCTTTCTTCACCAACCAACTCTCACATCCATACATGACCACTGGAAAAGCAATAGCCTTGACTAGACGGACTTTTGTTGGCAAAGTAATGTCTCTGCTTTTAAATATGCTATCTAGGTTGGTCATAACCTTTCTTCCAAGGAGTAAGAGTCTTTTAATTTCATGGCACCAATCACCATCTGCAGTGATTTTGGAGCCCTCAAAAAATAAAGTCTGACACTGTTTCCACTGTTTCCCCATCTATTTCCCATGAAGTGATGAGACCAGATGCTATGACCTTAGTTTTCTGAACGTTGAGCTTTAAGCCGACTTTTTCACTTTCCTCTTTCACTTTCATCAAGAGGCTCTTTAGTTCTTCTTCACTTTCTGCCATAAGGGTGGTGCCATCCACATATCTGAGGTCATTGCTATTTCTCCCAGCAATCTTGATTCCAGCTTGTGTTTCTTCCAGCCCAGCGTTTCTCATGATGTACTCTGCATATAAGTTAAATAAGCAGGGTGACAATATACAGACTTGACCTACTCCTTTTCCTATTTGGAACCAGTCTGTTGTTCCATGTCCAATCCTAACTGTTGCTTCCTGACCTGCATACAGGTTTCTCAGGAGACAGGTCAGATGGTCTGGTATTCCCATCTCTTTCCAAATTGTCTACAGTTTATTGTGATCCACACAGTCAAAGGCTTTGGCATGAACATCTGGAAGTTCACGGTTCACGTATTGCTGAAGCCTGGCTTGGAGAATTTTGAGCATTACTTTACTAGCGTGTGAGATGAGCGCAATTGTGCGGTAGTTGGAGCATTCTTTGGCATTGCCTTTCTTTGGGATTGGAATGAAAACTGACCTTTTCCAGTCCTGTGGCCACTGCTGATTTTTCCAGATTTGCTGGCATATCAAGTGCAGCACTTTCACAGCATCGTCTTTGAGGATTTGAAATAGCTCAACTGGAATTCCATCACCTCCACTAGCTTTGTTCGTAGTGATGCTTTCTAAGGTCCACTTGACTTCACATTCCAGGATGTCTGGCTCTAGGTGAGTGATCACACCATCGTGATTATCTGGGTCGTGAAGATCTGTTTTGTACAGTTCTTCTGTGTATTCTTGCCACCTCTTATTAATATCTTCTGCTTCTATTAGGTCCATACCATTTCTGTCCTTTATCAAGCACATCTTCACATGAAATGTTCCCTTGGTATCTCTAATTTTCTTGAAGAGATCTCTAGTCTTTCCCATTCTGTCGTTTTCCTCTATTTCCTTGCATTGATCACTGAGGAAGGCTTTCTTATCTCTCCTTGCTATTCTTTGGAATTCTGCATTCAGATGGGAACATCTTTCCTTTTCTCCTTTGCTTTTCACTTCTCTTCTCTTCCCAGCTATCTGTAAGGCCTCCTCAGTCAGCGATTTTGCTTTTTTGCATTTCTTTTCCATGGGGATGGTCTTGATCCCTGTCTGCTGTACAATGTCATGGATCTCTGTCCATAGTTCATCAGCACTCTGTCTATCATATCTAGTCCCTCAAATCTATTTGTCACTTCTACTGTATACTCATAAGGGATTTGATCTAGGACATACCTGAATGGACTAGTGGTTTTCCCTACTTTCTTCAGTTTAAGTCTGAATTTGGCAATAAGGAGTTCATGATCTGAGCCACAGTCTGCTCCCGGTCTTGTTTTTGCTGACTGTATATATGAAATACTATTAAAACTCAGTGGTAGGTGTGAGAAAATTTTGAAGGTATAATATTTTTCTCAGAAGAAATAATAGTTAAGTCTGTAGATTTGCAACGTAGTGGGTAAATATGAGACAAGTATAGGTTTTATATTCTATGCTGGCAGAAAGAGGCTAAAAGATAAATTCTTTTGTAGTTAATATATACATCTCACAAAAAAAAAAATAAAATCACAGTATTTCAGTAAAAACCCTCATTAGAAAAAGGGAAGAGGAAGAACCAGAAAAAAAAGCATCCACTGATCTACAACATGCATAGCATTTCTTTCTGAGAATATTGAGCATTTTTTTCTTTACAAATGATAAATTTTTAATCAAACAATCTATTTACTTTGCATTCTTGAGAGAATCCTTATGTTCCCTACACAGCTTTGTAAGTCATTGACTGCCATATAAGATCTTACATTAGGGCCTTGTATAAAATCTTAGGAACTGGGTAAATTAACACTATAATAGTTCAGTTCAGTTCAGTCGCTCAGTTGTGTCCAACTCTTTGTGACTCCATGAATTGCAACACGGCAGGCATCCCTGTCCATCACTAACTCCTGGAATCCACCCAAATCCATGTCCATTGAGTCAATGATGTCATCCAACCATCTCATCCTCTGTCATCCCCTTTTCCTCCTGCCCTCAGTCTTTCCCAACTTCAGGTTTTTGTTTTTTTTCAAATGAGTCAGCTCTTCACAACAGGTGGCCAAAGTGTTGGAGTTTCAGCTTCAACATCAGTCCTCCCAATGAACACTCAGGACTGATCTCCTCTAAGATGGAATGGTTGGATCTCCTTGCAGTCCAAGGGACTCTCAAGAGTCTTCTCCAACACCACGGTTCAAAAGCATCAATTCTTCGGCGCTCAGCTTTCTACATAGTCCAACTCTCACATCCATACATGACCACTGGAAAAACCATAGCCTTGACTAGATGGACCTTTATTGACAAAGTAATGTCTCTGTTTTTTAATATACTGTCAAGGTTGGTCATAACTTTCCTTTCAAGGAGTAAGCATCTTTTAATTTCATGGCTGCAGTCACCATCTGCAGTGATTTTCGAGCCCAGAAAAACAAAGTCAGCCACTGTTTCCCATCTATTTGCCATGAAGTGATGGGACTAGATGCCATGATCTTAGTTTTCTGAATGTTGAGCTTTAAGCCAACTTTTTCACTCTCTTCTTTCACTTTCAGCAAGAGGCTCTTTAGTTCTTCTTCACTTTCTGCCATAAGAGTGGTGTCATTTGCATACCTGAGGTTATTGATATTTCTTCTGGCAATCATGATTCCAGTTTGTTCTTCCTCCAGCCCAGCGTTTCTCATGATGTACTCTTCTTATAAGTTAAATAAGCAGGGTGACAATATACAGCCTTGACGTACTTCTTTTCCTATTTGGAACCAGTCTGTTGTTCTACATTCAGTTCTAACTGTTGCTTCCTGATCTGCATACAGGTTTCTCAAGAGGCAAGTCAGGTGGTCTGGTATTCCCATCTCTTTCGGCTTTGGCATAGTCAATAAAGCAGAGATAGATGTTTTTCTGGACCTCTCTTGCTTTTTTGATGATCCAGCAGATGTTGGCACTTTGATCTCTGGTTCCTCTGCCTTTTCTACAACCAGCTTGAACATCTGGAAGTTCACGGTTTATGTATTGTTGAAGCCTGGCTTGGAGAATTTTAAGCATTACTTTGATAGCGTGTGAGATGAGTGCAATTGTGTGGTAGTTTGAGCATTCTTTGGCATTGCCCTTCTTTGGGATTGGTTGAAAACTCACCTGTTTTCCAGTCCCATGGCCACTGCTGAGTTTTCCAAATTTGCTGGAATATTGAGTCCAGCTCTTTCACAGCATCATCTTTTGGGATTTGAAATAGCTCAACTGGAATTTCATAACCTCCACTAGCTTGGTTTGCAGTGATACTTCCTAAGGCCCACTTGACTTCACATTCCAAGATGTCTGGCTCTAGGTGAGTGATCATACCATCGTGATTATCTGGGTCGTGAAGATCTTTTTTGTACAGTTCTTCTGTGTATTCTTGCAACTGCTTCTTAATGCCTTCTGGTTCTGTTAGGTCCCTAATATTTCTGTCCTTTATCGAGCTCATCTTTGCATGAAATGTTCCCTTGGTATCTCTAATTTTCTTGAAGAGATCTCTAGTCTTTCCCTTTCTATTGTTTTCTTCTATTTCTTTGCATTGATCTCTGAGGAAGGCTTTCTTATCTCTTCTTGCTCTTCTTTGGAAAACACCTGAAAGCATTGGATGGCTAATAGCAAATAAGCAATATTTCCCCAAATCCAATGTCAAAATTCCCTTAAGCTTGATTTAATCATTGTGATTTAGGTTGCTTTACATTGAGCTAGAATGCATTGAGCTCCCCGACTTTCAAATCAATTTGAACTCAGCTATTGAAACAACAGGTGGGAGTATGTATTATCCAATGAAGGAAGCCTCATGGGCTTCTTGAACCCAGGCTGCATCACATATAATTACTCTTTACGTTTAGGAAAATTATTAATTTAAATGGTAAAATGTATCTAATGGAAGAATTATGAAACCAGGAAAACCTATGCTCCATTTTCATATATTCTTGTGTTTGCTAAATATTTTCTCCCACTTATTTCAGCTGGGAAACCTGACTCATTGTCATTATTTTGTTTTGTTTGTTTTTCAGTCTGTAGTCTGCATAATTGTATGACTTCTCCATCTTGAATACATATTACAGAAACATAGAGCCTCTCATAATGACACATCATGTGTTTACTTTTGCTTTCCAAATCATCTTAGATTGTATATTTCTCTTTAAAAAAATTATTTTCTTTTTATTTTATTTCTTTAAATTTTATTGGAGGTATAGTTGATTTACAATGTTGTTTTAATTTCAGGTATATATCAAAGTAAATGTATTTAATTTCATATATATATATGTCTCCAGCTTTTTTATTTTTAGATTTTTTTCCCATATAGGCCAATACAGGATTGAATATATATTACTGTGCTTCTGTAAATCTCAAAATCTCAATCCCAATTTACCCATCATTCAAATGGGTAATTTATGTCAATCCCAATTTACCACTCTGAATTCCTTATCCACCAGAAAGCATACATTCATTTTCTAAATTTATAACTCTATTTCTGTTTTGTTCCTTTATTGTAGATTCCACATATAAGAGATATCACATGATATCTGCCATTCATTCTCTGACTTTTTCATTCAGTATAACAATCTCTAAGTCTACCCATGTTGCTGAAAATGAAGTTATTTCACCTTTATATGGCTGAATAATATTCCATTGTATATGTGTACAACTTCTTTATCCATTCTACTGTTAATGGACATTTATTATTTTTTTCTTTTATTTTTTTTAATTTACTTATTTTAGTTGGGGGCTAATTACTTTACAATATTGTAGTGGTTTTTGCCATACATTGACATGAATCAGCCATGGGTTTACATGTGTTCCCCATCCTGAACCCCCCTCCCACCACCCTCCCCATCCCATCTCTCTGGGTCATCCCATTGCCCCAGCGCTGAGCATTTGTCTCATGAATCGAACCTGGACTAGTGTTCTGTTTCACATATGATAATACACATGTTTCAATGTTATTCTCTCAGAACGTCCCACCCTCACCTTCCCCTCAGAGTCCATAAGACTGTTCTATGCATCTGCGTCTCTTATTCTGTCTTGCATATAGGGTTATCATTACCATCTTTCAAATTCCATATAAATGCATTAGTATACTGTACTAGTGTTTTTCTTTCTGGCTTACATCACTCTGTATAATGGGCTCCAGTTTCATCCATCTTAATAGAACTGATTCAAATGTATTCTTTTTAATGGCTGAGTAATATTCCATTGTGTATATGTACCACAGCTTCCTTATTCATTCGTCTGATGATGGACAGAAATATAGATCAATGGAACAAAACAGAAACCCCAGAGATAAATCCACGCACCTATGGACACCTTATCTTCAACAAAGGAGTCAAGAATATACAATGGAGAAAAGACAATCACTTTAACAAGTGGTGCTGGGAAAACTGGTCAACCACTTGTAAAAGAATGAAACTAGAACACTTTCTAACACCATACACAAACATAAACTCAAAATGGATTAAAGGTCTAAATGTAAGACCAGAAACTATAAAACTCCTAGAGGAAAACATAGGCAAAACACTCTCCGACATAAACCACAGCAGGATCCTCTATGGCCCAGCTCCCAGAGTATTGGAAATAAAGCAAAAATAAACAAATGAGACCTAATTAAAATTAAAAACTTTTGCACAACAAAGGAAACTATAAGCAAGGTGAAAAGACAGCCTTCAGAATGGGAGAAAATAATAGCAAACAAAGCAACTGAAAAAAATTAATCTCAAAAATATACAAGCAGCTTCTGCAGCTCAATTCCAGAAAAATAAATGGCCCAATCAAAAAATGGGCCAAAGAACTAAACAGACATTTCTCCAAAGAAGACATACAGATGGCTAACAAACACATGAAAAGAGGCTCAACATCACTCGTTATCAGAGAAATGCAAATCAAAACCACAAAGAGGTACCATTTCATGCCAGTCACAATGGCTGCTATCCAAAAATCTACAAGCAATAAATGCTGGAGAGGGTGTGGAGAAAAGGGAACCCAATTACACTTTTGGTGGGAATGCAAACTAGGACAGCCACTCTGGAGAACAGTATGGAGATTCCTCGAAAAACTGGAAATAGAACTGCCATATGACCCCGCGATCCCACTGCTGGGCATACACACTGAGGAAACCAGAACTGAAAGAGACACGTGTATTCCAATATTCATCGCAGCACTGTTTACAATAGCCAAGACATGGAAACAACCTAAATGTCCATCAGCAAACGAATGGATAAGGAAGCGGTGGTACATATACACAATGGAATATTATTCAGCCATTAAAAAGAATGCATTTGAATCAGTTCTAATGAGGTGAATGAAACTGGAGCCTATTATACACAGTGAAGTAAGCCAGCAAGAAAAACACCAATACAGTACACTAATGCGTATATATGGAATTTAGAAAGATCATAACGATAACCCTATATGCGAGACAGCAAAAGAGACACATATGTATAGAACAGTCTTTTGGACTCTGTGGGAGAGGGCGAGGGTGGGATGATTTGGGAGAATGACATTGAAACATGTATATTAGCATATGTGAAATGGATTGCCAGTCCAGATTCGATGCATGAGACAGGGTGCTCAGGGCTGGTGCACTGGGATGACCCAGAGGGATGGGATGGGGAGGGAGGTGGGAGGCATTTCAGGATAGAGAACACATGTACACCCGTGGCAGATTCATGCCAATGTATGGCAAAACCACTACAACAATATTGTAAAGTAATTAGCCTTCAATTAAAATAAATAAATTTATATTAAAAAGTAATTAGACACAACATTGTAATAAATCAATGATTACCCCAATAAAATCTTAAAAAATAAATGAAAAATTCAAAAAGTTAAAAACAAAAACAAAAACAAACAGGTTCTTCAGTGCTGGGGATTACACTTGGACTATCATTCTTAAATTCCTTCTCTTTGTTTATTTCTCTTTTACTTTTCTTTTCTTTCCTATGTCCAGCTATTATATTGTGATTTATAAGAAAAAAATTACACTTGGTCTTCATCCAGTTTCTAGTAAAGAACTTCTAAATCCCTTAGAATTTAAGTGATAAGAGCAGATGCCTTGTGTTATGCTAAAGAGGTGAGTTTTGCATTGCATCAATCACATGAAAAATTTTAACCCCATTGACCTCCAGGGAGCAGAGAGGAGCCAGATGTCAAAACAATGTCAATGGCCAATGATGTAATCAATCATGCCTATGGAATCAAGTTGTTCTTAATAGGACAGCTAAAACCCAAAAAGGAATGAATTCAGAGACCTAGGCTGGTGAAAACGTGAAAGTACAGGAAGATTGGAGCACTCGGAGAAGATATGGAAGCTCTGTGTCCCTTCATGTCCCTTCCATCTGGCTGTTCATCTTTATCATATCCTTTTGTAATTAACTTGTAAATGTAAGTGAACTATTTTACTAAGTTCTGTAACTTGCTCTAGCAAATTAACCAAACTTGAGGAGGAAGGTCACAGGAGCTCACCATTTGTAGCCAAATTGGATTTTTAAGGAAATGTCAACATTTTCTCGAAGACATCTATATCATCTTGCATTCTCACCAGCAATGTATGTGATTTACAAGAGCTCTTATTTACACTCATGCCAGTACTTGCTATTTTTACTTTTTGTTAAAAATCTTTGTAGGCACTTGAGTTTGGCTTTCTATAATAAACTAAGTCAATTACCACTCTGTCATCCACTTTTAATCCTTTTTTTTAAAAATTATTGCATAACAGTTGCTTTATAATGTGGTGCTAATTTCTGCTGTACAGCAAAGTGAATCAGCTATATATATATGGGCTTCCCTGGTGGCTCAGCTGGTAAAGAATCTGCCTGCAATGTGGGAGACATGGGTTCAATCCCTGGGCTGGGAAGACCCCCTGGAGAAGGGAAGGGCTACCCACTCCAGTATTCTGGCCTGGAAAATTTCATGGACTGTGTAGTCCATGGGGTCGCAAATAGTCAGACATGACTGAGCGACACTCACTCACTATATATATATATATATATATAAACATATCTCATTTGAATTCCCTTCCCATTTACATCACCATAGAGCATTAAGTAAAGTTCCCTGTGCTATAAAGTAGGTTTTCACTTGTTATTTATTTTATACATAGCAGTGTATATATGTCAATCACAATCTCCAAATTCATCCTACCCTTCCTTCCCTCCTTGGTATCCATACAGTTATTTGCCACATCTGTGTCTTTATTAAAGTTTCTGAAGTATGTTCAGGCTTCTGGTTTCAGAAAGATGGAATATATGTATTCTTCCCTATCCTTTCCATTAAGAACAGCTAACTCCCATCAACATTATGTACAAAAAAATACAAGACTCTAAAATTTGGCAGTCAGCATAAACAAGACCAGGAGTTGACTGTGGCTCAAATGATGAGCTCCTTATTGCAAAATTCAGACTTAAATTGAAGAAAGTAGGGAAAAACACTAGATCATTCAGGTATGATCTAAATCAAATCCCCTATGATTATACAGTGGATATGGCAAATAGATTTAAGTGATTAGATCTAGTAGACAGAGTGGCTGAAGAAAAATGGAAAGAGGTTTGTAACATTGCACAGGAGGCAGTGACCAAAAATATCCCCAAGAAAGAGACATGCAAAATGGTTGTCTGAGGAGTCTTACAAATAGCTGAGAAAAACAGAGAACCAAAAAGCAAAAGAGAAAAGGAAAGATATACCCATCTGAATGCAGAGTTCTAAAGAAGAGCAAGAAGAGATAAGAAAGCCTTCCTCAGTGATCAATGCAAAGAAATAGAGCAAAACAATACAATGGGAAAGATTAGAGATCTCTTCAAGAAAATTAGAGATACCAAGGAACATTTCATGCAAATATGGGTTACAATAAAGGACAGAATTGGTATGGAGCTAACAAAAGCAGAAGATATTAAGAAGAGGTGCCCGGAAATCACAGAACTATACACACATAAAAAAAGTCTTAATGACATGGATAATCACGATGTTGTGATCACTCACCTAGAGCTAGACATTCTGAAGTGTGAGTTCAAGCAGGCCTTAAGAAACATTACTACAAGCGCTTTAGCTAGTGGAGGTGATGGAATCCAGCTGAGATATTTCAAATTCTAAAAGATGAGGCTGTTAAAGTGCTGCACTCAATATTCTAGAAATTTCAGAAAACTCAGCAGTGGCCACAGGACTGGAAAATGTGTTTCCATTCCAATTCCAAAGAAGGAGAATGCCAAATAATGTTCAAATTACTGCACAACTGCCCTCATTTCACATGCTAGCCAGGTAATGTCAAAATACTCATAGCTAAGCTTCAACAGTACATGATCCTAGAACTTCCAGATGTACAAGCTGGACTTAGAAAAGGCAGAGGAACCAGAAATTAAATTGCCAACATCCATTGGGTCATAGAAAAATCAGGAGAATTCCAGAAAAAAAAAAAATCTACTTCTGCTTTGTTGACTATGCTAAAGCCTTTGACTATGTGGATCACAACAGACTGTGAAAAATTCTTCAAGAGATAGGAATACCAGACTACCTTATGTGCCTCCTGAGAAACCTGTATGCAGGTCAAGAAGCAACAGTTAGAATCAGACATGGAATAATGGACTGATTCAAAATTGGGAAAGGAGTATGTCAAGGCTCTATATTGTCACCCTGTGTATTTAACTTATATGCAGAGTACATCATGTGAAATGCCAGGCTGGATGGAGCTCAACCTGAAATCAAGATTGCCAGGAGAAATATCAATAACATCAGGTACCCAGATGACACTACCCTAATGGCAGAAGGTAAAGAGGAACTAAGAGACTCTTGATGAAGGTGAAAAAGCGAGTGAAAAACCTGGCTTAAAACTCAACATTCAAAAAATGAAGATCATGACATCTTGTCCCATCACTTCATGGCAAATAGATGAGGAAACAATGGAAACAGCGACAGACATTATTTTCTTGGCCTCAAAAATCACTGCCGATGGTGACTGCAGCCATGAAATTAAAAGATGCTCGCTCCTTGCATGAAAAGTTATGACAAACCCAGACAGCATATTAAAAAGCAGAAACATTGCTTTACTGACAAAGGTTCATTTAGTCAAAGCTATATATATATATTTTTTTTTTCCGGTAGTCATGTTCAGATATGAGAGTTGGACCATAAAGAAGACTGAGAACTGAAGAATTGATGCTTTCAAATTGTTGTGCTGGAGAAGACTCTTGAGAGTCATTTGTATATCAAGGAGACCAAACCGGTCAATCCTAAAGAAAATTTAACCTGAATATTCATTAGAAAGACTGATGCTAAAGCTGAAGCTCCAATACTTTGGCCACCTTGTTCAAAGAGTTGACTTATTGGAAAAGACCCCGTTGTTGGGAAATATTGAAGGCAGAAGGAGAAGGGGATGACAGAGGATGAGATGGTTGGATGTCATCACTGATTCAATGGACGTGAGTTTGAGCAAATTCTGGGAGATGGTGAAGGACAGGGAAGCCTGGGATGCTGGAGTCTATGGAGTGGCAAAGAGTTGGACATGACTTAGCAACTGAACAACAAATTTAGATTCAACCAGGCAGCCTTGCTAGGGACCTTTGGACTAAGGGACTACACAGTGTGATTTCCCTGGATTTTATTTTATTTTTGTCTCCTGTATCCCAGACTTAGAGATAAAGAACTCTTATAACTCAAACACCACAGATACAGGCAAAAAGAAATCTAACAAAAATTTGTTCTCTCTAGTCAAAATAGTCAGAAAATGACAGCCTTATTAAAAAGGAAGTTTTTAGACGGTAACTTCTCTACTCTGGGCAATCACCACAAAACAAAAATAAAACCATGGACCTGCCTCCTAATCCATTCCGCAAAGGCCAAGTGAGGGGTCTTAGACTTCCACTATTATTGGATGTAGTGAGACTGTGCCATATCTCCACTGGGACTGTGTTACGAGAAACCACATTTTCATCTTTATTGGCCAATAACAAGCCATCACTCTTTGGTGTCAGTGGAAAAAACTGAGGAAACCAAGACTTCTATTAAACATTAATGAGGTGTTTCTCAACTTCCTAATTGAGATGGTATCTGAGGATCCCAGTGGTGAATCATGACTTTCACTGTTACCATTAGCACCAAGGCAATCCTTATCATGTTCACGGGACCATGAAAGGAGACATAATTCTCACTTCTGTCCAATAGTAACAAGGAATATACTACCTTAAGGTGGCAATAGAAGTCCAGTAAAGAGCCTAGATTTCTACCTTCAACTAGTGGCAATATTTTAATTACTGTCCTCTATGTCATGATGTGACCTTCCATCATGTGATTTCTACTCTCTTTTCACTGTATTATTTTGCTCTGGTATAGTTTATTATGAACAAATTGCTTTCTTGGTGCTTTAATATTAGTTTGTTACCTTAATATTTCTTTGTTAAATATAGTCTCATATATTTTGTGATCTCCCTAATTCCTGTACAAAGGCATTTTTGAGAAATTTTATTTCCTAGAAAAAACAAATTCCTCCAAAACTATTCCTTTTTCACCTTTATTCCCTTTTTATTTCACCATTTCCATTTCCTTTCATTTCTATTATCATTTGCTCTAGTATTGTTGTCTTGTCATATCTTTCTAGAAACTTTGTTAAATACACTGCTTCCTCTGGATCTTGTGCTTGATCAAGTGCACTGTGACTGTGTTAGTTTTTGTCTCACTTGAAATGTTAGATGAGTTCTGTGTTTGGGTTTTTCTTTCAGAGTTTCAGATCAAAAAATGACAGTTGTAGGTTCTAGTATTTAACCATTTTATGATTTTTTTGTTTTTTTAATCAACTTGGGGTTGAGGCTAGGGGCTAGCAAAGGGTTTTATAGCCAGTGAATGTTTCCACTTATGTCTTATATTTTAAAGTTCATACTGCCTTGGAGTTATTATATAAAATAATGCGGACATTGGTGGTGGGAGTTTTGACTTGTATGATTACCCTGGCTTAATGTGATGCTAATATTTGAAAAATATCCATTTCTTTCTTATTCCAAATTTGGCACAAGAGATAAAAGAGGACTTTTGCTCATTTTATTTATAGTGGCAGATGGCCCTAACTTGGGCTACTGTTTTTGTGTTTGAGCACATACATTTATAGGGTTTTAAATTTGCTTTTCATTAATTATTAATTATTTAAGTGTAGGTGATAATTAGTATTGCTGCTTTTCTCTCATCAGAAGAAAACTAAATGACAGATTCTACTAATTATGCTAGTTTCTAGCAAGTAAGTAGCTTAAACAAAGAAATACATTGTATTTGTTTTTCCTCAATATTTAGATTCACTCCTTTCCCATCTGGCCCACTACTACTTCAATATCCTTTCCTTTCAGACGATAATCATCAAAAACACATTATAAATTCGTGAAGTTAATTTTAATTACTTAATTACCTTTCTCCACACAGTACTAATGTCTGGTGGTGATTGGTGGGGATGGCAGGCCTGGACTGATGAGGAAGCCATTTCTGCAGATTATTATTGCTTACTTTCAATTTTCGTTAGTTTATTCCTTTACTATTAGACAATACCTTGTAAGATTTTCAGTACAGAATTTGTCTCACAAGGTTGAGTGTTACTAGTTTCTTTTAGCTATTTTTATTTCCTTTTATTTCCTTTAGATCTATAAGATGGGTTCTGTGAATTTTGATTTAGTATTCAATTTTTTTCAACTAACAAAATTTAGTTAGCAATATATTTATGATTCTAGCTACATTATGGCAGTGATAGAACTTGTATTGATTATGATATTTCTCACTTAGCTCTAAAGTTATTTATGGCAATAATAGCAATGAAAGTTGCAATCTCAAGCCTTGTTTTAATTGGATAATTGATGTTTCTTAATGAATATCCTTATTTATGACAATATTCTTAGAAATGCTCATTTTTATCGGAAGAGTGATGGATGACTGAGGACAGATGTTTGAGTGTAAATCGATTATTTCAAATGTAAAATCAACACAAAGTTCAAATCTTATCAATGGCTAGTCAATTGAAAATTACCTATCTACAGAAGGGATAGATAGTTTTAAGCTCTCAGTGTTGACCAGAAACTAGTTAAACTACTTGATCTCTTGGTGATATTCCTTAGCTTGCCTGATGCTGCCACCAAGGTAGGTGGTATAACTAAACACACACACACACACACACACACACACACACACACACACACACACCTCTACATATACATATCAGCTTTTGGAACACTTGTCGTGACTTTCAAAAAAGTTACAGTGTTCTACATGTTTGAAAATGTCACTACAAATATCACAGTAAAGAAAGATGACACATTAGCTGCTGTTCTCTACATTCTAGGTTTGTCATTGAAGGAAACAGCCATTTAGAATTGGAGTAAAAGTTCCAGGAATGTCTCTAATACCTTGGAATAATTTACTTCATTAAGAATGCTTTTATCTGAGGAAAACGTTGCCATATAGAAATGTCTCTAGTGAAAGGATAAAAGATGCGGCTTGCCCATAAGGTCAGAAAATATGAAAGCATGTGTCAAAAAAACAAATATTTAAAAACATATTTCACATTTCAGATAGTCACCCTTGATACATGTCCTTCAACCAGATATTCTCTCCTTTACTTGTTTGCATTTGGTGGCATTTGAAATACTAACCTTCAGACTACAGTTTTATTTTTTCCACTTTCTCCTTTCTTAACTAGGACTGATTTTAATCAAATGGTAATTAAAATAGGTACTGCATAACCAACTCACTTTTATGCAGGTAACTAAAGCTTCTAGGCCTAGCCCCTGTCGGCCGCCGCCCCCGGCCCCCGGCCCCCGGTCCCCGGCTCGGCCTAGACCCTGTCGGCCGCCACCCCCGGCCCCCGGCCCCCGGCCCCCGGCCAGGCCTAGCCCCTCTCGGCCGCCGCCCCCGGCTCCCGGCCCCGGGCCCGGCCTAGCCCCTCTCGGCCGCCCCCGGCCCCCGGCCCCCGGCCCCCGGCCCCCAGTCCGGCCTAGGCCCTGTCGGCCGCCGCCCCCGGCCCCCGGCCCAGCCTAGCCCCTCTCGGCCGCCCCCAGCCCCAGGCCCCCGGCCGGGCCTAGCCCCTCTCGGCCGCCGCCCCCGGCTCCCGGCCCCGGGCCCGGCCTAGCTCCTCTCGGCCACACTTCTGCGCCGAGCCGTCGCAGCCGCCTCGCTTCTGCGCCGAGCCGTCGCAGCCGCCTCGCTTCTGTGCCGAGCCCAACTCCTGATATATGCAAAAACAGGAAACCCAACAGTAGTTTGTCAACTAAAAGAAACCAGATACAGAAAAGTATGGATTATAGAATTTCATCTATATGAAAATCAAGGACCACGGGATCATCGAAAAAGCAAGAGAGTTCCAGAAAAACATCTATTTCTGCTTTATTAACTATGCCAAAGCCTTTGACTGTGTGGATCACAATAAACTGTGGAAAATTCTGAAAGAGATGGGAATACCAGACCATCTGACCTGTCTCTTGAGAAACCTGTATGCAGGTCAGGAAGCAACAGTTAGAACTGGACATGGAACAACAGACTGGTTCCAAATAGGAAAAGGAGTACGTTAAGGCTGTATATTGTCACCCTGCTTATTTAACTTATATGCAGAGTACATCATGAGAAACACTGGGCTGGAAGAAACACAAGCTGGAATCAAGATTGCCGGGAGAAATATCAATAACCTCAGATATGCGGATGACACCACCTTTATGGCAGAAAGTGAAGAAGACCTAAAGAGCCTCTTGATGAAGGTGAAAGAAGAGAGTGAAAAAGTCGGCTTAAAGCTCAACGTTCAGAAAACTAAGATCATGGCATCTGGTCCCATCACTTCATGGGAAATAGATGGGGAAACAGTGGAAACAGTGTCAGACTTTATTTTTTGGGGCTCCAAAATCACTGCTGATGGTGATTGCCACCATGAAATTAAAAGACGCTTACTCCTTGGAAGGAAGGTTATGGCCAACCTAGATAGCATAGTTAAAAGCAGAGACATTACTTTGCCAACAAAAGTCCGTCTAGTCAAGGCTATGGTTTTTCCAGTGGTCATGTATGGATGTGAGAGTTGGACGGTGAAGAAAGCTGAGAGCCGCAGAATTGATGCTTTTGAGCTGTGGTGTTGGAGAAGACTCTTGAGAGTCCCTTGGACTGCAAGGAGATCCAATCAATCCATCCTAAAAGAGATCAATCCTGGGTGTTCATTGGAAGGTCTGATGTTGAAGCTGAAACTCCAATACTTTGGGCACCTCATGCGAAGGGGTGACTCATTGGAGAAGACCCTAATGCTGGGTAGGATTGGGGGCGGGAGGAGAAGGGGACGACAGAGGATGAGATGGTTGGATGGCATCACCGACTCAATGGACATGGGTTTGGGTGGACTCCGGGAGTTGGTGATGGACAGAGAGGCCTGGCGTGCTGCGATTCATGGAGTCGCAAAGAGTCGGACACGACTGAGCGACTGAACTGAACTGAACTGAACTATTATGAAATAGTGGGAAGTTGTATCAGAAGGTGGCTTACTTGTAGAAACCCCTGAACAGACATGATAAGCATTTTCATTGCTTAAATTCTTATTTCTTTCTCTTGCATGGTATCTGAGTATATGATACAGAGGATCTCCCTCCCCCCAAAAAAATGTTTCATGTGGAAAAAAAAATAACCTTGAGAAATACAATTACATTTCTTGCTCACTTACTTTATCCCCATGCTATAAAAACAGATCACACACTTACCTATAGAGGTAAGTTCTTTATGGAACACTTTAAAAGCCCATTATCATTACTTTGGAGAAGGCAATGGCAACCCACTCCAGTACTCTTGCCTGGAAAATGCCATGGATGGAGGAGCCTGGTGGGCTGCAGTCCATGGGGTCGCTAACAGTCGGACATGACTGAGCGACTTCTCTTTCACTTTTCACTTTCATGCATTGGAGAAGGAAATGGCAACCCACTCCAGTGTTCTTGCCTGGAGAACCTCAGGGATGGCAGAGCCTGGTGGGCTGCTGTCTATGGGGTTGCACAGAGTCGGACACAACTGAAGTGACTTAGTATCATTACTTTCAAGATGAACTCTTGAGGAATCTCTACATGCACTCATTAAGTAACATGCAAATTATAGATCCAATAAATGGAGCTGCTGTGTGTGAAATTAAAAAAGTAAAAATTTCCTCTCAAACACGGTGCCATTTCTCATAGCTGTTGATATATTATACAGTTTTCATCCTGGAGCTGCTTGAATGTCATTGGCAGCCTGGAGCTCAGAACACTGGATCGCTTGTCAACTTTGCGATCAGCCAAAAGCAGCCCACCTCTCCTTGGGAAGGGGTTGCCTGTGAGCCATTGCCAGACTCTGGAAAACAGCTCACTATGCATCTGGTGATTATGAAATCTCATTTCATTGCATTACTAATTTACAGGAAATGAAATTATAAACAAGGTGACTACTGAGCATAATTTATGGTCCATGTAATTATATAGCTGTCAAAGGAGAGCTGGCAGTGGAATTGTGCAGAAGAAGGCTGCACTTTTGCCTGGTCTACTGAGTTTGCTAATTGTCCACAGCTGCAAATAATTTTTTTGTACTGCAAGATCAGCAAACTTCAATCTGGAGAGCCAGCTAGAGCTGGTTATAATTACCTGCCTGACTAGAAATGTTGCCTACTGGCTTTGAAGATCTTCAGGTGATGAAAAATTACTCCTTCAGCCTTTAGATCAATGGAGAAGAACATGTACAGCTTCCTGTGAGAAGAAACAAGACTTAATGAAATAGCAGCAAGTAACAAAATATACAGAACCACAAACAAAAATATATAAATATATTTTTTTCATACTTAGATGTACATAATAAAATTAACAGTGGTAGAAAGGTAATTTAGTGCTGCTATAATGAAAAATAAACAGAAACAAAATCTACTTTGTTCTTTCTCAATAAATTAGATCTTTAATTATGACTTTGTTAAGTGCATCCCAGCATGTATGGCTTATGAAGGGGGCCGTGTTTGCAAATAATCAGAAGCAAGTGAGACATTCCAGAATACCTTAATATGTTGCCAAAATAAGCAGGTGAAAAACAAAGCAAAAAGTGAGCCCATTAAAGCCAAAGGTCTTGTTTACACAGTTACAATCTGATTTGATGGGCTTGTTCCCATCCCTTAATAGAACCATGGGTTGTTTTGCTGTTTTAATTTTGTAGATATTGTCTAGAAAGCATAAGTTCTTCTTCATATAGCAGTTTGTGGTGTAGATAAATCTGAAAATGTTACTGTACAAAAAGAGGTATGTAAACCCTATTGTCTATACAAACCAGAGTCCCTCTGCAACACTGATCTGTTGTTGCATATGCAGTTAATAATGAGACTATAGAATTATTGTTCCCTTGTCCTTTTCTGCTATTTTTAAGATCGGATATTTCCAGATTTCTGCATGAGAATTCCTCCTGAATAATAGCAAAGATTTTAATATATTTGCTATTTTCTTAGAACCAGGGTATAGTCAGAGAATGGAAAGTTTGTTTTGTTTTGGAGATTTGACATATATTAATATAAATGCTAACACCACTGATGGGAAATGATTGATATGTTTTTAAGTTTTGAGTTAAAATAAAAAGTATAAATAATGGTTTTGCAGTTAAATAGAATTTTATATATTACCAGTAGGACACAAATTAATTTCATTAAAAATTCTGAATTTATGATGTGCAAGATACATTGTGCAATTTTCTAATAGAAAATAACATGATATAGTAATTTGACAGCAGAACAGTGAATCATCTATTGTTGGAAGGAGTCTTTGAGAAGGTCTGGGTATATGAAAACTTTTTATCTCAAAATTGATAAAATCACGTATTATAACTAGCAACTAGAGACATTTTTTTAGAAACCACTTTGTGGCTATGTGGTCCCTTAGGTTCAAATAAAGAAAGTAAGTAGAGATTTATGGTCAGAAAGATGTTCATATAAAACATTGTTTACTAGTAGTAAAAGATTAGAAACAGTCTAAATTCCATTTTATATAAGATAATTTTAGTAAATCACGATATATAATTAAGATGCAATTTGAAGTGAAATGAGCAAAGAGAAGCATTCTATTATAAGGGTACCTTTAAACTGAGTAAACTAGAAAATTGAAAAGACTTGGAAAAGAGAAAAATAAACAGTGAACAAGTTAGGTAGAACGATGCATATCTTTACTTAAAAAGTGCCATTATTAAAATTATTTATTTAACACATATTAAAGAATATTTTAAGACAAAGCAAAAGCTGCCTCCCTCTCCCATGTCGTATTGAATTCTGAGGCTCTTAAAGACTCTGTCTGGCAGATCGCAGAGAAGGGTCAGAGCTCTGCATCAGTTGGCAAGCTTTCTAACGGCCAGGACATCTCCAAGACTCATTGACTTAACTACAATATGCCGCCAGCTCTGAAGCATCCAGGAAAAGATTTAGAAAACGCCTGCACTTCCTGAGGTGGTTCATTTGTTGGTGTCAGTATAGCTAGTGAGGCTGAGTTTGTGAGGGAAATGTATCTGTAATCAGGTTGTAGGAGTTGTTTGTCAAAAAGGAGACAGTCAAAGCCAGTATTTCCTCTAAGTTAATAAAAATTCACAGTGGGCAACCCTATCTGAAGAATCACTTTTGTCTTTGTGTTCTAAGGTTGTGGGAAATTCAGCTTCAGTTTCTCAAGGTTCTAATGCAAATTGATTTTCAGATAGCGTGAATAACTGTATAGTAGAGGGCTGGATGCTATGGGAGAATGGCATTGAAGCATGTAAATTATTATATGTGATACGAATCGCCAGTCCAGGTTTGATGCATGATACAGGGCGCTCGGGGCTGGTGCACCAGGATGACCCGGAGGGATGGGATGAGGAGGGAGGTGGGAGGGGGGTTCTGGAAGGGGAAAACATGTACACCCATGGTGGATTCAGGTCAATGTATGGCAGAACAAATACAATATTGTAAAGTTAAAAAATAGATAAATAAACTAATTAAAAAAAAAGAAAATAGGAAACAAATAGAAGCTAACTTTCAAAAGAAAATATCAAATTATTATATCAAATAATTTACTCTGTTCTTAACTGCTATGTGATTCTATGGAGTCATATTTTATTTAATAATAATGCACCATATTTCAAGATAAATCTGATATCAATTTTCCCAGTGTCCAACCATGCAAATATCTGTAAAGAGGGGTAGTCTTAATACAAGAGAAGACTTTAATTGATTTACATTGGCTAATTTAATCCAAACACTCATGACTCTTTTTGCTTACTTATCTGAGTAAAATCACATATATTGTCTTAATTCTGCCTTCTTTTCTATATTCATGAAGTTCACTGAACGTCGAAAAGTTGCATCCTTTCCCACCTCAAAAACATTTTTGTTGCTCCGACCTTCTTCTCTCCCATCTTATAAATATGTGTAAATATTTCTCTATCCTTGACCAGATTTCAGATGCAAGCATGTTTCAATAACTTCTACATCATTCTATTCTATCACCATATGCTTTCCAAAAACAGAAGGACAGATTGGTGTTGGGGAAAGATGACTCCCATAAACCTCTCATGTTCCAAACAGAAAAATACAAACAAAATCAAATCAGCTTACTCTTCCCACTTAAGTAAAAAAAAAAAAAAGAGTAGAGAGCAAGTGTAGCTGAAGTTCATCATCAGATTCTTCTTATTAAACACAAAATCCTCATCTTTATGAGGCACTCCTTGTTACTATTTTTCTCTGTCTCATAAGAAAAGATTTATCTTCATTTCCTTGATGTTATGGGTACAAATGTGTATTCACAATGCAGCAATTAAAGATTTTAAATTAATATGTGTGTGTGTGTGTGTGTGTGTGTGTGTGTGTGTGTATACCCTACACTTGGGCTTTGTCTTAGGCTTTGGGGGAAATAGTCATTCTTTTATTTTTTCTCCATAATGTGGGTATTCATGGTATACTTCTGTCATTATAATTCTTAGACCCCCTCCATCAATTTTGTATAAGAAAGGGGTAAGTAATATTTTAAAATATGCTCCAGTATCTGAGGTAGAAAAGAGCATTTGCCTCTCAGTTATCACATCTCTAATATAGTTGCTATAAAACATTTTTTCTTAATTGGAGTATAATTGATATGCAATGTTGTTTTAGCTTCTGCTGTATGACAGGAAATATCAGCCATAAGCATGCATATATCCCTCACTCTTGAGCCTTCCTCCCATCTCCCATCTCACTCCTGTCAGTCATTACTGAACACCAAGCTGAGCTCCCTGTGCTATACAACATCTTCCCAATAGCTATCTATTTTACACAAGAAAGTGTATATATGTCAATGTTACTCTCTCAATTTATCCACCTTCTCCCCTGCTGTGCCCACTAACCCCTTCTTTATCTCTGTGTCTCTATTCCTGCTCTGCAAATAGGTTCTTCAGTACCATTTTCCTAGTAAACTTTTACTTGCCTTCTTTCCCATTTTCTGAAAGAGATTGGAAAAATTATTTTTAACAAGGAATGTTTATCTGAATATGTAGAGCATTTTAATTAAACAGTTTTCCCCGCCTTACTCTTATTAAAATTTTTAATGTCCCAGCTGCTAAGAAAAAGATATTTAAACCTAGACATGATTTTCATAGCAATCAAATTGGATGCATTCAATCTAATACCAAGTAAACTATGCAATACATGATTTGGGGAAAGTAGGCTACCCAAAGGAAGAAAACCACTCAGCAGGAACTCTGCTCAACAGAATGTCAGCTTTGCACATGACTTTCTAGTATGTATTGATATTTTAAATATTCTTTACTTCAGGCAAATATGTCAGATGCCATGGGAAGAAAAAGGAGCATTTATCACCCTATTTCAAAGCAGTGCATAATTGTTCTATTTTTTATTTTCTTTCATATTTTATTCTTTATTTTTTAAAAAGGTTTTCTTCCCCTAGTGTTTATCTCATTAGCACAATGTTGAATTATTTCCATCTGGCAGGCTGGGGAAATTGTCGTATATATGGAGACCAAGCCAGAAACTAATATGATAAGTTATTTATTAGTTCTGGTTCTCTGGTTCTTTTACCCTAGTGGGGCTTGTAGAGATACTTAGTCTTCACTTATTTGTAATTCTTTTATTTAAAGGGAAAGTGAATGCTGATATTTCTTTACAGAAAAGAAATACTTACATGCAGTCAAACAAACTAGGAATACTTGTGTCCATATCCAGACCTTGAAGTTGGTTATGGTAAATGGTGATATCCATTGTACAAAGTAACACAAAGGTGAAAGAGTATAACCAAACTTCATTACTGATAGGTAAATCTGTGGAATTATTGCTCCTGAAAATTAGAGCTCCAATAAACAGATGATAAACTGGAAGCCTTTCACCAACGGCCAGCACTAAACTTAATCTGTCAAGTTTAGATTAGGAGAAAAAATACAATGACACAAGCAAAGAAAAAATGTGGGGAAAAGAATTAAGTACAATCAAGAAGGTACCATATGACTAAGACACAATTTTCAATACCAATGACCTTTTAGGGTAATTTGGGGAAAGGTTGAGGATGTCAAGATCTCCAAAGCATGAAATTATCAGTAGTGAATAGTGCCTTCAATGCTTTGCAATAATCACTACAAAGGAAATAAATAGAACACATGCAAATACAGTAACAAAATACACTTGTGTCCTAAGTATGCCTTACAGGCAGCATAGATTGCAGTATATATAAAATAGTGAAACAATTAACTTCTCTGCATTGCTGCTGTCAGAGGGATATTTTGATGGTGCTAAATAAGTGCCATGGCATTTTTTTTTCATTGTTCTCTAAGAAAAATAGAAAAATAGTTTGAAATGATCAAGGAAGATGATTAGATATCTTTTATAGCACATCTAGAAAATAGGTTATCTTCACCCATCAATCTTTAAGCCATTGCAAACCGATGGAACTGACAGGCCTATCAGTTTTTCTACAGAAAGCCGATAGAGCTAAAAACTATACTCATATATATAGGAATGCAAATAAATTTTGTCTGGTTGTGTTAAATTGATTATCCCCTGTAGATAAGTACCAGCTGCACTCATTTGCATATTCGTTTCAGTGTTTGTGATCAATTGTGTGTCTGTTTGAATTTGTCTTTGAACAATTATAATTGTTCATTGAGAGTTGGACTATAAAGAAAGCTGAACACTGAAGAATTGATGCTTTTCAACTGTAGTGATGGAGAAGACTCTGAGAGTCCCTTGAACTGCAAGGAGACCCAACTCCTCAATTTTAAAGGAAATCAGTCCTGAATATTCCTTGGAAGGACTGATCTTAAAGTTGAAACTTCAATACTTTGGCCACATGATGTGAAGAACTGACTATCGGAAAAGACCCTGACGTTGGGAAAGATTGAAGGCAGGAGGTGAATGAGATGACAGAAGATGAGATGGTTGGATGGCATCACCGACTGGATGGACATGAGTTTGTGCAATCTCTGGGAGTTGATGATGGACAGGAAAGTCTCACGTGAAAGTCTCACGTGCTGTAGTCCAGGGGGTCGCAAAGAGTCGGACACAACTCAGTGACTGAACTGAACTGATAATGGGATAAAATTTGGCATGTGTAAATTTTAAATTTCTATGATATTTTTAATTTTAGCCTTTAAAAAATTTAATGAAAGAACCTGCTTTCTTATAACCCTTGTCTTCTACAAGGGATGTTGACATAGAGGACTAAGGTTAGAGAGCAGTCCTGCTACATGGGGAAAGCTAACCTGTTCCTGAGATAATAAGTAAAATACCCAGGAAAAATTTTATCTAAATCAAATTGATAAAGCCAGTATTCCAGTGTCATGCTGAGTAACTGATTAAGCAGACATTCAGTTAAGGGATATAGTATATGGAAATGATTTGTCCAGCTTGGATGAAGGATAAATATGAGTGGTATGAAAAACACCAAAAGGATAGAAGTACATAGAAAAATGTTTAGAGTTGAACAGAGAGAATATTTCTACCCATGCTTACTATAGTTTCCCATCAACTTGCTACTGAAGAAAAAAAAAAACACAACTAACTTTAATAATATATATATATTTGTGTATGCCTATTTTTATGTGTCCCCTTCATGGTTCACAGCCTTGTCATGGCAAAGGGGCTTGCATAACTCAATGAAACTATGAGCCATGCCATGCAGGGCAACCCAAGCTGGATGGATCTTGAATCCTTATTTCAAAATTCAGGCTTAAGTTGAAGAAAGTAGGAAAAGCCACTAGGCCATTCATGAATGACCTAAATCAAATCACATACCAAATACAGTGGAAGTGATAATTAGATTCAAAGGTTAAAATCCTTCAAGCTAGGGTTCAGCAGTATAAGAACTGAGAATTTCCAAATGTACAAGTTAAGTTTAGAAAAGGCAAAGGAACCAGAAATCAAATTGCTAACATTCATTGGATCATGGAGAAAACAAGGGTATTCCAGAAAAACATCTATTTCTGTTTCATTGACTATGCTAAACTTTTGACTGTGTGGATCAAAACAAACTTTGGACAATTCTTAAAGGAATGGGAATATGAGACCACCTTACTTTCTCCTGAGAAATCTGTGTGCAAGTCAAAAAGCAACGGTTAGAACCAGACATGAAACAATGGATTGGCTTACAATTAGGAAAGGAGTATGACGAGGCTGCAGATTGTCACACTGCTTATTTACCTTATATGAAGAGTACATCAAGCAAAATGCCCAGCTGGGTCATATGGTAGGTCTATTCCTAGTTTTTTAAGGAATCTCTGTACTGTTCTTCATAGTGGTTGTATGAACCTATTTACAGGGCAGCAGTGGAGACCCAGACATAGAGAAGAGACTTGTGGGCACAGTAGGGGAAGGAGAGGGTGGGACAAATTGACAGAATAGAATGGAAACATATAGTTTACTATATGTAAAATGGATAGCAAGTGGTAATTTTCTGTGTGGCACAGGAAGCTCAATCCATTGTTCTGTGAAAACCTAGAGGAGTGGGATGGGATAGGAAATGGGAGGGGGTTTGTGAGGGAGAGGACATAGTATACTTGTAGCTAATTCATGTTGATGTATGGCAGGAAGCTAACACAATATTATAAAACAATTATCCCCCAATTCAAAAAGAGAGGAAAAAAGATACCTGGCTGGATGAATCACAAGCTGGAATAAAAATTGCTAGGAGAAATATCAACAAATTCAAATATGCAGATGATACCACTCTAATGGTAGAAAGAGAAAAGGAACTGAAAACCCTCTTGACAAGGGTGAAAGAGGACAGAGAAAAAGCTAGCCTAAAACTCAACATTCAAAACAAACAAACAAAAAAAACCTAGGATCACAGCATCTGGTCCCATCACTTAATGGCAAATAGAAGCAGAAATAGTGGAAACAGAGACAGATTTTATTTTCTTGGGCTTCAAAATCACTGTGCTTAGTTGCTCCATCATGTCCAACTCTTTGCCATCCTATAGCTATGGCCCACCAGGTTCCTCTGTTCATGGGGATTCTCCAGGCAAGAATACTGGTGTGGATCACCATACCCTCCTCCAGGGGATCTTCTCAATCCAGGAATTGAACCCAGGTCTCCCACATCCTTTATTGTCTGAACCACCAGGGAAGTCCTAGATAGCTTATTAAAAAGCAGAAACATCACTTTGCTGATGAAGGTCCATCTAGTCAAAGCTATGGTTTTTCCAGTAGTCATGTACAGATGAGAGTTGGACCATAAAGAAGGCTGAGCACCAGAGAACTGATGTTTTCAAATTGTGGTGCTATATCATGCATTGAACCTGGACTGGCGATTTGTTTCACATATGACAATTTACATGCTTCTGGAAGGGGAACACATGTAAACCCATAGTGGATTCATGTCAATGTATGGCAAAGCAAATACAATATTGTAAAGTTAAAAAATAAACAAATAAACTAATTTAAAATAACAAACAAACAAAAAAAGAAAGTTAAAAATTGTGGTGCTAGAGAAAACTCTTGAGAGTCCCTTGGACAACAAAGAAACCAAACCAATCAACTCTAAAGGAAATCAGCCCTTATATTCATTAGAAGGACTGATACTGAAGCTGAAGCTCCAATATTTTAGTCACCTAATGTGAAGAGTTGATTCAGTTGATAAGACCCCATTGGTAGGAAAAGCTGAAGGCAAAAGGAGAAGGGGGCAGCAGAGGATGAGATGGTAAGATAGCATCACTGACTCAATGGATGTGAGTTTGAGCAAACTGAGAGATAGTAAAGGACAGGGCAGCCTGGTGCACTGCAGTCCATGGGGCCACAAAAAGTCAGAAACAGCTTAGAAACTAAACAACAAACAGTTTTTTTATGTGTACATTATGTAATCCAATATCAGCTCAATTATTATCAGCATATTGTCCTCTTGTCAAAAGATGTAAATTAATCAATTCCTCTATGGGTTACTATAGATGCTTGAATAAAATATGCTATTGTGTCCTGCTTAAATAAAACCTGATAAGTAATACTTATAAAAATCTATCTCAGGAGACATATCTATCCAGGTATGTCTCATATTGTATAAGCACTTAGGATATCATTTCATAAAAGTGAGTAAACTGAATGAATACTGCAAAGTTAAATAACAATAGTACCCTGATATTTCTGTGCTTTTAGCTGTCCATTCTTGAGAGAGTCATTTCCTAGGCAGATTGAGGGGAAGTCTAGGGGTCCCCAAGGAGAGAGGGGTCTGGGATTCTCAAGGAAGAAGAAAGGACAAACTTTTTTTTTTTTCTTCTACATTCCTTAGGATTATATAACAATTATGTATCCTGCTTGAGGACAGTCTCTGGAAAAAACCTTCTGGCTAATCCTGTTATCTTAAAGTGTAAATTATGAGAGTAGGTCCGGTGAGGTCTTTACAACCTCCAGACATTCTTTTGATTCACTGTAATAACTAATTTGAGAGTATATAATTTCATTGATAATGCTAGCAAGGGGGTACTCTTTCTGCCCCCTTCTGAAGCCTATGTTATAAGCTTTCTTCATCTCTTTTATACTTTAATAAACTTTAATACACAAAAGCTCTGAGTGATCAAGCCTCATGTCTGGCCCCGGATTCAATTCTTCTCCTCCGGAGGCCAAGAATCCCAGCGTCTTTTAGTGGGCTCAGCAACAACCTTTCATTCGGTTGACAAAATTTGTCATGGAGAATTACTATATATTTTAAAAATGTTAATTAGTATTCTAGTTTGCTCTGCTCCATCCCATCTTGTGTCTAATGGATTATCTTCAGAATTATGGATATGAGCTAACAATCCCAATGTCAATTGTACTCCAATTTTAATATTCTATTACTCCATGGCACATATTACAGGAGACAGGAACCATTGAGAGTCATCTTGAGGGCTGCATACCACTCCTTATTAATATATAAGGACTATTTAAAGCACTACTATTACTTGCTGGAGAGGGTGTGGAGAAAGGGGGACCTCCTTACACACTTGGTGGTAATGTACATTGGTACAGCCACCATGGAGAACAGTGTGGAGATTGCTTTAAAAGCTGGGAATATGACCCAGCAATCCCACTGCTGGGCAAACACCAAAGAAACCAGAATTAAAAGAGACACAAGTATCCCAGTGTTCATTGCAGCACTGTTTACAATAGCTAGAACATGGAAGCAACCTAGATGTCCACTGGCAGATGAATGGATAAGAGACTTGTGGTACACATACATAATGGAACATTCAGTTCAGTTCAGTTCAGTCGCTCAGTCATGTCCAACTCTTTGCAACCCCATGGACTGGAGCATGCCAGGCTCCCTGTTCATCACCAACTCTCAGAGCTTGTTCACACTCATGTCCATCGAGTTGGTGATACAATCCAACCATCTCATCCTCTGCCTTACTCTTCTCCTCCTCCTTCAATCTGTCCCAGGATCAGGATCTTTTCCAATGAGTCAGTTCTTTTTATCAGATGCCCAAAGTATTGGAGCTTCAGCTTTAGCATCAGTCCTTCCAAGGAATATTCAGGACCGATTTCCCTTAGGATTGACTGGTTGGATCTATTTGCAGTCCAAGGGACCCTCAAGAGTCTTCTCCAACACCACAGTTAAAAAGCATCAATTCTTCAGTGCTCAGCTTTCTTTATATTCCAACTCTCACAGTTATACATGACTGCTGGAAAAACAATAGCTTTGACTAGATGGGCCTTTGCTGGCAAAGCAATGTCTCTGCCTTTTAATATGCTGTCTAGGTTCATCACAACTTTCCTTCCAAGGAGCAAGCATCTTTTCATTCCATTGCTGCTGTCATCATTTGAAGTAATTTTGAAGCCAAAGAAAACAAAGTATATCATAGTTTCAATTGTTTCCCCATCTGTTTACCATGAAGTGATGGGACTTGATGTCACGATCTTCGTTTTTGGAATATGGTGTATTAGGACAACTTGTTAACTCTCCTCTTTCACTTTCAACAAGAACCTCTTTAGTTCTTCTTCACTTTCTGCCATTAGGGTGGTTTCATCTGCATGTATGAGGTTATTGATATTTCTCCTGTCAATCTTGATTCCAGCTTGTGCTTCATCCAGTCTCGCATTTCCCATGATGTACTATGCATATAAGTTAAATAAGCTGAGTGACTATAAACAGCCTTGACACACTCTTTTCCTAATTTGGAACTGGTCCATTCCATGTCCCTTTCTAACCATTGCTTCTTGACCTGCATACAGATTTTTCAGAAGGCAGACAAAGTGGTCTGGTATTCCCATCTCTAAGAATTTTCCACAGTTTCTTGTGATCCACCAGTTAAAGGCTTTGGTGTAGTTGATAAAGCAGACATAGATGTTTTTGCAAGTATCTTTCTTTTTTTATGCTCCGATGGATGTTGGCAATTTGATCTCTGGTTCCTCTGACTTCTCTAAATTCTGCTTGAACATCTGGAAGTTCTCGGTTCATTTACTGCTGAAGCCTGGCTTGGGGAAATTTGAGCATTTCTTTGCTAGTGTGTGAGATGAGTACAATTGTGCAGTAGTTTGCACATTCTTTGGCACTGCCTTTCTTTGGGATTGGAATGAAAACTGAATTGTTCCAGTCCTGTGGCCACTGATGAGTTTTCCAAATTTGCTGACATATTGAATGAAGGATTTTAACAGCATCATCTTTTAGGACATGAAATAGATCAGCTGGAATTCCATCACCTCCACTAGCTTCATTCATAGCAACACTTCCAAAGGCACACTTGACTTTGCACACCAGGATGTCTGGCTCTAGGTGACTGATCACACCATTGTGGTTATCTGAGTCATGAAGATCTTTTTGGTATAGTTATTCTGTGTTTTCTTGCCACTTAATATCTTCAGCTTCTGTCAGGTCCATAATATTTCTGTCCTTCATTGTGCTCATCTTTTTATGAAGTGTTCCCTTGGTATCTCTAATTTTTGAAGAGATCTCTAGTCATTCCCATTCTATTGTTGTCCTCTCTTTCTTTGCACTGATCACCGAGGAAGGCATTCTTATTTCTCTCTGCTATTCTTTGGAACTCTGTACTCTGATGAAAATATCTTTCCTTTTCTCCTTTAACTTTTGTTTCTTTTCTTTTCTCAGTTATTTGTAAGACCTCCTTAGACAACCATTTTGTCTTTTTGCATTTCTTGTTCTTGGGGATGATCTTGACCCCTGCCTCCTGTACCATGTCATGAAGCTGTATCCATAGTTCTTCAAGCACTCTCTCTATCAGATCTAATCCCTTAAATCTACTTGTCACTTCCACTGTATGATTGTAAACAATTTTATTTAGGTCATACCTGAATTGTCTAGTGGTTTTCCCTATCCTCTTCAATTTAAGTCTGAATTTGGCCATAAGAAGTTCATGATCTGAGCTGCGGTCAGCTCCTGGTCTTGTATTTGCTAACTGTATAGAGCTTCTCTACTTTCGGGTGCAAAGAATAGAATCAATCTGTTTTGCTATTGACCATCTGGTGACGTCCCTGTGTAGAGATGCCTTGTGTGTTGCTGGAAGAGGGTGTTTGCTATGAATGGTGCATTGTCTTGGCAAAACTATTAGCTATGCCCTGCTTCATTTTGTACTTCAAGGCTAAATTTTCCTGTTACTCCAGGATCTCTTGACTTCCTCCTTTTGCATTTAATTCCCCAATGATGAAAAGGACATCTTTTCTTGGTGTTGGTTCCAGAAGGTCTTGTATGTCATCACAGAACCATTAAAACTTCAGCTTCTTCAGCATTCGTGGTTGGGGCATAGATTTGGATTACTATGACATTGAATGGTATGCCTTGGGAAAGAACAGAGATCATTCTGTCATTTTTGAGATTGCTCCCAAGTACTTTATTTCACACTCTTTTGTTGACTCTGATGGTTACTCTATTTCTTCTAAGGGATTCTTGCCCACAGTAGTAGATACAATGGTCATCTGAATTAAAATTCCCCATTTCAGTCCATTTTAGTTCACTGATTCCTAAAACGTTGATGTTCACTTTTGCTGTCACCTGCTTGACCACTTCCAATTTACCTTGATTCATGGACCTAACATTCCAGGTTCCTAAGCAATATTATTTTTTACAGCTTTGGAGTTTACTTCCATCACCAGTCACATACACAACTAAGTGTTTTTTGTTGTTGTTGTTTGTTTGGTTGGTTGGTTGGTTTGGTTGATTGGTTGGTTTTTGCTTTGGCTCTGTCTCTTCATTATTTTTTGAGCTATTTCTCCATTCTTCTCCAGTACCATATTGGTGCCCACACCTATCGACCTGGGAAATTCATCTCTCTGTGTCTTAACTTTTTGCCTTTTCATACTGTTCATGGAGTTCTCAAGCTTGAATATTGAAGTGGTTTGCCATTCCCTTCTCCACTGTACCATGTTTTGTCAGAACTCTCCACCATGACCCATCCATCTTTGTGGTCCTACATGTGATGGCTCATAGTTTCATTGAGTTAGACAAAGCTGTGGTCCATTGATCTATTTGATTAGTTTTCTGTGACTGTGGTTTTCATTCTGTCTGCCCTCTGATGAATAAGGATAAGAGGCTTATGGAAACTTCCTGCTGGGAGAGACTGACTGTGGGGGCAATTGGATCTTGTTCTCATGGGTGGGACCATGCTCAGTAAATCTTTAACCAATTTTCTGTTGATTGGTGGGGCTGTGTTCCCTCCCAGTTGTTTGGCCTGAGGCCAAACTCTAGATCCACTTGAGACTCTGGTAAACTCACAGGCAAGTCTGACTTAGTCTCTTGTGGGGACACAGCTCCTTTCTCCTGGTTCCTTATGTGCACAAGGTTTTGTTTGTGCCCTCCAGGAGTCAGTTTTGCCAGTCCTGTGAAAGTTCTATAATAAAATCCCATTGGGCCTCAAAAGTCAAATTCCCTGAGGGTTCTCAGTCACTTTTCCAGATTCCCAGGTTAGGAAATCTATTGTGGGTCCTAGAACTTTCTTAACAGCACAATAATTTATTTAGTATAATTGTTCTGCAATTTGTGGGTCATCTGCTCAGTGGCTCTAAGGTGGGGCCAATGGCAACCTCCTCCAAGAGGGCTCATACCACATGCTGTATGACCCAGGTCTGCTTCAGCCAGAGCCCTTGTCCCTGAGACAGGCCACAGTAATGGAATATTATTCAGCTATAAAAAAGAACCATTTGAGTCAGTTCTAATGAGGTAGATGAAAGTGGAGCCTATTATACAGAGCGAAGTAAGTCAGAAAGAGAAACAACAATACTTATATTAACACCTATATGTGGAATTTAGAAAGACGGTAATGACAATTTTATATTCAAGGCAGCAAAAGAGACACAGATATAAAGAACAGACTTTTGGACTCTGGGAGAAGGTGAGGGTGGAATGATTTGAGAGAATAGCATTGAAATGTGTATTACCATATGTAAAATAGATGACCAGTGCAAATTAGATGCATGAAACAGGATACTCAAAACCAGCGCTCTTGGACAACCTAGAAGGATAGAGTGGGGAGGATGGTGGGAGGGGGTTCAGGATGGGTGAACACATGTGCACCCATGGATGATTTATGTTAATGTATGGCAAAACCATCACAATATTGTAAAGTAATTATCCTTCAATTAAAATATTTTTAAATGCACCACCATTATTAAACAACCTATCATTGTATTCTATTAACTTTTAGTTCCATAGATTATTGTGGAACTGGGAAAAATGCATTTTATTAATCAACTCAGTGATAAGTTACCAACTATGAAGGTTGATTCTCATGATATGAGATTAAACATATGACCAAGTCCTTGATTAAAGATTAAAATTACATAATTTCTAATGAAAGCATAAATGAAAGTAAGCTTTTAATATTAGAAGAAAAATAATAAAATGTAAAATGTAAAATCTTTATTCTCGAGCTTCTCTAAGTGAATTTTAAAAATGTCTAGTTAATTAAATACTGATTTAGCTTAATAAAGAAAATGGCGTTAATTATCTTATTTAAGTGCTTTTGAGGGAGTTATGCTGATATGATTGAGTTACTGAAATGTCTATATACAAGAAAAGATTCATGTCTAGCTGAAATTCTCTGAATTATCCATGGGAATGTAGGGAGGATGAGCACAAATGAGATGGGCCACTATTGACTGTTGCCATCTTTCAGTCGTTCAATTAAAACAAAAAAAAAAGGGTCTGTCTAGCCTGTGAAAAACTTTCATGCACTTAAATATCATTTTTTAAATGATCCATAATCTCATGGTTAAGACTGTGTGCTTTGGACCAGTATACCATGATTCAATAGGAATTATATTTCAAACTAGCTCTGTGATTTTGGTCTAGTTTCATTTCCATTGTTGTTTTTCAGTCACACAATTGTATCCGACATTTTGCAACCCCATGGACTGCAGCACACCAGGCATCCCTGTCCCTTGCCATCTCCCAAAGTTTGCCCAAGTTCATGTCCACTTCATTGGTGATGCTATCCATCCGTCTCATCCTCTGATGTCCTCTTCTCCTTCTGCCCTCAATCTTTCCCATAAGCAGGGACTTTTCCAATGAATCAGCTGTTCACATCAGGTGACCAAAATACTGGAGCTTCAGCATCATTCCTTCCAGGGAGCATTTGGAGTTTATTTCCCTTAAGATTGACTGATTTGATTTCCTTGCAGTCCACCAAGGAGCGGACAGCAAGGAGTCTTCACCAGAACCACAGTTTGAAGATATCAATTCTTTAACACTCTGCCTTCTTTATAGTCCAGCTCTCACAACTACTTTACCACTGGGAAAACTATAGCCTCTACTATGCAGAGATTTGTAGGCAGAGTAATGTATCTGCTTGTCAACACACTATCTAGGTTTGTCATAGCTTTCCTGATGAGATGCAATTGTCTTCTGATTCCATGGCTGCAGTCACCCTCTGCAGTAATTTTAGAGCCCAAGAAGAGGAAATCTGTCACTACTTCCATCTTTCCCCTTTCTATTTGCCGTGAAGTAATGGGGCTGGATGTCAAGATCTTAAATTTTTAATATTTAGTTTTAAGCTGGCTTTTTCACTCTGCTCCTTCACCATCATCAAGAGACGCCTTAGTTCCTCTTCACTTTCTGCCATTAGAATGATATCATCCGCATATTTGAGGTTGTTGATGTTTCTCCTCCCTATGTTGATTCCAGCTTGTAACCCATCCTGCCCAGCATTTCTCATGGTGTGCTCTGTGTATAGGTTAAATAAACAGGGTGATAGCAAACAGCCCTGTTGCACTCATTTCTCAAACCTGAACCAGTCATTTGTTCCATACAGGGTTCTAACTGCCACTTCTTGACCCACAGGAGTGGGTCTTCTCTCTCAGGAGACACAAAATGGTCTGGTATTCCCATCTCTTTAAGAAGTTTCTGCAGTTTGTTGTGATCCACACAGTCAAAGACTTTGGCATAGTCAATAAAGCAGACATAGATGTTTTTCTGGAAGTCTCTTGCTTTTTTGATGATCCAATGGATGTTTGCAATTTGAACTCTGGTTCCTCTGCCTTTTCTAGATCCAGCTTGAACATTTGGAAGTTCACAGTTCATGGACTGTTGAAGCCTGGCTTGGAGAATTTCGAGCATTACTTTACTAGTGTGTGAGATGAGTGCAATTGTGTGGTTGTTTGAGCATTCTTTGGCATTGCCTTTCTTTAGGGTTGGAATGAAAACTGACTTTTTCCATTCCTGTGGCCACTGCTGAGTTTTCCAAATTTGCTGGCATATTGAGTGTAGCACTTTCACAGCATCATCTTTTAGGATTTGAAATAGCTCAACTGGAATTCCATCACTTCCACTAGCTTTGTTCTTAGTGATGCTTCCTAAGGTCCACTTGACTTCTCATTCCAGGATGTGTGGCTCTAGGTGTTAAACATACTATGTTGTTAATACATGTGACAATGACAACTAGTGTTCATTTGTCATTTCCTATTTGTTATGATACCCTTTTCGTATTTCTTACTACAATCTTATCTGCATAGAAACATATAAGGTAAATAATATTAGTCCCACTGTGCATATATGAAAAAAAACCTCCAGAAGTGAGACAAAATTCTTAGTAACACACACCTTCTACACTAAAGCACGGACACAGAAATAATATTCAATTTAGGAGAATTATCATTTGATATCTGTACAGTGAATAGCCTAAATACCAGTTGAACAGGCCAAGTCTTTCAGAATGTTTGCACACATGTGCTATGACAAAGACACTTAAAATTATGAAAATATTGCTGAAGAACCTGTATAGTGTTAAAATTTATTCCAAACAGGAAATTTGAAGGTTTCAGAAAGGCTGAGAATCCTCAGAAATTGGTATAAGGACCTTCACAAAGAAGCCATGACACAGAAACAGATGATATTGTTGAAAATGTGAGGATTAGAAAAGAAGGCTACTGAAAGGAAGATTAGAACATCAACATTATCAGAACAGAGACATTTCCCTCAGTCACAGGGTTTAAATTAACAATATGTATGATTTACAATTTTTAGCTAACTGTTGTCATTTAACTCGAACATGTCTGCTTATGTTTAGAAAAGTAGTTTGTATATCTTGTTGGTCTTCCTTACAGACCAGGACCTGGTGGACTGGAGTCGACGAAAAGAAAGAGAGAAAAAGAGAGACAGAGAAGTATCTCTCGGGTTACGTGGAAAACCAATAAAGCCCATACATAGGACGTATACCACTCATAAAGGCACAGGGCATCCTCTCAAGGAGGTCTTGAAAGCCTGGGCGAGAAAGTGAGCTCGGCAGGCTTCCACACTCCAAAGACAGTGAAGACAGAAAGACCCAGGTCTTTAGTGGAGCAAGGGTATTTTATTAGCAGAAATGCAGTCTTATATATCTTTAGTAAAATGATTACTCAGCCATTACAAAGAATGAAATTCCATCAGTTGCAACAAAATTGATAGTCTAATACATACAAGGTCGCTGATGTTGAAAACCGTCACTGAAGGGAGTTACTGGAAGGAATCCAAGCAGGTACCCTTTCCCATGATCTCAGTCCTGAGAACTGTGTGCAGCTCTACTCATTCCTCAAATAGGAACTGATAAGGAACAGAGAATCCTTGAGAAATGGCACACAAAGGAAGAAGACACAACATATTGGATTCCTTAAAGTTGAACATCCTCTGACATATCTGTGTATCAAATAATTTATTTCAAAATCAGGCCTTTCATCTTATTTTTCCTATCCCTCCTTTTTACATATTTTATTAAAATGAATCTTTACATGTACTGAAAAATAGACATTTATCTGTTCTAGAAGTACTTTTCAGTCATACTGTGTCCAGAATAAGGAGACCAAAATGTAGGGCTAGAACACCTACACACGAAATAAACAGAAGTACTCTTCAGGAAGAAAATTCATTGTCACCATCATAGATCTATTCATTGGATAATTTTGTTAATCTTTCTTCCTTTCTAATTGACTCAAAGTCACTACATTATGTAAATAAAACTTACTGCCCTCCAGATGAGCCAAGCATTAAAGAAGCATGTCCATCAGAGTGTTAGATTAGTGCTTACAAATGCATGAGCTTATCTCTTTACTGGTGGTGTGTACTGTCTTGTATCATGTCCCCTACCTGGGAACTTGGCTTATCTTTAAAGTTCTTTGATCCACTCCAACACAAGCAAAGTGGTTGTAATTTCTGCCTCATTTTCCAGTCATAAGAATTTTACCTCTAATACACCCAGACACCAATTTTCCATCCCATCTTTTGGTGACTACCAAATCTAAGCTCCTATTATTGAGGTCTTGATCCTGGAGAAAGACAATGCCAAAGAATGCTCAAACTACCGCACAATTGCACTCATCTCACACACTAGTAAAGTAATGCTCAAAATTCTCCAAGCCAGGCTTCAGCAATACGTGAACCATGATCTTCCAGATGTTCAAGCTGGTTTTAGAAAAGGCAGAGGAACCAGAGATCAAATTGCTAACATCCACTGGATCATCGAAAAAGCAAGAGAATTTCAGAAAAACATCTATTTCTGTTTTATTGGCTATGCCAAAGCCTTTGACTGTGTGGATCACAATAAACTGTGGACAATTCTGAAAGAGATGGGAATACCAGACCATCTGACCTGTCTATTGAGAAACCTGTATGCAGGTCAGGAAACAACAGTTAGAACTGGACATGGAACAACAGACTGGTTCCAAATAGGAAAAGAAGTACGTCAAGGCTGTATATTGTCACCCTGCTTATTTAACTTCTATGCAGAGTACATCATGAGAAACGCTGGGCTGGAAGAAACACAAGCTGGAATCAAGATTGCCGGGAGAAATATCAATAACTTCAGATATGCAGATGACACCACCCTTATGGTAGAAAGTGAAGAAGAACTAAAGAGCCTCTTGAGGAAAGTGCAAGAGGAGAGTGAAAAAGTTGGCTTAAAGCTCAACGTTCAGAAAACTAAGATCATGGCATCTGGTCCCATCACTTCATGGGAAATAGATGGGGAAACAGTGTCAGACTTTATTTTTGGGGGCTCCAAAATCACTGCTGATGGTGATTGCAGCCATGAAATTAAAAGATGCTTACTCCTTGGAAGGAAGGTTATGGTCAACCTAGATAGCACATTTAAAAGCAGAAACATTACTTTGCCAAGAAAGGTCCGTCTAGTCAAGGCTACAGTTTTTCCAGTGGTCATGTATGGATGTGAGAGTTGGACGATGAAGAAAGCTGAGTGCCACAGAATTGATGCTTTTGAACTGTGATGTTGGAGAAGACTCTTGAGAGTCCCTTGGACTGCAAGGAGATCCAACCAGTCCATCCTAAAGGAGATCAGTCCTGGGTGTTCATTGGAAGGACTGATGTTGAAGCTGAAACTCCAATACTTTGACCACCTCATGCAAAGAGTTGACTCATTGGAAAAGACCCTAATGCTGGGAAGGTTGAGGGGCAGGAGGGGAAGGGGACGACAGAGGATGAGATGGTTCGATGGCATCACTAAATCGATGGACATAGGTTTGGGTAAACTCCGGCAGTTGGTGCTGGACAGGAAGCCTGGCATGCTGCGATTCATGGGGTCGCAAATAGTCGGACACAGCTGAGCGACTGAAATGAACTGAACTGAACTGATCCTGGAGAACAGCATCATCTTTTAAATTGAATTAGTGTTGACCATTCCTTACCTACTTCTTCACTTCAATAATAGATCATCTTTGCTTTGGACTTTTACCAGCTTTCTTCCCTGGATATGAGTAATTTTCCTTTCTACTACCTAGTCTAGAATCCACATCATAATTCCTACCCACTCTCCCCCACCACTGCCCCCACGCACATGCACGCTTATCAACAGGAGACATGTCTATTTCTGCACTTCAATCTATTGGCCATGATTGGGGAAGCCTGCTTACCTCTTAAAAGAATGATTCTTACCCCTGAATGGTACCTAACCCTTGTTACCCCTAAACAATATTTTCCCATCTGTTCTTATTCTCTAATATTAAGTGAATCTAGTTTTGCCCTGTGTGACTGAATATGTCAATTAAGACCATTTTCAGAATTAGGATCAGCATATTTTCACTCTTTCCCTCACTGGGCCAAAATTAATGCCCTTCTGGAGATAACTATGGTAGTTAACTCTATGAACCCTATCCAGCCTTAGCCTGTGTCAGGTGGTGCTACCACAAGAATCACTTTTTAATTTATTTTTTACTATATTTACAGGCCTATAGCTCACTAGAAGGTAGCTCGTTCTTTAATTTTATATAAGAATATTGGTTGCTAATTATATTTCAAACACACTACATACCAGTTTTAATTTTTACAATTCTCTCTCTTCCAACAAACTATGACATTTGATGCATTGAGGCCTTGTGAAAAACTAAGTAACTCTCAAATTTTACGGATTTGTTTTTTTCTTTTCTTTCATAGATACTAGAGGGATTTTAGAGGTCTCTGACTCGTCAGAATTTGCTAGGTCCTTACTCATGTGTCTCACTTATTTGCTCATGTCACTCTGTACATACCTCTAGTCTTAGGATCACAGCAGCAAACTGATAGCATACTGATACTTGATAACTGAAGAGAATTTAATAAAGGAACTATTTTTAGTGATGTGGATAAGATTTAGGGAAAGTAAAATGGTATATAGTACAACACCTAGCATTAGCATTAGTGGTTTATCCTTTCCATCCTAAGACTTAAGGGAACCAGGGACTATCATTAAATCTATAAGACAGCAGCAACAAGGACTAAACCATGGCAGTAACTCTGCAGCAACTCAGCAAAATGTAGACAGGAAGAATAAATACATTGACTTCAGTTGCTTTCTGCTCTCCTGTCTCTAGCTAATGGCTCTCATCGATGCAGTCCACAAAGTTCAACCGCCCAGGAAGATAGAAGGAAAGAGAGTGGGATATGAATCTTTAAGAAAAAGAGGCTAGATCCTCAACTGTATGTTTCAGCATAGACTCATCTTTTAAATATGGTATTTTTAAGAGTACTTATTTAAGACAAACTTTAGGTTCACAGAACAATTGAAAGGGTGGCACAGAGATTTCTCATATACTCTTTCCCTTCACACTTACATAGCCTTATCATCAATATCTCCCACCAGGGTAGTACATTTGTTACATTGATGTGACTATATTGAGAGGTCATAATCACTCAAAGTCCTAATTTACCCAAAGTTCGCAGAGTGCTGTACATCCTATGGATTTGGACAAATATATGATGACATGTGTATATTGTTATAACCTCAACAGAATATTTGCGTTGTCTAAATATATTTTTTTCTCATGTTTCTTGTGATTTTTCTGTCTGTTTCCCCAAATCTTCAAAGATAAGGACTGAAACTCATTTTGTTTAGTTTTCACCAGGGCTTTTCATTGTGTCCAGCACATAGTAGGCAATAAATACATTAGTTGTCTTTCAGTTACTAAATTGTATCCAATTATTTGTGATCCCATGAACTGTAGCACAACAGCCTTCCCTGTCCTTCATTATCTAACAGTTTCCTCAAACTCATATCCATTGAGTCAGTGATGCCATCCAACCATCTCATTATCCATCGCCTCCTTCTCCTTCTGCCTTCATTTTTTTTTTCTCAGTATCAGGGTCTTTTCCAGTGAGTCAGCTCTTTGCATCAGGTGACCAAAGTTTTGGAGCTTCAACTTCAGCATCAAATCTTCTAACGAATAGTCAGGGTTAATTTTCTTTAGAATTGACTGATTTGATCTTGCTGTCCAAGGGGCTCTCAAGAGTCTTATCCAGTACTACAGTTGGAAAGTATGAATTCTTTGGCGCTCAGTCTTCTTTATGGTACAACTCTCACATCTGTACATGACTATTGTAAAACAATAGCTTTGGCTGTATGAACATTCATTGGCAAAATGATGTCTCTGCTTTTTAATATGCTGTCTAGAATTGTCATAGCTTTCCTTCCAAGGAGCGAGTGTCAGTTATTTTCATGACTGCAGTCACTGTCTGCAGTGATTTTCAGGCCCAAGAAAATAAAAGCTGTCACTGTTTCCATTTTGCTTCCCTTTCTATTGACCATGAAGTGATGTGATTAGATGCTATGATCTTTGTTTTTCAATGTTGAGTTTTAAGCCAGATTTTTAACTCTCCTCTTTCACTCTCATCAAGAGGCTCTTCAGTCCTCTTTGCCTTCTGCCATTAAAGTGGTATCATCAGCATATCTGAGGTTGTTAATACTTCTTCATACAATCTTGATTCCAGCTTGTGAGTAATCCAGCCCAGCATTTCTCATGATGTACTCTGAGTGTAAGTTAAATAAGCAGGGTGAAAATACACAGCCTTAAAGTACTCCTTTCCCAATTTTGAACCAGTCCATTGTTCCATGTCTTGTTCTAACTGTTTCTTCTTCACATACATACAGGTTTCTCAGGAGGCCAGTAAGGTGGTATGATATTCCCATCTCTTGAACAGTTTTCCAGTTTATTGTGATCCACACAAAGGTTTTAGTGTAGTCAATGACATAGAAGTTGATGTTTTTCTGGAATTTTCTTACTTTTTCTATGATCTAATGAATGTTGGGATTTGATCTCTGGTTCCTCTGCCTTCTCTAAATTCAGCTTGTACATCTAGAAGTTCTCAGTTCACATACTGTTGAAGCCTAGCTTGAAGGATTTTGAGCATTAACTTGCTAGTGTGTGAAATGAGCTCCATTTTACGGTAGTTTGAAGATCCTTTGGCATTGCATTTCTTTGGGATTGGGACGGAAACTGACTTTTGCCGGTCCTGTGGCCACTGCTGAGTTTTCCAATATTTTGACATATTGAGTGTGGCACTTTCATAGCATCATCGTTTAAGGATTTGAAATAGCTTAGCTGGAAAATTTACTGATACACACATTAAGATAAATTTGTTTTCTATTTTTAAAATTAATACGAGATATATGATTCAAAAGTCTTAAAACTGCAAGAACACTTTCATAGTATTGTTATCCTTTCTTCCTTTTAAGGTGCTCAGGTACATTACCTTCCAGGTGATAAGAATCAATCACATTCCCTAAATTTATGACAGAGACTTTATGAGTAAAATGACATTAATTCAAACAGTGGTTTAGTGAAACAGTTGACTGATTCATTGTGCAAGATACTTTGTTTTTAAGTTAGATTCATATAATGTTGAAAACAGGAGCTTTCTTTCAGGATGTTCGTCCAAAGCTATTATCTTTGATAATGAGTTTTCCACTCCCATTGCTTGTATATCAAAAAACCCTTTACATATATCACTTTTGGGAATATTGACAGAATTCCTGGTTTGTAATATAAAGCATTTTAACTATAACACTTCTCATTGATTATTTTTTACTGCAATTATATAATCAATACACTCACATTTTCTATGAATTGTAAGAGACTGTCACTTTTACTTACAATGATTTTGGTTCAGTTGTCTCTCTTTTTTTTTTTTTTTAGTATGTACAATTTCAGCTTAAATTTGGTTTAAAGTTTAAAACAAGGAAAGAAAGAAAACTATTGTTCATTAGCAGTTTGATTTTTCATGTTTGAAAAACAAATCACCAACGGCAACAGAAGAAAAACGAACAAGCAAACAAACATGAAGGTTCTTGTTTCTAGAAACTAGACTTAGAAACCCTGGGTTAAAACCCATTGTGGAAAATTTTCTAATTGTATGATCTTGGTAAACCACTCAACATCTCTGAGCCCCAAATTTTTCATCTGTAAATTGGAACATTGCTAGCTGTAGGGAATGACAGTCTCTAAGAACTAAAAGAGACAGAAAAATGCATCTTACTTAGTAGACCTACAAAGCTGTTTAATTATTTCTGAAATGATTTAATAGGAGTTGCTTGGACTGTGAGTTTTCACTTAAGGACTTGTGAGAAAAAAGTAGATACTGGCTATCTATGAGCTCTGAAACTTGTTCCCTCTTTTTGATTCAGGTGATTCTTCCTCCAGTCTTGGTTACTTGTTCTCATTAGTACTCAGTTAAATATTTGAAAAGGCAAACATGCAAAGCTCTCTCGTATTGCTTTCTTTTCTCTTGTATTCTTTCCTGAAAACTATGGCTGTCTCAGTTTCCCCAGACTCTACACTTTTTCTCAACACATTAAGACCAATAGGCTCCTTCTGGTTTCCCCAATTTAAAACTACAATTTTCAAACCCTACCTAGGCAGTAATTTGGGATGATGAGCTAGCTTTAATCTGCTTGTTTTCCCTGTATCAGCAGTCACTGTCCAGTGCTGCCTGATGTCCATGCCTGAAAACCATTGTTACATGTATTTTGTGTATTTTAGTTGTTTCAGGCAATTGTGTAAATCTGATTTTTATTTACTATTATCAGTCATAACACATTGCCCAGAATTCATTCACTCGCTTATTCATTCAACAAGTGTTATTAAATACTAAGCACGATGTTAGGAATGGGAATAGATAAAATTCAAAATTCACTGTATACAACACTCTTTTGTCTCTCATTTCAGTAAGTAACACCTCATTTGAATATTTGTTTAAGCTGAAAACTTGAGAATCAGCTTTTTCCTTTATTCCATTCACATGTAAATCCATCAGCAAATTCTGTGGCTTTTATCATAAAAATATACCACAAATCTGACCTCACTTTTCCACTTTCACCTTTCCCATTCTCATCAAGACATAACCTGGTTTATTAAGGGAGCTACTATTTTTTCTGCTTCCATTGCTGTACTACAGAGTAACAACCAAGTTTACATTAATGAGATTATTTCACTCTGTAGGGACTGAAGCTCTACACATTAAAAAGCTTTCTATTACATTTGGAATAAAAGTGAAACATCTTACCTTGGCTGTTAAAGCCATGCAATTCTACTTTCTGCCTGCCTTTTTAAAGACATTTCCTTTTAATCCTTCTGGCTCACTTAAGTGCAGTCTCAGTGACTTTCATGAAGTTTCTTTAAAGCCATGAGGTCACTCAAGACTCAAGATCTTCAACATTCACTGTTTTGTCTGTTCATAATGCACTACCCCTGAAATCCATTGACTTTGACTTCCTCATTTCATTCAAATTTCTGTACAAATGAGACCTTCTCTAAGCCCTTTATATTAAATAGTCTACTCTCTCTATATATGTCTCTAAATCCTTGCCTACTTTGATTTTTTTTTAATTAGTTTATTTATCTATTTTTTCTTTTTTTTTCTTTACAATATTGTATTTGTTTTGCCATACATTGACGTGAATCCACTGTGGGTGTACATGTGTTCTCCTTCCAGAACCCCCCTCTCACCCTCTCTCCCCATCCCATTCCTCCGGGTCATCCAGGTGCACCAGCCCCGAGCACCCTGTTTCATGCATGGAACCTGGACTGGTGATTGGTTTCACATATATAATTACAATTTGAGAGCTTCCCTTGTGGCTCAAAAGGTAAAGAATCTGCCTGCAATGCAGAAGACCCAGATTTAATCCCTGGGTTGGGAAGATCCCCTGGAGAAGAAAATGGTTAATCACTCCAGTATTCTTGCCTGGAGAATTCCATGGACAGAGGAGCCTGGCAGGCTACAGTCCATGAGATTTTCATTATTTATTTGCTCAGCTGTTAAAGATGAATGTCCTTCAGTAGAATGTAACACTGTAAGTCAAGGGCATTTTCACTATTGCAACCCCAGTTGCTAAAGCAGCTACCAGCACATAGGATCCATTAAAGACATTTTTTTCACATACATTTATTCAAGTAGATTTCATGGCAAATAGAAGGGGAAAAGTGGAAACAGTGACTCATTTTATTTTATTGGGCTCCAAAATCACTGCGGATCGTGATTGCAGCCATGAAATTAAAAGGCGCTTGCACCTTGGAAGGAAAGCTATGACAAAGCTAGACAGTGTATTAAAATCAGAGACATCACTTTAGTGACAAATGTCTGTATAGTCAGAGCTATGCTTTTTCCGGTAGTCATGTACCTGAGAGTTGAACCACAAAAATAAAGTTGAGCACCACAGAATTAACACTTTTGAATTGTGGTGCTGGAGAAGACTCTTGAGAATCCCTTGGATTGCAGGGAGATCAAACAAATCAATCCTAAAGAATTTCAACCTTGAATACTCATTGGAAGGACTGATGCTAAAGCTGAAGCTCCAATACTTTGGCCACCTGATGCAAAGAGCTGACTCATTGGAAAAGACCTTGATGCTAGAAAAGACTTAAGGCAAAGGAGAAGGGGATGACAGGATGAGATGGTTGGTTGACGTCACTGACTCAATGGACATGAATTTGAACAAACTCTGGGAGACAATGAAAGACTGAGAAGCCTAGTATGCTATAGTCCATAGGGTCACAAAGAGTCAGACATGACTCAATGACTGAACAACAATTCAAGTACATTTTACTTTCATCTTTGACACAGATTTTAGCTAGTGACAAAGCTAATATAAAATCTAAATTCTCCTCATTTCCTTGAATTGAATTATGCTCCACAGACAGATTATCACACCTGTAATTATGTATGTATGCTTATTCTCAGTGTGATATTTGCCAAATCCACAAGCAAAGGAACCTGTTTTGTTCACTGATGTACCTCCTTAGTTTCACAGTTCCTACAATATGTGTGCATGCATGTGTGCCCAGTCACTAAGTAATATCTGACTCTTTGGTACCCCATGGATTATATTTCACCAGGCTCCTCTGTCCATGGGATTTCCCAGGCAAGAATACTGGAGTGGGTTATAATTTCCTCCTCCAAGGGATCTTCCCAACCCAAGGATCAAACTCTTGTCTCCTGCCACTCTTACATTGGCAGGTTAATTTTTTACCACTGAGCCACCTGGGGACCCCTCCCAAAATACAGTATATGCTTGATAAATATTTGTTGAATACATGAATGAATTCAAGAATTGTATACATGAAAAGATGATACTTCACAATTTGTAGAGAATCAAGAAAACTGAATTAGAATGAATTTCCTAAGCTAGTCTCTAAAGGTGGCCCTACTTCTCTAAACCTAGCTATGAATATACTGCCCTCTCATGGTCCACTTCCTAATAAATTAGAAAAAGCACACTGCATCCATTCCAATATTATGTAAATTTGATTCTAATGGGATCTGTATTGAAATATAACTGTGTAACCAAAATTTATCAATAAACACTTTTTAGATTTGTGGATAAAATTCTCATTGCAACTTCCCAGGTAAGAAGGTGAACATGACAGGACAATTGTATCTAAACCTATTGTGCAGCATGTACAAATTTGTGAGATGCTTTCAGGATTCAAAATGAAAGAAACTTGACCATGGAGTTCCAACATTGAAAATGGTAAAAAAAAAAAAAAAAAAAAAAATCCCTAAGCATCTGTCTATCAGCACAACTCTCCACTTGTTTGAAATATCTTTACTTTTCACACCACACCAGTCTAACTGGTAACAATCAAATAGTTGATTCCACAAAGGTGACTTTTTGAAAAACATGAAAATATATGAGCTATGGGAATGGAAGTGGAGATGTGGAGAGAAAAATACCTGGAAGCTTTAGTGCATTCTGAGTGCTATGCTATTTACCCAGGGGAGAAGCAGTGTTTTAGTTCTACTCCTTCATTTCTCAGTTCAACAATGTGACCTGAATTAATGGTGGTCTCAGAAGAGAAAGATGAAAGAAAACAATGGTAGAAGGAGTCAATTTAGGAATGAGATAATTTGCATTCATATAACACCCTTTTTTTCCCCTAAGTAACCAAGTACTTGCCTAACACAGATCTTGAAAAAGGTCATTTTGTCTTTGATATCACTGGTGTCTTCTGAATTCCTCTCTCCTCAATAGAATACCTATCCCTTCATGAATTCAGCTGCCTGCAAATTCTTCTTCTCCTTCTCCCTTGTTACAAATGTAGTCTAAGATAGACAAAAAAAATATGGAAATTTTGAGTGAGAAGGAATACTTAAAGGTCTGCTGGCCCAAAAAGAAATAAAGAGCAGAAACCCTATAAAAGAGTTTTAATATTTCTTTAATTCATTAAATATGTAGATTCCTGAGTCAGATAATCTGTCAATAGGGAATGTGGAATTTCTGAGGCTGAGATAGATATTTTGCAATGCTTTCTTTTCTATTTATTAGTTGTTATCATCTTATTGGGGAAAGAAATAGCAACCCATTCCAGTATTCTTGCCTGGGAAATCCCATGGATGGAGGAGTATGGTGGGTTATAGTCCACAGGGTCACAAAAGAGTCAGACACGACTTAGCAACTAAACAACAACATCATACTAATAAAGTTACAGAACACTTTAAACATTCAAAAATTCAAGAAATAATTAAAAGGAACTGTTAATTTACATAATATTCAGACTAACCACGAGTCATTTTTTGTCATGGTGAGTCAAATCTTGAACAAATATTATAGACACATTTAAAATTACGGCCAGTGTATGATATCTTTTCCTTCCATGGTAAAACTAATATCCTAAAGTCCTTATACTTTTTATATTTGAATACTTCTTTGTAAACATTTTATTCAAACACTGTATAACATTTTAGAAATCGTGAGTATAGACTTTGATGAATTTTGCAAAATGATCAATTTTTCTTTCATGAATCATACTTTTGTTGTTATGTCGAAGACATTGTTGAATTCATCTCCTAGATACTCTCATATGTTACATTCCAGGAATTGTGTAATTCAGTGTTCTATCTTTATATTTATGATCCATTTTGAAGTAATTCTTGTGAAAATATATAAAGTGTCTAGATTCATTTTATGTTGTTTTGTGTGTGGGTATCTGTTCCAGCTCATTTGTTGAAAGACTATTCCTCTTAAAATGAATTGCATTTGCTCCTTTGTAAAAATTCAGTTGGCTATATTTATGAGTTAATATCTTTGTTTTCTGTTTGTATCTCTTTTCAACAGCACTACATTGTCTTAATTACTGTAGTTTTAAGTCAGTCAGAGCCAATCCTTCTACTTTATCCTTCCTTTGAATGTATGTTCCGTCTTTTGACTACCTATACAAACTTTAGAATGATACAATAATTTGCTGATATTTTGACTGGGACTGTATTGAATCTAGATAAAGTTGGAAAAAAATTTACATCTTAATACTGAATGATTATGGTCTTTCTTAGCCATGGTCATGTAATATATTAACATTTATATATATATTTTTAAATTTCTTTCCTCACATCATCTGTAAATTGCAACCAACACTTATGATTTGTCTCAGCAGGATCGTTGGTGTATACAAAGCCTTTCTGTTAGAGCTAAAAGTGGATTATTATCCCAAATGATACTTAAACTTTCTAATATTTGAGATCCATTACAGTGTTTTAGTAGATTTGGATTTAACATAAGAAACCACGTTCTAGGTATGGGAATACTTTTAAGTCAAGTGTAGAACGTAAAATCAAATATCCTGGAGTTCCAAGACATGGGCTAAAACTCTTAATCTAACATTCACTGTAAATCTTGGACTAATTTTTTGAGATATGTTAACATCAATTTCTTTTTTTCCCTAAAGATAAAACATTACCAATTCAATAGTGTTTGATAGGGATTAAATGACATAGTGAAGGCTTCCCTGGTAGCTCAGTTGGGAAAGAAGAAGGCTTCCCTGGTAGCTCAGTTCCCTGCAGTGCAGGAGACCCAGGTTCTATCCCTGGGTCAGGAAGATATCCTGGAGAAGGAAATGGCAACTCACTTCTGTATCCTTGCCTAGGAAATCCTCATGGACAGAAGGGCCTGGTGGACTACAGTCCATTGGGTCACAAGAGTTGGACAAGACTTAGTGATAAAGCCTGGCATAATGCCATAAAAATGGCATAGTACATTGAAATTGCTTGATGAATAATAGGTGATACTCAAAATATTCTGTTATTTTGTCACTGATTAGGGGTTTAAGTGGGCTTTCCTCATACCTCAGTTGGTAAATTATCTGCCTGCAATACAGGAGACCTGGGTTCAATTCTCGAGTTGAGAAGATACTCTGGAGAAGTAAATGGCAACCCACTACAGTATTCTTGCCTGGAGAATACCATGGGCAGAGGAGACTGGCAGGCTACAGTCCATGGGATCTCAAGAGTTAGACATGGCTTAGTGACTAAACAACCACCAGAGGTTTAAGTAAATCAAAATAAATTAAGCATTTTGATAAATTGAGTACTGTTTCATTGATTGTGGATTTTGATAAACCAAGAATAAATAAGGAAATGTGATTTTTTTTTTTTTGAAGCAGCTCACCTTTACCCAAGTTCAGTTCAGTTCGGTCACTCAGTTGTGTCCGACTATTTGCAACCCTATGAATCACAGCATGCCAGGCCTCCATGTCCACCACCAACTCCCAGAGTCTACCCAAACCCATGTCCATCAAGTCGGTGATGCCATCCAGCCATCTCATCCTTTGTCGTCCCCTTCTCCTCCTGCCCCCAAATCCTTCCCAGCATTAGGGACTTTTCCAATGAGTCAACTCTTCACATGAGGTGGCCAAACTATTGGGGTTTCAGCTTCAACATCAGTCCTTCCCTTCCAATGAACACCCAGGACTGATATCCCCTAGGGTGGACTGATTGGATCTCCTTGAAGTCCAAGGGACTCTCAAGAGTCTTCTCCAACACCACAGTTCAAAAGCATCAATTTTTCGGTGCACAGCTTTCTTCACCATCCAACTCTCACATCCATACATGACCACTGAAAAACCTATAGCCTTGACTAGACAGATGTTTGTTGGCAAAGTAATGTCTCTGCGTTTTAATATGCTATCTAGGTTGGTCATAACTTTCCTTCCAAGGAGTATATGTCTTTTAATTTCATGGCACCAATCACCATCTGCAGTGATTTTGGAGACCCCCAAAAAATAAAGGCTGACACTGTTTCCACTGTTTCCCCATCTATTTCCCATGAAGTGATGAGACCAGATGCCATGATCTTAGTTTTCTGAATGTGGAGCTTTAAGCCAACTTTTTCACTCTCCTCTTTCACTTTTATCAAGAGGCTCTTTAGTTCTTCTTCACTTTCTGCCATAAGAGTGGTGTCATCTGCATATCTGAGGTTATTGATAGTTCTCCTGACAATCTTGATTCAGCCTGTGTTTCCTCCAGCCCAGAGTTTCTCATGATGTACTCTGCATAGAAGTTAAATAAGCAGGGTGACAATATACAGCCCTGATGTACTCCTTTTCCTATTTGGAACCAGTCTGTTGTTCCATGTCCAGTTTTAACTGTTGCTTCCTGACCTGCATACAGATTTGTCAAGAGGCAGTCAGATGGTCTGGTATTCTGATCTCTTTCAGAATTGTCCACAGTTTATTGTGATCCACACAGTCAAAGGCTTTGGCATAGTCAATAAAGCAGAAATAGATGCTTTTCTGGAATTCTCTTGATTTTTCAATGATCCAGTGGATGTTGGCATTTCGATCTCTGGTTCCTCTGCCTTTTCTAAAACCAGCTTGAACATCTGGAAGTTCACGGTTCATGTATTGCTAAAGCCTGGCTTGGAGAATTTTGAACTTTACTTTAACAGCATATGAGATGAGTGCAATTGTGCGGTAGTTTGAGCATTCTTTACCATTGCCTTTCTTTGGGATGGGAATGAAAACTGACCTTTTCCAGTCTGTGACCACTGCTGAGTTTTCCAAATTTGCTGGCATATTGACTGTAGCACTTTCACAGCATCATCTTTCAGGATTTGAAATAGCTCAACTGGAATTCCATCACCTAGCTTTGTCCGTAGTGATGCTTTCTAAGGCCCACTTGACTTCACATTCCAAGATGCCTGGCTATAGGTGAGTGATCACACCATCGTGATTACATGGGTCATGAAGATCTTTTTGTACAGTTCTTCTGTTTATTCTTGCCACCTCTTCTTAATATCTTCTGCTTCTGTTAGGTCCATACCATTTCTGTCCTTTACTGAGCCCATCTTTGCATGAAGTGTTCCCTTGGTATTTCTTATTTTCTTGAAGATCCTCTAGACTTTTCCATTCTGTTGTTCTCCTGTATTTCTTTGCACTGGTTGCTGAGGAAGGTTTTCTTATCTCTCCTTGCTATTGTTTGGAACCCTGCATTCAGATGGGAATATCTTTCCTTTTCTCCTTTGCTTTTCACTTCTCTTCTTTTCACAGCCATTTGTAAGGCCTCCTCAGGCAGCCATTTTGCTTTTTTGCATTTCTTTTCCATGGGGATGGTCTTGATCCCTGTCTCCTGTACAATATCATGAACCTCTGTTCATAGTTCATCAGGCCCTCTGTCGATCAAATCTAATCCCTTAAATCTATTTGTCACTTCCACTGTATAATCTAAGGGATTTGCTTTAGGTCATACCTGAATGGTCTAGTGGTTTTCCCTACTTTCTTCAATTTAAGTCTGAATTTGGCTTTAAAGAGTTCATGATCTGAGCCACAGTCAGCTGCCAGTCTTGTTTTTGCTGACTGTATAGAGCTTCTCCATGTTTGGCTGCAGAGAATGTAATCAATCTGATTTCAGTGTTGATCATCTGGTGATGTCCATGTGTAGAGTCTTCTTTGTGTTGTTGGAAGAAGGTGTTTGCTATGACCAGAGCGTTCTCTTGGCAAAACTCTATTAGGCTTTGCCCTGCTTCATTCTGTACTCCAAGGCCAAATTTACCTATTACTCCTGGTGTTTCTTGAATTCCTACTTTTGCATTCCAGTTCCCTATAATGAATAGTACATCTTTTTTGGGTGTTAGTTTTAAAAGGTCTTGTAGGTCTTCATAGAACCGTTCAACTTTAGCTTCTTCAGTGTTACTGGTTGGGGCCTAGACTTGGATTACCGTGATATTGAATGGTTTGCCTTGGAAATGAACAGAGACCATTCTGTCATTTTTGAGATTGCATCCAAGTACTGCATTTCGGACTCTTTTGTTGACCATGATGACTACTCTATTTTTTCTACGGGGTTCCTACCCACAGTAGTAGATATAATGGTCATCTGAATTAAATTCACCCATTCCAGTCCATCTTAGTTTGCTGATTCCTAGAATGTCGATGTTCACTCTTGCCTTCTCCTGTTTGACCACTTCCAATTTGCCTTGATTCATGGACTTAACATTCCAGGTTCCTATGCCATATTGCTCTTTACAGCATTGAACTTTGCTTCTATCACCGGTCACATCCACAGATGGATATTGATTTTACTTTGGCTCCATCCCATCATTCTTTCTGAAGTTATTTCTGTACTGATCTCCAGTAGCATATTGGGCACCTACTGACCTGGGGAGTTCATCTTTCAGTGTCCTATATTTTGCCTTTTCATACTGCTCATGGGGTTCTCAAGGCAAGAATACTGAAGTGGTTTGTCATTTCCTTCTCCAGGGGACCACATTCTGTCAGACCTCTCCACCATGACCCGTCCATCTTGGGTGGCCCCATATGGCATGGCTTAGTTTCTTGGAGTTAGACAAGGCTGTGGTCTGTGTGATCAGGTTTGCTAGTTTTCTGTGATTATAGTTTCAGTATGTCTGCCCTCTGATGCCCTCTTGTAACAGCTACCGTCTTACTTGGGTTTCTCTTATCTTGGACGTGAGGTATCTCTTCACAGCTGTTACAGCAAAGTGCAGCCGCTGCTCCTTAGAGATCTGCTATTACGCTATTCTGCAAGGGATGCAGAATTTTTTCTTTCTAGTCACTAAAATGAGCCCTGGAGTGGTGGCAAGGGGACTCCACGTATATCACAGCAAGACTTTTACTCATTGCAGTAAGTCCACTACTCTTAAAAATCTACATATCCAAAATCAAACTATCTTTCATCATTCTTCAAAAACCATCTTCTGTTTTCCAAGAACTTGAATAATGTGCCAATTTTTAATACCATCACCAATTCACAAAACAATAATTCGTGGCTCTCTACATGTACTTAATTTTCAAAGTTGTTAAATTTATTTTGAATTAGATGTATCACTGGATACTGACCCACTTTAACATTTCCACTAAATTAACTTGAAATTCTATCATGTTTTGTCTACTAGTTTTTTAACAGCTCCATCTCAATTCTTCACTCATTACAAAGTATTATTTTCATTGTTACTAAACAATGATTTAAATTTATATGAAGCATTTAATTTACATAAATTTATTTTACACTTTACTCATCACTTAAAGCTGTTTAATTTCCCCTCACCATGTATACCGTTTTAACTATCACATATCCTGCATCAAAATTACCTGAAGTTACTCTCAGAGTAACATTCTTCAGTCCCAGCTCAATAAAGTGATGATTTCAGCCTGGTTTTAGCACAGAAATTTTCACAATCTGGGAAACCCATTATTTCCAGGAAAACTGGTACAATTTATCACCCTGCATATACTAATTATACAATGTAGTTGTAGATCCAGAAAATTATATTCTGAATAGGTTTCTTCAGTGATTTTTATTTGCAGAGAATATTGGTGAGTCCCTGGTCTAAACTAATATGGTCCAATTTTTGTTACACTATATAATATAACTCTGGACATAATTTAATTATAACTTATTTGTTTAACATTGTCTCATAAAGAAAAATTGACTTCCTTGACATCAAAAACTATATACTATTTATCTGTTAGTCCACATTAACTAAAAGATAATTTAGTCTAAATTTTGAATGAATATATAAATATAGTATCTACTTTGATTTTCTTTGATTGATAACTTTCTTCATTTCTTTTCAAACTTTACAAAATGAATGGATTGTGAGGATGATGATAATTCAATATTAAATAAAAATTTTTCTTATCTTGATTAGCACTGATCATGTTGTTAATTTATTATTTATAATAAGTGTCCTTATAACAAAATGAGTATTTATCTTTACTCATGTTCTGGTCTGAGTCTTATCTGAGTTTCTGTTGAATGAATCAACACATAGAAATTGTGAATATCATGCTACATACACTGCTTAAAATGCAAAAGAGGCTTCAGACAAAGACATTTAGAATCAAACAGCTGTCAAATAGGTGTAACAATTGGGGTTTCTTTCCCACCCCCCTTGGAATAATAATACACTATTCTCAGTGAAACAGCACAACTGTTAAGTAATCAAACATGATTTCTTATTTATTTTGGTAGCAAATATGAATTTATAATATCACAGGTGATCAAGTTACCTCATTTTTTTTTTTACATTTGAGGTGAAAATACCAAATCCAAGAGCTTCCTTCTTTTGATTAAATGCCATGAAATATATACATAACTATACATGTATATGATTTTATATATACATATATGTATGTATATATATAAATAAAATTTTTTAATTCAATGTTTCTTTTCAAACATAACTTTGGACTAACTTCCCAGCAAGTAAAATTTGGATGGATGATATTTTTCATTTCATTTCAGTTCAGTCAAGTCTCTCAGTCATGTCTGACTCTTTGTGACCTCATGAACCACAGCACGCCAGGCCTCTCTGTCCATCACCAACTCCCAGAGCTTACTAAAACTCATGTCCATTGAGTCATTGACGGTTTTCAACCATCTCATCCTCTGTCGTCCCCTTCTCCTCCTGCCCTCAATCTTTCCCAACATCAGAGTCTTTTCAAATGAGTCAGCTCTTCTCATCAGGTGGCCAAAATATTGGAGTTTCAGCTTCAATATCAGTCCTTCCAATGAACACAATCTCAGTAATTGTGCTGTTTGTCTCTGTATGTTTATTCTTTAATTCTTCTTGGTCTTTGTTAATTGATTATTGCATTTTCTCCATTTGTTTTTAAGGATTTTGATCATCTTCACTACCATTATTCTGAATTTTTTTTCAGGTAGTTTGTCTATTTCCTCTCCATTTATTTGGACTTCTGTGTTTCTAATTTGTTACTTTATTTGCATATTATATCTCAGCCTTTTCATTATTTATTATTATTAATTTTTTTTAACTTATTGTGTTTGAGGTCTCCTTTTCCCAAGCTTCCTGTTTGAATTCCTTCTTCCTTTTGGTTTCTGCCCTCCTAAGGTTGGTTCCGTGGTTTGGGTAAGCTTCATACAGGGAGAGATTTGTGCTGAGTTTTGTTTGTTTTGTTTTTCCTCTGATGAGTATGGCTGGGTGAGGTGGTAACCCTGTCTGCTGATGATTGGGTTTGCATTTTTGTTTTGTTTGTTGTTTAGTTGAGGCATCCTCCCAAGTGTGGTTGAGTGGTGCCAGGCCTTGTATTCAAGTGGTTTCCTTTCTGTGAGTTCTCACTATTTGATACTCCCTAGGGTTAGTTCTCTGGTAGTCTAGGGTCTTAGAGTCAGTGATCCCACTCCAAAGGCTCAGAGCTTGATCTCTGGGCAGGATCGAATATTCTACAAGTGAGTTCTTATGGCATTAAGTGAGATTAAAATAATATCCAAAAATGAGAATCCAAAGATGAACCCCAGACAAAAGGCAGTTACAAAAGCTGGCAAATAATAATTAAAATAAAAGAATATACACATATTCATATACACCCAGAAGCAAAGTCAAAACAGTCCAACTAAAATAAAGTATAGTAGATTGACCTGGCAAACAAAGGAAATCAAAAATTATATTTACCAAGTAAGAACAAAACTAAAGCACAAGCTGGAAAACAAAACTAAAGCAAGATGCCAAGTAGGGGAATAAAGCAATGAAAACACAACTAACAAATATTTTGAGAGGAAAAGAAAGAAAGAAAGACAGATATGCAAAGATAAATAGAGGTAGATGAAGACGATTTATATATATTCAAGTTTAACTGCAAGGGGGAAAGAACAGCAAGAAAGTCAAACAAGGGAATAAATGCTGGAAAAATATAACAGGTTTAAAAACATTAAAAATTAAAATTATTAAAAAGAGAATAGAAAAAATAGAAGGAGAACTCCACAAAAGTGTAAAAGCCCAACGTAGTGGCAGAGGTTTATAACAACAATAAAAAATGTGACTGAGCAGGAAAAAAAAAAAAAGCTCAAAAGGTTAATTAGATTTCATGATGCCAATAAAATCGACAACTACAACGAGGGTGGGGGTGGGGGAAGGACGAAAAGAAAAAGGTCCAAAAGAATCTACAGAACAAATCAAAACATAAGAATAAAAAATGTTTTTCTTGTGTCACTGCTGTCAGGTTCCTTTCCCTTGCTAGGAGTCACAATTCACCTCACCTCCCTAGGATGCTCTCCAACTCTGTGCTGATCTCTGGACCTGTTGTGGGGGCAGCTGAGATTCTAATCTGGTCCTCCTCTGCTGTGTTCTTGCCTCCAATGTCCAGAGCTTTCAGAACTAGTGCATTTTCTTTTAAGGGAATTCTCAGTGTCTTTTTATATATTCCATAGACAGTGTCTGCCTAGTTGATTACGTGGATTTAATCTGCAGCTTGTACACCTGGTGAGAAGTTTTAGGGCCTCCTTCCTAAGCCACACTGCGCCTGGGTTTCAACTGTGATTTTATTTCCAACTCTGCATGTGGATCGTCACTGGGGTTTGCTCCTGAGGCTGCCCTGGAGGACTTGGTTTCTCCCTGTGAGGACCAGGTGTGGAGGAGGTGCAGCTGCTTAGGTCACAGGGGTTCTGGCAGCACCAGGTACTCAGGGGAGTTGGCAGCTGGGGCAGCAGGAAATATAGTGCTCTAGAAGGGTATGGCAGCCAGTATTGGTCAATACGATCCAGTATTCTTGCCTGGAGAAACTCTCTGACAGAGAAGCCTGGCAGGCCACAGCCTATAGAGCCGCAAAGAGTTGGACATGACCAAAGTGACCCTGTATACATAAACGGAAGACATTTTTTGCCTGTGGCAGCTCTTGCCCCTGTGAGAGTTGAGCATGAAGGTGGCACAGCTGCTTGGCTTGTGGGGATCCTGAGTGGTGCCAAGTGTGCAGGGACATGGACTGCCTTAGCCACAGGAGTTATGGCCTATCAGAGTCTTTTTCCAAGCCTCTTGTAACTGGAGATCAGAAGGCCTCTTTAGTCAAACTTTCTCTGTATCTCTGCCGGGTCAGACACATAGAGGGCTCCCCTGGGATCCTATTCTGTAGTGCAGGACATCAGTCACTTAAAGGAACCTTCTGGCTGGGGCCCTACTCTGTAGTTCAGTGCGTCAGGCATTTGATGGGCCAGCCTCTCTATTGTTCATCTGCCCATCCTGGCATGTGTGGTCAGAGAAGGTATGGTGATGGCTCCACGCCGTACTCGTGAATCAGCAGTATCGCCTTGCTTCCATGGCTGCGCAGCTTTTCTCCACAGGCATTTCCCATCACAATGTCCTCTCGCACATCCCCTCGATCCCTCTTTCCACAGTCAACAGCAGTCCGCACCCTGGGATTGCTCCACAATCCTTAAACTCCAGCTCCCAGTCACTGCATCTTCCAGAGAACCTGCGTTCCTGTCCAGGGAATGTATGGCTTCAGCAAGGACTGTCTGATTCTCATTCCATTTAGGCTGCCACAGATCATCTGTTCACTTTCAGCCTTAAATGTTTCTCCTCTGACTCAGACAATGGCCCCAAACTGGGAATGGGGCCCCTGCTTCAGTTCCCCCACCCGCCAAAGGTGGGCCCAGTCGTACTAACACTCCTGTTTTCCCCCCTAGTTCCTTCATTCCTTCATCCTACCTAGTTTTGCATTGTTCTATGTATTATTTTCCTCTGATCAGGTGCTCCTGCCTGCTCTCAGCTGGTGTTCTGCATGCACTTCTGTGTCTGAAGGTTTATTCCTGATGTATCAGTGGAGAGAGATGTACTCCATATCCACTTACTCCTGTGCCATCTTGTTCTCCAAAATTTATGTGTGGATTTTTTTACTGCAAGGAAGATGAGTGCCCTATCTCCCTCATTGTTCAATGGTCAGTTGATCATATTCAATTTCAATAATGGTTCAAAATTTTTACAATTCAATTTTTTCCCAAAATAAAATTTTAGAAAATTTGTTTTATTGAAGCTGGAACATGAGACATTACTGTGAGTGCTCTTGTAAACATCAGATTGTCCAACATTAAGATAAAAGAGTTATAACCTTTGTCTTTGCAATGATAATATGGATGTAACTTGAGTATAGCATAGAATCATGGTAAAAAATATTATTGCAAAATTGATAAATATATACTTGGAATAGGATAGAGTACACCATTCATTAAAAATGTCCAAATAAGCTGAGACATTCTTCTAGCTGAAATAAAAATGTAATATGTGCTCATTAATATTGCAAATGCATATTTTCACTTAATCAGAGTTAAAATACACTGGCACTATACAAAATAAATTTTAAAAAATCTTAAGTGTGACAAATATGGACATGTGCTTTCTGTTTTTCTCACATAATTAGATTTTCAAATTATAAAAAAGAATCAAGTGGACATTATTTAAAATGCAAATTTGAAATCAACAGAATAAATTTTTCAAAAAGTTTTGAAAACTGTGAGACAATAGTTTGAACAGTACGTTTTTCAGGGAAAAATTCCAGTCATAGAGTTATAGAAACAAATGTAGCTCATTTAAAATTGATTCCTGAGCTATATTTGTTTTTATAATTGTATGACTCTAATTTTTCCCTGGAAAACATATTGTTCAAACTATTGCCTCACAGTTTTCAAAACTTTTTCAAAAATTTATTCTAGTTGATCTAAATTTGCATTTTAAATGATGTCCAGTTGCTTCTTTCTTATAATTTGACAATAATATTTTTAATTCCTTCTCTACAAGTGCTCAGCTACCTTGTAAGCAGCAAATTCTGTAAAGTGGAAGATAGTCTCAAGTCTAACATTGTGCTTTGAACTAGTTAAACATCTCAACATGAATATTGACTTTCATGTCCCTTCCAACACCCCTCAGCAAATAATTTAACACAAACAACTCATTAAATGAATTGTCTTTATATCTAACATGAAATACTACAATATTATAGATTGAGTTTATTTTAAGGGAATAAACTTATCCAAATAAAATAGCAGTTCTATGAAAGAATAATAAAAAATAAAATCCAAATACTCTTTCTACTAGATAGGTGCAAATGTAGTTTAGGTTTCAGGCCATGAATTTTAAGTCATTATAACTAGTCTCAAACACATCTTTACTGATCAAAATAGGAATCATTACAATCAACACATTTTTGCCAGTGAGAAATAAGTTGGTTTACTCCTGTAGTGTAAAAATCTGTCCTTAGGGATTCAGTAAACTCTTGGAAAGCATTTTCTGCTTCCTGCTAGCTGCATAAGCATTTTCTCTGCAAAAAGTTGTTGGAGATGCTTGAAGAAGTGGTAGTCAGTTGGTGAGAGGTCAGGTGAATACGGTGGATGAGGCAAAACTTTGTAGCCCAATTTGTTCAACTTTTGAAGCATTGGTTGTATGACATATGGTTGGACATTGTTGTAGAGAAAAATTGGGCCCTTTCTGTTGACCAAGGATGCCTGCAGTTTTGGGTGCATCTCTTCAATTTGCTGAGCATACTTCTCAGATGTAATGGTTTTGCAGGGATTCAGAAAGCTTAAGTGGATCAGACAGGCAGCAACCAGCAAATAGTGACCATGACCTTTTTTGTGTATGCACGGTTGGCTTTGGAAAGTGGTTAGTAGCTTCTTCTTGGTCTAACTACTCAGCTGATCATTGCCAGTTGTATAAAATCAATTTTTTGTCACATATCATAATCTGATAGAGAAATGCTTCATGCTGTTTCATAGAATAAGAGAAGATGATACTTCAAAGTTACAAAAACATCTAAGATTTTTTGATTAATGAAAGTTATTCAAAAGTCAGGCTAAAATATTTTTAAAAATTTAATTATGTGAGAAAAACAGAAAGCACATGTTTATATCTGTCACACTTAAGATTTTTTTTAATCCATTTTATATAATGTCAGTGCTATTTTAATTCTCTGGCTAGGTGAAAATATATGTTTGCAATATTAATAAGCACGTGTTACATTTTTATTTCAACTGGAAGAATGTCTCAACTTAATTGGACATTTTAAACGAATAATGTATTCTAGTCTAAGTATATGTTTATTGATTTTAAAATTACGTTTTTGTCATGATTCTATGCTACACTCAAGTTACATACATATTATCACTGTAAAGACAAAGGTTAACTCTTTTATCTTAATGTTGGACAATCTGATGTTTACAAAAACACTCACAGTAATGTCTCATGTTCTAGCTTCAATAAAATACATTTTCTAAAATTTTATTTTGGAGAAAATTGAATTGCAAAGATTTTGAGCCATTATTGAAATCAACTGATTTCCTATTTGAAGCATCTCTGCTGTTATTTAAAATTGGCATCAATTTACTTGGTAAGAAAAAATAAATAACATTAATTTAGAACAATTATTTAATTATTTAATCTATTCATGTTGATATACGGCAAAAAAAACCCAAACATCACAATATTGCAAAGTAATTATCCTCCAATTAAAATAAATTAATTAAAAATAAATGTAATATCATACTTCAAAGGGTAATATTTAAACATATTTTAAAGCTTCAGGACAGATGGTAAATATTAATAAATATTTTGCATATTTATATATCTTATTCAAATAGAAATTCGGTACTTTTCTTTCCACAAAAACTGACTATAATTTTCTAGCTTACTCTTCTGAATTTATTGCAAAGTCAAAATCATTCAAAGCTTAACAAGAATAACAAGTGCAGGTTTATTTTGTGACATAGATTTGTATCAGACATGCTAAAAGCACATGCCAAAAATGTTCAGTAACTCCCTTACAGCTGGTCTGCTCTGTCTCTCTTTCTTGGTATATATTTCCTTATGTTTCCCATTAACTCAGTTAATGACAGCCTGGTGACTCCAAGCATTTCATGTTACCATGGCATGAGGCTTAGGACATCAGTTTGGTAAGCAAGTCAGCATCATCAAATACCTTGTCTACCACCACTCAATATGAGAAGGAGTTAGCTGTTTCTAGCCACATGTTTCTAATAAAAGTTTGCTGTGTCAAAGGGTGTCTTATATACTGTCCTTAAAAAGAAGGTGTGAATTATCTTGTGTCTGATATGGAATTTGAAAGATGGTAATGATAACCCTATATGCGAGACAGAATAAGAGACACAGATGCATAGAACAGTCTTATGGACTCTGAGGGAGAAGGTGAGGGTGGGACGTTCTGGGAGAATAGCATTGAAACATGTATATTATCATATGTGAAACAGAACACCATTCCATGTTCGATGCATGAGACAAATGCTCAGGACTGAGGCAATGGGATGACCCAGAGGGATGGGATGGGGAGGGAGGTGGGAGGGGGGTCCAGGAAGGGGAACACATGTAAACCCATGGCTGATTCATGTCAATGTATGGCAAAAACTACTACAATATTGTAAAGTAATTAGCCCCCAACTAAAATAAATAAATTTATTTAAAAAAAATTATTGCCAGTAATCTTTCAGATTTTACCATATGTTAAATTAAGCACTATTGTTATTGCAAATGTTTCATTTCACATGGTAATATATAAGGCCATGGCAGAAATTGAAATATCAAGGTGGATTTACCAATCTCAGCTTTTTAAAAATATATTTAATGCATCTCAGCTTATTTTAATAGCATTCAACTAAAAAAATAAAAATTCCAGGGCAACTGCTAAACCAGATGGAATTCGTAACACTAGTGAAGACTGATACACGTAGTTATCACACCCTTAACCCACAATATCAATCATTGTCATTTATGCAGTAGATCAGATAAGTCCCTGTAAATCATAAATGTCATTTCCTTCTACTTTATGTGATGATTCTCCAGTTTCATTGCTAAGGCTTCCTGGCCATGTGACCTTTACTTCTTGTATTTGTATCAGTTCTCCTGCACCAATTTCTGCTGATGTCACTCTCTCAATATTACCTATGTAGACGTTGCTAGAAGCAATCTTCTCTAGTTGTCAAATTGAAGTGAGGAATATATGTGAAAGTGTTAGTCACTTGGTCATGTCTGACTTTTACAACCCCAAGGACTGTAGCCCGCCATGCTTCTCTGCCCTCGGAATTCTCCAGGCAATAATACTAGAGTGAATAGCTATTCCCTCCTCCAAGGGATCATCCTGACCCAGGGATCAAACCTGGGGATCAGATTCAGGGATCAAACTATGTTGCATTGCAGGCAGATTCTTAACCGTCTGTGCCACGAGGGAAGACCTGAGGATTATACATCTTCTTCCAAATTATGCTAAACTTTATTATTAGACTGGTAAACAGGACAGACTCATATTCACAGCTTCCTACAGTGTTTTATTTTGCATTGTCATTCATTTAATTATATTTCCTCTATCTTTAGTAATGTTGTACAAATTCCTCAGGGTTACAAAGCAAGAGAGCATTGGAATTATTTCACTTTTTTTTTTTAGCCGTATTTCCATATACTTACTTTGAGATAGATGCTTTCTTTTACATGAACACTTATTGGAAATTAAAAGTTAGTAAATGTTTCTTGACTTCTTAATTCTTAATCCTGAAAAACAGCCATCAACCAAAACATCTCATCGTGGACTCTCCAATAATGAAATTAATGACATTTGCAAATTAAATTTCAGGGTAGGGAGCCAAACGTACCTTAGCAAGATTGAATTTACAGTGGTTACATGACTGGGATTGTGGACCAAATCATAACCAATAATATACCATAAATAATGGCAATTCAGTATAAAAATGTTGTAATTCCTGTTTCTGTTTCAATGAGAATATGAAGAGTGAGTCAAAGAGAATTATACAGAAAATATGACTTTTTAGCTAGATCATGAAAAATTAATATGAACAAATAAAAGAAAGAAGGATATTTTAAGTATATAGAAGCCATTTTTCAATAAATGTGAAAATTTGTGACTTGTTTGAATATTAATGGATGTTTATGACAGATAAAATGGAGATCTTTTTTCGTAGGAGGTAATAGGAGTTAAGATATAGTCAAAGGCTTTCCACATGCCTCACGATTCTGTTCAGGGGCCTGACCATATGTGATTTTAATAAGATAACTGGCCAACTATTTAACTAGTCAGAAGATCAGAAAACTACATACTTAGAGTATTCTGGGTGAGAAAACCAGGATATCGATCACTTTTTTGTTGGTTTCAAAGACAGTCACATGAGTTAATGCCTAACGTCAAAAGGGCAGCAAAATGACTTTTGAGTAAAAAAACATAAGACCAATAGGTCACCTCCTACAACAAATCAAGTAATTAAAAGGTCCTAGTTCTGAGAAAACAAATTTTAGAATTGCACTGACAGCCCTCTTGTGAAAATCCTAGATAAATAAACAAATATATGTAATATTTGTAACCTGAAATACCCTAAACATAATATCAAATGATTACGGGGGATTTTCATTACTGTAATCTAAGTCTATGTCCCAACCATTAATGCCAAAGAAACTGAATCAAATGAATCTATGAAGACCTATAAGACCTTCTAGAACTAACACCAATATATATATATATATATATATTTTTTTTTTCATCATACGGGATTGGGATGCAAAAGTAGAAAGTCAACAGATACCTGGGGTAACAGGCAAGTTTGGTCTTGGAGTGCAAAATGAAGCAGGGCAAAGGCTAACAGTTTTGTCAAGAGAATACACTTTTCATACGAAACACCCTCTTCCAACAACACAAGAGATGACTCTATATATGGACATCATCAGATGGATAATTATTTTGCATTATACTTATTATATTCTTTGCACCCAAAGATAGAGAAACTCTATACTGTAAGCAAAAACAAGACTGGGATCTGACTGTGGCAAAGATCATGAAATCCTTTATGCAAAATTCAGACTTAAATTAAAGAAAACAGGGAAACCCACTAGGCAATTTAGGTATAACCTAATTTGATTTCCTTATGACTATAGAGTGGAAACGACAGATAGATTCAAGGGACTAAATCTGAAAGATCATTTGACTCACAAGCTGAAATCAAGATTGTCAGGAGAAATAACAAAAGCCTCAGATATGGAGATGATACCACTTTAATGGCAGAAAGTGAAGAGAAAATAAAGAGCTTCTTGATGAGGGTGAAAGAGGAAAGTGGGAAAAAAAAGAAAAACTGGCTTAAAACTCAACGATGAAAACACGAAGATCATAGCATCTGGTCCCCTCACTTCGTGTCAAATAGATGTGGAAAAATGGGAAAAGTGGTACATTTCATTCTCTTGGGCTCCAAAAACACTGTAGATGGTAACTGCAGCCATGAAATTAAAAGATGCTTGCTCCTTGGAAGAAAAGCTTTGAAAAACCTAGACAGCATATTAAAAAGCAAAGGCATCACTATAATGACAAAGGACTGTCTAGCCAAAGCTGTGTGTGTGTGTGTGTGTGTTTCCAGTAGTCATGTGTGGATGTGAGATTTGAACCATAAAGAAGGCTGAGCACCAGAGAATCAATGCTTTTGAACTATGGTACTGGAGAAGACTCTTGAGAGTCCCTTGGACAGCAAGGAGATCAAACCAGTAAATCCTAAAGAAAATCAACCTGATTATTCATTGAAAGTTCTGACACTGAAGCTGAAGCTACAATACTTTGGCCACCTGATGTGAAGAGCCACCTCATTGGAAAAGACCCTGATGCTGGGAAAGATTGAGGGCAATAGGAGAAGAGAGAGACAGATGAGACTGTTGGATGGCATCACCAATTCAATGGACATGAGTCTGAGCAAAGTCTAGGAGATAGTGAAGGACATGGAAGCCTGGTGTGTTGGAGTCCATAGGGTCTCAAAGAGTCAGACACGACTTAGAGACTGAAAAATGACAACAAAAAACAGGTAATTTATCTTCCCTCCATCATAGAAGAAACAAACTGATAAGAGTCTAGGGATAAGAGTGACCTTTGGGGGAAAAGAAAGTACCCTAAAAAATTCTTAACTTACATACTGTAAGAGATGTGTATGGAGCATCCATGGAGAAGTATTCTTCTGATAATAAAAAACAGAGACTTGAATCATTGGTTTTTGATTTTTAAAGAACTGTGACCTTAATTTTCCCTGAGAAAACAATTTGATGATGATGCAATAATGATAATGTTAGTAAGAGTTTAAGTATATACCATTGTTTTCTTCTATTCTGAGGTTTGCCTCTGTATCAGTCTAGAGGTGTGGGATGGGGCAGGAGATGGGAGGGAGGTTCAAAAGGGAGGGGATATCTGTATATATATGGCTGATTCATGGTGAGGTTTGAAAGAAAACAACAAAATACTGCAAAGCAATTATCCTTAAATTAAAAAATAATAATAACAAAGTAAAGAAAATAATGTGGTTCAGTTCAGTTCAGTCGCTCAGTCATGTCGAACTCTTTATGACCCCATGGACTGCAGTATACCAGGCCTCCCTGTCCATCATCAACTCCTGGAGTTTACTCAAACTCATGTCCATTGAGTCAGTGATGCCATTCAACCATCTCATCCTCTGTCATCCCCTTCTCCTCCCACCTTCAATCTTTCTCAGCATCAGGGTCTTTTCCAATGAGCCAATTCTTCACATCAGGTGGCCAAGGTATTGGATTTTCAGCTTCAGCATCAGTCCTTCCAATGAATATTCAGGACTGATTTCCTTTAGGATAGACTGGTTTGATCTCCTTGCAGTCCAAGGGACTCTCAAAAGTCTTCTCTAGCACCATCATTCAAAAGTATCAATTCTGTGGCACTCAGCTTTCTTTATAGTTCAACTCTCACATCCATACATGACTACTGAAAAACCATAGCTTTGACTAGATGTATTTTTGTTGGCAAAAAAAATGTCTCTGCTTTTTTTTTAAAAAATAAATTTATTTATTTTAGTTGGGGGCTAATTACTTTACAATATTGTAATAGTTTTTGCCATACATTGACATGAATCAGCCATGGGTTTACATGTGTTCCCCTTCCTGGACCCCCCACCCACCTCCTTCCCCATCCCATCCCTCTGGGTCATCCCATCGCCCCGGCTCTGCTTCTTAATATGCTGTCTAGGTTGCTCATAACTTTCCTTCCAAGGAGTAAGTGTCTTTAAATTTCGTGGCTGCAGTCAGCATCGGGAGTGATTTTGGAGTCCAAAAAACAAACAAACAAAAAAGTCTGTCATTGTGTCCATTGTTTCCCCATCTATTTGCCATGAAGTGATGGGACCAGATGCCATGATCTTAGTTTTCTGAATGCTGAGTTTTAAGCCAACTTTTCCACTCTTCTCTTTCACTTTCATCAAGAAACTCTAGTTCTTCCTCGCTTTCTGCCATTAGAGTGGTGTTGTCTGCATATCTGAGGTTATTGATATTTCTCCTGGCAATCTTGATTCCAGCTTGTGATTCATCCAGCCCAGCATATCCCATGATGTACTCTGCATATAAGTTAAATAAGCAGGGTGACAATATACAGCCTTGATGTACTCTTTTCCTATTTTGAACCAGTCTGTGTTCCATTTCAAGTTATAACTCTTCCTTCCTGACCTGAATACAGATTTCTCAAGAGGCAGGTCAGGTGGTCTGGTATTCCCATCTCTTGAAGGATTTTCCATAGTTTCTTGTGATCCACATAATCAAAGGTTTTGGCATAGTCAATAAAGCAGAAGTAGATTTTTTTTTTTCCCGGAATTCTCTGACTTTTTCGGTGATCTAATGGATGTTGGTAATTGATCTCTGGTTCCTCTGCCTTTTCCAAATCCAGCTTGATTATCTGAAAGTTCACAGTTCATGTACTGTTGAATCCTGGCCTGGAGAATTTTGTGTATTACTTTAGTAGTGTGTGAGATGAGTGCAATTGTGCGATAGCTTGAAAATTCTTTAGTCTTGCCTTTCTTTGGGATTGGAAAGAAAACTGACCTTTCCCAGTCCTGTGGCCATTGCTGAGTTTTCCAAATTTGCTGGAATATTGAGTACAGCATTTATACAGCATCATCTTTTAGGATTTGAATTAGCTTAACTGGAATTCCATCACCTCCACTAGCTTTTTTTCCAAGTGATGCTTCCTAAAGCCCACTTGACTTCACATTCCAGGATATCTGGCTCTAGGTAAGTGATCATACCATTGTGGTTAACCTGGGTCATGAAGATCTTTTTTGTACAGTTCTTCTGTGTGTTCTCGACACCTCTACTTAATATCTTCTGCTTCTGTTAGGTCCATACCATTTCTGTCCTTTACTGTGCCCATCTTTGCATGAAATATTATTCCTTTGGTATCTCTAACTTTCTTGAAGAGATATCTAGAATTTCCCATTCTATTATTTTCCTCTATTTCTTTGCATTGATCCCTGAGGAAGACTTTCTTTTTTCTACTTGATATTCTTTGGAACTCTGTATTCAACTTGCTATATCTTTCCTTTTCTCCTTTGCCTTTACCTTCTCTTCTTTTCATATCTGTTTGTAAGGCCTCCTCAGACAACCATTTTTCCTTTTTACATTTCTTTTTCTTGGGGATGGTCTTGATCACTGCCTCTTGTACAATGTCACAAACCTCTGTCCATAGTTCTTCAGGCACTCTATCAGATCTAATCCTTGGAATATGTTTGTCACTTCCACTGTATAGTCATAAGGAATTTGATTTAGGTAATACCTGAATGGTCTAGTGATTTTCCCTCTTTCTTCAGTTTAAGTCTGAATTTGTCAATAAGGAGTTCATGATCTGAGCCACAGTCTGCTCCTGGTCTTGTTTTTGCTGGCTCTATAGAGCTTCTCCATCTTTGGTTGCAAACTGTTTGCAGAGTTCCAAATATAATCAATCTGATTTTGGTATTGACCATCTGGTGATGTCCATGTGTAGAGTCTTCTCTTGTGTTGTTAGAAAAGGGTGTTTGCTATGACCAGTGCATTCTCTGGCAAAACTCTATTGGCCTTTGACCTGCTTCATTTCGTACTCCAAGACCATATTTGCCTGTTTATCCAGGTATCTCTTGACTTCCTAATTTTACATTCCAGTCCCCTATAATGAAAAGGACATCTTTTTGGGGTGTTAGTTCTAGAAGACGATCTTGTAGATCTTCATAGAACCATTCAAATTCAGCTTCTTCAGCCTTACTGGCCAGGGCATAGACTTGGATTACTGTGATATTGAATGGTTTGCCTTGGAAATGAACAGATCATTCTGTTGTTTTTGAGATTGCATCCAAGTACTGAATTTCGGACTCTTTTGTTTACTATGATGTCTACTCCATTTCTTCTAAAGCATTCTTGCCCACAATAGTGGATGTAATGGTCATATGAGTTAAATTCACCCAATCCACTTTAGCTCACTGATTCTTAAAATGTCAGTATTCATTCTTGCCTTCTCCTGTTTGACCACACACAATTTACCTTGATTTATGGGCTGGTTTGATTCCTGGGTCAGGAAGATCGACTGGAATAGGGATACGCTACCCACTCCAGTATTCTTGGACTTCTCTTATGGCTCAGCTGGTAAAGAATCTGCCTACAATGCAGAAGACCTGGGTTCAATCCGTGGGTTGGGAAGATCCCCTGGAGAAGGGAAAGGCTACCTACTCCAGTATTCTGACCTAGAGAATTCTAGGAACTATACGGTCCATGGAGTCACAAAGAGTCAGACACGACTGAGTGACTTTCGCTTTCATGGACCTAACATTCCAAGTTTCTATGCAATATTGTTCTTTATATATTTGAACTTTTCTTTCACCACCAGATAAAACCATACCTGGGCATCATCTCTGACTTGGCTCATCGACTTCATTCTTTCTATAGTTATTTCTCTGTTCTTACCCAGTAGTATAATGGACACCTGCCAAACTGAGGGTTTCATCTTTCAGTGTCATATCTTTTTGCCCTTTCATACTGTTCCTGGGGTTCTCAAGGTAAGAATACTGAAGTGGCTTTCTGTTCCCTTCTCCAGTGGACCATGTTTTGTCAGTCCCTGCCTAGCATAAACATGCCCTTCAGCCACTCAGAGTAGCTTGATGACATGCCTGGTGCATTGATTCTCCCACTGGTGGTCCTCACTGAGCATGTAAACCTTCACTGACCATTGAGTGTTGGTTAATGTGAGGCTGGGGGTCGAGGCAATGACCCTGCTGGAGTGGCTGGAAAGGGGATCTGGGGAATGATGGAGGATGTCCAGGAATGGAGAGCACCCCAGCCTCACCACTGCCGCTGCCAACCTAGAACCAATTGGCCGTTCAGGACTTGCTGGTACCCTGGAATCAATCTGCCGCCTAGGAGTCTCTGTCTTCCATGGAGCAGATCCACTGCCCAAGAGTAACTATAAATAAATACTTCTTGTAAATTCATGTGAAGCAATTCATAGTCTCAGACAAACCTATATGTTCCTCATATATATATTTAACTTGATTGAAATTTTATTATACACCATATTGCAATTCACAGCATTAAGAAGTAACAATTATCGACTATCTTGCCATACTGATCAAGAATTTAAAGATGATGCTGAAGCTAGTGTCTCTGCGAGGGCATATGTGTAAGAGATTATATGCAGAAGTTGAATACTGATGCAAGAGTGACCTTAGATAGTCTCTCTTGCAACAAGACGATTTCATTTTCCTGGTTGACATAAAGAATGCAGATATACAGACATGTCTGTGTTGCAAATTACAGTTTACATATTATCCTCTTCTACTAAGTTACATGTCTCATGAAAGAGTATTGATTTTATTCTGCTTCATTATCCTCAACAAAGATATTGTATGCTTTCAATAAAATATATTTTAACTGAAAGAACGAGTGGAAGATAAACAGATAAATAGATGGATTGATTAAATAATCGATTAGTTAAGAGAGTAGTAGTTTTCCCTATTTATCACCTTCTGCTTTAAATACCAGCAGGCTAAAATCAATTTAGTTATATTATAGGACATAAACATTGAGATCTGTATCTGTCTATAAATTTACCTATCTAGATAGATAGATATATTCCAGTCTGTATGGTCTATAAGAATTTAATAATTTGTCTTAATTAAATAATAAGTAACATTAACAGGAGTTTTTAAAATGTAATTCATACTTTTTCAAGGCTTCAACTAATATTTCTTTTAAATATATTGTCTATATAGGTCATGTTCTGGAACACATCAACACTATCCACAATGAAAGTTCTCTTCCTCAATCTAACTGAGAGCTCCTTGTCTGGTTTTCTCTATCTTAGAGAGTATTATCTTTTGTAATAAGTAATTTTCTCTCAGGTACAGGTGTCTCACATTATCTGAATCAAAGTGATTTCAAGGTTCAATGTGGTTTTTGCTGATGTGTCAGGTTCCAAATATTGAGTCATTCACTTTTTGCCAGAGGAAATTTGCTTAGTGCCAAGTAAATTAGAAAGCTAGAAAGGACTCCAGTTGGAAGTCAGGCATGGCAGAATAAAGTGCCAAGTTTTCCTTTTCCATCAAATGATAAAGCTGATAAGGGAAAATCATTTTGCAGATGTCTTCTAATAGGGACAAATACAATTCAAAGACAGCAAACCAAAAGCTTCTCCCAGACATCAGGCACAGCATTTTCAAAATTCTTGTTCCTAATCTGATTCATGGCTAAGAGGAAGTATCTAGTTAGCGTATATTGCTCAACTCAGATGGTATGTACCTCAGTTCAGTTCAGTCACTCAGTTGTGTTTGACTCTTTGCAACCCCATGGACTGCAGCATGCCAGGCTTCCCTGTCCATCAGCACCTCCCAGAGCTTGCTCAAACTCATGTCCATTGAGTCAGTGATGCATCCAACCACTTCATCCTCTGTGGTCCCCTTCTCCTCCCACCTTCAATCTTTCCCAGCATAAGGGTCTTTTCCAATGAGTCAGTTCTTTGCATCAGGTGGCCAAAGTATTGGAGTTTCAGCTTCAACATCAGTCCTTCCAGTGAATATTCAGGACTGATTTCCTTTAGGATGGACTGGTTGCATCTCCTTGCTGTCCAAGGGACTCTCAAGAGTCTTCTCCAATACCACAGTTCAAAATCATCAATTCTTTGGTGTTCAGCTTTCTTTATAGTCCAATCCTCGCATCCATACATAACTATGCACCTCAGTAGGACATTTTATTTCTTTTGCCTCCAAATATTAATCACCTTTTTAAGCTGCTTAATTAAACTAAGCTCAGCTGAGCTCTATGTCCCTCCCTATTGTTTTCTCTGGAATTTGCTCTATCTCTTAAACTCTTCTTGTCAGTAAGTATTTCTGGCTTAATTGCTACAAATTGGATTCGGCAAGAGCTTCATAGAGTTGGAAAGTAACTAATTTCTAATATATATTCATCAGTGTGATTTTATTTAAAGGCAGATTAATATCATTAAATCATGCATTTTAGAATTGCAGAATTAAATTACAAACCATGATTTAAATTTTGACAACAAACAAAAAAGCAGTGTGATTCAATTCTTTATACTATCTATAATTTTGCAGTCACAGCAATATTGTTTGGATTGTAATAGAAAGGGTATAAGTAAATTGCATTTTAAAATGATTCTTGGCAATTTAAAGAAATGATCTTATTTAACGGTGATGGAATTCAATTAGAACAGGTATAGACAACTGCTTTTTAGAACTAATACAGTCCATAACTACATCACAGGAAATAATTGCCTAAGTATCTCTTTTGAGTAAAAGTATTCTAAGGTGTTATCGAGTCAAAAATTGAGAACATAACAAAAAATGTAAGATGTTCAAAAAACAATCACCTTGTTTAAAATTTTTCAGCATCTTGGGCTATGAGCACTATATTTAGTAACAGCTCTAACCCGGACTTTGGCTCTGTTTGACTTTGATTCCAGAACGGTGCCTTAAAACTAACACATTTAGATGTTAAGTATCTAATGGCCTTTTAAAATGCCCAACCCCTTGCCAAATTGAGCAAATCGTTTCTCAAGGAAGAGTATAAAGATTCAGACTTCAGACTTCAATTATCATTGGCTCTGGAACATGCCATATTCTATTCTAAAGTACATCTTTTATGCATTCTGGGTTTACTACAGGGGATTTACTACAAGGGATACCAAACATTCTCCTTTCAGAATATATAAGCCCTGCCATTGTCTTGAAGGAAGTCTTTCAGGTCAGCCTTTGCCTTGAAACTTCTCACATGGAACTCATACTTCCTGTTCTCAATAGTTCATTAATTTGAGGCTTAATGAACATATTGCCTTTGGTATATGTTTAATAGTGTCATGGATGAGTTTTGAAGTCATCTATAAACACTATAGTTGCAATGGACATGGACTTGGGAAAACTCCAGGAGATGGTGGGGGACAGGGACGACTGGCATGCTGTAGTCCATGGGATCTTGAAGAGTGGGACACAATTTGGTGACTGAACAAGTGTTACTGTGAATGTGGTATTGAGGTATTGGGAAAAGATAATGGGTTTTACATAGGTAATCACGACTTTAGAACTCTGCTTCTAGTAGGCAAGTTACCTAGCTACTCAGGACTTTTCAACAACCTTCTATATATGATCTTTATGATGTCTAAATAAATAATATATCAAAAGTATTCATAACAATGTGGGTAGTTGTCTAGAGGCCCTGGTCCAGAATCAGAATGCAAGCATTTAAATATTGATTGTGATATATAACAGCTGCACAGTGTAAAAGACATTATGTAACCTTTTCAGAGCTCAGTTTCTGTATCTATAAAATGAAGGTGATCATAATATGCAGACGATAGGATAGTTTATAGAAGTAACATAAAACGTGTAAAGCATATATAATCACCATAAATGAAAGAAAGTGAAAGCTGCTCAGTTGTGTCCCAATCTTTGCGATCCTATGGACTGTAGGCCACCAGGCTCCTCTGTCCATGGGGATTCTCCAGGCAAGAATACTGGAATGGGTAGCCATTCCCTTCTCCAGGGCATCTCCCAACCCAGGTATCGAACCCAGGTTTCCCACATTGCAGGTGAGTTCTTTACTGTCTGAGCCACGAGGGAAGCCCAAGAATAGTGGAGTGGGTAGCCTATTCTTTCTCTAGGGAATCTTGCCAACCCAGCAATCGAACTGGGCTCTCCTGCATCGCAGGCAGATTCTTTACCAGCTGAGCTACTGGGAATTCCATATAATCACTATACCTACCACATAATACATGGTCAAGTTTTCATAACTATTCTTATGTCTTTGCATGTTTGTGTGTGTATGTATGATCTTGCCTTGTTCACTTGCTTGTCTACTTCTTATAGGTAAAGTTCAAAAAATAATGTCAAATGTATTTTAAAAATAGCAAGAACACAGAATTTAGCTGGGTGGAAAAGAATGTCTTTGATTCTCTTTTCCTGGATAACTGTTCTGCTTCTAGCATTATCCTCACTGTAGTTAGCTTAATAAAATGTCATAATATAGGGTTTTCCACATTGCATTCATAGGGATATACTCAAGGCCTCCATTTAAACAGCTTCAAATCAGAGTTTTTAGGAGACAAAGGGCTCTTGGAGTAGAACTTTTCACATAGAAAACAATTTAATTAGTGACAGTCTGGTTCCATTTGAGTAAACAAGAATTTGTGTGATTTTATTTCTAAGAAATCATCCCCACTGAGTTTGCAATGTACTTCCCCCATCACTACCATCCTTCTTGAGACAAATGCCAATTGAATCTATCAAAGAGAGTCCAGCAAAAGGTCAAGGTGAGTTGACTGTCTGCCCTTTGGAGTGATCAAGTTTGGAGTCCTGCATTTTGTCAACTCTAAAGGAGAATATTTTGCAGATTGCTGCTTTACTGACCTCAGGCCCATCCTTATTGTTTCTGTTTAAAAAAAGTTAATTGACTTCAGATTTGCTGCAATCTTAGATTACTTTGGAAATAAATATCACAGCAGTTAACACTCAATAACATTTAGTTGACTAAGCAATTCAGTAATTAATTAACTAGGTTTCTTAACATTAGGGCCTAACATGATGTGCTTTGCTTCTTTTAGTAAAGTAAACCAAGGCAACTGCCACTCTCCTATGGTCTTATCCAGTTATTCTGTAATAAACTGATTGAAAAAGAAATCAAACAACCTGCATCCATTAGAAAATCCTAGCTCATGTATCTTGTTAAAATTTTTGCAAGCATTAATACAGCCTCTGGAGTCAGAGTACTGGCTTTAAATCTTCATCTATAAATATAAGCAATAAAACCAAACTCACAATGTGTTATCATGAATAGATGAGATGCAGATACAGAGCACTTAGAGAAGTGTCGGGCACGCAGGAAAGCATTCAGTATATGTTAGATACTATTGTTTTATTATACTATTATTACTATGCAACAAATTATATTGTATTTACCTATACTATCCCATGGCTTCTCTGCCAGTTCAGTGGTAAAGAATCTGCCTGCAATGCAGGAGACTTAAGAGATGCAGATTCAATCCCTGGGTTGGGAAGATCCCCTAGAGGAGGGCATGGCAATCCACTCCATTATTCTGCCTGGAAAATCCCATGGACAGAGGAGCTTGGCAGGGTAGTACATTCCATAGTGTCACGAAGAGTCATATATGACTGAAGAAATTTAGCAAGTATATATATATATATATATATATATATATATATATATATATATATCATGCTATATATGTATTTATATGTATGCATACATATATAGTATACATATATTAGCACACACTTGTATACACACACACACACACACACACATTGGAGAAGGAAATGGCAACTCACTCCAGTAGACTCGCCTGGGAAATCCCATAGACAGAGAAGTCTTAAGGGTACAGTCCATGGGGTCCCAAGAGTAGGACACAACCTAGTGACTGAATTGACCACTAACCAATTTTTGTATATACACACATAATATATACAAATATGTGACATAGTATTACACTATACAGTAAATTTCTTCACTTTCCAGATAAAGTAGCCAAGGCTTAGTGTAGTTACAGAAATTGCTAGTGTCATAGGAATGCATGTTTTGGACTTGGGACTGAAACCTAGGCAACTGACATAATGCTATACCACTTTTGTCCATGCACTTGTAAATTGTGAGTTTTTCCAGAGGGAGATTCTTTCTCTGATGCTAAGTCACTTCAGTCATGTCTCCTTTTGACCCTAAAACCATAGTCCACCAGGCTCCTCTGTTCATGGCAGGAGAATTCTTTATCACTGGCACCACCTGGGAAGCCCCTATTTCTCTAATAAACAAATCTTATGATTTGAAGAACCAAGGAAATGTACAGGAAATATTTCTGGTTTACCAGAGAATATAAAGAAAAGAAGTGGGAAGCAAATATTGGTAAGTTTGGAGTTGAAAAACCAAAGACCCAAGTGCCTGGTAGATAAATTAATATAAATAAGCAAAACAGATTAGGTGGAAGAATGATGGGCCTCATGCTTAAGTAGAGAGCATCAATTTATATTACTTTGATTATTTTCATGTAGAAATGTGAGTACACTGTAACTGTAACCAATTTCTCACCAAGAGCCTGACATCCACATATTTATCTGATTTTAAAAATAGGAATTATTTCAAAATGGTTTAAAGCACTGTAAACATGTAAACAAAGCAGTTCCACAGATTGAATTTGGCCAATAGGCCACCAGTGCATAATCTCTGTAAAATAAATTGTGAAGCACAGACTCCTGAGTGATGAATTTCTGGCAAGCAGTTGTATTCATAAGGAACTGAATACTTTTGAATGGCATCTTCCTGAATAAATTTCTCATACATGAGGAGTTGCACTCACTGAAGAAATTCCACTTGGAGAGTCAGCCTCACTCGGATAGTGAATGCATTGCAGTCAAACTAGGAGATGGAAAAGGAGTTCTAGCTGCCCTCATTTGTGAATGCTCTTGTAGTCTTGCCTTTTCAAGTGCACATAAGACAGCCTATAGTAAGGTCCTGGTCATTGATTCACTCACTTATCATATATTCCCCAATTTCATCCTCCAAAACATGTCCATCAATCTTTTATACCTAGTTTGTCCTGATTTCTTGATTTACCTGGACTGGAATATTGTAATGGACGTCTCTCTCCTCAGATGAAATTCTGAAAAAAACAAAACAAAACAAAATCCTTACCCAGTCTTTTCTAGTTGTTATTTAGAATCCAACTTCATCCTAAACAGACATCCTTGAGGAAAAGAGGAAAAAAAAAATTGCACTACCTCCTACCTCACAAGGCTTTATTTTGCCTGGAGATTTCTACAGCTGAACTTCAATCACTTGACTGCCTACCTCAATGCTGACAGTAGCAAAGTGACTCAGCCTGATACACTTAGAATATACTTAACACTGACATTGCTATTTCTACCACAAATTTCTGTTTTTATTGTCACATAAGTGTAACTCTGAGTGAAAGTGAAAGTTGCTCAGTCGTGTCTGACTCTTTGCGACCCCAAGGACTGTATAGTTGCTGGAATTCTCCAGGCCAGAATACTGGAGTGAGTAGCCTTTCCCTTCTCCAGGGCATCTTCCCAACCCAGTGATCGAATCCAGGTCTTCTGCATTGCAGGCAGATTCTTTACCAGCTGAGCCACAAGGAAAGCCCAAGAATACTGGAGTGGGTAGCCTATCCCTTCTCCAGCGGATCTTCCTGATCTAGGAATCAAACTGGGGTCTCCTGCATTGCAGGCAGATTCTTTACCAACTGAGCTATGAGAGAAGCCCTGTAACCCTGAGATATCTACTTAAATTTAAATTTTTTATGCATAGGACTATAAAACCGTTACATCATGTCATACCAAAAAAAAAAAAATTTAGAGCCATAGTTCAAAAAGAAACATGTAATTCAGTGTTCACTGCAGTACTATTAACAATAGACAGAACATAGAGGCAACCTAAATGTCTATCAACAGATGAATGGGTAAAGAAGATGTGGTACATATATATAATTTGGAATGTTACTCAGTCATAAGAAGGAATGAAATTAGGTTGTTTGTTATGATGTGGATGAACATGGAGTCTGTCATCGGAGTGCAGTAAGTCAGAAAGAGAAACACAAATATAGCATATTGATGAATATATACAGAATCTAGAAAAACGGCACTGTTGAATCTACTTGCAGGGCAGGGATAGCGATCCAGACATAGAGGATGGACTTCTGCGCATAGAAGGAGAAGGGGAAGGTGGGATGAGTTGAGATAGGAGTACTGAGTTATATATATTGTGATGTTTAAAATAATTAGTGGGAAACTGCTTAATAGCACAGGAAGCTCAGCTCAGAGCTCTGTGATGACCTAGAGGGCTGAGAAGAGTGGTAGGGGAGGAAGGCTCAATAGCGAATATACATATATCCATATATATAGCTAATTTACTTTGTTGTACAGTAGAAACTAACACAATATTTCAAAGCAATTAAACTCCAATAGAAAAGAAACAACAGACGGTAAGTGCCAGAACTGAAATAAAATCAGTGTTTTTTCCTTCATCTTAAAAATAAAAATAAAAAAATAAAAAATCCTAAAATTACTTTCTTCAAGTATTCTGCCTCCATTTTGTCATTTATAATAATTTCTATAGTTTTCTCATTAAGAAATTAAAATACAGAGATTTCTGATTGCATTTAGAGTGTTGGGAAATTTCCCCTCTTCTAAAGGTAATCACTCCTAAAGTGTGATTAGCATACCTTTAATCATTTGCACCACTGCATTTTTCTGCCCCCACATTAGGTCTTAGTTTATACTTTTTCCCTAAGACTAACATTTTTGTGTGTTTTGCAACCAAAACAAGGAGATTTCAAGAGACGGAAGTGAAATCACATCGTTTTAAGCGTGACATAAAAATCAGACAAACTGGACCATAAAACGGCTTCCCAGGTGGCAGTAGTGGTAAAGAACCCACCTGTCAATACAGGAGACTTGAGAGATATGGGATGGATCCCTGTGTGAGGAAGATCCACGGAGGAGAGTATGGCAACTCGCTCCAGTATTCTTGCCTGGAAAGTCCCATGGACAGATGAGCCTGGTGGGCTACAGTACATATGGTCACAGAGTTAGACACGACTGAATCAACTTATTACACACACACGGACCACACAAAGTAGTTTATAGATCTTACCATACCATGCGTCCTAGCTAATCTAATGTAATGTTCTTAAAATGCTTCAAAAGATAGCTTAGAAAATATAAAGCATTTGTCAATATATACAAAGGCTCTTTTTTTTCCCCCCTGCAGGAAGATAAAGTGATCATAGGCCATGACGGAAAATATTTTTATCATGGTAAAACATATATTTTCTTACTAAGGCAATCAGCAACATAACTAGAATGAGGAATTGAATTAAATTTATTTTCACATGTCGTTCTTCATACCAAATGCCTTCAAATGTGAGAGACAAAATAATGAGACAGTATTTATTCAGTATTTGAAGTGATATTTTCAAACTTTGTATGCCTCACTGGATTGATCTGTGATTTTTGCAAAAAGTCAACAAAGTAGATAATGCCACTTGCCCTGTCCTATTTTCTTTAATTTAATTTTTGGCTTTGCTTTTCATTTTTATTCACACAAAATTTGTCACAAGAAAAGCAAGGCAATGCAAGAAGAAGAAGATGGCAGTCAAGATGTGTGTGGTCAGGGAGTGATTGCAGACCTTTTAGTTACAATGAGGGCAATGAGGGACTAAACACCAAGAATTCAAGCTCATTATTTAATTTGTTGAAGACCGACAGAGGCATTGGGTAAAAACCACTGCTTTGTGAGTGTCTAGATGGATCTTTTTGTAAAAGTAGCCAAGTTATTTTCTTGTTTTTATTATAATTTTTAATTTATTTATTTTAATTGGAGAATAATTATAATTTTGTGGTGGTTTTTGCCATATATTAACATGAATTGACCACAAGTATACATGTGTCCCCCCCATTTTTGTTTTTATGTACTGCCAGATCAAAGCAATAATGTAAACAATTTTACCTCTTTTTAGTGCCCAAATTCAAAACACATAGCATTACAGTACCCTTCGAAATGTGATAAAGAATTTCTCATAATACCCTAGCAAGATATCAAGGCCAATTGAGTTACTGATTGCCCACTGTAGGGAATTATGCATTACTCAAGAGTGCACAGAAAAATGATAAATTATATAGTCTGTTACTAGGAAATGTGAAGGTCTCTTTCTAAATGTCTAGCTGAAAACTGTTGGACAATTTTCAATATCATATTTTCCCACACACAACTACCACAGTGAGTGGTATGAGAATAAGAAAAAAAAAAGAAAGAGAAAACAAGAATGTGGAAAAAGAAAGATTTCATTTCTTTGGAGCCCGATGACCACATTAAAACACAATTATTGTGTGTAACATGATGGTTATTACTTATTCTAAAAGTAAAAATCATCTTACTAAGAACATAGTGAACTCTCTTTTATAAACATCTCTTGTCTTGTACTTAAATATTAAACAAAGGTCATTTTAGCATTTATGCCCTTATAAATACTACTTTTTCTTTGGATCTAATAGTGATGATGCAAAACATTTTCCATTAAAATCAAGTATCTTGAAATTGTACAGGAATTGTCAATACAATCAAGGAAGGCAAAATGGAGAAGACTTTTTTAAACTTCAAAAACACCACCTAAGTGTTATAAGCACAGTAATCTTTTTTTATACTTCAAAAACATCACCAAATGTCACAAGCATAGTAATCTTTTCCTCACAATTCCTTCAAAGATTATGGAATCTAAATCAAGTTATGTAGTTCAATGGTTGCCATTTATTCCATATACTTTTAAAATATATGGGCTTCCATGTTAGCTCAGATGGTAAAGAATCTGCTTCCAATGCAGAAGACCCAGATTTGATCCCTGGGTAAGGAAGATACCTTGAAGAAGGGAACAGATACCTTCTCCAGTGTTCTTGCTAGAGAACTCTATGGACAGAAAAGCCTGGTTAGTTACAGTCCATGGGGTCACAAAGAGTTGGACATGATTGAGTGACAAACACTTAATATGTAATTTGTGTAACACTAAACTCAAGTCTTGTGTCTAGAATTCTTTCTCTGGATGAATGCTTCAAAATAACCACTGGAAAACTATTAATTTTTATGAAATTCTAAGAATCAAATTTCAGAAGCTATCATTTATATGATGAACCTATGACTTTCCAAATTACTTTGAAGTGCTATACAGAAATACTCTTTTTGTCTTTTGATTTTGCTTTATTGTTGCATGGCATGCTGACATTTATTATTAAAAAACAAATCTCAAAGTAAGAAATGAGGGTGCTATTAGATATATCTGTCCACATCCAAGATTTTCTTTATTGATTAAACAACAATATTTTAGAAGAAGTTATTAGTGAATAAACTTAGTGACGAAATGATTTAAAATGCTAGAAATACTTTTGAAACAAATTCATAGCCTCCCTGGTAGCTCAGACGGTAAAGTGTCTTGCTTACAATGCGGGAGACCTGGGTTCGATCCCTGGGTCGGGAAGATCCTCTGGAGAAGGAAATGTCAACCCACTCCAGTACTCTTGCCTGGAAAATCCCATGGACGGAGGAGCCTGGTAGGCTACAGTCCATGGGGTCGCAAAGAGTTGGACACGACTGAACGATATATATATTTATTTACTTTATTACCAAAGTTACATATTTTGTAAAGCACTTAAAGCCTTGTCCTTTTTTTTTCTTTTAAGTCATATATAATAAAATTATATCAAGTTAATATTTGTGTTTGTTTGACACAAGCATAAAGGAAGATTGAAATTTATTTTTACTATTTACTAATTTATGTGGTAGGAATAGACTTTTTAAATAGTCTGAAATATATAACATGCTTAACTCTCAGAAAGATTTTAAACATTGACTATTATCATAATTTAGAGTAAAATAAACAGAAACTTATTTACCCAGAATACCCTTCTCAGAGCATATTGAGAATGTAGTTGGCATGCTTCTCACTTCTAGCAATTACTTGATAGGTACAAAGCTAATTTCAGTTTTTGCACTATTGTAATTTTCTGTTTGATAATGGAATGCAAAAGTGAAACTGAAAGTGTTTGTGACCCCATGGACTGTAGTCTGTCAAGTTCTTCTGTTCATGGAATTCTCCAGGCAAGAATACTGGAATGGGTTGTCATTTCCTTCTCCAGGGACTCATCCCAAACCAGGGATCTAAGTCAGGTCTCCTGCATTGCAGGCAGTCTCTTTACCATATGAGCCACCATTCTTAATAACTGTGGTTATGCCATACATCATTTTAATGCACATTTCTCCCTTCATTTTTTTTTTCTAATGACATTACTTGCTGTTTATTTTATATTTATTTTAGACTAGGGAAATGAGGTTAGACAAAAAGCATATTTGAGTAATTTTCTTATTTGAGTTCAAAATGGGTCATGAAGCAGTGGAGACAATGCACAACATCAACAACACATTTTGCCCAGAAACTGCTAACAAGCATACAGTGCAGTAGTGGTTCAAGAAATTTTGCAAAGAAGCCATGAGCCTTGAAGATGTGGATGTAATGGCCAACCGTCAGAATTTGATAACCAACTGACAGCCATCATCAAAGCTGATCCTCTACAACTGCACAAGAAGTTATTGAAAAACTCAACATTGACCATTCTAAGGTCATTTGACATGAAACAAATTGGAAAGGTGAGAAAACTCAGTAAGTGGGTACTTCATGAGCTGATTGAAAATTAAAAAAAAAAAATTGTCGTTTTGAAGTGTCGTCTTCTCTTATTCTGTGCAACAACAACAAACCATTCTCAATCACATTGTGATATGTTATGAAAAGTGGATTTTATATGACAGCCAGCATGAACAGCTCAGTAGTTGCTCCAAGAAGATTCAAAGCACTTCCCAAAGCCAAACTTTCATCAAAAAAAGTTCATGATCACTGTTTGGCAGACTGTCTCCCATCTGATCTACTACAGCTTTCTGAATACCAGTGAAACTATTACATCTGACAAGTATGCTCAGCAGATCGTTGAAATGCACCAAAAACCACAATGCCTGGAGCCAGTATTGATCAACAGAAAGGGCTCAGTTCTCCACAATGCCTGACTGCACATCACATAACCAATGCTTCAAAAGTTGAATGAATTGGGCTATGAAGTTTTGCCTCGTCCACCATATTCACCACCTGACCTCTCACCAACTGACAAACACTTATTCAGGTATCTTCACAACTTTTTGCAAGGAAAATGCTTCCACAACCAGCAGATGCAGAAAATGCTTTCCAAGATTTCACTGAATCCCTAAGCATGGATTTTTATGCTACAAAAATAAATTAATTTATTTTTCATTGGCAGAAATGTGTTTATTATAATAATTCCTATTTTGATTAATAAAGATTTGGCTGAGTCTAGTTATAATGAGTTAAAATTTATGGTGCAAAACTACAATAACATTTGCACTAACCTAAATAGCTGCCTTAAGTGAATAAAAGGTAGATTTACACGTGGTGTAAATATATAATGATCAGATTGCTTAAGTCAATTATTCATTGTATATGGAAATGCTACATTGTATATGGTGTTACAATAAGAAGAGACATTTGAAATAGGATCAGTAGTGAGATATCTACTATAATCACAGTGTATATAAACAGTATCCTATCATTATGAAAATTCAGCTAGAAGCACAAAGTTATATAATTTCTCAGTTTGAAGGATGACCTAGTCTTACCCAACTTAGAATCATAAAATTTATATATAAATATATAGTATACATAAATACATGCTGCAGAGTTGAGGGAACTGAGTGTAGCAGTGTGTGTATGGGGCCTTTTGAAGGAGGTAGCCATTATCTTACTACCTCCACCACAGTTTGGTCTTAGGTCAAATAACAGGGAGGGAAAACAGCCCCTCCCTTCAACAGAAAATTGGATTAAAGATTTACTGAACATGGCCCAACCCATCAGAACAAAACCCAGTTTCCCCCTCAGTCTCTCCCATCAGGAAGCATCCATAAGCCTCTTATCCTTATCCAACAGAGGGCAGACAGACTGAAAACCACAATCACATAAAACTAACCAATCTGATCACATGGACCACAGCCTTGTCTAACTCAATGAAACTATAAGCCATGCCTTGTAGGGTCACCAAAGATGGATGGGTCATGCTCGAGAGTTCTGAACAAAACGTGGTTCACTGGAGAAGGGAATGGTAAACCAGTGTTCTTGCCTTGAGAACCCCATGAACAGGATGAAAAGACAAACAGATAGGACCCTGAAAGATGAACTACCCAGGTCAGTAGGTGCTCAATATGCTACTGGAGATCAGTGGAGAAATAACTCCAGAAAGAATGAAAAGAAGTAGCCCAAGCCAAAAACAAAAACAACAACAACAACAAAAAAAACCCAGGTATGGATGTGACTGGTGATGGAAGCAAGGTCTGATGCTCTAAAGAGCAATATTGCATAGGAACCTGGAATGTTACGTCCATAAATCAAAGCAAATTGGAAGTGGTCAAACAGGAGATAGCAAGAATGAACATCAACATTTTAGGAATCAGTAAACTAAAATGGACTTGAATGGGTGAATTTAACTCAGATGACCATTATATCTACTACTGTGACAAGAATCCCTTAGAAGGAATGGAGTAGCCATCATAGAGTCTGAAACGAAACAAAAGAGTCCGAAATTCAGTACTTCAATGCAATCTCAAAAAAACAATGAAACGATCTCTGTTCGTTTCCAAGGCAAACCATTCAATATCAGAGTAATCCAAGTCTATGCCCTGACCAATAATGCTGAAGAAGCTGAAGTTGAAAGGTTTTATGAAAACCTACAAGACCTTCTAGAAATAACACCCAAAACAGATGTCCTTTTCATTATAGGGGGCTGAAAAGCAAAAGAAGGAAGTCAAGAAATACCTGGAGTAACAGGCAAATTTGATAGTGGAGTACAGAATTAAGCATGGCAAAGCCTAAGAATTTGCCAAGAGAACTCACTGATCATAGCAAACACCCTCTTCCAACAACACAAGAGAAGACTCTACACAAGGACATCACCAGATGGTCAATACAAAAATCAGATTGATTATATTCTTTACAGCCAAAGATAGAGAAGCTCTATTCAGTCAGCAAAAACAAGACAGGCAGCTGACTGTGCCTCAGACCGTGAACTCCTTATTGCCAAATTCAGATTGAAATTGAAGAAAGAAGGGAAAACCAATAGACCATTCAGATATGACCTAAATCAAATCCCATACAGTGGAAGTGACAAATAGATTCAAGGGATGAGACCTGATAGAGAGAGTGCCTGAAGAACTGTGGACCGAGGTTCCTGACATTGTACAAGAGGCAGTGATCAAGACCATCCCCAAGACAAAGAAATGCAAAAAGGCAAAATGGTTGTCTGAGGAGGCCTTAGAAACAGCTATGAACACAAGAGAAGTGCAAGGCAAAGGAAAAAACTAAAGATATACCCATTTGAATGCAGAGTTCTAAAGAATAGCAAGGAGAGATAAGAAAGCCCTCCTCAGTGATCAATGCAAAGAAATAGAGGAAAACAATAGAATGGAAAAACACTAGAGGTCTCTTCACGAAAATTACAGATACCAAGGGAAATTTCATGCAAAGTTGGGCACAATAAAGGACAGAAATTTTATGGACCTAACAGAAGCAGAAGATATTAAGAAGAGGTGGCAAGAATACACAGAAGAACTACACCAAAAAAATCTTCACAACACTGATAATCAAGATTGTACGCTCACTCACTTAGAGCCAGACATCCTGGAATGCAAAGTCAACTGGGCCTTAGGAAGCATCATTTCGAACAAAGCTGGTGGAGGTGATGCGATTCCAGTTGAGCCATTTCATTTCCTAAAAATATGATGCTGTGAAACTGCTGCACTCAACACGCCAGCAAATTTGGAAAACTCAGCAGTGGCCACAGGACTGGAAAAGGTCAGTTTTCATTCCAATCCCAAAGAAAGGCAATGCCAAACAATGTTCGAACTGCTGCACAGTTTCACTCATCTCACATGCTAGCAAAGTAATGCTCAAAATTCTCCAAGGCAGACTTCAACAGTACATGGTCCATGAACTTTCAGATCTTCAAGCTGGATTTAGAAAGGCAGAGGAACCAGAGATCAAACTGCCAAAATTAGTTGTATCTTCAAAAAATCAAGAGAGTTTCAGAAAAATCTACTTCTGCTTTAATGATAGTGCCAAAGCCTTTGACTGAGTGGATCAAAAAAACTGTTGAAAAATCTTCAAGAGATGGGAATACCAGACAACCTGAACTTTCTCCTGAGAAATATGTATGCAGGTCAAGAAGAACTGGATATGGAACAATAGACTGGATACAAATTGGGAAAGGAGTATGTCAAGGCTGTATATGGTCACCCTGCTTATTTAACATATATGCAAAGTACATCATGAGAAATGCTGGGCTAGATGAAGCACGAACTGGACTCAAGATTGTCGGAAGAAATATCAACAACCCCAAGTGTGCAGATGACACCACACTTATGGCAGAAAGCGAAGAAGAACTAAAGAGACTCTTGATGAAAGTGAAAGAGGAGGGTGAAAAAGTTGGCTTAAAGCTCAACATTCAGAAAACTAAGATCATGGCATATGTTGCCATCACTTCATGGCAAGTAGATGGGGAAACAATGGAAACAGTGACAGACTTTATTTCTGGGGGCTCCAAAATCACTGCAGATGGTGACTGCAGCCATGAAATTAAAAGATGCTTGCTCTTTGAAAGAAAAGTTATGTCCAAACTAGACAACATATTAAAAAGCACAGACATTGTTTTGCCAACAAACGTCTATCTAGTCAAAGCTATGGTTTTTCCAGTAGTCATGCGTGGATGTGAGAGTTGGACTTTAAAGAAAGCTGAATGCAGAGTTGGACTATAAAGAAAGCTGAATGCCAAAGAATTGATGCTTTCAAACTGTGATATTGGAGAAGACTCTTGAGAGTCCCTTGGGCAGCATGGAGATCCAACCAGTCCATCCTAAAGGCAATCAGTTCTGAATATTCATTGGAAGGACTGATGCTGAAGCTGAAACTCCAATACTTTGGCCACCTGATGTGAAGAATTGACTCATTGGAAAAGACCTTGATTCTGGGAAAGATTGAAGATGGGAGGAGAAGGGGACGACAGAGGATGAGATGGTTGGATGGCATCACCTACTCAATGGGCATGAGTGTGGGTCAACTCCGGGAGTTGGTGATGGATAGGAAGGCTTGGCATGAGGCAGTCCATGAGGTCGCACAGAATTGGACATGACTGAACTATACAGATACATACATATCTGTATGTTTACATGTGTATATGTGGATATCTATCACGTGCATCTGTGTGATTTTAGTCAGCAAGTTAATTTGAAGATTAAGATTTCAGAGGTCAGATTTTTAACCAAGGTTAGCTATTTCCAAAGCATAATACAAGACAATATTAAGTTTCTATTTACCTGTCAAGAAAAACACACACACACACACACAATATTCATTTAGTATTCTATAAAATTAAAAGCTTCCTTGAATATCATTCATATTATTTTAAGGATTAGAACATTTAAGCATAAGTGATTATCCAAAGTTAAACAGCCTATTTCTTAACTCAGTCCCAGATCAGGTCTCCTTTCTCCCTATAAGTTACCTCACATGGCCCCACCACACACCAGAAAGTTTCTGTAATCTAACCAGTCAAATCTAAAGCCAGTCAATTCTGTTTTATGATACCACTAAAAGGCAAATTCAGCTAAAACTATTCATATGGTTGTAGCTCCACACTTGGAAGAGAAGATTATTTTGATGCTTATGATTAAGGATAGTTAAATTAAAAGTCACATTAGAGATCCATAATAACTTAATTGTGGTAAGAAAATCTGGTAAGACAAAAAAACACTTGCTTTCCTAGACTTACCACCAAGGTGTGGCAATTAATTTGTCTTCAGAATAATTAATGTGTGGCATTAAATTCCTCCCAAATGAGAATATATCCAAGGGTTCAAATACATTATATAAATATACAGAATACCAATATCTATTTAATGGTAACATAAAATAATTACTTTAATTTCATGAGTTTTTCTCTTTGAGGTTTCAAATAGTATCATTTGTTAATTTCTTTTTGTCATTTTCTCTCAGAAAATTGCATTTTTTCTTTTCTTTCTTTCTTTCTTTTTTTTTTTTTTTTGCTATGACACATCTCTCTACATTTTCCTTTATATTTTACAAATGTAACTAACTTGGCAAAAGAGTTATATTTTTCAAACATTACTTCACTTAAAACAACTATATATTATTAAGGCAGAAAAAAAAAAAACTGTCAAAAATTAAATTACGTGGGGTTTTTTTTGGCAATTATTTGCCTGCAAGTGAGAAACTCACTTCTGCAGTTGCCCAACCACAGTTCTTCTCTTCTTCCAAATTCCAGTTCCAAGTGAAAATGCAACAGCTCCTTCCCTCTATGGGACCAGCATGTCTTTCTTGCCTTCTTCTGTGTCTGACTCTGTCTCTTAAAATGTTCTTTCTGTTAGATCAAAGTTTCACTTTCTATCTTCAGTTCAGTTCAGTCCAGTAACACAGTCGTGTCTGACTCTTTGCGACCTCAGGCTTCCCTGTCCATCACCAACTCTCAGAGCTTGCTCAAACTCATGTCCATTGATTCGGTGATGTCATTTAACCATCTCATCCTCTGTTGTCTCCTGCTCCTCTCACCTTCAATCTTTCCCAGCATCAGGTTCTTTTCCAATGAGTCCGTTCTTTGCATCAGGTGGGCAAAGTATCGGAGTTTCAGCTACAGCATCAGTCCTTCTAGTGAATATTCAGGACTGATTTCCTTTAGGATGGACTGGTTGGATCTCCTTGCTGTCCAAGGAACTCTCAAGAGTCTTCTTCAACACCACAGTTCAAAAGCATCAATTTTTCAGCACTCAGCTTTCTTTACAGTCCAGCTCTCACATCTGTACACGACTACTGGAGAAACAATATCTTTGACTAGATGGACCTTTGTTGGCAAAGTAAAGTCTCTGCTTTTCAATAAGCTGTCTAGGTTGGTCATAACTTTTCTTCCAAGGAGCAAGTATCCTTTAATATCGTTGCTGCAGTCACCATCTGCAGTGATTTTGGAGTCAAAAAAAAAAAAATCTGTCACTGTTTCTATTTTTTGCCCATCTCTTTGCCATGAAGTGATAGGACCAGATCCCATGATCTTAGTCTTCTGAATCCTGAGTTTTAAGCCAACATTTTCACACTTCTCTTTCACTTTCATCAAGAGTCTCTTTAGTTCTTTTTCACTTTCTGCCATAAGTGTGGTGTTATCTGCATATTTATTTGAGGTTATTGATATTTCTCCTGGCAATCTTGGTTCCCACTTGTGCTTCATCCAGTCCATTATTTCTCATGATGTACTGTGCACATAAGTTAAATAAGCAGGGTGACAATATACAGCCTTGACGTACTCCTTTTCCTATTTGGAACCAGTCTGTTGTTCCATGTCCTTTTCTAACTGTTGCTTCCTGACCTGCATACAGATTTCTCAAGAGGCAGGTCAGGTGGCCTGGTATTCCCATCTCTTGACGGATTTTCCATAGTTTGTTGTGATCCACACAGTCAAAGGCTTTGGCATAGTCGATAAAGCAGAAGTAGATATCTTTTTTGGAACTCTCGCCTTTTAAATGATCCAATGGATGTTGGCAATTTGATTCCTCTGCCTCTGGTTTCTATGCCTTTCCTAAATCTATCTTGAACATCTGGACGTTCATGGTTCACTCTCTAACTTTACGTTAGTTATTCACTTTTCAGGTATCATCTACTCAAGGACTGTGTTTCAAATTAGTTGTATGAATAATTGATGTCTCCTTTTCTTCTCTTGAAATATTCTCCCCTGAGAATCATCTGTGCATTTTTAACCTCCTTCCCAATCTAGCATGATATCTCACAGATGTTATCCAACAAAATAATTTGATATTTACCATGTTTATTGCTGAAATCCTCATTTACATCATACTTTTCAAATTCTTTACATTATTCCAAACTCTGTCTACTCTACATCTGCCAACCATCCTTAAGGTTTCATTTTCTACTTCCAAACTTTAATTCTCCCTAACTTTAATGTTATTAATGGGATAACAATTGTCTCATGGCTCCTCAACTTTATTTACATTGCTGGCACTTTGTGTATTTTACCCATTAGCCAATTCTCATCCAGGTCACAGTGGGATTCAAGAGACATTATTTCCCTCCGATTGTTTATTTCATAAGTCTCCCTTCTAGAAAAAATTTCCCTTTATAATATCTAATCAAAATTTCTTCAAACAGTCAACTCACTGTAAGGTGAAACTCATGTATTGAATATTGGGTTATAGAAGCCAAAAGGTGTTTGATTCTCTATGAATGTAATAGAATTTGCTCCCATAATAGATGTTAAGATCATCGAGTTAAACATTGTTATTTCACATAAGTTTTTTTTTTAATCCTTTTGATCTTCTTGCAGATCTTTTGTTGTTCTGTGAACTCTCCAAAGTCTTGGTCTCCTATTTCCTATATATCTTCAGTGTTTGTACCCACCCTGATTCTGAATTACTTCATTTTCAGCTATTTGATTGAATTTTCTCTTTTTTAAATGTAGTGCAAGAGAGCTGGATAAACTGATTCCTGTCACAAAGAGATCTGACTAACTGATTGATCATTCCTCCTGTTTAATAGAGTCCCATGAAGCTCACCATGGTAGTCATCCACATTTATTATAATAAGAACATTTAATTTTGTAAGCTAATACTAGAAAACAAAATATGGTAGGAAAACCTTATTTTTACTTTTTTTTTTTTCTCCATGAAGTGCATTTTGTGCTGTTTGCTTATGAGAGTGCAGCTTCCTAACTTGTGGGTAAAACAGTTCTGTGTTATTCATAGTCTACTGGCTTTCAGAAGAGAATGGCCTCTACATAAATCATACACTTATATGTGAAACACTCTGCAGTGAAAATTTTCCATAAATATAAAATTTCTCTAAACTCTCTCTTAGTCTGGGAAGTGTATGTAATACAGAAAATCATAAATTCAGTCAAACAGGAGTTTTTAAGACAAAACATTGTTTTAGAATCCCCAATTTGAGAAATATTTTTTTTGAACATCAAATATTAAAAAATGATTTCCTCTTGAAAGGATTATGTCTTTAATGATTCATTTACAGTGATCTCCCTTAGAAAGCATTATAAGTGATGATCATGATACTGTGAGTTATGGATATGGGTACTCATGTCAATCCTTTTTCTTCCTCTTTGTTATTCATTAAAAAAGAAAACTATCCTAATTCTTCATAAAATTTCTGAAGTAGTCATCATCTCTTTTTGACTGTATATCTTGTCAGACCTCAGTGGATCACTTCAGTACATACTAACTACTCATTGTTCACTCTAGAATGACTGAAGACTTGATTGAATTAGATGCAATACTGCTGTGGTAGTAAGAACTCTTACATTTTCTGAAATGTCCATTAAAAAATCTCAATAGCAATTTGTCTTAAACTGTTGTACCAACTGCACACACCCCAACAAGAGTATATACATCCAATATGAATGCAGCTGACAAAAGGTCATAATCAAGGTTATCAGTTAAAATCCTTTGAGTTAAGAACACTGACTGTACCACAAGGAAAGGGGGAGGCTTTGGGGAGTAAGGTTAAAGGGATAGTTTTAAAATGTGAAGAAAGGGAAGGGAAGCTGGCTAATTTCCACTACTTCAGCACAAGCCTACTGTTTTTCATAAAGTTCATGGTAATAGTCCTCAGTTCTACTATCCCAAAGACAAAATTTAGTAGAAACTATATTTAAAGTACTGCACTCAATGTGCCAGCAAATTTGGAAAAATCAGCAGTGGCCATAGGACTGGAAAAGGTCAGTTTTCACTCCAATCCCAAAGAAAGGCAATGCAAAGAATATTCAAACTATTGCACAATTGCATAAATGTCACACACTAGCAAAAGAATACTCAAAATTTTCCAAGATAGGCTTCAACAGTACTTGAACTGAGAACTTCCAGATGTTCAAGTTGGATTTAGAAAAGGCAGAGGAACCAGAGATCAAATTGCCAGTATTCGTTGTATCATAGAAAAAAACAAGAGAATTACAGAGAAATATCTAGTTCTGTTTCATTGACTATGCCAAAGCCCTTGACTGTGTGGATCACAACAAACTGTGGAAAACTCTTAAAGAGATGGCAATACCAGATAACCTTCCCTGCTTCCTGAGAAACTTGTATGCAGGTCAAGAAGCAACAGTTAGGACCTGACATGGAACAATGGACTGGTTCCAAATTGGGAAAGGAGTATGTCAAGGCAATATATTTAACCTTGCTTATTTAACTTATATACAGAGTACATCATGTGACGTGCCAGGCTGGATGAAGCACAAGCCAGAATCAAGATTGCCAAGAGAAATATCAATAACCTCAGATATGCAGATGACACAACCCTTATGGCAGAAAGTGAAGAAGAACTAGAGAGCCTCTTGATGAAATTGAAGGAGGAGAGTGAAAAAACTGGCTTATACTCAACACTCAGAAAACTAAGATCATGGCATCTGGCACCATCACTTCATGGCAAAAAGATGGGGAAACAATGGAAACAGTGACAGACTTTATTTTCTGAAGCTCCAAAATCACTGCAGACAGTGACTGCAGCCATAAAATTAAAAGAAGCTTGCTTCTTAGAAGAAAAGCTATGACAATCCTAGATAATTATTCAATAGCAGAGACATTATTTTGCTGACAACTGTCCATATATTCAAAGCTATTGTTTTTCCAGTAGTCATGTGTGGATGTGAGAGTTGGACCATGAGGAAGGCTGAGTGCCAATTAATTGATGCTTTTGAACTGTGGTGTTGGAGAAAACTCTTGAGAGTCCCTTGGACTGCAAGATCAAACCCGTCAATCCTAAAGGAAATGAGTCTTGAATATTCATCAGCTCTGGGAGATGGTGAAAGACAAGGAAGCCTGCTGTACTGCAACGAGTCATGGGGTTGCATAGAGTTCAACACAAGTAACTGACTGAGCATCATCACTATTTGAGGTAAAAAAAAAATTGATAATAGAGTATATTATTGGACATCAAAATTTTTCCAACATCACAGAAACCCGTCTAGTATATATGTAAGAGTCTGGTTATTTAGCAAATCAATAAATTTCTCATTTATAAATTGACTCAATTTGTTCCATAACTTGAGTCTATTCTCTATGCAAATATAGAGTATCCATACTATAAGTGAAAAAAAAAAAAAAAGACTAATCAGAAGCAAACAAGATATGATGGAGTCCAAGTTCTAATTTTTACAGGATATACGGGTTTAAGTAAAAAGCTTTGTCAACTTAAAAATAAAGCAATAATTAATAACTCATAATACTTTTGTGAGGGTCAAATGATTAAGAGCATTAAAATACTTTATAATCATAGATATGTTAGAAATATATGTTACTACCACTCTCCCAAACACCTTGGTTTAAACTAGTAACTTTTCTGATTTGATTTAATTAGGTTGCTCTCATTCCTATTGTTCTGCATTCATTCATTCCATTTCTTTCACTTACAATTCTATTTGTATTTCATTGGGATTTGCGTTCCATGGTCCAAACAATAATTTTTTTCACTGAAGATATACTCTTAAGTAAGAAAGAGTTTCAATTTTCATGGATTCATATTATGAATCTCATAAATTTGTCATAAAAAGAACTTTTCAAATTTTCAATAAAATGTATATGTGCATGCTAGGTCTTTAAGATCTTTTTGTGTAGTTCCTCTGTGTATTCTTGTCACCTCTTATTATCATCAGCATCTTTTAGGTTCATACTGTTTCACTACTTTATTATGTTCATCTTTGCATGAAATAGTCCCTTGGTATCTCTAACTTTCTTGAAGATATATCTAGATTTATCCATTCTATTTTTCCCTCTATTTATTTGAACTGATCGCTGAAGAAGGCTTTCTTATCTCTCCTTGCTATTCTTTGGAATTCTGCATTTAGATGGATATATCTTTCCTTTCCTTCTTTGCCTTTCACTTCTCTACTTTCCCAAACTATTTGTATTGCCGCCTCAGACAATAATTCTGCCTTTTTGCATTTCTTTTTCTTGGGGATAGTTTTGATAACCACCTCCTGTACAATGTCAAGAAACCTCATCCATAGTTCTTCAGGCACTATATCAGATCTAATCCCTTGAATCTCTTTGTCACACCCACTGTATAATTTTAAGAGATTTGATTTAGGTCATACCTGAATGGTCTAGTGGTTTTCCCTATTTTCTTCAACAGCTTCTCCATCTTCGGCTGCAAAAAACAGAATCAATCTGATTTCGGTATTGACCATCTGGTAATTTATACGTGAAGAGCCATCTCCTATAATGTTGGAAGAGGGCGTTTGCTATGACCAGTGCATTCTCTTGGCAAAACTCTTAGTCTTTGCCCTGGTTCATTCTATACTTCAAGGCCAAACTTGCCTGTTACTCCAGGTATCCCTTGACTTCCGACTTTTGCTTTCCATTCCCCTATAATGAAAATGACTTCTTTTTTGGATGTTAGTTCTAGAAGGTTTTGTATATCATCATAGAATCTTTCAACTTCAGCTTCTTCAGCATTAGTGGCTGGGGCACAGACTTGGATTATTGTGATATTGAATGTTTCACCTTGGAAATGAACAGAGATCATTCTGTCGTTTTTGAGATTGCACCCAAGTACTTTCAGACTCTTTTGTTAACTCTGAGGGCTACTCCCCTTCTCCTAAGTGATTCTTGCCCATAGTAGTAGATGCAATGGTCATCTGCATTAAATTTGACTATTCCAGTCCATTTTACTTCACTGATTCCTAAAATGTCAATGTTCGCTCTTGCCATCTCCTGTTTGACCACTTCCTATTTACCTTGATTCATGGACCTAACATTCCAGGTTCCTATGCAATATTGTTCCTTACAGCATCAGACTTTACTTCCATCACCAGCCACATCCACAACTGGGTGTTATTTTCACTTTGGCTCTATCTCTTCAAACTTTCTGGAGTTATTTCTCCACTCTTCTCCATTAGCACACTGAGTATCTACCAACCTGGGAAGTTCACCTTTCAGTGTCACACATTTTTGCCTTTTCATACTGTTCATGGAGTTCTCAAGGCAAGAACACTGAATTGGTTTGCCATCCCCTTCTTCAGTGGGCCACATTTTGTCAGAACACTCCACCATGATCTGTTTTGTCTTTTGGGGCCCTGCATGGCATGACTCGTAGTTTCATTGAGTTAGACAAGGCTATGATCCATGTGATCAGTTTGGCTAGTCTTCTGTAATTGTGGTTTCTATTCTGTCTGCCCTCTGATGGGTAAAGATAAGAAGCTTGTGGGAGGGAATTCTTGATAGGAGGGACTGGCTGTAGCTGAATCTTGGTCTTGTTCTGATGGGAGGGGTCATGCTCAGTAATTCTTTAATCCAATTTTCTGTTTATGGGTTGAATTGTGGCCAAACTACGATAGATGTAATGGCAATGATGGCTATATCCTTCAAAATAACTTATGCCAGAGCTGTTGTGTTCAGTGCCCCTCACCCCACAGCAGGCCACTGTCAACCCACACCTATGCCAGAGACTTCTGGACACTCACAGGCATGTCTGGCTCAGTCAGATTTGTGGGATCACTGGTCCTTTCTCCTGGGTACTGGTGCACACAAGTTTGTGTGTGTGTGTGTGTGTGTGTGTGTGTGCCCTCCTCTGCTTTCCCAGTCCTTTGGAAGTTCTGTAATCAAATCCCACTGGCCTCCAAAGTCAATTACCCTGGGGATTCTCAGTCCCTTTGCCAGCACCCTAGATTGGCAAACCTATTATGCATTGTAGAACTTTCTTAACAATGTGAGAATTTCTTTGATATAATTGTTCTGCAGTATGTGGATCATCTGCTCAGTGACTCTGTGGTGGGGCTAATACTGACCCTCTTCAAGAGGAGTTATGCCACACACCCTGCTTCGCATGTCTGCTACAACCAGAGCCCCTGTCCCGCAGGAGGCCACTGCTGAGCCTTGACTCTGAAGGAGACATCCAAGCACTCAAAGGCAGGTCTAACTCAGTCCTGTAGGTTCTTTGGGTCCTATTGTACACAGGATTTTGTTTGAGTCCTCCGAGCATCTCTAGTGGTATGGGGTTTGATTCTAAACATGATTTCTCCCATCCTACATCTTGTTGGGGCTTCCCCTTTGCCGTTGGATGTGGGGATATCTTTTTTTAGTGGGATCAAACATTCTTCTGTCACTAGTCGTTCAGCAATGAGTCATAATTTTGGAATTCTCACAAAAGAAAATAAGTGCATGTCCTTCTACTCCATCATCTTAGCTCTAATTCCACACCACAATGGTGTGATCACTTACATAGTCAGTCTTCCTGGAATGTGAAGTCAAGTGGGACTTGGGAAGCATCACTAAGAAAAAAGATAGTGAAGGTGATGGAATTCCAGCTGAGTTATTTCAAATCTGAAAAGATGCTGCTGCTAAAGTACTGCACTCAATATGCCAGCAATTTTGAAAAAATAACACTGGTCACAGGACTGGAAAAAATCAGTTTTCATTCCAATTCTAAAGAAAGGCAATACCAAAGAATATTCCAACTACCACACAATTGCATTCATCGCACATGATAGCAAAATAATGCTCAAAATTCTCCAAACTAGGCTTCAACAGTACGTGAACTGAGAACTTCCAGATGTTCAAGTTGGATTTAGAAAAGGCAGAGGAACCAGAGATCAAATTCCCAACCTCCTTTGGATCATGGAAAAAGAAAGAGAATTCCAAATAAAGTATCTACTTCTGCTTTATTGACTATGCCAAAGTCTTTGAGTGTGTCAATCACAAGAAACTGCGGAAAATTCTGAAAGAGATGGGAATACCAGACCACCCTACCTGCCTCCTAAGAAATCTGTATACAGGGCAAGAAGCAACAGTTAGGTGCAGACATGGAACAATGGACTGGTTCCAAATTGAGAAAGGAGTATGTCAAGGCTATATATTGTCACATTGCTTATTTAACTTCTGTGCAGGTACATCGTATGAAATGTCAGGCTGGATAAAGCACAAGCCAGAATCAAGATTGCTGGAAGAAATATTAATAACCTCAAATATGCAGATGACACCACACTTACGGCAGAAAGTGAAGAGGAACTAAAGAGTCTCTTGATGAAAGAGGAGAGTGAAAAAGCTGGCTAATTCAACATTCTAAAACCTAAGATCATGGCATTCCATGAAATCCCATCACTTCATGACATATAGTTGGAGAAACAATGGAACAAGGAAGAGACTTTATTTTCTTGGGCTCCAAAATCACTGCATATTGTGACTCCAGCCATGAAATTAAAAGAAGCTTGCTCCTTGGAAGAAAAGCTGTGACAAACCTAGACAGCATTGCAAAAAGCAGAGACATTACATTGCCACCAAGTATCTGTCTAGTTAAAGCTATCATTTTTCCAGTATTCCTGCATGAATGTGAGTGTTGGACTTTATAGAAAGCTGAGCACTGAAGCATTGATGCTTTTGAACTGTGGTGCTGGAGAAGACTCTTGAGAGCCCCTTGGAATGCAAGGAGATTCAACCAGTCAATCCTAAAGAAAATCAGCCCCAAACATTCATTAGAAGACTGATGCTGATGCTAAAGCTCCAATCCGTTGGCCACCTGATGAAAAGTATTGACTCCTTAGAAAAGACCCTGATACTGAGAAATATTGAAGGCAAGAGGGGAAGGGGATGACAGAGGATGAGATGGTTAGATGGCATTGGTGATGGACAAAGAAGTCTGGCATGCTCCAGTCCTTGGGGTTGCAAAGAGTCGGACACAACTGAGTGACTGAACTGATGCTAAGTGGATTCAGTTGTGTCTGACTCTTCAGGACTCTATGGACTGAACCCCTTGTACCAGGCTCCTCAGTCCATGGGATTCTCTGGGCAAGAATACTGGAGTGGGTTTCCATGCCCTCCTCGAGGGGATCTTCCCAACCCTGGGATCCAACCTGTGAGTTTTATGTCTCTTGCTTTGCAAGCATGTTCTTTACCACTTCGCACCATGTAGGAAACCCTTGCAATGAAATGATGCATAACTCTTTTAATTTGTTGCTGAGTCCATATTTAATTGATATAATTAGTATGAAGGAGAATTTAGTATGTCCCAGATTATGCTTAATTTTTTATCCACTCATGCATACATTCACCCCATCAATCATTTATTTTACTATTAATATGCTTTGCTATTAACAACTCTCTGAAATCCCTACCCATTTTCAAGGCCCATTTTGGGTTTCAACTCTGCATGCCTCATTGATATTTACTTCTTTAGAATTCCCATGAAATGTGCTGTTATTTCTCATGCATTCATCTTGACTTTTATATTGTTATCTGAAAGATGTCATGAAAGGATATAACATGCATGCTCAATCATGGCTGACTTTTTGTGATCCTATGGACTGGAGACCATCAGGCACCTCCATCTGTGGGATTTCCCAGGCAGGACTACTGGCAGAGGTTGCCATTTCCTCCTGCATGGGATCTTCCCAACCCAGAAATCCAACCCACATCTCCTGTGTCTCCTGCATTGGCTGGCTGATTCTTTACCACTGAGCCACCTGTGAAGTCCAAAAAATATAAATTTGAGTGAAATAGAAAATCTGAGTTGAAATTCTATAAACAGTGGGGTGGAATCAAGACGGCAGAGTAAGAAAATCCAGAGGTCATCTCTAATGGACACACCAAAACTACAACTACATATAGAGCAACTCTTTCTGAGAATGACCTGAAGACTAGCAGAATAGCTCTTCAAATAATATATAAACATAAAACCACAGTGAGTTAGATAGAAGGGGCAGATAAGCTACCAAGTCAAGACACACAACTCCACCACAGTGACCCAAAAATGAGTGGGGATATCACAAAGGTGGAAGTCTTCTCTAAGAAGTGGTGAATTTGAGCCCCACATCAGATACCCCCCATCATAGCTGACTTTGACAATCAATGGAGTACACATCCAGAATAGCTGAGGGCTATAGGAAATCAAGACTGTGTTTTTAAAGGATTCATGGACAAACTCACTCATTTCAAGTACCAGAACAGAGGCAGCAACTTGACAAGGACCTGGTGGTCTAGCTAGCCAGCATGCCAAGTCTAAACCAGCATGACCCAGGCTCACTCTAGCCATCCCATTAATGTGACCCTAGCCTGTCCTGGTGCATTCCGGAAAAACTGCCCACTCCAGCTCCAGTCATCCTGACAGTGATTCCAGCCCAGTGCACTACCAGTCTACTCCCTATCTTGGCCTATGTCTGATCCAGGCTTAGCTGATCTGTGAAAGCTACCTGGCATATGGCAGTCTACACAGGAAACACTCTTACATATGAGCATCTTGGCTTTCAAGAGCAAGGCAGGTAACTGCTTAGCTTAATTCATAGGAAAAAAAAGTCAAAGGCAATGAAGAGAAAGAGGAGTGTGTTCCAAATGAAAGAACCAGATAAAAACCCAGAAATAAACTCTAGTGAAAGATAAATAAATAATTTACCTGATAGGGTTCAAAGGAATGATCATTAATATGCTAATGAACTTGGGACAAGAATAGAGGAACTCAGTGAAAACTTTAAATCACTACTCCTTAAAATACGTGAGAAAGAACCAACCAAAGCTGAAAGATACAATATCTGAAATGAAAAATATACTAGAGGGAAATTATACCAAATTGGATGATGCGGAATATATGAACAATCTGGAAGACAAAATAGTGAACATCAACAAATTATAGTAGTAAATAAATGAATTAAAATGAGAGAGTTTAAGGGACGTCTGGAACAATGTCAAGCATATTAACATTCACATGTATGGGTCCTGTATAAAAAAGAGATAAAGGGACAGAAAAATTATTTGACAAAATAGTGGGTGAAAACTTACAAAAGGAAACAGATATCCAGGTCCAGGAAGCGCAGAAAGTCCCAAACAAGATGAACACCAAGATATCTATATCAAGATATATACCAATAATGATTAAAATGACAAAAATTAAAGATAAAGAAATAATTTTAAAAGCAAAAAGGAGTAAAACAACTAGTCACATACAACAGAATCCCCATCAGACTATCAGATTTGTTTTTGTTTGTTTGTTTGCTTTTTCAGTAGACACTTTGCAGGCCAGAAGGGAGTGGCATAATATGTCTAAAATACTTACAGGGAAAAAAAAAATGCAACCCAGAATACTCTACCTGGCAAAATTATCACATTCATAATTGAAGGAGAGAGAAAAAATGTCCCAGTAATCATGAAAAGAGGCACATAGATCAATGGAATAGAATAGAGTCCAGAAATAAATCCTTTTATGATCAATTAATTCATGACAAAGGAGCCAAAAGTATAGAAATCTTCCTAGTGTCAGTTTTCTTATCTGTGGATAATAAAATATTGGTACAGTTTTTTAGATTTTAATAGAAATGGAGATTTTAATAAAAATGGAGAAGCTGAGAGCAGACAGGAATACCTGACCACCAGAAAATAATATATAGAATCACACAAAACTCAGTAAGACATAGGAACTATAGGGAAAAACTGGAGTGTTATTAGGACTGGACCTGCCCTTGATGGGTGGGGAAACTGAAACAGGGATCTGATCCCCACACTGGGGTAACTGTCTGGGTCAGAGGAGAAACATTTTAAGGCTGAGAGTGAAGCAGCTAATCTGTGGTAGCTGAAATGGAATGAGAATCAGGCAGTCCTTGCCACAGCCATACATACCCCAGACAGGGATGTAAGTCCCTTGGAAGGCACAGTGGGTGGGAGCTGGAGTGTAGGGATTGTGGAGCAATCTCAGGGTGAGGGTTGCTGTTGAGGGCAGAAAGATGGGCCAAGGGGACATGAGGGAGGAGATTGTGCTGGAAATGCCTGTGGAGGAAAGCCAGGCAGCCATGGAAGCAAGGTGATACTGCTGAGTCATGCATAGGGGGTGGAGCCATCACCACAGACTCTCTTTCTCCACATTCCGAAGCTAAACAATAGAGAGGCTGGGCCATCAAACACATGATGTGAGGAACAACAGAGTAGGACTCCATCCAGTGTGCCCCTTCAAGGGCCTGATGTGCTGAACAACAGAGAAAGACCCCAGGCAAGGGAGCCCTCTAAGTGCCTGAACGAGCAGAACTATCAAGAAAGACTAGCCAAAGAGGCTTTCTTATCACCAGCTACTAGACGTTTGAAAAGAGACTATAATAGGGACATAAATCCTGTGGCTGAGGTAGTCTGTGTCCCTGCACACTTGGCGCTGCCAGGGTCCCCACGACCCAAGCAGCTGTTCCACCTTCGTGCCCAACTCTCACTGGGGCAGAGATGCCACAGGCAAAAAAAGTATTGTTCCTATGCATGTTGGGTCACTTCAGTCATATCCAACTCTTTGTGGCCCTGTGGCCTGTGGCCTGCCAGGCTTCTCTGTCAGGGGGGTTCTCCAGGCAAGAATACTGGAGTGTATTGGCCAATACTGGTTTTCATAACCTTCTAGAGCACTATATTTCCTGCTACCCTAGCTGCCAACTTCCCTGGGTACCTGGTGCTGTCAGAGTTCCTGCGACCCAAGCAACTGCATCACCTCCACACCTGGCATCACCGGGGCAAACTCAAGTCCTCCAGGGCAGCCTCAGGAGCAAAACCCAGCAGAGTTGGAAATAAAACCATAATTGAAACCCAGGGGCTGTGTTACAAAGAAAGAAGACCCAAAACTTTTCACCAACTATACAAGCTTCAGATTAAATCCACACAATCAACTAGGTAGACTCTGTGTCTATGGAAAATATAAAAGGACATTGAGAGCTCCCACAAAAGAAAATGCACTAGTTCTGATAGCTGTGGAAATTGGAGGCAAGAACACACAGGAGTAGGACCAGATTGGTCTGACTTGCCCCCACAGCAGGTGCAGAGACCAGTGCTATGTTGGAGGTCATCCTAGGGAGGGTAGCTGGACTGTGACTCACAGCAAGGGAAGGGACACTGACAGCAGAGACACAAGAAAAACATGTATTATTCTTTTATTTTGACATGTTCTGTATTTTCTTTTGGATTTTTTTCTTTCTTTTCTTTTTTTTTCCCTTTGTTGTAGTAGTTGATTTTATTAGCACTATGAAATCTAATTAAGCTTTTGAGTTTTTATTTTTTAATCACACTTTTTATTGCTGTTATAAACCTCTGCCTCTACATTGGTCTTCTGCAGTTCTGTGGAAGTTTCTTCTTCTTCTCTTTTTTTTTCTTTTTCTTTTTTTATTCTTCTTCTTTGTGTGTGTGTGTTTCCTTTTATATTTTTAATTTTCCAAATTTTTAAACCTATTATTATTTTTCTACATATGTTCCTTTGTTTGTTTTTCCTACTGTACTTTTCTCCTTGCAGTTAATCTGTAATATATATGAATCTTCTTTACATCTGTTTAACTTTTCATATCTGTTCTTTCTTTTCTTTCTCTTTTTTTCACCGTATTTGTTACTTTGATTTCATTGCTTTATTCCCCAATTGGCAACTTGCTTCAGATTTGTTTCCCAGTTTGTGTTTTAGTTACTTTTATTGTTAACTGATGGATATAATTTTTGGTTTCCTTCGTTGGCCAGGTCAATCAATATACTTTATTTTTGTTGGACTGTTTTGATTTTGCTTATGGGTGCATATGTATATGTGCATATACCATTATTTTAATATTATTTGTCGATTTTGTAGCTGCCATTTGTATAGGATTCAACTTTGTTTTCTTATTTTTGAGTATTTGTTTTAATCTCACTTAATACGACAACAAACCACCTATGGAATCTCTGTTCCTGGCCAGAGATCAAACTCTGAGCCTTTGGAGTGAGAGCACTGACTCCAGTACCCTAGAACACCAGAGAACTCCTAACCCTAGGAAATATCAAACAGTGATAACTTCCACAAAGAAAACCACTTGAATACAAGATCCAGCATCACCCAACCACCAGTAGCACCCTATGCAGGATAACCCATCCAAACAACAAACAAAACAAATATACAAACCCAATCACCAACAGATAGGATTACCACCTCACTCAGCCCTGCCCATCAGAGGAAACAAAAAACCTCCGCATGAATCTCATTGTGTAAGAAGCTTACACAAAACACTGCACCAACCTTAAGAGGGTTGAAACCAAAAAGAAGAACGAATTCAACTTTGAAGCATGGGAAAAGGAGACTTTAAACACAATAAATTAAAAAAAAATAATGAAAAGGCAGATAAATATTGCACAAAAAAGGAACAAGCTAGAAACACAGGAGTCCAAATAATTGAAGAGGAAATAGACAAACTCCTTGAAAAAGAATTGAGAATAAGGTTAGTAAAGATGATCAAAAACCTTAAAAATAGAATGGAGAAAATGCAAGAATTAATTGACAAAGACCTAAAAGAATTAAATAATGAACATACAGAGATGAACAACGCAATTAATTAAATTAAAAATACTCTAGAAGGCATAAATAGCAGAATGTCTGAAGCAAAAGAATGGAACAGTTAGATGGAATATAAAATTGTGGAAATAACTGCTGAGGAGAAGAATAAAGTTAAAAGAATGAAAAAGACTGAGGATAGTCTCAGAGACTTATGGGACAAATTAGACGTGCCAACATTCAAATTATAGGGGTCCCAGAAGAAGAAGAGTAAGAGAAAGGGTATGAGAAAATTTTTGAAGAGATTACAGATGAAAATTTCCTCAACATCGAAAAATAAATAGTCAGTCAAGTTCAAGAGCTGAAAAGAGTCCCATACAGGATAAACTCAAGGAGAAATACACCAAGACAAATGTTAACCAAACTAAGATTAAACACAAAGAAAGAATATTTAAAGTAGCAAGGGAAAAGTCACAAGTAACATACAAGGGAAACCCCATATGTTTAACAGATGATCTTTCAGCAGAATCTCTGCAGGTCAGAATGAAATGGCAGAATATATTTAAAGTACTGAAAGGGAAAAATCTGCAACTAAGATTACTCTGCCTGGCAAGGATCTCATTCAAAATTGAAGCAAAAATCAAAAGCTTTTCAGGCAAGGAAAAGTTACGATAATTCAGTACCACCAAAACAGCTTTACAACAAATGTTAAAGGGACTTATGTAATCAGGAAATAAAAGAGAAAAAAAAAAAAAAGATCTACAAAGTAAATCCTCAAAATTAAGAAAATGGCAATGGGAACATATATATCAATACTCACTTTAAATATAAATGGATTAAATGCTCCAACCAAAAGACACAGACTGGCTAAATAGATACAAAAACAAGGCCCACATATATGTTGTCTACAAAAATCCCACTTCAAACCTAGAGACACATATAGACTGAAAGTGAGAGGATGGGAAAACATATTCCATGCAAATGGAAAACAAAAGAAAGCTGGAGTAGCAATCTTCACATCAGACAAAATAGACCTGAAAATAAACAATATTACAAGAGATAAGTAAGGACCCTACACAATGATCAAGGGATCAAGTCAAGGGACAAATATAACAATTGTAAATATGTATGCACCCAACATAGGTTCACCTCAATACATAAGACAAACACTAACAGACATAAAAGGAGTAGTTGACAGTAACATAAAAAACAGTAGGAGACTTTAACACTCACTCATAACAAGGAACAGATCATCAAAACAGAAAATTGATAAGGAAATACAAGTCTTAAATGATGCATTAGATGAGATAGATCTCACTGATATCTTCAGAACATTCCATCCAAATGTAGAAGAATATGCCTTCTTCTCAAGTGCACATGGAACGTTCTCCAGGATAGATCACATCTTGGGTCACAAATCAAACCTCAGTAAATTTAAGAAAATTAAAATCATATCAAGCATCTTCTCTGACCACAATGTTATGAGACTAGATATCAATTACAAGAAAGAAAAAAATATATAGAAAAAAACAACAGAAACACATGGAGATTAAACAATACGTTTCTAAATAATGAACAGGTTGCTGAAGAAATAAAAAGGGATATAAAAAATTCATGGAAACAAATGACAATGAAAACAGAACAACTCAAAATCTATGGGATGCAGCAAAAGCAGTTCTAACAGGGAAGTTCAGAGGAATACAATCCTACCTTGAGAAATAGGAAAAACATCTAATAGACAATCTAACTTTGCACCTAAAACAACTTGAAAAAAGAAGAACTAACTAAATAAATAAATAAATAAAAGCTGAAGGAAATAAATCATAAAGATCCAAGCAGAAATAAATGAAAGAGAAATGAAAGAAACAATAGTAAGGATTGATAAAACTAAATGCTGGTTCTTTGAGAAGATAATAAAAAATGACAGACCTTTAGCCAGACTTACCAATAAAAAAAGAGAGAAGAATCAAACCAACAAAATTAGAAATGAAAAAGGAGAGCTTACAACAGACAATGCAGAAATACAAAGGATTATAAGAGACTATGATGAGCAACTATATGACAATAAAATAGATTACCTGGAAGAAATAGAGAGATTCTTAGAACAGTTCAATCTTCCAAGACTGAACCAGGAAGAAATAGAAATTATGAACAACCCAATTACAAACATTGAAATTAAAGCTGTGATCAAAATTCTACAAAACAAAAAACAAAAGCCCAGGACCAGATGGGTTCACAGGTGAATTATATCAAACATTTAGAGAAGAGCTAATGCCTATTTTAAAACTCTTTCAAAAATTGCAGAGGATGGAATACTTCCAAACTAATTCTACCAGACCAAAATCACCCTGATACCAAAACCAGACAAAGACAACACTAAAAAAGAAAACTACACGTCATCATCCGTGATGAACATAGATGCAAAAATCCTCAACAGAATTTTATCAAACAGAATACAACAACATATTAAAGAGCTCATATACCAGGATCAAGTTGGGTTGATTCCAGGAATACAAGGATTCTTCAATATTTGCAAATCAATCAATGTTATACCCCATATTAGCAAATTGAAAGATAAAAACCATATGATAGTCTCAATTGATGCAGAAATCCTTTGCCAAAATCCATCGTCCATTTATGATTAAAATTCTTCAAAGAATGAGCATAGAAGGAACCTACCTCAGCATAGTAAAGGCCATATATGATAAACCCACAGCAAACATTATTCTCAATAGTGAAAAACTGAAAGCATTCCCTCTAAGATCAGGAACAAGATAAGGGTGTCCAGTCTCACTGCTATTATTCAACACAGTTTTGCAAGTCTTACCTACAGCAATCAGAAAAGAAAAATAAATAAAATAAATCCATATTGAAAAAGAAGAAGTAAAACTCTCACTGTTTGCAGGTGACATGATACTATACATAGAAAACCCTAAAGATACAATCAGAAAATTACTAGAGCTAATCAGTGAATTTAGCAATGTCACAGGATACAAAATCAATACACAGAAATCACTTACGATCCTATGTACTAACAAACAATGAAAAATCAGAAAGAGAAATTAAGAAATCAATCCCATTCACCACTGCAACAACAACAACAACAACAACAACAAAATGTCTAGGAAAAACCTACCTAAGGAGACAAAATAACTGTATACAGAAAATTATAAGACACTAATTAAAGAAATCAAAGATGACATAAACAGATGGGGAGATATTCCATGTTCCTGGGTAGGAAGAATCAATGTTGTGAAAATGACTACACTACCAAATGCAATCTACAGATTCAGTGTGATCTCTATCAAATTACCAACGGCATTTTTCACAGAACTACAACAACAACAACAACAACAAAAATTCACAATTCATATGGAAGCACAAAAGACCCCAAATAGCCAAAGGAATCAATTAAGGAAACTATAAACATAGTGAAAAGACAACCTTCAGAATGGGAGAAAATAATAGCAAAGTAAACATCCGATAAAGGATTAATATACAAAATATACAAGCAGTTCATACAACTCAATACCAGAAAAAAATAAAAAACAATCAGAAAGTTGCAAAGCTACCTAAATATATATTTCTCCAAAGAAAGCATACAGACGACTATCAAACATCTGAAAAATGCTCAACATTGCTCATTATTAGAGAAGCACAAATCAAAACTATAATGAGATATTACCTCACATCAGTCAGACTAGCCATCATCAAAAAGTCTACAAACAGTAAATGCTGGAGAGGGTGTGGAGAAAAGGGAACACTTTTGCACTGTTGGTGGGAATGTAAATTGATACAGCCACTATAGAGGATGGTATGGAGATTCCTTAAAAAACTAGGAATAAAACCACAAAATGACCCAGTAATGTACCCCTAGGCATATACCCTGAGGAAACCAAAACTGAAAAAGACACATATACCTCATAGTTCATTGCAGTGCAATTTACAATATCTAGAACATGGAAAGATGTCCATTGCCAGATGAATGGATAAGCAAGGTGGTATATATGTACAATGGAATATTACTCAGCCATACAAAGGAATGCATTTGAGTCAGTTCTAATGAGGTAAATGAACCAAGAGCCTATTGTACAGAGTGAAGTAAGTCAGAAATAGAAAGATACATATTGTATACTAACTCAATATTCAAAACTTAAGATCATGGCTTCTGGTCCCAACCCTTCATGGCAAATGGATGGCCAAACAACAGAAACAGTGACAGACTTTATTTTTCTTGAACTAAAAAATCATTGCAAATGGTGACTGAAGCCATGAAATTAAAAACATTTGCTCCTTGGAAGAAAAGCTATGACAAACCTAGACAGCATATTAAAAAGCAGAAACATTACTTTGCTGACAAAGTCCATATGGTCAAAGCTATGGTTTTTCCAGTAGTCATGTATGGATGTGAGTGTTTGGGGATTGTGGGTCTTAGAAGAAGATTCAGTCTAGCTAATAGAGATAGCCTGGGGGCCTGGGGTGTAATCTTTGTAGAATGGCAAAAATTGCTGTCAGCACTTACTTGGGTGCTGCCACAGGAGCCTTCATGACCAGCACTCTGTGGTCTGTCTCTCAACCTAGTGAGCAAACCAGTCCCACCTACTCCATGCCAAAGGTTGGTGCTAGATATGAGGCAGACAGTTCCTGGAAGGAGACTTCCACAGGGAAAGCCCAGTCCACTAGCAGCATTGATACTACTTCAATTCCTGCAACCACACCCCCCAAACATGAGCTCCGGCCTAGTGTGTGCTCCAGCCTGACCCACTCCATGCCAAAATCTTGTGCTAGATCTAGTACAACTACAACAGGGAAGGGAACTAAGCTAGGGCTGCATCTAGGCAGAACCATGAATGTCTACACAGCTGATGCTTTAAACCTCTGTGAGCTCATAGGCCTCAAATGCTTCAACATTTCCTTCCTTTGAGGCAAGGCATGCATTCAAGGGATATAGAGCCTGATCAAGCCCAAACCTCAGGACTTCTATTACTACAAGGGAGAAGCAGGCCTTGCCCCTGATAGGGCAGCAACAGCCATGGAATGCATTCTGCACAGGTTTTAGATCCTACAATACCAATCACATCTCCTATAAAGGTGATAGTGACTAGCACACCCTGAGGAAAGATGTTTCTTGTATCCACATCAAAATCAGCCCTTGTACTAAAGAACCCACACATTCTACATAGGGATGCTCATACATAGGAATGTTTCTACATAAAAACACCCCTTCAAAACAAAAATAACTGATTCTCCTAAATTTAGAGAAATACAGAAAGTTAAGTAAAGTGAAAATGCAGAGGAAATACTCCCAGTTTAAAAAGAGCAAGAAAAATCCTCTGGAAGAATAAATAATGAGATGGAGATTATCAGTCTACAAGACCTTGAATTCAAAAGGTGACAAAATTCTAACTGAATTAAGAAAGATTAGTGATATAAATGCAGATTAGGATCAGTTAATTTGATTTCTGAGACAAAAAGCAATCTAGAAGCAATGGATAGCTGATTAAATGACAGAGAAGAGTATAAGTTTTCTGGAAGTTAGAAAAATAGAAATCACCCAATCAGAGCAGCAGACAGAAAAACAAATGCAAAAACAGTAGCATACAAAATTTGTGAGCTAATATAAAACATACCATCTAATACATACTGGGGATTTCAAAACAGACATTTATCCAAAAAAGTACAAATAGCTAACAGGCACATGTAAAGATGCTCAACATCACTAATATTTAGAGAAATGCATTTCAAAACCATAGTGAATTATTATTTCACAACAATCAGAACAGCCATCATCAAAAGTCTATAAATAATGAAAGAGAGGATGCACAGAATAGGTAAACCTTTTACACTTTTGGTGGGAATGTAAACTGGTGCAGCCAATACGGAAAAACAGTAAAGAGTTTCCTTTGAAAAATCTAAAACTGGAACTACCCTATCCTCCAACAATTCAACTCCTGAGAATGTATATTTGAAAAAAAAAAAAAAAGGTAAACTTAAATTAGAAAACATATATGTACCCCAGGGTTCATTGTAGCACTATATGCAATAGCCAAGGCAAGGAAGCAACTCAAGTATCTATCAATAGACGACTGGATTAAGATGTGGTATATGTATTTCTTTCATGGATCACAGTCTTGTTGTGGCAAAAGGGCTTGTGTAACTCAATGAAGCTATGAGCCATTCCATGCAGGGCCACCCAAGATGGACTGGCAATAGTGAAGACTTCAGAGAAAATATGTGAAGAGGAAATAGCAACTCACTCCAGTATTCTTGCCATGAGAACCCCATAAATAGTATAACAATACAAAAAGATATGACAACAGAAGATGACCCTCAATGTTGGAAACTGTCCAGTATGCTACTAGGGAAGAGCAGGGAGAAATTACTAATAGTTCAAGAAAGAATGAAGAGGCTGGGCCAAAGAAGAAATGACATCCATCTGTGGATATGTCTGGTGGTGAAAGTAAAGTCCAATGCTGTATAGAACAATATCGCATAAGAACATGGACTGCTAGGTTCATGAATCAAGATAAACTGGCCATGACCAAGAAGCAGATGGAAAGATTGAACATCTATATCTTAAGAATCAGTAAACTGGAATGGATGAGAATGTGGAAATTTAATTTAGATGACCAGTCTCTCTACTACAGTGGGCAATAATCCCTCAGAAGAAATGGAGTAGTCCTCATAGTCAACAAAAGATTTGAAAATGCAGTACTTGGGTGCAGTCTCAAAAGGGACAGAATGTTCTAGATTCATTTCCAAGACAAATGATTCAACATCACAATAATCCAAATTTATACCCCAACCACTGATGCTGAAAAAAGCTGAAGATGACTGGTTTATGAAGACCTACAACACCTTCTAGAACTAACAATAAAAAAGATGTCCTTTTCATCACAGGGAAATGGAATGCAAAATTAGGAAGTCAAGAGATACCCAAGATAACAGGCAAGTTTGGCATTAGAGAACAAAATGATGAATGGCAAAAGCAAGCAGAGGTTTGTCAAAAGAACAAGCTGGTCATAGAAGACACCCTTTCCCAACAGCCCAACATATGACCCTACCCATGGACATGAACAGATGGTCAATATCAAGATCATAGTGATTATATTCTTTGCAGCCAAAGATGGAGAAGCTCTATACAGTCAGCAAAAATGACCTGGAGCTGACTGTAGCTCAGATCTTCAGCTTCTTTTTGCAAAATTCAGACTTAAACTGAAAAAAGTAGGGAAAACCACTAGGTCATTCAGATATGATCTAAGTCAAATCCCTGACAGTTATAAAAGTTGAGATGACAAATAGATTCAAGGGATTGCATCTGTTAGATAGAGTGCCTGAGGAACTATGGATGAAGGTTCACAACATTTTACAGGAGGCAGTGATTGAAAACATCCCAAAGAAATGCAAGAAAGCAAAGTGGTTTACTGGGGTGGGAGTGGAATTCAGGAGCAGCTGAAGAAAGAAGAGTAGTCGGAGAAGGCGATAGCACCCCACTCCAGTACTCTTGCCTGGAAAATCCCATGGATGGAGGAGGCTGGTAGGCTGCAGTCCATGGGGTGGCTAAGAGTTGGATACGACTGAGAGACTTCACTTTCACTTTTCCCTTTCATGCATTGGAGAAGGAAATGGCAACCCACTCCAGTGTTCTTGCCTGGAGAATCCCAGGGACGGGGGAGCCTGGTGGGCTGCCGTCTATGGGCTTGCACAGAGTCAGACACAACTGAAGAACTTAGCAGCAGCAGCAGAAGAAGAAAGGCAAGGGGAAAGGGAAAAATGTACCCAACTGAATGTAGAGTTCTAGGAAATGTTAAAGAGAGATAAGGCCTTTTCAAATGAACTATGCAAGTAAATAGAAGAAAATTATAGGATGGGAAAGATTACAGATCTCTCCAAGAAAACTGGAAATACCAAGAGAAAATTTCATTCAAGGATTGGCAGAATCAAGGACAAAAGCAGTAAGGACCTAACAGAAGAAGAAGAGATTAAAAACAGGTGGCAAGAATACACAGAAGAACTATACAAAAAAAGTTCTTGATCACCTGGATAACCATGATAGTGTGGTCACTCACCTAGAGTCAGACCTCATGAAGTGTGAGATCAAGCAGGTCTTAAAAAGAATTAGTACAAATAAAGTTAGTAGAGAAGATGGAATGCCAGTTGAGCTATTTCAAATCCTAAAAGATGATGCTGTAAAAGAGCTGCACTCAATATGTCAGCAAAATTGAAAAACTCAACAATGGCCACAGGACTGGAAAAGGTCAGTTTTCTTTCCAATCCCAAAGAAAGGTGATGCCAAAGAATGCTCAAACTACCACAAAATCACGTTCATTTTACATGCTAGCAAGATTATGCTCCAAATGCTTCAATCTAGGCCTCAGCAATATGTGAACTGAGAACTTTCAGATGTACAAGCTGTGTTTTGAAGAGGCAGAGAAACCAGAGATCAAACGGTCAACATCCATTGCATCATGGAGAAAGCAAGATAATTTCAGGAAAAAATAAAAATCTACTTCTGCTTCATTGATTATGCCAAAGTCTTTGATTGTGTGTATCATCAAAAAACAAAAACTGGAAAATTCTTAAAGCAATGGGAGTACCAGACCACCTTACTTGTCTCCTGAGAAACCTATGTGTGAGTCAAGAAGCAATAGTTAGAACTGGACATGGGAGTGCTGCCTGGTTCAAAACTAGGAAAGAAGTATGGCAAAGTTGTATAATGTCATTCTGCTTATTTAAGTTATAGGCAGAGTACATCATGTGAAACACCAGGCTGAATGAATCAGAAGCTGGAATCAAGATTGTGGGCAGAAACATCAACAACCTCCAACATTTAGATAATATCTCTCTAATGGCAGAAAATGAAGAACTAAAGAGCTTCTTGGTGAGGGTTAAAGGAGAAAGTGAAAAAGCTGGCTTGAAACTTAAAATTAAAAAAAAAAAAATCTCACCATCCAGTCCCCTCACTTCATGGCAAATATAAAGGGAAAAAGTGGAAGCAGTAACAGATTCCACCCCCCACCCCACCCCCACTCCCAGGCTCCAAAATCACTGTGTATGGTGACTGCAGCCACAAAATTAAAAGATTAAAATGATAAGCCTAGACAGCATATTAAAAAAGGAGAGAGAGAGGCTTCATCTTGCCAACAAAATTTGTTATAAAGATATGTGTGTGTGTGTGTGTGTGTGTGTGTGTTTTCAGTAGTCATGTATGGTTGTGAGAGTTGAACCATAAAGAAGGCTGAGTACCTTTGGGGTTGTAATGAAAACTGACCTTTTCCAGAATTGATGCTTTTGAACTGTGGTGCTGGAGAAGATTCTTCAAAGTCCCTTGGACTGCAAGGAGATCCAACCAGTCAATCTTAAAGGAATTCAACCCTGAATATTCATTGGAAGGACTGCTGCTGAAGTTGAAACTCTAATACTTTGGCCACTTGATGTAAAGAGGTGTCTCACTGGAAAAGACCCGATGCTGGGAAAGACTGAAGGCAAATGAAGAATGGGGTGGCAGAGGAGGATTTTGCTAGATAGCATCACCAACTCTATGAACATGAATCTGAGTAAACTTTAGACAGAAGAACCTGGTGTGCTGCAGTTCATGGGATCAAAAGATTCGACATGACTTATAGATTGAACAGCAACAACAATATATACATATAGATGAAACATTACCCAGCCATAAGAAAGAATGCATTATTGCCATTTTCAGCAATGTGGATGATGTAGAGAATATTATGCTTAGAGACAGAGAACAACATATGCTATAGGATATGACTTCTATGTGAAATCTAAAAAAAATAGTACAAGTAAATATATATATATATATATATATATATATATATATATATATATACACAAAGCAGAAAGAGACCAACAAACATACAAACAATTAATAGTTACTAAAGGGGAGATAGAAGGGACAAACTAGGTGCATGGTATTAACAGAAATGACTATCCAAAAAGTAGATATGGAACATGGGTTTATTCTATAGAATGTGGAATTATACTCAATATCTTGTAATAGCCTGTAATGGGGTATAATCTAAAAAAAATATACAAAACAAAACAAAAAACCTGAATCTCTATGCTGCACACATGCAGCTAGCACAATATTATACATCAATTATAGTGCAAGGAAAATAAATGTATAAATGAGCACCTGACTGCAATCCAGAAGATTTGACTTGTAACTTTAGTTCCTTTCTTTGTAGTTGAGTATTCAGGGCTTTCCAGATGGTGCAGTGGTAAAGAAACTGCTTGCCAGTGCAAGAGATGCAAGAGACATAGGCTTGATCCCTGGGTTTGGAAGATCCCCTGGAGTATGAAATAGTAACCCACTCCAGTATTCTTACCTGGAAAATTCCAAGGACAGAGGAGGCTGGTGGGCGATAGTTCAGGGATCACAAAGAGGTGGACACAACCGAGCACTGAGCGATTGAACATGCACTGACTGAAATCTGCTGAAGGTTACATTTTGTGGAATTTTATTTCTTAACTTTAAAAAATAAAAAAAAAATGGGAATTACCGTGACCACCTCATAGGATTCTTTTATTTATTTTTTTAAATTTATTTATTTTAATTGGAGTAATTACTATACAATATTGTAGTGGTTTTTACCATACATTGACATGAATCAGCCATGGGTTTACATGTGTTCCCCATCCTGAACCCTCCTCGCACCTCCCTCCCCATCCCATCCCTCTGGGTCATCCAAGTGCACCAGCCCTGAGCACCCTGTCTCATGCATTGAACCTGGACTGGCGATCTATTTCACATATGATAATACACATGTTTCATATGAAGTTGCATACACTTTAGCATTGTGAAATGCAAACGGCTAGAAATATAAACTAAAAATATAAACATGATAATAATGATATCATTATGGAAATTGTGTTTGATTTATGTACATATCCAACATATATAGGGCTTCCCTGGGGCTTAGATGGTAAAGAATCTGCCTGCAATGCAGGAGACCCAGGTTCAATCTCTGGGTCAGAAAGATACCCTGGAGAAGAGCATGGCAACCCACTCCAGTATTCTTGCCTGGAGAATCTCATAGACAGAGGAGCCTGGCAGGCTATAGTCCATGGGGTGGCAAAGAGTCAGACATGACTGAGCGACTAACACACATACACAACATATATACATCTGAAAGAAATAATCTTATAACGTTGTTCAATTATACCTACAGACCAGTAGTCTCCAATTTTTTTGGCATTAAGGTCCAATTTGGGGGAGGACACTTTTTCCGTGGATGAGGGGTGGGGAGATGGTTCAAATGGTAATGCAGGCAATGGAGAGAGTGGTAGAGATGGTATTACCAATGATCAAGAGCAGCAAATGAAACTTGGCTTGCTTGCCCATCTGCTACTCACATACTGCTGTGCAATCCTGTTCCTAACAATGGACTCCTGTTATAGACAGACTTTCAATGGCTATAGGAAATCACTATATTAATATGGCATATAAACACTTTAAAAAAAATACTGGTAATCATGTTTCTTGATTTTCTTCATCATGTATTTCACCTTGAAAATATTTTAACACTTTATAAATACCATTGCAATAATTTTACCTCGAGTAGATTGTGCCTTCTGAATCAACTTCAGAATTAGAATTATTTTCTTGAATTGATTGAATTTTCTTTTGAAAAAATTTCTTTTCTTGAATTGGTTGAACCTTTTATTTTCTTGTACTGGTTGAATTTTTATGTGTTCTGAGAGTAACTGCATTAATCTATGTCAAATTATTCTCAGGCTACATGAAGTGTATCATTATTTTTGGAAGCAGAGTTAACTTTATTCAATACGACACATCTCAGTGCTTTTAAGATCCAAGGGAAAATTATATTTAAAATTATTTAAGGGAAAAATGCAGCATTGCTTGACATCAAGGATTAAACTGTTCCTACATAAGTTCATTTATTTAAAAAATACGAAATATCAGTATGGGATTTTGGCAAATGACTTTACAGCTTAAATATTACAGGTATATTTTGTGAACATTATTTAAATGATGACCCAGAGTTAATAAATTGAGAACATTAACCTAACAAATGTAAAATTATTGATTGCATTTATCTGATAGTTAAATATTTTTGCATATTAAATACTCTATTCTATGAAAATCATGCTGTTTCCTAGAGAACCATTAGATGATAAGAGAAGTTTATGTAAAGCCCCTTCTCTGTGTAAGAAACTGTGCTGGACTTAATGAAAAAATATAGCAAGATAGTTTCTCTCCTCCAGTGGTTCTTACCCTGGACAGCCTAGATTTAACTATTATTACTGTAACACTAGTAGGGTTGCCTATTTTCACTTTAAGTATTGTGCCCCCAAGTATTTTATTCCCCACACCCAATCGATTGTTAGCAATCATATAGTTTCTATTCAACGGTGACTGTTTTAACTCACACCAAAACAAATAATGACCATCCAAAAGTACAAAGAAAGAAACTTACTTTATTGAGTGGTTCAACAAACTTACCAGGTCTCTTTACACATTAATTTACATTCCCCCCACCTGTCCAGTTGCTCAGTCATCTCCGACTCTTTGCGACCCCATGGACTGCAGCACTCCAGGCTTCCCTATCGTTCACCATCTCCCTGGGCTTGCACAAACTCATGTGGATCCAGTTGGTGATGCCATCCAACCATCTTGTCCTCTGTTGCCCCCTTCTCCTCCTGCGTTCATTTCCCCAGCAACATGATCTTTCTAATAAGTTGGCTCTTGGCATCAGGTGGCCAAAATATCGGCATTTCAGCTTAATTTCAGTCCTTCCAGTGAAGACCCAGGGCTGATTTTCTTTGGGATTGACTGGTTTGATCTCCTTGCAGTCCAAGGAACTCTCAAGAGTCTTCCCCAACACCACAGTTTAACAGCATCAATTCTTCAGTGCTCAGCTTTCTTTATAGTCCAACTCTCACATCCATATATGACCACTGGAAAAACCATAGCTTTGACTAGATGTACGTTTGTCAGCAAAGTAATGTCTCTGCTTTTTAATATGATGTCTAGATTGGTCATAACTTTTCTTTCAAGGGGCAATTGTCTTTTAATTTCATGGCTGCAGTCGCCATCTGCAGTGATTTTGGAGCCCAAGAAAATAAAGTCTGTTTCCCCCACAATTTTCAACATATTTGAAAACAGTGATGCTTTTATCAGCAAGAACTATGATTACTACCTTCCATCATAAAACAAAAGCATCTCTTGCCCACTTTGTACCACAAGAAACACCAATACCTCTTATCTCCTTGCTAGTGATTATCAGAAATATTAGCTTATTTATCCAACCAATAGCCTTAGCCTTGTGACTGATATATATATAATTAAACTTAAATAAGGCAGCCATGTTATGTGTCAAAGAGTTAAAAAAAAATGCTCTGAGGATATAAAGGTAGACAGCATAACTTCAGTTGAGAAGATAGAAACACACATAATCTCTTTATTTTGCCTAAATATGCATTATACGGGTCACACAAACAAATTGACAATAAATTTGTGTTCACAAAACCCTGATATGTTTTAAAAATCATCTGGCTTCCTACTTTGATAAGAAGTGAATTCACCTATATATTCAAAATATAAAATAAGTAGTTAAACTAGATTTTTATCTTACCTATCTTCCAGCATGTATAGTCTTTAAAAATTAGAAATTGTTGCAGGTTTTTTTTCACATGAGTTATTTATACATATAGATATAAGAAAATGTCTTATGTTTTCTAAAATATAATGAAATACATTCCAGACTTATTTATATAAATTCCCAATAATTATATACTATGCTTATTAAGGAAATCAATTATCTTTAGAAAAATAATTAGCACATTGAGATAAGATGTGATTATCATAAAGCAATAGAGATAATTGGTAGTTCCGTGGTAAAAAATCCACCTGCAATTCAATAAATGCAGGAGATGTGGGTTCAATCCCTGGGTCAGGAAAATCCCCAGGAGAAGGACATGGCAACTCATTCCAGTATCCTTGCCTGGAATATTCCATGGACTGAGGAGTTACAGTCCATAGGGTTGCAAAGAGCTGGACACGACAGCAGCAAATAAGCAGGCATGCAGGAAAATTAGTATATGGGAAATTGACCTGATGTGTTTATAACTATTGGTACACAAATAGTAAAAACATAGGTTCATAAGATTTTTGTAAAGGAAGCCACTAAATATATTTGTGTTAAAAAATGACGCATCTAATGATAACCAGACAGTAAATGTCACAGTCACAACCAGAAATTATTTTTCTTTTTTTGGCCTCTAACTGCTACGCTATTTTCACTTCCCTGTGCTACTGTTTCATTTGTATTTATGCTCTAAGTCTGAAAATAAACTCAACTTTATGTTAGTTTCAAGTCATCTGGTAGGAATCTTTTGCAAGAATATTACTGTTCCCTTTGTCACCAAAACCATCAACAACTATTTAACAAACATTCATTATGCATCAGTCAATATGGAAAACTAATTAGAAAACATCATCTAACTAGAACACAAGTTTTCATGGAATTGAAGGGAGGCAAAAATGGAGAAAAATCATAGAGAATTACAAGAATGTCAAAATACATGAATTAATATCCTTCATTGGTTCCTTCACTTATTTGTAACTTCACGTTCCAATCAGGTTCTGACTCATTTTTAAAACCTAAAAATGCTTCGATAAACTTGCTCAGTAAGGTGATGTCTCTGTTTTTTAATATGCTGATTTGCCAGAGTTATGTCTAGATTTGCCAGAGTTTTCCTTCCAAGGAGCAACTGTCTTTTAAATTAATGTCTACAGTCATCATCCACAGTAGTTTTGGAGCCCAAGATAATAAAATATGAAATTGTTTCCATATTATTGCCTTCTATTTGCAATGTGGTGAGGTAACTGGATACCATAATATTAGATTTTTTAATGGTGAATTTTAAGCCAGCTTTTTCACTTTTGTCTTTCACCCTCATCAAGAGGCTCTTTGCTTTCTGCCATTAAAGTGGTATCATCTACATATCTAAAGTTGTTGATGTCTCTTTCAGCAATCTTGATTCCAGCTTGTAACTCATCCAGAACAGTATTTTGAATGATGTACTCTGCATATGTTAAATAAGCAGAGTGACAACATACAGATTTGTTCTACTTTCTCAATTCAGAATAGTCAGGTGTTCAATGTCTAGTCCTAACTATTGCTTATTGACTAGCACATGGGTTAATCTGAGACAATTAAGGTGGTGTGATAATCCCATATCTTTAAGAATTTGCAACAACCACTAAAGAGAAAAGGAAAATATATATATATCCCAATTTGAACACAGACTTCCCAAGAAAAGCAAGGAGAGATAAGTAATGCTTTCTCAGGGATCAATGCAAAGAAATGGCAGACAACAATAGAATGGGAAGGACTAGATATATCTTCAAGAAAATTAGATATAGCAAGGGAACATTTCATGCAAAGATGGGCACAATGAAGGACAGAATCGGTATGGACCTGACAGAAGCAGAAGATATTAAGAAGAGGTGGCAAGAAAACACAGAAGAACTATACAAAAAAGATCTTCATGACCCAGATAACCACTATGGTGTGACACCCACCTAGAGCCAGACATCCTGGAATGTGAAGTCAAGAGGGCCTTATAAAAAGCATCAGTCATGGACAAAGGTAGTGGAAGTGATGGAATTCCAATTGAGCTATTTAAAATCCTAAAAGATGATGCTGTGTAAGTTTTGCACTCAATAGGCCAGCAAATTTGGAAAACCCAGAAGTGGACACAGGACTGGAAAGGGTCAGTTTTCATTCCACTCCTAAAGACAAACAATGCCAAAGAATGTTCAGACTACTGCACAATTGCACGCATCTCACACTCTCGCGAATTAATGCTCAAAATTCTCCAAGTCTAGCTTCAACAGTACGTGAACCGTGAACCTCCAGATGTTCAGGCTGGATTGAGAAAAGGCAGAGAAACCAGAGATCAAACTGCCAACACCCTTTGGATCATTGAAAAAGCAAGAGAGCTCCAGAAAATCATCTACCTCTGCATTATTGACTGCACTGAAACCTTTGACTGTGTGGATCACAACAAACTGTGGAAAATTCTAAAAGAGATGGACTACCAGACTACCTTATCTGACCCCTGAGAAATCTATATGCAGGTAAAGAAGCAACAGTTCGTCCTGGACATGGAACAAAAGACTAGTTACAAATCGGGAAAGGAGTACGGCAAGGCTGTATATCATCACCCTACTTATTTAACTTACATGCAGAATGCATCCTGTGAAATGCTGGGCTGAATGAAGTACAAGCTGGAATCAAGATTTCTAGGAGAAATATCAATAACTCCACTTACTCAGATGACAACACCCTTAAGACAGAAAGCAAAGAAGAACTAAAGAGCCTCCTGATGAAAGTTCGAGAAGAGAATGAAAACACTGGTTAAAACTCAGCACTCAAAAAACGAAGATCATGGCGTCTCATCCCTTCACGTTATGGTACATAGATGGAAACAGCGACAGACTGTATTTCCTAGGGCTCCAAAATCACTGCAGATGGTGACTGCAATCAAGAAATTAAAAGATGCTTGTTCCATGGAAGAAAAGCTATGACCAACCTAGACAACATATAAAAAAGCTGAGAGATTACTTTTCTGACAAAGATCCAAAGAGTCAAAGTACAGTTTTTCCGGTAGTCATGTATGGAAGTTAGAGTTGAACCATAAAGAAAGCTGAGCACCTAAGGACAGATGCTTTTGAAGCAAACTGTGGTGCTGGAGATGACTCTTGAGAGTCCCTTGGACTTCAAGGAGATCAAACCAGTCAATCCTAAAGGAAATCAGTCCTTAATATTCATTGGAGGGGCTAATGCTGAAGCTGCAATACTTTGACCACCTGACCATACTTTTGACCAACTGGCTCACTGGAAAAGGCCCTGATGCAGAGAAAGATTGAAGGCAGGAGGAGTAGGGGATGACAGATGATGGGGTGGTTGGATGGCATCACTGACTTAATAGATATGATTTTGAGCTAGCTCTAGGTATTGGTGATTGTCAGTGAAGCCTGTTGTGCTGCAGTCCATGAGGGTCACAAAGAGTCATACCCGATTGAGCAACTGAACTGAATTGATCAGAAGAAGTTTGCACAGTTTGCTGTGACCCCATAACATTGTCAAAGCTTTAGTGTAGACAATGAAGCAGAACTGAACTGAACTCTGCATGTAAATTAAATAAAGAGAGTGAAAATATACAGCTTTGAAGTACTCTTTTCCCAATTTGGTACCAGTCCGCTGTTGCATGTCTGGTCCTAACTGTTGATAATTGACCTGCACACATGTTTTTCATGAAGCAGGGAAGTTGGTCTTGTAGTTCACTTCTCTTTAAAATTTTTCCACAGTTTGTTGTGATCCACACAGTCAAAGACTTTAAAGTAGTCAGTGAAGAATATACGAATCTCTTATGATTGAAAAATGCATCACTTCAGTTCAGTCCAGTCACTCAGTCGTGTTCGACTCTTTGCGACCCCATGAATTGCAGCACGCCAGGCCTCTCTGTCCATCACCAACTCCTGGAGTCTACTCAAACCCATGTCCATCGAGTCGGTGATGCCATCCAACCATCTCATCCTCTGTTGTCCCCTTCTCCTCCCATCCCCAATCCTATCCAGCATTAGGGCCTTTTCCAATGAGTTAACTCTTCGCATGAGGTGGCCAAAGTATTGGAGTTTCAGCTTCAACATCAGACCTTCCAATGAACACCTAGGATTGATCTCTTTTAGGATGGATTGATTGGATCTCCTTGCAGTCCAAGGGATTCTCAAGAGTCTTCTCCAACACCACAGTTCAAAAGCATCAATTCTTCGGTGCTCAGCTTTCTTCACCGTCCAACTCTCACATCCATACATGACCACTGGAAAAACCATAGCCTTGACTAGATGGACTCTTGTTGGCAAAGTAATGTCTCTGCTTTTAAATATGCTATCTAGGTTGGCCATAACCTTCCTTCCAAGGAGTAACGCATGCATGTATGCAAAAGCAATTAAACACACACTTCACAAAATATGCTGTACAAATAACAGCACAGGTAAACATACTCAACATTGCTAGTTATCAAGGAAAGGCAACTTAAAATGTGGAGAAATTAGAACTCATATATTGCTGGTGTGAATACAAATGGGACATTCAATTTGGAAAATCAAATTTGAAAGTACTTTGTGGAATTTCTCACATTTTTTTTTTTCTTAAGACCAAAGCAAATGCCACTCAACAGAAATTAAATTACATATTCACACAAAATTTTGGATGTTCATCGTAGCATTACTTATTACTGTGGTAAATTGGTGAAAAAATAAATGCTTTTCAACTACTGAACGGATAAGCGAGTTGCCATTTATTTATACAAGTAATTGCTGCTCAGTAATAGAAAATAATATATTTGTGCAGATAATAATGTGGATAATCTCAAAAACATTATGCCAGCTGAAAGAAAAATACAAAAAAAGAGAAAGTTAGAATCAAGTTAGAATTCTCAGTCTTTTCAGTTGCTCAGTCGTGTCCAACTCTTTGTGACCCCATGGATTGCAGCACACCAGTCTTCCATGCCCAACATCAACTCTTGGAGCTTGCTCAAATTCATGTCCACCGAGTTGTGATGTGATCCAACCAACTCATCCTCTGTCATCCCTTTCTCCTGCATTCAACCTTTCCCAGAGTCAGGGTCTTTTCCAGTGAGTCAGTTCTTCGCATCACGTGGCCAAGGTATTGGAGTTTCAGCTTCAACATCAGTCTTTCCAATGAATATTCAGGAATGTTTTCCTTTAGGATTGACTGGTTTGACCACCTTGCAGTCCAAGGGACTCTCAAGAGTCTTCTGCAACACCACAGTTCAAAAGCACCAATTCCTCTGTTTTGAAGGTATGTGATATCAAGCTGTTTCTCATGATGTACTCTGCATATAAGTTAAATAAGTAGGGTGACAATATACAGCCTTGAAGTACTCCTTTCCCAATTTGGAGAAAGTCTTTTGTTTCATGTTCAGTTCTAACTGTTGCTTCTTGAGCTGCATACAGATTTCTCAGGAAGCAGATCAGGTGGTCTGGAATTCTCATCTCTTTAAGAATTTTCCCCAGTGTGTTGTGATCCACACAGTCAAAGGCTTTAGTATAGTCAATATAGCAGAAGTAGATGTTCTTTCTGGAACTCTCTTTCTTTTTTGATGATCCAATGGATGTTGGTAATTTGATCTCTGGTTCCTCTGTTTTTTCTCAATCCAGCCCGAACAGCTGGAAGTCCACGGTTCATATACTGTTGAAGCCTGGTTTGGAGAATTTTGAGCATTACTTTGCTAGTGTATGAGATGAGCACACTTGTGCACTAGTTTGAACATTCTTTGGCATTGCCTGTCTTTGGACTTGGAGTGAAAACTGACCTTTTCCAGTCCTGACCACTGTGGAGTTTTCCAAATTTACTGGCATATTGAGTGCAGTACTTACACAGCATCACCTTTTAGGATTTGAAATAGCTCAACTGAAATTTCATCACCTCCATTAGCTTTGTTCATAGTGATGCTTCCTAAGGCCCCCTTGACTTCACATTCCAGGATGTCTGGCTCCAGGTGAGTGATCACACCATTGTGGTTATCTGGGTCATGAAGATCTTTTTTGTATAGTTCTTCTGTGTATTCTTGCCACCTCTACTTAATAATCTGCTTCTGTTATGCCGATAGAGTTTCTGCCCTTTATTGTGCCCATCTTTGCATGAAATGTTCCCTTGGTATCTCTAATTTTTTTTTTGACGAGATCTCTAGTCTTTCCCATTCTATTGTTTGACTTTTTTTCTTTTTTTTTTTAGTTTTTAGCAAGGTGTTTCATGTCTATTAGCAAACTGTTAATCAGATAAGCTAAATGACTCAAGGCTGAGGGAATTTCACAAGACACCTCTCCCACAATATGCATTTTTTAGATAAGATGTCTTGAGGTGTGTCATCCCAGTTAATAAAACAATTGACACGAATTGTTTGTTGAGCCATTTTCAGCCCAGGGTTTGAGAGAAGAAAAAAAAAAAAAAGGTAAGTTAAGCAGAACCTGTTTCATCAACAGAAAAGGGAGGATTAAAAAAAAAAAGGCATACGGCTTACAGTTTATTTTCTCTTGCAGCTTGGGGACCTCTGGCCTTCCTACTTGCAATCCTTTCAAGACTTTCCATTATAACTCATTTAACAGAATCAAGAATGCAATACCCTAAATTCTAGGGAGATGATGGAAACATCATCTAGGTTTTTCATTTTCTACAGCAGGAAATGGGCAAGATGACTGTTAGACCACAAGAATCTGTCATATATTGCTTTTCCATGATTTTTCTACCAAGAAAATAACAGAAAAATGTAAAATGTTCAAGTATCCAAACTCTCCTTAACTCAATGGTATTAGGTAGATAACTGGTAACATGTGATATCTCAGGAAATAAAACTTATAAAATTTTTCTTTGAATAAAATTCTTAAAAATGCATTCCAGCCAACTGAAAAGTAAAGCATGATGGCTAGCAACAATTGTAACTGACCTTACTATATGCCAGCCTTGTTCACAGCAACATTAGTTAAATCTCACCATACTCTTATGAGGTAGATACTATAATGAACAGATGAGAAAATACACACACACACAGTTTTTTTTTTCAAAGTCTCATGACTATTAAATGGCAAATATGCAAATACAGTAATTCCAGCTCTACAACTTTAATTTTCATCATAAAATTGCAATTTTACATAAAATTTATGGTGTTTATGGAGTTATAAGGAGAAGGAAATGGCAACCCACTCCAGTATTCTTGCCTGGAGAATCCCAGGGACAGAGGACCCTGGCAGGCTACAGTCCTTGGGGTCACAAAGAGTAGGACACGACTGAGCGACTAAACCATAACCACCACCTCCATGGGGTTATAAAATGAAAACTTCTAGAAGATGATTTAACATATTCAGTTTAAACCTCAAAAGTGAGGTCTAGATTGAAGATATTGATTTCAAAGTATGAAATTCAAAATAGGATTTCAAAACATAGACCTAAAAATGGGGAACAGGTAGCTGGTAGCAAGAATTTGGAAGGAATATAAGAAGCCAGGACGGCAGTAGAAGTATGGTATTGGTGATCACAGAAAACCAAGGGATGGTCTGAGCAAGTGCATACTTAAAACTAGATAGTTCCATAAGAGTAAAAAAAAAAAAACCATCATATCTGATGGCTTGACAAGTTCAGAGGCCCACAGGATGCTTGTGGTAAACTAAAAAAAGTAAGTGGGAAAAGTAAGGAGAAAAAAGGTATGGGACAAGAACTAATACTAGCAATTTCACCACCTTACATTCATGTAAGTCTTTAAGTGTTTTACAATTTCTGATTTTCTTTCATTTTTTATCCTCATCTAAATGAGTTTGAAATGTGATGTAAAAGCTCGTGTTGTTTTATTTTTCCTAGGAGCTTGTATCTGCTTCTCATATGGCAGGAGCCTGATATTTGTAGGAAGAAATGATTGGGAACATTATCTCTACTACCAAAATAGTGGCTAAATATGAACAGCTCCAGAAATTGGGAAAAGATGCCAATCGATACAACTCTGCTGAAAAAAAACATAGAACTTGTCAAAGTTGTTATTGTTGCTTCTATTTTAAATAAATCTAACTTTGAAAAAAGGTCAGAATTATCCTTTTGGTTCACTTAACAATGTAACATCATTATCCCATATCAGTCCATGTAATGTTCTTTCTTCTTGATGGAATCAGCATTCTTAATTTTTAAAAAAAATCCTGTTGGAAAGCCTCTTTCATATTCTGATTTAAGCATTAAGAACTATAACAACCATTTAATTCTCAACAGGCTTGCATTTGGAACATTTTAGATGCTTTCTGGACTTCTCTGTTGTGTTTTATTAACATTGTATCCTAGCATTATGTTAGAATGGATTTTATTTTCTCTTTATGTCAATTACATTGACTGACAGTCTGCAATGAGTTTCCAAGTAACACATAAGGGAGGCTCAGGCTTCCTACTCTACTATACTTCAAAACAATGAGGATTTGTCACTAAAATGTCACTTTTTTAAAATGTTCTGCTGATGAAGACAATTTGCCTTTAACCTCATATATAAATTGCCAAATATAATAAGGCTTTAGATTATGCAAACATCTGACAGCTTGAATTTTTAAAGACCTTCTCCCCACCCTCCCAACCCCCCACAAAGTAATACTCTTGAATTCTCTGTGGGAGAAAGTTAAAATTTATGTATTAATTGAATCATAGCTATTTGTTGTCTCTACATAAATCCAAATAAGTTTTTAAAGAATAAATAATAAATTATTATTGCTTTGCACAAAAAATACAGACTTTGAGCTTAGATGTGGGTTTTCTGAACATAGAATTAAGCACAGATAATTGACCTGTACAAATCTATTAATATTTACATTGGGGGTGAGTGGAATATATATCGGAGAAGGCAATAGCACCCCACTCCAGTACTCTTGCCTGGAAAATCCCATGGACGGAGGAGCCTGGTAGGCTACAGTCCGTGAGGTCGCTAAGAGTCGGACACGACTGAGCGACTTCACTTTCACTTTTCCCTTTCATGCATTGGAGAAGGAAATGGCAATCCACTCCAGTATTCTTGCCTGGAGAATCCCAGGGACGGCGGAGCCTGATGGGCTGCCGTCTATGGGGTCGCACAGAATCGGACACGACTGAAGTGACTTAGCAGCAGGAATATATCAGTATGCCAAGTATTTACTTTGAAAATAATCTGCGAGTTAAACTGCACATTTGTCCCCCTGGTAGCTTTGAATGTTCCAAGTAGATATTAACTTAGGCATTTTCTCTTGCTCTTATAACCTACTCCTGCATGGTCAACCATGTAAATATCACTTTGCAGAATTTGTATATATTTTCCTTTTATGTTATACATATACATAGACACATACATATACATAAGATTTTGTTCTTCAGCCCTACACTATGGACCTTGTTCACTGAATATAAACATCATTGTGGGTGAGAATCCTCATATGTTAGCCTCAAAGGAGGAGAGGATGTCAGTAAAGGAAAGAAAAGTTTATCGGGAAATAAATGTAAAGGAGGTATATTTTTAAATATTTTAATTTGGAAATATGTAGTCCCCTTCACAATCCTAAAAAAAAAAAGAAAGAAAGAAAGAAAAAGAAAAGAAAAAGGTTGCTTAATCAATATCATTTCCCTCCATTTTAGTTTGTCTAATTGTATAGAGCACAACTTTGCAGTCAGAACACAGAGTTCAAGCTTTATAATCTGCGAATTTAGGAAAATTATTGTGATTGACCTATGACTCAGTTTCCTCATCTGAAAGAAAGAGGATAGTGTAGTAATCTCATAGTTCTTTTTTATTAGGAATAGTAAACCACTAGAATACTATATGCAAAGTACTTAGAACAGTCCTAACCTATATTAAGCACTTATGTAATCCTTACAAACAGTACATAATAATTGTTTTATCAGCTTAAACTTTCAGAAAAACTTTATTTTTAATTTTCAATCAATATTACTTCAAACTTATTTTGACATTTTTGACAAAAGAAGGCATGCCTTCTAATTCTGTAATAATTACAGAGAGCTGGAGTTACACATGGTGGGAGAAATATCAATAATCTCAGATACACAGATGATACCACCCTTATGGCAGAAAATGAAGAGAAACTAAAGAATCTCTTGATGAAAGTGAAAGAGGAAAGTGAAAAAGCTGGCTAAAAACTCAACATTCAAAAAACTAAGATCATGACATCCCATCATTCCATGTCAAATAGATGGAGAAACGATGGAAATAGTGACAGACTAAATTTTCTTGGGCTCCCAAATCACCGCACATGATAACTGCAGCCATGAAATTAAAAGACATTTTCTCCTTGGAAGAAAAGCTATGGCCAACATAGACAGCACAGTAAAGAGCAGAGACATCACTTATCCAACAAATGTCCATCTAGTCAAAGCAATGGTTTTACCAGTAGTCATGTATCGATGTGAGACTTGGACTATAAAGAAAGCTGAACACTGAAGAACTGATGCTTTTGAACTGTGGTGTTGGAGAAAACTCTTGAGAGTCCCTTGGACTGCAAGGAGATCAAACCAGTCAGTCCTAAAGGAAATCAGTCCTGAATATACATTGGAAGAACCGATACTGAAGCTGAAACTCCAATACTTTGGCATCCTGATACGAAGAACTGACTCGTTGGAAAAGACCCTGATACTGGGAAAGATTGAAGACAGCAGGATAAGGGGACGACAGAAGATGAGATGGTTGGATGGCATCACCGACTCAATGGACACGAGTATGAGTAGGCTCATGTAGCTGATGTACATGGAAGCCTAGAGTGCTGCAGCCCATGAAGTTGCAAAGAGCGACTGAGTGACTAAACTGAACTGAATTGAATGACCTGAATTACCCTGATGGTGTGGTCTCTCACCTAGAGCCAGACATCCTGGATTGTGAAGATCAAGTTAGCCTTAAGAAGCTTTACTACAAACAAAGCTAGTGGAGGGGATGAAATTCCAGCTGAGCTATTTCAAAACCTAGAAGACAATGTTTTAAAGTGCTGCACTCAGTAGTTTGTGTAACTCAGCATTGGTCATAGGACTGGAAAAGGTCAGTTTTCATTCCAGTTCTAAAGAAGGGCAATGCCGATGAATGTTGAAACTACCTTACAATTGTCCTCATTTCACATACTAACAATGCTATGCTCCACATGCTTCAAGCTAGTTTTCATGAATACTTGAAGTAGAAACTCAAGATGTACAAGCTGGATTTCAAAGAGGCAGAGGAACCAAAGGTCAAATTGTCAACATTTGTTGGATCATAGGGAAAACAATAGAGTTCCAGAAAAACATCTACTTCTGCTTCATTGACTATGCGAAAGCCTTTGACTATGGATCACAGCCAAACCTGTGGGAAATTCTTAAGGAGATGGGAGTACCAGACCACCTTGCTTGTCTCCTGAGAGATGTGTATGGCAGTCAAGAAGCAAAAGTGTGAACCAGACATGGAACAACTGAATAATTCAAATTTGGAAAAGGAATATGACAAGGCTGTAAAGTATATTGTAATTATGCTTATTTAAGTTATATGCAGAGTACCTAATTTAAAATGCGTACTTGGATGAATCACAAGTTGGAATCAAAATTGCTGGGCAAAATATCAAAAACCTCATACATGCAGATGATACTATTCTAATGGCAGAAAGTGAAGGAGAACTAAAGAGCCTCTTGATGAAGGTGAAAGAAGAAATTGAAAAAATTGCCTTGAAACTCAACATTAAAAAATGATGATATGACATTCAGTCCCATCACTTCATAGCAAATAGAAACTGAAAAATGGAAACAATGACAGCTTTTATTTCCTCGGGCTCCAAAATCACAGTGTATAACGACAGCAGCCATGAAATTAAAAGACCCTTGCTCCTTGGAAAGAAAACTCGGACAAACCTAGACAGTGAGTTAAAAACCAGAGACATCACTTTGCTGACAAACGTCTGTACAGTCAAAGCCATGTTTTTTCCAGTAGTATGTATGGGTGTGAGAATTAGGCCATAGAGAAGGCTGGACGCTGAAGAACTGATGCTTTTGTATTGCAGTGCTGGAGAAGACTCTTGAGCGTCCCTTAAACTTTAAGGAGATCAAACCAATCAATCCTAAAGGAAATCAATCCTGAATATTCACTGCAAGGACTGATGTTGAAACTGAAGTTCCAGTACTTTGGCCATCTGATGCAGAGAGCCAACTCACTGGAAAAGATCCTGATGCTGGGAAAGATTGAAGGCAAGACAAGCGTGTGGCAGAGGATGAGATGGTTAGATGGCATCACAGACTCAAAAGACAGGAGTTTGAACAAACTCCAGAAGATAATGGAGCATAGGAAAACCTAGTGTGCTAGTCCATGGGGTCCCAAAAAGTTGAAAGACTTAGTGACTGAACAACAGCAACTGAAACAGTCTCCTGCTCTAAATTGAAAGTAGCTTCTCAGTTTTTGGTTTCACAAAACATACATATTTACAGAAATGTCCATATGAAGAAGTTAATTTGAATTTATTTCTCTTAAGTAATCTGGGACAAAATATATATCTGTAATAATCTATTTTAATATATTATGATTTTTGTATCTACTTTCATATTATACTATCAAAGCTTATATGCAAGCAATTTTTATATTTGTGAACAGGTATGCTTTTCAATTTCCAGTTACTGTCTGAAAGGACTTAACATCCCATGTTCTATTCTAATCATTATAGCTGGGAGATGTTTTTTCAAACACATCCTTCATGTACAAGTGTTGAATTAATTTTGATTTATAATTATGCATTCAAATCATCCTGACCAAGGGATGTGTCCAGGAGTCACAAATAGTCACTTTAATGGTATATAATAAGAACATAAACCCAGTTACAAAAATGGAAGAGAGTCTCATCAGTAGAAGAGAATCTAGCAGGCATTTCATTCCATGCGTGCTAATCCAAATAGAAATTTGATATCTTGGAAAATACATACGCATTATAGATAATGAGTGGTCAAAGTCTTGGAAGGGTAATAATGTCGGAAATGGGTGATATATTTTTTTAAATAAGATGTAGGAAAATAGTCCCAGAAAAGTCTCTCAAAGGATTATGAACTGAGTTTTAGCCTGTGGAATGAGGGTGAGAGGAGATTGCCAAAGGGATTTAAAACATCTTAGCATGTATAAAATGTTTATAATCCAAAGCAAGTAAGATAGCATAAATAATATTGAGATCCACTTTTAGGAGTGGAATTTAAGTATCAAGCTTGATTAAATCTATGTAAACGATTGATTTAACAGTGTGTAGTATTTTTTCTCTTATTATTTTATATGAATGCATATAACAGAGAAAAGATGGCATACATTATGTGTGAGGTGAAATAAATTACCCAAAGTGAATACATGTGCATGAGTGCTCAGTCACTTCAGTCGTACCTGACTCTGCAAACCTATGGACTGTAGCCCACCAGGATCCTCTGACCATGAGATTCTCGAGGAAGAACACTGGAGTGGGTTGTCATGCTCTCCTCCAGGGGATCTTCCTGACCCAGGGATTGGACTCACATCTCTATCTCCTGCATGGAAGGTGGATGCTTTACCCAGTAAGTTACCTGGGAAGCCTACCGAAAGTGAATACTTCATGCTAATCTCCACACAAGTTAAGAAATAGAAATTTCCAGCACCCAAGAGTCTTCCCTTCTGCCTCTCACGGTTCATTACCCACTACCAATATTCTTATTTCTAATCATAATTATACCTGCTCATATAGATAAGCCTCAGCTGCTAAGTCACTTCAGTCATGTCCGACTCTGTGCGACCCCATAGACAGCAGCCTACCAGGGTCCGCAGTCCCTGGGATTCTCCAGGCAAGAACACTGGAGTGGATTTCCATTTCCTTCTCCAATGCATGAAAGTGAAAAGTGAAAGTGAAGTCACTCAGTCATGTCCGACTCTTTGCGACCCCGGACTGCAGCCTACCATGCTCCTCTGTCCATGGGATTTTCCAGGCAAGAGTACTGGAGTGAGTGGCATTGCCTTCTCCAGGATAAGCCTCAGGGCGGGCAGCAAAAGCAGAGAGTCTGGGGATCCCTCCATTCCTGGGCTTGCTCCAACATCTCCTAGACCTCCTTCCTGGAGAATCCAGTGGGGACCTTTCCTTGGCCTGTGGGCTATAGATTGACTGACACCTGACAACCAGTAAAGGTTAACATGCTCAATGAAGACAGAAGTGGGACAATCAACGTGCAGGGCATGTCATCCAGCTACATGGAGCAGCTCAAGTGCATGCCCCTTCTAGTCAGGGCCTGACAAAACATGGTCCACTGGAGAAGGGAATGGCAAACCACCTCAGTATTCTTGCCTTGAGAACCCCATGAACAGAATGAAAAGGCAGAAAGCTATTACACTGAAAAATGAACTCCCCAAATCAGTAGGTGTCCAATGTGCTACTAGGGAAGAGAGGAGAAATAGCTTCAGAAAGAATGAAGAGGCTGAACCAAAGTGGAAATGACACTCAGTTGTGGATGTGCCAGGTGGTGAAAGTAAAGTCTGATGCTGTAAAGAACAATATTGCATAGGTACGTGGAATGTAAGGTCCATGAATCAAGGTAAATTAGATGTGGTCAAGCAAATAACAAGAGTAAACATTGACATTTTAGGAATCAGTTAACTAAAATAGATGGAAATGGGTGACTTAATTCTGATGACCATTATATTTACTATTGTGGGTAACAATCCCTTAAAAGAAATATAGTAACCTTCATCGTGAATGACAGTTTGAAATACAATACTTGGATGCAATCTCAAAATAACAGAATGATGTCAATTATTTTACAAGGCAAACCATTCAACATCACAGTATTGAGAAGTGAAAGGCAAAGGAGAAAATGAACTATATATACATCTGAATTCAAAGTTCCAAAGAATAGCAAGGAGAGCTAAGATAAGAAAGCCTTCCTAAGTGATTAATGCAAAGAAATAGAGAAAAACAATCGAATGGGAAAGACTAGAGATATCTTTAAGAAAATTAGAGGTATCAAGGAAATATTGCACGCAAAGATGGGTAAAATAAAGAACAGAAATGGTATGGACCTAACGGAAACAGAAGATATTAAGAAGAGGTGGCAAGAATACACAGAAGAACTAAAGAAAAAAGATCTTAATGACCAGATAACCACAATGGTGTGATCATTCTCCTAGCGTCATCTTCCTGGAGTGCAAAGTCAAGTGGGCCTTAGGAAACATCACTACAAAGCTAGTAGAGGTGATAGGATTCCAAAGCCTAAAAGATGATGCTGTGAAAGGGTTGCACTCAATATTGCAGCAACTTTGGAAAACTCAGCAGTGGCCACAGAACTAGAAAAGGTCAGTTTTCATTCCAATCCCAAAGAAGGGAAGTGCCAAAGAACGTACAAACTACTGTACAGTTGCACTCATCTCACACACTAGTAAAATTATGCTCAAAATCCTTCAAGCTAGGGTTCAACAATACTGAGCTGAGAACTTCCAGATGTACTAGCGGATTTTGAAAGGCAGAGAAACCAGAGATCAAATTGTCAACAGCTGCTGGATCATAGAAAAAGCAAGAGAAAAAAAAATCTACTTCTGCTTTTTTGGCTACATTAAAACATTTGACTGTGAGAATCACAACAAACTATGGAAAATTCTTAAAGAGATGGGGATATCAGATCACCTGACCTGCCTCCTGAGAAATCTGTATGTAGGCCAAGAAGAGTTAGAACTGGACATGAAACAGGAACTGGTTCAAAATTGAGAATGGAGTACTCAAGGATGTATATCATCACCCTACTTTTTTAACCTATATGAAGAGCACAGCATGTGAAATGCCAGGCTGAATGACTCACAAACTGGAATCAAGATTTCAGGGAAACATAGCAACAATCTCAGATATGCAGATGACATAACTTTAACGGCAGAAATTGAAGATGAACTAAAGAACCTCTTGATGACAGTGAAAGAGGAGAATGAATAACCTGACTTAAAAGTCAACATTCAAAAAATGAAGATCATGACATCCAGTCCCATCACTTCATGGCAAATAAACGGGCAAAAAGTGAAAACAGTGACAGATTTCATTTTCTTGGGCTCAAAATCGCTGCAGATGGTGACTGCAGCCAAGAAATTAAAAGACCAACTTCTTCACTCTCCTCTTTCACTTTCATCAAGCAGCTCTTTAGTTCTTCACTTTCTGCCATAAGGGTGGTATCATGTGCATATCTGAGGTTATTGATATTTCTCCTGACAGTCTTGATTCCAGCTTGTGTTTCATCCAGCTTGGCATATCACATGATGTACTCTGCATATAAGTTAAATAAGCAGGGTGACAATATATAGCTTTGATGTACTCCTTTCCTAATTTGGAACCAGTCTGTTGTTCCATGCCCAGTTCTAACTGTTGATTCTTGACTTATATACAGATTTCTCAGGAGGCATGTAAGGTGGTCTGGTATTCCCATCTCTTTAAGAATTTTCCACAGTTTTTTGTGATTTACAAAGACAAAGGCGTTGGCATAGTCAATAAAGCAGAAGTAGATATTTTTCTGGAATTCTCTTTCATTTTTGATGATGAAATGGATGTTGGCAATTTTGATAAGTCAATAATATTTCAAAAATGTATTTATTTCCGTTCTTGGGAGCAATGTATGTATGAAAGTGAAAGTGAACATGCTGGTCATTCAGTTGTGTCTGACTCTTTGTGACCTATGGACTGTAGCACACCAGGCTCCTTTATCCATGGAATTCTCCAGGCAAGAATCCTGGAGTGATTTTCCATTTCCTTGTGGTAATTTTGTGTTGTCAGATTTTCTCTCTTTTTTGATGAGAAATTCTGATGTCTGTAGTGTTATTCTACAATGATACACATTCTGATGTATAATTGCTATTATAATGAACATTTATCTAATAATTAATGAGATTGAATAACTTCCCATAGTTTTATGAGGCATTTGGATTTCATTTTGTTTTTCATAAAGCTTGCTCATATCACTTACCCAGTTTCCTTCTGTGCTGCCTGTTTTTTTCTTTATTGATTAGCATAAGTTTTATACTAAGGAATGCACTGAAAACTTTGTTATTCATGTATCTGTGAAAACACACATTTTGCCAATCTATGGTTTGTCTTTGTGCTCTCTGATAGTGTAGACTTGCTGTTGTTCAGTCGCTGTCATGTCTGACTCTTTGAAACCCCATGGACTGCAGCATGCCACGCTTCCCTGTCCATCACCAACTCCCAGAGCCTTCTCAAACTCATGTCCATTGACTCAGTGATGCCATACCGTCATCTGGTCCTCTGCCATCTCCTTCTCCTTCTGCCTTCAATCTTTCCCAGCATCAGGGTCTTTTCTAATGAGTCAGCTCTTTGCATCATGTGGTCAAAGTATCGGAGCTTTAGCTTTAGAATCAGTCTTTCCAATAAATATTCAAGATTGATTTCCTTTAGGTTTGACTGGTGTGATCTCTTAGTCCGATTTTTCAAGTTTTTCTTATGGTGAGTAAGGAAAATGGTGTATTCTCCAAGTTTAAGGACGAAAGTAAAAAAAGTACTATTGTTTGACCTTATATTCAAGCCCTAAACAAGTAAATATGGTGCCTGATTAACCCGCACTGACTTGATGGACGTGAATTTCAATAAACTCTGGGTGTTGATGATGGACAGGGAAGCCTGGCATGCTGCAGTCCATAGGGTTCCAAAGAGTCAGACACGACTGAGCGACTTATCTGAACTGAAGCAGCACCAATCAACAGTCAACAATTCTGCTTCAATATGGTTACTTCTGAATGCTAGACAGTCCCTAAAAGCCTTACTTCCTCTGCTCTATTATTTTTGTTTGTAAAGTCAGCCGGTGTTTGAATGTTGTTCTTCCCTAAAACGTCTATGCATCCCTATGAAAGAACCTGACCACTTTCACCATACTAAGATTGTGAAGAACTGCAAATCTCTAACAGACCAGTAAAAGAGATGTTGCTAATATTGGGAACTGTAAAGAGCTCTTTACCTTGGAAAAACTGCATTTTAACTTCTTTACTGTGTATAATCCAAGCTCAAATACTATGCTTCTTTTTTAAACTTAGGATTTTAAATTTAAGTTTCTCTTTTTAAATTAGCCTTTTGAATATATGTGTGTGCATGTGTCATCTGTGCTTATTTTTTGTAACAGTGTATTAAGGTATAATTGGCATATAATATATAACACATAATTAAAATGTATAATTTTACAACAATCGGCATGTGTATATACCCTGGAAACCAACACCATAGTCAATATAATAAACACATGCAACTTACCTAAAAGATTCCTGTGTCACTTTGTAATTCTTTTCTTCAACCTCTTCTTGCCATGCTTTTCTCCTTCTATGGTCATTATTCATACAACTGTCTGTCATAATAAGTTAGTTTGCATGTTCTTGCCCTTATACTAATAAACAATACATCATGCACTTGATCATGTACTGTCTCTCAGCAAAATATTTCAAGATTTACCTATGGTGTAATGCCTACCAATGTTTCTTATTTTAAAATAATATTTTTATCTATTTGCATATACCAGAGCCTGTTTTTCCATTCACTTGTTAAGGTACATTTGGATTGTTACAAATTTTTGCTAACTTAAAACTGCTCTAAATATTTCCGGAATACACTTTTATTTATCTTGGATAAATACCAAAGAGTGTAATGGCTCTGTCATGTGGTAAGTTTATGACTAATTTCTTAAGAAATAGCCAAAGCATTTTCCAAAGTGTCTGTACCATTTTACAGTTCTACCATCAGAGTATAAACTTAGTCATTATGCTTATACTCCCAGTCTTTGTATCATCAGCCTTTTAAATTTTAGCCTTTCTAATTGATGTGTATCTCATTTTGATGTTAGTCTGCATTTTCTTAATGAGTAATGATGTCAAACATCTACTTGTGTGCTTATTTGCAACCTGTGCATTTCTTTGGTGAAGGGTGTTTTTATTTTTATTTTTTTACCTATCAGTATTTGCTTATTTTGCTTAGTTGACTTCTTATAACTGAGTAGTGAGAATTCCATAAGTATTCTGGCACAAACCCTTTGTCAGATTTGTAACTACATTTATCATTTATTTATCACTACCAGTTCACATTACAAATTTGTTTTCTCTCTCTCTCTCTCTTGATCTCTTTCTGACAGTTCTTTCCTGAGATAAATACTGTTTCCTTTGATGTTGTTAATTTTGTAGACAGTAAAGAAGAGTAAGTTTACTGCATTTCCTAGTGAAAGGTTTTTGCTGCAAACCATGTGTTATGCTGGGATTCGTGACCTCTGGAGGAGTGGATTTTGATCCAGGGTCAGAGACAAGACTTGACTACGTGGAGCTTTTTGTATAGTAAAGTTTTATTAAAGTATGATAGAGATAGGGAGAGCTTCTGACATAGACATCAGAAGGAGACAGAAAGAGTGCTCCCTTGATAGTTTTTAGCAAAGCATTTTACATCTGCTGGCGAACTTCTAATCAGATAAAAGAAACACCTCAAGGCTGAGGGAGTTTCACCAAGCCCCTTTCCCACAATACGCGTTTTTGAAATAGGATGGCACAAGGTGTGTCTTCCCTGGCCATAAAGCAGTTGACATGAGTACTGGTTTGTTGAGCCATTATCAGCTCAAGGTTTGAGAAAAGAAAAAAAAAAAAAGTTAGTCTTAGGCAGAACCAGTTTTGTCAACAGAGAAGGGGGAAAAAAAGTCGACCACTGCAGTTTATTTCCTCCTGCTGCCTGGTGTCCTCTGGCCTTTTTAACTGTTACCCTCTCACTAGAATCATATCATCTAGAGTAAATTTTCAAGGTCAATTTTTATTTTATTTTTTTACTTTGCATTTTTTTTTGAATTTTATATATAGATTTTTTAATTGTTTGTGCAGTTTTTAAAAAGGAAATTGGGGACATATTTACCCAGTTTTACCATTAGTTTAAAAATAAAGTGGACATCCATGAGAACTACTTTGGCCAAGAAATTTATTTTCTTTATACATAATCTTGGAGAATTTCATCAAAACATATTTTTGACCTTTGATATAGACACATAAATCAGTGACACAGAATGGAAGGTTCCAAAGATGACCCACGGATCTATGATTACTTGATTTAAATCAAAGTACCAAAATAATTCTGTTGAAAATAATTTTTTTTACCACATTTTGTTGAAGCAATAAGACGACAATTTTGAAATGGGAAAAAAAATAGGTAAAAAAGGCAGAATTTCCATCTATCTTCCTTTGCTTACCATATGCATTATTGGTATTGGAATACAGACTAAAATGCAAAACCTAAAACTACAAACATCTAGAAGAAAACATGTAGAGAATATTTAAAACTTTGGATCAGGCAAAGTTTGTTTTTTGTTTTGTCTTTAAATTTGGCATAAAATAAATAGGAAATGTAAAACCTGAAATGTGTTGAGATTTAGAAAAATAATTAAATTTGTATTCAAAAGAGTCTGTTAAAAAAATAAAATATAGGGAGAAAGATAAAGATGGACATAGAAGATGAAGAAGACATAGAACTCACATCTCTCCATGAACACATCAAAAATATATGTAGAGAAATTCTTTCTAAAAGCTAAGTGGACACTGGCAGAATTACTTCTATATAACTAAGACTGTAAGAAAGATCCATGTGGACTCAGGTAGAAATTTACAAGAAGCAGTAAGGTATTGAACTATGCCCCTTGGAGTGAACTCAGAGGAAAAGGGAGACTACACAGATGGAGATACTCTCTGGGGAGTAAGTGGTTTGAGCCTCATATTGGGATCCCTTGCCCTGGCATTATACACAGAAAATATGAGGCACTTTGGCTGGACGGAGAGCCAGTGGAACTAACAGGAGGGCTATGGGAAGCCTAGACTCAGTTCATGAGTAGCATGTACATGTTTAATTGTTCTCAAAGCAGGGCAGAAAGGAAGGATTAAAAACTGCTCTGGTGAGTGGCTGGTTTCCCATGACTGCCAATGTGAAAGTCCGAGCACAAGTTGGGTGAAGGCTCCAGTCCTGTTTGCTTCACAAGTTAGCCCCACATTGAAGTAAGGGTTTGGCTGTGAGACACAGAGGTAACAGAGGCCTGAAGTTGCATCTGAGCAGAGTGGGGGCAGCCATTACTGATGCTTATACAGGCAATGCATCAGAGCAAGCCTGGGTCTCAGACTCTGGTCAGACCACCACAGCCTGTTCCAAGAACCATGCCAAGTGCCCACATCAGCCCTTTGTGCTCCAGCACTGCTCTCTCAGAGGGTGAGGTTTCCAGGGCCAATACTTGGAGCCAATGGACTGATCCCCATGGCTTCTGTTACAGCAACCTGGGCTTTGACTGTACCCCCAGTATGGAGGCGATGGTCATAGAGTGAGGGGAAGACCCAGTGCAAATGACTCTGGCCCTAGTCCCGTAATTTCCAGCCACATCTCCAACCAAGGTAATAGCTGCTAGATACTCTGGGGAAAGATATGACTTGTATTCACATCAAATCTGTCTCTCCCACCTAAAATCACTGGCACTCACAGACTGTATACATATGGCCTCAGCCAAGGACATTCCTTCAAGACCACAGTAGGAACATGTTTCACCTAATTTCATAGACATAGGAAAATTTAAGCAAAATAAAAATACATAGAAATTTGTCTCAATTGAAAGAGCAAGAGAAACTTCCAAAAATAAATGAACAAACTACTTTTGCAGAAATAAGCAATTTACCAGGTAAATAACCACTTCATTCTCCATGGGATCTTTCTGACCCAGGGATCAAACCTGGGTCTTCTGCACTGCAGGCAGATTATTTACCAACTGAGCCACCAGGGAAGCCAAATAATACAAACCATTTGGTAACTGAATTAGGAAAAAGAAGAACTGAAAACAGTGAGGATTTTAACTAAATTAGAAAAAAAGCAAGAAAAACAACCAGTTATAAATGGAGAATAAAATAGATAAAATGAAAAACACACTAGATTATATCTGTGCTTCATCCAGCACAGTATTTCACATGGTATACTCTGCATAAAAGTTAAATAAGCAGTTTGATAACATACAGCCTTGATGTATAAATTTCCCAATTTGGAGCCAGTCCATTGTTTCATGCCTGGTTCTAACTGCTGCTTATTGACGTGCATAAAGATTTCTCGAAGCCAGGTAACGTGTTCTGGTATTCACATCGCTTTAGGAACTTTCCATCATTTGTTGTGGTTCATACAGTCAAAAGCTTTAGCATAATCAATGAAGCACATACTTTTCTGGAATTCCCTTGTTTTTTCTATGATCTAGCAGATACGGGCAATTCGATCTCTGGTTCCTCTACATTTTCTAAATCCATCTTGAATACCTGGAAATTCTTGGTTCACATACTGTTGAAGTGCAATTTGGAGACTTTTGAGCGTTACTTTGCTAGTATGTGAAATGCGTGCAATTGTACAGTAGTTTGAACATTCTTTGGCATTGACTTACTTTGCGATTGGGATGAAAACTGACCTTTTCCAGTTCTGTGGCCACTACTGAGCTTTCCAAAATTGCTGGCATGCTGAGCATAGCATGTTCAGTAAGTCAGTTCAGTCACTCAGTCGTGTCAAGCTCTGTGTGATCCCATGGAATGTAGCACGCCAGGCTTCCCTGTCCATCACCAACTCCCAGAGCTTGCTCAGACTCATGGTCATCAAGTTGGTGATGCCATCCAACCATCGCATCCCCTGTCATCCCCCTCTTTTCCTGACTTCAATCTTGCCCAGCATCAGGGTTGTTTACAATGATTCAGTTCTTCACATCAGGTAGTCCAAGTATTGGAGCTTCAGCATCAGTCCTTCCAATAAATATTCAGGGCTGATTTCCTTTAGGATTGACTGAGTTGATCTCCTTGCAGTCCAAGGGACTCTCAAGAGTCTTCTCCAACACCACAGTTCAAAAGCATCAGTTGTTTGGCATTCAGCTTTCTATATAATCCAACTCTCACATCCATACATGACTACTGGAAAATCCAGAGCTTTGATTAGATGGATCTTTGTCAGCAAAGGTGCTTTGTAATAAGCTGTCTAGTTTGGCCATAGCTTTTCTTCCAAGGAGCAAGCATCTTTAAAATTAAAGATGGTTGCAGTCACCATCTGCAGCGATTTGGGAGCTCCCCCAAAAATAAAGTCTGTCACTGTTTCCATTGTTTCCCCATCTATTTATTATGAAGTGATGGGGCCAGTAGCCATGATCTTAGTTTTTTAAATGTTGAGTTTTAAACCAACATTTTCACTTTCATCAAGAGGCTCTTTAGTTCTTCTTCGCTTCCTGCCATAAAGTTTCTGTCTTCTGAATATTGATATATTATTGATATTTCTCTTGGCAATCTTTATTCCAGCTTGGACTTCATCCAGTCCGTCATTTCCCATGATGTACTCTGCATATAAGTTAAATAAGCAGGGTGACAATACACAGCCTTGACGTTCTCCTTTCCAAATTTGGATCCAGTCTGTTGTTCCATGTCCAGTTCTAATTGTTGCATTTTGACCTGTATACAGATTTCTCAAGAGGCAGGCCATGTGGTCTGGTATTCCCATCTCTTTAAGAATTTTTCACAGCTTGGTGTGATCCACACATTCAAAGGCTTTGGTGTAGCCAATAAAGCAGAAGTAGATGTTTTTCTGGAACTTTCTTGCTTTTCAATGATCCAACGGATGTTGGTAATTTGATCTCTGGTTCCTCTGTTTTTCTAAATCCAGCTTGAACATCTGGAAGTTCACAATTGAAGCCTGATTTGGAGAATTTTGTGCATTACTTTGCTAGTGTGAGAGATGAGTGCAATTGTGCATTAGTTTGAACGTTCTTTGACATTGCTTTTCTTTTATGTTGAAGTGAGATCTGACCTTTTTCAGTCCTGTGTCCACCGCTGAGTTTTCCAAATTTGCTGGTATTATGAGTGCAGAACTTACACAGCATCATCTTTTAGGATTTGAAATAGCTCAACTGGAATCCCATCACCTCCACTAGCCTTGTTCGTAGTGATGGGTCCTAAGACCCTCCAGGATGTCTGGCTCTAGGTGGCTGATCACACCATCATGGTTATCTGGGTCACAAAGATATATTTTGTACAGTTCTGTGCATTCTTGCCACCTCTTCTTGATATCTTCTGCTTCTGTTAGGTGCATACAACTCCTGTCCTTTATTGTGCCCATCTTAGCATGAAATGTTCGCTTGGTATCTCTAGCTTTCTTGAAGAGATCTCTAGTCTTTCCCATTTTATTGTTTTCCTCTACTTCTTTGCATTGATCACTAAGGAAGACTTTCTTATTTCTCCTTGATATTCCTTGGAACTCTGCATTCAAATAGGTATATCTTTTCCTTTTCTCCTTTGCTTTTGACTTCTTTGCTTTTCTCACTTATTTGTAAGGCCTACTCAGACAACCATTTTGTCTTTTTGCATTTCTTTTTCTTGAGGATGGTCTTGATCACTGCCTCCTGTACAATGTCACCAACCTCCGTCCATAGTCTTCAGGCACTCTGTCTACCAGATCTAATCTCTTGAATCTATTTGCCATTTCAACTGTATAAATGTAAGAAATTTGATTTAGGTCATACTTGAATGGTCTAGTGGTTTTCTCTACCTTCTTCAATTTATATCTGAATTTTGCTATAAGGAATTTTTAATCTGAGCCACAGTCAGCTCCTGTTCTTGTTTAACAGTACACAGCTTGTCCATCTTTGGCTACAAAGAATATAATCAATCTGATTTCAGTATTGACCATCTGGTGATGCCCATGTGTAGAGACTTCTCTTGGGTTTTTGAAAGAGGGTGTTTTATGACCAGTGTGTTCTCTTGGCAAAATTCCATAAGCCTTTGCTCTAAGTCATTTTGTATTCCAAAGCCAAATTTGCCTGTTATTCCAGGTATCTCTTGACTTCCTATTTTTTCATTTCAGTCCTCTAGAATGAAAAGGACATATTTTGGGGATGTTAGTTCTGGAAGATCTTGTAGGTCTTCATAGACCCATTCAACTTCAGCTTCTTCAGCATTACTGGCTGGAGCATAGACTTAGTTTACTGTGATATTAAATGGGTTGCCTTGGAAATGAAGAGAGATCATTCTGTCGTTTTTGAGATTGCACTCAAGTACTTTATTTTGGACTCTTTTGTTGACTCTGAGGGCTACTCCATTTCTTCTTAGGCATTTTTGCCCACAGTAGTAGATATCATGGTCATCTGAGTTAAATTCCCCCATTCCAGTCCATTTTAGTTCACTGATTCCTAAAATGTCACTATTCACTCTTGCCATCTCCTGTTTGACCACTTTTAATTTACCTTGATTCATGGACCTAACATTCCAGGTTTCTATGTAATACAGTTCTTACAGAATTGGACTTTAGTTCCATCACAAGTCATCTCCACAACTGGGCATTGTTTTTGCTTTAGCTTCATTCCTTCATTGTTCCTGGAGTTATTTCTCCACTCCTCTCCACTAGCATATTGGGCACCTACTGACCTGGGGAGTTAATATTTCCAGTGTCATATCTTTTTGCTTTTCATACTGTTCATGGGGTTCTCAAGGCAAGAATGCTTAAGTGATTTTCCATTCCCTTACCCAGTGGACTATGTTTTGTCAGAACTCTCCACCATGACCTGTCTATCTTAGGTGGCCCTACAGGTCATGGCTCATAGTTTTTTTTTGTTAGACAAGGCGGTGATCTATGTGATCAGCTTGATTAGTTTTCTGTGATTGTAGTTTTCATTCTGTTTGTCCTCTGATGGATAAGGTTAAGAGGTTTGTGGAAGCTTCCTGATGGGAAGTACTGGCTATGGGGAAAACTAAGTCTTCCTCTGATGGGCAGGGCTGTGCTCAGTAAATCTTTATTCCAATATTCTTCTAATGGGTGGGGCTGTGTTCCTTCATGTAGTTTGGCCTGAGGCAATGCCAAAGAATGTTCAAACTACTGAACAACTGTACTCATTTCACTTATTTCAACCCCAAACTTCCAATCTATCCCCCAATCCTATCCCTTGTAACCAAATACTCCTTCTGAAATCTGTAAGTCTGTTTTATAAGTAAATGCATGATATTTGCCTTTTTCCATCTGATATGCTTCACTTAGTATGATAATCTCCAGGGTCATACAAATTGCTTCAAATGATATTATTTCATTTCTTTTATTGATTGAGTAATATTCTATTATGTATTTGGACTACATCTTCTTTATCTCTTCATCTGTTGATGGACATTTATATTGCTTCGAAGTTTTTGATATTGTAAACAGTTCTGCAATAAATATTGGGATGCATGTATCCTTCTGAATGATACTGTGCTCTGGACATATGCCCAGGATTGGGATTGCCGAACCATATGGTAGCTTTATAATTAGATTTTTAAGTAACCTCCATTCGATTCTACATAGCGGCTGAACCAATGTACATTCCCACCAACAGTTTAGTAGAGTTCTATTTTTTGTACAAACTCACCGGCACTTATTGTTTATAGATTTTTTATGATGGCCCTTCTGAGTAGTGTGAGGTGACTGATATCTCACTGTAATTTTGATTTGTATTTCTCTAATAGTTGGCAGTGAGCATCTTTTCATGTGTCTCTTGGTCATCTGTATGTCCCCTTTGGCAAAACACCTATTTAGATCTTCTGACCATTTTTTGATATGAGGTGAGGTGTTTGTAAATTCTGGAAATCAACTTAATATTGTTTGAATCATTTGTATATATTTTCTCCCATTCTGTGTGTTGAGTGTTCCATTTGTCTCTGATTTTCTTTGCGTGCCAATCTTATTATATAATTAGGTCCCATTTCTTCATTTTTGTTTTTATTCCCATTGCTCTAGGATATGGCTCAATAAAATATATTGTTACAATTTAAGTCAAAGTGTGTTCTGCCTATAGTTTTCTGTAAGAGTTTTATAGTATATAGTCTTATATTTAGTCCTTTAACCTATTTTTAATTTATTTTTGTGTACGGTGCTAGGATGTTTTCTAATTTCATTCTTTCACATGTAACAGTCCAGTTTTCCCAGCAACATTTATTGACGCAATTGTCTTTCATCAATTGTATAGTCTTGACTCCATTGTCATGGATTGATTGACAATAGGTACATAGGTTTATTTTCTGGCTGTCCGTTCTGTTCCATTGCTCTATATTTCTGTTTTTATATCAGTACCATGCTGTTCCATTTCTTGAGTGTAGCCTTGACATTTTGTCTGAAGTCAGGGAGTCGGATTCCTCCAGTTGCACTTTCCTATTACAAAATTGCTTTGGCTATTTGGGGTCCTCTTTTTTTCCAGACAAATTCTGTGGAAAATGCAATTGGTAATTTGCTAGGGATTGCATTGAATCTGTAGACTGTCTTGGGTACTATAGTACCCAGCCAAGGAACATGGAATATTTTTCCATCTGTTTGTGTCCTCTTTGGTTTCTTTCATCAGCGTTATTTTTTTTTTTTTTTAGAATAGCTCTTTTGTCTTCATGAAAGTGAAAAGTGAAAGTGTTAGTCACTTAGTCATGTCTGACTCTTTGCAACCCCATGGACTATAGGCTGCTTATAGTCTGTACATGGAATTCCTCTGTCCATGGAATTCTCCAGGTAAGAATACTGGAATGTTGCAAGTAGATTCTTTACCATCTGAGCCACTGGGGAAGCCCCTTTGTCTACTTAGGTAGGTTTTTTTTTTTCCCCTAGGTATTTTATTTTTTTTGGATTCAATGGTAAATGCGAATGTTTCTTCAATTTCTCTTTCTGAACTTTCATTGCTGTTGTATAGAAGTGAAATAGATTTATGTGTATTAGTTTTGTGTCCTGCAACTTTACTAAACTCATTGATAAGCCCTAGTGGTTTTCTAGTAGCATCTTTAGAATTTTCTTTTCTTTTTTTAATGTAGAGTATCATGTCATCTTTCATGCACCTAAGTACTGTATTTCAGACTCTTTCATTGATTATGAGGGCTACTTTGTTTCTTCTGTAAGATTCTTGCAAACATTAGTAGACATATTGGCAATCTGAATTAAATTCACCCATTCCCATCCATTTTAGTTTGATGATTCCTAGGATGCTGATATTTATCCTTACCATTTCCTCCTTGACCACTTCCAATTTTGCTTGATTCATGGACCTAAAATTCCAGGTTCCTATACAATACTATTCTTTGCAGCATCAGATTTTACCTTCATCACCAGACACATCCACAACTGAGGGTTGTATCTGCTTTGGCCCAGCTGCTTCATTCATTCTGGAGCTATTGATAATTCTCCTCTGCTTTTCTGCAGTAACATATTGGACACCTTCAGACCTGGGGGACTCATCTTTTGTTGTCACATATTTTTGGCCTTTTATATAGTTCGTGAGGTTTTCATGGCAAGTATACTGGGGTAGTTTACCGTTTCCTCCTCTGGTGGATCACGTTTTTTCAGAATTATCTGCTATCACCAGTCCATCTTGGATGGTCCTGCACAGCATGGCTCATAGCTTCATTGAGTTATGCAAGCCCCTTCACCACAAGGCAGTGCTATGGTCTTCCAGTGGTCCATATGATTGTGAGAGCTGGAGCATAAAGAAGATAGGATGCCAAAGAATTGATGTCTTTGAATTTCCGTGCTTGGAGGAGACTCCTGAAAGTCTCTTGGACAGCAAGGAGATTAAACCAATCAACCTTAAGGGAGATCAACCCTGAAAATTCACTGGAAGGACTGATGCTGAAGCTGAAGCTCCAGTATTTTGGTCATCTGATGCAAACAGATGCCAAACTAGTCAGCATATTAAAAAGCAGAGACATTACTTTGCTAACAAAGGTACATCTAGTCAAACTTCTTTCCACTAGTCATGTATGGATTTGAGAGTTGAACCATAAAGAAAGCTGAGTGCCAAAGAATTGATCCTTTTGAAATGTGGTGTTGGAAAAGACTCTTGAGAGTCCCTTGACCTGTAGGGAGATCAAACTAGGCATTTCTAAAGGAAGCCAATCCTGAACATTCATTGGAGGGACTGATGCTGAGGTTGAAGCTCCAATACCTGGGCCACCTGATGTGAAGAACTGACTCATTGTAAAATACCCTGATGCTGGGAAAGATCGAAGGCAGGAGGAGAAGTGGACGACAGAGAATTAGATGGTTGGAGGGCATCACCGACTGGATGCACCTGAGTCCAGGCAAGCTCCGGGAGTTGGTGACAGACTGTGAAGCCTGGTGTGCTGCAGTCCATGGGGTCACAAAAAGTCGGACATGACCTAGCGACTGAACTGAATTGATGCAAACAGATGACTCATTGGGAAAATCTCTGATGCTGGGAAATATTGAGTGCACAAGAAGAAGAAGGCATCAGATGATGAAATGGCTGGATGGCATCACCAACTCAATGGACATGAGTTTGCGTAAGCTCCAGGAATTTTTGATGGACAGGAAGTCCTGGCATGCTGCAGTCCACGGGGTTGCAAAGAGTTGGACATGGCTGGGTCACTGAGTAACAGCAACAACAACAACCACGTCACCTGCAAACAGTGACAGTTGTGCTTCTTTTTTTTTTCTCCAATTTTTATTTCTTTTTTCTTCATATTGTCATGGCTAGGATTTCCAAAACTATATTGAATAAAAGTGTTGAGAGTGGGAATTCTTTGCCCTATCCTTGATCTTGAAGGATGCTTTCAGTTTTTCACTCTTGAATATAGGTTTGTCATGTATGGCCTTTATTATTAATATGTTGATGCATGTTCCCTCTATATCAACTTTCTGGAGAGTTTTTAACATGAATGGGTGCTGAATTTTGTCAAAATACTTTTCCTCATCTTTCAAGGTGATCATATGATTTTTATTTTTCAATTTGTTAATGTGATGTGTCACTGATTGTTCTGTGAATATTGAAGAATTCTTGCATCCTTGAATAAATCCAACTTCATCATGGTGTATGATCTGTTGAATGTAGGATTGCTAGTATTTTGCTGAAGGGTTTTTGCATCTATGTTCCTCAGTGATGTGTCGTGCTTAGTTGCTCAGTCGTGTCCAACTCCTTTCGACCCCACAGACTGCAGCCCACCAGGCTCCTCTGTCCACGGGGATTTTGCAGGCAAAAAAGCTGGGTGGGTTGCCATGCCCTCCTCCAGAGGGTGTTCCCAACCCAGAGATTGAGCCCAGGTCTCCCACATTCAGGCGGATTCTTTACCATCTGTATTACCAGGAGGCTGGTAATTTTTTGTTTGTTTGTTTCTGGTTGTAATATCAGGTTGATAGTGGCCTCATTGAAAGAAAGACTTTGGGAGTATTCTTTCCTTTGCAGTTTTTTGGAATAGTTTCAGAAGAATAGATGGTAACTCTTCTCTAAATATTTGATAGAATTTGCCTGTGAAGCCATCTGGTCCTCAACTTTTGTTTGTTGGGAGGTTTGTAATCGCAGATTCAATTTCTGTACTTATGATTGGTTTGTTTATATTTTCTATTTCCAAAGTTCAGCCTTGGGAGACTGTACCTTTCTAAAAATTTGTCCATTTCTTCCAGGTTGTGTATTTTATTGGACAATAGTTGCTTGTAGTACTCTCTTAGATTCCTTTACATTTCTGTGATGTCTGTTGTAGCTTCTTTTTCATTTCTAATTTTATTGACCTGAGCCTTCTCTTTTTTCTTGATGAATGCAGTTAAAGGTGCATCAGTTTTGTTTATATTTTCAAGGAACCAGCTTTTCAGTTCCATTCAGTCGCTCAGTCATGTCTGACTCTTTACAATCCCATGGATTGCAGCACACAGGCTTCACAGTCTGTCATAAACTCTCGGAGCTTGCTGAAACTCATGTTCATCGAGTACATGAGATCCAACCATCTCATTCTCTGTCGTCCCCTTCTCCTTCTGCCTTCAGTATTTCCCAGCATCAGGGTATTTTCCAATGAGTCAGCTCTTCACATCAGGTTACCAAAATATTAGAGCTTCAGTTTCAGCATCAGTCCATTCAAAGAATATTCAGGACTGATTTCCTTTAATGAACCAGCTTTTAGTTTCATTTATTTTTTCTATTTTTTGATCTCTTTTTTTCTGCTCTGATATTTATTATTTCTTTATTTCTATTATTATTTTTTTTTCATTTTGTTTGTTCTTCTTTTGTAGTTACTTCAGTCGTAAAGCTAGGTTGTCTATTGCTCTTGTTTCTTGAGGTAAGATGGCATTGCTATAAATTTGCCTCTTAGGAACTGTTTTTGCTGCATCCCATAGGTTTTGGATCATCATGCTTTCATTGTAATTTGTCTCTATGTATTTTTTAATTTCCTCTTGATTTCTTCAATGATCAATCAGCTGTTTGGTAGCTAAACAATTTTAGCCTCCATATGCTTATGTCTTTTACATTTTTTTCACGTAGTTATTCTCTAAACTCATAACATTGCATTCAGAAAATATGGTTGATATGATTTCAATTATCCTAAATTTGCCAAGACTCACTTTGTGGGCCAGTATGTGGTCAATCCTGGAGAACGTTCCATGTGTACTTGTAATGAATGTGAATTTTGCTGCTTTTGCATGGAATGCTCTGCTTGATCTAACTTGTCAATAAATTGTATGTTTCCTTATTAATTTTCTGTCTGTATGATCTGTCCATTGGTAAAAGTAGACTGTTAAAATCCCCATTATTGTATTACTATAACTCTCCCCATTTATGACTGTTAGCACTTATGTTTATATATTGAGATTCTCCTATATTGGGTGTGTGGGCTTCCCTGCTGGTCAGTGGTAAAAAAAAAAAAAAAATCTACCTGCCAATTCAGGAAATAGGTTTGACCCCTGGGTCTGGAAGATTAACTGGAGAAGGAAATAACAACCCATTCCAGTATTCTTGCCTGGGGAATCCCACGGAAAAGGACCCTGATGGTTTGTATGAGGTCACAAAAGTGTTGGGAATGATTTAGTGACTAAAAAACAACGACAATATTGGGTGCATATATTTGTAATTGGTGTATCTTCTTGGATTGATCCCTTGATCATTATGTAATATCCTTCTTAGTCTCTTGTAGCAGTGTTTATTTTAAAGTCTATTTTTTTTTTAGAAATGAGTATTAAAACCTTAGTTTTCTTTTAATTTTCATCTGCCTAGAATATCTTTTTCCTTCACTTCACGTTCAATCTGTATGTGTCCCTAGATATGTAGTGGGCCTCTTATACACAGTGCATGTACAGGTCTTGTTTTTCTCTCCATTCAGCCAGTCAATGTCTTTTGGTTGAAACATTTAGCCTTTTTATATTTAAGGTAATTATCCATATGTACTTACTGCCATTTTCTTAATTGTTTTTGATTTTTTTTGTAGATCTTTTTCACCCTTCCTCCTTTTTTTTTTTTATCCTGTTGTGATTTGATGACTAACATTAGAGTTGTGTTTGGAGTTCTTTTTCTCTTTTGTATTTGTACATATTGTAGATTTTCATTTTGAGATTACCATGTGGCTTTGATATACCAGCTATATATAAACAAGATTATTTTAAGTTGTTGGTATTTTAATTTCAAATACATTTCCAATATACTATGTTTGTGCTTGCTTCTTCTGACAATTGCTAATGTTAACATCAAATTTTTGTATAGATGTTTTCCTACCTTTACTTTATGCTTGCTTTTACCAGTGAGATTTTCCATTCACAATTTTCTTGTTTCTAATCTTGGCCTTTTTTCTGCTTAGAGGAGTTCCTTTAGCATTTGTTGCAAAGCTGGTCTGATGGTGCTGAAAAAAAAAGTATTTTTAAGTAAAAGAACAGAAATGGAAAGAAAAAAAAATGTTGTCTTCTCTCTTTTAGTTTCAGCAATACGTGAACCATGAATTCCAAATGTTCAAGGTGGTTTTAGAAAAGGCAGAGGAACCAGAGATCAAATTGTCAATATCCGCTGGATCATCGAAAAAGCAAGAGAGTTCCAGAAAAACATCTATTTCTGCTTTATTGATTATGCCAAAGCCTTTGACTGTGTGGATCACAATAAACTGGGGAAAATTCTGAAAGAGATGGGAATACCACACTATCTGACCTGTCTCTTGAGAAACATGTATGCAGGTCAGGAAGCAACAGTTAGAACTGGACATGGAACAACAGACTGGTTCCAAATAGGAAAAGGAGTATGTCAAGGCTGTATATTGTCACCCTGCTTATTTAACTTATATGCAGAGTACATCATGAGAAACACTGGGCTGGAAGAAACACAAGCTGGAATCAAGATTGCCGGGAGAAATATCAATAACCTCAGATATGCAGATGACACTACCCTTATGGCAGAAAGTGAAGAAGAACTAAAGAGTCTCTTGATGAAAGTGAAAGAGGAGAGTGAAAAAGTTGGCTTAAAGCTCAACATTCAGAAAACTAAGATCATGGCATCTGGTCCCATCACTTCATGGGAAATAGATGGGGAAACACTGGAAAGAGTGTCAGACTTAATTTTTCTGGGCTTCACAATCACTGCTGATGGTGATTGCAGCCATGAAATTAAAAGACGCTTACTCCTTGGAAGGAAGGTTATGGCCAAACTAGATAGCATATTTAAAAGCAGAGACATTACTTTGCCGACAAAAGTCTGTCTAGTCAAAGCTATGGTTTTCCCCGTGGTCATGTATGAATGTGAGAATTGGATGGTGAAGAAAGCTGAGCGCCTCAGAATTGATGCTTTTGAACTGTGATGTTGGAGAAGACTCTTGAGAATCCCTTGGACTGCAAGGAGATCCAATCAATCCATCCTAAAGGGGATCAATCCTAGGTGTTCATTGGAAGGACTGATGTTGAAGCTGAAACTCCAATACTTTGGCCACCTCATGCGAAGAGTTGACTCATTGGAAAGGACCTTAATGCTGGGTAGGATTGGGGGCAGGAGGAAAAGGGGATGACAGAGGATGAGATGGTTGGATGGCATCGCTGACTCGATGGAATGGGTTTGGGTAGACTCCGGGAGTTGGTGATGGACAGGGAGGCCTGACGTGCTGCAATTCATGGGGTCACGAAAAGTCAGACATGACTGAACGACTGAACTGAACAGAACTGAACTCTTTTAGTTCTCCTCAAAGCTTTTTTTTTTTTAATAAGTTTATTTATTTTAGTTGGGGGCTAATTACTTTACAATATTGTAATAGTTTTTGCCATACATTGACATGAATCAGCCATGGGTTTACATATGTTCCCCTTCCTGGACCCCCCTCCCACCTCCCTTCCCATCCCATCCCTCTGGGTCATCCCATTGCCCTGGCCCTGAGCCCTTGTCTCATGCATCAAACATGGAATGGTGTTCTATTTCACATATGATAATATACATGTTTCAATGCTATTCTCCCAGAACGTCCCACCCTCACCTTCTCCCTCAGAGTCCATAAAATTGTTCTATGCATCTGTGTCTCTTATTCTGTCTCACATATAGGGTTATCGTTACCATCTTTCAAATTCCATATATATGCATTAGTATACTGTATTGTTGTTTTTCTTTCTGGCTTACTTCACTCTGTATAATGGGCTCCAGTTTCATCCATCTCAGTAGAACTGATTCAAATGTATTTTTTTTAATGGCTGAGTAATATTCCATTGTGTATATGTACCACAGCTTCCTTATCCATTTGTCTGCTGATGGACATCTAGGTTGCTTCCATGTCCTGGCTATTGTAAACAGTGCTGCGATGAACATTGGGGTACACGCGTCTCTTTCAATTCTGGTTTCCTCGGTGTGTATGCCCAGCAGTGGGATTGCTGGGTCATATGGCAGTTCTATTTCCAGTTTTTTAAGGAATCTCCACACTGTTCTCCATAGTGGCTGTACTAGTTTGCATTCCCACCAACAGTGTAAGAGGGTTCCCTTTTCTCCACACCCTCTCCAGCATTTATTGCTTGTAGACTTTTGGATAGCAGCCATTCTGACTGGTGTGAAATGATACCTCATTGTGGTTTTGATTTGCATTTCTCTAATAATGAGTGATTTCAAAGCTTTTTTAAAGTTACCTTGTGCCTGATTTTCAAGTACAATTTTACAGAAGGCAGTGCCAAAAATATTCTGGTGGAACTTTATATTCAAAATAATATATTTTAAAAAATTCTAAATTTAAATGCATGATTAGGGTCCACTTATCTCAGAATCGCTTCCATAAGTTTCCTTATGTTGAGAATATCCTGCTTCAACCATGTATTCTTATTGTCTTACTAAGATAAGTATTGAGACCATACAACAAATCTTAGTCAAGTGCCTGACAAAGAGCATTAATAGATATTTGTTCTTACCCCTCAAACCTGTTCCCCTGCTCTTTTAGATGTCCTTCCTCAAATTCAAATATAATCAAAGGTCAGATTATGTAATTATGCAGTCTACATATTCTTACCCACTTTAAAGGTGAATATACAAAAAAAAAAAGAAGAAGAAAAGAAAAAGGCAGACCACATGTAATTATAGAACTCTGACCAGTCATACTCTACTAACCAATCCAAAAGCTAAATGATAACTTCTTCAACAACCAGCCCAGGAAACCAAGCTAAACCTTCTTTCAATTTTCCAATAACTGTCAGGATCTCTCAGCTTTCCTACTGCTGTCCCTGTTTCCAATTCAGGACCAGTTAGAGAAATGCAGAGTACTCAATACAATCACATAGAATTCTCCCATTCCTTGTCTGTATGCCTCCAGTTTCCCCATGTCAGTAACTTCTAATTACAGCACATCTAAATTCTTCCATTTCTTCACTATAAAGCTTTCTCATTTGTTACCTATCTGTGAGTGTTTACAAATGCAAATAACAATGGTTGTCTCTCTTGCTATAGTAAGCTCTAAGTGAGTAACCTCTATTTTCATTTGAGTGATCTTCATTTACGTTTACACAATTTACATTTGAACTTATAATTTTAACTTTGAGTATTGTGGTAACTTATTATTTTCCACTCCTTGTTTTAAGCTCCCACAATATCCTATATCTTTACTAACTATATCCTACAGTTTCACCAGCTTCATATTTCAGCACTTAATCCAATCTTGCCAGTCTCTCCTCAAATATTTGCTTGTATTCCTCATTTCTTGAAGGAAAAATACACAATATTTCATATAACTAGCAAATTCCATGTTTAGTGTCATTTAGTTTCCTTTTCACTATTTACATTTATTTTTTTGTGCTTCAGCAACACTAAGCTATTTAAAATTTCATGTTTAAGCCAGTGCCTCTATTCCTTTTCATTTGCTAAAGCTTTTGCTTCAAATGATTTTTCTTGATTTCTTCACCAAGCACATTAACTTATTCTTTCATTCTAAGGTCAAATATTACCTTTGATAAGCTTCCTCAAATCTCATATATAGTTTAGTTATCATCATTATAACAAATCCCATACAGAGTTGTAGTAACTATTTAGATAATTGCTTCTTTTCTAGGTTTCAAGATGAAACAAGAGTTCCTTTTCTTTTACTTTTATATTCCCTGGGTATGACACTTGGTAGGTGTTGTAGAAAATGTTAGTTGAAATAATGCAGATATTGATGGATGCTCAGGAACTTCCCTATGGCCAACTGCTTTTTTAATTGTTTCCAAATGAGTTGAGGTTTTTTTTATATGGGGAACTGCATTATAAATTGTTCCTTTTTAAACATACAAAAATGAAAAGGGACAAAAAAGAAAAACATATAATTTAAGTTTGTATACATTTTGACCATAAATTGCTTAATATCCCAAGAGGTTTCTTCTAAGTACCATGAAAGAGTCCAGAAAAGATGAGTCATATTATTAGATCTTTTAACGTATAACTTCCCATGGATCCCAAATTACCATAAGGAGTGATGTTTGCTTGTTTATTTTTTGGAACAAACCTAACCATAATCCTTTGTTAAAATATTCTATTATATATAGATTTATTCCCAAGTTATTTTCACAGTGGGATACCTTGTACTTTGCTATGCTGAATTTTTTTTTTAAAAGTTAGCACATTATGATAAAGTATCCCAAAACTCTTTGAGCATAAGTGTCACTAAAATTTGCAAAGTGAATGATGAGTAATTTAGAGATTTGATATGAAATAATACAAACCATCTCTTTAAATTTCAAGAAGGCTTTGTTCCCTTAGTAAAAATAGAAAATATATAAATAATTTTAAAAATCTACATGCATATATTCGCTCTTTCAAAACACATACTGGCTTTTCACTCAAAGAAAATTATGTAGAAAAGAAGCTGGACTAGATTGAAGGCTGATTTGTTGAAATCATAAATACCTATAAAATATCCAGGACAATCTATCTGGCAGGAAGAGGACTATTATAGTTTGATGTTTGAGAAAAAAGTTATTAAATAAACATATATGTTTGTTTATGAATATGTATATCCATATACATATAGGTCTGTTCAGGCAAAGAAAGGTAGTCTGAGTTTTCAATGTTGTCACCTAAAGATAGGGTGAAAAAGAAGAGAGTAATGGACCAAATTTGGCAGCACCAACACTTGAGAATAAGCAGTGCCAGCCAAGCTTATAAAATTAAAAAAGAAAAAAGAAAAGAAATGTTCCTGTTGCATCTATTAACAGCCCTGACACAAAGCTTGTTGCAAGAAATATTTAATAAATTTAGCATAACGTGCATTATTTATATAATAAGCATACAATTTAGTAGTAACCAAAACAGTATTAGATTAACAACTAATATATTCAAAGTCAAGAAACAATTTCTGTTTATTAGTTATTTTCCCATTTGCTCACTCAAAACACATTTAATGAGTGGTGGACCTGTCAGACAGATCCTTTCTTCATGAACCTTAAATTAAAGTTGATCATAGGACAATAAAAAAAAGAAAGAATTAATGAAATGAGCAAATTTCAGATAATCACAGGGGCTATGAAGGCAAAACAATGTTAAAATTCACTAGAATAGAATTTCTGGTGTCAAGGCAATAAAAGGTTGGTCAGTTGCTTTAGGTAAGTTGGTTAGACAGGTCTTTCTGGGGAAATTATGTTTGAACTGAGATCTTCATGACAAGGAGCCTCCTTTGTACATTTAGGGGAAAACTATCAAGCTGAAGGAATAGTTAACGTAAAAGTTTTTTGAAGGATGAATTTAGAAATGTCAAAGGCCAAAAGAAGTTTTATGTGACTCAAGCCTAATTAAGAAGAGGAATAGGATTTCCATGTGAGATCAGAGCAGTAACAAAGAGTCAGTTTGTACAGGACCCCATAAGCCATGGTACATATTTGGATTTAATTTAATTTCAACAGAACACTTTGGGAGATATTTGAGCAGAGAAATAAAAAGATTTTTTCACATTATCTTCACTATTATATTATCTTCTTAAAATTAATTAATTTTAATTGAAGGACAATTATTTTACAATATTATGATGGTTTTTGTCACACATCGACCTGAATCAGCCATGGTTATACCAGTGTCTCCTTATCCTGAACACCCCTCTCACTTTCCACCCCACTCTATCTCTCTGTGTTGTCCCAGAGCACTGGCTTTAGGTACCCTGCTTCATGCTTCTAACATGCACCGGTCATCTATTTTACATATGATAATATACATGTTTCAGTGCTTTCTCTCAAATCATCCCACCTTTGCCTTCTCCCACTTACATCTGTGTCTCTTTTGCTGTCCTGTATGTAGGATCATCATTATCATCTTTCTAAATTCTGTACATATCTGTTCAATTCAGTTCAGTTCAGTCACACAGTCGTGACCGACTCTTTGCAACCCCATGAACCGCAGCACCCCAGGCCTCCCTGTCCATCACCACCTCCCAGAGTTTACCCAAACTCATGTCCATTGAGTCGGTGATGCCATCCAACCATCACATCCTCCGTCATCTCGTTCTCCTCCTGACCTCAATCTTTCCCAGCATTAGAGTCTTTTCAAATGAGTCAGCTCTTTGCATCAGGTGGCCATCTAGGTTGCTCCCATGTCCGATTTATTGTAAATAGTGCTGCAATGAACATTAGAGTACATGTGTCTCTTTCAATTCTGGCTTCCTCTGGCTTCCCCATATGCTTAGCAATGAGATTGCTGGGTCATATGGCATAGAAAGATTTGGTTGATCTCTTTTATTATATTTATGTTAGTGATCAAACTGGCTAAAGCTAGATTGAGAACAACAATAGGAGAAGATGAGTGCCTGCCTGAGACTTTCATTCAGGTGATGTGTTGTTCAGAGCAGGGTTGATAGCAGTGAGGGGGGAAAAAAAAGTTAAATCTGCAATGTTTGACATACTTGACTAAATGTTGGAGAAACAAAAATAAAACAGATAACCATATACTTGAAAAATTTATAGGCCATCTAAAATAGCATAAGTGCTGTGATCACTAATGTAATTAGAGGAATGTAATCATAGTTTTAAAATTTTGTGTTTGGGAGCTGGACTGTTAAAAAGCATAAATCCAAGTCCTGGCATTTATTAAAAATGAGAACTCACTAAATAACCTACACTTCTCTGAGACCATTTTCTTATTTCTAAAAAAAACTTATACACAATTTAACTCTTTTAAGATGTCAATTCTTCTCATTTTGACATATAAATAATAAAATACCAATCAAAATCACAAGCTATTTTGTACAAACTGACAAACTTATTCTGAAGATTGTAGGAAAGGCAAAAGACTTTGAGTAAAGAATAGAGCAGTGAGGAAGAAAAAAGTGAGAGGGCTCCCACTGCAGAATTTAAGTTTTGAGACAGAATTATAGTAACCAAGATACTATAGTACTGGTAAAAGAATAGAAACACAGATCGTTGGAACAGAATAGAGAACCCAGAAATAGACATATGCATTTAGTCAAGTTTGACAAGGGACCAAAGATGTTCAATGGGTAATGGATAATCAATTTAGTGCTAGAATAATTGGATGTCAATATGCAAAATCCATGGATAGATAAACCTACACACAAGCCTTCTAATTTTCACAAAAAATACCAAAAATAGATAGTAAACTTAAATATAGGATATACAATTGTATAATATATAGAAGGTAACATGGAAGAAAATTATGGCATTGGAATTGCTGACAGGCTTTTTATATATAAAACATTAGTGTCATAAAAAAATAAGTTGAAATGTATTAAAATTTAAAAATTATCTTCTTAAAAGGACATTATTAAGAAAATGAAATTGGAAGCCACATACTAGGGGAAAATATGTGAAAAACATATTTAATAAATGCCTTCTGTCTAAAATAGACAAAGAACTATTAAAGTTTCACAAAAAAAGTTAACCTAGGCAAAAAAATGTGAACAGATATGTTATCAAAAAAGACACAGTACTTTCAAATAAGTATATAAAAGATGATTAGCATCATCTGTTACTAGGGAATTTTAGATTAAAATACTAAGATAATACCACACATTTATTAAAACAGTAAACATCGTAAAGTTGACCAGTTGTGAATAAAAATACAGAAAAATGGAGACTGTCATTCATTGCTAGTAAGAATGCAAAACATCACTTCTACTTTTGAAGTTTTTATAGCCTTGCCACATGATCCAGCAATCACACTCCTAGGTATTAACCCAGCTGATTTGAAAACTTACATCCACACAAAAAGCTGCAGATGCATGTTTATGGCAGCTTTATTCATAATTAAAAAAAAAAGGCAACAGTAAACAAGACGACATATCCTTGAACAAGTAAATGGATAAACAAACTGGAACATTCCTATAATAAATTTCTATTCATCAAAATAGGAATTATTAAGCAATGAAAAGACAATGAAATTTCTTAAATGCATATTGCTAAGTGAAAGAAGTCAGTCTATAAAAACTGCATACTATATACATGAGTCCAATTATATGATATTCTGGAAAAAGGCAAAGTTACAGTTATGCTATATTAGTTTCTTATGGTTGCCATAGCAAATAGTACAAAATTGGTGACTTAACACAATAGAAATTTATTATTTCATAGTTCTGAAAACGGTAAGTCTGAAATAAACGTTTTGGCAGGGTTATACTCCCTCCAAAGATACTAGGTTCCTTGCGTTTTCCAACGTCTGGAAGCATCTGGACCCAGACATTTCCATGCTGGTAGACACATTACTCCTCTCTCTGCCTCAGGGGTCACATGGGTTTTTCCTCTTCACTGTTTGTCTTCCTGCTGTTTGTTTCTTATAAGTTCATTTGTCATTGAATTAATACTCATCTGAGTCATTCAGGACATTCTCCTAATCTTTAACTTAATTACATTAGTAAAGACCATTTTTGCAAATACTGTTGCATTCAATGCACTACAAATGGTAATGTTGCCACTAGCTTAGGGATGGGTGGAGGATTGGAGAGCTAAAACACAGGTGATCTTTTTAGGATTGTAAAATGACTATATGATACTAAAGTGTGGGTACAAAACATTATGTATTTGTTGAAGATCCATAAAACTTATGCCACAAAGTGCATTCATGCATGCTCAGTTGCTAAACGTGTCCGACTCTTTTCAATTCTGTGAACTGTAGCTCACTAGGCTCCTCTGTCCATGGGATTCTCCAGGCAAAAATGCTGGAGTGGATTGCCATTTCCTCCTCCGGTGATCTTTGTGACACAGGGATCAAACCCCAGGTCTTCTGCATTGACAGGTGGATTGTTTACCACTGAACCACCTGGGATGGAGAAGGAAATGACAACACACTCCAGTATTCTTGCCTGGAGAATCCCAGGGATGGAGGAGCCTGCTTGGCTGCCGTCTATGGGGTTGCACAGAGTCGGACACGACTGAAGTGCTTAGCAGCAGTGGAACCACCTAGGAAGCCTCACAAAGAGTGGATCTTAATGTATGCAAATTATAAATTATTTTGAAGGCCTGAGGATTTCTGGATAGAATGTAAAGTATGATAAATCAATTGAACTATATTACACATTTAGAAAATAATTAAAGGGGTGGGGAAAATAATGTTGACCTAAGTAACTGGAAATGAGTAGAGTTTATAAAGTTAAAGGTATATGAAATCGTTCATAGCACTACACGTTAGTTGATAAAATTATTCTCACTGAAGTTATGGGTTAGCAATTCTGATAGCACTACACACATGCTGGAGTTAAACAATTATGTAATAAGTCGTGGCTTGTGGGAGCCAGGCTTCTCAATTTTGAAGTAGGACATTATATATGAGCAAGGGAAGGAGGTTAAACTGATCCATGTGTTAATAGATTAGAGTTGGGGATGTCTGAAGTCATATTAGCTTAATATAAGTACAGATGGTTGCATACAGAAATACTTTTACATATGACATATGTTAGTTTATATACATGCATTTCCTTGTCATGCCAGTTGAGAGGACATAGAAGCCATAACATTCTAGTAGGATTGGCACACCTGACACTCAGATCTTGATTTCTCAATTTATTCTCCAATAAAATTGACTGCAGTTCATTGAAATAATTGGCCGGTTTTGGGACTGGGTCAGAAAACATAGAAGATGAGCCTGGAGCACCTAGTAGTGCCCCAAAGTAAGAAAAGTGCTTAACAAACAAAAACAAAACAAAATGATGAAGGCAACAACCAAGAGGAAAAAAAAAAAAGAAGGGAATATGTAAAAGTGGGGCCAAGAGTCAACTGAAAAAGCTCTCAATGACCAAATCTGAGACTATGTGAATAATAAAATGCATGAAATTTCATTGGATTATAATTGAAAGTATAAAATAAATATTATAGAGTCCACACTGATATAAATAAATGACTGAATAAATTAATATGTCAGGGAGAATAGGCAAATCTCCAATGCAGAAGAATTTCAAATTAATTTAGATACTCCACTGTCAAGAAAGTGTGACTAGGATATCCATTCTTGACGTAGGTGGTACATAATGACTTCCTTCCAAAGTGCAGTATGCTATTTCCAAAAAGTGCAGTATGGGAAAAAGAGTAACTGTATAGTTGAGAGCTCGGACAAATATCACCTCAGCCAGGTGGTTAAGGTTAATATCAACAGTTATGAGCAATATTGATAGTATGTATCCTTGATATGATGTGATGAAAATGGCACTTTACCTTGGTCGTCTTCCTCCCCTAAACAAATCAGTCTAACCTAATAATGAAAGAAAAGAAGATTTCAATCAAAAGACATTCTATAAACTATCTGAATAGTACTTTTTCCAACTGTTGAGATAATAAAAATCAAGGAAAATCTGGAGAAAAGTCATAGTTAAGAGAAGCCAATAATATATAATGACTAAATTTAATGTGGTATTCTGGATGGGACTCCAACTGAAATATACATCAGATTAATGCTAATAAAGTATTATTAATGCATGGATTTATCTAAGATAATGTATCAGTATAGATTCATTACTTGGAACAAATACATACTTATGTAAGATACTGATAATAGTGGAACCTGGATATAAGTTATATGGGAACTCTGTCTTCACAATTTTTCTTTAAGGCTAAAACTGTTCTAAAAATCTTAAAAGATTTTTTTTTTTTTAGTGTTGTTTAACAACATGGTGGAAATAAATGTAAGAAACCTAAAACATTAACTGTGAAAGAGTATTAGCTCATTATATGAGTGTATATATTATTTTGGGGGTTTCCCTGGTAACTCGGGATTAAAGAATCTGCCTGCAATGCAAGAGACACAGGAGACTCAGGTTCAATCCCTGGGTTGGGAAGATCCCATGGAAGAGGGCAGGGCAACTCACCCCAGTATTCTTGCCTGGAGAATCCTATGGACCGAGGAGCCTGGCAGGCTACAGTCCATAGGGTCACAAAGAGTCAAACAGGACTGAAACAACTGAGCAACACACACATTATTATTTTTACTTTGAATAATTGAAACATCCTCCAGTGCCGGAGTCCAGCTCCAGCAGCCAGGGAATCAGCCTGAAGGGATGAGTGGTGTTGGCGGGGAATGATGCAGCCTCTGACTCAAGGTGCGGGACTGCATGTTTATTTTAAGCATCAGGTTTTCTTCTATACTTTTACCAAAGCATTAGGTCAGAGGTTTGACATCGTCACTTTCCCCTCACCCAGATTTACTGTCTCCATAAATCGTTGTTGTCCTTCAGAGTTCCCTCTTAAGTGTCCTTGTGATTACATTGTAACTCATGTTTGTCTCTGGGCTACATACCATATTCCTCAGTTTATTTCTTATCTTTCCAAATCCTGCTAGCCCCTAGTATCCTAAGCTCATTATCTCCTAAAAAGTCTTCTAGCTATTAGTATCTCTAAAATTCCTAGTCTCTATAAGCTGTAGTAAAATATGCCAACACTACAACATTCCTTAAACTTTTAGCTTCTAACTATTCTTAATTATTCCTAAACCCTAAACTCAGCAAACTTCTTTTGCCATAAACATTTCCCTCACAAGCAGGTCTCAGATAACAATGTTTCCATGGCCTCAAGCTGCGGCCTATGTGTTCATCTTGGAACATTCTTTGTAAAGATCCTTGAACAAATGTCAATAGTTAACTTTATGGATTATTTCCTGGACATAACTGCAGAAGGCTTTGTGCTTTCTCATGCTCCTCGCAAGAACAATAAGCACCTTAACATTCTTTCCAGCCAACTCAACCGAAGGAAGGAAAGGACAAGTCAGAATCACAAGACCTAACTCCTTCATCCTGGGACCGTGCCTGCGGGATGAGGAGAGGGATTGGGGCCATGCCTCCATTTTGTCAGTAATGCCTAACGTGGCTCCCGACGTCTCCCCCTTTCTTATTTTTTAGAGCATATGTGTGAAACTCAGTAGATAAAGCAGAAATACTTCAGTTGAGTATTCTGAAAAGGCACGGGGCTAATAGACAAATCAGAACCAACAGGCATAAGCATATGGCCGCATTAATCATTATTGTAAAAAAGGATCCATGGAAAGATATCCCTCCAGATTTTTAAAAAGGGAATTAGAAAGCCATTGAGAGGAAAAGTCAGACTCCACCTGCTTCATATTTTGAATATCCTGATGTAACTTAGAAATATCAATACTAAAATCTGAGTGATTCCAAACACCTAAAATATGATTCCTCATGCATTCCCAAGAATGCACGGAATCATTTACTTATAGAGGGGTAACGCACATCCATTTAAATTCAGCATGGCACCTTAAAGACAACTTAATTTTTAAATTTGGAATTTCTTTCCCTATAAGCAGGACTGCTTCTTCTAAAGCGTTGACCTTATTTTCTATCTTCCTATCTATAATTTCCTGTGTAGTAAGAGCTACAGAGACATTTTTGGACAGGTGATCGACAGATGAAGCAGTATGCACTTCTTTTGACAGGGCAACAGCAGAAACCGTAACTGAAGCAATTATGGCAATCAAGGCAGTTATTCCCACAATCAGAGCTTCAATGAATCTTTTAGGTCGAGAAATTAAGCCATTAAATTCATACAAAACTTTCAGTGCATAATCATCAAACGATTGTCCCTCTAATTTTACAGGAACCATTAAATATGGTGGTTGCTTTACAATCATCACAGCCTTATAATTACTATAATCATTCCCATCAACACAATTTTATATAAAACAATTCACACATTTAACATTATAAACAGTTTCTCCTTCAAAAACTCCCAAATCATTCCGATTTTTGGCCAACAGAAAGGCATAGGGAGAAGGTACACAGGCCCATACAATATATCTTTGTTCATTTAAAGGTCTGTGTAAAATCACAGGTGCCATAGCAGCCAATGCTCTCCATAATTCAGGTTGCATGGGATCTGTTCCATCGAAACTTACTAAAGGAGGAACCCATCCATTAACATGCCACTTAGTAATTGCTAAAAGATAAGGGATAAATGAATCATTCCATGTGGACCTATAAGATTCTTCAAAAATTAATCTGTTGGCCTGTCCCTTCCAAAGCGCTTCCCTCTGTTTATTTGGCTTCTGTTTGGAGATTCAATCATTGATCCGAAAGATAGAGGCACCCCCTTTCAATCAGAAAATGTTTGGTGGCAACAATGGGAATAGGTAACTTTAGGGCATACATGCATTCTTTCCAACAAGGAAAGCCAGAAATTCTGCTTATGCTTTCCCAGGCCTGTAGTCCTTGTTCATCAGAATCTGGGGGCGGGGAGTGTACAGCTCGGAAAGTCCTTTAAATGCGGGGCTGCCTGTTTTATGGCGTCATATTGTTTTTCTTGTGCCCCCGGCATCAGCAGCTGTAAGGACCAAAAGACTCTCTTGCCATTGTTTCTCGGAGAATCAGTAAGCATGCCTTTCAAGAAAGTGCTAACACATCGGAGCTGATCCTTGTAAGGAGGAAGGTATGACAAAGCAAATAGGTGGATAAACGGACATGCCTGAAAAATTGAAGTGAGCACTGACCACTGTTTTAACATTATTAGGATAGATGGAAGCCCCGGCCAAAAGATGAGTATCATTAACAAAAACACGAATGGGCTCATCCATCCAATCAACAGGCTGGAAAGAAGGTGGATTAGGCAAATAGGCCCAAAGAACTTTTTCTGCGCTGGAGGGTCTCGTCTGAGAAGCCAACACAAGCAAGCATAGCCACAAACATTACCATAGGAGTGGCCTCATATCTCCCCCTTTCTATTAATTCTTCAGTCTGCTGAGAGAGGTGTTTCAGCTGGCCCCATGTTGGCACCGTGCTGGAGGTAGTTGCTTGAGTACCATGACGGCGACGAGGTGGAGCAGAATACAGCTGGACTCGATCAGCATGTCTCTGCTAAAGCGCCAGGTGCCTGAAACGATGTACTAGCAGTGAAGGCTCAGGTGAAGGGTCACTTGCCCTTCGGCTTCTCCTTGGCTCCCTCAGGTCCGGACTCAATGAGCTTCTGATCTCCCCATTTTCCCTCTGTCCCGGACTCCAGGGATCTCAGTGACTTCAGGAGTCTTCATGATCTTGGAGATCTCATGGGGCTGGACATGTCAAATCAGTCTGTCAGGAATCCAAACAGGAGAATTAGAATCCTGCTGAAACACACAAGCATACCCTCTCCATCAAGTTAACAGCACATCTGGCCCTTTCCACTCTTCAGTAATGAGGTCTTTCCACTTGACCAGGGGCCGAGTCGTAGCCCCTTCAGGAATCCAATGTCTCATCATTGTAGTCTGCCCCTGTGTGTCCACGTTTAAATGATTAATTACAAACAAAGCATGGTGTAGAACATGATGTGGAGAGGAATACTTAAATTTTACCTGTCTTAATTTAGCTATCTGATTTTTTTAAAGTCTGGTGCGCCCTTTCCACTATGGCTTGGCCTTGGGGATTATAAGGTATTCCTGTTGAATGCAGTATAGAAAATTGTTGACAAAATCTCTTAAAGGCAGCAGAAGTATAAGCTGGGGCATTCATATTGAACACTGTTTGCATGGATTGGAATGGAGCTGCATTTACATTGATTCCACTGCTATGTAAATGTTTACTTGTCCAGCCTGGAACACTTGAGGCTGAGAAGCAGCAGGAAGAGATGATGTTGCTGTAGTCTGATCTGTATTTAAAGAGATCATTGCCTGAATCTGGCCAATTGGTTCCTTTTATGGTTGTTGCTCAGTAGCATGGGAATGTTGGTACAAGGGTTGAGATGCTGTATATCCCTCACTTGTGGATGAAACCAAAGGAACCTGTGTAGCTTTTGGCTGTACAGAAACTTGATTAAGTTGAGCACGTCTAGATTCAGAATGAACTGGAGGGCAAACCAGCTGGGGTATGTCCATATTCTGTGCTGGATTCATCGGCTGTGCAGATACAATGGCAGGATCAAGTGTCTGGTTTTCAAAATCCAGCATTGAATCCTGTATGAAATTATAGGGCCCCTGAATTTGTGCCATAAGGTCCTATACTCACTGTCTTCTCATGAAGGGATCGGCTTGAGCCACTGGGGTCAAAGAGTGAGGTTCTGGTACTGAAGGAGATGCATCCTGAGGTTGCTGCTGGAGTGGATTTACCACCTCAACTGTCCAATCGTCTACCTGCTCCTTTTCACCACTGCTGAACTGTGTTTCTGCCATAAATTGTCTATTTACATACTCTGTTGATTCAACCTCATTTTGTTCAGTGTATTCTTCCCCTGGCTCAGGTTCAGCTTCAGCTACCTGGTCTTCAACTGTAGGTGCTGAGGCTGCCTCCTCTTCCTCACATAGACCTTTCTGTTGGTTGTGGGTACTGTCAAAGTAGTTTGCCTGGAAAACACGCTCAAAAATTTCCTTTAGAGCTTTATAAGTTGTTCCACATACAGGTTTTTCCTTTCCTTCCAGCAAGTCCCACAGGTGAATGGAGGCATGTTCATACTGCTCATTCAACCTCAAGCTCATGTCTCGTTCAGGGTCTGCTAACTTGTAGAACTCATCCAACAACGACAATTCTTCTTCAGACAATATACTGACACTCCAGAATATAATAGCATTTAACATTTCACAAGTGTCTGAATCTCCCACTTTGGCTGATATTATCTTTACCCTTCTTGCTGTTGTCTTTTGAAATCCAACTTATTTTTTTAAGGTCTAACAAAAAGCTATAAAGGCTTTTGCACTCACCTCCCAGAATAATGCTGTCTTTCTTTCCTCTGCATTTATTAGGACAGTCATGTTATAAGAACACATTGCACTTAAGATGTGCATTTTTCTGTCCTTGAGGAAATGTGAGTTTCTGAGACACTGTGAGATTCTCAGAATCAGCTTAACACAGTGATTAGAAAATGGATACTCAATCAAGAGGACCTGGAATTGAATCATTAGCTACTCCATTCTCCAGTTGCATGAACTTGGGCGTTATTTAACCCTTCTGTGTCTCAGGTTTCTTATATATAAAATGGGTCTACCTACAATGATATTGTGATGAGTAAATGAGTTAATATGTATGACAGTTAACAAAAATCTTGGTATATGGAATGAACTTTATAGAATATCTCTATTATTACTATTAATGATATTGCTGTTTATCACCTGGCTTAAATAAGCAATGGCTTATTAGACAGCTGTTGCTTTTCTATTCAAGTTTAATAAATGCCATCGAGTAAAATGTAGCCAATTTATTGCTCTTTGTAAAAATATGATATAACTTTATGGAATAAGTTTAGGGAATCAGAAACTGCAAATCATCTCAACTCTACTGAAAGCTGAACGACTGCAGTAAAGAATTCATCTTTCATTATAATTGAATAGAGAATGGTAGATTCTAGTATATAAACTAGACACATCTCTAGTGTTTAAAGAATATTGTTGGAAATTTGAAAAATGTCTTTTACACAAAGGGAAATCAGTTGCCTTAGTAAGGCAAAATGTTACTTAGACATTCTATAAACTTTAATATGTTAAACTTTTTTGTATCTCAAACTCATGATGTTATTTCCATAAGAATACCTGACACACATTTAAATTTCTGGTCCAAGGGCCTATGAAATTCATAAATGTAAATAATATTTGTGAAGCATTAGAATTAAAAGTATATAGAAGTGCTCATTTTCTATTTTAAGCATATAATGGAGATTATCATAATAAAGTATGTTTGCATTTCCTAAAAATCTTAGAAATAGTATTTCAAATGTATTTTAAGATTTAAAAATAAGTAATTTGCCTTATCTTTTAATAATTTACCTTAGAAAGACCAACATGTATATGACAGCTAACATAGGTAAATATATCATATGAAAGACTTTTATCCCAATGAAATAAATCCCTATAATACAGGAAATCAGATAACTATGATAAGTATTTTTATATAATATATATGTGCATACACATTTTATATATGATATAGAATATTAGACAAATAGACAGCAATGACTGGCAGTGGATACAGAGAAGAGAATAGCTCTTAACTGACATTGAGAGACTCAATTTTCATGCTCATGCTGCTGCTGCTGCTGCTGCTAAGTCGCTTCAGTCGTGTCCGACTCTGTGCGACCCCATAGACGGCAGCCCACCGGGCTCCCCCGTCCCTGGAATTCTCCAGGCAAGAACACTGGAGTGGGTTGCCATTTCTTTCTCCAATGCATGAAAGGGAAAAGCGAAAGTGAAGTCGCTCAGTCATGTCCAACTCTTAGCGACCCCATGGACTGCAGCCCACCAGACTCCTCCATCCATGGGACCCTCCAGGCAAGAGTACTGGAGTGGGTTGCCATTGCCTTCATGCTCATAGTTAGTGTTATCTCTTCTCTCATAATTACCAAGCTAGGATTACTCCTAATAGTAGTAACACACTCACACACACAGACAAAAACATGCATGCACACACAGACGTATATAGAGAAAAACAGATTCATTTTTATAACCTCTTTCTTCCACAGAGCAAAAAAAGATGCTTTCATGTGAAATTATTTTTTTCATTTATTAACATGTCTTCTTCTAGGTATTTCATACAAATGAGAATATCTCTACAAGAAAATTATGAGAATTACTAGAACTATTGTATGTGATTATCCTTTGAAAATGAAGTTATTGTTATAGATTGATTTTGTTAAAGATTAAGAGAAATAAATAGCTTTCAACATGGATATATTTCTTGTGTTTTGATGATCATAACCACATTGGAAAAAAAAAAATGAGAGCCATGAGTCCTCTCTCTGGGTATTTGAGCACAGATACATTCACTTTCACACACACACACACACACACACACACACACGCACGCACAATTCATGTAAATATCCAACATGTCTATGAATCACCTAAAGCTGTGCATGTGTGCATGTTCAGTCGTGTCCGACTCTTTGTGATCTCATGGGCTGTAGCCTGCCAGGCTCCTCTGTCCATGGGATTTCCCAGGCAAGAATACTGGAGTGGGTCGCCATTCCCTCTTCCAGAGGACCTTCCCCATACAGGGATTGAACCCATATCTCCTGTGTCTCTTGCATTGGCAGGGAGATTCTTAACCACTGAGCCACCTAGGAAGCCCTTCACCTAAAGCTGTATAGCCACTCAAAGACCCCAGATAAGAACTTTTGTTCTAAAATATTTCAACTACATAAAACTTCTAGGGCAGTGGAATATCAATGATAAGCAATATGAATGTTGATTAGTGAAATACTAATAATAAACAAGTGATCATCCTGGATTCAATAACCCCCAGGATGGACTTGGGAATTAAATTTCTATTCAAAAGACAATATTCAAATGCAAGGTTTTATTGTGGGATCACATCCTGATTCAGTTTAACCTGCAAATTGACTAGCATTTTTGTAAATTTTGTGGGGAATACTATGCTCCTCTTGATTGCTCTTTTCTTGGATATTAAAAAATCCACACTTTCAGTTAGCTTCAACATCTTCAGAAACACAAGCAGCAGGATCTTCACAAATTACTTGTCTTTTTGAAAATACAGTCTTTCAATCAATAATTATTTCACATGGGTGAATATGCTGCCATTTTGCTTCATTAACATTTTTTTCCTCTGAAGTCATAAGTTGTAGACTGAAATTTCTCATGTTGATTCTTGCAATGTGTAACATTCAATTCAGTAGAAATCACTTAAAGATATACAAAGTCTTTTAGAGCATTTTACCCTCTGATTAGATTTGTATATATTCACATTCTGATCGTCCCAAATGAAATTAGCTTTTTCTGCCAAATGCATTTTGACAGTTTTCTGACAGAAACTGCAGCAGTTACAGATTATTACCAATAAATTTGTTTACACCATATTGTAATCCTATGCTACATGAAGAATGAATACTATTTATTCATGCAATGCAAGAAATACTCTAAGGAATTTCTGTGAAAGAGAATCGGGTCATTATTTGTTGAAATGAACAAGTCATTAAGAAGTACAACACATCTCTTAATCAATGAAAAATTATTTCTTTCTAATTTTGCCTTCATAACTTCAAGATATTTTCTATCAAAGCAAAAGCCAAGCATGAATTAATCAGTTCTTACAAGTCCACATTAATGGTAAAAAGTTATTCTAACATTTCAGAAACTGTATACTGATCTTTAAAAGGTTCTATAAGAATACATAACATTTAAATTAAATAATGAAACATCATGTTAAGCCCATGGGCATCTTCTTCATTTTTTATTTGATATAGATATTTCTGATAAACAATCAGTTAAAGCTGAGCAAACACTTTTAGTTAAGTTTGCTGATTATCTATCTTTTTAGTAGGAAAAACAATTGCTTAGGATTAAAAAGTAGTGTTCTTATAATAACTAAATAATAGATACTTATCTCTGTCTCAAAAAAACTACATACTTAAACAGTGAGAACCAAATATGGTACCCATATAAGGAGACATGATGAAAGGTTGAAGGGCAAATGGCCAGTAAACTTATTAAAACATTCAAACTCATCAGGAACCAGCATTAACATAAATTATTCCAACAGACAAATGCCCCTTTAACCTAAAAAATTGGAAAACAAAAATAAAAGACTAAATAATAGGTTACTGAGCTGCCCAGGGGCTCAGCGGTAAAGATCCACCTGACAATGTGGGAGATGTGGGTTTGATCCCTGAGTCAGGAAAATAATCTGGAGAAGTATCCTTGCCTGCAAAGTCCCATGTACAGAGGAGCCTGGCAAGCTGCAGTCCATGGAGTCACAAAAGAATCAGACATGACTGAGTCACTAAAAAACAACGATAAGTTACTACTACCTACCTATCTAGATATCTACTGAATTTTTGCTCTGTCTTTCCAGAAGATTTGAGAAAACCCAAAAAACTACAAACTTATTGAACAGTAAAAACACATATGTACCATGACATACACAGAGAGACTGAAGAATATATAGGTAAAATAAGTATTACCAGTTAAATAGAGAAACTAGATTTAAAATGCAACTTTTCTATATGAATATAATTATAAATATAATTTGTTAGTGAACCCTTTTGCTATAAAAATAGCTCCTGTTTCAGTGATTTATATGATCATCTCTTGAAAAGAGACTAATTTTAACTTGGAACAGTCTCACTTAGAGGTAAAGAAGTTAATAAGATAGAAAAGAAACAATAACAGAGAGCAAAAATTAGGCTGAAAGCTTTTTTTTTCTTCCAAATCCTTAATAAATTCATGAATGCCTAGGAAACCTAATGAACTTAAGAGAAAGAATTCATGTGAAAGTGAGAGAAAGAGCAAACGAGAGGGAAGAGGAGAGTAAAAGTGACAGAGAAGGAGACAGAATGACAGAAACAGCAACAGAGATGGAGAGACAAAGCACAAAAGAGAAACAGAAGGCACAGCTGACCAATGTCAGGATTAAATAAAGAAGAAAACAAAAAAAGATGGGAGGATTTTATGTCAAATTTAAAAATAAATAAGTATATATCTGGGAACATTTTTGACTAATATAGCTAAGCAAATATATGTTAAATAATGTACCTTAGCAAAATAGGAAGAAAAAAAAAGATATAGCTTACAAAAATTGACACTACAGGAATTAGAAAATTGTTTTCTTTTTTAATTAACTAACGTCCATACTTATTCATATTTTCTTAGTTCTCCCCTAATGTCTTTTGTCTGTGTCAAGGCCCCATCCTAGATACCACATTATATTTAATTGTCATGTCTTGTCAGGCTCTTCTCAGCTGTGACAGTTTCTTAGACTTTTCTTATTTTCAGTGGCCTTCCTGGTTTTGTAGAAAATCCTTCAAATGACACTTGTCTGATTTTTTTCTCATGATTTTTAAAAATTGATTGGAGTATAATTATTTTACAATGTGGTGTTAGTTTCTGCTTTACAACAATGTGACTCAGCTATACACCTACCTATATCCCCTCCCTTTTGATCTCACCCTCCTAGTTCATCACAGAACACTGAGCTGAGCTTCTTGTGCTATACAGCAGCTACAAATTAGCTATAAATTTCACACATATTAGAATATATATGTCAATGCTGCTCTTAATGTGTTCGATTCTCTCCTTCCCTCACTGTGTCCAGAAGTCCACTCTCTACATCTATGTCACTATAAATAGGCTCATCAGTACCATTTTTCTAGATTATATGTGTGTGTGTGTGCTAATATAACAGTTGTTTTTGTTTTTTTCTTTTTTCTCTCTCTCTTTCTGACTTACTTCACTCTGTATGACAGACTCCAGGTTCCTCCACATCACTACAAAGGATCCAACTTCATACTTTTTATCGCTGAGTAATGTTACATTGTATATATGTACCACATTTTTATCCATTAATCTTTTGATGATCATCTAGGTTGCTTCCATGTCCTGGAAACAACTAGGGCTGCAATAGTGCTGCAATGAACATCAGAGTGCATGCATCTTTTTAAATTATGGTTTTCTCTGGGTATATCCCAGATTGCTGGGTCATATGGTAGTTTTATTTTTAGTTTTTTAAGGAACCCACATACTGTTCTCCATAGTGGTTGTATCAACTTACATTCCACCAACAGTGCCTGAGGATTCAATTTTCTCCACATTCTCTCCAGCATTTACTGTTTGTAGAGTTTTTTATGATGGTCATTCTGACTGATGTGAGGTGATACGTCATTGTAGTCTTTATGTGCACTTCTCTAATAATGACTGATGCTGGACATCTTTTTCACGTGTTTGTTGGCCATCTGTACATCCTCTTTGGAGGAATGTCTATTTAGGTCTTCTGACCATTTTTTGATTCAGTTATTTATTTTTCTGATATTGAGCTGCATGAGCTGCTTTTATATATTGAAGATTAATCTCCTGTTGGTTGATTTGTCTGAGAATATTTTCTGCCATTCTGAAGATTGTCTTTTCATCTTGTCTATGGTTTCAGATGCTGTGCAAATGCTTTTAAGTTTAATCAGGTCCCATTTGTGTTTTTGTTTTATTTTCTAGGAGGCAGATCAAAAGATATCTGGGTATGATTTATGTCAGAGTTTTCTACCTGTATTTTCCTCTAACAGTTTTATAGTATCCAGCCTTACATTTGTCTTTAATCCATTTTGAGTTTATTTTTGCACATAGTCTTAGGAAGTGATATAATTTCATTCTTTTACATGTAGATCTCCAGTTTTCCCAACACCATTTATTGAAGAGACTGTCTTTTCTCCATTATATATTCTTTCCTCATTTTTCATAGATTAGGTGACCATAGGTGCATGGGTTTATCTCTGGATTTTCTGCCCTTTTCTTTTTTTTTTTTTTTTTATAAATTTATTTATTTTAGTTGGGGACTAATTACTTTACAATATTGTAATAGTTTTTGCCATACATTGACATGAATCAGCCATGGGTTTACATGTGTTCCTCTTCCTGGACCCCCCACCCACCTCCCTCCCCATCCCATCCCTCTGGATCATCCCATTGCCCCGGCCCTGAGCCCTTGTCACATGCATCGAACATGGAATGGTGTTCTGTTTCACATATGATAATATACATGTTTCAATGCTATTCTCCCAGAATGTCCCACCCTCACCTTCTCCCTCAGAGTCCATAAAATTGTTCTATGCATCTGTGTCTCTTATTCTGTCTCGCATATAGGGTTCATTTTGCCATTCTTATATTCTGAAGATTATAGAAAAATTGTGTGGTTAATTATAAAATTAGCCATCAAAATAGGTAAACTATTGGAGAAGTGGGAGTGAGTACAAGGAACATTCCTTTAAACAAAAATGTGCATTACACATTTTATCAACTTCATTATTAATAATATGCTCTGCATTGAGCATCAGTTAGCATAGAGACTTTGAGGCACAGTGAATCTTTAGAACTAAGTGCAAAGTGAAGGAGATATAGCCTGAATAAGCTGAAGAGCCTTTGTTGGCATGGGGATTCACAATGAGCTGGCTACTTGGGGAGTGACTCAGGAAAAGTGTTGGAGAATTCTTCTAAATAAGATATATATTCCCTCCAAAATCAATCAAGAGGCCTCTTTCTTTTCTTTTTTCCTTAGTAATAAAGTGCATAAGGTTGTAGCATCTTAACTTATACCTTTAGAAGATCCTGGCATGTTTCAGATCTTTTGGCCAAAAAAGAGGATGGATAATCTGGAAGTGAGTGCTAACACTTTATTGCTAAGTTTGTGTTTAAAGCAATTATATTGTGCTGTTTTATCTTACTGTGATAGATATAAAAGTGTTTATCAGGTCAATAGTTGCATGTTAACTAAATATATTTGTTCCTATTATAAGAGCATATCTAGAAGAACAGCTGCATTGGACTGATGACAGGATTAAACTTAAGATATTTCACTGTGTTCCTCCAAGAGGAATTTATCTTTTGTGTCAGCCAAGATAAAGTCTTAAATGGGAATATAATAAGAATCACCATTGTTAAGTCTTTAAAGTTTTAATGTTGACTCTAGCATCCCCACAATTACCTCCGGATTTGGTTTTGCTTTTTAATTTAATAGTCTTTTTCACTTGTAACAGGCCTTGCTTGGTGTATCAGTGAGCCATTGAGATGGTTCTACAAAGTCCTAAGCATGAATGTTCTGACTACATATACTATTTTAATAATCCTATTGTGAGAAAAATTCAGATCTTACATCATCTGATTCTTTGATCTTTCTAATGAATCTACAGTGATGATGCTCTGATTTCTCAATAATTGATATTAGCAAAAGACAGTGTCTAATAAGTTTTCCTTCCCATCTGCACAGCTACCCAGTTGAGTTGCCATAGGTCTCTTTAGGGATAGTTAAGTGGTAGTCACAGTATACAACTGTCATGCTACTGCATTCTGTCTTCTGATGGAGTTCTGGGTTTTTCTTCATTTAAAGAGTATTGTTTGTGATCTGATTAGATATACTCATGAACCTCCAAGCAAAGATTAACATGAAAATAAATATTTGTACATATACCATTTTAAAGAGTTAGAGCCAAACTAAAGAAAATATCTGGAAAGTAACCAGCATAAAATTCTACATTATATAAAGAGGAAATATGTGCTTCAAATTACTGTTGGTTTTCAACAGAAAAAAATATGTCAATGCCAAGCATAGTAGAATATCATCTTTATAGTACTGAATAAAATCTTACTAAATGAAGCTATCACCCTAGAATGCTATATTCAGCAAAAGCAAATCATAAGAATAAAGACAGAAGAAGATATCTAAGATAAAAATAAAAAAACTTAGAGAATTGTTTTGATATCAAATTCTCAATGTGAAAAGAAAGAAAGAAAATAAATTCTTTAAGATCATCATGATATATTACAAACTAGAAATTTATGTCTTAAAAAAAAGTTCATGGAAAGTGTTAAACATTTAGGTGAATATAAATACTCATTGTTTCTTCTTTCTTTAAAATTTATAAGAGAACAAGATGGCAGAGGAGTAGGTGGATGTGGTATACATCTCTCTCCCTGGATACATCAGGAATACACCTTCAGACAAAGAAGTGCATGCAGAACACTAGCTGAGAGCAGACAGGAGTATATAAAAGAATATATAGAACCACACAAAACTCAGTAGAACGAAGGAACTAGGGGGAAAAACAAGAATGTTAGTAGGCCTGGACCCACCCTCGGTGGATGGTGGAACTGAAGCAGGTATCCAGTCCCCACATCAGGGCAATTGTCTGAGTCAGAGGAGAAACATATAAGGGTGAGCATGAAACAGCTGATCTGTGACAGCTTAAATGGAATAAGAATCAGATAGTACGCAGCCATATGTACCCTGGACAGGGACAGAAGTGGGCTAGAAGGTGCAGCAGATGGGAACTGGAATGTAGGGATTGTGATGCAATTCCAGGAAGAAGGTTGCTGTTGACTGGACAGACAGACCAAGGGGATGCGAGGGAGGAGACTGTGGTGGGAAATGCCTGTGGAGGAAAGTCAGATAGCCATGGAAGCCAGGAAATCCTACTGAGTCACATGTAAGGGGTAGAACCATAACCATGGTCTCTCCCCACATGCCAGCATTGGCAGCTGAACAATTGACAGCCTGGCCCATCAAGAACCTGACTCATTGAATTACAGAGTAGGACCCCACCCAAGGTGTCACTTTAAGTGCTTGATGCACAGATCTACAGAGTAGGATCTGAGCCAGGGGGCATCCCTCTATGTGCCTGATACACCAAAGAACAGAGAAGGACCCCAGGAAAGGGAGCCTTCTAAGTGCCTGAATAGGTGGAGCTACAGAGAAAGAGTAACCAAAAAGGTCTTCTGATTGCCAGCTACTAGAGTCTTGAAAAAAGATTCTGATAGGGCCATAACTCCTGTGGCTGAGGCAGTCCATGTCCCCGAACACTTGGCCCCACCAGGTACCCATGACCAAAGCAGCTGCACCACCTTCACGCTGAACTCTCACTGAGGCAGAGCTGCCACAGTCAAAAAAAGACATGTCTATGCACATGGGCTTGCTTCACTCGTGTCCAACTCTTTGTGTCTCTGTAGACTGTGGCCTGCCATGCTTCTCTGTCAGGGGGTTTCTCCAGTCAAGAATACTGGAGCATATTGGTCAATACTGGTTGCCATACTCTTCTAGAGCACAATACGTTCTTCTGCCTTAGCCGCCAATTCCCCTGAGTACCTGGTGCTGCCAGAACCCCTGCAACCCAAGCAGCTGTACCACTTCTGCACATGGCCCTCACTGCAGCAGAGCCAAGTCCTCCAGGGTAGCCTCAGGAACAAACCCCAGTTGACGATTCACATGCAGAGGTGGAAATAAAACCACAATTGAAACACAGGGGCAGTGTGGTTAAGGAAGAAGATCCAAAACTTCCCACCAGCTGTACAAGCTGCAGATTAAGTCCACACAATCAACTAGGCAGACTGTGTCCATGGAATATGTAAAAGGACATTGAGAACTCTCACAAAAGAAAACTTGCTAGTTCTGATAGCTATGAACATTGGAGGCAAGAACACACAGGAGTAGGACCAAATTAGAATCTGAGCTGCCCCCACAGCAGGTCGAGAGATGAACACAGTGTGGAGGGCATCCTAGGGATGTGAGGTGGACTGTGATTCTCAGCGAGGGAAAGGACCCTGACAGCAGTGACAAAATTACAAAAAATAAAATAAAATAAAATAATAATAATAATAAATAAAAATAAAACTTTACTACTCTTATGCTTTGACTTGTTCTGTAGTTTCTTTTTTTTCTTTCCCTGTCCCCCCTCAGTTGTAGTTGTCTATTTCATTGGCATTATGAAATCTAATTAAGTTTTTGAGTTTCTTTCTTTTTTTTTTTCTTTTTAATCACACTTTTTACTTTTGTTGTAAACCTCTGCCTTTGTGTTGGCCTTTGGCAGTTCTGTGGAGTTTTCCTTTTTTTTTTTTTAGCTCTTTCCTCTTCTTCTTTTTTTTTTTCTGTTCTCTTTGTCTTTAATTTTTAATTTTAATTCTTAATTTTTTAAAATCTATTATTATTTTTTCTACATTTATTAATTTGTTTGCTTTTCCTATTGTCTTTCCCCTTGCTGTTAATCTTTAATATATATATAAATTTTCTTTATATATCTATATTTAACTTTGCATATATTTTCTTTCTTCCTTTCCTTTCCTCTCAACATATTTTTTAATTTTGTTTTCATTGTTTTATTTCCCACTTGGAATTTTCTTTAGTTTTGTTTTCTAGTTTGTGCTTTAGTTAGTTTTGTTCTTAATTGGTAGATATAATTTTTGGTTTCCTTTGTCTGCCGGGTCAGTCTATTGTACTTTATTTTTTTTAAACTGTTTTGATTTTGCTTACAGAAGTATATGTGTATATTCCATTATTTTAATTACTATTTGCCTGATTTTATAACTGCCATTTGCCTGGGACTCATCTTTGGTTTCTTTTTTTGGGGGGGTGTATGTGTTTTCATCTCACTTAATGCCATAACAAACCACTTGTGGAATCTTCGTTACTGACCTGAGATCAAGCCCTGAGGCTTTGGAGTGGAAGGACTGATTCTAAGATTCTAAACTATAAGAGAACTAATCCTGGGGAGTATCAAATAGTGAGAACTTCCACAAAGTGACAGCTTATGGTGATAGTTAATGGTGTCAGATTCTTGATCTCTGAAGATTTACCTTTTGGACCATGCTTGATCCCTCAAGAGCTTTTGTGTAGTAGAATTTTATTTAAGTTAAAAGGGACAGTGAAAGCTTCTGATACAGACTTCAGAAGAGGGATGGAGAGTGCCCCTCTTGCTAGTGTTATCAAGGGAGTTACATACTTTTTTAAAAAATTGGTTATTACAATAAATCCAAAGAATGCCTCAAGGTTGTAAAGATCTTAATAGACCCACTCTCATAATGTACATTTTAAGATAACAGGATTAGCCACAAGATTTTCAGGAAGGAGAAACTGTCCTCAAGCACTATACATTATATAATCCTTAGTACAGAGTTTAAACTGTGTTGTTTGTTGTGTAGTCATCAGTTCTGGGCTTAAGGAAAAAAAAAACCACATATGTGACTAAGACTAAAGAATGTAGAGAAGAAAAAAAAAAAAAAGAAAAGATGTTTGTCCTCTCCTCCTCCTTGAGAATTCCAGACCCCAATCTCTACTTTGAGAACCCCAGACCCCTCTCTCTTTAGGGATCTCAGACTACTTATCAACCTGCCTATAAATTGACTCTCTCAAAAGGAAACCACTTGAATACAAGACCCTGCATCACCCAACCACCATTAGCACCCTGTGCTTCATCCAGACAACAAACAAAACAAATATAAAAATCCAATCATCAGCAGACAGGATTACCACCTCACTCAGCCTTGTCCATCAAATGAAAATCAATAAATAAAAACAGAGAAAACTCAGCAAAAATCTCACCCTATACAAAGCTTACACAAACCACTGCACCAACCTGAGGGGGCAGAAACCAAGAGGAAGAAAAAATTTAATCTTGAAGCCTTGGAAAAGGAGACCTCAAACACAATAAGCTTTAAAAAAAAATAGAGTAAAGGTAGAGAAATACTGCCAAATGAAGGAACAAACTGGAAACACACATGTCCAGACAAATGAATAAATAAGTAAACTACCTGAAAAAGATTCAGAATAAGGATAGCAAACATTATCCAAAACCTTAAAAACAGAATGGAGAAAATGAAAGACACAATTAACAAAGACTTACAGGAATTAAAGAACAAACATACAGAGACAAACAACACAATTACTAAAACTAACAATACTCTAGAAGGAATCAATAGTAGAATATCTGAAGCAGAAGAAAGAATCAGTGAACTGGATGATAAAATGGTGGAAATAACTTCTGAAAAGCAGAATAAAGTAAAAAGAATGAAAAGAACTGAGTATAGTCCCAGAGACCTCTGGGACAATATCAAATGCACCAACATTTGAATTATAGGGGGTCCCAGAAGAAAAAGAGAAAAATAAAGGGTATGAGAAAATTTTTGAAGAGATTATAGTTGAAAATTTTCCCAACATGGAAAAGGAAATAGTCAATCAAGTCCAAGAAGTGCAAAGTGTCCCATATAGGATAAACCCAAGAAGAAACATACCAAGACACATACTAATCAAACTAACAAAGATTAAACACAAAGAAAGAATATTAAAAGCAGGAAGAGAGAAACAACAAGTAACATACAAAGGAAACCCCATAGGTTTAACAGCTGATGTTTCAGCAGAAACTTTTCAGGCCAGAAGGGAATGACAGGATATATTTAAAGTATTGAAATGGAAAAATCTACAGTCAAGATTAGTCTACTTGGCAAGTATCTCATTCAAAACTGATGGAGAAATCAAAAGTTTTTCAGATAAGCAAAAGTTAACAGAATTCAGTACCATCAAACCAGCTTTACAACAAATGTTAAAGGGACTTACATTGTCAAGAAATACAATAAAAAGATCTACAAAATCAAACCACAATTAAGAAAATGGTAATTGGAATATATATATATATATAATTATTTTAAATGTAAATAGATTAAATGTTCCAACCAAAAGACACAGACTGGCTGAATGAATACAAAAACAAGACCCATGTACATGCTCTCTACAAGAAACACTTCAGACCTAAAGACATTTATGCACTGAATGTGAGAAGAAGGGAAAATGTATTCCATGTAAATGGAAAGCAAGGAAAATGTGGAGTAGCCATTCTCATATCAGGCAAAATAGACCTGAAAAGAATGAATATTACAAGCGTTAAGGAAGAACACTACTTAATGATCAAGGATCAATCCAGGAAGAAGACATAACAATTGTAAATATCTATGCACCCAACATAGGAGCACCTTAATACATGAGACAAACACTAACAGGCATAAAAGGAGAAATTGACAGTAACATAATAATAGGAGGAACTTTTAACACCCCACTTACTCCAATAGACAGATCATCAAAACAGAAAATTAATAAGGAAACACAAATATCAAATAATACATTAGATGAGATGGATCTCATTGATATCTTCATGATATTCCATCCAAATGCAGAAGAGTACACCTTCTTCTCAAGTGCCCATGGAACATTCTCCAGGATAGACCACATCTTGAGTCACAAATCAAGCCTCAGTAAATTTAAGAAAGTTGAAATTGTATCAAGTATCTTTTCTGACCACAACATTATGAAACTAGATAACAATTACAAGAAAAAAAAAACTGCAAAAAACAGACACATGGAGACTAAACAATGCATTTTTAAATAACCAAAATGCTACTGAAGAAATCAAAAGGAAAATTAAAAAAAAAATCTAGAAACAAATGACAATGGAAATACAACAACTCAAAAGTTATAGGATGCAGCAAAAGCAGTTCTAAGAGGGAAGTTCATAACATTAAAGTCCTACCTCAAGAAACAAGAAGAATATCCAATAGACAACTTAACCTTACACCTAAAACAACTGGAAAAAGAAGAACAAAAACTCCTCAAAATCAGCAGAAGGAAAGAAATCATAAAGATCTGAGGAGAAATAAGAGAAAAAGAAATGGAAGAAACAGCAGTAAAGATTAATAAAACTAAAAGCTGGTTCTTTGAGAAGATAAAAAAAAATTGACAAACCTTTAGCCAGACTCATCAAGAAAAAAAGAAAGAAGAATCAAATCAACAAAATTAGAAACGGAAAAGGAGAGGTTACAACTGACAATGAGAAATACAAAGGATTATAAGAGACTGTTATGAACAGCTATATGGCAATGAAATGGATAATCTGGATGAAATGGATAGATTCTTAGAAAAGTTCAATACTCCAAGACTGAAGCAGGAAGAAGTAGATATTATAAACAACACAATTATAAGCACTGAAATTGAAGCTGTGATCAAAAATCTCCCCAAAAATGAAAACCAAGAACCAGATGGCTTCACAGGAGAAATCCATCAAACATTTATAGATGAGCTAATGCCTATCTTTCTAAAACATTTTCAAAAAATTGCAGAAGAAAGAATGCTTCTAAACTCATTCTATGATTCAATCATCACCCTAACACCAAAACCAGACAAAGAGAACACGCAAAAAAGAAAACTACACGCCACTATCACTGATGAACATAGATCCAAAAATCCTCAACAAAATTTTAGCAAACAGATTTCAAGAACACATTAATTTCAAGAAAGAAAAAAGAAAAAAAAGAACACATTAAAAAGCTCATACACCATGATCAAGTTGGGTTTATTCCAGGGATGCAAGGAGTATTCAATATATGCAAATCAAACAATGTGATACACCATATTAACAAATTGAATGATAAAAACCATATGATAATCTAAATAGATGCAGAAAAAGCCTTTGACAAATTTCAACATCGATTTATGATTAAAATGCTTCAAACAATGGCCATAGAAGGAACTCTACCTCAACATAGTAAAGGCCGTATATGATAAGCCTACAGGAAGCATTATCTTCAATGGTGAAAAATTGAAAGCATTCCCCCTAAGATCAGGAACAAGACAAGGGTGTCCACTTTCACGACTATTATTCAAAATAGTTTTGGAAGCCCTAGCTACAGCATTCAGAGAAGAAAAATAAATAAAAGGGATCCAGATTGTAAAAGAAGAGTAAATCTCTCACTGTTTCCAGATGACATGATACTGTACATAGAAAACCGTAAAGATACTATCAGAAAATTACTAGAGCTAATCAGTGAATTTAGCAATGTTACAGGATACAAAATCAATACACAGAAATCACTTGCATTTCTATATACTAACAATGAAATATCAGAAAGAGAAATTAAGTAATCAGTCCCATTCACCATTGCAACAAAAAGAATAGAATATCTAGGAATAAACTTAGCAAAGGAGACAAAATAACTGTACTCAGAAAGTTATGACACTGATGAAAGAAATCAAAGATGACATAGATAGAGAGATATTCCATGTTCTGGTACATAGAATCAATATTGTGCAAATGACTATACTACCAAATGCAGTCTACAGATTTAGTGCAATCCCTAACAAATCACTAATGACATTTTTTCACAGAACTAGAACAAAAATCTCACAATTCATATGGAAACACAAAAGAACCCGAATAGCCAAAGAAGTCTTGAGAAAGAAGAATGGAACTGGAGGAATCTACCTTCCTGACTTCACATTATGCTACAAAGCTACAGTCATCAAGACAGTATAGCACTGGCACAAAAGCAGAAATATAGACCAATGGAACAAGATAGAGAGCCCAGAAATAAACTTATGCACCTTAGGGTACCTTATTTTTGACAAAGGAGTCAAGAATATACAATGGGGCAAAGACAGCCTCTTCAATAAGTGGTGCTGGGAAAACTGGAGAGCTACATGTAAAGAAATGAAATTAGAACATTTTCTAACACCATGCACAAAGATAAACTCAAAATGGATTAAAGACATAAATGTAAGACCAGAAACTATAAAACTCTTAGAGGAAAACATAGGCAGAACACTCAATGACATAAATCATAGCAAGAACCTCTATGACCCACCTCCTAGAGTAAAGGAAATAAAAACGAAAGTAAACAAGTGGGATCTGATTCAACTTAAAAGCTTTTGCACAGCAAAGGAAACTGCTAGCAGGGTGAAAAGACAACCCTCAGAATGGGAGAAAATAATAACAAATCAAACAACTAATAAATAATTAATTTCCAAAATATACCAGCAGTTCATACAACTCAATGCCAGGAAAGCAAATAACCCAATCAAATAGTGGGGGGAAAACCTAAGCAGACATTTCTCCAAAGAAGACATGCAGATGGCTGAAAAACACATGAAAAGATGCTCAGCATTGCTCATTATTAGAGAAATGCAAATCAAAACTACAATGAGATATCACCTCTGACTGATCAGAAAGGAATCCTCAAAAAGTCTACAGACAATAAGTGCTGGAGAGGGTGTGGAGAAAAGGGAATACTCTTGTACCATTGGTGGGAATGTAAATTGATAGAGCCATTATGGAAGACAATATGGAGATTCCTTAAAAAACTAGGAATAAACTCACCATCTGCCCCAGCAGTCCCACTCCTAGGCATATACCTTGAGGAAATCCAAATTGAAAAAAGGCACATGTGTCCTATTTTTCACTGCAGCACTATTTTCAATAGCTAGAACATGGAAGCAACCTAGATGTCCATTGACAAATTAATAGATAAAGAAATTGTGGAATGGAATATTACTGAGCCATAAAAAGGAACCGATTTGAGTCAGTTCTAATGAGGTGGATGAACCTAGAGCCTATCATGCAGAATGAAGTAAGTCAGAAAGAGAAATGTAAATATTGTATACTGACACATAAAGTGAGTGAAGTGGCTCAGTCGTGTCTGCCTCTTTGCGACCCCATGGGATATAGCCTACCAGGCTCCTCTATCCATGGGATTTTCCAGGCAAGAGTACTGGAGTGGGTTGCCATTTTCTTCTCCAGGGGATCTTCCCAACCCAGGGATCAAACCTGGGTTTCCTGCATTGCAAGCAGACGCTTTACCGTCTGAGCTATAGGGTGGGTAATTACTGACACATATATGGGATCTAAAAAGATGGTACTGATGAATTTATCTGCAGAGCAGCAATGAAGAAACAGACATAGAGAAAAGACCTATTGCCATGGTAGAGGAGATGAGGGAGAACGGGAGATATATAGAGAGAGTAAGAGAAATTTACAATAGCATACGTAAAATAGATAGTCAGTGGAATCTACTGTACGATTCAGGGAACTCAAATAGGGACTCTCTGACAGGCTGAAGGGTAGGTTGGGGAGGGAGATGATGGGAGAGAGGTCCTGGAAGTAGGGGACATGGGTGTTCTTGTTGATGTATGACAGAAAACTACAAAATTCTATAAAGCAATTATCCTTCAATTAAAAAGTTATTAAAAATCTAGCACTGAATATTAAAATAAAAAAAGAGATATTAACTATTCTGAGAACAGAGTAAAATATTTCTCATGGGAGGTTTTTCTTCCTTCACCCTCTTTATACATTTTCCCTTTATATTTCATACACATCTTAAAAAGCATAAATGAAATAAAATATATAAATATAATGCAGTTCTCTCTAAACAAACAAAATCCAAGCCATATCCTGTTTTTTAATTCTCAACCTAGAAAATTCTAATAAACCTCTAGAACAGGAATTTAGCTCTCAGTTAAAATTATATTTTGCCTAAAATACATCATTCATGGATTATTGATCTACCTATATCAGAATTGTCTTATTAAATCCTCCAATTAAGGGGTGCTTGCACCTAGATATCTAAAAAGTTAATTTGGCTGGTTGTGCAGTTAATATTTAGTTGCACAGAACTAAAATTGAAAATATATTGACTTGGGTGTTTTTCCAACATACTAATATTTAGCAACGTAAGCTGAATTCTTAATTGCTTTATGATTTCCTAATTTGACAGTAGCTTTGAGGTTACATTGAACCTAACAATCTCTCCCAGACAAATTGGAGAATGTTAGTGTGTTGAAACTCTAATGTTAACCAAAATTCTTTCCTGGTATTTAATAAGATTTTTGGCTCCATAACCTGATTCACAACTGATGGGACCTTTAAGGCTCATTTTCCCTGGAAGGAGCAGGTTTCTAGTTTGCTGTAGAAACAAACATTTGCAAAATAAATAGTAGCAGGCAACTATTTTTAACTAAGCTATTACTTCCTAGAGTAAGATGCTTGCATTCACTTTTCTTCCAAAATGTAGGATTTCTATCCTTATCTTTAAACAATTTTGAGGGAAGTTTAAAAGATACTCAAACTATATTTTTCAGATGCATTTAAAAATCAAAAGTTTTCTCTATCCCTTCAGAAATGAGAAAAGTAGGGGAGAGAGTACAGTAAGACTTACCTTTGTTCATTTGGTCTTTCTGAGAATCAAACATCTCTATAACAGGCTGTAATGAGTTTCTATTATGGGCCTTGAGACAGTAGAATTATTTATTAGACATATTTAATTCTGTATCTCACATGACACTTCAGTCAAAGCATCCATAAGACATTGTCACATATAATGAAAACCATAAGACACCTGAATAAAGGAAATGCACATAGCATAGAACACTTTGCATTGCTAGTCTCTGTGAAATTCTATAAGGCGTTCTCTCTTATTTAGAGATACAGTTTTAGTTAGCTCAGCTCTATTAACTCGATAAGAGGCTTGTGATCTCTTATTAGTTTAGTGTCTCTTTCATAATTAAATAATAATGAGGTAAGATATATTCAAATAAATCTACAATTACTCTAATTTGGCAAGAAATCAAGTCTTAATAAAATAATACATTTAAATACTCTTAGTATGAGGATACACTAAATACTTATAGGAAAAACAATAACACAAATGAACAGTCCACAGATGACCTCACAATCTATTACTCATTATTGCTTTAGATACATGTTATATGCATACTTAGGAAGATAACATTCACCATCAATGGCAAGACACAGTATAACTTAAAATGGGATTTGTTGAAGCAACAGACAAACAATTAATCTCAAAAATATACAAGCAACTCCTGCAGCTGAATTCCAGAAAAATAAACGACCCAATCAAAAAATGGGCCAAAGAACTAAACAGACATTTCTCCAAAGAAAACATACAGTGGCTAACAAACACATGAAAAGATGCTCAACATCACTCATTATTAGAGAAATGCAAATCGAAACCACAATGAGGTGCCATTTCACACCAGTCAGAATGGCTGCTATCCAAAAGTCTACAAGCAATAAATGCTGGAGAGGGTGTGGAGAAAAGGAAACCCTCTTACACTGTTGGTGGGAATGCAAACTAGGACAGCCACTATGGAGAACAGTGTGGAGATTCCTTAAAAAACTGGAAATAGAACTGCCATACGACCCAGCAATCCCACTGCTGGGCATACACACCGAGGAAACCAGAATTGAAAGAGACACGTGTACCCCAATGTTCATCGCAGCACTGTTTATAATAGCCAGGACATGGAAGCAACCTAGATGTCCATCAGCAGACAAATGGATAAGGAAGCTGTGGTACATATACACAATGGAATATTACTCAGCCATTAAAAAAAAAAAAAAAACATTTGAATCGGTTCTATTGAGATGGAGGAAACTGGAGCCCATTATACAGAGTGAAGTAAGCCAGAAAGAAAAACAACAATACAGTATACTAATGCATATATATGGAATTTGAAAGATGGTAACGATAACCCTATATGCGAGACAGAATAAGAGACACAGATGCATAGAACAGTCTTATGGACTATGAGGGAGAAGGTGAGGGCGGGACGTTCTGGGAGAATAGCATTGAAACATGTATATTATCATATGTGAAACAGAACACCATTCCATGTTCGATGCATGAGACAAGGGCTCAGGGCCGGGGCAATGGGATGACCCAGAGGGATGGAATGGTGAGGGAGGTGGGAGGGGGGTCCAGGAAGGGGAACACATGTAAACCCATGGCTGATTCATGTCAATGTACGGCAAAAACTACTACAATATTGTAAAGTAACTAGCCCCCAACTAAAATAAATAAATTTATTAAAATAAAAATTCTAACCAAAAAATAAAAAAAATAAAAAAATAAAATGGGATTTGTGAGCTTTCATATCATGGATATCTTATTTCCAGATCATAAACCTGACTAAGTTTTAAGTCTCAGGAAGTGCAAATCTATTACTAAGGATTCATCCTAAGAAATTCCCATTACTTCATGTAGTTTGAACTGACATGAAACAAACTGCAAAATATATAAACTAATCTCTGACAGCCACTTCTAGGTCTTCCTCACTAGGCAAATGGAGTTAACTCTTCTTTTTAATAGTCAATGAACCAATAATCTTGAGTAATTTTTTTTTCCAACCAAGTTACATAGTATGAAAAAACAACAAATATAATTTTGAGTCATTGGGTAACCTTTAGCAATCTTGTATGAAGAGACATTTTATGAGAAATCACAGGTTCAACTTAAATTGAAAGAGAAGGAAGTATGTCAAACTCAAAAGCCTTTTAATTTCAAATGGCTTTTCCTTATTTATAATCCAAAATGATTAATTCATTAGTACATAATGAATTTACAAAGTTATCCTTCATTGCTGTAGATATTCCAGTGTGTGTATAGGTACACATATATCTATACATGTGTACCTGTATAAAATATTCTTAGTACAATTACTATCAACAAATGCTTTGGATATCATTCCTAACATTTTAAAGTAACCAAAACAGAACTTTCGTTCATGTAGACATATGTGTACATATGTATGTGCACGTGTGTGTAAACATGCACATAATCACACACACTCACACACTCTCTTACTTGGTTGAATAGTATTTTTATATGCATTGAAGAATGAAATTTATGTTGCTCTAAGTATAAAAGCCTAAACAACTACAACTACTTGCAAAAATATGTTTGGGTATAACACATGTATACCACAGTTATTAAATACATCGACTTTGGAGTCAGACTCAAAGGTTTCAATTCAGCTTGCAGCATAGCACCTTTGTGATCAAAAAAAAGAAAAGAATTTTTCTCTCGAATTCTTAGTATTCTGATGTGTAAAAAAATGTGAAAAAGTGAAAGTGACGTTGGCTCAATCGTGTCTGACTGTTTGCAACCCCATGGACTGTAGCCCACCAGGCTACTCTATCCATGTGTTTCTCCAGACAACAATACTGGACAGGGCTAATAATGTACTAATATCATAGAACTGTCATGAAGATTAAGAGAAATAATGTTTTCAAAGTACTAATGTAATGCAGTTAGTATCTGAAATTGAATAAATGCTCAATAAATGTTCGATATAAAAATATAAATGTAACATGAGGTATTAAAATGTACTCTCTCACTCCATGAAAATAATTTCACTATTAACTTGAAATTTCACTTTTAAATATATTTTTATTTTATTACTTTTTTCATTCATTCTTAGAAGATTTATTGAGTGCGTCCAGATTTCCTGCATTGTGATAGCAACTATTTGACAATGGTTGTCAAAACAGATATAGTCCTTTCCCTATTGAGATTGTACAGTGAAGACAATGACACAATAATTATGTAAATATATGACTATAAATTGTTTTAGTTGAGCTTAGTTCAGTTCAGTCACTCAGTCGTGTCCGACTCTTTGCTACCCCATGGACTGCAGCACACCAGGCTTCCCTGTCCAACACCAACTTCCAGAGCTTACTCAAACTCATGTCAAGTCACTGATGCCATCCAACCATCTCATTCTCTGTCGTCCCCTTCTCCTCCCATCTTCAATCTTTCCCAGCATCAGGGTATTTTTCAATGAGTCAGTTCTTCACATTAGGTGGCCAAAGTATTGGAGCTTCAGCTTCACCATCAGTTCTTCCAATGAATATTCAGGGTTGATTTTCTTTAGGATTGACTGGTTGGATCTCCTTGCTGCCCAAGGAACTCTGAAGAGTCTTCTCCACCACCACAGTTCCAAAGTATCAATTCTTCAGTGCTCAGCTTTCTTTATAGTCCAACTCTCACATCCATACGGTGAATACTGTAAAAGCCATAGCTTTGACTAGACGTATCTTTGTTGGCAAAATAAAGTCTCTGCTTTTTAATATGCTGTCTAGTTTGGTCATGGTTTTTCTTTAAAGGAGAAAGTATCTTTTAATTTCATGGCTTTAGTCACCATCTGCAGTGATTATGGAGACCCCTAAAATAAAGCAAGATGATAGGAGGGGTGAAATTGCATTTAGAATCAAACCCCAAGCCTGCCAGAGATGCTCAGAGGGCTCAAACAAAACCTTACACATATGAGGAGACCCAAAGAGACTGAGCCAGACCTACCGTTGAGTGTTTGAGTGTCTCCTGCAGAGGTACAGGTCAGCAGTGGCCTGCCGTAGCAGCAGGGGCTCTGGGTGCAGCAGACTTGGATATGGCATAAGCCTTCTTGGAAGAGGTCGTCATTAACCCCACCACAGAGCTGCCAGAAATTACACAGGACTGGGGAAACAGACTCCTGGAGGGCACACACCAAACCTTGTGCACACTAAGACCCAGGAGAAAGGAGCAGTGACCCCACAAGAGACTGACCCAGACTTGCCCATGAGTGTCCAGAAGGTGGAGGCATGGGTTGGCGGTGGCCTGCTGCAGGGTCAAGGGCACTGAGTGTGGCAGTGAGCACAAGACCTTTTGAAGGAGCTTACCATTATCTCCATTACCTCCACCATAGTTTGGCCTCAGGTCAAACAACAGGGAGGAATACAGCCCCGCCCATCAACAGAAAATTGGATTAAAGATTTACTGAGCATGGCCCTCCGCATCAGAATAAGACCCAGTTTCCCCCTCAGTCAGTCTCTCCCATCAGGAAGCTTCCATAAGCCTCTTATCCTTATCCATCAGAGGGCAGACAGAATGAAAATCACAATCACAGAAAGCTAACCAAACTGATCACATGGACCACAGCCTTGTCTAACTCAATGAAACTATGAGCCATGCCATGTAGGGCCACCAAAGACAGCCAGGTCGTGGTAGAGAGTTCTGACAGAATGTGGTCCACTGGAGAAGGGAATGGCAAACCGTTTCAGTATTCTTGCCTTGAGAACCCCATGAACAATATGAACAGTATAAATTGTTTCAATTGCTATAAAATTAAGGAATGTGTTAAGAGTATTTCAGAGGAAGATCTGTTAGAGAAATAGACTCAAATACAGAACATCTCATGGATATTTGGGACACACTTTTATTTAAAACAATCTAAAATATTTATCTAAAAATACTGTCTCTTTGAAATTCGAGTTTGACTGAAAATCCTGAATCTTACTTGTTAAATCTGGTCACTCTAATCTGATATTTAAACAACCTCATCTAAAAAAAAAAAAAAAAAAAGGAAAATCTGCTTCATTGACTATGCTAAGACTTTGAGTGTTTAGTTCAATTCAGTCCCTCAGTCATGTCCAATTCTTTGCGACCTCATGGACTGCAGCACACCAGGCTTCCCTGTCCATCACCAAATCCCCAAGCTTGCTAAAACGCATGTCCATTGAGTCATGATGCCATCTAATGATCTCATAGACTGTCATCCACTTCTTCTCCTGTCTTCAATTTTTCTCAGCATCAGGGTCTTTTCTCTTGTGCTCCATGAATGGGTTGGAAAAGAATTTCCAGACGTGAAATAGAATGAGAGAGAAGTAAAGTTTATTAGAGTGGTAGATGTTGTTAGAACAGCGGGCCAGCTCAAGGGGGAACCGACGTTGGACACAGGTCGTTAAGTTAGTCCAAGGAGTGTGATAGGGGCCTTGCAGGTCATTTTCTGATTGGATGAGGCATGTATACTGGGGGAAGAGTAAGACAAATACGTTTTCCCTGTGTAGGGTAGGAGGGGAGACATGTTATACTACTCAGGACGATCAGAAATTCGTTAGTAGTTACAACATGGGAGAGAGAAGGACGATGAGGGTCTATTGTTTCTGTTCCTGCATTCCAAGACCTTCCTTGGTTTTATTTGCTCTTTAGTCCTTGAGTCACTACATTCCTCCCTCTCTTTATTTTTAGGGACAGTTCTTTGGCCCCTTTTGATACCCTGGAAAATCCCATGGACAGAGGAGCTTGGTAGGCTGCAGACCATGGGGTCTCTAAGAGTCAGAAACGACTTAGAGACTCCACTTTCACTTTTCACTTTCATGCACTGGAGAAGGAAATGGCAAGCCACTCCAGTGTTCTTGCCTGGAGAATCCCAGGGATGGGGGAGCCTGGTGGGCTGCCATCTATGGGGTCACACAGAGTTGGACACGACTGAAGCGATTTAGCAGCAGCAGCCTGTCTAACTATCTACCTATTTCTCTTCTCAGGCACTTGGGAAACCAATCTCAAAGGAAAAGGGGCAATGATAGCTCTGACTTTTTCAGGCTGTACAGAGGCATCGTGGGGCTCTGGGTTTCCTTTGCCTGCTCTCTGTCAGGGTATATTTACAGAGGAAGATGAGAGTCCATGGAACGATAAGGTGACTTGTTTCAGCATCATCTGGGTGTTGGTCAGGGAATATTCTTGTACTACCACTTGGAGATTTGTTGCAATCTAGAAGAAACAAACTTAACAAGAAAGTTAAAAGGTACCATGGCCCAAAGATTAATAGAAGTAGGAAAGCTGATCAAGGGCTAGCCAGGAGAATGAGGACCAGACATTTGTACATGAGGATAGTGTTTCTCTAGGTATGAGAAGATGCAAGAATTTGGGCTTATAAAATCTTTACCTGAAAACATCTGACTATCTGAAGGCCAGTTCTTTGGGGTTTTTTCCCAGAGCACAGAGTGCCTTATTTTTGATCTCCACCCTGAACTCCTTTCAGGGGATGTTGAAGGTCAGCAACTTGCAGTGGTCATGATGTAATCTTTGTAGAGGCAGCTGGCAAGTGCCAACTTCCTGTCAGCAGGGTCCTTTCATAGCCACATATTTGACCATGCTTTGGGAGCATTTCATGGCCATTGGGTTCTGAGGTGCTGGGAAAGCTCATTCCCAGGTCTAAGGAAGGTTCCAGTGTGCTGTTATTGGACCAGGCCTTGCGGGTAGCAAAAGTCTCTGGGCCATACCTGTCTTACTAGCCTCTTGGTCCAGGAAAATATTCCCTCTTGCTGCTTCTTCCTATATCTTCTTCCCATTGATCTTATATCGAACTGCATATCAGCATTTTATCACAGGCTCAGTCACACATTTGGTAATGTAAGAACCAATCTTCTGAAACAAGTGACATAGAAAATAATATAGCTATAGCTAGCAGTTATTAGTAAGGTCATAAGTAAGAATTATAAATCAAGAACTTTCATTAGGTAGAGCCCAGTATACCCCAGGTCGTCTGACTTTGTTTGTTAAATGACTATAGCCTGGTGTTACTGGTTGTACATCAGAGTGCATCTGATCTTTATCTGAAGATTGGTTACTGAGATAAGCTTTAGAAACAAACTTAGAGTGTCCTTTTAAATAACTTAAATTAAATATTTTAGCAATATAACATAGCAACAAAGAATTATCTCAGAAGTGAGTCTTAGTAAACACTAGACCATAATTAACAAAACTAGAAACTTAGTTTAACAATTAAAAAAACTTAATATTCAGTGAAACATGATTTTTTCATTTTGAGGGCATTAACCCTGTAGCCAGGGAAGGCTTTAACCCATCAAACAAAAATGAGGTTTGTCAGGCAGTCGGGAAAAGCCAAGCAGCCATCTTGGATTTCCCATAGCCCTGACTCTTTGATTTTCAGCTATTGTTCACCCATTTTTAATTCCTCGATTTAGGAGTAGATTGTTGCCATGTTTTAAGGACATCAGGATAGCAAAAGTATAACCGTGAGGGCTTATTTTTTTGTAGAAGCAGAATGAACTCTGCCTGCATGTACCTTAAATAATGTTTATTTACTTTACCAAAGTAAAAAAAAAAAAAAAATTAAAACCAAATATAAATCACTTAAAGGCAAATAAATTCATAATTTGTTATCAAAAGTTGCATTCTAAGAAAACTTCGTTCTCTTAACATAGAGAACAGACTAAATTCCAGTCTGTTACCAGTTTGCCAGATAACCAGCAAATAGAATTTGTTTATAGGTTAATCTCAGAAAAGTATTTTTCGTAAATCTTGAAGTAGCAGTATGCATGCAAAGGCATCAGTGTGAAACCATAGAAGACATGTTTAAAATCTGATTAAATTGCAATTGACAAAGTAGCCTAGTCATTGCTGTGATATGTAACACTTTGATATGATAACTAAAATTATAATTGACCATATTTTATCAGGGCATATCAGATCTTTATGAATTCCACATAATTTTAGGATATATATATTAGTAACATCAATCATACAGTGTAACCTGAGAAGATTTATCATACTTTCAACAGTACTTCCCATGTAATTTAGCATGTCCAGTGAACCCAGGTAGTTTAATAGCTCTTTGGGATGTCTCAGGGGCCCTCTGAAGCATTCCAAAGTCAGCTAGAAGTCAAGTTATTTAGGAAGTTTAGTCAATAAATATCAAAAGGGTTTATAACACTCAGTCAGATAGAATCATTTAGATGATTCAGAATACATAGAATATATAGAATCAAACAATATATTTGCTTAGCCAAAGTAACAAAGAAGATTTCAAAGGTAAACATAGAACAGATCACTTCAGAGATAAAGAAGCTTAAAATCCATTGTCAAAGGCAGTTCAACATATCAAGAAAACTTGCATTTATGTACAAAACACTTTCTTTGGGGTCCACTTTCCATAAAATCTTCTTATTACTTTCTGTACCCATTCCTTTGTTCTCCCATCCTGAAATATGCACCTGTAAGTCAGACCTACTTCATTTTCCCTTCATAAAATGAAATTTCATTCCTCATACCTTCTTTACTGAAAACACACATCCTACTTTCCTTAAGCAATGAAGAACCAACATTTATATTAGCACTCTATAGATTGACGAACATAAATACCAGTGATAATTTATTAAAAAAAAATGCTTTCTTATAGAAAACATCTCATGATGGCATCAAACATTATTCATTCATAGTCCAAAATCTTTAGTCTATCTATAAGAGGAAGTTAGTGCTCAGTAATGAATGTTTCAGAATTTTATTTTATTTGGAAATGAGTAACCTGAGAAGGTTTATTGAAACCTAGGTTTATTGAATCTAGCTATTCAATAAACTTCTGTTACTTAGTTTAGCACACCCTAGACATTCATGTTACCAAACTCTAAAGAGACTGTTTTATATAAACATTTCTTAAGTATAATTATTCTTAATAGAATTTATCTAAAAGCTCATATCTCATTTACATTTTTTAAAAGTTTCTTCACTGGAGGTACTTTCTTTGCTGACAAATTTGTAACAGATATAACAATATAACAGTATTTAACTTGTAATAAACTTAGGCACAATGAAATATTATGCTTAATGTTAATGATTCTTAGACATGCCTATATTAGATTAGCTAACAAACATTAATACTAAACATTTAATATTGACTATTTCCCAGTTCACATGAATCTGAAATTCATTTAGGTTAATTTCTCTTGTATTTAGAATCATCTGATTTGTAAGTGCTTACTTTTCTTTAGGCCAATTAAATTAGAACTCATTTACAACTTCAGTAATATTATTAAAAAAAAAAAAGACACACACTGAGACACACATAAATCCAGACATACAAAGATCTCATAGTTTTCCACTTGAGATTTAAAATGTCTCCTTGAGCCCCCCACCTTTTTTTTTTTTTGCTTGAAGTTCTAATTTGTCCAAAGATGAGGTCTCGGACCAAGTTGGCTGTGTATTTCAAGGACATGGAAAGGGTTAACTTCAAGCTTTTCCCTAGGCAGGCCTTTTAACAAGATAGTTGTTTTTAATTACATATTCAAAAAGAACTCATCTTGCAGTTTCCAAAGGTGGGGGGTCATTTTAACCAGTTTTCTCTGGAGTCTAAAGAATATCATGGCCATCCTGTGTCAAAAAGTCATCTTTCCTTTATGTAGTCAAAATTTTATAGCTAAAATATGGACCAAATAGTGCTCAAATTGTCTTTTATATCAGGGGCATATCAGCTGATAAAAATCTTGGATTGTACCTCTGGTGGGAAGTGAGGTCTTTGTCACATCAGAAGAATTTGAAGGGTGCAGCTAAGGCACCATGTAACCCAGGCAGAGAAGGACAGAGCTAAGGCACCATGTAACCCGAGCAGAAAAAGAGATTCCCAGGAGCAACTAGGTGACTCACCATCTGGTGATTCCCTGAAACGTGGAAGGCACTCTTGGGAAGGTTCAGAGGCAACACCCAGGCTCCTGTAAATCAATCAGGACCAAAAGGGAAAGAAGTGAAAGTGACAGGGAAGAAGGCTGAGGAATCCTGCCTACAATCCTATTGGGGAGGCGGTGGCCAGGGGACAATGGTCTCTGTTTTGCTTCAACCACTATATGCCTGACACAGTGCAGGGAAGTTGTCTTGCTGGGGGCGTATGCCCTTGTGGCCTGATCTGTTCCATGTCCCCCTTATCCTCACATGGGAGTCTTCAGGTGGCTGGCGTCCTAATGGCTTTTAAGTGCCTGACTTGTGTCCACCCAATATTGGTTGGCCTAGTCCTCAGTTTGAAAGAAGACAAAGGAGAGACCCTCGCCCATTCAAGTGGAAGCTACTGGGGCACTGTGAGCACTGGGGCCTTTGGAACACACCAGAGGGTAACCCTGGACAGAGTTCCTCAGCTGCTTCCACAGCACTTGCCTGTTCTCAGAGGGTCCCTATGAGAAAGGAGCAGCCAGGAGGTAGGGAAAAGACCCCAAGTCCTGGTATGGGCCACCAAAAATGTCATGGTCCAAGCATGGGTTGGAAAAGAATTTCCATACATGAGGCAGAACGAGAGAAAAATAAAGTTGATTACAGTGGGACACTCTGTTAGAACAGTGGGCCAGTTCAAGGGAGAACCAATGTTGAACAGGGGTCCTTAGTCCTCTTTTATACCCAAGGTACAAGGAGTGTGGTAGGGGCCTTGCAGGTCATTTGCTCATTGGATGAGGCATGTATACTGGGTTGGGGAAGATTCAGGCAAATACCTTCTCTCTGTGTGGGGTAGGAAGGGAGACAGGTTATACTACTCAGGAGGACCTGAAATCCATTAGTAGTTAGAACACGAGGGAGAGAAGACAAAAGGGTCTGTTTTTTCCGTTCCTGCATTCCAAGACTCTCCTTGGTTTTATCTGCTTTTTTGTCCTTGGGTCTCTACATTTTCCAATGAATCAGTTATTGGCATCAGGTGGCCAAAGTATTGGAGATACAGCTTCAGCATCCGTCCTTCCAATGATTATTCGGGAATGAGTTCCTTTAGAATTTACTGTTTTAAATCCTTGTTGTTCAAGGGACTCTCAAGAGTCTTATCCAACATCACAGTTCAAAAAAATCAAATCTTGGGTGCTCAGCTTTCTTTATGATCCGACTCTCACATCCATACATGACTACTGGAAAAACGATCGATTTGACGAGATGGAACATTGTCAGCAAAGTAATGTCTCTGCTTTTTAATATGCTGTCTAGGTTGGTCATGACTTTTCATTTCAAGGCTGAAATCACCAATTGCAGTGATTTTGGATCCCAAGAAAATAAAGTCTGTAATTGTTTGTCTGCAATGGAAGTCTGCTTCCATTGTTTCCCCATTTATTTGTCATGAAGTGATGGGACTGGATGCCATGGTCTTAGTTTTTTGAAGTATGAGTTTTAAGCCAGGTTTCATGCTTCTCTTTCACTTTCATCAAGAGGCTCTTTAATTCCTCTTCGCTTTCTGCCATAAGCATGGTGTCATCTGCATATCTGAGGTTATTGAAATTTTTCCAAGCAATATTGATTCTAGCTTGTGCTTCATCCATCCCAGCATTTTCCATGATGTGCTCTGCATACAGTTAAATAAGCAGGGTGACAATATACAGCCTTGACGTACTCCTTTCCCAATTTGGGACCAGTCTGCTGTTTCACATGCGGTTCTAACTGTTGCTTTTTGACCCACATACACATTTCTGAGGAGGCAGGTAAGGTGCTCTGGTATTCCATCTCTTTCAGAATTTTCCACAGTTTGCTGTGTTCCACACAGTCAAAGGCTTTGACATAGTTATTAAAGCAGAAGTAGACTGCTTTTCTGGAATTCTTTTGCTTTTTCTATGATCCAATGGATGTTGGTAATTTGATCTCTGGTTCTTCTGCCTGTTCTAAACCCAGCTTGAACATCTGGAAGTTCTTGGTTCATGTACTATTGAAGCCTAGCTTGAAGCATTTTGAGCATTTCTTTGCTCGTGTGCGATATGGATGAAATTGTGCAGTGGTTTGAACATTCTTTGGCATTGCCTTTCATTGGATTGGAATGAAGATTGACCTTTTCCGGTCCTGTGCCCATTGTTGAATTTTCCAATTTGTTTGCATATTGAGTGCAGCACTTTCACAGCAACATTTTTTAGGATTTGAAATAACTCAACTGGAATTTCATCACCTCCATTAGCTTGGTTCATAGTGATGCTTCTCAAGGCCCACTTGACTTCACATTCCAGGATGTCTGGCTCTAGGTGAGTGATCACACCATTGTGATTGCCTGCACCATGAAGGTCTTTTTTGTACAGTTCTTCTGTGTACTCTTCTATGTACTCTTGTATAGTTCTTCTGTGTACCTCTTCTTAATATCTCCTACTTCTGTTAGGCCTTTACCATTTCTGTCCTTTATTGTGCCTATCTTTGCATGAAATGTTCCACTGGTATCTCTAATTTTCTTGAAGAGATCTTTAGTCTTTCCCGTTCTAGTATTTTCCTCTATTCATTTGCATTGATCACTGAGGAAGACTTTCTTATCTCTCCTTGCTATTCCTTGGAACTCTGCATTCAAATGGGTATATGTTTCCTTTTCTCCTTTGCCTTTCACTTCTCTTCTTTTCATAGCTGTTTGTAAGGCCTCCTCAGACAACCATTTTGCCTTTTTGAATTTCTTTTTCTTGGAGATGGTCTTGCTCCTTGTCTCCTGTACAATGTCATGAATCTCTGTTCATGGTTCTTCAGGCACTCTGTCTGTCACATCTAATCCCTTGAATGTATTTATCACTTCCCCTGTATAATCGTAAGGGATTTGATTTAGGTCATACCTGGATGGTCTAATGGTTTTCCCTACTGTCTTCAATTTAAATCCGAATTTGGCAATAAGGAGTTCATGATCTGAGCCACAGTCAGCTCCTGCTCTTGTTTATGCTCAATGTAGAGTTTCTCCATCTTTAACTGCAAAGAATATAATCAATCTGATTTCAGTATTCTTAATGTGATGGGAATGCCAGATCACATTACCTGCATCCTGAGAAAACTGTATGCAGGACAAGAAGGAACAGTTAGAACTGGACGTGGAACAATGGACTGATTCAAAATTGGGAATGGAATATGTCAAGGCTGTATATCATTACCTTGCTTTTTTAACTTATATGCAGAATTCATCATGCAAAATGCTGGTCTGGATGAAGCACAAGCTGGAATCAAGTTTGCAGAGAGAAATAACAACCTCAGATATATAGATGATACCACTTCAGTAGCAAAAAGTGAAGAAGAACTAAAAAGCCTCTTGATGAAGGTAAAAGAGCAAAATGAAAAGGCTGGCTTAATACTCAACATTCAGAAAATGAAGATCATGGCATCTGGTCATATCACTTCATGGCACAGTGTCAGATTTCATTTCCTGGAGCTCCAGAATCAATGTGGATGGTGACTGCAGCAATGGAATTAAAAGATGCTTGCTCCTGGGAAGAATAGCTATGAAAAACTTAGTGTATTGAAAAGCAGAGACATCACTTTGCACACAAAGGTCTGTCTAGTCGAAGTTATGTTGTTTCCTGTTGTCATGTATGGATATGAGAGTTGGACAAAGAATTGATGCTTTCAAACTGTGGTGCTAGAGAAGACTCTTGAGAGTCCCTTGGACAGAAAGGTGATCAAACCAGTCAATCTTAAAGGAAATCAACCCTGAATATTGATTGGAGGGACTGATGTTGAGGCTTAAGCTCCAATACTTTGGCCGCCTGATGGGAAGAGCCAACTCTTTAGAAAAGATCCTGATGCTGGGAAAAGGGCAACAGAAGATCAGACAGTTGGATAGCATCACTGACTCAATGGACAAAAGTTTGAGCAACTCCAGGAGATAGTGAATGGGAGGGAAGCCTGTTGTTCTGTAACCCAAGAGGTCACAAAATGTCAGACATGACAGTGACTGAACAATAACAGCAGCAACATTGAGTCAAAAACTGAAGAATGGGTAAGCATGATAAGATACAGGGGGTACAGAATGACAAATTTTTCTAAAGCAGAAAAGCCTCATTTTCAACTATCCTAAGTATAGAGGGAGCATCAGTGCATTCCAAGAACTGATAGTGCAGTTTGGCTGAAGCTCAAAGAGCTAGAGATAGAGTGATATTTTGTAGGGCAAAAGGAGACAGACAACTCAAAATAATAAGAAAGGATTTCATTCTTGATTGACTGTAATTCGCTGAAAGGTTTCAGAAAGAAAAATAGCATCAAATTGTACTATAGTTACAAGAATTTTTCCAATGTCACTTTTAATACACATCTCTTCTTGGCAGAATTGCTTCAGTGTGCACTAATTGATGAGCTTAAACTCCCACAAAAAGTCAAAGAAGAGGCACTAAATATATAAACATGAATATCCACTTAAGATAGTCCAGTTTCAGTGCATGATACAGGGTGCTCGGGGCTGGTGCACCGGGATGACCCAGAGGGATGGGATGCAGAGGGAGGTGGGAGGGGGGTTCTGGAAGGGGAATACATGTACACCCATGGTGGATTCATGTCAATGTATGGCAAAACAAATACAATACTGTAAAGTTAAAGAATAGATAAATAAACTAATTAAAAAAAAAAAAAAGGGAATGAGCACGTTGAAGTGCTACAGTGACTTCCAAGGGTGAAACAACTGCCTGAGGAGAACATTAGGAATAACTCTGAGATTGCTGTGGATAAATTGTTGTTGTTGTTCGTCATTCAGTCATGTCCAACTCTTTGTTACCCCATGGACTGCAGTACGCCAGGATTCCCTGTCCTTCACCATCTCCTGGAGCTTGCTCAAACTCATGTCCATTGAGTAGGTGATGCCATCCAACCATATCATTCTCTGTCGTCCCCTTCTCCTCCTGCCCTCAATCTTTCCCAGCATCAGGGTCTTTTCAAATGAGTCAGCTCATTGCATCAAGTAGCCAAAGTATTGGAGCTTCAGTTTCAGTATCAGTCCTTCCAATGAATATTCAGGGCTGATTTCCTTTAGGATGGACTTGTTTGATCTCTTTGCAGTCCAAGGGACTCTCAAGAGTCTTCTCCAACACCACAGTCAAAAAGCATCAATTCTTTGGTGCTCAGCCTTCTCACATCCATACATGACTATTGAGAAAACCATAACTCTGACAAGATAGACCTTTGTTGGCAAAGTAATGTCTCTCTTTTTCCATATACTGTCTAGGTTTGTCATGGCTTTTCTTCCAGGGAGCAAGTGTCTTTTAATTCATGGCTTTAGTCACCATCTGCAGTTACTTTGGAGCCCAAGAAAATTCTGTCACTATTTTCATTGTTTCCCCATCTATTTGTCATGAAGTGATGGGACTGGATGACATGACCTTAGTTTTTTTGAATGGTGATTTTTAAGCCAGCTCTTTAATGATGATATTTAATTATTATTATTATTATTACCAAGATAGTTGCCAGGTCAAAGGGAATGTCTTTGTGAAAGATATTTAATACATATCAAATTCTAAGGTGGTTCTTTTTGATGTTAAAGTGGTATGAAAATTACATAAGGATATTTTGCCTTATTTTTGTTATGAAAGACGTTTTGTGTTACCACATTTTGTGTACATTAACAGCCAACATGATGTATTAGCGAATGGATAGATTTTCAAATCACAGTATCCTGGGTTTAAATTTTCACTGTGCCTGCAGGAGTTATTTAGTCTACCTATGTTTGACATTCTTCATTATAACAAAATTATTCCCTCTCCTTCTACAGCTCAGCTGCTTCTACTATATAATAACAGTATGTTAGTTACTCTTATGTTCACCAACATATAATCTTTGTTGATTTTAATAATATACTCATACATAAGGATAGCATACTGCCCACATAAAACGGCCAGATAATCTAAACATCTGGGGATCTGGTAGGTAGAGAAAAGGAGTAATATTGATATGGCTCACTTTATTTGAAAAACAAAAGAAAACAGCTTATAACATAAAGACACAACCACTTCACCACACAAGGTTGTTAAATCTAACTACCAAGGAAAATAATTTAGCAGATATATCACTATAGCCTACACCTGCAATTTGCATAACTGTAGAAGATATGATTTTGAATCAATGGAGAAAGCTGAAGTGTAGGGATAAATTAGTACTTGCAACAGTACTAATAAACTTTATTCACCCTCCAATATAATATTTAAAATCAGTTTTCATGTTCCCAGTATGATGTGTTATTAAACAGGGCACTTTTATTTTTCTATCAGTAGTACATCAACAATAATAGGTGACAAGTAAGTATTTGTTAAACCAACAAATGAGCAGATGAATAGCTGAAGCATTTGTGAGTCAAAGTGTATCAAGCAAACAACTTTAAATACCTAGAGCTAACATAACTTGTAATACTTTCAGTGTTCCCTTAAGTGAAACCTTTGCTTAAATCAATAAAATTCAAAAGATGAAAAAAAAGTTAATATAAAATGCCTAGTCCAATGTGTATCATAAAGTAAATATCACTAAATTGTTTCTGTTATAGTTACTAATGACAAAGATATAAACTTTTATTGCAACGTATGTTTGTTTCAATCTAGTGTTGACCTAAAATTACAAAAATCAGTTTGTATTTTTATTCAAGTATTGAGATTTTTATTTAAAAATTATAATAAAACACACACACACATATTAGAAGTGAATTCCAGTTATATGGTTCCTGAATTGGAGGTGGGGTTTGGAGGAGAGATGAGGATTGGAGAGTTACTATCCTATGTTCCTGATACTGATCCCTCTTTTTCTTTTTTTTTTCTTTACCTGCTTGGGTATTTACTGAAACAGTAAATGAAACTATTTTTGAAACAACAGACAAAAACTTTATTTGTTGGCCAAGGAATGGAGAAGTGGAGCTTATGCTCTGAAAGTGCCTTCTCTCTGATTACAAGTGGGACAAGCCTTTTTTTTTTTTTTTTAATAGAAAAGGGAAGGGAGTGAAGGATGTTACAAGGGATGATCATCCTGATTCATGGAAATAGGGGGGTGATTTCCTACAATGGGGTCTGTGCCTCTTTTCTTCCCTTTTATGGTCCTTTGGGGTTTAGGTCAAATGCAGGTGGAACCAACATGGTGCTGTTGAGAGGGCAACAGGCAGGAAGGCCAGGGGTCTCCAAATGGAGGAAACAGGCTACACGTGTCATACATTTTTTATCTCTCTCTTAAATGGCAGAAGGAAACAAACTACAAGTGTCAGATTGTGTTTCCCCCCCCCTTCTCTATAAAAATTAAGAGGAGGTTTCATTTAAAATTCTGTGTTGCCATGACGACACCTGGTCCCATCTGAACTTAACTTTTCTCAAACCTTGAGCTTGTTAGCATTTGTTAATGCGTTTTTCTTGTGGAAATGTTTTTCTTAAGCTATGTTAATGAACTATGTATTTACTCTAAACTCTGTCTTTCTTCAAGTTGGTTCCTCTTAAGACTCAGAACCAATAATGGCTCAACATATCAGTATGTTTTAATCATACCATTGTTCTCCTAATCTGGTGAAGGAGACTATGCATTTGCTTGGAAATCTGCTTTTCTTCAAGATTCACATCAATTGTTTTCTACCATTTCTCTTCATTTCAAAATAAAGATTTCTTAAAATTCCTTTAGTTTATGGACCCTTCTGAGAATCTGATAAAACTTATGGACCTGTTCTTCAGGGTGTATCAGGTTGTCCAGATTCAGCTCTAGTGCCATATTTACAATGAAGACTTAACCAACTGCCACAGGCAGAATTCACTGTCTTGATTTGATATGCACATGTAGTATTGTATTAGTTGAGAACATAATCAGACTTGTAGTTCATGAGTCTGTACATTCTGTCAGGAATCTTGTCTTATTTATCTTTAAATTTCAAGTTTCTATTGAGTTTAGTATAGAGTAGTAACTTAAATTTGGTAATTTGTAGAAAAAAAAAAAAGATTCCTGTTGGGTTTTCTTGCTGCTGCTGCTGCTGCTAAGTCACTTCAGTCGTGTCCGACTCTGTGCGACCCCATAGACGGCAGCCCACCAGGCTCCGCCGTCCCTGGGATTCTCCAGGCAAGAATACTGGAGTGGGCTGCCATTTCCTTCTCCAGTGCATGAAAGTGAAAAGTGAAAGTGAAGTTGCTCAGTCATGTCCTACTCTTAGCGACCCCATGGACTGTAGCCTACTAGGCTCCTCCGTCCATGGGATTGTCCAGGCAAGAGTACTGGAGTGGGGTGCCATTGCCTTCTCCGTTCAAATTCTCTAAGGAACATTTTTTCTCCATAGTTTCTCCTGTGACTGACTAGAAACGATTCTTCACAGCCAATTCTTCTTTCAACCTCTACATTTGATCACTTTCCATGACATGCCTAAGTTCTGAAAAGAAATAAGGTAAACGAGTATAATAAATGAGCAGTCATGGCATATACTTCCATACTTTTTTTTAAAGTTATTTTAAATACGAACAAATAATCATGAGTATCTTGTATGATGACATAAGAAAACACACATATGCCTGTTGTCTATGTGTCTATTATTTCCAAAAGTAACATGTTAGTCACTCAGGCATATCCAACTTTTTGTGACCTCCTGGACTATAGCTCTGTCCTTGGAATTCTTCAGGCAAGAATACTGGAGTGGGTAGCCATTCTCTTTTCCAAGAGACCTTCCAGAGCCAGGAATTAAACTGGGGTCTCTTGCATTACAGGAGGATTCTTCACCAACTGAGCTATGAGGGAAGCCATGGTGAGGGAAGCCAGGAGTCAGTGATAGGATGGATGATGTAGCATCTTGAGTATGTAACCAGCATTAAAGAAGTGATATTAGGAACCACAGAGACAAGAAGATCTATATTATTTCAACATGAATACTGAAGAGTTATATAATTATGAGCAATAACGGCATTGATAGTTTTCTAATAATGGGAGATCTGAAATTAGCCAGAAACTGCAGTTGACCAAAAAGCAAAGCAAAACAAGCAAATAATATAGATGATTCCTGAACTAGACAGGAAATGATGGTGTTTGGATGTTGCAAAGATACTTCACAAGTACTTGCTGATAGGACAGTAAAAGAAAGAAAAAAGAATGTATACTCCTTTTTATTCATTTTAATAACTATTTATCAATAAATCACTACGACTAAAATAACTCAAAAATTCTCTAATGCATTTAGTCAAAGTGTATATATAGTGAAAGGGTCCTGCTGCCCAACACACTAAAGGGGTAGCCCTTTTTGTCAACACAATTCCTGCTCTTCTGAACAAATTCCAGAATACATATTCAAAGCAGTCATTGTGTATTATGCCTTTGAATGTTTTATTTATTTTATATTAAAATATAGTTGATTAACAATATTGTGCTAGTTTCAAGTATACAGCAAGTGATTCAGTTATACATATACTTGCATCTATTCTTTTTCAAATTATTTTCCCATTTAGTTTGATATATAATATTTAGCAGAATTTCCCATACTATACACTAGATCCTTGTTGATTATCCATTTTAAATATAGCACTGCATACATGTCAATTCCAAACTGCCTAACTTTCTCTCCTACCCTTTGCTTGGTAACTGTAAGTTTATTCTCTAAGTCTGAGAGTCTGTTACTGCTTTGTAAATAAGTTCATATGCATCATTTATAAGATTCTGCTTATAAGGGATATCATGCGTGATTTCTATTTATCTTTCAAAATTATTTCACTCAGAAGATCCATCCATGTTGCTGCAAATGGCATTATCCAGTCTTTTTAATGGCTGAAAAATATTCCATTGTATATATGCATCACATTGTCTTTATCCATTCTTCTATCAATGGACATCTAGGTTGATTCCATGTCTTCGCTATTATAAAATAAGAAGTGCAATGAACATTAGGATGAATGTATCCTTTTGGGCCAAGTACTTCTCTGGATACATGCCCTGGGGTGAGATTACAGAATCATATGGTAGCTCTATTTTAATTTTCTTAAGAAACTTTCATACTCTTCTCCATAGTGACTGTTCCAATTTGCATTCCCCCTAAGAGTATAGGAGGGTTACCTTCTCCCCAAACTCTGTCCAGTATTTGATGTTTGTTTGTGGAATTTTTAACAATAGCCATTCTGATGGATGTGACGTGATATCTCTTTGTAACAATTAGTGAAGTTGAACATCTTTTCATGTGCCTCTTGATGATCCATTGAGATAGACAAGGCTGTGGTCCGTGTGATCAGATTAGCTAGTTTTCCCTGTCGGCCGCCACCCCCGGCCCCCAGCCCCCAGCCCGGCCTAGGCTCTGCCGGTCGCCGCCCCTGGCCCCCGGCCCCAGCCCCCAGCCCGGCCTAGCCCCTGTCAGCCGCCGCCCCCAGCTCCTGGCCCACCCTAGCCCCTGTCAGTTGCTGTCCCCGGTCCCCTGGCCTGGCCTAGGCCCTCTCGGCCGCTGCCCCCGGCACCCAGGTCCTGGCCCGGCCTAGGCCCTGTCAGCCGCCGCTGACATTAACCTCAATGAAACTAAGCCATGCCGTGTGGGGCCACCCAGGATGGATGGGTCATGGTGGAGAGGTCTGACAGATTGTGGTCCACTGGAGAAGGGCATGGCAAACCACTTCAGTATTCTTGCCTTGAGAACCCCATGAACAGTATGAAAAGGCAAAAATATAGGACACTGAAAGATGAACTCCCCAGGTCACTAGGTGCCCAATATACTAATGGAGATCAGTGGAGAAATAACTCCAGAAAGAATGATGGGATTGAGCCAAAGCAAAAACGGTATCCAACGGTGGATGTGACTGGTGACAGACGCAAAGTCCGATGCTGTAAAGAGCAATATTGCATAGGAACCTGGAATGTTAGGTCCATGAATCAAGGCAAACTGTAAGTGGTCAAACAGGAGATGGCAAGAGTGAACGTCGACATTCTAGGAATCAGCGAACTAAGATGGACTGGAATAGGTGAATTTAACTCAGATGACCATTATATCTACTACTGTGGGCAAGAATCCCTTACAAGAAATGGAGTAGCCATCATGGTCAACAAAAGAGCCTGAAATGCAGTACTTGGATGCAATCTCAAAAATGATAAAATGATCTCTGTTCGTTTCCAAGGCAAACCATTCAATATCACGGTAATCCAAGTCTATGCCCCAACCAGTAATGCCGAAGAAGCTGAAGTTGAACGATTCTATGAAGACCTACAAGACCTTTTAGAACTAACACCCAAAAAAGATGTCCTTTTCATTATACGGGACTGGAATGCAAAAGTAGGAAGTCAAGAAACACTTGGCGTAACAGGCAAGTTTGGCCTTGGAGTACTGAATGAAGCAGGGCAAAGGCTAATAGAGTTTTCCCATGAGAACACACTGGTAATAGCAAACACCCTATTCCAACAACACAAGAGAAGACTCTACACGTGGACATCACCAGATGGTCACCACCGAAATCAGATTGATTATATTCTTTGCAGCCAAAGATGGAGAAGCTCTATACAGTCAGCAAAAACAAGACCGGGAGCAGACTGTGGCTCAGATCATGAACTGCTTATTGCCAAATTCAGACTTAAATTGAAGAAAGGAGGGAAAACCACTAGACCATTCAGGTATGACCTAGATCAAATCCCTTATGAGTATACAGAGGAAGTGACAAATAGATTTAAGGGTCTAGACCTGATAGACAGAGTGCCTGATGAACTATGGACAGAGGTTCATGACATTGTACAGGAGACAGGGATCAAGAAAAGCCCCATGGAAAAGAAATGCAAAAATGCAAAATGGCTGTCTGAGGAGGCCTTACAGATAACTTGGAAGAGAAGAGAAGCGAAAAGCAAAGGAGAAAAGGAAAGATATTCCCATCTGAATGCAGAGTTCCAAAGAATAGCAAGGAGAGATAAGAAAGCCTTCCTCAGCGATCAGTACAAAGAAATAGAGGAAAACAACAGATTGGGAAAGACTAGAGATCACTTCAAGAAGATTAGAGATACCAAAGGAACATTTCATGCAAAGATAGGCTCGATAAAGGACAGAAATGGTATGGACCTAACAGAAGCAGAAGATATTAAGAAGAGGTGGCAAGAATACACAGAAGAACTGTACAAAAAAGATCTTCATGACCCAAATAATCACGATGGTGTGATCACTCACCTAGAGCCAGACATCCTGGAATGTGAAGTCAAGTGGGCCTTAGAAAGCATCACTACGAACAAAGCTAGTGGAGGTGATGGAATTCCAGTTGAGCTATTTCAAATCCTCAAAGGTGATGCTGTGAAAGTGCTGCACTCGATATGCCAGCAAATCTGGAAAACTCAGCAGTGGCCACAGGACTGGAAGAGGTCAGTCTTCGTTCCAATCCCAAAGAAAGGCAATGCCAAAGAATGCTCAAACTACCACACAATTGCACTCATCTCACATGCTAGTAAAGTAATGCTCAAAATTCTCCAAGCCAGGCTTCAGCAATATGTGAACCGTGAAATTCCAGATGTTCAAGCTGGTTTTAGAAAAGGCAGAGGAACCAGACATCAAACTGCCAATATCCGCTGGATCATCGAAAAAGCAAGAGAGTTCCAGAAAAACATCTATTTCTGCTTTATTGACTATGCCAAAGCCTTTGACTGTGTGGATCACAATAAACTGTGGAAAATTCTGAAAGAGATGGGAATACCAGACCATCTGACCTGTCTCTTGAGAAACCTGTATGCAGGTCAGGAAGCAGCAGTTAGAATTGGACATGGAACAACAGACTGGTTCCAAATAGGAAAAGGAGTACGTCAAGGCTGTATATTGTCAACCTGCTTATTTAAGTTATATGCAGAGTACATCATGAGAAACGCTGGGCTGGAAGAAACACAAACTGGAATCAAGATTGCCGGGAGAAATATCAATAACCTCAGATATGCGGATGACACCACCCTTATGGCAGAAAGTGAAGAAGAACTAAAGAGCCTCTTGATGAAGGTGAAAGAGGAGAGTGAAAAAGTTGGCTTAAAGCTCAACGTTCAGAAAACTAAGATCATGGCATCTGGTCCCATCACTTCATGGGAAATAGATGGGGAAACACTGGAAACAGTGTTAGACTTTATTTTTTTGGGCTCCAAAATCACCGCTGATGGTGATTGCAGCCACGACATTAAAAGACGCTTACTCCTTGGAAGGAAGGTTATGGCCAACCTAGATAGCATATTTAAAAGCAGAGACATTACTTTGCCAACAAATGTCCGTCTAGTCAAGGCTATGGTTTTTCCAGTGGTCATGTATGGATGTGAGAGTTGGACGGTGAAGAAAGCTGAGCACTGAAGAATTGATGCTTTTGAACTGTGGTGTTGGAGAAGACTCTTGAGAGACCCTTGGACTGCAAGGAGATTCTATCAATCCATCCTAAAAGAGATCAATCCTGGGTGTTCATTGGAAGGTCTGATGTTGAAGCTGAAACTCCAATACTTTGGGCACCTCATGCGGAGGGTTGACTCATTGGAAAAGACCCTAATGCTGGGTAGGATTGGGGGCGGGAGAAGAAGGGGACGACAGAGGATGAGATGGTTGGATGGCATCACCGACTCTATGGACATGGGTTTGGGTAGAATCCGGGAGTTGGTGATGGACAGAGAGGCCTGGCGTGCTGCAATTCATGGGGTCGCAAAGAGTCGGACACGACTGAGCGACTGAACTTAACTGAACTTGATCATCCATATGTCTAATTAGGAAAAATGTCTATTTATGTCTTCTACCCATTTTTTTGATTGAGCCTTTTGTTTTAATGATATTAAGCTGCATGAGTTGTATATACATTTTGGAGACTGATCCATTATAGGTCACATTACTGGGAAATATTTTCTTCCATTCTTATGGCTGTATTTTCATTTTGTTTAAGGTTTCCTGGCTGTGCCAATGCTTTTGAGTTTAATTAGGTTCAGTTTTCATATTTTATTTTTATTTACATTACTCTGGGATATGGCTCAAAAATGATATTGCTGTGATTTATGTCAGAAAGTGTTCTGCCAATGTTGTCCTTTACGAGTTTTATCCTGTCCAGTCTCACATTTGGGTGTTTAATACATTTTGAATTTATTTTTGTGTACAATAAATGGTCTGTTTTTAATGTAACTGTCCAATTTCCCCACCAATGGTCAAGGAATAAATCCAAGAATTAAATATAACAATTGTAAACATGCATGCACCCAACATAGTGGCCCCTCAATTTGACTTAAGAGTCAAATACTAAGAGCAACCACAAAAGGATAAATTAACAGTAATACAATAACACTGGTGGGCCTTTAACATCTCAGTATCATCAATTGGCAGATCAGCCAGACAGAAAATCAGTAAGGGAACACATTACATAACTCATTAGGCCAGATGAACTTAATTGATACTTACAGAGCATTCTATCCAAAAAGCAGCAGAATATATATTCTTCTCAAGTGCACATGAAACATTCTCCAGATTGGTCACATTCTGGGCCAGAAAGTGAACCTCAGTAAATTAAAAAAAAAAAAAGAAAGAAAGAAAGAAAAATTGAAATCATATTAAGCATCTTTTCTGACCACATTATGAGATCAGAAACAAATTACATGAAAAAAAAAAAACAAACTAAGAAACACAGACATGTGCTACTAAAGAACCAATTCTTCACCAAAGAAATAAAACAGAAACTCAAAAAATACCTAGAGACAAATGAAAATGAAAGCACAATGATCCAAAACTTATGAGATACAGCAAAATAAATTTTAAGAGTGAAGTTTATAGCAATGCAACCAAATCTCAGGAAGCAAGAAAAATCTCAAATAAAATTAATGGTGTTACACTTAAAGAAGCTAGATAAAGAGTAACAAGGAAAACCTAAAATTGGTAGAAGGCAAGAAGTGATAAAGATCAGAACAGATATAAATTAAATAGAGATGAAGAAAATAATAGGAAAGATCAATGAAATTAAAATCTGAATCTTTGAAAAGACAAATAAAATTGATAAACATTTAGGCAGACTCATCAAGAAAAAAGAGGAGAGGACTCATATCAATAAAATTTGAAATGAAAAAGGTTAGATTACAAAGGATACTACAGAAATACAAAGGATCATAAGGAACTACTCTGAGCAACTGTATGCAAAACACACACACACAACCTGGAACAAACTGACGAGTTCTTAGAAACAGACAATCTCCCAAGACTGAACCAGGAAAAAAATAGAAAATATGAATGGCCAATCACGAGTACTGAAATTGAAACTCTGATCAAAAACTCCCAATGAAGAAAAGCCCAGGACCAGGTAGCTTCACAGACACCTATCAAAATTCTAGGTGGCTACAAAATTCTATGAAACATTTAAAGAGCTAACATCTATCCTTCTCAAACGCATACACAAAAATTGCAAAGGAAGTAAAACTTTCAAACTCATTCTCTGAGTCCATCATCACCATGATACCAAAACCAGACAAAGATAACACACACACACACACACACACACACACACACACACACACACACACACAATGCAGGTGAATATCACTGTGAAAATAGACACAAAAATCCTCAACAAAATACTAGAAATTCAAATCCAACAACACATTAAAAGACTCATATACCATGTATGATCAAGTGTGATTTATCCCAGGGATACAGAGATTTTTCATTATCTGCAAGTCAATCAGTGTATTATACCATATATCAACTAATTGAAGAATAGAAATCATATGATCATTTCAGTAGATGCAGACAAAGCTTTTGACAATATTCAACAGCCATTTATGATAAAAGAATTATCCAGAAACTGGGCATAGAAGGATATACCTTATATAATAAAAGTCATCTATGACAAAACTACAGCTAACTTCATCCTCAACTGTGAAACCTGAAAGCATTTCCTCTAAGATTAGGAACAAGACAAGGACGTCCACTCTCAGCAGTTTTATTCAACACAGTTTTGGAAGTTCTAGCCATGGCTACCAGAGAAGGAAAACAAATAAAAGAATTCCCAATTGGAAAAAAAAATGAATTTAAACTGTCACTGTTTGAATATGACATGATACTAAACAAGGAAAATGTTAATGACACAATGAGAAAACTACTAGAACTCATCAATGAATTAGGTAAGTTACAGGTTACAAAATTAATATACAGAAATCTGTTGTATTTCTATACACTAACCGAGAAATAATAGAAAGAGAAATTCAAGAACCAATCTCATTTACTATTGCATTAAAAAGAATGAAATACCTTGGAATAAACCTACCTAAGGAAGCAAAAGATTTGACCTCTGGAAAGCGTAAGACACCTATGACAGTAATCAAAGATGATGCAAACAGATGGAAAGTTATTCCATGTTCTTGGATTAGGAGAATCAATATTTTCAAAATGACTACTCTATCAAATACAATCTACAGATTCAATTCAGTCTCCATCAAAATACCAATGGCATTTTTCACAGAACTGGATCAAGAAAACTTAAAATTATATGGAGACACAGAAAAACCCAAATAGCCAAATCAATATTGAAAAAGGAAAACAGAGCTGGAGGAAAGAGACTATCTGACTTCAGACTATACTACAAAGCTGTAGTCATCAAAACAGTATGGTGCTGACACGAAAATGGAAATATAGACCAATGGAGCAGGATAGAAGCCCAGCAATAACCAGTGCAGCTACACAAAAAGGCAAAACTGGGCAACCCGAAATCATCCCCTCTAAGATTAGGAATGAGACAAGGATGTCTGCCCTCAGCAGTTTTATTCAACACAGTTGAACTGTATTCCCCATTGTATGATGGAGAAAAACATATTCTTCAATAAATGGTGTTGGGAAAACTGAACAGCTACATGGTATATTACAATTTTGTTCCCAGGTCAATGGTTGCTACTAACTTCCAACATGATGGCCAGGGGAAAAAAAGGCAGGGGGGGCGGGGGAGAGAGATTGTCTGCTATTGTTCAGTCTCATCATCTATTTCCCAACACAGCAGACAGAAGAAGGTCACTTCATAATCCATTAAAAAAAAAAAAAACAGGCATTTTGAATTTTGACACCTTTAATTTCACTGAAGAAGAAAATCTTTGTCCTCGTTAAAGAAACTTCTGATGATTTGTAATGCTGAGGAATTATAAGTATGTGTAATTTTAACAGGATGTTGTCCCTGCATCAAATTCTGGTGAAATTGTATTCAGAATATGCCTTCTCCAGATAAAATGTCACGCAACTACAATTACATGAAGCTTGTGATAAAGTAAGCAAAAGTATGTATAGAAATAAAAGAAAGTAAAATATATTAAAAACCATTTAACACCACAATTAAACAAAATAGTGTAACACAAAATGTGGTGTCTTGCCTACTGCTTTGGTAAAGTTTAGTTTTTCTCACTGGTAAACATGTGAGAAAATGGCCTTTGATTCATTGCAGGCAGGAATGTAAATAACTAAGTTTTGAAAGGATAATTTGGATAAAGCTATCAAATGATTTAAAATATATGCATATTTTAGTTTATCAATCTACTGCTAGGTAGATACATTTAGTATTTTTTATGTATAATATCATTGCAAAGTAACCATAATTAAATCAAATCCAAAGGAGAAGTAATCCAAATGCCAGAATAAGACATTATTTATAAAGTTTATGTTTATATTGTGAACTTTTCTGCAGACATTAGAAATAATGTAAAACTACCTGAAATTCAGGGAATATAATACATCATTAAATAAAAATGCTAAATTATCCCAGTAAGATACAACATTATTAAAATTTATGTGACATATATATGTGTAAATGTATATAATACAAAAAGACCTAAGCAAAATACCAACTGTGGTTGTCTCTAGATGATGACATCTTGAATTATCTTCTATGACTGATTGCTTTGATTGCTTGATTTCCAAAATAAAAAAGAAGTACTTTTATATTCCCCAAAGCTACATTTATAGGGGGAGGAGTCAAGACAGCCAAGATGTAGGAGGACACAGTACATCTATTTCCAAAAAAGCATCAAGATTACATCTGCAAATGGAACAATTCTCACAGAGCACCTCCTGAACACTGGCAGAGGACTTTGGAAACCTGAGAGGAAAGGAAAGTTCCCTGTAATGGAGTATGATGAGAGAAAGAAGGAAGGAAAAGGAAGAGGAGACGAAGTGGGATGGGACCTGTGCCATTGTCCCCATGGAACCCACATTGGGCCTGGATTAATGATTAGTTTAGTCCTGAGACATGGTTTCTATGGATCGATACTGGTGGCCTGGTGAAAACAAAATCTAAGAGTCATCAGGGGTAATTTCTAGCATGACTACAGTTAAGGTGAGACTGAGAGCAGTGCCAACCACTGTGTAACCTGAGAGCTTGCACAGCTTATGAAAGGTAACATTACAGAGTACACTCACAGATGAACAGCTGCAGAAGATGAATACTCAGTGATCCTCTTCCAGTTGGAATGCTCCAACCCTACCTACCTCACACAGCATATTAGAAACACAGATAAGAAACAGATTTGGGAGCCCCTACTCCAAAAACTAGGGAGCAGACCCCATCCCTGACAGAGCAGAGACAACTGCAAAGGGGAGGCCCTACTCAGTATGTAGTGCAGGCTATGGTCACCACAACATTAGTCACACCACCTATTGAAGGGATATTAGGCAGCATACACTGAGGAAAGAGACAGGAGACATTTATACTAAAAACAAAACTTGGAACAAAAAATTAAGCCCACACAGGCTACACAGGGATGGTCTCACATAAAAATAGCCCTCCAAGACATTCTGAGATTCTGGCATCAGAAGGAAGAAACCCCAGAGCATTTATCCTTGAGGATCAACAGGGCTAGAGTGCAGGAGCTCCACAGAGCTGGAGGAAACAGAGTTTCTACTCTAGGAGGATGCATACAAGGTCTCACATGCACTGAGACCCTGCACAATGCAGTACTTCCACAGAACCTGGGACAGATCTAAGTAGGGGTCTTATATGGCCTCCCAGATAGGTGGGGATTATCTGTAACTCTCTTTAAGGGGAAGAACACAGGTAGTAGAGGCCCCAGGAAATATTGATTAACCTGAGCTCTCCCAGAGGTCTCCATACTGGCACCAAGAACTGACCTCACCCAACAATCTGCAGGCTCCAGTACTGTAAAACCTCAGGAAAAACAACCAACACAATAGGGACACAAACCAATCCATCAGAAGACAGGCTGCCTAAAGTAGTACTAAGCTCACAGCCACCTCAAAACACATATGACCCTGCCCACTAGAGAGAGCAGCTAATTCCATCCACCAGAGGCCATACCAGTGCACCCACCAAGATGCCTAAAAAAGCCCCTGGACCAACCACACCCAGCAGGGGGAAGGCACCATAAACCACAGGAACTATGTATGGTCCTGCAGCCTGTAGAAAGAAGACCACAAACACAGAAATTAAGGCAAAAAATGATACAACAGAGAAATATGTTGCAGATGAGGGAACAAGGTAAAACCCCACAAAGATAACTAAATGAAGAGGAGGTAGGCAATTTACCTAAAAAATAATTCAAAGTAATGATGATTCAAAATCTTGAAAAGAATAGAAGCACAGTCAGGGAAGATAGAATAAATCTTTAACAAAGAGACAGAAATTTTAAGAATAAGCAGAAGAACAACACAATAACTGAAAGGAAAAATACACTAGAATCTAGCAGAATAAATGAGTCAGAAGAACGAATAAGTGAGCTGAAAGACATAATGGTGGAAGTCACTGTCACAGAACAAAATTAAGGAAAAAAAAATGAAAAGAAATGAAGACAGTCTCAGAGACATCTGAAACAATACTAATTGCATCAATATTTGCATTATAGGGGTCCCAGAAAAAGAAGAGAAAGGGAAAGGGCCTGACAAAACATTTGAAGAGATTATAGCTGAAAACTTTTCTAACATGGGAAAAAAAACAGTCACCCAATTCCAGGAAGCACAGAGAGTCCCATGTGGAAAAAAAACTCAAGGAGGAATACACTGAGACACATGCTAATTAAACTGGCAATAGTTAAATACAAGAAAAAATATATTCAAAGCAACAAGAGTAAATCAATAAGTATCATAAAGGGGAAAGACCATAAAGTTATAAGCTGGATTTTCAGCAGAATCTCTACAAGTCAGAAAAGAGTGACATGCTATAATTAAAGTGGTGAAAGGGAAAAATGTACAACTAAGAATACTCTACACAGCAAGAGTTCACTCAGTTTCAGTGGAGAAATTAAAAGATTTACAGAAGAGCAAAATATAAGAGAATTTAGCACCACCAAAACAGCTTTACAACAAAGACTAAAGGAACTTTAGCCTTTTTTTATGGCATAAAAAAACATGCTATTACTAGAAACAAGAAAATCACCGATGGAAAAGCTTACTGGTGAAGGCAAACAAAAGTAATAGTAGGAAATCATCCAAACATGTAATGATATTGAAAAAGAAACCATGAAGAAAGTAAAAATGTAGGAAATGGGAATTCCACTTTAAATCAAGAGACAGCAACTTAAAGAACTTTGCACATATATAGACTATTATGGCAAAAGCTCATGGGAAACAAACCAAAAAAATAAATAAATAAACACTACAATATATACATACACACAAAAAAAGGATTTCAATCACAACACTAATGACAGTCATCAAATCCCAAGGAAATAGAACCAGAGAAGAAGAAAAGAAAGACCAACAAAACAAACCCCAAACAATTAAGGAAATAGTAACACTAATTTGCATATGGACAATTACCTTAAGTGTGAATGAATTAAATGTTCCAACTACATGACATAGAAAGGTGATGTGATGAAAAAATAATATAATATATACAAGAGAATCAACTCCGAGCTAGGGACAAATACAGACTGAAAGTGAGGGACTGATCACTGCCAACGGTGACTGCAGCCATGAAATTAAAAGACACACACTCTTTGAAAGAAACTCTGGCAAATCTAGACAGCATATTAAAAAGCAGAGACATTGCTTTACCAGCAAGCATCTGCATAGTCAGAGCTATTGTTTTTCCAATAGTCATGTACAGATATGAGAATTGGATCATAATGAAAGCTGAGTGCCAAACAGTTGATGCTTTCCAATTGTGATGCTGGAGGAGGCTCTTGAGAGTCCTTTGGATCACAAAGATATCAAACCAGTCAATCCTAAAGGAAATCAACCCTGGATATTTATTGGAAAGATTGATGTGGAAGCTGAAGCTCCAATACTTTGGCTCCCTTATGCAAATAACTGACTCATTGGAAAAGACCCTGATGCTGGGAGAGACTGAAGGCAAAAAGACAAGGGTGTGGTAGAGGGTGAGATGGTTAGATAACATTACTGAACTCAGTCGACATGAATTTGAACAAATTCTAGGGAATAGTGAAGGACACGTATCTCAAAGAGTCAAACACATCTTAGCAATGAACAGAAACAACATGGAAGTGAAATGAAATGAAATGAAAAAAAAAAGTTAAAAAAAAAAACACATGGAAACGAAACAATCTGTTACTAAATAACCAATGGATCCCTGAAAAATCAAGGAGGAAATTTAAAAAAAAAATACCTAGACATAAATGAGAATGGAAATATGACAATGCAAAACCTATGGGGTGTAGCAAAAGCGATTTTTGAGAGGGAGGTTTATAGCAGTAAAATTTTACCATAAGAAATAAGCCTCATGCATACTCAGTAACTTCAGTCATGTCCAACTCTTTGTGACCCTATGGACTGTACCTGCCATGCTCCTCTGTCCATGAGATTCTCCAGGCAAGAATACTGGAGTGGATTGTCATGCTCTCCTCCAGGGGCTCTTCTCAATCCCGGGATCAAATCTGTATCCCCTGTGACTTCTGCATTGCAGATGGATTCTTTAACCACTAAGCCACCTGGGAAGCCTCAGGAAACAAGAAATATCTCAAATAAACCACCTAACCTTACAACTGAAGAAACCAGAGAAAGAAGAAAAAATAAAACACAAATTTAGTACAAGGGAAAAAATATAAAAATTATGACAGATATAAGTGAAATAGAGACCAAGAAAACAATAGCAAGATAAGTGAAACTAGTTCTTTGAGAAGATAAACAAAATTAAAACAAGCAAACAAAAAACTTTTAGCTAGAAAGAAGAGAGGGGACTCAAATCAATAAAATTTGAGAGGGGGGAAAGAAAAGAATTTGCAACAAACAACACAAATACAAAGGATTATAAGAGACTACTTCAAGCAAATGTATGCAAATAAAATGGGCAACCTGGAAGAAATGGGAAAAACCTTAGAAAGGTACTATGACCCAAGGCTGAACCAGAAACAAATATAAAATATGAACAGACCAATCACAAGTAATGAAACTGAAACTGATTTAAATACTTCCAACAAACAAATGTCCAGAACAAGACGGCCTCAAACGTGAATTAACTCAAACATTTAAAGAAGAGTTAATGTCTACCTTTCTGAAAATCTTCCAAAAATTTTGCAGAGGAAAGAACTTATTTCATTCTATGAGGCACCATACTCCTGATGTCAAAATCAGACAATGATATCACAGGAAAAAATAAATAAATTAAATAAATAAATAAAGTTATAGACCAATATCACTGATGTACATGGACACAAAAATCCTAAACAAAATACCAGCAAACTGAGTCCAACAGCTCATTAACAGGATCATGCACTATGATCGAATGGGATTCATCCCAGAAATATGAGGATTCCTCAATAAATGTAAATCAATAAACATGATACTCTATATCAACAAACTGGCAAATAAAAACTACTTGATCATCTAAATAGATGCAAAAAAATATTTTTTATAAAATTAAACAACCATTTATGATTAGAAACTCTCCAGAAAGTAGGTATAGAGGAAGCCTATCCCATAATAAATGGCCATATACAAAGGTCATATACCAGCCAACAACTAACATCATTCTTAATGGTGAAAAACTAAAAGCATTTCCAAGATCAGAAATAGGGCAAATATCCCTTCTCACCATTTTTGATCAACATAATTTTAAAAATACTAACCACAGCAATTAGTCAGTTCAGTTCAGTTCAGTCACTCAGTCATGTCCGACTTGTTGCCACCCCATGAACCTCAGCACCAGGCCTTCCTGTCCATCACCAACTCTCAGAGTCTACCCAAAATCATATCCATCGAGTCAGTGATGCCATCAAGCCATCTCATCCTCTGTCATCCCCTTCTCCCCCCTCCCACAATCTTTCCCAGCATAAGGGTCTTTTCAAAAGAATCAGCTCTTCGCATCAGGTGGCAAAAGTATTGGAGTTTCAGCTTCAACATCAGTCCTTCCAATGAATATCCAGGACTGATCTTCTTTAGGATGGACTGGTTGGATCTCCTTGCAGTCCAAGGGACTCTTAAGCATCTTCTCCAACACCACCGTTCAAAAGCATCAATTCTTCAGTGCTCAGCTTTCTTTATAGTCCAACTCTCACATCCATACATAACCACTGGAAAAACCGTAGCCTTGACTAGATGTACCTTTGTTGGCAAAGTAATGTCTCTGTTTTTTAATATGCTATCTAGGTTGGTCATAACTTTCCTTCCAAGGAGTAAGCATCTTTTAATTTCATTGCTGCAATCACCATCTGCAGTGATTTTGGAGCCCAGAAAAATAAAGTCAGCCACTGTTTCCACTGTTTCCCCATTTATTTGCCATGAAGTGATGGGACCAGATGCCATGATCTTAGTTTCCTGAATGTTGAGCTTTAAGCCAACTTTTTCACTCTCCTCTTTCACCTTCATCAAGAGACTCTTTAGTTCTTCTTCAATTTCTGCCATAAGGGTGGTGTCATCTGCATATCTGAGGTTATTGATATTTCTCCTGGCAAACTTGATTCCAGCTTGTGCTTCCTCCAGCCCAGCGTTTCTCATGATGTACTCTACATATAAATTAAATAAGCAGGGTGACAATATACAGCCTTGACATATTCCTTTTCCTATTTGGAAGCAGTTTGTTGTTCCATGTCCAGTTCTAATTGTTGCTTCCTTATCTGCATACAGGTTTCTCAAGACACAGGTCAGATGGTCTGGTATTCCCATCTCTTTCAGAATTTTCCACAGTTTATTGTGATCCACACAGTCAAAGGCTTTGGCATAGTCAATAAAGCAGAAATAGATGTTTTTCTGGAACTCTCTTGCTTTTTTGATGATCCAGCGGATGTTGGCAATTTGATGTCTGGTTCCTCTGCCTTTTCTAAAACCAGCTTGAACATCTGGAAGTTCACAATTCATATATTGCTGAAGACTGGCTTGGAGAATTTTAAGCATTACTTTACTAGCGTGTGAGATGAGTGCAATTGTGTGTTAGTTTGAGCATTCTTTGGCATTGCCTTTCTTTGGGACTGCAATGAAAACTGAACTTTTCCAGTCCTGTGGCCACTGCTGAGTTTTCCAGATTTCCTGGCACATTGAGTACAGCACTTTCACAGCATCATCTTTCAGGATTTGAAATAGCTGAACTGGAATCCCATCACCTCCACTAGCTTTGTTCGTAGTGATGCTTCCTAAGACCCACTTGACTTCACATTCTACAATGTCTGACTGTAGGTGAGTGATCACACCATCGTGATTATCTGGGTCATGAAGATCTTTTTTGTGCATTTTTTTAATGTGTGTATTCTTGCCACCTCTTCTTAATATCTTCTGCTTCTGTTAGTTCCCTACCATTTCTGTCTTTATCGATCCCATCTTTCATGCAAAGATGGGCTCGATAAAGGACAGCAATTATAGAGGGGAAAAAAAAATCCAAATTAGAAAAGAATATGTAAAACTATTTCTGTTTGCCAGATCCACAGTACTATACATGTTGTTGTTTAGTTGCAAAATCATGTCCTACTCCTTTGTGACCCTATGGACTTAGCCCACCAGTCTCTGTTGTTCATGAGATTTCCCAGGCAAGAATACTGGAATGAATTACCATTTCCTTCTGCAGAGGATCTTCCCAAACCAGGGACTGAATCCATGTCTCCTACATTGCAGCTGAATTCTTTACCACTGAGCCAAGAGGGAAGCCCAATACTCTACATAAACATTCCTAAATATGTCATCAATGGGGGGCGTGGCACAACGGACAACATGTCTGATTATGGATCAGAAGGTTCTAAATATGCTACCAGCAAACTTCTCAGTTCAGTTCAGTCCCTCAGTCGTGTCCAACTCTTTGAGACCCCATGAATCGCAGCAAGCCAGGCCTCCCTGTCCATCACCAACTCCCAGAGTTTACCCAAATTCATGTCCATCGAATCAGTGATGCCATCCAATCATCTCATCCTCTGTCGTCCCCTTCTCCTCCTGCCCCCAATCCTCCCCAACATCAGGATCTTTTTCAGTGAATCAACTCTTCACATGAGGTGGCCAAAGTATTGGAGCTTCAGCAAATTCCTAGAATCCATCAATTAATTTGATAAAATTGCAGATTACAAAATTTATACAAAGAAATCTCTTACATTCATTATACACTAACAGCAAAAGATCAGAAAGAAAAATTAAGGAAACAATCCCATTTATCATTGCATCAAATATAACACAATACCTAAGAATAAATCTATCTGACAAGGCAAAAGGCCTGTACTCAGAAAACTATAAGATGCTGATGAAGAAATCAAAGATGATGCAGATAGAGAAATAGGACATATTTTGGGATAGGAAGGACCAATAGTGTCAAAATGACTATATTGCCCAAAGCAAACCACAGATTGAGTGCAACCCCTATCCAATTACCAATGACATTTTTCATAAAATTAAAACAACAACAAAAAATTAAGTCTATGGGGAAACACAAAAGACTTCAAAGAGCCAAGTTGATCTTGAGGGCAAAAAAAAAAAAACTGGAGAAATCAGGCACACTGGCTTCAGACTATAGTACAAAGCTGCAGTCATCAAAACAGAGAGATGCTAGCCCCAAAACAGAAATATAGATCAATAGAAAAGGATAGAGAATATGGAGATAAACCTATGCACTCACCCTCAATTATCTATGATCAAGGAGGCAAGACTATTCAATGGATTAAAGATAGCATCTTTGATAAGTCTGATGGAAAAACTGAGCAGCTATATGTAAAAGAATGAAATTAGAATAATTCCTAACACAGTACACAAAAATAAATTAAAAATGGATTAAAGACCTAAATGTAAATATGGATACTATAAAACTCTTAAAGGAAAACAAAGGCAGAACACACTCTGACATAAACTGCAGCACGATTTTTTTTTGTCCACTTCATAGAGTAATAAAAACAAAAATAATATGAGTAAATTAAACTTAAAAGCTTCTGCACAGCAAAGTAAATCATAAACAAAACAAAAAGACAGCTTGCAGAATGGGAACCCAATTAAAAAATGAACAGAATACCTAAGTGGATATTTCTTCAAAGAAGACATAGAGATTGCAAAAAATGCCCATGAAAAGATGTTCACCATCACTTGAGAAATGCACATCAAAACTTCATTGAGGCATCACCTCACACCAGTCAAAATGGCCATAATCAAAAAATATACAAGCAATAATTGCTGGAGAGGATGTGGAGGAAAGGGAACCCTCCTACCCTGCTGGTAGGAATGTAAATTGGTACATCATTATGGAGAATAGGAATATAGTACATTTAAAACTAAATATAGAACTACTATATGATCCAGCATTCCTACTCCTGTGTATACAATTGGAGAAAACCATAATTAAATATATATATATATATATATATATATATATATATATACATGCACCCCAATGTTTGTTGCTGTTGTATTTACAATAGCCAATACATGGAAACAAGTTAAAAATCCATCAAGAGAGGTTCAGAGGATAGAGAAGATGTCATACACATAAACAATGGAAATTCACTCAGCCACAAAAAGAACAAAACAATGTCATTTGCAACAACATGGATGGACCTAGAGATTGACATATTGAGTAAAGTAAGCCAGGAAGATAAAGACAAATATATGATATTACTTACATGTGACATCTAAAAAATTAGACAAATGAAGTAATTTTCAAAATAGAAATGGAGTTACAGACATAGAAAACAAACTAATGGTTACCAGGTGCAAAGGGGGGAAGAGGGGTAAATTAGGAGATTGGGATTGAGATATACACACTAATATACATAAAATGGATAACTAATAAGGACCTATTATATAGCACAGAGAACTCCATCTGATATTCTGTAATGACCCATATGGGAAAAGAATCCGTAAAAGAGTGGATTTATGTATATTCACTTTGCTGTGTACCTGAAATTAACACACCATTGTAAATCAACTACACTCTAATAAAAAATGTTTTTAAAGGCTATGGTCATATAAACTTTTATATTCTAAGCAAACTAAGTGATATAATTTTTATACCCACTCCTTTTCACTCATTCATCCTGGCACATGCATTGTCTTCTAACTACACTGGTTTATATGTATGTACTCTACTAATATATCAGTTTAATTAAGATGATCACATTAGTGTTTAGGAAGTTTCACATTAATAAGTTTCACATTAGTGTTCAGCAATTAAGGGATAATACATTGCTTTCATAAAACACATTTAAAAAAATTAGTAAGATATGTAAATCATAAGTGAACTGCTCAATGAACTTTCCCCTAGAGGATGACATAGATCATACCTGTCATCTCAGAAAGTCTGTTTCTTATTCTTGTCCACTCAATACCACTACCAGCATTTTAGCTCATAGCAGTTCTAGAAATAATAGCAACATCTAGCATTTACTTAGTTTGTGCCACGTGCTTGATTCTGTGCTAGATCCTTTAATTACAATATCTCATTTAATAGATGATTCTCTGCCTCTGACATAAAATGGGACATTTTTATTTTTAATCTACTAGTCCAAAGCTGCACAGAATGTTAGTAGCAAATAGAACACAAAGAGTTATTTGGCTTCAAAATTTAGAACTTTGTCCAAATTACACAGACATTCATTAAGAGAACAATAGAGTTTGGTGATAACCACATGCTCCAAATAATGACAATAAAACTAGTTGAGACATCAAATAATATAAAACTGACAGAGATAAACACTGGAGACCTTTTAGTACCTAGGGAAAGATAATCCTAAAGTTCCCTGCCACTTGAAAACTAAAGAGATTTTGGAATGAAAGTCACCATACTACCTTATTCTAGGAGAGTGATCCTCAAAAAGATTACATGCCCTTCAAGATTTCAGGGAAATACTTTAGCTTTTTAGAAATCTTTATTTAAAAGAATAAAATAAACACTGTGTAAACCTAATTGTAAAACAAAAGAATTCATACAAAATCTTGCAAAAAATAACTAAGTTAGCAAAGATATTATGAATTGAAACTAAATTAAAATTCATTTTAATGACTGTGTATGTACAAGTCTTCAGTTCATTACTCTTTTGACAGTTTCATTACTCTACAGAGATGTAGGAAATTTGCATTTCCCTAGTTTATGCTTCTCTAAGTGACTGACCAGGAGTGAGGCTGCTCCTGAACTCACATTAATGCGCCACACACTAATTAGCAGCAGAAGGCAGTAGCCTTTACAATGCATGTAAATTAAGTATATTATCAGCTGGCTTTTCTCTTAAAGTTATTCCATGGGAAAATGCACTCTGGAGACCCTCTCTCTTCCTTTTGTAGCAGCATGGGAAAAAAAAAGTCAATTCACCCTCAGTTTTAGCTCAAAGATAAATTAAAATGACTATTTGTATCAGGAAAAGAAAGGGTGATTTCCCATGGGGCCACCATTACAGATTCAGAGTTCTATGTTCTGGCTATATTACTGATACTTATTTCCAATGGGTTTAGAAAAACATGACTAGATATGAATGCCATACTTGACTGCTCACAAGGGATTTGCCTGAAGCCAAACTCCTGCTTTACCTTTACACAGTATCTTCGTCTCTAAATGACACACGTGTGACTCCTCATCAGAAATTTTCAAAGCCATGGCAGACACAGAAACAATAGGCTGAGGGAGGTCAGACAGTTTTGGAAGAAGAAATAACAAGATCAAACAAAACCAGGAGTCCAAGGAATGGGATTATCCCAGAGGGGAGATATTATGAAAAGAAGATGAACTATAATGACCATTTTTATTTCTTTGAACTACTCTCAGCTGTAGTTAAAAGGGCTCAGCCTGGAATCAAAGTCAGCCAGCTGATCAATCTCTGAACAGGATATATCTAGTTTGAGTAACATGCTGTACATTCTATAAATCAAAACTTTATTTCAGTTTGGTGATAGCCATAGAGGAAGTATTCCAAGGCTTTGACCTTTGTTAGCATCAAGGGATCAGGCATGCAAATTAGCACTAGACCACAGGCCCTTAGCTGAATCATACTCATACCAAGAACAATGCTAAAAGGACCTGGAAAATGTCAGCAATGTCTTTACATAAACCTAATTTTTCTTCAAATTATTTAATGAAGAGCTTCATGTAGAAATCTTGCATGTAATTTCTATACACTGAGTAAATCTCAGATTCTAAAGAACCTCCCCACAAATTCTCTATTCTTCCTTCTACTCTGCTCCCAATATCAAACATGATTAATCCACTTATTCTTCAACTTACCTTCTTCCATTCCCTATATCATTTGACTTTTTTTTTTTTTTCCAGCACATCTTGGAAGATTTTTTAAAATATTGTGTTTGGATCAGAGCAGGTGTTCTGCATTCTTTTCCAAGGTGTTGTACAATTTACTCACTTAGCCTAGTCATTCTCTATTCTGAAAACAGTGGGTCTCAATTCTGACTACACATGAGAATCATCTGGAAAACCTGAAAAAAGAGAGTATGTTTTGGACATACTCAATAACAAATAACAATACTAAATCTCTAAGTACAAGGCCTTGACAATATATTCTAAAAATTCCCTAGATGACATTTGATATTCATCTCTGTCAAGAACAGTGTACTAAGAGTTTACATGCTTACATCAGAGGAAAACAACTAGAACAGAGACATTTCACATTCAAAGGTGAAACTTCAAATATTTTAAACAGAGGTTCATGTGGCAAGCTAAACAGGTTATAAGCTAGGGACTCAGTGCCTGGACTCTTAACTCCTGACTCACTCTGTGAGATTACAAACCATATTTTATTTCCTTGCAGATCTCCACCCAAGAACAATTTTAGTAAGAAGCTTCAAAATGTAAATAATCAAAATGCTGCAGCAGGAAATCTGTTAGGAAACACATAGCATGAGAAGAAAAATATCAGGTGGTGTTAATTAAGGTCCCTGAAGCCCTGAGAGGCACTGATTTGTGGACTAGAAAAATATCATCAATTATGCAACATGAAAGAAAATTTACAGTTAATATGATGCTTGAAAGAAGAGCCTCTGATTCTTGCTGTAAGGATATAGCTTGTCTACAAAGACTGTGAAGTGTTCATCAGCAGGAATTTGCCTGGTGAAACTTTTATTTTCCATTCCCTAGCCTCATACTGGTGACTCACGATGATTATCTTTGTTACATATTGGATGGAACAACTGGGGAAAAATCTAGCCCCTTCACATCATAGCTAAAGAAATTAATATTTTTAAATTATATTTTAAAAACAGAGACTTAGAGGAGCGGATGACTTTCCAAGTCCTCATGTTGAGAGAGAGAGTTAGGAATAGATTAAGCACAGATTTGTGATCACCAGCCTCATTTGGGCAGGAAATATTTCTGTGTGCTCTTGTTTCTTGATTTCCTGCTTGCCTGCACTTCACAATGACTATATCAAAACATATGCCCTCTCCTCAACTATATAATATCCCAAACCATACCTCTTATCTTTTGTAAATTCAGAGTCTATTTCCTTACAAATGTGGCTTACAGATTTTCCATTGCGGCCACTCAGACCCATCTTTTTATCAGGATTCTTCAGCCTCATTAGCAATAGAAAATCTCTTTCTCTCATCCTCTCCACATCTTTCTATTTGTCTTTCTCTTCATATTTTTATTTAGCACTAAAGAGATCTAGTTTATTTCAGGTAATTTTTTTGACACTAGACCTCATCAAAAAGCTCTGAGTCAGACTTTTGTCCCTTGGGTAGCTTCTCTGGGGGCAATAATTCTCCCTAAAAGATATTTTAGTAAGGAGGAAACTGCATCAAATCCTTTTCTGTCTTCAAGGCTGAGCTATTACACCAAACTTGCACTCTCTTTGGATCCAGATAATTCTGATATTCAGCAGGGATGAGATCATTTACCAAAAGCTTAATGCTTAGCTAACATATTAAAGTTTCAGTTATGCTAGGTTGTCTTTTTTCAACATTACTATCACAGGTTAACATTCTGGAAATGTTGAACAAAATCTCATAGAACAACCTAAACAGGTTAGCTTAATGAATAATTGCTGTTTATGGAAATGCATTTATATCTAAGAGAAACTTTATAAACACATTTGAATTAAATTCTGTTGTTTTTAATTATACAAAAAATGGTTTCTCTACACACTAATGACATCTTAAGCATCTGAAGACAGTTGAAAATGTTTGGTGTATGTGTGTTGGGTGTGGGTAGTGGGAATATAGGTTTTACAATTGCATTAAACTTACTCAGCAGGTGCAGAAGGTAAACTTGTTTTAGTTTCTTTGAAAGAGAAAGGTGATTTATTTATTCTCCTGGGAAGCCACACATTTTGCTAATATTCTTAAATGTATTTTAGATTTTTAGAGTTATACAAGTACATGTATCATTTAAAATCGAAATAATTTATCAGGCTAATACCAAAAAGGAACAGTCTTCATCCCATGGTGTCACACTAACCAGATGTACGTCTCAGAAGCAACCATTTCCATATTTCAAAATGGTTGCTTATACTGTGATCTGCATTAAGGGAATTCTGATTTCATTTATAGTTGGAAAATATTTAACTCTATGATTGGCCTGATCACTCCCACCCCTATTATATTATTGACTTTCATGTACTTTCCAAACCTGACTCAATTTCATGGAATTTTTTGTAATTTTGTAGTCATAATAGCATTATCCTTATTGGTAAATGCTGTTCACTGATGCACTAAGTAATATACTATTACAATATTTATTTTCCTGTACATTTTGCTCTTCCTAGATTTTCTATTTGTTTTTCTTAATATGCTATTCTATGTAAAGATAATCTTTTAAACCTAAACAAATCTTTCAAACACAAGTATTATTTTCAGAATATTCAAATAAAAATTTAATTATGTGTACTCAGAATATTCAAATACATTATAAATCTTCTCATATCCCTGTAAAAATACATATATCTTTTATTCTGCACCTTATTGAGTATCTCCCTGGAGGAGTGATCTGTCTTTCTTCTCCAAACTAATGGACTGTTCTATAGGTCACAGCTTCACAGTGTCTATTATGAACACTTTGTACCAATCTTAAGTGCTCTATAGTTAGATTGTATATCTACTTCTTCATTAGTTTATTTCCAAAGTTTTTAATGGGGCTTCCTTGGTGGTTAGGACAGTAAAGAATCCACCTGCAATGTAATAGATCTGGATTTGACCCCTGGGTCGAATAGCACCTGGGTGCAATCCCTGGGTTGAATAGGTGCCTTTTAATAGCATCTATCAATTAAAGGTGCATAGGAGGCAATATTTTTGAGACTGTTAATTTCTTAAAATGTCTTTGCCCCCATTACATTCATTGATAATAATTTTCTCTTAATTTCCAGAATTTTTGTTTATAAGATTAATGTCATCATGATAATTACACTTCATTCTTTTGCCTTTTTTTTTTTCAGAAATCTTTTAGTAGCTTACCCAATTGTAGTAAAATTTCACTATGATGTACTTAAATGTGAACCTTTTATTTTTCTTCACCTATTGTATTTGGACTCTCCATGAAACCATAAATATAGAGGTTCATGCCCTTTAGTTGCAGGACACATGAATTTTTAAAGATTATCAGAGAGAATCAATTCCTAGGCAGGTGATAAGAAGTCTGGTGTCTGCGAGGAAGAGAAAGAAGTGTGGGGCTTTTGAAGAGTAGATAGGAGTCTGGAGTTCTCAAGGAAGAGAAAAGGACAAACATTTATTTCTTTAATCCCAGAATTGATGATTGCACAACAAAGCAACTCATCTTGTTCAAGGATATGTTTTCCCTTAAACTCTGAACCAATGATTATATAACAACAATGTATCCTACTTGAGGACGTGTTTCTCTTTCTTGAGAACCTTCTGACTAATCCTGTCATCTTAAAATGTATATTATGGGAGTGGGTTTGGTAAGGTCTTTCTATTGTTAGTTCTAATTCTGTTATCTTAAAATATATATATTGTGGGAGTGGGTCTCGCAAGACCTTTACAACATTGAGACATTCTTTTGGTTTATTGCTAATAACCAATTGAAAAGTATATAGCTGCCTTGCTAAGACTATTAAGGGGGGCACTCTCCGTTTCCCTTCTGATGTCTATCTCAGAAGCTTTCTTTGTCCCTTTTCATTCTACACAAAAGCTCTTGAGTGATCAAGCCTAGTCACTGGTCCCAAAGCTAAATCTTCTTTGGAGATCACAAATCTGACGCCATTCACTGTAAGCTATCATTACCCACCATCTATTTTCTCTAATGCCTGTTAGTTGGATGTTTGATCTCTTAAATATTTTTTTAATTTCCATATATTTTATTTCCTAGTTTTCTTTGATTTTATCTAATAAATCCTACTTTATGGGAGACTGAGGGCTTCCCTCATAGCACAGTTGGTAAATAATCCACCTACAATGCAGGAGACCCTGATTCGATTCCTGGGTCAGGAAGATCTTCTGTAGAAGGGATAGGCTACCCACTCCAGTATTCTGGCCTGGAGCATTACATAGACTAAGTCTATGGGGTTGCAAAGAGTAGGACATGACTGAATGACTTTCACCTTCACCTTCACCTTTATGAGAGATTATAAAGTAATCTTGACTATATCTTCTAACAGTTTTTATTCTTTTTTCTTTCTCGAATAAGACCATTATTATTTCATGAATGTTATATATGCTCATTTGTCTGAGCAATCGTTAATTTTAATAAGTACAAATAATTAAATATCAGTATTGGATGCAATCTCAAAAACAACAGAATGATCTCTGTTCGTTTCCAAGGCAAATCATTCAATATCACAGTAATCCAAGTCTATGCCCCAACCAGTAACCCTGAATAACCTGAATCTGAACGGTTCTATGAACACCTTCAAGACCTTTTAGAACTAACACCCAAAAAAGATGTCCTTTTCATTATAGGGGACTGGAATGCAAAAGTAGGAAGTCAAGAAACACCTGACATAATAGGCAAATTTGGCCTTGGAGTACAGAATGAAGCAGGGCAAAGGCTAATAGAGTTTTGCCAAGAGAATTCACTGGTCATAGCAAACACCATCTTCCAACAACACAAGAGAAGACTCTACACAGGGACATCACTAGATGATCAACACCGAAATCAGACTGATTATATTCTTTGCAGCCAAAGATGGAGAAGCTCTATACAGTCAGCAAAAACAAGACAGGGAGCAGACTGTGGCTCAGGTCATGAACTGCTTATTGCCAAATTCAGACTGAAATTGAAGAAAGTGGAGAAAACCACTAGATCATTCAGGTACGACCTAAATCAAATCCCTTATGATTATACAGTGGAAGTGAGAAATAGACTTAAGGGACTAGATCTGATAGACAGAGTGCCTGATGAACTATGGACAGAGGTTCGTGACATTGTACGAGAGACAGGAATCAGGACCATCCCCATGGAAAAGAAATGCAAAAAAGCAAAATGGCTGTCTGAGGAGGCCTTACAAATAGCTGTGAAAAGAAGAGAAGCAAAAAGCAAAGGAAAAAAGGAAATATATTCCCATTTGAATGCAGAGTTCCAAAGAATAGCAAGGAGAGATAAGAAAGCCGTCCTCAGTGATCAATGCAAAGAAATAGAGGAAAACAACAGATTGGGAAAGACTGGAGATCTCTTCAAGAAAATTAGAGATACCAAGGGAACATTTCAAGCAAAGATGTGCTAGATAAAGGACAGAAATGGTGTGGACCTAACAGAAGCAGAAGATATTAAGAAGAGGTGGCAAGAATGCACAGAAGAACTGTACAAAAAAGATCTTCATGACCCAGATAATTATGATGGTGTGATCACTCACCTAGAGCCAGACATCCTGGAATGTGAAGTCAAGAGGGCTTTAGAAAGCATCACTACGAACAAAGCTAATGGAGGTGATGGAATTCCAGTTCAGCTATTTCAAATCCTGAAAGATGATGCTGTGAAAGTGCTACACTCAGTATGCCGGCAAATCTGGAAAACTCGGCAGTGGCCACAGGACTGGGAAAGGTCAGTTTTCATTCCAATCCCAAAGAAAGGCAATGCCAAAGAATTCTCAAACTACCGCACAATTGCACTCATCTCACATGCTAGTAAAATAATGCTCAAAATTCTCCAAGCCAGGCTTCAGCAATATGTGGACCATGAACTTCCAGATGTTCAAGCTGGTTTTAGAAAAGACAGAGGAACCAGAGATCAAATTGCCAACATCTGCTGGATCATTGAAAAAGCAAGATAGTTCCAGAAAAGCATCTATTTCTGCTTTATTGACTATGCCAAAGCCTTTGACTGTGTGGATCACAATAAACTGTGGAAAATTCTGAAAGAGATGGGAATACCAGACCATCTGACCTGTCTCTTGAGAAACCTGTATGTGGGTCAGGAAGCAACAGTTAGAACTGGACATGGAACAACAGACTGGTTCCAAATAGGAAAAGGAGTCCGTCAAGGCTGTATATTGTCACCCTGCTTATTTAACTTACATGCAGAATACATCATGAGAAACGCTGGGCTGGAAGAAACACAAGCTGGAATCAAGATTGCCGGGAGAAATATCAATAACCTCGGCTATGCAGATGGCACCACCCTTATGGCAAAAAGTGAAGAAGAACTAAAGAGCCTCTTGATGAAGGTGAAAGAGGAGAGAGAAAAAGTTGACTTAAAGCTCAACATTCAGGAAACTATGATCATGGCATCTGATCCCACCACTTCATGGAAAATAGATGGGGAAACAATGAAAACAGTGTCAGACTTTATTTTTTTTGGCTCCAAAATCACTGCTGATGGTGATTGAAGCCAGGAAATTAAAAGATGCTTACTCCTTGGAAGGAAAGTTATGACCAACCTAGATAGCATATTGAAAAGCAGAGACCTTACTTTGCCAAGAAAGGTCCGTCTAGTCAAGGCTATAGTTTTTCCAGTGGTCGTGTATGGATGTGAGAGTTGGACGGTGAAGAAAGCTGAGCGCCAAAGAATTGATGCTTTTGAACGGTGGTGTTGGAGAAGACTCTTGAGAGTCCCTTGGACTGCCAGGAGATCCAACCAGTCCATTGTAAAGGAGATCAGTCCTGGGTGTTCACTGGTAGGACTGATGTTGAAGCTGAAACTCCAATACTTTGGCCACCTCATGAGAAGTGTTGACTCGTTGGAAAAGACCCTAATGCTGGAAAGGACTGGTGGCAGGAGGAAAAGGAGACGACAGAGGATGAGATGGTTGGATGCCATCACTGACTCAATGAACATGGTTTTGGGTTAACTCCGGGAGTTGGTGATGGACAGGGAGGCCTGGCATGCTGCGATTCGTGAGGTCGCAAAGAGTCGGACACGACTGAGAGACTGAACTGAATTGATATAATACATGCTTTGATAAGCACCCTTCTTTTTTGTTTTGCTGAAAGTTTTACTCTGGTTTTAGGTTTGAAGTGTTCATTAAGAAAAGAAACCACTTACTACACACAAATGACAATTTCATTCAATATTTAGTAGAAGATTATTTAACTTAATTTCAATATCAGTAATTAAATAAAAAAGAAACAATAGAGATAAGTAACAGTGTATACATCACCAAACTGGGCCAAATGCAATATTCAGACTTGGATAGCACTGGGAAACTCCACATAATATCAATCTGGAGTCCCAACTGGGAAAGAGTCCAGGGCGATGTGTCCACCTCACAGTAACACTTCATATTGCAGGTTTAGGGCCTCCTTTTTATAATCGCAAACTGCAATATGACATCATCCTCAGTTTATGTGCAAAACTGCAACTCTGATTTTTATTTAGCTTTTATAATGCTGTTTGTTTCACTTTGTGAGCCATAAGATTCCTTAGACCCTGGGGGACTAGTGAAGTCCCTGGAGCTTAAGAGATTCCAAACCCACTCCCTTCCCCCTCTAAAGTGCTGCTTAATGTACTGGTAGTAATTGGTATGTTAGCAGCATGCATATAGTCCTGGCAGGGTCCAAGTAAGGTCAAGAGTTGATCAGAGGTCTGTTCCCCAAATTCTGAAGCCTGAACAAGACTGCCTCCATTTTACTTTCCCTAAGGACACTGATGCTGGGAAAGACTGAAGGCAAGAAGAGAAGGGGATGATAGAGGATGAGATGGCTGGATGGCATCACTGACTTAAGGGACATAAGTTTGAGTAAACTCCAAGAGTTGGTGATGGATAGGGAGTCCTGGCATGCTGCAGTCCATGGAGTTGCAAAGAGTTGGACGTGACTTAGTGACTGAACTGAACTGAATTGGATAATACATAATCTTGTTTAATTATCATAATCACTTTTGATGGTTTCAGAAATATTATTACCAATTAAAAGAGGGAGAAGCCAAGAGTCAAAATCTTTTTAATAATGCCAATTAATTCTGACTATGTGGATATTGTTCACTTTCTTCTAAGTAATATATTATGATTCCCCTTTGTGGCTCAGAGCATTGTCAAGGTGAAGGGGATTGTGTAACTCCATGTAGCTATGAGCCATGCGATGTATGGCTGTGCTTTTCATCACAGAGGACTGGGATGCAAATGTAGGAAGTCAAGATACTTGGTGTAACAGGCGATCTGGACTTGGAGTACAAAATGAAGCCCTTGGAGGAGGACATGGCAATCCACTTCAGTGCTCTTGCCTGGAGAATCCCATGGACTGAGGAGCTTGGCAAGCTACGTTCCATACTGTCACAAAGATTCAGATAAGACTGAAGCAACTGACCATGCACACACAAAATGAAGCAAAGAGAAGGCTAGCAGTTTTTCCCAGATAGCACACTGGTCATAGCAAAGACTGTCTTCCAACAACAAGAGAGGCAACTCTACACATGGACATCACCAGACGGTCAATACCAAAATCAGATTCATTATATTTTGTGCAGCTAAAGCTGGAGAAGCTTTACACAGATAGCAAAAAGCTCAGATCATGAGCTCCTTATTGCAAAATCCAGGCTTAAATTGAAGAAAGTAGAGAATAGTACTAGGCCATTCAAGTATAATCTAAATCAAATCCCTTATGATTATTCAGTGGAGGTGATGAATATACTCAAGGGATTAGACTTGTATTGAGAGTTCCTTAAGAACTATGAACAGAGGTTCACAACATTTTACAGGTGGCAGGGACAAAAATCATCTCAAAGAAAAATAAATGCAAGAAGGCAAAGTGGTTGTCTGAGGAGCTTTTACAACTTTCTTAGAAATGAAGCAAAGCAAAAATCAAGGGAGAAAGGAAAAAATATACTCAATTGAAAGCAGAGTTTCTAATAGCAATGAGAGATAGGAAAACCTACTTAAATGAACAATGCAAGGAAATAGAGGAAACCAATAGAATGCAAAAGGCTAGAGTTCTCTTTAAGAGAACTGGAGATATCAGGGGAACATTTCACGCAAGGATGGGAACAATAAAGGACAGAAATAGTAAGGACCTGAGAGAAGCAGAAGAGATTAAGAAGAGGTGGCAAGAATATACAGAAATATACAAATAAAGGTCTCATGACCTATATAACCATGATTTTGTAGTCACTCACCTAGAGCCAGACATCCTGGAGAGTGAATTCAAGTGGAGGTGATGGGATTCTAGCTTAGCTATTTAAAATCCAGAAGATAATGCTGTTAAAATGCTTCACTTAATATGTCAACAAATTTGGAGAACTGGGCAGTGGTCACAGGACTGGAAAAGAACAGTTTTTATTTCAGCCCCAAAGAAAGGAAATGCCAAAGAATACAAATTACCATAAAATTGTATTTGTTTCACATGCTAGCAAGGTAATGCTCAAAATCCTTCAAGGCTTCAGCAGTGCATGAACCAAGAAATTCCAGATATATAAGCTGGGTTTAGAAAAGGCAGAGGAACCAAAAATCAAATTGCCAGCATTTGTTGTCTCATAGAGAAAGCAAGTGAATTCCAGAAAAACATCTATTTCTGTTTCACTGACTATGTTAACATCTTTGAGTGTGTGTATCACAACAAACTGGAAAATTCTTAAAGAGTTGGGATACCAGACTAGCTTACCTATCTCCTAAGAAACCTGCATGCAGGTTAAGAAACAACAGGTAGAACAACGGACCGGTTCATATTCGGGAAAGGAGTACATCAAAGCTGTATATTGTCAGTCTGCTTATTTAGCTTCTATGCTGAGTACATCATGTGAAATTCCAGGCTGGATTAATCACAAGTTGGAATCAAGATTGCCGAGAGAAACATCAACAATCTCAGATATGCAAATGGTAACCACTCTAATGGCGTAAAGTGAAGAGGAATTAAAAAGCCTTTTGATGAGGATGAAAGAGAAAAATGAAAATGCTTGCTTAAAACTTAACATTCATAAATCTTAGATTATGGAATCCAACCCCATCACTTCATGGCAAATAAAAGAAGAAAAAGTGGAAACAGTGACATATTTTCTTTTCCTGGTCTCAAAGATCACTGCAGAATGGGACTGCAGTCATCCAATTAAAAGACACTTGCTTCACGTCAGTGTAAGTATTATGCTGCCTCTAAACAGTATAATGCAGTATAATAAAACTGTTGACAGTTTTATTTTGAAAATCAATCCAAAAAAGAGTTTTAAGCTCTGTAATAAATTTTCTTTTGAATTTATAATATTCACATGTCCAGATATACTCTCATATTAAAAAAAAAAACACCTATTACATAAAGCATATTAAGCTTGTGGACATTTGGCTATTGCCTCCAATTTAAATTACTTCCCATACCTCTATAAATCTATAAAACTTCATTTGGTGTTTTTTAAAATACCTTTCACATTTTCTTTGCATTTTTTATTAATATTTTCCATCTTACTATATCCAAATTTCCTTGTTTAAAAGGAATATCTTGTATCCTTCCCAGTAACTAGAACCAGAGATCAGCGATGGTGACTGCTGCTGCTGCTAAGTCGCTTCAGTCGTGTCCGACTCTGTACGACCCCATAGATGGCAGCCCACCAGGCTCCCCCATCCCTGGGATTCTCCAGGCAAGAACACTGGAGTAGGTTGCCATTTTCTTCTCCAATGCAGGAAAGTGAAAAGTGAAAGTGAAGTCACTCAGTCGTGTCTGACTCTTAGCGACCCCATGACTGCAGCCTACCAGGCTCCTCCATCCATGGGATTTTCCAGGCAAGAGTACTGGAGTAGGGTGCCATTGCCTTCTCTGTATGGTGACTGAGAAACATTTACTGAAGTAAATGAATAAGTACAAAATTAACATTAAATTTATGTATCACAGTTATATGTAACTATATGCTACAAGTTATTTTATCAAATTCAGAACTTATTTTATGAGTACTGTGATCTATTAATGGTGTACCCAAGTATGAGCTTTCGGTACGTCATTAGAGAAATATTAGACCTGCTCTTCTGTTTATTATCTTGACCTCCAAAATCCCTGCAGATGGTGACTGCAGTCATGAAATTAAAAGAAACTTGATCCTTGGAAAAAAAGCTATGACAAACCTAGACAGCATATTTAAAATCAGAGACCACTGAAACTTTGTGGACAAAGGTCTATGGTTTTTCCACTAGTCATGTATGGATGTGAGAGTTGGACCATAAAGAAGGCTGAGCACTGAACAAACGATGCTTTTGAACTGTGCTTGGAGAAGACTCTTGAGAATACCTTAGACGGCAAGGAGATCAAACCAGTCGATCCTAAAGGAAATCAACCCTGAATATTCATTGGAAGGACTGATATTGAAGCTGAAGCCCCAATACTTTGGCCACCTAATGAGAAGAGCTGACTCACTGGAAAAGACACTGATGCTAGACCCTCAATTCTAGGAAAGATTGAGGACAGGAGAAAAAGGGGGCAAGAGAGGATGTGATGATTAGATGGCATCATAGACTCAATAGACATGAGTTTGAGCAAACTCCAGCAGATAGTGACAGACAAGGCAGTCTGGCATGCTGCGGTCCATGGGGTTGCAAAGGGTCAGACATGACTGAATGCCTAAACCACACACCTGCTCTCTTCTAGTGGAGTAGTGTTTATCCTATTGTCTTTTTAAGTCAACTGTGAAAGAAAAAAATATATATATTGCTACAAAGCGTAAACAAGATGCTGTTGCTTAAAACACCTCAAGTGAAAATATAAAATGTTCTTTTGTTTTTCCAAGTATTTGCCTGATTTCTTTCATTCCAATTTATTTTAAAATATAGGGCCCAGATGTGCTGCAGCCTGATGGATCAGAGACCAGAACCTGCTCCACGACTCTAGGGTGTGGCAAACTGCACCCTCCTGACTGTCCTAGAAAGCACGTCAAACGGACATTCTTGGGGCGGGTCGTGCTCTCTGCTCCACTTCACTGCCTACCCCTGCCTCTGTCCCCATGGAAACAAAACAAGATGTTCCTGATCAACAGCAGAGTTTTAACTTTACTCCCTCTTTATGGTGTGCTAATCAGACTCCCCAGTATAGCTATTCCCTAATGATCTCATGTGACTTCTGCCAATAAAAGTGCAGGCTGAAAGGAGCTGTTTTGTCCTCCTGCCATGGAGAGCAGGAGGGACCCTGGCTCCCCTCTAGCCAAATTAGTTTTGTCTGTCTTTTCATTATGCGTTTGCCCCCTTTCAGATCTTCTCACCCGCGGTGCTGGAGGTAGAAGGTGGCGCCCGAAGGGGACCTGAAGTCTGGAAGGATTCCCTCAAGGGGAAAACTAAAAATGAAGACAGTGAGCGGTAAGTGAGACGCCTGGATCGCGACCAGGCCCTCAAACTCTAAGGTTGGGAAGTCCCTTGTCTTACAAAGTCAGGGAAAAAATGGAGAATGATTTGAGTAAAGGTGAGAAACATGATCTCCAGCTTTTAAAGCACCTCCTCCAGACGGCTGGAGCACAGGTGAAAGAGGGCAATTGATGCAATTGCTAAAAGAGGTGGTTAAATATAATCCTTGTTTTCCAGAAGAAGGCACTCTAGATATTGAAAATTGGGCTCGAGTGGGAGAAAATTTAAAAACAGCACACAGGAGAGGGGATCAACATACCCTTGAGGGTATCTGCGACCTGGGGGCTATTGCAATTGGTCCTAAACCATCTACAGACTGCGAAATCATGTGAGAAGGCAGTGTCCTCAGAGGCGGCTCCTGCTAGCCCTTCCGCCCCTTTGCCATCCAAGCCTGAGGACAATTATCTGCCACTGCCGCCTCCACCGGGTTCAGAAATCCTCCCGGTCTCGGGATGATAAGCCGCTGACTCAGGAGGCTATGACCTCCGCCCTTCATTCTGGGGCTTTGGACACTGAGGATCTTGCTTTCCCTATTGATTATAGGCCTGACCCCAATGATCCCACCCAGGTTGTTGCAACCCATGAAACTTTTGACATCAAAGTTTTAACAGAATTAAAATCTAGCGTTAGGTTGAATGGGAGTAATCCCCTGTATACACAAGAACTATTGGAAATTTGTTTGCGTGGGAGATGCTCTCTTTAGGATGTTAGCCAAAGCTGCTTTAAGTGGTCCCCGATGTTTACAATTTTTTGTCTCTTACACTGAGTTGTGCCAAGAGCAAGGTCATATTAATTTGGCCAATGGACATAATCTTACTTTTGAAATGCTCACAGGAATAGGACAATATACCAGTCCAACAGTCCAGTTGACTTATGAAGGTATACTAACAGGACCATTGAACAGATTGCCAAATAGTGCTGAAGGGTATGGCAGACAGTATCGGACCCTGGAGAGCCTGCTGGTTCATTTGTTAAAATATTACAGAGACCTGGAGAAGACCATGAACTGAATTTGTAGACTGGCTCGCATCTGCTCTCCACCGTCAAAGTAACAGTCCTACAGTGCAGGACATTTTGTTAAAACAATTACCCTATGAAAATGCCAATGAAGATTGCAAGGCCTTAACCCTACTCATCAAAATGGCAGCCTTGCCGATTTTGTCAAAATATTGGTACCCAGGCTCACAAACAAACCATTATAGCCCAAGCAATTTCTACTGCCTTTAAAAATAATTTTAGTTCTTCCTCTGCCAAATGCTTTCAATGTGGAAAGCCCTGACATATGGAAAAAGATTGCCGTTCTGGCCCAAAACAGATGTTACAATACCTCCGCCTACTGGTGACAATAAAGCACCAGGACTATGTCCTCGGTGCCAGAAAGACAATCACTGGGTAATCAATACAGATCTAAATTTCATAAAAAAAGGTTTCCCTTTATAGCTGGGAAATGGACAATGGGGCCAGCTTCAGGCTCCACAAACAATGGGGGTATACCCTATGAGGACCTCCACCTTCAGCGTATCCCCAGCCTCAGCTACTACCAGCAGAAATGCTGGGTTGGACCTCCCAACCAGAGTAAGTGTTCAGATTAGTGAATCAGATCCCTCTATAGCTATCCTTACTGGGATTCAAGGCCCCATTCTACCCGGGACCATAGGACTCATTTTGGGCAGAAGTGGCCTTACTCTTAAGGGCCTCTCAATTCTTCCTGGCCTTATTGATCCAGACTGTTTAGGAGAAATTAAAATAATGGCTCTCTCTCATTCATTCCATGTCATTCCTCAAGGTCAGCAAATTGTTCAGCTCTTTCTCTTGCCTTGCCATGCCCCTAACAATTTTAATCCTGTCGCCAGTTGACTGGCTTTGATCCTCAAACTATTCATGTTCCATTTGACAAAACTCAACATTAGCAACTTTGGCAAACTTTCTTATCATGGCAGGTTGCCCTCGCTGATTTTGTGGGCATTTTAAACAATCACCCTCCTGCACACAAATTGTTACAATTTATTTCCCTAACTCCCTTTTTATGTCCCAGAGTCACTAAGGCCACACCTATCCCAGGTGCTCCTACTTATTTTACAGATGACTCTAACAATAACAAAGCAGGCATCACCAGGCCTGAGGAATGAGAAACTCTATTTACGCCCTATGCTTTGGCTCAGTGGGTGGAACTAGGAGCAGTAATTACAGTACTTGTTTCTAAAGATAAGACCCCTATTAATATTGTTAGTAACTCTGCCTATATTGTTGAAATGACCAAGTCTATTGAAACTGCAAAAATTAAACATGTTAATTCTGAGAAATTATTCCTCCTATTTCTCACACTTCAAAAAGGTATTCATTCCTGTTCCTTTCCTTTCTTTATTACGCATGTTCGAGCTCACTCCCTGCTCCTGGGGCCTCTCACACTTGGCAATTCTCAGGCTGATCTTTTAATGATGCCCATTTTCAAACAGGCTTACTAGTCTCATCAACTTCTTTATCAGTCTGATACTGAAGCTGAAATTCCAATACTTTGGCCACCTGATATGAAGAGCTGACTCACTAGGAAAGACCCTGATGCTGGGAAAGATTGAAGGCAGGAGGAGAAGGGGACAACTGAGGATAAGATGGTTGGATGGCATCACCAACTCCATGGACATTAGTTTGGATAAGCTCTGGGAACTGGTGATGGACAGGGAGTCCTGTCGTGCTGCAGTCCATGGGGTCACAAAGAGTCAGACACGACTGAGTGACTGAACCGAACTGAATGGAGGATTTGGAACATAAGCCCAATACAAATCAGCATCTGCCCCAGTTACTGTACATGAGACCAATGCCACCATAGCCAGCAGCATGGTCAAATTCCAAGCAACACAAATTAGCCAAGCCTTCCTGTCAACAAGTCAGTGCTTATCAACCTCCATCACCTGGAGTTAACCCCCGAGGGCTTACTCCAAATGAAATATGGCAGATGGATATAACCCATTTTCCTGAGTTTGGACACCTTAACTACCTCCTTGTTTCTATCAATACTTATTCTCACATGCTTTGGGCTTCTACTCATCCCGGTGAAATCACCATTCATGCCCAATGCCATTTATTAGCTGCTTTTGCTCATATGGGCAATCCAAAGAAACTTAAGACTGACAATGGACCCGCTTACACCAGTAAAGCTTTTAAAGCCTTCTGCTCTCTCTGGTCTGTTGGTCACCCTACAGGCATCCCATATAATCCAACTGGCCAAGCTCTTGTTGAATGAGAACATCATGCACTTAAAAATCAGCTTTTAAAACAAAAAGGGGGAATAGCAAGGAAATCTCCACTGGCACTTCTGCATTTAGCTCTCCTAACCTTAAATTTTTTCACAATGAATGACCAAAAATCAACCCCATATGAGAAACACTATTCACATACTACTTCAGTGCAATACCCACAGATCTGGTGGAAGGTACCAGAAGGTGGCCCATGAGAAGGACCTACTAACATGGGGAAGAGGATATGGTTGTGTCTCAACAAGTCAAGGCCCTCACTGGATACCAAGTAGGTGCATCAAGCCATACCATGAAAACTCCATTTGCACCACGAGAGATGTGGGATCCCACAGTGAGCATGGCAGTGGTGATATAGAAAGTCCAGAGGTTACACCAGATGGACCCCCCCAGAGTGAGAACCGGGACCACACACTTGTCAGGCACCTCCTGTGACTTGAGGACAACTGAAGAGCCTCAGTCAGAAGAGCAAACAAGTGTTCCTGCACACACAAACACCTAAAACCCCTGTGACCATGCTGCTGGCTATGGTGGCATCGGTCTCATGTACAGTAACTGGGACATATGCTGATTTGTATTGGGCTTATGTTCCAAATCCTCCATTCAGTTCAGTTCCGTCACTCAGTTGTGTCTGACTCTTTGTGACCCCATGGACTGCAGCACGACAGGACTCCCTGTCCATCACCAACTCCCAGAGCTTATCCAAACTAATGTCCATGGAGTTGGTGATGCCATCCAACCATCTTATCCTCTGTTGTCCCCTTTTGCTCCCACTTTCAATCTTTCCCAGCATCAGGGTCTTTCTAGTGAGTCAGCTCTTCATATCAGGTGGCCAAAGTATTGGAGTTTCAGCTTCAGCATCAGTCCTTCCAATGAACATTCAGGACTGATTTCCTTTCGGACGTATTGGTAGGATCTCCCCGCAGTCCAAGGGACTCTGAAGAGTCTTCTCCAACACCACAGTTCAAAAGCATCAATTCTTTGGCCATCAGCTTTCTTTATAGTCCAATTCTTATATCCATTCATGACTACTGGAAAACCTTTGACTAGACGGACCTTTGTTGTTAAAGTAATGTCTCTCCTTTTTAATATGCTATCTAGGTTGATCATAGCTTTCCTTCCAAGGAGCTAGTGTCTTTTAATTTCGTGGATGTAATCACCATCTGCAATGATTTTGGAGCCCCCCCAAAATAAAGTCTGTCACTGTTTCCATTGTTCCCCCATCTATTTGCCATGAAATGATGGGACCAGATGCCATGATCTTAGTTTCCTGAATGTTGAATTTTAAGCCAACTTTTTCACTCTCCTCTTTCAGTTTCATCCAAAGGCTCTTTATTTCTTCTTTGCTTTCTGCCATAAGGATGGTGTCATCTGTATATCTGAAGTTATTGATATTTCTCCCGGCAATCTTGATTCCAGCTTGTGCTTCATCCAGCCTGGCATTTCACATGACCCTTCCCCTTCAATTTGGACCAAGAGTTCTCACTCGTTCCCTGATCCTAACAGGGCACTCCCAAATTTAACACAAAAAAAGAGCCCTATATTATTATTCTGGACTGAACTTTATAGTCCTGCAGTCAAAAAGGGTGAGATGTTGCAGCCTGGCTGAGCAGAGACCAGAAGCTGCCCCATGACTCAAGCGTGTGGCAAACTGTGCCCTTGTTTTTGTCCTAGTAAGCATGCTGAATGAACATTCTTGGGGCTGGATGTGCTCTCTGCTCTGCTTCACTGCCTACCCCTGTCTCTGTCCCCATGCAAATAAAAAAAAATGTTCCTGATCAACAGCAGAGCTTTAACTTTACTCCCTTTTTATGGTGTGCTAATCAGGCTCCCCAGTATAACTATTCCCTAATGATCTCATGTGATTTCTGCCAATAAAAATGTGAGCTGAAAGGAACCATTTTATCTTCCTGTCATGGAGAGCAGGAGGGTCCCCTGACTCCCCACTCACCAAATTATGTTTCTGTCTTTGCATTATGCGCTTAGCCCATTTCAGGACTTTCTTACCCACTGTGCTGGATGTGGCATGATGGGTCACCAGTAAACTGCACCAAACATTTAAGGAAAATATATAGCAATTCTTTAATATCTTCCAGAAGCTGAAGCAGAGACAATGCTTCTTAACCCAAACTTTCAGGCCAACATTACCCTAACACTAAAACCATTCAAAGACATTGTAAAAAAAAAAAAGAAGCACATCTATAGATCAATATTGGAGAAGGAAATGGCAACCCACTCCAGTATTCCTGTCTGAGAAATCCCGTGGACAGAGCAGCGTGGTGGGCTATAGTGCAGGTGGTCACAAAGAGTTGGATACAACTGAGTAACTGTACACATAGATCAATAAGGGCTTCCCAGGTGGTGCTAGTGGCATGGAACCCACCTGCCAATGCAGGAAACATAAGAGACCCAGGTTTGATCCCTGGTGAGGAAGATTCCCTGGAGGAGGACAGGCAACCCACTCCAGTATTCTTATTTTTTTTCTTTTTTAGGAAATCCAAGTAGCAATTTTATTTTAGTCTACAGCACAAATTTTTACGTACACTTTAGTGGTTTTGACAGTGGTACTTTTGAGCAGACTTCAAATGAATCTACAAAATTTAATATACTTAAAATTAAATATACACAATAAAACAAGAGGCATCCAGATGTTCAAAATCATGCAGAAAGGATGGTCTGGTTGGTGTTTTCACTGGGTACCTTGCCTATTTGGAGTTGCAAAGAGTTGGACATGACTGAGTGACTATCGCTTTCACTTTTGCCTATTTAAGAATTCACCAGCAAAAGGCAGTTCTTCTGTTCTTCATTCCCATATAATTTACCAAAGTCAGAGTTCTAAACATACGCACACACAAAATAAGCCCTCCTTTAAAGCTACATCAGTAGAAAATTTCAATGAAATGAATTCAATATACTGTCAAACTGACAATTCCAGTGATCAAATCCATCACTAGAAAATAGGTAATATCAGTACCAGATCTAAATGCAAGGTTATTTATTAAAACACCAACAGGAGATTAACCAAAAAACAACTAATATGTTAATCTTAATATAAGACATTGAAAGAAAACCAAGAACAATATATTAAATATCACTCCACTGAGCCAGGATATAACTGATGGACAACAGATATATGAGTTTATCAAATAGTGTTTTAAATACTTTTCTATGATAAAAAGTGTATCAGGAGATGCAAAGGAAATGTAGAAATGTGAATTTATGCATTTAGTTCCACAACTTAAAATGACTATCAAACTAATAATATAAAGCTAAGTGACAATAACTTAACCTCTGGGAACCAGACAGGCATGACCACTATTCACTGTAATTCATAATGCTCTTCAGAAGTGTTCAGTGGATGGCCAAGCCAGCAATCCTCTCTTAATACAGACTGGATACTCATTCTCTGTGGGAAAAGACCCTGAAGAAGACATGGCAAAGGCACAGAGAAAAAGTTCAATCTTTTGAAAAAGTTAATGATATCAAAATGCTTTTCTATCATTGGGAAACCAAACTAGGGCAAATATATGGCCAGAAGCAGCATGGAATTCAGAGTCAGAGGTTGGCAGGAAAGTTTTGGGAAAACTTGAAGTTTTAAAAAAATTGGCAATTTCTCCATGCTTAATAAAATTATCAGAGAAGAGGTATAATGTTTGTTCATTTGTGGAACGTTGACAGATTGCTGCAAAAATTGACATGAATGAAGAACTGCAGAAATGTGGAGATTCCTGAAAAAACTGGGAATAGAACTGCCATATGACCCAGCAATCCCACTGCTGGGCATGCACACCGAGGAAACCAGAACTGAAAGAGACGCGTGTACCCCAATGTTCATCGCAGCACTGTTTACAATAGCCAGGACATGGAAGCAACCTAGATGTCCATCAGCAGACAAATGGATAAGGAAGCTGTGGTACATATACACAATGGAATATTACTCAGCCATTAAAAAAATACATTTGAATCGGTTCTACTGAGATGGATGAAACTGGAGCCCATTATACAGAGTGAAGTAAGCCAGAAAGAAAAACACCGATACAGTATACTAATGCATATATATGGAATTTGAAAGATGGTAACGATAACCCTATATGCGAGACAGAATAAGAGACACAGATGCATAGAACAGTCTTATGGACTCTGTGGGAGAAGGTGAGGGTGGGACGTTCTGGGAGAATAGCATTGAAACATGTATATTATCATATGTGAAACAGAACACCATTCCATGTTCGATGCATGAGACAAATGCTCAGGGCCGGGGCAATGGGATGACCCAGAGGGATGGGATGGGGAGGGAGGTGGGTGGGGGGTCCAGGAAGGGGAACACATGTAGACCCATGGCTGATTCATGTCAATGTATGGCAAAAACTATTACAATATTGTAAAGTAATTAGCCCCCAACTAAAATTAAAAAAAAAAAAGATATAAAGAAAGTTCAGTTGTCTTCTTTTTTTCTTCCTCTGTGCAATTTTCAGCTTTTACCCCACTCCTGAGTGCCATAATCGAAATAATATTGGTTTGGAGACCAACTGAGGTTTGGCCATAAATGTCGCATAAAATCTGTAGGACTTTGGTAAAGATATTTCCAAGTGGCATAGTAATGCACTGCAGCTACGTGGCCAAGAACAGGTGCCAGATGGCATGGGGAGATGGAATGATGCCATCGTTCTTGAAGAACACAACTCCAAGGCAAAAAATTAAGACCCCACAGGCAAGTTTATGAAGTCCATCGGTGTTGTTCATTGATGTTTCCACCAAGGCTGGAGAAAACCCCATCGTGAGATAGATAAAGAGCTCAGCCACCTTATACCTGCCAAACTGAATGGCCAAGGGTGATGCATCTGGTTCTTCGTGTTTTGTACTCAAAGTTCACCAGGAAGTAATCATATCAGGGAACTGGGGAAGAATGTGGGTTTGGTTTACATCAGAAGGCTTTTCATGGTGGAGAAATATATAAATGGTTCCTCCAGCTGCCATGAGCCAGATAAACCAATGCATATGAGATGCCAGGGATCCAAGTTCACGGGGATTTACGCATGGAGTGTAAGATGCAGCAATGAAGAAATAGATAGCCATTCAGTAATACATGTGAAAGCAATGCTCCACTGTCCTTAAGTGGCCCTTTTTCCATTACATGATGTGAAATCTGTGGAAATGATGAAGAGGGCACAGAGGCCCATTCTATAAATCCAAGCTGTTATCTTTTCCCAGCAGTCATCAGATAGCCAGTGAAGGAGGGTACTGCCCACAATGGCCGGAACAAGGAGGAATGCATTTGTGTAACAGTTAGCAGCATGTTTGTAACCTGTTGGCTTGTAATGGCCTTGGGCTGGGCCCAGTGGTTCATGAACCGCTGGAATCGATTCTGGAACCTCATCGATACTCCTCTCCTCCTCGGGGGTGGGGAGTTCCGTTTCATCAGTGCCAGTGGCAGGGCAGGTGGCCCTCATGAGCTGGGGTTGCTACAAAGGCTGCTGCATGCCTGGGGGACTACTCAACAGGGCAGGGGCAGAGTGGGCCAGGCCGGGGGATCAACACAGGGCCAGAGCTAGACCAGGCAGCCCACTCCAGTATTCTTGCCTGGAGAATCGCATGGACAGAGGAGCCTGGTGGACTACACGCAATAGGGTCACAAAGAGTTGGACATGGCTGAAGAAAAGCTATGACAAATCTAAAGAGCATATTAAAAAGCAGAGACATTACTTTGCTAGCAAAGGTCTGTCTAGTCAAAGCTATGGTTTTTTGAGTAGTCATGTATGGATGTGAGTTGGACTATAAAGAAAGCTGTGCACTGAAGAATTGATGCTTTTGAACTGTGGTATTGGAGAAATTCTTGTGAGTCCCTTGGACTGTAAGGAGATCCAACCAGTCAATCCTAAAGGAAATCAGTCCTGAATATTCATTGGAAAGACTGATGCTGAAGCTGAATCTTCAATACTTTGGCCACCTGATAGGAATAACCGACTCACTGGAAAAGATCCTGATGTTGGGAAAGGTTGAAGTCAAAAGGAGTAGGGGATGACAGAAGATGAGATGGTTGGATGGCATCGATAGACATGAATTTGAGCAAGAATTGGTATTTGGTGATGGACAGGGAATTCTGGAGTGCTACAGCCCGTGGGGTCACAAAGAGTCAGATACGAGTGAGCAACTGAAATGAAGAAATGACTTAGCACAAACACATTCATAGACCAAAATATCTCATGAACATAAATGCAAAAACTCTAAGCAAAATATTAACAAGTCAAATCCAACAATGTTCCAAAAGATTATTTACCACAACAAAGTGAGATTTATTCAAGTTATGCAAAGCTGGTTCAACATTAGAAAGTCAATTAATGTAACCCATCATATCAGACTAAGGAATAAAAATCAAGTAGTTACAACAGATGCAGAACAAGTAGTTTAGAAAATTCTCCACATTTTATGATAAAGAATTTTAGCAAATTATAAATTGAAGGGGTTTCCTCAACTTGATAAGGAACATCTACAGGAAAACCCTTGGTTACCATCATACTTAATGTTGAGAAATCATAAGCTTTATTGATAAGACCTGAACAATGCAGGAATGTCCACTCTCATCACTTCATTATTATACTGGAAGTTCTAGCTATGCGATGATGCAAGAAAAGGAAATAAAAGTATACAGATTTAGGAGGAATAAATACAACTGTATTACTGCAAATACAACATGACTATCTTTTGTAGAAAATCCAAAAATAATTTTCAAAAATTGAGAAATTAGTATTTTTTTATTATTAATTAATTTATTTTAGTTGGGGGTTAATTACTTTAAATATTATAATGGTTTTTGCCATACATTGACATGAAGCAGCCATGGGTTTACATGTGTTCCCCATCCTGAACCACCTTCCCACCTCCTTCCCCATCCCATCCCTATGGGTCATCCCATTGCCCCAGCTCTGAGCATTTGTCTCATGCTTCGAACCTGGAGCGGTGTTCTGTTTCACGTAAGATAATATACATGTTTCAATGCTATTCTCTCAGATCGTCCCACCCTCACCTTCTCCCACAGAGTCCATAAGACTGTTCTATGCATCTGTGTCTCTTTTGCTGTCTCACATATAGGGTTATTGTTACCGTCTTTCAAATTCCATATATGTGCATTAGTATACTGTATTGGTGTTTTTCTTTCTGGCTTTCTTTACTCTGTATAATGGGCTCCAGTTTCATCCCTCTCAATAGAACTGATTTAAATGTATTCTTTTTTAATGGCTGAGTAACATTCCATTGTGTATATGTACCACAGCTTCCTTATCCATTCGTCTGCTGATGGGCATCTAGCCTGCTTCCGTGTCCTGGCTATTATAAACAGTGCTGCGATGAACATTGGGGTATATGTGTTTCTTTCAATTCTGGTTTCCTCGGTGTATATGCCCAGCAGTGGGATTGCTGGGTCATATGGCAGTTCTATTTCCAGTTTTCTGAGGAATCTCCACATTGTTCTCCATAGTGGCTGTACTAGTTTGCATTCCCACCAGCAGTGTAAGAGGGTTCCCTTTTCTCCACACCCTCTCCAGCATTTATTGCTTGTAGACTTTTGGATAGCAGCCATTCTGACTGGTGTGAAATGATACCTCATTGTGGTTTTGATTTGCATTTCTCTGATAATGAGTGATGTTGAGCATCTTTTCATGTGTTTGTTAGCCATTTGTGTGTCTTCTTTGGAGAAATGTCTCTTTAGTTCTTTGGCCCACTTTTTGATTGGGTCGTTTATTTTTCTGGAATTGAGCTGCAGGTGTTGCTTGTATATTTTTGAGATTAATTCTTTGTCCATTGCTTCATTTGCTATCATTTTCTCCCATTCTGAAGGCTGTCTTTACACCTTGCTTATAGTTTCCTTCATTGTGCAAAAGCTATTTATAGAAAGATTGCAGAACACAAGTTTAATATACAAAACTCAGTCAGCTTTTATACAGCAGCAACAAAGAAGTCGAATTTGAAATGAAAAACAAAATAACATTTATATTAGTATCCTAAAAACTGAGATACTTTGGTGTAAATCTAAAAATATATGTCCAAGATCTATATGAGAAAATTATAAAATTGATGGAAGAACTAAAAGACCTGCATAAATAAGAAATTTTCCATGCAAAACTTCAATTTGTCAATGCATCAGTTCTTCCCAAATTAAACTACAGATTCAATGTGAGTCAAATAAAAATTTTACTAAGTGACTTTGTGGATATTGATAAATTAATTCCAGAGTGTATATGTAGAGGCAAAGACAGAATAGTTGACACAATATTGGAGGAGAGAAGCAAAGTGGAAAGACTGGCACTACAAAACTTCAAGACTTACTATAAAGGTGTAACAATCAATACGGTTTGTAGTAATCAGGACAATGTAACAATGGTGAAAGAATAAGTATATAATAGACCAGTGAGATAGAGTAGAGAGCTCAGAAATAGATTCCCATAAGTATACTCTGAGAGATGCTCAGAGGGCTCAAACAAAACCTTGCATACTCCAGGACACAGAGACCCCACAGAGACAGAGCCAGACCTGCCTTTGAGTGTTTGAGTATGTCATGCAGAGGCATGTATCAGCAGTGGCCTGGCACGGGGACAGTGGCTCTGACTGCAGGGGACCTGGGACACACAGTGTGTGGCATAAGCCCACCTGGAGGAAGTCGCCATTAGCCCCACCATAGAGCTGCTAAGCAGATGACCCATAAACTGCAGAATAGTTATACCAACGATATTTTGGCACTGTTAAGAAAGTTCTGGGACCCACATCAGATTTACAAACCTGGAGATCTGGCAAAAGGAACACTCAGAATTTGACTTTGAAGGCCAGTGAGATTTGACTACAGAACTTCCACAGAACTGGGGAAACAGACTCTTGGAGGCCAAAAACAAAACCTTGTGTGCACCAGGAATCAGAATAAAGGAGCAGTGTTCCCACAAGAGACTGAACCAGATTTGCCTGTGAGTGTCCAGGAATCTCCAGCAGAGGCAAGAGTTGACAGTAACCTGCTGCAGGGTTGGAGTACTGAATACAACAGTGCATGTATAAGTCCTTGTGAAGGAGGTCTCTTACTGTGATTACCCACACTATAGTTTGGCCTCAGACCAAATAACAGGGAGGGTACACAGCCACACCCATCAACAGAAAATTGGATTAAAGATTTACTGAGCATAGCCCTGCTCATAAGATTAAGACCCAGAACAAGAGACAGTCAGTCTCTTCCATCAGGAAGCTTCCACATGCCTCTTAACCTTATCCATCAGAGGGCAGACAGGCAGAAAGAATAGAAATCACAGTTCCAGAAAACTAACCAAACTGATCATATAGATCACAATCTTGTCTAACTCAATGAAACTATGAGCCATGCCTTATAGAGTCAACCAAGAAAGATGGGTCATGGTGGAGAGTTCGAAAAAATGTGGTTCACTGGAGAAGGGAATGGCAAATCACTTCAGTATTCTTTCCTTGAGAACCCCATGAACAGTATGAAAAGGTAAAAAGATATGACACTGGAAGATGAAATCCTCCAAGTTAGAAGGTGACCAATAAGCTACTGGAGAAGAGTGGAAAAAATAATTCCAGAAACAATGAAAAGATAAACCTGAAACAAAAACAACACCTAGATATGGATGCGACTGGTGATGGAAGTAAAGCCTGATGCTGTAAAGAACAATATTGCATAGGAACCTGGAATGTTAGGTCCATGAATCAAGATAAATTGGAAGTAGTCAAACAGGAGATGGCAAGAGTGAACATCGGCATTTTAGGAATCAGTGAAGTCAAATGAACTGGAATGGGCAACTTTAATTCAGATGACCATTATATCTGCTACTGTGGGCAATAATCCCATAGAAGAAATGGAGTAGCCCTCATAGTCAGCAAAAGAGTCTGAAATACAGTACTTGAGTGCACTCTCAAAAATGACAGAATGATCTATGTTCGTTTCCAAGGAAAACCATTCAATATCACAGTAATCCAAGTCTATGCCTCAACCACTAATGCCAAAGAAGCTGAAGTTGAATGGTTCTATGATGACCTAGAAGACTTCTAGAACTAACATCCAAAAAAGATGTCCTTTTCCTCATAGGGTACTGGAATGTAAAAGTAGGAAGTCAAGAGGTAACCAGAGTAACAGGAAAGTTTGGGTTCAGAGTACAAAATGAAGCAGGACAAAGGCTATCAGAGTTTTGCCCAGAGAATACATCTGTCGTAGCAAACACCCTCTTCAACAATACAAGTGATGACTCTACACATGGACATCACCAATGATCAATACTGAAATCAAATTCAGCCAAAGATTGACAAGCTCTACACAGTCAGCAAAAACAAGACAGGAGCTGACTGTGAATCAGACCCTGAACCCCTTATTCAAAAATTCAGACTTAAATTGAAGAAAGTAGGGAAAACCACTAGACCACTCAAATATGACCTAAATCAAATCCCTTACAATTGTACAGTGGAAGTGACAAATAGATTCAAGGCATTACCTCTGATAGACAGAGTCCCTGAAGAACTATGAAAGGAGATTTGTAATGTTGTACAGGAGGCAGTGATCAAGATCATCTTCAAGAAAAAGAAATGTAAAAAGGAAAAATGGTTTTCTGAGGAGGCCTTACAAACAGCTGAGAAAAGAAGAGAAGCTAAAGGCAAAGGAGAAAAGAAAAGATACACCCATTTGAATGCAGAGTTCCCAAGTATAGCAAAGAGAGAAAAGAAAGCCTTCCTCAGTGATCAGTGCAAAGAAATAAAGGAAAACAATAGAATGGGAAAAACTAGAGATCTCTTCAAGAAAATTAGAGATATCAATGGAACATTTCATGCAAAGATGGGCACAATAAAGGACAGAAATTGTTTGGACCTAACACAAGCAGAAGATATTAAGAAGAGGTGGCAAGAGTACACAGAATAACTATACAAAAAATATCTTCATAACCCAGATAAGTGATCACTCTCCTAGAGCCAGACATTCTGGAATGCAAAATCAAGTGGGCCTTAGGAAACATCACTACAAATAAAATTCATGGAGGTGATGGAATTCTCGTTGAGCTATTTCAAAACCTAAAAGATGATGCTGTGAAAGTGTTGTACTCAACATGTCAGAAAATTTGGAAAACTCAGCAATGGCCACAGAACTGGAAAAGGTCAGTTTTCATTCCAATCCCAAAGAAAGGCAATGCCAAAGAATGCCCAAACTATCACACAGTTGCACTGATCTCACTCACTAGCAAAGTGATGCTCAAAATTCTCCAAGTTAGGCCTTGACAGTATGTGAACTGAGACCTTCCAGATGTTCAAGCTAGATTTAGAAAAGGCGGATGAAACAGAGATCAAATTGCCAACATCCTTTGGACCATAGAAAATGCAGGAGAAGTCAATAAAAAGCATCTACTTCTGCTTTACTGACTATGATAAAGCATTTGACTGTGTGGATCACAACTTACTGTAGAAAATTCTTCAAGAGATGAGAATACCAGACCACCCGACCTGCCTCCTGAGAAATCTGTATGCATGTCCAGAAGCCACAGTTAGAACTGTACATGGATCAATGGACTGGTTTCAAATTGGAAAAGGAGTATGTCAAGGCTGTATATTGTCATCCTGCTTATTTAATTTCTATGAAGAATAAGTACATCATGCAAAATTCTGGGCTGGATGAAGCACAAGCTAGAATCAAGATTGCTGGAAGAAATATCAATAATCTCAGATATCCAGATTACACCACCATTATGGCAGAAAATGAAGAGGACCTAATGAGCCTCTTGATGAAAGTGAAAGAAGAAAGTGAAAAAGCTGGCTTAAAATTCAACATTAAAAAAAACCAAACTAAGATTGTGGCATCTAGTCCCATCTCTACATTCAAATAGATGGTGGAACAATGGAAACAGTGACAGACTTCAATTTCTTGGGCTCAAAAATCACTGCAGATTGTGACTTCAGCCATAAAATTAAAAGACACTTGCTTCTTGGAAGAAAAGCTATGACCAATCTAGACAGCATGTTAAAAAGCGGAAACATTTCTTTACTGACAAACTTCCGTATAGACAAGGATACCTTTTTTCCATTTCTTATATATGGATGTGAGAGTTGGACCATAAAGAAAGTTGAGGGCTTAAGAATTGATACTTTTTTAACTGTGGTGTTGGAGAGTACTCTTGAGAGTCCTTTGGACTGCAAGGAGATCAAGTCAGTCGATTCTAAAGGAAATCGGTCCTGAATATTCACTGGAAGGACTGATGCTGAAGCTGAAGCTCCAATACTTTGGCCACCTGAGGAGAAGAATTGACTCATTGCAAAAGACCCTGATGCTGGGAAAAATTGAAGGCAGGAAGAAATGTGGATGACAGAGGATGAGATGGTTGGATGGCATCACCAACTCAATGGATGTGAATTTGAGCAAGCTCCAGGTGTTGGTGATGGACAGAGAAGCCTGGCATTCTGCATTCTATGGGGTTCCAAAGAGTCTCACATAACTGAGTGACTGAATTGAACTAAATTGAAATGTACTCACTTCATCTTTGACGATGGAGCAAAGTTATACAATGGAGCAAAGTTAGTATTTTCTATAAATGGTGCTGGCTGAAGTAACTAGATATCTCTGCACAAATAAATAAAGGAAAATGATACATAGTCATTACACTCTTAACAAAAATTACTCAAAGTTGATCATGAACATAATATAAAATACAAGTATAAAAATCTTAGTAGATAACACCAGAATAAATTTGTATGATCTTTCCTATGGTTGTGACTGTTCAGATGCAATAACAGAGCAAAATCCATGAAAGAAACAATTGATAAGCAAACTTTATTAAAACTGAAAACTTTTGTTCTGCAGAAAATACTATGAAGAGAATGAGAAGATAAGCCACAGGCTGGGAGAAAAAAATTGCAAAAGATATATCAGATGAAGACTGTTACTGGACACAAAGAACACAAAAATTTAACAATAAGGAAACAGACAAGCTGATTTAAAGATGTACAAAACATCTGAGTAGATATCTCATCAAAGAAGATAGACAGATGGTAAATAAGCATATGAAAATATGTTCTTTATCAGATCATTATGGAAAAGCAAAATAAAACAATATTGAGAATCACACACCTATTAGAATGGTCAAAATTCAAATCATTGACAATGCTGAATAATGGTGAGGATGTGGAACTCTCATTTATTCTAGATGAGAATGCAAAATTGTAGAGCTCCTTTGGAAGACAGACTGCCAGTTTCCTACAAAGAGAAACACACTCTTACTGTAGAAGAGAATCCAGTAATTGTGCTCAAATGTGTGAAAAACTTATGTCTACACAAAACCTGCACATGGATATTTATAGCAGCTTCATTTACAATTGTCAAAACTTGGAAACAACTAAGATATAGTAGGTTGCTTTAATAGCAGAATGGATAGATTGATTGTGGTACATCCAGGCAATGGATATTATTCAGTGCTAAATATAAATGGCCTACCAAGCCATGATAATATACAAAGGAAACTTAAATACATATTACTAAAAGAAGCCAATTAGAAAAGTTATGTACTGTGAGGTTAACCAAATGACCATTTGGAAGAAGTAAACCTATGGAGAAAATAAAAAGATCAGGTGTTTCCAATAGTTATACGAAGTAGAAAGGGATATATAATCAGAATACAGAGGCAGTGAGAATATTCTGATGACACTACAATGGTATATATATATATCATTAAATATGTATCCAAAATCATAGAATATATAACACCGAGAATTAATCATAATGAAAATTATCGACTTTGGGTAACAATGTAGGCTTACTGATTGTACAAATATACCTCTATAGTGTGGGGTATTGATAGGAGGGAGTCTTATTGGTGGACTTCTCAGGATATATGAAAACTCTCCATATATTTTGTTTAATTTCACTGTGAACCTAAAATTCCACTTAATATAGAGTGTATATGGGCTTTCCAGGTGGCATTAGTGGTAAAGAACCTGCATGCCAACATAAGAGATGCAGGTTCTATCCCTGGGTTGAGGATATCCCTTGGAGGAGGGCATGACAACTCATTCCAGTATTTGTGTCTGGAGAATCCCATGGACAGAAGAGCCTGGCAGGCTATAGTCTATAGATTTGCAAAGAGTTTGACATGACTGAAGCGATTTAGTGTGCATGTATATATGTATACATATATATATATGTATGTATGTGTGTGTGTGTATGCATGTTAACTTGGAAAAGCCAAGATAAATAACTAAAAGGGTTTGAGCCTACATGTTGCATGGCCAAAAAAAAAAAAAAAATAGAAAAATACCAAAGCATGAATACACTCACACATTGAATATTGACTTCTGATCTCCGTTAGGAGTACATGCATGCTTGCTCAGTCTCAGTTGTGTTTGACTCTTTGCAATGCTATGGACTGTAGTCTGCCTGACCTCTCCATCCACGGGATTCTCCAGGCAAGAATACAGGAGTCGGTTGCCATTTCATCCTCCAAGAGATCTTCCTTACCCAGTGATTGAACCTGCATCTTCTACATTGGCAGGCGGATTGTTTACCACTGAGACACCTAGGAAGCCCTTCCCTTTAGAGAAAAGCAATTTAAATAAAGCTGAGAAATGCAGCCTATGCTGCACAATAATGGTTTTATGTATTGGTTTGTTAACTCTGAAATATGTCTCCTTACCTCTTAGCCCAGGGTATAAAATCTATCAGCTTGGGTAAGGCCTTCACCTGAGATTTGTTTACAGGTCCTGCATATGAGCCTTTGTTGCCCTACTTAGGTTCCATCAGCCATAAATTTTCCATTCAGAAATTCCTCTTGATTTCTGAATATGAAACTACTACAAGCCAAGCTATGGGCAATTTGGGATTTGTTATTCAATTTTCTCAACCCAAAATATGTGCTGTACCACTGAGACTTCAGCCATGTATTAGCAATCTACAGTTTCTGCCTTTGAGGGCTGACAGCTTCAGTGAGAGAAAATAGGATTTTGAAAGCTGTGGGAATTCAATCATTAACAACACTCTCACAGGCTGTCTTCCAATGTATTGGGCCTGATTAAAGGAAATGTTACTTTTGAATGTGTGCATTGCTATCGAGCCAAAGAAAAATCAGAAACAAAAAACAAAAATCAAAAACAGCATATTTTTATAATCCACCCGTGTTCCATCTTAGCTGTCCTGCATTTTCCTATTTGTTCATTTGTTTCTTTCATTGTCAGATGCAAGACTGTGTGTGTGTGTGTGTGTGTGTGTGTGTGTGTGTATTGTAAGTGTTGAGATATTTTAATGTTAGAAGTTACTAAACACAAAATATAGATATAACTAGATCACTCATTTCCTTCTTTTATTTTCAGAAGGTACCAAAAGCAGATACAAAAAACTTCTACATGCATAAACAGATGTGAGAACAAATATAGGACTTTTCTATTGAGACAGGAAGTAACAGTTTCTATCAGTTCAGTCACTCAGTTGTGGGTGAGTCATTGCAACCCCATTGACTGCAGCTCACCAAGCATCCCTGTCCAACACCAACTCCCAGAGCTTGCTCAAACTCACATCTGTCAAGTTGGTGATGCCATCCAACCATCTCATCCTTTGTTGTCCCCTACTCCTAATACTGTCAAACTTTCCAGCATCAGGGTCTTTTCCAATGAGTCAGTTCTTCCCATGAGGTGGCCAAAGTATTGGAGTTTCATCTTCAGCGCCAGTTCTTCTAATGAATACTCAGGACTGATTTCCTTTAGGGTGGACTGGTTGGATCTCCTTGCATTTCAATGGACTCTCAAGAGTCTTCTCCAACACCACAGATCAAAAGTATCAATTCTGCACTGAGCTTTCTTTATAGTCCAACTCTCATATCCATACATGACTACTGGAAAAACCATAGCTTTGACTGGATGGAATTTTGCTGGCAATGTCTCTGCTTTTCAATATACTGTCTAGGTTGGGCAAGGCTTTTCTTGCTAGGAGCAAGTGTCTTTTAATTCATGGCTGCAGTCACCATCTGCAGTGGTTTTGGAGCCCCTCTCAAAATAAAGTCTGTCATTGCAGTGATTTTGGAACCCCCCCAAAATAAAGTCTGTCACTGTTTCATCAAACTTTCTAATGATCAAGGATGTGAAAGCGAAAGTCACTCAGTTGTGTCCAACTCTTTGTGAGCCCATGGCCTACAGAGTAAATGGAATTCTCCAGGCCAAAATATTGGAGTAGGTAGCCTTTCCCTTCTCCAGGGGATCTTCTCAACCTGAGGATCGAACCCAGGTATCCCACATTGCAGGTGGATTCTTTACCAGCTGAGCCACAAGGGAAGCCCAATGATTAAGGATACTAAGCAATTTTTCATGTGGCTGTTTCACATTTGCCTTTTTCAGAAAAAAAGTTTACCCAGGCCTTCTCCCATTTTAAGGTTTTTTTTTTCAGTTAAATGAGTTATTTGTATATTTAGTGTAATAATATCTTATCAGAAATACTGTTTGCAAGTATTTTCACCAATTCAGTAGGTTTTCTTTTGATTTGTTTTAATAGTTTCCTTAGCTGTGCAAAAACCTCTTTTTAGATTAGAATTGTTTCACTTGTTTATTTATTTATTTATTTTTTCTTTTCTTCCCCTTACCTGAAGAGACAAATTCAAAAATATTGCTAAGACAGATGTCAAAGAGCATACTGCACTTACTCCAGTTTCATTTTGTCTTACTCAAGATTGCTTTGGCTATTTGGGTTCTTTTGTGTCTCCATACAACTTTAAGATTTTTTATTCTAGTTCTGGAAATTGCCACTGGTAATTTGATAGAGATTGCACTGGCTCTTTAGATTGGGTAGTATAGTCATTTGGGCAGCATTGATTCTTCTAATCCAAGAACATGGTATATTTTCCAGTGATTTGTGTCATCTTTAATTTCTGTCATCAGCATCTTAAACTTTTTGGAGTAGAAGACGTCTTCTTAGGAACATCTACTCCTAGCTATTTTATTCTTTTCGGTGAGGTGGTAAATAGGATGATTTCTTTAATTTCTCTTTATCTTTTATTGTTAGTGTATAGAAGTACAACAGATTTCTTGTACTAATTTTGTACTCTGCAACATTATCAAATTCACTGTTGAACACTATTAATTTTCTGGTAGCATCTTTAGGATTTTCTATCTATAGTATCATGTCATCTGTAAACAGTGACAGTTTTACTCATCTTTTCCATTTGGATTCCTTTTGTTTATTTTTCTCCTGTGATTATCACAGTTAGTATTTCCAAAATACTTTTAGCATTTCATCATTGAATGTGATATTGCTGAAGGTTTGTCATATATGGCCTTCATTATACAGATGTATGTTCCTACTATGCCCAATTTCTGAAGTTCTTTTTTTTTTTTATCATAAATGATTGTTATATTTTGTCAAAAGTTTTTCTAAATCTATTGGATTATCATAAGGTTTTTATTTTATTTAGATGATGTGAACTGTCACACTGATTGACTTGTGGATATTGAAAAATCCTTGCATCCCTGGGATAAATCTCACTTTATCATGTTACCTGGCCTTTTAAATGTACTGTTTGATTCAGTTTGCTAGTATTTTGTTGAGGATTTTTGACTCTATGTTCATTGTTGGTGGGTGCATTCTCAGTTGCTCAATTGTGTCCAACTGTTTGCGACCCCATGGACTGTAGCCCTCCAGGCTCCTCCATCCAAGGGATTTTCTTAGCAAGAATACTGGAGCCGGTTGTCATTTCCTCCTCCAGGGGTTCTTCCCAGCAAAGGAATTGAACCCATGTCTCTTGCCTCTCCTGCATTAGAGGCAGATTCTTCAGCACTGAGACACTAGAGAAGCCACGTACTGGCCCATAATGTTCTTTTTCATCATATCTTTTTTGGTTTTGGTATTAGGGTGATGGTGGCATCAAAGAAATAATTTGGGAGCATTCTGTCCTGTGTAGTTTTGGGGAACAGTTTCAGAAAGATAGCTGTTAATTCTTTTCTAAATGCTTCATAGCATTTACCTATAAACTCATTGGGTCCTGGAATACTGTTTGTTGGGAACATTAAAATCACTGTTTCAATCTCAATACTTGTGATTCAGTTCAGTCACTCAGTCGTGTCTGACTCTTTGCGACCCCATGGACTACAGCATGCCAGCGTTCCCTATCCATCACCAACTCCCAACCCTTGCTCAAATTCATGCCCATCAAGTTGGTGATTCCATCCAACCATATCATCTTCTGTCACCCCATTCTCTTCCTGCCTTCAAAGTTTTCCCAGCATCAGGGTCTTTTCCAATGAGTCAGTTCTTCCCATGAGGTGGCCAAAGTATTGGAGCTTCAGCTTCAGCATTAGTCTTTCCAATGAATATTCAGGACTGATTTCCTTTAGGATTGACCGGATTGATCTACTTGCTTCTCCAGCACCACAGTTCAAAAGCATCAATCCTTCAGTGCTCAACTTTCTTTATGGTCCAACTCTCACATCCATACATAACAACTGGAAAAAGCATAGCTTTGTCTATACACACTTTTGTCCATATAGAAATATATCTGCTTTTTAATATGGCAGAAAGTATATATATGTATGTATGTGTGTGTGTGTGTGTGTGTGTATATATATATATATATATATATATAAAACTAAATCTCTTTTCTCTATGGCACACACTAACATATTTTAAACCAACTCTATCTCCATTAAAATAAAAAAAAATCTTAATGCAATTAGTGGTAGTTCTTTGAAAAGATAAAAAAAGTTATTAAATAACTAGACAGACTTTAATAGAAAGAGGGAAAGACCCAAGTAAGTAAAATCAATATGAAAAGAGAAGTTACTGATGACACCACAGAAAACAAGAATCAAAAGAGATTACTACAAGCAACCGTATATCAAAAATACAGAAAAGCTAAATGTAAATGATAAATTCCTAGAAACATATAATAACACAAACTGGATAAAAAAGAAAAGAAAAGAAAACATGAACAGAGAACCACTGAGAACACTGAATCACAAATTTAAATGACTCCCAACAAGCAACAAAAGTCCAGGACCAAATAGCTTTGTAGCAAGACCCACTTAACTTTGCAATCCAGGATGTCTGGCTCTAGGTGAGTGGCAGCACCATCATGGTTTTTCGGGTCTTCCAAACCTTTTTTGTACAGTTATTCTGTCTGTACCTGCCCCCTTCTTCTTAATCTCTTCTGCTTCTGTTAGATTCTTGTGATTTCCGTTCTTTACTGTGCCTATCTTTGCATGAAATATTTCCTTAATATCTCCAAATTTCTTGAAAAGATCTCTAGTTTTCCCATTCTACTGTTTCTTCCATTTCTTTGTATTGTTGGCTTAATAAGGCTTTCTTATCTCTCCTTGCTAAAGGAAATCAGTCTTGAATATTCATAAGAAGGACTGATGCTGAAGCTGAAACTCCAACCCTTTGGCCACCTAATGTGAAGAACTGACTCATTTGAAAGGACACTGATTCTGGGAAAGATTGAAGGTGGGAGGAGAAGGGGACCACAGAGGATGGTTGGATGGCACCACTGACTCAATGCACATGAGTTTGAGCAAGCTCCCAGAGTTGGTGATGGACAGGGAAGTCTGATGTGCTGCAGTCCATGGGGTTTCAAAGAGTCAAACACGACTGAGCAACTGAACTGAACTGAACTGATGCAACAGCAGAAGACTGCAGGCTTCTAGGGGGCAGGCTAAGCTCCCTGGGATGAGGTAGGAGAGAGGATAGAAGCATAAAAAAGGGAAGAGAAGGAGAACTTCAGGATGGGAGCTTGTGCCCTGAGGGAGGGAGGGAGTCATGAAGGAGGAAGAGTTCCCATGCACTGGGAAGTTCCCTCACAGGCAGCCCCAAGGGGAAGCTATGGAATCTCGGAAGGCCAGGCAAAGCGGGAACTTAGAGGGCATAAAACAGAGAAAGCTGCACTTCTCAGATCAGAAACAGCTCACAGACTGTGGCCTTGACTAGAGAGTGGGATAGGGGAACTAGAGAAGCCTACAGAAGCCCTGCGTCATAGAGGGTGGGCCAAGGGTGCTGAGAGAAGCACAGCATACAAATCTCTGCAGCTCTCACAAACCTCGCTGTGCAGTCTGGGCCCTGGGGACTGAGAGAGACACACACACAAACCCCTGCAGCACACACAAACCACATGGCACAGAAGGTGGGCCCAGGGAGCCGAAAGAACACACAAGCCCCAGGTCATAATGGGTGGGCCCAGTGAGCCAAAATAAGTGCACAGAAGCCCTGTGACATAGAGAGCAAGCTCAAGGGGCTGAGGGATCTCCACACAAGTCTCCATGATGCAGAGGGCAGGGTTTGGGAGCTGAGAAAAGATCGACACAAACCCCTACCTAGTATGCTTCCGCCTTCAGTGCAGGGTGGGACCAGGGGACAGAAGCAATGGCAAAGGTTCCAGGGACAAGTAGGGGGCTGGCGGCAGTGAAGCTAACCTGAGAGGACCATTTCAACATGGCTGTGACAATAGATATGTCTAACACTGCCAAAGCCAGAAGGACTGCCCCAAAATATACTGAACACATCAGTTTCAGTTCAGATTAGTCAGTCAGTCATCTCTGACTCTTTGCAACTCCATGAACTGCAGCACACCAGGCTTCCCTGTCCATCATCAATTCCCAGATCTTGCTCAAACTCATGTCCATCAAGTCGGCGATGCCATCCAACCAGCTCATCCTCTGTCGTCCCCTTCTCCTGCCTTCATTCTGTCCCAGCATCAGGGTCTTTTCTAAGGAATCAGTTCTTTACATCAGGTGGCCAAGGTATTGATCCCATATAGACCTCAAAACCTACTACTGGACACTACACTCATTGCCCTTCAGAGAGATGAGATCCAGCTCCATTAAAAAGAACACAGGCAGAAGCTCCCCTAACTAGGAGAACATCACAGAACACTAATCCAACCCCATCCACGGGGACAGGCTCCACAATCAAGAAGAACTATGACCTTAAGAACCTTTTTCTTTTCTCTCTTTTAAATCACACTGTCTATTCCCACTACATATTTCTACCTTCACATTAGCCTTTTGCAGTGCTGTGGAGTATTCCTCTTTGTTTTTCTTGTTTAAAAAAAATGCTTTTTAGAGATTTTTTTCACCCTTTTTTGTGATTCTTCTGATTTTGTCTTTGGTTTATTTGTCTGCTTTTCTTATAGTTCTTTACTGGGTGTAGCTATTCCTGAGTATATATAAATCTTCACATATGTCTATTTATTTTTGCTTTTCAATTTTTTAATTTATTTTTTTTACATTCTCTTCCACCCTTCATTTTATCTTTTCTCTCCCTTCTCTTCTTTTTTTCCTTTTTCTTTTTGCTTTTTTCCTTCACTCTTTCTTTTTTCACCATGTAAGTTACATTGTTGTGCTCTCTTTGCTATATTCCCTAAGTGGCATTCTGCTCAAATTCAGTTTTCCAGGTTGAGAGTTACTTACTTCTTCTTTTAATTGGTTGATATCACTTTTGGTTTCCCTTGTTCATCAAGTCAGTCTTCTGTACTCTTTTTGTATTATGCCATTATTTCTGTAATTACCTGCTTGATCTTGTATTTATCATCTATATGGGTTCAACTTTTATTTCCTGTCATGTTTTGCTTTTGGTCTTGATGTGTATGCTTTAACCCCTTTAATCCCATAATAAGCTATTTATGGAGCCCCAGTCCCTTGATCAAGGATTGCACCTGAACCAGTGAGGTCAGAGCATTGAGTCCAAGATCCCAGATGCCAGAAAATTCCTAGCGCCAGGGGGTGTTAATTACTGAGAACTTTGACATCTGTACACAGAGCCTAGTATTACCCAGCTATTGAAAATATCCACTCCGTGATAATTTTCCCAAACAAAAAGCAAGACAAAAACACAAAAACAATCAACAGGCAGGAGTCCCACAGACACTCTGAAATATACTACCTCACACAGCCCTGCCCATCAGAAGAAAAAATTAAAAACAAAAAAATAACCTCACTTCCTCCCACTAAAATACAAGTCACCCTTAACAAGAAGACAACACAAACCACAACCAACTTTTCCCTCCAAGGGCAAAAAACAAAAGAAAGATGGAATACAGCCCTAAAGCCTGGAGAAAGGAGACCTCAAGTAGAGCACATAAAAAATAAATAAATAAATAAAGTGAAAGACAGCACAATACTGAAAGAAAAAAATCTACAACCAAGGTTACTATACCTGGCAAAGACCTCATTCAAAACTGATGGAGAAAGCAAAAGGTTTACAGACAAGCGAAAGTTAAGAGAATTTAGAAACACTAAATCAGCCTTACAACAAATAATAAAGGAACTTACATAGGCAGAAAACACAAGAGAAAGAAAGACTTACAAAGCAAACCCAAACAATTAATGAAATCCCAGTAGCAGCATATATCTAAATAATTACTTTAAATATAAATAGATAGCATGCATCTACCAAAGCATACATACTGACTGAATGGATACAAAAACAAGACCCATATAAGTGCTGCCTATGAGAGACCTACTTCAGACCTAGAGACACATACAGACAGAAAGTAAAACGATAGAAAAATGTTATTCTATGTGAATGAAACCAAAAGAAAGCCAGAGTGGCAATCCTTATTTCAGTCAAAATAGACTTTAAGGAATATTATATGAGATAAAGGAGGATACTACTGATCAAAGGATCAATCCAAGAAGAAGGCATAACAACTATAAATATTTATGCACCCAACATAGGAGCCCCTCAATACATAAAGCAAACACTAACAGGAATAAAAGGGGAAATTGACAGTAACACAATAATAGTAGGGGGCTTTAACACACCACTTACATCAGTGGACAGATTATCACAACAGAGAACTTAAAACGAAACCCAAACCTTAAATGAAACATTAGGCCAAATGGACCTAACAGATACCGTCAGGCCTTTCCATCCAAGTGCAAAAGAATATACTTTCTTCTCAAGTGCGCATAGAACATTCTCCAGGATAGGCAACATCTTGGGCCACAAATCAAGCCTCAGAAAATTTAAGAAAATTGAAATCATATCAAGTATCTTCTCTGACCACAATGCTATGAGATTAGATATCACCTATGGGGGGGGGGACTTCAAAAAAACACAAACTCATGGAGATTAAACAATACATTACTAACAAAGAGGTTCCTGAAGAAACAAGAAGGGGAATCAAAAAACTCCTAGGAACAAATGACAATGAATACATGATGACCCAACACCTATGGGATTCAGCAAAAGCAGTTCCAAGATGGAAGTTCGTAGCAATGCAAGTAAGAAGAAAATCATAGAATAGACAACCTAACTCTACACCTAAAGCAGCCAGAAAAAGAAGGACAACAACAACAACAAAAGAAAACACTGTCAGCAGAAGGAAACAAGTCATAAAGACCAGAGCAGAAATAAATGAAAAAGGAATGAAGGAAAAATAGCAAAGATTAATAAAACTAAAAGTTAGTTCTTTGAGAAGATAAACAAAATAGAAAAACCATTAGCCAGACTCATCAAGGGGAAAAAAAAAAAGGAAGAAAATCAAATCAATAAAATTAGAAATGAAAAAGGAGATGTTACAACAGACAACACAGAAATAAAAAGGATCATAAGATAATGCTATGAGCAACTATATGCTAGTCAAATGGACAACCTAGAGGAAATGGACAGAGTCTTAGAAAAGTTCAATTTACCAAGATGGAACTAGGAAAAAAATAGAAATTATAAACAAACAAATCACAAACATTGAAATCAAAACTGTGATGAAAAATCTCCCCAAAAGCAAAAGCCCAGGGTCAAATGGCTTCACAGGAGAATTCTATTGAACATTTAGAGAAGAGCTAATGCCTATTTTTCTGAAACTCTTCCAAAATATTGCAGAGGTAGGAATACTTCCAAACTCATTTTATAAAATCACAACACCCTGATACCAAAATTAGCCAAAGAAAACACAAAGTAAGTAAATTATAGGCCAATATCACTGATGAACACAGATGAAAAATCCTCAACAAAACTCCAGCAAATAGTATTCAAGAACACATTAAAAAGCTCATACACCATGATCAAGTTAGGTTTACTCCAGAGATGCAAGGATTCTTCAATATATGCAAGTCAATCAGTGCAACACACTCTATTAACAAGTTGAAAGATAAGAACTGTATGATCATCTCAATAGATGCAGAAAAAGCCTTTGGCAAAATTCAGTACTGATTTATGATAAAATTGCTTCAAAAAATGGCATAGAAGGAAACTATCTCAACATGGTAAAGGCTTTGCATGATAAGCCCACCACAAACATTATTCTCAAAGGTGAAAAATTTAAAGCATTCTGTCTAAGATCAGGAAGAAGCCAAGGGAATTCACTCTCACCATTATTATTTGATAGTTTTGGAAGTCCTAGCTAGGGCAATTAGAGAAGAATAAGAAATGAAAGGAATCCAGATCAGAAAAGACAAAGGAAAACTCTCACTGTTTGCAGATGACATGATACTATACATAGAAAACCCCAAAGAAACTATCAATTACTAAAGCTAATCAGTGAATTCAGCAAAGTTGTGGGATACAAGGTCTATACACAGAAATCATTTATATTCCTATATACTAGCAATGAAAAATCAGAAAGAAAAATTAAGAAATCCATCCCATTCACCATTGCAGAAAAAAATAAAATAAAATATCTAGGAGTAAAATTTCCTAAAGAGAAAAAAGAACTATATACAGAAAATTATAAGACATTGATGAAAGAAATCAAAGATGAGATAAACATATGGAGACGCATTCCATGTTCCTGGTTAGGAAGAATTAATATTTTGAAAATGACTATACTACCAAATGCAATCTAAAGATTCAGTAGGATCCCTATCCAATTACCAATGGCATTTTTCACAGAACTAGAACAACAACAACAACAAAATCACAATTCTGATAGAAACACCAGACAAAGAACCTGAATAGACAAAACAGTCTTGAGAAAGAAGAATGTAGCTGGAGGATTCAACCTTGCTGATTTCAGACTATGTTACAAAGCTACAGTCATCAAGGCAGTATGATACTGGCACAAAAACAGAAATGTAGACCAATATGGAACAAGATTGAGAGCCCAGAGATACACCCATGCTTCTATGGGTACTTTATTTTTGGCAAAGAACACACGAATATACAATGGGGCAAAGATGGCCTCTTCAATAAGTGGTGCTTGGAAAACTGTACAGCTAAAAGTGAAATAATGAAATTATCACACTTCATAAAGCCATACACAAAGATAAATGTAAAGTGGACTAAAGACCTAAATGCAAGACCAGAAACTATAAAACTCTTAGAGGAAAACATAGGCAGAACAGATAATGACCTAAATCAAAGCAAGATTCTCTATGACCCACCTCCTAGAGTAAGGGAAATAAAAACAAAAATAAACAAGTGGGACCTAATTAAACATAAAAGCTTTTGAACAGAAAAGAAAACTACAAACAAGGTGAAAAGACAGCCCTCAGAATGGGAGAAAATGATAGTAAAGGAAACAACTGAGAGAGAATGAATTTTCAAAATATACAAGCAGCTCATACAACTCAATACCAAAAAAATAAATAACCCAGCCAAAAAGTGGGAAAAAGACCTAAAAGGACAATTATCCAAAGGAGACATAAGATGGCTAACAAACACATGAAAAGATGCTCGATATGGCTAATTATAAGAGAAATGCAAATCAAAACTACAATAAGATATCACCTCATACCAGTCAGAAGGGCCATGATCAAAAAGTCTACAAACAATAAGCACTAGAAAAGGTGTAGAGAAAAGGTAACCCTCTTGCATTACTGGTGGGAATGTAAATTGATACAGGCACGATTGAAGATGGTATGGAGATTCCTTAAAAAGCTAGGAATAAAACCACCATATGGCCCATCAGTCTCATTGCTAGGCATATACTCTGAGGAAATCAAAATTGAAAAAGACACATAAAACCCAAAGTTCATTGCAGCACTATTTACAAGAGCTACAACATGGAAACAATGCATATGTCCATCAATAGATGAATGGATAAAGAAACTGTGGTACATATATGCAGTGGAATATTACTCAGCTGTAAAAAGGAATGCATTTGAGTCAGTTCTAATGAGGTGAATGAACCTAGAGCTTATTATACAGAATGAAGTAAGAAAGAGAAAGAGAAGCCAGAATGAGAAAGAGAAATATTCTATACTAATGCATACATATGGAATCTAGAAAAATGGTACTGACAAATTTATTTGCAGGGAAAAAATGGAGAAACAGACATAGAGAACAGACTTGTGGATATGGAGGGAGGGGAGGAGGGAGAGGATGAGAAGTATAGAGAGAGTTACAGGGAAATTTAAATTTCCATATATAAAATAGATAGCCAATGAGAAGTTGCTGCATGACTCAGGGAACTCAAATAGGGATTCTGTAACAATCTAGTGGGGTGGAACGTGGAGGGAGATGGGAGTGAGTTCAAGAGGGAGGCAACATATGTATACCTATGGCTGGTTCTTGCTGATGTTTGACAGAAAACAACAAAATTCTGTAAAGTAATTATGCTTCAATTAAAAAATAAATAAACTTTAAAAATAAAGACTGAGCACTGAAGATCTGATGCTTTTAAACTGTGGTGTTGGAGAAGACTCTTGAGAGTCCCTTGGACTGCAAGGAGATCAAAATAGTCAATCCTAAAAGAAATTGAGAGGGTAATAGGCAGGAAGGACAGGGGTCTCCAAATGGAGGACATAGGCTACAAGTGTCAGACATTTTTATCTCTCTCTTAAGTGGCAGGAGGAAACAAACTAGTGATATATTTTCTCCCCTTCTCTATACACATTTAAAAAGAAGTTTCTCTTAAAATACCGTGTTGCCATAGTGACACCTGGTTCCACCTGAACTTAACTTTTCTTAAATTTTGAGCTAACCAATGCATTTTTCTTATGGAAATGCTTGTCTTAAGCTATGTTAATGTGCTGTGTATTTACCCCTGACTGTCTTCAAGTCGGTTCCACCTAATGGCTCAGAACTGATGTAACAAACTAGTATGTTATACTCAGACACTATTCCCCTAATCTATGTAAACGAAATTATTTCTATGGTAATCTGCCTTTCTACAAGATTCAAGTCAATCATTTTATGGCCCAGGATGATTTGTCTGGTGCCAAGATTATCCCAAAATACGTCTTGTGGGTGAGGGGCCTGGTGCCATTCTCTGAGTTTTAAGACATTCCTTTCTTTCATTAACAGACTGCTAGTAACTATATAACATCCAGCTAAAAACTAACAGGCGAGTATTCTTTCTGCCCTCTTCTGATGTCTATGTCAGAAGCTTTCTCTATCTCATTTATACTTTAATAAAACTTTGTTACACAAAAATTCTGAGCAATCAAGCCTCGTCTCTGGCCCCAGATTGAATTCTTCTCCTCCGGAGGCCAAGAATCCGGGCGTGTTTCGTGGTTCAGCAACAATCTTTCAAAATCAGCCATGAATACTCATTGGAAGGACTGATGCTGAAGCTGAAACTCCAGTACTTTGGCCACCTGATGTGAAGAGCTGACTCCTTGATAAAGACTCTGGTGCTGGAAAAGATCTAAGGCAGGAGGAGAAGGGAACGACAGAGAATGAAATGGTTGGAAAGCATCACTGAATCAATGGACATGAGTCTGAACAAACTTTGGGAGATGGTGAAGGACAGGAAAGTCTGGTATGCTCCAGTTCACGGAATCACAGATGGTTGGATACAATAGCAAGTTGATTGCTAAAGCTTGTGGTTTAGTAGCATATTGTTTAACCTCTTACTTGTGTTTTTTTAGATTTTTTTCTGATAATTGATTTCCAATCTTACAGCACTGTGATCAGAAAAGGTGCTCAGTATGATTCCATTTTTCTTAAAATTGATAGGGCTCACCTGTGACTCACCTGGCAACCCACTCCAGTACTCTTGCCTGGAAAATCCCAGGGATAGAAGAGCCTGGTGGGCTGCCGTCTCTGGGGTCGCACAGAGTCGGACATGACTGATGCGACTTAGCAGCAGCAGCAGCAGTGACTCAGCATGTGATCAATCCTGGAGATCCATGCGCACTTAAGAAGAGTGTGTATTCTGCTGCTTTTGGGTGGAATACTCTATAAATGTCAGTTAAATCCATCTGAACTGATGTGTCATTTAAAGCCTTTTTTGTCTCTATTGATATTTGGCTTGGATGAGCTGTCCATTGATGAATGTCAGGTGTTAATGTCTCCCACTATCATTGAGTTACTGTTACCTTCTCCCTTAAGCTATTAGTATTTGCCTATTACATTCAGTGCTCCCTTGTTGGGTCCATGTATATTTACAACTGCTATATTTTCTTGAGTTTTCCCCTTGATCTTATGTAGTGTCCTCTGTCTCTTATAAAAGTCTTTATTTTTTGTTAAATTTATATCTTTATTTTCAAATTTATATATATATATGTATTTCTTAATATGTATATTTTATTAGAATATAGTTGACTTACAATGTTCCTGGGACACATCAAGGTGATTCAGTTATACACATATGTTATTTTTCAGACTATTTTCCATTTTAGGTTATTACAAGATATTGACTATAGTTCCTAATGCTATACAATAAAACTTTGCTTCTTGTTGCATATCTAGATGTTAAATTAGAAAATAAGCATTCTATACATACTAAGTCAAACAAGTGGAATCAAATGTCACAAAAATTTTAGTTAGGAAAAAATTCATGTTTTCTAAAATATGCATATTATGCATACTAAAAATGTATAAATGCTGTGCTTGCTGGATCAGCACTGAAGAGATATCACACGTCCAAGGTAAGAGAAACCCAAGTAAGATGGTAGTTGTTGCAAGAGGGCATCAGAGGGCAGACACATTGAAACTATAATCACAGAAATCTAACCAATCTGATCACATGGACCACAGCATTGTCTAACTCAATGAAACTAAGCCATGCCATGTGAGGCCACCCAAGACGGAAAGGGCATGGTGGAAAGGTCTGAAAGAATGTGGTCTACTAGAGAAGGGCATGGCAAACCACTTCAGTATTCTTGCCTTGAGAACCCTGTGAACAGTATGAAAAGGCAAAAAGATAGGACACTGAAAGAGGAACTCCGCAGGTCGGTAGGTGCCCAATATGCTACGGGAGATCAATGGAGAAATAACTCCAGAAAGAACGATGGGATGGAGCCAAAGCAAAATCGATACCCACCTGTGGATGTGACTGGTGATAGAAGTAAAGTCTGATGCTATAAAGAGCAATATTGCATAGAAACCTGGAATGTTAGGTCCATGAATCAAGGCAAATTGAAAGTGGTCAAACAGGAGATGGCAAGAGTGAACATCAACATTCTAGCAATCAGCGAACTAAGATGGACTGGAATGGGTGTATTTAATTCAGATGACCATTATATCTACTATTGTGGGCAGGAATCCCTTAGAAGAAATGGAATAGCCATCATGGTCAACAAAAGAGTCCAAAATGCGGTACTCAGATGCAATCTCAAAAACAAAAGAATGAGGTCTGTCGTTCCCAAGGCAAGCCATTCAATATCACGGTAAACCAAGTCTATGCCCCGACTAGTAACGCTGAAGAAGCTGAAGTTGAACAGTTCTATGGAGACCTACAAGAGCTTTTAGAACTAACACCCAAAAAAAGATGTCCTTTTCATTATAGGGGACTGGAATGCAAAAGTGGGAAGTCAGGAAACACCTGGCATAACAGACAAATTTGAACTTGGAGTACAGAATGAACCAGGGCAAAGTCTAATAAAGTTTTGCCAAGAGAATGCACTGGTCATAGTAAACACCCTCTTCCAACAACACAGGAGAAGACTCTACACATGGACATCACCAGATGGTCAACACCGAAATTAGATTAATCATATTCTTTGCAGCCAAAGATGGAGATGCTCTATACAGTCAGCAAAAAACAAGACAGAGAGCAGACTGCGGCTCGGAACATGAACTCCTTATTGCCAAATTCAGACTGAAATTGAAGAAAGTAGGGAAAACCCTTAAACCATTCAGGTATGACCTAAATCAAATCCCTTATGATTATACAGTGAAAGTGAGAAATAGATTTAAGGGACTAGATCTGATAGACAGAGTGCCTGATGAACTATGGACAGAGGTTCATGACATTGTACAAGAGACAGGGATCAAGATCATCCCCATGGAAAAGAAATGCAAAAAAGCAAAATGGCTGTCTGAGAAGGCCTTACAAATAGCTGTGAAAGGAAGGGAAGTGAAAAGCAAAGGAGAAAAGGAAAGTTATTCCCATCTGAATGCAGAGTACCAAAGAAGAGCAAGGAAAGATAAGAAAGCCTTCCTCAGAGATCAATGCAAAGAAATAGAGGGGAAAAAAACAGATTGGGAAAGACTAGAGATCTCTTCAAGAAAATTAGAGATACCAAGGGAACATTTCATGCAAAGATGGGCTCGATAAAGGAAAGAAATGGCATGGACCTAACAGAAGCAGAAGATATTAAGAAGAGGTGGCAAGAATACACAGAAGAAATATACAAAAAAGATCTTCACAACCCAGATAATCACGATGGTGTGATCACTCACCCACCTAAAGCCAGACATCCTGGAATGTGAAGTCAAGTGGGCCTTAGAAAGCATTACTGCGAACAAAGCTAGTGGAGGTGATGGAATTCCAGTTCAGCTATTTGAAATCCTGAAAGATGATGCTATGAAAGTGCTGCACTTGATATGCCAGCAAATCTGGAAAACTCAGCAGCGGCCACAGGACTGGAAAAGGTCAGTTTTCATTCCAATCCCAAAGAAAGGCAATGCCAAAGAATGCTCAAACTACCACACAATTGCACTCATCTCACATTCACGTAAAGTAATGCTCAAAATTCTCCAAGCCAGGCTTCAGCAATATGTGAACCGTGAACTTTCAGATGTTCAAGCTGGTTTTAGAAAAGGCAGAGGAACAAGACATCAAATTGCCAACATCCACTGGATCATCGAAAAAGCAAGAGAGTTCCAGAAAAAATCTATTTCTGCTTTATTGACTATGCCAAAGCCTTTGACTGTGTGGATCACAATAAACTACGGAAAATTCTGAAAGAGATGGGAATCCCAGGCCATCTGACCTGTCTCTTGAGAAACCTGTATGCAGGTCAGGAAGCAACAGTTAGAACTGGACATGGAACAACGAACTGGTTCCAAATAGGAAAAGGAGTATGTCAAGGCTGTATATTGTCACCCTGCTTATTTAACTTCTATGCAGAGTACATCATGAGAAACGCTGGGCTGGAAGAAACACAAGCTGGAATCAAGATTGCCAGGAGAAATTTCAATAATCTCAGATATGCAGATGACACCATCCTTATGGCAGAAAGTGAAGAAAAACTAAAGAGCCTCTTGATGAAAGTGAAAGAGGAGAGTGAAAGAGTTGGCTTAAAGCTCAACATTCAGAAAACTAAGATCATGGCATCTGGTCCCATCACTTCATGGGAAATAGATGGGGAAACATTGTCAGACTTTATTTTTTGGGGCTCCAAAATCACTGCTGATGGTGATTGCAGCCCTGAAATTAAAAGACGCTTACTCCTTGGAAGGAAAGTTATGACCAACCTTGATAGCATATTAAAAAGCAGAGACATTACTTTGTGAAGAAAGCTCCGTCTAGTCAAGGCTATGGTTTTTCCAGTAGTCATGTATGGATGTGAGAGTTGGACGGGGAAGAAAGCTGAGCTGTGAAGAATTGATGCTTTTGAACTGTGTTGTTGGAGAAGACTCTTGAGAGTCCCTTGGACTGCAAGAAGATACAACCAGTCCATCCTGAAGGAGATCAGTCCTGGGTGTTCATAGGAAGGACTGATGTTGAAGCTGAAACTCCAATACTTTGGTCACCTCATGGGAAAATTTGCTAATGCTGGGAAAGATTGGGGGCATTAGGAGAAGGGGACAACAGAGGATGAGATGGCTGGATGGCTTCACCGACTCTATGGACATGGGTTTGGGTAGACTCCGGGAGTTGGTGATGGACAGGGAGGCCTGGCGTGCTGCGAATCATGGGGTCACAAAGAGTCAGACACTACCGATCATTTGAACTAAACTGAAAAATGTATGTGTACACACACATAGATATGTATGCAAAAGCTTGCCTACTAAGCTTGAAAAAGGCTTGAAACAGAACATCAAGTAAATTAAGAGATGGAGAAATTGGAAAACATAAGCTAAATGAAATGGCTGCACTGAATATGAAATAGAAAATGTGAAACAAACAGAATAAAAGTAAAATATCATATAGTCTAGTTATTTTTAAGCATGGCTGCTCAATAAAAGAATTACAAACAATTGGCGGGGGGTCAAGCAGAGTGATGTGGTAGTTAGAACTGGATATATGCCCATGTTTTCATCCACCCAGGCAGTCTACGTCTTTTGGTTGGTGCATTTAATCCATTTATATTTAAGGTAATGATTGAGGTGTATGATCTTATAACCATTTTCTTAATTAGTTTGTGTTTATTTTCTGGAAATATTTTCCTTCTTTTGTGGTTCCCTGACTAGTGAACTTCCTTTGTTGTTATTTTTCAGTCACTCAGTCATGTCCCACTCTCTCCTTCCCTATGGACTGCAGCATGTCAGGCTTCTCTGTCCTTCACCATTTCCCAGAGCTTCCTCAAACTCATGTCCATTGAGTGAGAGATACCATCCAAACATCTCATCCTTTATCATCTTCTCTTCCTTTCCTGAATGATTCCCAGCATCAGGGGACTTTCCAATGAGTAGGCTCTTCCAATAGGTCACCAGAGTATTGGAGCTTAAGCTTCAGCATCAGATCTTCCAATGAATATTCAGGATTTGTTTCCTTTAGGATTGACTGGATTGGTCTCTTTGCAATTAAAGGGACTCTCAAGAGTCTTCCCCAATATCACAGTTCAAAACATCAATTCTTCAGCACTAAGACTTCTCTATGGTCCAACTCTCACATCCATACAAGACTACTGGAAAACAGTATCTTTGACTCAGCACACTTTTGTTGGCAAAGTGATATCTCTGCTTTTTTAATATGTTGTCTAGGTTTGGCATAGCTTTTGTTCCAAGCAACAAACATCTTTTAGTCTCATGGCTGCAATCACCATCAGCAGTGATTTTGGAGCCCCCAAAAATAAAATCTGTCATTGTTTCCATTGTTTCCCCATCTATTTGCCATGAAGTGATGGGACATGTTGCCATGATCATAAATTTTTGAATGTTGAGTTTTAAGCCAGCTTTTTCACTCTTCTTTTTCATATTCATCAATAGTCTCTTTAGTTCCTCTTTGCTTTCTGCCATAATAGTGGTGTCATCTGCATATCTGAGGTTATTGATATTTCTCTTGGCAATCTTTATCGCAGCTTGTGATTCATCCAGCCCAGCATTTCACATGATGTACTATGCCTATAAGTTAAATAAGCAGGGTGACAGTATACAGCCTTGATGTACCCCTTTCCCAATTTTGAACCAGTCCAATCGTCCATGCCTGGTCCTAACTGTCGCTTCTTGATCTCCACACAGGTTTTTTAGGAGGCAGGTCAGGTGATCTGGTATTCCCATCACAGTCAGAGGCTTTAGAGTAGTCAATGAAGCGGATTTTTTTTTTTATTCTCTTGCTTTATCTATAATCCAACAGATGTTGGCAATTTGATCTCTGGTTCCTCTGCCATTTCTAAATCCAGCTCGAATATCTGGAAGTTCTCAGTTCATGTATTGTTGAAGCCTATCTTGGCAAATTTTTAGCATTACTTTGCTAGCACGTGAAATGAGTGCAATTGCATTGCAGTTTGAACATTCTTTGGCATTGCTATTCTTTGGGATTGGAATGAAAACTGACCTTTTCCGGTCCTGTGGCCATCGCTGCATTTTCACAATTTTTTGGCATATTGAGTGTAGCACTTTCACAGCATCATCTTTTAAGGTTTGAAATAGCTCAACTGGAATTCCATCACCTCCACTGGCTTTGTTCATAGTGATACTTCCTAAGGCCTACTAGACTTTTCCTCCAGGTCCAAATGACTTTGCACTTAGCCATTTTTGGTGTGGTGATGTTGAATTCTGTTAACATTTGCTGATCTGGAAAGCTTTTGATCTCCATCAAATCTGAAGGACAGTCTTGCTGGGTAGAGTATTCTTGGTTGTAGGTTTTTCCCTTTCATCACTTTAAATATATTGTGGCATTCCCTTCTGGCTTGCGGATTTTCTGTTGAGAAATCAGCTGGATGTCTGATGGGACTTCCCTTGCATGTTGTCATTTTTCCATTGTTGCTTTTAATATTTATTTTCTTTTTCTTTTTTTTTTTTTGTGACAAAGTTTGCGTTTATTGCTCATTTAGATCTTTTTTTTTTTTTTACTTTACAATATTGTAGTAGTTTTTGCCATACATTGACATGAATCAACCATGGGTTTACATGTGTTCCCCATGCTGGACCCCCCTCCCACCTCCCTCCCCATCCCATCCCTCTGGGTCATCCCATTGCCCCAGCCCTGAGCATTTGTCTCATGCATCGAACATGGAATGGTGTTCTGTTTCACATATGATAATATACATGTTTCAGTGCTATTTTCCCAGAACGTTCTACCCTCACCTTCTCCCTCAGAGTCCATAAAATTGTTCTATGCATCTGTGTCTCTTATTCTGTCTCGCATATAGGGTTATCGTTACCATTTTTCAAATTCCATATATATGCATTAGTATACTGTATTGGTGTTTATCTTTCCGGCTTACTTCACTCTGTATTATGGGCTCCAGTTTCATCCATCTCAATAGAACCGATTCATGTGTATTTTTTTTTTTAATGGCTGAGTAATATTCCATTGTGTATATGTACCACAGCTTCTTTATCCATTCGTCTGCTGATGGGCATCTAGGTTGCTTCCATGTCCTGGCTATTGTAAACAGTGCTGCGATGAACATTGTGGTACGTGTGTCTCTTTCAATTCTGGTTTCCCCGGTGTGTATGCCCAGCAGTGGGATTGCTGGGTCATATGGTAGTTCTATTTCCAGTTTTTTAAGGAATCTCCACACTGTTCTCCATAGTGGCTGTACTAGTTTTCATTCCCACCACCAGTGTAAGAGGGTTCCCTTTTCTCCACACCCTCTCTAGCATTTATTGCTTGTAGACTTTTGGATAGCAGCCATTCTGACTGGTGTGAAATGGTTCCTCATTGTGGTTTTGATTTGCATTTCTCTAATAATGAGTGATGTTGAGCATCTTTTCATGTGTTTGTTAGCCATCTGTATGTCTTCTTTGCAGAAATGTCTGTTTAGTTCTTTGGCCCATTTTTTGATTGGGTCATTTATTTTTCTGGAATTCAGCTGTAGGAGTTGCTTGTATATTTTTGAGATTAATTGTTTGTCTGTTGCTTCGTTTGCTATTATTTTCTCCCATTCTGAAGGCTGTCTTTTCACCTTGCTTATAGTTTCCTTTGTTGTGCAAAAGCTTTTAAGTTTAATTATGTCCCATTTGTTTATTTTTGCTTTTATTTCCAATACTCTGTAAGGTGGGTCATGGAGGATCCTGCTGTGATTTATGGCGGAGAGTGTTTTGCCTATGTTTTCCTCTAGGAGTTTTATAGTTTCTGGTCTTACGTTTAGATCTTTAATCCATTTTGAGTTTAATTTTGTGTATGGTGTTAGGGAGTGTTCTAGTTTCATTCTTTTACAAGTGGTTGACCAGTTTTCCCAGCACCACTTGTTAAAGAGATTGTCTTTTCGCCATTGTATATTCTTGCCTCCTTTGTCGAAGATAAGGTGTCCATAGGTGCGTGGGTTTATATCTGGGCTTTCTATTTTGTTCCATTGATCTATATTTCTATCTTTGTGCCAGTACCATACTGTCTTGATGACTGTGGCTTTGTAGTAGAGCCTGAAGTCAGGCAGGTTGATTCCTCCAGTTCCATTCTTCTTTCTCAAGATTGCTTTGGCTATTCGAGGTTTCTTATATTTCCATACAAATTGTGAGATGATTTGTTCTAGTTCTGTGAAAAATACCATTGGTAGCTCGATAGGGATTGCATCGACTCTATAGATTGCTTTGGGTAGTATACTCATTTTCACTATATTAATTCTTCCAATCCATGAACACGGTATATTTCTCCATCTGTTTGTGTCCTCTTTGATTTCTTTCATCAGTGTTTTATAGTTTTCTATATAGAAGTCTTTTGTTTCTTTAGGTAGATATATTCCTAAGTATTTTATTCTTTTTGTTGCAATGGTGAATGGTATTGTTTCCTTCATTTCTCTTTCTGTTTTCTCATTATTGGAGTATAGGAATGCAAGGAATTTCTGTGTGTTAATTTTATATCCTGCAACTTTACTCTATTCATTCATTAGCCCTAGTAATTTTCTGGTAGAATCTTTAGGGTTTTCTATGTAGAGGATCATGTCATCTGCAAACAGTGAGAGTTTTACTTCTTCTTTTCCTATCTGTATTCCTTTTATTTCTTTTTCCGTTCTGATTATGGTGGCCAAAACTTCCAAAACAATGTTGAATAGTAGTGGTGAAAGTGGGCATCCTTGCCTTATTTCTGACTTTAGGGGAAATGCTCTCAATTTTTCACTATTGAGGATAATGTTTGCTGTGGGTTTGTCATATATAGCTTTTATTATGTTGAGGTATGTTCCTTCTATTCCTGCTTTCTGGAGGGTTTTTATCATAAATGGATGTTGAATCTTGTCAAAGGCTTTTTCTGCATCTGTTGAGATAATCATATGGTTTTTATTTTTCAATTTGTTAATGTGGTGTATGACATTGATTGATTTGCAGATGTTAAAGAAACCTTGCATTCCTGGGATAAAGCCCACTTGGGGCATCTTTGTCTGGTTTTGGAATTAGGGTGATGGTGGCCTCATAGAATGAGTTTGGAAGTTTACCATCTTCTGCAATTTTCTGGAAGAGTTTGAGTAGGATAGGTGTTAGCTCTTCTCTAAATTTTTGGTAGAATTCCGCTGTGAAGCCGTCTGGTCCTGGGCTTTTGTTTGCTGGAAGATTTCTGATTACAGTTTCGATTTCCGTGCTTGTGATGGGTCTGTTAAGATCTTCTATTTCTTCCTGGTTCAGTTTTGGAAAGTTATACTTTTCTAAGAACTTGTCCATTTCTTCCAAGTTGTCCATTTTATTGGCATATAGCTGTTGGTAGTAGTCTCTTATGATCTTTTGTATTTCTGTGGAGTCTGTTGTGATCTCTCCATTTTCATTTCTAATTTTGTTGATCTGATTCTTCTCCCTTTGTTTCTTGATGAGTCTGGCTAATGACTTGTCAATTTTGTTTATCTTCTCAAAAAACCAGCTTTTAGTTTTGTTGATTTTTGCTATGATCTCTTTTGTATCTTTTGCATTTATTTCTGCCCTCATTTTTAAGATTTCTTTCCTTCTACTGACCCTGGGGTTCTTCATTTCTTCCTTCTCTAGTTGCGTTAGGTGTAGAGTTAGTTTATTTATTTGATTTTTTTCTTGTTTCTTGAGGTACACCTGTATTGCTATGAACCTTCCCCTCAGCATTGCTTTTACAGTGTCCCATAGGTTTTGGGTTGTTGTGTTTTCATTTTCATTCGTTTCTATGCATAATTTGATTTCTTTTTTGATTTCTTCTGTGATTTGTTGGTTTTTCAGAAGCGTGTTGTTTAGCCTCCATATGTTGGAATTTTTAATAGGTTTTCTCCTGTAATTGAGGTCTAATCTTACTGCATCGTGGTCAGAGAAGATGGTTGGGATGATTTCAATTTTTCAGAATTTACCAAGGCTAGATTTATGGCCCAGGATGTGATCTATCATGGAGAAAGTTCCGTGTGCACTTGAGAAAAAGGTGAAATTGGTTGTTTTGGGGTGGAAAGTCCTGTAAATATCAATTAAATCTAATTTGTCTATTGTATCATTTAAAGTTTGTGTTTCCTTGTTAATTTTCTGTTTAGTTGATCTATCCATATGTGTGAGTGGAGTATTAAAGTCTCCCACTATTATTGTGTTATTGTTAATTTCCCCTTTCATACTTGTTAGTATTTGCCTTATATATTGTGGTGTGCCTATGTTGGGTGCATATATATTTATAATTGTTACATCTTCTTGGATTGATCCTTTGATCATTATGTAGTGTCTTTCTCTGTCCCTTTTCACAGCCTTTATTTTAAAGTCTATTTTATCTGAAATGAGTATTGCGACTCCTGCTTTCTTTTGGTCTCCGTTTGCATGAAATATCTTTTTCCATCCCTTCACTTTCAGTCTGTATGTGTCCCTAGCTTTGAGGTGGGTCTCTTGTAGACAGCATGTATAGGGGTCTTGTTTTTGTATCCATTTAGCCAGCCTTTGTCTTTTGGTTGGGTCATTCAACCCATTTACATTTAAGGTAATTATTGATAAGTATGATCCCGTTGCCATTTACTTTGTTGTTTTGAGTTCGTGTTGAAACACCCTTTCTGTGTTTCCTGTTTAGAGAAGATCCTTTAGCATTTGTTGCAGAGCTGGTTTGGTGGTGTTGAATTCCCTCAGCTCTTGTTTGTCTGTAAAGCTTTTGAATTCTCCTTCGTATCTGAATGAGATCCTTGCTGGGTACAGTAATCTGGGTTGTAGATTATTCTCTTTCATTACTTTAAGTATGTCCTGCCATTCCCTTCTAGCCTGAAGAGTTTCTATTGAAAGATCAGCTGTTATCCTTATGGGGATCCCCTTGTGTGTTATTTGTTGTTTTTCCCTTGCTGCTTTTAATATTTGTTCTTTGTGTTTGAGCTTTGTTAATTTGATTAATATGTGTCTTGGGGTGTTTCGCCTTGGGTTTATCCTGTTTGGGACTCTCTGGGTTTCTTGGACTTCTGTGACTATTTCCTTCCTCATTTTAGGGAAATTTTCAACTATTATCTCCTCGAGTATTTTTTCATGGCCTTTCCTTTTATCTTCTTCTTCTGGGACTCCTATGATTTGAATGTTGGGGCGTTTCATATTGTCCCAGAGGTCCCTGGGGTTTTCCTATTTTCTTTTGATTCTTTTTTCTTTTTTCCTCTCTGCTTCACTTATTTCCACCATTCTATCTTCTACCTCACTTATCCTATCTTCTGCCTCCGTTATTCTACTGTTGGTTCCCTCCAGAGTGTCTTTTATCTCCTTTATTTCATTATTCATTATATATTGACTCCTTTTTATTTCTTCTAGGTCCTTGATAAAACATTTCTTGCATCTTCTCAATCCTTGTCTCCAGGCTATTTATCTGTAACTCCATTTTTCTTTCAAGATTTTGGATCATTTTTATTATCATTATTCTAAATTCTTTTTCAGATAGATTCCATGTCTCCTCCTCTTTTGTTTGGCTTTGTGGGCATTTCTCATTTTCCTTTACTTGCTGAGTATTTCTCTGCCTTTTCATCTTGGTTAGATTGCTGTGTTAGGCGTGACCTTTTTGTATTCTGGTAGTTTGAAGTTCCTCTTTATTGTGGAGGTTCCTCACTGTGGGTGGGGTTGGACGGCAACCCACTCCAGTATTCTTGCCTGGAGAATCCTAGGGACAATGGAGCCTTGTGGGCTACTGTCTGTGGGGTCGCACAGAGTCGGACACGACTGAAGCGACTTGTTGTGCAAGCTAGAAATTCTGGTACAATCCTTGCTATGGAAGACAAGTTCCTGAGCCCAGTGAACAGTGAAGCCAAACAAACCGAGACCTTGCAGTTTGGAACAGAGAAAAGTTTGTCACAGGGCCATCTGAGAAGAATGCAGGACTTGTGCTCATAAAACTCCCAAGACTCCTCCAAGGGTTTCAGAAAAGCAATTTCAAAGGCCAGATAAGGAGGGGGTGGTATGGAGTACGTGATCAGCTCCTAGTCAATTCTCTGGTTGATGGTGAGGTCACAGGCTTCCCAGGTGGCTCAGGGGTAAAGAATCAGCCAGCCAATGCAGGAGATACTGGTTCGATCCCTGGGTTGGGAAGATTCCCTGGAGGAGAAAATGGCAACCCACTCCAGTATTCTTGCCTGGGGAATCCCATGCACAGAGAAGCCTGGCAGACTACAGTCCCTGGAGTTGCAAAGAGTGGGACACGACTGACCATGCAAGGGTGCATCTGCTTTTAATATTTTATCTTTGGCTTCAATATTTGTCAGTTTGATTACTGTCAGTCACAGTGTGTTCTTCCTGGGGTTTATCCTTCCTGGGACTCTCTGTACTTCCTTGACTTTGTTGACTATTTCCTTTCCCACATTCAGGAAGTTTTTGGCTATTATCTCTTCAAATATTTTCTCAGGTCCTTTGTCTCTCTCTTCTTCTGAAGCCCCTATAATGCAAATGTTAGTACATTTAATGTTGTCCCAGAGGTCTCTTAGGCTGTCTTTATTTCTTTCCATTGTTTTTTTCTAGATTCTGTTCTGTTTCAGTGATTTCCCACATCCTGTCCTCCAGGTCATGTATCTGTTCTTCTGCCTCAGTTATTTTGCTATTGATTCCTTCTAGTATATTATTCATCTCTGTTTGTTTGTTCATTAGTTCTTCTAGGTCTTTGGTAAACATTTCTTGAATCTTCTTCATAGTTTCCTGAGATGCTGGATCATCTTCACTATCATTATTCTGAATTCTTTTTCTGAAAGATTGTCTATCTCCACTTCATTTAAGTGTTTCTCTGGGATTTTACCTTGTCCCTTCATCTGGGACATAACTTTCTGCTTTTTCATTCTGATTTACATTCTGTAATGTGCTTTTTTTTCAGGCTGCTGTGAGATTGTGGTTAATCTTGCTTCATCTGTCTCTTCCTCTGATGGAGGAAGCTAACAGGCTTATGTAAGCTTCTTGATGGGAGGGACTGCCGTGGGAAAAACTGCGTCTTACTTTGGTGGGCAGGGCCTTGCTCAGTAAAACTTTAATCCGATCATCTGTTAATGGGTGGGTTTGCACTCCCTCCTTGTTAGTTTATTGGCTTGAGACAATCCAGTTCTGGGGTCTATAGGCATATGGTAGGACTAATCATGACCTCCAAGAGGGCTTATGCCAAGAGGGCCTTCTAGGACTGCTACTGTCATTGTCCTCATTCCTCTGGTGATCCCTGCTGACCCATGCCTCCACAGGAAACCTCCAACATTAGCAGGTAGTTTTGATTCAGTATCCTGTGGGGCCACTGATCCTTTCCTCTGGATTTTGTGTGCACAAGATTTTGTTTGTGCCCTCCATGACTAAAGTATATGTTTCCCAGCCCTGTGGAAGTTCTATAATCAAACCCCACTGGCCTTCAGGATCAGAGTCCCTGGGGATTCCCAGTCCCTTTGTCAGATCCCAATGTTAGGAAGCCTTACCTAGAGCTCAGAGCCTTCACAATACTGGGAGAACTTCTTTGTTATTATTGTTCTCCAGTTTGTGGGTCATCCACCCAATGGGTATGGGATTTGATTTTATTGTGATTGTGCCCCTCTTACCATCCTGCTGTGACTTCTTTTTGTCTTTGGATGTAGGGTATCTTTCTTGGGGGATTTTAGTACTCTCTTGATGATTGTTGAACAGCTAGTTGTGATTCTGATTCTCTCACAGGAGGAGATGAGGGCATGTCCTTCTAATCTGCCATCTTGAAATGGAAACCTCTAAAATTCTATTCATTTTTAATGAATATTGCTACTGCAGCTTTCTTTTGATTGCAATTTGCATGGAATGCCATTCTCTATCCCCTTATTTTAAATCTGTATGTGTCCCTGATCTGATAGGTCTCCTGTGGATAGCATGTATGTACTTGTATATGTGATTGTATCCATTCAGCAACTCCATGTTTTTTGGCTGGAACTTTAAATCCATTTATGTTTAAAGTAATTATATATACAGATACAATTTTTTTTTCTTAGTGCCATTTTGTTACTTGTTTTGAATTTATTTTTGTAGGTTATTTTCTTCTCCTTCCTCTTTTGTTCTCTTCTAATGTGAATTGATGGTTACATTTAGTGATATGTTTGAATTTTTTCTTTCTTGTCTATGTATCTATTGTAGATTTTCATTCTGTGGTTACCAACAGTTTTTGATATAGCAATTTATGTTTAAACAAGATTGACTTAAGCTTCTGATCTTTAATTTCAAATGCATTTCCAATATCTTAAATTTGTGCTCTCCTCTTCTTGTAATTTCTGGCTTTGATATCATATTTGTGTATGGGTTATTTCCTACCTTACTGTTTTACTTTCTTTCTTTCTTTCTTTTTTTTTTTTTGCTTTCCTGTGAGCTTTTCCATTTGTAAATTTCCTGTTTCTGATTGTGGCCTTTTCTTTTCTGCTTAGGAGAGTTCCTTTAGCATTTGTTGCAAAGCTAGTCTGCTGCTGCTGCTGCTGCTAAGCCGCTTCAGTCCTGTCCGACTCTGTGCGACCCCACAGATGGTAGCCCACCAGGCTTCGCTGTCCCTGGGATTCTCCAGGCAGGAATACTGGAGTGGGTTGCCATTTCCTTCTCCAGTGCATGAAAGGGAAAAGGAAAAAGCTAGTCTAGCGGTGCCGAATTCTCTTAGTTTTTCCTTATCTGTAAAATTTTTTATTTTTCTATCAAATGTCAATGACAGCCTTGTTATGTCCAGTATTCTTAGCTTTAGTTTCTTCCCTTTTATCACTTTGAATATATCATGCCAATCCCTTCTGTCCTCCAGAGTTTCTGCTGATAAATAAGCTGATTACTTTATGGGAGTTCACTTGTATGATATATGTTGCTTTTCCCTTTTGCTTCTAATATTTTTCTTTTTAGATTTTTGTTTCTTTGATTACTATATACCTTAGCCTATTCTGAAAAGATACAGTACTGTTTATCTCTGTTTGTTCTTTATTTCTTATAGATCTTTGTTAAACATTCCTTGCATCTTCTCAATCCCTGCCTCCATTTTTTTTTTCTGAGATCTTCACTATCATTATTTTGAATTCTTTTACTGAGAGGTTGTCTACCTCCACTTCAATCAACTGTTTTCTTTGGATTTTGTCTTATTCATTCGTCTGGGACATATTCCTCAGTCATTTCATTTCATCTCACTTTCTGTGATTGCAGTTTCTGTTCCACAGACTGTAGGATTGTAGTCTGATGAATGAGGCTATTTAAGAAGCTTGTGCAGACTTCTGATAGTAGGATCTGGTTCCCGGTCTACTGGTGGGTGGAACTAGGTCTTGTTCATCTCACAAGCAAGGCTATCCTCAGGAAGACTTTAAACAGCTTGTGTGCTGTTTGCTGTGACTATTCCTGTTTTTTGGTTGCTTAGTCCAAGGAATCCTAGCACTAGAGCCTGCAGGCTGTAAGGTGGAGCTAATGTGGCTCCTGGAGGGCTCAAGTCAGTGAGTACTCCCTAGAACTGCCACTGCTAGTGACTCACTCCCATGACCCACAGCAGCCTCCCGTCTCAACAGGACACTCTCCAATATTAGCAGGTAGGGTCTAGGTTGGCCTAGCCCAGTCTTTTACAAGGCTACTGTTTGTTTGTTTGCTTTTCCCTGAGCCCTAGTGTGAGCATGGCATTGCATGCACCCTCCTAGAGTGGAGTTTCTGCTTCTTCCAGTCCTGTGGAATTCCTGTGATCAACCCCCACTTGCCTTTCAAAGATAGATTTCCTGTGGGTACCCCTTTATTGCTAGACCCCCAGGCTGGTAAGCTTGATGTGGGGCTCAAGAACTTCACTTTTTTGGTAGAACTTCTGTGGTATAATTGTTTTCCAGTTTTTTTGGTCACCCACCCAGTGTGTGTGGAATTTAATTTTATCACAATGCATCCCCTCCTACATTTTCACTGTAGTTTCCTCTTTAATTTTGGATGTAGGCTATCTTTCCAGTAGATTCCAGCACTTTTTTTTTTTTTTGGTCAGTGATTGCTCATCAGTTAGTTGTGATTTTGATGTTTACATAAAAAAGAGTGAGTTCATGTCCTTCTGTTTTGCCATTTAGTTAATCATACTACCCATACTGTTTTGATTACTTTACCTTTGTAGTATAGTTTGAAATCTGAAAATGTGATACCTCTAGTGTTTTTCTTCTTTCTCAAGACTCTTTTGCTATTCAAGGTCTATTGTATTTCCATGTGAATATTAGAATTATTCATTCTAGTTATGTGAAAATATCATAGTCGTTTTCATACAGACTGCATTTAATCTGTATTTTGCCTTTAGGAGTATGATAATTTTAACAATGTTCTTCCAATCCCTGAATACAGTGTATCTTTCTGCTTGTTCTTCAGTATCTTTCATCAGTGCCTTACAGTTTTCTGAGCCTAAGTCCTTTATCTCCTTAGTTAAGTTTATTCCTAGGTATGTTCTTCTTTTTGATATTCTTATAAGTGAGATTATTTTTAGTTTCTCTTTCTGATAGTTTCTTGTTAGTATATAGAAATGAAACAGGTTTTTGTATATTAATTTTGCGTCTGCAACTTGTTTTGCTAGTTCTAACAGTTATGTGGTTACATTTTTAGAACATTGTATATATTGTATTCTATTATCTGCCATCAATGACAGTTTTACTTTTTCTTTCCAATTTAGATTATTTTTATGTATTTTTTTTTTATTTTTCTGGTCTGATTGCTATGGCAAGTATTTATAGTAATATAGCTGAATAAAAGTGGTAAGAGTGAGCTTTCTTATCTTGTTCCTGATCTTAAAAATGCCTTTAGCTTTTTGTCATTGAGTATGATATTGGCTGTAGGTTTGTCATATATAGTCTTAATTACATTGAAGAATATTTTATAATCACTTTGTTGAAAGTTTTTTTTTTATTTTGTTTTTTAATCACAAGTTGATGTTGAAATATATCAAAAGCTTTCTATTCAGATTATCATGTGATAGGATTTTTATTTTTCAGTTTGTTAACATGGACTATTACACTGAGTGGTTCATGAATACTGAATCATCTTTGCATCCCTGGGATAGAAAATTGGACAGATACCACTTGATCATAGTGTACAATCCTTTTAATGTATTCTTAAATTGACTTTACTAATATTTTGTCGACAATTTTTGTATCTATGTTCATTAGTAATATTAGCTTGTGATATTCTTTTTGTGTGGTGTCTTTCCCTGGTTTGGGTATCAGAGTGATTCTGGACTCCTAGAATGAGTTTGGAAGTGTTCTTTCTTTTGATTTTTTTTTTTTTTGAAATAGTTAAAGAGGGATAGTTGTTGACATTTTTAGATGTTTGATAAAATTCACCTTGAAGGTATTTGGCCCTGGACTTTGGTTTATCATTCTATATCTTTGATTGGGACATTTAGTTCGTCATACTTAAAGTAGTTATTAATACACATGTATTTATTGTCATTTTATTACTTGTTTTTTGTTTGTTTTTGTAGTTTTCTTCCTCTCTTCTTTTGCTCTCTTCCTCTGTAATTTGATGGCTATCTACCTTGTTTGGATTCCTTTCTCTTCTCTGTATGTGTGTATCTTCTAGGGTTTTTGTTTTGTAGTCATCATAAAGTTCACATATAAAAAAACCTTTATATGTACTAGTGATTATTTTAAGTTGATGAACTCTTCAAGTACGTTTAACTCTAACAATTGTGCATTTTTACTCCACCAACAGACATTAATGTTTTTGACATCATATTTTATATCTTTTTGCTTTGTGTATTTTTAACCACTTATTGAGGATAGGGAAGATTTTACTGCATTGTCTTTTTTAATTAATTTATTTATTTTAATTAGTGGATAATTATTCTACAGTATTGTGACGGTTTTTGCCATACACTGACATGAATCCGTCACAGATGCACAAGTGTCCCCCCATCTTGAAACCTCCCCCCAACCACCACCCTCCCCACCCCATCCCTATGGATTGTCCCAGAGCACTGGCTTTGAGTGCCCTGCTTCATGCATCGAACTACTGCATTGTCTTTTAACCTTTGTGCTAACTTTATGAGACTCCCCAGGTGGTCCAATGGTAAAGAAACTGCCTACCAATGCAGGAGACACAGGAGGAACAGGTTTGATACCTGGTTCAGAAATATCCCCTGGAGTAGTAAATAATAACCCACTCCAGTATTCTTACCTGGGAAGTTCCATGGACAGAGGAGCCTAGCTGTCTATAATTCATGGGATCTCAAAGAGTGAGACATGAGTGAGTGACAGAGCATGCACATATGTTAGCTTTATACATGGTTGATCTACAACCTTTACGGTATATTTGACTCTACTGATGAGGTTTTCCTGTCATAAATTTTTATTTCTAGTTGTAGTCTTTTCTTAAAGCTGGTTGACTGGTATTGAATTATTTTAGTTTTTTCTTGTCTGTAAAACAATTTATCTCTTATTTAAATCTGAATGATAACTTTGCTGGGTAAAGTATTCTAGGCTGTAGGTTTCTTTTCTTTCATTACTTTGAATATATTGTGCTCCATTCTGGCTTATAAAGTTTCTGCTGAAAGTCAGCTGATGGACTTTCAGTTCTTTTGTACACAACTAGTTGTTTTTTTCTCTTCCTGCTGTTGACAGTCTCTCTTCATCTTTAATTTTTATCATTTTAATTTTAATGTATCTTGGTGTGTACCTCTTTGGGATAAACTTATCTGGGATGCTTTGTGCTTCCTGGACCTAAATGTCTGTTTCCTTTGATAGGTTATAAAAGTTTTCATCTATTTTTCCTTTTAATAAATTTTTTGCCCCTTTCTCTCTCTCTTCTCTCTCTGGGACCCCTTAAATAAATGTTGGTGTGCTCAATGTTGTCCCAGAGGACAACTATCCTTATCTTAAACTATCTCCATTGTTTATTATTTTTTTAAATTTTTTTCTGTTCAACTTGAATGATTTTTCCACTTCTCCATCTTTCAATTAAATGCTCTGTTACTCTGTATCTTCTAATCTACTATTAATTTCTTCTAATGTATTTTTAAAATTTCTGTTATTAATTTCTTCATCTATGTATGGTTCTTCTTTATGTCTTCTAACTCTTTGTTAATCCCCCTGTGTTCATCCATTCTCCTGAGTTGGTTGAGTATCTTTATGATTGATACCTTGAACTATTCATTGTGGACATTAGTTATTTACTCTCTGCTTAGTTTTTCTTCTCTTTGGTTTGTTGTTGTTGTTTGTTTGTTTTTCATTTTGTTTTGATTTTTCATTTGGAATATATTCCTGTATGTTCTCATTTTATCTAATTATTTGTGTTTATTTCTATGCATTAGAAAGTTTGGTTATATTTCTCATCCTTAGAGAAATGGCCTTATATAAGACATCCTCTGAGAGTGAGTAGCACACTTCCCTCTTGTCATCAGACCTCCATGTTCTAAAGTGTCTCCTATGTGGGCTACATGGAAACTTCTGTTGTGTTAGAGCCAATTACTGTGGGTACAATTGTAGGCAGGACTGGCCCCTGGCCAGGTTGACTGCTATCTCTGCTTCATGCAATGGCTTCCATGCTTTGATGAGCAGATCTGGTTCCCAGAGTGACTGACTGCTCAGCTATGTGGTACCAGAGCTGTTGCTGGCCTGCTGGTAGGGGAGCTGGGTCCCAGTGTAACTGGTTTTGATTGCTGGGGTTTCCCAAGGCTGGTGTTGGCCATCTGGTGGGCAGACCTGGGTCCTGACATAACTGTTTTTGCAGCCTGGAAAAATGCAAATGTTTTAATGATATAAGAATATTTGATGCTCACACATGGGAGACAGATGTAAAACTCATACCTTCAAATCAGAGATGTGTTAATGCTCTCCAGGTAGTGAAAGAATGCTAAAATATATTGCAACTGACACTCACTAGCTGATACAATGGTTTATGAAAAACTTATTTTTAAGGAATCAACTGGAAGCAGGCAAAGCCTCATACCCTCTATAGCTAAAACCTATACTAAACTACATATGTGTTCAGGGACTGGATTCTCAATAATTACATTGTGTTTCCTACTCAGGCTAAATAAGTACACTAAGTATCAAACATACAAACAAAAAAAAATGAAAATAAGTTTATAACTGTAACATTTTAGTTAAACGATGGAACATTAACGTTAAAGACAAAAATAGTGAACATTAGTGGATAAATAAATAAGCTGCCTACCTATAGCTGACAAGAAAGGAATATTACTTAGATATAAAAAGAATGCATTTGAATCAATTCTAATGAGGTGGATGAAACTGAGTGAAATATGAGATAGAGTGAAGTAAGTCAGAAAGAGGAACACCAATACAGCGCATTAACATATATATATATATATATATATATGTGTGTGTGTGTGTGTGTGTATATATATATATATATATATGGAATTTAGAAAGATGGTAGCAATGACCCTGTATGCAAGATGGCAAAAGAGACAAAGCTGTAAAGAACAGACTTTTGGATTCTGTGGGAGAAGGCGAGGGTGGGATGATTTGAGAAAGTAGCATTGAAACATGTATATTACCATATATAAAATAGATGACCAGTGCAAGTTTGATGCAGGGCAATTAAACCCGGTGCTCTGGAACAACCCAGAGGGGTGGGGAGGGGCACATGTACATCCATGGCTGATTCATGTCAATGTATGGCAAAAACAACCACAACATTGTAAAGTAATTAACCTCCAATTAAAAAATAAATTAACTCAAAATAAAAAGAAACAGCAGGGTTCTCAGCAGCAATGATATAAGCCAGAAGAGAATCTATAAAATGTTGATTGAAAGTAGTTGCATTTTAGAATTCTATAGCCAGTTAAAATAACATTCAGGAGTTAAGATGAAATAAGAAAAACAGAAGAATACCTATAAAAAATAATGGCAACTTGTCATGCATAGACTTTCTTGAAGTAATTGCTAAAGAATGTGCTTTAACATAAAGAAAAATAAAAAGTATTAGAGTCTACTGAAAGAAAAATTAGGTGTCATAAAAACAACCAAATGTTTGTAAATTTAATTCAATATTGACTATAATTAATAATAGCTAATTTTGTGCCTAAAACTTTCAGAAAGCAATTTTACAAAGAGCATGGGGTAAAGTATAAACAATGTTAAAACACAAGAGGAACTACATAGTAGAACTAAATGATTGTAAACTTGTTAGAAATATGTACAGTAAGATATATGTATTAAAATTTTAGGTGACACCAGTAAAGGTAATAGTTATTTCAAGTTTGCAAACCACAAAAGGAGAAAAATAGATTTAAAAAGGGAAGGATAAGGAAAAGCTTACCCAAGCATAGCAAAAATCTACAAAAAAAGTGTCTAAATATATTAACCACAATAAATGCTGACAGAATAAGACTGTTACAGAAAAATCAGTTAAATTGAATTTCTTAAATTGCAGCTATATGCTGCTACAAGGGTTATTTCTTTAACAAAAATTTGCAGTACTCTTACAAATAAAATAGGAGATATGAGCAAGATAGCCAAATATAAGCAAAGGAAGACTAGCGAACCAATATTAATACCAGAGAAATAGAATTTTAAGAACACAATAATAGTTATAAAGGGTGACATGGCAATAAAGAGTAAATCAATGAATGTGAATTAAGTAATTATTTCATTAACAATTTAGTCTAGTCGCCAATCACAACGAGACACTTCACTTGCTAGCACAGTTCAGCCATCTTCAGGAGATCATCTTCAGGAGACCACTGGTTGCTATTTTATCTCTCTTCCTCATGCTGTTTTGTATACTTCAAACTTCAAATCTACATTTTTTAGAAAGTATTTTTTTTCTCCATGTCAAAAATTCCAATTATTTATTCCAAATATTTAAACAGCTTGTCACAATATGTTATCAAGTCCATTGTACTAAGACATTAAATGACTGAAATACAGTCTTCCATTCTTAAAGTTTGTCTCAGTCACAGAAGCACCTCATGAAAGAACAGCAGAAATAATTGGGAAAGCAAAAGAGAAAGTGATTCTTTGATATCTATTTTTATGATGATAATGCTTGACAGGTTAGTCATTTAATCACTAAATGAGCTCCTAAAGGGGAAAGATACTGAATTTCTTTTTCTAATTCTGTTGCCTTTGTTGTTCATATAATCCTCATACCTAGAATGAAATTTGGATCAAAAATAGTAACATGCAAAGAAGATATCACAGCAAAGCTATTTAATTTCTTTTTGCTAACACTCTATTTACCTGTCTAAAACTCTAGAGTGAAGGTAAAATAAAGAATCATTTCCATAAAATTGTTCCTTATTCTGTCTCGCATATAGGGTATGGACTCTGAGGGAGAAGGTGAGGGTGGGACGTTCTGGGAGAATAGCATTGAAACATGTATATTATCATATGTGAAACAGAACACCATTCCATGTTCGATGCATGAGACAAGGGCTCAGGGCCGGGGCAATGGGATGACCCAGAGGGATGGGATGGGGAGGGAGGTGGGTGGGGGGTCCAGGAAGGGGAACATATGTAAACCCATGGCTGATTCATGTCAATGTATGGCAAAAACTATCACAATATTGTAAAGTAATTAGCCCCCAACTAAAATAAATAAATTTATAAAAAAAAATAAAAATAAAAAAATAAATAAAAATATTACGGATAAAAAAAAAAAAGAATCATTTCCAGGAATCATAAAAACCTTTTTCCCCTTTAAACTAGCACATCATTCAAATGTGATTTAGATGTAAATATAATATTTTTCCAAATATTAACTTCAGGATGGATTACAGACATATTGTTCTCAGAGAATACAAACTTCAGAGATACACTTCAAGGCACACATTTCATCCTTAGTATCCTGGTTGCTATACCCACAAAGCTACATTCCACAAGCAGAGAAAACTCAGATACCATAATATATCCCTAGCAGATAGATCTGCTTTTACTTACTGGCATTCATGTGGCACATCCAAAACAGATTTCATTGCTTTTGAGCTTTAGGAGGTATTCTACTTTTTTTCATGAGCTTCCCCAGTTGCTCAGTGGTTAAAAATCTGCCTGTAGTGCAGGAGATGCAGGAGATGCGGGTTTGATCCTTGGGTTGGGAAGATCCCCCAGAGTAGCAAATGACAATCCATTCCAGTATTCTTGCCAGGGAAGTCTCATAGACAGAGGAGGCTGATGGGCTACAATCCATGGGGTCGCAAAGAGTCAGAAGCAACTGAACACATATGCTACATTTTTCCATAGTTGATTTTACCTCCTCCTCTGCCCTGATTTTCATTTCTATTAATTTCTACTAATTCTACCTGAATATATGTTTTCATTTTTCCCTGTCTAGAATACCATAACAGTCTCTCAATTGGTCTTTCCTCTACTCTCTCTTTATTCCAACATGTCCTTCGCAATACAGACAGTAGTATGTCTAATGTGCAAACATGACCATATTGCTACTTTTAAATTTAAGTAGATTCATAAAATAAAATGTGAAAACAATATAATAAAACATCCATCCCATGTTCTAATGCTTTAATGTACCTAGTTCTTCTCTTGACCCTTCCATAAATGTATTTTCTTCCTTAGCCACATTGATTTACTAACTGTTCTATAAACACATTGGTGTCTTTCATCTTTCTGTACCTTGGAGTATTTTGTTCCCATAGTCAAGAATCCTTTAATCGCTTGAAACTTACTATAACTGGTTCATAGCAAACTTGTGAATGGACTTTGTCCCTCAAGAAAGTAAGTAAGCATCTTCTATTTTGTTATTATTTTAATGCTTGTTTTGATTCACTTGTCCCATTAATTAAAAGGTCAGATGAATGGAAAATCTGGAACTAGGTGCTGGGATTAATTATGATTACCAGAGCTGGGTGAGTTGAAACAATGAAAGTACATTTATGGTTACACTTGAGTGAGTGAATGTGGAGATTCCATTGATTAATTTTCTTCTGCTTTAGGTTGATGTTGATCATAAGGATTTGGCAATGCATAGAATGAATCTATCAGAGTGAAAGAGGACCCTGAGGACTCAGAATCAATGAGAGCTCTCATCTAGATGTGCACAAGAGAATATATATTCAGTGAGTAACCTCTTCCAATCTTGACAATGGTCTCATGTAGGAGATTGACCTTAGAGTTTAGCCTGACCTGAACTCTTAGCTGTCTCTTAAACTTTGGTGGTTGTCCAAATCACCTTCTTTTTTCTTAGTGTCTCCAGCAGTTGAGAATGTGTGGAGAACCTGTCAGTGTCACAAAGGGGAGGATTTCAGTCAGCATCTAGATGGGTGCTAACTTAGAAGTCTGACCCTCAGGCAGCAGCTTTTATAGTACACAAATAGGTTCTTTAAGAGAAAGACTGGGGAACAGCATTTTTTTTTTCTCCCTCTGTATTGAGTTCTGGAGCAATAGACACAGTGAGTCCTACCAAATTCTTTAAGAATTGTTTCTTGTTTTGCTGTAGTCTTGTGAATCTCATGGACACAAGCCCACTAGTGGCTCAGATGGTAAATAATTTGGCTGCAGTGCAGGAGACCTGAGTTTGATCCTGGGGTGGGGAAGATCCCCTGGAGAAGGGAATGGCAACCCACTCCAGAATTCTTGCCTAGATAATTTCATGGACAGATGAGCCTGGTGGGCTACAGCCCATGGGGTCCAAAAGAGTTGGACAAGACTGAGAGACTAACACTTGTGACTCTCATGGACACAAGCAAAATTGGGTTTCTGAAAGAGGTGTTTTACAGGCCAGTCCTCCAAACAAAGGTATTAAAAGTTAGGGCAGTAGATATTCAACCCAAGACCCTCGAACTCCTCAGGGAGAAGTTAGGTATTGTGAATAACCTCGCAGTTGTGGGGTTTATGTGAGTGTGTCTCACATAAACCATTTCAATATGGAGACTTTCTCATTCATCTGATGTGTAGGAGCTGTTCAGTTAGTTTCTGTATTTCTTTCAGAGACAATTGTACCCTGTGTGTCCCTGGGAGGGACACATAGATTGGGTGTGTCCCTGGGAGGAGGTGAGTTCATGAAACTCCTATGTCTCTATTTTGGAGTGGAACTCTGAGAATATATATTGAATATGACAGATAAATTAAATTGAAGCTCTGTCAGTTACAACTGTAAAGGACATTAACACTTTCCTTATCCTCCTTGATGGTCTTTTATTATTATTATTATTATTATTATTACTGTAATTCAAAGTTAACAGCAGTTTAAATTTGATGTTGTTCAGTCACTAAGTAGTGTCCAACTCTTCGTGACCCCATGGAGTATAGCACACCAGGCTCTTCTCTACTCCACTATCTCCTGGAGTTTGCTCAAATCATGTCCATTGAGTCCGTGATGCTATTTAACCATCTTATCTGATGCTTCCCCCTTCTCCTTTTGTCTTCAATCTTTCCCAACATCAGACTCTTCACATCAGGCAGCCAAAATATTGGAGCTTCAACTTCAGCAACAGATCTTCTAATGAATATCTGGGGACTGGTTTGACCTCCTTGCAGTGCAAGGGACTCTCAAGGGTCTTCTCCAGCACCACAATTTGAAATCATCAATTCTTGGCTCAGTCTGCTTTATAACAAAACTCTCACATCTGTACATGACAACTGAAAAACCATAGCTTTGACTATACAGATCTTTGTCAGCAAAGTGATAGCTCTGCTTTTTAATATTCTGCCTAGGCTTTGACAAGATGGGCTTCTCAGATGGCTCAGCAGTAAAAGAATCCATCTGCCAGTGCAATAGCCACAGGAGATGAGGTTTCAATTCCTGGGTCTGGAAGATCCCCTGGAGAAGGAAATGACAACTGCAGTATTCTTGCTTTAGAAATCCCTTGGACAGAAAAGCCTGGTGGGCTACAGTCCATGGGATCACACAGAGTCGGACACGACTGAGAAACCAAGCACAAGCAGGATGAGATTTTCCATAGCTTTCTAGCTTTCTTTCCAGTTAACAAGGGTCTTTTAATTTCATGGCTGCAGTCACCATCTGAGTGATTTGGGAGCCCAAGAAAATAAAATCTGCAATTGTTTACACTTTTCCCCCTTCTATATGCCATGAAGTAATGGGATCGATGCCATGACCTTAGTTTTTTGTTTGTTTGTTTGTTCGCTTTTAATGTTCTTTTTAATGTTGAGTTTCAAGCTAGCTTTTCACTTTCCTCTTTCACATTCATCAAGAGGCTCTTTAGTTCCTCTTCACTTTCTACCATAAGAGTGGTATTGACATAACTGAGGTTGTGTATAATTTTATAATTTGTTGTAAAAAATTAATTGATATCATATTTTATATAATAATGCTTATTATAATTATAATAGTATTATCGATGATGATAACAGTGCTAATAATAAATACTTTAATGCTGTTTTGATCCAGTATTAAAGTCCTGGTTAGAAGTTGAACAGTTTCCTTTCTTGGGCAACCTCCTGGAGTTTTCATACCCTGGGACCAATAGGCACTCTCCTTAAAACCCTGGGACCACAAGCCAGAGGACTATGTATAGCTTCTATGCCCAAAAGCCTATTAAATTTATCCATTTCATAGGGAGCCTAGGAACCTACTTAATCACAGTCGTTTACCATATATAAACTGCCTCCTACAGCCCCAGGTTGCTGTTACCCTGACTGTGAGTGCAACACCCTATGTGAATTTGCATGGCAGCCTTCTCTCATTTTGAGCTCTAAGTAAGAAAGTTTTCTACCTTGCATGTGCTCAAGTGTCTGTTGTATCCCACCATCAAAATTAATCTTTCAAATTTATAAAACATTAGCATATATTAAGAAACAAAATACATCTCTTTGCAAATGCAAGAAACATGGTGACTACTACTACTCATGTTTTTGTCTATGAATTCAATAGCAAATCCAATTAAAATACAACCTAGACATGTTGCCAGAGCTCCTCCAGGTCTTTGCTCAAAACCCATCAACCCCTATCTTTAGCAGGAATGTCCTTTGCTCACAACCCTCCAACCCCCAACTTTATCAGAAGATAACATAAGTCCTTAGGTAAAAGTGCCCCAAAATAAGAAAAGAAGCTACAAAAAAAGGAAGCAAAACAAACAAACAAACAAACAAAAACATTGTTATTCAGTCAATCAGTCAGTCATGTCTGACTCTTTGGAACCTGTGAACTACAGCACACCAGGCTTCCCTGTCCTTCACCATCTCCCAGAACTTGATGAAACTCGTGTCCTTTGAGTTGGTGATGCCATTCAACCATCTCATCCTCTGTCATCCCCTTCTCCTACTGCCTTCAATCTTTCCCAGCATCAGGGTATTTTCCAATGAGTCGTCTCTTTGCATCAGGTGGCCAAAGTGTTGGAGCTTCAGCTTCAGCATCAGTCTTTCAATGAATATTCAGGGTTGATTTCCGTTAAGATTGACTGGTTTGATTTTTTGAAATCCAAGGAACTCTCAAGAATTTTCTCCAATGCCACAGTTCTAAAGCATCAGTTCTTTGATGCTCAGCCTTCTTTATGGTCCAGCTCTCACATCCTTATATGACTACTGGACAAACCATAGCTTTGGTTATATAGACCATTGTCAGCAAAGTGATGTCTCTGCTTTTTAATACACTGTCTACTTTTGTTATAACTTTTCTTCCAATAAACGAGTGTCTTTTAATTTCATGGCTGCAGTCACTGTCCAGAGTGATTTCGGAGCCCAAGTAAATAATCTGTCACTGTTTCCATTGTTTAAACAAATAGATGGTGATAAATCTGACTCCTGAAAGACCCTGAGTCTCATTATACACTAAGTTTACTGTATTTACCTACTAAATGATACACCTTCTGGCAGCCAGGACCAGTCATTAATGACTAAAAAAGGATTAAAAGGGAGTGGCATCCCAGTTTGCACAAACTCCTGCCCATTCCCCATAGACTAGTGCATATGCCTCCCCATCATCAGCCTCATCCTTCCACTATTTGTCTTTACTTTTTAAATTAAATCCCTCTACTAGGTGGGTGAGAAGTTGATCAGTGAACTTAGTTCCTGCTTCTCCACTCTTCAGTCACAGTAAAATTTGTGCTGTGTGGATTTCAGCTTCAGTTTGGCTATTGTGCTACTTCAGTTAATTGGAAGAAACTCCCCCACTGACACAGGGAGCCTCGGCTGGGTTGGGCCAGATCAGGGCCCATAGAGTCAGCTTGGTAACAGCAGACTATAATGCTCTTTGGATCCTCTGACATGCTCTTGGTATCCTTACCAGTAGATCAGTAGACCATAGAAATGTCTTTTCTGCTGCCTAGATCTAATCAAAGGGTACTTCTCAAACAGAGTGGACAAATTTTAAGAAACACTAGAAATGCCAGTCATAAAAACCCACATTATACTATAGCAATTGAAATGGTGACAGACTTTTCACTTCTCATGCTTACGCAATTCCACATTTCATACTAAAATAGGCATAACAAATTATGCTAGAAAAACATTATGAAATCAGAAGAAAGCCTCTGGCATAACAATAATTCTAAAAATAGACAGTCATTATTATCTGATTTGAAAAATGGTGAATAAAATATTACCACTTTTGAAATAATTTTGGTAGAATGTTTCCTATAAAATATGACATGAAATATATCATGTCCATTTTAAATACTAGATCTTTTTTCTTTAATAAATTTATTTATTTTAGTTGGGTGCTAATTACTTTACAATATTGTAGTAGTTTTTGCCATACATTGACATGAATCAGCCATAGTATTTAAAATGGAAAAAAAAAACCAAAGAAATATATCATGTCCGTATGGAATTATATCAAACAAAATTGTTATTATTTATTTGGTGATATCAATTTTCTTTAGAATACAAAAAAACAACAAACCTCTAAACATATGCTTATTGACATTGCTATGGTCACATAAATTTATTTGTAATAGCTCTGTCTTCTTCTACCAACAATCTGACATAAACTATAATAATAATAATAGAATATCAATTGAACACTAACAATACTAGACACTGCATTAGGTTTTTGTTGTTGTTTGTTTGTTTTACCAGCTGAGCCACAAGGGAAGCCCAAAATGAAAGATTCAACTCTCCATTTTTGAAAAAGTATATTTTGAATTTCTGTTTTTCTTTTATAACTGAGTGGGATAATTTATCATTTTTATTTTTTTTATCTTTTCACTTTCCTTATTTTTCATTTTATATTTATTATTTTTTACAGTAGGTTCTTGGTTGGTTACCTAATTTAAATATAGTAATGTGCACATGTCAATCCCAAACTCCCAATCTATCCCTCTTCCCGTTCTTCACCCCTGGTAACTGTAAGTTCCTTCTCTAAGTCTATAAGTCTATTTCATTTTTTAGATTTCACATATAAGAAATATCATATGATATTTCTCTTTCTCTGTCTGACTTCACTTAGATAATCTCTTCATCCATGATGCTGCAAATGGCATTATTTCATTCTCTTTATTTACTGACTAATGGTCCTTTGTGTTTATGTATGACATTTTCTTTATTCATTCATATGTCAATGGATATTTAAGTTGCTTTCATGTCTTGGCTGCTGCAAACAGTCCTGCAATGAATATTGGGTGACTATATCCTTTCAAACCATGTTTTTCTCTGAATATGTGGCCAGGAGTAGGACTTCTGGATCCTTTGGTACCACTATTCTTAGTTTTTGGTTTTTTTTAAAGAATATTGATACTGTTCTTGACAGTGGTGTAGCAATATACACTAACAGTGTAGGAGGGTTCACTTCTCTCCACACTTTCTCCAGCATTTCTTGCTTGTAGACTTCTAATGATAGTCACTCAGACTAGTATGAGGTGATAGCTCATTGTAGTTTTGATTTTTATTTCTCTAATATTTAGTAATGTTGAACATCTTTTCACGTGCCTCTTGGCCATCTGTATATCTACTTTGGAGAAATGTCTATCCAGGTCTTATGCTCATTTTTTTTAATTAGGTTTTTTACTTATTGATATTTCACTGCATGAGTTCTTTGTAAATTTCGGAGACTAAATCCTTGTTTGTCACATTGTGTGAATATTTTATCTTGTTTTGTAAGTTGTCTTTTCATTTTGTTTGTGATTTCCTTAGCTGTGTAAAAGCTTTTGATTTTATATTAAAAAAAATAGATCCCATTTGTTTGTTTGTTTTGATGTCCATCATTCTGGGAGACAGATTTAAAAAGATATCACTGTGATTTATGTCAAAGAATGCTCTATGTTTTACTTTAAGAGTTTTGTAGTATTTGGCCTTACATTTAGGGCTTCAACCCATTTTGCATTTATTTATGTAGATAGTGTTAAATAATATTCTAGTTTCAATTCTTTCATGTAGCTGCTTCCCAGCTGTCCCAGCACTGTTTACGGAAGAGACAGACTTACTACATTGTATAATAATGTCTCCTGTTTTATATTTTGGCCAACAGTGCATGGGTTTATTTCTGGGCTTTCTGTCCTGTTCTGTTGATTTATATTTCAATTTTTGTGCCAGCGTCATAAGTTTTTGATTATTATAGCTTTGTATAACAGTAGTTTAAAGTCAGGGAGCCTCAAGCACTTTAGCTCTGTTTTTCTTTCTCAAGATTGTTTGGCCACTCAGAGTCTTTGATGTCTCCATACAGACGTCAAGATATTATATTCTAGTTCTGTGAAACATGCCACAGGTAATTTGAGAGGGATTTCATTGAACCTGTAGATTGCCTTGGATAGTATAATCATTTTTATAAGATTGATACTACCAGTCCAAGAATATGATGTATCTTTCTATCTGTGTCATTTTTTTATTTTGATATTTTTCAGAGTACAATAATTTGTAGGTTTATTCTTAGGTATTTTATTTTTTTCAGATGGTTAACTGAATTATTTTTTTTAATTTCTCTGATCTTTCATTGTTGGTATATAGAAATGCAACAGATTTCTGTGTATTATTTTTTTATCCTGAAACATTACCGAATTTATCTATGAGCTCTAATAGTAGCATCACTAGGATTTTCTTCGTATAGTATTAAGTCATATGCAAATAGTGACAGTTTAACTTCTTTTCCAATTTGGATTCTTCTTCTTTTTTTTCTCTCTGATTGCTGTGGCTAGATCTTTGAAACTATGTAGAATAAAAGTGGCCACAGTGGACATCCGAGCCTTGTTCCTAATCTTAGAGGAAATGCTTTCAGCTTTTCATGGTTGAATATTATGCTACATGTAGATTTGTCAAATATGGCTTTTATTATATTGAGATCTATTCCCTCTGTGCCAACTTTCTGGAGAGTTTCTTTTGGTCATAAATGGGTGTTGAACTTTATGTCAAAATGTTTTTCTGTGACTATTGAAATAATCATATGGTTTTTATTCTTCAATTTCTTAACATGGAGTTAATTTTACACGGGGTTAACACTGATTGATTTGCAGATATTGAAAAATCCTTGCATCCATGGGATAAATGCCACTTAATCATAGTATATGACACTTTTTTTTCAATTCAGTTTACTAGTATTTCATTGAGGATTTTTGCACCTCTGTTTGTCAGTGTTATTGGCCTGTGATTTTCCTTTCTGTGACATCTTTGTCTGGATTTGGTATCAAAGTGATAGTGGTTTTATAGAACAAGTTTGGGAATATTCCTTCCTCTGAAATTTTTTGGATGACTTTCAGAAGGCTAGGGGTTAACTTTTTTCTAAATGCTTGATAGAATTTGCCTGTGAAGCCATCTGGGGCTGGACTTTTTTGTTGTTATTGGGAGTTTTTAATCACAGTTTCAATATTAATACTTGTGATTGATCTGTTTATATTTTCTATTTCTTCCTGGTTCAGCTTTGAGAGGTTGTACTTTTCAAGCAATTGGTCCATTTCTTCCAAGCTGTGCATTTTATTAGCATATAGTTGCTTGTAATAGTCTTATCATTTGTATTTCTGTGGTGTCCATTATAGCTTCTTTTTCCTTTCTTATTTTATTGATTTGTGATCTTTCCCTTTATTTCTTGATGAGTCTAGCTAAAGGTACATCAGTTTTGTTTATCTTTTGAAAGAATCAGTTTTCACTTTAACTGATTTTTTTAAATATTATTTTCTTGGTTTCTATTTCATTTATCTCTGTCTTTATTTTCAAGATTTATTTCTTTCTACTAATTTTGGGTTTTGTTTGTTCTTCTTTCTTTTGTTGCTTCTGTCATAAGATTTGGTTGCTTATTTGTGATTTTTCTTGTTTTCTGAGGTAAGATTGCATGGCTATAAACTTCCCTCTTAGAGTATCTACTATGTCCCATAGGCTTTAGATTGTTTTACCATCATTTTCATTTGTCACCAGCTATTTTTAAATGTCTTCTTGATTTCTTCAATGATCTATAGGTTGTTTAGTAGCATATTGTCTGGCTTCTATACATTTGCGTTTTTTAGCTTTTTTCCTTATAGTTGATTTCCAAGTGGGGGTGCTAACATCTCCCACTATTATTGTGTTACGGTCAATTTCTCCCTATATGACTGGTAGTATTTGCCTCATACAGTGAGATGCTTTTATGTTGGGTGTGTATAGATGATATAGATATAGATATATAGATATAGATATATCTACAGTTGTTATATCTTCTCTTTGGACTGTTCTATTGATCTTTATGTTGTGTCTTTCTTTGTCTCTTATAACAGTCTTTATTTTGAAGTATGTTTGGTTTGATATGAGTATTGCTTCTTTATCTTTTTTTTGTTTACTGTTTACAATGGAATACCGTTTGTCATGTCATTTTCAGTATGTATGTTTCCCTAGTTCTGATGTAGATCTATTATTGACAGCATATATATGGCCTTGTCTTTATATTCGTTCATTCAGTCTGTGTCTTTTGGTTGGAGCATTTTTGTCAGTTTATGATTAATTATAAATATGAATATTTTATTGCTATTTTTATATATTCTTAGGGTTAGTTTTGTAGGTCTTTTTTTCTTCACTTCTTTTTTTCTCTTCTTTTTTGATTTGATGACTACATTCAGTGCTGTGTTTGGATTATTTTGTGTGTGTGTATGTGTGTTTCTATTGTAGACTTATGGTTTGTGGTTATTATGGAGTTTTGATATAGCAATCTGTACATAAGCAAGATTGCTTTAGGCTGGTTTTGTTTATTTCAAGTGCATTTCCTATATTCTGTTTTTGTGCTCTCCTTTTCTCACAATTGTGGGTTTTAATATTGTTTTCTGTGTGGTTGAATTCCTACCTTTACTATATATTTGATTTTACTGGTGGGTTTTTCTGTTTATAATTTTCCTGTTATAAGTTGTGACTTTTTATTTTCTGTTTAGAGAAGTTTAACATTCATTGCAAAGCTGGTCTTGTGGTTCTGAATTCTCTTACTACTCTTTGTAAAGATTTTGTTTTATCCATAGACTCCAAATTCAATCCTTGATGTGTATTCTTGATTGTAGTTTCTTCCCATTTATCACCTAAAATATATTCTGTCACTCTTTTCTGTCCCTCAGAGTTTCTGCTGAGAAATCAAGTGATAATCTTAAGGGCGTTTCCTTATATATTATTTGTTGCTTTTAGTATTTTTTTTTCTTTGTCTGATTTTTGTCAATTTAATTACTATGTGACTCAGCATGTTCCTTCTTGGATTTATTCTGTCTGGAACTGTCTGTGCTGCCTCGACATGGGTGATTGTTTTCCTTCCCATGTTAGGAAATTTTCAGTTATTATCTCTTCAAATATTTTTGCAAGTGCTTTGACTCTCTCTTCTCTTTCTAGGACCCCTATAAAATGAATGTTGGTACATTTAGTATTACCCCAAGAGTCTCTGAGGCTATCTTCATTCATTTATATTCTTTTTTTTTTTTCTTACTCTGGTACACAGTAGTAATTTCTGCAATTCTGTTTTCCAGGTCATTTATCCGTTCTAAATCACTTATCCAGTTATTGATTCTTTCTAATGTATTTATTTTATTTTATTTATTGTTCTGTTACTTTGTTCTTTAGTTCATCTAGTTCTTTGTTAATCATTTCTTGCATCTTCTTGATCCTTACCTCTATTCTTTTTCTGAGATCTTGGATCATTTTATTGTTGCTATTGTTCAGTTGCAACATGGTGTACTCTTTGCAAACCCATGGACTGCAGCACACCAGGCTTCCCTGTCTGTCACCAACTCCCAGAGCTTACTCAAACTCATGTCTATCAAGTTGGTGATACCATCCAACCATCTTATCCTCTGTCATCCCCATCTCCTCCTGCCTTCAATCTTTCCCAGCATCAGGGTCTTTTCCAATGAGTCAGTTCTTTGCATCAGGTGGCCAAAGTATCAGAATTTCAGCTTCAACATCAGTCCTTCCAATGAATATTCAGGACTGATCCCCTTTAGGATTGACTGGTTGGATCTCCTTGCAGTCCAAGGGATTCTCAAGAGTCTTCTACAGTACCACATTTCAAAAGTGTCAATTCTTCGATGCTCAGCTTTCTTTATAGTCCAACTCTCACATCCATACATGACTACTGGAAAAACCATAGCTTTGATTAGACGGACCTTTGTTGGCAAAGTAATGTCTCTGTTTTTTTCTGGTAGGTTGCCTATTTCCATTTTCCTTAGTTGTTTTTGTGGGACCTTATCCTGTTTCTTCATCTGAGCTATAGTCCTCTGTTGTTTTATTTCATCTTACTTTCTGTGACTGTGTTTCTTCTCCACAAGCTGCAGTACTGTAGTTCTTCTTCTGTTGTCTGCCCTCTGGTGGATGAGGCTCTCTAAGAGGCTTGTGATGACTTCCTGATGGAAGGCACTCTATGGTAGGTGGAGTTGTGTCTTGTCCCTCTGGTGGGCAGGGCCATACTCAGGAAAACTTTAAGCAGCCTGTCTGCTTCTATGGATGGGGCTGTGTTTCTATCTCAGGCATCCCAGGACTGGAGCCTATGTACTATTTGGTGGGGCTAATGGCAGCCTACTTGGGTTGGGAGGGTGGTTCATGCGCATGAGTAGCCTCCAGAACTATTGTTGCCAGTGTCTTTGTCCCAACATTGAATCATAGCTACTCCCTGACTCCACAGGAGACCTTCCAATACTAGTGGGAAGCTCTGGCCCTGCCTGAGGCCCAGTGTTTTTTCTCCTGGGTTGTGGTGAGCACAGGACCTGGTGTGTGCCCTCCAGAAATGTAGTCTTTGTTTCCCCAAATCCCATCGATTTCCTTTTTTTTTTGAATTAATTTATTTATTTTAGTTGGAGGCTAATTACTTTACAATATTGTAGTGGTTTTTGCCATACATTGGCATGAATCAGCCATGGGTTTACATGTGTTCCCCATTCTGAGCCCCCCTCCCCCCTCCTTCCCCATCTCATCCCTCTGGGTCATCCCATTGCACCAGCCCTGAGCACTTGTCTCATGCATCGAACCTGGACTGGCGTTCTGTTTCACATATGATTTCCTATAATCAGACACTCTTGGTTTTCAAAACCAGATTCTCTCTTTCAGAACCAGGTTCTTTCAAAACCTCCTCCTCTTGAGATAACGTCAGACTACAAACTCTGATTTGGAGCTCACCACTTTCATTCTTGTGGGAGGGTCTCCACGATACAATTGCTCTCCCACTGTGGGTCACCCACCCAGAGAGTATGGGACTTAATATTACTATGATTGTGTCCTTCCAACTGTCTCATAGTGGCTTGTCTTTGCTTATAGGGTATTCTTTTTTGGTAGATTTTAGTGATTTTTTTTTTTTTTTCTGTTTATGGTTGTTAAACTGTTAGTTGTGATTTTGGTGTTTCCATAAAAAAGTGAGCCCATGTCTTTCTACTCCATCATACTCCTCCCCTGAGTAGGAGGCACTTATGATCCAGTATTTGCTTACTTTTACAGAACCCAGCATCATTGGTGAGGTGAAGGAGCAGGGCTCTCTTGGGAACCAGCACAGTATACAGCCAGAGACACCAGTGGAGGTGCTAGTGGCCAGCTCTAAGAGGAGGAGCAGGAGGACATGGATGTGCTCAGAAGCACTTGCACCCCAGCTGAGCAGCCAGGGCCCAGGTTAGGGCAGCACTGCATGTGAGTTGACCCACCAGGTACACCATCTGTATTTCTGTTTCCATCAATGCTAAGTATGGCTACTTAACAGCCTCAACTCCAAGTTAAATCTGTGAGCACTTATCTTGTATTTCATCTTCATTTCAGGCTTTTGGTTAATATACCTTATGACATTGCAAGTTTATGCTCTTTCATGGAGACATCCAACCTGAGCCAAAACGATCTATTTATTTTTTTAATCATCCCTCATATCATTTGCATTCTTCAGTTTTACAAGGTTCTCTACAAATAGTTATAAAATCTGATTCTCAAAATTTTCTCTACTTTAATCATTTTTAATTTTATTTTCAAATAGCTTACCCAATGTATTAATTTTGCTATATCACTTTCATTAATAATCACATAACTCCCAATTTCTACAGATTTAGTAAAAGTATGACTTCAAAGCCCTCTACCATCAGTTGCCCAAATGTATCTCCTTCTACTCCCAAAACAGCACCAAAATATCTGCTTAACTGAGACTGTCTTCTCAATATTCTCCAAGAAACTTTGAGAATTCTGTGGTGCATTATAATGCACAGCTTAGATTCTTCTTAAATTAAAAACTTTTTTTTAATAAATTTATTTATTTTAGTTGGGGGCTAATTACTTTACAATATTGTAATAGTTTTTGCCATACATTGACATGAATCAGCCATGGGTTTACATGTGTTCCCCTTCCTGGACCCCCCACCCACCTCCCTCCCCATCCCATCCCTCTGGGTCATCCCATTGCCCCGGCCCTGAGCCCTTGTCTCATGCATCGAACATGGAATGGTGTTCTGTTTCACATATGATAATATACATGTTTCAGTGCTATTCTCCCAGAACGTCCCACCCTCATCTTCTCCCTCAGAGTCCATAAAATTGTTCTATGCATCTGTGTCTCTTATTCTGTCTCGCATATAGGGTTATCGTTACCATCTTTCAAATTCCATATATATGCATTAGTATACTGTATTGTTGTTTTTCTTTCTGGCTTACTTCACTCTGTATAATGGGCTCCAGTTTCATCCATCTCAGTAGAACTGATTCAAATGTATTTTTTTAATGGCTGAGTAATATTCCATTGTGTATATGTACCACAGCTTCCTTATCCATTCGTCTTCTGATGGACATCTAGGTCGCTTCCATGTCCTGGCTATTGTAAACAGTGCTGCGATGAACATTGGGGTACACGCGTCTCTTTCAATTCTGTTTTCCTCGGTATATATGTCCAGCAGTGGAAATTTTTTATTCCTGCCTCTTTTTTTGTTCTGTCCTAAGACAGATTTCAGTTGTCAATATATCAAGGATCATTTCAGCTGCAAAGTTTTCTTGCTGAAGGTAACAATCTTGCTCCAATGGTCCATATAAAATAACTAATTCAAGAGGAAGTATAGAGTAGTACCAGTCATTAAAAAAAATATTAAGGCATTCTTTGTAAGTCATATCACAAAATATGCTCATTGAAAGTATTGTTAATAAATATATAGAGTTATACAACCATTAACACAATTCAGTCTTAGAATATTTATATCAACCCTGAAAGATTCCTTGTGCAAAATCACAGCCATTTCTCACTTCTATTCTATGTCTCAGAAAAAGGGTACCTATCTCAGGCAAAACATATCTGTGTGTCTTTATAGACACCTTTTTCCAGGAAATTTCTGATAAATATGATTCTACAGTATTAAGACTTCTGTGTTTAGCTTCTTTTACTCAGCAATGTTTTTGTAGTATATCCATGTTGTCACATTCACAGTTATAGATGGTTCCTACTATTATCTATTAGTATGTTAATGGACAGATATACTGTAAATATTTATCTATTCACAGTTCAGTTCAACTCAGTCACTCAGTCATGTTGAACTCTTTGCAAACCCATGAACTGCAGCGTGCCAGGCTTCCCTGTCCATCACCAACTCCTGGAGTTTACTCAAACTCATGTCCTTTGAGTCAGCAATGCCAACCAATCATCTCATCCTCTGTCGGCCCCTTCTCCCCCTGTCTTAAATCTATACCAGCATCAGGGTCTTTTCCAATGAGTCAGTTCTTAGCATCAGGTGGCCAAAGCACTAGAATTTCAGCTTCAACATCAGTATTTCCAATGAATATTCAGGGTTGATTTCCTTTAGGATGGACTGGTTGGATCTCCTTGCTGTCCAAGGGACTCTCAAGAGTCTTCTCCAACACCACAGCTTGAAAGCATCAATTCTTTGGCACTCAGCTCTCTTTATAGTCCAACTCTCATATCCATGCATGACTACTGGAAAAATCAAAGCCTTGACTAGACAGACCATTGCTGTCAAAGTAATGTCTCTGTTTTTAATATGCTGTCTACGTTGGTCATAGCTTTTCTTCCAAGGAACAAGGGTCTTTTAATTTCATGGCTGTAGTCACTATCTGCAGTGATTTTGGAGCCCCCAAAAATAAAGTCTGTCACTGTTTCCATGTTTCCCCATCGACTTGTCATGAAGTAATGGGACCAGATGCCACGATCTTAGTTTTTTGAATGTTGAGTTTTAAGTCTACTTTTTCACGCTCCTCTTTCACTTTCATCAAGAGGCTCTTTCATTCTTTTTTGCTTTCTGCCATAAGGGTGGTGTCATTTGCATATCTGAGGTTACTGATATTTCTGCAGGTAATCTTAATTCCATTTTTGGTGCTTCCAGCCCAGCATTTCACTTTATGTATTCTGCATATAAGTTAAATAAACAGGGTGACAATATACAGCCTTGATGTACACCTTTCCCGATTTGGAATCAGTCTGTTATTCCATGTCCAGTTCTAACAGTTGCTTCTTGACCTGCATGCAGGTTTCTCAAGAGGCAGGTAAGGTGGTCTGGTATTACCATTTCTTTCAGAATTTTCCACAGTTCATTGTGATCCACACAGTCAAAGGCTTTGGCATAGTCAATAAAGCAGATGTTTTTACTGGGACTCTCTGGCTTTTTCAATGATACAACAGAAGTTGGCAATTTGATCTCTGGCTCCTCTGACTTTTCTAAATTCAGGATGAACATTGGGAATTTCTCAGCTCATGTTGTGTTGAAGCCTAGTTTGGAAAACTTTGAGCATTGCTTTGTCACTGTGTGAGATGAGTGTAATTCTACGGTAGTTTGAACATTCTTTGACATTGACTTTCTTTGGATTGGAATAAAAACTGACCTTTTCCAGTCCTGTGCCACTGCTGAGTCTTCTAAATTTGCTGGCATACTGAGTGCAACACTTTAACAGCATCTTTTTTTAGAATTTGAAATAATTCAGCTGGAATTCCATCACCTCCACTAGCTTTGTTCATAGTGATGTTTCCTAAGGCCCACCCGATTTCAGAATCCAGGATGTCTGGCTCTAGGTGAGTGATCACACCATCGTGTTTATCTGGGTCATGAAGATCTTTTTTGTACAGTTCTGTGTACTCTTGCCGCCTCTTCTTAATATCTTCTGCTTCTCTTAGGTCCATACCATTTCTGTCCTTTATTGTGCCCATCTTTGCATAAAATACTCCCTTGGTATCTCTAATTTTCTTGAAGAGATCTCTAGTCTTTCCCATTCTATTGGTTTCCTCTTTTTCTTTGTATTGATCACTGAGGAAGTCTTTCTTTTCTCTCCTTGCTCTTTTTTGGAAGTCTACATTCAAATGGGTATATCTTTCCTCTTCTCCTTTGCCTTTAGCTTCTCTTTTCTCTGCTATTTGTAAGGCCTCCTCAGACAACCATTTTGCCTTTTTGCATTTCTTTTTCCTGGAGATAGTCTTGATCACTGCCTCCTGTAGAATGTCACAAACCTCCATCCATGGTTCTTCAGGCACTCTCTCTATCAGATCTAATCCCTTGAATCTATTTGCTCTTTCTTCTGTATAATCTTAGGGATTTGATTTAGGTCATACCTGAATGGTCTTGTTGTTTTCCCTACTTTCTTCAATTTAAGTCTGAATCTTGCAATAAGGAGCTTATAATCTGAGCCACTGTCAGCTCCTCATCTTATTTTTGCTGACTGTATAGAAATTCTCCATCTTTTGCCAAGAGAATGCATTGATCATAGCAAAAAAAAACCCCTCTTCCAACAACACAAGAGAAGACTCTACAGATGGACATCACCAGATGGTCAATACTGAAATCATATTGATTACATTCTTTGCAGCTGAAGATGGAGAAGCTCTATACAGTCAGCAAAACAAGACTTGGTGATGACTGTGGCTCAGATCATCAGCTCCTTATTAGAAAAGTCAGGTTCACATTGAAGAAAGTAGGGAAAACAACTAAGCCATTCATGTATTACCCACCCCTAAAAAAAAAAAATCCCTTATGATTATACAGTGGAAATGATGAACAGATTTAAGGTCCTAGATCTGGTACACAGAGTTGCTGAAGAACTATGCATGGAGGTTTGTAACATTTTGCAGGAGGTGATGACCAAAACCATCCCTAAGAAAAATAAATGAAAGAAGCAAAGTGGTTGTCTGATCAATCCTTATAAACAGCGAGAAAAGAGAAGCAAAGGCAAAGGAGAAAGGGAAAGATATACCCAAGTGAATGCAGAATTCCAGAGAATAGCAAGGAGAAATAAGAAAGCCTTCTTAATTGACCAATGCAAAGAAATAGAGGAAAACAATAGAATGGGAAAGACTAGAGATCTCTTCAAGAAACTTAGAGATACCAAGGGACACTTCATACAAAGATAGGCACAATAAAGGACAAAAAAGGAAAAGACCTAACAGAATCAGGGGAGATTAAGAAAAGTTGGTAGGAATACACAGAAGAACTGTACAGAAAAGCTTTTAATGACCCAGTTAACCATGGTCATGTGGTCACTCACCCAGAGTCAGACATCCTAGAGTGTGAAGTGAAGTGGGCCTTAAGAAGCATCACTACAAAAAAAGCTAGTGGCTGTAATGGAATCCCAGAGGAGCTATTTCAAATCTTAAAGGAAGATGTTATTAAAGTGCTGTACTCATTGTGCCAGAACACACGGAAAACTCAGCAATAGCCTCATGGCTGGAAAAGGTCAGTTTTCACTCCAACCCCAAAGAAAGGCAATGTCAAAGAATGTTCAAATTAGCATACAATGCACTCATTTCACACAGCAGCAAGGTTATACTCAAAATCCTTCAAGCTAGGCTTCAGGAGTTTGTGAACTTCCAGATGTACATGCTGGATTTATAAAAGGCAGAGGAACCAGGAATCAAATTGCCAACATATGCTGAATCTTAGGAAAAGCAAGGGAATTAAAACAAACAAACAAACAAACCTCCTTCTGCTTCACTAACTATGCTAAAGCTTTTGACTGTGTGGATCACAAAAAACTGGAAAATTCTCAGAGGTGGGAATACCAGACCACCTTACCTGCCTCCTGAGTAACCTATATGTAGGTCAAGAAGCAACAGTTAGAAATGGACTTAGAACAATGGACTAGTTCAAAATTGGAAAAGGAGTATGTCAAGTCTATATATTGTCAACCTGCTTATTTAACTTATATGCAGAGTACATCATGTGAAATGCCAGGCTGGATGAATCGCAAGCCAGAGCAAGATTGCCAGGAGAAATATCAACAATCTCACATATGAAGATGATACCACATTAATGGCAGAAAGTGAAGAGGAACTAAAGAGCCTGTTGATGAAGGTGGAAGATGAGAGTAAAAAAGCTGACTTAAACCTCAACATTCAAAAACTAAGATCATAGCATATGGTCCTATCACTGTATGGCAAATAGATTGGGAAAATGTGGAACCAGTGTCAGATTTTAATTCCTTGGTCTTCAAAATCAATGTGGATGGTGACTGCAGCCATGAAATTAGAGGACTCTTTCTCCTTGGAAGAATAGTTATGTATCGCTGATCCTATTCGTGTTGACAATTGTCTTGCTTTTCACACTGTACACAATGTTCTTTGAACCCAGGCTAGGCAAGGTGTAAGCTATGAGGATGGAAGAAGACACAAAGATCCATAGAAACTGCGGATATATTTATTTGCTCCTGGTTGGCACAACAGCTGTAGCAGTATTCTCTTCTGGCTGATGCAGCAGCCATGCCACTATTTTCTCCTCTCGTGGCTGACTCAACAGAAAGTCATTATGCAGCAGCAATTGCCACCACTTTCTTCGTGGAGCTCATATTTTTGCACGGCACAAAGTAGCTCATGACCAAGCGAGTACCTCATGACGCATGCACAATGCTGTAAGCTATCTCAGCTGTTACATAAACCTTGTGACGTTAATGCACAGTGCCATAAGTGATCTCAGCTGTTACATAATCATTATTTACAAAATGTGAAAAAAGAGAGCCTGAACACACCATCCTGGCTAATCTGCTCTCTCTCTACAAGCTGTGACAAAACTAGATGACATATGAAAAAGCAGAGACATCACTTTGCTGACAAAGATCCATATAGTCAAAGCTAGTTTTTCCAGTAGTCATGTATGGATGTGAGAGTTGGACCATAAAAAAGGCTGAGCACTGAAGGATTGATGGTTTTGAACTGTGGCGTTGGACAAGACTCTTGAGTGTCCTTTGAATTGCAAGGAGAACAAACCAGTAAATCCTAAAGGAAATCAACCCTGAATATTTATTAGAAGCACTGATCCTGAAGCTGAAGCTCCAAGACTTTGGTCAACTGATATGAAGAGCTTACCCATTGGAAAAGACCCTGATGCTGGGAAAAATTGAAGGCAGGAGGAGATGGACACAACAGAGAATGAGATAGTTGGATGGCATCACCAACTCAATGGACATCAGTTTGAGCAAGTTCTGGGAGACAGTGAAGGAAAGGGAAACCTGGCATGCTACAGTCCATGGGTTCATGAAGTATTGGACATGACCGAGCGACTGAATAGCAATGAACAACAAGATGTAAGAGGATCAATGGAAACTGTCATGCAATTCCTAGAAGCTAGCCTGTGGTGACAACTCCTATGTATAAGTAGAAGACTGATTAGTTTATTAGTTACAAGTTCAGGTTTACAGGCAGACCTGGTATAAACCCTGACTCTACCATTTAAACCCTATTAAGATAAAGTGGAAACAGTGATAGACTTTAGTTTTTGGTGCTCCGAAATCACTGCAGATGGTGATTGCAGTCATGAAATTAAAAGACGCTTACTCCTTGGAAGGAAAGTTATGACCAACCTAGACAGCATATCAGAAGACAGAGACATCACTTTGCCAACAAAGGTCCATCTAGTCAAGGCTATGTTTTTTTCAGTAGTCATGTATGGATGTGAGAGTTGGATTATAAAGAAAGCTGAGTGAAGAATTGATGCTTTTGAACTGTGGTGTTGGAGAAGACTCTTGAGAGTCCCTTGGACTGCAAGGAAATCCGGCCAGTACATCCTAAACGAGATCAGTCCTGGGTGTTCATTGGAAGGACTGATGTTGAAGCTGAAACTCCAATACTTTGGCCACCTCATGCGAAGAGCTGACTCATTTGAAAAGACCCTGATGCTGGGAAAGATTGAGGGCAGGAGGAGAAGGGAATGACAGAGGATGAGATGGTTGGATGGCATTACCAACTCAATGGACATGAGTCTGAGTAAATTCAGGGAGTTGGTGATGGACAGGGAGGCCTGGCATGCTGCAGTCCATGGGGTCACAAAGAGTTGGACATGACTGAGCGACTGAACTGAACTGAACTGAAGATAAATTTTACATACCCTAAAATTCATTCATTCACTCAAGTGTACAGTTCAAATTTTTTAAAGAGAGAATGACAACCCACTTTAGCAGTCTTGCCTGGAGAACTTCCATGGACAGAAGAGCCTGGGAGGCTATAGTCCATGGCGTTGCAAAGATTTGAACACTACTGAGCAACTGAGCACAGTACACATTAAAAAAAAATTATGGATCATCACTATAATCTAATGTTATAATTTGCAGCACCCCACAAAAGAACACAACCATAGTCATTATCCTTTTTCCTCCTCTTTCCTGACTTCCATGCTTCTGTCCTAGTAATCACTACTCTATTTTCAGTCATTATGCTTTTTTCTATTTCTGACATTTCACATAAAACTAATCATAATACAAGCAGTTTTTAATGTGTGAAGGTTTATTGCACATAGTTCAGTGGTTTCAAAGTATACTGTATTAATAGCATTATTATTACTTATTTTATTCCTGAATAATATTCTGTTGTATGACTATACCAAAAATTCTTTACCAGTCCACTGGTTGATGGATGTTTAGATTCTTTCCAATTTGTGATTTTTATAAATAATATTGCTATAAATATTTGCTAGAAGTTTTACGTGAATATGTTGCATTTCTTATATACAGTCACTTTGGAGTGAATTACAGTTTATCTTTTACTTTTGTAGAAGCTATTTACCATCTCTGAGATTTGTCTCAACCTTAAATGGATGCAGTACTTGAACTTTTAGGATGTGGAGGAGGATTAGGTTATACAAGCAGTTAAAGCTTGGCATGCAAAAATTAAGAGGTTAGTTTTATTTTTACAACATGATTGGGTGCAGTAATAACAAAACAAATCTGTATCTATGTTGTGTTTGTGTGTCTGTGTGTGTGTGTGTGTGTGTGTGCACGCGCATGCATGTGTGTGTTAGAAAGAGAAAGAAAAATGGAGACTGAAGTTTGCCATAAGACAGTGCCCTGTGACATGAATGACATTGCTGTGGCCCCTGTACATGATTTCCATATATGTCCCTTTTGGGTAACTGTATTTTTAAAATTTCTTTTTAAAATTTCTTACTGGTCAAAAGCGACTTCACTTTCACTTTTCACTTTCATGCACTGGGGGAGGAAATGGCAACCCACTCCAGTGTTCTTGCCTGGGGAATCCCAGGGACGGAGGAGCCTGGTGGGCTGCCATCTATGGGGTCGCACAGAGTCGGACACGACTGACGCAACTTAGCAGTAGCACTAGTCAAAAAGTCTTTGAATTTGAACTAGACACGATTGCCCCACCCATTCACTCTCATCTTTATTTCCATCATAAATCATCCACAAATGGAAAGATACCTGGTCACCACTTGCTTCTGGCCAAGAGTGGTTGGCTTTACTTTCATTGTGGTAATGACACACCCTTTGCTTTCCCATTTTCTGAGCATTAGAATTTCCATGCCTAAACTCAATGGTTTTAGCAAACAAACCAGATTCCTGTCCTTCCCTTTTACAAACCACTTTTAAAATATGGACATGGGAAACAAAATGCTCCAACTTTCACCATGACTAAAGGAAAAACAAAACAAAACAAATAAACAGGTCATATTATAGACATAAAAACAGATTAAAAGTACTGAGTTATTTGCTGCTTTTCATTTGCCCAATCTAAAATATTCCTAGTAGGGTGTTCTGAGGTAGAAGTTTGAGTCATTGCAGAGCTAATATATCTGCCCAGATATTATTGTATTTTGACTGTTGGCATTTTCAGGATTATGTTGCCTCTTTTCTTCAGTCATTTGAAGGACTCTTCAGAATTCTATTCAAGTTCCTATACCTAGTGAAGAAAAAGTTTTATAATTTTGCTTCTGTCTACTTTCCTAGTTCAGACTCCGTTTGTCATACGTCAGTGCAAATGGAGAACTTCCTGCCCCTCCTGAGCTCTCTTCCATGTTCTCCTCTCCTAATCTCAGCACATGTAGCTACCTCTCCCAGGAATATGCTTCCTGGGGCTTAGATATCATTGCAACAGGGACACTTCAAGTTAAGAAGTAAACTCATGCTGTTTACTAATTCCGATTCATATTAAGAAATGATACTAAATAAATTATATGTCAAGTACAAAGTAACTACATAAGGATATACAAGCTATTTTAAATGATCCTTATTAGTATATTAACTATTTTTTTTTAACGTGGCTTGTTTAGCTTCCCAGTTGTTCTCCTTTGCTACAGTGAATTGCTCAGTGTCCTTCCTCCATCTCTCCACAAATTGCTTCCTCCCTCGTGTGTGCAGGAATCAAAGTGATTGTTGCCTCCATTTAAAATCCTTCCACTGGCTTCCAGAGGTATATAAACTTCTCGGTATGGCCACCCCACTCTTCATGATCTTGCTCCTATGTTAACCTTCAGCTTCATTTTTTACCATGTTCCATGTGTATACTGAAATTTTAGCCATAAGGAACCCAACCTGTTCTCTGCTGACTCATGACTCTGTGGCTTTGCACATTTCTTTTCATTCTAGAATTCTCCCACATGGTATTCTAAGCACTAGAGACTTGCAGCAAATTAAGAAAAAAACAACAACAACTCTATTTTGGTACTTGAATTAGTTACAAGCCTCACTCTATCTGCTCACATCACTATACTGTATTATAGCATTTACTGCTTTTTGATCCACTATACTGTTTATCTTCTCCTTTAGATAGGACTTTTTACAGCATGAAGAGATTTTTCCCTTATATCTTCAGTGCAGTTCAGTCCAGTCGCTCAGTCCTGTCCGACTCTTTGCGACTCCATGAATCTCAGCACGCCAGGCCTCCCTGTCCATCACGAACTCCCGGAGTTTAACCAAACCCATGTCCATCGAGTCAGTGATGCCATCCAACCATCTCATCCTCTGTCATTCCCTCCTCATCCTGCCCCCAATCCTTCCCAGCATTGGGGTCTTTTCCAATGAGTCAACTCTTCGCATGAGGCGGCCAAAGTATTGGAGTTTCAGCTTCAACATCAGCCCTTCCAGTGAACGCCCAGGACTGATCTCCTTTAGGATGGACTGGTTGGATCTCCTGGCAGTCCAAGGGACTCTCAAGAGTCTTATCCAACACCACAGTTCAAAAGCATCAATTCTTCAGTGCTCAGCTTTCTTCACCGTCCAACTCTCACATCCATATATGACTACTGGAAAAACCATAGCCTTGACTAGACAGACCTTTCTTGGCAAAGTAATGTCTCTGCTTTTAAATATGCTATCTAGATTGGTCATAACCTTCCTTCCAAGGAGTAAGCATCTTTTAATTTCATGGCTGCAGTCACCATCAGCAGTTATTTTGGAGCCCCTCAAAAATAAAGTCTGACACTGTTTCCACTGTTTCCTCATCTATTTCCCATGAAGTGATGGGACTAGATTCCATGATCTCAGTTTTCTGAATGTTGAGCTTTAAGCCAACTTTTTCACTCTCCTCTTTCACTTTGATCAAGAGGCTCTTTAGTTCTTCTTCACTTTCTGCCATAAGGGTGGTGTCATCTGCATATCTGAGGTTATTGATATTTCTCCCAGCAATCTTGATTCCAACTCGTGTTTCTTCCAGCCCAGCGTTTCTCATGATGTACTCTGCATATAAGTTAAACAAGCAGGGTGACAGTATACAGCCTTGACATGCTCCTTTTCCTATTTGGAACCAGTCTGTTGTTCCATGTCCAGTTTTAACTGTTGCTTCCTGACCTGCATACAAGTTTCTCAAGAGATAGGTCAGATGCTCTGGTATTCCCATCTCTTTCAGAATTTTCCACAGTTTATTGTGATCCACATAGTCAAAGGATTTGGCATAGTCAATAAGGCAGAAATAGATGTTTTTCTGGAACTCTGTTGCTTTTTTGATGATCCAGTAGATGTTGGCAATTTGATGTCTTGTTCCTCTGCCTTTTCTAAAACCAGCTTGAACATCTGTAATTTCACAGTTCACGTATTGCTGAAGCCTGGCTTGGAGAATTTTGAGCATTACTTTACTAGCATGTGAGATGAGTGCAATTGTGCAGTAGTTTGAGTATTCTTTGGCATTGCCTTTCTTTGGGATTGGAATGAAAACTGACCTTTTCCAGCCCTGTGGCCACTGCTGAGTTTTCCAGATTTGCTGGCCTATCAAGTGCAGCACTTTCACAGCATCATCTTTCAGGATTTGAAATAGCTCAATTGGAATTCCATCACCTCCACTAGCTTTGTTCGTAGTGATGCTTTCTAAGGCCCACTTGACTTAACATTCCAGGATGTCTGGCTCTAAGTAAGGGATCACACCATCGTGATTATCTGGGTCGTGAAGATCTTTTTTGTACAGTTCTTCTGTGTATTCTTGCCACCTCTTCTTTATATCTTCTACTTCTGTTAGGTCCGTACCATTTCTGTTGTGGAATGTAATGTACACTCATTAAAGATTTGCTAAGAGGATGGAGAATTTCAGGACTTACAGCATGAATATTGATTCAATCTAACTTGATCCAGTTTTTGAATTAATTAAGTAAATACTTATTTAAACCACACAGGACTGTAGAATTTTGTTGGTGAACAAAGTACTGTAGGTCTTAGCAAAGGTGGTCATGCAGTGTAATAGCCAGCACCTCTAAATATGATGTATGCAAGGTTTGCTCCATCTTCTCATTGTCACTTTACTTCTGTGAGCATATTTCCTCACAGAAGAGATTGAATTAGATAATCTTTTGCATACCTTTCCTTTGCAATACTGTGTTAACTAAATGAATTTTAAAAAAAAAAAAAACAATTTTGTTCAAAACTGTAAATGAAAGTGACATGTGTGAAAAAAGGAAGTTTTATGTGTGACACTTGCAGAAATACTGAAACCATTCATTTTTGTTGTATGTTTGATACAGATATTCAAAAACACCTCCTCTTTACTTTTTGGCATTCACTATCCTTACGGCATAAAATCTTGTATGACTCAAGAGTTCAAAGTAACCTCTGTTATAAGTTGTACTAACATAAAGTAAAAATAAAGCAAGACATAATTTTGGAGGAAGCAGTGCATTATTAATTACCATTTGCATAAATTAACTCTGGAAAATTTGTTCATTGATGAAAGTATATTTTATATATTGTAAAAAACTTACCATAATATGTTTTCTCAACTCTGCTTAATACTTTATAATTAGAAGAGAAAAATGAAAAGCTGCTTTTTAGCCACAGGAATTTAGAGAAAGTAGAGACAGTAGAAACAATCTAGCTGAATTTCGCATCAAAGAAAACTCCCCATGTACAGAATCCTCTACAGTTGTCAATTTGGTTAATTCACAGGTTAGGTCACATATGTGAGAAATACTAACTCAGTTTTGTTTAACAGTTCAAACTATCATAAAAGTGATCTTTATGAAGAGAAGACTCTATACATGGACATCATCAGATGGCCAACACAAAAATCAGATTGATTGTCTTTTTTGCAGTCAAAGATGGAGAAGCTCTATATAGTCAGCAAAAACAAGACTAGGAGCTGACTGTGGCTCGGATCATGAAATCCTTATTGACAAATCCACACCTAAATTGAAGAAACTAGGGAAAACCACTAGGCCTTTCAGGTATGAAATAAATCAAATTCCTTATGATTATACAATGGAAGTGAGAAATAGATTTAAGGGACTAGATCTGATAAATAGAATGCCTGACGAACTATGGATGGAAGTTCATGACATTGTACAGGAGACAGGGATCAAGATCATCTCCAAGAAAAAGAACTGCAAAAAAGTAAAAAGGCTGTCTCAGGAGGCCTGAAAAATAGCTGTGAAAAGAAGAGAAGTGAAAAGCAAAGTAGAAAAGGAAAGATATACTCATTTGAATGCAGAGTTCCAAAGAAAGCAAGGAGAGATAAGAAAGCCATCCTCAGCAATCAGTGCAAAGAATTAGAGGAAAACAACAGATTGGGAAAGACTAGAGATCTCTTCAAGAAAATTAGAGATACCAAAGGAACATTTAATGTAAAGATAGGCTTGATAAAGGACAGAAATGGTATGGACTTAACAGAAGCAGAAGATATTAAGAAGAGGTGGCAAGAATACACAGAAGAACTGTACAAAAAAGATCTTCATGACCCAGATAGTCACAATGGTGTGATCACTCACCTAGAGCCAGACATCCTGGAATGTGAAGTCAAGTATGCCTTAGAAAGCATCACTACGAACAAAGCTAGTGGAGGTGATGGAATTCCAATTGAGCTATTTCAAATCCTGAAAGGTGATGCTGTGAAAGTGCTGCACTCAATATGTCAGCAAATTTGGAAAACTCAGCAATGGCCACAGGACTGGAAAAGGTCAGTTTTCATTCCAATCCCAAATAAAAGCAATGCCAAAGAATGCTCAAACTACCGCACAATTGTACTCATCTCACATGCTAGCAAAGTAATGCTCAAAATTCTCCAAGCCCGGCTTCAGCAATATGTGAACTGTGAACTTCCAGATGTTCAAGCTGGTTTTAGAAAAGGCAGAGGAACCAGAGATCAAATTGCTAACATCACCTGGATCATCAAAAGAGCAAGAGAGTTCCAGAAAAACATCTATTTCTGCTTTATTGACTATGCCAAAGCCTTTGACTATGTGGATCACAATAAACTGTGGAAAATTCTGAAAGAGAGGGGAATACTAGACCACCTGACCTGTCTCTTGAGAAACCTGTATGCAGGTCAGGAAGCAACAGTTAGAACTGGACATGAAACAACAAACTGGTTTCAAATAGGAAAAGGATTACATCATGACTGTATATTGTCACCATGCTTATTTAACTTACATGCAGAGTATAACATGCAAAACTCTGGGCTGGAAAGAAGCACAAGCTGGAATCAAGATTGCCTGGAGAAATATCAATAACCTCAGATATGCAGATGACACCACCCTTATGGCAGAAAGTGAAAAACAACTAAAGAGTCTCTTGATGAAAGTGAAAAAAGAGAATGAAAAAGTAGGCTTAAAGCTCAACATTCAGAAAACTAAAATCATGGCATCTGGTCCCATCACTTCATGACAAATAGATGGGGAAACAGTAGAAACAGTGGCTGACTTTATTTTTCTGGTCTCCAAAATCACTGCAGAAGGTGATTGCCGCCATGAAATTAAAAGATGCTTACTCCTTGGTAGGAAAATTATGACCAAACTAGACAGCATATTAAAAAGCAGAGACACTAGTTTGTCAACAAAGGTCCATCTAGTCAAGGGTATGGTTTTTCCAGTGGTCATGTATGGATGTGAGAGTTGGACTATAAAGAAAGCTGAGGACCAAGTAATTGATACTTTTGAACTGTAGTGTTGGAGAAGACTCTTAAGAGTCCCTTGGACTGCAAGGAAATCCAACCAGTTCATCCTAAAGGAGATCAGTCCTGGGCGATCATTGGAAGGACTGATGTTGAAGCTGAAACTCTAATACTTTGGCCATCTGATGCAAAGAGCTGTCTCATTTGAAAAGACCCTGATGCTGGGAAAGATTGAAGTCAGGAGGAGTAGGTGATAACAGAGGACGAGATGGTTGGATGTCATCACCGACTCAAAGGACATGGGTTTGGGTAGACTCCAGGAGTTGGTGATGGACAGGGAGGCCTGGCGTGCTGCAGTCCATGGGATCACAGAGTCGAACATGACTGAGGAACTGAACTGAACTGAACTAACTTATTGAAAATATGATAATCATTATAATGCACATTCAACTGGAGCAATCATTGTAAGTCTGACAGCTTTGCATGCAGCAGTCAAGTGAAAACCAGCTCATCCTTTTGGAATAGGTTAATTGCTTAACAAGATTAACTGTTTCAACTAGGCAATGTTTAATTGCTATCAACTGAAATAGATATACTGACAACCCTTTTATTCTTAACTAGTTGAAAAAATATGAAACATAAGTGTCATGAAGATTGCAGAATTTTACTCAAGAAATATTTATTTAAATTTTTCATTATGAAATGGAGGTGAACCCTATGGTCCTTGCTCCCTACATCCTCCACCTGCTTTTTTTCTGTGGAAAAACTTTAGATAAAGAGTACGTTTGGTCAGACAAGTGAGAAAATGTGGAAACAAAGGAGAACAGTCCTACACGATTATATAATAACAGTTTTGTTATTGAATATAGTCAAGAAGCTTTAATTCTTCCTCTAGGCCTAGAGATAATATTCTAAACCATGCTCTCTAAGCTTTCTATGTATATAATATGATTGAATTAAAAATAAAATCTATGCTTTGTTTTAGGTGCAGCATACAGGATCTTTTAGTTGTGGCATGCCAGCTCTTATTAACAGTGATAGTCTGCAGGATCTAGTTCACTGATCAGGGATTAAATCCAGGCTGCTTACATTGAGAGCATAGAACCTGAACTGCTGGACCCCCAGGGACGTCTTCAACTGTCTTATAGATACAAAAACCTGCATCAGGTGGAAAAAGTTAACTATAGAATGGCCACATGGTAGCCATAATATAAGCTCTCATAATTCCAAGAACTGACCTCAAAGGAATGGTAATGAACCAACTGGAACCAAAGACTAATCAAGATGACACTGATCAGACCACTACATGACTAATTTCAAGAAGACTGTCAGAGCAGACTGTGTTGTTTCTGCATGTAACCCCCTCCTTTCATCTATAAAATCTCTTGATTTTATCTCTTGATTTTACAATCACTGATTGTCAAATGAAGCAGGGTCGGGGGTAGTCAGCCTTTGGACAACAGTCCACCTCACCCCCATCAGGTTGCCACTCTCAAAATAAAGCAAACTTTCCTTTCCACCAACCTTACCTTTTTAGTGCTAAGCACCCACACTCCACTTTCAGCAACAATTGCTGTGAGAACGTCCATGACAAATATCATCAACTATCATGTGGAATAAAATATTTGAATATCATGTGAAATCAACAGAGCTGAATATTCGGGAATGTCCAAATTGTCAAAAGAGTCAAAAGAATAAGAGCAAGAGCTAGATTAAAATCGAAGTGGAAAAAAAAGATAGTATGTGTGGATATCAGAACTGTTTATGCCCATGACCTTTCACCCATTCAGGTCCCATAGTATGTAGCAAAAAGGTATTTCTTTTTAAAAAATCACAGAGTCATATAAGAAATAAAAGGCATCCAAATTAGAAAGGAAGAAATTGATCTCTCACTGTTTGCAGATGACATTCTATATACAGAAAATCCTAAAGACATCACCAAAACTGGTTGAAAATAATAAGTGAATTCAGTAAGGTTGCAGTGTACAAAATTAATAAACAGAAAGTCATTATGTTTCTAAACACTTGTAACAAGCTATCAGAAAGAAAAGTTAAGAAAGCAATTCCATTTACAATTACATCAAGGAAAATAAAATACCTAGAAGCAAGTCTAAGTAATTTAAAGACCTGCACTCAGAAAACTATGACACTGATGAAAGAAATTGAATATGACACAAACAAATGGAAAGATATAATGTGCTCATATATTGGAAGAACTCATTTTGTTAAAATGACCATACTACCCAAGGCAATATATAAATTAAATAATATACCTATTAAAATATCAATGGAATAGTAGGACAAAGAATTATAAAATCTGTATGGAAACACAATAGAGCCAAAATAGCCAAAACAATTTTGAGAAAGAACAAAGCTGAAGGTATCCGTGATTTCAATCTACACTACAAAATTATACTAAATCTATACTAATCAAAACAGTATAGTATTGGTACAAAAGTAGATACATAAAACAGAGTATAAAGTCCAGAAATGAATGCACACTTAAATAGTCAACTAAAAAGGAGGCAGGAATATTCAATGGGGCAAAGAGAACCTCTTCAATAAATACTGTTAAGAAAATTGGACAGCTCTATGCAAAAGAATCAAATTGCAATACCTTATCATATTGTATACAAAAATAAAGGAATTAAAAACTTAAATGTAAGAATTAAAACCATAAAAATCTTAGAAGAAAATATAGGAAGTACTCTCTTTGACATCAGTCTTAGTACTATTGGTTGGCTGTCTCCTCACAAAAAAAAAGAAGCAAAAGCAAAAATAAACAAATGGGACCGTCAAACTAAAACCCTTCTGCACAGTAAAGCAAGCTGTCAACAAAGCAAAAGACTGTCTGTTAAATGAAAGAAGATATTTTCAAATGATATATTTGATTAGGTGTTAATATCCAAAGTTAAAAAAAAAAAAAACACTCCACGGAGCATCAAAAAAAAGAAGAAAAGAAAAGAAAGAAAAGAAAAATCAACCTTACTTAAAAGTGGACAGAGGAACTGAATAGACATTTTCTTTTTTTTCCAAATAAGAGATACAGATGGCCAATAGGCACATGGAAAGATGCTCAACATCACAAGCTGAAACTGTAATGTGATATTACCTCACATATGTCAGAACGGAGAAAAGGGAACTCTCTTGCACCTGTTAGTGAGAATGCAAATTGGTACAGCCATCGTAGAAAAAAAGTATGGAAGTTCCTCAAAAAATGAAAGCTGCCATACAATTTAGCAGTTCCACTTCTGGGTATTGGTCCAAAGAAAACAAAAATCTCTAACTGAGAATGATATATTCACTTCTATGTTCATTCCAACATTATTCATATTAGCCAAGATATGAAAGCAACCTAGTATCCATTAACAGATTAATGGGAAAAAAAAAGATATGGTATATATGTGCAATAGAATATTACTCAGACACAGAAAAGAATAAAAACTTGTCTTTTGCCATAATGTAGATGCACTTAGAGGGTATTATGCTATGTGAAATATCTGACAGAGAAAGACAAACTCCATGTAGTTTCATGTATACATGGAATAACCAAATGCAAACAGCTTCATATGGAGAACAAACATGTGGTTGCCAGAGGGGATGGAAATCAGAGGAAGAGTAAATATGTAATGGAATTAGAAGGCACAAACTTTCTGTTACAAAATAAATGTCACAGGAATAAAATGGTTGTGTGGTGACAGATAGTCAACTAGACTTATTGTGATGATCATTTTGTAATATATAAAAATATTAAATCACTTTGTTATAAATTAGGAACTAACATAGTGCTTTAAGTCAGGTATACTTTAAATAAAAAGTAATTGAGGTCCATAGATATGACTCACTTGAACAAAATCTAGTCCTACTTAATATCAATACATTTATTTTAACTGAAAAACAAAAATGTTTGTATTTGATAAAGGTTTTAATAATCTGGGTCCACAGTTATAAATGAAAATAAATATTCATTTAACAAAATAAAGAAAGCAAAAAAGTCCTGAATGTTTTTTTTTTAATGAACTATTCAAAGGGTGAAAAAACTAAGGAGTTAGTCAAAAGGGAAAAAGACATTACTTTTCATGAACAAATTCTGCTATTTTAAATTGAGTTAAATATGCTGATTCTTTTTTTTAAATTAATTTATTTATTTTAACTGAAGAATAACTACTTTAGAGTATTGTGATGATTTTTGCCATACACCAACATGAATTGGCCACAAGTATACATGTCCCCCCCCCGCCCCATCTTGAAACCCCCTCTCTCCTCTGCCCCCTGGCACACTATCCCTCTGGGTTGCCTTAGAGCACCAGATACGGTTACCCTACTTCATGCATCAAACTTGCACTGGTCATCTATTTTATATATGGTATTGTACATGTTTCCATGCTATTCTCTCAAATTATCCTACCCTCACTTTCTCCCACTGAGTCCAAAAGTCTGTTCTTTACATCTGTGTCTCCTTCACTTCCCTGCATGTAGGATCATTGGTACCATCTTTCTAAATTCCATAATATGTATTAATATACAATATTTGTCTTTCTGATTTACTTCACTCAGTATAATAGGCACCAGGTTCATCCACCTCATTAGAATTGACTAAAATGCATTCCTTTTTAGAGCTGAGTAATATCTTGTTGTGTATATGTCTCATGATTTCCTTGTCCATTCATCTGCCTATGGACATCTAGGTTGCTTTCCTGTCCTAGCTATCATAAATAGTGCTGTAATGAACGTTGGGTTGGTTTCCTTGAGTTGTATGACCAGCAGTGGGATTGTGGGTTGTATGGCAGCTCTATTCCCAGTTTTTAAAGGAATTGCCACATTATTCCCCATAGTGGCTGTACCAGTTTGCACTCCCACCAACAGTGCAAGAGGGTTCCCTTTTCTCCACACCCTCTTGAGTATTTATTTTTTTGTAGACTTTTTGATGGTGGCCATTGTGACTAGTGTGAGATGATACTTCATTTGGTTTTGATTGGCATTTCTATAATAATGAGCATACTACCCAAAGCAATCTATAGATTCAACACAATTCCTAGTAAATTACCAATGATATTTTTAACAGAACTAGAACAAATACTTTCACAATTTATGTGGAAATACAAAAAGGTCTTGGATAGCCAAAGAAATCTAGAGAAAGAAAAATGGAACTGGAGGAATCAACTTTCTTGACTTCAGACCATACTACAAAGCTACAGTCATACAAACAGTATGGTACTGGCACAAAGACAGAAATATGGATTAATGGAACAAAACAGAAAATCCAGAGATATATCTCTATGCACCTATGGACACCTTATCTTTGACAAAGGATGGAAAAATATACAATGGAGTTGACAGTCTCTTCAATAAGTGATGCTGGGAAAACTGGTCAACTACATGTAAAAGAATGAAATCACAACACTTTCTAACACCATACACAAAAATAAACTCAAAACGGATTAAAGACCTAAATGTAAGACCAGAAGCTATGAAACTCTTCGAGGAAAACACGGGCAGAACACTCTCTGACATAAATCACAGCAAGATCCTTTATGAACCATCACCCAGAATAATGGAAATAAAAATAATAATAAACAAATGGGACCTAATCAAACTTAAAAGCTTTTACACAATGAAGAAAACTATTAGCAAAATGAAAAGACAGCCTTCAGAATGGGATAAAATGATAGCAAACAAAACAGCTGACAAAGAATTAATCTCCAACATATACAAGCAGCTAATGCAGCTCAATGCCAGAAAAATGAACAGCCCAATCAAGAAGTGGGCAAAAGACCTAAAAAGACATTTCTCCAAATAAGACATACATATGGCTCAGTTCAGTTCAGTCACTTAGTCGTGCTGACTCTTTACGACCCCATGGACTGCAGCACGACAGGCCTCCCTGTCCATCACCAACTCCTGGAATTTACTCAAACTCATGTCCATTGAGTCAGTGATGCCATCCAACCATCTCATCCTCTGTCATTCCCTTCTCCTCCTGCCTTCAATTTTCCCCAGCATCAGAGTCTTTTCAAATGAGTCAGCTCTTCACATCAGGTGGCCAAATTATTGGAGTTTCAGCTTCAGCATCAGTCCTTCCAATGAATATTCAGGACTGATTTCCTTTAGGATGGACTGGTTAGATCCTCTTGCAGTCCAAAGGATTCTCAAGAGTCTTATCCAACATATGGCTAATAAACACATAAAAAGATGCTCAATATGTTGATTCTTGAAGGTGAGGCAGAAAGTGCCTACTTGGCAGAGAATCCAGAGAGGAAATTTACTATTATTTACTGAGCACGTGCTTTGTGCACAGTATGATGCCATGTGCTTAGAATAAGCTGTTATGAGTATAGTATCAATTATTATAATTATTCTTTGCCATCTATAGTGAAATAAAAACCTAGCAAAAAACAGAACATTATAAAGCTAGCTGTAAAGGACAAACAGCTTCCAAAAGACCAACCCAGACAAAATTATACCTATGTCTTGAATGCTTTCAGGTCATGCTGTACTTTTCTTTTTTAGCACTTGAACATTTTTTTGATAGTTACAAACTACACAAATTACACTTGTGCAATTTTAGCTTAAAGTTAGTTGCCCCTACTATACTATTAACTGATGAAGGTAGAGAATGAATTATTTTTATCTTTTCATCGTTCAATTTCCAGCAGATAGCACACTTTAAAGCATATTTGAGGTGCCTACTATTGAGATACTGAATAAAGGGATACATTCATTAATTGAAAGCTTTGCTAAGTCTGTTGTGTCTTGACACCAGAACAAACAAACAAAAAATCTCAAAAGCTACATCATTTGATCCACTTATGGAAGATACTGCTATTTCTACATTAGTAGAATTCCCTGAGTACCAAGCTGAAATTTTTTGAGCTTGCTGTCTTTCTTTTATTTTACTTTATTCTTCTCATTTATTCTTTATTTTAAAATTTTATATGTAATGCATCCTTTTTAAGAGAGAGAAGGAGAAATATGCATTCAATCCTTTGGAGAACAGATGGAGAGTATGGAGAAATCATAATACAGTGCAATGGGTTTCAAATTTGAAAGAGCTGGGTTTAAGTAACAGTTCTCTCAATGGACTTAATTTCTCCAAGACCCAGGTATCTTAAGAGTGAAATGACCATAGTAACATCAATCCCACAGCATTGCTTTAATAATTTATTGCAATAAAGCCTGACACATGATAGGTGCTCATAATAGTACCTGGAATTCCCTAAACACTCAGTAGGTGGTTTGCTCTCTCTACTAGATCTAATCCCTTGAATACATTTGTTATCTCCACTGTAAAATTATAAGGGCTTTGATTTAGGTAATACCTGAATGGCCTAGTGGTATTCCATAATTTCTCCAATTAAGCCTAAATTTTGCAATAAGGAGCTCATGATCCGAGTTACAGTCAACTCCAGTTTTTGTGTTTTTTTTTGTTTTTTTTTTTTTCTGATTGTATAGAGCTTCTCCATCTTCAGCTGCAAAGAATATAATCAATCTGATTTCAGTATTGATCATTTGGTGGTATTCATGTGTAGAGTCATCGCTTGTGTTGTTGGAAAATGGTGTTTGCTGTGACCAGTGTGTTCTCTTGAAAAAAATCCTATTAGCTTTAGCCCTGCTCATTTTGTACTCCAAGGCCAAACTTGTTTGTTACTCCAGATATCACTTGACTTCTTATTTTTGCATTCCAATTCCTTATGATGAAGGACAACACTTTTGGCATTAGTTAAGAGGTCGTGTAGGTCTTCATAGAACAGGTCAATTTCAATTTCTTCAGCATCAGTGGTTAGAACAAAGGCTTGTATTACTGTGACAATGAAAGTTTGCCTTACAGAAGAACCAAGATCCTTCTATCATTTTTTAGATTGCACCCAATTATTACATTTTGGACTCTCTTGTTGACTATGAGGGCTACTCCATTTCTTCTAAAAGATTCTTGCCTGCAATAGTAGATGTAATGAATTAAATTATATCTGAATTAAATTTACTCAGCCCTATCCATTTCAGTTCACTGATTCCTAAGACATTGATGTTTGGTCTTGCCATCTCGTGCTTGGTGGTGGTTTAGTCGCTAAATCATGTCCAACTCTCGTGACCCTATGGACTGTAGCCTGCCAAGCTCCTCTGTCCATGGGATTCTCCAGGCAAGAATACTGGGGTGGGTTGTCATTTCCTTCTCCAGGGGATTTTCCCTACGCAGGGATCGAGTCCAGGCCTTCTGCATTGGGGGCAGGCTCTTTATCAAATGGGCTACAAGGGAAGCCCATTTCCTGCTTGACCACATCCAATTTACATTGATCCATGGATCTAACATTCCAGATTTCTTGCAATGTTGTTCTTTACAGCATTGGACTTCATTTTCACTACAAGACACCTCCATATCAGCATCCTTTCTGCTTTGGCCCAGCCTCTTCATTCTTTCTGGAGCTATCAATAATCACCCTCTGCTCTTCCCCAGTAGCATATTGAACACCTTCTGACCTTGGGGTGGGGCTCATCTTCTGATGTCATATCTTTTTGCCTTTCCTATTGTTCATGGGGTTCTTGTGGCAAAAATATAGGAATAGTTTGCCATTTCCTCCTCCAGTGGACCACATTTTGTTAGAATTCTTCAATATGACCCATCCATCTTGGGTGGTTGGGCACGTCATGGCTCACAGCTTCATCGAATTATCCAAGGTCCTTCACTACAACAAGGCTATGATCCAAGAAGGGTGCAATGACTGAAATAATCCCAAAGGAAAAGAAATAAAAGAAGACAAAGTGATCGTCTGAGAAGGCTTTAAAATAGCTGAGGAAAGAAGAAAAGTCAAAGACAAGGGAGAAAGGAGAAAATATACCCAACTAAATGCAGAGTTTCAGAAGATAGAAAGGAGAGATAAGAAGGCCTTCTTAAGAAACTAAAGAGCCTTTTGATAAGGGTGGAAGAGGAAAGTGAAAAAGCTGACTTGAAAATAAACATTAAAAAAACTAATATCATGGCATCCAACCATACTAATCAATGGCAAATAGAAGGGAGATAAGTGGAAACAGTGACAGATTTTATTGTCCTGGGCTCCAAAATCATTATGGATGGTACTGCAACCATGAAATTAAAAGCTGCTTGCTCCTTGGAAGGAAAGCGATGACAATCCTAGATAGCATATTAAAAAGCAGAAATGATACTTTGCCAAGAAAGGTAAGTCCAGTTAGTCAAAACTATGGTTTTTCCAGTATCTATGTACAGATGTAAGATTTGGACTATAAAGAAGGCTTAGCTTCAAAGTACTGATGCTTTTGGGTTGTGGTGCTGGAGGAGACTCTTAAGTCTCCCATGGACTGCAAGGAGATCAAACCAGTAAATTCTAAAGGAAATCAACTGTATATATTCATTGGAAGGACTGATCCTGAAGCTGAAGTTCCAGCACTTTGGCAACCTGATATAAAGAGCAAATTCATTGGAAAATACTCTCATCCTGGTAAAGAATTTGTCAAAAGGAGAAGTGGAAGGGAGAAGATGAGATGGTTAGATAGCATCACAGACTCAAAGCACATGAATCTGAGCAAACTAGGAGATAATGAGTGACAGAAGAGCATGGTCTTTCTGCTGTCCATGTGTCACAAAGAAGCTGACATGACTTAGCAACTGAACAAGAAAAGAACAAGGTGGTTTGGTATTGCTGTCATCATCATTATTATATTTATAACTTTACTGGAGAAAGACATTATAATGTCTTCTGCTTGGTCCCACTGACATGAGAGCCTTCACTGAAGTCTGAGGTAAAAAATGCAGGACCAAAACTTGCAAAAGTTGTTATCCTGAAGTGCTCTGTATAGAAATAGTGTGACAGAAGGCCAGGTGACAGAATATAGGGTGAACTTAGAGAGAAGGGTAATGCATCTACTTCTGTGTGGAGTCCAACTTTGCTCTGGAACCTTAAAACCTTTCCTTGGGCATTTTTTTTTTTCCAGATGAGACCATATGAGAAAAGAAATGATCAGTCCACAGCATGTGAGAAATCACCGAAAATTCCTAGAAAAAGTAATTTGGAGTAAAATAAGAGTACTGTGGTTGGGTAGAAGGGTGCAAGGGGTTGATAGTTTTTGTTCAGATAGTAGGGCACTGCACCATGAATTTTGGGATTAACACTAATGCAGTCTTGTTTACATATCTGCTCTACAAATCCTGGTTAACAATCAGGTTGCATGCTAAAATAAATGTTGGGACTTGAAAAGAATTCATCTACAACATAAAGCAGAAAAAGAGATCTTGTGTCTAGGAGAGAAAATATCTTAGCCTAGTGGTACTTTGAACTATGGTGTTGGAGAAGACTCCTGAGAGTCCCTTGGACTGCAAGGAGATCAAACCAGTCAATCCTAGAGGAAATCACTTCTGAATATTCATTGGAAGGACTGATGCTGAAGCTGAAACTCAAATAACTTGACCACCTGGTGCAAAGAACTGACTCATTGGAAAATTCCCTGATGCTGGGCAAGAATTGAAGACAGGAGGAGAAGGGGACGACACAGGATGAGATGGCTGGATGGCATCACTGACTTGATGGATATGAGGTTGAGTAAGCTCCAGGAGTTGGTGATGGACAGGGAAGCCTAGCGAGTTGTGGTTGATGGGGTCACAAAGAGTCAGACACGACTGAGTGAGTGAACTGAACTGAACTGAGCGGTACTTGTTATTTGGACTATGTGGCTCAAATCTTTGTCAAACACACTTCACCACCATCACTGTTCCACTACCAGCACCATAAATCCACATATTTGGGGTAGATCTGAGTGACAGACAGCACACTGTTCTCTGAATTGTCCCTCCTCCATATAATTACTGTTTTAAGATAGTTTTATAATGAGCACTGTTGCATTACTTGGTTCTCTACACCACTATCTAGTAAATTGTCTCCCCGGAAACAAGTCCATCTCTCTTGCAAAGAGGTTCCTGAATTGGTATCTCACCACTTTGCCACACTTCTACTGATATTTGTGAAAAGCAGAGGTAGACACAGTTGAGGAAAAAAACTATACAAACTGTTTTGAAAATATTGACTTTTGAATATTAATTCCATTCAGAATATTTTTATTCTTTTATTTTATTTGAAAATAGTTTATAACAGGCATACTTACATCTGTTAGCAAATATCTGGTAGTAATCTATTCCAAAACTTTTACAAAACTTAATAAATTATTTCATTTCAATGATGGGTGTTTAAAAATACATTTAACCCTGTGCCAACTACCTAAAATTCACCAGGGCCTCATCCTCTGAGCAGCTATTAAAGTATGTTTTAAAATTCATGATCTACAAGACAAAGAAAATAAAAATGATATTTGCTTGCTCTTGTTCCTGTAACTGCTATTTGGCCTTCTTGTCTAAGGTCAACTTGCATTAGAGGCCTCTTGCAATCCTTTATCTAAAACAATTAGTCAGAGAGCTCCAGCTTCAGCACTTTTCAATTTCAAAGTCTTTGTTATAAAGGTAAGTGATACAGCTGAAGTGGGTAGAGAGAGTTTAGGAGAATGACTTCAAACTAAGACATTATCTGATGCAAACTTTCCATTTTAATCAAACGAACCTCAGTGAAGGCATAAGAAATATATCAGTTGACAATATAAATACCAAAACCTGCTTTTTGGAGAAAATAAGGCTATGGACTATGCTAAAAAGTTTTCTCTCACACACACAAAATTGCAAGATCTTGTGTGTAAAACCAAACTGTGTCCTCTTTTAGAAAATTAAAGCAATCACTTTGCAAAAAAATGAACTGTCAGATACAGAAATGAAAAAACTGAATGAGACCTGCAATGCTAGCTCATAAAATACTGAATGACAAAAAGTTATCTTCTAGGCCCCAAAAAGCAAAAAATGGTTACCAATTCCCTTGGGGGAAACTAGGCACCTCTTTAACTCTTTCTGGAATCTTAGCTAAGGTTTTCACAACATCTTTGACTTGGTCTACCACTCAGGCATTAGAAGGGTTTTGAGTTTTATTCTTACTTTATATTGGAAGTGAAACACTTTTCAAACAAAAGATCATTTTTAAAATATAGCTCTACTGTTGATTAAGAATTGTCTTTCTTGGGGAAAGTAGGGAGAGGGACCAAGTTTAGAAGCAAGGAATAAATGTAGGGATGATTTACAAAAAAAGATATACAATCCAAAATAAGGGAAATCAGTAAGTTAAACTACGGTGATAAATGTTTAAGTGTAAGAAATGAATACTGAATATATTTCAAATTTAAACTCAGTGAATTTTGCAAATAGACAAGATATAGGAGAAAAAAGAAATGAGTAAAGGAAGACAATAATCTACAACCCAGATTACTGTACCCAGCAAGGATCTCATTCAGACATGAAGGAGAATTCAAAAGCTTTACAGATAAGCAAAAGCTGAGAGAATTCAGCACCACCAAACCAGCTCTCCAACAAATGCTAAAGGATCTTCTCTAAACAGGAAACACAGAAAGGGTGTTTAAACACGAACTCAAAACAATAAAGTAAATGGCAACGGGACCATACTTATCAATAATTACCTTAAATGTAAATGGGTTGAATGCCCCAACCAAAAGACAAAGCCTGGCTGAATGGGTACAAAAACAAGACCCCTATATATGCTGTCTACAAGAGACCCACCTCAAAACAAGGGACACATACAGACTGAAAGTGAAGGGATAGAAAAACATATTTCATGCAAACGGAGACCAAAAGAAAACAGGAGTCGCAATACTCATTTCATATAAAATAGACTTTAAAATTAAGGCTATGAGAAAAGACAAAGAAGGACGCTACATAATGATCAAAGGGTCAATCCAAGAAGAAGATATAACAATTATAAATATATATGAATCCAACATAGGAGCACCACAATATGTAAGGCAAATACTAGCAAGTATGGAAGGGGAAATTAACAATAACACAATAATAGTGGGAGACTTTAATACTCCACTCACACATATGGATAGATCAACTAAACAGAAAATTAACAAGGAAACACACACTTTAAATGATACAATAGACAAGTTAGATTTAATTGATATTTACAGGACATTCCACCCCAAAACAATCAATTTCACCTTTTTCTCAAGTGCACACGGAACTTTCTCCATGATAGATCACATCCTGGGCCATAAATCTAGCCTTGGTAAATTCAAAAAAATTGAAATCACCCCAGCCATCTTCTCTGACCACAATGCAGTAAGATTAGACCTCAATTACAGGAAAAAAACTATTAAAAATTCCAACATATGGAGGCTAAACAACACCCTTCTGAATAACTAACAAATCACAGAAGAAATCAAAAAAGAAATCAAAATACGCATAGAAATGAATGAAAAAGGATGACTTCAAGGAATTTTGTCTGAGCAACCAGGACAATAAAATTTCTATACACTGAAAGAAAGAAATTGCCAAAAGGTAATTTCAGTGTATGTGGAGGTGGTGGTAGTGGTAGTGGGACTGATTGGTTAACTTTCAATATTAGTTATTAAACATTTAAAGTTTGAGAGCTCTCTCAGGTACCTGAGTGGTAGAAAGCAGATGGTAGGATATGTGAGTCTACTGTTCAGAGAAGATGCTAGGGATCGTTCTTTAGTTTTTCCTCCACATCTGATAGGCATACTCATGTTGAAACAAAAATTGCACTGAACAAGTTGAACAGTCAAGGAAGACTTTATTCAAGACGATTATATTAAGAGAGAGATATCAGAACTGAGCTCCACTGGAACAAAGGGCTGGAGGGTTTTGAAGAGCTATGGTGGGGGTGGGGAGACCTTAGGCCATTGTTTTGTGTTTGCTAAAGTTACTTTGTCTAAAGTATAAGTGAACATACGCGTATCTTCATGACTTGAGGTAGTTTTACAACTTGGAGCAAGGTGCTCACCAAACTTAGACTTCTGCTCTCCCATAGAAATCAAGATCTTCCTTTATGGCTATATTTCAAAGGGATGTCTCCCACATCCTTGAAAGCAACATTCATGCATTGTACTGTTGGCAAGAGGCTTTGAAAAGGATTCACATCTCAAAGGGTCAGAGAAAGAATATACTATTGCAAGTTTTCTAAAGAAAAAAAAACTAAGAAAATGGGTGGGGGAAGAACTCTTGCAGTTAACTCAGCTGGCTTCTATAAGGACAAGGAGTAAGAAGGAAGTTGGACCTAGAGGGAGGAAGAAACCTGCTTCAAATTAGCCAAACTGAAGGAAATATTAACAGTGTCTTGTTCAGTCTGTAATAATATAGCCATATAATTTATTTCTTTGTTTTTTCTTTTAAATTAGTTTATTTATCTATTTTTTAACTATACAATATTGTATTGCTTTTGCCATATATTGACATGAATCTACCATGGGTGTACACGCGTTCCCCTTCCAGAACCCTCCTCCCACCTCCCTCCCCATCCCATCCCTCTGGGTCATCCTGGTGCACCAGCCCCGAGCACCCTGTATCATGCATTGAACCTGGACTGGCAATTCGCTTCACATATGATAATTTACATGCTTCAGTGGTATTCTCCTGTATCATCCCCCCTCACCCTCTCCTTAATGCACTTCACTTTGAGAGTGGAAGAGGACATTATTAATAATTAAACTGGATAATAGGTATAGAATAGATTGCCATATATTAAACTTGGATGGATGGTTATTCTTCCTTTATATTCCATTTTCATGCAGGTTGGAAGAGAGAGTGTCATAAAATGTAGTACATCCATGAAGATAAATAAAATTTACCTTAAAATACTATCTGATCAAGAACATTCCCATGGAAAAGAAATGCAAAAAAACCAATGTCTGAGGAGGCCTTACAAATAGCTGGGAAAAGAAGAGAAGCAAAAAGCAAAGGAGAAAAGGAAAGATTTTCCCATCTGAATGCCAAAGGATAGCAAGGAGAGATAAGAAAGCCTTCCTCAGATATCACTGCAAAGAAACAGAGGAAAACAACAGAATTGGAAAGACTAGAGATCTCTTCAAGAAAGCTAGAGATACCAAGGGAACATTTCATGCAAAGATGGGCTCGATAAAGGACAGAAATGGTATGGACCTAACAGAAGCAGAAGATATTAAGAAGAGGTGGCAAGAATACACAGAAGAACTGTACAAAAAAGATCTTCACGCCCCAGAAAAACACGATGGTGTGATCACTGACCTAGAGCCAGACATCCTGGAATGTGAAGTCAAGTGGGCCTTAGAAAGCATCACTACGAACAAAGCTAGTGGAGGTGATGGAATTCCAGTTGAGCTATTTCAAATCCTGAAAGATGATGCTATGAAAGTGCTGCACTCAATATGCCAGCAAATTTGGAAAACTCAGCAGTGACCACAGGACTGGAAAAGGTCAGTTTTCATTCCAATCCCAAAGAAAGGCAATGCCAAAGAATGCTCAAACTATCACACAATTGCACTCATCTCACACGCAAGTAAAGTAATGCTCAAAGTTCTCCAAACCAGGTTTCAGCAATATGTGAACCGTGAACTTTCAGATGTTCAAGCTGGTTTTAGAAACTGGAGAGGAACCAGAGACCAAATTGCCAATATCCACTGGATCATCGAAAAAGCAAGAGAGTTCCAAAAAAACATCTATTTCTGCTTTATTGACTATGCCATAGCCTTTGACTGTGTGGATCACAATCAACTGTGGAAAATTCTGAAAGAGATGGGAATACCAGAGCATCTGACCTGTCTCTTGAGAAACCTGTATGCATGTCAGGAAGCAACAGTTAGAACTGGACATGGAACAACAGACTGGTTCCAAATAGGAAAAGGAGTATGTCAAGGCTGTATGTTGTCACCCTGCTTATTTAATGTATAAGCAGATTACATCATGAGAAACGCTGGGCTGGAAGAAACACAAGCTGGAATCAAGATTGCCAGAAGAAATATCAAAACCTCAGATATGCAGATGACACCACCCTTATGGCAGAAAGTGAAGAACTAAAGAGCCTCCTGATGAAAGTGAAAGAGGAGAGTGAAAAAGTTGGCTTAAAGTTCAACGTTCAGAAAACTAATATCACGGCATCTAGTCCCATCACTTCATGTGAAATAGGTGGGGAAACAGTGGAAACATAGTCAGACTTTATTTTTGGGGGCTCCAAAATCACTGCTGATGGTGACTGCAGCCATGAAATTAAAAGACCCTTACTCCTTGGAAGGAAGGTTATGACCAACCTAGATAGCATATTTAAAAGCAGAGACACTACTTTGCCAAGAAAGGTCCATCTAGTCAAGGCTGTGGTTTCTCCAGTAGTCGTGTATAGATGTGAGAATTGGACGGGGAAGAAAGCTTAATGTTGAAGAATTGATGCTTTTGAACTGTGGTGTTGGAGGAGACTCTTGAGAGTCCCTTAGATTGCCAGGAGATCCAACCAGTCCATCCTAAAGGAGATCAGTCCTGGGTGTTCATTGGAAGGACTGATGTTGAAGCTGAAACTCCAACAATTTGGCGACCTCATGCGAAGAGTTGACTCATTGGAAAAGACCCTAATGCTGGGAAGGATTGGGGGCAGGAGAAGGAGGGGACGACAAAGTATGAGATGGTTGGATGGCATCACCGACTCGATGGACATGGGTTTGGGTAGACTCCAGGAGTTGGTGATGGATAGGGAGGCCTCACGTGCTGCGATTCACGGGGTCACAAGGAGTTGAACACGACTGAGCGACTGAACTGAACTGAATTATCTGATCAAATTGCTAAGAAAAGCTGTATTGATACCAAAGAGTTGAGGACTGTGAGATAACAAACTCCCTCCTTAATCATTGTTACTTTAACTCCTAACAGTATACCTTGTATATGGTAAAAGGTCAATAAATACGGGTTGATTAATGTAATGATGAAGGTAAAAAAGGAAAGCCAAATTTGGTGACATGTTAAGTCTCAAAGACTGCAAATTCAGATGTACAAGGAATATAAATGAAAACATCAGAATGTGTGATGGCTGCTGCTTTGTTTCATATGGAATTAAGCTTATAGTATACAGCCAAGGGAGAGGAGAAACATATATTTACCTAATGGTATTCATAATGTCATTTGCTGCATTCCATTTTATATTTTCTTCCTATGGAATGTGCTTGTTTCCCATTAGTGCTTCATGAATTAACCAATATTGCCACCAATGTAATTAAAATATTGATTGCCAAGAGAAAGTAAAGATTAAGCTTTTATTCATTCTGTAAAAACTTATGGAGTCCTATTATATGTCTTTCCTTGCAATAGGTCCCTGGAATATATATATAATAGCAAGCAATTATCTTGGCTGCACCAATTTGGGGGTAGAGTTACATTGAAACAGTGCCAAGTGTCATTTTATGGCTCCAAACTCTTCAGATAAATTGCAAATTATCTTCTCTAACTCTGATTCTAAGCAGTGAATACTGTCTGGCATATTTCACAAATAGCACTTGTATGGATGAAGGTGGTTCCTCTGTCAGTGTGGCATGGGTTCCTCTTTTTGGGGTACCCAGGAGCCCTGCCACTACCAAGAGAATCCACTCATGGTTGCACCCAGCATCAATGTTATATCTATGTCTATTTCAGGTATTCCCACTGCAGTAAAATATTATTTAATTTTCCATTAAGTCCTTGTTTTTTTTTGTTTTTTTTTTGTTTGTTTGTTTTTACTAGAACTCATTTGCTTTTCTTATACCTGACTTTATCTTACTAGGGTGAATTCATTCCCCACTAGTGCAGTGGTGAACCAGATTTTTAATATTCACTATAGGTATCATTTACTGAGAATATGTTATGTAATAGTCACTGATAATTATTACAGTGACTCAATGAGTTTGGCATTGTTGTGATCTCTAGTTTATATATATATATATAAGTTTAAGTCACTTTCTCAATATCAAGCATCCCTAATCCAGGGTACAACTCAGTCATTATTTCTTATTATCAAGAAGCTTGATATTCCTGTTAGGAGCATCCAGGTGATCTCACTACTCTTGCCTGCCATAAAAACCCAGAAATGGCCTAGTATGTTGACTATGCACTATAAGGCCACATGCAAGGAGCAGCCTTGCAACACAGATAGGAACAATGTGTGGACACAGAGCTCAAAGCCTTAAAGCATATAAAGTCATGCGATAAAGTACAAACTAACCTTGTTATTCAATTTCAATGAGGTATGGGTGGATTACTACAGGTGTAGAGAGAATGAGGAAGAGGGTACTATGTAGAGATAAACCTGAAATATTAAGTTACAAAAGATTAACTGGTGTTTTGAATGTCATTCTAGTATTTGGGCTTCATCGTGTTGCAACAAAAATATGTCTAAGTCTTTATAGGATTAGATTTGTGTTTTCAAAGGAATGAAGAGAAATTTCTCTCAGAGCAATGCAGAGACTGGCGAAAATGAGGATGCTCAGTTTGGAGACTCTTGTAATTGCATAAGCAAGAGACAGCTGATCTAGTGTAATGCTCATGGAAAGTAAAAGAAGCAGCAGAGTTAAAAGGATGTTCCTGGAGTGGATCTATAGAATTTAGCAATTGACTGAAGAAGAGGAAATTGTCAGCAATGCCTGAAATTCCTCATGATTCCTTATAGTAATACCTTACAATGATTTCATTATGATGAAAGCAAGCTCCCACACAATCTGGCCTCCAGTCACTTCCTTAATCTCATCTCATACTACTCTTACCCTTTCTTACTCCCTCCAGTTGTACTGACCTTCCTCTTGGAACATAGCAGATAAGCTCAGAGTTGAGGGCTTTTGTATTTCTCTTCCCTTTCTCTGGAGTAATTCTCTTCCAGAAAAGTCTTCAAATTCTCAGGTTTTACTTCTGAGTAAGTCCTTATGTGTTACAAACTTAAAATCACACACACACACACACACACATACACACACACACATCAATATAGACAAAATGTTCCCATTGAGGTCACCTTTTGGGACTGGAAATGGATTTTGGTCTATGGCATTGAAATATCCATCACTGCCTGTGATTTATTGATGTTGTGTTAAGTACCTACCTTAATGCCAAACCTATAGCAGATACTTAGCCAATTTTCAAAGCAAGCTACAGAAGCAGAAAGGGACTAAAAATGACCATTTTTACATCCATGTGATATCAAATCTTCTGACAAGGGTTAGTGCTCGAAATAAAAATAAAGGCTTCCAGTTCAAGATGGTGGATTAGAAGGACATATACTCATCTCCTCCTCCGAGAGCACCAAAATTGCAACTGGCTATTGAACAGCCATCGACAGGAGGATGCTGGAACCCACCAAAAAAAGATAACCCACATCCAAAGACAAAGAAAAAGCTACAGCGAGATGGTAGGATGGGTGCAATCATGATAAAATAAAATCCTATACCTGCCAGGTGGGTGACCCACAGACTGGAGAACAATAATACCAAAGAAGTTCTTTAACTGTTCTGAAGGTTCTGAACCCCACATCAGGCTTCCCAGCTTGGGAACCCACCAAAGGGACTGGGAATCCCTAGGGAGTTTGGCCTTGCGGTGCAGCGGATTTAACTATAGGACTTCTAGAGGACTGGGGAAAACAGAAACTCCAGTCTTGGAAGGCACAAACAAAATTTTGCACGCACCAAGACCCAGAGGAGATGAGCAGTGATCCCCATATGAAACTGAACCAAAACTACCTGCTAGTGTTGGAGGACCTCCTATGGAGGCATGGGTCAGCTGAGGCCCATCACAGGAACGGGGGCACTGGAATGTCCCCCTTGGCAGAAACCCTCTTGGAGTTCACCATTAACCCTACCATAGAGCACAGTCTCATGGTGGCTAAAACAAAAAACATATTACATAAAGTTAATCATGATGAAAAAAGCAGAAAGTTATGTCCCAGATGAAGGGACAAGGTAAAACCCCAGAGAAACACTTAAATTAAGTGGAAATAGGCAAGCTTTCAGAAAAAGAATTCAGAATAATGATAGTGAAGATGATCCAGAATCTCAGGAAAGGAATGGAGGCAAAGATTGAGAAGATGCAGAATTGAGAAGAGAAATGTTTACCAAAGACTTTGAAGAACTACATAACAACAGAGATGCAAAATACACTAGAAGGAATCAATAGCAGAATAACTTAGGCAGAAGGACAGATAAATGACCTGGAGGACAGAATGGTGAAAGTCACTGCCACTGAACAGAATATAGAAAAAACAATGAAAAAGAACAAAAAAAAGATGAAGACGGCCTAAGAGACCTCTGGGACAACATTAAATGCACCAACATTCATATTATAGGGGTCTCAGAAGGAAAAGAGAGAGAGAAAGGACCTGAGAAAATATTTGAAGAGATAATGGCTGAAAACTTCCTGAACATGGGAAAGGAAATAGTTAAATAAGTTCAGGAATTACAGAGAGTCCCAGGAAAGATAAACCCAAGAAGGAAAACACTGAGACTCATAATAATCAAATTGAAAAAAAAAAATTGAAGGCAGAGAGGAAATATTAAAAGCAACAAGGGAAAAATTTATAAATAACGTACAAGGGAAGTCCCATTAGATTATCAGCTGATTTCTCAACAGAAACTCTGCAAGCCAGAAGGGAATGGCATGATATATTTAAAGTGATGAAAAGGTAGAACCTACAACCAAGAATACTCTACCCAGGAAGACTCTCCTTCAGATTTTATGGAGAAATCTAAACCTTTCCAGACCAGCAAAAGTTAACAAAATTCAACACCACCAAACCAGCATTATAGCAAATGATAAAGAATTTTGTAGGCAGGAAACACAAGAAAAGGAAAAGATCTACAGAAAATAAACCCAAAACAATCAAGAAAATGGCAATAGGATCATACATGTCAACTATTGCCTTAAATGTAAATGGATTAAATGCACTAACCAAAAGACATAGACTGGTTGGGTGGATGAAAACATGTGCATGTATCCAATTCCACTTACCACATCACTCTGCTTACACCCCCCAAATTATATGCAATTTTTTTATACTGTTAGGTTAATCATGTTCCCATTATGGCTTTCAATTACAATTATCTTTTTTGTCTGGCTGTTGATTGTGAAAACTGATTTTTTACTATTGTAATCACTTTTTACAATCCAGATGCATACCAGAATTATCTTGAACTCTTTTGAAAAATACAAATGCACAGGTATTACTTTTTTTCCTCCAGAGCTCCAGATATGCTTCTAATGAACAGTTATGTTTAAAAACAGCTGAACTATATGATAATCTTTTACTTTCATCTAGTTTGTTTCACTTTTTCTGTTTCACATTGAGTGCTCTCATTTCATTTAGTTTGTTTTCTAGTTTCTCTATATTTTCTATTATTTTAATGTTCTTTCTCAAGTCTTTATCAAGTGTATATATAAATGTGTGTAATATGTATATTTTAGAAAACTTATGAACTTCTGTCTAACTAAAAAATTTATGACACTTTGATTCTGCTTTGACTTAGTATGAATAGAATGCTAGATTTCTAATTTAAAAACAGATATTACTCAGCCATTAAAAAAAATACATTTGAATCGGTTCTACTGAGATGGATGAAACTGGAGCCCATTATACAGAGTGAAGTAAGCCAGAAAGAAAAACAACAATACAGTATACTAATGCATATATATGGAATTTGAAAGATGGTAATGATAACCCTATATGCGAGACAGAATAAGAGACACAGATGCATGGAACAATTTTATGGACTCTGAGGGAGAAGGTGAGGGTGGGACATTCTGGGAGAATAGCATTGAAACATGTATATTATTGTATGTGAGGCAGAGCACCATTCCATGTTCGATGCATGAGACAGGGGCTCAGGGCCAGGGCAATGGGATGGCCCAGAGGGATGGGAAGGGGAGGGAGGTGGGTGGGGGGTCCGGGAGGGGGAACACATGTAGACCCATGGCTGATTCATGTCAATGTGTGGCAAAAACTATTACAATATTGTAAAGTAATTAGCCCCCAACTAAAATAAATAAATTTATAAAAAAAAAAAAAAACAACAGATATGCAACAAGCAAAAAAGGTTTACTGTATAACATAGGGAACTTAAGTCAATATCAACTTGCTGTGCACCTGAAACATTATAATTCAACTATACTTCAATAAAATGTATATATTAAAAAAAATAAAAATATTGTCATGAAGCTAAAAATTAAGCTGATGCAAAGAGAAAAATATTCCAAAAACATGATTTAAATAGTCAGTTTATTTCAGCCCCTTTAGCAATCTCATCTGGAAGCATGACATTTTTAACCACGGGCACTTGAGCGGTTTTCTACCACAAAAAGAGAAGGGATGTTTGCTAAACTGAAAATAGGTATATCTGGAGTGTCATCTGTTTGTTATCTATCACTGGCATAATCTGGGACTTCAGTGTACAAGACAACCATGAAAATTCAAATTGTCCTTCACTCAACCATGAAATTAAGCCAATTTGCTAAAAATAAATTTATCCAATGAAATTAATGAAATTTACTTTGTCACAAATGACTGATTGTAAAAATTTTCTGAAATTTAATAGATATGATTTTAATAAGTTAAGAGAAAGATTTAAGTGACTCAATGGGAACATTTTAAGAGCCTAACAGGAATATACAATTTTGATCCCTCAGCTGTAACAATTTTATGAATAGTACAGTTCAAAGTACCAATATTAGAGTTCTAAATGTATGTATATATTTATTTAAAAATGTGAATTATAGATTCTGTAACCAAAGTTTCAGTACTTTATATAAGAATATTTCAGGTTAATATAATTTGAAGCAAAAAAAAATGTTTATCTTAAATTTATAATCTTTAACAGTTTCAGAATTCATTTGGCAATTTCTGGTAGCATTTTAAATTTTAATTGTTATATATAGAAATTAGTTACCATACTTTATTACATGCAATCTATTATGTATACAATCTATTGTGTTATGTGGTTGCTCCTGTCATTTCTTTGTTTATATCTATCTATAGTCTGTTATATTTATTTCTTCACAGTATACATGTCTTGCTTTCACGCTTGAACACTTTTACTCTTTGATACTGAATCTTGCTTCTAACAGCTAAAGAGTTAATATTTTCAATTTATTATTGTTAGATACCAAAATTTCAGCATTTTATAAGTGATGTGAGTTTTTTAATTACTTCAAATTTCTTTTAGAAGCTTTTGGATGTTATTTTTTACTTTCCAAAAGTAAAGAATATTAGGTTTAATGTGTTGTGTATATGCTGTTCATGGGATTTCTCAGGTAAGAATACTGACGGGTGAGTATTCTTGATGATGACAATAATGATGATGATATAGTAATTTTTAAATGCTTCAGTTATTTTGCACTCTTGGATAATCAGTGTTTCATAATTGCTAAAAAGCAACTACTACTTAGCAAGCTATGAGCTAGGTATCAGGAATACATTTATGAAAATAAAATTTCTTCAAGACAGACTAGAAAACAGGCATACCTTAGATCTTATGACATAACATATGCATAATTCTAATACAGAGAATGGAAAAGAGTATGGAGGTTCCTTAAGAAGCTAAAAATAAAGCTACCTTATGATCTAGCATAATTCAAAGGAATACATGCAACCCAATATCCATTTCATTGCTATTCACAGTATCCAAAGCATGGAAGTAACTGAAGGATTTATTGGCAGAGTAAAGAATAAAGAAAATGTGGTACATATATTCAATATGGATATTTAACTTCAATATTAAATGGAATATTACTCAACCATTAAAAAGAGTGAAATAATGCCATTTGCACCATAGATGGACTTAGAGATTATCATACAGAGTAAAGTAAGTCAGAGAAGGAGAAATACATGACAGCTCGTATATGTCTATATAAGGGAATCTAAAAATAAATTATATGAATGAACTTTATTTACAAACCAGAAACATACTTACAGACTTAAAAAAATGAATTTATGTTTGCCAGAGTGGAAGAATGGGGGGAAGGGATAGTTATGGAGCTTAGGATAGATATGTACATCCTACCTTCCCCCACTTAGTCACTCAGTCATGTCCAACTTTTTGTGACGCCATTGACTGTAGCCTGCCTGGCTCCTCTGCCCATGAAATGTCCCAGGCAAGAATACTGGAGTGGGTTGCCATTCCCTTCTCCAGGTTCATTCCCTTCTGACCCAGGAATTGAACCCATATCTCCTGAGTTGCACACAAATTCTTTACCATCTGAGCCACTAGGAAAACCCAATATATACACTGTTATATTTAAAAATGGATAACAAACAAGCACTTACTGTATAGCTTATAGAAATCTGCCTAATGTTATGTGGCAGACTAGATGATAAGGGTGTTTAGGGGATAATAGATACACGTACATGTATGGCTGAGTCCCTTTGCTGTCCACCTGAAACTAGTACAACATTGTCAATCGGCTATATTCCAATATAAAATAAAAAGCTTAAAAAAGACAAACAAATAAACAGACATATAGTCTTATGACACAACTTATGCAGAATTCTAATACAGATGGGATTAGAAATTGATCTTTCTTAATCCCCTGTGGCAATATTTCTGCTAGCAAATGACTCTGATATATTTATATCAACTTTTATAATTAGCTATAACAAGAAATGTCTCATTTTTATTAGATGTATTGAAATCTGTTGGTAAATAATATTCTTGAATTTCACAGGAGATATATATATATATATAAAATCCAAAAGCTTCACATTTTTATAGCAATCATATTACATATTATGATATCATGTTTAAGTAGTAGATATCTTTTATAACAGAACTAGAAAATTATTAATAATCCTTGATATTATAAACCAGAAGGATTATATTCAGAATTTTCTTCATGAAATTATTGAGTGATGTTCAATTATCCATAAGCTCCAAGTATGTATATATATATGTATGCTAAGACACTTCAGTCATGTCCGACTCTGTGCCACCTCATGGATAGCAGCCCACCAGGCTCCTCTGTCCACGGGGTTCTCCAGGCAAGAATACTGGAGTGGGTTGCCATTTCCTTCTCCAATATATATATATATATAAACATTATCCTGTTTAGGAGAAACTAAATAGTATAGAGAGTATGGGTTCATAGTGGTGTACAAAATGGCAGCTCTTTATCAAGTACTTAGAAAAGATGCATTGGATGTGTGGCAAATATTAACCAATCTTTCCTTCTAAAGCCATTCACAAAACTATAGTTTTCATGCTTTCTTCTTGTTGAAAAAAAAGGGATTTAACTGATTTCCACATTTGAATAAGCTTATCTGACTCTGGGCTCTTAATTCTGATTTTTGGTTGCCTCAGTATAAATTTAATGGGCATGGATACCATTATAATCTTTCAGTTCAGTTCAGTTCAGTCACTTAAACAAGTCTGACTCTTTGTGACCCCATGAGCTGCAGCATGCCAGGCCTCCCTGTCCATCACCAACTCCCGGAGCCCATTCAAACTCATGTCCATTGAGTCGGTGATGCCATCCAACCATCTCATCCTCTGTCGTCCCCTTCTCCTCCTGCCTTCAATCTTTCTCAGCATCAGGGTCTTTTCAAATGAGTCTACTCTTCACATACGGTGGCCAAAGTATTGGAGTTTCAGCTTCAGCATCAGTCCTTCCAATGAACACCCAGGACTAATCTCCTTTAGGATGGACTGGTTGGATCTCCTTGCAGTCCAAGGGACTCTCGAGAGTCTTCTCCAACACCACAGTTCAAAAGCATCAATTCTTTGGTGCTCAGCTTTCTTTATAGAAATTATAATCTTTAAGACAAAATTTTAAATATATATATATAATGCTTCATGAATACAGAGATAGTTTCTCCCTGCAATCTACAAATGTTTTTTAAAAAGTGATAATGCCCAGCATCGTCCAAGATAGTAGACCCTGTACACCCTGTAGGAATGTAAACTTTTACATTTATACAGGGCAAGTTGACAATATATAGCAAGAACCATAAAAATTCTTCATAAAGTTTTACAAGAAATTCCCCACTAAGAACTTATCTTTAAAAATTATTAATGTGGACAAAGAGTTATACATAACTATGTTTATCGTATGATTTGTATAAGATAGGAAAAGGCTTACAACAGCCAAAGTGTCAAGTGATAGATATGCAATAGGGAAATACAAAAGGAAGTATGTTGTGGCCAGTAATCAAAATGTTTCTGAAGATTATTTAATAATATGTGAATTTTCTTACAGTAGAGTATTTGGATATAAACACAGCATTCTGCATATACACATATGAAGGATCATTTTAATTTTGTCCACTCTACCTCTATCAATATCAGGATATGGAACTAAGGTCTTAGGAGAGCAATGGCTCTACATGTGATAGGATTGCCAGTGGGCACTGATATTTGTTTCTATTTTCTTCTAAGGAAGCAAGACTGCACTTGCAGTTATATATGGCTCCACAGCTCCTAACATCCCCCTTCCACTGGCTTTGTGAAGTGCCTGAAAGACAGTTTTGTAATTTGTGATATCTGACTTTCTTTTCCACACTCCTACATCTGAATGGTTTTTCCCCTATTATCTCTGTCTTGTTAGCTTGGATTGTCTGCAGTATGTGGCTTTATCCTGCAATGGAGCCTCATTTGGTTGGTTTTGAGAACTCACTAGCCCCAGATCAGTCCTTTGATTGGACTGCTATAATTTCCAGAGTGTTTATAGGCTATTTTAGATTTCTCTGTATAACAGGTCATCAGAGGTCCCCAAGTGTTCTCTTCATTTCCTGCTGTGTAGGCATTGATATCATGGAGGTCTTATTGCCTTCAGTGTTTTGTTGCCAGTTGTGGGGAAACTAACAAAGAAAGTGGAGAAATTAACAAAACGGCGTGATTCAGGCTCTCTCGCTCCACTCCCTCTCACCCTGTGTTCCGTAAACAATGACTTTGCTGACTTTGCACGGTTATGTAACAGCTGAGATCACTTATAGCACTGCACATGTGTGTCATGTTGTACCCATTTGGCCACGAGCCACTTTTATTCTGTACAAATATGCAAATCCTACCTGAGGACCCCCCGGTTGCTGTTGCCGAGAGAGAATAAACATGTCTGCAGTTTCTACAGCTCCTCGAGTGTTTATCCAGCTTCCTTGCTCGCACCTTGTTTAACCTGGTTTCAGCAAACAGTGCAAGAAGCAAGAGAGCAGTCAATCATATTTTGCAACTTGTGGGAATGCTTAGCATTTTTGTAGATTTTTTTTTTGGTGGGGGGAGCTGTTTTACTGTCCTGGTTGCTGTTTTAACTTTAGGGAGAAACAAATATATTAATATAACAACAGCAGTAAAATTGTATTGTCATAGATACAATCAGCACAGAATCCTGAACAGATAAATTTGAGTCCTTATAGTAAACAGCACTATGGTTGAAGTGGTGAAGATAAAAAAATTATGAGTAAACAATAGCAGTGTAAGGGATTATAAGAAATTGTTCTGCATAAAAGAGACGGATAGGACATTGATCAAGAACCTGAGTTCTAATTACAGATTAACCATTAACTTTTATACAATTTTTAAAATACTGTTATTTGTTTATGTATTTATGTACGTTTTCTTTTTTTTTTTGGCTGAGCTGAGTCTTCATTGCTGCATAGGCTTTCTCTAGTTGGGGCGAGCAGGAGTTACTCTGTAGTGATGGGTGGGCTTCCCACTGCTGTGGCTTCTCTTGTTGCAGACCATGGGCTCTAGAGTGTGTAGACCTTAGTAACTGCGGTTCATGGGCTCTAGAGTGCAGGCTCAGTAGTTGAGGTGCACGGGCTTAGTTGCCCCATGGCATGTAGAATCTTCCTGGACCAGGGATTGAAGCCATGTCCCCTGCATTGGCAGGCAAACCCTTTACCACTGGATGACTGGGGAAGTCCTACATGATTTTAGGTGAGTAATATGTCATCTTAGTTTCAGATTTCTCATATGTTAAATAGTTGAATTTTGTTTCCTTTTGGCTTAGACTTATGATTTTCTGTGAGAATAACATACACTTCATATTACATATATAGGATCAGTCATCTAGCCTTACTCAAAATATTATAGAAGTTTTCCTTTCCAGATTAAAATCTAATTTATTTACAAGGACATCTAGTGTCTACCGCCAACATTCCAGAATTTTTGTTTACTCTGCCTAACTCTAAACCCTCTGTTCAAGCTATGCGAAGGTTAAAATTCCAAAATGTATATCAACACTTCTTTTCACTCCTTTGCTCTTGCTCTTATATGATTTTCTTACCTTGTTCTGACAGGAAATCTTTGCCTCTAGTTTGCCTATTGAAACTCTGCAGCCCCTGCAACTCACCAAATACTTCCCTTAGGAAGGCACCATGCATTATCCCAGTGGAAAAATGTTCTTCCTCCTCAGACAGACATTTGATCAAATTCTGCCTTAAATCACTGCTGTCTGAAAATATGTTTGCTGCTTCCTCACAGTTTAGATCAAGTAATGTGGCTTACCAGGTGGTGCAGTGGTAAATAATCCTTCTGCCAATTCAGTAGACACAAGAGCCTCAGGTTTGATTCCTGGGTTGGAAAGATCCTCTGGAGGAGAAAATGGCAACCCACTCCATTATTCTCACCTGGAAAATTCCATGGAAAGAGGAACCTGGCAGGCTACAGTCCACAGGGTCGCAAAGAGTCAGACACAACTGAGCGACTGAACACATAAACAATGTGGAACATAATAAACAAATCAACCTTAGGATTTGAACACAGACCAGGACTTGAACTGTGATTTCACTAATAAAACATGACCTTCACCAAGTTACTTAAGTACTTTGGATTTAACATTGGGGCAATGATATCAAATATATTTCCAATATAATTATCAATGATAGTTGCTAATTGTTTATCTCAAGTTTCATGCTCAATTACAATTTTCTACTGTTCTATGTTGTACTTAGTCCCTCAGCTGTGTCCAACTCTCTAAGACCCCATGGACTGTAGCCTGCCAGGCTCCTTTGTCCATAGAGATTATCCAGGAAAGAATACTGGAGTGAGTTGCCATGCCCTCTTCCAGGGGATCTTCCGAACCCAAGGAGTGAATCTAGGTTTCCCACATTGCATGCAAATTCTTTACCATCTGAGCCACCAGGGAAGCCCATATCCATCTCCACTCCTGTCTAAATGCCATAATCTCTCACTGTGTAAAGGCAAGACATCTCCTAACTGTTCACATTTGTTTCTAACAGTCTATTTTTTAACCGGTGGAATAACCAAAATTACCTTTTGTTGTTGCTCAGTTGCTCAACAGTGTCTGACTCTTTGCGGCCCCATGGACTGCATCGTGCCAAGCTTCCCTGTCTTTCACCATCTCTTGGAGCTTGCTCAAACTCATGTCCATTGAATCAGTGATGCCATTTAACCATCTCATCTTTTGTCATCCACTTCTTCTCCTGCCTTCAATCTTCCCAGCCTCAGGGTCTTTTCTAGAGTCAGCTCTTTGCATCTGGTGGCCAATTTAATTTAAATTAAAATAAATTTAAATTACCTTTAAATATACAAATCATATTACATAACTCTCTGTTCCTAAAACCATGTAATAATCCTTCACTATTCTTTGAATGCAATCTAGTCTCTTACTTTATCCCACATGCTCTGTAGAATCTGTATTCTGAATCTCTCTGAACCCGCCTACAAACAATTCTTCCAACTGTGTTCTGCTTTGGCCACCATGGCTATGTTGTCACTTCTCAAAATCTGCAAGATTGCTCTATTTCAGAGCTTTTAAATTTCTGTTTCTTTTACCTAGAATACTTTTCTCAGGCTTCCTTATTGTGAACACTTACCACATAGGTCTCTACTAATTCAATTAACTTTGGCAAATATTTATTATGCTATGCATAAATAATATACAAGGTATTAGACCAGACATATACATCTGTGGGTGATGAAAAATAAACAAGATCTTGTTCTCACAAAAGTTACAGTGAGAGAAATAGCAAATTGGATATCACATTAGCAAACACAAAACTATGAACCAAAATAGGGTTTGGGGAGGGGGACTTTCTTTGGTCCTAAGTTTTTCCTTCCACTTTTATTGAAATATAATTGACACACAGAACTATATAATTTTAAGATATATACCATGATGATTTGACTTACATACATCATGAAATAATTATTTCAATAAATATTTATCATCTCATATAGCTACAAAATTAAATATAAAAGATATATTTTCCTTGTGATGAGAATAATTTTCATATATAATATATAACAATGTTAATAATATTTATTATGTTGTACATTGCAACTCTAGTAATTATTTACTTACATAACCAGATGCTTGTTCCTTTTCACTGCTGCTGCTGCTGCTAAGTTGCGTCAGTCGTGTCGGACTCTGTGCGACCCCATAGACGTCAGCCCACCAGGCTCCTCCGTCCCTGGGATTCTCCAGGCAAGAATACTGCAGTGGGTTGCCATTTCCTCCTCCAGTGCATGAAAGTGAAAAGTGAAAGTGAAGTCACTCAGTCGTGTCCCACTCTTCGCGACCTCATGGGCTGCAGCCTACCAGGCTCCTCCGTCCATGGGGTTTCCCAGGCAAGAGTACTGGAGTGGAGTGCCATTGCACTACCTTAATCCAATTCCACCTCCTCCTCCTCTGCCTTTGACCACAAATCTGATGTCTTTTTCTACAAGTTTGCTAATTTTTGAGGTATAATTGAATAGCATTTCCTGCTACTCAATAGTGGGTCAATATTTCTATACATTTCAAAATGATCACCACAGTAAGTTTTGTTACCATCTGTCATCATACAAAGATATTATGTAATAACTGACTGTATTCCTCACACTGTACACTTCATACATGTGACTCATTTATTTTGGAACTGGAAGTTTATATCTCTTAATGTCCCTCATCTATTTCTGTCTTGAATCTGTTTGTTCTCTGTATCTATGATTGCTTCTGTTTGGTAATATTTGCTTTTTTTGTTTGTTTGTTTTAGATTTGGCATTCAAGTGAAATCATACAGTATTTTTTTTTTCTGTCTCATTTCATTTAACATAATACCTTCTAGACTCATTTATGCTGAAATGACAACATTTCATTATTTTGTGTGTCTAATATTCCACTGTATATGTATATACAAAGTCTTCTCTATCCATTCATCCGTTAACGGGCACTTAGGTTGCTTCTGTATCTTGGCTGTTGTAAATACAACAGAGTGCACATATCTTTTCCAATTAGTGTTCCTTGGATAAATACCCAGGAGTGGAATTGCTGGATAATAAGGCAGTTCTATTTTTAATTTTTTTGGAGAAACTCCATACTATTATCCATAATCTGTGTGCTCAGTTGCTCAGTCATGTCTGACTCTTTGTGACCCCCATGGACTGACTATAACTTAACAAGATCCTCTGTCCATGGAATTTTCCAGACAAGGAGCCTGGAACAGATTGTCATTTCCTACCCAGGTTCTTCCTGACACAGGGATTGAAGCCATGTCTTTTTCACTTCCTGCATTGGCAGGGAGGTCCTTTACCACTGAACCACTTAAGAAGCCCCATTTTCTACAGTGGCTGCACCAATTTGCATTCCTACCAATTGTGGAAGAGTGTTTCTTTTTTTCTACATCCTGACCAAGACCTTTTATTTCTTGTCTTTTTTTATAAGAACCATTTTGACAACTGTGAGATAATATCTCATTGTAGTTTTTATTTGTGATGTTGAGTGTCTTTTCATGTACCTGTTTCAATCTGTATATTTTCTTTGGAAAGATGTCTATTCAGTTCTTGTGCTCATGTTTTAATCAGGTTGACTTTGTTTCCCTGTTGTTCAGTTGTATGAGCTCTTTGAACATTTTGGATAATAACACCTAATCAGATATATTGTTTGTAGATATCTTCTTTCATTCAGTAGGCAGCCTTTTTTTGTTGTTGTTGATGGTTTCCTTTGCTCTACAGAAGGCTTTTAGTTTGATATAGACCTATTTTTTTTTTATTTCTGCTTTTGTTTCCCTAGGCTGAGAAAACATATTCAAAAAAAAAAATTTGCTAAGATCAGTGTCAAAGAGAGTATTGCTTTACTTTCCCCTAGGAATTTCATGGTTTCAGGTCTTACACTTAAGTCTTTAACCCATGTTAATTTTATTTTTGTATACGGTGTGAGAAAGTAGTCCAGTTTGGTTCTTCTTCATGGACATGTTCAGTTTTTCCAGCACCATTAATGAAGAGATTTTCTTTGCCCCATTGTGTAATATTGCCTCCTTTTTCATAGATTAATTGCTCAAGTAAGTTCTTTAAAGAAAATAAAAGCATATCTTAGAGCTTCAAGTGAAAAGTTCATCATTCGTGGATAGAGACAACTGGAACAGGAGCAGTTCCAACTTAATATCTGTCACAAGGGAGAGATAAAACGATGATAGGCAAAGTTTTTATTTTTATTTTGTGAAATATTATCATGATTTAATATGTATCTGTTGACCATAATGGGCCTAACATCATATTACAGGATATATCATAGTTATGGCAACCCACTCCAGTGTTCTCGCCTGGCCTGGAGAATCCCATGGACAGAGGAGCCTGGTGGGCTGCAGTCCATGGGGTCACAGAGTCAGACACGACTGAAGTGACTTAGCAGCAGCAGCAGCATGATCAAATTTAAAATTTTGTTTATGTTACTTACATTGGTAATGCTGTGCTTATCCTACCATATTGCAAATTCCTTGAGACACATCTAAATTTTTTCTAAGTTTTAATTCCTTATTGTCATATTCTTCTGTGAGCTCTTATCATTTATTATTCAGTTCCCTATACACTATATTTTACAGTTTGTTTTATTATGTAATATGTTACCAAATATAAAGAACCAACTTGAATTTATTTTACATGTGGTAAAAATATTTTAATTACATATATTACTTTAATGCTAAATAATAGAAAAGAAATTGAGCTTTACATTTAAAAAAATTCACCTTACCATATTACTCAAAAATTAGTCATGAACAGAATTTCTCACTTCCCTTTTAAGGGGTAGATAATTTCTAGTTTTCAGATTATTTATGCAGTATTTATATTAATGAGCTAAAATCTATTCAAACATTTTGACATTTCCAAATATTACAATTTTTTAAATCAACTAACTGTAATCAATTCATAACAAAAGCTTTGACCCAGCATATCTGCCATATATACCACATATATATAGTATTACAGTGTTCTATATATTATCATTGTGGCATACACATGCCACATTATGTTATTTATTTATATAATCATATGTTGTCATATGTACCTAATGTGTGCCCATCAACTGGAATGATAACATAATTTATTTAAATAAACTTTGTTTTAAATAATGACGATAGTTATATGTGCCTTTAAGGATCACAGGCATGTAGTGGTGAAGGGGTTTGCACAACTCAGTTAACACTGATGCATGCCCTGCAGGGCCACCCACATTGGATAGGTCATAGTGGAGACTTCTGACAAAACATTATCCACTAGAACAGGGAATGGCAAACCTTCTGAGTGTTCTTCCCATGAGAATCCCATGAACAGTAAAAAAGGCAAAAAATATAAAACTGGAAGATGAGCCCGCCAGGTTGGAAGGAGTCAAATATGTTAGGGGGGAAAGCAGAAGGCAATTACTAATAGCTGCAGAAAAAATGAAGCAGTTGGGCCAAAGTAGAAACGATGCTCAGTTGTAGAGGTGTCTGGTGGTAAAAGTAAAGTCCGACGCTGTAAGGAATAATATTGCATAGGAACCTGTAATGTTAGGTCCATGAATCAAAGTAAATGGGACGTGGTCAAACAGGAGATGGCATGAATGAAAATTGACATCTTAGGAATCGTGAACTAAAATGGACTGTAAGGGGTGGATTTAATTCAGATGGCCATTATATCTAATACTGTGGGCAAGAATACATTAGAAGAAATGGAGTAACCCTCATAGTCAAGAAAAAAAAATGAAATGCAATACTTGGGTGCAAACTCAAAAATGACAGACTAATCTCAGTTCATTTCTGTGGGAGAGGGAGAGGGTGGGATGATTTGGGAGAATGGCATTGAAACATGTATACTATCATATGTGAACTGAATTGCCAGTCCAGGTTTGATGCATGATACAGGGTGCTCGGGGCTGGTGCACTGGGATGACCCAGAGGGATGGGATGTGGAGGGAGGTGGGAGGGGGATTCAGGATGGGGAACACATATACACCAGTGGCGGATTCATGTCAGTGCATGGCAAAACCAATACAATATTGTAAAGTAAAAAATAAATAAATAAATAAATAAATAAGGCATTTCCAAAACAAATGATTCATTATCACAGTAATAAAAAACTATGCCCCAACACTGATGCTGAAGAAGCTGAACTGTTTTATGAAAACCTACAAGACTTTCTAGAACTAACATAAAAATGAAAATGAAGAAAGATGTCCTTTTCATCATAGGGGTTTAGAATGTAAAAGTAGGAAGTCAAGCGATATTTGAGGTAACACGCAAGTTTGTCCTTGGAGTACAAAAGGAAGCAGGGCAAAGGCTAACACAGTTTGGTCAAGAGAACACATTGGTCATAGGAAACACTCTTTTCCAACAACACAAGAGACAACTCTACACATGGACTTTGCCAAATGGTCAATACTGAAATCTGATTGATTATTCTCTTTGCAGCCAAAGATGGAGAAGCTCTATACAGTCAGCTAACACAACACCTTGTGCTGAATGTGACTCAGATCACGAACTCCTTAATGCAAAATTCAGGCTTAAACTGAAGAAAGTGGGGAAAACCACTAGGTCATTCAGGTATGACCTAAGTCAAATATCTTATGATTATATAGTGGAAGTGATGAATAGATTCAATGGATTAAATCTTGTATACAGAGTGTCTTAAGAACTATGGACAGAGGTTCTTAACCTTGTAGAGGATGTAGCCACTAAAACAATCCAAAATGAAAAGCAATGCAAGAAAGCAAATTGGTTGTCTGAGGGGGCTTCACAAATAGCTGAGGAAAGAAGAGAAGCAAAAAGTAAGGGAGAAGTGGATAGATATACCAATATGAAAGCAAAGTTCCAGAGAATAACAAGGAGAGATAAGAAAGCCTTTTTAAAGCGGGCAATACAAAGAAGTAGAGGAATATAATAGAATGAGAAAGACTAGAGAGATTTTTTTCAAGAAAATTGGATATATCAAGGGAACATTTCATGCAAGGATGGGCATGATAAAGGACAGAAACGATAATGGCCTAACAGAAGCAGAGGAGATTATGAATTGGTGGAGAGAATACAGAAAAGAACTATATAAAAAAGTCTTAATGTCATGGATAACCATGATGGTGTGATCACTCACCTAGAGCCAGACATCCTGGAGTGTGAAGTCAAGTGGGCCTTAGGAAGCATTACTGCAAACAAAGCTAGTGAAGGTGATGGAGTTCCAGCTGAGCTATTTCAAATTCTAAAAGATGATGGTGTTAAAGTGATGCACTCAATATATCAGCAAATTTTGAACACTCAACAATGAACACAAGACTGGAAAATTTCAGTTTTCATTCCAGTCCCAAAGAAGGGCAGTGACAAAGAATGTTCAATCTACCATACAATTTCACTCATTTTTCATGCTGGTAAGTTTGTTCAAAATTATTCAAACTAGGCTTCAACAGTACATGAACTGAGAACTTCTAGATGTACAAGCTGAGTTTAGAAAATGCATAGGAACGAGAGATATGTTGCCAACATTTTTTGGATCATAGAGAAGGCAAGGAAATTCCAGAAAAAATATCTACTTCTGCTTCATTGACTATGGTAAAGCCTTTGACTCTGTGCATCACAACAAACTGTGGTAAATTCTTAAAGAAATGGGAATACCAGACCACCTTACCTGTTTCTTGAGAAACTTGTATATGGGTCAAGAAGCAACATTTAGAACCTTACAGTTGACTGGTTCAAAATTGGAAAAGGAGTAAGACAAGCCTGTGTATTGTCACCTGTTTATTTAACTTGGATGCAGAGTACATCACATGAAATACCAGGCTGAATGAATTATTAGCTGGAATAAAGATTGCTAAGAGAAATATCAAGAACCTCAGTTATGCAAATGATACTACTTTGATGGCAGAAAGACTCTTGATGAGAGGGAAAGAATACAGTGAAAAAGCTGGCTTGAAAAATCAACATTCAAAAAACTAACATTTTCACAGATGGTCCCATCATTTCATGGCAAATACAAAGGGAAAGTGGAATCAGTGACTGATTTTATTTTGGGGGGCTTCAAAATCACTGTGAATGGTGACTGCAGTCAAGCAATTGAAGACACTCCTTGGAAAGAAAGCTATGACAAACATAGAGAGTGTATTAAAAAGCAGAGACATCACTTTGCTCACAAAGGTCCATATAGTCAAATCTATGGTTTTCCCAGTAGTCATGTAGGGATGTAGGATTTGGACTGTAAAGAAAGCTGAGTGCCAAAGAACTGATGCCTTTGAATTGTGGTGCTGGAGATGTTTCTTGAGAGTCCTTTGGGCTTCAAGGAGATCCAACCAGTAAATTCTAAAGGAAATCAAACCTGAATATTCATTGGAAGGCTGATGCCGAAGCTGAAGCTCCAATAATTTGACCACGTGATATGAAAAGCCAACTCATTGGAAAAGACCTTCATGCTGAAAAAGATTGAAGGCAAAAGGCCAAGAGTGTGTAGAGGATTAGATGGTTGGATAGCATCATTGACTCAATGGACATAAATTTGAGTGAACTCCCAGAGATAGTGATGGACTGGGAAGCCTGGCATGCTGCAGTCCATGGGGTTGCAAAGAGCTGGACACAACTTAGTAACTGAACAGCATAGTTAAATGAGAATTTAAAAAGAAAGGATGCCCTATTTCCAATTTTTTTTAAAGAAATCTCCACACTGTTCTCCATAGTGGCTGTACCAGTTTGCATTCCCACCAACAGTGTAAGAAGGTTTCCTTTTCTCTACACTCTCTCCAGCATTTATTGTTTGCAAACTTTTTGATCATGGTGGCCATTCTGACCAGCATGAGATGATGCCTTATTGTGCCATATGACCCAGCAATCCCAACCGCTGGGCATACACACTGAGAAAACCAGAATTGAAAGAGGCACATGTACCCCAGTGTTCATTGCAGCACTATTTAAAATAGCTAGGACATGGAAGAAACCTAGATGCCCATAGGCAAATGAATGGATAAAGAAGTTGTAGTACATATACAAAAGAATATTACTTAGCTTTAATAAAGAAAGCATTGGAGTTAGTTCTAATAAGGTGGATGAAACTGGAACCTATTATACAGAGTGAAGTAGTCAGAAAGAGAAACACCAATACAGTATATTGATGCATATATATGGAATTTAGAAAGATGGTAACGATGATCCTATATGCAAGGCAACAAAAGAAACACAGATATAAAGAGCAGACTTTTGGACTCTGTGGGAGAAGGCAAGGGTGGGATGATTTGAGAGATTAGCATTGAAACATGTATATTGCCATATGTAAAATAGATGACCAGTTCAAATTTAATGCATGAAGCAGGGACAACCCAGAGGAATGCAGTGAGGAGGGAGGTGGGAGGGGTGTTCAGGATGGGGGGACACGTACATCGTGGCTGATTCATGTCGATGTATGGCAAAAACATCACAATATTGTAAAGTAATTATCCTCCAATTAAAATAAGTAAATTAATTAAAAAATAAAGAAAGGCAGTATTATTTTTCTTTTCCTACTGAGCAAAATCTTCTTGCATGAACTATTACAAATACATTCTCATCCTTGCAAATTGAGGAGTTCCTAAGTGGTAGCGATTTAGTTCTTTTCAAATAAGGGAACTATCGACAACAAAGACAATATAGTACAAGAATAAATGCCAAGGGAAAGGGAGTAGTCTGTATTTGCTGAGGAAAATAAAGAGTCCAAAGAAACAATATACAGAAAATAAGACTAATCTCAAAAATTAAGGGAAAGGAGCAAAAATAAAGGCATATGTGCATTTGTAGAAATAGCCCACTAAGCACAACTTTATTTTTTAATTTTTGTTTTATATTGGAGTATACTGATTAAAAATGTTGTTAGTTTTGACTGTACAGCAAAATGATTCAGATATATATATATATAAGTTCAGTTCAGTCGCTCAATCATGTCCGACTCTTTGCGACCCCATGAATTGCAGCACGCCAGGCCTCCCTGTCCATCACCAACTCCCGGAGTCCACCCAAACCCATATCCATCGAGTCGGTGATGCCATCCAACCATCTCATCCTCTGTCGTCCCCTTCTCCTCCCACCCCCAATCCTACCCATCATTAGGGTCTTTTCCAATGAGTCAACACTTCGCATGAGGTGGCCAAAGTATCGGAGTTTCAGCTTCAACATCAGACCTTCCAATGAACACCCAGGATTGATCTCTTTTAGGATGGATTGATTGGATCTCCTTGCAGTCCAAGGGACTCTCAAGAGTCTTCTCCAACACCACAGTTCAAAAGCATCAATTCTGTGGTGCTCAGCTTTCTTCACCGTCCAACTCTCACATCCATACATGACCACTGGAAAAACCATAGCCTTGACTAGACGGACTTTTGTTGGCAAAGTAATGTCTCTGCTTTTAAATATGCTATCTAGGTTGGCCATAACCTTCCTTCCAAGGAGTAAGCGTCTTTTAATTTCATGGCTGCAGTCACCATCAGCGTTGATTCTGGAGTCCAAAAAAAATATAGCCTGTCACTGTTTCCACTGTTTCCCCATCTATTTCCCATGAAGTGATGGGACCAGATGCCATGATCTTAGTTTTCTGAACGTTGAGCTTTAAGCCAACTTTTTCTCTCTCCTCTTTCACCTTCATCAAGAGGCTCTTTAGTTCTTCTTCACTTTCTGCCATAAGGGTGGTGTCATCTGCATATCTGAGGTTATTGATATTTCTCCCGGCAATCTTGATTCCAGCTTGTGTTTCTTCCAGCCCAGTGTTTCTCATGATGTACTCTGCATATAAGTTAAATAAGCAAGGTGACAATATACAGTCTTGACGTGCTCCTTTTCCTATTTGGAACCAGTCTGTTGTTCCATGTCCAGTTCTAACTGTTGCTTCCTGACCTGCATACAGGTTTCTCAAGAGACAGGTCAGATGGTCTGGTATTCTGATCTCTTTCAGAATTTTCCACAGTTTATTGTGATCCACACAGTCAAAGGCTATGGCATAGTCAATAAAGCAGAAATAGATGCTTTTCTGGAACTCTCTTGCTTTTTCGATGATCCAGCGGATATTGGCAATTTGATCTCTGGTTCCTCTGCCTTTTCTAAAACCAGCTTGAACATCTGGAAGTTCACAGTTCACGTATTGCTGAAGCCTGGCTTGGAGAATTTTGAGCATTACTTTACTAGCATGTGAGATGAGTGCAATTGTGTGGTAGTTTGAGCATTCTTTGGCATTGCCTTTCTTTGGGATTGGAATGAAAACTGACTTTTTCCAGTCCTGTGGCCACTGCTGAGTTTTCCAGATTTGCTGGCATATCGAGTGCAGCACTTTCACAGCATCACCTTTGAGGATTTGAAATAGCTCTACTGAAATTCCATCACCTCCAGTAGCTTTCTTTGTTCGTAGTGATGCCTTCTAAGGCCCACTTGACTTCACATTCCAGGATGTCTGGCTCTAGGTGAGTGATCACACCATCGTGATTATCTGGGTCGTGAAGATCTTTTTTGTATAGTTCTTCTGTGTATTCTTGCCACCTCTTCTTAATATCTTCTGCTTCTGTTAGGTCCATACCATTTCTGTCCTTTATCGAGTCCATCTTTGCATGAAATGTTCCTTTGGTATCTCTAATTTTCTTGAAGAGATCTCCAGTCTTTCCCAATCTGTTGTTTTCCTCTATTTCTTTGCACTGATTGCTGAGGAAGGCTTTCTTATCTCTCCTTGCTATTCTTTGGAACTCTGCATTCAGATGGGAATATCTTTCCTTTTCTCCTTTGCTTTTTGCTTCTCTTCTCTTCTCAGCTATCTGCAAGGCCTCCTCAGACAGCCATTTTGCTTTTTTTGCATTTCTTTTCCATGGGGATTTTCTTGATCCCTGTCTCCTATTCAATATCACGACCCTCTGTCCATAGTTCATCAGGCACTCTGTCTATCAGGTCTAGTCCCTTAAATCTATTTGTCACTTCCACTGTATACTCATAAGGGATTTGATTTAGGTCATACCTGAATGGTCTAGTGGTTTTCTCCACTTTCTTCAATTTAAATCTGAATTTGGCAATAAGCAGTTCATGATCTGAGCCACAGTCTGCTCCTGGTCTTGTTTTTGCTGACTGTACAGAGCTTCTCCATCTTTGGCTGCAAAGAATATGATCAATCTGATTTCGGTGTTGACCATCTGGTGATGTCCACCTGTATATACACATATATATGTTTGTGTGTGTGTGTTCTTTTTCAAATTATTTTCCTGTTTAGGTTTTTATAAGATATTGATCAGAATTTCCTGTGCTATACAGTAGACACCTGTTGTTTTTCTACTTTAAATTTAACAGTGCATATGTGTTAATCCCAGGATCCCAATCTATCCCTTCCCATGTCTTACCCTGTATAATCATAAATCGCTCCCTAAGTCTGTGAGTCTGTTTTTGTTTTATAAATATTCTCCTCTGTGTTATTCGAGATTTCACATGTAAGTGATATCATAAGATATTTGTCTCTCTGTCTGACTTACTTGACCTAGCATGATAATCTCTAGGTCTACACATGTTCCTCAAATGTCATTATTTCATTCTTTATTTTTTAAATTAATTTATTTTGTATTGAAGGATAATTGCTGTACAGAATTTTGCTGTTTTCTGTCAAACATCAACATGAATCAGCCATAGGTATACATATATCCCCTACCATTGGAAACTCCCTCGCATCTCCCTCCCCATCCCACCTCTCTAGGTTGATATAGAGACCCTGTTTGAGTTTCTGTGGCCATACAGCAAATTCCTGTGGGCTACCTGTTTTACATATGGTAATGTAAGTTTCCATGATATTCTTTCCATACATCTCTCCCTCTCCTCCCCTCTCCCCATGTTCATAAGTCTATTCTCTATGTCTGTTTCTCCATTGCTGCCCTGAAAATAAATTCTTCAGTAACATTTTTCTAGATTGTGTATATATGCTTTAGAATATAATAATTATCTTTCTCTTTCTGAATCACTTCACTCTGTATAAAAGGTTCTAGGTTCATCCACCTCATTAGAACTGACACAAATGTGTTCGTTTCATGGCTGAGTAATATTCCATTATGTGTATGTACCACACTTCTTTATCCATTCATTTGCCAATGGTCATGTAGGTTGCTTCCGTGTTCTGGCTATTGTAAATAGTGCTGCAATGAACAATGGGATACATGTGTCTTTTTCAATTTTGGTTTCCCCAGGGTATATGCCTAGGAGTGGGATTGCTGGGCCATATGGTGGTTTTAATCCAAGTTTTTTAAGGAATCTCCATACAATCTTTCATAGTGGCTGTATCAATTTACATTCCCACAAACAGTGCAAGAACATTCTGTTTTCTCCACACCCTCTCCAGAATTTATTGTTTGTAAACTTTTTGATGAGGGCCATTCTGACTGGTGTGAGGTGACATATCACTGCAGTTTTTTTTTGCATTTCTCTAATAATGGGTGATGTTGAGCATCTTGTCATGTGTTTGTTAGCCATCTGTATGTCTTCTTTGGAGAAATGTCTGTTTACGTCTTTTTCCCACTTTTTGATTGGGTTATTTGTTTTTCTGGTATTAAGTTGTACCATCTGCTTCTATATTTTGGAAATGAATCCTTTGTCAGTTGTTTCATTTGCTATTTTTTTTCTCCCATTCTGAAGGTTGTCTTTTCACCTTGTTTATAGTTTCCTTTTCTGTGCAAAACTTCTAAGTTTAATCAGGTCCCACTTGTTTACTTTGGTTTTTATTTCCATTAGTCTAGGAGATGGGTCATAGAGAGTCTTGCTTTGATTTATGTCACAGAGTGTTCTGCCTATAATTTCCTCTAAAGTTTGATAGTTTCCGGTCTTATATTTAGGTTTTTAATCCATTTTGAGTTTATTTTTGTGTATGCTGTTAGAAAGTGTTCTAATTTCATTCTTTACATGTAGCTGTCCAGTTTTCCCAGCACCATTTATTGAAGAAGCTCTCTTTGCATCACTGTATATCCTTGCTTCCTTTGTCAAAAAAAAAAAAAAGGTACCCATACGTACATGGGCTTCTGGGCTTTCTCTCTTGTTCCATAGATCTATATATGTTTTTCTTCCAGTACCATACTGTCTTGATGACTGTAGCTTTATAGTATTATCTGAAGTCAGGAAGGTTGATTCCTCTAGTTCCATTCTTCTTCCTCAAGACTCCTTTGGCTGTTCAGGGTCTTTTGTATTTCCATATGAATTGTGAAAATTTTTGCTCTAGTTCTGTGAAAAATGCCATTGATAACTTGATAGGGGTCACATTGAATCTGTAGATTGTGTTTGGTAATATAATCATTTTCACAATATTGATTCTTCCTACACAGGAACATGGGATATCTCCCCAACTGTTTATGTAGTCTTTGATTTCTTTCACTGCTGCTGCTGCTGCTGCTGCTGCTAAGTCTCTAGTGTCTTATAATTTTCTATGTACAATTCTTTTGTCTCATTGGGTAGTTCTATTCCTAGATATTTAATTCTTTTTGTTGCAATGGTGAATTTGATTGATTCCTTAATTTATCTTTCTGATTTTTCATTGTTAGTATATAGAAATGCAAGTGATTTCTGTGTATTGATTTTGTATCCTGCAACTTTGCTAAAGTCACTGATTAGCTCCAGTAATTTTACGATACTATCTTTAGGGTTTTCTATGTACAGTATCATGTCATTTGAAAACAGTGAGAACTTTATTTCTTCTTTTCCAATTTGGATTCCTTTAATTTCTTTTTCTTCTCTGATTGTTAAACTATGTTGAGTTCTGGAACTATGCTGAATAATAGTGTTGAAAGTGAACACCTTTGTCTTGTTTCTGAACTTAGGGGGGATGCTTTCATTTTTTCACCATTGAGGATAATGTTTGCTGTAGGCTTACCATATATGACCTTTACTATGTTGAGGTAGGTTCCTTCTATGCCCTTTTTTAAAGGCTTTTAATCATAAATGGGTGCTGAATTTTGTCAAATGTTTTTTTCTGCATATTTTGAGATTATCATACAGTTTTTATCTTTCAATTTGTCAATATGGTATATCATATTGATTGATTTGTGTATATTGAAGAATCCTTGAGTCCCTGAAATAAACCCAACTTAATCATAGTGTATGAGCTTTTGAATGTGTTGCTGAATTCTGTTTGCTGAAATTTTGTTCAGGATTTTTACCTCTGTGTTCATCAGTGATACAGGCCTGTAGTTTTCTTTTTTTTGCATGGTCTTTGTCTCGTTTTAGTATCAGGGTGATGGTAGCCTCTTAAAATGAGTTTGAAAGTATCCATTCCTCTTCAATTTTTTGAAAGAGTTTAGAATGTTAGGCATTAGCTCTTCTCTAAATGTTTCATGCCAATCTATGGGGTGGGGATGGGGGAAACACAATGTTGTGAAGTAATTAGCCTTCAATTAAAATAAATAGATAAATAAAAAAAGAAAAGAATTCTCCTATGAAGCCATCTGGTCCTTGGCTTTTGTTTTGGGGGAGATTTTTGATCACAGCTTCAATTTCAGTGCTTGTAATTGGGTTGCCCATAATTTCTATCTTTCTGGTTCAGTCTTGGAAGATTGAACTTTTCTAAGAATTTATCCATTTCTTCTAGGTTATCTATTTTATTACCATATAGTTGTTCATAATAGTCTCTTATAATCCTTTGTATTTCTTCATTATCTGTTGTAACCTCTCCTTTTTCATTTCTAAATTGTTGATTTGCTTCTTCTCTCTTTTTTTCTTGATGAGTCTGGCTAAAGGTTTGTCAATTTTGTTTATCTTCTCAAAGAACTAGCTTTTAGTTTTATTAATCTTTGCTATTGTTTCTTTCATTTCTTTTTCATTTATTTTTTCTTGGATATTTATGATTTCTTTCCTTCTACTAATTTTGATGTTTTTCTTGTTGCCGTTCTTCTTTTTCCAGTTGTTTTAGGTGTAAAGTTAGGTTGTCTATTTGGTTTTTCTTGTTTCTTGAGGTATGATTGTATTGCTATAAACTTCCCTTTTAGAACTGCTTTTGCTACATCCCATAGGTTTTGAGTTGTGGTGTTTTCTTTGTTATTTGTTTCTACATTTTTTTTTAATTTCCCTTTTGATTTCTTCAGTAACCGACTGGCTATTTAGAAACGTATTGTTTGATCTCCATGTGTTTGTGTTTCTTACACTTTTTTTCTTGTAATTTATATCTAGCATTGTGGTTGGAGAAGATGCCTGATACAATTTCAATTTTCTTAAATTTAGGGAGGTTGGATTTGGGACCCAAGATGTGGTCTATCCTGGAGAATGTTCCATATGCACTTGAGAAGAAGGTGTCTTCTGAATTTGGACAGAGTGTCCTGAAGATATCAATGAGATCCATTTCATCTAATGTACCATTTAAGACTTGTGTTTCCTTATTAATTTTCTGTTGTGATGATCTGTCCCTTGATATGAGTGGGGTGTTAAAGGTTCCTACTATTATTGCGTTACTGTCAATTTTTCATTTTGTGTCTGTTTGTGTTTATCTTATGTATTGAGATGTTCCTATGTTGGGTGCATAGATATTTTCTTTTTTTTTTTTCTTTTTTTTTAAATAAATTTATTTATTTTAGTTGGGGGCTAATTACTTTACAATATTTTCAATTGTTATGTCTTTCTCTTTGATTGATCCCTTGATCATTATGTAGTGTCCTTCCTTATCTCTTGTAATCTTCTTTATTTTAAGGCCTATTTTGTCTGATATGAGGATTCCTATCCCAACTTTATTTTGCTCTCCATTTGCATGGGATATATATTTTCCATTCTCTCACTTTTAGTCTATATGTGTCTTTAGGTCTGAAATGGGTTTCTTGTAGACAGCATATATATGGGTCTTGTTTTGTATCCGTTCAGCCAGTCTGTGTCTTTTGGTTGGAGCATTTAATCCATTTACATTTGAAGCAATTATTGATATATATGTTCCTTTTGCCACTTTCTTACTTGTTGGGATTGATTTGTAGACCTTTTTTCTTCTGTTTTATTTCTTGATTATATAAGTCCGTTTAACATTTGTTGTAAAGCTGGTTTGGTGGTACTGAATTCTCTTAATTTTTCCTTGTCTGAAAAGCTTTTTATTTCTCCATGAATTATGAATGAGATCCTTGCTGGGTACAGTAATCTTGGATGTAGATTTTTCCCTTTCAGTACTTTGAATATATCCTGCCATTCCCTTCTGGCCTGCAGTTTCTGCTGAAAGATCAGCTGTTAAGCATATGAAGTTGCCCTTGTATGTTACTTGTTGCTCCTCCCTTTCTTCTTTTAATATTCTTTCATTGTATTGAGTCTTTGTTAGTTTGATTAATATGTGTATTGGCATGTTTCTCCTTGGGTTTATCCTGTATGGGACTCTTTGTACCTCTTGGACTTGATTGACTATTTCCTATTCCATGTTGGGGAAATTTTCAACTATAGTCTCTTCAAAAATTTTCTCATACCCTTTTTTTTCCCTCTTATTCTTCTTGTGGGATCCCTATAATTCGAATGTCGTGCATTTGATATGGTCCTAGAGGTCTCTGAGAGTGTCCTCAGCTCTTTTCATTCTTTTTACTTTATTTTGCTCTTCAGAAGTTATTTCCACCATTTTATCTTCCAGCTCACTGATGCGTTCTTATGCTTCAGATATTCTGCTATTGATTCCTTCTAGAGTATCATTAATTTCAGTAATTGTGCTGTTTGTCTCTGTATGCTTATTCTTTAATTCTTCTATGTCTCTACTATTTAATTCTTGCATTTTCTCCATTCTGTTTTCAAGGTTTTTGATCATCTTTAGTGTCATTATTCTGAATTCTTTTTCAGGTAGTTTGCCTATTTCCTCTTTATTTATTTTGACTTCTATGTTTCTAGTTTGTTCCTTCATTTGTGCAGTATATCTCTGACTTTTCATTACTTTTTTTTAAGTTATTGTGTCTAAGGTTTCCTTTCCCAGGCTTCAAGGAAAGTTGAATTATTTTCTTGAAGATGATTGAATTCTTTCTTCCTTTTGGTTTCTTCCCTCTTAAGATTGGTCCAGTGGTTTGTGTGAACTTTAGGGTGAGATTTGTGCTGATGTTTTGTTTGTTTGCTTGCTTGTTTTTCCTTTGATGGGTAGGCTGAGTGAGGGGGTAATCCTGTGTGCTGATGAATGGGTTTGTGTTTTGGTTTTGTTTCTTGTTTCGATGAGGCATCCTGAATAGGGTGCTACTGGTGGTTGGGTAATGCAGGGTCTTTTATTCAAGTGGTTCCCTTTATGTGAGCTCTCACTATTTAATACTCCCTAGGGTTAGTTCTCTGGTAGTCTAGAGTCTTGGAGTCAGTGCTCCTACTCCAAAGGCCCAGGGCTTGATCTCTGGTCAGGAATGAAGATTCTACAAGTAGTTTGTTATGGGATTAAGTGAGATTAAAACAAATATCCAAAACGAGAAACCAAAGATGAACTCCAGACAAATGGCAGTTAAAAAATCAGGCAAATAATGATTAAAATAATGGAATATGTATGTATATATATATATATATATGTATACACACACACACACACACACACACACACGCACATATATACATACATACATACATACCCATGAGGAAAGTGAAAACAGTCCAACAAAAATAAAGAATAGTAGATCGACCCAGCAAACAACTGAAATAAAACATTTATCAGTTAAGAACAAAGCTAACTTAAGTACAAACTGGAAAACCAAACTAAAGCAAGGTGCCCAGTGGTGAATAAAGCAATGGAATCAAAATTAACATGTTGAAATGAAAGGAAAGAAAGAGTAGATATGCAAAGATAAATAGAGGTAGATGAAGAAGACATATACATTAAAGATTAACTGCAAGGGGAAAAGATCAGTAGGAAAGGCAAACAAAGAATAAATGTAGAAAAAATGTAATCAATTTAAAAAATTAAAATTATAAAAAAGAGGAAAAAAGAAAGAAGAAAGAAACAAGCATGGGGGGGGGAGGAAAGCTCTATAGAACTGCAAAAGTTCAACATAGAGTCAGAGGTTTACAACAAAAATAGAAAATGTCACTTAATATACAGATATACATATACACCCATAAGCAAAATAAAAGCAGTTTAACAAAAATAAAGTACAATAGATTGACCTAGTGAACAAAGGAAACCAAAAATTATATCTACCAGGACAAAACTAATTAAAGCATAAACTGGAAAACAAAACTAAAGTAAGGTGCCAAGTGGGGAATAAAGCAATGAAAACAAAACAGACAATTATGTTGAGAGGAAAGGAGAGAAAGAAAAGAAAGAAAGAATAGATGTGCAAAGTTAAATAGAGGTAGATAAAGAAGAATTATATATGCTTAAGATTAACTGCAATGGGAAAAGGACAGTAGGAAAAGCAAAGAAGGGAATAAATGTAGAAAAAATAATAATAGGTTTAAAAATTAAAATAAAAAAAAAAGAAAAGTAAAAAAAAAAGGAAAGCTCCACAGAACTGCAAAAGTCCAACGTAGAGGCAGAGGTTTATGACAAAAATTAAAAATGTGACTGAGAAAAAAAAAAAAGCTCAAAAGCTTAATTGGATTTCATAGTGCCAATAAAACTAACAACTACAACGGAGGAGGAAAAAAAGGAAAAAAGAAGGGAAAAAACCCCAAAAGAATCTACAGAGCAAGAAAAAACAGTAAGAATAATACATGTTTTCTTGAGTCACTGCTGTCAGAGTCCTTTCCCTCACTGGTAGTCACAGTCCACCTTACTTCCCTAGGATCCTCTCCAACAAAGCGCTGATCTCTGGACCTACTGTGGGGGCAGCTCAGATTCTAATCTGGTCCTCGTCCTATGTGTTCTTGCCTCCAATGTCCACAGCTATCAGAACTAGTGTGTTTTCTTTTGTGGGAGCTCTCAATGGCCTTTTATATATTCCATCAACATAGAGTCTGCTTAGTTGATCGTGTGGATTTAATCTGCAGCTTCTATAGCTGGTGGGAAGGTTTTGGGTCTTCTTCCTTAGCCACACTGCCCCTGAATTTCAACTGTGGTTTTATTTCCACCTCTACATATGGGTCGTCTATCTGGGGTTTAGCTCCTGAGGCTGTCCTTGATGGTTTGGATTTACCCCTGTGAAGGCCAGGTGTGGAGGTAGTGCAGTTGCTTGGGTCTCAGGGGTTCTGGCAGCACCAGGTACTCAGGGGTGTTGGTGGCTAGGGCAGCAGGAAATATAGTGCTCTAGAAGGGCATGGCCGCCAGTATGGTCAATATGCTCCAGTATTCTTTCCTGGAGAACCCTCTCTCTGACAGAGAAGCCTGGCAGGCCACAGTCTACAGGGTTGCAGAGTGGGACACAAGTGAAGAGACCCTGCATGAATAGATGCGAGAGTTTTGTTTTGTTTTTTTGCCTGTGGGAACTCTGTCTAGTGAGAGTTAAGTGTGGAGGTGACGCAGATGCTTGGCTTGCGAGGACCCTGGTGGTGCCAAGTGTGCAAGGATATGGACTGCCTCTGCTGCAGGAGTTATGGCCCTATCAGAGGCTTTTCTCTAGCCTCTCCTAGCTGGCGATCACAAGGCCTCTGTGGCCACTCTTTCTCTGTACCTCTGCGTGTTCAGGCACTTAGAAGGTTCCCTTGTCTGGGGTCCTTCTCTGTTGTTCGATGTGTCAGATACATAGAGGTGCCCCCACGACTGGGGTCCTACTCTGTAGGTTAGTGCATCAGGCCCTTAACAGGGTACCCTGGGTGTGGTCCTACTCTGTAGTTCAGTGCATCAGGCATTTGATGAGCCAGCCTCTCTATTGTTCAGCTGCCTATGCTGATGTGGGGGGAGATCGAGGCTATGATGATGGCGCCACCCCCTAAGTATGACTCAGCAATATTGCCTTGCTTCCATGGCTGCCTGGCTTTCCTCCACTGGCATTTCTTATCCTAATCTTCACCCTCACATCCCCTCGATCCATCTCTCCACAGTCAACAGCAGCCCCCGTCCTGGGATTTCTTCATAATCCCTAAACTCCAGCACCCAGTCATTGTTCCTTCCAGGAGACCAGCGTTCCTGTCCAGGGTATGTATGGCTGTGACAAGGACTGTCCGATTCTCAGTCCATTTAAGCTGCTGCAGAGCAAGCTGTTTCATTCTCAGCCTTAAATGTTTCTCCTCTGACTCAAACAATTGCCCCTCTGTGGGGATTGCACCGCTGCTTCAGTTCTCCCACCTGCTGAGGGCAGGTCCAGTCCTACTAACTCTCCTGTTTTTCCCCCTAGTTCCTTCATCCTACTGCCTTTTGTGTGGTTCTATATATCCTTTTCAACTGATCAGGTATTCCTGTATGCTCATAGCTGGTGTTCTGGATGCACTTCTGTGTCTGAAGTGGTATTCCTGATGTATCCTTGGAGAGAGATGTACTCCACGTCCTCTGCTGTATGTACTCCTCTGCCATCTTGTTCCACTTCTATTTCATTCTTTTTAGTAGTTGGGTAATATTCCATTGTATATGTCTACCACTTTTCTTTACCCATTCATCTGTCAGTGGATGCTAAATTTGCTTTCATGTCCGCGCTTTTGTAAAGAGCACTACAGTGAACACTGTGGTGCATGTATCCTTTTGAATCATATTTTCTTCATATATAAGAATATATATATATATGTATGTATGTATATATATATATATATATATCCCCAGGAGTGGGATTGTTAGATCATATGGTAGCTTTATTTTTAGTTTCATAAGGAATCATCATACTGTTTTCCACTGTGACTGCACTAATTTACATTCTCATCAACAGTGTAAGAGGGTTTCTTTTTCTCCACGCCCTCTCAAGTACTCATTGGTTCTTGATATTTGATGATGGGCTTTCTGAATGCTGTGAAGTGATATCTCATTGAAGTTTTGACTCACATTTCTCTAGTAATTAGTAATGTTGATTTTTTTTTTTTCCTGTGCCTCTTGATCATCTATAGGTCTTCTTTGGAAAAGTATCCATGTATGTCTTCTGCCCATTTTCTGACTATTTTTTTGTTTTGTTTTGTTTTTATGATATTCAGCCACAATAAGTTTAGTTCGGTCACTCAGTCATGTCCGACTGTTTGCCACTCCATGGACTGCAGCACTCCAAGCATTACTGTCCATCACCAACTCCTGGAACCTGCTCAAACTCATGTACATCGAGTTGGTGACTCCATCCAACAATCTCATCCTCCGTTGTCCCCTTCTCCTCCCACCTTCAATCTTTCCCAGCATCAGGGTCTTTTCCAATGAGTCAATTTTTTGCATCAGATGACCAAAGTATTGGATTTTCAGCTTCAGCATCAGTCCTTGCATTGAATGTTCAGGACTGATTTCCTTCAGGACTGACTGGTTGGATCCCCTTGCAGGCCAAGGGACTCTCAAGAGTCTTCTCCAACACCACAGTTCAAAAGCATCAGTTCTTCAGTTCTCGGTATTTATGGTCCAACTCTCACATCCGCGTAAGACTACTGGAAAAACTATAGCTTTGACTAGACGGACCTTTGTCTGCAGAGTAATGTCTCTGCTTTTTAATATGCTGTCTATGTTGGTCATAGCTTTTCTTCCAAGAGCAGGTGTCTTTTAATTTCATGGCTGCAGTCACCATCTGCACTGATTTTGGAGCCCAGAAAATAAAGTCTATCACTGCCTCCATTGTTCCCCCATGAGGCCAGATGCCATGATCTTAGTTTTCTGAAGACTGAGTTTTAAGCTAGCTTTTTCACTCTCCTTTTTCACTTTTTATCAAGAGGCTCTTTGGTTCTTCTTCACTTTCTGCCATAACGGTGGTATCATCTGCATATCTGAAATTATTGATATTTCTCCCGGCAATCTTGATTCCATCTTGTGCTTTATCCAGCCTGGCATTTTGCATGATGTACTCTGCATGTAAGTTAAATAATCAGGCTGACAATATACAGCCTTGCTGTACTCCTTTCCCCATTTGTAACCAGTCTGTTGTTCCATGTCCAGTTCTAACTGTTGCTTCTTGACTTGCATACAGGTTCAATTCCTGGGTTAGAAAGATCCTCTGGAGAAGAGCATGGCAAACCACTCCAGTATTCTCGCTTGAGAAATTCCATGGACAGAAGAGCCTGGTGGGCTACAGTCCATGGTGTCACAGAGTCAGAACTACTGAGAGACTAAGCACAGCACATATGGATACATATATATGAATATACATGATGTATATTACACACTGAAAGATAGTCTGAAAATGGATATAAAACAACTACTTCCAACATTTATAAAGTTTGACAATAAAATGTACACTAGGAAAACATTGATATTAACCAAGGAAAACTGGTATGCAATACTAATAAAAATTTAAGTGCATTATTATTAAGTATTAAGTATCCTTACTGAAAACAAACTGATACCATGGACTACTCACTGTAAACACATAGGAGCTCAGATTGAGTCTTTATCTAACAATTGAAATTCAATATTAAAATACAAGAAAATTATATTTGATGAATCTGGAATCAGAGAGAAATGTTAATTTCCTTCTCTCAGAAATTGACATACATTTTTAATAACAAATAATACTTTGACTTTATAAAAATATATAGTCTTATGTTCATCAATTAGAGGAGACATCTGTCTACAGCTCCATCTGTCTATCTATCTGGGAGATTCCATTCCCTTCAAACACAAATTGAGGTTTTATCAGAATTGACAAACCCAATTAAATAAATAAATAATATCTTAAAGAGATAATGAATGTATCAAGATTGATTCAAGAAGAAAAGTGAAATCAGAATAAGCTTATAGTCATTAATAAATTAAATACATTAATATTTACCACCATTTCACTCTCTGCACATATAGGCATCTGCTGCTGCTGCTGCTAAGTCGCTTCAGTCGTGTCCGACTCTTAGCGACCCCATGGACTGCAGCCTACCAGGCTCCTCCATCCATGGGATTTTCCAGGCAAGAGTACTGGAGTGGGGTGCCATTGCCTTCTCCGATATAGGCATCAGATACAGACTATTTTACAGAACATTTTTACCCAAACTTCAAGAATCTGATAATCTTCACTGAACACAATTATCTTGAAGAATAAAAATGAAGAAATAATACTTTATAGAAGCTATTTTATACAGACCAATTTATATAATTTCTACTATGATACTTTGTTCGTTTTTTAAACACTAAGACTTATCTAGATAGTGTAATCTGACATAAAAAATGGATATGAAAAATAGAAGAAAATATTATTGACAAATTTCTGTTACACATGAGATTAAAATACCCTACACAAAATTTTATCTAACTAAATCACAAAAATTTAAAAGTTATTCTAGGAATACAATCATATGTTATTTCTATGATAGTTCTTAGGATCTTGACCATAATCTACTATATGAATAAGAACGAAATACAATTAGATGTATTAGTTGTATAATAGCTCTCATTTTTATTTATCAACTGCTAAATCCTATCAACTGCTTCTTGAAGAGTTGCTATTTGGAAGAGCTTATCAGTAGAGATTTGTTTTAAAGATTACAATTTACTAGGCAATAGCTTTTATGAGCATTTTTATACATATGTTTTCTGATTTACCCTCAAAACCATCTCTACAGTAAGTAAGACAAAGACAATGAGTACTGGGAAAGTTAATTGAAAATGAGAACAATGGTTTTAATGGATTACACCATGTCAATAATCTAGTAAAATGACCTTGTTGTGCTTGATTCAGCTTGCAGATTTACATTTCCTCTTTAACACACTCACCCATTCACATCTTGGGTGGTTTTAGAATATGCAGTGTCACTGCCTGTTACAGTTCATGAATATACATTAAGACATATTTACTACAGTACTGTTCTAGAAGCAGAGTTTTAATAATAATGTCATTATACCTTCCAATTTATCAATATGCTAATTTTTCTATAAAAGAAAGCAAAAAAGCCTAACTTTATATTTAAAAATAAATGTGCAAAGCAAATCTGTTGAAATACATAAATGTAGCTGGATAACTAGTGGAATATTTTGCATAGTAATGATACCTCCTGAGACCAGGGTTCATATTATAAATTCATCTTATAAATTTTAGGTATCATGCTGCATTAAGTGACTGCAAGAAGAAGACTAGGTTATGAGTTTTAAGCAGATGTACATTAATCTCTGCTCTGCATACTTCAATGTTACGTTTCTGAATAATAAGTCATCTGATATTGTGTCACCAAAAAAATTCCTTATGCTAAATTTTTACTCTTTAACCTTTCTCTAATGAGAAAGGAAACTTAAGCAGTATAACAACTTAAAGTTATTATACATGAATAGCATGTTAAAGAGATGAAATATTTGAAGATATATGTGAAATCATGGATATATTCACATTGTGGCATATTACAAATATAGTAATATAAAAAGTTACTTTCTGACTATATTTGCTCACTTTACAATACCTGTTTCTGATTTTGGATCTATGTAATAGAGATGTTCTTATCACACTTGTCACAAGTGCTTATTAAGTCATCAATCATACAATAAGCAAAAAATTGTTCTCTTGAATTTCGGGATATATTAGAAATTATCAGGACTCAATTTCTGCACTCTAGTCACAGGCAATCATTTAGTTTCTCTCTCTTCTTTCTTCTTTTCCTTTTAATTTCCTCTTGTATTAGAAACTGTTTGTGCTCAGCACAATCCATGTGATCCTGTTATTGCTATTTTTTTTCACATTCCCCATGTATCCTTGCTCTAGGATTGGGTCGCTGTCTAATTCTTGTAATGAAAGTGAATACAAAGTGATAGAGTGATAGCTTTCATTGAAAGTAAGTGTATCTGATAAGCTTTTCCCATATTTTCTTCCTCCATCTGCTGGCTAAATTTTCTTGAAGTTAGAAGGTGGTGAGATGTCTCAAATAAGAGGAGAATAATAGAATGGGCTCATTAATCCAAAGTTAATGTTCTAAGCCAATTTTATAAAAGCTCTGTGTAAGATTTTACTGAGGGCTGCTTAAGTTTGCTATGAACCGTTCCCCCCATCGTATGGCTTTCCTTCCTTGGATATACTTCCGTTAGTAATTCTGCCGATATTAAGAACAAAGTCTCTGTAAAAGACAGAGAAGGATTTTAATTTTCTAAATTCTTGATCATCAAATTATCAACAAAACTGCATCCTAGGTTCTACAATCTTAGCGTAAGGCATGTAGGGTGAATGAGTGTATGCACAAGCCCAAACATCTGGGGAAAAAGCAGAAGAAGGAAAAATTGAGATCCTTATACATATTTAATATTTGGATTTAGCTAATATGGAACTGTTAGGCTTTTTAAAAAGTATATCTAATTGCTTGGTTGAATTTAAAGGGAGAGTAAGACCCTGCATTAAATGCAGATAGACTACAATTGGGGTACAGAGTTTAAGTAAAGCTCATAAATTTAAGGCAATATTTTATAAATACATATATAAAACTTCAAAAACTTCATTAAAAAAAAAAAGACAATCCTAAAGGAAATCAACCCTGAATATGCATTAAAAGGTAAAGCTGAAGCTCTAATACTTTGGCCACTTGATGCAAAGAGCCGACTGATTGGAAAATACACTGATGTTGGGAATATTGAAGGTCAAAGGAGATTCTGGTCAAAGGAGATTCTGGGCAAAGGAGTGAAGGACAAGGAAGCCTGGCATGCTGCAATCCAATGTGGTCACAAAGAGTCGAGCACAGTTTAGCAACTGAACAACAGAAACATAAAACTTCATCTTTCATCTTTTGAGACTACAGGAGAAATCCAAAAATATTTCTTAAGGTTAAAACAGATGCCCAATGATATCATTCATACATGCAATGTTAAAATATATATATATATATGTATATATAAACACAAAAAATCAAACCAAACAAAAAAGAACACATAGAGAACAGAGTATTTATTACTAGAGGGGAAGGAAAGGTATGGAGGGAGAAATGGATAAAGGAGGTCAACTGTATAGTGATGGATGGAAATTCAATTTTTGGTGGTAAGCATGTTGTAATGTATACAGAAATAGAAATATAATGTTGTACACATGTTGTATATAATGTCAGAAACCAACATTACTTCAATAAAAAAAAACGAAACAAAACACTGATTTCCTGCAACATGAGTGTCAATTCAAATAATCACTGGATATCTTCCAATACAATGCAATTATCAAAATTATAAGTAATGAGAAAATAATATAGTTGATTTTAATAATATCCTAGATACTAAATGACAGTATAATCTGCATAAACCAATAACTGAGAGCAACAGTCTTTATTTGTACATACCATCAAAAAATACTTCAGGGAAGAGATAATGTAATAACTAAGGCAATTATTAATAACTATGGTTTAATGATGACACAACAAACAGCAAACTGGGGAAAATTCTGAAAGAGATGGGAATACCAGACCACCTTACCTGCATCCTGAGAAATCTGTATGCAGGTCAAGAAGCAACAGTTAGAACTGGACATGGAACAACAGACTGGTTCCAAATTGGGAAAGGAGTACATCAAGGGTGTGTATTGTCACCCTGCTTATTTAACTTATATGCAGAGTACATCATGTGAAATGCCAAGCTAGATGAAGCATAAGCTGGAATCAAGACTGCCCAGAGAAATATCAATAAACTCAGATATGCAGATGACACCACTCTTATGGCAGAAAGCAAAGAAGAACTCAAGAACATCGTGATGAAAGTAAACAAGAGTGAAAAAGAAGGCTTAAAACTCAGCATTCAAGAAACAGAGATCATGGCATCTGGTCCCATCACTTCATGGCAAATAGAAGGGGACACAATGGAAACAGTGTCAGACATTATTTTCTTGGGCTCCAAAATCACTGCAGATGATGACATGACCACAGTCATGAAATTAAAACACGCTTGCTCCTTGGAAGAAAAGCTATGACCAACCTAGACTGCATATTAAAAAGCAGAAACATTACTTTGCAGACAAAGGTTTGTCAAGTCAAAGCTATGGTTTTTCCAGTAGCCATGGATGGATGTGAGAGTTGGACCATAAAGAAAGCTGAGCGTGAAAGAATTGATGTATTATACAGAGTGAAGTAAGCTAGAAAGAAAAACACCAATACAGTATACTAACACATATATATGGAATTTAGTAAATCGGTAAAGATAAGCCTGTATGCAAGACAGCAAAAGAGACACAGATATAGAACAGTATTATGGACTCTATGGGAGAGGGCAAGGGCGGGATGATATGGGAGAATGCCACTGAAGCATGTAAATTATCATATGTGAAACGAACCGCCAGTCCAGGTTCGATGCATGATACAGGGTTCTTGGGGCTGGTGCATCGGGATGACCCGGAAGGATGGGATGGGGAGGGAGGTGGGAGAGGGGTTCTGGAAGGGGAACACATGTACACCCATGGCGGATTCCTGTCAATGTATAGCAAAACCAATACAATATTGTAAAGTTAAAAAATAAGTAAACTAATTTAAAAAAAGATAAATAAAACTGTGCTATTGGAAAGACTCTTGAGAGTACCTTGGACTGCAAGGAGATCCAACCAGTTAACTCTAAAGAAAATCAGTGCTGAATATTCACTGGAAGGACTGATGCTAAAGCTCCAATACTTTGGCCACCAAAGATGGGAAGAACCGGCTCATGGAAAAAGACCCTGATGCTGGGAAAGATTGACGGCATTAGGAGAAGGGAACGACAGATTGTTGGATGGCATCACCGACTCCATGGACATGAGCAAGCTCTGGGAGTTGGTGATGGACAGGGAAACCTGCTGTGTTGCAGTCCATGGGATCTCAAAGAGTTGGACACGACTGAGTGACTGAACTGACCAGAGCGATAACATTTGCCATAGGCTTGGAATGGAATTGAACTATGACATATAGATGTAAAGATCAGAAACTGAATCAACAAATTCTAGAGGGTTCTGAGAAATAAAGTTTTATCATGATGGGCTAATTTATCTAATATGTTATTAAAATGTAGAGCTTTCCATACAGGAAAAAATAAAATCTTGAGAGAATAAATTAAGGAAAAGTCTTTTCAATGTAGACCATTGTTTTTGCTCCTTAAACTAGCAAAACACTATTAATCAACTCTACTCCAGTAAAAAATAAAAAGTGAAATTATATTTATTGAAGTTTATCTTGATACTGTATCTCATTTGAAAGTTACCAAAATTCTATCGAAAAAAATCATTTAATTTGCTATTTTCATGACTGAAATTGTATTCAGGGAAGTTAAGGCTTTGTCAAAGATACCTTAAAACATGTGACTGAATTAAAACCGAATTCTACAAATCCAGTGCACTTTCCATGACATCATGCTACCATTAAGGATAGAAGGGAACTTCACACCAATGTTCCTTAAAAAAAAAAAAAAAAAGAAAAAGAAAACTTCAAATTACCAGAGGACTGAGGAAGTCCAGATATTTTATTATGTAATTAATTCTTATTCTATAATGAAGTGTTTAGGAACTGAATCATAAGTAATTAGATTGTATTTTACGGCTGTAATTTTTTAATCCTTTTCTTTATAAAAACTCTCCAAGCAAACATCAGTCTCTATGATAAGAGACATCAAGGGGAAGGATTTTTTTTTCCCCTACACTTACGTCAGAATTTTAAGATGCATATATGATGCTAAGGGTTGGAAGTGCCAGAGACAATTACAAAAAGCAGTTACATTCAGAAACAAAGTTAGAGACACATGAGCAATCTTACTCCATCTGGAAGTTTCCTTATGGAATTCTCCCCAAAGTGTTTTGTTTTTTTTTCAAAGGCACTATTTTAAAGATAAAGCCTTCTTCACCTAGACTGTTCCAATTCTAGACTTTCTGTTCCAATTCTTCACCTCTCTACTCCCTCTCATAATTTTCTTGTTAATAAAGGGAGTCCTTGTAAAATTATGATAGTTTTTTTTTCTAATTTCATCAAATTAGCATGGGCAAAGAAGGTATATAGGACATAAGGAAGGGATAAAATTTAGTATCTAAAATTTAATTATTTGGAAATTTAAACAAACAGTTCCACAGCATTCAAATTATATTGTACTTCTAATACAAATTCTACTACTATAAAGTGTATTTTAGCAGTCATATTTAAGCATTTTGAGTAAAAAATAGGAGTTATGCCAATTAATTAAACATGAGCTTTTGCTTAAATGATTTTTTTAAATGGTACTTAGCATTATTTTTATAAAGAGCTACATTCAAATAACTAAAATGAACAAGAGATGGGTCTTCAGTGCACTTAAGAATTAATGACATCACACAAATAAATAATAAATGGTGAGGAAAAACTATAGAAAGCTCATCTATGTAATGATACACATGATAGCACTAGATGATATCTGAAGATCATCATTTTAGTGTTTTTCTCTTGATTTCCCTACCTATTAATCATTCACATTTATACCACTATGTGTGTGCATGTGTATTAAGTTGCTTCAGTTGTATCTGACTCTTTGCAACCCTACGGGCTATTACCTGCCCCAGGCTCCTCTGTCTATGGGATTTTCTAGGCAAGAATACTGGAGTGTGTTGCCATTTCCTCCTCCAGGTCACAGAGTGATAGACAGAAATAAAAATTTAAAAAATTGTATGTAGAAAGCACAAAAATCACACAGGAAAGTGCTAGATGTAACTTGTATGTGTCATGAGTTCAAAATTTGACATTCATTTTTACTAGAAAGTGATTTCATAAAGTTTCATTAAATTTTAATTTTATTTTTTTGGTTTATTTGTTTTAATAAGTTTCTCCTAGCAACATCATGATATAATAGAAAAGAATATGAACTTTGGAATCACAAAGCGGTTTTGGAAACTGACCTTACTTCTAACAAATTGTGTGACTTTGGACAAATATCTCATGTTCCTAGGGTTTTAATGCTTTAATCATCAAACTGGGATAATAAGCCCTCTTTATCAGGTTGAGAATTAAAATATAATGTGCTGTTCTGTCAAAAGTTTTCGCTTTTGTCTCCAGTTCAAAGGATTTGTTAACAAAGTAAGCCACTCATTCTATACAAATAAATAATACCAATAAAACTCCCAGGGAATCTGATTTTGTTGGCCAGCAGAATTTGATTACAGAACTTCCACAGGACTAGGGAAACAGACTCTTGGAGGACACAAACAAAAACTTGTGTGCACTTGGACCCAGGAGAAAGGAGCAGTGACCATACAAGAGACTGAACCAAGTTGCCTGTGAGTATCTAGGAGTTTCCAGCAGAGGTATGGGCCAACAGTGGCCTGCCACAGGATCAGGGGCACTAACTAGACAGTCATGGCATAAGTCCTTTTGAAAGAGGTCACCATTTCTGCCACTTTGACATCAGGCCAAATGACACGGAGGGAACACAGCCTCACCCTTCAACAGAAAAGTGGAAATAAAAATTTGCTGAGCATGTATCTGCCATCAGAGAAACATCCAGATCCCACCACATCCAGTCTTTCCAATCAGGAAGCTTCCATAAGCCTCTTATCCTTACTGGTCAGAGGGCAGTTAGAATGAAAGCCACAATCATAGAAAACTAACCAAACTGATCATGTGGATCACAGCCTTGTCTAACTCAATGAAACTATGAGCCATGATGTGTTCAGTTCAGCTGAGTCACTCAGTCGTGTCTGACTCTTTGTGACTCCCTGGACTGCAGCACACCAGGCTTCCCTGTCCATCACCAACTCCTGGAGCTTGCTCAAACTCATGCCCATCGAGTTAGTGATGCCATCCAAACATTCATCCTCCGTTGCCCCCTTCTCCTCCTGCCTTCAAACTTTCCCAGCATCAGGGTTTTTTTTACAAAGAGTCAGTTCTTCTCATCAGGTGGCCAAAGTATTGGAGCTTCACCCAAAAAGGACAGGTCATGGTGTAGAGTTCTGAAAAAACATGGTCCACTGGAGAGGGAATGGCAAACCACTTCAGGATTCTTCAAGAAAATTAGAGATACAAAGGGAACATTTCATGCAGAGATGGGCAAATTAAAGGACAGAAACTATATGGACCTAACAAAAACAGAAGATATTAGGAAGAGGTGGCAAGAATACACAGAAGAACTATACAAAAAAGATCTTAATGACCCAGATAACCACAATGGTGTGATCTTTCACTTACAGCCAGACATTCTGGAAGGTGAAGTCAGAGGGGCCTTAGGAAGCATCACTACAAACAAAACTAGTGGAGGTGATGGATGTCAAGCTGAGTTATTCCAAATCCTAAAAGAAGATGCTCTTTAAATACTGCACTCAATCATTTCAGTTCAGTCGCTCAATCATGTCCAACTTTTTGCAAGCACATGGACTGCAGCACACCAGGCTTTCCTTTTCATCACCAACTTTTGGAGCCTTCAAACTCATGCCCATTGAGTGATGCCATCCAACAATTTCATCCTCTGTTGTCCCCTTCTCTTCCCGCCTTTAATCTTTCCCAGCATCAGGGTCTTTTCCAATGAGTTATTTCTTTGCATCAATGGCCAAAGTATTGGAATTTCAGCTTCATCGTCAGTCCTTCCAATGAATATTCAGGACTGATTCCCTTTACGACTGACAAGTTGTATCTCCTTGCAGTCCAAGGGGCTCTCAAGAGTCTTCCCCAGCATCACAGTTTAAAAACATCAATTCTTTGGTGCTCAACTTTCTTTATAGTCCAACCCTAACATCCATACATGACTACTAGAAAAACAATAGCTTTGACTATACAGACCTTTGTTGGCAAAGTAATGTCTTTGCTTTTTATCATGATGTCTATGTTGGTCATATCTCTTCAAGGCTTTTCATCCAAGGAGCCTTTTAATTTCATGGCTGCAGTCACAATCTGCAGTGATTTTGGAGTCCAAAAAATTAAACTGTCTCACAGTTTCCATCATTTCCCCATCTCTTTGCCATGAAGTGATGGGACTGGATGCTATGATCTTAGTTTTCTGAATGTTGAGGTTTAAGCCAACTTTTTCACTCTCCTCTTTCACTTTCATCAAGAGACTCTTTATTTCTTCAGTTTCTACCAGAAGGGTGGTGTCATTTCCATATCTGAGGTTATTGATATTTCTCCCGGCAATCTTGATTTCAGCTTATGCTTCATCCAACACGTCATTTCACATGATGTACCCTGCATATAAGTTAAATAAACAAGGTGACCGTATAGAGACTTGACGTACTCCTTTCCCAATTTGGAACCAGTTGGTTGTTCCATGTTCAGTTCTAACTGTTGCTTCTTGACCTGCATGCAGATTTTTCAGGAGGCAGGTCAAGTGGTCTGGTATTCCCATCTCTTGCAGAATTTTCCACAGTCTATTGTGATCCTCACAGTCAAAGGCTTTGATATAGTCAATAAAGCACAAGCAGATGTTTTTCTGGAACTCTCTTGCTTTTTCCATGACCCAGTGGATGTTGGCCATATGATCTCTGGTCCCTCTGACTTTTCTAAATCCAGCTCGAAAATCTGGAAGTTCACAGTTCACGTACTGTTAAAGCCAAGCTATGAGAATTTTGAGCATTATTTTGCTAGCATGTGAGATGAGAGCAACTGTGTGATAGTTTGAACATTGTTTGGCATTGCCTTTCTTTGGGATTGGAATAAAAACTGTTCTTTTCCAGTCCTGTGGCCACTGTTGAGTTTTTGAAATTCGCTGACATATTGAGTGCAGTACTTTAAAAGCATGAGATTTTAGGACTTGAAATAGTTCAGCTGGAATTCCATCACCTCCACTAGATTTGTTCATAGTGATGCTTCCTTAGACTCACTTGACTTCACATTCCACAATGTCTGGCTCTAGGTGCGTGAACACATCACCATGCTTATCTGGGTCATGAAGATCTTTTTTATTTAGTTCTTCTGGTTATCCTTGTCACCTCTTCTTAATATCTTCTGCTTCTGTTAGGTCCATACCATTTCTGCCCTTTATTGGGCCCCTCTCTGCATGAAATATTCCCTTTGTATCTCTAATTTTCTGGAAGAGATCTCTAGTCTTTCCCATTCTGTTGTTTTCCTCTATTTCTTTGCATTGATCACTGGGGAAGTCTTCCTTTTCTCTCCTTGCTATACTTTGGAACTTTACATTCAAATGGATGTATCTTTCCTTTTCTCCTTTGCCTTTAGCTTCTCTTCTTTCTCAGATATTTATACAACCTCTTCAGACAACCATTTTTCCTTTTTGCATTTGTTTTTATTGGGGATGGTCTTGATCACTTCCTCCTGTACAATGTCACAAACTTCTGTCCATAGTTCTTCAGTCACCCTGTCTATCAGATCTAATCCCTTGAATCTATTTGTCATTTCCACTGTATAATCATAAGGGATTTTATTTGGTCATACCTGAATGGTCTGGTGGTTTTCCCTACTTTCTTCAATTTAAGTCTGAATTTTGTGATAAGGAGTTCATGATCTGAACCACAGTCAGCTCCCAGTTTTGTTTTGCTGACTGTATAGAGCTTGTCCATCTTTGGCTCCAAAAAATATAATCAATCTGACTTTGGTTTTGGCCATCTGGTGGTGTCTGGTGGTGTGTGTAGGCTTATCTTCTGTTGTTGGAAGAAGGTGTTTGCTATGACCAGTGCATTCTCTTGGCAAAACTCTGTTGGCCTTTGCCTTGCTTCATTTTGTACTCCATTGCCAAATTTGCCTTTACTCCAGGTATCTCTTGACTTCCTACTTTTGCATTCTAGTTCCCTATGATGAAATGGACATTTTTTGTGTGTGTGTTAGCTCTAGAAAGTCTTGTAGGTCTTCATAGAACCATTCAACTTCAGCCTCTTCAGCATTACAGGTTGGGGCATAGACTTGGAGTACTGTGATATTGAATAGTTTGCTTTGGAAACAAACAAAAACCATTTTATTGTTTTTGAAATTGCATCCAAGTACTGCATCTCAGACTCTTTTGTTGACTATGAGGGCTACTCCATTTCTTCTATGTGATTTTGGCTCACAGTAGTAGATATAATGGTCATCTGAGTTAAATTCACACCTTCCAGTCCATTTTAGTTCACTAATTCCTAAAATGTTGATGTTCATACCTGCCATCTCCTGTTTGACCACTTCCAATTTATCTTGATTCATGGACCTACCATTCCTGGTTCCTGTGCAATATTGTTCTTTATAGCATTGGAATTACTTTCATCACCAGTGTTATCCGCAACTGGGAGTTGTTTTTACTTTATTGCTGCACTCAGTTTGCCAGTAAATTTGGAAAACTTAGCAGCGGCCACAGAACTGGAAAAGGTCGTTTTCATTCCAATTCCAAGAAAGGCAAAGACAAAGAATGTTCAAACTACCACGCAATTGCACTCATCTCAGACGAAAGCGAAGTAATTTTCAAAATTCTCCAAGTTAAGCTTCAACAGTATGTGAACTGAGAACTTTCAGATGTCCAAGTTGAATTTAGAAAAGACAGAAGAAACAGAGACACATTACTAACATCCATTGAATCACAGAAAAAGCAAGATAATTCCAGAAAAATGTCTGCTTCTGATTCTTTGGCTATTTAAAGCCTTTGATTGTGTGGATCACAAGGAACTGTGGAAAATTCTTCAAGAGATGGGAATACCAGACCACTTGACCTACCTCCTGAGAAACCTTTATTCAGGTCAGGAAGCAAAAATTTAACCTGACATGGAACAATGGACTGTTTCCAAATTTGGTAAGGAGTATGTCAAGGCTGTGTATTGTCACCCTGCTTATTTAACTTCTATGCAGAGTACATCATGTGAAATGGCAGACTGGATGAAGCACAAGCTGGAATCAAGATTGCCGGGAGAAATACCAATAACCTCAGATACGTAGATGGCACCACTCTTATGACAGAAAGGGAAGAGGAACTAAAGCGCCTTTTGATGAAAGTGAAAAAGAAGGGTGAAAAAGTAGGCTTAAAACTCAACATTCAAAAAACAAAATTCATAGCATTTGATCTCATCACTCATGACAAATAGATGGGGAAACAATGGCAGCTGTGATAGATTTTATTTTTGGGGGGGTTCCATAATCATTGCAGATGGTGAGAGCAGCCATGAAATTAAAAGACACTTGCTTTCTCCATGGAAGAAAAGCTACGACCAACCTAAAAAGCAGAGACATTACTTTCCCTAGAAAGGTCCATATAGTCAATCTATTGTTTTTCCAGTAGTCAAGTATGGATGTGAGAACCGGACCATAAAGAAAGCTGAGCACCGAAGAATTGATGTTTTTGAACTGTGGTGTCGGAGAAGATCCTTGAGAGTCCCTTGGACTGCAAGGAGATCCAACCCGTCAATCCTAAAGGAAGTTAGTCCTCAACATTCATTGGAAGGACTGATGCTGAAGCTGAACCCCAATACTTTGGCCACCTGATGTGATGATGAGTTGACTAACTGAAAAAGATCCTGATACTGGGAAAGCTTGAAGGCATTAGTAGAATGGAACAAGCGAGGTTGAGATGTTTGTATGGTATCAGTGACTCAATGGACATGAGTTTAAACAAGCTCTGAGAATGAGTGATGGACAAGGAACCTTGTGTTCTGCAGTACATGGGGTCACAAAGTGTTGGACATGACTGAGTGACTAAACTGAACTGAACTTAATTATCTAGCTTACTTTCAATACACTAACATTAGAGATATAGAAGCAGTAGGATACTTTGCCAAATTGGGTTTTGACCAACATCCAGACTTAAACAGTGCTTGGAAGTCCCAGTCACAGGCCATCTGGAGTCCCAGTTGGGAGCAAGTCCCAGGCAGCAGGTCATCTCTGTGGGTGAACTTCAAAGTTTTGGGTTTTTTTGGGGGGGTGGAATTCCTGCTTATAATTCCAGAATGCAAACTGATATTATCATCAATCTGTGAGCAAATTGCAGCTCTGGTTTCAGGTTAATGCTGTTTGTTTTGTCATGTAAAACTTGGAATGTTGTTAAGCCTGGGGCGTGATTGGCCATGCCCCTCCAAGTGGCTCAGTGATCTTAAGATTGCGCCTATCCTATCTATGGTGCTTCCAGTCTTATACTCAGAGCAGGTAGTCACTCACTGTCAGAACAGTGTCCAAGAAAGTTAGAAACAAGGTCATAGGATTGCTCTGTCAGAGAGTTCCAGAAAAAAAATCTATTTCTGCTTTATTGACTATGCCAAAGTCTTTGACTGCATTGATCACAATAAACTGTGGAAAATTCTGAAAGAGATGGGAATACCAGACCACTTGACCTGCCTCTTGAGAAATCTGTATGCAAGTCAGGAAGCAACAGGTAGAACTGGACATGGAACAACAGACTGGTTCCAAATAGGAAAAGAAGTATGTCAAAGCTGTATATTGTCACCATGCTTATTTAACTTATATGCAGAGTACATCATGAGAAATGCTGGGCTGGAAGAAGCACAAGCTGGAATCAAGATTGCCGGGAGAAATATCAATAACCTCAGTTATGCGGATGACACCACCCTTATGGCAGAAAGTGAAGAACTAATAAGCCTCTTGATGAAAGTGAAAGAGGAGAGTGAAAAAGCTGGCTTAAATCTCAACATTCAGAAAACTAAGATCATGGCATCTGGTCCCATCACTTCATGGCAAATTGATGGGGAAACAGTGGAAACAATGTCAGACTTTATTTTTTTGGACTCCAAAATCACTGCTGATGGTGATTGCAGCCATGAAATTAAAAGACACTTACTCCTTGGAAGGAAAGTTATCACCAACCTAGATAGCATATAAAAAGGCAGAGACATTTCTTTGCCAACAAAGGTCCATCTAGTCAAGGCTACGGTTTTTCCAGCGGTCATGTATGGATGTGAAAGTTCTACTGTGAAGAAAGCTGAGCACCCAAGAAGTGATGCTTTTGGACTGTGGTGTTGGAGGAGACTCTTGAGAGTCCCTTGGACTGCAAGAAGATCCAACCAGTCCATCCTAAAGGAGATCAGTCCTGGGTGTTCATTGGAAGGACTGATGTTGATGCTGAAACTCCAATACTTTGGCCACCTCATGCAAAGAGTTGACGCATTGGAAAAGACCCTGATGCTGGGAAGGATTGGAGGCAGGAGGAGAAGGGAACAACAGAGGATGAGATGGCTGGATCACATCACCGACTCGATGGACACGAGTTTGGGTAAACTTTGGGAGTTGGTGATGGACAGGGAGGCCTGGCGTGCTGTGGTTCATGGGGTCGCAAAGAGTTGGGCACACCTGAGCAACTGGACTGAACATAGGCTTGCTCTACTTTGTCTCTGAACCCTAAAGAAGACTATTTAATTTCTCTAACATGTGCTTGGTTCTTTGTCTGGCACATTATGAATAGGTCATGCTAGTAACTCAACATCGGGGGAAAAAAAAAACCGCAGAAGAGCTAAATAGATAGTTTTCAAAAGAGGAAATGCATATGGCCAACAGCACATGAGAAGATGCTCAACATCTCTAATTATCAGGAAATGCAAATCAAAACCATGTGATATCCCCTCACACCTGTCAGAAAGTGATCATTAAAAACACTACAACTAGCAAACGTCAGAAAATATATGAAGAAAAGTGTACTCTTGTACACTGTTGGTGGTAATTTAAATTGGTTTAGCCATTGTGGAAAACCATAGGGGGGTTTCTCAAAAAAAGAAAAAAAAAATACTGTATTGTTGTGGTCCTTTAATGGACCGGAACTTGGGGGTACAGAGTCGACTGATAAGAAAGTGAAAGAAGGAAAAAAAGAGGCTGAGCAGCCTGAAGGGGACACAGAGAGAGAAAGAGAGAGAGATGAAGAAAGACATGGGGACCAGAGTTCTGGTGAAACAAAGGCGTTTATTGAACATATTGTGGGCATATATATACTCTCTCACAAGATAGCCCTTTTTAGCAGAGACGGGGATAAAAATATCTTACAAGTTATTCAGAAAGCTGGAGGCTAGAATCATTTTCAAGGGAGGGGATTGTTAAAGTTACTTTCCATATCGGAAGGGAAAAGAGTAGTAAATGGCTCCTAATCACCATATGGAGAAGCTACTATCCATAACAACGAGATGCATAAATTCCTATTATTCCGGGAACTGTGTGTAGTTCTTCCAGCGCCTGTATTCAGGTGCTATGAGGAACAAAGGATTTATGCAAGACCAAAAGCAGCATACGGGAAGCCTTCTGATAAATGCTACCTTACACTATATGACCCAGCAATTCCACTCCTGAGTATATACATGAAGGAGAAAACACTAAATTGAAAAGATATATGCACCTGGATGGAATCTGGCCATGACACTAGTGGTAAAGAACCCACTTGCCAGTGCAGGAGACGTAAGAGACATGGGTTCAAACCTTGGGCCGGGAAGATCCCCTGGAGAAGGGCATGGCAACCCACTCCAGTATTCTTGCCTGGAGAATCCCATGGACAGTGGAACCTGGTGGCCTACAGTCCATCGGGTTGCAAAGAGTCAGACATGGCTGAAACAACTTAGAACGGCACAGCACAGCGTGCACCTCAATGTTTATATCAGCCTTATTTGCAACTGCCAAGATATGGAAACAGCCTAAGTGTCCATAAATAGATAAATGAATAAAGAAAGAAGATGAGGTACATGTATGTATATATATGGAATGTTGTTCAGACATAAAAATGGATGAAATTTTGCCATTTGCAACAATAGACTCAGAAGGCATTATGGTGAAATGCCTTCACCATAAGGTGAAATAAGTTAAACAGAGAGATAAACACTGTATGGTATCAATAATATGTTAACAATAATAGAAAACACAAGAAAGTAGTAAATATAAAATAAAAGAAGCAGACTCACAGATACAGAGAAAAAACTAGTGGTTAGTAGTAAAGTGGGAGCAGGGCATATAGGAGTGAAGGAGTGGGTGGTATAAACTATTTGGCATAAGATAGATTTAAGGATGCATTATACAACATAGGGAATATAACCAATATTGTATAATAATTAAAAATGGAAAGTAACATTTAAAAATTAAAATTAAGCAATGCTATATATTAATGCGTATCTTTCATGATTTATAGCCAAGGGCTAATCTCTAATTGTTATTGTATATCTAATTCTCCTTTTATGAGAGTTAATTCAGCAATATGTACAGATGTGTATGCAACTGTTTGTTACTACAGTTAACACTGATCCACACAGTACTGCATGACTGAAATGATAAGAAAAAAAAAAGAAGAGAAAACAGCAAGTTATGATTAAAAGAACATTGACTTTAAAAAGCAATTTTTGTCTATACAAATTTGGTATAAATGGCTGCCATTTGCTTTGACAAAATAATGTCAATCTGTTGTTTTAATTTTGATGCTTTTTATCATAAAATGCAACATATTTTGCTTTTCTGAATGGAGATGTTTTAGATTAAGTAAGTCAGATATATAAAGAACTCTATCTAGAGGTACAGACCCAAAAATATCTATAGGATTTTTTAAAACGTTTGTACATGTGTAGCTAATATTTTCCAATTCTACATCTTTAAATGGCTGTAGTAATTCTGTATACTCTTTTACTAGACTAGATATCCACAGGTATAGCCCTAGGAAGCACATTTTTATAATCTCCTTCCCAAATATAAATGGATTGGCAAATGATTTTAACACTTGCCTTCATTTACTGTCTAGCACTTTTGTTTGGATACTCCTTATTCACTTCTAAGCCTCCACTCAATCATTATCTTTACCATTCTTTAGTGAACCCTCCAATATAGATTCTGTGCCTCTGTCCTTAGTATTGCAGGCATGCCTCTACCTCTACTGAAATTACTTCTTGGCTTGCATGTTGCTCTCACCAGCTAGTAATCCTTTTAGACTCTGTCTTTTCTGTTGTTGTTTGTTTGTTTGTTTTTAACCTATTCACATCCAGATATTGCCTAGTATCTCACACAATCAATGTTCCATAGTGTCTGTTAAGTGAATGGAATGGATAATTTAATGAAAGAAGGTACGGTGTTCACGCCACTCAGACCCTAAGTGGATGACCATATGTATCTCTGCCTAGTTCATGAGAATAAAAATACGTAACATTGATAAAGCACTTATGATATTCTAACATTTTGCCCAGTGATTTATCAGTGTCATTTTATTTATTCCTATGAGATGAGTAATACTATCAATGTCAGTTCAGAGACAAAATTAAGTTGAGTGATGTTAAATAAGTTGTCTAAACTGCACCACTTGTTTGAAACCCAAGTTAACTCGGCTCTAAAATGAATGCTTTTTCTATCATATCATGTTACCTTCCTTATTTTATTGAAGCTCTGCAAATCTTATGTATATAATTTGGGCATTTGCATACTTATAAAACAGGAAAGAGAGAATAGTTTTCTTCTGTCTTGATCTATATACTTTTTTTTTTTAAGATGGAGTCTCACTCTCATTAAGAGAACAAAGTAGAGATTTCAATCATATATTTATTCTGCAGCTGTTCTTTTCAATTTTAGGGAAATAGCTATCCAATTGGTAAAATTAGATATTTTGTTAATTAAATGCGATAGACAGTGATTGCCCTAGGTTTCATTTGATGATTTCTAGTTTATCAGCAAAAAATAGAGTCATTGTACTCATATTAAACAAAAAACTTAATTTTTCTGTGGTGATTCCAAAAGTTATTCAGAATGTTATAATACTTCAGGATATTCACAATGACAATAGTTTTCATTGTAATGTCATAGGGGCAACAGATAATTTTCTTTTTAGCGGTGAAATTTCAGTAAACTTGCCATTTAAAAAAATGCCCCAATCCTTGATTTATCTTAATTATTTAAGCAGTATACACACACACACACACACACACACACACACACACACACAATCTTTATTGCATCTCACAAATATACAGTTCTTTAGACACAAGGCATCTTCTCTTTGACATTTTTCAATTTTATTGAGTGATACTCACAGAGGGAAATAGACAGCCATTTGTCTTCAATGCAATGTTTGTAATCTGTTTGGATAATTGAACTGTCAGCTTAGCCCCAGAGAGGATCACTGGCCAATAGAACATTTGTTTGCTTTATAGTATTCAGTGCTCTTATTTTAATATGCCTTGTTAGTGCAAATAGCACCGTCTCAAAACTACTAATAAGGAGGAAAAAATGCTCACTGCTACACACAAGAATAAACTGCCAAAATAATGTATATGTAATAGCAATGATAAGTAATCTGTCAGCAAGTCTGAAGTATCAGTTTCATTTCTGTCACCACAAAACTCCAGCTTGACTTTCTTGTGCTTCAGTTGTGTTTGTGAGCATAAATATTTTAAATTTTAATTTTTCATGTGTAGTACATTGATGTTTTATAACCTTTTGTGTTCCAGAATCCTACCAAAATATATTCATAGATGAATGGAAATATAATGTATTTATGTAATTCTAATAATTATTTATGCATTTTTGTTGGTTGATGTGTTCATAAAAAAGCAAAGCTAAATATATTCCATGCAAATTGATAATCTCTTTTGAAACTCTTTCTTTTACAAATGAATTCTGGATGCAGCTTAACCATGCTGAGACAAGCTAGCCAAAATGTTAAGAACTTTTGGGAGCATAAGTAGTTAATGTTACCTCAGATTGACCAAGACTATAGTTCACTGCAGAAAGATAACAGTACAGCTGCTAGTTAAATCAGCCTGTAAATAACTGTAAATTAAACTGAAATTTATTTAAAAAGTCTTCCCTTCCACAGTTGGGAAAGAACTGTCTATCACCCAGATTCCATCTCTCTTGGGCACTTGCTAAATAATATAACCTCAAGTTATATTATGGGTTTATATTATTTTGTTATTGTTGTTACTGTTGCAAATTGCTAAAATTGCAAAGACAGGGCTTGGTTTCAATAGAAGAATAAAATCAAAAAATTAATACAGTCTGCTTTTGTTATTTAAAACAGTTATCTTTTTCTTTATAACTCTCTACAAGAGAATTTTAAGAGAATTTCCTGCTTTTTGATTACATATGTTGAACTGTTCAATGAATTCTTCAATGAGCAGTTAAAAAAATATAGTACTTGAAATATTCCCAGGATTTTGTGTCTACTTATGTAACATTTACAGTTGGTTAGAATGTTTATATATATATGTTGACTCCCAAACAGTATTCCTAAGTCTCTCTAGGACAGATGCTATTTTTGATCATTAGGAAGCTAATGTTTGTACCATCAAATCTACCATAGTTTATGCTTTATATCCTTAAACCATAAGCATGATATTTGATAATACTTTAAAATTTAAATTGCTTTAAGATTTATACTACTATATATGATTTTTATATAAGAGTGAAAAGTGTTAGTTACTCAGTTGTGTTTGACTCTTTGCAACCCCATGGACTGAAGCCCACCAGGCAGGAATACTGGAGTACGTAGCTTCCATTTCCTTCTCCAGGTACTCACATCTCCTGCCTTGCAGGTGGATTCTTTACTGTCTGAGCCACCAGGGAAACCCTTACATAATAGTTGGGGCAGAGAATCCAAAAGCAGGTTTGGAAAAAGTGTAATTTAAAATTTGGGGGATTCAACTTCCTTTATTTGGAGGTGCAAAAACATGATTTTGATTATTTTTTATGAGCAGCAATAACAGCTAGCTATGTCTTAATCCATTTGGGCTTCTATAACAGATATGCAATAAACTGTGTGGCTTATAAACACATTTATTTCTTAGGGTTCTGAAGGCTGGAAAGTCCAAGATCATGGTACTGACAGTTCAGTGTCTAAATTTTCACCGTATCCTTATATGGGGGAAAGGACAAGGGACCTCTCTGAGATTGCTTTTATAAGGACACTAATCCTATTTGTGAAGACTCTGCACTTATAACCTAATTACCCATGCAAATGCCCTACCACCTAAAACCATCACATTGTGGGTTAGGATTTCAGCATAAAATTTTGGGGAGATACAAGCATTCAGACAAAAGCAAGCTGCAAAACTAAAGATATAATCTGAAATAAACTTAGACCCTCTCTGGAAACCTAGTCCTCAGACAGCAAATGCTGAGTAATCAGGGATTGAAGATGTGGAAGAATTTAGTCAATTAGGAAAGTACACTATCCATAGAAGGGATATATAATTCTGGAAGTCTCCTTTAAAGTGCTAATTCATTCATTTATACTTATTCATTCGTCCTAAAAAAAAAAAAAAAAACAACAACTTGATGAGGACCTACAGTGATCAAGACAGGGAGTGTAAAAGTAACAAATTGTTAAGTTTAGATTGAGGACCTTTGCAATGATCATTGAGGAAAGCTTTCTTATCAATGATCAATGGAAAGAAATAGAGAGCAAGTATAAAATGGGAAAGACCAGAGATCTCTTCGAGAAAATTACACTCCATGAAAAGATGGGCACAATAAAAGGCAAATGATATGGACCTAACAGAAGCAGAAGATATTAAGAAGAGGTGGCAAGAATACACAGAAGAACTATACAAAGAGATCTTCATGACCCAGATAACCACAATGGTGTGATCACTCTAGGTGAGTACCTAGAGCCAGACATCCTGGAGTGTGAAGTCAAGTGGGTCTCAGGAAGCATCACTATGAACAAAGCTGGTGTAGGTGATGGGACACCAGCTGAGTTCTTTCAAATCCTAAAAGATGCTGCTGTGAAAGTGCTGCACTCAATATGCCAGCAAATTTGGAAAACTCAGCAGTGGCTACAGGACTGGTTTTCATTCCAATCCCAAAGAAAGGCAACGCCAAAGAATCTTCAAACTACTGCACAATTGCACTCATCTCACACACTAGCAAAGTAATGCTCAAATTCTCCAAGCCAGTCTTCAACAGTATGTGAACCGTGAAATTCCAGATGTGTAAGCTGGATTTAAAAAAGACAAAGGAACCAGAGATCAAATTGCCAATATCCATTGGATCATAGAAAAAGCAAAAGAGTTCCAGAAAGGATCTACTTCTGCTTGATTCAGTTTAGTTCAGTTCAGTCACTCAGTCGTGTCTGACTCTTTGCAACCCCATGAATCGCAGCATGCCGGGCCTCCCTGTCCATCATCAACTCCCAGAGATTAACCAAACTCAAGTCCATCCAGCCGGTGATGTGATCCAGCCATCTCATCCTCTGTTGTCCCCTTCTCCTCCTGCCCCCAATCCTTCCCAGCATCAGGGTATTTTTCAATGAGTCAATTCTTTTCATGAGGTGACCAAAGTATTGGAGTTTCAGCATTAACATCAGTCCTTCCAATGAACACCCAGGACTGATCTCTTTAGGATGAACTGGTTGCATCTCCTTGCAGTCCAAGGGACTCTCAAGAGTCTTCTCCAACACCACAGTTCAAAAGCATCAGTTCTTCGGTGCTTAGCTTTCTTCACAGTCCAACTCTCACATGCATACATGATCACTGGAAAATCGACAGCCTTAACTAGATGGACTTTTGTTGGCAAAGTAATGTCTCTGCTTTTTAATGTGCTGTCTAGGTTGGTGATAACTTTCCTTCCAAGGAGTAAGTGTCTTTTAATTTCGTGGCTGCAATCACCATCAGCAGTGATTTTGGAGCCCAAAAAATAAAGTCTGACACTGTTTCCACTGTTTTTCCATCTATTTCCCACGAAGTGATCGGACCAGTTGCCTTGACCTTAGTTTTCAGAATGTTGAGCTTTAAGTCAACTTTTTCACTCTCTTCTTTCACTTTCATCAAGAGGCTTTTTAGTTCCTCTTCACTTTCTGCCATAAGGGTCGTGCCATCTGCATATCTGTGGTTATTGATATTTCTCCCGGCAATTTTGATTTCAGCTTGTGTTTCTTCCAGCCCAGCATTTCTCATGATGTACTCTGCATATAAGGTAAATAAGCACAGTGACAATATACAGCCTTGACATACATGTTTTCATATTTGGAACCAGTCTGTTGCTCCATGTCCAGTTCTACCTGTTGCTTCCTGACCTGCATACAGGTTTCTCAACAGGCAGGTCAGGTGGTCTGGTATTCCCATCTCTCTCAGAATTTTCCACAGTTTATTGTGATCCAAACAGTCAAAGGCTTTGGCATAGTCAATAAAGCAGAAATAGATGTTCTTCTGGAACTCTCTTGCTTTTTCAATGATACATCAGATGTTGGTAATATGATCTCTAGTTCCTCTGCCTTTTCTAAAACCAGCTTGCGCATCTGTAAGTTCACAGTTCACGTATTGCTGAAGCCGGGCTTGGAGAATTTTGAGCATTACTTTACTAGCATGTGAGATGAGTGCAATTGTGCAGTAGTTTGAGCATTCTTTGGCATTGCCTTTCTTTGGGACTGGAATGAAAACTGACCTTTTCCAGTCCTATGGCCACTGCTGAGTTTTCCAAATTTGCTGGCATATCGAGTGCAACACTTTCACAGCATCATCTTTCAGGATTTGAAATAGCTCAACTGGATTTCCATCACCTCCACTAGCTCTGTTCATAGTGATGCTTTCTAAGGCCCACTTGACTTCACATTCCAGGATGTCTGGCTCTAGGTGAGTGATCACACCATCGTGATTATCTGATCATGAAGAAAGCCAAAACATTTGACAGTGTGGATCACAACAGACTGTGGAAAATTCTTAAGTAAATGGGGATACCAGACTACCTCACCTTCCTCCTGAGAAATCTGTATGCAGGCCAGGAAGCAACAGTTAGAAACAGACATGGAACAGCAGACTGGTTCCAAATTTGGAAAGAAGTATGTCAAGTCTGTATATTGTCACTGTGCTTATTTAATTTATGTGCAGAGTACACCATGCAAAATCCTGGGCTGGATGAAGCATAAGTTGGAATCAAGATTGCTGGGAGAAACATCAATAACCTCAGATATGCAGACAATACCACACTTATAGTAGAAAGCACAGAAGAACTAAAGAGCTTCTTAATGAAAGTGAAAGAGGAGAGTGGAAGGTAGGCTTAAAACTCAACATTCAGAAGACTAAGATCATGGCATCCACTCCCAACACTTCATGGCAAATAGATGGGCAAACATTGGAAACAGTGAAAGACTTTATTTTGGGGGCTCCAAAATCACTGCAGATGGTGATTGCAGCCATGAAGGTAAAAGATGTCTGTTCCTTGGAAGAAAAGCTATGACCAACCTAGATATTAAAAAGCAGAGACATTACTCTGCCAACAAAGTTCCATCTAATCAAAGCTATGTTTTTTTCCAGTGGTCGTGTATGGATGTGAGAGTTGGAATATAAGAAAATGGAGTGCAGAATTGATGCTTTTGAATTGTGGTGTTGAATAAGACTCTTGAGTGTCCCTTGGACTGAAAGGAGATCCAACCTGTTGATCCTAAGGGAAATCAGTCCTGAGTATTCATTGGGAGGACTGATGCTGAAGCATAAACTGCAATACTTTGGCCACCAAAGATGGGATGAACTGACTCATGGAAAAAGACCCTGATGCTGGGAAAGTTTGACGGTATTAGAAGGGGACAACAGAGGATGAGATGATTGTATGGCATCACTGACTCGATGGACATGAGTTTGAGTAAGCTCTGGGAGTTGTTGATGGACAGAGAAGCCTGGTGTCCTGAAGTCTATGGGTTTGCAAAGAATCAGACACGATTGAGTGACTGAACTGATTGAGAACCTAGGAGAAACTTAATGGGCCCAGACAAGAAGTAATTATGTAGTATAGGAAATAAGTTACCCAAGGATACATGTGAAAAAATATGTTTGGATGGGGTTGGCTAGAGAGAATAGAGGAATAAATTTGGTATGTAGATGTACATCAGTTCAAGGAGAAATGTAATATTGTTGTTGTTGTTGTTTAGTTAAGTCATGTCCAACCCTTTGTGACTCCATGGACTGCAGCCCACCAGTCTCCTGTGTTCCTGGGATTTTCCAGGCAAGAATACTGAAGTGGGTTACCATTTCCTTCTCCAGGGGATCTTGCTGGCCCAGAGATGAAACCCACATCTCCTGCTTGGCAGGCAGATTCTTTACCACTGAGCCACCTGGGAAATGGTTACTTATTGCCAAGTTGCCGGGAGAAATATCAATAACCTCAGATATGCAGATGACACCACCCTCATGGCAGAAAGTGAAGAAGAACTAAAGAGCCTCTTGATCAAAGTGAAAGAGGAGAGTAAAAAAGTTGGCTTAAAGCTCAACGTTCAGAAAACTAAGATCATGGCATCTGGTCCCATCACTTCATGGGAAATAGATGGGGAAACAGTGGAAACAGTGTCAGACTTTATTTTTTGGGGCTCCAAAATCACTGCTGATGGTGATTGCAGCCAGGAAATTAAAAGATGCTTACTCCTTGGAAGGAAGGTTATGGCCAACCTAGATAGCATATTTAAAAGCAGATACATTACTTTGCCAAGAAAGGTCCATCTAGTCAAGGCTATGGTTTTTCCAGTGATCATGTATGGATGTGAGAGTTGGATGGTGAAGAAAGCTGAGCGCCGCAGAGTTGATGCTTTTGAACTGTCTTGTTGGAGAAGACTCTTGAGAGTCCCTTGGTCTGCAAGGAGATCCAATCAGTCCATCCTAAAGGAGGTCAATCCTGTGTGTTCATTGGAAGGACTGATGTTGAAGCTGAGACTCCAATACTTTGGCCACCTCATGCGAAGAGTTGACTCATTGGAAAAGACCCTAATGCTGGGTAGGATTGGGGGCAGGAGGAGAAGGGGACAACAGAGGATGAGATGGTTGGATGGCATCACTGACTCAATGGATATTGGTTTGGGTAGACTCCAGGTGTTGGTGCTGGACAGAGAGGCCTGGCGTGCTGCAATTCATGGGGTCGCAAAGACTCAGACACGACTGTGTGACTGAACTGAACTGAACTGAACTGTGGATCCAAAGTAATGATAAACTTAATCCTAAAAAATTGTTCTAAAATATTTAACATATATTTACTATTTAAAAAAAAAAAGCAGCAGAAGCAAAACATGAGCCATACAGTTAGGTAAGATTTAAAGCTGAAGTTAGCTCTATAAGTAGGGTTTCAGATGTCAGGAATGGAGCTCATTAGTTTCAATCATAAGAGAGCCAAATCCGAAAGAAATCTATGATGCCTATTAGCTTACCCTTGGATATGTCTATCTGCATATTACCTTAGACACACTCTCCTACTTTTTTGAATAAACAATAAAACCATGTTCACTTGTTAAAATGTGTTACATCCTAAAGACTGTAGTCTTTAATAACTCAGAAGTAGTCATTGTTTATAATCAGAGAGCTTCTTTTCCCTCTGATTCAGGTGGTTTTATATAGCTAGAGCGTGCTATACATAGCAATGTGGTCACTTTCTTCACTTATTATCAACTGTGGTTTCTTAAATAATATATTTATGTCATAGCATAAGCAAATTTCATTTTTTAGCCTGTGAAGGAATTCTTCTTCTTTCAGACAGTATATCGGAAAAGCTCAAGAACTGTGAATTTAATCAATCTTCAGCTGATTGATTTACATTAAAGAAAAATATCAGGATCAATTTTTTTTTTCATTTTAAATAGAGCTCCTGGATAAAAAACAAAGGGGGGATGTTGTCAAATTAAGTGATCATACATCTTCTCTATTTTACCTCCTGATTTGCTTTTCACATTTTCATTTTTCACTGAATATATGTTTGTATCTGTCACAGGTTTGCCTGAGTAATTAGCTCATCAAAGGCATGAACTTTATGGTCTCTTATGACTTTTTTCAAGCTCTCATCCCGAAAACCCTAGTCCATTTAGATATAAGCATAAAGTGAAAAAAAAAAGTCTATTCCAAGATAAAAATGTCTTAAATATATATTTGCATTTTTAATAAACTTAGTATTAAAACTATGTATTGAGCCCCATATGCAATCTCTGTCTTCTATAAAAATAAAAATTCTCTCTCTCTATTGTGGGTGGTTAAGCAATAATATTCTCACCAGTCAATCTAATGAACTATTCATGCTTACTAAAATCTCACACCAAACTCCTTGATACCATTTAACGGATAATTCCCCAAACAAAACACTGTATTTCTTTCATTCTAGATGGTATATAGGCAAAATCTAACCAGTATTTGCAATGTATTATTATTAATAACAATCAAGGCACTAAATACTAATATAACATATAATACATTCAATGGACCTCTTTGGTAAATGCTGTCTTTACTCTGTAAAAAAAAATATTAAAAAGGTGATAGTTGAAACTACAATATAAATGGAAATCCCATCTAATTTCCTACAGGTCTATAAGAACTTTAATGAATTTATCTCCTTGATAGCTTGTGATTTAGCTGCCCAGATCAAACCTTGGGAAAAGTGATATTCCCCTGTGTAACTCAAGAGCATAAGATGAGTTTTAAGTTGCCAAAACTTTCATTAAAATTTTATGTAACCCTTCTCTAGAGCATGGAAGTTGCATAACAACTTACAATAAATGAATTATGCATGGCCGTTTCTATATTCACCCTGTCTTATGTTTCGTTTTTAAGCATACATACAGTGCAGCTCTCATAAGCTTGCTATGCTGTATTTTAAAAGAAGTATACTATGTCACTGATTGAAAACAGCAAAAAAAGTACTAAGGCGGCTCAATTTTATATTTATTAATATATAAACAAAACCCCCAGCTGTGATTCACCATCAAAAATTGAAATCATTCAAAGACATAAACAGATTTACTGAAATCTTCAGTACATACAGATCCCACACAACACAAAGTTTAGGGTTTAGGGAGAAATTCATAAAGTTTAAGCATTTAAAGTATCATCATATTAAGCAGCCCTTAATCTTCTGAACTAGAATCAAGAAATCCAAGGTAAGAATTTACTGAACATAAACTCTTTATGCCAATATATTCTTTTAACTCTGTTTATATGATGCTATGTTAGGAGGCCCAAGACCACACCCAGGTTCAGTGATTTGCTAGAAAGACTCACAAGAATCAGCATAAGATTTATTACATAAAAGTGACAAAGAATAAATCCAGTAAAGCATGAAGTTATATGATGTGAAGTGCAGGGCAACCAGATCCCAGCTTCCAAGTGTCTTCTCCCTGTGCTATCACACACAAGGCATACTTAATTTCTCTAGCATCATTAATGCTAGTGTGTATGAAGTGTTATCTACTAACAAAGCATATTTGAAAGTCAATGTGCAAGACTTTAATTTGGAGAAAATCACATAAACACCCTCTGCCTAGCATGTACCAAATTTCCTGGCTCCCAGAACAAAAGCAGATCAACATAAAGCACATTGTTTGTACAGACTAGGCACAATTAAGTACTATTCTCAGTTCTGGGAAAGGTAGAAATTCTGGAGTCAGCTTCCCAGATACTAGCCAAGGCTGAAACTTGCAAGCAGGTTTTTCTATGTTAATTCTTCTCTGCACAAACACCATCCAAGGAAATTAGTTGTTTCCATTATAGTTATTTTTGTCATATCTCTTAAGACTATTTCCATCATGACAGTGCAAAATATATGTTCAAATTCAGAGTTGGTAAGAGATGTAGAATGGCACATCCTTATATAGAAATTGCATCATATAGATTTAATAGCTGTGAATAATCTCAAGGGCATAGAGGTATAAAATTTAGGAAATGATGAGATTTGAGTATGTATTACCTTTGTGTTTAATTTTTACTATTTTTGAATAATGGTTGTGTTTGATAGCTAACATGTAAAATTCCTGAAAATTGCTTTTCAGTGCACTGACTTTGACATACTTCAATAATGAAAGCATTTATCAACCCTCTGTTCTCATCATTTCTACTAAAATCCTATTGACTACCTTTCCAAGTCAAGTGATGGGGATGTATACTCCTTCTATGAAAGCAGAGGAGAAGGATGAAAGGTTTAGTTTAAAAAGTTCTAACTTATCCCAGAAACTCTTATTTTGAGAAGTACTTTATAGTTTTCATAATGTTTCCACTGGCCTTATTTATTTAAGTCTAAATTAATTTTATGCCTAATGAAATTAAAGTTCTAGCTTTGTTCTTTCTGACTAATATTATCTTCTCATTTCAATCCCAAAGAATAGTAATGCCAAAGAATGTTCAAACTACCACACAACTGCACTCATTTTACATACTCACAAGGTATATTTAAAATCCTTCAACCTCGACTTCAGCAGTATGTGAACCAAGAACTTCCAGATTTTCAAAGTGGATTTGTAAAAGGCAGAGGAACCAGAGATCAAATTGCCAACATCTGGTGGATCATAGAAACAGCAAAAGAGTTCCAGAAAAAAAACAAACAAAAAAACATTGACTTCTGCTTAATTGATTACACTAAAGCCTCGGACTGTGTGGACACAACAAACTGTGGACAATTCTTAAAAATTTAGGAATACCAGACCACCTTACCTGCCTTCCCAGAACCTGTATGTAGATCAAGAAGGAACAGTTAGAACTGTTTCTAACTGAACACAAACTCTTGAATGGGTGAATGGACTGGTTCCAAACTGGAAAAGGAGTAGGGCAAGGCTGGATATTGTCACCCTGATTATTTAACTTATACGCAGCGTATATCATGAGAAACGCTGGGCTGTACAAAGCACAAGCTGGAATCAAGATTGCCAGGAGAAATATCAATAACCTCAGATATGCAGATAATACCACCCTTATGGCAGAAAGCGAAAAAGAACTAAAGAGCCTCTTGATGAAGGTGAAAGAAGAGGGTGAACATTTTGGCTTAAAGCTCAACATTTAGAAACCTAAGGTCATGGCATCCTGTCCCATCACTTCATGGCACATAGATGGGGAAACAATGGAAACAGTGGCAGACTTTATTTTGGGGGGCTCCAAGATCACTGCAGATGGTGATTGCAGCCATGAAATTAAAAGACACTTGCTCCTTGGCAGGAAAGTTATGACCAACCTAGACAGCATATTAAATAGCAGAGACATTACTTTGCCGACAAAGGTCCATCTAGTCAAGGCTAGGATTTTTCCAGTAGTCATGTATGGATGTGAGAGTTGGATTATAAAGAAAGCTGAGTGGTGAAGAATTGACGTTTTTGAATTGTGGTGTTGGAGAAGACACTTGAGAGTCCCTTGGACTGCAAAGAGATCCAACCAGTCCATCCTAAAGGAGATCAGTCCTGAGTGTTCATTGGAAATACTGATGTTGAAGCTGAAACTTCAATACTTTGGCCACATGATGCAAAGAGCTGACTCATTCGAAAAGACCCTGATGCTGAGAAAGATTGAAGGCAGAAGAAGAATGGGATGACAGAGGATGAGATGGTTGGATGGCATCACCAACTCAATGGACATGTGTTTGGATAAATTCTAGGAGTCAGTGATGGACAGGGAGGCCTGGCATGCTGCAGTCCATGGAGTTTCAAAGAGTCAGACTCAGCTGAGAGACTGAACTGAACTGAACCTTAGTATTACCATGCTGAAATTATTGACTACTCTCCATGGCTCTACTAAGGTGTCAGCCTCTAAAGAACAGAGATCTTATTGAAGCTGACTTTTTGTTTCCAGAATCTATGAGTTCCAGCACAACATTGACACTCAATACATGCTTATTAAGGGAAAAAAGAAAAAAAAAAACTACATATAATAAATGCTGGAGAGGAAGTGGAGAAAAATGAATCCTCTTGCACTGTTGGTAGAAATTCAAATTGATATAGCCTATGGAGAGACTTATGGAGATTCCTTAAAAAAAAAAAAGGAATATGAATCTTCCCCTTAGCACTGATTTTACAGTGCCCCCATGGGTTTTTGGTTGTTGTGTTTCCAATTTCATTCATTTCTATGCATATTTTGATTTCTTTTTTGATTTCTTCTGTGATTTTTTGGTTATTCAGCAGCGTGTTGTTCAGGCTCCATATGTTGGAATTTTTAATAGTTTTTCTCCTGTAATTGACATTTAATCTTACTGCATTGTGGTCAGAAAAGATTGTTTGGAATGATTTCATTTTTTTTTTAATTTACCAAGACTAGATTTATGGCCCAGGATGTGATCTATTCTGGAGAAGGTTCTGTGTGTGCTTGAGAAAAAGGTGAAATTCATTGTTTTGGGGTGAAATGTCCTATATATATCAATTAGGTCTAATGGTCTATTGTATCATTTAAAGTTTGTGTTTCCTTTTTAATTTTCTGTTTTGTTGATCTGTCCATAGGTGTGAGTGGGGTATTAAAGTCTGAAACTATTATTGTGTTATTGCTAATTTCCCCTTTCATACTTGTTAGGATTTGCCTTACATATTGCGGTGCTCCTATGTTGGGTGCATATATATTTATAATTGTTATATCTTCTTCTTGGATTGATCCTTTGATCATTATGTAGTGTCCATCTTTGTCTCTTTTCGCAGGCTTTATTTTAAAGTCTATTTTATCTGATATGACTATTGTGACTCCTGCTTTCTTTTGGTCTCTATTTGCATGAAATATCTTTTTGCAGCCTTTCACTTTCAAACTGTATGTGTCCCTTGTTTTGAGGTGGGTTTCTTGTAGACAACATATATAGGGGTCTTGTTTTTGTATCCATTCAGCCAGACTTTGTCTATTGGTTGGGGCATTCAACCCATTTACATTTAAGGCAATTATTGATAAGTATGATCCCTTTGCCATTTACTTTATTGTTTTGGGTTTGAGATTATACACCCTTTCTGCGTTTCCTGTCTAGACAATATCCTTCAGCATTTGTTGGAGAGCTGGTTTGGTGGTGCTGAATTCTCTCAGCTTTTGCTTCTCTGTAAAGCTTTTGATTTCTCCTTCATATTTGAATGAGATCCTTGCTGGGTACAGTAATCTGGGACACTGTAAAAGCAGTGCTAAGGGGAAGATTTATAGCAATTCAGGCTCACCTCAAGAAACAAGAAAAAAGTCAAATAAATAACCTAACTCTACACCTAAAGCAACTAGAAAAGGAAGAAATGAAGAACCTCAGGGTTAGTAGAAGGAAAGAAATCTTAAAAATTAGAGCAGAAATAAATGCAAAAGAAACAAAAGAAACCATAGCAAAAATCAACAAAGCCAAAAGCTGGTTCTTTGAGAAGATAAATAAAATTGACAAGCCATTAGCCAGACTCATCAAGAAACAAAGGGAGAAGAATCAAATCAACAAGATTAGAAATGAAAATGAAGAGATCACAACAGACAACAGAGAAATACACAGGATCATAAGAGACTATTATTAGCAACTATATGCAAATAAAATGGACAACTTGGAAGAAATGGACAAATTCTTAGAAAAGTACGACTTTCCAAAACGGAATCAGGAAGAAATAGAAAATCTCAACAGACCCATCACAAGCGCGGAAATTGAAACTGTAATCAGAAATCTTCCAACAAACAAAAGCCCAGGACCAGATGGCTTCACAGCTGAATTCTACCAAAAATTTAGAGAAGGGCTAACACCTATCCTACTCAAACTCTTCCAGAAAATTGCAGGGGAAGTTAAATTTCCAAACTCATTCTATGAGGCCACCATCACCCTAATACCAAAACCTGACAAAGATGCCCCAAAAAAAGAAAACTAAAGGCCAATATCACTGATGAACATAGATGCAAAAATCCTTAACAAAATCCCAGAAAACAGAATCCAACAACATATTAAAAAGATCATACATCATGATCAAGTGGGCTTTATCCCAGAGATGCAAGGATTCTTCAATATCCATAAATCAATCAATGTAATACACCACATTCACAAATTGAAAAATAAAAAACATATGATTATTTCAATAGATGCAGAGAAAGCGTTTGACAAAATTCAACATCAATTTATGATAAAAACCCTTCAAAAAGCAGGAATAGAAGGAACATACCTCAACATTATAAAAGCTATATATGACAAACCCACAGCAAACATTATCCTAAATGGTGAAAAACTGAAAGCATTTCCCCTAAAGTCAGGAAAAAGACAAGGGTGCCCACTCTCACCACTTCTATTCAACATAGTTTTGGAAGTTTTGGCCACAGCAATCAGAGCAGAGAAAGAAATAAAAGGAATCCAGATTGGAAAAGAAGAAGTACAATTCTCACTGTTTGCAGGTGACATGATCCTCTACATAGAAAACCCTAAAGACTCCACCAGAAAATTACTAGAGCTAATCAATTAATATAGTAAAGTTGCAGGATATAAAATTAACACACAGGAATGCCTTGCATTCCTATTCACTAACAATGAAAAAACAGAAAGAGAAATTAAGGAAACAATTCCATTCACCATCACAACAAAAAGAATAAAATATTTAGGAATATATCTACCTAAAGAAACAAAAGACCTATATATAGAAAACTATAAAACACTGGTGAAAGAAATCAAAGAGGATACAAATAGATGGAGAAATATACCTTGTTCATGGATCAGAAGAATCGATATAGTGAAAATGAGTATACTATCCAAAGCAATCTATAGATTCAATGCAATCCCTATTCAGCTACAAACAGTATTTTTCACAGAACTAGAACAAATAATTTCACAATTTGTATGGAAATACAAAAGCCTCAAATAGCCAAAGCAATCTTGAGAAAGAAGAGTGGAACTGGAGGAATCAACCTGCCCGACTTCAGGCTCTACTACAAAGCCACAGTCATCAAGACAGTATGGTACCGGCACAAGGACAGAAATATAGATCAGTGGAACAAAATAGAAAGCCCAGAGATAAATCCACGCACCTATGGACACTTTATCTTCGACAAAGGAGGCAACAATATACAATGGAGAAAAGACAGTCTCTTTAACAAGTGGTGCTGGGAAAACTGGTCAACCACTTGTAAAACAATGAAACTAGAACACTTTCTAACACCATACACAAAAATAAACTCAAAATGGATTAAAGATCTAAACATAAGACCAGAAACTATAAAACTCCTAGAGGAAAACATAGGCAAAACACTCTCAGACATAAATCACAGCAGGATCCTCTATGACCCACCTCCAAGAATATTCAAAATAAAAGCAAAAATAAACAAATGGGACCTAATTAAAATTAAAAGCTTTTGCACAACAAAGGGAACTATAAGCAAGGTGAAAAGACAGCCTTCAGAATGGGAGAAAATAATAGCAAATGAAGCAATGGAAAAATAATTAATCTCAAAAATGTACAAGCAACTCCTGCAGCTCAATTCCAGAAAAATAAACCACCCAATCAAAAAGTGGGCCAAAGAACTAAACAGACATTTCTCCAAAGAAGACATACAGATGGCTAACAAACACATGAAAAGATGCTCAACATCACTCATTATTAGAGAAATGCAAATCAAAACCACAATGAGGTATCATTTCACACCAGTCAGAATGGCTGCTATCCAAAAGTCTACAAGCAATAAATGCTGGAGAGGGTGTGGAGATAAGGGAACCCTCTTACACTGTTGGTAGGAATGCAAACTAGTACAGCCACTATGGAGAACAGTCTGGAGATTCCTCAAAAAACTGGAAATAGAACTGCCATGTGACCCAGCAATCCCACTGCTGGGCATACACACCGAGGAAACCAGAATTGAAAGAGACACGTGTACCTCAATGTTTATTGTAGCACTGTTTATAATAGCCAGGACATGGAAGCAGCCTAGATGCCCATCAGCAGATGAATGGATAAGGAAGCTGTGGTACATATACACAATGGAATACTACTCAGCCATTAAAAAGAATACATTCGAATCAGTTCTAATGAGGTGGATGAAACTGGAGCCTATTATACAGAGTGAAGTAAGCTAGAAAGAAAAACACCAATACTGTATACTAACACATATACATGAAATTTAGTAAATCGGTAAAGATAACCCTGTATGCGAGACAGCAAAAGAGACACAGATATATAGAACAGTATTATGGACTCTATGGGAGAGGGCGAGGGTGGGATGATATGGGAGAATGGCATTGAAGCATGCAAATTATCATATGTGAAACGAATCTCCAGTCCAGGTTCGATGCATGATACAGGGTGTTCGGGGCTGGTGCACCGGGATGACCCAGAGGGATAGGATGGGCAGGGAGGTGAGAGGGGGGTTCTGAAAGGGGAACACATGTACACCCATGATGGATTCATGTCAATGTATGTCAAAACCAATACAATATTGTAAAGTTAAAAAATAGATAAATAAACTAGTTTAATTAAAAACAAAAAAAAACCTAGGAATAAAACTACTGTATGACCCAGCAATCTCTCTACTAAGCATGTGCCCCAAGACAATCATAATTCAAAAAGTTACATGTACTCCAATGTTCATTGTAGCATAACTTACTATAACCAGGACATGGAAGTAACCTAGATGTCTATCTACAGATGAATGGATAAAGAAACTATAGCACATATATACAGTGAAATAGTATTCAACCATAAAAAGGAACAAGTGTGAGTTAGTTGAACTGAGGTGGATGAACCTAGAGCCTGTTATGCAGAATGATGTAAGTCAGAAATACAAAAAACACATATCATATATCAATGCATATACATGGAATCTAGAAAAATGGTACTGATGAAACTATTTGCAGGGCAAGAATAGAGACACAGAGAACAGACTTGTGGAGGTTGTGAGGGAGGGAGAGCATGGCATGAATTGAAAGAGTAGCACTGAAACATATACATCACCATAGGCAAAACAGATAGATAGTGGGAAGTTGCTGAATAATGCAGGGAGCTCAACCTGGTTCCCTGTGACAATTTAGAGGGGTGGGATGGAGGGCGGAATGGGGTGGAGTGGGAGAGCAGTTCAAGAGGGAGGGGATATATGACTTATGGCTAATTCATGTTGCTCTGTGGCAGAAACCACACAAAGATGTAAAGAAATCATCATCCAATTTAAAAACATTTTTTATATAAGCATTTTAAAAATTACAGAGGTGCTTCTGATATTAATAATAAAATTCAAAGCCTTCACTTCATGTGTTTTTTTATTCATATAGCTACTTTTATAAAGAACACTCTTATTCCTCCCTCTCTTCCTAAATTCTATCGATTTTTCAGGGCCCATCCCTAGACCCACCCACTACAGTGTTGTTTTCATGTTCACTAACATGACATTCATTCCACAGTCTACAGATCAAGGAGTCATTTTGGCTTTTAAGTCTTATTTTTTTTAAAATGCACTTTGTAGGGCTATAGCTGCCATGAACAGTGATTTTTCTGCTGGATCTGGGCAAAGTAAATTGAAAATCTTTTGGAAAGTATTCATAATTCTAGATGCCATTGGAAAGAGATCAAAATGATAACATTAACAATTTGGAAGAAGTTGATTTAAATCCTCAGAGATGACTTTAAGGGATTCAAGACTTCAATGGAAGATGGAGACTGAAGATATGACTGAATTGTTGCAATCTCATAATAAACTAATGGATAAGAAGTTGTTTCTTACAAATTGGCAAAGAAAATGATTTCTAAGACAAAATCTACACCTTGTGAAGAAGCTGTGAAGATGATTAAAATGACAACAAAGGACTTAAAACAAGATTACAACTCACTGAAGTCTCAAATGATGATCAGCATATTTTAGAAATAAAGTATTTTTTAAATTAAAGTGCATACACTTTTCTAGACATAATGTTATTGCACATTTAAATACTATAGTAAATCTCTGAGGTATGCACGTACTTTCCAAGTTTTCCCCTGGATGTTGTAAGCTTTCAATAGACTCCAAAGTTCCAAAATATTTACATCAGACAGATTATTCCAGTGCAAGTGTCGTCTGGATGGGGAAGAAGATTTCTGCTGCTTCTTATTTCACCATCTTTCCAGAATCCCCTTTCACATTATTTCTTTTGAATGTTATTTTAGATTCCTTAGTTGAATATCATTTTGTCATGATATAACATTTATTCTGGATATTGTTGAATTCAATTTACTGAAATTTTGTTTAGGCATTTTGAATCTATGTTTATAAAAGATATTAGTCTGTAGTTTTTTGTGTATATGATATATTTTTGTCTGGTAATATTTATATTTGTGTTTAACAAAATAATAAATATAGCAGTATCCCCTATCCTGAATTCTAGGAAATTAAATATTTTTAACCTAAGTATTGCTATACTAGAGCTTGCTTATATCTCAGGTTTTACATTTTTCCTAGAGAATATGAAATGTGGAATATTTTCTTTTTATTTTACTGACTTTTTTTTTGGTAAGTAAATAGTAGGAAAGTAGTTCTATCTACTATTATATTATAGAAAAAAATGGCCAAACTTCTTCCCCTCGATTACTTTATGATTTTTGGAACATAATCTTCCTATAGTTTCAGAGGCACTACCTGATCTCCTTTCTTCAGAGTATCTTATATTTCAGAAGATAGACATTTAAACCAAGATGAACTAATTTAAGAAGAATGAGAAATCAGTATTACCTCTGGTAATTAAAAACTAAGACATGAAGTAGCTATGACAGTGTGCTCAATTCTAGGATGAAAGATAACTTATAATAAGGTGAAATTGTGGGTTATCTCTATTGGAAATTTCTGAAAAGCAAACTATCCAAAAATTCAATGTCATCAAACAATATTCACGTTTTTAAACTTATGATTCTAGGGCCAGTGAACCATGTGTTTCTTTTGTTGGATTGACAATATCATGAATATTTGATCAGCTGTGAATCGAGTTTGTGCCAAAGAATTGATGCTTTCAAACTGTGGTGTTGGAGAAGACTTGAGAGTCCCTTGGCTGCAAGGAGATCAAACCTGTCAATCCTAAAGGTAATCAACACTGAATATTCAGTGGAAGGATTGATGCTGAACTTCCAATATTTTGGCCGCCTGGTACAAAAAGCTGACTCCTTGGAAAAGATCCTGATTCTGGGAAAGATTGAGGGCAGGAAGAGAAGTGGGTGACCGAGGGTGAGATGATTGGAAAGAATTATTGACTCAATGGACATGAGTTTGAGCAAACTCCAGGAGATAGTGAAGGGCAGGGAAGCCTGGTGTGCTGCAGTCCATAAGAGTGAGAATAACACTAACACACAGAAATAAGACTAAGGGGAAAAAATGGAAGGTGATCTAGCTAGAAACAGAGTTTTTGTTGTTGTTGTTGCTGTTCAGTCACTCAGTCCTGTCCAACTCTTTGAGACCCCCTGGACTATAGCCCACCAGGTTCTTCTGTCCATGGGATTTCCCAGGCAAGAATACTGGAGCAGATTGCCATTTACTTCTCCAGGGGATCTTTCAATCCAGGAATTGAACTTGGGTTTCCTGCATTACAGACAGACTTTTTATCATCTTAGCCACAAGGACTGACTCTTATTTCTGTATGACTCATATCCTTCCAGCAGCCTAGCATGGAATGTTCTCAGGCAAGGCTGAAGTATAAGTTCAAGCAAGGCCCAAAGCACAAAAAATCATGCTAAACTTGTAAAGTCCATACAGACTTTTCAGGCCTAGGCTCAGAACTTGCAAACATAAACACTTCTGCCATGTTCTATTACACAAAACAAGAATAAAGGCCATCCCAGAATCAGAGTATGGATTGTAAAGTACAGAATTACAGAGCAAAGAGTATAGATACAAAAGGGCAATTAATTCATGCCAGGATAATAATCAATTAATACAGTCTTCCCTCCAGAATCAATTACCACAGTCTTTCATCCAATCGTTGGTTACTTCCCATATGTCAAATATAATCACTCTTTTCCTAGAGCTCCAAGAGTCTCATCTTATCTAATCATGTCTACAGGTTCAAAAACCAAAAAATCATCTAAACACAGATATCCTTAATATGGAGAACTATGAACTAAGTAAAAAGTTATTCATGCCTCCTCTATCCCCTGACACATAATAGAGTAGTGGAATATGGAAAGACAAGAAATCAGAATTTGAAATTTTCATTTAAAGAGGCACATAGCAGTTACTAGTTCTTTTAGTCATTCTGAAATTTCTTGGCAAACATTTTCATATTGCAATTTGAGGAATGGAAAAGTCTCTTGATTGAGCTCTGGGTCTGCATATTGTTTTACACTATGTTTTGCAGCTACTTTCAATTGGATTTTTATGCTGAGACCATTTCTATCTAGCAGAAACTTAATATTTTACCACATTAAGATTCTGGATAGGTTATGGATAGAAAGGAAAATGTTACAGGGCCAAGCCTGTGGTAAAGACAGGCTATTATATAGGACTATCAGATAAGTAGCCACAATATTCAAAATGGAGCTTGAGTTAACCCTGAAAAGAAGTCAGTCATTGCTACAAATAAATAATTAAGAAGACAGATCTCTGAGAGAATTCTCAGTGAGACACAAGGCAAGCATGACTCAAGTGCAATAAAGAGTACAAGTGCCTGGTTAGGTTTTCTAGTTTCTGGGTGATGTCCCTCAGGAGTTTTCATTATACTCCCTTCTTTGTGTTCCAAAACAAAACACAAACCCTTCTTCCTATTCTTTTTTTTTTTTAATAAATTTATTTATTTTAGTTGGGGGCTAATTACTTTACAATATTGTAATAGTTTTTGCCATACATTGACATGAATCAGCCATGGGTTTACATGTGTTCCCCTTCCCGGACCCCCCACCCACCTCCCTCCCCATCCCATCCTTCTGGATCATCCCATTGCCCCGGCCCTGAGCCCTTGTCACATGCATCGAACATGGAATGGTGCTCTGTTTCACATATGACAATACACATGTCTCAATGCCATTCTCCCAGAACGTCCCACCCTCACCTTCTCCCTCAGAGTCCATAAAATTGTTCCATGCGTCTGTGTCTCTTATTCTGTCTCGCATATAGGGTTATCGTTACCATCTTTCAAATTCCATATATATGCATTAGTATACTGTATTGTTGTTTTCCTTTCTGGCTTACTTCACTCTGTATAATGGGCTCCAGTTTCATCCATCTCAGTAGAACCGATTCAAATGTATTTTTTTTAATGGCTGAGTAATATTCCATTGTGTATATGTACCACAGCTTCCTTATCCATTCGTCTGCTGATGGACATCTAGGTTGCTTCCATGTCCTGGCTATTGTAAACAGTGCTGCGATGAACATTGGGGTACACGCGTCTCTTTCAATTCTGGTCTCCTCGGTGTATATGCCCAGCAGTGGGATTGCTGGGTCATATGGCAGTTCTATTCCCAGTTTTTTAAGGAATCTCCACACTGTTCTCCATAGTGGCTGTACTAGTTTGCATTCCCACCAACAGTGTAAGAGGGTTCCCTTTTCTCCACACCCTCTCCAGCATTTATTGCTTCCTATTCTTATCCTCATTCTTTTCTGTAAGCTAATTTTGGCAACATCTTAACCTAAACCACATGTGCTTTAATCCTTTGTTAAAATACATGGAAATACTGTCTTCTCCTACTTGAATCCTAGATATGTTTCATGTCCTCCTCTTTTTTACTGATCTCCTTGGGCATATTAATGGAAATGCTCTAGTATGAAGCCAAGTTAACGAGACAGACAAGGTTTTATTTGTATTATTACTATTACTAGTGTAATATGTATCTGTATTAGAAATGAAGTACAAGAGAGGGGGTTTCCCATGATAGTTCTTGAATGATTGTACTACAAACTGTTTGTTTATATTTTGTCAAGCTTAAAAATAAAATGGCCAGTTATTTTACCAGCAAAACTGAGTTTGTTTGCAAATGGCAGAGGAAATGTAATCTGAGACATGCAAACTATGGCAAACCACAGGCAAACTCAGAGAAAAAAGAGCGCATCATTACTTTATAAAAAAAGAAGTCAGAAGTGGCTACTTTGAACAGAAGCACATTGGAGGAAAGTGAGAATTTGGGATGGTGATGGTTTCTCATTGCCTGAACTATTGCTGGGCAAAGAGAAAATATTCCTTCCTCCTGCTTGGGAAGTAAAGTAAGTGTCTTTCTGCTCAGAAATTAATATAAACTGTGAGGGAAGGTATGTGCATGACAGGTCCTCTTTCAGGGCTCCCCAATTCCATTTTAAATAAAACATTTATGATTCCCTGTTTACATATATACATTACATATATTTACACCAATCCTTGGTGTTCAGCTCAGTTAGGCTGGTCGATTCTACACAACCTTGGAATTCTACAGAAACAGGACAGGATGTTTTCATCTCCAAAGTAAATTCACTCGTACTCACTTTTCTCTCTTCCATGTCCTTTTATTGCAACAATTTCTTGTCTTTGATGATCATCATTTAGTTTCATGTTCTTAAAGGTTATGGAAATAAAATAATACAGCTGGTCCTATATCTGTGTGTGTGTGTTTCTGTAGCTTCTTTTATTCAATATAATAATTTGGGGATTTATTCATGATGTTGTTTCCTTACTTTGGAATGTTCATGGCCATTACCTCTTGAAATATGTTGTCTGCTCCAATTCACTTTCATTTCCTTCTGCAGGCATTTTAGAGCATATGATTTCCTACAGATCTTAGACACTTTGTTCTATTTTTTCACACTTTTTTCTCTTTCAGTTAAAATTTCTGTTGCTTTGTATTCAAATTCTTTAATTCTTTTCTATACTGCAACACTTGCAACATTCCCATTTTATTCTTCATTTTAAAAGACTCCTTATCTCTGCTAAAATAACCTATATATGTATATGCTTCCCACATTTTCAGTTCTATCCTTTAGTATTTTGGCAGTTATTTTAATTTTTTGCCAATTTTGTTGAATTTATATACTGTAAAGCCACTTTAAAAAATATGTTCCAGAAGGTTTTGTAAATGACAGTTATCATAAAATCCCTGAATTATAATTTTAATATTTGAGCAATCTCTATATCTACTTTTATGACTTTCCTCTCTTCACTATTAACCTCTCTTTCTTAGTTTTTGTTTGTTTGTGAGTTTTGTAAATTTGTTATTGTATAATGGCCGTTCATTTTAAAGATTAGTATAGACAGAAATAAATTATTTTTTATTTAGAAATAAAGAATTTACCTTCTCATGTTAGGCTGCTTTAATTGAGGACTCAATTAATTTCATTTTTATTAAGCTAGGCCTGGGTTTTTTGACACATTTAGTTTACATGGCTATGTTGTTTCATTACTGTTTTTTTTATGTTTAGAGATTGATCCCATGTCTTATTTTTCTATGAGGCTTGGGGTATGAGAACTTGTAAGATTCTGGAGATATCTTTGCACTTTACAGCTGAGCTGCTAGCTTTCCAAATTATTGAAAAATTTTCTCTTCTTCCTGCCAAGATAGAATTTTTTTTGCTTCTAGGTTTGTTTATTTGTTTCCTTAAAATCTGCTGCTTCCCTGTTCTGTTGCTAAGTTGTGTCTGACTCTTTGCAACCCCATGGTCTGCAGCACACTAGGCTTCCCTGTCCTTCACTACCTCCCAGAGCTTGCTCAAATTCATGTCCATTGAGTTGTGATGTTATTTAACTATCTCATCTTCTGCTACCCTCTTCTCCTTTTGCCTTCAATCTTTCCCACCATCAGGGTCTTTTCTAATGAGTCAACTCTTCACATCAGGTGGCCAAAGTATTGGAACTTCAGTTTCAGCATCTGTCCTTTTAATGAATATTCAGGGTTGATTTCCTTTAGGATTGAATGGTTTGATCTCCTTGCAATCCATGGGACTGTCAAGAGTCTTCTCCAACACCACAATTCAAAAGCATCAATTATTTCATGCTCAGTCTTCTTGATGGTACAACTCTCTCATCCATACATGACTACTAGAAAAACAATAGTTTTGACTACACAGACCATTGGTGTCAGAGTGATGTTTCTGCTTTTAAATATTCTGTCTAGATTTGTCATAGCTCTTTTTCAAGGAGCAAGTGTCTTTTAATTTCATGGCTGCAGTTATTGTCTGCAGTGATTTTGGAGCCCCCACCGCCACAATCAAGTCTGTCACTGTTTCCTTTGTTCCCCCATCTATTTGCCATGAAGTGATGGGACCATATGCCATAATCTTAGTTCTTAATTTTTTGAATGCTGAGTTTTAAGCCAGCTTTTCCACTCTCCTCTTTCAACTTCTTCAAGAGGCTCTTTAATTCTTCCTTTTCTGCCATGAGGTGGCATCATCTACATACCTGAGGTTATTGATATTTCTCTCAGCAATCTTGATTACACTTTGAGCTTTATCCAGCTGGGTATTTCACATGATGCACTCTGCATAAAAGTTAAATAAGCAGGGTGACAATATACAGCCCTGATGTATCCCTTTCCCAATATCGAACCAGTCTGTTACTCCATGTTTGGTTCTAACTTTGGCTTCTTGACCTGCATACAGGTTTCTCAGGAGACAGCTAGGATGTAAGTCCAGATGTAGATCTTAAAAGCAGGTTTCTTCCTATTCCACTTTAGTTCAGTTCAGTAGCTCAGTCATGTCTGACTCTTTGAGACCCCATGAATTGCAGCACGCCAGGCTTCCTTAAACATCACCAACTCCCAGAGTTTACCCAAACCCATGTCCATCGAGTCAGTGATGCCATCCAATCATCTTATCCTCTGTCGTCCCCTTCTCCTCCTGCCCCCAATCCTACCCAGCATTAGGGTCTTTTCCAATGAGTCAACTCTTCGCATGAGGTGGCCAAAGTATTGGAGTTTCAGCTTCAACATCAGTCCTTCCAATGAACACACAGGATTGATCTCCTTTAGGATGCATTGATTGGATCTCCTTGGGGTCCAAGGGACTCTCAAGAGTCTTCTCCAACATCACAGTTCAAAAGCATCAATTCTGCAGCGCTCAGCTTTCTTCACCATCCAACTCTCACATCCACACATGACCACTGGAAAAACCATAGCCTTGACTGATGGAATTTTGTTGGTAAAGTAATGTTTCTGCTTTTAAATATGCTATCTAGGTTGGCCATGACCTTCTTTCCAAGGAGTAAGTGTCTTTTAATTTCCTGGCTGCAATCACCGTCAGCAGTGATTTTGGAGCCCCCCAAAATAAAGCCTGACACTGTTTCCACTGTTTCCCCGTCTATTTCCCATGAAGTGATGGGACCAGATGCCATGATTTTAGTTTTCTGAACGTTGAGCTTTAAGCCAACTTTTTCACTCTCCTCTTTCAATTTCATTAAGAGGCTCTTTAGTTCTTCTTCACTTTCTACACTTTCTGGTGTCATCTGCATATCTGAGGTTATTGATATTTCTCCCGGCAATCTTGATTTCAGCTTGTGTTTCTTCCAGCCCAGCGTTTCTCATGATGTAATCTGCATATAAGTTAAATAAGCAGGGTGACAAGATACAGCCTTGACATACTCCTTTTCCTATTTGGAACCAGTCTGTTGTTCCATGTCCAGTTCTAACTGGTGCTTCCTGACCTGCATACAGGTTTCTCAAGAGACAGGTCAGATGGTCTGGTATTCCCATCTCTTTCAGAATTGTCCACAGTTGATTGTGATCCACTCAGTCAAAGGCTATGGCATAGTCAATAAAGCATAAATAGACGTTTTTCTGGAACTCTCTTGCTTTTTCAATGATCCAGCGGATATTGGCAATTTGATCTCTAGTTCCTCTGCCTTTTCTAAAACCAGCTTGAACATCTGGAAGTTCACGATTCACCTATTGTTGAAGCCTGGCTTGGAGAATTATGAGCATTACTTTACTAGCATGTGAGAAGAGTGCAATTGTGCGGTAGTTTGAGCATTCTTTGGCATTGCCTTTCTTTGGGATTGAAATGAAAACTGACCTTTTCCAGTCCTATGGCCACTGCTGAGTTTTCCAAATTTGCTGGCATATCGAGTGCAGCACTTTCACAGCATCATCTTTCAGGATTTGAAATAGCTCAACAGGAAATCCATCACCTCCACTAGCTTTGTTCGTAGTGATGCTTTCTAAGGCCCACTTGACTTCACATTCCACGATGTCTGGCTCTAGGTGAGTGATCACGCCATTGTGATTATCTGGGTCGTGAAATCTTTTTTGTATAGTTCTTCTGTGTATTCTTGCAACCTCTTCTTAATATCTTCCGCTTCTGTTAGGTCCATGCCATTTCTGTCCTTTATTGAGCCCATCTTTGCATGAAATGTTCCCTTGGTATCTCTAATTTTCTTGAAGAGATCTCTAGTCTTTCCCAATCTGTTGTTTTCCTCTATTTCTTTTCATTGATCGCTGAGGAAGGCTTTCTTATCTTTCCTTGCTATTCTTTGGAACTCTGCATTCAGATGGGAATATCTTTCCTTTTCTCCTTTGCTTTTCGCTTCTCTTCTCTTCCCAGCTATCTGTAAGGCCTCCTCAGACAGCCATTTTGCTTTTTTGCATTTCTTTTCCATGGGGGTGGTCTTGATCCCTGTCTCCTGGACAATGTCACAAACCTCTGTCCATAGTTCATCACGCACTCTGTCTATCAGATCTAGTCCCTTAAATCTATTTGTCACTTCTACTGTATACTCATAAGGGATTTGATCTAGGTCATACCTGAATCGTGTAGTGGTTTTCCCTACTTTATTCAATTTAAGTCTGAATTTGGCAATAAGCAGTTCATGATCTGAGCCACAGTCTGCTCCCGGTCTTGTTTTTGCTGACTGTATAGAGCTTCTCCATCTTTGGCTGCGAAGAATATAATCAATCTGATTTCAATGTTGACTATCTGGTGATGTCCACGTGTAGAGTCTTCTCTTGTGTTGTTGGAAGAGGGTGTTTGCTGTGACCAGTGCGTTCTCTTGGCAAAACTCTATTAGCCTTTGCCCTGCTTCATTCTGTACTCCAAGGCCAAATTTGCCTGTTACGCCAGGTGTTTCCTGACTTCCTACTTTTGCGTTCCAGTCCCCTATAATGAAAAGAACATCTTTTATGGGTGTTAATTCTAGAAGGTCTTGTAGATCTTCTTAGAACCGTTCAACTTCAGCTTCTTCAGCGTTACTGGTAGGGGCATAGACTTGGATTACTGTGATATTGAGTGCTTTGCCTTGGAAACGAACAGAGATCATTCTATCATTTTTGAGATTGCATCCAAGTACTGCATTTTGGACTGTTTCGTTGACCATGGTGACTGCTCCATTTCTTCTAAGGGATTCTTGCCCACAGTAATAGATATAATGGTCATCTGAGTTAAATTCACCCATTCCAGTCCATCTTAGTTCGCTGATTCCTAGAATGTTGACATTCACTCTTGCCATCTCCTGTTTGACCACTTCCAATTCGCCTTGATTTATGGACCTAACATTCCAGATTCCTATGCAATATTACTCTTTACAGCATCAGACTTTGCTTCTATCACCAGTCACATCCACAACTGGGTATTTTTTTTTTTTTTTGCTTTGGCTCCATCCCTTCATTCTTTCTGTAGTTATTTCTCCACTGATCTCCAGTAGCATATTGGGCACCTACTGACCTGAGGAGTTCATCTTTCAGTGTCCTATCTTTTTGCCTTTTCATACTGTTCATGGGGTTCTCAAGGCAAGAATACTGAAGTGTTTTGCCATGCCCTTCTCCAGTCAAATTCCTCATTCTCTTATCATTCTGTCAAAGATATGTCCAGATTCTCTTTGTTATAAAAGACTCATCAGTTTCTAAAGTTCATTTCATAGTTTCTTTGCATTTAGATCTTTCAGATGGACTTAGAGAAACTATATTTTTTGTAGTTTATTCGGCTTGTCTTGTTATCATAAAAGAGACAATCTCTTGTGACTTTCTATATCTTGATTTGTTTCCAAATACTCTGTAATTATCAGAACAGTAAATAAATAGGGTAAAACCTAACAGGTGTTTTACTTTGACCAAAGGAAGTGTTTTAAAAATCTATAACATTAAGTGTTAGACTTTTAAAAATAGAACCTTTCTTATTTCTTATATATTAAGTGGTAATTTGCTTGTTGGAAGGAAACATTTTCTATTGATTTGCCTTTGTTACTTTTATCAAAGTTAAATTTATAACAAAATTTCAGGTTTATCTTCCTGTGAAAAAAGCAGGTGTATGTTATCATCACAGCAGCTAAAGAGAACCTTACCATCACCATTTATGTAATTAACTTAGATAATCAACTGAGAGTTTTCAGTATTCATTATATAAGACACATTAGAATTCAAACAATACAATTTTAGCATACTAAAGTTTGGAGATCAAACAAAGCAAAGTAAAGCAAACCAACCAACAATAACTAAAACATATAGACTTAATTTGCAATTATAAAAACTTGGGTTTAGCAGTGTTATATTCATATCTATAAAAGGCACATCTTTCTGTAAGAAATAAAAGGCTCATACACTTTAGAAAAATTGCAGAGGGAATTGGGTGATTAATGCAGAATCAATGCTACTAACTAAGAGTCGACCTGATTTATCTTACAATCAACTTGGGAAAACCATTTTGATGTTATGACTCAGCAGATGTCAAGTTGTAAACCTTTCACAAAATGATTTCAAGGCAGGAATTAACTTGCTTACTCTGCAGAACCAGGCAGGAGAGAAAAAATGCCACTAATGGTTCACCCAAGGACATTCCTCAAATGTAGCAAGTATTATTTCTTTGTCTTTTTCTCTTTCTCTTTCCCTTACTCTCTCTGTCCAATCATTCTTAAGAGGAAACAAATGATGCAGTGAGCAATGAATTTGATAAGAGTTTTATGGCCACAGAGAAACTATGTTAGCTTGAAGGCTAAGTGAGGTATTTGACTAAAATTTGCTTGAAATGGATCTAAGCTAATTAATGGGTATTGGGAAAATTGCAGGTATTTGAAATTTACAACTATTCAGTTTTCTATCTTACAGAATCCTTCAGTTCTTTGAAAAGTGAAGGTTTCCCCCCAGAAATAATCCTAATTTATCATAAAATTCATATCTCATAAACAAAAGAACTTACTGAAGTGTATAAATAGATCAGTTAACACAAAAGCAGAGAAAATTCTAATGTAGTGAATATAAGAATCAGTTAATTGATATGAATTGTCCAGATTTCTTGGCTTCTCTGGTGGCTCAGATGGTAAAGGGTCCACCTGCAATGTAGGAGACCTGAGTTCCATCCCTGAGTTGGAAAGATCCCCTGGAAGAGGGCATGGCAACTCACTCCAGTATTCTTGTCTGGAAAATCACCATAGACAGAGGAGACTGGTGGGCTACAATCTACGGGGTCGCAAAGAGTCGGACAATACTGAACTAACTATGGCCTCCATCCAAAAACATTTCAGAAGCCTGAACCCATAGAACTTGACATTATTGAAATAAAGACTTTTTTTCTTTTGTTTTATGTAATCATTTGCACACACACGCACACTTCAACTCTCCTCCACAATCTCTTCTCATTCTTCAGGTTGAGTCTGAATGCCACTTCCTCTTCTGAGAGGCTTTTCTTGACTACCTTATCTCAGTCTCAGCATCTGTTTGTTCCTTCATGGCCCTTGTCACATTGCAGTGAAGCAGGAGATATATGGGACTCCAGGCTAAACAGTTACTCCCCTGTTGACAGAAACTCCATAATAGCAGAAGCTCCATAAAAGTAATATGATGGAGGAGAGTGTTCTCTGTGCAGATAAGAGATAAAAGACCACATATTCCTCAATCTCAAAGTCAAGGAGACCTCCCCAGCTACACATGCACAGAAAGGCTTCCAGGAGGTCAAAATGGGAAGGGATGTCACCTCATGGTAAGTGATGTCAACCACCCATAAGCTTCTTCACTGGAATTCATCTTGGCTAAGTAAGAAATGAACACTCACACATAGGAGGTTCCTGAGATATACCAAATATGGCCTCAGGATTAGGCAAATCAAAATGATTGACCAAAGGAAATATGGAAGAAATGCCGCATAAAAGTGATTCAAAGCACCAAGAGTGTGTGACTCTCTCTGAGCCTGCTCATGTGGCTATCCACATGCACTGTACTCTTTGTCTTTCTAATAAACACTTTACTTGTTTTACTACTTTCCATCATTATGAGAATTACTTTCTACAAAGCTGAAGGGCCAAGGTCTTAGCACTGTCCACTGGTCTAATGGCTAAGATCCAGTGCTCTCACTGTCTGGCCTTAACCTCTGACTGGAAAACAGTGCCCTGCTTTCAACCACTGCAACCTGAGGTCATCCAAGATCAACACTATTATAAAAGTGCTTTTTTATTATTTTCACCACCACAATGAGTAATTCGATGATTATAGGACCACATCTGATGTTCTGTGATGTTAGATACTTAGCATATAGCACACTAGTACAGAGGAGGAGTTCAGTTAATAAATAATATATCCATCATGGAGTCTCATGTGATCCTTTCATGTATAAGTATCCTCTCTCTTCTCTAAGTCTCTTCTTTACGTGGTAATGAAACTAAGTAAAATAAAGTCAACACAACTTAAGGCCAAAAGATAAATTAACTCATACCATAACAAAACAGAGGCTGATCTTCCCAGAAATTACAGGATCCAGATTTTAGAAACGGTATCAGAATACCAGAATTACTGTATTTCTCTTTTCATCTTTCAACTCTGATTCCCACTGAGTCAGTGTTATTTTCAAACAAATAGTTATGTGTAAGAAATGTGTTCTTGAGCAGATGCAGGCTTATGTTTAATCAACTTAGCAACAACAGAAAGAACCCATCTTCCCTGTTACCACAGAGAATGACCCCCATAGGACTCTAGTCTGACTGGATTTATCTGGGAGGCCAAGAGTAAAAGGACATTGATTGAACAGACCTGGTTTGCTATCTAAATTTAAAATCCAATACTCATCTCCCCAAATCCTCCTGGACTGATTTTTTTTTTTTGCATATAAAAAAGGACTTATTTGATTGGAGTAAGAAGACAAACAAAATGTGCGGAAAAATCTAAAAGTATCGGCTATTTGATCCACCACATATGTTACTTGTAACTCTTCTATACCCTTCATTATAGTGTGGAATATACAAGTCATCACAGCTTGTATATAAGCTGCTTGTTTGCTGTACCTCAGTTTTCTTTGTGTCAAACAGAGATCTTAGTTTGATATATTCTTATAATAAATGTCTATTGAATGAATGAATGGATGGCTGCATTTTTCCTGAATTTTTCAGCAAAAGCTGAGTTGAATTTTTAAATTAGATTTAGTATATAATTTTGTCTTATGGGAATCACTCTTTTTCTTAGTAGAACAGAAGGATGAGTGATGATTAAAATGGATGTTTCTATGGTCAGCGACTATAATTTCACACAAGGATTGTTGTTGTTCAGTCACCCAGTTGCCATACCAGGCCTCTCTGTCCCTCACCATCTTCCAAAGTTTGCCCAAGTTCACGTCCATTGCATTGGTGATGCCATCCAGCCATCTTATCCTCTGATACCCTCTTCTCCTTCTGCCCTCAATCTTTCCCATCATTAGGGACTTTTCCAATGAGTCAGCCGTTCACATCAGATAACCAAAACACTGGAGCTTCAGCTTCAGCATTAATCCTTTTAATGAGTATTCAGAGTTGATTTCCCTTAAGATTGACTGGTTTGATCTCCTTGCTGCCCAAGGGACTCTCACGAGTCTTCTACAGCACCACAGTTCAAAAACATAAATTCTTTGGCATTCTGCCTTCTTAACAATCCAGCTTTCACAACTCTATGTGACCACTGGGAAGACCATAACCTTGACTATACATAACTTTGTTGGCAGAGTAATGCCTCTGCTTGTCAGCACACTGTCTAAGTTTGTCATATTAGGATATTGCCCCCTCAAAAAATATTGCATCAGAGAATTGCAAAATGGTATCATCACAGAGTAACAATAGTGAAATTATTTTGAAAATAAAAAATCTAAGCCACCACCACTTGGAATATAATTCAAAGGCTTTGTCCCTCCACTTTTTCTCTCTATAGAAAACAAAAACAATTATTTTCTGAGCTCAAGGAGATTTGAGTAGACCACAATATATGACACAGACTGTGCAGGCATCACTAATATCCACAGATTCCTTTAATGCTCTACAGTACAGAGTAAAAGTAGCAAATCATGTACAATTTTGAATGTATATGAAATTCTAGAATTATTCTCACTACTTATTATAATTTTCAGAATAAAACAAACATAGAAATTCTCATAGCATTGTGTTTCCTAGTAAAAGAAATCTGCAGTTCTCAATTACAATTTTTGTTTTTTCTATTTAATACTACAAAGGGACATATATTGATAATCAGTTTAATTATATATTTCAGAATTATATAAAAACTTACTTACTTCCCAAATGATTCTTGGGAGAAATGTTGAATGTTACATGTAAGAACCTAAAATTATGAGAATTATCTGCAAAACTATAATTCCAACATTTAACCTGTTCATTTAGTTATTACAAATATAATTGTATTTTTTGTGCTTCCCTGGTGGGTTAGCTGGTAAAGAATCTGCCTGCAATGTGGGAGACCTGCATTTGATCCCTGGATTGGGATCATCTCCTTCCTGGAGATGAGAATGGCTACCCACTCCAGTATTCTGACCTGGAGAATTTCATAGACTGTATAGTCCATGGGGTCAAAAAGAGTCAGAAATGATAACCAAGCAACTTTTACTTCACTACTGTATTTTTAAATTTTATATTTGAGTGTAATTGATTTATAATACTGTGGTAGTTTCAGATGTACAAAAGAGTGATTCACTTATACATATACATGTACATGTGCTGTGTGCTCAGTCATGTTCAACTCTGCAACTCCATGGACTGTAGCCTGCCAGGCCCCTCTGTCCATGAAATTTTCCAGGCAACAATATTGGAGTCCAATACATATACATATATCCTTTTTTTTTTTCAGAGATTATTTTCCCATTTAGATTATTATAGGTATTGAGTAGAGTTTTCTGTGCTATGCAGTAGGTCCTTGTCGATGGTCTATTTTACATATAATCATGTGATATATTAATCTCAAACTCCTAATGTATGCTTCACCCTCAGTTTCCCCTTTGATAACCATAGTGTGTCTATGTCTGTGAGTCTGTTTCTGTTTTGTAAATAAGTTCATTTGCATCATTGTTTAAGATTTCACATATAAGTTTATGTCTGGCATTTCACTTAGTATGATAGTCTCTAGGTTCATCCAGGCTGCTGCAAATGGCATTATTTCATTCTTTTGTGGCTGAGTAGAATCCCACTGCATGTATGTATTGCATCTTCTTTATCGTTCTCCTCTCAGTGGGCATGTAGGTTGCCAGCATGTTCTGCCTATTGTAAACAGTGCTGTGAATGAACTTTGGAGGGCATGTGTATTTTCTAAGTATGCTTTTCTCTGGATAAATTCCCAGGAGTGAAATTGCTGGATCATATGGCAGCTCTATTTTTAGTGTTTGAAGAAATCACCATGCTGTTCTCCATAGTTACTGTGCCAGTTTGTATTCCCACTGACAGTGTAGGAGGATTCTGTTTTCTTCACACCCTTTCTAAAATTTATTGTTTGTAGACTTTTTGATGATGGCCACTCTGACTGCTATGAGGTGATAACCTCATTATAGTTTTGATTTGCTTTTGTCTAATACTTAGTGATATTGGCAACTGTTCCTATGCTTTTTGGTCACCAGTATGTCTTCTCTGGAGAAGTATCTGTTTAGATTTTCTGCCCATTTTTTGATTGGGTTGTTTGTTTTGTGTTGATATTGAGTCTGACAGCACATAAGTTAGCTATTGGTACAAACTCAGAACAGCTTCTCCCTGTTACTATTAATTTTATTTCTTAGGATCTTTCAACATATATTTAAGCAAGCTTTATTTTCTCCGTTCAGATTAAGGGACAATCAAGCTGACATCTTCTCATATAAAGACTTTCCTCTCTTCAAATGCCATGAAAACTGTACTGCCGTACAACCTGAATTTGCAATGGTAATTAAAAGGGTAAAGAATGAAATAAAGTGAAAATTTAAAGATTACCTTGGAAATGTAAATTTTATTCTCTCAAATCTACTTAAACATGGCATGAAGGACATATCAGGGTCAAAATATTAGAGGAAAGCACACTTACATAAATTAAACTTAATCCCAACTTTGCCTACTATATTGCAGTAGTTAGAGTAAAAATGGTGTACAGAACTCAGAGACTGGTAATATAGAAACATAGCAGGGATATTTTGATTCTGTGTAAGTCTTTCACATATATTTGTGAACCACTGTAATAAAAGAAAATTCTTTGAGATGTGTTTATGTTTTTATTGGCATAATGAACTACCCAGTATCCAAGATGTTCTGGCAGATAATTGATCCCCTTTAATGTATTTTCTAGAGCCTTATTTTGTATTCTTTTTTTTTTCCATTACTGAGACTTATAATAGTCCATCTTTAAAAGATAAATAAGAATTAGAGTACTCATTTTCTCTCTAATAACAAAATAGCTTAACAATTTGGAAAGTTACTTTCTCCTTTGTAAATTTTACTTAACGCATCAGTAATGGCTGAATTCAACATGCACTTTTATGTGACCATTTGACTGACAAAAGTCTTAATTGGTAATAGTAAATATTTAAAACTAAAACAGATTAGGTCTACTGAAGTTTGTAAACCTACTTTACCAGTAAATATGTAAACAGACAAAGAGATGATTATCCTAATACACTCCTTTACTATTAGTTCCTGAATTTCCTATACATCAATGAATAAAAAATATCTGTCAGAAACAATTAACCATAACTTTATTTTCCTTTCTTTGTGTTGCTATATAAAAGACCCTCTTAAATAATAATGAAAATATATTTTCTTTATTTTAATAAAGCATATCCATGCTACCAACTCAGCTTCTTAAATTTTGAAAATAAAAGTTAGTGTGCTGACCTAAATGGGAAGCAAATCCAAAAGAGACTAGCTCACTTTGCTGTACAGAATAAACTAACACAACATGATAAAGTAACAAACACTTAGTTCAGTTTCTCAGCCATGTCTGATACTTAGTAACCCCATGGAAGAAGCATGCCAGGCTTCCCTGTCCATCACCAACTCCTGGAACTTGCTCATGTCCATCAACTTAGTGATGCCACTCAACCATCCCATCCCCTGTTGTCCCCTTATCCTACTGCCTTCAATCTTTCCCAGAATCAGGGTCTTTTCTTTCTTTTGAGTCAGTTCTTCACATAAGGTGGTCAAAGTATTAGAGTTTCAGCCTCAGTATCAATCCTTCCAAAGAATATTCAGGATTGATTTCTTTTAGAATTAACTGATTTGATCTCCTTGCAGTCCAAGGGACTGTCAAGAGCCTTCTAAAACACCACAGTTCACATGTAAACCCATGGCTGATTCATGTCAATGTATGGCAAAACCTATTACAATATTGTAAAGCAATTAGCCCCCAACTAAAATAAATAAATTAAAAAAAAAAATAAAATAAAAAAATAAAACACCACAGTTCAAAAGCATCAATTCTTCAGTACTCAGCTTTTTTTATAGTCCAAATCTCACACCATATATGGCTACTGGAAAAACCATAGCTTTGAGTAGATAGACTTTTATCAGCGAAGTAATGCCTATGTTTTTTAATAGTCTGTCTGGTTTTGTCATAGATTTTCATCGAAGGAGCAAGTGTCTTTTAATTTCATGGCTATACTCATCATCTGCAGTGATTTTGGAGCCCAAGAAAATAAAGTCTGTTACTGTTTCCATTGTGTCCCCATCTATTTTCCATGAAGTGATGGGGCTGGAAAAACATCTATTTCTGCTTTATTGACTATGCCAAAGCCTTTGACTGTGTGGATCACAATAAACGGTGGAAAGTTCTGAAAGAGATGGGAATACCAGACCATCTGACCTGTCTCTTGAGAAATCTGTATGCAGGTCAGGAAGCAACAGATAAGACTGGACATGGAACAACAGACTGATTCCAAATAGGAAAAAGAGTACGTCAAGGCTGTGTATTGTCACCGTGATTATTTAACGTACATCCAGATTACATCATGAGAAATGCTGGGCTGGAAGAAACACAAGCTGGAATCAAGATTTCCGGGAGAAATATCAATAACCTTAGATATGCAGATGACACCACCCTTATGGCAGAAAGTGAAGAAGAACTAAAGAGCCTCTTGATCAAAGTGAAAGAGGAGAGTGAAAAAGTTGGCTTAAAGCTCAACATTCAGAAAACTAAGATCATGGCATCTGGTCCCATCACTTCATGGCAAATAGGTGGGGAAACAGTGGAAACAGTGTCAGACTTTATTTTTGGGGGCTCCAAAATCACTGCTGATGGTGATTGCAGCCACAAAACTAAAAGACGCTTACTCCTTGCAAGGAAGATTATGACCAACCTAGATAGTATATTTAAAAGCAGAGACATTACTTTGCCAACTAAGGTCCGTCTAGTCAAGGCTATGGTTTTTCCAGTGGTCATGTATGGATGTGAGAGTTGGACGATGAAGAAAGCTGAGCGCTGCAGAATTGATGCTTTTGAACTGTGGTGTTGGAGAAGACTCTTGAGGGTCTCTTGGACTGCAAGGAGATCCAATCAGTACATCCTAAAGGAGATCAGTCCTGTGTGTTCATTGGAAGGGCTGATGTTGAAGCTGAAACTCCAAGCCTTTGGCCACCACATGCGAAGAGTTGACTCATTGGAAAAGACCCTAATGCTGGGAAGGATTGGGAGAAGGAGGAGAAGGGGACGACAGAGGATGAGATGGTTGGATGGCATCACCGACTTGATGGACATGGGTTTGAGTAGACTCCGGGAGTTGGTGATGGATAGGGAGGCCTGGCGTGCTGCAATTCATGGGGTCGCAGAGTCGGACACGGCTGAGTGACTGAACTGAACTGATGGAACCGTATGTCATGATCTTAGTTTTTGAATGTTGAGGTTTAAGCCAGCTTTTTCACTCTCCTCTTTCACTTTTATCAAGAGGCTTTTTAGTTCCTCTTCATTTTCTGCCATAAGGGTGGTGTCATCTGCATATCTGAAGTTATTGATATTTCTCCTGGCAATCTTGATCCCAGCTTGTGATGTACTCTTCATAGAAGATAAATAAGCAGGGTGACAATACACAGCCTTGACATACTCCTTTCCTAATTTGGAACCAGTCTGTTGTTTCATGTCCAGTTTTAACTGTTGCTTCTTGACCTGCATCCAGAGTTCTCAGGAGGCAGGTCAGGTGGTCTGGTATCCCCATCTCTTGAAGAATTTTCCATGGTTTGTTGTGATTTACACAGTCAAAGGCTTTGATGTAATCAATAAAGCTGAAGTAGATTTTTTTTTTTTCTTTCTGAAATTCTCTTGCTTTTTCGATGATCTAACAGGTGTTGGAAATTTGACATCTGGTTCCTCTGCCTTTTCTAAATCCAGCTTGAACATCTGAATGTTCACAATTCACGTATTGTTGAAGCCTGGCTTGGAGAATTTTTAGCATTACTTTGCTAGTGTGTGAGATGAGTGCAATTGTGTGGCAGCATGAACATTGCTTGGCATTGCCTTTCTTTGGGATTGAATTGAAAAGTCACCTTTTCCAGTCTTGTGGCCACTGCTCAGTTTTCCAATTGCTGGTGTATTGAGTGCAGCACTTTCACAGCATCATCTTTTAGGACTTGAAATAGTTCAGCTGGAATTCTATCACCTCCAGTAGCTTTGTTCATAGTGATACTTCCCAAGGCCCACTTGATTTTGGACTCCAGGATGTCTGGCTCTAGGTGAGTGATCATACCATCATGGTTATCTGGGTCATGAAGATTTTTTTTTTTGTATACTTCTTCTGTGTATTCTTGTCACCTTTTCTTAATAACTTCTGCTTCTGCTATATCCATACCATTTCTGTCCTTTATTGTTACTATCTTTGCATGAAATATTCCCTCAGTATCTCTGACCTTCTTGAAGAGATCTCTAGTCCTTCTTATTTTATTTTTTTCATTTCTTTACATTGATTGCTGAGGAAGACTTTCTTATCTCTCTTTGCTCTTCTTTGGAACTCACCATTCAGATGGGTATATCTTTCCTTTTCTTCTTTACCTTTAGCTTCTCTTCTTTTTTCAGCAGTTTGTAAGGGCTCCTCAGAAACCCTTTCGTCATTTCTTTTCTTGGTGATGGTCTTGATCACTGCCTCCTGTACAATGTCACAAATCTCTGTCCATCGTTCTTCAGACACTCTGTCTATCAGATCTAATTCCTTGAATCTGTCACTTTCACTGTATAATCATAAGGGATTTGATTTAGGTCGTACCTTAATAGTCTAGTAGTTTTCCCTACTTTCTTCAATTTAAGTCTGTATTTGGCAATAAGGAGTTCAAGATCTGAGCCATAGTCAGCTCCTGGTCTTGTTTTTGCTGACTGCATAGAGGTTATGTATCTTTGGTTACAAAGAATATAATCAATCTGATTTCAGTATTGATCACTTGGTGATGTCCATGTGTAGAGTCGTCACTTGTGTTGTTGAAAGAAGGTGTTTGCTATGGCTAGTGGGTTCTCTTCACAGAATTCTGTTAGTCTTTGCCCTGCTTTATTTTGTACTCCAAGGCTAAACTTGCCTGTTACTCTAGGTATCTCTCGACTTCCTAATTTTGCATTCCAGTCCCCCATGATGAAAAAGACTTCTTTTTTTTTTTTTTTGGTGTTATTTCTAGAAGGTCTGGTCTTGTAGGTCATCATAGAACCATTCAACTTCAGCTTCTTTGGTATTAGTGGTTGGGGTATGGACTTGGATTACTGTGATATTGAATGATTTGCCTTGAAAATGAGCAAAGGTCTTTCTTTCATTTTTGAGATTTCTGAGATTGCAGCCAAGTACTATGTTTCAGACTCTTTGTTGATTATAAGGGGTGCTCCATTTCTTCTAGGTTTTCTTGCCCACAGTAGTAGATAAAATGATCATTTGAATTAAATGCACCCATTTTATTTCACTGATTCCTAAAATGTCGATGTTCACTCTTGTCATCTTCTGTTTGACCACTTCCCTTTCCCTTGATTCATGGACATAACATTCTAAGTTGCTATGAAATATTGTTATTTACAGCATCAAACTTTGCTTCCATCACCAGCCACATCCACACTTGGTGTTGTTTTCGCTTTGGCTCTGTCTCTTCATTCTTTCTGGTGTTATTTCTCCACTCTTTTCCAGCAGCACATTGGACACCTACTGAGCTGCAGAGTCCATCTTTCAGTGTCTTATCTTTTTGTCTTTCATACTGTTGATGGGGTTCTCAAGGCAACAATATGGAAGTGGTTTACCATTCCCTTCTCTAGTGGGCCACTTTTTGCCAGAACTCTCCACTCTATACCATCCTACATGGTATAGCTCATGGATTCATTGATTTAGATAAGGCTGTGTTCTGTGTGATCAGTTTGGTTAGTTTTCTGTGATCGTGGTTTTCATTCTGCCTGCCTTCTGATGAATAAGGATAAGACTTACTGTGGGGGGAACTGGATCTTATTCTCATGGGCAGGCCATGCTCAGCAAATCTTTAACCCAGTTTTCTATTGATGGGTGGGGCTGTGTTCCTTCACTGTTGACCCACGACTCTATTCGTGAACACTCACAGGCAAGTCTGAGTCAATCTCTTATGGGGTTACTGTTCCTTTCTCCTGACCCCTGTTGCACACAAGGTTTTGTTTGTGCCCTCCAAGATTCTTTTTCCCCAGTCCTGTGGAAGTGTGTAATCAAATCCCATTAGCATCCAAAGTCAAATGTTGTGGGGGTTTCAGTCCTTTTGCTGGATCCTTAGGTTGGGAAATCTGTTGTGGGTCTTAGAACTTTCTAACAGTGCAAGAATTCTTTTGATATAATTGTTCTGCAGTTTGTGGGTCATCTGTTCGGTAGCTCTATGGTGGAGTTAATGGAGACCTCCTCCAAGAGGGCTTATTCCACACCCAGGTCTGCTGCACCCAGAGCCCCTGCCCCTGTGACAGGCCACTGCTAATCTGTTCCTCCACAAGAGACACTCAAACACTCAAAGGCAGGTCTGGCTCAGTCTCTGTCAGGTCTCCTGGTGCACACAAGGTTGTGTTTGAGCCCTCCGAGGGTCTCTGGAGGGTATTGGGTTTGATTCTAAATACAATTTCACCCTTCCTAGCACACGCTGGAATCAAGATTGCCAGGAGAAATATAAATAACCTCAGATACGCAGATGACACCACCCTTACGGCAGAAAGTGAAGAAGAACCGAAGAGCCTATTGATGAAAGTGAAAGAGGAGAGTTAAAAAGTTGGCTTAAAGCTCAACATTCAGAAAACTAAGATCATGGCATCCGGCCCCATCATTTCAGGGCAAATAGATGAAGAAACAGTGGGAACAGTGGCTGACTTTATTTTGGGGGGCTCCAAAATCACTGCTGATGGTGATTGCAGCCATGAAATTAAAAGACGCTTACTCCCTGGAAGGGAAGTTATGACTAACCTAGACAGCACACTAAAAAACAGAGACATTACTTTGTCAACAAAGGTCCATCTAGTCAAGGCTATGGTTTTTCCAGTAGTCATGTATGGATGTGAGAGTTGGATTATGAAGAAAGTTGAGTACAGAAGGATTGATGCTTTTGAACTGTGGTGTTGGAGAAGACTCTTGAGAGTCTCTTGGACTGCAAGGAGATCCAATCAGTCCATCCTAAAGGAGATCAGTCCTGGGTGTTCATTGGAAGGACTGATGTTGAAGCTGAAACTCCAATACTTTGGCCACCTGATGCAAAGAACTGACTCATTTGAAAAGATCCTGATGCTGGGAAAGATTTGGGGCGGGGGGAGAAGGGGACAATAGAGGATGAGATGGTTGGATGGCATCACCGACTCAGTGGACATGAGTTTGGGTAAACTCCGGGAGTTGGTGATGGACAGGGAGGCCTGGTGTGCTGCAGATCATGGAGTCGCAAAGAGTCGGACATGACTGAGCAATTGAACCGAACTGAACCATCTTGTTGGAGCTGCTCTTTTGCCCTTGTACGTGGGGTATCTGGTTTTGGTGAGATCCAACATTCTCCTGTTGATGGTTGTTCAGCAGCAAGTTGCAATTTGGAGTTCTCACAGGAGAAGATAAGTGCATTTCCTTCTACTCGACCATCTTGTCTGCTATTTATTAGAAATAGTCACTATTTATTAGAGAGTTGCAAATCAAAACTATAATGAGGTATAGTCAGAATGACCATTATAAAAAAAAATTTGCAAACAATAAATGCTGGAGACAGTATAGAGAAAAGGGAACTCTCTTGAACTGTTGGTGGGAGTGTAAATTGAGACAGTCACTGTGGAGAACAGCATAAAGTCTCCTTTAAAAACTAAGCATAGAACTACCATATGACTCAGCAATCTCTCTACTAGCCTTGAATACCCTGAGAAAACCATAATTCAAAATGACACATGTACCCCAATGTTCATTGTAGCACTAATTACAATACCCAGTACTTGGAAGCAACCTAAATGTCCAATGACGGACGAATAGATAAAGAAGATATGGTACATGAATGCACTGGTATGTTACTGAATCTTTAAAAAGAACAAAACTGAGTCCTTTCTAGAGAGGTGGATGGCCACAGAATCTGTCATCCAGAGTGAAATAAGTCAGAAAGAGAAAAATAAATATCATATATTAATGCATAAACGTGGAATCCAGAAAAAAAAAAAAAAAACTTGTTATGATGCACCTATTTCCAGGGCAGGAATACAGATGCAGATGTGGAGAATGGACATGTGGACATGGGGGTGGAGGGGCAGGTGGGACAAACTGGGAGATGAGGATTGACTTATATACACTTCCATATGTAGCACAGCTAGTGGGAACTTGCTATCAAGCACAGGAATTTCAGCTCAGTGCTCTGTGATAACCTGAATGAACAGAATGGGGGAGTGGGGCTGGGAAAGAGGTCCAAGAAGGAAAGGATATGTATATACATATAGCTGATCCACTTCTTTGTACAGCAGAAGCTAATGCAACATTGTAAAGTGATATTGTATTGTAAATCAATAAAAATAAAATTTAAAAAAATCTCTAAGAATGATTAAAACCACTGACACAGCCCATACTGTTAAGTCTAGTTGGGTTCACTGTGGATTATTAACACTTAATTAAAAGCTATTAGTGAAGTTGCCTGTATGTTTGTCTTTATTATTGATAAGGCTTTGAAAAATTCCTCTCTCAAGATTTTAGTCAGTGATTTTCTGATGCTTCAGGCTTCCTTATAGAGAACAGTTAATTATTCTTAAACACAATAATGTGCCACCTTATAATATTTGAATTTGACTGCTATTTTCTAAATTTAAAGAAATGTAGAACTTCATTTCTGTGTGACACCAAATATCTTTAAAATGTATTATCTTTCTCTCTTTGCTAGGTCAGTCATTTTTAATAAAATGCAGATACAAGAAAAGAACTTCTCAAAAAGACAAGGATAGAAATATTTCTTTGAGAAAAAAATAGATTGAACACTTTCAGTGTTAGATGTTGATAAATAAGGGGGGGAGGGTATATTGGCTTTTAATTGAATTACAACTACTTGGTGGCATCTAGTCTAGACTTTCATTCTGTGACCAAAGGCTGCTGATACCCACGACACTGGAAGTCAAGCTCTGACATGGGGTGTTTGCAGCAAAGTAAGTATTTATTTTCAGGACATCATGCAATGGGGTGGAAGTCAAGTCTCATATCCACTCTATCTAAATCTTTGTGTTAGAGACTCTTTTTAAGGGGACAAAGAAATTGAGTTAAGTCTTGTCTTGTGACACTTCTTTACCATAGTTTCAGGAGACAGAATGTCTCTGGTTTATAATTCCCAGGCCTGGATCAGGGGGTTTGTTATCCTTTCTTAACGGAAAAAAAAAAAAGAAAAGAAACAACTGAGTTTTTAGGTTAATGATAATACTGACAACAGGACTTTTACAATGTAAAAGTACAGTAACGATGCCATCAGCAACAGAGTCATCTGACTCTGGTTGATAGTGTTTATTTAGTACGGGTCAGAGGGGAGAAGAGATGGAATAATGTTTTGAATAGAGAGATTAATCATATAACTGAGTAGAGAAACTCAGTTTTAGGACTTAGTTTCAGTTTCAATAATTTGTAAGTGAACAAAATGTTTTATTGTATTTCATACCAACTTATAGAACAATTAGGTTTTTTTTAATATACAGTCCTTAAAATTTCATGATCCCATGTCTTTGCATAATATCCATTATAAGCTGTTCTACTTCTACAACATAGAACAGAACTGAATTTACATAATATACATATATCCTACAATTGCTATATTGCCTTTGTGACAAAAATCCTTAATGTTATCATGAATCACATGCTTTTTTTCCCCCAAGTTTTATTCATACATGATTAGCAATGTTTTAATTTAAGGTGTAATGCAATGTGATGATTTGGTGCATGTATATATAGCAATTTTTTATTAAATAAGGTTAATTTGCACATCATTCATCTCACATGGTTATCATTTTTATTGTTGCTGTCATAATGAGAACATTTAAGATTCAGTCTCATAGCAACTTTAAATTATACAATATGTTTGCTGTTGTTCAGTTACTCAGTCATGTCTGACTCTTTGCAACCCCACGAACTACAGCACACCAGGCTTTCCTGTCCTTCACTGTCTCCCAGAGCTTACTCAAACTCATGTCCATCGAGTTCGTGATGCCATCCATCCAACCATCTCATCCTCTGTTGTCCCCTTCTCCTCCTGCCTTCAATCTTTCCCAGCATCAGAGGCTTTTCAAATGAGTCAGTTCTTCACATCAGGTGGCCAAAGTACTGGAGTTTCAGCTTCAACATCAGTCCTTCCAACGAATATTAAGAGTTGATTTCCTTTAGGATTGGCTGATCTGTTCTATTTGCAATCCAAGGGACTCTTCAATACCACAGTTTGAAAGCATCGATTCTTTGGTAATCAGTCTTCTTTATGGTCCAACTCTCACATCCATACATGACTGCTGGAAAAACCATAGCTTTGACTATATGGACTCTTGTTGCCAAAGTAATGTCTCTGCTTTTTAATATGCTGTCTATGTTTCTCATAGCTTTTCTTCTAAGGAGCAAGGGTCTTTTAATTTCAGTGCTGCAGTCACCATCTGCAGTGATTTTGGAGCCTAAGAAAATAAAATCTGTCCTTGTTTCCCCATCTATTTGCCATAAAGTGATGGTACCAGATGCCATGATCTCAGTTTTTGAATGTTGAGTTTTAAGCCACCTTTTTCACACTTGTCTTTCTTCAAGAGGTTTTTTAGTTAATCCTGGCTTTCTGCCTTATGTGTGGTGTCATCAGCATATTTGAGGTTATTGATATTTCTCCCGGCAATCTTGATTCCAGCAAGTGATTCGCCCAGTCCAGCATTTTGCATGATGTACTCTGCATATAAGTTAAATAAGCAAGGGTCAAGCTTTGATGTACTCCTTTGCCAGTTTTGAACCAGTCCATTGTTCCACATCTGGTTTTAACTGTTGCTTCTCGACCTGCCTACAGATTTCTAAGGAGGTAGATAAAGTGATCTTATAACCCCATCTCTTTAAGAATTTTCCAGTTTGTTGTGATCCTTATAATACAATAATGTTAGCTATAGTCACCATGCTGTACCTGATCTCTCCAGAACTTATTTATCTATAAATAAAAGTTTTGTATTATTTGACCCACAAGTCTCCATTACCTCTCCCATGCTCATCTCCTATTAACCACCTCTTTCCTATTTCTATGACTTTGTTTTCTTCCAAAAATAAATGAGATCATACTGTATTTGTCTTTCTCTCTCTGACATACTTCACTTAACATAATGCCATCAAGATCCATCCATATTGTTACAAATGGGAGAATTTTCTTCTATTTTATGGCTGAATAATATTTTACTTCATACAACAACACATCTTCTGTATTAATTTATCTCTTGACTTACACTTATATTGTTTATGTATCTTGGCTATTGTGAATGATGCTACAATGAACATGGGGATGCAGATCTCCCTATGAGATTATAATTTTACTTCCTCTGGACAAATAACCAGAAGTGGGAATGCTGAGTCATATAGTAGTTCTATTTTTGACCATCATCAACAAATCTACAAAAAAGGAAATGCTGGAGAGAATGTGGAGAAATGGGAACCACCCTACACTGTTGAAGGGAATGTAAATTGGTAAAGCCACTATGAAGAACATACAGAGGTTTCTTAAAATCTAAAAATATAACTACCATATGATTCAGCAATCCCCATCCTGAGCATTTACCTAGAGAAAGCCATAATTCAAAAAAATAAATGCACTCTAATATTCACTGCAGCACTATTTAATAGCCAGGACATGGAAGCAACCTAAATGTTCATCAAAAGAGAAATGGAAAAAAAAAAAAAAAACTACTGTACATGGTACACATATACAATAGATTATTCCTCAGCCATAAGAAAAGAATAAAATAATGTTATTTTCAGCAACACGGATGGAGTTAGAGATTGTCATACTGAGTGAAGTAAGTCAGACAGAGAAAGACAAATATATGATACTGCATATATATATATATATTGCAGAAATCTCCATACTGTTTTCTATAGGGACTATGCAAATATATATTCCCCCAAAAGAATACCAGGGTTCTCATTTCTCTACATCACCACCAGCATTTATTATTTATTGTATTTGATAATACATATTCTAACAAGTATAAGGTAAAATCTCATTGTGTTTCTGATTTGCATTTCCCTGATAATTAGTAATGTTAAGCACCCGTTGTGTACCTGTTGACAATTTATCTTTGGAAAAATATTTACTCCTGTCCTTTGATCATTTTCAATTAAATTATTTACATTGTATTCATGTATTTACTTTCTATTCTTTTCAAATTATTTTTCCATTGAAGTTATTACAGAATACTGAGCACAGTTCCTTGAGATACATGGTAAGTATCTACTGGCTATCTGTTCTAAATATAGCAGAATGTATATGTCAGTTTCAAGCTCCTAGTCTATCCCTGCCCCCAACTCTTCTCCCCAGTAACCATAAGTTCATTTTCAAAGTTTGTGAGTCTGTTACTGTTTTGTAGATAAGGTCATTTGTGTCAAGATTTTTAAGATTTAACATATAAATGATATTATGTGATACTTGTCTTTCTCTGTCTGACTTGCCTGATTTAGTATGATTATCTCTAGAAGCACCCATATTGCTGCAAATGGCAGGATTCCATTCACTTTTTAATTAATTAATAAAATTAATTTATTTTTTATTGAAGGATAATTGCTTTACAGAATTTTGTTGTTTTCTGTCAAACCTCAGTATGAATCAGCCATAGGTATGTATACACCCCCTCCCTTTTGAACCTCCCTCCCATCTCTCTCCCCATCCCATCCCTCTAGGTTGACACAGAGCCCCTATTTGAGTTTCCTGAGCCATACAGCAAATTCCTGTTGGCTATATATTTTACATATGGTAATGTAAGTTTCCATGTTACTCTTTCCATACATCTCGCCGTCTCCTCCCCTCTCCCCATGTCCATAAGTCTATTCTCTATGTCTGTATCTCCACTGCTGCCCTGTAAATAAATTCTTCAGTACCATTTGTATAGATTTCATATATATGCATTAGAATATGATATTTATCTTTCTCTTTCTGACTGACTTCACTCTGTATAGTAGGTTCTAGGTTCATCAACCTCTTTAGAACTGACTCAAATGTGTTCATTTTTATGGCTGAGTAATATTCCATAGTGTATGTGTACCACAACTTGCTGGAATCCAGCTCCAACAGCCAGGGAAACACTAAAGGGATGAATGGGGTCAGCGGAGAAAACAATGATGGAAAGTGATGCATCCTCTCACTCATTTGGACTGCATGTTTATTTTAAGCATCAAGTTTTCTTTTATACTTTTACAAAAGCATTAGGTCAGAGGTATGACATCTTCAGTTTCCCCTCACCCATATTTACTGTCTCCATAAATCATTGTTGTCCTTCAGAGTTCCCTCTTAAGTGTCCTTGTGATAACATTGTAACTCAAGTTTGTCTCTGGGCTGTATACCACATTCCTCAGTTTATTTCTTATCTTTCTAAATCCTGCTTGAGCTCATTAACTCCTAAAAAGACTTCTAGCTATTAGTATCTCTAAAACTCCTAGTCTCTATAAGCTATAGTAAAATACTACAACATACCTTAAACTTTTAGCTTCTAATTATTCTTAATTATTCCTAACCCCTAAACTCAGCAAACTTGTTTTGTCATAAACATTTTCCTTACAAGCAGGTTTCAGATAATAATGTTTCCCATGGTCTCAAGCTGCGGCCTATGTGCTCATCCTGGAACACTCTTTGTAAAGGTCCTTGAACAAATGTAACTTTATGGATTATTTCCTGGGCAACTGCAGAAGGCTTTGTGCTTTCTCATGCAAGAACAATAAGCACCTTAACATACTTTCCAGCCAACTCAACCGAAGGAAGGAAAGGACAAGTCAGAATCACAAGACCTAACTCCTTCATCCAGGGACCATGCCTGTGGGATGAGGAGAGGGGGTTGGGGTCGTGCCTCCATTTTGTCAGTAATGCCTAACACGGCTCCCAACAACAACTCCTTTATGCAATCATCTGTCAATGGACATAGGTTGCTTCCATGTTCTAGCTATAGTAAATAGTGTTGCAATAAACAATGTCATACATGTGTCTTTTTCAATTTTGGTTTCCTCAGGGTATATGCCAAGGAGTGGGATTACTGGGTCATATGGTGGTTTTATTCTGAATTTTTTTTAAGGAGTTGCATACCATCTTCCATAGTAGCTGTATCAATTTACATTCCCAACAGTGCAAGAGCATTCCCTTTTTTTCCCACCGTCTCCAGCATTTATTGTTTGTAGACTTTTTGATGATGGCCATTCTGACCAGTATGAGGTGATATCTCGCTGAAGTTTTGATTTGCATTTCTCTAATAATGAGCAATGTTGAGCATTTTTTCTGTTTCTTAGCCATCTGTATGTCTTCTTTGAGAAATGTCTGTTTAGGTCTTTTTCCCGCTTTTTGATTGATTTATTTGTTTTTCTGGTATTGAGTTGTATGAGCTGCTTGTGTATTTTGGAAATTAATCCTTTGTCAGTTTCTTCACTTGTTATTATTTTCCCCCATTCTGAGGGTTATCTTTTCACCAAGCTTATACTTTCCTTTGCTGTGCAAAAGCTTTTAAGTTTAACCAGGTCTCATTTGTTTACTTTTTATTTCTGTCACTCTAAGAGGTGGGTCATAGAGGATCTTGCTTTGATTTACGTCATCGAGTGTTCTGTCTATGTTTTCCTCTAAGAGTTTTATAGTTTCTGGTCTTACATTTAGGTCTTTATTCCATTTTGAGTTTATCTTTGTGTATGGTGTTAAGAAGTGTTCTAATTTCATTCTTTACATGTAGCTGTCCAGTTTTCCCAGCACCTTTTATTGAAGAGGTTTTCTTTTCTCCCATTGTATACTCTTGCTTCCTTTGTCAAAAATAAGGTACCCAAGGTACATGAGTTTATTTCTGGGCTTTCTATCTTGTTCCATTGGTCTATATATTTGTTTTAGTGTCAGTACCATATCGCCTTGATGACTGTAGCTTCGTAGTATAATATGGAGTCAGGAAAGTCGATTCTTCCAGCTCCATTCTTCTTTCTCAAGATTGCTTTGGCAGTTTGGGGTCTTTTGTGTTTCCATATGAATTGTGAAATCTTTTGTTCTAGATCTGTGAAAAATGCCATTGGTTAATTGACAAGGATCGTGTTGAATATGTAGATTGTGTTGGTAATATAGTCATTTTCACAATATTGATTCTTCCTGCCCAGAAATATGGAATATCTCTCCATCTGCTTATGTAGTCTTTGATTTCTTTCATTAATCTCTTATAATTTTTCATGTACAGTTCTTTTGTCTCCTTAGGCAAGTTTATTCCTAGATATTTAATGCTTTTTAATGCAATGTGAATGGGATTGAGTCCTTAATTTCTCTTTCTGATTTTTCATTGTTCATATATAGAAATGCAAGTGATTTATGTGTATTGATTTTGTATCCTGAAACTTTGCTAAATTCATTGATTAGCTCTAGTAATATTCTGATAGTATCTTTGGGGTTTTCTATGTATAGTATCATGTCATCTGCAAACAGTGAGAGCATTACTTCTTCTTTTCCAATCTGGATTCCTTTTATTTCTTTTTCTTCTCTGATTGCTGACCTATGTTGACATCCAGAACTATGTTGAATAATAGTGGTGAAAGTGGACACCCTTATCTTGATCCTGATCTTAGGGGGAATGCTTTCAGTTTTTCACCATTGAGAATGATGTTTGCTTTAGTCTTACCATATACGGCCTTTACTAGGTTGAGGTAGTTTCCTTCTATGCCCATTATTTGAAGACCTTTAATCATAAATGGGTGCTGATTAAAAGGCTTTTTGTCAAAGGCTTTTTCTGCATCTATTGAGATTATCATATGGTTTTTATCTTTTAATTTGTTAATAAGGTGTACCACATTGATTGATTTGCATATATTGAAGAATCCTTGCAACTCTGGAATAAACCCAACTTGATAGTGGTGTATGAGATTTTTGATGTGTTCTGAATTCTGATTGCTAAAATTGTGTTGAGGATTTTTGCATCTATGCTCATCAGAGATATTAACCCGTAGTTTTCTTTTTTGTGTGTTGTCTTTGTCTGGTTTTGGTATCAGGATGATGGTGGCCTTGTAGAAAAAATTTGGAAGTTTTCCTTCCTCTTCAAACTCTTGAAAGAGTTTTAGAGTGATAGGCATTAGTTCTTCTCTAACTGTTTGATAGAATTCTCCTGTGAAGCCATCTGGTCCTGGGCTTTTGTTTTGGGGGGAGGTTTTTGGTCACACTTTCAAGTTCAGTGCTTATAATTGGATTGTTCATATTTTCTAATTCTTCCTAGTTCAGTCTTGGAAGATTGAACTTTTGTAAGAATCTGTCCATTTCTTACAGGTTATCTATTTTATTGCCATATAGATGTTCATAATAGTCTCATAATCCTTTGTATCCCTGCACTGTCTGATGTAACCTCTCCTTTTTCATTTCTAATTTTGTTGATTTGATTCCTCTCTTTTTTTCTTGATGAGTAAGGCTGAAGGTTCATCAATTTTGTTTATCTTCTCAAAAAAACAGCTTTCAGTTTTATTAATCTTTACTGTTGTTTCTTTCAATTTTGTTACATTTATTTCTGCTCAGATCTTTATAATTTCTTTCCTTCTACTAATTTTGGGGATTTTTTGTTCTTTTTCCAGTTGTTTTAGGTGTAGAGCTAGGTTGTCTGTTCGATGTTTCTCTTGTTTCTTGAGGTAGAATTGTATTGCTGTAAACTTCCCTCTTGGGACTGCTTTTGCTACATCCCATAGGTTTTGAGTTGTCATGTTTTCATTGCCATTTGTTTCTAGAAATTTTTTGATTTCCCATTTGATTTATTCAGTAACCTGTTGGTTATTTAGAAACGTGTTGTTTAATCTCCATGTGTTTGTGTTTTTTACAGTTTTTTTTTCTTGTAATTTATATCTAATCTCATAGCATTGTGGTCAGAGAAGATGCTCGATAAGATTTCAATTTTCTTAAGTTTAGTGAGGTTTGATTTGTGACACAAGATGTCGTCTATCCTGGAGAATGTTTTATGTGCACTTGAGAATAAGGTATATTCTTCTCTCTTTGAATGGAATGTCCTGAAGATATCAATGAGATGCATCTCATCTAATGTATACTTTAAGATTTGTGTTTCCTTATTAATTTTCTGTTTTGATGATCTGTCTACTGGTGTGAGTGGGGTATTAAATTTTCCTACTATTATTGTTACTGTCAATTTCTCCTTTTATGTCTGTTAGTGTTTGTCTCATGTATTGAGGCCTGTCACTTCCAACGCGCTTCCCTCTGTTTATTTGGCTTCTGTTTGGAGGTCTCTTCAGTATCTAATTTCCGCCCTGCAACAAAGGGGCGGATATGGTCTCTTTAGGTTCGCTTGTTTAGTCGTGCTGTGGGGAGGGAGGAACACTGCAAACCTATATCACTGGCGTGTGTGTGGCGAGCTCGCAGTGTCTCGGCTGCACTGGGTTCGCCCCCGCTCACGGCGTGTGTACTTTCCCCTGCTCAGGCTTCAGGTTACTCGGCCGGGGAGTGGGCCCTGAAATGCGTGCACTTCCCAGGTCTAAGCCGCTCAGGTTCAGGCTCCGGGTTACTCCACAAAGGCGCAGACCCGGTTGCGCCCGCGGTTTGTGCCGTTCCTGGTCTGAGCTGTTCAGGCGGCCAGGAGTTTGGCTAGTGCACTCTCCCCTGTTGGGGCAGTGTGGCTTATCACCTCCCTGGTCCCCGCCTCGGTTTACGGGCGTGCCCGGTTCCGGTGTGCTTTGGGTCGGTTCTGGGGAGCTGGTCTCTGGCTGTGACCCTCTCGGCAGCACCCTCCGGGATCTCAAGCAGTCTTTGCTTAGAAACTGGGAGCCTGTTTGCAGTTGGTAGGGGGTGCCCTCTTTGGGGCCGAGTTTGCCCCTTTCCGGCTCTGGCTGGCCCCGCCTGCCTGCTGTGTCTGGCGGGGGGGATGGGGCAGTCCGCAGCTGGCTAGCTCTCCTCTGGTATCGCTCAGTCCTTTGTTCTGTGAGCGGGCCGGCAGTGCCTTAGATTTGGGCTTTTCGCGGGATAGTTCTCTCTCTCTGGCTGTCCCACAGTTTAGGTTACTATCTCACGTTAGCTCCCTCAGATTGCCCTCAGGACATTCGGCCCGGTCCTTACCCTAAGCAGTGCTGCCCGCTCCTCTCTGTTCAGCCCCCACTTGCTGGTGGCGGATGCGAGCGTCTGGGGTTCTTTGCTGGGAGTTGCCTTTAGGCACGTAATCTGTGGGTTTTATTTATTTTTTCCCCCAGCTACGTTGCCCTCCGAGATTCAAAATCTTCCCCCAAACCCACCGGTGAGAGGGTTTCCTGGTGCTTGGAAATTTCTCCTCTTTTACGACTCCCTCCCCGGGATGGGTCTCCGTCCCTAACTCTTTTGTCTCTCTTTTTATCTTTTATAATTTCTCCTACCTCCTTTTGAAGATAATGCGCTGTCTTTGTGGATGGATGCCTGACGTCCTCTGCCAGCGTTCAGAAGTAGTTTTGTGAAGTTTTCTCAGCGTTCAGATGTTCTTTTGATAAATTTGTGGAGGAGAGAGTGGTCTCCCCATCCTATTCCTCCGCCATCTTAGCCCCTGGCCTTCCTTATTTCTTGCAATCTTTATTTTAAGATCTCTTTCATTTGATATGAGAATTGCTACCAGTTGAGTAGGGGTTCTGTGGTGAATAGCTAGAGTCATTACCTGCTGGTGAACCCAGTGGTGCAAGCCATTGACAGGAGACAAGGCTGGATTTGGTCCTGCTAGCAGCTGCCTGGGAACTGGTCGTCAACCTACACTCCTGTGGCTACATTCCTGCCACAGGTGTGGACATGGCCCTGAAGTCCTCTGATGGGAGTCAAGCTAGCAAGGTGCATGTGTATAGCTGGAGGAGCTAGTCCTGAGTATGCCCAACATTATTCTACCACTCTAAATTATTTTGGTGTATTTTATTGAGTCTATTTTCCATGATTTCCTACCTAATTGAAACTACACTCTACGATTTTGCTTTATCCTTTTTTAAAATGTTATTTTCTATCTTAATGCTTTCATAACCAACATTTTAATGACTATAGAACATTTCATTGTGTGAAATTTTTGCTCACATATTGCTGGGCATTTAAGTTCACTTTCTACTGAAACACCAATTCTTCATTTTTTTTTTTTTTAATAATCAAGAGCATTTATAGTTAAATTACTCTGCAAACATATATCAATAATAAGTTTTCTCATGATAAGCTTTTTTAATGTGTTGACATGTAGTTGATTTGCAATATTATATTAGTTTCAGGTGTTTAACATAGTGTTTCAATTATTTTTAAAGATTTTTCTGCATTTAAGGTCATTGAAAATATTGGCTATATTCCTCGTACTGTAGATTGCATCCTTGTAACACTTATTTTATACCCAGTAGTTTGTACCTCTTAATTCTATTCACATATTCTGCCCCTCCTCCTAACCCTCTCCCTCCTGATAACCACCAGTGTGTTCTCTGTATCTGTGACTCTGTTTCTGTTTTGTTATATTTATTTGTTTTATACTTTAGAATCCACATATAAGTGAAAACATACAGGACTTGTCTTTCTCTGTTTAACTTATGTCACTAAGGATAATACCCTCCAGGTCTGTTGAGAAAAAAAGACCAAAGCTAGAGGTATCACACTCCGTGACCACTTCAGACTATGCTACAAGTTATAGTGCTCAAAACAGTATAGTACTAGCACAAAACCAGACACATAGATCAATTGAACAGAATAGAGTCAAAATAAACCCATGCACATGCGGTTGATTAATCTGCGACAAAATGGGCAAAAATTATATAACAGGGAAAAGATAGTCTCTGCAATAAGTGGTGATGGGCGAGCTGAACAGCTACGTATGAAACAATGAAAATAGAACATTTTCTCATACCATATAAAAATAAACTCAAAATTTATTAAAAACTCAATTTTAAGACCTGAAATCATAAAACTCTCAGAAGAAAATATAGGCATACAATCTTTGACATAGGTCTCAGCAATATATTTTTTTTAAAGTGTCTCATCAGGCAAAGGAAACAGAAGCAAAAAGAAACAAGTGAGACCAAATCAAACTTAAAAGCTTTTTAGGCAGTGAAGAAAGTAATCAACAAAATGAAAAGGCAACCTACTGTATGGGAGTGTGTGTGTGCGTGTGCTCAGTTGTGTCCAACTCTTCGTGACCCCATGGATGGTAGCCCACCAGGCTCATCTGTCCATAGAATTTTCCAGGCAAGAATACTTGAGCAGATTGCCACTACCTACTCCATTATTCCAGGGGATCTTCCCAACCCAAGGATCAAATTCGAGTTTTTTGCATCACCTGCAATGGCAGGTGGATTCTTTACCACTGTGCCACATAGGAAGTTCACTGTATGGGAAAATATATTTGTAAATGAAGGCTTTCCAGGTTGCTCAGTGGTAAAAGAATCTGCCTGAAAATTCAGGAGCCTCAGAAGATGTGGGTTCAGTCCCTGGGTTGGGAAGAACCCCTGGAGGAGGTAATGGTAGCCCACTCTAGTATTTTTGCCTGGAAAATCACATTGACAGAAGAGCCTAGCCAGTTACAGTCCATGGAGTCACAGTGTCGGGCATGGCTGAGTAACTAAGCAGGATAATAAGCATGATGTTCAATAAAGGGTTAATATCCAAACTATGAGCTTCTCAGGTGGCACTAGTGCAAAGAACCCTCATGCCAATACAGGAGGCATAAGAGATGCAGGTTCTATCCCTGGGGCAGAAAGATCCCCTGGAGGAGGGCATGGCAACCCACTCCAGTATTCTTGCCTGTAGAATCCCATGGACAGAGGATCCTGGTGGGCCACAGCTCACAGGGTCACAAAGAGTCAGATACAACTGAAGCGACTTAGCACACATGCATATAAACAATATGAAGAACTCATACAACTCAATATGCAAAACAAACAGCCCAGTGGGAAAATGGGCAGAGGACCCAAATAAGCATTTTTCTAAATAAAACATACAAATAACCAATAGGCATGTGAAAAGATGCTCAACATTGCTAATCATCACGGAAACGTAAATCAAAACCACAATGAGGTATCATCTCACACCTGTCGGAATTACTATAACCAAAAAGACAACAATCTTTCAATCCACTGTAATAAGTATTTTCAAGGTATCTTCAGAACACTACTTGCTACTAATATCTCAGGAGAGCTAGAGAAGAGAAATAGAGAGAAGGGAAAGAATGTGTACCAAGATTTGAAAATCTAGAGCTCAGCTATTCATGAAAAATTCCAGACATTTGAACAATTCTCTCTTTTGAGTATTTCTGGGAATTCCCAAGTGTGATACTGATAAGTCCACAAATCAACCAGGCAATTGTATACTTTTCAGAATCATAGTCATCGAAAAGGATTTGACAGCAGCCTTTGGACTAGCAGTTCTAGAGCTCTGTTTTCTGACTGACTTGGGTTATATAGGAATTTATAGTCAGTAAAATACAGTCTTGAAACTTAAAATGTCATGTCAGCTTAACAATATATTTTGAAATAAAAGAGATTATTTCCCTTTCTGTGTGTTAAGCTCATTTATTGGAAAAGTACCTCATCCAGGTGCCTGGGGTTCTAAAATTCTATGGAGTCATTTAGTTTCCACTTTGACTATAGTAATATTATAATTTTAATGATTGTTTAGAGGCTTTAGCTATCTGACTAATGAAGTCAAACTGTTTGCTTCAAGATAAGTATACTTCTCAGGAACCTGGTTCACTTTTCTAGAATTCTGACTTCTAACATTCCTGCCTATTGATTACATTTATTATGAATGTCTGTATTTGTGCATATATTTGAAAACCTACTTTAGATATTCTTGAATATCTTTCTTCAAGATCCATATCCCAATTTAGTCCCACTGGAGATGAGAGGGAACAAAGGCAAAGAAAATTAATACTGAAAAAAACAAAAACATAGTAAGAGAGTTTTAAGAGACATAAGAGAACTTTTTTCCTAAGGCTTAGAACATAACTAATTTTGTTCATTCAACTTATACTTTTTCAATAAATAAACAGAGCGTGGTATTCCAGAGAGAGAAGCCAACTTGGAATATTTCATAGAGAAAGTACAATGCAGAAGTCAGAGCTTTAATGAATTTCTCTTCCTACTTTAGTACCTATTCTCTTTAATACGATCCCAAAATGCCTCTGGAGTGATATCATTGCTGTCATATAGTGGAGATTGACTTCAGGATGTCTCCAGTAATAGGAATGTAGTATTATTTTTTCTTTTCCTTATTTTGAATTATTCCTATAAAACAGATTGCCAACTTGAATCTCAAACATTGGCCATTAGTGATCAAATGCCAACATTCTTACATTGTTCAGCTTACTTTTATTTTGTGTTCCAATATTTATTGTGTATATTTATTGCATATCTATTTTAAACCATGGTTATGATTCCTCTATTTTTTTCTATGTTTCTATAATTTGTGCCTGTTAAACACAAATTATGTTATTCTTTGACACTTTTCTTATGAGACTGAATGTTAATCAGAATTCTGACCTTACATAACCCGGAAATGTCTTATATCAGTATTTCTCAAATATCTCTAATAAGTTTCCTTAATGTCAGAGTAGAGTGACAAGAGAGCTCAGAAGTTTAAGAGCCAGGTTGAAGCTGCTATCACATTCTTCTTAGTATTTTAAATTATATTTTAAACCATATAAAATGCTTACCTTAATTTAAAAGCAAGAGTTTTCAAGGTGTTTGTGTTTGTCCACCTTTACTTAAAAAAAATTTAAAAAAAGGCTTAAAATTGATGTTCCAGTTGTATTTATCATAATATGCTGTCATTGCTTTTTCTTTAGTATTTGGTTGCGTTTCTACCTTTGTGTTAAAGTAGTGAATTGTTTGTTAACATATCTTTCTTATATATTCTTCATCTTCAGATAATGTAGCTTGTCATGGATAGACAAGAATATCATTGATAAAAAAAGAAAGGATATAATGAAGAGAAGAAAACACAGGAGGAAGAAGAGGAGGAAAAGCAGGAGAATAAGAACAAATACAAATTCCTACAATCTATGATTTTATTTTTTTACACTCTGAGTTCAGAACATGTATTATAACAATAGGGAAACAAGATAAACAGACCTTGTACAAAATAACTCTATAATCACCTTTGTTGATATGCATCAAAGCAAAAATAATCTCTCATTTAAATAGCTTACTGTAATAAGTAAACATTTCAGACAAGGAGGGAGGTCAAGATAGTGAAGTAGCAACTGAGACGGTTAACCATGAGATTGGTCCAGTCTGGCCTAGAAGGGAAATAAAGACAAAATTTTTCATATAGTAATAAACTAAAAAGATTTAACATGATTGGGAATCAGAGATGAGAGTAAGAGCAGGTCTGGATGATTAAGAGTTGAAAATATAACAAACTGGTTGGACAAGCAGAAATTTCAGAAGTCAGGAATATGGTTCATTAAGAAGTACACTCAACTCACTAAATGTGCACACATAATAATGAGAAAAATAGATCATCTTCAGAACAATTGCATTTTCACTGTGCTGCTGCTGCTGCTAAGTCGCTTCAGTCGTGTCCGACTCTGTGTGACCCCATGGACGGCAGCTCACCAGGCTCCGCCGTCCCTAGGATTCTCCAGGCAAGAATACTGGAGTGGGTTGCCATTTCCTTCTCCAGTGCATGAAAGGGAAAAGTAAAAGTGAAGTTGCTCAGTCGTGTCCGACTCTTAGCGACCCCATGGACTGTAGCCTACCAGGCTCCTCCATCCATGGGATTTTCCAGGCAAGAGTACTGGAGTGGGGTGCCATTGCCTTCTCCAATTTTCACTGTAACTAAAGGTTAAGTTAAAAAGCTGTAAAACAACATCCTGAATAGACTTGTTAGTGGCTATGCAATTTATTAAAGTTAAATGCAATTTATAAGAGTTATCAGGAGTTAAAACTCATACTTAAACCCAGTTATTAATTGATGATAGCTTGTGGTCTTCTATAAATTATTCTGGATTCTAAATTTAGACAGAGCCATAAATTTCAAATACACCCTGACATGCTTCAAATCTGACATGTTTCAAATCTCAAGTCTTACAAAATATTCAGTTCAGTTCAGTTCAGTCGCTCAGTCGTGTCCGACTCTTTGCGACCCCATGGACTGCAGAACTCCAGCCTCCTCTGTCCATCACCAAGTCCCAGAGTTTGCTCAAATTAATGTCCATCGAGTTGGTGATACCATTCCATCAATGCATCCTTTGTTGTTCCCTTCTCCTCCTGCCCTCAATCTTTCCCAGCATCAGGATCATTCCAATGAGTCAGTTCTTTGCATCAGGTGGCCAAATTATTGGAGCTTCAGCTTCGGCATCAGTCCTTCCAGTGAATATTCAGGACTGATTTCCTTTAGGATTGGCTGCTTTGACCTCCTTTCAGTGCAAAGGACTCTCAAGAGTCTTCTCAAACACCACAGTTCAAAAGCATCATTTCTTTGGTGCTTCGATCATCACAAAGTGCCAGGCTGTGTTCCCAATGTTATATAGCAGCTTTTCACTAGTCACATATTTTACATATGGTAGTGTATATATGTCAATGCTACTTTCTCAATTCATCCCACCTGCTCCTTCCCCCACTGTGTCCACAAGTCCATTCTCTACACCTGTGTCTCCAGTCCTTTAATGCAAATAGGTTCATCAGAACTGTTTTTCTAGACTCCTTACATGTGTTTGTGCTAAGTCACTTCAGTCATGTCTCACTCTATGTAAACCTATGGACTGTAGCCAGTCAGGTTCTTCAGTCCATGGGATTCTTCAGGCAAGAATACTGGAGTGGGTTGCTGTGCCCTACTCCAGGGGATCTTCTCAGCTCTGGGATAGAACCTGGGCCTCTTACATCTCCTACATTGTCAGGTGGGTTCTTCACCACTAGCAACAGCTGGGAAACCCCTAGATTCCATATATATATATATACTTTAATATACTACATATTTTTTCTCTTTCTGACTTACTTCACTCTGTATGTCACACTCTAGGTTCATCCACGTCACAGGAACTGACTCAAATTCATTTATTTTTTAATGGCTGAGTGATATTTTATTGTATATATGCACCACAACTTCTTTATCCATTTATCTGTTGATGAACATCTAGGATGCTTCCTTGCCCTGGCTATTGTATGGAGTACAGTAGTGACCATTGGAATAACATATGTCTTTTAGAATTGTGGTTTTCTCAGGGTATATGCCCAGTAATGGGATTGCTGAGTCACATGGTAGTTTAATTCTTAGTTTTTTGAGGAATCTTCACACTTTTCTCCAAAGTCGCTGTATCAATTTACAATCCCACCAACAGTATAAGAGGGTTCCTTTTCCTCCACATTCTCTCCAGTATTTATTGTTTCTAGATTTTGATGATGTTCCTTCTGACTGGTGGAAGGTGGTACCTCATTTGAGCTTTGATTTGCATTTCTATAACAATGAGCAACACTGAGCATCTTTTCATATGTTTATTGGACATCTGTATGTCATCTTTGGAGAAATACCTGTGTAGGTATTCTGCCCATTTTTTGATTGAGCTGTTTGTTTTGTTTTTCTAATATTTAGCTGCATGAGTTACTTATATATTTAGGGGTTTAATCATTTGACAGTTGTTTTGTTTGTGATTATTTTCTCCCATTGTGAGGATTGTCTTTTCATCTTATTTATAGTTTCCTTTGTTGTGCAAAAGCTTTTAAGTTTAATTAGATCCCTTTTGCATATTTTTGTTTTTATTTCTTTTACTCTAGAAGTGGGTCAAGAGGATCTTATTGCAACTTATTTCAAAGTGTGTTCTGTCTATGTTGCCCTCTAGGAGTTTTATAGCTTCTAGTATTATGTTTAGGTCTTTAGTCCTTCTTGAATTTATTTTTGTGTGTGGTGTTAGGAAGTGTTCACATTTCATTGCTGTCCAGTTTTCCTGTAGGAATTTATTGAAGATGCTGTCTTTTCTCCTTTGTATATTCTTGCCTCCTTTGTTAAAGATAAGGTGCCCATAGAAGTGTAAGCTTATCTCTGGGCTTTCTATCTTGTTCCCTTGGCTTATATTTCTGTTTTTGTGCCAGTGCCACATTATCTTGATGACTGTAGCTTTGTAGTGTAGCCTGAAGTCATGAAGGTTGATTACTTCAGCTCTGTTTTTCTTTCTCAAGATTGCTTTGGCTATTCAAAGTCTTTTGTTTTTCCATACGAATTGTAAAAATTTTTGTCCTTTCCCTGGGTAAAAAAAACATTGCTAATTTGATCAGGATTGCATTGGATCTGTAGATTGTTTTGGGTAATATAGTCACTTTCACAATATGGATTCTTTCAGTCCAAGAATATGATATATCTCTCCTTATGAGTATGTCATCTTTGATTTATTTCATCAATGTCTTACAGTTTTCTGCATACAGTTCTTGTGTCTCCTTAGGTAGGATCTGTTCAGTTCAGTTGCTCAGTAGTGTCTGACTTTGCAACCCCATGGACTGCAGCATGACAGGCCTCCCTGTCCATCACCAACTCCAAGAGTTTATTCAAACTCATCCCTATTGAGTTGGTGACCATCCAGCCATCTCATCCTCTGTCGTCCCATTCTCCTCCCGCTTTCAGTCTTTTCCAGCATCAGCGTCTTTTCAAATGAGTCAGTTCTTCACATCAGGTGGCCAAAGTATTAGAGTTTCAGCTTCAACATCAGTCCTTCCAAAGAATATTCAGGACTGATTTCCCTTAGGATGGACTGGTTGGCTCTCCTTGCAGTCCCAGGGACTCTCAAGAGTTTTCTCCAACACCACCGTTCAAAAGCATCTGTTCTTCGGTACTCAGCTTTCTTTACAGTCCAATTCTCACATCCATACATGACTACTGGAAAAACCATAGCCTTGACTAGACAGACCTTTGTTGGCAAAGTGATGTCTCTGTTTTTTAATATGCTGTCTAGCTTGGTCATAACTTTTCTTCCAAGGAGTAAGTGTCTTTTAATTTCATTGCTGCAATCACCATCTGCAGTGATTTTGGAGCCCAAGAAAATAAAGTCTGCCACTGTTTGCACTTTTTCTCCATCTATTTGGCATGAAGTGATGTGTACGGATGTCATGATCTTTGTTTAGGTAGGATCATTCCTAGGTATTCTATTCTTTTTGTTGCAGTGGTAAATATGATTGTTCCCTTAGTTTTCCTTTCTGATTTTTCGTTGTTAGTGTATAGGGATCCAAGAGATTTATGTATATTAATTTGGTATCTTGTAACTTTACTAAACTCATTGATTAACTCTAGTAATTTTCTGGTGGCATCTCTAGGATTTTCTATGTATAGTATAATGTCATCTGCAGAAAGTAGGAATTTTACTTCTTCTTTGTCAATTTGGATTCCCTTTTTTGCCATAGCTAGGACTTCAAAACTGCAATTGAATAATAGTGACCAGAGTGTGCACCTTTGTCTTGTTCCTAATCTTAGAGGAAACCCTTTTAGTTTTTCATCACTGATAATATTTACTGTGTGTTTGTTATATCACCTTTATTATGTTGAGATAGGTTCCTTCAATACTGACTTTCTGGAGAGTTTTTTTTTTTTTAACATAAATGCGTGTCAAATTTTGCCAAAACTGTCTCTGTATCTGTTAAGATGATCAAATGATTCTTATCTTTCAATTTGTTAATATGGTATAGCACAATGAATGATTTGCATATATTGAAGAACCTTTGCATCCGTGAGATAAACCTCACTTGATTATGGTGTATGATCCTCTTAATATGTTGTTTATTCTGTTTGCTAGAATTTTGTTGATGATTTTTACATCTATATTCTTCAGTGATGTTATAATTTTCTCTTTCTGTCATACATTTGTCTTTTTATGGTATCAGGGTGATGGTGACCTTGCACAATGAGTTTGGGAGTTTTTCTACCTCTTTTTTTTTTTTTTTTTGGAAGAGTTTGAGCAGGATAGGTGTTAACTCTTCTCTATGTTTGATAAAATTCACTTGTGAATCCATCAGGCTCTGGGCTTTTGTTTGTTGGAAGATTTCTGATAAGTTTTGATTCCAATGCTTTGATTAGTCTGTTCTTATTTTCTATTTCTTTCTGGTTCAGTCTTGGAAGGTTGTATTAAAAAAAAAAAGTCCATTTCTTTAAGGTTGCCCATTTCTTCAAGATTGTTCATTTAATTGGCATACAGTTATTCATAGTAGTTTCTTGCGATCCTTTGTATTTCTGCATTATCTGTGTGACTTCTTTTTCATTTCTAATTTTATTGATTTGAATCTTCTCATTATTTTCTTAATGAGTCTGGTTAATGATTTGTCAACTTTTTTCTCCACTTTATTTACTTTTTTTTGTATTGGGGTGCTGTGCTTAGTCATTCAGTAGTGTCCAGCTCTTTGCGAATCCTCTGAACTGGCCAGGATCCTCCATCCATGGAGATTCTCTAAGCAAGAATACTGGAGTGGGTTGCCATTTCCTCCTCCAGGGGATCTTCCCAACTCAGGGACCGAACCCAGATCTACCACACTACAGGCAGATTCTTTACAGTCTGAGCCACCAGAGAAGACTGCATTGGGGTATAGCCTATTAACAATGCTGTGGTAGTTTCAGATGAACAGTGAAGGGACTTAGCCATAATATGCATGTATCTATTCTCTCCCAAACCTCCCTCTTACCCAGGCTGACACATAACATTGAACATAATTCCATGCACTGTACAATAGGTCTTTGTTGATTATTCAATTTAAATATAGAAGTGTGTGCATGACCTTCACAAAATCCCTAACTATCCTTCCCCTCTCCAGCAACCATAAGTTCTTTTTCTAAGTCTATGAGTCTATTTCTATTTTGTAAGTAAGTTTATTTTATCATTTCTTTTTGGATTCCACATATAAGGGATGCCATACAATGTTTCTCCTTCTCTATCTGACTTACTTCACTCATTATGACACTCTCTAGGTCCATCCTTTGTGCTATAAATGGCACTATTTCATTATTTTTAATTGCTGAATAATATTCCATTGCACATGTGTACTGCATCTTCTTTACCCATTCCTCTGCTAGTGCACATTAGGTTGCTTCCATGACTTGAGTACTGTAAACAGTGCTCCAAAGAATATTGGTATGCATGTATCCTTTTGGATCAAGCTTTTCTCCAGATTTATGCCCAGGAATGGGATTGTGGAATCATATGTTAGCTCTATTTTTGGTTTTTTAAGGAACCTCCATACTTTCTCCACAGTGGCTATACCAATTCACATTCCCTCCAACAGTGTAGGAGGGTTCCCTTCTCTCCACACTCTCTCTAGCATTTGTTATTTGTGGATTTTTTGATGATATCCATTCTGACCAGTATGAAGTGACATTTCATGGTAGTTTTGATTTGCAATTATCTATTTTTTCTCTAGTTAATAATATTGTATTATATACTCAAAAAGTTGTGAAAAGAATTTGTCTATTAACTAGCAGTGTTGGATATCTTTTCATGGGCTTATTGGTCATCTGTATGTCCTCTTTGGTGAAATGTCTATTCAGGTCTTCTGCCCATTTTTCGAGTTGGTTGTTTGTTTTTATGCTATTAGACATCATAAGGTCTTTGCAAATTTTGGAGACTGATTTCTTATCGCATCATTTGTAAATATTTTCTCCCAATCTGTAGGTTGCTTTTTTGTTTTGTTTACTGTTTACTTTTCTGTGCAAAAGCTTTTTATCCTGCAACTGTACTAAACTCATTGAATAGTTCTAGCAATTTTCTGGTAGTATCTTGAGGATTTCCTACATGTAGTATAGTGTCACCTGAAAAAAGTGAGAGTTTTACTTCTTAATTTCCAATCTGGATTCTCTTTATTTCTTTTTCTTCATTGATTTTTCCATAAAATCTGAATGAGATCCTTGCTGCATTATTTCCTTTCATCATTTTTTTTCTCTTTAATTTCAGTTATTGCATTCTCATTGTTGATTGTCTATTCTTTAGTTCGTCTGGTTCTATGTTATACATTTCTTAAATCTTCTCAATCTGTGCCTTCATTCTATTTATCTGTCTCTACCGTATTTCCCAGATTTTGGATCATCTTTCCTATCATTATCTTGAAATCTTTTTTTCTGGTAGATTGTCTATTTCCTCTTTATTTGTTTGGCCTTTGGGGCTCCCACCATGCTCCTTCATCTGCTGCATGTTTCTCTATCATTTCATTTTTGCTTAATCTAGTGTTTGGGATCTCCTTTCCACATTCTGTAAAGTCATATTTCCTCTTGCTTGTGGAGTCTGCCTCCAGTGGATAGGGTTGAAAGTCTTGTGAATGTTTCCTGTTGTAGGAGCGAAGAGGGATGCCAGGTTCTGTTGCATGAAGCTAGATCTTATCTCTCCGAAAGCAGTGCTAGACCACTGGTATGTTTTGAGGTATTTGTGATTTTGGTATGGCTTTTTCTACCTGTCTGCTCTTGGGTAGGTTTATGTCCCTGTTTTGCTATGTGTTTGGTATGAATCTAGCACTGGAGTTCGCTGGCCTTTGAGTGGGGCCAGATCTTAGTGTTGAGGTGGAGGTTTTTGGGAGAGCTCTCACTGATTAATTGTCCATGGGGTCAGGAGATCTCTGGTGGTCCAAAGTCCTCTCACTTCAGAGGTTCAGGCCTGCCCCCATTGTGGAACCCCAGGATTCCACAAGCCACATAACACAGAAGAGAAAGAAAAAAATAGAAAAAAGAAAAACAAATGTTACATTCAAACAAACAAGAATGAAAAGGCAAAACCCCACGGTATGTGATAAAATTAAATCTAAACAAAAAAGAACACATTAGGAAACTCATACACTCACAATTGTGAAGAAAAGAAGAGAAAGAAAGGAAAGAAAAAAGGATAAAAGAAGAATCAAAAAAGAAGAGAGCAATCAAGCCAATAAATAAAATGAAGTCTCTCAGCGGGGAGTTGTTAGGGGAAGCACACTGATTGAAACCGCCCACCCTGGCCAGGCACTGTAGTAACCATTTGCATGAGTTGATTTACAACAGGAGGTCCTGGTAAGGAACACAGAACTAATAAGCCTCCACAAACAAGAAGAGTTCAGGAAAGGTCAAAAGGAGACACCACATGTCCGACTACCTCCCAGAATCCTTCTCTCTGGCATCCATCTTGGCTGAACAAGGCGTGCACCACCAGGAAGGACTCCGAGTCAGAATGATTGGCTAAAGACAACCCAGAAACTAATCCCATCACCATAAAACCCGAGACTCCAAGCCATGTGACAGAGCTGTTCTCCTGGGTTCCCTTATCCTACTGCTCTCCACCTGGGTGCCCTTTCCCGATAAAATCTCTCGCTTTGTCAACACATGTGTCTCCTCAGACAATTCTTTTTCGAGTGTTAGACAAGAGCCCAGTTTCGGGCCCTGGAAAGGGTCCCCCTTCCTGCAACAGTAGTAAGATTTTTCTGTGTCCTCAGTGGTGTCCTCTCCAGTGCATTGATCTCTAGTCAATTGGCCTACTCAGAAAGATCCTCAATATTTCTAGAAGTGTCTCTGAACCTAAAGTGTCTTCTGGCACTCATGAAGGCGATGTCTTGCTGTCTGTGAGTGCCCTGAGTTAAAAGGTCCATAAGACAGTGACCTCTTGCCTCTCTGGCAGGTCCAGTCTTTTTCCTGTGTCATACTAGCTCTAGTCCTCTCCCAGAGGTCTGATCTCCAAAGCCTGGGCACCCAGGCCCAGTCCCTATCTGCCCTGGTGAGCATGCAGACACACATCTCAGGCTGGAGGGTGGTGTTAAGCTCTGATCTCTATGCAGAATTCTCTTCCTTGTGCCTTCCACACACCTGTTGCTGCCCTCTCCTCTGAGGTATAAAAGTGTTGCCCTGTCTTTGCCCAGGAGGGGATTTCCAAGAATGCAGAAAATTTTCTTCCTTCACAATTCCTTCCAGATGTGCAGATTCCATCCAGATTCCTTTGTCTCTCTCTCTCTCTCTGTTTGTTTGTTTGTTTCCCCCTTAATTCTTTTACCCTACTCCTTTATGTGGAGATTAGCTTGCCTCTTTGGAAGTTGAAAGCTTTTGCCAGCATTCAGTGGGTATCTTGAAGGAGTTGTTCTGCATGCAGATGTATTTTGATGTATTTGTGGGGAGAAAGGTGATCTCTATGTGTTCTTCCTCTGCCATATTTCCTTAATCTCCTATATTCTGTTTTAAACTACATTTTTGGGACTTACTTGTACTTAACGCATTTGTGTATTGGAGTTATTGTCTTTGAAATCATCAACTTGAAAATCTGAAATTTTGTCGATGCTATAATGGTACAATCTGAATCTATTGGCATAACTACCTTCATATAGTTCTATAAGGTCAAAGCTTTCCCATTTTGATGATAGTTTCATAAACTATCTTCAGTCTAAATATGAAATTTAACTGCCTTGTATTTTCAGATTCTACCTTAATTTGCAAATATGTTAATCATGTTGACTGACAAGATTATAATTTATAAAGTGTTAACCAACTGAAACCAATTAGTGTGTTTTTTTTATGCAAGTGTGTTGAAATGTTAATGATATTTGAGATTAAATAATTGATATTGTTAGCTTTAGGAGGGGAGGTTCTATTTATACTAGTCTCATTGTTTAAATAAGGATGGATGTTTCTCTGTCACAATGTAAGTTACTGAAATGAAGATGTTTGGCTCAAGACTAACATTTTCAGAGAGGGAGAAAGAATGCTAAAATAGAACACGAAAAGAAGACAATGAATTGCACAAAGAGACAAATCCAAGGACTGTACAATGTTATGTGTGGGGTGAGGCTATTTTCTGGTGTTTTATTTAAGCTGTTTAAGTTGCATGATTAGTTAAGAATTCCACAGAACTTTTCTCTGATTTTAAAAATGAAGTATTGTCTTACAAGAAATATTTGGCTCAAAAGACTTTTAACTTGAGCAAATTTGAATAGGAAATTGCATGAAAGACTTGTGAGAGTTGTGATCCCACTGTTCAGGAAGAAGTCTTGGAAAATAGGTTTCAAGGTAGCAGTCATCAGCAAGAAATGTGTTTAGGCATATAACATGGGCTATTTATAGTTCTGGGAACTTAGTTGAATGACTAAAGAAAACTGTAAACATATTATTTGAACATGGAAAGTGATAGATGTGGGAGAAATCAATGGATGCAGGGTAGATCTTTAGGGAACCATTGATGTTTTGGAGTTCGTAGATTCAATGTGGTAGCTTAATATTGTGTGTCTAAGAATTGCTGGTCCAGAAAATAAGGTCAATGATAAAGTAATTGGTCACTTAACAATGATTGCCTTTTAATATGCATATAAATATGTATATAAAACTCTCACATAGAAATTGTATTGTTTCTGCCAGGAATTAAAACTCATTTCCTAGTAACATTTACAACAGTAAACTCTCAATTGACTGGAACCACAATTTCTAGAAACTACATTTCATGAGATTTCTCAGTACCCAGCTTTAGGATAGTCATGCAGATCAAAGAAAACAGGGTTAGTTTAAAAAGCTATTTAGTGTTTAACTGTCTTCAAACACATTTAGCCCTATAATCAAATCTGTATGTACACTGGTATATAGTGAAAACAATTGCTCACAATGAACACTCTTTCTTTTTTCTCTCTTAAGCAAAGAAAAAATGTAAACTTATCATACATGTGTTTTAAGGTTGGAATGAAAAATAAAGATACATAATCTCAAATATGTATACACCTACTGTATACAATACAGTGTGCTCAATATTCCAAGGAGTTCAAAACTGGATAAAACACAAGCGTTTTTGCCAAAAAACTTAGAGATAAGGGTAAAATATGTGTTAATAATTATAACTTAAGATCAAAATCCATAGATGCTATAAGTTATAGAGATAAACTAGTATCAAATTTCTGACATATAAAATGTTAAGTTTACAGAGGGTGAAGGGAAGTTTCATATGCCAATTCTCATTTACATGACCTTCAAATAAGCATTATTTTGCATATAAGGTGATCAGGAAAAAAATATCCTGAAGATACTTGGATAGTGAATAGTGAGAGAAAACATATTTTAAAAATGTGGAGCACTATATGAACAAACATTACAATTATCAAATTAATGTGGTGTTGAGTTAAACAGGTCAGGATTCAGCTATCCCTTCTCACATTTAATAGCTGTGTAATCTTTCATTTGTCATCCTCATCTGCAAAATGGAAAGAATTATAGAATTTTTATTAAAATTTGTTTCAAAGAAAATGAGAAAATACATATAAAGTCCCTGTTACATATTATTATTGTTATTATTTTAATTCTTACTATGGGTCGGAAAATGTTATAGTTTTACTCATATCAGAGGACTTACCTTGATGAAATATGAAATAATCAGTGTTAGTTTTATTTTAAAATTTCAGTTGGTATACTCCTGTATAATAAGTTTGAAAGTTAACTGACATCATCAAAGTTTTTATATTTACTTTTCAACCATGTATCATTAATGATTTCTAATACTTATGGGTAACACTTTATATCACAATATATTTTACATGTATTGGCTGATAGAATTTACTATAACCACATCAGGTATGTAACAGTGTAGCTTCATTTTACAAATGAGGATAAAAAAGTGCGTTTATGCTTCTGGACCCATTGCTAGAAACAAGGAACATAAAATATACCTAGCTTTATTATATAAAGGAAATTCTCAGGAATATACAGAATTAGTAGGTGTCATGTAGATTTGTTACTCACATTATTTAATGAGTAAGTTACAAGTAAATTTATTTATTGAATCCTACATATATTTGTCTTTATTTCTTGGCACACCACACTGTTCTAGGTACTGTAGGGTACACAATAATTATGTGCCCTCAATACAATCTGGAAGCCATATATTTACACAAAATATACTACACAAAATAACACTGTAATAGATATGCAGATGAAATGCTAAGTAAGCAAAAGTAAAGGGAATATGGGACTTGAATCAAAATGGCAGAGCAAGAGGATGGAAACTTTAACTATCTTCACAAACACATCAAATATATATCTACATGTGGAACAATTCTCAATGAAAACTAGCTGAAGACTGGCAAGAGATTCCTATAAAATCAAGACTGTAAGAAAGATACAGTAGAAAGGTGAAAGAGTCAATCAGGTCAGGACATATGCCTCTGGGAGGGGACAAGGGATCAGAAGGAAAGAGAGATTATCTGGGTGGGGAAATAGAGGGAAACAATAGAATGAGAAAGACTAGAGATCTCTTCAAGAAAATTAGAGATACCAAGGGAATACTTCATGCAAAAATGGGCACAATAAAGGACAGAAATGATATGGACCTAACAGAAGCAGAAGATATTAAGAAGAGGTGGCAAGAATAACTAGAAGAACTATACAAAAGAAATCTTAATGACCCAGATAACCACAATGGCGTGATCACTTACCTAGAGCCAGACATCCTGGAGTGTGAAGTCAAGTGGGCCTTAGGAAATTTCACTATGGACAAAGCTAGTGGAGGTGATGGAATTCGAGCTGAGCTATTTCAGATCCTAAAAGATGATGCTGTTAAAGTGCTGCAATCAATATGCCAACAAATTTGGAAAACTTATCAGGGGACACAGGACTGGAAAAGGTCAGGTTTCATTCCAATACCCAAGAAGGGCAATGCCAAAAAATGTTTAAACTACCACACAATTGCACTCATTTCACATGAGTGTCAGAATTATGCTCAAAATCTTCCAAGCTAGGCTTCAACAGTACATGAACCAAGAACTTCCAGATGTGCAAGCTGTATTTTAAAAAGGTAACGATAACCCTATATGCAAGACAGAATAAGAGACACAGATGCATAGAACAGTCTTATGGACTCTGAGGGAGAAGGTGAGGGTGGGACGTTCTGGGAGAATAGCATTGAAACATGTATATTATCATATGTGAAACAGAACACCATTCTATGTTCGATGCATGAGACAAATGCTCAGGACTGGGGCAATGGGATGACCCAGAGGGATGGGATGGGGAGGGAGGTGGGAGGGGATCCAGGAAGGGGAACACATGTAAACCCATGGCTGATTCATGTCAATGTATGGCAAAAACTACTACAATATTGTAAAGTAATTAGCCCCCAACTAAAATAAATAAATTAAAAAAATAAAAAGGCAGAAGAACCAGACATCAAATTGCCAACATCAGTTGGATCATAGAAAAAGCAAGGAATTCCAGAAAAACATCTACTTTTGCTTAATTGACTATGATAAAACCTTTGGCTGTGTGGATCACAACTACGGATAATTCTTAAAAGATATGGGAATACCAGACCACCTATCTGCCTCCTGAGAAACGTGTATGTAAGTAAAGAAGCAACAGTTAGAACCAAATATGGAACAACAGACTGATTCATAATTGGGAAAGGAGTGTGTCAAGGCTGTATAGCATCACCCTGTCTATTTAACTTATATAGAGTACATCATGTGAAATGTTGGGCTGGATGAAGCACAAGTTGAAATCAAGATTGCAAGGAGAAATATCATTAGCCACAATAAAACTCAACATTTAAAAAGCTAAGATTGGCATCAGGTCTCATCACTTCATGGCACATAGATGGGGAAATAATGTAAACAGTGAAAGTCTTTATTTTCTTGGGCTCCAAAATCACTGCAGACAATGACTGCAGCCATGAAATTAAAAAACATTTGCTCCTTGGGAAAAAAGAAAAAAAACTATGATAAACTTAGCATATTAAAAAGCAGAGACATTACTTTGCCAACAAAGGTCAGTATAGTCAAAGCTATTTTTATTTTTTTTCCCCCAGTAATCATGTATGGATGTGAGATTTGGACCATAAAGAAGGATGAGCACTGAAGAATTGATGCTTTTGAATTGAACACAATTCAAAAGAGGGTCCCTTGGACTGCAAAGGGACCAGTTAATCATAAAGGAAATCAACCCTGAATATTCATTGGAAGGACTGATGCTGAAGCTGAATCTCCAATACTTCGGCCACCTGATGCTAAGAGCTAACTCATTGGAAAAAACCCTGATGCTGTGAAAGATTGAAGACAGGAGAAAGAGATGACACAGTATGGGATGATTGGATGGCGTCACTGACTCAATGGACATGAATTTGAGCAAGCTCTGCGAGATGGTGAAGGACAGGGAAGCCTGGGTTGCTGCAGTCCATTGGGTAGAAAATAGTCAGACTGACTGAACAACAGCATGGGTGAGATCCTCCCTGGGTAGTGAGTGATTCAAGCCACATATTGTGTGCCCTAAAAGATATTGGGTCTTATGCAGGGAAGACAAACCCCCTTAGCTGGTTGCAGTGCTGGTGGTATTAATAGAAGGACGGTGGGAAGCCCAGCATCTGCTTCCAAAGGATGCACACAGGCTTGCTTGCTCCCAAACCAGGTTGCATAGGGTGGATTGAAAATTGTGCAAATGGCTGGTCAATCTCTCTCTGCTGCCAAGGGCGACTCTAAACTGGCCTTGCAATCTCTTCCCCTTCACCGCCTGCCTCCTCCCGCCCCCCCCCCCGCACAGTCCTGCTGTTTCATGTTGCAACTTTACACTTATGTGAGGGCTGCAGTGATCAAGGAGATAGCTTGGTTGTGAGACACAGATCACTCACACTGGAAGCAGCATCTAAACAAGGTGGAAGTGAAAGTGTTAGTTGCTTAGTTGTGTCTGACTCTTTGTGATCTCGTGGAACCCACAGGTATCCTCTCTCCATGGAATTCTGCAGGCAAGAATACTGGAGTGGGTTGCCATCCCCTTTTCCAAGGGATCTTCCTGACCCAGGGATCGAAGCCAGGACTCTTGCATAGCAGGCAGATTCTTTACCGTCTGAGCCAAAGGGCAGGGTAAGCCATTACTGGTGCTCACAAAGGCAGTGTATCAGTAGTAGTCACATATCTGTCTGTGACTGAACTACTGTAGCCCACGACCTGACTATGCCAGAAGCCTGCACAGGCCCCTCCACCCTGTGGCACCAAGGTGAAGATGGCAGAGGTCAAGGGGAGTAATCATCTGTGAAGGGCAGCTTTGACTTGAAGCTGCCTCTGAGAAGGACAGGGACAGTCTGCAGGCAACGCATCAGAAGCAGTCTGAAGGTCTGACTGTGGTGGGTCACCACAGTTCATGCCCTGACTCAGCCAAGTGCCCTCACTATCCCTTCTTGCTCCAACACTTCTCCCCTTTGAGATAGAGGTGCTGGTGCTGGGAGGAGGAAGGACACACACCTAAAGGGAATGGAACCAATTTACCTGACCCTGAAGGCTTCTTATCTAGCAACCTGAGGTCCAATCATACACCAAATAGGGCAATGACAGCCACTGAGCAAAGAGGATGTCCTGTCTCACACCTGGCTCCAACCATAGCCCCTCCATTTCCAGCCCCACCCTTTGCTAAGGTAATAGCTGCCAACATGCCCTTAGGAAAGACGTGGCTTCTGTTCATGCCAAATCCAGAACTTTCATCAAAGCCACTGGGCACACACAGACTGTATGGGGCACCTCTAAATAAGTGCTACTTTAAGGTCACAGTAGCTAATTGTATCACCTAATTTTATAGAGATAGATAAAGTAAAGGAAAATGAGAAGACAAGGGAATTTGTCTCATTTGAAAGAGTAAGAGAAAAAAATTAATGTCAAAAACAAACAAGCATGAATGAAACAGAAATAAGCAGCCTGCCAGATAAAGAATTCAAAGCATTAGCAATTAGAATGTCAACCAAATTAGACAAAATAATAGATGGACACAGTGAGAATTTTAACAAGAAATTAGAAAATATGAAAAAGAACCAGTCAAAACTGAAGAATATGATAACTGAAATGAAAAACACACTAGGAGGAAAATGCAGCAGACATTGATGCAGAAGAATATGTAAGTGATTTGGATGACAGAATAATGCAAATCACCCAATCAGAACAGCAAAAAAGAAAAACAAAATTTTAAAATGAGGAAAATTTAAGGCCCCTGGAGAAAAATTCAAATATACTAACATTTGCATAATAGGGGTCCCAGGAGAAGAAAAAGAGAAAGTATTAGAAAATGTATGTGATGAAATTATGGCTAAAAACTGCCTAAACTGAAGAAGGAAAAGATTTCCAAGTACAGAAATGAAAGTCTCCAACAAATAAAACTAAAGAGACCCACATCAAGACATATCATAGTAAAAATGGTAGAAATTAAAGACATAGTTCTAAAGGCATCAACAGGAAAACAAAGAGTTATATTTACAAGGGTACCCCCATAAGTATGTGAACCAAAACCTTTCAGATGTTCAAGCTGGATTTATAAAAGGCAGAGGAACCAATGATCAAACTCCATTGGCTCATAGAAAAAGAAAGAGAATTCCAGAAAAAAAAAAATTCTCTCTCTGCTTCATTGACGACGCTAAAACCTTTGACTGTGTGGATCACAAGAAACTGTGGGAAATTCTTAAAGAGATGGGAATATCAGTCCACTTAACAGGCTTCTTATGAAATCTGTCAAGAAACAACAGTTACAACCAGATATGGAACAATGGACTGGTTTCAAATTGGGAAAGGAGACTGTCAAGGCTGTATATTGTCACCTTGCTTATTTAACTTATATGCAGAGTACATCATGCAAAATGCTGGACTGGATGAAGCACAAGCTGAAATCAAGATTGCTGGGAGAAATTTTAATAACCTCAGATATGCAGATGACACCCTTATGGTAGAAATAGGCTTCCCTGATAGCTCAATTGGTAAAGAATCCACCTGCAATGTAGGAGACCCTGGTTCGATTCCTGAGTGGGGAAGATCCCCTGGAGAAGGGATAGGCTACCCCCTCCAGTGTTCTTGGGCTTCCCTTGTGGCTCAGCTGGTAAAGAATATGCTTGCAATGTGGGAGACTTGAGTCCAATTCCTGGTTGGGAAGATTCCCTGGAAAAGGGAAAGGCTGCCCACTCCAGTATTCTAGCCTAGGAAATTTCATGGGCTGTATAGTACGTGGCATCACGAAGAGTCAGATATGACTAAACGACTTTCACTTCACTTCACTTATGGCAGAAAGTGAAGAGGAACCAAAGAGCCTCTTCGTGAAAGTGAAAGAGAGGAGTGAAAAAGTTGGTTTAATATTCAAAAAACGAAGATCATGGCATCTGGTCCCATCACTTCATGGCAAATAGATGTGGAAATAATGGAAACAATGACAGACTTTATTTTCTTGGGCTCCAAACTCACTGCAGATGGTGACTGCAGCCATAAAATTAAAAGACACTTGCTCCTTGCAAGAAAAGGTACAACAAAGCTAGACAGCATATTAAAAAGCAAAGACATTACTTTGCTGACAAATGTCCTTCTAATGAAAGTTATGGCTTTTTCAGTAGTATGTATGGATGTGAGAGTTGGACCATAAAGAAAGTTGAGTGCTGAAGAATTCTTGGTTTTGAATTGTGGTGTTGGAGAAGCCTCTTGAGAGTCCCTTGGACTGAAAGGAGATCAAACCAGTCAATCCTAAAGGAAATCAGTCCTCAGTATTCATTGGAAGGAGTGATGCTGATGCTGAAGCTCCAATATTTTGGCCACCTGATGTAAAGAGCCTACTCATTGGAAAACACCCTGATGCTGGGAAAGATTGAAGGCAGGAGAAAGGGATGACATAGGATGAGATGGTTGGATAACATCACTGATTCGATGGACATGAGTTTGAGCAAGCTCCCAGAGCTGGTGATGGACAGGGAAGCCTGGTGTGCTGCAGTCCATGGGGTCACAAAGAGTAGGACACAACTGAGCGTCCAAACTGAACTGAACCCCCATAAGACTATCAACTGATTTTTCAGCAGAAATTTTGCAGGCCCAAAGGGAGTGGCATGGTATATTCAAAGAGCTGAAAGAAAAGAACCTACAAGTCTAGGGATATTCTACTTATCAAGAGTATTATTTAGAATTGAGGCAGACATAAACAACTACTCCAGGGAAAGAGGAGCCTGGCAGGCCTCAGTCCATGCGATCACAAAAGCCGGAGACAACTGAGCAATTAACACTTTCACAAAGAACTACTCAGTCAAACAAAAACATTCATGAATAATAAACTTACCCTAAAAGAAATGTCAAAGGGTCCTCTCTAAATGGAAGAGAAAGCTTAATATAAAGTAAGAATGTATAGGAAAGTAATATATATATATATATATATATATATATATACACATACATATATATACATACATACATACAGTAAAGACTAATGATCAGTCACTGAATCTGGCAAGAATATAAACATTTTAAAAAGTGTAAAATCAACTATTACAGAAATAGGAATGGGCATAGACATTATTATACTAAGTGAAGAAAGCCAGAAAAAGACAAACATTATATGATATCACTTACTTGTGGAATTAAAAAAAAAAATACGAATGTACTTATTTACAAAGCAGCAACAGACTCACAGATACAGAAAACAAATTTATGGTTACAAGCATGTGAAAGGTTATAGAGAGGGATTAAGAAAGTATGAGATTAACAAATACACAGACGTATATATAAAATAGATAAACAACAGGTTGTATCAAATAGCACAGAGAACTATAGTCTATATCTTGCAATAATCTGTAATTGAAAGGAATATGGCAAAAAAAAAGTGTGTATATATATATACTCACTTTGCTCTATATCTGAAAAAAACATAATATTATAAATTAACTATGCTTCAATTAAAAAAAGAAAAAAAACTATGCAATAATCAGTAAAGAAATAAACATAAAGATGTAAAATGTGACATAGAAAGCAAAATGAGGGAGGAGAGAGTAAAAAATGTAGATTTTTAAAAATGTCTTTGAATGTAAAAGACTACCTGTTGAAAACACTAGATATACCTGTAGGTCAACATGTATGAACCCTATGTGTTAGTCACTCAGTCATGTCTGATAGTTTGCAACCCCATGAACTGTAGCCTCCTATGTACATCTAATTCTCCAGGCAAGAATACTTGAGTGGGTAGCCATGCCCTTCTCCAGGTCATCTTCCCAACCCAGGGATCGAAACTGGGTCTCCCACATTGCAGGCAGATTCTTTACCATCTGAGCCACCAGGGAAGCCCATGGCAACCACAAATTAAAATTCTTTAATAGATACACAAAAACTGGAGTTTCCTTTAAAAAACTAAAAATAGAACTGCCATATAATCCAAAAATTCCACTGCTGGATGTATACTTAGATAAAACAAAAATACTAATTCAATAAGATATATGCACTTCAATGTTCATAGTAGTATTATTTACAATAGCCAATGTATAGAGACAACCTAAGTGTCCATCAACCAATGAATGAATAATGAATATGTGTGGTGTGGAATGCTACTCTGCCATAGAAAAGAATGAAGTTTTGCCATTTGCAATACCTTGGATAGACTTAAAGAGTATTATGCTAAGTGAAATAAGTCATATAGAGAAAGAAATACTCTATGTAATTACTTATAGGTGGAATCGGAAAAGTTAAACTAATGAATTTATATAATAAGACACAAGCAGACTTGCAGATATAGAAAGCAAACTAATGATTACCAGTGGGGAGAGAAAAAGAGGAAGGGTCCATAGGAGTATGAGATTAAGGGATATAAACTATTATGTATAAAATAAATAAGGAAGAAGAATATATTTTACAGCACAGGGAAATATAATCATTATTTTTCAACAACTTTAAATGGAGTATAATGTATAAAAAATATTTACTGTAGTTTGAATGACTTTTGAAAAATTATGCTGAGTGAAAGAGGCCAGCCATGAAAGGCCACACATTATGTGGTTTCATCCAATGAAATGTACAGAATTGGCAATCTGCCGAAACAAAATATTCAATTAATTGTTGCCTAATGCTTTGGGCAAGGGGCATAGAGACTGACTATTGATGAATGTAAGATTTCTTTATAGAATGATGAAAATATTCTCACATTTTCAACCACTTAGATTGTGGTAATTGTTTTACTGTCTTGTGAGTATACTAAAAATAACACTGAATCATAAAGTTAAATGGATGAATTTTATGATGTGTGAGTTATACCTCAATGAAATTTTATAATAAAACAATAGATACATGTGAGAAAGCATATTTTAAAAATAAAAACAAATCAATCTCCAGCAATTAAACAATGTGCTGTTTTTTTTCTCAAAAACAGAATAATAGAGGTAAAATAGCTAAGTTACAATGAGAAATGTACATAAATTAAAATAAAAACTTATATGTTAGAGTATCCCATAATGATCATAAAATAAAGATGGTATGAATTCTGCTTGGTGTTAATATTGGAAGACTGAATGAAGGAGGATCATGTCTGAACTAAAGCTTAGATAATTGAGACCTTATGAAGAACATCCTAAGTAAAGGGACTAGAATGAGCAAAATATGGAATATTAATGAAATGGTTACTACAGGAAAATATGAGGGTTATATAGCTTAATTGTAAATAGGGAGATCTTGGAGGTGTTTGGAAACCTTGATAAATCTGATATTATCCTACAATCATGATCAAATAACAAGTTAATTGTGACACAACTAAATATAAATGTTTGTTTATAGTATGGTGGAAACTTTCATGGAATTACAAAAGACAGATTAAAAAAGAAAAGGTGTGAGAAATATTTCAGGCAATATTTCACAAATCAGGAGAGATGATGAGAAACTGGTTCTGTAAATGGCTTTGGGAATTAAATGGTATGATGAAATAAACAAAATTCAATGCTTCAATTAAGTTTAAGGAGCACTTCCCTGGTGGCTCAGCTGGTAGAGAATCTGCCCGCAATGCAGGAGACCCCGGTTCAATCCCTGAGTTGGGAAGATCCCCTGGAAAAGACACCCAAAATATTCTAGCCTGGAGAATCCCATGGACAGAGGAGCCTGGCAGGCTACTGTCCATAGGGTGCCAAAGAGTCTGACACGACTGAGTGATTATACTTTCACTTTTTAAGTTTAAGGAGTGATGGAGAATTAGAATCTTCAGTGACACTGAAATTTTCAAACCTTTGTAATTTGGAGGAAAATGGTCAAACAAGAAACACAGGAGGTCTGAGTGGGATAAGGATAATAATGGCAGAGCAATATTGTTTATTTAATTTATGTATGTCTATAAAGTATATGTGTGCATTTCATGTGTATAAATTGGGAAGGATGAATGCAAGCAATTGTGAATAAGCCAGATCATCTTGAAAAAGAAAAACAGGAATTAAACTAAGATCAAGGAAAATTAATAGGCATTAGCAGACACATTAAAAACCAGATGGAGTGCCAAAATCATTTTGACAAGTGATGAATAAGCCAGAAGCCTCTACTAAACCCTATCTACTGAGAGAGAAAATTTCTATCAATTTTGAGATTTTGAGACTAGTGAAATAAGTAGTAAACTGGTATGTGACATTTAATATCAAGGACTTAATGGAAAATGGAGGGCTAAGGATTGCACTGACTGAGGAGTTATAGGCCAGAGACTCTTGTTTAAATTAAGCTCCCAAGATTATTTTTGAGTCTAAGACTGCACCTAACGATGGACTCTCTTGGAAGGTAAGAACATTCATGGTGATTCAATTCCTGACTCATTTCCATGTATTGCTGAGTATGGCTGGATGTATATAAGGAAAACTGAAAATAATCTAGAATTAATTAATCACAAATAATGTTAATCAGATGCTAGTGACAGGTACCTAGCACAATTCTCTGGGCACTAAAGACATCATATCATGTATTCATTATGAAAACTTTAGGAGGTAAAAATAGATCATTGTAGGAATATTATCAAAAGAGTGTGGGGTCCAGCTGCTAGCTGCTCAGAACCAATAAACAGACCAGGCTGGTAGAAAGGAAAGTTTGTTTTCTTTCAAATGTTAGCAACTAGAGTGAAGGGAAGGTAGATGTCAGTCGAAGGGCCAACATCCCCTCCACTGGCAACCAGTGAGGCAAGACTTTTTATAGACAGCAGGAGTGGGCTACATGCACAAACAGCACAGTCAGCTCTGACAGTTATCTTCAAACTGGTCATTGGTGGTTTTACCAGAATCATTTTGGCTATTTTTAGGTACAGTTAATATTCAGTTCTGGGGCTTCCCATGTGGCTCTAGTGGTAAAGAACCCGCCAACCAATGCAGGAGACATAAGAGACTCAGGTTTGATCCCTGGGTTGGGAAGATCCCCTGGAGGAGGAAATAGCAACCCACTCCACTATTCTTGCCTGGAGAATCCCATGGACCAAAGAAGCCTGGTGGGCTACCATTCATGGGGTTGCAAAGAGTTGGACATGACTGAAGCGACTTAGGATGCATGCATGCATTACTCAGTTCCAGTGTCTGGTTGCTCCCATTTCTTTGAGGCCAGTTTTTGAAACTGTGACAGCATATGTCATGTGTGCAATCTGGTCATCATGCAGTTAACTTCTTCCACCTAGGGCTTCCATATCTATGAGTTCAGTTTGGTTCAGTCTCTCAGTCATATCCCCATACACTGCAGCATGCCACGCCTCCCTGTCCACCATCAACTCCTGGAGCTTGCTCAAACTCATGTCCATCAAGTTAGTGATGCCATCCAACCATCTCATTCTCTGTTCCCTTCTCCACCTGTCTTCAATCTTTCCCAGCATCAAGGTCTTTTCCAATGAGTCTGCTCTTCCCATCAGGTGGCCAAAGTATTGGAGTTTCAGCTTCAGCATCAATCCTTCCAATGAACATTCAGGACTGATTTCCTTTAGGATGGACTGTTTGGGTCTCTTTGCAGTCCAAGGGACTCTCAAGAGTCTACTTCAACACCACAGTTCAAAAACATCAATTCTCTGACGCTCAGTTTTCTTTATATTCCAATTCTCAAATCCATACATGATCACTGGAAAAACCATAGCTTTCACCTGGTGGACCTTTGTTGGCAAAGTAATGTCTCTATGCTGTCTAGGTTGCTCATAGCTTTTCTTCCAAGGAGCTAGTGTCTTTTAATTTAATGGCTGCAGTCACCATCTGCAGTGATTTTCCAGCCCCCCAAAATAAAGTCTGTCACTGTTTCCATTGTTTCCCCATCTATCTGCCATGAATTGGTGGGACTGGATGCCATGATCTTAGTTTTTGAATGTTGAGTTTTAAGCCAGCTTTTTCACTCTCTTCTTTCAATTTCATCAAGAGTCTCTTTAGTCTTTCTTCACTTTCTGCCATAAGGGTGGTATCATCTTTCTGTCTGAGGTTATTGATATTTCTCCCAGCAATCTTGATTCCAGCTTGTGCTTCATCCCTCCTGGCATTTTGCATGATGTACTCTGCATATATTATATCAGCAGGGTGACAATAAACAGCCTTGATGTACTCCTTTCCCAAACAGGAACCAGGCTGTTGGCCCAAGTCCAGTTCTAACTGTTGCTTCTTGATCTGCATGCAGAGAGGCAAGTCAGGTGGTCTGGTATTCCCATCTCTTGAAGAATTTTCCACAGATTGTTGTAATTTACACAGCCAAAGGCTTTAGTGTAGTCAATACAGCAAAAGCAGATATTTTTCTGGAACTTTCTTGCTTTTTCAATGATCCAATGAGTGTTGGCAGTTTGATATCTGGCTCCTCTGCCTTTTCTAAATTCAGCTTGAACATATGAAAGTTCATGGTTCACGAAACCTGCCTTGGAGAATTTTGAACATTGCTTTGCTAGTGTATGAAATGTGTGCAACTGTGTGATAGTTTGAACGTTCTTTTGCATTGCCTTTCTTTGGGATTGGAATGAACACTGACATTTTCCAGTCCTGTGGCCACTGATGAGTTTTCCAAATTTGTTGCCATATTGACTGCAGCACTTTTGCAACATCATCTTTTAGGACTTGACATAGTTCAACTGGAATACCATCACCTCCACTAGCTTTGTTCATAGTGATGCTTCCTAAGGCCCACTTGACTTCGGGCTTCTGGATGTCTGGCTCTAGGTGAGTGATCACACCATCATGGTTGTCTGGGTCATGAAGGTCTTTTTTGTATAGTTCTTCTGTGTATTCTTGTCATCTCTTCTTAATATCTTCTGTTTCTTTTATGTCCATACCATTTCTGCCCTTTACTGTGTTCATCTTTGCATGAAATGTTCCCTTGTTATCTCTAATTTTCTTGAAGAGATCTCTAGTCTTTCCCATTCTGTTGTTTTCCTCTATTTGTTTACATTGATTACTTAGGAAGTTTTTCTTATCTCTTCTTATCTCTTCTTGCTATTCTTTGGAACTCTGCATTCAGATGGGTATATCTTTCCTTTTCTCCTTTGCCTTTCATTTCCCTTCTTTTATCAACTATTTGTAAGACCTCCTCAGACAGCCATTTTGCCTTTTTGCATGTCTTTTTCTTAGAGATGGTCTTGATCACTCCCTCCTGTATAATGTCACGAACCTCTGTCCATAGTTCTTCTGGCACTCTGTCTGTCAGATCTAATCCCTTGAATCTATTTCCACTTCCTCTGTATAATTGTAAGGAATTTGATTTAGTTCCTACCTGAATGGTCTAGTGGTTTTTCTAAGGCAGCTCACAAAATATGGATCAGAGTATTGTCTATAGTCCTTGAGAAGGAACTAAAGATCCTTGACCATGCGTAATGACTTTGTTATTATTATTTGGTCTCCTTTGACTATTTTCCTTGGTTTTTGTATGTTCTTATTTCTCTGATTAAGCTGATTTTTTACTTAAGTTTTCTACAGACAAAAGGTTGGCTGAGAACATGGGGCAGTGGAAGACAAGGACCATAGGGTCCTGCTCTGTTTCAGGAATAGTTGTGTAACTGTACCTGCCATATCCTCAGCCAGTATTGGATGCCATTAAATTAAGGAAAAACAAACAAACAAACAAACAACTAATGTTAAAGTTTGAAGTTGGTAATTAACACAGAGTTTATAGATGAAATAATGATATTAAATGAGGAAATAATAGTGAGGAAAAATCAGACGTTGAGACAGAGCCTTAAGAATTTTTAATTTTTCTGAAGCTTTTAAGAAACACTTTAGCTCAGTCATCCCTAACCTTTCTGGCAGCAGGGACCAGTTTAGTGGAAGACAATTTTTCCATGGACCTGGGGGGATAGTGTAGGGAGCGTGGTTTAGGCAGCAATGTGAGCCATGGGAGGGATGGTGCAGGCTGTAATATGAGCACTGGTTCAGGTGGTAATGTGAACAACAGATAGCAGTGGGCAGCAGCAGATAAAGCCTCACTTGCTGGTTCACTGCTCACATCCTTCTGAGTGGCCCAGTTCCTAACAGGCCACAGACCCATCCTGGCCTAGAGGGGTTGGGGACCCCTGTTATAGACAACAATTAGGTTTTCACTGCTAAATATAAGTAGCCTGTTGTAATAAGTTCAGAGTTGTTCATCCACTACTGATAAAAACTTAACTTATATAAACATTAACTTAGCCTTGTGAAGTTCTTGAGGAGATGTTATGCCAACTTTAGTACTTTTCTTGACAACTTCTTGATTAACACCACGGTTGGTTCAATGATGTGATCACAGGAAGTGAAAGCAAGAGACTAAAAAACTTACAAAAAGGTTTCAGGAAGCTAGGAGAGGAACTGCATCCCAAAGTTGATAATTAGTTTCAAATATTAGACCTTTCAAGAGAACATCTGTGCACTGATGGAGGATAAAGCCAAGTAACAACAGATGAAGAGGGAATGATCAAGAGAATCATCAGGAATTGCAGACAGTGTGTGATTACCCATGGCTCCTTCTTTTATTTTTTTTGATAAGTTCTTGAGAGACTGATTCTTATCTCTTTTTTGACAGAAGAGTGATGTGGCTTATAGATTTAGAGTTTCTTAGGTCAAGACCAAAAAGAATAGGAGAGAGTGAGAAAACTACACTCTTCTCCCCATATCTAATACCAACTCTGTGATATCTGGCTCAAAACAGGAGTGATCAGCATTCTTTGACTAGGAAAAAAGGCAAAAGGAAAATTTACTAAAGAGCTCCCCATGCTTTTGCATCCCCACAGTATCTCCTCTACTATGCTTTACCAGACTAAAAGGAATGTTTGTATACTTCATGTTTGTGTTTCGTTTATGGGTGGTAATGAAAGAAGAGGAGATTGAAAACAATAAAAATACAAAACCATAACACTTCACAAAATAAAACGATACTTAAAAGGAGCAGGAAAAATGTTCTAAGTTCAAGAAATGTTTTGAAATTCTGCAGCTTTAATAAGGTAGGTATGCATTAGGTCCCTGCCATTATTTATCACATAATTAAATACAAGATGACTAGAGTACAGAATTCTAAGGTGAGCAGGCATATATTCCACTTGGCTGACTTTCCAGCTGAGCAAATGTTTCTCTTGGATTGAACACAGACCTTCATTTATTTTCATTGTGAATCATTTTCCTGGAAGTCACTGTTGCATAAATGGTGGTTCCCTGACTCCTGATTAACTCAGACAGCCAGAGTCAGTAAGCGTGCAAATGAGCTCAATAAGCAAGTTTCTTTTCCATGAAATTTCCTTGTCAATTTTCTCATTCTGAACTGTGTAATGGTCTTTCTATGAGGATCCCCAAATAGTAGTCATTGGATTAATTCTGATAATCCTTCTGTACTGTGTCCACTGCTCACATAACTGTCTTTTAGATCTCCTTAGAATCTAGTGAAAATTCTTCATTTACCCTGAGATCTCGCACCTGGTGTTTTTCTTCTGCTTTTTCTACCCAATGACAGAACTTGGAGAGATACCAAAGCACTTCTATAAATACACAGAAAACAATTTTAAAACCACTATAAAATCTTGGGGGGCTTCCCCGATGGCTCAGCAGGTAAAGAATCTGCCTACAATGCAGGAGATGAAGGATACTTGGGTTTAGTCCCTGGGTCAGGAAGATCCCTTGGAAGAGGGCATGGCAACCCACTGCAGTATTCTTAGAGGGAAAAATCCCATGGACTCAGGAGCCTGGCAGGTCCATGGGGTCACAAAGAGTCAGACATTACTGAAGTGAATGAACACACATGCACAAAACCTTGGGGACCAGATGGGGATATTTGTATAATCAAAAAAAGAAAGTATTTTGTTATGACAATATCTTGTAAAATATAATTTCTTATAAAATTATGGGATAAAAACAAAAAAATGCTAAAATATTAAGTATTCATCTCTGGAATATATTATTAAAGGTAATTGTGTTTTCCATTTTTATAAGCATTGGTAGTATCTAAAATTTCCTCAGTGATCAAGAATTTGACTATAATTTTTAAAAGACATTTTAATTGTTCTATCTCTTATTTGCATTTTTAATTAGAGGAAATTGCTTGATAGTGTTGAATTGGCATGTCTTAATTTTATTATTTTATAGATGAAGAAAATGAGTTCAAAGGCTGGATGAAATGACATGTCCCCTGTCAAATACTCATAACTTGAGGTAATTGCATATCCCTTACCTCAAATATTAACCTCAAACAGAATAGAAATATCCCTATTCTGATTGAGTTCAAGGCTCAGTTACACTGTAGAGTGATATACTGTCCTAGAAAATCCAATAGACAAGAATCACTTAAATACTTATCAGACACATAACTGATTCCTTATGACTAGGATAAGTTGGTGATAAATGGATTAATGATAATAAAAGTTGCTCAAATGGACCACTAGGGATCATTGTCACACGATGTATTTGACCAAGGCAGTGTTCTTTATATAACAGCAAACTGATGGGGAGGGACATCATTTTGGAAACTGAAGACTTATGTCTTTTAATTAATTAATTTATTTTTTTAACCTGCTGCCTGGGATAAATGAAGTTGTCCTGAAATAGAAGAAAAAAACAAATAAAAGGGAAAACCAAAACACCAGTCATAAATTTAAAAAGACTGCTTTCAAGTTAGTAATTTTGTCAAACATATAAAGCTGTCCAGTATTATTCTTTAGCCTCATTTGACTCCTTTAGAAAAATTCAAAAGAAAAAAATAACAAAATGAAGCAATTTTTTACCCTACAGAGACATTTCTGTCTATGAATATACAACTGTTTTTATGAAGTTTCCAACATAAATCAGCTGTTTCAGCATATTGGAGGTTGAAGGCACGTGCTAATACCAATATATTGGATTTATGTTTGGGAAATTTATGTATATATACATAAAATATTTGGGTGCAACTGCAGATGGAAAAAGTGCCATTGCTAAGGTAACAATGTATACATTACACTGGAAGATGCAATTTGTGTATAAAACAATTTAACCACTGATTATAACAGTGACACATTCTGGGATGATATGCCTTTAAACTCAGCATTAAACATGAATGTGGGATTCCTACAATTTGTCAAGCACAATCTTCCACCTGTCTGATTTGTTTTTACATAGTTTCTTAAAGCATTTAGAGTATATTTTACTTACTAATTGCTCATCAAAATTAAAAGTATACAAGCCATGTGGATTCTGCTACATGAATGATAATGCAAAAGTAAAATCAGTTCAGTCAGTTCAGTCGCTCAGTCATGTCCGACTCTTTGCGACCCCATGAATTGCAGCAGGCCAGGCCTCTCTGTCCACCACCAACTCCCGGAGTCCACCCAAACCCATGTCCATCGTGTCGGTTATGCAATCCAACCATCTCATCCTCTGTCGTCCCCTTCGCCTTCTGCCCCCAATCTTACCCAGCATTAGGGTCTTTTCCAATGAGTCAACCCTTCGCATGAGGTGGCCAAAGTATTGGAGTTTCAGCTTCAACATCAGACCTTCCAATGAACATCCAGGATTGATCTCTCTTAGGATGGATTGATTGGATCTCCTTGCAGTCCAAGGGACTCTCAAGAGTCTTCTCCAACACCACAGTTCAAAAGCATCAATTCTTCGGTGCTCAGCTTTCTTCACCGTCCAACTCTCACATCCATACATGACCAATTGAAAAACCATAGCCTTGACTAGACGGACTTTTGTTGGCAAAGTAGTGTCAATGCTTTTAAATATGCTATCTAGGTTGGCCATAACCTTCCTTCCAAGGAGTAAGCCTCTTTTAATTTCATGGCTGCAATCACCATCAGCAGTGATTTTGGAGCCCCCAAAATAAAGTCTGACACTGTTTCCCCATCTATTTCCCATGAAGTGATGGGACCAGATGCCATGATCTTAGTTTTCTGAACGTTGAGCTTTAAGCCAACTTTTTCACTCTCCTCTTTCACCTTCATCAAGAGGCTCTTTAGTTCTTCACTTTCTGCCATAAGGGTGGTGTCATCCGCATATCTGAGGTTATTGATATTTCTCCCAGCAATCTTGATTCCAGCTTGTGTTTCTTCCAGCCCAGCGTTTCTCATGATGTACTCTGCATATAAGGTAAATAAGCAGGGTGACAATATACAGCCTTGATGTACTCCTTTTCCTATTTGGAACCATTCTGTTGTTCCATGTCCAGTTCTAACTGTTGCTTCCTGACCTGCATACAGGTTTCTCAAGAGACAGGTCAGATGGTCTGGTATTCCCATCTCTTTCAGAATTTTACACAGTTTATTGTGATCCACACAGTCAAAGGCTTTGGCATAGTCAATAAAGCAGAAATAGATGTTTTTCTGGAACTCTCTTGCTTTTTCAATGATCCAGCGGATATTGGCAATTTGATCTCTGGTTCCTCTGCCTTTTCTAAAACCAGCTTGAACATCTGGAAGTTCACGGTTCACGTATTGCTGAAGCCTGGCTTGGAGAATTTTGAGCGTTACTTTACTAGCATGTGAGATGAGTGCAATTGTGTGGTAGTTTGAGCATTCTTTGGCATTGCCTTTTTTTGGGATTGGAACGAAAACTGACCTTTTCCAGTCCTGAGGCCACTGCTGAGTTTTCCAAATTTGCTGGCATATCGAGTGCAGCACTTTCACAGCATCACCTTTGAGGATTTGAAATAACTCAACTGGAATTCCATCACCTCCACTAGCTTTGTTCGTAGTGATGCTTTCTAAGGCCCACTTGACTTCACATTCCAGGATGTCTGGCTCTAGGTGAGTGATCACACCATCGTGATCATCTGAGTCGTGAAGATCTTTTTTGTACAGTTCTTCTGTGCATTCTTGCCACCTCTTCTTAATATCTTCTGCTTCTGTTAGGTCCATACCATTTCTGTCCTTTATCAAGCCTATCTTTGCATGAAATGTTCCTTTGGTATCTCTAATTTTCTTGAAGAGATCTCTAGTCTTTCCCAATGTGTTGTTTTCCTCTATTTCTTTGCACTGATTGCTGAGGAAGGCTTTCTTATCTCTCCTTGCTATTCTTTGGAACTCTCATTCAGATGGGAATATCTTTCCTTTTCTGCTTTGCTTTTCACTTCTCTTCTCTTCTCAGCTATCTGTAAGGCCTCCTCAGACAGCCATTTTGCTTTTTTGCATTTCTTTTCCATGGGGATTTTCTTGATCCCTGTCTCCTGTACAATGTCACGAACCTCTGTCCATAGTTCATCACGCACTTTCTATCAGGTCTAGTCCCTTAAATCTATTTGTCACTTCCACTGTATACTCATAAGGGATTTGATCTAGGTCATACCTGAATGGTCTAGTGGTTTTCCCTCCTTTCTTCAATTTAAGTCTGAATTTGGCAATAAGCAGTTCATGATCCGAGCCACAGTCTGCTCCCGGTCTTGTTTTTGCTGACTGTATAAAGCTTCTCCATCTTTGGCTGCAAAGAACGTAAGAAATTGTTAAAAACCAACAGGCAAAGTAAAATTTACAACTATGTGCTGTGTTCTAACTATGCAACCTTAGCAATTTACTTATATAGTTTAGAGGAGCTACATCAATTTGTACAATAGACATGATATTATTGTACAATATACATGATATTACTAATAGACTTGATATTACTGCACAATAGACATGATATTACTACTTATTTGTACAATAAGTAGTACAATAGACATGATATTACTGTACAATAGACATGATATTGTACAATGGACATGCTATTACTACTTATTTCATAAGTGTCTGTGAGGATCTAATCATATATACATATATGTATACATATATATGTATAAATGTAAAGTATATATGTGTATACATGTATATAAGGGCTTCCCTTGTGGCTCAGTTGATAAAGAATCCACCTGCAGTGAGGGAGACCTGAGTTTGATCCCTGGGTTGGGAAGATACCCTGGGGTAGGGCATAGCCACCCACTCCCCAGTATTCATGCCTGGAGAATCACCATGGACAGAGGAGCCTGGATGTCTACAGTCCATGGGGCCACAAAGCGTCAGACACAACTGAGAGACTAAGAACAGCGCATATATATATAAAGGATTTATTATAGCATCCAGTAAATGGTAAGCTCTCAATAATCACTATTTTCATTTATTTTCTATAAAACTAACATTTTAAGATCGCAAGTCTCTCTGAAACTGAGCTTACATTTTCAAGAGTACTAAGCATTCCTTTAATACTGAATGCCTCTGGCATTTAAAATAAGAGAGATGGTGTGGATAGTTTCAAATGAAGCTGAATCTTCAGAAGTTTGAATATTACTAATAACATAAATAGTGAGTAAACTTTGCATAGAAGGATCACAGATAAAAACTAATTTGAAAGACAGACTTAGACTTCACAGACCCTGGGAAGGGAATCTGGGACCATTTTTAAAACCATAGGGTCAGAAAATGATTTATTTTAGTTGTTTGTTTTCTTCTCTGAATATAGCGCAGGTCTTTCATTTAACTTTTTCCTTGGCCCAGCCCCCACCCATTCAATCACATTTATGTCTTCAGTAGAATGAAAACCAAAGGGTAAAAAGAAAACAGCCATGTCATGTGAAACAAGCAGCAATGCTTCTGTGCTTCTGTACCTCCTTTACAAAACCAATTACAAAAGGGAGAAAGACATAGATCTGTTCTTTTGTCACTGACTCTGTGCAGCCCTGGCATTTGAAAGGCATTCACATATTAGTGGTCTGACCACTTCCTAAGGAGATGGCAGAGAGGTGATGCTTGGTGGGTAAGGGTAGATGGGGATATGAGAGGCAGCAGCAATCCCAGAAGGAGTGCTAAGAATCCTAAGCACATAGTAAGCACTTGAGAAATACTTGTTTAATGGCTTCAAGGTCTCTCTCTTCTGGGCTGAACTGTGTTCAAAAAGTCATGTTTAAGTCCTAAGCCCTGGTAAATATGCATGTGATCTTATCTGGAAATCAGGCCATAAAGTTAAAGTAAGGTCATATTGGATTAGAATGCATTTTAATCCAATTATTGGTATCTATGTGAAAAGGCAATTTGGACAGAACATAAATGAAAGGAGAATGCCAAATGACTACAGAAGCAGAAATTAGGCTGAAGTGAAGGGATGCCAAAAATTGCCAGCAACTGCTAAATGCTAGGGACACATGTGGAAGAATATTCCTTAGGGCTGTCAGAGAGGGTACAACCCTGCTAATATCTTCATTTCAGACTTTTGGCTTACAGAACTGGTTCAGTTCTGTTCAGTCGCTTAGTGGTGTCCAATTCTTTGTGACCCCATGGACTGCAGTATGCCAGGCTTCCCTATCCTTCAACAACTTCCAGAACTTGCTCAAACTCATATCCATCGAGTTGATGATCCCATCCAACCATCTCATCCTCTGTTGTCCCATTCTCCTCCCATCTTCAATCTTTCCCAGCATCAGGGTCTTTTCCAATGAGTCGGATTTTCCCATCAAGTGGCCACAGCATTGGAGTTACAGCTTCAGCTTCAGTCCTTCCAATGAATATTGAGGACTGATTTCCTTTGGATGGACTGGTTTGATCTCCTTGCAGTCCAAGGGACTCTGGAAGAGAATACATTTTTGTTTTTTATGGCACTAGTTTATATAAGCTCCAGGAAACTAACACAGTTTCAATGACAATATCTTGCCAACATCTAGTAAAATCAATGATGCTTAGTGGGGAGTTAAAACACCTTTTAGAAAGATTTATCTTGACTGGTAGAATGGCAATAGTAAAGAAGAGCTTAACAGGATCTGCAAAAACTGTTGTTGGCAGTTGAGGGTTGGTCACAGTACCTAAAACACATTTGCAAGAATGATCTTCAAAGGACTGCCCATAGAAATTGAATAAAAAGGGCAAGAGGGAAGGAACTATAGGGAGCTGGTGTTTTGGGGCAGGTAAAAGCAAAATCTGTTTTCCAATAACTTTTAGCTCCACATGTGGGAAGCCTGAGGAAATGTAGGCTATAATATAGAACTATTTCCATTTGATTATATGAAGAATTGCATTAGTTTGTCTTTTCCTACATGTAAATCTCTTTCACTTGTAAATGTTGGGCCATTTATTACCAAGAAATGTGCTTTTCACTAGAATGATTCTGCCAACTGTTCCACTTAAAAGGCTCTTGGTTGCTGAACACAGTTAAAAGTAATTCAGAAATGCTGACTCTGAAGAAATGTTTTTATAACAAAAATTGCCAAGGCAAGTCAGAATGAAAGCATTTTTTAGCCTCAAATTGAAAATATTTAAAAGAACCAAAATGAAAAACAGGAATAATGAGCCTTCAAAACTAATGATAAACATACATTAGCAGTTATAATTAAATCAATTTTGATTCAACAAGATCCATTAAGCAACTATCACAGCACCAGAGTCCATTATAGGCATGGTTGGCAGATAGGAGTGTGATAAATATACATGATAAATTGTATATGTATTTTTTCTTCTTAAAATCGTTTATGATTAAGTGATTTGTAGTAAATACTTAGTCAGCTAAGACCAAAATCGTTTACAAAAATGTGAAGTCAGCTTTGGCAGCATGGTTCGATAGGTTGTATGTGAAAAGGATGTCTTCTAATCACTGTATCCATTGGATGGATTCCAGAAGTTTCTAGGTAGACCCAGGCATGTTGTTTAGGAAGAAAGTTTGTGGGTACAGCAACAACCATAGATTATACTAAAACTGATATTACCGTTTTAGTTCTTCCATGAACTGGGTGAAGCCTATGTCTTTTTCATATATTGACTTACTTAGCTTGCATGCATGCATGCTCAACCGTGTTTGACTCTTTGCAACCCTGTGTTCTACAGCCCCAAGGCTCCTCTGTCCATGGGATTTTCCAAGCAAGAATACTGGAGTGGTTGCCATTTGTTCTCCATGAGTCTTTCCTACCCAGGGGTCAAATTCATCTCTCCTCCATTGGCAGGCACATTCTTTACCTCTGAGCCACTTAGGTAGCCCTTACCAAGTTTATGTCACTGTAAAACCCCTTGGCACAGAGAGGTTAGTAGTGTGGGACTGCAAGTTCAAGCTGCAAAGTGTAGTTCTAAAGTTCTGCCTTTAATTGCTACCTGTTTCAGGGTGGAAACAGCTCAGGCATGAGAAAGCAGTTAGTTGTTGTCACGGAGTCCTTCAAATGATGAAAGTTATTGGCCTTTGATGGTTTATGGAACATATGACAAAAGTAGACTGTAAGTATACAATACGTAGAGAGAACACTAAACACATAATCATCTTCAAAACAATTTGGAAGAAGTTGGTCTCCACTTATCTAAATGCTCAGAAAACTGTTTCTGTTCCCAGAGGAGACTGAAAAATATGAAGGACCTTGATATTTTGGTATCTTAATCAGTTTGGGCTGGTATAAAGAGTGGCGAGTGGAGAGGAGCTACCCCACATCCAAGGTCAGAGCTGTGGCCGAGAGGAGATACCCCACATCCAAGATACGGAGCAATCGCTGTGCTTTGCTGGAGCAGTTGTGAAGAGATATCCCACGTCCAAGGTAAGAGAAACCCCAGTAAGACAGTAGGTGCTGAGAGAGGGCATCAGAGGGCAAACAGACTGAAACCACAATCACAGAAATCTAGGCAAACTGATCACACGGACCACAGCCTTGTCTAACTCAATGAAACTAAGCCATGACATCTGCAGCCACCTAAGATGGACAGGTCATGGTGGAGAGTTCTAACGAAATGTGGTCCGCTGGAAAAGAGAATGGCAAACCACTTCAGTATTCCAGCCTTAAAAACCCCATGAAGAGCATGAAAGGCAAAAAGATAGGACACTGAAATATACTCCCCAGGTCGGTAGGTGCGCAATATGCTATTGGAGATCAGTGGAGAAATAACTCCAGAAAGAATGAAGGGACAGAGCCAAAGAAAAAACATACCCAGTTGTGGATGTGACTGGTAATAGAAGCAAGGTCAGAATCTGCAAAGAGCAATACTGCATAGAAACATGGAATGTTCGGTCCATGAATCAAAGCAAATGGGAAGTGGTCAAACAGGAGAGGCAAGAGTGAATGTTGACATTCTAGGAATCAGAGAACTAAAGTGGACTGGAATGAGTGAATTTAACTCAGATGACCATTATATCTACTACTGTGGGCAGGAATCCCTTAGAAGAAATGGTGTAGCCATCACAGTCAACAAAAGGGTCCAAAACACAGTACTTGGATGCAATCTCAAAAATGACAGAATGATCTCTGTTCATTTCCAAGGCAAATCATTCAATATCACAGTAATCCAAGTCTATGCCCCTACCAGTAGTGCTGAAGAAGCTGAAGTCTATGAAGACCTACAAGACCTTTTAGAACTAACACACAAAAAAGGTTTCCTTTTGATTATAGGGAACTGGAATGCAAAAGTAGGAAGTCAAGAAACACCTGGTGTAACAGACAAATTTGTCCTTCAAGTACAGAATGAAGCAGGGCAAAGGCTAATAGAGTTTTGCCAAGAGAACACACTGGTCATAGCAAATACTCTCTTCCAACAACACAAGAGAAGGCTCTACACATGGACATCACCAGATAGCCAACACCGAAAACAGATTGATTATATTTTTTGCAGCCAAAGATGGAGAAGCTCTATACAGTCAGAAAAAACAATACCGGGAACTGACTATGGCTTAGATCATGAAATACTTATTGCCAAATTCAGACTCAAATGGAAGAAAGTGGGGAAAACCACTAGGCCATTCAGGTATGACCTAAATCAAATCCCTTATAATTATACAGTGGAAGTGAGAAATAGATTTAAGGAACTAGATCTGATAGACAGAGTGCCTGATGAACTATGGATGGAGATTCATGAGATTGTACAGGAGAAAGAGAGCAAGACCATCCCCAAGAAAAAGCAATGCAGAAAGCAAAATGGCTGTCTGAGGAGGCCTTATAAAGGGCTCTGAAAAGAAGAGAAGTAAAAAACAAGGAGAAAAGGAAAGATATACCCATTTGAGTACAGAGTTCCAAAGAATAGCAAGGAGAGATAAGAAAGCCTTCCTCAGCAATCAGTGCAAAGAAATAGAAAAAAACAACAGATTGGGAATGACTAGAGATCACTTCAAGAAAATTAGAGATACCAAGGGAATATTTCATGCAGAGATGGGCTAAATAAAGGACAGAAATGGTATGGACCTAATGGAAGCAGAAGATATTAAGAAGAGGTGGCAAGAATGCACAGAAGAACTGTACAAAAAGACCTTCAAGACTCAGATAATCACGATGATGTGATCACTCTCCTAGAGCCAGACATCCTGGTATGTAAAGTCAAGTGAGCCTTAGAAAGCATCACTACAAGTAAAGCTAGTGGAGACGATGAACTTCCATTTGAGCTATTTCAAATCCTCAAAGATGATGCTGTGAAAGTGCTGCACTCAATATGCCAGCAAATTTGGAAAACTCAGCAGTGGCCATGGGACTGGAAAAGATCAGTTTTCATTCCAGTCCCAAAGAAAGGCAATGTCAAAGAATGCTCAAACTATGGCACACTTGCACTCATCTCACATGCTAGCAAAGTAATGCCCAAAATTCTCCAATCCAGGCTTCAGCATAAATGAACCATGAACTTTCAGATGCTCACGCTGGTTTTAGAAAAGGCAGAGGAATCAGAGATCAAATTACCAACATCTGCTGGATCATTGAAAAAGCAAGAGAGTTCCAGAAAAACATCTATTTCCACTTTGTTGAATATGCCAAAGCCTTTGACTCTGTGGATAACAATAAACTGTGGAAAATTCTGAAAGAGATGGGAATACCAGACTACCTGACCTGCCTTTTGAGAAATCGGTATGCAGGTCAGGAAGCAACAGTTAGAACTGGACATGGAACAACAGGTTGGTTCCAAATAGGAAAAGGAGTATGTCAAGGCTGTATATTGTCACCCTGCTTATTTAACTTATATGCAGAGTACATCATGAGAAATGTTTGGCTGGATGAAGCACAAGCTGGAATCAAGATTGCCAGGAGAAATATCAGTAAGCTCAGATATGCAATTGACACCACCCTTATAGCAGAAAGTGAAGAAGAACTAAAGAGCCTCTTGATCAAAGTGAAAGAGGAGAGTGAAAAAGTTGGCTTAAAGCTCAACATTCAGAAAACTAAGATCATGGCATCTGGTCCCATCACTTCATGGCAAATAGATGGGGAAACAGTGGAAACAGTGTCAGACTTTATTTTGGGGGGCTCCAAAATCACTGCTGATGGTGATTGCAGCCATGAAATTAAAAGACACTTACTCCTTGGAAGGAAAGTTATGACCAAACTAGACAGAATATTAAAAAGCAGAGACATTACTTTGTCAGCAATGGTCCTTCTAGTCAAGGCTATGGTTTTTCCAGTAGTCATGTATGGATGTGAGAGTTGGACGGTGAAGAAAGCTGAGCATCGAAGAATTGATGCTTTTGAACTGTGGTGTTGAAGAAAACTCTTGAGAGTCACTTGGATTACAAGGAGATCCAACCAGTCCATCCTAAGGGAAATCAGTTCTGAATATTCATTGGAAAGACTGATGTTGAAGCTGAAGCTCCAATACTTTGGCCACCTGATAGGAAGAGCTGACTCATTTGAAAAGACCTTGATGCTGGGAAAGATTGGAGGCAGGGGGAGAAGGGGACAACAGAGGACGAATTGGTTGGATGGCATCACCGACTCAATGGACATGAATTTGGGTAAACTCCAGCATTTGGTTATGAACAAGGAGGCTTGGCATGCTGCAGTCCATGGGTTCGCAAAGAGTCAGACACGATTGAGCGACTGAACTGAATGGAACTGAAGGTTATACCATAGACTGAATGGGTTAAACAATAGAAACTTGCTTCTCATATTTCTGGAGGCTAGGCAGTCCAAGATCAAAGTAACAGCTGATTCAGTTCCTGGTGAGAGCTCTCTTCCTTGTCTCATCTATATACGAGAGAGGGAGAGAGAAAGAGAAATGTGTTCTAAAAAATTGGCTTATGCAGGTTTGAAGGCGGATAAGTCCAAACTCTGCCTGAATATCAAGGGAAGAGTTAATGTTGTAGTTGGTATCTAAAACCAGTCTTCAGAAAGAACTCTCTTTCCCTTGGGGCAATTAATCTGTTTTCTTTAAAGGTTTTCAACTAATTTGCTGTTGTTATTCAATTGCTAATTTGTGTCCAATTCTTTTTTGGACTACAGCTTTCCAGGCCTCCCTGTTCTTCATTATCTCCCAAAGTTCGTTCAAATTCATGTCCATTGAGTTCATAATGCCATCCAACCATCTCATTCTTTGTTGCCCCCCCTGCCCTTCTGCCCTCAATCTTTCAACTGATTAGATAAGCCCAACTCACATTATGGAGAATAATCTGCTTTACTCAAATTTGATTGATTTAAATGTTAATCACATCTAAAATTATCTTCATATCAATATCCAAACTGTTGTTTGACCAAATATCTGGAAACTATAGCTTAACCAATTTGACACATGAAATCAAACATCACACCCACTTGTCCTAGAGCTCCATGAGGGTATAGGTTATAACTGTACTATTCATTGGCCTATCTCTGGCCTCTAGGATACACTGTGCCTAGGATAGTGCCAGGAATATAAAAGTCCCATTATTTCTTGAAAGATGCTTTAGAAGATTGAAGCTACATGGTCCACAATCCAGAATATCACATAATGCAAAGCAGGAGTTGTGTCAGACAAGGATACAAGAGGAGGCTTGGTCAAAGAGTGGTACTATTTAGAGTCTTTCTGTGTGATGTCACAAGGAAGTGATACTGTGTGTACAAATAAGTCATTAATGAGAAAAGACAGCTGGAGGCCTACAGGTCCCCTTTATTCCTGATCAGTATAAGGGTCAAGTTGCTGATACACTTGGATATTCTTACATACAATTATAATAAATAAAAGTAGGTTAGCAGTTTACTTCTGTTACATGAAAAAAAAAACAAAACAGAAGTCAGTGTGAGCTTGAGTCATATTATCTCTCATGCTGGAGAAATTCTGATCTGTAGACGTTGTGTGATGGATTTTCAAGGTCATGGATACAAGTAAATATTTGAGGTGAGATTTAAATATTTCATATCTCTGCTCTGTCATTGCTATATACCGAAAGAAAAATATATTCTTGGAAAGCATGTCAGTTCAGAATTTCATGTTAGCTCTATTTAGATGCAATTTATATTAAGCATTGCTAAGGAAATGCATTTTTTTTTCTGTTTGTCCTGATTTTTGACTCTGTTTTTCCCTGAGATCCATGACCTTTCTAAAAAATCATGGTAGTGAATTATCTCTATATATTTTGAGAAAATAGGGTTCTGGTGCACTCTGTGTTCTGACTCACGACTTCAGATTATGTGGAAATATGTTTTGAGTCTTTAATTCTCATTCCTTCTGTTTCTGCATCATTTGGGTTTTTCACAATGTTCTTCTTTAATGCTTAGCTTTTGCTTTGTTTGGTATCTTTTGTTACAATGTGCTAAAAGCTGCAGGAGCTACTGGATAGTCAAGTAGGCTTAAGCAACGTGAAGTAAGCCAGAAAGAAAAACACCAATACAGTGTACTAACGCATATATATGGAATTTAGTAAATCGGTAAAGATAACCCTGTATCTGAGACAGCAAAAGAGACACAGATGTATAGAACAGTATTTTGGACTCTGTGCGAGAGAGCGAGGGTGGGATGATATGGGAGAATGGCGCTGAAGCATGTAAATTATCATATGTGAAATGAATCGTCAGTCCAGGTTCGATGCATGATACAGGGGGCTTGGGGCTGGTGCACCGGGATGACCCAGAGGGATGGGATGGGGAGGGAGGTGGAAGGTGGGTTCTGGAAGGGGAACACATGAAAAAAAGTACTTTTTTGGATCATGTCTTCTTTCCTCTATCTTTTTCTTTTGGATTACCACCAATCTTGTGCTTCCCCCTCACCACCCATAAAAATACCTTTATTGTTGTTTCTAAATATATAAATTATATCCATCTAATAAGAAAGAAAAACACTCTGAAAAAGATAATGAAAGTAAAGTTCATTTCAAATCTCACTTTACCATAGTTAATAACTACAGTTAATACTTTGATAAATACAATAGGAAAAACCATCTCCCTTTCTCTTATTTGTGTATGTTTGTGATGTATATGCACACTTTTGTATACACACACTATTTTGAGCATGCTCTTTGTATCTTTTTATATCACTCAGTTCAGTTCAGTCGCTCAGTCGTGTCCGACTCTTTGCGACCCCATGAATTGCAGCACGCCAGGCCTCTCTGTCCATCACCAGCTCCTGGAGTCTACCCAAACCCATGTTCATCGAGTCGGTGATGCCATCCAACCATCTCATCCTCTGTCGACCCCTTCTCCTCCCGCCCCCAATGCTACCCAGCATTAGGGTCTTTTCCAATGAGTCAACACTTTGCATGAGGTGGCCAAAGTATTGGAGTTTCAGCTTCAACATCAGACCTTCCAATGAACACCTAGGAATGATCTCTTTTAGGATGGATTGATTGGATCTCCTTGCAGTCCAAGGGACTCTCAAGAGTCTTCTCCAACACCACAGTTCAAAATCATCAATTCTGCGGTGCTCAGCTTTCTTCACCGTCCACCTTTCACATCCATACATGACCGCTGGAAAAACCATAGCCTTGACTAGACAGACTTTTGTTGGCAAAGTAATGTCTCTGCTTTTAAATATTCTATCTAGGTTGGCCATAACCTTCCTTCCAAGGAGTAAGCCTCTTTTAATTTCATGGCTGCAGTCACCATCAACAGTGATTCTGGAGCCCAAGAAAAAATAAAGTCTGACACCGTTTCCCCATCTATTTCCCATGGAGTGATGGGACCATCACAGATGCCATGATCTTAGTTTTCTGAACGTTGAGCTTTAAGCCAACTTTTTCACTCTCCTCTTTCACCTTCATCAAGAGGCTCTTTAGTTCTTCTTCACTTTCTGCCATAAGGGTGGTGTCATCCGCATATCTGAGGTTATTGATATTTCTCCCAGCAATCTTGATTCCAGCTTGTGTTTCTTCCAGCCCAGCGTTTCTCATGATGTACTCTGCATATAAGGTAAATAAGCAGGGTGACAATATACAGCCTTGACGTACTCCTTTTCCTATTTGGAACCAGTCTGTTGTTCCATGTCCAGTTCTAACTGTTGATTCCTGACCTGCATACAGGTTTCTCAAGAGACAGGTCAGATGGTATGGTATTCCCATCACTTTCAGAATTTTCCACAGTTTATTGTGATCCACACAGTCAAAGGTTTTGGCATAGTCAATAAAGCAGAAATAGACGTTTTTCTGGAACTCTCTTGCTTTTTCGATGATCCAGCGGATATTGGCAATTTGATCTCTAGTTCCTCTGCCTTTTCCAAAACCAGCTTGAACATCTGGAAGTTCATGGTTCACGTATTGCTAAAGCCTGGCTTGGAGAATTTTGAGCATTACTTTACTAGCATGTGAGATGAGTGCAATTGTGCAGTAGTTTGAGCATTCTTTGGCATTGCCTTTCTTTGGGATTGGAACGAAGACTGACCTCTTCCAGTCCTGTGGCCACTGCTGAGTTTTCCAAATTTGCTGGCATATCGAGTGCAGCACTTTCACAGCATCACCTTTGAGGATTTGAAATAGCTCAACTGGAATTCCATCACCTCCACTAGCTTTGTTCGTAGTGATGCTTTCTAAGGCCCACTTGACTTCACATTCCAGGATGTCTGGCTCTAGGTGAGTGATCACACCATCATGATTATCTGAGACGTGAAGATCTTTTTTGTACAGTTCTTCTGTGCATTCTTTCCACCTCTTCTTAATATCTTCTGCTTCTGTTAGGTCCATACCATTTCTGTCCTTTATCAAGCCTATCTTTGCATGAAATGTTCCTTTGGTATCTCTAATTTTCTTGAAGAGATCTCTAGTCTTTCCCAATGTGTTGTTTTCCTCTATTTCTTTGCACTGATTGCTGAGGAAGGCTTTCTTATCTCTCCTTGCTATTCTTTGGAACTCTGCATTCAGATGGGAATATCTTTCCTTTTCTCCTTTGCTTTTCGCTTCTCTTCTCTTCTCAGCTATCTGTAAGGCCTCCTCAGACAGCCATTTTGCTTTTTTGCATTTCTTTTCCATGGAGATTTTCTTGATCCCTGTCTCCTGTATAATGTCACGAACCTCTGTCCATAGTTCATCAGGCACTCTGTCTATCAGGTCTAGTCCCTTAAATCTATTTGTCACTTCCACTGTATACTCATAAGGGATTTGATCTAGGTCATACCTGAATGGACTAGTGGTTTTCCCTCCTTTCTTCAATTTAAGTCTGAATTTGGCAATAAGCAGTTTATGATATGAGCCACAGTCTGCTCCTGGTCTTGTTTTTGCTGACTGTATAGAGCTTCTCCATCTTTGGCTGCAAAGAATATAATCAATCTGATTTCGGTGTGGACCATCTGGTGACGTCCACGTGTAGAGTCTTCTCTTGTGTTGCTGGAATACGGTGTTTGCTATTGCCAGTGCGTTCTCATGGCAAAACTCTATTAGGCTTTGCCCTGCTTCATTCTGTACTCCAAGGCCAAGCTTGCCTGTTATGCCAGGTGTTTCTTGACTTCCTACTTTTGCATTCCATTCCCCTATAATGAAAAGGACATCTTTTTTGGGTGTTAGTTCTAGAAGGTCTTGTAGGTCTTCATAGAACTGTTCAACTTCAGCTTCTTCGGCATTACTGGTCGGGGCATAGATTTGGATTACGGTGATATTGAATGGTTTGCCTTGGAAACGAACAGAGATCATTCTGTCGTTTTTGAGATTGCATCCAACTACTGCATTTCGGACTCTTTTGTTGACCATGATGGCTACTCCATTTCTTGTAAGGGATTCTTGCCCACAGTAGTAGATATAATGGTCATCTGAGTTAAATTCACCCATTCCAGTCCATCTTAGTTCACTGATTTCTAGAATGTCGACGTTCACTCTTGCCATCTCCTGTTTGACCACTTCCAGTTTGCCTTGATTCATGGACCTAACATTCCAGGTTCCTATGCAATATTGCTCTTTTATATCACTGCTTAGCCTCAAAAATCTCTATAGACTTCCTTAACTTTGGCTTCTATTTGGGTTAGGCCAATCAGAAGCTCCAGAAGGAAAACAGAAGGTGAAATGAGAGTGAAGGGTGAAGACATTTCTCTAGTCCCCTTGCTTTTGGCTTGCTTGAAGCAGACTTTTGTTCTTCTATGACTGCTCTCTCAAGACAGACACCTATATAAGTCTTTTTAACTTCTAGATCCTGGTAGCTTCAGCCTTCTGTCTTCCAGCAAGTTTAGTGATTGTAAAGATTCCACTGAACATAGCCCCAGGATGTATACTATTCCTTGAGTCCCTGTACTATGCTCACCACTTTTAAAATCTGTTATCAATCAGTCCTCAAATTATCCTAATTTGGATATAACACCTGCTTTATAACAACTTCCCCACACAACACAACACACACACCCCTTATATTACTTAAATAGAATAGATGGTCGTGTATGCTATTCAAACATTTCTTTAATTAACTATTTTTTTTATTGAAGGATAATTGCTTTACAGAATTTTGTTGTTTTCTATCAAACCTCAACATGAATCAGCCATAGGTATACATATATCCTCTCCATTTGAACCTCCCTCCCATCTCTCTCCCCATCCCACTCCTCTAGGTTGATACAGAGCCCCTGTTTGAGTTTCCTGAGCCATACAGCAAATTCCTGTTGGCTATATATTTTACATATGGTAATTAAGTCTCCATGTTACTCTTTCCATACATCTCACCCTCTCCTCCCCTCTCCCCATGTCCATAAGTCTATTCTCTATATCTGTTTCTCCATTGCTGCCCTGTAAATAAATTCTTCAGTACCATTTTTCTAGATTCCATATATATGCGCTAGAATATGATATTTATTTTTCTCTTTCTGACTGATTTCACTCTGTATAATAGGTTCTAGGTTCATCCACCTCATTAGAACTGACTCAAACACATTCCTATTTGTGGCTGAGTAATATTCCATTGTGTATATGCCCCACTTCTTCTTTATCCATTCATCTGTCAATGGACATCTAGGTTGCTTCCATGTTCCAGCTATTGTAAATAGTGCTGCAATGAACAATGAGATACATGTGTCTTTTTCAGTTTTGGTTTCCTCAGGGTATATGCCTAAGAGTGGGATTGCTGGGTCATATGCTGGTTTTATTTCTAGTTTTTTAAGGAATCTCTATACCGTCTTCCATAGTAGCTGTATCAATTTACATTCTCGCCAACAATGCAAAAGCATTCCCTTTTCTTCACACCCTCTCCAGCATTTATTGTTTGTAGGCTTTTTGATGAGGGCCATTCTGACTGGTGGGAGGTGATATCCCATTGTAGTTTTGATTTGAATGTCTAAGATGCTTACTCCTTGGAAGGAAAGTTATGACCAACCTAGGGAGCATAGCTTTTTGATGAGGGCCATTCTGACTGGTGGGAGGTGATATCTCATTGTAGTTTTGATTTGAATGTCTAAATGCTTACTCCTTGGAAGGAAAGTTATGACCAACCTAGAGAGCATAATAAAAAGCAGAGACATTACTTTCCAACAAAGGTCCGTCTAGTCAAGGCTATGGTTTTTCCAGTAGTCATGTATGGATGTGAGAGTTGGACTATAAAGAAAGCTGAGCTCCAAAGAATTGATGCTTTTGAACTGTGGTGTTGGAAAAGACTCTTGAGAGTCCATTGGACTGAAAGCAGATCCAAACAGTTCATCCTAAAGGAGATCAGTCCTGAGTGTTCATTGGAAGGACTGATGTTGAAGCTGAAACTCCAATACTTTGGCCACCTGATGCGAAGAGCTGACTCATTTGAAAAGACCCTGATGCTGGGAAAGATGGAGGGCAGGAGGAGAAGGGAATGACAGAGGATGGGATGGTTGGATGGCATCACTGACTCGATGAACATGGGTTTGGGTAGACTCCGGAAGTTGGTGATGGACAGGGAGGGCTGGCATGCTGCCGTTCATGGGGTCACAAAGAGTCAGACACAACTGAGCAACTGAACTGAACTGAACTGAACTGACTGAATAATGAACAATGTTGAGCATGCTTTCATGTGTTTGTTAGCCATCTGTATGTCTTCGTTGAGAAATGTCTGTTTAGGTCTTTTTGTCACTTTTTGATTGGGTTTTTCATTTTTCTGATATTGAGTTGTATGAACTGCTTCTATATTTTGGAACTTAATCCTTTGTCAGTTGTTGCTTCATTTGCTATTATTTTCTCCCATTCTGAGGATTGTCTTTTCACCTTGCTTACAGTTTCCTTTGCTGTGAAAAAGCTTTTAAGTTTAGTCAGGTCTCACTTGTTTATTTTATTTTATTTTATTTTATTTTTTTATTTCTGTTAGTTTAGGAGGTGGGCCATAGAGGATCTTGCTTTGATTTATGTCATTGAGTGCTCTGCCTATGCTTTCCTCTAAGAGTTTGATAGTTTGTGGTGTCACATTTAGGTCTTTATTCCATTTTGAGTTTATCTTTGTATATGGTGTTAAGAAGTGTTCTAATTTCATTCCTTACCTGTAGCTGTCCAGTTTTCCCAGCACCATTTATTGAAGAGGCTGTCTTTGTCCCACTGTATATTCTTGACTCCTTTGTCAAAAATAAGGTACCCATGGGTACCATAATTTGCTTTTCCAGTCTCGTCTTGATGGATAATTAGAGTACTTCATTTTTTCCTAGCAGTACTAATGAAACTCCATTTACATATTTTGCTAAATTTTTGCAACGTTATTCTATACTAAACTCCTAACAATAGTGCTACTTTGTCAAAGGGTATGCATACTTTCTTCTATGTATTCTTCCACCTCTTCTTAATATCTTCTGCTTCTTTTAGGTCCATACAATTTCTGTCCTTTATCGAGCCCATCTTTGCATGAAATGTTCCCTTGTTATCTCTAATGTTCTTGAAGAGATCTCTAGTCTTTACCATTCTATTGTTTTCTTCTATTTCTTTGCATTGATCGCTAAGGAAGGCTTTCTTATATCTCTTTGCTATTCTTTGGAACTCTGCATTCAAATGGGAATATCTTTCTTTTCACCATTGCTTTTCACTTCTCTTCATTTCACAGCTATTTGAAAAGCCTCCTTAGACAGCCATTTTGCTTTTTTGCATTTCTTTTCCATGGGGATGATCTTGATTCCTGTTTTTCGTCAGTTCAGTTCAGTTGCTCAGTCGTGTCCGACTCTTTGCAACCGCATGAATCGCAGCACGCCAGGCCTCCCTGTCCCTTACCAACTCCCAGAGTTTACACAAACCCATGTCCATCGAGTCGGTGATACCATCCAACCATCTCATCCTCTGTCGTCCCCTTCTCCTTCTGCCCCCAATCCTTCCCAGCATTAGGGTCTTTTCCAATGAGTCAACTCTTTGTATCAGGTGGACAAAGTATTGGAGTCTCAGCTTTAATATCAGTCCTTCCAATGAACACCCAGGACTGATCTCCTTTAGGATGGACTGGTTGGATCTTCTTGCAGTCCAAGGGACTCTCAAGAGTCTTCTCCAACACCACACTTCAAAAGCATGAATTCTTCAGCGCTCAGCTTTCTTCACCGTCCAACTGTCACATCCATACATGACTACTGGAAAAACCATAGCCTTGACTAGATTGACCTTTGTTGACAAAGTAATGTCTCTGCTTTTAAATATGCTATCTAGGTTGGTCATAACCTTTCTTCCAAGATGTAAGTGTCTTTTAATTTCATGGCTGCAATCACCATCAGTAATGATTTTGGAGCCCCCAAAAATAAAGTCTGACACTCTTTCTACTGTTTCCCCATCTACTTCACATGAAGTGATGGGACCAGATGCCATGATCTTAGTTTTCTGAACGTTGAGCTTTAAGCCAACTTTTTCACTCTGCTCTTTCACTTTGATCAAGAGACTCTTTAGTTCTTCTTCACTTTCTGCCATAAGGGTGGTGTCATCTGCATATCTGAGGTTACCGATATTTCTCCCAGCAATCTTGATTCCAGCTTGTGTTTCTTCCAGCCCAGGGTTTCTCATGATGTACTCTGCATATAAGTTAAATAAGTAGGGTGACAATATACAGCCTTGATGTACTCCTTTTCCTATTTGGAACCAGTCTGTTGTTCCATGTCCAGTTCTAACTGTACAATGTCACAAACCTCCGTTCATAGTTCATCAGGCACTCTGTCTATCAGATCTAGTCCCTTAAATCTATTTCTCACTTCCACTGTCTAATCTTAAGGGATTTGATTTAGGTCTTACCTGAATGGTATAGTGGTTTTCCCTACTTCAATTTAAGTCTGAATTTGGCAATAAGGATTTCATGATCTGAGCCATAGTCAGCACACGGTCTTGTTTTTGCTGACTGTATGGAGGTTCTCCATCTTTAGCTGCAAAGAATATATAATCAGCTTCATCTCAGTGTTGACCATCTGGTGATGTCTATGTGTAAAGTCTTTTGTGTTGTTGGAAGAGGGTGTTCGCTATGACCAGTGCATTGTCTTGGCAAAACTCTATTAGCCTTTCCCCTGCTAAATACTGTACTCCAAGACTGAATTTGCCTGTTACTCCAGGTATTTCTTGACTTCCTAATTTTGCATTCCAGTCCCCTATAATGAAAACGGCATCTTTTTGGCTGTTAGTTCTAAAAGGTCTTGTAGGTCTTCATAGAACCTTTCAGCTTCAGCTTCTTCGGCATTACTGGTTGGGGCATAGGCTTGGATAACTGTGATATTGAATGGTTTGCTTGGAAATGAACAGAGATCATTCTGTCATTTTTGAGATTGCATCCAAGTACTGCATTTCGGACTCTTTTGTTGACCATGATGGCTATTCCATTTCGTCTCAAGGATTCCTGCCCACAGTAGTAGATATAATAATCATATGAGTTAAATTCACTCATTTCAGTCCATTTTATTTCACCGATTCCCAGAATGTTGACGTTCACTCTTGTCATCTCCTGTTTGACCACTTCCAATTTGCCTTGATTCATGGACCTAACATTCCAGATTCCTATGCAATATTGCTCTTTACAGCATCGGACCTTGCTTCTATCACCAGTCATATCCACAAGTGGGTATTGTTTTTGCTTTGGCTCCATCCCTTCATTCTTTCTGGAGTTATTTCTCCACTGATGTCTAGTAGCATATTGGGCACCTACCGATCTAGGGAGTAATCTCCATGACCCCGATAATCACAATGGTGTGATCACTCACCTAGAGCCAGACATCCTGGAATGTGAAGTCAAGTGGGCCTTAGAAAGCATCACTATGAACAAAACTAGTGGAGGTGATGGAATACCAGTTGAGTTATTTCAAATGCTGAAAGATTATGCTGTGAAAGTGCTGCACTCAATATGCCAGCAAATCTGGAAACTCAGTAGTGGCCACAGGACCGGAAAAGGTCAGTGTTCATCCCAATCCCAAAGAAAGGCAGTGCCAAAGAATGCTAAATTACCGGACAATTGCACTCATCTAACACACTAGTAAAGTAATGCTCAAAATTCTCCAACCCAGGCTTCAGCAATATGTGAACGATGAACTTCCAGATGTTCAAGCTGGTTTTAGAAAAGGCAGAGGAACCAGAGTTCAAATTGCCAACGTTCGTTGGATCATTGAGAAAGCAAGAGGATTCCAGAAAAACATTTATTTCTGCTTATTGATTATGCCAAAGCCTTTGACTGTGTGGATCACAGTAAACTGTGAAAAATTCTGAAAGAGATGGGAATACCAGACCACCTGACCTGACTCTTTAGAAACCTGTATGCAGGTCAGGAAGCAACAGTTAGAACTGGACGTGGAACAATAGACTGGTTCCAAATAAGAAAAGAAGTCTGTCAAGGCTGTGTATTGTCGCCCTGCTTATCTAACTTATATGCAGAGTACATCATGAGAAACGCTGGGCTGGAAAAAGCAGAAGCTGGAATCAAGATTGCCGGGAGAAATATCAATAACCTCAGATATGCAGATGACACCACCCTTATGGCTGAAACTGAAGAAGAACTAAAAAGCCTCTTGATCAAAGTGAGAGAGGAGAGTGAAAAAATTGGCTTAAAGCTCAACATTCAGAAAACTCAGATTATGGCATCTGGTCCCATCACTTCATGGCAAATAGATGGGGAAACAGTGGAAACAGTGTCAGACTTTATTTTGGGGGGCTCCAAAATCACTGCTGATGGTGATTGCAGCCATGAAATTAAAAGACGCTACTGTTTGCAAGGAAAGTTATGACCAACCAGACAGCATATTAAAAAGCAGAGACATTACTTTGTCATCAAAGGTCAGTCTAGTCAAGGCTATGGTTTTTCCAGTAGTCATGTATGGATGTGAGAGTTGGACGGTGAAGAAAGCTGAGCGCGGAAGAAGTGATGTGTTTGAACTGTGGTGTTGGAGAAGACTCTTGAGAGTCCCTTGGACTGCAAGAAGATCCAACTAGTCCATCCTAAAGGAGATCAGTCCTGGGTGTTCATTGGAAGGACTGATGTTAAAGCTGAGACTCCAATACTTTGGCCACCTCATGCGAAGTGTTGACTCATTGGGAAAGACCCTAATGCTGGGAAGGATTGGGGACAGGAGAAGAAGGGGACGACAGAGGATGAGATGGTTGGATGGCATCACTGACTCGATGCACATTAGTTTGGGTAAACTCCGGGAGTTGATGAGGGACAGGAAGTTCTGGTGTGCTGTGATTCATGGGGTTACAAAGAGTCAGACACGCCTGAGCTACTAAACTGAACTGAACTGAAGCATATTTTCAATTTGATAGGTATCATTTTTTCTTTTAGATTGTTGCAATAATTCAGATTAGAATGAAAACTTCTGTCTCCCGTGCACATTGTCTGTACTGTATTTTAACAAATATATTAATCTTTTCCAAATGTGAGATATGACAAATGTCACTACCTTTTTAATTTCCACTTCTTTAGCTATGAGCGATATTGAACTTTTCATGTTTTTATTTAACCATTTGCATTTCTTTCCTAGGAACTTCCTATTTACACCCTTAGCCCATATCAATCATAAGTTATTTTCAAGACAAAGAGTATGTTCTATAGTGTAAATAGACCACCATCAGTTCATTTTAGTGGTGTGTTTAAGCAGTAAAGGGAAGAACCAGCATAGAATACACATGTAAACATGTGAGCCCTGAGGTCTCTATTCTAAGATGTTTAGAGAAATGATGATTTAATCAGTCTGAGTAGGTTTGAATTGTATCAAGATTTTCATGTGAAGTAACTGATGGACTGGAGCCCACAGAATAAGATTATGCCTGTACCAATGCTTAGAGCTTGTTTGGAAAGTAAAATCAAGTTCAGGGAAGAATGTTAGGGAGGATTTAGGAAACACTGTTTTCCGGTTGATTTATTAGACTAGGATTAAAATGTAATTAAAAGTAGTAATGTACAGATGTGAAAGTTGGACCATAAAGAAGGTTGAGCACTAAATAATTTATTCCTTTGAATTGTGGTGCTGGAGGAAGCTCTTGAGAATCCCTTGGACTGTGAGGCTATCAAACTAATCAATCCTAAAGGAAATCTACCCTGAATATTCATTGGAAGGACTGTTGCTGATGGTGAAGCTCCAGTACTTTTCCACCTGATGCAAAGAGTCAACTCATTGGAAAAGACCCTGATGATGGGGAAAATTGAATGCAAAGAAGGAAGTGGCAGAATATGAGATCATAAGATAGTATCACTGACTCAATGGATATGAATTTGATCAAACTCTGAAAGATAGTAGAAGACAGAGGAGCCTAGTGTGCTACAGTCCTTGTGTCACAAAGAGTCAGACATGACTTAACAACTGAACAACAACAAAAGTGTTGAATATACAAGTACACATATAGTACATTATGGTTTCTCTGTTTTATTCAGAAAAATTCCAACATAGAATTACTAACTGTTCTACTTCATGATCACATTAGATTGTGTTGCTTTTCCTAGAAGACTAGATATGTCCATCCTGATGGTGCTGGCTGCCTCAGTGGGAAAGGTAGTTTAGGAGCTTAAGTTAGTTGGATACCTTTGAAGCACTGTTAAGTCACTGTTTTATTCATTGTCAGGGCATTCCATTTAATGTTTTCACTGGCCCTTTGGGGTAAAAATTTCAATCTCCATCTTTTGAAGTCAAGCAACATCCTTGAAATCACAAGAAATAAGGAATGTGGTGTTGTATTTGAAATTAAGCCTTTCTGATTTCAGACTCCATGCTGCTCCCTCTATACCAAACTGTGTGCAATAAAGGACATTTTGTTTAGTTTTCATTCTGGCATAGTTCAATACATGGTCCGATTATAAATGACTAATATGAAGCTTCTGTTCTATGGAACTCAACTACACATCAAACAACATCCAATTAGTCTAAAAACTGTTCAATGAGAAGAGTCTACTCACCACAAGCTTGATATCATGAGATCATCAACTGCTAGAAAAGTTTTTAAAACTTGTAACCTTTGTACTTACTGCTTTCTGGTAACAAATATCTTGGAGAGCAAACTTGTCTGCAGAACTCACTCGGTGTTGCACAGTTCTAGAAAATACTGCTAACACTTACTTTATCATCTGCTTTGTAAAGACCACACTTGATTATTGAAATAAAAGTATGGAAGTTAGAATCCTGCTTTTAAAGTGAAGTAAATCCAATACAAAATGATCATTCAAAGCTTTAATAAGAATAAATTATTCCCTGAAGAATGTGCTTGGTAAGTTATAAACATGGAAAGCCATCGTTTGCTCTTCATGAGAGAGAGGAAAATTAATTAAGCAACTTGTTTTAGCTGAATGCTTGGCATTTGTTATCTTTATTCTTATTCTGTGTTGTGGATACTTCCACCTTTCCCTTGAAAAACTGCTTTTTATTTACTGAAATATTTTGTTCAGTCCATTTGTAAACATGGCAACCATATTTAAATAATTCTGATTTTTGGTGGTTATCATTTTGTATCTGATTTATTTCTTGGCTGATCTGCCTGTCTACTCAGCTTGATAATCTCCCCAAATGATCTTGACACGAGTACTACACATGGTCTTTCCTATGGATACCATATAAAACTTTAATAATTCAGCAGTTTTGGCTCTATCACTCCTTCCCCAAAGTACACATATTCAGAAAGATATTATTTCAGGAAGAGAACAAAAAATCAGTATATTTTCAGCATGCATGATATGGGTGTGACCCCCAGATATTTAAAGAAATGGTTTAAACTAATTTGGAGGATGTTTGAATATTTATCTCCAAACTGTTTCTCTTCAATAGGTTTTGACCTAAACAACATACATACATAGCAATGTGTTCTTGCTTTAAAAATTAATTCATTTCTTTAAAAAAAAATAATTTGCATTTCCCTTCTTTTGTGAGTTTTTTTTTTTTTTTCTGTTTGTGGAAAAGAACAATAAAGAGAAGTTCTTATAACAACATCTCTGTATTAGGATAATGTCCAACTTTTGTAAATAGTGTAATAATCACTCTTTTTTTGGTGATCACTGGGGCCATTCATTTTTAACCCATTGTGAAATTTCTCAATTTGGAGGTTCAGGATGAAGTTAGCTATTGCTTTTGAGAAAATAATATAAAACATTTTAAATTTGCTTAAATCATCGTTTGGACTAGTGAGAGACTAAAAATGTAATAAAGAAAAATATCTGAAAACATCATCTATTTGGTTAAAAAATAGGATAAAAACTAAAACATAAAGGGAAAATATCCAAGACTAATTCAATTATTCACACTCTTTTTAAGAGAAGTGCTGTGATCTCTATCTTATGTAGGATATATTTCGTGTTTGCAGTTGATTTGCATGTTTGCAACCCTAGAGTTGATGGTCTTTAGGTAGTTGGGAATTACATTTTTTTGAGTGATTCTACATACCCAAGCAGAGTTCTGAAAGCTATCCCTCAATGGTTTCTACTGTTTGTACCTAACTTTTAAGTCTGTATTTTTCCTAGGGCTGCCATAACAAAGTACCAAGAAACATTAATCAAAATAACAGATATTTATTATTTCTCAGTTTCAGAAGCTAGAAATCCAAAATCAAGATATCAGAGTTCCATGCTCCCTCTGAACCCTGTAATAATTCCTCCTTGCTTCTTTCCAGCTTCTAGTGGTTTCCAAGAAATCTCTGATATTCTTCAGCTTCCAGTTGGATCACTACCAATTTCTGACTTTATTGAAGTCAGATATTCTATGACCACATGATATTCTATGACCATCTTCTTCTAAAGAAACCACTCACATTGGATTATGGGCTCATCCTACTCCAGTATGACTGCATCTTAACTAATTACATCTGCAATGATCTTATTTTTAAATAAGGTCACTTTCTAAAGTTGTTAGAACTTAGACATATCTTTTTTGAGGGGATGTAATTTAATCTATAACAAGGCCTGAATGATAATTTTGCTATTTCAAATGAATAATCTGGCTAAAATAATATTTTCTACAGTCAAGAATACAGCACTTGGTAAAACCTATAGAATTCCTTGAATGCCAGATGCTGTAACACCACCTCCCCCACCATACACATACTCATTACAGCATTATCACCCACTTGTTCTTAATTTTCCTGTTCAGAAATCATAAATGTCACAATATTGTTAATCAACTATACTCCAAAATAAAATAAAAGTTAAAAAAAAGAAATAAAGTTTAAAACAAGGGGTTCATTGGTGGCTCAGATGGTAAAGAAATAAAGTTCAAAAGAAATCATAAATGTCATTGATAAAGTTTGGGTGATGTTCCCAGGTAGAATTTGGGGCTGGGGATTAAGATAACGCTTCCACTGCCCATTTCTATGTTCTGAACATTGTACTAGTCACATTAATTATCATATTTTTTCTTCACAAAATAGAAGATAGTCATATTTTTTCTTCACAAAATAGAAGATAGTCAAATTATGCAGATGATGAAAACATGACCTAGAGATAATTAATTAACTTGTTCTAGGAAAGTATATGAGTGAGCCAGTATTCAGACTATACCACACAACTTTCTAATTCTCTGGGATCAGAGAAAAAGTGTAAAGAGAAGTTCAAATTATACATGATATGTTATGTAGTTTCTTTTCAGCAAAATCTATGGTACTATAACCTTTCAAAGCTAGTGACTTCATAAGTTGTTTAATATTGCTCAGAGAATGTGGTAACTGCCACATTTTCTTATTTTGTCATTGAAATATTTGGTAACTTTTACTTGCAGAATTGGTGATGGACAGGGAAGACTGGTGTGCTGTTTCTCTGGGGTCACGTGAGGTCACAAAGAGTTGGACAAGACTGAATGACTGAACTGAACTGATTTGCATAGCAATAAGTTGCCTTAATTTAACTTCTGATATAGAATCGAATAAGGTTAACTGAGGTCAGGGAGCAAATATAAAGGGTTGGAGACTTAAACACAAAAACCTTCACCCAATCCAAGTAATGAATATATAACAAATCCAATGATAGGATGATTGTTGTATAATAAGAACTGTGTTGTTGTTAAGTCACTAAGTTGTGTCTGAATCTTTGTTACTCCATGGACTGTAGCACACCAGGTTTCCCAGTTCTTCACTATCTCCTAGGGTTTGCTCAAATTCATATCCATTGAGACAGTGATGCCATCCAAACATCTATCCTTTGTTGTCTCCTTCTCTTCCTGACCTAAATCTTTCCCAGTATCAGAGTCTTTTCTAATGAGTCAGCTCTTTTCCATCAGTGGCCAAAGTATTGGAACTTTAGCTTCAGCATCAGTTCTTCTAATAAATATTTAGTGTTGATTTCCTTAAAGATTGACTGGTTTGACCTACTTGCTGTCTGAGGGACTCTCAAGAGTCTTCTCCAGTACCTCAATTCAAAAGCATCAATTCTTTGTCACTCAGCCTTCTTTATGGATGAACTCTCACATCTATTAACTATTGGAAAAACCATAGTTTTGACTATACCGACCTTGTCCTCAAAATGATGTCTCTGCTTTTTAATACACTGTCTGGGCAATTGTGTTCTAGTAATTCTTTCAGTGCCTCACTGGCCATCTAATCAGAAACTATCAATATGTCAAAATTTGGTTGTACTATACAGCCTTCATAGTAGCCTAGCCAATACTACAACATTTATATAATTCCTGTTGTGGTTATAGTAAAGGATAAACACAGCCCTCGATTGCCAAACACTTTGTCTTTCACCTGCCTCATTGCATGTTGCATGCACATACTGAATACTACAACATACTCTGGGTTACTCCTATTTCTCCACAACAAAAGAGTTATCTGTGCATTTCTCAAATACATGAGGAACCCAATTCCAGAATCTCATTTAAGGTCCACTTGTTGGACATCAATGCACCATTTGCCATTTACTATATTTTGTGGCAGGAAACAACTTACTCAAAGTTGGCAATCTGAAAAAGTTATGTGTGAAGTTGTGAGCAAGGTGTAGGAAACCCACAAGGTAGAATGCAAAATCCCAAGCATCTTCCTAAGACTGGAATATCATGACCATGCCTAGGCTTGAAAAAATAAAGGCAAAGGCTAGCTAACAAAACATGAACAATAAAAGAACTATGTAGAAGCCAACAATAACAGATCTTCAGTGGATTTGTAGTTAAGGAAGTAGTTTGTAGTTAAGTATAGTAGTTTACACAAGAAGCCAAGAGGAGAGTAATGGGGAAGTAAACACTGTGACATTATTCTTCTCTTACTCTCCAATCCTTTTGAGAAAACCCAACCTGAAGTGGGAGGACAAAGGATGAGGTTCACATAAGTCAGGGAAAAGAACAGGACAAAGAAAGATGGAAATTAGATCTACAGGGGCAATGATAAGATACATAGTGCACAAATTACAGCAAGGCAAATCATTTTCATTGGTGTCCATGGGAGTCAAGGACAGACTCCATGGAGAAACATTTGCTCTCCTCATGATATTTCCCAACCTTGATCTTAATAGCATCCACAGTGGACTCCAAGTGATACTGAATACTGTGCTCAATATCCCCCTTTGTTCCACCAACATACCCCTAGCAAGTTTTAAAGAAGGCCAAGTTGGTTCAAATATTGTCTAGACCAGTGTTTTCAAGAGTTCTTCAGAGCTATTATTACTCCCAGCAAGCTCCTAATCCATCTCCCTGGCACCTCTCCCCTGAGTAATTTTCCTCTATATCAACAAACCGGCTGCTAGATCAACCTCAAGAAAGTGGTGATTCATTTTGACTAGGAATCTAGCAGGGATAGACATACAGTGCCTCACATTGCCTTCTACCTCAGTCACTACAAGTGGCCTTCCACATTCACCCAGACCATTATTCTTACATGGCCTTGCAGAGAGATTTTTATTATTCTGATTCACTTTTTATCCTTCTGCCATTTTCACAATAACTTTCTCCTATACCTCCTGGGATTCCTGGTTTGTCATCAGCAAAAAATCCTTTTATCTTTCCCTTTGTTGTTGTTGTTCAGTCACACAGTTATTTCCAGCTCTTTGTGACCCCATGGACTGCAACATGCCAGGCCTCCCTGTTCCTCGCCATCTCCCGGAGTTTGCCCAAGTTCATGTTCATTGCATCGGTAATTCTGTCCACTCATTTCATCCTTTGATGCCCTCTTCTCCTTCTGCCCTCAATCTTTCCTTGCATCAGAGACTTTCCATGAGTCATCTGTTCACATCATATGACCAAAATACTGGAGCTTCAGCTTCAGCATCAGTCCTTCCATGGAGTATTCAGGGTTGATCTTCCTTCAGATTGATTGGTTCCATCTCCTTGCTGTCAAGGGACTTTCAGGAGTCCTCTCCACCACCACAGATTGAAGACATCAGTTCTTTGGCATTCTGCCTTCTTTATGGTCCAGCTCTTACAACTGTATGTGACCTCTGGGAAGACCATAATCTTGACTATATGGACTTTGTTGGCAGAGTAATGTCTCTGCTTTTCAACACCCTGTCCAGGTTTGTCATTGTTTTCCTTCCATGAAGCAACCATCTTCTGATTTCATGACTGCAGTCACTATCTGCAGTGATTTTGGAAGCCAAGAGGAAATCTTTCCCTTAGGTTATTCCTATTGCTTAAAAGTTTTTCAAGAGATAATTCAGTTTTCTCATATTTCCTTTGTAACTCAGAGCCCAGAATTAAGAGTTTAGGTATATATTTCTTCATCTTGGCTTATTCTTCCAGACCCTTATTCATTTTTATCCATCCTTCTCTAAATGCCAAGCATTTTAGAATGTTTCTGAAATGCTTCTTAGAAGCATCTATCACCAAGTATTGTGCACTGGTAGTGTCAGCCATCCCTCATTAATGCATACTTATATAAACCTTTGTGTCACCCCCATTGAAGATTTTAGTACAAGCCTCACTTTACTTGTATCTATACTACCACCGTTATTTTTTTTTTTTATAAATTTATTTATTTTAGTTGGGGGCTAATTACTTTACAATATTGTAATAGTTTTTGCCATACATTGACATGAATCAGCCATGGGTTTACATGTGTTCCCCTTCCTGGACCCCCCACCCACCTCCCTCCCCATCCCATCCTTCTGGATCATCCCATTGCCCCGGCCCTGAGCCCTTGTCACATGCATCGAACATGGAATGGTGTTCTGTTTCACATATGATAATATACATGTTTCAATGCTATTCTCCCAGAACGTCCCACCCTCACCTTCTCCCTATATTTAACACTTTGCCCTCTTGCTTCCTTCCTTAACCTCATCAGTTCTAACCATCTTTTTCCTGTTGTTTTAACTAGTTCTTCATCACTAATCACTACATATTAATAATTTCCAATATATAAATCATGTCAAGTGTCTTGCTGCTCAACTAAGACTTTATGTATGTCCAGTTCATCTTCTCCAATACCTAAATTCCTGCAATTCTTCAATATCACTAAGATTTTTCAATCCACTGATCTACTATATGAGTTCCCTTGTATTTTGCATCTTGCATTTATTACTATAATACTACTTTACGCACAATCTCAACCTTGCCCCTCTATTCTCACTTTGTACTTGTGCGGAATAATCTCTATCCTGATTGTGTATATATATATATATATATATATGCAATTCTTTATATTCACACTCTACCTCTATCCAAACATCTAAATATAACTAGAATGTAATATACTGCATGCTGATAAATATCACTTTAGATTTATGACCATAATTCTAAAGTAAACTCTCAACACTGCCTAGCAGTCCTAGTATTGCCTAGTATTATCTTAGTGAAACTACTTTCTCACTCTGTAGTATGATTACTTCAGAGCTTCTATTCTCCCTTCAATCTTCAACACCTTCTCTTTCTTAGCATCAGCTGATGCTTTTGGATCTTTTAAGATAAAATACTGGAACAATAGGAAATAATCTCCTATTTTTTTCCTCCTAAATCAATATCTGATCCCCATCTTCACTCATATATTCTTCCTTCCATCTTATGATTGTATAAGTGTCCTTGCAGCTACCTAAGTCCAACTCCTTCTGTGCATTGAATCCCATCTCTTTTTGCCTACTCAAAAACATGTCTTTTTGTAATCATCTCTCCTCTTCTTCATTTTAAGTGTTTCCTCTTTTATGGCATTCAAAGAAAACAAATACCTTTTGTGGATTATGATATCTTCTAATTACTGCTCTTCTTCTCTGCTCCTCTTAATAATAGAATAACTCAGAAGTATTGATTGTCTCCACTTCCTTGCCTCTCTTTTCCTCTTGAATACATACTAACCAAGCAGTCTCCCATATCTCTCCACTTAAATTTCCCTTGTCAATATCATCAGCATTATCTATGCTGCTAAATTCAGCAATCCTTTCATAATTTCCATCATACATAACCTCTCACTGGCATCTAATCTTTCTCAAAATTGTTTCATCACTTACCTTCTGTGACAAAAGAATCTCCCAGGTTTCCTCTGACTGCAAGGGCTATTCTTTCTCAGGGTCGTCTTCCTTGGCCTTTTCATGTTGCATTCCCATAAGAACTCACCCTCAGACTCTCCTTTTATTGATCTAAATTTATTTTTTAGATTATTTCATCCATTCCTTTGGCTTCAAACACCATATATCCACAGGTGATTCTTAGGTGTGTATGTCATCAACCTGAATATCTAGCGTGTATGCCCTAAACAAAACTGTTGATTCCTTCCTGTCTTATCCCCTAAATTGTTCTCCACCAACCTACTCCATCTTCAAAAACATCACCACTACTCATTTAGTTGCCCTGGCCAACTCCTTCTCTTCTCCAAGAACCCACATTTAAACCATTAGCAAATGTTTAGCTCTAACTTAAAATGTTTCCAGATACGACCATTTACTGACACTTATATGGCCCTCAGGGTTTCCCTGGTGGCTCAGCCAGTAAAGAATCTGCCCGCAAAGCAGGAGACATGGGTTTGATCCCTGGGTCAGAAAGATCCCCTGGAGAAGGAAATGCCAGTATTCTCCAGTATTCTTGCCTGGAGAATCCCATGGACTGAGGAGCTGTCAGGCTACAGTCCATAGCATTGCAAAGAGTTGGCAATGACTGAAGAAACTGAGCAGACATGCATATGACCTTCAAGTAGTAAAATTGCCCACGATTCCTCACCTGGGTTGTTGAAGTTGATAGTTTCATGGTTTTCTTACTTTTACTCATCATTCCCTACATTCCACTCTCTACCAAGTAGCTAAATATTCTTCTTAAAACATCTCTCAGATCTTCTCACTTTCCTACTCAAACTCTTAAAGTGTTTCTAATTACATTTATGGTACAATGTCTTACCATAACAATCAATCTTACCTTCAACCTCTCTCCTCAAGCTCACTATGCTCTTTGGAACTTTTTTATTTTCCTGTGCATCCCAAGCTCTACCCTTCCTCACAGGCTTTAATGTGGTTAACTATTTCCTTTCTTGGGAATATTTTTTCTTAGATATTCACTTGACATATTTTCTTCCCATACTCAGAGCACTGCCCCAGTATTATTCTTGAGAGAGACCTTAAACCACCCTACTAAAATAAAGCCATCTTCTCAATTAATAAACATTAAAATCAAGGTTTTGTTGTTGTTGTTGTTGTTGTTGTTGTTATATTCTTGACCTAAAGGAACAATGGTGCTCAATTCTGACTATCCAGAAAAGATAAGATAAAACCAAGCATAAAACAAGGATTATGGCATTGAAATAGAATAAATCTTATTCTGAGAAGTTGAAATCAACTTGATATCCTCTTTGAATAACTGATTAGTATCTATTTAAATTATCTATATAATCATATTAAGCATAATAACTACAAAAATAAAAAATATGCTATAAATTCTATGGAATCAAATTTTTATAAAAGGTAAAACATGAATACCACAACTTCAACTGTTGTGACATTTAAGCTATGTCTGCATTGGTTTGAATTTTTGTTGTTATAGGCTTGAGCCATGCTTCAAATAATATTTCTCCTTGGTCTTAGTTTTGCTTCCAAAGGCAATCAAAGTACTGAAACATTTATGAATGGATTTGAAGTATCACACATCAGTCATTGTCAGAATCTTATCAACTAGGAAGGTAATTCTCCCAAAACACATTTTTGTTGAAATACTATTAGAATTGAGTCTTATATCAAAACAGCAGACATGAAAAATATGTCCACTTTTGAAATTGCAGGAACATAAGCAATGCATCTTACTCTGCAATTGCACTAAACATTGATTCAACTGCTGGATGCAAGGTTCACTTAATCTGGGGATGCTTAGTGTAAAAATAATGAAACTATTATGTTTTTAGATTTGCTTCCAATCCAAATAGAGAAGATATTATTTTCCACTGTTGAGTGTCTCATTATTAGATCACTAACATTTTCAAAAACATTTCTTGGTAAAGATGAGGTTAAAGCAATCCATGCATAGCCACAAAATTTTCAGTTTTAATATATGAAGGACGATACTGAAACGTTATCAGAACTATTTTCTTCCCCTAATTTGAAGCCAGTTTTCTCACTTTTAAAGTTCTACATAGTCATAGTTGTTGTAATACAAATAAACATTCTTTTTAAAGGAAGAAATAAAAACATACACACCTTGTGTCAGATGTTTATGAGTAGAAAATAATAAAAGTAGATTTTGGAAAGAAAACCTTACATAACCCCAGGTTAGGGGAAGGAAGAATAGTCTAGTAAGTAAGAGTGAATATGTAAATCATCTTGTACTTTAGAAAACATCACCTAACACAAATCCGTGTGACAGAACTTCACTAAATATATTCTTTTAACTTATCTCAATCAGATTTGGGACTAGGGCACTTTTCTTACAGAACAGTATGAAAGGCAAAAAGATAGGACACTGAAGGATGAACTACCCAGGTTGAAAGGTGCCCAATATGCTACTGGAGATCAGTGGAGAAATAACTACAGAAAGATTGAAGGGATGCAGCCAAAGCAAAAACAACACCCAGTTGTGGATGGGGCTGGTAATAGAAGCAAGGTCCGATGCTGTAAAGAGTAATACTGCATAGGAACCTGCGATGTTAGGTCCATGAATCAAAGCAAATTGGAAGTGGTAAAAGAAGAGATGGCAAGAATGAACATTGAAATTCTAGGAATCAGCGAACTAAAATGGACTGGAATGGGTGAATTTAACTCAGATGACCATTATATCTACTACTGTGGGCAGGAATTCCTTAGAAGAAATGGAGTAACCATCATAGTCAACAAAAGAGTCCAAGATGCAGTACTTGGATGCAATCTCAAAGATGACAGAATGATCTCTGTTCATTTCCAAGGCAAAACATGGAATATCACAGTAATCCAAGTCTATGCCCCTACCAGTAATGCTGAAGAAGCTGAAGTTGAACGATTCTATGAAGACCTACAAGACCTTTTAGAACTAATACCCAAAAAATGTGTCCTTTTCCTCATGGGGACTGGAATGCAAAAGTAGGAAGTCAAGAGTTACCCAGAGAAACAGGAAAGTTTGGCCTTGGAGTACAAAATAAAGCATGGCAAAGGCTGAGTTTTCGCAAGAGAATGCACTAGTCATAGCAAATACCTTCTTCCAATAACACAAGAGAAGACTCTACACATGGACGTCACCAGATGGTCAACACCAAAATAAGATTGATTATATTCTTTGCAACCAAAGATGGAGAAGTTATATACAGTCAGCAAAAAAAAAAAAGACTGGAAGCTGACTGGCTCAGATCATGAAATCTTTATTGCCAAGTTCAGACTGAAATTGAAGAAAGTAAGGGAAACCACTAGACCATTCAGGTATGACCTAAATCAAATCCCTTATGATTATATAGTGGAAGTGAGAAATAAGTTTAAGGGACTAGAACTGATAGAGTGCCTGAAGAACTATGCATGGAGGTTCATGACATTACACAGGAGACAGGGAGCAAGACCATCCCTAAGAAAAAGAAATGTAAAAAAACAAAATGGCTGTCTAAGCAGGCCTTACAAATAGCTGTGAAAAGAAGTGACAAACAAAGGAGAAAAGGAAAGATATTCCCATTTGAATGTAGAGTTCCAAAGAAGAGCAAGGAGAGATAAGAAAGCCTTCCTCAGTGATCAGCGCAAAGAAATAGAGGAAAACAATAGAATGGGAAAGACTAGAGATCTCTTCAAGAAAATTAGAGATAGCAAGGGAACATTTCATGCAAAGATGGGCTCAATAAGTACAGAAACAGTGTAGACCTAACAGAAGGAGAAGATATTAAGAAGAGGTGGCAAGAATACACAGAAGAACTGTACAAAAAAGATCTTCATGACCCAGATAATCATGATGGTGTGATCACTCACCTAGAGCCAGACATCCTGGAATGTGAAGTCAAGTGGGCCTTAGAAAGTATCACTATGAACAAAGCTAGTGGAGATGATGGAATTCCAGTTGAACTATTTAAAATCCTGAAAGATGATGCTGTGAAAGTGTTGCACTCAATATCTCAGCAAATTTGGAAAACTCAGCAGTGGCCATGGGACTGGAAAAGGTCACTTTTGATTCCAATCCCAAAGAAAGGCAATGTCAATGAATGCTCAAACTACTGCTTAATTGCACTCATCTCACACGCTAGCAAAGTAATGATCAATATTCTCCAAACCAGGCTTCAGCAATACGTGAACCGTGAACTTCTAGATGTTCAAGCTGAATTTAGAAAAGGCAGAGCAACCTGAGATCAAATTGCCAACATCCACTAGGTCTTCAAAAAAGCAAGAGAGTTCCAGAAAAAACATCTATTTCTGCATTATTGACTATGTCAAAGCCCTTTGCTGTGCGGATCACAATAAACTGTGGAAAATTCTGAAAGAGACGGGAATATCAGATCACCTGAGTGGCCTCTTGAGAATTCTGTATGCAGGTCAGGAAGCAACAGTTAGAACTGGACATGGAACAACAGGCTGGTTCCAAATAGGAAATGGAGTACATCAAGGCTTTATATTGTCACCCTGCTTATTTAACTTATATGCAGAGTACATCATGAGAAATGCTGGGCTGGATGAAGCACAAACTGGTATCAAGATTGCTGGGAGAAATATCAGTAACCTCATATATGCAGATGACACCACCCTATGGCAGAAAAGGAAGAACTAAAGAGCCTCTTGATGAAAGTGAAAGAGGAGAGTTAAAACGTTGGCTTAAAGCTCAATGTTCAGTTAACTAAGATTATGACATCTGGTCCCATCACTTAATGGCAAATAAATGGGAAAACAGTGGAAACAGTAGCTGACTTTTTTGAGGGGGGCGGGGCTCCAAAATCACTGTCGGTGGTGATTGCAGCCATGAAATTAAAAAACGTTTACTCCTTGGTAGGAAAGTTATGACCAACCTAGACAGCATATTAAAAAGCAAAGACATTACTTCGCCAACACAGGTCCATCTAGTCAAGGCTATGGTTTTTCCAGTAGTCATGTATGGGTGTAGGAGTTGGACTGTAAAGAAAGCTGAGTGCCGAAGAATTGATGCTTTTGAGCTGTGGTGTTGGAGAAGACTCTCGAGAGTCCCTTGGACAGAAAGGAAATCCAACCAGTCCATTATAAAGAAGATCAGTCCTGAGTGTTCACTGGAAGAACTGATGATGAAGCTGAAACTCCAATACTCTGGCTACCTGATGCGAAGAATTGACTCATTTGAAAAGACCCTGACGCTGGGAAAGATTGAGGGCAGGAGGAGAAGGGGACGACAGAGGATGTGATAGTTGGATGGTATCACCGACTCGATGGACATGAATTTGTGTAAACTCCAGAAGTTAATGATGGACAGGGAGGCCTGGCGTGTTGCAGTCCATAGGGTCAGAAAGAGTCGGACACAATCGAGTGACTTAACTGAAATGAGTCTATGAATAATCACTACAATAAATGACTGTGCTGTGGTTCTTATTCTGTTCTTTACTTCAGCCAGAACTTGCCAAGCATATGATGTGCTCCCTACAGCAACTTGTCAATCACCTTATATTTGTTCACCCCAAATAAATTTTAGCAAAAGGTGCTTGAGTAGATTTTTTTTTTCATAGTGCAATTCACAAAACATTAGTGACACCCTAGGAAATTTTATATAGTATGCTGATCAACTATTTTTGTTTCATTATCGAAATTCTCTTCTGTTTTAAATGCATTATTAATCTTAGTATCTCATGGACATTAAATTGGTGTATATTCATTTAATATCAAAGTGTTAGTCACTCAGTCGTGTCCAACTCTTTGTGACCCCATGGATTGTAGTCCACCAGACTCCTCTATTCATGGAATTCTCGAGGCAAGAATCCTGGAGTGGGGTTGCCATTTCCTTCTCCAGGGGATGTTCCTGACCCAGGGATTGAACCCAGGTCTCCCGCATTGCATGCAGACTCTTTACCAAGTGAGCCACCAAGGAAGCCAGTCAATATCAAAAGCAAGTCATAAAAAAATTAAAGTTTAATGAAGATTATTCTAGTGAGGTGTGTATTAATGGCTCAAACATAAGTCATCCTCCCCCTTTTTACTTTCCCAGGGCTAGTCAGTGTTGAATTATATGATAGTAAACTCATTTACTGGTCTTTTTGTGAGCTCCTAATACTTGTAAGTTATTATGCTAAATGCAAAGCTGTGCTTGTACTTCAGAAGCTTAGAGTCTAAGAGAAAATGTAAGTACACAATTGAGTATATCAAGTTCTAATATGAACAAACACAATTCAGTGGTAGTTCAGAATTCACATTCAATTTAAGGACCTCAAAGAAAGGCTTATTGGGAAGGTAGTAGTGAAGAAAACTTGAAACATAAATTCTCACTATTTGGGATAAGATGAGGAAGTTGTATTCCTAGCAGCAAATGGCATAAACAAAACATTTGGAGTCATTTTCAAGGAGAGGAAAGTTGTCTTTAAATACTACATGAGGTCAAGAGGGTTTAAATATAATTATATTTCTAGAGAGAGTCAAATAAATGATGCTTCACTTATTATACCAGAATTTTCTTAACTGAGATTTTGTACTGAACTTATTTTACTTTTTTTGCATATCAGCTTCGACTGGAGACATTTTTTTTAAACGACTGATTCATTTGAAATCTATACTTGGAAATAAATATTTTTAAAGAATTACTACATTTTTAAAGATCAGTTTCTAGGGAAAAGAGTTTTTATATATAAAAATTTAGTCCCTTGACACATTGCGCAAAGATAAAATTCTTTTAGCAGTCATGATGCTTATTTTTATATGTGACATTTTTATCTTTTTTGACTTCCTTAATCAGGATACAATAAATGGCTTCAGTTCATCACCAAGTACTTGTTTAATTACAAGCGTGTTAAGAAAACTCTTCTAATATTCAGCTGCAGAGTTTATACCAAAAATCTTTGAATTGCCAATGGATAGATTTATTTATTTTTTTATCTCCACATTATTTTATATATATATATATATGTATGTATATATATATATATGAACATATATACATATATATATAAATAAAATGTCCTTGGTAGATAGGGAGATTATGCAGATTCAAACTAAATTGCAATCCATTAAAATAGCTGTAATCTGTTTGTAATCATCTCTTATTAATGTGTACATTAGATGTATTGAGAGCATAGACATTTCCAAAAAATGTATTGATGAACTGAAATTCTCCTGAAATTGTTTCTACCTAGGTATCCCATCAACAACTGTAAACAGGCAGTGATGCTGGGAATTGTTTTACAAAGCTTAAAATATGGAGTAGAATTGAGGATCTCAAATTAATCCCTTTTACTACTGATTTTCCTGAGACTACACATACTTACCCAAATTTTGTTTTGAAGAGGACTTGTTCTTGATAATGTTAGTCAGACTTTTAAATAATTTTGGGTAAATATTGCACATGATATTTTTCTTTTATGGATTCCAAGTAAAAATTAACTCATTTATGTAATTGAGAATTTCTGAAGTTTATTATATCATTAATTTTTTCATAGGTGACTCCGATGGTAAAGAATCCAATGAGGAAGACCTTGGCTCAATCTCTGGATGGGGAAGATCTCCTGGAGAAGGAAATGGCTACCCACTCCAGTGTTCTTGCCTGGATAATTCCATGTATAGAGAAGACTGGCATGCTACAGTTCATGGGGGTCACAAAGAGTCGGACACAACTGAATGACTAACACTTTCACTTCATTATCATACACAGAAGAAGATACATGATACAATTCCCATTCTATCTTCCCCAGTAAAATTTATGTCAGTATCAAATATGATTAATATTTTGTTTCCTTCATCCTTTAAATCAATTTGAAAAGAAAACTTCTAACCTATTTAATTGACTGCAATTTTTCATTCATCTTAAGATTTAGAAGTCAGTCAACAGGAATAACCAGAAAAACAAAATGCAAGTATAAAAATTGTTTGTTTTGAGAAATCATATATTTTAAACAATTTTTTAAGTTCTATCAAAGAGAAAACAATATTTAAGATAAAATATGAGTTGAAAATTCAAAAAGGATATTGAATAATAAAAAATTCAAATAAAGTGAATACAGCAATAATGATTGAAAGTAGTTTAAAATTATATTGCATCATTTTCTACTTTTGTGTGAGGAGAGGAGAAATAGAAGAATACATACTTAATTTTCCTCATATCTCAGCAAAGAAAAACTGACAATATAAGTATATATATTTATAAGTATTAAAATTGTCACTTATGGGGAACCAGAGATAGGACAGAGGAAAGGGACACGCTTGAAACAAAACTTCTCAAACAAAACTTCTCAATGTACACAGTTTGTAGTATTTTGATATTTAAATCACATGGATGTTTCAAATTAAACTTAATTTTTAAAAAATACTGTTGCATTTTAAAATGGAAACAGAGGGATTTTAGTTACTGAAAGAGTTCAAAATTAGAAGATGCAATGGTACATAAGTGTTCAGACTTTCTTTCCTTCATTGCCAAGAGAGCAATATGTTAAAAAGAGTGAAAGAAAAGAGGAGATACTGGTACAGTGTTTGTGGGCAACCATTACTGAGTTGAGGGTAATAAGAATACAAATTTCTGTTGACTGTATGAGAGTTTGCAGTGGATAACAGTTAATGGACAGCCACACACAGATGATACAATGAATAAAGACAATCTGATGGAAACCACTCCTCATTTTTCCAAACATTTGGGCATTTAAATTTTTGAAATTACATACTCTTTAAAGAATCTGAAGTAGTTAATGTTCTTCCCAGGAGGGAAAATGCAATTAAACATATACATGAAATTGTGCATGTAAGTTAAAAGTTAACACTGAAGCCCATGGATCTCAGGGAACAAGTCTCCATATTTTAATAGACACTCTAAGCCAAAGAACTGCCCCACTTCGTAGCTCAGTCGTGTTCAACTCTTTGTGACCCCATGGACTATGGTCCACAAGGCTCCTCTGTCTATAGGATTTTCCAGGCAAGAAGACTAGAGTGGGCTGCCACTACCTGTTCTGGGGGATCTTCTCAACCCAGAGATCAAGCCCATGTCTCTCGCACCTGTTGCATTGGCAGGCAGATTCTTTACCACTGCACTACCTGGGAAGTTTGACTTCAGTTGTGAGGGTTGTTCAAAAGACATGAGTAGTAAGCATACTTTCATTCATTTTCTGTTCTGCCATACCATTATTCATCTTCCAAAAAAATGTTTGAGATTTGAATGATAAGTAATGAACCAATGAACACGTGTTGCTCTTGTGCAGCCCCAAAGTCGTGTCCAATTCTTCACAACCCCGTGGACTATAGCATGCCAAGTTTCCCAGTCCTTCTCAGTCCTTGCACAAGTTCATGTCCATTGGATCAGTGATGTCTTCAATGTTTCAATGTTCCACTGATGCCTTCAAATATCTCATTCTCTGTCGCCCTCTCCTCTTTCTGCCTTCAATCACTCCCAGCATCAGAGTCTTTTTCCAATGAGTTGGCTCTTCCCATCAGGTAGCCAAAGTATTGGAGCTTCAGCTTGAGTATCAGTCCTTCCAATGAATATTCAGGCTTGATTTCCTTTAATATTGACTTGTATGATCTCCTTGCTTTCCAAAAGACTCTCAAGAGTCTTCTCCAGCACCACAGTTTGAAAGCATCAATTCTTTGGCCCTCAGCCTTCTTTATGGTCCAATTTTCACGTCTGTACATGACTACTGGCAAAATCATAGCTTTGACTATACAGAACTTTGTTGCAAACTGATGTCTTTCATTTTTAACATGCTGTCTAGTTTTGTCATAGTTTTCCTGCTAAGAAGCAATTGTCTTCTAATTTCATGGTTGCAGTCAACATCTGCAGTGATTTTACAGCCCAAGAAGAGGAAATGTCAGTGCTTCCACCTTTTCCCATTCTATTTGCCATCAAGTGATGGAACTAGATGCCATGATCTTGTTTTTTAATTTTGAGTTTTGAACCAACTTTTTCACTCTCCTCCTCACTCTCATCAAGAGGTTCTTTAGTTCCTCTTCAATTTAGGCCATTAGAGTGGTATAATCAGCATATATGAGGTTGTTGATATTTCTCCCAGCAATCTTGATTTCAGCTTGTAACTCATCCAGCCCAGCATTTTGCATGCTGTACTCTGCATATCAGTTAAATAAACAGGGTGATAATAAACTGCCTCGTCATACATCTTTCTCAGTCCTGAATCAGTCAGTTGTCCATACACGGCTCTCACTGTTGCTTGTTGACCCACATACAGGTTTCCATCTCTTTTAGAGTTCTCCACAGTTTGCTATGATCCACACAAAGACTTTAGTATAGTCAATGAAACAGAGGTAGATGTTTTCCCTGAATTCCTTTGCTTTGTCTATGATCCAGTGAATGTTGGCAATTTGATCTCTGGTTCGTCTGCCTTTTCTAAATCTAGTTTGAACATCTCAAAGTCCTCAGTTCACATAATGCTGAAGCCTAGCTTGAAGGATGTTGACCTTAACCTTATTAGCATGGGAGTGCAATTGTACACTGTTTTGCACATTCTTTAGTACTGCCCTTCTTGGGAATTGGGATGAAGATTGACCTTTTCCATTCCTGTAGCCACTTCTGGGTTTTCTAAATTTGCTGACAAATTGTGTGTGGCACTTTAATAGCATCATCTTTTAGTATTTTAAATAGTTCTGCTGTAATTCCATCACTTCCACTAGCTTTATTGGCAGCAGTGCTTCCTAAGGACCACTTGACTTCACACTCCAGAAAGTCTGGCTCTGGGGGAGTGGCCACACCATCATAGTTATGAGGTCATTAAGATCTTTTGTGTGCAGTTCTTCTGTGTGTTCTTGCCACTTCTTCTTGATCTATTAGGTTTTTACCATCTCTGCCCTCTATTGTTCCCATCTTTGAATGAAATATTCCATTTATATTTCCAATCTTCTTGAAGAGATCTCTAGTCTTTCTCCTTCCGTTGTTTTCCTATATTCTTTGCACTGTTCATTGAAGAAGACATTCATCTTTCCTTGCTATTCTCTGGAACTCTGCATTTAATTGGATTTACCTTTGCCTTTCTCCCTTACTTTTCACTTCTCTTCTTTCCTCAACTATTTTTAAAGCCTCCTCAGACAATCACTTTGCTTTCTTGCTTTTTTGTTGTTGTTGTTGTTCTTTGGAATGGTTTTGTTAGTGGCCTCCTGTATAATATGATGAACCTATGCCCATAGTTCTTCAGGGACTCCATTTACTAGATCTAATCCCTTGAAACTATTCATCACTTCCACTGTATATTCATAGGGGATTTGATTTAAACTGTACTTCTTCAGGTTAAGCCTGAATTTTGCTATGAGAAGCTGATGATCTAAGCCAGAGTCATCTCCAGGTCTTGTTTTTGCTGACTGTATAGAGTTTCTCCATCTTCCACTACAAAGAATGTAATCAACCTGATTTCAGTATTGACCATGGTGATGTCCATGTGTAAAGCTGTCTCTTGTGTTGTTGAAAAAGTGTGTTTTCTATGATCAGTGTGTTGTCTTGGCAGAATTCTGTTAGCCTTTGCCCTGCCTCATCTTGTACTCAAAGACCTAATTTGCCTGTTACTCCAGGCATCTCTTGACTTCCTACTTTTGTATTCCAATTCTCTATGATAAATAGTACATCTTTTTCTTTTTTTTTTTTTTTGGTTTTAGTTCTATGAACTTTTGTAGGTCTTCCTAGAACTGATCAACTTCTGCTTCTTTGGCATCACTGGTTGGGGCATAGGCTTGTATTACTGTGACATTGAATGATTTACCTTGGAAACAAACCAAGATCATTCTGTCTTTTTTGAGGCTGCACAAAAATTACTGCATTTTGGACTCTTTTGTTGATTATGAGGGTTACTCCATTTGTTCTATGGGATTCTTGCCCACAGTAGTAGATATAATGGTCATCTGAATTAAATTCACCCATTCCTGCTCATTTTAATTCACTGATTCCTAAAATGCCAATGTTTACTCTTGCCACTTCCTGCTTCACCATCTCCAGTTTACCTTGATTCATAGACCTAACATTCCAGGCTCCTATGCAATACTGTTTTTATAGCATTAGATGTTATTTATTACCAAACACATCCACAACTGAGTGTCATTTCTGCTTTGGCCCAGCCTCTTCATTCTTTCTGGAGCTGGTTGTCCTCCACCCTTCCCCAGTAGCATATTAGACACCTTCTGACCTGAGAGATTAAACTTTCTGTGTGATATATTTTTTGCCTTTTTATACAGTTCCTGGAGTTCTCGTGGAAAGTATACCAGAGTGGTTTATCTTTCCCTCCTCCAGTGGATCATGTTTTGTCAGACACGTACTTCTGACTAATTAGATGAGGCCCTCATTCTCTATGATTCTTGACCTTTGATAATCGTAATAATATCACCATCATATCAATAACCTGCTATTATGCATTTAAAGTGCTCACTTCACTGCCATTTACTACAACAATTAGGAGGAAAGAAACTAAGGATAAGAATATTTCAACGACACAAACCTTTTAAATCTATTCATCATCCACTCTCTCTTTCCTGAGAATGACCTTTTAGGTGTCAATTCACTCTTTTAAAAACTTGGTGTTTTTAACCACCAATACAGTATACTAATGCATATACATGGAATTTGAAAGATGGTAACGACAACCCTATATGCAAGACAGAATAAGAGCCACAGATGCATAGAACAGTCTTACGGACTCTGAGGGAGAAGGTGAGGGTGGGACGTTCTGAGAGAATAGCATTGAAACATGTATATTATCATGTGTGAAACAGAACACTATTCCAGGTTCGATGCATGAGACAAATGCTCAGGGCTGGGGCAATGAGATGACCCAGAGGGATGGGATGGGGAGGGAGGTAGGAGGGGGGTTCAGGATGGGGAACACATGTAAACCCATGGCTGATTCATGTCAATGTATGGCAAAAACCACTACAATATTGTAAAGTAATTAGCCCCCAACTAAAATAAATAAATTTATTAAAAAAAAACAAAAACTGGTGTTTTTAAAACATATCCATATCCTTCAACAGAGGAATGGATAAAATGTGGTGTGTGTGTGTGTGTGTATATATATATGGAATATTATTCATCCATTAGAAAGAATGAAATAATGTTATTTGCAGCAATGTGAATGGATCTACAGATTGCCGTACTGAGTGCAGTAATTCAGACAGAGAAGGAGAAATATCATATGACATCACTTACATGTGGAATCTAAAAGAAAATGATACAAATGAACGTACTTACAAAAGAGAGAGAGACTCACAGAGAAAGAGACTCACAGATTTAGAGAATGAACTTACAGTTGCAGGGAGGAAGAATGGGGGCAAAGGATAGTTAGAGAGTTTGGGACGGACAGGCACAATATTTAAAACTGATAACCAACAAGGACCTACTGTAGAGCATATGAAATTCTGTTCAATGTTATGTGGCAGTCAGGATTGGAAGGGTGTTTGGGGGAGAATTGATGTATTTATATGTATGGCTGAATCCTTTTGCTGTGTACCTGAAACTATCACAACATTGTTAATCAGCTATACCTAAATACAAAATAAAAAGTTAAAAAAAAATTAGTGGCCTTCTAATTGCTTTATTCAGTTAAGTTTATAATAATAATCATATCCAGTGTTCTTCTGAAGATACAGTTCCAAGATTTGCAGTACAGATTTGCATTCCCTCCCTCAAGTTGCTCTCTCAATGCAATGGCCACCATGTCAAAGTTCCTAAATCAAAGACTTTTAGCCTATTTTTAGTAATTTGAGGCCTCAAAACATTTTTAAAATATTTCAGACTCTTAAATTTATAGAATGACTGTGACCTTTTATTTCTACGTGTATTCCTGCCAGCTCTATAGTAGATCATCTCTTTAATCTAACACTTTGCTAAATCCTCCCAGTAGCAACTAATCCACATTACTAAGGTTTGGTTCTGAACCTCTTTCCCAGTGCTACTGCTTATGTTGTCTACTTCTGCTTCATTGACTACACTAAAACCTTTGACTGTGTGGATCACAACAAATTATAGAAAATTCTTAATGAGATAGGGGTACCAGACCATCTCACTTGTCTCCTGAGAAACCAGTGTGCAGGTCAAGAAGCAACAGTTAGAACCAGACATGGAACTTGGTCCTTGGAAGAAAAACTTGCCCCAAGGAAGAAAAGCTATGACAAACCTAGAGAGCATATTAAAAAGCAGAGGCATTACTTTGCTGACAAAGTTCCGTATAGTGAAAGCTATGGTTTTTCCAGTAGTCGTGTACGGATGTGAGAGTTGAACCATAAGGAAGGTTGAGTGTGAAGAACAGATGCTTTTGAATTGTGGTGTTGGAGAAGACTCTTGAAAGCCCCTTGGACTGCAAGGAGATCAAAGCAGTCAATTCTTCCTTGACTACCTTTAGATAATCAACCCTGAATATCCATTGGAAGAACTTATGCTGAAGTTGAAGCTCCAATACTTTGGCCATTTAATATGAAGAGCTGACTCGTTGAAAAAGACTTTGATGCTGGGAAAGATTGAGGACAGGAGGAGAAGGGGACAACAGAGGATAAGATGTTTGGATGGCATCACTGACTCAATGGACATGAGTTTGTACAAACTCCAAGAGATAATGAAGCACAGTGCGGCAGTCCATGGGATCACAAAGAACCGGGTGTGACTTAGCTACTGAAGAGAAACCAGAGCTATTGCATGAAGAAGAGTATGATCTGCCTTCCAAACTTCCATAAGTTAAAATTTTATCAAATGTTTTGCTACTGTATGATATGAATCATCAGTTTTATAGTCTCCAATATAGTTATTTTTCATTTGGCTAATGTTATATATTTTAGATTTAATTACTGTATCATTCCACTTTCAGAACAAGTTTCTCTTCTTGCCAAGTTAGGTTAGGCTATGCTTAGATAACAACTGAAAATTCAGTAATTAAACACATTAAAATTATTCCATGTTAATCCATGTCCTGACAGGTTGGTGCAAGGCTCTGTTATGCTAAGAGACTCGGTCATCCAGGGTAAACAAACTCCGCTGTGTCACAATTGTGCATTAATTTGAGATTCTCATCAGAAGAACCCAGAACATAGGAAATTGACTGATTTTCTGTGACCCAGCCCATAAATGACACTTTCACTTGTACTCATGGCCAGTTGGTCAAGACTAGTCTTTTGGTCCTGTGTAAATGAAAGAAGGCTGAACTACATAGGGCAATTCATTGAGCAGTAAAACCTACTGACTTTTCCATGTTTCTTTGACCTCCTACTTTTCATCGGTTGATTACAGCTTCTTCAATATTTCATTAAAATTCTATCTGAATTTTCAGATTTCCTTATAAGCCTCATGTTCAATAGATATTTGACTTCTTTCATTGATCAAAGTCTAAACTTCATCACTCTAATCATTTTAACAATGGTTTGATATCTATAGTTATGTAAGAAAATACCTGATAAAAGACAAAAAGTTACATATATGCAGTATATACATATATATACACACACACACACATATAGAGAACAATAGCTTCTAAAGCCTGAAGCTCTGGGATGACCACAAGTGGAATATTTCATGCTTTTTAAAATATGAACAAAAAGAAATACATAAAGAGAATTGTCACTGATGTTTAATGTTAATAATAGATTACAATATCTTTTTTAAATTTTAAACTTTTTCCTGTCAATTAAAAACATTAAAGTAAAACTTTAAAGATATAGCCACCTTTAAAATCTATACATAATTAAATTTTTGACATAAATTACATTTATGCACATATTGTAGATGAGTGCAGGTGAGATTCATATATCAATTTAAATATATGAAAGAAAATTACCAGAAAGAGAAAATTGTTCATGATAATACTGCCCAGAGTTGGAAGATGACTGAATTTTTTTCCCCAGTTCAATATCTCAGAGATTGACATGGAAGAAGCACAATGATAAAGCTTTAATATTCAGAAGCTATTCAGAATAAGAAGCTCAGAATAGTCAAGTGTCTGGTTAATATGTTCACCATGATATTATGTGTAGAATGCCAGTTTTAAAAGAATTAAGATATAGAACCTAATTTTCATTTAAATAATGTAAAATAATTTTATATTTCTTTGATGATTCAGAAAACACTTGAGGATCTCACAGAATCCACACAATAAACACTGGTCATTATTCTGAGGATTTAGATAAACACTGGTTGACAGATCTATTCTTATTAACAAAAAGTATTGATTTGCAAGTAGTGTAGGCTCTAGTGCTCATGCTTATCCTGTCTTTCACTCAGCCTGTATTCTTAAGCAATGTATTATCTCTGAGGAAACGTTCTTATCATTAAAACTAATCATGATTGTGTAAAATTCCCTGGAATACTCTTTGATAGGTTGAATTCTATGCTTATATTAGGATATTGCTTACATTGTTTTTTAACTGGAGTGGGTAGCCTTTCGAACTGGCACATAGATAATGTTCAAAGGACATTTGTTTTTCCCTTTTTCTGAACTTCCTCTATAAAGAGACAATATGTTGTCTGAGTAGGCCTATTTCAGATACAGATCTAACTTAAGTCATATATATACATATATATATATATAAATATATAAATCATTAATACTTTATCTGATGTGTTTGTAGCAGGTGACTTGTAGATAATCTAATAGATAAGTGAATAGATGATTGTGTAGATAAAAGACTTAATGGGTAACTAAAAGTAGGAATTTGAACAATATTCAAAAAGCAGTCCCAAACCAGTAGATTTTCCTAACAAAAAAGACCATGAGAGATACATTGAAAATAAGCCCACTGCCCAGATTTTGAAAGTGAAATATGATAAATTAAATAAAACTAATTAAATGATCAATATGGACAGCTTATTAAATGACAGAGACATTGTTTTGCTGACAAAGGTCCATCTAGTCAAAGCTATGGTTTTTCCAGTAGTCATGTATGGATGGATGTGAGAGTTGGACTATGAAGAAAGCTGAGTGCCAAAGAATTGATTCTTTTAAACTGTGGTGTTGGAGAAGACTCTTGAGAGTCTCTTGTACTGGAAGGAGATCAAACCAATCAATCCTAAAGGAAATCAGTCCTGAATATTCATCAGAAAGACTAATGCTGAAGCTAAAGCTCCAATACTTTGGCCACCTGATGTGAAGCATTGACTCACTGGAAAAGACCCTGATGCTGGGAAAGATTGAAGGTGGGAGGAGAAGGGGACGACAGAGGATGAGATGGTTGGATGGGATCACTGACTCAATGGACATGGGTTTGAGCAAGCTCTGGGTGTTGATGATGGCCAGGGAAGCCTGGCATGCTGCAGTTCATGGGGTCACAAGGAGCTGGACATGACTGAGTAACTGAACCTAATTGAAATAAAACTTTGAAACCAGGGCTTATTTTATTATTGTACTTCCCTCAAAACAAACACACACTCATGAAAATCATTAAATCACAGATTGCTGAGGAGTTAAACAAGGTCACACAATACTATCAATATTGAAACACAGCTTTGCTTGATTCTAAAATGCTCTCATACCATTGCCTCTTTCTATGAAACATTATTTTTTTTATTATTCAAAACAGTCACAATATTGACTTCTTTTTTACATATTACTATTAAAGTCATCTAAAAGGAATGCTAATGATCATTTCCATTTTCTCTCTACAGAATGTTATTAAATATAAAGGAAACAGCAAACATAAGTAATTAATTCTTACTCTTACTTACTTCATATCAGAATTGAGAGTAAAGCATAAACAAATAACTTCAGGAAATCCCTTATCTTAAAATGCTTCACAGAATACTAAGTAAACCTTACACATGGGTACTATTCAACTTCTGCCCAAATTATTTAATTGCATCTCAGTGCCTTCGTGTATTAAAAAATGTAACAAGAAGGTGGAGATATAAAAAAAAATCTGTATTATAAAGAAATCTCTAAAGCAGAGTAATGAAAGGAACTGCAAATAAATTACACTTGACTATGTAATTTGAATAAATGAAAATGTCAGAATGATTGAAGATTACATATTCAGAACGGCAGAATGAGTGTGATAGTGAGTGACTTCATTTTAATAATGTGAATACAGGAAGAAAATAACAGCAACAAAAAAGAATATATGTAGAGAGAGAGAAGATAAAAGTTACTTATGCCATAAACATTTTGAAATAAAAAATTAGTGTGCAATTATACAAAAGTTGTTATGAATGAAAAAGCTGAGATTGCCAATAAAGGAGAATAGAAAATCAAATTGAAGTTGCTAGGCCTAGCACAGAAAAAATCTAGATATGAAAACATTGGCACATTTTAAGAATTTTTTTTAAGGAGTTATATTTATGCATTAACAACATGATCCCCTTCATGGATCACAGCTTCACAGTGATAAAGGGGCTTAGGTAGCTCAATGAAATTTTAAGCTAAGCTGTGCAAGATGGACAGGTCATAGTGAAGAGTTCTGACAAAACATGGTCCACTGGAGGAGGAAATGGCAAACCACTCCAGAATTCTTGCCACAAGAATGCAATGAAGAGTATGAAAAGGCAGACGATTGGAAAATGAACCCCTAGGTCAGAAGGTGTGTAATATGCTACTGAGAAAGAGTAGAGAGCAATTACTAATAGCTCCAGAAAGACTGAGCAACTTCACTTTCACTTTTCAGTTTCATGCATTGGAGAAGGAAATGGCAACCCACTCCAGTGTTCTTGCCTGGAGAATCCCAGGGATGGGGGAGCCTGGTGGGCTGCCGTCTATGGGGTCGCACAGAGTCAGACAGGACTGAAGCGACTTAGCAGCAGCAGCAGTCAGAAAGAATGAAGAGGCTTGGTCAAAATAATGCTCAGTCCGTGGAGGTGTCTGATGGTGAAAATAAGTCCAATGCTGTACGAAGAGCATTGCCTAGGAACCTGGAATGTTAGGTCCGTGAATCAAAGTAAATTGGACATAGTCAAACAGGTCAAGCACGACAAGAGTAAACGTTTACATCTTAGGAATCAGTGAATGAACATGGACAGGAAGGGAAAATTTAATTCAGATAACCATTATACCTACGACTGTGGGCAAAAATCCCCGAGGAAAAATGGAGTGCCCTTCATAGTCAACAAAAGAGTCCAAAGTTCAGTACGTATGTGTGATCTCAATGATGACAGAATGATCTTGGTTTATTTCCAAGTCAAAACATTCAACAACATATTAATCCCTGTTTAAGTCCCAACCAATGATGATGAAGAAACTGAAGTTGAGCGTTCTATGAAGACCTTCTAGTTCAGTTCAGTCACTCAGTCGTGTCCAACCCTTCTAGAACTAACAGCAAAAAAACGATATCATTTACATCACAGGGGATTGGAATAAAACATAAGAACTCAAGAGATGCCTGGAGTAACAGGCAAGTTTGGCCTTAGAGTACAAAATGAAGCAGGGCAAGGGCTAACAGAGTTTTGTCAAGAAAAAACACTGGTCATTACAAATACCCTTTTCCAACACACAAGAAATGACTCTACACATGGACATCACCAAATGGTCAACACGAAAATCAGACTGATTATATTCTTTGCAGTTGAAGATGGAGAAACTCTATATAGTCAGTAAAAACAAGATCTGGAGCTGACTGTGGCTCAAATCAATATCCCTTTATTGCAAAATTCTGTTTTAAATTCAAGAATGTAGGGAAAAACCACTAGACCATTCAGTTCAGTTCAGTTCAGTTCAGTTATTCAGTCGTGTCTGACTCTTTGCGACCCCATGAATTGCAGCATGCCAGGCCTCTCTGTCCATCACCAACTCCTGGAGTCTACTCAAACCCATGTCCATTGAGTCGGTGATGCCATCCAACCATCTCATCCTATGTCGTCCCCTTCTCCTCCTGCCCCCAATCCTACTCAGCATTAGGGTCTTTTCCAATGAGTCAACCCTTAGCATGAGGTGGCCAAAGTATTGGAGTTTCAGCTTCAACATCAGACCATCCAATGAACACCCAGGATTGATCTCCTTTAGGATGGATTGATTAGATCTCCTTGCAGTCCAAGGGACTCTCAAGAGTCTTCTCCAACACCATATTTAAAAAGCATCAATCCTTCGGTGCTCAGCTTTCTTCACCGTCCAACTCTCACATCCATACATGACCGCTGGAAAAATCATAGCCTTGACTAGACGGACTTTTGTTGGCAAAGTAATGTCTCTGCTTTTAAATATGCTATCTAGGTTGGCCATAACCTTCCTTCCAAGGAGTAAGCGTCTTTTAATTTCATGGCTGCAATCACCATCAGCAGTGATTCTGGAGCCCCAAAAAATAAAGTCTGACGCTGTTTCCACTGTTTCCCCATCTATTTGCCATGAAGTGATGGGACCAGATGCCATGATCTTAGTTTTCTGAACGTTGAGCTTTAAGCAACTTTTTCACTCTCCTCTTTCACCTTCATCAAGAGGCTCTTTAGTTCTTTTTCACTTTCTGCCATAAGTGTGGTGTCATCCGCATATCTGAGGTTATTGATATTTCTCCCTGCAATCTTGACTCCAGCTTGTGCTTCTTCCAGCCCAGCATTTCTCATGATGTACTCTGCATATAAGTTAAATAAGCAGGGTGACAGTACACAGCCTTGACATACTCCTTTTCCTATTTGGAACCAGTCTGTTGTTCCATGTCCAGTTCTAACTGTTGCTTCCTGACCTGCATACAGGTTTCTCAAGAGACAGGTCAGATGGTTTGGTATTCGCATCTCTTTCAGAATTTTCCACAGTTGATTGTGATCCACACAGTCAAAGGCTTTGGCATAGTCAATAAAGCAGAAGTAGATTTTTTTCTGGAACTCTCTTGCTTTTTCAATGATCCAGCAGATATTGGCAATTTGATCTCTAGTTCCTCTGCCTTTTCTAAAACCAGCTTGAACATCTGGAAGTTCACGGTTCACATATTGCTGTATGACCTAAATCAAACTCCTTATGATTACACAGTACAGGAACGAACAGATTTGAGGGATTAGATCTGGTACAGTGCCTGAAGAACTATGGATGAAGGTTTGCAACTTTGTGCAAAAGGCAGTGACCATTGGGGTACATGTGTCTCTTTCAATTCTGGTTTCCACGGTGTGTATGCCCAGCAGTGGGATTGCTGGGTCATATGGCAGTTCTATTCCCAGTTTTTAAAGGAATCTCCACACTGTTCTCCATAGTGGCTGTACTAGTTTGCATTCCTACCAACAGTGTAAGAGGGTTCCCTTTTCTCCACATTCTCTCCAACATTTATTGCTTGTAGACTTTTGGATAGCAGCCATTCTGACTGGTGTGAAATGGTACCTCATTGTGGTTTTGATTTGCATTTCTCTAATAATGAGTGACACTGTTTATAATAGCCAGGACATGGAAGTAACCTAGATGTCCATCAGCAGACAAATGGATAAGGAAGCTGTGGTACATATACACAATGGAATATTACTCAGCCATTAAAAAGAATACATTTGAATCAGTTCTATTGAGATGAATGAAACTGGAGCCCATTGTACAGAGTGAAGTAAGCCAGAAAGAAAAGCACCAATACAGTATACTAATGCATATATATGGAATTTGAAAGATGGTAACGATAACCCTATATGTGAGACAGAATAAGAGACACAGATGCATAGAACAGTCTTATGGACTCCGAGGGAGAAGGTGAGGGTGGGACGTTCTGAGAGAATAGCATTGAAACATGTATATTATCATATGTGAAACAGAACACCATTCCAGGTTCGATGCATGAGACAAATGCTCAGGGCTGGGGCAATGGGATGACCCAGAGGGATGGAATGGGGAGGGAGGTGGGAGGGGGATTCAGGATGGGGAGCAGATGTAAACCCATGGCTTATTGATGTCAATGTATGGCAAAAACCACTACAATATTGTAAAGTAATTACTCCAACTAAAATAAATAAATTTATTAAAAAAAAAAAAAAGGCAGTGACCAAAACCATCCTAAAGATAAGGAAAGGCAAGAGAGAAAAGTGGTTGTCTGTGGAGGCCTTACACATATCTGAGAAAAGAAGAGAAGTGAAAGGAAAGGGAGAAAGGGAAAGGTATATACAAGTGAATTCAGATTTCCAGAGAATAACAAGGAGAAATAAGAAGGCCTTTTCAAATAAACATTGCAAAGAAATAGAGGAAAATTAGAATGGGAAAAACTAGAGATCTCATCAGGAAAATTTGAGATATCAAAGGAATATTTAACTCAAGGATGGGCATGATAAAGAGCAGAAATGGTAAGGACATAACAAAAGCAGGAGTGACTAAGAAGAGATGGCAAGAATACACAGAAGAACTATACAAAAAGTTCTTAATGACTCATATAACAATGATGGTGTGGTCACTCACTTAGAGCCAGACACCCTGGAGTGTGAAGTCAATCAGGTCTTAGAAGACATTACTACAAACAAAGCTAGTGAAGGTGCTGGAATTCCAGTTGATTTGTTTAAAATTCTAAAAGATGATACTGTTCAAGTGCTGCATGCAACATGTCAGCAAATTTTGAAAATTCAGCAGTGGTCACAGGACTGGAAAGTGTTAGTTTTCATTCCATTTGCAAAGAAAGGCAATGTCAAAGAATGTCCAAAGTAGAAAACAGTTGTGCTCATTTGACATGGGAGTAAGGTGCTCAAAATCCTTCAAGCTAGACTTCAAGAGAATGAACTGAGAACTTCCAGACATACAAGCTAGGTTTAGAAAAGGAAGAAGAACCAATCTAATTGCCAACATTCATTGGATCATCGAGAAAGCAAGGGAATTCCAGAAAAACTCTCATTCTGCTTCATTGACTATGCTAAAGCCTTTGAAAATGTGGATCAAAACTAACTGGAAAATTATTAAAGAGATATGAATACCAGACCTCCTTACCTGTCTCCTGAGAAACAAATGTGGAGGTCAAGAAGCAACAGAACCTTATATGGAAAAACTGACTCTTCAAAATTGGAAAAGGAGTATGTCAAGGCTGAATATCCTCACCCTGCTTATTTAACTTATATACAGACTACATCATGTAAAATGCTGTCTGGATAAATCACAAACTGGAATCAAGATTGTGGTGAGAAATATCGTCAACCTCAGGTATGCAGGTGATACCAATCTAATGGCAGAAAATGAAGAGAAACTAAAGAGCCTCTTGATGAGGCGGAAAGAGGAGAATGAAAAAGCTGCTTAAAACTCAGCATTCAAAAAACGAAAATCATAGAAGAGGAAAAATGGAAGCAAAGACAGTTTTTATTTTCTTGAACTCCAAAATCATTTTGGATGGTGACTACAGCTTGCCTTTTGAAAGAAAAGCTATGAAAAACCCCAACAACATATAGAGACATCACTTTGTCGACCAAGGTCCAGTAGTCAAAGCTATGGTTTTTTCAGTAGCCATGTATAGACGTGAGAGTAGGACCATGAAGAAGGCTGAGCACTGAAGAATTGATGCTTTCAAATAGTGGTGCTGGAGAAGACTTTTGAGAGGTTCTTAGACAGCAAGGAGATCAAACCAGTCAATCTTAAAGGAAATCAACTTTGAATATACATTGGAATAACTGATGCTGAACCTGAAGCTCCAATGTTCCGGCCTCCTGATGTGGAGAGCCAACTCATTGGAAAAGACCCTAATGCTGATAAATTATGGGCAGGAGGAGAAGGGGTCCACAGAGAATAAGATGGTTAGATAGCATTACGGATTCGATGCACATAAATTTGAGCAAACGTTGGGAGATAGTGAAGGATGGAGAAGCTTTTTGCGCTTCAGTCCATGGGGTCACAAATAGCTGGACACAACTTAACGAGTGAACAGCAACAGCAAGCCATGAACAATAGCTTAATTATATGTGGCCCAATAATGCATTATCAAGCAAATAGTTTAGTTAATACAAAATTAAAAAATAATTACCCTTTATAAATTTATCTTTATTTGTGTGTCTCCAAATTTTCAAAAATGTATCATTGGCAGTTATTACATGCATGGACAAGCACACTAACATGCCTATGTACTCACATGAACGTATATGTGAACTTGTAGTTTGACTTATATGTGTTTATCAGTATGTATGCATATATGTTCTTTTTGGTAAAAAGGGCTTTCTTAAATGCTTCTTCAGAGAATTAAGTGATATCATATGTATAAAGGACTGAAGAATATATGTGAATTGACAAGATATTTGTAAGCAAAATGTTAAGGAGGAATTTTGAATGGTATGCAAGAGGACATTTTTGAGTTACATCAAATGTAGTCCTACTACTATATTTGAGATAAACTTATTCCAGAGATTCTTGAGGACAAAGGCCAGAGGAAATTATGAAGAAATGACTTGCTTCTGTGAACTCATAAAGAGAAGCATTGCAAACATTTTCTATTATAAGTTTGTATAAAAATGCATGATTTTTATTATTATACAAAGGCATAATATCCTCCGTAGTACAAGCTAATATCCTCCACAGTACACTTATAAAAATACACTTGAAACCCATATAGTTGGACATAAAATTTAAAGAGAAAAACTTTGCAAACTGGTTACTGGATCATTTCATCCAGAGCTAAGATGCTGAGGAGATGAAATAGTATGATACTATACCTAAACCTTAGAGTAACTGAAGTATTTGGGGGAATAATAGAAATAAAGTCCTTGATGTCTTTGCATATTGAAAGTAGTGTTTGTATTTTTACTTACTTTTTAACGTTAGAATAAATTCCATAGAAGTGGCAAATGAAACTGCAGTTTTGGGATTTATAATAAAATTGCATATTTGGTCATTCAAATGACCAAAATGCATTTCTCATATATATTAGATCTTCTTTCATAGTTTCTTATTCACAGCTCCCCAAAATCTTGGAGTTTTCTAAGTGTTAAGAACTTTCCACAGTTTATTGTGATTCATACAAAGGCTTTGGCATGCTCAGTAAAGCAGAAATAGCTGTTCTTCTGGAACCCTCTTGCTTTTTTGATTATCCAGTGGATGTTGGCAATTTGATCTCTGGTTCCTCTGCCTTTTCTAAAACCAGCTTGAACATCTGGAGGTTCATGGTTCACGTATTGCTGAAGCCTGCCTTGGAGAATTTTAAGCATTACTTTACTAGCGTGTGAGATGAGTGTAATTGTGCAGTAGATCGAGCATTCTTTGGCATTGCCTTTCTTTGGGATTGGAATGAAAACTGATCTTTTCCATTCCCGTGGCCACTGCTGAGTTTTCCAAATTTGCTGGCATATTGAGTGCAGCACTTTCACAGCATCATCTTTCAGGATTTGAAATAGCTCAACTGGAATTCCATCACTTCCACTAGCTTTGTTCGCAGTGATGTTTCCTAAGGCTCACTTGACTTCACATTCCAGGATCTCTGGCTCTAGGTGAGTGATCACACCATCGTGATTATCTGGGTCATGAAGATCTTTTTTGTACAGTTCTGTGTATTCTTGCCACCTCTTCTTGATATCTTCTGCTGCTGTTAGGTACCTAAGATTTCTGTCCTTTATTGAGCCCATCTTTGCATAAAATGTTACCTTGGTATCTCTAATTTTCTTGAAGAGATCTCTAGTCTTTCCCATTCTATTGTTTTCCTCTATTCCTTTGCATTGATCGTTGAGGAAGGATTTCTTATCTCTCTTTGCTATTCTTTGGAACTGTGAATTCAAATGGGTATATCTTTCCTTTTCTCCTTTGCTTTTCACTTCCCTTCTTTTCACAGCTATTTGTAAGGCCTCCTCAGACAACCATTTTGCTTTTTTTGCATTTCTTTTTCTTGGGCATGGTCTTGATTCCTGTCTCTTGTATAATGTCACGAACCTCTGTCCATAGTTCATCAGGCACTCTGTCTATTAGATCTAGTCCCTTAAATCTATTACTCACTTCCACTGTATAGTCATAAGGGATTTGATTTAGGTCATACATGATTGGTCTAGTGGTTTTCTCCACTTTCTTCAATTTCAATCTGAATTTGGCAGTAAGGAATTCAATATTTGAGCCACAGTCAGCTCCCTGTCTTGTTTTGACTGTATAGATATTCTCTATACAGTCTTGCTGACTGTATAGAGATTCTCCATCTTTGGCTGCAAAGAATATAATCAATCTGATTTCAGTGTCGACCATATGGTGATGTCCATGTGTAGAGTTTTCTCTTGTGTTGTTGGAAGATGGTGTTTGTTACGACTAGTGCATTCTCTTGGCAGAACTCTATTAGCCTTTGCCCTGCTTCATTCTGTATTCTAAGGCCAAATTTGCCTGTTACTCCAGGTCTTTCTTGACTTCCTACTTTTGCATTTCAGTCCCCTATAATGGAAAGGACATCTTTTTTGGGTGTTAGTTCTAGAAGGTCTTGCAGGTCTTCATAGAACCATTCAACTTCAGTACTACTGGTTGGGGCATAGACTTGGATTACCATGATATTGAATGGCTTGCCTTGGAAATGGTTCTGCCTCTTGAGAAATCTGTATGCAGGTCAGGAAGCAACAGTTAGAACTGGACATGGAACAAAAGTCTGGTTCCAAATAGGAAAAGGAGTACGTCAAGGCTGTGTACTGTCACCCTGCTTATTTAACTTATATGCAGAGCACATCATGAGAAACGCTGGGTTGGAAGAAACACAAGCTGGAATCAAGATTTCTTGGAGAAATATCAATAACCTCAGATATGCAGATGACACCACACTTATGGCAGAAAGTGAAGAACAACTAAAGAGCCTCTTGATGAAAGTGAAAGAGGAGAGTGAAAAAGTTGGCTTAAAGCTCAACGTTCAGAAAACTAAGATCATGGCATCTGGTCCCATCACTTCATGGGAAGTAGATGGGGAAACAGTGGAAACAGTGTCAGACTTTTTTTTTTTTGGGCTCCAAAATCACTGATGATGGTGATTGCAGCCAGTAAATTAAAAGACGCTTACTCCCTGGAAGAAAGGTTATGACCAACCTAGACAGCATATTTAAAAGCAGAGACATTACTTTGCCAACAAATGTCCAGCTAGTCAAGGCTATGGTTTTTCCAGTGGTCATGTATGGGTGTGAGAGTTAGATGGTGAAGAAAGCTGAGCTACGAAGAATTGATGCTTTTTAAATATGGTGTTGGAAAAGACTCTTGAGAGTCCCTTGGACTGCAAGGAGATTCAATCAGTCCATCCTAAAGGAGATCAGTCCTGGTTGTTCATTGAAAAGACTGATGTTGAAGCTGAAACTCCAATACTTTGTGTACCTGATGTGAAGAGTTGACTCATTGGAAAATACCCTAAGGCTGGGAAGGATTGGGGGCATGAGGAGAAGGGGACGACAGAGGATGAGGTGGTTGGATGACATCACCGACTCAATGGACATGGGTTTGGGTAAACTCTGGGAGTTGGTGATGGACAGGGGGGCCTAGTATGCTGCGATTCATGGGGTCACAAAAAGTCAGACACGACTGAGCGACTAAACTAAACTGAACTGAATAAGACGTCCAGCTTGGGGGGTGAAGGTTAATCCTCCCTACACATGTTGGAAATGTGGTTCCTAGAAGACATTAAGAGAAACATCGTTAAGAGAATGCTAAAGTTTGCAGAGCACACAAAATATAGCAGTCATAAAACAAAGCATGGAGGGTCTGCCATGAAATATTTGAGAAGTTTTCTGCCAAGAAACAAAAATATCTGGGCAACATACTGTCATTTATAAGCGATTGCATCTGATAATTCACTAGGAGTCAAAATGATGACTCTAGGATAAGAAGTCTATCTATCCTTTGTCTCTCCAATGGCCATGGATTTTATGAAGAGGCTCAGATAGAATAATAATGGGACTCCATGTTTTAGCCTTAATATATAACCTGCAGATGTAAAGTTCATTACATGTTTTTATGATTGCCACTTTTAAAGCGCTCAGAAAATGGTGAGAGGGAGAGCAGGGAAGTGTAAAGCCAAAGTTTTACTATATTAGATATTGTTTTAAGAGTGTTAGAGCTATTCTGGTATGGTATCATGGCACCAATAATTAAAATGAAAATTACAGGTGAAGATATTCTTTGTGTTAAGTCTACCATTTATTTCTAGAATACACCCCGTATATAATAATTATTTTATTTACCTGATAAATGTTCATTGATTATCAACTCTATGTCCACCATTTTTGTAGAAATTATATATATATATATATATATATATCTGGGAGTAAGACAACAACAAATGTGATTTATCCTCATGAATCTTTCATTCTAAAAGGGGAGACCAACAATAAACAAGGCAGACTCCCAAAATGCACTGAATGGTAAATGTGGATAAACCCAGGAAAGATGGAGGAGAAGAAATATCAGAGTATTTTTAAAAAGCTGACTAAAAATTGGTGTCATTTAGATTAAAAGCTAGTGGAAGTGAGAGAACAAGCCATGGGATTGATGTTCAGGAGAAAAACATTTCAAGGAGAAGAACTAGCAAATACAAAATTCTTTCCAGCTTACTCTAAAAAGCTCCATGAGAGGTTGGGATAGTGTGATTTTTTTTTCCACTTCACTCTATTACCAAGTACCTCCCAAGGTGGCACTAGTGGTAAAGAACCCATCTCCCAATGTCCCTTTAGGAGGAAATGGCAACTCACTCCAGTATTCATGCCTGGAAAATCCCATGGACAGAGGAGCCTGGCAGGCTACAGTCCATAGGGTCGCAAGGAGTCAGAAATAACTGACGTGATTTAGCAGCATTCCTATCACCAATGTGCACCATTATATCTGGAACATATTAGGTATTTAATATACATTCATTTAAATAAAGGTGGGTTGACATGGGGTAAATCTTCTCATTTTGCTAGCGTCTAATCTCACCTCTAGTCAAATGTTACACACTTACAAAGCCTTCACCAACCTCCCTGATTGTGTTATGTCTTTTGTCTCCTTCAAGAATATGTATCACAATTAGAAGTAATTTGATCTAGTATATGTTTATCAAACTTTAACAGAGTTCTGGTTTTATACATTAGAATATCTCCAGTGACTAATGTTTGACATATAGGTTCAGTTCAGTTCAGTTGATCACTCGTGTCTGACTCTTTGCAACACAATGGACTGCAGCACGCCAGGCTTCCCTGTCCACCACCAACTCCCAGAACTTGCTCAGATTGATGTCCATCGAGTTGGTGATGCCATCCAACCATATCTTCTACTGTCATCCCCTTCTCCTCCTGCCTGCAATCTTTCCCAGCATCAGGGTCAATTCTTTGCATTAGGTGGCCAAAGTATTGGAAACCATATAGAAACCATATCAGAAACCAAAAGAGAAACCATCTGATTGGAATTCTTTCAATGAATATTCAGGATGGATTTCCTTTAGGATTGACTGGTTTGATCTCTTTACACTCCAAGGGACTCTCAAGAATCTTCTCCAACACCACAGTTCAAAAGCATCAATTCTTTGGTGCTCAGCTTTCTTTATGGTCCAACTCTGCCATCCATACATGACTACTGGAAAAACTGTAGCTTTGATTCTACGGACCTCTGTCAGCAAAGTAATGACATATAGGAGGTTCCCAGTAAGTATTTACTGAATGAGTGCATAATAATAATGCTCTCATATTTTCCTAAATATTTACATCTCCTATTCTGAGTTATTAGTAAATAAACTTTCATCCAAATTTACACAGAAAATATTTGCAACTCTTCATGTGCATAGTACTTACACTGACACCTATCTTAATTTTTTTATCTTGCAAAAGTAAGCTTTCAGCCACAAAATTTTCTTCTTCTCCCCCCCTCCCACCCCACAGAGTTGTTTTCTTAATGTAATGCTTACAGTGATGATAGCAATGTTGATAAATATACACTATTTGGCACTTAAGTGTACCAGACTCTTCTCATTTTTCTTAGGAGACTTACATGATCTCACATGTAATTATACACACTCCCTCAACTCACTTTTTAAATGTTCTCATTTACCTCTTATTGAAAATAAAATAAAATCCTCATTTAAATTCATACACATTTCAGATATTGCGTTGGATTTCCCAATTCAAGGATTGAACTGATATCTCTTGCATTTCCTGTACTGGCAGGTGGTTTCTTCTCCACTAGGGTCACCTGGGAAGCCCTTATTTATTTTTGTGTGTACTAAGTCTCTTCATAATCAGATGGTCAATACCAAAATCAGATTGATTATATTGTTTGCAGCCAAAGATGGAGAAGCTCTATACAGTCAGCAAAACAAGGCCGAGAGCTGACTGTGGCTTAGATCATGAAATCCTTGCCAAATTCAGTCTTAAATTGAAGAAAGTAGGGAAAACTACTAGACCATTCAGGTATGACCTAAATCAAATACCTTACGATTATACAGTGAAAGTGAGAAATAGATAGAAGGGATTAGATCTGATAGACAGAGTTCCTGAAAAACGATGGTGTGACCACTCACCTATAGCCAGATATCCTGGAATGCAGAGTCAAGTGGGCCTTAGGAAGCATCACTACGGACAAAACTATTGGAGGTGATGGAATTCCAGTTGAGCTATTTCAAATCCTAAAAGATGATGCTGTGAGAGTGCTGCACTCAATATGCCAGCAAATTTGGAAAACTCAGCAGTAACCACAAAAATGAAAAAGGTCAGTTTTGATTGCAATCCCAAAGAAAGGCCATGCCAAAGAATGCTCAGACTACCACATAATTGCACTCATCTCACACGCTAGCAAATAAATGATCAAAATTCTCCAAGTCAGGCTTCAATAGTACGTGAACCGTGAACTTCCAAATGTTCAGGCTTTATTTAGAAAAGCCAGAGGAACCAGAGACCAAATGACCAACTTCCACTTGATCATCAAAAAAGCAAGAGAGTTCCAGTAAAATATCTACTTCAGCTTTATTGACTATGTCAAAACCTTTGACTGTGGGTCCCAGCAAACCGTGTAAAATTCTGAAAGGGCTGAGAATACCAGACCACCTTACCTGCCCCTTTGGAAATCTGTATGCAGGTCAGGAAGCAACAGTTAGAACTGGACATGGAACAACAGGCTTGTTCCAAATTGAGAAGAGAGTACATAAAGGCTGTATATTGTCACCCTGCTTCTTTAACTTATATGCAGAGAGCATCATGAGAAATGTTGGGCTGGATGAAGCACAAACTGAAATCAAGATTGCTGGGAGAAATATCAATAACCTCAGATATGCAGATGACATGACCCTTATGGCAGAAAGTGAAGAAGAACTAAAGAGTCTCTTGATGAAAGTGAAAGAGAAGAGTGAAAAAGGTGGCTTAAAATTCAACATTCAGAAAACTAAGATCATGGCATCTGGGCCCATCACTTCATGTCAAACAGATAGGGAAATAATGGAAACAGTTACAGACTTTATTTTGGAGGGCTCCAAAATCACTGCAGGTGGTGACTGCAGCTGTGAAATTAACAGATGCTTGCTCCTTGGAAGGAAAGTTATGACCAACCTAGACAGCATATTAAAAAGCAAAGACATTACTTTGCGAACAAAGGTCCATCAAAGCTATGGTTTTTCCAGTAGTCATGTATGCATGTGAGAGTTGGACTATAAAGAAAGCTGAAGGCTGAAGAATTGATGCTTTTGAACTGTGGTGTTGGAGAAGACTCTTGAGAGTCCCTTGGACTGCCAAGAGATCCAACCAGTCCATCCTAAAGGAAATCAACCCTAAATATTCATTGGAAGGACTGATGCTGAAGCTGAAACTCCACTACTTTGGCCACCTGTTGGAAAGAACTGACTCATTGGAAAAGACCCTGATGCTGGGAAGGATCGAAGGCAAGAGGAGAAGGGGATGACAGAGGATGAGATGTTTGGATGGCATCACCGACTCATGAGTTTGAGTAAACTCTGGGAGTTGGTGATGGACAGGGAGGCCTGGTGTGCTGCAGTCCATGGGGTCACAAAGAGTTGGACACGACTGAGCAACTGAACTGAACTGAACTAAGTCTCTTCAGTCATGCCTGACTCTTAGGGAACCTCTGAACTGTAGTCCCCTAGGCTCCTCTGTCAATGGGGTTTTCCAGGCAAGCATACTCTAGTGGATTGCCATGCCCTCCTCCAGGGGATCGTCCTGACCCAGGGATCAAACTCACATCTCTCATGTCTCCGTCTTTTTCAAGTGTGTTCTTTACCACTAGTGCAACCTGGGAAGCCCCAATAATATTGTTTCTCGGCACTAATTCATCATCCGCAATAGACATGGCAGTATTTTAAGTACCCTTCTTGTATTGCCTCATTTAATCTTTGAAGTCAGTGGCAGGAATAATGATAGGGCCAGAGTTCTGGTTCAAGATGGAAGAGTAGAGATACCCAGAACTCAACTCTTCCCAAAAACATATTCAGTCTATACGTACGTATAGAGTAATTCCTCTTGAAGAACAATTGAGGGCTGATTAAACAGTTTCAACACAACAAACTATAGAAGCACCACATGCAGAATTGTAGGAGAGAAAAAAGACATAATATCACTGGAAACCCCACCTCTAGTGACCTACATTAAGGAGGGCTACCACTGAGGGGCTCTTGTGCAGACTTGTTTACACTGGGGCATAGAAAAAAAAAGTCATTTAAAAGGTACCTAGATTACATGCGAAGAAAATCTATATTCTAACCCTAGAACATATACTAAATGGGTGGGAAGCTGTTGTAACTCTCTCTGAGGTCAGAGGCACCATATAGTGTCAGTTTTTGCCTTCTCTGCCCACCTTGATAGTACAGGTGGGATCATAATCCAGGTGTTCTGATCAGCCTGCCACAATCAGTCCAGCAAACCACAGGCCCCTGGCCTATAACAGCTCCAGCCACTACCCCAAGGAAGACCATCCAGCCTCACTTGATGCTGCTGCAGCTGTCCCATCCAGGAACCCTGGTGTGATATGCACCAGGACCCCTGGCTTTGGCCCATGACCACTGTAATTTTAGCCATCCCACTAGGACAGCCCTGACACAGCACACTAGAGGACTCACCCAGACCATGTCCACTCCAGCTCCAGATGTCCAGGGTACCTTGACACAGTTGCACCCCAGGACACCCCTGACCCACATCCACTCCAGCTCCAGCTGGCCTGCCAGGGCTTTGATACACACAGTCGAGATAGGGGATGCCTTTACAGGGCCACATCTTCAAGACTGAGAGAAAACAGCTGTTTCATCTGTGCATTAAAATAAACACAGAAAAACAAACAAAATGAAGAGATGGAGGACACACATTCCAAATAAAATAATAAATTATAACCTTAAGGAAAGCTCTAGTCTTTAACCAGATTAAGAGGTCAAAATCAATCACAAAAATGTTTACCAAGCTTAGAAGAATGGAAGAACACAATGAGAAGTTCAACAAAGAGCTAGGAAAATATCAGAACCAATCATCACTGATGACTACAACTACTGAAGTGAAAAATAAATGAAAGGGAATCAGCAGAAGATTAGATGACACAGAAAAATGAATCAGTGATTCAGAAATAGAATACTGGAAATAACCAAGTTAGAATGGAAAAAAAATAAATAAATAAGGGTCACTTAAGGGATCTCTGAGATAATATCAATCATACTAATATTTTCATATATGAGGCCCAGAAGGAAAAGAGCAAGCAAGTAGCAGAAAGATTATTTGAAGACACAATGACTGAAAAATTTTTAACCTGGAGAAGAAAACAGATATCCAGAACTGGGAAACACAGAGAGTCCCAAACAAGTTGAACCCAAAGATATCCATACCAAGATATATCACAATTAAAACAGCAAAAGTTAAGGAAAATAGATTTTTTCACTATTACTATTGAAGTATAATTGCTTTACAACATTGTGTTAGTTTCTGCTTTAACATGAAATGAATCAGATATATGTGTACATATATATCCCCTCCCTTTGGGAGGGAAGTCCATAAGGGAGGAAAAAGAGAATTTTAAGGCAGCAAGAGAAAAATCACTAGTCACATATAAGACAACTTCCATAAGATTATCAGATAATTTTTCATCAGAAACTTTGCAGTTCTAGAAGGGAGTGGAATGATACATTCAGATTGCTGAAGTAAAGAAAGAAAAAAAATTCACAGATTAGAATACTTTACCTGACAATGTTATCATTCAAGATTAGAAGGAGAAATAGTTTCCCAGACAAGGAAAAATTAAAGGAATACATTAACATTAAACTAGCCTTAGAATAAATGTTAAAAGGAAGAAAAGACCATCCCTAAAAATCTAGGAAAAAAAAATCTCACTAGTAAAAGCCAATATATAGTAACAGCAGTGGATCAACTACTTAAGTTAGTATGAAGGTTAAAGGACAATAAAAAAAGACTATAATTACAATAGGTAGTTAAGGAATACATAAAATAAAAAGGTTCAAAATATGTCAAAAACACAAAACATTGTTTGTGGGGAGTAAAAATTACAGTGCTTTTAGAATGTGTTCAAACTTAAGTAAGTACTAGCTTAAAATATATGCACACTCATATATGCCACATGGTAACCACAAACCAAAGCCCTATAATAAATATTCAAAAATAGAAAGAAAGAAACCAAATAGTAATAAAGAAAAAAAAAGAGAAAGTCTGTGGTTGCTTTAAGTATGAGAAGTACATTTTATATGGGTATAGTGATTGTAATCTTAATTCCTCTTGATTTCAACAATTATTACATTGCAATTTGCAGATATTACTCTGGCATTTGAAAATCTTAAAAATCTAACATAGTATGCAGCTCTAATAAACCTGAAACACAGACAATAAATTGTGACTCTGATTAAATCTCTCCAGGATTATGGCTCTACTTTAGCATTTAATGCACTTTTTTCAGAGCTCTGCAATGCTTAGTATCTCATGTATACTCTTTGTATATTCAATTTCTGTGTTAAGATAAAATAGAGAGACTAAAATTCACATGTAATATATTTTAGGAACTATTCATAACCAGGAGCCCACATCTTTTTACATTAAAAAACATTTAATACATATTTTAAATAGAATCTATCATTCTTCAGCACAATTAAAACTCAATGAAAAAATTATGCTTGATTTTGCTAGCTATAGATGGATGTATATATGATAACCAAATAATAATTTATTTATACATTTTCTTACCCATCTCCTGGTTTGTTATCTTTTTCTCTCATTGGCAAAATGAAGGTTACAATGTGTGTTCAATATCTTCGGCCAACTGTCTCACTTGAACACACTGTCAAACAAATACAGTAAAACTATGATAGTGGGAGGTCTACATCTGTTATTTGATCCTGAATAATTTCCTTTCCCTTTTACTTTAAGAAGGGGTTCCCAGGTGACACTAGTGGTAAAGAACCTGCCTGCCGATGCCAGTCAGTGTAAGTGATGTGGTTTCTATCCCTTGGCCGGGAAGATCCCTTGGAGTAGGAACTGGCAACCAGCTCAAACATTTTTGCTTGCAAATTTCCATGGACAGAGGAACCTGGCAGGATTGTAAAGAGTAGGATGTAACTGAGCATGCATGGGTTATCTTAAGAAACAGCTACCTAACTTTCGGTTGTGGACACACCAACCTCTACTCTGAATTTTCCTAATTGAGTATGAATGAGTATAACCCTCTATCCATGAGGGTTGGCGCAGAACCAGGGCCTGGCCAGTTAAAGAACTGGCATTTCTGATCTGTTTTTGATTCAAAGATGAACACATGATCTAAGATGAGCCAATGAAAATCTTCTATCAATCAACTTATGCTAGAAATAATTGAAGTAGAAATTTTGTTTCCAGTTAAAAAAAAAAAAAAGATACTCTTTTGCTGTTGGTGGCCATGCTTCCAAAAATCTACCTGAGGATGGATGGAGCACAGATGAAAACAAAACAAAGAGACAGAGAATGATGATGATATGTGTAGCTATTCTTCTCTAGTCCAGCTACACTGTCTTTATTTCTATTCTTCTAATGTGAAAGACATGGTCCCTCTTTAGGGTCCTTGCACTTTCCAGATCTCTTTCTATGATGCTGTTCCATCAGATATCTGCATGTCTAGTCTCTCACTTCTTCAAGGTCTTTACATATATATAAAGAAACAAAAGGCTGTAATTGAAGCTTTCAAACAGCACGCATCACCACTTTCCCTGCTTTATGTTTCTTCTTAACACTTATCCTCATATAATAAATCATAGGTTCAACAATTATCTTAAGGGTTGGTTCTCTAATAGAATGAAAGGTGCTTGAAATCAAAATATACCTAATATTTTAATTAGAGAAAAAATTAGAGAAATAAAATAAAATTAGTTAAATAAAATGCTTAAGATATGTTTAAAAGGATATAGATTGTACAATTTGGAAAAAAGCAAATGAGTTATGCCTTACTGAGAAAGGTTTTGCAATTTGGGGTCATATATATAGAAAATCCAGTTTAGAATGTAACAAGGAAATAAAATGTGCTAAGAGGTAATGATTGAGAGTAAACATGAGAATGTGGTATGTGCTACTTAATAGAAGCTTTTATATCCTATTGTAGAGAACTTAGTGGTTAAATGTAGTATAAGAATAGGACCAATTTATATTGATATTATGTGTACATACACATAAACAGAAGAAATTATCAGCCATTCAAATGACAACATGAGTGCACCATTCCTGTGTCACATTTAGAGTGATGGGCTGCCATCTGTATATATACATATATACACACACAATTATAGTATGACTGTATAATTATCTACTGAACATTTCAGTTGAGTTCAGTTCAGTTCAGTCCAGTCACTCAGTCGTGTCTGACTCTTTGCGACCCCATGAATTGCAGCATGCCAGGACTCCCTGTCCATCACCAACTCCTGGAGTCCACCCAAACCCATGTCCATCGAGTCAGTGATGCCATCCAACCATCTCATCCTCTGTCGTCCTCTTCTCCTCCCGCCCCCAATCCTACCCAGCATCAGGGTCTTTTCCAATGAGTCAACTCTTCACATCAGGTGGCCAAAGTATTGGAGTTTCAGCTTCAACATCAGACCTTCCAATGAACACCCAGAATTGATCTCTTTTAGGATGGATTGATTGGATCTCCTTGCAGTCCAAGGGACTCTCAGGAGTCTTCTCCAACACCACAGTTCAAAAGCATCAATTCTTCGGCGCTCAGCTTTCTTCACCATCCAACTCTCACATCCATACATGACCACTGGAAAAACCATAGCCTTGACTAGATGGACTTTTGTTGGCAAAGTAATGTCTCTGCTTTTAAATATGCTATCTAGGTTGGCCATAACCTTCCTTCCAAGGAGTAAGCGTCTTTTAATTTCATGGCTGCAGTCACCATCAGCAGTGATTCTGGAGCCCAAAAAAATAAAGTCTGACACTGTTTCCACTGTTTCCCCATCTATTTCCCATGAAGTGATGGGACCAGATGCCATGATCTTAGTTTTCTGAACGTTGAGCTTTAAGCCAACTTTTTTACTCTCGTCTTTCACCTTCATCAAGAGGCTCTTTAGTTCTTCTTCACTTTCTGCCATGTAGCAGGACTTATATTCCTATACTAAGATAATGATATTCAGACCCTCAGGAAATTGCTGGTGGAAAGTTTGTGCAGCAAAATCTTGATTATAGTCTCAATGAAATTAAACAAAAGTTATTGAAGAGTGGGGGATAGCTGAATTTCAAATTTACACTATGAATGTATTTAACATTTTTGAATGAGTCAATAAATCTTTGAATGTGTCAGTGCATGAATATATACATTTGTATACACTCATGGTTTAATCTTATATTTGTGAAAACAAATTATAAAATCAAGCAGATTCTTTACCATCTGAGCCACCAGGAAAGCCCACATTAATAGCATTATTGAGAGTAATGCATTTTGAGGTATTGGTATATTTTCAGAGATATCAAGATTCTTTTCACCTTTTTTTTTTCCAATTTTTGAAAATAAATTATTTGAAAAGAGAAAAACTGTATCACTTTAACTGATTACTGAAATATACATTAGGCTTCCATGGAGCTGCTGTATTCAGCTGCACAATATTGAAAATCAATTATTTACTGTTTGCCTTTAAACTTGTTTCTTTAAAATAGAAATCAATAATATTCTAACATAGAATATTTTATTTTAAATAAATCATAATATTTCTATGATAAGAGACCAGGAATTAAATAACCTGTCTTTGTATACCAAAGTATTGAGCACCTTGAGAAATAGAGTGGTTTTTTGTTTTTTTTTAGTTGGAAGATAATTCCTTTACAATGTTGTATTGGTTTCTGCCATAGGACAACGTGAATCAGTCATGATTTCATAAGTATACATCCCCTCCATTTTGAGCCTCCCTGCCCTCTCCCATTGCATCCCTATAGATCAGCAGAGAGCACAGGACTGGGCTCCTGTGCTATATAGCAGCTTCTCCCTAGTTATCTACTTTAAACATGATAGTGTATATATGTCAATGCTACTTTCTCAATTCATCCTACCTTCTCCTTCCCCAATGAGTCCACAAGTCTTATCTCTACATTGGCACCTCTATTTCTTCATTGAAAATAGGTTCATCAGTACTATTTTTCTAGATTGCATATATGTACATCAATGTATGATCTTTGTTTTTTCTCTGACTTATTTCACTCTGTATAACAGGTTCTAGGTTCATCAATCTCACTACAGCTGACTTAAATTTGCCCCTTTTTTACGACAGAATCATATTCCACTGTATATATGTACCACTTTTCTTTAGCCATTCATCTGCCAAAGGATATCTAGATCACTTCCATGCCCCGGCTATTGTAAATAGTGCTACAGTGAACATTGGGGCACATATGTCTTTTAGAATTGCTGTTTTCTCAGGGTATATACCCAGTAGTGGGATTGCTGGGTGACATAGTAGTTTTATTCCTACTTTTTTCTCCTTTTTTTATTTTCAAGAAATCTCCATACTGCTCTCCATAGTGGCTGTATCAATTTACATTCTCACCAACAGCACAAGAGGGTTCCCTTTTCTCCACATGCTCTCTAGCATTTATTGTTTGTAGCTTTTTTTGGTGATGGCCATTCTGACTGGTGTGAGGAGATACTTCATTACAGTTTTAATTTGCATTTCTCTAATAATAAGCTATGTTGAGCATTTTTAATATGTTTATTAGCCGTCTATATGTTTCTTTGGAAAAATGTCTGTTTAGGTCTTCAGCCCATTTTCTGATTGGGTTGTGTGTTTTCTGATATTGAGCCATATAAGCTGCTTATATATTTTGGAGATTAATTCTTCATCAGTTACTTCAATTTCAATTATTTTATCCCGTTATGAGGGTTATGTTTTTATCTTATTTATGGTTTCCTTTCCTAGGCAAAAGCTTTAAGTTTAATTAGGTCTCATTTATTTTTGCTTTTTATTTCCATTATTCTAGGAGATGGGTCAAAGAGGATATTGCTGTGACTTATGTCAAATAGTGTCAAACTGGCTATGTCTTTCCGTAAGAGGTAGAGAGTTTCTGGACTTACATTTACGTGCTTAATCAATGTTTAGTTTATTTTTGTGTATGGTGTTAGGAAGTGCTCTAGTTTCATTCTTTTACATGCAGTTGTCAAGATTTCCTGGTGCTATTTGAAGAGGTCGTCTTTTTTGCATTGTATTTTATTGCCTCCTTTGTCAAATATAAGGTGGCCATATGTGTGTGAGGTATCTCTGGGTTTTCTGCATTGTTCCATTGTTATATATTTTTTTTGTTTTTGTGCCACTACCATACTGTCTTGATGACAATAACTTTGTTGTCTAGTCTGAAGTCAGGTAGGTCGAGTGTTCCTATTCCATTTTTCTTTCTAAAGATTGCATTGGTTATTCAAGATAATTTCTGTTTCTATACAAATTGCAAAATTTTTTATTCTAATTCTGTGAGAAATGCCATTGCTATTTTAATGGGAATTGAATTAAATCGGTAGTTTGCTTTGTGTAGTAATTTTCACAATATTCATTCTTCCAATCCAAGAACATGTTATATTTCTCCACCTGTTTGTGTCATTTTTTATTTCTTTCATCAATGTTTTATAGTTTTTTGCATAGCAGTCTTTTGCATCTTTAGTTAGGTTTATTCCTAAGTGTTTTAAAATCAATCTATTTATTTTTATTTGGAGGATAATTGCTTTAAAATATTGTGTTAGCTTCTGCCATACATCAACAGGAGTCAGCCATAGGTATACATATGTCCTCTCCCCCTTAAATCTCCCACCCCCTAGCTCTATCACACCCTTCTGGGTTGTCACAGAACACCATGTTTCACCTCCCTGGACCATATAGCAAATTCCCACTGGCTATCTATTTTACATATGGTAATCAATATGTTTCAATGCTACTCTCTCAATTTTCCCACCCTCTGCTTCCCCTACAGTGTCAGTAAGTCTGTTTTCTATGTCTGCCTCTTCATTTCTGCCCTGCAAATAGATTTATCAGTACCATCTTTCTAGATGTCATTTAAGTATTTATTAATATATGATGTTTGTTTTTCTCTTCCTGACTTAACTTCATTCAGAACTAGAACAAAGTTTCACAATTTGGATGGAAACATAAAAGAATCTGAATAGTCAAAACAACCTTGAGAAAGAAGAATGGAGCTGGAGGAATCAATCTGCCTGACTTCAGACTATACTACAAAGCTACAGTCATCAAACTAATATGGTAATTGTGCTCGTAGGTTTTTCTCTTTCAGTACTTTGAATATATCCTGCCATTCCCTTCTGGCCTTTTGAGTTTCTGCTGAAAGACCCATTGTTAATTGTATGGGTTTTCCCTTGTATATTTCTTGTTGCTTTTCCCTTGCTGCTTTATATTCTTTCTTTGTGCTTAATCTTTGTAAGCATGAATAATATGTGTCTCAATGTGTTTCACCTTGGGTTTAACCTGTAGGGGACTCTCTGAATTTCTTGGACTTGACTGACTATTTCCTTTCCCATGTTGAAGAAGTTTCAACTATAACTTCTTCAAAAATTTTCTAAGTGCTTTTCTTTTTTTCTTCTTCCTCTGGGATCCCTATAACTCGAATGTTGGTGCATTTAATATTGTTGCAAAGGTCTCTGAGGTGGTCCTCAATTCTTTTCATTCCTTTCCCTTTATTCTTCACTTCAGCAGTTATTTCCACTATTCTATCCTCTAGCTCACTTATCTGTTCCTCTGCCTCAATTATTCTGCTATTGGTCCCTTCTAGAGCATTTTTAATTTCAGTAATCGTGTTATTCATCTCTGTTTGCTTATTCTTTATTTCTTCTATGTCCTTGGTGATTGTATTAACTGTATTAAATGCTTCTTGTATTTTCTCCATTTTATTTTCAAGTCTTCAGAGCATCTTTACTTATTATGAATTACCTTTCAGGGAGATTACTTATTTCCTCTTCGCTTATTTGGTCTTGTGATTTTCTACCTTGCTTTTTCATTTTTCATTTATTTTTTCCCTTAACTCGCTCCACCTGAGATCTCCTTTTAAGGTTGTATTACTTCTTTCTTTTGGTTTTGCCCTTGGAAGGAAATGTTGGCTGGGTGGTTTGTGTTGATTTCTTGTTGGGGGTGTTGTGCCTGTGTTATGGGAGTGGGAGGAGATCGAGTAGGTAATTACAGAAATACTGAGACATATCCACACACTTCCACACATACAGTTATAACCAAAGTGTTCTACAGGAAAGAGTACAGGAGTCTGACTTGGTGAACAAGGGAAACCAGAGGTGCCAGTTGAAAGCAGAGTTAGCTAATGCTCGATCTGGAAATCTGAGTATGAGCAGAGGGCCAACTGGGAATATAGTATAGAGAGCTCAACAATGTAACTTACCTGGTGAAAGAAGAAAGAGTGAAGGGAAAAAAAGGAGAATATAAAAAGAGGGAAAAGGGAAAGAGGAGAAGGGAGAGAAAAGACAAAAGGAGAGGGTGGAGAAGAGGATTAAAGAAAAAGAAAAGAAAAAAATAGAGGAGCAAAGATGAATAGATGTATGTAGAAAAGATTTATATATATTCAGGAATAGCTACAGCTGGTAAAGAACTATAGGAAAAGCAGTTGAATACATCAAAAACAAAATCCAAAAAGCTCATCAAGGGGAAAAAAAAAAGTGAGAAAGAGAAAAAAAAAACTTAAAATGAATGTTTTTCTTTCTTTCTTTGACAAGAAACACAAAGAGGAAAACTCCATAGCACTGCTAAAGGCCAGTGTGAAGGTGGAGATATGTTGGGGGAATAAACAGTGTGATATATAAGAGAAAAAAGAAAAAAATTAAAAAAAAAAAAACGGTTTTCAAGATTGTAGCTCTTGGTTGTGGAATCTGCCCCTGTGGATGGAGTTGGATTAGAGTCCTGTGATGTTTTCCTGGTTGGGGGAGCTTGTGCCTGTGTTCTGGTTGCTGGAGCTGGATCTCCTTTCTCTGAAGGGCAGTGCAGTGTCCCGTAGTAGGTTTTGGAGTGTCTACGGGTTCAGTATGCCTTTGGGCAGTCCTTTTAGCTTTTGCGGTATTGGGCGCGCCTATATCCGCAGCTGCTTCAGAGTGGCCCACTCAGCATATCTGCAGTGCTGCCAGCCCCCTACTTGTCCCTGGGATCACTGCTGGTGCTTCTGTTCCCCTGTCCCACCTTGTGCTGCTGGCAGAAACTTGCTAGGTAGGTACTTGGGTGGATCCTTCTGAGTCGCGGTCACTTGTGTGGGCTTCCCTCAGCCCCTGAGCTCACCCTCTGTGTCGCGGGGCTTGTGTGCACTTGTTTCATCTCACTGCCTGCACTCTGTCACTGGGGTTATTTGTTCTTCTTTGGGTTGTGCCAGGAGGGCTGTGTGCACTGCCCAAGTTTGTCTGCCTCCCCTCTATTGGCATCCTAGCCTGGCCCTTTGCGCCAGCAGTTTGTCACACGCGGCTACCCGGACCTGCCCTCTGTATTGCAAGCCTTGTGCGTGCTGGCTGGGTTTGTTTGCCACTCCACTCTCGGTTCCCTGAGCCCACCGTCTATTTGGGGACACGGTCCATGAGCTGTTAAGGGGCTGAGAAGTGCAGCTTTCTTTGTTTGAAGTCACTTAGTCCTGCCGACTCTTTGCGACCCCCATGGACTGTACCCTACCCGGCTCCTCTGTCCATGGTATTTTCCAGGCAAGAATATTGGAGTGAGTAGCCATTTCCTCCTCCAGGGGAATCTTCCTGACCCAGGGATTGAATCTGGGTCTCCCGCATTGCAGGCAGACGCTTTACCCACTGTGCCCCAATTCCCTGCTTTGCCTGATTTTCAGAGACTTCAGCAGCTCCCCTTCGGACCTGCCTGTGAGGGAATTTCCCTGTGAAGGGGAATTCCTATTTTAGCGCTCACTTTCTCCCTTGGGGCACAATTCCTGCCCAGAATTTCTCCATCTTTTCCCTTTTTATGTCTCCTTCCTCTCTCCTACCTCATTTCAGGGAGCTTAGCCTGTCCCCCTGGAGGCCTGGGGTCTTCTGCGGTTTCCTAGAGCTTGCTTTGTAGGAGTTTTTCCATAACTTGATGAGTTTTTGATATATTCGGAGGGAGGCTGGCGATCTCCCCATCTTACTCTTCCGCCATCTTCTTGCATTCCCCCCAACCCCAGTTCTTCATCATTAAAAATAATGTTTGCTGTGTTTTTGTCCCATACAGTCTTGATTATGTTGATAAACATTTTTCTAAGCCAATTTTTTAGAGAATTTTTACCTTAAATTGGTGTTGAATTTTGTCAGAAACTTTCTCTGTCTCTATTGAGATGACCATATGATTTTTCTCTTTCAAATTACCTTGGTGTATCACACTGATCTGAGTATATTCAAGAATCCTTGCATCCCTATGATAAATCCCACTTGATCCTTTTAACGTGTTTTGGATTCTGTTTGCTAGAATTTTGTTGAGAATTTTTCTACCTATGCTCATCAATGATATTTGCCTGTAATTTTCTTTTTTGACATTTTTGTCTGTTTTTGACATCAAAATGATGGTGGCTTCATAGAGTAAATTTGTGAGATTCCCCCTCTGTGCAAGTTTTGAAAGAGTTTGAGGGGGATACATGTTAATTAATCTCTAAATGTTTGGTAGAATTTACTGGTGAAGCCATCTGGTTCTAAACTTTTGTTTTCTGGAATTTTTTTTTTATCATAGTTTAAATTTCAACACTTCTCATAATTTTTGTTTCTTCTTGGTTCAGTCTTGTAAAGTTGTACTTTTCTAAAAATTTGTCCATTTCTTCCAGATTGTTCATTTTATTGGCATAAACTTGCTCTCAGAAATAAAACGGCAGCTCAAACAAATAGAATGGTGGCACTGATCAAGAAGATAAAAAAATGTTTAACAAAAACCTAGGAAGGAATAAAGAATAGATAAACAGCAATGAATGACACAATAACAGAAATAAAAGAAAAAATAAGCTAGAGTGAACCAAGAGCAGAATAACTAAGGCAGAAGAATGGATAGGTGAGCTGGAAGATGAAATGGTGGACATATCTTAAGCAGAGTATCATAAAGAAAAAAGAATGTAAAGACATAAGGCAGTCTCAGAAACCCCTGAGACAACATTAAACACAACAATATTCGAATTATAGGTGTCTTAGAAGAATAAGAGAAAAAGTCAGGGTATGACAAAATATTAGAGGAGACAATAGTCAAAAATTTCCCTAACATGGGATAGGAAAGAGCCATTTAAGTCCAGCAAGCCCAGAGAGTCACATACAGGATAAGTCCAAAGAGAAACTTTCCAAGACACATCACTCAAACTAACAAAAATTAAACCAAAGAAAAAATATTCTTAAATGTAGAAAGAGAAAAGCAATAAATCACATTCAAGGGAATCTCCATAAGGTTAAAAGTTGATCTTTCAGCAGAAATTCTGCAGGCCAGAAGGGAGTTTGTTCATTTCAATTTATTTTGTTTTTAATAATGACATTTATTGACCAACTATTCCAATAGGATATTTCAACAATGTTTTTGCTTTATATATTTCCAATGAATTTGCTTACCTTTGAGAATGGATTCTGAACCAGTTGGATAAACATAAATCAATCATAGATTTACACACAGGAATAGATAAGCATAGTGCAGTGTTATGCTTCTCGAATTAAATGTGCACCTTAATCACCTGGGAATCTCATTAAATGCAGATTCTAATTTACGAGGTGTGGGTTAGGGCCTGGATTCCGTATCCTTAACAAAGAATATCATACTGTTGTTCCACAGCCTCACTATGAGCAATAACATTTACTTCAATTCAGTTTAGTCGCTCAGTAGTGTCCGACTCTTTGCAACCCCATGGGCTGCAGCACGTCAGACTTCCCTCTCCATTATGAACTCATAGAGCTTGCTCATCAAGTTGGTGATGCCATCCAACCATCTCGTCTTTTGTTGTCCCCTTCTGCCTTCAATCTTTCCCAGCATCAAGGTCAGTTCTTTGCATCAGGTGGCCAAAGTATTGAAAACCATATAGAAACTATATTGGAAACCAAAATAGAAACCATCTGATTTGAACTCTTCCAATGAATAATCAGTACTGATTGCCTTTAGGATTGACTGGTTTGATATCCTTGCAATCCAAGGGACTCTCAAAAGTCATTTTCAACACTATAGTTCAAAAGCATCAATTCTTTGGTGCTCAGCTTTCTTTATGGTCCAACTCTTACATCCATAAGTGACTATTGGAAAAACCGTAGCTTTGACTATACAGACTTTTGCAGGCAAACTGATGTCTCTACTTTTTAATATGCCGTCTATATTGGTCATAACTTTTCTTCAAAGGAACAAGCGTCTTTTAATTTCATGGCTGTAGTCACCATCCGCAGTGATTTTGGAGCCCACTGTTTCCATTGTTTCCCCATCTATTTGCCATGAAGTGATGGGACCAGATGCCATGAACATTTTTTTGACTAAGTGTAATATGCAATACGTTTTCACCTCAAAGTTCTTTATATGATTTTCTTATTGCTCTCTTCTGTTTAATATTGCAGAATAAAAAGCTTAAAATGTTGTGTTTCCCAGTCTTGTTGTTATCCCTAATATTTTTCTTATGAAGAAAATATTAGGTTTCTTTATTTTGAAGTCATAAACTAATTCTGCCTGTTAGTCAAACAGAGAATCAAACTAAAGAATCAAACTTTTCAATCTAAAGAATTAAGAAACTTTCCAATCTAAAGAATCAAACTTTACAATTTTTTCCTTAACTCTTTTTGAATATGTTTCTATTCTTTTTCAACGTTGTGTAATTTCACTGGATTATCAGAGTCTGTATTTCAGATTGCCTGTTTTTTGGTTTATTGTGTTGTGTTGTGTTGTGTGTTTTTTTTTTTCCTTGAGTTCTAGGAGAATTCCAGAAATATGACTTTTTAAAATCTTTCACCATTTTGCATTTAGTAAATTTGTATTATCTCCATGTTTTCTAATTTTTTTTATAATTATTCTAGTGAGGGGACTAGTATTAGTTTGTTTCCAATAGATTAATTTTTTAATAAATGTGATATTAAAACAAAGAACAAATACATATATATTATGTATAATTTTATTGCTCATTTGTGTACATTTCTTAATTATTTTATTTTTGTAAACATTCATTGGTTTGCACCAACTCTTCAATAGATTATGGTATATTTGATTCCATAGGTAGAATAATTATTGAAATTCTGGAACTCCTGAGGTACAACTCTAGAAACTTCTGCTTGTTACAACTGCTGACTCTTAAAGAGGATAACCTTCTGATTATTAAAGATTCCAATCAGGAGAGAACAACACTAATGGGTTTTTGTTCCTTTTGACTACTACTTTGAAGAGCAGTTCCACAGCTGTGACATTTATATTCGTATTAAAATCATAACATGAGAGAAAAACCTTACAGTGAATAGTTATGGGGAGTGGGTGCAGTCCCACTCTTTCTACTCAACTGGGCATTTATGCATGCACACTTCAGTTTTTTTTTTTCTTTATCTATTAACTTTTTAAAATTAATTTATTTTTTATTCAAGGATAATTTCTTTACAGAATTTTGTTGCTTTCTGTCAAACCTCAGTATGAATCAGCCATAGGTATGCATATATCCCCTCCCTTTGGAACCTCCCTCCCATCTCCCTCCCCATCCCCCCCTTTAGGTTGATACAGAGACCCTGTTTGAGTTTCCTGAGCCATACAGCAAATTCCTGTTGGCTATCTATTTTACATATGATAGTTTAAGCTTCCATGTTACTCTTTCCATATGTCTCACCCTTTCCTTCTCCCCATGTCCATAAGTCTATTCTCTATGTCTGTTTCTCCATTGTTGCCCTATAAAGAAATTCTTCAGTACCATTTTTCTAGATTCCATATATATGTGTTACAATATTTATCTTTCTCTTTCAGGCTGACTTCACTCTGTAAAGTAGGTTCTAGATTCATCCACCTCATTAGAACTGACTCAAATGTGTTCCCTTTTACAGTTGAGTAATATTCCATTGTGTATATGTACCACACCTTCTTTATCCATTAATCTGTCAATGGACATCTAGGTCGTTTCCATGTTCTAGCTATTGAAAATAGTGCTGCAATGAAAAATGGGATACATGTTTCTTTTTCAATTTTGGTTTCCTCAGAGTATATGCCAAGGAGTGGGATTGGCGGGTCATATAGTGGTTTTGTTTCTAGGTTTTTTAAGGACTCTCTGTACCATCTTCCATAGTGGCTATATCAATTTACATTGCTGCCAACAGTGCAAGAGTGTTGCCTTTCTTCACACTTCAGCATTTATTGTTTGTAGACTTTTTGATGATGGCCATTCTGACTGGTGTAAAGTGATATCTCATTTTAGATTTGCATTTCTCTAATAATGAGTTATGTTGAGCATCTTTTCATGTGTTTGTATGTCTTCTTTGGAGAAATGTCTGTTTAGGTCTTTTTTCCACTTTTAGATTGGGTTGTTAGGTTTTCTGGTATTGAGTTGTATGAGCTGCTTGTATATTTTGTAAATTAATCCTTTGTCAGTTGTTTCATTTGCTATTATTTTCACCCATTCTGAGGGTTGTCTTTTAACCCTGCTTATAGTTTCCTTTGCTGTGCAAAAGCTTTTAAGTTTAATCAGGTCTAACTTGTTTACTCTTGTTTTTATTTCCATTAATCTAAGAGGTGGGTCATAGAGGATCTTGCTTTGATTTATGTCATCGAGTGTTCTGTCTATGGTTTCCTCTAAGAGCTTTATAGTTTCTGGTCTTACATGTTGATCTTTAATCCATTTTGAGTTTATCTTTGTGTATGGTATAAGGAAATATTCTAATTTTGCTGTTTTACATGTAGCTGTCCAGTTTCCCAGTACCATTTATTGAAGAGGCTCTCTTTGCCCCCATTGTATATTTTTGCCTCCTGTGTCAAAAATAAGGTACACATAGGTGCATGGGTTTATTTCTGGGCTTTCCATATTGTTGCATTTGTCTATATTTCTGTTTTTGTGCCAGTACCATACCATCTTGATGATTGTAGCTTTGTAGTATAATCTGAAGTCAGGAATGTTGATTCCTCCAGCTCCATTATTCTTTCTCAAGACTGCCTTGGCTATTTGTGTTCCCATACGAATTGTGAAATTTTTGTCCTAGTTCTGTGAAAAATGCCATTGGTAATTTGATAGAGATCACATTGAATATGTAGATTGTGTTTGGTAGTACAGTCATTTTCACAATGTTGATTCTTTTTGTTGCAGTGGTGAAGGGGATTGATTCCTCAATTTCTCTTTCAGATTTTTTCATTGTTAATATATAGAAATGCAAGTGATTTCTGTGTGTTGATTTTGTATTCTGAAACTTTGCTAAATTCACTGATTAGCTCTAGTAATTTTCTGATACTATCTTTAGGGTTTTTTATGTACAGTATCATATCATCTGCAAACAGTGAGAGCTTTACTTCTTCCTTTCTGAACTGGATTCCTCTTACTTCATTCTCTTCTCTGATTGCTAAAGCTAGGACTTTCAGAACTATGTTGAATAATAGTGGTGAAATTGGACACCCTGTTCTCATTTCTGATCTTAGGTGGAATGCTTTCAGTTTTTCACCATTGAGAATAATGTTTCCATAGACTTATCATATATGACTTTTGCTATGTTGAAGTTAGGTTCTTTCTATGCCCATTTTTTGAAGAATTTTAATCATGAATGAATGCTGAATTTTGTCAAAGGCTTTTTATTTTTATCATACAGCTTTTATCTTTCAATTTGTTAATATGGTGTAACACATTGATTGATTTGCATATGTTGAAGAATGCTTGCATCTTTGGAATAAACCCAACTTGATCAGGGTGTAGGAACATTTTGATGAGTTGCAGAATTCTGTTTGCTAAAATTTTGTTAAGGAGTTTTGCACCTATGTTCATCAGTGAAATTAGCCTATATCTTTCTTTTTTGTGTGTAGTCTTTGGCTGGTTTTGGTATCAGGGTGATGGTGGCCTTGTAGAAAGAGTTTGGAAGTGTTTTTTCCTCTACAAATTTTTGAAAGAGTTTTAGAAGAATAGGCATTATCTCTTCACTAAATATTTGATTGAATTCTCCTGTGAAGCCACTTGGTTCTGGGCTTTTGTTTTGGGGGGAGATTTTTGATCACAGCTTCAACTTCAGGGCTTGTGATTGGGTTGTTCATAATTTCTATTTCTTCCTAGTTCAGTCTTGGAAGATTGAACTATTCTAAGAATCTGTCCATTTCTTCCAGGTTATCTATTTTATTGCCATATAGTTGTTCATAATAGTCTTTTATGATCCTTTGTATTTCTGCATTGTCTGTTGTAACCTCTCCTTTTTCATTTGTAATTTTGTTGATTTTATTCTTCTCTCTTTTTTCGTGATGAGTAAGACTAAAGGTTTGTCAATTTTGTTTATCTTCTCTAAGAATCAGCTTTTACTTTAATTAATTTTTACTATTGACTCTGACATTTCATTTTCTCTTATTTCTGCCTGGATCTGTATGATTTCTTTTCTTCTACTAATTTTGTTTTTGTTTTGTTGTTGTTCATTTTTTTCCAGTTGCTTAAGTTAGCTTCTCTATTCGATGTTCTTCTTGTTTCTTGAGGTATGATCATATTGCCATAAACTTCCCTCTTAAAACTGCTTTTGATGCATCCCATAGGTTTTGAGTTGTCATGTTTTCATTGTCATTTATTTGTAGAATTTTTTCTAATTTCCCTTTTGATTTTTTCAGTAACTTGTTGGTTATTTAGGAATGTGTCATTTAATTTCTATTTATTTGAGTTTCTTACAGTTCTTTTTTTTCTTCTAATTGATATCTAGTTTCATAGCACTGTGGTTGGAGAAGATGCTTAATATGATTTCAATTTATGTAAATTTACTGAAGCTTGATTTGTGACCCAAGATGTGGTCTCTCCTGGAGAATTTTCATGTGCACTTAAGAAGAAGATGTATTCTTCTGCATTTGGGTGGAATGTTCTGAAGATATCAATGAAATACATCTCATCTAATATATCTTTTAAGACGTGTTCCTTATTAATTTTCTGTTTTGCTGATCTGTCCCTTGGTGTTAGAGGGGTGCTAAAGTCTTGCATAGATAATTACAATTGTTATGTCTTCCTCTTGGATTGGTCCCTTGATCATTATGTAGTGTCCTTCTTTATCTCTTGTAATCTTCTCTATTTTAAGGTCTATTTTGTCTGATATGAGGATAGCTACTCCAGCTTTCTTTTGCTTCCCATTTGCATGGAATATATTTTTCCACCCTCTCACTTTCAGTCTATATGTGTCTTGAGGTCTGAAGTGGGTTTCTTGTGTACAGCATATATATAGGTCTTGTTTTTTTTATCCATCCATCCAGTCTGTGACTTTTGGTTGGAGCATTTAGTCCATTTATATTTAAAGTAATGATTGATATATATGTTCCTGTTGCCACTTTCTTAATTTTTGGGGTTGATTTTGTAGATTTTAATTTTTTTTCTTGTATTTCTTGACGACATAAGTCCCTTTAAAATTCATTGTAAAGCTGGTTTGGTGGTACTGAATTATTTTAAATTTTGCTTTTAAATTTAAAAAAAGAGCAAACTTTGCTTTCTTATTTCTCCATCAATTTTGAATGAGATCCTTGCTGGTTACAATAATCTTGGTTTTAGATTTTTTCTTTTCATTACTTTAAAAATATCCTGTCATTCCCTTCTGGCCTGAAGAGTTTCTGTTGAAAGATCTGCTATTAAGTGTATGCAATTTCTCTTGTATGTTACTTGTTGCTTCTCCCTTGCTGCTTCTAATATTTTTTTTTCCTTGTGTTGAGTCTTTGTTAGTTTGATTAGTATGTGTCTCGGTGTGTTTTTCCTTGGATTTATCCTGTATAGGACTCTTTAGGCCTCTTGGACTTGATCATTTCCTTTTCCATGTTGGGAAAATTTTCAACTATAATCTCTTCAAAAAATTTCGCATATCCTTTCTTTTTATCTTCTTCTGCTGCTGCTGCTGCTGCTAAGTTGCTTCAGTCGTGTCCAACTCTGTGCGACCCCATAGATGGCAGCCCACCAGGCTCCTCCGTCCCTGAGATTCTCCAGGCAAGAACACTGGAGTGGGTTGTCGTTTCCTTCTCCAATGCATGAAAGTGAAAAGTGAAAGTGAAGTCGCTCAGTCGTGTCAGCCCCATGGACTGCAGCCTACCAGGCTCCTCTGTCCATGGGATTTTCCAGGCAAGAGTACTGGAGTGGGTTGCCATTGCCTTCTCCACTTCTTCTTCTTCTAGGACCTCTATAATTCAAATGTTGGTGTGTTTGCCATTGTCTCAGAGGTCTCTGAGACTATCCTCAGTTCTTTTCATTCTTTTTCCTTTATTCTACTCTTCAAAATTTATTTCCACCATTTTATCACTGATTTATTCTTCTGCTCCATATACTCTGCTATTGATTCCTTCTAGAGTATTTTTAATTTCTGTAATTGTGTTGTTTGTCTTTGTATCCTTATTCTTTAATTCTTCTAGGTCTTTGTTAATTGATTCTTGCATTTTATCCATTTTGTTTTCAAGGGTTTTGATCATGTTTACTGTCATTATTCTGAATTCATTTTCATGTAGTTTGCCTGTTTCCTCTTCATTTATTTGGTCTCTGTGTTTCTGCTTTTTTCCTTCATTTATGTAGTATTTCTCTGCATTTTTATTTTATTTTTTTTCTTAACTTACTGTTTTTGAGGTATACTTTGCCCAGGCTTCAAGGAAAGTTGGATTCTTTCCTTGAGGAAGGTTGACTTCTTTTTTCCTTTTGACTTCTGCCCTTCTAAGGTGGGTCCAGTGGTTAGTGTAAGCTTCATATAGGGTGAGATTTGGGCTGGTTTTTGTTTGTTTGTTTGTTTGTTTTTCCTCTAAAGGGCAAAGCTGATTGAGGGAGTAAACCTGTCTGCTGATGACTGTATCTGTATTTTTGTTTTGTTTGTTGTTTTGATGAGGTTTCCTGCACAGTGTGCTCCTGGTGGTTGGGTGATACTGGGTCTTGCATTCAAGCGGATTTTTTTTTGTGTGAGTTCTCACTGTTTGATACTCCCTAGGGTTAGTTCTCTGGTAGTCTAGGGTCTTGGAGTCAGTTCTACCACTACAAAGGCTCAAGACTTGATCTGATCAGGAATGAAGATTCCAAAAGTGGTTTGTTATGACATTAAGTAACATTAAAATAAATATTCAAAAAGGAGAAACAAAAGATGAACCCCAGACAAATGGCAGTTGCAAAATCAGGCAAATAAAAATTGAAATAATGCCAAATGCACATATACATATACACCCATGAGCAAAGTAAAAACAGTCCAACAAATGTAAAGTACAGTAGATTGACCCAGCAAACAAAGGAAATCAAAAATTATATTTACCAGTTAAGAACACAACTAACTAAAGCACAAACTGGAAAATAAAAGTAAAGCAAGATGCCAAGTTGGGAATAAAGCAATGAAAATAAAACTAACAAATATTTTGAGAGGAAAGGAAAGAAAGAATAGACATGCAAATTTAAATAGAGGTAGATGAAGATGTATATACTTTAGAGATTAACTGAAAGGGGAAAAGAACAATAGGAAAGGCAAACAAAGGAATAAATGTAGAAAAAGTATACTATGTTTAAAAATTTAAAATTAAAAATAAAAGAGAGAAAAGAAATAACAACAGCAACAACAACAAAAACAAAACAAAAAAGAAAACTCTGCAGAACTGCAAAAGCCCAACATAGAAGTAGAGGTTTACAACAGCAATAAAAATGTGACTGAGGGAAAAAAAAATGCTCAAAAGCTTAATTGGATTTCATACTGACAATAAAATTGACAACTACAACAGAGGGGCAAAAAAAAAAAAAATCCTTAAGAATCTGCAGAACAAGTCAAAACATAAAATAATTAATGTTTTCCTTGAGTCACTGCTGTCAGAAACCTTTCTCTTGCTGGGTGTCACAGTCCACCTCACCTCCTTAGGATGCCCTTCAACATTGTGATGATCTCTGGACCTGCTGTGGGGGCAGCTTGGATTCTAATCTGGTCCTACTCCTATGTATTCTTGCCTCCAATGTCCACAGCTATCAGAACTAGTGTGTTTTCTTTTGTGGGAGCTCTCAATGACCTTTTATATATTCCATCAACATAGAGTCTGCTTAGTTGATCGTGTGGATTTAATCAGCAGCTTCTACAGCTGGTAGGAAGATGTTGGGTCTTCTTCCTTAGCCACACTGCCCTTTGGTTTCAATTGCGATTTTATTTCCACTTCTACATGTGGGTCATCCACTGGGGTTTGCACCTGAGGCTGCCCTGGATGCCTTGGGTCTGCCCCTGTGAGGGCCAGGGGTGGAGGTGGTGTAGCTGCTTGGGTTGCAGGGTTTCTGGCAGCACCAGGTACTTAGGGGAGTTGGCAGCTAGGGAAGCAGGAAATACAGTGCTCTAGAAGTGTATAGCAACCAGTATTGGCCAATGCACTCCAGTATTCTTGCCTGGAGGCTCCCCTCCCTGACAGAGTAGCCTGGCAGGCCACAGTCTACAGGGTCGCAAAGAGTCAGACATGGTCAAGTGACCCTACGCGCGACAGCTCTGCCTCAGTGATAGTTAAGCATGAAGGAGGTGCAGCTGCTTGGCTTGCAGGGATCCTGGAGGTGCCTAGTGTGAAAGGACATGCACTGCTTCTGCTGCAAGGGTTATGGCCTTATCAGAGCCTCTTTTTTTGAGCCTCTTGTAGCTGTGATCAGAAGCCCTCTGTGGCCAGTCTTTCTCTGTAGCTCTGCCCATTCAGGCACGGAGAGGGCTCCCTTGCCTGGGATCCTTCTCTGTTGTTCAGCACATAAGGCACATAGATCTCCACCCCCCCCACCCCCCCTCGCCCGACTGGGGTCCTACTCTGTAGTTCAGTGTGTCAGGCTTTTTAAGGGGCCAGTCTCTCTATCGTTCAGCTGCAGATGCTGGCTTGTGGGTAGCTAGAGGCTATGGTGATGGCTCCAATCCCTACACATGACTCAGCAGTACTGTCTTGCTTCCATGGCTGCCTGGCTTTCCTTTACAGGCATTTCCCACCGTAATCTCCTCCCTCACAGCCCCTTGATCCGTCTCTCCACAGTCAACAGCAGCTCTCACTCTGGGATTGCTCCACAATCCCTAAACTCCAGTACCCAGCTGCTATGCCTTGCAGGAGACCAGCTTCCTGTCTGGGGTATGTATGGCTGTGGCAAGGACTGTCTGTTTCTCATTCCACTTAGGCTGCCACAGATCAGTTGTTTCACTCTCAGCCTTAAATGTTTCTCCTCTGACTCAGACAATTGCCCCAAAGTGGGGATCAGACCCCTGCTTCATACTAACAAGTAGATGACACCCTCTTTCATTTTCATTTTTACCAAAAAGAAATCACGTCCACATTTATATTTTATTGATCTTAATTATGAGAATAGAGGAGCAGCCCTGGGAAGCCTGAGTGTACTTTGCTCATCTTAGTATGAAGTCTGTTCTGTCCCTGTACTGTTTCATGAAAGACTGTATTAGAGTAATATACAGCTTGTGAAGACTTATTCATCTGTTAAAGACATGGTTTCTGTATAAACAAAGCCCGAGAAAAGCATACTCTCAGGGTATGCTCTTATATTCTCAAAGCCACAGAGCATGCTTCTGATGCTTCAAGGATTGAAATATATACTTAGCAATTAAAATAGCAAAAAAAAAAAAAAGTATTTTGAGTTGCTAGAATATCATCACTTTGACTTGATGACCAAACGTGTTTTATGACAAATTAATTTCTGGCCAACATATCAATTTCTAACCCAGGATGATAAGAGGATGTTAACTGAAACAAATATGTTGCTAAACCATATTTCAAAAATTGTTTTTTATATTGATAAAATAATCTCACAGAAGTATAAATAGCTACTTGGATATATGAAATAAAATAAAACAATTGCACAATTGCTTTTTCTCTAAATGTAATCAAAATGAAAACAAAAACCTGTGAATATGAATAAAAACTTTTAAATAATATAATATTACTTAAATAGAAGGAGTACGAAATCTTAAATATTCATTTTTGGCAATAACAGATGTATATGAATTATTTGCTTCTCTTTCTGTATTCATCTCATTTTGTTTTAAGAAATGCATATATATTTCTATAACATTGTGTTATCTTTAAAATATTTCAAACTTTTAAAATATACTTAGACATTTTTTGCTTAATATATAGTCTGTTTTGGAGAATGTTCCATGTGCATTTGAGAAAATTTTGTGTTCTGTTATTGATTTTTGCAGTGTCCATTCCTTCTGGAAGTCACACTATTCTGTGTTGATATGATTCATGATGTCTCACAGGTATCTTTGCTCTGTTTTTTCTTTATTCTTTGATCACCTGCTCCTAAAATCAAACACCTTCAATTGACCTATCTTCAAGTTGATATTTTCTTCTGCCTGTTCAAATCTGTTATTGAAATTCTTTATTCAATTACTGTACTTTTGACTCCAGAATTTCTGTTTACTTTTTGTAATGTCTGTTGGTATTTTCTGTTTATATACTACTCTATATCTTCTTTATCTATTTGTACATGATTTTCTTTAGCTCTTTGAGTGTATTTAAGATCACTGATTTTAAGTCTTTGTCTTATAAGTCAATATCTGTGTTTCCTCAGGGACAGTTTCTGCTCATTTCTCTTCTGACTAGGCCACACTTGTGTGTGTACTTGATAAGTTGCCTCAGCTGTGTCTGACTCTTTTTGACCCTGTGGACAGTAGTGCACCAAGCTCCTCTGTCCATGCGATTCACCAGACAAGAATACTGCAGTGGGTTTCCATGGCCTCCCTCTAGGGGATCTTCCCAACCCAGGGGTTGAACCTGCATCTCTTATGTCTACTGCAATGACCAGCAGGTTCTTCACCAGTAGCACCACCTGGGAAGCCCTGAGTAGGCTATAGTTTCTTGTTTATTTTCATTTCATAGTTTTTGTTGCAGCTTGGGCATTTTGAAGGATATAATGTGGTTACTCTGGAAATCATTCTTTTTCTTCCTCATAGTGTATTTTTACTGACTTCTACATGTTGCTTAGTTAGTTTTCTAAACTATTTCCGTAAACTGTGTATTCTTTGTTGCACTTGATCTCTGAATTCACTGTTGCTTTAGCTTGTGGTCACCCAGAGTTTTTACAGAGATTTCCTTGAGCAAATAGATACAAAAAATATATAAATAAAGACAATAAAGGAGAAAAAACTCTCCCAATCTTAGCAGATTTGCCCTGTGTTGAGGCATTACTTTAATACTTAGCCAAGCACTTAAATCTGCCTATGTCTTCATTTTCTGCTGCTCTGAGCCTAGGGATTAATTAGCCTAGGATATTTTCATGTCTTTTCTGAATGTGTGTCCTACTCTGGCCTTGAATGTGGATTTCTAAATTTCCTGGTATAAGCAAATGCTTTTAATTCTCTAATTTCCCAAAGATACCATCACCTTTTCCTTCCAGTCTTCTATATGTGTATTGTTTGCCTCAACTATAACCTTCTTTATGGTTACAGAAGTGGACTGTTCATTGGTTTTACAATGTTTCCAAGTATTGTAGTTGTTTTTCTGTGCTGAGAGAATTCAGAGTTAGGCAAAATAAGCAGACACCTGTGCTATTCCTTCAGGTAGCCCCGGATAGGATATGATAGACAACCACAGTGCTTGTAGAATAATGCTTGTTTTGCTTCCTCGGTAACCTAGGGTCAGAATCCCACATTCAGAATGCAGGCTGTTACTGAACCAAGGATGGAGTTGTGGCATGGAACGGTAAAACTGTCACAAAGATTTCTCTATCATTGTTAAGTTGTATTTTTAATTATTCAGCAAATCCTTTGGTTGTTGTAACCTTGAGTATGTTATGTACAGTTTTTGGTGTTTCTGAGGCAGTAAAAGCCCTTGGAATTCATTACTCTGACATTTTTTTTTTTTGCTGATGTCATTACTTACTAAGTATTTTTGTAGATAGATTATTATTGGAACATAGCTACACTTTTTTTTTTTCTCATGTACTCTGTAGCTGTTTTTGAGATATAGAGGCAGAGTTAAGTATCTTCAACAAATTCTTTCTGAACTGAAAGGTCTACAATATTAATAATATTAAGGGCTTATCTGGCCTTTAGTAGAAAATGTTAGGTCACCTTTGTTCTAAGTTGAAGCAGTCCAGAGTACATAACTTTCATCCCAGAAATGAGAGTTTTATCTAGTAAAAGGCTACAAAGTTGCAGGAGATGATAATAAAAAGAATTCAACCAGAGGAATGCTGATTTGTTTAATGTTGTATGCAATATTTTTGACCTGGCAAATAGGATTACAGTAGCTTAGCTTAATGCTTTCATACTGTGTAGTGTAGAACACTATGGTTGTCCAGGTTTGCTGGAGTTGTATAAGCTTGTGTGTGAGCTTGTATAAGACTCTGTGAACCCTGCTGGATTTTAAACAGAACATTCTCACTTTAAAAACATTCATTTGTAGAAAAAATTACTTTGCTTAAAAAAAAAGTTAAAAAATCACTTCTTTGGTTAATTTTATCATTAATCCATAAAATTTATATCTAATTCCAGAATTGTAGCAGTCAATTCACAATTATCATATCTTTATTATACATTAATATTCGTCTGTGACACTTTAAACAATTTTCAAAGTAGATAGCATCAATATATTGATCTCATTGAAAAGAGTGTTTTGATCAAATGATTAAATTGCTACTTATTTATACAATGATTTTTAAGTCTTCATAAGGTAAATAGAGGCTCTCTTCGATATAAGCTCAATTATTACAATTATATAATTAGATACAAGAGAAATGTCATGGATTGTTTCAAAAAGAAACTTTCGGTTTATAATTGGTTATAACCAGGGAGAAAAATAAAGCACAAAACGGAGAGACACAGAGGAATAGAAGGAGGGAGGGAGGGAGAGAGAACAAGAGCTATAATGGAAGGAAAGTGTGAAATCCTTCAAGTCAAGGGGACTGAAGGAGATTATTTTAGGAGAAAATGTTTGAACTTCAAATTTTATAGTCATTATTTCAAACTTTGAGCTCGGACCTTTATTTTCTATTTTTAGAAATGTTAGAAAAGAATATACAAGTGATCGCATTTGGGGGGAAATACACACACACACACACACACACACACACACATTGTTTCAGATCCAAAATTCTCTAGGGAGCATACGCTCCCTAGAGAATTTTGGATCTGAATCAAGTAAATATGGATTTTAATAAATAATTAAAATAATAATTCTAAATAAGAATTATCCATTATTAAAATGACCCTAAGGTCTTGTTTGTCTTATATGTGCAAAGACTCTTAATTTTGACAAAATTTTGTTGCTGTTCCCAAGCTTTGGTGTTCTTCAACTATTAAAAAGTTTTAAATCTGAATGTCTCAAAAGACTGCTTTGTGAACTTAATGCTACATTGGTTTTTAGCAAAAAGTCCTGAGAGTTTTCTCAAATTGTAGCCATACTGTTTTCTTACCCTTCAAAAATAAGTTTACTATCTGGTGAATATAACATGAACTTAAGCTAAGTAAACAGAAATTTATCTCTCTAACGCATATAGATAAATGCTATCAAAGCACTGGAGTGAAGTAAGCTCATGTAAAAATGACTTAAAAGGACAATATGATCCCTAGCTCTTTTATCTTTGACAAATGAGTGGAGTAATGTTCCTCACACATTTTTTCAACCTTATCACTCTTGATACATATCCTAGACTGCATGAGATGTTTGCAAGTTTCTAAAGTTAAGAACTACATTTTAAGAAGTTATGCTAACTATGTAAATTTAAGTCCCTAACATACAAGCCTTCAACTAGTGAACTTTCAACAGTATAAACATGCGTTCCCATGTCCAATTATATAAATTAGTTTTGGTTATCTGGTGTACATTGTCACATACCAGCATTCACTGCAAGTGGTTGTATTTTTGTGAACTTTAATGTACAGTACTGATGCAATGCAACATGATTAGCTTACTAATTAAGATCTAATGGAATTGGAGGCCCAGAGAAAAGGTGAAGAAAGACAAGAAGAAGAAGAACTAACTGAAGAGCTGAAGAGATTCTCAATGCAGAAAATATCAAGATTTTCTTTATTTGAGTAGGCATGGTTAATTTCTAAGACACAGAACATGATTGTAGAACAATACACAGAGTTTGCAGCAGCCTTTCAGAGTACAACCAGCTACTGTGTCATCTATGATCAGAAAAAATCAGCTACTACCCAGAAATCACTGGATCGTTTTTGAAAGAGGTAGGTAGAATTCAATTCAGCAAGGGAAAAGAGCATGTGCCATTACTATCAGACATGAACAAAATCTCCTATTGCTGACAGTCTTTCAGCTCTACTATCTCCCACCTCCTCTCCCTCCTCTGTACAGTAACTCTTCTTTCCTGTTCACTCAGACCGTCCCTGTATGTCAGTCATTGTACTCTATTACTGTACTTTTCAAGGTACTGTACTATAAGATTAATTTTTTTCTATAAGTTTGGCTTGTTATCATGTATTATTTGTGTGAAAAGTATTATAAATGTATTACAGTGCAGTACTATATAGTCAACTGTGTTAGCTAGATATCCAGGCTAACTGTGTTGGACTTGCAAGCAAATTGAATTTAGGAACATGTGCTCAGAATGGAAAGCACTTGTATGTAGTGGACTTACTATAAAAGTGATCTTGACATTCTCTACAGTCTCATTTCCAAAGTATTCATTTGTCTTTCTATTAATTGTTATACACTAACTGAGGGATCAACAGGTTACCTCTGCAAATAGACATCAATTATTTTTGCCTTGTGGGCCATGTTTCTCTGGAGTCCTCCTGTTTTTTGTATGATCCAATGGATACTGGCAATTTGACTTCTGGTTCCTCTGCCTTTTCTAAATCCAGCTTGAACATTTGGAAGTTCACGGTTTGCATACTGTTGAAGCCTGGCTTGGAGAATTTTGAGCATTAATTTGCCAGTGTGTGAGATGAGTACAAATGTACAATAGGTTTAACATTCTTTGGCATTGCCTCTCTTTGGGATTGAAATGAAAACTGACCTTTTCCAGCCCTGTGGTCACTGATGAGTTTTTCAAACTTGCTGGCATATTGAGTGCAGCACTTTAATAGCATCATCTTTTAGGCTTTCAAATAGCTCAACTGGAATTCCATCACCTCCACTAGCTTTGTTCTTAGTGATGCTTCCTAAGGCCCACTTGACTTTGGACACCAGGATTTCTTGCACTAGGTTAGTGATTATATCATTGTGGTTACCTGGGTCATTAAGATCTTCTTTGTCTAGTTCTTTTGTGTATTATTGCAACCTTTTCTTAATATCTTCTGCTTCTATTAGGTCCATACCATTTCTGTCCCTTATTGTGCCCATCTTCACATAAAATTTTCCCTTGGTATCTCTAATTTTCTTGAAGAGATCTCTAGTCCTTCCCATTCTATTGTTTTCCTCTATTTCTTTGCATTGATCACTGAGGAAAGATTTCTTATCTCTATCTTTTGCTTTGTTAACTATGCCAAAGCCTTTGACTGTGTGGATCGCAACAAACTGTGGAAAATTTCTCATGAGATATGAATATGAGACCATATGAATACGAGATCACTTTAACTGCCTCCTGAGAAATCTGTATGCAAGTACACAAGCAACAGTTAGAACCGGATATGGAAAAACAGACTAGTTCCATATTGGGATAGAAGTATGTCAAGGCTGTATATTGTCACCCAGCTTATTTAAGCTTATTTAACTTATATGAAGAGTACATCATGAGAAATGCTGAGCAGAATGAGGCACAAGCTGGAATTAAGATTGCCAGGAGAAGTATCAATAACCTCAGAAATGCAGATGAAACTACCCTTATGGTAGAAATTGAAGAGGAACTGAAGAGCCTCTTGAGGAAAGTGAAAGTGGAGAGTGAAAAAGCTGGCTTAAAACTCAACATTCAAAAAATGAATATCATGGCATCCAGTCCCATCACTTCATGGCAAATAGATGGGGAAACAATGGAAATGGGGACCAAATTTATTTTCTTGGGCTCCAAAATGACTGTAGATGGTGACTGTAGCCATGAAATTAAAAGATGCTTGCTCTTTGGAAGAAAAGCTATGACAAATTTAGACAGCATAATAAAAACAGAGACATTACTTTGCCAACAAAGGTCCATCTAGTCAAAGCTTTGGTCTTTCCAGTAGTCATGTATGGATGTGGGAGTTAGACTATAAAGAAAGCTGAGTGCTGAAGAATCAATGCTTTTGAACTGTGGTGTTGGGGAGGGCTCTTGAGAGTCCCTTGGACTGCAAGGAGATCAAATCAGTCTGGTCTAAAGGAAATCAGTCCTGAATATTAATTGGAAGAACTGATGCTGAAGCTGAAGCTCCAATACTTTGGCCACCTTTTGCAAAGAACTGACTCATTGGAAAAGACCCTGTTGCTGGAAAAGATTGAAGGCAGGAGAAGAAGGGGACGACAGAGGATGAGATGGTTGGATGGCATCACCAACTTGATGGACATAAGTTTGATGAAGGTCTGGGAGTTGGTGATGGACAGGGAGGCCTGTCGTGCTGCAGTCCATGGAGTCACAAAGAGTCAGACATGACTGAGCTACAGAACTGAACTGAACCACCTACCATTGTAGCACAAAATTAGCCAACGGCAATACATAAACAAATCAATGTGCATGTTTTTCAATAAAACTTTACTTATGAATAATAAAATTTGTATTTCATGTAACATCATTTTTTCAACCTTTTAAAAATGTAAACACTATTTTTAACTTTGGGGCCATAAATAAAGAGATGGTAGACTGGATTTTTTCTATGGTCCATAGTTGGGACACTTATTTCCTACATGTATTAGTGTTTTATTTCCCTTGATGATAATCTCTTTACCTAGGAACAAAATGTGCATATCTACAATAGAGTTATTCTGACTGTGAGAATAAAAAAAAAAATCAGAGCTGGTCAGATAGATTCACCCTTTGCCCAACACACCCATATTAACAAATTCAGCAAAATTTTAATTTATCTGTTTTTTTTTTCCCTCTTAGAGTTACTGAGAAACAACCTGAAATTCAAATGTTACATGTAAAAACTGCTAAGATGCTATTTGTCCTTTGTGAAAAATCTGGAATGAAAACAATCTTATACTTTTATTTGATCACAAATTGAAATGAAATAAGAATGACTGTCACATGGGAAAGGTGTACTGACATTAGGCTAAGACAATCCATTACATTGATTTCAAATTAGGAGTGATGTTGTCAATGTATATAAATGTACACAGTTCATTGCCTAGCATGGCTCATATTTACACTGAACAACAACAAAGAACATTAAATAATTTCTTCGTATCACAGAATAGTTTAGTGCTGGTCACATCATCATTTATTATTTGGCAGGCTTTGTGTTAGGAGCAGAGAATGATGTTTGCCTTTAAGGTGTTTATTTTTCGATTAAAGCCTGGTTTAAAAGAGAGAAAATAATCTTCTCTCCCAACACAAAGAAATCAAAGAAAGAAATGTATTTATACATATGATGAAGGAATTGAATAATGGACTGAAAAAAAAGTAGGACTTCCTTTAGGTAGCATAGTTAGGTGAAGCATTTCTGAGAAAATGACAATCAAGGAAAATCTTGAAACTGTACTCAACTAGAGATGCTTTTTGCACTAATGATAATGACAGCTGTTATGGCTTGCAATGTGATAATCTATGTTAACCATGTGGATTATTCTTTTTAATTCTAATAAAAATCTTATGACAAAAGAATGTATTAGAGGCCAGGGACAATAAAAGATCAAATTACCAGCATCCATTGAATCATAGAAAAAGCAAGGGGATTTCAGAAAAACTTCTACTTCTCCATTTACTATGCTAAAGCCTTTGACTTTATGGATCATGACAAATTGTAGAAAATTCTTAAAGAGGTGGGAATACCAGACCACCTTACCTGCCTCCTCCAAAACCTGTATGCAGGTGAAGAAGCAACGTTTACAAATGGACATGGAACAACAGACTGGTTCAAAATTTGGAAAGAAGTACATCAAGGCTGTATATTGCCACCCTGTTTATTTAACTTATATGCAGAGTACATCATGTGAAATGCCAGGCTGAATGAAGCACAAGCTGGAATCAAGATTGCTGGGAGAAATATCAATAACCTCATATATGCAGATGACATCACCCTAATAGCAGAAAGTGAAGAGAAACTAAAGAGCCTCTTGATGAAAGTGAAAGAGGAGAGAAAATGCTGATTTAAAACTCAACATTCAAAAACCAAGATCATGGCATCTGGTCCCATCACTTCATGGCAAATAGATGGGGAAACAATGAAAACAGTGGGAGACTTTATTTTCTTGGGCTCCAAAATCACCATGGACAGTGACTGCAGCCATAAAATTAAAAGATGCTTGCTCCTTGGAGGAAAACCTATGCTGAACCTAGACACCGAGTTAAAAAGCAGAGACATGTCTTTGCCAACAAAGGTCTGTATAGTTAAAGCTATGATTTTTCCAGCAGTCATGCATGGATGAGGGCTGGACCATAAAGAAACCTGAGCGCTGAAGAATTGATGCTTTTGAACTGTGGTGTTGGAGAAGACTCTTGCGAGTCTCTTGGACTGCAAGGAGATCCAACCAGTCCACCCTAAAGGAAATCAACACTGTGAAGAGGAAACTTTAAGACTTACACCCAGTTAGAAATAACTTCATGCTAGTTCTGCTTCTGTAACTCAGTTTGCTCCTTGCGAATTTATGTAAGTTACATAGTTTCCAGGTAATGGAAACTTAAAACAATGCTAGGAGCTGAAATTTACCTCACTGATGCTTGTCCTACTTTTGCAGTTACCCAACCCATGTAATCCTGCTTAACCATGTTTGTTTATGTTAAGGTCAGGCATCCCCCCTGCTGTGTCCTATCCACTGTTCCAGCTGGCACAAAAACCCCTAGTTTAAAATGCCTTATTAACAGTCAGCACTGCCCACTATAGTCTGCTGTCATCTACTGCCTATAAAAACTTTGTAACCCCTTTATTCAGGGCTCAGAGCTAGAAGTGTTAACTTCCCCCGGCACATATGCAATAAACCTGAGTTCTCCAACTCTCCAACACTCTCTGAGTGTGATGCTTGGTTTCTCAATGGTCCAACTTCTGCAACACCTGACTATTCATTGGAAGGCCTGGTGTTAAAGCTGAAGCTTTGGGTATCAGGTGAAAAGAGCTGACTCATTGGAAAAAAATACCTGATGCTGGAAAAGGTTGAGAACAAGAGGAGAAAGGGGTGAGAGAGGATGAGATGGTTGAATGGCATCATCGACTCCATGTACGTGAGTTTGAGCAAACTCTGAAAAGTGGTGAAGCACAGGGAAGTCTGGTGTGCTCCAGTTCATACTGCTGCAAACAGTTGAGCAACTGAACAAAAACAAAGGACATCAAATAATTTCTTTGTATTACAGAATAGTTGAGTGCTGGCCAAATCATCGTTTAAACACAGACGACTTGATTCCAAGTGATGATAGCTTATGGTGGTCAGCACCAGTTTTGTGGTTTCCAAAGGAGAAGATTTAACTCCAGGACCAAAGACAGTCTCAGTCACTCAGAGCTTTGAGTAGATTTTTATTTAAAGTGAAAGTGACAGAAAGTTTCTGACATAGACATCAGAAGAGGGTAGGAGAGTACCCACCCTCACTAGTTTAAATGGGGTCTTATATACTTCCAACTGGCTGCTAAAAATAGATAAAAAGAACACTTTTAGGCTGTACAAGGCTGTAAAATTTTCAGGCCCTTTCCCAAGGCATACATCCTGAGATAACTTTGGTACGAGATTAGCCAGGAACAATGGGTTCCAGGCAATGTCTCTGGGTGAGATATACTTTTGCTTTATAATCAGGGTACAAGTCTTGAGAAACAGGCTCCAAGGCAAAAGTATGTTACAATTATAATTACTAACATAGAATCTAAGAAAAGCATTTCCTTGAGTAAGACATTGTGCTTGTGTAATCATTAGTTCCAGACCTAAAGAAAGGTCAGTTCTTGGGCATGATACACTGAGGTGCAAAGCTTAAAGGAAAACATGAGTGAGAATGTTCCCCTCCTCTTTGAAGGGCCCTGGACTCTTTGCCAAGTTAGCTCTCTCATTCAAGGTGCTTATACTAGCCTACTTCACCCCAGTATTCCAACAGGACAGGAATTAGTCATAGCCCATAGTGTGTGTGTGCTACGTGCTTGGTCACTCAATTGTGTCTGATTCTTTGTGACCCCACAGACTCTAGTTCACCAGGCTCCACTGTTCATTGGCTTTCCTAAGCAAGAATACTGGAGTGGGTTGCCATTCCCATATAGTCCTTTATGTACCAATAACTTTTGGATGAACTCTGTAACATCGTATGTTTCATGGTTGCCATTCCTGTGAATGGTATCTATTCTAAACAGCACATTCCTACAATAAATAGGTTATTCATTCCATTGAGGCTAGTCTTAGACTCAAGTAAAATAGCATATGAATGCTACAGTCATGGTATACTTCTTTTAAAATTTAAATTTTGGAGGGTAGTCATATATGCCTTATTTCCAATATTATATGAGGAGTCAATCTAATATCCAATATATTTTTCCAAATTTTATTCAAATCCTGCTACTCTTTCCAAATAGAATTCTAAAACTAGTATTCTCATTTATTTTCTATGCATATTATTCTATTTATTGTTCAGAAGGTTCTTAATATAGTTGCCAATACTGTATAGTAGTCACTGTTCTCAAAGTTACTACAGATGCATCTTAATGCTACCTCAAATATTGAATTGCTTTTATTATTTTGTTTATATATTTCATTGATTCTCCCTACAGTGGCAAAATTTTGGATTCTGGTTAATTCTCCCTAGGTTACTATTTGAAGTTGTAGTTTTATCTATTTTGTTACTCCTCAGTTTGAATACACATTGATTTTAAGTGAGTTCACAGCCTCTAACATTTATTTTCTAGTTTATTATGCTTGATGCTTAGTATAACAATATTGATTTCCTAACCAACATTTTAACTTCACTATGTGAATATATTGAGCAAAAGGCTTGGGAGCATGTTTCTGTTATTTCCTTCAAATAGTAGCCAATGGAAAATCAATACAAACACTAGGTTCCCATTAGTAATTTATTTATGAGATTCACCTGATACTCCGTTGAAACAAACAACAGCATTGCATATCCGACAACACCTCAAGTTGGACAAAAGGCTGAACAGCAGGAGAGTAGTATATAATTCTGGGGCATGCTAGGTTATAGTACAGTCTCTTTCAAAGGCAAAACTCCAACTCTTGGTGCCTTGAAAGTCAGAGTGCATACCACACATAAGAATTTACTATAACCTGCTTCCTGCTAAAACATTTTGCATGAGACTTGCACAGAAGAATTTCAGAACTTAAAACATTACACCAGAACATAAGCTGGCTAGAAGTAGCTTTGCAGAGTTCCTTCCCTGGAGGAAGCAATGAGTGGATTGAAGGTGGATTTTTTTTTTTTAATTTTTAAATTATTACTATTTTTGGTCAGTTGTTGAAATAATGTCTCAAATTACTTATACAATACTATTAAAGTGTGGTACTTTTAGCTGTTTTCTGGTCTGCTCACAGAACTTGTTTTAATGATCTTATGTAGCAGGAGTTCTAATATTTTATATATTAAAGATACACATTTTACAAATGGCACAGATAAGTTTCAAGTGTTTTAAAAATCTAATTTTATCCCAAACCATAGTAATGTGTATAAAATAGGTGACATATACATAGAAAGTCAGTGATCTGTTCATATATGCAACCTGAGTTGCGTCTCCCCAAAATTCATACATTGAAGTCCTAACCCCCAGTATCTCAGAATGTAACTATTTTGAGAGGTAGGGCCTTTACAGAGTTAACTGAGCTAAAATGAGGCCTTTATGGTGAGACCTAATCCAATCTTACCAGGGTCCTTAGAAGCAGAGGAAATTAGGACACAGAGAGGCACCAGGAAGGACTGTGTGAGGACATAGCAAGAAGGTAGCTCTCTGCAAGCCAAGGAGAGAGGCCTCAGCTGAAATCAAATCTGCTGACACATTGTTGATCTTGGATTTCAGTCCTCCAAAACTGTGAGAAAATAAGTTTCTGTTCTTTAAGCTACACAGTGTCTCTGTGGTATTTTATTATGGCACCCTGAACATACTAATAATACATACTGTCTTCTAAAACAATTTTTTTTTCATGAAGTATGATAAAGGAGATCAATAGTCCTGGGCCCTGAGAGTTGGGGGAAGATGAGAAGGGGAATAAGCCAAGAATTCAGCTGGTAGTTTCTGAGCTAGTCTGTAGTTGGCAATAAAATCAGTCCAGGTGCATATAACTAGTGAGTTTTCAAAGCACATCTAGGCCAGAGTGTAACTGCCCTGTCTCTCTTTATATTCCAAACTTTAATTATTTGAATGATTTCTATTTTAGCAGATCATAATTGTATAACAAATATTTAAGGGAAGCATCCCCAAAGGAAGTCCCATATGCAAGCCGAAAGTATTAGCATTCCTCACTATTTTCTTTAGGAGGACAACTTTTGATGATTGGACAGTTCTGTGACATACTGCTGTTGTGTTTTGCTCATTTTCACTGAGTAATTAAGACTGCAGTGGCAAAAAGGATTTGGCACTTTATAATGAGCCAACATCTTAATGAATTCACCAAAGAAATATAAAATAATTTATAACTACAAATATGAGATTCTCCCTCCTGTTATCATAATTTTACTGAATCATGAAGAATTTTCAGAGGTATTATTTTTATACTCTAGCTAGTGATGTTTTTATACTCTGGCTAGTTCAGTGAACTAAAGTGGTTAAAAAAAAAATAAAGAAAGAAAAATAGAGAGAAAGAAAGAAATGGGAGAGAGAGAGGGGGAGGGGAAAATAGAAGGAAGGGAAGAGTAAGGAAAGGAAGAAGTTAATTAAAAGATGAATTTTGTAATCATGCTGCCTGTACCCCAGACCTGGTTCGATCACTTAACTAGCCTGTGGCAACTCTGGCAAATAATAATCTTTCTGAGTATCTGTAAACATAGGGAAAATAATAGAAACTGCCTCTGAAGTTCATTTATTATTAAGTGAGGTAATCCCTATAAAGCACTCAACATAATGTATGACACATGCTAAGCAATAAACATATGTGGGCTGTTAATATAATTTTACAAAAACAATTCCTATTCTGTCTTTTAGTGTCTATTATCAAAAAGAAAAGAAATAACAAGTGTTGGTGAGGATGTAGAAAAAAGGGAAGTCTTGTGCATTGCTGGTGAGAATGCAAATTGGTACAGTCACCATGGAAAACAGTACACAGGGTCATCCAAAAATTAGAATAAAACTATCCAATGATCCAACAATTCCATTTTTGCATATTTATTCTAAGGAAACAAAATCAATAACTTGATATATGTACCCCGTGTTCATTGCAGCATTGTTCACAAGTCAAAACATGAAAAATCTAAGCCCCAATTGCTGGATAAATGGGAAAATTATAGTATATATACAATAGAATATTATTCAACCATAAAAAATGGAATTCTGACATTTGTGAAAACATGAATGGTCCTCGAGGGCACTATGCTAAATGAAATAAATCAGAGAAAGACAAAAACTGTATAGTCACTCTTATATGTGGAATCTTGGAAAAAAAAATACAAATCCATAGATAGAGCAAATTGGTGGTTGCCAGGGATAAGGAGTGGGGGAGAGGGTGAAAGAAATGGGAGAACTAGTTCATTATTTATTTAGTTTGAATAAATTGAATGATAATAATAATGCAACATATATTCCGTGGAAATTTTAAAAAAGTAAAAATTGATTTAACAAGTAACAGTTGCTCATAGTCCATCCAGCTATCATAATTAAGACTTTCACATAGTTTCTTTTGTCAATTTGCTTTGAATTATCATCTTAAGGAACTTATATGACATTCTTGTGTATTAGTTACAATTACTCCTCTCATTTTGCAGAAGAGAGAATAAAACCTTAGAAAGCTTAAGCAATGTCCTCAACAGTCTACGCATGTGTGTTTGTATATAATCAATGCATTTGAAATAATAACAGCAAAAAAGTAATTGCTAGTAGGTTAAATTAAAATGACAATACTATTCTAGTTGTGTACACTTCCACATTTATTAAATAGCTTCACGTCATAGGAGTCTTATTCATGATGTCTCTGGTGAGTCTACAGGCAGGTCGCAAGGGAGTTTTGTGAACAGGTTACTTTTGGGCTCTTTTTTGCCCATCCCCATTGGCTGTGGTCTTCACTTCCCCAGTTGGGAAATCACGACTAGCGATTCTATCTGATGGCTTCATTCCAAAATGACCCAGAGGTTATAGCTGCTAGTAATTCACTCATTTCATTTATTGTAGCTTCTTATTCACAGATTCAGACAAAGGACATATTTAGGGTTGGGATTCTCAGACCTGTGAGTTTTATACTCCTCTATTTCCTCAAAGATTACTGAGCATCTCAAAGAACTTGCATTATGTTATTTTTTTTTCTATTTTTATTTATCATACTAGAAAGTAAAACTAAAAAAAAAAGTTTTAAATTACTTAAAAATAACAATAATTACGTGTCAACATTAAAAAAAAAATAATTATTCTTTTACAGAATAGAACCATTACTCTGTGCTACCCTATGTTCTGGGGCTTTATACACACACTCTCACAGATACTCCCACACAAACATATACATCTTCATTCTATCAGAAAACTCAGTCCTTTTCTAATAAATTAGAATGTACTGAGAAAGTCTTCTAATTCTTTCTCCCCTTAGGTAAAGTACCCACATTGCTTTTAACCCTAGCGAAAGATGATTGAATCTGAATAGAATAGAAACCAAGCACACTACCTCTACATCTCTAGCCTCTCAAGGCTCTCATGTAGGTTTGAGTTCTCAAGTGAAGTTAAAGTTTTTGCCACTCCCCTGGTAGCTCTCTTACTTAACTCTTTTTTCGGTTGTTCATCTGTTAGAATTATTTGCTGCTGGGCTTCTCTATGCAATAGTAAGAATTTTCTATAGTCTGATTTTTCTCTCATTAGATTTTGTCTGTTTTATTTTATACCATCTCCTCAGTGTCTAAGATCATACCTGACGTATAGTGAGTACTCACTGAACTAATAGTATTAGATGAGGTATGATAATCCATTGTGAAGGAAAACTACTTTCCTTTGAATGAATTCAAGAATATCCTAGGTGAGGAAGAACACTTTCTTAATTTAGAAAGATAAGAAATATATAACCAATAAAATGATTTTGCTAAAAATGCTAATTGTATTGGCTAAACCAATCAGGAGAGAACTTTGCATTAAAATATTCATAGCTTAACTTAGACCAAACTCAGCCTACAAAGCAATAATGATAGTAGCACATAATGGTCACAGAATTCATTTGAAAAATATATGCATTACTAAAAACTACTTTGCTAAGTAATAAAATTTGAATACTGAATCTTAATTTTTATTTGATTTCATTAAACCATTTGATGAAATAACTTTTTAAGCTTATGTCCTTTTTATCAATCTATGAACAAAATTAATCTCAAGAAATTTCCAATAAGTCAGCTCTTTGCATCAGGTGGCCAAAGTATTGGAGTTTCAGCTTCAGCAACAGTCCTTTCAATGAATATTCAGGACTGACTTCCTTTAGGATGGACTGGTTGGATCTCCTTGCAGTCCAAGGGACTCTCAAGAGTTTTCTCCAACATCACAGTTCAAAAGAATCAAATCTATGGCACTGAGCTTTCTTTATAGTCCAACTCCCACATCCATACATGAGTACTGGAAAAATCATAGCTTTGACTAGACAGGTCTTCGTTGGCAAAGTAATGTCTCTTTTTTTATTATACTGTCTATGTTTCTTGTAGCTTTTCTTTCAAGGAGCAAGAGTCTTTTAATTTCATGGCTGCAGTCACTGGCTGCAGTCACCATCTTCGGTGATTTGGGAGCCCCCCAAAATAAAGACTCTCACTATTTCTATTGTCTCCCCAACTATTTGCCATGAAGTGATGGGACCAGATGCCATGATCTTAGTTTCCTGAATGTTGAGTTTTAAGCCAACTTTTCCACTCTCTGCTATCACGTTTATCAAGACGGTCTTTAGTTCTTCCTGGATATCTACCATAGGTGATGTCATCTGCATATCTGAGGTTATTGACATTTCTCCTGGAAATCTTGATTCCAGCTTGTGCTTCATCCATCCTGGCATTTTGCGTGATATACTCTGCATATAAGTTAAATAAGTAGGGTGACAGTATACAACCTTGACATACTCCTTTCCCTATTTGGAACCAGTCCATTGTTCCATGTCCGGTTCTAACAGTTGCTTCTTGATCTGCATACAGATTTCTCAGGTGGCAGGTAAAGTGGTCTGGTAACCCATTTCCTTAAGAATTTTCCAAGGGTTATTGTGATCCACACAGTCAAAGGCTTTGGCATAATCAACAAAGGAGAAGTAGATGCTTTCCTGGAACTCTATTGCTTTTTCGATGATTCAAGGAATGATGGCAATTTGATTTCTGGTGCCTCTGACTTTTCTAAATCCAGCTTGAACATCTGGAATTTCACAGTTCACACACTCTAGAAGGCTGACTTGGAGAATTTTGAGCATGACTTTGCTAGTGTGTGAGATGAGTGCGATTGTGTAGTAGTTGAAACATTCTTTTGCATTGCCTTTCCTTGGAATTGGAATGAAAACTGACCTTTTCTAGTTCTGTGGCCACTGCTGAATTTTCCAAATTTGCTGTCATAGTGAGTGCAGCGCTTTCACAGCATCATCTTTTAGGGTTTGAAATAGCTCAACTGGAATTCCATCACCTCCACTAGCTTTGTTCATAGTGATACCTTCTAAGGCCCAATGGACATTGCAATTCTGTATGTCTAGCTCTAGGTGAATGATCATACTATTGTGGTTGCCTGGGTCATGAAGATGTTTTTTGTACAGTTCTTCTGTGTATTCTTGCCACCTCTTAATATCTTCTGCTTCTTTTAGGTCGATAGCATTTCTGTCTTTTATTGTGTCTATCTTTGCATGCAATATGCCCTTGGTATCTCTAATTTTCTTGAAGAGATCTCTAGTCTTTCCCATTCTATTGTTCTCCTCTATTTTTTTGCACTGATCTCTGAGGAAGGCTTTCTTATCTCTCCTTGCTATTCTTTGGAACTCTGCATTCAAATGGGTTTATCTTTCCTTTTCTGCTTTGCCTTTAGCTTCTCTTCTTTTCTCAGCTATTTGTAAGGTCTCTTTCAGACACCATTTTGCCTTTTCACATTTTCATATCTTGAGAATGGTCTTAATCACTGCATCTTGTACAATGTCACTAACCTCTGAACATAGTTCTTCAGGAGCTCTGTCTATCAGATCTAATCTTTTGAATCTATTCGTCACTTCCATTGTATAATTGTAAGGGATTTGATTTAGATCATACCTGAATGGTCTAGTGGTTTTCTGTACTTTCTTCAAGTTAAGTCTGAATTTGGCAATAAGAAGTTCATGATCTGAGCCATAGTCAGCTCACAGTCTTGTTTTTGCTGACTTATAGAGCTTCTCCATCTTTGGCTGTAAAGAATATAATCAGTCTGATTTCAGCACAGACCATCTGGTAATATCCACATGTAGAGTCTTCTCTTGTGTTGTTGGAAGAGAGTGTTTGCTATGACCAGTGCATTCTCTTGGAGAAACTCTGTTAGCCTTTGCCGTGCTTTATTTTGTACACCAAGGCCAAACTTCCCTGTTATTCCAGGTATCTCTTGATGTCCTACTTTTGCATTCCAGTTCCCTATAATGAAAAGGACATGATTTTTGGCTGTTAGTTCTAGAAGGTCTTGTAGGTCTTCATAGAACCGTTCAACTTCTGCTTCTTAAGCATTACTGTTTGGGGCATAGACTTGGATTACTGTGATATATATTGGGTTCACTTAGAAATGAACAGAGATCTCTCTGTCATTTTTGAGATTGGACCCAAGTACTGCCATTTTGAACTCTTTTCTTGACTATGATGGCTAATCCATTTCTTCTAAGGGACTCTTGCCCACATTAGTAGGTATAATGGCCATCCGAGTTAAATTTGCCAATTCCAGTTCATTTTAGTTCATTGACTCCTAAAATGTTGATGTTCACTCTTGCCATCTCCTGTTTGACCACTTCCAATTTACCTTGATTCATGGACCTAACATTCCAGGTTACTTTGCAATATTGTTCTTTACAACATTGCACTTTACTTCCATCACCAGTCACATCCACAACTGGGTGTTGTTTACTCTTTGGCTCTGTCTCATTATTCTTTCTGGTGTTATTTCTCCACTCTTCTCCAAGAACATCTTAGGCATCTACTGACCTGGGGAATTAATCTTTCAGTGTCATATCTTTTTGTCTTTTCATACCTTTTCATTCTGTACTCAAGGTAACAATACTGAAGTGGCTTGTCATTCCCTTCTCCAGTGGACCACGTTTTGTCAGAACTCTCCACCATGCCCCTGCTGTCTTGGCTGGCCCTACATGGCATGGATCATAGTTTCATTGACTTAGACAAGGCTGTGGTCCATGTAGTCAGTTTGATTAGTTTTCTGTAATTGAGGTTTTCATTCTGTCAGCCTTCTGAGAGATAATGCTGTCAGGCTTATGGAAGCTTCCTGATGGGAGAGACTGACTGTGGAGCAAACTGGGTCTTGTTCTGATGGGCAGAGCCATGCTCAGTAAATCTTTAATCCAATTTTCTGTTGATGGGTGGGGCTGTGTTCCCTCCCTGCTGTTTGACCTGAGACCAAACTATGGTGGAGATAATGAAGACAACGGTGACATCCTTCAAAAGGTCACATGCACGCACTGCATCACTCAGTGCACCCAACCCTGTAGCAGGCCATTGCCGACCTGCACCTCCACCAGAGACTCCTGGACACTCACAGGCAAGTCTGGGTCAGTCTCTTATGTGGTCACTGCTCCTTCCCCTGGGTCCTGGTGCAGACAAAGTTTTGTTTGTGCCCTCCAAGAGTCTGTTTCCCCAGTCCTGTGGAAGTTCTGTAATCAAATTCCACTGGCTTCCAAAGTCAAATTCCCTGGGGCTTCTCAGTCCCCTTGTCAGATCCCCAGATTGGGAAATCTGTTGTGAGTCTTAGAACTTTCTTAACAGTGCAAGAATTTATTTTGTATAATTGTTCTGCAATTTGTGGATCATCTGCTCAGTGGCTCTATGGTGGGGTTAATGAAGACCTCCTCCAAGAGGGCTTATTCCACACCCTGGTCTGCTGCACCCTGTGGCAGGCCACTGCTGACCCACACCTCCACAGGAGACACTCAAACACTCAAAGGCCAGTCTGGCTCAGTCTCTATTCAGTCTGACGTGCAAAAGGTTTTGTTTGAGCCCTCCGAGTGTCTCTGGTGGGTATAGGATTTGATTCTAAATGTAATTTCACCCCTCCTACCATCTTGCTGTGGCTTCTTCTTTGCTCTTGGATGTGAGGTATGTTTTTTGGTGGGATCCAATATTCTCCTGTCGATGTTTGTTCAGCTCCGAGTGTAATTTTGGAATTCTACACAAGAAGATGAGTGCATATCCTCCTACTCTGCCATTTTGATCCTCATGAAAAACTGTTTGTATACTTTTTGTAAAAATCATTGCTCCAACAATTAAAAATCCAAAGAGAATCATTGAACTTGTCATAACTAAATAGAACACAGTAGATTGAAATTTTTCTGTTTTTATTAGACTCTTTGCATAGTATTTTCAGTAGAACTCCTGGTCACTGCAAATATTCTGTAGATGATTTAATGTAACCTGAAATTATTTTTATGTTTGTTACCATCACTTTGACCACGATAGATCAGATAAAATAAATCCACTGGCAGCCCCTCAGCAAGGAAAAGTCTGTATAAGTGTTCTAGTGACTGCGTATTATTATATATTATTAACAGCAGATTTATGGGAATTCACAATCTAGCTACAAAACATGTGTGTATTATTGTCATAACTATTTCTCGTTTATTTGCCATGAAGTGATGAGACTAGATGCCATGATATCAGTTTCCTGAATGTTGAGTTTTAAGCTAACTTTTTCACTCTCCTCTTTCACTTTTATCAAGATACTCTTTAATTCTTCTTCACTTTCTGCCATAAGGGTGGTGTCATCTGCATATATGAGGTTATTGACATTTCTCTTGGCAATCTTGAATTCAGCTTGTGGTTCATCCAACTTGGCATTTCTCATGATGTACTCTGTATATAAGATAAATAAGCAAAGTGACAGTATACAACCTTGACATACGCCTTTCCCTATTTGGAACCAGTCTGTTGTTGCATGTCTAGTTCTAACTGGTGCTTCTTAGATTGCTTCCAGGTTAGCTTGAAGAAGAGGCTAGGGTTTGATCCAGAGAAGGCAATGGCAATCAGCTCCAGTACTCTTGCCTGGAAAATTCCATGGACAGAGGAGCCTGGTAGGCTGAAGCCCATGGGGTCGCTAACACTTGGAAATGACTGAGTGACTTCACTTTCACAATTCACTTTCATGCATTGGAGAAGGAAATGGCAACCCACTGCAGGATTCTTGCCTGGAGAATCCGAGGGACGGAGGAGCCTGGTGGGCTTCCGTCTATAGGGTCACACAAAGTCGGACATGACTGAAGAGACTTAGCAACAGCAGCAGCAGCATTTGATCGTTCAGTTCAGTTCAGTCACTCATTCGTGTCCGACTCTTTGCGACCGCATGAATTGTAGCACACCAGGCCTCCCTGTCCACCACCAACTCCCAGAGTTAACCCAAACTCATGTCCATCAAGTAGGCGATGCCATCCAACCGTCTCATCCTTGGTCGTCCCCTTCTCCTCCTGCCCTCAATCCTTCCCAGCATCAGGGTCTTTTCTAATGAGACAACTCTTTGCATGAGGTGACCAAAGTATTGGAGTTTCAGCTTCAACATCAGTCCTTCCAATGAACACCCAGAGCTGATCACCTTTAGGATGAACTGGTTGGATCTCCTTGCAGTCCAAGGGATTCTCAAGTGTCTTCTCTAACACCACAGTTCAAAAGCATCAATTCTTCGGTGCTCAGCGTTCTCACAGTCCAACTATCACATCCATACCTGACCACTGGAAAAACCATAGCCTTGACTAGATGGACCTTTGTTGGCAAAGTAATGTCTCTGCTTTTTAATATGCTATCTATATTGGTCATAACGTTCCTCGCAAACATAAGCTTTTTTTTTTTTAATTTCATGACTGAAATCACCATCTGCAGTGATTTTGGAGCCCCCCAAAATAAAGTATGACACTGTTTCTACTGTTTCCCCATCTATTTCCCATGAAGTGATAGGACCAGATGCCATGATCTTAGTTTTCTGAATGTTGAGCTTTAAGACAACTTTTTAACTCTCCTGTTTCACTTTCATCATGAGGCTTTTTAGTTCCTCTTCAATTTCTGCCATGAGTGGAGTTATCTGCATATTTGAGGTTATTGATATTTCTCCTGGAAATATTGATCCCAGCTTGTGCTTCCTCTGGCCCAGCATTTCTCATGATGTTCTCTGCATGTAAGTTAAGTAAGGAGGGTGTCAATATATAGCCTTGATGTACTCCTTTTCCTATTTGAAACCAGTCTGTTGTTCCATGTTCAGTTCTAACTGTTGTTTCCTGACCAGCATACAGTTTTCTCAAGAGGCAGGTCAGGTAGTTTGGTATTCCCATCTCTTTCAGAATTTTCCACAGTTTATAGTAAATCTAAGCCATGCCATGTGGGGCCACCCAAGACAGACGTGTCATGGTGGAGATGTCTGACAGAATGTGGTCCACTGGAAAAGGGAATGGAAAACCACTTCAGTATTTTTGCCTTGAGAACCCCATGAACAGTATGAAAAGGCAAAAGGATAGGATACTGAAAGAGGAACTCCCCAGGTTGGTAAGTGCCCAATATGCTACTGGAGATCAGTGGAGAAATAACTCCAGAAAGAATGAAGGGATGGAGCCAAAACAAAACAGTGCCCAGTTGTGGATGTGACTGGTGGTAGAAGCAAGGTTTGATGCTGTAAAGAGCAATATTGCATAGGAACCTGGAATGTTAGGTCCATGAATCAAGGCAAATTGGAAGTGGTCAAACAGGAGATGGCAAGAGTGAACGTCAAAATTCTAGGAATCAGTGAACTAAAATGGACTGGAATGGGTGAATTTAACTCAGATGACCATTATATCTACTACTGTGGGCAGGAATCCCTTAGAAGAAATGGAGTAGTCATCATGGTCAACAAGAGTCCGAAATGCAGTACTTGGAACAATCTCAAAAATGACAGAATGATCTCTGTTCGTTTCCAAGGCACACCATTCAAAATCATGGTGATCCAAGCCTATGCCCCAACCAGTAATGCTGAAGAAGCTGAAGTTGAATGGTTCTATGAAGACCTACAAGACCTTTTAGAACTAACACCCAAAAAAGATGTCCTTTTCATTATAGGGGACTGGAATGCAAAAGTAAGAAGTCAAGAAACACCTGGAGTAACAGGCAAATTTGGCCTTAGAGTACAGAATGAAGCAGGGCAAAGTCTAATAGAGTTCTGCCAAGAGAATGCACTGTTCATAGCAAGCACCCTCTTCCAACAACACAAGAGAAAACTCTAGGCATGGACCTCACCAGATGGTCAACACCAAAATCAGATTGATTATATTATTTGCAGCCAAAGATGGAGAAGTTCTATACAGCCAGCAAAAACAAGACCAGGAGCTGACCGTGGCTCAGATCATGAACTCCTTATTGCCAAATTCAGACTTAAGTTGAACAAAGTAGGTAAAACCACTAGACCATTCAGGTATGACCTAAATCAAATCCCTTATGATTATACAGTGGAAGTGAGAAATAGATATAAGGGACTAGATCTGATAGAGTGCCTGATGAACTATGGACGGAGGTTCATGACATTTTACAGGAGACAGGGATCAAGACCATTCCCAAGAAAAAGAAATGCAAAAAAGTAAAATGTCTGTCTGAGGATTGCTTACAAATAGCTGTGAAAGGAAGAGAAGCCAAAAGCAAAGGAGAAAAGGAAAGATATTCCCATTTGAATGCAGAGTTCCAAAGAATAGCAAGGAGAGATAAGAAAGCCTTCCTCGGCGATCAATGCAAAGAAATAGAGGGAAACAACGGAATGGGAAAGACTAGAGATCTCTTCAAGAAAATTAGAGATACCAAGGGAACATTTCCTGCAAGATAGGCTCGATAAAGGACAGAAATGGTATGGACCTAACAGAAGCAGAAGATACTAAGAAGAGGTGGCAAGGATACACAGAAGGACTGTACAAAAAGATCTTCATGACCCAGATAATCACAATGGTGTGATCACTCACCTAGAGCCAGACATCCTAGAATGTGAAGTCAAGTGGGCCTTGGGAAGTATCACTATGAACAAAGCTAGTGGAGGTGATGGAATTCCGGTTGAGCTATTTTAAATCCTGAAAGATGATGCTGTGAAAGTGCTGCACTCAATATGCCAGCAAATTTGGAAAACTCAGCAGTGGCCACAGGAATGGAAAAGTCAGTTTTCGTTCCAATCCCAAAGAAAGGCAATGCCAAAGAATGCTCAAACTACCTCGCAATTGCACTCATCTCACACGCTAGTAAAGTAATGCTCAAAATTCTCCATGCCAGGCTTCAGCAGTACGTGAACCGTGAACTTCCAGATGTTCAAACTAGTTTTAGAAAAGGCAGGGAACCAGAGATCAAATTGTCAACATCCAGTGAATCATCAAAAAAGCAAGAGAGTTCCAGAAATACATCTATTTCTGCTTTATTGACTATGCCAAAGATTTTGACTGTTTGGATCACAATACTGTTTGATATTTGAGTGGAATTCCCAACTATCTGGAAGTAACAATCAAAAGATACTGAATGAATTTCTTGATTTAGAATCTTTCACCCCATAGGCTTAAGTCAGTTTCTATAAATATCTTGTCATTTATTTCTTCAGTCTATTGCCAAAATTTCTGTTTCAAATGGAAATTTTAATTCCAGTACCTATCTAGATAGATATTGTTTATTAATATTTAAACAATTTAAACTTTTTTGATCATCAATTCATTAGTTCAATTACTTTACTATATCCTCAAAAAAAGGTAAAGTGGAAAGAATGTAAAGGAAAGTAAACCTAGTTAGGAAGTAGATTTCAGTTTTGAATACTGTTTTGCAAATTCATTATCCTAAAATGAACAATTTTGGTCTTCTGAATCTTTTTTCTCACATAAAAAATGAATTTTATTCCCACCTCTACTGTTGTTTTTGAAATTTTATTTTGTCATTAGTCAAAATATGTGACTGTTCAGAAAATACTGGCTTTCTTAGTTGCCTCTATTTTTCACTTAAGTGTGAGGAAGTAGAACATAAAAAGGACATTTTGATGAGAAGTTAGTATAATGACTAATAGAATTCTACCACCTTTTAACTGAAGAATCTTTATAAATTAGGAGCAATTACATGGGCATTAAATGCATTTGTAGAGTTAAACAAATGAATTATTAGTACCAAACATGCTCAAGAGTTTTTGATCTCCTGGAGAATATTGGTTAGAAATATTTTTAAATGGTCACATATAAATGGAAGTCCCTGTAAATTAATTCCCCCTCCTAAATTGAAATATATATGCAGAAAGTTCATGGTATCTATGTAACTAGCCTTCAGATTAGAAAATATAACATTACTTATAAAAGATCCTACTCAAGCCATCTCCCTTCTTTTTATATTATGTGTGTTTTAAGACTCCAGGGCCACCATGTATACAGCTTAGGTCAAGTGTATTAATTGTGCTGTTCAGATATTTTATATCTTCACTGATATTTTATCTGCTTATTTTATCAGTTATAGAGAAAAAGATATTAAAAAATTCCCTTTATGGCAGTAGATTGCTACATTTTCCATTTTGTTATACCAATAGTTGATTTATATTTTCTGAGGATATATTTTGGAAGTTTGCAAATTTAGATTCATTATATATGTATTTAGATTGATGATTTTACATTAGAATAGTCTTCTTTATCTCTAGTAATACTTTTCTTTTAAAGTCTTCTTGGCCTAATATTGGTTTGGTTATACCACCTTTCATGAAGGTAGCATTTTCTTAGCCTGTTTTCGTTATTTAAATTTCATTTTTTAAGTTTTAACTGTCTGTCTGTCTAGGTAGATAGATAGATAGATAGCTACCTAACTATATATTTATGAGTACCCCTGGTCATATAGCTTTTCTCTACATTATGACAAACTTAGTGTTTCATTTAAAGTATTTAGTTTATTTATATACAATAATCACCATAGAATTGGACTTGTCAATTTCTCTTGACCCATCAGAGGTTTTTTTTTTTTTTTCTTAACTTCCTGAAAGTCAAAGAGAGAGACTTCAGAGAAAGCAAACTTACTGATACTTTGATATCGGACTTCTAGCTAGACTAAGGCATTTTGAGAAAATAAAATTTCTGATATTTAAGCCACCATGTCTGTAATATTTTATGGCAACCCAAAAAAGCTAATACAGATGGCATTCCTTTGTCTTTGATAGATTTCCTTTTTTTTCTTTTGTTCTTATTTTGAGAAGTTAATCATCACTATCATTGTTGTTCGATTCAAGGTAGATATCTCATTTCTCTGCCTGTTTTCTAAGATTTAAAAAAATATCTGTCTCTACTTCTTACTGTTTTAGTAGCAGATCGTGGAATACAGTCCCATCACTTCATGGAAAATCGATGGGGAAACAACAGAAACAGTGATAGACTTTATTTTCTTGGGCTCCAAAATCACCGCAGATGAAGACTGCAGTCACAAAATTGAAAGATGCTTGCTCCATGGAAGGAAAGCTATGACAAACCTAGACAGCATTAAAAAGCAGAGACATTACTTTGCTGACAAATGTCCATATAGTCAAAGCTATGGTTTTCTGAGAGTCATATATGGATGGCAGAGTTGAACCATATAGAAGGCTGAGCACTGAAGAATTGATGCTTTTGAGCTATGGTGTTAGAGAAGACTCTTGAGAGTCCCTTAGGAGATTCAACCAGTCAACTCTAAAGGAAATCAACCCTGAATACTCATTGGAAGCACTGATGGTGAAGCTGAATCTCCAATAATTTGGCCACCTGATATGAAGAGATGACTCATTAGAAAAGACCCTGTTGCTGGGAAAGATTGAAGGCGGGAGGAGAAGGGGACAACAGGGGATGAGATGATTGGATGGCATCGCTGACTCAATGGACATGACTGAGAAAGTTTCAGGAGATGGTGAAGGACAGGGAAGCCTGGTGTGCTGTAGTCCATAGGGTGCAAAAAGTTGGACATGACTGATCAACTGAACAACAACAGAATACCTATTTTAGTTTTATATATACCTATGTATAGCTTTCTTGGAGTTCCCTAAACTTCCTGGGTTCTTTGGCTAACCTCTTTTAAGAGCTATGGAAAAATTTCAATTATTATTTCTTCAAATATTGTTTCTGTCTATTCATTGTCTTTCCTCTCCTGGAATCTTACTTGAGTGATTATTAGCTCATCTAAGAGTATTCCACATGGCTTTAATTCTTTGTTGCTCTTTTTATTTTATTTTTCTCTCTTTGCTTTACTGTGGATGTTTTTTCTATGATATGTCTTTGAGTTCAATATTTTTCCTTTGTTCCTTTGTATTTTTTCTTTGCTCAATCAACTGTTTAACGCATGTGTTTTCTTCTTAGTATCAGATATCATGGATATGTTTGCTTTCAAATTTGATTTAATATCTTGTTTTATATTTCTTTCAGTTCTTTGGTGAAATTCTCCATATGCTCATTTTTGTTCAACTTTTCCTCTAAATACTTTAACATAACAATTACAGTCATTTTAAATTTCTTGATGTACATCAGCCATTAAATCTTGTCCAACTCTTTGCAACACCATGGACTATAACACGTCAAGCTTCCCTGTCCTTCACTATCTCTTGGAGTTTGCTCAAACTCATGTTCATGATGATGCCATCAAAACATGATTCTCTGTCACCCTCTCTCCTCCTGCCCTCAATCTTTCACAGAATCAGGGTCTTTTCCAATGAGTTAACTCTTTCCATCAGGTGGCCAAAGTATTGGAGCTTCAGCTTCAGCATCAGTCTTTCCCATGAATATTCAGGTTGACTTTCTATAGGTTTGATTGGTTTGAACTCCTTGCTGTCCAAGGGACTCTCACGAGTCTTCTCTAGCATCATAGTTTGAAAGCATCAATTCTTTAGGACCTAATCTTCTTTATGGTCCAATTCTCCCATCCATACATAAATACTGGAAAAGCCATAGCTTTGACTATATGGAACTTTGACAGCAAAGTGATGTTTCTGCTATCTAATATTCTGTCTATATTTGTCATAGCTTTTCATCCAAGGGGGAAGTGTCTTTTAATCTCATAGCTGCAGTCACTTTCCACAGTGATTTTGGAGCCCAAGAAGAGAAAATGTGTCATTGCTTCCACTTTTCCCCCTCTTTCCCCTTTTATTTGCATGAAGTGATGGGACTGGATTCCATGATTTCAGTTTATTGAATGTTGAGTTTAAGCCAGATTTTTCAGTCTCCCCTTTTAACCCTCATAAAGAGACTCTTTAGTTCCTCTTCAATTCCTGCCATTAAAGCATATCTGCATACCTGAAGTTGTTAAGAGTTCTCCTAGCAATCTGTTTCCAGTCTGTGATTCATCCATCCTGGCATATCTCATGATGTACTCTGCATATACATTAAAAAATCAGGGTGACAATATACCGAATACAATATACTCCTTTCAAGTATAATTTTGAATGAGTCCATTGCTGCATATCCTGTTCTGTTTCTTGATATGCACACACGTTTCTCAGGAGGCAGGTAATGTGGTCTGGTAGTCCCATCTCTTTAAGAATTTTCAACAGTTTGGTGTGATTCACACAGTCAAAGGCTTTAGCATAGACAATAAAGCAGAAGTAGACATTTTTCTGGAGCTCTCTTGCTTTTTCAATGATCCAATGGATATTGGCAATTTGATCTCTGGTTCCTGTGCCTTTTCTAAAGTCATCTAATAAATCTGGAAGTTCTCAGTTTACTTACCACTGAAGCCTAGCTTGAAGGATTTTTGAACACTTCCTTACAGGCATATGAGATGAGCAAAATTTTATGGTAGTTATAGCATTCTTTGGCATTGCATTTCTTTGAGAATGGAAGGAAGACTGGCATTTTCCAGTCCTGTGGCCATTGTTTAATTTTCCAAATTTGCTGGCATAATCAATGTAGCACTTTCACAGCAACATCTTTTAGGATATGAAATAGCTCAACTGGAATTCCATCACCTCTACTAGCTTTGTTTATAGTAATGTTTCCTAAGGCCCATTTGACTGCATACTCCAGGATGTCTGACACTAGGTAAACGACTACATCATTGTGGTTATCCCAGTCAAGCTCAAGTTCAGTAGCTCAGTCGTAACTGATTTTGTAACACCATGGACTGCAGCATGCTAGTCTTCCCTGTCCATCATCAACTTCTGGAGCTTCCTCAAACTCATTTCCATCAAGTCAGTGATGCCATCCAACCATCTCATCCTCTCTCATCCCCTTCTCTTCGTACCTTCAACTTTTCCCAGCATCAAGGTCTTTTACAAAGAAGCAGTTATTTGCATCAGGTGGCCAAATTACTGGAACTTCAGCTTAGCATCAGTCCTTCTGATGAATATTCAGGAATGATTTCATGAAGTATTGACTGCTTTGATCTCGTTGCAGTCCAAGGGACTCATCCAGCTCTAACATCCATACAAGACTATTGGAAAAATCATAACTTTGACTATATGGACGTTTGTCACCAAAGAAATGGCTCTACCTTTTAATGTCTCTGCTGGAAAGGTCAGTTTTCATTCCAATCCCAAAGAAAGGCAATGCCAAAGAATGTTCAAACTACTGTGCAATTGCACTCATCTCACACTCTACTAAAGTAATGCTCAAAATTCTCCAAGCCAGGCTTCAACAGTACGTGAACTCTGAACTTCCAAATGTTCAAGCAGGATTTAGAAAAGGCAGAGGAACCAGAGATCAAATTGCCAACATCTGTTGGATCATCAAAAATGCAAGAGAGTTCCAGGAAATCATCTACTTCTGCTATATTGATTATGCCAAAGCCTTTGACTGTGTAGATCACAACAAACTGTGGAAAATTCTTAAAAAGATGGAAATACCAGACCAACTTATCTGCCTCCTGAGATATCTGTGTGCAGGTCAAGAGCAATAGTTAGAACTGGACATGGAACAACAGAATGGTTCTAAATTGGGAAAGGAGTATGTCAAGACTGTATATTGCACCCTGTTTATTTAATTTGTATGCAGAGTACATCATGCAGAATGCCAGGCTGGATGAAGCTGGAATCGATATTGAATATCAATAACTTCAGATATGCAGGTGACACCACCCTTATGGCAGAAAGTGAAGAAGAACTAAAGAGGCTCTTGATAGAAATGAAAGAGGAGAGTGAAAAAGTTGGCTTAAATCTCAACATTCAGAAAACCAAGATCATGGCTTCAGGTCCCATCCACTTCCTTGCAAATAGATGGGGAAAAAATGGAAACAGGGGCTGACGTTATTTTGGGGGGCTCCAAAATCACTTCAGATTATGACTGCAGCCATTAAATTAAAAGACACCAGTTTCTGGGAAGAAAAGGTGAGATCAACCTAGAAAAATTTTGCTAGTGTGTGAGACAAGTTCAATTGTGCAGTAGTTTGAGCATTCTTTGGCATTGTCTTTCTTTGGGATTGGAATGAAAACTGACCTTTTCCAGTCCTGTGGCCACTGCTGAGTTTTCCAAATTTGCTGGCATGTTGAGTGCAGCACTTTCACAGCATCATCTTTTAGAATTTAAAATAGCTCAACTGGAATTCCATCACCTCCACTAGCTTTGTTCACAGTAATGCTTCCTAAGGCCCACTTGACTTCACATTTCAGGATCTCTGGCTCTAGTTGAGTAATCATACCATCATGGTTACCTGGGTCGTGAAGATCTTTTTTGTATAGTTCTTCTGTGTATTCTTGCCACTTCTTAATATCTTCTGCTTCTGTTAAGTTCATAGAACTTCTGTACTTTACTGTGCCCATCTTTGCATGATATGTACCCTTGGTATCTCTAATTTTCTTGAAGAGAGCTCGAGCCTTTCACATTCTCTTGTTTTCCTCTATTTCTTTGCATTGATCACTGAAGAGGGCTTTCATTTCCCTGCTTGCTGTTCTTTGGAACTCTGCATTCAAACGGATATATCTTTCCTTTTCTCCTTTGCCTTTCGCTTTCTTCTTTTCTCAGCAATTTATAAGGCCTCTTCAGACAACCATTTTGCCGTTTTGAATTTCTTTTTCTTGGAGATGGTCTTTATCACTTCCTCCTCTACAATGTCACAAACCTCTGTCCATAGTTCTTCAGGCACTCTGTCTATCAGATCTAATCCCCTGAATCTATTCACAACTTCCTCTGTACAATTGTAAGGGATGTGATTTAGGTCATACCTGAATGGTCTTAAAAAGTCTCTTGGACAGCAAGGTCTTAAGACTCCCTTGGACTGCAAGAAGATCCAACCAGTCCATCCTAAAGGAATTCAGTCCTGAATATTCTTTGGAAGGACTGATGCTGAAGCTGGAGCTCCAATAGTTTGGTGACCTGATGCAAAGAACAACTCTTTTGAAAAGATCCTGATGCTGGGAAAGATTGAAGGTGGGAGGAGAAGGGGACAACAGAGGATGAGATTGGTTGGATGGCATCACCTACTCAATGGACATGAGTCTGAGTAAACTTCATGAGCTGTTGATGGACAGGGAGGCCTGATGTGCTGCAATCTATGGGGTCGCAAAGAATTGGACATGACTGAGAGACTGAACTGAACTGAATTCTGTAGCAGTTTTCCCTACTTTCTTCAATGTAAGTCTGCATTTTGCAATAAGAAGTTTATTATCTGAGGCACAGTCAGCTCCTGGTCTTATTTTTGCTCACTGTATAGAGTTTTTCCATCTTTGTCTGCAAAGAATAAAATCAATTTGATTTTAGTATTGACTGTCTGGTGATACCCATGTGTAGAGTCATCTGTTCTGATGTTGGAAGATGGTGCTTGCTATGACCAGTGCATTCTCGGCAAAACTCTGTTAGCCTTTGCCCTGATTCATTTTGTACACCAAGACCAAATTGGCCTGTTATTCCAGGCATCTCTTGACTTCCTACTTTGATATTCCAGTCCCCTATATTGAATAGGACATATTTTGGCGTGTTATTTCCAGAAGATCTTGGAGGTCTTCATAGAACCATTCAACTTCAGCTTCTTTAGCATTACTGGTCAGAGCATAGACTTGGATTATTGTAATATAGAATGGTTGCCTTGGAAACAAACAGAGATCATTTTGTCATTTTTGAGACTGCACCCAAGCACTGCATTTCAGACTCTTTTGTTGACTATGAGGGCTACAGCATTTTTTTTCCCCCCAAAGGATTCTTACCCACAGTAGTAGATATAATGGTCTTCTGAATTAAATCGCCCTTTCCAGTCCATTTTAGTTCACTGACTCCTACATTGTCAATGTTCACTCTTGCCATCTTCTGATTGACCACTACCAATTTAATTTAATTCATGGACATTAATGATTCTGACTTTTTTTTTTTGGTATAATCCTTCTGTGAATTGTTGCCAACTCTTCTTAATATCTTCTGCTTCAAGTTCTCTACCACTTCTCTCCTTTATTGTGGCTATCTGTCCATGAAATATTCTGTTGATATCTCTAGTTTTCTTGTGAGATCTTTAATCTTTCCCATTCTATTGTTTTCCTCTATTTCTTTGCATTGTTTGGAACTCTGCATTCAGTTGGTTATACATTTCTTTTTCTCTTTTGCCTTTCACGTCTCTCCTTTCCTCAGCTATTTTTCAGCTCCAGGTCTTGTTTTGGTTTTTTTTTTTTTTTTTTTTTTAAATTACATAGAGCTTCTCTTGACTTCCTACTTTTTTCCTTAAATTTATTGCCTACTAACCCCAATGTTTACCTTGCAAAAAGGCAAACATTGGGGTTAGTAGGATGCTTTTGAACTGTGGTGTTGGAGAAGACTCTTGAGGGTCTCTTGGACTGAAAGGAGATCCAACCAGTCCATCCTAAAGGAGATCAGTCCAGGGTGTTCATTGGAAGGACTGATGTTGAATCTGAAACTCCAGTACTTTGGCCACCTGATGCGAAGAGTTGACTCGTTGGAAAAGACCCTGATGCTGGGAAAGATTGGGGGTGGGAGGAGATGGGGATGACACAGGATGAGATGGCTGGATGGCATCACCGACTCGACAGAGATGAGTTTGAGTGGACTCTGGGAGTTGGTGATGGACAGGGAGGCCTGGAGTGCTGCGATTCATGGGGTTGCAAAGAGTCGGACATGACTGAGCGACTGAACTGAACTGAACCCCAATGTTTGTATCATTTGTAGATCTGTATCTATTTTCCTTTCCTCTCAGTTATTGGTTATATATTATTCTCTTTCACATGTCTAGCGATTCTTTTTTTGAATATGTGGAATATATATGGTATGTAAACCAAAACTGTACTGCCTTCCTCTTTTCCTATACTTCTCAAATAGTTAATCTGAGTTAGGAATGAGACAAGATTTCTATAAAACTAAGTTTATCTCTGGTTTTCTTCTAGGATATGACCATCCTAGCTCTCTAGGATTACAGCCCAGCAAGGTCTAGTAGACCTTGTTACTACTAGAATAAAAAATTATTCTAGGTCTAGTTCTTTTTCTCAGATGTTTCATTTCAATATCTCATGGAGTTCTCAGCAATCGCTATCTTCTGAGTTTTAAAAAAAATTGTGGGAGGTCTAGCTTTTACTTAGAGATTTCCCCATCCAGCTCTCCATTTTCTTCCCATATATCTTCAACATTTGGCAACTATCTTGACAAATGGGTCAACAATTTTCTTGAGAAAGTTCTAAGTTAATTAAGTACCACAAGTTTTTAGGGCACCTCACTCTATCTTCTGGATATATTTACTAATATATTTTTGAAGTCTCCTCTTCCAAACAGCTTCAAGACCTTGCAGTTGTCCATAAAACAAGGCCAGCAGTGTGCTTGCGGAAGATTTATTTTTGTTTTTTTTCTAAGCACTGGAAGACAACAGGAGATTCATTCTGATTTTTAGAAGCATTCAGTGTCCCATAGGAATCTTGAGTTCAATAAACATCCTCTAGGGAAAACAGACTGTGTGTTTGAGTTTCCTCATTTTAAACTGGTCACATTAACCACCAACAACCTCTAAAAACTTTTACTGGTTTCTCTTTCTCCCAAGCAGATCTTTCTCTAATTGAGACCACCCATGAGTCCCTATCCAATATTGGCAAAAACCCCAGAAAAAAGGTCAGCACATCATTCCTCCTGGAGATTTCATTCATCTATTAGCTATTGCTTCCACAGTTCTTTGCTGAATGATAACATGATTCTTCTCTTAATGAACAAGACTTTTTCTGTCGGGAGCTGCATTAGGCTGCATTAGCTGCATTATTGACAAAATGGAGGCATGGCCCCAACCCCCTCTCCTCATCCCACAGGCGTGGTCCCGGGATGAAGGAGTTAGGTCTTGTGATTCTGACCTATCCTTTCTGACTTGTCCTTTCCTTCCTTCGGTTGAGTTGGCTGGAAAGAATGTTAAGGTGCTTATTGTTCTTGCATGAGAAAGCACAAAGCCTTCTGCAGTTATGCCCAAGAAATAATCCATAAAGTTACATTTGTTCAAGGACCTTTACAAAGAATGTTCCAGGATGAGCACATAGGCCACAGCTTGAGGCCATGGGAAAGATTGTTATTGAGACCTGCTTGTGAGGGAAATGTTTATGGCAAAAGAATTTTGTGGAGTTTAGGATTTAGGAATAATTAAGAATAGTTAGAAGCTAAAAGTTTATGGTATGTTGTAGTGTTGGCATATTTTACTATACCTTACAGAGACTAAGAATTTTAGAGGTACTAATAGGTAGAAGCCTTTTTAGGAGATAATGAGCTTAAGATACTAGGGGCTAGCAGGATTTAGAAAGATAAGAAATAAACAGGAATGTGGTATGCAGCCCAGAGATAAACATGCTATGCTATGCTATGCTAAGTCGCTTCAGTCGTGTCCGACTCTGTGCGACCCCATAGACGGCAGCTCACCAGGCTCCGCTGTCCCTAGGATTCTCCAGGCAAGAATACTGGAGTGGGTTGCCATTTCTTTCTCCAGTGCATGAAAGGGAAAAGTGAAAGTGAAGTCGCTCAGTCGTGTCCGACTCTTAGCGACCCCATGGACTGTAGCCTACCAGGCTCCGCCGTCCATGAGATTTTCCAGGCAAGAGTACTGGAATGGGGTGCCATTGAGTTACAATGTAATCACAAAGACACTTTCTGGAGACAATGAATCTGGGTGAGGGGGAACTGAAGATGTCAAACCTCTGACCTAATGCTTTTGTAAAAGTATAAAAGAAAACCTGACGCTTGAAATAAAGATGCAGTCCAGCACTTTGAGTCAGAGGCTGCATCATTCTCCACTGACACCGCTCATCCCTTCAGGCCGACTCCCTGGCTGCTGGAGCTGGACTCCGGCAAGTGGTGCCCGAACAGGGACACCTGAGGGGTAAGTAATTAATTAAGTAATTTCATTAATGTAACACGGAGCGGTTAGGATTGTATCCATGGGTGGCTGGTGCCCCGCTGCAGTTTAGGCAGGGTGAGGAGGATAGAGAATCAATAAGAATATTCTCTAGGAAAATGGATCTCTCTGCATCCAAGAATAGACAAATGTTTATTGAAATATTGCTTCACATGTTAGCCCACAGAGGCGTTAAAGTAAGCAAAGGAAGGAAAGGACAAGTCAGAAAAGACAAGTCAGAATCACAAGACCCAACTCTTTCATCCCGGGACCGCGCCTGCAGGATGAGGAGGGGGGTTGGGGCCATGCCTCCATTTTATCAGTAATACCTAACACGGCTCCCAACATTTTTCTGTGTCACTGGCATCATCAACTTATCGCTTCTACACACCAACGAGAAGTGCCAATTTTTTTTTTTCTTAAGGATCTATTTGTAGCATTTGATTTTAAGTTTGTGGAAAAAAAAACATTTTTTTATTTGAGAGTTAAATAGCTATTTGACAGTTGCCTACAGTTGTTCATTTTACTTTTTTATTTATTGTCCTTTTATCTTTTTTAGGTCTTTACTTTTAGTGCTCAGCTAAGCAGAAATATTTATGTGTGTTAACAATGAATCAACTTTAAACTTTGACTTATAAACTGTTTCCTTCTATCTGGACTATAAAAAACCTCTACTTTGGAGATTGTGTTCCATATTCTGAAAGTCATATAAATGTTCTGGGACATACAAATTCAGGTTTTAGATGGAGATAAAGGATACATTATTCCCTTCCTTGATTTAGATATCTAAATATTTTACAAATTGCTTTCACTACTTTTTTGTGTGTTTTCTATAAATCTGATTTGTTCCTGAGCTCCAAGTTTACATTTCTGAATGCTGCTTAATTTTACCCAAATATCCTAACATTGCCTTAAACTCTATATTAGTCATATTACATAAATTACGTATCACCTTTATTTCCAATCTTGTTTACTTCCCCAAACATTAGCAATATTAAAAGTAACAGCAACAGTACATTTTCTGATCCTTAACTAGGCCTCCCTCCCCTAAAGCATAGTTTGGATACTGACTTCATCTTTGATTTCTGTCTTCTCTTTCTCCCTGTATTCAGTTATCGTGCTGCAGTCATGCTAAGTTGCTTCAGTCATGTCCAACTCTGTACGACCCTCTGGACTGTAACCTGCCAGGCTCCTCTGTCCATGGGACTCTCCAGGCAAGATTACTGGAGTGGGTTGCCATGTCCTCCATTAGGGAATCTTCTCCACCAGTGGTTAAACCCATATCTCCTACACTTCCTGCATTAAGGTGAATTCTTTACCACTGAGCCACCAGGGAAACCTCATATTCAAGCATAAGTGAGAGCTATCCCTCTACTTCTTAACAGCTCCTAGCTTGCTAAAATATTAATTGGGACTTCATTAATATTGGAACTAAAGTATTTTTACTAGCTATCAAATTATTTTTTAACCTTAGTCTCTCTTCCCCCTCCAAACTTGTAATCTTCTACCCAATTATGTATCCAAAGATCATAGTTGATCGTGAAAAGATCATTTCTCTCAGTTGGTCTTACTCTGGCTCAAGTCCAAACTATGTCCTCAAAATTTCCTTCCAAAATGTTTATCTCAGCATCCCTTTCCCTTCATTTTATGCTTCATCCATTTGAAATTTTGGTGTTTCTACTCTTGGTCCCATGCCTTTAGGCCACAATATAGATAATCATGTGATCTTGCTACTTGAAAAATTATTTCCACTATCTCCTTATCTAGCTTCCCCTCAGTCACAGATTCTTATTCTATACAGTTTTCAGTATCCCACTTGAATTCTTCTTTATGTAGCCTTTCTGATTTACCCCCTCTGAATTCCTAGAGTTTTAAATTACTATGGTTATGTAGCCATACTTCTCTGAAAAGACTTATATGGCTATCCAACATTAACTTTCTAGCTTATTTTCTATACTGGACCTTAAACATTCAATGATAAAATAACAAAATCATAAAAATGTTAAATAAATCTCTTTTAAAACATTTCACTGGTTGGAAAAAGAACATAAAGGAATTATGGAAGTTTCAGAAAAGCATTGTATTTATTTGCTGGGGTTATCCTAGTAAAATGCCATAGGCTGGTGGCCTAAATGATGCAAATTTTTTTTCCTCAAAGTTCTAGAAAGTAAAGTCCAAATCAAGCTTTTGACAGATTTGATTTCTCTGAGACCTCAGTGCTTGGTTTGCAGATGACCATTTTCTTGCTGTGTCCTCACATGACCTGTGCACTGATTCCTGTTTTCTCTTCCTGATCTTATAAAGGCACCAATTCACTTTCTGAGCTATACTGGGAAGTAGCAGGTCAATATGTGAATTCTGAGTAGACACAATTCAATTCATAAGAGCTATTAAAAAAAAAAGTCATATGCAATCTTGTTATAAAAAGGTAAGTCTATCCATTATAAGCTTTCTGTATTAAGCAGTCTCATATTTGAATTTTGTGTGTAAATCACATGATGTTCTTATACCATATTTCATATGGAGATTACAAAATTGAAAGATAACTCTTTTGAGTGCTATTGAAATATTTTGTGAATTGATCTGCAGAAATATGCTCATTTTATTTCCATTCAAGCTGTGAGAAACCAATATTAATTATTACAACTTTTAACTCCCCTTGGCTAACTGATGAGAAAAAATGGTATTTTGTACTAACTTTAACTCATTTACTTAATTTAAATGCTAACAGTTTTATTAATTTATTCAACAAATATTTATAAATGTCTGTTATATTCCTGTTACCCTTTACAAACTCAAAGTTCTATGGGAACAAAAGAGATGATAGTTTCTGCTCTCCAGAAACCTAAATCTACGATAGTAAAAAAAAATAAATAAAATAAAATAAAATAAAAAATAAAATGACACAAAAAATGGTTTTGTAAATATAAAGAATAATATATAAAGCACAGTGTTAGGAAAGTGTATAAACTAGAGACTTAACCTAATTACCAGGTGAATGTAATTCTCCCTGAAGAATATTTATTCTCATTAATTGGTTATTTAAATTTATTATTTTGTGAACTGGCTTTTTAATTCCTTTGACTATTTTTCATGTTTGTTTTTTTCTAATTAGCCACATTAAAGAAAATTTAAAAGCGAGATCCAAGCACAATGCCATAATCCAAAACTAAGGCTAAATTTTTTATTAGGAATTGCTTTCAGTTCAATGCATTATGTGTATAAGTATTAATGTAATGTGGTAATACAATTTTGAACTCTGTTCTTTCTCTAATATGAATAATCTGTAATTATTATTCTGATTAATTATTTCTCCATAGGTTCTATTTTCCATCTTTCTAATCAGAATGTAAGTACAAGAGTGTATGGCTCTTTTCTATCTCATTATATTTATTATTAATGCTTAGCATAAGTAGGTTATTACTAAAATATACATTGGATAATAAAGCATAAGTATCAGTTTTAAATATGTTTATTTTTTATTGAAGGATAATTGCTTTACAGAATTTTGTTGTTTTCTGTCAAACCTCAGTATGAATCAGCCATTGGTATACATATATACCCTCCCTTTGGAACCCCCTGCCCATATCCCTCCCCATTCCACCCCTATGGGTTGATACAGAGACCCTGTTTGAGTTTCCTGAGTCATACAGGAAATTCCCGTTGGCTATCTATTTTCTATATGGTAATGTAAGTTCCCATGTTACTCTTTCCATCCATCTCACCCTCTCCTCCCTTCTCCCCATGTCCATAAGTCTATTCTCTATGTCTGTTTCTCCATTGCTACCCTGTAAATAAATTCTGCAGTACCATTTTTCTAGATTCCGTATATATGCATTATAATACGATATGTATCCTTCAGTTTCTGAATGACTTCACTCTGTATAATAGGTTCTAGGTTCATTCACCTCATTAGAAGAGACTCAAAAGTGTGTCTTTTTTTGTGGCTGAGTAATATTCTATTGTGTATATGTACCGCTACTCCTTTATCCAATCATCTGTCGCTGGATATATAGGTTGCTTCCATGTTCTAGCTACTGTAAGTTGTGCTGAAATGAAAAATGGGATACATGTTTGTTTTTCAATTTTAGATTCCTCAAGGTATATGCCTAGGAGTGGGATTATTGGGTCTTTGGTGGGTTTTTTTTCCTAATTTTTTAAGGAATCTCCATACCATCTTCCATAGTGGCTGTATCAATTTGCATTCCCACCAACAGTGCAATAGCATTCCCTTTTCTCCACACCCTCTCCAGTATTTACTGTTTGTAGACATTTTGATGATGGCCATTCTGACTGGTATCAGGAGATACCTCATTGTAGTTTGATTTCCACTTATCTACTAATGAGTGATGCTGAACATGTTTTCATGTGTTTGTATGTCTTCTTTGGTGAAATGTCTGTTTAGGTCTTTTTCCCACTTTTTGATTGGGTTGTTTGTTTTTCTGACGTTGAGTTGTACGAGCTACTTGTATATTTTGGAAATTAATCCTTTGTCAATTGTTTCATTTGTTATTATTTTTTCCCATTTTGAGGGTTGTCTTTACACCTTGCTTATAGTTTCCTTTGCCGTGCAAAAGCTTTTAAGTTTAATCAGGTCCCACTTGTTTATTTTGTTTTTATTTCCATTACTTTAGGAGGTGGACCATAGAGGATCTTGCTTTGATTTATGTCGTTGAGTGTTCTGCCTATGTTTTCCTCTAAGAGTTTTATAGTTTCTGGTCTTACCTTTAGATCTTTAATCCATTTTGAGTTTATCTTTGTGTATGGTGTTAGGAAGTGTTCTAATTTCATTCTTTTACATGTAGCTGTCCAGTTTTCCTAGCACTATTTATTGAAGAGGCTGTCTTTGCCCCATTGCATATTCTTGCCTCCTTTGTCAAAAATAAGGTACCCATAGGTGCATAGATTTGTTTCTGGGCTTCCTATCTTGTTCCATTTGTCTATATTTATGTTTTTGTGCCAGTACTGTACAGTCTTGATGATTATAGCTTTGTAGTATAACCTGAAGTCAGGATGGTTGATTCTTCCAGCTCCATTCTTCTTTCTCAAGCCTGTTTTGGCTCTTTGGGTTCTTTCATGTTTCCATATGAATTGTAAATTTTTTTGTTCTAGACCTGTGAAAAATGCCATTTGTAATTTGACAGGGATCACATTGAATCTGTACATTGTATTTGGTAGTATAGTCATTTTCACAATATTGATTCTTCTTACCTAGGAACAAGGAATATCTCTCCATCTGTTTATGTCATCTTTAATTTCTTTCATTAGTGTTATAGTTTTCCGTATACAGTTCTTTCATCTCCTTAGCTAGGTTTATTCCTAGATATTTAATTGTTTTTGTTGCAATGGTGAATGGAATTGATTCCTTAATTTCTCTTTTAGATTTTTCATTGTTAGTATATAGAAATGCAAGTGATTTCTGTGTATTGATTTTGCATCCTGCAACTTTGCTAAATTCACTGATTAACTCTAGTAATTTTCTGACACTATCTTTACAATTTTCTATGTACAATGTCATACCATCTGCAAACAGTGAGAGCTTTACATCTTCTTTTCCAATCTGGATTTCTTTTATTTCTTTTTCTTCTCTGATTGCTGTAGGTAGGACTTCCAGAAATAAGTTGAATAATATCAGTGAAAGTGGACACCCTTTTCTTGTTCCTAATCTTATGGGGAATGCTTTCAGCTTTTCACCATTGAGAATAATGTTTGCTGTAGGCTTATCATATATGGCCTTTACTATGTTGAAGTAGGATCCATCTATGCCCATTTTTGAAGAGTTTTAATCATAAATGAGTACTGAATTTTGTCAAAGGCTTTTTCTGCATCTATTATCATATGGTTTTTATTTTTCAATTTGTATTATGGTGTATCACATTGATTGATTTGTGTATATTGAAGAATCCTTGCATCCCTGGAATAAACCCAACTTGATTATGGTGTATGAGCTTTTTGATGTGTTGCTGAATTCTGTTTGCTAAAATTTTCTTGAGGATTTTTGCATCTAAATTCATCGGTGATATTGGCCTGTAGTTTTCTTTTTTGTTGTTGTCTTTGGTTTTAGTATCAGGGTGATGATGGCCTCCTAGAATGAGTTTGGAAGTGTTCCATCCTGTTATTTTTTGAAAGAGTTTTAGAAGGGTAAGCATTAGCTTTTATCTAAATGTTTGATAGAATTCTCCTATGAAGCTATCTGCTTCTGGGCTTTTGTTTTTTCGAAGATTTTTTTATCACAGCTTCAATTGTATTGAAGCTTCTATTGTATTTCTTGATTATAAAAGTCCCTTTAACATATGTTGTAAAGCTGGTTTGGTAGTACTGAATTCTCTTATTTTTGCTTGTCTTAAAAGCTTTTTATTTCTCCATCAGTTTGAATGAGATCCTTGCTGGGTACAGTAATATTGGTTATAGATTTTTCCCTTTCAGTACTTTGAATATATCCTGCCATTCCCTTCTGGCCTGCAGTTTCTCCTGAAAGATCAGCTGTTAAGTGTACAGGGTTTCCCTTTTCTGGTACTTGTTGTTGCTCCCTTGCTCCTTTTAATATTATTTTCTTGTGTTTAATCTTTGTTACTTTGAATAGCATGTGTCTTGGCGTGTTTCTCCTTGGGTTTATCCTGTATGGGACTCTTTGTGCCTCTTGGATTTGATTCACTATTTCCTTTTCCATGTTGAGGAAATTTTCAACTATAATCTCTTCAAAAATTTTCTCACACCCTCTCTTTTTGTCTTTTCCTGGGACCCCTGTGATTCAAATGTTGGTGCATCTGATATTGTCCCAGAAGTCTCTGAGACTATCATAATAATTCAAATAATGGAATATACACATATACATATACATCCATGAGCAAAGTGAAAATCGTCCAACAAAAATACAGTAGGTTGACCCAGCAGACAAAGGAAATAAAAATTTATATTTACCAGTTAAGAACAAAGGTAACTAAAACACAAACTGGAAAATAATACTAAAGCAAGGTAACAAGTGGGAAATAAAGCAATGAAAAAAAACCAACAAATATGTTGAGAGGAAAGGAAAGAAAAAAGAATGGACATGCAAATTTAAATAGAGGTAGATGAAGAAGATTTATATATATTAAAAGTTAACTTCAAGGGGAAAAGAATGGTAGGAAAGGCAAACAAAGGAATAAATGTAGAAAAAATATGATAGGTTTAAAAAAAAATAAAATTATAAAAAAGAGAAAAAAAAAGAAGAAGAAAGAAAAAAGGAAAAAAGATAAAAGGAAAACTCCACAGAACTGCAAAATTCCAACATAGAGGCAGAGGTTTATAACAACAATAAAAAGTGTGACTGAATATACACACATACATATACACCCATAAGCAAAATTGAAACAGTCTAACAAAAATAATGTAAAATAGATTGACCTGGGAAACAAAGGAAACTAAAAATTGTATATACCAGAACAAAACTAACTAAAGCATAAGCTGGAAAACAAAAGTAAAGTAAGGTACCAATTGGGGAATAAAGCAATGAAAATAAAACTGTCAAATATGTTGAGAGGAAAGGGAAAAAAACATAGAAAGAAAGAATAGATATGCAAAGTTAGATAGAAGTAGATTAAAGAAGATTTATACATGTTAAAAATTAACTGAAAAGGGAAAAGATCAATAAGAAAAGAAAACAAAAGAATAAATGTAGAATAATAAAAATAGGTTTAAAAAGTTAAAATTAAAAAAGGAGAAAAGAAAAATAAAAAAGGAAAAGTCCACAGATCTGCAAAAGCCCAATATAGAGGCAGAGGTTTATAATAACAATAAAAAATGTGACTTAGAATAGAAAAAAATCTCAAAAGCTTGATTGGATTTCATAGTGCCAATAAACTTGAAACTACAAAAGAGGCGGGGCGGAAGGAGAAAAAATAATTCAAAGAATCTACGAAACAACTGAAAACATAAGAATAATAAATGTTTTTCTTGAGTCACTGCTATCAGAGTCCTTTTCCTTACTGGGAGTCACAGTTCACCTTACCTCCTTAGGATGCCCTCCAACACTGTGATGAGCACTGGATCTGTTGTGGGGATAGCTCAGATTCTAATCTGGTCCTCTTCTTATGTGTTCTTGCCTCCAAGGTCCATAGCTATCAGAACTAGTCTGTTTTCTTTTATGGGAGCTTTCAATGATCTTTTATATATTCCATAGACACAGTCTGCCTAGTTGATTGTGTGGATTTAATCTGCAGGTGGGAAGGTTTTGGGTCTTCTTCCTTAGCCACACCACCCCTGGGTTTCAACTGTGGTTTTATTTCCACCTCTACATGTGGGTCATCTACTGGAGTTTGCACCTGAGGCTGCCCTGGAGGACTTGGGTTTACCTCTGTGAGGGCCAGGTGTGGAGGAGGTGCAGCCACTTGAGTCACAGGGGTTCTGGCAGCACCAGGTACTCAGGGGAGTTGGCGGCTAGGGAAGCAGGAAATATAGTGCTCTGGAAAGGTATGGCAACTAGTATTGCCCAAAATGCTCCAGTATTCTTGCCTAGAGAAATGCCATCCCTGACAAAGAAACCTGGCAGGCCAAAGTCTAGGGGGCCACAAAGAGTTGGACATGACTGAAGCGACCCTGTGCTCATAGATGCAAGCCTTTTTTTTGCCTGTGGCAGCTCTGCCCCAGTGAGAGTTGAGCGTGAAGGTGGCCCAGCTGCTTGGTTTGTGGGGACCCTGGTGGCATCAAGTGTACAGGGACACTGCCTCTTCTGCAGGAGTTATGGCCCTATCAGAGTCTTTTCTCGAGTTTCTTGTAGCTGGTGATCAGAAGGCCTCTTTGGTCGGTCTCTCTCTGTAGCTCCGACTGTTCAGGCACTTACAGGGCTCCCTTGCCTGGGGTTTTTCTCTCTTGTTCAGCACATCAGGCACATAGAGCCCCCACCCCCTTCCCCCAGTGGTTGGGGTCCTACTCTATAGTTCAGTGTGTCAGGCGTTTGATGGGCTAGTCTCTCTGTTGTTCAGCTGCCAATGCTGGTGTGTGGGGAGAGCAAGGCTATGGTGATGGCTCCACCAGCTATGCGTGACTTAGCAGTATTTCCTTGCTTCCATGGCTGCCTGGCTTTCCTCCACCAGCATTTCCCACCATAGTCTTTTCCCTCACATCCCCTCAATCTGTCTCTTGGCAGTCCACAGCAGCCCTCGCCCTGGGATTTCTCCACAATCCATAAACTCCAGCTCTCACCCACTGCACCTTCCAGGGGACCCACATTCCTATCTGGGGTATGTATGACTGTGGCAAGGACTATCTGATTCTCATTTCATTTAGATCACCACAAATCAGCTGTTTAATTTTCAGCCTTAAATGTTTCTCCTTTGACTCAGACAATTGCCCTGATTGGGGATCGGACCCCTGCTTCAGTTCCCCCACCTGCTGAGGGTAGGTCCAGTCCTACTAACTCTCCTGTTTTTCCTCCTAGTTCCTTTGTACTACTGAGTTTTGTGTGGGTCTATATATTATTTGCTGATCAGGTACTCCTGTCAGCTCTCAGCTGGTGTTCTGCATGCACTTCTGTGTCTGAAGGTGTATTTCTGATGTATCTGTGGAGAGAGATATACTCCACATCCACCTACTCCTCTGCCATCTTGTTATCTCAAGCATAAGTATTTTTAATGAATATAATTTTTGTACTTAAGATTTTTTAAGTTATTTCAGTATTATGTAGACTGGATATATTACCAAATATTCTAAATTTCCCCTTTATTTGACAATGCTTTAAAATATTACATAATTAATATGTTAGTGACCACCATGATGCATATGGATTTATTTCATTTTCTTCTATATTGTTTCCATAATGTGAGAAAACTATCCAAAGGGGATTTACTTTATCTATAAAATGGGGGCTATAATAATACATACCTTACAAAGTCATATGGAGAATTAAATGAGCTATCTTTTGTTGTATTTAAAACAGTACTTGATACATACAAACAATATATAATTGTTCACTGTTTTTTGTGGTGTAATGTTATTATATATTAAGATAATGCAATGTTTAATAACTGGATTTTAAAACAAAATTATATGTTCACAAATTATTATGATTATTTATGAAGTTATTCATAATTCTTTATAGATTACTGTGACTTTTATCAAATAAAATTATTATAGCAAGCACTAGGTACTCTCCATAAATATAGAACTATAAGAGAGCTCTTTTTGGAGCTGAGTATCTTGTATTAAAACAATTTAACAGGATATAAATGAACGAACTCAAAACCAGATAGAACCTAAGATAAAAAGTCAGTTCTTAAGTATATGAAAGAAATACCCATGTCGTTGTATCCAAGTTATGGGGTGATAAATTAGAGGCATATTATTACAAAAATGTACGGGGGATAGGGACTTAGAGTGGGAACTTAGGTAAGGCACTAGGACTACACACAACCTCAAGTAGGCAGATTTTAAAGGTAGTGAATTTCCTTACGATTTCTTTATGCTATCCTTCTGAGTTATATTAGCAATATTTATACATTGATACATGATTACATCATGTTGCTTTTTAAAATACATGTTTAAATTTACTGTAAGATCTAGGAATTAACTTGCATATGATGTATTTTTAATACCCAATTGTTTTTCACTTTGATATTCATTAAGAAAGTGGTTCTGTTGCTAGACATAGTGCATTAGCAATGTAACTTGGGTAATACAATTTATTCCTTCAAACCTTGAAAACAAATTTTCACTTGAAAAAATAAGGATGCTAAAAGTGCTATCTTCACTGGATTGATAAGAAGGCCAGTAAGAAAATCCATGCAAATTGCTTAGCAGAGTGTTTGACAAATAAGATGCCAGCTATTATTATATGAAAGAAAATGTAGATTAAAAAGCATTGGCACTAGAATTAAACTGTCTCTATTTAAAACTTAGCTCATTCACTCACATGATATGAAATTAGATAAGAAGACTTAGCAACTGAACAACAACAACAACTTATGGAAGATTATATTACTATTCATTCATTTCCACTTATTTCCTTGGATATATAAATAGGGTTATACTACCCTTCCACTAAGACTGGGTTTGCCCAATTAAGTTTTAGCCAATCAAACATGAACTGCAAGAGTCAATTTGGGGCACAGGCCTCACTGGTCCACTTGTGAATCCCAGTGTTCTCTCATTCCCTCTCCCTCAGATGCTTATCCCTGTTTTACCTGAGATCCTAGAATGAAGAGGATGCAAAGCAGAAGAAAAGAATGAGTGAAGAATTAGCTTTTGTTGCTTTCATTTGCCTGTCCTGGTAGATCAAAAATTTAATAAACACAGCCTCATTTTGCTTATCCATAAGCAAAGACTAATATTTTGCCCATAAGGGTTTTGATAACAAGCAATTGAAATTGACAATTTCCTGTCATAATTGTGCAGTAATTTGAACTTTCTTTGGCATTGTCTTTCTTTGGAAGTGGAATGAAAACTGATCTTTTCCAGTCCTGTGGCCACTGCTGTTTTCCAAATTTGTTGGCATATTGAGTTCAGCACTTTCACAGCATCATCTTTTAAGATTTAAAATAGCTTAGTTGGAATTCCACCAAATCCACTAGCTTCGTTCATTGTGATGGTTCCTAAGGACCACTTGACTTCACATTGCAGGATGACTGACTCTAAATGAGTGATCACACCATCATGGGCATCTGGATCATTAAGATCTTTTTTTATATATTTTTGTGTATGCTTGTCACCTCTTCATCTCTTCTGCTTCTGTTGTTGCTGCTGCTGCTAAATCGTTTCAGTCGTGTCCGACTCTGTGCGACCCCATGAACGGCAGCTCACCAGGCTCCCTCGTCCCTGGGATTCTCCAGGCAAGAATACTGGAGTGGGTTGCCATTTCCTTCTCCAATGCATGAAAGTGAAAAGTGAAAGTGAAGTCACTCAGCCGTGTCCAACCCTTAGCGACCCCATGGACTGCAGCCTACCAGGTTCCTCCATCCATGGGATTTTCCAGGCAAGAGTACTGGAGTGGGTTGCCATTGCCTTCTCTGCTGCTTCTGTTAGATCTACACTGTTTCTGTACTTTATTGTGCCAAACTTTTCATGAAATGTTCCCTTGGTATCTCTAATGTTCTTGAAGAAATTTCTTGTCTTTCTCATTCTAACGTTTCCTCTATTTCCTTGCATTGCCCACTTAGGAAGGTTTTCTTCTCTCTCCTTCTTATTCTTTGAAACTCTACATTCAGATGAGTATATCATTCCTTGTATCCTTTGCCTTTCACCTCTCTTCTTTTCACAGCTATTTGTAAGGCCTCCTCAGACAACCATTTTGCCTTTTTGCATTTCTTTTCCTTGGGAATGGTTTTTATCACTCCTGTACAATGTCACCAACTCCATCCATCCATAGTTCTTCAGGTACTGTGTTTATGAGATATAATCCCTTGAATCTATTTGTCACTTCCACTGTATAATAAGGGATTTGATTTAGGTCATACCTGAATGGTCTAGTGGTTTTGCCTACTTTCTTCAAATTAAGTCTGAATTTTGAAAGAAGGCATTCATGATCTGAGCCACAGTCTGCTTCCAGTCTTGTTTCTGCTGACTATATAAAGCTTCTACATCTTCAGCAGCAAAGAATATAATCAATCTGATTTCAGTATTGACCATCTGGTGATGTCCATGTGTAGCATCACCTCCTGTGTTGTTGGTAGAGGGTGTTTGTTATGACCAGTGCATTCTCTTGGCAAAACTATGTTAGCCTTTGCCCTGCATCATTTTGTACTCCAAGGCCAAACTTAACTGTTACTCTAGGTATCTCTTGAGGTCTTACTTTTGCATTCCAGTCCTCTATGATGAAAGAACATCTTTTTTTGGTGTTAATTTTAGAAAGTTTTGTAGGTCCTCATAGAACTGTTCAACTTCAGCTTCTTTGACATTAGTGGTTGGGACATAGACTTGGATTACTGTGATATTGAATGGCTTGCCTTGGAAACAAACAGAGATAACTCAGTCATTTTTGAGATTGCACCCAAATACTGCATTTCAGACTCTTTTGTTGACTATTTCTAAGGAGTTCATAATCACCGTAGTTGATATAATGGTCATCTGAGTTGAATTTGCCCATTCTAGTCCATTTTAGTTCACTGATTTCTAAAATATCAATGTTCACTCTTGCCATCTCCTGTTTGACCACTTTCAATTTACCTTGATTCATAGACCTAACATTCCTGGTTCCTATGCAGTATTGTTCTTTACAGCATCTGACTTTACTGCCATCACCAGTCACATCAACAACTAGGCTTTTTTTTTTTTTTTGCTTTTTTGCTTTGGCTCCATTACTTTGGCATTGTTTTCTCTTTGGTTCCAATCCCAAAGAAAGGCAATGCCAAAGAACATTCAAACTATAGTACAATTGCACTCATTTCACATGCTAGCAAAGTAATGTTCAAAATTCTCCAAGCTAGACTTCAACAGCATGTGAACCAGTACTTCTAGATATTCAAGTTGGATTTAGAAAAGGCAGAGGAACAAGAGATCAAATTGCCAACATCTGTTGGATCACACAAAAAGCAAGAGAATTCCAGAAAAAAATATCTACTTCTGCTTTGTTGACTACACCAAATCTTTGACTGTGTGGATCACAACAAACTGTGGACAATTCATAAAGAGATGGACATACCAGACCACCTTATCTGCCTCTTGAGAAATTTGGATGCAAGTCAAGAAGCAAAAGAGTTAGACATGGAACAATGGACTGGCTCATGATTGGAAAAAGAGTAGGTTAAGATTGTATATTGTCACTCTGTTTATTTAACTTCTATGCAGAGTATGTCATGCAAAATGCTGGGCTGGATGAAGCACAAGCTGGAATCAAGATTGCTGGGAGAAGTAACAATAACCTCAGATATGCAGATGACACCACTGTTATGGCAGAAAGTGAAAATGAACTAAAGAGCCTCTTGATGAAAGTGAAAGAAGAGACTGAAAATGTTGGCATAAAACTCAACATTCAAAAAAATGAAGATCACAGCATCTGGTCCCCTCACTTCATGGCAAATAGATGGGGAAACAATGGAAACAGTGACAGACTTCATTTTCTTGGCTCAAAAGTCACTGCAGATGGGACTGCAGTCATGAAATTAAGACACTTGCTCCTTGGGAAAAAAGCTATGACAAATCTGACAGCATATTAAAAAACCAGAGACATTACTTTGTTGACAAATGTCCATATAGCCAAGTCAATGGTTTTTCCAGTAGTCATGTATGAATGTGAGAATTGAACCTTAAAGAAAGCTGAGCATTGAAGAACTGATACTTTGAACTGTAGTGCTGGGGAAGACTCTTAAGAGTCACCAGCAAGGAGATCAAATCAGTCAATTCTAAAAGAAATCAACACTGAATATTCATTGGAAGTTGTGATGGTGAAGCTGAAGCTCCTATACTTTGGCCTCCTAATGCAAAGAACTGACTCCTTTGAAAAGACCCTGATGCTAGGAAAGATTGAAGGCAGGCAAGAAGTAGATGACAGAGGATGAGATGGTTGGATGGCATCATCAACTCAATGGCCATGAGTCTGGGCAAGCTCCGGCTGTTGGTGATGGATAGGGAAGCCTGGGGTGTTTCAATCCATGGGGTTGCAAAAAGTTGGACACAACTGAGAAACTGAACTGAACTGAACCATCATAATAATTGGTACTTATCTCTTTGAAATGTTTCATCACATGACTATCAAGAAACTACCCTCCAGTTTTCACTTTCTTAACTCCAAAATCCAGGCCATTAGTCAAAATAATTGCAGTGTATGTCTGTTTGTTAGATGGATTTCTTATGAGACCTAATTAAAAGGAGCATGAACAGATGGCTATAATACCCACCTATCTGCAAATAACTAACATGTAATCTTTCATAAGAACTTAAAAACTTTTCTGGATTTCTATTTCTGCATCTGTAAACTAGATTTAGTATTAACAATCTCTTATAGTTATTTCAAGTTAATAATCTATTTTAGTTATTTCAAGTTATTATTCAAGTGCATGAAGAAATGTCAATCATTCTTCTATAGTCACTTTGAAGCAGTTCTTCACTTCCCATTCCACTATACTAATCCCTCTTGTTTAGGTGTGTCCTTGAATGTAATTCCTGGAGCACTGTGAGAAAATTGTTTTACACAAAATGTTTGTTTCAGCAAAACCATCAAATTTTCAAGACTCACAAGTTCCAGATTTCTTTATATCCAGAACATACCTAGACTCACCTGACCCCATGCAACATAAGAAATTCATCTTAAATTATAAATGAAGCCACTGTGATCTCCATAAAAGAAAGATTTCAATAATTTATGACAACATATTGCTCTGTGGTTTGAACTTGTTTTTAAATATGCATGATGGTTTTTTGACTAGTTTTTTCAAGATTTACTGAGGTTTATGAGCTTTGGTGTGTGTGGTGAAAATTTCTGGTTTGATTAAATATACCTTTACAGTATAATACTTGGTTCCTAGTTAGCATGCATTTATAATGGATATAACATTGTAGTAAGAATTCTATCTTTAGCTTCAATAACAACTTATAGGTATAATGGGTTCTGAAAATCTGGCAATAGTGGTTGGAATCATGACAATAATTGAACACCGTACTCTTGACTTATTATTCACTTCTCCAGTGATCAGTTTATGCTGCATTTTACTTTGTAAATTCTGAATGTGTGCTAAAAGTCACTCCACCACAGCACCATTTGTGACTCTGTATCATAAAAGCCCTAACTGAATGTATTGTGGACTCTGTAATCATGGTTTCTGCCCAGTTTTGTTAACCCCCATATGTGGAACAATATAGTCTCAGATCTTGGTTTCTTTGCAGTGTGGGTTGATTCTTCCTGGAAGAAATAATGTGTATCTCCTCTCATGTCAGTTTTGATTTCTCTCTTTCTGTTTATTAATTTGCTGAATTTCAGCTGAGGCTTACTATGTGTAAATCAATAGAAATATCTGGTACAGAAATAATTAGGAACCAAAACGTATCAACTCTGCTTGGGTATGTCAATGATAACTCTAGAGAACAGGAAATCCTTGGACTGAGTCTAATATAGTGAAGTGTTTTCAAATAAAGGAAGGGAAATAGCTTTTCAAGGAGAAGGAAATGTGTCTTAAAATAGATAAGACATGGCTATAGTACATTTGGGGAGCTGTGCATAGGTCAGAATGATGAGTGTGAGTTGTATGTTTATACGAAAATAACTAAAACCAAAGATTTGATAGCAGCCGAGAAACAGACAGAAGAGCCAACACATTGGAAAAGACCCTAATGCTGGGAAAGATTGAAGACAAAAGGAGAAGAGAGCAGCAGAATATGAGATAGTTATAAAGCATCACTGACTCAATGGATATGAATCTGAGCAAACTCTGGAAACAGTGAAGGACAGAGAAGCCTGGGATGCTGTAGTTCATGGGGTCATAAAGAGTTGAACATGATTTAGTGGTGAACAACAACAAGGTACAGGTTAAAGATTGCCTTATATAAAATAAGAAGAAATTTAGAGTCTATGATTTATACAATATGGAGCTATTCAAGACTTTAAAACAGGAAAGTGGCATGAAGTTTTGTGTTTTGAAAGATTACTCTGTTATAGTGGAAAAGATGTAGTGAAGGGAGGAGGAAAAACAGATAAAAACTTAGTTCAATAATCCAGAAGAATCATGACTGCTGCACCATGCATGGAGTAGAGAAGAAGATGTAGAAAGGAAACAAGCATGCAGAATTAGAGAGGTACAGATAAGGTTTGTTATAACAGGAAAGATAGAGAGTGTGTAGTTTGACTCCTATACTGAATGACTTAGTGAGTAGAGGAGAAATTAACTACAATAATATTGCAAAGTAAGCAAAATTTTTGAGAAGTTTTTGTTTTGTTTCATCTTTATTTGTCTCTACATTCTGTAGTAGGTGATTTGCAAAGAGGCACTAATGGTGACTTGCATCTGTGAACATACATATTGCTTCTCCTACTGAGAAATTGGGAAAGAAGTACATCAAGATTGTGTATTGTCACACTGCTTGTTTAACTTCTATGAAGAGTACATCATGCAAAATGTCAGGTTGAATGAAGCACAAGCTGGAATCAAGATTGCTGGGAGAAATATCAATAACTTCAGATATGCAGATGATACCCCCTCAAAGATAGAAAGTGAAGGGGAACTAAAGAGCCTCTTGATGAAGGTGAAAGAGGAGAGTGAAAAAGTTGATTTACAACTCAACATTAAATAAACTAAGACCATGCCATCTGATCCCATCACTTTATGACAAATATATAGGAAAAAGATGGAGACAATGACAAACATTATTTTCTTGGGCTCCCAGATCATTTTGGACAGTGACTACAGTAATGTAATTAAAAGATGTGTGCTCCTTGGAAGAAAAGCTATGACAAACATAGATAGCATATTAAAAAAAAAAAAAAAACAGAGACATTACTTTGCTGACAAAGGTTCATCTAATCAAAGCTATGGTTTTTCCAGTAGTCATGTATGGATGTGAGAATTGGACCATAAAGAAGTCTGAGCAACGAAGAATTGATGTTTTTGAAATGTGGTGCTGGAGAAAATTCTTAACAGTCCCTTGAACAACAAGGAGATTAAACCAGTCAATCCTAAAGGAAACCAGTTTTGAATATCCATTGGAAGGACTGATGCTGAAGCTGAAGGTCCAATACTTTGACCACCTGATGGGCTCATTGGAAAAGAGCCTGATGCTGGGAAAGACTGAGGGCAGGAAGAGAAGAGGGTGACAGAGGATGAGATGGTTGGATGGCATCATCGAGTCAATGGACATGAGTTTGACTAAACTCCAGGATATAGTGAAGGCCAGGGAAGCCTGGCATTCTGCAGTTCATGGGGTTGCAAAGAGTCAGACACAACTGAGTGACTGAGCAACAACAACAATTGAGAAATTGAATCTGTTTATTCCTCCCTTGACCTCAGCTTGCCTCATGACTTGCTTTGAGCTATAGAATATGACAGAAGTGATAATACATTTATGAGCTCCAGTTGCTCCACTTTTTCTCTCTTGAGCCTTGGAGCTATTGTGTAAACTTGTCCAACTGTAGTGCTAGAGAGAGAGGGCTTAGAGAATTTAATGATGTGAGGAGAGAGACAGAGACAGAGATGCCAGCTCCTAGCCATTCCAGCCACCCCAACAGAGACAGAAAACAGGTGAGTGAAGCCTCACTGGATACCCCAAGTTAGATATTTCTGGTCAATATCAATCACATGGAACAAAGACAAGCCATCCAAACTGAGTCTTGTCCATATTACAGATCCATGAGCAAATATGTATTTGTGTCTTAAGCTGTTCAGTTTTAATTTACTTATTTATTTTTGGCTGTGCCAGGTTTTCATTGCTTTGGCAGGCTGTCTCCAGTTACACTGAGCAGGGGCTACTTTCTAGCTGTGGTGCATGGGCTAATTGCAGTGACTTCTTCTGTTGCAGAGCACTGGCTCTAGCGGACGTGAGCTCAGTAGTTTCAGCGCCCTGGCTCTAGAGCATGGCTCAGTAGTTGTGGTACATGGCCTTAGTTTCCTCACAGCATATGGAATCTTCCCAGACTAGGAACTGAACACATGTCCCCTGAATTAGCAGGCAAATTCTTAACCTCTAGACTACTAGGGAAGTCCAAGCTATTCAGTTTTGGAACAGAATTTTCGTATGCAGCAATTGATAAACAAAAGGCCCTCCCTATTTTCCTTTCTTTATTTATATTCCTTTCTTTTCTTTATTTTTTATTTCATTATTTCTTTTTATTTTTCCTTTCTTACTTTCTTTCCTCCCTTCCTTCCTTTCTTTTTTCCTCCTGAAGCAAACAAAGAGCAATGTAAACAGAGGAAAATATGGCAGTAACTGGGCTTAACATAATTTCCAGAAGATCAACAGTTCTTTATGCTTTTCTTTAATGACACTTTTGTCCTGTAAATTTCCTCTGATACTCTTTCAAGCAGATCATAAAGATACCATAATATAGCATACATATAAGAAACTCACAAGTAGCAAGTATTTGGCATTCATGAGAAAACCCCTTGTAACACATAGGTTTTTATAATATATATGAAGAAATCGCATATCCATGAATAATATCTTTATATATTCAAGCAATAGATAATTAACAATATATATATAAATATATATCTAGAGAAAAACTAGAAACTGTAAAACTAATGAAAAGAATAAAAACAAAAAGCATAAAATTTTGTTTAATGAATGCCATTTGCCATGTTCCAATATTTTTATTATTTTTTATTACAACTCAGAAATGCAAATTATGAAACCAACTTTTCCCCTCATAGGTGGGTAACTGGTAAACTATTTTTAGCATCTGTAAAATTTTGTATACACTTTTTAGACATTGAGATTGATAATTCTGTTTTTTTGTTAATTTTAATCAGGAAGCTGTAACTAACACATGTCTTTGGAAAATTTTATAATTTAAATATTTTTGTAATATCTTGTCCTATTTAGTAATCAAATAGCTTTATCAAGGTGGACATTTTTTGTAAATATAAACCCAGTTCATATAATGTGACATCATTGCTTTATGAAAAACACATTTAAAAGAGAAGGCTTTCATTATGGAGGAAAAAGGCAAGAGGTTCACTGAAGCCACCTGGGAAATTAAAAAAAAAAATGATTCCCACACTCAGCAGTGGCAGAAATGGGAATTTATTTGAAAAACATCTACAGCTATATTGCAGTCTTACACCCTCCTTGAGAAGGAGAAGATACAAAAAGGATGCTCCTTTTTCTCTTTTTAAACTAAGTTGCTTGTTTCTGTTGTTATCATCCAAATATCAAGCATCTTAGCCCCTCTCAAATCTCCTGTTATTTGTTCTAAAATAACCTGTCCAAATAATTTTATACCCAAAATCTCTATGTCAACATTTGTTAACATAGCTTCCTATACTTTGATTTCTGTCTTCCAGAAATTCCAAATACTTTATACTACCTCACTTTCATTGACCTAGTCATAATTTACATATTGTTTTCCAGTGCACCACCACAACAAACATTAACATTTCCCCTCTACTAGTATTTAAATGTTTAATCTCTTCATAATAAAATTATTTGTAAAACAAAAGAATCGGTTTGATTAGCTTCTAAGTCCTTGTCTACTCTTTAGGCCAATAAAATTAAGTAGAGTATTTATACCAAGCAAGAATTCAGTAGTGTCCCAATCTTGGAAGGATGGGCAAGGAAAAGGATTTGTATGACAAAATACATGGATTTTCTTCATCTTTGCATGTGAGACCTTGGGTATGAGCCTAAACTTTCAGGCTCATGTGTAGAATCAAGACTATGGTCTCTAGAAGCTTTTTCAGCTCCAATTTTTTATGGATAATAATCTTTGAGATTGTCTGCTGGTGTTTGTGTGCTTTCTAGTGTCAAGCCGTATTGATACATGTTTACAATAAACATTTATTATGTCTCTATTATATGGCAGGCATATTTTTGTGGCACGGTAGCCTCTTTTCATCATCAGGGGATATGTTTTAATAGTTCCAGTACATGCTTGAAACCATGGGTAGTATGAACCATATATATACCATTTTTTTCTATACATATAAAACTATGATAAAGTATAATTTATAAATTAGGCATAGTAAGAAATCAACAACAATACTACTAGTAAAATAAAATAGAGATAAAAATATAGTGCAATAAAAGTTATGTGAATGTGATCTCTTCACTTCTTTCTCTCTCTCAAAACATCTAATTTTACTGTACTCACCCTTCTTCTCTGATGATAATAGGAGATGATCCAGTGTCTATATGATGAGATTAAATGATGTGAATGACTTACTCATTGTGGCATAGCATTAGGCTACTATTGACCTTCTGATGATAACTCAGAAGAATGGCCTACTTCACGTGATCCTGGATCGTCAAGCTATGATGATGTTCATGGGTGGAAGTAAAGAGCAGACAGTGTTCATGGTTTGGGATTCAGGCATGAAGGAGCAGGATAGCATTAGATTTTATCATGATACTCAGAAAGGTAAGCAGTTTGAGTTCAATTCAGTTCAGACACTCAGTTTTGTCCAACTCTTTGCGATCCCATGGACTGTAGCATTTCAGGCATCCTTGTCCATCACCAACTGCCAGAGTTTACTCAACTTATATTCACCCAGTTGGTGATACCATCCAACCACCTCATCTTCTGTCGTCCCCTTCTTCTCCCACCTTTAATCTTTCCCAGCATCAGCGTCTTTTCCAATGAGTCAGCTCTTCACATCTGGTGGCCAAAGTATTGGAGTTTCAGCTTCAGCATCAATCCTTCCAATGAATATTTACGACTGACTTCCTTTAGAATGGGCAGGTTGGATCTCCGTGCAGACCCAGGGGCTCTCAAGAGTCTTCCCCAACACCACAGTTCAAAAGCATAAATTCTTTAGTGCTTAGCTTTCTTTATACTCCAATTCTCACATCCATCCATGACTACTGGAAAAACCATAGCCTTGACTGGACAGACCTTTGTTGGAAAAGAAATGCCTCTGCTTTTTAATATGCTGTCTAGTTTGGTTATAACTTTTCTTTCAGGAGCAAGCATCTTTTAATTTCATGGCTGCAATCACCATCTGCAGTGATTTTGGAGCCCCCAAAAATAAAGTCTGTCACTGTTTCCATTGTTTCCCCATCTATATGCCGTGAAGTGATGGGACCGGATGCCATGATCTTAGCTTTCTGAATGTTGAGCTTTAAGCCAACTTTTTCACTCTCCTCTTTCATTTTCATCAAGAGGCTCTTTAGTTCTTTGCTTTCTGCCATAAGGGTGGTGTCATCTGCATATCTGGGATTATTGATATTTCTCCTGGAAATCTTGATGCCAGCTTGTGCTTCATCCAGCTCAGCATTTTGCATGATGTACTCTGCATATGAGCTAAATAAACAGGGTGTCAATATACAACCTTGGCGTACTCCTTTCCCAATTTGGAACCAGTCTGTGTTCCATGTCTAGTATTAACTGTTGCTTCTTGACCTGCATACAGATATCTCAGAGGCAGGTCAGTTGGCCTCGTATTCCCATCTCTTTAAGAAGTTTCCACAGTTTGTGGTAATCCATACAGTCAAAGGCTTTGGCATAGTCAATAAAGCAGAAGTAGATGTTTTTCTGGAACTCTCTTGCTTTTTGATGATCCAACAGATGTTGGCAACTCGATCTCCAGTTCCACTGCTTTTACCAAATTCAGTTTGAATATCTGTAAGTTCAAGGTTCATGTACTGTAGAAGCCTTCCTTGGAGAATTTTTAGGATTATTTGCTAGCATGTGCTGCTGCTGCTGCTGAGTCACTTCAGTCGTGTCCGACTCTGTGCGACCCCATAGATGGCAGCCCACCAGGCTCCCCCGTCCCTGGGATTCTCCAGGCAAGAACACTGGAGTGGGTTGCCATTTCCTTCTCCAATGCATGAAAGTGAAAAGTGAGAGTGAAGTCGTTCAGTCATGTCCAACTCTTAGCGACTCCATGGACTGCAGCCTACCAGGCTCCTCCATCCATGGGATTTTCCAGGCAAGAGTACTCGAGTAGTGTGCCGTTGCCTTCTCCATGCTAGCATGTGAGATGCGTGCAGTTGTGTGGCAGTTTAAACATTCTTTAGTGTTGCCTTTTTTGGGGGATTGGAATGAAAACTGACCTTTTCCAGTCCTGAGGCCACTGCTGAGTTTTCCAAATTTGCTGACATGTTGAGTGCAGCACTTTCACAGCATCATCTTTTAGGATTTGAAATAGCTCAACTGGAATTCCATCATCTGCACTAGCTTTGCTTGTAGTGATGCTTTCTAAGGCCCACTTGACTTCACATTCCAGGATGTCTGGCTCTAGGTGAGTGATCACACCATCATAATTCTCAGGGTCGTGAAGATCTTCTTTGTATAGTTCTTCTGTGTATTCTTGCCACCTCTTCTTAATATCTTCTGCTTATGTTAGGCCTACACTGTTTCTGTACTTTATTGAGCCCATCTTCAAATGAAATGTTCCCTGGCATCTCTAATTTTCTTGAAGAGACGGCTACTCTTTCCCATTCTATTGTTTTCCTCTATTTCTCTGCACTGATCACTGAGGAAAGCTTTCTTATCTCTCTTTGCTATTCTTTGGAACTCTGCATTTAAATGGATATATCTTTCCTTTCTCTTTTGCCTTTCACTTCTCTTCTTTTCTCAGCTATTTGTATGGCCTCCTCAAACAACTATTTTGCCTTTTTGCATTTCTTTTTCTTGGAGATGGTCTTGATCTCGGCCTCCTGTACAATGTCAGGAACCTTTGTCCATAGTTCTTCAGGTACTCTGTCAGATCTAATCCCTTGAATCTGTTTGTCACTTCCACTATATTATCATAAGGGATTTGATTTAGGTCATACCAGGGTGGTCTAGTCGTTTTCCCTACTTTCTTCAATTTAAGTCTGAATTTGGCAATAAGGAGTGAAAGAGCTGAGCCACAGTCATCTCCTGGTCTTGTTTTTGCTTACTGTATAGAGCTTCTCCATCTTTGAAGCTTCTTCATCTTGTCTTCATTACCTCCACCATAGTTTGGCTCCCGCCAAATAACAGGGAGGGAACACAGCCTCACCCATCAAGATAAAATTGGATTAAAGATTTACTGAGTATGGCCCTGCCCATCAGAACAAGACCCAGTTTCCCCCTCAGTCAGTGTCTCCCATCAGGAAGCTTCCATAAGCCTCTTATCCTTCTCCATCACAGGGCAGACAGACTGAAACCGCAGTCGCAGAAAACTAACCAATCTGATCACATGAACCACAGCCTTGTCTAACTCAATGAAACCTTGAGTCATGCTGTGTTGGGCCTCTCAAGATGGATGGGTCATGGTGGAGAGTTCTGACAAAACATGGTCCACTGGAGAAGGGAATTGCAAACCACTCATGGCACCCCACTCCAGTACTCTTGCCTGGAGAGTCCCATGGACAGAGGAGCCTGGTGGGCTACAGTCCATGGGGTCGCTAAGAGTCGAACGACTGAGCGACTTCACTTTCACTTTTCCCTTTCATGCACTGCAGAAGGAAATGGCAACCCACTCCAGTATTCTTGCCTGGAGAATCCCAGGGATGGCGAAGCCTGGTGGGCTGCTGTCTATGGGGTCGCACAGAGTCAGACACGACTGAAATGACTTAGCAGCAGCAGCAGCAGTATTCTTGACTTCAGAATCCCATGAACAGTATGAAAAGGCAAAAAATAGGACATTGAAAGATGAACTCCCCAGGTCAGTAGGTGCCCAATATGCTGCTGAAAATCAGTGGAGAATAACTCCAGAAAGAATGAAGAGACGGAGCCAAAGCAAAAACACCCAGTTGTGAATGTGACTGGTGATAGAAGTAAAGTTCAATGCTGTAAAGAGCAATATTACATAGGAACATGGAAGTTAAGTCCCTGAATCAGGGCAAATTGGAAGTGGCCAAACAGGTGATGCCGAAGAAGCTGAAGTTGAACGGTTCTATGAAGACCTACAAGACCTTCTAGAACTAACACCCAAAAAAGATGTCCTTTTCATTATAGGGGACTGGAATGCAAAAGTAGGAAGTCAAGAAACACCTGGCGTAACAGGCAAGTTTGGCCTTGGAGTACAGAATGAAGCAGGGCAAAGGCTAATAGAGTTTTGCCACGAGAACGCACTGGTAATAGCAAACACCCTATTCCAAAAACACAAGAGAAGACTCTACACGAGGACATCACCAGATGGTCAACACCGAAATCAGATTGATTATATTCTTTGCAGCCAAAGATGGAGAAGCTCTATACAGTCAGCAAAAACAAGACTGGGAGCAGACTGTGGCTCAGATCATGAACTGCTTATTGCCAAATTCAGACTTAAATTGAAGAAAGTAGGGAAAACCACTAGACCATTCAGGTATGACCTAGATCAAATCCCTTATGAGTATACAGTGGAAGTGACAAATAGATTTAAGGGACTAGACCTGATAGACAGAGTGCCTGATGAACTATGGACAGAGGTTCGTGATATTGTACAGGAGACAGGGATCAAGAAAATCCCCATGGAAAAGAAATGCAAAAAAGCAAAATGGCTGTCTGAGGAGGCCTTACAGATAGCTGGGAAGAGAAGAGAAGCAAAAAGCAAAGGAGAAAAGGAAAGATATTCCCATCTGAATGCAGAGTTCCAAAGAATAGCAAGGAGAGATAAGAAAGCCTTCCTCAGCAATCAGTGCAAACAAATAGAGGAAAACAACAGATTGGGAAAGACTAGAGATCTCTTCAAGAAAATTAGAGATACCAAAGGAACATTTCATGCAAAGATAGGCTCGATAAAGGACACAAATGGTATGGACCTAACAGAAGCAGAAGATATCAAGAAGAGGTGGCAAGAATACACAGAAGAACTATACAAAAAAGATCTTCACGACCCAGATAATCACGATGGTGTGATCACTCACCTAGAGCCAGACATCCTAGAATGGGAAGTCAAGTGGGCCTTAGAAAGCATCACTATGAACAAAGCTAGTGGAGGTGATGGAATTCCAGTTGAGCTATTTCAAATCCTTAAAGGTGATGCTGTGAAAGTGCTGCACTCGATATGCCAGTAAATTTGGAAAACTCAGCAGTGGCCTCAGGACTGGAAAAGGTCAGTTTTCGTTCCAATCCCAAAGAAAGGCAATGCCAAAGAATGCTCAAACTACCACACAATTGCAGTCATCTCACATGCTAGTAAAGTAATGCTCAAAATTCTCCAAGCCAGGCTTCAGCAATACGTGAACCATGAACTTCCAGATGTTCAAGCTGGCTTTAGAAAAGGCAGAGGAACCAGAGATCAAATTGCCAATATCCGCTGGATCATCGAAAAAGCAAGAGAGTTCCAGAAAAACATCTATTTCTGCTTTATTGACTATGCCAAAGCCTTTGACTGTGTGGATCACAATCAACTGTGGAAAATTCTGAAAGAGATGGGAATACCAGACCATCTGACCTGTCTCTTGAGAAACCTGTATGCAGGTCAGGAAGCAACAGTTAGAACTGGACATGGAACAACAGACTGGTTCCAAATAGGAAAAGGAATACGTCAAGGCTGTATATTGTCACTCTGCTTATTTAACTTATATGCAGAGTACATCATGAGAAACGCTGGGCTGAAAGAAACACAAGCTGGAATCAAGATTGCTGGGAGAAATATCAATAACCTCAGATATGCGGATGACACCACCCTTATGGCAGAAAGTGAAGAAGAACTAAAGAGCCTCTTGATGAAGGTGAAAGAGGAGAGTGAAAAAGTTGGCTTAAAGCTCAACGTTCAGAAAACTAAGATCATGGCATCTGGTCCCATCACTCCATGTGAAAGAGATGGGGAAACAGTGGAAACAGTGTCAGACTTTACTTTTTTGGGCTCGAGAATCACTGCTGATGGTGACTGCAGCCATGAAATTAAAAGACGCTTTCTCCTTGGAAGGAAGGTTATGGCCAACCTAGATAGCATGTTTAAAAGCAGAGACATTACTTTGCCAACAAAAGTCCGTCTAGTCAAGGCTATGGTTTTCCAAGTGGTCATGTATGGATGTGAGAGTTGGACGGTGAAGAAAGCTGAGCGCCGCAGAATTGATGCTTTTGAACTGTGGTGTTGGAGAAGACTCTTGAGAGTCCCTTGGACTGCAAGGAGATCCAATCAATCCATCCTAAAAGAGATCAATCCTGGGTGTTCATTGGAAGGTCTGATGTTGAAGCTGAAACTCCAATACTTTGGGCACCTCATGCGAAGAGTTGACTCATTGGAAAAGACCCTAATGCTCGGTAGGATTGGGGGCGGGAGGAGAAGAGGACGACAGAGGATGAGATGGTTGGATGGCATCACCGACTCGATGGACATGGGTTTGGGTAGACTCCGGGAGTTGGTGATGGACAGAGAGACCTGGCGTGCTGCAATTTATGGGGTCGCAGAGAGTCGGACACGACTGAGCGACTGAACTGAACTGAAACAGATGATGTGAAATGTGAACATCAACATTTTAGGAATCAGTGAACTAAAATGGACTGGAATGGGTGAATTTAACCCAGATGATCCTTATATCTACTACTGTGGGCAAGAATCCTTTAGAAGAAATGGAGTAACCATCATAGTCAACAAAAGAGTCCAAAATGCAGTACTTGGATGCAATCTCAAAAATGACAGAATGATCTGTGTTTATTTCCAAGACAAACCATTCAATAGCACAGTAATCCAAGTGTATGCCCTGACCAGCAATGCTAAAGAAGCTGAAGTTGAATGGTTTTATGAAGACCTACAAGACCTTCTAGAACTATCACCCCAAAAAGATGTCCTTTTCATTATAGGGGACTGGAATTCAAAAGTAGGAAGTCAATAAATACCCAGAGTAACAGACAAACGTGGCCTGGAGTACAGAATGAAGCAGGGCAAATGCTAATAAAGTTTTGCCAAGAAAATGCACTGGCATTCAGTTTAAAACTTATAAATTTTTTATCAGCCAAGATGGCAGACTAGGAAGACCCTGAAATCACCTCTCATAAGCATGCCAAAATTGCAACTATTTATAGAACCATCAATGAATAAAACAGGAACCTGCCAGAAAAGATCTTCTACAGCTAAAGACATAAAGAGGGAACAACAATACTGGTAGGAGGAGTATAGTCACAATACAGTCAGGTCCCATACCCCTGAGTGTTTAATACATAAATGGGAGATTAATTAAATTTGCAGTAGTTTTCCCCAAAGAGTAAGGGAGACTATGCCCCATATCCAGGCTCCCCAGCTTGGGGGTTCTGCACCAGGGAGACAAGCCCCTGGGCATTTGGCTTTGGAGGTCATCAGGGCTTACTTTAAGAAATCCCAGAGGTCTGTGGGAAATAGAGACTCCACTCTTAAACTATTATTCACTGAGCTATGTCTGACTCTTTGCAATCCTGTAGACTGTAGGCCAGCAATCTCCTCTGTCTACAGGATTTCCCAGGCAAGAATACTGGAATGAATTTCCATTCCTTTCTTTAGGGTATCTTCCTGACTCAAGGATCTAGCCTGGGTCTTCTGCATTGGCAGACAGATTCTTTATCATCTGAGCATTGCATGCTCCAGGACCCAGAGCGAAAGCAGTAATTGGAGAGGAACCTGAGTCGGACTCATCTGCTGATCTTAGAGGGCCTCCAGAAAGGCAGGTGGTGCCTACAGCTCACTGGGAACCCAGACAGTAGTGGCAGCCATTTTGGGAAATTGTTCTACCAGGTTGACACTGATGCTGGTAAGTGCAATTTTGGAGGCTTTCCTATAGATTTTCAGCCTCCAGATTCAGCCCTGCCCTTGCACAACAGCCTGTAGACACCTTAGGCCAAGCAACTAACTTGGCATAGATGCAGACCAACACACTTGCAGATAGGCTGCTTTAAGAATCCTTGAGCCCACAGCCTCCCCTGGACACAGTCCTGTCCACAAGAGCACGCAGGACTTGGCTCCATACACTGGTTCACAGGCATTAGTCCCAGGATCCTCACTAGACACAGGCTAGAGGCCCCAAGGCCCTACAGCCAGAGAGCTTGGGACTCAGCTCTGCATACCAGTGGGCAGACAGCAGCCCTAGAAAAGCTGGCTCACCTACCAGTGAACTTTCTTGAGCCTCAGGCCCTACCTCGCTCACCAGCAAGCAGAAGAAATATTCTGGAGGACCATAGTCCTGCAACCTGTGGACCTAGGCCACCCATGAGCAGGCCAGCATCTGCTCTGGGACAAGTTGGGCTCTTCCACTGCTGTCCAGTGAGCCTGATCTAGTCTCAGGCTCAGTCCACCCACCAGTGGGTAGACATTAGCCACAGACCAAATGCAGCCTTGCAGCCTAGAGACCCAGCCACCCATGAGCAGGCCAATACCTGCCTTGGGACCAAATGTGCCATGGCCCTGCCCACTAGAGGCTAACATAAGCTTTGAAACATCATGGACACCACAGCCAAGTGTGTCAGGAACTGACTGCACTCAGCAGCAATGTGACACCAGCTCTGGTAGTCCCTTGAGTCTTGCAGCCAGGAACCAGCTCTGCCCGCCAGTAGAACAGCACTAGCTGCAGGATCTATTTAGATATAAAAGTTTCATGGTAACCACAAACTGAAAATTTATAGTAAATATAAATACAAGAAAAGAAAAAAAGAATCTAAACATAATACTAAAGGTAGTCATCAAACCACCTCTGCCCGCCAGTAGAACAGCACTAGCTGCAGGATCTATTTAGATATAAAAGTTTCATGGTAACCACAAACTGAAAATTTATAGTAAATATAAATACAAGAAAAGAAAAAAAGAATCTAAACATAATACTAAAGGTAGTCATCAAACCACAAAACAAGAAAGGGGAAAAAAAAATAAAGATCTAAAAAAACAACTCTGAAGCAATTAAGGAAATGGCAAGAAGATCATACATATCAATTGTTATCTTAAATGCAAATGGACTAAATGCTGCAATCAAAACACATAGAGTGGCTGAATAGATACAAAAACAAGACCTATATATAAGCTGCCTATAAGATACTCACCTCAGATCTAGAGAAACACACAAACTGAAAGTGAGTGAATGAGAAAAAAAAAAAACTTCTATGAAAACAGAAATTAAAAGAAAGACAGATTAAGAATACTTTTATCAGACAAAAGAGGCATTGAAATAAAGACTGTTACAAGAGACAAAGAAGAACATCAAGAGATCAATCCTAGAAAAAGATATAACAATTGTAAATATATATGCATCCAACAAAGCACCACCTAAATATATAATGAAAATATTAATCGACATAAAGGGAGAAATTGATAGTTACACAATATCAGTAGGAGACTTTAACACGTCCTTTACATCAATGGACAAATCATTCAAACAGAAAATCAAAAAGGGAAAATTGGTTTTAAATGCTATATTAGACTTGATGGGCTTTATAGACACATATAGAACATTCTTCTCATGTGCACATAGAACATTTTCCAGTGTAGATCAAATATTAGGCCACAAAACAAACCTCAATAAATTTGAGAAAAATGAAAGCATAGCAAGTATCTTTTATGGCCACAATGTTATAAGAATAGAAATCAACTACAAAAAAAAAAACAAACTACATAAAAAAACAAACTCAAAGTGACTTAACGATATGCTACTAAAAACCAACGGATCACTGAAGAAATCAAAGAGGAAATAAAATATATATATATACCTGGAGACAAATGATAATGAAAACATGATGATCCCAAAAGATATGGAACAGAGCAAAAGCATTTTTTAGCAATACATGCTTATCACAAAAAACAAACAAGCAAAACCTCAAATAAACAACCAAACTGTACTGTTAAATGAACTAGAAAAAGGAGAACAAACAACTCGATTAGCTAGGGGAGAAATTATAAAGATCAGAGCAGAAACAAATAAGAGACTAAAATAACAATATTAATTTAAAAGACCAATGAAGCAAAGAGCTGGAAAGATAAACAAAATTACTTCTGTGAAAAGATAAACAAAATTGATAAACCTTTATTCAGTCAGACACATCAAAAAATAAAGAGAGAACACCCAGATCAATAAAATCAGAAATGAAAAAGAAGTTACAAATGGCATCACAGAAATACAAAAGATCATAAGAAGTACTATGAACAATTGTATGCCAGTAAAATGAACAAATGAGAAAAATGGACAAATATCAGAAATGTACAAGCTCTCAAAACTGAAGCAAGAAGAAATAGAAAATATGAACAGATCAATTATCAGTATTGAAATTAAATCAGTAATTAAAAAACTCCTAATAAACAGAAGTCCAGGAACAGATGGCTTCTTGGGTAAATTCTATCAAACACTGAGAGAAGAATTAACACTGAGCAGTTCTCAGATTACTCCAAAAATTGCAGAGAAAACTGATTCACCTCATTGGCCTCATTGAGGCCTCTTTGAGGCCTAAATTAGCCTCATTTAGTATCAGGCCAATATCACCCTGATACTGAAACCAGACAAAAATATATCACAAAAAATACAGTTACAGACCACTATCTTTGATGAACATGGGTGCAAAAATCCTCAACAAAATATTATCAAGTAAATTCAGTAATATATTTAAAGGAACATACACTGCAATGAGGTGGGTTTTATCCCAGGGATACAAGGATGGTTCAGCATCTGCAATTCAATCAATGTAATGCACCACATTAATAAACTGAAAAATAAAAACCATATGATTATCTCAATAGAGGTAGAAAAAAATGACAATATTCAACATCTATTTATGATAAAAAAAAAAACTCTTCATAAAGTTGATGTAGAGGAAACAGACTTCAACATAGTAAAGACTATGTATAAGTCAACAGTTAATATCATACTCAATGGTAAAAAGTCAAAAACACTTCCTCTAAGATCAGAAATAAGACACGAATGACCACTCTCACCACTTTTATTCAACATAGCTATGGAAACCCTAGCTATGGCAATCAGAGAAGAAAAAAAATAATAAAATAAAAGGAATCCCAGATTGGGAAAGAATAAGTTAAACAGTCACTGCTTGCAGATGACATAATAATATACATGTGCTGTTGTGCTGTGCTAGATTTCTTCAGTGTCCAACTCTTTGTGACCCCATGGACTGTAGCCTGCCAGGCTCCTCTCTCCATCAAATTCTCCAGGCAAGAATACTGGAGTCTGTTTCCATTCCCTTCTCCAGGGTATCTTCCCGACACAGGGATCAAACTCAAGTCTCCTGAATTATAGCCAGATTCGTTACCATCTGAGCCACCATGTGGAAAAGGCTTAATCTGGCCAATAGTCAGGAAAATAAATAATTAATATGCATTTAAATAATCATGAATTAGAATTTTGCATTCAGATTGGAGGGAAGTGTCGAAATCTAGTGATTACCAAGTGCAAAAGATGATGGAGAGAATCAGGAATTTTTGCATACTGCTAATGGGGTTGTAAATCATATTTCAGAGAGAATTTTGACGATTTCTAGTAAAGCGGAGCCTGGTGGGCTGCCGTCTATGGGGTCGCACAGAGTCGGACACGACTGAAGCGACTTAGCAGCAGCAGCAGCAGTAAAGTTGAACATGGACATATTCTAAAATTATCTAAAAATATATACTCTAGAGAAATTCTGGCATAGGTGCACAAAGCAACATATATAAAATTGTTTATCATAGAATTATTCATAGTAGCAAAAGCTGAGAAAAAAGTTGAATAACCATTGAAATAAAGATGGATGAATAGATTGTGGGAAATCTACTTAATGGAAAACCATAATAGAATAATGTTTAAAATTAATTAAAGCTATATATAACTATGAAAACCACAATACACCAAATAAAAAAAAATGTTGCACGAATAATGTTCATCCACTTAAATTGTTAAATATTCAGCTAAAAAAAAAAATTACCAGTCTATATACACACAACTTCAGGATATTAGTGACTGCTTTCAGAAAGGCAGTATGAGGAGCTCCATGGATGTTCCCAGGAACCAGCTGTAACTGGTGGAAAAAACTTAAGCCTCCAGAAATTTTCCTAAGTAAGATAAAAGAAGAAATATATATTCAAGAAAATCTTCTAAATCTCAGAATGTATGAGTCTGTAGCACCTGCTCCCTTTGTTGCAGTAAAAAGGAAAAGAAAGAGAAATGAGTTTTTTCTTTCCCTTTCCTGAAAACAAAAAAGATAAAGAGAAGAGTGAGCAGGTCTGAACATTTCTAGCTTTTTTACTTTAACTTCACCTAATTCTGCATATCAGTAACTAAGTTTGCTTTTCTTCCCCCTAACTCTGCAGGACCTGCACTTCACACCTATTCTCCCTTGTTGTTGTATTTTAGTTGCTCAGTTGTGTCCAACTCTTTTGCCACCCTATTGACTGTAACCCACCAGGCTCCTTTGTCCATGGGATTTTCCAGGCAGAAATACTGGAGTGGATTGCCATTTCCTCTTCCAGGGGTCTTCCTGACTCAGGGATCAAACCCACATCTGTTGTGTCTCCTGCATTGACAGGTGGGTTCTTTTCCCTCTGAGCCACCTGGGAAGCATTTCCCTTTGACTCAATGCTAAATACATCATGTATCTGGTGTTTACCCTTACGACACTCTTCTTCTTATAGTTCTTCCTTTTCACATACCAGAAAGAAGGCTGTAGAGCCAACTCCCAGACTGAATTACTGGGTTATTACACCAGCCTATGACTCTCTTTGAAACAGTGCAAGAGGAAGAATTCAAGATCCTAACACCTTTGTCCCTCATCACCAACTCCTAACTTCAAGCCCTCATCTTATGTAAGTCCCTAGACTCCTCATGGACTTCCCAGGTGGTGTTAGTGGTAAAGAACCCACCTGCCAGTGCAGGAGATGTAAGAGGCACAGGTTCAATCCCTGAGTCAGGAAGATCCCCTGGAGGAGGGCCTGGCAACCCACTCCGGTATGCTTGCCTGGAGAATCCCATGGACAGAGGAGTCTGGAAGGCCACCATCAATAGGGTCACAAAGGGTCAGACATGATTGAAGTGACTTAACACACACACAGACTCCTCATGGAGGGGAGACAGTGTTTTTGAGGTGTGAACCTACTGTGTTCCCCTCGCCACCTGTTGAGAATTAAAGCCACCTTTCTATTATCTCCAAACTCTATCTCCATATTCAGTTTCAGTGGGCAGAGAAAGCTAAGAATTTGACCAGTAACACCTTCCTAATTCCTCTACAACCGGCCAAGATAAGGAGAGCTCTAATTTAGGCATGTGCGATCAAGAAAAGGAGCCCATCTTTTCCTCATCTCCTGGGCAGGAGATAGGCTATTTCACTATCTCACTTGGAAAGGCAGGCTGCCAGCATTTCTCATCTCCCACTCCCTGACTCCAAATTACAGAGGTTACATTCCTGGCAAGTGTGGCCAAATATTGAGGACAATTTTTATCCACTCATACCCAATTTATAGGGCTGAAGATGACCTCATAGGAGATGTAAGCCAAAAAGAAAAAGAAAAAAAAAAAGAGGACAGTGCGCAATCCCAGTGTTCTGCTAATGTATCAAGGGCATCCCTGCAGGAGAAGCAGGCCACAATCTCCATTCCCAGCCCTAAAGTAGGGGTTCACAGATTTTGATAGAAGATATACTACCAAAAAAATCTTTGAAAAAGACCTTTCCAGAAGACCCAGATTATTTGCAACATTGTGGAGGATTTCAGGCCTAAGGGTACTTTCAGAAACAATAGACACTTTGATAGTATGCAATTAAGAGCAACAAGCTAAACCAAAGGTCAGCTAATTTACCGGAGAGAACAAAGGAAAGAGGCTGCTAAGAATAGCACTTCTGAGTTCAGAACAAGTTTCAAAGACTTCCTGAAAGAAATACCTCTCCAAATGGACCTCAGTTTAATTGGGTCCGACATGGAGTAATTTATGACTTCATAACAAAAATAGAGCATTCACTGGGGCAATTAATGTGGCTTAAAAGCTGAGAAGATACCAGAAAAGGGAGTTGGTTTAACAGAGATATCCACCCAAGAGAGAGACAAAGAGAGTCCTATTAAAACTGTGCTATCCCAGCCTGACTGTGTGCATTCCCAAGTGTGCTCTTTGAGGAGTGGTACCAGTTGCTTCACACTGAGGAGACAGAAGATAAATTTCAATGAAATAGTCCAGCCATGTAAATAAACAAGTAAATGAACAAACAACAACAAAATCAAATCCCAGAGTCTTGAAGGATCAGTATCCAGAGTTGCTGCAATATACCCTTCAAAATAACTAGTTTATAACAACGACAGGAGAAGGCAATGGCACCCCACTCCAGTACTCTTGTCTGGAAAATCCCATGGACGGAGGAGCCTGGTAGGCTGCAGTCCATGGGATCGCTAGGAGTCGGACACAACTGAGCGACTTCACTTTCAATTTTCACTTTCCACTTTCATGCATTGGAGGAGGAAATGGCAACCCACTCCAGTGTTCTTGCCTGGAGAATCCCAGGAACGGGGGAGCCTGGTGGGCTGCCGTCTAGGGGGTTGCACAGAGTCGGACACGACTGAAGCGACTTAGCAGCAACAGCAGCAACAACAACAACAGGAAAACACATCACCCATTAGAAATGCAAATAAAAGAGTAGTATTCCATCAGTAGAGGGAATTAAACAGGTGAAGATACTGCCTGTCACAGACCAGAAATCAGAATAAGACAAAGGCTTCAAAATAGCCATTATAAACATCCAAGAAGCAGAAAAAAAGAGAAAAAAAAGAAAGCCATGATGACAATGTATTGTGAGATAGAGAATATCAGTAAAAAGACAGAAATTAGAAAAATTAAACAAACGGAAATGTCCCTTTATTATGTTCTCATGTTAGAGACTATCAGGGTGCTATAGCAGTAGACACAAATAGCTGCTTATTTAGTATCTACTTGAAATGAGCTGTACGATTTTGTTGTTGTTCAGTTTCCCAGTTGTGTCTGACTCTTCGTGACCCCATGGACTACAGCAACCCAGAATTCCCTGTCCTTCACTATCTCCCAGAGTTTGCTCAAATTCAGATCCATTGAGTCAATGATGCCATCCTACCATTTCATCCTCTGTTGCCCCTTTCTCCTCCTGTCCTAGAACTTTCCCAGCATCAGTGTCTTTTCCAATGAGTTGGCTCTTCACATCAGATGACCACAGTATTGGAAGTTCAGCATCAGTGCTTCCAATGAATATTCAGGGTTGATTTCCTTTACTTTGATCTCCTTGCTAGCCAAGGGACTCTCAAGAGTCTTCTCTAGCATCACGGTTTGAAGGTATCAATTCTTCAGCACTCAGCCTTCTTTATGGTTGAACTCTCACATCCATACATGACTACTGGGAAACCATAGCTTTGACTAGACTGACCTTTGTCAATAAAGTGATGGCTCTGCTTTTTAATACACTGCTTAGGTTTGTCATAGTTTTTCTTCCAAGGAGCAAGCATCTTTTAATTTCATGGCCGCAGTCACCATCTCCAGTGATTTTTGGAGCCCAAGAAAATAAATCCTCTCACTGTCTCCATTTTTCCCCATCTATTTGCCATGAAGTGATGGGACCAGATGTCATGATCTTTGTTTCTTGGATGTTGAGTTTTAAATCAGCTTTTTGGCTCTCTTCTTTAACCTTCATCAAGAGGCTCTTTAGTTCCTCTCACTTTCTGCCATTAGGGTGGTGTCATCTGCAAATTTGTTATTGATATTTCTTCCAGCAATCTTGATTCCAGTTTGTGGTAAATCCAGCTGGGCATTTCACATGATATGCTCTGCATATAAGTTAACTAAGTGGGGTAACAAAATACAGCCTTGATATAATCCTTTTCCATTTTTGAGCCAGTTTGTTGTTCCACGTTCTGTTCTAACCATTGTTTCTTGACCTGCTTCTTTACATGCTTTTCAGAAGGCATGTAAGGTGGTCGGTATTCCTGTCTGTTGAAGAATTCTCCACAGTTTGTTGTGATCCACACTGTCAAAACCTTTAGCACAGTTAATGAAGCAAAAGTAGATGTTTTTCTTGGAGTCCCTTGTTTTTTCTATGATCCACTGGATGCTGGCATTTTGATCTCAGGTTCCTCTGCCTTTTCTAAATACAGCTTGTACATTGGAAGTTCTCTGTTCATGTATTATTTTTTGCTAGCTTGAAGGATTTTGAGTATTACCTTGCTACCCTGTGAAATGAGTGCAATTGTGTAGTAGTTCACACATTCTTTGGCATTGCCCTTCTTTGAGATTGAAATGAAAACTGTCCTTTTCCAGTCCTGTGGGCATTGCTGAGTTTTCCAAATTTGCTGACATATTGAATGCAGGACTTTCACAGCATCAACTTTTAAGACTTGAAATAGCTCAGCTGGAATTCCATTACCTCCACTAGCTTTGTTCATAGTGATGCTTCCTAAGGCCCACTTTATTTTGGACTCCAGGATGTCTGGCTCTAGGTGAATGATCACACCATCGTGGTTATCTGGGTCATTAAGATCTTTTTTGTATAGTTCTTCTGTGTATTTTTGCCACCTCTTCTAAATATCTTCTGATTCTGTTAGATTCATACTGTATCTATCCTTTAGTGTGCCAATCTTTGCATGAAATATTTCCTTGGTATCTCTAATCTTCTTTAAGAAATCTCCAGTCTTTCCCTTTCTATTGTTTCTCCCACCCTTTTATTTTATTTATTTATTTTTTGTATCGTTTGCTTAGGAAGGTTTTCCTATCTCTCCTGGCTATTCTTTGACATTTTACATTCAGATAGGTGTATTTTTCCTTTTCTCCTTTGCCTGTCACTTCAAGAAGATATAAACCATATCTCCTATTGGTCAATTTTATACCCATATTTCCAATATCTTGCATAGTGTTTGGCATATAGTACACATCGAATAAATCTGTTTAATAAAACACATGATTCTAGAGCCTCAAAGAGAGATTCAGATATTGACATTTTGTATTTACACATCTATTCAACCATATTCCTGTTTAAAGGGAAGTAACCTTTAATGAGCACCTCTCATATGTCAGGGTGACTTCCCTGGTGGCTCAGAGGTTAAAGCGTCTGCCTCCAATGCGGGACACCTGGGTTCGATCCCTGGGTCGGGAAGATCCCCTGGAGAAGGAAATGGCAAACCACTCCAGTATTCTTGCCTGGAGAATCCCATGGACAGAGGAGCCTGGTAGGTTACAGTCCACGGGGTCGCAAAGAGTCGGACACAACTGAGCGACTTCCCTTTCCCTTTCCCTTTCCTCATATGTCAGACATAGCACTAGGGAATCATGGATACACTTTATTTTTCACCTTCATAACTTTATGAAGGCAATAGTATTGCCCATTTTGTAAATTAAGCAAAAAAAAAAAAAGCTTAAAGAGATGAACTTACTCAAAGTCATAAGTTACTAAGTGTGAAGTTAGCATTAAATTTGTATGGAATTAAAATTTGTATGGAAAACAGTATGGATAGTATGGAATTAAATTTCTGACTGTTTCATTATAGGCCTTTGGTGTTTATGCAATACTGTTTAATGGTAGAAGAAAATTAAACTCATTCAACAATAGAAGAAATGTCAGGGATAGTAATAAAGCTATATGTACCTTTTGAGTTTGAGGTTAGTACAACTTCCTAATTAACAAGTCAGACCTGATTAACAACTCATCTGAGATGAGTCATAATGCTATGAATTGAATGTTTGCTACTGCTCAGTCACTCAGTCATGTCTAACTCTTAGAGATCCTATGGACTCTAGCCCTCCAGACTCCTCTGTCCATGGGATTTTCCAGGCAAGAATACTGAAGTGGATTGCCATTCCCTCCTCCAGGGGATCTTCCTGACTCAGGGATTGAACCCGCATCTCCTGTGGCTCCTGTGTTGCAGGCAGACTGTTTACCACTGAGCCACCTGGGAAGCTCAGTTGAATGTTCTGGTCCCCCTAAAATTCATATGTAGAATCTCCAATTCCCAGTGTGGTGGTATTTGTAGGTGGAGCCTTTGAAAATTAATCAGACCATCACAACATGATTGCAGTTAGTGCCCTTATAAGAAAAGACACAAGAAATATGATGTCTTCCTCTGTCAAATGAGGGCACAGAAAAAAAAGATGGCCACTTGTGAAATAGGAAGAGGGCTCTCTCACTAGAATCCAACCATGCTAGCAGTCTGATCTCAGACTTCTAGCCTCTAGAACTATGTGAAATTAATACTTACTATTTAAGACACCCAGTCTATGACATTGTTAGAGCAGCTCACATTAAGACACAGAGACTTCCATGCATTCGTTGTGATTGCAAATCAATATGAATTTCCTAATCCAGCCCTTCTGAGGAAAGAAAGTAAGATAAAGATGAGGTGGGTGCAGAGGCTGGAGATTCTCTGTGATGGTGAGAGTGGGTTTACTTGGGGATGAAGAGTCAAAATATGGAAAAAGGGAAGAAGTGGAGAAAAAATCACTGGAGGGATGTGTCTGTGTGTAGGTTGGGAGAGATATAGATTTTAAAGAACTTTTCATGTCAACACAAGTAACTAATTAATAGCATTCTGATGGTTAAGCAGAAAAGAGGTTTATCTGACAAAAATGATATAGCAAATTCCTTACATACAAGTGAGTTCTGTTTGAAGTGCATGTTCCTAAGTCCAATATTTTAAAAATCTAACAAAGTTAGCCAAGGAACACAACTAACACAGTCAACTATATAGTACTGTAACAAGTTTATAATACTTTTCCTATAAGAAATACATTAAAAAAACAAGCAGAAAATAAAATATTTTTTATTTTACAGTGAAGTACCTTGAAAAGTACAGTAGTACAGTACTACATCTGGCATACAGGGGCTGGCATGGAGTGAGCAGGCAAGAAGAGTTACTTATGGAGGAGGGACAGGAGGTGGGAGATGGTAGAGCTGAGGATTGTCAGCAACAGGAGATGGAGGGTGAACTGCAGTTCACTCACACCTGACCTTCACGGCAAAGATCCTGATTCCTTCCTGGATTCAATTCTACCTACTCTCTTCAAAAATGAACAAGTGATGTCTGGGCAGTAGTTTTTTTCTTTATTTTTCTTTTTTTTCTATCATAGATGACACAGTATCACTGGATTGCATTCTGAATGGCTGCTGCAACCTTCATGTACTGTTCTACGTCAGGGTCCTGATAGTATATGGTGAACAGTGTTGGACTCATGATCTCTGAAGAAAAAGATTTAGCTTTGGGACCAGGGGCCAGGCTTGATCACTCAAGAGCTTTTGTGTAGCAGAGTTTTACTAAAGTAAGAAAAGGAAGTGGCGAGTGGCCGAAAGGAGAAACCGCACGTCCAAGGCCTATAGCAGTAGCTGTGACGAGATACCCCACGTCCAAGGTAAGGAGCAGTGGCTGTGCTTTGCTGGAATGGCCATAAGGAGATACTCCACGTCCAAGGTAAGAGTAAACACAATAAGATGATAGGCACTGAGAGAGGGCAGCAGAGGGCAGACAGACTAAAACCACAATCACAGAAAACGAACCAATCTGATCACATGGACCACAGCCTTGTGTAACTCAATGAAACTAAGCCATGTCATATAGAACTACCCAAGATGGACAGGTCATGGTGGAGAGTTCTGACAAAATGTGGTCCACTGAAGAAGGGAATGGCAAACGACTTCAGTATCCTTGCCTTGAGAACCCCATGAACAGTATGAAAGGCAAAAAGATAGAACACTGAAAGATGAACTCCATAGATCGGTAGGTGCCCAATATGCTACTGGAGATCAGAGGAAAAATAACTCCAGAAAGAACGAAGAGAAGGAGCCAAAATAAAAACAACACCCTGCTGTGGATGTGACTGTTGATAGAAGCAAAGTTCGATGCTGTAAAGAGCAATATTGCATAGGAACTTGGAATGTTAAGTCCATGAATCAAGGCAAATTGGAAGTGTTCAAACAGGAGATGGCAAGAGCGAATGTCAACATTTTAGGAATAAGCTAGCTAAAGTGGACAGCAATGGGTGAATTTAACCTAGATGACCCTTATATTGTGGATCATCTATTGTGGGCAAGAATCCCTTAGAAGAAATGGAGTAGCCATCATAGTCAACAAAAGAGTCTGAAATGCAGTACTTGGATGCAATCTCAAAAAAGGCAGAATGATCTCTGTCCGTTTCCAAGGAAAACCATTCAATATCACAGTAATCCAAATGTATGCCCCAACCAGTAATGCTGAAGAAGCTGAACTTGAACGGTTCTATGAAGACCTACAAGACCTTCTAGAACTAACACCCCAAAAATATGTCCTTTTCATTATAGGGGACTGGAATGCAAAAGTAGGAAGTCAAGAAACACCTGGAATAACAGGAAATCTGGCCTTAGAGTACAGAATGAAGCAGGGTGAAAGCTAATAGAGTTTTGCCAAGAGAACACACTGGTCATACCAAACACCCTCTTCCAACAACACAAGAGAAAACTCTACACATGTACATCACCAGATGGTTGACACTGAAATCAGATTGATTATATTCTCTGCAGCCAAAGATGGAGAAGCTCTATACGGTCAGCAAGAACAAGACCAAGAGCCAACTGTGGCTCAGATCATGAACCCCTGATTGCCAAAGTCCGACTTAAATTCAAAAAAGTAGGGAAAACCACCAGACCATTTGGGTATGACCTAAATAAAATCCCGTATGTTTATATAGTGGAAGTGAGAAATAGATTTAAGGGACGAGATCTGAAAGACAGAGTGCCTGATGAACTATGGATGGAGGTCCATGACATTGTACAGGAGACAGGGATCAAGAATATCCCCAAGAAAAAGAAATGAAAAAAATCAAAATGTCTGTCTGAGGAGGCCTTACAAATATCTGTGAAAAGAAGAGAAGTGAAAAGCAAAGGAGAAAAGGAAAGATATTCCCATCTGAATGCAGAGTTCCAAAGAATAGCAAGGAGAGATAAGAAAGCCTTCCTCAGTGATCAGTGCAAAGAAATAGAGGAAAGTAATACAAACAAAAAGGCTAGAGATCTCTTCAAGAATACACAGAAGAACTGTACAGAAAATATTTTCATGACCCAGATAATCACGATAGTGTGATCACTCACCTAGAGACAGACATCCTAGAATGTGAAGTCAAGTGGGTCTTAGCTATAAACAAAGCTAGTGGAGATGATGGATTTCAGTTGAGCTATTTCAAATCCTCAAAGATGATGCTCTGAAAGTGCTGCACTCAACATGTCAAGAAATTTGGAAAACTCAGCAGTGGCCACAGGACTGGAAAAGGTCAGTTTTCATCCCAATCCCAAGAGAGGCAATGCCAAAGAATGCTCAAACTACCACACAATTGCACTCATCTCACATGCTAGTAAAGTAATGCTCAAAATTCTCCAAGCCAGGCTTCAGCAATACGTGAACCGTGAACTTCCAGATGTTCAAGCTGGTTTTAGAAAAGGCAGAGGAACCAGAGATCAAATTGCCATCCTCTGCCGGATCATCAAAAAAGCAAGAGAGTTCCAGAAAAACATCTATTTCTGCTTTATTGACTATGCCAAAGCCTTTGTGTGTATCACAATCAACGGTGTAAAATTCTGAAAGAGATGGGAATACCAGACCACCTGACCTGCCTCTGGAGAAATCTGTATGCAGGTCAGGAAGCAACAGTTAGAACTGGACATGGAACAACAGACTGGTTCCAAATCGGGAATGGAATATGTCAAGGCTGTATCTTGTCACCCTGCTTATTTAACTTATATGCAGAGTATATCATGAGAAACGCTGGGCTGGAGGAAGCACAAGCTGGAATCAAGATTGCCAGGAGAAATATCAATAAACTCAGATATGCAGATGACACCACCCTTCTGGCAGAAAGTGAAGAAGAACAAAAGAGCCTCTTGATGAAAGTGGAAGAGGAGAGTGAAAAAGTTGGCTTAAAACTCAACATTCCGAAAACTAAGATCATAGCATCTGGTCCCATCACTTCATGGAAAATAGAAGGAGAAACAGTGGAAACAGTGGCTGACTTTATTTTTTGAGGCTCCAAAATCACTGCAGATGGTGACTGCAGCCATGAAATTAAAAGACACTTACCCTTGGAAGGAAAGTTATGACCAACCTAGACAGCATATCAAAAAGCAGAGACATTACTTTGCCAACAAAGGTCTGTCTAGTCAAGGCTATGGTTTTTCCAGTGGTCATGTATGGATGTGAGAGTTGGACTGTGAAGAAAGCTGAGTGCCGAAGAATTGATGCTTTTGAAGTGTGGTGTTGGAGAAGACTCTTGAGAGTCCCTTGGTCTGCAAGGAAATCCATCCAGTCCATCCTAAAGGAGGTCAATCCTGAGTGTTCATTGGTAGGACTGATGTTGAAGCTGAAACTCCAATACTTTGGCCACCTGTTGCGAAGAGCTGACTTATTTGAAAAAACTCTGAGCCTAGAAAAAATGAAAGCAGGAGGAGAAGGGGACCACAGAGGATGAGATTGTTGGATGACATCACTGACTCAATGGACATGAATTTGGGTAAACTCTGGGAGTTGGTGATGCACAAGGAGGCCTGGATGCTGCTGTTCATGGGGTAGCAAAGATTTGAGCATGACTGAGCAACTGAACTGAGCCTAGCTTTTGATGGGTTGTGTGTGTGGCAGGGGGGTGGGGCTGGGGGTGGATGGTTGGGTAGGGGGTTGGGGGCTGGGGAGTGGAAATTCTATAGGATAGAGTTCTCTAGCCTTCTACACGGACATAGTCTTTTGTATTTGTGAATTCATGCTCAGTCACTAAGTCATGTGTGACTCTTTCTGATCCCATGTGCTATAGTCCCCCAGGCTCCTCTGTCCATGGAATTTTTCAGGCAAGAATAATGGAGTGGGTTGCCATTTCTTACTCCAGGGGATATTGCGACCCAGGGATGGAACCCACCTCTCTTGGATCTTCTATATCGGCAGGAGGATTCTTTACCAAAGAGTGGCACTCATTAGGCAGGAATTCTTTGGTGTAAACCAATAATTTTAATTAGCACAGGCTTACGAAAGTACTAGTTTACATAAATGACTTCTTGAATTTCAGTAAGAAGTAATAATATCCTTGGTTACCAAGTAACAATTTAAAATACAGAGAAAATTAAAGGATTCAGTTATATCATTAGCTCCAGCATATTTCTTAAATATTAAGATATTTGTTATACAAAATCCTAGAACCCTCCAATAACCTATTTGTCCTAAAAGTATCTTAGACTTAGCAAAATTTATAAACAAAATAAAATTGAACTATGTTTCTAAGAATCATTGAAAGATTAAAGGAGAAATTTCTGATCAACTATTCAAAATATAAAATTCTTCAAAGATAATTGTTCTATTATTTAAACAGTCTAGGAAAATTATTTCAAGAAATGTGGCAAAAATTTAATATAGTTATTATATGAAAGATACACAAATTTTACAGAATAATCTTAAGAAATGAATACTTAAATCTGCAAAGAAAGGAAAAAGTGATGAGAATACATAGAAAGTTTTGATAAACTGTGAAATAAGTGTGCATTTAAATGAGATACAATTTATTCTCACTAAATATGGAAAATTTAATTCTAGTGCTAGTGAGAATACATGAACTTGCTTTGTCATATAGAGCTCAGCATGAGACAATAAAAATCCTTGTGACATTTTTGGATGTATTTCAAAATCCGTGAAACAAGTCATATGTTTTGCCTAGCATTTTATTAGTCTTGCATTGAAGTAATAATCAAAGAAGTTAAAAATTGTTGTAAGAGATTATGAATATGTGCTGTGCTGTGTTGTGTTCAGTAGCTTCAGTTGGGTCCAACTCTTTGAGACCTATGGACTGAAGCCTGCCAGGCTCCTCTGTCCATGGGACTCTCCAGGCAAGAACACTGGAGCAGGCTGCTGTGCCCTGCTCCAGGGGGATCTTCCTGACTCAGGAATCAAACCTATATCTCTGGTGTCTCCTGCATTACAGGTAGGTTCTTTACTCACTGAACCACCTGAGAAAGCCAATTATGAATATAATACAATTTAAAACATGCATATAGTGTAATGTCCAGTAAAGACACTAAAAGTAAACATATGAGCATTCAATTTTTGACTGTGCCAAAGCAGTTATTCACATAAAGTCTAGAAGAGAAATGATACAGAAATACAAATAATAATTGTGTTAGGGTTGTGGTATCATGTAGGATCCTCTCATTTGCTAAGTTTTTTCTAATATTGTTATATGCTTATGAGTTTGATAAGAGTGACATAAACAGGCAAAGGAAGAGAGTAGAGGTTCCAGGTGATTTTTCACTGTATTCACTTGCTATGTGAGATAAAGTGCTGGTAAAAGAGTGTGAGAAGAAGAGAATGAACACATTCCTTAAAATTTTACAGAGCTGTCAAACTGTTCAAAAATAATTTGCTAAAACGTAGCATGAGCCTTTTCTTGGTCTCTTTTTTATTGTTTCTATCACCTGCAGATGTGACATAACAAAATTACAATGATTTACAGCTGTGCTGCAGAGAAGTTTATAATGTATATGGGGAAATCTTCATAATGTTTGGGGCTTGAGGGTCCATGGGAAATGGCTTAAGAGACGATGCTGAAATATAAATCTCATTTACAGAGGCTGAGTGAAGGGGGGTACTATGGATAAAGCAACTAAAATACAATATTTAAAAATGACAGATCATCATAGAAGTTAAAAAATGCGTTTAACTTATCCAGGTGTGCTGCATTTACTCAATTTTGAGGGACTGTTAGTAAGCAAAGCACATATTATATTATGCTCTTTAGTGTTTTCATTGTTTAGGGGATCTAGTAGAAATATTCCCTTGAAAGAGAAAGTGTGTTAAACACTTACAAAAATAAGCCAGGTTAAGTCCCATCTCTGCCAGGTGAAAGTCAGTAGTAATATCTAATAGGATATAGAACTCAAAAAGATCTGTTTGTTTGATACAAAATCAGTTCTACATCTTTTCAAAGTATGCATTATATCAATACAAAATGAGCTGCCATCTCTACGTAAAGAGATTTTCAGATTGAATTCCAATGAAGACATGTCTCTCTTGGGCAAGTTTATATTGTAACCATTAAAGTGTACAAGCACAAGAGGAGAAATAATTTAGTTTAATTTCTCATTAAATATTTCTCAACTGCAAATATATTTTGGTCTACAGTGAAAACTGTGTCCAATTTTTTATCCCAAACTTTTTGGCCCAGAAAACTGATGACTTTATGAAGTAGATGAAGATTCTATAATTTGTAATCAAAAGTAGTATTGGGTTGTCAATGTCAGAGAATTTTGTTTTTCACTTGGAAAGGCCAACAGGGAAAGTTACAAATGCATAAATGGGACCACAGTAGTGAAATAGCTAGTTCAAGTTTACATGTCTAAATATGGTAGAAGGAAGACTAGAAACTTACAGTGTTTATCTAGATTAATTAAACTTTGAAAACACTTGCATGAAATAAAAAGTACATTTATACGGGACTTAGATTCAGTAAATATGGCCTGTATTTTGCTTATTGGGGATGAGGAGGGACTGGTAACTGGCTTTATGATAAAAATAAGAAAAAGTATCTCACTTCTCTGGTCTGACAACAGTGGACTTTCAAGCTATAAGCAGACACATTTACCATGTTAAAATAGAAAGAACAAACTCTCTTTACCTACAGGTGGCTATTAGTTACCACAGAGAGTAAAATAAAATCCAATGGGCTAAAAGTCAGGAAGTTTTCATGAGTCTCTGTGAAGAGATTTAAAAAAGAAAAAAAAAAATGGGTGGAGAAAATCTGCAATACTGGAAAATGAAAGATAAACATTTGAAAGATAAACAAGTTATATAATCTTGATGATGTACTCAGAGCTATCATTATGACATGCAAAATAAACAAAGGAGTTACCCACTGTAGGAAAAGAGCAAATTACCAAAGATGGCAGTGGCCAGGTTCTCTCACCACAAGGCCTCTTGCTTTTGCTCCATATTTTGTAAATACATTGTTATGTAACAACTGAGATCACTTATAAGACTGCATATGTGTGTCACGATGGTGTACTGTAAAGGCTGTGTCCTATGATGTAGATTTTGGAGAAGGAAATGGCGACTCACTCCAGTATTGTTCCACTCCACTTTTGTTCTGTAAACCTATATAAGCTATACTTGAAAAGCCCTTGAGGCTGTATTATGTCTGTGTTAAAGCTGTGTTAAGTTCACATCAAGGCTGCATTAAGGCCACATTATGGCTGTGTTATGTCTGAGTCATGGCTACATTATGGCTGCATTAAGGCTTTGTCTGCTAGGTCAACCACAAGAGTAGAACATGTATACCTTGCTGCTGCAAATAAACATGTCTGCAGTTCCTACAGCTCCTCAAGTTTTCTTCCAGTTTCCCCATTCACACCTTGCCTACCCTGGGTTCAGTGAACAATGAGATACAGCGAGACAATCGGCATAGTTGATGGGATATCCAGCAGGTAGGCTTCAGTGGATGGAGGAAGTCAGTGGACACCACATAGTATGTGGTACCTGGTGGCCACAGTCATTTCAGTGTGAGCCCCATTTTAAGACTGAGAGATGATGGACAGGTCACTGGATAATATTGAAAAGGCATTACAGGAGGTCAGTTCCCATTTGCCAGATAATGTGCCATGTACTCCCACTGGCACCATGGGATGGTTTTTCCTAACCTCTGAAGGCCAATATGGATAGTGCTCTCCATGATGCTGCTCAAGTGCAAGAACTGCAGAGACAGATGGAAAGAAGACTTAGAACCATGCATATGTATGTTGAAGCAAGATATGCCTGGCCTTGAGTCTATGAGGTAATGAGGGACGATAACAATAAACATTGTGAGACTGCAGGTCCCTGCTTGGCAGTGAGGCCTGTTGTACAGCAGAAAGTGAAACATGAGCAGTTTATGGCTCAGGGCGGACATCTTCAGGGGGCCTACAATGTGACTGAGTTCACAACGTATTGACCGTATACTCAGGTAGAGTTGGTCGACTTGGGTAAGCAGTTACAGCAAAAGCAAGAGGAACGGTTGGCAGCATGGCTTTTGCTACTCTGGGACACAGGGGTGGAGGGTATCATTCATTCCAGGGATGAAATAGAATGGTTTGCCTCTATAACCACTCACCCCTCATTGAGACAAAGGTAGTAGAACATTATGAGACTGCAGGTCCCTGCTTTTTAGCAAGGCTTGTCATGCAACTGAGACCAGAGCAGCAGTCCATAGCAAAAGATACAAGTAGTTACACAAGCTCATGATGTGGGCTGTGACCCTGAACATACAGACTCGTGATGTGAGCTGTGAATGCTACAAAATTCCCCTCTTTGAAGAGGTGGGCCCTGTGCCTGTGGGGGATTTTGCAGGTCCTTACTGAGAAAAGTAGATGGAAGGAGGCAGGCAAAGAGGATTAAAAGCATGAAGACTCCCAAGGGGGGCCCGAGCTGGCAGGAGCCCCATCTGGGTTACACAGATGCCAATGTGGGCTGATTTGTGCAGAGGTGTACTGTAAAGGCTGTGTCCTATGATGTAGATTTTGGAGAAGGAAATGGAGACTCACTCCAGTATTCTTGCCTGGAGAATCACATGGACAGAGGAGCCTTTGTGGGCTGCTGTCCATGGGGTCACACAGAGTTGAACACAACTGAAATGACTTAGCATGCATGCATGCGTTGGAGAAGGAAATGGCAACCCACTCCAGTATTCTTGCCTGGAGAATTCCAAGGACAGAGGAGCCTGGTGAGCTGCTGTCTATGGGGTCGCAGAGTTGGATATGACTGAAACGACTTAGCAGCAACAGCAGCATTATGTAGATTTAGTATAACAGTATACTGTAAAGGCTGTGTCCTATGATGTAGATTTAGTGGAACAGTGTACTGTAAAGGCTGTGCCCTATGATGTAGATTTAGTGGAACAGTGTACTGTAAAGGCTGTGTTTTATGATGTAGGTTTAGAACAGTATACTGTAAAGGCTATGTCCTAGATTTAGAATAGTGTACTCTAAAGCCTGTGTCCTATGGTGTGCTACTAACCTCTAATTCTCTTACAGATTTAGAACACTGTAAAAAACATTTGGAATCACGTGAGCTGTGAATGCCACAAAAATCCCCGCTTTGAAGGAGTGGGCCCACTGCCTGTGGGGAGCTTTGTGATTCCTTACTGAGAAGACACATGATGGACTGGATTTGGGCATGGAAGATAAAGGTATTCCACATGTAGTGGGTAGCTCTTTTAGCCCCTTGAAGACAAGGACTACAACTTGAATTTCAAGTGATAACTGGCATTGGGTTTTGCTATGTGTTGGAGTGTCGGGAGCCGCATTAGGCATTACTGACAAAATGGAGGCACGGCCCCAACCCCCTCTCCTATTCCGCTGGCACGGTCCTGGGATGAAGAAGTTAGGTCTTGTGATTCTGACTTGTTCTTTCCTTTCTTTGGCTGAGTGGCTGGAAAGAATGTTAAGGTGCTTATTGTTCTTGAGAGGAGCATGAGAAAGCACAAAGCCTTCTGCAGTTGTGCCCAGAAAATAATCCGTAAAGTTAAACATTGACATTTGTTCAAATATTTTTACAAAGAATGTTCCAGGATGAGCACGTAGGCTGCAGCTTGAGGCCATGGGAAGGATTGTTATGTGAGACCTGCTTGTGAGGGAAATGTTTATGGAAAAAGAAGTTTACTGAGTTTAGGGTTTAGGAATAATTAAGAATAGTTAGAAGCTAAAAGTTTAAGGAATGTTGTAGTGTTAGCATATTTTACTATAGCTTGTAGAGATTAGGAATTTTAGAGATACTAATAGCTAGAAGCCTTTTTAGGAGATAGTGAGCTTAGGATACTAGGGGCTAGCAGGATTTAGAAAGATAAGAAATAAACTGAGGAATGTGGTATGCAGCCCAGATATAAGCATGAGTTGCAGTGTAACCACAAGTTAAATATAGGGTACTTAAGAGAGTAGATAATAGATAGTAAACCTGATTCTGAGAGAATCGCTAAATCAGGAACTCTGGTTGAACGGCAACAATGATTTCTGGAGACAATAAATCTGGGTGAGGGGGAACTGAAGATGTCAAACCTCTGACCTAATGCCTTTATCAAAGTAAAAAAGAAAACCTGATGCTTGAAATAAACATGCAGTCCCACACCTTGAGTCAGAGGCTGCATCATTCTCCACCGACACCGCTCATCCCTTCAGGCTGATTCCCTGGCTGCTGGAGCTGGACTCCGGCATTGGGGATGTAACTGTTTGTTGTTGTAGCATCCGCTGCTGTTGCAGAATGTGGGTTTGAGGGTCAGTGTTATTCACAAAGGAAATATCACAGGAAGTGGACTGCACATAGATTATGAGGCAAGAGACCTGAAGAGGTGGAATGCAGGGAAAGAGCAAATTAACCAAGATGGTGGTGGTCAGGCTCTCTTAAAACAAAGCCTCTCACTCTTGACCCATGTTTTGTAAGTACATGGTTATGTAACAACTAAGGTAACAGCACTGTGCATGCATGTCACGATGTACTTGTTTGGCCATGGACCACTTTTGTTCTGTAAACACATATAATCTCCACCTGAAAAGCCCTTGAGGCCATATTAACACTGCATTATGGCTGCATTGTGTCCAAGTTTTGGCTGCATTATGGCTGCATTAGCGCTGTGTCTGCTGGGTTAACCATGAGAGTAAAGCATATCTGCCTTGCTGCTGTGAATAACCATGTCACAAGCAGTTCGTATGGCTCCTCAAGTTTTCTTCCCTGTTTGTGCCTTGCCTATCCTGGGTTCAGCGACCCATGAGATACAGCAAGACATCCCCTGATCCCTCCCTAAAGATATTGTTTGTGAATTATGACTCAATACAGCTGGTAAAATTCCAGAAATCTCTATGATTATTATAGGTGAGGCTAAACAGATATCATGATTTTTTTCATATACAGGCTCCCCTTACCAATTATATTTGCATTCAATGACTTTGCAATGGACTGATGCATGCATGCATACTACGTCACTTTAGTCATGTCCAACTCTTGCAACCCTATAGACTGTAACCTATCAGCTTCTCTGTCCATGGAATTCTCCAGGCATCGCCATACCCTCCTCTAGGGGATCTTCACAACTCAGGGATCAAACCTGCAGCTCCTGCAGCTCCTGCATTACAGATGGATTCTTTATCACTGAGCCACTAGGGAAGCCCAATGGATGGATATTTAGCTAATATTTATCAAGCATTTTCTGTGTGGTCAGGCACCATAAATACTGAAGTGAAAAATCAATATTTTTTTACCTTAGGCTTATATATTTATGTGAATATTTGCACATTGTATATGAAAGGGAGAAGAAAAATGGATAATTGAGGAATAATGTATTTTCTTATGGGAAGCATTGAGTTATAAAAAATTCTGAGATGAAAACAAATGAAGTTGACTAGGGCTTCCCTGATAGCTCAGTTGGTAAAGAATCCGCCTGCAATGTAGGTGACCCTGGTTCGATTTCTGGGTAGGGAAGATCCACTGGAGAAGGGTTAGGCTACCCACTCCAGTATTCTTGGGCTTCCCTTGTGGCTCAGCTGGTAAAGAATCCACCTGCAGTGCGGGAGATCTGGGTTTGATCCCTGGATTGGGAAGATCCCCTGGAGAAGGGAAAGGCTACCCACTCCAGTATTCTGGCCTAGAGAATTCCATGGAGTGTACAGTTCATAGGGTCACAAACAGTTGGACACAACTGAGTGACTTTCACTTTCAAGAGGAGCAAATAGAAAAGAGCAGGTGAATCCAATCTGTCAATGATAAGGTCATTGAAGCTGCATGCAATATATTCTAAGAGAAACCTTGCTTACTCACTGCTTAAGACACAACCCTACAATGACTATTCATATCATTTCACCTGAATCAGTTCAGTTCAGTTGCTCAGTCGTGTCTGACTCTTTGCGACCCCATGAATTGCAGCAAGTCAGGCCTCTCTGTCCATCAGCAACTCCCAGAGTCTACCCCAACCCATGTCCATTGAGTCAGTGATGCCAACCAGCCATCTCATCCTCTGTTGTCCCCTTCTCCTCCTGCCCCCAATACTACCCAGCATCAGGGTCTTTTCCAATGAGTCAACTCTTCGCATGAGGTGGCCAAAGTATCGGAGTCTCAGCTTCAACATCAGTCCTTCCAATGAACACCCAGGATTGATCTCCTTTAGGATGGATTGGTTGGATCTCCTTGCAGTCCAAGGGACTCTCAAGAGTCTTCTCCAACACCACAGTTCAAAAGCATCAATTCTTTGGCACTCAGTTTTCTTCATCGTCCAACTCTCACATCCATACATGACCACTGGAAAAACCATAGCCTTTACTAAATCAGAGTTTGCCGCCTGAGCCAAGTGTAGTTCCTCAACTAAATATGATGTGTACAATGAAAAAAATGAGCTGAGACAACCATATTCTTTCCTTGGAATTATATTAGGGAAATTTTAAAAAATTCAAGAAATTAAAAACATGAAGTAAAAGTTTCAGAGAGAGGACAGTGAATTGAATTGGAGTTGTTAATAATTGTGATAAAACAAAGCAATGAGGAAACAGACATTATGGAGAACTACTTAATATGAAGCGTAGAGGAGAAAAAAAGTCAGTAAACAAGGAGAAGAAAACAGAATCAGCAAGCAGAACCCTTTCTTTCTTTCTTCTTTCTTTCCCCCTTTCTTCTATCCTTCCTTTCCACCCTTCTTTTCTCCTTTCCTTTCTTCTCTAATCAAGGAAAAAAAATAACACGTAACATTAAATTTTCCATCTTAATCATTTTTATGTGTACCGTTTAGTACTGTTAAGTATTTTACATTGTTTGCAACATATCTGTAAAACTTTTTCACCTTGCAAAACTGGAACTCTGTACTCATTAAACATTATACTCCTGCTGCCAAGGCTTTGTCAATTACGTTTCTACTTTCTTTTGCCACGATTTTGACTACTTTAGATACTTTATAGGAATGGAATCATACAACATTTTCCTTTCATATCCCTATTGATTTTGTGAGTTATGTGCTTTTCCAGTGACTGATAACATTTGGGTACATATACATCCTTAGAACAGTTATGAAAATAACTATGTATCTTTGAGATACAAAACAATACCAAATAAACCCAAGTAGTAACAAGTAGCAAGATTTTCCTACTGAGTCAAGGAAATAATTGAAACATACAATTTGAAATATTTATTCAATAAAATAATACTTGGGGGGTGGGAGTACAACAAAAGTCCATCTAGTCAAAGCTATGGTTTTTCCAGTAGTCATTATGGATATGAGAGTTGGACTATAAAGAAAGCTGAATGCCAAAGAATTGGTGCTTTTGAACTGTGATGTTGGAGAAGACTCTAGAGAGCCCCTTGGACTGCAAGGAGATCAAACCAGTCCATCCTAAAGGAAATCAGTCCTGAATATTTGTTGGAAGGACAGATACTGAAGCTGAAGCTCCAATACTTTGGCCACCTGATGCAAAGAACCAACTCATTGGAAAAGAAAGATGCTGGGAAAGATTGAAAGCAGAAGGAGAAGAGGATGACAGAGAATGAGATGGTTGGATGGCATCACTGATTCGATGGTCATGAGTTTGAGCAAGCTCTGGGAATTGGTGATGGGCAGGGAAGCTTGGTGTGCTGCAGTCCATGGGGTCGCAAAGAGTTGGACACGACTGAGCAACTGAACTGAACTGGGGGGAGTACATGGGCCCAAGAGAATATTAGGTGTTGATGTTTAAGGGAGGTTAAAGTATCCCACTTTCACTTTGTGCCAGGAAAAAAAAAAGCAAACACTTTTAAAATACTTTATGGATTTTAAAGTAAATTTAATGTATTTTAACTGAGTTAGAGACCTGAGGGAGAAAGTAACTAATGATGAAATTTTTAATTATGTTTTCATAAAACTTTAAAATAGGTCTTAGTTCCACTTATCTTTCACAATGGCAATACTCCTTGCCAGAGTAATCTTAAAATAAACTTGGTGTATTTTAATCTTGTTTGAAGGTTTCGTACATGCATTATAATGTATATTAGTAAAATATATAAATGATGACATTTCTGTAAGCAGTTTTGTATATAAAGAGATACTGCTGAGCTCACTAGCTGTTATATAATTGAACTTATCATCTCTCTTACAAGCTTTTAAAAAGTCTTCCTTTTCATCATCCTAAACAGTTTTAAATCTCTGCTTTCACAAAACTGGATTATCTTACACAGTGTGAGAATTTGTAATTAAAGTTTACTTAGAAAATGTGTTAAGCACTATAGGAGCTTTTGTACAAGTGCTAATGAATATACTGTATTTAACCATCATCAAACAGATCAGATATAAGAAGCTGATATGTTAAAGTAAGCAACTTTTAATAATGCAAATGTACTCAAAATTGTGGTATTGGCATTGTAAGAAGTAGATTTACTTCATGTCATTTATGTTACATTGATTTTATTTTTTTAACTTCTCACTAGTGACATAGGTGCATGGTAACTGTTAAAGCAAACTTCTAACATGTAACATTTGGGGAAATTGTATGAATTATAATGACAGAGACAAAAGTTTGTAAAAAAAAAAAAAGGAAATGTATCATTTAGTTATGTGAAAGATTTTCTTCAAAGCACTGAGTGCTCCTTGGAAGAAAAGCTATGACAAATCTAAACATTGTATAAAAAAGCAGAGACACCACTTTGCTGACGAAGGTCTGTATAGTCAAAGCTATGTTTTTTCTGGTAGTTATGTATGGATGTGAGACTTGGACTATCAAGAAGGCTGAGCACCCAAGAATTGAGGCTTTTGAACTGTGATGTTGGAGAAGACTCTTGAGAATCCCTTGGACAGCAAGATCAAACCAGTCAATCCTAAAAGAAATCAACCCTGAATATTTGTTGGAAGGACTGATTCTGAAGCTGAAGCTCCAGTACTTTGGCCACCTGATGCAAAGAATCAACTCACTGGAAAGACCCTGATGCTGGGAAAGATTGAAGGCAAGGTGAAAATGGGGCTTCAGAGGATGAAATAGTGGGATGGTATCACCGACTCAATGGACATGAGTTTGAACAAGCTCTGGGAGATGGTAAAGGACCGGGAAACCTGGTGTGCTGCAGTCCATGGGGTCACAAAGAGTCAGGCATGACTGAGTGACTGAACAACAATTGACTGCTAAATATTTGGAAAGTCTAGTTCTGATATTTTTAGGATCAGAGTGAGCCTATTCATTAAGTGATCTCTAGACCTGGAAATGTTGGGCCAGACGATAAGGGAAGAGAACAGTTAATTTAGGTTATGCAGGAGATCAGTTGTGCATGAAGATTGAAGGTATAAGTTAGTGAGGATGGATCAGAGAGAAAGAACTGCCAATATCAACAGAAGCAATGTTTGGCTCCTCTGAGATATCGTATCTTCTCTTAAGGAATCAAGGTCAAAGGGGAAAGATTCTCTGTAAGCAAAGAAGTTGAACGTATACAGATTATCTGACCTCCTGGACTAGAGAATGCTTTCATGAAAAAATGACTTGTACTCTCAATAATTTTTGGAAAAAAAAAAAAGTAGCTCTAAATGAGACATTTATCCTCTGACTTTCGTGGCCCTCTCTAATCTTTAAGAAGTGTTGCTTATTAATGCTACACTTAGGGCCCAAGTCATTGTCTCTTACTAGAATAAAAACTCTGACATGGGGTTTAGAAGAGAACCATGGCCCCAGGAACTCTAAAGTATTGATTATAGAGTGCCTCATTTTTCCTCTTTTTGGATAATTCATTTACATGCAACTGGTTTGTTCTTCCTGTGGCTGATGTAGGATTAAGGCCTATACATTCATAATAGTATTAGTTTCACTTTGCCATCACAGAATTTTCACACTAACAGGGATCTTGGCTGGTCTCTACTTCTCATCTGAGTAATACTCAGGCATGATAATACTCCCAGACCTAGAAATCAAATTCCTCTCAATTTGCTGACCCTCCTTATTAGTCTATCATTCTCTAAAAAGTAAGAGTAATAAAATAACTCTAAAAGCTCAGAGATTAGTACTGGGCTCAATCCTCTAAATGTTGTAGCGCTTATGTAAGAGCTTGATGAGAGAAAGGAGAGATTCATTTGAGCAATGGCACAGACATGTAATCAAACGTAACAGAGTATGTAGGTCAGTGAAAAGTTTCTCTAAAACACAAACTGTAAAAGTGAAAATACCTATTTTGAAATATAATTACATTAGATTCAAGCAAAACCATTACTAAAATGTTTGTTCAAATTTCTCTGAATAGCTTCAAATATATAAACTTAATACATGTGTTAATTTTTTGCAAAGAATAAAAAGAAATGTAAAAAGAGGAAATTATCAAAGAAAATTGTTTGAAGAACCTAAGAACACTGTAGAATTCTTTCACTTTATGCATAAAGTTACTAAATCTCTTAGGTGTAAAACCAGTTGTGCTAGGTCACAGCAAGCCAAAATATAATGCTATATCCTCTGATATCATGTTAACACAAAACTGATTGGGTATTTTTCTTTTAAAAATACAGAACAGAAGAAGAGGAGTATGAAGGAAGAAGACACAAAGACACAGTGCAATGCAGGAGCAAGCTGAGTAGCATCAAAACAGAGGACCTGATAAACTAGAGACCAAGAAAATCATGTTAAGAAAGTTGAGGCAAAAAATCATAGGAGTTTTTAACTAAAGATGTTGGGAAATTTTCCAGAAAATCTGAATCAGTTTAGGTAGCAACAGAGTGAAAATGAAAGTGGCTCAGTCGTGTCCAGCTCTTTGCGACCTCATGGACTATACAGTCCATGGAATTCTCCAGGCCAGAATACTAGAATGGGTAGCCATTCCCTTCTCAAGGGGATGTTCCCTTATCCAAGGGAACTTCCTAACCCAGGAATCAAACCCAGGTGTCCCACATTGCAGGAGGATTCTTACCAGCTGAGCCACCAGGGAAGCCCAAAAATACTGGAGTGGGTAGCCTATCCTTCCTCCAGAGGATATTCTGACCCAGGAATCAAATTGGGGTCTCCTGTTTTGCAGTCAGATTCTTTACCAGCTGAGTTACCAGGGAATCCCACATTCCCTGATAATATCATAATAATAATAGCAAAGTAATAGAGTGCAATACTGCAAATTTTCATTCTGGGCATTTTTTTGTTTTTCTCTCCAGCCCACAGATACAATAGAAGACAAGCTCAGAGCCTCTGAATTTGAATGGCAGTTCTATCTGAACAGGAGTAGAAGTGCATAGAGTACGTGAATCTACAATCAGAGGATTTGAGAAATCAGAATTCCCAAATTCTGTCCACTGTTAATTACTAACCGTGAAACAAAATACAATTTAAAAATAAATTTCATCTTTTTTCCCCTTTTGTCCCATGAGAAAAGAACATGAAATAGATATACATGCTAGTGTATGTTTGCAATAGTATTTATATAGAAGCAAATCCTCTATACTAATAAGAAACTAAAAACAATTTTGGATATAAAGAATAGCCATATAAGTGTAATTATTTTATTTGTTTTGTTGCAAGATATAAGAGCTTTCATTCAGATCATTTTTTGTGTGTGTATTGAACTTAAAAGATATACTTTTTCATAAAAATCCTGTGAGTCAGATAGTTTAATTTTTAGCTATAAATTCTGTGAATTTGCAGGCTTTCAATTTTCAAAAGGCAATAAACATTATTTCAGTACAACTTTTACGTTAACTTTTGTGTAATAAATACCACTGTAACAGGTTTAGAAACACTTCTTGTCAATCTACAGCCTCTGGGATAGGTTATCATTGTGTGTATGTATTTAGTCATGTCCAACTTTTTTGTGACCTATGGACTGTAGCCCACCAGGCTCCTCTGTCCATGGGATTTCTCAGGCAAGAATACTGGAGTGGGTTATCATTTCCTCCTCCAGGGAATCTTCCCAATCCAGGGGTCAAACGCATGTCTCCTGCGTCTTCTCTGTCTCCTATGTATCCTGCAATGTGGATGGATTCTTTACCCACTGAGTCCCTGGGGAAGCCCAGGTTATTATGAAAAGACACTAATAAAAGTATGACATAGTATATTGATTCAAACTCCCTAGTTTCTATAGCAACTATAATTGTTTGTCTAAGACTGAACAAAACTTTACACAAACACACACTGCTGCTGCTGCTGCTAAGTTGCTTCAGTCATGTCCAACTCTGTGCTACCCCAGAAATGGCAGCCCACCAGGCTCCCCCATCCCTGGGATTCTCCAGGCAAGAACACTGGAATGTGTTGCCATTACCTTCTCCAACACACACACACACACACACACACACACACACACACACACACATCTTTTTACCCTTATCTTTGGAATAAGAATTATTTTAAGCAAATTAATAGAGTAAACTAGTTTATGTAAGCAATGACTACTTCCATGTATAATGCCTTTAAGAATTTTAGCATACTAATTATTGGTATTCAAAGGAATATTCTACATGAAAATCTATTATATGTAAGAAAAGATCTCTATTTAGTAACTTGTAAGTTCTTTAAAAACGGTGTAGCTCAAAAATATAAATCAACTACTTGAATAATCTCTTATAATTCATCCCCTCAGTTGACATGGAGAAGCTACATCTTGTCATGACTCGGAATCTTAATATTAGTGAGAGAAAAATTGAAGTCATCTTGATATCAAATTATTCTCCTAGTCTCAAACTGTATTAAATGATGGGGTTAACAACTGGAAAATGGCCAAAATGAAAGAAAAAACAGTAATTTTGACATTTTAATGAGGCTAAAATCTCTAAAAAACTGTGTACTTGAAAGTATTCTGGACTTCCCAAGTGGCTCAGTGGTAAAAAAATCTACCTGTTAATGCCAGGAAAAACAAGAGACATGGGGTTTGGTCTCCGGGTTAGGAAGATCCCCTGGAAGAGGAAATGGTAATTCACTCCAATATGCTTGCCTGGAAAATCCCGTGAAGAGAGGAGTCTGGTGGACTACAGCCTGTGGGGTCACAAAGAGTCAGACATGACTGAACATGCACAGATACACACAAAGTATTTGGGTATGTTGTTTTTATTTTTAGTGCACAGATATTTACTCATAGGCACAGTGTAAGTGCTATATACTCTACACCAGAAAAGCAGATTTAGCTATGATCAAATATTTCAGCACCCAAGATAATTTATTTTCCTCAAAGGTAGAATAAGATAAGAGAATGATGGAGTACCAACACAACAGGCTATTATCAGGTGCTATAATTTACATGGTCTACATTGATTTTGCTCTTTGTAGGAGCTAATGCACATGCTTTCAGATGTATCAAGAGGACTTTAAAAAGGAAATATAAAATCTACAAGATATATCTCTCTATGAAGTTTTATACCAGCAAGTCCATGGACACTGAACTGAAGAAAAGACAGTCTAAATTTTATATGATATTTAACTTCTCTGTTACCCTTTAACACATACACCTAGCCATAAAGCCTAATTTTCTTCTGTTTCAGTAGTTTTAACACGGTGGAGAACAAATAGTTGCAACTATTTATATTACCTTAAAAATAAAAATCAATTTGTCTTAGCCAAAGACAATATAAAATATAATTAACTGAAACACAATTCTTAAAAAAAGTTTCAGTATCAGTACGTGAGGTTTTAAAAAAGTGAATTCTGTGGTCTCATAGCTTAAATACCAACTAAAACATCTTTGATGCAAATGTTATATCTAAAACTTAAGATATTTTGTGACTTAAAGATTTTGAAAAGAAAGTTATAATCTAAATAGTCATATTATTTAGGTATGTTAATAAAAAACAGTGGATTCTCTAAAAAGCGAAAAATCCTGAAAAAAAATTGTGGGGATTCCCTGATGGCTCAGTGGTGAAAAAGCCACCTGCCAATGAAGGAGACACAGATTCAATCCCTGGTCTTGGAGATTCGACATGCCATGGAGCAACTAAGCCCATGCACGACCACCATTGAGCCTGTGGTCTAGAGCTCAGGAGATGCAAATACTGAGCCCGCATGCCCGAGAGCCCATGCTCTGCAACAAGAGAAGCCACCACAATGAGAAGCCCCGCAGCACACTGAAAAGTAGCCCCCACTCACCGCAATGAAAGAAAAGCCTGTGCAGCAACAGAAACTCAGCACAGCAAAAAATAAATAAGTACTAAAATACAATTATTCTTTTAAATTGTGTGATTCTGATTATATGGCTCTCTTAAAGTCTCTTTCACTTCAATATTAATTTAGATCCTATATAATGCATAGTTTCATTATTATATATAGTATGGCTTGAGGGAAGGAAAGAAAAGTATCAACTTTCCTTTTGCAAAGAGTTTGGGAATGGTATCTGATCCGGGAGCACTAAAAACATGCAGTTAAGTGATTCTGAAGAAAAGTACTTATGTAATACCAACAGTTATTCAAAGATTGACCTCTAAGTCAGTGACAAAATGGCATAATTAGAACTTCCCTTCCTCCACTAAGCTGGGAAAGCTAAAAGGGTACTAAAAGGGCTCCCACTTTAGTCACAGCACCATATATCCCAGAAGAACCAAAGGGGCAAGAGCATTATTTAGACCTCAGGGACTCCCATGAGTTTAATGAACCAAATTAATGCTATCAATTAAAAAAATAATTAGGAAAATGATTGAAAGATTCAGCAAGAAAATACAAAGTTGGGATATAACTCATTTAAAATACAACAGATTTCATATTAAAATATAAAATAAATGGATTGAGTTATTTTCAATATAAAAGGAGAAATACCAAAACTGATGAAGCAGCAAGAGTCTATAACAAATGACCAAAGATACTTGAAAGATAACTAAAACTTTGGAAAGAAAATATAAGTATTAATATGAGAAACTAAATGGATGGGTTAACAACAGATAAGTGAAAGCCTTTGAGTGCATGGATCACAAAAAATTGTGGAAAATTCTTCAAGAGATGGAAGTACAGACCACCTTATCTGTCTCCTGAGAAACCTATATGCAGGTCAAGAAGCAACAGTTAGAAGCTTACATGGAACTAATGACTGGTTCAAAATTGGGAAAGGAGTACTACATGGGTGTAGATTGTCACCATGTTTATTTAACCTATAGGCAGAGTACATCATGTGAAATGCTAAGCTGGATGAATCACAAGATGGAATCAAGATTGCTGGGAGAAATATCAACAACCTCAGATATGCAGATGACACCACCCTTATGTCAGAAGGCAAAGAGGAACTAACGAGCCTCTTGATGAGGGTGAGAGAGAAAAAGATGGCTTAAAACTCTGCATTCAAAAAACTAAGATCATGGCATCTGGTCCCATCGCTTCATGTGAAATAGAAGGGGAAAAAGTAGAAGCAGTGACAGATTTTATTTTCTTGGGCCTCAAAATCACTGCAGAAGATAATTGAAGCCATTGAAATTAAAAGACACTTGCTCCTTCAAAGGAAAGCTATGACAAACCTAGACAGCATATTAAAAAGCAAAGACATCAGTTTGCTGACAAAGGTCCCTATAGTCAAAGCTGTGGTTTTTCCAGTAGTCCTCTACAGATGTGAGAGTTGGACCATAAAGAAGGCTGAAAGCCAAATATCTGGTGCTTTTTAATTGTAGTGTTGGAGAAGACTCTTAAAAGTTCCTTGAACTGCAAGGAGATCAAACCAATCTCTCCTAAGGGAAATCAACCCTGAATATTCATTGAAAGGACTGATGCTGAAGCTGAAGCTCTACCACTTTGGCCACCTGATGTGAAGAGCTGGTTCATTGGAAAAGATTCTGAGGCTGGAGAGATTGAAGGCAAAAGGAGAAGAGGGTGGCAGAGATTGAGATGGTTAGATAAAATCATCAACTCAATGGACATGAATTTGAGCAAGCTCCCAGGGATAGTGAGGGACAGGGAAGCCTGGCATGCTGCAGTCCATGGGGTCTCAAAGAGTCAGACACAACTTAGGGACTGAACAACAACAACAACAAAAGTAAAGATAATTACTGAACTAGACTACAGAAAATTAATATTCAAATGAGTTAGAGTCAAAAAGATATAGTAGTATTTTAGTTGCTAAGTCATGTCCGACTCTTGCAACCCCACAGACTGTAGCCTGTCAGGCTCCTCTGTCCATGGGATTCTCCAGGCAAGAATACTGGAGTGGATTGCCATTTCTTTCTCTACATAAAAATATAAAATATAAAAATAAATGTAAAAGATAAAGAATAAAAGTTCCAATCAACCTCATGAAATCTCAGAAAAACATAATATGGAAGTAATATATGAAGAAATGTTGAATATCTTTTGTTTAAAACTAGTGAAGTACCTCTATCAGAAGATAAATTTATAATATACTATACAATTATATAATATAGATAAGAAAACATATAGAAAAATCATTTCAAAAATATTTCATTAAAAAAACAATGTGACAGAGATAAAACAAAATCTAACCTTGAAGCCAGACAGGAAGAGGGATAAGTAACAAAAATTTAGATTACCTACAAAACAAAGACAATTAGACTGACAAATTACTTTTTGATAGGAAAAAAAGAAACAAACATTACAATCCTATCCTCAAAGTTATGAGAGAAAGTCACTATTAATCTGTAATACTCTAGCTAGCAAAGCTATATTTTAAAAATAATACTTATCATTTTTAGGTAAATGAAATAATTACAATGTGTAATTAAATGTAACTTAGAAGGAAATTCATAGCACAAAATATTTATATTTAAAAAGACACAGAAAACTAATAAGCTAATGTCTGAACTAAGATTTTAGGAAAAATACAGAACAATCCCTCAGAAATCAGAAGTAAAGATACATTATAGATACGGGCAAAATTGAAGAACACAAAAAATGCATAAAATACAGAGAATGTACAAAATTTTAGAAGTGATTATTTGAAAGATTAATAAAATAAGTGAAACAGTGATAAAATTTGTTAAGAATAAAAGCAAAGAAGTATGAATAAATAATGGTGTCATAGGGCACATAAGTTAAAATACACCAGTGTAGTAGTAAGTTTACCAGTTTTGAACAACTTTTATACAAGTTGTAAAATTTAGATAAAATGTATGAATTTTTAGAAAATTTTTACTTACTGTAACTAACTCAAGAAGAAATATAGAGGCAGAATAAAAATAAAGCCTAAAGTAAGAGAAAATAAAAGGTATTTTTAAAAAGTAACATTACAGTGAGACAATTTTACAAGCAGTTTCTATTTTCTAGAAACTTTAGAGAAACAGATCATTTCAATGTATCCATCATCTATGTAACAGAAAATGAGAAGATTGTCTAACGTATTGCATGAGCCCACTGTAAACGTAATACCTAAATCAGACAAGAACAGCAAGAAAAATAAAACCATAGATAATTCATGAATATAAATATGAAACTAAATCAAATATTAATAGCTTGACAGGCAGATTAATGGCCCCCTGAAGATGTTCGAAGAAGGCGATGGCACCCCACTCCAGTACTCTTGCCTGGAAAATCCCATGGACGGAGGAGCCTGGTAGGCTGCAGTCCATGGGGTCGCTAGGAGTCGGACACGACTGAGCGACTTCACTTTCACTTTTCCCTTTCATACACTGGAGAAGGAAATGGCAACCCACTCCAGTATTTTTGCCTGGAGAGTCCCGGGGACAGCGGAGCCTGGTGGGCTGCCGTCTATGGGGTCGCACAGAGTCGGACACGACTGAAGCGACTTAGTAGCAGCAGCAGCAGCAGCAACAGATGTTCATATCCTTCTTAGTCCTCAAAATTGGTGTATTACATAGCATAGAGATCTTACAAATATGATTTTAGGAATCTTGATAGGGGTATGCATGCCCTACGGATTCAGGCTCCACAGCAGACCCTAAGTACCTCTGTAGGTCAGTGGGGTCATCACCATGGTCACAGCACCACCTGCCTGGACTCCAGGCCACATAGCTCCACCATCAGCTGGATGCCAGACCACGGATCTGCAGATGCTCCACAGGCACCCATCCTCACTCCAGCCCCTGGCTCTGTGCCCGCTCCATGGATGTCGATGCATCAGACAACTCATGTCGCAGCCACCTCTAGTGTCTGTGAGCCATTCTAGGTGCACAGAGGGAGTCTCAGCTACAAATTTTCCCGGGGGGGTGGGGGGGGAGAAAAGAGATCAGGAGAACCTCAGCACTTACCACCAGCAAGTTCAACAGTCCTTTTGCACAGCCTTGGCAACTGAAGATTTCTGCAGTCTTTACGAATACTGACCTCAGCTGATAAAACCGCCTGAAGGCTAAGCTACTGTATACACCTGGAGCCAGGATCACAGCATACCATGCAGCGGGGCCCTCGTGTTCACCTCTAGATGGAGGCCTTTCCTTCACAGGCCTCAGGAGAGGGAATGTTTTAGGGCTATCTAGTTTAGGATACAGCTAAATCTAAAATTGCTCATCCATTCTTCAATTACACTAATGTAGAGTTCACCACTCTGAGCCTGAATGTATTAGAATGTTAATTACGAGCACTGTGTTGCTAACTCTGATCAGGACCACTCTGCTCTGTGTCACAGGAGCGAAGAGGGCTTTGGCCTTCTTTGCTCCTTCTTGAAACACTCCTTTCCTTGCTTTAGTGAAAATATGCTCTTTCAAGTTTTATTCTTTATCCCCAGCCCATCTTTATCAGCTTTTTTAAACCAATTTAGCTTCGTCTTTTCTCTACATTCTTACCCAAGTTAATATCATTCATTTTTCACAATTTCATGTCATCCAAATGCAGGTGACTACCAAATTTACATCTTGAACCCATTTCTTTACTCTGAGCCCCAAACTCATATTTCCTATTATAAATCTTTCACTTTTTAGATTTAATAGCTAAATTTCTGTTCTAGCATTTATTTGTTACCACTTCATTTAGACTTCCTGTCCTGGTAACTGATGGTACAATAAACATATCTTAGTTAAAGCAGAAACCTGGAGGTTATACTTGATTCATTTTTTTTTCCTTGTCCTCCAAATCATTAGTAAATCTTGCCTTTCTACTCCCACAATAAACCCATATCTGTTCATAACTGTTTCCATCTGCACTGACTGAGATACGATTCCATTATTTAGTCTTTTGTAATTATTTTTTGTTTTCTTTTTTTATTTTTGTAGAAAAATTAAAAAATATATAATCAGAAAAACAGATAATTAAAGCCAGTTCAAAACATTTCTTTGAACATAAATTTAAACTTAAATGCTTCTTTAAACAGATATTTGGGAGATCATTTTTGTTGATAACCAATCTCACACATATCCCACAGCTCAATTAGTTTAATGCCTAAACACATATGATAATATAAGAAAACAATCAACCAACATTTGCATTCTCACATGTGAATTGGGTATTGATAATAGTTTAGTTGCTAAGTCCTGTTCAACTCTTTGTAACCCCATGGACTATAGCCTGCCAGTTTCCTCTGTCCATGGTATTTCCCAGGCAAGAATACTGGAGTGGGTTGCTATTTCTTTCTCCAGGGATTCTCCTTGAACCTGGGTCTCCTGCACTGCAGGCAGATTCTTTACTGACTGAGTCACCAGGGAATTAAGTATTAATGAAGGCCTAATCCTAATTAGAAATGGCAACCTACTCCAGTACCCTTGCCTGGAAAATCCCATGGACAGAGGAGCCTGGTATGCTACAGTCCATGGGATCACAAAGAGTCGGACACGACTGAGTGACTTCACTCAATCCTAATTAACAAGATTGGAGTTTAATAGTATAGATGGAAAGGGGTTGAAAATCAGGGTTGTGGCTTGTGTGACTGGATACATGCATATGATTAAAATATTAAGAATATCATGAAATTAACTGATTCATAAGATCATATGTGGTTTAAACATTGCTCTGGTTTTCAATTATATTCACCAAGGTTGTATTCTCCATCTGACAGTAGTCTTATGATGCTTATTTTGTATTTATGCATGTCAACTTTGAAAGACCAATATTGATTTTTTTCATTGCCTATAATAGTTTTTATAATGGAAAAGCATAAGTTTTAATTATGAATCATCTTGTATATATTCTGAAATGCATTGCTTTAAGTGGCAGCTAATAATTCTGTGGAAGTTCATTTCAGATGCTGAAGTATATGAGAGTTGTTACATTAGAATTAAACGATATTACTGGCAGTTGATAATTTTATTAAATACGAGGAAGCTTAAATACTAAGTATGTGATTAATGTAATAATTTGCTTAATGTGGTGAGCCACTTTGGAGAAATGGAACAAACACAGATGTTGATAAAAGACAGATATAAATTTGAACCCTACCACTTACTGTCTGTGTGACTTTAAAAAAGTTACTTACCCTCTCTGATCATATGTATAGAATTTGGAAAACAGTTTTTACATTTTAGCATTGTTATAAGAATCAAAGAAAATTTATGTGAAGTGCCTGGTTTATAGTAATTTACTCCATCCTGAATATGCTAGTTTATTAATTCAAATGATGCCATATATGTAGTTATGTTACATTGTCACCTACCATCTTGTTAGATGAGCATCCTTGTTGGTTTGTCAATCCTCACTTTCTGTTTTGACATTTGCCTATCCTTAGTGGTTTCATGACATTGTAGGTGAAGACTGTGTTAGATATTTGAGAGAAAGAAAGAAGAGAATTACACAGACAAGCACATTTAGCCCAGTGTAAGAAAGAGGGAGGTAGCGTATGTATAGTCTGTAGATTTTCTCTATAAATCTTTCATCAATATACAGGGATATGTAATCTTGTCTCTTCTTATAAAGATAGTACCAAGTCATGCTCTATAGAGCAAACTTACCCCAAGGTAAACTGACCCCACCCCAATTACAAGTTTTATTAGCCCTTGCTGTCAAGATGCTGGCTGGCTGGCATGTGTGCGTGTGCTGAGTCAGGTCCAACTCTTTGCCACCCAACAGACATGTCCTGCCAGACTCCTCTATCCACGGAATTTTCTAGGCAAGAATACTGGAGTTGGTTGCCATTTCCTACCGCAGGAGATCTTCCTGACCCAGGGATCAAATCTGTGTCTCTGGCATCTTCTGCACTGGCAGGCAGATTCTTTGCCACTATGCCACCTGGGAAGCCCTCTGGGGGAGGAGGGGAAGAAAGTAAGACAAATGTATTAGAAAAGCATGCAAATGTTTCAATAAAACATGTCACTCCGTTAACAAAGAATAATGAGATAATGAGAAAAGTGAATGCAATTTTGGCTAATTTATGCTCAGTTGGGGCTTCCCAAGTGGGGCTAGTGGTAAAGAACCTGCCTACCAGCGCAGGAGGGAGACAAAAAAGACACAAGTTCGATACCTGGGTCAGGAAGATATCCTGGAGAAAGAAATGGCAACACATTCCAGTATTCTTGCCTAGAGAATCCCATGGACAGAGGAGCCTGGTGGGCTACAGTCCACTGGGTCTCAAAGAGTCCAACATGACTGAAGTGACTTAGCACACATGCCCAGCTGATATAAATGACATATTACAGATACTTTGGAGAGCATCAACAATTCTTGTTTTAACAGCTTCAGCTATTGTTTGAATCGTCAAGTTATATAAGCATATTCACACATAAAATCCTCGTTGGAGATACACAAAGCAAAATCTGAAATTATTGGTCAGTGAAATGTTCAGAGTAGTTAATTCACAGTACTTCATAGCATTTGAGAATGTAAAATGTTTCATTTCATTACAAAAAAATCAATTTGATCAATAATATACACAGATTTCTCATTTGCTATTAAGATTTTAAGCATAATGGGAAAATTTTAAAATTGGAAATGGAGGAGGCATTTGAATGTCTTTTTGGTTATTCTACTGCTCCAGAATTGACTTAATTCAGTTTACATAAATCATTATTGATTCTAGTTCTACAAAATTGAAATGAAAATATTGTACCTGGTATATTTTAAGGTCTACAATGCCAATTTTTTTTCTCTCCTATATAACCTCAGATTGTTGAATGAAAGAAAACAATGTAAAAATGTATTTTCCAAGTATTGAGAATTATATTAATATTGTACCTCATGGAAGGCATGGATAATTTCTTAAGAGTTCTTTTTGGGGAGATGGGGGTGAGGAATTCATCAAAATACTGTCCAGAGATAATCATTGTTTATGTTTTTATGTATTCTTTCAGAGCTGCTTCTATTCCATAGTTAATTTTCTTACATTTTATAGAATATGTATTGCTATATTCATTACTTAAAGTGGTTTATAGCTAGGTTCTAAACTTCAATATGCATGCATAAGAATCACAGCCTATTGAGAAGAGCATAGTCTACCTAGCCACCTACATGCCCACATACTCTCTCTCACTCATTTCAAAGATTCTGATTTTGCAGAAATGAGCCACAGTCTAGAAATATGAATTACAGAAATAAACTTTCAGATGGTTCTGAGATGGGTGGATTGTAAAACTGGAAAACACAGGTCTGTAGAACCTGTGCTAATCTGGCAGGATAACGTATTAGAGTTTCCTACACCTGGATTAATATGTTAAGATGTTTATCTTTTCCAGGATTCCCAAAGAATTCTGACAACAGAAAGTTCTATTTGATATAATTTTCTGTTGAAATCATCTTTATTTGATGACTTTGAAGGGAATAAATCATTAACTAAATGTTCTTCAGGTTCTTTCAATTCAGTTCAGTTGCTCAGTCCTGGACAACTCCTTGTGACCCCATGAACCGTAGCATGCCAGGCCTCCCTGTCCATCACCAACTCCTGGAGCCTACCCAAACTCATGTTCATTGAGCCAGTGATGTCATCCAACCATCTCATCCTCTGTCATCTGCTTTTCATCCTGCCCTCAAGCTTTCCCAGCATTAGGGTCTTTTCCAATGACTCAGCTCTTTGCATTACGTAGCCAAAGTATTGGAGTTTCAGCTTCAACATCAGTCCTTCCAATGAATATTCAGGACTGATTTCCTTTCGGATGGACTGGTTGGATCTCCTTTCAGTCCAAGGGACTCTCAAGAGTCTTCTCCAACACCACACTTCAGAAGCATCAATTCTTCAGCCCTCAGCTTTCTTTATAGTCCAACTCTCACATCCATACATGATTACTGGAAAAACCATAGCCTTGACTAGACAGACCTTTGTTGGCAAAGTAATGTCTCTGCTTTTTAATATGCTGTCTAGGTTGGTCATAACTTTCCTTCCAAGGAGTAAGCGTCTTTTAATTTCATGGCTGCAATCACCATCTGCAGTGATTATGGAGCTCCCCAAAATAAAGTCAGTTGCCACTGTTTCCACTGTTTCCCCATCTATTTGCCATGAAGTGATGGGACCAGATGCCATGATCTTAGTTTTCTGAACTCAACGTTGAGTTTTAAGCCAACTTTTTCACTCTCCTCTTTCACTTTCATCAAGAAGTTCCTAAGGTTCTTCTTCACTTTCTGTCATAAGAGTGGTGTCATCTGCATATCTGAGGTTACTGATATTTCTCCCAGCAACCTTGATTCCAGCTTGTGCTTCTTCCAGCCCAGCATTTCTCATGATGTACTCTGCATATAAGTTAAATAAGCAGGGTGGCAATATACAGCCTTGATGTAGTCCTTTTCCTATTTGGAACCAGTCTGTTGTTCTATGTCCAGTTCTAACTGTTGCTTCCTGACCTGCATACAGGTTCCTCAAGAGGCAGATCAGGTGGTCTGGTATTCCCATCTCTTTCAGAATTTTCCACGGTTTATTGTGATCCACACAGTCAAAGCTTTTGGCATAGTCAATAAAGCAGAAATAGATGTTTTTCTGGAACTCTCTTGCTTTTTCAACGATCCAGCAGATGCTGGCAATTTGATCTCTGGTTCCTTTGCCTTTTCTAAAACCAGGTTGAACATCTGGAATTTCACGGTTCCCATATGGCTGAAGCCTGGCTTGGAGAATTTTGACCATTACTTTACTAGCATGTGAGATGAGTGCAATTGTGCGGTAGTTTGAGCATTCTTTGGCATTGCCTTTCTTTGGGATTGGAATGAAAACTGACCTTTTCCAGTCCTGTGGCCACTGCTGAGTTTTCCAAATTTGCTGGCATATTGTGTGCAGCACTTTCAGAGCATCATCTTTGAGGATTTGAAATAGCTCAACTGAAACCCCATCACCTCCGCTAGCTTTGTTTGTTTTATCTGGGTCATGACGATCTTTTTTGTATAGTTCTTCTGTGTATTCTTGCCACCTCTTTTTAATATCTTCTGCTTCTGTTAGGTCCATAACAGAGCCCATGTTTACATTAAATGTTCCCTTGGTATCTCTAATTTTGCTGAAGAGATCTCTAGTCTTTTCCATTCTATGGTTTTCCTCTATTTCTTTGCATTGATCACTGAGGAAGTCTTTCTTATCTCTCCTTGCTATTCTTTGAAACTGCATTCAAATGGGTATATCTTTCATTTTCTCCTTTGTTTTTCACTTTCAGTTGTAGTCTATTCAAGTTTTCTATCCCTCTTTAGGTTAATTTTCGTGGACATTTTCTTAAAATACTTGTCATTGTATTGTAAAATTTATTTTTGTTTATGATGTGGAGGAATTATATCTTACTGGAATAATATCAGATTTTATCTGTATAAATCTCTTCATTTATACTTATTCCTTTCTATGTCCAATTTCTTCAATTTAATACTAGATATTTGGGGGATGTTTCTTTTATAGTTTGGCACCTTCTAACCATGGACATGGTATAGCTCTGTTTTGATTTCTGTCTAGTTTCATGTATGCTGATATTATTTTTACTCCTTAGATATAATTTTGTTAAATTTATTTCTAGTTTTCATATAAATTTTATTGCTGATATGAATATAATTTTTAAAATTTTCTAAATGTTTATTTTTGTTACATTTTATGGACTTTTATTTTTATGTACCTATGTTTATGTAAGCCTTTTTGTTTTCTATCTAATAACTTTGCTGAATTCCTACCAATTTTGCCATACTGATGGTCTGACTGTTCACGTTCTTATATTTGCTATGAAGATATTAGTGCTGCTACTGCTAAGTTACCTCAGTTGTGTCCGACTCTGTGCGACCCCATAGATGGCAGCCGACCAGGCTCCCCCGTCCCTGGGATTCTCCAGGCAAGAACACTGGAGTGGGTTGCCATTTCCTTCTCCAATGCATGAAAGTGAAAACTGAAAGTGAAGTCACTCAGTCGTGTCCAACTTGTAGCGACCCCATGGACTGTAGCCTACCAGGCTCCTCCATCCATGGGAGTTTCCAGGCAAGAGTACTGGAGTGGGGTGCCATTGCCTTTTCCATATCAATGCTATGTATACATAAAACTTTTTTCATCTTGCCTTATCATCGGTTCTATTTTCACTTCACATTTGCTTCCCTTCCTTCCTTCCTCCCTTACTTTATATTTTTCTTTCCTTCTTTCTCCCTGTTTACCAGATCTTCTAGGGTGATGTTGAAGAGCAATGAGTGAAGACAATAACTTTATCATGTGACTAAAGAAACTTTAAGATTCTCATGATTAATATGAGAATATTAATATTAATTAATATTAAGTATATGTTGTACTTTCAAAAAATAAGATGGGTTATTTCTCTGAAATACTTTTATAAATAAAGACTGTCAGTTCTAAGAAACCTGATTTAATTTGATTTAAACTGCCTGTGGAAAAAAAACAAAAACAAAAACAGTGGGACCTGAGATGTCTCAGATCACAAGATTTTGACTACCAATTCAATGCATTCTATCTCTTTACTGCCAACCTGAGTGTTTTTGTAATAAACATACTTCTTTTTAAAATTTAGACTTTTTTTTTTGCCATTGTAGAATAAAGTACTTAATGAATACACATGTGTTTTTCTTAGCTCTATTTTTATTCTTCCCTTACTTCTGGCCTGTTGAACTGAAATAATTTTGTTAAATATTTTTTCTTTTTTATGACATATTAGAGCAATATATTCAGATTGTTTCCCTTGGAAGATATATCTATATCTATATCTATACATATATGTTCTGGAAGTGTTTAAAAGACTTAATATTTCTATCTTTCATTAAAATACCTGAAGAGCCTTAACATACTTTAAGAACTCATTCACTGTTTTTCAATCAAGTTTTAAAGACTTTTCTTTTTTCAAATGTAAAAATAAACTAAGCATACTTTGATATTCATTAATCTATTTTATTTATAAGATAGTTTGTCAATTTTTAAGACTTGCCATTCTTTCCTGGAACCTATATCTTCCCTAAATTTGTAATTTTCCTCTGTGACTATACATCTTTATAAATCATGTGAGATTTGTTGCATTAATATTTTTCTAGTGTTGAGTAGATTAGCTTAAGATAACAGAGTAGAAGGATGTATGTGCATCCTTTCTTGAGAAAGCACCAGAATTACAATTAGCTACTGGGTAATAATTGATGGAGAAACATTGGAATACACCAAAAATGATACTTTTCACCTAAAGCAAAGGAGAAGCCACAGTGAAATTGTAGAAAGGGTGCAACTATTATAGAATCAAATCCCACCTGCCAGGTGGGTGCCCAAGATTTGGAAAATAATTATACAACAGGATTATCCCATTGGATTGACTGTTGTGAGCCCTGTGCTGGGTTTCCCAGCCTGGAAGTCCAGCAATGGGAGGAGGAGTCCCCAGAAAATCTGTCTTGGAAGGTTAGCAGGATTTGATTGCAGGACTTTTACAAGTATGGAGAAAGAAAAATTCCACTTTTAGAGGGCACACAAAAATTCTTGTGTGCATTAGGACTCAGAGAGGGGAAAAAAAAAAAAAAACACGACCTCATAAGAGACTGACCCACACATACCTTCTAGTATTAGAGAGTATCTTAAAGAGATGGGAGGTGTTGACTATGCCTCAGTGCAGGGACAAAGCCTAATAGAATTTAGCACAACCAGAAAAGCTTTGCAGGAGGAAACCAACAATTTAAAACAAGCTTGTATACATGTAGACTGCTGCATCAAAATCTCTTGGGAGGAGAAAACCCCAAAACACAACAGATACACCCACACAAAAAGGAAAGAAAACAACCTAAACACAACACAAAAGAAGGTCATCAAATCACAAGAAAAGAGAGAAAGAGAGGAAAACCAAAAACAAACAAACAAACAAACAAAAAAGGACCTACAAAAACAAATCCAAATCAATTAAGAAAATGTCAATAGGGTCATACATATCAATAACTACCTTAAAAGTAGATGGAATAAATGATCCAATGGAAAGATAAACTAACAGAAATGTCACCAAAAAAAGACCAATATATAAGTTGCCTATAAGAGATCCACTTCAGACCTAGGGACACAGATAGACTGAAATGAAGGGATGGAAGAAGGTATTCCATGAAAATGAAAATCAAACGAACGCTGGAGTACCAGTACTCATATCAGACAAATTAGAATTTAAAATAAAGAAAAGTTGTTTTAAGAGACAAAGACACTACATGGTGACCAAGGGATAAACCCAAGAAGAAGATATAACAATTGCTATATACAAAATACTAGAGTTTCAGCTTCAGCATTTGTCCTTTCAATGAGTATTCAGGGTTAATTTCCCTTAAGATTGACTGGTTTGATCCCCTTGGTGTCCAAGGGACTCTCAGGAGTTTTCTCCAATTCCACAGTTAGAAGGCATCAACTCCTGGGCATATATCCAGAGAAAAACATGGTTTGAAAGCATTCATGCACCCCAATGTTTATTGCACCACTGTTTACAATAGCCAAGACATGGAGGCAACCTAAATGTTCATCAACAGAGAAATGGATAAAAAAGATGTCGCACATCCATACAATGGAATGTTACTTTGCCATTAAAAAACAATTAAATAATGTCATTTGCAGCAACATAGATAGACCTAAAGATCGTCATACTCTTTCAAGTAAGTCAGAGAAATAGAAATATTGTATGGTATCACTTATAAGCAGAATCTAAAAGGAAATGATACAGATGAACTTACTTATGAAACAAAAAGACTCACAGACTTAGATAAGGAACTTATGGTTACTTGAGGAAAGGCTGGGGGAAAGGGACAGTTAGGGATTTTAGGATTCTCATGTACACACTGCTACAATTAAAGTTGATAACCAATGAGAACCTATTATATAGAACAGGAAGTCTGCTTAATATTATATAACAACCTAAATGTGAAAATAACTTGGATATGTACATATATATATATACATGTATATGAATCACTTTGATGTATACTTGAAACAATCACAACATTGTTAGTCAACTATAGTTCAATATAAAGTAAAAATTGTAAATATATATTTTTTCATAGCATTTTTTGAAGCTATTAGAAAATCTTTTGTGTTAACTTGGGAATTATAGTTGCCTGACAATCGAGTGGCAGGGTGTCAGCTATGCCAATACAGTAGGAAATTCAGTTTGTAGCAAGAGTAGAGAATTCAGGCCCAAGATGATTACCTGTTCTTTACAATGTCGCATTTGATTGTGATGAGTAACCTGGGGAGTTTGATAGTGGAAAAAATAAGCAGATAATTTGTTAATTAAAATTGGTGAATTCTGCCAGAAGGTATCAGCACTCCAGTATCCATGAGGTTGGGATTCAGGGAAAAGACTGGCAAAAGCCAGGAAGAGCTCCATTTCACAGAAGGCCCTTAGAAACCAAGGAAGCTATACCATCAGTTATCAGAAGCAGAGATCCATATCAAAGCTATTGGTCAAATTAAGAGCATAGACCAAAGCTGCCATTCATAGTAATGGCACGTTTCTGACCAAATTTCTAAGGGCATTAAAAAAGATAACTGCGTAGAAGCCCAGATGAAAAGACAGACTAAAGGCAAACCTTGGCTTTACAATTTTGTCAAAGATCATTTTTAATTTAAATGTTCATTTTGTGGAGCACTAAGATATTCATTTGTGGTGCAAAAACTTTATAACTGCAAGAAAACCTGTCAGATTTAATCTGAGCTTTCTAAGCTATTCACGTTCATTGAATAGACTGTGCTTGAATTTGTAGCTTTCACCTAAATATGTAAATAAAGTGTAAACAATTTGTTTCTGAAGGAAAGGCCACAACCTAAGGAAATTTTATTACAAATTGGATGTTTTTGTATTCACACACACAAAGAAATACAAAGGTGTTTAAGCATGCACTATACAAATAGCATGTTACAGGACATTTTCCCTATGTGGTTTTATTTAATTTTTAACCCTTGATCTATGAGAAGGTATAATCATCTCCAGGTAGTAAATGAGGAAATCAAGACTGAAAGTGATTGCATAATTTTCCCAAGGACACATACCTCATATCTGAGCAACTCTGAAACTCTTGTTATTTCTCTTCAATCAGGATGTCCTCTGTAATCAAAGCATGTTGGCATGTCTGGGCCTTAAGAAGTTAAGTCCTGCATTTGAATAATTTTATGTACCTTAAACATGAAAACAATTATATGAGCTATGATTGACTTTAACACTGCAGTCTTACTTTAGACAATGTAGTATACACAATATAGAAAAGTTACTACCCATTCCATATCAAACATCATTTATCATCATGTATTTTTAAACAGAAGGGTGAAGATAATATTCTTTTACCTTACCCCCAATTAAACAAACCATTCTTGTCAATATGTTTTTGATATAAATTCAAATTAAATCTGACATGTTGGTAGTTAGATGTCAAGATGCTAATATTGATTTTTATGTTATATGTTTAATCACCTTTCTAGGCAATTAGGGCAAACTAAGTAGGTCCAGAAGTTCCCACTCAAAATATTGATTATAATTATATGTGACTTCATAGCTGAGGGTATTTATGGCTACTCCTGCAACTAAGGGCTTCCCTGGTGGCTCAGACAGCAAAGCATCTGCCTGCAATGCAGGAGAACTGGGTTCGATCACTGGGTCGAAAAGATCCCCTGGAGAAGGAAATGGCAACCCACTCCAGTCCTCTTGCCTGGAAAATTCCATGGATGGAGGAACCTGGTAGGCTACAGTCCATGGGATCACAGAGAGTGAGCAACTTTACTGGTTCACTGATTCCCACACTAAATAAGGAGAAGATAATATATTCTAAGATATTTGGCTATAACATTGTTTCCAGATTTTAAAGCATAGTTAAAAAATGTGATTTAGTATAAAAAGACATTACTTTGTATTAGTATTCTTTTAAACTTCAAAGACACAAGCTCTCTTCAAAACAGCACAAGATTTAGGTTTTAAGAATTATTTTTAATCTTCTCTATAGTTCTGCTAATCAATAGTTGTAAACTCAGCATACTGCTGGAAAAGTCAGCAATAACAAAGAACATAAGAATTAATAATATTGATAGTCTCTGATGGATTTGGGTCTATTTCTCCAACTAAATATAAAATCAGTGAAATTTGGAGTCCAATGGAAAAATACAGTCTTTTTCAATTCCCTTACATTTTTTTTTTAATTGGGGGCGGGGGATAATTGTTGTATTACCTTCTGCCATACTGCCAGAGTCCCGCTCCAGCTGGTCCAGGGGTCCCCAAGGGATGAACGGTGTCAGTGAAAGGAAAAAAAGAGACAGAGAGTTTTTGATGGCCCAAGGACCATACTCTTTATTGCTTTAGTCTCTATTTATATAGCACATGTTCTTCTACGTAATGATTCTTACAATATTTTTCCATTCAGATCAACATCCCCTGATTCTAAGATGTGTTAAAAGTTTTGTCTTAGTCTATTGTCACATTTTGGTTACATGTTTACCCCGAAACCTATTTTTATTTTACTAAAGCATAGGCTATGAATCATATCATTCCATCTACTTTTTCTGTACAGCCTGCTACTACAGCAAGTACAGCGTCTTGCCTCAGTGAATAAGTACTATAGCGGTGGGTAAGGGTAAAAGTCTCTCATAGTACAGCCATTGTCAGCAGTGGCTTGTTTACCATATACCCACATAATACAAGACTATTTCTGGCAGGGACAAGTCTTTTGCACTTTACCTAGAAACCATTTACATACAATTCATATACTTCTCTGTTTATGCTTAGATTCTGAGGGGAAAAGGCAATTGGCTTAGTTTCTGTAATTTTCCCTGATACATGACCCAAGTTTTACAGTCATCAATAACAATCTCCTCATGAGGCCAGGTCACAATAGGCTTAGGGTTTGTTTTCCAAATGATCATGGCCTTATTCCCTTATTCCCTTATTCCCTGGCTGAATGTTAGGGACCCACCAGCCAGGGACCTCAGTAGGTTTAATCATTTTTGGAATGTTTCTCTGGGGCAAGGAATCATTTTTCTTTTTACTGGACTCTCATGACCTCATCATGGAAGTCCCTACAACTCCAGCCATCAAAGAATAAAACAAAGTTAGCCACAACAAAAGCATAGAAACAGGAAGGAGGGACGGTTCCGATCCTGGAGAGAAACTGCTTTGCAGTTTCTTCTTGAGTGGTGCCGTGACTTTGTCATCTGGCAGTAGTTCCAGAACGGCTCCCAACACCATACATCAACATGAATCAGCCATAGGTATACATATATCCTAAAGGAAATCAATCCTGAATATTCATTAGAAGGACTGATGCTGAGCTAAAATTCCAATACTTTGGCCACCTGATGCAAAGAGCCTGACTCAAGACCCTGATGCTGGGAAAGATTGAGGGCAGAAGGAGAAAGGGACGACAGGATGAGATGATTGGATGGCATCACTGACTCGATGGGCATGAGTTTGAGCAAGCTCCAGGAGATACTGAAGGACAGGGACGCCTGGCGTGCTGCAGTCCATGGAGTCGTAAAGAGACAGTCTCAACTGAGCAACTGAACAACAATACATATCTCCGCTCCTTCCTGAACCTCCCTCCCACCTCTCACCCCATCTCACCCCTCTAGGCTATCACAGAGCACAGACTTGAGCTCCTTGTGTCAAAATCACAAATTCTTAATATTTATTTTACATATGGTAATATATATGCTTCAATGCTACTCTCAATTCATCCTACCCTCTCCTCCCCCTGCTGTATTCACAAGACTGTTCTCTATGTCTGGATCTCTACTGCTGCCCTACAAATAAGTTCATCAGTACTATTTTTCTAGATTCCGTATATAAGCAGTAATATATGATATTTGTTTTTCTCTTTCTGACTTACTTCACTCTATATAACAATCTTTGGTTCATCTACCTCACTAGATCAGTTCACTTACATTTTTAATGCACTACTTGCAGTATTTTATCCAGGAAATAATACTATTTGGTTTCAATTTCCTTATTTTTTATCTTAATATTTTAGTAATTTTTTATCATTAAAATTATCTTATTTTTGATTGTGAAAAAATGTGTTAGGATGCTGAAGCATAAAGATATGATGGAATGAATATCCATTCACAATTTGTTTCAGTCATTCAATAATAAAAATAAATAATGAGCACTATAAATTTAATGGCATTTCATGTCTGTGGAAGAAAGGTTGCAAAGATCAGTAAGATCTTATCAATGACTTTAAGTAAACAAATTCTATTATTTTCATTTTGTCATAAATAAATCATTATATTTAAATCATCATAAGATACCATTAACTGAAAAATGAATGCCTCTTGTAGGATATTAAAATGTGAAAATCTAAATATCTTGAAACTTATAAAACATGGTATGCTTCTGACTCTGAAACCAAAATTTACTTGTATTTTGGTATCCACATTTCACTTAATATCAAACTATAACATTTTTTAAAGACAATTAAATAATCTCTGAAAATACAATTTTAATGTTTTCATGTTAATTTATTATATGAGTATGCCATGCTTTATTAATAGAATCTCTAGTCATTGTTCTTATTTTTTTCTATATACTGATTATTGCTTTCTTGAACATCATGCACACTACTGAATCTTTCTTTAGGATAATATTTTTGTGAATATTAATCTGATCAATAATTCTACTACTATCATAACACATAATACTCTGAGCTGACACATATATTTTTAACCTGAATCATTTTTTGTTTGCATAAATTAATTTTATGATTTTTTTCTTTACAAAGTGCATTTAGATAAGGCATTTTCTAAATCTGCCGTGTCTGGAAAATGTTTTGTCTACAGAGTGGCTAGATCACGTTTCTTTTTTCTCTGTAAATGTTACTCAATTTTCTTCTGATATTTTAATGTCGCTGAGATTTCTGAAGACAGCTTCATTTTTTTCATTTCCTTCTCATAGTGAACATTTATTGAGCATTCACAAGGTGCTTGCTGCTGGCAAATTGTAACCAAAGTGGCAGGGTTATTACCCCTATAGACATTTTTGTCACATAGTGAGTGAAAGTGAAAGTTGCTCAGTCATGTCCAACTCTTTTCGACCCCATGGACTATGGAATTCTCCAGGCCAGAATACTGGAGTGGGCAGCCTTTCCCTTCTCCAGGGGATCTTCCCAATCCAAGGATCGAACCCAGGTCTCCAGAGTCTACCTTCTATAAGCAGCTTCATTTTTTCCAGCCTACATATTTGAAGAAATAGTATTTCCTTTTATTTTAATCCTTAAAGTTTATCTTAAATTCTATGTTGACAAGAAGAGTCCATCCAATCTTCCAAATCTGATGGATTTCTAATGACCATGTCTTGGGATGTGTTGAAGCATCATGGGATTGAATTTGTTGGGAAAACAGTTCCATGATCAGTCACTATAATATGTCTAGTGGCTGCTGAGTATTTTCCGGTGCAAGTTAAGCAAAGTCCATTTCAACTTGCAATATCTTTTTTCTTTAAGTCAGCTTTTCTATTATTTCTTTTATGAATGATTTTTGTCATCTGTTTTTTGTTTAAAAATAGAAATTTTTATAAAGAACATATTTCTGTGATCTGAATACCCTATATTTTACCTTTTCCTATTTTTATCTCTATTTACTCCTTTGAGTTTTGGGAAGTATTTCAGAATTCTCTTCTATATTTAATGATCTTATTTCTCTTTGTAGTCACCCATTATAATGAGTTAGACTGTGTGTGTGTGTTTAATGAATTACATTGTTGTGTATCAGTCAATGTTGGCAGTAAATGTATGGCATTCTCAAATTGGGTGTGCTTTAGGGAAAGTCTTTAAAAGGGGCACATGTTTGATCTGGGTATAAGGAAATAATACAGAAAAGTGGATTAGTCAAAGCTATGGTTTTTCCAGTAGTCAGGTATTATTGTTTGTGTTATGATTGTGAGAGTTGGACCATAAAGATGACTGAGCACAGAGGGACTTTCAAACTGTGGTGCTGGAGAAGACTTGTGAGCCCCTTGGACAGCAAGGTGATTAAACAAGGCAATCCTAAAGGAAATCAGCACTGAATACTCATTGGAAAGATTGATGCTGAAGCTGAGGCTCCAATATTTTGGCCACCTGATGCAAAGAGCCATTTCACTGGGAAAGACCTTGATGCTGGGAAAGAATGAGGGCACTTGAAGAAGGGGGTGACAGAGGATGAGATGATTGGATGGCATCATGAACTCAGTGGACATGAGCTTGGGAAAACTCCAGGAGATAGTGAGGACAGGGAAACCTAACATGCTGAAGTCCATGGGGTCACAAAGAGTTGGACATGATTGAGCAACTGAACAGAAACTGACCTAATAATAGTAATGTGCTATTCCCCTACCTCACCTGAAGTAAAACAGTTATGAAAACCTGGAGCCAGAGACAATCATGTGGAGTGAGCCACCTGGTATCAGCTAATGGTTAAGAGCAATAGAAAGCTCATGACAATGTCGCTGAGAGTAAATCAAAGAATAATCAACTTGAAGGTGTTTTCGAATAAAGATGTAGTCCTTTCTCTTTATTGAGAAAAAAAATTTAAAAAGACCAACAGTGTTTAACAACTTTATATCAGCACATAATGAAAACATGATATGGCAGAATTGAGAGCAGAGTAATCATATTAATAAATTAATAAATTTAAATGATTTTAACTCAGTAAGAAAGATTTGTATGATTAGAATACACAAATTAAAACCCAATTATTTACTATGTATATGAAGTGCATCTAAAAATATGATGATCCAGAATGGATAAAGTTGGGAAATGGAAAAAATGGGAAAAAGATAAAAATAAAGCAAGGTAAATGCTCCTGATATAAAGCAAGATTTTAAGTGCAAAAAAATCATTAAGTAGTACAAAGAATGCAAAACTGACAGATTTAACAGATGAAAATACTGAGATCTCAGTTAAATTTTGATTTTAGGTAAACAGTGAATATTTTAATATACTGATATTCCATGCAACATCTTAATACAACTTAAAATTTATGCATTATTTGTATACAATCTAAGTTTAACAGGAATTCATGTATTTTTCCAAAAATACTACTCATTTCCCAGTAAATAACATTTACCTGAACAAGCATAAATCATGGGATACAATCATAAATTTCTTTATATTTGTCTTTTACTGTCCTTTAAATTTGCTATTTTCCCAACAGGCCTTACTCCACACCAATAGTTTCTAACTCCTCCAGCACTGTAGTTGACAAAGAGGAACAGGTAAGACTTGACAGACTTGACTGATACTTTATTGGTTGTTAGCAACATCCCTCTTAAAATGCCATGGGATCACAAAGACACAGACACGACTGAGTGACTAAACAACATAAGTTCAATTCAGGCAGTGTGGTACTGGCACAAAGACAGAAATATAGATCAATGGAGCAAAATAGAAAGCCCAGAGATAAATCCATGCACCTATGGACACCTTCTGTTTCACAAAGGAGGCAAAAATATACCAGGGAGAAAAGACAATCTCTTTAACAAGTGGTGCTGGGAAAATTGACCAACCATGTGTAAAAGAATAAAACTAGAACACTTGCTAACACCATACACAAAAATAAACTCAAAATGGATTAAAGATCTAAATGTAAGACTAGAAACTATAAAACTCTTAGAGGAAAACATAGGCACAACACTCTCTGAGATAAATCACAGCAAGATCCTCTATGACCCACCTCCCAGAGTAATGGGAATAAAAACAAAAATTAATAAATGGGGCCTAATTAAAATTAAAAGTTTTGCACAATGAAAGAAACTATAAGCAAAGTGAAAAAGCTGCCTACAGAATGGGAGAAAATAATGGCAACCAAATCAACTGACAAAGAATTAATCTCTGAACTATACAAGCAACTCATGCAGCTCAATACCAGAAAAACAAATAGCCCAATCAAAAAGTGGGTAAAAGAGCTAAACAGATTTTTTTTTCCAAAAAAGAGATACAGATGGCTAATAAACACATGAAAAATGCTCAACATCACTCATCATTAGAGATATGCAAATCAAAATTACAATGAGGTACCAACTCATGCTGGTCAGTCGGAATGGCCTCCATCAAAAAGTTTACAAACAATAGATGCTGGAGAGGATGTGGAGGAAAGGGAACCCTCTTACACTGTTGGTGGGAATGCAAACTGGTATAGCCACTATGCAGAACAGTGTGGTGATTATTTAAAAAACTGGAAATAGAACTGCCATGAGACCTAGCAATCCCACTGCTTGGCATACACACCTCAGTTCAGTTTAGTTGCTCAGTTGTGTCTGGCTCTTTGCAACCCCATGACTGCAGCACTCCAGGCTTTGCTGTCCATCACCAACTCCCGGAGTTTACTCAAACTGATGTCCATTGAGTCAGTGATGCCATCCAACCATCTCATTCTCTGTCATCCCCTTCTCCTCCTGCCTTCAATCTTTACCAGCATCAGGGTCTTTTCCAATGAGTCAGTTCTTCCCATCTGGTGGCCAAAGTATTGGAGTTTCGGGGTCGAGTCCTTAGCATCAGTCCTTCCAATGAATATGCAGGACTGATCTCCTTTAGGATGTATGGACTGGATCTCCTTGCAGTCCAAGGGACTCTCAAGAGTCTTCTCCAACACCACAGTTCAAAAGCATCAATTCTTCGCCACTCAATTTTCTTTATAGTCCAACTCTCACATCCATACATGACTACTGTATATACACCTAGGAAACCATAATTGAAAGAGTCCAATGTACCCCACGGAGAAGGCAATGGCAACCCACTCCAGTACTCTTGCCTGGAGAATCCCAGGGACGGCGGAGCCTGTTGGGCTGCTGTCTGTGGGGTTGCACCGAGTCGGACACAACTGGGGCGACTTAGCAGCAGCAGCAGCAGCAGCAGCATGTACCCCAATGTTAATTGCAACACTGTTTACAATAGATAGGACGTGGAAGCAACTTAGATGCCCTTCCGTAGATGAATGAATAAAGAAGCTGTGTTACATACACACAATGTACTCAGCTATAAAAAGGAACACATTTGAGTCAGTTCTAATGAGGTGGATGAAACTGAAGCTTATTATACAGCGTGAAGTTAGTCAGAAAGAGAAACACTAATACTGTATATTAATGCATAATATGGAATTTAGAAAGAAAGGAACAATGATCCTATATACAAGGCAGCAAAATAGACACAGATGTAAAGAACAGACTTTTGGACTCTGTGGGAAAAGGTGAGGGTGGAATGATTTGAGAGACTAGCATTGAAACATGTATATTATCACATGTGAAATAGATGGCCAATACAAGTTCAATGCATGAAGCAGGCCACTCAAAGCTGGTGCACTGGGACAACTCAGAGGCAAGGGGTGGGGAGGGAGGGGAGTAGGGTGTTCAGGATGGGAGGACACATGTGCACCAGTGGCTGATTTATGTCAATGTATGGCAAAAAAAATCACAATATTGTAAAGTAATTATCCTCCAATTAAAATAAATTAATTAATTAAAACAAAAAAAACAACAGACATTAATGGAAAGAGACTACTTTTTTTTTGGAAGGTCATGCAAATTCCTACTTTCTCAGAACCTTAATAAAAATCATGCTGCTGCTGCTGCTAAGTCGCTTCAGTCGTGTCCAACTCTGTGTGACCCCATAGACAGCAGCCCACCAGCCTCCTCCGTCCCTGGGATTCTCCAGGCAAGAACACTGGATTGGGTTGCCATTTCCTTCTCCAATGCAAGAAAGTGACAATTGAAAATGAAGTCACTCAGTCGTGTCCGACTCTTCGCGACCCCATGGACTGTAGCCTACCAGGCCCCTCCGTCCATGAGATTTTCCAGGCAAGAGTACTGGAGTGGGTTGCCATTGCCTTCTCCGAATAAAAATCATATGTGTGTTTAAAAAACTGTTTTTCAATTCAATTGCTAGGGTAAATGTCCATTTAGCCCAATAACCCTCATTTTGCTATTTGTTTTCCTTATGTATTAGGGCTTTTTTCTCCTCTATTCCTCCTTTTGTATTATATATGTATAGTTTTTTTCTAGTATACTATTTTAATTCCTTTATGTTTTTTTTGTTTGTTTGTTTGTTTTTGAATTGTGTCCTTCGTGCTTTCCCTGGGAGTTACATATTAATTGACAATTTAGTTCAGATAAAAATCATCTTAATTTCAATAACATACAAAATCTTTGGTCCTCTATAATCTCACACCTTCCCTTCTCCCTTATGCTATATTTGTCATACAAGCTACATCTTTATATACTGTAAGTTCATCCCAAACTTCATAATAATTGCTTTCTGTTATTATTATTTAAATTAGGTAGAAAAAAGTGTTACAAATAAAAAATTAATCTGCATTGTGTTTTTTAATTGGAGTATAATTGCTTTCCAATATTAGTTTCTGTTGTACAATAAAGTGAATCGGCCAAAATGTGTACATACATTCCCTCCCTCTGGAGACTCCCTCCTATCCTCTCATCCCACTCCTCTAGTTAATTTTACCAGTGTTCTTTACTTGTTGCATTTCAGCCTGAAGGATCCCCTTTCATATTTTTGTAAGGATACTCTGCTAGAAACAAATAGTCTTGGTTTTTGTTTATCTTGGGAATATCTTAGTTTATCCTTCATTTTTGAAGGATAGTTTTGCTTGGTAGAGTTATTTGTTGATAGTCTTTGTTTTTCAGTACTTTGTATATGTCATCCCACTATGTTCTAGCATTCATGGTTTAAAATAATCAAGCATTATTAGTCAGTTATTGAAGCTCCCTTGTATGTGATGAGTCAATTTTCTTTTGCTCTTTTCAAGATTCTTTGCCTTTTGGTCTTTTGACCATAATGTGTCTTAGTGTGGATCTTTTTGAGATGTCAGATTAATGTTATAATGGCTTTTGGTCACAAGTGGTTCAAATATTATTCCTGTTCTTTTCTCTGTCTCTTGTCATTCTGTAACTCCTAAAATGTGTATGTCAGTTTGCTAGATGGAGTCCCACAGGCCTCTTGTCAGTCAGTCAGTTCAGTCACTCAGTCGTGTCCGACTCTTTTTGACCCCATGGACTGCAGCATGCCAGGTCTCCCTGTCCTCTAAGGACTTATTAATTTTTCTTCATCATTTGTTGTATTTCTCAAGCTGAATAATTTCAATTGCCCCATTTTCAAGTGCACTGGGTCTTCTTCTTTCTGTTCAAATTTGATGTTGAGCCCCTCTAGAAAATTTTCAACTGCAGAATTTCTGTTTCCTTTTCATAATTCCTATCTCTTTATTGATATGCCTTATTTGGTGAGACATCATTTGCATGGTTTGTTTGCACATGGTTTCTTTAAGCTCTTCAGCATATGTAAAATAGTTGATTTACAGTTTGTCTAGTAAATCGGAATTTGCTATATGACTCAGGGAACTAAAACCAGGGCTTGCTAACAACCTAGAGGGGTAGGAGGAGAGGGAGGTGGGAGAAATGTTCAAGTGGAAGGGGACATGTAAACATACTATTGATTCATGTTGATGCTTGCTAGAAACCAATGCAGACTGTAAAGCAATTATCTTTCAATTAAAGCAAATTCATTAAAAAAATTACCATTCTAACAATATAAAAAATAAAAGTGAAAAGAAATAGTCTTTGGCTAATGAACCCCATGTCTGGGGTTCTCCAAGGAAATTTTTATTCATTTTTTTTTTTCTTTTCTGTGTGGTGTCATGTTCTTGTTTCTTTATAATTTTGTTGTTGTTGCTTGAAAAAGATTTTCAATATAATTTTTTGTTGTTGAAAACAAGACATTTTGAATATTACACTGTGGCAACTTTGAGAGTCAGATTTTCCCTTCTGAGTTTTGTCTGTTGTTCTGTTTGTTGTCATTTATTTGATTGTTTTTGCTAGTATTGCTATCTGCTTAAATGCCTTTTCTGGGTTAATTTGGTAAATTCTATGTTCTTGTTTTGTATGGTCACTGAAGTCTGTGTTTGGTTAGCTTAGTGGTCAGTGAAGGAGCAGACAGAGCTTTCTTTAAATGCCTTGAATGTAAGTCTCTCAGTCCTTGCAGAGAGGCATGTGTGCATGTTGGGACGTCTCTAACTCCCAAAATTGCACCGTAACCTTCACTTCCTCCTTGCACCAGCTGCAAAGTCAGGTAGAGCTGACACAGCAGAAAGTTCTCGGACATTTCCTGGGCATATACAGAGCCTTGCTCATGTTTGTGGTCTTCTGGATCACCAAGAATATTCTAGAGCTTTTGGGCCCTCCTAATAGATCCTATTTCCTAGTTTTTCCTTTTAGATGTTTTCATCAGCCTCTTAATTGCCACAAATGATATTGCTGCCTCAGGCAATTGTGATTATAAATAATTCCTATGATGATTTTGAATGAATGCCCTGAAGATAGAGCTGTTCACATAAAGCAAGCTCTGAGTCAGGTTAGAGAAAGACAAACCCTGAGAGCAAGCTCCTTTCCAGGGAGCTTCTAGCCTTGGTTAAAAAGTGACAGTTTCTGAGGATGGGACTTTTGTTCTATTCTGTGCTGTCCTCTCCAGCAGCTGCTGGCCTTCTGATTTTCACAGCTATCAAGACATTGTGTGACTTTTGTTTTTTCAAAGCTACTTGCAGAATTTGGGAGAGGATGTTGTGTATAAAACCAATTAAGATTCCATAAAGCTTGCTGTTCTTAATGAGATTTAGCTAGTTTTCTTGAGTAAACACTCCTTATATTGTTGCAAACCTTTGGTTAATTTCCAGATTTCTGAAAAAAATTGATTTTGACGATTTTTGCTTGTGTTAATGGTGCGTTTTTGGATTTTAGAAGGCCCTAACCCTATTATTTCAAGAGTATTTTCTAAAGCAATTTTGCAAGTTTATAATAGCTTGTGTGTAAAACTTATCCATGCATTTAAATGGGTATATGACATTTGACTCACATTTTTCTCTCCCTGATTATCAAAAATATTTATTAACTCCTGGCATTGTGTTATTATCAATAAAAATATGACCACCATCTTATTTTCTTTGTCCTTTAAATGACTTTAGTATTTTGTTATTTTGTCCAATTTTTTGTTTATCTTTCTTTCAAGGCTTCATTTCAGATGAAAGATTCTGGCATTATTTTCCCTAAGAGATAATGTCTTTTCAATATGTAATTTTCAGAATTTATTTTATTTTTAAAATTTTAGCAATATTTTTCCAAATACTTGTTGTAGTATTTGTTCTGTTTCATTTATTTCACTTCCTTCTTTGGTGACACATATACATGATCAATGGACTTTAATTTTCTTCTTTATCTATCTTCTTTTTTTTTTTTTGTATTTAAGTGGTCTTTCTTTTTATCTTAAAGCATTCACACTTATGTTTTTTTTAGTTTACTGTTTATTTCTGAAATGAATTTTTATTTGTCTTTCTTGAATTCTATCACTTTATGAATTTTCCTAATTCTATTATTATTCATGATTTAGATCACTTTTAGCTTGTTTTGAAATACTAGGTTAGAAGTTTCCCTGGTGGCTCAGTGGTAAAGAATCCCTGACAAGGCAGGAGACATAGGTTCAATCCCTGGTCCAAAAAGATCCCACATGCTGTGGATTTGTTAAGCCTGTATGTCACAACTGCTGAGCCTGTGCTCTAGAGCCCATGTGCCACACCTACTGAAGCCCACATGTCCTAGAGCTTGTGCTCTGCAGCAGGAGAAGCCACCACAATGAGAAACCCATGCACCACAACGAGAGAGACTAACCCCTGCTTGATGCAACTAGAGAAAAACCTACATAGCAAAAAGGATCCAGTACAGTGAAAAAAAAAAGGGGGGGGGGAGGATGTTAGGCTGCTGCTAAGTAGCTTCAGTCGTGGCCGACTCTGTGCGACCCCATAGACGGAAGCCCACCAGGCTCCCCCGTCCCTGGGATTCTCCAGGCAAGAACACTGGAGTGGGTGGCCTTTCCTTCTCCAATGCATGAAAGTGAAAAGTGAAAGTGAAGTCGCTCAGTTGTGTCAGACTCTCAGCAACCCCATGGATTGCAGCCTACCAGGCTCCTCCGTCCATGGGCGTTTCCAGGCAAGAGTACTGGAGTGGGGTGCCATTGCCTTCTCCAGATGTTAGGCTAGAACTTTATATTTATATATATTTTATATTCCTATATTTTTTGTGTGATCTCACTGACTATAGGGACAATATTCTGCTCCCTATCCTTTCTTTGGTATAATAACAATGTTGCTTATGAAACCATGCAGCTCAAATTGGGACTTGAACCCACACTCCAGGCCTCAAATTTTGCCAAAACTCATACTCTTCCAAATGAGATCATACCCCTATTTTTGCACTTAATGAAGCTCAGATTCTTGATGTCTTATCACAGAAAAAATCAGTAAGAGACAAAGTGATAGGTAAGAAGTGGGTTTATTTAGAGAGAAATACCATCCACAGAGTGTGGGCCATCTCAGAAGGAGACAACAGCCTCAAAATATGGTGTGGTTAGCTTTTTTTAGCTGGGTAATTTCATAGGCTAATGTGTATGCTAAGTTGCTTCAGTCATGTCTGACTCTTTGCTACCCCGTGGACTGTAGCCTGCCAGGCTCTTTTGTCCATGGGAATCTCCAGGCGAGAAAACTGGAGTGGGTTGCCATGCCCTCCTATAGGGTATCTTCCCAATCAAGTGATTAAACCTGCATCTCCTATGTCTCCTGCATTAGCAGCAGGTTCTTTACCACTAGTGCCACCTGGGAGGACTGTAGGCTAATGAGTGGAAGATTATTCCAACTATTTTTGGGGAAGGGTCAGAGACTTCCAGGATTTTGGCCATTGCTCAATTTTTGGTATTTGATAGTTGACTTGGAAATGTCTTGGTGCCTGTGGGTGTGTCATTTATTTAGCATGCTAATCTATTGTAATGAACATATACTGAAACTCAAAGTCTAGTGGAAGTCAAATTGTCCACCATCTTGGATTCATCTGGTTCTAATCAGTTTATGTCATGTCCTAGGGTTATGTCATTCTTCCAAAGGTTGTGTCTTGCCCCTTCCTTCCTGTTGTATTTCCCCTTCAGAGATTTCACTCCCATATTCTTATGGGAATCAAAGAGGCAATGGTCCATTTTCTGTAACTGCTTCAGGGTAGAGTTGGGGCATCAACCCTACCTGTCAGGGAATAAAAGTCTCTGGATGCCTGTTCTAGGGGCCATAGGGTAGAACAGCTCCTTTTTTTAAATCAATTTGGGCTGGAATCCCCCCCATAGTCATCATCTTGATGTGGAACTGTTGTAAATATTTCCTTAGCCTTCCTATAAATCTTCTTGATGATGAAGCACCTCTTGTAACAGCATTAGAGTACAAAAATAACTACCTATAAATGACAAAAGACTTAAAAGTCATGGTTAAACATCTGATTATAATGCAGCTGATAAAGAAACATGGTTGCAATAACCACAATTATGAATGATTAACATACCAAATAATCCTAATTAAATAATTTATCTTTGAGATACCTCAAGGGTCTTCTAAAATAGCCCAAAGTTAGCCAGAAATCAAAAGAACTTTAAAATGTGGAATATTGGAAGTTTGTCAAAAAGGTTTAAAATGGTCAAATAAAATCATAGGTCACTGTGAGAAAATATTTATTCCTTAACCAAAGTTACAAAAGTTCTGAAAACCAAGTAGAAATCATTTATAGGCAGAGGAACTCACACAATCTGTTGTCAAAAGCCACATTTCAAGTATTTTTGAAGGGAAAAAGTGAACCCAGTCTTCTCCTAGTCCTCTGCCAACAAAATCCATTTACCCAACTAAATTAAATGTAATGTAATGTAGAAAATCTTGACCATGTAAAACTCTTTTCAGTATTTCATTCCTCACACTTTCTTTTACTGAAAATATACACCTTATTTCCTTAAAAGTTCCCCCCCAACACATTGAGTTATTTGCTTGTTGACAAATTTGAAATAGATATAATAAGGTCTAGTAAGCCTAGCTAAAACAGATGTATTATACTTAATATTGATGATTCTAAAAACATGTCTATATTAATCAGACTAACAAGCTTAAGCCACCATCAATACCAAATATAAGTTTACTACTGAATATCTTCCAGATGACATGAACTTGAAATTCATTCTGGCCAGGTTATTTTCTGGGTATTTATATCTGCTCTTTTATGAATTTATTTTTGTCAATACTATACATCTACATTACACATATAGATACATAGAAACACACAAACACAGAGATGTCACAGTTCCCACTCTAAAATTTCAGCCCTGAGTCCCAGATAGCAATGTAAAGCCCATAAGTTTACAAAAGAGGCTGGATTAAAATTGGGTTTCTGAAGGATGGAACAAATCAAGCTTACTTGTCCAGATGGCTACATCTTTTTACTAGATATTTACAGAAAAGACAGGATTTGTATTTATTCTTGACAAGTCAACTTCTAAGTTATTTTACCCTCTTTTCAAAATTTGCATTTTTAAAAGATGACAGAGATAAGGATTCCTGAAAGGACCAGATACGGCATTTGCATTTCAAAGATACAGGTGAGTTCCTCCTAGAATGACTTTGTTTCCCCTTTGTTTAATACTTACAAGCCTCTTAAAATAAATGTCTTCCCTGGTGACTCAGATAGTAGATAATCTGCCTGCAATGTGGGAGACACAGATTCAACCTCTGAGTAGGGAAGATACCCTGGAGAAAGGAATGGCAAATCACTCCAGTATTCTTGCCTGGAGAATTCCATGGACAGGGGAGTCTGGCAGGCTCCAGTCCATAGGGTTGCAAAGAGTCAAACATGACTGAGCAACAAACATTTTCACTTTGACTAAGATAAATAGGGAAAGTTTGGGGAGTAGTAAAAGAATTGGTGGACTTTAGATGATTTTTATAGCCATACCTTCTTTAAAGGCTATATTTGTAAAACAAAGACAATTTTGTTTTTGTTTCTCAAAGAATTGGGTGGCTACCTAAATGATATTGAAGAACTGACATACCCACTTACTATACTGAAATGTTTTACTTTTCTTCATTTAGTGGTGATGACCTCATCCCACAGTTCCCATCAGGTTCCAAATATTAAATATGTTTAGTTTAGTCAGACCAATGGCCTCCCATTTAGGTAATCTATTTACACTTTTGGAAATCTGTAGGTTTAAGAAATTTGAACCTTATCAGTTCAGTTGAGTCGCTCAGTCGTGTCCGACTCTTTGCGACCCTATGAATTGCAGCACGCCAGGCCTCTCTGTCCATCACCAACTCCCGGAGTCTACCCAAACCCATGTCCATCGAGTCGGTGATGCCATCCAACCATCTCATCCTCTGTCGTCCTCTTCTCCTCCCGCCCCCATCCTACCCAGCATTACGGTCTTTTCCAATGAGTCAACTCTTCGCATGAGGTGGCCAAATTATTGGAGTTTCAGCTTCAACATCAGACCTCCCAATGAACACCCAGGATTGATCTCTTTTAGGATGGATTGATTGGATCTCCTTGCAGTCCAAGGGACTCTCAAGAGTCTTCTCCAACACCACAGTTTAAAAGCATCAATTCTTTGGTGCTCAGCTTTCTTCACCGTCCAACTCTCACATCCATACATGACCACTGGAAAAACCATAGCCTTGACTAGACAGACCTTTGTTGGCAAAGTAATGTCTCTGCTTTTAAATATGCAATCTAGGTTGGCCATAACCTTCCTTCCAAGGAGTAAGAGTCTTTTAATTTCATGGCTGCAGTCACCATCAGCAGTGATTCTGGAGCCCAAAAAAATAAAGTCTGACACTGTTTCCACTGTTTCCCCATCTATTGCCCATGAAGTGATGGGACCAGATGCCATGATCTTAGTTTTCTGAATGTTGAGCTTTAAGCCAACTTTTTCACTCTCCTCTTTCACCTTCATCAAGAAGCTCTTTAGTTCTTCTTCAATTTCTGCCATAAGGGTGGTGTCATCTGCATATCTGAGGTTATTGATATTTCTCCCGGCAATCTTGTTTCCAGCTTGTGTTTCTTCCAGCCCAGCGTTTCTCATGATGTACTCTGCATATAAGTTAAATAAGCAGGGTGACAATATACAGCCTTGATGTACTCCTTTTCCTTTTTGGAACCAGTCTGTTGTTCCATATCCAGTTCTAACTGTTGCTTCCTGATCTGCGTACAGGTTTCTCAAGAGACAGGTCAGATGGTCTGGTATTCCCATCTCCTTCAGAATTTTCCACAGTTGATTGTGATCCACACAGTCAAAGGCTTTGGCATAGTCAATAAAGCAGAAATAGATGTTTTTCTGGAACTCTCCTGCTTTTTCGATGATCCAGCGGATGTTGGCCATTTGATCTCTGGTTCCTCTGCCTTTTCTAAAACCAGCTTGAACATCTGGAAGTTCACGGTTCACATATTGCTGAAGCCTGGCTTGGAGAATTTTGAGCATTACTTTACTAGCATGCGAGATGACTGCAATTGTGCGGTAGTTTGAGCATTCTTTGGCATTGCCTTTCTTTGGGATTGGAATAAAAACTGACCTTTTCCAGTCGTGAGGCCACTGCTGAGTTTTCCAAATTTGCTGGCATATCGAGTGCAGCACTTTCACAGCATCACCTTTGAGGATTTGAAAAAGCTCAACTGGAATTCCATCACCTCCACTAGCTTTGTTTGTAGTGATGCTTTCTAAGGCCCACTTGACTTCACCTTCCAGGATGTCTGGCTCTAGGTGAGTGATCACACCATCGTGATTATCTGGCTTGTGAAGATCTTTTTTGTACAGTTCTTCTGTGTATTCTTGCCACTTCTTCTTAATATCTTCTGCTTCTGTTAGGTCCATGCCATTTCTGTCCTTTATCGAGCCTATCTTTGCATGAAATGTTCCTTTGGTATCTCTAATTTTCTTGAAGGGATCTCTAGTCTTTCCCAATCTGTTGTTTTCCTCTATTTCTTTGCACTGATCACTGAGGAAGGCTTTCTTATCTCTCCTTGCTATTCTTTGGAGCTCTGCATTCAGATGGGAATATCTTTCCTTTTCTCCTTTGCTTTTTGCTTCTCTTCTCTTCCCAGCTATCTGTAAGCCCTCCTCAGACAGCCATTTTGCTTTTTTGCATTTCTTTTCCATGGGGATTTTCTTGATCCCTGTCTCCTGTACAATGTCACGAATCTCTGTCCATAGTTCATCAGGCACTCTGTCTATCAGGTCTAGTCCCTTAAATCTGTTTGTCACTTCCACTGTATACTCATAAGGGATTTGATCTAGGTCATACCTGAATGGACTAGTGGTTTTCCCTACTTTCTTCAATTTAAGTCTGAATTTGGCAATAAGCAGTTTATGATCTGAGCCACAGTCTGCTCCTGGTCTTGTTGTTGCTGACTGTATAGAGCTTCTCCATCTTTGGCTGCAAAGAATATAATCAATCTGATTTTGGTGTTGACCATCTCGTGATGTCCGTGTGTAGTCTTCTCTTCTGTTGTTGGAATAGGGTGTTTGCTATTACCAGTGCGTTCTCATGGCAAAACTCTATTAGCCTTTGCCCTGTTTCATTCTGTACTCCAAGGCCAAACTTGCCTGTTATGCCAGGTGTTTCTTGACTTCCTACTTTTGCATTCCAGTCCCCTATAATGAAAAGGACATCTTTTTTGGGTATTAGTTCTAGAAGGTCTTGTAGGTCTTCATAGAATCGTTCAACTTCAGCTTCTTCAGTGTTACTGGTCAGGGCACAGACTTGGATTACCGTGATATTGAATGGTTTGCCTTGGAAACAAACAGAGATCATTCTATCGTTTTTGAGATTGCATCCAAGTACTGCATTTCGGACTCTTTTGCTGACCTGATGGCTACTCCATTTCTTCTAAGGGATTCTTGCCAGCAGTAGAAGATATAATGGTCATCTGAGTTAAATTCACCCATTCCAGTCCATCTTAGTTCGCTGATCCCTAGAATATCAACGTTCACTCTTGCCATCGCCTGTTTCACCACTTCCAATTTGCCTTGATTCATGGACCTAACATTCCAGGTTCCTATGCAATATTGCTCTTTACAGCATTGGACTTTGCGTCTATCACCAGTCACATCCACAATTGGGTATCGTTTTTGCTTTGGCTCCATCCCATCATTCTTTCTGGAGTTATTTCTCCACTGATCTCCTTTACCATATTGGGGACCTACTGACCTGGGGAGTTCATCTTTTAGTGTTCTATCTTTTTGCCTTTTCATACTGTTCATGGGGTTCTCAAGGCAAGAATACTGAAGTGGTTTGCCATGCCCTTCTCCAGTGGACCACATTCTGTCTTCACATCAGGTGGCCGAAATTTTGGAGCTTCAGCTTCAGCATCACTCCCTGCAATTAATATTCAGGGTTGATTTCCTTTAGGACTGACTGGTTTGATCCTCTTGCAGTCCAAGGGACGCTCAAGAGTCTTTTCCAGCAAAACAAATGGAAAGCATCAGTTCTTTGGCATTCAGCTTTTTGTATGGGCCAGCTCTCACATCCGTATCTGACTACTGGAAAAGCCATAGCTTTGACTATAGGGACCTTTGTCAGCAAACTGTTGTTTTTACTTGGGGCCTTGCAATAAATGATATTAGTTCCCTTCACCACACCCTGATGTCAGTAGATTGATTTCATTGAGCACGGGTGAGAACATCCGAGTTTGTTTTTTTAAAAAAAAATCTGTCACTTTTTTTTTTTTTAAGATAAACAGTCTCTCTCTCCCTCTCTCTCTATATATATAGGTATTCCACCTTTTATGGGGAAGATTTGGAAATATTCTATTATCACCATCACTTTTACAGAATGTATCTTTCATAAAGTTTTTTTTTCTTTCCCCCCATTCATAAGGGTTGCCTCTCAATTGTGCCTGCCACTCCAGAAATTGTGCCTGTATTGTCTAGCTTTCATCAGTATAAAGATGGAGAGCATGATGCTAATACCTTTTTTCGCTTATAAGACTTTTCGTTTATGCATATAAGGCTTAGAATTTTTGTTTTTCCTTTAAAATAAAAATTTCACCTGCCTATGTCTATGTTTACTTAGTCTCTTTTAATTCACAGTATTGAAGCTGAATCCAGCCTCTGTACCCTGGCATCACATTAAATCTTAGAGACAGAGTTTTTGGTGAAGTAGCAAAGAGTAGCTTTATTGCTTTGCCAGACAAAGGAGGCCACAGTGGGCTAATGCCTTCAAAACTGTGTGTCTCAACCTGGAGAAGATAATGCAAAGTTTTATAGTAATGGTTCTAAAAGAGCAGGATCAGCTCATGGACATTCTCCTGATGGTTAGTGGTAAAGTAAGTAGGAGTCTGTACCATCAGCCTTCAGGTTCCAAACAATTTGGGGTGTATGTGCTTGTGGGCAGCATACCACCATTAAATGTTAACTTCTCTGACCAGAAAGGACACCAGTATCTGCTAAATAACTCATTGTTGTATGTATCGATGAGGATGAAGATGGCAAAGAATGGCAAGATGGCTGAATAGAAGGACATATGCTCATCTTCTCCTTCCGAAAACACCAAAATCTCAAATAGCAAGTGAACAATATCAAAAGAAGTTCACCTACTGTTGCAAAAGTTCTAGGCCCCACATCAGATTTCCCAACCTGGGGATCTGGCAAAGGGACTGGTAATTCCCCAGGGAATCTGACTTTGAAGGCCAGCAAGAATTGATTGCAGAACGTCCAAAGGACTGGGGAAACAGAGACTCCTGGATTGCACAGATAAAACCTTGTGCATACAAGGACCCAGGGGAAAGAAGCTTTGGACCCATAGGAGATTTGCCTGTGTTTGAGGGTCTTCTGCTGAGGCATGTGTCTGCAGTGGCCTGGTGCAGGGACAGGGACATTGGAAGCAGCAATCCTGGGAGGTGCATGTTGGCAAAAGTCCCCTGGGAGGTCACCTTTAGCCCCACCAAAAAGCCTGTAGACCCCAGGTCTCGGTCGCTTCAGGCCAAATAACTAACAGGAAGGGAGCACAGTGCCACCCATCAGCAGAAAATTGGATTAAAGTTTTACTGAGCATGGTCCCACCTAAGGGCAAGACCCAGTCTTCCCCACAGCCAGTCCCTCCCATCAGAAAGCTAGTACAAGCCTCTAAATCCTCATCCATCAGAGGGCAGACAGAGAAGCAAGAACTACAATCCCGTAGCTTATAGAACAAAAACCACAAACACAGAAAGTTAACCAAAAGAATCACATGGATCCCAATCTGGTTGTAGCAAAGGGCCCTACATAAATCAAAGAAACTATGAACCATGCTGTGCAGGACCATTCAAGATAGACTGGTCATGGTGGAGAATTCTGGCAAAATGTGGTCCACTGCAGAAGGGAATGGCAAACCATTCCAGTATTCTTGCCTTGAGAACACCATGGACAGTATGAAAAGGCAAAAAGATATGACACAGGAAAATGATCCCTCCAGGACAGTAGGTATCCAATATGCTACAAGGGAAGAGTGAAGAAATACTCCCAGAAAAAATAAAGAGACTAGGCAAAAGCAGAATTGATGCTAAACTGTGGTTGCATCTGGTGGCTAATGTCTGATACTGTAAAGAACAATATTGCATAGGAACCTGGAATGTTAATTCCATGAGGCAAGGTAAATGCGACTTGGTTAAGTGGCAGATGGCAAGAGTGAAGATCAGCATTTTAGAAATCAGTGAACTAAAATGGGCTAGAATGGATGAAATTCTTTTAGATGACCATTATGTCTACTACTGTGGACAAGAATCCCTAGAAGAAATGGAATAGCTCTTATTTAACAAAAGAGTCTGAAATTGAGTACTTGGGTGAAATCTCAAAAACGAAAAAATATTCTTGGCTCTTTTCCAAGCCAAACCACTCAACATAACAGTAATCCAAGTCTATATCCCATTCACTGATGCTGAACAATCTAAAGTTACAAGCTCTATGAAGACATACAAGACCTTCTAGAACTGACACACACACACACACACAAAAAGATGCTCTGTTCATCATAGGGGACTGAAATGCAAAAATAGGAAGTCAAGAAATAAATGGAGTAACAGGCAAGTTTGACCTTGGAGTACAAAAAGAAACAGGGCAATGGCTAACATAATTTTGCCAATAGAATGCATTGGTCATAGCAAACACATTCTTCCAACAACACAAGAGATGACTCTACACATGGACATCACCAGATGGTTAATACCAAAATCAAATTGATTATATTCTTTGTAACTGAAGATGGAGAAGCTCTATACAGGCAGTAAAAACAAGAACTAGAGCTTACTGTAGCTCAGATCATGAGCTGTGTATTGCAAAATTCATTCTTTAATTGAAAAAAATGAGGGAAAACCACCTAGGCCATTCAGGTATGACCTAAATCAAATCCCTCATGATTACACCGTGGAAGTGATGAGTAGATTCAAGGAATTAGCTCTGCTAGACAGAGTGCCTGAAGAACTATGGATGGAGGCACCTAACATTGTACAGGAGGCTGTCACCAAAACCATCCCAAAGAAATAGAAATAGGAAAAAGCAAGGTGATTGTCTGAGGACGCTTTACAAATAGCTGAGGAAGGAAGCGAAGTGGAAGGCAAGGGAAAAAGGTAAAGATATATCCAACTGAATGCAGAGTTCTGGAGAACAGCAAGGAGAAAATAAGAAAGCCTTCTTAAGTGAGCAATGCAAAAAAAAAAAAAATAGAGGAAAAATAATAAAATGGGAAACCTAGAGATGTTTTCAAGAAATTTGGAGATACCAAGTAAGTATGTCATGCAAAGATGGGCACAAAAAAGACAGAAATGGCAAGCACCTAACAGAAGCAGAAAAGATTAAGAAGAAGTGTCAAGAATACACAGAAGGACTATACAAAAACAGGTCTTAATGACCTGGATAATAACCATGATGCTGGGCTCACTCACCTAGAGCCAGACATCCTGGAGTGTGAAGTCAAATGGGCCTTAGGAAACTTTACTATGAAAAAAGCTAGTGAAAGTGATGGAATTTAAGCCGAGCCATTTCAAATACTAAAATATGATGCTTTAACAAGTGCTGCACTCAGTATGTCACTAAATTGGAAAACTCGGCAGTGGCCATAAAACTGGAAAAGGTCAGTTTTCATTCCAATCCCAAAGGACAATGCCGAAGAATTTTCAAACTACCCTAAAATTGCGCTCATTTCATACGCTGGTAAGGTGATCTTGAAATCCTTCAAGCTAGGCCTCAACAGCATGAGAACTGAGAATCAGAGATGTACAGATAGGATTTAGAAAATACAGTGGGAAAATGGTAGAGGAACCAGAGATCAAATTGCCAGCATCTGTTTCATCATAGAAAAAGCAAAGGAATTCCAGAAAAATATCTACTTCTGCTTCACTGACTATGCTTAAAACTTTGACTGTGTGGATCACAACAAACTATCAAAAATTCTTAAGGAGATGGAATACCAGATCACCTGATTGGCCTCCTGAGAAACCTGCATGCAGGTCAAGAAGCGACAATTAGAACCAGACATGAAACAATTCAGTTTAGTTCAGTTCAGTCACTCAGTCATGTCCAACTCTTTGCGACCCCATGGACTGCAGCATGCCAGGCTTCCCTGTCCACCACCAACACCCAGAGCTTCATCAAACTCAAGTCCAATGAGTCGGTGATGCCATCCAAATATCTCATCCTCTGTTGTCCCCGTCTCCTCCTGCCTTCAATCCTTCCCAGCATCAGGGTCTTTTCCAAAGAGTCAGCTCTTTGCATCAGATGGCCAAAGACTTGATCGTCAGCTTCAGTATCAGTTCTTGCAATGAATATTCAGGATTGATTTCTTTAGGATTGAATGGTTTGATCTCCTTGTAGTCCAAGGGACTCTCAAGAGTTTTCTCCAAAACCACAGTTCAAAAGCATCAATTTTTTGGTGCTCAGCTTCCTTTATGGTCCAATTCTCACATCCATAGGACTTCCCTCATAGCTCAGTTGGTAAAGAATCTGCCTGCAGTGCAGGAGACCTGGGTTTGATTCCTGGGTCAGGAAGACCCCCTAGAGAAATAAATGGCAACCCACTCAGTATTCTTGCCTGGAAAATCCCATGGACAGAGGAGCCTGATGGGCTGCAGTCCATGGAATCACCAAGAGTTGGGCACAACTGAGCAACTAACACTTCACTTCAGGGCTTGGGAGTGGATCCCAGAAGAATAGGCATTTGCTCTGTTAATTTCTTCTTTATGTCAGATTGCTGGCAAAGACAATACACTTCTCACATCCATACATGACTGCAGGAAAAGCCATACCTTTGACTAGACAGACCTTTGCCGGCAAAGTAATGTCTCAGCTTTTTAATACGCTGTCTAGGTTGGTCATAGCTTTTCTTCCAAGGAGCAAGTGTCTTTTAATTTCATGGCTGCAGTCACCATCTGCAGTGATTTTGGAGCCTCTCAAAATAAATCCTATTACTGTTTCCACTGTTTCCCCATCTATTTGCCATGAAAGGATGGAACCAGATGCCATGATCTTCTTTTTTTGAAGGTTGAGTTTTAAGCTAGCTTTTTTACTCTCTGCTTTCACATTAGTCAAGTAGCTCTTTAGTTCGGTTTCGCTTTCTGCCATAAGGTTTGTGTCATCTTCTTATCTAAGGTTACTGATATTTCTCCCTGCAGTCTTGACTCCAGCCCGGCATTTCACATGATGGACTCTGCATATAATTTAAATAAGCAGGGTGACAATATGAAGTCTTAATGTTCTCTTTTCCCAGTTTGGAACCAGTCCATTGTTCCTTGTCCAGTTTTAACTGTTGCTTCTTGACCTGCATACAGATTTCTTAGGAGGCAAATAAGGTGGTCTGGTATTCCCATTTCTTTAAAACTTTACCAGAATTTTTTGTGATCCACAAAGTCAAAAGCTTTGGTATAGTCAATAAAGCAGAAGTAGATGTTTCTCTGGAACTCTCTTGCTTATCCATGATCCAACAGATGCTGGCAATTTGATCTCTGGTTCCTCTGCCTTTTCTCAATCCAGCTTGAACATCTTCATTGTTTATGTACTTTTGAATCCTGGCTTGGAGAATTTTGAGCACTACCTTGCTAACATGTGATGAGTGCAATTGTGCAGTAGTTTGAATATTCTTTGGCATTGCTTTTCTTTGGGATTGGAATGAAAACTGACCTTTTCCTGTCCTGTGGCCACTGCTGAGTTTTCCAATTTTACTGGCATATTGAGTGCAGCACTTTAACAGCATCATCTTTTAGGATTTGAAACAGCTCTCCTGGAATTCTCTCATGTCCACTAGTTTTATTTGAAGTGATACTTCCTAAGGCCCACTTGGCTTTGGAGTCCAGGATGTCTGGCTCTAGGTGAGTGATCACACCAACATCATTATCTCGGTCATTAAGATCTTTTTGTATAGTTCTTCTGCATATTCTTGCTACCTCTTCTTAATATCTTCTGCTTCTGTTAGGTCCATACTATTTCTGTCCTTTATTGTGCCCATCTTTGCATGAAATGTCCCCTTGGTATCTCTAATTTTGTTGAAGAGATCTCTAGTCTTTTCCATTTTATTGCTTTCCTCTATTTATTTCCATTGATCACTGAGGAATGCTTTCTTATCTCTCCTTGCTATTCTTTGGAACTCTGCATTCTGATGGGTATATCTTTCCTTTGCTCTTTTGTTTTTAGCTTCTCTCTTTTCTCAGCTATTTTAAGGCCTCTGCTGACAACCATTTTGCCTTTTTGCATTTCTTTTTCTTGGAGATGGTCTTGATCACTGCCTCCTGTACGATGTCACAAATTTCTGTCAGTTTTTCAGGCACTCTGTCTATCAGATGTAATTTCTTGAATCTATTTGTGACTTCCACTGTATAATCATAAGGGATTTGATTTAGGTCATACCTGAATGGCTTAGTGGTTTTCCCTACTTTCTTCAATTGAAGTCTGAATTTGGCAATGCAAAGTTCATGATTTTAGCCACAGTCAGCTCCCAGTCTTTTTTTTTTTTTTTTTTTTTTTACTGACTGTATAGAGCTTCTTCTCCATCTTTGGCTGCAAAGAATATAATCAATCCGATTTAGGTATTTACCATCTGGTACTGTCCCTGTGTAGAGTTATCTCGTGTTGGAAGAAGGTGCTTTCTATGACCAGTGCATTCTCTTGGCAAAACTCTATTAGCTTTTTCCCTGATTCATTCTGTACTTCAAGTCCAAATTTGCCTGTTACTCCAGGTGTTTCTTGACTTCCTACTTTTGCATTCCAGTCCCCTATAGTGAAAAGGACATCTTTTTTGAGTGTTAGTTCTAAAAGGTCTTGTAGGTCTTCATAGAACCATTCAACTTGGCTTCTTCATCATTAGTGGTTGGGACATCAACTTGGATTACTGTGATATTGAATGGTTTGCCTTGGAAATTAACAGAGATCATTCTTTTTTGAGATTGCATCCAAGTACTGCATTTTGGACTCTTCTGTTAACTATTTCCATTTCTTCTAAGGGATCCTCCCCACAGATATAATGGCCATCTGAATTAAATTTGCCTTTTCCTGTCCGTTTTAGTTCACTAATTCCTAAAATATCAATGTTCACTCTAGCCATCTCCTGTTTGACCACTTCCATTTTACCTTGTTTCATGGACCTAACATTCCCAGTTCCTATGCAATATTGCTTTTTACAGCATCAGACTTTATTTCCATCACCAGTCACATCCAATACTGGGTGTTGTTTTTGCTTTGTCTCAATCTCTTTATTCTTTTGGGAGTTATTTCTCCACTTTTCCCCAGTAGCATATTGGGCATCTATGGACCTGGGAGTTCATCTTTCAGTGTCCTATCTTTGTGCCTTTTCATACTATTCATGGAGTTCCCAAGGCAAGAATACTGAAGTCATTTGTCAGAACTCTACACCATGACCTGTCCATCTTGGTTTGTCCTACTTGGCATGGCTCATAATTTCACTGAGTTAGACAAGGCTGAAACAATGGATTGGTTAAAAATTGGGAAAGGAGCATGAAAGGCTGTATATTGTCACCCTGCTTGTTTAACTTATATACAAATTTGTTTTTGTTGTTGTTCAGTCACTAAGTTGTGTCCCATCTTTGTGACTCCATGAACTGCAGCACCCTAGGCTTTCCTGTCCATCAACAACTACTGGAGCTTGCTCAAACTCATGTCCATTGAGTTGCCAGCTATCCAACCATCTCATTCTCTTTTTCTCCCTTCTCCTCCTGCCCACAATTTCTTCCAGCAACAGGGTCTTTTCCAATGAGTCAATTATTCCCATCAGGTGACCAAGATTTTGGAGCTTCAGCTTCAGCATCAGTCTTTCCTGTGAATATACAGGGTTGATTTCCTTTAGGACTGACTTGTTTGATCTCCTTACTGTCCAAGGGACTCTTAAGAGTTTTCCCCAACACCACAGTTCAAAAACATCCATTCTTCAGTACTCTGAGAATACATCATGTGAAATGCCAGACTGTATGAATCACAAGCTGAAATCAAGATTGCAACAGTCTTTGATATGCAGGCAATACCATTCTAATTGTACAAAGCAAATAAGAACACAATGGAATTTTACTCAGCCATTAAAAAAAATACATTTGAATCGGTTCTACTGAGATGGATGAAACTGGAGCCCATTATACAGAGTGAAGTAAGCCAGAAAGAAAAACAACAATACAGTATACTAATGCATATATATGGAATTTGAAAGATGGCAACGATAACCCTATATGCGAGACAGAATAAGAGACACAGATGCATAGAACAATTTTATGGACTCTGAGGGAGAAGGTGAGGGTGGGACGTTCTGGGAGAATAGCATTGAAACATGTATATTATCATATGTGAAACAGAACACCATTCCATGTTCGATGCATGAGACAAGGGCTCAGGGCCGGGGCAATGGGAAGACCCAGAGGGATGGGATGGGGAGGGAGGTGGGTGGGGGGTCCAGGAAAGGGAACACATGTAAACCCATGGCTGATTCATGTCAATGTATGGCAAAAACTATTACAATATTGTAAAGTAATTAGCCCCCAACTAAAATAAATAAATTTATAAAAAAATTAAAAAAAAAATAAAAAAATAAAAAAAAGAACTAAAGAGCCTCTTGATGAAAGTGAAAGAAGAGAGTGAAAAGGCTGGCTTAAATATCAACATTCAAAAAAGCAGCATCATGGCAACTGTTCCCATCACTTTATGGCAAATAGAAGGGGAAATAGTTGAAACAGTGATAAATTTTACTTTCCTGGGCTCCAAAATCACTGTAGACAATGACTGCAACCATGAATTAAAACATGCTTGCTTCTTGGAATAAAAATTATGACAATCCTAGACAGCATATTATAAAGCAGAGACACCACTTTGCTGACCAAGTTCCATATAGTCAAACCGATGGCTTCTCTGGTAGTCATGTATGGATATGGGAGTTGGACCATAAAGAGGTCTGAGCAGCAAAGATTTGATGCTTTTGAGCTGTGTTGCTGGAGAAGACTCTTGAAAGTCCCTTGTTCAGCAAGGAGATCAAACATGTCAATCCTTTAGGAAATCAACCCTGAATATCCACTGGAAGGGCTGATGCTGAAGCTGAAGCTCCAAAACTTTGGTCACCTGATATGAAGAGCCAGCTCATTGAAAAAGTCCCTTATGCTGGGAAAGATTGAGGGCAGGAGTTGAAAAGGGCAACAGAGGATTAGATGGTTGAATGGCATCACCGACTCAATGGACATGAGTTTGAGTAAACTCCAGGAGATAGTGAAGGACAGGAAACCTGGCATGCTGCAGTCCATGGGGTATCAAAGTGTTTAGTGAGGAATCAGAACCTTGCCTTAAAGCTTTAGTTTTGTTTCTCTTGACTATTTCTCCCTTGTCTCACATCCACTCCTTTTCCTAATTAACAAGTGCTTGAATAAGTCCTTTGGAACTCAGGGAAGGTCATGGAGCTGAATGAGAACTATTTCTAGTAATTAAAGAAATGGGGGACACAGAAACATTCTGTGCACAGGAACCCCACAGGGTCTCGCTTGGTAACAGGTATCTATTATTCACTGAAAGTCATCTCTTCCTAACTTCTCAAGCAAACCTATATATATGTGTGAGCAAAATATATTAGGACAGAAAAGAGAAGAAAAATATGTGACAGAGCTATACTAGCTTTCAAATCTGTGTAGACATAAACCACAGTATGTAAGGGTAACAATGAAAAATGTAAATCATTAGGATATCTCAGAATATATTTGTTTTATCTCCATGGGTTTTGCAACATTTGTGTTCATTCTTTCCTTTATTGTGTCACTTTCAGTCTGCTCTCTTCTCTAATTCTGCATCATCTGGCTCTGTTTTCTACTTTCTGATCTCTTCCTTTTTGTCTGGATGTGAGAAAAGTTTCTTGATTTACTTTTTCAGTGTATTATTTGCTTGCCTTCTTTTTTTTTTTTTTGCAGCAATCAATGTGCTATTTTCCTCAGCCATTTTGCTTTTTACTGAAACAATCTTTCTTATTTGATATTGTTCATAGATGGGTTTTTTGAATCTAAGTACATGTTTGACTTCTTTTTAATTTTTTTTTTCAATTTTACTGTTATAGAACTCAGGTTTAGCTGTTTGCTGCTCAAAAGTGAATATTTGAGAAATGAGTGTTGATTGGAAAGGAAAGATTGCTTTATTCAGGAGGCTGGCAACCTGAGAAAAAGGTAGACTTGTGTCCAAGAAGCAACTCCAAGGATTCTGCTCTACCATGGAAGTTTTTAAAGGCAGTATCATTCCAGGAGATCAGAGTGTTCATTATCTTCCACTGTGTGTAGACTTTCTGCTGACTGGTTAGAGGTATGGCCACAGGGTAATGTCCTAGGAATCCTGTGCTCAGCATGAAGTTACCATTTCCACCTGGTTGCCTGCCTTATTTTCTGCTGAAGAACTCAAAGATATTGTTAAGTATATTCCCTGAGGAAGAACTAAGCCTCTGTTCCATTCTACACTATTGTTTCCTGAATTCTCCTTCTTGATTTCTGCATTCCTTCCTTCCCCTGACTAGCAATTGTTTGAATCTGCACTTTGAATCTCAGGGACAGTCAAGAAGGGTGAAAAAGAAAAAGTGAAAAGTGAAAGTAGCTTAGTCATGTCCAACTCTTTCCAACCCCACGAAATTCTCCAGGCCAGAATACTGGAATGGGTAGCCTTTTCCTTCTCCAGTGTATCTACCCAAGTCAGGGATCGAATCCAGGTCTCCTCCCAGGAAAATTATTGCTGGTGAATAATTTACCACAAGGGAAGCCCAAGAATATTGGAGTAGGTAGCCTATCCCTTCTCCAGCAGATCGTCCTGACTCAGGACTTGAACTGGGGTCTCCTGAATTGCAGGTGGATTCTTTACCAACTGAGGTATCAAGGAGGGTGAATGAAGCCTATTTCCTATTAACAAGAAATTGGAAACATGGAAAGGATTCATACTCAGAAGGGCCCCATAGGGTCCTGCTCAGTTTCATTAATGTGTGTGCCCTTCAAATGGGACAACTGACTTTGAATACTATTTTCCTTGTGTTTAATAACTAAAGTTAACAAATCCCTCTTGTTCCTATTCTGATGTTGTTGTTGTTCAGCTGCTCAGTCATGTCTGACTCTTTGCAACCCCATGGACAGCAGCACGCTAGGTTTCCCTGTCCTTTACCATCTCCCAGAACTTACTCAAACTCATGTCTATTGAGTCAGTGATGCTATCCAACCATCTCATCCTCTGTCATCTCCTCCTCTCTCTGTCTTCAATATTCTGATGATGTATTTGCAAAAGATGTTATATATGTAACTAAGATGGATCAGATATTTTTATAATTAACTGTTTACATTATTAAAATCTGTATGAAGAAAGTTGGCATTTTCTTCATTATGTTAATTTAGAAAGTTCATGTGTTTGAAAGTGCTATGAAGTAAGTTACAACCTGATGAGGTTACAGGGTAAAAAGTTTTATTGTCAAAGGAAATGATTATTCTTGTTTATTTTTATACTTTTTCTGTTTATGTGGCAATGATTAATTGAGATATAACCATACCACTCCTAAATGTCACAACTATGCTCGTTTGGAGACTTTTGAGCTCTTCAGCTTAACTTCCTCAGTCAGGATAAGCTGGCATGCCTGCAGCATCCAGCAATTGCTTCATGATCTGCACTCTCAGCCAAGAGTGTGGATTACTGTTGAAAGCTTGTGGTACCCTGAGCTGGACAAACTAGGCTGTGTAACTGAATAGGATTCTGTGTTTGTTTGTTTGCTTGTTTTTATTTGAGGACAATTGCTTTACAATATTGTGTAGATTTTTGCCATACATCAACGTAAATAAGCAATTAAGTATACATATATCCCCTCCCTATTGAGTGCCGCCTCCTACCCCACTGCTCTAGGTCAACACAGAGTGCCAGGCTGGACTCCCTCTGTTATAGAGCAATTTCACGCTAGCTATCTATTTTCCATATGGTCTTGTGTATATGTCAATGCTATTTTCTCAATTCATCTCACCCTCTCTGTCCCCCATTGTGTCCACAAGTTCATTCTCTGCGTCTGGGTCTCTATTCCTGTCCAGCAAATAGGTTCATCAGTACCATTTTTCAAGATTCCATATATATGTGTCAATATAAGTAACTAATACAGGAAGAGTTTCTGATAGGTAAATGGATGTATTACTGATGTTTAAGTAACAATAAAATTTAACCAGAGCCTGATCCCCCTCTCTGTCTGGCATATTGTGCAGTAAGGTAATACATCCCTCTTTACACAGGCAATTCTTGAATGAAACTGAGCACTGAAGCCAGAGTTATGCATGCTGTCATCCAGTGAATTCCCTGAAATGTGTAAATGTAAGACTTATTAGGGACTGAAAGTGAAACTGTTAGTCACTCAGTAGTGTCTGACCCTTTGTGATCCCGTGGACTGTAGCCCACCAGGCTCCTCTGTCTATGGGATTCTCCAGGCAAGAATACTGGAGTGGGTTGCCATGCCCTCCTCCAGGGGATTTTCCCAACACAGGGATTGAACCTGGGTCTCCCACATTGCAGGCAGATTCTTTACCATTTGAGCTGCCTGGGAAGACTATTAGGGACCAGTACAGCATAATTTTAAAAATTTCAGAGTCTAAATCCTGGTTATACATTAAATTTCAGAAGTTTTTTTGTTCCTGAATACTGATGTTGAGGCCCCACTCCAGACTAATTAAAATAGAAGGTCTATGAAATTGCTATTTAAGAATTTTCTCCCAGGTGATTCTAATATACAGTAAAGATTAAGAGTTACTGTTTTAGAGCCAATATCTGTATCATTTATTTCCCCTTGACAAGATGTATGATAAAGTCACATCATCTGGATTTATCTTAGAAAAGAGGATAATAAGACTACCATCATGACAAAGGTGATAAACAAGTTGCTATAAAGAGGTGTCTGTGTGTGTGAAGTTGGGGCTGCAGGGTGTGCAAGGCCAGTCATGTTCTTCTTGAGAGACATCTTTTTGCCTGAAATAAGATAATAATTAGTTAATTGATTCAATCAATATGGTGTATTAAAGTTATCCTTACCTTTCTAGAAGAGAGATGCTTTCAGATTATTAAAACATTAATTTTCTAGTAGCTCAATTAAAAGGCAGCATGTAGGGGACAACAAAGTAAGTGAGGCTGCAGCAAACAAAAAATAATAATAAGGTGTAGTTCTTATTCTCATGACTCATGAAACTTGGGGGAGGGGGTGGGGGAGAACCCCATTCAAGTATTGTAATTGTTATGACAATAAAGAGAAGTCCAGAACAATATACACTTAGCTCAGATTTTACATGTGTATGTAAGTGGCTGAGGATCAGGGAAAATTTTTGTGGGAAATCAGCAGTCTTTGTCATAAAGAACATGTTATAGAAAGCACCAAGTGAAACACAGAAGCCAAGGAATCTAGGTATAAATCAAAAACTTTCCAGAAACTTACATAATCCTAGCGGAATTCTGAAGTCTCCCTGAGTCTCCTTTCCTCAAACTTAAAACTGATATGATAATAATTGGCATCTGTAACTTTTCAGATATAGTGTGAAACAAAGTCATGTAATCATGTATTGTAAAGCAAACTGGTAATTACCAAGTGCTTGGTAAAGACTCTGCTTGCCAATGCAAGAGTCATAAGACTCAGGTTCGATCCCTGGGTTGGGAAGATTTGTTGGAGGAGGCATAGTAAACCACTCCAGTATTCTTGCCTGGAGAATCCCCATGGACAGAGGAGCCTGGTGGGCTTCAGTCATAGGGTCGCAAAGGGTCGGACATGAGTGAAGTGACTTAGCATGCATGCACACATGTACATATCATTGGCACTAGTGGTAAAGAATCTGCCTGCCAATTCAGTAAATGTGAGAGACGGTAGTTCAATCCCTGCATCGGGAAGATCTCCAGGAGTAGGAAATGGCAACCTGCTCCAGTATTCTTGCCTGGAAAATCCCATGAACAGAGGAGCCTGGCAGGCTATGGTCCATAGTGGCCGGACACACTCTCTGTGTCCAACATCTCAAAGAGTCGGACATGACTAAGCAACTGAGCATGCACACATATAGATATCATACAGAACTCATGTTACTTATAACTCCGTGCTTTCTTTTAATGTCATGGCACAAAATCTGTCCATAACAAAATATAGAAAACATGACTGAAAACTTGGCAATCAAATATAACAGGGATGACAAGCTTCATTTTAATGAATGCTAATCATCTAATTAAGAGTTATGTATATCTTGACTTCCCATGGATGGAGGAGCCTGGTAGGCTACAGTCCATGGGGTCGCTAAGAGTCAGACACGACTGAGCGACTTCACTTTCACTTTTCACTTTCACGCATTGGCGAAGGAAATGGCAACCCACTCCAGTGTTCTTGCCTGGAGAATCCCAGGGACGGTGGAGCCTGGTGGGCTGCCATCTATGGGGTTGCACAGAGTCGGACACGACTGAGGTGACTTAGCAGCATATCTTGACTTTGATTTTCACAATTTAGTCAAACTAACTTTTTTGGTGAAAGGTAAGTGATATCTATCCTAGCATAGATTTCATCAGATGGAACACTACTGCTCCAGTCTCCAGGAGGAAAGAGGACCACAAGGGGAAAGTTACAGATTCACCTCTTCATTTCACATCTCCATTCTTCCTATGGAGGAGGAGTTCTCAACAATTGACACAAACTGATTGCAAACCGAGAGAATGAGAAAGAGATACTTTCCTCACAATTCATTTTTCTTTTTTTTTTTAAACCTCCTCCTCTTCCTCATCACATGCCACCAAGCCTCTACAATGGTCTTAGTTTGGTAAGAGTATATGCATTTGCATTGTACTGTGCCCTGAGTTTTAGAATCACAGTTTTTCCTAATTATCATTAAATTCATAATTATGCAACATAAACAACACACCAGTTTACAGTTGCTGCTTGAGGCAAAATTGCAGTGGTAACAAACAAGCGATGGTTGACAGCAGTAAAAAATCTTCTCTCCTGTTTATACGCTGCGACTCTGCTTGCCTCTGTTCCATTCAAACAAGATGTTTATTTTCATTCTGAGGTTAAGCTTATTGGCTTCTACTGGAGTATGCCATTCACATGCCAGTGATCAAGAATAGAAATGGGCTTAACTTGACCATACCATCACCCTTAAACTGCTACTTGGTCACAGAAAGCATTATATTTTCTCATAATCCATTCCATTCTATTTTCATATTCCATTCCACTTCATTTGTTACCATAAAACCTAAAGTCAGTGAAGGTGGTATATATAATCTGCCTACAGAATACACGTGCAAATACACATCATGTACACATCAAATACACAGAATACATCATGATTATGAAAAGAGAAACCTAATCCTAGTATATGTGTTAGTTGCTCATTTGTGTACTGTAGCCCACCAGTCTCCTCTGTCCATGGAATTCTCCAGGCAAGAATACTGGTATCGGTAGCCATTCCCTTCTCCAGGGGATCCTCCCCATACAGCAATCAAACCCGAGTCTCCTGACTTGCAGGCAGATTCTTTGCCATCTGAGCCACCAGGAAAGCCCCACTCCTAGAATAAGGAAGGGAAAAGTAATATAATTTAATATTAGCCACCTAGCATTTGTTCCAGAAGAAATTTAAAATGCAATCAGCTGTCTGAGCTAAGTAAGTAACACCCAAATAAGAGCAGGTAGAACAAGGAAGAGCAACAGAAGATTTTTTACTTTAGTTATTACAGATTCAAAAGTACAAAAAATAATGAAATTTTATTTTTCATTTTATTTTTTTTTCCCCTGGGAACTTAATAATAAAAGAAATTGCATGCTATTCAAAACTAAATGGTTTATTGCAATACATACCAGTGCTTTGAGTATCACACCACTCCCTGGTCCTAGGAAGATGAACCAGAGTTCACATTTGCTATAAAGTAAGGTTGCATTGGCTCAGTATGATCTCGTCTCCTAGTAAATAGACAAGGAGGCTTTGCAAGAAGAAGCAAGGGGACTGAACTGGAGGAATCAACCTGCCTGACTTCAGGCTCTACTACAAAGCCACAGTCATCAAGACAGTATGGTACTGGCACAAGGACAGAAATATAGATCAATGGAACAAAATAGAAAGCCCAGAGATAAATCCATGCACCTATGGACACCCTATCTTCAACAAAGGAGGCAAGAATATACAATGGAGAAAAGACAATCTCTTTAACAAGTGGTGCTGGGAAAACTGGTCAACCACTTGTAAAAGAATAAAATAAGAACACTTTCTAACACCATACACAAAAATAAACTCAAAATGGATTAAAGATCTAAATGTAAGACCAGAAACTATAAAACTCCTAGAGGAAAACACAGGCAAAACACTCTCCGACATAAACCACAGCAGGATCCTCCATGACACACCTCCCAGAATATTGGAAATAAAAGCAAAAATAAACAAATGGGATCTAATTAAAATTAAAAGCTTTTGCACAACGAAGGAAAACTATAAGCAAGGTGAAAAGACAGCCTTCAGAATGGGAGAAAATGATAGCAAACAAAGCAACGGACTAACAATTAATCTCAAAAATATACAAGCAACTTCTGCAGCTCAATTCCAGAAAAATAAATGACCCAATCAAAAAGTGGGCCAAAGAACTAAACAGACACTTCTCCAAAGAAGACATACAGATGGCTAACAAATACATGAAAAAATGCTCAACATCACTCATTATCAGAGAAATGCAAATCAAAACCACAATGAGGTACCATTTCCCTCCAGTCAGAATGGCTGCTATCCAAAAGACTACAAGCAATAAATGCTGGAGAGAGTGTGGAGAAAAGGGAACCCTCTTACACTGTTGGTGGGAATGCAAACTAGGACAGCCACTATGGAGAACAGTGTGGAGATTCCTCAAAAAACTGGAAATAGAACTGCCATATGACCCAGCAATCCCACTGCTGGGCATACACACTGAGGAAACCAGAATTGAAAGAGACACGTGTACCCCAATGTTCATACAGCACTCTTTATAGTAGCCAGGACATGGAAACAGCCTAGATGCCCATCAGCCAACGAATGGATAAGAAAGCAGTGATACATATACACAATGGAATATTATGCAGCCATTAAAAAGAATATATTAGAATCAGTTCTAATGAGGTGGATGAAACTGGAGCCTATTATACAGAGTGAAGTAAGCCAGAAAGAAAAACACCAATACAGTATACTAACTCATATATGTGGTATTTAGTTAATCGGTAAAGATAACCCTGTATGCGAGACATCAAAAGAAACACAGATAAATAGAACAGTATTATGGACTCTATGGGAGAGGGCGAGGGTGGGATGATATGGGAGAATGGCATTGAAGCATGTAAATTATCACATGTGAAACGAATCGCCAGTCCAGGTTTGGTGCATGATACAGGGTATACCGGGATGACCCAGAGGGATGGGATGGGGAGAGAGTTGGGAGGGGGGTTCTGGAAGGGGAAAATGTGTACACCCATGGTGGATTCATGTCAATGTATGGCAAAACAAATACAATATTGTAAAGTTAAAAAAAAAAGATGAGGTTGGAAAAAAAGAAGCAAGGGGAGTCTGTAGTTTACCTGCTACATTTCTCTTTGCTCTATTAAAGATCCCTTCCCAAGAGGAGCATGTTAACTCATGGTTTCTCATAATACCTTCTCTGACTTTCTCTTGCATTGACAAACTGTAAAGCAGGCCATAACCCCTAGGCAGTAGGTTAGTCAAAATGCTCAGAATTTGATTTACTGATCTAGAGGCCCCAGGCACTGCTCCCCTAAGGTCTAGAGCAGAATTTTCCCAAAGAATAGAATAGAAGAGAAACCAAATGTGTAATTTTAAACTTCCTAATAACCACATTAAAAATAAAAAGAATAAGTGACAATAAATTTGTTAATATAGTTTATTCAAACTAATATATTCAAACTATTATTTTGTCTACATGTAATCAGTATAAAAATTATGAAAAAAATCTTATCTTTCTTTTATTTATTAAATCTTTGAAATCCAACCTATATTTAATAGAGCACATCTCAGTTCTGACAAGCCACAGTGCCGGTACTCATGAGACACGTGCGCCCAGGGACACTTATTAGACAGTGCAGGTCTAGAAAACTGTTTTGTTTCCACTGGAGGTTGAAAGAGTTTGCAACTTCAAATAATTCTCTTAATCAAAGCAGTTCTGAGGGTACATATTACAAAATAGCATGCCAGCAGGAGTACATTTTCTTTATTTGTAAAAGGAGAGCTCATACTCAGCTTCATCTGCTTCTTTGTATCTGCTTTCATTTGGTCCAGCATGCCAGTTATTAAAATTAAGAAATCTGACTACATTTTACCTGTATCTATATTCTCCTGAAAGGTGAGGTCAATATGAGTTTTGATTTCAGTCTTCTAAATTATAAGAGTTGATAAATAAGTGAACTAATCATGGTAAAGTTTGCTGCATTTTTAAGGGCATGGGATATGCCATAACAATTTAACAGAAAAAAAATTAACATATATTTCAACTTAAGTATGAATGTTTTACAGTTTTTACATCTTTACACTTACATTTCATTTATTTTTAATTGCAAATTATTATTTATTAAGTCATATTCTAGCTAAAGTGCAAAGCTCAGCTAAAGGTGCTGTATACACATAGTGCAATAAAAAGGGACATTTAACATTCCGATAATAAAGTTTACATACCACTGACCTTTCCACTTGATATAGTTGATATTGATCAATAAAGGTAATTACTTTTCAGTTGCAATGTAACGTCATAGTGTGTTCTTATTCACAATAATAGAGAACTTTATCTGACTGCCAATAAAATAGAAAAAAAATCCAATCAATTAAGTTCCAAGGTCTCATAATAATAATTATCATAGCATAGAGATATCTCACTTGTAAAGTCATTACATAGAGACTTTAGCAGTAATTTCAACTATTCTATCAGCTATTAAAAGTTAAGAAAAGAAAGGTGCTTTAAACACTCATACATGTTTTTACCCACTTTAGATTCTCATCTAAGTCTTTAAAACACAAGAAACTAATTGTATGTTTCAATTATAAACCATAATTGCGTATAACCTCAGATGAAACCACTCTTATGGCAGAAAGCAAAGAGGAACTAAAGAGCTGCTTGATGAAAGTGAAAAAGGAGAGTGAAAGAGCTGGCTTAAAACTCAACATTCAAAAAATGAAGATCATGGCATCTGGTCCCATCTCTTCATGGCAAATAGATGGAGAAACAATGGAAACAAGTGACAGACTTTATTTAATTATTTATTTTTTGCTCCAAAATCACTGCATATGGTGACTGCAGCCATGAAATTTAAAGACTCTCTCTCCTTGGGAGAAAGATAAGTCCAACCTAGACAGCATATTAAAAAGCAGACATTACTTTGCTGGCAAAGGTCCATATGGAAAAGCTATAGTTTTTTCAGTAGTCACGTATGGATGTGAGAGTTGGACTCTAAAGAAGGCTGAGCACCGAAGGATTGATGCTTTTGAACTGTGGTGTTGGAGAAGACTCTCGAGAGTCCCTTGGACTGCAAGAAGATCCAGCCAGTCCATCCTAAAGGAGATCAGTCCTAAATATTCATTGGAAGGACTGATGGCGAAGCTGAAGCTCCTATTTTTTGGCCACCTGATGTGAAGAACTGACTTATTTGAAAAGACCCTGATGCTGGGAAACACTGGAGGCAGGAGGAGAAGGGGAAGACAGAGGATAAGATGGTTGGATGGCATCACCGACTCAATGGAAGTGAGTTTGATCAAGTTCAGGCAGATGGTGAAGGACAGAGAAGCCTAGGGTGCTACAGTCCATGGGGTCACAAAGAATCATACACAACTGAGCGACTTAACAACAACAAAGACTCTACAACTAGGGCTTCCCTAGTGGCTCAGACAGTAAACAATCTGCCTGCAATGCAGGAGACCTGGGTTCAATCCCTGGGTTGGGAAGATCCCCTGGAGAAGAAAATGGGAACTCACTCCAGTAGTCTTTCCTGAGAAATCCCATGGACAGAGGATCCCGGTGGGTTACAGTCCATGGAGTCACAAAGATTAGGACATGACTGAGTGAGTAACACTTTCTTTCTTTATACAACATTATGGAATCCAGCATATATACTCAGTACAACATTATGGAACCCAGCATATATACTCAGTCACTTAAAATTCAGATACCCATTATTGACTACAGATTGCCTTTATTTTGCTTTTCCATACCATGAATTAATTCTAGAAGCATTTAAAAAAATTTATTAGAGTATAGTTTATTTTAAAAGTTGTGACTAGAAGAAATAAATGACATTTGCACATATTTAAGGCTGAGTCTGCCACATCTGAATGGCATGGAATTAAGGATTTTGAATGAAAATGTTTGTATGATTGGTATGAAGAGAATGTAAGAATCAGGTACCCTGAACAGTAAGCAGGAACTAGATCACTGAGAACTTTGTATGTCATGCTTAGGAGTTGATATTTCATTCTGTGGGCAATTGAAAATTATTGGAATTTAAATAATGGGGAGATGTGTTCAGATCTGAATTGTAGAAAATTTAAAATATTGAGATTTAATATTTATTTATTGTTATTGTGAGTTGGGCACAGTGTTGTATATTTCATATGCATTATATATAATTAAATTTAATGTTCATTTTCTGTGAGATAGGGACTATTACTAGGCCTGTTTATAGATGAATAAAGAATAAAGAAGATAACTAACTTGCCCAAAGCAAAGAACTAATATATGATGGTGCTAGGACTCAAAACTATGTTCTCTCAATTCTGTTAGTAAGGTGAAGTACAGTGTAAGACTGAAGACTATAAATAAACAGCTGTAAACACACCAAGAAGAGATGGTGAGAGTATAAGCTACTGTGCTGAGCTAGGAGTAGGCATTGAGATTAGAAATTGAAATCGGTTCAGCAAATACTTAAGAAGTGTCCCGTGTGTGTGTGTGTGTGTGTGTGTGTGCGTGTGTGTGCGTGCTTAGTTGTTCAAGTTGTTTCTGACTCTTTGTGACCCCATGGAGTGTTCTTCCAGGCTCCTCCGTCCATGGGGCTTCTCCAGGAAAGAATACTGGGGTGAGTTGCCATGCCATCCTCCAGGGGATCTTCCCAAATCAGGGATTGAACCCAGGTCTGCTGCATTGAAGGTGGATTCTTTACCATCTGAGGCACTGGGTAAGCCCAAGAATACTGGAGTGGGGAGTCTATCCATTTTCCAGGAGAACATCCCAATCTAGGAATCGAACCGAGATCTCCTGCATTGCAGGAAGATTCTTTACCTTCTGAGCTACCCGGGAAGCCTGTCCCTTGTGAGAACAGGTAGGATTCAATGTGGCCACTGCATATACTGGCAGCATAAGTATTGGATATATTATCCATTACGACATTCAATGTTTGGCCACTCAAACAAAATCTGAGATTAATTTTCATGAAAATGGATACATTTCTTGGTAAACAGCAAGATTTCTTTTATGAAAGGATAATTTTTTTTCATATTAAAAAAGGAAAACAATTGAAAAAGTTAAAGTATTTTCCAATCACATGAATTTTTCCAAATCCCAAGCAAAATTTATTACCAAGACTCCTTAGTAAACACACTTCTTCATATCCTGATCCCTATATTTTTTATTAAAAGAGTAGTACCATGTATCTTAGCAACCACAACTGGATTCAAGGCACTTGGGAAAGTCTTGGCAGAATTCAAGATCAAAATGTTCTAAGCTTAGAATGAATGCCAAGAAATTGTATGCCTCTTTGCTTCTCAAATGCAGTAAAGAATTTGAATAGATGAAAAGTTAAAGAAAAACATTAAATAGAGGAAAAAGGGAAGAAGGAAGAAAGAAAAGAGGAATGAAAAATTGATAATGAATCCATGAATAATTGTTCAATTATGACAAACTAGAATGATCTAATTTAATTAAATATGAATTTAGGTATCCATCTAATGCCAGTAAATAGTTGGCTAACTTTTGGGTTTTGGATCACATCTATGGGAAGAAATTAGTATATAGTTAATGATTACAGAAGATAAAATTAAGATGACATTAAGCATGAAAAAAACTTATCAATGACTACACAAATATTGGAGATACTGTCTACATAGTATTTCAAAGACAAAAGGATAAGAAGCACAGGAAATGCAGATTTTCCTGTTGGGACTTGATATTAATAGTCAAATGCCTCACAAAGTCATACGAATGAAGTTAAAGCAGAGCAGGTGAAAACGTTGATATGCTTATTCTTGTTTCTATACATGAAGAAATTAGAAAACAACTTTAAGAGGAGACTTTAAATTTCCAGTGGATATAACAAAACCAGAATCTCTTACAGTCCTAAAGGTGAAACAAGACAGATAATGTATGTGGTTGTTGTTCAGCCACTCAGTTGTGTCCGACTCTTTGCGATTCCATGGACTGCAGCACACCAGGCTTCCCTGTCCTTCGCTATCTCCCTGAATTTGCTCAAACTCATGTCCATTGAGTTAGTGATACCATTCAACTATCTCATCCTTTATCATTCCCTTCTCCTCCTGCCTTCAATCTCTCCCAGCACCAGAGTCTTTTCTAATGAGTAGTCTCTTTGTGTCAGGTGGCCAAAATATAGGATCTTCAGCTTCAGCATCAGTCCTTTCAATGAATATTCAGGACTCATTCCCTTTAGGATGGACTGGTTGGATCTCCTTGAAGTCCAAGGGACTCTCAAGAATCTTCTCCAACACCACAGCTGGAAAGCATCAATCCTTCAGCACTCAGCCTTCTTTTTGGTCCAACTCTCCCATCCATACATGACTACTGGAAAAACCATAGCTTTGACTATAAGGACCTTGGTCAGCAAAGTAATGTGTCTGCTTTTTAATATGCTATCTAGGTTTGTCATAGCTTTTCTTCTAAGGAGTGAGTGTTTTTTAATTTGATGGCTGCAGTCACCATCTGCAGTGATTTTGGAGCCCAAGAAAATAAACTCTGTCACTGTTTCCATTGTTGCTCCATCTATTTGCCATGAAATGATGGGGCCAGAAGCCATGATCTTCATTTTTTGAATGTTGAGTTTTAAGCCAGCTTTTTCACTCTCCTCTTTCACCTTCATTAAGAGGCTCTTTAGTTTCTCTTAGCTTTCTGCCATAAAGGTGTCCTAAAGGTAAAACAAGACAGATAATGCATACGGTAGGAATTCCTTAAGATTTGGGATTGGCCCATGAAGTACAGAAAAGATTAAAGAGGTGAGATATTCTAGTGAATATTGCTGAGATAGAGTGCATGTATATTAATTTGCCTGATGAATCCTAAACTTATCAACCTATATGAATAATTTTAACTTAGAGTAGAAATCATTTAAAGTATGGTAGATTGAAACCCATAAGAATTACTTAATCTATTCATTTTGACTCACAACTTTGATCATTATGTTCAGATTCTATGAGTCAGAGAAAATGAAATGCCCCCAAATTTTTATAGTCAATATGCTTCAATAATTTTGAGAGTGGATCTTAACAAAACATTAACTATTTAAGGTTAAGTAGCTGGCTCATATGAGGCACAGGGAAATGATTTTGAGTCTTTAAAGGGGAGTCAGATAATTTATCCTCAAGCTGGAGTACTTTGCTAATAAAGGCATTTTATGTTTACTTTTTAGCTTGATTGCAGGGAATAAAAAGCAGGGTGTGAGTCTGAAAATATGACCCTAAGAGCATTTCAGGGGAACCACATGGATGCACATATTTAGGATTTTTCCACAGGAGGAAACACTAAGCAGTAGAGTAATACATATACACATTTTCCCCCCTAGCAGAATGGTATCATTAATGTTACTCTGTTTTTGTAACAAAGAATAAGACATTAAAAAAAATGGTAAACTGGGACAAAAATTTTTTTCTCCTGATTCAAAGTCAAGCACTCTTTTACTTTCCCCTTGTGTCCTTCAGTTATGTTGATTAAAAAGAAGAAAAAAAATAATAATATAAGGTAATGAATTAACATAAAGATTTAGGAAATTAATCAGGGGACAGAGCTTTAGATGATCAGAGAAATTTTATATAGGAAGAGGAATTTGTGCTGGATCTCAAATAATGTAAATATTAGGGGATAGGTGAGAACCACTCTACAGGAGGGAGACCAGCTTGGATAGTAGAATATGTCTACTCTATTTCATCGAATGCAGTAGAGGTCAAATTTCTAATAATTTTCCCTTAATGATACTGTAGCAAAGATTTTAGTATCCCTCTCAGCCAGATATTCTTACTAATATCTTGTATTTTTAAGCAAGAATGAGTATTTCCAGGACACTTTCACATTATGTTAGGTTTTTTGATTAACACAAATTGCCCTGTGAGATATTGTTAACATTTTATACATGAGAAAATTGAGACTTAACCATTTTACTTGATTTATTCACAGTCATAGAGCTACTTAGTCACAAAGATGTGTTTGAATGCAGGTCTTATGACTCCAAGCATTGTGCTTTTCTATCATATCACATCTAGGACTTATCCAGCCTGACACTGAACAGTTCTTTTTCAATGGAAAATTCTGGAAGAAGTTGCACAGACATTTTGGAAAGATTGCTACCACCTTTTCTCAATGAGATGATTGTAACTTTAATCTGGATTTAACTGTAAGAAATTCTAGTTCAACTATCTCATAAATCTGTTTCCCTCATGGCTACTTATGTGCCCTCAGGCTTTCTGTTGGCAGAAATCTCAGAGATTAATGTTGCTGAGATGTCTCCAATGTCCCACATGCATTATATGGCTCTTATTTGCACCATCTAACTCTATCTATCTAGTCAAGGGTAAGGGAAAGATATGATCACTAAGTAAAAATAAGTATAGATTACTGATAATTATATTAAAATTCCATGATAGCAAAGACCACAGTAGAATGTTTTTATTTTTCAGTGGAAACCAAGGCACCTATGTATGGGAGAAAAAGTTTTTCTTTTCCTCTTCTAGATGCTTTGGTTGGTCTAATTATTAAATTGACATGAAATAGATTAACAACAGAAAAACAAATTTAACCTGTTCCTAGGGGAGCTCATGGAAATATGAGGGTCAAAGAAGTGAGCACACCAGATGTTACCTGAGAGTAGGTTCTTGTCTTGTCACAGAAAGAATTCAGAGATGGGACAGGGAGGTAAGAAATCACAATGAGTATTTATTAAGCTATAGTACACTCTTGGGGCTTCCCTGGTGGCTCAGTGGTAAAGAATCTGCCTGCAATGTAGGAGCCACAGGAGACACAGGTTTGATCCCAGAGTCAGGAAGATCCCCTGGAGAAGGGCATGGCAACCCACTCCAATATTCTTGCCTAGAGAATCCTACGGACAGAGGAGCCTGACAGGTGACCGTCCATAGGGTTGCACAGAGTTAGACATGACTGAAGTGATTTACTATGCCAACAAACTCTCAAGAGGAGAGTGGACAAAGTCAGGTGAGTGGCTGTTGTGAGTTTCTTTGTCAAGCTGGTTATATGGGACATGAAAATGAATGGGTGGAATATTTATTGAGGAAGGAGGGTTTGGGGTAATATTTCCTGATTTTCATCCCAGCCCCATCTTTCTGAGGGGAGGAAGGATTCTTGAAAGTCTTGATCAAAAGTGTCATGGCCATGTTGCATGATGGGAACTTCTTATCCACAAGGCTAATTTCATTGTAATGAGGGCATAATAAGCAAAAGTTATATTTCCACCCAGGAAATTCCATTTCCTGCATTTCTTTATTTACTTTCAGGACTCTTGTCCCCCCAAAATATGTGATTTCCTATCAGTGTGGAAGTTTCTGCTTTACTTTATCTGCTCAAGGACCCATGTTGTTCACAAGATGCACGCTTTCTTGTCACTGGCCCAGGTTTCCCTTTCTCTACTCATATTTAGTTATCTGCCTGCTATAACACAGGAAATTTTTACATCTTTTAGACAAAGAAACATTAAATTTGTGACCAATTGACAAGACAAAGAAGCTTGGGCTTTGGTTTAGTAAATTAGTGTAGAAGTAACAAAATTTGTTTATATAGCCTTCTCAGGCCTAAATTCTCTGTCTCTGCTTAGAAAGATGTCTCTATTTCCCAGTTGATAGGATACCTTTCATATAAGAGACTTAATTCCTGCATTCAGGGGAATAAAAGCAAGTGGGAATGTGCCTCTTGCATTGTCTGCTTCTTAAGTAACTTTAATTCAAAATAATCAATATGCCAATGTGACATTATTTGGGGGTGGCCTAAGAATGCTTTTGAACTGTGGTGTTGGGAAAGTCTCTTGAGAGTTACTCGGACAGCAATTAAATTCAGAGTTTAAACTGAGATTAAATTCAGTTCAGTTCAGTTTAGTCACTAAGTTGTGTCCAACTCTTTGTGACCCCACGGATTGCAGCACACCAGGCCTCCCCATCCATCACCAACTCCCAGAGCTTACTCAAACTCATGTCCAATGAGTTGGTGAGGTCATCCGACCATCTCATCCTCTGTCATTCCATTCTCCTCCTGTCTTCAATCGTTCCCAGCATCAGGGGCTTTTCTGATGAGTCAGCTCTTCAATAGGTGGCCAAAGTATTGGAGCTTCAGCTTCAGGATCAGTCCTTCTAATGAATATTCAGGACTGATTTCCTTTAGGATGGACAGGTTGGATCTCCTTGCAGTCCAAGGGACTCTCAAGAATCTTCTCCAACACCACAGTTCAAAAGCATCCATTCTTCAGTGCTCAGCTTTCTTTACAGTACAACTGTCACATCTTCTCACAGCATTTCCTGCTTTTGGCTGCAGATGGTATTTAACATGTGGTGGATTGGGCCATTTAAGGGAGTTACTTAGTTTTCCTATGTATCTTCCATATATAAAAGAGGTATATACATATATATATATATATATATATATATATTATTATCGTTTTGCTTGTTTTTCTCCTGATAATTTATATCTAATTACAAGGGGGCGTCCCAGTCAAAATCCAAACTAGTCAATTCTAAAGGAAATCAACTCTGAATATTTATTGGAAGGACTAAAGGTGAAGCTGAAGCTCCACTATTTTGGACATCTGATGCAAACAGCTTACTCACTACAAAAGACTTTGATGCTGGGAAATATTGAGGGCAGGAGGAGAAGGGGCGACAGAGGATGAGATGGTTGGATGACATCATTGACTCAATGGATATGAGTTTGACCATCTCTGAGAGATAGTGAAGCACAGGTAAGCCCGGCATGCTGCAATTTATGCGGTCACAAAGAGTTGGACACAACTGAGTGACTGAACCATGTCCCAAACGCATTCCCAGCATGTCTGTACTTTATTTCTGTTGTAGGGGAGGAAAAAAAAAATTCTCTACCCTTCTAGGATTTTCACTGAGACATGCCCTTGTAATTAGATATAAATTATCAGGAGAAAAACAAACAAAAAAAAATTTAATTGTATATATGCCTTTTATATATGGAAGATCCATAGGAAAACTAAGTAACTCCTTTAAATGGCCCAACCCATCACATTTTAAATAACATCTGCAGCCAAAAGCAGAAGATGCTGGTGGGGCAAGTGGGACCAGTTATAGGAGATTATTAGAGGAAGCACAGTTAACAAGGATAGGATTGTTATGAACATTTAGGTCATTGCTTTCTCCATTGATAAGAAGATTTAGACACTCCCCTTCCCCTGGGGTAGCCAGGAAGACACCCACACAAATGGAGATTTTCCTTATAAATGTAAATATCTCTTAGAAAAGAGTAAATTCTACTGGTTATGCCTGTGTCTGTTTTTTTTTTTTTTTTTCTTAAAACATAACCAGCTCAAGATAACCCTAGTGTCAAAGAAACATATTTTGGAGTGGCAAATTCTGCCCCCTTTCACTATACAAAATAAGAATTACTACATTAACCAAATGGAACCCGATGACTGGTGGATTTTGAATTACACAAGTTTAATTACTCTTTTAAGTGCTGTGACAGATATGCAGTCAGCATATTCAGAGTTCCCTTAAAGAAAGAACTCACTTCCCAGACCTGGGGATAGAAGTTTATCTGACAGCCTCCAGCTTGTAGTCTTTCTGTGTTGGCTTCAGATTTCAAGATAAGGTCTCATAATTAGGATGGCCTCTGGCTGATGACTAAGAGAGGTGGTTGTGAAATCGAACAGGACCCTTTGGGGTCCTCTTGGGCACCAAAGCCTTCCTGTCTCCCCTGTTTCTTGCTTATAGGAAGTAGACTTCCTTCAGCCTCCTTGAACTTTCCTGAGTTCCAAACGGAAGATTCAAACAGTTGCTTATCAGGGAAGGGGGAATGCAGAAACAAGGGAGAAGCAGTCAATAAACTATAGTGCAACCTTGGGGCATGTTCCTGGTTCCTACTCAAGGGATACACATAACAGTGAAAGTGAAAGTGAAAGTGAAGTCGCTCAATCGTGTCCGACTCTTTGCGACCCCATGGACTGTAGCCCACCAGGCTTTGAACTATTCTGCAGGAACAGAATAAGGCCCCTACTCTTGTGGAGGATGGTAACTTTGGGCTGAAGACAAGATTCCTGGGTCATTGCTCTGTTGCTATTACTCTGCTTTCCGCACCATAGGGCAATAGGTCTGGGAGATGAGATATTGAGCTAATGAAAACAACTTTATTTGGAAAGTCAGCTGGCTGAGAAGATGACAGACTAATGTCTAAAGTAACCATCTTGTCAGGGTTTGGAAACCAGGTAATTTTACAGAGCCAGAGAGAGGAGCAATGAGGAACTAACTAAAGGCAGAATAGAGAGGGAAAAGCAATGGGGAAATAAAGTGAAAGTCTTCAGTCTTGCAAAACATCTCTCAGAAAGGCCAGCCTTTGGAAGGGGTATGTTAATCTTTCTATTCACAGGTGGGCAGGATCAGATTATCTCTCTATGAGTTGAACAAAGCCACTTTACAGTCAGGCAGAGGGGCAGGGTCCTCTAAGGCAGGAACAATTATAATAATAATAATATTATTATTATGAACAATTATATTAACAATTATTATTCATGAGCAATTATAATAATAATATAAAAAAGCAATGAAAGGCAAGTAAAAGAAACAGTTTTCAACATAGAATCAGCATTGGCTTCTTCTTTGCAAAATTATCTCACCAGCTACTGATCAGGAGAAAGCCACACACTCTGCCACCATAACCTCAAATTTTGCCATGAAAACTTTCCCCCCAAAACCATCAGGGAGTTTGCGGGGGAGGTTGAGCATACATCACCCATTCTCCTTGCTTGGCTTTGCAATAAAACTGTCTCTGCTCCAAACTCTGATGTTTCAGTTTGTTTGGCCTCACTGTGCTTCAGACACACAAACTCGTGTTCAGTAACAGTGACAGCCTAGGGTGTGCTAAAATGAAGGCATTTCCTCACTAATAACTGAGCTAAGTAGTGGTACGAGGGCCTTGACATTTCCTCTCAGTGTGAGACTCTTCTACTAGGAGTGAATGAAAATGTTGCCTGTGTCAACTTGAAAAAAAAAAAGTCACAGCCTAAAAGTTGAGACTTATATTTTATTTGGTAAGAATTTTTAGGAGTTTTAGGAGTTAGGGAATTTTAAGCCTGGGAGACAGCATCTCAAGTGACTGAGAGAACCAAGGAGGCAGGGGGAGGAGTTAGGTTATATAGAAGTTTGCAACAAGGGGCAGATAGTATGAACATCAAAAGATTGTTGTTAATTAAGGAAAGCCAGATATTCAAATTAAGGAATTTGGCACCTTTCTATGTATGGGAAGATGTAAGAGCCTAGGTTTACTGAAATCACTCCTTTCATGTGCATCTCAGCTATCTAGGGCCAGTGTTCTGTGTCTTTTCACATTCCCCCAACTCCTCAGTGCTCTATGTAGGAAGCAGCAGCAGCTGAAGGGCTGCCAGAGAGCAGACATTGTTCTTCCTGGGTACCCTCCACACTCAGAAATTCATATGTGGAGGACCAGAATCCCTGATGGCTGTGACAGCCTTGTTTATTGACATGACAGGAAATATTCCATTTCTCACCTGCCATATCAGTAAACAAAGGATTTTGCAGTCATCAAACCACTGAAGCCATCCCAGATGATGAACCCTGAGGGAACTCAGGTTGGAGAAAAATGGGCCATCCACTGCCAAGCCCTCAGCCTCTGCAGCCACCCCTAGTGTTGCACCCTGAGAGGGACTCAGGATAGGAAAAGCTCAGGATACTGGCCCTAGATAACTTAGGAACATATCAAATAAAACTGACCAAGACCCTGGGGGCTGCTGGGCCTGGAAGCCTTTCTTGTCCCCTGCTTCTCGACTGCAGTTTCCATGACCTTCCCTGAGTTCCAAAGGGCAGATTCAAATGGTTGCTAACCTGGGACATGAGTTTGAGCAAACTCTGGGACGTAGTGAAGGGCAGGAAAGCCTGCGTGCTTCAGCCCATGGGTCTCAAAATGTCGGACACAACATAAACAAAGACAAGGGAGGAACCGCCAGGAAACAGTAGCACAGATTTGATGCATAGTCTTGGTTCTACCATGAGGGATACACACAGCAATGTCTTTAAGCTTTTTTAAGAGGTCAGCATTCTTCACATCAGAGAATGACCTCCTGAGGCAACACTAAAGGAACCTGAGAAGCTCATCAAGATTACCTGAGACCAAATTAGAGGGGTGGAGGCCCTGCACACATGCTAATCTTACCAGCAAACCCACCCCTGAATTGTTGCCATAAAACTCCACACCAAACTTCCCTTGTTTAGACACATAGTTTTCAAAAGCAGGAGCCTGCCAGGCAAAGCAATAAAGCTATTCTTTTCTATTTTACACCAAACTCTGTCTCTGAGAATCAATTCAGCACCAGTGTACAGAGGCTGAGCTTTTGACATCAAAAGGAATGATTTCAATGAGCTCAGACTTTTGCATCTTCCCATATACAGATAAACACTAAATACCTTGAGATAATCTGTTTTCTTGTTTGTTTGTTTGTTTTTAAACTAACAGTAAACTTTTGGTGTTCTAATTACTTCATATTTGTTGCAAAAAAATCTTATGTATCTTTGCTCCTTTCTTACTTCTCAGAGCTATCTAAGAGACTGCTTCCAGAGCTTTAAGTCCTCAGTTTTGTCCACTAATTAAAAATAATTGTCAAGTTTTAGGTTGTGCATTATTTTCAGTCAACACAGGTAATGAGTGATCCAGAGCTTCCTATGGTCTGGCAGAGATTTGGTGGATCTGCTTTGCTATATGGCAAGTCCCCTGTCCCATCCTGATATCTTTCACTTCATTTTGCTGGTGTAGTTCTCCATTAAACATAAAATGCAATATCTTAACAAATTTGTATAAGAAATGATTGAAAATCCTAATCAGAGTAAAGGCTGAGATTTTGCAAAGGTAAAATGTCATATCCTGATGAAATTCCTGACATCTTTAGTCACAGCTACTCTACTTCCTGAGTTTTGTACATTGTTCATTCTAAATTACAGCACAGTGTATATATAATTATTTGGTGTGATTACCCTCTCTAAATGTGTCAAATGAAATAATGTTATCATTTCCACTTATATCTCTGTGTAATTTGTTAGTTGTATCTATATACATTTAAAAAGGAGTATTACCACAAGGAAATTTTGTCATTTTAGAACAGTAGATTATAAGAGATCAGCCATTAAAGATGGAGAAAATGTCTGAGAATTGTAAGCAGTTTCTCTCTGCTGGATGATCCACCTTTTACTTTACTCCCATAAAGAGATGCTAATAACTGAAATATATACTGATTTTATGAGCAAATCCTATACAAAATTTCACATAAATATGTCATATTCAGTAATATTTAATATGTCTATGGAGTGCTTGAATTAGAAACCTTTCTTGAACTCTATATTTCAACAATCTTTGCCTATAAAAAGAAAAAGCATGCAGAAAAAAACAACTTATAATACAATTGAGTTCTGAGAAATTATGCAAAAGCAAAGTACCAACAATTTTTTTTTTAGAAAATCCTTAGTAGAGATACAAATAATGTAAGAAAAGATAATAAACACATCAATTTCCATTGATTATTTGTTTTCTGAAAGTTTCTGTAATAAGGTTGATAGCTTATTTTGGTAATTATGTTGAGCTATTATACTCTAGTATACTATTATACTACTATTATACTATAGTGAAGAAAGCTGAGCGCCGAAGAATTGATGCTTTTGAACTGTGGTGTTGGAGAAGACTCTTGAGAGTCCCTTGGACTGCAAAGAGATCCAACCAGTCCATCCTAAAGGAGATCAGTCCTGGGTGTTCATTGGAAGGACTGATGTTGAAGCTGAAACTCCGATACTTTGGCCACCTCATGCGAAGGGTTGACTCATTGGAAAAGAACCTAATGCTGGGTAGGATTGGAGGCGGGAGGAGAAGGGGCCAACGGAGGATGAGATGGTTGGATGGCATCACCGACTCGATGGACATGGGTTTGGGTAGACTCCGGGAGTTGGTGATGGACAGAGAGGCCTGGCGTGCTGCAATTCATGGGGTCGCAAAGAGTCGGACACGACTGAGCGACTGAACTGAACTGATTATACTATATGCCATATATGGAAGTAATTTTTATAAATAAAGTAGGTATATTTATTATATAACCCTAAATCTGTAGAAGTAAATAGTTTTAAAAAAAAGATGTATACCACTTTTTTAGGGGAAGAGGGCACAATTGCTTTTTAAATTGTACTTTAATTAAAATATCTAATGAGATACTTCCTAAGTCCATGTCATGAACATTGAAAGCTACAAAATTTAAATGTTTTTGGAGAATAAAAGTGATATCATTTATTGGTTGCAATGATAAAGAAATAAAACAAAAAACCTAGATTCAAACCACTAGTGTTGGGGAGGGGAAATTTCCCCTCTTCATTTTGGTTCTTTTGGCTGGTAGTCAAAGTGACATAAAAGTTAAGTGAGCCATAGGAATTATTACTATGAACAAAGTTACTGGAGGTGATGAAATTCCAGCTGAGCTATTTCAAACCCTAAAGGATGATGCTGTTTCAATGATGCACTAAATATGCCAGTAAGTTTGGAAAACTCAACAATAGCCACAGAACTGGAAAAGGTCAGTTTTAATTTTAATTACAAAGAAGGCCAATGCCAAAGAATGGTCAAATCGCCACACAATTACTAGCAAGATAATGCTCAAAATCCTTCAAGTTAGACTTCATCAGCATGTGACCTGAGAACTTTCGCATGTACAAGTAAGAATTAGAAAAGGCAGAGGAACCGGAGACCAAATTGTCAACAAGCATTGGATAATAGAAAAAACAGGGAATTTCAGAAAAAAACATCTACTTAAGTTTTATTGACTATGCTAAAGCCTTTGACTGTGGGAATCACAACAAACTGTGGAAAATTCTTAGAGAGATGGAAATACTAGACCACCTTACCTGACTCCTGAAAAACCTGTATTGCAGGTCAAGAATTCAATTCAGTTCAGTCATTCAGTCATATCAGATTCATTGCAATGCCATGGACTGCAGCATACCAGGCTTCCCTGTCCATCACCAACTCCCAGATCTTTCTCAAACTCATGTCCATCGAGTCGGTGATGCCATCCAACCATCACATCCTCTGTCATCCCCTCTCCTGCCTTCAATCTTTCCTAGTATCAGAGTTTGTTCCAATGAGTCAGTACTTCATATCAGGTGGCCAAAGTATTGGAGCTTCAGCTTCAACATCAGTCCTTCCAAATACTGTTTAAGACTGATTTCCTTTAGGATGGACTGGTTTGATCTTGCAGTCCAAGGGACTCTCAAGAGTCTTCTCCAACACCACAGTTCAAAAGCATCAATTCTAGGTGCTCAGCTTTCTTTATGGTCCAACTCTCTCATCCATACATGACTACTGGAAAAACCATAGCTTTTGCTATACAGACTTTTGTCAGCAAAGTAATGTCTCTGTTTTTTAATACATTCTAGGTTGGTCATAGCTTTTCTTCCAAGAAGCAGGTGTCTTTTAATTTGATGGCTGCAGTCACAATCTGCAGTGATTTTGGAGCCCAAGAAAATAAAGTCTGTCACCGTTTCCACTGTGTGTGTGGAGGGGATCACTGACACAAGTGTGTGTGAGTGTATTGGTCACACCATGCAGCGTGTGAGATCTTAGCTTCCTGACCAGTAATGAAACCCGTGTTTCATTGGGCGCACAGAGTCCTATCCACTGCACACCACCAGGGAAGTCTCAAAACTATATTATTTTAATTTTGATGAGATGCAGATCTGGAAATTGCTTGAAAAAGCTTCCTTTTGATGGTATATTTTATAATCTACTGTGATATAGCTTAAAATAAAACAAAAGTAAACACACAAAACCAAACCCAAACCCATGTGTGCTATTAAAAACAAACAAACACACAAAAAAACAGCACTACTAAATTTATCGTCAGACATCTGTTCAAAGATATATATATGTATTTTGAATTCAGTATAGGGTATATGTGTTGTCTCTCTCTTTCCCGACCACTTTGATTGAATGATTAAACTGTTGAACAGGAGAGTTTATGCAAGGGGAGCTTGAGGAAAATTCTAACTCTGTCATTCTTTTCTTCATGACTTTGGACCAGTTGGTTATCTTTCTGTATATTTACTGTTTTCTTTGATTTTTTTCATTTGTAAACCAAGATGATGCATTTCATCTTTCTCTTTAATTGGAAATGTGTGGTTATTAAGTTAACAACTGATTAAGGGATCTATGAACTGGTTTTAGGCAAAGGAAAAAAGGAAAGATATACCCATTTGAATGCAGAGTCCCAGTGAATAGCACAGAGAGATAAGAAAGACTTCCTCAGTGATCAATGCAAAGAAATAGAGGAAAACAATAGAATGGGAAAGGCTAGAGATCTCTTCAAGAAAAATAGAGATACCAAGGGAACATTTCAGGCAAAGATGGGCACAATTACAGACAGAAATGGTATGGACCTAACTGAAGTAGAAGATATTAAGAATGTGGCAAGAATACACAGAAGAACTGTACAAAACAGATCTTCATGACCTAGATAATCGTGTGATCACTCATCAAGAGCCAAATATCTAGAGTGCAACATCAAGTGGACCTTAGGAAGCATCACTACAAACAAAGCTAGTGGAGGTGATGGAATTCCAGTTGAGCTATTTCAAATCCTAAAAGATGATGCTGTGAAAGTACTGCATTCAATATGTATGCCATCTTATTAGGAAAACTCAGCAGTGGTCACCAGACTGGAAAAGGTCAGTTTTCATTCCAATCTCAAAGAATGTTCAACCTACCGCACGATTGCACTTATCTCACACACTAGCAAAGTAATGCTCAAAATTCTCCAAGCCAGGCTTCAACAGTACATGAACCATGGACTTCCCGATGGTCAAGCTGGTTTTAGAAAAGGCAGAGGAACCAGAGATCAAATTGCCAACATCCACTGAGTCATAAAACAAGCAAGAGAGTTACAGAAAAACATACACTTCTGCTTTACTGACTGTGCCAAAGCCTTTGACTCTGTGGATCACAACAAACTTTGGAAAATTCTTTAAGAGATGGGAGTACCAGACCACCTGACCTTCTTCCTGAGAAATCTGTATGTAGCTCAGGAAGCAACAGTTAGAATTGGACATAGAACAACAGACTGGCTCCAAATCATGAAAGAAGTACGTCAGGGCTGTATATTATAACCCTGATTGTTTAACTTCTATGCAGAGTACATCATGAGAAATGCTAGATGGATGAAGAACAAGCTGGAATGAAGATTGCCGGGAGAAATATCGATAACCTCAGATATGCAGATGACACCCCCCTTATGGCAGAAAGTGAAGAAGAACTAAAGAGCCTCTTGATGAAAGTGAAAGAGGAGAGTGAAAAAGTTGGCTTAAAGCTCAACATTCAGAAAACTAAGATCAGGGATTCTGGTACCTCCACTTCATGGCAGATAGATAGGGAAACAATGGAAAGAATGATATAATTTTTTTTTTTTTTTACTTCAAAATCACTGCAGATGGTTTCCGCAGCCATAAAATTAAAAGATGCTTGCTCCTTGGAAGGCAAGTCATGACCAATCTAGACAGCATATTAAAAAGCAGAGACATTACTTTGCCAACAAGGGTTCTTACAGTCAAAGCTATGGTTTTTCCAGCAGTCATGTATGGAAGTGAGAATTGGACTATAAAGAAAGCTGAGTGCCGACAAATTGATGCTTTTCAACTGTGGTGTTGGGGAAGACACTTGAGAACTCCCTGTACTGCAAGGAGATCCAACCAGTCCATCCTAAAGGAAATCAGTCCTGAATATTCACTGGAGGGACTGATGCTGAAGCTGAAACTCCCAATACTTTGGCCATTTGATGCAATGAAGTGACTATTGGAAAAGACCCTGATGCTGGGAAAGATTGAAGGTGGGAGGAGAAGGGGACGACAGAGGGTGAGATGGTTGGATGTCATTACCAACTCGATGAACATGAGTTTGAGTAAGCTCTGGGAGATGGTGATGGACAGGGAGGCCTGGCGTGTTGCAGTCCATGGCGTCACAAACAGTCAGACTAGACTGAGCGACTAAACTGAACTGAGCTGGTTTATATTTACTTCCCCACTGCAGATACCTTACAAAAACTGTCAACATAAATAAATAAATATAAGCACAGTGTGAGAGTTGAGTTGTGAGTTAATTTCTATGGGGGCAAAATGAGGACTGTCAGATAGCTCTCAGGAACTGCTCCAAAGAGGTAGGGAGAGGTCAGAATATATGTGATTTTAGTGAAGAGACATCATTACAATCACACACACGTTTTGGCAGACGGTTGCTGCCAGTCACATGAGCAGATGTCTCTGTTAACAATTTTAGTCCTTTTTTAGATATGAGGAGATAAATGAAATTGAGCTTGCAAAGTCTTCTAAAAATGTCCTGTTCTGCCAGTTTTTCCTAAACTACAGAGAACCTCATCCCTGACCTCAGCCCTGAACTCCTTTCAGGGTCTGTTGAAGATTAGGAACTGCAACGGTGGCTCCATCCCTGTAGAGGCAGCTCGTGAGAAATCATTTTTTGTCCTCAAAACAATACACCAGATATTAGAGTTAAAGTGATTAATATTATGTTGTATTATATATGTGTGTATCTACAGTGTCACAGGTCACCAAAAGAGGGTTATATAGTGTTTCTAGAACTTAATTTCATATAAAAAATATATCAGTGTATTTTTCTTTATCCCTCTATTAATTTTTTAAATTATACATCAACATAACTTTTTCAAGTTATTATTATTAACAGTTATACAAAGCTCAATTCAACAATATAAAGAACTCCTTAGGTATGAATAAATTTAGAAAAAAAGAAAACACAAAACAGAATAATCTAATACATATGTCCTAATTTTAAAAACTTTTAAAGACTAGTGTTATTCAAGTTTCTATTGGTTTCTTTTCTAAAATGCTTTTATTTCACTCTGATATTTCATGTTGTGTGTTTTTTTATCAAAAAAAATGGAATTTTTGTACTTCATATATCATAAACTTACACAATGTTATGTCAATTATATCTCAATAAACCTGGAAAAAAGAAAACCAAATCACAAAATAGAAACATTTATTCACCAACCAAATAGTTAGATAGTACCTGATGTTACTGCCTGTGAATTTGAATGCATAAAATGGAACTTTGAATGATTATGGGATCATTCAGGGAGTGATTTGATATTTAGGTCACTAATTAGAGTTATAATTACACTCTTGTCTTCACCTTTACATTTTTCAGGTCTTTGGAATTTAGGTGTTTGTAGTTGGTCACTTCTGTTGCTACCTGTCAGGAAGAGATAATGTATTTATGTATAACAAGTTCATTATATTCCCTTGAAAGGAAAAGGCATTTAGCATTTCTCTCTATAAGCCAAAGGCTCTTTAAATAAGACTACGTTACATCTCCTATCCCATTATTTTATAACTAGCTTCTCTATCTCTATATTTCCAAATGGACTCTGAATTCTGGAAGAACAGTCTTAGTTGCATTTGTCTTTGGTTATTCAGGGCCTAAAAATGTACCTGGCATATTTAGGTCTCTCAATCTTTGTTAAATACAGGAATATATATTTTAAAGTACTTCAGTTTACATTTATGAATAAGATATGTCATAAGTTCTCATAAGTGATTATCCTTCACTGTAGTGTGACAAGTTACTGATTGAATAACTGCCTTCTGAAGTTTTTTGTTTGTTTTTTTTTTGTCTAAGCTACATGTTTGGATTTCATACACTCACCCAGAGAGGGCTTTATTTTCATCTCATCTCATAGGAGATGAAATGCTCAGAACATATCATCAATGTTTCTAATAAAAAGAAATCAAGGGAAACTACACAACTGGGTATATCTCAAAATATTTGAAACAGTTGCAGAGTATAAAGGACAAATAAGTATGGTTAGGTGTGATATTTTATTTCAGATGAAGAGAGGTTTTTGTTCCCTCACACCAACTAAGTTTCCAATTCTTCAAGTCAATGGGGTGTCATATAATTCAACTTAATTCCGACATTAACTACACAGATTTCCCATTGGATCCCACACGTTTAAGAGTCCAGTCCCATAAAACTGTCCTCACTTCAGGCACCAGTTGCATGCTTCAACTCCTAAGTTTACCCACACTTCTGTTCTACTTGGCTACAAAACCAGAGATACCACCCCCGGTTCAGTAATTTGCTAAATGACTCATAAGACTCAGGAAAATGCTATACTTAAATATTACAATTTATTTTAGCTGATAAAAATGAACATCCAGGTTAAGAGGTACATAAGAGGAAGACCAGAGGGTCCTGAGCTCAGAAACATCTCTCCCCTGCATTTGGGATGTGTCACCATCCAGAAATGTGGATGTGTTTGCCAATTCATAAGCATATTAAATCTTGTCATTTGAGAGTCTTTAATGGAGGTTTCACTACATAGGCATGATTGTGATCACTGATGATTAACTCAATTTCTAGTTTCTTTCCCCTCTCAGAGGCTACGGGCTGTGGCTGAAAGTTCAAGCCTCAGACTAAGGATTGTTCTTCCTGCTGGCCAGCCCTCATCCCGAAGCTTTCTAGGAACCCTCCGAAAGTCACTTCACTAGAACAAAACACACTTTGAACATCTTATCCCTGAGGAAATTCCAAGGGTTTCAGGAGCTCTAAAGGTGCCAGGAGCCAAGGATAAAGACCAACTATTAATATTTTTTCTTTTTATTCCACAGATGACAAGGAACTTAATACTGTGGAAAAATAATTTCACAGAAAAAAAAGTGAGTCGTTAGAATGTATAAGGATTCGAGCTCCAGTCCCATTCCTTACCAGCTATATGATCTTGGGCAACTATTTTACACTGTTCAGTGCTTGGTACCCTCATTTATTAAAAAAAGGAATATGCCAAGATAAATGACTTATGGTATATAAAACATAGAGCACAGATCTGGTACATAGCAAACCAAACATTCAATCAGAGAGAGTTATTATTTGAATCAGGGGTCTGCAAACTTCTTTGAAGGAAAAACTATCTTATGCTTTATAGATCATTGAGTTTCTGTTGCAACAACTCAACTCTGCTGTTGCAAAGTGAAAGCTGCTGCTGCTGCTGCTGCTAAGTCGCTTTAGTCGTGTCCGACTCTGTGTGACCCCATAGATGGCAGCCCACCAGGCTCCCCCGTCCCTGAGATTCTCCAGGCAAGAACACTGGAGTGGGTTGCCATTTCCTTCTCCAATGCATGAAAGGGAAAAGTGAAAGTGAAGTCGCTCAGTCGTGTCCGACTCTTAGCAACCCCATGGACTGTAGCCTACCAGGCTCCTCCGTCCATGGGATTTTCCAGGCAAGAGTACTGGAGTGGGGTGCCATTGCAGCCACAGACAAATGAACAAGTGAGCATGTCTGTGTCACCAAAAACAAAAACACTTTATTTACAAAAGCAAGGTGCAGTCCCTATTGGTCCTGCAGGCCATAGATTGTCTAAATCCCTGATTTGTATGATGCAAAGTCAGAATTAAGATTGTATATTAATTCTAATATACAATCTTAATTCTGACTTTGCATATATATGGAATTTGAAAGATGGTAACGATAACCCTATATGCGAGACAGAATAAGAGACACAGGTGCATAGAACAATTTTATGGACTCTGAGGGAGAAGGTGAGGGTGGGACGTTCTGGGAGAATAGCATTGAAACATGTATATTATCATATGTGAAACAGAACACCATTCCATGTTCGATGCATGAGACAAGGGCTCAGGGCCGGGGCAATGGGATGACCCAGAGGGATGGGATGGGGAGGGAGGTGGGTGGGGGGTCCAGGAAGGGGAACACATGTAAACCCATGGCTGATTCATGTCAATGTATGGCAAAAACTATTACAATATTGTAAAGTAATTAGCCCCCAACTAAAATAAATAAATTTATAAAAAAAAAAAAGATTGTATATTAATTCTAAATTTAATCATCGACAACATAGAATGCACTTTGTTAAAAGAATTGTGTATTATGTCCTCAAACTCCGGTGACTTGATATTCAGGGTTGAACTGTGTCCCTCCAATAAAAAGATACATTTAAATCCTAAACCCTCAGTTCCTCAGTATGTGATCTTTTTGCAAATAGAGTCTTTATATAGATAATCAAGTTAAATAAGTTCATTAGAGTAAGCCCTAATCTATTATAATACAGCCAGTGTTCTTATGAAAAGGGGAAATTTGAACACAGATACACACAAAAGGAAGGTGATATAGAGTGGAAGGGAGAAACTAAGTGACGCTCGAGGCTACTGGGAGCTAAGGTAACACAACACTTCAGGAGGGAAAGAAAAGCCAACCATTCTGCCAGGCCAATTAAATTCTGCTTAATAGACATCTGGAAACTAGGTTGTATCTCCTGATCAGTTTTCTTTTCTATACAAAAGCCTGAGGGTGAAGAGTTATACAAAGTCTTTGTTTCCTCACCTTAGCTTGTGCAATGACAGGGCAGCTGTGATTTGAGCATAACTTTGAACACCTGTCAGTGAGGTGCAGACTTCTGACAGAAGGCTGGTGAGGAGCAGCAACGGAACCTAATGAATTTCCTGGCCTCCTGCCTTGGACCAGCTCTGCTACCTACTTTATTTTGTAAGGAGGAAATATATTTAAATTCATAGCATTGTTTCATTTGTTCAAATAAGCAAAAACCTCCTCCTGAAGGAACCATATCTCTTTGCGAATGACAGTTTGATATTTATTAATATATCATTATGACTAGTTTCATAGTCTTACTCTGATTTCAGTCTCTTGCTGGGATATAAACATTTCATATTCTTACAAGAACTGCTACTTTGACTGGACAGAATGATAAATGTCGGTTCCACTCTTCCCTATGTTTTAATCTTAATAGCATTGAAATCTTGTATTTTCAAGAAGATGCTTCTTAAAATCGATCACTATTTGATGGTCTCTACTGATTTGGAATGATCAAGTCAATATCCAGCTTGTTCATGTTTAAATTACAATTGGAAATGTAATGTGGCTACTAAGCATCACATATGCTTTGAAATTGGGAATGAATGGGTGGTAGAGGAGTGTTACAAGTGCTGCATATATACAGTATTGTGGAATGAAACTATGCTTAAGAGAGGCAGAATCAGCCCAGACTGTCAAACAGTCTGGGATAGAAGAAGAATCCTTCTGGCAGTCTCTCAAATTATAGCCTATGGAATGTTTGAGACACATTTATGCTCAACTAAGAAAAAATAAATTAAAAAAAAAAACAGATTTTATCAAAATAATTTTTCCTGATTTCCTACTTTAGCGAACATCAGGCATTGAAGAGGTAATTAAAGTCAACTTTGAAAACATGAGAAGGAAGGGAAGACATAATGCTCTAGAGTATGTCATGTTTATGTTCCATATTAATATGATTTTAAGGAAAGAATTGAAAAATGAAGTGTAACAGATAAAGCAAACTGTTTTGTATCACTTTGACATTTTTAATGCACTTACTTGAAAATGCAAAGCAACTTTGACCGCATGCTTAGTCTCTTCAAGCTTCAGTCATGTACAACTCTTTGTGACCCTATGGACTGCAGCCCGCCAGGCTCCTCTGTCTATGGGATTTTTCTGGCAAGAATACTGGAGTGGGTCGCCATGCCCTTCTCCAGGGGATGACTCAGGGATCGAACCCACATCTCCTGCATTGCATGCTGTCTCAGCAACTCCAGTGTCTCAACAACCTGCAGTGGTTCCCAAAGACTGGTCTATGGACCAGTTCATACACTCAGATTCTTCCAGGTCTATGATGAAACGGTAAATGGCCCATGATATAAATGTGTATAAAGTCATTTGCATTCTTCAAGTAAGTAAATGTTTTCAGAGAACTAAAGCTTAAAATAGATTTTCTATTCTGAGATGAAAACCGTCCTAATTTTTTTATGGCAGGTGATGTAATTTTTAGTGATATAATGATGGTAGCATTTACCATTGAGCTGTAAATGGGACTATCATATAAATTCTAGAAGTACTTAAGCAAAGAGATCAAATGTGGCCCACCATCGGGAAGCATTACCAGATGTGGCCACACAGTGCTCATTCCCCGTTTTCCTAAGAATGGCTTGATCTCTTTTTAATAAGTATGTCTTCTTTGTATATTTGCCTCTTTTGGCAGAATGGTAAATCCAGACACCTGGTTCCTGTTCCAAGAGTTCTTGGCTCAAGATCTCTTTTCTTCCCATCCAAGAACGTCTGTGGGGGTAGATGTATGACAATTGGAAACTTCCTTTCTTTTTTCTCTTTCTTTTGTTTAGAATGACCCTGACCAGATACTAACTCCTGTGGTTCCTGCTTCTTGACTCCTTAGAAGAAAATCTACCCACTCCCGAGTCCAATTATCCTTCTAACATATAACCTCTGATTTAATTTATCAAGACTTCTTATTTTTAATTGCTAGCTAGTATAACAGAAATTAGCTGATATATTTACTAAACATCTCTGAAACCTTGAGAAAATTACATTCTTTCTGCAGATGATAATAGTACCTGCCTTAGAGGGTTGCTGAAAAAATTAAACAGGCTATGATAGGTTAAGTACTTAGCACATGTTAGCTATTTTATTATCACTATTGTTGGTGCTGTCATAAATCATTACAAAAACGTGAGTGCCTGCCCTGTGGCTATCAAACTGACATAAAAGCCAACAGAATGAAAGGATAAAAGCTTAGGGGCTTATTCTAACATATCCAACAACCACTTTTTAAATCAATTTCCAAGCATAAAACCTGACCTTGGTTTAGAAATAAATGGAATTAATTTGCAGTACCTGCTTCTAAGCCTTGCTGTGAAATACTCTCATTCACCAATTATCTTTAGTGGTTTTGCTTATTTCAAAATCCTCATAGTATTCATTCAAATAAAATTTTCCAGGATATCAGAATTGTTCAGTTGTAGTGGACTTCCTCGACAGTGAATTATCAGTTACAAATTGCTTTCTCAAACTGCATAGAAATTTGAAAAAGAATGTTTTCTTTATTCTCCTCAGCTTAGCAACTATACTAAATAAGAACCAGAGAAAGCAAAATATGTGATGAGTTGCTGAACATATGATAGAATTTATTAATATTATAACCTGATCAATCAATCAATCAATCAATATTCTCTGATAATCCTTAGTCCCAAAGTAGTAAATAATCAAGTGAAAGCAAAAAATGTGAATTCAATCCAAAAAAGCAACAAAATGTTATTTCACCTACTTTATAAAATTTTGCCCTTTAATCTCATGCCCTCTTTCATGTGCTGTTGGATTCTAGTGGAAAATTTGAATATGCAGATAGATTATTTTTCCCACAGAAGTAATTAGAGTGTTCAAGAGAGTGAGCCGAGCTGCCAAGTACATACTGATTAAAGCCTTCTGCTTTCAGTTTTAGGTAGAACCTTAAATATCCTTTCCTCCCTATGGTGCAAACCACACATCATTAGGAATGTTCCTTACAAGAATCAGAGAAGGCATTTGTTATGCAGGGCTTTTTACTACTCATAGTTTACTAATCCAGGTCTGCCTGGGACATTTATGCCTTATGCACAAGGAGTGGAAATCTCCTGGCTCCTCACAATGCTCGGTTAATATACAAAGTGAGACTACAGAAGAAAGACAGTGATATTTGTGCCCAGGTACCATGCTTATGGATTTAGAGAGACAGGGGTTTGGATTGCTGTTTTGCCTTGCAAAATGTCCCCAGATTTTTCCTAACAAGATATCTTTTCATTATACATGGAGATCAATAGCTTATATTCACAAATAATATTTTATTGTTATGGCTCAGAAACAAGCCATGTTTGCTGTATGTTTCCTTGAAAACTGACAAGTTTGGAGAAGGAAGGGATGGAAGATGGCTATATCAAAAAGAAAAAAAAAAAGAAAGAAGGAAAGAAAACCTCTATTGATTATTGCCCTATCATGTTATGACTGGTTTTGGCTTCATGTCTATATGGATTTCAATTAAGAACACAGGGGAAAATAGGCTGGGCTATTTTTCCAGCTATCAACATCAGGTCTAAGCAGACACAGGGAATGAATCATTTTGGAGTTATCAGCATCGGCTTAAGTTGGAACATTTATGAATAGCTTTCATCTTTCTGTATTCAAGCAGTGCTATTTTTGTGATACACCAAAAAATATACTTGTCACTACATTATCAGTGTTGTTTATTTTAGGTGCTTCCAATACAGCAAATAAGTAATGCCCAGGTTCTGTTATCATGGTAAAAGTATTAACAGTGGCCAGTGAAATAGAGACAAGGTAAAATAGATTAAATGTAGAAATTCACTTAGTATAGTTGTTGACACATAGCTTCATATATGTTAGTTAAAATAATCATAACACATATTATTATAATATTCAAATTTTTTTCTCTTAAACTAAATCTGAGCTATCACCTGTTATAGTTTCAGTTACTTCCTCTATGGTGATAAATCCCAAACATACATCTTTAATCCAAAATTCTCAACTTAGTTCCGGACATAAGAAACTGATCAACTGAATCCAAAATTTTCTTGAGGCATCTCCAACCCATCATACCCAAAAGTAAGATCATCATCTTCACATTCCTCCTCTAATAATTTTTGTTCTGGCTTATCAGAGTTGGAAACTTGAGAGTCCTCTCAGATTCTTCTCTCTCCCCATTGCTAATGGGTCGCAAAGTTACTTGATTTCAGCTCCAACATCTCTCCAATTCATCACTTCTTATATTCCTTATATTTCACATTTCCTTTCCTTGATTGTTGTAGTTGTTCAGTTGCTAAGACATGTCTGACTCTTTGCAACCCCATGGATGTGCCAGAACGCCAGGCTGTGCAGAAGACTGTCCTCCACTCTCTCCCAAAGTTTGCTCAAATTCATGTCCATTGAGTCGATGATGCTATCTAACTATCTCATCCTCTGCCACTCCTTTTCCTTTTGCCTTCAATTTTCCCCAGCATCAGGGTCTTTCCCAATGCATCAGCTCTTTGCATCAGGTGGCCAAATTATTGGAGCTTCAACTTCAGCATCAGTCCTTGCAATGAATATCCAGGACTGATTTCCTTTAGGATTGACTGGTTTGATCTCCTTTCAGTCCAAGTGTCTCTCAAGAGTCTTCTCCAACACCTCAATTTGAAAGTGTCAGTTCTTCAGCACTCAGCCTTCTTTATGGTTCATCTCTCACATCTATACATGACTACTGGAAAAACTGTAGCTTTAACTATACGGATTTTTGTTGGCAAAGTGATAGCTCTGCTTTTTAATATGCTGTCTAGGTTTGTCATAGCTTTCCTTCCAAGGAGCAAATGTCTTTTAATTTCATGGCTACAGTCACCAACTGCAGTGATTTTCGAGTCCAAGAAAACAAAACATGTCACTGCTTCCACTTTTTCCTCTTCTATTTGCTATAAAGTAATGGGACCAGATGCCATGATCTTAGTGTTTTGAATGTTGAGTTTCAAGCCACCTTTTTCACTCTCCTCTTTCACCTTCATCAATAAGCTCTTTTGTTCGTTGATGATATGCACATTTTCTTCAAATGAATTTTTGTAGATCTTTGGCACTTTTCCATTTGTTATCCTTAAAACTATAACACACGCTCATAATATAACAGCACATATTAATATGCATAATATACGTTTAAAGTAGGGTCATCTACATAATTTGTGAGGACCTGTGCAAAATTAAACTGAGGCAACCCCTGTTCAAAACCTGGCAAAAAGCGCTGTGAAAGGAACTAAATACATAACATTTTCCTTTTTCCACAGTCTCTCCATCTTTTTTTTTTTTTTCCTCTCCCTCATTCATGGCGATTTTCGTTTGCTATTTCATGTCACACTCCCTTCACCAAGGGGATATTAGCAGGATAAGTGAAGAAATGCAGAGGCATCCAGGGCCAGCTCCATGGTTCTGTATGCAGCATTTCTGTGACCCAGCAGCATCTGTGTTCTCTTACTACCTCCACCACCCACCAGCCCTATGTGCCATGCCTTAGCAGGGACAGGAAGGCAACAGCTCCTTCTCTTTGGCATGGCACCCAATGTGTGGCAGACCTGTGCTCCACAAGCGACCAAATCCCCATGCTCAGATGCTATTGGCACCTAGGTCAAAGATGGATGACAGTCTCTTCCTTGCCTACTCACCACCAGAATGAGCAATAATTTAATAGTAAAATATTTTTAGAGGATTCCAAGTTTTCCTTTTAAATAAAATGTAAGCCAACAATTAATTATATAAACTTCAGAATCACAGAGCTTTGACTCTATCATTCACCAGTTTTGTGATCTTGGATAAATTTCTTAAACTCTCTGAGCCTCCAGTTTTCACAGGTGAGTCTGCAAAATTAGATAATAATAGTATCAAGTTCACAGTACTGTTCATAAGGGCTAAATGGAACTACCATTAAATTGCTTAGCTAATATAACTTCTAACTGATATAAAATAATGTATCTTATCCTATTTATTGTTTTCTTTTATGATTCTAAGTTATCTCACTCATGTACCATTGATATATTTTCCTGTTATGATTTTGCACGTCTTTATTTACTCTTGTATCATTTTATTTATAATGTGTCTTAAGAAAACAGCGTAGCTAAATTTGTTTAAAACCATGGAGAACTTTTATGGGGAAATTTCATCTAAATAAATGTATTTTTTTACTATGTATTTAAAACCACTTTTACTATTACTATTACTTTTACTATTAATTTTCTTTTTCATATTTAGGAGTCTTTCTGGATTAAAAAAAAAACTTTTGATTGATTCCTTTTTACTACCTAGCAGTTTTGAAAATATACATTCTTGAAAATTATTCTATTGGCTTCCTTTAAATTTTTAATAAATATCTCTTGACAGATGTGTTTTTCTCTCTCTTGTCAACCTTGAAAAAATAACAAACGCTTAGAAATTTTTTCTCTTACTATCTCCGTCTTTTCCTTCCCTCATTCTTAAATTGAATTTCACTATTCTCTACATACCATTTCATTCTCTTTTTGGAATTACTTTTTGTTCTTTTCGAATGCATTCTTCATTTTTCCCCAAATAAATTTCATGAGCCATTAAATGAAAAATCCATTCATTGCCTCCTCTTAATTGAATATTACTCTGTCTAGATATCAATCTCACTTCTCTTCCTCTAGTGCAGACACTGCTCTCTTGTTTTCCTTCATTCTGTTGTAGGTAAGAAATCTAAGATGGTCTAAATCTCATTGCATTGCAAGTAAACGATTTTTGTTGTAGGTTTACATCTTTAATTTTTGGAAACTTTATAGATGTTATTTGCATCATACTTGAGAATCAAAACTTTCACCAAAATAAGGTTAAATGTGTCTGTTTTTCTTTTGCTCAGCTTCTGTCAGACCATTTTAATCTGAAGACTTAAGTTTATATATACCAAGAGACCAGAACATCAAGAATCAGTAGAGGAGGTCAAGAGTCTTCTCTAAAGATGTTAGTAGATGTTTAGTCAGTTTTAATTAAGATTTCTACAGCTATGCCCTGACTTTTCAGTTCAGTTACTCAGTCGTGTCTGACTCTTTGAGACCTTATGGACTGCAGCATGCCAGGCTTCCCTGTCCATCACAAACTCCCAGAGCTTGCTCAACTCATGTCCATCAACTTGATGATGCAATCTAACCATCTCATCCTCTGTCATCCCTTTCTACTGCTGCCTTCAATCTCTCCCCAACATCAGGATCTTTTCCATTAAGTCAGTTCTTCTCATCAGGTGGCCAAGTATTGGAGTTTCAGCTTCAGCATCAGTCCTTCCAATGAATATTCAGGATTGATTTCCTTTAGGATTGACTGGTTGGATCTCCTTGCAGTCCAAGGGACTCTCAAGAGTCTTCTCCAACACAACAGTTCAAAAGCATTAATTCTTCAGCCCTCAGCTTTCTTTATAGTCCAACTCTCACACCCAAACATGGCTACTGGATCGCTACATGACATACTTGATCTCTTTTATAACTTAACAAATCCTTCTTAATCACTCACTGTGAATGATGTACTCTGCATGTAAGTTAAATGAGCAAGATGATAATATACAGCTTTGACATATTCCTTTCCCAGTTTGGAACCAGTTCTGTCCAGTTCTAACTGTTTCTTCGGATGAAGGGCAAGATAGAAGGACCCTACTTTTATAATCTTCTTAATCATTCATTGTGCTTCAAGCATATTGTGCTACATTTAAGCATACTGTGATACAAAGCAAATGAGAACATAATTATTTATAGCTATTAATTTTCAATAAATATTTTCCTTAACAGGTGGAGGTTCCTTAAAAAACTGGGAATAGAACTGCCATATGACCCAGCAATCCCACTGCTGGGCATATACACCAAGGAAGCCAGAATTGAAAGAGACGCATGTACCCCAATGTTCATCGCAGCACTGTTTACAATAGCCAGGACATGGAAGCAACCTAGATGTCCATCAGCAGACGAATGGATAAGGAAGCTGTGGTACATATACACAATGGAATATTACTCAGCCATTAAAAAAAATACATTTGAATCGGTTCTACTGAGATGGATGAAACTGGAGCCCATTATACGGAGTGAAGTAAGCCAGAAAGAAAAACACCAAGACAGTATACTAATGCATATATATGGAATTTGAAAGATGGTAACGATAACCCTATATGCGAGACAGAATAAGAGACACAGATGCATAGAACAATTTTATGGACTCTGAGGGAGAAGGTGAGGGTGGGACGTTCTGGGAGAATAGCATTGAAACATGTATATTATCATATGTGAAACAGAACACCATTCCATGTTCGATGCATGAGACAAGGGCTCAGGGCCGGGGCAATGGGATGACCCAGAGGGATGGGATGGGGAGGGAGGTGGGTGGGGAGTCCAGGAAGGGGAACACATGTAAACCCATGGCTGATTCATGTCAATGTATGGCAAAAACTATTACAATATTGTAAAGTAATTAGCCCCCAACTAAAATAAATAAATTTATAAAAATAAAATAAAATAAAATAAAATGCTAAAAAAAAAAAAAGAGATAAGTTAAGGCTTCTCTCTGAAACACTCCCTCTCTGTGTTAATTCTCTCATAGGCTAAGTAGCCAGTGAACACCCATTGACATATCACTCCCCTTTATTAATTTGAAGAATTTTATCAAGTATTCATTTTGTACGAACTCTTAGTTGGGCAAGAATTTCCTGTAAATGTACATGCTGAGTTCAAATGATGTGAAGAAATAAAGGCCCTGTAAGAATCGCCTACCTAAATCTTATGAAATATTTTGTTCCTCTCTTGTCCTTGAAGCACTAGATCATGACCTGAACTGATTGTTTCCCTGGATTTTTATTTCTCAAGTTGGTTATATCATCACTGGTCTGATTCTCGCTATATGGGCACTTCTATCTACATCTATTTCTTTTTTCTGTGTGTGTGTGAATGTGTGTTCACTGCTCCTTGTGAGATTTCTGACTAAGTCATTGACTCGGGCTGCATAAATTGGTGAACTGAAGATGCAGATATGGAACTGTCTCAGCCTCACTCTCAGGGTTATGAATGATGCTGTCTGGCTAAGGACACTATATTAATGGGCATTATGGATAGGCCTGCTCTATTTCAGGAACTGTGCTTTTCAAGCCAATTTCTGTGTCTGAGACCAAAGAAACATAGAAAGCTATGATAGAAGGATAGATGTTATCCCTGTTTCACATGAAAAATAAATGTAAAAAAACCCATAAAGTGACTAGATATGTTAGCACTTGAAGAGAGTTAAGGCATGCTGGTGAACAAACATCAAACAAACTAATTTTTGCCCCAACAGTCTGTTAAAGCTCAGTCTCATTTTAGTTTATATAAAAAACAAAGACCAAAACAAAACAAAACTATCTTCTGTTATTCTTCAATCTATGTCAAATTATTTCTCTATTGAGGGACTAGATTGAAAATGTGTTGTTTATAAAGTTCAAGTACATTTCAAAGTTAAAGGAAAGTAGAGGGAAGCTATTCTGGGGCAGAGAGGGATGGAGGAGAGAGAGACAAGATAAATGGCTAAATCTGGTTCAACATTAGTCAAAAATCTGGTGTTGGAAGCAGCTATTAGGTGTAATAAAGAGCCATATGACAGTGACTTGCCAGGTCAATAACTTTGTTTTACCTACATTATTATTTTCTTTTACTATCTTTTCTTCACAGTAAAACTGTGGAGATAAAGATATAGCTTTAAAATATATATAATTATTGATAGCTGAGGGATAAAGTAAAACAGTTTGGGATTTAGGACATCAGGACTATTTTCTGCCCTTACACCGAATTACTGTGTGATCTTCAGCAAGTTGTTTTACCTCTCTGGACCTGACATTTCCTCATCTGAAGAGGAATCTGACAACAGTCATTGTGTACTGATGTTGAAAATGTTAACACAATAATATATTTAGTGCAAACATAAAGCCTGGTATATTTTAAGTGATGAATAAATATCTGCTTTTTCTTTTATTCTGTACTTTGGCCACCTGATGAGAAGAGCTGACTTATTCAGAAAAGATCCTGATGCTGAGAAAGATTGAAGGCAGGAAGAGAAGAGGATGACAGAGGATGAGATGGTTGGATGGCATCACCGACTCAATGGACATGAGTTTGAGCAAGCTCCAGGAGACGGTGAAGGATGGGGAGGCTGGGTGTGCTGCAGTCCAAGGGGTCACAAAGAGTCAGACATGACTGAGTGACTGAACAATAACACATTCTTTCCTTTAGACCACTTCCCATCAGTCCTGCCTGTCATTGGCTTCCTTTTTAAAATACATGTTTCATGTAAGCTTTTCATATTTCAGTCAAGTGTTTATATATTATCTGTCTTTGAACTCAGTTTCCCCTTGAGATAGTTGAGTAAGTCCAGTGCAAGGGAGGCTTTGTAAACTAGCACAGAATCAGTTAATTTCATCCCTACAAGTGGGGAGAAAATACTGAACCATTTTTACCCTGACAATTTCTAAGTCACTACAGCTAAGACTAAAATAATTTGAGAAAGCAGATTATGTGAAGTTAATGTCATTCAGTCATGTTTTCAATTTAGAGATTTTCTATTGAGTATCAATTACAACTCACACTTAAGAGAAGGTGAATCAACCCATTTTCAGAACATTCAATATAACAGAAAAAATTACTAGGATGTTTTGTGTAATTTTCAGCCCCATTGCTTAAGCCAAAGAAGGAAGATGATAGAGGATTAGAGATGAAAATCTAACCTAATCAGTGAAGTTCCTTCCAGCTAAAGAACTGAAGACTATTGTAAAATTCTTAACCAAGGAATAATAAATTCTCATAGTTAAGGTGGTAGACAACAGAAACTTAAACATTAAGAAGAGCAGGGCATGATCAATCCCTAAAAGAACTTTCACAGATTCCCTAAATTGGTCTTTCTTCTGATTTCTTCCTGGTGCCTTGAGAGTGGAGTGTGATTATCTATAAAGTGATAAAGCCTCTCCTTACAAAGCAGGCATGCCCAGGCCCAGTGCAGGTCTTTACCATGGAATTGTAGTCAATCAGTTACATCTACATGTTGTTGAGTTAATGCAATGTCAAACGAACTGGTAACTGGTACCACTTGATGTAATGTTAATATCTTACCCCTTGATGACACCTCTTATTTGTAAAGAAAAACCTTTGAGATGGAACTTTGTCTTTTTTTTTTTTTTTTTCAGATCTGAAGTGAAGACAAAAGTGTTAATACGTGGATGGATTTTCTGGGGGCAAAATCACCTGGTGACAGTAAGGAAGAAGTGGCTGTGGATTGCTTCTATATATTGTTGGGTGGTTACTTCACCAGTTAACATCTGTCATGGATCACAGCAGTCATACCACAGAATTGCAAGCAAATGACCTAGGTGTACATTAGACGCTTTCGGCTCCTCATGGATATTTTGGCTTCAATCAAGATGTCACTGTCCAACCTAATCCCAAATGTATCCTAAGGGCCTACAGAGTTACTTCATCCTGACATATACTAAAAGCACATTGATGCCCAGTGGATGTTCCATAAAGAGTATTTATGAAGCCATGAAGCTCGACAATAATCATGCCATAATTGGTGTGTTGTTTATGAAGTGTCATCTGGGTCCTGAGTAGGAAAACAATAATCCATAGTATTTAAATAGTCACGTTTTAAAACATGGGATTTATTCACCAAGACAAAATAAACTCATTGAGTATTATATCTTTGCTAGTTCTTGCTTTACTCAGGTTTTTTCTCTTCCTCTCTTCTCTCCCTCCTTTCTCTTCTCCCTCATTCTTTTCTCTTGTTCCTCCTTCCTTTTCTTTCTCATTCATTTTCTCCTTTCTTCCTTTCATCCTTCCTCTTCCTTCTTTTATTTTCTTTTTCACTTTGTTTACCTTTAAAGCAAACACACACAGAAGAACTATATAAAAAAGATCTTCATGACACAGATAATCTTGATGGTGTGATCACTCACCTAGAGCCAGACATCCTGGGATGTGAAGCCAAGTGGGTCTTATGAAGCATCACTACGAACAAAGCTAGTGGAGGTGATGGAATTCCAGTTGAGCTATTTCAAATCCTAAAAGAGGATGTTGTGAAAATGCTGCAATCAATATGTCAGCAAATTTGGAAAACTCAGCAGTGGCCACAGGACTGGAAAAGGTCAGTTTTCATTCCAATGCCAAAGAAGGGCAATGCCAAAGAATGCTCAAACTGCCGCACAATTGCACTCATCTCACATGCTAGCAAAGTAATGCTCAAAATTCTCCAAGCCAGGCTTCAGCAATACGTGAACCATGAAATTCCAGATGTTCAAGCTGGTTTTAGAAAAGGTAGAGGAACAAAAGATCAAATTGCCAAGATCCACTGGATCATCGAAAAAGCAAGAGAGTTCCAGAAAAACATCTATTTCTGCTTTATTGACTATGCCAAAGCCTTTGACTGTGTGGATCACAATAAACTGTGGAAAATTCTGAAAAAGATGGGAATACCAGACCATCTGACCTGCCTCTTGAGAAACCTGTATGCATGTCAGGAAAAAACAGTTAGAACTAGACATGGAACAACAGAATGGTTCCAAATAGGAAAAGGAGTACGTCAAGGCTGTATATTGTCACCCTGCTTATTTAACTTATATGCAGAGTACATCATGAGAAATGCTGGGCTGGATGAAGTACAAGCTGGAATGAAGATTGCTGGGAGAAATATCAATAACCTCAGATATGCAGATGACACCACCCTTATGGCAGAAAGTAAAGAAGAACTAAAGAGACTCTTAATGAACATGAAAGAGGAGAGTGAAAAAGTTGAGCTTTAGCTCAACATTCAGAAAACTAAGGTCACGGCATCATCCGGTCCCATCACTTCATGGCAAATAGATGGGGAAATAGTGGAAACGGTGGTTGACTTTATTTTTCTGAGCTCCAAAATCACTGTAGACTGTGATTGCAGCCATGAAATTAAAAGATGCTTGCTCCTTGGAAGGAAAATTATAACCAACCAAATAGCATATTAAAAAGCAGAGACATTACTTTGCCAACAAAGGTCCCTCTAGTCAAGGCTATGTTTTTTCCAGTACTCATGTATGGTTGTGAGAGCTGGACTATAAAGAAAGCTGAGCGCTGAAGAATTGATGCTTTTGAACTGTGGTGTTGGAGAAGACTCTTGAGAGTCCCTTGGACTGCAAGGAGATCCAATCTGTCCATCCTAAAGGAGATCACTCCTGGGTGTTCATTGGAAGGACTGATGTTGTAGCTGAAACTGCAATATTTTGGCCACCTGATGCAAAGAGTTGACTCATTGGAAAAGACCCTGATGCCGGGAAACATTGAAGGCAGAAGGAGAAGGGGACGACAGAGGATGAGATGGTTGGATGGCATCACCGACTCAATGGACATGAGTTTGGGTAAACTCCAGGAGTTGGTGATGGACAGGGAGGCCTGGTGTGCTGCGGTTCATGGGGTTGCAAAGAGTTGGACACGACTGAGTGACTAAACTGAACTGAACTGAAAACTGTACTTTAAACCAAGTAGTTAATGATGGTAGTAAAAAGTAACAATTTGCATAAAGTATTATGCTAAGCACAGCGAGGGATATAGCTATAGACATAACAAATTCCCTATTCCATATCCTTAAGAAATTTACCCAAGTTCACAGTGCACATATGCAAACAATTGTATACAGCAAAACAATGATGACAATGCATACTAAGGGACACTGTGGGTGCTTGGATGGAGGAAGAGAGAAATTATTCTTGTAGAGAGAAATTTATATAGAAAAAATGGCACTTGAATGTAAGAATGCATAAGGTTTTGAAGAGGGAAGTAACCTGAGACTAAAATTCAATACAAGTGAGATAGTACAGATAAATAAACAAGGAAACTGGAGGATCAGGGGATGAACAACTGAGTGTTTAATTGCTTATAAGGAATAGCAAGTAGAGATTGGTAAGATAATTAAACCACACCAAAACAAACAGTACAGGAATCAGCAGGTGATGGATGATTTGGGGATAGGATGATGACTATTCTATATGTTTATATATTGATTTTTAGATCATATCATTAAAGCAGATTCTAAGATAAAGCATGTTCATTTTAATCTCCTAAAAAGAAATGTTTCTTTCATGCTATGGGCCAAATATGATGAATGGATGGACATCATTTAACCCATATACTGTTTTAAGTTATGTTTAAAATGTTTTAAAAACATGTTTAAAATTGGAGATTTCATGCAAAAAACAAGTATTTGTATCTTATTTTGAAAAATGAAAGGAATATCTTAAATACAGAGATAGCAATTAAAGTTGCCAGGATTTACCATAGCTGATTTGCAGTACTTACTTTCATACCCTCTCTGGTTTATCACAGTCCCCACTACTCTTTAGTATCACCTCACACTGAAACTGATATCACTTATCTTTATCACCACACACTAGTCTACTCATACCAGATTATTCTTTGTATGTCAGGCAGTCTGATTTATTATTCATTATTTATTATTTATTATTCATTATTTATTCAGTATATCTGCTTGATCATTGTAGTGATAATCTGTGATCCCTGTCTTAAAATGTGCATAGCAAATTCAATACTAATATGAACTAGATCTGTTTCCAAGGACAGAATTTGAACCTCCAATCAAGCATTATGATCAAAGGCAGAAAATGAATTATTATTTAGAAAAAATCTGAATATAAGGGTGAAACAAATGCTGCCAGCTTCCTGTTACATAGAAAATTCCTAAATTTGAACATGACACTCTTAGTAAATGCCAATTAATCTAAACTTTCCTTCATTTAACATGTATTTTTTCTTCTTGCAAAAAAATAATGTTGAGATGAAGACACCTGTGGATGTGACTCTTAGAGTCTGTAATCTCTGACATTGTGTGTAACATTATCAGCGTATTTGCTGATAGAGCCTCTTTGTCAAGAGGCTCCTTAGCTTTACATAAATTCATAAATAGGCTGGTGACACCAACAGTTAATAAGAAAAGTTGTTCAACATCACTAATCATAAGAGAAACGCAGACCAAAACCAAATGAGATATAATCTCACACCTTTTAGGATGTTTATAATCTATAAAACAAAAGATAAGCATTGATAACAATGTAGAGAGAAAGTAACCCTTTTGTGTTACTGGTGGGAATATAATTAAGTGCATCCATTACAGAAATCAGTATGGTGGCTCCTCAAACAATTAAAATAAAACTACTATAAGATCTAGCAGTCTCACTTCTGGGCATCCACCCAAAGGAATTTTAATCAGAATCTCATCGTGATACCTACATTCCCATATTTATTGGAGCGTTATTCACAGTAGCCAAAATATGAACAAAAAAATCTAGATGTCTATTGATAGATGAAAGAATAAAGAAAGTATATGCATATAGTGTAGTATTATTCAACTTTAAATGTAAAGGAATTCTAACATTTGTGACAGCAATGGATGAACCTGGAGGACAATATGCTCAGCCAAGTGTCAGACACAGAAAAATAAATACTATATGATCTTAAGCAAGTAATTTAAAATAGTAAATTCATAGAAGCAGAGACTAGAACAGTGGTTACCACTGGCTGTTGGGAGCTCCTGGTGGAGTGGAGAAGTGATTGTCAAGGGTGCAGAGCTTCAGCTATACAAGATAAATAAATTCCAGAGATCTACTACACAATGTTGTCTCTATAGCTAACGATAATATATTATATATTTAAAATTTATTAAGAGATAGAGCTTATGCTAAGTGTTCTAACCACATGCATGCACGCTAAGTTGCTTCAGTTGTGTCCTACTTTTTGCAACTCTCCATATGGACCATAGCCTGCCAGGTTCCTCTATCCATGGGATTCTCCAGGCAAGAATACTAAAGTGGGTTGCCATGCCTTTTCTCCAGAGGATCTTCCCAACCCAGGGATCAAAACTGCACCTCTTAAATCTCCAGAATTGACAAGAAGCTTCTTTACCACTAGTGCCAACTGGGAAGCTCATTCTTAACACATACAAGTAATAATAAAAAATAAAACTATGGTGTGTGTACAGACAAAAAAACAAAACCAAATAATGATAATAAAGCGCTAAAAGGAAAGTTTAGGAGGTGATAAATATGCTTATGGCATTGATGGTGGTGATGGCTTCATTGCTGTATCATTATCTCTAAACTCATTAAGTTGTGTACATTAAATATGTACGGCTTTTTTTGTCTTGTTTTGTTTTTACCCATGACTCATTCCTTAATAAACATTTTTTAAAGTACTTTATCAAAGGGAATTAAATGAGGTACTTACATTGGACTAGCTGATACTATGTTGAACTTTAACAATTATTCAAAGAGGGAATAAATTTTCTCAGTTGATTTTGATTTTCAACTACAGTGAGTTGAATGCAGGAATATCACAGAGAAAGAAATCTATGCATATGGATACAGATGTGAGCATATGCATGTATGCATGTATTCTTATGATACTATCATTAACACAAAATGAAAATATCTACCATATGCAGATGTATGAAACATCTACATTTCTGAAAGTATAATGAAAATATGGGAGAAGCCCTGAAAAAGGATTTTGTCCAGTGTGATCTCTTTCAGATGCTGCACACACTCTTTTGGGAGACAGCTCTCCACTGATCTCTCAAGTTCCATCGAATTTTGAAAACAGAGGCTTTTCTGCTTCTTTTTTTCTAAACTATCTTTCCAAAGATGTTTGTACAAAAAAAAAAGAAAGAAAGAAAAGTCTTGAAAGATAGGGATAGTGTCTCTCTCTGGAGCAGAGGGCACTTTTGTATACTATACAATATAATCAAGATAATGTCTCCCTTCAGAGCAAAGCTTACTTTTTAGTTTACAAGTAAGGTAAAATCTCAGACCCTTCATGTTTTGACATTCAGTCACACCCAGCCTCCTTCCTCAGAGCCTTTTGTCTTATTCCTTAGGCTTCTTCTTGATTTCTTTGCTTCTCCGAGGTCAGTATTTCCACCTATATCAGCATAACCCATATCTTGGGCCTCTTTTCCCACTGAGAACAAAGAGCTAAGTTGCAATTTAAAGTTTCCAAGTGATTCAAGTTCTTAGCCCGTCAAGGCATTACTGACATCTCAGAAATGTAATATTCCAATTCCAATTCTGAAAGGAAAAAGAAAAGGAAAAAAAAGAAAAAGCACATATCTTTATTTAAATATTGATTTTTAAGTTAAGAGAACAGAAACTCAGAATCAGTAAATCGTGTGCACTCATCCTCTCCTCCTTCAAAAAGAATAAAAAATAAAAAAAAGTATATGTGGTAATGTGGATGACAAATTAATTCAGCCACGACAATGGTGGGGTGACAGGGTAGGTTCTCAGACTTTGTGAAATTCTCACTTGAAGCAAAAAGATATGAATCTTCTATACAAAATTAGAGAATCTTATTGATTTTCTTTCCCCATTATAGTGAACCTTCTGCTTCTGAAACCTTTTAGTGATGTGAACTTAAGAATGATAAATGACTGGTTATTGTAGGCTCACTCTTTTTTTTTTAATTTTTTTAAAATAAATTGATTTATTTTAGTTGGGGGCTAATTACTTTACAATGTTGTAGTGGTTTTTGCCATACATTGACATGAATCAGCCATGGGTTTACATGTGTTCCCCATCCTGAACCCCCCTCCCACCTCCCTCCCCATCCCATCGCTCTGGGTCATCCCATTGCCCCAGCCCTGAGCATTTGTCTCGTGCATTGAACCTGGAATGGTGTTCTGTTTCACATATGATAGTATACATGTTTCAATGCTATTCTCCCAGAACGTCCCACCCTCACCTTCTCCCTCAGAATCCATAAGACTGTTCTATGCATCTGTGTCTCTTATTCTGTCTCGCATATAGGGTTATCGTTACCATCTTTCAAATTCCATATATATGCATTAGTATACTGTATTGGTGTTTTTCTTTCTGGCTTACTTCACTCTATATAATGGGCTCCAGTTTCATCCATCTCAGTAGAACTGATTCAAATGTATTCTTTTTAATGGCTGAGTAATATTCCATTGTGTATATGTACCACAGCTCACTCTTGACATAGCTATTCTTACTATTATTAAGGTACAAGGGAGAGTGAAGTAGACAAAAGCAAAACTGGAAACAACAGATGAAATTTGCATTAGGAGATTGTATTAAGTTGTTTTCTGCTTGCTTTGGTTATGTTATGTGAGGGAGACTTGCTAAGACAATGGAGAAAATGAAACTTTTTAAGGCCTAATTTAAAATTAAACATACTTAGGTATAATTTAAACTAAGAAGGCAGGTTTCTGTTGGTGCTTTATACACACACATCCACACACACACTTGTATGTATACATCTGTGTAAAGAAAATTTTGAGAAGAAACCTTTTATAGGTAATAGAACGTTCTCAAGAAAAACCTAATTTACCATTTTCCCCTTTGTATTTCCTACCTGTTTTCCTTTTCTTTTAAAACTTCATGTAACAATTTGCCTCTGAATGTCTGCAAATGGTGACCCAGGACTATCAAGATACTTAATGAGAAGGCTGCCTTGCAAACACAGGCATAGTGTAATCAACTGGAGAAATGCCATCAAAACTTAGAATCTTCCTTCATTCATTACCTTATGAATGGTGCAATATCCTCTTGTTTAGTTTTGCAACATTGCTAATGTTTTATTTATTTTTGCCAAATTAAGATGAATTAAAATTTAATTTTATGTTGAAATTGTTTTGGAAATTCAAAACATCTTAAGGCAACAGGAGATGCTCTAGGGATCAGAGGTCAGAAGTAGGAAACAGGAAAGAGAAGATAAGTTCAAAAACAAGAGTGGAATTCACAGCATTAGGCTCAGGACTGTTTTCTCGAGCATACATATTCTTTCCTGGGGTAGACAAAACTGGGGCTTCTGTACATCAAATAGATTTTTTTTCAGACCCTTTGGGAATAATAAAAGCAGAGCCTGCAAAGTAAATATAGGTGGCATAAGAGATGCACTATACACATCATCCTTCACTCTGAGCAATACACATAAGATCAAAGTATCAGATCATGACATTTTTTATTACAATCTGTGCTTCTTTCTCTTACATTGAAGAATTAAGTGAATGCTTCAGCAGAAGTTGGAGGTGTTTTTAATAATTTAACAGATGTGTTTGTTATTGTCTTATTAGATAATGTCATAAAAGAAAGCATATTTCTTAATTCATTTAAGTAAATTGTATTAAGGCACTCAAACTTCAGCCACGGTGCTAGGTGCTGGGAGCACATTGATGAATAGAACAGATAAGATCCCTGCCCTTGTAAGTCTTGTAGCCTAGTGGCCAATGTGTACACAGGTCTTGGGAACAGGGAAGAGAGGAAAGAGAGTGAGAGTTTGATTGCTCACCTAAATATGAACCAGAACAGGCAAGTGTAAGATGCTAGTGGCAGGAAGAGAAGGGGAAATTGGGAAGATGCAATAGGAAATTCTTGTGCTGAATCCTATTTAGTTTTCTTCTTTTCCTGGGCACAGGGAAAGATCACTACCACTATCCCCCTTGCAGCTATGCAGGGAGATATGCTTGGTTAGGGTCAGTGGACTGTATGGAGAAATGGGTGTGTGACTTCCAAGCCAAATTATAGAATACCCAGGGTGTAACTCTGCAATGATCTCTTTCCTGCCTGAGCAACCTAAGAGAACTACTGATGATATGGCAGAACCAGAGGGTTGAAGTAGCCTGGATTATCGATTTGCTACATAAAGAGAGGTTTTCCTGGACATTCACCCTGATAAGCAGTGAATTATGTATGAAAAAGAAACACATTTTTTTTATGTTAAGCTTTAAGATGACAGTGTACTTTCTGCAACATAACTTGTCATATCCCAACCTTTACAAGGAGGCTTACATACATAAAATATGGATATCTGGAGTCAGGTATTTCTTGAAGGTAGGTATGAAGTGTTGTGCAAAGAGTGTCTGTGAAGGAAATAGTGAACATTTTTGTTTTCTTGAAGTCAATAAATGGAATTATAGAAATATCTTGCTGTTTTAGAAAACAGCACCTCTAATCACACTTGAAAAAAGAATATTAAAAAAAAAAAGCCTTGAAAAGGAACATAAAAAAAAGAGACAGAGAGACGTAGAAATTGGAGAACATAAACTAAATGAAATGGGAGTGCTGAATATGAAATAGAAAAAGTGAAACAAACTAGATAAAAGTAAAAGATCATCATATAGTCCAGTTATTTTTAAACATGACTGCTCCTTACAAACATATCTGGAGGTCTGGAGAAAAACAGCAATACCTGAGCATTTATATTTTTCAAAAAATTTCAAGATAATTCTGATATGCATCTGGATTTTAGAAAGTGATTACAGGTTTTTCTATTGGATATTAGTTTTGGTGATGTTAGAGTTCTATTATTTTTCTGTTGACCAATCATGATACAAGTATTAAGTGAGTAATAGTTACATAATTACAATAGTAAAAGATGTTTGTCAGTTTCACAATCAACAATCAGACAAAAAATAAAAGATAATTACAATTGCAAGCTATAATGGGAACATCATTAACTTAACAATATAAAATAATTACATACAATTCGGGGGGTGGGGGATCAAGCAGAGTGATGTGGTAAGTGAAAATGCACACATATACAGGTTTTCATCTACCCAGCCAGTCTGTGTCTTTTGGTTGGTACATTTAATCCATTTACATTTAAGGTGATGATTGTTGTGTAAGATTCTATTACCATTTTCTTAATTGTTTTGGATTTATTTTCTGTAGGTTTTTTCCTTCCCTTGTGTTTCCTACCTAGAGAAGTTCCTTTAGCATTTGTTGTAAAGGTGATTTGGTGGTGCTGAATTCTCTTAATTTTGCTAGTCTGGAAAGCTCTTGATTCCTCCATCAAATCTTAAGGAGAGTCTTGCTAAGTAGAGTATTCTTGGTTATAGGTTCTTCCCTTTCATAATCTCAAATACATAATGTCATTCTCTTCTGGTTCATAGAGTTTCCATTGAGAAATCAGCTGACAGCTTGATGGGAGTTCCCTTTTATCTTATTTGTCATTTTTTCCTTGTTGTTTTTAACATTTTATCTCTGTCTTTAATTTTTTCAGTTTGATTACTATGGGTCTAGGTGTATTCCTCCTGGGGTTTATCCTTCCTGGGACTCGCTGTGCTTCTTGGACTTTGTCGCCTGTTTCCTTTCCCATGTTCATGAAGTTTTCAGCTATTATTTCGTCAAATATTTTCTCAGGTCCTTTCTGGATCACTTTTCCTTCTGGAACTCCTATAAAGCAAATATTGGTGCATTTAATGTTGTCCCGGAGGTCTCTTAGGCTGTCTTTATTTATTTTCATTCTCTTTTCTATATTCTTCTCTGTAAAAGTGATTTCCACCATTCTGTCCTCCAGGTCACTTATCTGTTCTTCTGCCTCAGTTATTCTGCTATTGATTCCTTGTAGTGTATTATTCATCTGTTTGTTTGTTCTTTAGTTCTTTTAGGTCTTTGGTAAACATTTCTTGCATCTTCTCAATCTTTGCCTCCATTCTTTTCCTGAGATCCTGGATCATCTTCACTATCATTATTCTGAATTCTCTTCCTGGAAGATTGCCTATCTCCAATTCATTTAGTGGTTTTCTGGACTTTTAATTGTCTCTTCATCTGGGACATAACTTTCTACTTTTTCATCATGAACAACTTTCTGTAATATGGTTTTTGTTTTACCCACTGGGAGACTGTGCTTCTTGCTTCTTCTGTCTGCACTCTTATGATTGAGGCTGTCAGGGGCGGGGTGTGTGTGTGTGTGTGTGCAATTTCCTTGGTTCTGTCTCATCACAACAAAAACTTGAAGTGACAGAGGTTAAAGTCCTTGGTGTGTCACAGCTCTCAAATAGACCGTGTCTCACACGTGTACCCCAATGTTCATCACAGCACTGTTTATAATAGCCAGGACACAGAAGCGGCCTAGATGCCCATCAGCAGACGAATGGAAAGGAAGCTGTGGTACATATACACAATGAAATATTACTCAGCCATTAAAAAGAATACATTCGAATCAGTTCTAATGAAGTGGGTGAAACTGGAGCCTATTACACAGAGTGAAGTAAACCAGAAAGAAAAACACCAATACAGTGTACTAACACATATATATGGTATTTAGTTAATCGGTAAAGATAACCCTGTATGCGAGACATCAAAAGAGACACAGATAAATAGACCAATATTCTGGACTCTATGGGAGAGGGCAAGGGCTGGATGATATGGGAGGATGGCATTGAAACATGTAAATTATCACATGTGAAACGAATCACCAGTCCAGTTTCGATGCATGATACAGGGTGCTTGGGGTTGGTGCACTGGGATGACCCAGAGGGATGGGATGGGGAGAAAGGTGGGAGGGGGGGTTCTGGAAGGGGAACACATGTACACCCATGGTGGATTCATGTCAATGTATGGCAAAACAAATACAATATTGTAAAGTGAAAAAATAGATAAATAAACTAATTAAAAAAAGAAAAAAAAGACTGTGTCTCAGCTCTTGGACAGACTGTGTTACAGCACTTGGACAGATCAGTGTTACAGCTCCATGTTACAGCTCAGTTCTATTTAGAAATAAAGGAAAATACATCCTCGAGGCATGAAACTGAAAACTGAAACTAAAAGTCATTCAGTCCTGTCTGACTCTTTGCGACCCCATGGACAGTCCATGGAATTCTCTAGGCCAGAATACTGGAGTGGGTTGCCATTTCCTTTTCCAGAGGATCTTCCCAACCCAGAGATGGATCCCAGGTCTGCCACATTGCAGGCAGATTCTTTACTAGCCGACCCAAAAGACACAAGGAGAAGAGAGAGAGAGAGAAAGAGAAAGGCAGGGTGGGTAGGGAGAAAGAGAAAGAGAGAATGTGCATACGTGTGTGAGAAAGCCCCGATCCTTTGACTCCACTTTTTATGTGTTTTTTTTTTTTCTTCCCCCTGGGCCTGTCCTATGTAAATTGGGCTAGGCAGGGGTGCTGTTTTTTTCTACCTGAGGTCCTCACTCCAGTCCTCAAACCTTCCTTTGTTCTAGTTTCACGGGTTTTCCCTTCCTTGTCCTTTAGCTACTGCCATTCTGGACTCCTTTTTCCTATTCTAACTACCTAACATTCTAAGAGGCTTGTGTAAGCTTCTTGATGGCAAGAAAAAACTGGGTCTTGCTCTAGTGGGCAAGACTGGCCTGTGAGTGTCCAGGAGTCTCCAGAGGAGGTGTGGGTCAGTGGTGGCCTGCTACAGGATTGGGGACACGGAGTGCAACAGATTTACTGAGCATAGCCCCGCCCATCAGAACAAGACCCAGTTTCTCCTACAGTCAGTCTCATCAGGAAGTTTCCATAAGCCTCTGATCTTTATCCTTTAGAGGGCAGATGAGATGAAAACCACAATCACAGAAAGTTAATCAAACTCATCACATGGACCACAGCCTTATTTAACTCAATGAAACTATGAGTCAGGCCATGTAGGGCCACCCAACAAGGATGGGTCATGTTGGAGAGTTCTGACTAAACGTGGCCCACTGGAGAAGGGAATGGCAAACCACTTCAGTATTCTTGCCTTGAGAATCCCATGAACAGTATGAAAAGGCAGAAAGATGTGACACTGAAAGATGAACTCCCCAGGTTGGTGGGTGCCCAGTATGCTACTGGAGAAGAGTGGAGAAATAACTCCAGAAAAAACAAAGAGATGAAGACAAAGCAAAAACAACATACAAGTGTGGATGTGACTGGTGATAGAAGTAAAGTCTAATGCTGTAAAGAACAATATGACATAGGAATCTGGAAAGTTAGGTCCATGAATCAAGGTAAATTGGAAGTGGTCAAACAGGAGATAGTAAGAATGAACATCAACATTTTAGGAATCAGTAAGCTAAAATGGACTGGAATGGGCAAATTTAACTTAGATGACCATTATGAATGATCTCTGTTTGTTTCCAAGGCAAACCATTCAATATAACAGTAATCCAATTCTATGTCCCAAACAGTAATGCTGAAGAAGCTGAAGTTGAACAGATCCATGAAGACCTACAAGACCTTTTAGAACTAACATCCCAAAAAGATGTCATTTTCATTATAGGAGACTGGAATGTAAAAGTAGGAAATCAAAAGATATCTAGAATAACAGGCAAATTTGGCCTCGGAGTACAAAATGAAGTACAAAGTACAAAGGCTAACAGAGTTTTTCTAAGAGAACACACTGGTCATAGCAAACATCATCTACCAATAACACAAGGGAAGACTCTACACAGGGACATCACTAGACAGTCAATACTGAAATCTGATTGATTTTATTCTTTGTAGCCAAACATGGAGAAGCTTTATATACAGTCAGCAAAAATAAGACACAGCTGACTGTGGCTCAGATCATGACTCCTTACTGCAAAACTCAGACTTAACTTGAAGAAAGTAGGGAAAACCACTAGTCCATTCAGTTATGACCTAAATCAAATCCCTTACAATTATACAGTGGGAATGACAATATATTCAAGGGACTAGATCTGATAGATAGAGTGCCTGAGGAACTATAGACGAGGTTTGTCACATTGTATAGGAGGCAGTGATCAAGACCATCCCCAAGAAAAAAAATGAAAAAAAGGCAAAATGGTTGTCTGAGGAGGCCTTATAAATAGCTGAGAAAAGAGAGAAGTGAACCAAAAGGAGAAAAGGAAAGACAAACCCATTTGAATGCAGAGTTCCAAAGAATAGCAGGGAGAGAAAAGAAAGCCTTCCTCAGTGATCAATGCAAAGAAATAGAAGAAAACGATAGAATGGGAAAGACTAGAGATCTCTTCAAGAAAATTAGTGATAAAAAGGGAACGTTTCATGCAAAGGTGGGCACAATAAAGGAGAGAAATGATATGGACCTAACAAAAGCAGAAGATATTAAGAAGAGGTGGCAAGAATACACAGAAAAACTATACGGAAAAGATCTTCATGATCCAGAATTCTATGATGGCGTGCTCATTCACTTAGAGCCAGACATTGTGGAATGTGAAGTCAAGTGGGCCTTAGAAAGCATCACTGCAAACAAAGCTAGTGGAGGTGATGGAATTCTAGCTGAGCTATTTCAAATCAAAGATGATGCCGTTCAAGTACTGCACTCAATATGCCAGCAAATCTGGAAAACTCAGCAGGGGCCATAGGACTGGAAAAGGTCAGTTTTCATTCCAATCCCAAAGAAAGGCAACGCCAGAGAATGTTCAAACTACTGCACAATTGCATTCAAATCACAGGCTAGCAAAGTAATGCTCAAAATTTTCTAAGCCAGGCTTCAACAATATGTGAACCATGAACTTCCATATGTTCAAGCTGGACTTAGAAAAGGCAGAGGAACCACAGATGAAATTGCCAGTATCTGCTGGATCACTGAAAAAGCAAGAGAGTTCCAGAAAAAACATACTTCTGCTTTATTGATTACTGCTAAGCCTTTGACTGTGTGGATCATAACAAACAGTGCATAATCCTTAAAGAGATGGAAATACCAGACCACCTTCCCTGCCCCCTGAGAAATCTGTATGCAGGTAAAGAAGCAACAGTTAGAACCAGACATGGAACAGATGAGTTCCAAATAGTGAGAGAAGTATGTCAAGGCTGTATATTGTCACCCTGGTTATTTAGCTTATATGCTAAGTATATCATGTGAAATATCGGGCTGGATGAAGCATAAGCTGGAATCAAGATTACTGGGAGAAATATCAATAACCTCAGATAGACAGATGACACCACCCTTATGGCAGAAAGCAAAGAAGAACTAAAGAGCCTCTTAATGAAAGTGAAAGAGGAGAGTGAAAAAGTTGGCTTAAAACTCAACATTCAGAAAGCTAAGATCATGGCATCTGCCCATCACTTCTTGGCAAATAAATGGGGAAATAACAAAATCAGTGAGAAACTTAATATTTTGGCCTCCAAAATCACTGCAGATGGTGTCTGCAACCATAAATTTAAAAGATGCTTGCTCCTTGGAAGAAAAGCTATGACCAACCTAGACGGCATATTAAAAAGCAGAAATATTACTTTGCAAACCAAGGTCCATCCAGTCAAAACTATGGTTTTTTTAGTAGTCATGTATGGTTGTGAGAGTTGGACTATAAAGAAAGCTGCGTGCTGAAGAACTGATGCTTTTGAACTGTGGGTGTTAGACAAGACTCTTGAGAATTCCTTGGACTGCAAGAAGATCTAACTAGTCAGTCCTAAAGGAAATCAGTTCTGAATATTCATTGGGAGGACTGATGCTGAAGTGGAAACTCCAATACTTTGACCACCTGATGTGAAGAAGTATCTCATTGGAAAAGACCCTGATTCTGTGAAAGATTGAAGGCAGCAGAAGAGGATGACAGAGGATGAGATGGTTGGACGGCATCACCAACTTGATGGACTTGAGTTTGAGCAAGCTTTTGGAGCTGGTGATGGAAAGGGAAGCCTGGCATGCTGCAGTCCGTGTGGTTGCAAGGAGTCAAACAGGACTGAGAGACTGAACTGAACTGAACTGAACTGGTGGTCAGGGCTTTGCTTAGTAAAACTTAATCCAATTATCTTTTGTAGGGTGGGGTAACACTCCCTCCCTGGTAGTTGTTTGGCCTCAGGCGATACAGCCTTGTGTTCTAAGGGCTCTATGGTAGGGTTAATGGTGAACTCCAAGAGAGTTTATGCCAAGGGGGACCTTCCAATGCCCCTGTTCCTGTGGTGGGCCCCTGCCGACCCACACCTCCACAGCAGGCCCTTCAACTCTAGCAGGTAGTTTTGGTTCAATCTTCTGTTGGGTTATTGCTCTTCTCCTCTGGGTCTTGGTGCATGCAAAAAAAATGTTATGCCTTTCAAGACTGCAGTCTCTGTTTCCCCCAGACCTCTGAAAGTCCTATAATCAAATACCATTGTCCCACAAGCCCAGATTCTCTGGGGATTCCCAGTTATTTTATCAGATCCCCAGGTTGGGAAGACTGACATGGGGTTCAGAACCTTCACAACAGTGTGAGAACTTCTTTGGTATTACTATTCTCCAGTCTGTGGGTCATCCATCCAGCGGGATTTCATTTTGTCATGATTATGCCCCTCCCACCATTTCGCTGCAGCTTCTTCTTTGTTATGGGTCTTGTTTTTCTTTTTTTGGTGCGTTCCAGCATTCTCCCGTCGATAGTTGTTCAACAGCTAGTTGCAATTTTGTTGCTGTCACAGGAGGAGATGAGCATACATCCTTCTTCTCTGCCATCTTGAACCAGAAAGCAAAGAGACCCTTTTTAAGGAGGACTTTAATGGCACCATTTCAGAGATTTGGGGGAACCTTGTTTTCAGGCAAAGAGAATCATAATTACAAAGGTCCAAAGCAGGAAAGAGCATAGAACAGTTAAGAACAGAAAGAAGACAAATATAGCTCCAATATACTTGCCTGTCTCCAGTACACTTGTCTCCCTGAAGCAGGGAGAGAGTGACAAGGCACAAGATAGAATTTGTGGTTAACTTTATATGTTAACTTGGCTGGGCTAAGGAATGCTCAAATAGTTGGAAATACATTATTTCTGGGTGTGACAGGGGATGTTTCCCAAAGAAATAAATATTTGAATTGGAAGCCTCAGTAAAGATAAGTTCTCACCAATTTACATAGGCATTATCTAATACCTTGTGGGCCTAAATAGGACAAACAGTAAGAGGAGGGGCAAATTCTCACTCTATCTCCTTGAGCTGAGGCTTTCATTTCTGTCCATGCACATCAGGGTTGTTGGTTTTCAGACATTCAGACTTACACTGAATTATGCCACCAGTTTTCCTGGTTCTCCAGCTTACAGATGGAAGATTTTAAGGTCTCTCAGCCTCAATAATTGCATTAGCCAATTCTCATAGTTGAGTTCAGTTCAGTCGCTCAGTCGTGTCCGACTCTTTGCGACCCTATGAATTTCAGCACGCCAGGCCTCTCTGTCCATCACCAACTCCCGGAGTCTACCCAAACCCATGTCCATCGAGTCGGTGATGCCATCCAACCATCTCATCCTCCGTCGTCCCCTTCTCCTCCCGCTCCCAATCCTACCCAGCATTAGGGTCTTTTCCAATGAGTCAACCCTTTGCACGAGGTGGCCAAAGTATTGGAGTTTCAGCTTCAACATCAGATCTTCCAATGAACAGCCAGGATTGATCTCTTTTAGGATGGACTGATTGGATCTCCTTGCAGTCCAAGGGACTCTCAAGAGTCTTCTCCAGCACCACAGTTCAAAAGCATCAATTCTTCAGCATAGATCTCCTTTTATATATCCATTATAGTTGTTCTTTCTCTGGAGAATTTTGACTAATCCCTCTTCGTTATTACCCACACATCACTACTCGGCACCTCAATGTAAAGTTGTAATTTCATCCTCTGTGCAGTAAGAAGTTACTGGGAGATTTTAAGGGGTGTTGTCACTTGATTGGAAATCATTTTATTTTTAACTTACTGTTAATTCAGCACAGAATGGCACGAGGGATTAAGAAAGGAAGGCTGGAGATGAATTTAAAGTGTTATTGCAAAAGTCCAAGAGATTCAGTGTTAAGTATGGAGATGGAGAGAAATGACTCATTTTGGAAATCAAGTCAACAGGTTTGGATAACTCACTGGAGCTAGTGACTGAGGGAGGACTCAAGGATGACTCATTTATTGTTGGCTTAAGCAACAGAGTGCATATACTCATTTACTGATATGGAGATAACTGAGGGAGATGAAAGACTGGCTTAAAACTCAACATTCAAAAAACTAAAAACATGGCGTCCAGTCCCATCACTTCATGGCAAATAGATGGGGAAAAAATGGAAAGAGTTGCAGATTTTATTTTCTTGGGCTCCAAAAATCACTGCAGATGGTGACTGTAGCCATGAAATTAAAGACACTTGCTCCTTAGATGAAAAACTATGACAAAGCTAGATAGGATATTAAAAAGCAGAGACATCACTTTGCTGACAAAGGTCCATATAGTCAAAGCTATGGTTTTTTCCAGTAGTCACTCTTGGACAGATTTGAGAGATGGACCATAAAGAAAGCTGAGTGCTGAAGAACTGATGCTTTTGAAGAAAAGAAGATTCTTGAGAGTCCCTTGAACAGCAAGGAGATCAAACCAGTGAATTCTAAAGGAAATCAAGCCTAAATGTTCATTGAAAGGACTGATGCTGAAGCTGAAGCTCCAATACTTTGGGCACCTGATGCGAAGAACTAACTCATTGGAAAAAACCCTGATGCAGGAAAAGATTGAAGTCAAAAGGAAAAGTGGGTGGCAGAGCATGAGATGCTTTGATGGCATCATCAATTCAATGGACATGAGTTTGAGCAAACTTCAGGAGACAGTAAAGGACAGGGAAGCCTGGCATGCTGTAGTCCATGGGGTCACACAGAGTCAGACATGACTTAGTGACTGAACAATGAGGGAGAGAAAATCGATGTTGTGAAGAGAAAATTTTGCTTCAAATATGCTAAATTTAAAATACCAATTTGACATTTGAGAACGGATAACAAGTTGGGCAATTATATAATGACAGTCTAAAAATGAGTGGAAGAAATTATGATTGGAGGAAAAAATGAACAAATTAAGAAAACACATGTAAAACTGTGGGGTCAAACAACACTAGCTAGAGAATGAGTGTGTCCTGAGTAAGAAAATATAGATAAGGAGAAACAATTGTTCATTGATCTCTATGACTCACCTGTGTTTAGAATACTGAAAAGGAGAAACAATGAGGAGAGAGGAAAAGTAGATGAATGTATATATTCAAAGATGGGGTGGGGGAGGATTCTAGATTAATTGCATCAGTTGTTACTGAGAGATCATATAGGAAGAAAGAGAAGTGACTCTGGAATTTGACGTCTTAGATTTCATTAGTGACCTTAACAATTACAACTATCAAAAGATTGTATGAACTCAAACTGGATACACTGGGGAATCCATGGGGAGTGTGACGAAGTAGAGACAGTGACGGTAAACAATTCTAGGAAAAGTTTCTGTGAACCCAAGTAGAAAATTCATATTGTCATTACAGGGACAATCTGAGGCTAATAAAACCTTTATTATTCTCTAAATGAAAATTTCCAAGGTATATTTTAAGGTTTATGGGAGTAATCCAAGAAAAAGGGAAGAATTGATGACACAAGAGGTAAAAAAAAATTTATTATAGATGAGAAATCTTTGACAAAAGAAGAGGGATTAAAATTCAGAGCCTGAATTAATCTATGACAGGAGCAGTTATAATTAATCCATTGTAACAGGAGGAAAATCAGACAATTGACTTGGCTCCGTTAATGAAGGAAATTGGACATGAGAACGAGGGATAATGAATAGGTGTAGTCAGTAGATTTGAACATCTCATTAGGATTAAACTAATGCTTCACCAACCTGTGCTGGACCCTAATTCAGGTCAGAAGGCACCCTCACCCTGTGCTGTTCAAAATAGGAGGGGGAAAAAAAAGGTAAGTGGGGGAAAAGGAAAAGGAGGGATTTTTTAGTTCAAGGAGGTAGGGGGGGAAACTGGTCTAAATAAATTTGGGAAACTGTATTTACTGGTTATTCTAAGACTAACTATAAAAATGTACAAACATCAAACTTTAGTTGGGAAATATGTTTCTCATCTGGTTAGCAATTGTGAAACTACTTTAAATGTATTAATACACATTTGAGTCAGTTCTGATGAGGTGGGTGAACCTAAACCTACTATACAGAGTGAAGTGGGTCAGAAAGAGAAAGATAAATATCGTATTCTAATGCATATACACGGAATCTAGAAAAATGATATTGAAGAATTTATTTACAGGGGAGCAATGGAAAAACAGACATAATGAATAGACTTATGGACATGGGAAGAGGGGAGGAGAGGGCGAGATGGATAGAAAAAGTAACATGGAAACTTACATTATCATATATAAAACAGATAGCCGATGAGAATTTGCTCTATGGCTCAGGAAACTCAAGCAAGGGCTCTGTATAAATCTATAGGGGTGGAATGGGGTGGGAGATGGGAGGGAGGCTGAAAAGGGAGGGGATATATGTATACCTATGGCTGATTCATGTTGAGGTTTGACAGAAAACAGCAAAATTCTGTAAAGCAATTATCCTTCAATAAAAAATAATAATAATAATTTTTAAAAAGGTTACATAAATACATAAATAAATTATAAGTAATGAAAACTAGCCTTCTCATTGTAAGACAAAGAATTTACAAGGTGAGCAGGGCAGAAACTGGTATGCAATTTTTGAGGCTGTAATAGAGTTGGAGATAATAGTATGAACAGATACGTAGAGAAATAAATAAATATATGTGTGTATACTTGAGTTAGTAAGCATGCATATACTTCCTGGAGCTTCTCAGGTGGCACTAGTGGTAAAGAACCCACCTGCCAATGCCAAAGACCTCAGAGACACAGGTATTATCCTTGGGTTGGGAAGATCCCCTGCAGGATGGCATGGCAACCCACTCCAGTATCCTTGCCTGGAGAATCCCAAGGACAGAGGAACCTGGCGGGCTATAGTCCAAGGGGTTGAAAAGAGTCAGACATAACTGAGCGACACATTTTCACTTTTTTTCATCCACTAATAGAATGAGATGGAAGGACATTTCACTTCTGTATTTTCCCTCAAAAACCATATTCAGTCTAATCATGAGAAAACATTAGATAAACACAAGTTGAGGGTCATTATATAAAATACATGATCAGTACTTTTCAATCATGTTATGGAAAAACAGAATTTGTCACACTTTGGAGGAAACAGGGATATGATGACTAAATGTAGCACAATGCTCTGGATTAGATGCTGGAAAAGTTAAAGGCACTCTCAGCCATATGGTAAGATCCAAATAAAGTCTGTAGTTTAATTAACAGCAATATATCAATGTTGATTTTGTACTTTGGGTAAATGTATCAAGATTATGTAAGTTTTAATATTAGGAGAATATCAGAAAAGAATATATGAAAATTCTCTGTGCTATTCTTACAACTCTACCTTAAATCTAAAAGTATTTTTAAAATTTGGTAAAAAGCAAGATATATCTTTTTCCAGGCACAATATAGTGTAAATCTGTTGGATATTTGACTCTGTGGTCATTTTCCATGTTCACTGTTTTTATTATGTCCTAGAACTTTTCTCACATTTAAGGATGTTAGACTAATGACAGGCTGTGTATCCATGCACATGTGACTAATGCCTCTAAGACTCAAATCTCTAATTTGTCAAAGGGAGAAAATAATAGTATTTAGCTCATAAGGCTGTTGTAAAGATGCAAATAAATGATACCTTTAAAGCAACCAACACTATACCTGACACATAAAAAGCATTAAGTGCATTTTAGCTATTGTCAATACCGCTATGACTATTATTGTTATACTTACTATTATTATACACATAGAACCTGTGGACATATGATTATTTGGGTGTTAGTGAAGGGCAGAGTTTAGGAAATGTAGAAATCACAAACTGGGAAAATGATGACTTTAAATTATAATAAGTGATAAAGCTGTTTACTCCTCAGAGCCTGTGTAAAGGAAGACAGAGGTCTATGGCATATTTTAGTGTAGAAAGTAGTATTGCCTCTGGTGGCTGGTGCATCATCCATCATTTCCTAAGTAAGCATTTGTCATTTATCTTTAATTAAATAAAAGAGAATGTAAAATGTTCAGAGCCTTGCTAAGCACATAATAGACCCTCAATAAGTGATACTTTCCCTTCTTTCTACTTTCTCAATTTTATATAGAAATATTTATGAGGTACTTACTATGTATCAGGCTAGATGCTGGTGCTTAGAAAACCAAGATGAAGAAAATATTGCCATTACTATCAAGAAACGTATGGGCTTCCACAGGAATCACACTAGTAAGGAAAAGTAAAGGATTAAAAAAACACACTCTTTACACTCCAGGAACTAACAAACTATTTATAAACTAACCTGAAAGAAAAAGATCAATTTTGTTATTAATCCATTTTAAATAGGGGGAAAAAAACTACTTGAGTAATTAAATATATAACTTTGCTTTCAAAGTGTCCTTTGAGGGAAAGAGGTTTTGGGAAATGATTTCACACATGATTTACTAAGAAAGCCATCATTTTGTTTGATTATTCTGTGGCTACATACACATTTTTAATAAATATAATTAAAACATGCTAATCTGAGGTCTTTATCTGCAGTAGAGTTTGCACAAAAAGCTTTTGTTACTTGGCAGTAAAGAGGAAGCAGCCAGTGGGGTCAGATTTCAGACTGGATACAGAGAAGTCCACTTTCCAAAGGCTAGGTTCACAGAGTATGTGTATCCATATAAACACAAGATCTTTGGAGTCTTCTTTGATAATTCAGAATTTGCTTGTCTCATTTTGGTAATTGATATGCTCTGATTTTGAAATGCAAATAATATTAATAGTAACAACTAGCATTTATTGAAAACTTACTGTGTACTAGACAATTTGTGATATATTTTATCTACAGTATCTCACTGAGTTCTGAGAACACATTTTAGCATTATCATCTTCTTTGAGAGGAAAAGAGCATAGTAGGTTTTGCTAACAGCCATTCTCCCTTTTTTCCTTATAATTTTTTGTTTCACAAAACAAATAATTGTCTTATGTATTCAAACCACTATGTTCAAAATCTTATACAATCTTGCCAATAACATCATATAGCTATTGACGGCTGAACTGTGCTGCTAAATATTATGCTGTGCCTGCTTCAATATGTTGTTGTTATTGTTTAGTTGTTAAGTCATGTCCAGCTCTTTTGTGACCCCATAGACTGTAGCCCACTAGGCTCCTCTGTCCATGGGGTTTCTCAGGCAAGAATACTGGAGTGGGTTTCCATTTCCTTCTCCAGGGGATCTTCCCGACCCACGGATCACACCTGCATCTCCTGCATTGGCAGGGAGCTTCTTTACTACTGAGCCACCAAGGAAGCCCATCTGCTTCAATAAATGTTAAATAATTTCGTGTTTAAAAAAAGGAATAATCTGATATCTATTTGTAAAATCTAACCTAGTATTGTTTATTTTAAGTGAACTAAAAGTTGTTTTTCTTCCCTCCACACCTAAAAATGACTAATCATTAAATCTTTTTTCTAGAGATGCACCTCTGGCCATGAATAAAATATCTGTTTCTCCAATTGTGCACCAAATCATAGCCTTTATCATCTACTAAGGACATCACTCCAGCATTTCTCTCTCTCTTCTCCACTATCCCTTTTTCCCCCCACCCTCTCTTGAATTATGGTCATGAACATACAAAGACATATAAAGCATCTCTTGACTCACTTTCTCACCAACTACCACTCCACTGCTCTGCTCCTCTTTATACAGCATTTCCTAGAAGGAGTACTCTGTGCTCCCTCTCTCAAGGCCTCCCTCTCATTATTTCTTAGCTTTCTTCTAACCAGGCATCCTTCACCTTTCTTCTGAACCCACCCATGTCAATGCCACCTATGACTATTCACTGGAATGTCAATAGTCAATTCCAGATCTTTAATCCTAGAAAACACTGATCATTGTTTCTTTCCTAAAACATCTTACTCATTTGGCTCTGAGGACCCTGTATTCTTCTTTGCCTCCTGCTCACAGGCTGTTTCTTCCCAGCCTCTTTTGCTGATTTTCTCTCATCTCTCCAATTTCCTAGTGATGGACTTGGCTCAAAGCTCAGCCCTTGGACCTCTTGTCTCCTTTATCTGCATACCTTTTTGTGATGATTTTTCTACCACTTATGACTTATCACTATGCTGATAACTTCCAAAATTTAATCTGCAACATGAAACTTCTTGTCCAAATCTATACTGTTATATTTAATACCCCCCCCAACATTGTGCAGACACAATCTCTAGCATTGTTCCTCATCAGGAAGTCCGTTGATGCATTCCTTGTTACCTAGAAAAACTCTGCATGCCCTAGCTCTCTTAGTTTAATGTATAAATATGTAGTAAGCTGTGGGTCTGAGGACCCTTTGCACTTTCAGAAGTCTCAGGTTTATATCCAGCCTGTTCGCTAAGGCAGGCCCTTTCTGCTGGGACTTTGGTGCATACAGAACATCTATACTAAGCCCATACTGTGAAATAATGAGAATTCAGGACACTATGAGTGGTCTGATAATTTTCTGCTTCTAAGGCCATCTCCCATAAGCTCTGTTATATCTGCAGCACGTGGTACAAAATCCTCATAGCAATGGCGCATAAGGCCTGACTTGATCCATATCTCCCTGAGCTCTTGGATCTCACTTCCTGGTACGTAACTCTGTTTATTATATTAGCTTATTATGATTGCCATAATAAAGCACCACAGACTGGGTGGCTTACACAACAGAAATTTGTTTTCTCACAGCTCTTGTTCCTAATAGTCTGAGATCCAGAGATCAATAGGGATGATGTCTTCTTGGGCCTCTCTCCTTGGGAGATGACTGTCTTCTAGTGTCTTCACATAGCCTTCTCTCTGTGTTTGTCTGTGTGCTAAACTACTCTTCACATGAGAATGCCAGTCACATTGGATCAGGGCCCACCCTAATCATTTGATGTTAACTTAAAAACCTCTTTAAAAAAATATATCTCTAAACACAATCTCTTTCTGAGATAGTCAAGATCAGGACTTCAACATATGATTTTGAAGTCTGTCTGTTGTAATTAGAATATAAACTCCATTAGGACCTTTATTAACTGTTGAATCTCCAGAGTCTAGAGTAGTGCCTGGCATTTAGTTGGCATTCAGTAAATATTTGTGGAAAATTGAAGTCATCAGTGTCCGAATTAGTTGATTTCTGAGTATGGCTTTAGTTAAGTCGTTCAGTCGTGTCTGACTCTTTGCGACCCGATGGATGGTAGCATGCCAGGCTTCCCTGTCCATCACCAACTCCCAGAAATTGCTCAAACTCATGTCCCTTGAGTCAGTGATGCCATCCAACCATCTCATCCTCTGTCATCCTCTTCTCCTGCCTTCAATCTTTCTCAGTGTCAGGGTCTTTTCCAATGAATCAGTTCTTCATATCAGGTGGCCAAAATATTGGAGTTTCTTCCTTTAGGATGGACTGGTTGGATCTCCTTGCAGTCCGAAGGACTTTCAAGAGTCTTCTCCAACACCAGAGTTCAAAAGCATTAATTCTTCAGCAGTCAGCTTTCTTTATAGTCCAACTCTCACATCCATACATGACTACTGGAAAAACCATAGCTTTAACTAGATAGACCTTTGTTGGCAAAGTGATGTCTCTGCTTTTTAATATGCTGTCTAGGTTGGTCATAGCTTTTCTTCCAAGGAGCAAGCATCTTTTAATTTCTTGGCTGCAGACACCATCCGCAGTGATTTTGGAGCCCAAGAAAATAAAGTCTGTCACTGTTTCCATTATTTCCCCATCTGTTTGCCATGAAGTGATAGGACCGGATGCCATGATCTTAGTTTTTTGAATGTTGAATTTTAGGCCAGCTTTTTCTCTCTCCTCTTTCACTTTCATTGAGAGGCTCTTTAGTTCCTCTTCACTTTCTGCCATAAGAGTGTGCCTTAAAAAAAAAAAAAAAAAGAGTGTGCCTTAAGAGTATGGCTTAGATATACAAAATATTGTTCATTACTCATTTCCAAATATAATTAAAAATAAGTTATTGATAAAAATATGAATTCATTTAGACATGCAATAATATTAATAACAAAAAATGCATTTAATGGTAAAAAAGAAATAGTATAGAATATGAAAAAAAAAGATAATGATAAATGGAAACTTCCATTAGATTTTCTCTTTTGAAGCCATCCTATTCTATGGGATTCTATAAGGTTAAGCATAAACTCACTTTATTATTTTCTAACCTTAAAAAACCCTTTTCTTTCAAGATGGATAGATGAAAAAGTGAAAGTGTAGTCACTCAGTCATGTTCAACTTGAGTGACCTCATGGACTATATAGCCCACCAGGCTCCTCTGTCCAGGGAATTCTCCAGGCAAGAATACTGGAGTGGGTTGCCATCCCCTTCTACAGGGGATCTTCTGACCAAGGAATCAAACCCTCGTCTCCCACATTGCAGGTAGATTACAATCTGAGCCACCAGGGAAGATCTGGGTCAGTTCAGTTTGGTCACTCAGTCGTGTTCAACTCTTTGAGACCCCCATGAACCACAGCATGCCAGTCTTCCCTATCCATCACTAACTCCTGGAGTCCACCCAAGCCCATGTCTATTGAGTCGGTGATATCATCTAACCATCTCATCTTCTGTCGTCCCCTTCTCCTCCTGCCCTCAATCTTTCCCAGCATCAGGGTCTTTTCAAATGAGTCAACTCTTCGCATCAGGTGGCCTAAGTATTGGAGTTTCAGCTTCAACATCAGTCCTTCCAATGAACACCCAGGACTGATCTCCTTTAGGATGGACTGGTTGGATCTCCTTGCAGTCCAAGGGACTCTCAAGAGTCTTCTCCAACACCACAATTCAAAAGCATCAATTCTTTGGCACTCAGCTTTCTTCATAGTCCAACTCTCACATCCATACATGACAATGAAAACAAAAATGTCTTTGCAAATGGGAAAGTGCTGTTGCCCAGGCAGCAAAGCAGGTGTGAGAATTTCCTGAATGGAGTCCCTAAAATCACCTGTCTACTGGAGCAGGAGAAGGGGTTTCTGGAATAAAATCCAGAGTTTTGCCAAAGGCAAATGTAGAGGCACTTTTCCCTATTGATTTTTGCTTCTGCCTTATGCTTCTTGGAAGCAGAGAGTGTTGCTAATACATGAGAAAGACTGGGAGCTACAAAGAGGAGAAAGAAAAGCTGGGGCACTACTCAGTAAATACTTTAAAGAGCCCCAGGGACTGCAGGAAGTGCCTGGAGTGAGACTGTTTACCAAACAAAGCTTATATCATCACATTTCATATTTTGCTCAGCTCCAGCTATGTGAGCTACATAAAAATTCATTCAACTATGGCATTCCCTTGCTTCATTGGCTTTAATTAAACTTGCTTTGTGCTTAGGAAATTAGCAAACTCTTTGCAGTTGAGGGGAGAAAAACGTGGGTTATTCACATGGGTAGATTTTTCCCTTTAACTCACATAGCTCAAATACCTATCATATTCAGTGATTCTAATGGCTACAGCACAGTGCCAAAATCTATTAGCAGAGTCTGCTTCCTGTGCCTGTGGAATGGAATTGCCATGTAACTCTAGTATGCATGATTGATAACATCAGAGAAGAAGGTCACTGGATTCTGGCCCTTATCAGAGATCTGTCACTCAGTAAAATGGTCCCACAACCCTGAAAAAGATTCCCTTGTTGGACCAATGGAGGCAGTGACCTGTGGATTTCCTAAACTTTCCAATTTACAATACTCCACGTCATGTGCAAATGACTGGCTGGTGTTGGAATTCTGAACCCAAAAGAAACTACCTTTCACTCAATACAAAGAAGTAAACTTATCTGAAAAATTGTTGGGTATGAAATATTAATTCTTTGGTGGCAGCAGTATGCAATGTTGCAGTTAGGAGCCAAGGAGAATCTGAGAGTGAAAAGAAAACAAAACACGTGTTCTTTGCAGAGACAAGGGTTTGATTTTGCTTCACTTAAAGAGAAAACAAAATATTAGTAAAAAGTGATTAAGGCATTGATTCTAGATCAGAAATCTGAAACTTCAGAGGCCTCAATTATGTTTGAAGCCAAAAATGATTTGGTGACATGTGCTCTTAAGTTAAAGTCACAAAAACTACAAATTGTCTACCTGCAGCAAAACAGACTTGCCTACAGTCACAAAAGACCATGACCTATGATATGAAATTCCAAAGCTTTAAGAAAAGATAAGCTATCCATTAACTACTTCCCTTACCTACTTACCACTTCTTAGATTCCTTGAATAATTTAATTCACTCATCATAGTTTTTCTCTATGTTAGTCTCCTCTTCCTGTAATATTTCAGTACATGTGCTTCTCCTGATTGAAATTTTCCCAAACTGTCTTTGGTAGATTTGGGGACTTCAGATAAGCCTTGTTGTTTATTCATGTGACAGTGCTATTGCTAGTACTTAGCAATGAGTCAAACAGTGTTAGGGTGGGTCCTAGTTGTCATTAATGATACATCTTGGAGTTTCATGATGTAATACCTAAAAGCTGCTGGGCTCAAGGTTTGAGTCCTAATATTCCAGTATGAGTTATCTATATGCCTTGCTTACACATTTGTCTTCCTACCATTTGACATGTTTGCTTCCTTATATCTGGATTCGTGTTCCTGAGAAGATGGTGTATTTCCAATTTTTGAAATAGCTGTATCAAAAATGTCTGCCTTCACCTTTGCTCAAAGCTCTGGAAAGAGACAGGCATGCAATTTTGAGCTGAGTAGAAAGTGCTGTCTCATTGTCTAAGGAAATGATTCGTTGTCTAAGACATACACACAAGAAATGATTCATTGTCTAAGACATACACACAAGAGTTCAGTTCAGTTCAGTCCCTCAGTCGTGTCTGACTCTTTGCGACCCCATGGACTGCAGCACGCCAGGCTTCCCTGTTCATCACCAACTCTTGGAGCTTACTCAAACTCATGTCCATTGAGTCGGTGATGCCATCCAACCATCTCATCCTCTGTCGTCCCCTTCTCTTCCCACCTTCAATCTTTCCCAGCATCAGGGTCTTTTCAAGTGAGTCAGATCTTCGCATCAGGTGGCCAAAGTATTGGAGTTTCAGCTTCAACATCAGTCCTTCCAATGAACACATAGGACTGATCTCCTTTAGGATGGACTTGTTGGACCTCCTTCCAGTCCAAGGGACTCTCAAGAGTAGAAAGAGTAGAATGTGCTGTCTCCAAGGAAATGATTCATTGCCTAAGACATACACGCAAGAGAAGTGAAGGCAGATAGAAGTATATAAGACATATTTCAAGAGAATCTAATCCCAACAGTCCCATGCCTTAACGGGACATCACTTTATCCTTCATATTCTACTTTACTTAATAAACATTTACATTTATTTTAAGTCACAACCTAAATATTATGTTCCCAAAATGGCATTATCTGAACCCTGAGTCAAGAATAGAATCTCACACTGTATCCTTTGACATAATCCTAATTACTTCCCCCTTTATAGTCTTTCTCTCAATTGCAGATGTGGATTTTCAACACTTCAGATGGGAAAAACCTTCCTGTTTTGTTTACTGCCATATTCTTGCACCTATCACAATGGCTTCCCTATAATGAACAAATGTTGTTTGTTGAATGAATAAACAAACAGATTAAATTACAAATATTTCATATGTATGCATTAGTATACTATATTGTTGTTTTTCTTTCTGGCTTACTTCACTCTGTATAATGGGCTCCAGTTTCATCCATCTCAGTAGAACCGATTCAGATGTATTTTTTTTAATGGCTGAGTAATATTCCATTGTGTATATGTACCACAGCTTCCTTATCCATTCGTCTGCTGATGGGCATCTAGGTTGCTTCCATGTCCTGGCTATTGTAAACAGTGCTGCGATGAACATTGGGGTACACGCGTCTCTTTCAATTCTGGTTTCCTCGGTGTATATGCCCAGCAGTGGGATTGCTGGGTCATATGGCAGTTCTATTCCCAGTTTTTTAAGGAATCTCCACACTGTTCTCCATAGTGGCTGTACTAGTTTGCATTCCCACCAACAGTGTAAGAGGGTTCCCTTTTCTCCACACCCTCTCCAGCATTTATTGCTTGTAGACTTTTGGATAGCAGCCATTCTGACTGGTGTGAAATGATACCTCATTGTGGATGTGTGTATTGTCATATGTGAAACAGAGCACCATTCCATGTTCGATGCATGTGACAAGGGCTCAGGGCCGGGGCAATGGGATGATCCAGAAGGATGGGATGGGGAGGGAGGTGGGTGGGGGGTCCGGGAAGGGGAACACATGTAAACCCATGGCTGATTCATGTCAATGTATGGCAAAAACTATTACAATATTGTAAAGTAATTAGCCCCCAACTAAAATAAATAAATTTATAAAAAAAAAAAATTACAAATATTTCTTAGATGGGGGAACACACAGCAATTCAAAATAACAATATCACCTCCCCTTAGAATAAATTCTGATAGGAAAAAATTGCTGTCTCTAAGGGTGGAAAACAAGGACCATTTGGGTTGTGGCTAGAGTGTCTTACTTGCCAACAAATCATTTTTCCTCCAAGACTATTTACTTATTAGTTAGCTAGGCTTGTTATAAAAATGGCATAACCAATGCACATGTAAGTTCTGTGCATTATACTGTATCAGTTATTATGAGGATGCTTCCTTATTCTGACTATTAGCTCTTAATCCCTCAAAGTTTTGAGGTCTAAATGATTAACTCCAAAGACTAGTTACAGTAAACAACAAACAACAGAGGGCTACAAGGTGAGAGTTAGCTGTCTTTCTCTCTAGCTGTCTGAAATTAATATTTTAGAGTCCATTGTCAAGTACAGGGACCTCTGTGTGTCATGGATGATAAGGGAAGATATCATTGAAAATGGTTAAAATTTACGCCATAAGGGAAAGAGTTTTGAAACACTTAAGACATTTAAAGTTTGAAGACAAAACTTTGTTTTATTTTTATTTTCAAAGAAAATCTTGAATCCAAAGTTAGGCAGATGATTAAAAAAAAAAAAAGGCAGAGAGCAATTCATTAGCAGCCAGTCAGAAAGCAATCAACCTTTAAAGCATTTCTGTTGGGCTACAACAAAGTTTTCTGAGGTCCTGGTGTTCCAGTGTCATTGTTAAAGTGATAGGTACCCTGACCTAGACTACATCAGGCTGAGTTAGTCTTTATTCACAATAACTCAAAACTTACAGATTAACTCCCTAAATTTGGGCCTTCTTAAGGCCAAATATTAGCATGAAGAACTAACAAGAATGAAAAACGTCTTCTAATATTTTTCTTCACATCTCATAGAATTAAGCATCCAGTTCTTACTTATTTAATCCCAGTTCTCAACATATGGCCACCTCATTCATTTCTGTGTCATTAAAACAACATTTGAAATTGTTTAGAATAGGTCAAATCTAACTGACAGAGTGAGTGAAAGTCGTTCAGTCATGTCCGTCCCTTTGTGACCCCATGGACTATACAGTCTATGGAATTCTCCAGGCCAGGACACTGGAGTGGGTAGCCTTTCCCTTCTCCAGGGGACATTCCCAGCCCACGGATCGAACTCAGGTCTCCCAAGAAAGGTATAATATAATGATTAATAGAGCAAGTTTACATTAGAATTTGCACCACAAGTTAAGTAATTGATATACATAAATGCTTAGGGGAGAGCTGCACACAATTCTAAACCAGATGTGAAATCATCATGGAAGTGACTTTGTTCAGCAATGGAGGGGTTCCCCAAGCCAGGAAAACACAATGTGAAAAAACAGGCATGAATACTTTTGACTATTGTGTATTTTTACCTGTGTCAATTGTTCTGTATGGATTAGTACAAGGGTCCTGGGGGTGAGGAAATGAGGCAGATGAAAAAATGTTGAGTCTAGAAGGCACAGAATCATATAATAGAGATTATATTTTGTAAGTAACCACCAAAAAGGATTGAAAAAGAATCAAATAATAAATGAAAGTTCTTTGAAAAGCAACAGAATGTGAGAGCATTATTATTATGCATTATATGAAATCAATCTATTCTCTCCAATCTTTAGTTTTAGTTATTTGTCAAATACAAAAATGAATAAATAAATAACTTTTTAGTCTGTCTTGAGACTGGCATGGAAGAAATTAGATATTTAAGCATTAGAAAATGCTTTGACAAATCCATACTGTTTTGCACATATATATAGCATTGTTGGGAACATCCTCTGGAGGAGAGCATGGCAACCCACTCAAGTATTCCTGCCTGGAGAATCTCTATGGACAGAGGAGCCTTGAAAGCTACAGTCCATGGGGTTGCAAAGAGTCAGACACTACTGAGCGACTAAGCACAGAACATGATATTGTTATTAGAAATACATATAGTATATGTAAATGTTTAGCTACCTATTTCAGAGGACTTTTAACTTTTAGAGAACTACCAGGGTGGGATGGAGCATTTACTTTCTATTACAAACAAAACAGATTGCTTCTTATGGGACTATATATTAAAAAGAGATAATAAACAACAAAAGAGCTTCTAGGCTGAGGCTCTATATTAGGCATAGGCTTGAAAGAGTCCTGATCTAGAACATTCTGTTATCAAATAGAGTCCTAATTTTCAGGTGTGACTCACAGCTTCTTTTTTAGCATCACCAGGGTATTAGACATGAACCAGATCAAGATAGGTGGAGTGGATACTCCAGCCCTTTCATCATCAACTGCTACTAAGCTCTCCACTTTTTCCAGATTGTTCTTGTGGAGTATGCTTCTGTTGGACTGATCCTGAAGAGATATTATCCACGTGGTACTAACTTGTGAAATAACCCTCAGTAGTACTCAAAATTTTCTGTTTGAGTATTTTATCTCAGTAGGAAAATTCAATGCCGATGTTCAAAATGTTATTGTTTTAAATGGTGTGAGCATATCTGAAAGATACATTCTTTCTGTGATTCCTGCCTTTGTTTACCTAAACAAACAAAAACAATTGTTTAGTCCAGAAGAAAATAATTCAGAGAAACTTAAGCTTTTTGATGGGTGAAAAATATATATTGAACATTTATGATGTTAGCCCCAAGACACTAAAGGATTCCAAATTTTGAGGTATTTTGTTGGAGAAACAAAAGTATACTTTTGTATATAAAAGACCTTATGGATACTAAAAAATATACAATCTCATTTACTCCTCACCTCAAAACTGTGAGGTAGATAGCATCATCTTCATTTTGATACTGAAGTAATTTGGGCTTAGAGGAATTAAATTTCAAGATCATATAGATAGCTATGTGACAAAGATGAAATTTCATCTCAGGTTTGACCTCTTCAAATCCCATGTCCTTACCTCTTCAAATTCTATGTCCTTAGCTATTAGAATGAACAACATTAATGAAAAAACTAAGTAAACGAAGCATCCTGCCTCTGATGAATCTGGTGCTTTACTTTAATGCAAGAAGCAAAGCTGTCTCTATCTGACATTATGTAGCTTGTGGGAAAAAATGTCAAGTAGGTAGCTGAGGCATTTACCAGAGTTCGATTACATAGAGTTAGATTTTACCTAGTTACCTAGAATTAGATTGTGTGTGTGTGTGCTTACTTGGTCAGCCGTGTTCAACTCTTTGCGACCCCATGGACTGCAGCCTGCCAGACTCCTCTGTCCATGGGAATTCTCCCATCAAGAACACTCACTAGAGTGGGTTGCCATGCCCTCCTCCAGGGGATCTTCCCAACCCAGAGAGCAAACCCAGGTATCCTGCATTGCAGGTGGATTTTTTACTGACAGAGCCATAAGAGTTACCTAGAATTAGATCTTTGTTTGAACAGCTATTGGTTCTTAGAAAAACAGATCTATCCATATCTGTGAACAAAAAGATCTCAAATCCAAACAAATTGTGTAAGAGTTATTCACATTTTCCGTTATACATGGCATTCTCCCTCTTTATTAGCATAAAGAATTCCAAATTCAACTTACTATAGTAGTTTTTAGAGCCAGGCCTAAAAATCTTTCTCATAAAATTCATAGTTTTATTTCAGAGATAACTAAGTTATTAAATTACCTATTTTATCAAAATAAAAATGCTTATGTTTCTCCTTATGTATAATAATTCTTTTTCTAGGAGTTCATTTTACAAAACAAAATTTATACATAATATTTAAATACTTATGGAGGGATGTTTATCAAAGCATTGTTTAAACAACCAAAGACAAAAAGCAATGTAAAGATTCACCATGAGGAAATGGTTGAAACCATTTTTTATTCAATAAATATTTCTCATGCTTTACTATGTATCAAGTACTATTGTGAGACCTGAAGATATAGCAATGAAAAGAGATAATATTCTGTAAATAATGGTACATCCCTATAATGACAAACAATGCATTCATTAAAGAGTGTTAGTCTTTCTATGCTGGTGGTCTCAACAGTGTTTAGTGAAAGGAATCAAGAACAATTTTTATAATCATCTATCTGTGATATTAAAGGTATGTGGGAGGGTATGGGTGTGGTTATACATATGTATGTGAGTGTGAGTTTTTTCTGTTTGTTTTAGGTTGGCCAAAGCTGGGGAGAGTGCTCCTCTTTCTAGGTTAAACTTTATTTTGGTGCTTAAATCACAATGAGATGGATATTTCAGGACACTAAGCAATAGAATATATTCAAAGGATTTCATGAAACTTGTATTTTCTCTCAAATGCAGAGAAAAAGTAAACTTTGTCAACTTTATTTCTTGGCTTCTTCCTATTGATGGGAAGAATAATCAACTATTTAATTGTTCTTGGGCTTTTAATTTTGTATTCATCCCTTGATGGCACATGACAGAACTGGTACCCATAGCTTATAACTAAGTCACCAGAGGACTTAACTGGGTCTGATTTCAGCACAATGGAGATAGGTGATGCAGGTGGTTGTCCTCTCAATATTTTGGATTTCCCACAGATTGGAGGAGGTGGCCTTGGGAAAAATTCAATAACACCCCTGTCTATTCTAAATTCCATTATGACTTCCTCTTGTTTAGTTCTATATTCAAAAGAATGCTTTTGGTTCTATTTAGGAAGATGTAAATATAAAAAAGAAGCAAGGAAGTAAAATTCTTAAGACGATGAAACAAAAACAAACCTCAGTGTTTGAAGATGCACATCAATTAATCTTTCTCATGTCATTTTACAGATGACTTAGAGGAAAGTGTCCAGCAAACTTATTTGGCATATCTTGTTTAAGAGAAGTGATCATACTCTATCTCCCTCTCATCATTGTCTACAGAAGGAAGCACCAATGTTTTGCTGTTTGGCAGTAAGAAAATTATAGTTTTTTAGCTCCATTTGGGAATTTGCCTGAGAATTTTCACTATGTGTGTGTGTTTGTTTATGTTATGTCTAATGTTTCCAGTAGTTGCTTCTGAGGAGTGGCCCTAAGGATTTAGGGGTTGGTTTGTAAAGGAGACTACTTTTTTACAATCAACTTTTTATTTTACGATAGTGTCAAATAACAGAAAAGTGGCAAAGATAATATAAAGTTTTCATAAAACATTCATTCAGTTCAGTTCAGTTTCTCAGTCGTCTCCGACTCTCTGCGACCCCATGAATCGCAGCACGCCAGGTCTCCCTGTCCATCACCAACTCCCAGAGATTACCCAAACCCATGTCCATCGAGTTGGTGATACCATCCAATCATCTCATCCTCTGTCGTCCACTTCTAATCCTGCCCTCAATCCTTCCCAGCATCAGGGTCTTTTCCAATGAGTAAACTCTTCGCATGAGGTGGCCAAAGTATTGGAGTTTCAGCTTCAACATCAGTCCTTCCAATGAACACCCAGGACTGATCTCCTTTAGGATGGATTGATTGGATCTTGCAGTCCAAGGGACTCTCAAGAGTCTTCTCCAACACCACAGTTCAAAAGCATCAATTCTTCGGTGCTCAACTGTCTTCATCGTCCAACTCTCACATCCATACATGACCACTGGAAAAACCATAGCCTTGACTAGAAGGACCTTTGTTGGCAAAGTATTGTCTCAGCTTTTAAATATGCTATCTAGGTTGGTCATAACCTTCCTTCCAAAGAGTTAGCGTCTTTTAATTTCATGGCTGCAATCACCATCAGCAGTGCTTTTGGAGCCCAAAAAATAAAGTCAACCAGTGTTTCCACTGTTTCCCCATCTATTTCCCATGAAGTGATGGGACCAGATGCCATGATCTTAGTTTTATGAATGTTGAGCTTTAAGCCAACTTTTTCACTCTCCTCTTTCACTTTCCCCAAGAGGCTCTTTAGTTCCTCTTCACTTTCTGCCGTAAGGGTGGTGTCATCTACATAGCTGAGGTTATTGATATTTCTCCTTGCAATCTTGATTTCAGCTTGTGTTTCTCCCAGCCCAGAGTTTCTCATGATGGACTCTGCATATAAGTTAAATCAGCAGGGTGACAATATACAGCCTTGACATACTCCTTTTCCTATTTGTAACCAGTCTGTTGTTCCATGTCCAGTTCTAACTGTTGCTTCCTGACCTGCATACAGGTTTCTCAAGAGACAGGTCAAGTGGTCTGGTATTCCCATCTCTTTCAGAATTTTCCACAGTTTATTGTGGTCCACACAGTCAAAGGCTTTGGCATAGTCAATAAAGCAGAAATAGATGTTTTTCTGGAACTCTCTTGCTTTTTCGATGATACAGCAGATGTTGACAACTTGATCTCTGGTTCTTCTGTCTTTTCTAAAACGAGCTTGAACATCTGGAAGTTCATGGTCCACGTATTGCTGAAGCCTGGCTTGGAGAATTTTGAGCATTACTTTATTAGTGTGTGAGATGACTGCAATTGTGCAGTAGATCGAGCATTCTTTGGCATTGCCTTTCTTTGGCATTGGAATGAAAACTGACCTTTTCCAGTCCTGTGGCCACTGCTGAGTTTTCCAGATTTGCTGGCATATTGAGTGCAGCACTTTCACAGCATCATCTTTGAGGATTTGAAATAGCTTAACTGGAATTCCATCACCTCCACTGGCTTTGTTCACAGTGATGATTTCTAAAGCCCACTTGACTTCACATTCTAGGATGTCTGCCTCTAGGTGAGTGATCACACCATCGTGATTATCTGGGTCGTGAAGGTCTTTTTTGTAGAGTTCTTCTGTGTATTCTTGCCACCTCTTCTTAATATCTTCTGCTTCTGTTAGGTCCCTACCATTTCTGTCCTTTATCGAGCCCATCTTTGCATGAAATGTTCCCTTGGTATCTCTAATTTTCTTGAAGAGATCTCTAGTCCTTCCCATTCTGTTGTTTTCCTCTATTTCTTTGCATTGATCACTGAGGAAGGCTTTCTTATCTCTCCTTGCTATTCTTTGGAGCTCTGCATTCAGATGGGAATATCTTTCCTTTTCTCCTTTGCTTTAGGCTTCTCTTCTTTTCCCAACTATTTGTAAGGCCTCCTCAGACAGCCATTTTGCTTTTTTGCATTTCTTTTCCATAGGGATGGTCTTGATCCCTGTCTCCTAAATAATGTCACGAACCTCTGTCCATAGCTCATCAGAAACTCTGTCTATCAGATCTCGTCCCTTAAATCTGTTTGTCACTTCCACTGTATAATCATCACTGTATAATCATAAGGGATTTGATTTTGGTCATATCTGAATTGTCTAGTGGTTTTCCCTACTTTCTTCAATTCAAGTCTGAATTTGGCAATAAGGAGTTCATGATCTGAGCCACAGTCTGCTCCTGGTCTTGTTTTTGCTGACTGTATAGAGCTTCTCCATCTTTGGCTGCAAAGAATATAATCAATCTGATTTCAATGTTGACCATCTGGTAATGTCCATGTTAGAGTCTTCTCTTGTGTTGTCGGAAGAGAGTGTTTGCTATGACCAGTGCATTCTCTTGGCAAAACTCTATTAGCCTTTGCCTTGCTTCATTCTGTACTCCAAGGCCAAATTTGCCTGTTACGCCAGGTGTTTCCTGACTTCCTACTTTTGCATTCCAGTCCCCTCTAATGAAAAGGACATCTTTTTTGGGTAGTAGTGCTAAAAGGTCTTGTAGGTCTTCATAGAACCATTCAAGTTCAACTTCTTCAGCGTTACTGGTTGGGGCATAGACTTGGATTACTGTGATATTGAATGGTTTGCCTTGGAAAGGAACAGAGATCATTGTGTCACTTTTGAGATTGCATCCAAGTACTGCATTTCGGACTCTTTTGTTGACCATGATGGCTACTCCATTTCTTCTGAGGGATTCCTGCCCACAGTAGTAGATATAGTGGTCATCTTAGTTAAATTCACCCATTCCAGTCCATCTTAGTTCGCTGATTCCTAGAATGTCGACGTTCGCTCTTGCCATCTCCTGTTTGATCACTTCCAATTTGCCTTGATTCATGGACCTAACATTCCAGGTTCCTATGCAATGTTGCTCTTTACAGCATTGGACTTTGCTTCTATCACCAGTCACATCCACAGCTGGGTATTGTTTTTGCTTTGGCTCCATCCCATCATTCTTTCTGGAGTTATTTTGCCACTGATCTCCAATAGCATATTGGGCACCTACCGGCCTGGGGAGTTCATCTTTCAGTGTCCTATCTTTTTGCCTTTTCATACTGTTCATGGGGTTCTCAAGGCAAGAATACCGAAGTGGTTTGCCGTGCCCTTCTCCAATGGACCACATTCTGTCTGACCTCTCCACCATGATTCATCCTTCTTGGGTGGCCCCACACGGCATGGCTTAGTTTCATTGAATGAATTGAATGAATTGAAACATTCATTCAGTCTCCCCTACGTTTCCTTTTTTTTTAAACTGGGGAAAAATGTACATAGCACAAAATTGCCATTTATATCATTTCTGAGTGTACAATTCAAATTCAATGGAATTAAATGCACTCAGAGTGTTTGTGTAGCTGTCGCTACCATCCATCTCCACAACTCTTTTCATCTTGTAAAATTGAAACTCTTTACTAACTAAACAATAGTTCTCTATTCCCCCATCTCCCTAGTCCCTGGCAAACACTATTCTATTTTCTCTCTCTGTGAGTGTGACTATTCTAGGTACTTCATAAAAGTGGAATCATACAGCATTGTCTTTTTTTGACTGACATTTCACTTATATAATGTGTCCAAAATTCATTCATATTGTTACATATGTCAGAACATCCTTTCTTTTTAAGGCTGTATAATATTTCATTATATTTATATGTCTAATTCTGCTCCATTTATCCTTTTAAGGACAATTTTGTATTACCATCACAGGGATTCTCATTCCTCCACTTCCTTGCCACACTCTTTACTTCCTGTTTTTTGATAGACCCTTATCTCTCTCAACACCATAGTATATTTATCACAATAAAGAAACCAACATCAGTACATTACTATTAACTAAAATCCATTTTACTAACATTTCACTATTTTTTTCCACTAATGTCCTTTTACTATGAGATGTCATTTTTACATCATACTTTTTTGCAATGATTCAAGTTGCTAATCTTGTATTTCAGTTTTCTAAAGCTAAATGTTAAAATATATACATCTCCACTATGATTACTTTCCATGGTTCAGAATCTGTTCAATATTTATTTATCAGGCACCTAAAATTTGGCTAAGCCACTAGAAAAATTGAGAAGAGATAGGTAGAAAGGAAAACACAACCCATTGCCTTAATTTGCTTGCAGTGCATATTTTAAAATTAAGTAGTTTTTAAAATGAACATTTGACTTGGAATATCAATATTCCAAGTGTCAATCTCAGATACGCAGATGACACTACCCTTATGGCAGAAAGTGAAGAAGAACTAAAGAGCCTCTTGATGAAAGTGAAAGAGGAGGGTGAAAGAGCTGGGTTAAAAGTCAACATTTAAAAAACGAAGATCATGGCATCCAGTCCCATCACTTCATGGGAAATTGATGCGGAAACAGTGGAAACAGTGATAGATTTTATTTTCTTGGGCTCCGAAATCACAGCAGATGGTGACTGCAGCCATGAAATTAAAAGGTGCTTACTCCTTGGAAGAAAAGTTATGACTAACTTAGACAGCATATTAAAAAGCAGAGACATTACTTTGCCAACAAAGTTCTGTCTAGTCAAAACTATGGTTTTTCCAGTAGCCATGAGTGGATATGAGAGTTGAACCATAAAGAAAGTTGAGTGCCGAAGAATTTATGCTTTTGAACTGTGGTGTTGGAATAAACTCTTGAGAGTCCCTTGGACTGCAAGGAGATGAAAGCAATCCATTCTAAAGGAAACTAGTCATTTGAAGGACTGATGCTGAAGTTGAAGCTCCAATACTTTGGCCACTTGATGTGAAGAACTGACTCATTGGAAAAGATCCTGATTCTGGGAAAGATTGAAGGCAGGAGGAGAAGGGAACAGCAGAGGATGAGATGGTTGAATGGCATCACCAACTTGATGGACATGTGTTTGAGCAAGCTCTGGGAATTGGTGATGGACAGGGAAGCCTGGCATGCTACAATCCATGGCACACAAAAAGTCAGACACAACCGAGTGACTGAACTGAACTGAAAGTAAGTCATAATGATAAAGAACTGAATTATAAAATTTTCCAAAATTTAAGTTATAATTTTTTTTATTATTAATTAATTTATTTTAGCTGGAGGCTAATTACTTTATAATATGGTAGTGGTTTTTGTCATACATTAAGTTATAATGTTAAAAGACATTTATACTTCATATTCCAGCCACTTTGCAAGGCATTTCACATGATTTACATGCATTATCTCATAGTCCAAAATAACCGCTAACAAATAAGTAGGTATTATTTCTACTTATCTATGAAAACCTGAGGAACCAAAGAGTTGGATGACATGTATAAAGAAAAACTATATGTAACAGAGATAGAATTTGAACTCCTTATCATTTGTTAAAACTTATCTTATTGAAGTATAATTGATTTACAATATTTTAATTTTTGCTGTACAGCAAAGGGATTCAGATATACAAATATTATTTTTCATATTGCTTTTCATTATTGTTTGGGCTTCCCTGGTGGCTCAACTGGTAAAGAATCTGCCTGCAATGCGGGAGACCTGGGTTCAATCCCTGGGTTGGGAAGATTCACTAGAGAAGGGAACAGCACCCACTCCAGTATTCTGGCCTGGAGAATTCCATGGACTGTGTAGTCCATGAGGTCACAAAGAGTTGGACAAGACTGACTTTCACTTTCACTTCCATTATGGTTTATTAAAGGATATTGAATAGAGTTCCCTGTGCTATACAGCAGGACTTTGTTGTTTATCTGTTCTGTATATAACAGTTTACATCTGCTAATCCCAAACTCCCAATTCATCCCTCTCTCATTGGCAAACACAAGTCTTGAACGCCTTTCTTTATGATTCCAAAGTCTCTATTGTTTTGTACTCTGCCTTGTGGTTTCTGTTAATGACTTACACTTGACCACAGTAAGGTCAAATAAGTTGACTTTGCTATTTCTGAACTCAAGATAACTGACAAGTCAGGAAAATTAAGGCAAGAAGATAACATCAAAATAAAAAAGGTGGTCCACCAAAAGGAAATTCAATGCACATTAATCATGCACATTTTGCATAATTTCTAATGACCACTTTAAATCACAATGTGCTCAAGACATTCGGAATATAAAGCATACTCAACTTCAGTGTCCCTTAGTGTGTTTGTAGCTCATAACTAGAACTGCATTCCACTATGATTTGTTCCCATTTTCATTAAATCTGGGGCTTTAAAAAACTTTACTTCTTCTTCCTGTAGATTTACCCATAAAATATGTTGAAGAATCATATCTTCTCTTGAGGCTATTTTTTCCAAGTACTGTATATTTCAAAGTGATAGCCCAGGGGTAGAAGAAAGATTAAGTGAAGGAAGACGCATTGAGAGGGAGGCTGCAATTGCAGTTAAAGAATAAAGCAGGGAGCGATTTGAAGAGGAAATAGCTTCTTGGCTTAAAGTGTCATCTTCTCTTAATACAGGTGAGGGTTGGTACGTTTCACCAGAGTTGTATTTTCATGAAACTTTGCAGTATTTATCGCATGGAAAGTATTTAAAGTATGGAAAGTAAAGACTCAGCTAGAAAGTTTGAAAACTTACTGAAATTCAGACTCTTCTGGAAGTTAAGCTTTTTCTAGATGGAGGGTACATTTAAGATTAGTTTTTATTTAGTTTAGGTTCACTCACTATTCTGACCCTGGAGAGAATGTTACAATAGTTACTTATGAGATTAGTGAAAGTGAAAGTCACTTAGTCGTGTCCAACTCTTTGCGACCCCATGGATTATACAGTCCATGGAATTCTCCAGGCCAAAATATGGGAGTGAATAGCCTTTCCTTTCCCTTCTCCACGGGATCTTCCCAACACAGGGATCGAACCCAGGTCTCCCAATTGTGGGCAGATTCTTTACCCAGCTGAACCACAAGGGAAGCCCAAGAATACTGGAGTGGGTAGCCTATCCCTTCTCCAGGGGATCTTCCCAACCCAGGAATCAAACAGGGGTCTCCTGAATAACAGGCAGATTCCTTACCAACTCAGCTATCAGGGAAGACCACTATAAGGCAGTATAAAAGTCTTGACTAAAACTGTGGCTATTTTACTAAGGAGGCAAGTAGAAACTCCAGAATAATCAAATGCCAATGTTTAACAGTAGCATTAAAACAGGAATATGTCTTCTAAATCTTACTACTGCAGATAATCTCTATTATTTGCAGAAAATCTTGAGAAAAAAGCTATCCAAAGAAAGATTTGAGATTCCTTAAGTTATAAGTGATCATTTAAGTAGGTAAAAATAAGATGAATAAAATTCCTATCTTTATTATATGTTAAGCTGCACTAAGGCAAGGAGCATGTCCCCTTTTTTATGTATCAGTCATTTACCCTGAGTCCTTCAACAGTGTTCTTCCTCTCTAATCCATTTTTTTGTGATACAATATCTACAATAGCAAATAATGGAGTTATTAATTTATATAATTGTTTAGAGAAATGATCCAAGACTTTAAATTCATAATACTTACTTTCTGCGATTTAGCAGTTATTCAATAATCTGTGATTTCTGAAAAGTAATTGCAATACAGAGTGGTGATGGCATAAGAGAACTTTAAAAATTATAGGCTGATATATAATGTTTTGGGGCTTTCCTGGTGGCTCAGCGATAAAGAATCTGCCTGAAACACAGAGACACAGGTTCAATCTCTGGGTCCAGAAGATCCCCTGGAAGAGAGTATGGCAACCCACTCCAGTATTCTTGCCTGGAGAATCCCCATGGACAGAGGAGCCTGGCTGGCTACAGTCCATATGGTTGGAAAGAGTTGAACACAACTGAAACGACTTTGCATGCATGCATGCATATAATGTTTTGTTATGGATAGTCTGATTTCGGTGTTGATCATATGGTAATGTCCATGTGTAGAGCCTTCTCTTGTGTTGTTGGAAGAGAGTGTTTGCTATGCCCAGTGCATTCTCTTGGCAAAACTCTATTAGCCTTTGCCCTGTTTAATACCATACTCCAAGGCCAAATTTGCCTGTTACTTCAGGTGTTTCTTGACTTCCTACTTTTTCATTCCAGTCCCCTATAATGAAAAGGACATCTTTTTTGGGTATTAGTTCTAAAAGGTCTTGTAGGTCTTCATAGAACCATTCAACTTCAGCTTCTTCAGAGTCACTGGTTGGGGCATAGGCTTAGACTACTGTGATACTGAATGGTTTGCCTTGGAAACAAACAGAGATCATTCTGTCATTTTTGAGATTGCATCCAAGTACTGCATTTCGGACTCTTTTGTTGACCATGATGGCTACTCCATTTCTTCTGAGGGATTCCTGCCCACAGTAGTAGATATAATGGTCATCTGAGTTAAATTCACCCATTCCAGTCCATCTTAGTTCGCTGATTCCTAGAATGTTGACGTTCACTCTTGCCATCTCCTGTTACACCACTTCCAATTTGCCTTGATTCATGGACCTAACATTCCAGGTTCCTATGCAATATTGCTCTTTACAGCATCAGACCTTGCTTCTATCACCAGTCACATACACAACTGAGCATTTTTTTTTTCTTTTTTTTTTCTTTGGCTCCATCCCTTCATTCCTTCTGGAGTTATTTCTCCACTAGTCTCTAGTAGCATATTGGGCACTACTGACCTGGGGAGTTCCTCTTTCAGTATCCTATCATTTTGCCTTTTCATACCGTTCATGAGGTTCTCAAGGCAAGAATTCTGAAGTGATCTGACCGTGGCTCAGATCATGAACTTCTTATTGCCAAATTAAGTCTTAAATTGAAGAAAGTAGGGAAAACCACTAGACCATTCAGGTATGGTCAAATGCCTAAATCAAATCCGTTAATATTATACAGCGGAAGTGAGAAATAGATTTAAGGAACTAGATCTGATAGACAGAGTGCCTGATGAACTGTGGACGGAGGTTCGTGACATTGTACAGGAGACAGGGATCAAGACCATCCCCACGGAAAAGAAATGCAAAAAAGCAAAATGGCTGTCTGAGGAGGCCTTACAAATAGCTGTGAAAAGAAGAAAAGTGAAAAGCAAAGGAGAAAAGGAAAGATATGCCCATTTGAATGCAGAGTTCTAAAGAATAGCAAGGAGAGATAAGAAAGTCTTCTTCAGCGATCAATGAAAAGAGAGGAAAACAATAGAATGGGAAGGACTAGAGATCTTAACAAAACTAGAGATACCAAGGGAACATTTCATGCAAAGATGGGCTCGATAAAGGACAGAAATGGTAGGGACCTAACAGAAGCAGAAGATATTAAGAAGAGGTGGCAAGAATACACAGAAGAACTCTACAAAAAATATCTTCACGACCCAGATAATCACGATGGTGTGATCACTCACTTAGAGCCAGACATCCACTGTGAACAAACCTAGTGGAGGTGATGGAATTCCAGTTAAGCTATTTCAAATTCTCAAAGATGATGCTGTGAAAGTGCTGCACTCAATATGCCAGCAAATTTGGAAAACTCAGCAGTGGCCACAGGACTGGAAAACGTCAGTTTTCATTCCAATCCCAAAGAAAGGCAATGCCAAAGAATGCTCAAAATACCACACAATTGCACTCATCTCACATGCTAGTAAAGTAATGCTCAAAATTCTCCAAGCCAGCTTCAGCAGTATGTGAATCTTGAACTTCCAGATGTTCAAGCTGGTTTTAGAAAAGGCAGAGGAACTAGAGATCAAATTGCCAAGATCCGCTGGATTATCGAAAAAGCAAGAGAGTTCCAGAAAAACATCTATTTCTGCTTTATTGACTATGCCAAAGCCTTTGACTGTGTGGATCACAATAAACTGAGGATAATTCTGAAAGAGATGGGAATACCAGACCATCTGATCTGTCTTCTGAGAAACCTGTATGCAGGTCAGGAAGCAACAGTTAGAACTGGATATGGAAAAACAGACTAGTTCCAAATGGGAAAAAGAGTACGTCAAGGCTGTATATTGGTACCCTGCTGATTTAACTTATATGCAGAGTCCATCATGAGAAATGCTGGGCTGGAGGACACACAAGCTGGAATCAAGATTGCAAGGAGAAATATCAATAACCTCAGATACGCAGATGACACCACCCTTATGGCAGAAAGTGAAGAGGAACTTTTGATGAAAAAAATTTTGATCAAAAAAAAAGCCTCTTGAGGAAAGTGAAAGAGGAGAGTGAAAAAGTTGGCTTAAAACTCAACATTCAGAAAACTAAGATCATGGCATCTGGTCTCATCACTTCATGGGTAATAGATGGGGAAACAGTGGAAACAGTATCAGACTTTATTTTTGGGAGCTCCGAAATCACTGCAGATGGTGATTGCAGCCATGAAATTAAAAGATGCTTCCTCCTTGGAAGGAAAGTTATGACCAACCTAGATAGCATATTCAAAAGCAGAGACATTACTTTGCCAACAAAGGTCCGTCTAGTCAAGGCTATGGTTTTTCCAGTAATCATGTATGGATGTGAAAGTTCAACTGTGGTGAAAGGTGAGCACTGAAGAATTGATGCTTTTGAACTGTGGTGTTGGAGAAGACTTTTGAGAGTCCCTTGGACTGCAAGGAGATCCAACCAGTCCATCCTAAAGGGCATCAGCCTTGGGTGTTCATTGGAAGGACTGATGTTGAAGCTGAAACTCCAATACTTTGGCCACCTAATGGGAAGAGCTGACTCATTTGAAACGACCCTGACGCTGGGAAGGATTGGGGACAGGAGAAGGGGACGACAGAAGATGAGATGGTTGGAGAGCATTGCCGTCTCGATGGACATGAGTTTGGGTAAACTCCAGGAGTTGGTGGTGGACAGGGAGGCCTGGCGTGCTAGGATTCATGGGGTCACAAAGAGTCGGACACGACTGAGCAACTGAACTGAACTGAACTGATGGATAGTCTAATATATAGTTAAATAACCCTTTGTTAGCTATAAATAACCCTACAGTTAGCTAACCCTTTGCTGTCTGATTATTTGTACTCTGTCTATTCAGAATTAGAGTTTCCCAGGTGGCAGTAGTAAAGAATCCCCTGCCAATGTAGGAGCTATAAGAGACACAGTTTAGATCCCCTTGAGGAAGCCATGGCAACCCACTCCAGTTCTTGCCTGGAGAATCCCATGGACAAAGGAGCCTGGCAGACTACAGTCCACAGTATCACAAAGAGTCAGACACAACTGAAGCAATTTAGCATGCATACATGCTACCCAGAGTAAGGATATAATTATTGTGTAATAGTTTATATCAGAGCATAGCCTGTGTCATTTATCAAACATTATTCTGGTGACAAAGGAGATACAAGTTTCAATGCAAACACATGGCACAAAATTTTCTCATTAGTAGGAAGGCTGGTTTATAGGTAATAATCAGATTTAATCTGGTTTTCAGGTTAAAAGCTGTAATAAAGATTTAATTGCTTTTCTTCCAACATAAGCTTTAGAATAAGGTAACCTATCCCTGAAAACATCAAATGGTACATAATGATAGTTGGCAGTTCATTCACTTTACTATGTATAATTATCTATTCTGTCCCTAGCCTTTGCAAACAGGTCATTGTTTTGGGTTGGATTATGCCATATGCAGACCTGAAGTTAAGGATCTGAGTGCTAGTGATTTATAAAGTAAATGCTCCTAGAAGAAGGATTAGGGTGGTAAGGATGTGTGAGAAGCAGATATTAAAGGGGAGTAAGCCAAAAAAGGGTGCAATTTCAGAGAAAGTTTCAGTATCAGCTTGATCCCACAAGAAGATATATCCCAGAATATGTGTCCCCTGGAGGCAAAGGAACACCAGGCTGCAGTGCTGGAGTGTGGCTGGGAGACTGACTCTGTGGCAGGAGGAGAAGGAGCAAGAGAATGGTCACGCCCCAGGTCCTAGTGAATCCACGGAACTGGCCACCAAGTGAGGATCCTTGGCTTTGAACAGGAAGGAACTCAAAGGTAAGACAAGGTAAAGTGAAAGTGGGTTTATTGAAAGATAGAGACACTTTTACAAAACCAGAGTGCAGGCCTTGAAGTATAAGAACACCCTCAAGGTATGAGGTTGGTTAGTTTCTATGTGCTTGGTAATTTCATACTCTAATAAGTGAGAGGGATATTTTATATTTGAGGAAAAGGGTGGGTTTTTTCAGAAACTGGGCCATGACTCATTTTTGTCCTTTTTGGTCATCCTTGGAACTGTCATGGCATGAGGTATAGTGATTTTTAGTATTATAATAAAGGTATAGCACTAGATAGGCGTAATAGTCTGGTCATACTTGGGACCAAGTATGGGATCTAAAAAGACAAAAGGAACTAAAGCAAACTTACATCTTCTGTCTCTTTCCCAAGCATCTCTGTCTCTTTGTAAAGAAACCCTCTTTTTGCTGCTCATCTGCTATTTGGACTCCAAGCAACTAGTCTCCTTAAGTCTTCATGAACTGTCACTTGAAAGAAAATGCTGACTGCCTGAAGACTTCTGGGTCTCCTAGTTCAAGGTCTTGGTCTCCTAGTTCAAGGTCAAGGGAATCTGACTGGGTCAGGCAGCGATCTCAGTTTCCATGTGCTTTGGCCAGGGAGGAGAGAGCTAGTGTGACAGAGCATGGCCTGAAGAACCCACCAGTTCACTGAGGCTTGACTGTGGTGAATCTCAGAGAATTAAAACTGCTGGACATGCATCCCCAGAGCACATCTATTTCACTACACAACACAACCCCACATTTGAAAGAGTGTGTAAGAGGTAGCAATTAAATGCTATTCTTTAAAATATATTTATTTTATGGACTTTAAAGGGAAAAATAAAAGCAGATTATGAGGTCTATTTACTGGTATTTTAATGATCTCCTATTATACATAAAATCAATAAAATGTGGAAATACAAAAATACATAAACTATCACCTTTGACAGGTGCCTTAAGAGTAAGGTTATCCTTAAATAACTGAGTTTTGTACATACTTAGTAGCATTGTAAATTGTATAGTCTCTCAGAAAGTAATTTGATAATAAGCATAAGACTATAAAAACGTTCATGTCCACTGACCTAGTAATTTCACTTAAGAGAAGCTATCATAAAGAGTTCAAAATATGGGGGAAAAGCTTTATGCACCATGAGTTTATTGCAGAAGTATTTACAGAGAAAATAGAAAATAAAATATGCTTCCAAAAGGGAATAATTAAATAAATTGCTGAAATATTTTTGACTCATTAAAGTTCTGGTTATGAACAGCATGAAATTCCATAGAAAAAGGTTCATGTACTAAGTGAAACAGCAGAATGCAATACTGTTCTCAGGTAAGAATGGGGGTAAAACTGCATAGGGAAAAAAGAAATTCTCTAAGACACTAATCATGTTTGGCTCGAAGTGATGAAATTATATATTTTTTCTTCTATTTCTTGAATTGCTTCCAATATGTTTGTTATTTTTATATGCTGAAAAATAGTTTAAAATTGCTAAAGCACCATTACCACATTCTCCAACAGATATAGTTTGTATTCTCTGGAGCTCTTTCTTAACACTCTTCAATGAACTACCAGCTCTCTTGAAACCTATTACTTTTTGAAAGGATTTCATGAGTTAAAAACTGTATCTCTAAGTACTTGGAAACTTCTGAGAGGAAATAGAAAAGCCAGCTTAAATAACTACTGTGGAGAACTTCAGAAGGGTCTGGAAAAGTGTATGTTAAAAAAAAAAATGTTTGCTGAAAGTGGAGTGAACCTATAAATCTTCAGAAGTATCTGAAACTGTCAGTTACAAAGCACCAATGATCATAGAAAGATCTATGGCATTCAGTATGTCTTATGAAGCCTCCTGGAAAGCTGCACAAGGGATGGTAATTAGCAAACTCTCAAATAACCATCAGCAATGTAGATATTCTTTTTAAAGTAACTGTTACTGTGATTTTCATGCCTGTTTATGGGAGGCTGGATTATTATAAAACCACACAGAAGTAAAAAAAGAAAAAAATTGCATCTCTTATGCTCAGAATAAGTAAATGGTGGTTTTCTTATTGAAATTGTTTTGAGAAAACAGTGCTATGACTCTAGAGCATGAAAGAAGAACTAAATTATTATGACATCATCGTGGGTTGTAAGTTGTAAGGCAACAGTATTTCCAAATTATGTTCTGCAGAACAGCAGTCCCAAGAGATGCTCCTTTAATGAAAGCAGTTAAGGGTTGAAATATATGTTGAATACATGTCCTCTTTAACAACCAGTATATTCCTAAAATTTTCCACAGCAAAGATAACTATTTTATTAGCATTTTCCCAGTTTAACTGCTCATGATATCACCTTCTCTGCCATATTATAACTGTTGTCATTTGGTAAAAGTAGTTTCCAGTAAAATATAGTTTGGCAAATGTTGTGTGATATTGACAGGTTTCATAGACTGATAGATCTAAGTTCACATTCAGTTTCTACCACACACTAGCTTCAGAAATCTAAGCGAATTACTTGAACTGTTTTATTGACCCAAAATCTTTAAATGGTTTTGACTCAGCTAACATATAGTCAGAAACATGCAAGAATCTATTAGGAACAAAAATCTCTTACATCTGGTAATTTCTGAGATTTTGCCCCTACTCACTTCTGTAGAAGACATCTGTTTTTATCCTAGCTCTAGCTTCTCCTGGTCCACACACCAATATTTATTATTGGCCTTCCTTGTTTTTGTTACTGACTTTGATACACATTTTCAGGTCTGTTTAGGGACCACAAATTCTGGGCATAGAGTTAAGGCAGAGCACTTCAGAATGGCCACATATTGCACCATAGAGCAACAGTGAAGCAGCTAGAACCAGCAAAACTAGCTCCCTCCATCCTGCAGTCACCTCTAGATCCCTCTATGGAGAAATTCTTACATCCCGCTCAATGTACAGCAGGAATTCTAGAGGAATCCAATCTAATATTAAAGAGCAGGTATTGAAGGACAAATTTGGATGTGAGAGATAATAAATAATAACTGGTTCTATAGTGACATCTCACTGTGGTTTTAATTTGCATTTTTCTAATGGCTAATGATGGTGAACAATTTTTTTTGTCAGCTCGGTATCTTCTTTGGTGAAGTGTCTGTTCAAATCTTTTGTACCCTCTGCTTTTAATTGATTTGTCCTCATTATTTAGTAGTAAGAATTCCTTATGTTGTCTTTATGTATTCTTTTACTGAACATATATTTTGCAAATACATTGTCCTGTATGTGGTTTGTCTTATAATTCTCTTAACTGTATCTTTTGAAGAAATTTTTTTAAAGTTTGATTAATTTTAATTTTAATATATTTATATTTTTTAAAAATTTTGATGAATTTTAATTTTCTTAAATTTTGAAGAATCTATTTTAATTTTTATTTTTCTCAAACTCAATATCACTGTCATTTTTTTTATATTGTCTTCCAGAAATGTTACAGTTTAAATACTTACATGTAAGTCTATAACCCATTTCAAGTTAATTTGTGTATGTGGTGTGAGGTAAAGTCAAGTTTTGCAGTTTGCATAAAAGACAGTGAAGAAAATTCCATGATGAAAGTGAAAGCAGGTTCAAGAATGATAGTTATACAGAAGCTCATCCATCCAGTTTGGAGCAAGGATTTGCAGGGGTCCAGGAGTAATACCTCCAAGAGGAAGTAATAGAATCTCTGATGAATTTGACTATGATGAGATAAACTTTACATTTTTGATGAATAATTCAAGGGAAGAATTAATGATAGGGCCATGGAAAACTGAGAAACAAAAAAAAGTAATTATCAACTCTAGGAAACACAAGAAGATTTACAGGAAGAATTATATAATCTTAGTACACTATATGACACAACTGTACATAATATCTTTTTTTTTCAAATAAATTTATTTATTTTAGTTGGGGGCTAATTACTTTACAATATTGTAGTAGTTTTTGCCATACATTGATATGAATCAGCCATGGGTTTACATGGGTTCCCTTTCCTGGACCCCCCTCCCACCTCCCGCCCCATCCCATCCCTCTGGGCCATCCCATTGCCCCAGCCCTGAGCATTTGTCTCATGCATCGAACATGGAATGGTGTTCTGTTTCACATATGATAATATACATGATTCAATGCTATTCTCCCAGAACGTCCTACCCTCACCTTCTCCCTCAGAGTCCATTGCATAATATTTTTTTATTTCAACTGAACTGAACTGAAATAAAAAGATATTATATGCATAATATCTTTTTATTTCAGTTCAGTCCAGCTCAGTTGCTCAGTCGTGTCTGACTCCTTGTGATGCCATGAATCGCAGCATGCCAGGCCTCTCTGTCCATCACCAACTCCAAGAGACCACCCAAACCCATGTCCAGTGAGTTGGTGAGGCCATTGAACCATCTCATCTTCTATCATCCCATTCTTCTCCTGCCCTCAATCTTTCCCAGCATCAGGGTCTTTTCAAATGAGTCTGCTCTTCTCATCAGGTGGCCAAAGTATTGGAGTTTCAGCTTCAACATCAGTCTTTCCAATGAACACCCAGGACTGGTCTCCTTTAGGATGGACTGGTTGGATCTTTTTGCAGTCCAAGGGACTCTCAAGATTCTTCTCCAACACCACAGTTCAAAAGCATCAATTCTTCGGCGCTCAGCTTTCCTTATAGTCCAAATCTCATCCATACATGACCACTGGAAAAACCATAGCCTTGACTAGATGGACCTTTGTTGGCAAAGTAATGTCTCTGCTTTTTAATATGCTGTCTAGATTGGTCATAACTTTCCTTCCAAGGAGTAAGTGTCTTTTAATTTCATGGCTGCAATCACCATCTGCAGTGATTTTGGAGCCCAGAAAAATAAAGTAAGAAGGGAATGGCAAACCATTTTATTATTCTTGCCTTGAGAACCCCATGAACAGTATAACCATTATCTCAGATATTTCTGTGGGCAAATCTTCACTGTTATTCACATGATTTTATTTCTATCACTACTGGCACAGTTCACTTGAAAGGTTTATGTGTTCTTGTCTCCCCATAAAATTTTTCCCATTATATTATATCCACTGATATCATAAATAGATGTGATAAAGAGGTATTCTACTGTGTCATTCTAAAGAGTAGTATTACTCATAGCAATTATTACTCATTAGCATTTGATGAAAACAACCTCCATGCCATGACTCTCTTAATCTAAACAGTGTATCACAAGTAACATGCCCCTGCAGTTGGAGTACAACTTCTAAAGGTGTTTACTTTTTAAACTCAGTAATGAGACATTTAAACTTATAACTCATTTGCATAGCTATATGAGTTTCTCTCAAGACTCTTCCCTCTGTTTCTTCCAAATCTCTCCTCTGTCTGCTTTCCTCCAGACATGTCAGCTTGCCTGATTTGCATTCCTCCCTATCCCCATGGCCCTCACACAAATGTCAGGCACATCAGTCCCCTTATATGGAAAGACAGTCATTGGAGAATATTTTAGATGTTGCTACTCTCTTTATTACCCTTGCCTCTCTCCTAGTTGCAGATCAACCACTAACTTGTGTGGGGCATAGAACAATAGTACAAACAAGACTTTATATTTCTGTGAAAGAGATGGGAATACCAGACCACCTGACTTGTCTCTTGAGAAAACTGTATGCAGGCCAGGAAGCAACAGTTAGAACTGGACATGGAACAACAGACTGGTTCCAAATAGGAAAAGGAGTACGTCAAGGCTGTATATTGTCACCCTGCTTATTTAACTTACATGCAGAGTACATCATGAGAAACGCTGGGCTGGAAGAAGCACAAGCTGGAATCAAGATTGCTGGGAGAAATATCAATAACCTCAGATATGCAGATGACACCACCTTTATGGCAGAAAGTGAAGAACTAAAGAGCCTCTTGATGAAAGTGAAACAGGAGAGTGAAAAAGCTGGCTTAAAGCTCAACATTCAGAAAACTAAGATCATGGCATCTGGTCCCATCACTTCATGGGAAATAGATGGGAAACAGTGGAAACACAGGCTGACTTTATTTTTCTGGGCTCCAAAATCACTGCAGATGGTGATTGTAGCCATGAAATTTAAAGATGCTTACTCCTTGGAAGGAAAGTTATGGCTAACCTAGATAGCATATTGAACAGCAGAGACATTGCTTTATCAACAAAGGTCCATCTAGTCAAGGCTATGGTTTTTCCAGTAGTCATGTATGGATGTGAGAGTTGGACTATGAAGAAAGCTGAGTGTGGAAGAATTGATGCTTTTGAACTGTGGTGTTGGAGAAGAATCTTGAGAGTCCCTTGGGCTGCAAAGAGATCCAACCAGTCCATCCTAAAGGACATCAGTCCTGAGTGTTCTTTGGAAAGACTGATGTTGAAGCTGAAACTCCAATACTTTTGTCACATGATGAGAAGAGCTGACTCGTTTGAAAAGTCCCTGATGATGGGAAAGATTGAGGGCAGGAAGAGAAGGGTACAACAGAGGATATGATGGTTGGCTGGCCTCACTGACTCAATGGACATGGATTTGAGTGGATTCCGGGAGTTGGTGATGGAGAGTGAGGCCTGGAGTGCTGTGGTTCATGGGGTCACAAAGAGACGGACACGACTGAGTAACTGAACTGAACTGAAAAGATATAAATCTAACTATATTTTTAATTTTTTTAATGTTTTTACATTTTCATTCCATGCCTTATTAACTTTTTCTTCTTTACATTTTTAAAAAAATTATTTTTAAATTGTAGGATAATTGTTTTAAAATGTTGTATTGGTTTCTGCCATACACCAACAAGAATCAGCCTTAGGTATACATATTTCTCTTACCTCTCTAACTTCCCACCCCATTCTAGCCCTCTAGGTTGTCACGGAGCAGTGGGTTGAGATTCCTGCGTCATAGGCCAAAGTGCATGACAATGTAAACTGAAACATATTTTCAATGATTCACTGTCAATTCATCTCTCCTTCCCTACCATGTCCACAAGTCAGTTCTCTATATCTGCATCACTATTGTGGCCCTAGAAATAGGTTCAACAGTACCATTTTTCTATATTCATATGTATGTATTAATACATTATATATATATATATATATATATATATATATATATATATTTACTTACTTCACTCTATATGACAGGCTCTAGGTTCATTCTCCTCCCTAGAAAAACTCAAATTTGTTTCTTTATTATGGTTTAATAATATCCCATTGTATAGATGTACCACAACCTTTTATCCATCATCTGTCAATGAACACCTTGGTTGCTTTCATGTCCTGGATATTGTAAATACTATGGCAATAAACACTGCGGGACATGTGTCTTTCAGAATTGTGGTTTTCTCAGGTTATATGCCCAGGAGTGGGATTGCTGGGTCCCAGTCATTAAGTTCAATCACTCAGTCATGTCTGACAATTTGCAAACCCATGGACTGTAGCATGCCAGGCTTCTCTGACCATCACCAATTACTGGAGCTTGCTCAAACTCATGTCCACTGAGTCAATGACGCCATCCAACCATCTCATCCTCTGTCATCCCCTTGTCCTCCTGCATTCAATCTTTCCCAGCATCAGGGGCTTTTCCAATGAGTCAATTCTTTACATCAGGGGGCCAAAGTATTGGGGGGAGTTTCAGCTTCAGCATCAGTCCTTCCAATGAATATTCAAGATTGATTTACTTTAAGATGGACTGGTTGGATCCCCTTTGCCGTGAAAGTTGGAGAAGCTCTATACAGTCAGCAAAAACAAGAGCAGGAGCTGACTGTGGCTCAGATCATGAACTCCTTATTGCCAAATTCAGACTTAAATTGAAGAAAGTAGGGAAAAGCACTAGATCATACAGGTATGACCTAAATCAAATCCCTTATGATTATACAGTGGAAGTGAGAAATAGATACAAGGGACTAGATCTGATAGACAGAGTGCCTGGTGAACTATGGACGGAGGTCTGTGACATTGTATAGGAGACGGCGATCAAGACCATCCTCATGGAAAAGAAATGCAAAAAAGCAAAATGGCTGTCTGAGAAGGCCTTACAAATAGCTGTGAAATGAAGAGAAGTGAAAAGCAAAGGAGAAAAGGAAAGATATTCACATTTGAATGCAGAGTTCCAAAGAATAGCAAGGAGAGATAAGAAAGCCTTCCTCAATGACCAATGCAAAGAAATAGAGGAAAACAACAGAATGGGAAAGACTAGAGATCTCTTCAAGAAAATTAGAGACACCAAGGGAACATTTCATGCAAAGATGGGCTCGATAAAGGACAGAAATGGTAGGGACCTAACAGAAGCAGAAGATATTAAGAAGAGGTAGCAAGAATACACAGAAGAACTGTACAAAAAAATTTTTCATAACCCAGATAATCACGATGGTGTGACCACTCACCTAGAGCCTGACATCCTGGAATGTGAAGTCAAGTGGGTTTTAGAAAGCATCACTGTGAACAAAGCTAGTGGAGGTGATAGAATTCCAGTTAAGCTATTTCAAATCCTCAAAGATGATGCTGTGAAAGTGCTGCATTTGATATGCCAGCAAATCTGGAAAACTCAGCAGTGGCCACAGGACTGGAAAAGGTCAGTTTTCATCCCAATCCCAAAGAAAGGTAATGCCAAAGAATGCTCAAACTACCACACAATTGCACTCATCTCACATGCTAGTAAAGTAATGCTCAAAATTCTCCAAGCCAGCCTTCAGCAGTACGTGAATCGTGAACTTCCAGATGTTAAAGCTGGTTTTAGAAAAGGCAGAGGAATCAGAGATCAAATTGCCAACATCTGCTGGATCATCAAAGAAACAAGAGAGTTCCAGAAAAACCATCTATTTCTGCTTTATTGACTATGCCAAAGCCTTTGACTGTATGGATCACAATAAACTGAGGAAAATTCTGAAAGAGATGGGAATACCAGACCACCTGACCTGTCTTTTGAGAAACCTGTATGCCTATCAGGAAGCAAGTTAGAACTGGACATGGAACAACAGACTGGTTCCAAATAGGAAAAGGAGTACGTCAAGGCTGTATCTTGTCACCCTGCTTATTTAACTTATACGCAGAGTACATTATGAGAAGCGCTGGGCTGGAAGAAGCACAAGCTGAAATCAAGATTGCCGGGAGAAATATCGATAACCTCAGATATGCAGATGACACCATGCTTATGGCAGAAAGTGAAGAGGAGCAAAAATGCCTGTTGATGAAAGTGAGAGAGGAGAGTGAGAAAGTTGCCTTAAAGCTCAACATTCAGAAAACTAAGATCATGGCATCTGGTCCTATCACTTGATGGGAAATACATGGGGAAACAGTGGAAACAGTGTCAGACTTTATTTTTGGGGGGCTCCAAAATCACTACTGATGATGATTGCAGCCATGAAATTAAAAGACGTTTACTCCTTGGAAGGAAAGTTATGACCAACCTAGACAGCATGTTCAAAAGCAGAGACATTACTTTGCCAACCAAGGCCTGTCTAGTCAAAGCTATGGTTTTTCCAGTAGTCATGTTTGGAGGTGAGAATTGGACTGTGAAGAACGCTGAGCACTGAAGAATTGATGCTTTTGAACTGGGGTGTTGGAGAAGACTCTTGAGAGTCTCTTGAACTGCAAGGAGATCCATCCAGTCCATACTAAAGGAGATCAATCCTGGGTGTTCATTGGAAGGACTGATGTTGAAGCTGAAACTCCAATACTTTGGCCACCTCATGTGAAGAGTTGACTGATTGGAAAAAGACCCTGATGCTGGGAAGGATTTGGGGCAGGAGGAGAAGGGAATGACGGAGGATGAGATGGCTGCATGGCATCAGCGTCTCGATGGGCATGAGTTTGGGTAGACTCCGGGAGTTGGTGATAGACAGGGAAGCCTGGCGTGCTACGATTCATGGGGTCGCAATGAATTGGACGTGACTGAGTGACTGAACTGAACTGAACTGAAGAATTTTCCACAGTTTGCTGTAATCCAGGCAGTCAAATGCTTTGGCATACTCAGTAAGGCAGAAGTAGATGTTTTTCTGGAACTCTTTTGCTCTTTCGATGATCCAACAGAAAGGGTCACATGGTAGTTTTATTTCTATTGTTTTAAAGGAAATCTCCATACTCTTCTCCTTAGTGGCTGTACCATTTTACATCCTCACAAACAGTGCAAGAGGATTCACTCTTCTCCATGTCTTCTCATACTTTTTGTTTGTAAATTTTTTGATGATGGCGATTCTGACTCGTGTGAAGTAATATCTCATTGTAGTTTTCATTTGCATGTCTCTTATAATAATGATGGTGAGCATGTTTTCATGTGTTTGTTAGCTGTCTGTAAGTCTTCTTTGGAGAAGTTACTGTTTAAGATTTCTGCCCATTTTTTGATAGAGTAATTCATTTTTATGAAATTGAGTTACCTGAGCTACTTATATATTTTGGAGATTAATCCTTTGTCAGTTGTTTCATTTGCAATTACTTTTTCCCATTCTGAGGGTTGTCTTTTCTTCTTGTTCATCATTTTCTTTGTGTGCAAAAATGTTAAGGTTAATTAGATCCTGTTTGTTTATTTTTGTTTTTATTTCCACTATTCTTGGAGGTTGGTCATAGAAGATCTTGCTATGATCTATGTCAAAATGTGTTATGCCCATGTTTTCCTCTAAGAATGCTTTAGTTTTTAGCCTTATATTAAGTCTTTAAACCATTTTGAGTTTATTTTTTTGTATGGTGTTAGCAGGTGTTCTAGTTTCATTCTTTTACATATATCTGTCCCGTTTTCCCAGAACCACATATTGCAGAGGCTGCCTTACCTCCATTGAATATTTGTGTCTCCTTTGTCAAAGATAAGTTGCCCATAGGTGTACGGATTTATTATGGGCTTTCTACCTTTTTCTCTTGGCTCATATTTCTGTTTTTTTTTGCCAGGAACTGTCTTGGTGACTGTAGTTTTGTAGTATAGTCTGAAGTCAGGAAGGTTGATTCCTACAATTAGGTTTTTCTTTCTCAAGATTTCTTGGCAATTCAGGGTCTTTTGTGTTTCCATACAAATTATGATTTTTTTGTTATAGTTCTGTGAAAAATACTATTGGCAGTTTAGTAGGCATTGCATTGAATCTATAGGCTGTCTTGGGTATTATAGTCATGTTCAAAATATTGATTCCTCCGATCCAAGAACATGGTATATCTTTCCACCTGTTTGTGTCATCTTTGATTTCTCACATCCGTGTCTTATAGTATTCTGCATACAGGTCTTTGGTCTCTTTAGGTAGGTTTCAGTTCAGTTCAGTTCAGTTGCTCAGTCGTGTCCGACACTTTGCGACCCCATGAATCGCAGCACGCCAGGCCTCCCTGTCCATCACCAACTCCCAGAGTTTACCCAAACCCATGTCCATGGAGTCAGTGATGCCATCCAACCATCTCATCCTCTGTTGTCCCCTTCTCTTCCTGCCCCCAATCCTTCCCAGCATTAGGGTCTTTTCCAACGAGTCAACTCTTTGCACGAGGTGGCAAAAGTATTGGGGTTTCAGCTTCAACGTCAGTCCTTCCAACGAACAACCAGGACTGATCTTTAGGATGGACTGGTTGAATCTTCTTGCAGTCCCAGGGACTCTCAAGAGTCTTCTCCAACACCACAATTCAAAAGCATCAATTCTTCAGTAGGTTTACTCCTAGGTATTTTATTATTTTTGTTTCAATGGTAAATAAGACTGCTTCCTTAATTTCTCTTTCTGACTTTTCATCATTATTATACAACTTTACTATATTAATTAATTAGCTGTAGTAAATTTCTGGTGGCATCTTTAGGGTTTTCTGTGTAAAGTATTATGTCATCTGCAAACAGAGAAAGTTTTACTTCTCTTTTCCAATCTAGATTTATTTTATTTCTTCTTCTCTGATTGCTGTAGCTGTGACTTCCAAAACTATGTTGAATCATAATGGCAAGAGTGGGCATCCTGGTCTTGTTCCTGATCTTAGAGGAAATATTTTCAGTTTTTCACCATTGACAATAATGTTTACCATCGATTTATCATATAAGGCCTTTATTACTTTGAGGTGTGTTCCTTCTATGTTCATTTTATAAAGAGATTTTTTCATAAGTGGATGCTGAATTTTGTGAAAAACTTTTACTGCATCTATTGAGATTATCATATGTTTTTCACCTTTTAATTTGTTAATATGATGTATAGCAATGATTGATTTGCATACATTGAAGAATCTATGTATCCCTGTGATAAACCTGACCTGATCATGGTGTATGATCCTTTTAATGTGTTGTTGGATTCTGTTTGATAGAATTTTGTTGACAATTTTTGCATCTGTGTTCATCAGTGATATTGGCCTGTAATTTTCTTTTTATGTGATGTCTTTGTCTGATTTTATTATCAAGGTGATGGTGGCCTTGTATAATGAGTTTGGAAGTGTTCTTTCATCTGCAATTTTTTGGAAGAGTTTGAGAAGGATAGGCATTATTGATTGGAGTTCACCTGTGAAACCATCTGGCCCTGGACAATTTTTTTCTGGGGATGGGGGTGGGGTGATAGATTTTTGATCACCATTTTGTTTTCAGTGCTTATGACTGACTTGTTCATAATTTCTACTTCCTGGTTCTGTCTCAAAAGTTTGAACTTTTCTAAGAATCTGTAAAGTGTCTGCCTACAATGCTGGAGACCCGGGTTCAGTCTCTGGGTTGGGAAGATCTCCTGGAGAAGGAAATGGCAACCCACTCCAGTACTCTTGCCTGGAGAATCCCATGGGATGGAGGAGCCTGGTGGGCTACAGTCCATGGGGTCGCAAAGAGTCAGACACAACTGAGCGACTTCACTTTCCAATTTCCTTTCCTTTCCTTTCCTGGTTCTGTCTTAAAAGTTTGAACTTTTCTAAGAATCTGTCTATTCCTTCCAGGTTATCCATTTTACTGGTGTATAATTGCTCATGAGACTATAATTTGTATTTCTGTGTTGTCTATTGTAATAGCTCCTTTTTTATTTCTAATTTTGTTGATTTGAATCTTCTTTTTTTTTTCTTGATGAGTCTGGCTAAGGATTTTTCAATTTTGTTTATCTTCTCAAAGAACCAGCTTTAGTTTTATGGATTTTTGCTATTGTTTCTTTCATTTCTTTTTTAATTATCTCTGCTGCAATCTTTATGACTTCTTTCTTTCTATTTAGTTCGCATTTTTGTAGTTGTTGATGTTCATATTTTTTCTCCAGTTGCTTTAGGTGTATGTTTAGGTTGTCTATTCCATGTTCTACTTGTTTCTTGAGGTAGAATTGTATTGCTATAAACTTCTCTCTTAGAACTGCTTTTGGTAACTCCCATTAGGTTTTGAATCACCCTGTGTTTCTTATTTCTTTCTAGGTATTTTTTGATTTCCCCTTTTAATTCTTCAATAACCTGTTGGTTATGTAGAAATGTACTGTTTGATCTCCATGTGTTTGTGTTTTCCAGCTTTTTTTTCCCCCCTGTAATTGATATCTAGCTTCATAGCATTGTGGTCCGAAAAGATACCTGATACAGTTTCAATTTTCTTACATTTCTCTAGGTTTGATTTGTGACCCAAGATGTGATCTATTTTGGAGAATGTTCTATATCCACTTGAGAAGAAAGTGTATTCTTCTGTATTTGGATGGAATGCCTTGAAGATATCAATTAGATTCATCTCGTCTAATGTGTCATTTAAGGCTTGTGTTTCCTTAGTAAGTATCTGTTTTTATGGTCTATCCATTGGGGTAAACGAGACGTTAACGTCCTCTAACTATTATCATGTTACTATTGATTTCCCTTTTTATGTCTGTTAGTGATTTTGCTTTAGGTATTGAGATGCTCCTCCTATTTTGGGTGCATAAAAATTAAAACAGTTTTGTCTTCTTGGATTTATCCCTTGATCATTATGTAGTGTCCTCCCTTCCATGTAATATTCTTTATTTTAAGGTCTATTTTGTCTGATATAAGAATTGCTACTCTTGCTTGTTTTGATTTACAGTTGCTTGGTATATCTTTTTCCATCCACTCACTTTCAGTCTGTATGTGTCTCTAGGTCTGAAATGGGTCTTTTGTAGACAGCATATGTATGGGTCTTGTTTCTGTATTCATTCAGTCAATGTGTGTCTTTTAGTTAGAGTGTTTAATCCATTTACATTTAAGCAATTATTAATATACATGTTCTTATTGGAATTTTCATAATTGTTTTCAGTTTGGTTTTATAGGTTTTTCACTTCTCTTATGTTACCTGCTTACAGAATTCTCTTTAGTATTTGTAGTAAAGCTGACTTACTGGTGCTAAATTCTCTTATCTTTTATTTATTTGTCTGTAAAGCTTTTGATTTCCTCATTAATTTTGAAAGAGATCCTTGCTGGGTAAAATAATCTTGGTTGTAGATTTTTTTCTTTTCATTACATTAAATATATCTTGTCATTCACTTCTGGCTAACAAGGTTTCTGCTGAAAGATCAGCTGTATGAAGAAATTGTATGAGGTTTCCCTGGTATGTTACTTGTTGCTTTTCCCTTGCAGCTTTCAATATTTTTTTTTCAAACTAACAAACTATTAAAGTCAAATATATTCTATGCATACACAGACAACAGTAAGAATGTACAAAAATTATCTTTTGTTCTTTAAAAATTATTTTTTGAATCTCTCTTTTGTGTTACTTTAGTCATGATTTCAACTTCTTCACAATATTAGATAATAAATGACAAAAAGCAAAATGGAACTGTATTTGAAATGTACAAATTTAATATATACTATTAAAATATGATCGATGTAAAAATTACAAAATTAAAATTTATTTCATATAAATTGAAAAGGTTATTTTATCTAATAGTTAATGCATTAAAATTAAAAGGTAAAATATAAATTATATAACTAGAAATTTATTTTATATATTAATTATATTATAGAAAAAACAATAACCATCAATATATAAAATAACTAAGCTCAATCTGTTGCTTATTTTTTTTAATTTATCAGCTCATAAATATTTAACAAACTAAAGTCATTCACAGCTCTATTCTTCAATGTTCATCAAGTTGTATATATCAATACAGTCAATGCTTATTTGCAGATTCTATACTTGCAGATAGGCCTACTAATAAAAACTTATTTGTAACATCAAAATCAGAATTCACTATTTTTCACAGCCAGCTCTAGACATGCACATTCCACAGAATAGTAAAAATTTGACCCACACAAGGTGCAACTTCTTTCTTAGCAGACATCAACAAAACAAACATTTTACTTCCTGTTTCAACCCTCACAGTGTAAAATGACTATCTTTTTTTGCCTTTTAGGTCTATTTAGTGTCAACTTTTTCTCTCTTTTTCATGCTTTTAATTGGTGATTTCACTGTTTAAAATGCTTCCTAGCCTAAGAAAGCTGTGATTTTCTTCTCAATTTTTATTAGAAAATATGTGTGCCAGATGAATTTTGTTTGGCCATGTCTAATACTGTTTTGGACCATGAGTTCAATGTTCATGAATCAAGAATATATAATAAATAAAGTATCTTTAAACAACGGACACCCACATAAAACAAGGTTATATATGTACTGATTAATAAAAGTGTAACCAGAATTTCATGGAAACTTAGCCCTATATTTCACCTTGGAGCAATGATTCATTATTGGCTAATTTAGTGTGTCAGGTGGCTAAGTGTTAAATAATCCACCTGCCAATGCAGGAAATGTGGTTTTGATACTTGGGTTGGGAAGATGCCTGGAGAACGAAATGGCAACCCACTCCAGTATTCTTGCCTGGGAAATCCCATGGACTGAGCCTGGCAGGTTACAGTTCATGAGGTTGCAAAAGAGTTGGACATGACTTAGCAACTAAACAAAACAACAACAACAACAACTCAGTGTAAAAGACAATTTTATAAAGTACATAACTACTTCAGAGGAATTATCTGTTTTGTTTTATATAGCAAAAGCATGTAGGTATGTCATGTGTTAAAGTAGATGTTGGATGAACATCCTGCATGGCTTTTGTGGAAAAAAAAATTGTAATTTACAAATATATGTATATGTATATATACACACATAAATATACCTGAATAAATATTAGTTCCCTTCTATTTAACAAAAGATAGCAGAATAAATATTCCAGGTAAATATAGAAAAATCAAAGCTAATTATTCTATAATAAAGAAAATGAAAACTAATGAAACTCAAAAAAAAATATTACTTAGTGTCTGTGAAACAAAAAAAAGGACTCAGTCTCTGTCATAAGTTTAAAAAAGGTGACCACGGAAAGAGATAGAAGACTCTGACAAGTTTTTTAATGGTAATATCAGAGTCCAAAAGAAACAGAGAAAAATAAAATTTGAGGCAAAAATCATGAAAATTCAAACTACTGGGCCATGATTTCAGGGATACACGTCCTAACTATAGAATCCATTAAGTAGTAGGAAAAGAAATACCCCCACTTTAGGAAAATGTTTTGAACTGAGGAACTATTACAAACACAAACATCCTTGCCTCCTGAATTGAGATAAACCCATAGCTGGGGTGGAATCAAACATGGTATTGAATATCTAAGAAAAAACTCAAGCCTAGTTCTGATTCTTTCGTCCTCTTTAAAACACCACACTACCCATAGGACCTACATTAGTTTCATTCTTAGTGATGCTTGCTAAGGCCCAGTCACTTTGCATACCAGGATGTCAGGATCTAGGTGAGTGCTCACACCATCATAGTTATCTGGGTCATTAAGATCCTTTTTGTACAATACTTCTGTGTATGCTTGCCATCTCTTCTTAATATCTCATGCTTCTGTAAGGTCCATACATTTCTTCAGTCTTTTATTGTGCCCATCTTTGTATGAAATATCCCCATGGTATCACTAATTTTCTGGAAGAAACTTCTAGTCTTTCTCATTCTATTATTTTCCTCTATTTTCTTTGCATTGATCACTTAGGAAGGCTTTCTTATCTCTCTTTGCTATTCTTTGGAAATGTGCATTTAGATCGAAATATCCTTCCTTTTCTCCTTTGCCTTTCACATCTCTTCTTTTCTCAGGTATTTGTAAGGCCTTCTCAGACAAACATTTTCCCTTTTCGTGTTTCTTTTCCTTATGGATGGTTTTGATCACCACCTCCTATCAGTTCAGTTCAGTTCAGTTCAGTCACTTAGTTGTGTCCGACTCTTTGCGACCCCATGTATTGCAGCACGTCAGGCCTCTCTGTCCATACATCACCAACTCCCGGAGTCTACCCAAACCGATGTCCATCGAGTCGGTGATGTCATCCAACCATCTCATCCTCTGTCGTCCTCTTCTCCTCCTGCCCCCAATTCTACCCAGCATTAGGATCTTTTCCAATGAGTCAACTCTGCATGAGGTGGCCAAAGTATTGGAGTTTCAGCTTCAACATCAGACCTTCCAATGAACACCCAGGATTGATCTCCTTTAAGATGGATTGATTGGATCTCCCTGCAGTCCAATGGACTCTCAAGAGTCTTCTCCAACACCACAGTTCAAACGCATCAATTCTTCGGCGCTCAGCTTTCTTCACCGTCCAACTCTCACATCCATGCATGACCACTGGAAAAACCATAGCCTTGACTAGACAGACCTTTGTTGACAAAGTAATGTCTCTGCTTTTAAATATGCTATCTAGGTTGGCCATAACCTTCCTTCCAAGGAATAAACGTCTTTTAATTTCATAGCTACAATCACCATCAGCAGTGATTCTGGAGCCCAAAAAAATAAAGTCTGACACTATTTCCACTGTTTCTCCATCTATTTCCCATGAAGTGATGGGACCAGATGCCATGATCTTAGTTTTCTGAACGTTGAGCTTTAAGCCAACTTTTTCACTCTCCTCTTTCACTTTCATCAAGAGGCTCTTTAGTTCTTCTTCACTTTCTGCCATAAGGGTGGTGTCACCTGCATAGCTGAGGTTATTGATATTTCTCCTGGCAATCTTGATTCCAGCTTGTGTTTCTTCCAGCCCAGCATTTCTCATGATGTACTCTGCATATAAGTTAAATAAGCAGGGTGACAATATACAGCCTTGACATACTCCTTTTCCTATTTGTAACCAGTCTGTTGTTCCATGCCCAGTCCTAACTGTTGCTTCCTGATCTGCGTACAGGTTTCTCAAGAGACAGGTCAGATGATGTTATTCCCATCTCTTTCAGAATTTTCCACAGTTGATTGTGATCCACACAGTCAAAGGCTTTGGCATAGTCAATAAAGCAGAAATATATGTTTTTCTGGAACTCTCTTGCTTTTTCAATGATCCATTGGATATTGGCAATTTGATCTCTGGTTCCTCTGCCTTTTCTAAAACCAGCTTGAACATCTGGAAGTTCACGGTTCACATATTGCTGAAGCCTGGCTTGGAGAATTTTGAGCATCACTTTACTAGCATGTGAGATGTGTGCAATTGTGCAGCAGTTTGAGCATTCTTTGGCATTGCCTTTCTTTGGGATTGGAACAAAAACTGACCTTTTCCAGTCCTGTGGCCACTGCTGAGTTTTCCAAATTTGCTGGCATATCGAATGCAGCACTTTCACAGCATGATCTTTGAGGATTTGAAATAGCTCAACTGGAATTCCATCACCTCCATTAGCTTTGTTTGTAGTGATGCTTTCTACAGCCCATAGACTTCACATTCCAGGATGTCTGGCTCTAGGTGAATGATAACACCATCATGATCATCTGGGTCTTGAAGATCTTTTTTGTACAGTTCTGTGTATTCTTGCCACCTCTTCTTAATATCTTCTGCTTCTGTTAGGTCCATACCATTTCTGTCCTTTATCGATCCTATCTTTGCGTGAAATGTTCCTTTCATATTTCTAATTTTCTTGAAGAGATCTCTAGTCTTTCCCAATCTATTGTTCTCCTCTGTTTCTTTGCATTGATCGCTGAGGAAGGCTTTCTATGCAATATCATGACCCTACATCAATAGTTCATGACACAGATAACCACGATAGTGTGATCACTCACCTAGTGCTAGACACCGTGGAATGTGAGGTAAAGTGGGCCTTAGGAAGCATCACTATGAACAAAGCTAGTGCAGGTGATGGAATTCTAGCTGAGCTACTTCAAATCCTAAAAGATGATGCTGTGGAAGTGTTGCACTCAATATGGCAGCAAATTTGGAAAACTCAGCACTGGCCACAGGACTGGAAAAGGTCAGTTTTCATTCCAATCCCAAAGAAAGGCAATACCAAAGAATGTTCAAACTACCACCCAATTGCATTCATCTCACACATTAGCAAAGTAATGATAAAAATTCTCCAAGCTAGGCTTCAACAGTACATGGACTGAGAACTTCCAGATGTTCAAGCTGGTTTTAGAAAAGGCAAAGGAACCAGAGATCAAATGGGCAACATCCATTGACCACTGGATCATAGAAAAAGCAAGAGAATTCCAGAAAAACATCTACTTCTGCTTCATTGACTATGCCAATGCCTCTGACTGTATGGATCACAACTAACTGCAGAAAATTCTTAAAAAGCTGGGAATACCAGACCATCTACCTGAATCTATCAAACACATTATAAAGCTCATACAAACACTGTGAATAAGTCTGGCTTATTCCACAGATGCAAGGATTCTTCAGTTTACACAAATCAATCCATGTGATACACCATATTAACAAATTGAAATATAAAAATCATATTATCAATAGATGCAGAAAAAGCCTTTGATAAAATTCAGCCTCCATTCATGATGAAAACACTTCAAAAAATGGGCATAGAATGAACCTACCTCAACATAGTAATGGCCATGTATGATAAGGCCTCAGTAAACATTATTCTCAATGGTAAGAAACTGAAAATATTCCCCTAATATCAGGAAGAATACAAGGGGACAAGGGTGTCCATTCTCACCACTATTATTCACCATAGTTTTGGAAGCTACAGCAATTAGAGAAGAAAAAAGAAATATAAAGAATGCAAACTGGAAAAGAAAAATAAAATGCTCACTGTTTGCAGAAGACATGAGACTATGCATGGAAAGCTCTAAAGAAACTATCAGACATTTACTAGAGCTAATCAGTGAATTCAGCAAAGTCATGGGATATAAGGTCACTACACAGAAATCACTTGCATTCCTATATATTAAAAACAAAAAATCAGAAAGAGAAATTAACAAATCAAGTACATTCACCATTGCAACAAAAAGAATAAAATACCTAGGAATAAATCTATCTAAGGAGACAAAATAATTATATACAGAAAATTATATAAGACACTCATGAAAGAAAACAAAGATGGCATAAACAGATGGAGAGATATCCCATGTTCCTGATTAGGAAGAATCAATATTGTGAAAATGACTCTACTACCAAATGCAATCTACAGATTCAATATGATCCCTATCAAATTATGACTGACATTTCTCCCAGAACTAGAACAAAAGTTTTACATTTCACAAGGAAACAAAAAAGACCCCAAATAGTCAAAGCTGTCTTGAGAAAGACGAATGGAGCTGGAGGATTCAGCTTTCCAGACATAGACTATAATACAAAGCCACAGTCATCAAAACAGTATGCTACTGGCACAAAAACAGAAATACAGACCTAAGGACAATGGAGCAAAATAGAGAGCCAGAGATAAACCCATGCACCTAAGTGTATCTTATTTTTGACCAAGGAAGGAAGAATATACAATGGGGCAAAGATAGCTCCTTCAATAAGTGGTGCTGGGAAAACTGGACAGCTACATGTAAAAGAATGAAATTAGAACATTTCCTAATGCCGTACACAAAGATAACCTCAAAATGAATTAATGACATATATGTAAGACCAGACGTTATCAAACTCTTAGGGGAAAAAATAGGTAAAACACTCAATAACATAAATCAAAGCAAGATCTGATATGACCCACTTCCTACAATAATGGAAATAAAAACAAAAATAAACAACTAGGGCTGATTAAACTTAAAAGCTTTTGCACAACAAAGGAAACTACAAACACAGTGAAAGGACAACACACATATTTGGAGAAAATAGCAGCAAAGGAAACAACTGACAAAGAAATAATTTCCAAAATATACAAGCAGCTCATACATCTCACAAACAAAGACAAACAACACAATAAAAAGTGGGGAAAAGACCTAAACAGACATCTGTCTTCAAGAAGACAGATGGCTAACAAACACATGAAAAGATGTTCTGCAAACTTAGAGATTTGAGAAATGCAAATCAAAGCTACCTTCTACCAGTCGGAATGGCCATTATCAAAATGTCTACAAAGAATAAAAGCTGGAGAGAGTGTGGAGGAAAGGGAATTTTCTTGCATTACTGGAGGGGGTGTAAATAGATACAGCTACCATGGAAGACCATGTGGAAATTCCTTAAAAAACTAGGAATAAAACCACCATATGTTCCAGAAATCCCACTACTATGCATATGCCTTGAGAAACCAAAACTGAAAAAGACAAATGTACCCCAAGGTTCACTGCAACACAATTTACAATAGCTAGATCATGGAAGCAACTTAGATGTCCATCAATAGATGAATGGATAATGAAACTGTGGTACATATATACAAGGGAATATTACTCAATCATAAGAGAAATTCTTTTGAGTCCTTTTAAACGAGGTAGATGAAACTAGAGGCTATTAAAAAGAGTGAAGTAAGAAAGAGAAATATAAATATCATATATTAGTGCATATATATGGAATCTGAAAGATGGTACTGATTAATTTATTTATCTCCATTGCAGCACAGCAATGGAGAAACAGACATAGAAAACAGACTTATGGAGACGGGGGTAAGGGAGGAGGGGGAGGGTAAGATGTACAGAGAGGGTAACATGGAAACTTGAAAAATCATTTGCAAAATAGATAGCCAGTGGGAATCTGCTGCATGACTCAGGGAACTCAAACAAGGGCTCTGTAACAATCTAGAAGAGTAGGATGGGGAGGAAGAGGAGAGGGAGTTTCAGGAGGCAGGGGACATGGGTGTACCGATGGCTGATTCTTGTTGATGTTCAACATTCAGCTCAGTTCAGTTCAGTTGCTTAGGTGTGTCCGACTCTTTGCGACCCAATGAATTGCAGCACGCCAGGCCTCTCTGTCCATCACCAACTCCCGGAGTCTACACAAACCCATGTCCATCGAGTCGGTGATGCCATCCAGCCATCTCATCCTCTGTCATCCCCTTCTCCTCCAGCTCCCAATCCTACCCAGCATTAGGGTCTTTTCCAATGAGTCAACCCTTCTCATGAGGTGGCCAAAGTATTGGAGTTTCAGCTTCAACATCAGACCTTCCAATGAACACCCAGGATTGATCTCCTTTAGGATGGATTGATTGGATCTCCTTGCAGTCCAAGGGACTCTCAAGAGTCTTCTCCAACACTACAGTTCAAAAGCATCAATTCTTCGGTGCTCAGCTTTCTTCATCGTCCGACTCTCACATCCATACATGACCACTAGAAAAATCATAGCCTTGACTAGACGGACTTTTGTTGGCAAAGTAATGCCTCTGCTTTTAAATATGCTATCTAGGTTGGCCATAACCTTCCTTCCAAGGAGTAAGCGTCTTTTAATGTCATGGCTGCAGTCACCATCAGCAGTGATTCTGGAGCCCCAAAAAATAAAGTCTGACACTGTTTCCACTGTTTCCCCATCTATTTCCCATGAAGTGATGGGACCAGATGCCATGATCTTAGTTTTCTGAACGTTGAGCTTTAAGCCAACTTTTTCACTCTCCTCTTTCACTTTCATCAAGAGGCTCTTTAGTTCTTCTTCACTTTCTGCCATAAGGGTGGTGTCATCTGCATATCTGAGGTTATTGATATTTCTCCCGGCAATCTTGATTCCAGTTTGTGTTTCTTCCAGCCCAGCGTTTCTTATGATGTACTCTGCATATAAGTTAAATCAGCAGGGTGACAATATACAGTCTTGACGTACTCCTTTTCCTTTTTGGAACCAGTCTGTTCCATGTCCAGTTCTAACTGTTGCTTCCTGACCTGCATACAGGTTTCTCAAGAGACAGGTCAGATGGTCTGTTATTCCCATCTCTTTCAGAATTTTCCACAGTTTATTGTGATCCACACAGTCAAAGGCTTTGGCATAGTCCATAAAGCAGAAGTAGATGTTTTTCTGGAACTCTCTTGCTTTTTCGATGATCCAGCGGGTATTGGCAATTTGATCTCTGGTTCCTCTGCCTTTTCTAAAACCAGCTTGAACATCTGGAAGTTCACAGTTCACGTATTGCTGAAGCCTGGCTTGGAGAATTTTGAGCATTACTTTACCAGCATGTGAGATGAGTGCAACTGTGCGGTAGTTTTAGCATTCTTTGGCATTGCCTTTCTTTGGGATTGGATATAAAACAACAAAATTCGGTAAAGTAATTATCTTTCAATTAAAAAATAAATAAATATTTTTTAAAAGAATCAAGAAAAATATAGAATATACAACCTAGCTTTACACCTAAAAAACTGGGAAAAGAAGAACAAAACAACAACATCAACAACAACAACAAAAAAGCTTCAGAGAAGGAAATAAACCACAAAGGTCAGAGCAGAAAAAATTTAAAAGGACGTTTAAAAAAAATAGTAAAGATTAATAAAATTAAAAACTGGTTATTTGAGAAGATAAAATTGACAAACCTTTAGTCTGACTCATCAAGAAAAAAAGACAGAAGAATGAAATCAACAAAATTAGAAATGAAAAAGGAGAGGTTACAACAGGCAATGCAGAAATAAAAAGTATCATAAGAGACTATTACAAGCAACTATATGGGAATAAAATGGATAATCTCAAAGAATGGACAAATTCTTATAAAAGTTCAATTTCCTAAGACTGAAACAGGAAGAAATAGAAATTATGAACAAGTCAATTATAAGCACTGACATAAAAACTGTGAACAAGCATGCCCCTGAGCCTTTGGTATAGGAGCACTGAATCCAACATCCTAGTCTACCAGAGAACTAATCTTATAGGGTATCAAATAGTGAGTATTCACACAAAGGAAATCACTTGAATAAAGGTCCCTCATCACCCAACAACCAGTAGCACCCTGTGCAGGCCACCTCATCTAAATAACAAACAAAACAAGCATACAAACACAGTCATCAACAGAAAGGATTAAAACCTCACTCAGCCTTTCCCATCACAGGAAAAACAAACAAAATCTCAGCACAAATCTCACCCTATAGAAAGCTTACACAAAAGACTGCATCAACCTTAGGAGGGCAGAAACAAAAAGAAAGAAAGAATTCAACCTTGAAGCCTGGGAAAATGAGATCTCAAACACAATAAGTTAAAAATAAATAAATAAATAAAATGAAATAATGAAAAGGCATAGAAATACAACACAAATGATGGAACAAACTAGAAGCACAGAAGTCCAAATAAGTAAGAGGAAATAGGCAAACTACCTTAAAAAAATTTCAGAATAATTATACTAAAGATGATAAAAAAAACTTTGAAAACAAAATGGAGAAAATGCAAGAATCAATTAACAAAGACCTAGAAAGAAGAATTAAATAATAAACATAGGGAGAGAAACAACACAATTACTGAAATTAAAAATACTCTAGAAGGAATCAATAGCAGAATACCTAGGCAGAAGAATGAATCAGTGAGATGGAAGATAATCATGGAAATAACTTCTGAAGAGCAGAATAAAGTAAAAAGAATGAAAAGAACTGAGGACAGTCTCAGAGACCTCTGGGACAATATCAAATGCACCTACATTCGAATTATAAGGGTTCCTGAAGAAGAAGAGAAAAAAGAAAGTGTATGAGAAAAATTTTGAAGAGATTATAGTTGAAAATTTTCCCAACATGGAAAAGGAAATAGTCAATCAAGTCCAAGAGGCATGAAGAGTTCCATAGAGGATAAATCCAAGGAGAAACAGGTCAAGACACATACTAGTCAAATCAACAAAGACTAAACACAAAGAAAGAATATTAAAAGCAGCAAGGGAGAAGCAACAAGTAACATACAAGGGAAGTCCCATATGTTTAACAGCTGATCTTTCAGCAGAAAATCTGCAGGCCAGAAGTGAATCGCTGGATATATTTAAAGTACTGAAAAGGAAAAATCTACAACCAAGATTACTGTATGCTGCCAGGATCTCATTCAAAATTGATGGAGAAATAAAAACTTTTCAGACAAGCAAAAATTAAAAGAACTCAGTACCACCAAACCAGCTTTACAAGTAATGTTAAAGGGACTTACATAGTCAGAAATACAAGAGAAGAAAAAAGATCTACAAAATCAACCCCAAACAATTAAGAAAATGGCAATAGGAACATATATATCAATAATTACTTGAAATGTAAATGGATTAAATGCTCCAAACAAAAGACACAGACTGGATGAGTGGATACAAAAATAAGACCCATATATATATGCTGTCTACAAGAAACCTACTTCAGACCTCAAGACACATATAAACTAAAAGTGAAAAGATGGGAAAATATATTTCATGCAAATGGGAAGCAAAAGAAAACTGGAGTAACAATCCTCATATCAGACAAAATAGACTTTAAAATAAAGAAGATTACAAAAGATAAGGAAGGACACTACATAATGATCAAGGGATGAATTCAAGAGGAAGACATAACAACTATAAATATCTATGCACCCAACATAGGAGCACCTCAATACATAAGACAAACACTAACAGACATAAAAGGAGAAATTGACAGTAACACAATAATAGTAGGAGACTTTAAAACCACACTCACACCAATGGACAGATCATCAAAACAGAAAATTAATAAAGAAACACAAGTCTTAAATGATATGTTAGATGAGATGGATCTCATTGATATCTTCAGGACATTCCATCCAAATGCAGAAGAATATACCTTCTTCTCGAGTGCACATGGAACGTTCTCCAGGATACACCATATCTTGGGTCACAAAACAAACCTCAATAAATTTAAGAAAATTGAAACCATATCAAGCATCTTCTCCAACCACAATGCTATGAGACTAAATATAAATTACAAGAAAAAAAAACTGTAAGAAACACAAACATGGAGATTAAACAACATGATTCTAAATAGCCAACAGGTTACTGAAGAAATCAAAAGGGAAATCAAAAAATTTCTGGTAATAAATGACAATGAAAACACGACAACTCAAAACCTATGGGATGCAGCAAAGGCAGTTCTATGAGGAAAGTTTATAGCAATACAATCCTACCTCAAAAAACAACAAAAACATCGAATAGACAACCTAACTTTACACCTAAAACAACTGGAGAAAGGAGAACAAAACACCCCCAAAATTAGTACAAGGAAAGAAATCATAAAGATACGAGCAGAAATAAATGTAAAATAAATGAAAGAAACAATAGTAAAGATTAATAGAACTAAAAGTTGGTTCTTTGAGAAGATAAACAATTTTGACAAACCTTTAGCCAGATTCATCAAGAAAAAAAGAGAGAAGAATCAAATCCAAAAAATTAGAAATGAAAAAGGAGAAGTTACAACAGACAATGTGGAAATACAAAGGGTTATAAGAGACTCTTATGAACAATTATATGGCAATAAAATGGATAACCTGGAAGAAATGGACAGATTCTTAGAAAAGCTCAATCTTCCAAGACTGAACCAGGAAGAAATAGAAATTATGAACAACCCAATTATAAGCACTGAAATTGATGCTTTGATCAAAAATCTCCCAAAAAACAAAAGCCCAGGACCAGATGGCTTCACAGGAGAATTCTATTCTATTTAGAGAAGAGCTAATGCCTATCCTTCTAAAACTCTTTCAAAAATTTTGCAGAGGAAGGAACACTTCCAAACTCATTCTACAAGGCCACCATCAACCTGATACCAAAAACAGACAAAAACAACACACAAAAAAGAAAAGTACAGGCCAATATCACTGATGAACATAGGCGCAAAAATCCTCAACAAAATTTAGCAGAGTTCAGCAACACATCAGAAAGCTCATACACCATGATCAAGTTGGTTTTATTCCAGGGATGCAAGGATTCTTCAATATACATACATCAATCAATGTGATACACCATATTAACAAATTGAAAGATAAAAATCATATGATAAGCTCAATAGATGCAGGAAAAGCCTTTGAAAAAATTCAGCATCCATTTATGATTAAAACTGTTCAAAAACTGGGCATAGAAGGAACCTACCTCAACATAGCAAAGGCCATATAGTCTATGGCAAACATTATTCTCAATGGTAAAAAACTGAAAGCATTCCCCCTAAGATCAGGAACAAGACAGAGTAGGTCCACTTTCACCACTATTATTCAATATAGTTCTGGAAGTCCTAGCTACAGCAATCAGGGAAGAAAAAGAAATAAAAGGAAACAGATTGGAAAAGAAGAAGTAAAGCTCTTACTGTTTGCAGATTACATGCTACTGCACATAGGAAACGCTAAAGACAGTGTCAGAAATTTGCTAGAACTAATCAGTGAATTTAGCAAAGTCACAGCATACAAACTCTATATAGAAATCACTTGCATTTCTATATACTAACAATGAAAAATCAAAAAGAGAAATTAAGGAATCAATTCCATTCACCATTGCAACAAAAAGAATTAAATTTCTAGGAATAAACTTACCTAAGGAGACAAAAGAACAGCACACAGAAAATTGTAAGACACTGATGAAAGAAATCAAAGATGGCATAAACAGATGGAGTGATATTCCATGTTCCCGGGTAGGAAAAATCAATATTGTCAAAATGACGACACTACCAAATGCAATCTACAGATTCAATGTAATCCCTATCAAATTACCAATGGCATTTTTTACAGAACTAGAACAAAAAAATTCACAATTCATATGGAAACACAAAAGACCCCGAATTGCCAAAGCAGTCTTGAGAAAGTAGAACGGAGCTTGAGGAATCAACCTTCCTGGCCTCAGATTATGCTACAAAGCTACAGTCATCAAGAGAGTATGGTACTGGCACAAAAACAGAAATACAGACCAATGGAACAACATAGAAAGCCCAGAAATAAATCCATGCACCTATGGGTACCTTATTTTTGACAAAGGAGGCAAGAATGTGCAATGGGGCAAAGACAGCCTCTTCAATAAATGGTTCTTGCAAAACTAGACAGCTACATGTAATAGAATGAAATTAGAACACTTCCTAACAGCATACACAAAGATAACCTCAAAATGGATTTAAGACCTAAATGTAAGACCAGAAGCTATAAAATTCTTAGAGGAAAACATAGGCAGAACACTCAATGACATACATCAAATTAAAATCCTCTATGACCCACCTCCTAGAGTAATGGAAATAAAAACAAATGTAAACAAATGGGACCTGATTAAACTTAAAAGCTTTTGCACAGCAAAGGAAACTATAGCAAGGTGAAAAGAATGGGAGAAAGTAATAGTAAATGAAACAATTGACAAAGGATTAATTTTCAAACTATACAAGCAGTTCATATAACTCAACACCCAAAAAACAAACAACCCAATCAAAAAGTGGGAAAAAGATCTAAACAGACATTTCTCCAAAGAAGACTTACAGATGGCTAACAAACCTGAAAAGATGCTCAACATTGCTCATTGTTAGAGAAATGCAAATCAAACCCATAATGAGATATAACCTCACACCGGTCAGAATGGCCATCATCAAAAAGTCTGCAAACAATAAATGCTGGAAAGGGTGTGGAGAAAAGAGAATGCTCTTGCACTGTTGGTGGGAATGTAAATTGATACAGCCACTATGGAAAACAGTATGGAAAACGGTATGGAATAAAACCACCATGTGACCCAGCAATCCCACGTCTAGGCATCTACACTGAAGAAACCAAAATTGAAAAAGATACATATATCCCATTTTTCATTGCAGCACATTTTACCATAGCTAGAACATGGAAGCAACCTAGGTGCACATCGACAGATGAATGGATAAAGAAGTTGTGGTACATATACACAATGCAATATTACTCAGCCATAAAAAGGAACACATCTGAGTCAGTTCTGATGAGACGGTGTATGGATGTGAGAGTTGGATTATAAAGAAAGCTGAGCACTGAAGAATTGATGCTTTTGAACTGTGGTGTTGGTGAAGACTCTTGAGAGTCCCTTGGACTGCAAGGAGATCCAACCAACCATCCTAAAGGAGATTAGTCCTGAGTGTTGATTGGCAGGACTGATGTTGAAGCTGAAACTCCAATCTTTTAGCCACCTGATGCGAAGAGTTGACTTATTTGAAAAGACCCTGATGCTGGGAAAGATTGGGGGCAGGGGGAGAAGGGGACGACAGAGGATGTGATGGTTGGATGGCATCACCGACTCAATGGATATGAGTTTGTGTAAACTCCAGGAGTTGGTGATGGACAAGGAGGTCTGGCATGCTGTGGTTCATGGGGTTGCAAAGAGTCGGACACGACTGAGCGACTGAACTGAACTGATAAGGTAAATGAACCTAGAACCTATTATATAGAGTGATGTGAGTCAGAAAGAGAAAGATAAATATCATATTCCGTATATTCTATATATATATGGAATCTAGAAAAATGGTACTGAAGAACTTATTTACCAGGCAGCAGTGGAGAAACAGACATAATGAATAGAGTTACGGACATGGGGAGAGGTGAGGAGAGGATGAGATATATGGAAAGAGTAACATGGAAACTTACATTACCATATGTAAAATAGATAGTCAATGAGAATTTACTGTTGTCTCAGGAAATTCAAACAGGGGCTCTGTATCAACCTAGAGGGGTGGGATGCAGAGAGAGATGAGAGGGAGGTTCAAAAGTGAGGGGATATATGTATACCTATGGCTGATTCATTTTGAGGTTTGATAGAAAACAACAAAATTCTATAAAGCAATTATCCTTTAATAAAAAAATAAATTAAGAAAATCATGATGAGACTAATGCCAACATTTTGAATAAAAATTAAATCAGCATTACTGATTTTTTTCTTTAACTTCAAATTCCATTTTGGCTCAGCATGGCCCTGATCCTTCTTTATTTCAAATTTTGATATATTACTCATTGTGAAATTTTTGCTTTATTTTTTTGTTTTTAAGAAGACTGTATTAAAATATTATCTGGATTAAAAAAAAAAAAAAGATCTCCCAAAAAACCAAAAACGCAGGAACAGATGGCTTGACAGGTGGATTCTATCAAACAATTAGAGAAGAGCTAATGTCTATCCTTCTAAAACTCTCTTTAAAAATTCCAAAGGAAGGAAACTTTCACACTCATTCTATGAGGCCATAACCACCCTGATACCAAAATCAGACACAGACAACAGAAAAAAGAAAATTATAGGCCAATATCATTGATGAACATAGATGAAAAATCCTCAACAAAATTCTAGCAAACAGAATCCAACAACATATTTAAAAGATCATATACCATGATCAAGTTGGGTTTATCCCAGGGATGTAAGGATTCTTCAATATACACAAATCAATCAATGTGATACACCATCCACATTAACAAATTTGAAGATAAAAACCATATCATAATCTCAATAGATGCAGAAACGGCCTCTGATAAAATTCAGCACACATTTATGATAAAAAAACTCTTCAAAAAATGGGCATAGAAGGAACACATCTCTACATAGTAAAGGCTATATGTGATAGACTCACAGCAAACATTCTCAGTGGTGAAAAGCTGAAAGCATTCTCTCTAAGGTAAGGAACAAGATAAGGGTGCCCACTTTCTCCAATATTATTCAACATAGTGTTGGAAATTCTAGCTATGGCAATCATTAAAGAAAAAGAAATAAAAGGAATACAGATTGGAAAGAAGTGACATTCCCACTGTTTGCTGATGCTGTGATACTGTAAATAGAAAACCCAAAAGATATTACCAAAAAATTACTAGAGCTAATCAGTGAATTTAGCAATATTGCAGGATACAAAGTTAATATGTAGAAATCACTTTCATTCCTACTTACTAACAACAAAAATCAGAAAGAGAAATTGAGGAATAAATCCCATTCACCATTGCAAAAAAAAGAAAATGTCTAGGAATAAACTTACCTAGGGAGACAAAAGAGCTGTATACAGAAAACTATAAAACACTGAGGAGAGAAATAAAAGATGACATAAACACATGAAGATATTTTCCATGTTCCTGGGTTGGAAGAATCAATATTGTGAAAATGACTATACTATCAAGTGCAATCTACAGATTCAGTGTGATCCCTATCAAATTATGACTGGCATTTTTCACAAAATTAGAACAAAAATTTTCACACTTCTTATGGAAACACAAAAGACTCGAATAGCTAAAGCAATCTTGAGAAAGAAGAATGGAGCTGGAGCAATCAACCTTCCTGACTCCAGACTATACTACAAAGCTACAGTCCTCAAGACATTATTGTACTGGCACAAAAACAGAAATATAGATCAATGGAACGAGATAGAAAGTCCAGAGATAAATCCATGCATTTTTGGATACCTCTTTTGACAAAGGGAGGCAAAAAAATACAATGGGCAAAGGTAGCCTCTTCAATAGGTGGTGCTGGGAAAACAGAATAGCTATGTGTAAAAGAATGAAATTAGAACACTTCCTAACACCACACACAAAGATAAACTCAAAATGGATTTAAGACCTTAATGTAAGACCAGAAACTATCAAACTCTTAGAGGAAAACATAGACAGACACATAAATGACAGCAATTTCCTCTATATCCAACATCCTAGAGTAATACAAATAAAAGCAAAAATAAGCAAGTGGGACCCAGTTAAAAGGTTTTGCACAGCAAAAGAAACTATAAACAAGGTGAAAAGAGAACCTTGAGAATGGTTGAAAATAATAGCAAATGAAACAACTGATGAAGGATTAATTTCCAGAATATCTAAGGAGCTCATACAAGTCAATACAAGAAGAAAAAACACCCAGTCAAAAAATGGGCAGAAAACCCAAGTAGACATTTCTCCAAAGAAGACAAACAGATGGTTAACAGACGCATGAAAAGATGCTCAACATTGCTCATTATTAGAGAAATTCAAATCAAAACTTAAAGAATCTTCTTGCAATGCGAGAGACTTGGGTTTGATCCCTGGGTCAGGAAGATCCCCTGTAGAAGGTCATAGCAACCACTCCAGTATTCTAGCCTGGAGAAATCCACGCACAGAGGAGCCTGGCAGGTTACAGTCCAAAGGGTTGCAAAGAGTCAGACACAACTGAAACAACTTAGCACGCAAATCAAAACTACAATGAGATATCAGCTCGTATTAGTCAGAGTGGTCATCATCGAAAAGTCTACAAACAATAAATGCTGGATAGGATGTGGCAAAAGGGGGACCTTCTTGCACAGCTGGTGGGAATGCAAATTGATACAGCCACTATGGAAGATAGTATGTAGATTCCTTAAAAAACTAGGATTAAAACCACCATATGACCCAGCAATCCCATTACTAGGCATATACGCTGTGGAAACCAAAATTGAAAAAGACAGATGCACCCAGTGTTCATCCCAGCATTATTTACAATAACCAGAACATGGAAGCAACTTAGATGTCCATCAACAGATGAATGCATAAAGAAGCTGTGGTACATATACACAATGGAATATTACTCAGCCATAACAAGGAAAGCCTTTGAGTCATTTTTAATGAGGTGGATGAACCTAGAGCCTATTATACAAAGTAAAGTAACTCAGAAAAAGAAAAACAAATATCATATACTAACACATATATATGGAATCTAGAAAGATGGTATGGATGAAATTACTTGCATGGCAACAATGGAGACATAGACATAGAGAACAGATTTACAGACTTGAGCTGGGGGTTGTGGAGAAAGGAGAGGATGGGATGTATGGAGAGAGAAATATGCAAACTTATATCCCCATATGTAAAATAGATAGCCAGTGGGAATTTACTGTATGACTCAGGGAATTCAAACTGGGGCTCTGTAACAAATTGGGGCTAAAGGGCTGGGATGGGGTGGGAGGTGAAAGGTACATTCAAGAGGGAGGGGCAGATGTATATCTATGGCTGATTCATGTTGATGTTTTGCAGAAACAAACACAATTCTGTAAAAAAAATCCTTCAATTAAAAAATAAGTTAATTAAAAAAGTAATAATTCTTGAGCAGCTACCATGTGACAAGAACTAGAACTGTGTGAGATAAAAAGCATATGAGCAACTAGATTCTTCCTTAAAATAGTTCTTGTAACAAGGGTCAAAAATGAAGAACTAGATTGGAAAACAAATTGACCTGTCATAGCTTTTCCTATAAGTTTCCATTCTTAATCTGCCTGCAGTGTGGGAGACCTGGGTTCGATCCCTGGATTGGGAAGGTCCCTGGAGAAAGGAATGGCTACCCACTCTAGTATTCTGGCCTGGAGAATTCCATGGAATGTGCAGTCCATGGAGTCACGAAGAGTCACACGACTGAGGGACTCGCACTTCCACTTTTCCATTCTTAATGCAAGTGCTAAGGAAAATGAATGATTTCTTTTGCTTTTCTTCCCAACTGCCCTTACTTTATATAGATAATGAAGTATATGTAAGGAGGGGGCACACTTTCTCTCATTTACAATGAGAGAAAAGTCTTCAGAGATGAGTTATCAAGTTCTGTGGTATTAGTCACAGAAACCAGAAAGCTAATGACATTTAGGAGTTAATCATTTTCTTAACTTTGTGAATCTTGTCCCACACAGCTGGAAGAGGCCATCAGAGCGATAATTTGTATCAGTGATTCTTACCCCTTTGAGATTTGCAGAACTTCTTTGAAAATCTGATTGTATTATCTCCTTCTTTTCTAGAAAATGTGGACAGCATAGTTGAAAAATTACGTATTTCAAGTAGTTGGGATTTTTCTTGAAAAGCATCCGTGGATTCCTAGAGTATCATAGAGACCTTGAATTAAGAACAATCATCATGTAAAAATACTTTGCTGATACAAATTAATACAGTTGTAGTTAACTCATTTAATCAATTTAATGAATTATTATATATAAAATGCTTAGAATAGTGTGTGGCTCACAGTAAGTATTCAATAAATGTTAGATAACTTTCTTTATATTGTAGTTACATTGAGTTTCTCATGTACTATGTATTTTCTCAAATGCTAGACTAACATTTTCTGTGTTTGTTATAGGCTAGTCATATATTTAATTTATTATTTCTATTTATCCTAAGCTGTAGAAATTTTAATGCTTACTGTTTTATAGATGAAGAAACTGAATCTAGAGAAGTGATCTTTCCCAATGCCAGAAGAGTTTGTATGCAAATCTAGTATCTCTGATTTCAGAGCCTAACCTTTTATTCCTTCTAATATATCACTGTTGGTTTATTCCATGCAGCCTATTGAAAACTCATCTGGGATGATTCACTTTTTTTTTTAATAAATTTATTTATTTTAGTTGGGGGCTAATTACTTTATAATATTGTAGTGTTTTTTGCCATACATTGACATGAATCAGCCATGGGTTTACATGTGTTCCCCATCCTGAACCCCCCTCCCACCTCCCTCCCCATCCCATCCCTCTTTTATCCCCAATTGGAATACATATATCTTAGAGGAGGAATTTTAGTTAGTAACATCAACTCAGATCAAAGCTAAAACCAGAGAGAGGCAACTTCCCTACTTAAACTAAATGCCATATATTTGCACTGGCAGTAAGCTCAAGTGTTATCTTTTCATAAAGTCAAAGAATATTTAAATTATAATAAATCCCCCTTGTCAAGTGACCTCTACCCCTCACACACCTCAAAGAAAAGGCTGACCATTTTAATTCCTTTACTTTTAATATTAAAAATTCTAGGACACATTTAAAAGGTTATATAGTTTGGGAATGGAATGAGGCCTTGAGACATTTAAAAGGTTATATAGTTTGGGAATGGAACAAAGTCTTTCACCTTGTTTTTGTCTTATTACAGTGCAAGTCAAAGGTGCTATAGACTAAAATATTCTTAGTTAAATCTGAGAGTTGGGAATTTAAAGTCTAGAGAGATGATTAACACTCTTATTTTCCATAAGAGTCAAGACAAGTTTTTTAAAACTTGTCTAAGATGTTCTGGTTTTAAATATTTCTTAGAGTACTTGAGTCTTAAATGTTCAGATGCAAGAAAAACTGGAGCAATCTGTTTACATTTGAATCCTTAAGAAGGCAGAAAGATTCATGGAGGCAAGGTCTTTAATCACATTTCTGATCGAGTGATGAAACTAAGATATCAATGGAAAGATCACCCAGTTTATCAATCATAGTCAATTGAATCTCCAGGAATCTAAAAATTTTGGGCAAGAAAGGGACAGAAGCTTCATTGTTAAATAGAATTTGCCTTTTGAATTTTTTTTCCTACTACTAAAACAAACATTAATGGAACTCCTCTTTTCTCCTACTACCTCTCATTTCCCCCAAAACAGATTTGTAATCTCATCTGTCCAATCAACTAAGCTGTTGTCATCTTCACGTATTCTACCAGATACTGCATTTTTAAACAGTCACTAGAAAAATAGTTTTGTGAATAGTTACATAAGGTTCAGAAAGAGAAAGAATATTAAAATGTGATGATAATCCTAAGAAAATACCTGTGTGTCGACATGTGGGATGGGGGCAGTGACAGTCCATGAAAAGAAGAACAATAAAACCTTCTACTTCAACCCTCTTTGTCAAACACATTTAATGAGTTTTAGAAAAATGCCTACCAGCAAGTAAGGAAGTGAGCAGACAGCATCCCCAGAGCATCAGACTTCCTGGCATCCTTTTCCCTAGGTCCTACTCTGAGTTATGTCTTGGACAGAGTCTGAGCTGGACTGGAGAGGGGAGGGGAGGGTAGCTATAGCCACTTCTCTGGATTATTTTCTTGTTTTAGTAGGTGTGTGCCAGAGTACTCAAGAAAGGAAAGAGACATAAAAAGGAGTCTGGAAATAAGGAACTGGATGGTTTTGAGTGTCATAGAGGTAAGTAGAGATTTATCATATACTATTCCTGGACCCTTCCTCTCAACCAGTGTACACTCTGGTCTGACCCAAATGGGTCCCAAAGTGACCAGATACAGATGTTCTCATCCCTGAGGCAGCTGGCTGAGTTTTACTTCAGCAGGTAACACAAAGATGGTTATTTTATGAGTTCAGAAATGGGAAATATGTTGGGAAGCACTTCTTACATAGTATATGGCCCATACCTTAATCATCAGTCAATTCATTTCAGTCTCTGAGTCCTGTCTGACTATTTGCAAGCCCATGGACTGCAGCATGCCAGGCTTCTCTGTCCATCGCCAATTCCTGGAGTTTACTCATACTCATGTCCCTTGAGTCGATGATGTCATTCATCTGTCTCATACTCTGTCATCCACTTCTCCTGCATTCAATCTTTCACAGCATCAGGGACTTTTCGAATGAGTTCTTCACATCAGGTGGCCAGAGTATTGGAGTCTCAGCTTCAGCATCAGTCCTTCAATGAATATTCAAAACTGATTTCCTTTAGGATTGACTGCTTTGACCTCCTTATAGTCCAAGGAACTCTCAACAGTCATATCCAATACCACACTTCAAAAGCATCAATACTTTGGTGCTCAACCTTCTTTACGGTCCAACTCTCACATCCATACAAGACTACTGGAAAAACCACAGCTTTGACTGGATAGACCTTTGTCAGCAAAGTAATGACTCTGCTTTTTAATACGCTGTCTAGGTTGGTCAGACCTTTTCTTCCAAGGAGCAAGTATCTTTTAATTTCATGGCTGCAGACGCCATCTGAAATGATTTTAGAGCCCAAGAAAATAAAGTCTGTCACTGTTTCCATTGTTTCCACATCTGCCTGTCATGAAGTGATGGGACCAGACGCCATGATCTTTGTTTTCTGAATGTTGAGTTTTAAGCCAACTTTCTCACTCTTTTCTTTCACTTTCATCAAGAGGTTCTTTAGCTCCTCTTTGCTTTCTGCCATAAGTGTAATGTCATCTGCATATCTGAGGTTATTTATATTTCTCCCAGAAATCTTGATTCCAGCTTGTGCTTCATCCAGCTCAGCATTTCGCATGATGTACTCTGCCTGTAAGTTAAATAAGCAGGGTGACGACATACAACCTTGAGGTACTCCTTTCCCAATTTGGAACCAGTCTGTTGTTCCATGTCTGGTTCTAACTGTTGCTTCTTGAACTGCATACAGATGTCTCAGGAGGCAGGTCAGGTGGTCTGGTGATCCCATCTCTTTAAGAATTTTCCACAGTTTGTTGTGATCCACACAGTCAAAAGCTTTGGCATAATCAGTAAAGCAGAATTAGAAGTTTTTCTGTAACTCCCTTGCATTTTCTATGATCCAGCGGATGTTGGCAATTTGATCTTTGGTTCCTCTGCCTTTTCTAAACCCAGCTTGGACATCTGGAAGTTCTCTTTCCATGTACTATTGAAGCCTCACTTGGAGAACTTTGAGCATTACTTTGCTAGCATGTGAGATTAGTGCAATTGTGCTAACCCAAGTCTATGCCCCAAGAATTAATGCCGAAGAAGCTGAAGTTGAACAGTTCTTTGATGACCTACAAGACCTTATAGAACTAACACGAAGAAAAGATGTGCCCTTAATCATAGGGGACTGGAGTGCAAAAGTAGCAAGTCAAGAGATACCAGGAGTAACAGACAAGTTTGGCCTTGTAGTGCAAAGTGAAGCTGGACAAAGGCTAACAATGTTTTGCCAAGAGAACACACTGGTCATAGAAAACACTCTTTTTCAACAACACAGGAGATCACACTACACATGGACATCACCAGATGGTCAATAGCAAAATCAGATTGATTATATTCTTTGTAGCCAAAGATTGATAAGCTCTAAACAGTTAGCAAAAAAACAAGACCAGAAGCTGACTATAGCTCAAATCATGAACCCTTTATGCCAAATTCAGACTTAAATTGAAAAAAGTAGGGAAAACCACTAGACCATTCAGGTATGACCCAAATCAAATTCCTTATGATTATACAGTGGAAGTGAAAAATAGTTTCAGGGGATTTGATCTGATAGAGCACCTGAAAGACTATGGATGGAAGTTTGTGACATTGTACAGGAGGCAGTGATCAACACTATCCATAAGAAAAATAAATACAAAAAGGCAAAATGGTTGTCTGAGGAGGCCTTACAAATACTGAGAAAATAAGAGAAGCAAAAGGCAAAGGGGGAAAGGAAAGAATACCCATTAGAATGCAGAGTTCCAAAGAATGGTAAGGAGAGATAAGAAAGCCTTCCTCAGTGATCATTGCAAAGAAATAGAAGAAAACAATAGAATGGGAAAGACTAGAGATCTCTTCAATAAAATTATAGATACCAAGGTAACATTTCATGCAAAGATAGGCACAATAAAGGACAAAATGCTAGGGACCTTACAAAAGCAAAAGATGTTAAGAAGAGGTGATAAGAGTACACAGAAGAACGATACAAAAAATATCTTCACAATCCAGAGAACCACAATGGTGTGATCACTCACCTAGAGCCAGACATCCTGGAATGTGAAGTCAAGTGGGCTTTAGGAAGAATCACTATGAATAAAGCTAGTGGAAGTGATAGAATTCCAGTTAAGCTGTTTCAAATCCTAGAAGATGATTCTGTGAAAGTGCTGCACTCGATATTCCAGAAAATTTGGAAAACTCAACAGTGGCAAGAGGACAGGAAAATGTCATTTTTCATTCCAATTCCAAAGAAAGGCAATGCCAAAGAATGCTCAAACTATTGCACAACTGCACTCATCTCACATGCTAGTAAGTGATGCTCAAAATTCTCCAAGCCAGGCTTCAACAGAATGTGAACTGTGAACTTTCAGATGTTCAACCTGGATTTAGAAAAGACAGAGGAATTAGAGATCAAATTGCCAACATCTGTTGGATCACCGGAAAGTGCAAGAGAATTCAAGAAAAACATCTAATTTTGCTTTATTGACTATGCCAAAGCCTTTGACTGTGTGGATCATGGCAAACTGGAAAATTCTTAAAGTGATGGGAATACCAGGCCACCTGACCTGCCTCCTGAGATATCTGTATGCAGGTCAGGAAGTAACATTTAAAACTGGACATGGATTAGTTCCAAATAGGGAAAGGAGTACGTCAATGATGTTTATTGTCTCCCTGCTTATTTAACTTATAAGCAGAGTACATCATGAGAAATGCTGGGCTGGATGAAGCACAAGCTGGAATCAAGATTGCCAGGAGAAATATAAATAACCTCAGATATGTAGGTGACACCACCCTTATGGCAGAAAGGAAAGAAGAAGTAAAGAGCCTCTTGATGAAAGTGAAAGAGGAGAGTAAAAATATTGGCTTAAAACTCAACATTCAGAAAACTAAGATCATAGCATCTGGTCCCATCACTTCATGGCAAATTGATGGGGAAACAGTGGAAACAGTGAGGGAGTTTATTTTGGGGGGCTCCAAAATCGCTGCAGATGGGGACTGCAACCATGAAATTAAAAGACACTTATTCCTTGGAAGAGGCATTACTTTGCTGACAAAGGTCTGTCTAGTCAAAGCTATTATTATTCCAGTAATCATGTATGGATATAAAAGTTGGACTATAAAGAAAGCTGAGGGCCAAAGAATTGATGCTTTCAAACGTTGGTGTTGGAGAAGACTCTTGAGAGTCCCTGGGACTGCAAGGAGATCCTACCAGTTCATCCTAAAGGAAGTCAGTCCTGAATATTCATTGGAAGGACTGATGCTGAAACTGAAATTCTAATACTTTGGCCACCTGATGCAACGAAGTGATTAATTTGAAAAGACCCTGATGTTGGGTAAGATTGAAGGTGGGAGGAGAAGGGGACGACAGAGGATGAGATGGTTGAGTGGCATCACCGACTCAACGGATATGAGTTTGAGTAAGCTTTGGGAGTTGGTGATGGACAGGGAGGTCTGTCGTGCTGCAGTCCATTGGGTTTCAAAGACTCGGACACGACTGAGCAATTGAACTGAGATGAACTGACAGAGCATCGTACGTCCTGGGACTCTGCTTGAGAATGTTAATTTAATGAAGTCTCAACAGCAAACATAAAATTAGATGTCAAATGTGTGAAGGGGTAATCAGTTATGTTAAACCTTAAATGATATTTTATGAACTATACATGAAAAAAGCTGTGTAGACAACTTGCTAATATCAACTCTGACACTGCATTTATAGAACCACAATTTTAAAATCATGCTAAGAGATGCCATTTCAGAATAGAGTGGTCCTTATAATTCTTGAAATGGTTCAAGCAACTGAAACATGTTTAGCTATTTAGCCTAAAGAATAACTGGCCCTGCTTATTTTAAAGAGTATTTTTTTCAAAATGGAATTAATCTTACAAATTTCTAGAAGACAGAACCAGTAATTATTTTCAAGAAAGGAGATTTCTTCTTAACATAAAGTAGACCCCCTGAATGTTAGAGCTGTTCAAAAATGTAGTAGATTTCCAGCTCTGAAAGGGTCTGAGCATAGGCTAGAAAACAGTTGGGGGAAGCAGTATGGTAAGTTAGGTCATTTCCAGCTTTCAGACCAGAGGAAAATTAGCAGGTTCAGTGACTAGCTAGTTACTGAACTTGGGCTTAAACCTTAAAGAAGGAGAAAGCAAATCAAACTCTTTTTAGTAATGGCCAGTTTTCTGTCCTTTCGATGATCCAGTAGTGGAGAATCAGAGACAGCAGTTTCCTTTCTATATGGCAATAGTTTCAGGCAAATTAATTTGATATTTATGAGGTCCGTGTAGATGCCCCAAAGCAAAGAGAGAATCTCGGGAATCAATTACTTTTCTGCTGCAACGAAACCTCTCAACAGCAAAGTGCCAGGCAGGATAATTTCACAACTCTTCCTCTCTCTCTCTCTTTTTTTCCAGTCATCAAAGAGATTTTTCAAGTTTAGTTCTCTCTTCTCTCGATGGACATGAGTTCGAGCAAGCTCCGGGTGTTGGTGATGGACAGGGAAGCCAGCTTTGCTGCAGTCCATAGGGTCACAAAGGGTCGGACACGACTGAGCAACTGAATTGAACTGAACTCTCTCTTGTTTGCGGTATGTGTATTATTTATTCAATTCCTTACAACAAAAATTCACAGCCAAGTTCTTCACAAGGGTCCTTTTGTTCACTCTAACTAAAAATAAATTCTCCACTGGCTGCCACTCCTTGGCTGCCACCCCTGGAAATGTTACCAAAATCAAGCCTCACTTCCCCTCCAGTTTCAGCATCTCTGTCTCTGACTCCTTTGATCTTTTATTCTCACAGAAGATATTTCCACTATATATATATATATATATATATATATATATATATATATATATATATATATATATAATCAAAGTTATGGAAGGGAAAGGGAAAGGATGAGAAAGAAACCAAAAGTTACCTCCCATTTTTAAAAAGATTCTTTACATTGAAAGAATCTAAGTCGTAAGTGTATGACCTTCGATGATGCTACAACTCCATAGTTTTCTGAAAATAGAGAAACACTTGAGTTATTCTCTGTGTACACATAGATTCCATATTTCACATTTCTGCTAACTGATTGTCTTAATCAAATACATATCAGTTAATATTTAAGCACCACAGAATTGTGAAAACTGATAAATACATTTGTTCAGTCAGCAAATATCCACTGAGGCCTGTAGCCATGCTTTACGTGCTGGGGATATGGAAGTCTCTGATATCCCTGTCATCGTGGAACTTATTTTCTAGTGCACATGTGCACTAAATATGTTTCAAGATACACAAAATCAGTATTGAAGTTGGAAAAAAGACATGATGTAAGTTAGCTCTTGGTTCTTTCAAATTGATTTATATACATTGCAGGTTAAGGGCAAAATAACTCATGTGCTTTACTCCTACATTTTATGCTTGTTCTCCTCCATCTTATGGAAAGAATGTGTGTTGTGGCTGAAGAAAAGTAAACTGAAATTAAATGAACATAGGTATGTTTTATTTATAACTTTATCAACTGTCAACCCAGAGCATTGTTTTCCTCTTCCCTCTACTGGTGATAACAATAGATACTTCAAAAAATATAAGACAAAATAGTATGTAGAGTGTTGTAGACATAGTAAGTGGTCAGTAATTTTTTCTCATTTTATTTCCTTTATCTTCTTTTTCTTCTATTCTTCTTTGCCACCATGAAAGGCAGAGATGGAGATATATTCAGCATTGCACACAAGGCAATTTGATTAGGTTTTTTTCTTTTCCCTTTGTCAATATGCCCAATGGGTAGACTGTGAAGTCCCTAAGAGACATGACAGCATGGCATTCATCACAAAATAGTTAATTTTAAGTATAGTCAGCCCCCTACCTTCAAATTGTGAGCTTTCAAGAATGTGCACGTGGATTCTGTCAACGTCAGGCATGAGTGAAATTGCAGCTTGCCCTCCACCTCCTATTGCTCCTGATCCTTCAACTCTACCATCTCCTACCACCTCTCCCTCCTCTAGTCAATAAATCTTCTTGCCTGTTTACTCAGTGCCAGCCCCTGTATGCCAGCTGTTATATTACATTATTGTATTTTTAAGGTACTGTACTGCAAGATTAAAAATGTTTTATTTTGTGAGTCTGTTTGTTAATGTGTTATTTGTGTGAAAAGTATTATAAATCTATTACAATACAGTACTATAAAGCTGACTGTGTTAGTAGGGTACCTGGGCTAACTTTGTTGGACTTATAAACAAATCAGACTTACGAACCCACTCTCAGAATGGAAATCATTCATACATAGGGGACCTATTGTATTTCTTTCTACAGTTTTTTTTCTCTTAGCTCAATTTAGAGTTTGTTTACAAGTCAGAAGGATTCTAATATTTACTAAATTTTACATATTCATACTCATTTGTATTGAGAAGACAGGGAGGGATCTGGGAGATTTTGAGTAGGACTCCCCCTATGTGTTGCAGTAGCTGCTTGGTCCAAAGCCTAGGCAGCAAAAATCTAATAACTGGTTGATGTGGGGACAGAAAGGTGTGGCTCACCTGATGGAAACTAAGGCTAGTCTATTCATACTGCTCATGGGGTTCTCAAGGAGAGAATACTGAAGTGGTTTGCCATTCCAGTCTCCAGTGGAACACACTTTGTCAGAACTCTCCACCATGACCCTTCTGACAAGGGCATGATCCATGTGATCAGTTTGGTTAGCTTTCTGTGATTGTGGTTTTCATTTTGTCTGCCCTCTGATGGATAAGGACAAGAGGCTTATGGAAACTTCCTGATGGGAGAGACTGACTGTGGGGGGGGAAAGTGCTGGAGTCCAGCTCCAGCAGGTCCAGGGGTTCCCTCAGGAAGGACGGCATCAGCGATACGAATGAGAAGACACAGCGTTTCCAAGTGTCTCCCAACTTTATTGTTTTTAAGACAGCTTTTATATTTTTAGTGGTATATAGAAACAAATGTAAAGTATAGAGTCATACCAATTCAGCTTAAGGGACATACCAACTTAGCTCAAGGAACATACCAACTTAGCTTAAGGGGTATATCTTAATAGGCCTATCAAGTTAGCTCAATGGGCCAGCAGTTTCGACTCTCATCGAAGCCGTTTGCATGTCTTTAGTTACAAAAAGCCTTATTTTGTTTACACCATCTTTTGGCCTGGTGGCCTGCTAACACCTTGTGACTCTCCATTGATAAGGGTTGATCAGTCAGAAAACTTTTGTATAGGGCACATCAGGAAAGAATTCATAAACAGGAAGTTTCAAGGTAAAACCTGTTTTTGGTAATTTACTCTGTGCCTTGAGCTTAACAGAAAGAATGTAGTTCCATAAAGTCATAAAACAGCAAGCTGAAGTTTAGCTCTAAGTAAAAATCATCAGTTAAATCAACAATTGTCTTATTACTTGTATTAAAGCTAAACTTCTATTTATATAAATCTCTATTATGCTTTCAATACGTTAAGGATAAAAACATAGTGAGTAAATATAGATTAAGTAACAGTTCCACAAAGCAATATTTTTTATATTTCCTAACAAGCCTTTTTTCCTGCGAAGGGTTTTGTGCCCATAGAGGCTTTCTGTGCGGAGGCTCTCAATGCTGTTTTATTACTAGGAAGCAGTCATGCACATTAGCTCCAAAGGCACAGGTACATTTATTAAACAAACCAATATGTTAGCAAAAGGAATTTAGATCAGCATACTCTATATCCCAGATAATTTTATTTGGGGAGTTACCGTTCAGGGGCCTTGTTGATTTGAGGTTTCAGAATGATCTATTTTAGAAGGGAATCAGGAAAGGCCTTTTGCCTAAGTCATAGAAAATAAGACGAGGTTTATTATAGCAAGCATCAGAAAGAGAGATATCATCTTTAAAGTGAGCGCTGAGGCAGCCTCTCGAGAATCCCTGAGGCCTGAGTCACTCTGCTCGTCAGTCAGGTCTTCTCCTCATGACTCTGTCATGGGTGGGGATCTCGTGATCTGGCTCCCGGCAGGAAAGGGTCTTGTTTTGTTGGGAGGAGCCATGCTCAGTAATCCAATTTTCTGTTGCTGCCAGGGCTGTGTCTCTCCTTGTTGCTTGGCCTGAGGCCAAACTATGGTGGGGCAATGGCAAACTCCTTCAAAAGGACTTGTGCAGGCACTCTAGTATTCAATGCCCCTGACCCCACAGCAGGCCACTGTTGACCCACGCCTCCGTCAGAGACTCCGAGTACTCACAGGTAAGTCTGGCTCAGTCTCTTGTGGGGACACTGCTCCTTATTCCTGGCTCCCGGTACGCACAAGATTTTGTTTGTACCCTCCAAGAGACTGTTTCCTCGGTCCTGTGGAAGTTCTGTAATCAAATCCCACTGGCCTCCCAAGTCAAATTCCCTGGGAGTTCTCAGTCCCTTCACTAGATCCCCAGGTTGGGAAACCTGTTGTGGGTCCTAGAACTTTCTTAACAGTGTGAGAACTTCTTTGGTATAATTGCTCTGCAGTTTGTGGATTGTCTGCCTGGCTGCTCTATGGTGGGGCTAATCTCGACTTCCTCCAAGAGGGCTTATGACACATGCTGCATGACCCAGGCTTGCTGAAGCCAGAGCCCCTGTTCCGGCAGCAGGCAATTGCTGACCCGTGCCTCTGCAGGAGACACTCCAACACTCAAAGGCAGGTCTGGCTCAGTCTTTGTGGAGTCTCTGGATCCTGGTGTGCACAAGGCTTTGTCTGAACCCTCCGAGCATCTCTGGCCCTGAAAAATCTCTAGGTAGGTCAAGAAGCAAGAGTTAGAACCAGATCTGGAAGAACGGACTGGTTCCAAATTGGGAAAACACTCGTCAAGGCTGTATATTGTCACCCTGCTTATTTAACTTACATGCAGAGTACATCATGTGAAAAGCTGGGCTGGATGAAGCACAACTGGAATCAAGATTGCAGGGAGAAATATTTATAACATCAGATATGCAGATGACACCACCCTTATGGCAGAAAGTGAAGAAGAACTAAAGAGCCTCTTGATGAAAGTGAAAGAGGAGAGTGAAAAAGTTGGCTTAAAGCTCAACATTCAGAAAATTAAGATCATGGCATCCGGTCCCATCACTTCATGGCAGATAGAAGGGGAAAGAAAATAAAGTGCCTGGAAAGTTCCATGGACAGAGGAGCCTGGCAGGCTACAGTACATGGGGTCACAGAATCAGACACTACTGAATAACTAAGCACACACATGTAGCTTATTGTAAGTCAGGTCATCATCACACCAGATACAAATATATCTGCAGAATCACTTCAATATATGTCTTACAAAAATATTTCCTCCTTCTTCATGATGACAAAATATCATGGCTGACAGGTGATCACTACTGGAATATTTAGAAAGCACTTAAGATAGAGAAAAATCCAAGAAACAATATCTAAAATCCATTAAAAGAAAATTGCTCTCCAAAGAGCTGAAAAGCAAAAAGGGCAGTTGATGGCCATTTATGACACAACATAATCAATTAGTTTGTCATTGGATTTGCTTGCTTTTAGAATGAATGTGTTGAATTCAGTTAACTCCTTTCTATCTGTCCAGTATGACAAACAGAAATCACAAAAAGCTGTGGCTCTGCAAGAATGAAAGTTGTAGGACTTTCCTGGTGGTCCCGTGGTTAAGAATCCTCACCTGCCAATGCAGGGGATACAGGCTCGATCTCTGCTGTGAGAAGATTCCACATGCTGCAGGGCAACTAAGCCCAGGCACCATGTTTACAGAGCCTGGCTCTAGAGCCCCATGCCATTACTATTGAAGCCCATGGGCCCTAGAGCCCACGTTCTGCACAAAGAGAAGCCACTGCAGTGAGAAGCCCACTCACTTCAACTAGAGAGTAACTCTCACTTGCTGAAACTAGAAGCCTGCATGCAACAACAAAGACCCAGCACAGCCAAAAATAAATTATTAAAGAAAGAAAGAATGAAATTTGTAGCTAAGAGTTACAGTTAAGACTAAGATCTTTAGTCTCACATATTCCCATGGAAGTAATTAAATAATAAGTATATAACACCCGTTATAGCTTATATACATACCCTAAAAGTATTTAGATCAAGAGTTATAATAGTATTTTGTTTCTTTAAATTCATTCCCATTCACAGAACCGTATTCAATGAAACGTTCTTTAAAATTTTGAGATACAGTGACGACTTAGGTGGGACAAACCTTCCACTTCACAGGATGTATTAAAATGCATGACTAGAGGCTTAGGAAATTTTTCTACCCTAGCAAACATCCACACTGATCTTAAAATGTACATCAGAGAACATCACTCTTCTCTCCACATAACTCACAGTAAGATTCAAGACCATGTAATGCTCTAAAAAGCCAAAATTTCTCAACTGGGGATACCTGAACAAATTAAGGTATTATAAGGTATCCACTGCATAAAATAAGTTTACTTATTTTTTATGCACCTTGAATATACTAGCTCTGTACCATCCTAGAAATAATTGGCCAAAGCAGTTACTCATTTTGTATGGTATAGCTGTCTTGCAGAGTCGAGAAAGTCTGCCAGACTATTTATCCTCAAACCATGCTCTACTTTACTTCTCTTAACTAATTCTATTCTATTTTCTCTTCTTTACTCGTCCCAGCCCAGCTTTAAGGGTTGTCTTATGATTCCAAAAGGAAGTTGACAGTGTTCTACCTTAGAATCTCTGTACTTGCTCTTCCTATGACCTGCAGTGGCCCCTCAGTGTTTACACATGCCCCCATATTATCAGCAAGGCATACACTACTGCCCCGTTGCTACTCCCACATACTTACTCTATAACTTTTTCCACCTTTAATTTTCACAAATCATACACTATATATTATTTTTTGTTGTCTATCTCATCTCTTACATAGCTTCCCTGGTGGCTCAAATGGTAAAGAATCTGCCTGCAATATAGGAGACCCAGATTCGATCCCTGAGTTGGGAAGATCCCCTGGAGAAGGAAATAGCCACCCACTCCAGTATTCCTGTGTGGCGAATTCCATGGACAGAGGAGCCTGGTGGGCAAACAGTCCATGGGGCCACTTACATCAGAACACAAGCTGAATGGGGACTTCCCTGGAGGTCCAGTGGTTAAGAATCCTCCTTGCAGTGCAGGGGACGTGGACAAGATCCCCGGTGAGTGAACTAAGACCTCACACGCCACACAGTAAGCCTGTGTGCTGTAACTACTGAGCCTATGCACCACAATTAGAGAGTCTACGTGCTACAGTGGAAGATCCTGCATGATGCAACTAAGACCTGACACAGTCAGATAAAAAACAAAATGAAACAGAAGCAGGATGGGGGGGGGGAGGGAGGGAAGTTCAAGAAGGAGAAAACGTCTGTACGCCTATGACTGATTCATGTTGATGCATGGCAGAAACCAACACAATATTGTAAAGTAATTATCCTCCAATTAAAAATAAATTAAAAACAAAAACAAAATAGAATCAGCTTGCATTTGCTGTGTCTCCTAAAACAGTGCCTAAGTTCTCCATGGATTTGTTGAATGAATAAATTAATTTCTATGGAAAACAGTCTTAATGATTACAATTTTCAGCATGTTGAAATAGAAAAAAAATGTTATGTAAAAAATCTGATTAACCTTATAGATCAAGTTATAGAAAATCATTTTCTCAACTGCCAGTGATAAAAACAGTTCTGCTTCTAGAGAATGATAGAACACAGGGTTTTTCCAGGGCATTTATAACCTATGCATTTTCTGAAAAGGCATAAGGAACTCCTCTGTGTAAATCCTTATTTGTCAGATGCAGCATACAGCATTCCTTAACCAAGATTTCAAGTCTCTTCTAGTTCCGTGATTCCCTTTGAGGTCAAACTTGGGCTGTCATCTCAGGTCCATCTGTCCAGTAAAATGACAAATTTGGGTTATACACTCCAAGTCTGTGAAACTACTGGAAATTGTGTGGTGACTGCCACCTTCAAGGGCAACCAAGAAAAAAGATGCAGTATTCTTTCTATTGGGCTTCCTAGATGGCTCAGTGGTAAAGAATCTGCCTGCCAAGCAGGAGATGCTTGTTTGGCCCCTGGGTTAGGAAGATCCCCTGGAGAAGAAAATGGTAACTTACTTCAGTATTCCTGCCTGGGAAATCCCATGGATAGAGAAGTCTGGTGGACTACAGTCCATGGGATCACAAGAGAATCAGACATGACTTAGTGACTAAACAACAACATCTTTTCTGTTCTCAGATCCATACATTTAAAGGTGGTTTCCATTTTCATGATAACTACTCTTCAAAGTTGATCCCAATGCTTTTCATCACATCCATGCCCTTGTGGAAGTCCCTTTCAATGTTGAATATGTACATGAACACAAAAATGTTTTGTGACTGTTCTGAGTTTAAGCTTTAAGAAAGACTAGAAGTCTCTACTTTTATCCTCTTAGCGGCCTTGAGTTGCCATGATAGAAGCCAACTAACTTGCTGGAGGGAAAAAGAAAACATAAAATGAAACAAATAAACAAAAAGCACAATGAGAAAGAGGAAAAGGCCCTAGGGCTACCTGGAGAGAAACTGTGTGCACTTGAGAGAGAAAGAAAGAGAAACCTAGCCACCCTAGCACCCTAGCCTAGCTCGGCCTAGTCTTGTGGCTGTCCATCAGGGCATCAATGATGTAAATAAGCTATCTTGAATGTTTCAGTCCAGCCGAATCCCTAGATAATTTCAACTCAAATCAATTATGTATGAAACATAAAACTTATATAGCTAAACCTACTCAATGTACAAAATAATGAGAAATTATGATTGATGATAAGTTGGTTGTGTTAGGCCACTAATTTGGAGGTCATTTTGGTTTGCAGCAACAAAGAATTAAAACTTATGGCCACTAATACACCTTACTGGGGCTTTATCAAGCCCCACCTAGTGGTCCAGTGGTAAAGAATCCGCCTGACAATGCAGGAGACACAGTTTGATCCCTGGTCCAGGAATATCCCACATGCCGTGGAGCAAATAAGCCTGTGAGCCATAACTATTGAGCCAGTGTTCTAGAGTAGCTACAACTACTGAGCCCATGTCCTACAACTTCTGAAGACAGTGCTCCCTAGGATCCATGCTCTGCAGTGAGAAGCCCATGTACCACAACTACAGACTCACCCCCACTTTCCACAGCTAGAGAAAAGCCCGTGAAGCAATGAGGACCCAGTACAGCCAAAACTAAATAAATAAATTTATTTAAAAAAATAATACACCTTGAAACTGTGAAAGTAGCTGAAGAAAAGTTCAGGATGACTACTTCCAGAATGATTCTTCCCAAGTATTTCTGTCTTTCATGAGAATGAAGATTCTGAATTTTAAAATATTAATTATTTCTTCTCTAATTATATGACTGCTGCTTTTGCTGACCATGAAGATGTGCAGGCTTCTTATATCATCTCAGATGGGGATGCAGAGAAGAAAAAGTTTTTAAGCCTGGTGTGGCAGGGCAACACCATTAATACTTCATATATTATCCTGCCACCTCTCTTCAGACCAGATAGACATATGTCAAAGCAAATCCTCTAGGGCTGACAAAATATTCTGATAACAGAAACTTGCCCTCAGTTCTTACTGGAGTTGACCCAATAGCTGGATTATTATAGCAAATGTTCATTAGATTTTACTACCATTAGATTTATCACCATTCATTAGATTTGTTGCAACTTATATCCTGAAGGTATAAAATTAACTATACAGAAAAGCCTTAAGATAAGAATCTGTCTATGTTTCAATAAAAGAACTGAAAAAGTTCAGGATTAGAGGCTTTACTAGGTAAGATTTCTGACCCAACTTCATTAAAGTTGAACCCAAGAGAGCAACCAAACAGTTAGAAGTAGAAACTTACACTTCTCAAATTTGTATTTACTTTCCTTTTTATCATATTTATCCTATAGCTTCTGAAATAACTCTTTCAGTTGACTTTTGTCTTAAAACAAATTAATGTAACAATCTAATCTGCTCACATTCAAACTGAAATTCACAAATCCCTTTATAAAAAGATGTGTTAAATAATTCAATGAGCAGATTACTATTACAATGAATTAAATAAATGGATGTGGTGTATCTTTAATACTCTTGTGTAAAGCCTGTTTTAATTCCATAATCCCAACTGGATGCAATATACTTAAATGAGCACTATTAATTGCATTTTTTTTCCTATTCTGTTTAGAAACATAATAACAGTTGGGAGACATTTATTAAGGAAACATCAACTCTATTTACACATTCTTAAAGAGAATATTAGAAAAACAGAATTTTAATTTTCATGTGTGTAATTTGTTAATATAATTAGAATGGGACAAAATAAGGTTCTTTCAGATCTTTCAGTGTTAATTAAAAAGCTAATAACTTGAATGGTTATAAATACTGAATTAGTGAGACTAATGCTCCAGGAAGTTAATCTTTTATTTGTCATTTACTGAAGATCACTTAACTGGAATGTCATCTTTATGTCAGAGATCTCTTTCCATAGAACTTCATGAATTGTAAGATTCCTAAATCTTCGATGATGTGTCTCTGAAATATGTGCCAATACACCGCACCCCACTCAGGAGTTTCCTAATAATCAACAACCACTGCCTTTGACTCATTCCATTAAGGAATTTTACTGTGAGCAATTTTCTTGTCTCTCTCAACCCTAACAGTAATTTATAAGTTTTAGAGAAAGGAAAAGTAGCCCCTCTAGAAAAATAAAAGTGAAGAGTCCAAGTTCTATGATTTAAAAGGCTTATCAATACTGGACTTAAATAGAAACAATGTTTTAAGAGTAGACAGTATGAACATCAAAAAGATTAACATCATCAAGTCGTGAAAATACATCAAATAGTGTTTGATGTATATATTTAATGATGAAATTCATGAGTATATAACACTTAGAAAGAAATCTCATTAGTTGCCTTTGGAGGATGCTAGGGAACTTTATTTGCTAGTTTTAAGAACAGAATCCACTAAAACATCTCTAAAAGAGAGAGACAATCAAATATGTGTCTCCTGATGTGATCAAATAAAAAGTAGGTAACACAACCTCTGACACGTTCTAGAAACTGAAAGTGTTAGTCGCTCAGTAGTGTCCTTTGGTGGCTCTTTGCAACCTCATGGACCGTAGTCCACCAGGCTTCTCTGTCCATGGAATTCTCTAGGCAAGAATATTGCAGTGGGTTGCCATTTCCTTCTCCAGAGGAATTTTCTCAACCCAGGGATCAAACCTGGGTCTCTTGCATGGCAGGCAAATTCTTTATCATCTGAGCCACCAGGGAAGTACTCTAACTCAGCCTCTATTGCAAACTGCCAATCTACAGCAAATAAAGGGGCAGAAGAAGATATTAAACAACATCTCAAGGAATTAACTGGCAAAATCTAGAAGGTGGAAAGCTTTACAGAGCAATAATGGGGAGGAAGGGAAAAATTCTTTTCACCAAACATAAGTAAACGTGATTAAGATCCTTTTGAGATGGTGTTACATTGCAGTCTTTTGCTTAAATTTCCCTACTTATGCCCTGTACACAGGTCAAAATTTGTTCATCTTACTGTGGTAACAGTGGTAAAAACTAAGGTCCCTCACTGTGCATTTCAAAGGTAAAAATGGGTTAATCATAAAACCTTTTTTTCCTAAGAAATACATTATGAATTCTAAGAACTTCTTCCCCTCTAACACTAAGAGAAGACCTGAGAAGACATCAAAAACAGATGCGTTTAGACTCTCCCAAAGAGTGCCTCTTTTAAAGAGCTTAAAACTATTCTAGTGAGCAGGGTGCTTTACTTAGTTAGGTGAGATGTTTCTCGGCAAAAGAAATCTCCTCAAATCCTTTTGTAGCTACAAAATATTTTGTTTCATATCCAAGGAAATAGAGCTACTGTGCAATTATATTTCATGTTTTCATAAGAGAGTAAGAATGTGCTTATTTTGTAGAGAAAAAAATACCAATTTTATATGAAATTATAATCAAATGGCAACACAATTTTAGTAGCCATAAAGGAAATGGAATTTCAAGAGAACCAGCGTGAAAAAAAAAAAAAAAAAAGCATGTCAATATGGACCTCACATTATCTTCTCCCCAAGAAAATGGGCAATGGTTCCACCTGTATGTCATTTCAATCCACTGTGATTTACCTGAAGGAAATCATTAAATCTTCTTAGCATTTTAGAATAATAGCAAAATGACGAGACACCTAAAAAGCACACAGAGGAAACATTGGTTGCAGTGCCTGTCCAAATTGTTTAATGTTTGTCAAACTTGAATTGCATTTGAAGGATACGTTGCTAGTAATGGATTTCCAATTCTGTTTCCATGTGGGCAAAGTTTTGTAGCCAGTACAAGCTGAAGCTTATTACCTTGCATTATGTATGAAATGATTTTTCTGAGTAGGTACACAATCATAAAGGACAAAAATACAAAAAATTGATCCCTTTTACTGCTCAATATACAGCAGTTAGAAATAATTTGGAAAATTTTCAAATACCTCATTTAGGGAAATTCTTAAATCTACTTAGGAGTAATTATTTTTTGCAGTGTTACTAAATAATTTAGCTGTAGCTAAGACTGGCATTAATTCCTAAAGGAGTTATGTCTAGTTGTAGAATAAAGTAAAATGCCAAAAAGCAGGTGTTAAATTTTGAATAAAATTGTTTGTAACATTGATTAGCTGTATGTGATTTGGATCATATCACTGAACTTTTCTGTACCTCAGTTACCTCTTCGTAGAACAAGAAATAATACAGCCTGCCCCTTATAATTGTAGTGAAGATTGCATGAGCCTAGTTCAATGATTGCTAAAAAGCAGACATTCAAAATTATTCGTCTAATCCAAATTATTAAATTAGAGCTAATAAAAGCAACTGAATTTGTGAGTTGAAAGCCCTATGCAAACATAGAGCACACATAAAAAAGGACCATTTTGTTTGTTTTGTAAAATTTGTTTTCAGATGACTTGACAATGGTTTGCCAAAGACTGTTATGGGTTTTTCTTTATTAGTGAAAAGACCATGTGTCAAAACTGAAATCATTCTGTCTTTTTAACTTGATATATAATCAACCAGTTTGTGGAATCTCATTAAACAGGAGCTTGAACTTCTGGTGTAAGAAACAAAGAACTATTATTAGTGGTGATATGAAATGGCTTCAAAATGATATATTTTGATGTGTAAAATGCTATAGATAAATCGCAAAATGTGAAGGGAAATTCTTCTGTAGAAAATCTAGCCACTGTAAACTGAACAAAAACCCTCTTGCTCAAAGTGCCAGAGAAGCTGTGCCTTATTTCTGTTGTACAACTGATTCACAGCCATACAATCTGTAATTTATGTGCAAACAAGTACAAGCAAGAGAGATGTGTATGTTCTTCACGATTTTGGCACACAGTTGCCACTTTAAATTTAAAACATGCAAACCTGGCCAATTTGTCTCCACACTTTGAAAGAATCACTTTCTCGTGGCTGTAAGACTCACTGTAAGAATTTTCAGGCCTAGAGAGGTGGTTTTGTTTACAAATTCAAAAGGGAAAACGATCAAAATCTAGGTAAGGACAGAGGAGGGCTTGCAAACTTACCTCTACGTGGAATCAAACTTCAAACTTCAGAATGAGAGCTGGCTACATTCAGCGAAAAAGTCAGTTTTCTTTCAGATGAGTGCGATAGCACCCCAGTCAGATAACACACTTCCCGTACCAGGGCATATGTTCTTTAGCAGAATTTTGCTCAGAGACGCCAGTACAGTCTCTGTGAGAGTGTACATAAAAACACATTAGCTACAAGCAAGGAAGGGAAGACTAAAATCCATGGGACCCATGGAGGTGCACGAAGAGGAAGATCACACAGAGAAGGCTGCTGTGCAAGATCCCATCTCAGAGCCACAGGACCCAAAGGAAGATACCACAAGTCCCACCTATTATTACCTTTCATTTTTATGAATTAAAAATACCAGTTACCCACCATTTTGAGCAATAATGAAGATTCCTTGGAGAAGCTATGACAACCCACTCCAGTATTCTTGCCTGGGAAATCCCATGGACAGAGGAGCCTGGTGGGTTACAGTCTATGGGGTTGTAAGAGTCAGACATGAATTAGCGACTAAACTGCGACAAGACCCCAGTAAATATTATCCTATTGTCATCTTCCAAACATGTCAGAGTATTCTATGTTCTATTTTCTTCCATCCCTTTTCACAATAGAAGTTTCTTTCACTATAACACTTTGCCATAAACTGGAGACATGTGGTGTGGCAAATTTAGAGCTGTATGTAAGCTCAAATTCCAGCCTCTACTAGCAGTGAAGAATTATTGACTTGGACCCTTACATTTCTTATCAGGTAAGTGAAGATAGTAATGTGTCAGAGAATTATAAAATTGTTTAATATATATATATATATATATATATATATATATATATAATATGTGTGTGTCTTAGTCACTCAGTTCTGTCTGACTCTTTGCGAACCCATGGAGTGTAACCTGCCAGGCTCCTCTGTCCATATATGGTATAGAAAAAGTTTAATATAAAATATTTTTATATTTTACATACATATATGTATATGTAAATAATCATTAGTTACAAACTTAGGTCGAATCTATCATTAGTTTTACTCATTGTCCATTCACAAGTATTTGAGCTTCCCTGGTGGCCTAGATGGTAAAGGATCTGCCTGCAATGCAGGATACTTGGGTTTGATCCCTGGATTGGGAAGATCCACTGGAGAAAGAAGTGGCAACAAACTTCAGTGACATCTGTATGATATACTAGAGATAATATAGTGAAAAATGAAGTCACTACACTCAAGACGTTTATTTTGCATTGTAGAAAATATGCAAGGGGCAGATTTAAGATAGGGCTTCAACAGAGACAATGATATACATAGGAGAATTATCACTGCGGTCTTAAGAACTAAGGGACACACTCTTAGATAAAATAACCTGTGTGTCATGAAATACCTGAAACACACAAAGGAGATAATCAAGAGAAACAGGGGAGAGGAGGAGAATAGGGAGGTATGGAATTCTGTGTAGAGGGGACACTGAAGCAGATAAAACAATCAGCCTTTTTAGAGAGCTTTGTATGGGTCACACACCATACTAATTTGCATATTTAATTTAAATCTCAAGGTCATAAACCAATCATTACTGAACCTACAGTCTGTCCACCTGACCTGATGCGTGGGATGCTCACTACGATGCCATAGTGTGTCTGGGTCTAGCGCATCTTGGGGCGGGAGCACAGAGTGGGACATGTGGTACGAAGGCTAGAAAGGAAACGATGGAGGCATGAGTGCTTTGAAAGGCATCGCCAGTGGGAGTTTGTGGAAGACAAGAAAATGCCTCAGATATGTGGTTTAGAAAAGACTTTGGGCTTCCCTGGTAGTTCAGCTGTTAGGAGTCTGCCTGAAATATAGGAGACCTGGGTTCTATTCCTGGCTCAGGAAGATCCCCTGAGAAGGGAATGGCAACTCACTCCAGTGTTCTTGTCTGGAGAATCCCATAGACAGAGGAGCCTGGTGGGCTACAGTCCATGGGGTTGCAAAGAGTCAGACATGACTGAGTGTCTAACACTAGGATGGCTTAGTGCACAGAACTGGCTGGATCAGAGATAAGTCTGGAAGAAGAGGAACAAATCAGAAGATTGTTGTCAGTTATATAAGAGATAATGATAGCCCAAATTAAGACAGTGACGGAAGGAATGGTAATATGTGACTCAAGAGGTTTCCATGGAAGTAGAATTGATAGAACATAGTTAATTATTAAATAAGGAAAGCAGGAAGTAGGAGAAGAGCTAAGAGAGGAGGTTAAATGACTTTCAAAGCAAAACTGTGTAAGATGTAAAGTGCTTAGTACATTAGAGCCTTTCAATGCATAATAGATTTTTTTTTCTCTCACTATGTGTCTGGTTCTCTTTCTTTAATGAAGCTACTATCATCTATCTGCTGGTTCCAGTTTACCATTGAGCATTTTATCAGATACAGAAGTGAATTACATTTGCCATTATTCTCCAAGAAAAATCTTGTAGGAATCTTTTAAAATAATCATTAAAGTAACAGATCTAATCATTGCCCTTTAAATGCACATTCACCTTGGTGAAACAAAAATGGACCAAGGGGCCCCAAATCCAAGTTGAAATCAAACTCTGTTTTTTAAACAGGGCTTTATTTTATCACACCATAAATTCTTCTTCCAGTATCCTTTAAGTGTGACTGGGCATCTGTAGGTATTCATTATATCTATGTACTTTCTCAAAGAACCTTTAGTCATTGTTTTTTACCATAATTCAGCAAAGATTTCTCATTATTTACCAGAAAGACCAAAATTCATTTTCAAGAATATTTTATGAAGTAGAAATACTTATATCACTTTTGTAATGAGGCTTAACTATTTCAAAATTAGAAATATTCTTACTTAATGGTCCAGAAGAATTGACATATTTGATCCAATCTCTTTCTTTCTTTTTGCAAATGAGGAAATGGAATTTCAGAAAAGTGATATTTCATGCTCAACATCAAACAAGTTTCAATGCCTAAGCTGACAACCTAGGCTTTTACTCTGGGTCTAAGGCTCTTCATATTAAAGCTCTGTGGCTTGTTGGTCCTCTTCTTTACACAGTGACAGTCTAATAGCATAAAAAGAAAAATAAACAATAAAAAAGCAAATAAATAATTACAAAACATGGTAATAAAAAGCAACACTTACCAAATTTTTAGTGTGTGACAAGCACCATTCTAAACATGTTTTTCATTAATTTGTATGCATTCCTTATACACTCTTTTGAGGTGGATACTACTGTTAACTTTTATAGATGGATAAACCTGAGGCATAGAGAGATTGAATGATTTGTTCCTGGTCACAGAACTAGGAACCAGTGGAACAGAATTGAAACCCAAAAGAGACAGAATCACAGAGCCATTGAGTGTAAGGACCAGATTAGGAAGGAGCTAGTCCCCGGTAGAGGAAGGTATGAAAAGTTCTTGAATTAGGAAAAAGTTGGATGTGTCAAAACACTAAAGGAGGAAGAATGACATAAGATAATAAGGGAAAAAGTGGCAAAGGACAAATTACACAGGGTGCTGAATGCTTGAATAAAAGGTGAGTTTTTAAGCAGTGAAATGGAAAGCACTAAATACTTTTTAAACGTATCATAACATGATTTGAATTAGATTTCAGTTCACTCTGGCTAGAGAATCCTTATTGAGATTTGGGAAATAATTTGACAATCATTTCTTTCTTCTTTTATTCATTAATTCATTTATTTAACAAGAATTTGCAAAGTGCTGATTTTAGCACCTAATCTCACCGCAATTTCCTTATTATAACTTCCTATAATAAGAAATATCTCTTATTTACCAAACCATATATTCACTAATAGCAAATGGTTATAACTAGAGGTTTCCCAATAATTCCTGAAAATTAACAGCTTATACAACACTAACACATGTAGTGTGTTTCCAGTAGTCATGTATGGATGTAAGAGTCAGACCATAAAGAAAGCTGAGTGCTAAAGAATTGATGTTCCTGAACTGTGGTGCTGGAGAAGACTCTTGAGAGTCCCTTGGACTGCAAGGAGATCCAACCAATCCATCCTAAAGAAAATCAATCCTGAATATTCATTGGAAGGACGGATACTGAAGGTAAAGCTCTAGTACTTTGGCCACCTGATGCAAAGAACTGACTCATTAGAGAAGACCATGATGCTTGGAAAGACTGAAGACAGGAGGAGAGGGGATGACAGAGGTCGAGATGGTTGAATGATATCAGCAACTCAATGGACATGAATTTGAGTAAGCTCTGGGAGATGGTGACAGACAAGGAGGCCTGGTGTGCTGCAGTTCATGGGGTCACAAAGAGTTGGACACAACTTAGTGACTGATCAACAACAATATGTCCTTGAAATATAAACTAATCAACTGGTTATCTCTATTAAGTCAACCAATTGTTCAAAGAAAATACTCTTTTTTTGGAATCAACTGTTTATTTTGACATCATGTTCTATTCCTTAAAATTTTAGTTTTCTTGCTTTGTATTTCCAGATAAGAATATGAAAATTGTTGCAAAATAGTAAATATACATTACTCTGAGAGGTGGATACTAGGCTCCAACCATGATAAGTAGTGCTTATCCTCTCAGCTACAGAGATCATACTGAGACATGGCACAAACCTAAGGGTTTTCAGTCTTGGTAGAACATTCACCTTATATATTTAGAAAATAGACAAAAGAAATAAAAAATCAGAGTACCCTGAAACATCATATATTTCCCTCATGTATCCAATAGTTTGATTTATTAAGTATCTACTATGTACAACGTGTTATTCTAAAGCACTATGGAAGGCATAAATTATATGCATGTAATTTTACATTAAGGGAATGTAACATTCCCTTAATGATATGAGGCTTTGATATCATGCACTATTACCTCATGTTGTTAGACAATAATATCAAAGATTAGATTTTGCAGTGAACCTTTTCCAGAAACCTAAAGTAGCTTTCCCTGTAAAACTGCATTGTGTTATATTTACTGACGCAGAAGTATCTTCAAACGTTCAAAAGACTAAAAATGAAATTTCAATGGCCACAGACATATCAAAGGATTATTCATCTTTTTATTCACAGAACCACAGGTTCATAAAATCTCTGAATAGAAAGAGACCTACAGGGCATTCAGTCCAATGTTCCTGGATTCACCGTAACTGAAGAATCACCTGGGGTGCTTTTAAGTAACATAGATTCCTAGGCTCTGGCCACTAGAGATTGATTCAGCAGGTCAGAATGGAGCCAGGAAATCTGTACTTTGTATGAGATTACCAGATAATTCTGATATATAGCCAGGTTTGAGAACACAAATTTAGTCCAACACCTGGGTCTATTACTTAAATATGGTTTGTGCTATATTTCCTAATAAGTTGTCATTTATGATTAATCTCTGCTTTAATATACCTTAGAATAGGAGAATAGGACGTTGACTCTAAGGCAGCTGTAGTTGCTGTATTAGAATGTCATTCATATTATATATACATGTATTATAGACATTTATGTGTAGTTGCCTGTTAATATGTGTGTGGGGCTTGCTAGGTAGCACTAGTAGTAAACAACCCACCTCCCAATGCAGGAGACTTAAGAGAAGTGGGTTCCATCCCTGTGTCAGGAAGATCCCTTGGAGGAGGGCATGGCAACCCACTCCATGTATTCTTGCCTGGAGAGTCCCATGGACAGAGGAGCCTGATGGGCTATGGCCCATAGGGTTTCAAAGAGTTGGACACGACTAAAGCGACTTAACATGCACACACGAGCTGGGTATGTGTGCTCAGTCACGTCCGACTCTATGCGACCCCGTAATAGCCCACCAGACTGCTCTGTCCATGTACTTTTTCATCCAAGAATACTAGAGTTGTTACCATATCCTACTCCAGGGGCTCTACCTGACCCAGGGATTGGACCCGCGTCTCACGTGCCTCCTGCATTCACAGGTGAATTCTTTACCACTGTGCCACCTAGAAAGCCCCGTTTGTAAATATATGTCTCTAAAAACAATGCTGTAAGCTGCATGAGGGCAGAGTCTAGGGCTATTTTCTTTACTGTTTCATATCCAGCACTTAGCTCAGATCTTGACATTTAGGAGGCAGTCATTAAAGTTTGTTGAATATTTATCTGATTGAATGAGGCCCTTCCTTTGTTTGACTTGATGTCTCCCTGAAACATCCATCTACTTTGCTAGTTTTTATAATTCCGGGAAACTGGATAAGTCCATATTTCAGATACTAGGTATAAAAACACAAATAAAGTGCATTCTTCTCTTCTCTCAAGGCCCTTAATTATTTACCTAGAAAGGTTGAGGCAGATACTTTTAATAAAAAAGGGTTCAGTTCAGTTCAGTCGCTCAGTCGTGTCCGACTCTTTGCGACCCCATGAACCACAGCACGCCAGGCCTCCTTGTCCATTACTAACTCCCTGAGTCCACCCAAACCCATGTCCATCGAGTCAGCGATGCCATCCAGCCATATCATCCTCTGTCGTCCCCTTCTCCTGCCCTCAATCTTTCCCAGCATCAGGGTCTTTTCCAATGTAACGTCAATATAAGTATGAAATAAAGGTGGCAACTGAGAGGAAGGTAACTAATCTAGTTGCGATTAATGTAGAGGAAGGAGAGAAATAGATGTCAAGACATGTTTTTCAAGATAAGTGTTTCCGGTGGTCCAGTGTTTAAGACTTCATCTTCCAATTCAGGGCTACCAGGTTTGATTCCTGGTCAGGGAGTTAAGCTCCCACATGCCTCTGGGGCCAAAAAAAAAAAAAAAAGAAATATAAACAGATTTGATAAGTACTTATATATAAAAACAAACAAACAAAAAACAAAGCAAGTGTTGCTGAAACTTGGCCTCTGTTCACCAGTGGAGGAGGAGGAGACAGAGTTTGGGGTAAAGTGAAAAAGACTAGCTTTTAATTGCTTTGCAGGCAAAGGGAGCCACAGTGGGCTAATGCCCTCAAGACTATGTGACCCACCCTGGAGTTTCTGGTGAGGAGTTTTATAGCGTTCAAGGAGCAGGGCGTGATCAGCTCAGGGACAATTCAGGGATTGGTTGGCATCAAGGTGAAGTTTCAAGCATTATCAACTTTTGGTTTCAACTAGTCTAGGGTCTATGTTCTTGTGGTCAGCAGTTTTCCTCTGGAAGGGGTCTGCTTCCTATAAAAACAATTTTGGAATGTGTGTCAGGAATTTATTTGTATCTTTCAGGGAACTGTGAATTTGATGATTCTGCTACATAGCAGAATTATAGTCTAACTTGTTACCAGCTCCCCAGCCCAAAAGCTATACTTTGTTTCTACATCTTCACCTTTCCCAATCACTGACTCTTGAGTCAGCACTTTACTTCAAAAGACAAGGACAGAGAAGCTTGTACATGGTTTCACAAGTGATGCTAAGTTGAATCTTGATGGTTTAGCACTTGAATTACTGAACATTCACATGCATTAAATCAAGTAGAACAAATTACATTCCTCTTCTATAGGATAGCCTTTTAAGCATAGATAACTCTGTCTCTCAAACATTTTCTAGAACAAATATCCAATTTCCTACAATTATTTCTCATGAAACTATATATTTTTTTGTTTGCCTGTTTGTTTTTGTTCCATAGTAGATTAAATAATCTAAAGAAGCCTCTGAAGGCAAGAAGTATAGCACATGACTTTCAAGTTAAAGATATGCAGCTGAACTCCAAAGGCGTCTACTATACTCATGAATAAAATGATTTCTGTAGTTACAGTGTGAGTTACAAAGAAGCAGGACTGATACACAGACCATCAACAAAACCCAAGCTTCCTCCTTCAGCATTCTAAATCAAATTGAAAGCTGCAAGATGATCAACACAAATAGATTTAAAATGAGACAATGACAATTATTAGTCTTACCATCTTGGTTAACTTCATAGACTAACTTCCACAATCAACAGATATATAGAGGAATCATATAAACATTTCCAGGTAAGCAGTGCTATTTAATAAGCTAGGAAAAGATAGCTCAGAGTTGATGTTGTCATAGAAACAATTCTTGCCTATTAAATCAGTGAGAGGGCAAGAAAAATGTGGACTTATCTGTTCTGGTTAAGTGTAGTGCATGCAAAATATGTTGAAATGTCAGAAGGCAAAGATAATAGCTGCAATGGTAAGATACTATTCTCATTTTAAGTTAATCCCTTCCCCCCACCCCCGTTTTCTAAAGGCATACACTTAGGCATACTACTCTTCAAAGAGAAAAACAAGAACTTTTAAATTGGAAATGATGAATTTCATTTAAAAAAAAAAGATTTGAGAGAATCTACTGAGCTCCTCTGAAGAACTAAATTAAACTCAGATTGCATCCATCTACTGGAAAAGTACAGACCCCCAAGGTGATCAAACACTCAGAAGAGCTGCTAGATGTCCATTAAAACCATGCAAGAAAGGCACTTATTTGATGCATTTCTCCTGGGAGGTTTGTATCTAAAATGAGACTAGAAATAACATTGCCTCCTATAAAGTAACTTTGGCAGACCCCAGCTGGGGAATATATTTGTAATTAATAATGAAAACATTAAACTCATTTCCTGTGCTTACTTCCTCCCACACTACCCTATACCTCTATACTTATGACTTTTGAATAAAGGGGATTCCAAATGAAGTCATTGTTATATCAGTTGTTTGTTAAGGCATGGGCTTCCTAGCTGCTACATAGAACAAAATGGGAATATAGTAAGTTCCTTGAAAATAAGGTTCATTTGGCATTGGAAATAGAATATGGTAAGCATTTCATATATATGTATATATCTGTGTGTGTGTGTGTGTGTGTGTGTGCGCGTGCCTGGAGATTTCAAAGAAACAAGGAGGTATAGAGAGTCTATTTTAGTCAGAGGACAGAAGTACTTCTCAAAGTGTGTGTCCTAGGCCTGAATAGCATCAGCTGCACTTGGGAACTTGTCAGACATGCAAATTCTCAGTCTCATACCTCAGACTCACTGAATCAGAACCTGTAGGATGGGGCCCAACAATCTGTGTTCTAACAAGCTCTGTAGGTGAGTTTCATATACTATAATACTGAGAATCACTGGACTAGACATTAGTAATTTGAAAGAAAATGTTGTGCTTGAAAAGCCTCAAGATCCTCAGTATTGCTCAACTTTAGACTACCTGTGGACAGTGGGAATATTCGAGTATGAAAAGTAATGCGCGATGGCATAGTGCATGATGTGTCCTCTTCTGGAATGTGTACTTTATTGATTAAGACGATAGAGAGCTACTAAAACATCTGTAAGCAGGTAATTAAATTAACTCTAGGGGCAATGTGAGAAATAGGTTGAGTTACTCACTGGATGAAATTGCCCACGGAAATAAGATGATACAATAATTGGCTGGGAGACTAAAAGATAACACAGTTATAGAAGACTTCTAGAGACTGGACAAGGAATCAGTTCAGTTCAGTAGCTCAGTTGTATCTGACTCTATGCGACCCCATGAATTGCAGCACGCCAGGCCTCCCTGTCCATCACCAACTCCCAGAGTCTACCCAAACCAGTGTGCATTGAGTCGGTGATGCCATCCAGCCATCTCATCCTCTGTCTCCTTCTTCTCCGGCCCCCAATCCTTCCTAGCATTAGGGTCTTTTCCAATGAATCAACTCTTCGCATGAGATGGCCAAAATATCAGAGTTTCAGCTTCAACATCAGTCCTTTCAATGAACACCCAGGACTGATCTCCTTTAGGATGGATTGGTTGGATCTTCTTGCAGTCCAAGGGACTCTCAAGAGTCATCTTCAACACCGTTCAAAAGCATCAATTCTTTGGCACTCAGCTTTCTTCACCGTCCAACTCTCACATCCATACATGACTACTGGAAACACCATAGCCTTGACTAGACAGACCTTTGTTGGCAAAGTAATGCCTCTGATTTCAATATGATATCTAGGTTGGTCATAAGCTTCCTTCCAAGGAGTAAGCATCTTTTAATTTCATGGCTGCAGTCACCATCAGCAGTGATTCTGGAGCCCAAAAAAATAAAGTCTGACACTGTTTCCACTGTTTCCCCATCTATTTCCCATGAAGTGATGGGACCAGATGCCATGATCTTAGTTTTCTGAATGTTGAGCTTTAAGCCAACTTTTTCACTCTCCTCTTTCACTTTCATCAAGAGGCTGTTAAGTTCTTCTATTTCTGCCATAAGGGTGGTGTCATCTGCATATCTGAGATTATTGATATTTCCCCCGGCAATCTTGATACCAGCTTGTGTTTCTTCCAGCCCAGCGTTTCTCATGATGTACTCTGCATATAAGTTAAATGAGCAGGGTGACAATATACAGCCTTGGCGTACTTCTTTTCCTATTTGGAACCAGTCTGTTGTTCCATGTCCAGTTCTAACTGTTGCTTCCTGACCTGCATACAGGTTTCTCAAGAGACAGGTCAAGTGGTCTGGTATTCCCATCTCTTTCAGAATTTTCCACAGTTTATTGTGGTTCACACAGTCAAAGGCTTTGACATAGTCAATAAAGCAGAAATAGATGTTTTTCTGGAACTCTCTTGCTTTTTCGATGATCCAGTGGATGTTGGAAATTTGATCTCTGGTTCCTCTGCCTTTTCTAAAACCAGCTTGAACATCTGGAAGTTCACAGTTCACATATTGCTGAAGCCTGGCTTGGAGAATTTTGAGCATTACTTTACTAGCATGTGAGATGAGTGCAATTGTGCGGTAGTTTGAGCATTCTTTGGCATTGTCTTTCTTTGGGATTGGAATGAAAATTGACCTTTTCCAGTCCTGTGGCCACTGCTGAGTTTTCCAGATTTGCTGGCATATTGAGTGCAGCACTTTCATAGCATCATCTTTGAGGATTTGAAAGAGCTCAATTTGAATTCCATCACCTCCACTAGCTTTGTTCGTAGTGGTGCTTTCTAAGGCCTGCTTGACTTCACATTCCAGGATGTCTGGCTCTAGGTGAGTGATCACACCATCGTGATTATCTGGGTGGTGAAGATCTTTTTTGTACAGTTCTGTGTATTCTTGCCACCTCTTCTTAATATCTTCTGCTTCTGTTAGGTTCCTACCATTTCTGTCCTTTATCGAGCTCATCTTTACATGAAGTGTTCCCTTGGTATCTCTAATTTTCTTGAAGAGATCTCTAGTCTTTTCCAATCTGTTATTTTCCTCTATTTTATTGCATTGATTGCTGAGGATGGCTTTCTTATCTCTCCTTGCTATTCTTTGGAACTCTGCAGTCAGATGGGAATATGACTTTTTTCCTTTTTTCCTTTTTTCCTTTGCTTTTCACTTGTATTCTTTCCACAGCTATTTGTAAGGCTTCCTCAGACAGCCATTTTGCTTTTTACATTTCTTTTACATGGGGATGGTCTTGATCCCTGTCTCCTGTACAATGTCACGAACCTCTGTCCATAGTTCATCAGGCATTCTATCAGATCTAGTCCCTTAAATCTATTTGTCACTTCCATTGTATAATCATAAACGATTTGATTTAGGTCATACCTGAATGGTCTAGTGGTTTTCCCTACTTTCTTCAATTTAAGTCTGAATTTGGCAATAAGGATTTCATGATCTGAGCCACAGTCCGCTCCCGGTCTTGTTTTTGCTGACTGTATAGAGCTTCTCCATCTTTGGCTGCAAAGAATATAATCAATCTGATTTCAATGTTGACCATCTGGTAATGTCCATGTGTAGAGTCTTTTCTTGTGTTGTTGGAAGAGGGTGTTTGCTATGACTAGTGTGTTCTCTTGGCAAAACTCTATTAGCCTGTGCCCTGCTTCTTTCTGTACTCCAAGGCCAAATTTGCCTGTTTCACCAGGTGTTTCCTGACTTTCTGCTTTTGCATTCCAGTCCCGTATAATGAAAAGGACATCTTTTTTGGGTGTTAGTTCCAAAAGGTCTTGTAGGTCTTCATAGAACCGTTCAAGTTCAGCTTCTTCAGCATTACTGGTCGGGGCATAGACTTGGATTACCATGATATTGAATGGTTTGTCTTAGAAATGAACAGAGGTCATTCTGTCATTTTTGAGATTGCATCCAAGTACTGCATTTCAGACTCTTTTGTTGACCATGATGGCCACCCCATTTCTTCTAAGGGATTCCTGCCAACAGTAGTAGATATAATGGTCATCTGAATTAAATTCACCCATTCTAGTCCATCTTAGTTCACTGATTCCTAGAATGTTGATGTTCACTCTTGCCATCTCCTGTTTGACCACTACCAATTTGCCTTGATTCATGGACTTAACATTCCAGGTTCCTATGCATTGTTGCTCTTTACAGCATCAGACTTTGCTTCTATCACAAGTCACATCCACAGCTGGGTATAGTTTTTGCTTTGGCTCCATCCCATCATTCTTTCTGGAGTTATTGCTCCACTGATCTCCAGTAGCATATCAGGCACCTACCGACCTGGGGAGTTCATCTTTCAGTGTCCTATCTTTTTGCCTTTTCATACTGTTCATCAGAGGGCAGACACGCTGAAACTATAATCACATAAAACTAGCCAATCTGATCGCACAGACCACAGCCTTGTCTATCTCAATGAAACTATGCCATGCCATGTGAGGCCACCCAAGATGGACGGGTCATGGTGGAGAGGTTTGACAGAATGTGGTCCACTGGAGAAGGGCATGGCAAACCACTTCAGTATTCTTGCCTTGAGAACCCCATGGACAGTATGAAAAGGGCAAGGAATACCTAACTTCAAATCAGGATGGGCTGAGGAGGAATAAGAAGTCAAAGGTCTATTTCACGCTTCTGTTAGTGATTAGATGCTAAAGTGACCAAGGGCAATTAAATATACCTAAGAGGTGTGTTTCTCTCTTTTCTTCTTTCTCTCTCTCTCTCTCTATATATATATGAATCTCCAAATTAAAAATAAATAAATAAATAAATAAATTGTGGTAATGAGATACCCTAAGGAAACTATTGAAGCGAGAAGAGAACTGAAGGGGAAAAGCCCTGAAATAGCTAAAAAGAACTTTATGAGTATGCTGGACAGAAAAATAAACCTTAGTCTCTGATTTGTGCACCTCCCCACAGACCTAGCCATCTGCAAAGCTACCGGTTTAGTTGTAAAAATAAAGTTAACTGAGAGAAGCTCTAGATTTCATAATTTTGAGAGAGGCCTAGCTTTTTCAAAGGTAAAGATTTAAAAAAAAAAAAACTATTAAGCCCTCTAAAGCAGTATTTCCAAAAATAATAATTTAGATTAATAAAAAAAAAGAGAGAGATTAAAATATTTCACTAATGCCCTTTAAACTAAAAAAAAAAAAGAAAGAAAAGAAAAATGATTTAAAGCAAAACTTTATATATCGATAATTTGGCAAATAAAACTAATAATCATAAAATCATGACTAGGTAAAGCCCTCTCTCCCATCCTTTCATTGATATTCACCATCTCCCTAAAGGGAGACAATTACCCAACCTATCCAATACCACTCCCCTACAACTTCTTTTCAAAAAATTTCCACTTAAAAAAAAAAAATCAGTTTATAGTAACTTATTTCCATATGTTACTAGGTCCCAGGGTGACTTGTAAGGACATTTCATGCTACTATGAAACTGTCCATGCAATTACCCACCCCCCACCCCCACCCCCCGACTCAGGGCCCAAAAGGCAATGTGGTACTTGGGGGGAAAAAAGTTCAACACAAAGTGTCACCTTAATCCTCTTGGTCTTTCTGGCAGTTGATGCAAATTTTTGTTGGTTTTTGTAGAAAAAAATTGCAACTTTGCCAGAATATACTGCCTCTGAGCATTTTAGCTGCCTTCCCATTTCCCATTCTACAAGCCCCCCTCTGCCCACCCACAACAACTCCTGAAGGGCACACACAGACTGTAGGGTAAGGAGTGGGTATAACATGAATTATCTCTTTCTACCAAACACCACTCCTTTCCAAATTATGGATAATGAGTCCAGAAGTGTAATTACTGAAGGAGTTTGGAAAGTTAATCACTGAAATCATCTAAAAAATAGTGGTGAGTGCAATGAGTACAACTCACTTTATAGCTGTCAGAACCACTTAGAATGTGATAAACATCTTAACGTTTGCAAACCCAGATGCTGCGCCAAAGGAAGTTTCATATTAGCAAATTACCACAAGAACCCATTACAGTCAACTCATTTTGATTTTGTAATGAGAAATCTCATTAAAGAGGAACAACTTTAAGTTGTGATTGTTAAGTTGTGAAGCAGGGGAGGGACAGAAGGAAGATGCCCAGTCTGAGGAAATTTGTCTGGGATCCTCTCCTTGAAGGCTGTAATTTGCAAGCAGCTCTACCTTCCTTGTTCCCACTGTTCACTGGGAGGTTATGAAGTTTCAGGTAATATTCACTGGATCTCAAACTCCAAGCAGTTAGCTTTGAGACTGCAGGTCAAGCCTGCAGGGGCAAATGGATATTTCTGAACCTTAGACACAAATGCCCGTGGAATACACAACCCACTCCCAATTCTTATTGCTATAGTCTCAGTGGCAGAGGGCAATTTCTCTATTCCAGCTGCTTCTGCACCTAGCACCTAGCATCAAGAGAGAAGTGATTTTTCCCCCGGCACTCTCCACTAGATGCCCCAGGCTCTGCTGCCTCTTCTCACCATCCCTTTGTGATGCAAGTGGCCCCAGGCCAAGGCCTAGTGCTCACAAAGGCAGGTGCAAACCAAAGCTTCAGACTGGTCTGGGTTCCGGTCTTGCCGCTCCAACCCCAAGGCCAGGGGCGAGCCCTGACACCGCCATCACGCGCTATGGCCAGCCAGTTATTCCTCCCAGTCACCCCATGCCTCTCGTCCTTGACGCCCGTGAAGGCACACTTCGGACACCTCCAAGCGGGCATCAGCGTGGCGATCCAGCGCACCGATGGGAGAATCCATCTCGCGGTGGTCACAGAGGTCAAACGGGACAACGCTTGGGTCACGGTAGAGTGGGCCGAAAAAGGAGTCAAAAAAGGCAGAAAGGTTGCTCTAGAGACCATATTCCTGCTGAATCCAGCTCTGGCCTCGGCTGGGCCCGCCGCACAGAGCAGGGCTTCTCGCTCCGTGTCTCTGGCGCCCCCTTCAGTCATCGGCGACCAGCGCACAGCCGCGCCGTGGGCTAAGATCCCCCAGAGAAACGAAACGCCCTCGGGAGACAGCCTGGCAGTGAGAGTTCCCAGCAGCCCTTGCCTGATGACGCAGCGGAAATCTGCCTGCCTACGAGAAATTGAGAAACTGCAGAAGCAGCGCGAGAGGCGCCGACGGCTGCAGCGCGAGATTCGCGCCCAGCGCGACGCCAACACCGGAAACACCCACTATGAGATCCGGCGCCTAATCGAGGATTGCCGCCAGCGCCTGCGCGGCGGCCGGATGTCTGTCCCCGAATCGCGGGACGGCCGTCGCATCTGCGTCTGTGTGAGGAAGCGGCCTCTCAACCGGCAGGAGGCCACTCGGGAGGACCTGGATATCGTCACCATCCCCTCGGACAACGTGGTCATGGTGCACGAGTCCAAGCAGAAGGTGGACCTCACTCGCTACCTGGAGAACCAGACCTTTTGCTTCGACCGCGCCTTTGACGACACCGCCTCCAATGAGTTGGTGTATCAGTTTACTGCCCAGCCGTTGGTTGAGTCCATCTTCCACCAGGGCATGGCCACCTGCTTTGCATATGGGCAGACAGGCAGTGGGAAAACGCACACCATGGGTGGAGGCTTTTCGGGAAGGGACCAAGATTGTTCTAAAGGTATTTATGCCATGGTGGCGCAGGATGTTTTTCTCTTACTCAAAACTTCCGTGTATGAGAAGCTGGACCTCAAAGTCTATGGGACGTTTTTTGAGATTTATGGGGGGAAGGTGTATGACTTGCTGAACTGGAAGAAGAAGCTTCAAGTCCTTGAGGATGGCAATCAACAAATCCAGGTAGTTGGGCTGCAGGAGCAGGAGGTGTGCTGTGTGGAGGACATGCTGAACCTCGTGGAACTAGGGAACAGCTGCCGGACTTCAGGACAGACATCAGTCAATGCCCACTCTTCCAGGAGCCACGCAGTGTTCCAGATCATTTTAAAGTCTCGAGGGAAACTGCATGGTAAGTTTTCCCTTGTTGACTTAGCTGGGAATGAAAGAGGAGCAGATACTGCCAAGGCCAACCGGAAAAGGCAGCTGGAAGGAGCAGAGATTAATAAGAGTCTCCTGGCACTCAAAGAATGCATCCGAGCTTTGGGTCAGAACAAGTCTCATACCCCATTCAGAGCCAGCAAGCTCACACAGGTGCTCCGGGACTCCTTTATAGGCCAGAAGTCCTCCACTTGCATGATTGCTACTATCTCTCCAGGGATGGCCTCTTGCGAAAATACCCTCAACACTTTAAGATATGCAAATAGAGTAAAAGAAATAACTCTAAATTTAAGGCCTCGCCATTGTCGTCTTTATCCTGCTGAACGTGAAATGCCAAGGGTGTTGGAAAATCACATTAGAAATTCAGAAATGTCCCTTCAGGGGGATGAATTTATTAAAATACCTTGCCTACAGAGTGAGGAGGAGGAAGAGACTGAAGAAATCAAAGCACTATCCTCTCCACTAATGGATACAACAATTTCCTGGAAGGAATCAAGGCAATGGCGAGATAATAAAATCCAGGAGTCATCTGATGGGGCGAACTGTGATGTTAACTTTTTCATTGCCCAGTTATTGTCCATTTTGGAGAAGAAAATAGATATTCTGACTGAGATTCAAAGGAAACTGAAATTATTACAAGCTGACCTTCAAAAGGAGAGCAGGCGTGGCGAAGTCAGTGGTGAGAGATCAGATCTGAAATGATGAATACAGTGCTGCAGTTTCTAAGTTTCTTACAAAGGAAAATTGTCTAAATGATCGGGATAGAAAGATCCTCCTGGAAGGTTTAAAACCTCTTTAAATATGGCTGTGAGAAATGTCCTCTTTCTTTTTCTTCTGTATTTCTGTAATTTGTTTTTATTCTGTAGGATAGTGATTTGTGACTTGGAACCATTTTACTCTCGACAGACAATTGGCAATGTCTGGAAACATTTTCATTTGTAAGAATTGGGTATGAGGGGAGTGGTGGTACTAGAATATCACTTAGAATATAGAATGATACTAGTAGAAGGCCAGAGATGCTATTAAACATCTTACAATATACGGAATAGCCTTCTACAACAAATAATTATCTGGTTGAAAATATCAGTAGTACTGGGGTTGACAAACCCTGCTGTTGAAGAACCTGGTTGTGATGAAACCAGATTTCCTAAATTTGTAGCTGGGAAGGAAAAACATTACAGATAAAGGAGACTAGAATTGGAACACAGCAAGGGGTGCACAATTGAGTAAACCGAATGATGCCTATGCACGAGTCTTTTTCTGCTACACTGGTGTGTAGATTCAAATGGTTTCTAAGCTCTAGATATACTAGGGAGGTGGGAGTGGAGAAGGGAGAGATTTTTCTTCGATGCGTTGTATGAGAGCCTAGAATTGATAATATTTTATTTTTAATCTTTGAGGTGAAATCGCAAAGTACTGTGCTTCCTGAGAGTGATAAAATGAAGTGTGTGTGTTGCAAAAGTATTGCATTACTAACTATAGTGTCTTAATGTTTTGTTTTGTTTTCTTCTCTCCTTACCGAATTTTGTGCTTACGTGATTCCTATAAAAAGCTTTGCCCCATCAAGTTAGGAAGTTAGGGTAGTGAATAAGTCAGAAGAATAGTAGGAAGGTTCTGTCCTGAAGTGGGGCATTTCCCATAAAGACTGTATAGGGATTGTAGTAAGAATATGGTAAATATCAATGCCCTAGTTTAATTGTATAAGGAGAATATTTTCCTGATTCAAGGATCACAAAGTCCATTCTTTCACAAAAGAAAGAAGCAGCTAATTTGATACGTAAATATACTAAATAATATTATACACACTTACCTTCAGCAAACACTTATGGAATAATAAAATAAATATCTTTTAGTTCCAAGTCTAGCAGTTCCAAATTCTTTTTTGAAGAAAAAAAAAAAGTGGAATTATTTGCAAAGAAATTGAATGGTGGCATAGGGAAACCTGAGACACAAAAAGTTAGTGCCCAAATTCCTTTACTACCTTTGGCAGATGTGCCTGTTTTTTTTCAAATGTTCAAAGGTGTTATTGTTACAAAGGAAAACTAACACGTCTGCCAGAGAGTGGGCTTCCCTGATGGCTCAGCAGGTAAGGAATCCTCCTGCAATGGAGGAGACACAGGAGATGTGAGTTCAATCCCTGGGATGGGGAAGATCCTCCAGAGAAGGAAATGGCAACCCACTCCAGTATTCTTTCCTGGAAAATCCCAGTGACAGTAATAGAATGGTAATGTCCTAGCAAAAGCCATCAGGTTTTATCCTGGTTTCATCAGGATCATTGGAAACATATGGTCCTTAGTAGTTAATGGATATTATGGCCTTTAGATATTTTTCCCTCTGCTGAAACAGGAGGTAAAGGGGCAAGGCACAACTTTTGAAAGAATGGTATACTCCAAGGACACAATATAAACAGATTAGAATCAAACAGGCTGAAGACAAGTCAACTTCCACTGGATCTTGATCCTCAATCAGCAAGATAAATGGCACACCCAGAGGCACCATGACAGTTCCAAGGCACCATCAAAAGACCAAAAAGTGGGTGGTGGCTCAATTCCTGTAAATCTCCACCCCTTCCCCAAAATAGTTGGAATAATCCTCCCACTCATTAGCTTATGAAATTACCCAGCCTATTGAAACTAGCCACACCACATTTCAGGGCCACCATACTTGCCCTCTGTGATGGCCCACACTCTATCTGTGAAGTGCGTTTCTCTCTGAATAAATCCGCTTCTTACCTATCACTTTGTCTCTCACTGAATTTGTTCTACAATGAGACATCAAGAACCTGAGTTTCATTACTGTGGGTTTTGGCTGAGTTTGAGTCTGGCTGTGTGGGATCAAGTCTCATTCTGAGGAGAATGGTTTCATAGGTAAAGGCATATATTATTATCATTAAACCAAACAGAACTTTGGAACTCTATAATCCTTTAGCAAACGATAACCTTTCCTTCAAAATGAGATGTTTATAATCAGTATTTGTGTAATTAATGAAAAAGATGGGGTTAAGAATCTTATCTGAGTTAAGAATAAGAGCTTAGAACTGGTTTTAAGAGTCTAATCCCAGTTCTATAATACAGATATCTGTGATTTGAGGCAAGTAATTTAACTCCTCTGAGCTAGTTCATTCTATATGAACCTGGGTAATTATATCACCTATTTCAAAAGATTGGAGGGTGACTTTATTTTCATTCTGCTGTCCCATTTTTTTTTTATGCCAAAGACTATCACTCATTTATTATTCTTATTATTGTCATTGTCCTTATTCTATTACCACTCTCACATCTCCCCTTGCTCTCTACAACACAGAAAAGTTAGTAGTTGGCTAGGAGTTTCAACATTCTAATAACAATAATATATATTTTTTTGTATTTTATTTTTAAAGAAGTATAACACAGTGAAGTGCACAAATCTTAACTATACAATTCCACAAATGTTTACAAAGTGAATATTCCTAAATGACCACCACACTTAACCAGGTAGAGAACATAACCAGTGTTGCAGATGTCTTGTTCTTGGATCATTTCACTCATTTTCTAATCAAAGGTAAGGAGTATTCTGACCAAAATCATCATAGATAAGTTTCCCTCTTTAGAGAAAAAGTGTACTTTTTGAATATGGATAGGATCATATACTACGTAACCTTGCATCTCTGTTTTATTTTTTTTAATCAAAATCATCTGTGACTTGTCCTTTTTACATTGTTCTATAGTGTTCCATTGCATAAATAGTTCATATTTTATAAAATTTACTCGAGGAAAATTAAGTCATTTCTGCTTTAAACAATTAATAATGTTGTATGAACATTCGTATATGTGTTGTTTGGTACACATTTATATGTTAAGAGGCCTAGGAAAAGAATTCTTGGATCCATAATATATGTATATTCAGCATAATAGGTTAAGCCAAGGAGTTTTCCAAAGGACTTGTTTTAATTTTAGACAACCACCAGCATTTTGTGTTTGCCTACACTTAGTATTGTTAGCTTTAAAGCTCTAACTTTACACTTTCTGATGTGTGTGCAAAAGTATCTCATTATGGTTTCAATTTTTTTTTTTATCTTAATAACTAATACTGAACATCTTTACATATGCTTACTGGTTATTTGTGGAGTGGAATGTGTGCATGCTCAGTCATGTCCGACTCTGAGAGTCCATGAACTGTAACCCTCCAGGCCCCTCTGTCCCTGAGATTTTCCAGGCAAGAATACTGGAGTGAGTTGCCATTTGCACCTCCAGGGAATCTTCCTTACTAAGGAATCAACACAGGAACCCACCTCTCCAGTGTCTCCTGCATTGTTATGTGTATTCTTTTACCTCTGAGCCACCTCCTACTTCCTATTCCTAGACAATGCTAATCTGCATTCCATCTCTATAGATCTCTGACCCTTTATGTCCTGGCTTCCTTTGGTTTGTTGTTGTTGTTGTTCAGTAGCTCAGTCATGCTCTACTCTTTGTGACCCCATGGACTGCAGCACACCAGTCTTCCTTGTCCTTCTGTATCTCCCCGAGTTTGCTGAAACTCGTGTCCATTGAGTTGATGATGCTATCTAACTCTCTCATCTTCTGTCACCCCCTTCTCCTCCTGCCCTCAATCTCAGCATCAGGGTCTTTCCAGTGAGTCAGCTCTTAGCAGCAGGTGGCCAAAGTTCTGGAGCTTCAGTTTCATCATCAGTCCTGCCAATGGCTACTGCTAATGAATAATCAGGGCCGATTTCCTTTAGGATTGACTGGTTTGATCTCCTTCCTGCTCAAAGGACTTTCAAGAGTCTTCTTCAGTGCCACACTGTTCGAAAGCATCAATTCTTCAGTGCTCAACCTTCTTTATGGTCCAACTTTCACATGCATACACAACTATTGGGAAAACCATAGCTTTGACTATACAGACCTTTGTCAGCAAAGTGATGTCTCTTTGTTGTTTTACCCCTTCCTAAACTGTTGTATTTGGTAATTTTAGCTTTGTTGTGCCGTTAATAATATAGCTTGATAATTTGTTGATATATATATATATATAAAACATTATTTATGCATTTTATACACAATATGGTAGAAAAAAACTACATAAAATAACATTTCTTACAATAAATTCTAATCAATCTCAACCAAACTAAAGAGAGTTTTATTCTATGTGAAGTTTAGCAAGTAAAGAAGAGCAGCATATCAACGTAAGTAACTAAGTAGGGAAGTGGTTACAAAGGCTACAGGATAATGTTGAATGTATCATTTGCCATATATATATATATATATATATATTTGCTCAGTCTCAGTCATGTTCAACTCTTTGTGACCCTATGCTATGGACTTTAGACTGCCAGTCTCCTCTATCCATAGGATTCTCCAGGCAAGAGTACTGGAAGGGGGTTGCCTTTTCCTCCTCTAAGGTATCTTCTGGGCCCGGAGATTGAACCTGCGTCTCCTGCACCTCCTGCATTGTCAGGCAGATGCTTTACCACTGAGTCATCTAGTGGCTTTTTTTCTTATTTTTGCTAATCTATTACAGATTTGGAAGTTGAGCACAAATGGCTCAAATTTTTGAGAGCAATTCACCTGTAGATTTACTTAACTCCTCCACTGGAAAGACTGTGTACACAAATTTATTTATTTTGTGTGAATGCACATAGATATACAGACAGTTTTACATGTATGGTTATATATATATATATATATATATATATATATATATATTTTTTTTTTCCCCCATGGAGTCTTATATCTGCAGAATAAAACTTAAACATTTCTCTTTTAGTAAAAAAGCAATTGCTAACAAACTAGTTTTAGCATAATTTTTCCTGTTGAGTTGCCATTCTTCCTTAACAAGTACACATTCATCTTCCACAAGTGTTATTTTTTTTTTCCTAAGAATATACCTGGTACTTGAAATGGTCTCAAAACACAAAGCATAAAATTTAATATGAATATTAGAAAATAAGATATTATATAAATGAAAAAACTCAGAAATTAAGTTAATTGGGGTCTACTAAAAGAGAGTGGCTGACAGTTCACACAGATGACTTGAAGTTAACAAAGAGGATTGTAAAGTAAATTAATGCTTTAATAATATTGTTCAGAAAATGTCAAAGCTTCTAAAGCGAGAATGGTAAATACTTTCAGTTCTTCAGAAACTTGCACACAAAAAAGTTGACACAGCAATTACAAGTTATGCTTTACTAACTTTAGTTAAAGTAGTTTGTCTTCTTTCTTCTAGTGGGCACACTTATTTTGACTTGCTGCCTGAACTTACACTTAACAAAACTGCTTTTAAAATACTGAACTTAGGGCTTTAAAATTTCAAATTCTCCTTTGCAGCATTTATGTGATAGTAAGTTTTTTATACTATTATTCTATTGATCGTCTCTCAGTAAGGTTATTATTAACAGTCTACATAATAAAATAGTGTGATAGTCCTAGATAAATAATTACATGCTGGTTAAATGAGAATTATTTTTCCTTTTCAATTTGATTACTGATTTAAAATACCATTCTAATAACAGAAACATAGTTTCTAGCACGTGTTGCTTACTAAAATAAGAGTCAAATTTGTTACTTAAAGTGTTGAATATTATCCTCAAAGCAAAACTGTCATTTATGAATATTTTTTGCAATTATTTTTATTCTCCAGAAAAAACACTGTTGACAGAAAATCTTAACATGTCTTTTATTTAAAATGTGATTTTTTTCTATATTTATGGCATTTTCTTTCTAATCTTCAATAAAAGTAATCTCAGAAATTATAAAAGACAATGGCTTATAAAAGATATTGAACCAAGTCGACAATTGAATATAAAATTGGATAGACTCTGGCAGCCTTCTGTACCTGTGTGTTTGAGGTCATCCTGAACATGTAAGAGCTAGAATACAGGGATATAAAAGGCAACAGAGGAACTGAATGGGATAATCAGGAGGGGAAAATGGGAGAAGTCATCAAAGCAATAAGTATGGAGGGTTTTACCCTGAAATAACCAATTAAAATAAGAATTACAACACAGAATCAGTTATTATAATACAGCATCTGAGGTTTAGGTTTGGCATGAGGTTTGTGAGGACAAGAAAGAGAAAACTGGTCTGGGCCACGTGAGCCAACCTAAATTGTGGATCTTATACAACTACAAAACACAGTTCTAAATGCCAAGATTGGAACCAAATGAGCTGAGTAACAATGCAGATTTAGAGTCAGACATTTTGTCTTTGTTTAAAGCTTTGCCACCTTGCAGCTATGTGACTTCAAACAAGTAATTTGTCTGCATTCTTCATTATTTTCGAATCTTCTGTAAAAACCAAAAAAAAAAAAAAAACCCAAAAAAACAGTATTCATACAGAGTGATTTTGGAGAATCAGCATAAAAAGTTTCAATAAAATAACATTTTATTGGTAATCTTCTATGTACTAGATGATAAAGATTGATAAAGATAGAAAAATGGGCATATAAGCATCCCTGCTTTTAGGGAACTTATTTAAATGGGGAGAGAAAGCCTTGCACAGCTGAGATATATATATATTAAAAATGTGCTATCCTATATAAAAATTGCTTTTGGGATATAGAAGTTGATGATTAATTTAGCCAAAAGTGTAGAGGAACACTTCACAAACTGATCCATCCCTAAGTCTCAAATGAGTGAGAAATGGAGCGTTCCCTGCCACATCAATAAACAAGGATGTCATAACCATCAGTGATTCCAGCCCTCCAAAGGTGAATTTTTGAGCCCAGAAGGAGCCCAGGAAGGAGAATCCAACCTGACACCCTGACATCTAGCAAGAAACTCCATGGAACGCCTGTTATGTTACTAATTCGTCTTAGCCACATGGCTCCCCCAGGCCCTTTGGCATCCACTGTCACCTCTCTGACACTGTCGCCTCTACAGGAGAATACTTGGTCTTAGCTGCCACGTACCAGAGACCTGCCCTGAGGTCCCATAGGTTTGGATTCAGTCACTACTTGGTCACATGCATCTTTTTCTATACTTGAGTTGTCAGAACCTAGGAACCAAATCAGCAAGCTGAACATAGGCTACTTTGCTCCTTGGCTCTTTAAATCATTGTAGGGTTTGACCACTACCCTTTAGGAAATGGCTTAAAGGGAAGAGAACACAGTTTATGCTTGGTTGTCTCTTGTTTCCTCACATTCAATAGCCTCTGGGATTTTACTTGCGTAGGCAGGCAGAAAAAACTCTGCTGTTAGAGAATTTACTTTATGCTGTGTATCCCATATATCTGTTGTTTAGAAAACCCAAAACTTGTCCTCTTGCACTTCTAAAATCCTTTTCTTGAAAGACCATAATGTTTACTGTCAGTTGCAAAGGTCTAACTAATACTCAGCAATAGTATTTTGATCCATTTCTTTTCCCCTCAACTTCTTTGTTAATGACCCTCTCCTCAAAGGTGTGATCCCATAATTTCCTAGCTGCTAGGGTAGGGACTGAGAGCACAATACAATGTATTTGAAGGGTAAGGGGCTTGAAGGACAAGGTATAGATGCACCCGTCTATTACTCAGTATATTCCCACACATGTCCTTTTCCTAACTGACAAACTAAAAGACTGAAGTCCTGAGGGAAGAGACAATAACACTCCCAGTGATTCCTATGTCCCCAGAACCTGAAACAGCACCCAGTACATAGGGGAAATGATTATTTGTTGAATAGTGAATTATACAGAAAGTAGCTTTAATGTTTCCCACCAAAATAACCATTCAGAAAATCATTCAGAGAGACAAGGATCAGAGGCAGAAATCTGAGAACATAAGTATTTAAGGAACAGAATAGTGGGATATTGCCAGAGAAAGAAAATAAGATGAGGTCAGAAAAGTAGTAGAAAAACTGAAGAGAGGGGAAGTGGTACAGAAAAAGTGGAAGAGAGAAATTAAAGGGGAGTGAGCACTTTATTATGTGGGGGGAAAAAAAAGAAAGCAGTGGTTGAATAGAATAAGGACTTAAGAGCAGGTCGGTGGTTTTTGACAATCTGTGGGTCATTAATAATATTTGAGAGATCAGCTTAAGTGAAATTGTTGGTTGAGAAGCCATTTTGTAATGGGTTGAAGAGTCACAGAGCAGCCTGGATAATTAGTGTGAAAGTGCTTCATAAATCCTAAACCACTTTACAAATGCAATTATCTTGTTAGATTCAGGGACTGGCTGTTGCTCATTCACCAAACTTTGAATTCTTCCTTTTTTTGGCATCAGGCACACTCTTCCTAGGATTTGCCAGAATATGTTATAATCAATGGAGAACTTAAGGAAACAGAGGTTAAATGTTAACAGTTTTCTTTACCTTAACCTAATTTTCTTCCATAATATGTCTCAGGTATAAGAAAAAAAAAAAAAAAAACACTATCATTAAATAATTTCCGAACACTCCCTACTCTTTCTTCCAAGTCATCTTCCTGTTGCAATCTTCTTAGCAACTTCACCTTAGTTTCTTGAAAACTTCTGATTTATTTAGGCAAAATTAATATAAATTTGAATGTGGCCTTGACTCCATCCATGAAATTTGGAGCACAGTCCATCTCTTTGCCATCCTTCACAGCTGGATCCAAGGACATCACTTTCAATACCTCTTCCTTCTTGGTTTCTCTACCCCTAATTTCTGGTTTGTATAGATTCACTGTCAATCAAGACAGCTATTAGCCGTTACATGGCCTTAAAATACAATTAGTGATACTCTGAGAGATTTCTTTCTCTGACCTGACCCATACTCTTCAAATAAACTTATTCTAGTTCTCCTTGTAATCACACCTAATTGTCAAAATATTAATATAAAGGTATAAAATAAGAATCTTTAAATTAGTTATATGTAAAATGATTCAGAAAGTAATGGATTAGTATATTAATGTGTTTTTTTTTAGAGAAAACACTACCAGACATTAATATTTAAAAGATGCTGCTACTGTTTGAGATTTTTCTACCAAAACCATGTAACTTATCTATTCAGCACAAGGATTGTTTATGAAGAAAAATAATCAAATGGAATAATTCTGTAGCTATTTTTTTTTTTTGCAAACCAGTGACATCTATTGCTCAGTGTTATATAAAATGGAGTTTAAAAATCAAAAGAAATGTTATCTTTTTTATATGGTTAATTATAAAATAATAACTTTTTGAAATTTATTGTCTTAAAAAGATGATATCTAGAAACCTATTTTTAATTTAATATCAAATTCAACTGATTATTTAGGAGTTTCAACATTTAATCACTACTCAAAATGTCCAGGATCTGTCTAGTTGCTAAAAACAGGGAGACAGAACTAAGACAACAAAAACATGGCATGCAATTCTTAAAGTTGATTACATAGTACAATAGGTGTGTTTTTCTCCCCACAAACCACTCAAACACACACAACTGAAATCTGTGAAAGCCCAAACTGAATTCTGAATTTAAGGCAAGTTCTGCTCTCTTCTTGTGTCTGTTGTCAACTAAATCTATGTATTTAGAAAAGTTGTTTACCATCTTAGCTACGGTCTGTTTTCTATAAAAGTATGAGGCTGTACCTGAAGGTGATCAATTTCCTTCTAGCGCTTACATTTCTTAAACATGTCACTCACCATCATTCAATTAAGCAAAAATTTAAAAAGTAAATCTCTATCAAAACAAGACTTTTTTCTAAAGACGGTCAAATAATTGAGATAATTTAGGAAAGAAAAGTGTTTAATTTTGTGAGAAAGCATTTACTAGATAAAATTTTTAAAAAAATAATTGGCCAGTTCAATGAACATGAGTACACATTTGGTCATGTGTGAGTACAACATTAATAATAAGCTTAATTATCATCAACCTGCAACAAAAGAAAAAATCCCAAAATAGGGCCCTTTAAAGGAACATGAAAATAACACTATGAGCATTTTCCAGGATATAATATAACAGGTAATGTTCCAAGGCACTAGAAACCAGAATCCTAATGTGACTTCAAAGAGCTTCTAAGCAGTGGATCAATCTATATTGTGAGGTGCTCTGTTCACCTGAAACCCTAGGGACTGCTAATGGAAAAGGGAAAATTGGATGTTGCCAATTGTTACCTAGAGTCCTGGCCCCTGAAAGCAGTATTTTCCCCTATCATCAAAATATTGCACTTCTAATAAAGCTCTAAAATAATAAAAATTATCAAACTGATAATAATCTTGGGGAAAAGTTATCCTTTGAAAGTGTGAGACTCACAAAGTGTAATACTGGAGAATAACATTAAAACAAGCTCTCTTTTTAAAATTAAAATATATGTAATCTATAAATTTATTTTTTCTATGATTATTTTTGAGCTTCTATAACATTACAGCACTCAATTGAGTGTTCATTGGCCCTTCATACCCTTCTTCAAAAATGTTATAGATGTCTTTGAGGTTTATCTCTGCGGGAAGGGGTGGAAGGTGTCAAGAGAGAACTTGCAATCTAAGGTTGGTCCTGACAGTACAGGACAAGAAGCACATAGTCAGAGTTCTACACCCAGCTCACCTCCCTGCTCATTTCAAGCTATTTCACTGCCATTCACTTCTCTCCAGCCCTGTACTCAAGGAGAAAGGTGGATTGTTTCTTTTGCATACATATATGAAAACGTATGCTGAGGCTACTATTTTCTGGTCTGAGATCATGTAGAAGAAACATCTCACATTTTTATGATAAGTCTTTACCCTCTGCTGAGGCATTTGGCCAGGGAAATACCTGTAAAACAGAAGAGAAGGAGATTCAACAGCCAAGTGGTCAAGTCCCTATTGACATGCCCATGTGAGTAAAGAGCATTTGAGGTCAGAAGTTGGGCAGCACATACCCATGTGAAAAACAGGGATGTGAGTTTCTGGCCTCTTATCCCGCTATTTCCAAATATCTCCTTGTCCCCAGTTTTAAAAATTTACCATTCATTTTTATTTATGTAAAGTTTGTTAATTATACTAATATTAATAAAGATAATATATACAAAGTTTCTATTGTTGATATAAAAAATTACTATTTACCTAGTGTGTTTTAAAAAGCACACATTTATTATCTCACAGTTCTACAGTTTGAAAATTCAGTATCACGAGGCTAAAATCAAACTGTTGGCAGTGGTAGTGTTATGTTTCTTTCTAAAAGCTCTATGTCATGGCCTTTTCCAGCTTCTAGAGTTCATCTGCATTCCTTAGCTCATGGCCCGCTTCTTCCATTTCCAAAGCCAGCAAGGTTGCATCTCAACTCTCTGACTTTTCTTTATCATAACATCTGTCTCTCCCCTTTCTCTCTCAATGCAGTAAGAAAAGGTTCCTTGCTTTTAAAGATTTGTGTGATTACATTGGATCCACCTAAATAATCCAGGATAATATTTCCACTTCTGAGTCATTAACGTTGATCACATTTTCAAAGTCCCTTTCACCATATAAAAAAGAAGGGCATCCACATCTTTGGGGAGACTTGAAATATTAATAACATCAACATAAATTAGGGTTAAGCGTTGAGAACTAACCCTTACTTGCTTACTTTTCTGGGACTTTAAATGTATTATCTTGCTGATTTTTCAAAACAGTTCAACAAGTTTGACAGTATTCTTAAAAGCAAGTAGATTTCTAAAAAATATTATCTCAGAGTTTAGTAATTTACCCTAAGTCAGGTAGTTTACAAGAATTCATTCCAAGACTTGAATACAGCCTACATTATGCTACCAAGGCAATAGACCAATCTGAAATTAAGTATACTTAAGAGGAAGATATATTGCTAACATGAAAAAGCTAAAAATCACAACCTTTCTGATTAAATAATTTACTTAAAAGTTTGACCCTTAATCTAAACCTGACATTTTTATGCCTGTTTTTAATGGAAATGTTCTCTGTGTTCTGATTGCCCAATCAGAAATTTTGCTGTCTTTTTGATGTCCCCTCCTTTGCTCATCATCACCATTTATAGTCAAGACATCTCTGGATCTTCCTCTTACCTATATCTCAAACTCATCTATTCACACTGCCATTCCTTTGGTATACATGAAATTATTACTCTCATGTTTGATGACAAAAGCCTTCAAACTGTTTCTTTTGCTTCCCATCTTGTCTGCCTCCCACTTACTATCCATTCTCCCTCATTATAAACAGTGTGAGCTCGTGAACTCTTTAATGTATAGCATAGCCTTAAACTCTCTTACTGAAAGACTTTGAAAGGCTCTCCACTTTCTTCATCTCTTTTAAGACAAAGAACAAACTCTTGACCTAGTAAATCTGCCTAGGTTTCTGCTTTCCTTTTCAGTGCAGTTTATCTCTCAGAACCACCCCATATTTGCTTCCTTCCTTCACACAATTTCATGTACTATTGAGTTTTTTTCCCATTTCTACAACATTTACTTTTTTTCATCCTCTTTCCTTCCATTTCTCTCCACCCCCTCCTCTAACCTGAACTTTCCCACATCCTTCCTCAAAACCTCTCACATAAAATCTTCATGTAGATGGCTTCTGCACATACTCTGAAAAGACTTCTCTGAGTTCCCTACTCTGAATTAGTTACCCTTGTATGTGTTCCTATAGCATAATATAAACCAAAACACTTATTGCACTGTATTTACCTTCTCTGCTTATAGATTGTATCTCACCACAGAACTACATCCTGCATCAGAGGGAAGGAGGCATATCTCTAAATATATGCAGCTTATTGTATACTTTTTTTTCCCTGAGGGTATAAATACTTATATATATATATATATATATATATATATATATATATGCATCTTATGTAATTAGAATTTCTACATATATTCTAACCTAAAGCTAAAAAGATACAATTATAATGTAAAATTGCCATAGCTACTGACAAGAACAAAAATTGCTTTTTTTATAATAAAATTATGCCTCAGTTTATGGTAAACTTTAAATTAAACATAAATGTTATAGTTTCTGCCATAAATTTTCAAATTTTGTTAAGTGCCCATGTCATCAACTATATGACTCCCAAACTGTTGTATACATTATCCTTCCCATAAATAATAGTTATGATATGTATCTTTATCTTCCAAATGGTGGCTAATTGGGAGTGTTTTTTATACATAAGTACAACAAATTTGAGACTACAATCATTAAAAATAAGTATTTTTATTTAAGTCAATCACTTTATAGAATTAATGCAAAAAAATATTAAACTTGATAGCCATATTTTTTCTTTCCAGGCTGTTTCCTGTTGTATAAAATGGAGAATGGGAAACTTACCAAATTGATCTTTTATATTGAAATTTTTTTTCTAAAAAAAAGTAACTAATTTAATGGATTTTTTAAAAGTCATTTAATATGTGCCTTGTATTTTGTTTGTTTTTGAGTCATTAAATACATGCTGATTGACCATCATAACAATCAAATTAACAGGACAATTGTGAATGTTTAGTTTAGACTTAATATGTCTCTTTTTAGCCTGCTTAAATTCACACCTACTGCAGAACTAAACGATTGGTTCTCAGATTTTGTCAATGAAAGTGTAGATTCCAACTTTGAGGATAGTTAAATATTGTTATGAAACACAGTGATTGCAATAGTGCAATACCAAGATTTTCATAAGATAATATTGGGTATGTAGAATACATGATCAAAATAATAGAATGTATCTATTTGGCTGTTACTGTGTGCTGCCAAAGTTTCCACTACGGATGCAAAAAGCAAATGTCCTCACATTTTCTGTGATCATGGCAGCCAAGATTAAATGGGAGAATATAGAGAAAAGAACTACATTACAGGGCAAAACATTGAGAGAGAATTTTGGTAGCTCAGAAATAACTTTGCAAAGAGTGAAGATCCTGTTTTACTCTTAAAAAGAATCCAAAATTTGAGTTAAATATTAGAGCAAAAAGCAAAGTATAATGTTATGTTATTTCTCATTAATGCTCTGTGTGTGTATGCTTAGTTGCTCAGTTGTGTCATAGGGTCAAACAAACTGGTTATTCATACAATGAAGCTATTATCAAAATGCCACTTCTTGAATTCCACTGGGTTTCTGATTTTCTCTTTATGTAAAATATATGGATAGATTGTTCCAATCATGTTTTCTATTAAATAATTCTTTAAGTTTTGGGCATGGGAAATATTGTGATTTTGCTTTGAAAACTCAAGCAGAATTTTTAATAAAAGTATTCTATAATATTATTTTAAAATTCCATTTCATGCATCACATTATATCTCACACTAGTCCTATGAGGTTGGTTAGTAGGTGTTTTAATTGGGCTTCCCCAGAATCAGACCCTGAGATGAGATTTTGTATACAAAAAGTAAAATAAGGAAAAGTTCTCAAGGAAATGAAAGCAGCTGATCAAAAGGTAGCCTTAATCTCATCTGCACAGGCATTTCAGAGTGTAAATTATGCCTCAGAATTCTGCTGAATGAGGTAAGGGATCTAAACTTCCTTATATCCACTGCCTCTGACAATGACTAGGCATCTTCAAGGGGAATGTAATTTTCCAGATAACTGTCTCATCAGTATTTGTAGGCAAAATAGATTTCAGTAGCCCAAGGGTTACTTGAATTTTCTGAAACAGAAGCAGAGAGTGGGAATCCTCAGATGCTCAGTCATGTCTGACTCTTTGCAACCCCATGGACTATAGTCCACCAGGCTCCTCTGACCTGTCCATAGGATTCTCCTGGCAAGAATATTGGAGTGGAGTGGCGTTGGGAAGAGGGTCATCAAAATAGTATTAAAAACACTGATGGAAAGAGATGTGAACAGAAACCTGATAAACAAGTCAGGTTTTACTGTCATGATCAAAGATAAGAAAGGGATGTTCAAAAAGGAAATGTGATTTGCATATAGACATCCACAAGTAAAAATGTAAAACAGATTATACAAGACCTTGGCTGTAAATTATGTTTCTTTTGTGCAACCCACTACATGATAGTGTTATTTATTTTCATAATTAACATATAACCTTACAATAAAATATGACCTGATATTTTATAGCACTCTACACATTTCTGATTGCTTTGATATTTTACTTTTCTTTGTATGAGTAGTTTTATATCCAGTTAAACCAGAGGTCACAAACATAAGGTTTTGTAGGATAATATAAATCAATGAATCAAAACCAATGAGAAAGCCAATAAAGAACTGAGATGCCCTGAAAAGTTGCTGCCTGTCTATAGGAGGAAGCCTCTTCTCAGGCCCAGATTATTGTTGCCACAGGGGAATCCAGTGTTGCTAGATCTTCCATTTTTTTTCATGTTCTGCCTGAAATCAAGGTACTTCACACACAGTCTCCTAATATCTAAATTCCAGCAACTAACCACCCCTTCAGACATCCCTTACCCATTCCCCTCCCCCCCAGTGGGAGTCAAATTTTTACAAGTTATAACAGATGACATGCTGTTTTATTCCTTCGGTATATGCCAGCAGGGTTGGAACAGCTTAAAGTATGTATTTACCTAGTCATTCAATTTACAACATTTTTGAACTATGATTGCTGGCCAAATGAAAATTTGCAGAGAATAGGAGTTAATTTGTAGGTCTTGAGTTTAGGATCTGTAAATTAAGCTAATGCTTCCATAAACTGTTAATGTTATTCAATTCAATCATAAGAAATAGTTTCTTTTCAAAGCAAATAAGATTTTCTTGTGTCTTCTTGGTTTTTTTGGCTTTTGAATGTTGCATGAACTACAAATACGTTGTATGAACTACAAATGAGAATGAAAGATTTCAAGATCCTTTAACACTGTTCTAAATTCTGTCAAAGGTGGCTTAGTGGTAAAGAACCTGCCTGCCAATGCAGGAGACACAGTTTAAATCAGCAGGTGAGGAAGATCCCTTGGGGAAGGAAATGGCAACACACTCCAGTATTCTTGCTTGGGAAATCCCCTGGGCAGAGGAACTCTCTCTGTCCCAAGAGAGTCTGACATGATCTAGCAACTAAACAGCACCACATTCTGTCAGTCATTGCACTCTGACGAAAGCAATTACATACAGCCTAATAACACCCAATGATACCTTTAATAACAGTTCTAATACTACCTCTATCATCTTGGAATAAAATTCTTAAGATACCATCACACGGCAACACATGTAAACTCTAATATAATCAGTATAAAGCCTTAACTCCAACATAGAGGAGTGAGAAAAACAACTTACAATTAAATAATATGTATTTCTTTTTTATTGAATTACAGTTGATTTAAACATTAGTTTCAGGTATATAGCATAGTGATTCAGTATTTTTGCAGATTACACTCCATTATAAGTTATTACAAAATAATGGATTTAATTCCCTGTACTGTAAGTTTATCCTTATTGCTGATCTATTTTATGTGTTGTAGAGTGTATTTCTTAATCCCATACACCTAAATGACCCTCCCCCTTTTCACTCTCCCATTTGGTAAACACAAGTTTGTTTTCTATAACTATGGCTATGTTTTGGTTTTGCATATACATTCATTTGTATTATATTTTAGATTTTAAATATGTGCTATCATACAGTGCTCTTTATTTGTCTGACATTTCACTAAGTATAATATTCTGAGTCCATTCACCTGGCTACAACAGGCAGTACCTCATTATTTTTATGTCTGAGTAGTATTCCATTGTGTATGTACATGCCACATCTTAAGATAGGTATCTGCTGATTGGCAATCTTGGTTGTTTATATGTCTCAGCCCAGTGCTGCTATGAACATTGGTGTGCAACAGTTCAGTTCAGTTCAGTCACTCAGACTTGTCTGACTCTTTGCGACCCCATGACACCAGGCTTCCCTGTCCATCACCAACTCCTAGATACTACTCAAAGTCATATTCATTGCTACAGTGATGCCATCCAACCATCTCATCCTCTGTCATCCCATTCTTCTCCCACCTTCAATTTTTCCCATCATCATGGTCTTTCCAGTGAATCAGTCCTTCACATCATGTGGCCAAATTATTGGAGTTTCAGCTTCGGCATTAGTCCTTCCAATGAATATTCAGGACTGATTTCCTTTAGAATGGACTGGTTGGATCTCCTTGCTGTCCAAGAGACTCTCAAGAGTCTTTGCCAATGCAACAGTTGAAAAGCATCAATTCTTCAGCGCTCAGCTTTCTTTATAGTCCAACTCTCACATCCATACAAGACTACTGGAAAAACCATAGCTTTGACTGACGGATCTTTGTTGGTAGAGAAATGTCTCTGCTTTTTAATATGCTATCTAGGTTGGTCATAACTTTTCTTCCAAGGAGCAAGCATCTTTTAATTTCATGGCTGCAGTTACCATCTGCAGTGATTTTGGAGCCCCCCAAAATAAAGTCTGACACTGTTTCCACTGTTTCCCCATCTATTTGCCATGAAGTGGTGGGACCAGATGCCATGATCTTAGTTTTCTGAATGTTGAGTTTTAAGCCATCTTTTTCATTCTCCTCTTTCACTTTTATCAAGAGGCTCTTTAGTTCTTCTTTGCTTTCTGCTGTAAGGGTGGTGTCATCTGCATATCTGAGGTTATTGATACTTCTTTCAGCAATCTTGATTTCAGATTCTGCTTCATCCAGCCTGGCATTTCACATGATGTACTCTGTATATAACTTAAATAAGCAGGGTGACAATATACAACCCTGATGTACACTTTTCCCTATTTAGAACCAGCCTGTTGTTCCATGTCCAGTTGCTTCTTGAACTGCATACAGACTTCTCAGGAGGCAGGTCAGGTGGTCTGGTATTCTCATCTCTTTAAGAATTTTCCACAATTTTTTGTGATCCTCACAGTCAAAGACTTTGGCATAGTCAATAACACAAAAGTAGATATATTTCTGGAACTCTCTTGCCTTTTCAATAATCCTGCTGGTGTTGGCAATTTGATCTCTGGTTCCTCTGCCTTTTCTAAATCCAGCTTGCACATCTGGAAGTTCACAGTTCCCGTACTGTTGAAGTCTGGCTTGGTGAATTTTGAGTATTACTTTGCTAGCACATTGGGGTGCATCTGAGTTAAATTCCCCCATTCCAATCCATTTTAGTTAGAAGATTCCTATAATGTTGAGGTTCACTCTTGTCATCTCCTCCTTGACCACTTCCAATATCACAATGATATGATCACTCTCCTAGAGCCAGACATCCAGCAATGTGAAGTCATGTGGGCCTTAGGAAGCATCATTATGAACAAAGCTAGGGGAAGTGATGGAATTCCAGTTGAGCTATTTCAAATCCTAAAGGACGATGCTGTGAAAGTGCTGCACTCAATATGTCAGCAAATTTGGAAAGTCAGCAGCGGCCATAGGACAGGAAAAAGTCATGTTTTCATTCCAATTCCAAAGAAAGACAATATCAATGAATGCACAAACTACCACACAGTGGCACTCATCTCACATGCTATTAAAATAATGCTCAAAATTCTCCAAGCCAGGCTTCAACAACACATGAACTGTGAACTTTCAGTTGTTCAAGTTGGATGGAAAAAAAGAACTCAGAGATCAAATCGCCAACATATGTGGATCATCGAAAAAGCAAGAGAGTTCCAGAAAAGCATCTACTCCTGCTTTATTGAACATGCCAAAGCCTTTGACTGCGGGGATCACAACAAACTGTGGAAAATTCGTTAAGAGATGAGAATACCAGACCACCTGACCTGACTCCTGAGAAAACTGTATCCAGGTCAGGAAGCAACAGTTAGAACTGGACATGGAACAACAGCCTGGTTCCAAATCGGGAAAGGTGTATGTCAAGGTTGTATATTGTCAACCTGCTTATTTAACTTATATGCAGAGTACATCATGAGAAATGCTGGGCTGGATGAAGCACAAGCTGGAATCAAGATTGCCAGGAGAAATATCAATAACTTCATATATGCAGCTGACACCACCCTTATGGCAGAAAGTGAAGAACTAAAGAGCCTCTTGATGAAAGTGAAAGAGGAGAGTGAAAAAATTGGCTTAAAACTCAACATTCAGAAAACTAAGATCATGGCATCCGGTCCCAACACTTCATGGAAAATCGATGGGGAAACAGTAGAAACAGTGACAGACTATTTTTGGGGGGCTCCAAAATCACTGCTGATGGTGACTGCAGCCATGAAATTAAAAGATGCTTGCTCCTTGGAAGAAAAGTTGTGACCACTTAGACAGCATATTAAAAAGTAGAGACATTACATTGCCAACAAAGGTCCATCTAATCAAAGCTATGGTTTTTCCAGTAGTCATGTATGGATGTGAGAGTTGGACTATAAAGAAGGCTGAGAGCTGAAGAATTGATGCTTTTGAACTGTGGTGTTGGAGAAGACTCTTGAGAGTCCCGTGGACTGCAAGGAGCTCCAACCAGTCCATCCAAAAGGAAATCAGTCCTGAAAATCCATTGGAAGGATCGATACTGAAGCTGAAACTCCAATACTTTGGCCACTTGATGCAAAGAACTGACTCGTTGGGAAAGACCCTGTGGGAAAAATTGAAGGTGGGAGGAGAAGGGGACAACAGAGGATGAGATGGTTGGTTGACATCACCGATTCGATGGACATGAGTTTGAGTAAGCTCCAGGAGTTGGTGATGGACAGAGAAGCCTGGCCTCCTGCAGTCCATAGGGCTGCAAAGAGTCAGACACGGTTGAGCAAATGAACTGAACTGATTCTGACAAGTGTCAGCTGATATTGCTGTTTTGATATGCATTTCTCTAATAACTAGCCAAGTTGAGTATCTTTTCATATTCCTGTTATAAATTTTGTCCTCTTTGGAGAACAGTCTATTCAGGTCTTCACTCATTTTTTATTGCAATATGTGTGTTTGTGTGTGTGTGATATTGAGTTGTACGAGCTGTTTGTGTATTTTGTATTTTAACCCATTGTTAGTCTCTTCATTTCCAATTATTTTCTCCCACTTCATAGGTTATCTTTTCATTTTGTAGATGGTTTCCTTTGTTGTCCAAAGCATTTAAGTTTAATTAGGTCCCACTTGTATATCTTTGCTTTGCTTTATTTTGTCTTAGGAGACAGAGCCAAGAAAATATTGGTAAGGTTTATGTAAGGGAGTGTTCTACCTGTGTTCTCTTCTAGGAGATTTTTGGTTTTAGATCTTACATTCAGTTCTTTAAACCATTTGAAGTTTATTTTTATACATGTAGGGGAATATTATAATCTCATTGTTTTATCTATAGTTGTCCAATTTTCCCAGCACCACTTGTTGAAGAGATTATTTTTCTCCATTGTATATCCTTACCTCTTTTTTCATAGAGTAATTGACAATGAGTATGTGGGTTTATTTCTGAGCTCTCTACTCAGTTCCATCCATTGATCTATATGTCTTTTTTTGTACCAATATCATGCTCTTTTGATTATTGTGGCTTTGTAATATCAGTCTGAAGTCTGGGAGGGTTATACTTCTACCTTTTTTCTTTCTTTTTCTGGATCAGGAAGATTCCCTGAAGAAGGGAATATCAATTCACTCCAGTATTCTTGCCTGGAGAATTCCATGGATGGAGGAGGCTGACAGGCTCAGTCCATGGGGTCTCAAAGAGTCAAACACGACTGAACAACTAACACTTTCACTTTTTCTTTTTTTCTCAAAAATTTTTTGGCAATTAAGGTTTTTGTGTTTTCATATGAGTTTTAGAATGATTGTTTCTAGTTCTCTGGAAAATGTTGTGGTATTTTGATAGGGATAGCACTGAATCTGTAGATTGCTTTAGGTAGTATGGCCATTTTAACAAAATTAATTCTTTCAATGAAAAAGGAATTTTTCCATTCCTTTGCATCATCTTTAATTTCCTTCTTCAATATTTTAGCTTTCAGAGTATATACAAATCTTTCATATCCTTGATTAAATTTATTCTTAGGTATTTTATTTGTTGATGCAATTTTAAATGGGATTATTTTTTACTTTCTCCTTCTGATATTTTATTATTACTGTATGATCTTTATATTGTTGAGATATGTTCTCTCTATAGCCACTTTGGTGATAATTTTTTATCATGAATAGATTTTTAAATTTTTCACATGATCATCTACTGAGAGAATCATGTGATTTTCATAATTACTTTTGTTAATATGATACATCATGCTGATTGATTTGTGAATGCCAAACCATCCTGGTGACCCTGAAATAAATCCAACTTGATCATGGTGCATGATTCTTTTTGTATATTATTAGATTCAATTTTCTAATATTTTCCTAAAGACTTCTGCATTGATATTTATCAAAGATATTAGCTAGTAATTTTATTTTTGTATTGTTCTTGTCTGGTTTTGATATCAGGGTGATGGTGGACTTATAGAATAAATTTGGAAGTATTCCCTCCACTTCAATTTTGTGGACTCGTCTGAGGATAGGTATTACTTTTTTATATGTTTGGTAATATAAAACACCATGAAACCATCTGGTTCTGGACTTTTGTTTGCTAGGAGTTTTGCATTACAAATTTCATTTCATTTCTAGTGATCAATCTGTTCAAATTGCCTGCACCTTCTTGACTCAGTCTTTGCAGAATCTATGTTTCTAGAAATTCATCCATTTCTTCTAAGTTGCCCAATTTGTTATCATGTAACTACTCATAGTATTCTCTTATGATTTTTTTGTATCTCTATGGTAAAATTTATATTTCTTCTCTTTCACTTCTTATTTTGCTTATTGGGTCCCTTCTCAGTGAATCTGGCTAAAGTTTATCAATTTTGTTTATCATTAAAAAAAAATAGTTCTTGGTTTCATTGAATTGATCATTTCTGTTGCTTTTCTTTTCATCTTTATTTATTTCTTCTCTGATATTTGTTATTTCCTGCCTTCTTCTGACCTAGAAGAAATGGATGAATTTCTAGAAACTGTTCTTTTTATAATTCTTATAGGTGTTAATTTAGGTTGCTTGAGATTTTTCTTGTTTCTTGTCCCCAGTTTTAAAACTTTGCCTTTTAATCTATGCCATTGGTTTATTTAAATGATCTTAAGTCTTTACTATATATTTGCCTTTCCTATTGGGGTTTTTCATAGAGATTCTTTGCCTTTTTTCTGTTTAGATAAGACCCCTCAACATCCCCTTTACGGTGGGCTTTGTGTTGCTAAATTATTTTAGTTTTTGCTTGTCTGAAAAGTTCTGTATCTCTCCTTCTATTCTAGATGATAATCTTGTTGGGTGGAGATTCCCAGGTTGAAGGTTTTACACTTTTTAGCCCTTTGAATATATTATATCACTCTCTTTGATACGTAAATTTTCTGCAGAGAAGTCAGCTGATAATCTTATGAAAATTCCCTTGTATATGATTCTTTGTTTTTCTCTTTTTGTTTTTTTTATAATTTTCTCTTTAACTTCTGGAATTTCAATTATGACATGCTCTTGGTGTGAATCTCTTTAGGTTCATTTTGTTTGGGCTTTCTGTACCTATATATTTGTTTCCTTGTTTAGATTTGAGAAGTTTTTAATCATACTTTTTCCAAGTCCATTGTTTATACCTTTTTCTCTCTCTTTTCTCAAACCCATATAATGCAATTGGGCAGTGTGGCATGTTTGATATTATCTCAGAGATATCATATGTTGCAATATTTTTTTAAATCACTTTTGTCTTTGTGTCTGATGTTTTATATGGGTGATTTCCTTTATTTTATCTTCCATATTACTTATGTATTCTAATAAGATATATTTTTATGTCTAGATGCTTGGAAATGACTATACCAGAAGATTTAATTAACTAGTTGATGCTTTCATCAGATAAAAAACTGGCCATTTAGATGTCAGCTATAAGCAAAGACAAATAAAGTTATGGGCACTAGTGGTCTGAATTTCAGTGCATTGTTTCCAATAAAATATTTTCCAAAATATCAAATAATTATGGCATCTATTTTCAAATATATAAATAAAGCATATTTTCCCTTGATTTTAAAACTCATTAAGTATCTGAAAAGTGGACTATGTACCTTAAAAAAATCAGCAAACATATCTAGATTTACATGTAAAAACAAGTTAGATTCTGGGCTCAGATAAATGCTGTAGCAGTTTTTAAACTAACTGAATGACCATTAGGACATCTGACAGTTATACAGAACATTCATTCTGTTCACTACCTCTTACATTAAAAGGGATCTTGCATCCTTGTTCCCTCCATACTAAGTGTTGGTAAAGCTTTCTAATTATTGTGACAGCACAGAGTCTTCTAGAGATGTTCAAATTGTTGCTAAGGAGCAGAACTTTCTTCTTGAGAGCCAACATTTTAAAGTTATTATGAAGATAGAAGCCAGCTGATTAAACTAACAGAAAATGTTGAATGAAGCATGTTATATAGACTTCATTTTTTTCCAAATGAAAGCTAACACAGTACCTCAGAGAGTGTACAGTTTTGAAATCAATATCAGTCAAAGTTGATCAGTCCTAAGCATACGGCAAAGTAACTTATTATAGGTGCTCTGTCAAGCATCTTAAAACTGATGAAGTATTAGACTAAAACACTCTTTGTGACCATGACTTTATACCTTAGATGTAATAGAAGGTCCACATGAATTAGGCCAAAGCCTTTCTCTTATTCAAACAGTTTCATTCAGAGCCCTGACATGTACCAACTTCTTCAATCTGGAGATCACCAAATAATCTTTTTAATTGAGACTGTGGTGATTTATAACATAGGTAGACTTTGAAACAAGTGCCTTTGCTTTTAAAATTTTGATGAGAATAGCTGGTAATAATGACATCATCAATGATAATGACATCGTCATCCTGAATAGAAATTAAAATAGAGCTCAGATTTTTCAAACAATTTTCAGATCACAGGTTCTGATACATCATATTTTAAGGTAAGTCATTGAGTAAGTGACGTCTCTTTTAAGTCATTTTTCTATGAAACAATTTTGAGAAAATAGCAAACAATATCTTTCTAAAATATAGTAACATCATGATATAGTCTGAAAAATTTGAATATGCTTTTAAATTATTAATAGAACTATTTACATTAAAAGTAAACAAAGTACAAGGAAATACTGTAAAGGAAAAATTATTATCTTAAGTCTTAATAAATTACAGAGGGAAAGACATAAATGTATTCTAAAATAATCTTGCCAACAAAAACAAATATTGTTGAATCAAACAAAATTACAAAAAAGTACTAATAAGCAATCAATCTGATTTCGGTATTCACTGTCTGGTGATGTCCATGTGTAGAGTCTTCTCTTGTGTTGTTGGAAGAGGGTGTTTGCTATGACCAGTACATTCTCTTTGCAAAACTCTATTAGCCTTTGGCCTTCTTCATTCTGTACTCCAAGATCAAATTTGCTTGTTACTTCAGATATTTCTTGAGTTCCTACTCTTGCATTCCAGTCCCCGATAATAAAGAGACCATCTTTTCTGGGTGATGGAGAAGCTCTATACAGTCAGCAAAAACAACACTAGGAGATGACTGTGGCTCAGATCACGAACACCTTATTGACAAATTCAGATTAAAATTGAAGAAACTGGGGAAAACCTCTAGACCATTCAGGTATGATGTAAATCAAATCCCTTAGGATTATAAGTTGGACGTGAAAATAAATTCAAGGGACTAGATCTGATAGACAGAGTGCCTGAAGAATTATGGACAGAGGTTCATGACATTGTACAAGTGGCAGTGATCAAGACCATCTCCAAGAAAAAAAAAAATGCAAAAAGGTAAAATGGTTGTCTGAGGAGGGGTTACAAATAGCTATGAAAAGAAAAGAAGCAAAAGGCAAAGGAAAAAAAGAAAGATATTCCCATCTGAATGCAGGGTTCCAAAGAATAACAAGGAGAGATAAGAAAGGCTTTCTCAGTGATAACTTCAAAGTTATAGAGCAAAACAATAGAATGTAAAAGACTAGAGATCTCTACAAGAAAATTAGAGATACCAGGGGAACTTCTTATGTAAAGATGGGCACAATAAAGGATAGAAATGGTATAGACTTAACAGAAGCAGAAGATATTAAGAAGAAGTGGAAAGAATACACAGAAAAACTATACAAAAAACATCTTCATGACCCACGTAACCATGATGGTATGATCACTCAACTAGAGCCAGAGATCCTGGAATGCAAGTTAAGTAGATCTTAGGAAGTATCACTACAAACAAAGCTAGTGGAGGTGATGGAATTCCAGTTGAGCTATTTCAAATCCTAAAAGATGATGCTGTGAAAGTGCTACAGGCAATATGCCAGCAAATTTGGAAAACTCAGCAGTGGCCACAGGAGTGGAAAAGGTCAGTTTTCATTCCAATCCCAAAGAAAGACAATGCCAAAGAATACTCAAACTACCACACAATGGCACTCATCTCACACGCTAGCAAAGTGATACTCAATATTCTCCAAGCCAGGCTTCAGCAGTATGTGAACCGTGAACTTCCAGATGTTCAAGCTGGATTTAGAAAAGGCAGAGGAACCAGAGATCAAATGGCCAACTTCCACTGGTTCACTGGAAAAGCAAGAGAGTTCCAGAAAAACATCTATTTCTGCTATATTGACTAGGCCAAAGCCTTTGACTGTGTGGATCACAGCAAACTGTGGAAAATTCTTAAAGAGATGGGAATACCAGATCACCGGACTTGCCTCCTGAGAAATCTGTATGCAGGTCAGGAATCAACAGTTAGAACTGGACTTGGAAAGATAAACTGGTTCCAAATTGGGAAGGGAGTACATCAAGGCTGTTTGTTTTCACCCTGCTTATTTAACTTATATACAGAGTACATCATGAGAAACTCTGGACTGGATGAAGCACAAGCTGGAATCAAGATTTCCAGGAAAAATATCAATAACCTCAGATATGAAGATGACACCACCCTTATGGCAGAAAGCAAAGAAGTACTAAAGAGCCTCTTGATGAAAGTGAAAGAGGAGAGTGAAAAAGTTGGTTTAAAACTCAACATTCAGAAAACTAAGATCATGGCATCTGGTCCCATCACTTCATGGAAAATAGATGGAAAAACAGTGGAAACCATGACTGACTTTATTTGGGGGGGGGCTCCAAAATCACTGCTGATGGTGACTGCAGCCATGAAATTAAAAGATGCTTGTTCCTTGGAAGAAAAGTTATGACCAACCTAGACAGCATATTAAAAAGCAGAGACATTACTTTGCCAGCAAAGGTCCATCTAGTCAAAGCTATGGTTTTTCCAGTAGTCATGTATGGATGTGAGTATTGGACTATAAAGAAAGCTGAGCACTGAGGAATTGATGTTTTTGAACTGTGGTGTTGGAGAAGACTCTTGAGAGTCCCTTGGGCTGCAAGGAGCTCCAACCAGTCCATCCAAAAGGAAAGAAGTCCTGAATATTCATTGGAAGGACTGATGCTGAAGCTGAAACTCCAATACTTTGGCCACCTGATGTGAAAAACTGACTCATTGGAAAAGACCCTGATGCTGGGAAAGATTGAAGGTGAGAGGAGAAGGGGACGACAGAGGATGAGATTGTTGGATGGCATCACTGACTCAATGGACATAAATTTGAGTATACTCCAGGAGTTGATGATGGACATGGAGGCCTGGCGTGCTGCAGCCCGTGGGGTTGCAAAGAATTGAATACGACTGACCATCTGAACTGAACTCAACTAAAAGTTAAGGGTTGGAGGGAAAAATCTAAACTAATGTTTGAGATAATAAAGTTCAGTAGTCATAGAACATCAAAAACATAAATATATTAAATAAACTGTGTAGCCATTTGTAATGATATTGGAATCTTCATATATTATGAGTGCACAGAGAAAATACAGTGAGTAACGAGTTTGGTGTGGGAAAATAAATTTTAATACATGAGAAAATGTTCTCCTACATAGTCAGTATATATATTTTCCAATTTTTTTTCTCATCCCTTCTCAGATTTAGCAATAAAAATATATTTCTTTGACAAGATTGCTGGCTGATTGTTCTTACAAATTAAATGAGAAGCTAAAAGCTCAAGATTCTAGTTCTTACTCAACTCCTGACACAAGCAATATTGGACAAACCATTTAATAACTTTCATCACCAGAATAGATTGGATACTTTTTAACCATCTTTAGCTCACAACATTTTATATTATTTCAGTAAAATTATATAAGCAAAACATCAGTAATCCTATTACTTTTAACTCATCAGAAATGTATTATCTTAATTTAATGTATTTAAAAATATTATTTAAAGGGGTTTCTTGACCAAAATTTATCTAAAGTGTTAAAGAACCAATTCTTAGATATAAAAAATTCTTACTGCTTTTTAGCAAGTTTTTGTCTAACATAGATAGATATTTATTTATCATGAAAATAACTTTTACTAAACTCATCTAATGTGACAATTACTTTTCTAACAACTGTGAAAATATACTCCAGTTTTTGAAATCACTTTCAAGGAAATACTTTTTAAGGTAGATATCAAATAGATTGTATATGCCTAAAAAATTTTATAACTTATATGCAGAGTATTTAACTTATTTGTAGAGTACATCATGCAAAATGCCAGGCTGGATGAAGCATAAGCTGAAATCAAGGTTGCTGGGGAAAATATCAATAATCTCAGATATGCAGATGATACCACCCTTATGGCAGAAAGCAAAGAAGAACTGAAGAGCCTCTTGATGAAAGTGAAAGAGGGGAGTGAAGAAGCTGGCTTAAAACTCAACATTCAAAAGACTAAGATCATGGCATCTGGTCCCATCACTTCATGGCAAATAGATGGGGAAACAATGGAAACAGTGGCAGACTTTATTTTCTTGGGCTCCAAAATCACTGCAGATGGTGACTGCAGCCATGAAATTAAAAGATGTTTGCTCCATGAAAGAAAAGCTATGACCAAACTAGACAGCATATAAAAAAGCAGAGGCATTACTTTTCCAATAAAAGTTCTGTCTAATCGAAGCTATGGTTTTTCCAGTAGTCATGCATGGATGTGAGGGTTGGCCTATAAAGAAAGCTGAGCACTGAAGAATTGATGCTTTTGAACTTTGGTGTTGGAGAAGACTCTTGAGCATCCCTTGGACTGCAAGGGGATCCAACCAGTGCATTCTAAAGGAAATCAGTCTTGGATATTCATTGGAAGGACTAATGCTGAAGCTGATGCTCCCATACTTTGGCCACCTAATGTGAAGAACTGACCCTTTGGAAAAGACCTTGTTTCTGGGAAAAATTGAAGGCAGGAGAAGGGGACTACAGAGGATGGCATCATGGACGTGATGGGTCTGAGTTGAGCAAGCTCTTGGAGTTGGTGATGGACAGGGAGGCCTGGTGTGCTGCAGTCCACTGGGTCTCAAAGAGTCAGGCATGACTCTGTGACTGAAATGAACTGAACTGAACTGAAAAATTTATAAATCAGTGTGAATTTATACTGTGTAAGTTGGGCTTCCCTGGTGGCTCAAATGGTAAAGAATCCACCTGCAAGTTGGGAGACTCAGGTTTGATCCCTGGGTCAGGAAAATCCCCTGGAGAAGGGAATGGCTTCTCTCTCCACTATTCTTGCCTGAAAGATTCCATGGACAGAAGAGCCTGGTAGGCTATAGTTCATGGAGTTGCAAAGAGTCGGACTTGACTGAGCAACTAACACATAATGTAAGTTAAATGCCATGAGAAATCTTCCTACAGGTGTAGAAGGAAACATGTCTGACTGAAGGAATTATATAAGGCTTTCTTGAAGACTTGGACTCTGAAAAATGGATACATTTTCACCAGAGAGAGGTTTGTGGAGGGAAGGGGATGGAGAGAAATAATTACACGGTTAAAGAGATTTCTGTCAGAGGGAATAGCTTTAGGAAAAGTAGTATCTTGGTAAATAGCAAGAATTTACATATTTCCTTGAAGACAGTATAGAGGGAGATATTATGGGATAAGACTGAGAAGGTGAGATATGATAAAATCATTCAGTGGCAATAGGAAAACTCTGAATATTTAAATGCAAGAGAGTTATAAGAAAAGGTCTTTATGTTTGCCACACTACTCAAAAATATGGATATTATTAAGAGCTCATCCAATCATAATGGGGAAGAAGATACATATTTTTATAATATAGTGAAAAATTGTGAAGAATTTAGTGACAAGTGCGTTTTATATTTCCTATATGGAGGGTAACATCATGGGAATATGAAAGAATGTGATTTAAATTTCAAACACCGACTATGAACTTTAAAGTTTACAAATCCTAAAAGGTAGATGCCGCCCTCAACATGCAAAACAAGAAAATACCTCCCATGACACTGTCTTTCTCCAAATCTCTGGAAATCTGTGGCCTCCTTCAGCAATAGAAAGCCTCAATCTCTGTGCTTCATGCAGAAGATATATGATTTTTGCATTTGTTTATCCGATTTTCCATGAGCTTAATCTGAATAGCTATTTAATTTATTCTCTGAGGATAGAGTAAAAACAGCTTGTCTCTTTTCAGAAAATATGTGGACTGAATTATTTATTTCTAACTTCTTAAGAAGCTTATAAAATGCAGGATGAAAGGTCAGGATTAATTAAGAAAAGTGGTGTGGATTCCAACAGAAGAAATGTATACTAATTGGCAAAAAAACTGCTATAGGCATTACCTTATTGATATTCGGCAAAACTCGACTGGACTGAAAAAAGAATGTCTTGGTTTCAACAAATTGTGTGTTGTGATAATGTTGATTTCAGTTTGGAGGTGCATACAGTCTGTGAATAATAATATTTCTCAAAAGTGACTCTCAGTGACAGTTGTTTCTCTTCATTTTCAGAGGCAATGGAAAGCTTTTCAAAATTTGGCAACAAACTACTAAGGCCAGAAGACTGGGTTGTAAGGACAGAGGCAACATCAGGGAAGTTATAACCAATACCTTGTAATTCCACATTCTGTAAATAATGCCACTTTAATGACTATACCTTTTATGTTAATGAGAATTTAGATCAGCCTCTCATCCATTTAGAAGTAAGAATTTGCGCTGACTGCTGTTTGCTGAGTTAACACATGGTAAAGACAGACTACTGATCTGGGAATCAGAAAATGAGAGTCGTGCCCTTGAGATCTGTTCTTACTTTCCCTTCTCTATCTACACATGGACAGAGGGGAAATGTTTACTTAGATTTACTACAGTACTGACTCAAATAGCACATTCCAATCTCATATTCTTCCTTTCTAAGCTGAATCTTAGCTCAAGTCCCAATCATTTACTTCACCTAGGTAAGTATTTTTTGTCAGGTGTAGTCCCAAGTTTGGATATATAAAGACAAATCTACAGGTGAATTGCCCTCCAGGAGAGTATAACCCAATAAGAGATAGTCATGTAAAATACATGTGATACAACACAGCTTAACATGTTACATGCTATGATAGTAACATGTAGGACTCTTCAGTCCTTAAATCCTGTGAAAATTAATAAAGAGAAAATTCACTAAAATGGAGTCAGGAGACCAAAAGTAGGAGCTCTCAGGCATTATCACTGGAGATCAATTATAGGAGATTTATCAGCTCCAAACTCCAACAGAAGAATTATCAATCATAGGACGCAACTGGAAAAGATGTACATTGTACATTGTATCTCCTACAAGAAGTTGGCTACACCAGTAATTCAACTGAGAAACTATCATTACCCTGAACTACTTTTCTTCACTGGACTTTCATTCAAACCAACACCTTCCAACTTCTTCCTTTCTCTCTATAAAATAACATTTTTTTCCTTTGTTTGCTGGACTTCTTTGCCCATGATTTTGCCCTAGTTTGCTTGTTCCAAATTGCAATCCTTGACCATTACCAAATAAACCCACTTTTGCTGGTAAAGTAAGTTTTAATTTAAGGTTAGCAACCACTATATCCAATCTGTAACCTAATTTTGGTAATTCTCCCTTCAAGTGTTAGTCCTCTTTCACTGGACTGAACATAAGCTCTAAAAGAACAGAAATGGTGTTTGAACATAGTAGATCAATAAACATTTACTGAATAAACTTATTAAGTGCCTGGAATAGTAATAAAAAGCATTGTAGATACTGAATAAATATTTGTTAAATGAATAAAAGTGTATTTCCTTTTATTCAGCTCTGACGGAAATAAGTCATCATTACTTTTTGCTTGGACTACTGCAGAATATCCTTAGTCTCAGTTTTTCCCTTTTCTGGCACCCGAAAATAAAACTACCAAATATATTGCTCCTAAACAATTAGTATCTAATACAAAGGTAGAAATGGCAACCCACTCCAGTATTCTTACCTGGGAAATCCCATGGACAGAGGATCCTGGTGGGCTACAGTCCATGGGATTGTAAGAGTTGGACATGACTTAGCGACTAAACCACTACCACCACCACCACGAGTGTGGACAGACTGTTCTATGAAGAGTCACAAAGTAAACATGTCCAGCACTGTGGTCTTCATTGTCTCTTTGTTGTTGTTCAGTCACCCAGTCATGTCCGACTCTTTGTGACCCCATGGACTGCAGCACCCCAGGCCTCCCTGTCCCTCACCATCTCCCAAAGTTTGCCCTAGTTCATGTCCATTGCATCGGTGATGCCATCCAGCCATCTCACCCTCTCATAGCCTCTTTGCTTTCTGCCTTTAATCTTTCACAGCATCAGGGACTTTTCGAATGAGTCAGTTATTTGCGTCAGATGACTAAAATACTGGAGTTTCAACTTCGACGTCATTCCTTCCAGTGAGTGTTTGGGGTTGATTTCCCTTAGGATTGACTGGTTTGATCTCCTTGCTGTCCAAGGAACCCTCAGGAGTCTTCTTCAGCACCATAGTTAGAAGGCATCAATTCTTTGGAGCTCCACCTTCATTATGGCCCAGCTCTCACATCCATATGTGACCACTGGGAAGACCATTGCCTTGACTATATGAATCTTCGTCAGCAGAATAGTGTCTCTGCTTTTCAGCACACTCTTTAGGCTTATCATAGCTTTCCTGCCAAGAACCAGACATCTTCTGATTTCATGGCTGCAGTCATTATCTGCAGTGATTTTAGAGCCCAAGAAGAGGAAATCTGTCACTACTTCCTCCTTTTCCCCCTCTTTTGCCATGAAGTAATAGGATTGGATGCCATGATTTTAGTTTAGTTTTTTTTTTTTTTTAATATTTTTTAATAAGCTGGCTCTTTCATTCTGCTCCTTCACCTTCATCCGGAGGCTCTTCAGTTCCTCTTCACTTTCTGCTATTAGAGTGGTATCATACGCATTCTGAGGTTGTTGATGTTTCTCCCATCTATCTTAATTCCAGTTTGTAACTCATCCAGCCCAGCATTTCTCATGATGTGCTCAGCATATAGATTAAACAAACAGGGTGACATCAGACTGCCCTTTCATATGCTTTTCTCAATCGTGAAGCAATCAGCTGTTCTTACAGGCTTCTACCTGTTGCTTCTTGACCTGCATGCAGTTTTCTCAGGAGGCAGGTGAGGTGATCTGGCATTCCCATCTCTTTAAGAGCTTTCCACAGTTTGTTATGATCCACACAGTCAAAGGCTTTGGCATAGTCAGTGAAACAGAGTTACTTTTTTTTTTTTGAATCCCCTAGCTTTCTCTATGATCCAGTGAATGATGGCAATTTGATCTCTTGTTCCTCTTCCTTTTCTAAATCTAGCTTGGGCATCTGGCAGTTCTTCATTTATATAATGTTGAAGCCTAGCATGCAAGATTTTAAGCATGGCCTTACTAGCATGAGAGATAAGTGCAGTTGTCCAATGGGTAGCACATTTTTTAGTACTACCCTTCTTGGGAATTACTTTTTCAGCTGTTTCTTAATTCTACTACTGTAATGCAAAATAGCTCTAACCAGTATGTAAATGAATGAGCAGGTTAACCTGTGTTCTAGTGAAACCATTTACAAAATTAGGCAATAGATCTGATTACATTTTAGTTTGCTTACCTCCACTGTAACAGCTATCTGATGTTCACAAAGCATTTCATACGTTTTCTAGCAGACTGTTTGATGACATTATAGTGGTTTTGTCCACTTACTTAACAAACAGTAATTGATTTCCTATGTGTAAAGAATTGAGTTATATATTAGAAATAAGAAGGTATGAATGACAATTTCTGTCCTAGTAGAATAACTCAGGCAATACTAAAGACAGAAGACTGTAATAGGTAGAAAGCTTATACTGAGATGAATGCTATATTAATAGTACACATAGAATGTTAAGAGAATAAAATAGGTGCCAAAGATCGTGTCAGGAGAACTTAAGTATTAAATAAACAGATCATAGAGCTTCTTAAAACTGTTCAGAGAAAATACATCAAACTTCAAATTCCACTTCTCTCAAGGTGCAAGGTGTTGCTGTATAATCTCAATTGCATTTTGGTGCTAGTTTAATTCTTTCATATTAGCAGCTGGTGGAAGAAGCTTACACTCATTCACTTTGTTATTGAGTCCAAACTCTTACTCCTTGCCACATGACAGGCCAATGAATCAAGAGAGAGTCGTTGCGGCAAGAAATAGTAATTTTATTCAGAAAGACAGCAGACTGAGGAGATGGTGGGCTAGTATCCTAAAGAACTCAAGTTGGAACACTGGCTCCTTTTATGCTAAAAGGAGAGTGGATGTGGTTTGTTGTTGCAAACTCCTTGGTGTCCTTGTTTTGGGTATCACTGAAATCTTTTGTCCTTGCTGCTGTCTGGTGTTTGAGTCACAGAGTTCCTGTAAACTTTCAAAAAGACAAATGTTATTCTCTGTTCTGCAACTTTTTATCTCTGTATGAATGGAAAAGTGTTATACTTTTAAAGGTGAGAACCTTGAGAATGGGCTATCCTATATATTCCAGGCTATAGGCAACATTCTTAACTTGTAGCAAAAGCAATAGAACACAATGGTTAAAATAAAATAATATCCAGTACAGAGTCAAATTTGTTCTCCCCTATTACACTCTGACTTCTTTAAGTCCTGTGGGATAAAACACAAGTTTAATCCTTCAGCAAGAAGCCTATATCTTGCTCCTAAAGACACACATTTAGCATCAAGAGTGTAAATTTTGTAATAAGAGAGGCTTCAACTCAAATTCAGACTCCCATTATCTATTAACATAATGATGCTGGGGAGGCATCTCTCATCCTCAGTTTCTTCACCTAAAGGTAATAATAATAATATTTATTATAGAGGAATTTGTGAGAATTAAATGAAATAAAATGTTTAAAGCAGCATCAGTCAGTCTTTACTCCAGTTGTGTCTTTGCTTGCCTGTTACTCCATGTAAATTGCTTACTTTCTTCAACTCAGTTTTTCTCACTATCTTTTCAAGACCTTATGCCAGATATCAACTCTCAGCTTTAAACTCACTTGCATACTCAGCATTTTCCTATCGGGACTGGGACTCTGCAAGTTTTATTTCTTCTTTGCCAACTGATCCCAAGTTTGGTTCTTTCAAAAAGAGGTTCTAGAGGGAGACTCTAAAGCTGGAACAAGCAAAGAGGGCCTCTCCTTCCTTCTCCTCCCCTGATGGCAGCATTACCATGTCTTCTCTTCTTTGTTGTTATTTAGTTGCTAAGTCATTTCCAACTCTCAGTAACACCATGGGCTGAAGCACACCAGGCTTCCCTGCCCTGCACTATATCTTGGAGTTGGCTCAAATTAATGTCCATTAAGTTGATGATGCCATCCAGCCATTTCATCCTATGTCATCCCATTCTCCTCCTGCCCTCAATCTTTCCCAGCATCAGGGTTTTTATCAGTGAGTCCACTCTTCACATCAGGTGGCCAAAGTATTGGAGCATCAGCTTCAGCATCACTCCTTCCAATGAATGTTCAGGGTTGATTTGCTTTAGGATTGACTGGTTTGATCTCCTTGCAGTCCAAGGGACTCTCAAGAGTCTTCTCCAGCACTGAGTTTCAAAAGCATCTATTCTTTGGCACTCAGTCTTCTTTATGGTCCAACTTTCATAGCCATACATGACTACTGTAAAAACCATAGTTTTGACATATGGACCCTTTGTTGGCAAAGTGATGTCTCTGCTTTTTAATATGCTGTCTAGGTTTGTCATAGTTTTTCTTTCAAGGAGCAAGCATCTCTTAATTTCATGGCTGCAGTCACCATCCATAGTCCTTTTGGAGCCCAAGAAAATAAAATCTGCCACTGTTTCCATTTCTTCCCCATCTATTTTTCCATGAAGTGATAAGATCGGATACCATGATCTTAGTTTTTTAGATGTTGAATTTTAAGTCAGCGTTTTCTCTCTCTTCTTTCACCTTCATCAAGAGGCTCTTTATTTCCTCTTCACTTTCTGCCATTAGAGTGGTACTGTCTGCATATCAGAAGTTATTGATATTTCTGCCAGCAATCTTGATTCCAGCTTGCAATTCCTCCAGCCTGGCATTTCACATGATGTACTCTGCATAAAAGTTAAACACAGTGCAATATACAGCCTTGGCATACTCCTTTCCCAATTTGGAAATAGTCTGTTGTTCCATGTCTGGTTCTAACTGTTACTTCTTGACTGCATACAGGTTTCTCAAGAGGCAAGTAAGGTGATCTGGTATTCCCATCACTTTAAGAATTTTCCACAGTTTGTTGTGATCCACATAGTCAAAGGTTTTAGCATAGTCAATGATGCAGAAGTAAATGCTTTTCTGGAATTCTCTTGCTTTTTCTATGACCCAATGGAAGTTGGCAATTTGATCTCTGGTTCCTCTACCTTTTCTAAGTCCGTCTTGCACATCTGGAAGTTTTTGGTTCACGTAGTGCTGAAACCTCGCTTGGAGGATTTTGAGCATTTCCTTACTATCGTGTGAAATGAGCGTGACTGTACGGTAGCCTGAGCATTTTTTGGCATCGATCTTCTTTGGAATTAGAATGAAATCTGACCTTTTCCAGACCCTGGTGGCCATTGCTGAGTTTTCCAAATTTGCTGCATATTGAGTATAGCACTTTAACAGCATCATCTTTTAGAATCTTAAATAGCTCAGCTGGAATTCCACCTCTTCTCTTTACTCCTCAGTACCAGTCCTTTGCAGAAGCAACGGTCGAATCAATGCTTCAATATTTTCAAATCTCACAGAACCAGTTGTAATTGTGCCCCACTCACATGCACCAGCTCCAGTCTGGCACTTTCTGCCTCAGAGGTCTGGGATCCAAGTCCAGCAGACCAAGTCCAACTCAGAGGCTTCAGCAGCAGCTCCAACAAACCTTATCCTCAAAGTTCTGAGTTCGACTTCATGAGACTCCTCTACCTCCATGCTGCTCAGTTTTAATACTTTCAGCTTCTCTTCTTTGTTTCTGCAGTCTTAGAAGTGGTAGCTGCTTCCTGGGAATGCTGCCACTGTGATACCTTTCAGTTTTCTCCTTATCCTTTTCAATACTTGGTTAATAATTTTATTTCCATACAATAGTCAATGTAGCTTTTATTTCCCAGCAGAACTCTGATTAGTTTAAAAGCATTTGAGATCCAATTTTCTCTTTGGATTCTTCACTAAAATACATATTTTCTAAATACTTCCTAGAAAATATTCACCTTATTCATTTTGACAGTTCATTTTTTCAACATCCATTGGGAATCACAATGTGTCAGGAATTATCTTAAAACTGGAGATATGTAGAAGAATAAGACACATTTTCTTTCTCCAAAGAGTTCACAGTGCCATAGGGAGAAAGAAATATAAACATGCAACTGCAAAAGGGTTGCAAGTGTTATGACAAAACATACAGACATAGCCCACTTTAGGGAGTGATAATTATTCAAGGAGCTAAAGAAAAGTAGTCCCAGTAGAGTATGAAGAACACACATACAGTTAGCAGAGCTGAAATGAGTGGGGGTTCCCAAGGAAACACAAAATTGCCTGGAACTATCTGACATCAAAAGCTTTCCTTGTGGCTCAGTAGGTAAAGAATCCCCCTGCAATGCAGGAGACCTGGGTTCGATCTCTGGGTTGGGAAGATCCCCTGGAGAAGGGAAAGGCTACTCACTCCAGTATTCTGGCCCGGAGAATTCCATGGACTGTATAGTCCATGGGGTTGCAAAGAGTTGGACTTGACTGAGTCACTTTCACATCTGACATCAAGTGGTATTGGTTTAACTGAAAAGAAAATTGTGAGAACAACACTTAAAAAGGAACTTGGAGAGTTTTATGAAATCGTAGAGGTCTTTGTTAAGATGCTGGAGAGTTTTCACTTCATTCTTTAGGCCAGGCATGTTAAAATGAAATCACTACAATCATTTAAAAATTGGGAAACTTCACAGAAATTTCTGATTATTCTTGCAATATATGACCATTTGTCTATATTGGCCCCATGTTTCTGTACTATGACAATTGCTGGAACTGAGTAATTACTGCCTTCTTTAAGTGGAACTCTGTTTTTCATTTGGCCAAAGTCTGCTTGCTGCTATTTTCATTAAATTATTTACCTGGTTGACCTATGTGGGCATTTGCCATCCTGCTTTACTAAATGAGAAGTGTTTAACTAAGGAAATCCAGCTATTAAATGTAAAGTTTAAGAAAGTCGCTGGAGGTAATATAGTAGATGATCTAGAATGAGTCAGAAGGTTGCATGGTGATGCTATCAAAACAATGATGTCTAAAGCCTCTAAGGAGTCAATTGCAGTGGGGTAAAAATAAATGGGCTAGATTTTTTTTTTTTTTTGAAGAAGTAGATCAATACAGTTTGAGAAAGAACCAGCTAAGGGAAGTGAGAGGGTATAATGCATCCATTACTTTCAAGTTTTCTGGCTTCAGTGTCTGTTAGTAAGATATTAAGCATATATTAAGAATTATGGAGAAAGGGATATCTGGGTAAACTTAGAGGTGAGTGTGTTGAATTTGAACTGTCCATCATATTTCCAGGTGGAATGATCAATAAATAAGTAAACATAAAAGTGTGGAAGTTGAGAGAAGACTTGGTCAGAGATATATATTTCTGAGTCAGCAACTTATGGGTAGGGTGAGTAAACCATTACTTAGAAATAAAATATGCTATATATGTTGTCATTTACTGCAGTTAAAGGTGCCCCCCAAATCCTCCAGTATTCTTGGGTTTCCGTTTGCTGCAACTGGTAAAGAATCTGCCTGCAATGTGGGAGACCTGGGTTTGATCCCTGGGTTGGGAAGATCCCCTGGAGAAGGGAAAGGCTACCCACTCCAGTATTCTGGCCTGGAGAATTCCATGGACTGTGTAGTCCATTGGGTCGCAAAGACTCGGACACAACTGAGTGACTTTTAATTTCACTTTCACTTTTTTTTCACTTTATGCCTCCCAAAAGAATTGAAGCAGTTGAGATTGGATGTTCCATGAAAAGAGATAATACATGGAGGACAAAGGAACCTGCAAAATAAAAGTGACAGATCCACAAAGAGGTACAACAAAGGGAAACTCTGCCAAGTAAACTGCAAACTTTCACTAACTGCAAACATCTATTGGAGGTATGGAACTTTCCTGATGAGAAATTGTGTGCTACAATATGTTCTTCCATAATTTTACAGAACATGAAATATATATGTTTTCTTAATAAATATGAAAGTAGTGTTAGATGACACCATCTACCAGAAATTGACTTTATTTTGAAACTCCTTTATTTCTCCTATATAAATATAAATTTATCTGTAGGCTAAATAGGCTTCCCTGATAGCTCAATTGGTAAAGAATCTGTCTGCAATGCAGGAGACCCCGGTTAGATTCCTGGGTTGAGAAGATCTGCTGGAGAAGGGATAGGCTACCCACTCCAGTATTCTTGGGTTTCCCTTGTGGCTCAGCTGGTAAAGAATATGCCGGCAATGTAGGAGACCTGGGTTTGATCCCTGGGTTAGGAAGATCTCCTGGACAAGAGAAAGGCTACCCACTGGAATATTTTGGCCTGGAGAATTCCATGGACTGTGTAGTCCATGTGGTTGCGAAGAGTCATACGTGAATGAGTGATTTTCACTTTCACATAGGCTAAATATTCCCACTAAATAAAATAATTATGTCATGTCACCTGGCAGTTTGTTCATAAGAGCAGAATGTTCAGCCTGTCACCCATGGTTTACTAGTTTGTGATTATTACTCAGATCAGATATAATGAATGTCACATGCTTAGAACCACATTTTAGGCCTTCATTAATTCTGCCATTCACTATACAGTATAGACTACTGAAGGCACAAATGGTCACGTTTTAGAACCTAGAGAAGTCACAGAGGGTACATGGAACTCAAAGAACTTAAGTGTGCATTTCTAGTTTACACAAGGGGTAATAGAAGAGAAGAGAGCTAAGAAAGCTATTTCCTGTCTTCAAGTAGATGATGATGTAGTAGAAGTGTCATTATATGTACTGTTGAGATTTATATCTGAATAATTGTTGATGCTTTACTTATATGATTGACAACTCTTCTAATTATTACTATTTGTTTTCTACCAAATAAAATGTTCTTTGTGGTGCTATGTTAATAACCTCTGATAGTTATCTAATTGGACATGCACATGTCTCAATTCTAAGGTCACAAGTGTTTCCCATTTCTCATTTTCTTTGATATATTAAGGTTTTCATTAGGTAAATGTTTCCAAATTTAAAAGTGAGTACATTTCTTCCAATGATATTCAATTATACATTAAACAGTATGTAAATGTCATGAATAGATATAAATAATAAATAAAATGGACATTCAATAGACTCAAATCACAAAAGAGATCATTTGCCATTAGTTTCTGAATCTAGTCCCACAGGGTACTCCATACAAATCTTATGTCACAGTCTTGCTTATACCCTATACCTTTGTGGGCTGTTTATCTGCCAAATTATATGAACTAACTCACTTTTAAGGAAGGAAATAGCACTAAGGTACTTAGGAAATTTAATCAGGCTTGTTACATCTTTGAAGATATCAGTAATTTAAACACTGAATTTATAGTATACAATGCCAAATGAATTGGAATACATGAACACTTAGCTGAATTCTATGCATTAAAATGAAAAAATTCCAAGGTTTAAATCTTCATGAAATGTCTGATCAAGTCTCAATTATTAATTTAACTGGTGTCCAATTTACTTCTTTGAAATCTGACATTTCTATATAAGTATTATTGCTAGATAAAGTATTTCTCACATAATGAAATTAATCAAACCATAATTTTTCTAAACAAGGATAGGTAGTTTGGAAGAATATGAAAAATAAAGTCCATCACTGAACCATACTGCCCCTTTCAGGGTTTGGAAAAGAATGTATGGAAGTCCTCACCAAATGAGACTGGATTAAGTTTGAGTTTCAGGGACAAAAGCAAAATAAGTAATTAATCCTATTTGGAATTACTGTTGCAAAAAAAGCAAAAAGAATAAGTCTGGTCCAAAATTTTAGACACAATAAGATCAATTTAGTAGATAAGTCAGCTGATTAAATAATTCTGCATAACAACCAGAACCAAAATCTAGCAGCTTAAAATGATCAGCATTTATTTAGCTCCAAAGTCTGAGAGTTCACTGGGTGATTCGGCTGATCTGGACTTGAATGATCTCAGAATTGTCTTATGATTTTGCTGTCAGCACACAATCTGCTGAAGGCTGTATGTTCTCAGATGCCTTCTGCTTGGATGGCTTGTCACTCAGAGAGGAAGCAGCACAAGGCACCTTGAGGCTTAAACTCAGAATTGACACCCTATCAATTCTGCCACATTCTGTAAGCCAAACAAGTCAAACTCTAATCCAGATTCAAGGGAAAACAAAAGACTGTATTTTTTGTGCGGAGAAGCTGTGAACTTACATTGCAAACAATATGGATTCAAGGAGGCCAATTCATGCTATCAGTGCAATAAATCTATATATACTGTTGCAGAAGCTTGAAAATATTCATTTAGGATTGAAAATAGGAATCAAAGCCAGATATCAAAAGCTAGAGAGAAATGTAATGAAAACAGTGTGTGTGTGTGTGTGTGTGTGCTCAGTCATGTCCAACTCTTTGGGATCCTATGGACTGTAGCCTGCCAGATTCCTCAGTCAAAAGAGTTTTCCAGGCAAGAATACTAGGGTGGGTTGCCATTTCCTCCTCTGGAGGATCTTTCTAACCCAGATATTGAACTCGCACCTCTTATGTCTCCTGCATTGGCAGATGGATTCTTTACCACTGCGCCACCTGGGAAGACATGTTTAAACATAAAGAGAGTTCTGGATAATTAACAACAGTTTACATAACTATGATTTGCATGTTTGATGTTTAATTTGTAAAAGTGAAGATAACTCACTTTTAAAGGTACGAGGATCATATAATGCTTGTTTATTCCAGGATTTTCAGTGGTTCTCTGTTGGGAGTGATTTAGCTGCCCCCTGCCAATATATATTCAGCAATGTTTAAAGTCATTTTTACTTGCCACAACTGGGCAGGGATTGCTATTGGAACCTAGTGAGTCAGGAGCCAGGGATGCTGATAAACATTCCACAGTGCTCAGGACAGCACCATATAACAAAGGAAAATGTCAATACTGCCAAGACTGGAAAAGTTTGTAGTGGACAAATCCTCACCACGGAGGAATATTTTTAGTACAGAGTGATCCAGGTTTCTTATGAGGATTTAAAGATAAGGATTAAAGATGTCATTTACATTCATATTGAGAGTTTATGTATACATCTGACTCAACTAATGCAAACTTTTAATAGCATGGCTATACTCAGAAGGAGGTGAACAGGAAAGGTTTCTGAGGAACAAAGTCATCAAGTTCATGAATTCTGCTCTGCAGAACTTCCATGGAAACACACTCAGTTCTTCATTTAAGCAAATGAGAAAATTAAGTAACAGAATGGATGAAGTTGGAGAGACCAACAGCTACAAAGGAATTGAAGGTTGAGGAAATGCTATAGAAGTATAAAAGTCTTGGATATCTTGGTTAAAAGACAAATATAATACTTAATCATTCAATAGGTATTGTAGATATTATGATGTTATAGTACAGTAGTATTGTGTAAACTACATGATTTCTCTTCCCTTGAGTGCCATTTTAAAATGTAAACATTTTGTTTGAAGCCATCAACATTTTTAAGCTTTTCTGTGTTTTCCTAAATGAAGTTAGAGAAACTAGTTTTACTTAATTCTTATATACAAAAATTATACACACTCTCATATATACATATGATACACACACATATGAAAGGGTTATTCTTTAATATTTATACTAACTCTTAGTACAAATCTGTAGACTTATTGGTTTAAAACAGTAAGTTTCTAACCAATAAGAACACATACTAATGATTTTAACTGTTTAATCAATTTATTAATTTATCATGAGTGTACTAACTTTTAATAAATGATTTGTAATGCCTTCTGACTGGAGGAGGGCATGGGAACCCACTCTAGTGTTCTTGCCTGTTGAATCCCCATGGACAGAGGCTACAGTCCATGGGGTCTCAAAGAGTCAGACATGACTGATTGGCCAAGTACAGCAAAGCAATGCCTTCTGACAGCACAGGATAATAATGAGAAAAATACAAGAGTTGTCCAAGATTGAATTACTCAACAACTGCCACTGGTCCCTTACATCTGACATTTCTTGTCCTTATATATTGGCATTTGCTTTTCCCTGGTAACTTCTAAGTAGCATGTAAAAAAGAAATGTTCCACATGAGTTTATATAATACCAATTAATCTTTGGATAAATATTATAGTTCAGCCTTATTTACTTATTAATTTATTAATGCCAATACCAATTTTATTCAAATTACTAAATTTTATTCCTAGAATTTTTTTTTCCAATTACCTTGAAGGAATATCTTCTCCTAAACCTGTACCATTTTCCTAAAGAGATTAAAAGGCAAATTGAGTAAGGAGGCACAAGATTATTAATTATTCAGCAAATATAGATTAAATAAACCAGGCAATGACCCTTATACACCTGAGAGCCACCAAAGAAAGAAGATATTACTACTTATTATTTTAAAAGTTATCTATAAAATATGCAGAAGAAGCAAAAAGAATCAAATACCCCAAAACCCTCACAGGAGCCCTTAAATTCACACACAGGTAGATACACATACATGCATGTGTGCACACATAGTTACCACAGATTAGGACTTCTGGAGATTCCCTACAATCAGGAGACTCCCTGTCCTGCTGCCTGCCAAGAACTCAAGCTGAGCACATCAGGCTGTAATAATGAAGCTGTTCATTAGTCAGCAGGTGGCTAGGCTAATTAATTTGGGAGGCAGTGTGGTCTAGTCAGAGAAGACTAAGCTTTGGAGTTAGACAGCTCTTCATCAATGACCAGCCTCAATGCAAAATTAGCTGTAACTTATTTTACGTCTTGGAACTTCAGCTTCATCAACTTCAGATATAGGTTTAAAGTCACTCAATGTTTTCTTAAGCCAAAGTTTCTTTAAGAGTCGTTTTTAGTTTTCCTTTCCCATTCTTGTTGATATTGTTAAAAGATTTTCTTGAGTCCAGAAATGAACTCCCTCCTTACAACTGTTTAGTGAAGTCATTCATCAGGAAAGAAGCATTAGTCTAAGCAAGCCTGGTTAGAAAGATTAACTAACCATTGGCCTGGACCCAGAAAGAACTGTAATTGGGTGCAGAGTTCCTCTGGAAGACTCCTCCTGACTAGAAGGAGTGTTTTTTATTCTTTTTTTTTTTTTTTAATCTCGTAACACAGCTGGAATGATCTTGGATGAAAGCATTACTCAGCTTTAGGATTTGAGAAGCTGCCATTCAGATCAATGTTGGTTTTTCAAGAACTGTGTTCTAAAGTTAGTATTGATATTACTATATCCCTGCCCTCAAAGGTTGAGGGATTCATAGGGAAACAGACATAGTACAACTCAGATTATGTTGGTGCACCATGAAGGATCAGGGCCAGAGAAAGTTTCCTGTAGCACAGAACACCTGGATATTGATAAAAGAATCAGACAGAGAACACGGGAAAGTATCTCAACAAAGCATATAACATTGTATATCGTCAGACAATAAAATTTTCAGAATAATATCACAATAAATCTAGTACTGGTTAAAGGTATCTCAGTGCTGACTAGGGACGTTTTACATTTCTTTCTCTCTCCCTGGAAATCTTACCCATTACTCCTCTCTGCCCCTAGGAACTTCCCTCCTTATCTCTAGATCTTAAGTTAAACAGCAAGGTAATCAAATGACTTTCATCTGAGATTTCTTGACCACTCAAGTCTGAAATCTGATCCATGTGTTTTCATAGAAGCCTCTATTTATTATACTGTATAGTATAACATTATACTCCAGTATTTATTATACTGTATAATAATTGCCTCTTTACCTGCCGTTCTCTAGATGTTTAACTTCTGTGGGGGCAATGCCTCTATCTTGTTTATCCTCACATTTTTTATACTTACTGTACATTTTATGCAGTCAATAAATATGCCAAAATACCGAATGAATAGATGTATGGGATATAAAATTGCATTAATACATTTATACATTTACGTACCTCCCTATGCACATACACACGTCAACAGTGAATTTCTTATTTCTTTTATTTTTAGTACAGCTAGTGTTTCTGGCATTTACTTAATGTAAAAAGTAAAAAATTAAAGTATGCAAAGTGGGAGCTGCAAATCAGAGGCTGTCACTGGAACATCTTACTAAATAAGTTCTTGGTTAAAGGGAACAGTTATTGAAATTGTTTCAGATCCCTGCAATCGCTTAAGGATTAAACTTGGGCAGAATTTCGGCTTTACAAATTTCTTAAGTAAGACTGCATTTGCTGTGTGGCTGACATCATGGGTTTTAAAGAGCCCTTACTGCATCAATTAAGAGATGAATTCAGGTGCAGCAACTTGAGTACATGTGTGGGTTTAGTCGCTCAGTGGTGTCCAACTTTGCAACCCCATGAACTGTAGCCCACCAGGTTCCTTTGTCCATTGGGATTCTCCAGGCAAGAATACTGGAGTGGGTTACCATGCTCTTCTCCAGGGGATTGTCCCAACCCAGGGATCAAACCCAAATCTCTCTCATTGCAGGCAGATTCTTTACCGTCTGAGCCACCAGGGAAACATTTTGAGTACAAGAGATGTCTTCTTTTCCTCTTTCCCAGCACCATAGCATTAATAAATTAAAACTATATTCATTTGAAACTTAACTATATTTTTATTTCTTATTTCCAATTTCATTGCTTTGGTCTTGTCAGAAGATATGAGTTTAGATCTAAGGAGTTCCTCTGCCTGAAACATCTAAGAAAAAAGTAGCCACTTTGTAATATTATAAAAAACAGGTGCCTTGATTAATAAGTTTATTTTTCTTTTTGGGGAAGCTGACAGACACCTGGTTACCAGACAAAGGCCCATTTCTCGTAACTAACAAGTATCATATCTCACATCATAAACTGAAGAAGTATCAATACACTGCTTTCCATAAAGATGAGCAAAGACTTACAAGTGGCAGTAATAGAAGCTTGGCAGTAGGGGTGGGTGAGGAGACTCGGATGAAGAATAGTAAACAGACCACCTGGCAGACAAGTGGAAGAAATGGTTGGGAATCTTCTCTCACTCTAACTGAGGATCTATAAACAGCATTTTGTCAACATACCCTAGAGCTCAGCTCTTCATCTAGTGGCAAGCACTGCTGTGAATCTGAACAGCTGTGAGGAACTTTTCTGTTAGCCTTGAACTGGCATTGGATGACAAGATTGTGAAGTATCAAAGCCCTCTTTGGTTCTCCCTTGAGTACTATTGTCTGATGATTAAGCAAAGTGAGATTCAGGTCTCACAGCATGGCTAATTTGTCTAGGTGCTATGCCCTTTGTACTATATTATAGAATAGTGGAGAGGAGAGACAGTATCTTCTCCTAGCACTTGAGAGTCCTTTAGCTCAGAAGTAGTGTTTTCTCTGCCTAAGGCTTTGCAGAGAGTGTGTGAAACTGTGTTCTCTGTAATCTTGAGTAGTCAGAGAATCAGTGAGCCTCCAGAGAGAGGTCTCTGGAACTGGAGGGGACATCCAAGTAGTACTGGCTAATATTTCTATGTGGAATAAGATTTTTCCCTACAATTTACAAAGAGCAAGATTTTACTAGAAAAGAAACAGCATGACTCTAGGAAAAGTACTGAAACCTGAAGTCAGTCCAATTGATGTGGGGTCTTGTTCCCACTATGCTCTGACTTAGCTGATGACCGAGGGCAGAAAATGTAAATGCTTAGTTTGAGTTGTGCCATTTGTCATGTTCTGATAATAACGTCAGATTTTAATACTGTTTTTATCCAGACCAGGGGAAATATATAGGCTTCTCCACTTAAGATGTAGGGATCCAGTAAAAAAGCAGGATAATAAAAATAGCGTTTAGTAGATTTATTGCATTCATTATTTTCAGTACTATGATATGCTTTAAATACATGATTTTATGTAGTCTCATGACAGCTGTAAACAGAAAACTCCTCTGTTTTCCCCCTCCAGACACAGCATTCACAATTCTGGTCACCAAATGTCTGTGATTTTTTTTTCCCCCCACATTAAACAATTCTCTGATACCAGCTGAGTGTCCTCCAATTTAGTTCAATTCTGAAACTATATACCTGGAGTTAGTATCAGACCCCATGGTTAAGATGCAGTCCCATAAGACTTTTCCCACTTCAGACACCAAACTCCTGTCCAGAATATCACTTGTGTTTCTGACTGACCATCTAAAAGTGGGACATTCCTGTGACTCCCTCCTGGAGTTAAATCACTTGCTAGAAAGGCTTATAGAACCTAGGAAAAGAGTCCATTGAGTAGATTACCAGTTTATTACAAAGGATGTAATTTAGGGACTGTTTCCATTGTTTCCTCATCTATTTGCCATGAAGTGATAGGACCAGATACCATGATCTTAGCTTTCTGAATATTGAGTTTTAAGCCAATTTTTTTACTCTCCTTTTTCACTTTCATCAAGAGGATGATGAAATGGAAACAGTGAGAGACTTTATTTTGGGGGACTCCAAAATCACTGCAGATGGTGACTGCAGCCATGAAGTTAAAAGATGCTTGCTCCTTAGAAGAAAGGCTATGACCAACCCAGACAGCATGTTAAAAAACAGAGGCATTACCTTGCCAACAAAGATCCACCTGGTCAAAGCCATGATTGTTTCAGTAGTCATGTACAGATGTGAGAGTTGGACTATAAAGAAAGCTGAGCACTAAAGAATTGATGCTTTTGAACTGTGGTGTTGGAGAAGACTCTTGAGAGTCCCTTGGACTGCAAGGAGATTCAACCAGTCAATCCTAAAGGGAATCAGCCCTGAATATTCATTGGAAGGGCTGATGCTGAAGCTGAAGCTCCAGTACTTTGGCCACCTGATGCAAAGAACTGACTCACTGGAAAAGACCCTGATGCTTGGAAAGATTGAAGGCAAGAGGAGAAGGGGATGACAGAGGATGAGATGGTTGGATGGCATCACTGACTCAATGGACATGCATTTTAGTAAGCTCCGGGAGTTGGTGATGTACAGGGAAGCCTGGTGTGCTGCGGTTCATGGAGTCACAAGGAGTCAGACACAACCGAGTGACTGAACTGAACTGACTGTATTAGGAACAGCCACACAGAAGAAATCCTCAAGGGGAGGTAAGAGGAGAGGGGTGCAGAGCTTCAGGTCCTTCTCTAGCCATGCTACACACCCAGCTTCTCTAATGTTTAGCAACCAGCATGATTTCCAAACTTCATAACTTTAGGATTTTTTTTTTGGAGGTTTTATTATGTAGACATGTGATTAAGTCACTGTCCATTAGTGATTAACTCAATATCCACATTCAGCTACTCTGCTCTCAGTGATGTTGGATGACATCGCTGACTCAATGGCCATGAGTTTGAGTAAACTCTGGGAGTTGGTGACAGACAGGGAGGCCTGGTGTGTTGCAGTCCATAGGGTTGCAAAGAGTTGGACATGACTGAGCGACTGAACTGATTGATACTGCAAATTAAGTTTGTGCTAACATTTTTACTGCCAGTTTATAAATGAGGAAACTGAGACACAGAGTGATTAAATAACTTTCCAATGGTGTGCATGTTTGTGGATAGACATTTGACCAAGAAGTCCTCATAGTCAACAAAAGAGTCCAAAATGCAGTATTTGAGTACATTGTCAAAAATGACAGAATGATCTAAGTTCATTTCCAAGGCAAACCATTCAATATCACAGTAATCCAAGTCTATGCCCCAACCACTAATGCCTAAGAAGATGAAGTTGAATGATTCTATGAAGTCCTGTAAGACATCCTAGTATTAATACCAAAAAGATATCCTTTTCATCATAGGTGACTAGAATGCAAAAGTAGAAAGTCAAGAGATTCCTGGGATAACCTGGAGTCAGGTTTGGTCTTGGAGTACAGAATGAAGTGGGGCAAAGGCTAACAGAGTTTTGTGAACAGAACACACTGGTCATAGCAAACACCCTCTTCCAACAGCACAAGAAACAACTCTACCCATGGACATCACCATATGGTCAATATTGAAATCATATTGATTGTATTCTTCGTGGCCAAAGATGGAGAAGCTCTATACAGTTAGAAAAAAAACATTGGGAGTTGACTGTGATTCAGCTCATCAGTATCATATTGCAGAATTCAGGCTCCTATTAAGGAAAGTAGGGAAAACCACTAGGCCATTCAAGTATGACCTAAGTCAAATCTCTTACGATTATACAGTGAAGGTGATGAAAAGAGTCAAGGGACTAGATCTGGTAGACAGAGTGCCTGAAGAACTATGGAAAGAATTTTGTAACATTGTACAGGAGATGGTGAGCAAAACCATCCCCAAGAAAAAGAAATGCAAGAAGGCAAAGCAAGTGGTTGTCTGAGGAGGCCTTACAAATAGCTGAGAAATGAAGAGACATGAAAGGCAAAGGAGAAAGGAAAATATACACTCATCTGAATGCAGAGTTCCAAAGAATATCACAGAGAGACAAGAAAGCATTCTTAAGTGACCAATGCAAGGATATAGAGGAAAACAGTAGAATGGGAAAGACTAGAGATCTCTTCAAGAAAATCAGAGATACCAAGGGAATATTTCATGCAAAGATGAGCACAATTAAGGACAGAAATTGTATCGACCAAACAGAAGCAGAAGAGATTAAGAAGAGGTGGCAAGAATACACAGAAGAACTATACAGAAAAGCTCTTAATGACCCAGAAAACCACGATAGTGTGGTCACTCGCCTAAAGCTGGCCATTCTGAAGTGTAAAGCCAAGTGGGCCTTAAGAAGCATTACTACAAACAAAGCTAGTGGAGGTGATAGAATTACAGCTGAGTTTCTTCAACTCCTAAAAGTTGATGCTGTTAAAATGCTGCACTCAATATGCCAGCAAAGTTGGAAAACTCAGCAGTTGCCGCAGATGTGAAAAATGTCAGTTTTCACTCTAATCTCAAAGAAAGGGAATGCCAAAGAATGCTGGTTTTGATATGGGCTTCACTGGTGGCTTTATTGGTAAAGAATCTGCTTGCAATGCAGGAGATCCTGGTTCAATGCCTAGGTCAGGAAGATCCCATGGAGAAGGGAATGGCAACCCACTCTAGTATTATTGCCTGGCAAAATCCATGGACAGAGAAGCCTAGCAGACTACATTACTTGGGATCTCAAAGAGTCAGACATGACTGAATAATTAACACACACCACACAGAGGAACCAGAGGTCAAATTGCCAACATTCATGGACTCATAGAAAAAGCAAGGAAGTTTTAAAAAAAGAAATGTACCTCTGCTTCATTGACTACACTAAAGCCTTTGACTGTGTGGATAACAACAAACAGGAGTATTCTTAAAGAGACTGGAATACCAGACCACCTTACCTACCTCCTGAGAAACCTGTATGTAGGACAAGAATCAACAGTTAGAACCACATATGGAACAATGGACTGGTTAAAAATTGGGGAAAGAGTATGTCAAGGCTGTATATGGTCACCTTGCTTATTTAAATAATATACAGAGTACATCACACGAAATGCTGGGCTGGATAACTCACAAGCTGGATTCAAAATTGCCAGAAGAAATATTAACCTCAGATATGCAGATGATACCAGTTTAATGGCAGAAAGTGAAGAGGGACTAAAGAGCCTCTTGATGAAGGTGAAAGAGGAGAGTGAAAAAGCTGGGTTAAAACTCAACATTCAAAAAAAGAAGATCATGGTATCCAGTCCCATCACTTCACAGAAACTAGATGGGGAAAAAGTAGAAACAGTGTGAGATTTAATTTTCTTGGACTCCAAACTCACTGCAGGTGGTGACTGAAGCCACAAAATTAAAAATCCTTGCTCCTTGGAAGAAAAGCTATGACAAATCTAGACAGTGTTTTAAAAAGCAGAGAGATCACATAGCCAAAAAAGATCTGTAATAGTCAAAGCTTTTCCAGTAGTCATGTATGAATGTGAGAGTTGGAGCATATAAAAGGCTGAGCACCAAAAAATTGATGCTTTCAAACTGTGGTGCTGGAGAAGACTCTTGAGTCCCTTGACCAGCAAGGAGATCAAACTAGTCAATCCTAAAGGAAATCAACCCTGATTATACATTTAAAGGACTGCTGCTGAAGCTGAAGCTCCAATACTTTGGCCAACTGATGTGAAGAGCTGACTCATTGAAAGAGACATTGATTCTGGGAAAACCGAGGACAAGGGGAGAAAAGGGTGACAGAGGATGAGATGTTTAGATGGCAACACTGACTCAATGGACATGAGCTTGAGCAAACTCAAGGAGATAGTGAAGGACAGGGAAGCCTGGAGTGCTGCAGTTCATAGGGTTGTGAAGAGTCGGACGACTTAACAACTGATCACCAACAATCTGAATTCAGAATCTACATGTTAGTTCCTCCTTTGGGACACATGATTTTTGTTTTCCAAGTCTTTTATTATCCTCTTTCAAGCTGTATTTCTTTACAAGAGTACAGAAGAATTACATTTTTTGTTATTGAGTGCTTCACTTCTCCTTTTCCCTTGGTTGACATATACTATCTACAGGCTCAGCTCATTCTATTGCACTTCTCTTTATTGTGTTTTAAGATATTTCATATATTGTACATTGAAGGTTTAAAGCAACCCAGCAACAAGCACACTCCCTGGCACAATTTTTCCAACAGTATTTGCTCACTTCAGGTCTCTTTGTCACATTTTGGTAATTCTCATAAATTTCAAGCTTTTACATCATTATTATATTTGTTATGGTGATCTGTGGTTACTGATCTTTGGTGTCACTATTGTAATTGTTTGGAGGAACCACAGGCTGCACTCAAATAAGACAGTGAACTTAATCAATAAATACTATACCTTCTGACTGATCCACCTCCCCCCTTTCCCTATCCTTCTTCCTCTTCTCCAGCCTTCCTGTTCCCTGAGACAATATAATACTCAAATAAGGCCAATTAGTAACTCTACAGTGATCTCTATGTTTTCAAGTGAAGAGTAACTTGTCTCTCACTTTAAATCTGTAGCTAGAGATAATTAAGCTCAGTGAAAATGCCATGTTGAAAGCCAAGATAGGCCAAAAACTAGACCTCTTCTGCCAGACAGTTTGCCAAGTTATGAATGCAAATGAAAAGTCAGGGGAAATTAAAAGTTCTACTCCAGTAAACACAGCAATGATAAGAAGGTGAAGCAACTTTATTGCTGATATGAAGACAGTTTTAGTGTTCTGGATAGAAGATCAAATCAGCCATGACATTCCCTTAAGCCAAAGCTTAAGTTGTAGCGAGGTCCTAACTCACTTTAATTCTCTGAAGGTTAGGAGAGGTGAGGAAGCTGGAAAAGAGAAGTTAGAAATTAGCAGCAAGTTATCCATGAAGTATAAGAGATTATTCCATAATGTAAAAGTGGAAGGTGGAGAAGCCAATGCTGATGTAAAAGCTGTAGCAAGTTATTTAGAAGATCTATCTAAGATCATCAGTGGCGATGATTAAACAACCTTATTTTCAACATTAAACAACATATTTTCAGCATAGACAAAATATCCTTCTTTTGAAAGAAGATGCCACTAGGACTTTCATAGCTAAAGAAGAGAAGTCAGTGCCTGGATTTAAGGCTTGAAAGGCTGACTCTCTTGTTAGGCACTAAAGCAGCTGTTGACTTGAAGTCAAAGTCAATGTTCATTTACTGCTTTGAAAACCCTAAGTATTATGGAAATTTGTTCTGCCTGTCTATAAATGGAACAACAAAGCTTGGATATCAGTACATCTGTTTACAACATGGTTTACTGAATATTTTAAGTCCAGTGTTGTTACCTACTGCTCAGAAAAAAAGACTTATCAAAATGTTACTGCTTATTGATAATGTATCTGGTCACTCCCCAAGAGTTCTGATGAAGGTATATGTACCTCATGTTCACTTACAGGTGCATGTACATCATGTTTTCATGCTTGCTAACACAACATCCATTCTACAGTCCTTGGCTCAAGGAATAATTTTGATTTCAATTTTTATTATTTTAAAAATATATTTTATAAGGCTATAGTGCCATAGAGAGCAATTCCTTTGATGGATTTGAACAAATGAAATGAAAACCTCATGGAAAACATTTGCTATATGCAGTTAAGACCATTCATGATTCATGGTAAGAGGTCAAAATATCAAAATTAATCAGTTTGGAAGAAGTTTGTTGCAAATCTCATGTAAGAGTTTGAGGGGTTTGAGACTTCAGTGGAAGATGGAGCCTGAAAATATGACTGAATAGCTACAACTTCAGATGAATTAATGAATGAAGCATTGCTTCTCACTGATAAGGGAAAAAAATGGTTTCTTGAGATGAAATCTACTCCTGGAATATTGCAAAAATGTTACTACTGAACTAACACCAAAAGATTTATAATATTATGTAAGCTTAGTTGATAAAGCAGTGTGGCAGGATTTGAGATGATTGACTCCAGTTTTGAAAGAAGTTCTATCTTGGATAAAATGCTATCAAACAGCATTTCCTGTTACAGAGAAATTATTCATGAAAGGAAGAATCAATCAATGTGGCAAATTTAATTGTTGCCTTAGTTTATAAATTGTTGGAGATGTACAATGAAATTAATGTCACTGAAGGTAGAGATGATGGTTAGCATTTTGTAACAATAAAATATTTAAGTTAGGATATGTAAATTGTTTTATAGACATAATACTTTTGCACATTTATTGGACTATATTATAGTGTGAACATAATTTTTATGTGCATTGGGAAATGGAAAAAAAAATGTGTTTGACTTGCTTTGTTGCAATATTCCCTTTATTATGGTGGTCTGGAACTGAACCAATACTTCTGAGGTCTGCATGTATATAATTTAAAATTTCTTGCCTTGAAATAATTTTGACTTTACAGAAAGTTACAAAGATTTCAGTGTTCCTATATCCATTCACTAGTTCTCTTAATATTAACATCTTTTATAACCACACACATTTGGCAAAACCAATAACTTAATATTGCTACAATAATGCTAACTATGTTCATACTTTTTTATATTCTTTACTGACAGAGAACTCAAGTATTCCATTGGTGCAGAAATATGAACTTAGACAAATCTATCTGGAAATTTCTAAGAGGCAAATGGAGACCATTTTATAAACTTGGAGTCTCCCATATCACCTGATGAAATCTCTGCTGACTGTCTTTAAATATGGGTTATTAATGATGATGAGAGAAATTTGGGTATATTTCTATGGGTCTTACAAATATTATTCTAGATGTACTCCTTTGATCTGGGAATGTGTTTCTTTAAGTTTTGCTCTCAAGGTTACCATCAAGCAAATCTCTTGAGAATCAGGACAACGACTGGGTTGTGTACTATTTTCATGGCTTTATCATTCCAAAGGAATGTAGCCCTATAAAAAAAGATCCTTCACCTGTAGCAGGATAACTCTATTTCATGGGATTATTATGTGGATCAAATGTGATGCTTTGTGCAAAAACACATTGTACTATGCTTGATTTTTAGTAATTTCTCAAAAATTTCTGAAATCAATATATAAATGCCTAAGAGAAAAAGAACTTGATAGTGTTTTAAATCTTTAATTCAAAGCGCAGTCCAAAGACTAGTAACTTGGGAAATTATTCAACATGCATAATCCCAGGCCTACTGCAGATTTACTGAATCAGAATCTGCACATTAACAAAATCCTTATATGATTTGTATGCACATTAAGGCTTAAAAAACATGGATGTAAATTACCTTCCACATGTGCTATTTTAAGTAACACTCACTTCTGCTCCCAACATATACCACCTCCCATCATTTTTTGACTGTTCTTTGCCCAAAACCATGCTCAAAACCTCTCAATCCTACAGATAGTATCAATTGCACTCCAGTGTCTGGATAGATTCCACCAATAAAAAAGACCAGCAGGAAATAAGAGAAAACCATCAAGGTATACTCCCACATCTCACACCTTCTTCTCAGTCCCACTCTTTTGAGCTGTGGTTTTGAGAGTAGCTGCATCCTTAGACAACCTTTAGCTTCTCTTCTGTAGTTGTAGCTATGAATTGGGTTTGCGCAAAATGAGTTTTTCCCCATAAATCTTCCCATCTTTAGTTATAATGTGTCTCATTCTTACTAGTGCCTGAGAGCTTTTTCAGCCCTTGTTAATTCCCCTACCTCTGGGCAACCTCTGGAAATAGTTACTTCACTGAAGTCTTCTTTGATTGTTTCTTCTGAATGTATACCTCCTGTCATGATCATGATTAATACACCAAATATTCAGAATTGGTATCTTTGGATTCTCGGAACTTTGCTTTAAAAAATTTGCATACTTTTATCTTCATTTATATATCCAAATGATAAACATAAATTTTCTATTGCTTTGAAATATCAATTAGGAACATGTCCATAGATCTATAGCAAGCAGACTTTCTGGACTATAGCATGCTCAAGATTTTCTATCTCAAAGAGAAAGGAAGCATTTAAATATCCTCTCTATTTCTTCCTTACAGGATCAGGTGTTGCTCCTAATATTAATAATGCCCTTCCTGTCTAATCGATTTAGCTGACCTTGTTTGTCTTAACCAAAATAAATTGTATGAAGAGTCTTAAAAGAGTTCATTCTAAGATAAAAAGTTCTATGAAATTCATCCTAAGAAAAAAAGTTATTCCCACATAAAAGAATAGTTCTGCAGCATTGTAAGAAAAATAAGCACATAAAAGAATGCCTTACAGAAGGAGACAATTGACTAAAATTTGGTAGATCTACACAATGAATTAAGCAACCACTAAAATAATCTTTACAAACCATACTAAATAGGGTATATATACATACATACATACATACATATATATATATATGTGTGTGTGTGTATATATATATATATATATATATATATATATATATATAAAAATCAGTATATCAGTACAGATGCCAGTATCTCTATATATACATATAAGTTCAGTCCAGCTTAGTCACTCAGTCGTGTCTGACTATTTGTGATCCTGTGGACTGCAGCACGTCAGGCTTCCTATCCATCACCAACTCCCAGAGCTTGCTCAAACTCATGTTCACCCAGTCGGTGATGCCATCCAATCATCTCACCCTCTGTTGTCCCCTTCTCCTCCTGCCTTCAATCTTTCCCAGCATAAAGGTCTTTTCCAATGAGATAGTTCTCCATATCAAGTGGCCAATGTTTTGGAGTTTCAGCTTCAACATTAGTCCTTCCAATGAATATTCAGGACTAATTTCCTCTAGGATAGACTGGTTGAAGCTCCTTGCAGTCCAAGGGACTCTCGAGAGTCTTCTCCAACACCACAGTTCAAAAGCATCAATTCTTCGGTGCTCAGCTTTCTTTATAGTCCAATTCTCACATCCATACATGACTACTGGAACAACCATAGCTTTGACTAGATGGACATTTGATGGCAGAGTAATGTCTCTGCTTGTTAATATGCTGTCTAGGTTGGTCACAGCTTTTCTTCCAAGGGGCAAATGTCTTTTAATTTTATGGCTGCAATCACCATCTGCAGAGATTTTGGAGCCCTCACAAATAAAGTCTGCCACTGTTTCCACTGTTTCTCCATCTATTTGCCATGAAGTGATGGGACCAGATGCCATAATCTTCTTTTTCTGAATGCTGAGTTTTGAGCCAGCTTTTTCACTCTCCTCTTTCACTTTCATGAAGAGGATCTTTTGTCTTTATTCACTTTCTGCCATAAGGGTGGTGTCATCTGCATATCTGAGGTTATTGATATTTCTCCCGGCAATCTTGATTTCAGCTTGTGTTTCAACCAACTTGGCGTTTCGCATGATGTACTCTGCATATTACTTAAATAAGCAGGATGACAGTATACAGCCTTGACCGTACTCCTTTCCCGATTTGGAACCAGTCTGTTGTTCCATGTCCAGTTCTGATTGTTGTTTCTTGACCTGCATACAGATTTCTTAAGAGGCAGGTCAGGTGGTCTGGTATTCCCATCTCTTTCAGAATTGTCTGTAGTTCATTGTGATCCACACAGTCAAAGCCGTTGGCATAATCAATAAAGCAGACACAGATTTTTTTTCTGGAACTCTCTTGCTTTTCTATGACCCAACGGATCTTGGCAATTTGATCTCTGAGTCCTCTGCCTTTTCTAAAACCAGCTTGAACATCTGGAAATTCACAGTTCACATATTGCTGAAGCCTGGCTTGGAGAATTTTAAGCATTACTTTATTAGCGTGTGAGATGAGTACAATTGTGAGGTAGTTTGAGCATTCTTTGGCATTGCCTTTCTTTGGGATTGGAATGAAAACGGACCTTTTCCAGTCCTGTGGCCACTGCTGAGTTTTCCAGATTTGCTGGCATATTGAGTGTAGCACTTTCACAGTATCATCTTTTAGGATTTGAAATAGCTCAACTGGAATTCCATCACCTCCACTAGCTTTGTTCGTAGCTATGCTTCCTAAGGCCCACTTGTCTTCACGTTCTGGGATATCTGGCTCTAGGTGAGTCATCCCACCATCGAGGTTATATGGGCTGTGAAGATCTTTTTTGCACAGTTCTTCTGTGTATTCTTGCCACCTCTTCTTGATATCTTCTGCTTCTGTTAGGTCCATACAATTTCTGTCCGTAATTGTGCTCATATTTGCATGAAATATTCCCTTGGTATCTGTAATTTTCTTGAAGAGATCTCTAGCCTTTCCCTTTCTATTGTTTTCCTCTATTTCTTTGCATTAATCACTGAGGAAGGCTTTCTTATCTCTCCTTGCTATTCTTTGGAACTCTGAATTCAGATGGGTATATCTTTCCTTTTCTCTTTTGCTTTTAGCTTCTCTTTTCTCCGTAGCTATTTGTAAGGCCTCCTCTGACAACCATTTTGCCTTTTTGCATTTCTTTTTGTTGGGGATGGTCTTGCTCCCTGCCTCCTGTACAACGTCATGAACCTCCATCCATAGTTCTTCAGGCACTCTCTCTATCATATCTAATCGTTTGAATCTATTGTTACTTCCACTGTATAATCATAAGGGATTTAATTTAGGTTATACCTGAACGATCTAGTGGTTTTCTCTACTTTCTTCAATTTAAATCTGAATTTGGCAATAAGGAGTTCCTGATCTGAGCCACAGTCAGCTCCCACTCTTGTTTTTTCTGACTGTATAGAGCTTCTCCATCTTTGGCTTCAAATAATATAATCAATCTGAATTTGATATTGACCATCTGGTGATGTCCATATGTAGAGTCTTCTCTTGTCTTTTTGGAAGATCGTGTTTGCTATGACCAGTGGGTTGTCTTGGTAAAACTCTGTTAGCCTTTAACCTGTTTCATTTGGCAATCCAAGACCAAAATTGCCCCCAGATTACTCCTGGTATCTCTTGACTTTCTACTTTTGCATTCCAGTCCCGTATATGTATATATAGATTATCTCACATACATATCGAGAAAAATGAAAAACAGGTCCAGAAATAAGCATACATACACAAATGATGAAAATAATCAACATACTCTTGGCTGTGTTTCTCTTTGTATGCAAGAGTATATTTTATATTTCATATTTTGATATTTATTATACCTAAACTGCAATGCACTAAATAAAAATAGGAATATCTACTTTAAATATGTAACTCTACCAGCCGTTATGCTGCCAGCACTATTGAAGATAAATTTTTAAGTTCACTTAGTTGTATCATGTAAAATTGGATTCTGGAAAATTTTATTGTAAAAATTATATAAATGAAGAACTTGCACGTGGGAACAATAGTAATTTGTCTCCAATTTATCTTTCTCTATTTCATCTGATAACTAGGCCTTTCGTTAAGCATTTTGTTGCTTTGTAATCCAGCTGTATTGCTCAAGATTGATGCAGTATTCCAGTAAGATATGCGTCAAACAATCTATTTTGTATATTTCATATTTTATTTATGATTATTGTTTTAGACCTCATTTCTTCTATCTTTCAACGGAATCCCTGACAGAACGACTCTTTGACAAAATAATCTGAACAATAGCAATTGTAGTTAGAGTATTTTCCTTTACATAACTGACACTTTGACAGGACGTGAGAATCTCAGTTTGGCCTGAAGGTTTAATGTAAATAAAAATCTAAATGAGCCAGTTATTTATTATTAAGCTCTGTCTGTGATAGAATTCTAGTCACTTTAGCCCCTGCAGGAAGAAGATGACATGGGTGTCAGCCTGTACTAGACTATTCAACTAACTATGTGTAAAGTTGACTCTTTCTTGTCCAGTGGGAGTCACAGATAAAACAAAAACAGAACAACTGAAAAATAAAGAATCCTTTATTTTTTCAGGTGAATGTATTAGATGACCTTGCCTGCCAACACATCCTTCCTGATTTTATAATTGCTGATTTGTGATTTTGCAGACCACCTCAGCCCATGAAATACACCATGGAATATAAAAACACTGTATATGTCAAGTGCTTTAGAGTTTTAGAAAGTTGTTTTATGTATCTTGTTTCTCATAAAAATTCACATGAAAATTTAGGTAAGAAATATCATCATCTTCATTTTACAAATAAAGAAATTGGGATTTAACTTAGTTGAACGGCTTGTCTAAGTTTACCAGGTAATTGATGGAGTTGGTGTGCAAACTGTAGCCTGTCAGCTCTTTAGGTTATAGATTATTTTACAACTGCATATTGCTACATAGTTTACCATTTGTAGATTCCTGTGATTCAGATGATTTTATAGCTTCTAATTACTGAAAATCAACAAATCACAGTTTTCTCCAATAGCTGGAAATTGAGACCCTCATTCACTCAGAGAGGAATAGAGAAACCATAAGTGAATAGGCAAAATCACTAAACCATTTTTAGAACTAACCAAATCTTATAGTTCTAAACTGCTTTGAAACTTTAAAGAATTCAGATTTTGCCATATTTTTATACTGCCCTATCACAGAACACAGAAGCATTTCTGTAAAAACAGACAAACAAAAAGCCCTCAAAAATACTGATTAGTATGTCATTCTATTAGGAAGACTGAGTTTGCTAAGAAAATATTGTATGATTGCATTTTTATTTTTGTGTTTTTTTGTGATATGAATACAGTTAACAGTCTCCTGATTTGTTATGTATTATAAGTTTAAATTTTATTATTTCAAGGGTTCTTGAAATCTGGATGTTTACTCTTCTGAAAGCTGAGAAGAGATACTTTGGAACATGAGTGGCTGAAACTGAAAGGCACATTTTTGCTTATTGGCATCCTGCTTCATGAGAGCCACGCTGAAAGATCACCAAAGAGCAGTTAATTCATGCCAAGGCCGAGGCGTGCTGGTTTAATATCAGTTTGAAGAGCTATGGTGCCTTATATGGGACAAAATATTTTCTATTTTCTGTGTATGTTTTTGTTTTAATTCTCAGATTTAATATAAACCTATGGTTTTTAACTCCCCCAATTCCATAGTCCACTTTCGAACCCAGTCTAGACCACAGGACACATCACCCTTCAATATTTTAAACTATCACAGCTCCATTCCAATTTCTTGCCCTGTTATCACCACCATCCCTACCATCACACCATGTTCAGTCTTCTCTCTTACCACCTCTATCAGTAAGAAAAATTATATACTTCCTCAACTTACTTTACTTCATCCCTTCTACCTCCCTTTTAATTCAGTGGCATTTCCATCTCTCCTTCCTTCTGATAAAAGAAAACAATCACATATTGAGGTGTGGGGAAGTCATTCTGGTTTATACATGAGTTAACTTGGATTTAATGCTCACTAAAACAGCCTGTTTAGGGCCTATCATACACTGCACATTTGCTTTAATTATTTTAAAAAAGGCGGGGAGGAGGCACACTCACCAAACTTAAAGCATGTTCACATTAAAAATGAAGATTAAATGCCACACCTAGCCTGGTCCTTCTTTGATAAGACTAGCTTCCCGGGTGCCAAGGCCATAGTGACTCACTGTGTACTTGCTGTTGTTTTATTTGAAACTTTGAAATAGTGCATCCCTGTTTAATGTTCTTTGTTCTGACAAGATATAAAACTGTGCTGAAAACCATGCTTATCCAGAGCAGTTTCTCAAAGTAATTCTGGAAGCTAGTTTTTGTGCTATGGGCCTCAGTTTGGCTCAGATAAAATCTTATCATCGATTGTTCATTGACTATTTTTGTCAAAACTTCCTAGCTCCACAAAACAGCGAGCCATTTTCCTAAAATTATTTCTCATCTGTACCATGAAGATTATCTTACCCAGCCTCCTCCAAGAACTTTTCTACCAATTGCACAATTTCTTTAACTTCAACCATTTCCCTCCATATAAATGTTAAGCAAAGAAAATGTTGGCATCTTTCATATTAAATCAATGTATTTTTCCTCACCATACATATATGTAATTTTTAGTAAAACATTGAACTTTAAAGCCAAGGTACTAAGTCTGTATGTACTATCATCATTTTCACATCACCTACTGATATTTCGGAGAAGGCAATGGCAACCCACTCCAGTACTCTTGCCTGGGAAATCCCATGGATGGAGGAGCCTGGTGGGCTGCAGTCCGTGGGGTCGCAAAGAGTCGGACACGACTGAGCGACTTCATTTTCACTTTTCACTTTCATACATTGGAGAAGGAAATGGCAACCCACTCCAGTGTTCTTGCCTGGAGAACCCCAGGGACGGGGGAGCCTGGTGGGCTGCCGTCTATGGGGTCGCACAGAGTCGGACACGACTGAAGCGACTTAGCAGCAGCAGCAGCAACTGATATTTCAACCAAGATATGACTTCCAACCTTAGTCCCCCATCACATGCCTCTAAAACTGTTCTGCTGAAAGTCCTTAATGATTTCATATTTTCTCATATTTTCTAATCTTTACTGGGGTGTAAAGAACACAAAGACTTCTTAATTTCATATTTGTAAAATTCAGTGGCTATGTTTTCATTTTCAAAAATAATATTTACATGTCCAATCATAAAATCAAATAACCTATGCTAATTATAGAATATTTGATGTGTGGATATTTAAGTATATATATATAATTACTCTTTTTACATTTTCAATAGTTTTCTTTTGTCTCTTTTATTTTCACTTTCCACATTTTAATTAGAATTGCTAAGATTGTCCTACTTTATTTTCAAAGAAGCATACTTTTTATTCTACCTTTTAAAATTTTTATTTTATATATTTTATTGAATAATATCTTCAATTATTTTTTTTCCTCTTAGTTACACTAGAGTTAGTATTTTGTGCCTAAAATTCTGAAATGAATGTTCATTTTTTTGTTATAATGAAAAAGATTTAAAAATATAGCTTTACATCTGAGGAGAGATTAAAGGAACCCATACTTTGGCTGGCAAAATTCTTACATTTAATACTTTTTAAATATACTAAAGTTGTACTTTAATTTGGGATTAATAGTTATTTGGGAGAGTTTATTTTATTTTATTTTCATCTAGTGATTCTGTTTTAATCTATTTGTTCCACAAGATGATTTCAATTTCTTTCTTTCTTTTTTTTTTTTTTTAAATGATATTCAGGTTGGAGAATGTGAATCAGGTAACATCTTCCTTTTCTGGAGCCAAATTTTCTTTATTATTTTTGTTGCGGTTGTTGTTACTGTTAAATTGCTAAGTCATGTCCAACTCTGTGACTCCATGGACTGCAGCATGCCAGGTTCCCTTGTTCTTTGCTATCTCCCTGAATTTGCCCAAATTCATGTCCAATGATGCCATCCAGCCTTCTCATCCTGTGACTCCTCCTTCCTCCCCTGCCTTCAATCTTCCACAGCATCAGAGTCTTTTCCAATAAGTCAAATCTTTGAATCAGGTGGCCAAAGTATTGGAGCATCAGATTCAGCATCAGCACTTCCTGTGAATATTCAGTGTTGATTTTCCTTAGGATTGACAGGTTTGATCTCCTTGAAGTCCAGGGGACTCTCAAGAGTCCTCTCCAGCATGACAATTTTATTTTTAGAAAAGTATATAATGAATTTTACAGTTAGCATATAAAAGTTAATAGGAGGTATGCCCATGGAAGCAGAGTAGGAAGATCTTCAGCTACCTACTCCCATAAGAACACCAAAAGTACAACTATTTACAGAGCAACTATATATGAGAATGACATGAAAACTAGGAAGAAAGATTTTTCACAGCAGAAGATATAAAAAAGGAATAACAATATGGGTAGGAAGAGTGAAGACAGGTATAAAAATCTACAGTGTAAGATAGGAAGTTCCCAAAAGGAAGGATAATCACAACTGCATAGGTTCTTTCCAATTCAAAGAATTCAAGCCTGGAAGTTCTTCATTAGGAAGACAAGACCCCAGCATATCTGGGTTTGAAAGTATATGGAGCTTGAAATTGAGAGCACTAGAGAGCTATGGAAAATCAAGGCCATATGCAAAATCTCACATTTTACAGGTGGCCGAAGTATAGGAGCTTCAGATTCCACACCAGTCTTTGCAGTGAATATTTAGGGCTGATTTCCTTTAGAATTGACTGATTTGATCTGCCTGCAGTCCAAGGAACTCTCAAGAGTCTTATTCTATGCCACAGTTTGAAAGCATCAATTCTTTGACGCTCAGCATTCTTTATGGTCCAACTGTAATAGCAGAACATGACTACTGGAAAGACCATAGTTTTGACTATATGGACCTTCATCAGCAAAGTAATGTCTCTGCTTTTTAATGCTCTATCTAGATTTGTTATAGTTTTCTTCCAAGGAGCAAGCATCTTTTAATTTCATGGCTGCATTCACCATCTACAGTGATTTTCGAGCCTGGGAAAATCAAGTTTGTCACTTTCTCCATTGTTTCCCATCTATTTTCCATAAAGTGATGGGACTGGATGCCATGATCTTAGTTTTTTGAATGTTGAGTTTTAAGCCAGCTATTTCACTCATGAAGCAATTGACTGATTCAAAATTGGGAAAGGAGTATGACAAGATTGTATATTGTGGCCCTGTTTATTTAACTTATATGCAGAATACATTATGCAAAATGCTAGGCTGGATGGGTTACAAGCTGGAATCAAGATTGCCAAGAGAAATATCAACAACCTCAGATATGCACATGATACCACGCTAATGGCAGAAATTGAAGAGAAACTGAAGATTCTCTTGATGAAGGTGAAAGAGGAGAGTGAAAAATCTGGCTTAAAACTAAAGATCATGGCATCCAGTCCCATTACTTCGTGGAAAATAGATGAGAAACAATGGAGACAGTGACAAACTTTATTTTCTCAGGCTCCAAAATAACTGTGGATGGTGACTGCAGCCATGAAATTAGAGGGCGGTTGCTTCTTGAAACTAAAGCTGTGACAAACCTAGACAGTGTTAAAAGCAAAGACATCACGTTGCTGACAAAATTCTGTATAGTCAAGGCTATGGTCTTTCCAGCAGTCATGTATGGATGTGAGAGTTGGACTGTAAGGAAGGCTGAGAACTGAAGAATTGCTTTCGAACTGTGGTGCTGGAGAAAACACTTGAGAGTTCCTTGGACAGCAAGGAGATCAAACTATTGAATCCTAAAGGAAATAACCTGTGTATACTTATTGAAAGGACTGATGCTGAAGTTGAAGCTCCAATACTTTGGCCACCTGATGCAAACAGCTGACTCATTGAAGAAAACCATGATGCTGGGAAAGATGGAAGGCAAAATGAGAAGAAGGTAGCAGAGGATGAGAGGTTTGATAGCATCATCAATTTAATGGACATGAACGTGGACAACCTCCAGGAAATAGTGAGGGGCAAGGCATCCTGTCATGTTGCAGTCCATGAAGTGGCAAAGAGTTGGACACAGCTTAGTGACTGAACAATAACAACAACAAATTCAACCACAAGGGCACTGGTGCTAGTAAGCACCATTTTGGAGTCCTCTTTCCCTCAAATTAGTGCCAGGACCTTACCCACCACCAGTGGGCTGGCACAAATTCCAGAAAAACCTGGGCCACACAGCCAGTGATGGTGGGACCTGGCCCCACCCACCAACAGACTGGCACCATACAAGTCTGGTGACCAGAGGGGATTGCACTGCCAGGCCCCACAGGATGTCTGCTACATGATGCTACTTCTTCAAGATCAGGAAACATAAATGAGTTGAAGCATAATCTTGCTAGCATGTGAAATGAGTGAAATTGTGCAGTAGTTTGAACATTCTTTTGCATTGCTCTTGAATTACAGTGATATTGAGTGGTTTGGAAATGAACTGAGATCATTCTGCTGTTTTTGAGATTGCACCCAAGTACTGCATTTCAGACTCTCTTGTTGACTATGTGGGCTAATACATTTCTTCTAAGGGATTCTTGCCAACAGTAGTAGATATATTCATCATCTGAATTAAATTCACTCATTCCCATTCATTTTAGTTCACTGATTCCTAAAATGTTAATCTTCACTCTTGCCATCTCCTGTTTGACCATTTTCAATTGACCTCAATTCACGGACCTAACATTCCAGATTCCTGTGCAACATTGTTTTTATAGCATTGGACTTACTTTCACCACCAGACACATCCACAACTGGACATTATTTCTGCTTTGGCTCAGCCTCTTCATTCTTTCTGGAGCTATTTGTCCACTTTTCCCCATTAGCGTATCAGACACTTACCAACCTGAAGGGCTCATCTTTCAGTGTCATATCTTTTTGCCTTTTCATAATGTTCATGGGCTTCTCAAGGCAAGAATGCTGAAGTGGCTTGCCATTGCCTTTTCCAGTGTACCACATTTTGTCAGAACTCTCCACCATGACCCATCCATCTTGTGTAGTCCTATATGGAGTGGCTCATAATTTCACTGAGTTACACAAAGCTGTGATCCATGTGATCAATTTTGGCTAATTTTCTGTGATTGTCGTTTTCATTCTGTCTGCCTTCTGAAGGATGAGGATGAAAGACTAGTGGAAGCTTCTTGATGTGAGGGACTGGTTGTGGGGAAAACTGGGTCTTGCTCTGTTGGGCAGGGCCAAGCTCCATAAATCTTCAATCCAATTTTCTGCTGATGGATGTGGCTGTGCCCCTCGCAGTAGTTTGGCCTGAAGTGTCCCAGTCCTAGAGTCTGCAGTCTCTATGGTTGGACTATATGCTCTGTGGTAGGGGTAATGACAACCTCCTCCAAGGGGAATTATGCCAACATGCTGTGCCTCCCAGGACTGCTGCTGCCAATGCCCCTGACTTCAAGGTAGGACACTGTCAACCTTCACCTCTGCTGGAGACTGCAAAACACTCACAGGCAAGTCTGTCTCAGTCTCTTGTGGGGTCACTACTCCTTTCCCCTGTGTCCCGGTGCACACAAGATTTTATTTGTGACCTCCAAGAGTCTGTTTCCCCAGTCCTGTGGTAGTTTTGCAATCAAATCCTGCTGCCCTTTAAAGTCAGATTCCCTGGGGATTCCCAGTCCTTTCCTTTTGCTAGATCCTCATGTCAGGAAGTCTGTTGAGGGGCCTATAGCCTTCATAATAGTGCAAGAATTTCTTTGGTATAATTGCTCTCTAGTTTGTGGATTGCCCACTCAGTGGCTCTAATGGTGACCTCCTCCAAGAGGACTTATGCTGCATGCTGTGCCCCCCAGGACTGCTGCTGCCAGTTCCCCTGTCCCTGCAGGAGGCCACTCGTGACCCATGCCTCCGCAGGAGACCCTCAAACACTCACAGGCAGGTCTGGCTCAGTGGGTGGGGCTCATTTCTTATATCATAGATAAATTGAATCATTTCCTAACATAAATGTGGATAATTGTATAATAGCAACATAGAGTTTTTGATTTGCTTCAAGAAACAAGGGTCTGAGAAACTGCATCCACTTTCCTTTAGCAGTAATAACTAGAAACTGGTTCAGAGGTATCTCCTTTAAGAAAGGGCTTGTGTGTTCCTTCTGGCTTCATGCATTGTTACCTACTTGAACTCTACAACTGTTTCATTTGCAACCTTTGTTTATGCACTTGATTTAGACGTTGCTTACTGCATAATCTAAATCTCTTAGTAGTGATTGATCTTTCTATCTATCCTCGTCTGAAGATAGGCATTTGTCATCTCGTTCCCATCTTTTCAGTACAGAGAATTGGAGAAACCAAAGGAGAACAACCTTTGCCCTTGGATCAGAAGACAAAGACCTGATCTGGGCTAGGTTTACAAATATCTGAGGTGTGGAATTGACTTATTTACATGCAAAGCACCAACTTTCATGTCTAATATTTTGGATATCCTAGCCTTTTGATTCTATTTGCTTTCTTGAACTTGTATTATTGTTTTTTTGTTTAATTCATATTGACAACCTGAGTTTTTTGTCTCTATTCATAAACCTATCTCTCCTCCCTCCTATTAAAAAAAAAAAAAACTTTACAAACTTTAAACTTGACTTATGACTAACCTGGACTCACTGCTTTCTGCAAGTGATTTTGTCATAACTCTCTTTTAAAACTTAGCTCTCTATTCTTGTTCTGCTCCTGAATTGGTGAGACACCAACTGACAAACAATATTTTATTTTTGTGCATGAAGAAGAAAGCATGACTCTCATTCAATAAATGTGTTCCACTTCCTATTGAAGTTCTCAAACAGAAAGCAAACCACACAAAAGAAAACCTATAACAAAACAATTACCTGAAAAGTGAGTACATTATTTCTCATGCATTTAGAGGGAGTTTTCAAAGAAGAATCATTGCAAAGGCAAGATGCCTGAAATTTTCAAGCCCAAGGTGCTTAAATAATATAATGGGAATTCAAGCAGAGCTGCTGGATACAGTGTTATTCCTTGCAACTCTATCATAGATGTTCATGTTTTTGTGGCTTATTTTTTATAAGGCTGTAATGTTTGAATTCATTTTGTCAAGCACTCATTTTCTCTTCACCTATAATATTCTAGATATCCAAGTACATATTTTACATCTTCATCACTTTTTTTTCTAGCCATTTTCAACTGTTTCTTTATGCTTTTAAAATGGCATATATTTTTATTTCTCTACTTACATTTCTATTATTTGAGCTGGACTTAGGCCTGCCACACTCTTTTTAAAGACCTGAGGTGCCATTAGAAATAGCACCAGTTGCATCTCCTTATCATTACTGCCTCCTTTATACCCAGACTTTTTTCATTTGATATTGCATGTTAGAATGAAGTAAAATGCACAATTCTAATGACAGTAATTTATACAGGTTTCAGAGAGATTCGTGAAGGGATGGATGTGCTTGAAAACAAATGTGTACACAATTAGCTAATAACAATTTATTACCAAGTTCAGTTCAGTTCAGTTTAGTTGCTCAGTCATGTCCGACTCTTTGCAACCCCATGGACTGCAGCACGCCAGGCCTCCCTGTCCATCACCAATTCCCAGAGTCTACTCAAACTCATGTCCATCGAGTCGGTGATGTCATCCAACCATCTCATTCTCTGTCGTCCCCTTCTCCTCCCACCTTCAATCTTTCCCAGCATCAGGATCTTTTCAAATGAATCAGCTCTTTGCACCAGGCAGCCAAAGTACCAAAGTAGGTGATAAATATAGGTGGCATGTGCACTGTGCATGAATTGGTATTTTTGCATATGCCATTAATTAAATGATTTAGACTTTTTATTTCAGTAGTGTACTAAGCATTTCAAAAGTTTCATTTGATCTTTTTCTTGGTGTTGTTTCACCAGGAAACGCCTTGACATTGCCCGTGGATTTGAGAAATATGGGCACGTTTGAGACTAAGCACTTGCTGATATAGACTAGATTTCCTTGCTTCTTTGCCTGTTGACCTTATGGCATGTTAATTACTCCGTGAAATACATTTTGCTTAGTCAGCTAATGCTTCAAAAGCATAATAAACTTTGATTTGAATTTAAGAGGGTGAACTATGTTAGCTTTAGACGTTTAGATAGCTGATGCAGTTCTTATAAGCAGCAGAAAGATGAATAGCCTAACTGAATATCTGTTGGTTTTTAACCACCTAGTGTCTGTTTCCCCTTTCTAATGATACTTTGGTTTGTTTTTTAAAAACTATCTCATCAAATACAATATTAGATCTTTCTTATCACTGCCTGGCACATGTCAGAAGCAAGAATCTGATCCAAAACTAGATAAGTGCTGCTGTTTACTGGGGCACTACATCATGAGCAAATGAAGCAAAGAGATTGGAAATTATTACCGGAATGAAAACACACTTTCATCCCAATAGTAATTCCTAACCTGAAGACTCTTTTTAAAAGACTGTTGCTGTTGCTTCCATATTCTAATACTTTAAACTGAATTTCTAGTCTGCAGTATTTCCAGTGTAAAACCCAACAAAATGCATAGAACTTTAGAGCATCAGAACTAAAATCAGACTATCAATTCACCTCAGCATTTATAACTAATCAGATAACACTGGACTTGGAGTTTGGTCCCTTAATATCTTTATTTCTTCCCCTGATAAATAATTATAATTATGTTGGCTTTCCCATGAAGTCATATGCATGTAAAGCACTTAGCATAGAGCCTGAGATAGTGTATATTTTCATGATATAATTATTATATCTATTGTCTCAGAACTATCTCCAAAAATTTTAGTCTCTTTTCACACACACACACAATTATCTCAACTAATCTCTTCACAAAGTCTTTCATCATTCTGCTTACAAATATTTAGCAAATAAAAAAACAAACATTTAACAAATGAAAATAAATAAAATACCCAAGTCAGTTCTTATTAAAAACAAAGAAACTCACAATTACCAAGTTCTAGATGATTCGGTGGGTAACATAGCTCCACTAATTTCCAAAGCAAGCACATGGAGTATCATTCGCAAAAAGTTGTGCTGTAGTAAATTTGAATGTAAGTTATATTCATTCCAGGCAATACCTCAAAGAAGTTTCTCTTATAATGACTCCAGTGTCACTTTATCAGAAATACATTTCTTATAGCATCTTATAGAACTCACCATGATGAAACATTATGAAGCATCTGTATTATTACTCTTCTAACTCAAACTCATTGATGGTTATAGATGTGATGCTGCTTTAAAGTGGTTGATTGAAGTTGGAAAACACTGGGCTAAGAATTAGATCATAGACATAGAAAACAATGAAAGCATTATGAGGCTATTTGACATGTTGGATATCCCTGTATTTAAGGTTAATTCTCTTTGATCAAAAAATAGAAGAAAGAAAGAAAAATTGAAGTAATCTGAAAAGTATATCAACTCTTTAGTAGTCACAATACTTGAAAGGAATATATAGTCATTCTCATTGTTTCTATCTTGCTTATTATACTTTCAGTACAAAAGCTATATATTCTGAAATGCTTGGGGAGAGAAAGAGAAATGCCCTAGAATGATAACTAGTTGGAAGCAATTTAAGCAGCTGGCCAACTCTGATATCTGTCAGCAAATAGCACTAATAGCATGCAATAGACTCTGTTTGTAAGATTAATGGTACAAGATAGGGTATTTTATATCCTTACTCTGTTTACCAGCATAGAATAGAATGGAAATGGCTTTTAAAATATGGAAATTATTTTGTGTGTTTTAATGAGAATATATATATTTTAAGGTATCTCTACAACATTAGAGCAGATCTGATGCATTTTACTATTTTAAAAAGATTTCAGCACTGTAAAATATTTAACTGCTCCCAAGGATAAAATCAAGGTTTTAGAAGGGAAGGGGATTCAAAGTACTTCACTGGAGACTCCTTTGATCAGTAGGAAAGGAGAAAATGCTCTTTTTAACTAAAATGTAGACCATGGCTTACACAGTAACTTTTTTTTTTCTTTTTTTAACTTAGAACACCTTTCATTTAGCATAAGCAAGCTAGGGGAACGAAATATTAATATTTCATTAAAATAATATTTTAATGACCAAAATCCAAGTAAAACAGATTTAACATAATTCTCAAGACTCTTATTTTATAATATACTTTGTTATCATATCTTGATGCCAGAAATAGATTTTTTTTTCATTCAGTGTTCTTATTTTCCATTTCTTGAAAAAATAAAGAACCAGAGGTTCTGAACTATTAGGTAAGTTAGACTGGGACTCATTTTATCAACATACCATCAAAGACATTTTTCAAAAATTAGTATTTAATAGTTTCATTAATACAAATAAGTCCTTTAATTATATTGTTTTAGTAAAAAACACATGAAACAATCCTAAATTAATACTAAAGCTTGACAAATCCTTTCTTCAAGAAAGTTATTACAAATCTAGGACTAGGGAATACAGGGCAAGGACATGCTACTAAAAGGGCATCCTAACAAAACTTCAGTTACTTTCAGAGAGATCTTGAACTAAAGTGGACACATTGGGAAGAAGTTTCATAATACACAGAAATGTTTTAATGAAATTCTTGCAAGAATATAAAAATATTCTGGCCAAAACTTGAAATATGTGCATATATTACATTTTTAATTAGGTTGGTACACACTAACACCATTGTACCCTGCAATGCCTCCTTTCATGGACTTTTCTACATTAAATTATTTTCCTCTTCAATTCATCTGAAACTTTCAATAAAATCTTCTCTTCTAAACTTTTTAAAAGTTCATTCCACCCTATCCACATTCCCAACCATGTTCTATAGGTCTTTCAGTTCAGTTCACTTGCTCAGTCGTGTCCCACTCTGCGACCCCGTGGGTCATGGGGTCGCAAAGAGTCAGACACGACTGAACAACTGAATTGAACCGAAAGATCTATAGAACATGGTCTTTACCACATCACTATAGCAGGTAGCTTCCCTTGTGACTACATGGAATTTTCAGTTCAGTTCAGTTCAGTCACTCAGTCGTGTCCTACTCTTTGTGAACCCATGAAATGCAGCACGCCAGGCCTCCTTATCCATCACCAACTCCAGGAACTCACCCAAACTCATGTCCATCGAGTCGGTCATGCCATGCAGCCATCTTATCCTCTGTCATCCCCTTCTCTTCCCGTCCCCAATCCTCCCCAGCATCAGGGTCTTTTCCAATGAGTCAACTCTTTGCATGAGGTGGCCAAAGTATTGGAGTTTCAGCTTCAGCATCAGTTCTTCCAATGAACACCCAAGACAGATCTCCTTTAGGATGGACTGGTTGGATCTCCTTGCAGTCCAAGGGACTCTCAAGAGTCTTCTCCAACACCACAGTTCAAAAGCACCAATTCTTCAGCACTCAGCTTTCTTCACCATCCAACTCTCACATCCATACATGACCACTGGAAAGACCATAGCCCTGATTAGATGGACCTTTGTTGGCAAAGTAATGTCTCTGCTTTTTAATATGCTGTCTAGATTGGTCATAACTTTCCTTTGAAAGACTAAGGGTCTTTTAATTTCATGGCTGCAATCACCATCTGCAGTGATTTTGGAGCCCCCAAAAGTAAAGTCAGCCAGTATTTCCACTGTTTCCCCATCTATTTCCCATGAAGTGATGGGACCAGATGCCATGATCTTAGTTTTCTGAATATTGAGCGTTAAGCCAACTTTTTCACTCTCCTGTTTCACTTTCATCAAGAGACTCTTTAGTTCTTCTTCACTTTCTGCCATAAGGGTGGTGTCACCTGCATATCTGAGGTTATTGCTATTTCTCCCTGCAATCTTCATTCCAGCTTGTGCTTCTTCTAGCCCAGCGTTTCTCATGTTGTACTCTGCATATAAGTTAAATAAGCAGGGTGACAATATACAGCCTTGACGTACTCCTTTTCCTATTTGGAACCAGTCTGTTGTTTCATGTCCAATTCTAACTGTTGCTTCCTGACCTGCATACAGGTTTCTCAAGAGACAGGTCAGGTGGTCTGGTATTCCCATCTCTTTCAGAATTTTCCACAGTTTATTATGATCCACACAGTCAAAGGCGTTGGCATAGTCAATAAAGCAGAAATAGATGTTTTTCTGGAACTCTCTTGCTTTTTCGATGATCCAGCGGATGTTGGCAATTTGATCTCTGGTTCCTCTGCCTTTTCTAAAACCAGCTTGAACATCTGGAAGTTCACGGTTCACGTACTGCTGAAGCCTGGCTTGGAGAATTTTGAGCATTACTTTACTAGTATGTGAAATGAGTGCAATTGTGTGGTAGTTTTAGCACTCTTTGGCATTGCCTTTCTTTGGGATTGGAACGAAAACTGACCTTTTCCAGTCCTGTGGCCACTGCTGAGTTTTCCAAATTTACTGGCACATAGAGTGCAACACTTTCACAGCATCATCTTTCAGGATTTGAAATAGCTCAATTGGAATTCCATCACCTTCACTAGCTTTGTTCGTAGTGATGCTTTCTAAGGCCCACTTGACTTCACATTCCAGGATGTCTGGCTCTAGGTGAGTGATCACACCATCGTGATTATCTGGGTCGTGAAGATCTTTGTTGTACAGTTCTTCTGTGTATTCTTGCCACCTCTTCTTAATATCTTCTGCTTCTGTTAGGGCCATACCATTTCTGTCCTTAATCGAGCCTATCTTTGCATGAAATGTTCCTTTAGTATCTCTAATTTTCTTGAAGAGATCTCTAATCTTTCTCATTCTGTTGTTTTCCTCTATTTCTTTGCATTGATCGATGTGGAAGTCTTTCTTATCTCTCCTTGCTATCCTTTGGAACTCTGCATTCAATTGGGAATATCTTTCCTTTTCTCCTTTGCTTTGCACTTCTCTTCTTTTCACACCTATGTGTAAGGCCTCCTCAGACAGCCATTTTGGATTTTTTTGCGTTTTTTTTTTTTTTCCCCATGGGGATGGTCTTGATCCCAGTCTCCTGTACAATGTCACGAACCTCTGTCCATAGTTCATCAGGCACTCTGTCTATCAGATCTAGTCCTTTAAATCTATTTCTCACTTCCACTGTATAATCACAAGGGATTTGATTTAAGTCATACCTTAATGGTCTAGTGGCAGCGGCTGGGACATGGTCTTTATCACATCACATTTATGTCTTTACCACATCACTATAGCAGGTAGCTTCCCTTGTGGCTCAGCTGGTAAAGAATCAGCCTGCAATGCAGGAGACCTCGGTTCAACCCCTGAGTTGGGAAGATCCTTGGAAAGGGGAAAGGCTACTCATTCCAGTATTCTGGCCTGGAGAATTCCAAGAATGTTGCAAAAAGTCAGACATGACTGAGTGACTCTGTACCTCCCTTGTGGCTCATCTGGTAAATAATCCACCTGCAATGTGGGAGACCTGGGTTTGATCCCTGGGTTGGGAAGATTCCCTGTAAAATGGAAAAGTTACCCACTCCAGTATTCTGGCCTGGAGAATTCCATGTATAGTCCATGGGGTCGCAAAGAGTCAGACAAGACCGAACAACTTTCACTAAAGCTGGTAGGGCATGTATATTAAGCAGGAATTTCTGAGAATACTCACATATTTGGTTGGTAAAGTGTGTGAGAAATTATTTATCTACTAAAAGCTGATCATGGAGAATCAGGGGCAAGTAGAAGAAAACTATAGTCCAGGCCAATATTGACAAGTTTAAGTTGTGCAGAGCATGTGTGTATGTGTGTGTGAGTGTTAATGTCTGTGTGTGTGTGTGTCTGTTGTGGAAAATGAGAGTCCAAATAGGTTTGTAGGCAATGAAGAAATTTGAAAGCTTTTTATCTATTTTGTGAACTCTATGGATATTTATTGGATGTTTATATCGTACTAGGCCATGAGGAAATGTAAGGTGTATTGTGTGGTACCCACAGAAGACAGTAAGAATAGATGGCAATTACACAGTTTGGAAGTATCATAGTTGGGATAAGGACAAGGGACTGTTGGAACACACAAAAGGACACAAAGCAATCTTTAATGCAGACATCTCTTCTTGGAGGAGATAATGCCTTATTTGAGAATCAAGAGGTAATAGAAAAGTGAACCAATGGAAGGAAAGAAGTGGGTGTGATCTGTAGCACTGGAAGGTTTTTCCAAACTGTAGCAAAACATGCTGGTGCTTGCAGAGCTGAGACTGTATGGCACATTTTGAAAGCTGAATTTAGTGCATTTGGTTTGGAGAGTTGGAGATTGAAGGATTGGGAATGCAAAACTCTTCCTGTCTTCACAGGAATTAGGTTGAACTTTTGTGTAAGGCAGCAGGTGGTGTCCTTCCGTGATTCACTGCCTTGTTGTGGCAAAGGGGCTGGTGTAACTCAATAAAGCTATGAGCCATGCCATGCAAGGCCACCTAAGACAGACAGGTCATAGTGGAGAGTTCTGCCAAAATGTGATCCACCAGAGGAGGGATTGGCAAATCACTCAAGCATATTTGCCATAAGAACCCCATGAACTGTATAAAATGCCAAAAAGATATGGCCCTGAAAGATGAACACCCCCAGGTTGGAAAGTGTCCAATGTGCTACTGGGGAAGAGTGGAGAACAACTATTAATAGCTCCGGAAAGAACAAACCAGCTGAGCCAAAGCAGAAATGATGATCAATTGTGGATGTGTCTGCTGATGAAAGTAAAATCCAGTGCTGTAAAGTACAGTATTGCATAGGAACCTAGAAGGTTAGGTCCATGTGAAGTCACTCGTCATGTCCGACTCTGCAACCCCATGGACTGTAGCCTACCAGGCTCCTCCATCCATCGGATTTTCCAGACAAGAGTATTGGAGTAGGTTGCCATTTCCTTCTCCAGGGCGTCTTCCTGACCCAGGGATCAAACCCAGGTCTCCCGCATTGAGGGCAGATGCTTTACCATCTGAACCATACAACTCCCTTAGGTCCATGAATCTGGGTAAATTGGATCTGGTCAAGTAGGAGATGGCAAGAGTAAACATCAGCATCTTAGGAATGAGTAAACTAAAATGGATGGAAATGGGTGAATTTAATTCAGATGGCCATTATATCTCCTACTGTGGGCAAGAATCCCTTAGAAGAGATGGTGTAGCCCTTATAATCGACAAAAGAGTCCAAAATGCAGTAGTTGGGTGCAACTTCAAAAACAGCAGAATGAACTTGATTTGTTTCCAAGGCAAACCATTCAACAACACAATCACCCTAATCACCACAGTCAAAGAAGCTGAAGTTGATCAGTTCTGTGAAGACCTACAAGACCTCCTAGAACTAACAACAAAACAGATGTCCTATTCATTACAGGGGATTAGAATGCAAAAGTAGGAAGTCAAGAGATAACCTGTAGTAACAGGCAAGTTTGGCCTTGGAGTACAAAATGAAGCAGGGTAAAGGATAACAGAATTCTGCCAAGAGAATGCATCGGTCATTGAAAACTCACTTTTTCAAAAACACAAGAGACGACTTTACACATGATCATCACCAAATGGTCAATATTGAAGTCAGATTGAGTACATTCTTTTTAGTCAAAGATGCAAGAGCTCTATAGAGTAAGCAAAAACAATACCTGGAGCTGACTGTGGCTCAGATCATCAGCTCCTTATATCAAAATCCAGGCTTAAACTAAAGAAAGCAGAGAAGACAACTAGGCTAGTCAGGTACAAATTTAATCAAATCCCCTATAAATATACAGGGTAGATGACAAATAGATTCAAGGGATTAAATCTAGTAAACAGAGTGCCTGAAGAACTATGGACAGAGGTTCATAATATTATACAGAAAGAGGGAAACAAAATCATCCCCCCCTCCAAAAAAAAAAAAAAAAGAAATGCAAGAAGGCAAAGTAGTTGTCTGAGGAGGCTTTAAAAATAGCTGATGAAAGAAGAGAAGTGAAAAGCAAGGGAGAAAGGGAAAAGTACACCCAACTAAATGAAGAGTTCCAGAGAATAGCAAGGAGAGACAAGAAGGCCTTCTTCAGTGAACAATGCAAAGAAATAGAGGAAAGCAACAGAAGTGGAAAGATTAGAGATATTTTCAAGAAAATTGGAAATACCAAAGGAAAATTTCATCAAAAGCTGGGCACAATAAGGGAGAGAAATGGTAAAGAGTTAGTAGAAGCAGAAGAGATAGAGAAGAGATGGCAAGAATACACAGAATAATTGTACAAACAGATCTTAATAACATGGATAACCATGATGGTGTGGTCACTCATCCAGAGCCAGGCATTCTAAAGTGTGTCATTAGGTGGGCCTTAGGTAGCTCTGCTGCCAATAAAGCTAGTGGAGGTGACGGAATTCCAGCACCTCTTTTAAAATCTTTTTAAAATTTTAGAAGTCTTTTAAAATCCTGAAAAACACTGCACTCCGTATGTCAGCAAATTTGGAAAGCCCAGCAGTAGCCACAGGACTGGAAAAGGTAAACCTTCATCCCAACTTCCAAGAAGGGAAATAATAAAGAATGTTCAAACTACTAGACAATTGTACTCATCTCTTATGCTAGCAAGGTTATGCTCAAAATCCTTCAAACTAGACTTCAGCATTACATGAACCAAGAACTTCCAGATGTTAAAGCTGGTTATAGAAAAGGCAAAAGAACCAAAGATCAAATTGCCAACATTTGCTGGTTCATTTCTCTAAGAATTCCAGAAAAACATCTACCTCTGTTTCATTCACTACACTAAAGCCTTTGACTGTGTGGATCATAACAAACTGTGGAAAACCCTTAAAGTGATGGGAATACAAGATTGTCTTACCTGTCTCCTGAGAAACCTGTATGCAGGTCCAAAAGAAACAGTTAGAACCTTATATGGAAAAACTGATTGGTCCAAGATTGAGAAGGGAGTACGTCAAGGCTGTTTATTGTCACCATGTCTATTTAACTTATAAACAAAGCACATCATTTGAAATGCTGGGCTGGATGAATTACAAGCTGGCATCAAGACTGCCAGGAGAAATATCAACAACCTTAGATATGCAAATGACAGGACTTTAAAGGCAGAGAGCAAAGAAGAACTAAAGAGCCTTTTGATGAAGGTGAAAGAGGAGAGTAAAAAAGTTGGCTTAAAACTCAACATGAAACAGATCGCCAGTCCAGGTTCGATACATGAGTCAGGGTGCTCAGGGCTGGTGCACTGGAATGACCCAGAGGGATGGGATGGGGAGGGAGATGGGAGGGGGTTCAGGATGGGGAACTTATGTACACCCATGGCTGATTCATATCAATGTATGGCAAAAACCACTACAATATTGTAAAGTAATTAGCCTCCAACTAAAATAAATAAATTAAAAATAAATAAATAAAAAACTAAGATTATGGCATCCAATCTCATCACTTCTTGGTAAATAGAAGGGGAAAATGTGGAAGCAGTGACAGATTTCCTCTTCTTGGGATCTGAAATCACTGTGGATGCTGACTGCAGGCATGAATTCGAAGATGTTTGCTTCTTAGCAGGAAAGCTATGACAAACCGAGACAGTGCATTTAAAAGCAAAGATATCACTTTGCTGACAAAGTTCTGTACAGTCAAGGCTATGGTCTTTTCAGTAGCCATGTATGAATGTAGAGCTGGACCACAAAGAAGGCAGAGGGTTGAACTGTGGTGCTGAAGACTCTTGAGAGTCCCTTGCAGCAAGGCATGATGCAGTCAGACAAACCAGTCAGTCTTAAAGGAAATCAACCCTGAAAACTCATTGAAAGAACTGATGCTGAAGCTGAAGCTCCAATACTTTGGCCCCCTGATGGCAACAGCCCAACTCATTGGAAAAGACCCTGATACTGGGAAAGATTGAAGGCAGAAGGAGAAGAGGGTGACAGAGGATGCGATGATTGGATAGCATCATCGATTCTGAGAAATGGTGTGGGGCAGGGAAGACTGGTGTGCTGCAGTTTATGGGGTTGCTAAGAGTTGGACATGACTTGGCGACTGAAAAACAACAACAAAGCAGGTATAGATATTCCAGAAAAAGACTGGTAAATTAAGTGCAAGCAGAGACTGAGGGACCAAAAAGAATATTGAGATCAACAAATGACTTCCTATCACCTCCAATCTGCTCCTAAATATCTCAGTTTCTTGCTAGGCATTGTAACATTTAAGGTTGCTTCTTTGGTTATAACCAATAAAACCCAAATTTAACTAACTTAAAAAAACAATTTATTGAAAGAATGTTGGTGGCCCATAAAAGAAAAATAGAAAATTAACTTCAGAAGGAAGTAGTAAAGAAGTCAATTTTATGTTCAATTGGGGCTCTGTTATAATTCACCAAAAGTGTACTCACCACCTGCTATGTATCAGACACTGTAGAAGGCTGGGAACTGAGGAAAGATAATTAAATAAAATAAATATTTGTCTACTTTTATTGTCCTCAAAGTCTAGATGGGTCAGAAGTAGAGGGAATGTATATTAAATAGTCCCAAAAATCACTTACATAATTAGGATGTGATAAGTGATATGCAGGGTGCTATAAAAGAAAAATAAAAAGTGAAAGTCGCTCAGTTCTGTCTGATTATTTGCCACCCCATGGACTGTTCCATGGAATTCTCCAGGCCAGAATACTGGAGTGGGTGGCCTTTTCCTTCTCCAGGGGATCGTCCCAACCCAGGGGTTGAACCCAGGTCTTCCACATTGCAGGTGAATTCTTTACCAGCTGAGCCACCAGGGAAGTTCAAGAATACTGAAGTGGGTAGCCTATCCCTTCTCCAGTGGATCTTCCCAACCCAGGAATTGAACTGGGGTCTCCTGCATTGCAAGTGGATTCTTTGCCGACTGTGCTACCAGGGAAGCCTGAGAGAGAAATAGAAGAATTTTTAAATCAGCCTGACAGCTCAGAAGGTGGCATTTAAACTTAGATATGAAGAATGTGTAGGTACCCAGGTAAGAATCATGTGTGAACTCCTTGAAATGTGAAAGAAGTTAGTTTACTAGACCATTGTAAATGCACTAGAGTTGGAGCACAGTAAGTAAAGAGGAGTGTTGGATAAAATAAAACAGAGTAAGACTGAAATATGTGAACTGTGAACTTCCAGATGTTCAAGCTGGTTTTAGAAAAGGCAGAGGAACCAGAGATCAAATTGCCAGTATCCACTGGATCATCAAAAAAGCAAGAGAGTTCCAGAAAAACATCTATTTCTGCTTTATTGACTATGCCAAAGCCTTTGACTGTGTGGATCACAATCAACTGTGGAAAATTCTGAAAGAGATGGGAATACCAGACCATCTGACCTGTCTCTTGAGAAACCTGTACGCAGGTCAGGAAGCAACAGTTAGGACTGGACATGGAACAACAGACTGGTTCCAAATAGGAAAAGGAGTACGTCAAGGCTGTATATTGTCACCCTGCTTATTTACCTTATATGCAGAGTACATCATGAGAAACGCTGGGCTGGAAGAAACACAAGCTGGAATCAAGATTGCCGGGAGATATATCAATAAACTCAGATATGCGGATGACACCACCCTTATGGCAGAAAGTGAAGAAGAACTAAAGAGCCTCTTGATGAAGGTGAAAGAGGAGAGTGAAAAAGTTGGCTTAAAGCTCAACATTCAGAAAACTAAGATCATGTCATCTGGTCCCATCACTTCATGGGAAATAGATGGGGAAACAGTGTTAGACTTTATTTTTTGGACTCCAGAATCACTGCTGATGGTGATTGCAGCCATGAAATTAAAAGATGCTTACTCCTTGGAAGGAAGATTATGGCCAACCTAGATAGCATATTTAAAAGCAGAGACATTACTTTGCCAACAAAAGTCCGTCTAGTCAAGGCTATGGTTTTTCCAGTGGTCATGTATGGATGTGAGAGTTGGACGGTGAAGAAAGCTGAGCGCCGCAGAATTGATGTTTTGAACTGTGGTGTTGGAGAAGACTCTTGAGAGTCCCTTGGACTGCAAGGAGATCCAATCAATCCATCCTAAAAGAGATCAATTCTGGGTGTTCATTGGAAGGTCTCATGTTGAAGCTGAAACTCCAATACTTTGGCCACCTCATGGGAAGAGTTGACTCATTGGAAAAGACCCTAATGATGGGTAGGATTAGGGGCGGGAGAAGAAAGGGACGACAGAGGATGAGATGGTTGGATGGCATCACCGACTCGATGGACATGGGTTTGGGTAGACTCCGGGAGTTGGTGATGGACAGAGAGGCCTGGCGTGCTGCGATTCATGGGGTCGCAAAGAGTCAGACACGACTGAGCGACTGAACTGAACTGATGACTGAAACAAGGTCATGCAGAGTTTAGCAAATCTTGCAAAGATTTAATGTATACTAAGGGCACTGAGAAGCTATTGAGGGGTTTCCACCTAAAAAATATGATAAGGCTTGCATTTAATGACTGACCTGGTACATAGTAAGTAGAGTATAGGAATAGAAGTGAAAAGGTGAAGACACAGGTTTTATAGAAATCTGCATGCATTTAACAGTTGTTACTGTTTGCCCGCCATGCTTTTGCATTTCTGTTCTTCCAGTTCCTTTGGGAAATTGCTTTTCCCTGCTTACATGTCCTGGAGGAGATTCTTAGTCTTGGTGCCCAAAAGTGTTTGCTCAGAGTATCCCCATCTCTCTAGTCAGTGTGCTTGGCTCATGAAGAGGCAGAAACTCAATCAGCATATTCTGTAGAATTCAAGGATATGCACTAGAAAAGAGAAGCTCTTTTTCATTGGAGTGGCTAAATTGGTGATATATACCCAGAGTGCTGCTGGCAGCCATTTAAAGACAGATACAGTGAACAAAGCCATCAGGACCTTGCCTCAGGCACAAGATTTAAGGCAGGATCCATATTACTGGCTTTCCTTTTTTTTCAGCTTCCAGTTGGGCTCATAAGGCATGGATATTGTTCTTTTATTTAAAATTTTGACCTTTAGTTCATTATGACTGTTTTTGCATTCATTTCTTTAAATATAACATTAAAATATTATTGTTAATTGCACCCAAGATGAGCGGTTCACTCTCCTGGCCCTGGTCAACAACTAATCATTTTGAATCTGTCCAGCGTTTGAATTCTATTCTTATGTTCAGAAAATGTATCTCGCATGTCTTGGTGGGAAATAGACTCCACCTACATTTGCAACCAGAAAATGCCGACTACATCTAGGGTGGATACAGTAGATTGGTTCACTCCACATCCATTTTGATGGGCTTATATACTGTCTTCCTTTATTTTAGAACCTAAGAAACTAAAAAACTCATTCCCCTATATTTTCTTGTGACTACTGAGCAGGCGCATAACTAGGTACTACCAGTCTTACAGCTTCACAGAAGCCTTGGAGGCATGTGACGTGAAGAGCAGGTATGTAGTGATCATGAGCCTGCTGGCAGGGGAAGACACATGTAGACTTTGGTAATGCGTCTGTTAGCCAGGACTGATGGAGAGAAGTGCTACATAGCATTCTGTAACAGTGTGTTCCCATAGAAATATCTCACTGGAAATAGCGCACCGCTTTTATTTTCTGATCGTATAGCACTCACATCTGGTTCTTCTGATCCTCCTAAGAATTTTGAGAGTAACTTAATGTTTTTTAATTCCTCTTTGTTTAAACAAGCTGAAGGGACTCTGGTGTGTAATGAAGAGCTCAGTTCATATGCCAGCTTTTCCAGTCTCCTTTGCAGCAATGGCAGAGACACACCAGTTAGAGTCAACAGTCAGATGCATATAGTTTATACCTTGAATAGGGAGATAGAGACACAGACAGCAAAAGGGGCCTGAAGTGTGGGAGGAAATGGCAGCAGAAAAAGTTTTGGTTTTGTGAAAGTGTCCATAGCAGGTATCAAAGGCAGCACCTTTCAGCCTGGTGAGACCCTGACCTGAGGGATGACTCTGCTAACCTGTGTCTGGACTCCTGACTCATGGATCTTGTGAGATAATAATTTCATGCTGTTTTAAGACCCTACATTTGTGAGAATTTGTTATATAGGAAGAAGAAATAAAAGCAATATGTTAATGTTTAATTGACCTTTTTTTTTTTCTTCAGTTCAGTTCAGTAGCTCGGTCGTGTCTAACTCTTTGCCACCCCATGAATCGCAGCACGCCAGGCCTCCCTGTCCATCACCAACTCCTGGAGTTTACCCAACCTCATGTCCATCGAGTCGGTGATGCCATCCAATCATCTCTTGCTCTGTTGTGCCCTTCTCCTCCTGACCCTGATCCCACCCAGCATCAGGGTCTTTTCCAATGAGTCAACTCTTCGCATGAGGTGGCCAAAGTATTGGAGTTTCAGCTTCAACATCAGTCCTTCCAATGAACACCCAGGACTGATCTACTTTAGGATAGACTGGTTGGATCCCCTTGCAGTCCAAGGGACTTTCAAGAGTCTTCTCCAACACCACAGTTCAAAAGCATCAATTCTTCCCAGTACACAAACAATGGAGTGTCTCAGAATTGAAAGCATCAGGGATTCAAGAAAATGTTTACAATTATTTAAAATGTCCCTGCTCTTTGACTTTGCTAACAAGAGGAATAGAGTGGAGATGCACCCTACTCTGATGAGAAGGGTTTTTCATAAGCATAAAATGATCACTTTACAGTTAAACATGGAGCTACAGTGGATCCACAATTCCCTGAAATAAAAGACCCATATTTGAAGCATCTTACTTTTAGAGAAATAGGTCTTTTTCATACGCATCCATGGTGCAGTACACTTATCAGAACTTTCTTTCCATTGGTGAGAAAAATATCTCCATCTCAAAGAAGCAATGCTATGTGCTGACCTTACCCAACATGCAAAACACAAGCCTTTAAAATGCTTTATGCTATTATCTAAATAAAGGGCATTGGATGAACTAATTACTACTGTACATTATTGATTTTGAAAGCCATTAGGAAATATCCTGGTCCACCATAGGGCTTCTCACTTAGATTTGTAACACCTCGATGCCTACTGAAGAGATTCCTCAGAACGGCTCCACAGTCAGCCTAGATCCAAGTGAGAAATTACTTCTTCAGATCTTTACTAGGCACTGTCTGTGTGCAAAATACTGTCCTAGGTACTGGGGCACAAAAGCATACATGTATAGCTTTAATAACCAAGAGTGCCAGAGTCTAGTAGGAAAGCCAACACAAAAATATAATATAATGTGATCTGTGTTATAAGATACAATATTGGCAGAAAGGTAATCATGACCAACACTGCTGGGGCATGTTTGCAAAGTGTCAGTCTTGGAAAACTTATAGAGGATGAGCCAAACCTGGGCTAGAATTTTAAAGGGAATTATTATTTTTTAATAAATTGACACTTTCATAAAAGGGAAAAAATTCAGGATACCTTACGTAAAGAAAAGTTTGGACTGTTGCATCTCAATGATTCAGAAAGACAGTTCATACAAGGCTGTAACACTCTGTGAGAGAATTAGATTACACACCAAATAGAGGGATATAGAGAATAAAATGGTGTGAGAGATGTTTAACAAAACTGGGTGATTGATCAGAATGGAGGTGAGAAGAAAAGGAAAGATAGTAATGATGATTCACAATTCTTACTTGAGTGATGAAATATACAGTATACAGTAGAGTCTTTTATAAAGGTTGGAAATACAGGAAATATTCTAGAAATGTTCAGTTTGGCATGATGCTTTAAACCAAATCAACAAATGTTAGACTTAATGTTGTGAGTCTGATTCAGATACTGTATTTGGCATCAGAAAAATGTATTTTGTGTTAGAAATTGGCAAGCTAGCAATTTCTGCAGGGCCTACAATTGTAGCATATAATCTACAGACTGTGGAGCACTTGGTTTAGCTACAGAGCCAGAATAATAGTTTCAGTCAATGCCACTTTATAGTATAGAATAGTATATGAATTAAAATTAAGCAATTAGCTCTATTGCTTATGGCATAGAGCCAGAGTAGTGTTACATGTAATCAGTTGAATTTAGACAGTAGATAAACATAGGATGAGATGGTTGGATGACATCACTGATTTGATGGACCTGAGTTTGAGACAGTTCTAGGAGTTAGTGAGGGACAGGGAAGCCTGGCATGCTGCAGTCCACGGAGTCACAAAGAGTCGGACACTAGTGAGTGTCTGAACTGAACTGAACTGAACTGAATCATCAGTTTACTTACTTAAAATAAGTAAGGTCAATTACAAATGTGCTTGTGGGATTAAATAACTCTCCTTAGGGGTGTATAAAAATACAGTAAGTCCTTTACATATGAACCTTCAGGTTGCCCACTTTCAAAATGTGAACCTCTGTTCACATGCCCACCTAAGGTAGTTCACATGTCTAGTGTGCATTGCCATGTGTGCTCATCCTCTACAAGTGGTTGTGCTTTTATGTACTTTACAGTGCTACAAGACTAAAAATGTTTTCTTTATTTTTTGTTTTTTTATGTATTGTACATGTGTTAAAATATTATAAAACCAATTGCCATACAGAATTATATGACAGATTGCATTAGTTGGGTACATAGGCTAACTTTATAGGACTTATGAACAAATGACCCTACCAACATGCTCTCAGAATGGAACTCGTTTGTATGAGGGGACTTACCGTATTTGAATAACAGTATCCATTATTCCCAGAATAAACTAATCTTACCTTGTTATGCTTACTCAGTTGTATCCAACTTTTTGAGACCCCCACAGACTGTACATGGCCCGCCAGACTCCTCTGTCCATGGGATTCTCCAGGCAAGAATACTGGAGTGGGTTGCCACATCCTCATCCAGAGGATCTTTCTGAACCAGAAATCAGACTAGTATCTCCTGTGTCTCCTGCATTGGATGGCAGATTCTTTACCAATGGGCCACCTGGGATTAATTTAATACACTATTAATGAATATATTCAACTGTTACTTGGTCATGTCTAACTCTTTGTGACCCCATGGATGGTTGCCTGCCAGATTTCTCTGTCCATGAGATTTTCCAGGCAAGAATAATACAATGGGTTACGATTTCCTTCTCTAGGGGATCTTCCCAACCCAGGGAATGAACTTGCCTCTCCTGTGCTTCCTGCATTGCAGGTGGATTCTTAACGCAAAGACCATCAGGGAATCCTTAACTTATGGTTACTGAGCAGCTGCTTAGATTCAGAAACTGTGCTAGTTAGTGCTGAGGATACAATTGTAAAAACCATATCCTCTGTAGCTATAGTGTAGAGGAGGAAACAGATGTTAAATAATCACAACAACCTGAAATGACACAATGTGATAAAACTTATGAAGAAAGAAGTCAGTCAGTTCAGTTGCTCAGTTCTGTCCGACTCTTTGCAACCTCATGGACTGCAGCACACCAGGATTCCCTGTCCATCACCAACTCCCGGGGCTTACTCAAACTCATGTCCATTAGGTCAGTGATGACATCCAACCATCTTATCCTCCGTCGTCCCCTTCTCCTCCTGCCTTCAATCTTTCCCAGGATCAGGGTCTTTTCCAATGATTCAGTCCTTCATTTTAGGTGGCCAAAGTATTGGAGCTTCAGCTTCAGCATCAGTCTTTCCAAGGAATATTCAGGACTGATATCCTTTAGGATGGACTTGTTGGATCTCCTTCAAGTCCAAGGAACTCTTAAGAGTCTTCTCCAACACTGCAGTTCAAAAACATCGATTCTTCCATGCTCAGCTTTGTTTATAGTCCAATTCTCACATCCATACATGACTACTGGAAAAACCATAGCCTTGATTAGGCAGACCTTTGTTGGTAAAGTAATGTCTCCTCTTTTTAATGTACTATCGAGGTTGGTCATAGCTTTTCTTCCAAGGAGCAAGCGTCTTTTAATTGCATGGCTGCAGTCACCATCTGCAGAGATTTTGGAGCCCAAGAAAATAAAGTCTGTCACTGTTTCCGTTGATTCCCCATCTATTTGCCATCAAGTGATGGGACCGGATGCCATGATCTTAGTTTTTTGAATGTTGAGTTTTAAGCCAACTTTTTCACTCTCCTCCTTCACTTCTATCAAGAGGCTCCTTAGTTGCTCTTCAATTTCTGCCATAAGGGTGGTGTCATCTGCATATCTGAGGTTATTGATATTTCTCCTGGCAATGTTGATCCCAGCTTGTGTTTCATCCAGCCCAGCATTATGCATGATATACTCTGCATAGAAGTTAAATAAGCAGGGTGACAATATAGAGCCTTGACACACTCTTTTCCTGATTTGGAATCAGTCCATTGTCCCATGTTTGGTTCTAACTTTTGCTTCTTAACCTGCATACAATGCATACAGGAGGCAAGTAAGGTGGTCTGGCATTCCCATCTCTTTGAGAATTTTCCACAGTGTGTTGTGATACACACAGTCAAACTCTTTGGTCCAATCAAAAAAGCAGAAGTATATGTTTTCCTGGAACTCTCTTGTTTTTTCTATGATCCAATGCATGTTGGAAACTTGCTTTTGGTTCCTCTCCAGCTTGAACACCTGGAAGTTCTTGGTTCACACCCTGTTGAAGCCTCACTTGTAGAATTTTTAGCATTACTTTCCTAGTATGTGAGATGCGTGCAATTATTTAGCAGTTTGAACATTCTTTGGCATTGTCTTTCTTTGGGATTGAGATGAAAACTAACCTTTTCCAGTCCTATGGCCACTGCTGAGTTTTCCAAATTTGCTGGCATATTGAATGCAGCACTTTAACAGCATCATCAATTAGGATTTGAAACTGCTCAACTGGAATTCCATCACCTTCACTAGCTTTGTTTGTAGTGATGCTTCCTAAGGCCCACTTGACTTCGGACTCCAGGATGCCTGGATCCAGGTGAGTGATCACAACATCGTGGTTATCTGGGTCATGAAGATATTTTGTATAGTCCTTCTGTGTATTCTTTCCACCACTTCTTAATATCTTCTCCTTCTGTTAGGTCTGTACTATTTCTGTTCTTCATTGAGCCCATCTTTGCATGAAATGTTCCCTTGATATCTGTAAATTTCTTGAAGAGATCTGTAGTCTTTCCCATATATTCTCTTCCTCTATTTCTTTACACTGAACACTGAGGAAGGCTTTCTTATCTCTCCTTGCTATTCTTTGGAACTCTGCATTCAAATGGGTATATCTTTCCTTTTCTCCATTGCCTTCCACTTCTCTTCTTTTCTCAGCTATTTGTTCAGTTCAGTTCAGTCGCTCAGTTGTGTCCAACTCTTTGCGACGCCATGAGTTGCAGCACGCCAGGCCTCTCTGTCCATCACCAAAGCCCAGAGTCTACCAAACCCATGTCCATCAAGTCAGTGATGTCATCCAACCATCTCATCCTCTGTCGTCCCCTTCTCCTCCTGACCCCAATCCCACCCAGCATTAGGGTCTTTTCCAATGAGTCAACTCTTCCCATGAGGTGGCCAAAGTATTGGAGTTTCAGCTTCAACATCAGTCCTTCCAATGAACACTCAGGACTGATCACCTTTAGGATGGATTGATTGGATCTCCTTGCAGTCCAAGGGACTTTCAAGAGTCTTCTCCAACACCACAGTTCAAAAGCATCAATTCTGCGGCGCTCAGCTTCCTTCACCGTCCAACTCTCACATCCATACATGATCACTGGAAAAACCATAGCCTTGACTAGACAGACTTTTCTTGGCAAAGTAATGCCTCTGCTTTTAAATACGCTATCTAGGTTGGCCATAACCTTCCTTCCAAGGAGTAAGCCTCTTTTAATTTCATGGCTGCAATCACCATCAGCAGTGATTTTGGAGCCCAGAAAAATAAAGTCTAACACTGTTTCCCCATCTATTTCCCATGAAGTGATGGGACCAGATGCCATGATCTTAGTTTTCTGAACATTGAGCTTTAAGCCAACTTTTTCACTCTCCTCTCTCACTTTCATCAAGAGGCTCTTTAGTTCTTCTTCACTTTCTGCCATAAGGGTGGTGTCATCTGCATATCTGAGGTTATTGATATTTCTCCCAGCAATCTTGATTCCAGCTTGTGTTTCTTCCAGCCCAGCATTTCTCATGATGTACTCTGCATATAAGTTAAATAAGCAGCGTGACAATATACAGCCTTGACGTACTCCTTTTCCTATTTGGAAACAGACTGTTGTTCCATGTCCAGTCCTAACTGTTGCTTCCTGAGCTGCATACAGGTTTCTCAAGAGACAGGTCAGATGGTCTGGTATTCCCATCTCTTTCAGAATTTTCCACAGTTGATTGTGATCCACACAGCCAAAGGCTTTGGCATAGTCAATAAAGCAGAAATAGATGTTTTTTATGGAAGTCTCACTTTTTCGATGATCCAGCAGATGATGGCAATTTGATCTCTGGTTCCTCTGCCTTTTCTAAAACCAGCTTGAACATCTGGAAGTTTATGGTTCACGTATTGCTGAAGCCTGGCTTGGAGAATTTTGAGCATTACTTTACTAGCATGTGAGATGAGTGCAATTGTGCAGTAGTTTGAGCATTCTTTGGCATTGCCTTTCTTTGGGATTGGAACGAAAACTGACCTTTTCCAGTCCTGTGGCCATTGCTGAGTTTTCCAGATTTGCTGGCATTTTGAGTGCAGCACTTTCATAGCATCATCTTTGAGGATTTGAAATAGCTCAACTGGAATTCCATCACCTCCACTAGCTTTGTTCGTAGTGATGCTTTCTAAGGCCCACTTGACTTCACATTCCAGGGTGTCTGGCTCTAGGTGAGTGATCACACCATTGTGATTAACTGGGTCCTGAAGATTTTTTTGTACAGTTCTTCTGTGTATTCTTGCCACCTCTTCTTAATATCTTCTGCTTCTGTTAGGTCCCTACCATTTCTGTCCTTTATCGAGCCTATCTTTCAATGAAACATTCCTTTGGTATCTCTAATTTTCTTGAAGAGATCTCTTGTCTTGGAAGTGGTCAAACAGGAGATGGCAAGAGTAAAGATCAACATTTTAGAAATCAGTGAAAAAAATGAAAGGTAATGGACGACTTTAATTCAGCTGATGAATATATCTACTATTGTGGGTAAGAATCCCTTAGAAGAAGTGGGGTAGCCCTCATAGTCAGCAAGAGTTTGAAATGCAGTACTTGGGTGCAATCTCAAAAATAACAGAATGATCTCTACTCATTTCCAAGGCAAACTATTCAATATCACAGCAATCCAAGGCTATGCCACAACCACTAATGCCAAAGAGGCTGAACGGTTCTATGATGACCTATAAGATCTTCTAGAACTGAGACCAAAAAAAAAGATGTCCTTTTCATCATAGTGGACTGGAATGCAAAAATAGGAAGTCAAGAGATACCTAGAATAATAGGAAAGTGAGGCCTTGGAGTACAAAATGAAACAAGGCAAAGGATAACAGAGTTTTGACAAGAGAACACAGTGGTCATAGCAAACACCCTCTTCCAGCAACACAACAGGTGACACTACACATGGACATCACCAGATGGCCAATACTGAAATCAGATTGATTATATTTTTGCAGCCAAAGATGGAGAAGCTCTATACAGTAGCAAAACCAAGATCAGGAGCTGACTGTGGCTCAGATCATGAACTCATTATTGCCAAATTCAGACTTAAATTGAAGAAAGAAGGGAAAACTAATAGACCATTCAGGTATGACCTAAATCAAATCCCTTACAATTATAGAGTGAAAGTGACAAATAGATTCAAGGGATATGATTTGACAGACACAGTACCTAAAGAATTGTGAATGGAGGTTAGTGACATTGTACAAGAGGCAGTTATCAAGACCATCCCCAAGAAAAGAAATGCAAAAAGGCAAAATGGTTGTATGAGGAGGTCTAACAAATAGCTGTACAAAAAAGATCTTCACGACCCAGATAATCACAATGGGGTGATCACTCACCTAGAGCCAGACACCCTGGAATGTGAAGTCAAGTGGGCCTTAGAAAGCATCACTACGAACAAAGCTAGTGGAGGTGATGGAATTCCAGTTGAGCTATTTCAAATCCTCAAAGATGATGCTGTGAAAGTGTTGCACTCGATATGTCAGCAAATTTGGGAAACTCAGCAATGGCCACAGGACTGGAAAAGGTCAGTTTTCATTCCAATCCCAAAGAAAGGCAATGCCAAAGAATGCTCAATCTACTGCACAATTGCACTCATCTCACATGCTAGTAAAGTAATGCTCAAAATTCTCCAAGCCAGGCTTCAGCAATACGTGAACCATAAACTTCCAGATGTTCAAGCTGGTTTTAGAAAAGGCAGAGGAACCAGAGATCAAATTGCCAACATCCAATGAATCATCGAAAAAGCAAGAGAGTTCCAGAAAAACATCTATTTCTGCTTTATTGACTGTGCCAAAACCTTTGACTGTGTGGATCACAATCAACTGTGGAAAATTCTGAAAGAGATGGGAATACCAGACCATCTGACCTGTCTCTTGAGAAACCTGTACGCAGATCAGGAAGCAACAGTTAGGACTGGACATGGAACAACAGACTGGTTCCAAATAGGAAAAGGAGTACGTCAAGGCTGTATATTGTCACGCTGCTTATTTAACTTATATGCAGAGTATATCATGAGAAACGCTGGGCTGGAAGAAACACAAGCTGGAATCAAGATTGCTGGGAGAAATATCAATAACCTCAGATATGCGGATGACACCACTCTTACGCCAGAAAGTGAAGAAAAACTAAAGAGCCTCTTGATGAAAGAGAGAGGAGAGTGAAAAAGTTGGCTTATAGCTCAACGTTCAGAAAACTAAGATCATGGCATCTGGTCCCATCACTTCATGGGAAATAGATGGGGAAACAGTGGAAACAGTGTCAGACTTTATTTTTCTGGGCTCCAGAATCACTGCTGATGGTGATTGCCTCCCTGAAATTAAAAGACGCTTACTCCTTGGAAAGAAGATTATGGCCAACCTAGATAGCATATTTAAAAGCAGAGACATTACTTTGCCAACAAAAGTTCATCTAGTCAAGACTATGGTTTTTCCAGTGGTCATGTATGGATGTGAGAGTTGGACGGTGAAGGAAGCTGAGCGCCGCAGAATTGATGCTTTTGAACTGTGGTGTTGGAGAAGACTCTTGAAAGTCCCTTGGACTGCAAGGAGATCCAATCAATCCATCCTAAAAGAGAGCAGTCCTGGGTGTTCATTGGAAAGACTGATGTTGAAGCTGAAACTCCAATACTTTGGCCACCTCATGGGAAGAGTTGACTCATTGGAAAAGACCCTAATGCTGGGTGGGATTGGGGTCAGGAGGAGAAGGGGACGACAGAGGATGAGATGGTTGGATGGCATCACCGACTCGATGGACATGGGTTTGGATAAACTCTGGGATTTGGTGATGGACAGGGAAGCCTGATGTGCTGCAACTCATGGGGTCGCAAAGAGTCGGACACGACTGAGTGACTGAACTTAACTGAATTTACCATGAGTCATGGAACTAACAGTTTATGTTTCTGTGCAATATTGTTCTTTACAGCATCAGACTTTACTTCCATCATCAGTCACATCCACAACTGTGTGTTATTTTTGCTTTGGTTCCATCTCTTCATTCTTTCTGGACTTATTTCTCCACTCTTCTCCAGTAGCATATTGGACACTTACCAAACTGGGGTAGTTTATGGATTATTTTTTGTTAAGAGTTAGGCAAATAATAACAATAATAATAATGATAATTACCACTCACTACTGTCTTTTGAATAATATTTAGTAATATTTGGCTTTCTGTCACTCATGGTTCAGGAGTTCTCAGTAATAATGTAATTGTAGTTGAGCTCTGCACGGCTCTTTTCTGACTGTGATTCTTACTAACCAAACCCAGAAGAAAGAACTTTATGATTAGTATGATGTTGTGTGTTAGTACTTCTTTGAAAACATAAAGTGAAAAACTGCTTTGGATAAAAATACATCATAATTTACACTGGTAATGTTGTGTTGCAACTCACTAGTAATAAAGCCATGTACTTGTATGAACTTGATTCAGAGTCTTGTCTAACTCAATGAAACTATGAGCCACGCTGTGGAGGGCCACCCAAGATGGACTGGTCATGGTGGAGAGTTCTGACAAAACTCATCCAGTCGTCCACTGGAGGAGGGAATGGCAAACCACTTCAGTATCCTTGCCTTGAAAAACCCATGAACAGTATGAAGAAAGATGTAGTCGACAGAAAAATGCCCTCTCCCCTCAAAAGATGTTCACATACTGATACCTAGATCCTATGAACACATTATTGTCTATGACTTTGCAGATACGATGAAGAATCATAGGATGGTATAACATTATCTATACGAGCCCAGTGTGATCACAAGGGGCCTAAAAAAGAGAGTGACAGGAGGGTCAGAGACAGAGAAGGAGGTGTAATAATGAAAGCAGAGGGTGAGAGTCACAGAGAGATTTGAAGGTGCTGTGCTGCTGGTTTTGAAGACAGAGGAAGGGGCCATGAGCTAAGAAATGTAGGCAAAACTGCGCAGGCTGGAAAAGGCAAGTAAACAGGTTCTTCCCAAGAGCTCTCACAGACTGTGCAGCCCTGCTGAATTTGAGTTCAACAAAGTAAAACCTATTTTGGGCTTAAATATGTGTTATTTTAAGCAAAAAGAGATGTGGAAAGCTGTGATACTATAAGCAGCAATAGGACACTAATTTTAAAATTCCTATGCAGAGACTATATAATCAGGGGATCTGCGTTGGAATCTCTCATTTCAAACGTGATTTTGAAATTCTATTAGGATCCTACCTTAAAATTCTTCTGTAATTTTCTTTTGCTGTTAGAATAAACAGCAGCATCCGTAATATGACCAACAAGGCCCTGGTGATCCATCCTGTGTATATTTCTCCAATTTCACAGGATGCAGCTGTCCCCTTGACCTCACCATTCCACATATGCTGCTCTGCTTTTGGTTCTTTGAAATGAGTGATATCCCCAACTCCCCACTCTCCGCCATCTCCACTGCACGGCCTATAGACAAGGTCCAGGAGGATCCCGACTGCAGCCTCTGTCCTTCCTCCAGTTCACCCCATCTTATCTTCAAATCTATTCTCAATTGTTGCTTCTCTAGTTCTGTGAATGGTGTGTATACTATATGTCAGGGGAGGGGGAATTTAAGCTTATTTACATATTGAGGGAAAACACCAAATTAGAAAAGAAGAGGTGGCCAACCCAGGAAACAAAAATTGATACTGTGACTTTCTGGAAAAGAGACTTAGAAACCATAAGAAAGACCATGACACTGAGAGCAAAAAAATGGAAATATTAATCTTAGGAGAAGATGACCCTTCTCTAGTTTTTCCTCTCTCCTTTTAAATTTTCCTCGCTTTAAATTTGGGATGCCACAAATTTTAGTCTGAAGTTCTTTCATGCTGTCATTTATATATAGATATAGATATATTCTACTTAGTTTATCTTTTTCATAGGTAAACTAGATTTCAAGTTAACTTGATGGGAGGGGGACAATAGAGGAAGCTGGAAGGAACTGCTATCAAATTGGGTAAGCTGTGGATTTTGCCTTCTGTGGTCATAGGAAAGAGGAAGATAACTATTTGGATTCTTGAGAGGCAAAATGCTGAAGCTGAATTGAGAGTTCTAATGAGCCAGTACAAATATAAATCTGTCTAAGTAAGGCTGGATGACAAAAACGTCCCAGAGAAATAAAGAATTGTATCCATCAGAATTAAGAAATCAGCATGCATTAAAAAAGTAAGAATGCAATAAAATAGAAACATAGAGAAAAGAACTAAGGTCCCAAGTGCATGAAGAATAGAATTCTGAAAGAGACTACTGTACTTAAGTGTGTATATGTTGATTAAAGAATCACAGAGACAGTAAGAAAATAGAAATAAAATGGACCAAATTGAAGGACAAAACATATACAAATTCTAGAAATTATGTCTTCTTTATGAATTGACTATTTTTTCATTATAAAATGAAAAATATATCTTGCAGTAAATCTCTTACAATATATCTTCTAGTAAAATCTACTTTGTATGCCAGATTATATATGCTCAGTATTTGTATTGAATTTGTTTTCCGATTATTTACTTTCAAATTTCTATATAATTATATTCAAAGTGTATATTTCCCATAACCATCATACAGCTGAGTCTTGCTTTTTAATTAGAGCTTAATCTATTTACATTTACTGTAAACATTGACATGTTTAAGTCTCCTGTCTTGTGGTTTGTTTTCCATAAGTTCTATCAATATTTGGTTATCTTATTATTCCTTTCTTATTTCCTATTAAGTGACTTTTATTTTTAAAAATTTTCTATAGAGATTAAGATAAACACTTTTTGCTTATTTATTTGTGACAGGGTTCCCAGAGCTGTGTCAATTAGTTTCATAATGGAAAGAATCTCATATACATATAAATTGTTATTGAAAAGGCAGAGTTAGAAAAACTCTGGACATTGAAGTGTCCCCAAATTGCACAGAAAACTAGAGGGGGTTAGAAAGCTTTAGATGTTGAACAAAAATTTTGATGACTATCTCTGAAATCCTTCTGATGAAAATAGATTGACTCTAAGCAAATCCTATGAGCAAGGAGAGGATAAATCCACTGGAAACATAAAGGATAAGCTCTTTAACAACTTCAGATAATACTCAGGAGTATATCCTGAAGCAAATGTGAACATAGATTTCTCCTCTTTTATTTTTCTTTCTTTTTTTTTTTGATAAAAAGATTTAACCAGAAATAGAAGATTTAGTATGCAAAAAAAAAACCTCAAATGAAAAATAATCCCTTTCTCAAATCTCCTGCTCATTGAGTATTTTTATGAAAACAAAAATAGACTAATACCTAAAATAAACCAATGTCTTACAAATAAAGTAACTAAATGTTCCTATCTCAGTCATTTTAAGGATCATAAGAAGAAATGCCTTCTTAGGACACCAGCGCATATACCAGAAATAAAAATGACATTTGGGAAAAAAATACAATTTTCCGATGTTAACTAAAAAAGTGAAAGAAAACAAAATAAAGTAGACAATCAATAAAAGTGACATGTTGTTGTGTCGCCAACTCATGTCCAACTTTTTGTGACCCTATGGACTGTAGCACGCCAGGCTTCCCTGTCCCTCACCATCTCCCAGAATTTGCTCAAGTTTATATCCATTGTATCAGTAATGCCATCCAACCATTTTGCCCTCTGCCACCCTCTTCTTCTTCTGCCTTTAATCTTCCCTAGTATCAGTTATGAAAACTTTCCCTCATTGTCTTTTACATTAAGTTGGCTGCTCACAACAAGTGGTCAAAGTATTGGAGCTTCAGCTTCACCATCAGTCCTTCCAATGAGTATTTAGTGTTAATTTCCTTTAAGATTGACTGGTTTTATCTTCTTGCTGTCCAAGGGACTCTCAAGAGTCTTCTCTAGCACCTCAGTTCAAAAATATCAATTTTTCGTGCTCTGCCTTCTTTATGTGAAATAAGGAGTCAAATGCTCAATTTTTTGTTTAATTTTTAAAGTTACAAGAAGAAATTTATCTAAATATTTGAGGACAGTCTTGTAAATTTTTGATTGACAATACATAGTAAAATTACTAAGCATAAAGTTTTGCATTGTTATACAACCTCTGCTTTAAAGTTAATAAGCTGTTCAGGGGTGAAGTGTTTCACTCCTCAGATACTCACTCTCCTATGTTTAACTGATACTGTTTCCTCCTTTGTGACAGTACAACTAATAAATTCATAGAGAGGGGTGTACTCTTCAAATTGCCAGGCTCAATGTTTTTCTGATAGCTCCTTACTTGAAATTCTTCAGGACTTTCTTACTCATAATAGGGTCTTAGATGATTTGCACATTGACTTATTTGAGTCTAAATCCAATTCAAATCAAAGATATTCCAAAAGAACTGAACTCTCTGTGCATTAAAATATCCACTGATATTAGCAGAATTATTAGAGCTGGATCCATGGAGATTCACACAGACCCACTCAAAATTTATCAAAATTTTTAAATTAGTCTCTAAAATCAGGACTCAAAAAAAAAAGACTAAATCAATAGATAAAAACCTAAAAAAGGAATGATACATTATACCTGTGTCAGTTATCATAATATTTTTATCCTCCAAGTCAAGCTCCAAGTCAAGAAACTCAACATGAAAGGATACAGAATGGTTTCATGATCATAAGGTCATCAATAAAATAGTTATTCCCAACTTCCCTGTGATAGCAAAAAAAAAAAAAGACAGTTTCATATTTGATGTCACAGGAGGCCTTTTTATAGTCAAATCATAGATCAGTATTCTGCTTTCCTTATTGTTCTTTTGGATCAAGATAATCCATTCCTCTTAGCTTTCTCCTTGCAAGGTCAAAAATGTACCTGGGCATTTATGCTCCAGGATTTACTCACACACCTTATTTTTCACAAATTCTTTACCAGGGACTTCACAACCTTACACATCCTTTTGATTCTATTGTTATTCAGCATATGTATCACCTTTGGCCATATTGTAAAGATTACTTGAACTTAGAGATGAATTCTTTTTGTTTATACACTATTTTAATTCAAAAAGGACATAACTATTCTCTAAAATAAATTGCAATTTAATCAATAAATATGCATTAACTAAACTTGAACAAGAGTCAATTTACTTACCCTTGACAGTTTGTCATGTAAAACTTTCAGAAATCAGTTACCAAGGGAAAGTTAAAAGAATTCCTTGATCTCATGAGTCTCCAATTTTTTCTGAAATCGATACATTTCTTTATGGATTAAGCAAATACTCAAGAATGAAACTTTTTCTTTGGGAACATAATCATATGTTCTGAAAGCACACAGTTTGTGATCTAAAATTGACTTAATATAGTTCTCAATCAGGAATCTAAGGAGCTGGAAAGAATGTTGTTTCTAAAGATATAAAAACAACAAAAACCTGGAAGAAAAATTCATGCTTTTTTAAACTCATCGGAAATTGAGGTGGTAGGGCAATGAACTGGACTAAAATTGGAGACAAGCACCTAAAAGAGGAGATTCATAAATTCTGGCTTAATTGAGTGGGATGCAGAAACAATCCTGAGAACAGCTTAGTAAGGAGATTGGTATAACATTAGAGTTTGGCTGTACTATAGCAAGGAAGGGTGATGCACCTGGAAATGGCAAACATGAGAGGAGTTCACACAGTCTTGCAGGCTTTTCTCCAGGAATCCAACTCATTAAAATGATTAGAAAAGGCCCGCAAGGTCTTTTAATGTTACATAGATTAAGGAGGGGAATAGAAGTAGCCACTGCAGGAAGGCATGAAATTCTTCTACTGGGATAATTCTTCTCTAAATCTCTTACAAAAGCATTAATTTATGAAGGAAGAGGAAATGCAACAAACATGGTGCTAATAAGGGTACTGGCGACCCAAAAAGGGGCAGGAGTACTGAGAATGCCACACCCCTGAAACTTAGGATAGGAAAATTGTCTAAGACTAAAGCTTAATAAAATACATAAAAAATCTCATATTCCCAACCCAAGACTAACAAGCAACAAGTTAACTACAAAAAATATACCCTCTCTGAGTGTACATTAAAGGGGAGACCTAAATCTGAGAATGGAGCAGTCACTGAAAAAATCCCTTAACAAATCAGCCCCGATCCTGAACACATAGTCCCCCAAAAGCCTTTGTAGCTTGTGGTAAATTGAAAGTAACTATATAAACAATTAAAATCCAACTCAACTCCTTATTAGATGAACTAAATCCCAAACAAAGGACTAGCACAGAGAAATGTGTGTGTGCCTATTTTCAGGGATAGATAAAACATATTTACCTCAGTCTCTACTCTCCTACAAAATATGATTGATTTTCAATAAAAATCAAGGAGAAAAAAAAAACACAACCAAGAGACAAAAGAATTGTTAAATATCAACTGGAAAATAAATATATAAAAATATATTTTACTTCATTAGTTAATTGGGAAAACTATAAATTAATACAAAAGAGATCTAATTCAGAGCCTTTTGGTTTGCAAAATAAATAAGCTTCCTTGTATTTGAGGATGTGAAGCTGTGAATAAATTAATAATAAGAATATATTGGTTCAACCACTTTGGTATATAATTTGACCATTCCTACTGAAGTGAATATCATTCAACTTAAGAATTTTGTTTTAGGTTTTAATTTATATGAACTAATGCATGCTCAAGGAAGTATATGCAATTAAGTTCATTGCTATTCTGCTTTTAATGGTGAAAGTGTGGAAGTAACATAGTGAATGTCAATGTGTGTGTTAGTCGCTAAATTGTCTCTGCCTCTTTGCGACCCCATGGACTGTAGCTCACCAGGTTCTCTGTCCATGCAGTTCTTTAGGCAAGAATATTGGGGTGGGTTGCTCTTTCCTTCTCCAGGGGATCTTCCCAACCCAGGGATCTAACCCAAGCCCCTTGCATTGCAGCAGATTCTTTACCATCTGAGCCACAAGGGAAGCTCTAGTGAAGTTCACCAGATGACCTGAAGTGAACTCAAGTGAACTTCAGTAGATAAAACCTAAATAAGTTGCTATATACTGGCAAAATAAAATTCTATAAGGCAGTGAATATTAATAATCCAGATCTGAAAATAATCTTAAAATAGTTTCGGATTTGAAAAGTTACATACAATGCAACATACATATAAAAGTGAAATCATTATATATTAATAGCAGGTTGAATTAAATAAAATTGTTTTTTATACATCAGATAAGATCAGCTATCATCAATTTCAGGCTTCCTTGATGATTCAACATTTAAAGAATCTTCCTGCAATACAGGAGACGTGGGTTTGATCTCTAGGTCAGGAAGATCCCCTGGAGAAAGAAATGGCAACCCATGCTAGTATTCTTGCTTAGGAAATCTCATGGACAGAGGAGCCTGGTGGGCTCCAATGGGTTGCAAATAGTTGGACACGATTGAATGACTAAGCACACAGCATGCACATCTTGATTTCATGGGGTTAAACTTAATTTAATTTGAAATGATTTAAAGATAATATATATTGTTTGTGGATATTGTTGTTGGCAGTTAGCTAACAACTTTCTAACTAAATAAATTTATTGACCATAAAATGTGTTAAATATTATTATAAGAATTTTACATATATTAACTTGTTTAATCCTCAGAATAGTCCCATAAGTAGATATATCATTACATTTATTTTTATAGAGAAGGACACTGAGACTAGGTTAATTGTGTAACTACTTAATAAAAGAGAAAGAATAAAATCCTGGAAGAAAGCAATCAACTTTACAGAGGGGAAGAAGGGAGGAGAGAATGGATATTAAGGAGAAGATATATATATATATATATAATTAAAAATAAGAAATAACAAAGCAGATGAGAGATCTGAAGTTAATATGGTAAAATATAATAATCTGTTTTATTTCTTGGCAGTCCATAGTTGTCTATTACTTTATTTTTTATGTTTTTCTTAATGTTTGAAATATTTATTTTAATTTCGAAAGAAAGACAACCCAAACTCTTTGTGAATTATTCCTCTTAATTTCCAAGCGTATATTTGTCTCCAAGTGATCTTCAAGGTCCTTCAGAACAGCCCTTGATCATAACAGCTGACACTTACATACCGGAAAAGTATCTGTAAGAAGTAAAACAGAAAAAAAGACTTAAGAAAAAAGAAATTTTCTCTGCAAGTACTGGGAAGTTAGTTATTCAGTAAATATTTTAGAGTTCCAAAATCATACAAGTATTTAGCTTCCTGTACATGAAAGATAGACAAGATAGACAAGACTGTGGTCCGTGTGATCAGATTAGCTAGTTTTCTGTAATTTTAGATTCAGTGTGTCTGCCCTCTAATGCCCTCTCGCAACACTTACCGTCTTACTTGGGTTTCTCTTACCTTGGGCCTTGGGTAAATTCCTCTCGCCGCCGCTGCTGGCCCCCAGCCCCTGTCGGCCACCGCCCCTGGCCCCCGGCCCCGCCCGGCCTAGGCCCTGTCGGTCGCCGCCCCCGGCTCCCGGCCCCCAGCCCGGCCTAGCTCCTCTCGGCCACGCTTCTGCGCCGAGCCGTCGATTGCACTCATCTCACATGCTAGTAAAGTAATGCTCAAAATTCTCCAAGCCAGGCTTCAGCAATATGTGAACCGTGAACTTCCAGATGTTCAAGCTGGTTTTAGAAAAGGCAGAGGAACCAGAGATCAAATTGCCAATATCCGCTGGATCACCGAAAAAGCAAGAGAGTTCCAGAAAAAAACATCTATTTCTGCTTTATTGACTATGCCAAAGCCTTTGACTGTGTGGATCACAATCAACTGTGGAAAATTCTGAAAGAGATGGGAATACCAGACCATCTGACCTGACTCTTGTGAAACCTGTATGCAGGTCAGGAAGCAACAGTTAGAACTGGACATGGAACAACAGACTGGTTCCAAATAGGAAAAGGAATACGTCAAGGCTGTATATTGTCACCCTGCTTATTTAACTTATATGCAGAGTACATCATGAGAAACGCTGGGCTGGAAGAAACACAAGCTGGAATCAAGATTGCCGGGAGAAATATCAATAACCTCAGGTATGCGGATGACACCACCCTTATGACAGAAAGTGAAGAAGAACTAAAAAGCCTCTTGATGAAGGTTAAAGAGGAGAGTGAAAAAGTTGGCTTAAAGCTCAACGTTCGGAAAACTAAGATCATGGCATCTGGTCCCATCACTTCATGGGAAATAGATAGGGAAACAGTGGAAATGGTGTCAGACTTTATTTTTTTGGGCTCCAGAATCACTGCTGATGGTGACTGCAGCCATGAAATTAAAAGATGCTTACTCCTTGGAAGGAAGGTTATGGCCAACCTAGATAGCGTATTTAAAAGCAGAGACATTACTTTGCCAACAAAAGTCCGTCTAGTCAAGGCTATGGTTTTTCCAGTGGTCATGTATGGATGTGAGAGTTGGACGGTGAAGAAAGCTGAGCGCCGCAGAATTGATGCTTTTGAACTGTGGTGTTGGAGAAGACTCTCGAGAGTCCCTTGGACTGCAAGGAGATCCAATCAATCCATCCTAAAAGAGATCAATCCTGGGTGTTCATTGGAAGGTCTCATGTTGACGCTGAAACTCCAATACTTTGGCCACCTCATGCAAAGGGTTGACTCATTGGAAAAGACCCTAATGCTGGGTAGGATTGTGGGCAGGAGGAGAAGGAGCCAACGGAGGATGAGATGGTTGGATGGCATCACCGACTCGATGGACATGGGTTTGGGTAGACTCCGGGAGTTGGTGATGGACAGGGAGGCCTGGCATGCTGCAATTCATGGGGTTGCAAAGAGTCGGACACGACTGAGCGACTGAACTGAACTGAACATAAAAGATAATTGCTCTTTGAAATTATTCAGCTGAAAAGCAGCAAAAGCCAATAAAAATCTCAGAGAAAGTAGACTAACCACAGGGAAGTAATCAATTCACAAAACTTGAACAACAAAAATATTATGGCATAGGAACACTTCTAAATTAGGGTAAGATCATAGGTGGTGCTTCTCCTAACTAAATTTTTAAGTGTGAATGTGCTTAAGGGTCAAAAAACCCCAAAAAAGACAGAGAAAATAAGGCTGATTCTCCTTCAGTCCATTTATGTAAATTAGCACAAATCATAAGGCAAAGATATTTTGTAGCCATCGTGATTTTGGCTAGAATTTTAATTATGTAGGGACAGATGTGAAATGCCTAGGTTCCTCTGGAAATGCCCTGTCCTCAGGATGTTTTTTTCTTCAGCGAGGCTGAAATTAGGACTCTGAAGAGAGGCTCACTCTTGGGAGCAAATCCAACTCTGAAATTGAAAAATGCAGTGTTGATGGGTTTTATGTTTCATCCTAACTTTTCAATTTTCTCCTGTATTCATCTTTAGGGTCTAATGCTGCTCCTGTGACTTGGAAGGTTTGGGGATGATTTCAACCACTGGAGAATGGTTTTGCTCTAGCTCTTCATTTTTATCTTCATGTGATCTTCTCTCTTTCATGTCTCCCTGAGCTTTTCTCACTGGCTGCCTTTTCCTTAATATTTATGTGTGCTTGCCTGAGTGCTAAGTCCCTTCAGTCAGGTCTGACTCTTTGTGACCCTATGGGCTGTAGCTTACCAGACTCCCCTGTCCATGGGATTCTTCAGGCTATAGTACTGGAATGTATTGTCCTGCCATCCTTAAGTGGATTTTCTTGACCAGGGATCAAAACCTCGTGCCTCCTCTGGCTCCTGCATTGCAGGCAGATTCTTTTCCACTGAGCCACCATGGAAGCCCTTTAGTATCTGTATCTACCTCTAGATAGAAATATTCTGATTGTCTTAAGACTATCATCTAAATCTTTTCTATGAAAATGGAAAAGAGATGGTTGCTTGAGACCAAAACTGATCTGTGTTGGTGGATAAAACCGAATGAACCCATCCATGTTTCTGTCCTTTATTATGACAATCTTTGCATGAAATATTCTCCTAGTATCTCTAATTTTCTTCAAGAGATCTCTAGTCTTCCTCACTCTATTGTTTTCCTCTATTTCTTTGCATTGTTTGCTTAGAAAGGCTTTCTTATCTCTTCTTTCTATTCTTAGGAACTCTGCATTCAGGTAGGTATATCTTTCCTTTTCTCCTTTGCCTTTCTTTCTCTTCTCTTCTTTTCTCCGCTATTTGTAAAGCCTCCTCAGACAACCATTTTGCCTTTTCAAACTGTGGTGTGGGAAAAGACTCTTAAGAGTCCCTTGGACTGCAAGGAGATCCAACCAGTCCATCCTAAAGAAAATCAGTCCTGAATACTCTTTGGAAGGACTGATGCTAAACCTGAAGCTGCAGTTCTTTGGCTACCTGATACAAAGAACTGACTCACTGGAAAAGACCCTGATGCTGGGAAAGGTTGAAGGCAGGAGAAGAAGGGGACAACAGAGGATGAGATGGTTGGGTGGCATCACTGACTCAATGAACACGTGTTTGAGCAAACTCTGGGAGATGGTGAAGGAATGGGAAGCCTGGCACTGGATTCCATGTGATCGCAAAAAGTCAGATATGACTGAGCGACTGAACAACAGCAACATATTGAGTCAGGATATGAATTTGATGTACTCAGTGCTGCACCTCAGTAGGGAAACAAACCTTTATTGCCAAATTCTGAATTTTGTTTTTAATTAATACCCATTATGATTGTAGATATATTCCCTATAAATTAATAAGAGGGAAAGAATCTGCAGTAAAACTGGTTTAAATCTTTATCTCAGAGAAAAATTCATTGTCACTTGTAATATCTTTACTTTTCTTCATATTATTTCAGTGGAAGAGATATTTTGAATCTTTAACCATTTTATGCATCCTTATACACCCTTGTTTTTCCAAAATTTTTAACTGCTTCTTATAAAAAGAAATATATTTTAATTATATTCATGTACACATCTATATGTGTTTATGCATATGTGTCTGTAGTTCACTGCATGAATATAAGGGAAGTTAAATAAATAGTCTTGTTTAGGCTTCAGGGACAAAGCAGGGCAAGTCTCTGACCTCACTTCTAACCTTCCTGGACACTGCCCTGACAGTGAGTGCCCTGACTGCTGTGAGTGCAAGACTTGCAGACCCATAGATAAGATAGGGGAGGAATCTTGAAACTGTTGAGCCTCTGGAGGGGGTCCGGCTAACCAAGTCACAAGCTTAAGAATATTCCAAGTTTTACACAAAAAACCAAACAGCATTAACATGAAACCAGAGCTGCAATATGGTCACAGATTGATAATGATATCAGTTCGAGTCCTGGGTTTACAAGTGGGAACCCTGAACTACAATTTTTGAAGTCTCACACATGGAGTGGACACGCTGCCTGGGACCTTTTCCCAACTAGGATTCCAGACATGCTGTGTCACAAGACTTCCCAGAGCTGTTTAAGTCTGAATGTTGGTCAAAACCCAATTTGGTGATGTATCCCCTTTGGTGATGTTTCTATTTCTCTTTTCTTTTAGTGTTAGTATATTGAAAGTAAGCTGCTGCTGCTGCTGCTGCTAAGTCGCTTCAGTTTTGTCCGACTCTGTGCGACCCTATAGATGGCAGCCCACCAGGCTCCGCCGTCCCTAGGATTCTCCAGGCAAGAATACTGGAGTGGGTTGCCATTTCCTTCTCCAGTGCATGAAAAGGAAAAGTGAAAGTGAAGTCGCTCAGTAGATAATTCTTTAATAAATATTGATATTATTTATTTGTACACAGCAAGCGGCTTATCTTGATAACAAATCCTTTGAACTGAGACAAAAGTGAAAACTTTCAGCAAAAAAATGAAACGTTTCTATGTGAAACAAAAGCTTCAAGAAGCAATACTTGGTCTTGTGGTCTGTGCGTGGGTTGGAAAAGAATTTCCAGGCATGAGACAGAATGAGAGGGAAATAAAGTTTGTTAGAGTGGGAGACACTGTTAGAACAGCAGACCAGCTCAAGGGAGAACCGATGTTGAAGAGGGGTCCTTAGTCTTCTTTTACACCCAGGGTACAAGGAGTGTGATTGGGGCCTTGTGGGTCATTTGCTGATTGGATGAGGCACGTATACTGGGTGGGGGAAGAGTAAGGGAAATGCTTTGTCCCTGTATGGGTTAGGAGGGGAGACAGGCTATTCTGGTCAGGAGGACCTGAAACTCATCAATAGTTCCAACATTGGGGATGGGAGGGAAGGGCGATAAGGGTCTGGTTTTTCCATTCCTGCCTTCCAAGACCCTCATTGGTTTCATCTGCTTGTTCTGAAGCAGGAAACTGAACAGGCTCTATCTTGAAAGCAGGACTCCATCTTAGGCCGGACTGTGGACTTTGAGCTATATGACCAGTATCTATGGAAACAACATACCAACTGGAAAACCAGGCCCCCGGAAGGAAGAGCCCCAGGGCTCTCCATCGCCTAAAAGAATACCCTAATTAACTGTGTAACTGAATAGAATCATACATTCTATTATGTTTATTGGGTATTACCACAAGCTATTGATAATTGTCCACTGTTAACCAGCTAGGCTTAAAGCATATGAACCACTGGTTAATTTTGATTGTATCTTTCTTTTTCCTTTGTTCAGACTAGTTTCAGGGAATTTGGGGAGGTGGGTTTAGGCACATACGCTTAGGGTAGAAAAGGTTTTCACAAAAACTGGCCAGGGTCCTTGGCTAAGAGAAGACGCTGCCTTGGGCCCGGCGTAATAAACTGCACTCCACTATCTGCATTGTTCTTCTGAGTGAGTTTGTTTCACGGAATGCGTGGCTGCAAGAGTTCGTCCTTGGGTCACCACACTTACATTTCTATTTGTGTGGTTTTTAATAATAATAAAAAGTGTTGATGCTATCTCATTAAAGTCATGACCAGATTACAGACTATACTTTACAAAACACTTGTTTGTTGACATAAGTATAAACCTATCATATTAAAGGAAATGATATATCTATATATATATTTTTGACCTTTGAACAACATTGGGAGTTGAGGCACCAATCCTCAGTGCAGTCAAAATTCACATATACCTTTACTGTGTGTATGTATGTGTATAAATTAATTAATATTATATATATATACATATATACATATATATACATATATATGCATATATATATATACACACACATATATATATGTATATGCTTACCATATAGTATTTACTTATTGGATTTCCCTACACTTATTTCTAAAATATTAACTATACTAGTAAGATTTGTTTTGTTTAGTTCTTAAGTTGTGTCTGACTCTTTTGAGATCCCCATGGACTGTAGACCACGATGCTCCCCTGTCACTGGGATTTCCCAGGCAAAAATACTGAAGTGGGTTGCCATTTCCTTCTCCAGGGGGTCTTCCTGACCCAGGGATGGAACTCACATTTTACTGTTGAGCCACCAGGGAAGCCCCCATACTAGTAAGATAAGCATATACAATTTAGATGGCCATTAAAAAAATATTTTTGTTTGTTTTAAATTCAAAACAATGAAGACAAGGAAAAATTAGATAAGAATGGAAGAACTCACATATATGATGAAAATAAAGTTACAGCTTAGTCCAAAATTGATATTCATATAAATGTATGTAAGATATCCTTTGAACTCTTACTCAGGGATAAAATTGATTAAAAACAAACACACAAACAAACAGAAAACTTAGTTTGTTATGATCAAAGAGATTACTTCCACACAGAAGATTCTCAATCAATACTAGTCCTTATCTACTCTTCATTCTGTATTATTTATTTTAAGCCTATCTTTATGGATACCTGAAGATGATATCAGCTGAGATGACACACTGAGATTTTTGTTTTCATGGGATTACTGTGGTTCTGTCTAAATAATAATTGAAACTTTTGCTAAAATTTTAAGTTATCTTGGATTTTTAATGGGTTTTGTGATAAATTTAGACAATAAGCTACAGACAGTTGTCTTACTCCTGCCTTTTTTACATTTCTTTACCCCTACTGTTCTTCCACCTCAAACACACAAGTACTGTTTTTGGCTTATGATTGTATCTATTACCGGAAAATAATGGATACTGTCTATTACAAATGTGTAGCAAGAACTAAAGGGGATTTCCTGTTTGGGAAGAGTAATGTTGGGGAACTACCTAGCTGTGACTGAATCTATGCATCATTTTGTATTCTTGCAATAAATACATTTTTACTTAGATGAATAAGATGCTTTGTTTTAAGACTTAGTGTTTTAATTATTACTTTTTCTTATGACACATTAACAGAAAAGAAAAGTAAACTCACATAGTTTGAAGATAAGGGAATAGGTCAAATCTTAAAACCAGAACCTAATTCCCTAGCAACCTATAGGAGTTCTGAGAGGACACTCAGATTTTTTAATAGAAAATTCAAAGGTTTTGAAACAGAACTTTTTAATTGGCCATTGTAAAAGCACTTGAGTGACATTACCAGAATTACATTTTAAAAAGATTACTGTGACTGTGGTCATCATATCCAAGGTCAAAAGCAAAAGGTGAAACAACCTCCATCACCTTTTAGCTCCTTATTGAATAGCTTCCAAAGCAGAGGAAATGTGGGATAACTGGATGCAATGCAGAATATGTATGAATATATAAAGAAGGACTAAGTGTTCAGCTGTGAATAGAGCTGGTCAAGGAGCACTCAGTTTCATTGAGAACTGGCCATTTGGTGGGCTTCCCTGGTAGCCTCAGATGGTAAAGAATCTGCCTGCAATCCAGGAGACCGTCTGCAATGTAGGAAATCACCTGCAATGCAGGAGACCTGGGTTTGACCCCTGGATCAAGAGCGTTCCCTGGAGAAGGGAATGACTACTCACTTGAGTATTCTTGCCTGGAGAATTCCATGGACAGAGGGGCCTGGCAGGCTATAATCCGTGGGATCACAAAGAGTCAGACACAACTGGTCATTTGGTGCAAGGCTGAGATATCCAGAGTCAAAGGCTCAAGGTTAGACTAGATGTGGGTGCTGATTGTTTGAAATTCACTCAGGAGAGTGAGCAAGACAATTGTCTGTAACTTCTTGCCTGAATTTATCACAAAACCATTAAAAATCCAAGATAACTTATCATTAGCATTCATAGTTCTCTTAAACAAAATAACTTAGTTGGAGAATTTGAAAAATAATTTTCTAGGTATTACTACATTCTGTACTCATACATTAATGCTGTAATAAGATACACTAGCATTTCAATGCTGAGCTATTTGTTTAAAGATTTTTTTACTCATCTTCTCTCTTTACTAAAGTATTTTTTTTTTAAATCTGACACATTGAAAGATACTACAAGTTCTACATATGTATTTACCTAAAAAATATTTAGATGAATTAACTGACCTGGAGTGTTTTCAAGTGGAATGTTTTCAAAGATGAAAACAATTCCAATCAAATCTGGTTTCTTCATACATTGGGGATCCAAAGGCCCAAGTGATATTCCACAGAATCACAGGCACCTCCGAATGGTCTTTACTGTTAAGAGTAGGATTTCATATCCACAGGTGTGACATCGTCCTAAGTGAAGATATTCACAAGAAACCCACCAGCCCTTTAGGATGTTTGCTTTCTACCATTTCTTCAGCAATCTTTTTCAACAGATAAGTTTTTATACAATCTGACCAGATGAGCTGGTGTTGTCCTAGTTTTTATCAATCTAGAAGAAAAAAGGTTACTTGGAAAAGTTAACCTTTCTTTTCTCATCAGAGACATTTTCTATTCATTCATTCATTCATTCAACATACATTTATTGCGGTTTACTAATCTACTGGTAATTCAATAATTAAATAAGCATTTGCTGTCCACCTTCCTTCATGTTTTTTCTATGCTAGCCCCTGAAAATTCAGGAAAGAAAAGGCAAAATCTACTTCTCATTGTCCCTCTTCTAGTGAATAAACAGAATAGTAATCTGATAAAGTGTCATAACTTCTGCAATGTTGGCATAAAAGGTTTTGAGTAGAACCCAGAGAGCTAGAAGCCTGATGACTGTAATCCCCCAGTGAAACAGCCCATGACATCAGATGACCTAATCTGCAGTCCACTTAAGCAGACTGCTTAAAGCCTAAGAGAATGGCAGAATCTGGCTCAGGAATTTGATGTTGGATTCCAAAATGGCTTAGCAGCTCAACGTTGCTATGGATAGATTTTCATTTGAAGGTTTAGTCCATCTGTCCACTTATTTCTCAGTGAACATTTACCTTTGTATAAACAACTCTTTTATTTTGGATTTTAATTATGCTCTACCTATTAAATGACACACATATCAAATCAAGTGCACAGTCAATCTCAGAACTATGGAAAATATAAGCTTGTGATTTAATAATAGCATTATGGAAATATTTTGACAACTAACTCAAAGATGATTTTCTTATACTGATAATAAGGAATTGTATGTATTTTTTTAATAGGTAGTGTAAAACCTTCTTATAATTGAAATAAATGTGACAAGGTGAAAGTCAAATAACACACTTGAGTTTTAGGTAGATATGTTTGCAGTAGTGGCCTCTGATGAGTGATTGGCAAGCAGAAAGGAAGAAATAAATATGTATGTAAAGGATTTCAAGTATTCATGTTTCTTAGGAGGCAGCTCAGTTTAACCTAATGGCATCTCATTTACTGTCTGTTACATTTGGACAAGGTAGTCTAGCAGGTCTAGAGAAGAGAGTGTCTTTTTCAAGAAAACTCCTTTGCACTACAAAATATGGGAAAGGACAGCTTCACAACATTTCCTAGGAGGGAAGGAAAGGCTGAAAATTCCATGTTGTTTTGAATATAGAATATTCAAGTACATTTAAATCACTTATCTAAATTTATTATGATGAAATCATGAATTATGTTTGCTCCACATTTGCAATTAGATGGTACAACAGATGGTGAAGATTTACAGAAACATTAACATTCTGGATAAGACAAGTTTAATAAATTTGTCGGTGGGAGTCTCTGGGGCTATGGGAAAAGGTTTACATGCCAAATAGGATGGTAGGCTTGTAAGAAGGCATAGACCCAGAGAAGGGGATGTTCACATTTCCATTACCAAATTCTGAAAGTTGAAGGTTTTTTGCAAAGGTTTTTTATTGCTGTGAGAACTCTAGGTAGCTTCAAAATTTGTTTCACGGAAGCTCACATATTATGCCAAGAGGAGATCTGCCAGAAAAGATGTCTATGGACAAAACTGCAAAACATCTATCTGTCTTTGAACAGTCCCTAAACTCAGTAGCATCTGGTCATCCGAGGTTTGGCTTCTTTTTGAAATACAAGGAATGAAGACTTATTCAAATCAGAATCAGGCCCATCTCAGCTCTTATAGCTTTTTCAGGCCACAGAAGGCATACACCTCACATAGAAAATCATTTCTTTATCTGTTCATTCAAACAAACACAAACCAATTCAGTGTTTCCTATTCCAATAGCATAATAGTAAATTTAATGTTCTCTATGTGGGGAGGAATATTTATTGCCTAAACATTGTATCAACACAGTGAGAAAACAGAGTCTTCCTTAGAATCGATTTAGCTTCATCAGAAAAATTCTCTCTTGAATTACCTCTGATGGAATTTTCTCATTTGTGGTAAAAAAGCACCATCATCAGATTAATAAAATATATTTTAAATAGTCGATAAAATTTCATTACACCAAACAAATAAAATCATTACAGTTTTAAGAAAAACGTTAAACTAATCTTGGCAGGAGAAGAAGGGGACGACAGAGGATGAGACGATTGAATGGCATCACCGGCTCGATGGACATGAGTTTGAGTAAACTTCAGGAGTTGGTGATGGACAGGGAAGGCTGGTGTGCTGAAGTCCATGGGGTTGCAAAGAGTCAGGCAAGACTGAGCAACTGAACTAACTGAACTTGCCTGTAAGAGTATTTTTAATGCTGTACATCAAATCTTAAAATTTCCATAAGAATCATTTTATACATCAAACTAAAATCACTGTGGATGGTGACTGCAGCCACGAAATTAAAAGACACTTGCTCCTTGGGAGAAAAGCTATGGCAAACCTAGACAACATATTAAAAAGCAAAGACATCACTTTGCCAACAAAAGCCCCTATAGTCAAAGTTTTCATTTTTCCAGTAGTCATGTAAAGAAGTGCGAGTTGGACCATAATGGAGGCTGAGCACCAAAGAATTGATGCTTTCAAATTTTGGTGCTTGAGAACTCTTGAGAGTCCTTTGTACAGCAAGGAGATCAAACTAGTTAATTCTAAAGGGAATCAACACTGAATATTCACTGGAAGGACTGATGCTGAAGTTGAAGCTCCAGTACTCTGGCCACCTGATGTGAAGAGCTGACTCATTGACCCTGATGCTCAAAAGGGCAAAAGGAGGACAGAGAATGAGATGATTGAATGGCATCACCAACTCAATGGACATGAATTTGAGCAAAGTCTAGGAGATGGTGAAGGCCAGAGAGGCCTGGTGTGCTTCAGTCCATGGGATCACAAAGAGATGACAGTACTTAGTGACTGAACAACAATAGCAACAAGGGCTATATGATGCTTTTTAAGGGAATTTGGTGGGTCAAAATCTTCCCTGATAGCTCAGTTGATAAAGAATCTGCCTGCAATGCAGAAGACCCCAGTTTGATTGCTGGGTCAGGAAGATCCTCTGGAGAAGGGATAGGCTACTCCCTCTAGTATTCTTGGGCTTTCCTTGTGCCTCAGCTTGTAAAGAATCTACCTGCAATGCAGAAGGGAAAGGCTACCCACTCCAGTATTCTGGCATGGAGAATTTCATGGACTGTATAGTCCATGGGGTCTCAAAAAGTCATATACGACTCAACTTCCTAATATAAATGATTTGGTAATGCTCAGAGCATTGAATTAAAGGAAACCAATACTGAATATTCATTGGACAGACTGATGCTGAAGTTACAATACTTTGGCCACCTGATGTGAAGAGCTGACTCATTAGAAAAGACCCTGATGTTGGGAAAGATTGAAGGCAGGAGGAGAAGGGGACGACAGAGGATGAGATGGTTGGATGACATCACTGACTCGATGGACATGAGTTTGAGTAAACTCCAGAGTTGGTGATGGACAGGGAAGCCTGGTGTGCTGCAGTCCATGGGGGTTGCAAAGAGTTGAACATGACTGAGCGACTGAACTGAACTGAACTGAATGCTCAGAGCCACCCATCTAGCAAATGATGGGGATTATATGGCCCTCCAGCTCTGTCTAAGCTATCTATAGCAGAGCTGTCCATCTCTGCTATACTTTGTTAACAATACTGTCAATTCTTGCTTTCTTATGGTTTGTACAGAACCTCATATTCAGAGCTGTTGTACTGGCACCAACAAAGCTTCAGTTAAGTTACTGGAATATGTTTTGATTTTTTTCTACTTTTGAACATTAATATCCTACTTATCTTAACCCTAGCACTCTGGCTGAGGCAAAACTGAAATTCTGTTTTCCTCAGTATTGATTAGACTGCAGAATTGGCAGCACCACCCCACTGGCACTAGTAGTTTGGTCTCTGACGCTGTCATAATAGATTTTCCATCTGTTACCCTGTCATTTTATTGGTGTTTAATTATATTACTTTATTGGTAGTGGACTGAGTCATTGAAAATAGAGTCTCTAACTACACCCTGAAGGGTAATTCAGTTAGAAATCTGTCCCATTCAATATCTTATCTTTGTGTCTACTTGAACAATAAATGAAAAATGATAAGATTCCTAATATTAAGACTACATAAACCACAACCTTCAAGGCAATTTTAATATGGAAAATACTTCAAATATTTTACTGCAGTACTGTTATTTGAGTTTTATAAGTTATTCTTAATAAGGAAAGCACACTATGTAATGGAAGATTTATCTTGGTAACTAAAACAAAGATACATGCTCTTTAAAAAATGGAGAGAGAAGAGTAAAAGATGTGTATAGTAAAAATCTATTAAATAAAAATCTGATGATATTTTCAGGAAAAAAATGTATCAGAAATTAGAAAAGATTCAACTCTATCTTGAGAACACAAGATAAGTAAATATACCTGCTTTGTTTCAATTTTTTATTTTTATTTTATTTTATTTTAAATTAGTTTATTTATCTATTTTTTAACTTTACAATATTATATTTGTTTTGCCATACATTGACATGAATCTGCCATGGGCATACATGTGTTCCCCATCCTGAACACCCCTCCCACCTCCCTCCCCATCCCATCCCTCAGGGTCATCCTGGTGCACCAGCCCTGAGCACCCTGTAACATGTATCAAACCTGGACTGGCGATTCATTTCACATATGATAATTTACATGCTTCAATGCTTCTCACATATCTTCCCGCCCTCACCCTCTCTCATAGAGTCCATAATACTGTTTTATATATCTGTGTCTCTTTTGATGTCTCACATACAGGGTTATCCTTACCGATTAACTAAATACCATAAATATGTGTTAGTATACTGTATTGGTGTTTTTCTTTCTGGCTTATTTCACTCTGTATAATAGGCTCCAGTTTCATCCACCTCATTAGAACTGATTCTAATGTATTCTTTTTAATGGCTGAGTAATATTCCATTGTGTATATGTACCACAGCTTCCTTATCCATTCGTCTACTAATGGGGATCTAGGCTGCTTCCATGTCCTGGCTATTATAAACAGTACTGTGATGAACATTGGGGTACACGTGTCTCTTTCAGTTCTGGTTTCCTCAGTGTGTATGCCCAGCAGTGGGATTGCTGGGTCATATGGCAGTTCTATTTCCAGTTTTTTGAGGAATCTCCACACTGTTCTCTATAGTGGCTGTATTAGTTTGCATTCCCACCAACAGTGTGAGAGGGTTCCCTTTTCTCCACACCCTCTCCAGCATTTATTGCCTGTAGACTTTTGGATAGCAGCCATTCTGACTGGCGTGAAATGGTACCTCACTGTGGTTTTGATTTGCATTTCTCTGATAACGAGTGATGTTGAGCATCTTTTCATGTGTTTGTTAGCCATCTGTATGTCTTCTTTGGAGAAATGTCTGTTTAGTTCTTTGGCCCACTTTTTGATTGGGTCGTTTATTTTTCTGTAATTGAGCTGCAGGAGTTGCTTGTATATTTTTGAGATTAACTCTTTATCCTTTGCTTTGTTGCTATCATTTTCTCCCATTCTGAAGGCTGTCTTTTCACCTTGCTTATAGTTTCCTTTGTTGTGCAAAAGCTTTTAATTTTAATTAGGTCCCATTTGTTTATTTTTGCTTTTATTTCCAATATTCTGGGAGGTGGGTCATAGAGGATCCTGCTGTGATTTATGTCGGAGAGTGTTTTGCCTATGTTTTCCTCTAGGAGTTTTATAGTTTCTGCTCTTACGTTTAGATCTTTAATCCATTTTGAGCTTATTTTTGTGTATGGTGTTAGAAATTGTTCTAGTTTCATTCTTTTACAAGTGGTTGACCAGTTTTCCCAGCACCACTTGTTAAAGAGATTGTCTTTTCTCCATTGTATATCCTTGCCTCCTTTGTCAAAGATAAGGTGTCCTTAAATGTGTGGATTTATCTCTGGGCTTTCTATTTTGTTCCATTGATCTACATTTCTGTCCTTGTGCCAGTAGCATACTATCTTGATGACTGTGGCTTTGTAGAGCCTGAAGTCAGGCAGGTTGATTCCCCCAGTTTCATTCTTCTTTCTCAAGATTGTTTTGGCTATTTGAGGCTTTTTGTATTTCCATACAAATTGTGAAATTAATTGTACTAGTTCTGTGAAAAATACTGTTGGTAGCTTGATAGGGATCGCATTGAACCTATAGATTGCTTTGGGTAGTATACTCATTTTCACTATATTGATTCTTCTGATCCATGACCATGGTATATTTCTCCATCTATTTGTGTCCTCTTTGATTTCTTTCATCAATGTTTTATAGTTTTCTGTATATAGGTCTTTTGTTTCTTTAGGTAGATATATTCTTAAGTATTTTATTCTTTTCGTTGCGATGGTGAATGGAATTTTTTCCTTAATTTCTCTTTCTGTTTTCTCGTTGTTAGTGTATAGGAATGCAAGGGATTTCTGTGTGTTAATTTTATATCCTTCAACTTTATTATATTCATTGATTAGCTCTAGTAATTTTCTGGTAGAATCTTTAGGGTTTTCTATGTAGAGCATCATGTCATCTGCAAACAGTGAGAGTTTTACTTCTTTTCCAATCTGGATTCCTTTTATTTCTTTTTCTGCTCTGATTGCTGTGGCCAAAACTTCCAAAACTATGTTGAATAGAAGTGGTGAGAGTGGGCACCCTTGTCTTGTTCCTGACTTTAGGGGAAATGCTTTCAGTTTTTCACCATTTAGGATAATGTTTGCAGTGGTTTGTCATATATAGCTTTTATTATGTTGAGGTATGCTCCTTCTATTTCTGCTTTTTGGAGGGTTTTTATCATAAATGGATGTTGAATTTTGTCAAAGGCTTTCTCTGCATCTATTGAAATAATCATATGGTTTTTATTTTTCAATTTGTTAATGTGGTGTATTACATTGATTAATTTGCAGATATTGAAGAATCCTTGCATCCCTGGTATAAAGACCACTTGGTCATGATGTATGATCTTTTTAATATGTTGTTGGATTCTGTTTGCTAGGATTTTTTTAAGGATTTTTGCATCTATGTTCATCAGTGATATTGGCCTGTAGTTTTGTGTGTGTGTGTTGTCTTTGTCAGGTTTTGGTATTAGGGTGTTGGTGGCCTCATATATAGGAAATTTTCATGCTACTTAAACTGTTCCAGAATATTTAAAAATCTTTCTAATTCACTTTATTGAGATTATATAGCTTGAACATTAACAAGAAAATTACAATTGCAGTACAAAATAAAGCATTTATACAACCATATATTTTACAAATATATATACAAAAATGTTTGCATCCAAATCTCAAAGAATCAAAACCAAGCAAAATAGATACTGAAATAAAATGAAATAGTAATGGCTGAGTAAATTTCAAGAATGCATGTGTAGTTTAAAATTTGAAAATAGTTCCTTATATCAGTATCTAGATGGCAAAATGTATCTTGCATAGTCTATAGGAGCTAATGTAAAGCTAATGTCACTGTACACATGCTGCGTGCTTCAGTCACATCCAACTCTGCAGCCCTATGGGTTCCACCAGGCTCCACTGTCATGGGATTCTTCAGGCATGAATACTGGGGTGGGTTGCCAGGCCCTCCTCCAGGACATCTTCCCAACCCAAGGATCAAACCCTTGTCTCTTTCATTTCCTGCATGTTCTTTACCACTAGTGTCACCCGAGAAGCCTGTAAGCACTTCTTATTATAACTCTTATAATAAGGAAAACATTTTGCAACATTTTTTTCCACTAATATGTGCCATTTTTAGGCAACTTCATAATTTCATCTTCCCAAATTTTTTGCAAGAAGCAACAATTAGAATAGAACATGGAACAATAGACTGGTTCAAAACTGGGAAAGGAGTACATCAAGGCTGTATATTGTCACCCTGCTTATTTAACTTGTATACAGAGTACATCATGCAAAATGCTGGGCTGGATGAATCAAGATTTCCAGTAGAAATATCCAGATTGTCAGATATACAAATGATATCACTATAATGGCAGAAAGTGAAGAGGAACTAAGGTGCCTCTTGACGAGGTTGAAAGAGGAGAGTGAAAAACTAGCTTGAAATTCAGCATTTAAAAAACTAAGATCATGGCATCCTTTCCCATCATTTCATGGCAAATAGAAAGGGGAAAAGTGGAAGCAGTGATAGACCTTTCTTTTCTTGGGCTCCAAAATCACTGCAGACAGCGACTGCAGCCATGAAATTAAAAGACCCTTACTCCTTAGAAGGAAAGATAAAACAAACCTAGGCAACATAGTAAAAAGCAGAAACATCACTTTGTCAACAAAGGTCCATAAAGTCAAAGATTTTCCAGTAGCCATGTATAGATGTGAGAGTTGAAAAACAAAGAAGGTTAAGTGCCAAAGAATTGATGCTTTCAAATTGTGGTGGTGGAGAAGACTCTTGAGAATCTCTTGGATTACAAGATCATCAAAGCAGTCAATCCTAAACAAAATCAACCCTGAAAAATCATTGGAAGACTGTTGCTGAAGCTGAAGCTTCAATACTTTGGCCACCTGATGCAAAGAGCTGACTCATTGGAAAAGATCCTCATGCTAGGAAAGATTGAGGGCAAGCGGAGAAGGGGGCAGCAGTGGATGAGATGGTTAGATGGCATCACCAACTCAATGGATGTGAATTTGAGCAAACTCTAAGAGATAGTGGAATACACATGAGCCTGGCATGCTGGAGTCTGTGGGGCCACAAAGAGTTGGACTACGACTTAGTGACTGAAAGACAACAACCAAACTTTTTATCTTTTCAAAAAGATTTAAAAAAAACAAACAAAAAAAGACCTGTTCCAGGTGTCTTTTACAGTTTTCCAAGGAATGCAAATTTTTCCCATTAAGAGAATTTTATAAGGACAAACATAGAAAGCCAAAAATGTAATGTCTGGTGAATATGGCAGATGAATCAAAACTTCCCAGACAAGCTATAATAGTACTTGCCTCTTCCTCAAAGAAACATGTGTTCTTGCTGAGGGAAGATTGTGTGCTTTCTGTTAAGTAATTCAGGATGATTTTCATCAAGTACTGTCTTCACTTGGTCTCACTGAGAGCAATACTTGCTGCAATTCATCGCATGGTTTTCCTGAAGGAGCTCATAACAAAGGACTCCCTTCTAATCCCACCATACACACAATTTTACCTTTGGATGAGGACCAGATTTTGGTGTGGTTGGTGGTAGTTTACTTTGATCACCCCATGATCTCTCCCCTTCCACATTATTGTACAGTATCCACTTTTTATCACCTGTCAAAATTTGTTTTAAAAACAGAACATTTTCTTATGTTTCAGTAGAGAATTGCATGTGGAAATATGGCCAAGAAGGTTTTTTTCTCTTAATTTATGTGGAACCAAAACATCAAAGTGATTAACATAACCAAGTTGGTGCAAATGATCATCAACACTTGATTTGGGTATTTCTCCCTCATAGTACAACATTGGTTGTCCTAATTAATGTCTCAGGTTGACTGCTATCAACTTCAATTGTTCTACCTGACCTTGGAGCATCATTTGAAAGGATAAAAATTTTGTTGTTGTAGTCGTTCTTTCGCTAAGTCATATCCAACTCTTTGTGACACCACAGACTCCAGCACAAACTTCACAAACCACTTTTGACATGTGGATCAGTCATAGCATTCTTTCTACATGACACATTTTTTTTATCGTATTTCAGTTGTGTTTTTACCTTTATTGAAATAATAAAGCATAATATGTTGAAAATGTTGCTTTTTCTTCCATCTTCGATATTAAAGTGGCTACACAAAAATTTACCAGTTTTGATAAGTTTTTTTTAATGCATGTTGATATGACAGCTGTCACTATACAATCTAACAAAATTGTTTCACATGAAGTTAAAAACAACTAAGCACTTAGAGCCATCTTACAGAAAAAAAAAAAAAAGAACCTTTTGTCCAATCAAAGAATTTTATTTATAAATGGTGTTCTTTGTGTTAACATGCAATATTTTATCATTATTTTTAATTAATTATATATAATTTTTAAAATCTCAGCTTTAATTATGATTATGATAGTTATGGCTACCTGATGTTAAGAGCTGACTCGTTGTAAAAGACCCTGATGCTGGGAAAGGTTGAGGGCAGGGGAAGAAGGGGGTGACAGAGGATGAGATGGTTGGATGGAATCATCAACTCAATGCACATGAGTTTGAGCAAGCTCCAGGAGATAGTGAAGGACACACAAGCTTGGTGTGCTGCAGTCCATGGAGTCACAAAGAGTCAGATACAACTGAGTGACTGAACAACAACAGAAACAACAGTGATAGATATTGATGGACGTAACTCACTACTGTATCTTGGAGTTATGCCTTAAGGTGGGATTTTGGGATTACAGGAGTGGTATCTATTTAACTGTGTGAGAAAGTACTAAATAGTTTTCCAAAGTGGTTTGCCATATTATAGCACTAGTGCATGAAAATCCTCTGCCTCATATTCTGGATTACACTTTGGGGGTTTCATAATATTATCATTATTATAATATCATTATTAAGACCTAGACTTCCCTGGTGGCTCAGACGATAAAGCGTCTGCCTACAATGCGGGAGACCAGGGTTCAATTCCTGGGTCGGAAAGATCTCCTGGAGAAAGAAATGGCAACCCACTCCAGTATTCTTGCCTGGAAAATCCCATGGATGGAGGAGCCTGGTAGGCTACCGTCCATGGGGTCACAAAGAGTCAGACACGACTGAGTGACTTCACTTTCACTTTCTAATAATATCATACTTGACTTTTATTTGCATGTCCCAAATACATAGTAACACTGAGCACTTTTCCATGTACTTATTGAACATCTTCTTATTGAAATCTGTTCAAGATTTTAAGCCGGTTTCTTTTCTTTTCTTTTTTTTTTTTAGTTGAAGGGAAGGAGCTTGTCTTTTTCTTAGTGACTTGCAAAGGTTGCTGTATTCTGGATGCTAAAACAGAGAGAAACTCTTAAAATCAACAAGAAAAGGTCAGACGTACCGTGAGAAATATGGTATGGTATATGGGTTACAAAAATGGTCCAATTTTCCTTTTTCTGTGGTATATACTATACATGCTCTATGTTATGTAATTTTTCACTATTTTCCATTCTGGGCAGAGTCTCCCCAACCACAGTCCTCACCTCCTGCTTTTGTTTCTGGGTCTAGCCATGTAATTTGCTTTGGTCAATAGTACGTTAATAAATGTGATATAATTAGAGGCTTGGAAAATGCTTATAAGCTTCTATTATCTCTCTTGTTTTTTTTCTGCTTATACCATGGGGAAGAAAAAAATGCCTAGAGAAGCCTTCTGGAAGATGACGCATAAGGAGCAGAACTGAGTTAACCTTGTTATCACAGCCAATGGCATCTGAGTAATTAAGGTCAACCCACTCTCCAACTTGTGAGACAACCCAGCAAAAGCAGCCATGCCTCCTCACAAATACAACTGACTACAGATGCATGAGTAAACCTAGACTAGAGATCACCAGCAGCCTAGAACTGTGGACTGATTATTCACAGTAATTACCCGCAGCTTAAATGAACAGCTATTCTCTTTAAACCACTGGGTTTTGTGGTTGTTTGTTACACAGCACAGTTGTTACAGTAGATAACTGGTACACATGTGCAAATGATTACATAAAAGGGCCAACAATTAATACAAATAATTAGCAAGTAATCAATACAAATAATGCTAAAACTTTTTAAATTCATTATCTATCAGAACAATTCAAATTCAGTCAACAATGAGATATCGTTTCTCACTCATCAAGGTGAAAATTATTTTGTTTGACAATATACAAAGTATCCAGGAGTGATGACTATAACAGTGGAACTGAAATGTGTTATATTCTTTCTGAGGGATGCCTGTAGTATATATCAAAATTTGAAGGATAACCGTTTGACACAGAAATTTGAATTGTCTAGTAGTTTGAATTAAAGACTTGCAGATGTTTTATATATGAATTTATAAAGATGTTTATAAAACAATGTTCATTACAAAAAATATTTAACAAAATGAAATGCCAACAATATAAATAACCTTCATTGTGGGAAGAGTTAAATAGTTTCTATGGATCCACTTTATAGAATGCTCTATAGTTGTTAAAAACAAAGGAAATTATTTCTTGTTAAGAAATGTATCTGAGATTGCTATTAAATTTTTAAAAAAAGGCATGAAAGAGAGTGCATGGTAAAATACAATTTTCACAAATATGTATTTGTATATATACGTATGGTAAGTCATGTGTATACATGTTGGTAAGTCATGTCCAACCCTTGTGACCCCATGGGCTATAGCCTGCCAGGCTCCTATGTCCATGGGATTTCCCAAGTAAGAATACTGGATTGGGTTGCCGTTTCCTTGTTTAAGGGATTTTCCTGACCCATTGATTGAACCCAGGTCTCCTGCATTGCAGGCAGTCTCTTGCATTGTAGGTGGATTATTTAGTGACTGAGCTACCAGGAAAATATGGGCATGCATATTTACAAATACTCAGAAAAAATATTTATGATATATACCACATGTAACTTTATGACTTTGGTTGGCAGAAGAAAGAAAATAGGAAGGAAGCAAAGTTAAATTCTCATATTTTCTCAAGATTTAGATATTTCTTGAGCTGTTTTCAATAAGAGTGTATGCATTTAACAAATACATTCATAAATAAAAAGTATCAACTATTAAAAAAAATGAAAACTGTGAGAAAATCTAGGAGATCAATTCGTGAATATTTAATAGATTTTAGATTCTAATAAGCTGTCCAAACAGAAGTTAAAAAAATGAAAAAGAAGAAATCATAAAAGAAAAATATTGAAAAAATCTCAATATGTAAACACTGAACACTTCTCCATGTAATAAAACACTGAAAGCAAATTAAAAATTAATCAACACAAGTATTTAAAAAGCATTTCTACAGGAATATAGTTAATATACTTCATATATAAATAGCTCCTTCAAAACAAGAGAAAAAGACTAAAAAGTACTAAAGACAGTAGAAAGCATAGAATATTCTTTAATATCTCAATTTATAATGGAAAAATGCTTATGTAACTGTGATTTCATTGTAGGAAAGGATGGTTCTCAAACTGCAGAACACCTTATAGCATGTGGTTCTTTTTCAATCTATTTTTAATGTCTCAAATGAGAAGCACTTTCATTGTTTTAACTTCAAATGTTTCTTATTTGTTTTATTTTGTTTACATTGTACTATCAAGAAACCAGTCCTATTCTTCATCCTACTTTTTTTTTCTTTTATTAATGTCTTCCCCCGGCCTTTGAAAGGTAATTCCAAGAGCTCAAAAAAAAAATAAAATAAAACTCTCTATAGGCAGGAAAGACTTGTGCTGCTTAAATAATTTTAATCTTAATACTTTTTGCAAGTTTTTTATGGTACTCCCGCTCATATCAGCTGATTTGCGCCTCTTTCTCCTGTGTTCTGCCTACAGAAATTCTACTTTAATTGTACCACTGTTGAAACTTCAAAATAAATCTGCGGCACAATGAATTTATTCTTTGGTTTTATTCTACTTGTTAAAAGATTTTTTCTTTACTTGCAGATACAGAAACCAAAATAGAGTTGAGTTTTATTGAAATTTGTCCTAAAAAAGTTTTCATTCAGGCATTTTGAATCAGATTTGGTATGATGAAGATCAGTCACTATACATATGTGTGTGTGTGTATATATATGTGTGTGTAAGATAATAATGGGTAAAGGCAATCATTCCACCAATTTTTACTTTTTTTTTTTTACTGAAGGCATTTTTATGAAGGGAAATACATTCTCTTCTCCAATTTAGTATACAATATTGCTCTAAAATCCCTGAAATTAAACTGAATGAAACAAATATAGTAGCTCAAATAAAATTTAACCTGGACAGAATCAAATTAATCATGCACTTACAGTTAAAATACAGAAGATAAAGGGACAAAAAAATCTGAGCTCTAGACCACTGAATGTTTTTATAATTTTTCTGCTATAACTTCTGATTTAACTCACTAACCACCCTGCTAACATTCACTGGCTTTCCATTCCACTTTAAATAAAACCAAACTCCTGGCCATATACTATAAAGCCACGATCTGTTTCATATTTACCTTTCTAACTTCATCTGGTGCCACACTGTATTCCCACCATTCTGGCTGCTGTCTAGTTTTTAGAAAATAGGTCAGTCCCAATTCAGTGTCTCTGAATTTATAATTACCTAGTCCTGGAATGTTTTTGTATCCATTTCATATAGCTGATTTTTTCCCATCTTTCAAAGATGAAAATGTTCCACTTTAATAGATTTTCCTTTCCTTAATTTCAATTTCTGTATCCAGCCTGTTTCCTTCTAAGCATGCATCACAATTGGTGTATTACATGTTTATTTATCGGGCATCTTAATATCAGTCTCTCTCTCTGGATGCTGCTGTTAAGTCACTCAGTCATGTCCAACTCTTTGCCACCCCACGGACTGCAGCACACCAGGCTTCCCTGTCCTTGACCATCTCCTGGAGCTTGCTCAAACTCATGTCCATTGAGTCAGTGATGCCATACAACCATCTCCTCTTCTGTCATCCCCTTCTCTTTATGCCTTAAATCTTTCCCAGCATCAGAGTCTTTTCTAACGAATCAGATCTTCCCATCAACTGGGCAAAGTATTTGAGCTTCAGCTTCAGCATCAGTCCTTCTAATGAATATTCAGGATCGATTTCCTTTAGGATGGACCAATTTGATCTCCTTGGAGTCCAGGGGAATCTCAAGTCTTCTTCAACACCACAGTTAAAAAGCATCAATTCTTTGGCATTCAGCATTCTTTATGGTTCAACCCTCACATCCATACATGACTACTAGAAAAACCATAACTTTGACTCTATGGACATTTGTTGGCAACGTGATGTCTCTGCTTTTTAATACACTATCTAGATTGCCATAGATTCTCTTCCAAGGAGTGAGCAACTGTCCTTTAATTTCATGACTGCAGTTACTGTCTGCAGTGACTTTGGAGCCCAAGAAAATAGTGTCTGTCACTGTTTCTATTGTTTCCCCATCTATTGGCCATGAAGTGATTAGACCAGATGCATGACCTTCAGTTTTTGAAAGTTGAGTTTGAAACCAGCTTTTTCACTCTCCACTTTCACTTTCATCAAGAGTATCTGTAGTTCTCTTTGATTTCTGTCATAAGGGTGTTGTCATCTGCATATTTGAGGTTATTGATATTTCTTCTGGCAATCTTGATTCCAGCTTGTGCTTCATTCAGCATGGCATTTGCATGATGTAGTCCGCATATAAGTTAAATGAGTAGGGTGACAATATACAGCCTTGACATACTCCTTTCCCAATTAGGAACCAGTCTGTTGTTCCACATCGAGTTCTAACTGTTGCTTCTTGACCTGCATACTGATTTCTCAAGACGCAGGTAAGATCATCTGATATTCCCATCTGTTTAAAAACTTTCTACAGTTTGTTGTGATCCACACAGTCAAAGGTTTTAGTGTAGTCAATGAAGCAGAAGTAGAATTTTTCTGCAATTCCCTTGCTTTTTTTATGATCCCACAGATGTTGGTAATTTGATCTCTGGTTCTTTTGCCTTTTCTAAACCCAGCTTGAACATCTGCAAGTTCTCAGTTCACCTACTGTTGAAGTCTAGCTTGGAGGATTTTGAGTATTACCTTGCTAGCATGTGAAATGAGTTTAATTGTGTGGTACCATGAATATCCGTTGGCATTGCCCTTCTTTGGGATTGGAATGAAAACTGATCTTTTCCAGTCCTTTGGCCACTGCTGAGTTTTCCAAATTTGCTGGCATATTGAGTGCAGCACTTTCACAGCATCATCTTTTAGGATTTGAAATAGCTCAACTGGAATACCATCACCTCCACTAGCTTTGTTTTTAGTGATGCTTCCTAAAGCCCATCTGATTTTTCACTCCAGGATACCTTGCTCTAGGTGAGTGATCACACCATCATGGTTATATGGATCATTAAGGTCTTTTTTTGTATGGTTCTTTTGTGTTTTCTTGCCACCTCTTCTTAATATCTTCTGCTTCTGTTAAGTCCATACCACTTCTGTCCTTTATTGTGCCCATCTCTGCATGAAAGTTTCCCTTGATATCTCTAATTTTCTTGAAGAGATCTCTAGTCTTTCCCATTCTATTGTTTTCCTCTATTTCTTTGCAATGTTCACTGAGGAAGTCTTTCTTATCTTTCCTTGCTATTCTTTGGAACTCTGCTTTCAGATGGGTATATTTTTCCTTCTGTCCTTTGCTTTTTGCTTCTCTTCCTTTCTCAGCTTTTTATAAGGCCTCCTCAGACAACCATTTTGCCTCTTTGCATTTTTTTTCTTGGGGATGGTTTTGATCACTGCCTACTGTACAATGTCATGAACCTCTGGCTATAGTTCTTAAGCCACTCTGTCTGTTAGAACTAAACCCTTGAATCTATTTTTCACTTCCACTGTGTAATCGTAAGGGATTTGTTTTAGGTCATACCTGAATTGTCTAGTGGTTTTCCCTATTTTCCTCAATTTAAGCCTGAATTTTGCAGTAAGTAGTTTATGATCTGGAGAAGGAAATGGCAACCCACTCCAGTATTCTTGCCTGGAGAATCCTAGGGACGGCAGCCTGGTGAGCTGCCGTCTATGCGGTCACACAGAGTCGGACACGACTGAAGCGACTTAGCAGTTTATGATCTGAGCCACAGTCACCTCCCCAACTTGTTTTGCTGACTGTATAGTGCTTCTCCATCCTCAACTACAAAGAATATAATCAATGTGATTTTGGTATTGACCATCTGGTGATGTCCATGTGTAGCGTCATCTCTTGTGCTTTCTGGATGCTAAGAACAAAGAAAGAGGGCTAATATTAACTTACCACTTAGCATCTAGGAGAAAGTAATAACACTACGCAAGGTCAATAATTACATAGGAAGTGAATAACCAGATATTTTGCTGCTGTTGTTGTTCAGTCACTTAATTTTGTCTGACTCTCCGTTACCCCATGGACTACAGGACCCAAGGATTCCCTGTCCTTCACTGTCTCCAGGAGTTTGCTCAAATTCATGTCCATTGAATCAGTGATGCCATCCAACCATCTCATCCTCTGTCATCCCCTTCTCCTCCCGCCTTCAATCTTTCCCAGCATCAGGGTCTTTTCCAATTGGTTGACTGTTCACATTAGGTGGCAAAAGTACTGGAGCTTCAGCTTCAGCATCAGTCCTTCCAATGAATATTCAGTGTTGATTTCCTTTAGAATTGACTCTTTTGATCTCCTTGCTATCCATAGGACTCTCAAGAGTCTTCCCTAGCAACAAAATTTGAAAGCATCCAATATTTGGCGTTCAGGCTTCTTCAAGATCCAACTCTCACATCCACACATGACCACTGGAAAAACCACAACTTTGACTAGACAGATCTTTGTCAACAAAGTAATGGCTCTTCTTTTTAATATACCATCTATGTTTGTCACAGATTTTCTTTCAAGGAGTAAGCGTCTTTTAATTTCATGGATGCAGGCAGCCAACCAGATATAAAAGTATACATACATACAATCTATACTAATAAAAGCACACTTCAAAGACTCTTTTATAAAGAGTCATGGCCTAAGTCTTAAGTACACTTTTTAGTCTGTCTTGCTTCTGAGTTTGTATCCATATACCAAAGCAATATGTAATAATTAAAAGACAAAAAAATTCATAGAGTCACAGAATATTGAAGTCCAAATGGATTTAAAATACCTTGGTTTAATATTTTGCTTTTTTTGTAGGGCTTCGTGAAAGGTATTAATAGATTCAGACAATGTTTAAAACACAAAAACAGGGCACCAATGAGCAGCAAGCCTAGAAAGTAAATCCATAGGAGAAAAAACCTAAGTTTTCACCTAGAATTTGCCAAAGACTAAAGATGCCTGCCTCTCTATCCGCCACCCACTGCTCTCCTACTCATTTAGAGAATTCCAACTACACTGGCATTGCTTATTCATTTGCTGCCTCAAATAATTTTCCTTTTATTTAATTGAATGACTCACTTTTAAAGATCACCTGCACATTCCTGAAGAATAGAGCACCACTCCTGTAGCATTCATCATTTCCTTAGGATCTATGTTAATCTTTACCTGTGTAGTATCTTTATTTCTGCTCCCTTACTTGATTTGTTTGTAAAATACATATTGTATCTATTTTCTTTGCCATTTTGTATTAGTTTCGTAGGGCTGCTATAACAAAGTACCAGAGACTGGGTGGCTGAAATAATAATTTATTTTCCCACAGTTGCAGAGGCTAGAAATCTGAGGCCAAGTTGCCCACAGGACTGATTTCTTCTAATAGCTCTCTACTTGGTTAGTAGATGGCTGTCTTCTCCCTGTATCAGAACATGGTTTCTCTTTCATGTCATCAGCCATATTGGAATAGGACCCATCCTATAAATTTCATTTTAACTTAATTATCTCTTTAAAGACCCTATCTCCAAAATGCAGTCACATTCTGCTGTCCTTGATGTTAGGACTTCTTTGGGGGAGAGATATAATGCTATCCATAACACCAATATGTTACCAGTGCATTTTCCAGAAGTTGGTGTATAATAGGTGCTTTTATTTAAAAATATTCATAAAATACATGAATAATTTAGTACAATATTTCTTTGCTCACTTAAAAGAAATGAGAAACAAGCCACTTTTGAAGAAACTTTGCAAAACAGCTTTTCAAAAACTGTACTTACAGTAAAAATACGGTTTTTGGTTTTTAAATATTAAACAGCCAGGTTTTCTCTGAAAGATACAGGTAGGTTTCTTTTAAATGAACACCTCAACAAGGGACAATCCAATAAAATTTTCAGCCAGAGAAGCAAAAGAGATAAATCTTGAATCTAAAACCTATGCATGATTTTAAATATTCAAATGTTTTTAAGCACAATATTTAGTCTTAGATGCATCAGGTATGTGAAGAGTTTGTAAATTTACCTTCCTTGTAAAATGAGGTCATTACTCTTAAATTTGTGAAGTAAATACATTTAGAATTGGATCTCATTATGTCAATAATCAGATAATGCCTTCAAGAATAATTATGGGAATAGCCATAAATATTAATTCCTATTCAATATGTATTCACTCTGGAATCCCTCGATGTGAATAGTAATATCTTATTACATGAACCAGAGTATTCATTAAGTGCTTTTAGGCAATGTTTACAGAGTGCATTAAAATTCAAGTGTTACTATGCATATGGGTCGTCTATAAGACTCCAAAAAAAGTTTCAGAAGTAACTGATGAATATCTACCTAAAATAAAAATCTATTAAGAAAAGCATCAACATTAAAGTAAAGGTCAAGTGGTTACACAGAACCAAGTTTGTCAATAATAAACCTAAAAGAAGAATACATTGATAAAGATTGATATCGTGTGTCATAATTACAGCATTCCGGCAATATTTTTTTTCAGTATTATTCACTTATTAATGCTTTGTTGCTCCTTTGCTCTTCATTCTTATTGTATTCTAATTTATTAATTTTTTTGTTTGTATATGGTAGGATGTTCACATATATTTGTGACACACCAGAAAAGAGACATTTTAGAAATATTAGTATGAATTTTGATGATTTAAATTTTAGATCTTTTTAAAATATCACATACTGTTCACAGTTTTATGAATTTTAACACATTCAGCTGGTAAAGAATCCGCCTCCAATGTAGGAGACATAGCTCCACTCCTAGGTGGGGAAGGCCCCCTGAAGAAGGGGTAGGATACACACTCCAGTATTCTTGGGCTTCCCTAGTGGCTCAATCAGTAAAGAATCCACCTGCAATGCAGGAGAACTGGGTTTGATCCTTCAGTTGGGAAGATCTCCTGGAGGAAGGCACGGCAACCCACTCCAGCATTCTTGTCTGAAGAATTCCCATGGACAGAAGAGCTGGGTGAGCTACAGTCCATGGGGTCATAAAGAGTTAGACACTACTAAATGACTACGCACAGCACACAGCACAGCACACATACATGTTGCTATGCCCATAGAAAGACAACAACTGTTCTATCACTCCCCCTCAAAAAAAAAAAAAAAACCTCTCTTGGGCTATCTCTTCATGGTCATACTCTTTCGTAAAACCGAACCCCTAGAACAAAGATGCTCTCTCTTGCTAGAGTTCTGAGAATGTTATACAAATTGAGATTCATTCCATTTAGCTTTTTGAGACTGACTTTTTTCACTCAGCTTAATGCCTGTAAGTTTCATCTAATTTGCATGTATCAATAGTTCATTCCTTGAATATAAGTATGTGTATACCTGAATCACTTGTCCTGACATTAACACAACATTGTAAATCAACTATAATCTAATGGAATTTAAATATATAAACAAAAGAAGAAAATGGATGAAATCATTCATTTTTATTGCTCAATCAGTTCAGTTCAGTTGCTCAGTCGTGTCTGACTCTTTGCGATACCATGGACAGCATTTATTGCTCAATAGTACTTCATTTTATGGATTTATCACAATATATTTACTCATTCTCTCACTGAAAGACATTGAGTTGTTTCTAGTTTTGATAGTATAAGTAGAGCTTTTGTAAACTTTAATATGAATATTTTTTATTGTGAGTGTAAGTTTTCATTTCTCTAAGGCAAATGACTACAAGTAGGATTTCTGGATTATATAAATGGTGTATGTTTAAACTTACAAGAGACCATATAATTATCTCAGTAGAAGTGTCTGAGAAATCATTATTTCACATATCACTATAAACTATTGTCAGTATTTTTTCAATTGTGGCCATTATAATAGAAAATACAGGCTTCCCAGATAGCTCATTTGTTAAAGAGGATAGGCTACCCACTCCAGTATTCTTGGGCTTTCCTTGTGGCTCAGCTGGTAAATAATCTGCCTGCAATGCAGGAGACCCAGTTCGATTCCTGAGTCTGGGAGATCCCCTGGAGAAGGGATAGGCTACCCACTCCAGTATTCTTGGGCTTCCCTTGTGGCTTAGCTGGTAAAGAATCTGCCTGCAATGTGGGAGACCTGGATTCGATCCCTGGGTTGGGAAGATCCCCTGGAAAAAGGAAAGGCTACCCAATGGAGTATTCTGGCCTGGAGAATTCCACAGACTGTATAGTCCATGGGGTCGCAGAGTTGGACACAACTGAGCAAAGATATACACAATAGGAAATACAATGGCTTCTCATACTGGCTATAATTCATATTTTCCTAAAGATTAATAACACTGGGCATCTTTTCATGTGTGTATTTGTTATTTTTATACTCTCTGTGGTAAACTTTTTGCTCAAATCCTTTGGCTAGTCTTCCATATAGTGGGTTATTTTCTTATTGTTGAGCTATTTTCATGTTTGTATATTTATCATACAAGTCTTTTGCTGGATATGTGACTTGCAAATCTTTTCTTTGATTTGACCATTTGTCTTCATGCTTTAAACATGCTTTCTTCAAGAAAAAAATGAGTATGGCCTTGCCCACCAGAGCAAGACCCAGTTTTCCCCACAGCCAGTCTTTTCCATCAGGAAGCTTCCACAAGCCTTTTACCCTCAACCATCAGAGGGCAGACAGAATGAACCACAATCACAGAAAGCTAACCAAGTTGACCACATGGACCACAACCTTCTGTAACTCAATGAAACTGTGAGCCATGCCATATAGGGCCAGCCAAGATGGATGGGTCATGGTGGAGAGTTCTGACAAAATATGGTCCACTGGAGAAGGCAATGGCAAACCATTCAGCATTCTTGCCTTGAGAACCCCATGAACAGTACAAAAAGGCAAAAGATATGACACTAAAAGATAAACTCCCCAGGTTGGTAGGTGTCCAATATGCTACTGGAGAAAAGCAGAGAAATAGCTACAGAAAGAATGATGGGGCTGAGCCAAAGCAGAAACAACACACAGTTGTGGATGTGTCTGGTGGTGAAAGTAAAGTCTAATGTTCGAAAGAACAATGTTGCATAAGAACCTGGAATGTTAGGTCCAAAAATCAAGGTAAAATGTAAGTGGTTAAACAGGAGATGGAAGAGTGAACATTGACATTTTAGGAATCAGTGAACTAAAATGGACAGGAATGGGTGAATTTAATTCCCATGATCATTATATCTACCACTGTGGGCAAGAATCCCTTAGAAGAAATAGAGTAACCTTCTTAGATAACAATAAAGTCTGAAGGTACATCTCAAAAATGACAAAAATGTTAATTTCCAAGGCAAACCATTCAATATCACAGTAATCCAAGTCTATGCCCCAACTACTAACGCCAAAGAAGCTGAATTTCAAAGATTCTATGATGACCTACAAGACGTTCTAGAACTAACACCAAAAAAAAAAATGATGTTCTTTTCATCATATGGGACTGGAATGCAGTAGGAAGTCAAGAGATACCTGGAGTAATGGGAAAGTTTGGCCTTGGAGTACAAAATAAAGCAGAGCAAAAGCTAACATAATTTTGCCAAGAGAACACCCCTGTTCAACATAGCAGACACCCCTGTCCAACAACACAAGAGATGACTCTACACATGGACATCACCAGATGGTCAATACTGAAATCATATTGATTATATTCTTTGCAGCACCAAAGATGGAGAAGCTCTATACAGTCAGCCAAAACAAGATCGGGAGCTGACTGTGGCTCAGATCATGAACTTCTTATTGCCAAATTCAGACTTACCTTGAAGAAAGTAGGGAAAATCACTATGCCATTCAGGTATGATCGAAGTCATATCCCTTAGGATTATACAGTGGAAGTGACAAATAGGCATAAGCGAGTACATCTGAGAGACAGAGTGTCTGAAGAACTGTGGACGCAGGTTCATAACACTGTAACTGTATCATTGATCCTTCTCACAGTGCCAAATGTCTCTCTGTTTATGCTCTCTGTACTGTTCACTTAACTCAGGATCAGCAATGCTCAAGCTAAGAGGCTGGAAGAAGATGCAAGGAGATATAGGAACTGCAGACATGCTTATTGTCTCCTGGCTGACACTGCAGCCATAACACAGCCTCTTTCCTGGCAGACACAGCAGCCTTAGCAGCAGGCATAACATAGCCATAATGTAGCAATAACACAGTCACAACATAACCTCATATAACGTAACCATGGTGTCACTCCAGTGTAGCCCCAGTGCAAAAACAACCAAGGCTTTCATGCTGAACTCCTACGGGCATACTGCACAAAGTAGCTCGTGATCAAGTGAGTACCTCGTGATTCGCATGCATAGTGCTATAAGTGATCTCAAAAGTTTCATAAATCTCACGATGCACATGTGCAGAGCTATAAATGATCTCAGCTGTAACATAGTAATTATTTACAAAACGTGGGGTGAGAGAGCCTAAACACGTGTTCTTGGCTAGTTTGCTGTATCCCCACAGTACAGAAGGAGGTGATCAAAATCATTCCCAAGACAAAGAAATGCAAAAAGGCAAAATAGGTGTCTGAGGAGGCCATACAAATAGCTCAGAAAATAAGAGATGCAAAAGGCAAAGGAGAAAAGGAAAGATATAAGCATCTGAATGCAGAGTTCCAAAGAATGACAAGGAGAGACAAGAAAGCCTTCCTCAATGATCAATGCAAAGAAATAGAGGAAAACAATAGAAAGGGAAAGACTAAAGATCTCTTCAAGAAAATTAGAGGTATCAAGGGAACATTTTATGCAAAGATAGACACAATAAGGGACAGAAATGGTATGAACCTAACAGAAGCAGAAAATAATAAAAGGTGGAAAGAACTCACAAAACAACTATACAAAAATATCTAATGACCTGGCTAACCACAATGGTGTGATCACTCACTTAGAGCCAGACATCCTAGAGTGTGAAGTCAAGTGGGCCTTAGGAAGCATCACTATGAACAAAGGTAGTGGATGTGATAGAATTCCAGCTGAGCTTTTCAAATCTTAAAAGATGATGTTGTGAAAGTGCTGCACTCAATATGCCAGCAAATTTGAAAAACTTGGCAGTGGCCACAGGACTGGAAAAAGTCAGTTTTCTTTCCAATCCCAAAGAAAGGCAATGCCAAAGAATGTTCAAGCTACCACGTAACTGAACTCATTTCACATGCTAGCAAGTTAATACTCAAAATTTTGCAAGCCATGTTTCAACAGTACGTGAACCAAGAATTTCCAGATATTCAAGCCAGATTTATAAAAGACAAAAGAACCAGAGATCAAATTGCCAACATCTGTTGGATCACACATAAAAGCAATAAATTCCAGAGAAACATCTACTTCTGCTTCATTGACTATGCCAAAGCCTTTGACTGTGTAGCTCACAACAAACTATGGAAATTCTTAAGGAGATGGGAATACCAGATCATCTTACCTGAATCTTGAGGAACCTGTTTGTAGGTCAAGAAGCAACAGTTAGAACCAGACATGGAACAAACAACTTTCCAAGTTGGAAAAGGAGTACATCAAGGCTGTATATTGTCACCCTGCTTATTTAAATTCTATTCAAAGTGAATCATGAGAAATGCTGGGCTGAATGAAGCACAAGCTGGAATCAAGATTCCCAGGAGAAATATCAATAATCTCAGATATGCAGATGATACCACCCGTATGGCAGAAACTGAAGAGGAACTAAAGATCCCCTTCTTGGTGAGGGTGAAAGAGGAGAGTAAAAAGGCTGGCTTAAAACTCAGTTTTCAAAAAATGAAGGTCATGCATCTGGTCTAACCACTTCATGGCCAATAGATAGGGAAACAATTGAAACAGTGACAGATTTTATTTTCTTGGGCTCCAAAGTCACTGCAGACAGTGACTTCAGCTATGAAATTAAAGGATGCTTGCTCCTTAGAATAAAATTCATGACAAATCTAGAAAGTGTATTACAAAGCAAAGACATCATGTTGCCACAAAGGTCTGTATGGCCAAACTCTGGTTTTTCTAGTAGTTATGTATGGATGTGAGGGTGGAACCATAAAGAAGGCTGAATGCTGAAAAACTGATGCTTTCCGACTGTGGTGCTGGAGATGACTTTTGAGATTCCCTTGGACTGCAAGGAGATCAAAACAGTCAGTCTTAAAGGAAATCAAGCCTGAATATTCACTGGAAGGACTGATGTTGAAGTTGAAACTCCAATACTTTGGCTACCTGATGCAAAGAGTCAATTCATTAGAGAAGACCCTGATGCTGGGGAAGATTGAAGGCAGGAGGAGAAGGGGACGATAGAGGATGAGATGGTTGGATGGCATCACCTTTTCAATGGACCTGAGTTTGAACAAACTCCAGGAGATGGTGAAGGACAGGGTAGGGTGGTGTGTTGCAGTCCAAAGCGTGGCAAAGACTGAGAGACAGCTGAGCTGCTGAGCGACAACTAGAACTTTGTTCCTCAACCTAAGTCACAGAGTTTTTCTCCTCAGCCTTCTTCTATGTGTTTTGTATTCTTATGTATTATATTTATAATACATCTTGAGTTAATTTTGCGTGAGTATGAGGATAGTTTGAGTTTTTTTACATATGTGCGCTCAGTTGTCTCAATATCATTTCAAGCATAAAAGCTAACCTTTTTCCTTTTCTTGCCTTTGCTCCTTTGTGAAAAAGTAATTGTTCATATTCGCTTGAATCTACTTCCAGGTTATTCTCCTGCATCAATCTATGTCTTTATTCCCTTGGTAATACCATAGTATTTTGACTATTGTAACCTTTCATATTAAATCTTAAAATTGATAATGTGATTCCTCCCACTTACGTTTCTTCTTAAATTATTGTAGCTGTTGCAGTACTTTTGCCTTTCCATATAAATTTTACAATCACCTGGTGAATATCTATAAAATCTATTCCTGAAATTCTGATTAGTGTTGTGTTAAATGCATGAATCAACTTGAGGAGAATTGACATGTTTAGTATACTGAATATTCAAAGCTGTGAATGTTGTTTGTGTCTCTAGGTCTTCTTAGATGTCTTACATCAGGATTTTTTAATTTATTTATTGTTTTAGTTTGCAGCATACAAATTATGCATATGTTTTGTGAGATACATACAATTTCATTTTTTAAAGTTATTGTAATTGTTTTATTTTCTCTTTTAAATTTTGGTTTCTAGTTGTACATTAGTGTATAGAAACACAATTGATTTTTGTATTTTGATTTTATATCCTATGACCTTGGTAAATTCACTTTTAAATTATAGTTTTTGGGTTTTTTTTTTAAATATATGTCCTGGGATTTCCTACATACATAATCATGGTGACTATAGGCAGAAATAATGTTATTTCTTCCTTTCTAATCTGTATGTTGTTTATTTCTTTCTTTGTCTCATTGCACTAGCTAAGAACAAGAATACTATGTTGAAAAGAAGTGGTGAACATAAATATCCTTCCCTTCTTCTCAACCTTAAGGGGTAAATATTTGGACACTTTGGATGAGCATGCCACTTTGATGTACCAGGCTATGTAAGAGAAGTGAGTAAGCAGCTGTTTTTTTCCCCAGGTAAGAAGGCCTTAACTTTATCTACAAATTAGGCTGTTGTAGCTGAGGTAATTTCTGTCCCTTTCAGATAACACCTTGATACCCAAACCTATCTTTCTAGCACTTTCTGGGGAAGGAAAGGAGAATCATCTCAAGGGACCAAAACCCAAAAGTGTCAATTGAGTCCAACAAGCCACATTTATCTTGATGAAAAGCTTGTCCATATTCAAATGAACCTTCTAATCTGAGGTCAATATTTATTTTAACCTATGGTTTAGGAGTATAATCTTTTTCCAAAATGAAACTAGACTAAAATAAACAATTTCTTATCTTTTCAAATGTTCTTCATTAAATATTGGTTATTTCATTTGAATCATCTTATGGTCTAAAGATAATGTGCAACAGTATCTAAGTAAACTACAAAAAACAATTCTTCAACAAATATGAACAAATATATTTAGGATACATGAGATGCATATTTATATATACATGATCATGATATGTTATATACTTGCATTCATATTAAATGTATGATATATATATATATATTTGTAGTGTATGAAAGTACATAATTGTATAAGCTCCTCTGAAAACCTAGAAACAGTTAATAATGCTTAAATAGGTCTCTCAACTGATACTCAAAAATAAAAAGGATGCTTCAAATGAACAAATAAAGCATTTAATAATACTGAGTTTCTCCCCACATCTCAGGACTGTGTTAAAGAATCGGCAGAAAATAGGTGTAAAGGATCTTTAAATCCTTAGAGAAAATGTTGTTTAAATAATTTTTTTGCATTTGCACACCCCATATGTATGCAAATAGCAAAGTTTCTCTGGAGATGTTTTTTCTGCTCAGGGCAAAATATACTAAAGGTGATACCAAGTTATGTTTATCATGTGAGAAAATAAAGCAGCCCTGGTATATCAAGCTCAAAAATAAAGTCACAAAAGAAAAAGTGATGTATTATTTTAATAACAGTTTGCATTCTTATTGCATATTTCATCATAATGATCAATAAAATGTTCCAACTAATAATAAATGCAGGAATTATTCAACTTTCTGTCTTAACAAATTATCTCAGGAATGGAAGACAATAACTATATTTTCACCTATCCTGCAAGGCAGTTCAATTATTTATGATAGAAAGTCAAAATCTCAAGAATTGTGAACTCTTCAGGAGTCGTGTCAATCAGAGTTTCAGTTAGGGAGAGACTGACTCCAGAAAGTAACCCAAATCCACAGACTAGGCTTTTCCATCTTGAGATATGCATCTGTTTTTTCAAAAATAAAAATAAAACCTATGAAAGTCGCTCATGGCTATTTTCTTAAATTTTTAAAATAGAGATTTTATCACATATGTTTCATAATTATTAACTAAAACCTAAAAGGGAGGAACTTGAGATCTTTTCCATAGTTAGCCTATCTCCTTTCTGAAGAGGAAAATGATGAGATTTTTTTCATGAGACCTAGTGCATGGAAAATGTGAGTCTTACATAGTCTATCAATTGCAAAGCTTTCCATCTTCAGTGAAATAACAACCTCCTTCAGGCATGTTGTTGCTAGGTTACTATTAAATAGAATTCCAGTCGTGTAATATATTCATAAAGGAAGAGTAAAGAGATAAGTAAGAAAATAATTATAATAACTTTGTCATGTTTGGGCTACTTGATGCATTAATGTGTATCCAGAGGCATTATTCTAGGTGGAGGGAAGAAAGATTTATTTTCCATTTTGAATAGTCTCAGTGATTCATTGAATGTCTCTCATATATTCCAAACATCTTGAAAGCATTTCAATTAAAGAGAATACTTAATCCATAAGTCCTGGATTTCTCAATTAATATTGCAGTTGATTGAGACAGTTGTTGACATTTTACAGGGAAAGATTACAAATGCTATATATTTGGAGGGAAACTTGAGTGGTACATATTCTAGCCTAAAATCTTAAAAATAAGTTCAAAGAATCTCAGTTTAAAGGATTATGTGGTTTATCATTGAAGTGTTTTCATCAAATAATGTTTCTCCTTACAAAGGGCTAAGTGCAGTTAATATTTTATTTGCCTTTGTCATACAAACTAATGATCACTCATGTATTATGATCCCTGGACAAAATTTTAAACATGAGATGCCCAAGCCAAGAACTTGTAGATAGGGCCTGACATCAATTTATTTTAAAAAGCTCTATTGGTCAATTTGATGAGAAATTTGATTTGCAAAGTAGAGATGTGCAAGTCTGTAGCCCATCAAATAGTATATTCTTCCCTCAGAAGATTTTAAGATGAAAGGGCAGAGAAGCAAACACCTTTAGAATTGTGCATCGATTGTGTTAATTTTAGTAGAATACCAGAATCATAATACATAATTTACATGCAAGAGGACAAATTTTAGCCAAATTTATTTCTTGCATCAGGTCTCTTCAGTCTCTCTCATTCACACTCCAGAAATTATATTGCTTTAGAGAAAGTAAATGGATAGAATGAGCAACTAACTCCATCTGTAATTTTTTAAAAAAACAGCTAGAACCAAATATTGCACCTCAAAAGTGTGAGTTTTGGATTTGGACATTTTTTGAAAATGAAGGTTAAAAAAAATAGTCTGTCATAAAATAGAAAACAGATTTTTTTTTTTTTTTACCATTTTATGGAAGTGACTGTAAAATGTGCAAAATCACCATTGACATTCAGGCAATCCCTGAAAAATAGGTTTGAGTAGGATGGAGGATTAAATATGAGCTGAACTGTGTGAATTATGCATGACCAAAAAAATAATCCAAAAGGGTAGAGAATGTACTGAGTTTTTGAAATTCTATTTTCTTATACTAATGGTTCAGAAAGCAGGGACAAACGTTATCAAAATTTTTCTCTGCTTCACATAAAAAGGTTTTATTCTTTGGGGTCTCATCATAGACACTAACTGGCAAAATATATTGATATCCTTCATTTTAGGACACTTCATGAAAGTGGGGTTCTAGTAAGATAATCAACATTTGAAAGAGAAATCTTTTTGAATTTCTACTATTGCCATCCTTCAATTTTTTTATCTGTGGGCTGGAAACCCTGCAAGACAAACAGTGAGTTTTTCCTCTAACTCTTAGATGGTAGCAGCTAGCTTGTTGAATCTCCCTGCCTTTCCTCTCCACTTTCAGCCTCAGGTCAGCCAGCCAGCTGCTCTGGAAGAGAACCAAATTGGCTTGAGTCCTGTTAAGGCAACTTCTGATTCCTCCAACCCTCCGGCAAGTGCTTCAAAGTCTGTAAGTGAGCCCCAGTCTTGCCATCTTGTTCTTGGATGTTTTGAATGTTTCCCAAAATCTCTGAGGGGATTTTAGCATAATCAATTACTGAGGAGCTTGTGAAAATGAATATTCTTGATTGGCAACAGTTCTTAACAAGGAGTCATTTAGGTTTCAGAGTTCATCATAAATAAGTACTCAATCTTCATAAGGCATAGAAAATCAGGAAGGATAAATTACCTCACCAATAACAGAGCTTATCCTTGGGAGAGAGTGGATTGAGGTTGGTGGTCAAGGTAGCATCCACTTGTTCTATAGTATTCTAATTTTATATAATTTATATAATTTAAATGTGCAATATTAAATTTTACATCAGTAGCATGATTTTAGTATAAATTAACATTTAATAAATGAATAAGATATATATGAAATATTCTGTAAGATAAGTACTGCAATACTGGAGACCATATAGTTGCAAAGATCACTTTTCTTTGACAATGGGAAGATATTTAAATGCATTATGATTGATCCTAGTCAGAATATATGTATTTTCTTGCACACTGACCCAAATTACCAGATATTGATTGCAAATTTTATAACATTATTAATCAGTTGTTAACTAAGAGGGAGAGAGGATAAAAATATGGTGTGTGATCCTCAGCTCTCCATTTCTACGCCCAAGGTAGACAACACTGTGATGGCACCTATCTTCAAAATCCTCTATTAAGTGTTGGTGCATATTACCCTCTAACATCTTCTCTGGAAGCCAAAGTTTCTTAATGAAGCAGATATTAAACCTCTGTACTGAATTTTCTTACCATGGGATAGCATCTGAATAGCTCAGGGAGCTTTCCAACTCATACACACTGAAGTTCCAACACTGAAAAGTTTGACTTTGTGTAAGTATGCTTGGACCTTAACATGTGCATATTGAAAACAAAACCTCCAGCTGATTCTGATGAACTGGTTATGAATTACAATTATAATTGGTTATAATATAATTGCCATTATAAATTCATACATGTGACTTCGGATGATTTGGTTGTAGTTCTGATCCTAGATCTCATTAGCCCCGTGACCTTAGGCAGACATAGAGTTGCCCCAAGGTTTAGGATTTTCACTGACAAATGGGATTAATAATATGTTGCCTTTATTTCCATAGTCAATTCAACTCAAAAGTATTGCTGGCTTAGCAGTATATACTATCTGTGGGACACTGGACCTCACCTCTGTGTCCTCAATATCTTCATCTTAAAAGTTGGAATTGTGCTACAGGATCAGTGGCTCTCAATCTCTACTCTGAATCAGCTCAAGGGCAAAGTAGGCTCAGGGTATGAAGGGGTGTAGGGGAATGTAGTTAAAAAGCAGCAAGGTCCTGAACCCTCTTCTCCTCCTCACCCACAGGGTCTTATGTTTGCATATTATGCCTTTGTGTGAGATTCTTTCCCAGCCAAATATATTTTAAAGCACTGCATTCTGAAGTCAGATCTAGCTCAAAATTCTTTAACTCAAATTCATAGGATTGTTGGTCTGAAATTAGATAAATTGCTGTTAGTGGGTTTTGTAAAGAGAAAAGCTATTAAGCTGAATGAAATTAAAAGATGCTTGCTCTTTGGAAGAAAAGCTATGACCAACCTAGACAGCATATTAAAAAGCAGAGAGATTACTTTGTTGACAAAGGTCTGTCTTGTTAAATCTATGGTCGTCATGTATGGATGTAAGAGTTGGACTATAAAGAAAGCTGAGCACCAAAGAATTGATGCTTTTGAACTGTGGTGTTGGAGAAGACTGTTGAGAGTCCCTTGGACTGCAAGGAGCTCAAACCAGTCCATCCTAAAGAAGATCAGTCCTGAATATTCATTGGAAGGACTGCTGCTGATGCTGAAACTCCAATACTTTGGTCACCTGATGCGAAGAACTGATTCACTGGAAAAGACCCTGATTCTGGGAAAGATTGAGGCAGGAGGAGAAGGGGATGACAGAGGATGAGCTGGTTGGATCTCATGGACTCGATGGACGAGTTTGAGCAAGCTCCAGGAGCTGGTGATAGACAGGAAAGCCTGGCCTGCTGCAGTCCACGGGGTCACAAAGAGTTGGACATGACTGAACGGCTGAACTGACTGACTGATTAAGCTGAATGACCTTGGAAGTATTATAGTACCAGCTTAAATCTTCTCAGTTTTCAGAGTGGACTAACTTTTCTCGGTCTTGGCTTGGCTTCTCTTGCCCTTGCACGTTTATACTGCTCATAAAGAACACATAGATCCCTGATCACATCTTTTAACCAGACAGTTTGCTCCCAACCAAATGCTGGCCTCAGTCAACTTAACCAGAGATAGAACATATATTCATAGCAACTCTTCTTCCTCCTTTTTCCATCTGGCTGCTGCTGCTGCTAAGTCACTTCAGTCGTCTCCAACTCTGTGCGACACCATAGACGGCAGCCCACCAGGCTCCCCCATCCCTGGGATTCTCCAGGCAAGAACACTGGAGTGGGTTGCCATTTCCTTCCCCAATTCACAAAAATGAAAAGTGAAAGTGAAGTCTCTCAGTCGTGTCCGACTCTTTGCGACCCCATGAATTGCAGCACGCCAGGCCTCCCTGTCCATCACCAACTCCCAGAGTCTACCCAAACCCATGTCCATCGAGTCGGTGATGCCATCCAACCATCTCGTCCTCCGTCGGCCCCTTCTCCTCCCTCCCCCAATCCTACCCAGCATTAGGGTCTTTTCCAATGAGTCAACCCTTCGCATGAGGTGCCCAAAGTATTGGAGTTTCAGCTTCAACATCAGACCTTCCAGGGAACACCCAGGATTGATCTCTTTTAGGATGGATTGATTGGATCTCCTTGCAGTCCAAGGGACTCTCAAGAGTCTTCTCCAACACCACAGATCAAAAGCATCAATTCTTCGGCGCTCAGCTTTCTTCACCGTCCCCATTGAAAAGAAATGCAAAAAAGCAAAATGGCCGTCTGAGGAGGCCTTACAGATAGCTGGGAAGAGAAGAGAAGCGAAAATCAAATGAGAAAAGGAAAGGTATTCCCATCTGAATGCAGAGTTCCAAAGAATAGCAAGGAGAGATAAGAAAGCCTTCCTCAGCGATCAGTGCAAAGAAATAGAGGAAAACAACAGATTGGGAAAGACTAGAGATCTCTTCAAGAAAATTAGAGATACCAAAGGAACATTTCATGCAAAGATAGGCTCGATAAAGGACAGAAATGGTATGGACCTAACAGAAGCAGAAGATATTAAGAAGAAGTGGCAAGAATACATAGAAGAACTGTACAAAAAAGATCTTCACGACCCAGATAATCACGATGGTGTGATCACTCACCTAGAGCCAGACATCCTGGAATGTGAAGTCAAGTGGGCCTTAGAAAGCATCACTACGAACAAAGCTAGTGGAGGTGACGGAATTCCAGTTGAGCTATTTCAAATCCTTAAAGGTGATGCTGTGAAAGTGCTGCACTCGATATGCCAGCAAATTTGGAAAACTCAGCAGTGGCCACAGGACTGGAAAATGTCAGTTTTGATTCCAATCCCAAAGAAAGGCAATGCCAAAGAATGCTGAAACTACCGCACAGTTGCAGTCATCTCACATGCTAGTAAAGTAATGCTCAAAATTCTCCAAGCCAGGCTTCAGCAATACGTGAACCGTGAACTTCCAGATGTTCAAGCTGGTTTTAGAAAAGGCAGAGGAACCAGAGATCAAATTGCCAACATCCACTGGATCATCGAAGAAGCAAGAGAGTTCCAGAAAAACATCTATTTCTGCTTTATTGACTATGCCAAAGCCTTGGACTGTGTGGACCACAATAAACTGGAAAATTCTGAAAGAGATGGGAATACCAGACCATCTGACCTGTCTCTTGAGAAACCTGTATGCAGGTCAGGAAGCAACAGTTAGAACTGGACATGGAACAACAGACTGGTTCCAAATAGGAAAAGGAGTACGTCAAGGCTGTATATTGTCACTCTGCTTATTTAACTTATATGCAGAGTACATCATGAGAAGCTCTGGGCTGGAAGAAACACAAGCTGGAATCAAGATTGCCGGGAGAAATATCAATAACCTCAGGTATGCGAATGACACCACCCTTATGGCAGAAAGTGAAGAAGAACTAAAGAGCCTCTTTATGAAGGTTAAAGAGGAGAGTGAAAAAGTTGGCTTAAAGCTTAATGTTCGGAAAACTAAGACCATGGCATCTGGTCCCATCACTTCTTGTAAAATAGATGGGGAAACAGTGGAAACAGTGTCAGACTTTATTTTTTTGGGCTCCAGAATCACTGTTGATGGTGACTGCAGCCATGAAATTAAAAGATGCTTACTCCTTGGAAGGAAGGTTATGGCCAACCTAGATAGCATATTTAAAAGCAGAGACATTACTTTGCCAACAAAAGTCCGTCTAGTCAAGGCTATGGTTTTTCCAGTGGTCATGTATGGATGTGAGAGTTGGACGGTAAAGTTTCATGGAAATACACATTAAACATGTGTACTTGTGAAAATTAAGTTAAGAGTTAGCAAAATAAAGAAAGTAGAATGGATTTTTTTCAAATGAGAAAATTACTTAAACTCTAAAGTAGGTAAAACTACAATCAGTTTGTTATTACCAAAGCGTAATATGTGACGTCTATGCAGAATGACTGGGAACTTAGCTGAAAAATGAGAATGTGTCTTGGAAGGAGTTTATGCTAATGGTAAGGCTTTTAGATTTTGTTCTATGAGTTACAAAAGAACCCTTGATGCATTTTCAGCTGAGAAGTAATCTACCTCCATAAATTCTGCTTATTTTTGCATATATCTTGAAATGATTGTTTGGGTAAATCTCTGCTTCTAATTTGCTATTTACAGTTGCACATAAAGGGGTTTTTATAGAAAAATACATGTAAATTATATGATACCAGTGCTATCAATGCAATTACTCGGAAAACACTTTGCAAATACTGCTGTGGAGTATTATAAAGCATATACGTTTACATAGAAATCCAGATTCCTAAATGTTGACCTCTTTCTGAGTGTTTGCAATGATTTCATCACTGGCAAACACATAGCTCATTTAGTAATTTTAGTAATGCTTACATTTTACTGACTCTGACTTAACAAGGCACTAGAGGCTTTAGTTTACATTTCTGCCTAAAATGCTCTTAGAATTATGCAGATCTGTTCCTGTGCCTGCCATTGCTCTACCTAATTATTTTTTGCATATTCATTTGAGTGTTTGCTTCATTTTCTTTAGAATATTGTCTGACTTCAAAGTGTTCTGAGGTCCCCTCATACATTTTTTATGTTTCTCTGCTAACTAGATTCTAAAATGTGGCAGTTGGCTACCATTTATGAGGTGGTTTGGGAGATTTTAATCCTCTGCCTTTGTTAGGTTGGAGTGATGGCATCTCACATCCTCTCAGCTGTGTTAGCAGGAAAAGAATCCTGAAAGTCCAGCATAGTTCCTCCCCTGTCCTTTTCCCCATTCTTTTTTTTATCCCTGCCAACCCCTTCCCCATATACTTTTGAACAATGGAAAAGAAGATTGATCTAAATTCTTTCCTCTATTTGATTTCTACTTTTGTTCTGCTATTTGTTCCCACTTCATGCAAGGCTCTCAGAGAAGGAAGATATTTTGTCTGACCTCCAACATTGAAGGAATGGACATATCAAACATTTCACTTTTCTACGGTACAGCTTTAGAACACGATCTGGATAATAATATTACTGAAACCAAGCAGGGCTCAGTGGGATTCCCAAGGATGGAGGCTTTTCTGCCCCCCATTTCCTGTAGGCAAGACTCCAGCCTCTGTGACCTTCCTTGAGTTCCACAGGGCAGATTTAAATAGTTGCTAATCAAGGAGGGAGCAGCCAAGAAATCACAGAGAGGCAGAGGTTGAAGGGACCAGAAAAGGTCATCAAGATTAGGAGATGATCACCTGAGATGAGACTAAGGGAGTGTAAGCCCTGCTCACACCCTAATCTTGGCAGAGACCCAGGCTTTGACTCACTGTTATAAAAACCCTCCTTCTCTGGGGTTGGGACACAGCAAAGACTGGTGTGTCTCCTTTTGCCTGGCAAAGCAATAAGGTTACCCTTTTCCACTTCACCCAAAACTCTGTCTCCAGGATTTGGTTCAACAATGGCGTACAGAGAGGCTGAGCTTTTAGTAACATTACTACCGCTACCACTAATAGCAGTCACCAGAGAAGGAGCAAGTGTCGCTATGATTTACATAAACTATCTCACTTAATCTTATGAGGATGTTGTTACAGTTATCTCACATTTGCAGACAGGTAAATTGTATTTATTCAGATGGAATAACATTTCTCAGGTCAGATAGCTAGTAAGTAGAAGAGCTAGTATTTATGCCCAGTCTCTCTGATGTTGAAACTTGTATTGTTAGCCCCGTCCCATGTCTGCTCTTCAATCCATACCTTTAGACATTCATTGATTCATTCAGCAGATAACAGATAGCCCACCACTGGGGATAGTTAGAAACTGCAGTGAACACAAAGAAAGTAAAACCTGCATTCTGCTATCAGGAATCATGCCATTCAGCAAATAAGTATAATATAAGACAGAAAAAGAAAATAGTAAAACAGCACAACATTGAAAATGTGTTGTCAAATTTCCAAGGAACAGGAGATTTCCCAGGTGTATGACTAGAAGGTCTTTTAGAAATGTTGCCTCATTAATACTCAGAGAAAGGCAAACTGAAACTACAATTTAATATCTCCACACAACAAAGAGATTGGCAAAAGTTTTAAATTCTACTTCTAGTGTGTCATAGATATAGAATAAAATTAGTATTGTAGAATCAATTTTCCATAATCTAGAGATATTTAAGGGGTACATACATTCAGGATGCAACAATTCCTTTTCTAGGACACTCTTGAGAGATACACTTGAAAACTTTATTGGGTGAGATATATAAGTTTGTTCATAGAAGTACTGTTTGTAATAAGCCCAAATTAAATAACATAATAATTGAGTTTATAAATACAAAAAGTATGATGCACCCATGCAATGGGATACAAACATAGTATTACAATAAAGTGTCTATAACTAATGCCTTATTATCAGTGACTTTCACAAACAGCATTAAGTGAAAGGAGCAGATCACAGAATAACCCAGAATTATTTCAGTGATATAAAATGTTAAAAGAGGCAAAATCAAGCTATTTTTAAGGATATATACATACATGGTAAAACTGGTTCTCACAAAGGCCAGGCCAGTGATGATCTCTGTGACGAAGGCAGAATGATGTGCATATGTATGCTAAGTTGCTTCAGTAATGTCCAACTCTTTGTAACTCTATGGACCATGGCCCACCAGGCTCCTCTGTCCATGGGATTCTCCAGGCAACAATATTGGAGTGGGTTGCCATGCCCTCCTCTGGGGAATCTTCCCAACCCAGGGATCAAACTCACGTCTTTTACATCTTCTGCATTGGCAGAAAGGTTCTTTACAACTAACACCACCTGGGAATACCAGAATGATATGCACAGAGAATTTATACGTAATGGGCATAGACTCTGTCTTAAGGTGTTAGATACTTGAATGATTTCTAATTAGTCTCTAGGTTTTACTACTCTTTTATATTGTCTGCATTTTTAAATACTCTACATGAGAAAGAATTTTCAAATATACACAGTTCTTTAAAAGGCAGAGCTATGAAAGAATTTGTAATGGAATTATTGTATATGTAAGCATCAGAAAAAAAGGCTTTGACATTAGAGAGAAAGGTAGAAAAGGTACATAGGCAAAATTACTGTATAACTACTGCTACTACTAACTTAATTTATGGTTATCATAAAATACAGAATGAATAATCAGGATCAATGTGGAAATGAAACCTATAAATAATCACTATGTATGTTTTTAGGGACTCAGTGGAGAAGTATCACATGCATGAACATGAGCTGTTGTGAACAATAATTCCTGGAGATGTCTGTGGGTAGGCTGAAACAAGATACTAAAATCAACAAAATAAAACGTTTTTGCAATAATATGTGCCTACCGTAGAAAGTTCTAAAAATGTGCCTATGAGGAAGAAATATCTACTAACAAAGACAGTGAAAGATGTGAAAGTGAGTCCATATGAAGATCATAAACTAAAATGTGTCAACAATCTAAAAACATATGTAATGTTACTATTTGTTACGTAAAAGTAATATTTATTACATACAATTTACATAGCATCATGAGGACAAATGAGGAAAATATTATGATACAGAGAGTACAGGCCTTCTGAGAAAAAATCCATAATAGAGCCAACAGAGGAAAACAAAGTGTGTTCACACATTTAAAGCTTAAATATAGAAATAGCACAAAATATATATTGTTCTAACAGGAACAAAAATTCCTAAGTTTCCATAGCTGCAACAGACTAAGGGCTCACTCAAAAATCTTAAATGCTTTCAAGGGTCAGAGAAAAAGCAGTGGCAGGAAATGTAATTAACTGAAGAGAGACCACATCACAGACAGGTACTCAAAATCAAATTTTTAAAATGAGTAATACAGATATGCCTCCAGAACTCAGCCTTCAGAATATGATCCAGGTCACTAGATTGTGACTTTTGATGGCTGGTTGCCTTGGATAAGCCTAGAAATGGCATAACATGATGTGAATCTTGATGTTTGTCATTGTCAGTCAGCACTCTTTCAATCATCATTGCATGTTACCCCCTTTTCAATGTTATATCATGAATTGAGAATGTTGAAGAGTTGGAGCAAATAGTGATTTCTATTGTCTATCTTTGAATGTAGAGGAATTTAGACTTTCATTTCTAAAGTATTATCAATTCATTTCAAAGGCACACAAACCTAAATTAATATACAGGTTTGGATTTTAAAATCTCATGGGAAAAAAAATAAAATAAAATATCATGAAATAAATGAGGTTATTGTATTCAGCACATTCTTGACATTTTAATGAAGCATATTAACAAAAATTATGCTTCAAAGTCATTATACTTAGTTATTATTTTCTGTGACACTGGAACACTGGAACATTATTGAATCTGAAGGAAAAACTCCTAATAAAATTATGTTATGGTAATATTATCAATAATGACATAATTATAGTGACACAAATGACAATATGAGGGACTTCATTCTAAATTATCACTATATGCTCAAACAAGTTGAGTGTAAATAAGAAGCCATGAGCAATTCATGAACAATTATCTGTTTAATTTTTTATATTACAGTTTGCAGTAGAAAATGACAATATAGAGACTCATATTTTACTTGACAAGAGGAAAGCTGAACTTTCCCTGTTACTCGTAACTGAAACTATCCATTCCAGGACATTTGAATTTCTCATGCTCCCAACATTTTGTTAATACAGTGAGATTGTTAAAGCATTCTAATAATAGACTCATTTATTATTATGGAACTGATCACTTGAAGGTGGCAGATTCAGTAACTCAGTAAGTGAAGCATTTGATCTTCTATTACTACTCATTCAATCAAGTAATATAACTGGTCTTGTTTCTAAGAATAGTCTCCACTAAAATCTAAGTTAGGACTTCCCTGGAGGTCAAGAATCCACTGCCAATGCAGGAGACATGGGTTCAATCCCTGGTTCAGGAAGACCGCACATGCTGCTGTGGAATAACTAAGACTTTATGCTCTAAAGCCTGTGAACTGCAACTAATGAAGCCTGCACACCTAGAGCCCATGCTCTGCATCAAGAGAAGACCCCAAAATAAGAAGCCAAAGAACCGCAAGAAAGAGTAGCCTCCACCTACCGCAACTAGACAAAGCCTGTGCGCAGCAACAAAGACTCAGGGCAGCCAAAAATTAAATAAATAAATAAAATTTTAGCAACAACAAAATTAATAAAATCTAAGGTAAAAGAAGCACTGTATTTCCTTACTTATCAGTTAAAGAGCTTTTGAAGTGTCATTTTTTATAACACGGTAAGTTCCTAATGGAAAATGAAAATGAAAGACCAAAGAAATCAGCTGGAGAAGATTGGCTGGCCACGTGGACAAATGAGTCCACCTTTCCTCAAAGTCATGTGCACAGTTGATCCGGCTTAGATTCAACGTTTCCAAAATTCTGGAAATCGATCAAGTACTGCATAATGATTTGCACTAGCAAAATCTGCAAGACATGGAACATAGAAAACAGTTCATGATAGTTTTATATTATGTAAGAGAAATAGTCCCTAAGTATAACCTAACCCCCCAGAGCCTCTGTGAGCAGTATGAATAGCACTGCTCATGCTATTTAAATGATGAGTTGCACTCTGTTCTGTGCTATGTTTAGTCACTCAGTCATCTGACTCATTGGACTCACTCTGCAGCCCATTGGACTGTAGCCCACCCGAAATTCCATTTCTGTCCATGGAATTCTCCAGGCAAGAATACTAGAGTGGGCAGCCATTCTCTTCTCCAAGGGATCTTTCTGACCCAGGTATTGAAACTGGGGGTCTTCTGCATTGTAAGCAGATTTTTTACCATCTGAGCCATCAGAAAAGTCCTCAGTAAGATGTCATGCTCTCTAATATGTATGCTTAAGCAGAAAAGTCATCCGACCTTTGTTGGACTTCTGCTGGTTACACAAAAACTGAATCAAAGCCTTGTAATGACTAGTTTTCCATACTTTGTCAATCTCAGCTCTTAGAGTGTTCCAGAAATATTCTTTGTAAAAACATATATATATTGTCTCCTTTTAAAATACATAAGCAATTCAAAAAAAAAAAAAAAACAGAGAATGGTGCTATTGAATTCTTATATATCTATCACAACACAAACAATTATCAATGTATATCTGATCTCACTTATCTATAATCCTCTCTAACCTCTTATTGCCTTTAATAGCCACAATAAACCTGTGGGTCAGAGTCCATCATTATCTCAGTTTTGTAAATAAATTGATTCTTCCAAGGACTAAATAATTTGGCAGAGGTCACTTTTAAAAAGTGCTAGACCAAGAATCAAAAACACTTCTATCTTTTGCAGTCTCTTGTCCGCTTTTTTTCTGCTCCATGAAAGTTAATTGAGCTTAGACTCATGTGAATTGCCACATCAGTCAAGCATTGCCATAAAGGAGATGGCACACTTAAATTGGTCAATTCAAAGAAAGGTTGATAAAATGACTATTTACAAAGGATTAATTAAGTTTCAGGAGTTAATAAAATCAGGAGGAAGTGTCACTAACCCCAAGCCCCAGACAGGAAAAGGAATGAGAGGTTACAGGAACCCAGATTCAGAAATGACTGTCTTCAGGGTTGCTTTGTAAAAGTCCCTTCATTCAAAGAACACAGTCAACTTGAATGAGTCCAGAAAGAGTGGTCAGGGCCATCTCACACTCTCTTCCATTATTTCTTTTCTTCTCAAATGGAAATTAAATCAAATGTCAGAGGTCAAGGTAGCCCATTGATATAGTCCACAGAGGTCAGACTCCCAAGGCACAGAACAGGGTGAAAATGGTGAATTTGAATCTGAAGGAGGCAAAAGATGATGTCCAGCACAATTGTCTATCCATAAGCAGAGAAGATATGTTGTGTTAACTTGATATGACTCCATTCTTATCAGAAATTTAGGAACCTTCGTGAAGAATAAAGATGATACTTATCTTTCATTAAAAAGCCTGCATTGCTTATTACATTGGTAAGGGAGACATAAGTTTTTTCAATTATCTGTAGTAGTCATTAAATTGAAATCTGAGTCAGCTAGTTTAAAACATTCTTGTGTACAACACTTAAAGCACCATGTAATTACCAACAGAGTATGCAACACACGTTACATACTTAAATGCTTGTTTTACGCATGTTGATATGGAACAGCCCAGTGGGGTCTGGTAGACCATGCTCATGATATTAGAGAAGAATAGAAGAAAAATATAACATCCCTGTTTCTTTCTGATTTCATTGGTTGACTAATGGCAGATGTTTATTACAGTGGTCCCACCCCAGCTGCACTTCAGAAGTCCTAGAGGAACTTAAAAACATGAAAATGTTCAAAACCACCCTAGCCACACAAACTCAGAATTAACAGAGAGAGAGACTGGTGTATATACTTATTAAAGCCTTGGAGGTGATTGTCAAACATAAATGGGGTGAAGAAGCCTCAGTTTGTCTTAAACCTCTTAATAATGAATACATGTTATATATAAAAGTTTGAATATGGAGCAAGGAAAGAGGAAATCCAAGATAACTTTGCTGAAATGTAATCTCTTTCAGGGTAGAGATTTGGGTCTCTTTTCTTTACTCATACATTCTGAATGTTTAGAATAATGCAGTGGGTACTGGATAATAAAATAATTTGTAGAATAACTGAAATTCTTTAATTTCCTTATTAGGAAATGCACACAAATAATTTAGCATAATGGCTACCAAATTAGAGAAAAAGAACAATTTAATCTCTTTTATGCTTCTACTTAATTGATTACACACCTATCTGCTTTTACTAGCAAATTGTCCACACTTTCCGTTTTGGCATTTCTCAGTCTAGTGAAGTATCCAAACACTAGGCAGAATGAGAGAATAATCATTTGGGAAGAGAGCCCTTCCCAGTCAATGGAATGGATATTGCTTGTCCATTTCTGGGTAACGTGCTTGCTGGCCCAAATTGTGCACTATCCACAAAGATTCTTCATATCCAATTCCTATATTGCATACTCTTATGTCTAGCAAAGCTTTAAATATGCCACAGTGGCCAGGTCATGAAGATCATCAACACTTCGCTCAAAAGAGCCTTTCCTCACGAAAGGTTAATGTCCTGTGAAGCTCCTAAGGCGTCAGTTCAGGTGTTCCTTTCCCATCTTCTTATCACTTGCCCAGTAAGTTCGTAACAAAACTAATTAGATCTTTCTTTCTTCTCATCTGTCCCCTCCCACTAAGAGCCTTATTTCATATTTTTCAGAGGCAAAAATTATTATAGGTATATATATATGTATATATATATATATACTTTCGAATATTACCTAACAACTCAGGTCTCTTACATATCTGGAAAGTATTATTTATTAAATGCTGACTACACACATGATGTTAGAGATCCTAAAGAAATGTGTCCTGCCCATCACTGTTTTGAAAGGTTTTAATTTGTGCTCAGTGTCCAAAAGATCACGAGTTCAATCCCTGGGTCAGGAAAATCTCCTGGAGTAGGAAATGGCAACCTACTCCAGTATTTTTGCCTGGAAAATTCCATGGACAGAGGAGTCCATGGGGTCACAAAGCATCAGACATGACAGCACAGACTTTCCCCTCCCCCATCCAAAACATTCCATGAACTATGTATTACATGATTATATTTATATGAGAGGCCCAGAAGAAGCAAATCTAGAAAGTAGGATAGTAGTTCCCAAGGGAGATGGGAACACTGGGAGGGGGAGTGAATAGTGATGGCTAATTGCTGAGGAGTTCCTTTCAGGGATAATGAAAATGTTCTAACATCAATTGTGATGATGAGTGCACAACTGTGAATATGCTAAAAGCCAGTGAATTTAAGTAATTTAATTGTATGGTATGTGAGTTATATCTCAAAAATGATGTCTTTAAAAAACTACTCCCTGAGAAGTAAGCTTGGAAACATTACAAAAACACATTGGCATATTAAAAGTTCTGAGGGATCCTAGAGTGAAATACAAACAATTAAATTCTGGTAAAACGTATTTGCCCATGGATAGACTATCTCTGTTTGTTTTGCCTTACCGTATACACTAATATAGTAGGGCTTCCCTGGTGGTTCAGACCAGAAAGAATCTGCCTACAATGCAGGAGACCATCCCTGGAGAAGGGAATGGCTACCCACTCCGGTATTCTTGGCTGGAGAATCCCAGGGACAGAGTAGTCTGCTGGGCTACTGTCCTTGGGGTTGCAAAGAGCTGGGCATGACTGAATGACTAACACACACATCATATCTACTACAATCCTTGGGAGTTTTCCCTTAGTATTTTCCTAAACACTAGTTTGGGAAGTGCTACACAGATTTGACAAAAACTCACTTAATCTTTATAATAGTTCTTTATGAAATAAGTTGGAGAAGGCAATGGCACCCCACTCCAGTACTCTTGCCTGGAAAATCCCATGGAAAGAGGAGCCTGGTAGGCTGCAGTCCATGGGGTCGTGAAGAGTCGGACACGACTGAGCGACTTCACTTTCACTTTTCACTTTCATGCACTGGAGAAGGAAATGGCAACCCACTCCAGTGTTCTTGCCTGGAGAATCCCAGGGATGGTGGAGCCTGGTGGGCTGCCGTCTGTGGGGTCGCACAGAGTCAAACACGACTGAAGCGACTTAGCAGCAGCAGCAGCAGTATGAAATAAGTATTCCTATTTTCACAGATAAAATTACTGAAACTTATGGAGATTTTTAACTTTGTCCAAAATATTACTGAGAGCAACAAGCGAAGTTAAGGTGTGAACCCAGATTATCATACACATCTATGTTATTGTTGTTTAGTTGCTAATGTGATTGAATGTTAAATAGGCATTAAAATATGATGCCATTCTATATTTGTTGATGTGGAGAGAGAGTTACAATAAATTTTGGGGAGAAAGTAAACAATCATAATCTTATGTAGTATATATTTTGCAAAAAGTATATAGTTTAATGTTTAAAATGCCTGTGTGCCTTTGTGTATGCATATAAATACACTATTCAGGTGGTAGTGTTTCAGACTGATAAAAGTATATTTTCAATTTATAAGTATATTCTAATTTTTCAACAGAATGCAGGTATTAGTTGTAAACAAAAATGAGGATAAAAGATCCTCTTTTCCTACTTCCCATCCCCTTTTCATATTTCCTATAAGGATAAGAAGCATCTTGAAAATGTTTCTTAAGATAGAGATGTAGCTAGGAGTCTCAAATATTCTTTTTTAGGAATATGAGATTTTAAATTTCCTATCAAATATCTCAGAATGACCCTGACTTTTATATTTTTGCTTTTAACCTTAAAATTCTGCTTCTTCCTCCATAGATATAATGAAATCTAGAATATTTATTTTCTTTTTATAGTTAATACATTGTAGCAGTCTATAAAACACCAAGAAAATCAGAGTCAGGGAGACCATAAGAGAGAAACCAGCCAAGCCTCTTGACTTTAGAGCTGAGGACAACAGAAGTGCAGAGAGATCGAATAATCTCTCCAAGCTCATACAGTTTATTGGGGAGAGTGAAAATTAATCTTTACCTCTCACAACTCCCAGCCCAGCCCTCTTTCTGCTAAATGACAATATGTCCCACCAGAAAACCTAAATTGACACATAGTCCCACACTAATTAAAAACACTCAAACTTCTTCTTTGAATGGGTAAAACCTGTCAGATGGCACCCAGCAGGTGTCTCAAGATCAAGGCTTCAGAGCTACAAGAATGAATGTTTTTGGTTGTCCCTCTATCCCAATAAACAAGAGAATAAATGTTTTCAATATTGGTTTTGTGGCAGAACATGCCGTGCTAATGTAGTGTCACACTGTACCTGCGAAGGAGAGATTTCTAAGCCCCTATTCCAATCCTGGCCGGTGGTTGATATACTTTAGAGCTGAGTTACAAAATTCCCTTGCTCTAAGTTGTTGCCCTCATGAGATTTTCTGGCATGTAATTTTGTGATTGGTTTTGTTCTTCATCAGGGAAATGCTGGGAGCTCAGGAAAGCGGAAGAGTATAATGCCTGGGAGTACAGGAATTTTCCTTTTCACATTTTAGTAGTCAAATTTCAATTCAAAGAGCAGAAATATGATATTTAGCTAGCTGGCTAGATAGAGCTGGCTGGCTAGCTAGATATAGATAGATGACCAATAGAATGTTTTGAAAGCAATCTGACATTTTAGAACTGATCTGACATTCATATCTAAGCCTCAGTGCTATTACAAACTGATCTGATGCTTATAATTAAATCATGTTGTTATGCTGGACATAATCTCACAGAACATCTACCTCAAACAAGGTCACTATGCAACACAAAATATCTAGCATTTCCCTGCTATTAAATGAGTGATTACTACTTCTTTACCAAGGACAGCTTAATCCTTCCTTTTTTATGCACCCTAATTTGCCTCTGCTTTCCAATAATATCCAATTTACATTGAACTTCTGATTCTTTAGACTTTCCCCAAAATTGCTCAACCAAAACCTAAATCCTGTTAATGGATCTTTCTGATATTGTCTTACTGAGATACCACACATTTCTCCATAGTACATAGTCTCTCTCACTTCAATGAGTAATAAACACTTGCAGTAAAGAATCCACCTGCAATGTAGGAGCCGTAGGAAACACAGGTTAGAATCCTGGGTCAGGAAGATCCCCTGGAGGAGGAAATGGCAACCCACTCCAGTAAATCCCATGGACAGAGGAGCCTGGTGAGCTACAGTCCATGAGGTTGTAAAGAATCAGACAAGACTGAGGTGACTTAGCACATACTTCAGTGAGTAATAAACACTTCTTCAACTTTGGTGTCCTTGTGGTCCTTGAATTAAGAGCATTGACTATACATTCTCTCTATACATTGATATACAATTGGCCCTTAAACTGTATAGGTCCACTTGTACATGGAGTTTTTTCAATAAATATGTACTACTAGTTTGGTTGAATCTGTAGATTTTCTACTGCACAGGAGGTAAGTGGTGCTAATTCCCACATTGTCTGAATCAACTATATATATATATATATATACACACATACACATATATATGTATATATTTCCAATACATGAACCGTGAACTTCCAGATGTTCAAGCTGGATTTAGAAAAGGCAGAGGAGCCAGATATCAAATTGCCAACATCCAATATATCATCAAAAAAGCAAGAGAGTTCCAGAAAAACATCTATTTCTGCTTTATTGACTATGCCAAAGCCTTTGACTGTGTGGATCACAATCAACTGTGGAAAATTCTGAAAGAGATGGGAATAACAGACCATCTGACCTGTGTCTTGAGAAACCTGTATGCAGGTCGGGAAGCAACAGTTAGAACTGGACATGGAACAATAGACTGGTTCCAAATAGGAAAAGGAGTACGTCAAGGCTGTATCTTGTCACCCTGCTTATTTAACTTATATGCAGAGTACATCATGAGAAACGCTGGGCTGGAAGAAACACAAGCTGGAATCAAGATTGCTGGGAGAAATATCAATAACCTCAGATATGCAGATGACACCACCCTTATGGCAGAAAGTGAAGAAGAACTAAAGAGCCTCTTGATGAAAGTGAAAGAGGAGGGTGAAAAAGTTGGCTTAAAGCTCAACGTTCAGAAAACTAAGATCATGGCATCTGGTCCCATCACTTCATGGGAAATAGATGGGGAAACAGTGTCAGACTTTATTTTTTTGGACTCCAGAATCACTGTTGATGGTGACTGCAGCCATGAAATTAAAAGACGCTTACTCCTTGGAAGGAAGGTTATGACCAACCTAGATAGCATGTTTAAAAGCAGAGACATCACTTTGCCAACAAAGCTCCGTCTACTCAAGGCTATGGTTTTTCCAGTGGTCATGTATGGATGTGAGAGTTAGACTATAAAGAAAGCTGAGCGCCGAAGAATTGATGCTTTTGAACTGTGGTGTTGGAGAAGACTCTTGAAAGTCCCTTGGACTGCAAGGAGATCCAACCAGTCCATCCTAACTGAGATCAGTCCTGGGTGTTCATTGGAAGGACTGATGTTGAAGCTGAAACTCCAATACTTTGGCCACCTCATGCGAAGGATTGACTCATTGGAAAAGACCCTAATGCTGGGAAGGATTGGGGGCAGGAGAAGGGGACGACAGAGAATGAGATGGTTGGGTGGCATCACTGACTCGATGGACATGGGTTTGGGTAAACTCCGGGAGTTGGTGATGGACAGGGAGGCCTGGCGTGCTGCATTTCATGGGGTCGCAAAAAGTCAGACATGACTGAGCGACTGAACTGAACTGATATAGATGTGGATATAGATAGATGAGTTTATTTTGTTGCAGGGATTTGATATTGCACAATTGTGAAAGTTGATTTATTAGTCTCTTTATTGCTGTTATTTGCCTATCTGATGCTAGATCTTGAAGTGCCTAGGGCAGGCAATTGGAAAAGAAAGATAAATAAGAGTGGGTGAGAGCAATATAGGGTGGGTGAGGGCTGATCACTGGTAACAGCAATATGAACTCATGTTTAGCTTAATACATATAGAAACATTTATAGGTATGTCTCTATACACTGTCTAGTATAAATGCAAATATCTTCTGGCCCGATTAGTTATCAGGGCAAAGAAGCAAAAACACCTCAGTAACAGTGAGGACACCTAGTGCCCAGATCTCGATTTCTAGTATCATTTTCTATAAAAGGAATCAGAACTCCTTGGAAAAATGGCTCTTCTAGAACTGGGGCAGAAAATTTCCAATGCAAGCCTGAAGCATCTTTTAACTCCAAGAAATAAGAAAGTTCTCCCCAAAAAATCACTGTGTTGGGGATTTGTTAAAGAAATATAAGAGCCACTGAAAAATCTCATGATGAACAACACTGGAATACTTTAAGCAACAAAATAGAGCAGTGTTGAATTATTACCCAAAGAATAAAATAAATATTTATGGGTCGATACTAACACAAGTAAATGACTGAAGAAAAATAAATGGGGGAATAGACCAATCCCTCATGCAGAAGGATCCCAAATAAAAGATGTTGCTATTCTCCATTTAAAGAGGTGGAACCAACTGCCTTCTTTCAAAGAATTCAGTATAGAAGGGAGAAGGAAAAAGAGTAACTTGACAGTGGACAAGTTTGACAAATACTACTACAAGCCAGGAGATAAAAGCTAGCAACAGTGATAAGTCATATTGATAGTTTGTACATTGAAATCACTTGATGAGAATGCTACTTTACTTCTGTATTCTTCCCCAGGAACAATTACTCCATAATAATTATGAGAAAGAAAAATCAGAAAATTAAAATAGAAGCACTTTCTACAAAATACTTGATCAATAATCCTTAAAACTGTCAAAATTACTGAAAAAAAAGGAAATTTGAATAACTGCTATAACCAAAAGTAGTCTAATATAATGTATCAATATCAGTTTATTAATTGTGACAAACGTATAATGCTAATATAATATGTTAATAGGGAAAATTGGATGTGTGGTGTATAGAATTCCTATCTTCACAATAATTTTGAAAATCTGAAAGTATTCTAAAGTTAAAAGTTTATTTAAAAAAAAGAATGATTTGGAACCCACAACTTGAGCTATGGCCCACAAGGATGAACTGCGACTTCTGTCAGTTCTCGTTGCCATTGGCCTTGATGGCATGAGTGTGTGGGCCCTGTGTGGTTAGACCTTCACCATGGAGGGACAGGCACATTCTCAGGAGTCTAAGCAGTCTAAGTAGATCTGGAGAACAGAAGGGGTGCAAGGGCCACAGTGGGGCAGTTACAGGCCCTTCTTCTGCTCTGAGTCATAGGCGAGCCAGTAGGTAAGTGACAACAGGTGTGAACTACAATACAGCTGCTCTTCCACTTCTGCCTCCCAAATCTCACACAAGAATCTCACCTGCCTATGGTCCACCCTAAACAGAAGCATACAAGCCAGGAAATTCTGGAAAGCATAGCCAAGTTAACACATTTCAAAGCTACCACCCATTTACGTTATATCCTAACACTTGTTCAATGGGGCAGAAATGCCACATTGCAAACTGAATATAGATAGCCCCAAGGAAGGTTGAGCTGCCTTAAATGCACACTAAGGTGTTTATTATAAATGTTCATCATTTGTTTGGAACAGATTTTTATAGAAAGAGGGCATCCAGAGCCGATGTGAGTTTAAGAGTCCCCAAGAGTGAGTAGGAGGGAAGCAGGAACAAAACTAGAAAGTGGACCTGAGAGAAGACAGGCTTTGTCAGTTGCCAAGGCAGCACTAATTCAAGCACAAAGAAAATTCTCCTCTTGTGGATAAAACTGTTTATTTTAACCTAACAAATATTGATATTCTTATTTGTTAGGGATCTCACTCAAGTAGGACCATTATGTTTTAACAGTTAACATAAAATTTAATGATAGCTTGGTTATTTTCCAAAAGCAATTCACAACTAGGAATTCATCTATTTGATTCAGTCAAAACAGGTGTTGAATTTTAATTTTACATTCTGACTCAAAAATACAACAGCTGGCCTAAAGTTTCTTCTTTGCTGCCTTGTTTGTCATTGAGACAATAGGAGCTTATTAACTCTTTTAAGCTGTGATCTTCTCAGGTTGCCTGAGACTGGCTCTTGACTAGACTGTGCATGTTTTGAGACAAGGAATCACACAGCTTGTTTTCATCACTTCATCCTCAGCAACTTGCCAAGTGTACAGCACAAAGGAGAGTCTAACAAATACTTATTGAATGAATGATTTAACAGAGTGGGTGAATTTTCAAGTAAAAAATTAGTAGTATCATGGTTTAATAGAAAGATCATAAGCTTCAGAGTCAGACAACTCCATCACTTGGGCCTTGAGCAAGTTATATAATATCTAAACTGAAAGCACATATAATCTACACACAGATGACTCATAGCTTTACAACTTTAGCCCAAACTGCTTCTCTAAACTATAGTTCTGTGCATCCAGTTGCCTGCTTTATATCTCCATTTGGACCTGGCAAACTCTGCATGTCCAACATTAAGCTTCAGAGGAGTCCTCCCCCATAAAAATAGCTTTTCATGGACTGTTCCATATTTCTTGCCAAATATTTGATGTCACGTTTAATCATTCAGTTTTTTCTCAGACCTTTCAACTTGTTCATCAGCAGATTTTGATATATCTAATTTTCAAGGTATTTATCATTTGACCATTTCCACCATCCCTACTGCCATCACTCTGATCTAAATCACTGTCGCCTCTTATTGATCTAAGTCATTATCACCTCTTATTGCAATATGGTCTTACTGATCTCTCTGTTTCTGTCAGTGTTGTTCCTGAAGCCTGTCCTCAAACAGTAGTGTGAAAAAGAATGTCGCGTATTGGGAAAACAAAGGATGTAGCTATCAAGCCATCAACCACTAGAGCCACCCACAACTACACCCTGAGGGAATTCAAGGTAGAGAAGAACAGGATACCAGCCCTAGATAGTTAGGTGCATAGCAAAGAAATAATTTCATTAAGCCAAGACTCGTGCATCTTCCCATACATAGAAATGTTTTAAATTCATTAACTTGAGATGTCTGTTTTTTCTTTAATTGGCAATAATCTTTTGATATTTTTGACTATCTTGGTTGTTTCTTTTCTTTTCCTTTTTTTGTTTTTTTTTTTTACAAAAACTTCTCCTCTGTATTGTGTCTTCTCCCTTACCTCTTTGAAACCATCTTTCAGAGCTTTCTAAGAGATTGTCTTTCAGTGTAAATTCACAGTAATACCCCAAATAAAATACAATTCTCTACTACTAGGTTCTGCTTTTTTTTTTCAGTTGACAGTAGCCACATTTATCTCCTTAAACATAAGCCATAATTGTGTTTCTACTCAGAGAAAAGACCAACAGGCCAAAGTTCTTAATATGAGATTTTGTTGTTGTTGTTCAGTTGCTAAGTCGTGTCTGGCTCTTTGTGACCCCATGGACTGTAGCCTGTCAGGCTCCTCTATCCTCCACAATCTCCCTGAGGTACAGAGCTCTATAAAATCTGCCCCTGTTACCCACTGACTTACTTCTATGCCTTATCTCCTGTTGATTTGTCCCTTATTCATTGATTTCAGCCACACTGTTCTCCTTAGAGTTCAATTTCAGCTTCAACAAACAAATGGCAACGATAATAATATGTAATCTAGATTTTATCAAAGGTAGTATATGAGATTATGTCCATAGAATCTGACCCAGACCTTGCTTCTGGGAAGCACTAATAGAAGTGAATGGTACTTGTTGAAGCTCTTATCCTCCTCACCTTATCCTCATCATCACCACTATGCTTCCCAAAGAAACAGTTTTCAAAGATGGCATATTCATCTTGATCATTGACCTTTTTAATCATATGATTAAAAGTCACCTTTTTAAAAACTTCATTTAATTTTTAATTGACGGATAATTGCTTTATAGAATTTTGTTATTTTCTGTCAAACATCAGCAAGAATGAGCCATAGGTGTGTCCATGTCCCCTCCCTCCCAAACTTCCCTCCTGTATCCTTCTCCATCCCACCCTTCTAGTAAAAATCACTTTTAACTGCTTACCAAAGTCAAGTTTACTCTTCTAGGTTAAAAAATTGTCATAAATTTATTTCCTTAAAATTTTTCTTCAGACCCAGGAGGCACTTTCAAAATGCATTTTCAAAATCATTCTGAATTTCAGATATAATTTGAATAATACCATGAACAGCTAGCAATAAGACAAACTTTCTTTCCTATAGAAGATGAGAGAAAGTGGAATTTTTTGTTGCTATCATTGTTTTTGAAGTTTATTTGTTTGTTTTTAAGTTTCCCTTGAAGGCTTCATTTATCCAGACTTTAGAACTTGAAATCTGACACCAATTTTACCCTGCTGTATAAATGGTGAACTTGAGAAATAAAATTTCTGTATACTTTTACTATTGTCGTTCAGTTGCTCAGTCATATTTGACTCTTTGCAATCCCATGGACTGCAGCACTCCAGACTTCCCTATCCTTTACTATCTCCCAGAGTTTGCTCAAACTCATGTCCATTGAGTATATGATGCCATCCAACCATCTTTTACCATTGATTTATATAATATCAGGGTAAAAATTTTTGTATATGCTTTACTGTACTATTCCAAATTTTAAGAGATGTTCAGAAATTTAAATTCATATGATTTGAAGAAAGCTCCCTCAATCATTGGCCCATTGGTGGTGGACCACTATCATGTTTCTCATCCAATAGCAGTCCTTTGGCTAAGAGATTCACTTTTCTGGACTGATGACGTCTAGGCAGATCAGTGTTCCCTTATATGGAACTATATAAACTGCTCAGATTCTTTTCAATGAGGGCCTCCAAAGACCCAGAGACCTTGAATTAGAAGGGAATTTTACCCACATCCTCTTCCCTTCTCTTGCGTTATTCCTTCAAACTTCTCACATTCATAAACCTCAAATCAAAAATAGTCATAAGTGTTCCTGCAAGCCCCCTTAGCACAGAGTCTGCATGTTAAAAAATTTTATGTTTATGACCCATCTTTCTCTCTCCACAGAATACAAATTTCAGGCATACACAAATTTGTTTGTTTTTCCTTGGGGTATTCATTATATCTAGAGTAGTGAATGTAGACTGAATGAATGAATCTTTCCCCCTATAGAACATGTAAGGTCCATGTAATTTTAGTATCTATTATTTTGTTAACTGATGGCTCAGTCAGTAAAGAATCCGCCTGCAATGCAGGAGACCTGGGTTTGATCCCTGGGTTGGGAAGATCCCCTGGAGGAGGGCATGGCAACCCACTCCAGTATTCTTATCTAGAGAATTCCCATGAACCAAGAAGCTCCTACAGGCTACAGCCCATGGGGTCACAAAGAGTCGGACACGACTGAGTAAACACAGCACATTTTGTTAACAGTCCACATGAGGGAAATCCAAGAAATGACCTTGGTTTGCAGATTTTGAGAAAAGTTCCAATGGTCATGTATGTAGCTACTGAATGATACAAAATGTCAGTCTTGCAATAAACAAATTAAAGCAAATTATAAAGGACACTGATCACCATGAGTCTTACAGAAAATATAGTTACAGTAGTCTATTTTATCCTGATAACAATTCAATTTCACTGGCATGCAAAACTGTACCTTTTTCCTTCTCTGCTCACATTACACGTTAGTGATGTCACAATTTAGATCTAATTTGTGTATTATTAAAATTTAGTTATGGCTATTTTTAATACTTTTGTCTTTTGAAGTTTTATAATAGAATTAAAAATAGCGTGAGTTTTAAAAATGAATGAAAATTTCCCATAGTCAAGGCTTCCTGGACATAAGTAAGTCAAAGGCAAGAAATTACAATTTCAACATAGAATAAAATACAGATTGCATTACAGTAATAACCAAAATTAATTTCCCAAACTCTCTACCATTACAGTAACACATCATTCTGTGTTTATCCAGACACTTATTTTACCAATGAGTTCTATACTTTCTCATGCTAACACAGGATGTGATCAGGGCTCCTGAGGGTCTACCACCACATCAGACATTGTGAGCGATTTCATTGCTATTGTTTTCTCATAAGGTGAGACATTAAAATAGCCAGAAAGGTGTATCTAATAATCAAAAGCACAAAGATATAATTCCTGGAAGCTGAATGGGAAGAGATGAGCTAGCTAGACATGTACTGATGACAAATATGTAGCAACCTTTTTTCTACTGATTATTCTAAGTCTTCATCAGTTAATCACTATACATCGCATGAACAGTTGAATTTTGTAAATCAATTTAAATAAAATTATGTATATAGACAAGGGCTCACTATATATATATATGCATATATGTCCAAGGTCTGCACATCTCAGGGCTGTTCCTGCCTGTATTAGTCATAAATTATAATCACAGTGTACAAACAATTGTGCCATATGCTATACTGTCAATACTTATTTATATTATAGTGCAGGGATTTCCTAGCCCTTTTTATAACAGCTTCATAACAGTACAGGATGTAGACCTAGCACAATTTATGTAATAATCTTCATAATATTCAACACTTTATTTGGTAGTGAATTCATTTCTCTTTGACCTTTCAGTTTTTCCCTCATTAATTAGGTTTTGCCTTGAAAGTTATTTTCTCCTTTATTTATTTTTTTAATTTTCTCTACTGTTGCTTTCATTTCTTTTGTAGGGGTACTCTTCTGTTAATGACTAGGTTATTAATAGCTATTATTTTGTTTCAGTCTTTGGCTTTACCCTCTATACTCAAATGCCTCTTCACATCATAAATTGACAATGCAATCAGGCTCTACTTCTCCTATTAGATATCTTTAGCTCTTATTAGACATCTAATTGTTTTTTTTTTTTTCTGGTTTTAATTCCAATTTGCACTAGTTTTATCTGCCAAATTTTAAACTCTTGAGAAATTAATTTTGGTTATTCCTGTAATGCAATCTGTATTTTATTCTACATTGAAATTGTAATTTCTTGCCTTTAAATCACTCGTGTCCAGGAACCCACTCCTAACCTTGATCATGGGAAATTCTCATTCATTTTTAAAACTCATGCTCAGATATTACTTCTACGATTCCCTCCCTGCCCTTACTCTCAAGCAAAACTATTTCCTCAATTGTCTGACAACACTGATTTTTAAATATCTATTAAGGCAAAGGCTAACAGAGGTATGCCAAGAGAACACACTGGTCATAGCAAACATCCTCTTCCAACAACACAGGAGACGACTCTACACATGGACATCACCAGATAGTCAATACCGAAATCAGATTGATTATATTCTTTGCAGCCAAATATGGAACATCTCTATACAGTCAGCAAAAACAAGACCAGGAGCTGACTGTGGCTCACATCATGAACTCCTTATTGCAAAATTCAGACTTAAATTGAAGAAGGCAGGGAAAACAAATAGACCATTCAGGTATGACCTAAATCAAATCCTTTACAATTATGCAGTGGAATTGACAAATAGATTCAAGGGATTATATCTGATAGACAGAGTGCCTGAAGAACTATGGAAGGACGTTCATGACATTGTATAGGAGATGGTGATCAAAACCATCCCCAAGAAAAAAAAAACGCATATGTAATTTGGGATAGAAGTTGAATAAAATTTTATGGAATAAAAACTGTAAGATTTTGAATTACTTCATAAAAAATCTTATTGGATTCTGATCAGCATGCTTATTTAATGATAATTTTGAAATTTGATTTATTTTTCTATCGTATTGGTAACTCTTTCTACCTTGGTATCATATGCAAAAATGACAGGGGCTTTTGTATCTCCATCAGAATCATAAAACTCAGTTATAGTGGTGTCACAGAAAAGGGAGCTGATCTGAAAGGCAGGCAATGATTGTGTTCAGAATATTGGAATAAAATAGTTTGCTGTAGAGAAATCAAGATAAAGGATCTAATTATGCAATTTTTACTTACATTGTACCTGCATCTGTGTGTTGAGGAAACACATAATGAAAAACTTAAGAAGGTAATAACCACAATCATAAGCTAAAATTATTAAGTGCTTACTTTGAGAAAGATAGTTCTAGAAGCCTTGTGAATATCAATTCACTTGATCGTCATACCAGCCTATGGAATAAGTGCCAATAATTGACCCCATTTTGCTGATAGGCACAGAAATACTGATTAATTTTCTGAAGGTCACACAATCAATAAGAGCAAAGTCAGAATTTAAATCCAGGAAGTTTGGCTCCAAAGTCCACATTTAATGGAGAAGAACAAACTTGACTAGCTCAAACCTTACTGCTCCTTTGCCTGTGCTTTGTCATGCTGGCTCTGCAACTTTGTCTAGTCAAACAGTAAAAGAATGTTCCCTATAGCTTAAAATATACATAATAGCCTTTGCTCAAGGCTCTGCCTCCCAGGCTTGACCTTTTAGCCATAACACTTTTCATTCACATATAGATAAAAAGCTGGAGAACAGAAAATAACACTTGCCTTGGAGAGTTTGCAGGAACCCAGTGACCAGACCTAACTGGACAGCTGTAAGAACAGAGGATTATCACATTCCCTCTGGGCTCCAGTCAGTATCAGGAGGCCGGCAACAACCAACTGGAGCCCTTTTCCTTTATTATTATCAGTTAAGGCAAAGGCTAAAAGAGTCTTGCCAAGAGAACACACTGGTCATAGTAAACACCATTGTCCAACAACACAAGAGATTTCAAACACTTAGCACAAATTAGAGTACTTCATAGCTGGTCAATGAATGCCTCTCTTTGTAGCTGTTCCTCAGAAGAAAACAAATTCAAATCTGTTTTCCATTGTGGTTAATTTCTTTTTCATTTTACTTAATTTTAATTATATACTATTTTAATCAGCCACAAAAATAAAATCATTCATGCATCTCCTCAGATTAAAAAGATTTTAATAGTTTGCACTCCTTGTTTTTCACATCTTCTTAGTTTAATATAAATGAAACGTTATAAATATGACTGAAACCTCAATATCTTTCACTCTTCTTTCCTCCTTCCCTCCCTTTTCAGAATTAATATCCTGAAGTTTGTGTATATGATTCTCATGCATGTTTTTTGACATTACATATATATATATATATATCTAAAAACAATTTATATATCTGTGTTGTATGTTTTAAAAATATCTCAAAGTTATATTGAATATAAAAATGTGATAATTTTTACCACTATCTTCCATTTTTAGACCTTCATTTTACCATGTACAATATGAACAAAAAAAAAGCAAACAAACAGATAAACAAACTTTCATTCCTATATCCTTACTGTCTGTATCTAATCTTCTAGCATCATAAATAATTTTTGTATCTTTAGCTCACTTATTAATCAGGTTTCTCCAGGAAAGAAAAACCAGGAAGGCGTGTGTGTTTGCACAAAGAGATTTTATTATAAGGAATTGGTCCACATGATTATGGAGACTGGTAAGTCTAAAATCCAAAGAATGGGCCAGCAGGCTGAAGACCCAGGAAAGCTGGCATTTCTTTTTGTTTCTGAAGGCTGTCTGCAGTATATCCAGAAAGAGCAGATATTGTGAATGAAGTCTGAAGGAAGTCTGCTGAGGAATCTCTCTTCCTCAGGGGAAGTTAATCTTCTTGCTCTACTCAGGCTTTCAACTGATTGGATGAGACCCACTCAGATCCTGGAGATCATCTGCTTTACTCAATGTACACAAATTTAAATGTTAATCTCATCTAAAAACACCCATAGTAATGTTTAACCAATAACTGGTTACCTCACGGCCCAGCCAATTTGACACATAAATTAACCATCATACTTCCTAAAATTTGTTTTCTTATGTTCAGGAGAGTTATGCCTTGGCTGAAACATATTTCTTATAACAGTTCTTTTGGACATAGACATAGCCTCATAGTTAATTGTTGTTGTTGTTGTTCAGTCACTCAGTCATGTCTGACTCTTTGCAACCATGTGGACTGCTGCATACCAGCTTTCCCTGTCCTTCACTATCTCCCCGAGTTTGTTCAAACTCGTGTCCACTGAATCAATGATGCCATCCAATCATCTCATTTTCTGTTGCCCCTTTCTCCCCATGCCCTCAGTCTTTCCCAGCATCAGGGTCTTTTCCAATGAGTCAGCTCTTCACATCAGGTGACTAAAGTATTGGAACTTCCGCTTCAACATCAATCCCTCCAATGAATATTCAGGGTTGATTTCCTTTAGGATTGACTATATTTTGACCTCCTTCCTGTCCAAAGGACTTTCAAGAGTCTTCTCCAGCACCTCAGTTCAAAAGCATCAATTCTTAGGCACTTAACTTTCTTTATGATCCAACTCTCACATCTGTACATGACTACTTCAAAAAACATACCTTTGACTATATGGACCTTTGTTGGCAAAGTGATGTCTCTGCTTTTTAACAGATGTCTAGATGTGTCATAACTTTTCTTCCAAGGAGCAAGTATCTTTTATTTTCATGGCTGCAGCCACCATCTGCAGTGATGTTGCTACTGCTGCTGCTAAGTCGCTTCGGTCGTGTCCGACTCTGTGCGACCCCATAGACGGCAGCCCACCAGGCTCCGCCATCCCTAGGATTCTCCAGGCAAGAATACTGGAGTGGGTTGCCATTTCCTTCTCCAGTGCATGAAAGGGAAAAGTGAAAGTGAAGTCGCTCAGTCGTGTCTGACTCTTAGCGTCACTATTTCCATTGTTTCCCCATTTATTTGCCATGAAGTGATGGGACTAGTTGTTCTTAAAGAGATGGGAATACCAGACCACTTTACCTGCCTCCTGAGAAACCTGTATGCAGGTCAAGAAGCAACGGTTAAAACAGGACATGGATCAACAGACTGGCTCAAAGTGGGAAAGGAGTATGTCAAGGCTGTATATCATAATCCTGTTTATTTAACTTATATGCGGAGTACATCATGCAAAATGCTGAGCTGGGTGAATCATAGCTAGAATCAAAATTGCCAAGAGGGGAGAAATATCAGTAACCTCAGATATGTAGATTATACCACTTTAATGGCAGAAAGCAAAGAGGAACTAAAGAGTCTCTTGAAAGTGAAAGAGGAGAGTGAAAAAGCTGGCTTAAAACTCAACAAAGCTAATCGCCAACCTAGCCTTAATGATAGTAAGAATATCTCCTCCTTTCCAATTTTGTATCTTTCCATGAACAAATCCATCTTGATATGCCTTTATTCATCTAACTAATAGAAATGACTAAAATACAATCTTTTACATGAAATAATTACTCTTCAAATTGTTCTGTTTCTCAAGTGATTATTCCTCTGGTTCTTTTCTGTTATTACCCCTAGGCTAAAGCCCTAGCCTTCTGCAGCCTTGCACTCTACACAATTCATGCCTAATTGAAGTGATGTTTAACCCAGTTTGTGAGATTTTAATTAATCCTTCAAGCTTCCCTTCAAGCAAACATTCCTACTTGAAGTTTTACTTCACTTTTATTTGTAAGATTTTAATTAGTTCTCCAAGGCTTCTTCTTTGGAATTTCCTCTTTGACTCCACCACTTCTGCTGCCATTTTTCTAAGATTCTAAGATGCCCTTTATGGTAAGATGCCCTGTGGATTAATAAATTTTCTTTCTCATGTCAGGGAATGGACCAGGTTAAATTTAATGGACATTTTTTTTTCTATAAAATGAACTAGCTGCCAAAACAATGTGTTTATATATTTAGCTACATAGCATTTTCTTTTTCAATATCACAGTCAAAATTTTAATTAAAAACATCTTCTCTTTTGCCAGAGTCCAAGGAATCTTCTCATTCTTTTCTACCACTGGCAGTTAGGAATAGGTCATAGTAACAAGCTACTATTTCTAACTTGTGTTTATGCCAATTTGGAAAATTCCTTCCTCTGGTTTTCTCTGTACATGTTCTGATCTCCAGTAGCATATTGGGCACCTACCAACCTGGGGAGTTCATCTTACAGTGTCCTATCTTTTAGCCTTTTCATACTATTCATGGGGTTTTCATATTGTTCATACTCCCTAGGTCAGTAGGTGCCCAATATGCTACTGGAAATAAGTGGAGAAATAACTCCAGAAAGAATGAAGAGACGGAGCTAAAGGAAAAACAACACCCAGTTGTGGATGTGACTGGTGATGGAAGCAAGGTCCGATGCTGTAAAGAACAATATCGCATAGGAACCTGAATGTTAGGTGCATGAATCAAGGCAAATTGGAAGTGGTCAAAGAGGAGATGGCAAGAGTGAACGTCAACATTTTAGGAATCAGCGAACTAAGATGGACTGAAATGGGTGAATTTAACTCAGGTGACCATTATATCTCCTACTGTGCACAAGAATTCCGTAGCAGAAATGGAGTAGCCATCATGGTCAACAAAAGAGTATGAAATGCAGTACTTGGATGCAATCTCAAAAATGACACAATGATCTCTGTTAGTTTCCAAGGCAAACCATTCAATATCATGATAATCCAAGTCTATGCCCCGACCAGTAATGCTGAAGAAGCTGAAGCTGAACTGTTCTATGAAGACCTACAAGACCTTTTAGAACTAACACCCAAAAAGATGTCCTTTTCATTATAGGGGACTGGAATACAAAAGTAGGATGTCAAGAAACACCTGAAGTAACAGGCAAATTTGGCCTTGGGGTATAGAATGAAGCAGGGCAAACACTGATAGAGTTTTGCCAAGAGAACACACTGGTCATAGCAAACACCCTCTTCCAACAACACAAGAGAAGACTCTGCACATGGACATCACCAGATAGTCAACACTGAAATCAGATTGATTGTATTCTTTGCAGCCAAAGATGGAGAAACCCTATACAGTCAGCAAAAACAAGACCAGAAGTTGACTGTGACTCAGATCATGAACTTCTTATTGTCAAATTCACACTTCAATTGAAGAAAGTAGGGAAAACCACTAGACCTTTCAGGTATGACCTAAATCAAACCTCTATGATTGTAGAGTGGAAATGAGAAATAGATTCAAGGGATTAGAAAAAAAAAAAGGGATTAGATCTGAAAGAGAGCTTGATGAAATATGGATGGAGGTTTATGATTTTGCACAGGAGACAGGGATCCAGACCATCCCCAAGAAAAAGAAATGTAAAAAGGCAAAATGGCTGTCTGAGAAGGACTTACAAATGGCTGTGAAAGGAAGGGAAGCAAAAAGCAAAGGAGAAAAGGAAAGTTATACCCATTTGAATGCAGAGTTCAAAGAATAGCAAGGAGAGAAAAGAAAGCTTTCCTCAGTGATCAGTGAAAAGAAATGGAGGAAAGCAATAGAATGGGAAAGACTAGAGATCTCTTCAAGAAAATTAGAGATAACAAGGTAACATTTCATGCAAAAATGGACTCAATAAAGAACAGAAATGGTATGGATGAAACAAAAGTAGAAGATATTAAGAAGAGGTGGCAAGAATACACAGAAGAACTGCACAAAAATATCTTCACGACCCAGATAATCACAATGGTGTGTTCACTCACCTAGAGCCAGACATCATAGAATGTGAAGTCAAGTGGGCCTGAGGAAACATTACTGCTAAAAAAGCTAGTGGAGGTGATAGAATTCCAGTTCAGCTATTTCAAATCCTGAAAGATGATGTTATGAAAGTGCTGCACTCAATATACCAGCAAATTTTCAAAGCTCACCAGTGGCCACAGGTCTGGAAAAGGTGTTTTCATTCCAATCCCAAAGAAAGGCAATGCCAAAGAATGCTGAAACTACCGCACAATTGCACTCATTTCACATGCTAGTAAAGTAATGGTCAAAATTCTCCAAGCCAGGCTTTAGTAATATGTGAACCGTGAACTTCCAGATGTTCAAGCTGGATTTAGAAAAGGCAGAGGAACTAGAGATCAAATTGCCAACATCCACTGTATCATCGAAAAAGCAAGAGAGTTCCAGAAAAAAAACATCTATTTCTGCTTCATTGACTATGCCAAAGTCTTTGACTGTGTGGATCACAATAAACTGGAAAATTCTTAAAGAGATAGGAATAGCAGCGCGTCTGACCTGCCTCTTGAGAAATCTGTATGCAGGTCAGGAAGCAACAGTTAGAACTGGACATGGAACAACAGACTGGTTCCAAATAGGAAAAGGAGTACGTCAAGGCTGTATATTGTCACCCTGCTCATTTAACTTATATACAGAGTACATCATGAGAAACACTGGGCAGAATGAAGCACAAGCTGGAATCAAGATTGCTGGGAAAAATATCAATAACCTCAGATATGCAGATGACTCCACCCTTATAGCAGAAAATGAAGAAGAACTAAAGAGCCTCTTGATGAAAATGAAAGAGGAGAGTGAAAAAGTTGTCTTAAAGCTCAACATTCAGAAAACTAAGATCATGGCATCCAGCTGCATCACTTCATGGCAAATAAATGGGGAAACAGTGGAAACAGTGGCAGACTCTATTTTGGGGGGCTCCAAAATCACTGCTGATGGTGATTGCAGCCATGAAATTAAAAGACGCTTACCCCTTGGCAGGAAAGTTATGACCAGCCTAGACTGGATATTAAAAAGCAGAGCCATTACTTTACCAACAAAAGTCTGTCTAGTCAAGGCTATGGTTTTTCCAGTAGTCATGTATGGATGTGAGAGTTGAACTATAAAGAAAGCTGAGCGCAGAAGAATTGATGCTTTTGAACTGTGGTGTTGGAAAAGACTCTTGAAGACTTTCTAGGACTGCGAGGATATCCAACCATTCTGTCCTAAATGAGATCAGTCCTGAGTGTTCATTGGAAGGACTGATGTTGAAGCTGAAACTCCACCTGATGCAAAGAGCTGACTCATTTGAAAAGACCCTGATGCTGGGAAAGATTGAATTTGGGAGAAGAAGGTGATGACAGGGAATGAGATGGTTGGATGGCATCACCAACTTGATGGACAGCAGTTTGGGTAAACTATGGGAATTGTTGATGGACAGGGAGGCCTGGTGCCCTGCAGTCCATGGGGTCACAAAGGGTTGGACATAACTCAGCAACTGAACTGAACTGTACATGTTCTATGTTTGTTTGACTTTGGAATGCATGCATTTTAACAGACAGAAAAAATTTTGGAATTTTTTTTTCTTCTACTCTGGAATCTTTCATCATAACAGTGCCTTGTAGGCATATTGAAAAAGCACTAATAAAAACGTAGAATGATGTTTAGAAGTAGAACTTTTCTATTTTGTTTTATGGTTAATCAGATGTCTTGAGTTATTTCATTCAATTATGATTTTCTTCAAGAGGAAAAAAAGGGGATGACAGAGGGTGAGATGGTTAAATGGAATCACTGACTTGATGGTCATGAGTTTGAACATGCTCCAGAAGTTGGTGATGGACACAGAAGCCTGGAGTATTACAGTTTTGGGGTTGCAAAGAGTTGGACATGATTGAGTGGCTGAACTGAACAGATGATTTTCTTAAATTTGTCATTTAATAGGTGTCTGGATGTTTGGATATAAATTCATAAACGTGTTGTCTTACAGTCTTACTGTCAGGCAGTGTTTTATTTTGTTTTTAACTTTATTTTCACCTTTTTGTCTACAATTTTATGTTTTCCCCTTAATGAATATCTTCCTTCTATTCTCTTTCATATTCTCTCTTTACCTGATTTTTTGAATACTTAACTTATTTTTTTTTAATTTTGTTTGCTAATATGATGGAAGAAATTCATAGTAATTTTACATACACACACACACACACACACTACACACTTCATTTATCAGAATGGGACTGCTAAGTCCAAAGGCTAAATCAAAACACATCTTCATGAAAGTAACAAGCACAAATATTAAAAAGCTAACAAAGTTTGTTATTATTTTAACTGGCTCACCCCACAAAAGTTGGAGCACTCCTTTAGACTATTAGACCTCACTTTGTGAGTGGAAAGAGGAGGGGATGGCACTACAACCATTTTATCATAAAGGAATGAAGTTATCCTGGAGAGACATGAACTTTGGTAATAAAATAATTCTGAAAGAAAACAACAAAACTGTGTGATTTCAATTATATGGGGAACATAAAAAATCTGAACTCATAGAAATAGAAAGTAAAATGATAATTGCCAGGTCCTAGAGGTTGAGGAAAATGTTGGTCGAATAGTACAAACTTCCATCTACAAGATAAATATATTGTGAGAATATAAGATATAGCATATGGACTATAGTTAATAATACCACATTGTATACTTAAAAGTTGCTAAAAGAGTAGATTTAATAACTTACTATATACACACACACAAAAACTACATAACGTGATGAGTGTGTTGACTAACTTTACTGTGATGAACATTTCAAAATATGCTCATATATCAAATCATTATGTGGTACAGCCTAAGCTTACATAATGTCATGTTACTTATAGCTCAGTAAAGCTGGGAAAAAAGATAAGCTGACAAAAGTTAGATGTAAACAGGTGAGTACATTGGGTTTCACCTTCATGGAACTAGGTTAGGCATGAAGTTTACTAAAAAGAGATACCTCTAGTCTCTAAGAGCTTCTGTATTGACATTCAAGGAAAATAACCTTAGTTATCTTTTCTTTCCTCCTTAGTGCCACCAGAAATTAATGTGTATGTTAATATTGGCTTCTTACGGTCTTAATAAAAGTTTCTTAAACATAGTGGAGTTGAGGCTGAATCATGAAAAAACTAATAAGTGTTATAAGTGTGGGTGAGGAAGAAAAGACCTAGGAAGAGGAAAAGTGAAAGTTGCTCAGTTGTGTCTGACTCTCTGTAACCCCATGGAGTCTGCCAGGCTCCTCTGTCCACGGAATTCTCCAGGCAAGAATACTAGAGTTGATAGCTGTTTCCCTCTTAAGGGAATCTTCTTGACTTGGGGATTGAACCCAGGTATCCTGCTTTTCAGGTAGATTCTTTTCTGTCTGAGCCAACAGGGAAGCCCAGGAAGAGGAAAAGGACAGACAAAGGTGCTGACACTCATTCTGAATACAAATTAAGTCTACAGCCATACCACCCTGAATGCACCTGATATAATCTGAATAAAAATTACACTGAGAGAAAGACTTGGAGATGAGTAGATAAAGATAGAAATATCAGCTTTATTTCTGATGAAGACTATACTGAAGAAAGTGACATGGATGTGTGACCATGAAACACTTTCTGATACTCTCATGTGGTACACAACATTTGACATGGCTCTTAGTGATGCTGGTATACATCCAGTATATTCCTGGTTTTCAAGCCCTTGTGTAGTCCCCTCCCTTTGAACATGACATGGAGAGTGGCTTGCTTCTAATAAGTAGAGTACATCAAGAATAAGACATCACTTCTTAGACTGAGTTATAAAGAAGCTCTGACTTGCATCTGCTCTTATTCAATTATTTCTGTTCCTGGCTCTTCTCTGCTTGCTTACTGGGATGAAAAAGCTGCCTCATTGAGAGCTATCCTGTGGAGAAACATACATTGTTTTTCAGTCACTAAATCATGTCTGACTCTTTGCAACTCCATGGGCTACAGCATGCCAGCATGCCTGTCCTTCACTATCTCCCAGAGTTTGCTCAACCTCATGTGCATTGAATCGATAATGCCATCCAACTGTCTCATTTTCTATCACCTCCTTCTCCTCCTGCCCTCAATCTTTTCCAGCATCAGGGTCTTTTCCAATGAGTCGGCAGTCTGTGTCAGGTGGCCAAAGTATTGGAGTTTCAGCTTCAGCATCCGTCCTTCCAATGAATATTCAGAGTTGATTTCTTTTAGGATTAACTGGCTTGATCTCCTAGCTGTCTAAAGGGCTGTCAAGAGTCTTCTACAGCACCACAATTCAAAAGCATCAGTTCTTCTGCACTCAGCCTTCTTTACAGTCCAACTCTCACATCCATACATGACTACTGGAAAAACCATAGCTTTGACAATACAGACATTTGTCCACAAAGTGATGTCTCTGCTTTTTAATATATTGTCTAGGCTTCTCCTAGCTTTTCTTCCAAGGAGTAAGCATCTTTTAATTTTATGGCTGCAGGCACCATCTGCAGTGATTTTGGAGTTCAAGAAAATAAAGTCTGTCACTGTTTCCACTTTTACCCCATCTGTTTGCCATGAAGTGATAGGACTGGATGCCAGAACTGGAGAAACACACACAGAAAGGACTTGAGAATAGTTTCTGGCCAACAGCCAGTAATGACATGAGTGAGCTGGGAAGCAGATCCTTCCCCAACTAACCTTGAGATGATGGCAGCCCTGGCCAGTACTTGAGTTCAACATTTATGAGATAGTGAAACAGAGGATAAGCCAAATATTGGATGGTTGGTTCACAAAATTGTGATATAGTAAATATTAAGTTACTAGGAATAGATAACTAATAAACTTACAGAAAACACAGTATCACTGGAAAAATAAAGTTCATGCATGAGGAAAGAATCCCTATATCCGAGGAGAGGCTTGAGTCTGTAGGAAAACAAAAACCGGAATATGCTTAGCCACACATCCCTGTTTTTATTTCCCAAATCTACCATAAATATAGATAAATAAAATCTACCATAAATCTAGATAAATATTTCACCTTCCCTTAGAAAGAAGTATTTAATATTAAAATTGTCCTAATATGACCATATGTTGTTCAGACAAGAAGATAGCTAGAATTTGGGAGCTCACTCTTCTCCCAGCTAAAGTGGAAATAAATTAAATTTCCATAGAACTAGGACCAGTTTTTTCATGATCTAAGATACTGTATCATCCCACAGATCTCAAATTCCAAGTTCCGGGTAGCTGGTTTTCCAGACAATATTGTAAACAGCAAGCAGTACAAATCCAGAACGCAAAGTGGCAAGTAATCTCTGTGTTTCTCCACTGACAAAGCCCCTCTCTCTTGCTTATCCTAGAATAAGTGTCATTCATGGGGTTGGGCTGTTGTTCCACTGGGGCAGAACCCATTCTAGGTTTAGTTGATACACTGGCAATGGGGGACAGAACTTCATAAAACTCTATCTTCTTGTTTCTGGCTTATGAGAGATTCTTTCCCCCAGTGTAATATGTCCCACAATTTACGGTGTGTTATGTAGCCCATTCCAATCTCTTGCACGACACTCCCTCACTCTCAGTGAGACAGAGAGGTATGGGTAAGAGATGAAGATGCATCAGAAGTCTTTCTTTTGTGATGTCTCATTCATTAGAGTGGAACTGTGAGATGAGTGTTAAGGATACCTTTCCCACATTTTACTCACATGCATGTGCACACGAACAAATATACCTCCACACTTACCAATGAAAAGTAGAGAACTATGAAAAGTTACAACAGATTTGGGAGACACAGGTGGGTCTGCAAGACTAGATAAAATTGTTAAGTTTAAGAACATGGTGTGGTGGAGTGTCAGAATGCCACATCAATGGGCCAACCTGTTTTAAAATGCCATGTTGCCCAACCCAGAAAGAGTGTTGCCCCTTGGGTTATACAATGCAATGGCCTTAGCAGAGTCCTTAGATGACATTAGTCACTCCTATCTCCTCCTCTCTTTTCACTTGTCTTATTTTAAGGATGCTAATTTTATAGGCACTAGCAAAAAACAAAGCAAAAATGAAAAGTCTAAATGAATCCAAGACCTGCCACCAAGGCACTGCATTGCTTCCTACCTTCTTGTTGTATTTGTGTGGCTGCTCAAAATAAGTAGCAGCATGATTCATCGTAGCCTCTGGAAGTTGTCTGACAGTACTCTATTCCAGTGTTTGACTGAAACTACTTATATCTTGTGTCGTTTTCTGCAGTGACTGAGTTTCAAGCAAAGATTAATGCAGTTAGAACATCTTGCAGAAATAGTAAATCACCGTTGCATCTGATTGCGACTCTGGAGCTGCCTAGCCTGTGAGTTATTCATGTAGCTCTCCAACAGCACTTCCATAAACAGCTATTGTTTCATTGATTGCTAATCATTCAGGCAGAAGTTAGAATGGGCCCAAGGCCAGGAGAACAACAAGTTTTTCTTCAAAGAAGCAAAAGTTTGCAAGATGTGCAAAACGTCAAGCTGCTCCATGTCCCAGATTTTCATATGGTGATGAACAATGAATGCATAGAGAATATATATTTAGGAAGTTTGTATTTAAAGCTACCATCTATCTAACTCATGTGAGCAGTCCTTTATAGTATTCAATCCATTATTTAATTTTCCATAAGTCTCTCTTTACCATATTGGCTGCATTTAGCAATGATATTTTTCTTGTGTCAAAAATAAATGAAAGTCACACAAGTAAATATCACAAGGAGATTCGTCAGGAAGACTAATCTTTTCTTGCTTCATTTTTTTTATTACCTATTCCCAGAAGATAATATTTCTAAAACAATTTAATTTATAATATCAAAATCAATACTTTGTCTTTTAACCATTAAAAACATTTCAGGGTTGTAATGGCACACACACCAAAAGCCCTTTAAACACAGGTATCCTAGAAAAGCGTGCTGCACAAGGGAGAGACTCAAAAGTTCTCTTGAATTGTAGACTTCCGCAGTCTAGCAGGACCACATGACTTCCTTGAGCTTTTCAGTGATGCTCATTTAGATGTGGGAAACTTTACCTAATAGTAATAGATAAAGAAGACATTTCATTTGAAGTCTTCATTTATCTCATTATGGGACCAAGACAATTTTGATTTCCAACTTCTTTATTATATTGCTCAACCAATCTTTAAAATAAAGTTGAGAGGAAATCATCCTTGGGAACATCAACCTAAAACTTGACTGTGCATCAGACACCTTTTCCTGTTTGGTTTTCAACAGCCAAAATGTTAATGCATCTTTCGTAGTCAGGGGAAATGTCTTGAGCATATCCTTCCATTGCTTATTGTCTAATGAGGCTCAGTGGCTAATTGTCTAAATTAAAAGTGGCGTAACTAGACAGGTGATGGGAAAATAGTTGTCTTGGGTAAATCGCAGGCAAAGAACTTCAGAGAAATATTTTTTTTTCTCCATTTTATGACTCTGTTGGCATCATGTTCTTTTACTCAAGGTCATTGCAGTCATGTCCATAAACTATTGCAGGTTAAATCTGTAATCTCTAAGTTTACTTCCATTGCTGACATTCAATTTCCTCCCCAAATCAAGTCCTTTATCTTCTATTATCCAAAGTTTCAGAGATTGAATTATGCTTCTCATTCATCTTCCATATCAAGTACGGGGCTTAAGAAAGGGTGAACAATGCTAGGACTCATCATCTAGTGAGTCTCAGTGGGCTTAAGGTAGCACACCTCTTCTTCCTGATTATGAAGTTCAGTTTAGGATCAAGTAGCCTTAAAATTGTCATGTTAAACTGGTAAAACACAAATTCCCTTGCCAGTGTAGAGGACCTGGACAGATTGTGGGAACTGATGTGTGGGATCTAGGTATTAGGAAAGTTTAGGAGTAGAGTGGCAAAGTGAGCAAATGGAAAGCTATGTGAAATGATCTCAGAAGTATGCCAGACAATCATGAGGGTGAAGCTTTATTATGGTGTTACTGCCCTTATATGAGGAGGTGCAGCAGAGCTTGGCTCTCTCTCTGCTCTCCACCATGCGAGGATACAGGGAAAAAGTGGATTTCAACAACAAAGATGCAGGCCCTTATCAGACACTGGTTCTGCTAGCACATTGATCTTAGACATCCCAGATTTCAGATCTGAGAGAAATAAATTAACGTTGCTCAGGTCACCCAGTCTATTGTGATTTTTTATAGCACCCTGAACTAAGATGCTATTGAATTCCATTATTTTGCTAATCTCATTTAAAGGACATGCTAAATAAACATTTATCTTTAGGAAACAGATAAATCAGTGTATGTTGTCATATAACAGGTTTTAATCATTTTTTAAATTTTATTTAGCTAATAGGGAAAGAGAAAACTAGTCTTTAATATCCCTTTAGTCTTTACAAAAAAAAAAAAAAAACTTGGAGCAGTAAGGATGGAACAGAATTGCCCTTGAAAAGTGCTAAGGGAGAATAATCTTTAAGTAGCATCTCCACTTTCGTAGTGTCTGAAAATGATCCACTGCTTCAATATTATCCCACAATAACCAAGAAGTTAATATGCTTAGTGCATAAAGTCTTAACAACCTGAAAATCAACAGCAGTACTGTCCAATGGAACTTTCTGCATTGTGGAAAATAGTCTATAGCTGCACTGTCCAATATATGATTATTAAGCATTTGAAAGATGGATAGTGCAGCTGAGGAAATGAATTTTAAAATTGTATTTAATTTCAGTTAATTTAAATTTCAATATCCACTTGTACTGGATATATTGGACAGTGACAGTTCTACAGTTTCAGCATTGTCTGCCTTACCTTCTTACAGAGGCTTTTGAATTATTCAAGCCAGACAAAGTATGTCTCAGGCTAGTTTTTCACTATTGTTCAGGCTTATGAACCTAATTATGATATAGATTATGTGGATTTAGTTTACCTTTGATTCTCATTAAAGACTTTTACCTTATACACACATATTCACACCCGTCCATTTTACTTACCAACATGTTTATATAAAAACACAGTCTTAATTTAATGGTAAAAGAAATCCACAGACTTCAAAGGATGTCTTATGGTATCTAGGCAGCAAGGGTTTTCACTCCTGTTTATTTTGAAAAAAGCTATTAGAGTCAGGACCAACTTTTATTCAGTAAACTTATCTTCTAAAATAGCTATAAATACTAGAAAGTCATATGGGAAATTGGGCTTGTGTGGAAAGTCAGAGCAGAAAATGTAAGAAACAAGACTGGAAAAATATAGATCATGGTTACTTGTGGATCCAGCTGTGGAGAGTCGTCATGGCTAGGGGAATCAGCATGCTCCTAAAGATCATAAAAACCTGCATTCCAGTCCCAATTCTACCACTCATAGCTATGTGATGATACTGGCCAAGTAAATGACTTCTCAGAATCTGAGATTTCTTATCTCTAAAGGAAGATATTAGTTCCTGATTCTTAAAATCATTGGGAAGATGAAATAATATGTAAATAGTATTTAAAAAATTTAAATACTTTAATTCCTTGACTACTTATTTTAAGGCAAATATTTTGAAATATCTGAAAACTGATTGAAGCTGTGTATCCTCCAGAAATACTCATCAATCAGACATTTCTGTGAAATAAAAGTTCAGTGTGACTTTGTAAGCAGGCTCTATAAAACCAGGGTATCTCCATGCTCCAGCCAGATGGCCACATGCTGAAGGGAGAAATAAAAAAGGTTCTTTTTCAGAAAATCCTCTTTGGTTGGTTCTTTCATTAGGATTTGGCAAAATGCCACTGCAACAGATGGATATGAATACAGGCAACCAAAGAGGCTGTGCTTGTACCCCAAGTCTTGGCATATGGCACCAGATTCTCTCACCAGGCTGTCAAAACAGCTGCTGTGTTCTGTCCCCACCTGCCATCACAAAGCTCTGCCGAGGGTGTCCGAATTTAGAGAAGAACCCGCTGCCAGGCGATTTTCCTGTATTAGAAGCCATACCTTTGCCTTTTGAGTAGTAGAGGCCCTTTTCAAATCATTATTTACACTTCCTGGGGATGAAGGACATATTTAACCATTCAGGTACATCTATCCTTTCATTAATATTGAGGGAAAAGCAAATCTTTGTAGAATAAAGTGGATAGAGCCATATTCAAATATCAACTTAACAATGTATTTGCAGTTCAAAAAAGTTATTTAACATCTTTGATCTTTAGTTGTCTCTTCTTCAAGTGGAAATAAGTCATACTTGATAGAAGTGTAGTGATTAGAAATATTAATTCAAAGGAGAATTATGGTGGTCAAATAATACCAGTAGTGGTCACAGGAGTAACAATAGTGATACTTAATATTAGCAAAGTAGTGTTCAAAATTCTCCAAGCCAAGCTTCAACAGTACATGAACCATGAACTTCCAGATGTTCAAGCTGGATTTAGAAAAAGTAGAGGAACCAGAAATCAAATTGCCAACATCTGCTGGATCATCAAAAAAGCAAGAGAGTTCCAGAAAAACATCTACTTTTGCTTTATTGACTATGCCAAAGCCTTTGACTATGTGGATCACAACTAACTGTGGGAAATTCTTAAAGAGATGGGAATACCAGGGCACCTCACCAGCCTCCTGAGAAATCTGTATACAGGTCAAGAAGCAACAGTTAGAACTGGCCATGGAACAGCAGACTGGTTCCATATTGGGTAAGGAGTACATCAAGGCTGTATATTGTCACCCTCCTTATTTAATGTATATGCAGAGTACATCATGTGAAATGCTGGGCTGGATGAAGCACACATTGGAATCAAGATTGCTGGAAGAAATATCAATAACTTCAGATATGCAGATGATACCACCCTTATGGTAGAAAGTGAAGAAGAATTAAAGAACCGCTTGATGAAAGTGGAAGAGGAGAGTGAAAAAGTTGGCTTTAAGTTCAACATTCAGAAAACTAAGATCATGGCATCTGGTCCCATCACTTCTGGCAAACAGGTGGGAAACAATGGAAAAGGTGAGAGATTTTATTCTTTGGGGCGCCAAAATCACTGCAGATGGTGATTTCAGGCATGAAATTAAAAGATGCTTGCTCCTTGGAAGAAAAGTTATGACCAAGCATATTAAAAAGCAGAGACATTGCTTTACCAACAAATGTCCACCTAGTCAAAGCCATGGTTTTTCCAGTAGTCATGTATGGATGTGAGAGTTGGGCTATAAAGAAAGCTAAGCCATGAAGAAATGATGCTTTTGAACTGTGGTGTTGGAGAAGACTCTTGAGAGTCTTTTGGACTGCAAGGAGATCCAACCAGTCAATCCTAAATTATATCAGTCTGAATATTATTGGAAGGACTGATGCTGAAGCTTTGGCCACCTGATGCAATGAAGTGATTCATTTGAAAAGACCCTGATGCTGGGAAAGATTGAAGGCAGGAGGAGAAGGGGATGACAGAGGATGACATGGTTGGATGGCATCATTGATGCGATGCACATAAGTTTGAGTAGATTTTGGCAGTTGGTTCTGAACAGGGAAACCTGGTGTTCTGCAGTCCATGGAGCCTCAAAGAGTTGGACACGACTGAGTGACTGAACTAAACTGAATGCTTGTTGAACTTTTACTATGTTTGAGATATGATTCTAAGTGTTTCTACAAGAGTAAGTTATTTAATTATTACATCTACCTCACAGACAGATGAATAGTTAAGAAACAGATAAAGAAACTGAAGCAGAATGAGTTTAAATAATATGTCCAGGATTACAAAGCTAGAAAGGTTTGAAATGGAGATTAAAACCCAGGCAGTCTACCTCCAGAGTCTGCACACTTAATCATCACTGCAAGTGTTAAAGGAATGGTAAGTATTTTCATGAGGGGATGAGGGGGGAAGATTCACAGGAAATTGAGTATGTTAATGAAATCTCCATTGGTGAAAAACAAATGACAGCTGTAGGGTCTGTGAATGATTTCTAACTGGCACTTCTTGCTTAGGCAAGAAAATTTGCTAAGAGAAGGATGATTCAAAGTCACTGCTTTTTATGGGAACCCAGAAATAGTGCTACGAAAGTCAAAATCATTACAGGCATATTACAAATAAGAAGTATAATTTAAGCAATTGAGCAAATCCTGAAAGAATTGTTTTTATATTTTAATTGCTAACAGAATAAATTTAGTTAATGGATTTTATATTCTTAAATTTACATTTGATATTAATGCCAGTCTATTTATGTGATTTTATATACAGTACATTAAATGCAGCCTGACCTGATGAAATTGATTTTATTAAATCTGGAAAAAATTAACCACTTGTTGAAACTGAATTGGTCTCACATGTATATTTAAAACCTATTTTAACCAGATAAATATCTTTATTTTCTTCTATGAAGGACTATAGACTTAAGGAGAGGAATATCATTTGAGATCTACAACAAAGTTTAAATTAGATTCATTTAGATTAACTTTTAAACCTATAGAATTAGCCTCTTCACTGTGCTTACTTTGAACATTTAGAACATGTAACACATCCTTTAGTTATAAATGCAACAAATCCTAAAATATATATTTTGATGCAGTATAAAGCCTGTAATGAGAAAGAATGTTAGGTAGGTGGATACAGATTGAAATAGAAACACATACAATTAGGAAAAGGGACATTAAAAGGGACATAGAATCAATGGAATATAATAAAATAATTCACAAATATCAGGTAGAGTTCATTAAAAGAACATAAGAATGGTGCAGAATTGAGAATTCTATAAATGCAGTTCTCTATATTAGTATATAAAAAGTATATGATCTGTAGTGGGTTTGTAATGGTGTCAACTGTCTCAGCTGAATCTAGTTCCTTCCTTTAATTACAGAATAAGTCAGTTGAAGTGATGAAAATGTTAACAACTATGAACAATTTGTGTATATATAAACAATGACAACTCCTTAAAATGAACAAAAGCAATCATAAAATATTATCTATTTTAAGACATATTCTGATTTCAGAGGTTTTAAAATGTCAAAAAATGTGCACCTAATAACCAATGAAATATGGCATTGCAAATTGTTGAGGAAAAGATGGAATTATTCATTACAATTAATATTTTTGACAAAATAAAAACATACACAAATCATAAAGAAAAAAAAAAATAAAGAGAGAAAGAAGCTGGACAAGAAACAAGGAAGACAACCCCAGTTCTCTCTTCTTTAAATTCAGATCTGCTTGAGCTCTTCCTTCCCCTGCCTCTGTCCAAAAAGTACATCTATGAGATCTCACTCAGAGGTCTAGTCCTACCTTGCCTCTTGCATAGTATCTTCATTTAGTTGGATCAAATATTTTAGATCATTTCATAGTCATTTATGGTATGATAAGCTGAATAATGTCTCCCTAAAGATGTCTGTGAACCAAACCTGAGAATTTTGAATATATTACCACACATTACTGGTGGCTCAGACTGTAAAGAATTGGGCTGCGATGCAGGAGGCCAGGGTTTGATACTTCGGTTGAGAAGATTCCCTGAAGAATGGAACAGCTACCCACTCCAGTGTTCTTGCCTGGAGAATTCCATGGACAGAGGAGCCCAGGGGGCTACAGTCCATGGGGTTTCAAAGTATTGGACACAACTGAGCAACTAAAATTTTTGAAGAGGGGCATCCTAGGTGGCCCTAGTGGTAAAGAACTTGCTTGCCAATATAGGAGACATAAGAGATGTGAGTTTGATTCTTGGGTTGGGAAGATCCCTTGGAGCAGGAAATGACAACCCATTCCAGTATTCTTGTCTGTAAAATTCCATGGACAGAGAAGACTGGTCGGCTATAGTCCATGGTGTCGCAAAGAGCTGGACACATCACACACACATGACAAAAGGGAATTGACAGATGTGAATAAATTAATGATCCGGAGATAGGGAGATTACCCTACATTATCTGGGCAGGCTCAATGCAATTTCAAAGTCTTCATGGGAGAGTAAAAAAGGAAGATCAGAGTCTGAGAGACAGAAATCTGACAAAGGATGCAGAATTATATATCCTTTGTCAAGTCCTACTGTCATTAGAAGCTGAAAAAGAAACAGTTCTCTGATAGAGCTTCTAGAAGGAATGCCAACTTAATCACCCATTTTAGACTTCTGACCCCAGAACAATAAGAAAAAGATTGTGTTGTTTTAAGCCATCTAAGTTTGCAGTGATTTATTACAGAAGCAGTGGGAAACTCATATAGAAGGGCTAGCCTAGAATTAATTTTTTATCACTACAAAATATAGAAATACCTGTTTGTAGATTTTCAAATGCTCATTTTCCCCCAAATCTTGAGGACCTAGTGTGGATAAATAACTACAACAGTATCCCAAATAGAAGGGGTGCTTTCCAGAAAAAAAAAAAATTGACAGTAACTAGATTAAACTTACCTCATTTGTTCAAGAAATACTTTCATTGATAGATTCCACCCAGGATGTAGAAAGTTGAAAAGTTGTTTTCACCTAACAAAAATTCTTAAAAGCCAAGATAATCTAAAAATCATAGCTTTTCTTGAGTTTGTCCAAGAGTTAGAGTTGTAGGATGAATAACTTGCCTGAAATGTAAAAAAATATAAGTATGTCCATGAAGAGAAGGACAAAATGACTGACCTTGAGAAGAGCATGGGGGAAAGTTGAGGCCAGCAAACAACTGGTGAGGACAATTCAACTGCAGTTATTAATAAATTGCTAGAGGTCAAGTCTGGGCTGGTATGAAGATAATAGAACCTGGAAGATTCATACGCAGGAGAAGTGCATACTCACTAGGATATTCTTCTTTGTGGATCCTCATGAAGTGTTCAGGGGAAAGAGTAGGGACAGGGAGAAGACCAGAGAAAAGGGCAGAAGGCTAGAGAAATACTCCTTTCATGATTCGGGACTCAAAGAGTCATATAATCCCACATGAAATTTTTAAAAATGATAACTCTTGGTTTAACTTAAAAAAATAACTTTTTGTTTTATATTGGTATATAGGCAATTAGCAACATGGTGATAGTCTCAGGTGAACAGTGAAGGAACTTAGCCATACATATATATGTATCCATTCTCCTTCAAAGTTCCCTCTTATCTAGGCTGCCACATAATATTGAGCAGAGTTCCAAGTACCATACAATAAGTCCTTGTTGGTTATCTGTCTTAAATATAGCAGTATGTACATGTCCATCCCAAACTCCCTAACTGTCCCTTACCCCCTGCTACCATAAGTTCATTCTCTAAGTCTGTGATCTCTTTCTGTTTTGTAAGTTAATTTGTATCATTTCTTTTTAGATTTCATATATAAGGGATATTATATAATATTTCTCCTTCTCTGTCTGATTTGCTTCACTTAGTGTGATAATCTCTAGGTCTATTCATGTTGCTGCAAATAGCATTATTTCATTCTTCTTAACTGCTGAGTAATATTCCACTGTATATATGTACCATAGCTTCTTTATCCATTTCCCCGTCGATGGACATTTAGGTTACTTTCACGTTTTGGCTATTGTAAGCAGTGTTGCAATGAACATCAAGGTACATATATCCTTTGAGATTATGTTTTTCTCCTGATGTATGCCTGGGATTTTTTATTAATAGAAATATCTTTGCCTTTTCCTTTTTAAAAATTTATTTATTTAATTATTTTTTGCTCTACTCTCAGTTTTAAGGCTTCCCTGTGTGCCTGTACCTCTGAGAGATTCTCTCTCCTTTGTCCCACCCCTCACAACATTACATTTCTGTTACTTGTTCCTCAGTATTTGATAGCCTGGTGTGGGGTGGGCAACAGATGTGTGTTGGTTTTCTCTAGTTGCAGCAAGTGGGCTATAGAACATGGACTCAGTAACTGTGGCTCATGGGCTTAGTTGCTCTGTAGCATAATCCCACATGAACTTTTGTCCCCTAAGGAGGAAAAAAAAAAAATTGAGTAAATAGGTAAGGCCGTCAGTTCTGTCATGGCCAAGGCACAGACTCATTGCAGTAGGAAAATATAAAAGAATGAGAGAAAGGAGGAGGAAGTCATCTTTCCCTTTTGGAGGAAATCAGTTAATCATTTTGGGTATAATCTCTTACAACTAAGGGAAGGAGAGAGATCACAGGAGCTTTTTAAGACAAACTTCAACCAGAGCAACTGTAACACACATCTGTTGCCCACCCCACACCAGGCTATCAAATACTGAGGAACAAGTAACAGAAATGTAATGTTGTGAGGGGTGGGACAAAGGAGAGAGAATCTCTCAGAGGTACAGGCACACAGGGAAGCCTTAAAACTGAGAGTAGAGCAAAATCATTGAGAAAATTCTTCTGACAAACCACCCCACACTTTAAACACAAGGTAAGGTTAGAGGAGTTTGAAATAGGTGCCTCGCTGGAGATAAGCAATAGTAACAATAAAACCCAAAACTAGTCTTCTGACTAGACTAACCCAACAGCTACCTCTCCCAATAACAGCCTATGAAATGTATCCAGTTAAAAAAAAAATCATATACATACAAAGGAATAAAAATAACATTCTCAGAAAATAGAAAAAATTAACAAAATCAAAAGTTGTCCCTTTGAAAAGATCAATAAAATATTTTTAAATAGGTTTAAAATAGGTTTTTATTCTAACCATTCTGATCAGGAAAAAACAAAGCAAACAAACATAAGTAACAGAGATAAAAAAAGGAATATCATTGTAGATACGACAGACAGGATAAGAAAAGCAAGGGACTACTATGAGTATTTTCATGTTAAATATCCATCAATATAGATAAAATGAAAAAAAAATCCTTGAAAAGTACAAAAAGCCAAATTTTACTCAAGAAAAAAAAAAAAAAAGTAACTTGAATAGCCTAAACCATATAAAATTACCAGATGAAAAATTAGGAGAAAACGTTGTGACTTTGAGTTAGATACCTTGGATACAACACCAAACTCACAATTCATTAAATAAATTATAAATTGGACTTCATCAAAATTAACATTTTCTACTTTTCAAATGAAAATGTTAAGAGAATGAAAAGCCAAGCCATAGGGTAGAAGGAAAATATTTGCGAATAATTAAGATTCCATTTATATGACATTCAGGAAAATGCAGAACGGTTGAAACAGAAAAAGGATTAGTGGTTGCCAGAGGCTTGAAATGGAGAGAGGATCTGACCACAACCTTTTCTAAAGTTGCTGTATGACTTTATGTATTTATCAAGTCTCATAGAATTATTCACCAAAGATGTTGAATTTCACTGTATCAAGTAAAAAGAAAAAGAAATTCCCATTTGAACTGCAGAGATTTACAAATCAGACAAAGTCCCTCTTTTTTAGAGTACAAATGACACTGGAGAAAATGGACAGTAGACAATTAAATATGCAAACACATAATATAATTTCATTCGGTTGAATCATTTATACTAAGAAGTGCAATAAGAAATAAGTCAGGGTGAAACAGTGTGCTTTCCAAACTCATTCATGTAATGGTAAATAATAAATAATAACAATATTTAACAGCACATTGAAATAAGTGAGCTAAGGCTGTTTTTCATCAGAAGGAATTGGTAGTGGCTGGGGGACAGGAAGACACAGTCTCTCCAGGCATTGTCTGCTTATCCCAAGAATTAAGGGGATCTATACTTCGCATCTGTTATAATTTATGCCTCATAGACTGGAGAATTCTTCAGTAAAGGAACGGATTGGAAGTTGGCCTCTGTTTTACATAGGGTGGTCAGGTGAAACCTCTGGAGACACAACATTTGAATAGAGATCTTGATGAAGGAAGCAAGTCCTGAAAAAAAAAAAACAAATCATCTGAAGAATAAATGTTCCAAACAAAGAAAGAGCAATCACAAAGGATGTCATTCCTGGGAAAGAAATTCTGCAAGTGAGGGAAAGAGCAAGAACTATGGGACTGGAGAGATGTAACCAGTGGGAAACCTTATAGAGGTTAAAAGGTAAGATTAGGGAGGTGGTCAGGAGTCAGATCATGTAGACTTTAGAGGTGATAGAAGAAAGATGGAGTTTATTTATGTGCAAAATCAGACATTAGAATGTTTTGAGAAAGGAGTAGAGTGTTATTATTTATAAATTAAAAGATCAATATGACTTTTGGACCAAGAATGTTTACGAGATTAGATGTAAAGGCAAAGAGATTGGTTAGAGGTCTAGTATATTAGTGCAGGTGAATAACAAGAGAGGCTTAGCTTACTGTGTTAGCTGGGAAAGGGGTGAAAATTGATTAGATTAAGAAAGCAGTCTAACAATATCCTAAATGCTGTTGGATTAGATATGAATATGAGGGTAGAAATGACATTAAATGCTTCCAAGATTTTTAATCTTAACAAATGATTACAGTGATGTAATTTAGTGAAACTGGGAAGATTAAGGAAAGGCATATTGGGAGATTTGGTTTTGGGTATATTAATTCAATGTACCTATTAGATATCTGTGAAGTGATGCGAAATACAGAGATAGATATAGAGAATGTAACTTTGGAAGTCATCAATATATTGATATATGTTTACTAATTTGTTTAAACCATGGAGGTAGATGAGATCAGGTAACAAAGGGAATATAGACCAAGAAGAGAAAAGTACTGAGTCCTCTCCACTTCAAAATCTTGAAGAAAAAGTAGACTTGGAGTTAGCCAAAAGACTTATGGAGAAAACAGTGGAGAAGAGAAACACCATGTAAGCCTGGTGTTCCAGAAGTCAGGTGAACAAAAATATTTCCAAAAGGATAAGTGACTGACCAAATAAATGCTCATGAACATTCAAGTGTTATGAGAACTGAGACTTGAATAGTGGATTTGAGAAAGTGTTGGGCACAGTGACCGTGACAGTTAGTGGAGTGATGGGAACAGAACCTGCTTGAAGTGGCTTAAAGTGACAATTAGGAGTAGAGCCAGGGGGTGTAGTTTTTGAATCACATCCTCTTACAAGGAACAGAGAAAAACACGGTAAGATAGTAGACACTGAAACATCTCTAAGGCTCATGGGAATGAACCAATGGAAGAGGAAAAAATGATGATGCAGGAAAGAGCAAAAGTAATTGCAAAGGCTAAGTCTTCGAGTGGCTAAGGTGGATAGGGTTCAGCTAGCAAATGTAAGAGCAGCAACAAAACAGAAGTGGGGAAAACAAAAAAAACCCAACATATGTATGAGTGACTTATAGATTGATTAATATCAGAGACAGAAAGCTCAAAGGCAAAGATGTAACTGGGACAGAAAGAGAATTAAGAGCTGGGAGTCCTGTTGACTAGTGAACAGGGTCCAGTGGGGCTGGAGTTGTAGACTACGTTCTTCACAGGCCTGTTTCACAGAGCAAATTCAGTAATTCTCTACATATTCATTTTAAGTCAAAGAATTTTCTGGAAACTTCACAGTGACTTTGAACAAAGAGCAAAAATTCTCCCATTGCTACCAAAAATGCCTGGGTAGACAGTTTTTAGGTGGCTAAGTGAGACAAATTACACTGTATCCTAAATCTATTTCACCCTTTAGGTTTTCAACTAAGAGAAAGGATAAGGTCACAAAAAATTCTAGATGTCTGATTTAAGTGGAAATGTCCCCCTTTTTTTACAGAGTCTTTTTGCAGGAACCTCTGATTAAAGTCTAGTATAGCAAGTAGTCCAAATTCAGTCTTCTTATTTCTCAATAAATTTCTTATGAAAACCTCTCTTCTTTCTAGAAATAGAATCCTTCATTTGGAGAAATTGTATCTCTTCTCCAACTAAAACTAAGCAGTTTTATTAAGAGTTGCAACACTTTCTGAGGTCACAGGAGAGAGAAAGAGAATGGTGGAGAAAAGGTATGATTCAAGCAGAGTATTTCTCAGAAAATTTTAATTTAGAATAAATTTTAAAATATCTTTTCTATAGCAACAAAGCTGAAAAATGTGAGCTTGAGAAGTCACAGGCTCATTGAGAATATTGATTCAAGAGAATGAGGCTGACAAGGCAGAAGTAGGATGAGTAATGAAGATGAGGTCCTGACAGCATTCAGTCCATAGCTCAAGGGTCCCCACGTTTCATGCACTTTGCTTATATAACCTCAATTTATGTTTATGGATCTCAATTTTTTGTTTATAGGCTTATAGATTTTAATATGTCTATAGATCTTAATTTCCCCCTAAGTCAGTTATTATCTCTTCTTCATCTCAAGCAAAAGAAATCCTAAATAATATAAAAATGAATATCAGCAAAAAGAACTATTGCAAGTGATACATCCATCCATCCTGGGGAATTTATAATATGCAATAGTAAAATCACTATTGAGACTATCATCGATTAATACAAGGACACAAACACTGGGTTCCTTATAGCTAAAGCTGTACAGTATTTGGTAGAAAAATACCAGATGTTGGAGTTTTTTGCCTTTATCTTGTGTCCATTAGTAGGAGAAGACAAGCTAGCACTACTGAATGCAGATTATTTTGCTCACTTTTCAGACTCTGGTCAATGACCCCAGAGTAAGTAACATCAGAGAATTATGTGCCTATTAAATTACATGCGCTGAATCCTCTTCTACATTTCAAATGGATGTGATATTCAGAAATGCAGATACCAAAAAGCCAGAGGATTTGGCAAAGCATGATCTCAGCAGATATCTACCAAGCACCCCCTGCCAGGCAGAGGTAATAATGCCTTGCTGTAAACTGCATTGATAGAATTGGAGGTAGCCTAGGGGCAGAGAGCAGATTAGTTCTGTGTCAGTATACCAATCAAGGCAGAAGCAGAGGCTGAGGCAAAGAGAAAAACTCTTAATCCAAGGCCATAAAGACTCAGGCAAGTTCCTGGAGTCTGTTACTATTTCAAAGTGTGAATGAGACAAATAGAGTCAAGATAAAAGATTATGGCTAAGCAATATTTTGTAATTGTCATTCACCAGCCGAACCTCACACAATGAAATCATCTCACATTTAAGTTGGATTTAAGAAGGTTAGATTGCTAGAAAACCTCAAAAATTCCCAAGGCAATTCCTCAATTTCTCTATGCTCATCAAAGGAACAGGGCTGATGGGTCCTAAAGCATGCTCTGGGGGTATACTACTAATATGGAAGTTACTAACCATTTGTGGCTATTAAATTTAAATTTACTAAAATTTAAAATATTAAAGATTCTGTTCCTCAGTCATACTAGTCCTATTTCATGTATATATGCTGTTTGTGGCTAACACAACAGTTACTGCCAAAGAACATTTCTAACATCTCTCACTATTGGGTAGTACTGCTCTAGGAAATAAATGACCAAACCTCCTGATGGGTGAAAATAATGAGAAACAGCACACAGTTTTCAACAGAGGAAGCAGGATCTGGGATAGCCACCTTGGCTCATCACACAATACACTACAAAGACAGGAAATGTCCCGTCATCCAAGGCCTTCTAGCCCCATTATTCACAAAACTATCCAAGTCCAGCTGAATATGATATATGTTCTGGAGTAGTGAACATTACAAGCTATATCCTCTTCCCTCTTTTGTAACTGAGAAAGCTTAGTTGAAATTTCTTTTTTAAAAAAATTTTCTCCACCGCTTTAATATTTGGGGGCAATGAAAACAGTCAAGGAGTCATACCTTGGAAACTGACCGTCACTGAGAGGTAACAGTGAATTCTATATTTTCCATTAATTGCGGGACTCCTGTCAGAGTTTTCTGATAAGTAAACCGTACAGAGCCAGCACTTATGAATGGGCTCAGCCATTAGAGAAAGGAAATGAAAATAAAATCAATATATAGCAAGATAGATCTCCTGGAGAGAGCAGACAGCAATTGGAATAAACACAAAAGAAACAAAACCACTTAGCAAAACTTAATCAGAGTGTAGAGTTTATTTCAGGAAATATATTTTTATATATTTATAATTTTAAATACAGTTGATTATATAAAGGAAAGAATATTCACTACTAAAATCTTAGTTAGTGGCCTAGAAGACAAAATTGAAGAAATATCTCAAACATGGCATAAATGCAAAGTAATAGAAATAATAAAGAAAGAGTCAGATATTTGGATGCATTTGAAGAAAAGCTAATTGACCAAAAAAAGAAAAAATGTATCATAGAAGAAAAAGGAATAGATGGGCAAAAGAATATTATTAAACAAATATAAGACAGAAACTTCTCTAAGTAGAAGAAGCACATGAATTTACAGTTTTAAAGCATATACAAAAGTCTGGGCAGGTTTTGTGGGTAAAATTCCTGAATTCCAAGAATAAAGAAAAATTCTACTAGTTTTTTAGAAGAAAAGAAAAAAAATCTATAAAGAAAACATAAGTAGTTCTGGCATCATATTTTGCAAATAAAAAAATATATTGTGTATTTATTTATTTTTAGGAAACCTCATTCACTCATTTTTTTTCTCCAAAAAGGCCCTGTAGAGATCAACTTTCTGGGTTATTCTTATGTCTAAGGTTTTTTATTGTTTATTTGTTTGTTTTTGTTTCATTTTCTGTTCCACTTGGGACATAACTTGTTATTATTGTTGCTTAGTTGCTAAGTCTTATGTGATTCTTTTGCAACGCCATGAACTGTACCCTGCCAGGCTCCTCTGTGTGCAAGATTTTCCAGGCAAGAATACTATAGTGGGTTGCCATTTCCTTCTCCAGGGAATCTTCTCAAACCAAGGATCCAATCTGCATGTGTTGCATTGGCAGCAGGATTTTTTTACCACTGAGCAACCTTGGAAACCTGTCAAGACAGGGTTTAGGTGTTTATATAATTCTCTGTGTGTGTGTTAGTGGCTCAATCATGTCTGACTCTTTGTGATCCTATGAACTGTAGCCCCTCAGGATCTTCTGCCCATGGAATTCTCCAGGCAAATATACGGGAGTGTGTAGCCATTCCCTTCTCCAGAGGATCTTCCTGACTACGGGATCAAACCCAGGACTCCCACACTGCAGGCAGATTCTTTAATGTCTGAACCACCAGGGAAGCCAAACTTAAAGGCCAGGCTCACCTGGAATTTGAATTCAGGACCCTCGCACACAAAGTGAGAATCATACCCCTAAACCAATGAGCTGATGCTCATTATATAATTCCTTTCACAAATTATTTTTCTCATAACCTTAAAAGTTCTATCTCTACTATATTCTAGCTTAATTTTACTTAGAATGCAACTTAAAAGAGTTAACATCACCAAAATTGTGGGATCCTAGCCTCTATCCCTCAAGAAAGATAAGCAATTAGACAGTTATCCACCAACAAAAATAGCTCTGAGCTAACTCAGGAATCCACTTAAGGAGCTTCAGCAACACAGCAGAGCCAAAAAATAAAAAAAAGAAAGAAACTTGTGACTAACCACACAAAAAGAGTAGGAAGAAAAGTTTCTTTAGCATCATGTGCCCCCGCCCCCCCAAGGCAGGCACTACTGATGGCCAAGATGGAAATCCCCCTCACTGGGAAAAGGAGAATGGGATGAGTGATCAGCTTCCTTAGATTTCTGGGGCACTGTACAAAAGACCTGACTCAGTTTCATCACACCGCGAGACCAGCTGAGACATCTAGAGATTGAAAGGAACAAAGAACAAAGGCAGGGACTATCAGTACCAAGCATGTGTTGGAGTGACCATGACTCCCAATGGCCTACTGTGAAGAGGACCACAACAGCCCTTGCTGCCGAGCATCTCAAGAGCCTTTATCAGTGCTGTGGATGCCCAGAGCTTAGATCCATGAGAACCCTGTTGTAGAACCCAGTATACAGCTGTGCTGAGGACCCCACAGCTTTTCCCACTGAAGAAACCAATGGCCAGCAAAGCAGCTGCATACTCCCTGAAGATTTCACAACTGAGGGCCCACAAGTTTTTGGGTTCACAGACTCCAGCTATTTGAGTTCCTCTCCATCCCACCTGTCAGAGCTACTCCAACTGGCCCTGCCACAGATATCCTGGTCCCTGGAGTCCATGTCAGCAGACAGTCCTGGCTTTTGTGGCTATACAAGTATACAATGCTAGTCCAGGCCTCTGTGATCAACATCCACTACTATGCATGCATCTGCAGCTAGTCTTATAGCCACAAGAGTATATATTAATAACCTAGGTCCCTGAAGCTGCCCAAACACCCAGAGCCAACCCTAAGTACTGTCATTGGATTTCACTGCCACCCATGACTGGGGCTATTCTTTGCAGTAGTACACTGCATATTTCCAGCCCCAATGCCTACCACCAACCTCCACTGCCCTGAATACGCTTGAGACTAGCCCTTGGATCCATGTTAGTGCTTGTTGACAGCCAAAACACCCACAGCTGCTCATGTGCCAAGAGCTGGTTCCAAGCACTTTCATAGACCTCTGCCACTATGCATACATATAACTAGACCCCACTGTTGCACAAGTACACAACAATGGCTTGGATCATCATAGCTGCTTATGCACCTAGAGTGAGCCCTGACTTCCTCCATAGTGTGGCATTGGTGGTATAGTGGTGAGCATAGCTGCCTTCCAAGCAGTTAACCTGGGTTCGATTCCTGACCAATGCAGAGTCACCCTTCAGGGCTTCCCTGATAGCTCAGTTCGTAAAGAATCTGCCTGCAATGCAGGAGACACAGGTTTGATTCCTGGGTCAGGAAGATCCCCTGGAGAAAGGATAGGCTACACACTCCAGTATTCTTGGGCTTTCCTTGTGACTCAGCTGGTAAAGAATCCTCCTGCAATGCGGGAGACCTTGGTTCGATCCCTAGGTTGGAAAGATCCCTTGGAGAAGGGAAAGGCTACCCACTCCAGTATTCTGTCCTCGAGAATTCCATGGACAGTCCATGGGGTCGCAAAGAGTCAGACATGACTGAGCGACTTTCACTTTCATTTCCTTTCCTTGATAGTTGGCTCTGGGACTCACTACTGCACGTGGGCATACAGCCATTCCCTGCCATCACATGGGCACCTACAGTCAGCCCCAACAGTCAACTATGCATACCACCAGTTTCAGCCCTCACTGGCACCAGGCTTCAATAGTCCTTGTGGCAACCATGAACCTGCTGCAACTCTCACCACAGGATCATGCAGTTAGTGATGTCATGGACCCCAGCTGGCTGAACCAACAAGACATCATGCCCCCTCAGATCCAGAGCCAACATTTGCCCCTCTACATTATGTACCACATGACTAATCCCAGAACAATAGTACACCTCAGGTTCCACTCACAGGGCACTTATCAAAATCCATAAAATTTGCAAGAGGTGACAGTTTCTTCAAATGTGAGACAACTATGCAAGGCAATGGGGCTCACAAAGAATCAGGGAAACATGATAACACCAAAGCAATGCAATAAACTTTCAGTACTGATCCTAAAGAAATGGAGATAAATGAATTTCCTGACAAATAATTCAAAATAATTGGTCACAATAAGCTCAGACAGCTGTAAGAGAGCACAGATAAACAATCTAACAAAATCAGGAAAACAATACAAGAACAAAATAAGAAGTTGCAAGAGAAATAGAAAACATAAAAAAAGAATCAAACAATTTTGGAGCTGAAGAATACATTGATGAAACTTAAAAAAATAAATTCAACAGAGTGTTTTAGCAGCAGACTCAACCGAGCAGAAGAATCAATGTACTCAATGATAAGTCATTTGAAATTATCCAGTCAAAGGGAAAAAAAGAAAAAAGAATGAAAAGAAATGAAGAAAGCCTATGAGACTTAAAGAACTCCATCAAGTGAAATAATGTTTGCATTATGTGAATCCCAGAAGGAGAAGAGAGAAAGGAACAGAAAGTTTTTATAAAGCAATACTGGCATAAAACTTTCCTAATCTGGGGAAAGATATGAACATTCAGGTACATGAAGCTCAAAATACTCCAATAAGTTTCAATCCAAAGAAGACTTCGCTGAGACACAATTGCAATAACTGTCAAAAGTTAAAGACAAAGAAAGAAGCTTGCACTCAAGAAGAGATAAGAAGATCATCACATTTAAGAGATCCATACCTCTCCGCCCCCCAGCACAAGGTTATCAGTATATTGCTCAGCAGAAACCTTGCAAACCAGGAAAGAGTGAAATGATATATTCAAAATGCTAAAAGAAAAGGAAAAGAACAAACAAACAAGGTATCAATCATGAATACTTTAAATAATAAAGCTATCCTTTAAAACTGAAGGAAAGACAAAGACATTTAGGAATATGAAATCATGTGAAAGTGAAAACACATTACTAAGTTAAAAATTTACTGACATTCAGAAGACACTAATGCTATCACTTATTATTGTAGTACAAATGTTAAAAGGTAAAAATAAATAAAATAACTATAGTAACAGTAATTTGTTAATGGATACACAATGTAAAAGGATGTAAATTGTGATATCAAAAACTTGAATGTTAAAGTTAATAAAAGTGTAGTGTTTTTGTATGCAACAAAGTTAAGTTGTTCTCAGCTTAAAATAGACTGTTATAAGTGTATTTCATGTAAGCCTCATGGTAAACACAATGCAAAATACTCAGTATATACGCACAGTATAAAGAGAAAGTAATCAAAGCATACCACTACAGAAGGTCACCAGATTACAAAAGAAGACAAAAAAAGAAGAGAAGGAAGCAAAGGATCTACACAACAGGCAGAAAACAATGAACAAAATGGCAATAAGTCCTGAAGCTGACATTGTTCCCTGTCTTCTCTTCTTTCTTCATAGTTGTTTTGATGTTCCTTAAGACTTTCTTTGGTCTCTGTCTCTAGCCCAAATTCATATTGATTGCAATCAGTGTGCTGACTAAGTGTAACTCTTCACTGCATAGTGATGATATTGGTAGGAGGGTAGTAGCTCTTGTGACCCAGATATTCAGAATGCTTTCCTTTAATTAGTTGCTATGACAGTTGTCCAGAAACCACCTTTTACTTTGGGTATTTTTGATCCTTTGTGGGGAGTAATTCCTCTTTCCTAAGTATGTTTGAGTTCAGATTTCCTCTACCCTTATTTATCTATCAATCTATTCCTTTTTGTTTTTTATCTTTCAGGAATTTTCAAAATATATGAATCAATGATCATGTATTTTCTTATCTTCTATTGTTATTACTATTTATCCTTTTAAATTTCTTTTCTGTAATATAACTTTGTAAAGGAGGAACATACAGATGTTTAATCTGAAATCATTTCATCTTTATTATTTTTTCGAATTAAAATATGCATCAAAAAGACTTACATTTGGAAAAGAGAAGTGGAGAAAAATCATAAACTTTGTGGTGTTCTGAGAGTTCCCTAGTACGATGCTTTTTCTTCCAAATGCTCTTGGCACAGAAGACAAAGGCACTTATCAGGAAAGCAAACACAGCCACATCATCTTGAGTGGTGGCTAGATAAAATGACAGTTACACAATAAAAAGTGCCATTTGGCATGGAACTCTCATCAAGCATAAAGAATCAGTGCACTACAAAGAACACTACATTGAGAGGCAGATATCTTCTTGGACCAATGCTCCTCGTCCTTGGTCCTTCTGTCTTCTTGGTTGCTTGCTGGTTAGAATGTTTAATCCTCCATCGAAAGTGAGAGGATAAGATTGTCAGAGAGAATATATCCATTTTATTTTTTTTAATTAAAATTATTAATAATTAAAAGATACAGGCTTAAGAAGCTGAAGAAAAATAGTGACAAGTCATTGATAGACAATTTACATAAAAAATGTAAGAATGGTCCTTAGACATACGAAGTTACGTTCACTCACTCATATATAAATTCAAATTAGAATAATCCATACCATTTCTTACCTATAAGACTAGTAAAACTTTTAAAAAATCTATGATAATATATTATGTGGGTGAGAATGTTGGAAAACATTCATCCTCAAATGGGAATTGTCCAACACTTTGGTAGGAAACTTGTCAATGCCTAATAAGACTTTATATGCATCAATGTTTTGATTCAGCAGTCTCACTTCTAGGAATCTATGCTGAAACTAGAACTACACATAGAACATTTTAAAAATACATATGCTCTAGGTAATTTATTGCAAGAATTCTTGTAAATGTAAAATACTTGAAATAATCTAGATGCATATAGATATATATATTTGAATGAAGTATAATATATCCACACAGCTGTGAAAAATAATGAGAAAGATCTCTATGAATTGGATAATTTACAGAACATTCTGTTAAACGAAAATGCAAAGCATAAAAGTGTATTATAGCATGTTGTTTTCATATAAGAAAAGAAAGGACATAAAAAGAAATCCACATTCCTGCTTACTTTTGAAAAGATAAATACAAGACAGATAAACCAGAAACTACAGAGACTATCAGTAGGGATAGCTAGGGAAGAAGTGGGGCATGGGGTCAGGGTAGTAGTGATGAATAGGGAGTAAAATTTTCTGTGTATATATTTTTTCATATTTATAAAAATATTATTTTAAAAAGTCCTAGCAGCAAGAATGCTTCCCTGGTGTCTCAGCTGGTAAGAAATCTGCCTGCGATGCAGGAAACCCCACTTCAATTCCTGAGTTGGAAAGATCTGCTGGAAAAGGGATAGGCTGCCCACTCCAGTATTCTTGGGCTCCCCTCGTGGCTCAGCTGATAAAGAATACAACTGCAATGCAGGAGACCTGGGTTGGGAAGATCCCCTGGAGAAGGGAAAGGCTACCCACACCAGTATTCTGCCTGGAGAATTCCATGGACTGTATAGTCCCTGGGGTCCACAAAGAATCAGACATGACTGAGTAACTTTCAATTTCAAAGCAGCAAGAACAGTAACAAAAGGAGAGGTGGACAAAAAAAAACAAGAAGGTGGTTGTGTCCTATCAGACATGTTTTCATTCTTCAATCAGGTTCTTTATAAAAGAAAGTAAGCTGTAAGGAACAAGATGGCGGAGGAGTAGGTGGACGTGTAGTACATCTCTCTATAGATACATCAGGAATATACCTTCGGTCACAGAAGTGCTTGCAGAACACCAGCTGAGAGCAGACAGGAGTACCTGACCAGTGGAAAAGAATATATAGAACCACGCAAAACTCGGTAGGATGAAGGAACTAGGGGGAAAAAAAGGAGTGTTAGTAGGACTGGACCTGCCCTCAGCGGGTGGGGGAACTGAAGCAGGGGTCCGATCCTCACATCGGGGAAATCGTCTGAGGCAGAGGAGAAATATTTAAGGCTGAGAGTGAAACAGCTGATCTGTGGCGGTCTAAAGGGAATGAGAATCAGACAGTCCTTGCCACAGCCATACATATCCCAGACAGGAACGCTGGTCCCCTGGAAGACACAGTGGCTGGGTGCTGGAGTTTAGGGATTGTGGAACAATCCCAGGGAGAGGGCTTCTGTTGACTGTGGAGAGACGGGTCGAGGGGATGTGAGGGAGGAGACTGTGGAGGGACATGCTTGTGGAGGAAAGACAGGCAGCCATGGAAGCAAGGAGATACTGCTGAGTCACATGTAGGGGGTGGAGCCATCACCATAGCCTCTCTCTCATCACCACGCCAGCATGGGCAGCTGAACAATAGAGAGACTGGCTCATCAAACGCCTGACACAGGGAACTACAGAGAAGGACCCCACCCAGGGTGCCCCTTTAAGTATCTGATGCACCGATCTACAGAGTAGTACTCCTGAGTCCCAAGCAGCTGCACCTTCTCCACACCTGGCCTTCACTGAGGCAGACTCAAGTCCTCCAGGGCAGCCTCAGGAGCAAACTCCAGTGGATGACCCACATGCAGAGGTGAAAATAATACCACAGTTGAAACCCAGGGGCAGTGTGGCTAAGGAAGAAGACCCAAAACCTTCTCACCAGCTGTACAAGCTACAGATTAAATCCACACGATCAACTAGGCAGACTCTGTGTCAATGGAATATATAAAATGACATTGAGAGCTCCCACAAAAGAAAATGCACTAGCTCTGATAGCTGTGGACAGTGGAGGCAAGAACACACATGAGGAGGACCAGATTAGAATCTGAGCCCCCACAGCATATCCAGAGATCAGTACAGTGTTGGAGGGCATCCTAAGGAAGTGAAATGGACTGTGACTCCCAGCGAGGGAAAGGACTCTGACAGCAGTAACTCAAGAAAAACAATTATTATTCTTATGTTTTGAGTTGTTCTGTAAACTCTTGGATTTCTTTTTTTTTATGACCCCCCCACCCGCCCCCGCTGTCCTGTTGTAGTTGTCAATTTTATTGGCACTATGAAATCTAATGAAGTTTTGAGCTTTTTTTCCCCTCAGTCACATTTTTCATTGTTGTTATAAGCCTCTGCCTCTGCAATGGACTTTTGCAGTTCTGTGGAGTTTTCCTTATTTTTTTTTTCTTCTTCTTCCTTTTTTTTTTTTATTTTAATTTTTTAAACGTGTTATTATTTTTTCTACATTTATTCTTTTGTTAGCTTTTCCTGCTGTTCTTTTCCCCTTGCAGTTAATCTGTAATGTGTATGAATCTTCTATATCTACCTCGATTTAACTTTGTATATCTCTTCTTTCTTTCTTTTCTTTCTTTCCTTTCCCCTCAACATATTTGTTAGTTTTGTTTTCATCGCTTTATTCCCCACTTGGCTCCTTGCTTTAGTTTTGTTTTCCAGTTTGTGCTTCAGTTAGTTGTATTCTTAACTGGTAAATATAGTTTTTTATTTCCTTTGTTTGTCGTGTCAATCTACTGTACTTTATTTTTATTGGACTGTTTTGATTTTGACTATGGGTGTATATGTATATGTGTATATTCCATTATTTTAATTATTATTTGCCTGATTTTGTAACTACCATTTGTGTTGGGTTCATCTCAATACATAAGACAAACACTAACAGACACAAAAGGAGAAATTGAGAGTAACACAATAATATAGGAGACTTTAACACCCTGTTCATACAAATGGACAGGTCTCAAAACAGAAAATTAATAAGGAAACACAAATCTTAAATGATACATTAGATGAGATAGATCTCATTGATATCTTCTGGACATTTCATCCAAATGCCAAAGAATACACCTTCTCAAGTGCACATGGAACATTCTCCAGGATAGACCACATCTTGGGTCACAAATGAAACCTCAGGAAATTTAAGAAAATTTAAATTGTATCAGGCATCTTCTCCGACCACAATGCTATGAGACTAGATATAAATTACAAGAAAAAAACTGTAAAAAATACAAACACACGGAGATTAAACAGTATGTTTTAAGTAATGGACAGGTTCCTGAAGAAATCGAAAGGGATATCAAAAATTTCTTGAAGCAAGTGATGATGAAAACTTTACAACTCAACACCTATGAGATGCAGCAAACATAGTTCTAAGAGGGGAGTTTATAGCAATACAGTTCTACCTCAAGAAACAAGAAAAGCATCGAATAGACAACCTAACTTTACACCTGAAACAGCTGGGAAAAGAAGAGCATAAAATCCCAAAATTAGCAAAAGGAAATAAATCATTAGGATCAGAGCAGTAATAAGTGAAAAAGAAATGAAAGAAACAATAATAAAGATTAATAAAACTAAAAGCTGGTTCCTTGAGAAGGTAAACAAAATTGACAAACCTTTAGCCAGACTCATCAAGAAAAAACTGGAAAATAATCAAATCAACAAAATTAGAAATGAAAAAGGAGAGGTTACAACAGACAATACAGAAATGCAAAGGATTATAAGAGACCATGAACAACTATACAGCAATAAAATGGATAACCTGGAAAAAATGGACAAATTTTCAGAAAAGTTCAATCTTCCAAGATTGAATGAGGAAGAAATAAAAATTATGAACAACCCAGTTAAGCACTAAAATTGAAGCTGTGATAAAATATCTCCCCCCAAAAAAAGCCCAGGACCAGATGGCCTCGCAGGAGAACTCTATCAAACATTCAGGGAAGAGCTAATGCCTGTCCTCCTAAAAACGGTTTCAAAAAATTGCAGAGGAAGGACAACTTCCAAACTCATTCTATGAGGCCACCATCACCCTGCTACTAAAACCGTACAAAGACAACACAAGAAAACTACAGGCCCACTATCACTGATAAACATAGATGCAAAAATCGTCAACAAAATTTTAGCAAACAATGTTCTGCCACAAAAGTCTGCTTAAAGCTATTGTTTTTCCAGTAGTCATTGATGGATGTGAGAGTTGGACTGGGTGACTGAACAACAATGAAGAAAATAGCACCATGAAACCAAATCAATATTTGAAATATATATAAAGAAAGATCTTATTAGAGTATAAATCTACATATTTAAAGACTCATTATAAAAGGCAAAATTAACTAATACATATCACTTAAACAGGACAAATTCATTTAAATGGAGTCATATGTATTTCAGGCTTAGAAGCTGAAAGGAATTATCACAAAGCATCTTTTGATTCAACACTGCTGCTGAATCACAGTTCATTTCTCCAGTAAGATAGATGGTTAAGGAGGGAAAGGTTGATGTTCCTCAACAATCACTGTGATGAAATGCTACTTTCTTAACTACAGAGGTCAGCAGAAGGAACTCCTCACACTACTATCCATTGGACAAATATGACCACTTTTTTTTGAGGGTATATATATATATATATTTTTTTTCTTTAGATTTATTCCACTGTCAGGTTAAAGCAATTTTCTTACTGATTTTGAACTTGTTTATTTGGCTGCTTTTAATTTAAGCAATATGTTTATTTGGCTTTTCTGATGCTTTTATTGCTCACTTCTAAAGAGAAAATACTGTGAATTTTACATTTCACAAGAGTGAATTCTTTACTTCACACTATTGCTTTTGAATCCTTGAGCAGAGTTATGAATTTTTTAAAAAATTCAATGAGATATTACATTGTACACACATAGTATATTCAAGATTTATTAAACAAAAATCCACTTATGCTAAGGCTGTTAGGTTTTGACAACTATATAATCAGAAACTGACCTGGGGTCATGCTTATTTATTATTTAAGCCAGTTCCCCAGGAAGATTTTATTTTATGTAATTTTTAATTATTATTATTATTTTTAATTTAGAAAAGCACAACATTCAGATTTGATGTCTAGTCCTATCAGATAAGCATGCTTTGGATATGATCTTAATGTGAATCAACAAAAGAAAACATAAAGATCTTAACTGATCACATCAAAGTCCAGGTATCTTTGCTATAAAATTAATTGAAACTGAACCAGAAACTCAATATTATGTTTCATTTAAAAATTGACTGCATTAAAGTGATGACGAGCTTAATGAGTTACTAAGTGAAAATGTCAACATCAGTACCAGCAAATTTAACTTTTGTAAAGCCATATTATGGGACCAAGATAATAATTTCAGACCAAGAAATATCACCTCTAAAGCATTTTCACAATGACAATCATATTTTGTGCCTTTGCCATGTGTATTTATAGCAATTGCTCTTCAGCTGCTCTCAATCAAGTCTCCTTCCCTTTATCATCAACATCCTGAGATTAGTAGTGAACAAACAGGAAATATTTGGTGAGCCAGTGCTTCCTGTTATTGTTGAATTTTTAAGAAATATTTGATAAATATTGATGATATCATATAGCAGAGAGTTTTTTTCATAAATGAAAAATCAAATGCTTCAGAGTTTAACTTTCTCTTTTCTTATATAAACCAGAAATTAAACCACAGATTGATCATCTTTATTATCCAGATAAATAATTAAGAATTTCAAATATAGGTATTCTATTTTGATTAGGTCAGGTCTCTCTCACAGTTTGTAGCACTGATCTGACAAGTCCAAAATTTTAATATTCAAAGCAACCAGTGTTATGAGACACTATCACAACATAATGGAACTATATTTTCTTCTCAAGAGTTAATAAAACATAACAAGATCTGAATATCCTTTAAAATTAGTTTAAAAAAAGAGAAAATGAAAAAATTTCTAACTCAAAACCTCTTTGGAGTTTATACTACCTTGCTTTCTAAGTTTATATTTTGAGAATAGAAAGAAAATTACTCTGGAAAGTTCTTAATAAAGAAAAAAAAACTTGTAGCTGCATGTCATTTCATTGAAGATACATTGAACTATGAGTTCCATATGGTGGTGGCAATGGAAAAATAGAGGTGCCTACAGTCTTAATAAGGCTCAGAAAGACAGAAAGAGACTTTGAATAATAGATTTGATGATAAAAGAAACTCAACAGTATTGTATTTGACTTAAAGTTAAGATCAATAGTTTTTGGATTACTAGTCTGGAGACACATACACCCAAGTCTCCAAAGTAAGTGTATAAAAATGTTTATTATAATACCTTAGATACCCAAAATATGCCAGTGTATAGCATACTTTAACCTCTTATAACTATACTATAGCATACTATAACCTCTTAATGATCAGTGATCAGTGCAAAGAAATAGAGGAAAACAATAAAATGGGGAAGAGTAGAGATCTCTTCAAGAAAATTAGAGACACTAATGGAACATTTCATGCAAAGATGGGCACAATAAAGGACAGGAATGGTATGGACCTAACAGAGGCAGAAGATATTAAGAAGAGGCAGCAAGAATGCACAAAAAAAAAACCATACAAAAAAGATCTTCACGAACTAGATAATCATGATGTGTGATCACTCACCTAAGCCAGATATCCTGGAATACGAAGTCAAGTGGGCCTTAGGAAGCATCACTATGAACAAAGCTAGTGGAGGTGATGGAATTCCACCTGAGCTATTTCAAATCCTAAAAGATGATGCTGTGAAAGTGCTACACTCAAATGCCAGCAAATCTGGAAAACTCAGCCATGGCCACAGGACTGGAAAAGGTCAGTTTTCATTCCAATTCCAAAGAAAGATAATCCCAAAGAATGCTCAAACCACTGCACAATTGCACTCATCTCACACACTAACAAAGTACTGCTCAAAATTCTGCAAGCAAGGATTCAATAGTATGTGAACTGTGAACTTCCAGATGTTCAGGCTGGATTTAGAAAAGACAGAGGAATCAGAGATCAAATTGTCAACATCCATTGATCGTCAAAAAAGCAAGAGAGTTCCAGAAAAACGTCTACTTCTGCTTTATTGATTATGTAAAAGCCTTTGACTGTGTGGATCACAGCAAACTGTGGAAAATTCTGAAAGAGATGGGAATACCAGACACCTTACCTACCCCCTGAGAAATTTGTATGTAGGTCAAGAAGCAACAGTTACAACTGGACATGGAACAACAGACTGGTTCCAAATCGGGAAAGGAGTACATCAAGGCTGTATATTGTCACACTGTTTATTTAACTTATATGCAGAATACATCATGAAAAATGCTGAACTGAATGAGGCACAAGCTGGAATCAAGATTTCCTGGAGAAATATCAATAACCTCAGATATGCAGATGACACCACCCTTATGGCAGAAAGTGAAGAAGAACTAAAGAAACTCTTGATGAAAGTGAAAGAGGAGAGTGAAAATGTTGGCTTAAAACTCAGCATTCAGAAAACTAAGATCATAACATCTGGTCTCATCACTTCATGGTAAATAGATGGGGAAACAGTGGAAACAGTGACAGACTTTATTTTGGGGGCTCTAAAATCACTGCATATGGTGATTGCAGCCATGAAATTAAAAGATGCTTGCTCCTTGGAAGAAAAGTTATGACCAACCTAGACAGCATGTTAAAAAGCAGAGACATTACTTTGCCAACAAAGATCCATCAAGTCAAAGCTATTTTTTTTTCCAGTAGTCATGTATGGATGTGAGAGTTGGACTGTAAAGAACGCTGAGCACCAAAGAATTGATGCTAATGAACTGTGATGTTTGAGAAGACTCTTGAGAGTCCCTTGGACTGCAAGGAGACCTAACCAGTCCATCTTAAAGGAAATCAGTCCTGAATATTCATTGGAAGTGTTGATGCTGAGGCTGAAACTCCAATACTTTGGCCACCTGATGCAAAGAACTGACTCATTTGAAAAAATCATGATGCTGGGAAAGATTGAAGGCAGGAGAAGGGGATGACAGAGGATGGGATGGTTGAATGGTATCATTGACTCGATGGACATGAGTTTGAGTGAGCTCCAGGAGTTGGTTTTGGTAGGGAAGCCTGGTGTGCTGCAGTCCATGGGGTCACAATGAGTCAGACATGACCGAGCAACTGAACTGAACTGAACTGAACAGAACCTCTTATAGCCTGAAATCTTAGGCAGCAGCCTCATAAGAAATAACACAAACTTAACGGAGGCAATAGCTTGAGTATACGTATGCAGTTCACTCACATATGCAGCAAGGCATTTATGATTAGCAGCAGTCTTAGAGATCAAGACCAGCATCTCAAGACTAGGCACATTTTCTCCTAAAGGATTTTTAAAATAATCTTATTAATTTATCCCATACATTCTTCCCAGATTCATTCAATCTACATTATCTATGCTCATCATTTTTAGTTACCTAGTTCAAAAGTTCTACAGTAAATAGGAAAGAATGAATGAGAGAAATATATTTATATTTGTCTATAGCATATGTTTTTATAGAAACAATGCATTGATCTTTCTTGTTTTTATTGATTCATAATTGAATTAACTTGGAAGTTTTTAATGAATAAAACAGTTTTATTAATATGTCCTGAAAATAATTATAGAAAATTTAAAAATTCAATAAATATGGAAGTAAAACAACTTCCATGTTTCCATTTCACTTTATCATTCATAAAACTGCAAATTCTTAATTTAGTATTCTTTAAAATACTCTACAAAAATGCTAATATTAGAAGCAAACAATTTATAGAGCACTGTAAAGTGTGAAATTCTCTGCTTATTCTCAGAATCATCTTATTATAGAAATGCTAGCAACATGGATTGCCCAGCCCAGCATTTCTCAGTGTATCTTCCACAGTCCCTTATAATACTCTGTGGAAAAAAAATGTTCAGTGGTTAATACATTTAAGAAACTTTGCATAATACTCATCTCCATATTAAAGATTTATACAATAATAGACATATCAAAAGAATGAGAAATCTTGAAATGAGGGAATCTAACTTTATAAAGAAATACACATGATAGTTTAACAGATGGTGGACCCTAGAACTAAACTTCACAGGGGAAGCCCAGCTTTGCTTCTCAGTAGTTTTGTGACCTTCAAATGGTTTCTTAGCCTCTCAACATCTGTTTCCTTGAATTTTGTAATAATATCTACTTGTAATACTATTCTTGTGAGAATTGGTGTGACAATATATATGGAAAGAGACTTCATATAAAACATATTATAAACATTACAGAACACTTCAATTGTCGTTTCTCAAATTTAACTGACCTTGTGTGTGTACATGTGTGTGTTTACCTGTTAATGGCCTGTAGAACATAGTCTTGTCTAAGATAATTTTTTTAAAAAGAGAAAACCACACCCACAGAAGCCTAATCTCATTTACAGGGTTCACAAGAAGTAGAGGGCTACTACTAACAGCGGGGGCTTTGGCTAAGATTTTCTTCATCCCTATGCAGTTTTGGTGTACTGTGGTATTCTAATTTTCAGCTAGCTATCTTCTAGACTAAAGCACCTTTCTGTGTATATTTCCCCACCCCCCGTAGGCAGTCAATTGATCTTTATATACTTCTTCTTCCTTTAAATTTCAAAACCCCAACATTTTTGAGATTTATAGGTAATATCTTGAAGTTTCAGAAAGAGTTCAAAAATCTTCCCTGAAATTATTGTCATAAATTGATAATATTGTTCAGTAATGCAGGAAAAAAAATTGTACGTAAACTTTGCAAAATTTTCAAGTTTTTATATTATAAATATATTTGGAGGAAAAAGAAATCTAAGTTTCCACTTTGAATAAATTAAAAAAAGAAGGGCCAATGAAGTAATGGTTTAGTTTAAAAATTGTTTCCTCAAAATACAGTTGCTTTCTTTTCTTTTTGATTTTGTAACTCTTTCTCCAGTATACCTGAGACACAGTCTTCAAATAAAGCTGCAGCTTTGAATGAAAACAGAGAATTGTTGCCCTGGCAACGGGAACCACATAAAGTCCCTACACAGCACTTCCATCTCTAACAATTCCCTACTAATTCTGTAAGGTTTGAACCTAGATAGCATGGAGAATGGAGCTCTGACCTTGGGCTCTTTCAATAAGGGATTTCATTGAAATTCTCCTCAGAATTAAGCTGTTTCATGTGGGAACATAGCGGCAGACTTCAGATGTCTTCTGTGAATGTGACAAATGTAAATTTGTGCAAGTGAATCACACTTGGTCATATGACTAGCTCTAGGTAAACATCTGCTCCTTCTGTTTTTTAATGGAAACTGAGTTTGGGGAGCCTCACACTTTAGGCTGTGAAAAATAAAATCTGTGTCACTGGAAAACTCACCGTATGTCTACCACTCCTAACCATCCCTTTTTAACTTTAGTTCTCAAAATATCTCACTGAGGGCACATGATAGAAAATATATATATATATCCTCTTTAATAGAAGGAAAATAAAACTTTGTCCAATTCCCATTCCTTTAATTTTTCAGTATTGTGCATGACCACTTAAATTTGAAGTTGAAATTTTGAAGTTCGGCCACGTTGTAAGTTTTCCCTCTTTCCACACTCAATTATACACCAGTAGAGAGTTAATTTATTCCTTGATTCATTCATTTGTGATCATAAAATGAAGTAGGTGTCCCTGTTATGTTGCTGCATTAGAGATTCAACATAATAATAAGCTCCTTGAGGAGTTTACAGTCTGGGTAGGAGATGAAGTATGCCATGAACATGAAGAACATTAAAATTTAAGAGAAAATGAGCCTTACAGGTAGTCTTTTATGCGTAAAGTTTCACATGCCAGAAATCTGGAAAATCACCCTCTCTTTAGCCTAACACATCAATGTCATCCTCTGGTATCATTTCTATAAAAAGCATTCTAATGAATTCCTTCTCTCATCTTTTTTTCCTCTCCTCTTCCAGACTCTTCCCCTCATTTTTATTAAGTCAGCAAATGCTTGTATTCTTGCTATACACCAGACACCATGTTAAGTTGTAGACACAAAAGGGAAAAAAAATGGAAAAGGATTTATAATCCACTGAGTAAAGCAGATATTAAAGTATTAATCATCAAATATAATTATAGGATTACCCAACACTGCTAAACAGTAAATTTTCAAAAGTCAAATGTGCTCATGACCGCTCGTTGTAATGCCTCATCTGGTTCCACCCCTGGCATTAAGGTTAGCTCACTTCCCATCACCATCTCCTATATACACCTAGTTCCAGTCATATCATATTACCAGCATTTATAAAATGAATTATTCTTTCTTCTATGACTGTGCTTTGCAAACCTCATCCCTCTGTCTAGAATGATCCATCTCACTCATCTAAATGGGAGTCTTTTATCCTTCTTTTATTTTCATAACAAGCTGCCGTTGGCACCCACAGCCCATAAAACATCTCCTTAATTTCCTAGCCAAACATAGGAATTCCTTTTTTCCTATACATTAATGTTTACTGAGCATATTCTTACATAGTAGCTTTTTTCACCAAGTAATAAAATTGTTTATAACTTTTGTCCACTCTGAAACTGAGTGCTATAAACCCAATTAATATAATTTGCATTTTAAGTAGGAGATTGATAAACATTGAAGACTGGATGAATGGGTAAAGGGAAGTTTGATTAGAATTAAATATATGAGAATGGAAACTTGATCTCTAGAAAAGAAGGCTCTGTCCTGTCACAAGGTTGTTAATGCACAGTAGTGGCTGTATCATAACATTCTTTTGAGGGTTTTAGCAAGAGATACTCAAATGAATATAAATAAAAACCCATTCCCATGCCGGCTCTCTTCCAACTTGAGATCTTGCTGACAGAAATTAAGCCTAGCCTAAAGGTCAGGGAGAAAAGGAATTCTGTCCTCTTCCAAAGGCAATCAAGAAGTCTTTTTCTTCAAGTGAAAAATGTGTTTGGGGATTATTTGCTAGCATGAATTAATTCAAATATAAAATAAATTCATTAAAGTTTGATATTCACATAGCACAGTTAATATTTTCACTTTAATTAATATAGTTTTAATACAAACGATAAGATTTTACTACATTGCAGTCTAAGACTTGTTTGGAAAAGAAATATGTGATTTATAAGGATTCTGGTAGAAGAGGTAGAAAAATATCACCATGAATTGCATCAGTCTCTTCCAGTTCAGACTGTGAGAGATGGTGATAGGACTAGAAAATGTGGATAGAAATAGGCAGAAAATGTGAGTTAGGGCACAGCTCAATGTGTAAAACCAGCAGACTCTAAAGATAGGAGTTGGAGAGTGGAAGGAAGGCTCAAGAGGGAAGGGATGTGTAAGTACTTATGGTTGATCCATGCTGATTTACAGAAGAAACCAAGATAATATTGTAAAGCAATATACTCCAATTAAAAATAAAATTATTAAAAAAAAAACACGACTTGAAACACATTTAGCCACTGTCATGGAATCACTGATGAAAACTGTCCCCCAAAGTCTAACAGCCCTCCACCCTTCTCCTTCTGTGGCAAACCCTGAGGTACACTAAATATAAAGTGTTTTCCACATTTCCCCTGCAATCAAGGAATGACATCTGACTCAACCAAGAGAAGGAGCTCACCCTTCCTTTTTCTTTGGTAAATTTTCCCTCTGTTAAAGGTTGATCTGCCCTTTTGCTTGGTATATTGGTTTCCTATGGTTGCTATAATAAATCACAGAGTAGGCTAAATGACAGAAATTTATTCTCCCTCAGTTCTGGACATCAAATCCCAAGATCACAGTATCAGCAGGGGCATACTCCCTCCTATGAGAAAATCATTTCCTCCTAGAGAAAATCTGTCCCTCACTCTTCCCAGGTCCTAGGGGTTCAGGCATCTCCGAACTTAGTGTTGCACCACTTCAGCTTCTGCTCAACGTGCATCTTGCCTCCTTCTCTTCTCTCACAACATGACTTTTGCCCGTCTCTTAGATATATGGTAATCCATTTAGATAATCACAGCTGCTTCTCTGAAAAATCCTTATCTCAATGACATCTAGTGCCATTTTAAAGCAACATTTATTATTTTGTCATATAAGGTACATAGGTTCTGGGGATTAAGACATGAATGTCTCTTTTTCAGAAGCCACCATTCAATCCACTAACTACCCCTGTAGAGTTTACTAGAGAAAGAAACTGTGTCATGATGCCACTTCCATGTGAGCACATTGCATATTCGTCTTGGGGCGGTAACATCACCCCTAGACAGTGAAGAGGTTTCTGGGCTGCACACCAGTTGCAACAGCTTTCATTGACCACTGGCCCCTTGGAAGCCTAAATGGACACCAAACACTTTACGGGATGCTGAAGCTATTAAAACTACCTAGAATTCATATTAAGTTCATATTAAGTGCCTCTTCCTTGCTTCTGTATCTCCCTGAAACCCAATATTAATTAATTTATACGCTAAGGTGTTATGTATCATATTTCCACTTTTAACTTTTTAATGGCAGGAATCATATCTTCTTCATGTTTGTATAGTTAGTAGCTCTCCAAGAACCTAATCCATTAGTTGATTTTTAGTGTGTATTGAACTGCACTAAACTATATCAAGGGTAGCAAGATATCTAGATTTTGGAAAAAATTGTGGCCATTGTGAGGATGACATTAGAAAATCTCTTGTTCTTTCACTCCACGATGTAAAAGTAGCTTTGTTTTCTTCCTAGGATATGCATTGTGTTAGAGATGTCCTCAGCTTTCTGTGTTGTTCTGTTTGTTGAGATTTATTGATTGTCAGTCATCCTTAAATTACATGTGATGTTGTATTTCTCTTTCTTATTAAACACTCACTACATACTCATGAAAATTACCAAGGAATTTATTGATTTTGTGTTTTTAAATATCCTGGGCAATTTCTCTAAAGTCACTTGAAAGAGGTTCCTTCTTGAAAGCTTGATTGTAAAGTGATGTAAAGAGGAAGTGAAAGCTATAGACAGCCCTCCCACCCATAAAATCAGCCATGTTACAAATGCCTACAGTTTCTTTAAAAGGTAGAAAAGTTTGGGCAGATGAAAGCAATGGACATCAGCTTCCACAAAGGGGAAGGAAATCTCAAGGCCAGTTTTTCCTTTTTTATTTTAGATTTGTTTTTGATTGAGATAACATTGGTTTACAACATTATAGAAGTTTCATGTGTACACATTATATTTTTACTTCTGCATACCCTACAGCATGCTCACCATCAAAAGCTGAGTTTCTATTTTTCACCATTGAGTGATCGCTTTTACTCATTTCACCCTCCCCTTGCCTCTTCCCCTGTGGAAATCTCTACTCTGTTCTCTGTAATCATGTTTGTTTTTATTTGGTTTGATTTGACCATTTTTATATATAAAGGATGACATACTTCTGTTGAAATGATCTATCCCTTTATTTTTCCCCTGTTCATTATTTCAGTGTGCTATTAGGCACAGTCATGTAATTAGACAGATTTAATTCAAAGGGAAATAAACAAACAGAATAGCAGGAATTTGAAGTTACCCTTACTAAAAAATCAGTATTTAGAACCCCTGAATACCTTGAAACATATAATTAACATTCAGAATAATTATACAATACACTTAATTTGTGAAAGAAATGAAGCACTGTAGTTAGATTTGAGCTTCAAAAAAAAGTACACAGACATATTTATTTTCTATTCAGTACAGCATTATGCAAACTACCTTGTTATCCTAAGTGCTGCCTTAGAATGACTCTGCCCCAGTAGAAATGCTGTCATCAGAGAAAACTAATAGAAAGCCTGCAGCCCTTGCCTCAAGAGCATCTCATATTTATCTCCACACAAAGCTACAGTCATTTTAATAACCTGGGGGTCGGAAGCAATTCTATTAGGTGATGATATCCACTTCCATGAAGCTTTTCTCATCAATCAGTCTCCTCAATTTAAGTTTGTATCATTGGCATTACAGGCATCACCTTCATGCTTTATTTCACCTGCCTGGAAGACCAGGCTTAAGAGGAACAGTCAGGATGGAGGTGAGAGAAGAAAGACAAAGGTGAAACATACAATAAAGGGTTTGGATGCTAAGAGATTGCAAACAGGAATCCCAAACAATTTGTATGTCAAGAGAGAACAATATGCACAGGAGAATAAAAACAAGAAAGGCCTGTTCCAAAGAGGTACACAGTGTATAACTATGTATATTGCTGCCCTGATCCCTAAAACACAAACTAGCCATCACCAGTTCGCAGAATGTCATAACAAGTACTACACCATTAACAGAGCAGTCAGATTTAAGGGCCCCATAAGCGTTTCTAAAACGTCTGTTTCAGAAGACCTTCAAAATGGCAGAGGAATAGGATGGGGAGAACACCTTTTCCCTCACAAATATATAAAAAAAATCACCTACATGTGGAACAACTGCCACAGAACATCTTTTGAATGCTGGCAGAGGACCTCAGACTTCCAGAAAGGCAAGTCAATTTCATCGGAGTTAGGTAGGGAAAAAGGGAGACAAATGATTTTGGGGTGGGTAACTGCCCCCTGGGGAAGGGAGACATGAGGATAAGAGGTTTCCACACATAGGAAACCCCCTCACAGACGGGTCAGAGAAGCTCTGAAACCTCAGGGCGGAGCACAGTGAGACATGTGCTCTGAAGGCAAAACGAAGGAAATTCACCACCGATATTGTGCTGACCGGTACTTTGCAACTGAGAAGCAACTCATGTGCTCACATCTGCCTGCAGCCAGCGCGGGGCTGGGTGCAGAGGCTCAAGCTTCAGGGATGCGGCCTCAGGGAGAGGGCTGGGGCTGACTGCCTTTAAGATACTCTGAGGGGGCTGGCACAGCACAGCAGAGGCAGACCAGGAAAAGTCCGGGTCTGCCAGAAAAACAAAGGATCATTCCTTCAGGAAGACTCTAACTCAGCACTTTGAGTGCAGGAGCTCACAGAACAAGGGAACACACCCAAATGAATGCTGAAAGAAAGCTAGCCAGCTGTGGGCTGCAGGGCCAGAGGCAGAGAGGCAGCGTGGTGCCAGAGGTAGAAGACAGGAGACTGCTATGATCTTGGTCCCAGAGATTGCAACTACCTCCCAGCTACCGTTGCCACCGTCTCCTTGGAAACCTGAGTGACTTGGGTCTGCCAAAGGCCCCACAACCCAGGGCCGACTCCCCTGGGGAGGCACGACTCGCTTCAGACTGTGGCAACCTTGGCCCAGTCTCCCTGAGCACTCCCCATACACCCCAGCAGCATCTGCTAAACCCCTCTATCTACCTGGCACAACTGACCAAGTAAGCCCAAATAAGCAGCTATTTTCATCTCCTTGTGTCTGGTGGTCAACAGACATGGGAGAGAGACAAAAAAAGCAAAAGTGGGCCTGAGACCAATGTGGAACACAGGAGCTGCGTGAGCAAAGCAAAGAAGCGGAAACCCTCCCAGAAAGTACAGCTGCAGTGGTTTAAATTCTAGCATTTAGCCTGAAGCTGCACTTGAGAGGCAATTGTAGACTTTGAGAGAAAGTACATTATGGAACAATACAAGACCTCAGTCTGAGTAGACCCCCACACTCCCCACAACAGGTCCAGAGACCTTCCTAGGTGTATTGGAGGACTTTCTGAGTAGGCAAATCAAATGGAGAAGGAAAGTGAAGAAATTACTTGGACATTCTTTTCACTACCACTCTATATATTCCCTTCCTCTTTTATCCACCTTTTTATTTCTTTTCTCATATTGTCCTAATCTGGTTCTTTATTATTACTTTAATTTTTATTTTCTATAACCTACCTTTTTCCCTTAAAAATACATTTCATTTTCTAAATAAATTTCATGTTCTTGATTTATATTTTAGACATTTTTTTTATTTTGTGAATCCAATTTTTTCTTTGTTTTTGCTTTTTTATCTTTTGTTTTTGACTTTGTATCTTTGAAAGTCTATTAATAATTTTTAGTATCCATTTTCATTTAGAGGTTTAATTATTGGCTTGATTGCTCTCTTCTCTTTTGACTCTTCTTTTTATCTTTTTTTATTCTCTCTTTCTCCTTTTTCACCTCATTTCTTCTCTATGTAAGTATGTCAATCTCTGAGTGATCTTGGCTGTTGAGGCTTAATCAAGGATTTTGTCTTCTGTGCTGTGTGGCCAGTGAAATTTTGATGATACAGTAAGTGGCCAGGCTGAAACTCCAGAGGCAGCAAACTGGACCCCAGGAATTTGGACAACTAGAGAAATCTCAACTCCATAGAACAATAAGACCACACAGACCATTAATAGGTGAAAGCCCTCCCAAAGGCCTCTGTCTCAACATTTAGATAAAGCCACAGCCAAAAGCCAGCAAGCACCAGTGGTGGAGACCCTACATCAATCCTTCAGCAAAACAGGAGCACAATCCTGCACATTACCAGACAGGCTGCCCTAAGCCATACCAAACCCATAGACACCTCAAAACACACTACTGGACTTGTTACTGCCCTTCAGAGAGACAAGAATTAGCTCCATCCAATCAGAAAAGAGGCACAAATCCCCCAACCAGGAAACCTTCACACATTATCAGTCTTTTCCCACCCAGGGGAGGTAGACTCCACAATTGTGGGGAACAAAAACCTTCTAGCCTCCAGAAAGGAGACCCCAAATGCTGTAAATTAAACAAAATGAAAAGACAGAGAAACATCCAGTAAATAAAGGAACATGGTAAAAACCCACAAGACCAAACAAATGCAGAAGAAATAGGCAATCTATATGAAAAAGTATTCAGAGTAATGATAATAAAATGGAGGTAACAATAGACTAGAGGCACACACTGAGAAAATGAAAGAAATGTTTAACAAGGACATAGAAGAATTAAAGAATAAACAATCAACAATGAAGAACACACTAACTGAGATTAAAAATACACTGGAGGGAAATCACCGTAGAGTGAGGCAGAAGAACAGATAAGGGAACTGGAAGATAAAATGGTGGAAATAATGTGTTCTGAAACAACACAGTAAAGAAAAAAGAATAAAAAGTAATGAGAACAGCCTTAGAGACCTATGGGACAACATTAAAAGTAACAACATTTGAATCATAGGGGTTCAAAATTGAAAATTTCCCTAAAATGGGAAAGGAAATAGCCACCCAAGTCCAGGAAATCCAGAGAGTCCCATACAGGATAAACCCAAGGACAAACATGCAAGACACATATTAATCAAACTAACAAAAATTCAACACAAAGAACAAATATTAAAAGCAGCAAAGGAAAAGAAACAAATAACATAAAAGGGAATCCCCATAAGGCAAACAGCTGATCTTTCAATAGAAACTCTTCAGGCTAGAAGGGAATGACAGGGCATGCTTAAAGTTATGAAAGAGAAAAAGCCTACAACCAAGATTATTCTATTCAGCAAGGATCTCATTCAGATTCAAAGGAGAAATCAAAACCTTTACTGACAAGCAAAAGTTAAGAGAATTCAGCACCACTAAACAACCTCTACAACAAATGCTAAAGGAACTTCTCTAGACAGGAAACACAAAAAGAAGAGGCCTAGGTGCCACTAGAGGTAAAGAATCTGCCTGCCAATGCAGGAGATGCAAGAGACATGGTTTTGATCCTTGGGTTAGGAAGATCCCCAAAAGGAGGAAATGGCAACCTGCTCCAATATTCTTGCCCTGAAAATTCCATGGGGTCACAAAGAGTTGAACATGACTGAGCAACTGAACACACACAAAAACAAACCCAAAACAATACAGCAAATGGTAACAGGATCATACATACCAACAACTATCATAAATGTAAATGGGCTAAATCCTCCAACCAAAAGACACAGATTGGCTGAATGGGTACAAAAATAAGACTCCTATATATACTGTTTAAAGAAATCCACCCCATACCTAGGGACACATACAGACTGGAAGTGAGGAGCTGGAAAGAGATATTCCATGCAAATGGAAGTCAAAAGAAAGCAGGAATAACAATACTCATATTATATAAAATTGTTCTTGTTCAGTCACTCAGTCATGTCTGACTCTTTGCAACTCCATAGGCTGCAGCAAGCCAGGCTTCCCTATTCTTCACTATCTCCTGGAGTTTGCTCAGGCTCATGGGCATTGAGTCAGTGATATCATCCAACAATTTCATTCTCTGTCACCCCCTTCTCCTCCTGCCTTCAATCTCTCCCAGCATCCCATTCTTTTCCAGTGAGTCGACTCTTTCGATCAAGTGGCCAAAGTATTGGAGCTTCAGTCCTTCCGATGGATATTCAGGGTTGATTTCCTTTAAGATTGACTGGTTTGAGCTCCTTGATGTCCAAGGGACTTTTAAGAGTCAGATAAAATAAACTTTATAATAAAGACTATTACAAGAGACAAAGAAGGGTACTACATAATGATTAAGGGATCAATCTAAGAAGAAGATATAACAATTATAAGTATATATGCACCCAACATAGGAGTACCTCAATACATAAGGCAAATGCTAACACCTATTAAAGGGGAAATTGATGATAACAAAATAATAGTAGGGGATTTAATATTCCATTCACATCAATGGACAGATCATACAGACAGAAAATTAATAAGGATAAACAGGTTTTAAAGGATGCTTTCAAACTGTGGGCTTCCCTGGTGGCTCAGACAGTAAAGAATTCACCTGCAATGTGGGAGAACTGGGTTTGATACCTGGGTTGGGAAGATCCCCTGGAGAAGGGAACAGCTACCCACTCCAGTATCCTTGCCTGGAGAATTCCATGGACTGTATCGTCCATGTGGTCTCAAAGAGTTGGACACGAATGAGCGACTTTCACTTCCACTTTAAAACGGTGGGGCTGGAGAAGATGCTTGAGAGTGTAGGAAACAGGATCCAACAACAGGATCCAAAAACAGGATTCAATTAAAAAGATCCTATATAATGATCAAGTGGGCTTTATTCCAGGGATGCAATGATTCTTCAACATATGCAAATCAATTGATATACCAAATTAACTAATTGAAAGATTAAAAAAGATATGATCATCTCAATAGACACAGAGAAAGCTTTTGACAAAATTCAACAACCATTTATTATAAAAGCTCTCCAGGAAGTAGGTATAGAAGGAACATACCTCAGCATAATAAAGCACATATATGACAAACCCACAAAAACATTGTTCTCAATGGCTAAAAATTGATAGAATTTATTCTAAAACCAGGAAAAAAAACAAGGGTGCAAATTCTCACCAGTCTTATTCAACATAGTTTTGGAAGTCCTAGCCGCAGTAATCAAAACAAAAAGAAATAAAAAGAATCCAGATTGGAAAAGAAGACATAAAACTCCTACTGTTCACAAATGACATGATTCTTTACATAGGAAACCCTAAAGATGCCACCAGAAAATTTCTAGAACTAATCAGTGAATATAGTAAGTTGAAGGATATAAAATTAATGCACAAAAATCCTTTGCACTCCTATACACTAACAATGAAGGACCAGAAAGAGAAATTAAGGAAACAATCTCACTCACCATTTCAACGAAAAGAATAAAATACTTAGGAATAAAATTACCTAAAGAAACAAAAGACCTACATATAGAAAACTATAAGATGCTGATGAAAGAAATTAAAGATGATATAAGCAGATAGAAAGAGATTCCATGATCCTAGGTTGCAAGTCAATGTTGTGAAAATAACTATGCTACTGAAAGCAATCTATAGATTCAATCTGATCCCTATCAAACTAACAATGGTATTTTTCATAGAACTACAACAAATAATTTCAAAATTTGTGTGGAAACACAAAAGACTCCGAATAGCCAATGCAATCTTGAGAAAGAAGAATGGAACTGGAGGAATCAACCTTCCTGATTTCAGACTTTACTGCAAAGCTACAGTCATCAAGGCAGTATAGTATGGAACAAAAATAGAAATATAGACCAATGGAACAAGTAGAAAGACTGGCAATCAATCCATGCCTCTATGAGCACCTTGTCTTTGACAAAGGAAGCAAACTATACAATGGAGAAAAGACAGTCTCTTCAATAAGTAGTACTGGGAAAACTGGAAGCTACAGGTAAAAGAATGAAATTAGAATACTTCCTAACACCACACACAAAAATAAACTCAAAATGGATTAAAGACCTAAATTTAAGACCAGAAACTATTAAACCACAGCAAGATCCTCTATGATCCACTTCCTAAAGTAATGGATATAAAACCAAAAATAAACAAATAGGACCTAACTAAACTTAAAACTTTTTCACAACAAAGGAAATTATAAGTAAGGTGAAAAGATAGTCCTCAGAATGGGAGAAAATAATAGCAAATGAAACAACTGATAAAGAACTAATTTCCAAAATACACAAGCAGCTCAAGAAGCTCAATACCAGAAAAAACAAACCAATCAAAAAGTGGGCAAAAGACCTAAACAGACATTTCTCCAAAGAAGACATATGGATGGCTAAGAAACATGAAGAGATGCTCAACATCACTCATTATTAGAGAAATGGAAATCAAAACTACAGGGACATACCATCTCACACTAGTCAGAATGGCCATCCTCAAAAAGTACAAACAATAAATGATGGAGAGGGTGTGGAGAAAAGGGAATCCTTTTGCATTGTTTGTGGGAATGCAAATTCATACAGCCACTGTGGAAAACAGTATGGAGAATCCTTAAAAAACTAGAAATAAAACTACCACATGACCCAGTAAATCCCGCTACTGGGTATATTCCCTGAGGAAACCATAATTGAAAGAGACACATGTACTCCATTGTTCATTGCTGCACTATTTACAATAGCTAGGATATGGAATCAACCTAGATGTCCATCGACAGATGAATGGATAAAGAAGTTGTGTACATATGGATAAATGCACATGGATACATATGGATACACATATGGAATGTACACATAGATATACATATGGAATGGATAAAGGTACATATACTCACTGGAGTATTACTCAGCTATGAAAAGGAATCCATTTGGATTGGTTCTAATGAGGCAGATGAACCTAGAACCTATTATACAAAGTAAAGTAAGTCAGAAAGAGAAAGACAAATTTCATATATTAGTGCATATGTATGGAATCTAGAAAGATGGTACTGATGAACCTACCTACTGGGCAGCAACAGAGATTCAGACATAGAGAGCAGACTTTTGGATACAGTGGGGGAGAGAGAAGGTAGGGCAATTCGAGAGAGTAGTATTGGAACATATACATTACCATAAGAAAAGTAGATAGCCAGTGGGGATTTGCCCTATGACACAAGGAATCCAAAGCATGTGCTGTGACAACATAGAGGCATGGGATGGAGAGGGAGGTGGGAGGGAAGATTAAGAGGGAGGGGACATATCTATATACATACCTATAGCTGATTCATGTTGATGTAAGGCAGAAACCATTCCAATATTGTAAAACAATTATCCCCTATTTAAAAATTATATTAAATTAAACAAAAACAAAAACAAAAGCTTCTGTTTCATTCTCCTCTTCTTCCATCCTGAGGCCAGACACTTCACCATTGCAAATCCATTGTTTCCAGAGAAATACAAATTGCTCTTTCAAGGAAGATTTTCAAATTTAACCATTTCTTCTCTGAGCCTGATCTTGCACTGTCTATAAGCCAACAAAAAAATTTTGGCTTTGTAAATCACCCAGAACATAATTGACAAAAAATGTTACTGTAGTTTATTAAGGGTACCCATTCATTTCTCATTTAGGGTGATTTTCAAATTGCATTTTTATTATGCTGATGTTGACTTTTGTTAAAGAATTTCCAACAATTTAGCTAATGTTTTAATAGTGGAGAGTCTAGAATACAATATTTCTTTGGAGAACTGCTGCTTTTGGAGACCTAAGGCTGTTTCAAATACCTCTACCTCAAAAGTGAAAGATCCAAGGAAGTAGATTAAAAATACATTCAAGTTCCACAGAGAACTCAGTTTCCTTTCATTTAAAAACAAGATTCCAGCAGATACATAAAGTGTTTTCAATGATACCAGAGTGAAATTTGCATATGATCAACTCAGCAAATTGTAATACATTTTCATTAAGTATTTGACACTTTGTCTGCCAATTAATAGTTGGACATTGGTAACAAAAAATGTACTTGACAAAAATAGGCTCTAAGAGCCAAGTCAAGGAAAATGCTTTTGTCTCAAGTAAATTGCCCTGAGGATAGATTAACTATACATAAAAAGAAATTGAAATTAGTTGTAAGTTCAACCCAGATTTTGAACCAGTTTTACAGAAACTTTAAATGTTCAAGTTTCCTCTCCTATAACTTCTTTTCTTTTTGCCATCTGATTTTGATGAGAATTGGAAGATTGATCTTAAGAAAAAATAAATTATTTTTTTCATATTGTACCTGAACCAATGCATCTGAAAACTCTTGGAAACCTGTGAAATAGCTGGATTGAACTTGTGAGTAGATTAAAAAATATCTATCAGTGAACAAATATACTTCCATAAAATTATCAACTTCAAAACCACATTGAGGGTGATACAGGGAATATTAGTAACCAAAAAATATTGAAAGTCATTACCGAAGCTTGAATTTAGCCTTCTCTTTTTCTGTCATTCATCAGATACATGAATATATTCTTCATTATTTTTCATCAACCATTCTTATGATTTGCTGGGCTCATCCTTGTTCTTAGTTACATTTACACTTGGGGAATAAAAATAAAGCTACAGATTTTTGCATGAACAGTGATATTCTTAAATGACAAAATCACAATTTAAGTTAATATAATATAAAGTACTGCAGCAGTTGTATTCCAACACATCAAATAGACTTATTTGCCTTATGCATTATGTTTAGCTAATGGATAGTATTGCCATATGCAGTTCATTTTGGTCATAACACATTTCTTATTACATTTCTTGGTGTAATGGGATGACTCCTTTTAATTTGAAAGAACATTTTAATAGCCCTATAGCAGATATTTTTGGAGAAGGCAATGGCAACCTACTCCAGTACTCTTGTCTGGAAAACCCCATGGACGGAGGAGACTGGTAGGCTGCAGTCCATGGGGTCGCTACGAGTTGGACAGGACTGAGCAACTTCCCTTTCACTTTTCACTTTCATGCATTGGAGAAGAAAATGGCAACCCACTCCAGCGTTCTTGCCTGGAGAATCCCAGGGACAGGGGAGCCTGGTGGGCTGCCGTCTATGGGGTCGCACAGAGTCGGACACGACTGAAGCGACTTAGCAGTAGCAGCATAGCAGATATTTTAATGGTTTATCTTTTAAATTTCATTCATAGTTAAAAGTAAATGAAAATAAAATCTGTTCAGTCCAGTTCAGTGACTCAGTTATGTCCAGCTCTTTCGACATCATGGACTGCAGCATGCCAGGCTTTCCTGTCCATCACCAACTCCCCCAACTTGCTCAATCTCACATCCAGTCCATTGAGTCGGTGATGCCATCCAACAATTTCAACCTCTGTCGTCCTCTTCTCCTCCTGCCCTTAATCTTTCCCAGCATCAGGGTTTTTTCCAGTGAGTCAGTTCTTCACATCAGGTGGCCAAGTATTTGAGTTTCAGCTTCAGCATCAGTCGTTCCAGTGAAGATTCAGGACTGATTTCCTTTAAGATTGACTGATTTGATCTCCTTGCAGTCCAAGGGACTCTCAAGAGTCTTCTCCAAAACCACAGTTCAAAAGCATCAATTCTTTGGTGCTCAGTTTTCTTTATGGTCCAGGTCTCGTATCCATACATGACTACTAAAAAAAAACCATAGCTTTGACTATGTGGACCTTTGTTGGCAAAGAAATATCTTTGCTTTTTAATATGTTGCACTTCTCACTCAGTATTCAAGATACATATTCACAATCACTCTTAAAATTTTGGCTACATCAGTAAAAATTCATTGATATGCATATCTTGGGCTAGAAAAAAAGGAAGAAAAATTCCCTAAAAGACAGAAATTGCATTTTACATTCACCTCAAATTATAAATCCTTAAAATAATTCAACTTAAAATTATAATTTAAATTTTACTTCCTAAACAACATACATGATTATCATATCGCAAAAATGAACACAAAAATGGGATAAACAGCCTGATAATGCAACAAAAGCAGGCAAATCTAGGATATACACAAGGATTGGTTATTTTTTTCCTATTACTCAGCCCTACAGTCAAAAACAAAATACATGCACAGTCACCTCCCTTACACCTTGCCTCTTATGTTTCAGTATGTCCTCTGTCTTCTGATCTCAATACCAAATACCTTTTTATTATTTATAGTCTACTATGCACTCAAGGGGTTTCCCTGGTGGCTCAGACAGTAAAGAATCTGCCTGCAAGGCAGGAGACCCCGGTTAGACCCCCTGGGTCGAGAAGACAACGTGGAGAAAGGAATGACAACCCACTCCAGTGTTCCTGCCTGGAGAATTCCATGGAGAAAGGAACCTGGCAGGCTACAGCTCATAGGGTTGCAAAGAGTCAGACATGACTGAAACAACTTAGCACGAGTGCACTCAAGTCCTCCCACCCATAGCAGACCACACCATACAAGTGGTTTTCAAACTGGGGCTTAACATCTGCATCACCTTAGTAAAACACAAATTGCTAGGTCTTTCCCATAGACTCTGAATCAAGAATTTGCATTTCCAATAGGTTTCCTTTCTCGAAGAGAAAATTGATGTCTAACATTATTTTGCCGATGAAGGTCCATATAGTCAAAGTTATGGTTTTTCCAGTTGCCATGTACAGATATGAGAGTTGGACAGTAAAGAAGGCTGAGTGCCAAAAAATTGATGCTTTCAAATTACAAGGCTGGAGAAGACTCCTGAGAGTCCCTTGGATTGCAAGGAGATCAAACCAGTCAATTCTAAAGGAAATTTGGGTTGGTTTTAATGAGGTGGATGAACCTAGAGCCTTTTATACAAAGTGAAGGAAGTCAGAAAGAGAAAGACAAATATTGTATATTAGCGCATATATATGGAATCTAGAAAGGTGCTGCTGATGAATATTCTTTAGAAGGACCAATGCTGAAGCTGAAGCTCCAATCATTTGGCCTGATGATGCAAAGAGTCAGCTCCCTGATGACTCTCAGACCTGATGCTGAGAAAGATTGAGGACAAAAGGGAAGAGGGTGGTAGAGGATGAGATGGTTAGATAGCATCACCAATTTAATGGACATGAATCTGAGCAAACTCTAGGAGATAGTGAAGGACAGGAGAGCCAAGCGTACTGGAGTCGGTGGGATCACAAAGAGTTGGACACGACTTAGTGACTGAACAACAACAACAACAGGTTTTCAGTTATGCCAATAATGTTGCTGTTCCAGAGACCACACTTTGAGAACTATTGTCCTATAGTTTCATTGATTATCCTGGACTTGGGAAGGCAGACCTGATTTCAAATACTCTCTCCAAATTATCCTTCCAGTTTATTATTTCTTATCAGATTTTAAAGTGCTGAGATGAGGTGGGGTAATTATAAAATGAAAACAAGATTAAACAGTTGAACAAAGTCATTTTCCTTCTCATTCTCTTGGTCTTCCCTCCCACATATTCCACCCCCACAGGGTGGCTAATCTCATCTATTTCATTCAGAAAATATGATCCAAATCAGTGGTCCCCAACCTTTTTGGCACCAGGGATAAATTTAGTGGAAGACAATTTTTCCACAGATGGGAAGGAGAGTGGTTTGAGGATGATTCAAGTGCATTACATTTATTGCACACTTTGTTTCTATTATTATTACATCAGCTCCACCTCAGATCATCAGGCTTTAGATTCCATACACTGGGGACCCCTGATCTAAATTATACAATTCATGTCATCATGTAAATGGCTTACTTCAGTTGTATTAAGTCATTTAGTCATATTCATTTGTTAAAAGCAGTTTGTTAGATTAAATGATCAGATCCTTCAGTTATAAGTATTTCAGCCACAAAGATTATCAAAAGTAAAAGACCATCTTGGGATCAACTGATCTCTTTAATCTTTAACTTAATTTTGTCTAGATAAACAATTGTATATGTATGTGTGTGTGTGTGTGTGTGTGTGTGTGTGTGTGTGTGTGTGTGTAGACTTCCCATTTACTTATTCTTGATATAAATAACTCAATAAGAAATAATTTTCAGTAATGCCTCTAGTGACAATAAGAACTATTGAATTAGGTCTTACACCTTCAACTCATCCACTGAGATGTGGGTGAAGTAAAAGTGACACCCATTCCAACATGCCTTTGGGCTTTTTTCTCCCTCAGCTGAATTGGTTCTGCTTTATAAGTAAATGAAGAACCCCTCTATCCTCCAAGAGAAGAAAGACAGATGAAATTTAAAAGAATAAAAGCTTACATGTAAAAATGCATTAAATAAGTGAATAGACAGATAAAAGTAAATGATGGTAGAGATGATAGATAGACAGACAACGAAGAGATTTCTTTGGTTGATTGATTACTTTCAAGAATTAAAGTTCAAAAAGAAAACCATAGGAAAATTTCTCGCTAAGGGAAAAAAAAAAGACATGGAGCTTTATATCTTCACTCAAAATGAAGAGGAAGGACCTGAAAATCAGTTGGATCATCTATATCAACTTTTCTAGAATCTGGCTAACAAAGGTATTTGCTTCATGTATTTTTACACAAAGTAAAATATAAAATATGATTAAGTAGAAATTCCCTTTTCTCACTTTTTCAGGCCCCTTTTTTTTTCTCTTGAGAAAATCAGTCATTAATTTATAATATATCCTATTTATTGCATTTGTATGCATCTATGGGAAAACATATTGTTTTCTTAATGCTGCATGTATTTTTAAAAGATTATTCTTCATATTTTTTTCAATATTGATCTCTCCCACAAACACACACATTCCATATAAAATAAAATGCATCTTTCTTGACTTCTTTTTTGGTTATTTTCTAATTAGAGTCATTCTCACATACGCATTTTTATGGTAGATTGATTCACCTTTGTGGAACTTCAATTTTCATAGATTATGAGAATTTATGTGCAAGTTAACTATCGACTGGAAAAAAATGGACAATGTGAGAGCTGTCAGTTATTTTGGGCAAAATGAGGACTATAGTCCATAGACTAATGCCTACAGACAGCATTTCAGATAGCTCTGAGAAACTTCCTCAAAGAGGTAGGGGGAAAGCGCTGCATATAGGTGGTTTTGATGAAGGACATGTAATCTAGCCTATGTTTTTTGCTGAATTTTGCTGCTAGCCTCATGAAAGTTACTGCTAGTCATGAGGAGCAGATGTCATCACGAAGGATTTTAATGTTTTTTTAGATATGAAGAGATGCAAGAATTGGGCTCATAAAATCTTCTGAAATTATCTGTCTGAAGATTTGCCAGATTTTCTCAGAGCACAGAGTCCCTCATTCTTGATTTCTGCCTTGAATTCCTTTCAGGGAGTGTTGAAGGTCAGCAGCTGCAGCAGCAAATAGTTTATTCATTGTAGAGGTAAATAGCAAGTGCCAATTTGTAGTTGGCATAACATCCAGGGTTCTCAATTTTATTTATTCTACTTTTCTATTAGCAGGTTTATTTGAAGAAAAAAGCTGGGACACATCAAAGGAAAGCGAGCTACATTTCAGTTCAGTTCAGTCACTCAGTCGTGTCCGACTCTTTGTGACCCCATGAACCGCAGCAGCCAGGCCTCCTGGTCCATCACCAATTCCCGGAGTTCACCCAAACCCATGTTGATTGAGTTGGTGATGCCATCCAACCATCTCATCCTCTGTCATCCCCTCTCCTCCTGCCCTCAATCTTTCCCAGCATCAGGGACTTTTCAAATGAGTCAGCTCTTCACATCAGGTGGCCAAAGTTTTGGAGTTTCAGCTTCAACATCAGTCCTTCCAATGAACACCCAGGACTGATCTCCTTTAGGATGGACTGGTTGGATCTTCTTGCAGTCCAAGGGACTCTCAAGAGTCTTCTCCAACACCACAGTTCAAAAGCATCAATTCTTCTGTGCTCAGCTTTCATTATAGTCCGACTATCACATCCATACATGACCACTGAAAAAACCATAGCCTTGACTAGACGGACCTTTGCTGGCAAAGTAACGTCTCTGCTTTTTAATAGGCTGTCTAGTTTGGTCATAACTTTCCTTCCAAAGAGTAAGCATCTTTTAATTTCATGGCTGCAATCACCATCTGCAGTGATGTTAGAGCCCAGAAAAATAAAGTCAGCCACTGTTTCCCCATTTATTTGCCACAAAGTGATGGGGCCAGATGCCATGATCCTAGTTTTCTGAATGTTGAACTTTAAGCCAACTTTTTCACTCTCCTCTTCCACTTTCAACAAGAGGATCTTTAGTTCTTATTCACTTTCTGTCATAAGGTTTTTCCCCAAGAAAAAGAAATGCAAAAAAGCAAAATGGCTGTCTGAGGAGGCCTTAGAAATATCTGTGAAGAGAAGAGAAGTGAAAAGCAAAGGAGAAAAGGAAAGATATACCCATCTGAATGCAGAGTTCCAAAGAATAGCACGGAGAGATAAGAAAGCATTCCTCAGCAATCAGTGCAAAGAAACAGAGGAAAACAATAGAATGGGAAAGACTAGAGATCTCTTCAGGAAAGTTAGAGATACCAAGGGAACATTTCATGCAAAGATAGTCTCTATAAAAGGACAGAAATGGTATGGACCTAACAGAAACAGAAGATATTAAGAAGAGGTGGCAAGAAGGTGTACAAAAAAGATCTTTATGACCCAGATAATCATCATGGTGTGATCACTCACACTCATCTAGAGCCAGACATCCTGGAATGTGAAGTCAAGTGGGCCTTAGGAAGCATCACTACGAACAAAGCTAGTGGAGGTGATGGAATGCCTTTTGAGCTATTTCAAATCCTGAAAGATGATGCTGTAAAAATTCTGCACGCAATATGTCAGCAAATTTGGAAAACTCAGCAGGGCCACAGAACTGGAAAAGGTCAGTTTTCATTCCAATCCCAAAGAAAGTTACATTTATCAGGGGTCTTTTCTGGATACTTAGATGCAAGCATGCTAAGTCACTTCAGACATGTCCAACTCTGTGCAACCCTGTGCACTGCAGCCTGCAAGGTGCCTCTGTCCATGGGATTCTCCAGGCAAGAATACTGGAGTGGGTTGCTATACCCTCCTTCAGGGGATCTTCCTGACCCAGAGATCAAACCTGCGTCTCTTGCATCTCCTGTATTGCAGGTGGGTTCTTTACCACTTGGGCTTCCTTGATAGCTCAGTGGATTAAGAATCTTTCTGCCATGCCAGAGACCTGGGTTCAATCCCTGAGTTGGGAAGATCCCCTGGAGAAGGGAAAGGCTACCCACTCCAGTGTTCTGGCCTGGAGTGTTATATGAACTATAGTCCGTGAGGGCAAACAGTTGGACACGACTGAGCAACTTTCACTTTCACTTTTCTTTACTGCTAGGGCCTCATTGGAAACCTGGATACTTAGATAGTGCTAAGCTTATTAACTTCACAGGTTGCACTAGTGGTAAAGAACTCACCTGCCAATGCAGGAGATTTAGAGTTAGATCCCTGGGTTGGGAAGATCCCCTGGAGAAGGTTGTGGCAACCAACTCCAGTATTCTTGTCTGGAGAATTTCATGAACAGAGGAGCCTTGTGGGCTACACATCCATAGCGTCACAAAGACGCAGACACAACTGAAGGAACTTAACACACACACAAGCACGTTAGCAGATGACTTTATACAGAAAATGTTCTATCATTTAACAATAATGAAAGATATAACCCCCACCCCCTTCAGTCTTAAGACTGTTGATTGCACCCAAGATACTTCTAGGATGGCACTAAGTCTATCAGTTACCTGAGGAAATGCTTGTGAAAAATTCTGCTCCTCAGTTATGCACATAGCTTATTCTAAGCCCCACACAATGAATCTTTAAATGGAATGCAGATTTACGGGAACACTAAGTTTGAATGAAAGATCATGGAAAGAAGTTGCTTGGTCTAATGATTTCTACTTTACTCTAGCAGAGTTTTATTTTAGGGAACTGAAAATGTGCATTTGTCATTTCAAATCTACCAAATGCATCTATGATACAAGTGTATGTCATGAAAAAATTGGAGCAAGTATTTTCTTCCTAAATTTGCTAAAATATTGGTTGACACTAGTTTCCCTTTCTCTAGAATACATCCCTAGGAGAATATACAATATATTCTTTTGGTAGGTATGAAATTTAAACAATTTGAACAAAATGTATTCATGTATTTAAATTCACAAAGCTCTATATGAGAGGATAAGTGTTCATATTTTGAGAATGTTAAATTATTATGCCTATTAAGAAGTTTTATTCATGTAGAAAAAAAATTGAAGTGAAAGATTCAAGGACTAAGTTTTGGTCCTGTTTCTCACTGATCATCTCTATGATGATAGACATAGTATTTTAATAATTTAAAATGTTAATATTATAATGTTATTTTATTACGATGAGTTCACATATGAAACAAATTTTAAGTAATATTTTTCTATATGATGTTTAGAGCAAGACACTTAGCAAGTTTGTGTTTCAGTTTCTTTACCTGATTAAAGGAGCTCAGATTAGACAGATTTGGCGATCTCTCAGATCCTTTCCAGTATTACCAATCTTCAATTCTATCCCCAAATCCCTCTTTCTCTGATTCCCATCTGGTGAGTGACATTAAATGCTGTAAGCTGGAATAATAGAAAACTGATCAATTTTGCTTACTGAATAATAATAATAATAACAACAACAATAACAACAACTTCGTTGTTAAATGCCCAGAGTACACCTAACGACTTTATAGTTACTCTTTATGGGCAACTCTGCAAAGTAGTTGTAAAACTGCATTTATAGATTTTGTTAAAAATAGAAGCTGAGGGAGGAAGGGAGTGATTAGGTAGAGCACACAGAGGTTTTAGTATCTCTGAAAATACTCTGCGTGGAATCACAAATGATGGGTACATATCATTACACCTTTGTCCAAATACATGGAATGTGCAACACCAGGAGTGGATCCTAAGGTAAAGTATGGACTTAGACTGATACAATGTGTCAATGTAAGCCTATCAATTGCAGCAAATGCACCACTACGGTGAGTGACATTGATAATGGGGAAGGCTGTGCACATGTAGGGCAGAGAGCATATGAGAAATATCTGTACCTTCCCCTCACTTTCAGTGTAAACCTAAAACTTCTCTAAAAATCTAAAAGTCAGTCTTCAAAAAAAGAAAAAAAAACATACACAATACAGATGACATGGAAGAATTGACATTTTACAAACACTAGTTAGATGAAAGTATTAAGACCAAATACAAAACAGAATTTTTGTTTGTTTGGATTAGAAAGATAAACTCTAAGCCAGCAAAAATATGTACAGGAACACAAAGAATATTAGCAAGTGTGTGCTCTTCTCCTAGTATTACATAAATTCAGGTAAGCAGACAATTTCACAATCTCATTCACACCAGAAATTACTCAGATTTAACTTTTACACATGTAAATCTATCACAATTACATACTTGGTATTTCTTAAATGTGGGAAATTTTTTTGAAATAGTAAATGGCTGGATAGTTCTAAAAAAATTCTTCTCTGGAAACATTATTAGAAAAAAGGTCCCAGGTGGCACTGGTAGTAAAGATCCTGGCTGCCAATGCAGGAGACATAAGAGATGCAGGTTCCAGCCTTGGGTTGAGAAGATTTCCTGGAGGAGGGCACCACAATCCACTCCAGCATTCTTGCCTGGAGAATCCCATGGACAGAGGAGTCTGGTGGGCTACAGTCCACAGGGTCGCAAAGAATTGGACATGATTGCATGACTAAGCACACACCCAGGAAATTGAACACTATCAGGTAATCTTCCTTTTGCCTCAGTTGTTCTCCAATTATACAGCAGACTGAAACTCAGTCATTAGGAGTCTAAAAACAAGAAAGGGGCAGTGTAATGTATATTAATTAATTAATGTATTTTGTCACCCTGCTTATTTAACTTATATGCAGAGTACATCATGTGAAATACCAGGCTGGATGAAGCTCAAGCTAGAATCAAGATCGCCGGGAGAAATATCAATAACCTCAGATATGCAGAAGACACCACCCTTGTGGCAGAAAGTGAAGAGGAACTAAAGAGCCTCTTGATGAAGGTGAAAGAGGAGAGTGAAAAAGCTGGCTTAAAACACAGCATTCAGAAAACAAAGATCATGGCATCTCATCCCATCAGTTCATGGCAAAGAGATGGGGAAAAAATGGAAACAGTGACAGACTTTATTTTCTTGGGCTCCAAATCACTGCAGATGGTGGCTGCAGCCATGAAATTAAAAGACACTTACTCCTTGGAAGAGAAGCTACCAAAAACCTAGACAGTGTTTTAAAAAACAGAGACATCTTTTTGCTGACAAAGGTCTGTCTAGTCAACGCTAGATTTTTCCAGTAGTCATGTATGGATGCGAGAACTGGACCATAAAGAGGACTGAATTCTTAAGAACTGATGCTTTTGAGTTGTGGTGCTACGGAAGACTCTTGAGAGTCCCTTCAACAGAAAAGAGATCAAACCAGTCAATCCTAAAGGAAATCAACCCTGAATATTATTTGGAAGGACTGATGCTGAAGCCGAAGCTCCAATCTTTTGGCCACCCGATAGGAAGAGCCAACTCGCTGGAAAAGACCCTGGTACTGGGAAATATTGAGGGCAAGAGGAAAAGAAGTTAACAGGGGATGAAAAGGTTGGATGGCATCAACAATTCAATGGACACAGATTTGAGCAAACTCTAGGACGTAGTGACGAACAGGGAAGCCTGGTGTGTTGCAATCACACAACTGAGGGACTGAAGAACAGCAAATGTATATTAAAATATTTAAATCTCATTGAGATGAAGAGAAGTAAAATGTCATTTTATGCTAAAACAAGGGGAAGATTTACAAAAAGTGCTTTCATATATAGTTTAATATAGTAATAATATTTCTATAGTATTTTACAAAGTTATCAAAACTAGAGATAAATTTTGATATGTTGATGGTTGGAAACCAAAACTGGTAACAATGGAAAAGAGTACCCGAAGTCACTTTAAACTCTTTCAGCTATTGGTTCTATCACTTTTGTTTGTTTGTTTTCAACATAAATTTGTTAGAAGACGTTATTGAGCTTATATTTCCAAATATCAAACAAATCATAATGTACACTCACTTGATTAACTCATGTTTTCTTTACTCCTAGCTTGATGTCATTTCTCATAGCAAGATAATATATAGGAAGAATCTAACTTATTTCTGTAATAATCATTATATTTGTACTCTTCTGGTCATTTGACCCTTTGTAATTATTGTAATTAACATAAATTCAGTATATATGAATGTTACTCTGATTTACTATCGAGAATTTGATGAGTCAGTATTTAACTGTGCAAGATTTAATTGGTTGGGGCAAGACAACAGTACTCTGATCCTCCCATGTATAGTGGGTATGATGTTCTTTATCAAAAGGATCATAAATTAAACAAGAGGCAAGGGGAGTGTAAGGGCACAAAGTAAGCACCATTTGAGCTTCCTTCTTCAAGAAGATTTTTCTTATATGCAAATTTTAAATAATGTACACAGCTGTCTATAAAGTCTAGAAACAGTTCACCTCCCTGCTTTGAAAAAGCATGTGATAAGAAACTACTCTTTCTCTACTTCCAATGTTAGAGAGTTTTCTTTTTAGAACTCTGATCACTTAAAGACCTGACGACAAAAGTCAACTCCAAACATAATGAAACAAGAAGGAAAGAGCATGAGAGCATCATTCAGCTTCTAATTCATCAACTCTGGGGCCACATGGCTCTGGGTGCCTTGGTGTGGGAAATAGTAAGTTCATCATTTAAATCATCTTTTAGTCAACTTTTTTGAACTGACAGTAAAAAGCATCACCATGTACAAAGTATATCTTAGAAAAAATAATTAAAATTATTTTATTGAAAACCTGAGTTTGTGTAATCTTGAGATCTATATCTGCTCAGTTCAGTTCAGTCCCTCAGTTGTGTCTGACTCTTTGTGACCCCATGGACTGCAGCACGACAGGCTTCCCTGTCCATCACCAACTGCCGGAGCCTGGTCAAAGTCATGTCCATCAAGTCAGTGATGCCATCCAACCATCTCATCCTCTGCCGTCCCCTTCTCCTCCTGCCTTCAGTCTTTCCCAGCATCAGGGTCTTTTCGAATGAGTCAGTTCTTCGCATCAGGTGGCCAAAGTATTGGAGTTTCAGCTACAGCTGAATGAATGAATATTTAGGAGTTCTAATGAATATTTAGGACTGATTTCCTTGAGGATTGACTTGTTTGATCTCCTTGCAGTCCAAGGGACTCTCAAGAGTCTTCTCCAACACCACAGTTCAAAACCATCAATTCTTCGGCTACATCTTTATTTATATCTACATCTATATCTGCTACATCTACTTTGTTCTATATTTTTATCTACACGTAGTATATTGCTAGAAACTATTTTGGCTCATTTTCTTTTAAGTGTAGAATACAAAATTGCCTGCTACAAATACCTCTTAATGCTCAAGAATGGGTTTCCCTCTCTTCTCCTTTTACCGCTGCCTCCAGTTCCTGTGATGACTGAGGCTAGCATGTCTTTTAGGAGGAAAGGAACATATTTTCAGGCTAAAAACTACATCAGTATATCTTCCAAAATTACTGCAACTACATTAAGTATTAGAAGAAGAAGAAAAACTAGAATGAGTAGAGGAAAGAGGAAGGGGAAAAAAAGAAGAGGAGAAAGAAGAAGAGAATAAAGCAGGAAATACATTTATATTATGGGCCCACTGTAAATATTCCACCAGGACTTCATTGTCTGGGGTTTTACATTTAACTATTTCACTATCCAACTTAGTGGAATAAAGAAGAGGCAGAAGTCTTGGCCCTAAGTTCAAGAAGCTTGCAAGCATTCCCCTTCAAAAGGGCAAGTAATGATTTGCTCCTTAAAGCTTGTACAGCAAGTCTTTGTAAAGTAATTGGGCCATCTCTCAGCCTGAACTAGGTGAAACTGCACATTTTTAAAATCCAAGTTTACTGGTAAAAGTAGAATGCTAATTAAAGTTGCTTATTTATGAGAAAACATTTTTAAAGATCCAAATGACAAATCAATTAAATTAATATTTAATATTTCCTTTTTAATATTTAGCACTGAAACTGCAGTAAGCAAAATTAGTTTCATTATTTTGTCTTCTGCTGAAGTGAACTAATTTACTTAGTCATGACAAGTATGTATCTGAATATTATTTGTAGATCTCAGTTACTAATTATTCTTTACAAATTAGTATAAATTTATTTGAATTTGCAAGAAATGTAGTGAGAGAAATATGATTGTGACAAAATGCTCTCATTATGGGAATATATGCTGCCTCTTTTATGATAATCCATAGAATAACAAGGGTAAAATAAAAATTCACAAAAAAATAAAAAATTAAAAAAATTAAAAAAATCACAAATTGTTATATCTCATTTAAATTCTGAGGTGATTGTCTTAGATTGCATATCTTTTGGTTAGAAAACATGATTCCAAGCTCCTTAAAGTCGAGAAACATGATACTTAACTCCTTCATTGTTGTCGTTTACCTGTCACGTTGGACCCAACTCTTTAGAGACCCCATGAACTGTGGCCTGCCAGGCGCCTCGGTACATGGGATTTCCCAGGCAAGGATACTGGAGCATGTTGCCATTTCCTTCTCTAGGGGATCTTCCTGACCCAGGTATTGAACCTACATCTCCTGCATTGCAGGGGATTCTTTACCACTGAGCCACTAGGGAATCCCTTACATTACCTAACCTATGCCTTGCAATGTAAATTAAAATGTATTTATGTCTATCTGGAACTATAATTATTTATAAATTTACTTAGTTCTCTACTAATCCAGATTAGTCAGCCAGTATCTTGAGACTAGGCTATAGGAGAAGATATGGTACAAGTGCACTTCTCAGGCATAATTTAGATCAACTACATAAATTGCCCCTTTTTTAGAATCCCTAAAGTAATTGTTTTTCTTTAAATATTTGGATCAAAAACAAAGAATCATGCTATTTCCTGTTTCCAGAATCTTCTATCAAGTCTCAGGTAAAATGAATTTCTTAAGGAGATCTCTGATCTCTCAAATCAGGTTCAATTTTTAATTTATTCATTTATTAATAATTAATCTATTATTATTATAAGCTTGCTTCGAGGAAATGCAAATAAATACCAATACTACTTGGATAATGATTTGTATGATTTGTTTTCTTCAATGGACTGTAAGTATTCTGAGAGTTCAGACCACAGCTTTCTTGTTTATGGCTCTATCCCCAGAGCCAAGCACAATGCTTTGAATTTTGTAAGAAATCAAACAATTTGTTGAATGGATATACAGAAGAAATTAACTTTGTTATGTAAGGCAACAAGGAGCTAATTTCCATGTATTACATATTTTATAAACAATGCCACAGAAAATGTTCAGTATATGTTCAATGTAAGAACTGAAACACCAGATTCAAATATGTAGTATGATCTTAGCTTTGTAAAGAATATATACAAGCATAAAATGATAAAGTATTTCAAGATGTTGTCTGTATATCACAGTATTATAATTTTCTGCTTTTCACCTTTAAATTGACTATATATTTTTTCTATTTTCAATTTTATTTTTGTAACTTTATGTATATAGCACTTAAAAAAAACAAATATCATCCACAAATCTTATGAAGAAAAAATAGCAGTTTAGAGCTAACCACTGTAATTATTCTATGTACATATTTGCCTGTGTATTTTTTTTGCCTAATATTACTAATTCATTATCTTCAATTTTAATACTTATGGAGTTAATATTGTACATGGAAACAATATATGTCCTTTCAGAAAGAAAAGTACAAAATCAGAAATATGATTCTCTGTTTAAGAAGCAAACCAGTTTTAGTGCTGAAATCACTGCTTTTATTTTTACTCCCCATATTGTTAGCAAGGGCTTCCCTGATTGCTCAGTTGGTAAAGAATCTGTCTGCAATGCAGGAGACTCCAGTTTGATTCTTGGGCAGGGAAGATCCACTGGAGAGGGATAGGCTACCCACTCCTGTATTATTGGGCTTCCCTTGTGGCTCAGCTGGTAAAGAATCTGCCTGCAATGAGGGAGACCTGGGTTTGATCCCTGGGTTGGGAAGATCCTCTGGAGAAGAGAAAGGCTACCCACTCCAGTGTTCTGGCCTGAAGAATTACATAGACTATATAGTTCATGTGATCACAGAGCCGGACACGACTGAGACTTGCACTTCACATTGTTAGCAAACTCAGGTTTGGTTGCTGGCCACTCAAAAGCCAATAATTTGAGAGGCAAGTGTCACTGTAAAGGAAAGGTGCTTTATTCAGAAGAGCCCACAATCTGGGGAGAAGGTGGACTCCTGTCCAGAGACCAACTCTGAAGATTCTGCTTAGTCATGACAATTTTTAGAGGGAAAAATGTGGGGGAAGAATTTCAGTGAACCATTCAGCAGGAGTTTGGATTCTGCATTATTCTTCATTGTGTGCAAAATGGCTGACTCCCTTCACATGCTATCTTTTCTGTGTGATCTGCCTTCAGGATTCCTTAGGGGGTTGTTAGGGGTATAGAGCTAATCATTCTTTTTACTTCTTTTTAGCTAGGAGAAGAATCAACACGCAAGGCAAGGCATGGTGTGTATTTAGTAAAGCATAAATCAGTAGTTTGTTTCTATTGCTTAGTGATCTCATTCCTATAATTAGGTGTTTAAGGTTAGTGCATGCATGCCTAGTCACTCAACTGTGTCCAACTCTTTGCGACTCCATGGACTGTAGCCCACCTGGCTCCTCTCTCCATGGGATTTTCCAGATAAGAATACTGGAGTGGGTTGCCATTTCTTACTCCAGGGGATATTTCCAACCCCAGGGATCAAACCTGCATCTTCTATGTCTCCTGCATTGACAGGTTGATTCTTTATCTAGATGGGGACAGAAATAGGCAAACAGAAAAGAGGCAAAAGAGCTGCCTTCAATATTAAATCATTTCTTCCATATTCCCTACAAGAATATCAGTATTGATTTTTAAATTTTTTATCATCTTTTCCCCCATTTCATTAACTTTACTTGTACCTATCACTAATTCTTTACTCAAGTTCTCCAAGAGAATTATAAAATATTAACTTTAATAAAATCAAATACATTAGATAATTTACAAAATACATTAGATAATTTACAAAATATTATTTTTCCTTGAGAGTACTCTCTGTTATTCTGTTCCAATCTGATGCAGTTTCTCTCTAGGCCTATTATGTAGCTGTAATTCTGGATATAATTTTCATAATTATTTTGGAATCATTCTACGTATTTGGTTTCTCTGTTTTCTGAAACCTATGTTTCTCTGTTAATCCATTCCCTCATTTTTATAGAGGAAATCCTCTGAAAGCTTACAGATAAAGGACACATCACAGGTACTTTTGAGATTAAGCTGTCTACATCTTCATTTTTTCATCACATGTGGCTAATGATTTATTTATAAAAGTATAGTTTGGATATTATCTTTGATCAGTTTCCAAATTTAATATCCTAGTCTAGTTTTCAACGGGTAATGGACAAACCTGACACAATCTGTTTTGAGATCCTTTACATGTTTTCTTTTTTGTTGTTATTCTTTTTGGGGTGGTGGTGGTAATTGTGTCCTTTCGAGAAGCTTTCATTGTATTCCCAATATTTCTGGTGTTTTGCTTTTACTAACAGGCAAATTGGGCTTCCCAGGTGGCTCAGTGATAAAGAACCTACCTGCCAATGCAAGAGATAAAAGAGACTCAGGTTCAATCCATGGCTCAGGAAGATCCACTGGAAAGGGAAATGGCAACTCACTACAGTATTCCTGCCTGGAAACTCCCAGGACAGAGAAGCCTGGTGGGTTACAGTCCATGGGGTTGCAAGAGTCAGACATGACTTAGCAAAAAAATCAACCAACCCATTATGTAAATTTACGTGGCTCATTCTTCATTCCATGTGCTAATTATCTTGTGGAAACTTTCATTCTGGGAATGGCTGGCTTTCAGGAAAGTGAAATTTTCTTATATTTTGGACATTCTTCTCCCTCCATTCCTATCTTTTTGGAATTTCTTTGTTATAGTCCATTCTCTAATTCAAGTCCAACCCTTGGTGACCGAATGGATTGGAGCATGCCAGGTTCCCCATCCTTCCCTATCTCCCAGAGTTTGCTCAGATTTGTGTCCATTGAGCCACTGAATAAAGGCTAGTGATGCAATCTAACCATCTTACCATCCCCTTCTCCTTTTGCCTTCAGTCTTTCCCAACATCAGGTTTTTTGTTTGTTTTGTTTTTTAAATGAGTCAGCTCTTTGCATCAGTGGCCAAAGTATTGGAGCTTCAGCTTCAGCATCAGCCCTCCCAATGAATATTCAGGCTTAATTTACTTTAGGATTGACAAGTTTGATCTCCTTGCTGTCCAAGGGACTCTCGAAAGTCTTCTCCAGCACCGCAATTCCAAAGCATCAATTCTTCAGCACTCAACTTTCTTTATGATCCAAATCTCACATCCATACATGATTACTAGAAAAATCATAACTTTGACTATACATCAGCAAAGTGATGTCTCTACTTTTTAATATACTGTTTGGATTTGTCACAGCTTTCCTTCCAAGGACACAAAGTCTTTTTTTTAAATTTCATGTCTGCAGTCACCACCTGCAAGTGATATTGGAGACCAAGGTAATAAAATCTGTCTCTGTTCGCAAATTGTTCCCTTCTCTTTGTCATGAAGTGATAGGACTGGATGCTATGATCTTCGCTGTTTGAATGTTGTGTTTTAAGCCAGCTTTTTCACTCTCCTCTTTCACCTTCATCAAGAGGCTCTTTAGTTCCTCTTCACTTTCTGCCATTAGGGTGGTGTCATCTGCATATCTGAGGTTGTTGATATTTCTTCCGGCAATCTTGATTCCAGCTTATGATTCATCTATCCTGGCATTTGCGTGATGTACTGTGCCTAAAAGTTAAATAAGAAGGGTGACAATATATAGCCTTGTTGTACTCTTTCCCAATTTAGAACCAGTCTGTTGTTCCATGTTTGGTTCTAATTGTTGCTCCTTGACCTGCATACAGGTTTCTCAGGAGACAGGGAAGGTGGTGTGGTATTCTTATCTCTTTGAGAATTTTCCACAGTTTGCTGTGATCCACACAGTCAAAGGCATCATCAATGAAAAAGAAATAAATCTTTTTCTGAAATTTCCTTGCTTTCTCTATGCTAGAACGGATGTTGGCAATTTGATTTCTGGCTTCTCTGCCTTTTCTAAACCCAGCTTGTATAGCTGGAAGTTCTCAGTTCATATAGTGCTAAAGCCTAGCTTGAAAGATTTTGAGCATAATCTTGCTAGCATGTGAAATGAGCACATAGTAGTTTGCACATTCTTTTGCATTGCCCTCTTTGGGACTGGAATGAAAACTGATTTTTTCTAGTCCTGTGTTCCTGCTGAGTTTTCCAAGTTTGCTGACATATTAAGAACAGCACTTTAACAGCATTATCTTTTAGGATTTTAAGTAGCTCAACTGGAATTCTATCACTTCCATTATCTTTGTTCATAGTAATGCTTCCTAAGGCCCACTTGACTTCACATTCCAGGATGTCTGGCTCTAGGTGAATGACCACACATCGTGGTTATGCAGGCCATTATGATCTTTTTTTGTAGAGTTCTCCTATGTATTCTTGCCATATCTTCTTAATCTCTTCTGCTTTTGTTAGGTCCTTACCCTTTCTGCCTTTTATCATTCCCATTCTTCCATGAAATGTTTCTTGATCTCTCCAATTCTTGGAGTGATCTCTCTTTTCCCATTCTCTTGTTTCCCTCTATTTCTTTGCACTGTCCATTTAAGAAGGCCTTCTTATCTCTCCTTGATGTTTTCTGGAACTCTGCATTCATTTAGGTATATCTTTCCCTTTCCCCATGGCTTTCTCATCTCTTCTTTTTTTTTACCAATTTGTAAAGCCTCCTCAGGCAACCATTTTGTTTTCTTGCATTTCTTTTTCTTGGGCATGGTTTTGATTGCTGCCTCCTATACAATGTCATGAACCTCTGTTCATTGTTTCTAGGCACTCTGTCTACCAAATCTAATCCCTTGAGTATTTGTCACCTTCACTGTATAATCATAAGGGATTTGCTTTAGGTCATACTTGAATGATCTACTGGTTTTCCCCAATTTCTTCAACTTTAGCCTGCATTTTGCAATACAGAGCTCATGATCTGAGCCACAGTCAGCTCCGGGTCTTGTTTTTGCTGACTGTATAGAGCTTCTCCATCTTTGGCTGCAAAGAATATAATCAATCTGATTTAGGTATTTACCATCTGGTGATGTTTATGTGTAGAATCATCTCTTGTGTTGTTGGAAGAGCTCTGGCGGTTGTTGTGATCAGTGTGTTTTCTTGATGAAAGTCTGTTAGCTTTTGCTCTGCTTCATTTTATACTCCACAGCCAAACTTGACTGTTACTCCAGGTATCTCTTGACTTCCTACTTTTTTATTCTAACCTCCAAGGATGAAAAGGACATTTTTTGTTGTTGGTGGTGGTGTTAATTCTGCAAGATCTTATAGGTCTTCATAGAATTGGTTAACTTCAGCTTCTTCAACATTTGTGGCTGGGGCATAGACTTGGATTACTGTGATGTTGAATGGTTTGCCTTGGAAATGAACCAAGATCCTTCTATCATTTTTGAGATTGCACCCAAGTAATTCATTTCAGACTCTTTTGTTGACTATGAGGGTAATTCCATTACTTTTAAGGGATTCTTGCCTGCAGTGGTAGGTATAATTGTCAACTGAATTAAATTCACTTTTTCTTGCCCATTTTAGTTCACCGATTCCTAAGATGTTAATGCTCATTCTTATCCTCTCCTCTTTGTGAAATGAGCACAACTGTATGGTTTGACCAGGTCCAGTTTACCTTGATTCATGGACCTAACATTCCAAGTTTCTATGCAATACTGTGCTTTACAACATCTTAATTTTCTATCACCACCAGTTTGTTTCTGTTTGTTTTAGTCATCAAGTCATGTCCAACTCTTTTGTGATTCCATGGACTGTAGGAGGGCCAGGCTCCTCTGTCCAAGGGATTTTCCAGAAATGAATACTGGAGTGGGTAGCCATTTCCTTCTCTAGGGGATCTTCTTGACCCAGGAATCAAACCCGGGTCTCCTGTATTGCAGGGAGATTTTTCACCACCAAACCACCAGGGAAGCCCAGACATTTGACAACTGAGCATGGTTTCCACTCTGGCCCAGGTGCTTCATTCTTTCTGGAGCTATTAGTAATTGCCCTCCACTCTTCCCCAATAACATACTGGACATCTTTCATCCGACCTGGCAGGCTCATTATTCAGTGTCATGTCTTTTTGTCTTTTCATACTGTCCACAGGGTTCTCACAGCAAGAAATTGGAGTGGTTTGCCATTCCCTCCTCCAGCAGATCACGTTTTGTCAAAACTCTTCCTTAAAATGCATCCTTCTTGTCCTGGGTGCCCCTGCACGGCAGGGCTCAGAGATTCACTGAGTTATACATGTCTTTGCCATGACTAGTCTGTGATCCAGGAAGGAGAATCTCTATCAGTCAGATATGGGATCTCTTTGAGGAACCTCTGATAATTTTTTTCCTATTTTCTATCTATTTCTTTTACTACTGTCTGTGATACTGTCTCAACTTTATCCTTAACCTTTCTCCTATTGCATTTCTTTACCTGTGTTTATACATATATTAATACAAAATTTCTAAGAACGTTTTTTTTCCTCATAGCTAATTTAAATATGATATTTTATCTTTGTTTCATGGCTACCATGTTTCTTTCTTATTTCTCCATAGCCCTTTCCCCCGCTAATTTGGCTTTGTCCCATGTATTGACCCTCTTTCTTTTGATTTCACCTTTTGTTTAGTTGTATGTTTGTTTGCTTACTTTTTTTTCTCATTAAAAAAGTATTTAAATTGTGAATAATCATTGGTTTTTGCACATAACCAACAGTGAGACTTACGAGTGAGACCCTGAAAAGCTGCTGTGGTGCTCTGTGTGTTTTGGAGTGAACTTGGTCAATGGGAAGACTACACCAATGAGAGAGTGAGTGCTGAACCCATATTATCATTATTTCCTTGCACTTTCCTAGGCTAGCCTGTTTTCCCAGAGAACAATCCTCCAGTCTCCTGTTTGAGATGGGGTAGTGGTGGAAGGCATTAACATGGATAGCAACGTTTCAGGGACTGGCAGGATAAGGGAAATGGCATATCACTATTTCTTATTTAGAGTTTCAATTAATCTGCTTTTCTCTAATACTATATTGCTTTATTTGATATCCATCTTTGTCTGGTGTTCCCAGACCCTCTAGGGTTAACCAGAGAACAATCATCCATTCTTCAGTCACACTGAGAAAGAGACAGTTGCCTAGCTTCAATAGGACAAGGTTTGAGCACTTAATTTGTCTTTATAAAAACACACATCTAATTTTTCTCTTTTGGACCTATACTTCATTACCCCTGACTTCAACACTGCATGGGATTTCTAATTCATCAGCCTTTTCATGCTTCTGTTTTGCAAATCTCCTAGTATTGTGACATTTCATAGATGAGCTGTAAGCAATTGTTTTACAACCCTTCCTGCTCTTTTTCCCCCATCTGCTTTCCATTGTACCAAATGCTGTAGATCTCTCTCATTGACTGAATACTTCTCTTTTTTACTTGTCTGTTTCTATGTCTTCATTTTACCTGGGGTTTCAAAAGGGAACAGAAAGAGATATATGTTTATCTGATGTATAACCTGCTGCATTATCTGCTGCATTTAGGTAGAACTCATGCATTCTCTGTCTTCTCTTTCTCTATCACTATTATTTAATCAATAGTTCTTAAGAAAGGAGTCACATCAAAATCATGTGGGGAACCATGGAAACTTATATCACCATATGTAAAATAGATAGCCAACGGGAATTTGCTGTATGTCTCAGGAAACTCAAACAGGTGCTCTGCATCAACCTAGAGGGGTGGGGTGCGGAGGGAGATGGAAGGGAGGTTCAAGAGAGAGGGGATATATGTATATCTATGGCTGATTCAGATTGAGGTTTGACAGAAAACAGCAAAATTCTGTAAAGCAACTATCCTTCAATTAAAAAATAAATAAATTTAAAAAAATCACATGGGGAAGTTTTTCATATCCTATGGGAACTGGACATTATAGTTGTTTTTTTTTATAATTTAGTTATTTGTGTGCACAAACTTAGCAAACCACTACTGATTCTGGTTATCTGTTAGCTAATTCAGGTAATTAATAATGTGACTATGGATTTGTAAGTGGATTTACATTTTAATACATGTTTTCATGTATCATCTTATTTGATACTCCCAGCAGCACCTGTTTTTATTGCCTGTCCAACAGTTAATATCTTTCCTCATTTCTTTCTTCATTGTATAACCACATTTTTTTTTTTCAATATAGTCAAGAAAGGTAGTTCTCCACAGTCTCTGCGAGTGTTGATAGGTGACTAAGGCAGTCATCGTCCTTCTCCTCTAGTGAGTGAGTTATCCACAAGTGTGCATTAAAAACGTGATGAATGAAATGAGGGTAAATAACTTGATATTTCCACAGAATAAACATTTTTCCTTTCTGGTAAATATAATTAGGTAAGGTGATGCAGGCCTCCCTGATGGCTCAGTGGTTAAAAAAAATAAAGAAAGAAAACCTGTCTGCCAATGCAAGAGAGATAAGTTCAATCCCTGGATCTGGAAGATCCCCTGGAGAAGGAAATGGCAACCCACTCCAGTACTCTTACTTCAGAAATCCCATGGACAAAGGAGTCTGCTGGGCTACAACCCATGGGGTCGTATTTCTTAGCAACTAAACAACAACAACAACAACAAAAATGATGCAACCATTCTTGCTCTTGTCATATAGAACCAACAGTAATTTGTACTATAACTGCCATGGTGAGATCATGAAGAGAAAACCAAGACAGTGGCATAGAATGTTACCAGCACCTTACATACATTAAACTACAAAATCAATGAACTCTGCAGCTATCTACTACTAGAATGATTGATTGTTACATAAGGGTTCATAGTTTTAAAGAAAATGTGAATTGGATATTCTATTATTAGAAGCCTCAAATCTCCTATTAAACACTCTCACTGATACTCACAAAAATATAATACTCTAAAATACATTGTTTCCAGTTATCTTAATTTAAATCTGTGTCTATTCAACTTGATTTAAATATCTTGTATTCAAACTAAAGGGCATAGATGCTTCCCTTGTGTTGCTTAACCTTGATTACTTGATCATTCTTGATAAATTGCAATAGTAGTTTTATTTAATGGGAGGAGAATGGGAAGAATAAATGAGGTCATTTTTATGAAATGTATCTTTTCTGAACTAGTAAGAAGATACCACTACTGCTATTTTTGAAACCAGAATATAAAACTCCTTTGTCTTAGCTGACACCTGACAACCATTACAGTGCCAGATGTCAATTGTTGTGTGGCAGTTTTGTCATAGTTTTACTTAATTAGCTGTTTTTATCTATTATCCTTCACATCATGCTCAAATACTGAGAAAGTTCTGTTCCTGTGAAGAAGTGTTGAATTGTTCAGCTGATTCTACAAACTGCTGAGTGTTGTTGGTGGGGAACAGGAGGAAAATGGAAAATGTGAAGTGCTCACAGCTCTGAACTCCTTGAACTGAAGTATTGCTCCCTGAATCAAAGTAGAAATATTTGAAGAGATTCTTAAGTGTCCTCCAGATTCAGTGGAATATTTGGTAAGTCAGGCTTTTTAATGAGAGCCAACCTTGTTATTCTATGAATCCTTTCACCAATAGCATACTGCTTTGAATATCTTGTAGGGTAAATAAATATTTGTTGTTGTGATTCGGAAGCCTGGGTTTTTATGATTTTGGTTGTCATGTCATGTTCAGTTCAATTTAGTTGCTCGATTGTGTCTGACTCTTTGCAATTCCATGGACTGCAGCACACCATGGAATTAACCTATAAGACACTTTGATTTCAGCCCTGTAACAGTTTTGCTTTCCAGAAGTGTTCTTTATAGAATGACCCCAACACAAGATTCTAGTATTCTCACCAGAAAATATTTTTATGAGGAACTAAGTTTCTCAAAACAGATGGAAAGGCAACCCTATAGATGATACATTTATATTCACATTTGTATTTATTCATTCTTCATTAAAAATCCATTCAGTGATACAACTTATTAAATTTTGTCCATTTTACAGATTGCTACCCAGAGTCTAATAAGAGGGGATAAAGCTCCTTCTTTTTGTGAACCTATAATCTGATGGAAAAGGTAGTTTCTTCCTCAGTAGAACCCCCAGTCTACTAGTAATAAGACATATACCAAAAGCACAGATTTATAGAAAGAATTAAAACTTGACTAAAAGAAATCTTTAATGGCTTAGCTGAAAGTCTGGCAGTGGTTGGCTTCCCTTATAGCTCAGTTGGTGAAGAATCTGCCTGTAGTGCAGGAGACCCAGGTTTGATTCCCAGGTCGGAAAGATCCCCTGGAGAAGGAAATGGCAACCCAGTCCAATATTCTTGCCTGGAGAATCCCATGGACAGAGGAGCTGAAAGTCTACTATATCCTTCATTCCTTCTCTGCTTTTTCTCATGTTTATCCTTCCTTGACTCATTTGCTTATCTGTTCACCAGGGAAGACTAAATGGCTCAGTTATGAAGTGCCAGGCATAGTTCTAAGCAATGGATGGCATCTTGCCAGTTGTACCCTGTGAGAGCTGACTGCCTAACAGGATGGCAGTCAGAAAACAACCAATTGTAAATGTGCTATTTTGAAAGGAATGAGGCTACTACAAGAGCATTTTATCATGTGACTGGGAAGGTTTCCTAAAGAAAGGTAATTAAGTCAGATCTAGAAAGAAAAGGAAGAGATTCTGAAAGTGTGTACTTATGTTGGTGTTGTCTCTCAACCACTCCCCCCCCCCAGCTGTTATTTAGCATCATCAAATGTGAATATCCTTAACCACACTGTACGCCATAGAGCTAATGAACAAGATGGACGTAATGCTCCCATCAGTCTGACTAAACGTTAGATGGGCTTCTTCCTAACTACAACCTCTGAGCTCCCTCTTCTTAGAGAATTTCTGCCACCTGCCCCCTTGAAGTGTAGGTGTCCTCCCAGTCACTTTCCAGTTTTACAAACCAACAATGTCTTTTCCAAGGACCTGAGAGTCATCCTTTTGAATCATCAAGAAAGTGCCCTTATCTCCTAGTCTCTGTGGGGGAGAAGGAGCCTAACTTGTATTAAGCAAACTCAGGTGGCCTAATTATAGTGACCACCTTCCCCTTAATTCCCTCTTCCATTAGATTATCCCAGTGCTTAAAAATCTCTCCCACCTTTTGTTTCAGTGGAGCTGAGTTTAGTCTCTCTCCTATTTCTATCTAGTCTTAAATAAAATCTTCCTTGCCTATTGCTCCACTCCCTGCAAGTTTTCTTTGATATTAGCAAGCATGGGTTGGAAAGAGAGCAGTATGCTTATAAAATCACAAGACAAAGATTCGATTCATGTGATCTGCAGGAAAACTGCTAAAAATGTCTGCTCCTTAATCTGTACAACTGTAAAAGTAGTACAAAACACCCAAGCCTTATTATGTCATCAGAAGCATTAAATGAGATCATGATGTAAAAGCATCTTGTTAAGTGTTGTATGCTTTGCACAGGTAATTGTATTCTGCCCTCAGCAGCTAATACAGTATTGAGAAAGTAAGGACATAATTGTTGACATATGGGCTCTGAATTCAGAAGACCTTTAGTAAGTTTTATAATCTCGCTTTGTCTCAGTTTCTCTAAATGAAAATGAGTATAATAGAACTTTGTAAGGTTGTGAGGAACAAAAGGACTTAATTGAGTGCTTAGAGTAGTTTCTGGCAGATAATCAGCATGGGTAAAAACATAGCATATGTACTGTATGTTCACAAATGTAGTTAGATCTTCCCTCTCCTAAAGGTGTCTGGTTGCTTCTCAGTGTTTTGGGTTTAAACCCAAAGTTTTATGTAAGCCGTTCTCCCTGGTAAGCTATGATCTGGTCTAAATGATGTTTTATATAACTTCACTCAGGTATAATTGATCTATAATAAACTGCATGCATATAAATACATTTTTGATGATATAAAGTATTTATACATTCATAAAATCACCAAATCATATTCTGTTATATATTTTATTCTTAAAAGAGTTGGACGCTGTGGACCTCATATTATGATTTTGCATCACATTGGACTTCTTTTCATCTTGTTTTTCCCTACCCCATTCCAGAAATTTTCACCAGAATCCTTCTGACATATCCTTAAATCACCTCACATGTTACCGCTTCAGATAAGCCCTGCCTAACCTCAGGACTTAGCTATATAGTCACATAACTCCCAAAATATTTCATTCATACAATTTCTCAGAGTCTTGGCATCAAGAATTAATATTACATGACTATTTCATTCTTCCTGACTGGTCTGGAAGCTACATGGTAAATATTGTATTACCACAGCTGGGCATATAACCCTTTGGCACCTAGTTGGAAATAAAGCTTTCTCAAGATAAACATTTGCCCATTAACTTTGTGTATAATAGTTTGGCCATGTAAAGGTTTGTAATCTTTATAAAGTGAACTACATCAACCTTGCCTATGGAAGCACACTCGACTCTGCAGGCTAGGTTCTTTCCTATGACGTATGCAGGGTCTCACCCAAGAGGCTCTTTCTTCCACCTTCCAGGCTCCAACCTGACCCACAGTGGGGAAAGTCTGCCCAGAGCTCTCTACTGCAGTGGGTGACTGTCTGGTTTGCCTGTGACTACTAAGCTATTTCCTGGGACATGGAACTTTCAGTGGTAAAATCAAAATGCGTGCTTAGTCGCTCAATCATGCCCCAGTCTTTGTGACCCTGTGAACTCTAGTTCTCCAGGCTCCTCTGTCCATAGGATTTCCCAGGCAAGAATACTGGAGTGAGTTGTCATTTGCTTTTCCAGGAGATCTTCCCTGACCCAGGGATCAAACTTGTAACTCCTGTGTCTCCTGTATTGGCAGGCAGATTCTTTACCACTGAGCCATTGGCGAAGCCCTAAATAAGTATGTAAGATGATGAAGATGAAGATAAAGATTGTTAGTCGCTGAGTCATGTCTGACTCTTTGGGACCCCATGGACTGTAGCCCACCAGGCTCCTCTGTCCATGGAATACTCCAGGCATGAATACTGGAGTGGGAAGCCATTTCCTTCTCTAGGGGATTCTTCTTGACCCAGGGATCGAACGTAGGTCTCCTGGATTGCAGGCAGATTCTTTACCATCTGAGTCACTTTGGCAAACCAGTGCCACTCCCCACGCAGGCTCTCCCAAAGGCACTCCTCTTCAGTCATCTGCCTGCGGATCTCAGCAGCCTCTTTCCAGGTGTGGAAGACTGGTTAGAGTTGGAGAAAGAGAGAATCCAAAATTTAAACCGAACTGATCATTATCTTCCCTGAAGTCTATGCATATACCGTTGCTGCTGCTGCTGCTGCTAAGTCGCTTCAGTCGTGTCCAACTCTGTGCGACCCCATAGACGGCAGCCCACCAGGCTCCGCCGTCCCTGGGATTCTCCAGGCAAGAACACTGGAGTGGGTTGCCATTTCCTTCCCCAATGCATGAAAGTGAAAAGTGAAAGTGAAGTCACTCAGTCGTGTCCAACTCTTCGCAACCCCATGGACTGCAGCCTACCATGCTCCTCTGTCCATGGGATTTTCCAGGCAAGAGTACTGGAGTGGGGTGCCATTGCCTTCTCTGGCATATATCGTTAGTCTGGTACGTAATATACACTCTGCTGAATGAGTAGATGAATTCAACATTTTAAAAACATAAGGTAGATAAGCTTCTGCCACTGGATCCTGGAAACTCTCTGGAAAGTTACCCTACATCTCAACACTGAAAACACACAAAACATGTGGGAGTCATAGAATTCAGGGCAATGGATACTATTTTCACCCATAGAAAAATTCAATAGGAGTTTTAGGAAGAGATTTAACTAATGGGACAGAGGATCCTGGCGGACTACAGTCCATGGGGCCACAAAGAGTTGGACATGACTGAGCGACCAACAAACACACACAATTTATTAAACAACGTATTTGGAAATTACACATAGAAAACATTCTCCCTTTGGACAAAAATTACGCATTGCTCAATCTCCCTTTTTTCATCTCCTGACAACCATCACTCATAGAAACAGTTCTATGAGTTTGGCTATTTTATATATTCTTGTAAATGAGGTATATAAAATAATATGTGTTCATCTGTGACTGACTTATTTCACTTAGCATAATGTACCCAAGTTCATCTATGTTGCTTAATAGTATGAAGTTACAGTCATACAAGATAAATAAGCTCTAGAGATCTGCTATACAACATAGTACCTGTAGTTAATAAATAGTCTTGAGCACCTGAAAACATTGTTAAGAGAGTAGATCTCATGTAAAGTACTAATAGCCAAACAAACAAACTAAAAGAGGAGGGGACACAAGAATATTTTGAAAGCTATGGATAGGTTTATTACCTTGATTATGGTGATGGAATCATGGGTGTATGCACACATCCAAACTCACAAAAGTGTACACATTAAACGTATGAAACCTTTGTATATAAAGTATAAATCAACAGAGCTTGAAAAAGTAAGAAATCTTCTCTTGGACTCCAAACTTCAATATATGTTTTTCATTCTGTCACTACACAGGTGGAAACCTTACTGTCTGGGCCCCAGATCTTACCTCCTCAACTAGATAAACCCTTCTACCACTATACCTCCTGAATTCATCTACGTGCTGTGCCTTAGGACTCTTGTTGTAAACTCTTTGGCTGTTTCCAAACCAAAGCATGTGCTCTGTACTCATGCATTCACAGATCCAGACTTCAGTCTCCCATCTATACTGTATTATAAATTTTTGCTTTCCTTTCTCAATTACTGCAAATTCATATTTCATATTTGGCCAGTATATCCATGCAGATGTACTACTTGTTAATAACTGCCACCTCTTTTTATCGGTTCTCTGCCATACTAATTGTTAAACATTTTCAACAGTAACAGTGATGTTAGGTGGCTGATATTTCACAATCTCTCTACATCCTCTTCCTACTGTCATATTATAAAATTCGAACCCATCTGGGATAGGTAAATAACTAATATAATGCTCACTAAGATATGTGCAGTTTACTAGACCTTGTTCTTTTTGACCAGAGAGATAGATCAACAATAAATTATTGAGATGGGAATATGCTGAAGGGAAAATAATTAGAAGAGGAAGAAAGCCCAGAAAACCAATCATTATCTTTGTATTCCTCATGTCTTGTGATATGTCTGACAAATTATAACCACTCAAATACTTCAATGAATATATGAATCATGTGAGTACATGAATAAATAAATGAAACTTGTTCAAAATACTTGTTCAAAACTTGTTCATGTACTGTTGAAGCCTAACTTGAAGGATTTTGAGCATCATCTTTCTAGCATGTGAAATGAGCACAAACTGTACAGTAGTTTAAGCGTTTTGGGGCATTGCCCTTCTTTGGGGTTTGAATGAAAAAGCTGACTTTTTCCAATCCTGCAGCCACTGGTGAATTTTTCAAGTTTGCTGGCATATTGAGGACAGAACTTTAACAGCATCATCATTTAGGATTTTAAATAGTTCAGCTGCAATTCCATCACCTCCACTATCTTTTTTGTGTAGTAATGTTTCCTAAGGCCCACTTGCCTTCACATTCCAGGATTTCTGGCTCTAAGTGAGTATTTATGTATATACATAGCCACCCTGATTCTGTTCACTCACAGAGCCCACATGTGGTGGTATCCCAATTTCAATCATCACAGCTGGTACTGGATGTTTTCTAAATATTATGATCTACCTAAAAGGAAGAAAAGCTTTTGTAGAAATAACTGACTCTATGTCTAGTATATATAAAATAGAGCATGATCCTAAAACATCTATTGTGCCAGAAAATAAGGTTCTCAAATATTGTTGTGGGCATGAGATGCCTAAAGACACAGGAACCAGGATGAAGGCTGCCTACTAACAAATCTAACACATTTTGGCAGCAAAGTAAATAACAAGTATAACCCATTGAATAGAATAGGAATCCATGACACCATACAGACATAAACATATTTACATATTAAGATTTTGGTGAGAAACAAGATGTCTACATATTTACAACATATTTCACAAAAAAGCTTATAATTTCAAATGGAAAAAGAATAGCTTTATAGTAGATAAGATGGGTTGACTTTATCTTAGATTAATAATCAAAGTCAATATCACCAATAAGAGAACACACTTAAATTGTGTGACACATAATAGGATCAAACAAAAACAAAACACAGCATCACTATAGCGCTATTCCTGCCAGAGGTGTATAATCTAAATATAATTGTGAAACAACATCAGACAAACCAAAGTGAAGCATATTCTATAAAATAGCTTCTATTCTTCAAAAGTTTTAGAGATTAAAAGAAAAAAATCAAGACTGAAAAATTGTCCCAGTTTGAAGGAGATTGAAGGAACATAGCAACAAAATGCAAAATGTGATGCTTAATTAGATCTTGGTGTTTAAAAAGACACTGTGAAAATTGGCAAAACTTGAATGAGATCTAAGGAGTACATCAGTGTCAATCTCCTGCCTTTGATGTTTGTATTGGGTAATGTGAGAGAATACCTCTGTTTATAGAAAATATGCACTAAATATTCCAGTACAATTAAGTAATATGTAACTTATGCACAAATTGTTTCAGAAATAAAATCTTCCTTATGTATACAATATTTCTGACCCCGGGTTCAACGCATGATACAGGGTGCTCGGGGCTGGTGCACTGGGATGACCCGGAGGGATGGGATGGGGAGGGAGGTGGAAGGGGGTTTCTGGATGGGGAAAACATGTACACCCATGGTGGATTCATGTCAATGTATGGCAAAACAAATAAAAAAAATAAAAATAAAAAAGAAATAACAACAACAAAAAAGAAAAACAATTTTTAAAGGAAACATTTCCAGATGTTCCATTTTCCTGTCTCTCTTGAGTTGACAGGTGGTCCCAGACCATCTTCCTTTAACCTTCCCTCCCCATTTCCACAGCAATTTAGGTGTGTGCAACTTTTAAGTAAAATTTGAGGTAAACAGCACTAGGTTGGAGAAGGCACGATTTCACTGAACCATGATATGACCTAACTCAAGTGTAGATCAAATGGACATTGTAACTTTGGAAACATTTCATATTGGCAAAATTTTCTTCTGAATTCTGCTGGCTAAGAGTCCTCTGGATCCCAGATCACCAGGTTCTCCTTGTACACTTTTTCTCTGGCACACATCCTCCTAATGTGTGCATGTCTTTATGTAGATCTCCATTCCATTATGGGCTTCCCTGGTGGCTCAGTGGTAAAGAATCCTCCTGCCAATGCAAAAGACATGGATTTGATCCCTGGATCAGAAAGATCCTCCAGAGAAGGAAATGGCAACCAATTTCAGCTTTATTGCCTGGCAAGTCCCATGGACAGAGGAGCCTGGGGCACTATAGTCTATGAGGTCACAAAAGTGTTCGACAGGACTTAAGGACTAAACAACAGTCATACCAGTATTTCAAATGCAAACCCATTGTGGACATCACAGAGTGCTCCTTTAGTATAACCAAAGAACTCCACTAACATGTATACTTGAATATTTCTACCCCACAAAAGAATTCTGTAGTCAGGTCCCAAAATAAAAGCACCTTCCATCAACTCTCCACCTAATATTCACTGTAAAATGTAATAATGCAGTGAGAATGTGATAAAATGTGGTCAAATTAAGTTAATGTTGAGAGCAGATCTTAAAAATTTTCATTAAAGGAAAGAAAATTATAACCATGTGGGATGGTAGATGTTAACTCTAGACTTTTTGTGTTGTTTTGTAACATAAGTAAATATTATATTTACTCATTATATTTTACCTGAAACTAATGCATTGTATGTCAATTATATATCAATAATTTTTTTAATTAATGAAATTAAAATATTAAATTGGAGTATTTACCAATTTAACTGCTAGACATATTTTACATTCAGAAGCACACAGTCTGGATGTATGAGATGATCTTTTTCCCAGCTTTATTGAGATACAATTGACATATAACATTATTGAAGTTTAAGGTATACAATATGATCATTTTATTCATGTTTATGGTGTGAAATATATACCATAGTAATGTTAGTTGAAACATCCTTTACTTCATGTTATTACCAATTTGTTGTTCTTATTGTCATGGTGAGAAAAAAGTTCTATCATAGCAACTTTCAAGTATACAATATAGTATTGTTAAGTATAGTCATTATGCTGTACAATAGATCCCTGGAACTTATTGAAGTATGGATAGTCTTTTGTCTGAACACATGATAAAAGATTTAGCTCTCTGAATGAATCCATCTATTCAGTGGATTTGTGATTTTGCTTATAAATTGAGTAGGCAAGCTGAGATCATTTAAAATAGTCAATCAATATTTTCTAAGATTTACTCATAGATCGTTTGGTATGTGAATTAATTCATCTCTGGGTTTTCAAGTTGCTTAACTTTGACCCTTTCAGCTAATGAAATGCAAACAAGCATGACATCTAATTAATGAAGCCATTTCTCTTGTGAATATAGATATTTCTCTAAATCTAAGATCAATGTTTTGTAGGCAGGCATTCCAGATAAAGTTTTACTCCTAGCATTAGTACATGAAATATTTTAGACAATGTGCATTTGGCATTATATTTGTTAGAATAACAGTTGCCTAACTCTTGCTTAAATTAATTCTTAAGAATTTTATCAGTATAGTCAGATATAATTGGCAACAATGAGATATAACATCTTTTATATCCAGTTTGGAATACTTATGGACTGAAAAATTCAATGCAGTCCTGATTTTGTCAGTGACATATAACTAGAGTCTCTTAAAAGTTGCAATAATACAAGGCATGTGAAAAATCAAAAGAATATAAGTGCCTTAACTTACAATGATAATGAGTGTGACAGTTTGCTGAAGTAGCTATAAATCAAATGTACTATAGCTATAAAAAAAAAGAAAGCAGTACAGCATTTGGATAAGGTCCTATATTGCTGCTTCCCTATAAAAGCTGTGCATACAAATGAGAAGGTGGCATCCTTGCTGTCTTCAGGGAATAGTCTGCCCCTGAGCAGAAAAGATGATGATATAGAGCTGTTTTTGGAAAACTGTTGAAGTTCATACTCACCTGGTAGGAAGCAAAGCAGGGCAATTACATCTGGAACACATATGAAATCAGTTCAAAGTATAATAATACGAAAACTGAAATCACAGAGAACAAATGACATTCCGGGCTACAGAACTGAAGAAATGTGTTTTCCAATTTCATGTTTATTATCATTGACTGACTAAAGACTTTTCTTTAACCTAAAAGAAAAAATGTGGGTCTGGCATAGCATTCTCTTCATGTTATCTAAACAGAAACACAGTGTTAAGTGTATTTACTGACTTTTCCTTAAGGAGGTTACATAAATGAAAGTCAAAAATGAATCTGTCACTAAAAAAAGCAAAGTAGTAGAAATCAGATTTTAGCAAAATTAAACTGAGTAGATTTCTGTTTGGTATTATGCTGCTATTGAATGGAATAAGATATTTTCTAGTTTGCACCAAAAAGATGTTAATTATAATTGATGAAAAATAAGTTCAACAAGTAATTTACACAGTATTTTAGAAATAACGAAAGCTGTTTGATTATGGAGCAAAGATATAAATTCAGGAAATAGTTAAGGACACTAATATTCATTTTAGTGCAATTTTTACATTGCACAAAAATTAATATCCAGTTTTTGTCTGTGAGTCATTGACAACTATTAGTGTCCATGCAGGTCAAACCTGAACCAGATCAAGCCTAAAAGATGGTTTAAGCAAAACATAGCACTGGATTCATCTTAGCTGAGATGTCAAGACTGTAGCTGGAAAGAAATGGCAAGTGTAAGATTATTACATGGCAGTGGGATGCAGGTCTTACTTGATGGTCGTATGGCAGTCATCTATACAGCTAGGATTCTGAGTTAATGTTAAGATACCTGCAAAAACCATGTATGTTTTTTGCTGTCTTAGATTATGGCAGTTATCTAAGTTGTTTCATCTAGTAAACATTTATTGAATACCTGCTATTGGCAGGTATCATGAAAAATAATGCAATATAGCAGGAATCAAGATAAAAATGATCTTGGTCCATCAGAGTTTATAGTTGGGGAAGACCAAAGAAAAGAAATACAACATAGAATAATAAGTGCAATAAGAGTATGGAAGATTGGTGCTTTACCTAGTCTTAGGGATGGAGGATCAAAAATCCTGCTGACAGTTCTTTAAACTATATACATTGCCTGTGTCCAGGTTAAGTTTAACATATTTACAATTTCCATGATTATTTGTGTGTCAGTAAGCTTTTGCTATGCAACATACCACCTTAAGATTTAGGGACTTGAAAGAGCAACCATCTATTTGCTCATAATTCTGTGGGTCAACCAGGAGGCTCTTCTGTTCTCAAGCAGCTTGTCTCAACTGCTGTCAGCAGTCAACTCGTCTGGGGCTAGACACTATGTAGCAGCTGTATTCACGTGTCAGCATCTTCAACTAGGCTTGCTGGAGCATCTAGAATGACTGGTCTATGATCTTCTAATAGGCTAGCTTAAGCTTGTTCATATGGCAGCAAAAACAAGAAAGAGTGAAGCCAAGTTTGTAAGAACTATTTAAGCCTCTGCCTATACGAAATTTACTGACACCCGACCTTGTCAAAGCAAGCCCCATGGACAAGGCCAGATTCAAAGGATAAAGAATCAACTTTTTCAGTTGATAGGTAGATCTGCAAATTATTCTCAATTGCACTTAGTTAAAAGAGGAAATAAATTTGCAGTCAGGACAGTTTTCCTGATAAAACTTTTTGACTCCCCGCTAATTTAGGATGAAGTTTAAATGATTAAAATTGACTCAAAAATTTTTTCCCCAGTCTGTGCCACTCAACCGTGTTTTCCACTACTCTCTAGTATTAAAACTTTAGGCAGAGACTTACATAAAGTTCCCTTTAAATTCTCTCTGCAAGTGAGATTTGCTCATCCTTCAATGTTTAGCATAAGCTCTACTTTACGTTCAGGTTTTTCTTATTACTGTTGCTGTACAGTCACTAAGTTATGTTCAACTTTTTGCAACCCCATGGACTGTAGCACTCCAGGTTTCATTGTCTTTCACTACCTCCCAGATAGTGAATCTTTCCCAGCATCAGAGTCTTTTGCAATGAGTTGACTCTTCGCATCAGGTGGCCAAAGTATTGTAGCTTCAGCTTCAGCATCAGTCCTTCTGATGAATATTCAGGGTTGATTTCCTTTAGGATGAACTGATTTGATCTCCTTGCTGTCCAAGGGACTCTCAAGAGTCTTGTCCAACACCACAGTTCAAAAGCATCAATTCTTTAACACTCAGCCTTCTTTATGGTCCAACTCTCATATTTGTACATGACCACTGGAAACATCATAGCTTTGACTATATGTACCTTTGTTACTCTGAACGAAAATGAATGTGGCTCAAGGCCAAATCACTTGTATACAAACTGTTTTCAAAAGGGTTGTCTGCTACTGAATTTCCTCACTTCAGACAGTACCTATTCACTGCAGCATATACTGTTGCTGTTAATCTTAAACTCACTAGGATCTTATTTAACCACTTCTTTAAAGCTTATCTTTTCTCCATAATTAGAAGTAAATCCCTTGAAGACTAGAACTCTTTATTTTATGCTTTATCAGTAGTTTTTTCTTGAGTCTTTTAAATGAGGGTCAATTTAAAGCATGCTTCCATAAAATATTAGATATGATTTTTTCATAATTTTATTATAAAATGTGCAAAATGAGATACCTATTACATTTTCATTTACCTCAAAATAAGTTACTTTTCTCCAAATATTTTGATTTTCAGCTAAGGAGCCCAAGTTAATCAGTTTAGTAAATTACATGGCTTAAAAGAGTAGAGAATAAAAATTGGTAAAACAAGGGACTTGGCCAAATGTGACAGATAAGGAATCAAAAGCCATTAAGACACTTTCAGCAAATATTCTTAATGGTTATATCATTTTCTTCTTTGAAAAATCTTTGTGTCATTCATTTATGACATCTGTTGAGAATCTAGGACACAGCAGATGCTGTGTATTCTCAAAAACAGATACAGAGTGTCTAAAGCAAGTCTAAAGGTAAAGTAATAACACTCAAAGAAGTATGAGCTTCTCCCCAATGTGGATATCAATGTTTCTAACTTTTTGTTGTATATTGGCTTAAATATGTTAATAAGATGCCCGAAAATCTGATTGAAAGGGAAAAAGGAGCTAATTTTCTCCATGCTTAGCATATAAAATACCAAGCATATGAATGCTTTGAAACATTTGAATCCTTGAAAATTGCTTTGTTTTAACATCAGCCTGTTAGGTACTGAGTAGATAGAAACTTTATATCTACTTTCTTTTATTTGGATAAAAATATCATCTTTCTCTCCATTTGAGTAAAAAATCCTGAACTGAAGAGCAGGCAGCCTGCATGTCAGAACCAACCTTTTTTATATAGGCTCTGCGACCTGATCTATATAATGGAGATAATACCAGTCTCTACCACTGTATGAAATAATGAGAACACAATCAAATAAGACACAAGAAAATTCTTTATAACTGGAAAATGGTAGGAGAAATTGCATTATTACAGTACTACAGCATAATATTAATACCAAGGTGTTGTTCCCCCATTCCCTACTAAAATGTGTCATTCTAAATAATCCAATGATTGGCTATGTAACCTTTAGCAAGTCAGTCATTTCATCACAGTTTTCTCATCCTGTAAATGAGGATGCTTTACTAGATGATATTAAAGTCTTTTCTATCCTTTAAAATTCTGTGATAAAACTTGTTAGTTTAAAAATCTATTAATCCACCCAGACATGGTGGAGCAGAGATAAGACATCTCTGCTATCGCCTGGCCAAAACCTTGACCTGCCAACTTGTGAGCACAACAAAATTATTATTGTTTTACACCACTTGCTTCGGGCTGCTTTGTTATGCAGCCATAAGTAACCAGATTGGTCTACCTCTTTGATGCTCCAGATACCATGACTTCCTTTGGCACCTGTACTACAAAAAGGTTTTCCTATCTGGGGGCCTTTATTCTTACAGTGCCCTCTGCTCAGAACCCTTTCTTATACAACTCTATACCTATGCATGGCTGTCTATCAATACTTAGAATCTTAGATGGCTCAACTAAATGGCTCCTCTTAAGAGACATTTTCCCCAAATCATCTTGCAGGAAGCAACCTCCCTACACACTATCACTAGTGCTCCCATTGTCTAAAATTACCTTATGTATCTATCTGTGCATTTATTATTCATCTTACTCCTGTAATATTCACCAAGGAAGCAGAAAGTTTTTGCTATCTTGTTCATAGGTATATGTGCAACTCCTAAGACACTTTAAGTGAATAGTGAATATAATGTGTGCAGGAAACATTTTTCCTAAAGTCTTAAATGTGTATTCTTAAGCCCACACCAAAAAATAGTATCAAAAATCTATAATAGGACTCATACCTCTGAATTTCTAAAATGAAATTCAAATTATTCCAAAGCAAGTGTACCATGGACATTGTTTCAAGGGTAATACTTTCTCTAGACATATGACCATTTCCTCATAAAATAATAAGATAAGACATTACATTGTAATTTAGAAAATACTATATCATGGATTCTTAACAGAAATTGCAACAGCTTTTATATCCAATTAGGATAAATCACCTTAGATAGGAAAAGTATAACTAAGAAATAGATTTCCACTGTGTCTCGCCTCACTTCTATACTGATCTATGACTTTCATTTATTTTTTTGTATAGTTATAATTGATGTTATGAATAATAAACTGAGAATCTTCCCCTTATATGAATAATCCCCTTTCTTTGTCTACCGAAGTCCAGTTCTTCCTTATATTACTGTTCCTCTATATTCAGCCCATGTAACCTAGCAACTAGTGATCATGTTGTTACTATAGCTTTCTCTTTACCCAAATATCATATAGTTGTAATTATATAGTATGTAGCCTTTTCATACTGGCTTCTTTCACTTATCAATATACATTTAACATTGTTTCTATTTTTTTTTTTTTTAGCTTAATAACACATTTCATTTCTGAATAATGTTCCATTGCATGGATGTACTGGTGGTGGTGGTTTAGTCGCTAAGTCATGTACAACTTGCAACCCCATGGACTGTAGCCATCAGCCTCCTCTGTCCATGGATTTCCCAGGCAAGAATATCAGAGTGGGTTGCCATTTCCTTCTCCAGGGGATCTTCCCAACCCAGGAATCGAACCCAGATCTCTTGCACTGTAGGCGGTCTCCTTCTTTGAAGGTAGGTTCCCTGAGCCACCAGGGAAGCCCACATGGATATACTAAAGTCTGTCTATTCATTCACCTATTCAGGGACATTTTGGTTGCTTCTAAGTGTTTTGAGACCATAAATAAAGTTTCTATAGATATTTGCATGCCGATCTTTGTGTGGCATATTATACGGTTCTAAGTTGCAATGATGATTGTCTAACTAGTATGCTTGTATCCAAGTGTTTGACCTAGTACAAGCCTTCATTCACTCCACCATGGAGTGAACTTTCACCATGGATGATGATCTTTCTGAAGTGTAAACTTATCACTGTCACCATTATGCTGAAAGTTTTCAGAATGCATTCAGTGAAGTTTAAATTCTTGGCATGACATCAGTGGACATTTATCATGAAATTCCAAAAGGTTCCTCTGAATTTATATCAAACAACTGTGCCACATGTAGACATAGTAAAGCACATGATTTCCTAGGATGTAGCCCTTATTCCCCTGGTGTCTGTAGCTCTCTGGGCCAAGCATGCCCTTCTCTATTTTGATTTCTTATTCAAACCTCTTGGTTTCCCTGAAGTCTTTGTCAGTTCCAAAAATAACCTCTCTCCTCTCTATCCCATAGTATCTACCAGGTATACCTGAAATAATCTACCCCAATACCTTGCAGTGTGACTTGTTTGGTCATCTCTCTCCTCACTAGATTGTGTCAGTGGTGTTTTATAGTGCACGTTTTATGCTAGTCTACTTAGGTTGGAGAATGAAGCATGAGGTTTTAGAAGGAGCACTGGATACATCAGCAGATCAGACTTTGAGTTTCAGCTTTACAACTTACTAGCTTGTTGTGTAAGCTCTTGTAAGTTAATCAAAGTTTCAGAAACAAATTTTCATTTGAAACTTTACAGTATTATTTTATGCTTTATAGTTACTATAGGTTTTAATAATGTCTGTAGATTTATAAATTATAAAGTGGTAAGCATGTGAAATATATCCAATGGACTTTCAAGTATAAAATCTTAAGATTATTATTATTAATAGTGTAAATCCCATCCAAAAAAGAGAAAAAAAGAATAAACTATAATTATAAGCTTTCTAAAGCTGGAAAAACCCATAGAGGTAATTTCATTCAACCATTTAATTTTACAGATGAGGAAACTGTGGAAATAACTTGTTTAAAAGGGCTGCATAATGTCACAGGAATTAGCTGCATTAAAAGCAGAATTCAGCATGGCCAAAGGAAACAGTTAAAAAAGATTATGTTAAACAAAATGGGATAAATCTTGAAAATCAAGATTAAAAAATGTCTGGTTTCTTTACAATTTTAAAAGAAGATTTACTTTTCGGAGAAGATTCAATTCTGAGAAAAAAATAATTTCATGTTTTTTATTAATGTGATCATGAACATAACTGAGCTTGTACTGGAGTCCTTCCTTTTAAAGCAGACAGATCACTGTGACAGGGAAGTTGCCATTTAGGAGTCAAGCATTGTGAAGCTATACATATAATAACTTTATATATCTATTATGAGTGCTGGATCATAGAAGAGCCCAAATCTTTAAAGGAAATAGTAAATAGCCCCTACCGCCATCCCATCTACCTCTCATTTCAGTCGCTCAGTCATGTCCAACTCTTTGAGACCCCATGGACTGCAGCATGCCAGGCTTCTCTGTCCATCACCAACTCCCGGAGCTTGCTCAAATTCATGTCCATTGAGTCGATGCCATCCAACCATCTCATCCTCTGTTGTCCCCTTCCTCTCCTGCCTTCAATCTTTCCTAGCATCAGGGTCTTTTCCAGTGAGTCAGTTCTTCACCTCCAGTGGCCAAAGTACTGGAGTTTCGGCATCAGCATCAGTCCTTTCAATGAATATTCAGGACTGATTTCCTTTAGGATGGACTGGCTTCATCTCCTTGCAGTACAAGGGACTCTCAAGAGTCTTCTCCAAAACCATACTTCAAAAGCACCAATTTTCTGGGGTTCAGCTTTCTTTATGGTCCAATTTTTACATCCATACATGACTACTGGAAAAACCATAGCTTTGAGTAAATGACACTTTCTTGGCAAGGTACCATCTCTGCTTTTTAATATGCTGTCTAGGTTGGTCATAGCTTTTCTTCCAAAGAGCAACTGTCTTTTAATTTCATGTCTGCAGTCACCATCTTCAGTGATTTTGGAGCCCCCTAAAATAAAGTCTGTCACTCTTTCCACTGTTTTCCCATCTATTTCTCATGAAATGATGGGACCGGATGCCATGATCTTAGTTTTCTGAATGTTGAGCTTTGAGCCAACTTTTTCACTCTCCTCTTTCGCTTTCATCAAGAGGCTCCTTAGTTCTTCTTCACTTTCTGCCAAAAGGGTGGTGTCATCTACATATCTGAGGTTATTGATATTTCTCCTGGCAATCTTGATTCCAGTTTGTGTTTCTTCCAGCCCAGAATTTCTCATGATGTACTCTGCATATAAGTTAAATAAGCAGGATGACAATATACAGCCTTGACATACTCCTTTCACTTTCCTGTTCCATGTCTGGTTCTAACTGTTGCTTCTTGACCTGCATACAGATTTCTCAGGAGGCAGGTAAGGTGGTCTGGTATTCCCATCTCTTTCAGAATTTTCCGCAGTTTGTTGTGACCCAGAGTCAAAGTCTTTGGCATAGTCAATAAAGCAGAAGTAGATGTTTTTCTGGAACTTTCTTGCTTTTTCAATGATCCAAAGGATGTTGGTAATTTGATCTCTGGTTCCTCTGCCTTTGCTAAAACCAGCTTGAATGTCTGGAAGTTCACGGTTCACATATTATTTAAGCCTTGCTTGGAGAATTTTGAGCATTACTTCACTAGTGTGTGAGAGGAGTGCAGTAGTTTGAGCATTCTTTGGCATTGCCTTTCTTTAGGATTGGAATGAAAACTGACCTTTTCCTGTCCTGTAGTCATTGCTGAGATTTCCAAATTCGTTGGCATATTGAGTGCAAAACTTTTACAGCATCATCTTTTAGGATTTGAAATAGCTCAACTGGAATTCCATCACCTCCACTAGCTTTGTTTGTAGCAATGCTTCCTAAGGCCCACCTGATTTGCATTCCAGGATATCTGACTCTAGGTGAGTGTTCACACCATTGTGTTATCTGGGTCATGAAGATCTTTTTCGTATAGTTCTTCTGTGTATTCTTGCCACCTCTTCTTAATATCTTCTGCTTCTATTAGGTCCATACCATTTCTGTCCTTTATCGAGCCCATCTTTGCATGAAATGTTCCCTTGGTATCTCTAATTTTCTTGAAGAGATCTCTAGTCTTTCCCATTCTTATTGTCTTCCTCTATTTCTTTGCATTGATCACTGAGGAAGGCTTTCTTATCTCTCCTTTGCTATCTCTGGAACTCTACTCATCGAGTTTTATCCTTTGAAAGTAAAACCCTTGATCCAAATTGCAAAATGAATATCTTGTGGGAAGAGAACACTTTCAAGTGCAGAAGATCAAAATAGAAAGATGGTGGCAAAAATCAGACAGAAGAAATGGAACCCTGAAAAATTTATTAATGTGGAGAAGGGATAAAATAACTGTAAAATTGACTGTGGAAAAACTATCTGCTAGGAAAATAATATATTAATATAAGGTTGATAGCACAATGTTCAGGGAAATGGATTGATGATTTATGTTGGGTTAAGTTTTGCAAATGATTTGGGAGGCTTCAAACCGTTGCTTGGTGAAAAACAGAGGAGGAGGACAGAGGGAAAGAGATGCTCCACACCCTGCAGTAGGCCAGGGCATTTTATTGCTAGAGTGGGTTCCGGTGAGGTGTGTGCTGAGCCAGAGAACAGTGATCCATTGAAAGGAGAGTCTTGAGAAAGAACAAAAATGTAGTAGAAGCACAAGCGAAATAATCAGAATGTAAGTTCTTGAGGTAAGAAGTCCTCCATTTGTCCCTGGAGTTATTTGGACTAATGTCAAGTTTCTACCATAGGGAATATTCTGGTTCAAATCACTTCCACTTAATTTTAAAAAACAGGGTGACTCTATGAAGGCCTTTGGTTCTCAGATTGTGCCTGCTTACTACTTTCTTTCTCAGTTCAAGGGAGTACTTTTCAACTCAACCATAAGAGACATTCATGAGAACATGACTGGGTATTCATTTCTCTGAACCTTACCAAGTGGTCATGACTCAAGTATTTTATTTCAACCTCAAGAAATGAGAGACTAGGAATATAGTGTGACTGGGTAAGAATGCAACTGCGCCTGAGGCTGCAGAGCACAGGTGGAGGGCCACCCTGCACAATCCAGATGTGTAACTGCGGACAGGACACAGTTTCCCGGTGCTCACAGTCCTTATCTCAGCTGGGGCTTCCCAGTTGGATCGGTAGTAAAGAACCCGCCTGCCAACGCAGGGGATGCAAGAGACACGGGTTAGATCCCTGGGTCAGGAAGATGCCCTGGAGTAGGAAATGGCAACCCACTCCTGTATTCTTTTCTTGAAAATTCCATGGACAGAGGAGCCTGGTGGGCTACAATCCATGGAGTCTCAAATCGTCACACATGACTGAGCAACTGAGTACACACACACTTGTCCTCATGTTTAAGTTGAGTAAATGTGACCAGATCAATGGTTTTCAACTCTTTTTAAAGTTATATATGCTGCGTTATATGCTTAATAGATATCATTGCTCATGGGAATAACAAGCACACAGAATTTAGATGGTAAGATTAAAATATGAATACTCTTTTTTTTGACAATTAAAAAATGATGGTAGTTAATATTTGAGGTGGGAGGAAGTATGTTAAGGTAAAATGTAAAATTTTGCCATAGTTCAGGAAAAAGTGAGAAAATAATCCTGTATTTTCAAAATATAAATTCGATTTTTGTTTATTTAAAAATGCAATCTGGAGGGGCAAGCATCAGCATATGGGTTGCCTAACAATGAGGCATGCAGCCACTGGCTCAAAAATAGCACAAGCAGTCAGGCTTAACCTTGTAATACAGGTTATTTTCTGTCTCCTCCTATTTTTCATTTCACACTTCATTTTCAACTTTTAGTGCTGATTTAAAAGCCATATAACCTTATTCTTCACTCATTCATCACCAATAAAAGCAATTTAGATTAATCTATTTCTTTTTAATTTGGGAGTCTTGGTAAGGACTATAGATGTAAGGGCACTACTGCAGGTTGTGGAGCAACATAGAAAGGGTTGAGCTGGGTCATCACTCATTCAGAAATAATTTTTATCTTCAGCTAAAATGTAACTGAATCTAAAGCAAAATTGCATGAAGACTTGAACATTAGAAATCTTTTCACTCAAGAAACTCATTTCTTTAATTCATAATTTTGTCTCAACTGAGAAATCTATTTTGTCCATATTGCATGGGTATGGAATAATGGAAAAATGTTATACTTGGCATCTGCAAATCTAGATTCTAATTTTCAAAGTACAATGAGCTAATGTGTAACCTTGCACACATTATGAGATTTTTCTAAAATCTGCTTTCTGTCCTGTAAAATATGTACTGTGATTCTTACAGAATAAGACAGTTGTGTAAACCAAATAGATAGTTCATTCAATAGGTAGTCTTCATACTCCCTGCATGAACTAAAAGCACTGCTGTAGGCATCAGGGATGCAGCGGGGATGGAGCAGATGTGATTACCTCCCTTACGGGGCTCACAATTCTGCTGAGTGAGCACAGTCAATAACAATCAGAATACATCCAGTGGAGATTCCTTCTACAGAGAAACATCACAGATTAAGGGGCATGGAGAGACGTGGGAGTAAGGAAGCTTGATTATCAAGCATGATTGGAAACAGCCTCTGCAGTAAGGGATGTTTGGACACTAAAGTCTATTTTTTTTTTTAATTGCAGAAAACTGATTAAAACTAGTTTTCAAGTGCCATTGCCACCCCTAATAAAAGTTGAAAAATTCCAAAGAGTGTGGGCCTGTTGCTCAGAAGCATTATACTCATCTGTTCAAACCATAACATCAAGATGCTCTCACTCTCTCTCCCCATCACTAGACTTGACTTTCTCCTGCTTTTTCCTCACAGGCTAGTTTTTTTTATCTTTATTTTTTCAGATTCTGGCATAACCTTACAACTTGTTAATGTATAAATGACATTTTTTTCCCGAATAGTTCCAGGAAAAGTGTCAAGAGGGTTTTTACCCCGGCCTGGTTTGAATCAGTTTTCCATTTCTAAGTTAATCATCATTGTTACTACTAAAAATAGTAAAGATGATTTGCAATTAAGTTATTTACTTTTAGGGCTTCCCTGGTGGCTCAGATGGTAAAGAATCTGCTGTCAATGTAGGAGAGCTGGGTTTGATCTTTGGGTTGGGAAGATCCCCTGGAGAAGGAAATGGCAACCCACTGCAGTATTCTTGCCTGGAGAATTCCATGGACAGAGGAAGCTGACAGGGCTACAGTTTATGGGGTCACAAAGAGTCAGACATGACTAACTGACTAACACACACACACTTTTAAAGGTGATGCTAAGAAATATTCTTTAATGTTTCTTTTTTCTTCTTTTGTTCATTCGAGTTGTTTTCTCTAAGTTGTATCATGGTCCTGAGTTTCTCTGATCATGTTTATAAATGAAGTGTCAGATTCATTATTATAGGTCTGTGTTGCCTTGACAGTTGTAATACTGGTTTCCACAGCAGTCCTCCTTAAACTGGAGTGGTGTGATGTCTTTGTAAATGACCCAGACATATTCAGGCAGGCAGTTCTCCTTTTAAGCAGCATTGATAGAGAGTAAATAGGTAACACAGAGTTCAATTTTATTGTCAATTTGTTTGGTTGTTGTTGTTTATGTGCCAACTCAGGTCTGACTCTTTGCAACCCCATAAACTGTAGCCCGTCAGGCTCCTCTGTCCATGAGATTTCACAGGCAAGAATACTGGAGTGGACTGACATTTTCTTCTCCAGGGGATCATCTCAACTCAGGGATAGACCCCGTCTCCTGCGTTAGCAGACAGATGCTTTGCTGCTGAGCCCTTGTCAGTTTTGGAACTTTTATTCTGGATGCAACTTTAAAAGATATGTTTGTTTGTTTTTTCCCTCAAGCATTACTTTTTGGTATATGTTCAAAGATCTGTTTTTCCCAAACAGAACAATTCCACATCATGGTTCTAATAAGATGCTGTGAAATTTCACAATGAATAATTTTTAATCTCAAGTGTCTGTGACACCTTTAGAAAAGCTTCTATATTTCAAATCTGTGGATTGAGCCATGGCTCAGGCAGAATTGTAGGAAATGCCATACCAAATTGTCAAAGGAAACAAGGTCTAAAAACTGGAGAAAAATAATCCAGTCCTAAAGGTGACTTGGGCTCAGTGGTACAGAATCTTCCTGCAATGCAGGAGATGCAGGAGACACAGGTTTGATCCCTGGGTTGGAAAGATTCCCCTGGAGGAGGTCATGGCAACCCACTCCAGTATTCTTGCTGGAGAATCTCATGGATAGAGGAACCTAGTGGGCTAAAGTCCATAGGGTCACAAAGAGTCAGACATGACAGAAGCTACAGAACATGCACTCACAAAGACGACTTAGGGCTTCCCTGGTGGCTCAGTGGTAAAGAATCTGCCTGCCAATGCAGGAGATGCAGGTTCAATTCCTGGGTCAAGAAGATCCCCTGGAGAAGGAAATGGCAACCCACTCCAGTATTCTTACCTGGGAAATCCCATGGCGGGTTACACTCCATGGGGTTGCAAAAGAGTCGGACATGACTCAGCAACTAAACAACAAATTTGGGGGTAAAATACTTTAAGGTATTTACTCAGCAGAGTTAACTTTGTCGAATTCTAATATGTATTTTGGTATTTGCCTGTTTTATTTTTGTTTAATCTTTAAGCATAATGTTACAGACTCTTCCAGAGAGTTTATTTATTTAGGAAACTCTCATTGCCTTAGTCTCAGAGCAGAATTTGTATTCTGTGTACCCAGCAAGGGGTGGGGCATGGTTCACTGGCTATGTGGCAGGTGGTCCTTGAATTATGGAAGTATTTTTCTCCTCACTGCCTCATGTGTGCCACTAGTAGCTCAAGGAAGAAGAAAGTACATGGGCAGGAGGGGCGGATCACCTTGCTTTTAAAGCTGAGCATTGTCTGAGGTCAGTTGTCTTTGATGAGGTTCTTTCAAGGCTCAGGAACGAATCCTTAACTATTCTGGCTCTTTCTGGGCTGCCTCTCTCCAGACTGAATGCTGTCTGGACATCTGTAAAAGTTTAATTAGGTCATCTCTGGAGATCTTGATATATATTTCAAAGTACAAGGGATGTGTGAGAGCTGAAACAAGAAGGAACCGGGTCCTGTGACTGGTCTGCCTGCTCCGTGCCCAAGCCAGCACAAGGCTCAGTACCTAAGACCAGGGTAGAGGGCCACAGGTGGCGCACCTCTCAGAAATCCCTCTGACCCATGAGGGCGTCTCATGGGACACGCTCATATTTGCTGTTCATTCCTACCTCAGGGGCATGCTCCTATCTGCCGTTCATTCCTACCTCAGTTTTTTTAACTCCTCCTTTCTCTTTACTTTCTGTTTTTGTTTTTTTTTTTTTTTACTCCTCATCTAATCTCTTGCTGATTCTTGAAGACTTCACAGATCAAAGAGTCCACTGAATGTCATGAATACCAATGACTTTCTCCCACCTAGTTCTTGGAGAACAAGGTGTTCTGCATGGAGGAGGGTGTTTGTTCATTGTAATGGAAAATAGTGAATGCACTCTTCCTCTTTGTGACTCACACAATTATCCCCTCACACATGCAAGCACACACATTAGAGTATGCAGCAAGGGAGGGAGCTCATTACTAGGGACCTTGGGGGAGAAGTTTCACACAGCTCTGTGGCCAGTTTCTCTGAGAGTTTCTAAAGGCAGGTGTCTTGCCCAAAGGAAGACAAACGTCCTTCAGAAAACTCACATCTGCTCTACAACAAAAAATTCTACCCCTCTAATTAAAGTTATCTTGATCCTTTTTCCCATGTACTAATTTCCATGGCCTTTTTTATAATAAGAGATATTTTTCCCTCCTCCTCGTACTGAATTACTTTGCAAAACATCTTATATTACCTGCTAATGAATGTCACTTTACCAGAACTACTTCTAATTACAAAGCTCCCCACCACAGTATGACAGATGATCCTTTTTAATATGTTAATTTCTCCAGAACTTTTCTGAGGAGAGTATTTCTCCCCTCTCCCAATGTATTTTTCCATTCAATAAATATGTATTGTGTAGTCACTAAACATACAATATTGTGCAAAAGTTGGAGAGAGAGAAAATGAGATCAAGTCCTTGTCCCTGGAGAGATTCAATTATTGTAGAAGAAACAGATTAGAATCAAGTAAACAAAATATTAACAGATTTTTATTAATTATGTGAGCAATCAGAGACTGTGATAAAGACATCAGGTGAGCACAGTCTAGATAGGGTTGTCAGAAGAGGAGGTACCTTCTGGATTGAGATCCGAAAAATAGGATGGAATCAGCTATGCAAATAGTTGAGGAGAGACCCTTTTCATAACTAGGGTACAGCAGATGTAAGTCCCTACAAAGTCACAAACACTTGGCATGTTCTTGAAAGCATAGAAGGCTTATGAAATAAAAGCGCAAAGGAAAAGAGGAAAAATGGCATTATAGGTAAGATGGCGAAGGTCTACAGAGATCAATTCCATCAAGCTATGATAATGAGCTGATTTTATTCTAACTCCAAGAGGAAGCTACCAACGGACTTTTAAGGGGAGAGGGAGTACATTATAACCTGAATTCTGTTTTTAAAAATATATCTTCATTGCTTTATGGAGGTTGAGTTTTAGGGGAATAAGAATGAAGCAGGCAAATAAGGTAGGGTGCCCTTCCATTAGCTTATTCAAGCAATGCAAGTCAAGAAGAGAGACATTGCAGAGGGCAAAAAATAGAGCACGCTTAGATATATTATTTGAATGCAACAAACAGGAGTTCCTGACAGATTAAACATCAATGATAAGGAAAAGAAAAAGTCAAACATCATTGAACTATAACCTGCTCCTTGATCTCTATTATTACTGTTCTAAAGTAGTATAACCTCTCCGTGCCTTTGTTTCAACTTTAAAATGAGGAAATTTTTCTTACTTCATGAAGTTGTTACTAGTTTCATATTAATGTATAACAGGGATTTAGAACGTTTCTTGACATATAGTATCTGCTACATTAGTGTTAGCATCTATTAATGTTAAAATATATTATTATTATTAGTATGCTTTAGTCAGATCAAAGATGCCCTCTATTTTTCAGGTTTGTTTCAAAATTTCCTGTCTTTTCTTCGCTTCCCTGTGTTTCAGCACTGTTATGAAATTATTCTTTCCCAACTATCTTTTTTCTGACATTTCAATTTTGGTGTTTTCTTCCTAAGGATAATAGGAAGACAGATTAAGCCTGTATGCTCACTATACCATCTTGAATTGGGAGGTATTTATAATTTTTTTTATATTACTGAATGATATACACTACTCCTCAGCCCTGATGTGTAGGAAGTAAAAAAATATTCTGACCCAAGAAGTCAACACTCCCAGTAACTACATAGATTTATTTTTTTGGAAGCCATTCATCCTCACTCTAGTGAGAATGTGGGCTGATCTCCCAGGACTGGATTAATATTGACATAGCATTGAAAACAAGCAAAATTATATCCAATATATTCACAAAAGCTTGATGTGTGCAATAATTTTGAAAACAAACAGGCATCAGAACAAAGATTCAGGCATCAGAAAGAAAGTTTGAGTTTTGAGGTAAACATAGGGGTTGCCATAGGGCTGATGAAAATCAGAGAATTTGCAAAAGCTTCAGCACCAAGATGAGATCATCCGGTGGCATTGCAGGGGCAGTGGTCACCTGATGCTTCTGAGTCTGGATTTTTTTTCACTCTTATATTTTTACTTTGAAATGTTTATATGAGTACAGCGAAACTAAATTTTAGAGACACTGAATGTCATTTGGATATCATTTGTTGTTGTTGTTCAGAAGCTAAGTCCTGTCTGACTCTGCAACCTCACGGGCTACAGCATGCCAGGCTCCTCTATCCTCTACCATCTCCCAAAGTTTGCTCACATTCATATTTACTGAATTAGTGATACTCTCTAACCGACTCAACCCCGTCTTTTTTTGCTCTCAAACTTTGGATCAGTCTATTTCAATGAGTCAGCTCTCTGCATCAGGTGGCCAAAGTATTGGAGCTTCAGTAGCAGTACTTCTAATGAATATTCAGGGTTGATTTCCTTTTGGGGTGACTAGGTTGATCTCCTTGCAGTCCAAGGGGCTCTCAAGAGTCTTCTCCAGCACCACAACTCAAAAGCATCAATTTAGCATATTTTAATTTCATGGCTGCTATCTCCATTGGCAATTATTTTAAAGCCCAGGAAAAGAAAATTTGTCACTGTTTCCATTTTCTCCCCTTCTATTTGCCATTAAGTGATGGGACCGGGTGCCATAATCTTAGTTTTTTGAATATTGAGTTTTAAGGCAGCTTTTTACTCTCTTCTTTGACCCTCATCAAGAGATTCTTTAGTTCCTCTTCATTTTCTGCCATTAGAGTGGTATCACCTGCGTATCTGAGGTTGTTAATGTTTCTCCTGGCAATGTTGATTCCAGCTTTTGATTTATCCAGCCTGACATTTCACATAATGTACTCTGCATAAAAGTTAAAGAAACAGGATGACAATATACAGCTTTGTCATACTCCCTTCTCAATCTTAAACCAGTCCGTTGTTCCATGTCTGATTCTAACTGCTGACTCCTGACCTGCATGCAGGTTTCTCAGAAGACAGGTTAAGATATTCTGCTACTTCTGTCTCTTTAAGAATTTTCACAGTTTGTTGTGATCCACGCAGTCAAAGGCTTTAGTGTAGTCAATGAAGCAGAAGTAGATGTTTTTCTGGAACTCCCTTGCTTTATCCATGATCCAACATATGCAGCCAATTTGAGGTCTGGTTGGTTTGCCTTTTCTAAACCCAGCTTGCATGTCTGGAAATTCTCCATTCACAAAGTGCTGAAGTCTTGCAATACTTTCCCTTTTGATTTTTCTGGAAGCATAACACCTCCTTTGTTTACAGTTTTGGCTGCACTCGTTTCAACTAATACTGCATCAAAGAGAGGAAGAAACTTTTTAAATGCCTGTCCTCCAGGACACCACTATCACAGTTCGTACTCTGCTCTCAAGCTGTCACTGCAAGGAAAGACCCTGCAGTCCTGCCGTCCAGGGTCTGGAGACTAGACTGCCCAGGGAGCAAGCACGCACTCCCACCTTGCTGCCCTCCCCTAAAAGGGGTGGCCCCACCAGCATGCACCATGGTTCACTGCCTGGACTTTGCACAGGAGTCTGAAGGCAGAGGGAGAGGTGGAAGAAGGGAGGACCTCTTTCTAGGCTTTTCCAGGCCTCTGGTGAGGTGAAAGTGCTAGAGTCTGGGTTTTGATGCACAAGTTAGTCAGCCTTACTTCAAATGCCTGCTATGGCATATATTTTATCATACTCTGCATCCCAGATATCCTTGGTCAGTGCTTAATGCGGTATCTCATCTGATATTTTATTATCATTTCTAGCCTCTGTTATGGTATTATTTTGAGTTTCTTTTTCCCAGATCCAATCCCATACTATCCTGCTTCAGGTTAATACATCTAGTGGTATCTGGAAACCTCATATTACAGCAAAAAAGCACAACAAAACAAGGTATTCCCAGAATATTAGCACATTCACACTGTTGTATGTGAAACTGGCATTCCATAAAGCTTGTCACTTAGACTGAAACCTCTCAAGCCAAAGCTGCCTTTTCTAGTTCAACATATGGTCTTATTTTGCTTCATGTACCATGTACACTGGTATTCTGCAGCTGTTGGTTATTATTGTATTCTATAAATGTCAAATAGATTAAGTTGGCTGAAAATGTTTGAATAGTCTATATCCTTATTGGATTTTTTCATCTGTTTTATCATTTATTGGGACTGCTAACGTTTCCAACTATATATTTATTTATATTTCTCCCTTTACTCCTGTTAGTTTTTACTTCATATATAGTGAAAGTGTATTTTTGGATATATACACATTTAGAATTATTTTGTCTTCCTGGTGAATTGACAGCATAAAATTTCAACATTATGAAATGCTTATGTTTACTTCTGACAATACTTCATGCTTGAAGTCTATATTCTCAATATCAATAGACACTATTTTTATGATTAGCATTTTGATGCTATTTTCCTATCTTTTTAAACTAGCTGTGATATTGTATGTAATGACCATCTTTTGGATCTTGCTTTGTTATACAATCTGATAATCTGTGTTTTAATTAAGCAGCTTTACCTAATTACAATGAATATAGTTTGTGGTTGACTATAAGACTACTGTTTTGCCAACTGTTTTCTGTTTGAACTATTTCTATTCTTTGTTCCATGCTTCCTCTTTTCCTGCCTTCTCTTTGAATGTATGCCTTTATTTCAGGTTCCATTTTACCTCCCTGACTTACGTTTTTGTTCCTGTTTGCTCTGAAGATGACAATATGTTTTATGTAATTTATCATATGTGAAACGAATTGCCAGTCCAGGTTCAATGCATGATGCAGGGTGCTTGGGGCTGGTGCACCAGGATGACCCAGAGGGATGGGATGGGGAGGGAGGTGGAAGGGGGATTCTGGAAGGGGAAAACATGTACACCCATGGTGGATTCATGTCAATGTATGGCAAAACAAATACAATATTATAAAATTTAAAAATAGAAAAATAAACTAATTTAATATTAAAAATAATAATAATAAATTATTACTGTCCACTACAAGCATTTCACTTACAATTTTTGAATATTGCAGCAATATATTGATAATTAAATTTACTACTCCCACACAATCTTTTGTGCTACTTTGAAATGCATTCAATTTACACATGTGTTTTAAATCAAACAGTACATTTATTATTTTCACTTTAAATAAGTATCCCTTACTTAAGTAATTTAAAAAGTAAAAAAAAAGTATTTTATAATCTATTACATATTTATCAGTTCTGCCTTTCTTCATTCCTTTGTGCAAATCATGCTTCACCAATATCAAGGACCCCCTTTACCATTTCTTATGGTACAGGTGGGCTTCCCTGGTGGCTCAAATGGTAAAGAATCTGCCTGCAATTCTGGAGACCCAGGTTTGGGAAGATCCCCAGGGAAGGGAATGGCAACCCACTCCAATATTCTTGCTTGGATAATTCCATGGACAGAGGAGCCTGGTGGGGGGCAGTCCATTGGTTTACAAAGATTTGGACACAACTGAGCAACTAACACACACATAGTACAAGTATGCGGGTGATGAATTCTCATAACTTTCATCTGAAAATGCCTTTATTTGACTTCTATTTTTAAACAATAACAATCCTGTGTTTAAAATTCTAGTCTGAGATTTTTTTCTTTCAACATTGAAGAAAAAATGGCCCATTGTCTTATGGCTTATATTTTGACGAAAAATCACTCCCCCAGGAATCTTAATAATCTTTTTTGCTCTGTTGCTTTCAATTTTTTCTCTTTTTTTGGTTCTTGTGGGGAGAGAGAAAATTAGCCAAGATGACATGATCAGACTCTCTCGCCCCAGGTTTTGTAGGTAATGACTGTGTAACAGCTGAGATTATTTATAGCATTGCACTTGCCCATCACGAGGTACTCTCTAGGTCACGGGCTACTTTATGCTGCATGCATATGTGAGTTCGACCTAGAAAGCGGTGTTATTACTGCTGTGTCAAGGCTGTGTCAGTTGGGTCAGTCACGAGAGGAGTGAATATAGCATGCTTGCTGCTATGGCTGCTAATGCCAGCCAGGAGAGAATGAACCTCAGTTCCAACAATTCCTTGAGTTTTCCTCCAGCTTCCCCATTTTCGCCTTGTCTACCGCAGGTCCAGCAAACAATGTGAACAGCAAGACAACCGGCGTCATGAACGAGATCAGCAATACAGTTCTCAGCAAAAGAACAACGATTTCCATAAGTTTGGTTTTCTTTGTGTTTATCCTAACTGTGCTTCACAGTTTTGAGAGTTGACATTTTTCATAATAGTTGGAAAATTTTCTGCCATTATTTCCTCAAATAGTTTTCTGTTCCAACCTCTCTCCTTTATTCTGTAATCTGTAATCCCAAATTATGCTGTATATATACTAGATTATATTACCTGATATTGTCTCATAGTTCACTAATGATTTTTCAGCCTTTTCTCTTTCTATGCTTCAGTTTGGATAGTTTCTGTTAAGATTATTCTGTCTTCAAGTTCTTGAAGCTTAATAATCTTTACTTCTTGGGTTTTCCACCTGTTGTTAAACTCATCCATTAAACTTTTCATTTTAGGTTTTATATTTTTCAGGTCAAGTATTTCCAATTCTTTACTGATATCCCCCATCTATGTACTATGTTCATATATTTCTATAAAATTTAAGAACATATCTATGATCTATCTAAAGTCTTTGTCATAATTTCAAGATCTCTATCACCTTGCTGTATGTTTCCATACATTTTTTATCCTGGTTTTGAATCATATCTCCTTGCTTCTTCATATGTCTAGTAATATTTTATCATATGATGCACATTGCACATGCTATATTGTTGATAATATAGGTTTTGTTGCCTTGTTTTGATTTGTTAGAGAATTACTTTATTAGCACATCAACTCCATTTTTTTGGTCCTGTTTTTCAGGTTTCTTAGAACTCCAATGTCTTAGTTGGGCTCTCACTTCAACTTAGAATCTTAGTTCATCTCGTAGCTCCCCCTTATCTATTATTTGCAAAATCGATAGACAGAGAATCATCCTGAACATGAATTGCTTAACATTTCATGGAATAATCAACACAATTCCTATGAAGATTTCTGGATCCCCTTCTCTGAGCAGCTTCCTCCTTTCTGGTCTGCCTGAAACCTAGATATTTTCTCAGTAACTCTAAATTCTCATCTCTCTCTTCTTAGCTCAGCAAAATGTTCTGCTTAATGTAGGCTCCACTTCCCTGCACTGAGGTTCAGAAGCTCCTCCAAGCGGAAAAATCAATGCAATTCTAGGCCTAATCCCATGCGTTCTTCTTGTGTGTGGAATCACAGATGTATATTGTCTATTGCTCAGTGTCTGAAACCAGTTGCTTCATATAGTTTTCTCAGATTTCTTTTTTTTTTTTTTTTCTGTAGTTGGAGAACTTATCTGAAACTAGGAACTTGATCATGGATTAGAGAAGTCCTAGAGCTACTCTTTCACCTTATTTATCTCAGGATCTTTGTAAAGTATAAAATACCTTGTTCTTTTTATGTTTGAGCCATTTTGTTATACATAACACCTCCTTATAATAGTCAATAAATGTTTTCCTGGTCTTAAATGTTCACTTATTGAAAGATTTAACTCCTAGTTTATAGACTTCTGGTTTACTCCTGTGTTATCAATATCTTAAAAGATATCAATGTCCATCTAGTGACATAAAACATCGTCAGCTCTTTGATACATTTCTCTTCAAAGGCTTTTTATATTTCTTCAGATCTATGACTCTTTTTTATAGTTACCCTCTGGATTTTGTCATCATTTGAAATAAATTTTACCTCTTCAATGATAAATTCAGACAACTATGTCTTCAAAACAGACTTTTATTCTTTTTACTCAGTTACTCCCAGATCTTCAGTCATTTGACTTCTGTAGGACCTCTAATGTGCACATATTTATATCAATTGTCTCCCTATCATTTCCTTCTGAGTTAATTTCTTTTGCTGTGCATCAGATTCCATTTCAACAACGTTCTTGCCAAAACCCTCAGCAATCACATTTACTTGACTCCTTGCACCCTACCGCACCAAAACAAAACAAAACAAAATATGACACTTGGCTTCCATCTATTCATCTTCTCTGTTGTAGGCTGCTAAGTGTTGGACAAAAATAGCACCTTACTCAGATTAGTGACACTGAAATTTGTGATTCACAGCTTCCCATGAGACTTCAATTTGCCACAATACAACAGTGTTTCTTTTGTTTTGCTCCTTTCCCATTTACCACAGAAACTATGTCAAATATATTTACTTTCTTTTTATACCTGACTCTTTCACTCACTATCTCATTCTTAATCAATGTCCTTCTCTGATGGTAGTCATCAACTGATAAATTTTTCAATTCCTACCACCAAACAGACCAATAATAGCACTCACCCTGCCCATCTCTCCTGCAACAATGAAACGTGTCCGTTCTGCCCGAGTTTGTGAAATGCATTCTCACTATCTCTGTCTTGTCGAAGATTCTCCCTCTAGTGGCTTCTTTTTGTTAGAATCTAAATATATTCAAGTCTCTCTTCCCAGAAGTCTCTTTTAACCCCAGGTCCCTCTTTGTTGTTTTTGTTCAGTCTTAAGTTGTGTCCAACTCTTTGAGACCCCATGGACTGTAGCATGCCAAGCTTCTCTGTCCTCTACTACCTCCCAGAGTTTTCTCAATTCATGTCCATTGAGTCAGTGATACTATATTATTTCTTTCCTCTTGCTTATAGAGAGACTCCAGAGACAGATTATCTCTGTGTGTATTCCAGATCTCCCACTTATTAGTTAGTTACAGTTAATGTAATGTTTTTAGCAACTCATTTAATCTGACTGTGATTTCCTCCTCTATAATACCACATAAGATAGACTGAATACATATATATGTGAATATATATATATAGCATTTGTAAATGCCTGGAAGATAAACTGCTTAATCAGTCTTGGATATTATAATTCTAAATATTAGTAAGCCAAACTTCATGAGAAGACTGAATACAAGTTGTGTTTACTTTTTTATCTCTGTCTTAGCACTCAGGACTCAGCAATCCAGCAGCCAATTTTTATTTTGATGAAAGCCTTTTACTTCAAAAATAAAATTCTCTCCAAAGAATTTCATCTGAATAAGAGTGGTGATCCATCTTCAAAGTCCACTGAAATCAAATGGAAACTTGGAAAGGATTTGATGAAATGATCAAGTCAAACACAGAATCAAGCCAGCAGGAAGAGATAGCATCAGGAACCAGAAAGCTTTTTATCTGGTTTACTGATCATTCTGATGCAGCTGCAGATGAGTTAGGAGAGGTCATCAAAGATGATATTTGGCCAAATCTGTTACAGTACTGCTTGGTTCCTGACATGGATGATGAGGAAGGGGAAGGAGAAGAAGATGATGACGACGATGAAGAGGAAGAAGGATCGGAAGATATTGATGAAGAAGGGGATGAGGATGAGGGAAGGTGAAGAAGATAACTGATGGAACACTGATGGATTCCAACCTTTTTAAATTTTCTCCAGTCCCTGGGAGCAAGTTGCAGTCTTTTTCTTTTTTTTTCCTGCTCCTCTTGTGCTCAGTTGCCCTGTTTTTGAGGTCTCTTTTTTCCTTTATACAATGGTTTACAACTTATTTGGGGGGAAAATATCTTCAGCAGAATTCAATGGGAAAAGAATCTCTACCCATTTCTTTTCCAAATTCATTTTTATCCCTTCTTTTCTAAACAAAAACTTTATGGGATCAACACCACCATGCTCTGTGGGGGTGGGGAGGGGGAAGAGAGAAACCTCCTGCTCCCTTAGCTCTGCTGGAAACCAGAGGGTGCTAGACTTGGTGCAGCAGTGCTTGGAATTCTAGCTTTTTTCCTCCTTTCTCTATATATTGGGCTCAGAGATAACACTGTGTCTCTATGTGAATATGGACAGTTAGCATTTACCAACATGTATCTGTCTACTTTCTCTTGTTTAAAAAGAGAGAGAGAAAAAAAAAAAAACCTTTAAAAACTGGGGTTATAGAAGGTCAGCAAATGGCCGGTTTGAGATGTCTGAGTGGGTTAAGTGGGCATTTTGACAACATGGCTTCTCCTTTGGCATGTTTAATTGTGATGTTTAATGGACATCCTTGCAGTTTAAGATGATGCTTTTAAAACAAAATTCTTTCCTAATGATGACTTGAGCCCTGCCACTCAATGGGAGAATCAGCAGAGCCTGTAGGATCTGATTTGCAGTTGACATTCTCTACTGTAATTTTGTTCCTGTTTATTTTTAAATTTTTCTTTTTGTTTTACTGGAAAAGAAAGATGATGCTCAGTTGTAAATGTTAAAAGTGTACAAGTTGCTTTGTTACAATAAAACTAAATGTGTACTTGCATGCGCGCGCGCGCGCGCACACACACACACACACACACACACACACACACACACACACACACACAGAGCAGATTAGCCGGGCTACCCATTTTCCATGTTTTCTCCCTGTTTGACTGAGAACATCTCCTGAGGGATCATTTCTTCAAGTTGACTGTGGACAGATAGGGTGGGCTTGAGAAACCTCCAAAGTAGAGCGTGGCAGGTGTTAGAAGATCATCAGCATGCACTGGGAACACATATGGGAAACCAAATCTAATCACTGACACTCCTTTAATATTCCTCTCCTGTGTAACTCTAAGTTCTTTATCACCTTTGTCTTGTTAATTAGCACATCTTAGTGTGAGAAATTACAATTAAACAGTAAGTCACTATTGCCATGTGCCTAGTTCAACACGGTTTCCCTAAAACCTGGCCCTGAGTAGATACTTCCTGTACCTTTTGACTGAAATCTCTTTTGTTGAATGGGTATTTTATGTTTGGTAGCAGTAATTACATACTTTAAAGATTAATCAAGATACTGTAGACTTTGATTTCTTGCTTTCTGCCTCATTCAGGTAGAAAGATTGGTATTTGGAAATGACTTTACAGTAAGGTCCAAGTCACTGTTTGAAATATCAAAAAGTAATTGTTAAAACATGGTTTTCTTACACTGTGTAACCTGTATCATTTCTTTATCATTAACCTTCCATCCTGAAAATTTGTTTCAAACACTTCCTTCAAATGCTCACATTTGAGAAATGCCAGAAGACAAACATTTATGCTATAAAATAAGTAGAAATGTCATTTTTAATATGTTCCAAGTGTTTGGTACTTGTACAAATTGGGTCTAATTGTATCATCTGGTGAGATTTCCTCTGCAAAGATAACTAATTGGAATGGCATGATTGTAACAGTGAGTTCTGGGTGAAATAACCAGACATTTCCAGTCTGAATGAATGGCTTTTGTGTCAAACATTGAAAAGCTGAACCATTATATGCTGTTTCCAGATTTATGTTGCCCAAATGGAGTTAAGTTATCTTGTTTTTCTTCACAGCTTTCATTTTTTAAATTAATTTATTTATTTTAATTGGAGGCTAATTACTTTACAATGTTGTAGTGGTTTTGCCATACACTAACATGAATCAGGATGGGTATACATGTGTTCCCATCCTGAACTCCCTTCCACCTCCCTCCCCATCCATTTAGCAGGAAAAGTCATCACTTCCTTCCTCGGCACCAAATTTATCATGGGTCCTGTAACCAAAAGGATCAAGTCCGTTTTCTCTACTCTAAAAATATTAATGCAAACATTTGTCTGTTTCTCACTTTTTATACCTTGATGGTAACATTAAATTTATATTTAGAAGTTCTAGTTATTTCTAAGTGCCAATCACCACGTTTGGTATTTCACACATAATACCATTAATTTAGCCCTTACTGAAAATGAGATAATTATACATATAGAAAGAGATTTAGATTGAAAAATTTATGTGAAGCCAGTAGAGATGTAACTAGCATGTGATTCAAGTCTAATTCAAAGTCAGGACCCTCACCCTCTACATTGTGCTGATTTTTCCATCCTTCCTCTAAAGCCAAAATTTCTTCAGGTACTAATAAAGAGCATCTGACTATAGTCTTGATATTACTCTGTTTCACAGATGAAAAAACTGAGGTCAGTTCAGTTGTTCAGCCAGGTTTGACTCTTTACAAACCCATGGACTATAGCACGCCAGGCTTCCCTGTCCATAACCAACTCCTGAAGTTTGCTCAAACTCATATCCATCGAGTCGGAGATATCATCCAACCATCTCATCCTCTGTTGTCCCCTTCTCCTCTTGCCTTCAATCTTTTCCAGCATCAGGGTCTTTTCCAATGAGTCAGTTCTTCACATCAGGTGGCCAATATATGGAAGCTTCAGCTTCAGCATCAGTCCTTCCAATGAATATTCAGGACTGATTTCTTTAGAATAGACTGGCTTGATCTCCTAGAAGTTCAAGGTACTTTCAATAGTCTTCTCCAAATCCACAGTTCAAAAGCATCATTTCTTCAGCACTCAGCTTTCTTTATGGTCAAACTTTCACATTCATACATGACTACTGCAAAAACCATAGCTTTGACTAGAAGGACCTTTGTCAGCAAAGTAATTTCTCTGCTTTTTAATATGTTGTCTAGGTTGGTCATAGCTTTTCTTCCAAGGAGCAAGTATCTATTAATTCATGGCTGCAGTCACCATCTGCAGTGATTTCAGAGACCAAGAAAATAAAGTCTATCACTGTTTCCATTGTTTCCCCATCTCTTTGCTATGAAGCGATGGGACTGGATGCTATGATCTTCATTTCTTGAATGCTGAGTTTTAAGCCAAATTTTTCACTCTCCTCTTTCACTTTTATCAAGGGGCTCTTTAGTTTCTCTTTGTTTTCTACCATAAGAGTGGTGTCATCTGCATATCTGAGGTTATGGATATTTCTCTGAGCAATCTTCATTACAGCTTGTGTTTCATCCTGCCTGGCATTCACATGATGTACTCTGCATAGAAGTTAAATAAGTGGGGTGACAATATACAGTCTTGACATACTCCTTCCCAATTTGGAACCAGTCCATTGTTCCATGTCCAGTCCTAACTGTTGCTTCTTGACCTGCATACACATTTCTCAAGAGGCAAGTAAGGTGGTCTGGTACTCCCATCTCTTGAACAATTTTCCACAGTTTGTTGTGATCAACACCATCAAAGTCTTTGGTGTAGTCAATAAATCAGAGGTAGAGGTTTTTCTGGAACTCTCTTGCTTATTTGATGATCCACAGATGTTCACAATTTAATCTCTAGTTCCTGTACCTCTTCTAAATTCAACTTAAAAACCTGAAATTTCATGGTTCATGTACTGTTGAAGCCTCTCATGGAGAATTGTAAACATTACTTTGTTAGTGTGTGAGATAAGTGCAATTGTGCAGTAGTTTGAACATTCTTTGGCATTGCCTTTCTTTGAGATTGGAATGAAAACTGACCTTTCCCAGTCCTGTGGCCACTGCTGAGTGTCCAAATTTGCTGGCATATTGAGTGCAGCACTTGCACAGCACCATCTTTTAGGGCTTGACAGAGTTCATCTGGAATTTCATCACCTCCACTAGCTTTGTTCATAGTGATGCTTCCTAAGACCCCCTTGACTTCGGACTCCAGGATGTCTGGCTTTAGGTGAGTGATCACACTATCATGGTTATCTGGGTCATGAAGATCTCTTCTGTATAGTTCTTCTGTGTATTCTTTCCACCTCTTCTTAATATCTTCTGCTTCTATTAGGTCCATAGCATTTCTTTTTTTTTTTTTTAAATAAATTTATTTATTTTAGTTGGGGGCTAATTACTTTACAATATTGTAATAGTTTTTGCCCTACATTGACATGAATCAGCCATGGGTTTACATGTGGTCCCCTTCTTGGACCCCCCACCCACCTCCCTCCCCATCCCATCCCTCTGGGTCATCCCATTGCCCTGGCCCTGAGCATTTGTCTCATGCATCGAACATGGAATGGTGTTCTGTTTCACATATGATAATATACATGTTTCATTGCTATTCTCCCAGAACGTCCTGCCCTCACCTTCTCCCTCAGAGTCCATAAGACTGTTCTATGCATCTGTGTCTCTTATTCTGTCTCGCATATAGGGTTATCATTACCATCTTTCAAATTCCATATATATATGCATTAGTATACTGCACTGCTGGGCATACACACCAAGGAAACCAGAATTGAAAGAGACGCGTGTACCCCAATGTTCATCACAGCACGGTTTACAATAGCCAGGACATGGAAGCAACCTAGATGTCCATCAGCAGACGAATGGATAAGGAAGCTGTGGTACATATACACAATGGAATATTACTCAGCCATTAAAAAAATACATTTGAATCGGTTCTATTGAGATGGATGAAACTGGAGCCCATTATACAGAGTGAAGTAAGCATTTCTGTCTTTTATTGAGCCCATCTTTGCATGAAATTTCCCTTGGTATCTGTAATTTTCATGAAGAGACCTCTAGTCTTTCCCATTCTATTGTTTTCCTCTATTTCTTTGCACTGACCATTGAGGAAGGCTTTCTTATCTCTCCTTGTTATTCTTTGGAACTCTCTAATAACATGTGTTTATCTTTCCTTTTCTCCTTTACCTTCCACTTCTCTTCTTTTCTTAGCCTTTCTCCTCAGACAATCATTTTGCCTTTCTGCATTTCTTTTTCTTGTATCTGCTACTGTGGACAAGCATCCCCGAGAGGAAATGGAGTAGCCATCATAGCCAACAAAAGAATCTGAAATGCAGTACTTTGTTGCAATCTCAGAAATGACAGAATGATCTATGTTTGTTTCCAAGGCAAACCATTCAATATCACAGTAATCCAAATCTATGCACTGATCACTAACTGAAGTTGAATGGTTCAATGATGACCTCCAAGACTTTCTATAACTAACACACACTCCCCCTCCGCCCCCCATCAAAAATGTCCTTTTCATCATAGGGGACTGGAATGCAGAAGTAGGAAATTAGGAGATACCTGGAGTAACAAGGCAAGTTCGGCCTGGGAGTACAAAATGGAGCAGGACGAAGGCTATCAAAGTCTTGCCAAGAGAACACACTGGTCATAGAAAACACCCTCTTCCAACAACACACGAGACAACTCTACACATGGACATCACCAGCTGGCCAATACTGAAATCAGATTGATTATGTTCTTTGCAATCGAAGATGGAGAAGTTCTATACAGTCAACAAAGACAAGACTGGGAGCTGACTGTGACACAGATCATGAATTCCTTGTTGCAAAATTCAGACTTGAATTGAAGAAAGTAGAAAAATACGGTGGACCATTCAGGTATGAACTAAATATAACCTCTTACAATTATACAGTGAAATTGACAAATAGATTCAAAGGATTAGATCTGATAGACAGAGTGTCTGAAGAACTATGGATGGAGGTTCATGACATGGTACAGGAGGCAGTGATCAAAACCATCCCCAAGAAAAAAGAAATGTATATATAATTTAGGATAGAAATTGAATAACATTTTATGGAATAAAAATTATAAGATTTGAATTACTTCATAAAAAATCTTATTGGATTCTGACCAGCATTCTTATTTAATGATAATTTTGTACCTTGATTGATTTTTCTATCATATTGGTAACTCTTTCTACCTTGGTAACATATGCAAAAAAATGACAGGTGCTTTTGTATCTCCATCAGCATCATAAAACTCAGTTGTAGTTTTGCAACATAAAAAGGGAGCTGATCTGAAAGGCAGGCAATGATTGTGTTGAGAATATTGGAATAAAATAGTTTGCTGTAGAGAAATCAAGATAAAGGATCTAATTATGCAATTTTTATCTACATTGTATCTGCATCTATGTGTTGAGGAAGCATATAATGCAAAAAAAACTTAAGAAGGTAATAACCACAATCATAAGCTAAAATTATTAAGTGCTTACTTTGAGAAAGATAGTTCTAAAAGCCTTGTGAATATCAATTCACTTGATCCTCATACCAGCCTATGGAATAAGCGCCAATAATTGACCCCATTTTACTGATAGGCACAGAAATACTGATTAATTTTCTGAAGGTCACACAATCAATAAGGGCAAAGTCAGAATTTAAATCCAGGAAGTTTGGCTCCAAAGTCCACATTTAATGGAGAAGAACAAACTTGACTAGCTCTAACTTTAGAGCTCCTTTGCCTGTGCTTAGTCACGCTGGCTCTGCAACTTTGTCTAGTCAAACAGTAAAAGAATGTTCCCTATAGCTTAAAATATACATAATAGCCTTTTCTCAAGGCTCTGCCTCCCAGGCTTGACCTTTAAGCCATAACACTTTTCATTCACTTATAGATAAAAAGCTGGAGAACAGAAAATAACACTTGCCTTGGTGAGAGTTTGCAGGAACCCAGTGACCAGACCTAACAGGAAAGCTGCAAGAACAAAGGATTATCACATTCCCTCTGGGGTCTGGTCAGCACCAAGAGGTTTGTAACAACCAACGGGAGCGCCTTTCCTTTTGGAACAAAAGAAGCTTGAATTCTAACTCTGGTAAGATGGTTCTTTGGGACACTAATCCATCATCTTCTATTTCTGCTGGCTTTCTGAATAAAGCCTCTATTCGGTGCCCTATCACTTCATCTCTCTGTATATTGGCCTGCATGCAATGAGCAGTGTAAGCTTGGGCTTGTAACACGTGTACTAATCTTTAGACTGCAACAAGCAGATGATGGTTTAAGTCAAGGGACCAAAGAACTTTAATACAAGTCTCAATAAGTTTTGACAAAGCAATATGGCAAGAAAGATCAAAGTCATGGATGATGGCAAAGGCTTTATGAAGATTACAACTTTTAAAATAGGCCTTAAGGATGGATTTAATTTTTGTAAGCAGGGATGGTTTGAGGATAAACGAATTTATAGAGAATAGATATCTTAAGCAACAACAAAAAACTGAGAACTTGTTAAAGATTGGGGAAGACTGAAAGCCCATCATGGTCTGCATGTTAGAGGAGTAGTAGGAAATCAAGTTACCAAGATAGTTATGCAAACAGCAATGAACATGGGATAAGAGAGTCAAGCCTCAGTTATTCTACTTACATACTGGATGACCTTGATCAAGATCAGTGATCTCTCTTGGCTTCAAATAGTTTTGCAAAGTCCCATCTAACACTGTTGTTCTGAGGATTAAATGAGTTCAAATGTTGCAGAATGTTGATTGTGACCTGTGACCATATTGTGAAAATACGTGACTATCATATGGAAGGGATGCCACTAAAGACTTCTAAGAAGGAGAATTAGAGAGTGGCATGACCAGAATTGCCTAGAGCCCAGTCCAGAAACAGGTATAGGTTAAACTGGAATGTGGAGAGCAGGGTTAAAGACCTGAAAAAGCGTTAATCGTTTATTAAATTTGGTTGAGATATAATGTGGATCCAAACTCTAGTACTAACAATTGGGCTTGAAATAAATAGAGATTTTAGAAACATTTCAGAATTATACAAAAGTGATTTCACACTTGATTTTGATGAAAAGTGGAGGAAATAAAGTACTCTACCATAATTCTGAAACTTAAGACCAAGTGAGTAAGAGAATGTGTTAGTTGCTCAGCCATGTCTGACTCTTTGAGACCCCATAGACTGTAGCCTGCCAGGCTCCTCTGTCCATGGAATTCTCTAGACAAGAATACTGGAGTGGGAAGTCATTACCCTTCTCCAGGGGATCTTCCTGACCCAGGGATCAAACCCAGGTCTCCTGTACTGCAGGCAGAGTCTTTACTATCTGAGCCACCAGAAAAGTACCAAGTAAGAGAGTAATTATCAACAAAAGAAAATCTTGACGAAGAAAGGTTTTTCTTGAGAAAGAACATGAGTAGATTTCAAGGAACTGGTGAGAACTCTAGGTTAAGATACCCTGCAAGCGTTGAATATGTGCGTTTGTGGCCAAGGAGAGAGGTAAGGACGATAGGATATGTGGCAGACAGAATAGTGAACTCTTAGTGATATTCATATCCTAATGCCCCAAACTAGTGAATATGTTAGATTATACAGCAAAAAGAAATTAAATTTGGAGGGAGAAGTAATCAAGGTTGATAGTCAGCTGAACTTTAAATAGGGAGATTATCCTGGATTACTTGGGTAGGTTCCCTATAATCACAAAGGTAATGATAAAGGAAGGCAGAAGAGATTGTTGGAGTTACATGATGTGAAAAGAACTCAACTAGCCATTGCAGGCTTTGAAGACAAGAAAGGGGATCTCAAGCCAAGGAATGTGGGCTTTCTAGAAGCTGGAAAGGGCAAAGAAAAGGACTTATCCTTTAGAGCCTTTAGAAAGGAACATGGTTGCCAACAACAATTAGACCCAGATCAGATACTTAATCTACAGAAATTGTAAGGTGATAATTATGTTTTTTTCTAAACCACTAAGCCTGTGGTACCTTTTACAGTGGCAACAGGGAACTAATACAAAGTGATTTTGGAAAACTGAGGATGGAGAAAATGGTCAGAAATGGTGTGAGTTCTTCCTGAAAGTGACCTGTGAAACACATATGGTTACAGCCTACCGAAAGCAGGAGCAGTGGAAAGCCCTTAGCATGAGTCTGCAAATTTCTTATTCTATGACTGATTATTGGAAACTTAGGAAAATACAAATTATTTCATTTGCACCAAAAAAGAAGTCATCAAAATTGTATTAATCCATTCCAAGATCCTCCTTCTTCCCCAAAGTCATCATTCATGGACCTGTGAGATAAAGAATTCCATCTTGGGGAGGAGGAGAAATTGATCATTTTAAGTTAAGTAACTACTAAAAGATTAGAGATAAAAAATAATAGAAAATTTCAACCTTCTCTTTTCAAGAAACAACACTCTAATTTCTAGAAACACCCAGCTTTTCTAATACCTCACAGCCTCCATCGCTCTGTGTCCCAGCGATGATGTTGGTCCAGGGTGCAGAAGAACCAGAAGTATCTCTGGTTTCGCTGGATACAGAAAACATGGCAGCAAAGTTTACCTCACTATTGGCTCAGCTCCGCTGAGTGTTGTTTCTCAATTTACTTCTGGTCACTGCCTCAATCTGCTATAAATCTGCCCCCTAGATAGGTTATTGCTTACTCCAGATGGGCATCAGTGGGACATGGACCATGGTGTATGGGGGAAATCATCTCTTTTTTTTTTATAGTTCAGATATTTTATTTCCCACAGCACAGAGGATATGTCAAGATGTCAGATTTCTCTGTGAAGTAGAAACAAAAGACATTATTTAAACCTGTTTAATATGTCCTTCTTGGGGTTATAATAAAAAACTAAAAACAAGAAAACTGTTTTTTCCAAGTCATTTTATTAACAAACCCCAATTCTTAGCCTTATATTACTTATCTCTAGAAGGGCAGCACATTTCTCCTTTTCAAACACAGGATAAATATCTGCTGTACTTCAGTTACTTTCTCACCCTCAATATCTCCAACACCCACCCCCACCGCAGACAGAGTGAGGAAATGAGGCCCAGAGTGAAGGAAGTCTAAACTACTGGCCAGTTCTCACACCACAGAATGTGGGAGGAGAGGGAAGGGGATCCAAGCCTTTAGCAGAACAGCCCAGAGTGGATATTAACAAGCAAAACTCTGACACCATCGAAATTCATGACAAGGATTCTTTTTGCTTTTCCAATAGATAAATATTAAAACATGAAACATAAAAATAGCTCTTATATAGCAAATATTAATTCTTCGTGACTGTGCAATCTGAATGCAGGAAAATAATGATCTTTACAAATGCCATACATACTCAGATTCCTGTTACAGTATGAGCCAGAGAACCCTCTGTGCCCTTCAAGCATCAACAAGCACACACTTTCTTATCTAGATCTCTTTATTAATTTTCTGAATTTGAGGCTGGACTCTGGGAACTATTGTTGTCAGAATGTGTATCCACTAATATTTACAAATATATTGGTCAAAACTTTGCCAATTAATACTGTTCTCTTCTTAGATCACATAAATTTCTGGTCAACAACCCCACACTCATCTGACTTTAAAGGAAGGTGTATGTGAGATTGTTATACATATCCTCTCAAACTCTGTAAGTGAATGTTCTTTTTTTGATATTTATTTTCATGTATTTATTTGGCTGTACCAGGTTTTAGTTTCTGCACACAGAATCTTCTAGCTGCAGCATGTGGGATCTCATTCCTCCAGCAGGGATTGAACTCCTGCACTGAGAGCTTGGAGGCTTAGCCCCTGGATCACCAGGAAAGTCCTGGTGAATATTCTTTTAGATAAGCACAGAATGCTGACAAACTTTTTTCTGATGAGTAGTTTGCTTATTTTCTGAAATCATGATAGTAACTAGCCAGGAAGGAAGGTGCCATGTGCAGGAAACATATCAGGTGACTTGAAAGGCTGCTTCCAACTGCGTCCCACTCTGCTGAAAATCCTTGAGAGCCTCAGTGTAGGGTAGGTCCCTTAAAAATGTTTCTTTCGCTTTTTTCCTGAGTTATGTGAGCTATGATGACAATTATATTGAACCTCACATTGTAAGTACGTGAGAACTAATGCCAAAACTGACAGCTTTGATGTAATCAGTTTCATGCACCAACCACCTTGTAGAGCTGTAGTTCTGAGTATGGAACATCTGGAGCTACAATTTAATTGGTAGTTGTAATAGTTGCACAGCTGTTTATAACGTTTCTAGCTATGTTAATCATAGCTGAAATGATGTTTATCAGAAAGCCACACAAGAGAGGCCAATTCATGAGTATCAACAGTTGTTGACTTTTAGAATGTTACAATGTACATTACCTTACTTAGCATCATATAATGAATAGTCAAAATAGTGTATGATATCACTTATATTTGGAATCAAAAATAATAAAATGTATATATAAAACAGAAAAACAGTTTGACAGATATAGAAAACAAATTTATTATCTTCAGTTCAGTTCAGTGGCTCAGTCATGTCCAACTCTTGGCAATCCCATGGGCTGCAGCACGCCAGGCTTCCCTGTCCATCACTAACTCCCAAAGCTTGCTCAAACTCATGTCCATCAAATTGGTGATGCCATCCAACCATCTCATCCCTGTCGTCCCCTTCTCCTCCTGCCTTCAATCTTTCCCAGCATCAGGGTCTTTTCCAGTGAGTCAGTTCTTCAGGTTCTTCAGCATCAGGTGACCAAAATACTGGAGTTTCAGCTTCAACATCAGTCCTTCCAATGAATATTCAGGACTGATTTCCTTTAAGATTGACTGGTTTGATCTCCTTGCAGTCCAAGGGACTCTCAATAGTCTTCTCTAAAACCACAGTTCAAAAGCATCAGTTCTTTGGCACACAGCTTCTTTATAGTCCAACTCTCACATCCATACATGACTACTGGAAGAAAACCATAGCTTTGACTAGAAGGACCTTTGTCAGCAAAGTAACGTCTCTGCTTTTTAATATGCTATGGCTTCCCTGGTGGCTCACACGGTAAAGCGTCTGACTACAATGCAGGAGACTCAGATTTGATCCCTGGGTGGGGAAGATCCACTGGAGAAGGAAATGGCACCCTACTCCAGTACTCTTGCCTAGAAAATCCCAAAGGAGAAGCCTGGTAGGCTACAGTCCATGGGGTTGCAAAGAGTTGGACATGACTGAGCGACTTGTCTTCACTTCACTTCACTAGGTTGGTCATAGCTTTTCTTCCAAGGAGCAAATATCTTTTAATTTCAGGGCTGCAGTCACCATCTGCAGTGATTTTGGAGACCAAAAAATTAAAGACTCTCACTGTTTCCATTGTTTCCCCATCTATTTGCCATGAAGTGATGAGACTGGTTACCATGATCTTCGTTTGTTGAATGCTGAGTTTTAAGCCAACTTTTACACTCTCCTCTCTCACTTTCATCAAGAGGCTTTTGAGTTCTTCTTCACTTTCTGCCATAAAGGTGGTGTCATCTGCATATCTGAGGTTATTGATATTTCTCCCGGCAATTTTGATTCTATCTTGTGCTTCATCCAGTCCGGCATTTTGCATGATGTACTCTGCATATAAGTTATATAAGCAGGGTGACAATATACAGCCTTGACGTACTCCTTTTCCTATTTGGAACCAGTCTGTTCCACATCCAGTTCTAACTGTTGTTTCTTGACCTGTATAGAGATTTATCAGGAGTCAGGTAAGGTGGTCCGGTATTGGTATTCCTATCTCTTGAAGAATTTTCTACAGTTTTTTGTGATCCACACAGGCAAAGACTTTGGCATAGTCACTAAAATAGAAGTAGATGCTTTTCTGGAACTCTCTTGCTTTAACAATGATCCAGTAGATGTAGGCAATTTGATCTCTGGTTCCTGTGCTTTTTCTAAATCCAGCTTGAACATCTGGAAGTTTACAGTTCATGAAGCCTCTCTTGGAAAATGGTAAGCATTATTTTGCTAGTGTGTTAGATGAGTGCAATTTTGTGGTAGTTTGAACATTCTTTGGCATTTCCTTTCTTTGGGGTTGGAATGAAAACTGACCTTTTCCAGTCCTGTGGCCACTGCTGAGTTTTCCAAATTTGCTGACGTATTGAATGCAGCACTTTCACAGCATCATCTTTTAGAGCTTGACAGAGTTCATCTGGAATTCCATCACCTCCACTAGCTTTGATCATAGTAATGCTTTCTAATGCCTACCTGACTTTGGACTCCAGGATGTTTGGCTCTAGGTGAGTGATCACACCATCATGGTTATATGGGTCATGAAGATCTTTTCTGCATGACTGTTCTATGTATTCTTGCCACCTCTTCTTAATCTCTTCTGCTTCTGTTAGGTCCATACCATTTTTGTCCTTTATTAAGCCCATCTTTGCATGAAATGCTCCTTTGATATCTCTAATTTTCTTGAAGAGATCTCTGGTCTTTCCTATTCTATCGCTTTCCTCTATTTCTTTGCATTGACCACTGAGGAAGGCTTTCTTTTCTCTTCTTGCAATTCTTTGGAACTTAGCATTCAAATAGGTATATCTTTCCTTTTTTCCTTTGCCTTTAGCTTCTCTTCTTTTTTCAGGTATTTGTAAGGCCTCCTCAGGCAAGCATTTTGCCTTTGGGGATTTATTTTTCTTGAGGATGGTCTTGATGACTACCTCTTGTACAAGGTCACAAACCTCCATCCATAGTTCTTCAGGTATTCTGTCTATCAGATCTAATCCCTTGAATCTATTTGTCACTTCCACTGTATATTTGCAAGGGATTTGCTTTAGATCATACCTGAATGGTCTCATGGTTTTCCCTACTTTCTTTAATAAGTCTGAACTTGGCAATAAGGAGTTCATGATCTGAGCCACAGTCAGATCCTGGTCTTGTTTTTGCTAACTATATAGAGCTTCTCCATCTTTGGCTGCAAAGAATATCATCAGTCTGATTTCAGTGTAGATGATCTGGTGATGTCTATGTGTAGAATCGCCTCTTGTGTTGGAAGAGCGTGTTTGCTATGACCAGAACATTCTCTTGGCAAAACTCTGTTAGCCTTTGCCCTGCTTCATTTTGTACTCCATGGCCAAACTTTCCTGTTACTTCAGGTATTTCATAATTTGCTACTTTTGCATTCCAGTCACCCATGATGAAAAGGACAACTTTTTTTTTTTTTTTTTTGGTGTTTGTTCTAGAGGGTCTTGTAGGTCTTCATAGAATCGTTCAACTTCAGCTTTTTCAGCATTACTGCTTGGGGCCTACACTTGGATTACTGTGATATTGAATGGTTTGCCTTGGAATCAAACAGAGATCATTCTGTCATTTTTTGAGATTGCACCAAAGTACTGCATTTTGTTGACTATGAGGGATACTCCATTTCTTCTAAGGGATTCTTGCCCACAGTAATAGATATAATGGTCATCTGAGTTAAATTTGCCCATTCCAGTCCATTTTAATTCCGCTCAGTCATGTCCAACTCTTTGTGGCCCCATGGACTGTAGCCTACCAGCCTCCTCTAGCCATGGTCTTTTCCAGGTAAGAATACTGGGGTGGGTTGGCATTCCCTTCTCCAGGAGATCTTCCCGACGCAAGGATTGAACCCGGGTCTCCCGCATTGTAGGCAGATGCTTTATCATCTGAGCTACCAGGAAGTTCTCAGTTTAATTCACTGATTCCTAAAATGTCGATGTTCACTCTTGCCATCTCCTGTTTGACCACTTCCAATTTACCTCGATTCGTGGACCTAACATCCCAGGTTCCTACGCAATGTTGCTCTTTACATCATCGGACCTTACTTCCATCACCAGTCACATCCACAACTGGGCGTTGTTTTTGCTTTGGCTCCATCTCCTCATTCTTTCTGGAGTTATTTCTCCACTGATCTCCAGCAGCATATTGGGCACCTACAGATCTGGGGAGTTCATCTTTCAGTGTCCTATCTTTTTTTTCTTTTCATACTGTTAATGGTTCTCAAGGCAAGAATACTGAAGTGGTTTGCCATTCCCTTCTCCAGTGGACCACGTTTTGTCAGAACTCCCCACCATGACCTGTCCATCTTGGGTCTCCCTACACAGCCACAGTCTTTTTATGGAAACATTATATCTGAAATTGTAAAAACAACTATTTCTCGCTATTCCATCTTCACTTCAATATATTTCACATTTTTCTCAAACACTACTCATGTCATTTTCAGACAGACTGAAACTTCTAAAAGTCATGCTCCCTATGCCAAGCCACGAGAGAAATAAGTCAAAAAGCAAGAAAAAACTGCATTTAAAATTCTCTTGGTTCTCTAGGGTTTACACAAGAATAAGACATAAATTATGTATCAAGAAAAATCCAAGTGGGCATTTGCTTCTCTATAGCAGCTGAGACACAACCCTATGCAAGATTGTCTGGTAACCCGAAACCAGTGGAATAGAACATTTTGTGTTAAGCGTAAGCCCTGGAGATATTCCCAGACTTGACAAATACGAAAAGGTGTTACATAATAAAATTTTAAAAACCTAGTGAGAGAATACTGAAGAAAAAAAGGCAAAATTTTAAATAGAGATACCTAATGAATATTTTTTGTCTTCAGTTTACCATGCATTCATTCAAACAACCATTCATTCAACAAATATTTTATTGAGTGACTACTACAGAAAATATACTGGTACTGAAGATTTAAATACATTGCAAAATGTGAGAATGGATAACCTCAGGGAAAAGCCAGACTGAGAAACCTAAAAAGGAAAAGCTACTCTCTTTAAGTTTCAAAAGTAAGAATAATTACATGAACCTGAGTATAATCTTTAATTTTCTGTTTTAGAAATGGTTGATTCTTTTTGCAACTTTACTGAAGTACAATTAGCAAACAAAACCTGTATAAATTTAATGAATACAATAGGAGAAGTTTTGACATATGTCTATCTCCCTGAAACAAACATTACAATCAAGAATTCACTACTGATGCCTAGGGATATGGAATACTCATGCTGTGAAGGTTTGTAAGTACAAATTCCCCTTCAAACATGTATATTTAAGCTATCTATTTATTTTTCACCCAGCTTTTCTTAAGGTGCAATTGACAAAATTCCTACAGTCAAGTTAATTAACACATCTGTTGCTATGCACAGTTACCTTTTATTTATTTATTATTGTTTTTTAGTCAGAATGCTTAAGATTTACTCTCAGCAAATTTCAAATAGAGTATTATTAACTTTATGGCCATGCTGCACAACACATCATCAGAATTTATTCATCTTATACTCTTTGACCATCTACTCATTTCCCCCATTCCTCAGCCTCTAGCAGCCATCATTCTACTGCTGAATTCAACTTCACTTTTTTTTTCTTTATCCCCCCCGCCCTGCTTTTTTAAAGGTTCCACATATAAGTGGTTTATCAGTGTCGAAGTCATGTTCAACTCTTTGTGACCCCATGGATTGCAGCACACCAGGCCTCCCTGTCCCTCACCATCTCCTGGAGTTTGCCCAAGTTCATATCCATTGCATCAGTGACGTCATTCAACAATCTCATCCTCTGTTGCTCTCGTTCTCCTTCTACTGTCAATCTTTCCCAGCATCAGGGTCTTTTCCAATGAGTTGGCTGTTTGTATCAGGTGGCTAAAGTATTGGAGCTTCAGCTTCAGCATCAGTTTTCCCAATGAATATTCAGGGTTGATTTCCTTTAAGGTTGACTAGTTTGATCGTCTTGCTGTCCTGGGAACTCTCAAGAGTCTTCTCAGCACCACATTCTTCAGCACTCTGCCTTCTTTATGGTCCAACTCTCACAAATGCATGTGACTACTGGAAAGATTATAGCCTTGACTACATGGAGCTTTGTTAGCAAAGTGATGTCGTTGCTTTTTAACACACTGTCTAGGTTTATCAAAGCTTTCCTTACATGAAGCAATCATCTTCCATTTTCTTGGCTGCAGTCATCATCTGCAGTGATTGTAGAGTCCAAAAAGAGGAAATCTGTCACTGCTTCCACATTTTCCCCTTCTATTTTCCATCATACCAGATGTCATGATCTTAGTTTTTTTTTTTAATATTGAGTTTTAAGCTGGCTTTTCCACTCTCCTCCTTCACCCTCATCAACAGGTTCTTTAGTTCCTCTTCCCTCTATGTCATTAGAATGGTATCTTCCACATATCTGAGGTTGTTGATATTTCTCCCAGCAATATTGATTCCAGCTTATAACTCGCCTAGCCTGGCATTTCTCATGATACACTCTGTACATAAGTTAAATAAGCAGCGTGACAATAAACAGCCTTGTCATATTCCTTTACCAATACTGAACCAATCAATCAGTTGTTCCATACAAGGTTCTAGCTGTTGTTTCTTGACCTGCATATAGGTTTCTCAGGAGGCAGGTAAGACAGGCTGATATTCCCATCTCCTTAAGAGTTTTCCAGTTTGTTATTATCCACACAGTCAAAGGCATTAGCATAGTCAGTGAAACAAAGTAGATGTTTTTCTGGAATTCCCTTGCTTTCTGTATGATCCAGCAAATGTTTGCAATTTGATCTCTGGTTCCTCTGCCTTTTCTGAACCCAGCTTGAACAACTGGAAGTTCCCGGTTCACATAATGCTAAAGCCAAGAATGCAGAATTTTGAGAATAACCTCACTAGCATGGGAGATGAATGCAATTGCCTAGTGGTTTGAACATTCTTTGGTACTGCCCTTCTTGGGACCTGGGATGAGGATTGATCTTTTCCAGTCCTGTGGCCGCTGTTGGATTTTCCAAATTTGCTGACATATGGAGTGCAGCACTTTGAAAGCATCATATTTTAGGATTTTAAATAGCTCTGCTGGAATTCCATTGCCTCCACTAACTTTTTTGACAGAAGTGCTTCTTAAGGCCCACTTGACTTCACTCCAGAATATGAGGCTCTGGGTGATTAACCACACTATCATGGTTATTGAGGTCATTAAGATCTTTTTTGTACAGTTCTTCTGTGTATTCTTTCCATCTCTTCTTGATCTCTTCTGCTCCTATTAGGTCTTTACCATTATCATCCTTTATTGTGTCCATCTTTGGATGAACTTGTCCTTTAATATTTCTTATTTTCTTGAAGATATCTCTAGTCTTTCCTCTCTGTTGTTTTCCTCTATTTCTTTGCATTGTTCATTGAAGAAGGCCTTCTTGTCTCTCCTTGCTATTCTCTGGAGCTCTGTGCTTAGCTGGGTGTACCTTTCCCTTTCTCCCTTGCTTTTTGCTTCTCTTCTTTCTTCAGTCATTTGTAAAGCTAGTGGTACTATACAATATTTCTCTTTATCTGGCTTATGTCATTCAGTATAATGTCCTCCAGGTTATTTTCACCTTTCAAGGAATTCACCCATTCATTTAAGATGTTCAAATTTATTGTTATAAAGTTTTCTATAATATTTCCCTAGAATTCTTCTAATATTTATAGACTCTAGAGTGATAACACCCTTCTCATTCCTAATATTTGATAACTTATATTTTCTCTAATTTTTTCCCCTATCTGTCTGACTAGGATTTATAAACTTTATTGGCTCTCTTAAATCCTTTTAAAATTTTATTGATTTTTGTTTGTTTGCTTTTTATTGCTTCCCTATTTTTGCCTGCATTGATTTCTGTTCAAATTTACTTTCTGCTACTTACTTTGAGTTCAGATTTTTCCTGTATTTTCTGGTTTCTTAAGATGAAAGTGTTAGTCGTTCAGTCGTGTCCAACTCTTTTTGTGACACTTTGGACTGTAGCCCTCCAGGCTCCTTTGTCCATGGAATTCTCCAGGCATGAAAACTGAAGTGGGTTGCCATGCCCTTCTCCAGGGGATCTTCCTAACCAGGATTGAACCTGGGTCTCCTGCACTGAAGGCAGATTCTTTACCATCTGTGCCACACAGGAAAGCTCCTTCTTTAGGTGAAGTCCAGGTCATTTAAAATCTTAAAAAAAAAAAAAAAGTAGAGGCCTTTAATGCTATACATTTCTTTGCAGACATTACTTTATCATCACCTCACAAAATTTGATATGTTGTTTTCATTTTCATTCATTTCAATATACTGTGTACTCTCCCTTTGATTTCTCTTTGACTCATGAGTTATTTAGATACGTGTTATTTAGTTTCCAAACATTTGGGCATTTTCTAAATATATTATCTGGTTGATTTTCCAATCATTGAGGATGCTTTGTATGGTGTAAATTCTTTTAAATTGAATAAGACTCATTTTATGATTCTGAATATGGCCTATCTTGGTAAATATTCCATGTGCACTTGGAAATAATGTATGTTATGTTTTGTTAAGTGAAGAATTCATATTTTAGTTTTTAAAAATTATTTATGTGTTTGATTTTACATAGTCTCTATGATTCTTCTTCAAGTTCATTAAGCTTTCATCTACATGTTTAAAATACTATTAATGCCTTCCAAGGCATTTTTTTAAATTTCAATTTTGTAGTTTTCATTTCTAGAACTATTAGTAGGGTCTTCTTGCCTCTAACAAGTTCAATATTTCTTTTAAGTTTTTTGATAACTAAAATTATGATAACTACTTAAATGTCTTTATCTACTAATTTTATCATCTGTCATTTCTGCATGTTTCTACTGATTGGATTTTCTCATTATGTGTCATATTTTCCTGCTTCTTTTTGTGCCTAGACACTTGTGACTGGATGACAAAAATGTTGTGATTTTCACCTTTTGTGTGCTCATTATTATGTCTTATAAATATCTTTATCTTTATTTGGGATAAGGTTAAGTTACAAGGAATCAATTTGATTATTCCAGAGCTTGCTTTTGAGCTGCTTTGGTGACATCAGAGAATCTGGAGTAATGAGATTTTAACTCCGACTGGTGCAAACACTGGCACTATGTGAGCTCTGAGAACTGTTCCCTCTTCTTTCTCAAAATCTTGAACTATTCCATTAGTGATGACTCTAATGGGACCCTATGTGGGTCTCTGAAGTTTTCTGTGCAGCTCTCTTCTCTTCAAATCCATATTCTGTGACCTTGAAATGCCTTGGGCTCTCTGAACTTCAAATGTTCTACGTTCTCAACTCAAGGAAATCCTGAATTCTGCCCATATCTCCCCTCAACCCATGCTATTGCTTAGAAAGTCTCTCAAGGAGTAATCCGGGGCTATCATAACTCACCTTATTCATTTCCTCTCTGTCAGTTATCACTGTCCTTTGTTGTCTGAAAAGCCATGATTTACATATCTCGTCCAATATTTTGATTGTTTGAGGTGGGTGGATAAATTTGTCTCTATTCCTCCACCTTGAAACCAAAATAATGATATTTTATAATTGATTAACTTTACAACTGATTTTTCAGTCTAGTAAGCAGATCACCTTACTCCATATTCCATACATTCAAAATAATTTTATTTTTCTTTCACTTTGCAGAATGTCTTTTATTTTTGTATTATAACTGCCTGGAATAATTTAGTCATCAAGCAGCATAAATGTCTGTGATATATCACATGAAATGCCATGCTTCAATGAGTTTGCTGTGATGTTCGTATTGGTATTCTCAAACAGTATCCATAAGGGACCATTTCAATGTATATCAAACTGTCTTTAAGGATTTGTTATTGATAATTTGATGCAAAGAGGTGAATCATTGGAAAAGACCCTGAAGCTAGGAAAGATTGAAGGCAGGAGGAGAAGGGGATGACAGAGGATGAGATGATTGGATGGCATCACTGACTCAATGGACATGAGTTTGTGTAAGCTCTGGGAGATGGAGGACGACAGAGAAGCCTGGCATGCTGTAGTCATGCAGTTGCAAAGAGTAGGACATGACTGAGCAACTGAGCAACGACTCTTGAGTCTCAAAATCTGAATATCTCGGCCCAGCTCTCTCTATAGGAAGTCCAGCATCCCCCCCCCCCCCCAGACATCAGCCCAGCACAAAGTCCAGCCCTCCAGTTGCCTCAGCCCAAGAGAAGATGAAGTTTCCTTTTCTACAGTCTAAGGTCCAAAGCTTGGACATGAGTTTGAGCAAACTCTGGGAGATGGTGAAGGACAAGGAAGCCTGACATCCTGCAGTTCATGACGTCACAAAGAATTGGATCTGACTGAGCGACTGAATGGCAAATTGCTTTTCAGTCAGGAAGTTGTGTCTGATTCTTTGTGACCCCATGATTTGCAGTATGTCAGGCTCTTCTGTCCTCCACTATCTCCTAGCTGCTAAGTCGTGTGAGTCGTGTCCGACTCTGTGCGACCCCATAGACGGCAGCCCACCAGGCTCCCCCGTCCCTGGGATTCTCCAGGCAAGAGTACTGGAGTGGGTTGCCATTTCCTTCTCCAACTACCTCCTAGAGTTTGCTCAAATTCTAGGGCTTCTCTGGTGGCTCAGATGGTAAAGTGTCTGCCTGCAATGCAGGAGACCCAGGTTCAATCCCTGGGTCAGGAAGATCCCCTGGAGAAGGGAATGGCGACCCACTCCAGTACTCTTGCCTGGAAAATTCCACGGATGGAAGAGCCTGGTGAGCTACAGTTCATGGGGTCGCAAAGAGTCAGACACGACTAAGCAACTTCACTTGGTGAGTCAGTGATGCTACTTAACCATCTCACCCTCTGCTGCCCCCTTCTCCTTTTGCCTTTAATCTTTAGAGTGTTGTGAAATATTTAGCATAGGGTAGAGAAAGTTCATGGGGACATGAAAACTAGTGTCCAACATTATAATAGCACTCAGGTTGTTTTAACTAGGTCTTTGTTATTAACAAGAGCAGAGTCTTTGTAAAACTAACTGGAGTAAATTATAGATGGTGGTTATTAAAACAATCAATACTGTAGGCAGGAAATCACCCAAGAAGAGAAATTCAGAAACTGGAACATGGTTTCATTGCCCTTCAGCCTGTGCTTTACTGTTATTACTATCATTGGTCCTTTTACCTTTTTGTTCTCTTTCAGCATCTTCTTAATACTTATTTTGCCATCAGCTAGTTTTGTTGTCCTCTATTCCAGTACAGATATGGAAAAGGCAGAATAGAATTAGTAAGAAAATATGTTTTGGTTCAAAAGAATGATTTTCTGAAAAAAATATTATTTGAGATGTTTTACTTGATATCCAAACATCTAATAGGGTGGGATCTTTAAGTGTGACTTTGAAATTTTGATTTTTACATATGATATTACATTAGAATTATCCAAAATCATTGGAATATTTTCAACTTCCATAAAAGCTTAAATGATGGCACATCAAAGATTTCGATTTGGAGGGTGACTGCCAGAAATACTAAATGCATTTTTTTTTTAAAGACACAGGATTCCAATAACTTATCCCTCTTTTCCATCTTATCAAGTTTAATTATTTAACATGACCAGAGAACAGAAGTAGCCAATTCCAGAAGTTCTGCAAATAGCAAACATTCTCTCATGATTGTTCTGAAATGCAAAGTTTAAATAAGAAAAACTGAACTATCATTTGCTTTTACCCTGACATGTTTTCTCATAACTAGATAAGTGTATCATTACACATGTCTCTCAGATGTCTCTTATTCACCCTCTGTTTTCTATAAGACATCATGCCTTCAACATTGATATTTTTCTTTTCACAATTGTAATTGTCAGTTAGTCAATGTCTACCTTCATCCAATATCTGAAATGGTAGGTAAGGGGAAAAGGTCTCACAAAATAGGGCAGTATTCTCTTAAAAGCATAATATCATAATTTGTGAGATTAGTCATAAAACTGAGTTGTTAGACTCTGAAGCCTAAACTACATACACAAAAGAAAATTATTAAATGTTTATGTCAAAATATCCTGGTTAATCATATCCCATTTGCAATGTTTTAAATGTAAAAGGTATTACCTAAAGAGTTGTTCAACAGGAAGAGGTGAAACAGTTGCAAGAAGAAAGAACCAAAAGATCTTTGCCAATAAGAATTTTGAAATAGTCTAAATGAGCACATCTTGAAGCAATGTTTGCAGATATCCTCTTGTGCTGAAACAATTGTTAAAATGAAAAAAGAAAAAAAAAAGTGAATATAGACGCAACCTATTTCTCCAGGAGAAGAACAAATGCAATATCCAGGCATTGGCAGATCATTAATTTAAAAGCAATTGTGATAGTTAACTATCCAGAAACAGAAATCTAAATTTGAAACACAGATATAATCATTCTGTGGAAAACTCTTTACTATTAAACACTTGACAGAAAGGACAGTCTGATGACATAGTAAAATCCTTTGCATTAAATTCAGTCTGTTACCTCTGATGGAGATTCAAGCATCATTAGTTTTTGGTGCATAATTTTCTTATCTCACATTAGATAAAAGGGCTATGTATGCATTTATTTCACAAAATTGATTTTAATGGTTAGAGCTTCAACTTTGTTGCTTTAAAAATTATCTAGTAATTTAGCAACTTCCCATCCACAAATTTCATTGTGAAAACTTTTGTTGTCACCATGAATTGTGTTGACTTAGAGGGAATATTATCCTTATATAGCATTTTCCTCTGTGTGGGTGGGAACTACCTTATATCACTGCATTATTTGCTCATCCATATGCAGATGTAATTACTCTCCCCACATCTTTTTAAAGCTTCTGAGGAAAACAGCAATAGAAAAATATGTAAGAATAAACATAAGGTAGAATTTGTAAAAGTTCAATGGTAACTGAAAAAGCTGTTCATACGTACACTATAAAAATAATAATCATCAAAAATGATAATGAGACCGATACACTACTTTTTCTTTAAACTTGTATCAATTATCATGTTGGTTTCTCTCTTTTATCTTCTTACATGCAAACACCACCATCACCATCATCATCTTCAACATGATGACAGGTTGTTTTTCATTATCACTCAGAGTTTCGAATTTGTTCTGTTTCAATAAGGAATTAGAGACATGGCACCTAAGATAGCCCTGCAGAAGTAAAATTTTCTAAAGGAAATAATATATCTCTCATAAAAATGTAAAATGAACACATCAAAGATATCATTTAACTCATGAATGAAACAATGCTAAAACTGACTTAGTAAAGAATTTAAAGATTTTTTTTTTTAGTAGTTTTTGCCATACATTGACATGAATCAGCTATGGGTTTACATGTGTTCCCCTTCCTGGACCCCCCTCCCACCTCCCTCCCCATCCCATCCCTCTGGGTCATCCCATTGCCCCAGCCCTGAGCATTTGTCTCATGCATCAAACATGGAATGGTGTTCTGTTTCACATATGATAGCATACATGTTTCAATGCTATTCTCCCAGAATGTCCCACCCTCACCTTCTCCCTCAGAGTCCATAAGACTGTTCTATGCATCTGTGTCTCTTATTCTGTCACGCATATAGGGTTATCGTTACCATCTTTCATATTCCATATATATGCATTAGTATACTGTATTGGTGTTTTTCTTTCTGGCTTACTTCACTCTGTATTATGGGCTCCAGTTTCATCCATCTCAACAGAACCGATTCAAATGTATTTTTTTTAATGGCTGAGTAATATTCCATTGTGCATATGTACCACAGCTTCCTTATCCATTCATCTGCTGATGGATATCTAGGCTGCTTGCATGTCCTGGCTATTGTAAACAGTGCTGCGATGAACATTGGGGTACACGCGTCTCTTTCAATTCTGGTTTCCTCGGTATGTATGCCCAGCAGTGGGATTGCTGGGTCATATGGCAGTTCTATTCCCAGTTTTTTGAGGAATCTCCACACTGTTCTCCATAGTGGCTGTACTAGTTTGCATTCCCACCAACACTGATGAAAGAAATCAAAGAGGACACAAACAGATGGAGAAATATACCGTGTTCATGGATTGCAAGAATTAATATAGTGAAAATGAGTATACTACCCAAAGCAATCTATAGATTCAATGCAATCCCTATCAAGCTACCAATGGTATTTTTCACAGAACTAGAACAAATCATTTCACAATTTGTATGGAAATATAAGAAACCTCGAATAGCCAAAGCAATCTTGAGAAAGAAGAATGGAACTGGAGGAATCAACCTGCCTGACTTCAGGCTCTACTACAAAGCCACAGTCATCAAGACAGTATGGTACTGGCACAAGGACAGAAATATAGATCAATGGAACAAAATAGAAAGCCCAGAGATAAACCCACGCACCTATGGACACCTTATCTTCGACAAAGGAGGCAAGAATATACAATGGAGAAAAGACAATCTCTTTAACAAGTGGTGCTGGGAAAACTGGTCAACCACTTGTAAAAGAATGAAACTAGAACACTTCCTAACACCATACACAAAAATAAACTCAAAATGGATTAAAGATCTAAACGTAAGACCAGAAACTATAAAACTCCTAGAGGAAAACATAGGCAAAACACTCTCCGACATAAATCACAGCAGGATCCTCCATGACCCACCTCCCAGAATATTGGAAATAAAAGCAAAAATAAACAAATGGGACCTAATTAAAATTAAAAGCTTTTGCACAACAAAATAATGATATTTTTTGTAAACAAATGTTAATATAAGATTGCCAGCTGAGATACAAAGTGGATTAATGAACAATAGGTTACTAAATCATTGCTTCTGTGGCTGTCTATTCTTGTGGAAAAATCACTTATATCTCTACCCTACATAAATCTGCAAGTTAATCTGTGTTCCCTTGGATTTAAAAAATATACCAGTCAATAGAAAGTCAATGAAAAGATCACACTCAGCACTGCGTTGAAAGAACACCCAATAATCTCTTTTGTCATTTCCAAATTTTCAAAATATTTTGACAGTGACTTAAGTATAGCTGAAATTTATTAAATATATATGAAATTAGATAAATAGAGGCTGTGTGGATCTCAAGTTTTCACAACAAATTGTTGGTTGGGGTATCACTGGTTAAAAACAGTTCTGATTAAAGGCCATACCACTGTTGTCAAGCAGGCTCCACTAGACAAATAGCAGAATCAAGGAGGTCGGGGACACAGAACAGAAGTGTAACTGCTTTCTGAGCAAAGCTGGGAAAATTGTCTTGGGTAAAATACAAATGTCACTGCTCTTGTAATGTCTTGAAAACTTGAAAGAGCTAAAGACATTTTGCAGGCTTCTGAGATTAGAAAATACTTTTTGCACTCATCTTGATGAGGATACTTCTATATAAGAAGTCTGGTATGGATCGGGGCTTCTTTTTAAGTCTCAGGCTGTGAGAAAGAATTGATCAAGAGTTCAAATATTTAGCACAGGTTGCCTCAAAAATTGTGTTTTGATTTATTTTCTGTCAGGGTTATTTATCTTTTTTCCTCCTAATATTTGAACTTAAGTTTGCACACTGAAACCCAATTTACCTTCTCCATTTGTAAAGGTAAGACAAACATTAGCCTTTTAAAAATCTTGTTACTTCCAAAAGTTCAAAATTAATAAAATTTGACAATTCTATACTGACTGTTTAAAACATGCTTTATCTCTTAAATATCTACTGTGAAGTATTTTCCAACTATAAACAATCGTAGGAAATGACTCCTCTAAGACTTAAATTTTTGTCAAAGTCTATGACATTTTTCTTAGATGGAATTCCTATAGATATTTATGAAATTCCATAACATTTCCATATGATAAATTTATGTTTGTATAATTTCCAAGTTAAATGTTACATGTAATTTTTAAACATTTGAAATGGATTGCCAAACTTTCATTCAGAATTTTTTTTTTAATTTACCTTCCCATCAAAATGTATTAGAATTTTTAAACATGGACTTATCCTGTTGAGTTTGAAGGCTGAATAGAGGTACTTAAATTTTGTTTTAGTTTTTATATATTTGATTACTAGGATAAAGCATATATTTGAGTGATTAGTGATTGAAACGTTGAGTAGTAGACATTTTTCATTTCCCCTCCAGAATCATTTTCTCCACTGCACCTCCCTGCTGACGTCATTTATGGAAGGCATCAACAGGCACAGTCTCCCTCTGCAACCAACTGCTTTGAGCTGATGGGAGGCACTGATAGAAGATGGAATGGTAGGAGTAGTATTAAGTCATTTGGTCCCCAGTTACCTTTCTCCTGCTTACCGTGTATTGAATGTGACTCTCTAAGTAATGAAACCCGTAGGCATGCCTCCTGAATTCTCTTTACTGAAATAATGTGTCCATCGCCCAGTTGTTATATTGGTTGCAAACTGCTGCCCCTTGTCTACAGCATTGGCTTTGCTGTAGCTTTGATCAAACAGGAGTCACCTTGCTAAGGAAATTATGCCTGTGCCCCCAGGGGGGACCAAAAGACAATCATTGACTGAAGCAGAATAATATATATATATATATATATATATATATATATATATATTAACCCCTCCTTCCTTCCATGTAGAATCAGCTCTGTGGGATAATTAGTACTCCAGAGCTCTGTGCAGAATCTGACTGAAGTTTCTTTCAGGCTGAAGCCATACAGTGCTTAGCTTTTATCTTGTTCATTTCTGCTTTGCTCATTCGCCTTTCTCTTAAGGCCACTCTCTCAATAAATTGCCCAAAAGTCCCTGTCTCATACACTCAGGAATTTGACATAATACCATTGGTACCAGAACAAATCTTAAAGAGTAGATTCTAAAGATGAGCTTGTATCTCTTGTAATGGGAACCCCGTCACTGTTGATAGGTGAGGTATTGATGCACTGTGGCTCACAATTTTTAAGATGTCATGGCTGGTGAAAAGAAACTGGAAAATGTGGAGGGAATATACTGTCTGGGGAATGTCTCTTGCATTTGAGCAGTATAGAGAAAAGAATATAAGGATGATAGTAATGGATGTTTGTTGTTAAGTATTTTCAATTCATTTAAAGTACAAATGATAAGCTTAGATATACTAATCAGCAGTATAAAGCACACTGTGAAGTTTAGAAAGGCCTCTTTGGCTTCATTATAGACATCCCCATCTGTGGTTGGTGGACAATCAGGGCTAAAGATTAGGCACAATTCAGTTCAGTCGCTCAGTCATGTCCAACTCTTTGCAACCCCATGGACTGCAACACACCAGGCTTCTGTGTCCATCACCAACTTCTGGAGCTCACTCAAACATGTCCAGTGATTCAGTGATGCCATCCAACCATCTCATCCTCTGTTGTCTCCTTCTCCTCCTGCCTTCAATCTTTCCCAGCATCAGGGTCTTTTCAAATGAGTCAGTTCATCACATCAGGTGGCCAGAGTATTAGAGTTTCAGCTTCAGCATCAGTTCTTCCAGTGGATATTCAGGACTGATTTCCTTGGAGGAGGAAATCAAGACTGATTTCCTCTTGGAGGAGGTCACTGTTAACCCCACCATAGAGCCACCAAGCAGACAACCCACAAACTGCAGAACAATTATACAATATATATATTGTATAATTGTTCTATATATATATATATATATATATATATATATATATTGCACTGTTAGAAAAGTTCTAGGACCCACAACAAATTTCCCAACCTGGAAATCTGGCAAAGGGATTGAGAATCCCCAGAGAATTTGACTTAGGAATCCAGTGGGATTTGATTACAGAACTTCCACAGGACTGGGGAAACAGACTCTTGGAGGGCACAAACAAAACCTTGTGCTCACCAGAACCCAGGAGAAAGGAACAGTGACCCCACAAGGGACTGACCAGACTTGCCTGTGAGTGTCCAGGAGTCTCCAGCAGAGGTGTGGGTCAGCAGTGGTCTGCTGCAAGGTCAGAGGCACTTAGTGCAGCAGTGTGCACAAGACCCTTTAAAGGAGGGTGCCATTATCTTCATTACCTCTGCCATAGTTCTAGTCTCAGGTCAAGCAACAGGGAGGGAACACAGCCCCACCCATCAACAGAAAATTGGATTAAAGATTTACTGAGAATAGCCTCCCCATTAGAACAAGACCCAGTCAGTGGCTCCCATCAGGAAGCTTCTGTAAGCCTCTTATCCTTACCTGTCAGAGAATGAAAACTACAATCACAGAAAACTAATCAAACTGATCACATGGACCACAGCCTTGTCTAACTCAGTGAAACTATCAGCCATGCCTTGTAGGGCCACCTAAGACAGACGGGTCATGGTGGAGAGTTCTGACAAAACGTGGTCCTCAGGGGAAGGGAATGGCAAACCAATTCAGTATTCTTGCCTTGAGAACCCCATGAACAGTATGAAAATGCAAAAAAGGATCAGGCACAGGACTCCACTATAAGAGTAACAATGTCAGAGATGGCTGAACTTTCAGCCTTGGTGAGCCTCCTGTGCTAAAGTTAGGGCCCGGATAGGGAAGGGTTAGAGTATTCACATGGGGTGGGTAGATGCGTTTCAAGTTGAATCCTCTGATTACTCTGATACTGCTGGACTTGCAGAAATGAGCCACTCCTCACCCCCTCACCACCTTTTTGTCAGTTGTACTACACGTTTTTATCTTAGTTGTGGTGGTAGTGATGAACTTACCTGCTAATGCAGGAGACATACAAAATGCTGTTTCGATCCCTGGGTTGGGAAGATTCCCCTGGAAAAGGAAATGACAATCCACTCCAGTATTCTTGCCTGGAGAATCCCATGGACAGAGAAGCCTGAAGAGCTATGGGTGCATGGGCTCACAAAGAGTCATGTATGACTGGAACAACTTAGCACACATGCACGACTTACTTATACTTTCAGGTGCACAACAGTAATTCGAAATTTTTAAAGATTACATGCCATATGAAGTTATTTTATTGGCTACATCCTCTCTGCTGCACATTGCATCCTTGTAGCATTGATTTACAACTTGTACTTCTAAATCCCTTTCATCTGTTTCACCACTTCCTCCACCCTTCTTCCCTCTAGTAACCACTAGCTTTTACTCTGTACTTGTGAGTCTGGTTCTGTTTTGTTATATTTGTTCAGTTTTTGTTTGTTTTTTAGATTCCACATACAAATCTAAACATAGGGAGTTTGTATTTCTCCATGTGACTTGTTTAACCAAGTGTAATACCCTCCATGTACATTCATGTTTCCACCAATGTCACTATTTCATTCTTTTTAATGGTTGAGAAATATTGCAATAGTTTTACACATATATTTTGTACATATGTTTTATATATGTATATGTATTATATATAATAACAATATATTAATATATTATATTAATTATATATAATAATGATATAATTATTAATTATATTGATATAATAATATATATTAAATATATTGTTTAAATATTATAGTATTATTATTATGTATATAACACATATACATATATAAAACATATATGCGGTATATATGTATAAATCTATTGCAAAAGATTTTACAATAGATTTTACAAAATATCTGAAGAAAAAAAAAGATATTGCTAAAGCTATGGTTTTTCCAGTAGTCATGTGCGGATGTGAGAGTTGGACTATAAAGAAAGCTGAGCGCTGAAGAATTGATGCTTTTGAACTGTGGTGTTGGAGAAGACTCTTGAGAGTCCCTTGGACTGCAAGGAGATCCAGCCAGTCCATCCTAAAGGAAATCAGTCCTGAATATTCTTTGGAAGGACTGATGCTGAAGCTGGAACTCCAATACTTTGGCCATCTGAAGCAAAGAACTGACTCATGGGAAAGACCCTGATGCTGGGAAAGATTGAAGGCAGGAGGAGGAGAAGGGGATGACAGAGGATGAGATGGTTGGATGGCATCACCGACTCAATGGACGAGAGTTTGAGTAAGCTCTGGGAGTTAGTGATGGACAGGGAAGCCTGGCATGCTGCAGTCCATGGAGTGGCAAAAAGTTGAACACTCCTGAGTGACTGAACTGAACTGATTATATATATATGCATGTGTTTTATATGTATATATGTATATATATATGTATATACATACACACACACCATATCTTCTTTATAGATTCATCTTTTGATGGACTTTGATTGCTTCTATATATTGGTTAATGTAAATATGCTGCTGTAAACACTATGGTACATATATCTTTTCTGATTAGTGTTTTCATTTTCTTCAGATAAATACCAAGGAGTCTAATTGCTGAATCATATAGTAGTTCTATTTTTAATTATTTTAGGAAACTCCATACTGTTTTCCATAGTGGCTACACCAATCTGCATTTCCAGCAAGAGTGTACTAGGGTTCCTTTTTATCCACAACCTTACCAACACGTGTTATTTCCTGTCTTTTTGATAATAGACATTCTAATAGGTGTGAGATGGTACCTTGTTGTGGCTTTCATTTTCATTTCTCTGGTGATTGTGTTGAGCATCATTTCAGTGTCTATTGGCCATCATACATCTTCATTGGAAAAATGCCCATTCAAGTCCTCTACCCACATGTTAATTGGATTGCTTGGTTTCTTTTGATGTTGAGTTGTATGACTCATTATATATTTTGAATATTAAGTCCTTATTATATATATCATTGGCAAGTATCTTCTCCCAGTCAGCAGGTGGTCTTTTCATTTGTCGATGGTTTTCTTTGTTAGACAAAAAAAAAAGCTTTTTAGTTTGATTAGGTTCCACTTGTTTCTTTTTATTGTAGTTTCCCTTGCTTGAAGAGACAGATCCAAAAACAAAATATTGCTAAGACTGCCAAAGAGCATACTGTCTATATGTAAGAGTTTCACATCCTTACGTCTTACATGTAAATTTTTAATACATTTTGAGTTAAATTTTATGGTTAAAGAATATGTTCTAATTTCTTTCTTTTTATTTATCTATTTTTTTGGCATGTAGCTGTCCAGTTTTCTATGACTGCAGCCATGAAATTAAAAGACACTTGCTCCTTGGAAAAAAAAAAACCTATGCCAAACCTAGACAGCATATTAAAAAGCAGAGACATTACTTTGCCAACAAACGTCCACCTAGTCAAAGCTATGGTTTTTCCAGTAGTCGTGTATGGATGAGAGAGCAGGACCATAAAGAAAACTGAGCGCTGAAGAATTGATACTTTTGAACTGTGGTGTTGGGTAAGACTCTTGTGAGTCCCTTGGACTGTAAGGGGATCAAACCATTCAATTCTAAAGGAAATCAACCCTGAATATTCATTGGAAGGGCTTGTGCTGAACCTGAAACTCCAATACTTTGGCCACCTGATGCAAAGAGCTGACTCTTTGGAAAAGACCCTGATGCTGGAAAAGATTGAAGGCAGGAGGAGAAAGGGATGACAGAGGATGACATGGTTGGATAGCATCACTGACTCGATGGATATGAGTTTGAACAAGCTTTGGGAGTTAGTGATGAGCAAGGAAGCCTGGCGTGCCACAGTCCATGAGGTCGCAAAGGATCAGACACGAATGAGCAACTGAACTGAACTGTCCAGTTTTCCAGATACCACTTACTGAGCAAACTGTCTTTTCCCTCTTTTATATTCTTGCCTCTTTTGTCCTAGATTAATTGACCATATGTGTGAGGGTTTATTTCTCAGCTTTTTATTTTGTTGCATTGACCTAGTGTCCATTACATGTGCCAGTACCACATATTTTATTACTGTAACTTTGTATATAGTTTTAAGTCAGGGACTGTAATTTGGCAGTTTTTGTTCTTTTTTTCCTCAAGATTTCTTTGGCTATTCTGGGTAATTTGTGTTTCCATACAAATTTTAGTTCTAGTTCTGTGAAAAATGCTACATTTTGATAGGGATTGCGTTAAATTTGTAGATTGCTTTTAGTAGTATGAATATTTTAGCAATATTAATCAATCAAATCCATGAATATAGGATATATTTTAATCTATTTGTATCATCTTCAGCCTCCTTCATCAATGTCTTATAGTTTTCAGAGTACACATCTTCTACCTACTTGGTTAAATTTATTCCAAGGCATTTTATTATTTTTGCTTTGACTGAAAATTGAATTGTTTTCTTGATTTTTCTTTCAGGTCGTTCATTTTTAATGTATAGAAATGCAGCTTATTTATATATATTATTTTTATATTTTACAACTTTACCACATTTATTAGCTCTGATAGTTTTTGTTAGTGTCTTTAGGGTTTTCAATAAATAATATTGTGTCATCTGCAAATAGTGACAGTTTTATTTTTTCTCTTCAAGTTTGGATGCATTTAATTTTATTTTATTTTAATCATCTGGTTACCATGGCTAGGACTCCCAATATCATGTTAAATAAAATTAGTGAGAGTTCACATCCTTGTCTTGCTTCTTGTCTTAGAGGAAAAGCATTCATTTTTCATCACTGAGTATAATTTTAGCTGTGAGTTTATCATAAATGGTGGTTTACTATGTTATATGTTCCCACTACATCAATTTTGTTAAGGGTTTTTATCATGAATGCCTTTAAATTTTGTCAAAAGCTTTCTCTGCATCTATTGAAATTATAAGGTGAATTTTATGCTTCATTTTCATAATGTGGTGTATCACATTGATTTCCTAATAGTGACAGTCTTGCAAACCTGGAATAAATCCCACTTGATCATGATATATGATCCTTTTTATATGTGAGTAAATTAGTTTTACTAATATTGTTGAGGAGTGGTTGAGGAGTTTTGCATTTACATTCACCAGGAATATTGACCTGTTAGTTTCTTTTTTGTAGAATCTTTGGTTTTAACATCAGGCTGACCTTATAAAATGAGTTTGGAAATGTCCCTTCCTCTTCACGTTTCTGGAGTAGTTGGAGAAAGATAAGCATTAACCCTTCTTTAAAAGTTTTGATAGAATGCCTCTGTACAGCCATTTGGTCCTGAAATTTTGTTTGTTGGGAGTTTTTTTTTTTTTTGTCTGATACTGGTAATTGGTCTGTTCACATTTTCTATTTGTTTTTGTTTCAGTCTTTGCAGAGAATACATTTTTAGGAATTTGTCCAGTTTTTTTTTTCTTGGTTGTCCATTTTATTGGTGTTCTATTTTTTATTTCTAGTCTGATCTTTATTATTTTCTTCTTTCTTCTTATTTTAAGATTTGTTTGTTCTTTTTCTAATTCATATAGGTGGAAAGTTAAGTTTGAGATTTTTTTCATGTTCTTGAAGTAGGCCTGTATCACTATAAACTTCACTCTTAAAACTGTTTTTGATATGTCTCATAGATTTTGCAAAGTTGTATGTCTATTTCCATTCACTTCAAGTCATTTTTGTTTTCCACTTTGATTTCTTTGTTGATCAGTTGATTTTTGGTAGCATGTTGTTTAGTCTCCAGGTGTTTGGATTTTTTTCATTTATTTCCTGTGTTTGATTTCTATTTCATACCATGTAGTTAGAAAAGTTGCTCAATGTGATTTCAGTCTTAAAATTATTGACACTTGTTTTGTGGCCTTGGATATGATCTGTTCTGGAGAATGTTTCATGTGCAGTAGAATAGAATATGTATTCTGCTATTTTTGAAAAGAATGTTCTATAGATAGGCTTCACAGGTAGCACCAGTGGTGAAGAACCCAATGCAAGAGATGTAAGAGATACAGGTTCAATCCCTGGGTCAGGAAGATCCCTTGGAGGAGAATATGGTAACCCACTTCAGTATTCTTGCCTGGAGAATCCCGTGGACAGAGGAGGCTGGCAGGCTACAGTCCATGTGGTCTCACAGAGTCAGACACAATTGAACCAACTTAGCACGCACGCATGCACATTCTGTAGATATCTCTTAAATACATCTGATATCATATGCCATTTTATACACTGTTTCCTTATTGTATGTTCTGTATTTTCTGTATCTTCATTGATTTTTCTGCCTGGATGATGTATTCTTGGTTGCAGAAGAGCCATTCTGTAAGTCTTTTGGTCATTTTCAGAGAAAGTTTCTCTATATGTGGTTGCAGATTTAATGTGTTTGTTGGAGGAGACAAGTTCAGGGTCTTCTTATTCTGTTATCTTGATCCTACTTCCCACTGTCCCTTGCTGGAAAACAAAGCCCTTGCCTTTTGCTGAAAGATGATACAGAAGCCTCAGTTAGACAGGTGCCACATAGCATAATGCTTGCCCTTCTCAGGGTGCTGTCATCTCCCCTCCTAGCCACTAGACCCAAAATAAAGGTCAAGTCTCAGCATTACCTGGGTCTGCTAAGGAATAAGAGTGAATATAAGCATATAAACTTCCATTCCTGGCTAATATACTGGCAGGAACCAAGATATTATATCAAGGAGTGGATTCTGAGAGACCTGGATCATGGAAATTAAAATATATACCTGGATATGGAAGATTTTTGTTAATATGGGACCACCACAGGTATGCCTCATTTTATTGCACTTTATTTTACTGAACTTTACAAATATTGCATTTTTTACAAATGGAAGGTTTGTGGCAACCCTGCATTGTCAAGTGATGGTTAACATCTTTTAGGAAAAATACTTTTTAACAGAAGTATGTAAAAAAAATTTTCAGACATAATGGTATTGCACTTAATAGACTACATCATATTATAAACATAATTTTTATACATACCGGGAAACCAAAAAATTCATGTGACTCACTTTGTTGCAATATTTGCTTTATTGTGGTGATCTGGAACAAAACTGTCAATATCCCTGAGTTTTGCCTACATTGTGACACAGGATTTAATATTCTAGCAAGAGCTCCAGGAGCGGATTCTAGTATGCTGTTGAAATGGTGTTTGGAAGCTCAGAACAAGTGGAAGTACAAATGGCAGAAGTGCCAATAGCAGACCATGAAGAAAAAGATCAACAGGCTCAGAAAGTGATCTCTTTAAAAATAAGTTTGCTGTATAAGATCAAAAACAAAGCCAAAAAGAATTGGTTAGCTCATTTCTCAATAGGTTCCAGGGTACATTCCACTCTGTTTACAAAGCTGATAAGGAATGTTCTGAGGAGAGGGGTGCCAGAGTGATTTAGAAGCTTGGGGTAGCTGAGCTATGTAAGCAGTACCAACAACAGGCAAAACTATCACAAACTGCACCCTCTAGTAACAGTGGGTATGATAAAATGCTAGGAAAACAGAGGCCAGGTGGCAACTCTGAGACATCAGAAGCAAAGTGGGTATAATTATAACAGTCAAGATCAGCATGGTAGCTGCAAGTCCTACTCACAGAGATGTGTGGAGACGGTTAATAGAACATGACATTCTTAGGAACATGATAGATAAGGGCCAACATGGGCACTTTTTAATACATAGAAAGAAAAGAAATTCAGAATAACTGGGCAGAAAGCTGAGGTCAGCTTCCCTGTAGAAAGCCACAGTTCCCTGTCCAATCCCCAGCACTAAGAAGTCCTTAAACCCAGAACCAAACAGTTGAAAACCTGGTTTCATCCCAGTGAGAAAAGACTCTATAAGACTAGGGCAAGAGCAGGCAGTAGTAATTTCCCCCAAAGGACCTATGACTTTAAACTCAGGTAACCAAGCCCTGAAGGAGGGGAAACCTGATCTTTTGAGTGTTGCTGGATATAGGTTTAAGTTGATGCTGCTGTAGTTAGAATAGAAATGTGTGAGGACTAGTCAGATGATGAATAGAGCCCTGGCCCATGACTCATTGGCAGTCTTCTCATTGTTCCCTTGACTGTGTAGATTCTTGTGTAATCCTGATTTTTCTATAGTTTTCAAGTATATTATCCCAAGTATGCCAGGTATGCCAAATAAATGCCAGGTATGGTCAAGATTAGATTCTAGGCCAGAAAAAGCAAACAAACAAACAAACACCATCTTTTGTTATTAAGGACACTAGGGAAACAGCTGGTCAAACTAAAAATAAGGTCTGTGATAGCAGCATTATGTCTTTGTTAATTTCCTGATTTTGATAATTGTACTGTGGTTAAGTTAAATATATTGTAGTATTGAATGTTTACAAGTAAGGGAATGGTATATCTGAGATAGAAAGAAATTATGGTAAAATATTTTGGTAATCTGGGCGAAGTGTATATGAGAATTCTTTGTAATAATTTTGCAACTTTTCTGTAAGTCTGAAATTATTTCATAATAAAAACTAAAAAAGCATGCAAAAGTTGTAATTCTTCAAAGGAGTATTTTTTTTAATTCACAGTAGCATTTATACTTTAGTATTTTGTTGTCTACTTATACTGCTAATATATCTGGTAATATCATAAGCATACCAAACACTTACTTCAAATTATCTCTGTATTGAAAAGACTTAGCATGACAGGAGAAAAAGAGTATAGAAAACAAGCAGCACAATTTATTTATGTCGGCCTTCTTCCTTTAAGCATATCTGACATAATATATATGGACCAGTAAATGAAACCATGGCTATCCCTGTGGTCTTCATGGCTGTCCTCAATACACTCTCTGATTTGATTTTATGTATGGCTTTGATTCTTGTCTCCAAATTTCTTAGAGTCTTCATTTACTGTTTCTTGGATTTGGTGTCATTGTATTTTATTTGCTCATTCATCCGTAATTACTTACTGACCATATAGTAGGTGCCAGATAACAGGAAATAGAGTTTTAAAAGATTGACATAACATCTTATAGTCTTCAAACTGCCCTGTAAGTGACATTAATTTCTCTCTAAAAGCACTGGCTTGTAGTCAACTATCTTGATTTGTCCAAATTTGAGTATCTTTATGAGGACATTTTAATTCTTCAGAGTGCAGCTTCATCCCTCTGATCCGTATCTTATGCAATCATTCCAGTAACCTGCAAAGGGAAAATGAATGAAATAAAGTCCAATGAATATTTCAATGAGATTTCCATCTTCCCAATCTTCTTGACATGTTTCTTGAACAAATTTAAGCAATCAAAGAAAATATGTATATTGAAAATATGTCAAGGTATGTTAGTAGAAAGCTAATTCAAGCTAAAATCTACACAAGATAGTGTTTTTACAAGTCAAATAGATGTAACACACTAAGGAAATATAAAACAGCAAAAAATGTTTACTTTTAATTTCACAATATCGGAAAATAATATTGGTCATGTTCCTAGGCTTCCTTTGGGCAATTAGATGGAAATTTGAGTGCTTGGAAGTTGAGACTGTCTGGTGAACAAAACCACTGATTTTATTCAATGAAGTTATGACCACCCCAGGATAGTTTTAACTTATTCCTCTTCCTAACAGAAGAATAGTAATCCCTAAACACTAAGCCTTTTTTTTTCATGTTGTATATTTTGTCCAGAGACTTGTCTCATTCCAAAATATATTATTTCATCTTTTTCACACTAAAAAGTAACACGATCCTACAGGTAAATTAAAATAAATAAAACAAAAATTTGCTTAAAATTCTATAATTGTCAGAGTAAAATAATAGTGGTATTATTAATAAATCCACTCAAGCTATATAAAGCACATTTATTGCTTTTCCCCCTAAGAATCATAAAGTGTAAACTTTTGAGTAAATGCTAAAATAATGACAGTAAACTTTAATTTAATCAGTGGTACCTCAGCACTCTATGGAACTGTAAGATCTAGTAGAGCTCATTTATTGTATGAAATAATTTGCCTGGACCCCCTAATTCCTTGCCATTTGACTTTGAAATTGATATAGCAACAAATCAGTGAAATTATCTATCTCTAACCCATATCAAGAGCAAGGTATGTTCTCTAGATTCCTGAGTAAATTACATCTTTGGCTATTCTGAGGAGATAAGAAACTTGCTCACAAATTCTAGGGAATTGGCATTTAGGGATTTTACTATTGATGCCTTTAACAAACCCATAAGGCCCTGCATTTTAGGCAGGACTACTAATGCAAATTAGTAATGAAATTAAAAGATGTTTGCTCCTTGGAAGAAAAGTTAAGACCAACCTAGACAGCATATTAAAAAGCAGAGACATTACTTTGTCAACAAAAGTCCGTCTAATCAAAGCCATGGTTTTTCCAGTAGTCATGTATGAATGTGAGAGTTGGACTATAAGAAAGCTGAGCACCAAAGAATTGATGCTTTTGAACTGTGGTGTTGAAGAAGATTCTTGAGAGTCCCTTGGACTGCAAGGAGATCCAACCACTCCATCCTAAAGGATATTGCTCCTGAGTGTTCATTGGAAGGACTGATGCTGAGACTGAAACTCCAATACTTTGGCCACCTGATGCAAAGAACTGACTCATTTGAAAAGACCCTGATGCTGGGAAAGATTGACGACAGGAGGAAAAGGGGACGACAGAGAATGAGATGGTTGGATGGCGTCATTGACTCAATGGACATGGGTTTGAGTAAATTCCAGGAGTTGTTGATGGACAGGGAGGCCTGGTGTGTTGCAGTCCATGGGGTCGAAGGAGTTGGACATGACTGAGCGGCTGGGCTGAACTGAACTAATGCAAAAAACAAACAAACAAACTTGTATTTATCCCACTGGTGTTGAATTGAAATGGTTAAGGTAGAAAAAAACTCTAGCAATGAATTCACATAGTATTCTCATAGGGCCAAGAGATAAAATAAAGCCACCATGTGTATGAGATTTAGCTCAATCCTCGCGTTCTCTTTTTCTTGAATTCCAATGTTTTTGTCAAGCTTTTTGTTCCCAGAGTCATAAGTTGTTGTATCTATTTATCATTCTTTTTGATTTTACAAAATTTATGATCACTTAACCTTGAATAACCCTGCATTTTTTTCTGTATTTACAGTCCCTTGGAATCTTACATATTCTTTACCATCTGAGCCACAAGGGAAGCCCTAAATCTTACATATTCTCAAAACTTTGAATATCATATGCATACCAAAGTTCCCAAATTATATCTTTATCTCATTCCTCTCCCTGAACTCCAGACTCATTTATCCAATGTGTACTTGACATCTCCACTTGAATACCAAATAGTTATATTAAAGTTAACATGCCCAAGACTCTATTCATAAACTTCTCCCTTAAACTTCCAACTTTGCCTCTTTCTTCCACATCTCACCTAATAATAATTCAAGCTGTCTACTTTCTAGTAGTACAAATCTTAGAGAGATTTATGGTTATGTTGAGTCCTCTGTTTCTCAAACCTTTATCCAATATATTCAGAATATACACAGATCTCACTTCAAAATATATCTAAGACGAACATCATAACTGTTGTGGATAATACCATTACAATAGCAGCAGCAGAATAAAATATCTAGGAATAAACCAAAAGGTGAGAGATATGTTATTGTTAAGTCATTGAGTCCAATTCTTTGAGATCTCATGGAATGCAACACAGCAGGCCTCCCTGTCCACCAACAACTCCTGGAATTTACTCAAACCCATGTCCATTGAGTCAATGATGCCATCCAACCATCTCATCCTGTCATCCCCTTCTCCTCCTGCCCTCAATCTTTCCCAGCATCAGGGTCTTTTCAAATGAGTCCGTTCTTTGCCTCAGGTGGCCAAAGTATTAAAGTTTCAGTCTCAGCATCAGGCTTCCTTGTTCTTCACTATATACTTGAGTTTGCTCAAACTCATGTCCATTGAGTCAGTGATGCCATCTAAGCATCTCATCCTTTGTCTCCCCCTTCTCCTCTTGCCCTTAATTTTTCCCAGCATCAGGATTTTTTCTAATGAGTTAGCTCTTTGCATCAGGTGGCCAAAGTATTGGAGCTTCAGTTTCAGCATCAGTCTTTCCAATGAATCAGTTTAATTCAGTCGCTCATTCGTGTCCAACTCTTTGCGACCCCATGGACTGCAGCACGCCAGGCCTTCCTGTCCAACACCAACTCCCAGAGTTTGCACAAACTCATGTCCATTGAGTTGGTGATGCCATCCAACTATCTCCAATAGTCAGAATTCATTTCCTTTAGGATTGACTGATTTGATCTTGCTCTCCAAGGGGCTCTCAAGAGTCTTCTCCAGCACCCCAGTTCAAAAGTGTCAATTCTTCAGCGCTCAGCCTTGTTTATGGTCCAACTTTAACATCTATACATGACTACTGGAAAAACCAAAGCTATGACTATAAGGACATTTCTCGGCAAAGTGATGTCTCTGCTTTTTAAAATGCTGTCTAGATTTGACATAGCTATTCTTCCAAGGCATTTTCTAGCCTGGAAATGCTTTCTAGCCCAGCATTTTTCATAATATACTGCAAATAAAAGTTATATAAGTTAAATAAGCAGGGTGACAATATACAGCTTTGACATACTCCTTTCCTAGTTTTGAGCCAGTCCATTTTTCCATGTCTGGTTCTTACTGTTGCTTCTTGTCCTGCATACAGGTTTCTCTGGAGGAGGTTAGGTGGTCTAGCATCCCCATCTCTTTAAGAATATTCTACAGTTTGTTTTGATGCACACAAAGGCTTTAGCATAGTCAATGAAGCAGAAGTAGATTTATATTTTGGAATTCCCTTGCTTTTTCTATGATCCAACAGATGTTGATGATTTGATATCTGGTTCCTCTGCCTTTTCTAAATCTAGCTTGTACATCTGAAAGTTCTTGGTTCATGTGATGCTGAAGCCTTGTTTGATGGATTTTGAGCATAATTTTGCTGGCATGTGAAATGAGTGCAATGGTACAGTAATTTGAACATTCTTTGACATTGCTTTTCTTTGGGATTGGAATGAAACCTGACCTCTTCTGGTCCTGTGGCCACAGCTGAGTTTTCCAAATTTATTGTCATAATGAGTACAGCACTTTAATGGCATCATCTTTTAAGATGTGAAATAGTTCCACTGGAATCCCATCACCTCCACTAGCTTTGTTCATAGTAATACTTCCTAAGACCCACTTGACTTCACATTCCAGATGTCTGGCTCTAGGTGAGTGACCACATTATTGTGGTTAACTCAGTCATTAAGAGCTTTTATGTGCATTTTTTCTGTGCATTCTTGCCACCTTTTCTTAATTTCATCTGCTTCTGTTAGGTCCTTGCTCTTTTTGTCCTTCATTGTGCCTATCTTTGTATGAATTGTTCCCCCGGTAACTCCAATTGTCTTAAAGAGATCTCCAGTCTTTCCCATTCTATTGTTTTCCTCTATTTGTTTGCATTGTTCACTGAGGAAGGTTTTCTTATCTCTCCTTGCTATTCTCTGGAACTCTGCATTCAGTTGGGTATATGTTTCTCTATCTCTATTGCTTTTGCTCATTTTAATTTCTAAGCTATTTGTAAGGCCTCCTCAGACAAACACTTTGCCTTCTTGCAATTCTTTTTCTTGGTGATGATTTTGAAGATCTGTACATGAAAACAATAAAACCGATGAAAGAAATTGAAGAAGACACAAATAAATGAAAAGATGCTCCACATTTATGGACTGGTAAAATTAATATTGTCAAAACGTCCATTCTACCAAAAGCAATCTACAGATGCAATGCAATTTCTTTCAAAATGTCAATAACATTTTTCACAGAAATAGAAAAAGAAATTATATAGTTTATATGGGAGCAAATACAGAGAGTCTTAGCTTCCAGGAACAGAGGCTTGCCGGTAGAAACCATAGTACAAGCTAGTGCCTGAGTAGAAAAGCCTGAACTGTAATTGATGATTTGCTCGAGGCTCAGTGTAGGCAGAGTTGAAACTCCAGAGGGACCCAGTCTTGAGGGGAATCCCACAATATTGTGAGATTTGCCTGCAGGAGTTTGACCAGGTGCCACAGAAACATTATAGAAAAATTCCATTGTGCTTCCAATAGGAAGAGAAGAAAAGTAACCATTTTTAAATATGTCAGAACACTCTTCTTAATAAGGTTTGACCTCAAGGGAACTAGTTAACCACAATATCATTTTAACTATATTAGTCTGTTGGACTGACACTGGGCAAGGGAAATACTCAACTGTAGCTGATTCTAGTCCTTCATGTGGGAGAAGGAAAATATCCAGCTCCAGTCCACTCTAGTCATTCTGTTATACCTAAGAGGGGAAGAAAAAACAAAAAACAAAAAACTGAGAAACATGTGAAGTTCACATTCCAAAGGCATGGGCTCACTAAAAGACTGAGACCTAATCATATGTCCCCAACCCCTGCTCCTCAACACAACACTACTGAAGATCATATCCAACTATCAACAAAAAATCACAAGGCATATGAAAAGGCAAAAAACACAGTTTGAAGAGACAGACCAAGCATCAGAACCATACTTGGAATTAGACTGGGAATTTAAAACAGTTACAGTTAATATGGTAAGAGCTCTAATGGATGAAGTAGACAGCATGCAAGATCAGACTTTTATTAATAATGTAAGCAGAGAGATGGAAATCATAAGAATCAAAAAGAAATGCTAGAGATAACAAAGATACTGTAACAGAAATGAAGGATGCATTTGGTGCATTCATTAGTACACTGGACATGGCTGAGGAAACTCTGAGCTAGAGGCTGTATCAATACAATCCTCAAAAAGCAAAGAGCAAAGACTAAAAAATAAAAATAAAATAACGCAGCAGAATATCCAAAGACAGTGGGACAACTAAAAAGGGTAGTTTTCTACTCAAAATCTTTTGCTAGCATCCTGTTTCACTCAGAGTAAAAGCCCAAGTTCTCACAGTAGCTTAGAAACACTACTGCATTATCTGGCCTCATTATTGCTCTGACTTCATCTCACTCCCTCCACTCCAACCACACTGATTTTTTGCTGCCCCTGGAACACATCCTAACAGACCACAATTGTTCTCTTTGCCTGAAATGCACTCCTTCACAATTAGTGTGGCTTACTCTTATACTCTTTAAAACTTTGCTCAAACTTCACCTTTTTCCTGAGATTCCTCATACACAATTTAAAATGTATCCCCCTCTTTTCCACCTCCAACTATACATACTGTTTTATTTCTATTCATAGCCTTAGTGGATAACTTACTAGTTGATCAACGTGTTTATTTTCTGTCTTTGCATTAGAATATAAGCTCCTCGTAAGGTCAGAGACTTTCATTGATTTTAGTCACTACTATGTCTTCAAAATTTAGAAAAGTGCTTGACAGATAACTCAATATTTTCTGCAGGTATAAATGAATTTCTTTTTGTATATGAATCACTCCTCTCATCTCTGAATCATCCTGGCAATTGCTCTGACAGCATCCTCTTAACATAACTCTGAATCAAAAATGTGTATGTGTAGCAAATTTCACTAAAAATTTTGGTCAGCAGAGAAAGATTAAGTTGTCTCCCAGAAAAGAAGACTTTCCTGCTCCAAAAATACCTGCATACACCCTACATAGGCTTTCTCCCTTAGCTGTGTTTCGCTGAAAGCTCTAAGCCTTTGTCATGCAGTTTATTTCCTCCCTTCCACTCTCACCACCTTATCTTCATCTTCTCTGCTCTCATGTTGTTCCAAGCCCAAGACTTCCTTTAACCTCTTATGCAGAGTATTTAGTTACTTCTTTTAGTGCTATCTTTCTTTAGATCATGCTTTTTGTTAATATTGTGTTCACAATTTCAAAACCTAGCCAAAGACAGTCCTCTCCTCAAGAGGAATTTTGGCGCAAACTGTTTAAAATACAAAATCTGTTTTGCTGCATAAATTAAAAGCAGTAGCAAAAGGAATTCTAGGATCTTTTGATACCAAATTTCTCTGGAGCACCAAAACTTAGATATGGGTATATCAACTGAATCTTCCCGGTGAGTCGAGTTGTCAGAATTGCTACAGAAAAATCTCTGTAGATGTTAGTGTCCCACAAATGTAGACATTGTGGTTCTGATCTTGAGAGTGATCATTTTGTGACAAAAAAAAGTAATCCCTTCAGTTGTGTCTGTTTGTGACACCATGGACTGTAGCCCACCAGGGTCCTCTGTCTATGAAATTCTCCAGGCAAGAATACTGGAGCGGGTAGCCATTCCCTTCTCCAGGGGATCCTCCCAATCCAGGGACTGAACCTGAGTCTTCTGCATTGCAGGCAGATTCTTTACCATCTGAGCCACCAGGGAAGCCCCTATGGTGTGATACTTGGGTATATCAGCTTTGTGAAGAAAGTTATTTGGTTTTAAAAGAAAATATAAATTTATATAGAAAACTCACATTTGTTAATTGAATTTAAACAAATCCAAACTATTAAGCCTTCTCATAGTCAAAGCTATGGTTTTGCCAGTAGTCATGCAAGGATGAGCGAGATGGACCATAAAGAAGGCTGAGTGCCAAAAGGCTGATGCTTTCAAACTGGGGTGCTGGAGAAGACTCTTGAGAGTCCCTTGGACTACAAGGAGATCAAACCAGTTGATCCTAAAGGAAATCAGCCCTGAATATTCATCACAGGTATTGATGCTGAAGCTCCAATACTTTGGCAACCTGATGCTAAGAGCTGAGTCATTGGAAGAGACCCGGATGGTGGGAAAGATTGAAAGCAAGAGGAGAAGGGGACGACAGAGGATGAGATGGTTGGATGGCATCACCAACTCAATGGACATGAGTTTGAGCAAACTCTGGAAGATAGTGAAGGGCAAGGAAGCCTGGTGTGCTGCAGTCCATGGGGTCATAAAGAGTGGGACACAACTTAGTGACTAAACAGCAATAACAACAGCAACATACTGCTAAGCAATTTATCTTTCTAATTAATCCTTAACATTAATTTAACATTAATTTAACATTAGGTAAGTCACATTTCGGACTGGCTTTTTTCTTTCCAGTTTTTAGACCTTGTTTCCTTTGACACCTTGATATGGCATTTCCTACAATTGTGCCTGAGTCATGGCTCAATCCACAGATTGAGGTATAGAAGCTTTTCTAAAGATGTAATTGACACTTGAGATACAAATTATTCATCATGAAACTCTTCACAGCATGTTGTCTTATTTGAACCATAATGTAGGATTGTTCTGTTTATGAAAATCAGATCTTTTAATATATGCCCAAGGAATAATGCTTGAGAAAAAAAATATATATATAGCTTTTAAACTTGTATCCAGAAATGATAACAATAATACACTGCCCCAGGGACCTCAGATTTAAATTAAGAATATTGCTTTTATTGCACCAAGAACTATATTTTTTGGCTCAAGTTGAGACATTCAGCAAATAACAATATTGCTGGTAAGTGCTTTAAAAGGAAAGTAGGGTATTTCTTTGTGTAAAGACACCAAAATAGGGAACATACTGTAATCATATTGCATTTCTTAATGGGGCCATAAAGAAATGGACAAAGAACAAACATATACGTAGATAAAACCCTTAGATATACCATAGACTATCTCATATAAAAATAATATAACATAGAGACATCTTTATAACACTCAACATTGCCTCGGGAAGGTAACATCACAAACTGTTTTAACTGCCATAGAGTGAGTACTGCAGGATTTCATAAATGCATTCCAAACTCTTTGCAAACAAGGCAAAGTAAAAGTTAGTTAAATTAATAAGTGATGCAATGATTGGCTAGAGAACTGTGTCCAAATGATAAAGCTGGCTGTGTTATGACTAGGTTAGTTATTTATCAGAAATATAGCTTTTAAATATAGGCTTCTCGGTAAGATCACATTTTCAACTCATTTATGACACAATTGACCTTAAGAATCAGTATGACTACTTTCTTATATTTATAAAGGGCCTTATATACATTTTCCTAATTTTGTTTATATTTGTGATTTTAAAAATACATCAGAAAAGATAATACTCTGGTCCACAATGACTATAAATTACCTGCATATAGAATCACCTTCAACTTCTCTCTGGAGTGGTTTCCTCTGAAACACAACCGAAGTTTTCCTGGGTTCTCTATTATGTGTAGATGGCTAATACAACGTGAAAAACAGTTAATGGATCCTTTTGACTGCCATAAGGAGAATAGTCACCTACTTCCCTATTCCAAGAGGGAATTGAAAGGAGCATATATAGGTATGGAATCAGACAAATTGGTATGAATCTACTTCATACCCTTGATGTAAGTTTAAAAGTCTGTTAAGCTCACTGATACCCCCTCCCTACTCCACTGCTTCTTCCACTGTAAAATGTTTAAAATGTCACCAACCACTCCTGTGAGGATTAAATGATAGTAACACACAAAGGCCCAGCACATAGAAAGTATTAAGTGAATTGTTTTTCCATTTTCTTTTCTTGTCCTGAAAAATACACAGCATGAAATTAAGTCTAATTCAGCCCACAATTGAAATAAATTTTCTCATAGGAAAACTTACGTGTTTGCTTTTGTAAAGCCTCACGTCCTGTGACCAAATGAATGGAAAAGCTTAGTGCGTGTTTCACTCATATGGAAGAATATTTATTATTTGTGATAATATGATTAGTATTCATCTGAGTTCAACATGAGTTCAAACAAATATTTCTTCAACACCAACTATAACAGCATTATTCTAGGCCCTCAGGATATAGAGTTAATGAGCCATAGTCCTTGTCCTTGAGGAGCTGAGGAAAGGCTTAAAGCACACATGTCAATCTGTTGTTCCAATTATAGCCACATGATCTGAAGGCTAGCTCCACATTTTTAAAAGCTTAGTAAATTTTTATTTTATTCTATTTTTTATTTTATTGATTTTTACTTTATTTTATAAAAATAAGTAAAATATTTATTCATTTTATTTATTATAAATATATACATTATTTATTATATTTATTATAAATAAATAAATGTATTTTGCTTATTTATTATTTATTTTTATATAATTGTTGTATATTATTTTATTATTATAAAATATTTTATTTTATTTATCTATTTAAAAAGCCTAGAGGAGCTAGGCTGGGCCGGGGGCCGGGGGCTGGGGGTGTCGGCCGACAGGAGCTAGGCAGGGCCGGGGGCGGTGGCCGACAGGGGCTAGGCCAGGCCAGGGGCCGGGGGCTGGGGGTGGCGGTGAGAGGAGTTACCCCAGGCCCAAGGAGCAGGGGCTGCGTGGGCACAGGAGGGCCGAGAGGAGTTACTCCACATTCAAGATCAGGAGGGGCCGTCATGAGTAGATATCCCTTGTCCAAGGTGAGGAGCAACGGCTGCACTTTGCTGGAGCAGCCGTGAAGAAATACCCCACATCCAAGATAAGAGAAACCCAAGTAAGACGGTAAGTGTTGTGAAAGGGCATCAGAGGGCAGACACACTGAAACTAAAATTACAGAAAACTAGCTAATCTGATCACACAGACCACAGCCTTGTCTATCTCAATGAAACCAAGCCATGCCGTGTGGGGCCTTCCAAGACGGATGGGTCATGGTGGAGAGGTGTGACAGAATGTGGTCCACTGGAGAAGGGCATGGCAAACCACTTCAGTATTCTTGCCTTGGGAACCCCATGAACAGTATGAAAAGGCAAAAAGATAGGACACTGAAAGATGAACTCCCCAGGTCAGTAAGTGCCCAATGTGCTACTGGAGATCAGTAGAGAAATAACTCCAGAAAGAATGATGGGATGGAGCCAAAGCAAAAACTATACCCAGCTGTGGATGTGACTGGTGATAGAAGCAAAGTCCGATGCTGTAAAGAGCAATATTGCATAGGAACCTGGAATGTTAGGTCCATGAATCAAGGCAAATTGGAAGTGGTCAAACAGGAGATGGCAAGAGTGAACGTCGACATTCTAGGAATCAGCGAACTAAGATGGACTGGAATGGGTGAATTTAACTCAGATGACTATTATATCTACTACTGTGGGCAAGAATCCCTTAGAATAAATGGAGTAGCCATCATGGTCAACAAAAGAGTCCGAAAGGCAGTACTTGGATGCAATCTCAAAAACGACAGAATGATCTCTGTTCGTTTCCAAGGCAAACCATTCAATATCACAGTAATCCAAGTCTATGCCCCGACCAGTAATGCCAAAGAAGCTGAAGTTGAACATCTCTATGAAGACCTACAAGACCTTCTAGAACTAACACCCAAAAAAATATCCTTTTCATTATAGGGGACTGGAATGCAAAAGTAGGAAGTCAAGAAACACCTGGCGTAACAGGCAAATTTGGCCTAGGAGTACAGAATGAAGCAAGGCAAAGGCTAATTGAGTTTTGCCAAGAGAACACATTACTCATAGCAAACACCCTCTTCTTCACAAGAGAAGACTCTACACTTGGACATCACCAGATGGTCAACACAGAAATCAGATTGATTATATTCTTTGCAGCCAAAGATGGAGAAGCTCTATACAGTCAGCAAAAACAAGACCGGGAGCAGACTGTGGCTCAGATCATGAATTCCTTGTTGACAAATTCAGACTTAAATTGAAGAAAGTAGGGAAAACCACTAGTCCATTCAGGTATGACGTAGATCAAATCCCTTATGAGTATACAGTAGAAGTGACAAATAGATTTAAGGGACTAGATCTGATAGACAGAGTGTCTGATGAACTATGGACAGAGGTTCGTGACATTGTACAGGAGACAGGGATCAAGACCATCCCCATGGAAAAGAAATGCAAAAAAGCAAAATGGCTGTCTGAGGAGGCCTTACAGAGAGCTGGGAAGAGAAGAGAAGGGAAAAGCAAAGGAGAAAAGGAAAGATATTCCCATCCGAATGTAGAGTTCCAAAGAATAGCAAGGAGAGATAAGAAAGCCTTCCTCAGCGATCAGTGCAAAGAAATAGAGGAAAACAACAGATTGGGAAAGACTAGAGATCTCTTCAAGAAAATTAGAGATACCAAAGGAACATTTCATGCAAAGATAGGCTTGATAAAGGACAGAAATGGTATGGACCTAACAAAAGCAGAAGATATTAAGAAGAGGTGGCAAGAATACACAGAAGAGCTGTACTTCACGACCCAGATAATCATGATGGTGTGATCACTGACCTAGAGCCTGACATTCTGGAATGTGAAGTCAAGTGGGCCTTAGAAAGCATCACTACGAACAAAGCTAGTGGAAGTGATGGAATTCCAGTTGAGCTATTTCAAATCCTGAAAGATGATGCTATGAAAGTGCTGCACTCGATATGCCAGCAAATTTGGAAAACTCAGCAGTGACCACAGGACTGGATGAGGTCAGTCTTCGTTCCAATCCCAAAGAAAGGCAATGCCAAAGAATGCTCAAACTACTGCATAATTGCACTCATCTCACATGCTAGTAAAGTAATGCTCAAAATTCTCCAAGCCAGGCTTCAGCAATACGTGAACCGTGAACTTCCAGATGTTCAAGCTGGTTTTAGAAAAGGCAGAGGAACCAGAGATCAAATTGCCAATATCCGCTGGATCATCAAAAAAGCAATAGAATTCCAGAAAAACATCTATTTCTGCTTTATTGACTATGCCAAAGCCTTTGTGTGTGTGGATCACAATAAACTGTGGAAAATTCTGAAAGAGATGGGAATACCAGATCATCTGACCTGTCTCTTGAGAAACCTGTATGCAGGTCAGGAAGCACCAGTTAGAACTGGACATGGAACAACAGACTGGTTCCAAGTAGGAGAAGGACTATGTCAAGGCTGTATATTGTCACCCTGCTTATTTAACTTCTATGCAGAGTACATCATGAGAAACGCTGGGCTGGAAGAAACACAAGCTGGAATCAAGATTGCCGGGAGAAATATCAATAATCTCAGATATGCAGATGACATCACCCCTATGGCAGAAGGTGAAGAAGAACTAAAGAGCCTCTTCATCAAAGTGAAAGAGGAGAGTGAAAAAGTTAGCTTAAAGCTCAACATTCAGAAAACTAAGATCATGGCATCTGGTCCCATCACTTCATGAGAAATAGATGGGCAAACAGTGGAAACAGTGTCAGACTTTATTTTTTGGGGCTTCAAAATCACTGCTGATGGTAATTGCAGCCATGAAATTAAAAGACACTTACTCCTTTAAAGGAAGGTTATGGCCAACCTTGATAGCATATTTAAAAGCAGAGACATTACTTTGCCAACAAAAGTCCGTCCATTCAAGGCTATGGTTTTTCCAGTAGTCATGTATGGATGTGAGAGTTGGACGATGAAGAAAGCTGAGTGCCGCCGAATTGATGCTTTTGAACTGTGGTGTTGGAGAAGACTCTTGAGAATCCCTTGGACTGCAAGGAGATCCCATCAATCCACCCTAAAGGAGATCAATCCTGGGTGTTCATTGGAAACACTGATGTTGAAGCTGAAACTCCAATACTTTGGCCACCTCATGCGAAGAGTTGACTCATTGGAAAAGACCCTAATACTGGGTAGGATTGGGGGCAGGAGGAGAAGGGGACGACAGAGGATGAGATGGTTGGATGGCATCACCGACTCGATGGACATGGGCTTGGGTAGACTCTGGGAGTTGGTGATGAACAGAGAGGCCTGGAATGCTGCAATTCATGGGGTCACAAAGAGTCGGACACGGCTGAGCAACTAAACTGAACTGAACTGAGTGTGTGTTTCCCTCATATAGAAAAATATTTATTATTTGTGATAATATGATTCGTATCCAGCTGAGTTCAACACGAATTCAAACAAATATTTCTTCAGCACCAACTATAACAGCATTATTCTAGGCTCTCTGGATAGAGAATGAATGACCCACAGTCCTTGTCCATTGAGGAGAGGCTTAAAGCAGACATGTCGATCTGTTGCTCCAATTATAGACATATGATCTGAAGGCTAGTTCCACATTTTAAAAAGCTTAGTACATTTTTATTATTTTAAAAAAATGAATTTAAGTGAAAAAGGTATCTGAAAAATACATGCCAAAATAATTTTCTATAGGAAGACCATGTTTTTTTTATCACTTTATCTGAAAAGATATGATAGGAATTTCAAAAGACAATTTCCATTTTTAATAAAGAAGCCATAATAACATCATCACATGTAAAAATGTTAACCAATCTCTTAATATCACCCAATGGCTACTCAGTGTTTGAATCACCACATAAATGATATTATTGTTTTCTTCATTGTTTGTTGTTTAAAATCAGAATCCAAATAAGTTCCATTCATTTTGATTGGTTGATAAAGCTCTTATGTCTCTTTAGCCTACAGATGCCCCACTCTTCCTCTCTTCTCTCTCAATCCCTTTATCTCTTGAATAAGGAACCAGGTTGTTCAATTTAAGTGTCTCATATTCTGTGTCTTTTTTGATACTTCCCTATGGTGCTGTGGTGATATTCAACAGAAGTTGCTGTATTTTCTGTAAATTGGATTGAGAATTTGATTGAATCCAGGTTTTATTTCTTCATGGAATTATTTTGCAAAAGTATTTACATGACAGTGTTGTGCCCCCTTATCAGAAGGTATAGATATATTTGGTTGTTTCTCTTTTTGGTGATAGTGGCAGCCATTGCTAATAGATCTCTTAATCCGTTCATCCTTTAGAGCTGAGAAATGGTGATATTCTAGTACCATCATATCGTTTTCCTTTATTAGCTAGAATACTTCTATAAAGAGAAAAATATCATCTACTATTTGATTTCCAATGCAAGAGTATATATAAAAAGTCAGGAAAGTGCTTGATACTTTACTTGGCAATTTTAAAATAAGTGAAATCACTATTAAACAGTATCACTTCTCTTTTTAATATTATCATGATCCATGGGTTTTATATAACTCGATATCTTTTATCCTTTAGGTTTACTATGCTTACTAATGCTCAATTTGTCCCATTCTTGACCAATGGCAGCTTCTGTTGTTCTCTTGAATCTTTTTAGTATAATCATAAAGTCTATGCATTTTGATCATTACAAATTGCATTTCTTGTATATTTTGTGTGCTTCTAATGAGCCTTAGTTCCTTTATACTGGGAAATAATATTTAGAGACCACAGAATGTTTACTTAGGTTGCTCGTTTCTACTGAGTTGACAATTGACTCTAAACCTTTCCAGAGTACAGAGCTAAGAAATGTTTTCCTTCATAAACATAAAATATACTCACAATACATATCCATACTAATACTTGTAAGTCAGATTCTAATCTCTTTTATCAAATATACATTTCCCTTTTCTACTGAGAGATTCAAATTTTCAATATTACTTGAAATCAAGGAATCCAAACTATTTTACCTTTGTAAACAACCCTTTACAATGCTTTAGTAACTTAATGTAATTTTAGTGGAACAGAATTTGAATGGTTCCAAATTCTATTATAATTAATAAAAATAACAACACCTATCAAGATTTTAGTGTGTAATATTATTTAAACTTTATAATAACCCCACACAAAGGTATTATTCTCAGTTTATAAGTGAAGAAATTTAAAGTTCAGAGATGGTAATTTGCAGAAGATGACACAGTAGTTAATGGGGATCCTGATTGCTGATTTGTCTGACACTTAAAACCCACAAAGTTAATCAATTATTAATGATTATGCTATGGTGCCTATTTAATTAACATTCTCCTTCTGTTACAATTATCAATTGATCCAAGACTATTAGCCAGAGCTTTACTGACATTTAGAGAAAGTGAGTGGTATATAAATGATTACAGTCTGATGGCTTATTATTTCTCACATGCTACTTAATTATATATGCACGTGTGTGTAACAAGTAGGGCATACCTTGGTAAAGTCAATAAATTTCATATTGTGGGAGTTGTTTGACCGTAGGCTCTTCCTGATGATCTGATATGCTCCTACGAGGACATTTGTAGTGCTTTTCTAAGCAGCAGTTTTAAGACAAATTAGCAGGTTTTATAAACCCTATTTTTACATCTTTTGTTAAAAGAATAGTTGAATTTTGTATTTCCAGGCATTGTTTGAATATAACAATTTTAATTGGCTTTAAAGTTTTAGGAGAGCTATGATACTATTCATTTTCAATTGATTTTTGAAATCATAAATGTTTATAGAGTACTGTACTTGAATTATAATAGTAAGCATTTAAACTACATATATGCTATTTGTTCCCCTTGCTACACACTGTAAAGATGGGTGCACAAAATAGAGGCTCTGTGTCTTCCCCTTTCATTAGCTTCAGGAAAAACGGTGCAATCCCTTTAAACTAATCAGAAGGTAGTGCTTGTGGTCACATCTCCAAAAGTGAATTTTTTAGCTCCTAGGGCAATGAGCATCCTGGTCATATGTCTCCCAAAAGCCTCCACTGATGAAACTACACGAGGACTTTCCTGCCACTAGGGGAATAAGTTCCCAGGAGTGGACTGTTTATAGCACCTCCAACATTCCTTTTGAATGAATTACCTGCACCACTTTAGGAGATCTAGGGTGGAAATCATAAAGTTGGATGTGAGTGCAGCTATGCAACTATCGGACACAATCCTATGCCATGAGTAATACTATTTTATGTGAGTTAAAAGAAAACAAAATAATGGGAAATGACTATAGAAGTAGAACTTCCTGCCATAGTTTTCATCAAATATGCACTAAAAGTAACAGATTTATGTTTTTATGATGAGGACAAAGCAAAGAAGGCTGCTGCTATGTCCATGCACTATTCCATTTTATTCTTGTGTTGTTGCTGTTCAGTCACTAAGTCATGTCCAGTTCTTTGAGACTCCATGCACTGTAGCATGTCAGGCTTCCTTGTCCTTCACTGTCTCCCGGAGTCTGCTCAAATTCATGTCCATTGAGTTAGCAGTGATATCTAACCATCTCATCCTCTGCTACCTTCTTCTCCTTTTGCCTTCAATATTTCCAGCATTAGTCTTTTCCAATGAGTTGGTTCTTCGCATCATATGGCCAAAGTATTGGAGCTTCAGCTTCAACATTAGTCCTTCCAATGAATATTCAGGGTTGATTCCCTGGTTTGATCTCCTTGCAGTGCAAGCAACTCTCAAGAGTCTTAACCAACACCACAATTTGAAGACATCAATTCTTCAGCCATCAGCCTTCTTTATGGTACAACTCTCACATCCATACAAGACTACTGGAAAAACAATAACAATAACAACAACAACATAGCTTTGACTGTGTGAACCTTTCTTAGCAAAGTGATGTCTCTGCTCTTTGCAATAAGGAGTTCATGATCTGAGCCACAGTCAGCTCCTGTTCTTGTTTTTGCTCACTATATAGAGCTTCTCCATTTTTGCTGCAAATAATATAATCAATCTGATTTCAGTATTGACCGTCTGGTGATGTCCATGTGTAGAATCTTCTCCTGTGTTGTTGGAAGAGGGTGTTTGCTATGACCGGTGCATTCTCTTGGCAAAACTTTGTTAGCAATTTCCCTGCCTCCATTCTGTACTCCAAGGTCAAATTTGCCTGTTACTCCAGGCATCTCTCGACTTCCTACTTTTGCATTCCAGTCCCCTATAATATAAAGGACATCTTTGGGGGAAGTGTTAGTTCTAGAGGGTCTTGTAGGTCTTCATAGAACCATTCAACTTCAGCTTCTTCAGCATTACTTATTGGGGCATAGACTTGGATTACTGTGATATTGAATGGTTTACCTTGGAAACCAACAGAGATCATTCTGTCATTTTTGAGATTGTACCCAAGTACTGCATTTTGGACTCTTTTGTTGATTATGAGGGCTACTTCATTTCTTCTAAGGGTTTCTTGCTGAGCACTGAAGAATTGATGCTTCTAAAGAAGAATTAAGATGAGCACTGAAGAATTGATGCTTTTGAACTGTGGTGTTGCAGAAGATTCTTGAGAGTCCCTAGACTGCAAGGAGATCCAACCAGTCCATCCTAAAGGAAATCAGTTCTGAATATTCATTGGAAGGACTGATGCTGAAACTGAAACTCCAATATTTTGGCCACCTGATGTGAAGAACCGACTCACTGGAAAAGATCCTGATGCTGGGAAAGTTTGAAGGCAGGAAGAAAAGGGTCGACAGAAGATGAGATGGTTGGATGGCATCACTGACTCGATGGACATGAGTTTGAGCAAGTGCTGGGATTTGGTGATGTACAGGGAAGCCTGGCATGCTGTGGTCCATGAGATTGGAAAGAGTCAGACATAACTGAGTGACTAAACTGAACTGTCTCTGCTTTTTAATATACTCTCAGGTTTGTCATAGCTTTCCTTCCAAGGAGCAAGTATCTTTTAATTTTGTGGCTGCAGTTACCATCCAGAGTGATTTGGAGCCTAAGAAAATAAAATCTGTCACTGCTTCCACTTTTTCCCCTTCTATTTGCCATAAAATAATGGGACCAGATGCCATAATCTTAGTTTTCTGAACGTTGAGGTTCAAGCCAACTTGAAACTCTCCTCTTTTACCATCACCAAGAGGCTCTTAAGTTCCTCTTCTCTTTCTGCCATTAGAGTGGTATCATCTGCATATCTGAGGTTGTTGATATTTCTCCTGGCAATCTTGATTCCAGCTTACGATTCATCCAGCCCAGCATTTCACATGATGCACTCTGTAAAGAAGTTAAATAAACAGGGTGACAATATACAGTCTTGACATACTCTTCATTATTGTTTCTCTATCTGCATACAGGTTTCTCTGGAAGCAGGTAAGGTGGTCTGATATTCCCATCTCTTTGAGAATTTTCCACAGTTTGTTGTGATCCACATAGTTAAAGGCTTTAGTGTAGTCAACGAAGCAGAAGAAGATGTTTTTCTGGAACTCACTTTTTTCTCCATGATCCAACAATTGTTGGCCATTTGATCTCTGGTTCCTCTGCCTTTCTGAATCCAACTTGTGCATCTGGAAGTTCTCTGTTAATGTACTGCTGAAGCCTAGCTTGGAGGATTTGAGTATTACCTTGCTAGCATGTGAAATGAGTGCAATTGTACAGTAGTTTGAACATTTTTGGCATTGCCCTTCTTTGGGATTGAAATGAAAACTGAACTTTTCTAGTCCTACGGCCACTGTTGAGTTTTACAAATTTGCTGTCATATTGTGTGTAGCACTTTAACAGTATCATATTTTAGGATTTTAAACAGCTCAGCTGAAATGCTATCACCTCCAATAGCTTTGTGCGTAATAATGACTTCACACTCCAAGACGTCCAGCTCTAGGTGAGTGATTATACCTCCATGGTTATCTGAGTCATTAGTCCTTGTTTGTATAGTTCTTCTGTGTATTCTTGCCACCTCTTCTTAATCTCTTCTGTTTTGGTTAGGTTTTTACTGTTTCTGTCCTTTATCACACCCATTCTTCCATGAAATATTCCCTTGGTACCTCCAATTTTCTTGAAAAGATCTCCAGTCTTTCCCATTCTATTATTTCCCTCTGTTTCTTTGTGTTGGTCATTTCAAAAGGCCTTTTATCACTCCTTACCATTCCATAGAAGAATTCTACAAAGGAGGTAAAATGCACTGCTGGATCCATTTTGTGGTGTTGTAGTTTAAAAACAGGTATGTTTTTGCATGCATTGGGGATTAGGAATGAAGGATCATTTTAAAAAGGAACATTCAAATGCTAATATTATCCATTACTTGTTGTTTAGATATTCTACCATACTGACTGATAATAACTTAAGACAGTTACTAGAGTTCCCCACTTTATAGTGGGGAGTTAAATCAACCTTAATAAAAGCTATACATGTGCTTGCTTCAGCATGCAATATTTCATTTAAACCTCACAAACATTCCTCTAAGGATAGCATTATTATAATCCCAAATTTGCAGATGAAAAACTGAAATTCTTGACGATTAAATTAATTGGCCAAAGTGACATAATTAGCAAGGATTAGAGCTGGGAACTTAACATCTTGACTCTTAAAAGCTCATGTATTACTTAAACTTCAAGCAAATGTGAATACAAGGGCTCAGAGAAGATAGTTAAATCTAGATAACTTTGAATATGAAATCAAAAGCTCTATTTTCCTGTAGCATGCACTTCTATAGATAGCACAAAACAAACCTATGTAACTTCACTTACGTTACCAATTACGTATTTTACTTTTAAGGCATACTCTGTAATAAATATTAATTAATATAGCACCAAGCAATGATATAAAAACTAAAGAAAAGCAAAATAAAAATTCAAATTTAATAGCATGAACAGTTTATGAAATCAGTAGATTTCATTGTTACTCAAAAAGAACGAAGGAAGTGAAAATAAAAAGGTATTCTAGGAAGGGGAACACATGTAAACCCATGGCTGATTCATGTCAATGTATGGCAAAAACTATTACAATATTGTAAAGTAATTAGCCCCCAACTAAAATAAATAAATTTATAAAAAAAAAAAATTTAAGAGGGAAATACATATCTGAAGAATCTTTGGGAAAAATTTATGTGTATCATTTTTAAACTGCATGTCACATGGAAGGTGCTTAATAAATGATGACTCCTGTTAAAAAAAAAAAAAAGGTATTCTAGGTAATTTTTTCCATACCACATTTGAGAGCATTAGAGAACTTGGCCTAAGTTGGAGAGATGAGAGCTATTTCAGGTATTACAATAATATTTCTTCACAGACTCTTCAATGGAGCTTGAAGAATTGAAAGTTGTCTTAGAGAAGTTATTGTCTTATCAGTATTAATAAATCTCCCATATGGAGCTTCACCTTACTTAACTTAAAACTTCCCTAAGTGAAAAGAGAATTCTTTAAGACAAAAACTCTTAGAATATTCTAGCACATATGAGCAATATATTCTTCTAAGAAGAGGCATGGTTGTGCTATTTTTATTGTCTTTAAGAAAAATAAAATCCATACAAAGTTAAATTGAAGTTTATTTACTCCAATAAAGACTTCAAATTTTACCTGGAAATAGAAATGTTACATTTTATAAAGTGTCTTCTACATAGATGTGGGCTTTCCAGGTGGCTCAGTGGTAAAAGAATCTGCCTGCCAGTGCAGGAGACACAGGAGATGCCAGTTCAGTACCTGAGCTGGAAAGATCCCCTGCAGGAGGAAATGGCAACCCATTCCAGTATTCATGCCTGGAGAATCCCATGGACAGAGGAGCCCTGTGGACAACTAGTCCACAAAGTCATAAAGAGTTGGACATGACTGAGCATGCACACACGCACTACATAGATATTTCAGTTAGGAATTGTGGTACAGAAATCTGCAGGCAGAGGGTGCTGAGATGAACACTATGCAGACCTTGTGCATTAGATACAACTTTACCTTGCTGATTCTGTTCATTCTCACATTGTCACTAATTTTAATGTCAACTGCACTTTCTCCCACTTATGATCCATTTCTTGCTAACAACCCTTTTCTTCTGTTTATGGCCTTGTATCTCCTTTAATCTACCCAAATTGCCAATTTCTCATGGTCTAACCTTCCAGTCCTCACAGCCTGAGCTGTGATTTCTTACAGAGCTTCATGAGGGGCAATAGACTTCTGCCCTTGCTATTATCCCAGCTTGATTCTCCACATTTCCTTTTCTTTACGGACCAGTTGTATTGAGAGATTATCAAATAAATGGAAGCAATGGTCTGTATCTGTATTGGGTGATGATACAGGAAATGCTGAGTTGTGTTTTGCTGCAGAGAATTTTATGCTAATAAGAAGAAAGTAACAGAGAAAAGATGATTTTAGCAGAAGTTGAGGTAATATCTTGATCTAAAAGGGTCATCGAAATGGCCTTGGAAGAGAGAGATAATCATAATATGAAGCCAAATGGTGAAAATCAGAACATCAGATTAGAGCAAGAACGTTAATTCTATTCATCCATTCTTTCCATTTACCATATGCCAGATACTGTTCAGGGAATCTTGCAGATCATTTTTAGAATTCTGCCTATCACATCTCAGTACCTTAATAATACCCAGCATCTTGAAGGTATCTTCCCTGATAGCTCAGCTGGTAAAGAATCGGCCTGCAATGCGGGAGACCTGGGCTCGATCCCTGGTTTAGGAAGATCTCCTGGAGAAGGGAAAGGCTACCCACTCCAGTATTCTGGCCTGGAGAATTCCGTGGACTGTATAGTCCATGGGGTCACAAAGAGTCGGACACGACTGAGCGACTTTCACTTCACTTCACCTTGAAGGCACTCTGAACTAGATCCTGTCCCTCCTCACCTAAAAATCTCATAATGTCTTCCCATTGACACATAGTCTAGTTTATAACAAACTAATTCAAAATAAAGAATGGAAAGCAGAAAGTGAAAACATTTCTTACCAGAAGAAAGTGACTTTTTAGTGATTGCTCAGAGCAGCGGCTGTTTAGAGAAGCTGGTCACAGTTGTAGTTTAAGGGCAGAAGATGCTCTATGAGGTTTCTTGCAATATGAACAACATTGAAAATTCTTACATAGAAGCAATTTGTAAATAAAAAATATTTACATGCAGAACCAGGCAACTTTTTTGTGTTTTCTGATTTTTCTTAACTTTCCCTACTGATAGCGTTCATTGTTCATTCTACAATGAGAATCTGTCACCACGTGGCAGCTCAAAGCCACTAAAATGCTGACAGTCACAGGGCAAGCTTTCAGTCTAACTTGTATGTCATTCTCTGGATTTCTGTTACAAATAGAATTTTAAAATTCAGGACAGTGTTTGTTTTTATTATTTTATTCTTTTCAAATTTTAACAGATTTTCTTTCCAAGAACCTTCTCAAATTATTCTCTCAAGTTCCAAATTGAACTCTCAATATTGAATTCGTGGAGTTACATTTTTCTTCTCTTCTTTCTGTTTAAGAGATTTAGCCTTGTCAACCTTTTCATTAAGTGGCAATTCAAGGATCAGAAGGTAGAGAGTAAGCATTCGTAGAAAACTTAATAATAAGGAGAGGAGAATTAAGACTCTTTCAACCATGGCAATTTTTTTTTAAGCAACCATCTCATAAATTTAATTAGTATATTCAATCAATGTAAATTCTCCTAGACAGAATCTTTACAAAAGGGATATGAGCAGGAAATACTTAACACAGTTATCTTATTTGGTTGACATAAGCCTAGTATTACACCAGACGTGCAAGTATTTTAGAATTTTGATATTTTTTCATTGTATGAGAACTAACTCTGAGTTGGACACATTCCATAAGACTTTCAGGAGACAAGAAACTTATTTGAATCTTAAACTACAGGTTTTAGCATACTGACCTCCCTTTCTCCACATTTTTATAGTCTATAATTTGTTTATCAGTTTTATTTATGTAAATCTTGAGACTTCCCAAATTCACTTAGAGATAAGCATGACAAATTTTAGAAATAAAGGATATAATAATTCTTAGACTTTGCATAAATTTCTTGTGCATGAACTGAAAAGCAGATGTAGGGGAAAAACACTTCTCAAAATGTATCCCATAGTAAATTTTAACAAAAAAAAATATATATATATATTTATTTATTTAGGACTTTTTATCAGGAAATCTTGCATCCATTACCATGGTTGAGTCTACCTTTCCAGAGTTCATGTTTATACATGTCAATTTTAGTGTATACTCTATTCTTAATTAATGAATATTGCTCATAACTGAAGAAAGAAGTAATTATTATGAAGATTAGTGCCTAAATAACTGAAGAAAATGTTTCAGCATATTGGATGTTTCTACTAAATGAATAGTCAAAAGGATAAAAAGTATAAAATTAATTCTCTAAGAGAAAACATGTTCTTAATTGCTCTTTGTGTGTTAGTCAATCAAAATCTGTTGTTATCTACAGTCAGTGGACTTTCGTTTGTTAGGAGGTGAGGGTTACATTCACTGTTAACTGATTTGTTCACATATATTTTATTTCTTTGTCAACACAAATTTCTCATGAATTGTATAAATCCTTGTTTGTGAGAATATTTTCTAAAGTTCAAAGAAAAAATTTTATTTGAAAAAATTTTATTTAGAAAATTCGTTTTAATTACTCTTGCCAACTTAGTCAATATATCCTGGATCAATGAATCAATGTTAATCCCTTAACTATGTTCTTAGTGCCTGTTCTATGATTTCACAACTAATCAAAACAAACAGCTAATCCTATTTCACTGCTCTTAATATCTTTCATAACTGTCCTGTGATGTTTAAAGTTGCAGATAGTTCACATATGAAATATGCTTATCTTTAATGTATCCCATTTCTTAAAATTCTCTGCCTTCAATGAAACCTGAAATTTAATTTAAAGCAAAGTTCAAAATGAGATCTGTATAGCATCCATGCCAGTATTTTCACTTTGAAGATTTATGACCTGCTACAGCCTAGCTTTTTTTAAAACAGGAATGAAAAGAGTAAACATCAGAAAGAAGGGATTTTAGCTCAAAGTAAGTTGAAAACTCATAAGAACTTATCCATCTGCTTTGAATGAATCCACGCATTCCAGTCTTGACAAATTGCTTCTCAAAATAATGAATTTAAAGATACTATTTCATGGCCACTATCATTATTCTTGGAAAAACACAGGAAATGTGAATGATGTTATGACCAAAGACAGATACACAGTTCCATTTCCAAAATGGTAGATTCTGGAAAAGTGTGTGATATTTTTAATAAATTTGAGAACAGCTTGTTATAGTAATGGGCAATGACCATATAGGATGAAAAGTGAGGATTATTAAGTATCAATATGAGTTCCCTGGGAGGAAACCAATCCAAAGTAACATAAAGCTGCTCTACTGGCAGCTTCTGATGGCAGGATGCCTCACAGGAAGTTCTCCACTCCCAGGCTTCCTGCCTTGGAAGTGCAGCAGCTGGCACCAAAGGAAGGTGAAGAACTTCCCCAAGGATAACTCTTCCAAGCTTGTGAACCTCACAACCTTCCTCAACTACAAGGCTGGCAGGACCCACACTGTGAGGCAGATCGATAAGCTAGAGTCCACGGTGAACAAGAAAGAAGTTGTGGAGGCTGGGACCATAGTGGAGATGCTCCCAATTGTGACTGTGGGCATTAGGGACTATGTGAAAACATCTAGAGGCCTCTGGAACTCTGTGAACATCTTTGTTGAGCATATTAGCAACGAGTGCAAAAAGCCCTTCTGTAGGAACTGGCATAAACCTAAGAAGGCCTTCACCAAATAGTGCAACATGAGGCAGGATATAGATGGCAAGAAGTAGCTGTACAAAGACTTCAGCTACATGAAGAAGTAACTGCCAGGTCATGCATATCATTGCCCACACCCAGATATGCCTGCTTCCTCTATGCCAGAAGAAGGCCTACCTCAGGGACATCCAGGTTAACAAAGGCACTATGGCCAAAAGCTGAGCTATGCCCATGAGAATCAAATGTTTGGCAGTATCAGATGATTGATGTCATTAGAGTGACCAAGGGCAAAAGCTACAAGTGGTAACCAGCTGTTGGCACTCCAAAAAGCTACCCTATAAGACCCACCAAGGACTGCACAAGGTTGCTTCTTTGAGTTGTATTATCTTCCCTGGTTAACCTTCTCTATAGCTTTGGCTGGGCAGAAAGGCTACCATCACCACACCAAGATCAACAAGAAGATCTACAAGATTAACCAAGGATACTTCATCAAGGAGGGCAAACTGATCAAGAACAATGCCTCTACTTATTATGATCTGTCTGACAAGAACATCAACCCTCTGGGTGGCTTTGTCTGCTGTGGTGAAGTGACCAGTGACTTTGTTATGCTCACAGGCTGCATGATAGGAACCAAAAAGCAAGTGCTCATCTGCAAGTCCTTGCTGATACAGACCAAATTGTGGGCCCTGGAGAAGATGACTTCAAGTCTATTGATCCCACCTCCAAATTTGGCCTTCATAGTTTCCAGGCTGTGGAGGACAAGAAAGCATTCATAGGACCACTCAAGAAAGACAGAATTACAAAGGAAGAGGGGACCTAATGTCAGAACAGATTGTACAACTGGTAGTATCTCAATAAAATTATTTTCCAGTGCAGAAAAAAATGTAAAAATGTTCTTTCTCTCATAAATTTTTAATGTTACTGATCAGCAAAACACTCCCAAGATAATACATTAATTTCAACAGAGAAAAATATCATATAAAACTCTTGAAAATAAAGCAATAAATATTAATTTGAGCAATAGTACTCTTAAGAGGAATACTTAAGTATTGATTAATGGCTATTGATGATCCTGAATAAAACTTCTACCATAGCACTATAGTTTTCTGCTTCTATTTGGCACTATTTAATCATTGATTGGATGAGAAAAATAGTTTTCAAATCACATATTAATTTTAATATCAGTTAGATATCTAAAGCTGCAAAGATTTGTTAAAGTGATATTCTAAAATAGCTTAAGTCCCTTGAACCAAAATAAACAAGGCAATGATTAAATATATACAAAAATAATCTAAGAAGTTATCCACAGTCTATTATGAAAAATCTGGTTTCATAGTTCAGTTCAGTTGCTCAGTCATGTCCAACTCTTTTCAACCCTAAGGACTACAGCATGCCAGGCTTCCCTATTCATCACCAACTCCCAGAACTTGCTCAAACTCATCTTCATTGAGTCAGTGATGCCATCCAGCCATTTCGCCCTCTGTCGTCCCCTTCTCCTCCTTAATCTTTCCCAGCTCAATGTCTTTTCCAATGAGTTGGCTCTCGCTTCAGTTGACCAAAGTATTGGAGCGTTAGCAAATATACTTCCAGTGAATATTCAGTGTTGATTTCCTTCATGAGTGACTGGTTTTATCTCCTTGCTGTCCAAGGGACTCTCAAGAGTCTTCTCCAACACTGCAGTTTGAAAGTAGTTCTTCAGTGCTCTGCCTTCTTTATGGTCCAACTCTCACATCCATACATGACTACTGGAAAAATCATAGCTTTGACTATACATCTACAGATTTTGTAGATGTCAGCAAATAGATGGGATTTAATGCTAATGAAGAATACAAAATGAGAAACTGTAGAATAGAAAAATGGAAGGAATAGAGCTAGACCTGAGACATTTTAATATTGTGAAGTCAAATAAAGAGATAAAGCAGTTTAAGAAGGAGGAATAAGAAGAAAAGTCAGGAGAATATGGTGCTACAGAGACCAAGAAAAGAGAAGATTTCAACAGTGAAGAAGTGGGAATTCCCTGGGCTAAGACTCTGCATTCCCAACGCAGGGGAACCAGGTTCATCCCCTGTTCAGGGAACTAAATTCCACATGTTGCAACTAAAGACCCTGCATGCCACAACTAAGACTTCTGTGCGGCCAAATAAATAAATATTAAAAAAAAAAAACAATTGAAGAAGCGACCAGCTAAGTAAGATATTTCCAAGGGGTTAAGTAAGATGAGGAAAAATTAGTGACCATAGAACTCTTACTGGCTACAGTGAACAAGATAATACAGATGAACCCATCCACTAATAACGATAAGAAGTAAAATATTAAAATATTATGTAATACCTAGTGATAAACCTGACAATAGATAAGCAAGACCTATACACTGAAAACTACAAAATATCACAGAAAGAAACTGAAGGACATGTAAATAAATGGAGAGATGAGAGAGACAATTCATTCATCTTTTGGGAAATTTAATAATTTTAAGATGTCATTTTCCTCAAATGGATCTATAGCTCCAATGCCATTCCAAACAAAATTCTAGCAGGCATACATTTTTTTTTTTGTAAAAGGTTGGAGAGTTAATTGCAACATTCATTTAGAAATCCAAAGGATCTACAATAGGCAAAACAAATTTGACAAGGAAAATGTTGGAAGATTTATATTACCTGATTTCAAGAGTTATTTTAAAGTTTAAGTGAATAAGACAGTGCAGTATTGACATCAAGAGAAGCAAATGGATCCAGAAACAGAGTGGAGAGTCCAGAAGTAGTCCCATACACATGAGGTCAATTGTTCTTCAACAAAGTTGCAAAGACCAAGAAAGAATAGTCTTTTCTGTAAATATTGCTGTACTTATTTGGGAGTCCATCTTAAAAATCAAAAGTGAATTTCAATCCATTCTTTGCATGATTTACAAAAAAATTATTTTATGGTATACAGTAAACCTGAATTCAAGAATAAAAACTATAAAACTTCTAAAAGAAAATAGGAGAAAATCTTTAGTTAGACAATGATATGTATGTGTGTGTGCTCAATCACTTCAGTCGTGTCCAACTTTTTCTGACCCTATGGACCAGAGCCTTCCAGGCTCCTCTGTCCATTGGATTATTCAGACAAGAATTCTGGAGTGAGTCACCATGCCCTCCTCCAGGAGATCTTCCCGACCCAAGGAGAGAACACATGTGTCCTGTGTACCCTGCATTGCAGGCAGACTCTTCACCACCGAGTCACCAAGGAAACCCCAGGCAATGCTATATAAAGCACCAAAAGGAAGATCTAATTAAAATTATTAAATAACACTTCATCAAAGCTGAGAATATCTGCTCTTCAAAAGACAAAGAATTACAAAACAAGCCCCAGGTTTGAAGGAAATATTTTAAAATTATATATTTGATTGAGTATTTATATCCAGACTAATTTTAAATGGAGGGAAGACTCTCAATACTCAATAATAGAGGGCTTCCCTGGTGGTTCAGTGGTTGAGAATCCATCTGCCAGTGCAGGGGATGCAGGTCAGATCCCTGGTCTGAGAATTAAGATCCCACATGCTGTGGGAAAACTAAGACCACGCACCATAACTGCTGAGCCCACTTGCCACAACTATTGAAGTCCACACACCCTACAGCCTGTGCACCACAGCTACAGAGTAGCCCCTGCTTGCCACAACTAGAGAAAGCCTGTGCACAGTGACAAAGAACCCCAGTGCACAAAGACTCAATGTAGACAAAAATAAAAATTAGATTAAAACACACAGACACACACATACAAAAAGTCAATAATAAGTATACACAATTCAGTAGCAAATGGGCCTCAGACATAACAAAAAATTTCACTAAGGAAGATATATAGCTGGCACACAAGTAAATGGAGAGTTATTCAATATTGATCATCATCAGGAAAATGCAAATTCAAACTGTAATGAGATATCACTGAATACCTATTAAACCAGCTAATATTTGAAAGATTGAATATATCAACTGTTGGCAAAAAAAATGGAACTCCGTACAAAGCTTACAGGGATATACAACCAGTTTGAAAAATAGTTTGACACTTTAAAAATTATACATACACCTACCATCAGACTCAATCATTCTACTCCTAGATGTTTACTCATCAACATGTATCTACACTCAGTCGCCCAATTGTATCCAACTCTTTGTAATCCTATGGACTATAGCCCATCAGGCTCCTCTGTCCATTGGATTTCTCAGGCAAGAATTCTGGAGTGGGTTTCCATTTCCTCCTCGAGGGGATCTTGCTGACCCAGGGATCGAACCTGCATCTTCTGCATGCCCTGCATTGGCAGATGGATTCTTTACCACTCTGCCAACTGTGTGAAATGAAGGCAAATGCCCATGTGAAAACATGTGCAGGGATGTTTATGGAACACATAATATCCAAACTTATAAACAAACCAACGCCTATAAAAAGATTAACAGATAAAGAAATTGTGACATATTCACACAACAAAATGCCTTTCAGCAATAGGAAAGTATGAAGAATGAATGCATACAACAATATGGATAAGTCTTAAAACTAACACACTGAGTGAAAGAAACCAGATAAAAAAGAATACATGGTTATGATTTCATTTATTTAAATTATTTAAAATGAATGCCAATCCATAGTTACAGAAAGCAGAACACATATTCCTGGAGGCAGGGGGTATTCAGGGAAGGTGAGCAGGGAGAGAGCATCAAGTGGTCCAGGGAACATTTGGGGGCTGGTTTTATGTTTATCTTGTTTGTGGTGATGATTGTAAAGGTGCAAGTATACGTCAAACTTGTCCAACTGTAATTTATTCTTTTCTCTATCCATTAATCTCAGTAAAGTTTTTCTCTATGGAAATGAGAACCAAGGGAGATTTTTATCATGCTCCATTTTAAAACTTCCGGATTTACACCATGCAAATGTTTCTTCTCAAAGTGAAATTAATTAAAAATTTCTATCCAAGATGCTCCAAATAAGATATTTATCTTGGTATCATTCACCACTAAAACCTTTCTCTTCTTTTCAGTCTTGTTTAAGAAACAAAATTCTCTCAAGCCTTAGAACCATCTTTTGAATCTGTAATATTTCTCCACTATTTCCAAAGCTCTTGTCTCACTTTGCCAACTTTACAAAGATCACCTTTTTGGTGAAGCCTTTCTTAATTCTCCCAGGCAGCTGATTGCCTAGGTCTTTGACTTGATCTTTTGACAGATTTCTGTAGCAGATTTTTGAATATGTATTACAACTTTTTGTTTCTATGCCCATCTCCCCCAAACAATGACTCATTCTTGTTCAACAAAAATCTGTTTCAGTGAATGTGAAGAACCGCTAGATGAAAAAGAAAAATTTCTCCTGGAAAGATTACCAAAGGGTGATATAACTGTTTTCATCTATTTTAAAAGCTATCATTTTTAGATAGATATATACTTATTTTGTTTTTTTTTTAAGATATAAACCATAGGAAATAAATGTAAAATAATTTTAATCCAAGAAACACTTTATTTAAAATCTATTTTAATTAGGTCATTAACACATAAAACCGGTAGATTTAAAAGATTAAGCATTATAGGCAAAACAAGTTTCTTGTATATAGCATACTCAGTTTTTGCCCTTACCCCTTGCCAAAGATAATCAATATTGTGGGTTTCATATGAATTCTTCCAGACTATAAAATAAATTTCTTCATTACCAAATTTCCCCCAAATAAAATAAGTTGTCCCATGCAGTGATGGAGGTGAGTTCCTTCATCATAGCTAGCCAGATGTCCGAATGTTATAAAGACGCTCAATGCAAATCTATACACAGTAAGTTCCCTACATACAGACAAATGCTGTTCCAAGAGCAAATTTGTATGCCCAGGTTGTTTTTAAGTACAACAAAGTTAGCTTAGGTACCCAGCTAGCACAATTGGCTATATAGTACTATAGGTTTATAATACTTTTCACACAAATAATGCATAAAAACAAACATATAAAATAAAGAATTTAATCTTTTAGTACAGTACCTTGAAAAGTACAGTAATACAGTACAACAGCTAGCATTGAGTGAACAGGCAAGAAGAGTTACCGACTGGAGGAGGGAGAGGATGTAGGCAATGGTAGAGCTGACAGGTCATCAGCAATAAGAGATGAAGGGCAAGCTGAAATTTCACTCAAGTCTGATGTTGATGGAAAGCACATTCACATCTTTGACAATTTGCAACTTGAGGGTTTGTATGTAGGGGAATTACAGTATTAGTTAGAAATTTGAATTTGGTCTCAAATATGTCTTCCAGGAATATTACTATGTAACTATATATTTCTACACCTACAAATAGGTATATTTTGTCCACTTTACCATTCTCAAATGGGAGCAACTATTTACAGCCCAAACACTTAGGACTTTGTATCTTAAAAAATATCTGTATTCAAGTAACACTTCTACTTCTTCATTTTCTTCCAAGGCACCCAGTTCTCATACTTTTAATAGTTTTATTCTTTTAAGATCTGCAAGTGATGACATAGAAATATTCTGCCATAGCATTACTAATAACCTTTTTCAGAGTGTATTGACACTGACTTTTTTGAAATGAAACTGAGCTGTTATCTCTAAGTGATCTGGTTATAAATATGTGATTTTGTGATTTATAATAAAAATATATATCCACATTTTGGCACAGAGTTCCTAAAGCTCTTAGAATTTCCTAAGTGATGAGAGTCATAAAGGTCTTTGGTACTTCCATGAGTTGACTTTTGGACCTCACCTAAGGATGGGGATTCTTTGCTGATGGAGCCAAGCAAGAGACTAGGGGGTTGAAACTTTCAGTCCCACTCCTCCAACCTCCAGAAAGGAGACAGGGGCTAGGGGTTGAATCAATCACCAATGATCAAAGATTAAATCAACCATACCTATGTAAGGAATCCTTCATAAAAACCCAAAAGGATGGAGTTCAGAGCTTCCGGGTGTGTAAACAACACAGGGATGTTCAGAGGGAGTGGCACACCTGGAGAGGGTATGGAAGTTCTGCATCCTTTCCCCATATCTTGCCCTATATCTCTTTCATTTGGCTTTTCCTGAGTCATACCCTTTATAATAAATCCATAATCTAGTAAGTAAAATGCTTCTGTGAGGTATGTGAGCTGCTCTAGCAAGTTAATCAAACCCAATGAGCCTCTGATTTATATAGCACATTGGTCAAAAGTACAGGTAAGGCAGTGAGGATGGATATGGTGCTATCGCCAGGTATATAGTTTCAGAATTGAGTTGAATTGTAGGATATCCAGCTGTTGTTTAGACAATTGTTTGCTGTTGGCGTGGGAAAAGCCTCTATCTCCCCTACACTGGACTTGATCCAGGAACCCAAATAAGAAACCCACATATGAAAAATCCATACCAATTTTCATATGTGACATTTTCTAATTATAGACCTGTCAACAACAACAAAAAATAATTAACACCATATGTGAAATAGATGACCAGTCCAAGTTCGATGCATGAAACAGGGCAGTCAAATTTGGTGCACTGGGACAACCCAGAGGGATGGAATGGGGAGGGAGGTGGGAGGGGAGTTCTGGATGGGGGACACATGTACGCCCGTGGCTGATTCATGTCAATGTATGGCAAAAACCACTACAATACTGTAAAGTAATTGGCCTCCAATTAAAATAAATTAATCAATTAAAAAATATCAATCTAAGAAAGAAATGGAAAATTTTATTCTAGCCAGCCTAAGGATTATAACCCTTAGAGATAGTTTTTCAGAAAGTTCTGAGGACTGTTCTGCCTGTTAGAGGTCAAAGCACAGTTATATTAGTTTTTAAGACAAAGAGTTTGTGGACAAGGAATGTCACCTACCATTCCAGAAACAAAGAATGTTGCCCAGCATCCTAGTTCTATAAGGATCAAGCCATCAACCACAACAGTTGCCCACTGACAGGGAAATCAAGATAGAGACAAGCAGAAAGCCTTCTCTAATTTGAATACTGTTGGGATACATATCTAAGGAATAACTTCAAGGAACCCAGATCCTTGCATCTTCCCATATATAGAAAAATGATAAAATAATTAACTTGATATGTCTGTTTTTTGTGTGGTTAGCAGTAATCTTTTGATGATCTACTACATGTTGTTTTGCTTTGTTTTTCCCCCAGCAAAAATACTCCTATATATCCTGGCATCTCCTGTGAGGAGCTGATCTTTGGAGCCATTCCTCAGAGCCATCAGAGAGGTTGTCTCCTAGGATATAGTCCTCAGAGAGATCCCCAAGTAAAACTGAACACACAACTTTCAGGTTGTGCATTTTCCTTCAGTAGACAGGTTATACATCAAGGTAACATATCAACAAAGTGAGTAGTGGATCATCTTGACTCCTTATAAGATTGAGAAATGCATGTTGTTTACTAAGGAGTTATCTTGTTGGTGCCAAGAGGAAATTGCCTTTCCATTTCTCTCTTTCTTTCTTTTGACTTTTTTTCTTCAAGTAGACATTCCTGTGTCTCCATGGGGATCTACATAATGTATAATACAGATGCACAGTTCACACTAGATGGGAGGGGATAGTGGCTCAAATGGGCAGAGATTTTTATATTTAAGAAACTTCTTAGATGGCAGAGGAGTAGGTGGACATGGAGTACATCTCTCTACACAGATACATCAGGAATACACCTTCAGACACAGAAGTGCATGCAGAACACCAGCTGAGAACAGACAGGTGTACCTGATCATTGGAAAAGAGTATATAGACCCATGAAAAACTCAGTAGGATGATGATACTAGGGGGAAAAACAGGAGTGTTAGTAGAACTGGATCTGCCCTCAGCGAATGGGGGAACTGAAGAAGGGGTCCAATCCCCACATCAGGGCAATTGTCTGAGTCAGAGGAAAAAATTGAAGGCTGAGAGTGAAAGAGTTGATCTGTGGCAGCCTAAATGGAATGCGAATCAGACAGTCCTTGCCATAGCCATACATATCCAGGACAGGAATGCTGGTCACCTGGAAGGTGCAGTGGTTGGGAGCTGGAGTTTACGGATTGTAGAACAATCCCAGGGCGAGCACTGCTTTTGACTGCAGAGAGATGGATCGAGGGGATGTGAGGGAGGAGATTGTGGTGGGAAATGCCTGTGGAGAAAAGCTGGGCAGCCATGGAAGCAAGACGATACTGCTGAGTCACACGTTGGGGGTGGAGCCATCACCATAGCCTCTCTCGCCCCATACGCCATCATTGGCAGCTGAACAATAGAGAGTCTGGCCCACCAAGTGCCTGACGAACTGAACTACAGAGTAGGACCCCACCCAGGACGCTCCTTTAAGTGACTGATGCACTAAACTACAGAGTAGGACCCCAGCCAGGGTGCCCCTTTTAGTGCCTGGCACACTGATCTACAGAGTAGGACCCCAGCCAGGGGGGCCCCTCTATGTGCCTTATGTGCTGACCAACAAACAGAGAGGGACCCCAGGCAAGGGAACCCTCTAAGTGCCTGAATGGGTGGAGCTACAGAGGAAGACTGGCAAAGAGACCTTCTGATCACCAGCTACAAAAGCTCGATAAAAAGACTCTGATAGGGCCATAACTCCTGCAGCAGAGGCAGTCCATGTCCCTGAACACTTGGCACCACTAGAGTCCCCACAAGCGAAGCAGCTATGCCACCTTCACGCTCAACTGTCACTAGGGATAGAGCTGCCACAAGCAAAAAAATATCTTGCGTCTATGTGCACAGGGTCACTTTGGTAGTGTCCAACTCTGCAACATTGTAGACTGTGGCCTGCTAGGCTTCTCTGACAGGGATGGCATTTCTCCAAGCAAGAATACTGGAGAATATTGGCCAAGGCTGGTTGCCATACCCTTCCAGAGCACTATATTTCCTGTTGCCCTAGCCGCCAACTCCCCTGAGTACCTGGTGCTGCCAGAACCTGTACAACCCTAGAAAACAACCTGTACAGAACCTGTACAACCCTACAACCCTCCACACCTGGCCCTCACATAGGCAAACCCAAGTCCTCCAGGGCAGCCCCAGGAACAAACCTCAGTGGATGACCCAAATGCATAGGTGGAAATAAAAACACAATTGAAACCCAGGGGCAGTGTGGCTAAGGAAGAACACCCAAAACATTCCCAACAGCTCTACAAGCTCCAGATTAAATCCACATGATCAACTAGGCAAGCTCTACGTCTATGGAATATATAAAAGGTCATTGAGAGCTCCCACAAAAGAAAACGTAATAGTTCTGATACCTGTGGACACTGGAGGCAAGAACAAGAGGAGTAGGACCAGATTAGACTCTGAGCTGCCCCCACAAAAGGTCCAGAGATCAGCACAGAGAGGGAGGGCATCCTAGGAAGGTGAGGTGGACTGTGACTCCCAGGGAGGGAAAGGACTCTGACAGCAGTGACTCAAGAAAGCCTTTATTATTCTTATGGTTTGACTTGTTCTGTGGATTCATTTGGATTTTTTTTTTTCCTTTCCCCCCAACTCTGTTGCAGTTGTAGATTTTATTGGCACTATGAAATCTAATTAAGCTTTTGAACTTTTTTTTCTCAGTCACATTTTTTCTTATTGTTATAAACCTCTGCCTCTACATTGGGCTTTTCCAGTTCTGGAGAGTTTTCCTTTTTTCTTTTGTTTTTTTAATTTTAATTTTTAATTTCTTAAACCTATTATTATTTTTTCTACATATATCACTTTGTTTGCTTTTCCTACTGTTCATTTCCCCTTGAAGTTAATCTTTAATGTATATGAATCTTCTTCATCTACCTCTAATTAATTTTGCATATCTATTATTTCTTTCTTTTCTTTTTCTCCTTCCCTTTCAACATAATTTTTAGCTTTAATTTCATTGCTTTATTCCCCATTTGGCACCTTGCTTTAGTTTCTTTTCCACTTTGTGATTTAGTTAGTTTTGTTCTCAACTGGGTGAATTTTTTTTTTTTTATTTCCTTTGTTAGCCAGAACAATGTATTGTATTTTATTTTTGTTGGACTGTTTTGACTTTGCTCATGGGTGTATAATATGTGTATATTCCATTATTTTAATTATTATTTGCCTGATTTTGTAACTGCCATTTGTCTGGGTTCATCTTTCCAAATATTTGTTTTATTCTCACTTAGTGCCTTAAAAAAACGCTTGTAGAATCTTCGGTCCTGACCAGAGATCAAGCCCTGAGCCTTTGGAGTGGGAGCACTGACTCCAAGACACTAGACTATAAGAGAAATAACCCTAGGGAGTATCAAATACTGAGAACTCACACAAAAGAAACCACTTGAATCCAAGTCCCAGCATCACCCAACCAACAGGAGCACCCTGTGAAGGATGCCTCATCTATACAACAAACAAAACAAAAATACAAACCCAATCATCAGCAGAAAGGATTAAAACTTCACTCAGCCTTGCCCATCACAGGAAAAACAAACAAACAAACAAACAACAACAACAACAAAACCTCAGCACAAATCTCATCCTATAGGAATCTTACACAAACCACTGGACCAAACTTAGGAGGGCAGAAACCAAAATGAAGAAAGAATTTAACCCTGAAGCCTAGGAAAAGGAGACCTCAAGCACAACAAGGTAAAAAATAAATAAATAATAATGAAAAGGCAGAGAAATACTACACAAATGAAGGGACAAACAGAAAAACAGAAGTCCAAATAAATGAAGAGGAAATAGGCAAACTCCCTGGAAAAGAATTCAGAATAATGATAGTAAAAATGATTATAAACCTTGAAAACAAAAAGGAGAAAGTGCAAGAATCAATTAACAAACACCCAGGAAAATTAAAGAATAAACATACATACAAACAACACAATTATTAAAATTAAAAATACTCTAGAAGGAATCAAGAGCAGAATATCTGAACCAGAAGAACGAATCAGTCAGCTGGAAGATAAAATGGTGGAAATAACTTCTTAAGAGCAGAATAAAGTAAAAAGAATGAAAGAACTGAAGATAGTCTCAGAGATCTCTGGGACAATATCAAAGGCACAAATATGTGAATTATAGGGATTCCAGAAGAAGAAAAGAAAAAGCGAATGAGAAAAATTTTGAAGAGATTATAATTGAAAATTTCCCCAACATGAAAAGGAAATAGTCAAGTCCAAGAGGCACAAAGAGTCCCATACAGGATAAGCCCAAGGAGAAACACACAAAAACACATGCTATTCAGACTAACAAAGACTACACACAAAGAAAGAATATTAAAAGCAAAAAGGGAAAAGCAACAAGTAACATACAAGGGAAATCCCATACGCTTAACAGCTGATCTTTCACCAGAAACTCTGCAGGCCAGAAGGGAATGGCAGGATATATTTAAAGTACTGAAAGGGAAAAATCTACAACCAAGATTACTGTACCCAGTAAGGATCTCATTCAAAATTGATGGAGAAATAAAAAGCTTTCCAGACAAGCAAAAGTTAACAGAATTCAGTGCCACCAAACCAGCTTGACAACAAATGTTAAAGGGACTTGTACAGTGAAGAAATACAAGAGAAGAAAAAGGATCTACAAAATCAACCCCAAACAATTAAGAAAATGAGAATAGGAACATATATATCAATAATTACTTTAAATGTAAATGGATTAAATGCCACAACCAAAAGAAACAGAGTGGCTGAATGGATACAAAAACAAGACCCGTATATATGTTGTCTACAAGAAAACCACTTCAAACTTAAAGAAACTTATAGATTGAAAGTGAGAGGAAGAAAAAATATATTCCATGCAAACGGGAAGCAAAAGAAAGCTGGAGTAGAAATCCTCATATCAGACAAAATAGACTTTAAATAAAGAAGATTACAGGAGATAAGGAAGGACATTACATAATGATCAAGGGATCAATCCAAGAGGAAGACATAACAATTGTAAATGTCTATGCACCCAACATAGAAGTTACCTCAATACATAAAACAAACACTAACAGACATAAAAGGAGAAATAGACAGTAACACAATAATACGAGGAGACTTTAACTCCCCACTCACACCAATGGGCAAATCAACAAAACGAAATATTAATAAGGAAACACAAGTCTTAAATGATACAGTAGATGAGATGGATCTCATTTATATCTTTAGGACATTCCATCCAAATGCAGAAGAACACACTTTCTTCTCAAGTGCACATGGAACATCCTCCAGAATAGACTACATCTTGGGTCACAAATCAAACCTCAGTAAATTTAAGAAAATTGAAATCATATCAAGCATCTTCTCTGACCCCAACACTATGAGACTAGATATCAATTACAAGAAGAAAAAAAAAAACAACCTGTAAGAAACACAAACACATGGAGATTAAACAACACTTTTCTAAATAACCAACAGGTTACTGAATATATCAAAAGGGAAATCAAAAAATTTCTATAAACAAATGGTAATAAAAACATCACAACTCAAAAACTATGGGATGCAGCAAAAGAAGTTCTAAAAGGGAAGTTTATCACAATGCAATCCTACCTCAAGAAACAAGAAAAACATGGAATAGACTACCTAACTTTACACCTAAAACAATGGAAAAAGAAGAAGAAGAAGAACAATAACAACAACAACAAAAAAACCCAAAAATCAGTCGGAGGAATGAAATCATAAAGTTGAGAGCAGAAATCAATGAAAAAGAATGAAAGAAACAATAATAAAGATTAATAAAACTAAAAGCTGTTTTTTTTTGTTTTGTTTTGCTTTGTTTTTTTTTTTTTTGAGAAGATATCTGATGCGAAGAGCTGACTCACTGGAAAAGACCCTGATGCTGGGAAAGATTGCGGGCAGGAGGAGAAGGGGACGACAGAGGATGAGATGGTTGGATGGCATCACCAACTCGATAGACATGGGTTTGGGTGGACTCCGGGAGTTGGTGATGGATAGGGAGGCGTGGCGTGCTGCAGTTCATGGGGTCACAAAGAGTCGGACATGACTGAGTGACTAAACTGAAATAAAAATTGACAAACCTTTGCCCAGACTCATCAAGAAAAAAAGAGGGAAGAATCAATCAACAAAATTAGAAATGAAAACAGAGAAGTTACAACAGACAATGCAGAAATACAAAGGAATAAGTGACTATTATGAACAGTTATACAGCAATAAAATAGATAATATGGAAGAAATGGACAAATTCTTAGAAAAGTTCATTCTTCCAAGACTGAACCAGGAAGAAATAGAAATTAGGAACAACCCAAGTGTAGATTGAAGCTGTGATCAAAAAATCTCCCAAGAAACAAAACCCCAGGACCAGATGCCTTCACAGGAGAATTCTATCAAACTTTTAGAGAAGAGCTATTGCCTATCCTTCTAAAACTACTTCAAAAAATTGCAGAGGAAGGAACACTTCCAAACTTATTCTATGAGGCCACCATCACCCTGATACCAAAACCAGACAAAGACAACACACAAAAAGAAAACTGCAGGCCAATATCACTGATGAAATTAGGTGCAAAAATCGTCAACAAAATTTTAGCTAACAGAATTCATCAACACATCAGAAAGCTCATACACTATGATCAAATTGGTTTTATTCCAGGAATGCAAGGATTCTTCAAAATACGCAAATCAAACAATGTGACAAACCATATTAACAAATTGAAAGATAAAAACCATATGATTATTGCAATAGATGCAGCAAAAGCCTTTGACAAAATTTGACATCTATTTATGATTAAAACTTCAAAAAATGGCATAGAGTGAACCTACCTCAGCATAGTTAAGGTCATATATGATAAGCTTACGACAAACATTATTCTCAACGGTGAAAAACTGAAAGCAGTCCCCCTAAAATCAGGGACAAGACAAGGGTGTCCATTTTCACGACTATTATTCAGCATAGTTCTGGAAGTCCTAGCTACAGCAATCAGAGAAGAAAAAGAAATAAAATGAATCAGAATTGGAAAAGAAGAAGTAAAGCTCTCACTGTTTGCAGATGACATGACACTGAACATAGAAAACCCTAAGGACAGTGTCAGAAAGTTATGAGAGCTAATCAGTGAATTTAGCAACGTCACGGAATACAAAATCAGCACTCAGAAATCACTTGCATTTCTATACACTAACAATGAAAATTCAGAAAGAGAAATTAAGGAATAAATCCCATTCACCATTGCAACAAAAATAGTTAAATATCTAGGAATAAACTTACCTAAGGAAACAAAACAACTGTACCCAGAAAATGATAAGACACTAATAAAGAAATCAAAGATGACATAAACAGATGGAGAGATATTCCATGTTCCTGGGTAGGTAGAATCAATATTGTGAAAATGACTATACTACCAAATGCAATCTACAGATTCAATGTGATTCTTATCAAATTACCAATTGCATTTTTCACACAACCAGAGGAAAAAAAAAATCACAATTCATATGGAAACAAAAAAGACCCAAAATGGCCAAAATAGTCTTGGGAAAGAAGAATGGAGCAGGAGAAATCAACCTTCCTGACTTCACAGTATACTACAAAGCTACAGTCTTCAAGAAAATATGGTACTGGCACAAAAACAGAAATATAGACCAATGGAACAAGATAGAAAGCCGAGAAATGAACCCATGCACCTATGGGTACCTTATTTTTGACAAAGAAGGCAAGAATATACAATGGGGCAAAGACAGACTCTTCAAAAAATGATACTGGGAAAACTGGACAGCTATATATAAAAGAAATTAGAACATTTCCTAACACTATACAGAAAAATAAAGTCAGAATGGATTCAAGACCTAAATAAGACCAGAAGCTATAAAACTCTTAGAGGAAAACATAGGCAGAACACTCGATGGCATAAATCAAAACAAGATCCTCTATGACCCACCTCCTAGAGTAATGGAAATAAAAACAAAAAAAGTAAACAAGTGGGACCTGATTAAACTTAAAACCTTTTGCACAGCAAAGGAAACTATAAGCAAGGTGAAAAGACAACTCTCAGAATGGAAGAAAATAATAACAAGTGAAATAATTGACAAAGGATTAATTTCCAAAATATACAAGCAGCTCATACAACTCAATACCAGCAAAATAAACAACCCAATCAAAGAGTGGTAAAAAGACCTAAGCAGACATTTCTCCAAAGAAAACATACAGATGATTAACAAACACATGAAAAGATGCTCAACATAGATCATTATTAGAGAAATGCAAATCTAAACCACAGTGAGATATCACCTCACACCAGTCAGAATGGTCCTCATCAAAAAGTCTACACACAACAAATGCTGGAGAGGGTGTGGAGTAAAGGGAATGCTCTTGCACTGTTGGTGGGAATGTAAACTGATACAGTCACTATGGAAGACAGTATGGAGATTCCTTAGAAAACTAGAAATAAAACCACCATATCACCCAGAAATCCCACTCCTAGGTGTATACCCTGAGGAAACCAAAATTGAAAAAGATGCATGTATCCCATTGTTCACTGCAGGACTATTTACAATAGCTAGAACATGAAAGCAACCTAGATGTCCATTGACAGATGAATAGATAAAGAAGTGGTGCATATACACTTTGGAATATTACTCAGCCACAAAAAGGAACACATTTGAGTCTCTTCTAAAGAGGTGGATGAACCTAGTACCTACTATATAGAGTGAAGTGAGTCAGAAAGAGAAAAATAAATACCATATTCTAATGCACATATATGGAATCTTGTAAAATGGTACTGAAGAATTTATTTACAGGGCAGCAATGGTGAACCAGACATAGAGGGTAGACTTATGGTCACAGGGAGAGGGGAGGAGAGGGTGAGATATATGGAAAGAGCAACATGGAAACTTACATTACCATATGTGAAATAGATAGCCAACGAGAATTTCTTGTACAGTTCTGGAAACTCAAACAGGGGCTCTGTATCCGCCTAGAGGGGTGGGATGGGAGGGAGATGGGAAGGACTTTCAAAAGGGGGGATATATGTGTACCTATGGCTGATTCATATTGAGGTTTGACAGAAAACAACAAAATTCTGTAAAGCAATTATCCTTCAATAAAAAAATACATTATAAAGAAAAGAAAAGAAGCTTCTTGTCCTATCTGAAATATAATTTTATTTCATCAGCCCATAACACCTATAAAACTGTCCAATTCATTGTGCATGCAGAGATGTTTTAAAATTTCAGAGTTACTAAATAGCTGTAATGTCTGTGTAGTACCAAAATAATAATTATTACATTATAAAGTAGTGTACAAGTAAAATAGCAAATAATGATTTATATCACAAACAGTATAAAAATATAATATCTTCTAGATTAGAGAAACTTTTACCAACATTTTTTCTAAGAACAAAAACAACAACAACAAAATGTCCAGTTGTGTTGCTAAAATTTTCTTCTGAGCCAGAAGGAATATTATAGATTTTTCAGAGCTGTGTAGTATGTTACTTAGATATGTGTACCCTGAAAACACCAGATGGATTTAGGATGCAGAAGGGAGATTATCACTAGTGTGCTTTGATATGATCAAAGGATATGATTAAAAAAGTCTACCCGAAGGACTTCCCTGGTGGTCCAGTGGTTAAGAGTCTGTTTTGCAATGCAGGGGACCTCAATCCAATCCCTGGTCAGTGAACTAAGATCTCACATGCTGTGGAGCAACCCAACTCATGTTCCATATTGGAAAGCCCGTGTGCTGCACCTACTGTAGGCTGCACACCTCTAGCACTGAACCCACGACACAATGAAGATCCCATGTGCCACAACTAAGACTGGATGCAGCCAAATAAATTAACTAATGAACTGTCAAAATTTTTTACAAGTCCACCTGTAGCAATGTCTCAAAGAGTTATTTTTTCCCTTCACTCCTCGCCTTCTAACTAGATGTCAATTTGGATTTGTGTTCCTTCATCTTGTCTTGTGCAGAAATTAGTTTAAGAAAGCCACTCTAGATTTGATACAAATTAAAAAAACTAAACAAGATTGGAGTATTTTAACACTGACTTTTAAAAAACTAAAATACAATGTTTTGTATAATAATCCAATACATCTTTAAACTCAATAAAGTAGTAACTTAATAAAACAAAGGATTGCACTGTTTACTTTCTTTGTTTAATAAAGCTTTTTGTGCCACCAAGACAAATATTGCCAGTGGTCAGTCAATACATATAAGATTGACTTTGTATTTCTAGCATAGAATTGATGACATGTCTCAGTTTGGCCTCTTGCTTCAATCACTTGCTCAACAGCATCATCAGTGTTTTTTTAATACAACCTGAATCTTCAAAACTTTGTTATTTGGGGATAATTATCTCTACAGCAAAACATTTGACAACATATTTTATGTGAAACGTACCATGCTAGTTTCTGAAAAGATAAAACTGGATAAGCCAGAATCCTTAAGAAGATGAACAAATATAAAGAAACATAAGTATATTAAGAAGCAGGCCATATAGTATGGACAACTGCTATAAGAGTTATGTAGAAGGTGTAATAACAGCTCAAAATAGTACTTCCATATCCTCTACTTGAAATATCTGTTTGACATTTCTCTCATAAAATACTTCTGACCCTTCAAGAAGTAGCACAATGACTCCATCTCAATGTTGTTTCAAGAAGAAACAGGTCTAGAGCTGACCAGGAGGGTGACATAGATGGTTCTGAAAGTCCCTTCCTCCACAAATGCACCAGACATTCAACTACACATGCAGCAAGTCCCTCTGAAAGAAACCCATAAACTAGCTGAGCAACTCCTACACATCAGATGAATGAGGAAATCCCCATAACAAAACGGTCAGGAAAATGTAAGACAAGCTCTAGCCACAGATCCCATCCCCAGCACAATGATATGTAATCAGAAGGGAATCTCAAACTCCCAGCTTCCCTCAGCAGTGAAGAGTTTGACTGTACATCTAGTACCTCAAACTTTATAGCTACCAACTGAGGCAGGCACCCCCAATATACCCCCATAGGACTGTAGCAATTTAAGAAGCATTTTCAATGGGGCAGAGGCATGGAACACTCTCCAAGGCTATTCCCAGGACTCAACACAGAAGGAGCAGGCAGAAATAACACCTCCCAGTCTCTCCTTTAAAGGGATTTGTCTGCATACTTTACAGCTGTTGCCTGGGGGTCCAGTTTCTTATTTGAGAGCATTTAGGGGTTGACTGCAATCTTCCCTAGAAACTTTCTTCTCCCTTTGATCCACTCCAACAATAAAATCAAGTTATTGGTATCTTCCTGCTTCCCTGGTGGCTTAGATGGGAAAGAATTTGCCTGCAATGCAGGAGACCTATGTTCGACCCCTGGGTTCTTCTACACAGCAAAAGAAACCATTGACAAAACTAAAAGGTAACTTATGGAACTGGAAGAAAATATCTACAAACCACATATCCAATAAGGGGATAATAAGTAAAGTTGACAAGAAACCTGGTGGTTCAGTTGGCAAAGAATCTGCAAGAGTCTCCCTCAGTGCAGGAGACCCAGGTTTGACCCCTGGGTCAGGAAGATCCCCTGGAGAAGAGAATGGCAACCCACTCCAGTTTTCTTGCCTGGAGAATTTCATGGACAGTGAGACCTGGTGGGCTACTGTCCACAGAGTCGCAAAGAGTCAGACGTGACTGAGTAACTAAAGCCTTCACTTTCATATAACACAAGAACATAAAATCAAATACCACAATAAAATTCAACAAAAGACTTAAATTGACATTTTTTTTAAGAAAAGTCATATAAATGGTCAAAAGGTACATGAAAAGGTTCTCAGTATCACTAATCATGAGAGAAATGCAAATAAAAACAACAATGAATTATACTTCACATCTATTAGGATGTCTATTATCAAAAATTCAAGATATAACAAATGCTGGTGAGGATGTGGAGAAAAGGAAATCCTTGTACACTGTTGGTAGGAATGTAAACTAGTACAGCCACTCTGGAGAATAATACGGAGGTCCCTCAAAAGTTAAAAGTAGAACTAATATGCTATCTAGCAGCTTAACTTCTGGGTATATATCCAAAGAATTTTTGTACTCTCATGTTCATTACTGCTTATTAGTTCTTCTTTTAACTTTTGAGGGATCTCCGTCTGTATATATCCATTATTTTGATGTATGTAACACACACACATGACATTATTCAGCCTTAAAATAGGAGAATGGAGAAGGAACTGGCAACTCAATCCAGTACTCTTGCCTAGAGAATTCCATAGACAGCGGAGACTGGTGGGCTGCTGTCCATGGGATCTCACAGAGTCAGACACGACTGAAGAGACTTAGCATTCATGCATGCATTGGAGAAGGAAATGGCAACCCACTCCAGTACTCTTGCCTGGAGAATCCCAGGGACAGAGGAGCCTGGTGGGCTGCCATCTATGGGGTCACACAGAGTCGGACACGACTGAAGTGACTTAGCAGCAGCAGCAGAAAACAGGAGAAGATCATGCCATTTGCAACAACATGAATAAACCTGGAGGGCAGGTAAAATAAACCAGACAGAAGAAAGACAAATACAGTATAATATCATTTATACGTGGAATCTTTTTAAAAAAATCAAACTAATAGGAACAGAGAATAGAAAAATAGTTGTCAGAGTCTAGGGCAGGCAGGGATGTGTGGTGGTGGGAGAAACAAGGAGAAGTGGTAAAAGAGTACAAGCTTTCAGTTATAAGATAAAAAATAACTGAGAATCTAATGTTGGACAGCCATGAAATTAAAAGACGCTTACTCCTTGGAAGGAAGGTTATGACCAACCTAGATAGCATATTGAAAAGCAGAGACATTACTCTGCAAACAAAGGTCCATCTAGTCAAGGCTATGGTTTTTCCAGTAGTCATGTATGGATGTGAGAGTTGGACGGTGAAGAAAGCTGAGCGCCGAAGAATTGATGCTTTTGAATTGTGGTGTTGGAGAAGACTCTTGAGAGTCCCTTGGACTGCAAGGAGATCCAACCAGTCCATCCTAAAGGAGATCAGTCCTGGGTATTCATTGGAAGGGCTGATGTTGAAGCTGAAACTCCAATACTTTGGCCACCTCATGCGAAGAGTTGACTCATTGGAAAAGACCCTAATGCTTGGAAGGATTGGGGGCAGGAAGAGAAGGGGACGACAGAGAATTAGATGGTTGGATGTCATCACCGACTCGATGGACATGGGTTTGGGTGGACTCCGGGAGTTGGTGATGGACAGGGAGGCCTGGCGTGCTGCGATTCATGGGGCCGCAAAGAGTCGGACATGACTGAGCGACTGAACTGAACTGAATGTTGGACATATTTACTATAGTTGATAACACTGTGTTGTATAACTGAAACTTACTAAAAGAGTAGAATTTAATATGAGAGGTTAACATGTGTTATTTACCTCAGCGAGGGTTGGGGGGGGGGATCTTTTCCCAATGTAATATGTCTATCAAATCTTCATGTTGTACACTTTAAATATCTTACAACTATGTCAATTATATCTCAATTAAGCTTAAAAGAGGAAACATACCCACTTCTTTATCTTCTCCATAGCAGTTCAATTCAGTCGCTCAGTTGTGTCTGACTCTTTGTGACCCCATGGACTGCAGCACACCAGGCTTCCCTATCCATCACCAACTTCCATCACATTGTATGCTAAGAATCCACCTACAATGCGGGAGCAACAGGAAACATGGGTTTGATCCCTAGATCAGGAAGATCCCCTGGTGGAGGCACGGCAACCCCCTCCAGTATTTTTTCCTGGAGAATTCCATGGACAGAGGAGCCTGGCAGGCTACAGTCCATAGGGTTGCAAAGAGCTCGACACAACTGAAGTGACTTAGCATGGCACAGCATACTAAGTATCTGTGGTTATATAGCTCTTTCCCTAGATGATATATGAAAGTCTCAAAAGCAAGTAGCCAACATAAACCAAGAAGTAAAAAAGAGATCAAACATCATGTTCACTGTGTTTGTCATAATCAGAATACTTTTCATAAATTATCTCATTTAATCCTAATAGCTTCTATTGAAATTCATATTATTATGTCAATATTGTACATGAGGAAACTCAGAGAGATTTTGCTAGCATCAAACTGCATAGCTACCAATTTTTCCACTAATCTTTTTGAAACTCAAACCAAAGTCCTTGTTGCTATGTTGCAGGACAGGGAACTGTCACATACTGGGACCTGCAGGAGTCCTTAGGACAGACCTCCAAGTGAGGATTCTTGGCTTTGTGCAGGAAAGAATTCAAGAGCGAGTCAGAGTAAGGAGAAAACAAGTTGATTTAGAGAGATACACATTCCATAGGCAGAATGTGGGCCATCTCAGAAAATGAGAGCAGCCCCAGGGCATGGGGTTGTAGGTATTTATGATTAAGTAATTTCATAGACTATTTAGGGAATCAAGTGGGGATTTCTTAGGAATTGGGCTACTGACAACTTTCTGGCCTCTTATGTCTTGAAACTGTCATGGGATGAAGGGGAATGATTTTTAATATTATTATGAAGGTATAATGAGCCAAAGGTCAATGACCAGACTAAAGCCACCTAGATTTCAGCTGTTCAAGTTTGGGTCTTTATTCCACCCCAACAGCTTCATGCTTTCTTCATTAGTATTTGTGTTTTTCCCCTTTCCAACCTGTCTCAGTTAAATTGCAGTAATGATTTTTAAACCCTTAACACACTGTTTAAGTTAATTGATTGCTTTGCATGATATATTAAGTTGAAAGCTTTTTATGTGCCCTATATATTAGTTTGACTTGCAGAATATAGATGTTGAAGATCTTCTAGAAAAGTGAATTCTCCCTCGGGTTCTGTAGTAGCAAATGTATATATATATATGTTAACCAAGAAGGTATGTAGATATGTTAAATATGTTACTATCGAGTGACTCTAGTAGATTTCCTCCAAATACAATGGTCCACTGAAACAGAAATTCCATATAAAGCATTTAAAACCAGAGAATAGGTTGCAAATAAGATCAGAAATAGGGAATGCATTATTATTTGAGTGATAAAAGTGTGGAAATTTCATCTCAGCAGAAGATGCCTAACATTTTGGATTTAATTTTATTTTACATTTATGTCTCTTCTTTTTTTAATTTATTTTTTTAATTGAAGGATAATTGCTTTACAGAATTTTGCTGTTTTCTGTCAAACCTCAATATGAATCAGTTATAGGTATGCATATATCCCCTCTCTTTTGAACCTCTCTCCCTCCCCATCCCACCACTCTTGGTGGATACAGAGGCCCTGTTTGAGATTTCTGAGCCATACTGCTAATTTCTATTGGCTATCTATTTTACATATGGTAATGTAAGTTTCCATGTTACTTTGTCCAAACATCTCACCTGTCTTCCCTTCTCTCCATGACCATAAGTCTATTCTCTATATCTGTTTCTCCACTGCTGCCCTGTAAATAAATTCTTCAGTACCATTTTTCTAGATTCTTTATATATAACTTAGAATATGATATTAATCTCTCAAAGCATTCCCTTTACTCCACACCCTCTCCAGCATTTATTGTGTATAGACTTTTTGATGAGGGCCATTCTGACTGGTGTGAGGTGATATCTCACTGTGGTTTAGATTTGCATTTCTCTAATATTGAGCTATGTTGAGCATCTTTTCATGTGTTTGTTAGCCATCTGTATGTCTTCTTTGGAGAAATATCTGCTTAGGTCTTTTTACCACTCTTTGATTGGGTTGTTTTTTTTGCTGGTATTGAGTTATATGAGCTGCTTATATATTTTGGAAATCAATCCTTTGTCAGTTGTTTCATCGACTATTATTTTCTCCTATTCTGAGGGCCGTCTTTTCACCATGCTTATAGTTTCCTTTGCTGTGCAAAAGCTTTTAAGTTTAATCAGGTCCCACTTGTTTACTTTTGTTTTTATTTCCATTATTCTAGGAGGTGGATCACAGAGGATCTTGTTTTGATTTATGCCATTGAGTGTTCTGCCTATGCTGTCCTCTAAGAGTTTTCTAGTTTCTGGTCTTACATTTAGGTCTTTAATCCATTCTGAGTTTGTTTTTCTGTATGGTGTTAGAAAGTGTTCTAATTTCATTCTTTTACATGTAGCTGTCCAGTTTTCCCAGTACCATTCTTCGAAGAGTCTGTCTTTGCCCCATTGTATATTCTTGCTTTCTTTGTCAAAAATAAGGTACCCATAGGTGCATGGATTCATTTCTCAGCTTTCTATCTTGTTCCATTAGTCTATATTTCTGTTTTTGTGCCAGTACCATACTGTCTTGTATGTAGCTTTGTAGTATACTGTGAAGTCAGGAAGGTTGATTTCTCCTGCTCCATTCATCTTTCTCAAGACTGTTTTGGCTATTTGGGGTCTTTTTTGTTTCCATATGAATTGTGAAATTTTTGTTCCAGTTGCGTGAAAAATTCCAGTGGTAATTTGATAGGTATCACATCGAATCTGTAAATTGGTAGTATAGTCATTTTCAAAATATTGATTCTTCCTACCCAGGAACATGGAATATCACTCCATCTGTTTATGTCATCTTTGATTTCTTTCACTAGTGTCTTATCATTTTCTGGGTACAGTTGTTTTGTCTCCTTAGGTAAGTTTATTCCTAGATATTTAATTCTTTTTGCTGTAATGGTGAATGGGATTTATTCCTTAATTTCTCTTTCTGAATTTTCATTGTTAGTGTATAGAAATGCAAGTGATTTCTGAGTGCTGATTTTGTATTCCGCGACTTTGCTAAATTCACTGATTAGCTCTCATAATTTTCTGACACTATTTTTAGGGATTTCTATGTGCAGTATCATGTCATCTGCAAACAGTGAGAGCTTTACTTTTTCTTTTCCAATCCTGATTCATTTTATTTCTTTTTCTTCTCTGATTGCTGTAGCTAGGACTTCCAGAACTATGCTGAATAATAGTGGTGAAATTGGACACCCTTGTCTTGTTCCTGGTTTTAGGGGGAATCCTTTCAGTTTTTCACCATTGAGAATAATGTTTGCTGTAGGCTTATCATATATAGTCTTTACTATGTTGAGATAGGTTCATTCTATGCCCATTTTTTGAAGAATTTTAATAATAAATGGGTGCTGATTTTTGTCAAAGCTGTTTCTGCATCTATTGAGACTATCATGTGGTTTTTATCTTTCAATTTGTTAATATGATGCATCATATTGATTGATTTGCATATATTGAAGAATCCTTGCATCCCTGGAACATACCCAATTTGATCATGGTGTATGAGCTTTTTGATGTGTTGCTGAACTCTGCTAAAATTTTGTTGAAGACTTTTGCATCTATTTTCATCAGTGATATTGGCCTGTAATTTTCTTTTTTATGGGTTGTCTTTGTCTGGTTTTGGTATCAGGGTAATGGTGGCCTTGTAGAATAAGTTTGGAAGTGTTCCTTCCTCTGCAATTTTTTGAAATAGTTTTAGAAGGATAGGCATTAGCTCTTCTCTAAAAGTTTGATAGAATTCTCCTGTGAAGCCATCTGGTCCTGGGCTTTTGTTTTTGGGGGATTTTTTATCACAGCTTCAATTTCAGTGCTTGTACTTGGGTTGCTCATAATTTCTATTTCTTCCTGGTTCAGTCTTGGGAGATTGAACTTATCTAAGAATCTGTCCATTTCTTCGAGATTATCCATTTCATTGTCATATAGTTTTTCATAATAGTCTCTTATAATGCTTTGTATTTGTGCATTGTCTGTTGTAACCTCTTCTTTTTCATTTCTAATTTTGTTGATTGATTCTTCTCTCTTTTTTTCTTGATGAGTCCAGCTAAAGATTTGTCAATTTTGTTTATCTTCTCAAAGAACCAGCTTTTATTTTTATTAATCTTTACTATTATTTCTTTCATTTCTTTTTCAATTATTTCCTCTCTAAACTTTATGATTTCCTTCCTTCTGCTAATTTTGGGCTTTTCTGTTCTTCTTTGTCCAGTTGTTTATGGTGTAAAGTTAGGTGGTCTATAAAATGTTTTTCTTGTTTCTTGATGTAGCTATAAACTTCCCTCTTAGAACTGTGTTTCCTGCATCCCATAGGTTTTGAGTTGTCGTGTTTTCATTGTTATTTGTTTCTAGAAATTTCTTTATTTCCTTTTTGATTTCTTCAGTAACCTGTTGGTTATTTAGACATGTATTGTTTAATCTCCATATGTTTCTGTTTTTTACACTGTTTTTCTTGTAATTGATATCTAGTGTCATTGCATTGTGGTCGGAGATATTCAATTTTCTTAAATTTACTGAGGTTTTATTTGTGATCTAAGATATGGTCCCTCCTGGAGAATGTTCCATGTGCACTTGAGAAGAAAGTGTATTCTTCTGCATTTAAATTGAATGTTCTGAAGATATCAGTGAGATCCATCTCATCTAATGTATTATTTAAGACTTGTGTTTCCTTATTAATTTTCTGTTTTGCTGATCTGTCCATTGGTTTGATTGGGGAGTTAAAGTCACCTACTATTATTGTGTTACTTTCAATTTCTCCTTTTATGTCTGTTAGTGTTGTCTTATGTATTGAGGTTCTCCTATGTTGGACGCATAGATACTTACAATTGTTATGTCTTCTTTTTGGATTGATCCCTTGATCATTATGTAGTGTCCTTCCTTATCTCTTGCAATCTTCTTTATGTAAAGTCTATTTTGTCTGATATCAGAGTCGCTACTATAGCTTTCTTTTGCTTTCCATTTGCATGGAATATATTTTCCCATCCTCTCACTTTCAGTATATATGTGTCTTTAGGTCTGAAGGGGTTTCTTGTAGACAGCATATATATATGGGTATTGTTTTTGTAACCATTCAACCAGTCTGTTTCTTTTGGTTGCAATATTTAATCTGTTTACGTTTAATTATTTATATATATATATATATATATGTTGCCGTTTTCTTCATTGTTTGAGGTTAATTTTGTAGAAAGTTTTCTTCTGTTTTATTTCTTGACTATATCAGTTCAGTCCAGTTTAGTCGCTCAGTCGTGTCCGACTCTTTGTGACCCCATGAACCGCAGCACTCCAGGCCTCCCTGTCCATCACCAACACCCTGAGTCCACCCAAACCCATGTCCATTGAGTCGGTGAGGCCAGCCAAGCATCTCGTCCTCTGTTGTCCCCTTCTCCTCCTCCCCTCAATCTTTCCCAGCATCAGGATCTTTTCAAATGAGTCACCTCTTCACATCAGGTGGCCAAAGTATTGGAGTTTCAGTTTCAACATCAGTCCTTCCAATGAACACCGAGGACTGATCACTTTTAGGATGGACTGGTTGGATCTCCCTGCAGTCCAAGGGATTCTCAAGAGTCTTCTCCAACACCACAGTTCAAAAGCATCAATTCTTCAGTGCTCAGCTTTCTTTATAGTCCAACTCTCACACCCATATATGACCCCTGGAAAAACCATAGCCTTGACTAGATGGACCTTTGTTGACAAAGTAATACCTCTGCTTTTAAATATGTTGTCTAGGTTGGTCATAACTTTCTTTCCAAGGAGTAAGCCTCTTTAATTTCATGCCTGCAATCACCGTCTGCAGTGATTTTGGAGCCCAGAAAAATAAAGTCTGACACTGTTTCCCCATCTATTTTCCATGAAGTGATGGGACCAGATGCCATGATCTTAGTTTTCTGAATGTTGAGCTTTAAGACAACTTTTTCAGTTTCCTCTTTCACTTTCATCAAGAGGTTCTTTAGTTCTTCTTCACTTTCTGCCATAAGGGTGGTGTCATCTGCATATCTGAGGTTATTGATATTTCTCCCAGAAATCTTGATTCCAGCTTGTGCTTTTGTAGCCCAGCATTTCTCATGATGTACTCTGCATATAAGTTAAACAAGCAGGGTGACAATATACAGCCTTGACATACTCCTTTTCCTATTTGGAACCAGTCTGTTGTTCCATGTCCAGTTCTAACTGTTGCTTCCTGACCTGCATACAGGTTTCTCAAGAGGCCGGTCAGGTGGTCTGGTATTCCCATCTCTTTCAGAATTTTCCACAGTTTATTGTGATCCACACAGTCAAAGACTTTGGCATAGTCAATAAAGCAGAAACAGATGTTTTTCTGGAACTCCCTTGCTTTTTCGATGATCCAGCGGATGTTGGCAATTTGATCTCTGGTTCCTCTGCCTTTTCTAAAACCAGCTTGAACACCTGGAAGTTCACGGTTCACGTATTGTTGAAGCCTGGTGTGGAGAATTCTCTTTAATATTTGTATAGCTGGCTTGGTGGTACTGAATTCTCTTAACTTTTGCTTTTGTGAAAACTTTCTATTTCTCTATCAATTTTGAATGTGATTCTTGCTGGGTACGGTAATCTTGGTTGTAGATTTTTCCCTTTCAGTACTTTAAATATATCCTGCCATTCTTTCTGGCCTGCAGAGGTTCTGCTAAAAGATCAGCTGTTAAGTGTATGCGGTTTCCCTTGTACGTTACTTGTTTTTCCCTTGCTGTTTTTAACATTCTTTCTTTGTGTTTAGTCTTTGTTTGATTAGTATGTGTCTTGGCATGTTTCTCCTTGTGTTTTTCCTGTATGGGACTTTTTATGCCTCTTGAACTTGATTGACTATTTCCTTTTCATATTGGGGAAATTTTCAACTATAATTTCTGCTGGAGTCCAGCTCCAGCAGCCAGGGAAACACTGAAGGGATGAATGGGGACGGTGAATGAAAATGATGCAGTCTATCGCTCAAAGCACTGGGCTGCATGTTTATTTTAAGCATCAGGTTTTCTTTCATACTTTTACAAAAGCATTAGGTCAGAGGTATGACATCTTCAGTTTCCCCTCACCCATATTTACTGTCTCCATAAATCATTGTTATCCTTCAGAGTTCCCTCTTAATTGTCCTTGTGATAACATTGTAACTCAAGTTTGTCTCTGGGTTGTATATCACATTCCTCAGTTTATTCCTCATCTCTTTAAATCCTGCTATCCCCTAGTAACTTAAGCTCATCATCTCCTAAAAAGGCTTTTAGCTATTAGTATCTCTAAAATACCTAGTTTCCATAAGCTATAGTAAAATATGCCAACACTACAACATATCTTAAACTTTTAGCTTCTAACTATTCTTAATTATTCCTAACCCCTAAACTCAGCAAACTTGTTTTGCCATAAACATTTCCCTTACAAGCAGGTTTCAGATAACAATGTTTCCCATGGCCTCAGGCTGCAGCCTATGTGCTCATCCTGGAGCATTCTTTGTAAAGATCCCTGAACAAATGTCAATAGTTAACTTTATGGATTATAACATTCTTTCCAACCAACTCAACCGGAGGAAGGAAAGGACAAGTCAGAATCACAAGACCTAACTCCTTCATCCCGGGACCGTGCCTGTGGGATAAGGAAAGGGGGTTGCCTCCATTTTGTCAATAATGCCTATCGAGGCTCCTGACAAACCTCTTCAAAATTTTTCTCATACCCTTTCTTTTTCTCTTCCTCTTCTGGAACCCATATAATTCTCATGTTGGTGTTTGATATTGTCCAAGAGGTCTCTGAGACTATCTTCAGTTCTTTTCATTCTTTTTACCTTACTCTCCTCTTCAGAAGTTATTTCCACCATTTCATCTTCCAGCTCACCGATTCGTTCATCTGGTTCAGATATTCTGCTATTGATTCCTTCTAGAGTATTTTTAATTTCAGTAATTGTGTTGTTTGTCTCTGTATGCCTATTCTTTTATTCTTTTAGGTCTTTGTTAATTGATTCTTCCATTTTCTCCAGTCTATTTTCTAGGTTGTTGATCATCTTTTCTATCATTATTCTGAATTCTTATTCAGGTAGTTTGCCTATTTCTTCTTCATTTATTTGGATGTCTGCTTCTAGTCTGTTCCTTCATGTGTGTAGTATTTTTCTGCCTTTTCATTATTTTTTTTTTAATTTATTGTGTTTGAGGTCTCCTTTTCCCAGCTTCACAGTTGAATTCTTTCTTCCTTTTGGTTTCTTCTCTCCTAAGGTTTGTCCAGTGGCTTGTGTAACCTTCCTATAAGGTGAAATTTGGCTTGAGTTTTTATTTGTTTGTTTGTTTTTCCTGTGATGCACAAGGCTGAATGAGGTGGTAATCCTGTCTGCTGATGATTCGGTTTGTAGTTTTGTTTTGTTTGTCATATAGATGAGATGTCCTACACAGGGTGCTACTGGTGGTTGGGTGGGTCTTTATTCAAGTGGTTTCCTTTGTGTGAGTTCTCAGTATTTGATTCTCCCTAGGGTTAGTTTTCTGGTAGTCTAGGGTCTTGGAGTCAGTGCTCCTGCCCCAAAGGCTTAGGGCTTATTCTTGTGTGGTGGTCTCTCGGGGCACTTGGTCCAGCCCAGCTCCTCTCTCAAATGGGCCTTCTGCCAGGTGGAATTGGAAACACAAAACAAAGAAATATTGCAGGGATTTTGAAAAGACTAACCGAAGGCAGTCTTCAGGATAAAAGTGGATAGGAGCAAAAGCAGGACACCACTGCAGGACACCTGCACACGGCACCACCACGGGGGTGTGCAGGCCACCTTAGCCACCCCTCCACCTCAGCCACCTGTCTCTTCTTGTCTAATCATTCTCTTGGATGCTCTAAAAGTAAATCTTGTGATTATGAAAAAAATATATAATACCAGAAATGGGAAATATATTGTTTTGAGTTCTGAACTCAGAGCAAGTGCTAAAGTTTTCAAAGAACTACTTCCTTTACATAGGAATGTATAGATGACCAATTCTTTCCTGCTTTATTCCTTTTCTTCACATCTGATGTGACCTCTGACAGTGAGCCTTCTTGTGTCTGATGTAATGCAAACTGTATCAGAGAATCGGTACTTACTGAGCAACTCAGATGCTTAGAGTCAAGTGACCTGATTTGTTCCATTTCTTAGGAATAACCTACCCTGAATTAATCAATTCCAGGTGTTTCCCAGATAAAAATAGTGCCAAGGACTTCACTTTGCAGTGGCTTAATATTACATTTTAAAAGTAACATGGTCCTAATCTTTACTTCCTTTGATGTATCAATGGAAAAGTATATGCAAAATATTCTGGCCAGTTTAGGAAAGAGGTCCCAGCTACTAGAGAGTTGCAACTACTTTCACCTGAAAGGTCATTTTATTTATACAAGTTATCTTTTAATAAAGCAAACTTACTTGGACAGTCTCACAGAATGTATTCAAATAAATTCTTAGAGTTTTAGATACTCAGTTTTCAATTTGATTGTCTGACATTGCTTCATTAATGTTCATGATCTTGCTTTCTTTGTCCTCCAAGCTTTGCAGAAGCAGGCATATGTTTTACAGAACCAAACTTGATTCTATTCACTCATGCACAGGCAAGCCCATTTACTGACATCAGGTTGTGATGAAGGAAATTGCAGCATTTATTATAAGGCATCGTATAAGAAGAATGGGTGACTTATGCTCAAAATTCTTGATGGGTTTCAGCAAAGCATTTTTAAAGGCCAGGTTAAAAATGGGGATCTCAGGATACGTGATCAGCTCACATATAATTTTCTGACTGGTTGATGGTGAGGTAACAGGGATGTACCACATTGGGGTGTGTGTTCAGTCACTTCAGTCATGTAATGACCAATTCTTTGTGACCCTATGGACAGTAGCCCACCAGAATCTTCTGTCTATAGGAGTCTTGAGGCAAGAATACTAGAGTGGGTTGCCATCCCATCCTCGGGGGGTCTTCCCAAGCTGGGAATCAAACTCATGTCCACCTGCATATCCTTCATGGTAGGTGGATTCTTTACCCACTGAGCCATCACAGAGGTAAACATCAATTCTTTCGCTCCAGGAGGCCTGGGGTCTATGTGCACACGGCCATCAAGTAGTTAAAATATTCCTTTTGGTGTCTGTACAACAACTGAGAAAATGCATCAGATACTGTTATTTAAATAGTTCAGAGAAGAGTTAAAATGGATGTTATGGGGGAGGATTATGTCTCAGGAGAGCCACATACGTTCCTGCCTCGTTACTCATGAAATTGGGATCCAGAGAGGTTTGGACCTGTAATGAGGTTCTGACTCCAACCAGGAATCACAGATATGGGTTATAATCAAGGGATGCCTGGGCGCATGCTAAGTAGCTTCAATTGTGTATGACTCTCTGCGACCCTATGGAGCATAGATCACCAGGCTCTTCTGTCCATGGGATTCTTCAAACAAGAATATAGGAGGAAGTTGCCATACCCTCCTCCAGGGAATCTTTCCAACCAGGTCGAAACCGTGTCTCTTACATCTCCTGCATTGGCAGGTGGGTGCTTTACTATTAGCACCATATGGAAAGCCCAATCAAGGGATAATCTTAAAGAATCCTTTTCTTCACCTGAAAGTTTAGCAAATGTATATAAATAACCTCATAGAGGGCACAGTCCCAGTTCAATCACTCAGTCATACCTGACTCATTGTAACCCCATGGACTGCAGCACACCAGGCTTCCCTGTCTATCACTAACTCCTGGAGTTTGCTCAAACTCATGTCTATCTAGTTGATGATGCCATCCAACCATCTCATTTTCTGTCACCCATTCTCCTCTGGCCTTCAATCTTTCCCAGCACCAGGATCTTTTCCAATGAGTCAGTTCTTTGCATCAGGTGGCCAAAGTATTGGAGCTTCAGCTTCAGCATCAGTCCTTCTGATGAATATTCAAGACTTATTTCCTTTAGGATTGATTGGTTTGACCTCCTTACAGTCCAAAAGACTCACAAGAGTCTTCTCCAACACCACAGTTCAAAAGCATCAATTCTTCAGCACTCAACCTTCTTTATGATCTAACTCTCACTTCCATACATGATTACTGGAAAAAAAAACATAGCTTTGATTACATGGATCATTGTCAGCAAAGTAATGTCTCTGATTTTTAATATGCTGTCTAAGTTGGTCATAACTTTTCTGCCAAGGAGCAAGCATCTTTTAATCTCATGGCTGCAGTCACACTATGCAGTGATTTTGGAGCTCAAGAAAAGAAAGTCTTTCACTGTTTCTATTGTTTCCCCATCTATTTGCCATGAAGTGTTGGGACAGGACGCCATGATCTTCGTTTTTTGAATGTTCAGTTTTAAGCCAGCTTTTTCACTCTCCTCTTTGATTTGCATCAAGAAGCTCTTTAGTTTCTCTTCCCTTTCTGCCATAAGGGTGGTGTCATCTGCATATCAGCAGTTATTGATATTTCTCCCAGCAATTTTGATTTCACCTTGCACTTCATCCAGCCCAGCATTTCCCATTATGTACTCTGCATAGAAGTTAAATAAACACAGTGACATTATACTGCCTTTCTCAATTTGGAACCAGTCTGTTGTTCCATGTCTGGTTCTTTCTGTTGCTTCTTGACCTGCATACACATTTCTCAGGAGGCAGGTAAGGTGGAATGGTATTCCCATCTCTTGAAGAATTTTCCACAGTTTGTTGTGATTCACACAGTCAAAGGTTTTGGCATAGTCAATAAAACAGGAGTAGATGTTTTTTTTCCTGGAGCTCCCTTCTTTTTCGATGATCCAGTGGATGTTGGTAATTTGATCTCTGGTTCCTCTGTATTTCCTGAATCCAGCTTGAACTTCTGGAAGTTCTCACCCCAGGTACTGCTGAAACCTTACTTGGAGAATTCTGAGCATTACTTTGCTAGCATGTGGAATTAGTGCAACTGTGTGGTAGCTTGAACATTCTTTGGCATTGCCTTTCTTTGGGATTGGAATGAAAACTGACATTTTCCAGTCCTGCAGTCACTGCTGAGTTTTCTAAATTTGCTGGCATGTTGAGTGCAAGACTTTAACAGCATCATCTTTTAGGATCTGAAATAGTTCAGCTGGAATTACACCACCTCCACTAGCTTTGTCCGTAATCACGCTTCCTAAGGCCCACTTGGCTTTGCATTCCAGGATGTCTGGCTCTAGGTGAATGATCACACCATCATGATTACCTGTGTCATGAAGATCTTTATGATATAGTTCTTCTGTGTATTCTTGCTACTTCTTAGTATCTTCTGCTTCTGTTAGGTCCATATCATTTCTGTCCTTTATTGTACCCATCTTTGCATGAAATGTTTCCTTGGTACCTCTAATTTTCTTAATAAGCTGTCTAGTCTTTCCCATTCTATTGTTTTCCTCTATTTCTTTGCATTGATCACTTAGGAAGACTTTCTTATCTCTCTTTGCTATTCTTTGGAACTCTGCATTCAGATGGATATATCTTTCTTTTTCTCCTTTGTTTTTTGCTTCTCTTCTTTTCTCAGCTATTTTAAGCCCTTCTCAGATAACCATTTTGCCTTTTTGGATTTATTTTTCATGGGAATGGTCTTGATCACTGCCTATGGCACAGTGTCATGAACCTCCATCAATAGTTCTTTAGGCATTCTGTCTATCAAATCTAATTATTTGAGTGTATTTGTCACTTGCCCTGTTTAATCATAAGGGATTTGATTTAGGCCATACCTGAATGGTCTAGTGGTTTTCCCTAATTTCTTCAATTTAAGTCTGAATTTTGCAATGAGGAGTTCATGATCTGAGCCAAGTCTGCTCTCCATCTTCTTTTTTGTTGACTGTATAGAGATTTTCAGCTGCAGAGAATACGATCAATCTGATTTTGGTATTGACCAACTGTGTGTCTGTATGTCTTGTGTTTTTGGAGCAGGGTGTTTGCTATGACCAATGCATTCTCTTGGCAAAACTCTGTTAGCCTTTGCCCCACTTCATTTGTTATAAGGCCAAACTTGCCTGTTACTCCAGGTATCTCTTGACTTCCTACTTTTACATTCCAGTCCCCTATGATGAAAAGGACATTTTTGGGGTGTTAGTTCTAGAAGGTCTTTTAGATCATCATGGAACTGTTCAACGTCAGCTTCTTTGGCATAAGTTGTTGGGGTATAGTCTTGGATTACTGTGATATTGAATGGCTTGCCTTGGAAACAAACAGAGATCCCTCTGTCATTTTTGAGATTGCATTCAAGTACTGCATTTCAGATTATTTTGTTGACTATGAGGGCTACTCCATGTCTTCTAAGGGATTCTTGCCCACAGTAGTAGATATAATGGTCATCTGAGTTAAATTCACCAATCTCAGTCCATTTTAGTTCACTGATTCCTAAAATGTCAATGTTCACTCTTGCCATTTCCTGTTTGACCACTTCCAATTTACCTTGATTCATGGACCTAACATTCCAGGTTCCTATGCAATATTGTTCTTCACAGCTTTGGACTTACTTCCATCACCAATCACATCCACAACTGGGGGTTGTTTTCACTTTCATACCGTCTTTTCATTATTTCTGGAGTTATTTCTCCACTCTTCTTCAGTAGTAAATTGGGCACCTATGGACCTGGGGAGTTCACCTTTCAGTGTCATATCTTTTGGCCTTTCCATACTGTTCATGGGGTTCTGAAGGCAAGAATACTGAAGTGATTTGCCAATTATTTCCCTAGTGGTCTATGTTTTGTCAGAACTCTCCATTATGACCTGTCCGTCTTCGGTGGCCTGACAAGGCATGATTCATAGTTTCATTGAGTTAGTGAAGGTTGTGGTCTATGTGATCAATTTGGTGGTTTTTCTGTGATTGTGGTTTTCATTCTGTCTGCCCTCTGATGGATAAGGATTAGAGGTTTATGGAAGCTTCCTAATGGGAGAGACTGACTGAGGGGAAAACTGGATCTTGTTCTGATGGAGGGGGCCATGATCAGTAAATCTTTAATCCAATCTTCTGTTGATGGGTGGGGCTGTGTTCTCTCCCTGTTGTTTGGCCTGAGGCCAAGCTATGGTGGGGATAATGAAGATAATGGAGACCTCCTTCAAAGGAACTTGTGCACACACTCTTGTATTCAGTGTTTCTGACCCTGCAGCAGGCCACTTTTGACTTACGCCTCTGCCAGAGTCTCTTGGACATTCACAGGCAAGTCTGGCTCAGTCCCTTGTGGGGACATTGTTCCTTTCACCTGGCTTGTGGTGAGCACAAGCTTTTGTTGGCACCCTCCACGAGTCTATTTACCCAGTCCTGTGGAAATTCTGTAATCAAATTCCACTGTCCTTCAAAGTCAAATTCCCTGAGGGTTCCCTGTCCCTTTCCCATATCCCCAGGTTGGGACATCTGTTTTCAGGGAATAGACTCTGGGAAAACAAGTAAAAAAGGGTCTGGGCTGAAATTTGGTCATTCCCACCCAGGGAAAAAGCCAAGGAGCAAGCCCCTGCAGGATCCCAAGTACAGAGAAACCTTCCCACAGTGAGGAGATAAGAGCATGGGACGTCTGGAGCTCCTTAGGTGCGGCCACCCCTGGACTTGAGGAAGTGACTTGATGGGTACTTAGGCACCAGTTAAGGTGCTGACCTCCTTGGAAAAAGTACCCTGGCCTCAGTTCCCTGGTATCCCTCCCAGGAGTTCCCAGCATGGAAGGCACACCCACCCACGGGCTCCTTCTTGTTTCTTTGTTCCACTCCACTGATCTGTATGTTCAGAAGCACCTGGAAAGCCCTTGCCCACTTCCCGAAACCCAGCAACTCCAAAACCCCCAAATGCCCCACTCCAAGGAATCTCACTTCACTCTCTAGTAACCTACACATTCGCCTGCACAAATGGTAAGGTGGCATTGCCAGAGGACTGGGGGTTCTGGGAAAGCCTGAGAGAGCTGGGCAGAGGCAGGATAGAAGGGAGAGGGACTGAGAGGAGGGGGTGTGATGAGGGACTGTCGTGATAGAGGAGAGGAGGTTGTGAGGGTGAGGTTGGGGGTGGGGGAAGGGCTCTGGGCAGAGAATTGCGGACAAATGTTATGGAGTGGGGGTGTTGCCCTGGCTGTTGGGGACCCGGGAAAGGGTATTTGGGCTTGTGAAGCATATAGTACTTGAGTGATTGGAGGCGGGTGGGGCAAGCAGCTTCCAAGACTTGAGTGCTGGTTGGAAATGAGAACTGGTGATTGTGAAGAGAACAGTTCCAGTAGGCCACCTAAAAATCATAGATACTTAAATTTTTTTATTGAAATCACAGAAGGAAAGTGAAAAAGGATGAAGAAAAATAATTAAGATTCAAAAGCACATTAGTGGGAGCTGAATTTGCCACTCCCAAATATGCCTTCTTGGTAAAAGGATTATTTAAGTCTGATTATTTAAAAAAAAAAAATCAGACATAAAAAAAGCTCTGAAAACTGAGTAGAAGTCACCCTTTTATAAGAAACATTTCTAAGAAAAATCTCCGTTTGTGGGGATGTTTTCCTTGCTATACCAGGAAGAGGAAGATGACTAAACTCTAGAAGCTGTTATTGTTGAAGAAGGCAAATACCTTACCCTGTTTACTGTGTTTTGCCTGATAATCTCCCATAACTGACTCTCCTCATCTCCAACTTCTTTCTTTTGTCTTTAGCTTAAGATTGTTTTTAGTTGATGGTGTGGGCTGTTTCAGAGAGTTACTCAGTTTTCCTGGTATTTCTCATGTATATAGAAGGTATAAGTGTCATTAAACTTCTAATTGTGTCCTGCTAATAATGTTTTTTTGTTATAGTGGGGTCTCAGCCAAGAACCTGAAAGGGTAAAGGAAAACATTGTTTTCTTCCCCTATAATATAAAGATGTGATTCCTGTATGCAAGAAAGTGCATTTAATCATTATTGGTATTTATTAGTAATTCTATTCATCAGAATATACAGACAATTACAAATATTAAGAGTAAAAATAATCATTAGCAATCATTTAACACTTCACATTGTGTCAAAGATTGAACATTACCTTCAAAATTCTGCAAAAGAAAGAAAAAAATTACTATGTGGGACGTAACCCCAAACCCCAACCTTCAGGGGAAAAAAAAGATGTTGGGAACGAATTACATAATTAACACAACAACCAAACCAATACACAGGCTGCTTGTACCAATATTTTGGATTTACTTTCCAAAATCCTAATTCCAGTTCCTTTTTTTTTTTTTTTGATGTCTTTGAGCTTTGCTCTCTGCAGGTAATTCTGCTTCCTGCCTTTAGACCCAGAGTTAAGCCATGTTTATCCATAAAAAGTAGATACAACTTTTTTGCTACTTCCTTATTCATCATTCCCAAAGTCCATTCAAGTTCCTTTCTCACAACTTACCAAGTCAGTTTTTTTTTTTTTTTTTTGAAGGTGCTTGTCTGCTCTTTTTTTGTTTTGTTTTGTTTTTAGTTTTTTTTTTTTTTTTAATAAATTTATTTATTTTAGTTGGGGGCTAATTACTTTACAATATTGTAATAGTTTTTGCCATACATTGACATGAATCAGCCATGAGTTTACATGTGTTCCCCTTCCTGGACCCCCCCACCCACCTCTCTCCCCATCCCATCCCTCTGGGTCATCCCATTGCCCCGGCCCAGAGCCCTTGTCTCATGCATCGAACATGGAATGGTGTTCTGTTTCACATATGATAATATACATGTTTCAATGCTATTCTCCCAGAACGTCCCACCCTCACCTTCTCCCTCAGAGTCCATAAAATTGTTCTATGCATCTGTGTCTCTTATTCTGTCTCGCATATAGGGTTATCGTTACCATCTTTCAAATTCCATATATATGCATTAGTATACTGTATTGTTGTTTTTCTTTCTGGCTTACTTCACTCTGTATAATGGGCTCCAGTTTCATCCATGTCAGTAGAACCGATTCAAATGTATTTTTTTTAATGGCTGAGTAATATTCCATTGTGTATATGTACCACAGCTTCCTTATCCATTCGTCTGCTGATGGACATCTAGGTTGCTTCCATGTCCTGGCTATTGTAATACAGTAACCACGTCAGTTTGAACCTAATGGTTGTCACATATGTATGTATGTGTGTATGTATGTGCTCAGCCATGTCTGATTCTTTGCAGACCCCACGGACTGTATGTAGCCCACCAGTCTCTTCTTCCCATGGAATTCTCCAAAAACGAATACTGGAGTGGGGTACCATTTCCTACCCCAGGGGATCTTCCAAACCCAGCGATCTGCATATCCTGCATTGGTGGGTGGGTTCTTTACCACTGAGAAGCCCTGTGTGTGTATATATTCTTTTGTAAACAAGCTGTGAAATACATAAGGTAATGGATATATTCCCATTTAAAGAGAATCAAAATTAGAGATAGAAGATGAAAGACTTTAAAGTAATAAGTATGTATCAGAGCTTAGATACAAATCTAGGTCTTCTAAATCTAAATCCAAGTTTAACTCATTATACTGCTCTGTCTCAATGTAAGTAAAGATGTTTATCACAGCTAGTAACACAAAGGGATAATAACTCCTTTCCCTCCTCCCCCCACAATGTACCAGGTAGCAGAAAAAATAAGTGTTTCCATACAGAGCACTCAGTTATAAAAAGAACTTGTTGCTGTTAAGAGCAGCAAAAGTATAAATTATTCACATACAGTACATTTAGCATTAGCTCAATGAATAAGAAGCAGCTTTTATCTAGTATAGACTAATGACTCTGGGATGTTTCCTGAGAAAATATGCTACCTTCTGAAAACAGGCAACATTATTCTGAATTAACAGTACAGTCCTCCTATCTAAAGAGAACTTTTTCTAAAGAAGTGCGTGACATTTAAGGAGAAAGCAGACGTTAGGATTAATTGGATGAATGGGACACAGCTTGATCATTGTCATGGAAAATACAGTTTCTGATTTTTTCCGAGTGAAATGACTAAGACTGAAAATAAAAAAAACATGGAAAATGTTCTCAATGAACCCAAAGGATTTACTGTGCATAGTGTCAACTAAAAAAAAAAAAAAAAAAACCTCAACTTTAAAGTTGAGAATTGTGTTTTATTTGGCAGACAAAACTGAGACTTAAGTCCTGGACACCGCATTTCGGATAGCTCTGAGAGACTGCTCCAAAGAGGTAAAGGAGGAGCCAGGATATATGAGTTTTTGCAACAAGGATCAGGTAGTTAGAACGTCAAAAGATTACTGCTAATTAAAGAAAACCAGATATCTCAAGTTAAGGAATTTAGTGCTTTTCTATGTATGAGAAGATGCAAGAGTCCACACTCATTGAAATCATTCTTCTGATATGTCCCTCAGCTATCTGGAACCAGTATATTATGCGTTCTCATTCTGAGTTCCCTCAGGGTGCACCATCAAGGATGGATGCAGTGGTCGACTGCTAGATGGCAGGGCATTCTACTACTACCCATATATTCCCTGTAATGTGATTGCTGACTACAACATTCTTTGTTTACTGATATGGTGGGTTTTTTTTTTTTTTTAATACTAGCCATAAACAGGAAACCTAATGTCTATTTTTATTATGATCATTGATCACATGCTGACTTGCATATTCAAATAGTCTATCACAAAAGAAATATATGTAAAACCCAATTAAATCATAATCAAGAAAGAAAACATACAAAATACTGAAATATTGAAGCTATATGAAGAGTACATATGCATTCATTTTACTCTTCTCAATTTTTTTTATATGTTTGACATTTTCCATAATAGTTTTTTAAAGTAAAAAGAAATGTTCTCTGATCCCCTAAGTCTCATTTGCTTTAATTTTCCAACTGCAAGCTTAAAAAAATCATTAAAATATTTTTAAAAGTGAAAATGTTGAAGAGGAAAAGGTAAAAATAAAAATCCTTCAGTTACCAAAAAGATGATTGAGAAAACTCTTCAGACATATAAATGAATATCATTAAAAAAAAAAAATGTTGACTTACATTCTCATACATTTCTTTTTGGAAGAACTGCTACCTTAGATAAAATTTATAGCACAAGCTCCTCTACCGAGGGTGTTTTAATGCTATGACTATTAGCTCATGCTGAGGGAAACAGCAATGGCTGTTTCCCTCAAAAAGATAACCGACAAGTAAAAAATGAGAGTTCTAGAAACTTATTATGAGCAATATTTTAAATCAATTATTTGTCCTCAAAGCTGAAACTTTATTTTCTTAAATACTCCTATGATTACTAGATGAAAAACCAAACAAGCTCTTAGATTGAAAACAAAGAAACTGACCCAGTGTTCATTTCCAGAGTTGCTAGCTTCTGTTCAAAAGTAACCCAATAATGCACCATTGACAACCTAGTTGTGTGGTAAGAAGTGAATCTTCTTAAATTCACTTTTTATCATCAGCAAATGAAAATAAATAAAGTCTGGCTCTGCACATGTGAAAGCTAGTTGAAATAATAAATCCCAGGAAAATTGGATTATAGTGAAGATTAAATAAGATTGCTTATGTTGCAGAGAAATGAATTCTGACTCCATGTTGGAAACTGTTTCTTTTACTTGCTTTTTGTTGCTTTTGTTATTATAATCACTCATAATAGCCTGCCTCAGAGGACAGTGCCCTTTTGCCTGACTGCAAACTAAAGTGCCTTTGTTCAACTCATAGAGAGATAATCTGACCCTGCCTACTTGTGAATGACTGTAAGAAAGAAGAGACTAACTCATATCACTTTCAAAGGCTGGCCCTTCCCTGAGAAGTTTTGCAAGACTGAAGACCTTTTCATTTATTTCCCCAAGGCCTGTTCGTCCCTTTCTGCCTTTGGACTTGAGTTCCTCATTGCTCGCTCTCTGACTCTGTAAAAGAACTTGGCTTCTAGACCCCAACAAGATAGTACTCTGAGACATCAGTCTGCCCTCTTCGCATCCAGTTGGCTTTCCACATGAAGTCATATTCCTTGCCTCAACACTTTGTCTCTCAGATTCATTGGCCTGTCATTCAGCAAGCAGATTGAGCTTGGACTCGGTAATACTTATGAGAATAACAACCGTAATTTGTTGAATGTCTAACTTATCCCAAACATTTTAGAGATTATCTCAGATGTTTTCAACAATCCTCTAAACTGATATTTGCAAACTCCACTTTGAAAGTCTAGCAAGTTTCTAAGGTTTTACAGCTAATAATTGCAGGACCTGAAATCCTTATTTTGTCTCTCTGATTCTTTTCACCCTACCATGTTGTCTTCCTTGAAACAATGAGGAAATAACTAAGGTACAAGTATATTGTGTTATTTGAAAACTTCTTTATTAATGGATTTCAGGCAAGAGAAAATTACTCATTAGAAGTAATAAGAAGAAAAACATGCAATCTTCAATCCTGTTTCTCTCATTTCTGCTTTCCTCTTAATGATTCATAACAATGCAAATTATTGAAAATATTCTTGATACTTGAATAAGAAACTAGGAGGAAATAAATCCCCAGGCCATTTATCATCCCTATTTATGCAACATGGAATGTTAATTAAATCCTCCAAACAATCACAAAGGTAGTTATTTAATTGTAATTTTGTTAAATTGTTAGTAGATATCTTTGTGTCATTTGCTTCTTAAATGAAGAGATGGTATCAACAGTGAAACCATGTGGCAAACTGGCATTGGGGCTGCATTAGAATCTGAGAGACAGGGGAACTCAAGCACATTTAAAGTTCTCCATTTGGATTTTCATTGCTTATGCTGACAGTCATTTAAACACAGTCATAAATCAGCAGGCAGTACTAGGGAGCCACCTACTGGAATAATGGGCTCTATTTTGCTGCCATGGTTAAAAATATATAAATTCACTTAATATTAATTAAATTATGAACTTGTCAAATTCATGTTTCATTACTCTAAATATACATCTTTCACAAAAACTTACCAACTAAATTTGAAAATGACAAAGACAGCATTGTTACAAAATAAGGCAGAAGTCTGAATTGGAAAGGAAATGCTCATTGAACATAAAGTGATTGAAATGTGAAAATAAAAGTTAACAGAGAATATCCAAAGACGTTAGTCAAATTATTAAAATTAGGTTACCTATTGCTTCAAGGTTGTTTCTCTTCAATTTGTCAAGGATGTTCAGTCTGATAATTATTTTACCCAGATATCATACTTAAATGGCACCTTATTTAAATGATGATATTTTCATTAATATGAAGATGTATTTTTTAAAACCTGCTGGCATTAAACAAAAAACACTAGAACTAATTTGGGATTAAGCAATGCAGATTATTTTCTTTTTTCATTTTGCAAATTGTCTGAAATCAATCTCTATTAAAACTTATTACCTACAGTTCTGAGTACTAATAAATCAAAGATTTTAGTTGAAAGATGATTAGTATAGCATTTTTCCCTGGCTGTGTTGTTAAAAAGTCTGTAGTAAACATAGCTACCCATTTTCCTGCCTTTGCTGTACTGTGGGTATAGTGAACATGAAAGTATAGTGAACATGAAAGACAGGTTCTTTGATGATGCTTTTATGTTGCCTAAGGGTGATCATTCTAAATATGCTCTCTGTATATAACATAGAAACTAAGCAAAAACAAGATATGAAAGACTGCTTTGAATATGAACTATTTCCAACAAAGACAGCCTGGAGATATTTTCCTTGCTGATTCCCTATTATCAGTTTATGTTTTGTCACTATCATCATTCTCTAAAGAGTAACACGCCTAAAAATTCCATTTAATTGAGGACTCCAGCTAATCAAGCCTATGATTTTATATAAACATTCTCATGATCACTGGAGCCTTAAGTAATATGAGCATGCAAGGATAATTATATAATTCCTTTGTTGGGCTGACAGTGTTTGAGAATTCCTATGCCAAATACAGTTGTTTTATTCTAAAGAACTTTCTTTGACCTACAAGGGCAAATTCTTGACTAAAGGCCTTTCTTTGCAGGCATACTAAGTCACTTCAGTCATTTCTGACTCTGTGCGACACTATAGACTGTAGTTCATAAGGCTCCTTTATCCATGGGATTCTCTAAGCAAGAAAACTGGAGTGGGTTGCCATTTCCTCCTCCAGGGAATCTTCCTAACCCAGTGATTGAATCTGGGTCTCTTTTATCTCCTGCATTGATAGGTGGGTTCTTTATCATTGGTGCCACCTGGGAAGTCCTCAAGTCATTTGCCTTAACTTGTTTGATACCTAACAAACATGAAAGATGTGATTCTTCTTTTTTTTTAAATTTGTTTATTTTAATTGGACTCTAATTACTTTACAATATTGTAGTGGGTTTTGCCATACATTGACATGAATCAGCCATGGGTGTACATGTGTTCCCCATCCTGAAACCCCTCCCACCACCCTCTCCATCCCATCCCTCAGGGTCATCCCAGTGCACCAGCCCTGAGCACCTTGTCTCATGCATCGAACCTGGACTGGTGATCTGTTTCACATATAATAATATACATGTTTCAATGCTATTCTCTCAAATCATCCCACCCTCACCTTCTCCCACAGAGTCCAAAAGACTGTTCCATACATCTGTGTCTCTTTTGCTGTCTCACATATAGGGTCATCATTACCATCTTTCTAAATTCCATATATGTGCATTAGTATACTATATTGGTGTTTTTTGTTCTGACTTACTTCACTCTGTATAATAGACTCCAGTTCCATCCACCTCACTAGAATTGATTCAAATGTATTCTTTTTAATGGCTGAGCAATATTCCATTGTGTATATATACCACAGCTTTCTTACCCATTCATCTGCTGATGGACATCTAGGTTGCTTCCATGTCCTGGCTATTATAAACAGTGCTGCGATGAACATTGGGGTACACGTGTGTCTTTCAATTCTGGTTTCCTTGAGTGTGTATGCCCAGCAGTGGGATTGCTGGGTCATATGGCAGTTCTATTTCCAGTTTTTTATGGAATCTCCACACTGTTCCCCATAGTGGCTGTACTAGTTTGCATTCCCACCAACAGTGTAAGGGGATTCCCTTTTCTCTTCACCCTCTCCAACATTTATTGTTTGTAGACTTTTTGGATAGCAGCCATTCTGACTGGCATGAAATGGTACCTCACTGTGGTTTTGATTTCCATTTCTCTGATAATGAGTGATGTTGAGCATCATTTCATGTGTTTGTTAGCCATCTGGAAGTCTTCTTTGGAGAAATATCTATTTAGTTATTTGGCCCATTTTTTGATTGGGTCATTTATTTTTCTGGAATTGAGCTGTAGGAGCTGCTTCTATATTTTTTAGATTAATTCTTTGTCCATTGCTTCGTTTGTTATTATTTTATCCCATTCTGAAGGCTGTCTTTTCACCTTGCTCATAGTTTCCTTCCTTGTGCTAAAGCTTTTAATTTTAATTAGGTCCCATCTGGTTATTTTTGCTTTTATTTCCATTACTCTGGGAGGTGGATCATAGAGAATCCTGCTGTGATTTATGCAGAGAGTATTTTGCCTATGTTTTCCTCTAGGAGTTTTATAGTTTCTGGTCTTACGTTTAGATGTTTAATCCGTTTTGAGTTTATTTTTGTGTATGGTGTTAGAAAGTGCTCCAGTTTCATTCTTTTACAAGTGGTTGACCAGTTTTCCCAGCATCACTTGTTAAAGAGATTTATTTTTCCCATTGTATATTCTTGTCTCCTTTGTCAAAGATAAGGTGTATATAGGTGTGTGGATTTATCTCTGGGCTTTCTATTTTCTTCCATTGATCTATATTTCTGTCTTTGTGCCAGTGCCATACTGTCTTGATGACAGTAGCTTTGTACTATAGCCTGAAGTCAGGCAGGTTGATTCCTCCAGTTCTGTTCTTCTTTCTCAAGATTGCTTTGGCTATTCGAGGTTTTTTGTATTTCCATACAAATTGTTAAATTATTTGTTCTAGTTCTGTGAAAAATACCATTGGTAGCTTGATAGGGATTGCATTGAATCTATAGATTGCTTTAGGTAATATACTCATTTTCACTATATTGATTCTTCCAATCCATGAACATGGTATATTTCTCCATTTATTTGTGTCCTCTTTGATTTCTTTCATCAGTGTTTTATAGTTTTCTATATATAGGTCTTTTGTTCTTTAGGTAGATTTATTCCTTAGTATATTATTCTTTTCATCACAATGGTGAATGGGATTGGTTCCTTAATTTCTCTTTCTGTTTTCTCATTGTTGGCACATAGAAATGCAAGGGATTTCTGTGTGTTGATTTTATATCCTACAACTTTACTATATTCATTGATTAGCTCTAGAAATTTTCTGGTGGAGTCTTTAGGGTTTTCTGTGTAGAGGATCATGTCATCTGCAAACAGTGAGAGTTTTACTTCTTTTCCAATCTGGATTCATTTTATTTCTTTTTCTTCTGTGATTGCTGTGGCTAAAACTTCCAAAACTATGTCAAATAGTAGTAGTGGTGAGAGTGGGCACCCTTTTCTTTTTTCTGACTTTAGGGGAAATGCTTTCAATATTTCACCATTGAGGATAATGTTTGCTGTGGGTTTGTCATATATAGCTTTTATTATGTTGAGGTATGCTTCTGGTACTCCTGCTTTCTGGAGGGTTTTTTATCATAAATGGATGTTGAATTTTGACAAAGGTTTCCTCTGAATTTGTTGACATAATCATATGGTTTTTATCTTTCAATTTTTTAATGTGGTGTATTACATTGATTGATTTGCAGATATTAAAGAATCCTTGCTTCCCTGGGATAAAGCCTACTTGGTTATGATGTATGATCTTTTTAATATGTTATGATTCTTCTTATCTTCACTCTATAGGTGAGTAAGTAAAGTTCAGAGAAATTAAGTAAATCGTACCCTGCCACATCCTACTAAATGCAGGAAAGATTCAAGTTCTAACAAGACCACATTGAATCCACCAGTTTATCCAAATTCTTAAAAAAGAGCAAAATACCTTTTCTGTATGTTCATATTGCTTCATCATCCTTGTGCTTATCTAAGCATGTATTCTAAGTGTATGTTTTATTTATCCCCAAAGTCTGTAAAGCTTCTCCAAACTGCAAACTCCTTTTTTTGTGTTTTAAATATTCTCAGAAGTTGGCACAAAATCTGATATTCACAACAGATGATTAATTAGTGCTAGTTGAATATATTGGAGAAGATTTTATTTGCTGTAAATGACATAAATGCAATCATATATTTAATTTTGTTTATATTTCATGGAGTGTAGTGGTTTATAATGAGAAGGGAATGGGACATGATGTACAGTGAAGCCCTACTACATCAAGTGTCATGAAAGTAACTTTAATTCAAGCCTGTAGGGGATATAACATTATTGCTATGTTCAGTTCAGTCGCTCAGTCGTGTCCGACTCTTTGAGACCCCATGAACCACAGCACGCCAGGCCTCCCTGTCCATCACCAGCTCCCGGAGTTCACCCAAACTCATGTCCATTGAGTTGGTGATGCCAGCAAACCATCTCATCCTCTGTTGCCCCCTTCTCATCCTGCCCTCAATCTTTCCCAGCATCAGGGTCTTTTCAAATGAGTCAAATCTTCTCATCAGATGGCCAAAGTATTGGAGTCTCAGCTTCAACACCAGACCTTCCAATGAACACCAGGACTGATCTCCTTTAGGATGGACTGATTGGATCTCCTTGAAGTCCAAGGGACTCTCAACAGTCTTCTCCAACACCACAGTTCAAAAGCATCAATTCTTCAGTGCTCAGCTTTCTTTATAGTCCAACTCTCACATCCATATATGACCACTGTAAAAACCATAGCCTTGACTAGATGGACCTTTGTTGACAAAGTAATGGCTCTGCTTTTTAATATGCTGTCTAGGTTGGTCATAACTTTCTTTCCAAGAAGTAAGCTATGTTAGAGGCAAAGAAAAGGAAAAACAAAGTGCCTAAATAACTTGCTCAAAGTCATCCAAAGCACCCTAATTTTTCATCTCCTTTAATGATTTTCTTCACTTTCATAGTCTCAACTATCAATCATCTCTATGGAAGTGAGTTTATGCTAGCGGTAAAGAGACCACTTACCAATGCAGGAGATATAAGAGACTGAGGTTCAAGCACTCGGTTAGGAAGATCCCCTGAAGGAGGAAATGGCAACCCACTACAGTATTCTTGCCTAGAGAATCACATGGACAAAGGAGCCTGGTGGGCTACAGTCTGTGGGGTCACAAAGAGTTGGACACAACTGAGCGATTTAGCATGCATGCACCAAACTTACCTCTATTACTTCTCGATATCTCACAACCTTAAATTGCATTGTAGTCTCAGATATTTTTAAGAAATAATTATGGAATTACTGTTTAAATAAATATCAACTATGATATGGTCACTGCAGTCAGTTCTGGATATCTACAGTGAGTGAAACAGTAATTCTCTGCCTTCAGAGACTCAGGCTGATAAACAGTTGAACAATACACACTGTTATGAAATCCATGAAGAAATAAGGTTTAGTGACACAGTAATCAGGAATGGAGTTGCTGATGAGGTAAAAAAAAAATAGGTTGCAGCTTGAAATATGCAACAACAACAAAAAAATCAACCTGCAAAGAGTAAAAGTGGTCCAGAGAAAAAGAAGACCCTCAGGCAGGGAAGATTGTGGTAGATTTTAAAAACTAAAAGTTTGCTCTGTGCCTAGACATAAGTGGAATCTCCTAAAGGGTTTAAAACAGGGCCTTAAATTACTCCATTTTATATTAAAAAAAACATTCTGACTGCTATGTAAGGAAGAGATGAGAACTGAACAAGAATGGAAGTATAAAGAATCATTAGGTTACTTTTTTAGGACTCCATTCTTGGGACCAATGAGCCAATGCAATACAGATAGACAAAAATAGAGATGAAACATATATTTTTGGATTTTGGAGAAAATAAATTGATGAACAGAAGAGAAGTAATTTCAACAACTGATAAGATGGTGAAAGATCTTTTGTTCAGTTTCATTCTGGGAACAGCTTGGTGAGAATATGAGTAAGTAAAATTAAGTATATTGGTAAAAAAGTAAAAATCAAGTACAGGGAAAACTTAAGAGGAAGATTTGGGCCATTATACACTTAAGAGACCTGAGAGAAACTGAAGCAGATCATATACTATTTCTCCCAAAATATCCTGACTATCTTGGTTAAATGTTCACATCTTTTCACTTATTAATTTTCTATATTATATTCAAGTTCTACCTCAGGAAGGAAAAGAATGGTGTGGTGCATTTGCTTAGCTCTGTGTGTGTGTGTGAGAGAGAGGAGTTAATTCTTAAGATAGATTGATAAGGAGTCCAGGGCTCTCAAAGAGGAGAAAGGAACAAACCTTTTTTTTTTTCTTTTCTACATTGCTTTGTCTTAGACACATAAGACATTTTTTCTTGAACTCTGAGTTGGTATGACAACAGTCTTTAAGATTAACTTTCTTTAAGCCCAGAGCTAATGATTACACAACAAAACAACTCATCTTGCTCAAGAATCTGTTTTTCCTTAAGCGCTGTACCAATGATTATATAACAACAATGTATCTTGCTCAAGGACATCTTTCTCCTTCATATCTCATAAGAAGACCTTCTGACTAGTCTTGTTATCTTAAGAAGTATGTTGTGGAAGGGGTCTGGTAAAAATATATGAGGCCTTGATAAGGCTTTAGACTTTCTTGTCTAAAATGTTCAAATGTTTTCATTAGTTAATTCTATCTTATTTTGAAATTCCATCTTAAGGAGGAAAAGAATGGTGTGGTGCATTTGCCTAGTCATTACTTACCATAAATGTCAAAAAATTGTGTTTGTACTTCAATCCTGGTACTTGTCTTAGTCTACTCTTAATCTGTAACATTCATAAAGGCAGGGCTAGGTCTATTCTTCGGAGAAGGGAATGGCAACTCACTTCAGTATTCTTACCTGGAAACTCCATGGACAGAGGAGCCTATAGTCCATGGGATCACAAAGAGTCAGAAACAACTGAGCAACCGAGCATGCATGTGCGTTCCTGGCACACACAACAATAGTAGGGACCAATAAATATTTGACAACTGCAATTAAATAAAGCATGTTTTTCATGCAACAATATTCTTCATTTCTTAATTTCTTAATAAGAAACTATGTATTCTAAGTAAAAGGAAGTTGAGATAAGGTTCCATGACATTTGGAATCCTTCTGGAAGCCTCCAAACCTATGGCATTCTCCCAATTTCTACTTCTGCTTTAGCAAAGTTAATCTCTTGGAAACTTTTCATCTACTAATAAAGGGATTTTACATTCGCTTTCAACAACATAAGAGATAACTCTACACATGGACATCACCAGATGTTCAATATTGACATCGGATTGATTATATTCTTTGCAGCCAAAGATGGAGAAACTCTATACAGTCAGCAAAAACAAGACTGGGAGCTGATGTGGATCAGATCATGATTCCTTATTCCAAAATTCAGACTTAAATTGAAGAAAGTAGGGAAAACCATGGGACCATTCAGGTATGACCTAAATCAAGTCCCTTACAATTAAACAAGAGAAGTGACAAATAGACTCAAGGGAGTAGATCTGAGACACAGTGTCTGAAGAACTATGGACGGAGGTTCATAACATTGTACAGGACCAATGATCAAAACCATACCCAAGAAAAAGAAATGCAAAAAAGGCAAAAAGGTTTTCAGAGGAAGCCTTAGAAATAGGTGAGAAAGAAGAAAAGCAAAAGGCAAAGGAGAAAAGGAAAGATATATCCATCTGAATGCAGAGTTCCAAAGAATAGCAAGGAGAGATAAGAAAGCATTCCTAAGTGGTCAGTGCAAAGAAATAGAAGAAAACAATAGAATGGGAAAGACTAGAGATCTCTTCAAGAAAATTTGAGATACCAAGGGAATATTTCATGTAAAGATGGGCACAGTAAAGGACAGAAACAGTATGGACCTAACAGAAGCAGAAGATATTAAGAAGAGGTGGCAAGAATACACAGAAGAACTATAAAAAAAAGATCTTTATGGCTCAGATAAGCACAATGGTGTGATCACTCACCTAGAGCCAGACATCCTGAAGTGCAAAGTCAAGTAGGTCTTAGGAAGCATCACTACGAACAAAACTAGTGGAAGTGATGAAATTCCAGTTGAGCTCTTTCAAGTCTTAAAAGATCATGTTGTTAAAGTGCCACACTCAATATGCCAGCCAACTTGGAAAACTCAGCAGTGTCCACAGGACTGGAAAATGTATTTTCATCCCAATCCCAAAGAAAGGCAATGCCAAAGAATGTTCTAACTACTGCACAATTGTACTCATCTCACATGTTAGCAAAGTAATGCTCAAAATTCTCCAAGCGAGATTTCAACAGTATGTGAACCCAAAACTTCCAGATGTTCAAGCTGGATTTAGAATAGGCAGAGGAACCAGGGATCAAATTGTCAACATCTGTTGAATCACAGAAAAAGCAAGAGAATTCCAGTAAAGCAACTACTTCTGCTTCAGTGACTATGCTAAATCCTTTGACTGTGTGGATCACAGCAAACTGGGGAAAAATCTTAAAGAGATGGGAATAGTAGATCACCTTACCTGCATCCCGAAAAACCGGGGCAATGGGATGACCCAGAGGGATGGGATGGGGAGGGAGGTAGGAGGGGGGTGCAGGATGGGGAACACATGTACACCCGTGGCTGATTCTAGTCAATGTATGGCAAAAACCACTACAATATTGTAAAGTAATTAGCCCCCAACTAAAATAAATAAATTTATTAAAAAAAAAAAAAAAAAAGAAGCAACAGTTAGAACCGGACATGGAACAACGGACTGGTTTCAAATTAAGAAAGGAGTACATCCAGGCTGTATGTTGTCACACTTCTTATTTAACTTATGTGCAGAGTACATCATGTGAAATGCCAGGCTGGATGAAGCATAAGCTGGAATCAAGATTGTCAGGAGAAATATTAATAATCTCAGATAGGCAGATGACACCACCCTTATGGCAGAAAGTGAAGAGGAAGTAAAGAGCCTCTTGTTGAAAGTGAAAGAGGAGAGTGAAACAGCTGGCTTAAAACTGAACATTCAAAAAACAAAAACTGTGGTATCCAGTCCCATCCCTTCATGGCAAATCAATGGGGAAACAATAGAAACAGTGACAGACTTTATTTTCTTGGGCTCCAAAATCAGTGCAGATGATGACTTCAGCCATGAAATTAAAAGATGCTTGTTCCTTTGAAGAAAAGCTATGACCAACCTAGACAGCATATTAAAAAGCATATTCATCAGTAGATGAATAGATAAGAAAGTTATGGTACATATACACAATGGAATATTACCCAGTTATTAAAATGAGTGCATTTGAATCAGTTCTAATGAGGTGGATGAAACTGGAGCCTATTATACAGAGTGAAGTGAGTCAGAAAGGAAAACACCAATACAATATATTAATGCAAATATATGGAATTTAGAAAGATGGTAATGATGACCCTATATGCAAGACAGCAAAAGAGACACAGAGATAAATAACAGACTTTAGGACTCTGTGGGAGAATTTAAGAGAATAGCATTGAAATATGTATATTACCATATGTGAAATAGATCACCAGTCCAAGCTTGCTGCATGAAACAGGGCACTCAAAGCTGGTGCACTGGGACATCCCAGAGGGATGGGATGGGGAGGGAGTTGGGAGGGGCGTTCAGGATGGGGGACACATGTATACCTATGGCTGATTCATGTCAGTGTAAGGCAAAAGCCACTACTAATTGGAATAATAAGCCTCTGATTAAAATAAATAAATAGATTAAAAAAAAAAAAGCAGAGACATCATTTTGCCAACAAAGGTCCATCTAGTCAAAGCTATGGTTTTTCTAGTAGTCATGTATGGATGTGAGTGTTGGATAATAAAAAAGCTGAGCTCCAAAGAATTGATGCTTTTGAACTGTGGTGTTGCAGAAGACTATTGAGAGTCCCTTGGACTGCAAAGAGAACAAACCAGTCAATCCTAAAGGAAATCAGTCCTGAATATTCATTGGAAGGACTGATGTTGAAGCTGAAACTCCAATACTTTGGCCACCTGATGGGAAGAACTGACTCATTGGAAAAGACCCTGATGCTGGGTAAGATTGAAGGCAGGAGGTATTGGCATGACAAAGGATGAGATGGGTGGATGACATCACTGACTGAATGGACATGAGTTTGAGCAAGCTCTAGGAGTTGGTGATGGACAGGGAAGTCTATCATGCTGCACTCCATGGGGTCACAAACAGTGGACATGACTGAGTGACTGAACTTAACAAAGGGATCAGAAACTGCAGCCCAGGCCTCAGGCTTAATTAGGCACACATGATTCCAAATCTGTCCACACCCAATTGTTGGAGCTTTTTTGACACAATGGCAAAGTTCAGTAGCTTAGCAGGAACTGTGTAACTTACAAATCAAAAAATATTTGCTATCTTGACCTTTACAGATTTATGTTGACCCATGCACTAGTGGGGGCTTCCCTGGTGGCTCAGCTGGTAAAGAATCTTCCTGCATTGTGGAAGACATGGGTTTGATCCCTGGGTTGGGAAGATTCCCTAGAGGAGAGAATGGCTACCCACTCCAGTATTCTGACCTGGAGAATTCCATGAACTGTATAGACCATGGATTCTCAAAGAGTTGGACCTGACTGAATGAATTTTCACTTTCACTTTGCACTGATGGAATGCTTTAAAGATTTATTCTTAAGGTTTTGTTTAGGAAATCCAGTAAGCATATACCTAAACAATATTAGGAATATTGAAACCTTACTATTTAGCATGCTCCTGCTGCTGCTGCTGCTGCTGCTAAGTCACTTCAGTCGTCTGACTCTGTGTGACTCCATAGATGGCAGCCCACCAGGCTCCCCCGTCCCTGGGATTCTCCAGGCAAGAACACTGGAGTGGGTTGCCATTTCCCTGTCCAATGCATGAAAGTGAAAAGTGAAAGTGAAGTCGCTCAGTCATGTCTGACCCTTAGCAACCCCATGGACTGCAGCCTACCAGGCTCCTCCGTCCATGGGATTTTCCAGGCAAGAGTACTGGAGTGGGTTGTCATTGCCTTCTCCGAGTTTTATATATGAGATTATGACAAATGTCTTATGTAGGCATTCTCTTTCTAGTCAATAAAGAAAGTTCTAAAATATTCACCTTTCATCCTACCTAAGTTATTCAAATCTATTTCATTCTATCTGAAGAGGGTTATTGCCTGGAGTAATTATACTAAATAAATGCTCAGTATTATTCAGATTTAACTTTACTAAGACATAATCATCTCCCAAAGTGTCAAAATTCCCATACCATCTTAATAGTCTTTCTAGGCCAAACTGTATTTCCCTACACTCCCATCTTCTATTTAGTTTTTAACAGCTTTTTCTTCCAGTTAGAAGTTGTATGTTCTCAAGCTGGTATATATTTTAATCTTAAAAGTTCTATTAAATACACTTTGGAAAAACATACTTTAGCTGGTGGTTTCATACTGTCTTTTGTATCCTTTGTTTGTGCCAAAAAATAATCTCTTTTTCCACTTGATTTTCTTTCCATGCCACTTATCTTCATATTTAATTGTGAATTTTCTGTTGTATCTGAATATGGTGCCTGCATGCTAAATCACTTCAGTTGTGTCTGACTCTTTGTGACCCTATGGACTGCAGCCTGCCAGGTTTCTCCGTCCAGGGGATTCCCCAACCAGAAACACTGGAGTGGTTGCCATGCCCTCCTCCCAACCCAAGGATCGAACCCATGTCTCTTATGTCTCCGACATTAGCAGAAAGGTTCTTTACCACTAAGGCCACCTGGGAAGTCCTCAGTTCTCTATTCTTGAACAATTGAAAATCATAAGCATAATATCAAAATTGAGATATAATACTCAAAAAGATACTTTGAAAATAATACTCTTTGTATGTAGCTTCCAAACCTAGCCCAAGGCAATTATCATAGACAACACATACTATTTCCTTTAGGAGCCATTAAGGCTGAGAGGATATAGTGTAAGCTACAAATAGTAAATGATGCAAGTTCATTTGCTCCCAGTTGTGGAGGCATTGAATGTCAAACATATAAATCATTGAAGAACACATGTAAAACTTTCAGTTAAATCAGATGAACTTGGAAATGCCAAAGATGCATATTGTGCTTTCTATACTAGATCAGTATGGGAAACCTTCACTACTACATATACTTCTCATCACTGCTCTTAACAAAATGTCTAAAATTTACATTCCAGATTAATATCTGTACCTTAAAGAGTGGTCTACTAAATACACACATATTTTACACCCCATTAACCTGTAATACCATTTGGAGGCATTATCTGAAAAGATAAGTAGAAATTTAAGAAAATAAATCAAAAAATTTTTAGCAAAATCGTTTTTTTAAATGTTTTTGATTATTTTTAAAAAATAATAATAAATTGGGAATAATAAAAATATGCATTGATATGAGAGTCAGCTTTAAAATAATTATGTTCATATGTGGAAATCTTATGAAGGCTTTAGAGTAATTTTTGAAGAACATTTAATCATAAGATAAAAATCTCTTCATATAATTCAAAATGAAAAATCAGTATTTAAAACTGATATGCAGAATGATCACAAAGTGTAAAATATAAATATTTTATATTCTAGTGTCTATAGAAACAGGATTGAAAAAAATGACATAAAAGTGATTATTTCAATGTGGAGGAATGACAGATAATTTTATTTTCTTCATTATTTTACACAGTTTCCAATTTTTATAATGAGTATGTATTACTTCCATTATTTCAAAAGGATAATAATTATAATTAAATAAGTATGAGAATTTATGAGAATTATATTCAGACACTCCAGGGAAAGATAACACCTCTAGCTATTATTAGTTAACACATTAGAGAAGATTATGACAATTAGCTAAGCATTGGAATGGGGAGGATGGTACAGAGAAAGTGAAGTAGATGTTTGGAAGATTCAGTTCAATTAAAGACATAATAATCCATTACAAGTTTATAGTATTTTGCCTTTTTATAAAGGGTTTTCACATACTATAAAGAATCTCAACTTTCTAGTGCACACATCTACCCACTGCTGCTGCTGCTGCTGCTAAGTCGCTTCAGTCGTGTCCGACTCTGTGCGACCCCATGGACGGCAGCCCACCGGGCTCCGCCGTCCCTGGGATTCTCCAGGCAAGAATACTGGAGTGGGTTGCCGTTTCCTTCTCCAGTGCATGAAAGGGAAAAGTGAAAGTGAAGTCGCTCAGTCGTCCGACTCCTAGCGACCCCATGGACTGCAGCCTACCAGGCTCCTCCGTCCATGGGATTTTCCAGGCAAGAGTACTGGAGTAGGGTGCCATTGCCTTCTCCTCATCTACCCACACACAGACACAAAAGGTTATCATTCATTATTTTAAATGCTTAGGAAGACATATCTACCCTATAGCCATAAAAGTGGATTTTTAGAATCAGGGTTTTTATAGCCTAGTTTTTAATGTGAAGAGTTTGGAAAGCAGTTTTAGTAAAGACAGCAAACGGTGACATATTTTTCCTCACTCTGCACTGGGGTTGTGACGCTTCCTCCTGGCTCCCTGTTAGAGACCAAACCTGCTTAGAATGCTGACTTGGATTCTTCCCCAGGCTGCAGCTTACCTCTTCTTGGCTTTGCTTTCCAAAGCTGTGCCCAGACTGAATTCACCACCCTTATCTTTCTCTCCCTTGATCAAAAGGGCAATAATATTCCAAGCCTGGACTCACCCACCAGGACCCTGGAGCACATTCTGGTTCTACCTGAGCTATAAAATTGTTACAGAGAAATAGTTCAGAGAAGTAGGGACAAGGGTGTACAGTCTGACATATCATCTCACCAGCAGAGAACCGTCTGCTGACTTCCTTTTTTTTTTTTTTTTTTATAAATTTATTTATTTTAGTTGGGGGCCAATCACTTCACAACATTGCAATAGTTTTTGCCATACATTGACATGAATCAGCCATGGGTTTACATGTGTTCCCCCTCCTGGACCCCCCACCCACCTCCCTCCCCATCCCATCCTTCTGGATCATCCCATTGCCCCGGCCCTGAGCCCTTGTCTCATGCATCGAACATGGAATGGTGTTCTGTTTCACATATGATAATATACATGTTTCAATGCTATTCTCCCAGAACGTCCCACCCTCACCTTCTCCCTCAGAGTCCATAAAATTGTTCCATGCATCTGTGTCTCTTATTCTGTCTCGCATATAGGGTTATCGTTACCATCTTTCAAATTCCATATATATGCATTAGTATACTGTATTGTTGTTTTTCTTTCTGGCTTACTTCACTCTGTATAATGGGCTCCAGTTTCATCCATCTCAGTAGAACCGATTCAAATGTATTTTTTTTTAATGGCTGAGTAATATTCCATTGTGTATATGTACCACAGCTTCCTTATCCATTCGTCTGCTGATGGACATCTAGGTTGCTTCCATGTCCTGGCTATTGTAAACAGTGCTGCAATGAACATTGGGGTACCCGCGTCTCTTTCAATTCTGGTTTCCTCAGTGTATATGCCCAGCAGTGGGATTGCTGGGTCATATGGCAGTTCTATTCCCAGTTTTTTAAGGAATCTCCACACTGTTCTCCATAGTGGCTGTACTAGTTTGCATTCCCACCAACAGTGTAAGTTAACACACAGAAATCCCTTGCATTCCTATACTCCAATAATGAGAAAACAGAAAGAGAAATTAAGGAAACAATACCATTCACCATTGCATCAAAAAGAATAAAATACTTAGGAATATATCTACCTAAAGAAACAAAAGACTTATATATAGAAAACTATAAAACACTGATGAAAGAAATCAAAGAGGACACAAACAGATGGAGAAATATACCGTGTTCATGGATTGCAAGAATTAATATAGTGAAAATGAGTATACTACCCAAAGCAATCTATAGATTCAATGCAATCCCTATCAAGCTACCAATGGTATTTTTCACAGAACTAGAACAAATCATCTCACAATTTGTATGGAAATATAAGAAACCTCGAATAGCCAAAGCAATCTTGAGGAAGAAGAATGGAACTGGAGGAATCAACCTGCCTGACTTCAGGCTCTACTACAAAGCCACAGTCATCAAGACAGTATGGTACTGGCACAAAGATAGAAATATAGATCAATGGAACAAAATAGAAAGCCCAGAGATAAACCCACGCACCTATGGACACCTTATCTTCGACAAAGGAGGCAAGAATATTCAATGGAGAAAAGACAATCTCTTTAACAAGTGGTGCTGGGAAAACTGGTCAACCACTTGTAAAAGAATGAAACTAGAACATTTCCTAACACCGTACACAAAAATAAACTCAAAATGGATTAAAGATCTAAATGTAAGACCAGAAACAATAAAACTCCTAGAGGAAAACATAGGCAAAACACTCTCCGACATAAATCACAGCAGGATCCTCCATGACCCACCTCCTAGAATATTGGAAATAAAAGCAAAAATAAACAAATGGGACCTAATTAAAATTAAAAGCTTTTGCACAACAAAGGAAACTATAAACAAGGTGAAAAGACAGCCTTCAGAATGGGAGAAAATAATAGCAAATGAAGCAACAGACAAACAATTAATCTCAAAAATATACAAGCAACTTCTGCAGCTGAATTCCCGAAAAATAAACGACCCAATCAAAAAATGGGCCAAAGAACTAAACAGACATTTCTCCAAAGAAGACATACAGATTGCTGACTTCCTTTCTTGGCTTCTGCTGGCGGGCTGATTCTGGGCTGCTGACACATGTGCATTACTTACTGCAGAGAAAACAAGCCTTTAGGGGAAGCCTGCTGATTTAAGAAGCACTGAGCTGGGACTTCAAGTGTATCTTAATGCTATACAGATTCTTTTTAGTTAAAAATTATGTATCTCCTTTGGTTTAAGTAACAGGTGATTGGACTAATTATTGTTGCTTTTAGAAAAAAACAAAGAAAAAAGGGATCAATCAAATATTGTGTTTGAAGCAGAGGGGCTCGATCATACGGTAAGGTAGCAGCTAACAGGTGGATAGAAGAGTAGCCTGTGCTTCTGATCAGCGATCCTATTGGGAAAAACATGAACAAACAGAAGTTAGGATAAGTGATATAACCTCATAAATAATAAATCAAGATGGGGAGTGATTAAATAATTTGCCCTAATCTGCACAACTTGAAGAGTTATAACTGGTACTTGAATGTAGATGATTTTGATACCAAATTTTGAGTAAGTCAAATCCACTTAGCAAAACTGTTGTATTTCATTTATGAAATGTCTACTGTGGATATGACTCTCTGTGTGTATGTGTTAGGAGAGTGGATACATTGGGGCAAAAGAATAGAGTCCTTTCCTGTATTTCATAATGGTTTGTTACTGAACCAGATTTGCTTTGCCCCATGCACAGCAAACCAAAAGGCTGACAATGAAGTTTTTAGCAAGTTAGCCAAGTGAAGAGATGGTAGAACAAATCTCAAATCCTCCTCCTCTGAGGCAAGTGGTCCAGGTACTTATGGGATAATGAACAAAGAAGCAGGGCACTCTAAGGCGTAGAGAGCATCTGGAAAGGTGATTGGGAAAGGTGTGGTAATCCCGGTTCTGCACAGGTGTATCTAAGCTACAGGCCTCTGAAGTTCTGATGATGGAATTTCCAACTCTCTCATGTCAAAAGCTCACTGAGTGGACACTCTTGCACGCCCAGTTGAAGGATCAGAGGTCCTACCCAGTTTTAACCAACTCAGCTTGAACTGAGCTCAGCTGACTCCAAGTTCCTGGAAAACAACTTGAGCAAGCATGTTACTATTTAGGCTTTGTGCGGTTTGTAGGACATGTAAGTCGAAAAACAGCCTTGATTAATAACGGTAGATGAAGGGATTTAACCCACAGTTTCAGTTCATGAATAAATGGTGACAGACATAAAACATAACTGACATCACCATTAGGGCAGGACAAAATAAAGCACCCAAACACGTTCTACAAATTGTAATGCACCATGTAAACCTGAACTATTGTGATTCTAGGTGCCTCTGTAGTTCACAATGTGCAGAAAGAAATCGGCCTACTGTACAAAAGAAGTTCAGCACTGTCCCATCACTCTCTCTTCCCAGCTAAGATTTGTGGTCTACACTTCAAATCTACACTCTTCTTGTTATCCTAGGCAGACCCTTCCCGCTGTCCTGATGAGACAGGGTCTGAGTCATTCGAAGCCACTTCCTGTCCTACATATGCAAGTGTACTAGTGGAAATAACACCGCCTGCAGCGTGAGGCTGCCGTCAAGTCGAGGTCTCCAAATTCAGTCTCCTGGTGCTCCCCCAGCAAGACCTTTGACTTTTTCCTCCTTGTTCTCTATCTCTCCTGGCAGCAACTAAGCCTGCACTCTTCTCAAATCTCCCATCTCAGCAGCCCGCCCTCACTCCCAGCTGACCATCTATTCCACACATTTGTTTCACACACACACACACACACACACACACAAATAGCCAATGGGCTCCCTCAACTTCCTGCCACCTTAAGGCTTAGTTTCACCTGGATCTTTCAGGTACTCTCTCCCTTTAGCATCACTTAAAAGCTGTCCCTTCTCCTACCTGAAAATCATTACCCCCTTCTCTGATGAATCATATATACCCACCCCCTATTTTCTCACTCTATTTTTTAAATAACACTTTTAAAACATACACCAACTTAAAGTATTCCATTTGATAGTTTTTAGTATATTTACACAGTTGTGCAACTTTTATCACAATCCATTTTGGGAAAGTTTCAACCCCTTTCCAAAATAACCTTATCCACTAGCTATCATTCCCCATTATCCAGATCCATTCATCCCCACCCTCCAACTCTAGGCAATCAATGATCTGTTAGATTTTCCTGTCTGGGGACATTTCATATAAGTGGAATTGTACTCTGTATAGAGGCCTCACTCAATTTTCCCTTTACCCTCTGAATTTTTAATATCACCTCCTCCACTTGTTCTTTTCCTTAAGCATTACATATGCTCAAAGCATGTCCATCTTTAAATTAAACCAAGCAAAATATAATTGCCCATCAGTGTTCCACCCTGTTCAGTTTCCGCACAGTTTCTTTCCAAGCTAAGCTTTCTAAAATAGTTGTTTCTGTCTCTCCACCTTCTCACTTCCCATGCATTCCTCAAACCATTTCCAACTGTTCCCTACCAAGGTCACTAACAGTCTCCTTCTTGCTCAGTTTAGTGGATTGCTAACACCTACTCATCCTTCAACTCCTAGATCAAACCTCACTTACTCTAGGAAGTCTTCCTAACCCTTTACATCTAGATCAGAGTTTCTCCATTTTGGCACTATTGACAATTTAGGATGAATAATCCTTATGACAGAAAGTGAAGAGGAATTGAAATGCTTCTTGATGAAAGTGAAAGAGGAGAGCGAAAAATCTGACTTAAAACTCAACATTCAAAAAACGAAGATCATGGCATCTGGTCCCATCACTTGATGGCAAATAGATGGGGAAACAACGGAAACAGTGACAGACTTTCTTTACTTGGGCTCTAAAATCACTGCAGATGATGAATGCAGCTGTGAAATTAAAAAAACGCTTGCTCCTTGGAAGAAAAGCTGTGACCAACCTAGACAGCTCATTAAAAAGCTGAGACATTACTTTGCCAACAAAGATCTGTCTAGTCAAGGCTATGGTTTTTCCAGTGGTCATGTATGGATGTGAGAGTTGAACTATAAAGAAAGCTGAGCGCTGAAGAATTGATGCTTTTGAACTGTGGTGTTGGAGAAGACTCTTGAGAGTCTGTTGGACTGCAAGATTCAACCAGTCCATCCTAAAGGAAATCAGTGCTGAATATTCATTGGAAGGACTGATGCTGAAGCTGAAACTCCAATACTTTGGCCACCTCATGCGAATAACTAACTCATTTGAAAAGATCCTGATGCTGGGAAAGATTGAAGATGGGAGGAGAAGGGAAAGACAGAGGATGAGGTGGTTGGGTGACATCACCAACTTGATGGACATGAGTTTGAGCAAGTTTTGAGAGTTGGTGATGGACAGGGAGGCCTGGCATGTTGCAGTCCATGGGGTCACAAAGAGTCGGACATGACTGAGTGGCTGAACTGAACTACACTGAATCATCTGATGTAGGAGGAAGTCTGTATATTGGAGGTTGTTTAACAACCTGTCTGGCCTCCACCCACTAGACGCCAGTAACACCCTCCTCCCACTTACCCATTATTCAACTAGGACAACCAAATACGTGCACATCTATTGTCAAAGACCCTGGCTGAGAACTACTGATCTCAGTGATGTGGTTTTCCTGTATCCCTCATGCCATGCTTGATTTCTCTTTTCACTGTACTTGCATTGCATTTATTTGTTTGTGATGTCCTCTGTTATGCAAACTGGACCAAGATTTATGTATCAGAAGCAATATCTTCTAATTCATTGCAATATTCTCTACACCTGGAACAGTGCCTGACTCACAGTAATTAGTCAATACATATTTGTTGAGTAAATGAATGAATGAATGAATATACTGTAATACTATTTCGGCTTGTAAGTTTCAAGTAAGCAACTAGAGTCTCAAAGAAATCATCTTTTCTCTATTGGTTTTGTGTGTTTGTTTTTGCTCTAATTGCGTATTGTTAAGGGGTTTGTTTGGACCACTAAACATCATAACATCCAAATCAATGTTAACATATAGAAAGCAAAGTCTGGAAAGTATAAAAATATTGATCTTAGATACAACTCTGTTATTCTTCATTGTCTCTTGCTTAAGCTTTTTAATTACAATCATATTTTTGCTAATACTTTATATTATTGGGTTTCAAAATACTTCCACAACTAACTCTTGTTTGTTGCATTCTGTTAATCATCTCAGAATTCTCTGTTGTTCCAAGTACCTTCTGATATTAGTTCTGTATTTTCCTGATGGAAGTAGTTCATAGTCATATTTACCAGAATCATAAACCCCACCTCAAACTGGCTAATTGAACCACATTTTTACAAATGGGGAAATTAAATGTTCATTAATGGTCTTTGAAGAACTAAACTAGAATAAATGTTTCATGACTTTTCGATAAGTAAGATTTGATCATCTTTAATAGGTCTCATTTGTTGACCACTTACTATGTGCCAGGCCCTGTTCCCTGAGCCTCACCAGCATGCGTGGTCTCATTTCATCTTCCCAACATTGCAGTCTTCTTTACAAAATTACAAATGTTGCAGCATGAGGTCTAGCTGACAGTCCAGTCAATCCCAAAGTTGCCACTTCTCCATTAGTCCAGACTGCCTGTGCTAGATACCACTGTTAACATTTTTTTTTTCACAATTCCACCACATTTAGCACAGTTTGGGATATTTAGTAGGTACTGTCTATCTAGTGATTCATGTTATTCCATACATAAACTTTGATTTATATTACAGTGATAAAAAGATACAATGAGCAGTATATAAACACGAAGGACATCACCTGAAACGAAAAGAGAAGAACTAGAAAAGAGGGAGAAGAGATGAGAAGAACTGACTAATTTCCAAGATAATGCCAAAACAAAGGGTGATGTATTGCTATTAGTTTATCCTAGTGATGTAGCACGGGGTTTTTGAGTGATTTGTACTGGATTTACAGTGCAGGATTTTGGCAGAATGCATGGCCATTGCCTAAGCTACTTTGTGAGATTGTATGTTTTAATGGCTTTGAATATCCAGAAAATAACCCTCATGGACAGCCTAGTTTGCTGATCACAGCATCTCCAGTTTAAACTGTGTTGGTTTAAAAATAAGTTTTATTGAAATAGAAAAGCTGTATATATTAGTTAATCTGCAATGTATACATTTCAACATCTGCAAATGACCTGAGACTAAAACTCCTCACTGCCACTTTCTGATATTGCTTGGAGAAAAATTACAGGAATCACTGATTGCAAGCCTCACAACTGTATGATTCCTGTTTCTGCTGTGTCTCACAAGTGTGTGTTACTTCACTTCCCCTCCAGCAGGGCTTCCACTCTGCTAGTTATCTGTTGTGCTGGTGCCCCTGACTTGTTTCCTGAACCATGTCCTTTTTGCTTTTGACCATAAGCAGCAACAGTTTTCTTTCTGCACTGCAAGTGAGAACAAGGGGACTTCTGGAGTTGTTTTCCTGATCTAAGTAGGAACTGAATCTTCTTTAGCTGAATAGAAATAAAATAACAGGTCAGGTGTAATTATTATCTTCCAGGAAATCCTCATATTTTACATCTCAACAACCTATTCATAGCCAGTAGTCTACTCTTATCTGGGCTTAATTCTATCTTTGGCTACAGGAAAACCATCAGTATTCACTCATATTCAAAACATTTAACAACTGGGCTTCCCTAGTGGCTCAGATGGCAAAGAATCCACCTGCAGTGTGGGAGACCTGAGTTTGGTCCCTGGGTTGGGAAGACCCCCTGGAGGAGGGCATGGCAACCCACTCCACTACTCTTGCCTGGAGAATGCCTATGGACAGAGAAGCCTGGCGGGCTACAGTCCATGGGGTTGCAAAGAGTCAGACATGGCTGAGTGACTAAGCACACACACAAGTCATAGGTACTGACTAACATGGGGCATGGCAGTTGCTGGCCGTAAAAGGCTGTGGTAAGCACGTCTAAGTTATCTGTTGACTATCAGCCCTTCATGTGCGGTGAGTAGGGTCTTACTCTAGCCTGACATGTTTTACTAGTGATGAGGCATCACTTTCCTGAAAAGTACTTCCTATTTCATATGTAGAACACATCAACTATCCAAAATTCCCTCTTGCGATGTTTTTGAATTATACTAAAATCAATCATATTCTAAGATATAAATAGTTCCCACCACTCACCACCCCTCCTATCATATATGAAATACCTTCACTTTCTGAAAGACTTGACTTTAGGATCTTCTTTCTCAATCTTCAGAAATGCACAGGAATCCTCTCTATGCCAGGGACCAATGAATAAAGGGAACAAATTACACATTCCAGTCTTTATGCTGAGCCCCCCAGAGTGAGACTTAATATACTTGTCAAACTCCTGTGAGAGGACCTGAAAAGAAGGAGGATCTTTCCATTTTTGTTTACAACGGCAGGTAGCTGGAAAGCCAAGTAGACTCACCTGCCTGTGTTGTTTGGATTGTCTTAATTGCTTGAATACTTTGTTTTTAAAGTCAATAACACAGAAATTTGCTTAATGGCTTCCAGTCATATTTATGTTTGAAAAGAACCATTCATAAATCAAGTCAACTATCCTTGAACTTCTAAAATAGAGCAGAGATGGATGATATGTACTCATTTTCAAATATCTACTGTATGTATATAGCATGCATGTGTGTGTTCTAAGTTGTTTCAGTCACATCTGACTCTTTGTGACCCTATGGACCATCACCTGCCAGGCTCCTCTGTCCATAGGATTCTCCAGGCAAGAATGCTAGACTGGGTTGTCATGCCCTCAACAGACCCCTTTGAGTCAATTTAGTTATGGATAAGTATGAATGTGGATTTAGAATGAGAGTCAGAGAAAACAGGAACTAACTCTTGACTCTGCCAATGGCTAAATTGTGATTTTGGATAAATTACCCTAACAAAGCCTCACTTTCCTAGGTTATTAAATGTAGATGATCAATAACATCTACATCATGGGTTTGTTATGAGGTTCAGTAAGGTGCACTCAGAATGGTAGCTACCATTGCCATCCCTGGCTACCACAATAACGTATCAGATTAGCTATTACAGCCATTTTACAGAAAAGGATGAAAAGACCAATGGAGCTTAAACAATTTTCAAAGTCTGTGCTTTTTGTGGTACAGCACAAAATAAATTTTGTGGCAACCATTTTTACATGGTTTGAAAACTGCTTAAAGCTGTGTTTCCCAAAGGGGAGCTAAAATATATTCTGTACAATAATTTCTTTCTCTATTCCTCCTCCTCCTCATACAAAAAGCAACCAGCTCGAAGTATAATATTCATATGAATGCATAAGTTCTGTAATGTGTATTTATAAAACTCACATTACTTCATGGATAAAATCTCTTTTGTTTTTGTTCTCTTACCCACTCTTGCAAAGCTGCCTGATTTTTTACTTTCAGAACCAACTGGCAAGATGTTCTGGAAGCAAGATGTTTCTTAGCAACATTTTGTTTATAAAGATAAAAACATAACCTTTATTGCCACCTACTAGAGAGGAGAAATCCTCAGTATTTAAGTGATATATACTTATCAGAGTGGTTGGATGTTAGTTTGTATTAATATATATAGATGTGAGTGTTTTTCTTTCCTTCAGGTAGGAGTGTTTTTCATTTTAACAATAGTGCTTCCTCAGTGCTGTACCTGATGCTATGCATCTCCTCCCAGATCTCCACAACTGTGTACATGTGTAGGTTTGTGTGTACACAAGCTCACAAAGGTGTGCACGTGCATATCTTAAAAGAAATACATGACTGGTAGTTTTCTTCTGTCTCTGTTTGTGTGCAGTAGATCTTCCCCAATTCTACCTCGTTGTTTTAGACATTGCCAAAATAATTGCTCCTGCAGCTTTTTGGATTATTTGGGGGATTAACTCTTTCCTAAAGAAACTTCATTGAACTCAGAAAGCTGTTCAGAGATCCCACATGCCTCCGGTCAACTGAGCCCACGTGCCACAACAAAGACCCAGCAGAGCCAAAATAAAAAATGATAATAATAATGAATAAAATAAATAATAATAACTAACAACAACAACAAAAGATTAGTAAGTCTTAAACATAACTAGACTCCTCTATATCTCCATTATAGAGTAGAAGTGTTGGCTTTGGATGATCAGATTCCTTGGAGAGGACAGTTCCCTGGCCCAAACGAAGCCATCTGCAAGTGAGAATGTGCACTAGGGGAGGAAAACCTCAGAGAAACAGCAGACACTGTGACCAGATAGGTATTTGAGTGGGGAGAAGGGTCAAGATTTTTTTGTAAAAATTTCCATTAGACTGCATCTGTACTAATTAGGATTCTCTGGAGGAAGAGAACCAATGGAGAACCAACTCCTGTGGAATCAATCAAAATGAGAAAAAGAGAGAGGAGATTTACTTTGAGAAATTGCTTCATATGATTATGGGGATTGAAGAATCCATAATCTACAGAACAGGACAGCATATGGAGACCCAGGGGAGAGTAGATGCTGTGATTTTGAGTTTGCAAGTGATTTGGAAGTAAAAGTCCTTCTTTTGGGGGGTCTTCAATTGTTTCTTGTAAGATCTTCAACTGATTAAATCAGGCCCACCCACATTATAGACAGTGATCTGCTTTATGCAAAGTCTACTGATTTAAATGTTAGGCACATCTAAAAATGTACTTCATAGCAAAATGTAGACGGGTGTCTGACAAATGACGGAATATCATCACCTAATCAAGTTAACATGTAATATAAACATCACAACTTCCCAGTCAACTGTGATTCTCTTCTCATTGTTGGCTGAAGGTAAGCAAAATCTCAGACAGGAGACCAAACATCTACTTGAGATATTTTGTATGCCTAAAATCACCTGAAGCATCAATCACCCCAGTTATGCTATGCTAGAAGATTATTATTGATTTATGAAATTCTTTTTTTTAAGGTAATAATAAATTCACATGTAGTTGTAAGAAAATATACAGAGAAATTCTATGTATCCTTTACCCAATTTCTCCCAACATCTCACAAAACTATAGCACAGTATTACAAACCAAGAAATTAATATTAATATAGACAAGATGCAGAATGTTTCCATCATCATCAGGCTCACTCATGTTTCCCTTATAAAGCCAAATCCACTCCTTTCCTACCCCCACTACCTATTTGACTGCTGGGAAATACTAATATGTTCTTTATTCTATAATTTTGTCATTTCAAGAATGTTATATAAATGAAATCATGTTACATAACCTTGGAGATTGACTTTCTTCATGCAGCATAGCTCTCTGAAGATTCATATAAGTCGTTGCATGTACCAATAGTTTGTTCCTTTTTGTTGCTGAATAGTATTCTTTGGTGTAGCTTGTTTAACCATTCACCTATTAAAGGACATCTAGATTGTCTCCAGTCATGACTATTAGAGAAGGTGCCATTAGAGAAGGTACCATTTTACATTCCAATGAGACATCCAATTGCTTTGTATTTTTGATAATTTTAGTACAGCCATTATTATTTTAGCCATTCTAATGAAGTATAGTGATACCTCATTGTGGCTTTCATTTGCATTTCCCTAATAACTAATGATGCTGAGTATCTTTTCATGTGCTTATTTGACACCTGTACATCTTCTATATTGAAAGATTTCCTCAAATCTTTTGGCTATTTTGTGATTGAATTAGTTGATTTTTTTCCTGTTGAATTTTTTGAGTTTCTTACTGGTCCTTTGTTAGATATGTGATTTGCAGATATTTTCTCCCAGTTCATCACTTGTCCTTCATCCTTTTAACCAGTCATTCTCAGAGCAAAAGGTTTGTTTTCTTTTATTTTTACAAAGGTCAATTTATCATTTTTTTCTTTTGTGAATTGTGTTTTTAGTGTTGAGCTTAAAAGCTTTTCACCTACACATATATACCATACACATTCAAAAATTTCCTCTTATGTATTTTTCTGGAAGTTTTATAGAATTTGTATAGCTCTGTTTCTGGGTTCTCTAATCCATTAATCCAACAATTTGTCTTGATTAGAGTAGCTGCATGGTAAGTCGTAAAGTCTAGTAGAAGGATTCCTTCCTCTTTACTCTTTTTCAAAATTAGCTTCGCTATCCTTTTTGCTTTTCATTTTATATATATTTTATAATAATTTTCTCTATACCTATAAAATTTCTTGCTAGGATTTTGATAATAATTGCACTGCATCTGTATCAAGTCAGAGAAAATTGATATCTTTATTATGTCAACTCTTCTATTCCATGAACACAATTTGTCTCTCCATTTTTTTCAGGTCTTTGAAACAATTTTCTCACCAGTGTTTTGTCATTTTTAGTGTAAAATTTTAGATATGTTTTGTTAGATTTACACCTGTAATTCTTTCTTAAAACTAGAGTGCAATAAAAGTCTTTATTTATTTATTGAGCAAACATTCTAGTCATTCTTTCCTCAATGCTTTTGTATATTCAGTGTTTATTAGTTGGACCTTCTGTTAATTTTTTTAAAGCATGTGTTTATCTTCTGAATGAAACATGTCAAAAATTACTGATATAACTGACAGAATCAGAGAATGCAAAGGCTTAAAATTAAGTGTGTTTGGTGAGGTTCATCCCTTACCATTGTTTCTCATCAGCAAATACCTTCTAGCAGCACTAGTGGAGTCCTAAGTCTTGTGTCTTTATATACATTTTTCTTTGTCCTACTTATATGCAAAGCCAGATCTTAGTATTTTTCAAGATTCATGATTACATCTCCTTGTACTAGGACAGCATTCTGATGAAAAGTGGGGGTTTAGATGCAGAGCTTTTGACATAGAAAGTATACATGACAGCGAAAAATGAGAATCCAGACATCAGGGCTCCTACTGTAATTAATTCGCAGTTTACAGTGTAAACTATTGATATGCAATGGCCTTGTGACAACACAAATATTTCATTGAGATGGAACAACATGTAGACAATGTGATTTGTTTCTGAATAAAAGCTGTGTATTACAAATTACTTCTTTTTCTGGTTAATTCAATAATTTCGCTATAGGTTGTAAGGTGCAACCATATCTCCTGAGGTTTTATGTGAAGGAAGAATGCAATTCAAAAAACTGAGGATGAATCCTGGTTTGTCGTGCACAGTGTGAAACAAGTAAACCAGTGAAACTCATGGCAAGGAACCAGTTTCGCAGTTTGAAAGATTGAACCATTGAAAAGTGCCAGTGAATCTCAGAAATAGAAAGAAAAGAAAGAGAATTGTGCTCAGAATTCATTGGTTTAAGTTCCTGAAGCTGCAATGACCAATTTATCCTGGTTTGTCTAGGACTCCTCAGTCTCAGTGTTAAAATTGAAGCCCCATATATCAGAAGCCCTGTATGCCCAGGAAAATGAGAATGGTTGGTCACCCTACCTCCAGCTTTTCCTCATTAACTTTGGGATTTCAAGTTAAACCTATCATTTACCTCTGGATCTAGTTCCTCACCTTTAGAAAGTAGAAAGTGACCATTCTATCCCCCGAGAGAGAATCTTGGAAATTAATATGTATAATATTGTAAATGGAATACAAATTAAATAGTAGCACACTATACAAATGTATAGGTTTGGTATAATAACTCAAGGCCTCCCCATGATTACAATATACTTATCCTATGCTTTACCCAATTGGACTCTCTGGCAAAGAAACAGTCATAAGATTATGAAAAGCTTTACCCAATTTGCTCACTTCTTTCCGACCAGAACAATATTTTCTTCCATACTCTAGAGAACCCATTAGCTAAACGCAAAGTATCATCTACCCCCAAATTACTGCTAAATACTAGTTACTCTCCAATCTCCTGATTCTATTCATCTAACATCACTGTATGGATCTCTGGCAAATAGCACAGTTCAAGTGCACAAGCGCAGGGAGTGAATTTGAATAACTGCATGTTTATGTTCAAGAATATAATAAAATATTTACAAATCCAGGTCCTTTTCAAGAGCAATACACTATTTCATGTTAAAGGCTATGAGTTGGTTGCAGATTGCCTTCTGCTTTATAATGATAGCATTTAGGAAACTAATCACATGGCTTTAGTTGGAGGTTCTGAGCAAGTTCTGGAATGCAGATAGTTGAGTGTAGCATACCAGCAAATTTAAACAAATGCATGAGACTTCAAAGTTAATATCTGAAACACTGTCAAGTGCCAGATCTCTTGTTTCACTCTGTTAGTAAATGTAACAGATGGTTTGCAAACATGTTGGGATCTGAAGGCTGACTGATCATGTCAGTCTGATAGAAATAGCATGCAGCCATTTACCACATCAGAATGTGAGAAAAGGAAAGCTTCAAAATTAAACCTTAAAAGAGAGCAACTTTCTCACTGGTGCTAACAAGAGAGAACATTGAGTTTAAAATGTCTTTCACCTCATCACTAACTTTTGAGTTTTCCCTTTTATTTGATGCCAATATGGAATATTGGAAGAGGGATCTGTTACCTTCCAAAAAATAAATAAAAACCATATGTGAATCTTTGATGCAATAGTGAAATCACCATCATAGACAGAGTTCTGTTGCCATGGGAACAATTATGCTCTCACAAAATCCAGTAAGTCGACTTCTTTGTGAATCCAGCTAAATAAGAGACAAAATTTTGTCTCTTTTCTTCAGTCTGCAAATGAGAACACAGTTAACCTTGTAGAAAGGAGTGTTAATAGCTAGACTGCTCTATCTGTCCCTCTGCCACCTCTACCCTTCATGCCACCATGTCAAAGCATAATGTAGGTTAGCCAGGACCAAAGAGATTTGCTGCTATTATCGAAAATGCATGTGATGACTTGTTTAGCTTTATTTTTGCATCAGTTTGATGAAGAGCCAGAGGAAGAAAATTTCCCCAATTCGAGACTCTGAAATGACAAGGTCAATGGCAGGCTGATCAGAGGTTTCTGACAGAGAAGGTGCACAAAAGTTCAAGTCATTCCAGGAAGACCACTGGTAAATGATTATTTGCTGTTGAATGCCTTCAAAATGGGGATGACTGGAAAATTATGGAATAGCTCTTTGAATAAACTGTACTCACTTTATTTTATTTTTATCCAACAAGTTAATTGAAGACCTCTGTGCCAGGCACTGTGCTGGCTACAGAAATTATAACTGAACAGACTGACAGTGTCATAGAGTTTACTTTCAACAGACACCAGGAGAGATCTTTCTGAGGTGGTCATATTTCGGTTGAACATGGCTTTCCTCGTGACTCAGCTGGTAAAGAATCTGCCTGCAATGCAGGAGATCTGGGTTCGATCCCTGGGTGGGGAAGATTGCCTGGAGAAGGGAAAAGCTACCCACTCCAGTATTCTGGCCTGGAGAATTCCATGGACTATAGAGTCCATGCAGTTTCAAAGAGTCAGACACAACTGAGCAACTTTCACACACTCCCTGGCTATACCTAAGGAGGAGTGCCATTTTGTAAATGTCCCTGAAGTAATGTTACATTTTATTTTCAGCTTTTCTTTATGGTGAACATCCCCAGTTGGAGAAACTGAGTTGCGGAGTAGATACTATGTACCCAGCTATACATAGTAGCTATATGTACAAAAGATGCAAGGGATATAACATGAAAAGAATCCAACAGCTGAAGATTAAAATCCAAGCTCAACCACTAATTACGTAGTTATTGAAATTATCTGAGCTTGAGTATTTTCACTGTCCTAAAAATTCTCCGTCCTCTGTCCATTCACATTTACTCTCCTTCACTTTAGGAAACCACTAATCTTTTTATTATCTCCATAGTTTTGCTTTTTCCAGAATGTCATTTAGTTTGAATAATACAGTACGTATTCTTTTCAGATTGGCTTCTTTCTCTTAGTAATGGGTATTTAAGTTTCTTCCATGTCTCTTTGTGGCTTAATGGCTCATTGCCTTTTTTTTTTTAACCACTGAATAATATTCCATTGTGTGGATGTACCACAGTTTATCCATTCACCTATATAAGGATGCCTTGGTTGCTTCCAAGATCTGGAATATAAATATAAATATCCATGTGCAAGCTTTTTTGTGGGCATACTTTTAAACCTTCTTAGGGAGAAGGATTGCTTGATCATATGGTAAGAGAATGCCTAGGTTTTAAAGAAATCACCAAATTATCTTCCTAAGTGGATTTATCAGTTTGCATTCCTACCAGTTAAGTACGAGATTTTGTTTCCCTCACCAGCATTTAGTTTTTGTCAATGTTTCAGATTTGGGCCATTCTAATAGTATTTAGTTGTATCTCTCTTTTACTTTTAACTATAGCTTATACATTAAAAGATGTATAAGGCCTAATATCAGTGTAATGAAAAATGTAAACACTGATGTTTCCCATTACTTATAAAGAAATACAACATTACTAGTTCTCTAAAATTCTTCAAGCTTCCCACTCCTCATCCCCACAGAAATAGCAATTCTCACAAAATTATAATGGGTCAATTTTATTTTTACTTTTACAGAGATTTGCCACCAATGAATCAATCACTGAAAAGTTGCTCATTTTCCTGTTTTTAATATTAATGGTTATAGTGGATGCTATGCTTTTTTCCTTTGCTTCTTTTATTCAACATTATTTGTATGATTTGTTAATATTGTTGTCATGAGTATGGTTTATTCATGTCATGGATGTAACATATTCTATTGTTGGGCCATACTTTGATTATTTGTCCATTCTCCTGTTAAAGGACATTTGAGTTGTTTCAGATCTTGGGAGTATTATGAATAAGGCCATAAATATTCTTTCACTCATAACCTGATACAAAACCCTGTGTTGAGGCAATCTGAGCAAGGCTGGAAAAGAATTTTCAGACACGCAATATTGCAGTAAAGAGTGAGTTTATTAAGAACAAACAACCGAGATAATGTGGGCACTGCAAGTGCAGTGGGCTGACACCTCCTGACAGGCTAGAGAAAGTCAAAAGCTTTCACGGGTTAGTAGCGAATTTTTATAGCCTCAAGACAAAGAATTCCTGCTGGAAGGTTGGCATTAGGGGCTTGGCTAGGGCACTATAGGGCGACTACCAGCGTGGGCATCTTTGCCTAATTGGTGGTCAGGAAGGCTGGTAGTGATGATCAGGGAAGCTTTTGGCAAGAGTTACAAATGGGCTCAGTCAGCTTCAAGGGTGACTTTGGTTCTTGGCTCTGCTTCTGTGACCTTGGTACAAGATCTCACAACTGTGGCCTTGGAGCAGGACTCAACATCCCCCTCTTTTATCTATGGGCCAAATATTTGGCCCCTTAATACCATGCTTATGTCTAACTACTTGCCTATCTCCATCTTGAGACATGAGGACCCAGGTCATTGGGGAAAGGGGCAAAGACCACTCTGATTTCTTCTTGCTGGACAAGAGTGTCATAGGGTCCTGGGTCCCAATGCCTACTCTGTCAGGGTACTTTTATGGAAGGAGGTGATGGAATGACAAGGCAGCTTGTTCCAGCATAGTTTGTGTATCAACTGGCTGGTATCCTTGTTGCAGCACCACCTGGAGATTTATTTGTTGTATTCTGGAAGAGACAAACTTAACAAGAAGGTTCAAGACACATGGTCTGTGCTGTGCTTAGTCGCTCAGTCGTGTCCAACTCTGCCACCCCATGGACTGTAGCTCACCAGGCTCCTCTGTCCATGGGATTCTCCAGGCAAGAATACTGGAGTGGGTTGCCATGCCCTCCTCCAGGGCATCTTCCCAACCCAGGGATGGAATCCAGTTCTCTTGCACTGCAGGTGGATTCTTTATCATCTGAGATACCAGAGAAGCCCATGAATACTGGAGTGAGTAGCCTATCCCTTCTCCAGGGGATCCTCCTGAGCCAGGAATTGAACCAGGATCTCCTGCATCGCAGGCGGGCTTTTTACCAGCTGAGCTACCAGGGAAACATAAATGGCCTGGAAATTAATAAAAATATAAATGCTACAAGAGGCCTAGAAAAGGGGCTAACCAGGAGAAACAGGACCAGGCATTAGTCCATGATGTTGATTTTTCTCTAGGTATGAGAAAATGCAAGAATTGGGGCTCATGAAAATCTATACTTAAAAATATCTAGCTGTGTGAAGGCCTGTCTTACCAGTTTTCCCAGAATATGTAGTGCCTCCTTTCTGATTCCCAACCTGAACTCATTTCAGGGGTATTGAAGGTCAGCAGCTGCAGCGGCTCCTGATTTAATCTTTGTAGAGGCAGATGCCAAGGTCAGGTTCCAGTTGGCAAGGGCCCTTCAAGGCAATAAATTTGACCATGGTTTGGGGGATATTTATGTCCATTTTGTGCCACGAGGCTAGGAATGTTAATTCCATGGTCTGGTGAAGATTTTTTTGGTTGGCCACTCAATGTGCTATTACTGGAGTAAGTTTTGCAAGTAGCAAAAATTCTGGACCATATCTACCTTACTAGTAGTGCCTTATAGTCCAGGAAAATATCCTCTCTTGCTGCTTCTTCCCAAGTCTAGACACCATTATAATCATTCATTCCATTAGAGGTTCAGTCACATACTTGGTAATTTAAGAGATAATAATTTTGTTAAACAAGCAATAAAGAAAATAATATAGTTAGCAACAATAGTAAAGCTACAAGCAAAAATATGTCAACAACTTTTATTATGTATAGTCTAATTTGTAACACGTCATCTGACTTAGTCTGTTAAATGATTCTAGTTTGGTGTTAATCTCCTTGTTGTTGATCATGGAGCATTTGAATCTTTATTCAAAGACTGATTATTAAGTTAGGCTTCAGAGAAACAAATTTAGAGTGTCCTTTTATTAACTCAATTAAATCTTGTAACAATATAACATAACAGCAAAGGAAGTTAGTTTTAGTAAACTGAGACCTAAATTATCAAAATTAGTCTTTAATATTCAATTAATATTTTTTCTAAAATTATTCCCATTATTATTAAACATAGGTGAAGACTAACCTGTTTTTAAAATAAATTTGATCCATTGGCTATGTAGGATTCTTTCATATTGTGTGTGCTTAGTCACTCAGTCTTGTCTGACTCTTGCAACACTACAGACTGTAGCCTGCCAGGCTTGTCTGATCATAGGATTCTCCAGGCAAAAATGCTGGAGTGGGTTGCCATTTCCTTCTCCATCTTTCATATTGACTCTGGTGGAATTCCTCAGAATTCTTAAAATTTCCAAAGACCTCTCAGAAATAAAACAAGAAAAAAGAAAGAAAGAAAGCCATTCCATAGGTTTGTCATAAGATTTTGCATAGGTAGATTTTTCTCTTCTAGCTCAGTTCAGTTCAGTTCAGTTGCTCAGTGGTGTCTGACTCTTTGTGACTCCATGAATTGCAGCACGCCAGACCTCCCTGTCCATCACCAACTCCTGGAGTCCACCCAAACCTATGTCCATCGAGCCAGTGATGCCATCCAGCCATCTCATCCTCTGTTGTCCCCTTCTCCTCCTGCCCCCAATCCTTCCCACCATTGGGGTCGTTTCCAATGAGTCAACTGTTCGCATGAGGTAGCCAAAGTATTGGAGTTTCAGCTTTAACATCAGTCCTTCCAAAGAACACCCACGACTGATCTTGTTTAGGATGGACTGGTTGGATCTTCATGCAGTCCAAGGGACTCTCAAGCATCTTCTCCAACACCACAGTTCAAAAGCATCAGTTCTTCAGGGCTCAGGTTTCTTCACCATCCAACTCTCACATCCATACATGACCACTGGAAAAACCATAGCCTTGACTAGATGGACCTATGTTGGCAAAGTAATGTCTCCGGTTTTCAATATGCTATCTAGGCTGGTCATAACTTTCCTTCCAAGGAGTAAGCGACTTTTAATTTCATGGCCACAATCACCACCAGCATTATTTTTTGGAGCCCGAAAAAATAAAGTCTGACACTGTTTCCACTGTTTCCCCATCTATTTCCCATGAAGTGATGGGACCAGATGCCATGATCTTAGGTTTCTGAATGTTGAGCTTTAAGCCAACTTTTTCACTCTCCTCTTTCACTTTCATCAAGAGGCTCTTGAGTTCTTTGCTTTCTGCCATAAGGGTGGTGCCATCTGCATATCTGAGGTTATTGATATTTCTCCCAGCAATCTTGATTCCAGCTTGTGCTTCTTCCAGCCCAGCGTTTCTCATGATGTACTCTGCATATAAGTTAAATAAGTAGGGTGACAATATACAGCCTTGATGTACTCCTTTTCCTATTTGCAACCAGTCTGTTGTTCCATGTCCAGTTCTAACTGTTGCTTCTAACCTGCATACAGGTTTTTCAAGAGACAGGTCAGATGGTCTGGCCTTCCCATCTCTTTCAGAATTTTCCAGTTTATTGTGATCCACAGAGTCAAAGGCTTTGGCATAGTCAATAAAGTGGAAATAGATGTTTTTCTGGAACTCTCTTGCTTTTTTGATGATCCAGTGGATGTTGGCAATTTGATCTCTGGTTCCCCTGCCTTTTCTAAAACCAGCTTGTACATCTGGAAGTTCACAGTTCACGTATTGCTGAAGCCTGGCTTGGAGAATTTTGAGCATTACTTTACTAGCATGTGAGATGAGTGCAATTGTGCAGTAGTTTGAGCATTCTTTGGCATTGCCTTTCTTTGGGATTGGAATGAAAACTGACCTTTTCCAGTCCTGTGGCCACTGCTGAGTTTTCCAGATTTGCTGGCATATTGAGTGCAGCACTTTCACAGCATCATCTTTCAGGATTTGAAATAGCTCAACTGGAATTCAATTACCTCCACTAGCATTGTTTGTAGTGATGCTTTCTAAGGCCCACTTGACTTCACATTCCAGGATGTCTCGCTTAGGTGAGTGATCACACCATCGTGATTATCTGGGTCGTGAAGATCTTTTTTGTACAGTTCTTCTGTGTATTCTTGCCACCTGTTCTTAATATCTTCTGATTCTGTTAAGTCCATACCATTTCTGTCCTTTATCAAGCCCATCTTTGCATGAAATGTTCCCTTGGTATCTCTTATTTTCTTGAAGAGATCTCTAGTCTTTTCCATTCTGTTGTTTTCCTCTATTTCTTTGCATTGATCACTGAGGAAGGCTTTCTTATCTCTCCTTGCTATTCTTTGGAACTCTGCAATCAGATGGGAATATCTTTCCTTTTCTCCTTTGTTTTTCACTTCTCTTCTTTTCCCAACTATTTGTAAGGCCTCCTCAGACAGCCATTTTGCTTTTCTGCATTTACAGTGATATTCCTATTCATGTTGTAGACAGTCTTTTTATTTACCTTATATGGCTTTTATTTAGGACTTCCCTGTAGCTCAAATGGTAAAGAATCTACCCGCAATGCAGGAGAACAGGGTTCGATTCCTGGGTTGGGAAGATCCTTAGGAGTAAAGAATGGCAATCCACTCCAGTGTTCTTGCCTGGAGAATCCCGTGGACAGAAGAGCCTGGGGGTCTACAGTCCATGGGGTCACAAAGAGTCCAACACGACTGAGCAACTAACACAAACAAAGGCCTTTATTTACCTGCTAAGGCTGCTTAAAACAAGTATTTCCAGTTTCTGGAGGGACAAGGGAGAGAAAAAAGATTTAATTTTTTATAATTAATTAATTTATTTTTTAAATGTATTTTTTATTGACGTATAATTGCTTTACAGAATTTTGCTGTTTTCTGTTAATCTCAACATGAATCAGTCATAGGTATACAATTGTTTTAATTTTACCCATATATTTAAATTACCAAATTGCTTCAGGTAATAAGTAACTTGGGAACCAGAACATCTTTATATCTGAAAATAAAGATTAGAAGCTAGTAATATGTCAGCCAAAAGTCATGAAAATGACAATCATATTTAGTAGTTTCTTTAACCCCATGTAACTAATCTTTGTTCTGTTGTCCTCATCCGACGATTAAGGATGATAGTGACAGCGATAGCTTTAAAAATTTTGAGATGTTTTTGTTAAGGTTTGTATGATTTGTCCACTGAAATGGGTGCATTAATCATTGGAGATTGTAGAAAGTATACAAAAGTGGAAAACACATTTTTCAAAAAAGAAGATGTTATCCCATCAAATTTTTTAAAAAATGGGGTTTGTCAGGGAGCCAGGAAAAGCCAACTAGCCATTTTGAATGTTCCATAGCCTTGACTGTTGGATTTATAGCCATTGTTTGTCCACTTTAAATTCCCTGATTTAGGAGTAACTGTGGCCATGTTTTAGGGACATCAGGATGGCAAAAGTCTGACAATGAGGGGTTAATTTTTGTAGAAGCAGAATGAGCTTTGTCTGTGTGTGCCATAATTTTCATAGATCATTGTGAAATAATGTTTATTTATTTTACCAAGGTAACAAATGGTTTCAGAAACAGGTATAAATCACTTGAAGTCAAATAAATTTACATAGTCTGCTATCAAAAGCTACGTTTCAATAAAACTTTGTTCTTTTAACAGAAAAAGAAAATCAAATTCTAGTTTTGTAACAGCTTATATTCATTGTGAAACAATAGTTATTCACTTAGACAGAGTAACAATAAAGGATTTCAAAGGCAGTTCAACATCTTAAAAAAGTTTGTACAATGCACCCTATTTCTCCCTAGTCCACATTCCACAATTTTTTTTTCTTTCTGTATTCATCACTTTGTTCATTGATAAATAACCATCTGTTAGTCAGACCTACTTCCATTTAATAAAATGTAATTCCATTCCTCATATCATTCTTCTTTATTAAAAGCACATATCCTTAAGCAACTGTGAACTGTCCTTTATATTGGCACTCTGTAGATTGGTAAACATAAATTATTCAAAGCACTTATCGTATTTGCATTTATTTTTCCTTAAATTTTCTTCACATCAACTTACTTTCCTTGCTGACAGATTTTCAATAGAGATAAATAGATCTTATTTAGTTTATATTAAACCTAGGCACAATAAAAGTATTATGCTTTATATTGATGAACCTTACGATATGTTTATATGAGTTAGATTAACTAATATTAGTATCAGGTATTAATCTAATAGTGAATATTTTCCAGTTCATGTGAACCTGAAATTCATTTAGTTTAATTTCTCTTGTTTTAGAATTGTTTGATTTGTAAGTGTTTTCTTTAGGCCAATTAAATAGAGTTCATTTACAAATAAACCTCAGCAATATTATCCGAAGACAAAGACACACATTGAGACATATATAAATCCAGACAGATAGAGATCTCAGAGTTTTCTGCTTGAGATTTAGAATGTCTCTTGGTCCTTTTGGTTTGTTTGTTTGTTTCCTTGGCTTGAAGTTCTACCAATTTGCCCAAGACTGAATTCTCAGGCAGAATGGGCTGTGTATCTCTAGAACATGATAAGAGTTAATGTCAGGCTTTTTTCCCAGGCATGTTTCTGTTTTCTCAGGGTCAGAGCTTCAAAAAATTATTTCAACAAGCCAGATTTTTCCAAATGTTCTTGCAAAAAGAACAGGCTTTGCAATTTACAAAAGATTTTATTTTAATTAATTTTCTCTGGAGCCTAAAGAATACCATGGCCATCCTAGCATCAAAAAAAAAAAAAAAATCATCTCTCTTTTTTTGTAGTCATAGTTTCATAGTAAAAATTTAGACCAAATAGTGCTGAAATTGTCTCTGATGAGAGGGGCAGACTGACAAGATGTTGTTCCAGCAGGGATTGTTCTTCTAGGGAGGTGGAGTCTTACTTTGATCAGTCTTAGTAAGATCAGTTTGATCTTAGTTTGATCAGTCTCTTAGTTTGATCTTAGTTTGATTAGTTCCTTTGAAAGAGTAAAGGAACTCGCAGGAAGAGGGGAAGCTTGGTTCTCTCCCTACTCACATGTCTCCCTCCATCCCTCCAACTCCTATTCTTTAGAATGTTAGGAGAGGTTTTTCCAAGCTTTTGATTGTAGGAAAGTCCTACACTAAGAAATCTGATGGAGAGGGAGAGGGAGACAGAAGGGGATGGAAAATAACGTCGCAACAGAAAGACACATGTGGATGAGTCCCTCAGATCCAAATTCTGACTAAGTGCCATGAAGTTTTGCATATAAGAAATGGCAAAAGAGATCAACTTGGAGGACTGTAATGCAATTTAGTGTGCCACTAAGAAGCCATTTTTCTTGGTTCCCCAATTTGTACTGGCTCCAAATTCTTGTTGGAAAAGAATGTGAGCCTCTTCTTTTTAAGATTTCAGGGTCATTTTTTTTTCTAGTTCCTGAGAATTACCTCTTACCTAGAGGTAAGTCTGAGGGAGGTTCTTGAGACATACCTGAGGCCGTTCTTAGAACAGGGGTGCTAAGAGTTCCCTGGCCACAGAAGGCATCCCGACTGTCCCATTGAACCCTCTGCATGTGACTGAGGCACCATGCAACTAATGGCACAAATGACCAGCCAGCCCCAGAATCGCATCCGACAATGAGGGGTGACCCCTGAGCATGTGACGGAGAGTGGCACAAATTGCAGCTAGGTACAAGCGAAAATGCACATTGAGCAGCTAGTGCAGGAAAAGACAGACAAGGAATGAAAATGTGTGATTCACCTTTTGACGATTACCTGAAATGTGGACGGCACTCTTTGGGATGACTCCGAGGCAACGCCGAGGCTCCTGTAAATCAATTCAGACCAGTGGGTGAAAAGTGAAAGAGAGAGACAGGCTGGGGAACTCACCTTTCAGTCCTGCTGGAAAGGCAGTGGCCAGAGGGGCTCAGTATTTTGCTTGAACCGACAGGTGCCTGATGGTGAATGGAAGTTGCCTTGGCGGGAGGCAGATGCTCTAATAGCCTGGTCCGTTGTGTTACCTCCTTACTCTGTCATGGGACTCCTCCCGAGGCAGGCATTCTCACGGCTTTTAAGTGCCTGATCTGCGCCTGTACAATTTTAATTGGACTGGTCCTCAGCTTAAAAGAAGAAGGAGGCAGAAGGGGAAGGGAGCGCTCTCCTCTGCTTGGGTGGCAGCTACGGGGCGCAGCGGGATGGAGGGCCTTTGGAATATGCCGGAGAGGAACCCTGGCCGGAGCTCCTCAATTGCTTCCACAGTCACTTGCCTTTTCACAGGGAGTTTGAGGGTAAAGAAACAGGAGGAAAGCAGAGTTGGGGAGAGGCCTCTAAATGTCTCCACAAGGGCTACTCTTCAGGCAGTCCAAGCATGGGTTGGAAAAGAATTTTCAGACACAGAGTAGCAAAGAGGGAGTTTATTAAGAACAAAGAGCAGAGATAGTGTGGGCACTGTGAGCTCAGAGGGCTGACATCTCCTGGCAGCCCAGTGAGGCTTGACAGCTTTCCTGGATTAGCAGCCAATTTTTATAGCCTCAAGACAAAATTCCTGATGAAAGGCTGGCATTAGGTGATTGGTTAGGCTGTTATAGGGTGACTACTGGGATGGGCGTTTGCCTAATTTGTGGTCAGCAAGCCTGGTAGTGATGATCAGGGTGGCTTTTCGCAATAGTTACAAAGGGGCTCAGTCAGCTTTAGGGGTGACCTTGGTTCTCATCTCTTCTTCTGTGGCCTTGGTCCAAGGTCTCACACCTGTGGCCTCGGGGCAGGACTCAGCAAACTGATTCATAAATGCCTCTCCATTTAAGATTGTAAGTGCTAGATTCTTGATCATATATTCAGCATTGTCAGAAAATACCTATTTTCGGAAACAACTATATTTGTACTGCCATTAACAGTATTAAATGGTTCTCCTTATTCTATAGCCTCAACAATACTTGCCATTTTTAGGCTTTTAGATTCTTGATATTTTGATGGGTGTGTAATGATACTTTGCTGTGGTTTTAATTTACATTCCCTTGGTTACTTAGGAAGTTAAACACTAATCTACTTGTTGTTTCAAGTGCTGGCCTTTGAGTATAAAAAGATCAGTTCTTATTTAACGATGAGTAAACAAGCATTAAGTTTGTGGAAAGATTACTATAGCAAAAGGAAAATGCCTCATCATTATTTAAATGAGAGGAAGATAATACTCCTTAATAAAATTTTAATATTAAAACTTTTTCTGAATATGAAGAGAAATAATATGAAAGGTATAGTCAGATAAGCCAAGAGACTACATTAGATAACAAATAATTAAAAGAAAATAAAAATGCAATAGTAGAATGCAAAAGGTGCATTGTAGACAGCAAAGAACAGAACCTGCATTTGGAAAATTAAACTGATGGTGTTTGTCCATGAAGAAAGAAGAGTAAACTACAAAGACCTATAAGGCTGCTTCTCATCCTCACTTTCACAGACACGTGGATCCCAACACTTGACCTGGCTTCTGTTATTCTGGCTTTTAGCAGCATGTATGGCCACAGTACTAAAGTTTCTTTTGTCTTGTGTTTTAAAAAAATTCCATTTTTTAAAATCTCCTCCAGACTACCCATTCCCCACCAGTCAACTTCCAATTATACGTGCTCCAGTTTCTTTACCAGAGCATGTCTTATAACCATCTGTTATATCTTCTTTCTGTTCAATGTCTTCCATTCCTCCTTTTGTCCCTTGAATCATCACATTTATCTATTTCCATGTTTTTGACTTAACTTTTTTCAAGACTCTGGCAGCCTTGACCAAGAGCTAAAATTTGGTGTGCATTCTTGTTTATTCTCAGTGGTTAAACAAATTATGTATAAGAAATAAAGGTTTGCTTTAATGTTTGTTGCAAGATTCCTGGCATGCCTAAGACTTCATTATAAAGTTAATTGTGAGGCTCTCCCTCACCAGTTATTTCTGAGATATTTCTGACTTTAGAATAAATGCTAGAATCTGAATGTGTAGAGCTTAAAGGTAGCTCTTGTTCTAATGTTAGTGACATTTTTCTAGTTAATATCAAACATAGAATTTTGATAGGTGTGTTTAAAGATATGTTTAAGCTTATATAAGTGCATGCACATGTATGTGTGTTCATGTCAGGACTTTCAACCCAAGTAGTTTTTAAGATATTGACTTGATTCATATTCCAGAAATAAATGAAGCCCTGAAGTGTTTTAATTTCTTGTTGTTGTTTTATTTTCTATTCACACATTTGTATTGGAAGTGCTTTCTTACCTAAGCCAGCTAATTAGCCAAAAAGGACAGATAAATGCTGTGAAAAACTAATGTGTTGCTTGGAGACCTTCACCTCAAAAGCACACTTCTCAATTTCATTGTATACAGGTATTTCTTTTGCTGATATGAATGTTGTACAAAGACAAATCACATGAAACTTTAGAAGAGTGAGTTTCCAATCCAGCTGGGCTTCAGCAGATGTGATTTTCTTTAGTTTGTTATTTAGTTTACTGCTGGTTTCAGCTTGAGAGAGAGCATTCTGTTTGAGGAAGAGAAAAAAGAAATTTTTGATAAGATTTGGCAGCATGACCAAGTCTTGGAAAACTGGCCCCAATACTGCCTCTTATTCACTGTGAGAAGTGTGACAAATTGCTTCATCTCTTGGTCCCCATTTCTTAACTGAAATATTGGGGAAAATAATCCAAATGATCTCTATGGGACTTTTGGAGGGTGCTATATTATTCATTACTTATGTGAGTACCATTCTATCCATAGGTATGCAGAGTGCATCTTATACTCTGTATACAGAGTACAACTTACATGCAGAGTACATCACGCTAAATGCCAGAATCAAGATTTGCAAGAAGAAATATCATTAACCTCAGATGTGCAGATGATGCCACCTTTATGGTGGAAACTGAAGAGGAGCTAAAGAACCTCTTGATGAAAGTGGAAGAGGAGAGTGAAAAACCTGGCTTAAAACTGAGCACTCAAAAAACTAAGATCATGGCATCCAGTCCTATCACTTCATAGCAAATAGATGGTGAAACAGTGGAAACAGTGACAGACTTTCTTTTCTCGGGTTCCAAAATCACTGCAGATGGTGACTGCAGCCATGAAATTAAAAGATATTTGCTCTTTGGAAGAAAAGCTATGACCAACCTAGACAGCATATTAAAAAGCAGAGATATTATTTTGCCAACAAAGGTCCGTGTAGTCAAAGCTATGGTTTTTCCAGTGGTCATATATGAATGTGAAAGCTGGACCATAAAGAAAGCTGAGCTCTGAACAATTGATGCTTTTGAACTGTGGTGTTGGAGAAGACTCTTGAGAGTCCCTTGGACTGCAAGGAGATCCAACCAGTCCATCCTAAAGGAGATCAGTCCTGGGTGTTCATTGGAGGGACTGATGTTGAAGCTGAAACTCCAATACTCTGGCCACCTAATGGGAAGAACTGACTCATTTGAAAAGACCCTGATGCTGGGAAAGATTGAGGGCTGGAGGAGAAGGGGACGACAGAGGATGAGATGGCTGGATGGCATCACCAACTCGATGGACATGGGTTTGGGTAGACTCCAGGAGTTGGTGATGGACAGGGAGGCCTGGCATGCTGCAGTCCATGGGGTCGCAAAGAGTCAGACATGGCTGAGCGACTGAACTGAACTATCCATACAGCCACATCTTATCACAAGACATCATCTAATCTAGCTAATTTCAGACTGGATGTGTTCAAAAACTATGATCGTTTTTTAACCATAATCTAAAATCTCTCTGGAGAACAATCCTCACTAACCTATAAAATCAGTTCAAACGATAACCCTTTATTTTAAAGCTTCTTTATACTGAATTCAAATCTCTTGTATTTGTTATTCATGCTTATTTTTTTCATATCTTATCCATGGAAAAAAAAGATTAGAATTTAAAGCTGTTTCTGGTGCTACTGATCCAGCTACACAAACAAATACTTGACATGGAAAAAAAAATGAAAATTGTTGAAAGGCAAATTAAAAGCTGAGAAAAAATATTTGGAATTTATATCACAAAGATTTACTTTAATATAAAAATTGCTTTTATAAGTCAGTAAGAAAGCACCAATAGTCAAATATATAAGTTGGCTAACAATCTAAACAGAAAGCTAAGAGAAAGGAAAGTATAAATTGTTTTGAAATATATGAAAAGATCCTCAGTTTCACTAAATAATGCAAGTCAAATGACAACTCTTTCACCTTTTAGAGTGGCAAAAACTAAAAAAAGAAAATGGGAGAGATGGGAAATAGGCATTTCTTGCACTGTCTGATTAGGGGTTATAAATTGCTATAGCTCTTGTCAATGACAATTTGGCAAACACCTTTTGACACAAATTCTATTTCTTGGTTTCTCACCAATGTATTGGCACACATATAGAATGATACACATACAGAGTTATTAATTGCACACTTTTTTGTATAACAAAATACTCAAAATATCTTAAATGACTTTTAATATAGTATTTTTTTTTAAACTGAAGATCTTGCATGCTGCTATGAAAAAAGCATCCACAAGATATATTTTAATAGAATTAAGCAAAGTACAGAAAAATGTTTATAATGTGCTACTATAGTTGGACTTAAAAGTGTGGGCTGTCTATATATCTATATTTTCTTATATTTATAAAGATTATTTCTGGAGCATTTTGTAAGATGTAGTAACCCTATTGCCCCTTAGGAAGGGAATTGTATGAGAGACGCTACAAGAGCAGGAGAGACATGCATAATTTTACACAGTTATTGTCCCTTTTGAATATTGTACCATGGGAAAGTATTCACTCTTCAAATAAAATAATTTAAATGTAAAATTTGAAATATTTCTCATCAATACATTTGACTTCCACCTTTTAAAATTCATTTGCTAATTTGATATTAATTTTATATGTCTATTTGTATATATATGTATACATATACACACATACATACACACACACCTATATATCTCAATGATTCATTTTGGAAAGAAAAAGTGTTCCATAAATTCTATTAGGTATACTGCTGGCAGGCACATGGATTATATATAATATAAATTGGTTGCAATTTGTCAATATTATAATAATCCTGTATTTCTATCACAGCAATTCACTTTTAAAATGTATCCTGAAAAATTACATAAACTGGAAAGCACATATCACATCATTGTTTGTAATAACAAATTTGAAGAACCTGGTCAATAGTGGGGATTAAGTAAACTATGAGGCATCCATTACAATGGAAAGTCCCACAGTTTTTACACAGTCGGTCATTAATATCCACAGGTCGCACCTCCACAGATTCAACTAGCTGCCAGATAAACCATTTCATGTGAGGGATTCGAGCATCTGCCTGATTTTGGTATGCAAGGGTTGGTCCTGGGAGAATCCACCAGGGTTACTGAAGGACGACTCTATATGTTAATGAATGCTGATTTGGATGCAAATTTATAGGAATAACAGATTTTTAAGATTCATTCTTATATGAAATAAAAATGAATTTCACACATATCCTATGAGTTTGTTGGAGTTAACGTGATCAAGGACTTGTACCTGCGTACACCCCAAAGCAGTTTACCAGCTTTAGCATCTCAATCTGAGCCTGGAGCTCAATAGAGGTGACTTCATTGGACCATCCATTGTAGGTACAGAAAGATCTATGTAGACTTGTCTATTTGTTCTTGAGGTCTGTCTATTTATTCAGCTTTATTGCTGTCACTTTCTCCTCTAATTCTTCTTGGTTTCTCAGCTCTGAACTGCCAATGATTTCCAAAACAGGTGTTGCAATTTAGTTCCTCCACACCTTTTCATATGCCCACTCAATGCCCTTCTTTCAACCTCTGCTGTCTGGAAAATATCTACTCACCTTTCAAAATTTTGCTCAAAAAGCGTCTCCTTCGAGATGCTTTTCAATATACCCCAGCATATCACCATGCCCCCCCCAAAGGAGACTGTCCTGCAAAGAATATTATACATGTTGTATTGACATCCTTTAAAATTGTATTATTATAAATATATAAGAAGTTGTTTTAGTTCATTTTTTTCTACTTATGGTGAGCTTCTTGAAGGTGGAATACTTAATTTTAATTATTCATTTATCAATAATGCCTTATATGTTACATATCAAGAAATAAATGGACAAATGCTCTTAGAAGAAAAGCAGAAACTGTGACATTAAAGAGTATAATGCAAAATGATTGCTTTGACTTTTCTTTATAATAAAGCCTCAGAAGTTAAATCTGTGCGTAAATCATATTGAGATATTGTGAAGCTCAATATCAGAATCTTGCTCCCCCCAAATGTAAGGGATTCAGCACACAGTGATTTACTTTAATTAAATTAATTCCATTTGCATTTTCAGCAGATGTGTTTTCAATTTCTACTTTTTAGATTTATTTTTGACAAAGTAAATGGCCTCATCAACTTTCTCTTGCTTTACAATGGAAAATTGCAATGGGGAAGAAAAAAAGTCAACCTGGGAAAAATGGCAAATAAGCATGTGTTAAGCTCTTTCAAAGATTCAACTGCCCCAAGAAAAATAAGTGTTGTAAGGGTAAAACACCCTTACAACACTCTTCTCCACAAACAAAGTAAGTTTTTAGGAAGCAACAAGAGAACACTAATTCTCACTGTCTTTGACTCCAGCAGTTTCTGCTGTTGTTCCTGTGGCCTGATAATCTTCTAGCCAACTTCTCTGTGATTTCTTTAGCTGTAACCTTCTAAATGTTACTTCAGGACACCAAGACAGCTTCCCTGCTCCCATATTAAAAGTAGAAAACTAGAAAGAGGGAAACCTTTAAAATTGAATTTTTCTTTTTTGATTGAGAAAGCAAATGTTCCCAGATTTCTTTTCTTGTCTCACAGGCTGGGTCTGAGCTACATGGCAAAGGAAAAGGGATTCTAAATGGGTTTTAGGGAGTCGGTGAGCAGTAACCTCGATGAAAGACTAAGATAGAGAATTATTTGGCTCAGGTATTGAGATACTGCATCTCTCCAATCGTGTCATTTCCAAAAGACATCTTCCTTGATCTTCAAGGTTATGTCAGAGCCCCCACCTTATCTGTTCTAACAGAATCTGAACGTTGCTTTCCACAGTCTTTATCACAGTTACAATGCATACTTATATAAGAAAGTCCAGTTTAAAACTGGAATATTTCTCAGATGGTGCTTTGGCATAGACACAAATCTGTTATCATTTAGGATTTGAGTTTTTACAGCTCACTATGCATGTATAATATGCCCTCAAATATTTACTTTATATAGATTAGATGTTGCACTTGAAAGTTGTTTCATTTGCTATTTGAAAATTCACACCAGATCATAATTTGTTAGAAAAAATATGTTTGATGTGCATTTTTATTCAAATTATTTCTAAAAGTGAAATATAATTTCCTTCTTGTTATCCAGTTTCCATTTAAAGAATGAACTATACCGCAAGCACAACTGCAAATTCCATTAAGTGTGACCTACGCTAACATATTAATTTAAAACAGCGTCTCTTTAAATTGTTTTCTCTGTGACATCAGGTGAATTGATCACAAGAGACTGAATAACTCTGGTTAAGCCTACATCCTTTATAAATCTATAATCACTTCACATCAGACATTTCATTAAAGAACTGATATTTGTACAGCAAATCAGTGGATTCTTCCCAAGCAGTCTGCTGAATGATCACACAAACTAATTAGTGTTTATTACAGCCTACATATCTTTTAAGGGAAGCTTTAAGCAGGCAAAACAGTATATTTTAACAAAGAGCAATATGTAACTACTTAGAAGACAGAAAATAAATTTGAAAGCTGACAAATTATTTTAAAACTGCCTATTATCTTCTCAAACCAATAAACAATAATTCCCCAAAAGACGATGCATGGTCATTCTGATAAAGATAAATGTTACTTGATCAATATATTTTAATTAAATAGAGAACATTTATCAATATGGAGATACACATTTCTAGGACTAGGCTGGCTGCATCAGCTCAATTGTTGTAATCGTTTTGGGTGATCCTTCTTAGAATGCATGGACATATTAGTCCTATTAGGAAAAACTTTCTATATTTAAATTGCAAAAAAATCTGCCTAGGAGAAGTGGTAAGTAAGCATGCAGCAAGTACTTTAAAGACTACCTGCTCAGAATAAAATATATATATATATATATATTCACAACTTATGGGTGAAATGAGAAAAACTTTAATTCTGCCTCTTTTATTCCTAAAACCTAGTGAGAAAGAAAAGGATAAGATATAGAATAGAGATAACTAATCTCACTATTCATGAAATATGATTTATGCCATCCAGTCTTTTGTTCCAACAGTCTATTGGATCCCCAAGAAATTGCCCCAAAGGACCTCAAATCCCTCATTTCAAGGAACCACCTGGTATTCCTAACTCACAACACTCAAGCACAATTAACCTACTAACCAATTTTGTTGTATAATATTACCTATTTATATCTTCTCTCTTGCTTGATTATTATGGTTGATTTCCTTTTTACTACTTTTAGAAAGTAATTTCTATGACAGTAAAGGCTATGTGTCTTTAGATTACCACAGTAACCCCAGAACCTAGAACATGATTTGGTATATAATATCCTCTATATTATATACTCAATAATCCCTTGTGAAATGAATGAATTGAGGTGATGTGCTTAAAAACAGCAACAACAGCGGCCTGAAGATTCAATTAAGTGTTCATGTTTTTCACCATAAACTTCAAATAAAAATACCAGGAGTGAAAACACAACAAAATTTTGTTCTTAGTGTTTTCTAGTCTGCTTGGAAAATGCTATTGTAGGCTTAATTCTCTCTTCTCTCCTGAATATTTTAAATAGGAAGTTTCCATCTGCACTGCTTGATAGAACATGTTATTGAACCAAAGTGCATTAAAAAAAAAAAATCAGGGCACTGAAGATCAAGAGACACTAGCATGGCAGACTTTGAAACATAATGAAGAGGATATAAAGTCCTAGGAGTGCAGGCCAACTAGTTGACAATTCCTTGGGTAAATAAGCATATTTGTTTTTGCCTAGATTACTAGAACATGATCCAGAAAGTTTATTCAAATATTCTGGGATAGACAAACCACAAATGACACTGCTGTTAGCCAAACTAAGGGGAGACTAATAAGAATTTTCCACCTCTCTATTTCAGAAACATTATACCACATGTGGAAACAATTCTTTTTCATATCTGAGCCAGCTTGACAGTCTAAAAAACTGCTGCTTTCTCTGATTTTAAGTTTTGGAAATCCCACTAGAAATAGCAAACACCATGTGTCAAGAATGACTCAGTCAAACAAGGTGAGGATACTTCTTTCATGTAACTTTAGAAGTTCTGATGTCTGCTGACAAAATTCATTTAGAAGTTGCTTTGATATTCTTAATTTCAATTTACTTTAATTACAGAACTGTCAGGGAAATGGGTAATGTGCTTAACTGACTTCAGTTGATGGTAATTCAGCTTAAGAAAATCTACCATCTTTCTTTAGTTATAGTCTAAAAAAAGAAAAAAAACCAAAAACACCCATTAGGTTAAGAGGCATTAATATTCTCCCCTGCTAAACAGAAGACACTGGGGAAATAAGAATTAGCCTTGCCCCAAATGCCAGATTTTCTTACTAGCATAGTAAATAATATTGACCATACAACTAGCCTCTCAACTACACAAATACCAGGTTAATAAAGAAAGCCACTGTTTAGAAGTCCTATTGACTAGGTTTGAAATACTAGGGCTTCTGTTTCCTCACACATAACATAGGTGCGAGGAAGGGTACAGTCCAATTACCTTCCTTTTAATTAGAGCAGGTTAGCTATTTTCTGCTTTAAGTATTAGTAGCTTGTACGAGTCAGCGTAGTGGGTTGACTGGTGGCTGTCAAAGGGATATATTAATGTCTTGAAAACTGCAAATATGACTTCTGTAGATGTAGTTAAGAATCTTGAGATCATCCTGGATTACTCTGGTAGACTCGAAATCCAAAGGCCAGTGTCCTTACACAGAGAGAGAAGACTCAGGAAGATGCCACGTGAGGACAGAGGCAGAGACTGGAGTAACGTAGCTGCAAGCAAAGAACTCCTGAAGCCATCAGAAGTGTGAAGTCGCAAGACTGTCCTCTAGAACCTTCAGAGAAGGCAGAGTCCTTCCAACACCTTGATTTCAGACTTCTGGCCTCCAGAACTCTAAGAGAATACATTTCTGTTGTTCAGTTTGTTTCAACGGCATCTGAATCTAGTCATGGGAATGAGTCTAGTCATGGCCTGACAGGTATTGGAATTCTACTTAAAATTATTATAAGAAAGAGAATTTCATGAAGGTACTTTTGAGAGAGGCTTGGGCAAGACTGAAGGACGCAAATGAGCACTTGGGGATAAGCAACAACAAGCAGGAAACTTTACCAGATCTAGGCCTAAAGATACAAAAGGAAGAAACCAACTTCATCTTTGCAGAGCTAGAGCCATGCAGGAAGAACTAACTACCCAGAGGTTTCTGTAAAGGTGCATCAGCACCCGGGATGTGCAAAGTCAAAGCCTCAAGGGAGCCAGAGCAGAAACACAGAAAATACACTGGGATCTTCCTCCTCATCCTCTCCGCACTTGGTGTTTCCTCTCATTGTCCAAAATACAACAAAAAGCAGAGAGCAAGGAGCCTGAGGGTGACACCCCACAGGGCTCAGCTCTCTGGGGGACAGAGCAGGGCAGAGGATGGCTGGGGGAAGTTAAATAGAGAATAACCAACAGCAGCGCCAAATAAAATCTAGTTTTTAAGAAGAAATTTATTGGAAAAAATAAAAGCATGAAATCTCTGGAGATTATTTCCAGGAACTATTTTAACTCTGGCAGTCTATATATTCTGAAACACTGTATAGAAATATGCTTCTCTTTCCTAAATTTCAGTTTCCTCTGCTATGAATGAAATTGTGGCAGCAAAGTTTAATAAATCTTTAATAAATCTCTTCAATCAGGCCAATAGAAGGAAACTGGAATTTTCCCAACATTTCTAAAAACTATTGGAGGTTATTTATATAAATTCTCAAGTAGACCTTATAACAACTATATAATATAATATGAACTGTATAAAATTCAACTGAGACTCGGAGAAATTGAATGAAATTTCATGGCTAATAAACAACTAAGCTGAGATCTAAGTCATTTCTTTCTAACACCGAAAGCTGCTCTTACCACTCTTCCCTGAAGCCTTAATTGTACCTAATAGGCAAAAATTAAGGTATTATTTTCCCATCCCTTCTACTACTCTACCTTCAAACTAGAAAACTATGTAAACTAAAATTCTGCTGAATGAAAACAGACACATAAGATGCTGCCTTCTGAATTTCTATTTTTATATCATTTGACAGCTTCAAGACTAATCCCAGTCATATGTGAAATAGGAAAATTAAAATATTATGACTATCACCAAATTATAATCTTTATCAATAAGTTCAAATCATCCTCATATTTTATTATTATTATTTGAAAACTGCATCCTATTCACAATGCTGGAATAATAAGAACGGAGTTATCCCACTGCAAACAAAGAGCTGAAAAAAGTATAAGACAAATGTTTTCATAGATTAGACAACAGGGAGTTTATATGGTTATGATCCTTTATATATGGGAAAGAAGTGAAAAAGTAAGCACATTGCTCTGTCTTTCTGCCCAGAGGCACATTCAAGACTACAGTGTAAAGGGTGGAGTCCAAGCAGGCACACAGGTCTTGCTCTCTTGAGACAAGAGATTAGATGTCAAGGCAGTGGGAATTTGCTAGGCAAGAATATGAAGAGGAGGGAGTCACACAGAGAAAAAAAAAACAGTAAATTAAAGATTAATAAATTTTTAAAAGCTCCAAAAATCTCCACTGGGGTTTCCTTGAATTTTTGCTGAAAATTACCTATGCCTAAAATGAAATTCTTTGGGTTGGGCAAAGACCAACTGGGGCATTAGAACTTGGATAATTTCCAAAGCTTATGCAGGACATGAAAAGAATTTAGCTCTGAGCAGCCAGAAAGAAACATTCTCTTTTAACACTTGTAATATTCAGGTGATACCCCAGACTAGTCATGCCATAGTAGTAAAGCTAAATTATCTCTAGAATAAAAACTAGTGTAGACTTCCTCTAATACAATTTACAAAGAGCCTTGACTAGATCAAGGTAATCTGCAAGTAATTTAACTGTCAAAACAAAGCATAACACTTTAAAGAGGAAGGCAACAAAATCTAAGCACCAATCAGTATAATATTCATAAAGTATAGAATCTAATAAAAATTTCTAGATGTGTCAAGAAATAAGAAAATATGTCACACATATAAGAAATAAGCCAATAGAAACAAAACTCAAAATTATAGAGATGATAGAATTTGGAAATGACTTAAAATCAACTTTTGTGTTAATAAATAGATTCAGTGTGTCTAAACATTTAAGGAGAACATAAACTCAACAAGAAGAGAAATAAAATATAAAGAAGAGCTAAATATATGAAATGAAAATTCCACTTGACGAAATTAATGGAAGACTATAGGAAAGTAGATCAATAAACCACTTCAGTATTCTTGCCTTGAGAACCCCATGAACAGTATGAAAAGGCAAAAAGATAGGACACTGAAAGATGAACTCCCCAGGTCAGTAGGTGCCCAATATGCTAATGGAGATCAGTGGAGAAATAACTCCAGAAAGAATGGTGGGATGGAGCCAAATCAAAAACGATACCCAACTGTGGATGTGACTGGTGACAGACGCAAAGTCCGATGCTGTAAAGAGCAATATTGCATAGGAACCTGGAATGTTAGGTCCATGAATCAAGGCAAATTGGAAGTGGTCAAACAGGAGATGGCAAGAGTGAACGTCAACATTCTAGGAATCAGCGAACTAAGATGGACTGGAATGGGTGAATTTAACTCAGATGACCATTATATCTACTACTGTGGGCAAGAATCCCTTACAAGAAATGGAGTAGCCAGCATGGTCAACAAAAGAGTCCAAAATGCAGTACTTGGATGCAATCTCAAAAATGATAGAATGATCTCTGTTCGTTTCCAAGGCAAACCATTCAATATCACGGTAATCCAAGTCTATGCCCCGACCAGTAACGCCGAAGAAGCTGAAGTTGAGCGGTTCTATGAAGACCTACAAGATCTTCTAGAACTAACACCCAAAAAAGATGTCCTATTCATTATAGGGGACTGGAATGCAAAAGTAGGAAGTCAAGAAACACCTGGCGTAACAGGCAAGTTTGGCCTTGGAGTACAAAATGAAGCAGGGAAAAGGCTAATAGAGTTTTGCCATGAGAACGCACTGGTAATAGCAAACACCCTCTTCCAACAACACAAGAGAAGACTCTCCACGTGGACATCACCAGATGGCCAACATTGAAATCAGATTGATTATATTCTTTGCAGCCAAAGATGGAGAAGCTCTATACAGTCAGCAAAAACAAGACCAGGAGCAGACTGTGGCTCAGATCATGAACTGCTTATTGCCAAATTCAGACTTAAATTGAAGAAAGTAGGGAAAACCACTAGTCCATTCAGGTATGACCTAGATCAAATCCCTTATGAGCATACAGTGGAAGTGACAAATAGATTTAAGGGACTAGACCTGATAGACAGAGTGCCTGATGAACTATGGACAGAGGTTCGTGACATTGTACAGGAGACAGGGATCAAGAAAACCCCATGGAAAAGAAATGCAAAAAAGCAAAATGGCTGTCTGAGGAGGCCTTACAGAGAGCTGGGAAGAGAAGAGAAGGGAAAAGCAAAGGAGAAAAGGAAAGATATTCCCATCCGAATGTAGATTTCCAAAGAATAGCAAGGAGAGATAAGAAAGCCTTCCTCAGCGATCAGTGCTAACAAATAGAGGAAAACAACAGATTGGGAAAGACTAGAGATCTCTTCAAGAAAATTAGAGATACCAAAGGAACATTTCATGCAAAGATGGGCTCGATAAAGGACAGAAATGGTATGGACCTAACAGAAGCAGAAGATATTAAGAAGAAGTGGCAAGAACACACAGAAGAACTGTACAAAAAAGATCTTCACAAGCCAGATAATCACGATGCTGTGATCACTCACCTAGAGCCAGACATCCTGGAATGTGAAGTCAAGTGGGCCTTAGAAAGCATCACTATGAACAATGCTAGTGGAGGTGATGGAATTCCAGTTGAGCTATTTCAAAACCTTAAAGGTGATGCTGTGAAAGTGCTGCACTCAATATGCCAGCAAATTTGGAAAATTCAGCAGTGGCCACAGGACTGGAAAAGGTCAGTTTTCGTTCCAATCCCAAAGAAAGGCAATGCCAAGAATGCTCAAACTACTGCACAATTGCACTCATCTCACATGCTAGTAAAGTAATGCTCAAAATTCTCCAAGCCAGGCTTCAGCAATACGTGAACCGTGAACTTCCAGATGTTCAAGCTGGTTTTTGAAAAGGCAGAGGAACTAGAGATCAAATTGCCAATATCCGCTGGATCATCGAAAAAGCAAGAGAGTTCCAGAAAAACATCTACTTCTGCTTTATTGATTATGCCAAAGCCTTTGACTGTGTGGATCACAATATACTGTGGAAAATTCTGAAAGAGATGGGAATACCAGACCATCTGACCTGCCTCTTGAGAAACCTGTATGCAGGTCAGGAAGCAACAGTTAGAACTGGACATGGAACAACAGACTGGTTCCAAATAGGAAAAGGAGTACGTCAAGGCTGTATATTGTCACCCTGCTTATTTAACTTATATGCAGAGTACATCACGAGAAATGCTGTGCTGGAAGAAACACAAGCTGGAATCAAGATTGCCGGGAGAAATATCAATAACCTCAGATATGTGAATGACACCACCCTTATGGCTGAAAGTGAGGAAGAACTAAAGAGCCTCTTGATGAAGGTGAAAGAAGAGAGTGAAAAAGTTGGCTTAAAGCTCAACGTTCAGAAAACTAATATCATGGCATCTGGTCCCATCACTTCATGGGAAATAGATGGGGAAACAGTGGAAATAGTGTCAGACTTTATTTTTTTAGGCTCCAGAATCACCGTTGATGGTGATTGCAGCCATGAAATTAAAAGACGCTTACTCCTTGGAAGGAAGGTTATGGCCAACCTAGATAGCATATTTAAAAGCAGAGACATTACTTTGCCAACAAAAGTCCATCTAGTCAAGGCTATAGTTTTTCCAGTGGTCATGTATGGATGTTAGAGTTGGACGGTGAAGAAAGCTGAGCGCCGCAGAATTGATGCTTTTGAACTGTGGTGTTGGAGAAGACTCTTGAGAGTCCCTTGGACTGCAAGGAGATCCAATCAATCCATCCTAAAAGAGATCAATTCTGGGTGTTCATTGGAAGGTCTGATGTTGAAGCTGAAACTCCAATACTTTGGCCACCTCATGCGAAGGGTTGACTCATTTGAAAAGACCCTAATGCTGGGTAGGATTGGGGGCAGGAGGAGAAGGGGACGACGGAGGATGAGATGGTTGGATGGCATCACCGACTCGATGGACATGGGTTTGGGTAGACTCCGGGAGTTGGTGATGGACAGAGAGGCCTGGCGTGCTGCAGTTCATGGGGTCGCAAAGAGTCGGACATGACTGAGGGACTCAACTGAACTGAATAGGAAAGTACATCAATAAATTGAAAGAATTTAAAGTGAATTATTACTAGGAATAGAGAAGACCATTTCATAATGATAAAGGGTCAATCCATCCCATAAAAATGTAACAATCCTAGGAGCATGTACCCAATAACAGAGCTTCAAAATATATAAGGCAATATGCTACAACTTCTTTTCAGTGTACTTTGGCAGGTTAGTACAAAGTTGAATATACAAGTACCATGCTGCCCTTCTATTCATAAACATATACCAAGAGAAATGAAGCATCATACCATGTAAAAGACTTGTACATGAATGTTGTAACAATTTTATTTGCAGTAAATGAAAACTAAAACAAGCCAAATTTCTGTTACAGATGCATGAATAAGCAAATTGTGGTATATTTTTATACATGGGTACTTCTAAGAAATACCAAAAAAAATTACTGATTAAAAAGAAATCAATAACAGAGCTGACTATAAAAACTTTAAGATAGACATAAGGAGTTAGACCTGTTTCGCTGGTGGCTTAACAGTAAAGAATCCACCCGAAAAGTAGGAGACGCAGGAGACATGGGTTTGACCCCTGGGTCAAGAAGATCTTCTGGAGAAGGGCCTGGCAACCCACTCCAGTGTTCTTGCCTGCAGAGTCCCATGGACAGAGGAGCCTGGCAAGCTACATTCCATAAGGTCACAGAGCGTCAGACATGACTGAAAAGAGTTTGCATGCACACATGAATGCAAGGATTTAGACACAAAAGAACATGAGCTGCATGTTTCTACTTATAAAAACTGGAAATTCAAATCACTTCCAAAGTGACAGAAATTCCAACAGTTCCATGGAGTCAGGATGCATGTGAGATGACCGACTGGGAAGGAACATGAAAAAACTTTCTGCTGTAAAGGAAATGTTCTACACTGTAATTGTTGACGTAGTTATCAAGTGTGTCCATTTCTTGAATTTATCAACTGTACACTTATAATGAGTATATTATATAGTATATATTTCCACTACAATAAAGTTGATATAAAACATGATATGCATTTTTAAGTTTAATAGAAATTTGCGAATATATTTTCATGCACAATACTGTTAATATTGTCTCCAAAGTGTCAAAAGATGCTAGAATAAAATTTGGTCTGTTTTCTCCAAGCATTCATAATATAGTAGGGCACACTGATAGGTGTGTAACCACTTCAAACCAAAGGCAGTGGATGTCGAGTGTTTGCATCCTTCTAAGAATTTTCATGGTACTGTACCTCTCAAAATATTATCTTTATTTGTGATTTCTCACAAACTGTAAAAAAATATTTGATATACGATATAGGAATGTTTTGCTCAAATCTTTTTGCTTGGAGTAAATGTAATATTTGAAAAGTATAGGAAATAAATAACTTTGTAGAAGATATATAAAAGTTGAAAATTTCTGGATCATCGCATTCCATACTTTTGAATTCCATTTACCTTGCTTGTGGTGCTGAAAAGCTGAGGTATTTTTCTAACTGCTTTTTGAAGACTTAATGAAATGCTTCATTTACAAAATGTTCTAGCATCCATAGTGAACTCTGCCCTTCAGGCATATTCTCAGTTGTGTCTTTTGTTTTCCCAGATTACTGGGCAAACTGTTAATCATAAAATCTGATAGCTGAAGAACTAAAAATATTGAAGTAACTTCTACTTTATATAGCAACTTTCTTTCTTCTCTTCTATCTCTCCAGCCTCCATTCCTTCCTGCCTTTCTTCCTTCCTACATTCCTTAAAAGGAAGATACTCTAAAGAAAGGTAATTATGTCTTTGTAGGCCCTCCTTCACCATATAGTCCAAACCTCGCATGGAATCTTCTGTATTATAACACTAACTTTTCCTCATCGGGAAGAGCACCATGGCCAATTTATTTGTTATGATTTGTGCCTACATGAACTGCATGTGTCGATTTAAAACATAATCACAATCTAGAAGTTGAGAGCTATGTTTTATTGGGTGAGAATTTTTTAGGACTTCAACCCCGATAGACAGCATCTCAAGTGACTCTGAGATCATTATTCCAAGGACCCAGTAGGGAAGGAGTCAGGCATATAGAAATTTGCAACAAGGGACAGGTAGTCTGAACATCAAAAGATTATTGTTAATTAAGGAAAACAGACTGGTTCAAAATTGGGAAAGCAGTACATCAAGCCTGTATATTGTCATCCTACTTATTTGACTTATATGCAGAGTATATGATTTGAAATGCTGAGCTGGATGAAGCACAAGCTGGAATCAGGATTGCTGGGAGAAATATCAATAACCTCACATACACAGATGACACCACCCTTATGGCAGAAAGTGAAGAAGAGCTAAAGAGCCTCTTGACAAAAATGAAAGAGGACAGTGAAAAAGTTAGCTTAAAGCTCAACATCCAGAAAACTAAGATTATGGCATCCAGTCCCATCACTTCATGGAAAATAAATGAGGAAACAGTGGAAACAGTGACAGACTTTATTTGGGGGGGGCCTCAAAATCACTGCAGATCATGACTGCAGACATGAAATTATAAGCCACTTGCTCCTTGGAAGAAAAGCTATGACCAAACTATACAGCCTATTAAAAAGAAGAGACATTACTTTACCAACAAAGGTCTATCTAGTCAAAGCTATGGTTTTTCCAGTGGTCATGTATGGATGTGAGAGTTGGACCATAAAAAAGCTGAACACTGAACAATTGATGCTTTTCAACTGTGGTGTTGGAGAAGATTCTTGACAGCCCTTGGACTGCAAAGGAGATCCAACCAGTCAATCCTAAAGGAAATCAGTCCTGAGTATTCATTGGAAAGACTGATGCTAAAGCTGGAACTCCAATACTTTGGCCAGCTGATGCGAAGAACCAACTCATTGTAAAAGACGCTGATGCTGGGAAAGACTGAAGGCAGGAGGAGAAGGGGACAACAGAGGATGAGATGGTTGGATGGCATCACCGACTCAATGGACATGAGCTTGATTTACTCCAACTCCAACTTGATTTACACCAACTCCAGGAGTTGGTGTTGGACAGGGAGGTCTGGCATGCTGCAGTCCCTGGGGTCTCGAAGAGTCTGACATGACTGAGCGACTGAACTGAACTGAACTGAGTACTTTGATTGAATTTGAACCAGATCTCTTTTCTTGAGTCTTAGCACAGCTAATACAGACTAGTGGTTTCTTAAAGACTTTTCTAAACACAATGGATAATAAATGTTAAATAAACTCAGTGACTGTGAATGCTCTAAACCCTTTGGCTTACAAATTATGGGATTCTCTTGTATTAGCTATCTGGTCTCCAAGAAAGAGTGTTATTCTTTTGTCTAGTTTTCAACTTTGTAAATTGAGCAGTAACTCCCCTCTAGAATGACATAAATATGCCTTGTTAGTCAAGAAGCAAAACAACGGGTAAGAAATTGCTCCTATTCATCCAGCATTTTCAGTTCTGATTTCCAATCTGAGGGTTAGGCATCTTTGTGAAATGGATACCTGGAATAATGTCTTCTTTAACATAGTTCTTATCTTCTAGGTAGAGATGTGCACCTTTGTATCCAGTATAGGACTTACAGTATACAATATCTCATTGAAGCTTTATGTTTATGTAAGATACATTTTATCTAAGCCATGAAATGGTTGTCCTTTCCTTACAAAGGTTTGCAAAGAATGGACACATCTATGTACAAAGAACTAAATTAGTAATATCTCCTGAAAGGAACTTGAGGGCTCCAATTCTATCATTTTTGCCTTCCCTTAAAAATCCCCTGAAAATGGCTTCTTCCCATTTTTGAAGAAGGCAGATTTTTATCTATTCTCTCTCTTGCCTTTGTGCTTTCTGAAGAAGAGTTATAAGAATTTTAGATAACACCAGGTCAAGTGATAGACTTAAATTTTATGAAACCCAGGAAATAAAAAGAACTGTCAAGCAGAATGTCATTTGAATCTACCTTCTGGCATTCTGTTATCACTGCTGTCGAAGTCATTGAGCCCTGACAAAGCACAAACGCAACTCTGATTACTAAAGACGTAGGAAGGCAAGTGATGGGCTTTTTAGTGCGGTAGAATCTTTAAATCCCTGACAGCAAACCTCTAAATTCCTGACAGTAGCCCTCCTGTGATATTCTAAGCATTTCTTTGGGTTATCTGGTGTGCCATGAGTTTTATAGACATGGAAATACAAAGAGAGGTGATGGGGTTGAAATTCACTGCTGGACAGAGGCTTTCTACAGAAACACTGGTAAAAAAAAAAACAAACGAATATGGGACCAGGGGAGAATATAAGATAAAGATTTAAATCCTCTTTTGAATTTCATTAGGATGTTTCATAATTGTGCTCTCCAGTCTGAATATGATATTAAAGGATTACTTTTTAAAGATGTAATCATAACTCTCATACAAATATAAAATAATCACATGAAGCATTTTATTTAATTCATTTGTTAATGAGGGAACCAGCCAGCTCTTAGAATAGGTTCAAAGGAGAATTCAAAGTACCACACATAATAGGCACATAAGGAATGTTGAAATGAATTTACAAATAGAAGTAGGTTGGCAATTTACAAAAAGAGGTAAAATAAAATTTCATTCTACCAAATGCAATTAATTGCATTTCTATGGACCAGAATCATTGGAAATTTTCTAACAAAGTGAATGACTTTTCAATGACTTTAAGGAAAGCTAGTTAAACAAAACGGTTAATGTTCTGACTCACCTAACTGGTGGTTGAAAAAGATAGTGTAGAGGCCTGCATGTGTGCTCAGTCACCTTTGTCTGACTCTTAGCAACCCCGCAGACCACAGCAAAGCAGGCTCCTCTGTCCATGGGATTTTCCCAGCAAAAATACTGGCGTGAGTTGCCATTTCCTCCTCCTGGGGATCTTCCTGACCCGGGGATCCAACCATGGCAATTCCACGGCTCCAGAGATTCCTGCGTTGGCAGGCATGTTCTTTACCAGTGAGCCACCTGAAAATCCCGTAATGTAGAAACAGTGTTAAGTAAATTCTAATGTTTTATAATTGTAATTAATTTCTTTTAGTGCAGCATATGTGTTACTTCTTTATAATCAGCAAAGCCCTCACTCAAGAAGAACAATTACCGTCACATTTTTGCAACTTCTTAAATCACTGCCATATCTGAAAACACAACTTCATCTACTCTCGCAAAGAATATTAAAAAGTAAGGCATTTGGAATATATCTTCAAGATTAAGCTACTTTAAAGTCATTAAAATGCTATAGAAATTTCCCTCCAAACATTTATCACTCAATGAGAAAAACATCTCAACAGGACAGAGAACAAATGCATAATGTCAGAGGGATACAACAAGGAAAATGAGGAAAGGTCAAAAGATCTTTGGCAGACCCAAGGCTTTTACTGATCTCAAGCCTCTAAAATGTTTAGATCCCAAAAAGAAATTAATTTTTTAAAGCCCTTCTGCTCTAGATAACAACTTGAAAATATCACTTCAATATTTTTTGCATTGTATGTTTTTATCACATGTAATTGATGTTGTACTTAATGCAGGGTGACGCTTCAAGTGATTAAGGGCCTGGTGGGAGCATTAACAATGTGAGACCTAATTCACATTTACACTAGTGATATTACAATGGGTTTTTTTATTATATTAATTATGACTACCAGGGGTCAAAAAAAGCAGATGAAATAGAAGAAACTTCATTCTTTGATAATACAGCTATCACCAAATTTATTGACATAGGTGGTTATTTGTGCAAAGAGAAACACAGTCTTTATGACTGTTAATCATGACAAGCTTGATGTGCTTGATAATAATTACTAAATTCATCTACCTATTATTGCTGAGTTTTAGAGATTTCTTTTGCTTTTTATCTCCATGGCATGAGATACAAATTAAATCTTTATATAGCTAAAGCTTCATCATTTGAGTTGGTTGACATGCAAGTCAAGTTGATTTGCTTCACATTCCTGTACCTGCCAACCTCCCAACCCATTCTAACAGAAAAGCCCGGTTCAGAGCTAATATTTTGTTGCTGTCTTACAGTGTTTGGATGGTGTATAGTTTTAATATGGCAAATTGCTTATAGGAACAAAAATTACTGGACTCCATCACTCTGGAGGTGAGGAGGTAGTCTAAAATAGCTATTGCTGTTGTGAACCCAGAAGTCCTCCCTGAGGGTAATTAGAGAGATTTGGTATCATTTTAAACTATTTTGTCTTTCATGGGCAGAATAATTTCTTTGTGTTTGCGCAGAAACCTTTTTCAAAAGACAAGAACATCTGAGGCTGTCAAATAAAATATCATTTGGAAGAAGAAGCTTTCCGACAGCACCACCAACCAGTCAAGTGCAGGGAAGCGAGCTCATCTGGTAGTCAAGACTTCAGGGGCAAGCAAGTCAATACTTGCGGATAATTATGAATAGTGTTGTTCCTTAAAAGCAGCAGAAACTAGGAAATGGTATAATTTCCCATGCCTGTTTGTTACTCCAACAATATACTGCTTGTAATAAGATTTCACAGTTTAATTCATCTGAAAACCTTGCGGTGTTTTGCAAGCACTAATTACTGAGAATCTCACCATGCTTAACTAAGACAAGCAAAGGCTTCTGCACAGATCCCATTTTTTAAAGTTGGTAAATAGGAAGAAAAAATTAGCCGTTCTGAAGAGCACTGAGGGAGAATTAGGAGAAAAAACAGCTTGCTGACATCACAGCCTTTTCTTTTAAGGCCATTGCAACCCTAAAAGAATTTGAAATACATCCTAGGAATAATATATTCTCTCTTTCTAATCATCATGCAAAAATTTTTTTCAGTGCTTCTATGTGACAGGCATTGAGCAAGGCAATGCAGACAGTGTCCCATAATTGCCATAAGTGCTGTGCTGCAAGTACATATATAAAAGTCAAGGCGAGAAGAAAGCAGTGTCTTAATCTACTCAGAAAAGTTGGAATTGTGGTTGGAGGCACTAGGGCAGGAGCGGGGAATGGGTTTTCAAGCAAAGCAAAAGCAAACAAAAAACCCACCTCATTTGCAAAGGCATGGAGACATTTCTAGACCAGAAAATATCTCCATGTGATTTTGGTTTAGCTGGGCAAGAAAGCAATAGAGTTGGGTTGCAGTATGCATGGGGAAGAGTGAGTAGGGTTAAAGAGGGGACTATAGGGCACAATAAAAATACTTTATTCAGAAAGTAAACCCTTATTCTTTTAAGAGAAACCTGAATTTAGCTCACTTGGTACTTTAAAATTATATCAGACATGTGCTTTCACAAAACTTGTATTTAATAGTAATTCTCCAAATCTAATTAATTAATATAGCAGCTGCTTAGCTTTTTAGTTTCTTCTAATCGTATTAGAAAAAGATGAATTGGACTCTTTTATTCCAAGATTCCCTTATTCCAAAGGGATTAGAAGCAGGTTGCACTGTAAATTGGGTTTCCTTGCTTTATTGATGGTAAATAGTTCTAGCTTTAATATAGATGTAATATAATATCTGTCGTTTTTCACTGGCAGCTTTGTACAAGTTGGGCTTTTAAATACAAGTGCTTTCTTTACACTTCCACTGAAGTTGAAAACATAAGGATGAAAAATGTATTTATCTACTTCCTTCCCCTTAGACTCAAAATCAGTTTAAACTTAAAAATTTTAGAAAGCTGTTGAAAAAAATGGATGAAAAAGTGTTTTGCAAACCAAAATGACATCACTGTCACCCTTAATTTGCTTTAAATTGCCATAGAAAGAAGATTCTCATTTCATGCTAGCATTTCTCATTGGCTTAAAACCAACCAGTGAATATTATATTTTATGAGCTCAGACGTGAAGTGTACGAGCAAATATTAATCTTGCAAACTACCACTACACTTACTGCCAGAATCACATACCTAGTGGACTAAAGCAATAAAATAATGTATGGCTCAGTTAAAATACTGAAGTGTGAGTTTGAAAAATGATGTCACCGAGTCCCATTTGAAATGATCCTAGACTCTGCGGATGGCCTTCATTGTTTCCTGTGAGGTCAGAGACATCCTGAATAAAATAAAAACTAGTACTATGTGAAATTTTCACATTTGGTTTCTCTTGTATTTCCTAGAAAGTGTGAAATCTGTTTGAAACCATTAGAAAGATTCTATAGAGAGGATTCATATGACAGCTTGGGATGCAGATCATTCTTTTATCTACTCCGCAAACATTTATTGATCTACTGGCATTAATCAAAGGAAGTACAGTGTTATGTACTAAAAATAATTCAAAGACTCTATATCTTGCCATATATTTGGAAGAAACAAATATTATTAAGTAAGAACAATTCAGTGTGGTCAGAGTTACAAAATGTTTTTAGAGACTGAAGAGGAGATTTCTGACTGTGCCTATAAGGATTAAGAAAAGCTTTGCATTTATGCTAAATTGAATAATTGTATGCAATCAAACTTCACTATGATAAAATAATATATCTACACTTTGAATTCCTCATGATGGGCGGAGTGTACTCACTACTCCTGAATGTTGAACTTGGCCATATTGTTTGTTTCAGGCAAGGGAATGTTAACGAACATAAGACTAGCAGAAGTGTATAACTTGCTTGCAGACTTGGGCTTATCATTGCATTCCAAAAGAATATACCCTGGAGAGCTGCTGTCACTTCAGCAGGGGTTTCAGAGCAAACTGGCAGTCCAGAAACAAGCCCAGCTGGCAAACAGCCTGAAGCAGAGATGCTGAACTAAATCCAGTTTGGATCACTTGAAAATAGATCTCTGAACATGAGAACAAATACCTGTTGGAAACAACAGAGTTGTGTGTGTGTGTGTGTGTGTGTGTGTGTGCAGCAAAGCTACTCAATAAATATTTAATCTGAACTTTAAAAGATGAGAAGAATTTTCAAGGAGGACGAACGAAAAGGAAAGATGTTCCAGCTAGATGGAAGAGAATGTGGGAAAAGGAACGGAAGCAAGAAATGCCAAGATAAGGTTTAGAAACTATGAGTAATTGTTGCTTTTGTTTAGTCACTAAGTCACATCCAACTTTTTTGTAACACCATGGACTGTAGCCTGCCAGGCATTGCTAATTTGCAGGTTATGCAAAGTGATTGGCTCAAAATTAAACTGGAAAGATTGGTTGAGACCACATTGATAAAGACTTTGGAATTTATTCCCTAATGAATATATATTTTTAAGGAATAATGAACAGATACTGATTAATGAATAGATATTTTTATAATGAATACTATTTTTGAATAGATATTTTTAAGGAATATAATGTTACAGTTACTCCCTGGGTTAACCTGTTAGGCATGAAAGTCAAAGGGCCCACTTGTGATTTTAACTGAAGCATAGGCCCAAGGTTGAGTATTGACCTGATTTACCCTTTATATCATCACACGTTGAAATGGCTTTCTCAGGTCCCATCTGTGCAAGGAATCAACGTGAAGGACAATTTGTCTTTTTGTTTTTTTTTTGAGTTTTTAAAGGCAGGATTTTAATTGATTTCTTTTTTAATTGGTTGAAAATTGCTTTACAATTTTGTGTTGGTTTTTACCGTACAACAATGTAAATCAGTCATAATTATATATATATATATATATATATATATATATATATATATCCCTTCCCTCTTGATCCTCCCTCCCCTCCCCCCATCCCACTCTACATCATCACAGAGCACCAGACTGGACTTGCTGGGTTATTTAACAACCTCCCACTAACTAACTGTTTACACATGATAGTGTATATATGTCAATGCCATTTTCTCAGTTTGCCCCACCCTTGCCTTCCCTTGCTGTGTCCACAAGTCCATTCTCTACTAGGTTCATCAATATCATTTTTCTAGATTTGATATATACATTAATATATGATACTTGTTTTTGGACTTACCTCAGTCTGTATAAGAGGTTCTAGGTTCATCCACCTCCCTACAACTGACTCAAATGCATTCCTTTTTATGGCTGAGTAATATCCCATTGTATAAATGCACCATTCATCTGTCAATGGACATCTAGGTTGCTTCCATGTCCTGGCTATTGTTACTGTGGTTACAATGAACACTGGGGTACATGTGTCTTTTAGAAACATGGCTTTCTCAGTGTATACGCCCAGTAGTGTGATTGGTGAGTCAAATGGTAGATTTATTCCTAGTTTTCTAAGGAATCTCCTCTATACTGGTTTCCATAATGGCTGTATCAGTTACATACCCATCACAGTGCAAGAGGGTTCCCTTTTCCCACAACCTTTCCAGGATTTATTGTTGTAGGTTTTTTTTTTTTTCTGATGGCCATTCTGATTGGTGTGAGGTGATACCTCACTGTAGCTTTAATTTGCATTTCTCTATTAATGAGTAATGTTCATCATCTTTGCACATGTTTATTGGCCATCTGTATGTCTTCTTTGGAGAAGTGTCTGTTTAGATCTTCTGCCCCCTTTTTGATTGGGTTGTTTATTTTTCTGATATTGAGCTGCATGAACTGTTTATACATTTTGGAGATTAACCTTTTGTCAGTTACTTTGTTTGCAGCTAATTTCTCCCATTCTTAGAGTTGTCTTTTCATATTGTTTATTGTTCCCTTTGTTGTGCAAAAGATTTTAAGTTTTATTAGGTCTAATTTTTTTTTCTTTTTTCTCTTTCTATTAATCTAAGAGGTCAGTTAAAGAGAATCTTGCTGTAATTTATGTCAAAGAATGTCCTGCCTATGTTTTTCTCTAAGAGCCTTATAGTTTCTGGTTGTATTTAGGTCTTTAATCCATTTTGAATTTATTTTTGTGTTTGGTGTTAGGAAGTGTTCTAATTTCATTCTTTTATATGAAGCTGTCCAGTTTTCCCAGTACCAATTATTATTGAAGAGGCTATATTTTCTCCATTGTATATTCTTGCCTCCTTTGTCAAACATAAGGTGTCTATTGGTATGTGGGCTGATCTCTGGGCTCTCTACCTTGTTCCGTTGGTTCATATTTCTGTTTTTGTGCCAGTACCATACTCTCTTGATGACTGTAGCTTTGTAATACAATTTGAAGTTAGGGAAATTGATTCCTCTAGTTCTATTTTCCCTTCTCAACACTGCTTTGACTATTAAGAGTCTTTTGTGTTTCCACATAAATTGTGAAATTATTTGTTCTACTTCTGTGAAAAATGTCAGTGGCAATTTGATAGGGATTGTATTGAATCTATAGATTGCTTTGGACCATATGATCATCTTCACAATATTGATTATTCCAATCCAAGAACATGGTATATCTCTCAACCTGTTTTTCCCATCTTTGATTGCTTTCATCGGTGTCATATTTTTCTGCATATAAGTCTTTCATCCCTTTAAGTGGGTTTATGCCTAGGCATTTTATTCATTGTTGTTGTAATGATGAATGGGATTACTTCCATAATTTGTTTTCTGATTTTTTATTTTTAGTGTATAGGAATGCAAGGGATATCTGTGTATTAATTTTATATCCTGTGGCTTTACTAAATTCATTAACTATTTCTGGTAATTTTTTGGTTGTGTTTATAGGGTTTTATATTATCATATCATTTGCAAACAGTGAGCTTTACTTCTTTTTGAATCTGGATTCCTTTCATTTCTTTTTCTTCTCTGATTGCTGTGACTAGGGCTTCCAAAACTATATTGAATAATACTGGTGAGAGTAGGTACCCTTGTCTTATTCCTAATCCTTTCAGTTTTTCATTCTTGGGAATAATGCTTGCTGTGAGTTTGGGTCACATATGGCCTTTATTATGTTGAGGTAGTTTCCTTCTATGCTGATTTTCTGGAGAGTTTTATCATAAACAGGTGTTGAATTTTGATGAAAGCTTTCTCTGAATCTATTGAGATGATCATATGTCTTTTATCTTTCAATTTGTTAATATGGTGTATCACACTGATTGATTCGCATATATTGAAGAATCCTTGCATCCCTGGGATAAACCCCATTTGATCATGGTGGATGATTCTTTTAATGTGTTGTTGGATTCTGCTTGATTGAACTTTGTTGAGGATTTTTGCCTCTATGTGCATCAGTGATGCTGGCATGTAAATTTCCTTTTATGATATCTTTGGTTTAGGTATCAGAGTGATGGCAGCCATGTAGAATGAGTTTGGGGTTTTCCTTCCTCTGAAATTTTTTGGAGCAGTTTGAGCAGTATAAGTATTAGCTCTTCTCTAAATGTCTGATAGAGTTCACCTGGGAAGTCATTTGTCCCTAGGCTTTTGTTTTTTGCAAGATTTTGGGTCACAGTTTCAATTTCAGTGCTTGTTGGTCTGTTTATATTTTCTACTTCTCCCTGGTTAAATTTTAGAAGGCTGTACTTTTCTAAGAATTTTTCTATTTCTTCCAGGTTGTCCATTTTATTGGCATGTATTTACTCATAGTAGTCTCTTATAATCTTTGTATTTCGGCATTGTCTGTTGTAATTTGTCATTTTTCATTTCTAATTTTATTGATTAGAGACTTTTGACTCTATTGAGTTTATTGATTTGAATCTTCTACATTTTTCTTGATTTCTGGCTAATGGCTTTCCAATTTTGTTTATCTTCTCAAAGAACCAGGTTTTTTCTCTTTGTTCTCCTTTCTTTCATTTTTCTTTTCTTTTTTTCATTTATTTCTGTTCTGTTCTTAATGATTTCTCTTCTTCCAACTTTGGGGTTTTCTTGTTCTTTTTCTAGTTGCTTTAGGCATATGTTTAGGTCTTTTTTTTGATGTTTTTCTTGCAGTTTGAGACAGGCTTGTATTGCTATAAACTTTCCTCTTAGCACTGCTTTTATTGCATCTCATAGATTTTAAGTTGTGTTTTCATTTGCATTTGTTTCTAGGTATTTTTTCACTTCCTCTTTGATTTCTTCAGTGACTTCTTGGTTATTTAGAAGCATATTGTTTAGTTTCCATATGTTTGTGTTTTCTATGTTTTTTTTTTTTTCCTGTTATTTATATCTAATCTTACAAGCATTGTGGTCAGAAAAAACTCTTGATACAGTTTCAGTTTTCTTAAATTTACCAAGGCCTTATTTGTAACCAAGATGCAATCTATCTTGGAGAATGTTCTGTGTGCACTTGAGAAAAAAAGTATATTCTGCTGTTTTTGGATGGAATATCCTAGAGATATAAATTAGGACTGTCTCATCCAATGTGTCATTTAAGGTTTGCGTTTCCTTATTAATTTTCTGTTTGGATGATCTGTCCATTGGTGTGAGTGGAGTGTTAAAATCCTCCGCTACTCTTGTGTTACTATTGATTTCCCCTTTTATAGTTGTTCACATTTGTTGTACATATTAAGGTGCTCCTACGTTGGGTGCACATATATATATATATATATATTTATAATTGTTATATCCTCTTCTTTGATTGATCCTTTGAGCATTATGTAGTGTCCTTCCTTGTATCTCTTAATGGTCTTCATTTTAGTCTATTTTATCTGAAATGAGTATTGCTACTTCTGCTTTCTTTTGATTTCCACTTTCATAGGATCTTTTCAGCACCTCACTTTCATTCTGTATGTGTTCCTAGGTCTGAAGTGGTTCTCTTGTAGACAGCATATATAGGGGTCTTGGTTTTTGTATCCATTCAGCTAGTCTGTGTCTTTTGGTTGGAGCATTTAGTCCATTTACATTTAAGGTAATTATTGATATATATGATTCTATTACCATATACTTTATTGATTTGGGTTTGTTATTGTATGTCTTTCCTTTTTCTTGTTTCCTGTCTAGAGAATTTCCTTTAGAATTTGTTATAAAGCTGGTTTGGTGGTGGTTATTTCTCTTAACTTTTGCTTATCTGTAAAATTTTTGATTTCTGTTAAATCTGAATGAGATCCTTGCTGGATAGAGTAAGCTTGGTTGTAGTTGTTGTTGTTTTTCCCCCCTTCATCACTTTAAAGTATATTCTGCCACAACCTTCTGGCCTGCAGAACTTCTGTTGAAAGATCAGCTGTTAGCCTAATGGGGATCCTTTTGCCTGTTATTTGTTGCTTTTCCCTTGTTGCTTTTAACATTTGTTCTCTGTGTTTATTTTTTGTTAGTTTGATTTATTTGTTTCTTGGTGCATTTCTCTTTGGGTTTACCCTATATGGGGAGCTCTGGGCTTCCTGGACTTGGGTGAGTATTTTCTTTCTCATATTAGGGAATTTTTTTTTCTTTTTTTTAGTATAATCTCCTCAAATATTTTCTTATGTCCTTTGCTTTTCTCTTTTTCTGGAACCCCTATAATTCAGATGTTGGAGTACTTAATGCTGTCCCAGGGATTTCTGGGACTACCCTCATTTCTTTTCACTCTTTTTTCTTTATTGTATTCTGCCTCAGTTATTTCCACCATTCTATCCTTTGTCTCACTTACCCATTTTTCTGCCTCACTTATTCTGCTAATTGGTTCCCTCTAGTGTATTTATTTCAGTTATGTTGTTCATTGTTGCTTGTCTGTTCTTTATTTCTTTTAGGTCCTTTTTAAATATTTCTTGTATCTTCTCAAGCCATAACTCCATTTTATTTATTCATACCTCCATTTTATTTCCAAGGTTTTGGATCATCTTTACTATCATTACTCTGAATTATTTTTCAGGTATACTGCATGTTTCCTCTTCATTTGTTTGGTCCAGCTATAGTGGGTTTTACCATGTTCTTTCATCTGCTGCATGTTTCTCTGTCTTTTCATTTTGTTTAATTTACTGTGTTTAGGATCTCCTTTCCACAAGCTGCATAGTTGTAGTTCTTCTTACTTGTGGAGTTTACTCCCAGTGTGTGAGGTTGGACCAATACCTTGTGAAGGTTTCTTGGTGAGGGGGACTTTTTTATGTGTTCTGGTGCCTGGACCTGAATCGTGTCTCTTTAAAGGGAAGTGTCACACTCAGTGTTGTGTTATATGGTTTCTGTGAGCTTAGTATGACTTTGGGCAGCCTGTCTGCTAGTGGGTAGGGTTGTATTCCTGTTTAGTTTGGCATGGGTCATCTGGCACTATAGCTTGCTGGCCTTTGAGTGAGTCCAGATCTTAGTGTTGAGATGGAGGCCTTTGGGAGAGCTCTTGCCAATTAGTATTTCATGGGGTTGGGAGCTCTCTGGTGGTCCATTGTCCTGTACTCATGTCTCCAACATTGGAGGTTCTGGCCCAACCCCCTGCTCAAGCACCAAGACTTCACAAACCACACAGCACAGAAGGGAAAAAGAAAGGAATGGGGGGGAAAAAAATCAAACTAACCTACAAACAAAAAAGAACAGACAGACAAAATCCCAAGACAAATGGTAAAAGTAATATTAAACAGACAGGAAAACACAAAGAAACACACATTCACCAAAAGAAAAAAAAGAAAGAATAAAAAGAGGAAACAAAAAAGGAAGAGAGCAATCAGACCAATAAACAAACCCATAAATGAAAACCAATGCTAAAACCTAGAGTAGAAAAAATACAAAACCAAAAATGTGGAAAATGCAATCTAATGAAAAGGTGTAGAAATAGGAAAAATAAAATAAAAAACGAATTTATTTAAAAATAAAACACTAAAAAGGAAAAAGTAAAAATAAAAAGGATTATTTAAAAAGGAACAATAATAGAACAAAACAAAATTAAAAAATAAATCAAACATATACATTATGTTTGTGTGTATATATATATGTAAGTAAGTGTTAGTTGCTCAGTCGTGCCCATCTCTTTGTGATTACATGGACTGCAGCCCACCAGGCTCCTGTGTCCATGAGATTTTCCAGACAAGCATACTGGAGTAGGTTGCCATCTCTTTCTCCAGGGGATCTTCCCAACCCAGGGATCAAAACCGGGTCTCCTGCACTGCAGGCAGATTCTTTACTGAGTGAGCTAAAAGGAAAGCCTGTGTGTATATATGTACACATGTGTATACATATATATATGTATGTGTACATATATACGTACAGCAAATCTGGAAAACTCAGCAGTGGCCACAGGACTGGAAAAGGTCAGTTTTCATTCCAATCCCAAAGAATGCTCAAACTACCACACAATTGCGCTCATCTCACACGCTAGTAAAGTAAAGCTCAAAATTCTCCAAGCCAGGCTTCAGCAATACGTGAACTGTGAACTTCCAGATGTTCAAGCTGGTTTTAGAAAAGGCAGAGGAACCAGAGATCAGATTGCCAATATCCTCTGGATCATCGAAAAAGCAAAAGAGTTCCAGAAAAACATCTATTTCTGCTTTATTGACTATGCCAAAGCCTTTAACTGTGTGGATCACAATAAACTGTGGAAAATTCTGAAAGAGATGGGAATACCAGACCATCTGACCTGTCTCTTGAGAAACCTGTATTCAGGTCAGGAAGCAACAGTTAGAACTGGACATGGAACAACAGACTAGTTCCAAATAGGAAAAGGAGTACATAAAGGGTGTATATTATCACCCTGCTTATTTAACTTATATGCAGAGTACATCATGAGAAACGCTGGGCTGGAAGAAACACAAGCTGGAATCAAGATTGCCGGGAGAAATATCAATAACCTCAGATATGCAGATGGCACCACCCTTATGGCAGAAAGCGAAGAAGAACTAAAGAGCCTCTTGATGAAAGTGAAAGAGAAGAGTGAAAAAGTTGGTTTAAAGCTCAACATTCAGAAAACAAAGATCATGGCATCTGGTCCCATCACTCCATGGGAAATAGATGGGGAAACAGTGGAAACAGTGTCAGACTTTATTTTTTGGGGCTCCAAAATCACTGCTGATGGTTGCAGCCATGATATTAAAAGACGCTTACTCCTTAGAAGGAAGGTTATGGCCAACCTAGATAGCATATTTAAAAGCAGAGATATTACTTTGCCAACAAAGGTCCATCTAGTCAGGGCTATGGTTTTTCCAGTGGTCATATATGGATGTGAGAGTTGGATGGTGAAGAAAGCTGAGCACCGCAGAATTGATGCTTTTGAACTGTGGTGTTGGAGAAGACTCTTGAGAGTCCCTCGGACTGCAAGGAGATCCAACCAGTCCATCCTAAAGGAGATCAGTCCTGAGTGTTCATTGGAAGGACTGATGTTGAAGCTGAAACTCCAATACTTTGGCCACCTCATGGGAAGAGTTGACTCATTGGAAAAGACCCTAATGGTGGAAAGAATTGGGGGCAGGAGGAGAAGGGGACGACAGAGGATGAGATGGTTGGATGGCATCACCAACTCAATGGACATGGGTTTGGGTAAACTCTGGGAGTTGGTGATGGACAGGGAAGCTTGGCATGCTGATTCATGGGGTCGCAAAAAGTCAGACACGACTGAGCAACTGAACTGAACTGAGAGAGAGAGAGAGTGAGAGAGTGATAGTAAGAACATTATCCTGTGACATCAGTTGTCCTCATCACATAGTGTGCTCCAGTCAATCTGTCTATTCAGAAAGTCCCCCAATATTTCTAGGAAGGTCTTTGAGCCTGCTATGGGCACTGTGGAGTCAACTCCTACTCAGATCTGGACTTATACCAGCTTCTTCTTGCTTCCAAAGTTCATAATTGTCCCCTAAGTGCACAGTCTCAGGCTAATTGTGGGGACTTAAGCCACTGCACCTGCTGCTGCAGGGGTGAAGTCCCTTCTTCTTCTTTTTCACACAGCCCCTGGTGCTCCTCTTTGCTTTTGGCCCTGCCTCTACCGCTAGGTCACCCTCTGACTTCTGTTTCCCACTCAGACAAGACGGGGCAGAAGCCAAGGCTTATTAAGGCTCACTTGCTAAATCTGGCTGGGGAGAAGCAGAGGTATGGCAGCCGCAGTTGGGATGTGCAGGGAGTGCTTGTAATGGTGGAGGCCTGTCGGTTGTTGCTACAGTCTAAGGTGGACTGTGCACTCTCCCAGGGGAATTAACTTCAGGTTCTGGGTCCCTAGGAAGAGCCAAGCTGCATCAGCTCCTAGGGAGTTTTGAGCAGTGACCTGCACCTGCTCACACCTGGGTGCCTGCTGCAGCATGGCAGTCTTGTCAGTGGCAGGTCCGCAGGTGTGCCCATCTCTGCAGTTGCCACCCGCAGCCAGTCCTTCCCAACCATGGCACTTCCAAAGTCAGGGTCCTGTAGTCTGGGAACATACAGGGTTAGAGGGTCTGGGGGTTAGAAGGTCCTGGGGACAATGATCTCTGCTATTTGGCTTTTATCAGCATTTGCACTGGGATTAACTTTAATTTAGTACATTCAGTTTTTTTCCCAAACCTCTGCCTTCCCTGCAAACACAGCAAAACTCATTCAAATCTTCACCAACCACAGGAAACACAGCATCTAAGGAACCCCTCTGAAGTCTCTTGAGGCAGGCGATGTGGCTACTGGCACAGTGAATATGCTGGAGATTTATGAAAACTATGATTGCATTGCAGGGAGCTTGCTCACACAAACATAAATCTGTGTAAAAGAATCAGTCAAGCCATATAAAGAAGCCACGAGAAAAACCACAACTGTCAAGGGCTATACTTATTAGCATTATGAAATCAAGGAATGTTATAAATCTTATTTACATATAGATATTCCCATCTTGTTCTAAGCCATCTTCATTTTTAACAATATTTCTGTATCACCAATCAATAGAGCAGGTCATAGTTAGAGGGAAATAAATCAGTGATTAACAGAAATATTATGATAATTTCTTACATTTATGTAGTGCTCTCTAGTTTACAAAGTGCTTTGAAGTTCACTTTCTAACTTTTAAAGTCACTATAAACTTGTGAGTCAGCAGTGCATATATTTTCTAACTTCTTCTGTGGATCTGATAACCCAGCCTTCGAAAATTTAAGAAAAACTTGGCTTAAGGTCTCAAAGTATGTTAATAACTTAATACTCAGCATGGGTCTTTTGACTCCATGGCCAAGACTCTTGACACTAATTGAAAGAATCTCAAAATAATCACACTTCTGATGTATGAGCTCTCAGAATTAGACTTGTATTCAGCCGTGGTGTAGGTAATGCTGTAAACTGAATGTGTGTGTCTCCAAAATTCACGTTGTTGTTGTTCAGTTGCTCAGTGATATCCAACACTTTGTGACGCCATGGACTGCAGCACACCAGGCTTCCCTGTCCTTCACCATCTCCTGGAGCTTGCTCAAACTCATGTCCATTGTGCCAGTGATGCCATCCAACCATCTCATCCTCTGTCATCCCCTTCTCCTCCTGCCTTCAGTCTTTCCCAACATCAGGGTCTTTTCTAGTGAGTTGGCTCTTCGCATCAGGTGTCCAAAGTATTGGAGCTTCAGCATCAGTCTTTCAAAAGCATATTCATGGTTGATTTCCTTTAGGATTGACTGGTTTGATCTCCTTTCAGCCCAAGGTTCTCTCAAGAGTCTTCTGCAACACCACAGTTTAAAAGTATCAATTCTTCAGTGCTCAGTTTTCTTTATGTTCCAACTCACATCCATACATGACTACTGGAAAAATCATAGCTTTTATGATTTTTGAAGCTATATGGACTGTCTATGTTTGGGGCTATATGGACTTTTGTTGGGGAAGTAATATCTCTGCTTTTTAATATGCTGTCTAGGTTGGTCATAACTTTCTTCCAAGGAGCAAGAGTCTTTTAATTTCATGGCTGCAGTTACCATCTGCACTGATTTTAGAGCCCAAGAAAATAAAGGCTGTCACTGTTTCCACTGTTTCCCCATTTATTTGAGATGAAGTGATGGGACTGGATCTAGTCCATGATGACTGGACTAAAATTATCATCTATTTTGTTCTATTTTCCTACTCAACACTACTGCTATATGAGCAGTCTAATAAAATGAGCTTCTGCGAGATAGAAGTAGGGGATTAACCAGTAAAATCATAATATCCTTTGCATTTACATAATGCTTCAGAATTTAAAGCTTCCCTGGTGGCTCAGATGGTAAAAAAAATCTGCCTGCAATGCAGGAAACCAGGGTTCAATCCCTGGGTCAGGAAGATCCCCTGGAGAAGGGAATGACAACCCACTCCAGTATTCTTGCCTGGAGAATCCCTTGGACAGAGGAGCCTGGTGGGCTACAGTCCATGAGGTCACAAAGAATCGGACACAGCTGAGCGACTAACACTTTTTCAGAATTTGAAAAATACTTTTATAACTAAAATGGAAATTATTGATTTTAACTCTGTTATATATTTCCTCAGGGGAAGCATTTGCATCAAAATAGGACTTGTATAAATTCTTATACATCACTTAGTAAACTCTAATTTCATGATTATTCAATTGAGGAAACATATGCCCCCAGTAGTGAAAGATTTACAAGAATAACTCACTCAGTTTATTACCTGAGACTCAAAACCTGTTTTCCTAACTCCCAGGTCAGACATCACACAATTATGATGATGTATATTGTGCTGGGAAATGATAGCTTTATCTTATTCCCAACTCCAAATACCCAACCAAAGTTGACATATGTAAACCATGCACACAATACTTTAGGATTATTGTCTATATACAAATGTCAACTTGTATCACCCTGTTCTTTGCATATACCTTAATCAATATTGTTCTGGCTAGCAACATTTTTGTAACTATCCAAAGGCTTAGTTTTCATGGCCTGATTTTCTGATGACTGATTTTGCTTATCTATCACCTCCAACAGCCAGTCTTTTTTGTCTGTTCTGTACCAACCCAAAGGAACACTCAGCCTTTTTTATTTAATTTTCCAAAAATAATTAAGTAACACACTCATGAGTAGCAAAGTTCACTGAAGGCTTTGTGTGGTTGGAAGGGCTTATATCACAGAAAAACATATAACTTTAAATATTAGTCATAGCTATTAAAAAGAATTACTTAACATCTCACACTAAGTAATTTCTTAATCGCCATTTAAATGGTCATATTCTCAATGACCACGCTCATAACTTAATTTTCATTACAAATTTGCATAAAAGTTTGTTTTCCATCCATTATTCTACCTACCTTTGCGTATGCAATGATTCTTTAAGTACTCTGCTCTAAGAAAGGCCATATATTTAGATTTCCTTTGTGGTAGAACAGAGGAACTGTCAAAGGCCTTTAAAAATTCATCAATCCTTCTTTCCTTCCACCTAAGTCACTCTATGTGGAAGGTTGCCATGATGAAATACAATTCTCATACTAGACACCCACATCAGAGAGTAGAAGTGACTATGCTCAATTCAGGTTTTAAATCACGCTTTTTACAATCCTGCTCTAGGAGATAAGCAAAGAATTTCCCTTGGAAATAGAAGCTGGCTATCAAACTTGCTTGACATTATGTCAGTACAAGATACCAATCCTAAGTTTCTGCAATATCAATCACAGACTGAATAAACCATGCTTAAACAGAAAAGTAGTGTGTACGTGTAGTCATTCAAGATGTTCATAAAACAGGTACTTCTCATGATTTAATTAAGTAGGAAGTTTCTCTTTGTATTTTGTAAAAGTAATGTGTTACCCTGGTTCTTAGATCTCTATTTCCTAGTCACTGCATTGCCTTAACTAAAACTCACTGTTGTTTTCTGTCTTGGGTCATGGGAACAGCAGGTAATAAAAATTAGAAAGAAAATATGTATTCCCTAAACTTTTTTCAGCTAAAAATACTTTTTTTCTGATGCTCATGCTAGGGAGAAGCTCATGTAGCTATCTCCATACTCAGAGTTTGGAATCTGGTGATGATTCTAAAGTTGGTATCATGGTTAAGCACATGGTGCTAGAGTCAGAGTTCTTCAATCAATAATAAATCTACAAATGTCATCTGATTTAACCTAACAACAGCATGTGACACTTTATCACTTCTCCTTGAAACTCCTGCTCCCTTGCCTTTCAGGATACCACCCTCTTCCACTTTATTCCTGACACACTGGCAACTCTTTTGTAGTTTGCTTCATGGATGCTTCCTAATTTCTTTAACCTCAAAATGCTGAGATGCCTCAGAGATTAGTCTTCTACTCTTTTTCTATCTACCCTCACTTCCTTAGTGATCTCAACAAGCTTTATGGCTTGATTTAGTTATATTATTTCTCTCCTGAACTCCAGATTTATATGACCACCTCAAAGTCCAAAACTGAGTCCATGGTCAACAGTCCCCCACCTCCAACAAACCAGTTCTGCCTGAAAACTTCTCCATCTCTGATAATGGCCAATATATCTTTTCATCATCCTTTTCTCTCATGCTTGTTTTCAATCTATCAAAAATTTCTATTTTATCTTCAGATATATCCACTTCTCAATATCTTCACTACTTTCAAGTCACAAAAATCTCTTGCTAAATTATTGTGATAGTTCTTCTCTTGATTTACCATCTTATATTCTATTAGAAACAGAGAAGCAAGAATCATCTTGTGTTCAAATGCAAGCAAATGTCCATGATTTGTCTGTTGGCTCTTAGATTTGGACTTGCAGTATATTCACCATTCTGTTTCTGAGCTAAAAGCATGAAAATTACAATTTCAAGTCTCTGTGGCTATTTGTGCTCTTGTTGAGATATATCAATAAGAGGCATTGGTGAGATTTTAGCAGTTTGGAAAGGGGAATAATATATGTTCTCTGCTTCTTGCTCCTGTAGTAGCAGCAGCAAGAGACTTCAAGTACCCAAGGTTTCCAGCATCATATAATGAGTGTCATCGGTGATATAAACATCATCAGGGGCAATTCCTGCTCAGTGATGCTTCCTATAACAACAACAACAACAGTAACTCAATTGTCCTGTAAAAATAGCAGTGAGGATTCCTTCAATCTAGCAGCCAGGGCAGGTCTATGGGCTACAGTAGGAACTGTGGCAGAGTTCCCATCTCTGGAGAAATCCTATTCTCCTTTCTGCTCTTCCAATTCCAATGTCTTATTGAAGTCATTCTCTATTTCTGTTTTTCTGACTGGATATTCATCAATATTATATAGATGTAATAAATTAAAGTAAGTGCTATGATTGTTATAAAGGAATAGTTGATGTAGAAAAATATAATCTTCATGGGAGGAAGCAAGAAAAACTTTATATGGAGAAATTTCTTGCTACGGATTTTAAAGATTGAGTTAGTAGTGGATTGGAGTGAAGAAAAAGAAGAAGAAAAAAAAACAAGTGTAAAGTTACATAGACTTTTTTAAAGTATATTTGGAGAAGGATTACCTTAAGACTCAAAATGGACTTTATTTTTTTAGGATTTTTTTTTCTTCATTGTTTTCAAGAAATTATTCTACCCTAGTTGAGTAACTGTATCCAGACTTCTTTTATTCTCTTATTAAACATTATCTTCTTCTTAACCCCTTTTAACTCCACAGGATTACAGACTGTAAGTAGCCAAGGGCAAAACTGGGAATAAAAAAAGTTGTATAAACAAGTTCCATACATCCTGTTTGACAGATGAAAAAAAATTAGCAGCTATGGAACCCAGGAGAATGCATTGAAACATATTTAATCAATGTTTGTAAATTGCTTTGAGATTCTGAATGAGCATATACATATGAAAAGTTATGTCATCATTTTTCTTATATTTTCTTATAGTGTAGTTTGTTTGTGAGATTATAATTTGGTGAGCAGCAGAAAGTAGGTAGCTGCCCAGATTATTATTATTTTTTTTTATAAATTTATTTATTTTAGTTGGGGGCTAATTACTCTACAATATTGTAATAGTTTTCGCCATACATTGACATGAATCAGCCATGGGTTTACATGTGTTCCCCTTCCTGGACCCCCCACCGACCTCCCTCCCCATCCCATCCCTCTGGGTCATCCCATTGCTCCGGCCCTGAGCCCTTGTCTCATGCATCGAACATGGAATGGTGTTCTGTTTCACATATGATAATATACATGTTTCAATGCTATTCTCCCAGAACGTCCCACCCTCACCTTCTCCCTCAGAGTCCATAAAATTGTTCTATGCATCTGTGTCTCTTATTCTGTCTCGCATATACGGTTATTGTTACCATCTTTCAAATTCCATATATATGCATTAGTATACTGTATTGGTGTTTTTCTTTCTGGCTTACTTCACTCTGTATAATGGGCTCCAGTTTCATCCATCTCAGTAGAACCGATTCAAATGTATTTTTTTTAATGGCTGAGTAATATTCCATTGTGTATATGTACCACAGCTTCCTTATCCATTCGTCTGCTGATGGACATCTAGGTTGCTTCCATGTCCTGGCTATTGTAGATTAAATTTAAGAAAGATAACTTTATATCATGAAAATAGTAAATTTCTATTAAATTTTATTAGGATTGCTTTCTTACACCAAACAATAATAGTTATAAATAATTAAACAATAAAACAAGTCTAGGCATGTGTGATTCAAATTCTTTAATGCATGCCTCAGGCATGTGATAAGTCATAATGATAGACTCAAATTGACTTTAATCAAGTAACCTGCATTAATGATCCAGTAATTCATACCCTGTTGTTTATTTATTGCTATAAAACATCAATGTTTTTACAATCTCAAAGATCTGCTTTTCCTTTGTACACCACACATTTGAAAGCACCCAAAATTCTGATTAAGCACAGATGTCCTCTTCTCAATGCCAGAATTTTAATATTAGCTGCAAATTCTTGAAGGTCCTTTAGCTTTAAATGTCACATTTTAGGGCACAAAGCAAGATGTGAAAATAGCAATTCTTTTCACTTTCCATCTTGTTAGATTGTTCCTGTGATACAGTTAAACAGACCATGAAATGGGCTCTCTCAAAACTAAATTTCAATAGATTGAAATCTATACTAATTTTCAGACACTTACTTCTCTGATCTCATAAATAGGGCATCTCAAAATAGTTCATTTTAAAAATTGAAAATTAATGCCTTAAAAAGAGCTAATTTGACTCTATTAAAATTTCCAAAAGATTTTCTCTTGCATGCAAGCTTGTCATCAGTTTGTCTCAGAGCTCTGCACTTGCCAAAATACCCTACATTTTCATGGTATCTGGCAAGCAACAACAAAAAAAGAGTAGGTCTGATCAATATTTATGTTATAGTGAAACATTCTGAAGAAAACTAATAAAATCCTAAAATCCTGTTTCTGTGAGGCCCAGGGAAACTAAGCTTTGCGGCTCCTAAGACACCACTCATGTTGTATTCTGTTTGAATGTTGCTCAAGACCCAGCTGGCCAGCATCTCCAGGGCAAATCTGATGAGGTTATGACTATTTCATCCCAGGATTCTAGCACTGAGGTGCAGTTCATTCAATTCATGGCTTTATTCTCTTTTAGATGTCCCTGGGATCTTGAAGGATGTCACTGTTTCTCATGGTTTCTTGATTTAAGCATAGCAGAGGATGGCAGTCTCTTGGATTATATACCAAAAAAGCATATCAATCAGTTTCCATTTAAAGCCCTTTTCTTTTCCTATTTCAAAGAAAATTGCTTCATACTTCAAGAGTTACCAAGTGGATAATATTCTCCTTTTTTTTTTCATGCCATGCCTAGGCCTAAGTCTTTGATGGTTCTCCAAGGCCTGATAATTAAGTCCAGGATGAGTAGCTCAGCATTTAGCATGACATCAGTTTATTACTCTTACATCAATTCCCTCCAACATTCCTACCTCCTCCTAGGTACAATGAGCTCCACACACAATAGAATACTCTATAATTTGCCAAAAGATCATGTACTTTGATGCCACCATTTACAATATCCTCAGTGTTTAAAATAACATTTCTGATATTTTTTTTTTCTCTTGGAAAGATTATATTAATTCTTTTAAATGATTTTTTTTTTTTTTGGTCCCAGTGACACATTGACTTGCCCAGTCAGGAATATTTTATTCATTCAGCAGATATTCTAATGTGCCTTTTCTCTGTTGGGCATTAAAAGCTAGATACTCTACAGTGAACAGATCTTTGGATCTCTAGAAAATGTATCAAAGAATCGATCACAATTTAGAAGACTGAGTAAGATAAAGACAGTACTTAGTGGTGTGGTAAGGATAACCCTTGGGGCACCAAACACAATTCTGATGACTTAAGAAATGTTTCTTAAAATACACAAGGAGAAACATGAATGATAAGCAGGAGTTAACTGGGTAAAGAGTTAAGAATCTCATTTCCATTAAAAGATCAAAATTTCCCCAGAATATAATAAAGTAGTTTGCAGTATGTAAAGCTTATATATTATACATTATATAATACATTATATTATACATTATCTCCTTAATTCTTATAACTTTGAATTAGGTACATAAAATTATTCCCATTTTATGAACTGTATGGTAAGGCAAAAAGATATGACCCTGAAAGATGAGCTCCCCAAGTTGGTAGATAGATGCCCATTATGCTAATGGAGAGGGCAGAGAAACAGCTCCAGAAGGAATGAAGAGGCTGAGTCAAAGTGGAAACAACACCCAGTTGTGGATGTGTCTGGTGGTGAAAGTAAAGTCTGATGCTGTAAAGAACAATACTGCATAAAACCTGGAATATAGGGTCCATGAATCAAGCTAAATTGGAAGTAGTCAGACAGGAGATGGCAAGAGTAAGTAAACTCCAACACTTTAGGAGTCAGTGAACTAAAATGGATATAAATGGGTGAATTTAATTCAGATGGCCATTATATCTACTACTATGAGCAAGAATCCCTTAGAAAAAAAGGAGAAGAAAAGAAATTCCATAGCCAACAAAAGAGTCTGAAGCAGTACTTGGGTACAATCTCAAAAATGGCACAATGATATCAGTTAGTTTCCAAGGCAACCCATTCAATATCACAGTAAGTCAAATCTATGCCATAACCACTAATGCTGAAGAAGCTGAAGTTGGATAATTCTATGAAAACCTACAAGACTTTCCAGAACTAACAGCAAAAAGAGATGCCTTTTCATCATAGAGGACTGTATCATAGGGGAATACAAAAGTAGGAAGCCAAGAGATACCTGGAATTACAGGCAAGTTTGACCTTGGAGTACAGAATGAAGCAGGGCAAAGGCTAAAAGCGTTTTGCCAAGAGAACGCACTGGTCATAGCAAACACCATCTTCCAACAACACAAGAGAAAACTCTACACATGGACATAACCAGATGGTCAATATCAAAATCAGATTGTTTATGTTCTTTCCAGCCAATGATGGAGAAGCTCTATACAGTCGACAAAATCAAGACTGGGAGCTGTGACACAGATCGTGAATGCCTCATTGCAAAATTCAGACTTAAACTGAAGAAGGTAGAGAAAACCACTAGGTCATTCAGGTATGCCCTAAATCAAACCTCTTATAATTATACAGTGAACATGACAAATAGATTCAAATAGTGACAAATAGATCAGATAAACAGAGTGTCTGAAGAAGTAGGAACAGAGGTTCATAACATTGTACAGGAGGCAGTGATCAAAACCATTCCCAAGAAGAAGAAATGCAAAAAGGCAAAATGGTTATCTGAGGAAACCTTACAAATAGCTGAGAAAAGAAGGGAAGTGGAAGGCAAAGGAGGAAAGGAAAGATATACCTGTCTGAATACAGAGTTCCAAAGAATAGCAAGGAGAGACAAGAAAGCCTTCCTAAGTGAACAATGCAAAGAAATAGAGGAAAATAATAGAATGAGAAAGTCTAGAGATCTCTTCAAAAAAATTAGAGATACCAAGGGAACATTTCATGCAAAGATGGGCACAATAAAGGACAGAAACATTATGGACATAACAGAAGCAGAAGATGTTTAGAAGAGGGGGCAAGAATACACAGAAGAACTATACAAAAAAGATCTTAATGACCCAGATAATCACTATAATGTGATCACTCACCTAGAGCCAGATACCATGGAGTGCGAAGTCAAGTGGGCCTTAGGAAGCATCACTACAAACAAAGCTAGTGGAGGTAATGGAATTCGAGCTGAGCTATTTCAAAGCCTAAAAGATGATGCTGTGAAAGTGCTGCACTCAATATGCCAGGATATTTGGAAAACTCAACAGTGGTCACAGAACTGGAAAATGTCAATTTTCATTCCAATCCCAAAGAAAGGCAATGCCAAAGAATATTCAAGCTACCACACAGTTGCACTCATTTCATAAGCTCGCAAAGTCATGTTCAAAATCCTTCAAGCTAAGCATCAACAGTATGTAAACCAAGAACTTCCAGATGTTCAAGCTGGATTTAGAAAAGGCAGAGGAACCACAAATCAAGTTGCCAACATCCGTTGGATCATAGAAAAAGCAAGAAAATTCCAAAAAAAAATCTACTTCTGCTTCACTGACTACACTAAAGCCTTTGACTGTGTGCATCAAAACAAACTGGAAAATTCTTATAGAGGTGGGAGTACAACACCACCTTACCTGTCTCCTGAAGAACCTGTGTGCAGGTCAAGAAGCAACAGTTAGAAGTGGACATGCAACAATGGACTGGTTCAAAATGGGGAAAGGGGTACGTCAAAGCTGTATATTGTCACCCTGCATATTTAACTTATATGCAGAGTAACTCAGTTTAGTTCAGTTTCTCAGTTGTGTCTGACTCTTTGTGACCCCATGGACTGCAGCATGCCAGGCTTCCCTGTCCATCTCCAACTCCTGGAGCTTGCAGAGTACATGATGTGAAATGCCAAGCTGGGTGAATCCCAAGCTGGAATCAAGATTGCCAGGAGAAATATTAATAATCTCAGATATGCAGATGACACCACCCCTATTACAGAAACTGAAGAGGACTTAAAGAGCCTCTTGATGAAGATCAAGAGGAGAGTGAAAAAGCTGACTTTCAACATTCAAAAAATGAGGATTATGGCATCTGGTCCCATCACTGCATGACAAATAGATGGGGAAACAATGTATATAGTCACAAACTTAATTTTCCTGGGCTTCAAAATCATTGTGGATGGTGACTGCAGCCATGAAATTAAAAGACACTTACTCCTTGGAAGAAAAGTTATGACATTAGACATTAAAAAGCATTGACAGAATTTTGCTGACAAAGGTTTGTGTAGTCAAAACTTTGTTTTTTTCCAGTAGTCATGTTTGGAGGTAATAGTTGGACCTTAAAGAAGGCTGAGCATCAAAGAATTAATGCTTTCAAACTGTGGTGTTGAAGAAGACTCTTGAGAGTCCCTTGGAGTGCAAGGAGTTTCAACCAGTCCATCCTAAAGGAAATCAGTCCCGAAAATTCATTGGAAGGACTGATGCTGTTGCTGAAGCTCCAATACTTTGGTCACCTGATGCAAAGAGCTGACTCATTTGAAAAGACCCTGGTGCTGGGAAAGATTGAAGGCAGGAGAAGGGGACAATAGAGGACGAGATGGTTGGATGGCATCACTGACTCAATGGACATAAGTTTGAGCAAGGAGTCGGTGAAGGACAGGGAAATGCGGCATGCTGCAGTCCGAGGAGTTCCAAAGGAACAGCACTGAGCGACTGAACAGCGACAACATTATTTTCATTTTACACAGGAGAATATTAAGACTTGGTCTGTAGAGAGAGAGTCAAATAAGGTTTTATTCCCATTTTGTTCCATGGTGATGGTGGGTCATGTTTTGGGGGCACCATTTACCTGGTGAACCAGTCAAAGTCCAATGTAGAGATAGAAATTACACAATAATTGGAATATAAAAAATTTAATATAGGTAATCAGAAACTGTAGCAAAGGAGTAACTGTAAAGATAGAGTGACAACTCTTAAGAATACGCTATGGCTGAAGAAGAATACCCCAAAAAAGACCACTTGGCAGAGAGAGCCCTTCCAAGTTTGAGATTCAGACTTTATTGTAAAAGATGTGGCTGTAACCCATTCAGACAGTGTAGAAGTTCATTGACTTCCAAAAGCCAGACTTTATCCACAGTCATCAGAAAACACCTCTCCAAGGTAAAAACAAACTGAGGCTTTCAGGCAGGTCTACAGATGAAGTCAGATGGGTAGAGCCTGCTCAAAAGAGGGTATGTCTGGCCTGGGGTGAACGTCAGCATGGCCACAGGAACAGTTTTCCAGAAGTCAGATGTGCTGAGGGAAGCGGCAGCAAAGGGATCAAGGGTTTGGGAACCCATTTGATGGCAGGGCAGAGTGTATTCTGGTGCATGTGTTTGGAGTAAGCATGTCTTGGAGACTCCATGGGAAGGAGAAATAAGAGAGAATATGTCTGCCTGGTTTCTCCCCATTGCCTATTTCCCTTTAACCAAATTTCTCCCCACAAAGAATCTCCTGCATTACTGAGTTTTACCACTTGGCCATATTGGAGGCCTTTGGCGATGTCAGATCCCACACCCTGCAGTGCATGCTTCATCCACAGTGGAACGGGCAAGAGAGCAAAAACCCTGGCTGGAGGGAGGAGCACAGCTGTGCAGCTGAGGTTCACAAGCGGGCCCAGTACTCCTGGACAAGGGGTTGATCAATCCCTGGTAGGGGCCATGCGGTTCAAAGAGATAGCAGAGTTGAAGAAATCCACATAGGTGCAGAGGGATCTAACATACCCTCTGGCTCTCCTTTTTCAACATTATAAGGCTGATTAATCCCCAACAGACAAGTAGATTGTCACCAAATCTCAATCCCAGAAGCCATTTTCTGTCTTTAAATTAACTGTGTTTATTTTTACTTTCACAGATTCTGTCTTTGTTTTGCAGTTGAATTTTCAGTACAAACATATTTTCTGTATGTATATGTTCTGGGCAGCCTCACTGTGGCCCACAAGGAGTGATGACAATAACTCAGCCAGAACTTCAGTCCTGATCTTCTGATTCTTTCTATCATCTTTGGGGATAAACCTGCATACTTTTCTTGAAGGCAAATCTCTTTCCTGCCCCCTCTGTTGGACAGTTTTTAAATCAATCTCTTCATTCTCATTATATTTTTATCTACTTTCTCCCTAATTACAAGAGTTATGAGGACTCCATGAGTGAAGGCCATTACTGCCTTCCAAAGGTGTCAATATCAGAGCAAGAAGGATAACGAATGAAGCCCAAACCTCCTTTGAGTCCCACGGATGTAGATAGGTGGTTATTTAAATCTCCGGAAGCAGACAGATGAGTGCTGTATTAACAGCTGTGTGCTGTGCTTAGTCCCTCAGTTGTGTCTGACTCTTTGCGACCCCATGGACTGTAGCCAGACAGGCTCCTCTGTCCATGGGCATTCTCTAGGCAAAAATACTGGAGTGGGTTGTATGCCTTCCTCCAGGAGATCTTCCCAACCCAGGGATCAAACCCAGGTTTCCCAAATTGCAATGCCCTCTGGCACCAAGTCAGAGGACATGAATTCATATGTAAGCTCTACTGCATGTTCACTGTCTGTTGATGGACAAGTCTGTTAGTCTCCCTGAATTTCTTCCCCTTCTTGGAAAAGCATAAAATAATATTATTTTTTAAGTGTTCCAGCAGAATTAAATCACACATATTTGAAACTGCCTGGCCCATATCAGACACAAAATGCTATTTCAACTGCTTAGTGTTACAGACTGTGACATCCTCTTTGTCTTTCTTTTCGCCCAAGTCTCACTCATTGCTATTAATATGATGTCTCAGACACCAAGCTACATTGTAACAGTTCAGAAAAGTGAAAGTGAAAGTTGCTCAGTCCTGTCCAGCTCTTTGCAACCCCACGGACTATATGGTCCATGGGATTTTCCAGGCCAGAATACTGGAGTGGGTGGCCGTTCCCTTCTCCTAGGGATCTTCCCAACCCAGGGATTGAACCCAGGTCTCCCACATTGCAGGTAGATTCTTTACCAGTTGAGCCACAAGGGAAGCCCTGTAACAGTTAAATCCAGCCTTTATTTGACTCTCGATATGTTTGTATTAAAGCATCATCTCTCATTATCTGAAGATATGAAGAGGCATGGTTATAATCTAACTAATATACCTGAAAGATTTTAAAAAATAAAATAACTAGAATGTAGCTTGATATGGTATCAAAGCAGTGCACAGCATGACAAGCTTATATGAATGTTTTTTGCTGCCATATGGCTCCAGATATGGTAAGTTACATCCTGCTAACTTTTTTCTAGACAGAGGCTGATTGGATCCTCCCGTCATTAAACACAGAAGAGCCCATTAAAGCTCAAGTGACAAGCTATTTATTAATGCACAAAATAAATGTTCACTCAACCTGAAATGTGTTTATGACACCACAGATGTGGAAGTTAGTGAATAAGTGAGTCATGGACATATTTTGGGTTCTCAATTTTTAAGCTCTTAAGACTCCTTTCACAGGAGATTATTGACTTATTGGAAAAAATGTACTACTTCTTGACAGTGGGAAAATTAGACCAGAGAGAGAAGAAAGGGGCTTGCACGTATGAAGCGTTTCATGGCGGAGCCCAGTCAGGCCGCATAGACATCAGCAGACATCAATGCCCAGAAAGGGCAGGAAGGGCAGAGAACAGACCTGCAGCCAAGGGAAGATAACTAACAGAAAGTTATGAATCAGCCCTCACACATTTGATCTACTATCTGCTTCAATTCCACGCACCCCCCACCCCCTAGTCACCACACAGCATGCCACATTCTATGTGGAACTACAGTCTTCATCCAAAGAGAAAGGAGTGCTTGCCACATTTGCCTTCCAAGGTGTTATTCTTTTCCTTCCTTCCTTTCTTCCCACTCCCTAGAATGAGTAAAATCTCATTCTATTTTACTCATAGGCCTCATTTAAACTGCAAATAGTCACCTACATTTATTAATATTTATGCATTAATCAAGTCTCATTCACAATATATGAGATAGATGTTACCATCATTCATGAGAAAACCAAAATCTAAGGAGATCATGGACTTCCCTGGTGGCTCAGATGGTAAAGAAGCTGCCTGCAAGGCAGGAGACCTGGGTGTGATACCTCGGTTAGGAAGATTCCCTAGACAAGGAATGGCAACCCACTCCAGCGTTCTGGCTGAACTTGGGGTCTGAATTTCTGAGGAGGGCATAGCAACCCACTCTAGTATTCTTTCCTAGAAAATCTCATGGACTGAAGACCATGGTGGGCTATAGTCCACAGGGCTGCAAAAAATCAGACACAACTGAAGCGACTTAGCATGCATGCAAGGAGATCATAGACAGAAGGTATGTGGCAGAACCAATATTCAATTCTTGGTCTGCCTTACTCCAAATTCCCTGTTCTTTTTTCCTCACATTACCTTAAGGTAATAGATGCAGACTTATAAGAAAGAATTATTCATTTTTCACTTCATGTATTTACTAAGTTCAAATGATACATAAACATTTCTTGCACCAGATGCAAGAGTAATTTTTATGTCTCATAAAAATTGAAGGAATTATGCAGAGAACTAGAATGATACAACCTGAGAGTCTAAACCTTAAAATGCTTATTAATGTGAGACAGCAGATTCCCTGATATTTAATAGGATATGGAAAAATTCACCAGTAGCAGACACTGTGGAATCAAAGAGAAGAATACATAGGAGAACTGTAATTCCCCTGTCATCACTGAGAAAGAGAGTCAATGAAGCAGCTTTGAAAATCCACAGTGACAGATAATTACCCTAGAGTAGAGACATTGCCTTAGAAGGGATGGAATAAAAAGGTCAGGGTCAGTGTGATACCAAAAATTAACTAAAGTTTTGACCAATAGGCCATGGTATCTTTTGGTAATTTTAAATCACATCAGATTTTTAGTATCTTAACAAAAGTTTCAAAAAAATGCTTCTATAACCTTTAGCTGTCCATCTTGACTCAGTAAAGTTGAGTAGTCAAGATGTTTAATGCTTGCCTAGAAAAAAATATTTTGTGGAGGCTTTTAGTCATGTTAAAAAATAGAATTAGAATATCCAATCAATTAATCTTCTCTACATGGTCTTGAACAAAATTGTGTAGCTGAAACAAATCATTATCAGAAACGTTTAGCCAATTTCTACTTTCCACACAATCACCCTCTCTCTTAGGGGCAGATTTGCCCAAACTCCTAGATACCCTTTTCTCCCATCCTTTAAAATCGCTAAGCCAAATATGCAGGAGATTTGAAACTCCCTTACGGTAATTTATTCCTGATTTGTTGCATTAGTTATTACTGCTGTGTAACAAAATTGCCACAAATTTGGCAGTTTGAAGCTATACACACTATTTCCTCACAGTTTCTGGGCAAAGCTCAATGAGGTCCTCATCTAGATTCTCACAAGGCTGCAGGGTTTTGGTCAGGCTGCATTCTTGTCTGGGGAAGAATCCACTTCTAAGCTCAGTGAGATTGTTAGTAGAATTTATTTTCTTCTATCTATAGAAATTCCAATACTTTGGCTACCTGATGCAAAGACCTGACCCTTTGGAAAAGACCCTGATGCTGGGAAAGATTGAAGGTTGGAGGAGAACGGGACAACAGAGAATGAGATGGTTGGATGGCATCACCAACTTGATGGGCATGAGTTTTAGTAAGCTCCAGGAGCTGGTGATGGACAGGAAAGCCTGGAGTGCTGCAGTCCATGGGGTCGCAAAGAGTCAGACATGACTGAGCTACTGAACTGAGCTGAACTGAACTGAATGGATTAATAGTTTCAGTTTTTTGTTGGTCATTGCTCAGAGGCTGCCCCAAGCTCCTAGGCCACCCACTGAGATGAGTGCAATTGTGGGGTAATCTGAACATTTTTTGGCATTGACTTTCTTTGGCATTGGAATGAAAACTGAACTTTTCCAGTTCTGTGGCCTCCCACTGCTTCTAGTCATGTAGAATTCTCTGACCTGGTTGCCAGAAAATAGAATCTTTATAGCATATCAGCTAGCAAGATGGAGCCTCATGTAAGGTAACTTGATTATGGCAGTGAGGTCCTTTCATCCTCACCATATTCTATTGGTTAGAAGAAAGTTATAAGTCAATGGAAGGGAATCAAACAAAGGTGTGGATACTAAGGGGCAAAGATCATTAGAGATCACCTTAGATCTCTTCATAACATAAAAATGGTGTCTTTATTGATTCATGTCAATGTATGGCAAAAACCACTACAATATTGTAAAGTAATTAGCCCCCAACTAAAATAAATAAATTTATATAAAAAAAAAATAAGATACCTTTTCCAAGTATAGGTGCTTTTAGTCAAAGGATAAAAGTAATAATCACTTAGGATGATGGACGTGGGACAGCAAGAACTTTTGAGAGAGACTAACAACAAATTAAAGTGTGTGCATGCTAAGTTGCTTTAGTAGTGTCCAACTCTTTCTGACCCTATGGACTGTAGCCCACCAGGCTCCTCTGTCCATGGGATTCCCCTGGCAAAAGTACTGGAGTGTGTTCAGTTCAGTTGCTCAGTCGTGTCCGACTCTTTGCGACCCCATGAATCGCAGCACGCCAGGCCTCCCTGTCCATCACCAACTCCCGGAGCTTACCCAAACCCATGTCCATCCAGTTAGTGATGCCATCCAACCAGCTCATCCTCTGTCATCCCCTTCTCCTCCTGCCCCCAATCCTACCCAGCATTAGGGTCTTTTCCAATGAGTCAACTATTCGCATGAGGTGGCCAAAGTATTGGAGTTTCAGCTTCAACATCAGTCCTTCCAATGAACACTCAGGACTGATATCCTTTAGGATGGACTTGTTGGATCTCCTTGCAGTCTAAGGGACTCTCAAGAGTCTTCTCCAACACCACAGTTCAAAAGCATCAATTCTTCGGCACTCAGCTTTCTTCATCGTCCAACTCTCACATCCATACATGACCACTGGAAAAACCATAGCCTTGACTAGACGGACCTTTGTTGGCAAAGTAATGTCTCTGCTTTTAAATATGCTATCTGCTGCTACTGCTGCTAAGTTGCTTCAGTCGTGTCCGACTCTGTGCGACCCCACAGATGGCAGCCCACCAGGCTCCTCCGTCCCTGGGATTCTCCAGGCAAGAACACTGGAGTGGGTTGCCATTTCCTTCTCCAATGCAGGAAAGTGAAAAGTGAAAGTGAAGTCGCTCAGTCATGTCCAACTCTTAGCGACGCCATGGACTGCAGCCTATCAGGCTCCTCCATCCGTGGGGTTTTCCAGGCAAGAGTACTGGAGTGGGGTGCCATTGCCTTCTCCGAATATGCTATCTAGGTTGGTCATAACCTTCCTTCCAAGGAGTAAGCGTCTTTTAATTTCATGGCTGCAATCACCATCAGCAGTGATTTTCGAGCCCCCCAAAATAAAGTCTGGCACTGTTTCCACTGTTTCCCCATCTATTTCCCATGAAGTGATGGGACCAGATGCCATGATCTCACTTTTCTGAATGTTGAGTTTTAAGCCAACTTTTTCACTCTCCTCTTTCACATTCATCAAGAGGCTTTTTAGATCTTCTTCACTTTCTGCCATAAGTGTGGTGTCATCTGCATATCTGAGTTTATTTATATTTCTCCCAGCAATCTTGTTTCCAGCTTGTGCTTCTTCCAGCCCAGCGTTTCTCATGATGTACTCTGCATATAAGTTAAATAAGCAGGGTGACAATATACAGCCTTGACGCACTCCTTTTCCTATTTGGAACCAGTCTGTTGTTCCATGTCCAGTTCTAACTGTTGCTTCCTGACCTGCATACAGGATCTCACACACTTGCAAAGAAAAGCTCAAAATTCTCCAAGCAAGATTTCAACAGTGCATGAACCGAGAACTTCCTGATGTTCAAGCTGGACTTAGAAAAGGCAGAGGAACCAGAGATCAATGCCGACATCCGTTGGATCATAAAAAAGCCAGAGAGTTCCATAAAAACATCTACTTCTGCTTTATTGACTGCGCCAAAGCCTTTGACTTTGTGGATCACAAGAAACTATGGAAAATTCTTAAAAGAGGTGGGACTACCAGACCACCTTACCTGCCTCCTGAGAAATCTGTATGCAGATCAAGAAGAAACAGTTAGAACCAGACGTGGAATAACCGACTGGCTCCAATTAGGAAAGGAGTATGTTTAAGCTGTATATTGTCACCCTGCTTATTTAACTCCTGTTCAGAGCACATTATGCACACCAGCTCAATGGACATGAGTTTAAGCAAGCTCCAGGAGTTGGTGATGGACCGGGAAGCCTGGTGTGCTGCAGTCCATGGGATCGCAAAGAGTCTGACACAACTAACTGACTGAACTGAAATGAACTGAACTGCATTTCAGACTCTTTGTTGACTATGAGGGCTACTCCATTTCTTCTAAGGGATTCTTGCCCACAGTAATAGATATAAGGGTCATCTGAATTAAATTTGCCCATTCGTGCCCATCTTAGTTCACTCATTCCTAAGATGTCGATGTTCACTCTTGCCATCTCCTGTATGACCACTTCCAATTTGCCTTGATTCATGAACTGAACATTCCAGGTTCCTATACAATATTGTTCTTTACAGCATCAGACTTTACTTCCATCACCAGTCACATCCACAACTGTGCGTTGTTTCAACTGGGCTTTCTCTCTTCATTCTTTCTGGAGTTATTTTTCCACTCTTCTCCAGTAGCATATGGGGCACCTATTGACTGGAGAGTTCATCTTTCAATGTCCTATCTTTTTTGCCTTTTCATACTGTTTATGGGGTTTCAAGGCAAGAATACTGAAGCGGTTTGCCATTTCCTTCTCCAGTGGACCTCATTTTGTCAAAAGTCTCCACCATGACCCATCCGAATTGGGTGTCCCTATATGGCATGGCTCATAGTTTTATTGAGTTAAACAAGGCTGTGGTCCATGTGATCGGTTTGGTTAGTTTTCTGTGATTGTGGTTTTCATTTGTCTGCCCTCTGATGAATAGGGATAAGAGGCTTATGGAAGCTTCCTGATGGAAGAGACTGACTTGGCGGGGGGTGGGGGGGTGGAGGGAAAACTGAGTTTTGTTCTAGTGGGCTGGCCCAAGCTGTGTAAATTTTTAACCCAATTTTGTGTTGATGGGTGGGGCTGTGTTCCCTGAGGCCAACTGTGGATCCACTCCTCCACCGGAGACTCCTGGACACTCACAGACAAGTCTGGCTCAGTCTCCCACTGGCCTCTAAAGTCAAATTCCCTGGGTGTTCTCAGCCCCTTTGCCGGATCCCCAGGTTGAGAAACCTATTGTAGGTCCTAGAATTTTCTTAACAGTGTAAGAATTTCTTTGGTATAATCGTTCTCTCGTTTGTGGATTGTCTGCTCTGCAGCTCTATGGTGGGGCTAATGGCGACCTCCTCCAGGAGGGCTTATGTCACACACTGGGTGACCCAGGTCTGCTGCAGCCAGAGCCCCTGTCCCCGCGGCAGGTCACTACTGACCCGTGCCTCTGCAGGAGACACCCAAACAGTCAAAGGCAAATCTGGCTCAGTCTCTGTTGGGCCTTTGGGTCCTGGTGCACACAAAGTTTTGTCTGAACTTTCAGAGCATCTCTGGCAGGTATGGGTTTTATTCTACGTGATTTCACCCCTCTTACCGGCTTGTTGGGACTTCTCCTTTGCCCTTGAATGTGGGGTATCTTTTTTTGGTGTGATCCAACATTCTCCAGTCGACGATTGTTCATAAGCGAGTTGCAATTTTGGAGTTCTCGCAGGAGAAGATGAGTACACGTCCTTCTACTCCACCATCTTGCTATGCAAAGATGGGAAGACCATAGCCTTGACTATATGGGGACATTTGTTGGCAGAGTAATGTCTCTGATTTTCAGCACACTATCTAGTTTTGTCATAGCTTTCTGCCAAGAAGCAATCGTCTTCTGACTTCATGGCTGCAGTCACCATCCGCAGTGATTTTAGAGTCCAAGAAGAGGAAATCTGTCACTACTTCCACATTTTCCCTTTTTATTTGCCATGAAGCAATGGGGCTGGATGCCATGATCTTAGTTTTGTTTTGTTTTAATGTTTAGCTTTAAACCAGCTGTTTCACTCTTCCCCTTCACGGATCGTTGCCTTGACCTGGCAAAAAGGCTTGTGTAACTCAATGAAGCTATGAGCCATGCCATGTAGGGCCACCCAAGACAGACAGGTCATAGTGGAGAGTTATGACATAATGTGATCCACTGGAGGAGGGAATGGCAAACCCAGTACACTTGCTGTGAGAACCTCATGAACTATATAAATAGACAAAAAGATAGTTCATGTAAAGTAATACTATTCTTTTGAATTCTTCCATAATATTTCAATACTCAATAAATAATACTAATGACCCTTCTTGAACTTGTCTCAATATGAAGGTGTAAAAGTGTTTTTCTTATGCAAAAGCAAAAAAAAAAAAGTTGATGCACAATAAGCTAGACATTTTTATTTTTAATGTATGCTGAAATATATGCTGCCAAAATGAATGTACCAATTTACACTCTCCTCAGGGTGAAATATTTGCTGTGATTAAATAAAATAAAGTGAGCAATATGCTGAGTGCAACCCTTGGCATATATTATAATGCTCAATAAATATTAGATTTCACTATTACAGTGAGCTATTTTTCTAGTAGTTTGACTTGTTGAAAGGATAGAATTTGGAAGACTATCTAGGGCAGTTAGGTAAGATTCACTAAATGTATGAATGTGACTGTGAAACACAAATGAACAATGTGATGAGGACAAACTGTATACTTCACAATTTTGCTTAAGGCCAATTTACAGTGTGCTTAGAATTCGTATATAATGAAATTATTAACATAACTAGGAGAGGAATATAACCCCGTTTGTACTCAAGGTGGTGAAGTCCGGTATTCACGCCCCAAATATCCCTCATTAGAAAATATCATGTGAACTAAAATATTTTCATAAAATTTAGATTTTGTAATCTAATAGGTCTAAAATTTCATTTGAATTAATAAACATCACCACATAAGTTGAACCTGAATATGACATACCAGCGCTAGTACATTGCCCAAGAAAAAGAAATTACTAAGATACAATAAACCCTAAGTGATAAAACTAAATGACAAGTAAGAGGATTTTTCTTTTAAAACATTCAAGATTTCTGACTGAGTTAAATTAAGACTTTAATTGGATTTCTATTGAGTTGATAAATAAAGAAATGAGGGCTGAAAAACAAGTCTTTAGCTACTTTTTTTTTTTTTAGTAAATATGTAGTCCACAGTGTTAAAGACTATGGTATAAAATACGTTCTGTTTTTTTGCACTCTTATAGTCACACACACATAGAAAACAGTCATCTACTGAGATGGATGAAACTGGAGCCCATTATACAGAGTGAAGTAAGCCAGAAAGAAAAACAACAATACAGTATACTAATGCATATATATGGAATCTGAAAGATGGTAACGATAACCCTATATGCGGGACAGAATGAGAGACACAGATGCATGGAACAATTTTATGGACTCTGAGGGAGAAGGTGAGGGTGGGCCGTTCTGGGAGAATGGCATTGAGACATGTGTATTGTCATATGTGAAACAGAGCACCATTCCATGTTCGATGCATGTGACAAGGGCTCGGGGCCGGGGCAGTGGGATGATCCAGAGGGATGGGAGGGGGAGGGAGGTGGGTGGGGGGTTCGGGAAGGGGAACACATGTAAACCCATGGCTGATTCTTGTCAATGTATGGCAAAAACTATTACAATATTGTAAAGTAATTAGCCCCCAAGTAAAATAAATAAATTTATAAAAAAAAAAAAAAAAAGAAAGAAAACAGTCAACTAAAACTGGAGGGACTATAGTCAAAATTTGATCTTACTGCCTCCATTAAAACCCCCTCAGACTCCCTCTCTGTAGGTGACTGGTGTTGCCAATATCTTCTGTATCCTTCTAGAAATATTCTGTTTATACAAGCACACATGTTTTGTAGACATATTTTTCTCAAGTATTGGAAAATTAGACATTATTTGCATTTAATAATGTATCTCAAATATGATTTCATGTTAGTATACTATTTGACATTACCATACAATATTCTACTCTGCAAAGATAGGATTCTATATTTAATCAATTTAATCTAAGATAGGCATTTAAGCTATCAGTCCTCTGTTATTATGCTGTCATGAATTATTTTGTATACATATTGTATTGTCCTCAAATACATCAATATCTCAAGATATTCTAGTTATTAGAATCATTTTGGTCAAAAGATATGTCTTTTCAATTTTAACAAATATTGCAAATGAAATGATAGTTGGGACTTTACAGCCTCATACATTTCACTAAAGTGTTTCCCAAGTTCTCCAAATTATGATTCATTAAGTAATTATTTATCATCTGATGGATTAAAAATGGATTGTATTTAATATGCAGTGAGATGGATTTCATTTTTGCTTGCCATTTATCTTTTGTGTACTATCTGTTTGTGTCTCTTTGTCCATTTTTCTATTGAGCTGATGTTCTTCTTCTCGTGGATTATATGAGTTTTTCATATATTAAAGAAATTAGTTTTTTCACTTGGTTGCAAGTACTTTTCTGCTAGTGAAGTATTTTTTATATCCTTTCAAGTATGTCTTCTCTAGTTGGTCATTAGTCTTTTGAATTTCTATATTCTATTTTCTACTGTCAAAAACTTTAAAGTAGGCAAGCTTGTCAATATTTTCCTTTCAGCTTTTGAGGTTTATTTCTTGCTGTGAAAGGTCTTCCTCATTCCTGATATATGAAATAATTTATACTTTTCTACAAAACCATCTGCTTCATGCAGGTTTTCAATTTAGTTATGTATATTTGAGCAAAAGATCATCTTATAATCAACAATTAAATTCTCATTCCTATTTCTCATTGTGTTTCTGTTTTCTCCCTTTTTTGATTAAAGTAATGATTATTTATCAATTGTATTTGTTCTAAAAGAACCAGTTTATGAATTTAGTTACTAATTCATCCTTTTATTTTTCTTTCATTAGTATCAGGTTTCCTCTACTTATTTCAATTTCCTTGAGTATCTTTGAGTCTTTTTTTTAATTTTATAACTTTCAGTTTTTATCTTTATTCCCTATTTCTTAGATTTTTGTTGTTGTTTGTTGCATTTTTTCCTGAGTTCCTGAAATAAATGTTTAATTAATTTATTTTCAGTCTTTTACTTTTCAAATGATACAGTCTTTGTAAAAATATATTCAGAGGCTAATTGCTTTTCCATTGATTATTTTTATTGAGCTGTACTATTACAACTCATAATTTAATGTTTTAGTTTCAATTGCACAACTTAGTGATTTGATATTTTTTGCATTGCAAAGTGATCACCACAATAAACCTAGTAATCATCTGTCACCATATACTACAATATAATTGACAATATTTCTTATGCTGTACATTATATCCATAGGACTTATTCATTTATAATTGGAAGTTTGTGCCTCTTAATCACCATCACCTATTCTGTCTGTCTTCCACAATCCCTCCCCTCTGTCAAACACAGTTTCTTCTGTATCTACGTATCTATGAGTTCACTCCTATTTATCTTACTTGTTTTTCAGATTCCACATATAAGTGAAATCATAAGTTATTTGTCTGACTTATTTCACTTAGCATAATACCCTCTAGGTCCATTGTTGTTACAAACACCAAGATTTCATTATTTTCTATGGCTGAGTAATATTTCATTGTGTGCATGTGTGTGTGTGTGTATCACAAATAACATCTTCTTTATCTATTCATCTTTCAGTGGACACTGGGATTGTTTCCGTATCTTCACTGCTACAAATAATGCTACAGTGAGTGTATGGGGTACATATATGTTTTCAAATAAGTATTTTTGCTTTCTTCAGATAAATACAGGAATGAATTACTGTATGGTAGTTCAGTTTTAATTTTCTGAGTATCCTCCATACTGTTTTCCATAGTGGCTACACCAATGTACATTCTCATCAACAGTGCATGAGCATTCCCTTTTCTCCACACCCTTGCCAACATTTGTTATTTCTTGTCTTTTTAATAATAATCATTCAGACAGGTATATGATGGCATATCATGGTTTTTGTCTTGCATTTCCCCGATGATGAGCAATATTGAACATCTTTTCATGTATCTGTTAGCCATTTGTACATCTTCTTTGAAAAAAAGTGTTTATTCAGGTCCTTTACTCATTTTTATTTTTTTTTTTTTATATTGAGTTGTAATGTTTTGTATATTTTGGATAACAATTCCTTATCAGATACATCATTTGCAAAGATTTCCCATTCACTAGGCTGGCCTTTGTTTTGTGGATAGTTTCCTTTGCTGTGCAGCTTTTTAGTTCAATATAGCCCCATTTGTTTATTTTTAACTTTGTTTCTCTTGCCCGAGGAGACACATCCAAAAATACATTGATAAGACTTATGTCAAAGATCTCACAATCAATATTTTCTTCTAGGTATGCTATGGTTTTAGGTCTTACAGTTAAGTTTTTAATCAGTTTTTACTTTTTATATGGTGTAAGAAAGTTGTCCAGTTTCATTCTTTTGAATGTAGCTGTTCAGCTTCCCCCAACACCATTTATTGAAGAGATTGTTTCTTTACCATTGTATATCTTTGCCTCCTTTTTCATAGGTTAATTGACCATGTGTGTGTGAGCTTATTTCTGGGCTCTCTATTCTCTTTCATTGATTTATATATGTCTGGTTTTGTGCCACTACAATACTTTTTGATTACTATAACTTTATAGCAGTTTGAAATCAGGAAGCATGATATGTCCAGCCTTGTTCTTCTTTCTCAAGACAGTTTTGGCTATTTGAGGTCTTTCTGTGGATCCATACAAATTTTAGAATTATTTGATCTAGTTCTGTGGAAAATTCCATGTGATTTTGATGGGAATTGCATTGAATTTGTAAATTGCTTGGTGTAGTATGGATGGGCTTTCCTAGTGACTCAGTTGGTAAAGAATCTGCCTGCAATGCAGAAGACCCGGATTTGATCGCCAAGTGAGGAAGATCCCCAGGAGAAGGAAATGGAAACTCACTCCAGTATTTTTGCCTGGAGAATCCATGGGCAGAGGCACTGAGCAGGCTACAGTCCATGAAATCGCAAAGAGTTGGACACAACTGTGTGACTAACTTTCACTTTCACTTTTTTGTGTAGTATGAGCATTTTAACAATATTAATTATTTCAATTCATGAGCACAGTTTATCTTTTTTAAAAGTTTTTAATTGGAGGTTAATCACTTGACAAAGTTGTAGGGGATATGTGTATATGTATGGCTGATTCACATTGTTTTATGGCAGAAATCAACACAGTATATCATTCATTTGTTTGTGTTGCCTTTAATCTCTTTCATCAATGTCTTATAGCTTTCAGATCACAAATACTTTGCCTCTAGTTCATCTTATTTGAAACTCTCTAGGCTTCCTAAAGTTGGATGTCTGTTTTCTTCCTCAGATTATGGAAGTTTTCATCCACTTTTTTTTCAAATTATTTTTCAAATTATTTTTTTCAAATAACTTTTCTGGCCCTTTCTCTCTTCTCCTTTGGAATCTCTATAATGTGAATGACATGATGATGTTGTCCTACAATTCCATGAAGTTATTTTTACCTCTTTTAATTCTTTTTTTCATTTTGTTGCTCTGTTTGGGTGAGTTCCATTGCATTGTTTTCCAGCTCACTGATTCATTCTTCTGTCTCATCCACTCTGCTATTGAACCCTTCTAACATGTTTCAGTTCAGATATAACTGCTGTTGCTACTTATATTTTCTGTCTCCTTGTTGAAGTTCTGTGTTTATTCATTCATTTTCCAACATCAGTGAGCTTGTTTTTTTAATTACAAAATTATTTTGAACTTTTTATCAAGTAGGTTGTTTATGTCTGTTTCATTAAGACCTTTCTCTAGGTATTTGCTTTGTTCTTTGGTTTGAAACATAATTCCTTGTCTCCTCAATTTGCTTGTGTTTGTCTATACGTGTTAGGTTAACCAGGTACTTCCCTCAGTCTTGAAAGAGTGGTCTCATGTAGGAGCTGTTCTATGTGGCCCGAAAGTGCAATCTCCCCTGGTCACCCGAGCCAGGCACTCTATGTGCATCTTTTGTGTGAACTCACCAGCTGTGATACGACCATGGCTGCTGCCTGGGGAGGACAGGAATCATGATGTTTGCTCACCCTGCTGTGGCTCGGCCACTGAGTGGAAAGGGCAAGTTTGAGTTGCTTGTCTGCCCCAGTTGTGATTCAGTCACTTGTGGGAGGAGCTTCAGCCACTGATCTGGGCTGATGGTGGCTTGGCTGCTACATGGTGAGGGCAGGACTCAGGGCTCTTGCCTAGCCCAGTTGTGGTCTCACTTTTGCACAGGAAAGGTGCAGTTCAGGGGACTTGTCTTCCCAGTATGGTTGCAGCTTGCCTGCTGCACAGGGAGGGTGGAGTTCAGGTGCTCACTGAGCCCAGTTGCTGCTTGACTCCAGCACCAGAAGGATGGAGTTTGGGATACTCACCCACGCCTGTTCCAGTTTGGTCCCTGCACAGGGTAGAGGGACTAAGATGGCTCACCTGGTCAAATTGTGACTTGGGTACTTGCAGCAGTGGGTGGGTCACAGAGGGCTCACCCAGCCTTGCTATAGCATGTGTGGGCACAGCACACCCTCCAGTGTAGCATGTTAGATAGAGGGCACCAAAATGGGGCCAGCAGGTCCCTGCAGGTTCCTACCTCTCCTACAGTTGCTTTAAAATTAGTCTCTGCACTTTTTAATCTGTTGCTTTTTTGCTGAATCTCTGCCAGAGGGTTTGTGCAGGAGACCTTTAAGAGTAGGACCACCATTCCTTGCAGTTTTATGATTTTCCTAGTCTTAATCCCCATTAATTTTCCAAGCAGCATGTTTAGAGGGCTCATCTTTCCAGTGTCAGCTTCCAAAGGACAGGGTGCCTGATTGTGGGAAAAAATCCCTTCACTTCTTGAATTAGAGTTTTGGATTTGGGGGGATCCCTCCTGATTGTGGGGTCACCACATCTGGGGCAAGGTCCAAGGTGAGCCCATGCCTCAGACTCTCCTGCCTTCCTCCATAGGCCTCTTTTGTTGTGGTGGTGCTGCTGTTTATGTAGCTCTCAGATCCTTTTCAGAGGAAAATCTATTCTACAAGTAGCTGTAAATACACTGTGTCTGTGAGTGGAGGTGAGGTCGAAGTCTTCATATACCACCAGCTTGGACTCTGTTTCTTCTCCATTTACTTTAAGACATAATAAAACAAATTAATTTCCAAGTGTATTTATTTTTCTGTTTGAAAAGTATATGGAAATAACTTAGCTAGGCATCCTGAACTTATCCATATAAAAATAAAAGCAAAGGAAATCCATAAGGGATAAAAAGGAGATTTAGTATACTGTTTTGTTATATTGATTCTATCACAACATAGCATTTTCAGTAACAGAATAACTGGCAGAAAAACTAAGGCTGAAATATTCTCTGGCTTTTAGTTATAGTCTCAGGCATTTAAAACTGATTTTTTAAAAGATTCATGTCAATGTATGGCAAAAACTATTACAATATTGTAAAGTAATTAGCCCCCAACTAAAATAAATAAATTTATAAATAAATAAATAAATAAATAAATAAATAAATTATATAAAAAAAATAAAGTAAGCTGACAAATCAGAATTCAAAAAAAAAATAAAAAATAAAATAAAAAATAAAAGTCAATTTCAACTGTAGTATAATGAAATTAAATTTATAATACAAACTAAATAGAGTTGCTTATTTTCAAAAGTAGAATGGGAAATCAGAATCCCAAAGGCATGATTAGTTCTCTGTACTCAGTAAAGGATGAGCCTTTGAGCTGACAGTCCTCTGTTCAGAGAATATAGGATCCTGGTTATGCAAAATTGATTGTAGAACTACATTATGAATTGAGAGCTGAATTTCTCTGGAAATGAGATTGAGGAGGATCCAGATGAGAAACAATGCACTCGGAAAAACAACAGTTATAAGAAGGATAAGAAGTATAGTGAGAGACAAAATTGTTGTTCAGTTGCAGAGTCATGTCTGACTCTTTGTGATCCCATGGACTGTAGCATGCCAGGCTTCCTTGTCCTTCACTATCTCCCTGTGTTTGCTCAAACTAATGTCCATTGAATCTGTGATGCAATCCAATCATCTCATCCTCTGTCATCCCCTTCTCTTGCCTTCAATCTTTCCCAGCATCAGGATCTTTACTAATGAGTCAGCACTTCTCATCAGGTGGCCAACATATTGGAGCTTCAGCTTCAGCATCAGTCCTTTCAGTGAATATTAAAGGTTGATTTCCTTTGAGATTGACTGGTTTGATCTCCTTGCTGTCCAGGGACTCTCAAGAGTCTTCTCCAGCACAACAATTCAAAAACATCAATTCTTCAGCACTCAGCCTTATTTAAGGTCCAACCCTCACATCTGTACATAACTAATAGAAAAACAGTAGTTTTGACTGTACAGACCTTTGTTGGCAAAGTGATGTCTCTTTTTTAATATGACGTCTAGGTTTGTCACACTTTTTATTCCAAGGACAAAGTGTCTTTTGATTTCACAGCTAAGGTCACCATCCGCAGTGATTTTGGAGCACAAGAAAACATTCTGTCACTGTTTCCATTGTTTCCCCATCTGTTTGTCATGAAGCAATGGACCAGGATCCCATGATCTTAGTTTTATGAATGTTGAGGTCTAAGCCAGCTTTTTCACTCTCCTCTTTCACCTTTTTCAAGAGTCTCTTTGTTCCTCTTGCGTCATCTGCGTATCTGAAGTTACTGATATTTCTCCCGGCAATCTTGATTCCAGCTTGTGCTTCATCCAGCCCAGCGTTTCTCATGATATACTCTTGCATATAAGTTAAATAAGCAGAGTGACAATACACAGCCTTGATGTACTTCTTCCCCAATTATGAGCCAGCCTGTTGTTCCATGTCTGGTTTTAACTGTTGCTTCCTGACCTGCATACAGGTTTCTCAGGAGGCAGGTAAGGTGGTCTGGTATTCCCATATCTCAAAGAATTTTCCACAGTTTCTTGTGATGCACACAGTCAAAGGCTTTAGTTGATGAAGTAGAAAGATGTTTTTTTTTGAAATTCCCGTGCTTTTTCTATGATCCAGTGGATGTTGGCAATTTGATCTCTGGTTCCTCTGCCTTTTCTAAATCCAGCTTGTACACCTGTAAGCTCTCTATTCATGTACTATTGAAGCATAGGTTGAAGGATTTTGACTATTACCTTGCTAGAATGTTAAATGAGTGCAATCGTGAGGTAGTTTGAACATCTCTGGCATTGCCCTTCTTTATGACTGGAATGAAAACTTAACTTTGCCAGTCCTGTGTCCACTGTTGTGTTTGCCAAATTTGCTGGCATATTGAGTGCAACACTTTCAGAACACTGTCCTTTAGAATTTGAAATAGCTCAGCTAGAATTCCATCACCTCCACTAGCTTTGTTCATAGTGATGCTTCCCAAGGCCCACTTGACTTCACATTCCAGGATGTCTGGCTCTAGATGAGTGATCACATCATCATGGTTATCTGGGTCATTAAGACTTGCTTTCTATAGTTCTTCTGTGTATTCTTGCCACCTGTTCTTAACATCTTCTGCTTCTGCTAAGTCCATACTGTTTCTGTCCTTTATTGTGCCCATCTTTGCATGAAATATTCCCTTGGTACTGCTAATTTTCTTGAAGAGATCTCTAGTCTTTTCCATTCTACTGTTTTCCTCTATTTCTTTGCATTGTTCACTTAGGAAAACTTTCTAATCTCTCCTTGCTATTCTCTAGAACTCTGCATTCAAATGGGTATATTTCTCCTTTTTTCCTTTGCCTTTAGCTTCTCTTCTCTTCTCAGGTATTTGTAAGGCCTCCTCATACAACCATTTTGCCTTTTTGCATTTCTTTTTCTTGGAGATAGTTTTGGTCACCACCTTTTGTGCAATATTATCAACCTCTGTCCATAGTTCTTTTGGCACTCTGTCTATCAGATCTAATTCCTTGAATCTTTTTGTCACTGCCAGTGTATAATCATAAGGGATTTGCTTTAGGTAAAACCTGAATGGCCTAGTGTTTTTCCCTATTTTCTTCAATATAAGTCTGAATTTTTCAATAAGGAGTTCATGATCTAAGCCACAGTCAGCTCCTGGGTTTGTTTTGGCTAACTGTATAGAGTTTCTCCATCTTATGCTGCAAAGAACATAATCTATCTGATTTTGGTATGACCATCTGGTCATGTCCATGTGTAGAGTCATCTCTTATGTTGTTGGAAGAGGGTGTTACTATCAGTGAGTTGTCTTGGCAAAACTCTGTTAGCTGTTGTCCTCCTTCATTTTGTACTCTAAGGCCAAACTTGTCTGTTACTCCAGGTATCTCTTGACTTCCTACTTTTGCATTCCAGTCCCCTATAATGAAAAAGACATCTTTTGTATGTGTGTGTATTAGTTCTAGAATGTCTTGTTGATCTTCATAGAACCATTCAACTTCAGCTTTTTGGGCATTAGTGGTTTGTTCATAGACTTGAATTACTGTGTTATTGAATGGTTTACCTTGGAAATGAACAGAGATCATTATGTAATTTTTGAGCTATAACCCAAGTATTGCATTTTGGACCTTTTTGATGACTCTGAGGGCTACTCCATTTCTTCTAATGGATTCTTGTCCACAGTAGTAGATAAAATGTTCATCTGAGTTAAATTCTCCCATCCCCATCCATTTTAGTTCACTGATTCCTAAAGCTTCAGTGCTCATACCTGCCATCTACTGTTTGACCACATCCAATTTACTTTAATTCGTGGACCTAACATTCCAGGTCCTATGCAATATTGTTCTTCACAACATCAGACTTTACTTTCACCACCAGACACATCCAAAACTTGGCATCATTTTCACTTTGTCTCAGTCTCTTTCTTTTTTCTCGTGCTATTTCTCTGCATTTTTTGTTAGTGTATTGGACACCTACTAACCTGGGATGTTCATCTTTCAGTATCAAAGCTTTTTGCCTTTTCATACTGTTCATGGGGTTCTCAAGGAAAGAATTCTGAAGCAGTTTGCCATTCCTTTCTCCAGTGGACCATGTTTTGTCAGAACTCTCCATCATGACCCATTCATCTTGGGTGGCTCTACATGGCATGGCTCATAATTTCATTAAGCTACACAAACATGTGACCATTTTGGTTAGTTTTCTGTGATTGCAGTTTTCATTCTGTTTTTCCTCTGATGGATGAAGATAAAGGACTTGTGCAAGCTTTTGATGGGAGGGACTAGCTGTAGGGGAAACAGGGTCTTGCTCTGGTGGGCAAGGCCATGCTTAGTTCAGTTCAGTTCAGTTGCTCAGTCGTGTCCGACTCTTTGCAACACCATGGACTGTAGCATGCCAGATTTCCCTGTCCATAACCAACTCCTGAAGCCTGCTCAAACTCAAGTCCATCGAGTCGATGATGCCATCCAACCATCTCATCCTCTGTCATCCTCTTCTCATCCTGCCTTCTCACTCAGCATCAGGGTCTTTTCCAATGAGTCAACTCTTCGCGTGAAGTGGCCAAAGTATTGGAGTTTCAGCTTCAGCACCAGTCCTCCGAATGAATATTCAGGACTGATTTCCTTTAGGATGGACTGATTGGATCTCCTTTCAGTCCAAGGGACTCTCAAGAGTCTTCTCCAACACCACAGTTCAAAAGCATCAGTTTTTCAGTGCTCAGCTTTTTTTACAGCCCAACTCTTACATCCATACACGACTACTGGAGAAACCATAGCTTTTAATAGACGGACTTTTTTGGAAAAGTAATGTCTCTGCTTTATAATATGCTGTCTAAGTTGGTTATAGCTTTTCTTCTAAGGAACAATGGTCTTTTAATTTCATGGTTGCAGTCACCATCTGCAATGATTTCGGAGCCCCCCAAAATAAAGTCTGTACTGTTTCCATTGTTTTCCCATCTATTTGCCATGAAGTGATGGGACCAGATGCAATGATCTTAGTTTTCTGACTGTTGAGTTTTAAGCCAACTTTTTCACTCTCCTCTTTCACTTTCATTAAGAGGATCTTTAGTTCTTCTTCACTTCTGCTATAAGGGCAGTGTCATCTGCATGTCTGAGGTTACTGATATTTCTCATGACAATCTTGATTTTTAGCTCGTGCTTCATCCAGCCTGGGATTTCACATGATATAGTCTGCATATAAGTTAAATAAGCAGGGTGACAATATACAACCTAGACAGACTCCTTTCCCCATTTGGAACCTGTTTGTTGTTCCATGTCCAGTTCTAACTGTTGTTTCTTGACCTGCATACAGATTTCTCAGGAGGCAGGTAAGCTGGTCTGGTATTCCCATCTCTTGAAGAATTTTCCACAGTTTGTTGTGATCCACACAGTCAAAGGCTTTGCCATAGTCAATAAAGCAGGAAAAAAGAAAGTGAAGTCGCTCAGTCGTGTCCAACTCTTTGTGACCCCTTGGACTGTAGCCTACCAGGCTCTTCAGCCCATGGAATTTTCCAGACAAGAGTACTGGAAGGGATTGCCATTTCCTTCTCCAGGGGATCTTCCCAACCCAGGGATCGAACCTGGGTCTCCCACACTACAGGCAGACACTTTACCGTCTGAGCCACTAGGCAAGCGGTAGATGTTTTTCTGGAACTCTTTTGCTTTTTCAATGATCCAATTTTCTGCTGATGGGTGAGGCTGTGTTATTGCCCTGTAATTTGGCCTCAGGCCAGACTATGGTAGAGATAATGGTGGTAATGGTGACCACCTCCAAAAGGACTTATACCAGTCTGCCGTGTCTCCCAGGACTGTCTTTGTCCCTGAGCCAAGGCACTGTTGACCCATGTCTCTGCAAGAGACTCCAAAACTTTCACAGCCAAGTCTGACTCAATCTCTCGTGGAGTCACTGTTCCCTTCTTCTGGGTCCTGGTGCTCACAAGGTTTTGTTTGTGCCCTCCAAGAGTCTCTGTTTTCCCAGTCCTGTAGAAGTTCTCTAATCAAATCCCATTGACCTTCAAAGACAAGTTCCCTGGGGATTCTCAGTCTCTTTGCTGGATACCCCCAGGATAGGAAATCTGTTGTGGGGCCTAGAAATTTCACAACAGTGCGAGAACTTCTTTGGTATAATTGTTCTCCAATGTGTGGGTCATCTGCTCAGCAGCTCTATAGTGGGGTTAATGGCAACCTCCTCCAAGAGGACATATGCCACACACCTTGCCTCCCAGGATTGCTGTTGCCAGAGCCCCTGTCCCCACGGCAGGCTACTGCTGAAACATATCTCTGCAGGAGACTCTCAAACAGTCACAGGAAAGTCTGGCTCAGTCTCTTGAGGAGTTCACTGCTCCTTTCGCTTGATCCTGGTGGACACAAGGTTTTGTTTGTGCCCTTCAAGCATCTCTGGCAGGTGTGAGGTTTGATTCTAAATGTGAGAGACAAAGTAGGGTGTGGCAAAATGACAGAATTAAGGTCTACAGATTAAAGTGTTTTATGAAAAATTCTAGTTGGTCAGAATTTATGAAATTAAGTATTTAAAAACACTAAAATTTGTTTTGCTTTAATATAAAAGCCTTCTATGGCCAGAAATCTTCAGTGATACTTGTCATACACACAAATATGTGTGTCTACAGTTTAGGGAGTATGGCAAGTAAAAGCTCTAAGAAAAGATAGATTCAGGCCCTAGAGTCAGTAAGTGAAAAAAAAACTGTTTGTCACTCAGTCATGTCTGACTGTTTGTGACCCACCAGGCTCCTCTGTCCATGGAATTCTCAAGTAAAGAATATTGGAATGAGTAGCCATTACCTTCTCCAGCAGATTGTCCTCACCCAGGGATTAAACCCAGGTCTCCTGCATTGCAGGCAGATTGTTTACCATCTGAGCCACCAGGGAAGCCCAGGCCGTTTAAAGCCTAGTCAAACTGAGAGGACTATTTCCACCGTCCTGGTCACCAGAAATCCAGAAAGGGTTTTATTAAAAGACCAAGATTTAAAGAAACTCTGGATTGAAAAGAAGATATATTGAGATTCACCAGAAAACCCAACAGAAAAAGAAACTCTGATAATATCTACGTGAAAGAGACACGGCCTCATAAAGAAGATTTTCCTGGAAAAGCTGTGGCCGAACCTCAAATCAAAACCCGAAGGATCAAAAAATTCAGTGAGCCATGGGGCAGGTTTGGTGTAATTAATTAAAGACCAGAGAAATAACTGCATGGAGTTCCTCTCAGAGTGGCTGCCCTCAGGGTAAATCTCAAATAGGTTTCTCTATTTAGAAGCATAAAAACCCAGCATGAGCCTTGGTTCTAGAGAGAAAAGGAAGTTTCTTAAATAACTTTTCTACTGTGCTCAGGAGACAAATGTTATGTGGACCAACCAGGCTCTGTCTTCACTCAGTTTCTCTCTGCATGAGCACACAAGCCAGGGTCTTAAAACTGGAATCTGTTTTCACTACCAACAGCACACAGCTTTTTCCCATGATGAGGACATTCTGTACAGATCAAAGTAGTCTTTTAATTGTAAATGTGCAAAGCGACATATACAATGATCTCAAGTCGACTAGACAACCATAACTGACCACTGAAAAAAACAGTGGTTGTAAGAATCAGCAGAGATGCTCAAATTGATTATAATTATATCCTGTAAAAGATTCAGAAGGATTTAACATTTATTAAAAATTAACTAATTACTATTTTAAAAGCAATGATAATTTTTAGCTATTAACGTTAAAATCAATATAATGGGTAACAGGTGCTTGATATGGCTTCAGGAGGGCTCCGAATAACCCCTACCTTCCAGTATAGTCTTAATTCTTTGCCTTTGGGCTGGAGCTAGTGGTTTTCTTCTAACACAGAGAATATGGAAAAATTAATGGATAGTGCTTCAAAGAGAAATTTACAAGGAGACTGTGGCTTCTACCTTCCTCTCTTTTGTTCCCATGCTTGCTCACTCAGATGAAAGTCAACTGACATAAGGAGAAGCCCTTATAGCAGTGAACCGAGGGACTCACCAGTCAGTGATTAGTAAGCAATTGAATCCCTTTGTCCAATAATGCGGAGAAATGCATCTTGCTAACAATCACATGAATGAGTTTGAAAGTAGACAATCTCTCGTTCAAACATTCTGATGAATCGTCATTCCTGGAAAAAACCTTGACTGCCATCTTGTGAAAAAATCTTGAAACAGAATGTGAAAGAAAGTGAAGTCACTCAGTCGTGTCCGATTCTTTCAGACCCCACGGACTGTAGCCCTCCAGGCTCTTCTGTCCATGGGATTCTCCAGGCAAGAATACTGGAGTGGGTTGCCATTTCCTTCCAGGATATTCTTTCCAACCCAGAGATCAAAACCGGGTCTCCCTCATTGAGGGCAGACTCTTTACGGTCTGAGCCAAACCGTGACTGTCATCTTGTGAAAAACCTTGAAGCAGAGGAATACAATTAAGCCTTAGTTGGACTCCAGACACAGAGAAGCTATAAGAAACTTTCTTAAGCTAGTAGGTTTTGGAGAATTCTTTTATGAAGCAATTGACAGGTCATAGAGGCTGCTGGGGCATGGGGGTGGGGAGGATGCAGTTAAGAACTTATATGAAGGCCAAATAGTAGAATTGCTCCTGCTGAAAAAAAAACAATATACTAGAAGTCAAGGCAGAAATTTTCTCAAAATAAAAGTCAAAAAAATACAGGAAATTGTATATATATATATATATATATATATATATATATATATATATTTGAAAGTTTAGAGATGTAGAGAATAGATATAAGAAATGAATGGATAGGAAATAGTCAAAGAAATAATAATTTCTTAAAATCCTTAATCTAAGGAAAGTTTTGAGTTCTCATATAGAATCAGTGAAAGCTTATTTTTATTGAAAAAAAACAATAACATCGTGGTGACATTTGTTACTTCTTAAGAACAAATGGGGGCTTTCCATGTGGTGCTAGTGGTGAAGCAACAGCATTCTAATGTGGGAAACATAATTAGAGGCAAATTCTATCCCTGGGTCTGGAAGATCTCCTGGAAGAGGACATGGCAACCCACTCCAGTATTCTTGCTTGGAGAATCCAATGGACAGAGGAGCCTGGGAGCCTGCAGTCCATAGGGTTTCAAGCGGTCAGACACAACTGAAATGACTCAGCATTCTAGAACAAATGGAAAATTTTACAAGCTAACAGAAAGAGAAAAATAAAAATTTCCACTATTCTAGAAAACATTCAAAGTTGTCTACTTTATGAGAAATTTTGAACTCATCTAAATTATATTCAAATGAAAAAGCAAAAGAAACATATTTTCAGAAGTTCAAGAAATCAGGAAGCTTGAAATTAATTCCTTCTCCTTGATTAATTATTAAAGTATATTCCCCAGAAAAAAGTGAATCCAAGAGAGAAGAGAACAAAAGAATATATTAATAGCAAAATAGTAAAATGCATAATATATAATTAACTCTAAGCCATATAGCAGAGAAGGCAATGGCAGCCCACTCCAGTACTCTTGCCTGGAAAATCCCATGGACAGAGGAGCCTGGTAGGCTGCAGTCCATGGGGTCGCAAAGAGTCGGACATGACTGAGCGACTTCACTTTCACTTCTCACTTTCATGCATTGGAGAAGGAAATGGCAACACACTCCAGTGTTCTTGCCTGGAGAATCCCAGGGACGGCAGGGCCTGGCGGGCTGCCATCTGTGGGGTTGCACAGAGTCAGACACGACTGAAGCGACTTAGCAGCAGCAAGCCATATAGACAATTCAGTTATGAAATTTATAAAATGAAAGTAACTTCAGTTTAAAATGGCAAACTGACCAAACATTCTGTCTGTCTTTTCTCCAGAGAACTCAGTAAAACTGTAATAAATAAAAATAAAAGTCACCATCAGTACACAAGGAAAAGAGAATAGAAATAGAGGCATCTACATATCAGAGATTTAACAAAGTTTTTGAAGGCTAAAAGTGAATAAAGGAATAGAAGCTGATTTACAATGGCAGAAGAATTCGCATACTAGAGTTCATGCTGCAGAAGATATACAAAGAAAAGATTTTGCAGCAGTAACTGAAAAAAATCCCACAATTTAGAATTCAGAAATTCTATATTGAAGAAGGCTGAAAAGTGGTGACAGGCTGAAACATAGGAGCTCGTTTAAAAGTCAGTATACAACACAGTCTAACTCTCCCACACCAGTCAGCTATTACCCTGGCTCCTTTCGTAGGTACAAAATCTGAGTTTTCTTCTTAGGGGAAATTGACTATAAAAATACTCAAGAGTCAAAGAAAACTTGAAATTTGGAGATTAAGTACAAGTATATACAGTACACAGTTAGATTTCAACTTCTTTATCACATACAAAATGCCAGCAACTGTACACTTAACATCACAGATGCAGATTAATTATTGATTTTTCCCCACCCCATTTGAATAGCCTTATGAAAAATACAGCTCAGCATAAAAGCATTTGGTGATTCTGTAGACAACGAACAACTTTCAGTCTCAACCGTCTAAAGCTGAGCCCACAAGCAGAAAAATTCCAGTCACGTGCACTGCACTTCCAATTAGCTTTTTAAATGTGTGCTCTGAGGTATGCCTTTTTTTCTGTTAAAAAACAGTTATTAATCTAGAAATAGATGGAAAATTCCTTGACTAAGCAGAACTTAACTTACAATAAATAGCAAGAACATTTGAAACACTGCACCCGAACCACTAAAAATGAAATAGGAACTATAATATTGAAAATAAAAAGATTTAACTCATATTTGCATATCATATTATGGTTTTTCTGTAAATCTCCAAATAGAAAAATAGTTATTCAAAATATAGATGATATAATGTATTGTCGCTCCTGTTCACAGCACCAATTGTCTTGCTGTTCATTGTCTGTACTGCTTGCTGAACCCAGGGTAGGAAAGGCGCGAGCTAAGAGGCTGAAAGAAGATGCGAGAAGCTGTGGGAACTGCAGACAGTTTATTCTCTCCTGGCTGGCACAGCAGTCATAGCAGTGGCCACAACATAACCATAATGCAGCCACAAGATAATCTCATATAACATAACCATGATGCCACTTCAGTGTAGCCCCAATGCTGCAGCAGCAGTCAGGGCTCTCATGGTGAAGCTCATGGTTCAAAGTAGCCAGTGACCGAGCGAGTCGCTCGTGATGTGCATGTGCAGTGCTATAAGTGATCTCAGCTGGTGCATAATCCTCCTTTACAAAACGTGGGGCAAGAGCGAGAGGCCATGGAGTGGGAGAACCTGACCATGCCATCTTGGCTAATTTTCTCTTTCCCTACTTTCACTTTTTAGTTTCCGTATATAGTATATCAGTTGAGTAAAAGAAGAAAGAGCAAGATAAACTATCACATAGATATTGCCAGAAATAATCAAGTAGAAGATATGTTTTTTTAATTAGCACAACCTATTGCTATGTCAACTATTAAAAATAGCAACATCAGTCTAAGAATAAGCAAGTGCTAGAGAATGTGGATGGTGAAATACGTATTGGTGATTTGAAGAGGAAAATCAAGCTATGAATAAGCTTCTAAAGGACTGAGAAGTAAAGGGACTAAGGAGATATCTTATGATTATGTAGCATCATTAAGAGCACACTTGGCCTTGTGTGTGCTCTCATTTAAAATGAGATCTTCCAATATGATAGGGCTTCCCTTGTGGCTCAGTGGGGAAAAAAATCCGCCTGCAGTGCGGGAGACCTGGGTTCTATCCCTGGGCTGGGAAGATCTTTTGGAGAAGGGAAAGGCTACCCACTCCTGTATTCTGTCCTGGAGAATTCCATGGACTGTATAGTCTATGGGGCCACAAAGAGTTGGACATGACTGGGTGACTTTTCTTTCATTTTCAAGTAGCCATATTTATTTGCATTGATGCCGGTACAGAGTTGGCAGAGAGCTGAATTTACCAGAGTTGTGATTTTGTCAAGTTAATTTTAAAATTGAAAGAAACAGCAATGGAGTAAATATTTAAATAAGTGAATAAAATGATTGATCACAGAATTGAAGTTGGATAAAAAGCGAAGAAAAGGTATTAGGAAACAATTGGATATTAGAGGAAAAAGTGGCAAGAAAAATAGATTTCAGTCTCATTTGAGTAAAAGAATTGTTGAAATTGGAGTTATATAAGAATATACACACTACTCTGTACACAATAATCAACAAAGAACTCTATTCAAGATTCTATAACAGCCTATATAGGAAAAGAACCTGAAAAATAATGGATATATGTATATGTATAACTGAATGACTTTGTTTCATACCTGAAACTAACACAAAGTTTTAAATCAACTATACACCAATAAAATTTTTAAAAAGAAATGTGATTAATATATGTAGACCTTCTGTAAAAGAATTATCTCAACTTATGTCTGTCTGACAATGCAGTTTGCTTTAATTTGGTGTAGAATTCTGGGTTATCTGTTTTTTTTTTCTCCTGGCACTTAAAGATTGTCAATTCATTGTCTTTTTTTTAATAATCAGTGATCATTCTGATCATTGTAAATCAACTATACTCCAATATAAAATAAAAAGTAAATTAAAAATAAAACAAAAAAATAGAAGAGTGAGACTGTATACAAAATTGAAATTATGGATTGGTTGAAATTTGGATTAATGATAAGATCTGGGTGAGACTTAAGAGTAGTGGACAAGATAATTAGAAAATAGATCAAGACAGTCAATGAGGGTGGAAGTGACGGGAGCTGAGGTCTCAGGTTGGGAACTCACTCTTGACCCAGCCCAGTATAGGGCTCATTAAAGCTGAGTACCCAGTACCAGATTTGAGCTCTGTTTATAGAGTTGAGGCCTTCTAATTAACTGGAGAATTTGCTCCTTCCTCACTAAGAACTCTAAAGGAAGCAGAGTCTCTTCCAGAGTTTGGTCTGGACATGTACAGCCTTTCAGATACTCTCACCAGGGACTTTGAATAGTGGAGTAGTGATGTAAAGGCTTAAGGTCAAGTGGAATTCATCCACGAAATCAAGAGTACGGTAATGAATGTCCAGGGCAGTTAGCCATTCACGACCAGCGGTGACAGTCCCTGGAGCCATTTTCCGGAGCAGATTTGGAACTTGGCTGTGTTTGATCTCTTTTGGTTCCTACTGAAGCTGCATCCATGAAACTTCCAATATGAGCACTTTCCACAAACCCTTCTTATAAATCCCCTATCTGCTTAAATAAACCAAGTTAAGTTTCTGATATTTTCAGCCAAAAAGATAACTAGTACCCATGGAGATGAACAAGATCTAACTGGCTTCCAAACTAAGCATTTTTATTGAAGAATCTCACTCTGGTCCTTTCCACAAGGAAAAACAGTGAAATTCTTACTTTTGGAGATCTTGCAGGTGTCCCATCACAGCGTTCCTGACAGAGTTTACTAATACTTTGACATTCTCTTCTGCCACTAACACTGGGTACAAAATTCAGGTTTGGCAGTTATTTCTTAAAAGTACTATTTCTTGGATAGACTTGTGTCTATAAAAAACTGAACTCAGTAAAACCTCTACATATTATAAGTGCTTATGACACTACTAATAAATAGGACTGGTGGTCCTTATGCCTGAGGAATAGGACTTAGTTCTTGCTTTTTTCATCCACTTGGTAGTTTTCTTAAATTCCATTCTTTTAAGGAAAAGAAATTTAATATTTCCTTTTGTTAGCACATTTTGGATTGATGTAAAGCAAGAAGGAAAATCTTAAGGCCAAGGTAGAATTTTTCAAAATAAGTACATTTCTTTGACCAATATTTTGATTCATGTGTGACATTTCTGACTTCAAATTAAATCATCAAATGATTTACCAGACTTGAATTTGTGGTGTTTCAATTGGTTAGCACAATCTGTTATCCCAAATTAAATTTCTAAAGGAGTATGTCTTTGGATATTATATACTTCACAGCTGACAGGGACACTATCTAATTAGCTATTTATATGCAAAGCAGAGGAAAGGATAATTAGAGACATGGATTATTCAAAGGCAATCGCACCGACAGAGGGCAAAAGAAACAGTGAATATACTGAATCAAATTTGTATATACATTTCTACAGTTTATCATGTCTCACTTGTATTGCATTACATTTATGCATCATTTAACATGTTATAAATGAAACAATATCTTAATTCATTGATTGATAAACTAAATATAAATCTTATAACAAAAACTATCTATTGGACTATAAATAAAATAAGCTTCAGTGAATGAAAAGGAATAAAGTCCTTTTTTATTTTATTTTATTTTGATTTTCCTATTTTATTTATTTATTTTTTTAATTAAGTTTATTTATTTTGGTTGGGGGATAATACTTTACAATATTATAGTGGTTTTTGCCATAGATTGACATGAATCACCCATGGGTTTATATGTGTTCCCCATCCTGTACCCCCCTCCCACTTCCCTCCCCATCCCATCCCTCTGGGTCATCCCATTTCCCCAGCCCTGAGCATTTGTCTCATGCATCGAACCTGGAATGGTGTTCTGTTTCACATATGATAATATACATGTTTCAATGCTATTCTCTCAGAACGTCCCACCCTCATCTTCTCCCTCAGAGTCCGTGGAATAAAATCCTATATTTGGAAAATGGTTTCTTTACCTCTGATCTCTAGTATTCTTCTCTAGAGGGGGGAGTAGAAGGGGGAAATGAACATAGTTAGCTTTACATCACTAATAGCGAAGTCAAAAAAGAAAATCTCTGGCTCATAGAACCTGTTTTAGTTATCTATTGGTATATAACAAACCTCTCCAAATCTATCTCAACTAAAAGACAGAACTTTCACTATACTAACAATTGCGTGTGTCAGGAATTTGAGAACAGCATAGAGAAGATAGTTTGTCTCTTCTCCAAGATAACGAGGACCTCAGCTGTCATGACTTAAATGTCTGAAGGTTGCTGAGAGAGTTGGATTAGGGTTTTGTTTCTGGAGCTTCAATTCTGGTTGTCAACTGGCTTCTTTGGTTCCTTTCCATAACGTATTTTCCAGGGATGGAATGTCTAAGTGGCTTTCTCACTCACACACCTTATATCTTAACTCGGATAGCTGAAACAACTGGAATTGAGTAGGCATTTCTTTCTTTTTTTCCATGTAGCCTTGGCTGGCTTGGGCTTCCTCACAGCATCATAGTCTCACAGTAGTAATCTAATGTAATGACTTGCTTCTTTAAGACTGAGTATTTCCAAGACACAGCATGGGGAAACTGCCAGTATTTTAAGGCCTGGACTAAGAAATTAGCATGGCAAAAATTCCACTATATTTTATTGGTCAAAATATGCCAAGATTCAAGGAAAGAAGACAGACTTTTTTCTCAATGAGAGGAGTGTCAAATAATTTGTAGACATTTTTAATCTGCTAAAGAACCTTATATCCATGATGATGATGTACCAGAACCTGGAAGCTCTTAACAGAACTCCATGATATGACTTCACGTAGGTGTTACTGAACCCAAGTTCATGTGCCCAATGCACAGTGAGGCTAAACAAACTGAAACACCAGATTTTGGAGTAGAGGAACATTTATCATAAGTCCCAAGCAAGGAAAATGAGTAGCTTGTGCCCAAAACACTCAAATTCTGAAGGATTTCAGGAAGAGTTTTTAAAGGCAAATTTGTAGGGAGTGCTACAGAGTGTGTCACTCTCTTCTAGTTGGTTAGTGGTGGAGGAACAGGGTGGTGCTCCAGGAATCTCAATCATCAGCCTCTGGTTCCAACCAGTCTCAGGGACTACATGCTCAAGGTTATTATGTAGTTAACTTCTTCCATTTGGTGAGGAGTTGAGTATCTGCAAAACAATTCAGGAATGTGCATCAGATGCTGTTATCTATGTCCTTCAGGGAGGAACCAAAGATTCTGTGACTATTATGTGGCTAATCTATTATTCAAACTGTTACTAGACCTCCTGGCCCAACTGCTATTTTTGTGACTACACGTTCACAGTCTTTCAATCATCAAGTCTTGACCTAGCCTTTTGTGACTCAGGAGAGGACTGGGGACTAAAGCTTTTCTACAAACAAGAGGCAAGCAGAGGACGAGTGTGTATGGGGGGGGGGGGGATAAGGTTTGTTTCAGGAAGGCCCCTGGAGTCCAGCTGGATTACACAGGTTTTCATTTACTTGGCACCTTCCCCACTTTCTCCACCTTTCCCCACACACACACACACACAAAGGCATAAATTTGGTTTCAAGAAGTAAAGTGTTTTGGAATAGCTTCTTAAAAAAACAAACAAAAAAGCGTGTCTCCGTTCATGTTTGAACTCCCAGATGGGCAAAGTGAACTGATCTATGAGTGTATTTATCCCACATTCTTCCTAAACCCTGTTGAAATAATGGTAAAGTACAAAAGGGAATACATAAAAGTGCAGATAAGATAAAAATAATTATTAGAGTAGCAGATAATTTGATGTACTTCATAAATATGGAAAGTGCATGACATCATATTGATAGACAAGTTAAACAGAAATAGAATCAGTGCACAATATACAAAAGAGATACCGCAGATGGACCCTGCAGAGGGCCTCAAGTCATGTAGCAGAAAGAAAAGGAAAGTCAGAAAAACAAGGGGAAGAGAGCCTAAATGGACATACTCTTCCTTCCTGAAAGAATGTGTGTATGTTTTTGAGCAGGATGAACAGAAGAAGTGAAGTGAAATTGAAGTCGCTCAGTCGTGTCTGACTCTTTGTGACCCCATGGACTGTAGCCTACCAAGCTCCTCTGTCCATGGGATTCTCCAGGCAAGAATACTGGAGTGGGTTGCAATTTCCTTCTCCAGGGTATCTTCCCAACTCAGGGATCGAACCCGGGTCTCCCACATTGTAGGCAGACGCTTTACTGTCTGAGCCACTGGGGAAGTCAAAAGAATATCTCTTTAAAGAAGTGGAGTAATCTGTCTAGCAACATTAACCCTCAGTACAGTAAAGGATTAACCTTGTCCAAAGAAATGTTTGGACCTTTGCCCCTAGCAAGTGAGAAGACCACAAAAAAAGCTGAGTGGCAGAGAATTGTTGCTTTCATATTGTGGTGCTGTTGTAGACTTTTGAGAATCCCTTGGACTGCAAGGAGACCAAACCAGTCCATCCAAGAGGAAATCAACCCTGAATATTCATTGTAAAGACTGCTTCTGAAGCTGAAGCTCCAATACTTTGGCCACCTGATGCAAAGAAATGATTCACTGGAAAAGACCCTAATGCTGAGAAAGAGTGAAGCCAAAAGGAGAAAATTGTGGCAAGGAGATGGTTAGATAGCATCACTGACTCAATGGACATAAAAGTGGCCAAACTTCAGGAGACAGTGGAAGAGAGATGAGCCTAGTGTGCTACATTCCATGGGGTTGCAAAGAATTGGACTTGATTTAGCAACTGAACAACAACAAAAACAAAAACAGAGAGGTAACTTCTAAGCACTTAAATATCTTGTCTGAAAATAGTGTATTTGTTTACCTAGGGACTATGGGCCAACCCCATATAGTTTAGTAAAGGCAGAGGAACCAGTGATCAATTGCCAACAATCTTTGGGTTGTAGAGAAAGCAAGAGAATTCTAGAAAAACACCCACTCCTGCTTCATTGACTGTGCTAAAGCCTTTGACTGTGTGGATCACAATAAAATGTGGAAAATTCTTATAGTGATGGCAATACCAGACCACCTTATCTCTCTCCTGAGAGACCTATATGATGGTTAAGAAGCAACAGAATTGGACATGGAAAAAGTGACTGGTTCAAAATTGGTAAAAGAGTACAACAAAGTTGTATGTTGTCACCATGATTATTTAACTTCTATGCAGAGTACATTATGCTAAATGCTGGGCTGGATGAATCACAAGCTGGAATCAAGATTGCCAGGAGAAATATCAACAAACTCAGATATGCAGATGATACCACTCTAATGGCAGAAAGTGAAGATGAACTAAAGAGCTTCTTAATGAGGGTGAAAGAAGAGAGTGAAAAAATTGACTTGAAACTCAACATTCAGAAAACTAAGATCATGGCATCTGGTCCCATCACTTCAAGGCAAATAGATGGGGAAGAAGTGGAAGCAGTGACAGATTTTATTTTCTTTGGCTCCCAAATCCTTGCAGACAGTGACTGCAGCCATGAAATTAAAAGACACTTTCTCTTTGGAAGGAAAACTATAAAAAACCTAGACAGTGTACTAAAAAGCAAACACATTACTTTGCCAACGAAGGTCCATGTAGTCAAAGCTATGATTTTTCCAGTTCTTAAATACGGATGAGAAAGTTGGACCATAAACAGGGCTGAGTGCCAAGGAATTGATGCTTTTGAAATGTGGTGCTGGGGTAGACACTTGAGAGTCCCTTGGACAACAAGGAGATCAAACCAGTCAATCCTAAATGAAATCAACCCTGAATCTTCACTAGAGGGCTGATGCTGAAGCTGAAAGTCTAATAATTTGACCATCTTATGCAAAGAACAGACTCATTGGAAAAGACTGATCCTGAGAAAGATTGATCGCAAAAGGAGAAGGGTGTGGCAGAGGATGAGATGGTTAAGTAACATCACCAACTCAATGAACATGAATTTTATCAATCTCCAGGAGATAGTGGAGGACAGAAGAGCCTGGCATGCTATGGTCCATGGGGTCACAAAGAGTCAGACACAGCTTAATAACTGAAAAACAACACATATAGTTTATATTAATAATATGGTTTATGGTGGGGGCTTGACCATGTATTATTGAGAAAGCTAATTCTTATGTATGTTGATAAGGAGTCTAGGTTCCTCAAGTAGGAGGAAGGGAAAAACATTTTTCTCTACATTCCTTTGTCTTAGTCACATAAGACATTTTTTCTTAAACTCTGAATTGTTATGGCAAAAATCTAAGACTAACTATTTTAAGCCCAGAGCTAATGATTACACAACAAAGCAACACGTCATGCTCAAGGGTATGTTTTTCCTCAAGTTCTGTTCAGCTCAGTTCAGTTGCTCAGTCGTGTCCAACTCTTGGCGACCCCATGAATCACAGCACGCCAGGCCTCCCTGTCCATCACCAACTCCCGGAGTTTACCCAAACCCATGTCCATTGAGTCGGTGATGCCATCCAACCATCTCATCCTCTGTCGTCCCCTTCTCCTCCCGTCCCCAATCCTTCCCAGCATTAGGGTCTTTTCAAATGAGTCAACTCTTCGCATGAGGTGGCCAAAGTATTGGAGTTTCAGCTTCAACATCAGTCCTTCCAATGAACACCCAGGACTGATCTCCTTTAGGATGAACTGGTTGGATCTCCTTGCAGTCCAAGGGACTCTCAAGAGTCTTCTCCAACACCACAGTTCAAAAGCATCAATTCTTTGGTGCTCAGCTTTCTTCACCGTCCAGCTCTCACATCCATACATGATTACTGGAAAACCCATAGCCTTGACTAGATGGACCTTTGTTGGCAAAGTAATGTCTCTGCTTTTTAATATGCTATCCAGGTTGGTCATAACCGTCCTTCCAAGGAGTAAGCGTCTTTTAATTTCATGGCTGCAGTCACCATCTGCAGTGATTTTGGAGTCCCAAAAAATAAAGTCTGACACTTTCCACTGTTTCCCCATCTATTTCCCATGATGTGATGGGACCAGATGTCATGATCTTAGTTTTCTGAATGTTGAGCTTTAAGCCAACTTTTTCACTCTCCTCTTTCACTTTCATCAAGAGGCTCTTTAGTTCTTCTTCACTTTCTGCCATAAGGGTGGTGCTATCTGCATATCTGAGGTTATTGATATTTCTCCCAGCAATCTTGATTCCAGCTTGTGCTTCTTCCAGCCAAGCATTTCTCATGATATACTCTGCATATAAGTTAAATAAGCAGGGTGACAATATACAGTCTTGACGTACTCCTTTTCCTATTTGGAACCAGTCTGTTGTTCCATGTCCAGTTCTAACTGTTGCTTCCTGACCTGCATACAGGTTTCTCAAGAGACAGGTCAGATTGGCTGGTATTCCCATCTCTTTCAGAATTTTCCACCATTCATTGTGATCCACACAGTCAAAGGCTTTGGCATAGTCAATAAAGCAGAAATAGATGTTTTTCTGGAACTCTCTTGCTTTTTCGATGATCCATCGGATGTTGGCAATTGATCTCTGGTTCCTCTGCCTTTTCTAAAACCAGCTTGAAGATCTGGAAGTTCACGGTTTACGTATTGCTGAAGCCTGGCTTGGAGAATTTTGAGCATTACTTTACTAGTGTGTGAGATGAGTGCTATTGCCTCAAGCTCTATACTAATGATTATATAAGAACAATGTATCTTTCTCGAGGATGTGTTTCTTCTTAACAGGAATCTTCTGACTATCCCTGTTATCTTAAGGTGTATGTTGTGGGATTGGGTCTGGTAAGACCTTTTTTACCTTGAGATACTCTTTTGAAAATTGTATAAACTCTTGCTAAGACTGGCCAGGGGCCCCTCTCTGCTCCTTTCTGCTGTCTGTGTCAGAAACTTTCTCTATCCCTTTGTCACTGTCATAAAACTTTTGACACAGGAAGCTCTGGGTGACTGAAGCCAAGTCTTTGGTTCTGAAGCAAAATTCTTTCCTTCAGAGACCATGGATCTGACACCGTTCACTGTAAGCTGTCACTACCAACTTGAACTCTTGGGCAGCTTGAGGTTAAATTAGGCCACGCGGAAGGTCAGTTTTGTCTCTGTGGCCAACTCCCAATAAAAATACCCAAGACTCCCACATGGACTGGTGATCTATTTCATATATGGTGATATACATGTTTCACTGCTATTCTCTCAAATCATGCCTCTCGCCTTCTCCCACAGAAGCGGGAGGGGGGCTCAGTATGGGGGATACATGTATACCAAGGCTGATTCTTGTGAATGTATGGCAAAAAACACTACAGTATTGTAAAGTAATTAGCCTCCAATTAAAATAAATTAATTTACAAAAAAAAATACCCAAGACTCATGTTAACTTCCTGGTTTCATTCCCATGAATATTGTCACACACTGTTACTGGGAGAAGTACGTGCTGTCCACATGACTCCACTGGGCAAGATAAGCTCCACGCCTGATCTCTCATGGACTCTGCCTTAAATGCTTTTTCCCATTGCTGATTTCAATCTTTATTCTTTCACTATAATAAACTGTAACTGTGAGTATAATAGCTTTGTTGAACTTGGGGTTCTTCCTAGTAAATTATTGAACCTGAGGGTGGACTTGGGGACCTCCTGAACCCAGAGTTCTTATTGAGGGTATTGGTCTTCAGGGTATAGCCCTGCTCACCTTAGCATTTAGGTACTGCTGCTGCTGCTGCTAAGTCGTATCAGTAGTGTTCGACTCTGTGCGACTGCCGGAGTCCAGCTCCAGCAGCCAGGGAAATGCCCTGAAGGGATGAACGGGTCGGCGAACGAAAATGATGCAGTCTCTCGCTCAAAGCACTGGGCTGCATGTTTATTTTAAGCATCAGGTTTTCTTTTATACTTTTACAAAAGCATTAGGTCAGAGGTATGACATCTTCAGTTTCCCCTCACCCATATTTACTGTCTCCATAAGTCACTGTTGTCCTTCAGAGTCCCCTCTTAAGTGTCCTTGTGATAACATTGTAACTCAAGTTTGTCTCTGGGCTGTATAATACATTCCTCAGTTTATTTCTTATCTCTTTAAATCCTGCTATCCCCTAGTAACTTAAGCTCATCATCTCCTAAAAAGGCTTTTAGCTATTAGTATCTCTAAAATACCTAGTTTCCATAAGCTATAGTAAAATATGCCAACACTACAACATACCTTAAACTTTTAGCTTCTAACTATTCTTAATTATTCCTAACCCCTAAATTCAGCAAACTTCTTTTGCCATAAACATTCCCCTTACAGGCAGGTTTCAGATAACAATGTTTCCCATGGTCTCAAGCTGCAGCCTATGTGCTCATCCTGGAACATTCTTTGTAAAGATCCCTGAACAAATGTCAATAGTTAACTTTATGGATTATAACATTCTTTCCAGCCAACTCAACCGGAGGAAGGAAAGGACAAGTCAGAATCACAAGACCTAACTCCTTCATCCCAGGACCGTGCCTGCGGGATGAGGAGAGGGGGTTGGGGCCGTACCTCCATTTTGTCAGTAATGCCTATCGCAGCTCCCGACATGCGATCCCATAGACAGCAGCCCACCAGGCTCCTCTGTCCCTGGGATTCTCCAGGCAAGAACACTGGAGTGGGTTGTCATTTCCTTCTCCAATGCACGAAAGTGAAAAGTGAAAGTGAAGTTGCTCAGTCGTGTCCGACTCTTCGTGACCCCATGGACTGCAGCCTACCAGGCTCCTCCGTCCATGGGATTTTCCAGGCAAGAGTACTGGAGTGGGGTGCCGTTGCCTTCTCCGTATTTAAGTACAGACTCAGACTATTTGCCTTCTCAGTTTCTATTTTTTTAATTAAATTAGCACAGACATATAGAGTTTACAATAATTCCTCCTACTCAAGGAAGAGTTTATAATTGATAAATGAAGAAATAAAGGAATTTTAAAATAGGTTGGTTATGCAAACAACTTCTAGAAGAAACCACCAGAAATGATCAAAAGACATCATCCTTGTGGAGTAAAATGAGAATCATGAAATATAGACAAAATTTTACCACACTTTAAAAATATTTCCATGGACCAAGTACAGGGCCATCCAAAAGAGAAAACACTTTTCAGTTTCCCTTGTACTGAAATATAATCCTGTTGCTAGATTCTAGTCAAGGAGATACAGTTAGAAATGTGTGGCAACTTTGAGAAATCGTCATAGGAGGCATCTAATATATCCTTTTTGCGTCTTTTTACTAGACGTATTCCTTTTCCCTGTTCCCTAAACCTAAATGTTACCTTGGAATGTAGGAATGAAAGCCACAGACTAGAGAAAGCAGACCCACGAAGTAGTCAGAGCCTTTGAGAACAAAGCAGAACAGAGCTGGCAGATGGCCTTTAGACTGCATAGCTCCAAACTTTTATGTGAGAGGGAAATAGCTCTTAATTCTGCTCTAAATCAATGTTGTTTTGAGCTTCCTGCACATGCACTTAACATTAACTTTAATACACATATATTACTTTTATCAAAGCAGATTCATGCTCTGCCACTCACTTTACTTCCCTTTTATTCTCTTAAACTCTATATTGCCTCTCTTTCTTTTAAATAACTATTTTCTTGACATCAGTCTTTTGAAAATAAAGTCTTCGATGAAGGGCAATAGTTGTTTTGACTAAATAGTTTTGTTACCTGGAAAGAGCTCCCAGCTTATCTTTCCAAGCATCCTTGGAATGAAGCAGGAAGACTGTGCTCTTTGCTAGCACACCAACAGTGACCTAAGCACCAATATTTTGACATCTTTGAGAAGAACAGGCTGCTGTTACTGTCAGTAAGTCCCCTAAGTTACTAGTGCAAAGAAAATGGAATTTCAGATAATTATCCGACATTAATAAAGCATTCCTTTTATTCTTAACAGATGTGCATAAAAACTTCTACTCCTTCCTAGATTTACACAGTATTAATTATTTTTACTTCCTTGATATCACTAGGTAAAGGTATAATGCAAAAGCAAAGTGTTTTTACAGATAGACTCAAATGGGATGCTGAGAGAAACTGACAGCACCCTGGGGAGAAATGGCCAGATGTTTGTCATGCACAGTTCTTATCTACGGTCTGGGCTGAGGTAGATGTTCTTACAGAAACAAAAAACAACAAATAAAAGCTTACATATTCTTCACATTAAACAAGACAAAATGCCTTAATCTCTGGCTACCTTTGTTCCCATGGTGAAATTATTTCACCCAACTTCATTTATGCAATTCCCAGCACAAATAAAACGCCTGTGCCCCTAAGGTAAGTGGGTAACCATTGACATGCTGATTAAGCATTTACTGATTAACTGTACCGTAAGTCATTTAAATTGCTGGTGCACAGATGGGCAACATTTATTTAATTGTTTAATAACCTGCACTCTAAAGGGAATCTGCTAATACACCTACGATTGAGAAACAATAATGCTGTTTCAGGGAAACATGAACTGACTTACCTTTCATACACTGCAGTCATCATTTGGGCAAACTTGTAAAACTTTATTTTAACTCTCATTAGTCATTACGTGCATGGTGCTCTGATGCAATAGAATCCTCTGTCATGCTGAGGCTCAGAACAAAACTAACCTAAGCATTGTAGGTTTCAAAATGTCCTTGTTACTTTGTTTGACTTCTTTAAATTTGTTTCTTATTTATATTTATTTGTCAGTTAGTCTCAAAGGGAGCTTATTATTGGCCAAAAGTCCTTTTAGGAAATGTGAAATACTCTTCATAATAAATTGATGGCATTTTTATTACAACATGTGTAAACTTTCAGCTCTGGGATTCTCTTCTTATTCAAAAACTTGAATATGGACCCTTTGCTCTACTTTCACCATCTGACAAAGAACAACTTGATTTAAAATCCATCTCAAAGATCACTGAAGCTAAATTCCACAAATATTTCTCAAACATGTATTAGGTAGTATATTAGTTTTTAACTAGCTGCTCCTTTAAAAAAGTAACAATATATGCAAATGGATATTACAGGAAGGAAGGTCTGTCAGCATAAATTTTAGAATGAGATTGCCTTAGTTCAGTCTTCCCTCTAACTCTTACTATCTGTGTGTTACTGAACACAAGTTCATATGCCAAAGAAACTGAAAAGTTGGTTTGGAGCAGAAAAAAGTTTATTGCAGGGCCAAGCAAGGAGAACAGGTGACTCTCAAAAACCCCAAACTCCCTGATGGCTTTCAGGGAGAAGTTTTTACAGACAAAATTAGTGATGAGGGCTGCAGGGTGTGTGACTTTCTTCTGATTGGTGGCTGGTAAGGAGGCAGTGCTCCAGGAATTTTGTGGTCAACCTGAACTAACCCTAACCCCCTCCTTCTCCATCGCAGTAGGAGCCTTAGTCCCTGCAGAAGAACTCAAAGATATTGCTATGTATATTCTCTAAGTTGGAATCAGGATTCTCATTTAATCACCATACTATGGTTTCTCATTTTTTTTTTTTTCCTCAGTAATTTGTTTCTATATTCTCTTACTCTCCAGCTTAGCAACAGTTTGACTCTGCTCTTTTGTATTCAGGAAGGTCTAAGAGGCTGAAGACTTTATTCTTCAAATAAAAAAATGGTGAGACAGAAATGCTTTTGTACCTGGGAAGGCCTCACAGTGTCTTATTCAGTTTCATGTGCAATGTTGGCAAAAATGAAAATAATAATACATGTTATGGATTGAACTGTGCTCTTTGAGAAAAGTACATACAAGTGCTAATCCCCAGTACCTCAGAATGTGACCTTATTTGGAAATACGGTCTTTAAGAGATAATTAAGTTAAGATGAGGTCATCAGTGTGGGTCCTAATACAGTATTACTGGTCCTCATATAAAAGAGAAATTTAGACACAGAGACAGGCATATGCAGAAGAACAATGATGTAAAGACCTGCAGGAGAAAAACATGGAGAGATAGACGTAACAGTGCTGGGATAGTTCCAAGGATGACCTTAAAACACCAAAAAAGTGGGCAGGAGCCTGATTCCTGGGAAACTCTGCCTCCCTTCCCCCAAATAGTTAAAATGGTCCTCCTACTCATTAGCTTAAGAAATTACCCAGCCCACAAAAACTAACCACCCCACAAGCTGGGCTTCTCTCCCTTTGGGGAGTTCTAGCCAGTTTTTTCTTGTCCTTTGACCTTCGCTTTTTGTTGCTTTTGTTATTATAATTACTAAAAGGATGCTATCTAGAGCTGTAATCATACCTAAAGACTGCCTTGAGGAACCTGCCCCTCTGACTGAATGTAAACTAAAATGTCTTTGTTTAGCTAATGGGAGATATTCTGACCCTGTCCACCTGAGAATCGCTACAGAAAAGAAGAAATGAACACATTCTTCCCCATGCTGGCCAAGCCAAGAGATATTTTGAAAGATTAATGGTCTTTTCACTTTACTTCCTCCCCTCCTCCCCTCTCTGTTCTATAAAAGAAACTGGAATCCAGACCTGCATAAGATAGTTTTGGGGGACAATAGTCCACCATCTTCTTAGTCTGCCAGCTTTCTGAGCAAAGTTGCTGTTCCTTGCCTCAACACCTTGTCTCTCAATTTATCGGGCTGTCATGCAGCCAGTAGAGTGAGCTTGGACTCGGTAACATCTCCTGGGCCTGAGAGTGGGCTCTTGTCTCACACTCAGAAATGAAGTGTCTGAGGAGACGTATGTGCTGACCAAGGAAAAGACTTTATTGGGATGGCCCCCTGGTCAGAGAGCAGCAGGGTAAGGGAATCCAGGAGAATTGTTCTGCCACATGGCTCATAGTCTCAGGTTTTATGGCAATGGCATTACTTTCCAGATTGTCTCTGGCCAATCATCTTGCCCATGCCTATATCTGGTCTGAATCAGGGTCCTTCCTGGTAGAATGTACATCTCTCAGCCAAGATGGATTCCAGAGTGAAGGATTCTGGGATGTTGGTAGGACAATATTATGGGTTGGTGTCTTCTCCTTCCTTATGGCCCCTCCCAAATTTTCCTGGTTAGTTTATAGTAGCAGCACTGTGTTCCTTTTCAGGACCTCCTGCTTTGAGATAATTCATGCAAGTGGGTATCATTATCACTGGCCAAGACGGATCATTTTGGTCAGTGGTATCCTAACAAAACTATTGGATAGGACCATGATCTCATCTGAAGACTCAACTAAGTGGGGAGTAGGGAGGACATCTCTTCCATTATATTTCTTGAGTCTATAGCTGGTTATAATGTTACTGAGTTAGCTCATATGGACCCTGCTCAGGCCCTAGCCAGGCTCAAGCTCTCTGCCTCATCAGTAAAGCATTCTTTTTCTGTTTGGAATTAAGCAGCAAAATTAAAAAAAAAACCAAAACACAAAGCTGAGGCTGACACAGCACAAACTTTAGTCAGTGGTCAAAGAATGGAGAAGCAGGAATGAATCACAGATTAACTTCTGGTCCATGTGGTGAAAGGGATTTAATTTTAAAGACAAAGGGAGAGGGAGTGAGGTGAATGATGGGGAGACATATGTACTGGGAAATGGCAGGGCTTTCTGAGGGAGTGAGGTGTCACTCCCTTTTCCCCCTTTTTTGCTCTTAATGTCTGATCATGGCCACTGGTAGGTGTGTCATTTTGAGGTAGGAGATGGATGGGTTCCAGGTTGGACATTTACAATCAGTCAGCCTCCTCTTTGCATTTCCTGAGGCAAGAGATAGGTGGGCTCCAGTTGAGGAATTTACAACCAGCCCCCCATTTACACGTGCAAAAAAGCTCCTTGGAGTCAAAAGTCAGAGGATAATTCCAGGCCATAATGAGTTTGCTCCTTAGAGAAGCCTTCAATCTAAGACCCCTCTTCGTAGAGGGGTGTGTGCGCACCCCAGGGCAGTGTCCCAGGGTAGATCAGGTGTGGAAAGATGAAACCAGATAACTGACCTGAAGGAAGACAAAGACCCGAAAGAACGGCCTTATATAAATGACTTAGCTGTCTCCTTATTGCACTCCTCCTGCTAGGCGGGTCGCCCGCACCCTTTCTCTCTGGGTGTGCATCTCTGCCTTGCTTCCATCTCAACTGAACAGTTCCTCTGTGTGCTCTCCTACTTGTTATTGTGCTATGTCAATAATAATAGACTTTGTACCTGCATTTACAGTTTCTGTCTCTATGATAAATGCATTTTTCACTGGGGGCAAAGATCCAGGAAAAATTAGATTCTCACCTCTAGCCTTTGCTGTTTTGGTGGCTAAGATTTCTAGTTTTCATCCAGGCTACGCAGGCTCAATTCCTGGGCAGGGAATTAAGATCTGGCTTCATGTAACTGTTTTCTGCTGCCTCACTGAGATCAATCTAATATGCTAGTGTAGTAAAATCAGTGTATAATGACACTCAAGGTCTGTTGGAGGTCAGATTTGTTGTCATCTTGGCCCCAGATCAGGGGTTTTGTTTGTTTGTTTATAGCTTCCTTTCATGTTTCTGGACCCTTTAACTTGAAGATTTATGTTATCTCTTGCTAAGGTAGGAGTTGGAGGGTTTTGAGCAAAAACTTGGAGCAGCTCTGGCATTACAATCATGGCTATAGACTTCTCCAATAGCTATTTATTGGAAGAAAACAAGAGGCATAAACAGCAGAAAATATGAGTAAGTTTGGGGATCGAAGAACAGAGTCAACCTAAACTCTCCTCCCTGGGAGAACTGAAAATATGGAAAACCTCTTTAGACTTATATTAATATGTTGCAAGAAGAGGTATCGGCTAAAAATACCTGCAGAGGATTTCTACAGAGATTGACCTAAGTAACTGTAGACTTCCCATTCTTTGTTTACACTCCAAAATGTAACAGAATATAAGACCAGCTGAGAAAGCCTGACCTGTAGCAATCTGGCAGTAGTATATAAAGTAGGCACCAAATGGCCAGCATGTGTTATGAAGGCCAAGTGGGAACAAAGGTATCTTCACAGATGCCAGTGCAGATGATGGTGACAAAGGGTCAGTGGCAATATTCATACTTTGGAGCACCTTAAGTCCCATAAGACACTGAAAAAACTTCAAAGAGAAGAACCAGAGTCCTGAAATAATTGAGATAACCTAAAATTGATTGAGATTAAGTTTCTAGGTGGATGGAGGGCAGGCATGCTCAGTCATGTCTGATTCTTTGCTACCCCACGGACTGTAGCCTGCCAGGCTCCTTGTTCATGGAATTTCCAAGACAAGAATACTGGAATGGGTTGCCATTTCCTCCTCCAGAGAATTTTCCCAATCCAGGGATTGAATCCACGTCTCTTGCATCTGTAGTATTTGGTTAAATGGTGGCTTGAAATAGGAAATAACAGAAGTCACATTTCATACATACTTGAGCATGTGGTCTGAGATTTGCATTATTGGAGGAATGAAACATGATGCTCCTTACATAACCCAAAGCAATAAGTGAATCGATGCAGAAATTTTAGAGTCAGGATATTTTAAGTTGGGATTCAAGCATGGGAAATGAGTATTTTCTTCTATTACCTTTACTGTAAATCCTGGGAAAGCTATGGTTTTAATCAAGAAATTCATTTCAGTTTGGAACTTGTAAAGAATCTACTTTCTCCAAATTTCTAAGCCTGACATTGAGGTTCTAAATATATTTTACTGAGGTCTGGTAAACTGGATCTGTTTTCAAGGATTTAGCCTCCTTTTTCACGGAACTTAAAAAAAAAAAAAAAAGCTTTTAAAGTATGTAATTTTTGAGGGAAAAAAAAAAGCTCATTTTAGAAAAAGAGGGAAAGTTGCAGGTAACTGTGTTAGACAGTACAAGACCAGGGAAGAAAGTCTTTTCCCAAGATCTTTCTTTTCTAGACTGTAAAAGGAAATATGCCATTAAAGTCCCTTTAATATTTTTTTTTCTCTGAAACACATGCAAATATTTTGGGAGAAAATTATCTACCTCTGTGTTGTCACAGCCCAAATGGTATAATTCTACCAGCATTATTGAGGATCAAGTTCAGAAAAAATTATCCCCTATGATTAAAGAAAAATACCTATTTGGGGCACAATACAGATTCCTCCCTACTCCACTTTAGCTGCAAAAAGACAACTACCAGCCAGTCTTGTGAAAGAGACTGACTGACTTGCTAGATCCTTTCCAATAAAGAAGCTAGCCTCTAGGGTGAGTGTAGAGGGTAAAAAGCTTTGCTTGTAATCACTGTGGCCTAATCCCAGATTGCCTCTATTCAAATCTGCCTTTGTAATTGAAATGTGGCTTTAAAATAATAGTGGGGATTTATTCAAAAGTGTTTCAAAAAGCCAAAATGCCCTGGTGACCTAGTCAGCAGAATATAGTCTAGAACACTAAGTCTGGGATTGAAGCAAAGAAAGACTGAAATCCAAGATGAGTCCAAGATAAGGTGGAAGCTTTTTTGCATACACCAAGAGCACTGGATTCTTCAATAGCTCCCATTGAAAGTATAAAAAAATATGAGATTTGAGCTTAGCAGTGATATTATCCAAACCTGTACTTGGTACCATCTTTGATTCTTTGCTATAGTTTAATATTAATGCATATTTTAAGAATAAAATTGTAGCCTCAATAAGGTAAAATCTGTCCCTACTGCTTGTTGCATTCTAATCACATTTCATACAGATTTGTATGCAACCTACACTTCTTTTCAGCTGCACTACTTTTCTGTTTGTTTTACCTGATTATTTATTAAGATCATTTATGACAATAAATAAACTTTGCTGAATAAGTGAGACACATTAGGTCTATTCCTGAGTCTCATTGTGTATAGCAAAATAAATGCTTAGATTGTATGTGTGGTCTCACTCTAATTATCTCAAAGTAGTAAATACAGGAGCTATTTTCTTTCAGTCTGCCCTAGCAATGACGTCAACTGCTCCTATCAAAAATTTTACCTTAGAAACAGGAGCATGTCAGCGCTATTAAAATGAGTTTCTGTTATTAATTGGAGACTCATTTTGTCTATATCACTTCCCTTGTGTTTTACTCATGTTTACATGTAAAATTTCAACTTCTTTTCCACATTTTAACCACTCTTACCAAAAATCAATAGGGATGAAAACGAGAGTTTTTGATTATTTCCGTGGCAACCTCTGAATGACTCCTTTTTATGCACTAGCATAGTCAACCTTCTCATTGAATCTGTGCTCTTCATATGTAGTGTTCTCCTACTCTGCTGCATATTACTCACCCAATCCCCTTGGTCACACCCTGAGAGTTAATAGAGCCTGGAATCATACTTTCTTGGAAGTAACTTGAAATAATTCAAACATTTTCCTCCTGCATCACACTCACCTAAATTCACCATTTATTTACCCAAGTATTCCCACCAAAATTGTTCTTTGGCATCATGTAGGTCATCAGTAAATTGATTCTTCCATTTTCTTTCTATTAATATTAATAGTTCAGTGATCCTCAACTGGAAGCAATTTTTTCCCCCAAGAGACAGGGCAATGTCTGGACACATTTTGGTTGTCACCACTGGTGATGTAACATGGCTATCTAGTGGAGGGAGAGGCCAGGGCACTCCTAACGATCCTACATAGAACAGCTCCCACGACAAAGAATTAACCAGTCTCATGTCAGTAGCACCAGCTGAGAAATCCTGCCTTTAGTTCATTAGTGTCTTCATTTTCTTCCTCTTCCATTTAAAACTCAATGGTTCAGCACATGCTCACTCTTTTGCAAGTATTCTCAATTCTTTAACATGTATCACCTTCCATCATCTCTCTTTGAAAAACTCCTAATCCTGTGTTGGCTGCTGACAGAGAAGACCAGAAGAAATACCTATTGGTTGAACAAAACTAAGCTTATTTAGATTACTGAAGTAAGAAGAACACCATTTTCATAGGGCATCAGTAATAATTCACAAGAGAGAAGTCAGGAAAGAATGTTTGTGGGATTGTATGCTTGCACTAGGTGATTTTAAGGCAAATGTTAAAGTATGAGGGAATAACTGGGAATGGTAGAATCTTTGACATGGTAGCTTTGGATTGTCTGACACAGTGTGGGAAGATCTTGAAGTAATTATTGATAAGCAAGCTGCTAGTCTTAATAAATAAGCTATTTTGATTGTTTCACAGTTCTATCTTTCAAGAGCAACTACTTCTTGAAACATGGAGGTAAGTTAGTTTTGTTTTGGGATTTTTTGTTTGTTTGGTCCAGCTATTCCTTTAACACAGAATCAGAAAAATATTCTTTAAAGTGTTGATCCACATAGAAAAAGAACAGTATGTTGGATTTAGCTCTTACTTAATTGTTCATTATTTAACTGCTGGACTTCTTTCTGCTTCAGATAAACAGCTTAGTGTTGTGGAATAAAATCACAGAATTGGGAAGCTTGATATCACTATTAACGTAATTGTCAATTCTAATGACCACAAAACACAAATCAGCACTCTTACTCCATTTCTCAGTAAGCTTATTTTCCTGCTGTTACTAAATCTATTCCTAGTCACTAAATGCCTCTCTCTTCAGATGGAAAACTTCAGAGACAACACAACTTCTCAGACAGGAGCACTACCATTTTCTCTCCCTCATGCCTCACGCCCCATCTCACGTGTCTCTACTCCTGGTTATACTTATCTGCTTTCAATTCCTGAAACATGGCTTCCTCTTTATTGTTTTAAGGTCTTCAAACATACTGTTGGCTCTTTCTGGAAAAGTAGTCTCTCTTCAATTTTAATCTGACTTGAGCATTTTCATCCTCCAAGTTCAATTTAATTGCCATTCCCACAAATGAAATTTTTCCTTAACTCAGGGCCCTATCTCAATTCAATTCTCTCATAATATCCTGTGTTAATTTGTTTTCTTTCTTTATAATTATCAAAATTTACACTTGGAATTTTCTTTGTGTGATTATGTGTTTAATATGAGGAATCATATCTGCTTCATTTAACTTACTACACACTATATACTATAATATCAAATATGGTAGACTTTCATTAAATATTTGACATATATGACTGACTGAATAGGTTGAATAACTAAACTTGCTCAGAGACACTGAATAACTTGTCCAAAGTAGAATATCTAGCAATTACATGTTTCCAGAACTGGGAATGAACTTGACATTTATCTGACTCGCTAAGCCATGCTATCTCCTTTATCACCATTAGAATGAAATAATTAACTTTTTTCTCTTTGTCTCCTATGTTCTCATTTTTTCTCACTTTATTTTCCCCTATACATCAATATTCATCCAAAATTTTTTTTACTGCCTTTTCTGATCTGTTTGAGTCTTGAAATATCGGAATTTTTGCTTCTTCAGTCCCATATTCTTCTGGATACAGTTTGAACATATTCATCAAAGTTTTCATTCCATTTTTTAAAAATTCATCTTTTTAGTTACCAAGTCTTTTTTAACTTTGAATTATATGAACCTTTAAAGGTCATGGCTGCTCTTAGATATAATTGAATACTATGCTACTTACAGCAGCATTAGGCTGTGCCACTCAGATCTCCCTTCAAGAAAGCACTTGTAATTTGGCTGCAAGGAAACAGTTACCAGCAGCATTCAGCTGTTAACACCTTCTGGAGCTGCTTCAGCTTTCAAGCCAAGCCTTCCCTGTTCCCAGGCAACATTCAGCCAATAAATGAGTAGCCACTCCTCCAAATCTGGAATCCTCTTACGCACCATGCTTGATCTTGAACCATCCTGTTGGTTGGTTGACACTGTCAGATCTGTTTGAAGCCGAGCCTCTCCATGACCAATCTCGCTTCTCTTCTTTCCTTTCACAGGTTTCAGATCTGCTTTATGATCATAAGGCTTTCTCTGCTCAATAAAATTCTTCCACTCCATCTCAGTGTCCACTTCCAGAAGGACTCAAATCACAGATGAGTACAGGATTACACTTCTATACCATTGGGCAACTCATTTTGATCCAATTCACTAAGCATTTATTGAGTACCTATGTACTTTGATGAGTATGTTCAAACTGTATCCAGAAGAATATGGGACTGAAGAAGCAAAAATTCCGATATTTCAAGACTCAAACAGATCAGAAAAGGCAGTAAAAAAATTTTGGATGAATATTGATGTATAGGGGAAAATAAAGTGAGAAAAAATGAAGTGGACCCATCTTGTTTTAAGGGCTTACTGTGTGCAGAACTTATATGCTAGTTTTGCAAATCTTTATAATAAGTTATGAGGCAGGTATTAGTCTCATTTTAGAGAGAGGGAATATGAACATTAAATAGGTTAATTTCTGCCAATTTCACCTAGAAAGTCAGTAGCAGAGTTATGGATGAAACAAATCTCTATGTCAGGTCAAAATCAGGGACTCTGGCTATTATACAGAAGATCCCCCACAGTAAGGTAAGATGTAAGTCACTGTGAATGATACAAGAATTGAAAGATACTGTGCCCTCAAGCATTTGCAACACCTCCATTCTAAAGGGTATGATTCTGTGAAACATAAATTGAATACTCTTTTATTGTGGATAAGACCCAGGACACTGTAGGAACCTTCATGTTAAACAGAATGCCTTTTGCTATTATCACCCTTACTGTTGGAGTTGGCCAAAATATCTCCCAGATTTTAAATTGAATGTCAAATTTAATTTGCCTGTGGAAGCCTGAAGCTCAGAGTCTATCACAGATCAGAGCTAGACCTGACAGCTGCCTGATGAATCAGCCTGATAAAGAGGATAGGGGAATGGATGATAAATCACTGTTTAGGGCATCCTTGCCTCATATCCCCCTCATCCCCTAAACAGCTTAGCATCCCATTTGTAAGGATTTTGTCTCACTGAGCTAAACACCAAAGAAAATGTATCATTTCAGTTAATGAAGAAGGCTCAGCCCACAGACTTCCAGTACCATGGTTTCTCATTACCATTTCCCAGTCTTTCCAAAGACTTATTTTAGAAGTTGAACTACAATTTTATCTATAAGAGGAAGGCTCATTTCACTATTTAGCCTTCATTGATCTCTCTTTTTTTCTGAATCCAGAACTACTTAAAATTTGATAATGAATATTAATATTTTATTCTTTCATTCTTTTGTTCAACACACACCAACAAGATCACCTGTTATTGCCAACCCTTAGTAGTCAAAAGGGCAGACAGAGACAAAAGCCTCTGCCTTCAGAACTTGAAATCTAGTTGAGGCAGCATAAATTCAAATAACCTAAGGAAGCATGAACTACAAGAGCTTGGATTTAGATTCAACCTTGCCAGTTACTGTTAATAGATGAATGAGTTAGACTATCTTTCTAGCTAACATTTCTTAAACTATAAAAGACAGAGGACAATCAAAACACCTTCAGACTCAAATGAAATAATATATATAATGATTCATTTGAATAGTAAACTTCTTTACAGTTGTTGTTTAGTTGCTAAGTCATGCCCAAGTCTTCTGTGACCCCAAGAAATGTTCCCCGCCAAATTCTTCTGTCCATGGGATTTCCCACAAGAATACTAGAATGGGTTGCCATTTCCTTCTTCAGGGGATCTTCCTGACCCAGGGATTGAACCTGTATCTCCTGCATTGCAGGCGGATTCTTTACCCCTTGACCCACTAGAGAAACCCCTTACATTCTTAGCTGCTTATAATAATGGATTATTAATAAATTATCATAAGGCAAAAGAAAATGAGTGACATGGTAGAGATACAAGTAAAGTATCATTTGAGTACAGCTGATGGTTTGTGAAAATAATATTTAAATTAAGCTCATAAAGATGAGTAAGATTTTGGTTTTAGAGAATGAAAAGGTGGGCAATAGAGATTGAGAGAGTATTACAGTTAACTCCAAGGCTATGTGAAAATGTGGCAAGCTTAAGTAGTAAGTAAACAGATGGGTTTGAATTATTTTATGTAGGGAAAAATATGTCATATATTAAGACTAAAAATTAAGATTTGAAAGGTAGGATATGGACTTCTCATGGAGAACTTTGATCATCCTGCTGAAAAGTGTGAACTTTGTTGTGCTGAGATATTCTTGTAGCAGACCTGGCATTTGTTTTGTTCTGTAGTTTTCATTATTTTTCAAACAAGTTTTGTTTGCTCAACATCCATCCCCTATGTCATGGCCTTGTTAGGTTTTTAGCCATAAGAACATCCCTGCTAACCCCAGTGGTAGTCATACAACTCAAACTAAGGTGCCTTGGCCTAGAAATGTACATTTTGGGGAAAACCTTATAGGGACTGATTATGATTGGAGCTGAGTAATTCAAACACAGAGTTCTAGATAAGTCCCAATTCTCGGATCTTTATCACTGCTCTGATCTCTTGTTGTCTCTGGGTCCTAATCCTTCAGCTGTTCTTTTGATACATTGCTACTGCTGGTGTTAGCCTAAGTCAGCTTCTACTGCAGGTTACCACTCACTTCCCATACAGCAAGGGAGAACTCTGAGGAGACTAATATGATATGACTGCAGTCAGAGTTTGTAGGATAAGTGATTTTTCAGGGGAAATTCGTGTTAGGAAATTATAATAACAATAATGAGGATCTAGAGGGATTCTAACATGTTCACTCTAGTTTAACTGTTCGGTATGTTTCCATCCAGGACTCTCCCCTGCTTAAAATCCTTCAGAAAACACATAACAGGAAAATCAAAATTCTTTGGCAAAGCATGCAAGTTTATCAGTTCTGACCATAGCTTTCATTCCCAGCAGTACTTCATTATTCCTTTTCAGGTATCCTAATTTCTGGCCTCTTGGAAACTACTTACTAACACTTAGACCTTGATTTTTCTGCCTCTATGCCATACTGAACTTCCAGAGACCTGATCATTAGATATAGTTATAAGAACATAGTTCTGGAAGAAAAGGGTGAAGGGAGAAAGCCTATTTTGTTCTCAAGCAGTAGGATATAAACATTTCACTCTAATAGTCTGCCCATTTATGTCTCTCTGAATGGCACCTGCATATTTATTAGCAATCTGGGCACCTCAGAGGAGCAATGACATTATCATGTTAATGTCTTGGAAGGTAAAACAGTTGACTTTGTTCTGTTCTGAAGGTGCTGCCCTTTCTGTTTTAATGGCAGGGTTTCTCTTCTGCGTCAAGCAGATTACCTCTGTAAATCTTATTAGCAATGATGGTACTGTTGAGAAGCTCTAGACTGGCTCTCCTAGGGCCCTCTCAAGCGGCTCTCAGTGTAAGCCAGTGGGATGCCACGTTTGATGCCCCAGGTGTGTAGCAAGCCTCTGGGAAAATGTGGGCAAGAGGTAATTACTGGCTAGTATTGGTTGGTGGTATTTATTGAGCACCCACTCTATGCAGAGGCTTTTGGACTGTCAGCAATTTAAGAGGAAATTTGTCTCATGACCTTGGGAAGTTTGTGAACTAATTGAAGGTTTGGAATATTCATATATGAAGAGAAAGTGAATTAGGATCTATTAAGTACTATTATCTATTATCTCTTAGCACTTGTCTCCCTGAACTCTAATTAACATTTGCCTGCCTGTCTTCTCCACTAGACTTTAAACTTCTACCTGATTTATAGCTATATCCTGCCCCTTTGGGCATTACATATCACAGATTAAAATTCAATCATGAACATTAAAAAAAGAAATTGATGTTGTTTGCTGCAAGAATTATATTTATTTTAAAGGAAGGTTAAGAGAGAAAATTGTGGAATATAGTTTCAGTGTGGCCCCTCTTAGGATAATATCAACATCTTAGCTTTAAAATTTTGGGGGCAATATTTGGCCTCTGATGCTCCACTTCATAAGGTAAATGAAGAAATCTTTGTTCTCTTCTCACCTAGCCCACTGGTACATTTTTAATGTACATAATTAGTAAAGTAAACCATCTACACATTTTTCTTTCAACATTTAGAATTCTCTGTTTAAAGTACTAAAAATTTTAAATTTTAGTTTAGTTTGAGAGACTGTATATTACTGAAAAGAACATAGAGAGTCATAGCATTTCCATGCCTGGATTTTTTAACAAAAATGTAAGAAATATTTTTGAAAATAAATAATATAAAGTGTATGTGTGTCCACATGTGTATGTATGTACCTATGGATGTTCTTGATCTCACCACCAGTAGTTTTGAAATAATTTTAAAAAAAAGATCCTTCAAGTATTTAGCTATTTAAAAGTATGTAGACCACCCTACATTTAAGTGCAATAATTCAAAGTATGCTTATTGGCATTATCAGTATATATATAACCAAAATGCAAAATGCTTCCTGCTCTCTATAAACTTAGTAGTAGTGAGGAAGAAATACACATAAATAAGAAATTTCAATATCACTTACAATATGGCAAGTGCAATGTTCAAAATGTACCTAGGATACTGTAGAAACACAAAAAAGAAGTGCTTCAGTTTTTTGCCCAGCATGTCTGAGTGTATGTGCTTTTGTCTAGGAAGGAGCAGGGTGCAAAGATTTTATAAATTGAATCTGAAACAAAGTAGGATTTAGTGAACTCAAAAAATGTAGGCAGAGAATCATTTCTAGCATCATGAAGACATGAACCAAGATCCTGACCTGTGTGTAACAAACTGAAAATCCTTTTTAAAACTATTCAGTGTACCCTGTAAGACTAAGGACCACACAAAAGTGTTTCCTTTAAGTATTATTAAGTATTGGGTTGGCCAAAAAGTGTTTTTTCAGTTTTTAAATAAAAGACACATTTTTTTTTTCATTTTCACCAAGAACTTTTCTGAACAATGTATTCACCCTTTTGTTCCACTACCTTCTGCCATTTTTCAGACAACTTCATAATTCTACGTTTCTAAAACAGTTTATCTTTTTGAGCAAAAAAACTATTTCAGGTGTCTTTTACTGTCTTCCAGGGAATGGAAATTTTTTCCATTAAGAGAATTTTGTAAAGACTGAAATAAACGGAAATCCAAAGGAGCAATGCCTTTTGAATATGGTGGATGAATCAGAATTTCCAATTTGCAAGTCAAGTTGCAACAGTTTTTGCCAGGTCTTCAAAGAAACATGCAGTCTTGCATTATCTTGATGGAAGATTACACACTTACTATTGACTGCTTTCAGATGCTTTTTGTCAAACACTGCTTAAAGTTGGTCTAACTGGGAGCAGTGCTTGTTGGAATTAATCATTTTGTTTTCCAGAAGGAGCTCATAATAGAGGACTCCTTTCCAATCCCATTATATCTTTAAATTGGTAGTGGTGGTTCATTTCACTTGCCCCACAATCTCTTCCTTTCCACCTTATTGTACAATACCCACTTTTCATCATAATTTATTTTTAAAAACAAAGTGTTTTCATTATGTTTAAGTAGAGAACTGCATGTGCAGATATTTTTCTTGATTATCAAGAAAAATATCATCAAGAAGGTGGAATCCAAACATCAAAGCGATTAACATAACCAAACTAGTACAAATAGTTTTTAAGTTTCAATTTTGATATTATGAGTATGTCTGCTATCTCCCACATGGTATAACATTGATTGTTCTCAATGTCTCAGTTTGATCACTATAAATTTCAATTGGTCTACCCAAATGTGGAGCATCATCCAGTGAGAAATCTCCCGTATAAAACTTTGCAAACCACTTTTGATACATTTGATCAGTTGCAGCACCTTCTCCATGTAGCTGCTGTTGTTTAGTCACTAAGTCATGTCTGACCTTTGCAACCTCATGGACTGGAGCACTCCAGGCTTTCCTGTCCTTCACTGTCTCCTTCAGTTTGTTCAGATCCATGTCCATTGAGTTGGTGATGCTATCTGTAAGAAATCAAAACTTAAAGTGGTCCATTTTTAAGGACAACTAGCCTAGAGTAACAGCCTGCTGATGTAATAGCCATTAGGATACATACGTGGGAAATCCAAAGGGAGAGTAATAAATCCAAGTGACCTCTCCGGAAGATTGTTAACCCCATAGTACTCAGCCAATAAGAAACTGGGGGAGGGACTTGTGTGCTGAGAGGATAAAAACCCCATTGTAACAACTCTGGATGTGGCTGCCCTCTAGACATTCGATCTTGCAAGACCATCATTAAAGTCTCACCTATTGCTGCACCTTGTGTCTCCAATCCATTCTTTGGGTTTGTCCCAGTGGACTTTATTTGGAGCTTCAGCTTCAGCCTCAGTCATTGCAATGAGTATTCAGGATTGATTTCCTTTAGGACTGACTGGTTTGATATCTTTGCTATCTAAGGGACTCTCAAGAGTCTTCTCCAGCACCACAATTTGAACATATCAATTATTTGGTGCTCAGACTTCTTTATGGTCAAACTCTCACATCCATACATAGCTATCAGAAAAACCATAGCTTTGACTATACGGACTTTTGTTGGCAATATGATGTTCCTACTTTTGAATATACTGTCTAGGTTTGTCATAGCTTTCCTTCCAAGGAGCAAGCATCTTTTAATTTCATAACCACAGACACCATCCGAAGTGATTTTGGAGTCCAAATCTATCACTTGGATCCGAGTGATAAAGTCTATCACTTCTTTCACTGTTTCCCCATCTATCTGCCATGAAGTGATAGGACTGGATGCTATGGTCTTAGTTTCTTGAATGTTGAGTTTTAAGCAACATTTTTCACTCTCCTCATTCACATGCGTCAAGATGCTCTTTAGTTCCTCTTCACTTTCTGCCATTAGAGTGATATCATTTTATTACACTGGACACATCTTTTCTGCATTTTGTTTACATTGCCTTTCCTGAGATAACAAAGCATGATATCCCCAAAATGTTGCTTTTTTCTTCCATCTTCAATATTAAAAAGACTACACCAAAATTAAAATTCACCAATTTTGATAAGTTTTTTAAAATTCATGCTGATATGACAACAATGTTACATACAATCTAACCAAATTATTTCAAATGAAGTTAAAGACAACTAAGGGCTACTAGAGCCATCTTACAGGAAAAAAACATGGATGAACCTTCTGGCCAATCCAACATTTGTTGTTGCTGCTGTTGTTGTTGTTTAGTTGCTAAGTCATGTCCAACTCTTTCTGACCACATGGACTGTATCCTGCCAGGCTTCTTTATCCATGGATTTCCCAGGCAATAATACTGGAGTAGGTTGCTATTTCCTTCTCCAGCCATTGTATATTTTTCAATGATGTTAGTAGTGAACATTTACTTAGTACATACCATGTGCTAGACATAATTTTAAATACTTTATATGTATTAAATTGACAGATTGTACTAGTCTGTTAAGGTTGCTTAAACAAAATTCCATAGACTGGGTGGCTTAAACAATAGAAATTTATATCTCACAGTTCTGGATGCTGTAAAGTCTAAGATCAAAGTGCTGGCAAGTTGGTTTCATTCTGGAGCCTCTTTTCTTGATTTGTAGGTGGCCACCATCTTGCTGTGTGTTCACATGATCTCTTCATGTGTGCCTGAAGAAAGAGAAAGACTTATCTCTCTCTTTTGAGCTTCTTATAAAGTCACCAATCTTATTAGATTAGGGCCCCACCCTTATGGCCTAGTTTAAACTTAATCATGCCTTAAACAATCAAACTCTAAACTTTCACATTGAGGGTTAGGACTTGAACATGTGAATATTGGTGGAACAGATTAGTCCATTGCAGAAATTTTCACACACACACACACACACACACACCAGGAAAAAAAAAAAATCAGTGAGTATGGACAGGTACTACTACTATCCCTATTCATAGGTGAGGGAATTGAAACACAGAAATGAGTGTCATAGCTTGGCTTTCTCAAGGGCAGACAATGAGACAGGCTTTGGGGAGCAAATTGTGAAAAGTAGAAGAAAGAAAAAGCAGGTGCAAAGACAAAATGTAATGGATTATTAGGCTATGCTAATGGGAAGAATATTCACTAACAAGAAATGTCTCAAATAAGAGGTAGAAAACTTGGTTTTATAAAACAAGATCATCACTGAGGAAGGGTGGAGGTGGGTCTTATCTCAGAATGTGGAAAGCAGAGTCTTTCTTTTGAGGTTAGCCATTTTTCAAAACACAAAAAGGTGGGAGGATTTTGGAAAACAAAAAGTTGGGGGCATTTCTTAACTGCTGCTGTTTGCTGTGATCATGGGGCACAGGTAAAGCTCATCATTGTCAGTTCTTTCTTTTGTTCGAGGTAAATGAATATTAGTAATAGCTGAACAACTGAGATACAAAAATAACCCTCTTGAATGAAGTGAAGCAGGATCTAATAGTCTCTCAAGGACTCTTGGTGATGGTGTTTCTGCAAAACCAAGTAATGACAAAGATCAGTTGTTTTGGAGTCCTGGAGATCAAGCATCTTAAAAAAGATTATACAAGTGAAGTAAGCCAGAAAGAAAAACACCAATACAGTATACTAATGCATACATATGGAATTTGAAAGATGGTAATGATAGCCCTATATGCGAGACAGAATAAGAGACACAGATGCATAGAACAGTCTTATGGACTCTGAGGGAGAAGGTGAGGGTGGGACGTTCTGAGAGAATAGCATTGAAACATGTATATTATCATATGTGAAACAGAATGCCATTCCAAGTTCGATGCATGAGACAAATGCTCAGGGCTGGGGCAATGGGATGACCCAGAGAGATGGGATGGGGAGGGAGGTGGGAGGGGAATTCAGGATTGGGAACACATGTAAACCCATGGCTGATTCATGTCAATGTATGGCAAAAATAACTACAATATTGTAAAGTAATTAGCCCCCAACTAAAATAGATAAATTAATTAAAAAAAGATATTCCTAAAATAATAAATAAAATATTCATATAAAAGATTGTATTCAAATAAAATGCCAGGAGTTGAACCCTGAGAATAATCATCTAGTGGATTCCAGGAGATTTGTGAATGAATACTAATCATGTAACATCACTTATTGAGTTTCTTGTTGCCCTCAAGCTAGAATGTTGATGACCTAGGTGATATAGTCCATAGTCTTGGTTACCTCTCCTATGAGGGCAGGTATGACCTGAACAGTTTGTCTGACTTCATTAGTGATGAAGATGGATTGCCTAAGGAGAATTTTGGTCCATGCATGGTCAGTTGGAAAGGAGACTTCTTCAAAATTTACATCAAGTCATGGAGTTTTAGCTCACAGGCTTCTTTAGATTTAGGGGAATGAGACCAGTTGCAAGGCAAACCAAAGTCCAAATAGGGTTCTGGGTTATTTTGTTATAGTTTTGTTGATGCCAAGTTAAGCAGGAAGGTGAATAATTGGAAAAACAAATTCAGAGAAATTGTAACCAGATACTGAAGAAAGCTGGAATAATTGAAAATCTGGAAAGGACTGACAATTTGAGCAAAGTAACAGCATTTATCAGGTAGGTACCAAAGTTATGGGGTTTTATTTTGATGGGGAAGTAGAGAAAGTCAATTAAATCTCTACTAGACAGAGTTTGCATATTATCAGCTATCCACAATTTGCAGAATCTCAAAACAGGTCAATGGCACTGACTCATGCTAGATTCTGATAACCTAGAGGAATATTCTATAGATGCAGGAGCCACGTGTTGCCTGTGGCAGAGGATTCTGCAGCTGTACTATCACAGGAGAGATGACTGGATGGGGAGTGCGGGCTATTAAAGGGAAGGCATGGGGCACAACTGCAGGCTCTGAAGACTCAGAGGAGGTCAGAGGTAAAGTCCTCAAGGGCGCCCATCAGATGCTCCCAATGTAAGGCTTTCAGGTTTTCCTAACAATGGCCCTGACCTTGGCATAATGACCTGCTTTTGTTGAGTGTTTAACCATTTTTAAAGGCCAGTTACTCTGACCATTGAATCCTAAACTTAGTCCTTAACTTTCTCTGCCCTCTGGCTGGAGGAAGTGAGAACTACTCTGTTTGGAAGAAAAGAGGTCTGGCTTTCATTTGTGTCTTTCAATTGCCTATAACTTGTCCTTAACTCTTTATTATCTTGCTGTGGGTAGAGATTCTTAAAGAGTGTTTGTGGACCAGCAAAATTAACATCACTTGGGAACTTGTTAGAAATGCAATTTCTTGAACTCCAACCCAGATCTAAATCACAAACTCTAAATCACAAACCCAAATCACAAACTAGTTCTAGGAAAAAGCAGTGTGTTTTAACAAGCTTTCTTAGTGATTCTGATACATACTAGAGTTTGAGAACTACTGCACAAGTGCATTAATGATGCTTTGCAATACCTTGCTAATCCTATTATCCTTATACCAAAAATTTTCTCCATATATCTCAATTGTATAATATATTATACCTGCTAGTGCATTCCCATCCTTTACTGTTATTGTCAATCAATCTATAAATTGTGTCCAACTCTGAAATTCCATGAACTGCAGCAAATGAGGATTCCCTGTCCTTCACTATCTCCTGGAGTTTGCCCAAACTCATGTCCATTGAGTTGGTGATTCCATCAAACCTTTTCATCCTCTGTTACCCTCTTCTCCTGCTCTCAATCTTTTCCAGCATCAGGGTCTTTTCCAGTGAGTCGGTTTTACCCTTCAGGTGGCCAAAGTATTGGAGCTTCAGCTTCAGCAGCAGTCCTTCAAATGAATATTCAGGGTTGATATCCTTTAAGATTGACTGGTTTGATCTCCTTGTTGTACAAGAGATTCTCAAGTGTCTTCGTCAGCACCACAGTTTGAAAGAATCAATTATTTGGTGCTCAGCCTTCTTTATGGTCCAACTCTCACATCTGTACACGACTACTAGAAAAACAATAGCTTTGACTAGATGGACCTTTGATGGCTAAGTGATATCTCTGTGTTTTAATACGCTGTCTAGGTTTGTCATAGCTTTTCTTCCAAGGTGCAAGTTTTTTTGTTTGTTTGTTTGTTTGTTTGTTTTTTAATTAAATGGCTGCAGTCACCATCCACAGTGATTTTGGAGCCCAAGAAAATAAAATCTGTCACTGTTTCCATTTTTCCCCCATCTATTTGCCATAAACTGATGGGATCAGATACTATGATCTTAGTTTTTTTGGATGCTGAGCTTTAAACCAGCTTTTTCACTCTCCTCTTTTACACTCATCAAGAAGCCTCTTTAGTTCCTCTTCACTTTCTGTCATTAGGGAGGGATCATCTGTATATCTGAGGCTGTTGATATTTCTCCTGGAAATCTTGATTCCAGATGGTGATTCATCCAGTCTGGCATTTCCATGATGTACTCTACATAGAAGTTAAATAAGCAGGGTGACAATATACAGCCTTGACATTCTCCTTTTCCAATTTTGAACCAGTCCCTTGTTCCATGTCTGGTTCTAACACGTGCGTCTTGGTCTACATACAGATTTCTCAGGAGACAGAGATGGTCTGGTATTCCCATTTCTTTAAGAATTTTCCACAGTCTGCTGTGATCCACACAGTCAAAGGCTTTACCATAGTCAATGAAGCAGAAGTAGATGTTTTCATGAAATTCACTTGCTTTTTCTATGATCCACCAGATGCTGACAATTTAATCTCTTGTTCCTCTGCCTTTTCTAAATCCAGCATATACATCTGGAAGTTGTCAGCTGAGGTACTATTGAAGCCTTGCTTGAAGGATTTTCAGAATTACCTTGCTAACACATGAAATGAGCACAATTGGATCATTGTCTGAACATTCTTTGGCATTGTCTTTCTTTGAGATTGGAATGAAAATTGGAATGAAAACATTACCAGTCCTGTGGCCACTGCTGAGTTTACCAAATTTTCTGACATATTAGTGCAGCACTTTCACAGCCTCATCTTTTAGGATTTGAAATAGCTCAGCTGGAATTCCATCACCTCCACTAGCTTTGTTCATTGTATTGCTTCCTAAGGCCCACTTGACTTCACACTCCAGGATATCTGGCTCTAGGTGGATGACCATACCATACTGATTATTCGGATCCTTAAGACCTTTTTGTTTAGTTCTGTGTATTCTTGCCACCTCTTTTTAATCTTTTCTGCTTTTGTTAGGTCCTTGCCATTTCTGTCCTTTATTGTGCCCATCTTTGCATGAAATTTTCGCTTCGTATCTACAATTTTCTTGAAGAGGTCTCTAGTCATTCCCACTCTACTGTTTTCTTCTATTTAGTTGCACTCCATCCTCTATATTCCCTCCTAATTCACCACTGCTGAATATTTTAATAGACCACTGCCTTGAGCCAGAGACCTCTGTTTTCCATCTACCATCTGTTGATTGGTAGAGGTGGGAGAAAGCCTCATCATTAGCCAGGTGATAGCAATCAAGCTCCCCAAACTCCATTATAATCTGGCTTTCTCAGACCACTTTTACTGTCCCAGATCTGGTTCTCCAGAAGCAGAGCTTGAGAGAGAATTTGGAGTGTCAATAACTTGGTAGAGATAAACACTAATAAAGAGAATAGGAAGGAAGCTGTACTGAACAGAAAAATAATTTGACTTATGATGCAGGGTTGACAAAGCCTTTACCACCTTGGCAGAGAATTCTAAAGCTAACAATGCCCATCAGAGTGTCCCATGTTGTACAAGGATGGCTAGCCCTTTAAAACCCTTCCCTGCCCAGTCACCAGGTCCAAACTGAACTAGGAAAGGCAAAAGGGACCCCACAGCTTGTGGCTGACCCTTGAAAGAGCTGAGAGCTGAAGTTTACCTTTAAACCACACCATCTACAACTGAGCATCTAACCCTTCCTGAAAGGGGGATCTGGATGGAAGTCCTCCCAAACCTGCTACAGTTTGTAACTCGCCTAAATTCACATTGTAAGAAATTAGTGGAACCAGGCTGTGAAGGCAGTTAGCCTGGTTCAAAGGTCCATGCTTTGTCGTTATTTCACTATAGCACCTAACAGCTATTGCTGATGCGTATCCATTGAATAACTTTAACAAGATGTCAGGAATAGATTTAATTTTTAGATTTTATACTGTTAGGTGTCAATATCTTGAGATTCCTTCTATTTATTAGGTTTTATTAAATTTATTCTCCCCATATAAAAAGGCCATTGCTCTCTGCGAGATGACTCTTCAACGAGATAAACCCAGGATGTTCACAGTTTCTCTCTGGAAGGAATATCCCTGGAACAGGAAAGGCCCTCACTCTATTGCCCTGCGATGCTCTGCATTTCACATTTTCTTGTGATTCTCTCACTTTGACTGAGAACATTTTTCTTTCTTGAACTATACCTCAGAAGTTCTGGGTTTCCAATTAGTAAAGAATTATAGACTTTCTTAAGATGGCTTCATGAATATCACCATTTGAAAAGAGAGCTGAGAAGAAGGGCAATTGTTGATTTCTTCACAACAACAGAGCCAGAAGTATTTTCCTTTTAAGGATTCCCTTAAGGAGGGTTTATGCTATAGGTAAAATATTAGAAATATTTTAATAAAAACAGTAATTCAGCCACTAAATTTATTATTAGTCTAAATTCTTATTCTTAGCCAAAGTAAATGCATAATAAATATTTATTGAATGAATTAATTAATCAATATTATCATCCCAGTGCATCTTGTATTTTGTGTTATCTTTTCAGTCATAAAAATGATTGTCCCAGAGAATGTGACAAACATCTACTTTTGTGGAGCAGTGGCTGCGCGGCACTGGAGCAACTGTGAGGAGATACCCCACGTCCAAAGGCAGAGAAGCCCCAGCAAAACATCTTCTGCTTTATTGATTATGCCAAAGCCTGTGCCTGTGTGGATCACAAAAACTGTGGAAAATCCTTAAAGAGATGGGAATACTAGGCCACCTGACCTGCCTCATGAGAAATCTGTATGCAGATCAGGAAGCAACAATTAGAACTGGACATGGAACAGCAGACTGGTTCCAAGTAGGAAAAGGAGCACGTCAAAGCTGTATATTGTCATCCTGCTTATTTAACTTATATGCAGAGTACATCATGAGAAACTCTGGGCTGGAAGAAGCACAAGCTGGAATCAAGATTGCCAGGAGAAATATCAATAACCTCAGATATGCAGATAGCACCACCCTTATGGCAGAAATTGAAGAAGAACTAAAGAGCCTCTTGATGAAGGTGGAAGAGGAAAGTGAAAAGGTTGGCTTAAAACTCAACATTCAGAAAACTAAGATCATGGCATCTAATCCCACCACTTCATTGCAAATAGATGGAGAAACACTGGAAACAGTGGCTGACTTTATTTTTTTGTGCTCCAAAATCACTGCAGATGATGACTGCAGCCATGAAATTAAAAGACACTTACTCCTTGGAAGAAAAGTTATGACCAACCTAGACAGCATATTAAAAAGCAGAGACATTACTTTGCCAACAAAGGTCCATCTAGTCAAAGCTATGATTTTTCCAGTGGTCATGTATGGATGTGAGAGTTGGACTATAAAAAAGCTGAGCACCGAAGAATTGATGCTTTTGAACTGTGGTGTAGGAAGACTCTTGAGAGTCCCTTGGACTGCAAGAAGATCCAACCAGTCCATCCTAAGTGATATCAGTACTGAAGGAAGGACTGATGTTGAAGCTGAGACTCCAATACTTTGGCCACATGATGCGAAGTACTGACTCATTAGAAAAGACCCTGATGCTCAGAAAGATTGAAGGCAGGAGGAGAAGGACACTACAGAGGATGAGATGATTGGATGGCATTACCAACTCAATGGACATGAGTTTAAGTAAACTCCAGGAACTGGTGATGAACAAGGAGGCCTGGTGTGCTGCAGTCCATGGGGTCGCAAAGAGTCAGACACGACTGAGCGACTGAATGACTGAACTGAACTGAAGAGTATGTGAACATTCTTACTAGTAAATCATAGTGGCATGAAACAGAAGCCAAAAAGTTCTTACTTTCTTAGGTTTCAAGACCCCTTAAACTATTTTCCATGCTTCTATGTTCATTTAATCTGTGATTTTTTTCAAGTTATACCATATTTAAGAGGAAAGCATAAAAAAAAAGCATACAAGTAAACTGTGTAGCTATTTTTGTTCAGTTCTGCCTTGGTTTACTGTTATCAGCTGTGAGCTGAGTTCCAGCAGGAAGCAGTTTGCACATTTAAATCAGGGGAATTTAATAAAAAGAAAAAATTAAAACAGGTAGGGAAAGTTTGGGGCCCCTCCAGGAATGGTGCATTACTTGGTTTAGTAGTAATTCAGTTCCCTATAATCCTAGAATAGAAGCTATGAAGAGATGGACTCTAGGACCCACAGAGGGGGCTTGTGCAGAGGGGTGTCTCTAGACCTGAGACCTTTTGTTAAGTGACCCAGCCAACCCATGGCAAACTGTTCTTTTCTGTGTGGTTTTAAAAACACTCTGTCCTAATGCCTTGAATGAATCATTAAATTCTTAGCTGTAATATCTTTGTAATGATACTAATAGTAAAATCAAGAAGACTTTGCAAGTAAAAACTTATCAGTGATCATTATAAGTTAATAAGTTAGCTTTCTATATTAAGAGATTGACAAATATTTTATATAAAGAGCCAAATAATAAATATTTTTGGCTTGACAAGCTGCATAGTCTCTGCCACAGTTATTCAACTCTGCCATTGTAGCCTCAAAACAGCCATAAATAAATGGACATGACTGTGTCCTAATAAAATTCTATTCACAGAAATAAAGGTCTGACTGGATCCTGAGTTTATTGATCAAAGGAAAGAGCAATTATTTTGAACAGACAGATGTGGGTCTCAGTCCCAGTTTCTGTACTCTTAGAAGAGTGCACTTGAGCAAATGGCTTATGATATGATCAAATTCTCTACCTCATCGAGTCAATGAAAAATATAGGTAAAGTGACCTGGTGAAGAAAAAGAAAGTGTCAGTTGCTCTGTTGTGTTAGGCTTTTTGCGACCCATGGACTGTAGCCTGCTAGGCTCCTCTATCCATGGCGTTCTCCAGGAAAGAATAATAGCTTAGCTAGCCATTCCCTTCTACAGGGGATCTTCCTGACGTGGGGATCAAACTCGGATCTCTTGCACTGCAGGCAGATTCTTTACTGTCTGAGCCACCAGGGAAGCACAAGGTGAAGTGGTATAAACATGCACCTCACTACATGGTATTTTCCTCCCTTTCTACATGCTACTAAAGAAAACACTGAAACTGAATAAGTGGATTTGGCTTAGGTATGTTGCACTGTTTTCAAAATAGGTCAAAAGGTCTCTAGGGAAAAGTTGGAGAATATATTGTCTAAATAAATTTCATGGAGAAAGATACCACATAAAAGTGCCAGAGTTTTAATTTTTAAAATGAGCAGCTTAATATCTTGAGCAGAGTTTAGTGGATTTAAAGAACAAGCTGCATTATTATTGCCAGCAGGGGACTAGCTAATTGGAAGTCCATCATCCACGATAGAAAACACAGCAGGAACCCAATCAGCTCATCATGAACAAGAAAAGACCACGTGGAAGGGGTGGGGAAGATAAAAAAATGTGTGTCCAGAGCGAGAGAGAGAGGAGACAATAAAAAGACACAGCTCCAAAGGAGCTTTCAGCATCTAACCTTGGAAGCAGATTATAAATCTGAGTTTCCCAAAGGTATGTAGTGATTTACTCACAACCATTCACCTCCGTCTCCTCTCTGCCAACAGTCATAAGGTTTCAGCAAACTCAAAATAAATCGTCATCAAAAAAAAAAAAAAGAAAAGAAAGGAAATGGCAGACACATTTGATCTCATGATGGCCAGTGCATTTCTCTCCAAATCAGGCATTATACCTTCGAGAAACTTCCTCATTGCCCAAGGCAGGATAAATTCTCTCTCCTACACATTCTTCAGCACACTGGTTTATCCCTATGGCAGGAAAGCATGGCCTTCTTATTTCTCTGTCTCTTCCATTTTTCCACAAGCTGCTAAAAAATGAGACTCTTTGTACCATCATTTAGAACTAAAGTCACAAGACCTAGTTTAAAATTCTCAAAGAGTTTGGGAAATATTTGTTGAATGAAGACTAAATAGGTGAATATAGACTAAAGAGCCCTTCTTTGTCTTTTAAGATATTTATACCTTCTTTCAGTAATAAACAAATTATGACCTTTCCAATTGTAATCTCTAATTTCCATTTTCTTGATATATGAAATACTTCACTTTCTTGTTGAGGTCTGAATTGTACAACATGTGCAAGAACTTATCATAGAGTCTGGCAGTTTGAGTTTTTTCCATGTATATTAGTTGTTTCTTCCATTTTGTGTCAGTATGCTACTAACCTCAATTATTTTTTAGTGAAACATTTGCCTGCAGTTGTGTTTGCTTTTTCCATCTTCTTTTTAATGTTTTTGCAACAGAATGAAAAAAGCTTACTTTAAATAAGACTGAACGATCTTTTTTTTTTTTTCCAGTTCACATTGATGTTTTATGCATTCTAGACCAGGTTAAAATTAACTTTGCTTCTCCTGAAATTACGCTCAAGAGCAATTTAGATCTTTGCAATGCATTGTTTTTTAAACCAGTAAATCCTAAAGCTTATTGCTCTTAATTAATGTCACTGTAATGTGTATACCTTGGATGTGGGTATCTCCTGTCGGCTGCTCGAAGCTCCAGTGCTTCACAGCCATGGCTCGCAGCTCCAGTGTCCAAGGTCAGGACCGGTGGCAGTGAGGAGATACCCCATATCCAAGGTCAGGAGCAGCGGCTGCAGCTTTGCTGGAATAGCCGTGAAGAGATACCCCACGTCCAAGGTAAGAGAAACCCCAGTAAGATGGTAGGCACTGAGAGAGGGCATCAGAGGGCAGACAGACTGAAACCACAATCACAGACAACTAGCCAATCTGATCACATGGATCACAGCCTTGTCTAACTCAATGAAACTAAGCCATGTTATGTAGGGCCACCCAAGACAGACGGGTCATGGTGGAGAGGTCTGACCAAATGTGGTCCACTGGAGAAGGGAATGGCAAACCACTTCACTATTTCTGCCTTGAGAACCCCATGAACAGTATGAAAATGCAAAAAGATGGGACACTGAAAGATGAACTCCTCAGGTCGGTAGGTGCCCAATATGCTACTGGAGATCAGTGGAGAAATAACTCCAGAAAGAATGAAGAGAGAGCCAAAGCAAAAACAACATCCAGTTGTGGATGGGACTGGTGATAGAAGCAAGGTCCAAAATGCTGTAAAAAGCAATATTGCATAGGAACCTCGTATGTTAGGTCCATGAATCAAGGGAAATTGGAAGTGGTCAAACAGGAGATGACAAGAGTGAATGTCAACATTCTAGGAATCAGTGAACTAAGATGGACTGGAATGGGTGAATTTAACTAAGATGACCATTATATCTACTACTGTGGGTAGTAATCCCCTAGAAGAAATGGAGTAGCCATCCTAGTCAACAAAAGAGTCTAAAATGCTGTACTTGGATGCAGTGTCAAAAATGACACAATGATCTCTGTTTGTTTCCAAGGCAAACCATTCAATATCACGGTAATCTAAGTCTATCCCTGACCAGTAATTCTGAAGAAGCTGAAGAACGGTTCTATGAAGATCTACAAGACCGTTTAGAACAAACACCCAAAAAAAGATATCCTTTTCATTATAGGGGACTGGAATGCAAAAGTAGGAAGTCAAGAAACACCTGAGTAACAGGCAAATTTGACCTTGGAGTACTGAATGAAGCAGGGAAAAGTCTAACGCAGGTTTGCCAAGGGAACGCACTGGTCATAGCAAACACCCTCTTCCAACAACACAAGAGAAGACTCTACACATGGACGTCACCAGATGGCCAACATCAAAATCAGATTGCTTATATTCTTTGCAGCCAAAGATGGAGAAGCTCTATACTGTCAGCAAAAACAGGACCGGGAGCTGACTATGGCTCAGATCATGAACTCCTTATTGCCAAATTCAGACTTAAATTGAAGAAAGTGGGGAAAACCACAAGATTTAGGTCAGGTATGACCTAAGTCAAATCCCTTAGATTATACAGTGGAAGTGAGAAATAGATTTAAGGGAATAGATCTGATAGACATAGTGCCTGATGAACTATGGACAGAGGTTTGTGACATTGTACAGGAGACAGGAATCAAGACCATCCCCATGGAAAAGAAATGCAAAAAAGCAAAATGGCTGTCTGAGGAAGCCTTACAAATAGCTGTGAAAAGAAGAGAAGTGAAAAGAAAAGGAGAAAAGGAAAGATATTCCCATTTGAAAGCAGAGTTCCAAAGAATAGCAAGAAGAGATAAGAAAGCCTTCCTCAGCGATCAGTGCAAAGAAATAGAGGAAAACAATAGAAATGGAAAGACTAGAGATCTCTTCAAGAAAATTAGAGATAACAAGGGAACACTTCATGCAAAGATGGGCTCAATAAAGGACAGAAATGGTATGGACCTAACAGAACCAGAAGATATTAAGAAGAGGTGGCAAGAATACACAGAAGAATTGTACAAAAAAGATCTTCACGACCCAGATAAGCACAGTGGTGTGATCACTCACCTAGAGCCAGACATCCTGGAATGTGAAGTCAAGTGGGCCTTAGGAAGCATCACTACGAACAAAGCTAGTGGAGGTGATGGAATTCCAGTTGAGCTATTTCAAATCCTGAAAGATGATGCTGTGAAAGTGCTGCACTCAATATGCCAGCAAATTTGAAAAACTCAGCAGTGGTCACAGGACTGAAAAAGGTCAGTTTTCTTTCCAATCCCAAAGAAAGGAAATGTCGAAGAATGTTCAAACTACTGCAAAATTGTACTCATCTCACATGCTAGTAAAGTAATGCTTAAAATTCTCCAAGCCAGGCTTCAGCAATGTGGGAACTGTGAACTTCCAGATGTTCAAACTGGTTTTAGAAAAGACAGAGGAACCAGAGATCAAATTGCCAACATTTGCTGGATTATCAAAAAAGCAAGAGAGTTCCAGGAAAAAACATCTATTTTTCTTTATTGACTATGCCAAAGCCTTTGACTCTGTAGATCACAATAAGCTGTGGAAAATTCTGAAAGAGATGGGAATACCAGACCACCTGACCTGCCTCCTGAGAAATCTGTATGCAGGTCAGGGAGTAACAGTTAGAACTGGACGTGGAAGAACAGACTGGTTCCAAATAGGAAAAGGAATACATCAAGGCTGTATATTGTCATCCTGCTTATTTAACTTATATACAGAGTACATCATGAGAAACGCTGGGCTGGATGAAACACAAGCTGGAATCAAGATTGCCGGGAGAAATATCAATAACCTCAGATATGCGGATGACACCACCTTTATGGCAGAAAGTGAAGAAGAACTAAAGAGCCTCTTGATGACAGTGAAAGAGGAGAGTGAAACAGTTGGTTTAAAACTCAACATTCAGAAAACTAAGATCATGGCATCCGGTCCCATCACTTCATGGCAAATAGATGGGGAAACAGTGGAAACAGTGGCTGACTTTATTTTTTTGTGCTCCAAAATCACTGCAGATGATGACTGCAGCCATGAAATTAAAAGACGCTTACTCCTTGAAAGGAAAGTTTTGACCAACCTAGATAGCATATTAAAAAGCAGAGACATAACTTTGCCAACAAAGGTCTGTCTAGTCAAGGCTATGGTTTTTCCAGTAGTCGTGTATGGATGTGAGATTTGGACTATAAAGAAAGCTGAGCACAGAAGAACTGATGCTTTTGAACTGTGGTGTTGGAGAAGACTCTTGAGAGTTCCTTGGACTATAAGGAGATCCAACCAATCCATCCTAAAGGAGATCAGTCCTGGGTGTTCATTGGAAGGACTAATGTTGAAGCTGAGACTCTAATATTTTGGCCACCTGATGCCAAGAGCTGATTCATTTGAAAGACCCTGATGCTGGAAAATATTGAGATCAGGAGGAGAAGGGGACGACAGTGGATGAGATGCTTGGATGGCATCACTGCCTCAATGGACGTGAGTTTCAGTAAACTCTGAGAGTTGGTGATGGACAGGGAGGCCTGGTGTGCTGCAGTCCATGGGGTCACAAAGAGTCGGACGTGACTGAGCAACTGAACTGAACTGAATGTGTATACCAACTCTGCGACCCCATGGACTGGCGGCATACTGCAGTCCATGGAGTCACAAAGAGTTGGACATGACTTGGAGACTGAGTAACAACAGCAAATGTGTATACCAAGTATAGAGTTCACATATTATCAATAAACGTTATCCCAGCTACTCACATGTAGATTTACAGTAGGCAGCAGAGTCAAGTGGACAATTTTCAGCAACAGGTTTTTGGTGTTCAAATCCTGATTTACCAAGATTAGTCTGTAAAATGGAGGAAGTAATACTACTCAAATCATAGGGTCATTACAAGGATGAAATTAGTTATTGTAGAAAAATCACTTAAAATAATGCTGGAGTAGCTACCATGTTTGTGTTAAACATTGTTGCTATTATTATCATATGGATCACTAAGAAGAAGTATGAAATGTTTCTGAAATGTAGATCTATAATGAAAATTACATGTTATTAGAACACTACTGCATTTCAGAGTGCTTTCTTATTGTGAACTTTTACCAGGACAAATTTATTTAATCTATTTCACTCTCCATATTTTATATGGAAAATAGATATACTTAATGTACTATTTTCAAGGCAAACCATTCAACATCACAGTAATCCACTAAGTCTATGCCCCAACCACTAATGATGAAGAAGATGAAGTTGAATGGTTCTATGAAGACTTACAAGATGTTCTAAAACTAACAGCAAGTAACGATGTCCTTTGAATCATAGGAAACTGGAATGTAAAAGTAGGAAGTCAAGAGATACATAGAGTAACAGGCAAGTTTGGCCTTGGAGTACAAAATGAAGCAGAGCAAAATCTAACGGACTTTTGCCAAGAGAATGCACTGGTCATTGCCAAAATCTTCTTCCAATAACACAAGAGATGACTCTACAGAGGGACATAACCAGATGGTCAATACTGAAATCAGAGGATCATATTCTTTGCAGCCAAAGATGTAGAAGCTCTATACAGTCAGCAAGAACAAGAGCAGGAGCTGACTGTGGCTCAGATAATGAATTTCTTCTTGCAAAATTTAGACTTAAATTGAAGAAAACAGGGGAAATCACTAGGTCATTCAGGTATAATCTAAATCAAATCCTTTATGATTATACAGTGGAGGTGATGAATAGATTCAAGGAATTAGACCTGATAGAGTGCTTGAAGAACCATGGACGGAGGTTTGTAACATTATACAGGAGGTGATGATCAAAACCATCCCTAAGAAAAAGATATGCAAAACAGCAAAATGGTTGTCTGAGGAAGCCTTACAAATAGCTGAGAAATGAAGAGAAGTGAAAGGAAAGGAGAAAAGGAGAGATATAGTTATCTGAATGCAGAGTTCCAAAGATTAGCAAGGAGAAACAAGGAAGCCTTTTTAAATGAACAATGCAAAGAAATAGAGGAAAATGATAGAATGGGAAAGACTAGAGATCTCTTCAAGAAAATTAGAGATACCAAGCGAATATTTTCACACAAAGATGGACACAATAAAGGACAGAAATGGCAAGGACCTAACAGAAACAGAAGAGATTAAAAAGAGGTGGCAAGAATACACAGAAGAACTGTACAGTGAAGATCTACATGACCCAGATAACCACGACAGTGTCATCACTCACCTAGAGCCAGACATCCTGGAATGTGAAGTCAAGTGGGCCTTAGAAAGCATCACTACGAACAAAGCTAGTGGAGGTGATGGAAAATTTGGAAAACTCAGCAGTGGCCACAGGACTTAAAAAGGTCAGTTTTCATTACAATCCCAAAGAAAGGCAATGCCAAAGATATCAGTTAGTTCTAACTGATCCGTTGTATCATTTAAAGTTTGTGTTTCCTTGCTAATTTTCTGTTTGGTTGGTCTACCCATAGGTGTGAATGGGATATTAAAGTCCCCCACTATTATTGTGTTGCTGTTAATTTCCCCTTTCATAATTGTTAGCATTTGCCTTATGTACTAAGATTCTCCTATGTTGGGTGCATATATATTCATAATTGTTATATCGTCTTCTTGGATTGATCCTTTGATCATTATGTAGTGTCCTTCTTTGTCTCTTTTCACAGTCTTTATTTCAAAGTCTATTTTACCTGATATGAGTATTGCTACTCCTGCTTTCTTTTGGTCTCCATTTGCAGGAAATAACTTTTTCCAGCCCTTCACTTTCAGTCTCTATGTGTCCCTTGTTTTGAGGTGGGTCTCTTGTAGACAGCATATATAAGGGTCTTGTTTTTGTATTCATTCAGCCAGCCTTTGTCTTTTGATTCGGACATTCAACCCGTTTACATTTAAGGTAATTATTGATAAGTATGATCCTATTGCCATTATCTTTGTTGTTTTGGGTTCGAGTTTATAATCCTTTTCTGTGTTTCCAGTCTAGAGAAGATCCTTTAGCATTTGTTGAAGAGCTGGTTTGGTGGTGCTGAATTCTCCCAGCTTTTGCTGGGATCCCCTTGTGTGTTATTTGTTGCTTTTAATATTTGCTCTTTGTGTATGATCTTCGTTAGTTTGATTAATATGTGTCTTGGGGTGTTTTGCCTTGGGTTTATCCTGTTTGGGACTCTCTGGGTTTCTTGGAACTGGGTGGCTATTTCCTTCCACATTTTATGGACGTTTTCAACTATTATCTCCTCAAATATTTTCTCATGCCCTTTCTTTGTGTCTTCTTCTTCTGGGACTCCTATGATTTGAAATTTCGGGTGTTTAACATTGCCCCAGAGGTCTGAGGTTGTTCTCATTTCTTTTAATTCCTTTTTCTTTTTTTCCTCTCTGCTTCATTCATTTCCACCATTCTATCTTCCACCTCATTTATCCTCTCTTCTGCCTCAGTTATTCTACTGCTGGTTCCCTCCAGAGTGCTTGTGATCTCAGTTATTGCATTATTTATTATTGATTGACTCTTCTTTATTTCTTCTAGGTCCTTGTTAAACATTTCTTGCATCTTCTCAATCATTGTCTCTAGTCTATTTATCTTCCACTCCATTTTGTTTTCAAGATTTTGTATCATCTTTACTATCATTATTCTGAATTCTTTTTCAGGTAGACGCCCAATCTCCTCCTCTTTGTTTTGTTTGGTGGGAATTTATCATGTTCCCTTGCCTGATGAATACTTCTCTGCCTTTTCATTTTGTTTAGATTGCTGTGTTTGGGGTGCCCTTTCTGTAGGCTGGAGGTTCATGGTTCCTCTTTAGTTGTTGAGTCTGCTCCCTGTAGGTAGGGTTGGACTAGTGGCTTGTCAGGGTTTCCTGGTTAGGGGAGCTTGTGTTTGTGTTCTGGTGGGTGGAGCTGGATCTCTTCACTCTGGAGTGCAATGAAGTGTCCAGTAGTGAGTTTTGGGGTGTCTATGGGCTTGGCATGGCTTTGGGGAGCCTGTATTTTAATGTTCAGGGCTGTGTTTCTGCTTTGCTGGAGAATTAGTGTGGTATACCTTCCTCTGGAACTTGTTGTTTCTTAGGTGCAACTTGGTTTCAGTGTAGGTATGGCGACTTTGGGTAAGATCTTGTCTATTAATGTTCCTTGGATTCAGGAGTTCTCTGATGTTCTCAAGTTTTGGAGTTAAGCCTCTGCCTCTGGCTTTCAGTCTTATTCTTATAGTAGCCTCAAGACTTCTCCATCCATACAGTACAGATGATAAAACATCTAAGTTAATGGTGAAACAATTCTCCACAGCAAGGGACACCCAGAGAGGTTCACAGAGTTACATGGAGAAGAAAAGAGGGAGGAGTGCAATAGAGATGACCAGGCTGAGAAGAGAAGGAGTCAAAAGTGGAGAGGCCAGTTTAGCTAGTAACAGTTCCCTAAGTGTTCTCCAGAGAAATTCACAGAGTTAAGAAGAGAAGAGAAGGGGAGGGAGGAGATAGAAGTGACCTGGGGGAGAAAAGGGAGAGTCAAAAGGGTTGAGAGCAATCAAGCCAGTAATAAAACTCCTAAAATAAAATGGATACTGAGGATTAGATTCTTAAAGGTACAAAATTGATAACAAATACCAAAAGACAAAGATTAAAATTTTAGAGTAGAGGTTAGACTCTCAAAAAAATATATAAAAATAAAAATACAAAACAAATATCAATCACAAAAATTATAAAAATATATATATAGGAAATTTGCTTTAAAAATAGGATCTTATTTTTATAAGGTAATAGTAGGCTATAAAATGAAAATTAAAGGAGTAATAAAGAACTTAAAAAAATTAAAAAGTGATAAAAGTAAAAGTATATCTGGGAATTTCTCTGGATCTGATGTGGGCAGTGTGGGGTCAGTTCAGCTTCAGATAGTTTCTTGTTCCAGCTTGCTCTTGTTCTCAAGGTCATTAGACCCCTTCCAGTGCTTAATCAATGTTAACTACAGTGTTTTAATCTATTGCTCCTATCACCTCTAGAGCAGTTCCTTCTTCTGTGTTTATTTTGGCTTCCTCTGTTTGCAAGTCTCTTCAGTGTCTAATTTCCACCCTGACACTAGGGGGCAAAGATGGTCACTTATTAAGGCTCACTTGTTCAGTTGTGTTGTGAGGAGGGAGGGATACTGCAAACAAATATTGCTGGCATGTGTGGGGAGTGCTCAGTGTACAGACCACACTGGGTTTGCCCCAGATCAAAGTGGCATGTGCTTCCCGGGTCTATACCGCTCAGACTCCAGGGTGCTACGCAGGGGAACTGTCCAAAGCAGGCCCTGCATTTCGTGCACTTCCCAGGTCTAAGCCACTCATGTTCTTGGGTATTCTGCAAGGGCACAGACCCAGTTAGGTGTGTGTTTTGTGCCCTTCCCAGGTCTGAGCAGCTCAGGCAACCAGGTGTTTGGCAAGTGCACTGTCCCAGGTGGATCATGCGTCTTAATCACCTCCCCCATCTTGGCCACTCGGTTTCCTGGGTGCACTGCAAGAGCACCACCTCAGGGGTGCCGTGTGTCTCCTGGGGAGCTGATCTCAGGCTGCGACCCTCCTGGCAGATGTCAACCATCCCGGATCCCAGGAAGACGTGGTTAGCATCTGGAACCTGCTCAGTTTGGTGGATGATGCCAGTTTCTGGGACCCAGATTGTAGCAGCCCCTTGCCTTCAGGCTCTGGATGCTGCCCACCTGGCTCACTGCCTCCAATGGTGGGGAGGGGCCTGTACCGGCCAGCTCTCCTTTGGTATTCACTCAATTCTTCATTCTGTGAGCGGGCCAGGCTGAGCCTTAGAGCCTTTCACCAGAAAGTTCTCTTTTTTTTTTTTCCTCTCTCTGGCGATCCCGGCAGTTTGGATTACTATCTCATGTTAGCTCCTTCAGATTGTCCTCAGGGCATTCAGGCCCGGTCCTTACCCTAAACACCAATTATGCAGCCTACGCCTCCCTGTCCAGCCCCTGCTTGCTGGTGGCAGACCCGAGAGTCTGGGCTTCTTCTCTGCTGGCAGCCATTAGGCACGTATTCTGTCTCTGTGTGTGTGCGTATGTGTGTGTGTGTGTGTGTTTTTCTTCTCCTGATGTTGCCCTCTGAGATTCCAAAACTCCCCACAGACCTGCCTGTGAGAGGGTTTCCTACTGTTTGGAAATTTCTACTCCTTCATGACTCCCTCCCCAGGGCAGGTCTCCATCCCTAACACTTTTGTCTCTCTTTTTGTCTTTTATATTTTGCCCTACTTCCTTTTGAAGGGAATGGACTGCCTTTCTGGGTGCCTGGTGTCCTCTGCCAGCATTCAGAAGTTGTTTTGTGGAAGTTACTCAGCATTCAAATGATCTTTTGTGAATTTGTTGGGGAGAAAGTAGTCTCCTTGTCCTATTCCTCCGCCATCTTGGGACCACACCCCCCCTCCCTTTTCATTTTAACTGTCTGGATAACAGTGAATAAGGGCTTTATCTCCATTATTCCATGGAGTCGCAAAAGAGTTGGACACTATTTAGCAACTGAACAATAAACCCTAATGGAAAATATATGTAAACAAAGTACTCTCCATTCTGAGTGTTGGAAGAGGCTTTTCAGAGAAAATATGTCACTTTGGCCTGAAAGTTGACCTCTGGAGAAGAATAGGATATATGAAGCAACATGAGTTGATACTTACCCCAAATTATTCATTCATCCAGTCGTGCACTTGACAAATGTTTACTAAACATTTAACATGTGAGATGCTTATGCTGTGCTCAGTTGCTAAGCATTTCAGCTGAGCATTCATTCATTTCAGTTGTATCTCACTCTTTGCGACCCAATAGACTGTAACCTACCAGGCTCCTCTGTCCATGAGATTCTCCAAGCAAGAATACTGGAGTGAGTTGTCATGCCCTCCTCCAGGGCATCTACCTGACCCAGGGATTGAACCTGCATCCCTTACATCTCCTGTTTTTTGGAAGGCAGGTTCTTTACTGCTAGTGCCCACCTGGGAGCCCCAAGATGCTTATGAAACAGAGGTAAGGAGAAGTTTATGAAAGGTATCCATTCTTCAAGAGTGGAGAGTAACAGGAAATTCCTGGGATTTCAATGCAGCAAGAAGACCACTCTTCTTGAAATGAGTGGAGATCTTGAAGGTCTTGTTAGGAAATTGCTATTCCAGACCGGATCTTGGACGGCCAAAGTTGGGTATAGAGCTGCTAAAACGTATAGAGAAGTTTTAAGGAATGAGACTGAGAAATAATTACTCCTCTGTGTGGAGAATCAAACTAGAAAAATCAAGGTGAATGACAGGTCAAAGGGCAGGAGTGTCACTCAACATGGATCTAGGAATCCAAGCCCAAAGCATCAAGTAAGGACTGGAGGAGGTGAGTTATGAGCTGAGTCTAAAGGCTGACTACAGGAAAATCACAGCTGCTCCTCCAGAAGCACATTAGGGCTTGTATTAGAAGCTGGAAGCAAAAAGGGATGGAAAAAAAAATAGAAGGTGTTGGTGTAAAGCTGAAATGACCGTTAGTAATCTTTTCAGACTGTCTTTATCCCCAAGTTAGAATATGAAGAGAAGACCCATTCCACTTGGATTAAGAGAATAAACACAATTTGGAAATTCTAGAATGGAAAAATTTAAGTGTGTAAGCCAGATCCAAGATAATTATAAGAATTTTGTTCAAATAAGAGTAAGACCTAATTTCCAGAAAATGAATCTTGGGGTAAAAATATGAGAAAAATATCTCATTCAATTGTTAATATACATAGCAGAGATTCTCTTCAAATACACAGTGCCTTATAAGAACAGAGAAATTTTAGGCATCCAAATGAATGGAAATAAAAGAGACTTTTTCTCCCCTGGAATTATAGGATGGGACCATGAGTCACTGATTCATTACAAAAGTGTTGGCATGCCTGTCTTTGGCATAAGCGTTAATAGCCACTTCTACTAGTTTAGGTTGTTAAGACCCTAATTGCTGATCAAATGGCATTTTATCTTATAATTATCTATTTGTATGAATTTTCATTCATCTCATCCACTAGATTAGTGGTTTCTAATCCCAGTGCACATTAAATAAGCTGCATACTTTCGTTTCATTTTTTTAAAAAATAAATATCTAGGACTCTACCTACAGAAATTGTGACTTAATTGGCCTGGGTTAGACTCTAATATTTTTTAAATTTTCCTAGGTAATTACAATGTGTAATCAGAGTTAAAATTTTCATAGCACATTAAAATATCATTAACTGGTAATGAGAATCCTCAATGGATTATTTGAGATAGTTGAAAAATGTAAAGCTAAAATTAAGAATCATTGCTTTTTAAAGATTATGTTAGGATGAAAATAAAGATATTGTAAAATATTGTAAAGTTAAAAAATAGATAACTAAACTAAAACAAAAAGAATACACTAAAAAAATAAATAAATAAAATTTTCCTCAAAGATAATAGAAGGCTTCTGCATTGAGACATCTGAGAATAATCATTACCTCCTTCTTCCTCAAACTCCAAAAGAAATAATGGGGATTAAGGACTCTGAGGAGACTGCTGTTCACATCCCCCCAAAATAAAAAAATTCTGGAAAATTAAAAGTAGATGTGAAAGAAATTGAGACCTATGCATGCTTGAGATATGGTCAATGAAAAATTACATTCTCACCCATAAAATCATGGAATAACAATTGATAAAAAGCAGCAGAAAATAGTAAGAGCCAGAAGGGAGGATTCAGCAAGTATTTGATTAAAGGACTGTAAAACAGCAACTCTGAATTTGGCTCCCAGAGCATCTGGAAATAAGAGGTGTTAAGAGAAAAATGGAATAATAAGAACAAAGCCTTGGAAAGGTAATGAAAATAAATTTATTTTAGAGAAAAAGAATGTATAAAACACACATGAACAATTTAAGAATAATTACATGAGAATACTCACATATTCAGCACCCCAGTTAAGAACAAAACATCGCTTAGAATGTTTTGTTCTAAAACATACCTTAGAATTTCTTTCCTGATAATTTTCATTTTCTCCCCCACTGAAAGAAACCACCAACTTAATTTGATGATTATCATTTATTTCCTTACCCTTTAGAAAATAGTTTACTACCTACGATCACAACTATAACAATACATTATTTTCTTTTGCCTCTTCTTGAGCTCAGTATAAATGGATAGTATATATGATTCTTCTGTGACTTGCGTTTTTGACTCAACAATGTATTTGTGATTCAACCTTGTTGATGTCTGTGTGTAGTTATTACTCATTCCTTTTCCCTGCTAGATATTAATCCACTTTATATATTTGTCACTATTTTTTAGCCACATACTATTGAAAAACATGGATCGCCTCCATCTTTTGAATTTGTTTTATGAACAGTCTGCTATGAATATTTTTGTAATAATGCTTGATGCACATGTGTAGAACATTCCCCTTTGCTGTACACCTAGGAGTAATGTGTTCATATATTCCACTCTCCTAGAGCATGCCAAAGTACTTGAACCAATTTATAGTCCTAACAGAGGTATATGAAAGACTGTGCTGCTTTGCATTCTTGAAATTCCCTACATGGTCAAAGTTTTAAATTCTAATCTTGTGTGTGTGTCTGATGGCTAAGTGGTAAAGAATCCACCTATCATGCAGGAGCTGCAGGAGCTGCAAGTTTGATCCCTGGGTCAGAAAGAATCCCAGGAGGAGGGCATGGCAACACACTTCAGTATTCTTGCCTGAAGAATCCCATAGACAGAGGAGCCTGGTGGGTTACAGTCCACAGGGATGCAGAGTTGAACACTACTGAAGCAACTGAGCGTGCATGCACACACAAGCCATAGCAAAATAGAAATGAAAAAGATAGTATTGGGAAATTGAAACCTTCATCATCTTATGATAGACAGAGATCCATTCCTGACCTACCCTGATATGTAACATGAGCAAAACAGTTTGTTGTATCGCCCTATTGAGATCTACAAGTTGTTCTTCACTATATCATCACCTTATTCATCTTGCCTGAGACAGATAAAATGTGAGAAGCAAATAAAAAAGCCACTTGTATAATCTTGGTGAATGGAGTCCTTAAGGAAAGCAGAAAAAATCAGAAACTCTTTAAGAAGGGAACAAATTTCATTATGTAAAAATTAGAAATTCTGTATAGAAAAGGTACTATGAAGAAATATAAAATATACACAACATATTGTGACAAAATTGTTGATATAGACAAAGAACATTACATTATTGAAACACAGACAATGGATATGGAAAGGCAATTTACAAAGATCTGTATTTAGTAATATAAAAGAATATTCACAGTACTACAGAAAAATATATATGTATATATATATCATAACAAAGTACATTTTTTAAAAAAATATTTGTTTGGCTGGGTTAGGTTTTAGTTGTGGCAAGCATGGATCTTTAGTTGTGGAATGAGAACTCTTAGTTGCTGCATGTGGGCCCTAGTTCCCCAAAGAGAGATAAAACCTGGGTCACCTGCATTGGAAGCATGGAGTTTTAGCCCCTGGACTACCAAGAATGTCCTCTAAGTACACTCTGAGTATATATATGAATTAATATGCAAATATATTCATACATGTTTAATTTGTACGTGTAAAGAAGAGAATTTGGAAAAATATGTAGCTGCCTGTCAACTATTAGAGTTTCAGAATTTTTTTAGATGTTGTTATTGTTCATACTCTGTCATGTCTGACCCTTTGCAACCCCACAGACAGCAGCATACCTGGCTTCTCTGTCCTTCACTATCTCCCAGAGGTTGCTCAAATTAAGTTCCTTAATTTTATGAAACATTTTTAAAACTATCAATGTATAATAACATTTTGGTAGATGTACTATTAGTGCTTAAAATAATTTGTTTCTTCAGTTTTGATTCTGTTGTTCTACAAATGACAGTAAATTCAGATTGTTTTATGATATTGTTCAAAGCTTCTTTATGCTGATTGAGCTGCTTGCTCTACAAGCTACTGAGAGGGGACTATTAGAACTTCAAACAATGTGGATCTGCGTGTATCTTCCTTTGGTCCTGTCAATTTTTTTTTTTTTTTTTTTTATGTATGTGAAGCTATGCAATTGTGTATATACAAATCTAAGGTTTCTATATATTTCCTTGAATAAAACACATATTTCTTTATTTGTTTATATATATTATGGAATGTCTATTTAGTTTGTCTGATAGTCTTGTAGACACAACAGCATTCTTTTGCTTTTTGTTTTCCTGGTATATATTTTCTGTCCTTTTATTTTTAACCTATCTACATTTTTATTTCAAGTCTGTTTCTTGTAAACAGAATATAAATTAATCTATTTAAAATCTAGTTTGGCAAATTTTGTCTTGATCCATTTAAATAATCCTTAAGCACATGAAAAGTTATGCAGCATCATTAATCACATAAAAATGCATTTTAAATAATTTGATACCTCTACAAAGCCAGAAGAATGGTTGTGTTTTAAAGAATGACAATAAAAGTTTTGCAGAGATGTAAGATAATTGGCATTCTCATACATTGTTGATGAGAGGGTGAATTAGTAAAGCTACTGAAGAAAATGATTCAGCAATATCTACTGTCAAACCTAAACACAGCAATCTCAAGACATATCAGCTCTGCTGCCGGGTATGCACCCAACAGAAAAGAGATGAGTGCATATGTCCAACAAAAGACATGAGCAAGATTATACATACCAGCTTGATTAATCACAGGCAAAACTGAAAACAACTCAAATATCTATTAATAGGAAAATGAACAAATACATCTCGGCTTCTTTGTGCAATGATGTATTACCACACAACATAAAAAAAGAACTACTGATTTGTGAAAAACGTAGATCTCAAGAACTTGAAGTGGAGTGAAAGAAGCCAGACATGCAAGTGAAAGTGCCTGTGTGATTCAATCATGTGAAGTTTAATAAGAAGCAAAATTAACCTTGGGTGATGGATGCCAGAACAGTAATTACTGCCAGTAGAGGTTGATTGGTAATGAGGGGGATTGGCGTGAGGAAACCTGCTGGTGTGCTGAAGATGCTGAACACCTTGACCTGAGTAATGGTTTCATGAATGTATCCAAATGAAAAATGTCATCAATCTGTGCACTTCAGATGTGCACATTTACTGTGTATATTATGATCAAAAAAAGAAAAGAAATATTAAGTTCTGTTTATTTTTTCCTTTCTTAAAAATTGAAATTTAATTATTTTTAATTGGAGGATAATTGCTTTACAATATTGCATTGATTTCTGCCATATATCAACACATCCCATCCCTCTAGGTTGTTCAAGAGCACCAAATTTGAGCTGCTTGCATCATATACCAAATTTTCCCTGGATCTCTGATTTTACATATGGGAATGAATATGCTTCAATGATACTTTCTCAGTTTGTCCACCCTCTCTTTCCCCCACTGTGTCCACAGTCTGTTCTCTATGTCTGCATCTCCACTGCTGCCCTGCAGATAGGTTCATCAGTACCAGCTTTCGACATTCCATATATATATATATATGTGTGTATATATATATATATATATATATACATATGCATTAATATTTGATATTTGTCTTTCTGTTTCTGACTTACTTCACTCTGTACAATAGGCCCTAGGTTTATCCACCTTATTATAACTGAGTCAAATGTGTTCCTTTTTATGAATGAGTAATAGTCTATCCAAAAGAAAGACAATGCCAAAGAATGCTCAAACTACCACACAATTGCACTCATCTCACATGCTAGTAAAGTAATGCTCAAAATTCTCCAAGCCAAGCTTCAGCAATATATGAACCGTGAACTTCTAGATATTCAAGCTGGTTTTAGAAAAGGCAGAGGAACCAGAGATCAAATTGTCAACATCTGCTGGATCATCGAAAAAGCAAAAGAGTTCCAGAAAAACATCTATTTGTGCTTTATTGACTATGCCAAAGCCTTTGACTGTGTGAATCACAATCAACTGTGGAAAATTCTTAAAGAGATGGGAATACCAAACCACCTGACCTGCCTCTTGAGAAACCTGTATGCAGGTCAGGAAGCAACAGTTAGAACTGGACATGGAACAACAGACTGGTTCCAAATAGGAAAAGGAGTACGTCAAGGCTGTATATTGTCACCCTGCTTATTTAACTTCTATGCAGAGCACATCATGAGAAATGTTGGGCTGAAGGAAGCACAAGCTGGAATCAAGATTGCCGAGAGAAATATCAACAACTTCAGATATGCAGATGACATCACCCTTATGGCAGAAAGTGAAGAAGAACTAAAGAGCCTCTTGATGAAAGTGAAAGAGAGTGAAAGAGTTGGCTTAAAGCTCAACATTCAGAAAACTAAGATCATGGCATCTGGTCCCATCACTTCATGGCAAATAGATGGGGAAACAATGGAAATAGTGACAGGCTTTATTTTTTGTGCTCCAAAATCATTGCAGATGGTGTCTGCAGCCATGAAATTAAAAGACGCTTACTCCTTGGAGGGAAAGTTATTACCAACATAGACAGCATATTAAAAAGCAGAGACATTACTTTGTCAACAAAGGTCTATCTAGTCAAGGCTATGGTTTTTCCAGTGGTCATGTATAGATGTGAGAGTTGGACTGTGTAGAAAGCTGAGCACCGAAGAATTGATGCTTTTGAACTGTGGTGTTGGAGAAGACTCTTGAGAGACCCTTGGACTGCAAGGAGATCCAGCCAGTCCATCCTAAAGGACATCAGTCCTGAGTGTTCATTGGAAGGACTGATGTTGAAGCTAAAACTCCAGTGCTTTGGCCACCTGATGCGAAGAGCTGACTCATTGGAAAAGACCCTGATGCTGGGAAGGATTGAGGGCAGGAGGAGAAGGGGACAACAGAGGATGAGATGGCTAGATGGCATCACCAACTCAATGGACATGGATTTGGGTGGACTCAGGGAGTTGATGATGGACAGGGAGGCCTGGCGTGCTGTGGTTCATGGGGTCACAAAGAGTCGGACATGACTGAGCGACTGAACTGAGCTGAACTGAATATTCCATTGTGCGTATGAGGCACAGCTTCTCTGTCCATGCTCTGTCAATGGACGTCCAGGCTGCTCCGTGTTCTGTCTGTTGTAAACAGTGCTGCGACAAACACTGGAGTGCATGTGCCTTTTATTTATGGTTCCTCAGGGTGTATCGAAGAAGGCAATGGCAACCCACTCCAGTACTCTTGCCTGGAAAATCCTGTGGACAGAGGAGCCTGGTAGGCTGCAGTGCATGGGGTCGCGAAGAGTCGGACATGACTGAGCGACTTCACTTTCACTTTTCACTTTCATGCATTGGAGAAGGAAATGGCAACCCACTCCAGTGTTCTTGCCTGGAGAATCCCAGGAACGGTGGAGCCTGGTGGGCTGCCGTCTATGGGGTCGCACAGAGTCAGACACAACTGAAGCAACTTAGCAGCAGCAGCAGCAGGGTATATGCCCACTAGTGTGATTCTTGCATCATATGGTAGCTTTGTTTCCTTTTTTTAAGAACTCTCCATACTGTTCTACATAATGTTTGTATAATTTTCATTCCCATCAGCAGTGTAAGAGGGTTCCCTTTTCTCCACACATTTTCCAGTGTGTATTGTTTGTAGACTTTAAATGATGACCATTCTGACCAATGTGAGGTGATACATCAATGTAGTTTAAATTTTCATTTCTCTAATAATGAGCAAATAGCTTAGAAAAGAGAACTGGAAGGCAAAGGAGAAAAGGAAATACATACCCATCTGAATGCAGAGTTCCAAAGAATAGCAAGTAAAGATAAGAAAGCCTTCCTAAGTGAACAATGCAAAGAAATAGAGGAAGACAATAGAATGGGAAAGACTAGAGATCTCTTCAAGAAAATTACAGATACCAAGGGACCATTTCATGCATAGACGGGCACAATAAAGGACAGAAACAGTATGGACCTAACAGAAGAAGAAGATATTAAGAAGAGGTGGCAAGAATACACAGAAAAAAGATTTTAATGATAGCCATAAATATCTTAATGTTGGTGTGATCGCTCATCTAGACCCAGACATCCTGAAGTGTGAAGTCAAGTGGGCCTTAGAAAGCATCACTATGAACAAAGCTAGTGGAGGTGATGGAATGCCAGCTGAGCTATTTCAAATCCTAAAAGATGATGCTGTGAAAGTGCTGCACTCAATATGCCAGCAAATTTGGAAAGCTCAGTAGTGACCACAGGACTGGAAAAGGTCAGTTTTCATTTTAGTCCCAAAGAAGGGCAATGCCAAAGACTGTTCAAACTATCTCACAATTGCACTCCTTTCACATGCTAGCAAAGTAATGCTCAAAATCTTCCAAGCTAGGCTTCAACAGTGTATGAACTGAAAACTTCCAGATGTTCAAGTTGGATTTAGAAAAGGCAGAGGAACCAAACATCTAATTGCCAACATCTGCTGGATCATAGAAAAAGCAAGAGAATTCCAGAAAAACATCTACTTCTGCTTCATTGACTATGGTAAAACCTTTGACTGTGTGGATCACAACAAACTGTGGAAAATTCTTCAAGAGACAGGAATACCAGACTACCTTACCTGCCTCCTGCAAAACCTGTATGCAGTTCAAGAAGCAACAGTTAGAACCAGACATGGAACAATGGACTCATTCAAAATTGGGAAAGAAGTATGTCAAGACTGTATATTGTCACCCTGCTTATTTAACTTCTATGCAGAGCACATCATGCAAAATGCTGGGCTGGATGAAGCACAAGCTGGAATCAAGATTGCTGAGAGAAATATCAGTAATCTCAGATATTCAGATGACACCACCCTATGGCAGAAATTGAATAGGAACTAAAGAGCCTCTTGATGAAGGTGAAACAGGAGAGTGAAAAAACTGGATTAAAACTCAACATTTAAAAAACTAACATCATGGCATCCGGTCCCATCACTTCATGGCAAATAGATGAGGAAACAATGGAAAGAGTAACAGACTTTATTTTCTTGGGCTCCAAAATCACTGGAGATGGTAAGTGCTGCCATGAAATTAAAAGATGCTAGCTCTTGCAAGAAAAACTATGACCAACCTGGACACCATATTAAAAACTGAGGCATTACTTTGCCAAGAAAGGTTCATATAGTCAAAGCTATGATTTCTCCAGTAGTTATGTATGGATGTGAAAGTTGAACTATAAAGAAAGCTGAGCACTGAAGAATTGATGCTTTTGGACTGTGGTGTTAGAGAAGACTCTTGAGAATCCCTTGGACTGCAAGGAGATCCAATCAATCACTCCTAAAGGAAAACAGTCCTGAATATTCATTGGAAGGACTGATGCTGAAGCTAAAGCTCCAGTACTTTGGCCAATACTTTGATGTGAAGAGCTGACTCCTTAGATAAGACCCTGATACTGGGAAAGATTGAAAGCAGGAGGAGAAGGGGATGACAGAGTATGAGATGGTTGGATGTCATCACTGACTCAATGGACATGAATTTGAGCAAGCTCTGGGAGATGGTGAAGGACAGGGAAGCCTGGTATGCTGCAGTCCATGGGTCACAAAGAGTTTGACAGGACTGAGTGACTGAACAACAACAATAATGAACAATGTTGAGCATCTTTTAATGTGTTTATTAGCCATCTGTATATCTTCTTTGGATAAATGCCTGTTTAGTTCTTCTGCTCAGTTTTTTATTTTTTATTTTTCTCTCTCTCTCTCTCTTATTTTTTTTTTCTGGTATTGAGCTGAATGAGTTGCTTGCATATTTTGGAGATTAGTCCTTTGTCAGTTGTTTCATTTGCTATGATTCATTTTTTTCCCTTTCTGAGGGTTGTCTTTTCACCTTGCTTATAATTTTCTTCACTATGCAAAAGCTTTGAAGTTTAATTAGGTCCCATTCATTTATTTTTGTTTTTATTTCCTTTACTTTAGGAGATGAGTCATAGAAGATCTTGCTGTGATTTATGTCAGAGTGTTCTGTCAACGTTTTCCTCCAAGAGTTTTATATTTTCCACTCTTACATTTAGATATTTAATCCATTTTGAGTTTATTTTTATGTATGGTGTTAGAAAGTGTTCTCATTTCATTCTTTTACACATAGCTGTCCAGTTTTCCCAAAACCACTTGTTGAAGAGACTGTCTTTTCTCCATTGTATATTCTTGCCTACTTTGTCATAGATAAGGTTCTCATAAGTGTGTAGGTTTATCCCTGGGTCTTCTATAATCCCCAGATCAGTACATATGAAGTAATTTAAGATGTGCTAGTTTGGACTTTATGTTATCTCCCCATAATGTAAGGTTGGATAAAGTGAGTTACTTCTGTATACTACTGCTCAGCAGTGCACACATGTTTTGGGTGGTCTTGTTTCCAAGGTTTTGAACAGTGAAGTTAATTCTTTGGTCCTCATGGAGGGTTGTGCTGCTGCTGCTGCTCAGTCACTTCAGTTGTGTCTCACTCTTTGTGATCCCATGGACCACAGCCCACCAGGCTTCTCTGGCCACAGGATTCTCCAGTCAAGAATACTGGAGTGGGTTGCCATGCCCTCCTCCAGGGGATCTTCCCAACCCAGGGATCAAACCTGTGTCTCCTGAGTCTCATGCACTGGAGGTGGATTCTTGACTGCTGAGTCACTGAGGAACCCCAGAGGGTTGTGTTAAGACAACTTAATGAGGTAGAATGAGAAGAAATCATCACAGTATTTTTTGCCCTTTCTCCTCTAGAAAGGATTTGCTCAGATCATTTATTAAGAATGATAATTTTTGTTTATACTCGCAATTTTGTTGCCAGTTCTTTCTGCCACTTTTGAGGCGGCCAACTAATAATAATGATTTTTGGAAGTATTGTGGTCATACAATAGAGTAGCAGTTATTTTCATGCTGGTGAAATGTGTTAATATTTTCTGTTTAAAGATGTGATGCCATTTGCTCTTTTAAATAAACCCTGAACTTTCTTTGAAAGCTCAGCTAAACACACACTATCTTATGAAATATCACTTCTGCTAGACAGAAGACATTTGGAACCTCTGAGACAGTTAAGTAGATGAGGCTGCTGTTTTAATGATTTTTCTGAGCTCTATGGAATTATTATGCCAAGTATTCTGCTTGTCTGAGTTTGATCTCATAGTGATAGTGGATAATTTTGAGAATGAATACTGGCAATACTCCCTTTTGGCAGCATACAAGCAACTTAGTACAGTTTCAAGACAGACTGCTCAGGTTCAAATACTGTCTTCATCAGTTCTGTGCTTTGAAGACATAGGAATTTACTTCAGCTCTCTGAGTCTGTTTCCTCATCTGCAGAAGTGGAGATAATTATACATTCCACAGAGGCTTATTGTGAAGACTAAACAAAATAGCTTATGTGAAAGCATCTGAGGAAAAAAATAAAAAAGAGGCTCTGGAGAGTATTTTTTTTTCAGCCATTTGTTTATACTTTGTGTGCACAGCAAGAAGTAGGAGAGGTACAGAATCCAGCTGGAACTGAAATGTTGTTGTACAGTGGATTTGGGAGGAATGATTAACCGAGATAATTGGTATAAATTGTTTAGAATAGTACCTTGCACGTAATATTTGATTAATAGTGTTAGCTCTCATTTATCGGCACTTTGAAAAAACAGGTTCATGTTTGCAATCTAGACATGTCTTAATCATTAAGTAGATTCAGAAAAGATATTGATTTATTTTTGTGCTATGCTATGCTATGCTAAGTCGGTTCAGTCGTGTCCGACTCTGTGCGACCCCATAGACGGCAGCCCACCAGGCTCCGCCGACCCTGGGATTCTCCAGGCAAGAATACTGGAGTGGGTTGCCATTTCCTTCTCCAGTGCATGAAAGGGAAAAGTGAAAGTGAAGCCGCTCAGTCGTGTCCGACTCTTAGCGACCCCATGGACTGCAGCCTACCAGGCTCCTCCATCCATGGGATTTTCTAGGCAAGAGTACTGGAGTGGGGTGCCATTATTATTCATTGATGACAGAGCATTAGAGTGAAGATTCAAAAATTACTTGTTGATGAGGAACAAGAGATGTTTTCTCCACTTTGATTTTGCTTATGTGGGTTCTTTGTGAAAATCTGTGCTGTGCACAGACTACATGATTCCCTATTTCTCACATGGCAGAAAGCTGTTTTTGTCCAGTCGTGAAGTCATGTTCGACTCTTTATGAACCCCATGGACCATAGCATGCCAGGGCCCTCTGTCCACTATCTCCTGGAGTTTGCTCAAATCCATGTGCATTGACTTGGTAATGCTATATAATCATCTCATCCTTTGCCACCCTCTTCTTTTGCCTTTAATCTTCCCCAGCATCAGGGTCTTTTCTAATAAGTTGGCTCTTCATATCAGGTGGTCAAAGTATTGGAGTTTTAGCTTCAGCATTAGTCCTTCCAATGAATATTCAAGGTTGGTTTCCTTTAGGATTGATTGGTTTGATCTCCTTGCTGTCCAAGGGACTCACAAAAATCTTCTCCAACACTATAGTTCAAAGGCCTCAATTCTTTGGTGCCCAGTCTTCTTTATGATCCAACTCCCACATCTAGGGATGACTACTGGAAAAACCATAGCTTTGACTTTATGGACATTTGTCCACAAAGTGATGCATCTGCTTTTTAATATGCTGTCTAGTTTCTTCATAGCTTTCCCTCCAAGAAGCAAGTGTCTTTTAACTTCATGGCTTCAGTCACCATCCACAGTGATTTTGGAGCCCAAGAAAATAAAATCTGGCATTTCTTCTACTTTTTCCCCATATATTTGCTATGAAGCGATGGGACTGGGTGCCATGATCTTAGTTTTTTAAATGTTGAGTTTTAAGCCAGCCTTTTCACTCTTTCACCCTTATCAATAGACTCTTTAGCTCCTCTTTACTTTCTACCCTTAGAGTGATATCATCTGCATATTTGAGGTTGTTGATATTTCTCCCAGTAATCTTAATTCCAGCTAGTGACTCATCCAAGCCAGCATTTTGCATGATGTACTCATCATAGAAATTAAATAAGCAGGGTGACAATAAATATACAGCTTGTCATGCTCCTTTCCCACTTTGAACCATTCAGTTGTTCTATGTCCAGCTCTAACTTTTTCTTTTTGACCAGCATACAGGTTTCTCAGGAGAAAAGTAAAGTGGTCTGTTACTCCCATCTTTTTAATAATTTTCCACAGTTTGCTGTGATCCACACTCAAAGGTTCTAGTGTAGAACCTTTGTAGAACCATGTAGAACCAAACATGAAGCAGAAGTGGATGTTTTTTTGGAACTCTCTTGCTTTCTCCATGATCCAATGAATGTTGGCAATTTGATCTCTTATTCTTCGGCCTCTTCAAAACCCAGCTTGTATATCTGGAAGTTCTTGGTTCACATACTGCTGAAGCCTAGCTTGAAGGATTTTGAGCATTTCCTTGCTAGCATGTGAAATGAGTGCAACATTACAGTAGTTACATGTAATTGCTATTCTACATGGCAGAATAGGTGACCATTAGAATATTCTGTAGTCTTCCATATTATTTCTTATTCCACACTTGTAATTCTTTCTTTTTTTCAATTTAGTTTCAAGTTCCTTCAGATGAATTATATATTCACCCTCTGAAGTCAAAAGAAGCTCCCATGTTGCATAATGTCCATGTGTCCCAACTTCTCAGGTATCTTGCAATTAATCTTTTCATCACCTTTCTGTAAAGGGTGATGAATTTTTACAAAGTCACAAATAAATTTAGCATCTTCTCAGAAACTCATTTTGCAATTTTTAAAAAACCACAGTAGCTAAATAAAAAATCCTCAAGGACTACACTTCATTTTTTTTGCCTAGTGGCAAATATTACTTGATTATGCTGGCAGTTAGAATGGTTTAGATTTCATTTAATTTTTCCGCAAAATGGCATGTAGCCCACTGTCTATAGATGGATCCCAAAAGCCTGATTACAGGTAAACACCCTCCCTGTCCATCTGGATAGCTACTAAATGCCAATCATTCAGGAATGCAAAAAGAGCTGAATGGATTATTGAATTTTTACTTTTCTTCCAACTTTTATGCCTTTTTTCCCCTAAATTTTCCCTCTTTCACTGTCCTAATTTCCCTCCTGATTTACCTGTGATAGCAACATTTGGGAGTCCTTGATTTTTCTTTCAGAATGACAGCATCACAGAGTTCTCTGTTCAGTTCTCTGTTCTCCATAGGATTTATGTCAACTGAGGATTTAAGCAATTGATAAACTGTAAGACACCCCTCACATATAATGATGTTGGTGTTCATTCAGGGCTTTTCATATGAGTTTGAGGTGTCAATGCAGCTGCCCAGTATAATACACTGTTTTCAAAGCTCTGAAGACACAGTCAATTTCCCAGGTTAATGATATCTTTGGTGTTTTTAATCTTGATTAAAGAGAAAGATACTAACATGTAACTATCTTGAATTCAGATTCCTTGTCTCACAACCTACCTTGAATTTAGTTTCCTTGTCTTCGCATCTTGCTGTCTGTATAGACTCTGACATTTTTTAAAAAACACTCTGAGCTTCCTTTTTATACCCAGGAAAACCAAAATTACTCTGTGAAGTTTTCTGTGTGGACCAAATGTGATACCATAATCTGAGAAAATGCCTCGGAAACTATCAAGAGATTTATCACTATAAAATATATGGATGTACAATAGTATTTATTATGTTAAAAAGGATGGCATCAGGCACTGAATACAAAGTGGAGACTTAAAAGCTTATAAGAACCTCAATGACAGGAATCACACCATTGTATTATTCTGTGCTCCATATATTGTTTGAAATGAGGTGCACCTCATAAATGTTTGCTAAACGGGAAAAAATAACAACTATAATTTTCAGATCCTATTGCTAAACTCTAATAGATTCACTCTCTTGTAGAAAGTGATTGTTTTCAACATGCTGAAAATCAATCAATACTTATTTCTTAAGGGTTGACTATGTACCAGGCACTTGGCTCAAATCATGAGAAACATAAACAAATTATCCAAAATCTAGGAGGGAGCATTCTGATTTAGAGTAGTGAGTTCAGGCTATGTGTTTAACTCTCTGATCCTCTTCATCCATAGCCCCTTCTAATTAGTAAATTTTGTCAGCATCAGGAAGCAGAAATGGCAGAAAACTATAAAATTTTAGTAGAAATAAAACAGACTTAAAAGGAAACTTTTCCAACCTCCAAGTCACTGGATGCAAATAGAAAACTGAATGTGTGTGAAAGGAACCCCAGAAAGTTCAGAGTGATGAGCCGTCTTTCTTGCTCTCTCCTCCACATATATTTGCGTATGCAAACATGCATTCATGTACACATATCTCTATCTGAAGGAAAAAACAGAACAGTGGAGGAGGTTAAAAAAGAAGCCATTATAAAATTTAAAACTAAGATAAATTAAAAATAAAAATTTACATCATTCAAAGAAAGGGGATGTAAGCATATAAGGAAAATATCTCCATTACATTGATCTAAATTCTATAATATTTTAAAGCATGTATATATTATATAGAAATTCATGGTCATGTTAAAAATCTTACTGAAAAAGCTCTATTTCCAAGAAAAATGCTATATTATCAAAGCTGACTTAAGAAAGTAAAGAAATTCAAGTAGATAAATAGTGCAACAGGAGTTAAGAAACTGTGGAATAATATCACCTATGATAAAACCATATGCAGATGAGATGCAGTATATTTCCATCAAACTTTAAAAAAAGCATGCATTTTCTGTGATCTTGAAACTATTTCTGAGCACTAAAAAAGCTTATCTAATTTATTTAATGAGAAAAGCAAAACCAAAATCCTAAAAATGTACACAGAAAAATACAGGCCAATATAAGGTACTAATACTGTTGTGGCTATTCTAATTTTTTGCCTAATGAACTTGTGTGTCTTGTTCTTATATGTAAAAAATTATTTGAATTTTGATTGACATTTTATTTAAAATACAGATTGACCTTTGAATAACAAATCCATTTACCTGAAGTACTTGAATGACGAAATAAATATTCTGACAAAAATATTGAAGCAAGAGGAATTTTTATAAGAAAAAATATGTAAATATATAAAAATTCCAAAAACATGTATTCATATCTAAATCATTTGATGTTAATGTGACCACTGAGTCTATTTTGCTTTAAATAGACTTTTTCTCACCAGAAAGGATGGAAGATTGAACACTTAAAAGGGTAACTTTGAACATCAGTCTTGTGTCTGTCCAGGGATGCTTGATAACAAACATCTCTAAAATCTCAGTAGCTTCCTGTAGCGCAGATGCTTTTCTCACTTATCCTCTCAGCCCATAAGTTGGCCGAGGCTCTGTCCCACACAGTCTTCACTCCGGGTCCCAGGCTGATGGAGCATCACGTGTCTGACCCATGGCTGGTATAGTGGGTTGAATTGTGTTCTCCAAAAATTCTATGCCCACCTGGAATCTCAGAATGTGACCATATTTGGAAACAGGGGCTTCGCAGATGTAACTAGTTAAGAATATTGAGATAAATGGTCCTGGTTTTAGGCTGGGCCCTAAATTCAATTCTTGATACCCTTATAAGAAGAGGAAAGGGCACACAGTCACAGAAAAGTAATGTGAAGATGGAGGCAGAGCTTGAAGTGATGTATCTACAGGCAAATGCCAAGGGTTGCCAGCAGTCACCAGGATCTCACCCACAGACATAGATAGGATGGCTTCTTCCTTAGAATCTCCAGAAGGGATGAAGCCTGCTAACTCCGAGATTTTGTTCTTTTGGCCTCCTAAACTGTGAGATAATAAATACCTATTGTTTTAAGCCACCCAATTCTGTGGTAATTTTTTATGATCATTCTAGGAAACTTATGTGGCAGGTGACTGAGGCCATGGGAAAGAGTGTTCTGGAGTGTCTCACTTTGGCATTAAAGGTTCAGCTGAAAGTGGTGTGTCTCCTTCCCACTCATAACTCACTAGCCAGAACTATTCACACAGCCTCATGCAAGCTAGAGGGAGTCAGGAAATGTAATCCTAACAGGTACTGAAAAACAAAGAACCAGAAGTATTTGGCAATGACACTAAAGGCCATTCCTGAGCCCACTGTATCACTTTGCTTTCAGAGGCAGAAGTAGAGGGGGGAAAAAAGAACTTTGCAAATGTATGCTGATGAAAATAGATGGCACTCAAATCCTCTTCTCTTGTTACAAAAGAGATAGTTCGCACCCCAAATCTCTGAAATGATGTTCCATATACTTTGTTGACAGTTACATCAAATTTGAATTCTAAAACCCCTCTTAAAATCTGGCAATGACTCAATGTTAGTAAGAAAAGGATTCCTCATAACCTTCTAAATAGCATTCTCAGGAACAACATCAGGAAAATATTGTCTGAGTTCATCCTGTAGAGATTGCATTTGGGTATTTTTTTTGACGCAGTTTTTAAGGGCTTTGTCTTTGTAAGCTTCATTAAGACAAGAAAATGATGAGGCACTTTAAGAGACAATTTGCTGGATTCTGACTCTGTACATTCAAGGTAAATTATAGAAAGAAATAATGCTTGTGTTTCAGATATAATGTATTCAAAACTTCAATATATCAGAAAACTGTAGCAAGATTTGCTGAAAGTTCTACTTTTTTCATAATTGGGGCAGTTAGTCTTCAACTTAGCACTTCTTGGTTTTAGGGGAACCAAAGGGAAAATGTGTTTCAATTTTTTTTTTATTTTAATATATTTATTTATTTTAGTTGGGGCCTAATTACTTTACAATATTGTAGTGGTTTTTGCCATACATTGACATGAATCAGCCATGGGTTTACATGTGTTCCCCATCCTGAGCCCCCCTCCCACCTCCCTCCCCATCCCATCCCTCTGGGTCATCCCATTGCCCCCGCCCTGAGCATTTGTCTCATGCATTGAACCTGGAATGGTGTTCTGTTTCACATATGATAATATACATGTTTCAATGCTATTCTCCCAGAACGTCCCACCCTCACCTTCTCCCTCAGAGTCCATAAGACTGTTCTATGCATCTGTGTCTCTTATTCTGTCTCGCATATAGGGTTATCATTACCATCTTTCAAATTCCATATATATGCGTTAGTATACTGTATTGGTGTTTTTCTTTCTGGCTTACTTCACTCTGTATAATGGGCTCCAGTTTCATTCATCTCAATAGAACTAATTCAAATGTATTTTTTTAATGGCTGAGTAATATTCCATTGTGTATATGTACCAAAGCTTCCTTATCCATTCGTCTGCTGAGGGACATCTAGGTTGCTTCCATGTCCTGGCTATTGTAAACAGTGCTGCGATGAACATTGGGGTACACGCGTCTCTTTCAATTCTGGTTTCCTCGGTGTGTATGCCCAGCAGTGGGATTGCTGGGTCATATAGCAGTTCTATTCCCAGGTTTTCAAGGAATCTCCACACTGTTCTCCATAGTGGCTGTACTAGTTTGCATTCCCACCAACCGTGTAAGAGGGTTCCCTTTTCTCCACACCCTCTCCAGCATTTATTGCTTGTAGACTTTTGGATAGCAGCCATTCTGACTGGTGTGAAATGGTACCTCATTGTGGTTTTGATTTGCATTTCTCTAATAATGAGTGATGTTGAGCATCTTTTCATGTGTTTGTTAGCCATCTGTATGTCTTCTTTGGAGAAATGTCTGTTTAGTTCTTTGGCTCACTTTTTGATTGGGTCGTTTATTTTTCTGGAATTGAGCTGCAGGAGTTGCTTGTATATTTTTGAGATTAATTGTTTGTCCGTTGCTTCATTTGCTGTTATTTTCTCCCATTCTGAAGGCTGTCTTTTCACCTTGCTTATAGTTTCCTTTGTTGTGCAAAAGCTTTTAATTTTAATTAGGTCCCATTTGTTTATTTTTGCTTTTATTTCCAGTATTCTGCGAGGTGGGTCATGTAGGATACTGCTATGATTTATGTCAGAGAGTGTTTTTCCTATGTTTTCCTCTAGGAGTTTTATAGTTTCTGGTCTTATGTTTAGGTCTTTAATCCATTTTGAGTTTATTTTTGTGTATGGTGTTAGAAAATGTTCTAGTTTCATTCTTTTACAAGTGGTTGACCAGTTTTCCCAGCACCACTTGTTAAAGAGATTGTAAACCCATGTAAACCCATGGCTGATTCATGTCAATGTATGGCAAAAACTATTACAATATTGTAAATTAATTAGCCCCCAACTAAAATAAATAATTATAAAAAAAAATAAAAATAAAGAGATTGTCTTTTCTCCACTGTATATTCTTGCTTCCTTTGTCGAAGGTAAGATGTCCATAGGTGCGTGGATTTATCTCTGGGCTTTCTATTTTGTTCCATTGATCTATATTTCTATCTTTGTGCCAGTACCATACTGTCTTTAATGACTGTGGCTTTGTAGTAGAACCTGAAGTCAGGCAGGTTGATTCCTCCAGTTCCATTCTTCTTTCTCAAGATTACTTTGGCTATTCGAGGTTTCTTATATTTCCATACAAATTGTGAAATGATTTGTTCTAGTTCTGTGAAAAATACCGTTGGTAGCTTGATAGGGATTGCATTGAATCTATAGATTGCTTTGGGTAGTATACTCATTTTCACTTTATTAATTCTTCCAATCCATGAAGACGGTATATTTCTCCATCTGTTTGTGTCCTCTTTGATTTCTTTCATCAGTGTTTTATAGTTTTCTATATATAAGTCTTTTGTTTCTTTAGGTAGATATATTCCTAAGTATTTTATTCTTTTTGTTGCAATGGTGAATGGTATTGTTTCCTTAATTTCTCTTTCTGTTTTCTCATTATTGGAGTATAGGAATGCAAGGGATTTCTGTGTGTTAATTTTATATCCTGCAACTTTACTACATTCATTGATTGGCTCTAGTAATTTTCTGGTAAAATCTTTAGGGTTTTCTATGTAGAGGATCATGTCATCTGCAAACAGTGAGAGTTTTACTTCTTCTTTTCCTATCTGTATTCCTTTTATTTCGTTTTCAGCTCTGATTTCTGTGGCCAAAACTTCCAAAACTATGTTGAATAGTAGTGGTGAAAGTGGGCACCCTTGCCTTGTTCCTGACTTTAGGGGAAATGCTTTCAATTTTTCACCATTGAGGATAATATAAATGGGTTAAATGCCCCCAACCAAAAGACAAAGACTGGCTGAATGGATATAAAAACAAGACCGCTATATATGCTGTCTATAAGAGACCCACCTCAAAACTAGGGCCACATATAGACTGAAAGTGAAGGAATGGAAAAACATATTTCATGCAAACAGAGACCAAAAGAAAGCAGGAGTCACAATACTCGTTTCAGATAAAATAGACTTTAAAACAAAGGCTGTGAAAAGAGACAAAGAAAGACACTACATAATGATCAAAGGATCAATCCAAGAAGAAGATATAACAATTATAAATATATATGCACCCAACATAGGAGCACCACAATACATAAGGCAAATACTAACAAGTATGAAAGGGGAAATTAACAATAATACAATAATAGTGGGAGACTTTAATACTCCACTCACATATATGGATAGATCAACTAAACATTAAATTAACAAGGAAACACAAACTTTAAATGATACAATAGACAAATTAGATTTAATTGATATTTACAGGACTTTCCACCCCAAAACAATCAATTTCACCTTTTTCTCAAGTGCACATGGAACTTTCTCCAGGATAGATCACATCCTGGGCCATAAATCTAGCCTTGGTAAATTCCAAAAAATTGAAATCATCCCAGCCATCTTCTCTGACCACAATGCAGTAAGATTAGACCTCAATTACAGGAAAAAAACTATTAAAAATTCCAACATGTGGAGGCTAAACAACACGCTTCTGAATAACCAACAAATCACAAAAGAAATCAGAAAAGAAATCAAAATATGCATAGAAATGAATGAAAATGAAAACACAACAACCCAAAACCTATGGGACACTGTAAAAGCAATGCTAAGGGGAAGGTTCATAGCAATACAGGTGTACCTCAAGAAACAAGAAAAAAATCAAATAAATAAACTAACTCTACACCTAAAGCAACTAGAGAAGGAAGAAATGAAGAACCCCAGGGTCAGTAGAAGGAAAGAAATCTTAAAAATTAGGGCAGAAATAAATGCAAAAGGAACAGAAGAAACCATAGCAAAAATCAACAAAACTAAAAGCTGGTTTTTCGAGAAGATAAACAAAATTGATAAGCCATTAGCCAGACTCATCAAGAAACAAAGGGAGAAGAATCAGATCAACAAAATTAGAAATGAAAATGGAGAGATCACAACAGACTCCACAGAAATACAAAGGATCATAAGAGACTACTACCAACAGCTATATGCCAATAAAATGGACAACTTGGAAGAAATGGACAAATTCTTAGAAAAGTATAACTTTCCAAAACTGAACCAGGAAGAAATAGAAGATCTTAACAGACCCATCACAAGCACGGAAAGCGAAACTGTAATCAGAAATCTTCCAGCAAACAAAAGCCCAGGACCAGACGACTTCACAGCTGAATTCTACCAAAAATTTAGAGAAGAGCTAACACCTATCCTACTCAAACTCTTCCAGAAAATTGCAGAAGATGGTAAACTTCCAAACTCATTCTATGAGGCCACCATCACCCTAATTCCAAAACCGACAAAGATGCCACAAAAAAAGAAAACTACAGGCCAATATCACTGATGAACATAGATGCAAAAATCCTTAAGAAAATTCTAGCAAACAGAATCCAACATCATATTAAAAAGATCATACATCATGACCAAGTGGGCTTTATCCCAGGAATGCAAGGTTTCTTTAACATCTGCAAATCAATCAATGTGATATACCACATTAATAAATTGAAAGATAAAAACCATATGATTATCTCAATAGATGCAGAAAAAGCCTTTGACAAAATTCAACATCCATTTATGATAAAAACCCTCCAGAAAGCAGGAATAGAAGGAACATACCTCAACATAATTAAAGCTATATATGACAAACCCACAGCAAACATTATCCTCAATGGTGTTTCAATTTTTAAATCCAGCAGCCAGGGTGTCTCCTGTCGACAACTGAAGAACCTCAGTACAAGACAAAATACTTTGTGAGTGCATTCAAATCTTCATAGAGCAAGGCAAATATCTTATGTGCAGCAAACATCTCTTCACCTAATTCACCCCCTTATGACATGGTTAATATCTTAATGGGTTCCTGGGCTGTTTTTGGAAGGCAATGCATAGAGGTGGTGATGCAGGCAGGTCTGGCAGAGAGTGACAGTTGGCCCCTCTCTCCTCCCAGGGGGCTCAGAGCTGCCCCTCCTACCAGCCCCCCAAAAACAGCTAACCCAAAGCTGGCCTGATCTCACGAGCTATTCTAATTTTGAGTTTTTTCCGCCTTGTAGGCCAAGCTAGTGGCCTTGTGGTTGAAAAGAAATGGAAGAAAAGGAACAATGTGAGTGATGGCATTCAGCCCTCCTGTATGAGGCTTGGTTACCAAGCGGAGAGAATATACCTCAAGAAAAGCTCCTCAGAGATTAAGAGCAGCTAGAGTCGCAGAAGTCCTAGGCTGGGAGGAAGCTCTCAGTTACTTCAGTGACAAGAAACTGAGCCCTCAATATTGGTGGTTATGTGCATTATGTATTTAGAACATGACTTAGTCTTTCTTCTGTAGCTTCCTTTAAAAATCAATGGAGAATTGACTCTCCCTTCACCTCTTTAAGGGCTTCCCTGGTGGCTCAGATGGTAAAGAACCTGCCTGCAATGCAGGAGAACTGGGTTCGATCCCTGGTAAGAGAAGATCTCCTGGAGAAAGGAATGGCTACCCATTCCAGTATTCTTGCCTGGAGAATTCCACAGAGGAGCCTGGTGAACTACAGTCCACGGGGTCACAAAGAGTTGGACACAACTGTGCAAATAACACTTTCACTTTTTTACTTTTTCACTTACCTCTTTAAATAGTGGTAGCTCACTTTTCTCCAGAAATTTTGGAAAATGATAAAAGAGGGGAAATAAGCGTCACAGCACAACTCTGTCACAAAAGTGATGATTACCTCAAGACAAGTGGGCAGGCAGTGATGGCCCTTTCACTGGTCCTGGCAGGTCTGAGAACTGGTCCCCCCAATTCAGACTTCTCTCCAGCTGCAAAGTCAGTCCACACTGGAGCCCAAGCAACCTTAATTGGATGAAGCTGAGGCTTTGAGGCTGGGTGCATACTAACAGCTGCACTTTTTCTGCCCATGTATCTTCAGTTAAATAAGGCTATTGTTTTATGCTGAGCAACAGAAGTCACAAAACAGCCACAGCATTTACACCATGTCAGCAACTGGCCCCAGTCTCTTCTGCCCCATCTTCTAATGAAACCTGCTTGGCATCACAAAGAACTTGCTACCCTGCACAATGACATTTTAGCTACCACCAGCCAGAAGCTACAGCCAGTCTGGTCAGCTGTCACAAGCAAGACTTTAGACACTGGCACTATTGATGACAGCAAATAATTCCTTGGTAAGAGATAGAAACTCTCCTCCGTAAATCTGCTTTTGAAAAAAGTGAAAGTCACCCATTCATGTCTGACTCTTTGTGCCACCATGGACTATACAGTCCATGGAATTCTCCAGGCCAGAATACTGGAGTGGGTAGCCTTTCCTTGCACAAATGGCACTTCAAAGGTGTCCCCATGCACTTGGAGTCCATAAGCCAGAGGCATTATGCAAAAGTGCTTAAACATTTCAAGACCAGTTTCTCTGTTCATACCCAATTCTGCAATTCTGGAGCCTTGGAAGAGGGACTATGCTGAAGCCCAAGAGGCACTGATGCTGGAAATCGTTTCTCTGAATTTTCCTTCATCAAAGAAGGTCACTGTTTCACCTGCATGCATGAAAGATAGTTTCATTGAACATAGACTTCTAAGGTGGTTTTTTTTTTTCTTGTTGCATCACTGTTACTGAGTTCAAGCTCATACTGCTCACCACACAACAGCCAATTAGTGAAGAGCCAAGGTGTTGGGGCAAAAAATAACATCTTTAGTCCCAAAGCCAGGAAACTGAGAAGACAGCAGACAAGTGTCCTAAAATAACCATCTTAACTCAGAGTATAAGTCAGTCTTCTCTCATATTAAAGGAAAAGGGAAATGGCAAGGTTCAAGATTAAATGGCAAAGCTGAATGCAGACTTCTTGGAACCACCTGGCCTTCAAGGGAAGCAGAACATCTCTTTGTTCTTCTGCTTTCTCATGTGGGCTGGATCCCAAGTCCACAAAAACTTCAAATTGTTAGCAGTTATCTTTTACTCTGCCATTCTTAGCTCTGCTTATTAGCAAGTTTCTGGGCTGAAAGCAAACTTATCTGTAACAAGTAATGGCCATAACATGGGATGGAAACTGTCTTGAGAGAACTTATTTGAGGAAACTTAATGAGTTATTTGGATACAAGCAACATTTCTGTAAGATTTACTCTTTATATGCAGGGCCAGACTACTAGAATACATAATCTGAAGAATGAGGGAGGCAGCTCCAACATGGTGGTAGTTCTGTGCTTCCTCTGTTACAGCACTTTAATGTGTGGGACTTCCTTCTTATCTTCATGGTTTTCAGTTTGGAAGCTGAAATTTGCATCATTGCTTCCCTGTAAGTAATACTTTCTATATATTTTATTCCTTTTGTTTGCTTGCTTTTAGTTTTTAGCAGTTTGATTGCCTGAGAATGAGTTTATTTCTTTTGTCCTCCACCAAGCATCTTGAATTTATAGGTCTTTTGCCAAATTTGGGAAGTTTTGAGCCATAATTTTCAGATATTTTTTCAGCACCACACTCTTTCTCCTCTTCTTCCAAAACTCTGAGCTAAGTCTTAGAATTTTTAGAATTGTCACACAAGTGTGTGAGGGTCTGTCCAACTGCAATACTTTGGCCACCTGAGGCAAAGAGCTGACTCAACGGAAAAGACCCTGGTGCTGGGAAAGATTGAAGGCAGGAAGAGATGGAAATGACAGAGGATGAGATGGTTGGATGGCATCACTGACTCAATGGACATGACTTTGAGAAAAATCTGGAAGCTGGTGAAGGACAGGGAGACCTGGCATGCTGCAGTCCATGGGGTCTCAAAGAGTCAGACGTGACTGAGCAACTGAACAACAATCCCTCTCTTATTCAGATAGAATAATTTCTATTGATGCAGCTTCAAGAGGACTGTATCCTCTTTCATTTCCATTCTGCTCTAAAGTATATCCAGTGAATTTCTTTTTTAGAGGGAGAAGGATATTACTTTTGTTGCTTCTGAAATTTCCTATTGTTTCTTCTGTTTCTTTACTGAAACTTGCTTTCTTATTTTTTTTTTCTTTTGAAAATTGAACTGGTACAAGAACCACAGCAGAAGATGGGTCAGAATTTGCAAACTGAACTTAAATTAAGCATAACAGTTGCTTGCTAAAACAAATATCAATGTTTTGTCATGATTTATAGAAGACCCAGAATCTCATAACACAATCAAAATGTCCAGGATATGTTTGAAAACTGCTTGGCAAATGAAGAACCACAGAAATCTCAACTCACATGAAAAAGGCAATAATTAATAGACATCAAAGATTTTAAAGATGTTAGAATTATCTGACAAAGACTTAGATATGTATTATAGCAATGCTCTAACAAGGAAGGTCAAAATCTCTTCAAAAGAACATATTCACATGAGTACAAAAAGAATAATCTGTCCCATAAATGTTCAGTCTGGGACCTCAATGGTGCTCTATCTTTCGTTTAGATTCTCAGTATCTTGGATAGGCTTGTTAGAACTAGACCCATGCATGACAACTTCAGCTACACTTCAGAGTTTATAAACAGTTTTATGGAAACACCTTCCCAAGTTTCTTCCTCTTTGTGATCTTCCCCTACTTCCCAGTTACCCAGGGAATCCTTTTCAGTTCTTCAGCCAGCATTTAGCCTAATTTGTCTTACACATCTGCAACTACAACTCTGCCTGTGAACAAATGGTGGGAGACCTAAAAAATAAAAAGGTAAAGTTACCTGCATTTTGGCAGTACTTTGAATTCTGGTATTCTTTCCCAATCCATCTGCTACTGTTTACCTCTCAAAGTCACCAAACAGCTTCTCCATGCCTTTTGTCCTGGTTTTATATCTCTATTTATTGGTAAAGACAGAATGGACTGTGCTTACTCCATCTAACTCACAATCAACACGTTAGCTTGATTTTTTTAAAAAATAAATGTATGGTTTCTGAAAAAAATGTATTTATATATGCAAGACCTGCAATAGAAATGAGTATAAATTATACTGAACACCTTGGAAAGCACTTCAGGTAACTAACATGGCTCCTACACTGCTCACTCAGAATTCTTTCTTACTCTCTCTGCTAAGTATGCCCACCAGCTATGATCCCTCAGAGAGAGATTTGCTCTTTGTAATTTGCATTATAAAAGCAAGAGATTTCTTTTCATTTTTCAAATATAAAATTATGTTAAAATATTGAATATTCTCTTTCAAGCCAGATCTGACTAATATTCTGCTGTGTCCTTTTGACTGAAGTGGTTTGCCATTCCCTTCTCCAGTGGACCATGTTTTGTCAGAACTCTCCACCCTGACCCATCTTGGGTGGCCCTGCATGGCATGGCTTAGTTTCATTGAGTGACACAAGGCTGTGATCCATGTGATCATTTTGGTTAGTTTTCTGTGATTGTGGTTTTTCGGTAAAATCATATTAAAACACTGAATATTCTTCTTTAAGCCACACCTGACCCTAATGTTTTTCTGTGTACTTTTGCTTCACCTCCCAATTCAGAATTGCTGCCCTAACGTATACTGACTATATGCAGGCTTCAGATAACCCCAAAGTATTTGTATGTTGAATTTTTGGCACTTGTGGACAAGGTACTGAACAAGTAAAGGCAACTTGAAAATTAATATGTGGTTCACAGAATCTATCATTGTGGTATCCTGCATAAGAAACATGAGAATCTTCTGCAAATAAAATTTCAATTCATATTGAAGGTCTTTGGTATACAAAGTTGTCCTTACAAAGTGAAAAATTACTCCAAATGGCCACTTTTTCGCATTTAACATTGTAGCACTTTCTAAATTATGATGGAAAGCAAGATTGTTCATAAGAGTTTAATCTGTTCTAACAATTCATTCTTCTACTTCTATCTGTCTGGTGAAGTATTTCTCACTCTTTAAGTTCAAGTTGAATGTTATATTTACGCTAAGACCTTCATTGATATCCCCAAAATTCTTCTCTTTTCTATGTTCTTATACTACTTTGTTCACACCAAAATTTTTATGATATCTGTTATATTTTATTTATTTATTTGTTGGAGGGTAATTACTTTACACTATTGTGTTGATTCCTGCTGTATGACAATGTGAATTATATATATATCATTATAGATAGATAGATAGATAGGTAGGTAGGTAGGTAGATAGATCAATCATTGAACTCCCTCTTGAATCTCCCTCTCACCCCTCCCTATCCCAGCCATTTAGGTCATCACAGAGCACCAGCAACTTCCCACTAGCTACTTATTTTACATAAGGTAATGTATATATGACAGTGCTACTATCTCAATTCATCCCACCTTCTCCTTTCCCCCCATGTCAATAAGTCTGCATCTCTATTCCTGCCCTGCAAATAGTGTCATTTTTTCTAAATTCTATATATATGCATTGATATATGATATCTGTTTTCTCTCTCTTACTTACTTTACTCTGTATGACAAGCTCTAGTTTCATTCACATCACTATAAATGACCTAGTTTCATTCCTTTTTATGGCTGAGTAATGTTCCATTATATATATGTACCACAACTTCTTTATCCATTCATCTGATGATGGACATCTAGGTTGCTTCCATATCCTCAGTTCAGTCACTCAGCCGTGTCCGACACCTTGAGATCCCATGAGTTGCAGCACGCCAGGCCTCCCTGTCCATCACCAACTCCCGGAGATTACCCAAACTCATGTCCATCGAGTCGGTGATGCCATTCAACCATCTCATCCTCTGTCGTCCTCTTCTCCTCCTGCCCCAATCCTTCCTAGCATCAGGGTCTTTTCCAGTGAGTCAGCTCTTTGCATCAGGTGGCCAAAGTATTGGAGCTTCAGCTTCAACATCAGTCCTTCCAATGAACACCCAGGACTGACGTCCTTTAGGATGGACTGGTTGGATCTTCTTGCAGTCAAAGGGATTCCCAAGAGTCTTCTCCAACACCACAGTTCAAAAGCATCAATTCTTCAGTGCTCAGCTTTCTTCACCATCCAACTCTCACATCCATACATGACTACTGGAAAAACCATAGTCTTGACTAGACGGACCTTTACTGACAAAGTAATGTCTCTGCTTTTTAATATGCTATCTAGGTTGGTCATAACTTTCCTTAAAAGGAGTAAGTGTATTTTAATTTCCATCTGCAGTGATTTTGGAGCCCCCCCCCCAAAAAAAAGTCAGCCACTATTTCCAATGTTTCCCCGTCTATTTGTCATGAAGTGATGGGACCAGATTCCACGATCTTAGTTTTCTGAATGTTGAGCTTTAAGCCACCTTTTTCACTCTCCTCTCTCACTTTCATCAAGAGGCTTTTTGTTCCTCTTCACTTTCTTCCATAAGGGTGGTGTCATTTGCATATCTGAGGTTATTGAGATTTCTCCCAGTAATTTTGATTCCAGTTTGTGCTTCTTCCAGCCCAGCGTTTCTCATGATGTACTCTTCATAGAAGTTAAATAAGCAGGGTGACAATATACAGCCTTGACGTACTCCTTTTCCTATTTGGAACCAGTCTGTTGTTCCATGTCCAGTTCTAACTGTTGCTTCCTGACCTGCATACAGGTTGCTCAAGAGACAGGTCAGGTGCTCTGCTATTCCTATCTCTTTCAGAATATTCCACAGTTGATTGTGATCCACACAGTCAAAGGCTTTGGCATAGTCAACAAAGCAGAAATAGATGTTTTTCTGGAACTCTCTTGCTTTTTCAATGATCGAGTGGATGTTGGCAATTTGATCTCTGGTTCCTCTGCCTTTTCTAAAACCAGCTTGAACATCTGGAATTTCACGGTTCACGTATTGCTGAAGCCTGGCTTGGAGAATTTTGAGCATTACTTTACTAGCGTATGAGATGAGTGCAATTGTGTGGTAGTTCGAGCATTCTTTGGCATTGCCTTTCTTTGGGATTGGAATGGAAACTGAGCTTTTCCAGTCCTGTGGCCACTGCTGAGTTTTCTAGATTTGCTGGCATACTGAGTGCAGCACTTTCACAGCATCATCTTTCAGGATTTGAAATAGCTCAATGGGAATTCCATCACCTCCACTAGTTTTGTTTGTAGTGATGCTTTCTAAGGCCCATTTGACTTCATATTCCAGGATGTCTGGCTCTAGGTGAGTGATCACACCATCGTGATTTTCTGGGTCGTGAAGATCTTTTTTGTACAGTTCTGTGTATTCTTGCCACCTCTTCTTAATATCTTCTGCTTCTGTTAGATCCATACTATTTCTGTCCTTTATCAAGCCCATCTTTGCATGAAATGTTCCCTTGGTATCTCTAATTTTCTTGAAGAGATCTCTAGACTTTCTCATTCTGTTGTTTTCATCTATTTCTTTCCATATCCTAGCTATTGTAAATAATGCTGCAATGAACACTGAAATACATGCATCCTGTTGAGGTATGGTATTCTCAGGGTATATGCAGAGTATTGGGATTGCTGGGTCATATATTTAGATTTTACGAAGCCTCTATGTTGCTGTCCAATAGTAGTTGCATCCATTTACATTCTGATCAATTGTGCAAGAGGGTTCTCTTTTCTTTGGCACTTATTATTTGTTGATATTTTGATGATAATGCCCATTCTGACAAATATGAGGTGATACCTCATTGTAGTTTTGATTTGCATTTCTCTAACAATGAGGGATGTTGAGTATCTTTTCATGTGTCTGCTGGTCATTTGTATGTCTTTTCTGGAGAAACATCTGTTTAGATCATTGGCCAATTTTTTGACCAGATTGTTTGTTTTTCTGATATTGAGCTGCATGAGCTTCTTGTATATTTTGTAGATTAATCCTTTGTCGGTTGTTTCACTTGCAAATATTTTCTTCCATTCTGAGGATCGTCTTTTCATTTTATTTATGTTTTCATTTGCTGTGCAAAAGCTTTTAACTAAGTCTCATTTGTTTAATTTTATTTTCATTGTTCTAGGAGGTGGGTCAAAGAAGATCTTGCTGTGAATTATATCAAAATGTGTTCTGCCTATGCTTTCCTCTAAGAGTTTTATAGTATCTGGCCTTATATATTATTGAGATGAAAATTGAGAAGCTCTATACAGTCAGCAAAAATAAGACTGGGAGCTGGCTGTGGCTCAGAAAATGAACAACTTATTGCAAATTCAGACTTAAATTGAAGAAAGTAGGGAAAACCACTACCTCATTTAGCTATAACCTAAATCAAATCCCTTACAATTATACAGTAGAAGTAGCAAATAGATTCAAGGGAATAGATCTGATAGATAGAGTGTCTGAAAAACTATGGGCGGAAGTTCATAACACAAAGAAAGCAGTGATCAAACCCACTCCCAAGAAAAAGAAATTAAAAAGGCAAGAAGGTTGTCTAAGAAGGCCTTAAAATAGCTGAGAAAAGTAGAGAAGCAAAAGACAAAGGAGAAAAGGAAAGATACACCCATCTGAATTCAGAGTTCCTAAGAATAGCAAGGAGAGATAAGAAAGTCTTCCGAAATGAACAATGCAAAGATAGGAAAACAATAGAACAGGAAAGACTAGAGATCTCTTCAAGAAAATTACATATACCAAGGGAACATTTCATGCAAAGATGGGCAGAGTAAAAGACAGAAACGGTATGGATTTAACAGAAGCCGAAGATATTAAGAAGAGGTGGCAAGAATACACACAAAAGCTATACAGAAAAGATCTTAATGACCCAGATAGCCACAATGGTTTGATTACTCACGTAGAGCCAGACATCCTGGAGTACAAACTTGAGTATGCCTTAGGAAGCATCACTACAAACACAGCTAGTGGAAGTGATGGAACTTCAGCTGAGCTATTTCAGATTCTAAAATGATGATGTGAAAGTGCTGCACTCAACATGTTAGCAAATTTGGAAAACTCAGCAATGGCCACAGAACTGGAAAGAGTCAGTTTTCATTCCAATCCCCCAAAAAAGGCAATGCCAAAAATTGTTCAAACTATGCACAATTGCACTCATTTCACACGTTAGCAAGGTCATGCTCAAAATCCTCCAAGCTAGGCTCAACAGTACATGAACAAAAAACTTCCAGATGTGCAAGCTTGATTTAGAAAAGGCTTGAGGAACCAGAGATCAAATTGTCAAAATCTGTTGGATCACAGAAAAAGCCAAAGAATTCCAGAAAAACATCTATTTCATTGACTATGCTAAAGCCTTTGACTGTGTGTATCACAAGAATATATGGAAAATTCTTAAAGACATGGGAACACCAGACCACCTTACCTGCATCCTGAGAAACCTGTATGCAGGTAAAGAAACAACAGTTAGAACTGGTCATGGAAAAATGAACTAGTTCAAAATTGGGAAAAGAGTTCAGTTCAGTTCAGTCACCCAGTCATGTCCAACTCTTCGTGACCCCATGGACTGCAGCATGCCAGAACTCCCTGTCCATCACTAACTGCCTGAGTTTACTCAAATGCGTGTCCATTGAGTCAGTGATATCACCCATCTCATGCTCTGTCATCCCCTTCTCCTCCTGCCCTCAATCTTTCTCAGCATCAGGGTCTTTTCCAGTGAGTCAGTTCTTCTCATCAGGTGGCCAAAGTATTGGAGTTTCAGCTTCAGCATTAGTCCTTCCAATGAACACTCAGGACTGACATCTTTAGGATGGATTGGTTGGATCTCCTTGATGTCCAAGAGACTCTCAAGAGTCTTCTCCAAAACCACAGTTCAAAAGCATCAATTCTTCGGTGCACAGCTTTCTTCACAGTCCAACTCTCACATCCATACATGACTACTGAAAAAACCATAGTCTTGACTAGAAGGACCTTTGTTGGCAAAGTAATGTCTCTGCTTTTTAAATGCTGTCTAGGTTGGTCATAACTTTCCTTCCAAGGAGTAAGCGTCTTTTAATTTCATGGCTGCATTCACCATCTGCAATGATTTTGGAGCACAAAAAAATAAAGTCAGCCACTGTTTCCACTGTTTCCCCATCTATTTGCCATGAAATGATGGGTCCAGATGCCATGATCTTAGTTTTCTGAATGTTGAGCTTTAAGCCAACTTTTTCACTCTCCTCTTTCACTTTCATCAAGAGGATCTTTAGTTCTTCTTCACTCTCTGCCATGAGGGTGGTTTCATCTGCATATCTAAGATTATTGATATTTCTCTCGGCAATCTTGATTCCAGCTTGTGCTTCATCCAGCCTGGCATCTCACATGATGTACTCTGCATGTAGTTTTATGAGCAGGGTGATAATATACAGCCTTGAGGTACTCCTTTCCCAATTTGGAACCAGTCTGTTGTTCCATCTCCAGTTCTAACTGTTGCTTCCTGACCTGCATACAGGTTTCTCAAGATGCAGGTCAGGTGGTCTGGTATTCCAATCTCTTTCAGAATTTTCCACATTTTACTGTGATCTACACAGTCAAAGACTTTGGCATAGTCAATAAAGCAGTAATAGATGTCCTTCTGGAACTCTCTTGTTTGTTCGATGATCCAGCGGATGTTGGCAATTTGATCTCTGGTTCCTTTGCCTTTTCTAAAACCACCTTGAACATCTGGAAGTTCACTATTCACGTATTGTTGAAGCCTGGCATGGACAATTTTGAGCATTACTTTATGAAAAGAGTATGTCAAGGCTATATATTTTCACACTGCTTATTTAACTTATATGCAGAATACATAATGCAAAATGCCAGGCTGGATGAAGCGCAAGCTGCAATCAAGATTGCCGGGAGAAATATCAATAACCTCAGATATCCAGATGATACCACCCTTATGGCAGAAAGTGAAGAGGAACTAAAGAGCCTCTTGATGAAGGTGAGAGAGTGAAAAAGCTGGCTTAAACTCAACATTCAAAAAATGAAGTTCATAGCATCTGGTCCCAGCACTTCACGGCAATTAGATGGGGAAACAAAGGATGCAGTGACAGACTTTATTTTCTTGGGTTCCAAAATCAATGCTGATGGTGACTGCAGCCAGGAAATTAAAAGACACTTACTCCTTGGGAGAAAAGTTGCGACAAACCTAGACAGTGTGTTAAAAAGCAGAGACACTACTTTGCCGACAAAGTCAATATAGTCAAAACTATAGTTTTTCCAGTAGTCAGGTATGGATGTGAGAGTTGAACCTTAAAGAAGGCTGAATGCTGATGAATTGATGCTTTTGAACTGTGGTGTTGAGAAAACTCTTGAGAGTTGCTTGGACAGCAAGGAGATTAAAACAGTCAATCATAAAGGAAATCAATCCTGAAATTTCACTGGAAGGACTGTTGCTGAAACTGAAGTTGCAATACTTTGGCCACCTGATGTGAAGAGTCAGCTCATTTGAAAAGACCCTGATGCTGGGAAAGATTGAGGACAGGAGGAGAAGGGGATGACAGAGGATGAGATGGTTGGATAGCATCACTGACTCCATGGACATGAGCTTGAGCAAGCTCCAGGGGATGGTGAAGGACTGGGAAAACTGGCATGCTGCAGTCCATTAGGTTGCAAAGATTAGGACATGACTGAGCAACTGAATAGCAAAAACAATTCATTTTGACTTTATTTTTGTATACCGTGTTACAATGTGTTCTAATTTCATTCTTTTACATTTAGCTGTCCAAATTTACCAGCACTAGTTATTGAAAAAGCTGTCTTTCCTCCATTGTATATTCCTGCCTCCTTTATCAAAGCTAAGATGTCCGTAGGTGTGTGCTTTATTTCTGGACTTTCTGTCCTATTCACTATCTGTATTTCTGTTTTGGTGCCACTTCCATACTGTGTTGACTACTATAACTTTGTAGTATAGTCTGAAATCAAGGTGCTTGATTCTTCCAGCTCCATTTTTCTTTCTCAAGATTGCTTTGGCTTTTCAAGATTTTTTACTTTATATAGTTTTGCTTTTTAGATAAGTGTCAGCTTCTTGATGGCATTGACATACTATCATTTTATATTTTCATCCCCTTCCTCAGTTGCTGGTAATATCTAGGTATGTATCTTTTTAAATAATGCTCAAAGGAGCTTCACATAGCCACATCAGTGTTTGCATGAGATAAATAATTTATAAAATAAAAATTCCTTTTTATGAAAACTGAAATGTTGACTAGCAAATGAGATGTAGATTCAGCAGAAGAGAGCACTTGAAATATGAGTTGTCATAGTTCTTTTTCTTTTTTTCATCATCCTTTGTCATTATTTACCTAATAAGATTTATTACCACTGAGATACCCCACTTAGGAGTTGCTATAACTTTCAGATCTCTGGATAACAAAAAAAAGGCCAGAGAGCGTCAGACTGACACAAATGTAATTTACTAGAATTTACTAGATTCATGATGCCCATCCACTTCATGGGAGATACTGATACTGGTGTAATATCTCAAATACAGCTTGAAAAGTAAGTTGTTAATCAAGTTTATGTGGTTAAAAAAAAAACCTTTTTTCCATTGTACAATTGTTTCCAGTCATCCCTCAGTCCAACCAGTTTTCATTTTCATAACACCTCATTTCAGGGAGAAAGAGCATTTTTCAGAGAGACAAATGAGTATTTCAAACAAATACAGAGATATTTCTGATCTGAAGTGATCAGATAAGAGGTCTGAAAATTATTCTCTTGATATTTTGAAGTGAATTTGTCCATACATAAAGAACTATTAATGATTTCTGAGTATAAAGGAAGGAAATTAATATTTATTATTGGCTAAATCCAGTCAATGTGGTTTCACATCTGAAAGCTTTTGTGAACTGACATCTTTTGTAACATTCTTTTGTCACAACTCTGCTCTTCTGACTTTAAGGTCAAAAGTCTTTCAGAGCTTCCCCTTATGGCTTTACAACATCTGAAATTTCAAAGACACCAGAGACCCACAGTTTTATTTTTTTCTATGGCCATAGCTTGCGCTGCCCTGAAGTGAAGTGAAGTGAAAGTCACTCAGTTGTCTCTGACTTGTGGAATATAGACTGCCAGGTTCTTCTGTCCATGGAATTTTCCAGGCAATAATACCAGAGTGGGTTGCAGTGCCCTTCTCCAGGGGTTCTTACCAAACCAGGGATCAAACCCAGATCTCTCACATTGCAGGTGGATTCTTTACTCTGTGAGCCACCAGGGAAGCCAAAGAATACTGCAGTGGGTAGCCTATGCCTTCTCCACGGTTCTTCTCGATCCAGGGATCAAAGCAGATCTTCTTCTGCATTGCAGGCGGATTCTTTACCAGCTGAGCAACCAGGGAAGCCCTGCCCTAGTAAGAGTCAATTACTTCATATTTAGATCTTCCAAACTAATCAGAGGCTATTTTACTCCGACATGTTGAGACAAAACTTGTCAAAGTGTAACTCCAGACCACTGCCATCATAGCCACCATCTGTAGGTGTCTGACGTAATGATTAACCAGTATCACTCTAGACACACTAATGCAAAATCTCTGAAAACCAAGGATCTCTATCTTAACATTTAGATAATTCTTGAGTACTACTAAGTGGATAATAAATAATTTGGAGGTTCATAAAGCCCATTTTTTAAGGACAAAATCTTCAGTGAGATGTCTAAGGAGTTCCTTACTAAATATGCCCTGAAAAGTGGGATGCTCAGACTCATGGCCAACACTCATGCCATTTCTCTTTATAATCCCAGTGTTTAAAGTTTGGATATAGATATGGATATAGGTAGAGATAAATCCTCAGGTATCGCATTCCCCTCACCTAATCAGTTAACTAATAATCATCTAATTTGTATTCAGCAGCAAATGATTCAACTTACATCATAACAAGTAATGGCCTTTAGGAACTACAAAGGACAGACATAAACTCTAATACTTATATCACTTATTTATTGGATCCACAAACCAATAAAATTTCTTACCAAGTTTATTTACACCTATTATAAAAATTTCAATAAATTCAAAAAAATATATATATATATTTACATATTAGTTGTATCCTGTGTAGAGAATAAATCCAAAATGTCATCTCAAGCCACAAGTTTTTCTTGTAAACATGACTGGCAATTTTATCTTCTGCTATCACTCTTGAACCCTGATATGGTTCTATGAAAATTGATGGTATACAATTCCCCAAAGACTGTAGAGCACAGAAGTCTCTGACCATCAGAGTCATGGTCAGGCTTGGGAGTAGTGTCTTAGGGAGGTGGACAAAATGGTCCCCCAGTATAAACAACAGGGCAGAGATAGGAAGAAATAACCAAAGAGGGAATTCAAGAAATGTGGTATCTCATTCCTTGGGAGAAGGAGGAAATCAGGAGGGCTGATCTGTGAGTCAGATGCCTTCTTCTGTTCACAGTTTGCATAGATGATGGTTTTTCATTCTTCCATTTTCAGTCAGTTTATGTCTTTAGATCTAAAGGGAGACTCTTGTAAGCAGCATGTAGTTGGATCATGTTTTTTATTTTTAAGTTCATTTTACTAATCTTTGCCTTAATTGAAAAACTTACTTGCTTCACATTAAAAGTGATGATTGATGATGAAAGATATGTCTTTTGCCATTGTGTTACTTAATGGACATTAGTTTGAGCAAACTTCCAGAGATAGTGAAGGACAGGGAAGCCTGGCATGCTTCAGTCTGTGAGCTCACAAAGAATCAGACTACTGAACAACAATTACAACCTAGCTACAACAACAATTACCAAACAACAACAACATATTACATATATATGTAAAGATAGATCTATAAAGATAGATAGATAGATAAATAGATAGATAATTTTGGTTCCTCAATTCCTCTAATACTGCATTCTTCTATATTTGATTTTTTTCTACTTACTATTTTGATTCCTTCTTCATTTCCTGTATATTTTTAATCACTTTCTTATGGTTACTAAGGAGATTCCATTTAAAATCCTAAATTTATAGCAATCCAGTTTAAATTGATAAAAAGTTAGCTTCAATAGCGTACAATTAGTCCTGTAACTATTTAACCCCATCCTCTTTCATGATGTTACTGTCACAGATTATATCTTTATAGAGTGTGTGCCCATTAACAAAGATTCAGAGTTATTGTTTTATGCATTCATTCTTTAATTCATTTAGGAAGCAAAGAGGAGTTTCATACCAAAATATGTAACACAGGGATTTACAGTTACTATGTAATTATCTTTCCCAGCAATCCTTATTTCATCTTATGCCTCAGGTTACCATCTACTGAAGGACTCTTGTAGCATTTTCTTTTTCCTTCCTCTAGCACTTCTTATAGGCCAAGTCTATAAGCAACAAACTTCTTTAGTTTTGTTGTTGTTGTTATGCTTGTTGATCATGAGAGATTGTTATCTTTTTTAGGATCTTGTGTATGTATGTAACAGTCACTTCGCTCTTGCTGCTTTCAAGATTCTTTCTTTGTGCTTGTCTTTTTTGTTTGTTTGTTTGATTATAATATCTCAGTATAAATTTCTTTATTCTACTTAGAATTCATTGAGATACTTTGATATGAACATTCATGGTTTTCATCAAATTTGAGATGTTTTAAGCCATTATTTCTTTCAATATTATTTCTGCTTCTTCAATTCTCTTTCTGGAACTCCACATGTATGCTGGTCAGAATACTGCTTTAAAACTCCCATAGATTCTGTTCTCCTTTCTTCATTAGTTTTTCCTTCGCTTCTTAAACTTCAGATTCATTCTCATGCCAATTCGATTCTGTAGTTACACCCCCTTGTTATTGTTGTTCAGTTGCTAACTCGCGTTTGACTCTTGGTGACCCCATGGACCGCAACATGCCAGGTTCATCCTCTCCATTATCTCCCAGAGTTTGCTCAAATTCATGTTCATTGAGTCTGTGATGCTATCTAAAATCTCCTATTGCCCTCAATCTTTCCCAGCATCAGAGTCTTTTCCAATGAGTCCACACTTCACATTAGGTGGTCAAAGTATCAGAGTTTCAGCAACAGTCATTCCAATGAATATTGAGGGTAGATTTCCTTTACGATTGACTGGTTTGATCTCCTTGCAGTCCAAGGGAATCTCCAGCACCAAAATTCAAAAAACATCAATTTGTCAACATTCAGCCTTCTTTATGATCCAATCCTCACATCCATACCTGACTACTGGAAAACATATAACTTTGATTACACAGACCTTTGTTGACAAAGTGATGTCTCAGATTTTTAATATGCTGTCTAGGTTTGTCATAGTTTTCCATTCAAGGAACAAGCATCTTTTAATTTCATGCCTACAGTACAGTCCATAGTGATTTTGGAGCCCAAGAAAATAAAGTCTCACTGTTTCCATTTTTTCACCACCAAATTGCCATGAAGTGATGGGACAGGATACCACAATCTTCGTTTTTTGAATTTTGAGTTTTAAGCCAACTTTTTCATTTTCCTCTTTAACTTTCACCAAAAGGCTCTTTATCAAGTTTCATCAAATTCCTCTTCATTTTCTGCTATTAGGGTGGTATCTTCTGCATATTTGAGGTTGTGGATATTTCAGTTGGCAATCTTGATTTCACCTTGTAATTCATTCAGCCTGACATTTTGCATGATGTACTCTGCATATAAGTTAAATAATCAGGGTGACAATATACAAAGTTGTCATAATACTTTCCGAATTTTGAACCAGTGGGTGATTCCATATTCAGTTCTAACTGTTGCTTCTTGATCGCATACATGTTTCCCAGGAGACGGGTGAGATGGTCTGGTATTCCCACATCTAAGAATTTTCCACAGTTTGATATCAGGGCTTCCCAGGTGGCTCAGTGGTAAAGAATCTGCCTGTAGTATAGGAGACCAGGGCCCAATCTCTGGGTCAGGAAGATTCAATGGAGAAGGGAATTGCAACCCATTCTAGTATTCTTGCCTGGAGAATTCCACGCACAGAGGAGCCTTGTGTGCTACAGTCCATGGGATCCCAGAGTCAGATACAACTGAGAGACTAACACTTTCAATTTTTCTTTCACACAGTCAAATGCTTTAGCCTATGTTTTCCTGGAACCCCATCCATGGTCCAACAAGTGTTGGCAATTTGATCTCTGGTTCCTCTGCCTCTTCAAAACCCATCTTGTGCATCCAGAAGTTCTTGGTTAACCTACTGCTATTGCCTAGCTTGAAGGATTTTGAGCATAACCTTGCTAGTATGTGAAATGAGTGCAATTGTATGGTAGTTTGAACATTCTTCGGCATTACCCTTCTTTGGGATGGGAATGAAAAACCAACATTTTGCAGTCCTGTGGCCAGTGCTGAGTTTTCCAAAATTGCTAACATACTGACTGCAGAGCTTTAACATCATCATCTTTTAGGATTTTAAATAGCTCAATCAGAATTCCATCACCTCCACTAGCTGTTTGCAGCAATGCTTTCTAAGGCCCACTTGAATTCACACTCCAAAATGTTTGGCTCTAGGTGAGTGGCCACAGCATCGTGGCATAATTCTATAGCTCTTCTGTGTATTCTAGTCACCTCTTCTTAATCTTTTCTGCTTCTGTTAGGTCTTTACCCTTTCTGTCCTTTACCATGCCCGTCTTTGCATGAAAAGTTCCCTTGATGTCTCCAATTTTCTTGAATAGATCTCTATTCTTTCCTATTCTAGTATTTTCTTCTATTTCTTTGCATTGTTCACTTAAGAAGGCCTTCTTATCTTTCCTTGCTATTTTTGGAACTCTGCATTCAGTTGGGTATTTCTTTCCCTTTCTTCCTTGCCTTTCATTTCTCTTCTTTCCTCACCTCTAAGTAAAGCCTCCTCAGAAAACTACTTTACCTTTTTGTGTTTCTTTTTCTTTGGATTGGTTTTGGTCACTGTCTCCTCCATAGTTCTTCAGGTGCTCTGTCTACTATCTAATCTCTAGACTATTCATTACTTCCACTATATAATCATAAGGAATTTAATTTATGTCATACCAGAATGACCTAGTGATTTTCCCAGCTATCTTTAGTTAAAGTCTGAATTTTACAATAAGGAGCTCATGATCTGAGTCACAGTCAGCTCCAGGCCTTGTTTTCACTGACTGTATAGAGCTTCTTCATCTTTGACTGCAAAAAACATAATCAGTTTATTGACCATCTGGTGATGCCCATGTATAAGTTTGTCCCTTGGGTTGTTGGAAAAGGATGTTTACTATGACCATCATGTTCTCTTGGCAAAACTCTGCTAGCTTTTACCCTGCTTCATTTTGTACTCTGAGGCCAAACTTGCCTATAATTCTTGATATCTCTTGATCTCCTCTAGTTTTGCTTTCCAATCCCCTGTGATGAAAAGGATATCTTTTTTGATGTTTTTTTTTTTAGAAGGTCTTGTAGGTCTTCATAGAACTGATCAACTTCCACTTCTTCAGCATCAATAGTTGGCGCATAAACTTGGATTACTGAAATACTGAATGATTTGCCTTGGAAATGAACCGAGATCATTCTGTAATTTTTGAGATTGCACCCAAGTACTCTTTTATGGACTCTTCATTGATTATGAGAGCTACTCCATTTCTTCTAAGGGATTCTTACACACAGTAGTAGATATAATGGTCATTTGAATTAAATTTGTCCATTCCCATCCATTTTAGTGCACTGATTCCTAAGATCTTGATGTTCAATCTTGCCATCTCCTGCTTGACCATGTCTAATTTACCTTGATTCATGGACCAGCATTCCACTTTCCTATGCCATATTGTTCCTTACAGCATCAGGCTTTTCTTTCACCACCTGGCACATCCACAGCTGAGTATCATTTCCACTTTGGCCCAGCCATTCTGCTCTTTCTGGAGCTGTTAGTAATTGCCATCTGCTCTTGTGTGCATGTGTGCTAAGTTGCTTCAGTTTGTTTCTGTACGACCCTATGGACTGTAGCGAATTGTAGCCCACCAGGCTCCTGTGTTTCCTGGGGTTTTCCAACACGAATCCTGGAGCAGGTTGCCATGCCCTCCTCCAGGGATCCTCTGCTCTTCCCCAGTAGCATACTGGACACCTTCCAACCTGGGAATTCATCTTCCAGTATCATACCTTTTTGCCTTTAACACTGTCCATGAGGTTCTCCCAGCAAGAATACTGGAGTGGTTTGCCATTTTCTTCTCCAATGGATCACATATTTTCAGAATTCTTCATTATGACCCGTCTGCCTAGAGTGGCCCTGCACAGTAAGGCTCATAGCTTCATTGAGTTATGCACGTCCCTTCAGCACAACCAGACTGTGATCCATGAAGGGGATTACACCCTGCAATAAACTTTTATTTCAGATATTGTACTTTTCAGCTCCAGAATTTCTATTTGGTTTCTATCTGTTTATTGATATTCCCTACTTATTCACACCTCATTCTCCTGATTTTCTTCAGTTCTTAGGTCATGGTTTTCTTTAGCTCTTTGAGCACATTTCAGACAGTAACTTAAAGTCTTTGTCTATTAAACTAAATGTCTGTTCTTCTTCAATGATGGTTTTCCCAATTTGTTTCTTTTTTGCCTGTGAGTGGGTCATATTTTCATGTTTCCTTGTATACTTTGTTATTTTTTGTTGATAACTAGACATTTAAAATTTATAATGGGGTAAATCTGGACATGAAATTATTCTCTCTCTCCTGCAATTGCTATTTTGCTTAATGAAGACTTGAACCATTCCTTTGTTTATTGATTTCTTTCAAACTATATTTGCAAAGGCAATATTCTTTGCCATGAGTGACCAGAGATCTATGTTCTGTTATCTCCACAGTCAACCAGTGACCTAACAGAAATTTCCTTAAATGCTAATTAAAAAAAAAATTGTTTTCTATATCTAAATATCCTAAACTGATAGTGCTGAGAAGCTGCTTCTGTCTACAAGAATTCAAAGAATTGTCATGTCCTGCCCTGTTCCAGCCCTTCAGCAATCTGTCAGGCTGATCAAAACCTTAATTTGAAAAGGCCAAGTTCACTATCATCCACCCTGGTAGCAGCAAGCAACACCAGAGATGTGTACCACCAGTCTCACAACTATCTGTTGTTGTTATTGTTGTTGTTCAATTGCTCAGTTGTGTCCAACTATTTGTGACTCCATGGACTGCAGCATGCCAGGTTTCCAGAAGGACAGGGAAGCCTGGTGTGCTGCAGTCCATGGGATCACTGCTTGTAATAGTCACTGTATAAAATACCAATAAAATACCAAAATTCACCCAAATTTAACCAGCCATTTCCTTCACCAGGCACTGCCCTGTCTGCTGCAAGCATTTGACTCAATGCCAGAGTTCTGAAATAATTGACTGTGATAGTTTTTGCCAACTCAGTAATTGTTTTAGTCTGTAGACCAGTTGTAGGAGCTTCCTATTCTGCCATCTTCCATGACATCACCATGTCTTGAATTTTTGAGCATTAAATGTTTTATCTATTCAAAATATAGGAGAAACAAGAAAAGGAAGCAAATCAAAAGAAAGGAGGAAAAAGAAAGAGAAGGATTTCTCATTGCTCACTATTGCTTTCAATGTGAGTGCCTTAGTGTAATTTAAACAAGTGCTTATTTCATCATCCCAGTCACTATAGGGTAAGCACAGATTTCTCGGAATCAAATCTCACAAAAATGAGAAGATGCGGACATCTAAGCTACAGAACAAAAGGTGACTGACATGTGTATTTGGATTACTTAGAATTTCTGCCACATGGACATGTGTTCTCCTGAGTCAGTGTCGCTTTGAAAAAGATCATGCAACTGCTGGAACTGTTATATTGTTACAATTATATATGTTTGTATTTTTCTAGAATTGCTATGCTCTCTCACTATAACTGGTCATTATGATACAACTTACAGCACTGATTTTCTATCAGCATCTTTATCTAGTCTGATTCTTTCACTTAAATGACATTTTTCCTAGGCTGTATGACTATACAGTCCTAATGGACTGATGCTGGTGAAGGGCTTTGCAATTGCATTCTCCTTTGCATGTCCTCTGTCTTTGTAGTTGATTTTTTAAAGTCAAAAGAAAAACATCAAGCTCCCCAAGCCCTAAACGATTAATACAGAGCTCTAATTAACCTGATATTTTAAAATATATATAGTATTTTGGGGAGGAAGGAAATAAAACCTTCAAAACTATTCTAAGGAAAACAACTTCAAATTGCATTTATTAAGCAATATGCTAACTCACAGCAGGAGATTTCTGCCTACAGAGCTGCAGACACCTATGAGAGACATGGTTAGGCATGCTGCAGAATGCACAGGTCTTCAAAGGAGGCTCTGACCTACTTTGTTTCTGCCTTGTCTCATGCTGATTCTTGCTGCTGTGGCTTTCTGAGCCAAGTGGAATCAGTTATTGCAGCATTTTTTGATGGCCGGTCAGCCCACACAGGAAGTACAACGCAGATTCATAACACAGAAACTTCTGATCTCCTGACAATAATTAGAAGCATTGTTACAAGCATTTCGTTGGGAGTAGGAGAAGATTTCTATTTTCATTATTTCAGTGTTTGCCTCCTCTAGAGAAAGGATTTTATTTAAACATGGAGAGCAATGCAAAATTTCAAAACATCTAATAGGGACATAGTGTAAGCAATAGATAGTGATTTCTGAATATACACCAGAAAGATCTCATAAGAATCTACTTATTAATAACAACCTCAGGGAATATTTTCTGCCATAACCTAATGAGGTTAATCACAAGGAAGCTGCCTCAAAATAAGGAACTTCATTGTTTTTAATATGCAATATGCATTGTGCCCCACTAGTATAGACTTCCATTTCACCTAGATTAAGAAACTAAAGGGGAAGTAGAGAAGCTTAAGACTTAACTGTGTGACAAGAGAAAATTTCAAAGACTGGTTTGATCCTAAAAATAATCTGAAGAAAGGCCACACAAACCTTAAAAATATTTTTCTGTATTCTATTTCTCTCTGCCTTAGTCTTAGCTCTGCTTTGTTTGATTTAATAAGAATATTTGGTTTCATTCATTCATTTATGCAATCATTCTGTGGATGTATCATTCCAATGTACAGGGAATTTGTAGCTCTTCTCACCTTCCTCTTGTGTGCCCATCTACTAGTCAGTAGGTATGACTTTTAATTAAATATCCAGCATAATTTAAAACATAGCCTGTACTGGTAACTGAAACAATTGCTTCAGGTAAAACTCAAGCTATTCTTTGGATATCAATGCTTAATTTCCTAGGAATTCCCCCTCCCTTTGCTTCTTTCTCCAAAGAGGTCATCTATTTATTATATTTATTGTTGTTCAGTCACTAAGTAGGGTCCAACTCTTTGAGATCCCATGATTGCAGCACACCAGGCTTCCCTTCACTACCTCCCGGAGTTGCTCAAACTCTTGTCCATTGAGTTCATGATGCCATCCAACCATTTTCTCCACCGTCACCCCATTCCCCTCCTGTCCTCAATCTTTCCTAGAATCAGGGTCTTTTCCAATAAGTCCGCTCTTCCCATTAGGTGGCCAAAGTATTGGAGCTTCCATTTCAGCATCAGTTCTTCCAGTGAATATTCAGGACTGATTTTCTTTAGGGTTGACTTCTTTGAACTCCTTGCTATCCAAGGGACACTCAAGAGTCTTTTCCAGCACTATGGTTCAAAAGCATCTATTCTTTGGCATTCGGCTTTCTTTATAGTCCAACTCTCACATCCGTACATGAATATTGGAAAAGCCAAAGCTTGGACTATATGGACTTTTGTCAGCAAAGTGATGGCTCTGCTTTTTAGTATGCCATCTAGGTTTCTCAGAGCGTTTCTTAAGTGTTTAATTTCATGACTGTGGTCATCATCTGAAGTGATTTTGGAACCCAAGAAAATAAAGTCTGTCACTGTTTCCATTGTTTCCTCATCTGTTTGCCATGAAATGATGGAACCGGATGCCATGATCTTCATTTATTAAATGTTGAGTTTAAGCTGAGTTCAGCTTTCTCATTCTTCTCTTTCACCTTCATCAAGAGGCTCTTTAGTTCCTATTTGCTTTCTGCCATAAGGGTGGTGTCATCTGCATATCTGAGGTTGTTGATATTTCTCCCAGCAATCTTGAAGCTTGTGCTTCATCCAGCCAGGCATTTCACATGACGTATCCTGCAAATAAGTTAAATAAGCAGGGTGACAATATAAAGCCTCAATGTAATCCTTCCCCAATTTTGAACCAGGTTCTAACTGTTGCTTCTTGACCTGTATCAGGTTTCTCAGGATGCAGGTAAAGGTGGTCTGGTATTCCCATCTCTTTAAGAATTTTTCACTTTGCTGTAATCCACACAGTCAAAGGATTTAGTGTAGTCAATGAGGCAAAAGTAGATGTTTTTCTGGAATTCCCTTCCTTTTTCTATAATCCAATGGATGTTGGCAATTTGACCTGGTTCCTCTGACTTTTCTAAACCCAGCTTGAACACACAGAAGTTTTTGGTTTGTTTTATTGTTTCTTCTTCTTCTTTTTTTTAATGAAACAATGATGAATAGTTTTAATGATAAAAGGTACAATTCACAAAGAAAATGGACATCATAAACCATTAGACCCAGTTGAGCTATTTCAAATCCTGAAAGATGATGCTGTGAAAGTGCTGCACTCAATATGCCAGCAAATTTGGAAAACTCAGCAGTGGCCACAGGACTGGAAAAGCTCAGTTTTCATTCTAATCCCAAAGAAAGGCAATGCCAAAGAATTCTTGAACTACCACACAACTGCACTCATCTCACATGCTAGTAAAGTAATGCTCAAAATTCTCCAAGCCAGGCTTCAGCAATATGTGAACCACGAACTTCCAGATGTTCAAGCTGGTTTTAGAAAAGACAGAGGAACCAGAGATCAAATTGCCAACATCCACTCGATCACTGAAAAAGCAAGAGAGTTCCAGAAAAACATCTATTTCTGCTTTATTGACTATGCCAAAGCCTTTGACTGTGTGGATCACAATCAACTGTGGAAAATTCTGAAAGAGATGGGAATACCAGACCATCTTACCTGCCTCTTGAGAAACCTGTATGCAGGTCAGGAAGCAACAGTTAGAACTGGACATGGAACAAAAGACTGGTTCCAAATAGGAAAAGGAGTATGTCAAGGCTGTATATTGTCACTCTGCTTATTTAACTTATATGCAGAGTACATCATGAGAAATGCTGGGCTGGAGGAACCACAAGCTGGAATCAAGATTGCTGGGAGAAATATCAATAACCTCAGATATGCAGATGACACGACCCTTACGGCAGAAAGCAAAGAAGAACTAAAGAGCCTCTTGATGAAGGTGAAATAGGAGAGTGAAAAAGTTGGCTTAAAGCTCAACATTCAGAAAACTAAGATCATGGCATCTGATCCCATCACTTCATGGGAAATAGATGGGGAAACAGTGGAAACAATGTCAGACTTTATTTTTGGGGGCTCCAAAATCACTGCAGACGGTGACTGCAGCCATGAAATTAAAAGACTCTTACTCCTTGGAAGGAAAGTTATGACCAACCTAGATAGCATATTTAAAAGCAGAGACATTACTTTGCCAACAAGGTCCATCTAGTCAAGACTATGGTTTTTACAGTAGTCATGTATGGATGTGAGAGTTGGACTGTGAAGAAAGCTGAGCGCTGAAGAATTGGTGCTTTTGAACTGTGGTTTTGGAGAAGACTCTTGAGAGTTCCTTGGACTGCAAGAAGATCCAACCAGTCCATCCTAAAGGAGATCAGTCCTGGGTGTTCATTGGAAGGACTGATGTTGAGCCTTAAACTGCAATACTTTGGCCACCTCATGTGAAGAATTGACTCACTGGAAAAGACCCTATTACTGGGAAGGATTAGGGGCAGGAGGAGAAGGGGATGACAGAGGATGAAATGGGTAGATGGCATCACCGACTCGATGGACATGAGTTTGGGTAGACTCCGGGAGTTGGTGATGGACAGGGAAGCTTGGCATGCTGTGATTCATGGGGTCGCAAAGAGTCAGACACGACTGAGCGACTGAACTAAACTAAACTAAACTAAACCATTAGACATCTTAACAACAAAGGAACAAAGATACATAAAGCAAATATCAGAAGAAATGTAAGGGAGAAGAAAAAATATATAATTTTGGTGACACATATTAACATTTGTCTGAGAATACTTTGTCAAGTACAGAAAAAATAAGAATAGAGACTTCTTGAATGATGTCATTAATAATTTAGAGGCAATAGATTTACATTTAATTAATTTATATTAATCATATCCTACACAAATATATTTAAAAATTTTGTACCTCATATGCTATTAGATGTCCATAGGACATTTAGAAAAACTGGCAAAAAGATAAACATCCTTAAATTTCAAAAAGTAGATTTCTTTTTTGTTTGTGTGATTCAGTTACATGTATACACATACTTTTCAATTATTTTCCATGATAGCTTATTACAAGATATTAATTGTAGTTCCCTGTCGATTCACATATTATTGAAACCTAACCTGAAGGATTTTGACCATTATGTCACTACCATGTGAAATGAGCACAACTGTGCAGGAGTTTGAGCATTCTTTGGCATTCCCCTTCTTTGGGATTGTAATGAAAATTGACCTTTTCTAGTTCTGTGGCCATTGCTGAGTTTTCCAAATTTGCTTTCATATTGAGTGCAGCACTTTCACAGCATCATCTTTTAGGATTTGAAATAGCTCAGCTGGAATCCCATCACCTCCACTAGTTTTGTTCATAGTGATGCTTCCTAAGGCCCACTTGACTGAATCCTGGTTGATCCTTTTTTGCATTATTGGAACGAGAGATTTTCCGGCTTGGGCCAGTGTTTGAGTTTGATATCCTCTTATCTCTGAAGCACTGTTCCCTATCCACATGGCTTCTGCTTCTCCCAATACTTTTGTTTGATAAAATCTATGGCAGAAATTATTCTTTATCTGTTCTGATGCATCAAACCATTTTTGCAGTGGATCCCTGGCTAACCTTTCTTGATCCTGACACTTTGGGCACTATGGATCTATATGAGGTTAATTTCAATTGTTTCTGCCTAGAGAAATACGTTCTCTAGGTTTTCTTTGCCATGAATACAACACTTTTCTGGCAAGTTCTTTGGCAACTTTGGAGTCCCATTTAGGATACAGAGAAGCAAGAGGCTGCCAGGGAAATAAGAACCTCAGGATTACTCTCTCACTGAAAGCCCTTCCAAGTCAACTTTGCAGTGACAATGCCATTTGCAAGGTGCCCTTTACTCTGAGTCTTAAATGGGAAGTGAACAAGAGTTCCTTGCTATCAGTGCTCCTCTAAGATAAGAGAGGAGAAACTGGGAGAAATTTCTGTGACTTCTTCTGCTTCCCTCTCTTTAGCTCTTCTTTTCTTTCCCACACCACCTGGCCGGAAAAGGGCCTGAATTTCTTCTTCCTTCTATCTGAAACTGACCTGTAAAATTTCTGAGCCAGATCTCCAAATCTAACCTTTGATTTATAGAAAAGGAAGTTAGCAATACTCCAAACCATTCTTTCTGAACACAGAAACCTGGTTCACAAGATAAATTGGAAATTTTGTTTTAAATGTGAATGAATAAACAGGAGTTTCATTTCTGATAATGGTAAATTAGCTTGTAGTAGAAGAAATCTTCCACAAAGAATAACTAAACAATCTGGGTTTTGAAAAATGAAACAAGAAAATCTTTTGATGATTTCAAGGAGCTAGCAAGTTAGCCAGAACTTGAGGGAAAAAAACCATGGATGAATGGGAAACTCATTGTGGTAACCTGACATACCATGGCCTTTTCGCTTAAAGCGTTCATCAGTTCCTGATTTGAGAGAGACTAGAAAATCAACCAAAAAGAGACTCTGAAGTTGAGATTATGTGCAGAACTTTTGGCAATTCCATTGGATCTATATAAACACTGGATTTCAGGGCTAATAACAGCAAAAACTTAAAAGCCAACATTCCATGGAGAAAAAAGGAGTAGAGATGTGAGCTAGGCAATCTGAGCTGATTTTCTTGTCAAGATATTCATGATTCATAGGTAAGTAATGAAGACAGAGAAAAATTCAAGGGAAACTGGCAGTGAAGAGAGGGAAGACCTACGTGAACCTCTGGCAGTCTCATGGTGCTAAAGAGATCAAAAAAATTAGAGCTATGATATACCAAGAAAGAGAGACTATGGTAAATATCCCAGGATTTTAGTTTGGAAACTAATTTGCTTTTGCTTTAATTTTGCTTTAATTGGCAAAGAAACTAACAGCTAATTCAGAGCTCTTAAAATATTATGTACACAAAATGCTCATTCAATAAAATAAATTCAAACATATTATGATAAAGGACTAGAGAAAATAGAAGGAGATTTATGGGTAATACATAAGTCAGAGTTTTTAGACACAGATAGTAAAATAATTGTGATTGATATATTTAGAAGCATGGAGGTCATGGTGAGGAACTTCACCAAAAACTGGGATCTATGATCATCAAATGAACACTCTAGAACTGAAAAATTCATGTACTGTCTGAGATTGATATGAACTTGGTAACTCTCTTTGAATTCCTTCTATATCAAATCTTAATCTTAGCTCAAGACCATCACTCAGGAAATGCCCTAGACAGCTGACCTCTTAGACTCTTAAAGTCAGTAACAATACCTATTTTCAGAGTTTGAGAAGAAAACTGAACACTCTCAAGAAATAGTGGTAGAGCTACAGTTTAAGGTAAGACTTCAAAAGGATATTCTAAACATTAATCAAAAAACATAATATGAGACTGAATAATGTAGGAATTGACAGAACGGGTTCGGAGCAAAACTTCTTGGGTGTGAATCGTGGCATGTCAGCTTACACGTTGTGTAAACTTGGGCGACTCATGTCTACATTCACTGAAAAATCTCCCATGGTCCAGAATTTCTCAGAAATTTGGCTCTCCTGCCAAGGTGAGTCCAGCATCTCCTGACTTCACTTGTGCTCAAGCTCACACCCAATCGCTCCAGTCGTGTCCAACTCTTTGTGACCCCATGCACTGTAGCCCACCAGGCTCCTCTGTCCATGGGATTTTTCAGGCAAGAATACTAGAGTAGGTTGCCATTTCCTTCTCCAAGGGATCTTCCCAAGTTGGGGATTGAATCTGCATCTCCTGTGTCCCCTGCATTGGCAGGGAGGTTCTTTGCAACTGAGCCATCTGGGAACTGGCTTCACTATGTCCACACTTTTCCTTCAGGGTCTTTGACATGGAGAGTCAAAAAGATTGATCAGAATGACACAAAGGGCTTGCTCATGGTCCATTGGCCGTGACTCCACATACACACAAGAGGTCTGGGGAATATCATCATGTTAGAAACTAGGATGGAAAGGAGAATCGCATGAGCAGGGGCACTAGCAGCCTCTCCCTTACATGTAGGAATTGTACAATCACTTAGCCATTAATATTACTGTGTTCCTTTTAACCTAGGAATTTTACTTCTTGAAATTATCCTAGAGAAATACTTGGCATTGTATGGTAGAGGATTTTATTTATAGTGTTCTCTATATTATTGAAAATTTCAAACTAGACTACTGCTTTGAAATATTGATTAAAAGCTACAGTAAAATATGGGTGTGTTTTTGTGTATTTCTGCATGTCTATGTGAATATAGAAAAAAAGTTTGTAGGACAGATCATGAAAGTTGCTCATACTTACATAAATAAATTAAAATTTTAGTATTTTCCCTTTAGTGGGAAAATAAAAATATACTCTTAAAAATATCTTATCTAATTTTTAAAAGCAAAAGTACACTTTTGTTTCTGTTTTGACCTGTCATATGTTTCACAAAGGAAGAAATGTATTACACCCATAAATTCACCATAGAAACGTGTGTGTCAGAACTAAAGTAAATATAAACCTAAAACTGAAAATGGGAAACATGCTTCATCCACTATACACTGAAAACATTTAAATACTTACAAATGAAACAAAAACGAAACATGAAATAAATTAGAAAAACAGTGAAATTTTATTGTGGACTATAAAATTATATCTGAACAAATGGAAACACTTACCATGCTATTTAAGAGAGAATTTGCTATTATAAGCCTATTCTCCCTAAATTAATAGCAGTTTAATCCAATTCCAATTGGAATGCTAAGAGATGTTTAAGTTGAATTTTGTGAATATATCTAAAGTTAATATGGAAGAAAAAATATCAAAGAGTAAGAAAAAACACAGTAAAAATAATGAAGAGGGGCTTGCCTTAACAGAGGTCAGGAGATATCAAAAATCTGAAAGTTGTTAACAGAGTAGATCTTAAAATTTCTTATCACAAGAAAAAAGATTGTAATTCTGTGTAGTGATGGATGTAACTAGTAAGTAACTAAATTTACTGTGGTGATCCTTTCATAATATATAGAAATGCTGAATCGTTATGTTGTATGTCCGAAACTAACACAGTGTTAATGTCAATTTGTTGTTGTTCAGTCGCTAAGTCATGTCTGACTCTTTGCGACTCAATGGGCTGCAGCATGCCCAGCCTCTTTGTCCCTCACCATTTCCCAGAGCTTGCCCAAGTTCATGTTCATTGCATCAGTGATGCCATCCAACCATCTTATCCTCTGCCATCCTCTTCCCGTTTTGCCCTTCAATCTTTCCCAGCATCAGGGTCTTTTCCAATGAGTCAGCTCTTTGCATCAGGTGGCCAAAATATTGGAGCTTCAACTTCAGCGACAGCTTTAGGATTGACTGTCTGATCTCCTTGCTGTCCAAAGGACTCTTAAGAATCTTCTCTAGCACCACAATTTAAAGGCATCAGTTTTTCAGCACTCAGCCTTCTTTATGGCCCAACTCTCATATCCATACATGACTACTGGAAAAACCATTGCTTTGACTATATAGACCTTTGTCAGCAAAGTGATGTCTTTCAAAAAGAAACTACTGATTGTCAAAGAATAAAATAAATTTCCTGTAAATTGCATTATTATGTCAGTGGCATAAAAATGAATGCATGGATGAATGAAATAGGATGCAGAAGAAAGAAATGGGCATTACTACACATGAGAATTTCTTGTATACTAATACTACTATTTCAATATAATGGAAAAATAAATTATTTATAAGATTGTGTCATACTGGCTACTTGAAAAAAGTAAAATTGTGCTTTAATATCATGGTATATGCAAGATAAAATTACATGTAAAATAAAGATTTAAATGTTAAAGAAAAATTTGTGAGATATGTCCAATACCGTGGTGGCAAGAAGGGTACCTTCTTAACCAAGATAGGAAAGCAGAATCTATCAATAAATGATAGCCATACTGCCTATACAATATTCTGAACATTTATATGGCCAAAGGTGTTAAAAATTAGGCAAGGGATAAGCAATTATCTATTTAATTGTTTAAAGAAAACCATAAAAATATTTGACAGAAAAGGATTTGCTATCTTTAAGAAAGAATTTTGCAAAAGTAAAATAATTTCTCATAATATATACTTAAAAAACAAAAGCTAAACACCAACCACAGAAGAGAATGAATGTAAGCTGTTTTTAGAGTCTGAGAACAAAGGCATAACATTTAATGAGTTGTGATGCATTCAGACCTATTAAGCAGTTAACTTAATCTTATTTCTTCTTGTTCTGCATAAAAGCTCTTCTACAAAGATTTAGGCTGAATAGGCTAAATTATCTTCATGTACACATTTTGACATATCAAACTTTTCACATTCATAATTTTTCTTTAATAAAATGCAAAACTCTTAAATATTGACTGAATAAAAGCAAAAAACACAATAAATATGAGCAAGAGATATGTGTGCATGTGTGCTCAGTGACTTCAGTTGTGTCTGATTCTTCATAACCCCATGGACTGTAGCCCACCAGGCTCTTCTATCCATAGAACTCTCCAGGCAAGAATACTGGAGTGAATTGCCATGCCCTTCTCCAGGGAATCTTCCCAGCCCAGAGATTGAACCAGCAGCTCCTGCATTTCAGACAGGTTCTTTACCACTGAACCACCAGGGAAGCCTGAGCAAGAGATGTGAGCAAACAAATGCCTCAAAAGCAAATCTTGAGGTCAAGATATATATATATATATATATATATATATATATATATATTCAAAGTCACTGATAGTTGGGGAAATTAAATTGAGATATCGCTTTACTGCCATGAAATAGCCACATGTTAAAAAAAAGGGCAATAACACACTGTTGGAGAGGATGCTGGTAAAGTCTGCCCTCATAGGAAGAAAAAAACCTAACTTGTTTACAGCTTTTCCAGAGAGCAATCAGGCAACATCTATTAAAATTAAAAATAAACATATCATTTGCACTACCAGTCCCACTATACACATACTTTATTACGGTACAGGTCAGAGTGGGAATGATTGAAAAACTATGGTACATCCATACCATGAAATACAATGCAGATAAAAAAGACAAATGAGGACTGTAACTTTGACTTGAAGGAATTCCCATAAGGTAGTCTTAAGTGATTAAAACACAGAGTTCAGAATTTTGCATACAGTCTTATATTGAAAGAAAATAATAACTTCTTTGTCTATTTATGAATAATTAATATTTGCACATTATAATAGGACTATGAACAAAATTTGTAAAGACAATTATTAAGCTGTTATTATGAGTTTTCTAAGGGTTAAGGTGAGGAGACCTGAAGGAAGAGGAAAGAATGGACAATGGGGGGAGGCAAAAAGGAAAAAGAAATAATGACAGATTTTAAGTGCTGCAATTTTCCACGTGATTGTACATAACTTATCAGGAAATTCATTAAGAATTGTCTCAGTTCATGCAAAAGAGATTTCATAAACCACCAGATGGAAATCTGCATAATACAGTAATACAAGTATCAACTCAGGAATAGAACATCTCAGTATAAGATGTGGGATCCTAGAAAGTTTCTTAATATATCAGATTGGCACTTTCCCCAACTTATAATAGCATAATAATACATAGCAACTGACATAGTTGTGGAGGTATTAAGGTAAAGAATGTAAAATGCTTAGGAGAATATAGGCACACACCAAGTACTCAAAAATTCTCTCCTTTCCATTTCAATCAAATTATGTCTCTTGCTAATCAATGGCAGTCACATAAAATCAACTCCTAAAACTGAGTAAGGCTGATAAATCAACTTAGTGTTCAAAAACTTAAATTTTAAATAACTAAAAAAAAATAAGAATACAAAAGTTTTGTTAGACATCAAAGAGTACACGACACTTCCTGGGGATAATTAACTTATGTCTTCTAATAGAGTCACTGACGATTTCCAGGCCTGACTTTTTGAAAAAACTCACAAACTCTAGTTATCCTGCCAGAGCAGATATTGTTTCATTATTCGGTTGGATGCAGACGGTTGGTTTTCATATCTTTTCACAGTTCTTGCCACCAGGCTTACAGAGAGTAAATGAACAGAATTGATTGGAGGAACAGGACCAGGGAAAAGCTGAACAAGTCAGGCAGAAATAAACCTAACCCGGGAAATACACACCTTCTGTTACCCTTTCCCCATTCTACTGTGTGCTTTAATCTCATTGAACACAGCACTGTTTCCAGAGCTGGCGTGCACACTATCACAGGAGCCAGATAGAAGAAGAGAGGCAACAGGTTCAGTGTGGACCTGTACTCACACCTACCATATCCTCTGTCATCCCTTCACTAGGGATTCCCGGCGGTCCTTTAGTTAGGGCTTGTAGGAAAAGAGAGTTTGCATAGCTTTCCTATGTTCTTCACTGAAAACATTAATAAACTGAGGGATACGTAAACAAATTTCGAATTTCATCTTCTGAATTAGTTCACAGTGCAATAGGTGAGAAAACAACACAAATTAAATCACAGTAAATAAAAAGAATGAAATATGATAAGTACAATGGTAGATTATGCAGGGCAATATGAAACATAGAGACTGTAATATACATCAGGTTGGATGATTTCTGGAAATTTAGACTATTTTATATTTTGGAAAAATTTTATGTTCTAGAAAACTGTACTGGTACAAATACACAGAAATTCTGGAAATCTCCACTCAAATGCAAAGCTACACTTTCAGAAAATTAGGGAAAGTTCATGTGGTATCTAAGTAGCACCAGCAGAGCCACAGGCTGCCTTAGGGATATCTGTTGATTCGTGAAAGAATCAAGTTTAAAACATGTATAGATACACTTGGCTGTGTCGGGTCTAAGCTGTGGCACAGGGGAGCTCTGTTGCATCATGCAGGATCTCCTGCTGCAGTGCACGGACTTTCCAGCTGTGGCGTGTGGGTTCTGGTGTCCGCAGGCTCAGTAGCTGCAGTATGTGGGCCTAGTTGCTCTGCAGCATGCAAGATCTTAGCTCCCTTACCTGGGATCGAACCCTGTCCCCTGCATTGCAAGGTGGATTCTTAACCACTGGACTACCGGGGAAGTCCCTTGAAAGTCTCTGTTTCTCATGATTCATATTACAATAGGAAATAGAGCTCTAATTAAGATGAGGGTTGCACTAGGACCCATAAACTTGCAACTTTTCCCACAAAGGAAACATTTAAGTCTTATATATCCTAAATGAAAGGGTAGACTAGGGAAAAAATCTATCTATCTACAGGCAAAAGAAGGTTACAACAGAATTTTGGATAGAGGGACAGAATGTTTTTTTTTTAAACTCATAATTATAATCCTGCTGTCATATGGATTGTGAGTTTGCATTTACATTGCCTGCATGGTTCAAGAAACTCTAACGTGAGAAATTATTAAGGTGCTTTCATATTCATAGAAGTTCAGAGCTATTAGTGAAGTTCTCTCGGCTTTAGTACTCACTGTATCCAAGTCCATTAATATTTCTAGCATGAAGACCAAACAAATATGATATTACAATAAATAAATCACTGTGTATACCATAAACAAGTCACAGAAAGTTTGCAGAAGCTAAACGGAAGAATAGGACCCCAAGAATTATAGATAGTAGGATTATAAGATACAGACTATTAAGCATATTTCAAAATTTAGGGCTTCCCTCATAGCTCAGTCAGTAAAGAGTCTGCCTGCAATGCAGGAGACCTGGGTTCAATTCCTGGGTCTGGAAGATTCCCCTGGAGAAGGAAATGGAAACCCACTCCAGTATTCTTGCCTGGAGAATCCCATGGACAGAGGAGTCTGGCGGGCTACAGTCTATGGGGTCACAAGAGTTGGACACGATGAGTGACTATGAGCACACAGCACACATAATTTATAGAAATAAAATAAGTTAAAAGAATAAGTAAAGAAGACAAAAGTATAGAAAATGACCAGGCAGATCTGAAAGAGAATCAAAATGGAACTTCCTCAAAAAAAATTAAATTAAAACACACACACGTGCAAGCATGCATATACATGCACATGTGCACACACACAGATTGAATTGAATAACCAAGCTGAAGAGAGAAGCAGTAAACTAGGAGAAAGATATGAAGATATTATCCCAAAGTGGTCCAGAAACACAAGAGGTATCATCTTTCAAACATGGGAGATTAAAAGACATGGAAGATTGAGTGAGGAAGTCTCACACACATCTATTTTGAGTCCCAGGGCAGAGATGAGACAGAATGGGAGAGGCAGGATTTGACGAAACCATGGCTAAGAATTTTCAGAAAAAAAAACGAACTTGAATTCTCAGACTCAGAAAATGCAATAAATGGCAAACAAGATACATAAAAATAAATCTACACCTAGGCGCATAATATAAAACCACAGCATACCAAGAACCGTGTGGAGTTCTGAAGGCAACTATAGAAAAGCACAGTTTCTCTACAAAAGGGTAGATAAAGGCATAAATGCAACAAAGGCATTCAAAGAGCAAAAAGAATGAAATAACATCTCCCAAGTGCTGAGATAAACATAGCTAACTAGAAGTATATTCCTAGCGAATAAAACTCTCCAGAAAAACAAGGAGAAGGATATTTTCATGTTTTTCAACAAATACTGAAACTATACTTAACCAACTCTCATTAAAATAATTTAGAAGGATCAATTTCAAGGTTGAAGAAATTGACTTCAAAACAATGTCTAGGAGACAAACAGGTAGAGCAGTTAGTTTAATTATGAATGTAAATATAACCCAATACTGACGTAAGTTAGAAAACCCAGCTACTATGGTCTTAAGATCACATTGGCCTGGTCTCTTGTATAAAAGATCTGGTCTCTTTCTGCTTTGTCATACCATGCTTCTGTCTGCAAGGACACCTGCAGTTCAGGCAGAAGGAGAAAAGAAGACACAGAAAGTCTCACTTTCATAAGGAAACCTCCACAGAGTTCCACGTGGCATTTCCTCTCAAAAACTGAGTGATACTGCCACTGTTAGAAGGAAGGGAAATGGAAATGAAGGCACTTAGCTGGAGCTAGTCATTATTAGGATTTAGGCTCCTTTAAAAAGGAGAAAATTGGAGTGCAAACAGTCAAGGAACAGATCATTCTTATGCAAATTATCTCAGGAAATATATATGTTTATGAGGATAGTATAAACTTAATTACTAAAAGCAGACAAGCATAGTATAAAAAATGAAAATTAATGAAAAATTTCACTCTTGACTATATAAGAAAAATCCCAAATAAAATATTAGTAAATTAACCCAGCCATATGCTGAAGAAAGAAAAAAAAAACCTTGTCATGCCCAGATATAACTCATCATGGGGAATCTAGAAATGTGAAGCCCAAATTACATTTCAAGAAAAAAATGTGTTGCTCTCCAGCTCTTTGGAGTGTTGTCAGCAGACATCTTTCACCTGGCATTCCCTCCAGGAATTAACTCAGCTTCAGAGATATCTTGTCTACAGTCATGCACTTATAGGAAAGGCCTACATTCCATGGACAGCCAAAGATATGAGATTTACATGAAGTCTTGACTTACACCTTCACCAATCCCATTACCTCTTCATTTCTGCCATAGGTGTTGGTCCCATGGCTAAAAGTGAAAGTCACTCAGTTGTGTCTGACTCTTTGTGAACCCATGGACTGTAGCCTACCAGGCTCTTATGTCTATGGAATTCTCCAGGCCAGAATACTGGAGTGGGTAGCTGTTCCTTTCTCTAGGGGATCTTCCCAGACCAGGGATTGAACCTAGGTCTTCCACATTGCAGGCATATTCTTTACTGTCTGAGCCACAAGGGAAGCAGTCCCATGGCTACTCCCTAACAAATATCCTAAGCACTGTATCTAAGAGTCTACTCCCATGAGAACTCAACTTGTAATGCTCAGGAATGCAGAAATGGTTTAAGACAAAATCCATGAATATAATTCACATTGACCGATTAATGGAGAAATAGCATCACTGTGATTACACAAGGAAATAGAAATCATTTAATAAAACTAAATATTTCATTGATTATAAGAACTCTTAACAAACTTGGAATAAAGGGAGAAGTCTTTAACATAATAAATGTTTTTACTAAAATCTACAGCAAACGTCATATTTTATGATGAAATACAAACATTTCTTAAAGGAGTACAAATAAGATATTGATACCCACTATTATCATTAATGCTCTGAATGTGCCAAGGATAGAATCGCAAAATTGGGTTATATTGAATCTATAGATCAAGTTGGGGAGAATTAGTATGTACAAAAGATTAAGCCTTCCGATCAATGACTATGGCATGTCTCTCCACTTATTTAAGGTTTCTATATTTCTTGTCACCAACGTTTTGTGGCTTTTACTGTATAGATTTTGCACATATTTTGTCGATATCTACAAAAAAACTTTCTAGGATTTTGATAGATATTTCATTAAAACTGTTTATAAATTTGAGGAGAATTGACACATTTACTATGTTGAATCTTCCAATGCTTGACCCTGGTATATCTCCTCTATTTTCAGAGCTTTTCTGATTTATTTTATGAGCATCATAGCGTTTTCAGCATAAGGCCTTGAACATGTTTTTGTTAGATAAACACATAAATATTTCTTGTTTTGTAATTGCAAGCAATACTGTATTTTTAAATCCGTGGTATACTGTTTATTGCTATATTTAGAGAAATATAGTTGATTTTTGTATGTCTATCTTGTATCCTGCCATCTACTAAATTCATTTATTAATTCTTGTTTTGTTTTGTTTTTTTTTCCCCACAGTTGTTGTTGATTCCTTAGAATCTTCTCCATAGGCAATCATTATCTGCAAATAAGGACAGGGAGGCCTGGCGTGCTGCAATTCATGGGTTCGCAAAGAGTCGGACATGATTGAGTGACTGAACTGAACTATTTCTTCTTTATCTATCAACTTGAATTTCTTTCCATTTCATACTTTATTTCATTGGCTAGAACTTGCAGCACTGTGCTGAATAAAAGTGGTGAGAGTGAACATCCTTGCCTTCTCCCTAGTTTTTGGAAAAAATATTATTGAGTATTCATGATTAAATATGTTAACTGTAAACATTTTTAGTTCTTTATCAAACTGAGGAAGTTTCCATTTCTAATTTTTCAAGAAACTTAATCATGAATATTTTCAATTTTCTCAAGTGCTGTCTCTGCATCAATTGATTATAATCATGGTTTTTCTTCTACAGTCTTTTTTATAATGGGTAAATTATATTGATTTTTTTTTAGTATTGAGCCAAATTTGCATGCCTATAATAAATTTCATTTTATTCTAAAGTATAATTCATTTTATACATTACTGAATTATATTTACTAATATTTTGCTATGGGTATGTATCTGTGCTCATGAGGGATATTTGTTCTAATTTTCTTTCTTCGTATTTTTTCCTGTAACTTTGAAATCATGGTAACACTAGCCTCACACAATGAATTACCAAGTGTTAGCTCTTCTGTTTTCTGGAAAAGATTGGGTAAAATCATTGTTAATTCTTCTTTAACATTTCATAAAATTCAGTGAAAGTATCTGGGTTCATTATTTTCTTCTGTGTGTTCTTAAGTAAGGAATTCAATTTCCATGATAGTCTTAGGGATATTTAAATATTCTCTTTCATATTGGATAAATTGTGATCATTTTTAATTTTGGAGGAATTAGTCTGCATCTAAAATTGTCAGATTTTTAGCTGTAGTTGCTAGGATTGCTCATAGTAGTCCATTGTTATTCTTTTGGTAAACACTGACCCTTTAGTGTTCTTTATTCCCTCCTGATGCTTTGACGTTCCTTCTTGTATCATTTCTTTTCTGTTTAGAGAACTCCCTTTATGCATTCTTCTAGGGTAGGTCTGCTGATAAATTCTCTTAGGTTATTTTCATTTAAAGATGTTTTAGTTTCTCTTTCATTCCTGAAGGATATTTTTGTTTTGTATAAACTCTAAATTGACAGTCTTTTCTTTTATTACTTGAAAAGTATTGTGTCACTTCCTTCTGGCCTCCCTGGTTAATGATGAAAAACCCACTGTCATTTGAATTACTTTCTCTGGGTAAGACTTTTCTCTGGCTGATTTCAAGAGAGGTAGAAGTTGAGGTTTACTATTTGGACTCGACTGACACCTGAGGGTTGGCCACTCCTTGTTACTGCTGTGTGGGGGTGAGTCTCAGCTTTTCATGTTGTCTCCTCTGACACTCTTGTGGATGAGATCTTATGCCAACCAGACAGTGGTAAAGCCTGGCTCTCCACTTGGCCTCCTCCAATGTCACTCCAGAAGGAAGGTAGAGGGACACTTTGCTACTGCTGAGGTGCACGTTCAGGCTCCTCACCTGGCCTTCACTGATACGATAATTGGGGCATGAGGAATGAAAATTCCAGCTTCCTCCTTGGCCTCTTCTGGCACAACGCCTGCAGGACTGGTGGGCTAGGTACTTCCATACAGTCTTTCATGAGTAGAAGTCTATCTAGACTCCCCACTCATTCTGCCTTTGCTGGCATGGATGGGTATTTGGCCACAGATTTTTTTTTTTTCCTATGATATTTGGCTTGAGTAGAGTGGTTATTGTCTAAAGATTTCTGTTTGGTTAGGTTGTTACTTTCTAGTCCTTTGGTTAGAAAGAGCAGGCTCCTCTTGGAGATTTTTTTTTCCCAGTGTTTTTTGATATTTTGATTTGCTGTCTTCTTCAGCATCAACTCTGAGACATATGAGGCAAAAAGAAACCCAGAGAATACGATGTTGTTATTTGAGCATTTAGTTCCCAGCTGATCTGCTTTCTTCTTACCTATTAAGATTATCTTTATTTTTATTTTATATATAATGTCCAGAGATTTTAGTTATCCCTATTGGGAAGTATAGGAAAAAGGAGGTTTATTCTATCTTCCCAGAAGCATACCTGTATCATTTTTTTTTGTGCCTCTTTCTATTTTAATATAAGCAATAAAACTATAAATTTTCCTCTTGGCACTACTTAAGCAGCATTCCATAATTTTGATATGTTGGATTATCATTATAATTCAGCTCAAACAATTTCCTAATATTTTTATGAGTTCTTCTTTGATCTTAAATTTCAAATATTTGTTTTTTTTAAGATGCCATTTAGCTATTGATTTCTAATCCAATTCCATCTGATAAGAGAGAATAATTCTTAGTTTTCAATCTAATTAAATGTATTGTGACTTGTTTTAAATTTCTAAATTGATCATTCTTTGTGAATGCTTCCTGTGTATTTGAAAAGAATGAATTCTGATGTTATTGTATGCAGTGTTGTATAAATGATCGTGTTATTTGAATCTTCCATATATTTACTAATTTTCCACTTTTTCCATTAAGGAGAGTGTTGCATTGAAATCTCACATCTACTTCTGATTATTTTCTTCTTTTCTGGTAACATTTTCCTCAGCTTAATGAGATTACCTTAGAATTTCTTATACTTTAAAATGTACCCATGATTTCATGTTTATTTAGGTTGTGGTGAGGACAACAGAGCAGGAAATGATTCCACTGTTTGTTATTTGGTTACTTTGAGGAAGGGGCACCATGCTGTGCAGGGGCATGTAGCACCAGAGTTAATTAGAAGACAGAATGAATGAGATTAAGTGTGGGCAGAGGCCCGTTTTATATTTTTTGAAAGAAGAAATGGAAGAAACAGAGTACAAACCTGAGCAGATTTAGAATTGGATAGTTTGAATAATGTTGGTGTGGTCTGGACTACAGGAATGGTCACTAGGTGTTCAGTACATGGATCTGAGTAATTAAGGACAGGGCATAGCATTCTGGACTGCTGCTGCCTGATGAGAACAAGTCATTGGTGGGTTTGAACATCAAAGGTGTGCTACAGGTGAGTTATTTTCTATCTCCAGGAATTAGCTAACCATGGGAGAGGTGATCTCTCCTTGGATCTGTAAAGCCCAGGATGTCAAAGCATCATAAAACATAGTAAATAAGAAATGTAATGAATATTTCTATCTTTGAGACATACTATTTTGATGACTGTAGCTTTATGGTATGTTCTGAAGTCATGGAGCCTAATTCCTCCAGCTCTGTTTTTCTTTGTCAGGATCACCTTGTCTATTCATGGTCTTTTGTATTTCCTTGAAAGTTGTAAAATCTTTTGTTCTATTTCTGTGAAAATGCCATTGATAATTTGATAGGGATTGCATTGTGTCTGTACATTGCCTTGGGAAGTATAGCCATTTTGACAATATTGATTCTTCCAATCCAAGATCATAGTACATCTTTCCATCTGTTTGTGTCATCTTTGATTTCTTTCATGAGCATCTTATGGTCTTTTGGTTCCTTACATAGGTATAATCCCAGGTATTTTATTCTTTTTGATGTGATGGTAAATGAAATTGATTTCTTAATTTCTATTTCTGATTTATCATAATTGGTGTAAAGAGATGCAAAAGATTTTTGTGCATTAACTTTGTATTCTGCAACCTTACCAAAATCATTGATGAGATCTAGCAGTTTTCTGGTAACAAGTTTAGGATTTCTATGTATAATATCATGTTATCTGCAAACAGTGACAGTATTATGTCATCTTTTCCTATTTGGATTCCTCTTATTTCTTTTCCTTCTCTGACTGCCATGGCTAGGACTTCCAAAACTATGTTGAATAATAATGATGAGAGTGGGCACCCTTGTTTTGTTCCTGCTCTTAGAGGAAATGCTTTCATGTTTTCACTATTGAGAATAATGTTTGCTGTGGGTTTGTCATATATGGTCATTATTACTTTCTGGAGAGTGGTTTTTTTTTTTAATCATAAGTGGGTGTTGAATTTTATCATAAGCTTTTCCTGCATGCACTAAGATGACCATATCAGTTTTATTCTTCAATTTGTTGATGTGGTAGCACTGATTGATTTGGGGATTTTGAAAAGTCCTTGCATCCTTTGGATAAATCCCACTTGATCGTAGTGTATGATCCTTTTAATGTGTTGTTGAATTCTGTTTGCTAGTATTTTGTTGAGGATTTTTCTATGTTCATTAGTGATATGGGCCTGTAATTTTTCTTTGTGGTTTCTTGGGTTTTGATACCAAGTTGATTATGGCCTCATAGAAAGAACTTGGGAGTGAGTGTTCCTTCCTCTGCAGTTTTTTTGGAAGAGATTCAGAAGGATAGGTATCAACTTTTCTCTAAATTTTTGGTAGATTTTGCCTGTGAAACCATCTGGTCCTGGACTTTTGTTAATTGGAAGTTTTAAAATCACTGTTTTAATTTTCAAAACAGTATTGTGTTGGTGAGAGGCTAGAAATACATATCAGTGAAATAAGATAGAAAGCCCCAAAATAACTATGGTCAATTAAGCTATGACAAAGGAGGCAAAAATATACAATGGAGAAAAGATAGTCTCTTCAATGAGTGGTGCTGAGAAAATTAAATAGCTACAAGTAAAACAAGTGAAATTAGAACATTTCCTAACACCATACACAAAAACAAACTTATAATGAACCTGAGACCTAAACATAGGGCAGAAACTACAAAACTCTCTTTGACATAAATTGCAGCAATATCATCTTTGACCCACCTCCTAGGGTCATGAAAATAAAAATAAACAAATAGAGTCTAATTAATCTGAAAATTTTCTGCACAGCAAAGGAAACCATAAAAAATTAGGTGGCCAAAGTATTGGAGTTTCACCTTTAGCATCAATCCTTCCAATGAATATTCAGGACTGATTTCCTTTAGGATAGACTGGTTGGACCTCCTTGCAGTCCACGGGACTCTCAACAGTCTTCTCCAATACCACAGTTCAAAAACATCAATTGTTCAGCACCCAGCTTTCTTTATAGTCCAACTCTCACAGCCATACATGACTACTAGAAAAACCATAGCTTTGACCATAGCTTTGTTGGCAAAGTAATGTCTCTGCTTTTTAATATGCTGCCTAGGTTGGTCATAGCTTTTCTTCCAAGGAGCAAGCATCTCTTAATTTTTTTAAGCATCTTTTAAAGCCAAGATATGGAAGCAATCTAAGATGAATATCAACCAATCATCTTCATTGACAGTTGAATGGATAAAGAAGATGTGGTGCATGTATAAAATGGAATATTACTCAGCCATAATGAAATGAAAAATGAAATAATGCCATTTGCAACAACGTGAGTAGACCTAGAGATTATCGTATGAAGTGAAGTATGTCAGACAAGAGAAAGTCAAATATATATTACTCACATGTAGGATCTAATTTTAAAAAATGATACAAATGAACTTGTTTACAAAAGAGAAACAGACTTACATATATTGAAAACAAACTCATGGTAACCAAAGGGGAAATGTTGGCAGGGAGGATAAATCAGGAGCTTGTGAGGAACATACACACACTACCATATATTAGATAGATAACCAACAAAGACCTGCTGTACAGCACAAGAAACTCTATTCAGTATTCTGTGATAATCTATATGAGAAAAGAATTTAAAAAAGAATGAGTATATGTATACGTATAACTGAATCACTTTGCTGTACACCTGAAACAGAAAATTTAAAATTTACTATGCTCCAACAAAATTTTAAAAAGGAAATGTCATTAGTATGTGCAGATATACAAAAGAATCATCTCAAGTTACGTTTGTCTGACAATGTATTTTGTTTTAATTTGATATAAAATTGTTTTTTTTTCCCTTTGACACTTAAAGATGTCAGTTCATTGTCTTTTTTTAGATGATCAATAATAATACTGATCATTGTAATGTGAACTCTTCTAATCTCATAAGATTCTATTTCTGTCATTGGTTGTTAGCAAGTTAATTAGATTGTCCATTGGTATGGTTTTCACTTTATTTCCCTCTTGGGTTTGATGAAGTTTATCTGATATGTGGTTTTATCAGTTCAGTTCAGTCACTCAGTCGTGTAGGACTCTTTGCGACCCCATGAATCGCAGCACGCCAGGCCTCCCTGTCCATCACCAACTCCCGGAGTTTACCCAAACCCATGTCCATCGAGTCAGTGATGCCATCCAACCATCTCATCATCTGTCTTCCCCTTCTCCTCCTGCCCCCAATCCTTCCCAGCATTAGGGCCTATACTTTTTGTCAATTAGGAAAATTTTTAGTTTTTATACACTCAAATATACTTTGTGGCATACTTTGCCTCCTTGTGTAGTTCTAATTGGGCTCCCGGGGTGGCACTAGTGGTAAAGAATTCACCTGCCAATGAAAGAGACTTAAGAGACCCAAGTTCAAACGCTGGGTTGGGAGGTTCCCTGGAGGAGGGCATGGAAACCGACTCCAGGATTCTTGCCTGGAGAATCCCATGGACAGAGGAGCCTAGTCTATAGGGTAGACCAGGTGGGCCATGGTCTATAGGGTAGCAAAGAGTAGGACACAACTGAAGTGACTTAGCATGCATGCATGTAGCTCTAGTTATACAAATTGCCAAAATCCCAGGTCACTGAAGCTGCGTTAATTTCTTTTAAATATTTTATGCTATCTTCTTCTGTTTGGATTTCTATTGATATTTTCCTTTGCAATAACTAATCTACTATATTCCCTAACTATTCAATAAAGTCTTTCTGACTGGTGAGTACTTACCTATCTCCCAGCCCTGTATAATATCTGGGAATTTTTGGTTTATAATCTACCAGAAGTTATTCATTCCCAGTATTTTTTGTCTGACCTCATACAAATGCTCAGAATCTTACTCCATTCATGTTCAGCTTTGTTTTTAGCCAAAGACTGGTGTTTCCATGCTCAGCTGCCTGCTGTGTTAGTCTTCCCTCTGGTTTCTAGCCCCTGGAGATTCCCCCAAACCCTGATATTTGTGTCCTCAACTCAGTAAAACTGTAATGTTGCACTGGTATTCCCCTTTTTGGTGGTTCAATGTAGAAAGTGCTTCTACAGACACACCTCATTTTGTTGCATTTCATTTTACTGCACTTTGCAGCTATTGTATTTTTTACAAGTGGAAGGTTTGTGACAACCCAACAAACAAGTTCACTTTTCTAAAAACATTTGCTCACTTTATGTCACTGTGTCACATCTTGGTAAGTCTCACAATAATTCAAACATTTTCCTTTATCATTTCATTTGTTATCGTATCTGTGATCAGTGATCTTTGATGTTACTATTTTAATTATTTGGGGACAGCATAACTCATGTGAAAGCAAGCTTAATCAATAAATGTTATGTGTGTTCTGACTGCTCTACCAACCAACCATTCCTATTTCCTTCCCTTTCCTCATACCTTCTTATTTCACGAGATGCAATGTTGAAATCTGGCAATTAATAACACCACGAGGACCTCTGAGTGTTCAAGTAAGAGTCACATATCTCTCACTTTAGATCAAAAGCTAGAAATCATGATTAGTGAGGGAAGCATGTCAAAATCCCAGATAGGCTGAAAACTAAGCCTCTTGCGCCAGTTAGCCAAGTTGTGAATGCAAAGGAAAAGCTTTTAAAGGTAATTAAAAGTGCTACTCTAGTAAGTATATAAGCAATAAGAAAGCAAAACAGCTTTATTGCTGATAATGGAGAAAGTTTGGGTGGTCTGGACAGTAGATAAAACCAGACATAATATCCCCTTAAGCCAAAGCCTAATCCAGAGAAAGGCCCTAACTCTCCTCAATTCTATGAAGACTGAGAGAGGTGAGGAAGCTACAGAAGGAAAGTTTGGAGTCAGTCAAGGTTTGATTCATGAGCTTTAAGGAAAGAGAACCCTCTCAATATCATAAAAGTGTTAGGTGAAGCAGCCAGTGCTGCTATAGAAGCTGCAGCAAGTTATCCAGAAGATCTAGCTAAGATCATTAGTGAAGGCAGCTATACTGAAAAACAGATTTCTGTGTAGATGAAACAGCTTTCTATTGGAAGATGTCATCTAGGACAATCACAGTTGGAGAGGAGAAGTCAAAACCTGGCTTCACAGTTACAAAGGAGAAGCTAATTGTTAGGGGCTAATGCAGCTGGTGACTTTAAGTTGAAGCCATTGTTGATTTACTATTCTGAAAATCCTAGGACCCTAAAGAATTATACTAAATTTCCTCTGCCTGTGCTCTCTAAATGGAACAACAAAGTCTTGATAAGAGCACATTTGTTTACAATGTGGTTTACTGAAATTTTTAAGCCAATTGTTGAGACATAATGCCCACCCCCCCAAAAAAGAATCCTCTCAAATATCACTGCTCATTGACAAGGCACTTTGTCACCAAGAGCTGATGGAGATGTACAATGGGATTAATGCTGCTTTCATGCTTGTTAACAGAACATCCATTCTGCAGCTTATGGACAAGGAGTCATTTTGACTTTCAGTTCTAATGATCTAAGAAAAATATTTCTGAAGGCCATATCTGTCACAAATAGTAGTTCTGATGAGAGATCTGGGCAAAGCAGATGAAAGATCTGTGAAAGCCTTCTGGACAGGAGTCACCATTCTAGATTCTATTAAAAATATTCGTGACTTATGGGAAGAAGTCAAAATATTAACAGAAGTTTGGGGGAAGTTGATTCTAATCCTCATGTATGAATTTTAGAGATTCAAGACTTCAGCGACAGGATAACTGCAGATATGGTAGAGATAACAAGAGAACTAGAATTAAAAGTAGAGCCTGAAGATACGAAGATACGATATATATGTATATATATGTGTATATATATATATACACATATATATACACACACATAATACTATTGCACACTTAGTAGACATATATTTTCTATATGTGTAGTTTGAGTATAACCTTTCTATGCACTGGGAAATCAAAAAAAAATTGTGCAACTTACTTTATTGTGATGTTTGCTGTATTGAGATTGTCTGGAACTGAATCTGTAGAATCCCCAAGGTGTGCCTGTTTTAGAAATGTTGGGCTGATCTTACACATTTAATCATTTGCTTCCTTTCTGTCAGGAATTACAGTTCTCTGCTGCCTCGCGTGCAGCTTTCTCTTCTATTATAATGTGAAGCATTTCCATTATCTATTACCTGGGAATAGAAGGCCCTCCTTATTTTTTTCTTTTCTTTTTTTTTTTTTTTGATGGTCTTGGTTTTGAATCTATTTATTCTGGAGCAAAAAGTCATTAGAAGATATAAACTTATTATGCTTCCCTCATTAACACACACATTTTCTGTCTCCATTTTATTTTTCTCCCATGCATTACATTACTACTCCACTTACATTCAAAATGTAAAGTGGCAGCTAAAGTTTATTAAATGACTAGATAAATAAATATTTATACCAGAAAAAGTGATTAAGGTGAGGTAAGTAATTTTGTAATTACATTCTGTAATTTTTCCCAGTCTTATAACTACATACTTAGTTACTGGGTGCCTAGTGTGCTGTAAAAGAGATAAATTCAATTTCTCATTTTTCTTCTATGAAAGACCAATTTAAAAATTTCTCAAATTCAGTTTTAAAAATCAAGGGCAGAATGTCAGCAGTTTTGTGAGGTCATAATAATAAAAGTAAAACAAGGGACTGCATTAATTTTAAGTATCTCCAAGGTACCCTATGAGTTATAATCACCTTGTTATTGTTGTTCAGTCACTCAGTCCGACTCTTTGCGACCCCATGGACTGCAGCACACCAGGCTTCCCTGTCCATCACCAACTCCCGGAGTTTGCTCAAACTCATGTCCATTGAGTCAATGATGCCATCCAACCATCTCATCCTCTGCCGTCCCCTTCTCCTCCTGCCCCCAATCTCTCCCAGCATCAGGGTCTTTTCCAATAAGTTGGCTCTTCGCATCAAGTGGCCAAAGTATTGGAGTTTCAGCTTCAGCATCAGTCCTTCCCATGATATTCAAGACTGATTTCCTTTAGGATTGACTGGTTTGATCTCCATGTTGTCCAAGGGACTCTCAAGAGTCTCTCCAGCATCATGGTTCAAAAGTATCAATTCTTCAACATTCAGCCTTCTTTATGGTTCAACTCTCACATCTGTACATGACTACTGGAAAAACCGTGGATTGACTATATGGATTTTTGTCAGCAAAGTGTGTCAGCAAAGCCTCTGCTTTTAATACTCTATCTAGGTTTGTCATAACTTTTCTTCCAAAGAGCAAGTGTCTTTTAATTTCATGGCTGCAGTCACCATCCACAGTGATTTTGGAGCCCAGAAAATAAAGTCTGTCACTGTTTTCATTGTTTACCCATCTATTTGCCATGAAGTGATGAGCCAGATATCATGCTCTCCTCTTTCACCTTCATCAAGAGGCCCTTTATTTCCTCTTCACTTCCTGCCGTTAGGGAAGTATCATCTGCATATCTGAAGTTGTTGATATCTCTCCTGGAAATCTTAACTCTAGCTTGCGATTCATCCAGCCAGCATTTCTCATGATGTACTCTGCATAGAAGTTAAATAAGCAGGGTGACAATATACAGCCTTGACATTCTCCTTTCCCAATTTTGAACCAGTTCGCTGTTCCATGTCTGGTTCTAACTGTTGCATCTTGACCAGCATTCAGGTTTCTCATGGGGCAGGTAAGGTGGTCTGATATTCCCATCTATAATCACCTAGTAATCAGTCTTCTTGTTTTCAGAAGTTATAAAACAATAGAGTCAAGAAGAAGTTCATTATCTTTGTATGAAAATTTCCAGAATACTCCAAACAAGGATTATAACAAATCTCTGATACAGGGAGACTGAATTTGAGCATACAGTCCAACACAAACCAGGTCATAAAAAATAAAATAGCTGCAGAAAACCTGAAATGTCTTGTTAAACTAGAGAAAACCACTTATTGAAATCAAACGTATGGCTGTGAGCCTTCAGGGTAGGTTTCTGATGTTAATTGGAGAATTACTTTAAAATTGTTTCTATTTCTCAAAAGACTACATACTAAGAAACAAAATGAAACAAACCTTTCTCTATTACAAAAGATGGGAGATAATCTTTCTAAGGCTGCGTTTTAAAACAGTTTTAATGGATGTAATTATGTGAATAAAACATTAGATAGTATGCTAATATACACCTCTTCTCCTTTCTACTTCTCCCTCTTCATAGGAAATTAATAAATAGAGCAAAAGTTCTCAAACCAAATGTACAGAAATATCACTGTCATCTTTAATGTGTCTTTCTTAGCACCCTGATGTATCATTCATATTAACCCATTTAATAAGAAAATCATGCAATTCGTATTCAGGAATCAATGTCTTGTCCTGGTTGTATGTGGTTTTGTGTGATATTCGAGAATTGTCAAAGGAGATTGTGTTGGACAAGTTAAACAGGCAAAGAAGACTTATTTAATACTATTGCAATGAGTGTCAAGACTACTGCAATAGGGGAGAGAAATTTAATTCATATCCATCGACACATAAAATTTTAACCACTGAGGTGAGCCAGTGGGAAGAGTCAGGGAGGACACGGACCCTGTGGTTGGGACATCTGTGTTTGTTATTTGACTCTTGTCAAAGGAAGGTTCCCAGCATCTCCAGAGACTGGAAGATTGGGGTGCTATCTTTCTTAATAATTAAATTTCAAAGAACTGGCCCCTGAGAGTAAAAGTGTTAGTCCCTCAGTAGTGTCCAACTCTTTGCGATCTCCCAGGTCTATGATAAAGACATTTCTGTGTTGCAAAACTGGCAAGAGAAGATTTACATCTTAAAGAGTCAGAGAAAGAAATTACAAGTTTTCTAATGTAAATGCTCTAAGAAGAGAAGGGTCAGAGGCCTATGATCTGGAAGAAACCTGTCTAAAATATGGTCAACTAAGAAGACAGTAAATGTTATCTATTATTTCCACGCATTGATCATGTTAGATCATGTGTTATCTAGAAAATCGAGGGGAAATTCAAATTGAATGTGACAAAAATCTCAAAAAAAAAAAAAAAGAAAGAAAGAAAAAGCACAAGGAGATTTTAGATTTGATTAATAAGCAAAATAGTGTTTTTTCTGTGGGAATAAAATTTAACAAGACCTATGAGATGTTTCATAAAAGGTTTGTCCATTCTCAACTAATGAAGTATTTATTCTGCTAATTCACAATGCTTGTGAGAAAATTACAGATGCTAAAGGATCATCACACTTAAATGAAACAAAACAAAGCAAAAATATTTTTTAGCTTTTCCTTAAGCCAATATTTGTCAAATTGAATAGCAAACCCTGCAGAATTTGTGTTCCAAGGACCAGAATTAAGGGTCAGATAATCTTTCAGTTGCCTTTCAATTCTAAAATTCTAATATATTTATTTAATAATATAGTAATTCTCTATGAATATAGGAATTTTCTGGGGTTTGTGCAATCTTCAGTGTAATGATGACTTTGCTATTTTTTCCCAAACTTACTCCTTAACACTTGTTATTCTAAATTTCTTTGTGTCTTCTTTTTGTAAATTAAATACATTTGTCAAAGGTTGTTTTTACTCTTACATAAATACTCAGGGCTCTAAATACATACTGAATGTAGACTCATTACAGATTTTTTAAAATTTTCTAACAGGCCATTAGTATTCAATGTTTTCTGAAAATGATAACTATGGGTTTAATCAGTACTTATATCCTAAAACATAGAAAGATTCCAGAGAAGTTCAGGGGAAAAAAATTCTTGCTTTAAAAAACATCCTAAAGATCTTTATTAAGCAATAGATTTTTAATGTTTAATCCTTTGATGATTCTTTGAGAAATTTACAAAAGAAAAATTGAAAGGAAGGGGGGAAGAAGTGAAAAAGTAAAAGAAAGCTCCATGTGTGCATTTATCTCCTGAGCCCTTATTTTACAAAGTTATGTAAACAAAATTCATATGTTCCTGTTAATCTTACACTTTGAAAAATCTTAAGAGTTTAGCCCTGTTAAATCCTCAGGCAGCAGTGCTGCTTGGAACTTCTTATTAAACATTGCATGCAGAAGGATTATATGCTGGGAGAACTTCCTTGCTGAGTAAAAAATAGGAGAAGGGCCAAATGGCTGATGTTATTTGGTAAATTTCTCTCATTTCAGAAACAGACATACATGAGATAGCTCCTTTGAGCTACTTAATTCCATTTTGGCTGGTTAGTAAAACAGACTAACTTCTTAAGAAGTAAACTGATAATGGATTTTCTTATAAATAACACAGCTACATTATCCTACCACAGAGCAGAAGATATTAATGCAGTTTTCTTCAAAAAAAGTCATAAGTTAAGGTTGCCACCATAGATAAAATAAACTTTATGTAACTATCAGCTCAGAAAATTAGATTGAAATATTTTTATACTCTCCTAATTATTTAAGTATAATAATAATGTTATTGAACATATCCATTCGTATGTTATTATATGCATTTAAGATGATTTATCCAGAACTAACGGTAAATGAAATAACTAAAATAATTTTCTATTACTGCTTATCTCTGGACAGTCAGTGAGGGTACAACGGAACATCAAAATAATTTTTTCCACTAAAAATTATTCAAATTTTAACACTAAGCACATGTTTTATGCTATAATTATAGCTGTTAGTATGACTTAATTCTTAATGTTGAAAAGTAAATTTTGAGTTACAAATATACATTTTATAAGTACTAAACATATTTTAATTTTATAGTGGTTACAGATGCCTTGGAGGATAGTAGTATATTTTAGATGAAACAGATATGTAAACAATATTATACTTAATAAATGTGTTCATTTTCTTTGAGGCTCATATATTTGATCATTTTATATCTTTAGTTCTATCAGGTATACAAATCAACAAGTACTATTGGGAAAAATGATGGATAATAATATAGCATGCTTAAAATTAGAGAATTGACCTTATCTTTTGACAATTGGAATGCGTTTTCTGAAACAATCAAGAAAGATGAAAGTGATTTTCTGTAAATCTTTTTCTTTATAACCCATTATTCATTCTAAATCCCATTTTATTTAATCTATTACGCTCATCTAAGGAAAAAGCTGATTAATAATGTTATGCTACATAAGATAGGATATGCATATTCATGAGCCCTTATGAATTATTTGTGAAATTGAAACAAGTAAATCTTTATTTTATAGAAAAACAATTAAAAGTACTTGACTCACAAGATAATAAATCAAACTGAAAATTTAGTCCCTTGGTCACACACAATTTGAAACGCTGCAAAAAGAAGTAATGCATTGCACTAGATTAGACTTCCCAGAGTAAAAGTAATGTTTTAAATATTAAAGTTGCTGTCTGAGATCATAAAGCATCCTGGTGTGTGAATGTACAGTACATTTTAAAAAGCCAAGCTGATGGGTGATTTAAGGCACTTCTGGACAGCATATTATCTTCTGACATACCTGCTTTCTGAAAACCTGGAGGTTTTATATTCTTATGAAAGTGCCAGTGTAACACAGAACCAAGAAGATTCCTCAGGTTTGAAGGATTTAAATTTACCCTAGCTGCACAGTAGAAATTAACAAATGATATAGAACATAATATCTTTCTATTACATGTTCTCTGCTGGCTTAATAATCAAGTTATATATAAAGTTGTCAAAGACAGTGAATTTAAAAAGAAAAAGAATATATAATTAAAGTGAGTGACCCAAAGAAAAGATCTACCATGCAATATTCTGTGTGGAAAAAGCTCAAAGCTGTGCCCTAAGGTTAATAATTCATATGAAACAGTTTAGCAAGTGGTATCCAAATGACTTCCCAACTGAAAATGTATTTTTCTTTTCTTTGCTCTCAAGTATGTATAAAGCTGAACTTTTTGCCTGGAAAAGGTAGCTTTTATGGAAATGTATACTACTTTGTGGGAAACTCTGTTGTGTCCTATTGTCAATTACACTGTAGTGGTACTATCCTATAGTATTAATTGTCACTGTTTGATACTTAGTTTGAAATATCCTCAGGTCTTCTTTCCATATGCTGTATCCAAGTCTCCATCTCAATTTTAAGACACTTCTAGGATATAAATTATTTTGCCTATTTTATCTGCTTCCTTTCCCTTTCCTGGAAAACACTTTCCCTCTTAAACCTCCCACCATTTGAAAAGCAAAACAAAATAAAACTGCCCTGTTTAGAACTCTTCATGTAATGAAAGATTATTTGTTTCTACTCTCTTCATTAGGTAGGGCTCCACTAAATATCTGTATTTTATATGAGCTGAATACTCTAAGGATACCTTACTTAAGATTTTTTTATTTCATAAAAATGAAGCAATATATGAGAATCAAATGAAATTAGCTGAAATCAAAGATACGTTTGTATGTTGAGGAGGATAAAAGTCTATAATTGTATTCAGAAGTTGAGTCTTACCAATTACTAGGTCTTAAGCAACTTGAATCACTAGATTCTTATAGCCTCAATGTCAGTATTTATTAAGTAATATACTGAAGCTTAGATGAGATCATGTATACAGAGTAACTTATACTGTAGAGCCCTAGTAAACATAAGGAGGCATTACTGTGAGATGGAATGCACAACTGCTAAGTGACAGCTGAGATATTGGAATCATCTTATCTGAACACTAGATGCTGCAGATGCTAACACTGCCTATTCCTAGGACTCCTTAGTTAGATAATGGAAGAACATTAGATTCACAACATGAAAACTCTGTGCGGAGGAACATGGCATCCAAGAAAATCCTTAAGTTTACCTAACTCTGGAACACTTTTGTGCCACTAAATATCTCTAACCACACAAAATTATGTCAATCATGTTCTTTATCATTTTGATCACAACCTAATGCATGGCTCTAAATCAATCACAAGAAAACTTATAGCCCTACCTCTGATTCTGATCTCTGTTAAATTACTCAATGATCAAGATTCTCAATTTTGAGATGGGCAAAATATGACAGAGCAGAAGGATGTGGGCTCATCTCTTCTTATAGAAACATCAAACTCACAAATAACTGCTGAACAACCATAACAAAAAGTGTAGAACCTACCAAAAATGATACCATGCATTCAAAGATAAAGGAGAAGCCACAATAAGTTGGTAGAAGGGGCACAATCATGGTAAATTCAAACCCCATGTGTGCCAGTGGGTGACCCACAAACTGAAAATTATTATACCACAATAGTTCTCCCAAAGCAATGAAAGTTCTGAGCCCCAGATAAGACTCCCCAGTCTGGAGCAACAGCAGCAGGAGGAGGAACCCACAGAGAATCTGGCTGTGAAGGCCAACAGGGTTTGAACACAGTAATTCTATAGGACTAGTGGAAATAGCAATTCCATCCTGGAAGGTACATACTAGGTCTCAAGAACACCAGGACCCAGGGGAAAGAAAGTGATTCCCACATAAGAGACTGGGCTAGACCTAGCTGCTAGTATTGGAGGGTCTTTGGTGTGTTGTGTGTGTGGGGGCAAGGGGGGTGGGGCGGTGCGTGTTAGCTATGGCTCACTACAGGGACAAAGACAATGGGGGTGGCAGCTCTGGGGAGTGCTCAGGTGTCAGTCCTCAAGGAGGCCCCAGATTTCTTACCAAAACCTGGCCCCACCCAATGGACTGTAGGCTCCACAGCTTGGAAACCTCAGGCCAAATAACCAACAGAGCAATATTACAGTCCCACTCATCAGCAGACAGGCTGCATAATGTCTTCCTAAGCCCAGAAAGCTCTAAGCATGCACCATGGTTTGTTCCTGCCCAACAGAGAAACAAGACTCAGCTCCACCCACCAGTGGGCAGGAACCAGTCTGAACCAGGAGGAAACCTGAACAAGCCTCTCAGACAACCTAACCCACCAGGGGGCAGACAGCAGAAACAAGACGAACAGCAATCCTATAGCCAGCAGAATGGAAACCATAACCACAGAAAGTTGGAAAAGGTGAGATGGTAGAGGACTACGCCAAGATGAAGGGACAAGATAAAACCCTAGAAGAAAAACTAAGTGAAGTAGAGATAGGGAATCTATCTGCAAAAGAACTCGGAGTAAGGATAGTAAAGATGATCCAAGATCTCAGGAAAGGAATGGATACACACATCAAATAGATACAAGAAACATTTAACAAAGAACTAGAAGAACTAAATAATAGAGATGAACAGTGCAGTAACTGAAATGAAAAAAAAAATGTACTAGAGGGAGTCAATAACAGAATAACTGAGACAGAAGAATGGATGAGTATTCTAGAAGACAGAATGATAGAAATCACTACCATGAAATAGGATAAAGAGAAAAGAATGAAAAGAAATGAGGGCAATCTAAGAGACCTCTGGGACAATAGCAAATACGTGAATATCCACATTATGTGAATCTCAGAAGAAGAGAGAAAGAGAAAATATTTGAAGAGATAATAGCTGAAAACTCCCCTAACATGAGAAAGGAAACACTCATCCAAGTTCAGGAAATGCAGAGAATCCCAGGCAGGATAAAGTCAAGGAAGAATATGCTAAGACACATAGTAATCAAATTGACAAAAACTAGAGACAAAGAAAAAGTATTAAAAGCAACAAATAACATACAAGGGAACTCCCATAAAGTTATCATCTGATTTCACAGCAGAAACTCTGTAGGCCAGAAGGGAGTGGCACCATATGTTTAAAGTGATGAAAGAGAAGAAACTACAACCAAGAATACGCTAACCAGGAAGGTTTTCATTCAGATTCAATGGAGGAAATAAAAGCTTTATAGATATACAGAAGAGAATTCAGCACCACTAGACCAGCTTTGCAAAAAAAAATGCTAAAGGATCTTTTCTAGAAGAAAAAGAAAAGACCACAACTAGAAACAAGAGAATTATTAATGGAAAAGCTCTCTGGTAAAGGCAAACATGCAATAAAGTTAGGAACTCATCCACACACAAATAAGACATCAAAACCAGCAATTGTTAGGAGAGCACAAATACAGAATATTGGGAATGAATTTGAAGTTAAAAGACCAGCAATTTAAACAATATTGTTTATGTATAGACTACTATAGAAAAATCTCAAGGGATTGTATACCAAGAATCTACAATAGATATACGCACAAAAAAAGTGAAAAAGAATTCAAGCACAACACTAAAGATAGTCATCAAATCACAAGAGAAAAGAACAAAAGAAGAAGGGAAGAAAAAGGACCTACAAAAATAAATCAAAATCAATTAACAAAACGGCTTTAAGAACATACATACTGATAATTACCTTAACTATAAAGGGATTGCATGCTCAAAACAAAAGAAAAACTAGCTGAATGGATACAAGAACAAGACCCATATATATGCTATTTACAAGAGACCAATTTCAGATGTAGGGCACATACAACCTGAAAGTGAGGGGATGGAAAAAGGTATTCCATGGAAATGGAAATCAAAAGAAAGCTGAAGTAGTAATACTCATATCAGACACAGTAGACTTTAAAATATATCATATTGCAAGAGACAAGAAGAGACACTACGTAATGATCAAATCAATCCAAGAAGAAGACACGAAAACTGGTTAATGTATGTGCACCAAACATTGGAGTATCTCAACATATAAGGCAAATACTGAAAGGAGAAATTCACAGTAACACAATAATGGCAGGGAAATTTACTGCTCCACTTTCATCAATGGACAGATCATCCAGGTAAGACATCAGTAAGGAAACACAGGCCACAAAGCAAGCCTCAGTATATTTAAGAAAGTTGAAATCATATCAAGCATTTTTTTCCGAAGCATTTGTTGTTGTTCAGTTGCCAAGTTGTGTCCGACTCTTTGTGACCCCATGGTCAGCACACTACCCTTCCCTGTCCTAGGATAACACTCCAAAATTAGAAAATAACTGCAATAAAAAAACTAAAAAAATCAGAAACACGTGAAGGATCAATATGCTACTAAGCAACTAATGAATCACAGAAGAAATCAAAAAGGATATCAAAAAAATTCCTAGAGGCAAATGGTAATGAAAGCACTACAATCTAAAACCTATGGAATATAGCAAAAGCAGTTCTAAGAGGGGAGTTTATAGCAATACAACCTTACCTCAGGATACAAGAAAAATCAACAACCTAAATACACATAAACAACCTAAAAATAAACAACTTAACCTTATGCATAAGCAACTATTGAAAGAACAATCAAAAAACAAAGTTAGTAGAAAGAAAGAAATCATAAAAATCAGAGCAGAAATAAGTGAAATAAATGAAGCAAACAATGGCAAAAATTGATGAAACTAAAAGCTCATTGTTTGAGAAGATAAACAAATTGATATAACTTTAACAAGACTCACTTTTGCTTCACCACTTATGTTGTGCTTTTGTTGTCATTTTTTCTAGGTATTTTTTAAATTTCTTCTTTGATTTCTTCAGTGATCACTAGGTTATTTAGACGTGCGTTTTTCACTTCCATGTGTTTGTAGATATTTTCTGTTTCTTTTTCCTGTAATTAATGTCTAATCTCATTGCAGTATTGTCAGAAAAGATACTTGAAACAATTTAAATTTTGTTAATTGATGGAGGCTTGGTTTGTGACCCAAAATGTGATCTATCCTGGAGAATGTTCTGTGTTCACTTTAAAAAACTGTGTATTCTGGTGCTTTTTGATGGACTGTGCTATAGATATCCATCTGGTCTACTGCATCAATTAAGGATTGTGTTTCCTTATTAATTTTATGTGCGGATGCCCTGTCCACTGGTGTAACTGGGGTGCAGAAATCCCCTACTATTATTGTGTTACTATTGATTTCCTCTTTTATGTATGTTAACATTTGCCTTATGTATTGAGGTACTCCCAAAGAAAGGCAATGCCAAAGAATGCTCAAACTACTGCACAATTGCACTTATCTCACATGCTAGTAAAGTAATGCTCAAAATTCTCCAAGCCAGGCTTCAGCAATACATGAACCGTGAAATTCCAGATGTTCAAGCTGGTTTTAGAAAAGGCAGAGGAACCAGAGATCAAATTGCCAATATCTGCTGGATCATCGAAAAAGCAAGAGAGTTCCAGAAAAACATCTATTTCTGCTTTATTGACTATGCCAAAGCCTTTAACTGTGTGGATCACAATCAACCGTGGAAAATTCTGAAAGAGATGGGAATACCAGACCATCTGACCTGTTTCTTGGGAAACCTGTAGGCAGGTCAGGAAGCAATAGTTAGAACTGGACATGGAACAACAGACTGGTTACAAATAGGAAAAGGAGAACGTCAAGGCTGTATATTGTCACCCTGCTTATTTAACTTATACGCAGAGTACATCATGAGAAACGCGGGGCTGGAAGAAACACAAGCTGGAATCAAGATTGTCAGGAGAAATATCAATAATCTCAGATATGCAGATGACACCACCCTTATGGCAGAAAGTGAAGAAGAACTAAAGAGCCTCTTGATGAAAGTGAAAGAGGAGAGTGAAAAAGTTGGCTTAAAGCTGAACATTTAGAAAACTAAGATCATGGCATCTGGTCCCATCACTTCATGGGAAATAGATGGGGAAACAGTGGAAACAGTGTCAGACTTTATTTTGGGGGGCTCCAAAATCACTGATGATGGTGATTGCAGCCATGAAATTAAAAGACGCTTACTCCTTGGAAGGAAGGTTATGGCCAACCTAGATAGCATATTTAAAAGCAGAGACATTACTTTGCCAACAAAAGTCCATCTGGTCAAAGCTATGGTTTTTCCAGTGGTCATGTACGGATGTTAGAGTTGGACAGTGAAGAAAGCTGAGCTCCACAGAATTGATGCTTTTGAACTGTGGTGTTGGAGAAGACTCTTGAGAGTCCCTTGGACTGCAAGGAGATCCAATCAATCTATCCTAAAGGAGATCAATCCTGGGTGTTCATTGGAAGGACTGATGTTGAAGCTGAAACTCCAATACTTTGGCCACCTCATGCGAAGAGTTAATTCATTGGAAAAGACCCTAATGCTGGGAAGGATTGGGGGCAGCAGGAGAAGGGGACGACAGAGGATGAGATGGCTGGATGGCAGCACTGACTCGATGGACATGGGTTTGGGTAAACTCCGGGAGTTGGTGATGGACAGGGAGGCCTGGCGTGCTGCGATTCATGGGGTCGCAAAGAGTCAGACACGGCTGAGTGACTGAACTGAACTTAACTGAACTCCTATGTTGGATGCATAAATATTTTGATGTTTCTGTCTTCTTGGTTTGATCTCTTAATCATTATGTAGTGTCTTTCCTTACCTCTTATAATAGTCTTTATTTTGAAGTCTATTTTGTCTCATATGAAAACTGCTACTCTGACTTTCTTTTGACTTTCTTTACATAGAATATATTTTTCCATTTTCTCACTTTTAGTATGTATGCATTCCAAGGTGTAAAGTGGATCTCATGTGTAGAAAGCATATACATGGGTCTTGTTTTTGTATTCTTTCAACCAAACCGTGTGTTTTAGTTCGACCATTTGATCAATTTACATCTAAAGTGGTCATTGTTGTTAGTAGCATTTTCTTAATTGTTTTGTGTTTGTTTTGTAGATCTTTTCCTCTTCTTGCGCTTCCTGACTAGAGAAGTCCCATTAGCATTTGTTGTAAAGTTGGTTTGGTGTTGCTGAATTCTCTTAACTTTTGCTTGTCTGTAAGCTTTTGATTTCTCCATCAGTTTTGAATGAGATCCTTGCTGGGTAAAGTAATTTTGGTTGTAGGTGTTTTTTCTTTCATTACTTTAAATATATTCTACTGCTCTCTTCTGGTCTACAGAGTTTCTGCTGAAAGAGCAAGAAAAAAAAAGGGAGGGAGCCCAAACCAATAAAATTAGAAATTAAAAAGAAGAAGTTACAATGGACTTATGAAACTACAACAACCAACTATACACCAATATAATGGACAACCTAGAAGAAAGGGGCAAATTCTTAGAAAGGTCTAATCTCCCTAGACTGAGCCAGAAAGAAATAGAAAGAATGAACAAATAATCATAAGTAATAAAATTTAAACTGCAATTAAAAAACTCCCAAAAAACAAAAATTCAGGACCAGATGGCTTTACAGGTGAATCCTATCAAACATTTAAAGAAGACTTAACATCTATCATTCTGAATCTCTTCCAAAACAATTCAGAGGAAGGAACACTCCCAAGTTTATTCTATTAGATCATGATCACCCTGATATCTAATTTAAAATAGATATTACAAAAAAAATTACAAGCCAATATCACTGATGAACATAGAAAAATCTCCTCAACAAAATACTAGCACACAGAATTAAATAACACATTAAAAGGATCATATGCTATGATCAAGTGGGATTTATCCCAGGGGTGCAAGGACTTTTCAATATCACCAAATCAATCAATGTAATACACCACATCAGCAAATTGAAGAATAAAAACCATATGATCATCTCAGTACATGCAAAAAAAAAAAAACTTTTGGTAAAATTCAACATCCATTTCTAATAAACTCTCCAGAAAGTGGACATAGGGGAAATCTATCTCAGCATAATAAAGACCATATATGACAAACCTACAGCTAGCATCATACTCAATGATGAAAAGCTGAAAGTATTTCCTCTAAGATCAGGAAAAAGAAAAATGATGTCCACTCTTACCAATTTTATTCAGCATGGTATTGGAAGTCCTAGCCACAGAAATCAGAAAAGAAAAAGAAACAAGAGAAATGAAAATTGGAGAAGAGATAAAACTGTCACTCTTTGCAGATGACATGATACTATACATAAAAAAATCCTAAAGATGCTATCAGAAAACTAGTAGAGCTCATCAATGAATTTGGTAAGGTTGCAGAATACAAAATTAAAACAGAAATCTGTTACATTTCTGTATACTAATAGCTAAAGATAACAAAGAGAAATTAAACAACAATCCCATCTACCATTACATTAAAAAGGATAAAATACTTAGAAATAAACCTACCTAAGGAGGCAAAAGACATGTACACTGAAAACTATAAGACACTGATGAAAGATCAAAGATGCCACAAACAGGTGGAAAAATATACCACGATACTGGATTTGAAGAATGCTGCTGCTGCGTAGTTGCATCAGTCGTGTCCAACTCTGTGCGACCCCATAGACGGCAGCCCACCATGCTTCTCTGTCCAAAGGTTTCTCTAGGCAAGAATACTGGAGTTGGTTGCCATTTCCTTCTCCAGGATTTGAAGAATAAGTACTGTCAAAATGACTAAACTGCCCAAGACAATCTACAGATTCAATACATTCCCTATCAAATTACCAATGGCATTTTTCATGGAATTAGAACAACAACAACAAAAAAGTTTAAAACTTTTACAGCAACACAAAAGATTTTGAATAATTAAAAAAATATTAAGAAAGAAAAATGGGGCTGGAGGCATCCTGACTTCAGACTATACCTGTCTTTGTTGTTATTCAGTTTCAAAGTTGAAAGATTTCCAGCTCTTCGTGATCCCAAGGACTGCAACACATCTGGCTCCTCTGTCCTCCACTGTGTCTTGGAGTTTGCTCAAATACATGTCCACTGAGTCAGTGACGTTACCTAACCATCTCATCCTCTGTCGTCCCCTTCTCCTCCTGCCCTCAATCTTTCCCAGCATCAAGGTCTTGTCAAATGAGTCATCTCTTTGCATCAGGTGGGCAAAGTATTGGAGTTTCAGCTTCAACATCAGTCCTTCCAATGAACACTCAGAACTGATCTCCTTTAGGATGGACTGGTTGGAGCTCCTTGCAGTCCAAGGGACTCTCAAGAGTCTTCCCCAACACCACAGTTAAAAGCATCAATTCTTTGGTGCTCAGCTTTCTTTATAGTCCAACTCTCACATCCATACATGACTACTGGAAAAACCATAGCCTTGACTAGACGGACCTTTGTTGGCAAAGTAATGTCTCTATGGTACTGGCACAAAATAGAAGTGTAGATTAATGAAATAGGATAAAAAGCCCAGAGATAAACCCATGCACCTATGGTCAATTAATTTATGCCAAAGAGATAAGAATATATAATGGAGAATAGATAGTGTCTTCAATAAATGGTGCTGAGAAAACTAGACAGCAACATGTAACAAATAAGATGAAATTAGAACATTCTTTAACACCATATACAAAAATAAACCCAAAATGGATTAAAAACCTAAATATAAGACTGGATACTATAAACCTCTTAGAGAAAACCTAGGCAGAGCACTCTTTGTCAGAAATCACAGCAAAATATTTTTCAATCCATCTCCCAGAGCAAGAAAATAAATACAAAAATAAACAAGTGGAAACTAATTAAGCTGAAAAAATTTTGCACAGTTTTAATGCAATCAACAAGGGATTAATCTCCAAAATTTATGAACACCTCATGTCACTCAGTATAAAAAAAAAAAATCAGAAAATGGGCAGAATACCTAAATAGATATTTTTCCAAAGATGACATACATATAGGGAAGAGGCACATGAAAAGACACTCAACTTCGCTAATTATTAGAGAAATGCAAATCAAAACTACAATGAGATATCACAGTCAGAATGGCTAACATCAATAATCGACATACAATAAATGCTGGAGAGAGTGTAGTAAAAAGGAAACACTCCTACAACCACTACAGAGAACAATATGGACTTTTCTTAAAAACTAAAACTAGAGCTACCCTATAATCCAGCAAATAGAAGGGAAGAAGGTGGAAGCAGTGACAGATTTCCTCTTCTTGTGCTCTAAAATCACTGTGGATGGCGGCTGCAGCAGCACTCAGATTCTGCATTACTAAACAGCTCCTGGGTGATGAAGAGCTGCTATTCTGGGACCACAGTTCAAAGGCCACAGTTCTCAAGTCTGCGTGCGTGTTAGAATCACCCATAGCACTTTTAAGTATTCTTATTTTCCAGGCTTCATTTCTGAGATATACTGACTTAATTAGTCTATGTCTGGCAATATCATTTTTCCCCCCCTAGAGCTCCCTGGGTGATTTTAATATGCAATAATTTTTGAGAACTATTGCTGTATGGCAAGTTGTTCATATCACTGGAACTGGTAAGTAAATTCATGTTGGTCTCATGCTCTATTTGAGAAGGATATTATTTTAACCTATTATCCTTTGTGTTTTTCTCTGTTCTTTGCCACATTTCCTTTCATTCAAGAAGACACAATGCTGTGGGTTCATTATCTCAGGGGAGAGATGTGCAGAGAAGAAAGCAGAAATAGCTTGCAAGTCATTAGGATTCTAATTTCCCCATACCTGAGCTTGTAGAAGAATGTGAAAATGCTCAGGAGGAGGTAACAAGAAGGCTATTCAGGCAATAGGGTAAGTGGTTAAATAGAATGAGAATCTGCAATGTTTAAACAAGACAGAAAGAGAAGACTGTGGATCTGGGCGGCTGAGGGGACCTTCTTCCTTTCCTAGAAGTTCTGCTGGCATGGTATCTTCAGACTCAGAAGAGGCAAATATGCTTTATGTATCTAGCTTGACCAGACCATAGACAACATGGCAGAGGCTTCACGTCCAAGTTCCTGGGAGCTGAAAGATGATGGATAAAGATGACAAGATATCTCAGCCATAACTGGTGCATTAATAGCTATTTTGCATATTTCTCTCCCTATCCACCTGGGGCAAATTGTTAAAATGCTAAACTTCTGGCACTCTTATAAGGTGAAGGAAAAGACCCCCAAAAGAACTGACATCCCCAGAAAGAACTTTCTGAAGGTCTAGCAGAATAGGGACTTTAAGCCAAAAATGAAGTTAATTACAAAAAAAAAAGTTAAAAGTTTTGTGCCTTGCCCATCTAGGATTCTTTTTTGTTTTAATTAGTTTATTTTCTATTTTTTAACTTTACAATATTGTACTTGCTTTGCCATACATTGACATGAATCCACCATGGGTGTACATGTTTTCCCCTTCCAGAAACCCCCTTCCACCTCCCTCTCCATCCCATCCCTCCGGGTCATCCCGGTGCACCAGCCCCGAGCACCCTGTATCATGCATTGAACCTGGACTGGCGATTCATTTCACATATGATAATTTACATGCTTCCAGGATTCTTACCATGTACACTACCATGTCATCCTAGCAACCAGGAAATATCTCCTCTGCATTATGTATGCCTCTCTTAGTCAAATGAATATATCACTGCCAGGGAAAATGATTCTGAATTGCAAAATCATTTGAAGGGAACAGACCCAAACAAGATGCTTCTGGCTTTGGTTTTGGAATCCCCACGCATCTGTAAGACCAAGGTCACTTTTCCACAAGTCTGTCTTGGTTTGGAAAAAAATCACTCACAGTTTGGTAATCCATTAATGGGGTACAAGTTACTTCATACTGTTGAAAGAAAAAATATATACTTTTATTTCAAGTTCATCAAGTGTTCTTTCCAGGAGAAAACATTTTATATTGATGCTATAATTAATGTATATCTTCTGTTACAGCTATTCAAATATTATTTCATTCTATTTACTTCCCGGTGGCAATTCTGACTTGTCTTTTAGTACATTACTGGTAGGACACATTGTTTTAAACCACATGTTCCTATAAGATATGGAATTTAATGATACATTCATTTAGCTTTCCTTCATGTTCTATATCTAATTTTGCTAAATTTAAGATATAACCTTAATTTTCCTCCAAAACATTTGGTATTATTTTAAAAAAATCAACTGAGATTTACTGTTGTAAAAACTCATAAACTGAATAATTTGAGCAAAACTCAATTATTTCAGAGCTTTTTAATCATGGTGCATTTACTGTATGTGTGGGACTGTTATGGAGGCAGGGAACACAGACAGAATTTGATCATCTCTGCCCACAATGACTCTACAATCCAGTGATTTGCATGTTACTTTAAGTTAGAAGGAAACTGTGGAAGGTTTTTAAGAAGGAGAGAACAGTTTCAGAAAGATTAGTCAGATTTGTGTTTGGAATTTTTTGGAGAAAAATGAGATAGGAAGTAGGGGGTCCGATGATGAGAGGGTTTCACAAGGTGACTATATCTTCTCTCCATTAGATTGTTATATTTCCTTATGTTTTCACCACATGATTATGCGTTCCTAAACAAAATATAGCTTTCTTTTCATTTAATGTTTGTGAGAGCTGTCTTTGATAGTACATATGGGTCTCATTCAACCATTTCTACTTCTGTGTGGTGATCCATAGGAGGTTGTTGAATGCATGCACATTTTAAAAATTCCTAAATTGTTCTCTAAAGTAACTATAACGATGTTTATCCCAACTAGCAATGGATAAAGAGCTCTTGTTATGTCATATTCTTACCAAGAATTTATGAGTTAAGCATTTAAATTCTGTCAATATTATGAGAATAAGATATGAAGATTTTTCCTTGAGATTTTTTTGGGGAGAAGGGAGGAGGATAGGAAATCAGATTTTCCCTTCATATCTTTTCCCAAGTTTTGCCCATTTCATCTTCCTGTCCTCTGAATTCAGAGTTAAAAAGTTATAGATATAGAAAAACTGAAATGAACGAAGAGCCCTTCTTAATAGGTTTCAGGAATTATTTTATATTCTCTATATTTATGCTTTAAGATTATATGCATTACAAGCATTTTTTCTTCTTGTTGACATATTTTCATTGTTTATGATAGTTTTACAAAGAAATTTTGTTTTAATTTTTCAAAACTGGCAGTGCTTTCATAACTGATTTATTATGTTTGTCAAGAAATGTTTTCTTAATCTGTCCTAATAAAGAATTTTGCTGCATTTTTCCAGAATAAAGTTTTGCTTTTTATATTTACATCTGTATGTGATACGTAGTATGAATCTCATTTTGAAATATTTTTTCCAGATGAATAAAAATCTGTCCTAGGGCCATTTTTAAGTAACCCAAATTGTCCCACTCTGTAAAATACTATCGCTGCCGTATATCAAGTTCCACATAGGTCTGGGTCTTTTTCTGGGCTTTCTATTCTTTTCTATTTGTCTAATTATCTCATTCTATATCATATAATACTTTCATAGTATAGATTTATAATAATCTTGATATTGGTAATAACAATTTCCTATACATTATCCTTTTTCAAAATTTTCATGAGTCAAGTTCCACAGTATCCTATTGGGATTTGATCAGAATAACAGTAAATTATGGATTATTATCTGGGATAATTAATGTCACTGTAATAGTCAGGATTCCCATACATAAACATAGTATATCTCAATTTGTTTAGCTCTTTCTTGTCTCTTTTAGCAATATTTTATAATTTTACCCACATATATATCATTTGAGAGGTCTATTCCTAGATTTTTTCTTTTAAGTTTTTATTATTACTGTGAATGAGAATGTTTCAAACTGTTACACTTCACTGGAATAATGCTATTATTAGTTTCTATACATAGATCTAGTATCTGAAGACCTTGATATTATTTTAAATAATTTCCCTACAAATTCTTTTGAATTTTTATGTATAAAACTTCATTATTTGAAAATGAGAGTTGTACAGCTTTCCATTATTTCAGTTTTCTTTTATATCTTTCTTGTCTTTTTATTATCTAAAAGCTTTAATACTATATTAATATTAGAAGTAATGGCAGATATATTTGTTTTATTGCTTGAATTCCTTCGAAGTTTTACCATTTAGTTTATACTTGTTATCCTTTTTCCTGCACAGTAACTTTTATAAAGTCAAAAACTTTATAAAAGAGCCTTTATTCTATTCCCAGTTTGTTAAGAATTTTTATTAAATATTTTTTCTGCATGTATTTAGGCAAGCAAATTTCCTTGTTTACTTTTAACTGTTAATGTGGTGTTAATATGAAAATAGATTTTCAAAGATTCAGTGATCTTATTCCTTGAATAAATCTTACTTGTCAGAATATTTTTTAGTTTGTGCATAATTTTAATTCAGTCTTTTTGCATTTAGAAATTTTACAACTATACATTTCATAAATGTAATTGGTTTGTACTTTCTTTGCACTGCTTTTGTTCAAATTATGCAAGTTTCATAAAGTAAGTTGGATAATATTCCTTCTTTCTTTGTTCTCTAAAGGAGTTATGATAAAAAATTTTTTGTTACCTAAATGTTTGTAACATTTTATTGTCCCTTTGGGAGAGGCTTGTATTACCAACTGAATGATAACTGACTTATTTAGTATTTCTACTATGTTGGTTTAGCCATTTTCATCAATGTTTTCTAAATTTTCTTTTGTATGTGCTAAAGTTGTTTATGACAGTCTCAAGATTTAACCTAATTTTTTAAAAGAGCTTTTCTTTATTGGATACTCTAATTTCTAATTTTTGAAACATCTGCTTTTTTCTATCTTCAGATTTCTGCAGTTTTTCTAATTGATTAATTATTTTAAGTTACTAGCTTGGGTTTTGTTGACCATCACCTTGAACTCTGTAGAGCATTTCTTCATGCTTTCCTTTTTTTCTTAAGTGAAACTTGCAGAAGAACATGAATGAGAAAATTGAGGCCTCTGTGTTGTCCAAAATCATGGAACTACTTATGTGTTTCAAACTATGATTAATACTAGTTTTCCTGGAGCTCAGTTTTTCTTTTTTAGTTTTTTAATCTATTCTAAATAGGAAATTTTACTCCAATATAGCATACAGTCAAGTAAGATGGCCAAAATCCTACAACATATGGGCTGTTTATTTATTTAAATTAAACTACACATACTAATTTAAAACGGAAAAGAGAGGAAAAATAATAACTTAAATCACATTGGAAATTCTTCCCACTAGATCAATCAATAAATATATTCCCTGAAACAAGCATGATTGAAAGGCTAATATCCTATTTTCCTTGTTAACATCACTTTTCTTATGCTCTTAGAATCTAAGCACCTTGCTATGTTAAATTGCATTAAATATGTTGTATTTTTCATGCAAATGCATCAACCAATGTCCAAACAAAAAAACAGAAATTTTTTCATCAATGATGGAGGAACAACTGGCTGTGTTGGGAATATTTTGAGATATACTGTTGAACTTCACTGTTGTACCTTCATAAAAGATATTTAAGTGTAAGTTTTGCATCTGATTTTCCAACTTACAGGATGATTTTAGAAATTTACACAGTGTTTTTAAATCAAATCCCAATTTACATTCAACACTAAGAATGGATAGAAAATGTGACAATTTCCCTTGCTTAGATGAAAGGTTCTGTAAAGCAAGTAATAGATATTTGGAGCCACTACACAAAGGGACACCTATATCACTGAAATGGGTTAACTTAAGTAAGCTCTTCCCTATTGTTCATGTCTGAGTCTATATATTCTATGAAAAAATTTACTCAAAGATATCTGTCAATTATCTAATCAGTGTAGTTCATTGGTTGGGAAGATCCCCTGGAGAAGGGAAAGGCTACCCACTCAAATATTCTGGCCTGGAGAATTCCATGGACTGTATAGTTCACGGGGTAGCAAAGACTTGAACATGATTGAGCGACTTTCACTAATACTTCTAGAACATTTTTAGGCTATGGAAGTGAATTTTCTGAGAGCCGCAAAGATCACTGACTGAGACAGAGTCTCAAATGAAAATGCTAAATGTGCTCTCCCACAAGTTTTGCTCATTCTCAAGTTACCAAGATGGGAATTTTCAACTCTAGCAAACCCTGAATCACCTGGACATGATTTCTGCACCCCATTTCCATGTGTTCTGATTTTAAAACTCTGGTGTGCAGCCTGAACTCCCAGGAGATTCTGGGAACTTCTAACAAGTTCCTAGATGATATCACTGCTACTGGTCCAAGGATGGCACTTTAGGAGAACCACTGACTTAGAAAATGATTCAAGTATTCTTTGGATTCAGGCAAGTTCAGTTTCCACTGAAAGTTAACAAAGCTTCTTCCTATGTATTGGGAGGTGAGAGGAAAGAGAAGGAAGTTGGCATGATTTATTAAGGGTCATGTGTTAGGCATTTTTAGAGTAAACTGGGATCTGAAAATATTCTGATTCATCTATAGCCAATGTCCTTCAGTGCCCCTACAAAATTACAATAAATTTCCCAGCCATCAACTGCTGAAACTCTTATCTCTTTTGTAGCTTAAGATAATGCTATCAACCAGTGATTGTCAACTCATTTTTTCCCCCCATGTTTAAAATACATAAAGCGAAACCATTCTTTTGACAATTTAACATTTTGCTGATCATATTTTGACATTTGTTTTGCGTTTGGAAACTATGATATAACTACTTTCCGGCAGCATGGCAGTTTTTCTGAATTATCCTTGCCACACCATATTTCCAGATTTTGATGTAAGATTTGCTTTTTGAATCAATTATCTTCCTTCTTTCTTATTTTTCTCAGGATGGAAATGTCTCCTTATAAAAAAATATAAACCATCAGAATTTATCACAATCTGAAAAGGTCAGAGATGAAACTGAAGAAAGTCCTTAAGGACTTATCACACCATGAGGGCATCTCCAGTGCAGTATTTGTGGATTCCATTAAGAAGAAGAAGAGCTCTTACATCTGGCCCATAAACCGTTTTTCTTATTTTGAGGCTTATGGAAACTCAGGAGAGTTTTCACAGAAGTTTACACAGAAGAACAAAGATTGTATTTCTTTGTTAAAGTAATAATGAACTGAAAAAAATACCATGCGGCTGGTATGAGTGTTTGAAATCTCATTAAACATTAAGCAGATAAAGCATTTCAAATAAATTAATAAAAAGCTCTAGTCACTAATGTAGTATCAGTATGAAAATTTTAATGTTGAACTGATCTAAATAAGGCAATATTAAGTAGATTTATCTGACATCTGGAGCTATAGTCTAAATATTGCAAAAAGGAGTATCTTTCTCCTGGCCTCAATTTTCTCTGAAAGTGCAAATATTATGCCTTATATAGGGTAGGTATTCAGTAAATATTTGCAGAGTAGATGAGGCAAACAGTGCCATTAAAAAGTCCCTGGACACTGGTGAATATTGATAAAAATTGAGTTTGATAGGTTATGAACATTGTATTTTTACTTAAACCAAGTTTCACCAAATATTCCCTGCTTGAAGGTTTTTAAACTCCGCCTGCTGAAGAATTTTGGAGTGGAAGTAGACTTCATCTGTGTATTATGCATTTTTAATGAAAAAAATGTATTTATTTACTTCAGAAATTTGACCATTCATTTGAGGAAGAAAAAAAACCAAGTAGGTGGATCTGCCCAAAGCTGATTTGTGTGCTCACTGCCTGTCATCCAACGCGGAGTAGTTACCATAACAACCACTGTGTCAACTGGACACAAAGAATCCTGAGTATTTTTTCTAGAGCATGGAAGCAACTTTCTAAAGGAAAACCCACATTAAGATTTGCTTCTCACTGTATTAACCTATCAAACTATTGGAGGAAAAGCACCCTATATCCGTAAATTAAAATTGATGCTGGGCATCTTAGCTTTCAGAATACAGATTTTCACCTCATTCTTTTGTTTAAGTATAGTGGCACCAACTCACCTTCCTCTGGGTCTGGTCTCCCTCTGGAGAACCTCTGGTAGGGAAAGAAAACTCACTCAGCAGTGTGGGTCCCACAAGGGAACTTTATCAGCAGTCTTCCCGTTTTTGGCTCCAGGTCGATCCATACCCAAGACTTCCATTACCTGGTATCTCCAATTGCTGGGGGTTTCCCTGGTGGCTCAGAAGGTAAAGAGTCTTCCTGCAATACAAGAGACCTGAGTTGGAGCCCTGGATTGGAAAGATCCCCTGGAGAAGGGAATGGCAACCCACTCCAGTATTCTTGCCTGGAAAATCCCATGGATGCAGGAGCCTGGCAGGCTACAATGGGGTCGCAAAGAGTCCGACACCACTGAAGGACTTCACTTTCCTTTCTTCCAAATGCTACTTTTGTCATAGAATGCTACAATGTGAATTTCTCATCACCATAAGCATTATATTTTAATCTTTTTTCCCTCCTAAATCATTTATCAGTCCTCTAAATACTTTCCATTTTCATATATTGTCTTTCAGATTTACCAACATCTCCCATTTTTGATCTCAGGGTGAGAGCAGTGGCTTGAAAAAAGATCTCAGTTCCCCGATCAGGAATCAAACCCGGGCCACCTTGGTGAAAACCTGGAATCTTAACCACTACTCCACCAGTGTCCAGTGGCTAGAAGAGAGCCACTTTTTCTTCTTCAAAACAAATTTTTTTTTAAGATTAAGGCTGTAAAACAGGTACAGAGTTTATTATTAGAAGCAGAGCATGTGTGGGAGAGCACTGCAGAGAAGCAGTTTATTTTAGACAGAAGAAAGGCAGACACACACACACCCAGAGAAGCGTGAGGGTATCCTCACTAATGAGAAGTGTGCTAAAGAGGGAGTTAAATCATTTACAAAGGACAGTGTTTCTGGGTCTTTGTTTTCATCTGGTCAGTCATCTTGCTTCCTTTCCCCTCTCTGATTGGACCCAGGGCCCTCCCTGATATGCATGCACATCTTTTAGCTAAGATGGATTCCAACAGGAGGGTCTCTGGGAGATTGACAGGACATATTATGGGATGGTGTCCCCTCCCTTTTTACACCCGAGAAATTTTTCTGTTCATGTGCAGTCAGGGAGGTCTTCTTGACCTCAGGAATGATAGATGTGGTCATCATATCTTTTTACTCCAGCAGAGCTTAGTTCCTCTCTACTCCTGCCATTAACTTTTCCTTGAAATGTCAGGGAGAGACAAGCTCCAATTTTCTCAGCTTGACAAACTCTAGCTGCTCAACTCCTACCTCTGTTTCCCTGAATATTAGACTGTTTCTGTTTATCATTCTCTGTTGGATGTGGATAATTTTTGAGAGAATGCTGTAGAAATAGTAAAAACTTCTTTCTTTTCTTAATCATCTTGAAATCGTTAAGTCCTGAAAATTTAAGTAAAATAAATACGGAAAAATTTCCCTCTATCTTAGGAAAGTTTCAATGTAATGAAAAGTTCTCATGATGCATTTAAAATGTCATTTTGTTTGCTTTTTCTCGTTAAACTCTCATCGATGTGAGGTGATTCATCATTATAGTTTTGAGTTTTAATTTTCATACTCATTAAGATGATTGATCCTGGAATTAATTATAATGATGGAAGTGGTAATAATGACTGGCAGCATTTTTTCTTACAATAGAGAAAGCTTTCAGTCACATATTATCCCATTTATCTTTACAAAATTCCATGCACTAGCATGGTGGTTACTGTAATTCTTATTTTATAGTTGAGTGAGTAAAGAAAAACGAAATCAAGTGACTTATCCAAAATTACATAGGCAGTAAGTGCAGGAGATGAGGGAACTTGTGTTCTGGTGTTTCTGACTTCAATATCCCATGTTAAATGGTCAGTCCTCAATTTTCAAGTGCTTAAATTAAAAAGCCTTCCTCAATTTAAAAGCAAAACACACAAACAAAAGTAACAAACACCCAGACTTCCCCAGTGACCCAGTGGTTAAGAATCTGCCTGCCAATACAGGGCACATGGGTTTGATCCCTGATCCAGGAAGAGTCCACATGCCATGGGGCAGCTAACCCCAAGTGCCACAACTAATTAACCTGCATGCCCTAGACCCCGAGCTCCACAACAAGTGAAGCCACCACTATCATTTCACACACTGCAACTGAAGAGTAGACCCCCACCTGCTACAACTAGAGAAAACCCGCACACAGCAACAAAGACCCAGCACAGCAACAAATTAATTAATAATTTTTTTAAAAAGTAACAAACTCCAACTGTATTAAAGAAATCACTTGTCTACATAGTCACATGACTATAGGAAATTCTCCTTCCATTACACCTCTTATTCCCTGTTTCTGGTACTTTGTTGAGAATAGAATTATATACTTTCTCAAATTGCTTCCTAATTTGACAGTATGTTTTTACTGTCCTTTACAAATACATCCTTTCCTGCAGAGAGTATTTTCATTGCATCCTATTGATTTGTGCTTGTTTAACCTCATTAATGAGTCTAGGAATAAAATGCTGCAGTGTGGCTTGATTTTGAGTTGTCGCAGATGAATTTCTGCCTGAACCATCTGGAAGCTGTGGATCAGGAAAGGCTTCTGGCGGGTCATGTCCTACATCTCCCAGGGACAAGTACACAGAGGGACTGACTGGAAGTCTCCTCCTGCTTTCCTCCTCTGGGGCCCCTCAAGTTTCCAATTCAATCCCTTCCCTGCCATGGTTAATGGAAACATTTCCAGAGTCTGTCTCCATTTTTCTGCTGCTGTTCCTTCCCTTAAAATGTGTTTATCACAAGCAAGCATGAAATAACAGTCCATAGAGAATGCTAGTATAGCTGCCAAGAGAAAAGTATACACAGAATTTTCAGAAGTGTACAGCTGCTCCAGAAGTTATATGCAAAACAGAAATACAGTATTTTACACATTCCCTTGTAGGATAGCAAAGTCTCTGGTAGGAATTAATTGTTGAGAGATAATTCTCTCTAAGTCTCTGAATTTTTGCATGTCTAATGAGTGTGGTCACTAACTGCCCCTTTGTTATCTTTCCAAGAATGTGTGTATAGAAAAATAGCCTTGTAAATTTGAGATGATATCTCTCTCTGAAACAGGAGGTATGTTTGCTTAGTGTTTAATAAAACAATTTCTCCTTCTAGAAAAAACATCAAGCAGATTTGCTTACTATCCATCATAAAAGATTCAAGTTACTGAAGTTCAATTTTGTTTAGCAGTGAGACAAAATTTTCTGCACACTGCATCTCCCCCGTGTGACTTGGAGGACCAAGGGGAATGACACAAACATGAAGCTTATGCTGCCTTCTATGCTGTACATAACAATGTCCTTTGTCTCTAAGAAATCTCATATATTCTGTCAACATCCACAAAACTATGTCAAGTGTGCTCCCATGCAAATAGGGTGAAAATATTATATTCTTAGCAGTTCTTGACATAAATTGTTAAATAGCCACTATTTACAGTTTCAACAAATACCACTAGAAAAGAGGATATCATGTTATGTTCCTATTTTATGCGGAAAACAGTTCCTATCAGTTCTGACTGTTGAAAGGGGACTTAGGAATTATTATCAATTGTCCTTGGAAACCATAAGAAAGCAGTTCACCGTGCCCCATTGTGCACTCTGAATTTATACTGCTTGTTATTTATGCTATCTATACTACTTAGTGTGAAATTCTAATGAAAGACTGATTAGATTTCTTGAAGGAGATAATGGAGAGAATGGGCAAGAACATGAACATGAACATTTTCTGGAATTCAAGAAAAACATGAAATTTCAGATGAGGGAAGCATGTCCAGCCTCAACTTCATTTGAGGTCCCTCTCTCCTCAGTCAAACTGGTCATTTTTCAGCTTCTTAAACCTGACGCATTCTTTGCACTCTCAGGGACACCACATATGCAGTTCTCTTCTTGGGATATTATTTCCAGGAAGTGGTGGACTTTTAAGTGATGGGCTTTTACTCATCCTATAGCTTTAGCAGCACCTCTCTGAAAAGACTTCGCTAATCATTTCATCTAAAATAGTCTCATTTTTCTCGTTTTTGACCAAGTATCTTTTTATTTCCATGGACTATGATTACTTTTATGCCTGCACTTGTTTGTTATTATCTATCTCTCATGGTGAGGACAAAGACCACATATCTTCATGTTCTTCATTGTATCCTGTCTTTGGACAGCTACAACGAAGTATCATAGACTAGGTGGTTTGTAAGCAGGTCAGGAAGAAACAGTTAAAACTGGACATGGAACAACAGACTGGTTCCAAATAGGAAAAGGAGTACGTAAAGGCTGTATATTGTCACCCTGCTTATTTAACTTATATGCAGAGTACATCATGAGAAACCCTGGGCTGGAAGAAGCACAAGCTGGAATCAAGATTGCCAGGAGAAATACCAATAACCTCAGATATGCAGATGACACCACCCTTATGGCAGAAAGTGAACAGGAACTAAAAAGCCTCTTGATGAAAGTGAAAGAGGAGAGTGAAAAAGTCGGCTTGAAGCTCAACATTCAGAAAACTAAGATCATGGCATCTGGTCCCATCACTTCATGGGAAATGGATGGGGAAACAGTGAAAACAGCGTCAGACTTGAATTTGGGGGGCCCCAAAAAATCACTGCCGATGGTGATTGCAGCCATGAAATTAAAAGACTCTTACTCCTTGGGAGGAAAGTTATGACCAACTTTAGATAGCATATTAAAAAGTAGAGACATTACTTTGCTAACAAAGGTCCATCTAGTCAAGGCTATGGTTTTCCCAATAGTCATGTATGGATGTGAGAGTTGGACGGTGAAGAAAGCTGAGTGCCGAAGAACTGATGCTTTTGAACTGTGGTGTTGGAGAAGACTCTTGAGAGTCCCTTGGACTGCAAGGAAATCCAACCAGTTCATCCTAAAGGAGATCAGTCCTGGGTCTTCATTGGAAGGACTGATGTTGAAGCTGAAACTCCAATAGTTTGGCCACCTGATGTGAAGAGTTGACTCATTGGAAAAGACCCTAATGCTGGGAAGGATTGGGGGCAGGAGGAGAAGGGGACGACAGAGAATGAAATGGCTGGATGGCATCACCGACTCGATGGACATGGGTTTGGGTGGACTCTGGGAGCTGGTGATGGAAAGGGAGGCCTGGCATGCTGTAATTCATGAGATCACAAAGAGTCAGACACAACTGAGTGACTAAACTGAACTGAACTGAACTGAAGCAATAGAAATACGTATCTCACCATTCTGGAGGCTGGAATTCTGAAATCAGGGGGTTAGCATGGTAAAGTTCTGGTGAGGGCCCTCTTTTGGGTTGCAGAATTCTTGCTGTATCCTCTTGTGGCAGAAAGAAAATAAGAAAATTCTCTGCGGGTACTAATTCCATTCATGAAGACCCCACTTCCATGCCCTAAATGCCTCCCCAAAGTCCCAATCCTTAATACTATCAGTTGAGGGGTTAGAACTTCAACTTATGAATTTGAAGGGGATACATGGTCAATCCATTGCATATCCCCACTGCTCAACATAAAGCTTAGCATATGGCAAGACCTCAATAAACATTTGTTGATTGAATAACTATACCACAAAATGCAAGCACTTAATCCAGCGAAGATAGATATCATATTAAATAACTGTGTAATTATTGTTATAAAACTATTATGTATTTTGTTTAAAACTGTAAAATAATTGGGTTTCCCCAGTGGCACAGTGGTAAAGAGTCTGCCTGCCAATGCAGAGATGCAAGGGATGGGGGATCGATACCTCGGTCAAGAAAATTCCCTGGAGGAGGTAATGGCACCCCATTCTGGTATTATTGCCTGGAAAGTCCCATGGACAGAGAAACCTGCCAGGCTATAGTCCATGGGATTGCAAAGAGCTGGACATGACTGAGCAACTGAGGAAGCACAACAGGATTGAAAAGAAAATCCCTTTATAATGGGCTGGGACAAAATTTTAAAAAAATGATAGTATCTCCAACAAAGCCGATGGCTCACTGCAAACTGTTGAGAGAGATAGTTTAAGAGGTATAATTTCAATAGAATATTTCATATCTAAGTTGACATATTGAGAAATATAAGTGTGAGCATATTACTGAAAAATTAAAAAGGTAATTCCCAACTAGAACGTCTCCTGCATTGCAGGTGGATTCTTTACCAACTGAGCTACCAGGGAAGCCCTATAATAGCCTATGTCCTTTCCAAATCACTAAAATGAAACAAAGAAGTAAGAAAGATGACCACTCCCCCTCCAACTAGGAAACCTTCTTCTTTAAAGACCATCAGACCAAGAGAAATTCAAGACTAAATTGTCAAAAACCTTTATTGAATAACTCATTTTTATGATGGTTAAACTTTTCTAAAGCATTAAGAAAGACAAATCACTTTATGAATATTGATAATTAAATCCTATATAAGTTATTACAACTTAGAATCTTTAAACTTTAGAAGCTGTGTCCTAAAATAATAATGCAATATAACCTAGAGAGTTTCATCTTCATTTAACTAAGGAGATCATACAATTCATTGTCCAGAGCATTTTTGAAAGTAAAAGAGGGTTCTATTAATAATTACTTTCTCATATGTAACATTCAATTTTTTTGGACTGTAAGGAGATCAAACCAGTCAATCCTAAAGGAAATCAATTCTGAATATTCATTGGAAGAACTGATACTGAAGCTGAAGCACCAATACTTTGACCACCTGAAGTGGAGAGCCAACTTATCAGAAAAGACCCTGATGGTGGGAAAGATTGAAGGCAGGAGAAGAAGGGGGTGACAGAGAATGAGATGGTTGGCTGGTATCACTGACTCAATGGACATGAGTTTGAGCAAACTCACTATCTCCCATTGAGATAGTGAAGGACAGGGAAGCCTTGTGTGCTGCAGTCCATGGGGTTGCAAAGAGTCAGACACAACTGAGCAACTGAACAACAACTGGTTCCACGTTCAAAATATGTACAGAATTCAAACACTTCTCCCTATGTGTTCTAATTTCAATTCTGTCTGAACCATATTAATCTCACTCCAGTTTTCTGCAATAATTCTTCACTGCTCTCCCTGCTTCCACTGTTGCCCTTTGCAGTTTCTGTTGTTGTTGTTGAAGAATCCTTTTAAGATGTACCTTCAATTATAGCTCTTTCTGCTCAGAGCTTCCTGATGTCTTCCCTTATCACTCAGAGTAAAAGTCAATAAAGTTCAATATAATTTAATCTCTCCTCCCTGTCCCCTACTCCCACTGCTCTCTGACTTGCTCCACTCCATTTACACTAACATCCCTGCTGTTCCTTGAATTTACCAATTAATTTCTGGTTTTAGGATCTTACAACTCGTTCTTCTCTCTGCCCATAATGTTTTCTTCAGAGATATCAGCCTGATTTATCCCCCTCAAGACTGTGTCACCTTCTAAATGAAGCCTGCTTATCAACTGTATTTAAATTGTACCAACTCACTCCAACCATTGCCTACCTACCTGAAATGTCATATCTGTTTTCTCTATTATTCTTTTAACATTTGAATATTGTATTTATTCACTTGTATTTATTGCTTATCTTGTCTTCCAATATAACAGAATGTGAGTGCTATAAGGGTAATTTAATTCTCTTTTGTTCTCTTGGTCCCTTTTCACTTGTATTAGGTGGCTGATAAATATTGAGTTAATCAATGGCTTAAACATTTTCTCCTGAAATTTTTCTAGAATTTCAACTTGACTCTTTTTACAAATTCTAGTTCTCTTGAACATATGACTCACAGTTTTCCCAAAGCCATGTCTGAAAACTGGCTCTTCTGTGGGCATGTTTCCATCATGCTATTTCAGGCCTTCCTCCTCTTTCTGCATGCTGCTGCTGCCACTAAGTCGTGTGAGTCGTGTCCGACTCTGTGCGACCCCATAGACGGCAGCCCACCAGGCTCCACCGTCCCTGGAGTTCTCCAGGCAAGAATACTGGAGTGGGTTGCCATTTCCTCCTCCAGTGCATGAAAGTGAAAAGTGAAAGTGAAGTCGCTCAGTCGTGTCCGACTCTTCGCAACCCCGTGGGCTGCAGCCTACCAGGCTCCTCCGTCCATGAGGTTTCCCAGGCAAGAGTACTGGAGTGGGGTGTCATTGCCTTCTGCATATGCCTTGCTATTTTTTGTTCGACTATCTAACATTGGAGAGGTGGTCTGAAGCACTGGATGAGCAGACAGGTGGGTGAGAGGCAGACACTAAGTCATTCAGTCTTAATGGGGATTGACCTATTCTAAATTACCATTACTCCATGGTATCCTAACTGAGAGATGGCCATTTTAGTGCCCACTCTCCTTGGCAGGTCCTTGACTGTAATTTTTTGTCTCTGAAACACTGAAGTTCAGTTCAGTCGCTCAGTCGTGTCCGACTCTGCGACCCCATGAATCACAGCACGCCAGGCCTCCCTATCCATCACCAACTCCTGAAGTTTACCCAAACTCATGTCCATCGAGTTGATGATGCCATCCAGCCATTTCATCCTCTGTCGTCCCCTTCTCCTCCTGCCCCCAATCCTTCCCAGCATCAGAGTCTTTTCCAATGAGTCAACTCTTTACATCAAGTGGCCAAACTATTGGAGTTTCAGCTTCAACATCAGTCCTTCCAATGAACACCCAGTACTGATCTCTTTTAGGATGAACTGGTTGGATCTCCTTGCAGTCCAAGGGACTCTCAAGAGTCTTCTCTGACACCAAAGTTCAAAAGCATCAGTTCTTCAGCACTCAGCTTTCTTCACAGTCCAACTCTCACATCCATACATGACTACTGGAAAAAACACAGCCTTGATTAGACGGACCTTTGTTGGCAATGTAATGTACTGCAAGGTTGCTGAAAATTGAATTCAGTTATTCAGCCTCTCAATCACCTTACTGGGAAGAAGTTTCAGTTCAATTCAGTTCAGTCATTCAATCGTGTCTGACTCTGCAATTCCACAGACTTCAGCACACCAGACCTCTCTGTCCTTCACCAACTCCTGGAACTTGCTCAAACTCATGTCCATCAAGTTGGTGATGCCATCCAACCATCTCATCCTCTGTTGTCCCCTTCCCCTCCTGCCTTCCATCTTTCCCAGCATCAGGGTCTTTTCCAATGAGTCAGGTGGCCAAAGTATTGGAGCTTCAGCATCAGTCCTTCCAATGAATATTCAGAACTGACTTCCTTGCTGGGAAGAAGTTTGGATGATATAAACCAGTGCTGTACTGGAAGTAGATAGACCAACATTTACAGGCTACTTGCCATATAAACACCTTACATAAACTTTAAACTGCTTGTTCCTTCACTAGTCTTGTCCAATTCTTTCAATCCTTTGGACTGATTTTTCAGGCAAGAATACTGGAGTGGGTTGCCATTTCCTCTTCCAGGAGCTTTAAATAATGCATGATTAAATGTGAAGTCAGCTATTTCCAAAAGATTTTGTTTCTTTCTTTCATAAAGTCTCAAATTAAAATATTTCTTTAAATACCAAAATTAAAATACGGATATGCCCTTCTTTTCCAAAGTTCTCTATAAAACACTTTGCTTTTGTGAAAGACCCACATTAGTACCTGTTTTCACTAACCAAAAGAAATTCAAAGAGGATTTTCATTTTTACCAAAAAAAAAAAAGAGAGAGAGAGAGACAGAGAAAGAAACCAAAAGTAAATAACGTTCAGTGTTTGTTTTGCAGTAAGCTATTACAAAGGCAGCTGCACCAGAAGCAGCAAGAGCAGCACCACCAAGCTCCTTCTTTAGGAATCTCATTTAGCGTCTCAACTTCTAAGCCACCACAGCTTTGAACTATGTGCAAGCATCTGTGCTTTATCTCCACTTAGTTTATGTATTTATTAGCAAGATGTCTCCTAAGGTAATTGCTTCTTCACTTTATGCCATTCTGACTTACAAAAGCCTCCTAGGAGTGTTCTACTTTCAGGTAGCAGACGAAACTTGTACCTATTTATATACAGAAAACTTACATAACTATAATGGTAAATTTATTTTTCCCAGATTGGAAAAATAAGTAAGTATCATTCTTCATGAAATATGTTTGTTAAAAATCAATTAAAAAAAAATCTCTAAATTGCTCACTCGGGTCCAAGTCTGCAATCCCATGGACATTGTAGCCCACCAGGCTCCTCTGTCAATGGAATTCTCCAGGCAAGAATACTGGAGTGTGCTGCCATTTCTCTTTCCAGGGCATCTTCTGACCCAGGGAGATTCTTGACTCAATCAAGAATCAAACCCAGCTCTCCTGCATTGCACACAGATTCTCTACAGTTGGAGCCACCAGGGAAGCCCATATGAACTATACTATGTTCATAATGTTAATACTAAACTATGTAACGTAGAACAAAATTTCTCAATGTGTGTTTCTCTTAAGAGATATTTTAGCCCTTTAAGCCACTATTTCTCCTAAAAATAAAAGTTTATGTTTAGATATGTTTGGGAATTCTTACATACAAGTTCCCAGCTTGGGGACAAAGGATGTGTTAGCATTTTATATGTTTGCAATGTTACACACTAAAAACTTGTTTTTCTTTTTTCAGCCAGGATTTTCCTACCTTATTTGGAAGATAACATTTTTCTGCATTTTGACATCCAAAAGAAGGTGTTTACCATGGGGCATACATTAAGTGATTGTGCTCGGGAGGAAACTGAATAATATAATGGAATCTCTACCTTTCAGGGATTTTTTAAAAATAAGTTTAAAAGAAAAATATATTCACTTTAGTTAAAATGAAATATACAATTAAACTCACTTAATAAGAATCCAACACAAAAGAAGTCATGATTAAAGGGTAAAACTAATTACCCAGTCTTTTGTGATCAAGTGGTCTGTGGCATCAGAAGACCAGAACCAATGCCAGGGTTTAATTTAATTAGCATTGTAATTTGCAACAATGAATACAAAGTCTTTGAGGTCAAAACTACAGAAGAATAAGCTTTGAAATCCCCGTGCTGAAACAATGTTATTTGCCAGCAAAGTAAAGGTCACAGTATTTTTTATTTATTAACTTAGAATGTTTAGGGTGCTTCCTGCAAATCTAGTGCAATAAAAATGGAAGTCATGAAAATAGCTTTGCTTCCTTGTGTAACAAGACCTGAACGTTACAGGGTATTGCAAAATAACTCACAACATGTTTTTTTCTTATATATTTCTCATTAACTTTTTAAAGTCTTTTGACCTTGTGGAATCACTGCAGTAAGTTCTAAATGATGTATGAAATGGAAAACAAAATACAGCCTGTCCTTACTTTCTCCTAAGCAATAGGTTATAGCATGCCTGGATTCTCTGGTTTTGTTTTTCATTTTTGGAGTGTTTTTAAGTCAAATTACTGTCAGAATTGTCATCCTCTTCTATACAAAGCTTTTAAAGAAACCCATCACAGTCACACAAATGTGCACTGAGGGGACACATAAAAATCAAGACTCCAGAATTCATTCAGATTATAGTATATTTCACCTAATCTGATCTGATACTTTTAGCTATTATTATCCGTGGTGTTGTTGTATACTCTGTGTGTAGGTCTTTCTGGCCTCTTCCCTTAACTGATCTTAAAGAGATTTTTCATAGTCAACACTGTGGGATCCTAAGCTATCTCTCACATTACTTAAATAAAATCCCCAGCATAGTATTTGTGATTTAAAAATATCATTTTTTTTCATGGTCTCCTATAAAATAAATACCACCAGCCACTGACCCGCTGGTGGCTCAGATGGTAAAGAATCTTCCTGCAATGGAGGAGACCAGGGTTTGATCCCTGATTCAGGAAGATCCCCCAAAGAAGGGAACGGCTACCCACTCTAATATTCTTGCCTGGAGAATTCCACAGACGGAGAAATCTGGTGGGCTACCGTCCATGGGGTTGCAAAGAGTCAGACATGACTGAGCAACTAACACTAAAAAATAAAAAAAGCATCTTGCTTTTCTCTGTGTATAAGTGAGAAATCAGAGATAGGAAGTCCATTAGAGTACTTTTGGACTCAGGTAACAGTACATCTGACAAAAGTGGGTATATAAACAATATGGGTTAATTTTTTCCGTACTAATAATGATGAGCCCATAGATATCAAGGTTGGTTAAGTGATTCAGCAGTTGTCAGGATTCTATGTCCGTTTCTCTGATTTTAAAATCATGGTCACAGGGTGGCTGCAGTAGCTCAGTAACATCTTCAAATAGCAATATCCAAAAGAAGGAAGGAAGGGGCAGTGGTTTCTTTTCCGTGAGGATTCTTTATTCAAGGAGAGCTAAAAATTTCCAATAGGCCTTCAGGAAACTGTTTTCCTGTCCCATAAGCCATCATTGAATCGCTTGCCTGTGCTTCAGCTGCAAGGAAATTAAGACAACAGCATCCAGCATTTTTAGCCATCCTAATGCTAAATGGACTCTGCCAATAAGGAAAAAAAAGGCTATCAAGTATATAACAGTGTCTACCCCAGGAAGAGGCAAAAGAAGTAGCTTTTTTCCCTATTTAGTCCACTAGTCCTGTTCGGGCAACCAAGCATTGTGCAACTTCACTTTTATTTGATATTGAATCTATTTTTGTCTTGTTTCCACTAGACTAGGAAAGTTTTTTCTTAATTTAAAAGGACTTATTTATCCATCTTATACAAATATGAACCTTCAATATTATTATTTTGGTTGCTTTTCAACCTCATCACAGCATTAATAAGGAAACATTAGTCTTTAACATTCATTTCTGCTTGGTAGACTATAGAATCCAGGACCATGGTCAAGAAGACACTTGCTTTTGCTTAACTGGTAGGGCAATGTGTGATTACACGTGTGTAACTGTGTGCTTAGTCCCTCAGTCATGTCCAACTCTTTGCAACACCATGGACTGTAGACCACCAGGCTCCTCTGTGCATGGGATTTCCCAGGCAAGAATACTGGAGTGGGTTGCCATTCCCTTCGCCAAGGGATCTCTCTGAACCAGCGATCAAACCTGAGTCTCCTGCACTGCAGGCAGATTCTCCACTATCTGAGCCACCAGGAAAGCCCATAAACAGGAAAAATTGACCTGCAGATCCACAAGTACAACACCCTGGGATTCACTGTGTGTCTCTCAGAGTCCAGTTCAACCATATTGCCCTCTCAAGGTGGCCTTGAGGCAGAACAATGTCTCAGCTCACGTGCACATCCAGGGCGTGCTGGAAAAGGCAGAGAAATACTACACAAATGAAGGAACAATTTAGAAACACAGAAGTCCAAATAAATGAAGAGGAAATAGGCAAACTACCTGAAAAAGAATTCAGAATAATGATAGTAAAGATGACCAAAAACCTTGAACACAAAATGGAGAAAATATAAGAATCATTTAACAAAGATCTAGAAGAATTAAAGAATAAACATACAGAGATAAACAACACAATTACTGAAATTAAAAATACTCTGGAAGTAATCAATAGGAGAATATCTGAATCAGAAGAATGAATCAGTGAGCTGAAAGATAAAATGTTGGAGAATGAAAAGAACTGAGGACAGTCTCAGAGACCTCTGGGACCATATCAAATGTACTAACATTAGAATTATAAGGGTCTCAGAAGAAGAAGAGAAAAAAGAAAGATATAAAAAAATTTTTGAAGAGATTATAGTAGAAAATTTCCCCAACATGGAAAAGGAAATAGCCAATCAAGTCAAAGAGATACAAAGAGTCCCATAAAGGATATACCCAACATGAAACACTACAAGACACATACTAATCAAACTAACAATGACTAAGCACAAAGAAAGAATATTAAAAGCAGCAAGGGAAAAACAACAAGTAACATACAAGGGAAATCCCATACGTTTAACAGCTAATCATTCAGCAGAAACTCTGCAGGCCAGAAGAGAATGGCAGGATATTTAAGTACTGAAAGGGAAAAATCTACAACCAAGATTACTGTACCCAGCAAGGATCTCATTCAAATTGATGGAGAAAGATAAAGTTTTTCAGATAAGCAAAAATTAAGAGAATTCAGTGCCACCAAACCAGCTTTACAGCAAATGTTAAATAGACTTATACAGTCAAGAAATACAAGAGAAGGAAAATGATCTACAAAATCAAATGCCAAACAATTAAGAAAATGACAATAAGAACATATATATCAATAACTACTTTAAATGTAAATGGATTAAATGCTCCAACCAAAAGACACAGTCGGGCTGAATGGATGCAAAAAGCAGACACATATATATGCTGTCTACAAGAAACCCACTTCAGACCTAAAAGATTAATAGACTGAAAGTTAGAGGATGAAAAATTACATTCGATGTCAATGGGAAGCAAAAGAAAGCTGGAGTAGCAATCCTCTTATCAAACAAAATAGTCCTTAAAATAAAGAAGATTACAAGAGACAAGGAAGGACACTACATAATGATCAGAGGATCAATCCAAGAGGAAGACATAACATTGTAAATATCTATGCACCCAACATAGGAGCACCTCAATACATAAGACAAACACTGACAGACATAAAAGGAGAAATTGACAGTAACACAATAATAGTAGGAGACTTTAACACCCACTCACACCAGTGATGGATCATCAAAATAGAAAATTAATAAGGAAACGCAAGTCTTAAATGATACAGTAGATGAGATGGATCTCACTGATATCTTCAGGACATTCCATCAAAATGCAGAAAAACACACCTCAAGTGCACATGGAACATTCTCCAGAATAGACCACATCTTGGGTCACAAATCAAACCTCTGTAAATCTAAGAAAATTGAAATCATATTAAGCATCTTCTCCAACCACAATGCTAATTGAGACTAGATATCAATTGCAAGAAAAAAACTGTAAGAAGCACAAACACATGGAGATTAAACAAGACATTTCTAAATAACCAACAGGTTACTGAAGAAATCAAAAGGGAAATAAAAAAAAATTCTAGAAACAAATGACAATGAAAATATGATAACTCAAAACCTGTGGGATTCAGGGAAAGCAGTTTTAACAGGGAAGTTAATAGCAATACAATCCTACGTCAAGAAACAAGAAAAACGTTGAATAGACAACCTTACTTTACACTTAAAACAGCTGGAAAAAGAAGAAGAACAACAACAAAAAATTAGTAGAAGGAAAGAAATCATAAAGAAATAAATGAAAAAGAAATGAAAGAATCAATAATAAAGATTAATAAAACTAAAAGCTGATTCTTTGCCAAGATAAACAAAATTGACAAACCTGTAGCCAGATTCATCAAGAAAAAAAGAGAGAAGAATCAAATCAACATATTAGAAATGAAAAAGGAGAGGTTACAACTGAAAATGCAGAAATACAAAGGATTATAAGAGATTATTAGGAACAACTATATGGCAATAAAATGGATAACCTGGAAGAAATGGGCAGATTCTTAGAAAAGTTCAATCTTCCAAGACTGAACAAGGAAAAATAGAAATTATGAACAACCCAATTACAAACACCGAAATTGAAGCTGTGATCAAAATTCTCCCAAATAACAAAATCCCAGAACCAGATGGCTTCACAGGAGAATTCTATCAAACATTTAGAGAAGAGCTAACGTCAATCCTTCTAAAACTCTTTCAAAAAATTGCAGAGGAAGGAACACTTCCAAACTCATTCTACAAAGCCACCATCACCCTGATATCAAAACAAGACAAAGACAACACACACAAAAAAAGAAAATAACAGGCCAGTATCACTGATGAACATAAATGCAAAAATCCTGAACAAAATTTTAGCAAACAGAATTCAGCAACACATCAAAAAGCTCAAGTTGGGTTTATTCCAGTGATGCAAGGAGTCTTCAGTATATGCAAATCAATCAAGGTGATACACCAGATTAATAAATTGAAAGATAAAAGCCATATGATCATCTCAATAGATGCAGAAAAAGCCTTTGACAAAATTCAGCACCCATTTATGATTAAAACTCTTCAAAAAATGGGCATAGAAGGAACATACCACAAAATAGTAAAGGCCATATATGATAAGCCTACAGCAAACATTATTCTCAATGGTGAAAAACTGAAAGCATTCCCCCTAAGATCAGGAACAAGAAAAAGGTGTACACTTTCACCACGATTATTCAACACAGTTCTGGAAGTCCTAGCTATAGCAATCAGAGAAGAAAAGGTAATAAAAGGAATCCAGATTGGAAAAAAAGAAATAAAGCTCTCACTGTTTGTAGATGACATGATACTGTACACAGAAAACCCTAAAGATAGTATCAGAAAATTACTAGAGCTAATCAGTGAACTTAGCAAAGTTGCAGGATACCAAATCAATACACAGAAATCACTTGCATTTCTATATACTAACAATGATAAATCAGAAAGACAAATTAAGGAATCAATCCCATTCACCTACTGCAATAAAAAGAATTAAATATCTAGGGATAAACTTACCTAAGGAGACAAAAGAATTGTACACGGAAAATTATAAAACATTGGTGAAAGAAATCAAAGACGATATAAACAAATGGAGAGATAGTTCATGTTCCTGGGTAGGAAGAATCAATATTGTGAAAATGACTATACCACCAAACACAATCTACAGATTCAATGCAATCCCTATCAAATAACCAATGACATTTTTCACAGAATTAGAACAAAAAATTTCACAATTCGTATGGAAACACAAAAGACCCTGAATAGCCGACGCAGTCTTGAGAAAGAAGAATGGAGCTAGAGGAATCAATCTTCCTGTCTTCAGATTATATTACAAAGCTACAGTCATCAAGACAGTATGCTACTGGTACAAAAACAGAAATATAGACCCATGAAACAAGATAGAAAGCCCAGAAATAAACCCATGAAACAAGATAGAAAGCCCAGAAATAAACCCATGCACTTATGGGTACCTTATTTTTTGACAAAGAAGGCAAGAATATACAATGGGGCAAAGACAGCCTTTTCAATAAATGTTCCTGGGAAAGCTGGACAGCTACATGTAAAAGAATGAAATTAGAACTCTTCCTAACACCATACACAAAGATAAACTCAAAATGGATTAAAGACCTAAATGGAAGATCAGAAACTATAAGACTCTGAGGAAAATGTAGGCAGAACACTCGATGACATAAATCAAAGCAAGATCATCTATGACCCACCTCCTAGAGTAACAGAAATAAAAACAAAAGTAAACAAATGGGACCTGATTCAACTTAAAAGCTTTTGCACAGCAACGGAAACTACAAGCAAGGTGAAAAGACAACCCTCAGAATGGGAGAAAGTAATAGTCAATGAAACAACTGACTAAGGATTAATTTCCAAAATATTATAAGCAGCTCATACAACTCAATGCCAGAAAAACAAACAACCCAATCAAAAAGTGGGAAGAAAACCTAAACAGACATTTCTCCAAAGAAGACATGCAGATGGCTAACAAAAACATGAAAAGATGCTCAGCATCGCTCATTACTAGAGAAATGCAATTCCAAACTGCAACGACATATCACCTCACACTGGTCAGAATGACCATCATCAAAAAGTCTACACACAATAAATGCTGGAGAGGGTGTGGACAAAAGGGAACGCTCTTGCACTGTTGGTGGGAATGTAAATCGACTCAATCACTATGGAAGACAGTATAGAGATTCCTTATAAAACTAGGAATAAAACCACCATATGACCCAGCAATCCCACTCTTAGGCATATACCCTGAGGAAACAAAAATTGAAAAAGACATATGTATCCCATTGTTCATTGCAGCATTATTTACAATAGCTAGAACATGGAACCAAGCTAGATGTCCATCAACAGATGAATGGATAAAGAAGAAGTGGTCCATATACACAATGGAATATTACTCAGCCATAAAAAGGAACATGTTTGAGTCAGTTCTAATGAGGTGATGAACCTAGAATGTATTTTACAGGGTGAAGCAAGTCAGAAAGAGAAAGATAAATATCATATTCTAATGCATATATATGGAATTTAGAAGAATTGTACTGAAGAATTTACTTACAGGGCAGCAATGGAGAAACAGGCATAGAGAATAGACTTATGGACATGGGGATAGGGGAGGAGAGGGTGAGATGTATGGAGAGAGTAACATGGGAACTTACATTACCGTAAGTAAAATAGATAGCCAATGGGAATTTGCTGTATGGCTCAGGAAACTCAAACAGGAGCTCTGTATCAACCTAGAGGGATGGGATGGGGGGGGATGGGTGGGAAGTCCAAAAGGGAGGGAATATATGTATACCTATGGCTGATTCATGTTGAGGTTTGACAGAAAACAACCAAATTCTGTAAAGCAATTATCCTTCAATAAAAAAATAAATTAAAAAAATAAAAGTAACCTAAAAGTTGCTGAGGAAAAAAAAAAACTAGATAAGTTTTCTCTCAAAAAGAAAACAATAAGAAAAGATTAAAATCTAAATTACTCCTAAACGAACAAATTGCTTGAAATTTAGTAATGAGCCAATATCTGACTGTAAAATCAGAGCTCTACATAGTTTCAGGTAATCTAATAAATCCTATTGGAATTGTGCACAAAATTCCCCAATTTTTATGCATAGATACTTTGTTTCTATGTAACAAGCACAAAACTTTGGCAGATTCTGTATCCATAATCCTCCAAAAGCTTAGAAATACTAATAGCATTGACCAATTATAAAAATTCAAGGTGTTTGTATGAGTTTATGAGTTGTTTGGAAAGACTCTCATCTACATTTTAGAAATCCTAGAGATGAGTAATATCATTATATTTGTAGCCATGGTTTTACAAAGTAGTTTCATAGTTAAAGTTCATAATATTTGTTCCTTTTCCATATTATTGAACATCAGAGGAATTATTGATCTTCTTTATGCCTGACTATAGAAAAAGCCAATTGACTCAAAAAAAAGTAAATAGGAACTTCATCTTTTATTTTCTTCTGTGTACTTCTTCTTTCAGCTGTTTGTAGATTGTGTTCTTGAAGTGTGCCATTGTTTATCTCAATTGAAGCTTAGGAAACAGACATAAGGCTCCGGTGAGATTTGCCCAAAGTCATGTAGAATATAACTGTTGGAGACAAAGTCAGAACATCTGATGCTGAGCCTAATACTCTTTTACTCTGTCACACTGGTTTTCTTATGAAAGCTATTTACAGTATAATCTGTATGCCCAAACTGAGAGGAAAAACAAAAACTATTCTAATTATCCTACATGCATAGTTGGTAGACAGAGTCAGTTCACAAATTCAAGGTAAATTTTTAAATGTACACATTTCCAGTAACAACATTGCAATTTCATTGACTACATTAGCACTCCTCATATTATTTATGTTTAGTAATATATTCCTGGAAAGCTATACACATAAATTCAGAGAATAGGATGAACCCTCTTTGATTTGTGATTCTAGTTATGTGGTACATGTCATGTACACACAGAAAAATAATTAAAATATCCTTTAGATCTGTAAAAATGAAATTAGTGAGCAATCATTTTCAAGCTTCTATTTTAATCATTGTGAGTAATACATTTAATTAAATATAAGAGTTTCCCTCAATTTTGTGCTATGCATGATTTAAATCTTTATTTAAATGTTAATTGCCAGTAACATCAGGGAAGACCCTTTATAATTCAATTTTATTCTTCCTTAATTTTATAAAATTCAGGGTATTTGTTTTGTTATAAAGTATGATGGAACATAATGATTATGAGAAGGTGAAAATGAATATAAATTTCTGCAGTAGTCTCTAAACAAATTTGCATGGTGATTCCAAAAGAGTAAAATACACTGTTTTTGTGTTAGTTTCAGCAAATGGAGCTTGAAATTCAGACAGTTGCAGTCAAGCTGCAAAACTCTTCTTCATTCAAAAGAGGAAATGATTACCTTCTGGTCCTTTCCTTAGTTATCAGCAAGTTGCTACAATTAGATTAGGGATGGATGAAGACTTTATTTTCCATTTCATTCTGTGTTACATTATCTGTGCAGTGCATATTGTGTATTTAATAGAAGCTTAGAAAAAATGTTAAATAGATTTATAATTTTGATGGGCTCAGTAAAAAACAGTGCAATATTTGCCTGGTTAGACTGAAAATCATTTTATGAGCTTAAAATGTAAACTGTGTTCAGCTTCAAGCAGAACTATTGCTAGGCCTTCCTTAGGAAAGCACTGACCTATTCTTTTCACAGGTGGCTCCAGGATGCCTAAGAAGAGTTGTTCCTAGAATATGAAAAATTATGAGAATCACATAGAGCCAGATGACTCATTCAACATTAGGAGAGAGAGCTCACTGATTTCATACTCTGCCAAAGAGAACTGATCAACTGTATAGTAAAGGTTAATCATCATTTTTGAGGCTTCCCAAGTGGAGCAGTGGTAAAGAATCTGCCTGCCAATGTAGGAGACGCAGATTCAGTCCCTTGGTCAGGAAGACCCCCTAGAGTAGGAAATGACAACCCACTCTAGTTTTCTCACCTGGAAAATCTGCCACGGCAGAGGAGCCTGGCAGGCTGAAGTCCATGGGATTGCAAAGATGCACACATGACAGAGCACGCATGAATCATCATTATTAAATTTAATTATTATCACATGAATCTTGTGTGATATATTGATTGCATTAATGACACCTTCAGTCATTCACATACTCTTTTGCATGTGAATTTACACTTTCTCCCACCAGTGGATGAATTATGTTTCCGTCCCTTGATTTTGGTTGGACATGTGGTTCATATGGATAAAAAGATGTTATCAAATGATATGCAAAATGAGACAATAAAAGGGGACACGTGCTTCCACTTGTGCTCTTACATCTTTTTCTCGGTCATAAGAACATGCCCAAGTTTGTCTGCTGGAAGATGAAGAATCCATGACCCAGTGACTGTGTTGCCCAGGCAGTTGTGTTACAGACATGTCACATCCCGGCTAAGACCAGAATGCCCAGGCAAGCTCAGCCTTAAAAACTCGCCCCCAGACTCAGGAACTAGTAAACCTTATGTTTATGTCATTACATTTTAGAGGTTTCTGCCTATGTGGAATTCTAGGAATGTTGTGGTTTCTAGTCTTACATTCACTTTGAGTTAATTTTTGTATACAGTGTAAGATAGTTGTTTCTGTTCAGGCACTAAGTCATGTCTCACTCTTTGCAACCCCATGAACTGGAGCACATCATGCGTCCCTGTCCTTCACTATCTCCCAGAGTTTGCTCACACTCATGTCCATGGAGTCAGTGATGCCATCCAACCATCTCATCCTCTGTTGCCCCCTTCTCCTGCCCTAAATCTTTCCCAGCATCAGGGTCTTTTCCAACGAATCAACTCTTTGCATCAGGTGGCCAAAGTATTGGAGCGTAAGCTTCTGCATCAGTCATTCCAATGAATATTCAGTGTTGATTTCTTTAGAGTTGACAGGTTTGATCTCCTGGCTCTCCAAGGGATTCTCAAGAGTCTTCTCTAGCACGATAGTATGAAAGCATCAATTCATCGGTGTTCAGCCTTCCTTATGGTCTAACTCTCACATCTGTACATGACTCCTGGAAAAACCATAGTTTTAACTATATGGATCTTTATCAGCAAAATGATATCTCTGCTTTTTAATATACTGCCTAAGTTTGTCATAGCTTTTCTTTCAAGGAGCAACCATCTTTTAATTCCTTAGCTGGTGTCACCATCCGCAGTGATTTTGGAGCCCAAGAAAATGAAATTTGTAACTGTTTCCACTTTTTCCCCATCAATTTGCCTTGAAGTGATGGGACCAGATGCTATGACCTTCGTTTTTTAAATGTTGACTTTTAAGCCAGGTTTTTCACTCTCCTCTTTCACCTTTATCAAGAGGTTCTTCAGTTCCTCTTCACTTTCTGCCATTAAAGTGGTATCATCTGCATATCTGAGGTTGTTAATATTTCTCCTGGCAATCTTGATTCCAGCTTGTGAGTCAACCAGCCCAGCATTACGCATGGTGTACTCTGCATGGAAATTAAATAAGCAGTGTGACAATATACAGTCTAAACATTCTCCTTTCCCAATTTTTGAACCAGTCTGTTGTTTCATGTCCAGTTCTAACTGTTGCTTATTGACCTGCAGGAGGTTTCTCAGGAGGCAGGTAAGGTAGTCTGCAATTTTAAGAATTTTCCACAGTCCATTGTGATCCACATAGTCAAAGACTTTACCACAGTCAATGAAGCAAAAGTAGACATTTTTTGGAATTCACTTGCTTATGCTATGATCCAGTAGATATTAGAAACTTGATCTCTGGTTCCTCTGCCATTTTTAAATCCAGCTTATACATCTGGAAGTTCTTGATTCACCAACTGCTGAAGATTCAGTTCAGTTCAGTTTACTCAGTTGTGTCCGACTCTTTGCAACTGCATGGAACTGCAGCACTCTAGGCCTCCCTGTCCACCACCAACTCCCACAGTCTACCCAAACTCATGTCCATAGAGTCGATGTTGCCATCCAACCATCTCATCCTCTGCCGTCCCCTTCTCCTCCTGCCCTCAATCTTTCCCAGCATCAGAGTCTTTTACAATGACTCAGCTCTTTGCATCAGGTGGCCAAAGCACTGGAGTTTCAGCTTCAACATCAGTCCTTCCAATGAACACCCAGGACTGATCTCCTTTAGGATGGACTAGTTGGATCTCCTTGCAGTCCAAGGGACTCTCAAGAGTCTTCTTCAACACCACAGTTCAAAAGCATCAATTCTTCTGCACTTAGCTTTCTTTATAGTCCAACTCTCACATCCATACACGACAACTGGAAAAACCATAGCCTTGGCTAGTTGGACCTTTGTTAGCAAAGTAATGTCTCCGCTTTTTAATATGCTGTCTAGGTTTGTCGTAACTTTCCTTCCAAGGAGTAAGCGTTTTTGTTTTTGTTTTATTTCATGGCTGCAATCATCATCTGCAGTGATTTTGGAGCCCTCCAAAATAAAGTTAGCCACTGTTTCCACTGTTTTCCCATCTATTTGCCTAAGCTGAAGCTTAGGTTAAAGGATTTTAAGCATAATCTTGTTAGCTTGTGAAATGAGTGTAATTGTACAGTAATTTGAACATTCTTTGGCATTGCCTTTCTTTGGGATTATAATGAAAACTGACCTTTTCCAGTCCTTTAGCCACTACTGAGTTTTCCAAATTTGCTGGCATATTGAGTGTAGCACTTTAACAACATCATCCTTGAGGATTTGAAATAGCTCAGCTGGAATTCCATCACCTCCACTAACTCTGTGCCTAGTGATGCTTCCTAAGACCCACTTGACTTTGCATTCCAGGATGCCTGGCTGTAGGTGTGTAACCACACCATCATGGTTATCTGGGTCATGAAGATTTTTTGCACAGTTCTGTGTATTCTTCCACCTCTTCTTAATTTCGTCTGTTTCTGTTAGGACCCTGCCATTTCTTTCGTTTTTTGTGCACATCTTTGCATGAAATATTCCCTTGGTATCTCTAATTTTCTTGAGGAGGTCTCTAGTCTTTCCTATTCTATTGTTTTTCTCTATTTCTTTGCATTGTTCAGTTAAGAAGACTTTCTTATCTCTCCTTGCTATTCCTGGGGACTCTGCATTCAGTTAGGCATAGCTTTCCCTTTCTCCTTTCCTTCTCTTCTTTTCTCAGCTATTTGTAAGGCCTCCTCAGACAACCACTTTGCTTTTGTGTTTCTTTTCTGAGGATGTTTTAGTCACCACCTCCTGTACAATGGTACGAACTTCCATCCATAGTTCTTCAAGCACTCTATGTACCAGATATAGTCCCTTGAATGTATAATCATAAGGGATTTGATTTAGATCATACCTGAATGGCCTAGTGGTTTTCCCTATTTTCTTCAACTTAAGTCTGAATTTTGCAATAAGGAGTTCATGATCTGAGCTACAGTTATCTCCAGGTCTTGTTTTTGCTGTCTCTATAGAGTTTCTCCATCTTCGGCTGTAAAGAATACAATCAATCTGATTTCAGTTTTGACTATCTGGTGATGTCCATGTGTAGAGTCGTCTCTTGTGCTGTTGGAAGAGGGTGTTTAGTATGACCAGTGTGTTCTCTTGGCAAAACTCTGTTACTCTTCGCCCTTCTTCATTTTGTACTCCAAGGCCAAACTTGCCTGTTACTCCATGTATCTCTTGACTTCCTACTTTGCATTCCAGTCCCCTGTGATGAAAAGGACATATTTTTTTGGTGTTAGTTCTCAAAGGTCTTGTAGATCTTCATATTATCATTCAATTTCAGCTTCTTTGGCATTAGTGGTTGCAGCACAGGCTTCCATTACTGTAATGTTGAATGGTTTGCCTTGGAAACAAATTGGGATCAGTCTGTCATTTTTGAGATTGCACACAAGTATTGCATTTCTGACTCTTTTGTTGACTATGAGGACTGCTCCATTCTTTCTAAGGGATTCATTTGAGTTCACTGATTTCTCCATCATCGATGCTCATTCTTCCTATTTCCTGATTTACCTTGTTTCATGGATACAACATTCCAGGTTCCTATGAAATATTGTTCTTTAGAACATCGGACTTTACTTTCACCACCAGACACATCCGCAACCAGGCATTATTTCCACTTTGGCTCAGCCTCTTCATTTCTTTCTGTAGCTATTTCTCTACTCTTCTCCAGTAGCATATTGGACACCTACCAACCTGGGAGGCTCGTCTTTCATATCTTTTTGCCTTTTCATACTGTTCCTGAAGTTCTCAAGGCATGAATTCTGAAGTGGTTTGCCATTCCCTTATCCAGGGGGCCACATTTTGTCAGGTCATGACTAGCAGGGACACAACCTTCAGCTGCTCCAGGTAGTTGGATGACATTTCTGGTGCCCTGTTTGTCCCACTGCTAGTCTTCATTGAGTGTGTCACATTTTATTCTTTTGCATGTGACTTTCCAGTTTTACCAACACCATTCATTCAAGAGACTATTTTCTTCATTGTATACTTTTGCCTCCTTTGTCATAGCCCAATTGACCACAGTGTGTGGGTTTATTTCTGGGCTCTCTATTTTCTCTATTCTGTTGCATTGATCTATGTGTTTGTTTTATGCTAATATCATATTGTTTTTAATTGCAATAGCTTTGTAACATAGTTTGAAATCTTGGAGTGGGATACTTCCGACCTCGTTTTTAAGATTGATTTGACTATTTAAGATTATTTGTGATTCCATAAATATTTTAGGATTGTTTCTTCTATTTCAGAGTATTTATAGTGATTGAACTGAATCAATGAATTTTGCGTAATAGTAACAATATTAATTTCTCTAATATTTAAGCATGGAATGTCATTCCCTTTATTGTATTTCCTTCAGTTTCTTTCAACAGTGTCTTACAGTTTCAACTGCATGTGTCCTTCACCTCTTTGGTTAAAGTTATCCCCAGGTACTTTATTCTTTTTGATGCAGTTGTAAACGGGACTGTTTTCTTTAATCCTCTTTTTAATAGTTCATTGTTAGTGCATAAAAATGCAGCAGATTTTCTATGTTGATGTAATCTGAAAATTTACTGAATTCACTTATTAGTTCTGATAGGTTTTTTTTGTGAGATCTTTTGGGTATTCTATGTATAAAATTATGTTATCCACAAATAACAGTAAAACAGTAGTTTTACTTCTTTCTTTCCAATTTAGATGTCTATTTTTTTCTCTTTTTTCTGTCTGATTGCTCTGGCTAGGAATTCCAATACTATATTGAGTAAAAGTAGTGAGAGTTAACATCCTTGTCCTGTTTCTGATTTGAAAGGAAAAGCTTTCAGCTTTTTCCCTTGAGCATGATGTTAGCTGCGGCTTGTCATAAATAGCTTCATTATGTTGAGATACGTTCTCTCTATACCCACTCTTTTTCTCTCCATCCCCACCTCCTCTCCCAAACGTTTTTACTTTCATGTTTCCCAACTGCGTCTTCTTTTTTTTTTTTAAGTTGGAGGACAATTGTTTTACAATATTGTGCTGGTGTCTGCTGTACAACAACACGAATCATCATAATTGTATGAAAATCATCTTCTTTATGAGCCTCACTCCCTCCCACCATCCCACCCTTCTAGGTCATTATATAGCGCCAGGCTGGGCTCCTTCTGTTATGGAGCAACTTTTCACCCTCACCCACTCTCCATTTTACACGTGGTAGTATATATATGTCAATGTGACTTTCTCCATTCATCCCACTCTTCCCTTTCTGTATGTGTCCACAAGTTCATTCTCTATATCTGCATCTCCATTCCTTCTCTGCAAAAAGATTCATCAATACCATTTTTCTAGATCCCATATATATGTATTAATGTATTATATTTGCTTTTTCGTTCCTGACTTATTTCACTCTGTATAACAGACTCTAGGTTCATCCACCTCACTAGAACTGACTGAAATTCATTCTTTATTATGGCTGAGTAATATTGCATTGTGTGTATATATATGTGTGTGTATATATATATATGTGTGTGTGTGTGTATATATATATATATATATATATATACACATACACATACGTACACCACACCTTCTTTATCCATTCATCTGTTGATGGGCATCTAGGTTGCTTTCATATCCTAGCTTTTATAAATATTGCTTCTATGAATACTGAGGTACATGTGTCCTTTTAAATTATGGTTTTCTTATGGTACATGCTGGGTCATATGGTAGCCATATTCCTCGTTTTTTAAGGAATCTTCATACTATTCTCCATAGTGGCTATATCAATTTACATTCCTACCAACAGTGCAAGAGCGTTCCATTTCTCCACATCCTCTCCAACATTTATTGCTTGTAGGTTTTTTGATGATGGCCATTCTGACTGGTAAGAGGTGATACCTCATTTGTAGTTTTGATTTGCATTTCTCTAATAATGAGCAATGTTGAGCATTTTTTTTTCATGTGTTTATTAGCTATCTGAATGTCTTCTTTGGATAAGTGTCTGTTTAGGTCTTCTACCCATGTTTTTCATTGGGCTGTTTGTTTTTCTAATATTGAGCTGTATAAGTTCCTTATAGACTTTGGAGAAAAATCATTTGTCAGTTATTTCATTTGCAAATATTTCCTCTCATTCTGAGGGTTATCTTTTAATCTTGTTTATTTATTTGCTGTACAAAAGCTTTTAAGTTTAATTAGGTCTCATCTGTTTATTTTTGTTTTTATTTCTATTATTCTAGGAGGTAGGTCTAAGAGATTCTTGCTTGATTTGTGCCAAAAAATGTATTGCCTATGTTTTTCTCTAAGAGCTTTATAGTTTCTGGCTTTACATTTAAGTCTTTAAACCATTTTGAATTTATTTTTGTGTATGGTGTAAGGAATTGCTCTAGTTTTAGTTGTCTAGTTTCCTAGCACCACTTACTGAAGAGGTTGTCTTTTCTCAATTGTATATTCTTACCTCTCTTGTCAAAGTTAAGGTGCCCATAGATGTGTGAGTTTATCTCTGGGCTTTCTATCTTGTTCTGTTGGTTTATATTTCTGTTTTTGTGCCAGTGCCATACTGTCATGATGACTATAACTTTAGGAAGGATGATTACCCCAGCTCTGATTTTCTTTGTCAAGATTGTGTTTGGCTATTCAGAGTCTTCTGTGTTTTCATTTAAATTGTGAAAATTTTTTGTTCTATTCTGTGAAAAATACCCTTGGTAGTTTGATAGGGATTATAATTGAAACTGTAGATTACTTTGGGGAGTATAGTCATTTTCACAATATTTGTTCTTTCAACCCAAATTGATTCTCTCCATTTGTTTGTGTCATCTTTGATTTCTTTATAGAAAGAAATCTTGTAGCTTTATAATGTCTTATAGTTTTCTTCATACAGGTCTTTTGTCTCTTTGGGTAGGTTTATTTATAGGTATTTTATTCTTTTTGTTGCAATGGTGAATGGGACTCTTTCCTTAATTTCTCTGATTCTTCACTGATAGTATATAAGAATGCAAGGGACTTCTGTGTATTAATTTTATATCCTGAAACTTTACTATATTCATTGATTAGCTCTAATAATTTTCTGGTTGCATCTTTAAGGTTTTCTATATGTAGTATACGTCATCTGCAAACAGTGAGAGTTTTACTTCTTTTCCAATTGGATTTCTTTTATTGCTTTTTCTTCTCTGATTGTTATGGCTAAGACTTCTAAATTACGTTGAATAACAGTGATGGGAGAAGGCACGCTTGTCTTGTTCCTGATCTTAGAGGAAATGCTTTCAGTTTTTCACTGTTGAAAATAATATTTTTTGCGGGTTTGTCATATACAGCCTTTATTATGTTATGTTGTTTCTATGACTACATTCATTCTGGAGAGTTTTTATCATAAATGGGTGTTGAATTTTGTCAAAATATTTCTCTGCATCTATTAAGATGATCATATGATTTTTGTCTTTCAATTTGTTAATATGGTGTATCACATTGATTGATTTGCATATATTGAAGAATTCTTGCATTCCTGGGGATAAATCCCACTTGATCATGGTGTATGATCCTTTTAATGTGCTATTAGATTCTATTTGCTAGAATTTTGTTGAGGATTTTTGCATCTATGTTCATTAGTGGTATTAGCCTGTAATTTTATCTCTTTTTTTGTGGTATCTTTGATTTTGGTATCACATTGATTGTGGCCTTGTAGAATGAGTTTGGGAGTTTCCCTTCCTCTGCAACTTTCTGAAAGAGTTTGAGTAAGATAGGTATTAGTTCTTTTCTAAACTTTAGGTAGAATTTGCCTGTGAAGCCATCTGGCCCCAGGCTTTTGTTTGTTGGAAGATATTTGGCTACAGTTTTGATTTTTGTGCTTGTGATTGGTCTATCCATATTTTCTACTCCTTCCTGGTTAAGTTTTCAAAGATTACACTTTTCTAAGAATTTGTCCATTTCTTCCAAATTGCTTGTTTTATTGGCTTACAGTTATTCATAATAGTCTTTTAATATTCTCTGTGTTTCTGTATTGTCTGTTGAAACTTCTCCTTTTTCATTTCTAATTCAAATCATTTTATTGATTTGAGTCTTCTTTCCTTTTCTTGATGAGTCTGACTAATGGTTTGTCAATTTTGTTTATCTTCTCAAAGAATCAGCTTTTTTGATCAGCTGTATTGATCCTTGTTATTTTCTCCTTCGTTTTTTTTCCATTTAGTTCTGCTCTGACCTTTCTAATTTCTTTCCTTGTATTAACTTTAGGGTTTTTTTCCCTTTCTTTTTCTAGTTGCTTTAGGTGGAATGTTAGGTTGTTTATTTGTTGCTTCCTTTGTTTCTCGGCATAGGCTTGTATCACTAAACTTTCCTCTTAGCACTGCTTTTACTGCATCCCATAGGTTTTGAGTTGTGTTTTCATTACTATTTGTTTCTAAATATTATTTTTTTATTTTCTCTTTGATTTCTTCAGTGATCTGTTGATTACTCAAAGCATATTGTTTAGCCTCCAAGTGTTTGTATTTTTTATAGTTTTATTTCCCTGTAGTGGATATCTAGTCTTATAACATGGTGTTCAGAAAAGATACTTGAAATGATTTCTTTTTTTTTTAATTTAAAGGCTTGATTCATGACCCAGCATGTGATCTATTCTACAGAAAGTTCATTGTGCACTTGAAAAAAAGTGAAACCTACTGTTTCCAGATGAAATGTACTATAGACATCAATTAGGTCTATCTGATCCAATGTACCATTTAATATTTGTGTTTCCTTGTTAATTTTCTGTCTGGATGATCTGTCTATTGGTGTAACTGGGATGTTAAAATCCCCCACTATCATTGTGTTGTTGTGTTTCCCCTTTAATAGTTGCTAGCATTTTCCTTATATATTGACATGCTTCTATGTTTGGTGCATGTATAATTATAATTGTATCTTCTTATTGGATAGATCCCTTGACCCTTATGTAGAGTCCTTTCTTGTCTCTTGTAACATACATTATTTTAAAGTCTATTTTATCTCATATGAGTATTACTAATTCTGTTTTCTTTTGATTTCCATTTGCATGGAATGTCTTTTTCCAACCCCTCATTTTCAGTCTATATGTGTCCCTAGGTCTGAAGTGGGTCTCTTATAGATAGCATATGTAGAGATTTGTTTTCATATTCATTCATCAGATCTGTGTATTTTGGCTGGAGCTTTTGATCCATTTACATTGAAGGTAATGTAATCATTCATACATTGTTATATATTAGTCTATTACCATTTACTTCATGGTTTTGTGTTTGTTTTTGTAGGCATTTTCTTGCTCTTATGTTTCCTGTCTAGAGAAGTTGCTTTAACATTTGTTGTAAAGCTGGTTTGGTGGTGTTGAATTATCTTAACTTTTGCTTGTCTATAAAGCTCTTAATTTCTTCATCAAATCTGAAAGAGATACTTCATGGATACAGTAATCTTCACTGTAGGTTTTTTCCCTTTCATCACTTTAAGTATATCCTGCCACTCCCTTCTGGCCAGCAGAGTTTCTGTTGAAAGATCAGCTGTTAGCCTTATGGGGGATCCCTTTGTAAGTTATCTGTTACTTTTATCTTGCTGCTTTTAATATTTTTGTTTGTGTTTCATTTTTGTTAGTTTGATTAATATGTTTCTTGATGTGTTTCTCTTTGGGTTTATCCCATATAGGACTCTCTGGGCTTCCTGAACTCAGGTGAATATTTCCTTTCCTATGTTAGGAAAGTTTTTGAGTATAATCTCTCAAATATTTTCCCACACCCATTGTTTTTCTCATTTTCTGGGACCCCCTATAATTCAGATGTTGGTGTGTTTAATGTTGTTACTGAGGTCTCTAATACTGTCCTGATTTCTTTTCATTTTTCTTTCTCTATTCGGTTCTGTTTCAATTATTTCCACCATTCTCTCTTCCAGTTCATTTATCCATTCTTCTGCTTTGGTTATATTGCTGTTGGTTACCTATAGTGTATTTTTAATCTCAGTCATTGTGTTATTCATTGCTGGTTGCCTATTTATTTCTTCTAGATTCTTGTTAATCATTTCCTGTATCTTTTCGATCTGTGCCTCCACTCTATTTATCTGTGCCTCCATTTTATTTCCAAGATTTTGAATCATCTTTATCATCATTACATTGAATTCTTTTTCAGGTAAGTTGTCTATTTCCTCTTCATTTGTTTGGTCTTGTGGGTTTTTACTGTGCTACTGCTGCATCCAATAGTCATGTACAGATGTGAGATTTGGACCATAAGGAAGGCTGAGCATCAAAAAATTGATGGTTTCAAACTGTGATGCTAGAGAAGACTCTTGAGAGTCCCTTGGACAGGAAGGAGACCAGACCAGTCAATCCTAAAGGAAATTAACCCTAAATATTCATTGGAAGGACTGATGCTGAAGTTGAAGCTCCAGTACTTTGGTCACCTGATGCGAAGAGCTGATTCATTGGGAAAGACCCTGATGCTGGGAAAGATTGAGGGCAGGAGGAGAAAGGGATGACAGAGGATGAAATGGTTGGATGGCATCACAGACTCAATGGACATGAGTTTGGGTAAACTCTGGGAGTTGGTGATGGACAGGGAGGCCTGGCGTGCTGCGATTCATGGGGTCACAAAAAGTCGGACACGACTGAGCGACTGAACTGAACTGAACTAAACTCACCTACTACAATGGGCATCTTTTATACTAGGAGATAATAATGAAGATTATTAGAACCATATCATTAATACTTTCTTGGCTGGTAGAGGAGGAGAGGAAGAAAAAGAAAAAAATAGGGAATTTTTGTTGTTGTTGTTCTGTATAACAAAAGTACTAGTATTTATTTTTATTAATCACGTATAGAATGCAAATGGGTTCATTTGGCATTATAGGAAAACATAGTCACTACAAGCTGTCAGTGCTAGGACTGGATGAGTCAATGCAAAGTCAGGGGCCAGGAGTTGAGAGCGGAAGTGAAACATACACTACCTCTGACACTAGCCCTGCAGGCAGGTTTAGTTATTTCCTGTTAAATGAGAAAGTTAGGCCAAAAATATGGGTTGTCAGTAGGTTGGTAGATTGATCAAAAATAAAATATAGGGCACCTAGTTCTATTTGCATTTCAGATAAACAACAAGTACTATTTTAAGTATCCCTGTATATTATACTTCTGGGTATTCTCCAGGCATTGAGATCTCTGGGGAAAGGATTTGAAGATTGGAGAACGAATTTAATTTTAAATAGTGATTTATCTGTTGGTTTCTGCTATTTATTTTTTGGTTAATGAATAATATCTGGTTAAGGAATAAGGTCCAAAAGTACCTTCTGCCATGTTCTATAGAAAAAGTGATCAGCTGCTACCAAGTGTGAAGGTAGAATGCAACACAGAATTGGATCTGGTAGAATAATCTAAATTTTCCAACCCCTCATCCATTGATAATACTTGTGAATTCACCCATAAACACTGTGACAAACAAAACACATGGAAATTGGGAAAGTGAGTATACTTTACCTGCTGAGCTGTTGATTTGATTTTATACCAAAGTCCATCCTCAAATACTTCACATACAATTCTCTTTTCAAACTTGTATTCTTTCTTGTTTTTAATAATTGTAAAATAAGAAAGTAAAAATATTAAGTTAAAAAGAGAAAAATAACACAAATTTTTACCCCTGATATAACTTTTTAAAAATATTTTAAAGAGAATAATTGTATTTATTTATTTGGCTGTGCTGTGTCTGCCACACTGCATGGGCTTTTTCTAGCTGCGGCAAGTGGAGCTCCTCTCTAGTAGCAGTGCGTGAGCTTCTCACTGCAGTGGCTTCTCTGTGGAGCACAAACTCTAGGGTGTGTGAGCTTCAGCAGTTGTGCTACATGGATTTAGTAGTTGTGGATCCTGGGCTCTAGAGCACAGGCTCAAGTTGTGGCTCAAGGGCTTAGCTGCTCCGTGGAAAGCGGAGTCTTCCTGCATCAGGGATAGCATCTGTGTCTCCTGCATTCGGCAGGCAGAATCTTTACAACTGAGCCACTAGGGAATCCCTGAAATAACAGCTTTTAACATTCAGGTAAGAATCCTCTAATGTTTCTATGTATACAGATAAATAGACTGATAGATGGAGAGAGACCAGTGATATGTATGGTGTTCCTCCCACCTCCCAGAAATAGAACTACATTATACATGCCACTTGGTAACCTATTACTGTTACTAATATATTGTGGACTTTTTTCATTGTCAATAAATATACATTTACATCCTCATCTTTAAAGGCTACAGTTAGTGAGTCAACAATATTTACTCAGTTTCTACTAAATGAAGACATGCTGTATTTCATTGCACATATACACCATGGTAGATTTAACCAGTTCCTCTATGATCAGATATTTTATGTTGATTGTAATTATTCACTATTATAATCAAGCCTACAATAAATATCCTTGTAAGCCTACAACTCAACTGATAGCAAGAGATGTGTCCAGAGACACCAGAGAAGAGGTAATGTGTTTGGAAATATTGTAATTTTACCAAGGCAAATTCATGCACATTTCTAATTTTTATCCATATTACTAGATATTCAATCAATAGTCTATAAAAAGACTAGTCAGTCAATAAGTCACCAGCCCACTTCATCTCATTGTTGCTGACACCTCTTTCTGCCTGTAGTCTATTTATAAGTACAATTATACTCTCATGAGAAAAGAAGCAAAGGAGAAGAAAAGGGGCTAATAAAACCAATCTCAGAGGGTTACCAGCATTTAGGCACACACATCGTTCCATTCATTATATATTTGACGATTGCCAAATATATGCCAAGTCCTCTTCTGTTATAGCACATAATAAGAACAGACTGGCTCCTTCCACATGTCTTATGGCATGACGAAAGGTACCTTGCTTACCACTTCCAAAAGGTACATACTTCAGCTATTAGAGCAGGGGTCCCCAACCCCCAGGATCTAATGTCTGATGATCTGAGGTGGGGCTGGATGTACTAACAATAGAAACAAAGTGCACAATAAATGTAATGTTCTTGAATCATCCCCAAACCATTCCCCCAACCCCACCATGGAAAAATTGTCTTCCACAAAACCTATTCCTGGTGCCAAAAAAGTTGGGGACCACTATACAAGAGTATTGAGACTGTCCATTTTCTCATACTCTCCCTAATGCCAGGTATGTGCTCTTTGCCAACAATAATATACTTGTAAAAGGCTACTGTCACAAGTAGTTGCAGGCTAACTTCAAAAGTTGACATAAAACTAGAAATCATAAATATAATACATGAGTATCAGACATTTAAAAGTATTTAAAATATATTTAGATGCATTGATTCTTCAAATTTTGAAGTACAGCCAAAGCCATTTCTATCTTGGGCATGCATCTGTTAAGGGAAACTTCTCAAGTGAATTACAAACACATTTCAAAGTATTGTTTTGGACTTGCTATGAAATAAGTAGTTTAAATAATATTAGTTCAAATATTTATTTATGAGTAAGGGTCATCTTCAGTGGGGAAAATGGAATATTAGGTACATACTCTACAAAAAAGGAACTTTTTTTTTTAAAGCGAGACTAGTCCTCTAGTTAGTTAAACCTGTATAAGTCTGATTTCTCTGCAATAATCATGTGAAAAAACAAAACAAAACTCAGTGCCTTCAACAACACCTAGTTGTCTCAAGCATCACAGTTCATGGGTTAGCTGCAACTTAGCTCAACCTGGCCCAGCTTAGCAGGCTCATCACCTGATTCCAGGCTGCCGGTCAGATTCAGTTTTCCTCCCTGTGAAAGTTAGGCTAAGAGGACAGCTTCAGTCTGGGATATGATCTTCTCGTGATGGATGTCAGAGGCTCCCAGAAATTGGCCAAACCTCAAAAAGCCTTAGCTCAGAATTGACACATTGTCACTTCTATTCCTTTCTAGCGACTAAAATAAGTCACATGGACAAGTCTAAGTCAGTGGAATGGGGAAATAAACTCATCTATGGAGGGGAAGAAGTGTGGATGGGTAGTTGCCAAACATAACACAATCAGTCACACTCATTATCAGCTGTGCAAATGAAAAGCTAACATCAAAGAGAGACCAGTTAATCAGATATACGGCAAATTAGTACAGACATCATACAACAAAGTGCTGCTTCAAACAAGCTGAACATAAATTGCTGAGGCATGTTATTAGAAATGCTAGACAGCAGAACTTTGACTTCTTTCAGGATTAGAAGCTTTTTTTTTTTTCTTTTTCAGGTACATGATTGGATTTTCTTGCATAAATTACTGCTATAATTGGTCTTCTATGATTTCCATTCTCTATTATAAAATGCAGAGAAGATCTAAAGTGCTCTAAATGCAGTTTTAGATTCTTACTGTTTTCATTTTTCTTACAGCTGTATGTATATTGTATATTTCAATACCAGTAATATTTTTTCCTAACTCATTTTTAGTGAAACTTTCTAGACACACAACGTAGAAGTAACAGTAACACTTTTCTTTAGTTGTACATAATTAACATAACCAAATTATGTGATTGTAAAAAGCAGAGACATTACTTTGCCAACAAAGGTCCGTCTAGTCAAGGCTATGGTTTTTCCAGTGGTCATGTATGGATGTGAGAGTTGGACGGTGAAGAAAGCTGAGCACCAAAGAATTGATGCTTTTGAACTGTGGTGTTGGAGAAGACTCTTGAGAGTCCCGTGGACTACAAGGAGATCCAACCAGTCCATCCTAAAGGAGATCAGTCCTGGGTGTTCATTGGAAGGACTGATGTTGAAGCTGAAACTCCAATAGTTTGGCCACCTGATGTGAAGAGTTGACTCATTGGAAAAGACCCTAATGCCGGGAAGGATTGGGGGCAGGAGGAGAAGGGGACGACGGAGGATGAGATGGTTGGATGGCATCACCGACTCAATGGACGTGGGTTTGGGTAGACTCCGGGAGTTGATGATGGACAGGGAGGCCTGGCGTGCTGTGGTTCATGGGGTCGCTAAGAGTCGGACATGACTGAGCGACTGAACTGAACTGAACTGAATGACAACTATTGCTATTATAAAATGATTTGAGAACAAACACAACTGATTCATAGTATTATAAACATGGGGCTCAACTGCTAGGAGCACAAGTGCACTGCCACATGCCATAGAGTTCAGTTTTCCTTCCCTTTAATTAATCAATTAAATTAAATACATCTATGTACATGGGTTTGGGTAGATTCCGGGAGTTGGTGATGGACAGAGAGGCCTGGCGTGCTGCAATTCATGGGATCGCAAAGAGTCGGACATGACTGAGTGACTGAACTGAACTGAACTGATTAACTGTTATGTAGTACAATAGAAATGGAGGGGCTAGAAGCAAAGTCCGATAATGCTGGGAAGGATTGGGGACAGGAGGAGAAGGAGACTACAGAGGATGAGATGGTTGGATGGCATCACCGACTCGATGGATATGGGTTTGGGTAAACTCCAGGAGTTGGTGATGGACAGGGAGGCCTGGCGTGCTGCAATTCATGGGGTCACAAAGAGTTGGACACGACTGAGTGACTGAACTGAACCGAACCTGGTAAGTCAGTTAAGTGGAGAATGTTGATTTAATTTTTATGTCTGATTACCAAAGAAAGCAAGCATTTTAAAAATATATATATTAATTATTTCCCAAAGAATTTATTGATTTGTTTATAGAAACAAAATCTTAACTTTTATAATTAAGTAATCCATAGCAATGTTACATATTCAGTTAAGGGAAGAAATGTATTGGAAATAACATTTAAAATTCAATCATCATCAACATACTAGTTACAAAATCTAATGCTTTGTATGTAAATATACATTTAAATTGAATGGTATTTTATGTGGTAGGTATACTAGTTTACATTCAAACTTTGAATTCAATAAAGTTTTAATGTAAATAAACATTTGCTCATTTCATTAAAGTATATTAGGCATTCAATAAAGACAAGTACTCTACTCATCAACAGGAAAGTTTCTTAAAGAAATCCTCAATTCTCTATGTTGCTTGGCTCTTTCTCTTCTGAATAATTTATTCTTTCCTTTTTCTCTAATGATAAACTGTTGGAATCAAGTCTTTCATCTTGCTGGACCTGTGTCAAAAGTAAAGATCAGGAAGAGCTGTGGAGATCTGCTTGAATCAAGACTCTAGACTCAAGGCTACTCTGAAAGGCAGTATCTATTTATTCCTCACCAAAGAGGGAAGCAAGTGGCATCTGTGGAACTCCTGCCAAGTTAGATTATTTTATCTGAGCTCCATCTGACTTTTCTTAATGGTAGGTAGCAAAATTGAGCTTCCAATTCAACATAAATTTCTCTGAGGTAGGAACTGGAAAAGACATGCTATAGTGTCAAGCTATTTATGATGATCAGATGTGATAGGTTCAGGTCAGCCTGAATACAATTCTATTTCACCTCTCATAGATTATTTTTGCTCAGTGAATTACTGAAAGTTGAGACACTAACAGCCCTTGAATTAAAATAGGCCTAACAATGTCCAGGCTCAGAGAGAAAATAAAAGGCCTGCAGTTTCAAGATGCACATCTTTGCATAGGATAGATGGTTCATAACAGATATAACTGAGAAATATAATTTTTGTTGCTGGAGGATTTCAGGTGACAGACTGACTGTTTTTATTATTTGTATTTATCACAGGCAATTGAACTTGGTGGGTTAAGAAATTAAGCTAAGGGGGAAAAATTAGTTCCAAGTAAAGCTTAGGAAGCAATTTCCACCCATGAAGTAATTAAGAAGTGAAATGGGTTTCTGCATTAGCTTTTGACACAGAGTCATTTTAATGAGAAACCCTCTTGGGAAAAGTATTAAAAGTAATCTTCATCAGTGGTCAAGCAGTAGCTGATTTTGAAGTTATGGAAATACAGTCCTTTACAGACGAGGTGTCTTTTTGCTCAATAAGGTATTAAACAAAGTCATTTCTTCTACCACTATTCCAGAAGAAAATGCAGGAAGGATATCAAGGGATTTTAGAATTACTTATGCAATCCTTTATGTTTTTGCTTTAATTACAAAGAATTGCATCTGTGTTATATTAAAAAATATTTAAACAAACAGAAGTGAAAAATGCAAGTATGAGAGGGATTTATCAAACACTCCTGTGCTTGGCTGCACCTTCATATCTCTCTGAGGGATAATTGACGTTCTCTCACTGAATTCATGGCTGTGAATTTCTTAAAACGCTAAGTGTCCCATTGTTAAAGAAGTCACATAGCTTAGTGTTGTCAAACTACACTCATCCTCCTAACCCACTCCAGATGCACTTCCAAGAAAAACCCCTGTCAAGAGGAAAAAAAAAACAAAAACCTAACAGTTGAAAATTATGTTTTATTCAGCAGACTTTCAACCTCAGGAGGTGCCAGGCATCATTCTTAGTCAACATCAGTCTGGATGCTGCAGGATCAGCAGTCACTGGGCTAAGCATCTCTCAACCTAGGTTAAAAATCAATGTTTAAGTAACAGAAAGGGAGAGACTTTTCCTTCCAATATCCTCTGAGGAAACGCAATGATATGTGATTTTGTTATCACTGCATTGCAATAAAAATCAAATCAATGTTCAGCGTTGCCTAGCAGTAAAGAAATTTCAAGCAATAATCCTTTGCCAAAAAAATTACTTTTCCTCTCTTGTGTCTTCTTCAGTTTGTGTTAATTACATCTGTCTTGATTGTCTGGTTGGCTTCTGCTTGAATTCCAGAATAAATCTCTTTATGTCCAATATATTTTGAGTTTTTCTGCAAATTATCTGCCAACCATCATCTTTTCATAAAGCTGGCTCAGAATTCTGTTAAAATATTATATTGTAGATGAGTTACTTAGCTCTTTATTCACATCATTTCTACTCTTGAAATGAGTCCCCCTAAAACTAAGTTCCTCTGCCAAGTGCACAATTAACCTCTCTATCCAAACCTTTGTTCACTTCCTTGTCTTGTCCTTGTTCCCCTCCAGTTTGAGGACTATGAAAGAAAATGGGGGGTTGAAACTGAGCAGGACACTGCAGGCCTTCTGGTTCCAGCCCTCCATGTTCCAGCTTCACATTTGGCCTTCCCTGAGTTCCAAAGAGCAGACATAAGCAGTTAATAATTAGAACAATAGACTTACAGGACTTCTAGTTCCTTCTGAAGGAATAATAGGTAATAAATGAATGCATATATTTGAGTTCTGCAGAAACAAAGACCCCACCCCCCATCCAGTGGGGGACCATGACTACATGCTGACTGCAAGCACTAGACCTCAGGCTGGTTATAGACAGAAGGTGGACAATTAAGATTCCAAAACATCATGCTGTTACCTCACCACCAATCAATCAGAAGAAAATTCTGCACACAATGGAAGATAACAAAAACTCTCAACCCCTCCACAAATGATTATCCCTTTAAAAACTTTCATGGTTGAGCAGAATCTTCAGAGTTTGTTTTCAAACATAAGTTTGCCTTCTCCCCAGGTTCCTGACCTCCTGAACAAAGCAATCTTTCTTATCCAACCAATACTCATCTCTCAAGTATTAACTTTCCAGCAAGGAACAGTCAAACCTGGTTTCAGTAACAGTGTCAACAGGTTGGTCTTGCTGCATATCAGGCAACCAGATCTGAGTTTGGTTCAGTAACACTCTGTTCCACCCAATCTCCAGGACAATTTTTCTGAAATTGAGTGTCCTTTGGGTTGCCCTTGGATGTCCAAAGACATTCTCTGGGTTAGAAAAATCTCTACGAGAATTGAGTCTATATTTACTTTGATGATTATATTTTAAAATATTAGGTATAAGCATAGTCTCAATTGTCTAGGTGACAAATTTATAATCAAGTTGTTGTTGGGTGTTCAGTTGCTAAGTCATGTCTGATTCTTTGCCACCCCATGAACTGCAGCATGCCAGGCTTCCCTGTCCTTCATTATCTCCTTGAGTTTATTCAGACTTATGTCCATTGAGTCAGTGGACTCAACCATCTGACCATTCCATCCTTTTTCACCCCCTTCTCCTCTTGCCCTCAATCTTTCCCAGCATCAGAGTCTTTTCCAATGAGTTGGCTCTTCACATCAGGTGGCCAGAGTATTGGAGCTTCAGCCTCAGCATCAGTGTTTTCAATGAATATTCAGGACTGATTTCCTTTAGGATTGACTGGTTTGATCCCCTTGCAGTCCAAAGGATTCTCAAGAGTCTTCTCCAGCACCACAGTTTGAAAGCATCAATTCTTTGGTGCTCAGCCTTCCTTATGGTCCAACTCTCACATCCATACATGACTACTGGAAAAACCATAGCTTTGACTATATGGATCTTGTCACAAAGTGATGTCTCTGTATTTTAATATGCTATCTTGGTTTAGTCAAGTACAGAGCAACAGCTTATGTGTCCATGCTTTTTCTTGGACTCCCTGGTAGCTCAGATGGTAAAGCGTCTGCCTGCAATGTGGGAGACCTGGTTCAAACCCTGGGTCAGGATGATCCCCTGGAGAAGGAAATGGCAACCCACTCCAGTGCTCTTTCCCGGAAAATTCCATGGATGGAGGAGCCTGTAGGCTACAGTCCATGGGATCGCAAAGAGTCAGACATGACTGAGCGACTTCACTGGTTCACGGGATGCTTTTTCTTATGTTTCTGTTTGCTCTAAGGGAGCAAGCTCTAGCTTGACCTTGAATGAATTCGTTAGCATTTGGTTGATGTTAAGAAGGCATCAACCTTCAAAATGATAATAATTAGCATTGTCAAAATGGTAATAATTAGCATTCTTTGTTTTTGTCTACCTTTGTCGGCCTGTTGACTTTTTAATAATCATCAAGTATTATTTTGAAAAAGACATTTTTAGAGAATAAGACTCATTCTTTAATCAACTGAGACTGACTTGCCATTATGAAAATGACATTAGGAAATGATGATACAGTGTAATTAGTAGTATAATGGAGAGAGGAAAAATATCTTACCAAACTGGGGGTAAAGGCATTGGCCAGAGAAAACCACTGGAGTTTAGGTATGAAGTGCCTTTAGGAGTTAGCATATGCAGCAGTTGGGTGGTAAAAAGCCGATGCAAAGGAAACACGCATGAAAAGGTGTGAGTGTAGGAAAGCATGATATTTGTCTAACAGTTCATGCATTTCACAAGAATTTTTTTTATTTTTTTAATTGTTTTGCCATACATTGACATGAATCCACCATGGGTGTACATGTTTTCCCCTTCCAGAAGCCCCTTCCACCTCCCTCCCCGTCCCATCCCTCTGGGTCATCCCAGTGCACAAACCCCGAGCACCCTGTATCATGCATTGAACCTGGACTGGCGATTCATTTCACATATGATAATTTCCATGCTTCCATGCCATTCTCCCATATCATCCTGCCCTCGCCCTCTCCCATAGAGTCCATAATACTGTTCTATTTATCTGTGTCTCTTTTGATGTCTCGCATACAGGGTTATCTTTACCGATTGACTAAATACCATATATATGTGTTAGTTTACTGTATTGGTGTTTTTCTTTCTGGCTTATTTCACTCTGTATAATAGACTCCAGTTTCATCCACCTCATTAGAACTGATTCAAATGTATTCTTTTTAATGGCTGAGTAATATTCCATTGTGTATATGTACCACCGCTTCCTTATCCATTTGTCTGCTGATGAACATCTAGGTTGCTTCCATCTCCTGGCTATTATAAACAGTGCTGTGATGAACATTGGGGTACACGTGTCTCTTTCAATTCTGGTTTCCTCGGTGTGTATGCCCAGCAGTGAGATTGCTGTGTCATACGGCAGTTCTATTTCCAGTTTTTTGAGGACTCTCCACACTGTTCTCCATAGTGGCTGTACTAGTTTGCATTCCCACCAACAGTGTAAGAGGGTTCCCTTTTCTCCACACCCTCTCCAGCATTTATTGCTTGTAGTCTTTTGGATAGCGGCCATTCTGACAGGCGTGAAATGGTACCTCATTGTGGTTTTGATTTGCATTTCTCTGATAATGAGTGACGTTGAGCATCTTTTCATGTGTTTGTTAGCCATCTGTATATCTTCTTTGGAGAAGTGTTTGTTTAGTTCTTTGGCCCACTTTTTGATTGGGTCGTTTATTTTTCTGGAATTCAGCTGTAGGAGTTGCTTTTATATTTTTGAGATTAATTCTTTGTCCATTGCTTCGTTTGCTATTATTTTCTCCCATTCCAAAGGCTGTCTTTTCACCTTGCTTATAGTTTCCTTTGTTGTGCAAAAGCTTTTTAAGTTTAATCAAAAGAATTTAAATGATTAATACATTGTCCAAAAGCCATATGACATAGACAGTGAATTTATTGTTATTATCCAGTTTACATATGGGGAAAAGGCTGCTCAGAGAGGAAACGTGACTTGGCTTGGGTTATATGGCTTATATGTAGCAGGACTGGGACTTGAAGCTATAAAACTGTTATCTTATTGAACATTTTACTAAACCATCTTTTTCTACTTCAGTACTTGAGATACTTTGAAGAACACTGTATTTCCCTAGTTGATCTCTGTCCTGGTTACCAGCCAACCATGTAATGGACACTATTAGGTAAGCAATTACACAAACCCAGATGCTTTGTGAATTAAAAACCTGTTGAAAAGTTAATGATGAGTGAAATCCAAAAGGCCAATATATATCTAGTGTCTGTTCAGTTCCAGCAACTTGAAGAGGGCTAAGCTGGCTGATGTCGGGGCACTGAGTCCTGTTTTCAGCATAAACTTAGATTACATATACCTAACCTGTTCCAACCTGTTTTGTTTCTATGCTTGTTCCTTGATTTCTTCTCCAATGCTTTTGGTTTAGAAGATCCGTTGTATACTCACTTCCCATCTTGAACCTGATATTTTTCCTTATATTCTGTTATCAGTCCTCTAGCCTGTTTACAATGACCACTGCTCTGGCCTTGGGAAACTGAACAGCTAAGTATATTTTCTAATGGGAGTGAGTCATCAAAATGGTATTTATATAATCCAATGATAAATAAGTGGAGGGAATATAGCATGTATAAATTTCTAAATTCTCATTTGGAAGATATAAATTGTTACTTGGCTAGTTGTTTTTGAGTTGTGCCTAAAGGACTGCTCCACCCGTTCTCACTGGTGTCACTCATTTTAGTAGATTTCTCATAAATAAGACAGTTCTCAACCTGTGTCCACTGGGAAGCCATACTCAGTATTTCCTAAACCATCCTCTCAAAAAAAGAAAAAAAAAAACAACAGTCAACAAAGCTTCACTTCCACAAAACTTCAGTGGTTGTTACAGCTATGTAAAATGTGAACAGAGATATGAAAGAAGATTTGAATAATAAGCTACACAAAAAAGCCCTAAAATTTCTGACTAAATACCCTTGCTCATCCCCAAAGTTTCTTTCTGGCAGCCAGCCACTTATTCAATTTCTCTTCTTTTCCTTTTCCCTTCTCCCCACAGCCTTTCAAATCACTTCTACTGCTGAGAAACTTTTTAGAAAGCAGTTTCATGGTTATGCAATCATGATGCTGGGGACTTTACACTCCTGGAGGCTTCCCTCCAAACTGAACTATTGATTAACAGGACAAATCCATTGAAGTGTGTAGAGTCCCAGGAATGGCAGTAATGGTGAAATTGGTTTTCTAAGAAACAGAGTCATATTCCACGTTCTTACACCGATATAGACAGCAAAGCTAATTGCATTTTCAGCTTTTATGTCTACATTTTTATAATATATAAACAATTTTGTTGATATTTTAATTAACTTATACTAGGATTTTACATAAGAATATTCAAATATATTAAGAACAAATCATCCATTCCTTAACAAACATAATAGAGCACAGATGGAAATAAAGTCATGTATCAGGAACTAAAAATTTTGCTAGTGAGAATCCTTCACACATTCAGAGTGCTTTTACACACAATAGGGAATCTGGTCCTCAAAATAACCTAATGAGGTAAGTAGGGTAGGTGGCATTATATCTAGTTTATTGTCAAGAAAGTTACGTTTTCCTAAGTTTATAAAACTAGTGTATGGCAAAACAGCAATAGGAAAATTCAAACCCATGATACCTGTGCAGATAACAGTCTCAGTCATGAGTGCAGGCCCTTGAGTACTTCCGGACACAGTAGGCTTGCACTTCTCCATCTCATTTGAAGATAGACTGTGTGACATGCTTTTGCCAGTGCCATCAGGGTGAAAATGACACATCATTTCTGGAAAGAAACTTTGAGAGCCACCATTACTTGCCATCTTTCACAGTTATGAAAGAAGCATGTGTCAAAATGGACCCTTCTTAGTCTCATCCTGGAATATCAATAACAAGAAAACCACCAATATCAACTCACACAATTTTTAACATTTTGTGAGGTTAAGTCACTGTGATTTGGGAGGTATTCATTACCACAGAATAACTAAGACTATCCTGAGTTGCATATTTTTGACCTCTACCCTTTCCCCCTTTTTGTGCAAACTCTTTACATAGAATGATACAATAGTTGAATGTTAATTGGACAATAGGTCTGGATCATTGACTCTACTATTCTGGTGCTTTACACTGGCTATGACTGGTAGCTCTGGCCTATAAAGAGAATTATGGTCATCTTTATAGTAATCAATTTTTCCTAACATGTAAGATCAAAAACTTACTGTCTACCATCTGCCAATGGGAAATATAACACAACACAAAGTAACTGAGGGTCATTCATGAAACACTACTATGAAGAGTTACATCCAAAATATGTGCCATAACATTCACAGGCTACTTTCTAGGTAGTGAGGCAGCAAAGAGCAAGAGAAGAATGAAAATATGTTGTTAATGTTAAAAATTAAAAAAAGAAAAAGATTAATAGTGGTGGGATGAAGAAACAGAAAAACATTTTCTTTAGTGGTCCAAGCTATGCTGGGAATGAAACAGCAATGGTTTCAGAAGATACCTATAAGTAGGAGACAAAGGATGATGATAAGGTAAGTGTAGTTATGCATAAGAATGACTCTAGAAACTTCAATATTGTTTCTTACTTGCTCCTTCTCCCAACTAGGTTAAAAATAGAGACAGTTATGAGGCCAATAAAAATTGGCAGTTTATGAAATGTCTAAGCTTGTTATATTTGTGTATATCTTCAGCACTAGTTATAAAGCTCTTTTTCCTATGATTTCTATCAAGAATAGTGAGTATTTCAAGATGAGGTGGCTGATGGCAATTCTAAATCAAGTAAGAAGCCTCAAAAATGTGATTTGAAGCTTCACAATAGAATTTTGCCCTCACTATGTTTTTAAATGCTAACTCAGGCTATAAACTGAGTGGCCACTTGGATATCTTAATTTATAGGGGTAAGGAAAGTCCTGTCTGTCTTTCCAAAGATAAAATGATTTATCCTTTTCCCTCCATTATTTCTGTCTTTCATAAACAAGCTCCTTAAGAACTCCTTCTATGCTGAAAATTGCAACTACCAAGTTTTCCTGTTGACATTTTTCAGGAATAGATATTTTTACCCACAGGTAATATTTAATACAAACGTAGCAAAAATTTTTCTCTAGCATTGCTTTTTAAATCCTAATATGCATGCAATCACTTGACGATCTTGTTAAAAATGAAGATTCTGATTCTGTAGGTCTGGGATGGGGCTTGAGATTCTGCATTTCTAACCATCTCCCAGATAATGCTGATGCTGTTTGTCAAGGATAATGTATTGACTGGCAAGATTTCAGATGAAGGAACCAAGTCAAACTGGTTAAGGAACTTTCTCAGGACTACATCTAGTACGTGGTAAAACCATGATTGAAAGACAAGTATGTCTGACTCCACAGCCTGTATTCTTGGTTAATAATTTAATGCTTTCCCATAGAGACAGGTACAGGTATGACATGTTCTGAGGGAAAAAAAAAAAAAAAAAAAAAAGAAGTTAGCATGACAACAATGGGTTGCTAAGTTAGGTAGAAAAAAGACAGGTTGGTCATCACTCATTTTGGGAAATATATGTTTTAAGTTCAGAAATCTTAAAATTAGACAATTTCTTCCTGTATTACAGCACCTAGCTGTCTTCAGGGCTCCACCTTGTGAAGTCCCAGCATTGCCCCACTGATGAGACACAATACAAAAGAGATTTCTTAACATGTAGAATCAAGATTTGGTGCCAACATAACAGTCTCCATGATGTAAATTTGCTGCAGCAAAGGAGAGCCCAAGGAAGACATTTAATCAGGCTCTGGACCTAGGGATCGAGAACCTCAGCTTCAGGAATCTGGGAATCTCACAGCAAATGGCACTGAAGCTTAGGTGGAAGCCCACTCCAGAAGGCCCCAGGACTCTGTGTTTCTTCACTGCTCTTCTGCAGGCAAAAAACAGGAGCAGTCATTAAAATCACTGCCACTGCTACAGGAAAAAATTTTCAACAAACTGCAAGCCTACCAACAAAAACAGTACTCCGAGGTGGGAAGCCTCCTCACATGGACAATGAGAGAGGGACACGACACTGAGAGAGGCTAGAGACCCCCACAGAATGAGGACCAGGAAGAATCAAGGATTAATGTTGCACTTACCAATTTACATAAGGCAAAACCTTAACTTTTCTGTCATTGAGCAACTTCTAAGAGGTTTCTTGGCAGCTCCAACATGCTATTTCCCACTGGTGTCTACACCAGCAGCCAGGACTCCAACTCCGGCCCTGCCCACAGCACTTTTCATTTCTTTTCTGTGCCCCTGTTCCCACTCTCTCATCAAAATTAAAAACCTTACTCCTCCTTCTTCAAGGTCCCACAGTAAGTCATGAAGAATTTTCTGATTACATTTCTCTTCACAGACTCACTCCACCTTAGCGCAAGCCATCAAAATCTCTCCACTAGACAGCTGCAAGAGTCTTCTAATTTGTTCCCCTGCTTTAACGCTGGTCCTCCATGCAATCCTTTCTGCGTAGTGCAATCATAATGATATTTAAAATTTTTATTGAAGAATAGATTCTTTAAATCATGTAGGGGTTTACAAGTGACTGAACTGAACTTAAAATTTTCAAAACTTTCACACACATCAGTTCAGTGCAGTTGCTTAGTTGTGCCTGACTCTTTGTGAAACCATGGACTGCAGCACGCCTGGCCTCCCTGTCCATCACCAACTCCCAAAGCTTGCTCAAACTCGTGTCCATTGAGTTGGTGATGCCATCCAACCATCTCATCCTCTGTCGTCCCCTTCTCCTCCTGCTCTCAATCTCTCCCAGCAATAGGGTCTTTTCCAATGACTCAGTTCTGCACATAAGGTAGCTGAAGTATTGGAGCTTCAGCTTCAACATCAGTTCTTCCAATGAACACCCAGGACTGATCTCCTTTAGGATGAACTGGTTGGATCTCCTTGCAGTCCAAGGGACTCTCAACAGTCTTCTCCGACACCACAGTTCAAAAGCATCAATTCTTCAGTGTTCAGCTTTCTTTATTGTCCAACTCTCACATCCATACATGACTATTGGAAAAACCATAGCTTGGACTAGATAGACCTTCGTTGGCAAAGTAATGTCTCTGCTCTTTAATATGCTGTCTAGGTTGGTCATATCATTTCTTCCAAGGAGCAAGCGTCTTTTAATTTCATGGCTGCAGTCACCATCTGCAGTGATTTTGGAGCCCAAGAAAATAAATCTGTCACTGTCTCCATTGTTTCCCCATCTATTTGCCATGAAGTGATGGGACCAGATGCCATGATCTTAGTTGTTTGAATGTTGAGTTTTAAGCCATTTTTTCCACTCACCTCTTTCACTTTCATCAAGAGGCTCTTTAGTTCTTCTTCACTTTCTGCCATAAGGGTGGTGTCCTCTGCATATCTGAGGTTATTGATATTTCTCCTGGCAATCTTGATTCCAGCTCGTGCTTCATCTCTCTGGCAATTCTCATGATGTACTCTGCATATAAGTTAAATAAACAGGGTGACAATATGCAATCTTGGCATATTCCTTTCCCAATTTGGAACCAGTTCGTTGTTCCATGTCTGGTTCTAACTGTTGCTTCTTGACCTGCACACAGATTTCTCAGGAGGCAGGTCAGGTGGTCTGGTATTCCTGTCTCTTTAAGAATTTTCCAACTTTTGTTGTGATCCACACAGTCAAAGGCTTTGGCATAGTCAATAAAGCAGAAGTAGATGTTTTTCTGGAGCTCTCTTGCTTTTTCTATGATGTTGAATGTTGACGTTGGATGTTGGCAATTTGATCTCTGGTTCTTCTGCCTTTTCTAAATCCAACTTGCACATCTGAAAGTTCTCAGTTCACATATTGTTGAAATATACCTTGGAGAATTTTGAGCATTACTTTGCTAGCATGTGAGATGAGTACAATTGTGTGGTAGTTTGAAAATTCTTTGGCATTGCCTTTCTTTGGGATTGGAATGAAAACTTATCTTTTTCAGTCTTGTGGCCACTGCTGAGTTTTCCAAATTTGCTGGCATATTGAGTGCAGCATTTTAACAGCATCAACTTTTAGGGCTTGAAAGAGCTCCGCTGGAATTCCATCACCTCCACTAGCTTTGTTCGTAGTGATGCTTCCTAAGGCCCAATTGACTTCACATTCCAGGATGTCTGGCTCTAGTGATCACACCATTGTGGTTATCTAGGTCGTGAAGACCTTTTTTGTATAGTTCTTCTTTGTATTCTTGCCACCTCTTCTTAATATCTTCTGCTTCTGTTAGGTCCATACTGTTTCTGTCCTTTATTGTGCCCATCTTTGCATGAAATATTCCCTTGGTAAAAAACTGTAATTTTCTTGAAGAGATCTCTAGTCTTTCCCTTTCTATTGTTTTCCTCTATTTCTTTGCATTGATCACTGAGGAAGGCTTTCTTATCTCTCCTTGCTATTCTTCGCAATTCTGTATTCAGATGGGTATATCTTTCTTTTTCTCCTTTGCCTTTAGCTTCTCTTCTTTTCTCAGCTATATGTAGACAGACATATAGCTGTCTCCTCAGACAATCATTTTGCCTTTTTGCTGCTTATGAATGTTGGGGTATATGCATCTTTTTGAATTAGTGGTAATTTTTTGGATATTTACCCAGGAGTAGAATTGCTGGGTCATATGGTAGTTCTCTTCTAGAAAATTAGAAAGACAAAGGGAACATTTCATGCAAAGATAGTCACAATAAAGGACAGAAATGGCATGGACCTAACAGAAGCAGAAGATATTGAGAAGAGGTGGCAAGAATACCCAGAAGAACTGTACAAAAAAGGTCTTCATGACCCAGATAACATCACATGAGATCTCTTGTAATGCTTTTGTAAGGTGGCAAAGCCTGGATACCATACCAGATTAAGTATGTAGGATGCACCGCTCCTTAGTGTAGTCAGGTTTGTGAACATCCATTCTCTGTGTTCCAGCCTGTGTCACCTCTGACTTTCATGGCACTTACTCCTCCTGATCTTTGTGTTGCTGTCTCCATGCAGTCATTCCATCTCAGCCCAAAAGTCATCTCATCAGGGAGCACCATCAAACACTTTGCCTAAATTCACCTTTCTTACTCATGTTGGGACCTGCACTGTCCTAACTGAAAATAAGCTCCAAAGACACAGGAACCTTGCCCATTGTGCCTGGCCCAGTGTAGAGCAGACAACTCATTCAGTAAACATTTGTGAACAAGTATGGAGCAAATCTCCCAAGCAGAACTAATCACTTCCTCTTTTGAATCCTTTAAACACTTTAGAGATTGCTTCATTAAAACACACGTTTCATAGTTTATCTTGGACATGAATTTGAGCAAACTCTGAGAGATAGTGGAGGACAGAAGAGCCTGGCATGCTGCAATCCTTGGGGTCACAAAATGTTGGATACAACTTAGCAACCGAACAACAATAGTTTATATAGTTACATTTGCTCCTATTTCCTCTCTAGATGGTGAGCTACAGGAGTGTGGGAGCTATATCTTATTAATCTTTCTAATTTTATTCTCTAACACTGCACTAAATATATGATAGGTGCTTAATAAAACTAAGATATTACCTTTCATTATTAAAACTGGAAATTTATGAATAGTGGTATATCAGGGATGGTAGAGTCCATCCTGGCTCATCAGTAACTGCAGCAATTATTTAAAAATTGGGCAAAAAATTTTTAGAGGATAATTTTAACACAGGTGTTATTTAGAATTGCTTTCACATAGTGTTAATAAAAAGTAGATGAACTCTTAGCCGTTTATTTTTTTATTTTTAATTGCCTACAGACAACGGATCCACAGTGTGCCTGCACTCCAGGCTGACCCCTATTTCTGTCTTGCCTCAAGTAGATAACTGTTGTATATGAGAATTGCAAACATTTCTTTGCATGACTATTGTTGTCTTCTTCTATCAAAGTCTAAGACAAGTAAGAGCTAAGGCTCAAGGTAGCCCTCTTGGCTACGCCTTAGTGAACAGTTACATGTTCATGGCAACCTACAACTCTAGTATAGCACAGTGAAGCTAATTACCTATTTGTTACAAGCCTGCAGACATTGGCACTGTGGAGATGCAAAGCAATCCAACTGTGCCAGAATAAAATAATTTTATCTGCTATATTACAGTTAAAGAAATAGCCCAGAGTCATTTTATGTGTATGTGATTGCATTTATTTTATTGGGTATTCTTTTTTTTTTTTTTTTAGAAAAGTAATACAGTGCTTGTTGTCCAATGTAACCAATAGAAAGTATAAAAAATTTACAATCTTTTATTTAACCCTTCAGTCTAACTTGAACATCCCAGGGCAACTTGTTTTAATTTGTAATTTGGAATACCTTTCTGTGCATTTAGAACTATAGATAGATGATAGAAAAGGTATATATATATATACACACATATATATGTATATATATATATATACACACACACACATATATATTTTTATGAAAATTGGGTTATCCCATACAACTTTTCTATTAAACTTGCTTTCTGTCCACAGGATATCCTATCCTTCCCTCTGGATCAGTACATGCAAATATAACTCATTCTTTTAAATTTACATACTCACTCACTCATCATATATTTATTATGACTGTCTACAGATATCTGCTTTAGATACTCAGGTGAACAAAACAATCAGAATCCTTGCTTTCATGGAATTTGCATTCTGCTGTGACAGAAAATAGATGCATAAAGAAGTAAGATAACAGTCTGTCACATAGTATTGAGTGTTGTAGGGGCTCCAGAGAAGAGGGTTAAGGAAGAGGCTTGCTGTTTTACATGTGTAGTCAAGATATGAAGGAAAAGAGCCAGCAAGAGATGAATCTATCCAGGGCAAGAATTCTCCAGGCACAGAGGACAGGTACAAACAACACTGACAGAAATACTCTACTACAAATTCTCCTATGTACTGAAGCTTCTTGAGTCATTAGTCAAAAGATACACATATATAAAACACACATGTCAGATCCGAGGTGTATGTCCTATTTACATTCTTCCCACAATATAAAGATGCTCCCTTTCACCACAAATTGACCTGCACTGGATAGAATCTTTTTAATTTTTGCCAAATTGATGTTTTGATTTTCATTTCTCCGATTACTGGAAATATTATTCCAATTTCCCCCCCTTTTTTTTTTGCCAATAATAGATTCTCAGTTGGAGTCTCTAAGTATATTTGTGTTAAGGTGGTTATTACCCAACCCTGGTTCTTTGGCACAGAGCAAAGCAGGAAAGCACCATCTATGCTGTGTAGTTGAGTTCAGGATAGGACTTTCCCCAGAGCAGTGGAAGTCCAGCTTCCTAAGATAAACAGGCAGATAGATAGTGGTCAAACAAGAAAAATTATTGAGTCAAGAGATACTGCTACCTGGCCTTCTAGATTGAATTGATTTTGGAGATAAATGAGGCGACCTAAAGGTGGATGGATATTTTTAAAAAAATTTTAATTAGAAGAAAGAAAAAGTACAGGGAATGGCATCCTTCTACTCTGATGGTCTATGATCTGGTACTAAGCTTTCTGAATAAGGATCACTCTTGGATTTTTTAAATTCCATCAACACATAGGTGCATTCACTAACCTGTACTGATCCATAAAATATCAAAGAATTATCCTTTCTAACATTCAGTTTCTGAATTGAAATAAATAATTCTGACATCTTAATGTAGCCTATATATTCATGTTTGGGGAAATAACCCAGGACAAAAGATTTAAGTGTTATGGACTAGCCCTGGCTAAAAGAGGTCTGACTTAGAAATAAACATATCTGTTAGGCCTTGTTGAACTCAGTCTGCACTCCCAAACTAGGTTACGTGGCTGCTTTGAAAACACAATGATCTGGTCAAAAACATATGTGCAATGTTGCCAATACAAAGCCCCTTCTTGGCTATTCAAAATGCACATTTGCATTTTAAAAACCCTAAGTAGTTCCAACAAAGAAATTTGTTCAAATTAGTTGAATGATTTTTAAGAATTATTTATGCAGTGAAACTGTTTTTGTCTTAATGTTTTGCTCTAGAGTTAATTGAGGAAATATCACAACATAGAGCATGGATTCCAGAACATGCTGATAATTTTGCATTCCATATTGTCACAGAGGCCCTAATAAGCTGAATTCAAGCACAACTTTATTTCTTCATTAATAGATACCATAATGGTTTTAAATGTGATGCAAAATCTGTGATCCATCTATTCAAACTTTTAATTCATTTGGGTCCAAGAAGTTCAATGTGACTTATTTTAAGTGCTTTCAATTAAGAATGCTTACCATAATCCTGGCTAAATGAATTATGGATTGTCTGATTTAATCTTCATGGAAACCTTATGATGCAGGTACTAGCATTCCCATTTTACAGATATTAAAGTTGAGGTTTAGAGAGATTAAGTACATTGTTCAAGTTTCCATGTTTAAGGTTGGAGGTTTGACTCCTGATGATTCAAATAGGGTTTTTATCACTAAATATTGTCTTGCCAGGAATCAGGTTTCAGCAGCTTATTTTAACGATTACTTAGAAAATAGCAGTAACTATAGTTATCATTCACATTAGAGTGCTTCTGTAACAAGAAAATATATTTCCTAATTAAAAACAGCATGTAGACAGGGTTATTGGGAATCTAAAAGTTTACAATAATTAAGCAAGTGGTCAGTAGGAAAGCCATATTAGCCTCAGGAAAACAAAAAGTAAGAGAGCATAATCTCAAAATGAATGTCCATCTTTTAAATTTAATAAAACTATCTTCAGCATAATTTCTCTCATCATTTTTCCAACAACCAACAACCAGTAAACATGGTTTGGGATAGCAAATTTGGCAGAGGTTAGATAGAACTAGGACATCAGCAGCATGTGGTCCCAAGAAGAAAAGAAACCCAGTCCCTGAAAGTAGAGCTGCAGATCAGGCTTGCTCAGAGGAAAAGCTTGTTTGACAATGGCTGGTAAACACTCACTTAGGCCCCTTAAGTTTAACACTGTCCCTACCTCATCCCATGACAACAACAGCAACACACACACACACACACACACACACATGCGCACCCCCCAGAAGAATTCATCCCAGCACGGAGATCAAGTCAAGTGACATCAATGGTTTTTTAAATGTCTCTGGACTCTGAGGGAGAAGGTGAGGGTGGGACGTTCTGAGAGAATAGCATTGAAACATGTATATTATCATATGTGAAACAGAACACTATTCCAGGTTCGATGCATGAGACAAATGCTCAGGGCTGGGGCAATGGGATGACCCAGAGGGATGGGATGGGGAGGGAGGTGGCAGGGGGGTTCAGGATGGGGAACACATGTAAACCCATGGCTGATTCATGTCAATGTATGGCAAAAACCACTACAATATTGTAAAGTAATTAGCCCCCAACTAAAATAAATAAATTTATTAAAAAAATTAAAAATAAAGAAAATAAATAAATAAATGTCTCTGTTACTTTTATCTAACTCTCCTATGGCTCCTTATTCATCTGAACCCCTTTCAGAATATCTTCAAGACTCTGGAAAATGTTCCATGTCTTCTCGACTTTTGATACCAGTGCTTTCCAACTTGTTTAGGCTTATTTAGTAAACACTACAGTCTTTTTATGAGTTAATAATGTCTGATTTCTAAGTAACTTGTCCAGCCTTGGATCAGAGAATCTGAGCTGTTATTGCAAAGGGTTAGAATTGTTACCAAGCCAAATTTGGATCTGCTAACCCCTGTGCAAACTCCAGGAGCTGGTGATGAACAGGGAGGCCTGGCGTGCTGCAGTCCATGGGGTCCCAAAGGGTCAGACATGACTGAGTGACTGAACTGAACTGAACTGAACCCCTGTACAGTAAAGCCAATCTACCAACACCATGTTGTGAAGAAAAATGCAACATTTACTATAAGGAGCCAGACAAAGAGTCTGAGGAAATAATAATCAAAAGCTTATGGTTTGGAGGAACAGTTTCTATAGGTGAAACCTGTAGGAGATCTGCGGGGGGTGTGGCCTTCCTCTGACTGGTTGGTGGGGAGCTAATAGTGGGTGCTCCAGGAATCTCAATCATCTGCTTCTGGTTTCAATCAGAATGGGGTCCACACGCTTGTACTCAGCCTGATGTTACCATCCTCCACCTTGGGGCCGGGGGGACTTAGCTCCTGGAGAAGAACTCAGAGATGTGTATCAGATTGTTCTGCACATCCCTTGAAGAGGAACTTGGACCCTGGCCCATGGTGGCACTGTTGCCGTTTGACTGTCTTTCCTGTTTGTGTGCTCCCACACTCCTCTAATCAGTCCTTGAACCTGCTCTTTGGAGCTCAGGGAAGGTCTAAGAGGCCGAAAACGTTTTCCTACAAACAAGAAATGAGATTTTAAGCCCCATAGAATCCTGCTTGGTTTCAGTATCCCCTTTTCTTCAATACTTCTTAATCTTAAAGAGAAGAGGTATTGGACAAGAAAGGGAATTCTGTTTGGATAGAGTTTAATCTTAAACTAGCAGAGGAACTCAATTTTAGGGGGACTCAGTTTCAGAATTAACTTCCCATGTCTAGCTGAAAGATGTTGCTCGTTTCATCCATCTGGCTCCAACACTTTATAGCGCTATGGTTTGAGGCATGTTATTTATCTCCTCTGTGCCTTGAGTTTTTATTTGCTAAGGGGGCAAACATGACACCTATCTCTTTAAGATTATGTGAAATAATCCATGGAAGGCAGTTAGCACAGTGTCTGGCACATAGTAAACCCTCAGTAAAAGTGAGCCATGGTTATTATCATGTTGACTATTGTTATTTTTGTTATATATCGTTGCCATATTGGCAAAGATGAGTTCTTCAACTTGGAACTTCAGTCCCGCCTGTGTGCTGAATTTCTCAGAGCGGCCTTAATTTCACTCATCAGGTTGATGATTGATGCTTGTTTGCTAACACCAAGAACGTGGGCAAAGGCGGGAGGGAGGGCTGGCAGAGCAGTCGCACTAATTACTGAAGGTGCAAATCCAACATGCAGCACACTTACAAGACATAATGAGCCTTTGCTGAGGTGAAACAGGAGGTTTGCTACATATATTTGAATTAGATGCTATAATTGCTTACCATCACAAATGTGAATGATTCCTTGAGAAATTGAAGAAAACAATCCACCCACCTTTGCATGACAACAAAAAAGTCCTCTCCAGCTGGCTGATAAGCAGGGAACCAGGACAGAAGGGTAATTCAGTCAGAGCAGCCGTTGATTAGATAAGCTGCTGTCTGTTCTCAGACACCACAGGGAGAAACAGAAGAATGTGAGGAAGGAACAAGGTCCTTCATCAAGGAGAACCTGTAGCATTTCTTCACTGGCTGATGAGAGCATTGAGGGGGAGGTCTTTGTCCTTCTGTTTGTTTAAAACACAGGAGTTGCCTTGGCCAAATAAGTAGCAGCCATGATGGAAATTAAAACAACTGTTGGTGCTTGCCTTTAAGGAATATTATGCATTACCTGAAAGGTTCAAGTAAAGTACATTAAGGTTTTTAGAATCTAAGACAAATTTAATGATGCTAAGAGGATACACATACTTATTTAATTTAGCAATTAAATCATTTAACAAATGGTTCAACAGTGCCACCTGCAGGCAAACATATGCTCCTTTAGCAGAATGCCAGACAGTGTGTGAAATCAAAAGATGCTTGCTCCTTGGAAGAAAAGTTATGACCAACCTAGACAGCATATTAAAAAGCAGAGACATTACTTTGCCAACAAAGGTCCGTCTAGTCAAAGCTATGGTTTTTCCAGTAGTCATGTATGGATGTCCCACTCCAGTACTCTTGCCTGGAAAATCCCATGGATGGAGGAGCCTGGTAGGCTACAGTCCATGGGGTCGCGAAGAGTTGGACATGACTGAGCGACTTAAATTTCACTTTTTACTTTCATGCATTGGAGAAGGAAATGGCAACCCACTCCAGTGTTCTTGCCTGGAGAATCCCAGGGACGGCGGAGCCTGGTGGGCTGCCATCTATGGGGTCGCACAGAGTCGAACATGACTGAAGCGTCTTAGCAGCAGCAGCAGCAGCACGTATGGATGTGAGAGTTGGCCTATAAAGAAAGCTGAGTGCCGAAGAATTGGTGCTTTTGAACTGTGGTTTTAGAGAAGACCACAGAGAGTCCCTTGGACTACAAGGAGATCCAACCAGTCCATCCTAAAGGAAATCAGTCCTGAATATTCATTGGAAGGACTGATGTTGAAACTGAAACTCCAAACTTTGGTCACATGATGCGAAGAACTGACTCATTGGAAAAGATCCTGATGCTGGGAAAGATTGAAGGCAGGAGGAGAAGGGGACGACAGAGGATGAGATGGTTGGATGGCATCACCGACTCAATGGACATGAGTTTGACTAGGCTTCGGGAGCTGGTGATGGACAGGGAAGCCTGGCATGCTGTAGTCCATGGGGTTGCAAACTCAGACACTACTGAGCAACTGAATTGAACTGAGGCAGTGTGTGAGGAGAGAATCACCTCTCTTAAATTTAGCCAGGCTTTCAGATTAGACTAAATTTTAATCCTAACTTTGGTGTCACTAAGTCCATGGACTTGGGCAAGTTTTTCAACATTTCTGAGTTACTCAATAATTGCTTTTGCACCTCCAATGATGGGAAATCCATTTTTAACAGAAAAAGACTATTTCATGTTTGGACATTGTCATGCTATTAGTTTAAAACACAGGGGTTACACTGGCCAAATAAGCAGCAGTCATGATGAGAATTAGAACAACTGTTGGTACTTGCCTTTAAGGAATATCATGAGGCAGTTTGATTCTTTACCACTGAACTAGGATGTTCTTTATAAAGCTTTCTTGATATAATTTTTTTCATTAGTTCAACTTCTTGGGGATATTCAAAATAAGCTTCATCTTTCATCCTTATAGTTCTTAAAATATTAGAAGACAAATATTAGTTTCCTTTTAATCTTCCCTGCACCAGACTAGTTATTATTAGTTGTCTTTAGCACCTATCCTATACAAAATAAAAAAAATAATCATCATCATCACTTACATAAGTAGTGACTTCATGCATTGTGAGTGCATGTTCAGTTGCAATCATGTCCAACTCTTTGCGACCCCATGTACTGTAGCTCACCAGGCTCCTCTGTCCACAGGATTTCTCAAGAACCCTGGAGTGGGTTGCCATGCCCTCCTCCAGGGGATCTTCTTCACTCAGGGATAGAACTCACATGTTCGCCATCTCCTGCATTGGCAGGCAGTATCTTTACCACTGAGCCACCTGGAAAGCCTGACTTCATGCACTATAAGCAGTTTTTCAGAACTTTGTTATTCCTATTGTGTGTTTGTTAAAACTGCATCTCAGGTAAGCAAATTTCTTAAGATCACATGGTTACTGCTATATTTTTAAACAAAATCAGATGGCAATCAAATGTAATAATCCTTTCAAAGGCAATAATCCTTTGAAATTTGATGAAATCAACCTCTTTCCAAGTTCACATAAGTTCATAACCCTGCACATAGATTTAAACACACCTTAAGGTGAAGTGAAAGTGAAGTTGCTCAGTTGTGTCCGACTCTTTACGACCCCATGGACTACAGTCTACCAGGCTCCTCCATCCATGGAATTTTCCAAGCAAGAGTACTGGACTGAGTTGCCATTTCCTTCTCCAGAAGATCTTCCCAACTCAGTGATCTAACCCAGGTCTCCCACATTGCAGGCAGACTTTTTACCATCTGAGCCACCAGGGAAGCTTAGAACACACCTTAAACTCCATTCTTAAAAAAAAAGTGCACACATATTCTTGGTTAACATTCTACATTATTTTTAAATCAGCAATTGGAAGGAGCTCAAAAGGAGGCAAATTTTCCAGTGTTATAAATAGCCATGACCTGTGACAAACCCACAGAAGCCTCATCCCTTATCTCAGGTCCTCAGTAAACCTACCAGGACCTCAATTTTAAAACTCCGTTTTTAAAGAAATTAAAGAGACAGGGCCCACATTCTATCCCCTTACCTCCAACCTCATTTTCCATTCTCCCTCAGCAAATATTCTAACTCCACAAACTCCAATAAAAGAAACAAATCCCTTGGTTTTGTTGACCTAGTGAAGAGTACTGTGCTGGTGTTTTCACACTAGCAAATAGAATTTACTGCTAAAAAGTCAGAAGGCTACTCTGTAGTTTTCAGTTTGCACAATTCTTCGATGTGGTGTATTGCAGAAATTTCAAATCTAGGTGCAGGTACATGGTAAGCAGCAACCCCCTAAGCCTAGTTTCCAGAAAGAACCAGCACTTTCCACACACAAAAAAGAGAGAAAACATCCTTGTCTGGTAAGAAGATAGAAAGCTCAGGGTCAAGAAGGCAGCAAATGTGCGAGTCTAAAGTTTTCAGAGGAGAGAAGGAAAGATTGCCTTCTGAGCTATAATTTTCAGCTCTGTGAAGCCACTGCAAGCACAGATCATCACTATGCAGCTATTGTATTTTAGGCATTGATTTCTGCGATAAGGCACAAGGAGTAGCAAACACTGAATTTTCATTAGCTCCTTGGGGAAAATGAGCATCCTCACTAAACCAAACTGTCCAGAACTTATTAAGGGATAATTTATATAAGCAGGCTCAATGGAACTTGAACAAATAGCAGCAATAGCAATAAAACGTTTATAGATGAGTTGCTAATTTGAACTAGAACATGTCCTTGTTAAAGAGCTACCGATTCAATGCACTTGTCTCTCCTTTACTCAAAACCTTAATAGGAGAACTTTCTTTTGCTTTCTTTTTTCTTCTGAATATGTTTTAGACAAAAGGGCACTATGAAAACCTGAAGGGTTAAGAGATAATGCAGGGCTGACAATACGTTTAAGAAAGAGAGATGACTGTATTAGAAAGCAGTCCCGGTCACTGGTATCGTATTATGCACTCAGACACCTAAGCAAGCATTGGGAAGCATGTTGAGTGATGTAGAGCTGTCTCTGTGGCATTTATCAGACCCTACTTGATGTTATGCTACTTTCTGCTCCCTGCAGAACCATCTGCTCCCTGAGATCAGAAATGCTCTCTAGCTCACTATAGCAGCTATGTGCTCTAGGGCTATTTTTGCAGGGAGATATTAAGAATCATTGTTGCCATAAAGTGTAAATATTATCCTGGGCATTTAGGCATGTAAAAATCTCAGAATTTTGTATTTTTGGTAGGATGCTAGCATAGGAATCACGTTTCAAAAAGACTTGTAACTCACTAGTGCATGATTTCAGGAAAGTTTAATTGATAGTAACAATGAACAACTTTGGATGGTTGAAAAGAAAACGAAAATTCTAAATATTTGAACAAGCTGATAGAAACCAAATCAGATAATTTGCTGCTCTGATAAACGTGTGCTCTCTAAAGCTGTTTTGTGCATCTCTGGACATTTCGTTTGACTTATTCTCAAATCTGTTTACCTACTAGAAATCCCTATTAGGGTAGCATCATCAGTTGGCCATTAAGGTCATCAATAAGCAGCTACATTTTAGGAGGATATTTTTCAAGCACTGCTTTATTCAAATTAACTTTATTCAGCTATAACTTAAGAAAAATAAAATGTACCCATTTTATGTGTAAAATTCAACAAATTTCGATAAATATATGCAATCACACAAACGCTGCTACACTCAAGATGCAAAATGTACCCAGCCCCTCGGAGAAGTTACTCGAGTCCCTTTCGGGCCAGGTCCACCCTCGTCCGCGCAGCAGCCGGTGTGCTTTCTGTCACTGCCCATCGGTTTCATACCTTCCTGATTTTCACATAAAATCACATAGCATGCAGTGATTTTATGTAAAATTTCTATTTTATGATAGAAAGCACATCTTTTGTATCTGGCTTCCCTTGCTCAGCACGATGTTTGGCTCCCCTGTATATAAAGTGTTTTTTCTTCTGATCATTTAAAGATTTCTTTTTATCTTGGCTTTTCAGAAGTTTGGTTACAATGTGCCCAGGCATAGTTTTGTTTATATTTATCTTGCCTTTTTAGCTTTTTGAATCTTTGAATTTATCTCTTGGTCAAATTTGGGAATTTGGGAGACTGTATGTCTTCAGATAGCTTTCTATTTTCCTCCATGAACTCAAATTTTATATGTTAAAGCAAGTTGTATATCTTTGAGTCTCTTTATTTTTTAATTTTCTTTCTCTCCATCTCCAGATTGAATACTCCTTATTGTTCTATCATCAAATTTACTGATATTTTTCTTTGTCACCTATATTTTTCTCATCCAGTGAGGCATTTTTTATTTCAGATATTGTATTTCCCACTTCTAAAAATTCTATTTTTAATACTGTACATATCTCAATTGAAATGATCTATTGTTTCCATTCATTACAAGCATATTTTCTCTTATATCACTGAGGATAACTATATCTTCTTTAAAATTTTTATCTGATAATTCCAATATTTGGCTCATTCAGTTTTTTCTTACAGATCTTTTCTCCCAAAAGAATGATTCACATCTTCATGCTTCTTATGTTGAGTAATTCTGGATTATATCCTAGACATATGCATTTAAAGTTGTAGAGACTCTGAATTCTCTCCAAACACAGTCCGATACTGTGTTTATCTGCTTATCAGTTAGCTTTGGTTAAATTCAAGCTGCACACTATCTTGGGCAGCAGTTCTGATCTTATTTCTGTCCTTTTTAATAATCAAATTATGGTAACTTCAGATGCCCCTGGCATATCTGATGAAAACAAATTCACTTGAATGTATCGTTTGACAGTTACATGAAGTTGTAAGTATGCCTACAAGCCAGTGTATTGACCATCTTTGCCTTGCAATTTTCACCCGCTTCCCTATTGTGTATGTTAACTGACTGTAAAGTCTTTCCATGAAGTCTCACCATTACAACTGCCTGCCATGTCTCCCCTAACATGGTTCTGAACAGAGGCAGACAGTCCTTTTTTAGTTCTTTCCTTAGAATCTGAAGTAGCTCCATCTGTGTCTAGAGTCCCACAAAGCATCTAATTCAATCTGTTTTGCCAGTTTCCAGCATGATTTCTTTACCCAGATCTCAACTTTATTTCTAAAATATCATAATCAAATATTAATAGAGTTCAGAATCTGAAGAATATAAAACATGTCTTCACTCTAATAATAATAATAATAATTCATCAAATTCTTTATTCTAGGATCTACCTGATATAGTTAGAAAGTAATACTTCAGGATTTGATCTCTGTAGTCAGATTGCCTGGGTTAATGTTAGTACTTTGAGTATGTTTCTAAATCTCTTTGCGCTTCAGTTTCCCATCTAGAAAAGTGACAGGGAAAATGACCAATTTTATAGTGCTGTGAGAGTTCAATGAGTTAATTTACTCGATGTACTCAGAATTGTGCCAGGTCCATAGTGATCACTTAATAAATATTAGCTATTACTGTGATTGTACTGAACAATTATTTCTGATAGATTTTTTTTTCTTTTTATATTTCATAAATGAGAAAGCCGAGATAATAAAAATTTGAATTATTTGCCCAAGTTCACTTAGCTTTGAAGAAATAAAAACTAGGGTTTTGAGTCAGGCATTCTGGCTCCAGAACCCATGTATTTAACTCTTCTCTTGTTATATATGCAGTCCAAGTAACTGGTTGGAGGACAATGCTGCTCTCATGAGTCTCCCCATGGCCTCAAATTTCACTCTTTTTTCAAAAAAATTATTTATTTTAGTTGGAGGCTAATTACTTTACAATATTGTAGTGGTTTTTGCCATACGTTGACATGAATCAGCCATGGGTTTACATGTGTTCCCCATCCTGAACCCCCCTCCCACCTCCCTCCCCATCCCATCCCTCTGGGTCATCCCATTGCCCCGGCCCTGAGCATTTGTCTCATGCATCAATCCTGGAATGGTGTTCTGTTTCACATATGATAATATACATGTTTCAATGCTATTCTCTCAGATCGTCCCACCCTCACTTTCTCCCACAGAGTCCAAAAGACTGTTCTATGCATCTGTGTCTCTTTTTCCATCTCGCATATAGGGTTATCATTACCATCTTTCAAATTCCATATTTTTAGCTGATATGAGTAGATACTGGGAAAAGGGGGAAAGAGATTTTATCCAGCTTTTGCTTAGTCAACCAAAATTGTCTTATAACTCCTATGATTAATTGTTTCTAAAAATCTACTATATCTTTTAAAGATTTAAGGTTTGTTCTGAATTTTCAACTCTTTGGATTTTTGTTTGTTTGAATCTAAGAAAAGACCTTGTGGCTGAATCATACAAGTAGATATATAAATACCACCTGTGTAACTTTGATCTTGCAACATTATATTATATTGTTTTCATAATAACATTGCTCAGATGCTGAACTATATTAATTTTTGATTGTCATATTTTGGAAATACATCTCTCTACAATTGGGGTCACAAAGAGTCAGACACGACTGAGCAACTGAGCATGCAGGCCTAAGAAGTAAATATTATACTACATACAACTTAAAGTAGGAGTAAAAACAGTAATATTTTTTGTTTTGCTCCCACAAAATTTATATTTTTTATTAAAAGATTCAAGCTACTGTTATAAATATTACAGAGTAATATGTATTATTATAGAATGTATGAAAGAAAATGTATAAGAAAAAGGGACATTTAGGATTTCTAATTCTGCATGCTCAGTTGCTCAATTGTGTCCAGCTCATTGCAACCCCATTGCTACAACCCACCAGGCTCCTCCGTTCATGGAATTTTCCAGGCAAGAGTTTTGGAGTGGATTGCCATTTCCCACTCCAAGGGATCTTCCCAATCCAGAGATCGAACCCTTGTCTCTTACGTCTGCTTTGTTGGCAAGTGGATTCTTTACTACTGCACCATCTGGGAAGCCCTTTCTAATTTTATCACTCACTAAAAATGCATAGGAATCCTTTCTGTGATACCATAGGTATATAATTATCCAGACATTACATTAGATTATATTAGAAAGTTTAGAATTTTTTATAATAGTCTTTCTATATTGAGCTAAAAACTCCCTTTCTGTAACTGCCACTTATTAGCCTTAAATCCAGTTGCAATAAAACATGAAAATGAAGTTGCCCTTTCATGTTACAGCTACTTAAAATAATTATCCTTTCTACATAAAATTATTTTCAGACCTTTCTTAACAATAATAATTTTCTTACATATGAATTCATGCTTGTCTGTTCCCTTTTTAAAAGACTGTAATTAGAACTTAACATAATATGATCGTGTCATCATACAAGTGCAGAATTAACTGAACTATCATCTCTCCTGATCTGGAAATTCTACTTGAATTAATGCAGTTTCTGATAGCCTTTTTTTAAACTTGTACTGCTAATCTTGCTGGCTCACAGAATGCTGTTAAAGTTCCCTTATTGATTTAAATATTATTAAAATATTATATCAGTCTATAAAGATATACTACTGCTTTATAGAATCAAATCAATTTCAAGCAATATACATACAATTACATTTTTTAGCACACATACTTATATGCAAGTCATAGGAACTTAAGGTGCCATGGAAGATTAAATAACTGATAGCCTGAGTTTAGTTTTACCATAATTTTATACCATAAATTTACTTTTACCATAACTGCTTTCCATTTCACAACACCAACACCAAGTGTTGTGGTATTTTTATATAAGGATCTGCTCATGTAAATGTCAGTATCTCAGGTGCTATTTTTTCCCTTGTTCTAATTTAGATGAGATACTAATCATGTTTGTCCTCTTGTCAACGTTCTCTCACAGAACTCTATCAGAGAAGCTGAGTCCTAACTTTATTTTGACAGAAGATAATGCCAGACTAAGTAACTAAATTTAGACCATATTAACTTCTAGTTAGGTTGCCCTAAACTGTCGGTAGTCATGTGATGAGCTCATTCTCAAGAGGTTAGATGAAGCATCAGCAGCATGTTAAGTGCACACTGCCTCAGCATAAGGTTTAATCACTTTTGCCAGCCATTTGAGAACAGTTCCCTATCTTTACTATGCATACTGTTTACCTTCTGCAGTTCCCCAAAGTGAACTTGGTATTTTAGGTTAAGGTCCTGGAATTGTGACCCTCTCCCACCACATACACACACAAGGGTATACTCTCCATCACATAATCACATAGGCTGGCTTCCTGATTTCTCTTGTTATATGCTTTATCTGAAATGTCCTCCCCTCTTCTCTCCTCTTCCGTCTTCTGTCTATGTCTCTGGTCGTGCATATCATGTCTCACTCCTTTTGGGAAGAATCTCAAAATAACTCTAACCTACGTTTCTTAAAGGCCTCCCTGGTGGCTCAGTGGTAAAGAACCCACCTGCCAATGCAGGAGACGCAGATTCAATCCCTGGGTCAGGAAGATCCCCTGGAGATGGAAATGGCAACCCACTCCAGTGTTCTTGCCTGGAGAACCCCATGGACAGAGGACCCTGGTGGGCTACAGTTCACGGGGTGGCAAAAGAGCCAGACAAAACTTCGTGACTAAACAGCAAAAGTTTCTTAAAATCTGAGGGAGCCAGTTCTCTTGAATAAAGGCAAAGGAAATAACTGCTTAGAAGAAATAATGCAGATAAAGGTGTTCTGTGTCCTTTTTACTCCTCCTTTTAACTTACAAGAAATGGAAAGGGAAGTAGTTAAGAAGGCCACCCCACAGTGGAATTAGGGAGTGAGGTATACTAATTGCCTTATCACTGCAATTGATACCACATCAGTGACGTCAAGCACAGAGCTACACACATCAGGAGTATCTGGCCAACATTTAGAGAATACATCTTTAGGAAAATGGGTGAAATGGAAGTTGGCAAAATGTATCTCATAGTTGCATTGCCCAACTTGAACTATAGGGAAGAGCTTGGACTAGGGTAGTTAGAGGCAATTCAACTGGTATGTGTACAACAATTGAATAACTAGTCCATTAAAAACATTATCTTCCATCGCAAATGGACATGTAGGCTTGGAACGGCTAGAAGAAATACCTGCTAAGTTATTTTTCATGTCACAAAACGTGACACTATTATTTTCAAAAGAAACTGAATGCTTTACAGCTAGGAATGTTTTTGCACAAGGAATAGAAGTGTCAGAGGAGTCTGGAAAATTATCTTCTAATACATGAAAAAGGAACTGAACTTTTTACACACAGTCCTAAAAGCGGAAGGACTGACTGTAAGGCGTATAGAGAAAGACTTTGATTAGGTACAAAAAGAAACTTTGTAAAACAAAGCAATTTCCAATGAGAATGTCCTGGACAGATCTTAAAAAGAGATGACAGTTGGACTAGGAGATAATTCATAAGATACCATCTATTTTTGAGACTCTATGATTTATGAGTCTTTGAAATTTCTTGCTGGAGTGAAAGAATTAGAGGCATCCCACTGTCAGCAGGAGTGTGATTTGGACAACCACCATCAGAGTCACCATAAGCAATTATTTAAAATGCAGATTTCTTCCAACAAGGATCCACTATGTAGCATAGGAAACTATATTCAGTATCTTGTAATAACCTATAGTGGAAAAGAATCTGAAAAAAGAATACTGAATCACTTCATTGTACACCTGAAACTAACACAACATTTTAAATCAACTATACTTCAATAACATTGTAAATCAACTATATTTCAATAACTATGTTTAAAAAATAATTCTGGTATTTTTAATGTTTGTTTTCTTTAAAATCAGAATAGATGTAAAAGACATTTAAAGCTTTTTAATAAAAAAATAAATAAAATGCTGATTTCTGAGCTCAGTCCAAAGGATGTTACCTGGGAGTGTCTTGAAAAGGAACCTTGAAATCAGCATTTTCCAAAATCCTAAGCAATTCTAATGTCCATTAAAGTTATAGAACTTTCCATTTAGTGTTTGCAAACTTAAGTAAGCATCAGAAGCCATAGGTTGGTTCTAATAGGACATTATACATCCTTTGTTACTGACATTATTCCTTTGTTCCTTAGGTTCTCTAGTCTTTTGTACTTCAAAGGAATATGCTTAAGAGGAAGAGAAAATAAGTACAAAAGTCTCAGTGCTCCATAGGTAAGATAGTTTCTGTTGGATACCATTCATTTTTTGCCATTTTTAATAAACAGAAAAATAAGAAAATCTGCAAACAATAGTGTCACATGGAAAACAAAACTTTTTGCTAAAATGGCATACTGTGTAAGCATCCCAAATGCTATTAATATCTGTGGCTATCTTATAAAATATTCACAGTGTATGTAACTCTGAATAGCAAGTGCATAGAAACATCAAAAGAACCTTCACGGAAATACTCAAGCAAAAAGATACTTAGCTGTCTAACTCTCTATTTTAACAAGAAGCCCAGGGATACCTATTAAAAAAAAAAAACAAAACCACCCACTGGAAGTGGGCTCAAGTCAAATTTAAATCTTCTTGAAGCTTCTATCTGAGACCCAGCCACCTCTTTTCCTACTCCTTGTTTGAATCAAGAGTCCCATTATTATGTACCAGCTACCTAGAAACAAAGACTTCCTATATATTCAGACATCCATCCCCACTCTTGTGAATGTAGGGATCTGTGCAAGGCATGATCAAGCTTTGTCTCAAGTCTTTAAAACCCTGCCTAGTGACTTTGCCTCCCTTTTGCTTAGATCTACCATCGGATGAGCTGTCATGTAGAGGAAGTGAATCCATGCCACCAAATGCCTAAAGGTCATCTTTCCTTCACTCTTATAGGAAAAGTACTCAAATACTATCGTGACAAATTAGTGAAACCTCAAATTACACCAAGTTGTGGACAACAAATTCAGTACACAGATAAAGCACATTCTCCTAACAAAAGTATTGATACCTTCTTGGCCATTTTATTCAGACATGTAATGGGTGAAAACCAGAGAGAAACAGTGTGACTCTATAGAAAGATGAGTAAATTGAATGCCAGGAAAAAAGGACTTCAGACTCAATTCTGCCACAAATTCATTGTGTGACTTTAGACAAATCTCTTCTTTTTGTGTGGCTTCACTGTCTCCATCTGCAAAATGAGACAGTAGAATTCAACAACCTTTTTCATTTTTCCCAGCTCTAAGCTTTTATGGAATTTGCTTCTCTTTTTCATGTTAACATTCCTTATGATTAAAGTAAGTACATTTTACTTCCTGGGGAAAATGTTCATAAATATACAATATAAGCAAAAAGTCTCTTGCTTCTTAATTACATTGCCTTAAAGAGCCAAGATGATGATGACAATTTCTTCCAATTGTAGTTTTATTTTTCTATTTTTAATAAAATGGGTATTAATTTACCATCTGCATTGCTTTTAGTGCTGACCAATAGCTAGAATTATGATCAAGGATGATGCTACTCATACTAGTCAAGGTTCCCCAGAGAAACAGAACCACAATAGGATGTATAGGGATATACAGAAAGAGATTTATTATGAGGGATTGGCTCACACAATTATGAGCCTGGAAAGTCTCACAATCTGCCATTTGAAAGCTGGAGGCCCAGGAAAGCCAGTGGTGTAGTTCCAGTCCAAACTCTAAGGTCTGAGAACCAAAGGAGCCAAGGGTTTAAGTCCCAGTCCAAGTCTAAACCAAGAACACTGATGTTTGAGGCCAAGAGAAAATGGATACTCCAGTTCAAGCAAAGAGCTAGTTCAATTTTCCTCCACTTTTATGTTCTATTCAGACCCTTAACAGATTAGATGATGCCTGCCCCAGTTGATGAGGGTTACCATCTTTACTAAGTCTATTGATTCAAATACTAATTCTTCCTAAAACACCATCACAGATACATCCAGAAATAATGCTTTACCAGCTATGTGGGCACTCCTTAACCCAGTCAAGCTGATACATAAATTTATCACAATGCCATTATGCCACTTTTTATATAAGGGATCCCAGAAAGGGTACTTGAGCTTCATAAGTTTCTGAGTCCTCATCTGTAAAACAAAGATAAGAGTAATACTGAACCATGTGAGGATTGAATGAGACAATGCTTGTAAAATGTTGAACCAAATACCTATAAAGTGTTGAGAGCAGTGCCAGTTGAATACTCAATTTATTACATATGATTTACCAATAATAACTTTATTAGGAAGAAATAACAGATGACTTCGTTATCAGAAATCTTCTACTCTCTACTTTGAAACACATAAAAGATTATTCTATTTTCTCCAAACTAATTAGAAAGTGAAGGCTACATTAGTTATTAAAAAGCAGGTTTTAACTAGTCAAAATGATTGCAAAATTTATATGAGAAATCAAATATATATAGCACTCATAAATATACAATATTTTTCTACTTTGTATGAAGTAGAATTTCAGAAGAGTAAATAAATATATTGGTTACTCAGTAAGTTATGTTGAAACCAGTTGCTAACTATCTGAAAAAAAAAAAAAAGGCAGGTCAATACTGTTTTCCCTAAAACCAAATAAATCCCAGATTTATCAAAGATTTTAATATAAAAAATTAAGTCATAAAAACACTATTAAACAACATAAAAATATATTTTAGAACATCAGAGTCCAGAAGACCTCTCTATAGCAAACAGAAAACCCAGAATTATAAATAAAACATTGATTAGGTAAAGGAAAGATTGACTACATAAATATTAAACTTTTCTGCAAAGAAGAATTTGAAAGAAATGGCAAAACTGGGGGGAATTATGCAATATACATGACAAGCATCTTCAGTATGTAAGGAAATAATATCCTTAGTATATGAAGAAATATTATAAGGCAAAAAGAAATAAAAATAGAATTTTAATGACGTTAATAAGGTAGTACACAGAAAAGAAAATACAAATCACTTTTAGATGTTTGAAAAGATGTACAAATTTACTTTAACTAAAATTTATATTTAAACATTAATAAAATACAAATTTAACCTATTAAACTGTCAAAAACACATTTTGTTGGCTGGGTTTTGGGTCGTCATTCTCTTTAATTGTTTGAAGGACTATAAATTGACACACGCTCTCTAAGGGTAATTTGACAATATATATCAACATTTAAAATTCAAAAAGCCTTTGACAAGCCAAGAGCATCTTGCAGGAATTTTTCCTGCAGATACACTTGACACAGATAAACAATATTATATAATATTATGGTACTAGATATGAATTGTTAAGGAATTAATTATAAATTACAGTGTACCCATACAGTAGAATATCATATAGCCATAAAAAATGACAGAGAAGTACAGATTAGATAGACATAGATATAAAACGATTGTATAATCAGGAAAACATAAACCTCTCTAGACAGTTCAGCCAGAGAAGGTTTGAACAGGTTTAAAGGGGCAGAAGGAAGATGATCCCCAGATACTATGAAGCTAGTAGATGCTGGAAGGGCTAGAGTAACAAGAGAGGCAACGGAGTGTTGCCGATGGTCAGAAACATGCCACTCCCCAAGGGCAGGAGCCATAAGCCTTTACTGGCCACTGAGCTGCTGGGGGTGAATCCAGGACAGCTGAACACAGTACCTCTGTTGCTGGCGCTGTCATCCTAGAGAGAGTGACTGTTCCTGGGCCGGCGGGGACCACCACCACCCTTGCTGCCACTTTGGAATCACCAATATTGCTTTAGTCCACAGATTCATGAAGCCACATGCTGCTGCAGCCTGACACTAGCAGACAAGTAAAAACAAATTCCTCCTTGTCTCCTCCAGCCTTCTAATCTCCTGCAGGGCTTCTTCTTGGAAGACTGTAGCTAGAAGCCAGATGAGAAGGCAAAGTGTAAAAGGTAGTTGTTAGGCTTCAAGCCCAATGTGATAAAGAAGGCAACAGACAGCATTTGGGGCAGTTTCCAAGATACAATTTTAAATGAAAAGACCAATTTGGAACCCCCATACTGTCTTCCACAGAGGCTGCAGCACGTTCCATCCCAGCCTGTGCTACACAAGGTTCTCCTTTCTCCATGTTCTTGAGAGCACTTATCTCGTCTTTTTCCTAATAGCCATTCACCCTGGTGTGAGGTGATATCTTATCATGGTTTGTTGTGCATTTTCCTGACATTTAGAGCTATTGAACACCTTTTCATGTACTTATAGGCTATTTGTATGTCTTCTTTAGAAAAAGTGTCTATTCAAGTTCTTTGCCCATTTTAAACATTGGATTACTTGATTTTTTTGCTACTGAGTTGTACAAGTTCCTTAAATATTTTAGATATTTTTGATCAATATCCAAAGAGAAAGACTTTTCTTCCCACTTACTCTATACTCTATTGTACTGTGTGCATACACTGTTTTATATATAAAAAAGAACTCTATGTCCAAAAAGCAAAAATTGTCAGGATAAATAATAAAATACACTGTCTATCCCTACAGTTATTTTTCCACTTGAAATAGTATTGCCTTTTCATTTAGGGATTCTAAAAATCTTAAAGCACAGAGATCCTTTACCCTTCTCAGAAGTCATGGGAGAACGTGCATCAAAACATGTGCTATCGCTCTTCCAAATTTCCCAATATGTTTTCGTCCTTGATCTTTGCCATAAAAATATACAAAAAAAAAAAAATACAGTTACTTTATTTCTTAGATGTAGAGAATGAGAAGTTAAAAGACTTGCTTCAAATGACTTCAGATGACTCTGCCAATGCTTTGCAAAGTTGGAGTCTGAACCCAGGTCTTCTTATTCCAGAGCCTTCACTTTTCCCAAACTGTCTCTTCTATTCTGTCTAAATCCTTCCACTGGCTTGGGTATTGTGGGATCAAATAGCATCTCAAATAAGACAGCTATTACTTGGAGGTTAACAACACTATGGTTGTAAAAAGAGTTTTACCTTAGGTTGATATTTGTATGGCCTAGTTTGCTAAATACTAGTAATAATTAATAGAAATAATCACTGCCACAACATGAATAGTAAAAGTAACTCTCACCACCACAAATGATGAAGTCCTAATTATGTGCTGGGCTCTGAATACTTTAGACATATTATCTCCTTTATACTGTATTATGATATTCCCACTGGCCATGGTGTTACAGGCTGAATTGTGTCTTCCAAAATTCATATATTGAACTTATAAGCCTCCAAACTGGTGGAATGTCACTGTATTTGGAGACAGAGATTTTATAGGGATAAATCAGATTAGTGGAAGTCGCTCAATTGTGTCCGATTCTTTGTAACACCATGAACTCTACAGCCCATGGAATTCTCCAGGCCAGAGTGCTGGAGTGGGTAGCCCTTCCCTTCTCCAGAGGATCTTCCAAATCCAGGGATCAGATCCAGGTCTCCCACATTGTGGATGGATTCCTTGCCAGCTGAGCCACAAGGGAAGCCCAAGAATACTGGAGTGGGTCGCGTTTAAATAAGGTTAAGTGGGGTCTTATGGGTGGGGTGTAATCCAAGATAGCTGGTATCCTTATGAGAAGTGACAGAGATATTGGGGATGTGAACTCACAGAGAAAAAGGCCATGTGAGGAAACAGCGAGAAGGTGGCCATTTACAAGCCAAGGAGAAAAGCCTCAGGAAAAAACAAATCTGCCAAACAAAACCTTGATCGTAGACTTCAAGCCTCCAGACTTGTTAGATATAAATTTCTGTTGTTTTCCCAGCTTGTTGTGCTTTGTTATGGCAACTCTAATAAACTAATAAACATGTAAGACACACATTTTGGTAAGATTTTCTTACACTTCTGAAATGGATTTAAAGCAAGAGAAACTAACGCAGCTGAACAATCAGTCATGCATTTCTAGTGCTACAGATCCTCCTGCTTTTTGGCAGTCACTATGGGATTGAGAGGTTTTTCTTTATCCACACAAGAGATACAGAGCTAATAACTCTGCTTAAATCCATAACAGTGCATCAAATAAGAGTCCATTCCCATTGCCAGTCCAGTACTTTATTTAGTACCTGTGCTGCTGAAGCGAGCACTTCAGTGCTTCATTTAAAGGGCCCAGAGTATGGGAAGGAAGCTGGAGGTCTGACCACAACACAGGGGCACCAACCAGAGAACATTCAGGGGGCCAGGGGGTGGTTGTTCTCCAACATTCTGACAGAAAAGTCCATCTTCCACTTCAAAGGATGAAACAAACCTCCAAAGGGGTCAAACAAAAGACAGATTTTTCATTAAATGTGTTGAATAAAGAGCTTCATTCGAAACGATTATTAAAGGCAAAACAGACGCTATGAGATTTGGAGAGCAGACTGGCCTTCCCTGAGAGATCACAGCCCCAGGAGGCTCAGACGGAGTCTCATTAGAGTGCTGGCATGCCACATCTTGAAACTCAAAGCCAGGGGTTATTTTTCACAGATAAACTTCTGAAGGCAACAGAAAGTCTGTGGACGAAGGATAGCTGACACAGTCAGTTCTCTTGTATTTCACAGATACATGGTTTTAATCAGAAGTCTTAGATCTGCTCAAGCCCAGTAACATAAAACAAAGACAAGGATGAGAACCCTATTTTCAGAACCGTTAAGTTATAGGTTTGTTTAGCATTTCTGAGCACTCCTGGGTATCTGCAGTTCCTCTTCTGTTGGGTTAATCACGATGGATACTTGAAGTCAGCAAAGTCAACAAGCAAAGTAACTGTCATTTCTTCCTAATGAACTCCCAACAAACAGAACCAAGTGCTTCAGGATTTTAGATCAGAGACAGTCTCTTACTCACTAAAACCATTAAAGAACAATACATATTTACTGAGAGCCTATTGGGTGCTAGATGTGGTACCAAGAAAAACAAACATGAATAAAATACAGTTTTTATACACTAGACAAAACACATCTAAAATAAGGGAAAAGCAAGTACCGAACTGAAGCTTCCCAGGTGGCTCAGTGGTAAAGAATCCGCCTGCCAATGCAAGAGACTTGGGTTCAGTCCCTGGGTTGGGAAGATCCCCTGGAGGAGGAAATGGCAACCCACTCCAGTATTCTTTCCTGGAAAATGGCATGGACAGAAGAGCATGGTGGGCTACAGTGCATGGAGTCACGAAGAGTCAGACACAACTGAGCGTACACACACACACACACAAGTATTGAACTAACCTTAACTCAAGGCAGAATTATGAGATGTCACAGGGAAAGATATAAAAATGTGCAGAGGAAAATCAGAAAGGGAAAGGAGCCTCTGATTGCATGAGGGAAGCAAATTGGGAAACGTTTAAAAGGGAGGTAGGCTTTGACATGGGTATTAAGGAATCTGTGGGGTTTCCACAGAGGGAGCTAAAAGGAAGCCGGTTTCCAGGGAGAAAAAGAGAGCAGGAGAAATTTGGTAAAGCAAACATATAGTTTCATTTTAAAGAAGTATAAAAGTTTAGTTTAGCAGAAGCTTCTGCTAAACTAGATCATCCAGTTTGCTAACAAAGACATAAAACCTAGATGCCAGAAAAGATAGATTTAACACAAAAGCTGTATATCTTTTGTACAATGAAAGAAGTCATGAACAAAAGTAAAAGACAAGTGTCTGAAAATGAAAATCTTTGCAATTATAGCACTTGTGGGACTCCTCTGGTGGTTAAGACTCTGAGTTCCCAATGCAGAAGCCCTGGGTTTGATCCCTGGTCAAGGGCCTAGTCCCCACACACTGCAAGTAATCGTTCACATGGAGCAACCAGGATCCTGCATTCCACAGCTAAGATCTTGTGAAGCCAAAATAATAATTAATAATAATAACATGTGGCCACATACTATATCACAAAGCAAATGTACAGAAATTCCAAGGTATAGAAATTTTACAGGGAGTGTCAGTTGATGATACTGTAATAAAACCAGAAATTAACCATAATGTACGGGAAAAAATCAACTATTTGGGCATTTTAAAACATTCCCCCAAAAGCTCCAGAAATACAGATAGAATTAAAAGTGTAATTACAAGATTTATAAAACAACAATTGCAAGGAATGGTTCAAAACTAGTTCCAAATAATTTACAATATTCTACATTTTTATTACTAAAAAATATTTGCAGATTTAGACATATATTCCACAATAGATGTTAGGGATCCAAACAAAGAGAAGAGATGAATTAGGAAACCTGAAGGTAGGAATGAATGCTTAAAAAAAACAGAGTACATTTGAGAAAACCAAAATATCATTCTTCAAAAACATAGTATAAATGTTAACTAGTTAAATCAAGGCAAAAATGAGTAAAAGCAATATTAAGAAGATTTAAAAGTATTAATATCTGTAGTCTTCCCAAATGTATTTACCATTATTGCAATTTTAATCCATATTTGAAAGAATAGTTTAGGGACTTCAAACAAAGATACTTAAATTTTTTGTATAATAGCAAGAATGTCAGAAAACTTTTCAAAGATGAAAATTATAAAGGAGATCAACTATTTTTTGATATGACTATAAGCTCTAATGCTAGCGTAATTGAAACAGTAATTAGCAACATAATGTATACTCAGTTCAGTGAACCTGAACTGAAAGATCAGAAGTTGAATAAAAATATCCAAAATTTACAGAAAAATAATAGCGATAAGAGAGAAAATGATAGAAAAAAATATAGTGAAGTAATCTATATAAGCCTGGGGGGAAAATAACTTTCTAAGGGCAAACCATAAAAAACACACATATCAATGGCATAAAAATACAAAGCTCTGAGCAAAAATGCTTCATAAATTAAATGACAAGATTTTTTATATGTACTATTTTTGACTTATCATATTAATAGAGGTAAAAGAGACTGAGAGCATCCAAAATTAGCAGTTTCCAGCATTCTCCTTAAATTACTGATTCTAATATCATTGGTGCAGTCTTTCTGGAGGGCAAGGAGATAGTAGAACCAACGATCAGAAAGAAAGTTTAGTCTGGGGACAGAGAGTCATAGTTGTAGCTGAAGATTTTTTTTCAGTTGTGTATTTTTCTATGTATGTGTGCTGATGCATTCACACTTGTAAGTTTGGTTAATTATTTAGACTTTGATCAGGTAGGCAAAAATGAATAGGAAGGGATTTGATAAAGAAGCTTGGAGTTTATCAAGCCACTATCTGTCAGAGAAAACAGCCACTTGCTTTTAGGAGGTAAAGAGGCTGCTATCTTGATTCTAAAACAAATGAGCCACAAGAGAATGCCCAGGACAGAGTGCAAACCTCACATCTGTCAGTCCACTGGAAGCAGAAGAAGGTAAGGCCTTCACTTTTGCTCCCCGAAAGCTCTCTTTTGCTCTCTGGTTCTTTACTGCCTCTTATTGGTGGAATCTAGCCTAGATTCTACTTGGAAAGGGATACAGGGAAAAATTTAGAAGGGGTACCGATGATGCTGAACTGGCATATTGGGTCTGAGTTTTCTACTTGCGTGTGCATGCATTAGAGACAATAATTAATTCAACTCAACAACTCTTCACAGAGCATCTGACATATGCCAGGCATTATGTTAGGCAGTTGGGGACATAAGCAGTCAACACGGGGTGTAGGGCCTAGATGAGGCAGACAAATAACAAACAGGACAACTGTAACACACTTGTCACTTCTTGGTATCTGCAGGGGACTGATTTCAGGACCCACCGAGGATACCCTAACTGTGGATGCTAAAGGCCCGTATATAAAATGACACTGCACTCTCAGCACTCTGGTTGCAGGGCACTCAGCTCTCCAACAGGCAGCCTTCAGTGCTAGTTCAGTTCAGTTTAGTCTCTCAGTCATGTCCGACTCTTTGCGACCCCATGAACCGCAGCACGCCAGGCCTTCTTGTCCATCACCAGCTCCCTGAGTCCATCCAAACCCATGTCCATCAAGTCGCTGATGCCATCCAGCCATCTCATCCTCTGTCGTCCCTTTCTCCTCCTGCCCTCAATATTTCCCAGTATCAGGGTCTTTTCCAATGAGTCAGCTCTTCGCATGAGGTGGCCAAAATATTGGAGCTTCAGCTTCAACATCAGTCCTTCCAGTGAACACCCAGGACTGATCTCCTTTAGGATGGACTGGTTGGATCTCCTTGCAGTCCAGGGGACTCTCAAGAGTCTTCTCCAGCACCACAGTCCAAAAGCTAGAGAGAAAAGTAAAGGAGGGAGTGGAGAGGGAGCGTTAGAGGGTCACGCTTTAGATGGTGTGGTGTGGAAACCTTCACTCAGGCACATCTGAGCTGAGACCTAAAGTTAGTGAGGAGGAAAACCATCAAGATATCCTGGGACAGTATTCTACTCAGAGGGAATAGCAAGTGAGTAGGCCCTGGTGTGTCCCAGAGAGGAACACGCCAGGGGAGAGAGAGCTGTCAGAGGAGAGCTCAGAGGGAAAACGTGGGTGGGAAGAAGGGCCTTGGGGGCCATTGTAAAAATTTTGGATTATATCCTCAGTGAGATGGAAGCCATCAGGAGGTTTTGGGCAGAGGAGCAACGTAATCAGATTTATGCTCTCAAAGGATCCCTCTGGTTTCTGGGTTTAACATAAATAAAAGGGGGTCAAGATCAGAAGCAGGGAAACCACTTCTGATGTATGTAATTTAATCATCCATATGTAGCATCTGTAGTGGAGATGGTAAGAGATTGTCAGTTTCTGGATACTTTTTAAGTGGAGACCAGGATGATTCTACTATTTTACTGAGATAGATCATTTCTGAGGATGGGAGACTGTAGGAGGAACGGTTTAATGGAGGAATAGCTGGAGATGAGCTTGGACATGTTAAGTTTTAGATGCCAGTTAGACATCTAGTGGTAATGTCGCAGAAAATACAATTCAGGCATTATCAACATGACTCTAATATTCACCTCAGCTTGACAAAACCTTAGGCAGGTTTCTTTCTGATTATAAGCTTCCTTTTCTTAGAGCATTTACTTTAAAAAACCTTGCAGTCATAAATTCTTTCCGCAGCTTTAAGATGTAAATCTTCTCTCAGCCTCTTGCCAGTTTTACAACCCATGAATGTCTTTCTCCTGGAGCCATCCTTCTGAAATGTAATCATCAAGAAAGATAGCACCCCTATCTCTCAGCCTCTGTGGGAGGGTAGCAACCTAACTTTGACAAGTACCAACTAGCAAATACAGATTGCAACAGTATGGAGTAAAGCCTTCCTTGCCTGTTTAACTCAGCCTGGGGTTATTTTTAAGAAGGGAAAGGTCTATGTTAGAAATCAACACTTGCAAGTCATCAGTGTATCCATTTAAAGATTTATTCTTTCAACTTAAATTTCCCATAACCAGTATAACAGTTTATTTTGCTCAAATGTTCTACTACCAGTATAAATGCACTGATTTGTTTAGCAATCACAGCAACACTGTAATTTCTAAAAATATCTAACATAAACTACCTCAATTTCTAAAAAAAATTTCATCTCCCCGAAGCCCAAGCATTGTATGTTGTAGTTCTAATTTTACTGTAAGTCCTGGAGCACTTGAGACCCTTCTCAGGGATCTGGAGGGTAAAAATTTGATTGATGGGTTCATGGGAGATACAAAGGCTTTGCAACTTGCAGTTTTCTTCGAATTCTCCCCCATTTTTCCTCTCCACTCCTTGTCTCTTTTTCTGTCTTTACTCTCAATGTCTCTTATTTTGTCAGATTCATGGTCTTCATATACTGTGCCTGCATGAAGAAAAAGAGCTCCTTACGCCAAAGATAGAGTGAGGCCCAGCAGAAGACAGTAAGTGGGGGTTTAGGCCTGAAGCCGTAGGCTCTGTTGCTGATTTTTGCCCTTGAGATGGTCCTCCTTTGATTTTCTGTATTAAAGTTGAGAATAGTGTGGGCCTTGAGCAAACATTCCCAAGAGGCTAACATGCCAGCTTCCACTTCAGGCAGCTTAAGTTCGTCTTTATTACAGGAAAAATATTTTTTAAAAAATCTAACACATGATTTATTGCTGTTGTTTATTTGCTAAGATATGTTCAACTCCTTGAGATCCCATGGACTGTAGCCATGCAGGCTGCTAAACAGGTGAATTCTTTACCACTGAGCCACCTGGGAAGCCCAAGCCATTATGAGCAGCGGTTGCAAAATGGGCTTAAGATCTCAGTTAAAACTGATAATAAATAAAAGAGAAAATGAATAAATAAAAGAATAAGAATATCATCGTAAGTTGCAAAAGTAGAAAATGGCATAAATAGTTAGGAAAAGGTTAGAAGCAGTGACAAAGGTATTTTCAAGAACACTCATTTGGTAAAGCCCCATTACTATTAGGGTCAGTCAAATTACATATTTAGGCCTCAGTCCTACGAGCTCATGCTAATTTGAACAGCTGCTCAAAAGAGGTTTGGTGCTATTTGTTTGACAGATGGAGAAAATGGTACTCACTAAAGGCCTAAGTTGCTTTGACACAAACTGATTTCCCTATTGTTAAAACTCACTTGCAATATCAATTGCAAATAAGTTTCAACAATGTGAACCTATTCTTCCATGCTGACATCCCAAGAAAGAACTTTTCAAAATCTGAGATCCTCATTTGAAAGAATATCATCCTTATTGTAACCAATTTCCCCTAATTCTTTTCCAAAGGAGAGCTGAGAAATCGAAAATCAATGGTAGGTCATATATATATTCCCATTGTTTGAATGAGATTTTTAGTTACCTTTGTTTTTGATTGTCATTATTTGGGGGTAATCTTCCCTATCTTTGGAAATAAAGGGGATGATTACATTTTATTCACAAGAAGGGATTTATGAGATTCATAATGTCGGAAGAAACAGATGTTTCTCTTTACTACAGCATTTCCTTTCTTTCATTGCATAGGAAGTCAGCTGGGGAATGCTACTAAATGTTGTATTGAATGAAATACCAATTAATGTTTGTTACTATTTGTATATAATTTTTCCCTGATTGTTTTTATAGAAGAGAGTAAACTGTCCTTAAAATAATATCTCATCAGGACAAAGAAGATAAAAGACACAATAGAAGTGAAAGCCATTCAGTTGGAAAATATACATAAAATGTATGAGAATTAATAACAATTCAAAACACTGCATGTCTACAGTAGCTTTTAGAGAATCTCACAAACAGTCTGGGGAGTCAACCTCTTTCACTCTCTTCTAAAATAACAGATCAGGACACTTGGAATCCTCCGTCTTCTCAGATAACCCTTTCTAATGAATGCTATTCATATTAACAGGATTCAGGGATACAGATTTGTTTTTGCAACAGTCTAGTAAATGAGTAAATGGAGTTCAGGGATAAGAGTATTTTATTGCTGTTGTTACTGTTGCATTTAGTAAAATACCATTTTTCCTTCTTACTTTCTCTAAGCATTATTTTGTCTGTATGGAACTCAAAGTTTTTCAATTTCAATTTTATCAGCCCTTGGTGTTTGGCCTCTGAAGCCACATTCTTTTCCAATTCTTTTATGATCATTCCTCATTTTCTCTCTTATATCTGATAAGAGGAACAATGTTAATTCTTTCTGCACTTTAAATATTTTTATGTCCCTCTGTATTCACATTTAATTAGCATGCTTAAGGAACATAAAGCTAATAATTATGACCATCTACTTAGTGGCAAATACTTTCTCATAAACCCATAAATGACAGACTAATCAACTGCATCTTAGGAATCTGCATTATCTTTGGTGGTTAGCTTAGGACCTGTGTCAGTCAAAGTTCTTCAGAGAAACAGAACCAGGAAAGTATCTGTTACATTGACAGAGACTTGTATTAAGGAACTGCCTTACATGATTATGGAGATGGGTAAGTGCCATAATCCGTAGGGTGAGCTGGGGACCCAGGATAGTCAATGGTTTAGTTTTAGCTTGAGTCTGAAGGACTAAGAGTCAGGAGAGCCAAGAACTGGTGGATTTGGGACCCAAGAAGAAGTGTTTCAGTTAAATTAACCAACATGTAACAAGAGAAAGCACTTGACTCCTTTTCGGATCTATTTATTTAGCTCTAATCCTTGTGCTCTGTTGTCTGTGCTTAGTGATGCTGGCTCTGCATCTTTGTAAAAGAATGCTGCCTATAACCTGAAATATACATAGTAGCCTTTCTCAAGGCTTTGCCTCCCAGCCTTGACCTTTAAAGCCATAACAATTTTACATTCAAACAGAAAAAAAAAAGAAAGGTTGCATCACAGAAAATAATATTTGTCTTGTTGGAGGTGTACAGGAACATAGTGAGCAGAGCTAGTGGACAGCTGAAAGAATAAAGGATTATCACATCCTCTCTGGGGTGCACCAGAAGTCTGCAACACCAGCCACACGCGCTTCCCCTTTTAGTATAAAAGAAGCTTAAACGCTAACTCAGGTAAAACGGCTCTTTGGAACACTAGTTCACCATCTTCTAGGTCTGCTGACATCCTGAATAAACTTGCCATTCCTTACCCCAGGACCTCATCTCCTGATCGGGCTGCTGTGTGGCAAGCTGTATGAGCTTGGACTAGATAACCTAATATATTATCATTCCTAACCAGAATTAATATATTGTCATTGCCCAATAAATGTTTGTAAATCACTGTTTTCCCGTTTTATTTTTCAGAATAGTTCTGCAAAGTGTTCTCATTTTCATTTTCAGGAAGGAACTTGTGCTCAAAAGACTCGATTATATTTGCCCAGGTAGGTAGATCAAGGCTTGAAACCCACTTAATTTAGGTGGATAATATCTTGCTAAAGCAATAGTGTTTTAATTCTCTCATCTTCACAGAATGTGTTTCAATAAAAAAGTTCTTGTGACAAAACCATGGAATGAATGAGTGAGGCCATAGAATGGATAATTAACTAGATGAATTTAAATAACACAGTAGATGTAATAGTGAGAATTTGTCTCAGTCAAATTACTGATCTATTTTATTTTTTCTTTTTATTGGGATTTACTAAATGAAAGTTATATTACATATTTCAAAAAGTTCTTTAAAAAATGAGTCTCTCTTCATTAGGGTATTAGGTATTAGACATCTGAGCCTACTTTTTAAAAAATACTTTAAAATGTTGAATAATATTTTTAGAAAATATTCTTAAAAGCATATAGGAACTAGTAATAAATATTGTACCACACAAAAACTATATATGAAAGTAAAAAGTAAGAGAGCTTATATGTCACTTTTACCCTAAAAACTTTTGTCAAATCTAAGGAACATAATTGTAACCTTCAAGGTTAAGAGAAGGTGGGCAGCAGAAAACAAAACTCAAGTCCAACAGGAGAACCTTCCCCTGTGAAGATGAAACTCCAGAGTTCTACTACCTCCGTGAACTCAAGGGAAAATGCCTTGGTGACTAGCAGAGGGCGTTATCCTTGGGAAACTGTAAGAAGTCAGCCCTAACACAGATTTTCATCCAAATTCACTTCACTCATGTGGTCCAAAAATCTCCAAATCCTGAACACCAGCTGCCCAGATTAGTAATATTCTAAGTACTTGGCTGAAAATAAGTAAATCCTTTCCAAAAGAATGTACCTTAAACAGATTTCAAAAATTTATTAGACAAATAGATAATTCTTCAAGGAAAATGACCCTTCAGATTATAGGAAATCACTGAGCATACAAGGAAACAAAATACTATGTGCGAGCGTCAATATAAAATCATAAAACATGCACTGAGAATTTAGATACTAGAAATTCACAGATAAACATTACTAAAGAGCCCTATTTTTTATGTTCAAAGCAAATTAATAACAATTTAAAAAAAAAAAGCTTCTGGAAACAGCAAATTACAAATGATAACCAAGCAGATTTGCAAAAGAATCAAATAGAACTTCTAGAATTAAAATGTATACTTATTTGATAAATAGGCTTCCAACTATGATGAAGTAGCTTGTGATAGAACAATGATCCAATTGAGAATGAATAGATACATCTAGATAAAATTTGAACATCTGTATAAAGGCCCTGGGGAGTTGCTGATATTACTAGGATAAGAGGGGATAAGATTCCAGAGAGTAGGGAACTGCAGAAAGGAAAGATAACATTGGGCAACTGCTGTTCTACTGGAACCATTTGCTGGTGTAGATAGGAAAAGCAAAGAATTGAGGGTGGGAGCTGGCTTTTGACAGAAAAACCAGCAGAGTGTTTTGGCGGTCTCACTGGGTTGAAGAGACAAAATAGGAGATTTGTGGAGCCAAGATCCCCGCAAATGAGAAGAGACAGAACAACACCCAACACACAGTTTTCCCCCCAAAATCTGTAGAATCCTGAAGCCCCACAAAATGTTACACTCATAAGTCAACTTTTTTGGATTTTCCCAGAAGCAAGCAAGTCCCCTGAGACTCTGAGGTTTTGAGTGTGAAAGTAGTTTATTTGGAAGATGGTCTCAGAAAGCAATGGCAGAGTGGAGGGGGAAAAGGGAAGAAGAGGGAGGCAAGAAAGAATGATGCTTGTTTCAAACAATTCCCCACTCTGGATAGCTGGAGCTTAATCCAACCAGCGAACTTTGGGATGTGATATAAAACACGCACCACCCAAGTGATGAAGGAAGTGGAATGTTTATGTAGCAAGTGCTGCCAGTTGTTGGCTAATGAATCCTCCCAGAGGACATTGATCTCATGCTGCTCTGGCATGCTGTGTGTATTGATAAGGCAGAACCTGGTGGCCAGAGAAAGCTTTCAGGAGAAGACATGCAGATACCAGGGTTTGGAGGTTGGAGTATTGTACACTGATATGGTCAAAACCGGTGAGGCAAGAACAGGGCACAGCTTCTGCTCCAGACAAAGCCTTGCACTGCTCAGATCCACACGTGCCTCCTGTGAAGTTCACTCCGTCCATGACTTGCTTACAATTTCTGAAAAGGAAGCCTCATGAAAGGAGAATGGATGAACGACCGTTCCCACTGCTGTTGGCAGTCTTGAGGGAGTGCTGCCTTTATTGCCTACATCGTGTCTCTTCTCTCCTGCCCATTGTAGGTTTCCCACACCCTTGGCCAGATCATGTTGAGAAAGTCAATTCATAGGTAGGTTGAAAAGAAGTCCAGGGTCCCCAAGGAGGAGAGAGGAGTCTGGGGCTCTCGAGGAAAAGATAGGGGTCTGGAGTTCTCAACGAGGAAAAAAGGACAAAAAGTTTTTTCTACATTCCTTAGTCTTAGTCACATCAATTTTTTTTTTTCTTTAAGCCCAGAGCTGATGATTGCACAACAAAACAACTCATCTTGCTCAAGGATATGTTTTCCCTTAAACTCTGTACCAGCGAGTATACACCAATGAGTATATAATGTATCCTGCTTGATACATTGGGGTTCCCTGGTGGCTTAGATGGTAAAACATCTGTCTGCAATGCGGGAGACCCAGGTTTGATCCCTAGGTTGGGAAGATCCCCTGGAGAAGGAAATGGCAACCCACTCTAGTATTCTTGCCTGGAAAATCCCATGGACAGAGGAGCCTGGTAGGCTATAGTCCATGGGATCACAGAGAGTCCGCATGACTGAGCAACTTCACTTTCTTTCCACATCCTGTTTTAGGACATGTTTCTCCTTCTAGAGAAACTTCTGACTAATCCTGTCATCTTAAAATGTGTATTATGGCAGTGGATCTGGTAAGATCTTTCTATTGTTAGTTCTAATCCCATTATCTTAAAATGTAAATTGTGGGTGTGGGTCTAGTAAGATCTTTACAACCTTGAGACATTCTTTTGATTTATTGTTGATAACCAATTGAAAAGTATACAGCTCCCTTGCTAAGACTAGCAAGGGGGACACTCTCTTCCCCTTCTGATGTCTACGTCAGAAGCTTTCTTTGTCCCTTTTCATACTTTAATAAAACTCTGCTACACAAAAGCTCTTGAGTGATCAAGCATGGTCCCTGGTCCTGAAGCTAAATCCTCTTCAGAGAGCACGAATCTGACATCGTTCACTGTAAGCTATCACCAATCTAGTGTTGGTTCCTTGCCCAAACGGATAACACAGATTTTTTGGTCTTGGTGTCTGAGTCCCTGGTTACTGTGCATTTGTTAAGCCATGTTATTTCCATTCCCTGTTCCTGTGTATCAGTGGGAACTGAAGCATCAAGAGGCAGTCAAATAAATTTGCCAAGTTCCAATCATACTCCTTCTTGCTGTTGAAACTAAGCAAAACTCAGTCGTGTCTTCCCATATACAAAAACATTTCCATGTCTCCCATGTCTTGTTTGTAGAAAAAGGCTCCTAGATCTTCCCTGAGTTCCAAAGATCAGATTTAAGCAGATACTAATGAGAAAGGTGAGGGAAAGCAAAAACAAAAGAAAACTAGCCCATGGTAATCATCCCCTTGATTGTTAGCTTAAACGTAAAGCCTTGATTTATGACCCCAAACTGTCAAGATAATGTCCTGTGGCTTCAACCAGCTAGCCCCAAGTAGACTTAAAATTGATGCTATCAGGAGGGTCAATTAAGAACTGAAATTCATGAACCATCACAAAGCCTCTAAGTAAATAACAAAAAGCCTTAACCACTGCTTTCGCTGTCTCCTAGAAAGAAGTTAACAGATTATTTACTATTTAGATTTACCATTATTTACTAGTTAGATTTGCAAGAAAAAGATCAATCACAATCACCAGTGACCATTGACTCACAAGACGGATCCAGGAAGTCTGCAACTGAGATCTCATCAGGAAAATGAAATCACAAAAAACTCTCCCTTTTACCCTTTCAGCCTTTAAAAACCCCAGGATAGCCAGAAAGATGTATTTGAGACAAGTCTAGGTCTCTTATCTTCTGGGTTGGCACCTCTGCAACTACCAAAACTTTCTCTCCTCCAAACTCCAGCGTTTTGGTTTGTTTGGCCTCAGCTGTGCATTGGGCCCATGAACTTGGGTTTGACAAGACTGTTATTGTTTCTGAGTCCAAGTTTGTACAGCTCACCACACATGAAGGCCAGTAAATTGAGAGAGAAAGCATTGAAGCAAAGAATAGCAACTTTATTCAGAAAGCCAGCAGCCAGCAGACTGTTTGAACCAGTGCCCCGAACACCTGAGTTAGAAGTCAGGCCTTTTGATATTAAAAGTGGGAGAAGCGAGTGTGGCTGGTTGTGGCAGACTTCTTGGTACTGCCAAGACTCCAGAGGGGGCACAATAATCCTTTGTTCCTGTAGCTGTCCATTATGTTTGGTCATTATGTTCCTATAAACTTCCAAGACAAATATTATTTTCTTTCTAAAATTTTTTTCTCCGTGTGTCAATGAAAGTGTTACGGCTTTAAAGATCAAGCCTGGGAGGCAGAGCCTTGAAAAGGGGCTACTGTGTATATTTCAGGCTATAGACATCATCCTACTACAGATCTGCTGAGCCAGCATAACTGAGCAGCGACAACAGAACACAGAGGAATAGATCCAAGATGGAGTCAGATTTGTTCTTCTCTGTCCTAGTATTTGTTCTGCAATACCAGGAGCCATCAACCTTATTTCCTCCATATAATATAGTACCAGTATTTTACTGTTAATATACTAGATTAAAGAACCCCAAATGACTGAATGACATGCAAAGTGTTAGGTCTAGTGAAAGCCTTACTGTGGTCCTAGTAGAATGGTCCTCTAGGAACTAGCTCTGTAATGAACCTATAGTAGTGACGACAAATTCAAGATCATTTAAAAATCAAAGTGGAGTAACTATGGCTCAGACATCCAAAATGAAGCTGGGTGGTCATTGTGGATACAGTTTCAGACACATTCCAAAATTACAGAGAACTTGAATTTTCTCTGAACTATATCAAATTTAAGGACACCACCAGCCCTTTTTCAAAACAACATCTGTTAACACCTACTAGTGGTCTCCTAACACCTTGTAGTCTCAAAGTCCTCATGTCACCCTTTGCAACTATGTAATTATTTCAGACCCCAACTGATCCTTGCTTAACAAGAACCCTTACGTCTTTCCAGGTCAAATCCTAATTCTTAACAAACAATTCATATGACCTTGTGGATTTTTGTCTTTACAAACCTCTCCATTTTTTAGTCCAGCAGAGCACAATTCAGATGCTTCTTGGATCTGTGTCTCCTGGGCTGCAATTCTAGCAAACATCAAATAAACACATTTTTGCCTCAACCAGATCTCTGTTTTTAGAATTCTTGGCTAATAGCAACGAGGAAAGGTTGCACAGTTTGTTCTCAAAAGGATCCCTGAAAGTGATAATGAGAGGACAACTCCCACTTTCAGCCCTTGAGTTCTTTACCTCTCAGAGCACAGCAGAACACAATGGCTGTTGACTCAAATACCACATTTTAAAGAACAGTACTCCAGTCCAAAGGTGTTGTATTTAAGCACATAAGTGTGCATTTAAAAGCTCTTTCCAATTTTCTGTCAGGCTTGGAAGCTTCAGGGTGCTAAATATGGCAGGATTAGTGGATGACATGGCCATATGCCCACTGCAAGTGGGTCAATTGTCCATAGAGGAATTATATGAGACCCTATGTCAGTAAAAGAGACATTGTCTGAATCTTCAAACAGTAGGTTAAGGCATTGCAGATAGAAGTGGAAAACTTATCCCCAGAATGGCAATTTTAGTAAGGATAAATTGCTGTCACCTCCAGTTTGGCAGTGTTTCATTGCAATTAGATTGAAACCAAATAGCTGTTTCATGTCTCTTCAATGGGTGGCATAATACTATGAGCTCAATCAGCTGGATCAGCCTCTGAGAAGGAGCCCAAGCTACTGGGACCATGAATAAATGATAGCCTAGAAAATATAGCTCCTCCATTCATGGACTCTCTGTGCAACCACTGAGTGACCAATATCCACCTGATTTTTCAATGTCATGCCCAAAGTGCACCTTCTCTGATAGGTATTTACATGAGACACACATTTAATTTAGGCCCATTTCTGTAGATTCATATACATGCTTCTCACCCAGACTTCTCTATCTCTGAATTTCTAATCATGTTCCTTCTAACGCCCTGCCTAACCAGTCAGGCACTTGCCACTGACAAGGAGTCCATGTACAAACTCTTTTCAGGACATTTCCCTCTAATTTAATCGATGCCCAAGTCTGTTTCTTGAAGCTCTTTCAATATCATCTTTCAGCACTACCTCAATCAGTCTGCAATGCAGGGGCAGTCCATTTTCAACTAACTCTCATGCTTCTAAACCCATGAACAGGGCCTGAGGTTTTCCCTTCTTCAACAAATCAAGTAGCACATGAATATAGAAGAAATGAAGGAGAAAAAATTAGAAATAATGACTGAAAGAATCTTTCAAATTGGTGAAACACAAGAGCCTACAATTAAAGAAGCTCAGTGAAGTCCAAGCAGGATAAGTATAAAGAAAATCACATCCAGGCACATCATAGGCAGATTGCTGAAAAAGAAAAATAAAGTCTTAAAAGAAACCTGAGAGGGGAGTAAAAAAATACGTACAGAGGAACAATGATGATCTTGATATCTGGTTTCTCATCACAAACAATGAAATCAGAAAACAGTGAAAAGACACCTTTAGAGTAGTTGAAAGAATGTAGGCTGAAAGATGGCCTATATCTATTACTCCCTTCAAGGAGAGATGGGGTTTATTTCAATTACCCTTGAAGCTGTGCTGGCTCTGTGCCTGCTTAGCCAATACAATATGCCTGAAGGACACTGTGTCAGTTCAGGGTCTAGCCTTTAAGAGAGCTGGCAGCTTGTGCCCCCTTTTCCTAGAACTTTTGCTCCCTTCAGAACCCAGCTGCCATGCAGTGAGAACCCCAAGCTGAAAAGGAGGTCACGTGTGAAAACCAGCCAGCAGCCCCAGCTGAGCTCCCAGCCCAAAGCCAGCATCAACAACCAACCTTGGAAATGAGTTATCTTGGACTTCTCAGTCCACTCATGCACCCAGACTAGTGTATCCATCTCTGTCTGATTTCACATGGAGCAGAAGAACCATCCAGTCCATCCCAGTCAATCCAGAAAATCATGAAATATAATAAAGTGCTTAAAAAAAAAAACACCTTAAGTTTCACAGTTATTTGTTACACAGTGCTAAATAATAAGCAAACATGGACTTAGTGGAAGGCAATTTATTCAAAATGATTATTGCAAGGAGAGAAGGGAAGAGACAGTTGTGGTGGGAATAACACTTTGACCATAAGATCTACAAGCATCTCATGGGTTAGGTAAAAAGGACTTTTTATCTTATAGAGAGGAGTAAACAGGTTAGAAAGAACAGGGTGCAGTTACTTAGTACCTAAGACTGGCATGATCAGTAGATCAGAAAATGTTTTACCCTGAGGCCAGTCTGTTTGCCAAACCCTTGAGAAGAGATCGTATGCTTGCACAGGGACCTGGGGAAAGGAAAAAATCTTACCCAAGTTTAGTTAACAAGCATTTCCTTATCACTGATCAGTGGGTACAATTTAGTTTAATCATTCATGAAGCAGAAATTAGGAATTTGGAGAATATGTGACCAACCTTGTCATAGATAAATGGGGGATATTCATGAGTCTTATCTAAGTCATGTGAGAAAGAATGTTCTGTGCAATAAGCCATTTTCCTGAACTCATACCATCAGGGAAATTTCTTTAACCACCATTTTGCAGGAGTACAGGACTAGGTAAAATTCAACATCATCAGTAGCAATATTTAATAAAAACAACTGCCAACTCAGAATTCTATATTTAGTAAAGATCCTTTTCAAAAATGAGGGTGAAATACATTTTAAGGAAATAAAGCTGTGAGAATTTATTACAGTAGGCCTATAGTGTAAGAAACACTAAAAGAAAATTCTGAACTGAGTAGACATGATACTAGATGGAAACTCTTATCTACAGTAAAGAATGAGGAGGTTAGGCAAGAGTCAGTTAGAATACATTGAATAAAAGAAGTCAATGGGGATAGTGGTTGTCTCAAGAAGACAAGAAGAACATTTCTAGGATAGGAAAAATGTTATAATATCTTGTTTGGTATGTTGGTTACATTTCTCAAAATGTACTGAATTGTACAAGTAATACTTGTGCATTTTACTGTGAGTAAATTTTAGCTTAATTTAAAAAATTAAAAATAAATTTCAACTTCACTTCATATATAAAAAGTAATTAATGTAATAAAGATAAAATTTTAGAACTTCAGAAAATATTTTCAGGACCTCAGGCTAGGAAAAGACATTAAAAAGCAGTAATCATAAAGGGAAAGATGATAAAATTGTTCCCCTTAAATTAAGAATTTCTAGGTAAGATATCATAAAGAGAAGACAAGCCACAGTGTTCCAGTATATATGAAAAACTACTGATAAATCAATATTAGAGAAACAGCATGGTGATTTACTGCCAACTAATACAAAAAACATGACATAGAAAGAAACAAAAAAAAATCCTTTACATATATAAAACAGTATTGACCTGCAGTAATAATCAGACAAATAATTACAAAATAAAGTATATCAGTGCATGCTCTTCAGATTGGCAAAAAAAGTCTACAAATCTGATAAAATTGAGTGTTAACAAGAAGATCGTGCTAAGGGTGTTATAATTGGCACAACCACTTTGGAACTATTTGGAGTTATCTAACAAAGTTAAAGATGCAAATATCTTATAATTATGCATTTCTACTTGTAGGAATATGTTCCAATAAAAATCTTGCATGAGGATATATATAAAGGAATATTCATAGCATTACAATGTCCATCAACAGTAGAATAGATAAATAATAAAATTTTCATAGAGTGGAATTTTACACAATGAAGATATTATGTGAAAGCAGTTCACATAGTAATATGAATGAGCCTCACACAAAAAAATGTTGAGTGAAAGAAAAAAAATCTAAAAAATATTTCAGTGTTCCATTTATATAGATTAATAACAAACTAAGCAATATTTTTTAGATAAGTACATGTAGATGATTCAAAACTATAAAGAAGGTGGTCCTAAGATGGTGGAGGAATAGGATGGGGAGACGACTTTCTCTCCCACAAATTCACCAAAAGAACATTTAGACACTGAGCAAATTCCACAAAATAACTTGTGAATGCTAGCAGAGGACATCAGACACACAGAAAGGCAGATCATAGTCTTTGAAAGGAGGTAGGACAAAATAAAAAAGATAAAAAGAGAGACAAACGAGACAGGCATGGAGATCTGTCCTAGGAAGGGAGTCTTAAAAAAGGGAGAAGTTTCCCAACACCAGGAAACACTCTCTCTGGTGGGTCTGTGGCGAGCCTTGGAATCGCAAAGGGCAAAATAACCGGGAGGAAAAATAAATGAATAATTAAAACCCGCTGTTTACATACCTAACAGCAAATCTCACCAGACGTGTAGCGCAGACTCGTGCATCCCCAACTAGCAAGCGGGGGCTAGGTAGGTAGGGGCGGGCTGCATTCTTTTGGGTTAGAACTGATCTTGAATGCCCCGCAGGCAATCTGAGGGAACTAGATTGAGACAACAACCTAGACCGTGGGATAACATCCCCGTGAAAAGCCTTAACCTAAAACACCACCAGGCCTGCTCACAGAACAAAGGACTAAGCAGAGTGAACTGGCCTCGGACCAGCCCATACCCAGCAGGAGACAGGCAGGGGAGGGCAGCGAGAGCCGGAAGGGCAGAATCGCAGCCCCAGAGAGGCATTCTATACCAAACTGCAAACAGACCTCGCTGTTAACCAGGACTGCTTGGGACTCTGGAGGGTCAACACCCGCCGAGAGTGTTGCAGCCAGAGATCAGCTCCCCAGGGGAGAGCACGGCACGCCTGGGAAACCGCGCCCATTGTACACCCAGAAAACCGAGTGGCTGGGACAGGGGGAGGGAAAAAGATGCAGCCCCCAACTACACTAGCCAAAAACCTGGTCACTGGAGCTGCTCGGACCTGGGAAGGGCACAAAACCCAGGCTCAACTATGTCTGCGCCTTTGTGAATTACCCAGGAACCAGAACCTGAGCGACTTGAACCTGGGAAGTACAGGCAAACCCAGGAGCTGCTTCAGACAGTTCCTGCCAGTGCAACCTAGAGCCTGAGCAGTGTAGACTGGGAAAGCACACACGCCGTGAGCAGGGCAAACCCAGTGTGGCTGAAACATTGTGAGCACACGCTGGTGAGATTTGTTTGCAGTGTTCCTCCCTCCCCACAGCAAGACTGAACAAGTGAGACTAAAAAAAAAAAAGTGACCACCACCACCCCCCTTGTGTCAGGGCAGAAATTAGACACTGAAGAGACCAGCAAACAGAAGAAGCTAAAAGAAACAGAAGGAATCGCTTTAGAAGTGAGAGATGCAACAGATTAAAACTCTGTAATTAGCACCAACTACATAGGAAGGGGCCTAGAGACCTTGAGAAGTACAAGCTGGACCAAGGAACTATCTGAAAATGAACTGACCCCACACAGTCCATAACAGCTCCAGAGAAAGTCCGAGATATATTTTTACTAGTATCATTTTTTACATTTTTAAAACTTTTTTATTATCTTTTTCTTAATTTTTTAAATTTTATTTTATTTTTTTATTTTATTTTTATGTTTAAGTCCATTACTCCTTCAATTTTCATTTTTATAACCTACTATTACCTTGCAAAAAAAAAGACCCTCTTTTTATTTTTATTTGATTCTTTTCTTTCTTTAAGACATTATTTTTAAAGTAAACTTCATTTATATATATTTTATAATTGTTGTGACTTTGGTGGGTTTTTTTTTCTTTTTTCTTTCTTTTTCTTTTTTTTTCTCTTTTCTTTCTCCTTTTTTAATATGGTATTTTTGAGAACCTAACCTCTACTATAGATTTTTAATCTTTGCTTTTTAGTATTTGTTATCAACTTTGTATCTTCAAGAACCCAATCTTCTGCACCCATTTTTACTTGGGAACAAGATCACTGGCTTGATTTCTCTCTCCCCCTTTTAACTCTCCTTTTTCTCCACCAAGTCACCTCTATCTCCACACTCCCTCTTTTCTTCTCTACTCAATTCTGTGAATCTCTTTGTGTGTTCCAGGCTGTGGAGAACACTTACAGAACTGTTTACTGGCTGGATCTGTCTCTCCCCTTTGGGCTCCCCCTTTTCTCCTCCTGGCCACCTCTGTCTCCTTCCTCCATCTTCTCTTCCCTGTGTAACTCCGTGAACATCTCTGAGAAATCCAGATGGTGGCGAGCACACAGGGAAGTGATTACTGGCTAGCTTGCTCTCTCCCCTTTTTATTCCCCTCTTCTCCTCCTGGCCACCTCTATCTCCCTTCTCCCTCTTCTCTTCTCCATGTAACTCTGTGAACCTCTCTGGGTGTCCCTCACTGCAGAGAAACCTTTCACCATTAACCTAGATGTTTTATCATCAGTGCTGTATAGATGGTGAAGTCTTGAGGCTACTGTAAGAATAAGACTGAAAACCAGAGACAGGAGACTTAAGTCCAAATCTTGAGAACACCAGAGAACTCCTGAATCCAGGAAGCATTAAATGATAGGAGCTCATCAAACGCCTCCATACCTACACTGAAACCAAGCACCACCCAAGGGCCAACAAGTCCCAGAGTAAGATATAACATGAAAATTCTCCAGCAACACAAGAACATAGCCCTGAACTTCAACATACAGGCTGCTCAAAGGCACACCAAACCCACTGACATCTCAAAACTCATTACTGACACTTCATTGCACTCCAGAGAGAAGAAATCAAGCTCCACCCACCAGAACACCAACACAACCTTCCCCAACCAGGAAACCTTGACAAGCCACCCATCTAACCCCACCCACAGTGAGGAACCTCCACAATAAAGAGGAACCACAAACTGCCAGAAAACAGAAAAGCCATCCCAAACACAGCAATATAAACAAGATGAAAAGGCAGAGAAATACCCAGCAGGTAAAGGAACAGGATAAATGCCCTCCAAATCAAACAGAAGAGGAAGAGATAGGGAATCTACCTGATAAAGAATTCCGAATAATGATAGTGAAAATGATCCAAAATCTGGAAAACAAATTGGAGTTACAGATTAATAACCTGGAGACTAGGATCGAGAAGATGCAAGAAAGATTTAACAAGGAATTAGAAGAAATAAAAAAGAGTAATTATATAATGAATAATGCAATAAATGAGATCAAAAACACTCTGGAGGGAACCAACAGTAGAATAATGGAGGCAGAAGATAGGATAAGTGAGATAGAAGATAGAATGATAGAAATGAATGAAACAGAGAGGAAAAAAGAAAAAAAGAATTAAAAGAAATGAGGACAACCTTAGAGACCTCTGGGACAATGTTAAATGCACCAACATATGAACCATAGGAATCCCAGAAGAAGAAGACAAAAAGAAAGACCATGAGAAAATACCCGAGGAGATAATAGTTGAAAACTTCCCTAAAGTGGGGAAGGAAATAATCATCCAAGTCCAAAAAACCCTGAGAGTCCCAAACAGGATAAGCCCAAGACGAAATACCCCAAGACACATAATAATCAAATTAGCAATGATCAAACACAAAGAACAAATATTAAAAGCAGCAAGGGAAAAACAACAAATAACACACAAGTGGATTCCCATAAGGATAACAGCTGATCTTTCAATAGAAACTCTTCAGGCCAGAAGGGAATGGCAGGACATACTCAAAGTGATGAAAGAAAATAATCTACAGCCCAGATTACTGTATCCTGCAAGAATCTCATTCAAATATGAAGGAGAAATCAAAAGCATTACAGACAAGCAAAAGCTCAGAGAATTCAGCACCACCAAACCAGCTCTCCAACAAATGCTAAAGGATCTTCTCTAGACAGGAAACACAGAAAGGGTGTATAATATAGAACCCCAAACAATAAAGTAAATGGCAACGGGATCATACTTATCAATAATTACCTTAAATATAAATGGGTTGAATGCCACAACCAAAAGACAAAGACTGGCTGCATGGATACAAAAACAAGACCCCTATATATGTTGTCTACAAGAGACCCACCTCGAAACAAGGGACACATACAGACTGAAAGTGAAGGGCTGGAAAAAGATATTTCATGCAAATAGAGACCAAAAGAAAGCAGAAGTCTCCATACTCATATCAGATAAAATAGACTTTAAAACAAAGGTGTTGAAAAGAGACAAAGATGGACACTACATAATGATCAAAGGATCAATCCAAGAAGAAGATATAACAATTATAAATATATATGCACCCAACATAGGAGCACCACAATATGTAAGGCAAATGCTAACAAGTATGAAAGGGGAAATTAACAATAACACAATAATAGTGTGAGACTTTAATACCCCACTCACACCTATGGACATATCAACTAAACAGAAACATAACAAGGAAACACAAACTTTAAATGATACAATAGATTAGTTAGACCTAATTGATATCTTTACGTCATTTCACCCCAAAACAATGAATTTCACCTTTTTCTCAAGCGCACACATAACCTTCTCCAGAATAGATCACATCCCGGGCCATAAATCCAGTCTTGGCAAATTCAAAAAAATTGAAATCATTCCAAGCATTTTTTCTGACCACAATGCAGTAAGATTAGATCTCAATTACAGGAGAAAAACAATTAAAAACTCCAACATATGGAGGCTGGACAACACACTGCTGAATGACCAAAAAATCAAAAAAGAAATCAAAATATGCACAGAAAGGAATGAAAATGAAAACACAACAACCCAAAACCTATGGGACATGGTAAAAGCAGTGCTAAGGAGAAGATTCATAGCAATACAGGGTCACCTCAAGAAACAAGAAAAAAGTCAAATAAATAACCTAACTCTACACCTAAAGCAAGTAGAAAAGGAAGAAATGAAGAACCCCAGAGTTAGTAGAAGGAAAGAAATCCTAAAAATTAGGACAGAAATAAATGCAAAAGAAACAAAAGAGACCATAGCAAAAAGAAACAAAGCCAAAAGCTGGTACTTTGAGAAGATAAATAAAATTGACAAGCCATTAGCCAGACTCATCAAGAAACAAAGGGAGAAGAATCAAGTTAACAAAATTAGAAATGAAAACGGAGAGATCACAACAGACAACACAGAAATACAAAGGGTCATAAGAGTCTATTATCAGCAACTATATGCAAATAAATTGGACAACTTGGAAGAAATGGAAAAATTCTTAGAAAAGTACAACTTCCCAAAACTGAACCAGGAAGAAATAGAAAATCTCAACAGACCCATCACAAGCATGGAAATTGAAACTGTAATCAGAAATCTTCCAGCAAACAAAAGCCCAGGACCAGATGACTTCACAGCTGAATTCTACCAAAAATTTAGAGAAGAGCTAACACCTATCCTACTCAGACTCTTCCAGAAAGTTGCAGAGGAAGGGAAACTTCCAAACTCATTCCACCAAAACCTGACAAAGATGCCACAAAAAAAGAAAACTACAGGCCAATATCACTGATGAACATAGATGCAAAAATCCTTAACAAAATCCTAGCAAACAGAATCCAACAACATATTTAAAAAGATCATGACCAAGTGGGCTTTATCACAGGGATGCAAGGATTCTTCAATATCTGCAAATCAATCAATGTAATACACCACATAAACAAATTAAAAAATAAAAACCATATGATTATTTCAATAGATGCAGAGAAAGCGTCTGACAAAATTCAACATCCACTTATGATAAAAAATCTCCAAAAAGCAGGAATAGAAGGAACAAACCTCAACATAATAAAAGCTATATATGACAAACCCATGGCAAACAATATCCTAAATGGTGAAAAACTGAAAGCATTTCCCCTAAAGTCAGGAACAAGACAAGGGTGTCCACTCTCATCACTGCTATTCAACACAGTTTTGAAAGTTTTGGCCAGAGCAATCAGAACAGAAAAAGAAATGAAAAGAATCCGGGTTGGAAAAGAAGAAGTAAAACTCGCACTGTTTGCAGACGACAAGATCCTCTACATAGAAAACCCTAAAGACTCCACCAGAAAATTACTAGAGCTAATCAACGAATATAAGTTGCAGGATATAAAATTAACACACAGAAATCCTTTGCATTCCTATACACTAACAACGAGAGAACAAAAAGAGAAATTAAGGAAACGATTCCATTCACCATCACAACGAAAAGAATAAAATACTTAGGAATATATCTCCCTAAAGAAACAAAAGACCTATATATAGAAAAGTATAAAACACTGGTGAAAGAAATCAAACAGGACACAAATAGATGGAGAAATATATCATGTTCATGGATCAGAAGAATCAATATAGTGAAAATGAGTATACTACCCAAAGCAATCTATAGATTCAATGCAATCCCTATCAAGCTACCAACAGTATTCTTCAGAGAACTAGAACAAATAATTTCACAATTAGTATGTAAACACAAAAAACCTCGAATAGCCAAAGCAATCTTGAGAAAGAAGAATGGAACTGGAGGAACCAACCTGCCTGACTTCAGGCTATACTACAAAGCCACAGTCATCAAGACAGTATGCTACTGGCATAAGGACAGAAATACAGATCAATGGAACAAAATAGAAAGCCCAGAGATAAACCTACACACCTATGGACACCTTATCTTTGACAAAGGAGGCAAGAATATACAATAGAGAAAAGATAATCTCTTTAACAAGTGGTGCTGGGAAAACTGGTCAACCACTTGTAAAAGAATGAAACTACAACACTTTCTAACACCACACACAAAAATAAACTCAAAATGGATTAAAGATCTAAATGTAAGACCAGAAACTATAAAACTCCTAGAGGAAACAAAGGCAAAACACTCTCTGACACAAACCACAGCAGGATCCTCTATGACCCACCTCCCAGAATATTGGAAATAAAAGCAAAAATAAACAAATGGGACCTAATTAAGCTTAAAAGCTTTTGCACAACAAAGGAAACTATAAGCAAGGTGAAAAGACAGTCTTCGGAATGGGAGAAAATAATAGCAAATGAAGCAACGGACAAAGAATTAATCTCAAAAATATACAAGCAACTCCTGCAGCTCAATTCCAGAAAAATAAACAACCCAATCAAAAAGTGTGCCAAAGAACTAAACAGACATTTCTCCAAAGAAGACATATAGATGGCTAACAAACACATGAAAAGATGCTCAACATCACTCATTATCAGAGAAATGCAAATCAAAACCACAATGAGGTACCATTTCACACCAGTCAGAATGGCTGCTATCCAAAAGACTACAAGCAATAAATGCTGGAGAGGGTGTGGAGAAAAGGGAACCCTCTTCCAATGTTGGTGGGAATGCATACTAGGACAGCCACTATGGAGAACAGTGTGGAGAGTCCTCAAAAAACTGTAAATAGAACTGCCATATGACCCAGCAATCCCACTGCTGGGCATACACACTGAGGAAACCAGAATTGAAAGAGACACGTGTATCCCAATGTTCATCACAGCACTGTTTATAATAGCCAGGACATGGAAGCAACCTAGATGCCCATCAGCAGACGAATGGATAAGGAAGCAGTGGTACATATACACAATGGAATATTACTCAGCCATTAAAAAGAATGCATTCGGATCAGTTCTAATGAGGTGGATGAAACTGGAGCCTATTATACAGAGTGAAGTAAGCCAGAAAGAAAAACACCAGTACAGTATACTAACACATATATATGGTATTTAGTCAATCGGTAAAGATAACCCTGTATGCGAGACATCGAAAGAGACACAGATAAATAGAACAGTATTATGGACTCTATGGGAGAGGGTGAGGGTGGGATGATATGGGAGAATGGCATGGAAGCATGTAAATTATAATATGTGAAACAAATCGCCAGTCCAGGTTCAATGCATGATATAGGGTGCTCGGGGCTGGTGTACCAGGATTACCCGGAGGAATGGGATGGGGAGGGAGGTAGAAGGGGGGTTCTGGAAGGGGAAAACATGTACACCCATGGTGGATTCATGTCAATGTATGGCAAAACAAATAAAAAAAATAAAATAATAAAAAAATAATAACGGGCTCAAAAAAAAAAAACAACTATAAAGAAAAGAAGAAAATGGTGACAGAAGCCAGGCTAGGCCTTACCTTAGGGAATAGGAATGTAGTGTTTTTTCTGGACACATAGAGGTCTTCTAAGATTTTACATAGCATATATATGTAATTTATGTATACTAAGGCATACATGTATATTTCAAAAAAAAAAAAAAATTTAATGAACATGTTCTGTGTATTATACTGACCAGGACCCTGACTTTGGCCATGTTTTAGAGCAAATAGCTTTATTTTAGCCTGAAACCTATTGGGTGCTGGTTAGCATCTCCATGTTAGTATTAGAGAATAACCGTCTTTCAAACAAAAGTAAAACTAGGAAACCATCTTGGTCATCATGATATAAGTAAAATAACTGAATCCAGAGATGATAATCAACTTGCCTAAAGTAGAATAACTAGTGATAGAGACTAGACTAGATTCCCAACTGTTGGGCTAATGCGATGAATCACTCATTGACATTAATCCTGCAGAAGTTCTAAAAGTCAGGTATCATATCTTGTCCATACCAATAAAGCATTCTTTACACTTGGAATATTCTATATCCTTTGTCCTAATTGCTTACCCATATCACAGATCATTTGATCTAGCATGTTAACCCATCCAAACAAATGCTGTATATTTTCAGCTTCCTAAGAAACCAAATGCTTTTTACCCAAACAAATTACAACAAAGGTCCATCTAGTCAAGACTATGGCTTTTCCAGTAGTCATGTATGGATATGAGAGCTGGACCATAAAGAAGGCTGAGCACCAGAGAGTTGATGCTTCTGAACTGTGGTGTTGGAGAAGACTCTTGAGAGTCCTTTGGACTTCAGGGAGATCAAACTAGTCCATCCTACAGGAGATCAGTCCTGAATATTCATTGGAAGGACTGATGATGAAGCTGAAGCTCCAATAATTTTGCCACCTGATGGGAAGAGTTGACTCATTGGAAAAGACCCTGATGCTGGGAAAGATTGAAGGTGGGAGGAAAAGGGGATGACAGAGGATGAGATGGTTGGATGGCATCACTGACTCAATGGACATGAGCTTATCCAAGCTCCAGACATGATGAAGGACAGGGAAGCTTGACGTGCTATACAGTCCATGAGGTGGCAAAGAGTTGGACATGACTGAGCAACTGAAAAACAACAACAACAAACAGAACATGATTGAAAAAGAAAAAAATATATTGCTCAGCATTTCAATTTACTCGAAGAATTCTTAATATTTATTATATTTCGTTATCTTCCCCACATGCAAGGGACATGATTTTTTTTTTAACCTTGGTTTGATTTTTTTTTCTAACTCATCGTTTCTCAAATGTTGTCTTTGGACTCATCCACATCAAAACCAGTTGGAACATAAAGCATATTTAAAGTGCAGATCCTTAAACTTTAGCCCAGCCATGTGTGTGCATGCTCAGTCATGTCTGACTCTTTGCAACCCACTGGGCTGTAGACCTCCAGGCTTCTCTGTACCTGGGATTCTCCAGGCAAGAATACTGGAGTCGATTTCCATGCCTTCCTCCAGGGGATCTTCCCAAGCCAGGGATGAAACACCCTCTTCTGCATCTCCTGCATTGCAGGCAGGTTCTGTACTGCTAAGCCACCAGGGAAGACTTTAGCCCATCCATAACGTAGTCTAAAAGAATCTTTGAGAGAAAAACTGAAAAATCTTCATTTTAAACAAGCTCTCTAGCTGATTTTTATGCTCAATAAATTGGAGAGTTCTACACAAGTTTATTTTCTAGGAACTCGTGATTTATTACTTTAATCTGTGTGTTGTATTATTTAATGCCTTTGATGGCAAAGCAGCAGCAATTTCTGGGGATATTATTTCTTGTATACACTACAAAAATATTTGATCCTTATGTAATCTTGTAACTGAGTCTCCTTTTTTTAAAATCCTAGTACTGTAGCTGCATAGAAGCATAGTTTGTCACAGTTGCAGGAAACATTAGTGATCAGTTAATTGAATCTCATAATTTATTTTATGGGTAAAAAAATAAATCCTAAGGATGAGGACTTGTTTGCTAAGATCATACATGAAATTAATGTCTGGACCATACCAAAACTCAGTTGTCTTGTCATAAGACCAGTGATTTTGTGTAAAAAGTCTAGTAAGGTGATACGCAATGGTGAAAATACAGCTTTTGTATGAGTTTTGTAGGAAGACTCTGATTTGGTTTTAAAGGTATTAAACTTTTATTCATTAATTCTGCTATATGAATTTTTTAGTATTAAGTAAAATAATTCACTTGATCAATTTACTATGATAAAATATACTTTCACTATGTTTTATTTCTACCCTATGTTGTGTATTAGTCTCTCAGTCATGTCTGACTTTTTGCAACCCCATGGACTGTAGCCCACCAGCCTTGTCTGTTCATGGGATTCTCCAGGCAAAAATACTGGAGTGGGTTTCCAATTCCTTCTCCATGGTATTTCTCCTTAATTCATTCTAAAAAGAAGTTGTTTGTTTACAGAAAAAAAAAAAAATATATATATATGTAGGAGACCGAGATTTAAAATAGGTGAGACAATTGTAACTTATTTTCATTTGCTATGTCATCAGCAAAAGAGATTCAGAATCTACCTAAATAATCTTCAGGATTCCAACTTTCTCTACTTTAGTCAAGATATTCCATAAACGGAGAGGAGAGAGGGGAGTAGGATATGTTAAAAAGTGTCTTTAGCTCTCATTATTTCTCAAAGATTGAGAGAAAAAGAAAAAATGTTCTAGGCATATTATTTCTTCTCAACATACTCCAATTGAGCTTCTGTACCTATCACTCAGATATTGTTCTTGGACAATAATAGTGTCCTATACATCGAATCCTAAAGGTGAGATCTTCTATACTACTTAACTTATTGGCAGTAGTCAACGTATTTGGCTGCTCTCTTCTCCTTTGACACATTCTTTTCTGGGTTTCCATGATAACATCCTGTGATGGTTAATTTTATATGTCAGTTTGAGTAGGCCATGGTGCCCTGATATGTATTTGGTAAGATAAGTCTAGATGTTGCCGCAAAGGTACTTTTAAATGAGATTAATATTTAAATCAGTAGATTTGAGATTAATATATAAATCAGTAAATTCGAGCTTAATATTTAAATAAGAAGATTTTGAGTAAAGCACATCAGTCTTCATAAGGCAGGTGAATCTTATCCAATTAGTTGACGACATTAAGAAAAAAAAAAAAACAGGTTCTCCTAAGAAGGAGGAAACCATGCCAGCAGATTGCCATCAGACTCAAACTGGAATATCATCTCTTTCCATGGGTCTTCAACCTGCTGGCTTTGGAATTGCCAGCCTCCACATCTCCACAGTCTCTCTATTTCCTGTCTCTCTCTTTCACACACACACAGCTACGTAATAGTATTAACTATTAGTTCTGCTTTTCTGCACAATCCTAAGTAATGCACACCCTTTCCACTTTGTTGGCCACAACATGCAGTTTCTTTGTCAGCTCCTCCTTCTCTGGCTTCCAAACTGCTAGTGTACCCAGAATTATGTCCTGGGACCTACTTCTCTGTCAACATGTTCTCCCCAAGAGATGGCTGCCTCAGCTGTGCGTTCCACGGCTTTAAATAACTCTCAGATCTCGAGCTTTGATCTCTTTCTAGAACTCCAGAGGACAGGTTTCTCCATGCAATAAGTATTGCAGAGTTAACATGGACAAAACCAAACCCTTGATTTGCTCCTCTAGACCAGCTTCTTGCCCAGTATTTTCTCTCCCAATAAAAGAAATCAACATTCACATGTTACCTTCCCTCATTCCTAACATCTAATCCATAAACAAGTTCCATCTATTCTATATGCAAACATAACTCAAATCTGCTTCCTGTTCTGCAAACTACTGTCATCTCTTGCCTGAATTGTTCCATAGCCCCTTATTTGCTTAAGCTTCCAATTATTCAGTCTACACACAAAGCAAGCTGAGTAATCATGTTCAATGATAAATTATGTTACGCTCTTACTTAAAAGCCTCCAATGGCTTCTGACTTCATATAAAATAAAAACCAAACTCTTCATCATAAAGTAACTGGCCCTTACCCAGCTCTTTGACCTTTTCCCTACCATCCTGCATTGTCTGCTGTAACACATTCCAACTTTCTTTCTCTGTTTTAAACACAGCAGGCTTGCTTCCCTCTAAAGGCTTTGTTAGAGGGGTCCCCTTTGCTCAGAATGCTTCTTTTGCCATAACTCCACACCCTTGAACTTACATCTAAACTTTGTTTAAATATTAGTCCTTCAGTGAGGCCATCCTTGACCTCACCGGTCTCTCTCTCTCATGTCGCTGCTTGAATTCTCTGCATAGCAAGTAATACTCTGATGTTATTTATTTGTTTTTCATGTTTATTTTATATTTCCATTTCCCCCAGTTAGGTGCAGGTTCATGAGAAGAGACCTTGTTCATCTTTTTCACAACATTATCCCAGGTATCCCAGACAGTATCTAGCATGGATCATAGAGCCAATAAAGAAGAATGAATGAAGTAAGAACACTAAAAACAAAGGTGGCACAATATTAATAGTTGTTAATTTGGGAAAATGGAAATAAATGTATTTGGTATATCATGGTTTTAACTTCTCTATATTTTTAGGATATTTCAGAATTGTGTTCAGATAGAGGTATAAAATCAGGGTTTCCTAGGTGGCTCAGTGGGTAAAGAAACTGTCTGCCAATGCAGGAGACAGGAGATGCGAGTTTGATCCCTGGGTCAGGAAGATTCCCTAGAGGAAGTCATGGCAACCCACTCCAGTATTCTTGCCTGGAGAATTCCATGGACAGAGGAGCCTGATGGGCTACAGTCCATAACGTTTCAAAGAGTTGGACACGACTGAAGCGACTGAGCATGCAGGCAGCGGTCTTGTTTGGAGAATTATTTGAAAGAAGCAGCTTGTCTTATCTAATAAGAACTTGTCAAATTGAACTGGAGTGTAATATCACTGAAAGAAAGAGCTGTGTGACTGATGCTTCATGAAGTCTAGACTGGAAATTAGGAGCTGGGGTTTTCAGTTTCTATCTAAAGATAGGTGGTACACTTCTTAGAAAGTTTACAGACTTACAAGTGTCACCCCTCACTACTACCTTGTCAGTTTTGCATAAAGTTGAGAAATGCATTGATGGGGCCCATGATGATTAGATAAAGAAGTGTAAAGGATGCTGCAAACAGCATACTTAGGCCAGGAGACCTGGCCTTTTCCACAAGCTAGTTGGGGGTTGGAGATGAGGAAGGCATTCAGAATGGAACTTCACCTTTGTGTGTGTGAGTGTGTGTGTGTACGCCCATTTTCCTCTCATACAAAAATGAAGATAACCAACAAGGGCCTATTGTATAGCACATGGAACTCTGCTCAATGTTATGTGACAGCCTGGATGGGAGGGGAATTTGGGGGAGAATGGATACATGCATGGCTGAGTCTCTTCACTGTTCACCTGAAATTACCATAGCTTTGGTAATCAGCTATATCCAAATACATTAAGGATTATATTGTCACCCTGCTTATTTAACTTACATGCAGAGTACATCATGCAAAATGCTAGGCTGGATGAAGCACAAGATGGAATCAAGATTGCCGGGAGAAACATCAATAACCTCAGATACACAGATGACACCACCCTTAAGGCAGAAAGTGAGAGGAACTAAAGAGCCACGTGATGAAAGTGAAAGAGGATCATGAAAAAGCTGGCTTAAAACTCAACTTTCAAAAACAAAGGTCATGGCATCTGGTCCCATCATTTCATGTCAAATAGATGGGGAAAGAGTGGAAACAGTGACAGACTTTATTTTCTTGGGGTCCTGAATCACTTCAGACAGTGACTGCAGCCATAAAATTAAAAGATATTTGCTCCTTAGAAGAAAAGCTATGACCAACTTAGACAGCATATTGAAAAGCAGAGACATTATTTGCTGACAAAGGTCTGTATAGTCAAAGCTGTCGTTTTCCTGGTAGTCATGTGTGGATGTTAGAGTTGGACCATAAAGAAGGCTGAGTGCTGAAGAATTGATGCTTTCTAACGGTGGCGTTGGAGATAACTATAGAGAGTCCCTTGGGCAGCAAGGAGATCAAAGCAGTCAATCCTAAAGGAAATTAACCCAGAATATTCATTGGAAGGACTGATGCTGAAGCTGAAGCTCCAATACTTTGGCCACCTGATGTGAAGAACTGACTCATTGGAAAAGACCCTGATGCTGGGAAAGATTGAGGGCAGGAAAAGAACGGGCAACAGAAGATGAGATGGTTGGATAGCATCACTGACTCAATGGACATGAGTTTGAGCAAGCTCTGGAAGATGGTTAAGGACAGGGAAGTCTGGCGTGCTGCAGCCCATGGGGTTCAAAGAGTGTGACAGAGCTGAGTGACTGAACAACAACAATATCCCAATACAAAGTAAAAGTTCTAACATGGTATAAACTGTATGTTTATACCATGCCTTACCAACATTTTCCCAACCCATACAGTTTATACCATGTTAGAACTTTTTAAAATGAGGGAATTAAATAAAAGTATATTTTTTTCTAAATAATTGTAGTTTTCATTGAGATGATGCTTTTAGAATTTTATTTAAATGTATCTGGTACTTCAGCCAAAATTTTCAAACTCCATCAGGTACATTAACTGGAATGTTGTGATCTAGAATCTGTCTAGTAGAATGTGTCTGTGGACTAGCGGTGCTGGCATACTCTGGCAGCGTTGTAGAGATGGGGATTTTTAAGCCCCACCCCAGATTAATTAAATTTAATCTGCAGTTTAACAGGCTCCCCAGGTGATTCCTATACATACTATGAGGTTAATGTGCTAATCTACAGGACCTACTACAGGTTTCTGCATGAGCTGACTTCATTAGTCCAAACTGCTTAACAAAACTCTGGTGAATTTTAGCACAATAATATTTAAATTTGTACCACATTTAAAATTTTTCTTTTGTATACATTATTCTGCTAAATCCTCACAACAATACCATTAAGTTGTTAACCGGTTCTTACTGTCACCAAATTACAGATGAGAAAAGTAATATTAAGGGAAAATGACATGCCCAAATCGTATAACTAATTGTGACAGAGGTTATACATCTGGGGAGTATGTCACCAATATTATTGTTAGGATGGGAGATGCCTTACCAACATTTTCCCAACCCATACAGTTTATACCATGTTAGAACTGCTAGGGTTGCTGCTCAATATAGATTCTTAAAATTCCTGTAGGTACTGAAAAATAAATCACATTCTCCAAGGCATTCTGAGTTGAGCTAAAAATTCAATTATCACCTCACTGGCTGACATCATAAATCTACCACTTCCCAAAAATCAAGTGATAACCTTAAAGACACTCTCTCCACTGAGCTATGACCTTCTCCTTCTGAAGTTTCTCAGCACAAGCCCTTGGAGCTTTGGCTTGAGTTAGAATGTCAAGCAGAAAAACTTGGATTCAAATTCTCACCCTGCCTCTGTCTTGCTAGATGTGATACAGGTGAATTATTTAGCCTGTTTGAAACTTAGATTCCACTTCCATAGGATGGAGATTGTTTATCTTCTGTAACTTTGTTAGGGAATCATTGACTGAAACCACCCACTTTGTCCAGGTACAACAACAACCGCTTGCATCCTCACAAATTGTCTCACAACAGGAGGTCCCCATAAGTAACATGGTGCTGCTGCTGAAAGCTAACTGACAGAATTTGGGAGGGGCCAAAAGGAGGGAGGAGATGCAAGCCCATAATATGTCCTGCCAACCTCCAAGAGGCCCTCATCTTAGAATCCACCTTGGCTGAGAGATGTGTGTACCACCAGGAAGGAACATGGTCATACCCAAATATAGACACAGGCAAGATGACGGGCCAGAGACAACCTGGAAATGATTCCCATTATCCTAAAACCTGAGACTGCGAGTCATGTGACAAAGTAGTTCTCCTGGGTTCCCTGACCCTACTGCTCTCTGCCTGGCCATGCCTTCCTAGTAAAGTCTTTCACTTAGCACATGACTCCTCAGGCACTTCATTTCAAAGTGTTAGACAAGAGCCCACTCTGAGGGCCTGGTAGGGGTGCCCCTCTGGTACAAAGGTGAAGAAATCAGAGAAGATAATACGTGCACAGTGTTTAACACAATCTTGAACTCCCAGTATACAGACCATAATCATATTATTGTCGTTTACTTCCCAAAGAAAGTTTCCTTGTCTCTGAATAGAGGGAATTAAACTGAACAATCTCTAAAACTCCTCCATTTCTCACTTTTGAAAAGTTTAACTCATGTTTACATTTCATGTTTAACCCTTCATGCACAGTTCAGAGCAAACCTTCATTTAAAAAAGGGAAAACATATTTGTATGATTGAAGTATGAAACTGTTTCCTGGTTGAATGAGATTTCAAGAACACGTGGAGGACAGAGACTGGAGAAGCTGTTATTCAGTTCAGTTCAGTCGCTCAGTCGTGTGACCCCATGAACTGCAGCACACCAGGCCTCCTTGTCCATCACCAACTCCCGGAGTCCACCCAAACCCATGTCCATTGAGTCGGTGATGCCATCCAACCATCTCATCCTCTGTCATCCTCTTCTCCTCCTGCCCTCAATCTTTCCCAGCATCAAGGTGTTTTCAAATGAGTCAGCTCTTTACATCAGGTGGCCAAAGTATCGGAGCTTAAGCTTCAACATCAGTCCTTCCAATGAATATTTAGGGCTGATTTCCTTTAGGATGGACTGGTTGGATCTCATTGCAGTGCAAGGGACTCTCAAGAGTCTTCTCCAACACCACAGTTCAAAAGCATCAATTCTTCGGTGCTCAGCTTTCTTTATAGTCCAACTCTCACACACACACATGACCACTGGAAAACCATAGCCTTGACTAGACGAACTTTGTTTGCAAAGTAATGTCTCTGTTTTTTAATATGCTATCTAGGTTGGTCATAACTTTGCTTGGAAGGAGTAAGTATCTTTTAATTTCATTGCTGCAATCACCATCTGCAGTGATTTTGGAGCCCAGAAAAATAAAGTCAGCCACTGTTTCCACTGTTTGCCCATCTATTTGCCATGAAGTGATGGGACTGGATGCCATGATTTTAATTTTCTGAATGTTGAGCTTTAAGCCAACTTTTTCACTTTCCTCTTTCACTTTCATCAAGAGGTTCTTTACTTCTTCTTCACTTTCTACCATGAGGGTGGTGTCAACTGCATATCTGAGGTTATTGATATTTCTCCCGGTAATCTTGATTCCAGCTTGTGCTTCTTCCAGCCCAGCGTTTCTCATGATGTGCTCAGCATAAAAGTTAAATAAGCAGGGTGACAATATACAGCCTTGACGTGCTCCTTTTCCTATTTGGAACCAGTCTGTTGTTCCATGTCCAGTTCTAACTGTTATTTCCTGAACTGCATACAGATTTCTCTGGTATTCCCATCTCTTTCAGAATTTTCCTCAGTTGTTGTGATCCACACAAAGGCTTTGGCATAGTCAATACGGCAGAAGTAGATGTTTTTCTGGAACTCTCTTGCTTTTTCGATGATCCAGTGGATGTTGGCAATTTGATCTCTGGTTCCTCTGCCTTTTCTAAAACCAGCTTGAACATCTGGAAGTTCACGGTTCACGTATTGCTGAAGCCTGGCTTGGAGAATGTTGAGAATTACTTTACTAGCGTGCGAGATGCGTGCAATTGTGCGGTAGTTTGAGCATTTTTTGGCATTGCCTTTCTTTGGGATTGGAATGAAAACTGACCTTTTCCAGTCCTGTGGCCACTGCTGAGTTTTCCATATTAGCTAGCATATTGAGTGCAGCATTTTCACAGCATCATCTTTCAGGACTTGAAGTAGCTCAACTGTTCGTAGTGATGCTTCCTAAGGCCCACTTGACTTCACATTCCAGGATGTCTGGCTCTAGGTGAGTGATCACACCATTGTGATTATCTGGGTCGTGAAGATATATTTTGTACAGTTCTTCTGTGTATTCTTGCCACCTTGTCTTAATATCTTCTGCTTTTGTTAGGTCCATACCATTTCTGTCCTTTATCGAGCTCATCTTTGCATGAAATGTTCCCTTGCTATCTCTAATTTTCTTGAAGAGTTCTCTAGTCTTTTCCATTCTGTTGTTTTCCTCTATTTCTTTGCATTGATTGCTGAGGAAGGCTTTCCTTGCTATTCTTTGGAACTCTGCATTCAAATGGGTATGTCTTTCCTTTTCTCCTTTGGTTTTTGCTTCCTGTCTTTTCTCAGCTATTTGTAAGGCCTCCTCAGACAGCCATTTTGCTTTTTTGCACTTTTTTTTCTTGGGTATGGTCTTGATTATATGAGTTATTATATGTTGACTTGAATCCTATAAATTCAGTGACATGAGCATGCAAAAAAAAGGAAGAGAAAGAGAAAGAAATATGTCCTTTAAATCACTAGAGTTTTTAAATGACTTTTTCTAAATTGGGAGAATGAATATCAGTAAACACTGGTCTTACCTTTTAAGACACTGGCCTTACAAAAATTATAAGAGCAGTGGTATATTCTGCAGCCCCTCCCAAAGGACAGGGCAGCTGACTGAGGAGAGGCAGTTCCCAGTTGGACTCATCATGTGCTACAAGAGAAAGGCAGCTATTTACTTACCTTCTTATTTATTTAGATACTAGTCAGGCCTTTGAAGATTATAAATATTTTATTCTTAAAAGGAAAGAAGGAGAAAGAAGAATAAAAACCCTACAACACAGTCACCCTGTGCTTCTTTACTGCAATGATAATGAGGATGGCACTCTCCAATTCCACTTCCTCTGAGGATAACTTCCTGTAACTTCCATATAGACCCTTAAACATCTACGTTTTCTCTTTTTGGATCATTGTTACTGATATTATTTTGACCCCACTGACACTAAAGTGTGTATCAAAATAGAACATAGAACATTTCTTAATCTTTGATCTTAGAGTAGAATTTCCAGTTCTTCCCTTTGTCTTATATGTTTTTTGAAAAAATAACTTTTTTATTCTTATGGAAAATAAGAACCAGAAAAAATGAGTACATTCCTCACTGAATATTTCACCATCTTTCTCCAGGAAGATGCCATACTTCTGTCCTCTATTGTCTAATTAATTGTTTGGCAAAAATCTAAAAATGTGATAAAGAAAAATAATACCAAAGAATAACCTTCTATATACTTAAATATGTATTGCTGGTGTTCTGCACTCAGGAGAAAAGATGCCTTTATAATTCTTTCACCAAATTAAGTTTGTCTTTAAGAAACAAAGAAATTTCTTTCCTAGCATAATTCTAAGAATAATATGTGTAAAATGAATAAAAAAAGATTCCAGGATTAATTTCAATTTCACCATTCAGTCATTATTTCAATTATCATTGACTGAATGCCCACTTTTTGTCAGAGTTTGGGCTGCATTTGGAAACAGAACAAGTAAAACAAACAAAAAGAAAAAAGTAAAAATAATAATAATAATAATACCTTTCCTCATTTCAAGGAACTAAACTTAAGTGGGATAAAGAAACTTTATGAATCTAAACAAGATAAAACAAAATTATTTAAATAGGAATATATCCAAAATACTTTCAAAATAGTATTTTCAAATGATGAACATGATTATATCTTGAGGTTGAGGGGAGGAATAAAAATACCTTTCATATAAGGAAGTATATTCTTCTTGTCCTTAAGATAACTGTACCCTGTTGCTTTGTAATTAACTACACAGACATATCTTTTTTCCTCTTATTGATTCATTAATGCAAATTTACCATGCATCTGCATGCATTACACATGAATTTGAGGGAGTGAAAACTATTGTAACTCAAAGAGTGGGAGTGGTCAAATGGTCCAACATAAGTGATCAAGTCAAATTTGGTTCCAAAATAGTCTCACTTTAAGGTCCCCAGATTCTAACATTATGCTATGTATTACCTCTAGTATAGCACAGAATGTTATCCTACCAAAGTCATTCTCAAATTATCGTGTATAGACTCTGGGGTTTTCTGAAATCTTTTTTAGGGGCCCACAAAGTCAAAGATCTTTTCATAACAATACTCAGGTGTAATTTGCTATTTTTTTGTGTTCCTGTTTCTACTGATGGTGTGGAAGCAGTGGTGGGTAAACTGCTGGCAATTTTGTGCAAATCAAGACAGGGAGGCAATTTGCATTCTTACCAACAGTGCAGAGGGCTTCCAAGGTGGTTGAGTGGTAAAGAGTTCTTCTGCCAATGCAGAAGACATTGGTTCAATCCCTGGGTCGGGAAGACTTCCTGGAGAAGGAAATGGCAACCTAGTATTTTTGCTTGGGAAATCCTATGGACAGAGGAGTCTGGCAGACTATAACTCATGGAGTCACAGAAGAATCAGACGTGACTTAGTGTAGGAGATTCCCCTTTCCTCCATATGCTCTTCAGCATGAATTTTTTGTAGACTTTTTAATGATGGCCATTCTGACCTGTGTGAGTTGATACTTCATTGTAGTTTTGATTTACATTTTTCTGATAATTAGTGATGTTAAGCATCTTTTCATGTGTGTATTGGCCGTCTGTATGTCTTCTTTGGAGAAATCTTATTTCTTTATTTAAGTCTTCTGCCCATTTTTTGATTTGGTTGCTTTTTTAAAATTGAGCTATATAAACTGCATATTTTGGAGATTAACCATTTGTCACTTGCTTCACTGCAAGTATTTTCTCCCATTCTGAGGGTTGTCTTTGGTTTAAACAAGACATAAACAATGGTTTCCTTTGCCACTACAGAGAACAGTAAACATGTTCCTTAGAAAACTAAAAATAGAACTAGCCATATGACAAGAAATCCCACTTCTGCACAGCTACTCAAAGATAATCTTAATTTAAAAAGACACATCCACTGCAGTGTTCATTGCAACACTATTTAGAATAGCTGAGACATAGAATTAACTTAAATGTCCATCAACAGAGGAATGGATAAAGAAGATGTGGTATAATACATATACAGTGGAATATTACTCAGCCATAAAAAGGAACAAAACAGGGTCATTTGTAGAGACAGGGATGGACTTAGAGACTGTTATGCAGAGTGAAGTAAGTCTGAAAGAGAAAAAGAAATATTGTATATTAACATATATATGTGGAATCTAGAAAAATGGAATGGGTGATCTTATTTGCAAAAAGATACACAGACATAAGAGAACAAATGTACGGACACCAAGGGGGAAAAAGGGGGGTAGTATGAATTGGAAGATTGGGATTTACATACATACACTACTTACACCATGTATAAATAACTAATGAGAACAAATTATATAGCTCAGGGAACTATTCAGTACTCTGTGGTGACCTAAATGGGAAGGGAATTCAAAAAAAGAGGTGATATAAATCCACCTGCAGTGTGGGAGACCTGGGTTCAATCCCTGGGTTGGGAAGATCCCCTGGGGAAGGGAAAGGTTACCCACTCTAGTATTCTGTCCTGGAGAATTCCATGGACTATATAGTCCATAGGGTCACAAAGAGTCGGACACGACTGAGTGACTTTCACTTCACTTTACTGTATGTATATGTATAGCTAAGTCTCTTTGTTGTACAGTGGAAACTAACACTGCATTGTAAAGCAGCTATACTCCAATAAAAATTAATAAAAATAAAACTAAGTAAGCCATAATTAATAAAAATAAGTAAGCTATAAAAAATATGGAACAAAACTGTACTAGAAGTTATGTTTTCAATGCCACACAAAGACAGTGGGAAAAAAGGAGCTAGATTTACTTAGAGTGTTATGGTAAAGAAGTATATGTTGTTAGTGTTATTAAATCTTGACCTTTGAGAATACACATTTTTAATATTCTGTGTGAAAAATATAAAATACAACTAAAGCACCTCTATTGCATGTTGAAGTACAATAATGCTCTTGAGAAACAGGATTTGTGAGATTGCTTGGATTGCAGACTGAACTATCCACCATTTTTACTTCCAAGAGTAACAGACAAACTCTGACTACTCAAACTTGGAATATTTGTCAGATATTTTCTGAAAAATAAATTAAGCCTGTCATATCAAGAAAAACAGCTGCCATCATTTGTTGTCAATGATAAAACAGGCATTTTCAAGTGAAAATTAAAATTTTGAAGAACTTGTATCTGCCACCATGAGCTTGAGAGCTTCCTAATAATGGAGAATTTTTCTGATGACAATCTTTAGTGATATTGATTAATGTGATTCTTTTTGACATTGTCTGATAAATTATCTCAACATTTGGAAGATTCTACATACCTTAGCAAATCAATATTTTCCAAATGACGAAAATATGAAGTTAAAAAATCATACTTGAATCTAAGATCCATTCCAAGTAAGATATAGACCAATGAATTTTAAATTTAAATTCATTGACGTAATTTCAGATTCCATATTAAAAATGACGTCTAAGAAACTAGTTTGTCAAACTTCTATATATGATCAAAGAATAATATCCACAATTGTCTGAAAAGATTATTAAAATATTCTTTCCTTTTCCAACTACCTGTGTGTATAAGGTGAAATTTGCTTCATGCAGTTCAAGGAAAACAGCATGCTACAACCAGTTCAGTTCAGTTGCTCATTCGTGATCGACTCTTTGCGACCCCATGGACTGCAGCACGCCAGGCTTCCTTGTCCATCACCAACTCCCAGAGCTTGCTCAAACTCACCTCCATCGAGTCGGTGATGCCATGCTACAACCAACTCTATGTAAATGTGGATGTGGTAATACAAACCTTTTCTGTTAAACTGTACATTAAAAATATTTGAAGCAATTTCAAGCAATAAAATGTTTCTTACTAATCTGTGGGGAAATATATTTTTCTATAAAATATGTTAACATGTAATAGGTTTACATTATTATTATATGAATTATAAAACATTTTTAAATATCTTCATTTTAATTCTAGTATGGGAAAATTTGGTAATTTATCTCTCATAAACAAAAGCTGTTTGGACTCCTCAACAATTTTTAAGAGTGAAAGGACATCCTGAAACCAAAATGTTTAAAAACTGTTAGCCCTATCAGATGTGAAACTATACTATAATGCTAGATTAATCAAAATAATGTGCTGTTGGTGCAAGAACATTTAAGCACATCATGAAGAGAACAGAGTCCAGAAATAGACTCATATATATGATAATTAAATACTATGATAAAGTTTGCATTTTAAATTAGAAATTATATCATGTGGGGTCTTGACAGGAAACAGATGGCACTGTGAAATGAGGTAACTGAAGAAATTTTTAATAAAGGAACTGTTTTCAAGGGTAAGAGATGGATGAAGAGAAGTTTGTAAGAATAGAAAAGTTCTATTTTGCTAGAAACAGTGAGATGCTTTACCATCCTAAGTCTGAAGGTCAAAGAGAAAGGATTCTGGCAGCTGGGGATTAAACTGTTTCATTAGTAGCTGCAGGAGAGGGTCTCCAGGCAGCAGGGTAACCTACAGAAGAGAAACAGTCTTTGCCATCAAGCAAGCCAACGAGGAGAGAACTAGAGAACTAGAGGAACAACCAACCCTCGGTCCTCATCTCTGATATGCTGCTGCTGCCTCTGATAGGCCAAACCCAACTGAGAGATAGGCCATTTCAGATAAAAGAAAATGTTGAAAATGGTGGAAAGAGTATCTGGAGGGGCAAGTAGACGACACCCATCTGTCTACCCCTTTCACTTCTCAACATACTCTCCTATTCTTTGCCTAGACCTGTCCAGCTTCATCGACTGTTTGCATTTAGTAATGGAGTGCTGCTGTGCATATCTCATTTTATGGTTCAGCGGGTTAGATAATATGCAGCTCACTATGGGCACGTGGATGGCAGAGCCGCTTAGTGTTCCAGCCTTTCGGGGCACTGCTTCAGATTTAGGAAATGTATCAGGAGGGAATAGAACGAAACGTCAGGCATCCCTCTTTGGACTTGTCCACCAAGATATCAAATTTTCAGATCCTCACCACACCGATAGCCTTCACACAGACTTTTAAAAAGTACCTTAGCCCATTTTTCTGTTTATTCTTAGTAGGAGGATTCTTCTGATATAATGTACTCTCTCATAACTGTGAGAAGTTCTGCTCTCATGTTTTGGTTGATGATGTGGTTGTTTATGGATGTCCAGATTGGAAATAATTTCCTGATGTATAACAGAGACTTTGTGGTTGAGAATTGCAACTGAATTTTGATTTCTCTTCCCACTCATTTCTGTTGTTTCACTATGCTTTGCATTTCATTCTGGAAGCTTTCCTTTCCTTAATTTTTTTTTTTTTGTCCTTAATTTTTTGAAATTTCAAGATGGTGTACCTTGGAAAAATCTTTTCTCATCCTTTGTTCAGTCATTTTAAAACCCTTTTAATTGAGAGAAGCATTCTTCAGCTTTAGGAATTTATCTTTAATTATGTATTTATAATTTCTCCATGACATTGTTAATGTCTCTTTTAAAATTCTCTTACAAAGATGTGCATTCACTCAAACTAATCGTTTGCTTTATATTTCCTTTCCCATTTCATGTCTTTTTTGTCTTTTATCTTACTTTCTGGGAGGGTTCCCTAACTTTATCATCTAAGATTTCTATCGATGCTTTAATTTTTACTATCATATTTTAAATTTACACAATCTCCTTCTTGTTCTCTGAAATGTACTTTTGATAATATGAATTTCTTATTTCATGAAAGAACAATTATCTTTTATCTTTCTGAAGATAATGAATTCTAGTTTTTATTTCCCTGCATTTCTGATTTCTCCCTTTTCATTGTTGTTTTGTTTATATTGGTTTCTGTCTTTCAAGTTAAAGATTTTTTTCAAATTTCTAACAGCATGATCTTTGGCTGTCAGCTCATAATTAATAATCTGGCAATAAAACAATCTTTGGAAGTTTGTGAATATGACTGGGAATTGTGTGCTATGGGTTTCACTGTTGTTTCTTTTCAGTGACTCAGTCGTGTCTGACTCTTTGCGACCCCATGAACTGCAGCACGCCAGGCTTCCCTGTCCTTCACTATCTCCTAGAGCTTGCTTAAACTCATGTCCATTAAATTGGTGATGTCATCCAACCATCTCATCCTCTGCCATTCCCTTCTCCTCCTGCCTGCAATCTTTCCCAGCATCAGGGTCTTTTCCAGTGAGTTGGCTCTTCGCATTAGATGGCCAAAGTGTTGGAGCTTCAGCCTCAGCATCAATCCCTCCAGTGAATATTCAGGATTGATTTCCTTTAGGATTGATTGGTTTGATCTCCTTGCTGTCCAAGGGGCTCTCAAGGGTCTGCTCCAATGCCACAGTTCAAAAGCATCTGTTCTTTTTTTTAATGGCTGAATACTCAGCCATTAAAAAAAATACATTTGAATCGGTTCTACTGAGATGGATGAAACTGGAGCCCATTATACAGAGTGAAGTATGCCAGAAAGAAAAACAACAATACAGTATACTAATGCATATATATGGAATTTGAAAGATGGTAATGATAACCCTATATGCGAGACAGAATGAGAGACACAGATGCATAGAACAATTTTATGGACTCTGAGGGAGAAGGTGAGGGTGGGACGTTCTGGGAGAATAGCATTGAAACATGTATATTATCATATGTGAAACAGAACACCATTCCATGTTCGATGCATGAGACAAGGGCTCAGGGCCGGGGCAATGGGATGACCCAGAGGGATGGGATGGGGAGGGAGGTGGGTGGGGGGTCCAGGAAGGGGAACACATGTAAACCCATGGCTGATTCATGTCAATGTATGGCAAAAACTATTACAATATTGTAAAGTAATTAGCCTCCAACTAAAATAAATAAATTTATTAAAAAAAAAAAAAAAGAAGGAACCATTAGCACCAAAAAAACAAAAAACAAAAAAACAAAAGCATCTGTTCTTCGGTGCTCAGCCTTCTTCACGGTCCATGTCTCACATCCATATGTGACTACTGGAAAAAACCATAGCTTTTACTATATGGACCTTTGTCAGCAAAGTAATGTCTCTGCTTCTTAATATGCTTTCTAGATTTGTTATAGTTTTTCTTCAAAGGGGCAAGCGTCTTTTAACTTCATGACCACAATTTACCATCTGCGGTGATTTTGGAGCCTAAGAAAAGAAGGTCTGTCTCCGTAAAGTGATTTTTTTTCACTGAAGATAGTGAGATTACCCAAGGAAGATTTTCAGTTCCCTTCCTACAGAAGTAGTTTTGGTTTTTAGTGTACTTGTATTCTAGTACACTATCCTCACCCTCAATTGCACACAGATTCCTGTGGTTCCTAGAATTTGTTTGAAACTTTTCAGAAAGTAAACCCCCATTTCTTTGCCACCCTATAGTGGCTTTTATGTAAGAGAATCTGGCAGTTAAGTGTATCTTAAAGAATGTCTCAATTAGAGCTTTAAAAAAACTCCTAACTTCATCATTATTTTTTAAAGGTGCCTGATTTCAGTTATGACATTCTGCAAAACAAATTAACTTGCTAGTGAGCTTGTAATAATGCCAACTTAGGTTTCCATTTTCTCAAATTGGCTAATTCAGTTACCACTTGTCCACCTATTATTCTGCTTCCAGAAGTCCTTGATATTGTTTCCTGCTTCATTCTTCATGTTTGTCATTCATAGTTTTCATAAGCTATCATTTTAGTGGAATTTCAGAAGTTAGCAGATAAAAGCATGCATTCAAATCATCTTTAACTTGATACCACTATTTGATTTTAATAATAAAACATTTTGTACTGTTTAAAAAGTGCACATATTTATCTGTTAAGTCCATTTAGTCTAATGTGACATTCAAGGCCTATGTTTCCTTATTAATTTTCTATCTGGATGATCTATCCACTGATGTAAATGGGGTGTTAGCGTTCCCATACTATTACTGTATTTCCTCCAGTTTCTCCATTTATGTATGTTAAGACTTGTTTTGTGGCCGAATATAGAATCTATCCTGGAAGATGTTCAAAGTACACCTGAGAAAAATATGTGTTCTATTGTTTTTGTAAGGAATAATCTGTTTCATTTCAAGGGGATGATGTAAGAAGATACTGAACTCACCTCCTTCAATGGATACACTGAGTCAACAGCTATATAGAGAGTAATTTCCTCTTAAAAAATAATCCAAAGTCTGTCTGAATCGTGACTGCACATTAGACAAATGAGAAGAAACCCACATAGAAATTGGTAGGATTGGTTGGGACACAATATTGCCACAAACCTAACCTTGTCTTCTCAGTAGAGTGACCCCAGCACAGTGAGGAAGAGAAAATTATTAAGTGGAAGCTTTTCCAAGTGGAGTGAAGGGTTCCAATCCCACATAGGGCATTTCAACTTTTAAGACCTGTACCTGAGAGATGAGCCCCCAAAACATCTAATTTTGTAGAGCAGCAGGTTTTGTGTCCTGAGACTCACAACACTGTAATAATTTAAGAAACGTCTCTTAAAACTGTACACTTTCCTAGCCCGTGGCCCAGCTCAGAGGCAGCCAATCCTTGCCTATCTTAAAGGGAAGGAGACTCCCCTTTTTATATTAAAGCACCTGACTAAGGAGGTAGGCATCTAATTTAACATACATATCTAGGAGCCTGCTGAAACACCATATATTGAAGACCTGTGTATTGAAAACTGTTAGACATTAATTAAAAAAATTAAAGAAGACACAAATAAGTGAAAGGCATTTCATGCTAATGGATTGTAAGAATTAATGTAGTTAAATGTCTGTACTACCCAAGGCAATCTATAAATACAATGCAATTTCTATCAATATTCCAATGGCACTTTTCACAAAACTAGAACAATTAGTCCTAAAAATTTTTATATAATCAAAAAAGACCCTGAGTAGCCAAAGCACTAATGAGAAAGAATAACAAAGCTGGAGGCATCAAGAGCCTTGATTTCAAACTATACTACTAAGCTATAATAAATAATATAGTATGATATTGATATAAAAACAGATATAGAGATCAATGGAAGAGATTAGAAAGCCAAGAAATAAACCTATGAATATATTTTAATTAACTTAAGACAAAAGAGTCAAAATATACAGTAGGAAAAAGACAGTCTCTTCAGTAAGTGGTGTTTGGAAAACAGGACAGTCATCTGTAAAAGAAGGCAACTGAGCCACTATGTTACACCACAGACAAAAATTAAAATTGTCGAAATGGACTGAGGACTTGAACATGAGACATGAAACCATAAAATTTCTAGAAGAAAACATTGGTAGTAAGTTCCTTGACATAAGCCTTGGTGATAATTTAGAAAAGGACACCAAAAACAAAAGCAACAGAACTTCAGGAAACAAAAAAGCTTCTGCACAACAAAGTGAAAAGGCAACATACTGAGTGGGAGAAGTATTTCTAAACCATGTATCTTATAAGGTTCCAATATTGAAAATATATGGGGAAATTATTTGCTCAACAGCAAAAAACCAATCAAATTAAAAACTGGCCAGAAGATCTGAGGCATTTTTCTGAAGAAAACATGCAGATGTCAGATAAGTACATGAAAAGATGCTCAACATTAATCATGGAAATGCAAACCAAAATCGCAGTGAAATATCATTTCATACCTGTTAGAATGGTTACTATCAAAAAGACAAAACATAACAACTGCTGGAAGGATAAAGAGAATACTGTTGGTGGGAATAGAAACTGATGTAGCCACTAAAAAAAAAGTAGGGAAGTTCATCAAAAATTAAAAATAGAACCACCATATTAGCCAGCAATTTCATTTCTGGATACTTATCCAGAAAACAAAAGAGAACAAGAAAACCCCCTGAACCAAAAAAGAGATAGGCACACACACACATACCCCCATTTAACAGAAAATTATTTGTAACAACTAAGATATGGAAACAGTATAAGTGTTCATCAATAGATGAATGAATGGAGAAATTTATGTGAAGTTTATATTAAATATATTGGAATATTATTTAGACATAAAAAAGAATGAACACTTGCCATTTGCAACAAAATGGATGGACCTCAAGAGCACTATGCTAAATGAAATGTCAGACAGAGAAACACAAATATTGTATTTTCTTTTTTATTTATGGAATTAAAAAAAAACAAACAAAAGTTCATAACAAAAGTTCATAGATAGAGAGGATACATGGTGGTTGCCAGAATGGAGGGTGGGGTTGGGAAAAATGGGTGAAAGAAGCCAAAAGGTAAAGAAAAAATTTAAAAAGAAAAGAAAATTCTAAAAACTATTAATACAGTCAGTGATGGTCACTCAGTTCAGTTCAGTTGCTCAGTCATGTCTGATTCTTTGTGACCCCATGAACTGCAGCAGGCCAGGCCTCCCTGTCCATCGCCAACTCCTGGAGTGTTTACTCAAACTCATGTCCATCACGTCAGTGATGCCATCCAACCATCTCATCCTCTGTCGTCCCCTTCTCTTCCCACCTTCAATCTTTCCCAGCATCAGGGTCTTTTCAAATGAGTCAGTTCATTGCACCAGGTGGCCAAAGTATTGGAGTTTTAGCTTTAGCATCAGTCCTTCCAATAAATATTTAGGACAGATTTCCTTTGGGATGGACTGGCTGGATCTCCTTGCAGTCTGAAGGACTCTGAAGAGTCTTCTCCAACATCACAGTTCAAAAGCATCAACTCTTCAGTGCTCCGCTTTCTTTATAGTCCAATTCTCACATCCATACATGACTACTGGAGAAACCATAGCTTTGACTAGATGGACCTTTGTTGACAAAGTAATGTCTCTGCTTTTTAATATGCTGTCTAGGCTGGTCATAACTTTTCTCCCAAGAAGCAAGCATCATTTAATTTCATGGCTGCAGTCACGATCTGCAGTGATTTTGGAGCCCCCCAAAATAAAATCTGTCACTGTTTCCACTGTTTTCCCATCTATTTCCCATGAAGTCATGGGACCAGATGCCATGATCTTAGTTTTCTGAATGCTGAGTTTTAAGCCAACTTTTTCCTTCTCCTCTTTCACTTTCATCAAGAGGCTCTTTAATTCTTCACTTTCTGCCGTAAGGGTGGTGTAATTTGCATATCTGAGGTTACTGACATTTCTCCCAGCAATCTTGATTCCAGCTTGTGCTTCATCCTGCCCAGCATTTCTCATGATGTGCTCTGCGTATAAGTTAAATAAGCAGAGTGACAATATACAATGATGGTCACTACAAAATGTTAATGAAAAACTCACCAGGAAGATTCTACAATTTTAAATACACTATATCTAATGGCATATTTGGGCTTTCCAGGTGGCTCAGTGGGTAAAGAATCCACCTGCAGTGTGGGAGACACAGGAGATATGGGTTTAATCCCTGGGTTGGGATGATCCCCTGAAGGAAAGCATAGCAAACCACTCCAGTATTCTTTCCTGGAGAATCTCATGGACAGAGGAGCCTTGCAGCCTATAGTCCATAGGGTCACAGAGTCAGACATGACAGAAGCAACTGAGTACACACAGCAAAATAGCATATTTATTTGACAGAATTGCATGTAGGAATTGATAAATTCATATAATAGTATAAAACACGACAATTGCATAATTTTCTGTGTCTCAGTATTGTTGTTGTTGTTATTCAGTTGCTCGGTCATGCCCTACTCTTTTTGACCCCATGGACTTGTAGCATGCCAAGCTTCCCTGTCCTTCACCATCTTCTGGAGTTTACTCAAACTCATGTCCATTGAGTTGGTGATGCCATCCAACTATCTCATCCTCTGTCATTCCCTTCTCCTCCTGTCTTCAATCTTCCCCAGTATCAGGGTCTTTTCGAGTGTGTCAGCTCTCTGCATCAGGTGGCCAAATTATTGGAGCTTTGGCTTCAGCATCAGTCCTTCCAATGAATATTCAGGACTGATTTCCTTTAGGATGGACTGGTTGCATCTCCTTGCAGTCCAAGGGACTCTCAAGAGTCTTCTCCAACATCACAGTTCAAAAGAATCAATTCTTTGGCACTCAGCTTTCTTTATAGCCCAACTCTTACATCCATACACGACTATTGGAAAAACCATATCTTTGGTTAGACAGATTTTGTTGGCAAAGTAATGTCTCTCCTTTTTAATATGCTGTCTAGGTTAGTCAAAGCTTTTCTTTCAAGGAGCTAGCGTCTTTTAATTTCATGGCTGCAGTCACCATCTGCAGTGATTTTGGAGCCCAAGAAAATAAAGTCTGTCACTGTTTCCATTTTTTCCCCGTCTATTTGCATGAAGTGATGGGACTGGATACCATGATCTTAGTTTTTTTTAATGTTTAGCTTTAAGCCAGATTTTTCACTCTCCTCTTTCATCTTCATCAAGAGACTCTTTAATTCAAAGTTAATTTAATTTAACAGCAAAGTTTTTTAAAGCAGAAAATTCTACATTAGGCTGGAAGCAATATAGACCCCAATAAAAGCTATATGCCTATATCCTTACCCCTGAGAACTTTTGAACAATCCTCTTGACATGAAATAAATAAATAAATAAAGTCTCAGGCATCTATCACCATATGTTGGAGTTGGCATGCAAAATGCAAACCATGCCATCAGGATAAGTCATTTGGCAACTGACGGCTGAGTGGGCACTTAGGGTTATTTTGCAACCCAGCACAGATACCAAAGTAATGACCACCTCATAGACTAGAAGGTCTATTGAAGTAAGCTAGAAAATATCCATATAAACTAATTACAAGGGACCTTGAACAACTGAAAATTAGCAGTTATTGAAAGGAAATACCTTTGGGGGAAGTGAGGTAAGTTAACATAAAAAGCAGTGGTAATGATCTTACTGTGTGGCTGTGAAGCAACAGTAAGTGATTGTGAAAAACAGTGAAAGAAGAGAGAATGCTCTCCAAAAGCAATTTTTTTTTCATCTTTAGGGGAAGAAGTATGGTCAAAAATAGAAGTAAGATTAATGCACATTTATGAACATAATTTTTCCTGGAGAAGAACAATGGACCCTGAAACTGCCACCCATTTTCATTTTTCTATTGAAAAGTTTCTAAGTTCACTTGTTGATATAGTTCAAGAAATCAATGTTATACAAAAAAATAATTGTTTAGGTATAATAGGGCTTCCCTGATGGCTCAGCAGGTAAAGAACCCGCCTGCAATGTGGAGGATGCAGGAGATGCAGTGTTTGATCCCTGGGTCGGGAAGATCCCATGGAAAAGGAAATTGTTACCCACTCCTGTATTCTTGCCTGGACAGATAAGCCTGGTGGGCTACAGTGCAAAGGGATGCAAGGAGCTGGACATGACTGAGCACACATTATGAGTGAGTATAGTCATAATACATGGTGTTCAGATCTGACTCAGAACATATAGGATATAGTACCATATGTCTATATCAGGAATATGACCCCTGAAAGAATAGGATGACATAAAGCAAGTTTAAAAAAAAGAATACTGATTTTTTTTTTTTTTGCCCTCCTGCAGGAGATTATCCTGACCCAGGGGTTGCAGGTATATTCTTTACCACTGAGCTGCTGAAGAAGCCCTCTTAATCTCATTTCCCATATTCAATTAATTATCCATCATTATGGGTTTTATTTCTCAGTGATTTTCACATCACATCTGCACATTCCCTTTCATCCTCATTGACTGTACATGAGTTCTGGCCATCATCTTAACTTAGAATTGTGCAATAGCCTTCATCTATGCTTCATTACTATGTAACACATACTAAACTTTGATTTTTTTATAACTGAAGTTAGAAGCAAACAAATATACTTGGGAGTTACTGGCAATTTGCTAATGACATATGAGGTAACATATTAAATCTTGTTGACTTAACATTTTCTATTGAGAAAAAAGTGCCTATATCATTTTTAATGGAAAGTATATTATTAAGTAAATATTTTAAAATATAAATATTAAAGCATGAAGATGTAAACTTGTTGTCCCAGAGAGTGTGTGTGAGTGAGAACTGAATTTTGGGTACCAGGCACATGGGCAGCACTGAAGAGGGATTTTCAGGTATAAAACTTGAAGAAGTCTTTGTATTTTCTTTATTAACAAGCATGCATTCAAAATGTGTTTAAATTTAAAATACAGCAAAATAAGGACTTCCCTGCTGGTCCAGTGCCTAAGGCTCTATGCTCCCAATGCAGGGCGTGCAGGCTTGGTCCCTAGTCAGGGAATTAGATCCCACATCCACGACTGTGAGTTTGCATACTGCAACTAGACATCCCACGTGCTGCAAGAAAGTGTGTGCCATTAAGAGCTAGTGCAGCCAAATAAGTAAATAAATAAGTGTTTTTAAAATAAATAAAATATAGCCATATATATATATATATATATATATATATATATATATATATTCAATTCAGTTCAGTCACTCAGTCGTGTCTGACTCTTTGCAACCCAATGAAACGCAGCACACCAGACCTCCCGGTCCATCATCAACTCCTGGAGTCCAGCCAAACCCATGTCCATTGAGTCGGTGATGCCATCCAAACATCTCATCCTCTGTCATCCCCTTCTCCTCCTGCCCTCAATCTTTCCCAGTATCAGGGTCTTTTTCAATGAGTCAGCTCTTCGCATCAGGTGGCCAAAGTATTGGAGTTTCAGCTTCACATCAGTCCTTCCAATGAACACCCAGGACTGATCTCCTTTGGGATGGACTGGTTGGATCTCCTTGTAGTCCAAGGGACTCTCAAGAGTCTTCTCCAACACCACAGTTCAAAAGCATCAATTCTTCTGCGCTCAGCTTTCTTTATAATTCAACTCTCACATCCATACATGACCACTGGAAAAACAATAGCCTTGACTAGACAGACCTTTGTTGGCAAACTAATGTCTCTGCTTTTTAATATGCTATCTAGGTTGGTCATAACTTTCCTCCCAAGGAGTAAGTGTCTTTTAATTTCATTGCTGCAATCACCATCTGCAGTGATTTTGGAGCCCAGAAAAATAAAGTCAGCCACTGTTTCCACTGTTTCCCCATCTATTTGCAATGAAGTGATGTGACATTGTACAAGAGACAGGGATCAAGAAAATCCCCATGGAAAAGAAATGCAAAACAGCAAAATGGCTGTCTGAGGAGGCCTTACAGATAGCTGGGAAGAGAAGAGAAGGGAAAAGCAAAGGAGAAAAGGAAAGATATTCCCATCTGAATGCAGAGTTCCAAAGAAGAGCAAGGAGAGATAAGAAAGCCTTCCTCAGCGATCAGTGCAAAGAAATAGAGGAAAACAACAGATTGGGAAAGACTAGAGATCTCTTCAAGAAAATTAGAGATACCAAAGGAACATTTCATGCAAAGATAGGCTCCATAAAGGACAGAAATGGTATGGACCTAACAGAAGCAGAAGATATTAAGAAGAGGTGGCAAGAATACACAGAAGAACTGTACAAAAAAGATCTTCACGACCCAGATAATCACGATGGTGTGATCACTCACCTAGAGCCAGACACCCTGGAATGTGAAGTCAAGTGGGCCTTAGAAAGCATCACTACGAACAAAGCTAGTGGAGGTGATGGAATTCCAGTTGAGCTATTTCAAATCCTCAAAGGTGATGCTGTGAAAGTGCTGCACTCAATATGCCAGCAAATTTGGAAAGCTCAGCCGTGGCCACGGGACTGGAAAAGGTCAGTTTTCATTCCAATCCCAAAGAAAGGCAATGCCAAAGAATGCTCAAACTACCGCACAATTGCACTCATCTCACATGCTAGTAAAGTGATGCTCAAAATTCTCCAAGCCAGGCTTCAGCAATACGTGAACCGTGAACTTCCAGATGTTCAAGCTGGTTATAGAAAAGGCAGAGGAAACAGAGATCAAATTGCCAATATCTGCTGGATCATCGAAAAAGCAAGAGAGTTCCAGAAAAACATCTATTTCTGCTTTATTGACTATGCCAAAGCCTTTGACTGTGTGGATCACAATAAACTGTGGAAAATTCTGAAAGAGATGGGAATACCAGACCATCTGACCTGTCTCTTGAGAAACCTGTATGCAGGTCAGGAAGCAACAGTTAGAACTGGACATGGAACAACAGACTGGTTCCAAATAGGAAAAGGAGTACGTCAAGGCTGTATATTGTCACCCTGCTTATTTAACTTCTATGCAGAGTACATCATGAGAAACGCTGGGCTGGAAGAAACACAAGCTGGAATCAAGATTGCTGGGAGAAATATCAATAACCTCAGATATGTGGATGACACCACCCTTATGGCAGAAAGTGAAGGAGAACTAAAGAGCCTCTTGATGAAGGTGAAAGAGGAGAGTGAAAAAGTTGGCTTAAAGCTCAACGTTCAGAAAACTAAGATCATGGCATCTTGTCCCATCACTTCATGGGAAAAAGATGGGGAAACAGTGGAAACAGTGTCAGACTTTATTTTTGGGGGCTCCAGAATCACTGCAGATGGTGACTGCAGCCATGAAATTAAAAGACGCTTACTCCTTGGAAGGAAGGTTATGGCCAAGCTAGATAGCATACTTAAAAGCAGAGACATTACTTTGCCAACAAAAGTCTGTCTAGTCAAGGCTATGGTTTTTCCAGTGGTCATGTATGGATGTGAGAGTTGGACGGTGAAGAAAGCTGAGTGCCGCAGAATTGATGCTTTTGAACTGTGGTGTTGGAGAAGACTCTTGAGAGTCCCTTGGACTGCAAGGAGATCCAGTCAATCCATCCTAAAAGAGATCAATCCTGGGTGTTCATTGGAAGGACTGATGTTGAAGCTGAAACTCCAATACTTTGGCCACCTCATGCGAAGGGTTGACTCATTGGAAAAGACCCTAATTCTGGGTAGGATTGGGGGTGGAAGGAGAAGGGGACGACAGAGGATGAGATGGTTTGATGGCATCACCTACTAGATGGACATGGGTTTAGGTAGACTCCGGGAGTTGGTGATGGACAGAGAGGTCTGGCATGCTGCGGTTCATTGGGTCGCAAAGAGTCAGACACGACTGAGCGACTGAACTGAACTGATGTGACCAGATGCCATGATCTTAGTTTTCTGAATGCTGAGCTGTAAGCCAACTTTTTCACTCTCCTCTTTCACTTTCATCACGAGGTTCTTTAGTCCTTCTTCACTTTCTGCCATAAGGGTGGTGTCATCTGCATATCTGAGGTTATTGATATTTCTCCCGGCAATCTTGCTTCCAGCTTGTGCTTCCTCCAGCCCAGCGTTTCTCATGATGTACTCTGCATATAAGTTAAATAAGTAGGGTGACAATATGCAGCCATGACGTACTCCTTTTCCTATTTGGAACCAGATATATACAAAATATAATAGTACATTTTGGCATGAATAAAGCTAGGTTAATGGTGGAACTGGATGAATTACTAAAGAAGATGTATATATACATACTTTTTTAACTTTTTATTTTGTATTGGTGTATAGGCAATTAACAACGTTGTGATAGTTTCAGGTGAGCGGCAAAGAGACTCAGCCACACATATACATGTATCCATTCTCCCCCAAACTCCCCTCCCATCCAGGCTCCTACACAACATTGTGCAGTATTCCCATGCTATACAGTAGGATCTTATTAGTCATACATTTTAAATATAGCATTGTGTACATGTCCACTCCCAACTCCCTAACTATCCCTTCTCCCATCCTTCTCTGTGACAATGATAAGTTTGAAGAACATATTAATTACCCACAGTGAAATCTATGTATATGTATAATGCTTTTGTTTGAGCACAACCAAGAAACATAAATAATTTGAGAAGTTCCTATTAGATACAAGTTGACCAATTTAATGTTGATCAAGTGCTAATTACAATGACTTCAGAATTCAAATTAGCAAAACCTCAATCAAGAAGGACTTGGTAGGGATTCTCCTGGTAGTCTCGTGGTTACAATGCAGGTTTTCATTGCTATGGACTTGAGTTTGATTCCTGATCAGGGAACTAAGATCCCACAAGCCTTGTGGATGGTCAAAAAAGCAAAAAGTAGAATGCCTTGGCAATATCATTAGCTTGGCTTTTTTTACCCCTTTCTATGGGCACTTTGTTTATTGTTTGTTCTGTCATCCAGACATCTCTGACTCTTTGCAACCGCATAGACTGCAGCACGCCAGGCCTCACAGTCTATCACCATCTCCTGAAGTTTGCCCTAGTTCATGTCCATTGCATCGATGATGCCATCCAGCCATCTCACCTTCAAACATGCTCCTCTACTTCTGCCCTCAATCTTTCCCAGCATGAAGGAGTTTTCCAGTGAGTCAGCTTTTCACATCAGGTGACCAAAATACTGGAGTTTCAACTTCAGCATCAGTCCTTGCAATGAGTATTCAGGATTGATTTACCTTAAGATTGATCGGTTTGATCTCTTTGCCATCCAAGGGACTCTCAGAAGTCTTCTCCAGCACCATGGCTCAAAGGCATTAAGTTTTCAGAGCTCCACCTTCTTTACAGTCCAGCTCTCACAACTGTACCCCTTGACTATATGGCTCTCACAACTCTCACTTGCTTTGACAATATGGACCTTTGTCAGCAATGTCTCTGCTTTTCAATGCACTGTCTAGGTTTGTCATAGTTTCCTGCCAAGAGGCTTCTGATTTCATGGCTGCAGTCACCATCTGCAGTGATTTTAGAGCTCAAGAAGAGGAAATCTGTCACTGTTTCCACATTCTGCCCTTCTATTTGCCATGAAGTAATGGGGCCAGATGCCATGATCTTAGTTTTTTAACATTTAGTTTTAAGCCCGCTCTTTCACTCTCCTCCTTCACCCTCATCAAGAGACTCTTTAGTTCCTCTTTGCTTTCTGCCATCAGAGTGGTGCCATCCCTATATCTGAGACTGTTGAAATTTCTCCCATCTATCTTGGTTCCAGCTTGTAACTCAAGCTACCCACTGGGCGGGAAGGCAGGACACTAATAATTAATTGAAGGCACAAGAAGTTCCAGGGCAGAAGCCAGTCTTTGATACCGGATTTCCCAGGTCTGCCCTGGAACTTCTTGTGCCTTGAATTAATTATTAGTGTCCTGCCTTCCTGCCCAGTGGACAGCCTCCTGACTGCTGTTTCATGTTTCATAGACAACAGGAGGTGCTCCAGATTCAAGCCCTTCTATCTCAGCAATGCAGCACTTTTCAACTACCTGTGGTATTTCTTACAATTGTTTATTCCTTTTGGTACTCTAGGAATTGCTGTTCTTGTTTTCTAGTCCTCAAAAGTTCTATATTTAAAGCCTTTATAGAAACTCTATGACAATTCCAAATCTGTCCAGAAGTGCTTTACGGGGGCTATTTACCTACCTGGTTAAATTACACATTTCCTGGAAGAATTTTCCAGTTTACTCAAATCCCTTTTTCAGTTGCATTGCCACTGACCTATCTCTTTAGACTTGACCAAGTTCAACTAGTTTTTATTAGCTCAATTTTTAATGGGAAATATTATCGAGCATTTACCAAATATTTGGCAGTCTATATTCCTATATCACATGCCTCTTCCAGTTCTATGAGGTACGTAGAGAAAGTTACAAAACACAGACAGAAGACAGAGCCAGTAATTTGGGTTAAGAGCTTGGTTATGCCACTTACTGGCTATGTAAGTAAGTAGACAAATAAATAGACAAGTCACTCTTTTTGTAGATACTTCAGATAATAAAAGTACCCACCTTAGAGTTTTGTGAGTAGCGATTGAGCTAATAAATGTAACACACTTAGAGCAGTGACTGCATACAATCAGCATTATATGAATTTCAACTACTTATATTTTACTCATTTTGAAAATAGAAAATAGGCTCAGAGGGATTGAAGTTGTTCAAGTTCAAATAGCTATATCATTATTTAGATGGCTGTCTATTTTTGAAAACCTGTATTTCTCTAACCTTTGATGAAAAATGCTTTATCAATACCCTATCTCTAAATCTTCATGCATGTCAGCTCCCCCGCCGCCCAGACACATACACATACAGCTTAAAATCCATAGAAAAAAGTCTGAAAGTTTACTGATATTTAAGATTTGGGGATGTATTGTCAAAATATTTCTCAATTTCATCTTTCACCAACTGTAAATGAAGGTATCCATCCACCAAAACTCTTATCAACATTGGGTCATATTTACTTTTTATATCAGAATCCATTCCTGCCCAATTTAACAATATTAAGAAGATGGCTTTATTTTAAAGTAGTTTTTTCTTTGCTAATATTTGGCAACAATTGAATCATGTCAAAATCTCCATTTAGAAAATACAGACAAAATTCCAAATTATTGTTCCCAGTTCTGAGCATAGACTATACAATTTTTGTATGAGTGTCTCATATCTAGCATTTTGTGCTTGGAAGGACTTTGGGTTGGCATCTACAACATCATCTGAATTACTATTTTCTTTCATTCAACTTTCTCTGATGTGGCACGGTTGTAAGTGGTTTACCAAGCTTGATCCCTCTCCTCTAAATATGCTAATTGGGATTCTAGGTATATTTTCAAGGCAAACATTAATGTTTGGACATTCAGCATCTATTTACATTTTTCCTCAAGGAGTATGCCTTAAACTATTATGTTTCAGCCAAAAGTACAAACACTGTTTGTCAGTCTCAAAAGGTCTTATCTTTCTGTTTGAGGCTGCAGTGAAAGTTAGAGAGTGGTTATTATGAAGAGAAGATAGGAGATAGAAGAATAAGAAAGTAGATTGATTTGGGAACTCCGTAGGGCTTCCCAAGTGGTGCTAGTGGTAAAGAATCTGCCTGACAACGCAGGAGACATAGAGGCATGGGTTGGATCCTGGGGTCGGGAAGATCCCCTGAAGGAGGGCATGGCAACCCACTCCAGTATTCTTGCCTGGAGAATCCCAAGGACAGAGGATCCTGGCACGCTACAGTCCATAGGGTCATACAGAGTCGGACATGACTGAAATGACTTAGTATGCACGCACAGAGATTCCATATTGAATGGATGTTTGGAGAGACTATGCTAAAGAAATACAGATTTTTAACGCTTACTATTCAAAAGTTCTTTAAGTTGTAGAAACTAAAAACAAATATAAAGTTGACCAGTTAAAGATCCAAGGGAGGAGTATCAGTTTCACATCAAGACTTCTGAAAAACTAACTGAATGAAAAAACAAAATCTCCATGCAGTTATGACTTTACTCTTTCTGCATACAGAAACATTAAAGTTGTTCAATTACATTTGATACATACACAGATACACACACACTTAAAGAGAGTAAGTGTGTTGGAACATGTTTAATACTAGCTCTCTAAAGAAGCAAAATACCCCTCTTTCTGGGTTGCAACCAGGAAAGGTGCAGAAGAGAAGAAAAAGAAGCTTCATGCTATGCCAGAAACCCTCAAGAAAAAGCTAAAGAATTTGGCAGAGCTTAAGATCAAGTGCCTGAGAAAGAAGTTTGCCAATAAGATGCTTGGAAAGGCAAGGAGGAAGCTTCTCTCTGAAAAAGCTAAACACCACTACAAGGAATACAGGGAGATGTACAGAAATGAAACTTGAATGGCTAGGATAGCGCAAAAAGGCGGCAACTTGTATGTACCCACTGAACCCAAATTGGCATTTGTCATCAAGATCAGAGGTATCAGTTGGTGTGGACCCAAACGTTTGAAAGATGTTTCAGCTTCTTTGCCTCTGTCAGATCTTCAATGACTCCTTTGCGAAGCTCAACAAGGCTTCAGTTAACATACTGAGAATTATGGAACCATACAGGTAACCTGAATCAACCCTGAATATTCATTGGAAGGACTGATGCTGAAATTGAAGCTCCAATACTTTGGTCACCTGATGAGAAGAGCTGACTCATTGGAAAAGACTGATGCTGGGAAAGATTGAAGGCAGGAGGAGAAGGGGATGACAGAGGATGAGATGGTTGGATGGCATCTCCGACTCGATGGACATGAGTTTGAGCAAGCTCTGGGAGATAGTGAAGGACAGGGAAGACCGGCGTGGTGCAGTCCATGGGAGCGCAGAGTCAGACACGACTGAGCGGCTGAACAACAACAACGTTACCAAATCTGAAGTATGTAAACGAACCGATCTACAAACATGGTTATGGAAAAATCAACAAGAAGCAAATTGCCCTGAAGAATAATGTCTTGATTGCTCGATCTCTTGACTAATAAAGCATCATCTACATGGAGGATTTGACTCATGAGATCTATACTGTTGGAAAACATTTTAACAAAGCAAACAACTATCTATGGCCCTTCAAATTATCTTCTCCATGAGGTGGAATGAAGAAAAAGACCATGCATTTTATAGAAGGTGGAGATGCTGGCAACAGGGAAGACCAGATCAACAGGTTGAAGGGTACCTACCAACTAAGGTGTCTACCATGATTATTTTTGTAATATGGTCAGTTGATAAACAATGATTGCTTTCAAATTGAGAAAAAAGAAGCAAAAGACCTGATTTGTGACATTTGCCAATTTCATTGGTATAAATGCCTCCACTGTGGTCAATTTCAAGCTACCAACAAAATATCACCGGTGTTGGAAAGAGGTTCACAAATCAACTTTCATGAGACAGCGCCAGCTGGGTCTAACACACCACTATGGAGTCTTCAAAACAAATGGCAATTTATTACGTTGTCACAGGAATCTGTAACTGCAGCTTCCTACATCACCACACACAATTAAACCTGATGTGTGCTGTCAGATGCAGAAAAAATGCATAACAAGGACAGAGGAATAAACTTCCATACTTGCTCTATCCCTTAGCTTAAATGGGCAGTGCTACCACTTGATCTGCATCTAAAAGTTTCCTCCTTGATCTGTGGAAAATAAATGAAAGCGACCTTCTTGAGGCTGAAGAAAATAAATTGTTAACCCCTGGGGCCACGAAAAATAAATAGGGAGGCTTTGTTCAAGCTAAAGAAAATAAATAAAACATAAAAGATGCTATTTCAGGGACAAAGATTTATCATTTTTAAAGCTGTTTGAGGGCTAGGCTAATATTGCAAAGTTCCAGAGGGTAGCTCCACACTACTTCCCTGAAAAACTCATTATAAACCAACTACAGCCATCCTCTGAATTGCAAAATGCCTGGCAGTAGTCTGGTAGTTTGTCCCTCTGCTTATTTTTCAGGAAATAAATTGTCTTCTTTCTTTATAGGAGATGATGCCTCTGTTCTGTTTGCTTCTTAAGTTGCTTTGCATGTAAGCAGTAAATTGTCCTATTTCAGCTCAGAGACAACTTGTCAGAGAACATACTCAAAGTCATCTTTCCAGCTTCCCAGTCTCCTCTGAAAGTATCTAGAGTATTGGGTAATCCATTCACTATCCATACATGGCTTATAATTATTTCAGTGGCTGATTTGTGTCTCAAAAAGCCTAACTGTAAATTATTATTTAATATGGCAGTACTTCTTGCATTATCCATAAAACCATGAAATAACTAAGTCTGAGAGAAACAATGCAGTACATGTAAATTTGAAAAATGGTGCATTTTAATTATTTTTTCCTATTAAAGTTTTCTCCTTTATTCTCTGAGAAACATAGACTAAATGTAAAAATGAAGATATTTTTGCCATTTACTCCCAAACTGAGAAGCATTTTATAATTGAAAAAATTAAATATTTTGTTTTCTAGTTACTGTTTTGAACAGCAACTTAATCCCAAAGCAAGTATCAAGTGCACACGATGTGATGGCCCTCTACTAGATGCTAGAACAGTCTTACTCAGCTTTGCACATAAGAATAAATTTTATAGCATTGTTAAGTTCAGGTATTTCTCATCTAAAGTCTATACCTTATCAAGATCATAAGCACTGGAGATATCGCGAAGTGCTGAGCCAGCATCACTCTGTTAGGTTCATCCTTTTTATAAAAATTTAAGGGGCAAAAGGAACAAAAGTTAAAAATGGTTACGCAAAACAGTTAAAAGCAATATAAAAAGTTCAGTTTGTATGATGATTTTAAAACAGGAACCCATATCTGAGAGTGACCAGGTAAATAGGTGAAAAGATCAGATGTCATCAGGTGAAATTTGTTGTAACCAATGGGCTTGTTGCTTGATTTTGTGTAATTGAGTTTTAAATCTCTCCAGTGGCATTTATCCTTGTGAAGAAGGTGGTATTTGTTATTTCATAAGTGCCTCTTTGTTCAACAAGTAGATAACTGAGGACTATGTGATTGTCCCAAATTATTGGTTTGGCCAAAAATTTCATTCAAATTTTTCCATAAGATGTTAGTTACAGAGTGAAGTAAGCCAGAAAGAAAAACACCAATACAGTATACTAACACATATATATGGAATTTAGTAAATCAGTAAAGATAACCCTGTATGCGAGACAGCAAAAGAGACACAGATATATAGAACAGTATTATGGACTCTATGGGAGAGGGCGAGGGTGGGATGATATGGGAGAATGGCACTGAAGCATGTACATTATCATATGTGAAACGAATCGCCAGCCCAGGTTCGATGCATGATACAGGGTACTCGGGACTGGTGCACCAGGATGATCCGGAGGGATGGGATGGGGAGGGAGGTGGGAGGGGGGTTCTGGAAGGTGAACACATGTACACCCATGGTGGATTCATGTCAGTGTATGGCAAAACAAACACAATATTGTAAAGTTAAAAAATAGATAAATAAACTAAAAAAAAAAAAAAAGATGTTAGTTACCTGAATAAACATTCTGGTTAAGCCAATACTTTAGCCAGTGAGCCAAGTGGTCACCACTGTGTTGCTATTGCCTTGGCTGTGGAATCAGCCAACTCTCCTCATGTCAGAGAGAGGTTTCTGATCAAGCATTCATTAGCACTTTTTTCCAACCCAAAGAAGGAGGACTTTCCATATGGAAGCAAACTTAGAGTCATGCATGCCTCCTGGAAGTTCTCATTTAAGGTGACCATGGACCAATGAGATGCTTCAAGTCTTACTCTATAGCTGCTGTCAAGGAGACACCAAGTGAAATTGGCAGTGGCACTTGAGACAAGTGAAAAGAATTGTTACAGTATGGACTAAAGAGTCACCATTGAAATGAACAGATAGAAATTTCTGCTGGCAAACCCAACAAATAAGTAAGTTTCCCACTTTTACAATAGATTGGAAATGTGGATATGAGCATTGTTTTTCCAAGAAAAAGAAGAGGTTAAGGAAAAAGATACATAGGTCTGTTCCAATCATCTTAAGAAAGCTGTCTCCCTCAACTGTCATCTACTTCAATTTCTGGTCAGTTGGATTCAGACATTTCCATGGCTTGTATAGAACTAGGTGTCAGATGGACTCTTATTTATTGTGAGATGTGCACTTAAGGCTGGAGTCTGAAGTCTGACTGCCATCTGGGTGGTGAGGAGAACCTGGTATGGTCCTTTCTAAGGAGATTTAAGGGTAATCTTTGTTCTTATTGATTTCAAATCAGATGAGTGGAAGAAAAATGGAAATGTTAGTTTAGAGATTTATAGTCAGGTATTTGGAGACACTAAAAGAGTTTAGAATTCAGTCCAGCTTACAACATATAATAAAACCTTGAAGACAACTCAATTCAGTTAAGTTCAGTCGCTCAGTCGTGTCTGACTCTTTGCAACCCCATGGACTGCAGCATGCCAGGCTTCCTTGTCCATCACCAACTCCTGGAGCCTACTCAAACTCATGTCCATCACATCAGTGATGCCATCCAACCATCCCATCCTCTGTCATCCCCTTCTCCTCCTACCTTCAATTTTTCCCAGCATCAGGGTCTTTTCCAATGAGTCGGTTCTTCTGCATCAGGTGGCCAAAGTACTGGAGTTTCAATCAATAGAACAAGAATCTAGTATCTATATAGGTGTAGACATAATTTCTTTCTCCATACTTATTCCCCCTTTTATCAAAGATAATCATAGTAAAATTAATTTGTCTGTATTAAACTTGGCCTGATTATTTACATAAATGCAGCAAGAATAGTGACTGATCATATAAGTTCTTTTTTTAAGATTATTTTGCTGGAATCTTGGCCATTTATAAAAGCTGTCTGAGTCTATGTCTGTCATTCTTCAATATAAAATTCAGTCAAAGCCTTGGTGATATAACCAATATTTCCAATTGCTTTCTGTCACAAGGAGAACAGATTCTTATTAAATTTATGCAAATACATATATTGTTATGAAAATAAGAATATTTAATGACAGTTTTCAATTTTTGGAGGGATCGGGTAGGGAAAACAGACAGATAAATGTCTCATCCTTGTTTACAAAGTATATTTTATTGAATTGCTATAAGTCACAGATACTTGAAAGAAAGGGTTTCTTAAATCTGGAAAAGTAAAATAGCAGAGAATCTATATAAGAAGTCATAAAAATTATAATCATCCTTAGTCTCTTGTAATTAGAAGGACTAATAATTCTTGTCAATCTTGATCTTGGGTTAACAACTTTAGGAATCAATGAGTTTTCCATTAAAGTTTTAAAAAATTTACCTAGTTCAGTGTTATGATCTTAAAGTTATCAGAAACCTTCATGCTACAATATACTTACCAGGGTCATTTCCATGAATCTCCTTGAAGATGAAGCATTTCTCTAGGAACATTTTTGCAAAGAATCAGAGTAAAACAATGGTGCTGTTGTTTAGTTACTAAGTTATGTCTGACTCTTAGGGACCCCATGGACTGACCCCAGGGACCGTAGCTAATCAGGCTCCTCTGTCCATGGGATATCTCAGGCAAGAATACTGGAGTGGGTTTCTATTTCCTTCTCCAGGGGATCTTCCTGACCCAGGGATCAAACCCATGTCTTCTGCATTGATAGGCGTGTTCTTTACCACTGAGCCACAAGGGAAGCCCTGAGTAAAACAATAACTGTCTATAAATGATGAAATACTTGAGAATAGTAAAGGTTAAAGATCTGATGAGAGTTAATTATAATGCAATTGACAAAGGAATTTGGTTATTTATCTGAAGTACAACATTTTTAAGGTAACATATTTTAAGATAGTAGTTAGAACAGAATAATAGTTATACCAGCATATGTCAGATTTCTGAAACACTTATTTTATATATATATACATACATATATATATATACCTATATGCTGCTACTGCTGCTGCTAAGTTGCTTCAGTTGTGTCCGACTCTTTGTGACCCCAGAGACTGCAGCACATCAGGCTCCCCCATCCCTGGGATTCTCCAGGCAAGAATACTGGAGTGGGTTGCCATCACCTTCTCCGATATACCTATATAGATACAATATATTATTTCATATTTGACAATGCTTCCTATATGATTTCCCACATCAAATAAGCCTAATTGGTTTAATATCTCCCTTCTTATAAGGAGAGAAAATATATATTTTGAGATATTCTAAGGACCCTAGGGAAAAATCCCAAAGTTAATTCAGGGTCACAGAGATTTCATTTAGAATTTGATTTTGTGGAGTTTGTTAAAAATATCAACAGGTTTGGAAATTTGACTAAATTGGATTACAATTCATTATGGAATAATACTTAATTACCTACTTAATCAAATGACAAAAAGATTTCAATGGCAAATACAAAAATTTACATTGCTGCAAAAAGGTGAATTTCTTTCAACATTGAGAACATACAGATTTCTGACTAGCCAAAGATGTGATCAAGACAAAACACAGAATCGTTTTTTTTCAGGCAGATTATAGTGAAGACAAAGAGACTTTCTCCTTTTTACAGAGAGAAAAAACAAATTCTAATTTTGGTTTTAATATCAACATTACCAGTGTACCTTTGACACTAAAATTCACTTTAATTAAATTCATTTTAATGTTAGCCAAATTGAGCATATACAAAAATTCCTCTTTAAAGATTTCTCTCTCATAAGCCTTCTCCCATCCAAGTACCAACCAGGCCCGACCCTGCTTAGCTTCCGAGATCAGACGAGATCAGGCACGTTCAGGGTGGTATGGCCGTAGACTCATAAGCCTTCTATAACTTAAAATTTTCATTGTCCTATCTTTTCTGCCCTTTCTTATTCTGACAAACGTTTTAGTTTAGAACTTATTTTTTTCCTCAACAGCCATGACAAGAATACATCTCCATCATTCATACTGTCTTTTACAGAAAATATGTATCCTACTTTTCATATATAGCCATTTTTTGTCTTTTTTATTTTTAGTAGTTTTATTTTTAAAAAAACTTTTTGCTGACAATTTCAACTTTGTTTTTTCAAGATGGTATTCTCTCAATTTCAAAAACTTACAAAGCTTATCTAAGAAATAAATGGTGCAAGAATAACTACAGATTTACTCTAATAGTATAGCATAATTGCCTATGCCTTAAGTTATATATAGTTAAAATAAACCACAAACTTTTTGGAAATTTAAGTATGAAATTCACTCGTATCTGTAGGTTTATACACTTATTGCTCTGCTAGACTAAGAGTGGTAGAATAAGCAAGGGTGATAGGATCCTCACCTTATTCCTGAAGAGGGTTGCTCTTGGTTGAGTAAACAGAAAAAAGATTTGAAAGATGAGATGACAACTTCTAAACTGATAACAGAGTTGTGAACATCTTGGAAGCCAAGATCAGAATTCCCAGCCTTGCAAGTAGTTAAAAGAAATGGGAGAAGTTCTTTTAAACAAAGATTGCTGCCTGGCTGTAAATCTGAAAAGATAAGGCAACAAAGTATCAGCCTCCTAAAGAGTGATTATAGTCTGCCTTGAGGAATTATCACTGTGTTTGTGCAAGACAGAAAGAGTAGTTGTTGTTTTATTGGCCTTTCCAGCTGATCGTATAGACTCTTTTGTTGCTCAAGTCGCCGTGGTATAAGCGCAGTGGCCTTCACATATGTTGTCTCATTCTGTAGCAAGAAGTATTAGTGTATATATGGCCCAGCACATAGCTATACTTATACAACCAATAAGTAATTGAAATATAAGTTTAACAAGCTGACATGTAAGTCTTATTTTTGAGTATATGCCATGCATGTATTCCGTTTTTGCATTTTATAAGATTACTCATATATATGTACATAATGTGAAAGTGAAAGCATTAGTCACTCAGTTGTGTCTGATCTTGGTGACTCCATAGACTGTAACCTGCCAGGCTCCTTTGTCCATGGAACTCTCCAGGAAAGAATACTGGAGTGGGTTACCGTTCCCTTCTCCAGGAGATCTTCCCAACCCAGGGATCAAACCTGGGTCTCCTGCATTGCGGGCAGATTCTTTACCATCTAAGCCAGCAGGGAAGCCCCATGTATATATAGATTAAATCTGGCATCCTGGTTTGCTGGGCAGAGGCACCTTTGTTGAGTTGTGGCTGCTTTACTTGTTGTATGTTAAAGGGGAGAGACAAAGGGAGCATCTCACTCCATTATGATACTGATGTTTATCTACTGAACATATAATTTTTATAAAATTGAATATATGTTATTTACTTGTCTGTATTGATATGGATACCATGTATATGTTCTATTCAAATAAATGCTAACCAGGATGTGACATCAGCATCATAATGAAGTGAGATGCTCCCTTTGTCTCTCCCCTTTAATATACAACAAGTAAAACATCCACAACTCAACAAAGGTGCCTCTTCCCAACACACCAGGATGCCAGAATATTCTATACACTGGTACATCTAAAGGTATGTGGGCTGGAACACACAGAGGAGGCAGAACCAAGGAAACATTGGAAACAGTATCTGCAAGCCCAATCCCCTTGCCGCAGTAGCTGAGCCCACAGACCCAGAAATCCCAGTAGCAGCAGGGGAGGCAGCACACGTGAGTCTCACCTCTGGACCCCAGGAGCACCCATGGCCACAGATAACTGGGCAGCAGCGCCAGTGGGCCTGTGACCCTGCTTCTCCAGCTGTGGAGGCTCCCAAGAGTCTAGCGTCCTATCCCTTCCCTGCAGTGACTGAATACACGAACCCAGCAACACAAGATGCAGCTCAGGAGCTTAGCTCTCCGCCCTTCTCCCACAGTGTCAGAGCCTGTGCCTCGGGACATCCTGGACACGGCAGAGGCATGCACCATCCTGGCCCCCAGGCAGGGACACCAGTGACACCTGGTGCAGCAAGGCAGCAACAGCCCTGGAGGCACAGTGATGATGTCAAGAGAACTGGGCAACAATTCTGATGGAGGAGACGGAAGAGGAAAGTGCATTTCCCTAAGTGGCCACAGCTTGGGTTGCTGTTCAGTCACTCATCCATCTCATCCTCATCCTGGTTACCTGATAGCTCTGGAAAGAGACACTAAAAACTTGTGTTATAACACCACCCCCTGGAAAACAAAAGAAAGACCCCTAATTTACAACCTGTTGAAACATTAGAATCAAGCGGGGTGTAAGGAGAGCTTACCTAAAGAAGAAAGGACAATACTTACTTCAAATGTGCCAATCATGGTGCCATCAAACACCATGAAGAACCACAGTAACACTTTATCACAAAAAGAAATGACAATTCTTCAGAAACCAAACTTTAAGTCATAGAATATTTGATCTAAAGAATAGAAAAGTAAAAATAACTGTCATGGGGACTTCTCTAGTGGTTCAGTGGTTAGAAATCTGCCTTCCAATGCAGGGGATGTGGATTGGATCCCTGTTTGGAAAACTAAGATACCACACACCATGGGTCAACTAAGCCTGCATGCCACAAGTGGAGAGGCCACACACTCCAGAGCCCATGCATCACAACAAGAGAAGAGCGTGTGCTAAACGAAGGCCCAGTGCAGCAAGAAACGAAAAATAAAATAAAATCATGAGGCAATATAAGCAGTAAAAAAAAAAAAAAAAAGCTGTCGTGAAGGAATTCAGTGAGTTACAAGAAAACTCAAAAGGACAATTCATGAGCTCAGAAATAAAATGAATGAACAGAAGAAATACTTTACCAAAGAGATTGAAATTCTTAAAAAGAACCAAACATAAAGTTTGGGGCTGAAAAGCAAGACAACAAATGCTTTAGAAAGCATTAGAAATGGAGTAGACGACATGGAAGAGAGAATTAGAAAGCCTGAAGATAGAAATCTAGAAATGATACAAGTAGAAGAGGAAAGAGAAGATATTTTACAAATGAGAAAATGTTATGGGTACTATCTGACTCTTTTAGGAAGGGCAATATTAGGGTAATGTCTATCCCGGAAGAAAAAGAGAAGGAGAAAGGAAAAGAGTTTAAAGAAACAATAGCTGACAACTTCCCAAACCTGGGAAGTAACTGGATATACAACTCTATAAAACTAAGAGAACATCTAATTGGCACAATGCAAAAAGACCCTCTCTAAGACACATTTCAGTTAAATTGTCAAAAGTCAATGAAAAAGAAAGAATCTTAAAGGGGAAAATGATCCTACAAAGGAACCCTATTAGGCATGAGAAGATTTCTCAGCAGAAACTCTGTATGACAGGAGAGAGGATATTCTCAAAACACTGGAACATAAACACTGTCACCCAAGAATCTCTATCCAACAAAGCTATTTTTCAAATTTAAAGAAGTACTTTCACAGACAAACAAAATCTGAAGGAGTTTATCAACACTAGAAAAGGAAATGACAACCCACTCCAGTGTTCTTGCCTGGAGAATCCCAGGGATGGGGGAGCCTGGTGGGCTGCCATCTATGGGGTCGCACAGAGTCGGACATGACTAAAGTGACTTAGCAGCAGCAGCAGCAGCCCTGCCTTAAAAAAAAATGTTGAAGGGATCTCTTTTACTAGAATCAAAATTCAAAAGTACACAAAACCTTGAGTGACATGATAAGTAGACAGAATCAGAAAATTGCAACTGTATCAGAATAGATTTTAAAATATTTTATTATACCATAATGGTGAAGGGAGGAGAAAGTAGAAAAAATAATTATAGCTACTTCAATTTTATAACAAACTCACAACATTAAAGGACTTAATTTAGTAAAACAAAACAAAAAGGTAAAAGGACAGAGCCTGTATAGGCAAATAAAGATGAGATGCTATCAGCAGAAAAAAAGGACTATTATATCAGTAATACATTTTGTACAAACGTTGTGGTAACCACAAACCACAAATCTAGAGCAGAGACATGAAAGAGAAAAACATCATAGAAAACCACTCAACCAAAATAGCAGACAGGGAATGCAAGGGAAAAAAATAGTGCAGGTATTGAGCAACTAGAAAACAAAAGATAAAATGGCAATTCTAAATCCTCATCTGTGAATAACCATGCTAACTATAAATGGATTGATCTCCTCAACTCAAAAGCCAGAGTGGGTGGATGGATTAAAGAAGAAGACACAACTATATGTTCCCTCTAGAAGTCTCATCTCAGCTCTAAAGACAAACATGAGCTCAAAGTGAAGGGATGGAAAATGATTACCCTAAGCAAATGGCAACCCTCAAAAACACATGTGTAGCCATACTCATATCAGACAAAATAGACTTTCCCAGAAGACGTAACAAAAGACAAAGATGAACATTATATAATGATAAAGGGGACAATTCAACTTAAGACATAATAGTTATTAATATATATGCACCTAATATAGGAGAAAAACATATAAAGTAATTATTAACAGAACAAAAAGGAGAAATTGATAACAACATGGCAATAGTAGGGGACATTAACATCCCACTTACATGAATGGGCAAATTATCCACACAGAAAACCAACAACTAAATAGTGGCCATAAGTGAAAATTAGACCAGATAAACTTAACAGATTTATACAGAACATTTCTTCCAAATACATAAGACACATTCTTTTCAAGCATGCATGGGCCATTCTCTAGGATACACCATGTATCAGGTCACAAAATAATACTCAACAAATTTAAGAGGATAGAAATTAGCTCAAGGATCTTTTCTGATCACAGTGGTATAAAACTAGAAGTCAACTGCAAGAAGAAAACTGGAAAAATCACAAATATGTGGAAATTGAACAATATGTTATTGAATAACTATTTGGTCAATGAAAAACCAAACAAAAATTTAAATATACCTGAAGACATATGAAAATGAAAACACAACAAATTAAAACTTGTGAGATGCAATAGAAGTGGTACTTTGATGGAATTTTATACCAAAACAGGTTTACTTAAAAAAAAAAAAGCAACAAGAAAAAATCTCTAAACACTCTAACCTTACATCTAACAGAACTAGAAAAAGAAGAATAAGCAAAGTCCAAAGTAAATCGAAGGAAAGAAATAATAAAAATCAGAGCAGAAATAAGTGAGATAGAGACTAAAAAGAAAATAGAAAAGATCAATGAAATTAAGAGCTGATTCTCTGAAAAGATAAAACTGAGAAACCTTTAGTATACTCACTAAGTAAAAAGAGAGAAGGTTCTGATAAAAGCAAGAATTAAAGAGGAGAAACAATGAATACCACAGAAATACAAAAGATTGTAACAGAATGTTATGTCGGCTATATAGACCAACAAATTCTTTGAAACATATAACCCCTTAAGACTGAATAAAGAAGAAAAAGAAAGTATAAATAGACAAATCTCTAATAAAGAGACTGAAAGGGCAATCAAAAACCTCCTAAGAAACAAAAGTCCAGAACCAGAGAGCTTCATGGGTGAATTCTATCAAACAATGAAAGATTTAATGTATTCTTCTCAAACTCTTCCAAAAAAGTGAAGAGGAAGGAATACTTATTAACTCATTTTAGAGGCTAATATTACTCTGATACCAAAACCAGACAAAAAGAAAACACATACAAAAAAATTACAGACAAATATATCTGATGAACATTGATGTAATAATTCTAAAAAACATTAGCAAGTCAAATACAATACATTAAGAGGGTCATGTGCCACAGTCAAGGAGGATTTATTCCGGGGAAGAAAGTATGGTTTAACATCTATACATCAATCAGTGTGATACACCACATTAGCAAAATAAAGGATAAAAGTATATGATCATTTCAATAGATGCAGAAAAAACAGTTGAGTTGACAAGATTCAGCATCCATATGTAACAGAAACTCCCAATAAAATGTGTAAAGGTGGAACATACCTCAACACAATAAGGGTCACATATGACAAACCCACAGCTAACATCATACTTAATGATGAAAAACTAAAAACTATTTCTCTTTTAGGAACAGGACAAAAATACCCACTCCTGTCAGTTTTATTCAACATAGTACTGAAAACCCTACACAGAGCATCATCTAGGAAGGATAAATTATAGTCAATGCTCTTAATTCATAAAGGCAAGAAAATTTATAACACTTGGAAATGTTCTTTAAATTTTAAAACGCTAATTTCAGTATTAGCAGAGTTATGATTGCTTTAATCAGCTGAAAGCTCAAAACAAGTAAAATAAATTATCATTTTTAGAAACCAAGGTAAATATAATATCCACATCTTGGTTATAATACAAGCAATGAGTGCCATTGTGTATGTTTGCTTATTTGTTTTTTGCTGGAGGTATATTTAATTCCTGGGTTCCTTGAAGAGGGTAGTATGATAATTTTACTCTGAAACCCAAGCTCATTCTGATATGCTATAGCAATTCTTAAAGATGCATATGAGGAGATTAACTAAGATGGGAATACTTCTTTGATATAGGTTATTTAAATTTCCCTGAAAAGATGAGTAGGACTTTTATCTGCTAAGTGTGCATAACACTTTTATGTAAGTCCTCCAACCTAGAGGCTTAAAAATTACATAAATACAAGCAACTTCCTGAAAAAGTCTGCTGCTGCTGCTAAGTTGCTTCAGTTGTGTCCAACTCTGTGCAACCCCATAGACGGCAGCCCACAAGGCTCCCCCGTCCCTGGGATTCTCCAGGCAAGAACACTGGAGTGGGTTGCCATTTCCTTCTCCAATGCATGAAAGTGAAAAGTGAAAGTGAAGTCGCTCAGTTGTATCCGACTCCTAGCGACCCCATGGACTGCAGCCCACCAGGTTCCTCCGTCCATGGGACCCTCCAGGCAAGAGTACTGGAGTGGGTTGCCATTGCCTTCTCCATAAAAAAATCTTGGTTCTACTGAGATGGATGAAACTGGAGCCCATTATACAGAGTGAAGTAAGCCAGAAAGAAAAACAACAATACAGTATACTAATGCATATATATGGAATTTGAAAGATGGTAATGATAACCCTATATGCGAGACAGAATAAGAGACACAGATGCATAGAACAATTTTATGGACTCTGAGGGAGAAGGTGAGGGTGGGACGTTCTGGGAGAATAGCATTGAAACATGTATATTATCATATGTGAAACAGAACACCATTCCATGTTCGATGCATGAGACAAGGGCTCAGGGCCGGGGCAATGGGATGACCCAGAGGGATGGGATGGGGAGGGAGGTGGGTGGGGGGGGTCCAGGAAGGGGAACACATGTAAACCCATGGCTGATTCATGTCAATGTATGGCAAAAACTATTACAATATTGTAAAGTAATTAACCCCCAACTAAAATAAATAAATTTATTAAAAAAAAAAAAAGAATGTATAGGAGGTAGGCATGCAAAACAGTTGAAGCTGTGAAGTCAAATTGCTCACAGTCTTTGGTATATGCAATAAATATCCAGTAAATAAAAAAAAAAAAAACTCCAAATTTGTTTATTCTTCCACTAACAAAAACTGTAATCTTTCCTCTGCAAAATGGTGAGCAACTCTTTGAAAAGCTGTTTAGAGAAACCAGTTGTTGAGTGTAAATGAAGACTTTAATCATGTATAGTCAGAAACCGTAGTTGAAGATCATGCATTTCCATGTGGCCTAATTTTAGGTGCCCTAAAAAGCTGCAGTTGTTATGCTATTATAAAAGCCTTAAAGGCTTTTAAAATTTTCTGACTTAGCTAGAGATCAATAAAATTAATCAGCCTTTTCCTAGACAATTAAGCATTGATAAGAGACTGTCATTTCATTCTATTTTTTTAGACTTCATTAGAATTTTATACTGACTATTCTTTCTGCATACTTCTTTAAAAAGTTTAACTACTAGTTATAAAATTGTATATACATATAAAACAGGAAAAAAATATTTAATCACTCTAATCCTACCACCCAGAATCAATAACTTTTAGCATGGCAGTGTACTTTAAGTTGGGTTTCCCAGGTGGTTCAGTGGTAAAGAATCTACCTGCCAATGCAGGAGACATGGGTTTGATCTCTAGGTTGGGAAGATCCCCTAGAGTAGGAAATGGCAGCCCACTCCAGTATTCTTGCCTGAAAAATCCCATGGACAGAGGAGCCTTGCAGGCTGCAGTCCATGGGGTCGCAGAGTAGGACACGACTTAGAAACTAAACAACAACAGGCATTGATCAATCACTTAGTATATATTTATTTAGCATCTTTGATGTATTTTGTGCTGAACTAGGAGCTTTAAAGAATGACATAGTTCTGAACTAGGAGAATTAGATGTGAGTGGGAATGAGGGGGCAGTGTGATGCTCCTAAGAAATAGCATCCAAATGAGCCCTGAGTTCTCATCCAAGCTGCACCTAACACTGAGCAAATAATCAAATTGCTCTGAGCCCATTCTCTTTAAGTGAGAATTAAACGAAATGACCCACATGCGGCTCTTAGCAAGATCCCTGACTCATAAAAATGTTCACTATTTGCTAGTACTATATTTACAGTCACTTGCATTGTGATTTTAGGTAAACACTGAGATTTACAGAGTGTTGGTTTCCTTAAAGCTCCCTTAAATGTGCTGACATGTGCTAAGTCACTTCAGTCTGATTCTGTGCAACTCTGTGGACTATAGCCCACCAGGATCCTCTGTCCATGAGATTCTCCAAGTAAGAATACTAGAGTGAGTTTCCATGTACTTTTCTGGGGGATCTTCCCCACCCAGGGATGGAACCCTAGTTTTTTAGGTTTGCTGCATTGGCAAGCAGGTTTTTTACCACTAGCGCCACAGGTACTTTAGAGACAACATACAATTTCAGCACTTCCAGGCCACTGAATAGAGAGTCAGACAGTAGGCTTCTTTACCATTGAGGACATCTAGAAGTCTTATCAAAAGGTCTATTTAACCAAAATACACATGCTACTCTGTTTTAAATAGCAGAATTTAAACTGATTAAAAATATGTTTTCCAGTCATACACATAAAATATTGACATGAAAGGCAATTGTGTTTTACATTGTTTTGTAATGGTACATTCAGTAAACATTAGACTGTTCCTTAAATGACCTCCAACTAACCAACATGCCTGATAAACTCTTGCATTCCAATCCCTCTGTAATATTCACTGACTGATGCTCATAGCAATTGAATAGTCATAGCTAGTAGGCAGTTCTCTAATAGGAGTCCCTGGTAGTTCAGACAGTAAAGAATCTGATTGCAATGCAGGAGACCAGGGTTCGATCCCTGGGTCAGGAAGATCCCCTGGAGAAGGGAATGCTACCCACTCCAGTATTCTCGCCTGGAGTACTCCATGGCAGAGGAGCCTGGCAGGCTATCATCCAAGGGGTTGCAAAGAGTCAGACAGGACTGAGCAACTAACGTTTTCACTTTTCACAACTAGTAGGCAGTTCTCTCTTGTGTCCATGAGCTTCTGCAACCATTAGATCAATTAGGGATGTATTTGCAGTAAGAATCAGCAAGCCCCAATGACTTGTTTTTCTTTCTTTCCAAGACGTCAGTTATAGTTCAGTAACTCAGGATGTCAACAGTCAAGAACATAAGATTGCATTGTTCTCTTCTTTTTTATCCCAGAATGATTGTTGAAACCTCAGCTATCATGTCTATGTCCATCTCATCATGGAAGGAAAAAAGCAAGAGAAAAAAAGGGGCTAGAGTATTCTCAATTACATTGTCTTGTTTTCTTGTTACTGTTGCTATCTCTTTTTTTGTATTAGAAAAGCAAAAAATCCTTCAAATGCTAATACAATAGCTTTAAAAATGTTGCTGAATTGTTGAATTAGGTATATGAGGGAGATTGTAAAACATTTAGAGAGAAATCATGAAAATCTAAAAAACTTCCTTGTTCCATTCAAAGATACCAAAACTGGAAATTTTGAAAGATGCACTATTGGTGTGTTTTATGTGAAAAAAAGAAAGAATTTCATTGGGTGTAACAATTCACAAAGAAAGTTCTTGACCCTTTATCAAAGCACTGCCAAATAAGTGGGAACTTATATTCCTGATTAAAATAAAATAACTAAAGCATATATGTTTACTTTCATAAGAGTCTCTTCTTTAACTGACTTTTGAATTAACCAGTTACTTCATTCTTTCACTCATTGATTCATCCATTTATTTAACAAACATCAGTGAATGTTTGTTCAGTGAATGCTCTGTGCCAGACAGCACAGGGTGCCAGGACTACATATGAACAAAGCATAATTCTACCTGGAAGCCACAGAAAACCAACAGGAAAGGTGTTTTTAAAACTACCAGGGGACTCTAAGTCAGTTGTAGAACTTTACTTCCTAACAGGAAAAGAGAACTAGCAAGCAGTCCCTGCCACCCATTTCTGAATGACGTGAACAACTTGTGCTTCAAGTGATTTATAAGAATCACAAGGGAAATTGTAACAGAGATTTATATATATATATATATATTTCTCTCTAAAAGTATTACCTATGTTGTTTAAAATGCACACTATCACATTTGAAACATGGCCATCACACGCTAACTGCAAAGAGAATAAAACTATTTTGTTGGGCTTAGCACTTTCCGAAGCTCTGGGAGTTGATCACCAAAATAAAAACTTATTGTTCAGGGAGAGGCGAACAGGAGGAATATCAAGAGTCCTAGAGAAGATTATTCATTTGCAGTCCTATTTGGCAGAATGTCAAATCTCTGAGTCTCTCGGTGCCTGGAAATGCTGAAGCCACAATGTTTGGTTTGATCAGTTTTCCCCTCCTTGGCCTCTCCTCACCAGTCAGGGCGATTTACCATGCCAGGCCTGCCTCCAGGCTCAGCTCGCATTTTTAATGAGGATATTGCCTCTTTCTCCCTTGCCTCTGAGATGTCTTTGCTATGCTTGAGTGGATTCAAGATCGTGTAGAAGTAATGGAATTAGGCTGTCAGCACAGCTCTGCTTAATATGTTTCTAGTCCGCCTTTGTTTGAGAGATTCATCTTTCTTAAATTCTCAGTGCTCTTCAGCACCACCGAACAGAATAACATTAGCGTGCACTTGTCATTATATCACTAGTTAGACATACCCTTCTTTTGCAGGAGAAAACTCAGAGCAATAGCACTCATTAGCTACCTACATTAAAGCCTTGACAAAGCCAGGTTGGAGTATGAAAACTCATTTACACCTGCTGGAAGGGGATCATTAGCCAGCTGAATGATGAGAGGCGGTGCATGCCCAGGACTGGAAAGGACAAGAGGGTGCCCGAGTTTGACATCTCAGAGGTTTTAATGCCAGTTGTGTGGGACTCTTCAGGATTCTGAGCCCAGAATTGGAGTTAGTTCTGTGACAAGTCTGAAGTGACACAGCCCTGAATCACTCGAGGGATTTTTCTCCATTCTGAGAAGGGGAAGGTCAAGAATATGCTGTTGATTAGAAAGTGCCAAGCATGGTGACTAGCAAACACTTCTTAAACTTGGTGTAGTTTGCTTTAAGAGTCCTCACAGCATAAGGCGATTTCTTCCTCTTCTCTATTTCTCTTGTTTTCACGAGGAATTGAGTTGGAAGACAACGTGGTCACATCGTTCTGTTTTAGTGGAACTAAGAGACGTACAATTAAGGATGAATTATCGACCATCTAGTCTAATGTTCCAGGTCTGTAGTGTCTGTGTGCATCCTTGCAATCAAGACAGTAGGCCAACCGGCTGCTCCTCCACTGGTCCTCCCTGCTCCCTCCCCTCATTCTAATTCTCATCTTCTCACCTACAAATGGGCAGAGAGCAGAGGTGCAAATCCAAAGGAAACACTGTGTTCATCCAGGCAGTGTGATGCCTGCTTTCCCTCCTTCTTATAGTTTCCCCCAATCTCTATAAACGACTTTCTTAAGTTTTTCCCATCACTTATCATCAAAGCAGGATCTGTGCATCATCCATGAGACACCTACTCACACACACTTCATATTCCTGCTCTTTCACTTCTTCTTATGTGATCTGAGAGCAGGAAATGAGAAAAGCAAGTTCATCTGGTTCTTAACAAAGCCTGAGGGGTGTGTGCAGCCCCAGTTCTGAGGGCTCTTTCTTGTCTCCTCCTTAGAATGTTCAGGACCTGAAGCATCTTTAACCCAAGCTTTGGACCCCAGGGCTCAAATGGTAAAGAATCTGTCCACAGTGCAGGAGATCCAGGTTCGATCCCTGGGTCGGGAAGATCCCCTGGAGAAGGGAATGGCAACCCACTCCAGTATTCTCATCTGGAGAATCCCATGCACAGAGGAACCTTGGTGGGCTACAGTCCATGGAGTCGCAAAGAGTGTGACAGGACTGAGCGACCAACACTTTCACTTTCTTTTATGATCCAGAGAAAAGAGGCAAAGTCTCATCTAACATTGCTTCCATTCCTCTGACAATAGCGCAGAAGAGCTACTTCTGCCCTGCCTGTTGGCAAGTGCAATAACGCAACCCTCCTTTGGATTCAGCAATAACGCAGCTTAAATCTAGACCCAAAGGAGCTGATGAAATGTGGAAGTGCCTAAGAAACAGGGCTCCCTAAGGAGACTGTGGTAGAACTGCCTCCACCCCCAAGCCCAGCCAACATCTGCTCCTGACAGTTTCTCAGGAATCACAACAACCTGCCCAGAAGGGAAGGGAGGGAGGGAGAGTTTGGCAGGTCTTTGTGTCTTGTGGTTGAATAATCACCACTATCCTAACTAATTAGAGAAGAAAGAAAAGATTTGCTTTCAGGATGAAGGATGAAGGGAGTTATCTAGCCTGAAAAATATGGGGTTTTTTTCCTCCAGAGTTTTTGGGTTGTCATCAAAATTGCCAACCTTATTTATTACATTTTGATAAAAGGGAAGTTGAGAATTGAGCACTGAGGACAATTTTTAAAGTTTTTCAGCAAATTTCTTTAAAGAAGTTTTGGCTGGGTGTTGGTTCTGACTTGGGCTGAGAGTGACCATAGGTGCACTGCAGGCAAAGGAAGGGAAAGGAGCCTTGGTGAACTTCATTTCAGTTACAGAATGAGTCTTCAAAGGAGAAGTATGTAGTTGATTTAGAGGGGTCAAAAATACATTGACTCAGCCTTGCAAAGAGAGAGTCTAAGAAGTCTTTTTATATAACCAATTCCCTGCCCAGAGCCCAAAAAGACTGTAAATTGGATCCAAATTTTTTAAATTAACTAATTTATTTATTTTCTCAAGCAACTTTGTATTTTCCCAGAGAGAGAAAATAAGCCCCCCCCAAAACACATGTGACAAGTCATAGGACAGAAGAAAACCCTCAACTCAGGAACTCTCAAATTTTGTGTTTGATTGGACTGTGGACAAGTAACAATACCAACAAACAAAATCTCTACAAGAAAGTACTTAATATTTTCTCAAATTTCTGTAACTCTTCACAGATGTTCAAGTACTTTCCCACATATGAACTCATTTAGGCCTTAGAACAATCCTTTAAAATTGCTATTTGTTATCTCCAATTTTACAGATTAGTAAGCATAAAGTGTAAGGGACCTGTTGAATGTCTCACAACCAGTCATTGGCAATGATGGATCTGGAAACAAGGTATCATGAACCCATTCCGCCACACTGTATTGCCTGCTTTATTATCTCATTGAATTGTCCAGTACCTTCTCTACTTATTCTATTTTACCTGGTAAAAGTCAGATACAGAAACCTGACTCAAGTCAGGGCAATCACTCCAGGATTCCCTTAACAGTGGCCAATGTGGCATTAGACCTTAAATAAATGCTCATCTGATGAATGTATGCCTAATCCATCTATTGAGAACACATTTCCTTTTCTTAAATTTTATTCTTTTAATTTCTATTTTGGAAAATATTTTAAAAGGTACTGGATATATTTTTTTACTGAATGATTTTTATTGGAGTATAGTTGTTTTACAGTGTTGCAATGGTATGCCTTACAAGGTATTTTTATGTGCACAATATTATGTGATCCTTAAAATACTTCATTAGGTATCATCCTCATTTTATAGGTGAGGAAACTAAGGCCCAGAAAAGTAAGAGAACACTTCCCCAAATCACTCATTAGAATGTATAAATGAATTTGTAGACTACGCTTATTTCCATATGTCTTTCCTGTTCTCCCTACATCTCTCCTTACCCAGGCTCTAAATCCGCACCATCCAATATGAGAATCACTAGTGACACGTGGCTATGGAGCACTTCAAAGTTGAGTAGTCCAAATTGATATCTGCCATGAAGTACAGAGTATACACCATATTTCAAAGACTTAATATGAAAACAAATGAATGGATGGTATATTGCTAATATTTTATGTTGATCACATGTTAAAATTATAATAATCTTTTGGATACAGTGAGCTAAGTGAAGAAGAACTAAAGAGCCTCTTGATGAAAGTGAAAGAGGAGAGTGAAAAAGTTGGCTTAAAGCTCAACATCCAGAAAACAAAGATCATGGCATCTGGACCCATCGCGTCATGGCAAAAAGATGGGGAAACAGTGGAAACAGTGGCTGACTTTATTTTTTTTGGCTCTAAAATCACTGCAGATGGTGACTGCAGCCATGAAATTAAAAAGACACTTACTCCTCGGAAGGAAAGTTATGACCAACCTAAACAGCATATTAAAAAGCAGAGACATTACTTTGCCACCAAAGCTCCATCTAGTCAAGGCTATGGTTTTTCCAGTGGTCATGTATGGATGTGAGAGTTGGACTATAAAGAAAGTTGAGCGCAGAAGAATTGATGCTTTTGAAGTGTGGTGTTGGAGAAGACTTCTTGAGAGTCCCTTGGACTGCAAGAAGATCAAACCAGTCAATCCTAAAGGAGATCAGTCCTGGATGTTCATTGGAAGAACTGATGTTGAAGCTGAAACTCCAATACTTTGACCACGTGATGAGAAGAGATGACTCACTGGAAAAGACCCTGATGCTGGGAAAGATTGAGGGCAGGAGAAGAAGGGGATGATAGAGGATGAGATGGTTGGATGGCATCACCAACTCAGTGGACATGAGTCTGGGTGAACTCTGGGAGGTGGTGATGGACAGGGAGTCCTGGTGTGCTGCAGTTCATGGAGTTGCAAAGAGTCGGACACGACTGAGCTACTGAACTGAACTGAACTGAGCTAAGTAAAATATATCACTAATTTCTTCTGTCTCTTTTTACTTATCACTTTGTGACTACTGAAAAATTTTAAATTTAAATGACCACACTTCTAGCTTATGTTATATGTCTATTTGACAGTGCTGCCCTAAATATTCCTTGTGACCTTTCAAGTACGATGTTCTCAAATATTCAAGCACATAGCACTTCTTTACCTTTCCATGTTACATAAAATATATATCTAATATATTAGAAAGCTAATAATTCTTGCATTTTTTTTTCCAAATTCTTCTGTGGAGAAAGAACAAAAATATTTCTATAATCATCCCCTTTTAATTTGATTCAATTTTTGTATGAATCCAAGTTCTCATTTCTCCTGCTGTCCCTCCTCTCCTGAACCTCTAATAATAATAAATATAATTTTTTAAAGTATCTACTATTGTATTGGTCAAAACGGCCAGAATATGCTGGCCAATGACCCAAAATACTTAACAACAAAATTTCATTTTTTCACTGACATAAAACCCACCAAACGTGTGCATTTCTAAGTATTGACTTAACACTCCAGGTTGCTTTGATTTTATAGCACTTCCACTTCAACACAGCTTTCATCACATCATTCAAACGAACAACACAGAAAATTTTAAACTTTCACTCAGAAATGATATGTATCATGCCCACAATATTCCACTGCCTATAGAAAGCCACATGGATGGGTTTAACTTTAATGGAATGAGAAAAATAATTCTATGTATCTAAGGTAGTTATATCCCCTACAACTCCTTGCTGAGTGCTGCATCAGTTCAGTTCACTTCAGTTGCTCAGTCATGTCTGACTCTTTGTGACCCCATGGACTGCAGCATGCCAGGCTTCCCTACCCATCATCAACTCCTGGAGCTTACTCAAACTCATGTCCATTGAGTTGGTAATGCCATCCAACCATCTTGTCCTCTGTCATTCCCTTCTCCTATTGCCTTCAATCTTTCCCAGCACCAGAGTCTTTTCCAATGAGTCAGTTCTTCACATCAGGTGGCCAAAGTATTGAAGCTACAGCTTCAACATCAGTCCTTCCAATGAATATTCAGGGTTGATTTCCTTTAGGATTGACTGGTTGGATCTCCTTGCAGTCCAAGGGACTCTCAAAAGTCTTCTCCAACACCACAGTCCAAAAGCATCAGTTCTTTGGTGCTCAGCTTTCTTTATGGTCCAACTCTCACATCCATACATAACTACTGGAAAAACCAAAGCTTTGACTAGATGGACTTTTGTTGGCAAAGTAATGTCTCTGCTTTTTAATATGCTATCTAGGTTGGTTATAGCTTTCCTTCCAAGGAGCAAGCATCTTCTAATTTCATGGCTACAGTCACCATCTGCAGTGATTTTGGAGCCCAAGAAAATAAAGCCCGTCACTGTTTCCCCATCTATTTGCCTTTAAGTGATGGGACCAGATGCCATGATCTTAATTTTTTGAATGCTAAGTTTTAAGCCAGCTTTTTCACTCTCCTCTTTCACTTTCAAGAGGCTCTTTAGTTCTTCTTTGCTTTCTGCCATAACATGGTGTCATCTGCATAGCTGAGGTTGTTGATATTTCTCCCTGCAATCTTGATTCCAGCTTGTAATTCATCCAGTCTGGCATTTTGCATGATGTATGTACTCTGCATATAAGTTAAATAAGCAGGGTGACAATATACAGTTTTGATGTATTCCTTTCCTAATTTTGAGCGAGTCCATTGTTCTTTGACTAGTTCTAACTGCTTCTTGACCTGCATACAAGTTTCACAGGAAGCAGGTAAGGTGGTCTGGTATTCCCATCTCTTTAAGAATTTTTAAGTTTGTTGTGAGAGTGTTGCATAGGTAGCCTTATGGTTGTTTTTCTTCAGTTGCTTAGTTATATCTGATTCTTTGTGAGCACTTGGACTACAGCATGCCAGTCTTCCTTGTCCTTCACCATCTCCCAGAGCTTGCTCAAACTCATGTCCATTGAGTCAATAATGCCATTCAACCATCTCGTCCTCTGTCGTCCCCTTCTCCTCCTGCCTTCTATCTTTCCCAGCATCAGGGTCTTTACCAAAGATTTGGCTCTTCGCATCAGGTGGCCAAAGTACTAGAGCTTCAGCTTCAGCATCAGTACTTTTAAAGAATAGTCAGGATTGATTTCCTTTATGATGGACTGATTTAATCTCCTTGCAGTCCAAGGAACTCTCAAGAGTTTTCTCCATCATCACAGTTCAAAAGCATCAGTTCTTCAGTGTTCAGCAGTCTCCATTGTCCAACTCTCATATTCATACATGACAGCTGGGAAAACCACAGCTTTGACTATATGGACCTTTTTCAGCAAAGGCCTTATAGTAAATATTTCTAATTCTCATAACATTCTTCTAAAATCGGTACTAAATTCCTTAAACAGAGGAAGAAAGGAGATATTAAATAAGTTTCCCAAGTTCATAGCATATCAGTAGCTGTGTCAGGGTTTGGCCAAAACCCAGATCTCTCTAGTTTCAAAGCTATAAATTCCTAACTTTCTTCTTCACTCTTGCTAAGTAGCTTCAGTCGTGTCTGACCCTTTGTGACCCTATGGATTATAGCCCTTCAGGCTTCTCTGTCCATGGAATTCTCCAGGCAAGAATACTGGAGTGGGTTGCTGTGTCCTCCTCCGAGGGATCTTCCTGACCCAGGGATCAAATCCACATTTCTTATGTCTCCTGCATTGGCAGGCAGGCTCTTTACCACTAATGCCACCTGGGAAGCCCTAGTTTAAAAGAATTGTTTATTCCCTCTCTGAGTTTCTCTTAGCACTTGTTTCAAAGTTATAACCTTTTAAAATTTATTCTTCATAGTTAATTGTCTGTGTGGTTGACTTTCCAGCTATCCTCTGAGTTCCTAAAGAAGGTGATTATCTTTCTACCTGTTCCTAAAAGAGTATCCAGAGTCGATACTTAAGAATTTTTTTTTTTAACTGGATGACTACATTAATTAATTTTCCAGGGAACACTGTGGAACCACTCAAACAAACAAAGCTTATTCCATAGAAGTTATATAATTTAGAATTCTACCTATATGAAAGAACATTTTATATGGCAATCATAAGGAGAGAGGTGTATGCAGAGTAATCAGGTTCTAGTTAGGAAAATAAAGGCAATTAAAAGAGTAATTCTTGAGGAAAAACTGTCAACAGTTACCCCAGTCAAGACAGTCAAACCCTGTGGTCTAAACACAGCCACTGGGCAGGTCAAATTTAGCCCCACTTGAAACAGCACTCCTTCTCAGGTAGGACTCGCACTTCACATTGAGACTTGAACTCTTGACCCCTGACTTAACTTGATCCCTGACTTGAACTTGATCCCTGACTCGGAGCAGACTCAAATCCTCTGTCTTTTGATCAAAACAACCCACCTAGTGTCAGGTGGTGTATTGCTCTTCATCCTCTTCACAGCGCCGATTGTCTCGCTGCTCACTCTGTCCACACTGTTTGCTGAAACCAGGGTAGGCAAGGTGCAAGCTGAGAGGATGGAAGAAGAAGCGAGAAGCCGTAGGAACTGCAGGCATGTTTATTCTCCTCTTGCTGGCACAGCAGCCGTAGCAGCAGACATAACACAGCATAACCGCACACAACCTCCCTCCTGGCTGGCACAGCGGCCGTAACAGTATCTCTCCTGGCTGACGCAGCAGCTGGAGAAGGAGGCAGGCGCTGTTCTCCTCTCTCAGGGCTGACTCAACGGACACAGCCGCGAGGCAGCAGTAATGCCGCAGTTTTTTTAAGTGGAGTTCCCACGTACCACACAAAGTGTTTCGTGACCGAGCAAGTACCTCATGACGTGCACGCGCAGTGCTATAAGTGCGCTCAGCTGTTAATCATTGTTTACAAAATGTGAGGTGAGAGAACCTGAACGTTCCATCTTGGTTATTTTGCTCTCTCCCCGCAGGTGGGTGGTTTTAATCAACTGAAGCTCAGGTTCTTTTCCTTGTCTCAGAAAGAATTCAGTGTGAGTAAAAGTGACGGCCAAGAGTGAGTTTATCAGCATAGGAAGTTTGTGAGAGATTCATGCAAGCTGGCAAGGGATCACAGCTGTCCTGAGAAAAGAGAGGGCTACACTTATTTTTAAAAAATTATTTATTTATTCTAATTGGAGGCTAATTAGTTTACAATATTGTAGCGGTTTTGCCATACATTGACATGAATCAGCCATGGGTGCACATGTGTTCCCCATCCTGAACCCCCCTCCCACCTCCCTCTCCATCCCATCCCTCAGGGTCATCCCAGCGCACCAGCCCCGAGCACCTGTCTCATGCATCGAACCTGGACTGGCGATCTGTTTCACATATGATAATATACATGTTACAGTGCCGTTCTCCCAGATCATCCCACCCTCACCCTCTCCCACAGAGTTCAAAAGACTGTTCTTTACATCTGTGTCTCTTTTGCTGTACTGCATATGAGGTCATCATTACCATCTTTCTAAATTCCAAATATATGCATTAATATACTGTATTGGTGTTTTTCTTTCTGACTTACTTCACTCTGTATAATAGGCTCCAGTGTCATCCACCTCGTTAGATATGATTCAAACATGTTCTTTTTAATAGCTGAGTAATATTCCATTGTGTATATGTACCACAGCTTTCTTATCCATTTGTCTGCTGATGGACATCTAGGTTGCTTCCATGTCCTAGCTATTGTAAACAGTGCTGTGATGAACATTGGGGTAAACATGTCTAATCAAAGAAAAAGTGGGGAGGAAAGAAGACCACCTTCTTCCCCACTCTCAGGCAGACATCAAAGCTTACATCACTAGTTCCTCCTGTGTCACTATACGGTTTAACCCGGACTGTCATGGCACTATTTAAATCATCTGTGTATTAGCAAAAGGACCTGGGTCTCCCATTTTTCAGGAAGATTATTTACTGTCTGAGCCACCAGGGAAGCCTAACATATGCTAAACTATGATAATTTATCTCAGGTTTCAGTATAATGCCCCCTTTCACCTAGTTTATTTCCCCTTTCACCTAGTTTATTTCCCCTTTCACCTATATTTCTGTCTTAGTTACATACAGAAATGATACTCTTCAAAGATTATTAACTCTCTGACTTCCTGTAAAAGATTCGAATCCTATATCTATTGTCTGGTGTTGTAATTACCAGAGTTTGTGGCTTGAGTGTGTCTAGCACTTGGAGGCATCTGGTCTACCTTCAAGGTACTGTAGATTGTTGCTTGGTTACCAGATTCTTTTCTTGAGTGATCATTAGCTTCTAACAGTTTCCCAAACTCCCTTAAAATTCCCTTTCTGTTTTTAATCCCCTAGTGGGATTTCTAAACTGACTATTTAGTTACCCTACTCTATCCCTGACAGGGCTTCCCTCGAGGCCACTGCTCTCCTCTTTCTCGATCTCTCCATTTGTTTCTGATAAAGACAATAAGTCACTTGACTCAGCAAACTGAATGAATTAACAACCTCACCTCAAATAAGAAGGGAGCTTAGTTTGTCATAAAGAGTACAATAAGTCCCCTACATGTGAATGAATTCCATTCCAAGAGTATGTTAAGAAGTTCAATTTGTTCATAAGCCCAACCAAGTTAGGCTAGGTACCCAGCCAATGCAATGGGCTATATAGTACTATGCTGTAATAGGTTTATAATACTTTTCACACAAATAATACATTGAAAACAAACACAAAAAATAAAGAAAACAGTTTAAAACTTACAGTACAGTACCTTGGAAGGTACTGTAGTATAGTACATCAGCTGGCGTATAAGGGATGGAATTGAGTGAACAGTCAAGAAGATCTACCTACTGGAGGAGGTAGAGGGAGTGGAAGATGAAAAAGCTGAAGGATAGTCAGTAACAGGAAACAGAGGGCAAGCTGTAATTTCATTTATGCCTGACTTTGATGGCGCAGGTTCTGGTTTCTTGCTGGATTCAATTCTATCTACACTCTTGAAAAAAAAGTGACCCAGTGATGTCTGGGTAGTAAGTCTTTTTTATAATTTTTCCGGACCAAGGGATCAAACCCGTGTTTCCTACATCTCCTGCATTGGCAGGCGGGTTCTTTACCACTAGTGCCCCTGGGAAGCCCAACACTGCTTAGATCTGGCCTTAGAAAACAGACCTCCTGCCTTGGGGGGCTCTTGATCCACTAGCAACTCTGAGGACCACGTCCACCCTCCGCTTGGCTTCTCCCAGGGGTCCGATCATCCAGCACGTGAGATGCTCCCCAACACCCAGCTCTGTGCTCAGGCCTGCATCTCAGTCTGAGAGACTGACCAGGGCTTGACCTGAAGGACAGGATGCCCCTGCCTTCCTATCCCCCAGGCAGCAGCCATCATCCTGCATTCTTCATTTAAGCCTAATTAAGCTTAAATTAAAGAGGTTTATTTTTCTCATATGTAAGACACTAAAATTGTTATAAAGATTATATAAAATAATGTTTGTACAAATGCTAAGTACAGTGTCTGTCATGTAGGAAGTTTTCAACAAATGATAGTTATTATTAAAACCAAATAGTGATGGGCATTTCCTGCATACAATGTCTCATTTTAATGAACACAAACAATAAAGTGACACCAAATACGATGCAAATGTGCAACAAATGTGATAGAGAACAAGTGTACCCTTTTGGTAATTGATTGTTACTGACCTAGAAAAAATACAGCAAAATAGCATTTAGTGTATTCTCTCAATTTTCATGGATAAAATATCTTTGAATATTGGAAAAGTTGACTATTCTTACACAACTACTAGTGACTTATAGTTCTTCTTCTATATGTTGAATATTCATTTCTTTGGCTATTTTTATTAGGTTAGTGATTTTTTCCCATACATTATCACACCCAAAATAAATAAAGGTTGATCACCTTTGTTTCAAAAAGTCTCTCTAGTGACATATTGACAAGGAAGAGAATCACTTTATCTGATTACTTGGCTCCTACTTTATGGCTTATGTTGTAATGTTGAAAATGATATGAAAATGAATAAAATTACAATTTAAAAAATTTATAATACCAAGAGGAGCTAATCTTGACCGTGCTATAGAAATTAGGCACATTGTGCCAACAAAAGGAGAATACTATGGGCCATCTGGTTTTCACTGAATTGTTCTTAGAGCTGATAAATATGTTATGAGCCATTAAAAACTCCTTAGTTGGCCATACATAAATTATGGCCCTAATTAGTTGGTTCAGTTTTGATATGGGTGGTTTATGAGGCACCAGGCAGAAAAGACCAGCTTCTGCCTGACTTCAGAATGAGTTCACATTAGAATATTGGCAACAGAGAAAATATATCTCAATTACACATTCCAGTGATATCAGAAGAGTGTGGCGTGGATTCCATATGGTGAAAAAATAGGCCAAGGAGTTTTGAGTGACATCAGAGCACAAGAAAAACTATAGGACTATGACAGTCCTACTGGAATCCTGCTATTTTAACAAATGCTCAAAAACAGAAGGGATGAAAAAAAATTTTTTTTCATGTATATTTTTCTTAATGGTTGCTGTGGGATACAATTAATATATTTTAAAACAATGAACCATAGCCAAGAGTTTAAAAAAAATAGACTGTGAAACGTTATAATTATCTGTTTAAAAAAGTTCGGAGAGTTTATGGGGCACACATTTTTGTGACTTAAAATTGGAGGTGGAAACTAACACCTAAGGTTTTGAAATACATAGGAGAAAGAGAAAACAGTTTTGTTTCCTAAAAGAATAGCTCTTGGGTTGAGTTTTGGGGCAAGAGATTGAAAGAATATTAATATTTCCTCATGTAAGACTCTCAGAGTTTGTGGCAGAGGCATAACTAAACAGCACAGTTTTATGACATGAACTAGGCTAAATTATATATAAGGTAGGACTGGAACACAAAAAGAGTGATCATCTTCTGGGAAAGTTTTGTCAGAGAAGTGGATGCTGTTTTTTGCGACCCCCACCAAAACCCCTGTCTGCTGAAAGTTCTGGCAGATGACAATTTATAGCTGCCCTCTTCATTAGGAAATTAGATACTTTGTTTAAAGGGGAACTGCCTTCTTGATACATTCTGCATATATTCCCAGATCTTGGCTGAAGTTAGCAAAAAGCTATTTTCCTTGCCTCAGGAATGGACATACCCCGAGGTGAAATTTGTGATCCTGACTTTCTTGATGGAAGCTAGCCTTCAGCCGATACCACCTTCTTGCTTAGCTCTTTTTCCCTGTTCTTCCTTTGCGCCCCGTCTCCTGTGAGCACACTCCTAATAATTCCCTCGTGCAGGAATTCTCTTGTCAGGTGTCATTTCCAGTGGATCCCATCTAAGACAACCTTGTGTGTGTGTGTGTGTGTGTGTGATCCAATAGACAAAGCTAAGTTTTAACAGGCGGAGCTAAGTGTTAATGTACCTGCATCTTTTCAATCAGATAATAAATTGAATTATAGCACTGAAAATATTTTTCCCATCAACATGTCCCCCTTCATTCTGCGTAAAGGTAAATACTGTCTAGACTGTAGTGCATTAAAAGTCAATCACTTATTTGATATACACTTGGTCCTTTTTCCCCCCACAAATCTCAGTATAGAAAATCTACTTAGTTCTTTGTACTTAATTTGCCTTTTTAGATTAGGCTTCCAAATTTAATATCAAGTATATGATGCTTCTTTTATGTTTGAAAGATCAATCCTACTCTTACCAAAAAAAAGCCTTACAATCCAGGAGCTCTTGATTTTTATGACTGTAAGTAATTGAATAGCATCACCACCTTATACTTTCAGGGGAGCCTAAAACCCTAAACAACTGATAGGAGTTCGTCTGACACTCCCAGGGGCATCTCTAAACAGCAGAATAAAAAGAAATCGATTGTTTCCCTCAGCCCTGGACCTCCATCAACTGCTCCAGCTCTCTGTCCCTCTTTCAAAAGACAGAAGAGATTTTAACAAATCACTTAAGCCTGAGTCCCCACAATGTGCTTGAATCCCTACCACATGCTTGATCGACAGTTGAACATCTTGACCTGGTCATTCAACCTATGCATAAACATCCCGGGGTCAGGAAACTGTTTCAATGTAACCCTTTTCATTCTAAAATTATAGAATATTTAAAAATAGAGAATGCTAGAGACTGATAAATCCACTCTCTTCATTTCATTTTATGAGGCAGCTGGAGATCAGAGATGAGAAATTTTTTCAGTGCTGTACAGATACTATTTATGATTTTTGTACAGTGCCACCAAATGATCTTTTTCTAGATTTCCAGGATTCTGAACCTGCTCAGTTCTGCTCAAAATATTAAACCAAAACAAAAAAAAAAACAAACAAACCCCCAAAACTGACAAACTCATTGTTCAGTTCAGTTCAGTCGCTCAGTCGTGTCCGGCTCTTTGCGACCCTATGAATTGCAGCACGCCAGGCCTCTCTGTCCATCACCAACTCCCGGAGTCTACCTAAACCCATGTCTATCGAGTTGGTGATGCCATCCAACCATCTCATCCTCTGTCATCCCCTTCTCCTCCTGCCCCCAATCCTACCCAGCATTAGGGTCTTTTCCAATGAGTCAACTCTTCGCATGAGGTGGCCAAAGTATTGGAGTTTCAGCTTCAACATCAGTCCTTCCAATGAACACCCAGGATTGTAGCAGGTGACAAATTAGAAACTTTGTTGCAAAGCTTATTAATGTGGGGAACACATAGAGTATGCACACAAACTTTGGCTCTGAAGATTAAGAGTAGCTGTCAAATTTATTAGGAAATCTGCCCTTATCGTGTTTGACAAGTCACAATCTGACTGTGAAAGACTTCATCGTTAATTTTCCTTACCTGATACTTCATAAGATAACCAGATTAAATGATATCAGCTTAAATTCCAATTTGGATCTGATGTTATTTCTCAAGAAAATCTAGTCTAAGTTGTAAATCCTACAGTTTTAAAGTCAAATATGAAATTTCTATTCTCCTATAAAGTAGCTAGCTAAGGAAATAGCATCTCAAGAACACTTTAATTTTCTTAATGCAGAGCCTATAAAAATGCATTTTTTCATTCATTCAACAAATATTAATGAGAAATTATCAGGTATCAAGCACTGTGCTGAATGAGAAATAGAAGTGCTATCAGTGTAGTTGGAGGATTGACAAATATAATATTTGATATGCATAAGGGTTTTATGGAAACAAGTACATGTGTTCCTGCTACAAGACAAACCCCAGCACTGGATAGTCAGTCAGTTCAGTCTCTCAGTCATGTCCAACTCTTTGTGATCCCATGGACTGCAACACGCCAAGCCTCCCTATCCATCACCAACCCCAGGAGTTTACTCAAACTCATGTCCATTGAGTCAGTGATGCCATCCAACCATCTCATCCTCTCTCGTCCCCTTCTCCTCCTGCTTTCAATCTTTCCCAGCATCAGAGTCTTTTCCAATGAGTCGGTTCATCTCATCAGATGGCCAAAGTATTGGAGTTTCAGCATCAACATCAGTCTTTCCAATGAACACCCAGGACTGATTTCCTTTAGGATGGACTGGTTGGATCTCCTTGCAGTCCAACGGACTCTCAAGAGTCTTCTCCAACTCCACAGTTTGAAGACATCAGTTCTTTGGTGCTCAGCTTTCTTCATGGTCCAACTCCCACATTCATACATGACTACTGGAAAAACCACAGCTTTGACTAGACAGAACTTTGTTGGTAAAGTAATGTCTCTGCTTTTTAATATGCTGTCTAGGTTGGTATTAGATGTGTATATATGTGAGTGGCAAGTTAAAAAATAATTTCACTGACGATGTGCTAAGTGAAAATGGGGAAATCATTAAGGTTGTTTGAGTGGGTTTCACAGAGGGAAAGAACTCAAACCAAGTTTCAAAGGCTAGAAAGGCATATATATGCCAAGTGTACCTTGAGGGTTTGGGAACTCCAGGCAAGGGAATGTCATGGAAATAGATTTGAAGAGTGAAACAAGACAAGTTCAAAACTTCAAATTATTCTTGTAGTGTAAGGCATAGATATCAATGACAAGAGACTAAAAAAAGAGGAAAATCATGGAGGAACTTATCTCCACTGTTGAGAAATTTTGATTTCATTTTTAAACAAGAAGAAAGACAGTGAAGGGTTTTAAGTATATAGGTGATATGATTAAGTTTCACGTATATATCCATACACACATAAACATATATTTGTGTATATATGTATATGTGATATCAACCTGTGTGCATGTATTATAAATATAGGTATATTTCACAGCACCATCATTATCATAATTATGTTTGAGAGTATTCAGAAAGTGTGAACTTTTTAATAGATGATGTTTTAACAACTGGTTAGTCAAGTAAGAAATAGAAAGAAGCTGGATTCCTATGAATACTTAAACAAAGATAAATTTTAGGTAAATTAAAGACCAAAGCATGAAAAGCAAAATCTTTGAAAGTCCAAAGAATATATAGGAGAATACATTTAAGACCTTAGAGAATGGTATGCTTTTTAAGAAATGAAAAAGAAAAAGACTGATAAATTTGGCTACATTAAAATGTCAAAGCTCTGTTCAAACAAAAGCCCTGAAAATACATCTAAAAGACAAGTCAGGGTCTATGAGAGACACATCTGAGATGCTTGTAACTGACAAAGGACTGGTATCCAGAATTATAAAGAATGACAAATCAGTAAGATGACAACCCAAAAGGCAAATGGGCAAAATATCTGAATAGGCATTTCACAGAAAAGAAAGCCAAAGTGGGCAATAAACATTTTAAAAGATTCTCATCTTCACTGGTAATTTGGAAAATGCAAATTAAATCCACAATGAAGTACATTTATTATCCACTTAAAGGACAAAATTTTTAAAGTAAAACAATTCTTCCTATGTATGAAAAAATGGAAATTTTCATGTATTACTGGAGAGAGTAAATGTTGGTACAATCACCATCAAGGACAACTTGGTCATACTCACGGAGCAGAAGGGTGTGTGTCCTTTTACCCACATCTTCACCTGTGAGTGCAGCCCCTAAGACAGTGGTGATACATGGAATAAAGGCTTCACAATAAATGTTTTTCTTTTATAGTCTGATTTGCATTAGCAAAAATATTAAGAACATCTCAAAGATACATTTCCAGGACAAGAGATGAATTGCAGGGCATTTATGTAATGTCTTAACCACTATAAAGCAATTAAAACAAATGAACTGAAAATGTACTCAACAACATGAAAGAATATCAAAAAGCTAACATTAAACAAAATAAATGTATTGTAAAATGATACATAATGTGATACCAATTATGTACTGTTTTCAAACAGGAATATTTTTACTTGGTAGAATACATAAATATGTAGTAATATGCAAAAGCATGCATGGGAATGATAAATACCAAAATTCATGATACTTCTACCTTATCAGGTACCAGTAAGTAATTACAACATTTTTTTGAGAGTAGAATTAGTGTCATGTGTTGCTGCAAATTATTTACAGATATTTAATCCTATCATTTAACCACTGCAACAACTTTATAAAATATATGTCATGTTTTAAAGATGTATTTATTTTCGGCTGTTCCAAGTCTTTGTGGATGCACGAGGGCTTTCTCTAGTTGCAGAGTGGAGGCTACTCTCTAGCTGTGCTGCAGCGCCTTCAGTTGCCCTGGCCTTTCTTCTTGGGGAACACGGGCTGTAGGCGCACCGGGCTTCAGTAGCTGCGGCTTGCAGGCTCTAGAGCGCTGGCTCAGTAGTGGTGGTTCACAGGTTTAGCTGTCACGCAGCATGTGGAGTCTTCCCGGAGAAGCGATCGGATCCACATCCCCTGCACTGGCAGGTGGATTCTTAACCAGTGGACCACCAGGCAAGCCTGGTATATACCGTTATTATCCCAGTCTTATAGATAAAAATACTGAGACACAGTGAGATTAATAATTTGTGCTTGTTATATAGCTAGTAAATGACAGTACAATGCTGGAGTTTTAACCCTGCTCTTAACCGGGGTGGGGTAATAGTCACCTGCGAGGAAAGTGGGATACAGGAGAGATATACAAGAGGAGTCAAAAGATCTGTTTAATTTTATCAAAATTCTGAAGAAAATATGATAAAATGTTAGGACTTGATTAAACTAAGTAGGGAAGCACAAGTTTTCATTATACTATTCTCTTTAACTGTCTATATATTTATATCAGGAGAAGGAGAAGAAAGGAGGAAGCAGAAGGAGATGACCCAGGAAGGACAGTTAGGAAGAGAAGGAGGAGGCAGCAGAGGTGAGGGGGGGAAAGACCACTGTGGGGACAGAGTAAGGAATGAGCTGAAGTGGGGCAAACTAGAAGCAAGGGAGCACGCAAGAGGATCTTCTCTAGGCAAGAGGTGGCAGATGCAATCATGACATCTACTACCACTTGGTCATGATGAACCAAAACCACTTCATTCACGGAAAATCGAATAATATGCCTTAAAACATTTTATTAATTTTTATTGGGGTACAATTGCTTTACAATGTTGTGTTTCTGCTGTACACCAAATGGAATCAGCTATTTGGTCTTTCAGTTGCTAAGTCATGTCCAGCTCTCTGTGACCCCATGGACTGCAGCACACCAGGCTCCTCTGTCCCCCTCTCTCTCCTGGAGTCTGCTCAAATTCATGTCCACTGAGTCAGTGATGCTACCTAACCATCTTATCAAGAATCTTCTCTAACACCACAATTTGAAAGCATCAATTCTTTGGTGCTCAGCCTTCTTTATAACTAATCCATACCTGACTACTGGAAAAACCATAGCTTTGACTATACAGACTCTTGTTGGCAAAGTGATATCTCTGTTTTTTAACACACTGTCTAGGTTTGTCATAGCTTTCCTTCCAAGGAGCAAGCATCTTTCATTATAATTTCATGGCTATAGTCACCGTCCACAGTGATTTCGGAGCCCAAGAAAATAAAGCTTCCACTTTTTCCCCTTCTATTTGCCATGAAGTGATGGACTGGATGCCATGATCTTAGTTTTTTAATGTTAAGTTTCAAGCCAGCTTTTTCAGTCTCCTCTTTCACATTCCTCAAGAGGATCTTTAGTTCCTCCTTACTTTCTACCATTAGAGTGGTATCATCTGTGTATCTGAAGCTGTTGCTATTTCTCCTGGAAATCTTGATTCCAGCTTGTGATTCACTCAGCCTGGCATTTTGCATGATATACCCTGCATATAAGTTAGATAAGCAGGGTGACAATACACAGTCTTGATGTACTCTTTCCCAGTTTTCATTTTTCCATGTCCAGTTCTAACTGTTGCTTCCTGTCCTGCATACAGGTTTCTCAAGATATAGGTAAGGTGGTCTGGTATTCCCATCTCTTTAAGAATTTTCCACAGTTTGTTGTGATCCACATAGTCAAAGACTTGACCATAATCAATGAAGCAGAAGTAGATGTTTTTCTGGAACTTCCTTGCTTTCTCCCTGATCTAGTGAATGTTGGCAATTTGATTTCTGGTTCATCTGCCTTTTCTAAGCCCAGCTTGTACATCTGGAATTTCTCGGTTCATGCACTGCTGAAACCTAGCTTGAAGGATTTTGAACATAAACTTGTTAGCACGTGAAATGAGCATAATTTTGGAGTAGTTGGGACATCCTTTGGCACTGCCCTTCTTTGGGATTGGAATCTGCAATATGTTTACATATAGCCCCTTTTTTGGATTTCCTTCCCATTTAGGTCACCACAGAGCGTTGAGTGGAGTTCCCTGTGCTATAAGTCAGTTCTCATTAGTTACCTACTTTATACATAGCAGCGTATATATGTCAATTCCAGTCTCCCAATTTATCCTACTCTCCCCCTGCCTTCTTTGTTATCCATACATTTGTTCTCTGTGTCTGTCTGTCTCACACACATATTTTACCACTTAAACATTTTCCATAACACTATAAAGTAGGCAATATTATTATTCCTTCAGAAACCTGAGGCTTAAAGAAGCATAATAACTTGCACAATACCCCTGCAGCTAAGAGATTGTGGGATCAGAACTTGGACTCGTGTCCGCTGATTTAAAAATCTCTTCTGCTTCTCATCTGTGAATAGTTCAAAGAGTCTCACAGTGGCCATGTCTACACTAAATTATCTACCTGACTTTAAAAATGCATTTACCTGGTCCTTAGTAGCAGTCATATTCTTTAAACATAAAACCTTCATTTGGCATCATTTTTTGTAATCCATACTCTTGGTACTTGTGCTGTCAGAAACATCAGTATTAATTCCAGCTTTAAAGTGGACTGAATAAGAGGCTTCATATCATACTCATTTGCTTTAACTTTCTTGCTTTGAAGTTAGCATAATTACCAAACAGTCGGCTCTTCATTTCCTAGATTCTATCATTTCTGGCAATCTGATGCTATAATTAGTTATTCTGCCGTGTAATACAGTGAAGAAAGAACTGGGAGAGGGGGAAAAAGGCCTAAGCAATAATGTTTGCCTCACCCTGGATCACTAAAGGTGGTGTTTCTACTGTGAATGCGTTGATTGTTTATAGCCTCTCCCTACAAGTGGGGAGGTTTGCTCATGTTCAAACACATTTTCTTCTTGAAGTTGTCAAGCTTCCAATTTGATATCACTGAAAAAAGTGACAGATTCTTGAACTATAGTAACTTTCCTGGATCAGTGCTAGCAGCTAGAAACCTACACTTGGGCATAGAAAATTCTGCACAATGACTTTATGAAAAGACTGGCCTTTAAAAAAGATTCCATCTGAATGGCTTAAGTTTTTCAGTAAAACACAAATAGATTCACAGATACAGGAGACAAACTAATGGTTCCCAAGGGAGAAAGAGAAGGAAGGAATAAGTTGGGAGATTTGGGGTGACTATTAAGGGGACTCTACTCAATCCTCTGTAATGACCTATATGGCAAAAAAAATCTAAAAGTGAGTGAATATATGTATATGTATAGCTGATTCACTTTGCTATACACCAGAAACTAACACAACATTGTAAATCAACAATAAAAATTAATTTAAAAAAGAAAATTCAAAATATGATTAGCTTCATCAAAATTTAGTTATTCCAAAATTTCCCACAACTTGTGAATATTTCTGAAGCAAACTAAACCTACACAGTCCCAACTCTGGTTTTTTGTTTATGCGTTTATTTTGTTTTGTGTTATTTTGTCTTAGTGCCTGAATTTGCCTGAATAAATAGTTTGAACAAATCTAATATTTCCAGAAGCCACTGGTTTATGTCATCTCTGCCAGGACATGCCCATCAGCTCCCCCCACCCTCTTACCATTCAAAGCACAGCAAATCAAGAGCCATGTTTATTTTATTTAATTGGGAGGAAGACTAATCACAATTTGTGAAAATTTGAATTGTGGAAATATATTTTTAAATATAGTTGCATTATTTCACTTCCTTGCATAATTAATGCCAATATTTTTCTGTGTGTTTACATTAAACTAAAGACTGAGGTGTGAAAGTGTACAGTTTGAGATTCTACTCTGTGATTCTCTTCCCTTCAATGACAGCTTTGTGTCTTAAAAAAAACTTGAAGCTGAAGACCTGTAGATTCTGATGTGAGAAATAGAACCAACTTGTTTACCAGATATTAAAACCTAATTAACACCCTGGTTGGTTTAGCTTTACAAGTGACTTTTCTTCTAAAATCTGAAACCATAGTAAAAACTTCCAAGTCCCCAACAAAAAGGTTTATAAATAGGAATTAGGTTTATAACTAGAAGCACACTCTTTCTCTCTAATGTCCTTATGTATGCTACAGCTTCCAGGATGCAGAGAACATACGCCACAATGTGAACTGAGCTTTGGGGTGTATTTATTAATATTTATTTAACACATGCTTATTGTTATTATTTGGGCTTCCCAGGCGGTGCTAGTGGTAAAGAACTTGTCTACCAATGAAGGAGATGTAAGAAAGCAGGTTCAATCCCTGGGGTTGGGAAGATCCCCTGGAGGAGGGCATGCCAACTGACTCCAGTATTCTTGCCTGGAGAATCCCCATGGACAGAGGAGCCTGGAGGGCTGCAGTTCATAGGATTGCAAAGAGTCAAACATGACTGAAGCGAATTAGCACATTGTTATTATTATTCTCTGCTTTGTTTGGAAAAAAGAATAGTGGTATTATAAATATGGAGAGCTGATACTGAGATAGGATTTGGGGAAAAATGGGTGAGTTGACTTCTAGATATGATGAGACAATTATATCGGCAAGGCATCTGTTGGTAATGCAACTAAGAATCCCAAGAACTGAGACCTGGTGAGGAAAAAAAAAATGTGTTTATTCAGATGTTCGTAGGATTGCAGCCTGGAAAGCACAAATCCAAAGGAGGGGAGGGGGATACACTTTATTTGTGTTTCACTGGACCACAAAATGAGGGAGGCTTATAAAAGCAAAATCCCGCAAGGTTACATAAATTGTTTGTCAAGAATTAGGATTGGTGCTGGCAAGAAGTAAGGGTTCTTGTTAAGCAAGAACTGATTGGGGTCGAAAATAACTACATAGTTGCAAGGCAGGGGGGACTTTGAAACTACAAGGTTGCAGCTAACAGCAACTAGCAGAAACTGATTGAAAACCCCTGGTGGTGTCTATCCTTGAGGTAGACAAGGTTGAGAGGAAATTCAAGTTCTTAGTAATGTGTAGGAGCATGTCTAAAACCCTGTCTACAATGGCCACCTGGCTCTATTTTGGATGCTGTAAACATAGTTTACATCCTGTCCCATCACTTCAAGACAAATAGATGGGGAAACAGTGGAAACAGTGGCTGACTTTATTTTTCTGGGCTCCAAAATCACTGCAGATGGTGACTGCAGCCATGAAATTAAAAGACGCTTACTCCTTTGAAGGAAAGTTATGACCAACCTAGACAGCATATTAAAAAGCAGAGACGTTACTTTGCCAACAAAGGTCCGTCTAGTCAAGGCTATAGTTTTTCCAGTGGTCATGTATGGATGTGAGAGTTGGACTATAAAGAAAGCTGAACACTGAAGAATTGATGCTTTTGAACTGTAGTGTTGGAAAAGACTCTTGAGAGTCCGTTGGACTGCAAGGAGATCCAACCAGTCCATCCTAAAGGAGATCAGTCCTGGGTGTTCATTGGAAGAACTGATGTTGAAGCTGAAACTCCAATACTTTGGCCACCTGATGCGACGAGCTGATTCATTGGAAAAGACCTTGATGCTGGGAAAGATTGAGTGCAGGAGAAGAAGGGGACGACAGAGGATGACATGGTTGGATGGCATCACCCACTCAATGGACATGGGTTTGGGTGGATTCTGGGAGTTGGTGATGGACAGGGAGTCCTGGCGTGCTGCGGTTCATGAGGTCGCAAAGAGTTGGACATGACTGAGCGGCTGAACTGAACTAAACTGAAGCATAGTTACTCCATTTTGATTTGTAAATGATCTTAAATTTGTCATCACTACCATAGGTTCATTAACAACCATGATTCCTGGAATAACATTCTACTAGGACCAAAGTAAGGATTTTGGTAGTCCTAACATTATACCTGCCATCTGTTTTCTGGGGTTTTGCAGTTCAGTGTATTACAAGTAAAATATTGAAATTACTATATTGTAACTTTCCTGACCCCTGAGAAACCTGTATGCAGGTCAAGAAGCAACGGTTAGAACTGAACATGGAACAACAGACTGGTTCAAAACTGGGAAATTAGTATGTCAAGGCTGTATGTTGTCACCTGCTTATCAGCTTATATGTAGAGTACTTCATGCGAAATGCTGGATTGGATGGAGCACAAACTGAAGTCAGGATTGCCGGGAGAAATAATCAATAACCTCAGATACCCAGATGACACCACCCTTATGGCAGAAAGCAAAGAGGAACCAAAGAGCCTCTTGATGAAAGTGAAAGAGGAGAGTGAAAAAGTTGGCTTAAAACTCAACATTCAAAAAACGAAGATCATTGCATTTGGTCATCATTTCATGGCAAAGAAATGAGGAAAGAATGCAAACAGTGAGAGACTTTATTTTCCTCGGCTCCAAAATCACTGCAGATGGTGACTGCAGCCATGAAATTAAAAGATGCTTGCTCTTTGGAAGAAAAGATATTACCAACCTAGACAGCATATTACAAAGCAGAGACATTACTTTGTCAACAAAGGTCCATCTAGTCAAGGCTATGGTTTTTCCAGTGGTCATGTATGGATGTGACAGTTGGACTATAAAGAAAGCTGAGTGCCAAGGAATTGATGCTTTTGAACTGTGGTGTTGGAGAAGACTTTTGAGAGTCCCTTGGATTGCAAGGAGATCCAAACAGTCAATCCTAAAGGAAAACATTCTGAATATTCACTGGAAGGATCGTTGCTGAAGTCGAAGTTCCAATAATTTGGCCATCTGTCGTAAAGGGCCAACTCACTGGGAAAGACCCTGATGCTGGGAAAGACTGAGGGGAGAGGAGGATGAGATGGTTGGATGGCATCACCAACTCCTTGGGCATGAGTTTGAGCAAACTCTAGGAGATAGTGAAGGACAGGGAAGCCTGGTGTGCTACAGTTCATGGGGTTGAAAAGAATTGGACGTGACTTAGCGACTGAACAACTACAACATATTAGTAGGAGTAAGGAATAGTAGACTAATTATAGAGAGGAGATAATGTTGATGCCTCAGTAAGGTAACAAGAACAAATATGACCTCCATATTGGAGCTATTCCTTTGTGCTCTGTTGTCTGTGCTTAGTCATGCTGGCTCTGCACTTTTCTAAAAGAATGTTGCCTGTAGCCTAAAGTATACATAGTAGCCCTTTCTCAAGGCTTTGCCTCCCTACTTGACCTTTAAAACCTTAACACTTTGTCATTCACAGAGAGATAAAAAGCTGTATTACAGAAAATAACATTTTTCTTATTGGAGGTTTACAGGAACATAGTGACCAGACCTAGTGGACAGCTTCAGGAACACAGGATTATTACATCCCCTCTGGCATCTTGGTAACACCTAGAAGTCTGCAAAATCAGCCTCACTCCCTCCCTTTATGTGTAAAAGAAGCCTGAATTCTAACTCAGTAAGTTGGCTCTTTAGGACTTCAGCTTCTAGGTCTGCTGACTTTCTGAATAAAGTCACTATTCCTTTCTCTAACACCTTGTCTATTTATTGGGCTGTTTTGTGGTGAGCAGTACAATCTTGGACTTGGTAACATTTTTTGGATTTTAATCTTTTAAAAAAGATTTAAAAATTAAAAAGTATCAACATGCTTTTTACTTCCTATTAAATGCAATGCAAAAATAAAACTATATCATGTGTGTGTACATGCTAAGTCACTTCAGTTGTGTCCAACTCTTTGTGACCCTATGGACTTTAGCCCACCAGGGTCCTCTCTTCATGGGATTCTCCAGGCAAGAATACTGGAGTGGATTGCCATGCCCTCCTCCAGGGGTTTTTCCCGACCCAGGGATCAAACCTATGTCTCCTGCATTATAGGCAGAGTCTTTACCATGGAGTCAACTGGGGAAGCCACCAAACTATATAATTCCCTATTAAATACAATGTAAAAACAATATTTTGCATCACCCCTGACTGCAGTTGAAATCATCTACAGTTCTTGACTACTTGAGTCCCAATCTAGAGGATTAACAAAGGGAGGATGCTCTTGCAGTTAGCATCTGATGCTCTGCATGAATTTCCACGCCATCAGCTCTAAAGGCTGTCATAAACCTTTTTATAATCATTTCAAGGGTAAAAAAAAATCTATAGGTAAAGCTTTAGCCCTGTTAGACCCTATGCTGCTGCTGCTACTAAGTCGCTTCAGTCGTGTCCAACTCTGTGCGACCCCATAGACGGCAGCCCTCCAGGCTCCCCCGTCCCTGGGATTCTCCAGGCAAGAACACTGGAGTGGGTTGCCACTTCCTTCTCCAATTCATGAAAGTGAAAAGTGAAAGCAAGGACGCTCAGTCGTGTCCGACTCTTAGCAACCCCATGGACTGCAGCCTACCAGGCTCCTCTGTCCATGGGATTTTCCAGGCAAGAGTCCTGGAGTGGGTTGCCATTGCCTTCTCCGGTTAGACCCTATAGAAATCAATATATGAACAGTAAGATTCCTACACGAAATAATTTCAACCAAGTAATCTATAAATTATATTTTCCTTCTGTAGTTCAAACATCATACAGTAAAAAGGGCTGTATCAATTTTTTTTCCTATCTTGTTTAGGAACTGTGGACATAATCTTAATATCCACCATTCCCATAAAGAAAGAAGGGGGAATATATCATAACGCTGACATCAGAAATAATGGAGGGGGCTTCCCAGGTGGCTCAGTGGTAAAGAATCTGGCTACCAATGCAGGTGACATGGGTTCAGTTACTGGGTTGGTAAGATCCCCTGCAGGAGGAAATGGCAACCTGTTCCAGTATTTTTGCAGGGAAAATCAGAAAATCCCATGGAGAGAGGAGCCTGGTAAGCTACAGTCCATGGAGTCACAAAAAGTCAGCCATGACTGAGCACATTCATGCACAGCATGGCATAGCAGATTATGTAAAGAAAAACAGTTAAGTAAAAAATAGCAAATTAAAAAATTATATTAACAAAAAAGACAATGGAGAGACTTTAACAAAAAAGTCCTCCATAACAACAATAATGGAAATTTCCCGGAAGCAAAAATAAAAGAATGTAGCCTATGCAAGAAGATAGTACTGTCAGCACAGAGGATTTGAAGGCTTTGATATTTCCAAGGTCAAGAGTAAGAGAGAATCCAGACCAACAGCCATAGAGGCTAGAAGAATACTTCACTCACCGGATTATAGGAGGAACGACAGAGTCCACAAAAGGAGACAACTGAAATACTAAAAGAATAGCAGCAACATGCTGGTTATAAGAGGTTAAGATTGTAAAACTTCAAGGACCCAGCAGAGAGTTCTTGGGAAATGAGAAAAAGGTTAACAGATGTGTGAATAAGAAATTTAGAAAATGGGCTCCTTGAGAAGAATTTCAATAGAATGTTGGAAATAGAAACTATTTTTCAGGAGTCTATGAGGGAAAATGGTGAAGAAATTAAGGTAGCAAAAAACATGCCTATTATGTAAGAAGACTGGCAATGCAGCCAAGGAAAATGCCACAGAATTGCCAATGCAGTTAAAAAGAACTGTACTTAGACTTGTAAACACACAAGCATTTCCTGCCAAGTCACTTTCAGACATAGCCAAATACTGATTTCATCCCAGCTGTTCTCAGAATTTTCAAAGGAGTGAATTAGTGAAGTGTTGATTAACAGATTTTTAAAAATTCATGTTTTGACGTTATCTAGATTTCTATTTTATTTAGGCAAATCTCAAAGTACTTCATAGGATCAGAGTGACAATAATTTTTTTTTTTTTGGTTGTGATAATTAGAACAAGTTGGATATTTAAACTAAGTTTCAAGATACGGTATTTTCAGATACTTAGTATTGCCTTGGGTCCTAAATTTGTGGCAAAATAAAAGTCATCAAAAACTGAAGTTTCACAAATCTAAATGTAATTTTTATGTGCAAAGAAAGTTTGCTATTTAAAGCAAATCTATCTTTCTAGCTACATCCAAATTTAACATTAATTTTAAACAACTCGATATTTTCTCATGCATGTTTAGAAGCAAGCAGTTGTGCATATGTATACAACACTTGGAAATGCAGCTTGAATACTCCTTAAACTGCCAGTTTTCCATGTCAGCAACACATAAAGCCAAGCTGACCGACTTTGACCTCGCGTACTCACTTTTCTCTCCAGCCATCAGGACAATAGTTTTCCTTTCTTGGATTATTTTTTAGGAGAGGGAATTCCAGCAATTTTTAGTTTGACCTTGTCGCCTTTTTTTTCCTCAGAATCCATAAGCACTTCCCCAAAGCCAGGTCAGGTCTGGCTCCTTCATCACAGTGGTTGCAAACACAAATGCTAATTTGGCAGCACATCACACAACTCAGAGATCACAACGATGCCTGTTTTTGTAAACAGAGAACGCAGCCACTCTCCTTCATCTATGCATTATCTTTTGCTAATTTTCCTCCTACAAGAACAGAGTTAAGGAAATGAGACAGTGACCATATGATCCTTGAAGCCAAAAACATTTACTCTTTGACCCCTGAAGTAAAGGAGTTGGACAGAAGTAAATAAAAGTGAATGGCAGGGACTGTGATGAACTAATAAAGGTATATTACATCTGAAAGACCTAGCAATTACTACCACGCTAAAAAAAAGCAGGCACAGCTTACCAAATTCAATATTTGAAAAAACATAGAAATTCAGATTTCATATGAAATCTTCAAATTGTTAAGTGTCAGCTACTAATCCAACTTTTTAAATGAATGAAACCAAACAAAATTAATCTACTGCCTGGATCTACTCTTTTACAACCTCTGAAGTAACCTTTAATAGCTACGTGGTATCTCTGTGTGTCTCATTTTCTCATCAGCAAGCTGCCAACTCTCCAAAAATACCGACAAAGTAAACCCTGCTGATTAAGTAGAACGGGGATTTTTGCTTGCCTTCACTAAAGAAAGCAAGAACAGAGTCCAATTCCTGTCTTGGAGAAGGGAGAGAAAAGGCAATAAGATTGGGCGGTGGAGGCGGCGTGCGGCGGGGGTGGGGTGGTGCTCTGTTTTAAGGTGTGTCTTTCAGGGTGAGGGGTGATAGGAATAAAGCAAATCTGTGACATAGTGCAGGACTAGTGGGCCCAAAGGGGAGGCCTTGGGTTTGATGAGCCCGGTGGAACTATCTGTTGTCCTGAAAAGGGTATATTTACTCTGATGAGAGCTGTTGAATAGTCTATCATTTAGACAAATGGATTTGCAGTAAACTCTTGAAACAACAAAAAGTTACTTTCAACTGCATCTTCCTGGGCAAGAATTTCTTGAGATAGTAAATTAGCTCTGTCACTGTGGATGATTTCAGTTCTCAGACCCCCTCTTGTGGTTACTCTTCAGGTGAGCCTTAAGGATACACTGTTAAATATAGGAACAAAAGCAGTCCTATTTTTACCACTGTGTGAGCTGTCATGATTGCACATGAAGTTTTAATGGATGACCATTTTAACTTCTAAAAAGAATCAGATTTCCCTGAACTCATTTGTTGGATCATTTTGGGGAACAGCATCTAGAGGATAGCAGCTATGCATCAGCATTTAAGACCTGGGCACTAGAGAGCTGAATGTAGGAAATGGATACTAAGAGAAGGATTATGATCAGAATTCATATGTAGTGTCCTTCTCAACCAGGAGCCAAGAATGCTCTTGGTCAAGTAAGTCAAGAGATGAGTCAAGAGGGTATATCCAAGACCCAGTTCAAAGAAACCCAGACCAGAAATGGGTTATTAGCTATGTCACATAATTTCTTTACTCTTTGTTTCTTCAATAAATTTTTTAATATTAAAGACCCTGAAGAGGTATAAGCATAACATTCTTCCTTTAAAATAGCATGTGTTCCCCCAGTGAGAGGACAAATTACGTCCAAAGAGGTTCTGTTCTAAGCTGCCACCTGTCCAACTTCATGGCTCTAGCAAGGAACTCTGTAGGCTCGCTGTTATTCTCTTGTTCCTCACTCATTTTTTGAATCACAGCCCATAGGAGTCCCCTCCTTCTGGGCTATTATAAAGCATGAAGAAGCTTGAGGATAAAAGAAAGCAGTCTAGAATTCCCCTTAAGAAGCTGGAGTTTCAGTTTCCAAATCAAGGTTCAGGTTAATTTATCCATTTCCTGTTTTGAACTAAGAATCTAATTATCTCTTCTTCAGCAAAAGGAAACTGATGGGTTAAAAAGTAACCCTAGTGATATCAGGGACTATCCTTAAGGCAGATAGTCCATTCACTAAATTGACAAATCCGCTTCTAGTTTGCAAGTAATACTTTTTTACCACAGGTGAATGACAATCATCCAAGGTCAACTATCAGTTTATTTTCCACCTTTATATGGCTATCCAATAGTTTTGAATGAAACCTATTAAAGAGAGCATTGTGGGTGCATATACGTATGCTGTCGCTTCAGTTGTGTCCAACTCTTTGTGACGCTGTGGCCTTTAGCCCACCAATCCCTCTGTCCATGGGATTCTCCAGGCAAGGATACTGGAGTGGGTTGCCGTGCCCTCCTCCAGGGGATCTTCTCCTCCCAGGGATCGAAAAAGAGAGCACTAGGTGAATCTGAAAGTCGAATTTAACCAGCATATCTGACTTGTGAGGTCTGTTGAAGCGGCCTCCAAATAAGCACCTTCTGTTCCCTTGTCCTTTTTAAAGTTCTGTGTCTATGGAAGTTCAATTATGAAAGGTATCTCCCACAACAGCTCCCTGTTCTTGAGAGACAGGAACCTCTCTCTCCAGGTATGACAATCTTATATTTCTAAATTTCTTGCTCTCTGACCCACCATAGTATATGCAATCTAAAAAACCTCTTAATCGTCAAGCTACTTAGAAAATCAAGATCCATACCAAGTGGTACAAAAGGAAAGAAGCTATTTGGGTCCCAAAGGAAAATGCATACAAACCCAAATGTTGGTTAAGTTCAATCTTTTAACAACACGTAATTAAAATCTAGTCAGGTATTTTACTTGTAGCTGAAATGACTAGTAAGGAGACAAAAGTCAATACTAAGAACAGGGGCTTTACCGATAATTTTTAAAAAAATTAGTCTGACACCAGAGAAAGAAGAAAGGAAATAGGAAAATAAATACCTAAAGCTTACAGATTAAAGCATGACAGCTTGAACTTCAAATTGTTATCTGGATTTTGCCCCATGGATCTCAGGTGGAAGATACAGTCCATCCTAATTATTTGCTGATTTGATTTTTGCAAAATTTCCCACTCACTAATATTTATTTATAACTTCTAAATTAATATCCATGGGACTTTTGTGGTCACTTTTGGACATTCCCATTATAGCAGAAAATCTAAGTCTTCCAACATGCTCCTTCCAAGTTAAGGCTGAGCATGGGGAAACTCTACCTTCTTGTTTCAGCTTTCATAGTGTTAACAAGTATCCTTCTGTTTTCTATTCAGTGCCATGTAGTTAGGTTTGCTTTTTTTTTTTTTTTCATTTTTGGGCTTTTTATTGGTGATTTTACTAGTTAAAATGGCCCCCAAGCACAGTGCTGAAGTGCTGTCTAGTATTCCTAAATCCAAGAAGGCTTTGATGTGCCCTAGGAGAAACTATATACATTAGATAAGACATGATTCATGATATTACTGACTTCAAAATTTAATATTTATGAATCAACAATATATAGCAAGTAAAGTGTCTTGACACAGATACACACATGAAACCAAGTTATGTAATGACCAGTTGACAAAAAATGTAACCAAAAACTTGAAGGAATTTAAAGCTGTATTTCAATATGGGAGTTGTTTAGCATTAATTAATTCAGCGTTCATGGCAACTTCATAGAATACAGCTATCATGCTGTTGAGAATCTACTGTATCAATGGCTCTTGTGTGCTCAGTTCCTCAATTGTGTTATACTGTTTGCCACTCCATGGACTGTAGCCCACAGGGCTCCTCTGTCCATGGGATTATCCCAGCAAGAATACTGAACTGGGTTGCCATTTCCTCCTCTAGGTATCTTCCCAACACAGAGATTGAACCTGAATCTCCTGTGGCTCCTACACTGGCAGGCAGCTTCTTTAACAATGAACCACCTGGGAAGCATCAATATCTCATACCACCATCTATTTTTCCCAAATGTCTCGAGTAAAAAAGTTTTCTTCCTCCAAAGATTGATTCTTAGTGGGAAATATGACTGTAACTTCTGACTCAAAAGAAAAAAATCAAGTAGATAAACACAATTTTATTTAAAATTCTTCCCATTGCCACAAAATTTTGGTCAACACTAGAGATTTATGTTATTTAACCCTCAAGATACCTCAACTATTCGGATAAGACTTTTGCTATACTTATTTCATAGGATTTAAAAGAATTTATGCCACTCTTTATTTACTATCGCTATTCATTTACCAGTCAGTCCTAAAGGAAATCTGTCCTGAATAGTCATTGGAAGTACTGATGTTGAAGCTGAAACTCCAATATTTGGCCACCTGCTACGAAGAGCTGACCCACTGGAAAAGACCCTGGTACTGGGAAAGGAGACAACAGAGGGTGAGAGGGTTGGATGGCATCACCGACTCGATGGACATGAGCCTGAGCAAGCTCTGGGAGTTGGTGATGGACATGGAAGCCTGGAAGTGCTGCAGTCTTTGGGGTCACAAAGAGTCGGACACAACTGAGCTACTGAACTGACTGCTGATTCACTTACTGAGTCCTTTTCCTCAAAGGCCTACTCTCTCAAGCATCTATTTATTGGCTGCCTTAATCAATAAGAAAATCTATTAGATTCACTTTGATATGCTCTTTCCTGGTGGCTCAGATGGTAAAAAATCTGCCTACAATGAGGGAGACCTGGGTTTGATCCCTGGATTGGGAAGATCCCTTGGAGAAGGGAATGGTTACCCACTCCAGTATTCTTGCCTAGAGAATTCCATGGACAGAGGAATCTGGTGGGCTACAGTCCACGGGGTCACAAAGAGTTGGTTGCGACTGACCAACTAACACTTTCCATAAAGTGTTGATCTTTGAAGCAACTGCCAACTTTCCTTTCTAAAATCCCATAAAGTTATGTTTCCATCTGAACAATATTAGACATATGTGCAATTCAAAATTTTAGTATTTTTAAATTCTTATTTTTAAAATTAAATTAATAGATTATATTATGCACTGTTCAAATTGTTAAATTGAGTATATTTTCCTAATATAAAAGACAATAATCTAAGACTTCCATTCTGCTAAATTTCCTGAATCCTTTCCTTTACTGTTTTCTTACTATCTGAACATTACTGATTTTTAAAAATGTATTTTAAAAAGTATCCATCACTTTTATCATAAAACTAGCATATCTTATTGCACAGAAATGTGAAGAGCTTGGAAATATATACAGATAAAAAATAAAATTCCTGTGCTACTCAATTTCCATTCCTTAGAGGAAATGATGGTAAACAATTTTGAGAATGAATATATTTATGTAGTCTATTAATAGGCAAATGCATGTGTATTCATATGTATGTGTGTATATTCATGCAGGGTATGAGTTCAGACTTTCCTCAAATGGAATCCTCTTATAAATGTGTTTCTTTTCTTGATATATACCTATAATTCCCTTCCAAATTTGTAAATAAAATAGCCGCTTTATCCTTTCTACCTCTCCTTTGTAATAAATATCCCACTGAATGAATGTACCATGATTCAATGGGTATTGTTTGTGTATCCAGTAAGACAATAACCTTAAAAATGTAGTTCACTGCTGCTATTTTTCCAGTATGTTGCTGTCATTGCCCATCTTAGCAGGAAATACCCTTCTCTCCCTCTTGAAGCTTCCCCACTGAAATATCTAAGGATACAGGTGGTTTACTTAAACATCTCTTTTACTTTCAGATGCCAAGTGGAGAGAAACTGGAGAGTACAATCAGCCCCCTATTGCCACTTGTTGAAAACTGGTCCTATCGCTATGTACCTACTAGAAATGCAACATCTGCTTGGGCTTTGAGTGGTGATTTCAAGGTTGAGTTCCACACTTACATTTGCATTCACAATCTCAGTTGTTCCCAAATCAGGGCTATTGTTGTCTGATGTCTGGGTCGGCTCAGGGATTTTAGTATCAGCCCCTTACTGTGTTAGGACCAGGCTTTCTTTATGAGTCTCTAGTCTACACCTGGGTATCACACCCTGATCTCTGGCCTAGATTCTTTCTCCAAAGTTATGTTATACCCACATTAGGGTGAGCTGTCACTTCCAGTCACAAGTCACAACATGCTGACTCCATGAATAAGTTCTAACAACATTGTGCTTCAAAAGAAAAAAAAAAAAAAAAGGAACAAACTGGGATCTCAATATAGTTGGGTTCCACAAAACAGATTATGTGACTACTTCGAAAATGAACCTCATTTATTCCCATGAACCAGCCGTCAGTATGGAGGAGTGTTTAGGGAGGCCAGGCCACATATGCTGGCTACAGACTTTCTTAACAGTGAGACATGCTTTAATTTGGGAAACCAAAGGGATCCTCTAAAGAATTTTCAGAAGAAGTAAACAGGCATATTTCAAAATTCCAACTTCCCAATCCAAAAAGCAGAAGCAGTTTCACCCAATAAAAGCTTGAAAACTCACTTCTCCAGATATTCAGACAGTTCATTTCAGTCGCTCAGTCGTGTGTGACTCTTTGTGACCCCATGAATTGCAGCACATCAGGCCTCCCTATCCATCACCAACTCCCTAAGTCCACCCAAATCCATGTCCATCAAGTCGGTTATGCCATCCAGCCATCTCATCCTCTATCGTCCCCGTCTCCTCCTGCCCCCAAACCTTCCCAGCATCAGGGTCTTTTCAAATGAGTCAGCTCTTCTCACCAGGTGGCCGAAGTACTGGAGTTTCAGCTTCAACATCAGTCCTTCCAATGAACACCCAGGACTGATTTCCTTTAGAATGGACTGGTTGGATCTCCTTGCAGTCCAAGGGACGCTCAAGAGTCTTCTCCAACACCACAGTTCAAAAGCATCCATTCTTCGGCGATCAGCTTTCTTCACAGTCCAATTCTCACATCCATACATGACTACTGGAAAAACCATAGCCTTGACTAGACAGATCTTTGTTGGCAAAGTAATGTCTCTGCTTCCTAATATGCTGTCTAGTTTGGTCATAACTTTCCTTCCAAGGAGTAAGCGTCTTTTAATTTCATGGCTGCAATCACCATCAGCAGTGATTTTGGAGCCCAAAAAAATGTTTCCACTGTTTCCCCATCTATTTCCCATGAAGTGCCGGGACCAGATGCCATGATCTTAGTTTTCTGAATGTTAAGCTTTAAGCCAACTTTTTCACTCTCCTCTTTCACTTTCATCAAGAGGCTTTTTAGTTCCTCTTCACTTTCTGCCATAAGGGTGGTGTCATCTGCATATCAGAGGTTACTGATATTTCTCCAGGCAATCTTGATTCCAGCTTGTGTTCATCCAGCCTGGCGTTTCTCATGATGTACTCTGCATATAAGTTAAATAAGCAGGGTGACAATAGACAGCCTTGAAGTACTCCTTTTCCTATTTGGAACCAGTCTGTTGCTCTATGTCCAGTTCTAACTGTAGCTTCCTGACCTGCATACAGGTTTCTCAAGAGGCAGGTCAGGTGGTCTGATATTCACATCTCTTTAAGAATTTTCCACAGTTTATTGTGATCCATGCAGTCAAAGGCTTTGTCATAGTCAATAAAGCAGAAATAGATGTTTTTCTGGAACTCTCTTCCTTTTTTGATGATCCAGCAGATGTTGGCAACTTGATTTCTGGTTCCTCTGCTTTTTCTAAATCCAGCTTGAACATCTGGAAGCTCATGGTTCACGTGTTGCTGAAGCCTGGCTTGGAGAATTTTGAACATTACTTTACTAGTGTGTGAGATGAGTGCAATTGTGCGGTAGTTTGAGCATTCTTTGGCATTGCCTTTTGAGATTGGAATGAAAACTGACCTTTTCCAGTCCCGTGGCCACTGCTGAGCTTTCCAAATTTGCTGGCATATTGAGTGCAGCACTTTCACAGCATCATCTTTCAGGATTTGAAATAGCTCAACTGGAATTCCATCACCTCCACTAGCTTTGTTCGTAGTGATGCTTTCTAAGGCCCACTTGACTTCACATTCCAGGATGTCTGGCTCTAGGTGAGTGATCACACCATTGTGATTATCTGGGTCGTGAAGATCTGTTCTGTACAGTTCTTCCGTGTATTCTTGCCACCTCTTCTTAATATCTTCTGCTACTGTTAGGTCCATACCATTTTTATCCTTTATTGAGCCCATCTTTGCATGAAATGTTCCCTTGGTGTCTCTAATTTTCTTGAAGAGATCTCTAGTCTTTCCCAATCTGTTGTTTTCCTCTATTTCTTTGCATTGATTGCTGAGGAAGGCTTTCTTAAATCTCCTTGCTATTCTTTGGAACCCTGCATCAAATGGGTATATCTTTCCTTTTCTCCTTTGCTTTTCACTTCCCTTCTTTTCACAGCTATTTGTAAGGCCTCCTCAGACAGCCATTTTGCTTTTTTACATTTCTTTTCCATCGCTGGTCTTGATCCCTGTCTCCTGTACAATGTCACGAACATCCATCCATAGTTCATCAGGCACTCTGTCTATCAGATTTAGTCCCTTAAACCTATTTCTCACTTCCACTGTATAATCATAAGGGATTTGATTTAGGTCATACCTGAATGTTATAGTGGTTTTCCCTACTTTCTTCAATTTCAGTCTGAATTTTGCAATAAGGAGTTCATGATCTGAGCCACAGTCAGCTCCCGATCTTTTTTTGCTGACTGTACAGAGCTTCTCCATCTTTGGCGGCAAAGAATATAATCAGTCTGATTTCAGTGCTGACTATCTGGTGATGTCCATGTGTAGAGTCTTCTCTTGTGTTGTTGGAAGAAGGTGTTTGCTATTACCAGTGCATTCTCTTGGCAGAACTCTATGAGCCTTTGCCCTGCTTCATTCTGTACTACTGTGATTATGTAGCTATTATTCATTTAATATCATTGTATCATGACTGGTCAAAAGAAAATAACAGAATTCTATATCTCTAAAAGTACTATTTAATGGAAAAATCTGTGATCACTTTTTAAAATCCAAATGCACATTAGAATTATCTTATTTTTTGAAAAAGACAAATGCCCAGGTATTATTTTTCTCTCCAAAACTGCAGATGTAATCCTAATGAGCAGCCATGCTTAAAAACAACTGAACTATATGATGATATTTTACTTTTATCTAGCTTGTTTCACTTTTTCTATTTTGTAATCAGTGCTCCCATTTCAATTAGTTTATTTTTTTTCAATTTCTCTCTCTTTTTTAATCATTATTGCTCAAGGCTTTATCAAATGCAATTGAAAAGGTTTTGTGTATATATATATATATATATATATACACATATAGTATGTATAATATATATATTTTAGAAAGCTTATGAATTTTTGCCTAGCTAAAAAAAAAATATGATATTTTGATTCCACTTGCTTGGCTAAGTATGAATAGAATGCTAGATTTCTTATTTATATTGACTCAAAATTTTGATATAGTTCCATTTATTCTATCATTTAGTATTACTGCTAAAAGTCTAGATAGCTTATTATCTTAGTGATTTAAAAAATATGAATGAAGTTGAAATTTCTAATTCAGTTCTGAGAACATAAAGAAATATGTGTGTATGACTTTTTGAGACCTCATGGTAGAAAGAAATACTATGTTGTAAAAAAAAAAAAGAAAAAAGAATTTAACGTGTGATGCAGTATTACTGAGGATGAAATGGTTGGATGGCATTACCGAATCAAGTGGACATGAACTTGGGCAGACTCTGGGAGATGGTAAGGGACAGAGAAGCCTGGTGTGCTGCAGTCCATGAAGTCACAAAGAGTCAGACATGACTTGGTGACTAACAACAACAGCAACAGTATTATTAACTAAAGTTCAGATTTTGTTCAAATTTCACAAAATTTTATGCTAGTGTGCATTATTTTTTTGCATACCTTATTCAAGATTCTACATTGTATTTACTTATGTTGAGCAGCTTCAGTTGCATGCAACAAATTTTTGATAAATTCTCCTTTCACTTTTTTCTCTTACAAATATTTTCTAAATTTCCTTGTTGTGACTTCTTAGATACACCCATCATTTAAAAGTAGATTTTAATTTCCAAATACATGGGGTTTTAAAAGTGTCTTTGATATTAATTTATCATTTTTATATTAATTTCTCATTTAAATGCTTTCTTTTCTGCACTCACCCTCTGTGTTTTTTCAGTCTTTTAACTTTATTAAGGCTTTCAATGGATAAGTCAAAGAACTCGCTTGGTAAATTTCCCATTGCACTTGAAAATATGTGGGTTAGTTTCAAATATCTTTTGATATTGATTTATAACAATTTTGCAGTGGTAAGAAAATAGACTATGTATGATTTCAATACTTTCACACCATGAACATTTTGTACCTGTTGTATGTCCCTGGATATGTTCTTGTCTCTTTGTATACAGTCTATGTGAACTTGAATAAAATTTGTATCCAGCTATTTTGTGAAAATTGTATAAATCTTAATTATACTGAATTTGCCCACAGTGCTTTTCAGCTGTACTATATCCCTTTGTATTTCCCTCTAGTCACTCTACTAATACTAGAGAGCTTGATACTGAAATTTCAACTAAAATTTTTAATTTACTTAAAAAATAATTACAATATAGACTGGAAACATGTAATTTTGCTCTGTATTTTCCAAGTCTTTAGTAAATGTGTTATACTTTCATAATTTATAAACTAAAAAAGGAAAAAGTATTCTATCATATTTCTAAAAATATTCTCTCTATCTGTGACTATTTCTGATTCTGTGTTTCTGCTTACTGTCTCTTTTTCTCTTAATTAGAATTGGCAACTTTCAATATACATCAATATAGACAGTGTGGTAATATGTATACATTAGTCTAAGTTACAATCAAGCTAAAAAAACTGCATTCAGTTCAGTCACTCAGTCGGGTCTGACACTTTGGGACCCCATGGACTGCAGCAACCAGGCTTCCCTATCCATTACCAACTCCCAGAGCTTGCTCAAACTCATGTCCATGTCCATCTAGTCAGTGATGCCATCCAACCATCTCAACCTTTGTTGTCCCATTCACCTCCTGCCTTTATCTTTCCCAGCATCAGGGTCTTTTCCAAACAGTCAGTATTTTCCACCAGCTTGACAAAGTATTGGAGTTTCAGCTTCAGCATCAGTCCTTCAAATGAATATTCAGGACTGATTTACTTTAGGATGGACTGGTTTGATCTCCTTGCAGTCCAACGGACTCTCAAGAGTCTTTTCCAACACCACAGTTTAAAAACATCAATTTTTCAGCACTCAGCCTTCTTTCTGATCCAACTCTCACATCCATACATGACTGCTGGAAAAACCATAGCCTTGAATAGACAGACCGTTGTCAGCAAAGCAATGTCTCTGCTTTTTAATATGCTGTCTAGGTTGGTCATAGCTTTTCCTCCAAGGAGCAAGTATCTTTTAATTTCATGGCTGCAGTCACTATCTGCAGTGATTTTGGAGACCAAGAAAATAAGGTCTCTCACTGTTTCTGCTGTTTCCCCATCTATTTGCCATGAAGTAATGGGACCAGATGCCATGATCTTTCCTTTCTGAATGTTGAGCTTTCTTTAAAAAAAAAAAATTAGTTTATTTTCTACTTTTTAACTTTACAATATTGTATTTGTTTTGCCATACATTGATATGAATCCACCATGGGTGTACCTGTTTTCCCCTTCCAGAACCCCCCTTCCATCTCCCTCCCCATCCCATCCCTCCAGGTCATCCCAGTGCACCACACCCGAGCACCCTGTATCATGCATTGAACCTGGACTGGCGATTCGTTTCACATATGATAATTTCCATGCTTCAATGCCATTCTCCCATATCATCCCGCCCTCGCCCTCTCCCATAGAGTCCATAATACTGTTCTATTTATCTGCGTCTCTTTTGATGTCTCGCATACAGGGTTATCTTTACCGATTGACTAAATACCATATATATGTGTTAGTATACGGTATCGGTGTTTTTCTTTCTGGTTTACTTCACTCTGTACAATAGGCTCCAGTTTCATCCACCTCATTAGAACTGATTCGAATGTATTATTTTAATGGCTGAGTAATATGCCATTGTATATATGTACCACAGCTTCCTTATCCATTCGTCTGCTGATGGACATCTAGGCTGTTTCCATGTCCTGGCTATTATAAACAATGCTGCGATGAACGTTGGGGTACACGTGTCTCTTTCAATTCTGGTTTCCTAGGTGTTTATGCCCAGCAGTGGGATTGCTGGGTCATATGGCAGTTCTAATTCCAGTTTTTTGAGGAATCTCCACACTGTTCTCCATAGTGGCTGTACTAGTTTGTATTCCCACCAACAGTGTAAGATGGTTCCCTTTTCTCCACACCCTCTCCAGCATTTATTGCTTGTAGTCTTTTGGATAGCAACCATTCTGACTGGTGTGAAATGGTACCTCATTGTGGTTTTGATTTGCATTTCTCTGATAATGAGTGATATTGAGCATCTTTTCATGTGTTTGTTAGCCATCTGTATGTCTTCTTTGGAGAAGTGTCTGTTTAGTTCTTTGGCACACTTTTGATTAGGTCATTTATTTTTCTGGAATTGAGCTGCAGGAGTTGCTTGTATATTTTTGAGATTAATTGTTTGTCCATTGCTTCATTTGCTATTATTATTTTCTCCCATTCCGAAGGCTGTCTTTTCACCTTGCTTATAGTTTCCTTTGTTGTGCAAAAGCTTTTAAGCTTAATTAGGTCCCATTTGTTTATTTTTGCTTTTATTTCCAATATTCTGGGAGGTGGGTCATAGAGGATCCTGCTGTGATTTATGTCAGAGAGTGTTTTGCCTATGTTTTCCTCTAGGAGTTTTATAGTTTCTGGTCTTAACGTCTACATCTTTAACCCATTTTGAGCTTATTTTTGTGTATGGTGTTAGAAAGTGTTCTAGTTTCATTCATTTGCAAGTGGTTGACCAGTTTTCCCAGCACCACTTGTTAAAGAGATTGTCTTTTCTCCATTGTATATTCTGGCCTCCTTTGTCGAAGATAAGGTGTCCATAGGTGTGTGGATTTATCTCTGGGCTTTCTGTTTTGTTCCATTGATCTATATTTCTGTCTTTGTACCAGTACCATACTGTCTTGATGACTGTGGCTTTGTAGTAGAGCCTGAAGTCAGGCAGGTTGATTCCTCCAGTTCCATTCTTCTTTCTCAAGATTGCTTTGGCTATTCGAGGTATTTTGTATTTCCATACAAATTGTGAAATTATTTGTTCTAGTTCTCTGAAGAATACCATTGGTAGCTTGATAGGGATTGCATTGAATCTATAGATTGCTTTGGGTAGTATACTCATTTTCACTATATTGATTCTTCTGATCCATGAACACGGTATATTTCTCCATCTATTTGTATCCTCTTTGATTTCTTTCACCAGTGTTTTACAGTATTCTATATATAGGTCTTTTGTTTCTTTAGGTAGATATATGCCTAAGTATTTTATTATTTTCATTGCGATGGTGAATGGAATTGTTTCCTTAATTTCTGTTTCTGTTTTCTCGTTGTTAGTGTATAGGAATGTAAGGGATTTCCGTGTGTTAATTTTATATCCTTCAACTTTACTATATTCGTTGATTAGCTCTAGTAATTTTCTGGTGGAGTCTTTAGGGTTTTCTATGCAGAGGATCATGTCATTTGCAAACAGTGAGAGTTTTACTTCTTCTTTTCCAATCTGGACTCCTTTTATTTCTTTTTCTGCTCTGATTGCTGTGGTCAAAACTTCCAAAGCTATGTTGAATAGTAGTGGTGAGAGTGGGCACCCTTGCCTTGTTCCTGATTTTAGGGGAAATGCTTTCAGTTTTTCACCATTGAGGATAATGTTTGCTGTGGGTTTGTCATATATAGCTTTTATTATGTTGAGGTTTGTTCCTTCTATTCCTGCTTTTTGGAGGGTTTTTTTATCATAAATTGATGTTGAATTTTGTCAAATGCTTTCTCTGCATCTATTGAAATAATCATATGGTTTTTATTTTTCAATTTGTTTATGTGGTGTATTACATTGATTGATTTGCAGATACTGAAGAATCCTTGCATCCCTGGGATAAAGCTCACTTGGTCATGATGTATGATCTTTTTAATATGTTGTTGGAGTCTGTTTGCTAGGATTTTGTTAAGGATTTTGCATCTATGTTCATCAGTGATCTTGCCCTGTAGTTTTCTTTTTTTGTAGCTTCTTGTCAGGTTTTGGTATTAGGGTGATGGTGGCCTCATAGAATGAGTTTGGAAGTCTAAGTCTACCTTCCTCTGCAATTTTCTGGAAGAGTTTGAGTAGGATAGGTGTTAGCTCTTCTCTAAATTTTTGGTAGAATTCAGCTGTGAAGCCATCTGGTCCTGGGCTTTTGTTTGCTGGAAGATTTCTGACTACAGTTTCAATTTCCGTGCTTGTGATGGGTCTGTTGAAATTTTCTATTTCTTCCTGGCTCAGTTTTGGGAAGTTGTACTTTTCTAAGAATTTGCCCATTTCTTCCAAGTTGTCCAGCTTTAAGCCAACTTTTTCACTCTCGTCTTTCACTTTCATCAAGTGGTTCTTTAGTTCTTCTTCGCTTTCTGCCATAAGGGTGGTGTCATCTACATATCTGAGGTTGTTGTTACTTCTCCCAGCAATCTTGATTCCAACTTGTGCTTCATTCAGCCTGACATTTCACATGATGTACTCTGCATATAAGTTAAATAAGCAGGTGGAAATATATAGCTTTGAAGTACTCCTTTTCAATTTGGAACCAGTCTGTTGTTCCATGTCCGATTCTAACTGTTGCTTCTTGACTTGTATACAGATTTCTCAGGAAGCAGGTAAGGTGGTCTGGTATTCCCATCTCTTTAAGAATTTTCCACGTTTGTTGTGATCCACACAGTCAAAGGCTTTGGCATAGTCAACAAGGCAGAAATAGATGTTTTTCTGGAACTCTCTTGCTTTATCAATGATCCAGTGGAAGTTGGCAATTTGATCTCTGGTCCTCTGCCTTTTCTAAATCAGTTTGAACATCTGGAAATCGTTGGTTCACATACTGCTGAAGCCTAGATTGAAGGATATTTAGCATTACCTTGCTAACATGTGAATTGCATGAGTGCAATTGTATAGTAATTTGAACATTCTTTGGCATTGCCTTTCTTTCAGACTGGAATGAAAACTGACATTTTCCAGTCCTGTGTCCACTGCTGAGTTTTCCAAATTTGTTAGCATTTGGATGTGCAGCACTTTAACAGCATCATCTTTTAGAACTTTAAATAGCTCAGTGGAATTCCACCATCTCCACCAGCTTTGTTCATACTAATGTTTCTTAAGGCCCACTTGACTTCACATTCCAGGATGTCTGGCTCTAGATGAGTGACCACACCATCATGATTATCTGGGTCATTAAGACCTTTTTTGTACAGTTCTGTCTATTCTTGTGAGCTCTATTTTATCACTATAAGGAATTAAATTGTTGTAGGTCAGTATGCAACAGATCAGAAACTAGTTTATCATGCCCTGCAAAGAAAAGTTTTTAGATATTGTCCTTTGTTATATTTTTTTTCTGTTTTCTATCTCATTAACCTCTTCTTTTTTCTTTATTTCCTCATTTAATTTCCCTAAAGTTTTTAAAATTATTTCTGCCAATTTAGATTTATTAATAATTATTTTTGTATTGAATATCATATTAAAATTTTACAATAAAAATTATACAAAATATAAAATATGGTATTAAAATTAAATTTTGTATTAAGTATTGTGTAATAACTCAAGTGTCTGAGAAATGATTTTTTCTGTGTATAATTTTCAATTATATTTAATTAAATAGCATAGCATATACAATTTTCAATTACTGTGATTTATGTTTTAATTATTTTCACTTTTTGGACTACTTTAATTCACATTTCAGCAAGTTATTTTATGTGCTTTACATTTCCAAGTTGTTTTTGTGTAATTTTTCAATTTTTCGTTAGTAATTTGTAGTTTCAAACTTAGAGAATATGACCTTTATTACATGTTATGACCATATCAATACTTTTGGTAATTATCGTGCTTTTTAAGAAAGAGATGTGTATGTACAAACTAAACAGAACAATTATTTATAGATGTATGTACATAAATGAAGAAAAATATACGTATATATTTCCCCAGAAGGCAAAATACTGTGTGTGTATGTGTGTGCATGTCTGTGGGTGCATGTGTACACACATTCTATGAGAAATGTGTTCATGTCAATTTCTCTTACCTATTTTTGCTTTTGCTTGCTTTGTTTTTTTGGTTTATGTATTGTAATAGTTTTTTAGTAGCTCTATAAAGAATTGTGACACTTATGTGTTCCTTGTGGATTACATCTTTTTCATCAGAAAGTGCCCCAATTTGTCTCTTTAAAGGTCTACCTTGCATTCAGTCTTGTCTGATCCTACCATTGCACTCTGATATCGTTGCACACATATGATTTTTATCTTTTTAATGTCAATTCTTGTGAATATGGGGCAGTTCCCACTTGTCTTTGTCATCATGACCTTCAGTTCTCCACATTACCATACAAAGACATTCAGGTACATCTAACTTTAGAGGCTACTGCAGTGACTTGCCAGTAAACATGAATTTATAATATCAGAGGAGAACATAAAAAAAATACTGGGTATTATGGTCATAATTTCCCTGAGAAAAGCTTGTAAATAAACTCTCCACACAGTGTCCTCCTCCAACATTTCTTAACTCCTAGTCTTGGTCTCCTCTCCATTAAGCTGCCCTTTTCCACAGACCATCTAAATACTTGTGGTCTCCAAACATAAATCTCCAGATTCAAATTGTCCTTTGAGCTTTAGAATCACATATGTGAATTCCTTGTTTTGCAACCCCCAAATCTGTTTTTCTTCTGTCTTCTTCATCTCACTAATCAACCTGCCTGAAAGTGAAGTGAAAGTGTTAGCTACTCAGTCAGGTTCAACTCTTTGTGACCCCATGGAGTAGCCCACCAGGCTCCTTGGTCCATGGAATTCCCCAGGCAAGAATACTGGAGTGGTCTGCCATTCCCTTCTCCAGGGGAATCTTCCTGAGCCAGGGATTGAACCCTGGTCTCCCACAGTGTAGGCAGATTCTTTACCTTATGAGCCACCTGGGAAGCTGGTTTCTTTACTTTATGAGCCACCTGGGAAGCCCAGTTGCCCTTCCTATTTGCCCGCAACAGAAACCTAATTCACTCCTGTCTTCTATTCCTCCACTCCTCACCTCTACTTAATCATTTCTGAGTCTAATGGAGATTGATTCCTAAAGGGCTCAAAAGTCAACAACCTCTTTTCCTCTGCTGCCACTCTCTTTTGGGAATCATTATTCTTTCCTAAACCAGTTAAAGAGATCTTTAAAATGCAAATCTTGCCATGCTTGCACCTCTTCACTTATAATTATTCTACAAATTTGGATCAAATAACACAGCTCCTTGATTCTTGGTAGTTTCTCTAGCCTTTCCTCATACTCTCTCATTCCCTTTATTTTATTCTGTTACACTGGACCTTTCTATTTATCTGGAATAAGAAAAGTTCTCTCCTGTCTCTGGTAAAATGCTGGAATGTTCTTTTCTTTCTCCTCAGACTTCTGTGCTTAATTTTTTTCAATCATTGGTAAAATTCAATTTTCAAGGAAGTCTTCAGAGGCCAAATTAGATCTTTGTGCACACACCTCCCAGATGGCAGTCATCATACCTGTAATTGTTCATAATGTGTCTTTCTCACTCTTAGACTTCATGAATGCAAGAGAAATCCTGTCCTGGGCATTGCTATGTTCCCAGCACCTGTCATACTTCCTGAGATGTGAGGGATACTTAATAAATCCTCTTCAACTGCAAGAGAAAAATGTGAAATAACTGAGGTAATTAGATAGATGGTGAAGACATATTTCTTTCATTTATTTTTTGCTGTACTGTTTCTCTTTTAATTTTAAAATTGATGAAAGGATTGCCTATCCCAACACACAGAGAACCCATTTGCTTACATGGATTATAAAAATAATCTCTTCTACTCTAAATTAGAAAACTACTGCAGATATCAGAAGCACCCATGATTGAAAGTTTCTCTTTCCTTAGCTCCTTCCTTTTTATGAAACAATCAGATAGATTCCTGGAACGTTGCCAGATGATTATATCATGTTGTCGAATCATTTCTAATAATTCCAAACTTGTGCGTGTTCTGGTTTACATGATTTTAGTATTATTGCAGGTTTTGATTTGTACCCTAACCATTGATCTTGGGCAGTTGTATAGAATTAATCAAATATGTTTTCCAATAGAAACCTTAGTGACAAACTGCTTTTTCAAAGATATAAAGTTACACTTTAAAGTATTTTTGATGACTATAGCATTCAGTAGCAATATTTCTACCCAGTTTTCATCCAAAAGTAAAAAATAAGTTAACCGAAATTTAGATGATGTATAAAAGAGCAAATTCTGTTAATAGACTTTTTAAATTCTTATTAAGTGAAGGAAGTGAATGTGAGGAATGTGAGATAAGCTTATTTATAGAAATGTCAAAAATAACTTTCAACACATGCAGAAAACCCTTTTCTCTGTAGCTATTTGAGTTGGCTTTATACTGTGGTTTGACACTTTCCCCTGAAGCTTTCTTTATTTTGGTTATAAATAGAGTGGAATAAAATTAGACATTCTTTAAAAAAAAAAAATTAGGTGGTATATAAGGTTTTTGTCACTGGCCATGTCTTGGCCTTAATTTAAAGATTTAATATTCTTCAATAGTCTCTAACCCTCCTAGAATTCTTGGAAAGGAATTGGAAATGTCATGAAAAATAATTTGCCAAACTCTAGTACTTGTCTCAATGAGAAATGGCATTCAGTCACTAAATAATCAAATCTAAGTTTATTTTTAAAGTACAAGCATTTTAATATCACTAAGTTTTGAGAATCTAGGAGACTAAAAACTAGGCATCCCACCCTTATCTAGTAAAAATCCTTTACTGATTACAGTTGCAATTTTCAAATGGTGATTTTCTAAATTCTTAGAATCCTATAGATTTGCCTCAGCCATTAGAGTAGGCAACAAATGGGTTAGGGCTTCGACACATGAATTTCAGAGGACATATTCAGTCTATAGCATCTATCTTCATAAAGACATTTGGATATACAAATCTGGTGTCTGGAAGAAGGATCTGGGCTGGAGATATAAATTTGGGAGTCATGCATACAAAATGAAGTCACTCAGTCATTTCTGACTCTTTGCGCTCCTCTGTCTGTGGAATTTTCCAGGCAAGAATACTGGAGTGGGTTGCCATTTCCTTCTCCAAGGGATCTTCCCAACCCAGAGATTGAACCCAGGTCTCCCGCATTGCAGGCAGACGCTTTACTGCTGCTGCTGCTGCTAAGTCGCTTCAGTCGTGTCCGACTCTGTTGCGACCCCATAGACGGCAACCCACCAGGCTCCCCCGTCCCTGGGATTCTCCAGGCAAGAACAATGGAGTGGGTTGCCATTTCCTTCTCCAATGCATGAAAGTGAAAAGTGAAAGTGATTCGCTCAGTCGTGTCGGACTCGTAGCGACCCCATGGACTGTAGCCTACCAGGCTCCTCCGTCCATGGGATTTTCTAGGTAAGAGTACTGGAGTGGCTTGCCATTGCCTTCGCGAGGGAAGCCCTAATAATATTAAATGCCATTAAATCAGGTAAGATCACCAAATGGTGAATGTGTATAGGAAAGGAGAAAAGAGATCCAAAAGCCTTGGGCACTAAAACATTTAGAGATTGAGAGGATTAACTGAAACTAATAAGGGACAGTAGGAAGGAATGAACAAAGGATGCACACAAGTAGAAGGATCGGGAGCATGGACGGAAATCCATAGAACCAGAAGAGAAATCAAAGTGTGTGGTGTAGGCAAGTGAACTGAGGAGTTGGTGGAAGCTTGGGAATTTCTTTTTGGCTGCTTCTTTTTTCTCAGTGAAATATTAAAAAAAGGTTCTTAGCTAGAGTGAGGATGAGGAAAAGATTTTGGCAGGGGTTTGAGGACAAAAAAGAATGAATGAATTGGTCATCTAGGAAAGCTGGAAACTGAATAAACCAAGGAAATATAGTTGGCCTGCCAGGCAGTACTAAAGACTCACGTAAGAATACAGTCATGAATTTAAAAGGAGACCTTTTAATGGTTCAGTCCTGTGCAGAGGCAGAATCCATGGAGAGTTAGGGTTAATCAGGTTTGCAAGTCAGTATGATAAAGAAAGAGAATGTATGCAAGGGAGAGATTATAATACTTGGATAAAAAGATGTAGTACAGAATAGGGTGAGAGACAGAAAAAACTTTCCTGATGGCTCAGCAGTTAAAGAATCTGCCTGCAGTGCAGGAGACCCAGGTTCAAATCCTGGGTTGAGAAGATCCCCTGGAGAAGGAAATGGCAAAGCACTCCAGTATCCTTGCCTGGAAAATCCCATGGACAGAGAAGCCTGATGGGCTGCAGTCCATGAGGTCACAAAGAGTCAGGCTCAACTGAGCGACTAACACTTTCACTTTCAGGAATATCCACTGGAGGAGGAAATGGCACATCGAATAGTCTTGCCTGAAAAATCCCATGGACAGAGGAGCATGGTGGGATGCAGTACAAAGGGTCACTAAGACATGACTGAGCACGCATCGACATCCATCTAGAATAGGGTGAGAGACAGTAAAAATGGGGCCAGAGTGATCAGTTTTAAGCACAAGTAGGTGAAGGAATGTTAGAGATGGGGGAGCTACAGGAAATGAGCTAGGAAATAGCAGATGCTAGTTGAAGAGTGGAGAATTTAAGTAGAAATAATGAAGAGATCAGTAGCATTAGTTGACAAGGCTGCCACATGGCTGTGGAAAGGCTGACTCGTTACCTGAAAACGAAGATCATTGGAGGAAAGGAACCTGGAGACTGACATGTTAGTTGCTCAGTCGTGTCTGACTTTTTGCCACTCCATGGACTGTAGCCAGCCAGGCTCTTCTGCCCATGGAATTCTCCAGGCAAGAATACAGTCGGTTGGTTGCCATTTCCTTCTCCAAGGGATCTTTCCAATCCAAGGATTGAACCCAGGTCTCCTGCATTGCAGGCCAATTCTTTACCATCCAAGCCACCAGGGAAGTAAGCTTTAAGGAGCATTGCTGTGGAAATGAAGAGGACCGGTACATGATTGTGGGAATTAGTGGGATAGTGTGAAAGATAAGCTTACTGGGGAAAAATAAAATTGGTAGCTTGATATGGATTACATTGAATCTATAGATTGCTTTGGGTAGTATACTCATTTTCACTATATTGATTCTTCTGATCCACGAACATGGTATATTTCTCCATCTATTTGTGTTCTCTTTGATTTCTTTCTGCAGTGTTTTATAGTTTTCTATATATAGGTCTTTTGTTTCTTTAGGTAGATATATTCCTAAGTATTTTATTCTTTTCGTTGCAATGGTGAATGGAATTGTTTCCTTAATTTCTCTTTCTGTTTTCTCATTGTTAGTGTATAGGAACGCAAGGGATTTCTGTGTGTTAATTTTATATCCTTCAACTTTACTATATTCGTTGATTAGCTCTAGGAATTTTCTGGTGGGGTCTTTAGGGTTTTCTATGTAGAAGATCATGTCATCTGCAAACAGTGAGAGTTTTACTTCTTCTTTTCCTATCTGGGTTCCTTTTATTTCTTTTTCTGCTCTGATTACTGTGGCCAAAACTTCCAAAACTATGTTGAATAGTAGTGGTGAGAGCGGGCACCCTTGCCTTGTTCCTGACTTTAGGGGAAATGCTTTCAATTTTTCACCATTGAGGGTAATGTTTGCTGTGGGTTTGTCATATATAGCTTTTATTATGTTGAGGTTTGTTCCTTCTGTTCCTGCTTTCTGGAGAGTTTTTATCATAAATGGATGTTGAATTTTGTCAAAGGCTTTTTCTGCATCTATGGAGATAATCATATGGTTTTTAGAGGAAAATATAGGCAAAACACTCTCCAACATAAATCACAGCAGGATCCTCTATGACCCACCTTCCAGAATATTGGAAATAAAAGCAAAAATAAACAAATGGGACCTAATTAAAATAAAAAGCTTCTGCACAACAAAGAAAACTATAAGCAAGGTGAAAAGACAGCTTTCAGAATGGGAGAAAATAATAGCAAACAAAGCAATAGACAAATAATTAATCTAAAAAATATACAAGCAACTCCTGCAGCTCAATTCCAGAAAAATTAACAATGCAATACAAAAATGGGCCAAAGAACTAAGCAGACATTTCTCCAAAGAAGACATACAGATGGCTAACACATGAAAAGATGCTCAATATCACTCATTATCAGAGAAATGCAAATCAAAACCACAATGAGGTACCATCTCACGCCGGTCAGAATGGCTGTTATCCAAAAGTCTACAAGCAATAAATGCTGGAGAGGGTGTGGAGAAAAGTGAGCCCTCTTACACTGCTGGTGGGAATGAAAACTAGGACAGCCACTATGGAGAACAGTGTGGAGATTCCTCAAAAAACTGGAAATAGAACTGCCATATGACCCAGCAATCCCACTGCTGGGCATACACACCGAGGAAACCAGAATTGAAATAGACACGTGTACCCCAAAGTTCGTCACAGCACTGTTTATAGTAGCCAGGACATGGAAGCAACCTAGATGTCCATCAGCAGACGAATGGGTAAGGAAGCTGTGGTACATATACACAATGGAATATTACTCAGCCATGAAAAAGAACACATTTGAATCGGTTCTATTGAGATGGATGAAACTGGAGCCCATTATACAGAGTGAAGTAAGCCAGAAAGAAAAACACCAATACAGTATACTAATGCATATATATGGAATTTAGAAAGATTGGTAATGATGACCCTATATGCGAGACAGAAAAAGAGACACAGATGTATAGAACAGTCTTTTGGACTCTGTGGGAGAAGGCGAAGGTGGGATGATCTGAGAGAATAGCATTGAAACATATATATTATCATATGTGAAACAGATCACCAGTCCAAGTTCGATGCATGAGTCAGGGTGCTCAGGGCTGGTGCACTGGTATGATCCTGAGGGATGGGATCAGGAGGGAGGTGGGAGGGGGGTTCAGGATGGGGAACACATGTAAACCTATGGTTGATTCATATCAATGTATGGTAAAAGCCACTACAATATTGTAAAGTAATTAGCCTCCAACTAAAATAAATAAATTAAAAAAAAAAAAAGCTTACTGGGGAAGATTCAGATGCAGAGATCATCTGCACAGATTTGGAAATCACCAAGATTATAATAGAACCAATAGAGAAAAAGAATTAAGATCTTCAGAGATTGTATGCGAGTGACCCAGTGACTCAAAAATCAGTTTGAAGAGGACTTCAGACTTAAATTTGAGGGTTTTTAGAGAGAAAAAATAGACTAGTCTGGAAGCAGTAATAGGAACCTGAAAACATTCCACTTCCAGCTCTGTGATGTGAGGAGCATGGGAGAGAAAAGCACTTCAGAGTTCTTCAGGGAAGCCTTGTTCCAAGGAAAAGTCTAATGCTGCTAGAATTAAAAAGTAAGAGCAAAACTCAGAGAAGCTACAGACACCAGAGTAAACAGAGTAGCATAATGAGATGGATGTGCCAAATGGGCATAAAAACTTTAGGAAGCTAAATGGGATAGATGCGGCATTTTATATTGGTAGGAGAAAAACAGATTATTCAATACATGGGACAATTAATCAATCATTCCTAAAAGTAAAATCCTGCATCTATTTTTTCTGAATCCAGGATGAATCACAATTTAAATATAAAAATAATAATGTAAAATTTCCTAAAACATTTTAAAAAGCAATTTTTTAATCTTCAAAAATGAAGTTTTCAGAGCATGCAAAGAAATATGAAAACATTAAAGGAAAAGGTTAAATGTTTATGCTATAAAAAGAGAAAATTTCTGAATAAACACACAAAAATTAAAAGGCCAACAATACACTTGAAAAAAAAAGTTTGAAACACCATTACAGACAAAAGAAAACTTTTGTTAATATACCAAGATCACACAATAATCAATAAAAAGCAACGAGAAAACTGATAAACCACTGGTCCTATAGGATTAGGGCCCCACCCTTATCACCTCACTTAGCTCTAAATACTTTTTAAAGACCATCTCCCAGGACAGTCAGTGGGGCTAAGGCTTCCACATGTGATCTGAAGAGGACACAATTCACTCCATAGCAGGCCGGCATCATCAGGTGACGTCTAGGACTTATGGCTAGGTACAAAGGAACTTAATAAAACCAGAAAGATTGAATTCGACTGGAAATGCCCCAAATATAGTAATGGTGTTCAAAGAATGCTGCATATAAGAAGTGCATCTGGCAAACAGAATTCAAGAAAATAAGACCTGGAATGATCATCTTAAACTGGGCTCCATATTGGTAACATATAATCATATAAACCTGCAAAACTGCTGCTTAAATGATACATAAATGATGTCTAGGAAAAATCAAGAGAATGGAGATGCTTAGCTCTTATAAACAGTAGGATAGTGTTGACAAGCATAGAAGGGAGAGTGATGGGAGGGAAGAAGGGAGGAGGTGGAAGACAGAGAGAGAACATTCAGCTTAGGGAGATTTGTAGATAAATTTTCTCACTTGTAATAAAGTTTTTGCCAAAGAATTCAGAAAGTGAGGCATAAAAACATATGCAGTATTTTAAAATATTCTCTCTCTTAAACAAAATGGGGAAAAGCTTAAAGTTTTGATTTATCCATTTTCCAAATTGTATATGAAATAAATTAATCAGTGTAACAAGGAAAATTCCAAACTGCCAGTGGAAACAAGTCTCTGAGCAGTTTCAGATATAATCTACACCAGAGCGGAGTGAGAAGAATGCTAATGCTCCATTCATGAAATACCCCAGTGGACGCTGCCTGAGAAGCACGGCGGCAAGAACAATGTTCCAGGAGCTGTGCCTCAGCTTTCTGACTGTATCGCCATGAACCACTCTTAAACATGAGCCAGTATCATGTAAGGCCATGAAAAGGCCAAGGAGTTCAAGGGTAGACATTCTGAGTGTGTAGAGCTATGGCTTCCAATAAAACAGACCCTGTGGGAAATCGAGACAAACATCTCATGCTTTCTGCACTGTATACAGCTGGCAAATGTTAGCCTGTAAAACAATTCACAGATATCTCAGATTGAATGGTTTACCTAATTTTCTTTGCCTGGCTTATTTCAAATAACGTGAAATCAAAACATGTTAAATTTTTTCAATATTCCCAGTGGCAAAACAAAACTATCCTAATTTAGTGAAGGTCACTTTTAACCTTTCTATTTCAGATCACAGCAGGAAATAAAATAATAACTGAGCTTTTCTATCTTTTTGGCATAATGGGAATTGTAAAGCCATTTCAATCTCATTTTTATCAATTATATTGGCAACCTTTATTAACTTTTCCCTTTTTCTTTAATCTACCCTTTCTAGTTTCCATTCTGCCTGTCCTTGATAGAGGAGCTACAGAGCCTCAGGGCTACTCACCTGGGAGCAAATAAAAATGTTTGCCTACTGAAAGTGAATGATCCTGAAAGACTTCCCTTTGGGTAGACTAAAGGTTGAAACTGTGAAGCCACTTCCCATTCTTTAGGAGTTTGAGTTTTCCTATCATCTGATATGTAAATTAATTCAACTGTATCTTAATATAGATGAAGATTTGGCCTCCATGAAAACAGCACAAACTCACCTGAGCCAAAAAAAATTAGTCTAATTTCTAATCTTATCCAGGGAAGTTTGATGTTTTTTGACTCTACAGCTTGTTGTTGCTGTTGTCTTGTTTTGTTTTTAAATCTCTGAATTGTCTGAGTCCTTGCTCCTCAAAGTGTGGTCCAAGAACTAGAAGCATTGGCAACTCTTGAGAGCTTGTTAAAACACAGGATCTGAAGTCACACTCCAGACTAAAATCAGAATCTGTTTTCAAATGAGAACTTCAGTTGATTCTGTTTATCACAATCTGAGAAGCACTAGTCTGTGTTAAAGTGTGTCAAGTATTAAAACTGAAAATATACACAAATAAAAGAAACCCCTAAGTCTGTCTGTTGAAATCTAAACACTTATTGCAGAGGTGGAACTGAGTGAGTAAGTTAACCAGACATACAGGCTGGGGACAGAGCACAGGCTGAGGCTGTGAGATGGATTACGGCCTGTGTGGGCAAATGAGAAGTTAATGTTGCTGAAGCTTCATATATGATGAGGGGAGAATGGGAGGTTAGGCTAGGCAGGTTCACAAGGATCAGATTATTACTGACATTTTATGTCTTATGAAGAAGGTGAGATTTATGCTAAAGGTAATCGGGAACCATTTAAAAATAATTGAGCAGGAATGGAGTTGATGAAATGTACATGTTAAAAGATTATTCTTACTGAAGTGTGGAGGATAGACTACAGGGGTGAAACCAGAGTTTAAGTAGACCAGAAAAAAGACTAATAAAATTCTTGGCACCTATTCTTCCTGCTTTATATGACTGTTGCAAGAATTAAATTAAGCTGTAGTTATGGATGCCAGAGGAAACTATAAAACATCAGACAAATGTAATAGAGAATGAGAACGAGGTGGTTATAATGTTGTTTTGCTTTGTTTCTATTTTCCGATACCTAAGGAGGATCTTCACTCTATATTTGTTGGGCTCCCACCTCCAGAGTTGGTCCCTCACTCAGCAGATTGGGGTGGGCCATTCATAATTTAAAGAAGTTCCTCAACTGATTCAGACAAAAATCTGTTCCACTGGAGAGCTGACATTCTTTGCAAACCAGGGCAAACACAATGGGTAGATTTTTCTTCATGGGATTGAATAACGATTTAGTCTAAAGATCATCCAGTGGGCAGTAATCTATTAGCAGACACGGGATGAGATCCCTGAAGTCCAGCACATGCTCACCATAAGCTTGGATGCTCTCAGCTCAGGGCTCAACAGAAAAAGGATGACAAAGGGTTTATTTGCATAACATGCCCCTTTCCTCTCGGGTCTGGTTAGAAGTATCTGCCCAAGTTTTTCAGCAACTTAGTTTAAAATCACCCAGGTCTGCTAAGGGAGAATGTCATTCTCCTCAAACCAGATGGATTCTATTCCTGAGAGGCACATATAATTTTATTTTCTTCAAAGGCCCAGAGGAATCAAGAAGATTGGCAGGACATAGACACTTGGTGTTCACATTTCCACTCAGATGCATTCATACACTTGAGAGCACCTGAGAGGAACCACAGGCATGTTGGGCTGGAGAGCCAGATGGACCTCCAGCTGATTTGATTTCTCTGGACAGCATTTTTAATTCAGGGACTACATTTTGAGTTTCAATGTTGACTCACACAGGTTTGGGGCCTAAATAGAGACCGTCGGTTTCTGAATGGCAGTGTAGCAATTCAAACTTAAGTAAAGCAGAATGCAGAGATACAACAAATGTTTTTTTAAAAAATGTATTTGAAGGTTCAGACTAAGGGGCATATTGAAATCTATCGCATCTCTATCAATTTCAGCAAAAACAGGCACAAACAAAACACCAGAAGATGCAAATTTCACAAATGTAGCATAACATATGGTACAGCTTCATAATATTCTCAAGTCCTTTGTTTCAATAAATCTTCATCAAGTTATACAGATGTCTCAGGAAGGTCAATCTGAAAACCACACATTTTATACATCCAAAGTAAATCCTACATCTCTGACAATCATGCTCATCTACAAAAGCAAGACTTAGTCAAGACCAAATAAACATTTCTATTAGAATGATTTAAAAGCATATCTGCTTTTATTTTCCTATTTGTATCCACTTTTGTAAGAAATTTCAGTCAATGAAAAGAGGAAAACTGGTGGAGTAATCAGAAGATGAAGTAGACATATTGCAGTATAATAAGAAAACATTATCGTGGAACTGAGACTGTATTGTTCCAATCTTCATTTAAAGAGCCTGGGGGCAGAAGAGCGCTCTGATTCTGGCAGGGAATTTTGTCATCATGGCCAAGTAACCTTCACAGGTATGAATTTCAACCCAGACTAGGGACATATTAAATCCCATTTTGACTTTAACATCCCCTCTCGCTGGTGGAAAGCAATCTCAGACAACCTTGGCGTACCCTGAGTTATGCCAGAGTCCTGGATCTTAGGACTGCAGTTCTAAGAAATGAGTTATTGGTTGGCTGCCTATACGAGTTAGCCCTGTTCTGAGAAACTGCCCCTGTTACTGCGAGCTCTTCAGTTCTGGGAGTCTCCTGTTCTTTCTGACCAACTCTTGAGATAAAGCACTTTCTGTCTGCAAAGGTGCTTGATCCCACATGCCCTGCTGTCTCCCTAGAACTGTGGGCTAGCCTCAGGTTTCCGTGGTTATACAATACAATTCTCCTCAGCAAGTGAAAATTTCCTTCAAAGCTAACTTGCAAAATATTGCACACTTCATTTCTTGAAATTTCTCATCTCTTGCTGTTGAATTTCCAGTTTTGTTAAAGAAGAAAAATAAGTTAAATTCAGCTGCAGTAATTCAGTTTTACCCATCCTTGCACCTACTGACTAAAATGTGAATTCATTCAAAGGTCACATTTCCTATCAGAGCCATTTCTATTTCTTAAGGTTCTTCCTGCACCTCCTCTTTCTTCTCCAGGTAGCAAAGAAAGGCGTGTCTGTAACCTGGCATTGAGTGGGAGTGGACCCTCTTCCACAGTATTCCCTGAGTCCTTGCTTGCCTTCGCTGAGTGGTTTGGCATCCTGCCTGGTCACTGGGGGTCTAGGGCTGGTGCCCACCAGGTGTGGCAAGTCCCCGTTGGTCATTGAGCATCTGCTGAAATCCCCTGCCAAAACCTTCAGAGCTGAAACTCCCAAATACAGCCTCTCTCTGCCAACTCCGGGCCTCGATCAAATCACCAGTTCTCTGGAAACATCTACAACCCTTTAAGGGTGTGAGCACTCCAGCCGTGTTCTTCATACCTTTATGGAGAGTCCAGAGCTTTGTGAAGCTGCCTTCAGATCCACACATTTGGCTCTCTCTTGAATCAAACACCAGATGGCCATAAAGAAAAACATTTCTGCAAGTAACTTTACAATCTTACCTACTTGATAATGATATCATCCAGCATATACTACCTTAGTCTCAGTCTCTTTTGTACAAGGAAGGTTTGTATACATTTACTCTGAGGTCCCATCTACTTTTATATCCTATATTCATAATCTCTGTGCCCAGGTAGGACTTAGAAAGAAGTCTAAAACATGGAAATGTCAAGAAAAGGCCCATGTGGAAGCATATTGTTGCTTTCCAGTCACTCAGTTGTGTCTGACTCTTTGTGACACCATGGACTGCAGCACGCCAGGCTTCCCTGACTCTTACTGTTTTCTGGAGTTTGCTCAAACTCATGTCCATTGAGTCAGTGATGCCATCAAGTCATCTCATCTTCTGTCCCCCCTTCTCAGTTCAGTTCAGTTCAGTTCAGTCGCTCAGTCGTGTCCGACTCTTTGCAACCCCATGAATTGTAGCACGCCAGGCCTCTCTGTCCATCACCAACTCCCGGAGTCCACCCAAACCCATGTCCATCGAGTCGGTGATGCCATCCAACCATCTCATCCTCTGTCGTCCCCTTCTCCTCCCACCCCCAATCCTACCCAGCATTAGGGTCTTTTCCAATGAGTCAACCCTTCGCATGAGGTGGCCAAAGTATTGGAGTTTCAGCTTCAACGTCAGACCTTCCAATGAACACCCAGGATTGATCTCCGTTAGGATGGATTGATTGGATCTCCTTGCAGTCCAAGGGACTCTCAAGAGTCTTCTCCAACACCACAGTTCAAAAGCATCAATTCTGCGGCGCTCAGCTTTCTTCACCGTCCAAATCTCACAACCACACATGATCACTGGAAAAACCATAGCCTTGACTAGACGGACTTTTGTTGGCAAAGTAATGTCTCTGCTTTTAAATATGCTATCTAGGTTGGCCACAACCTTCCTTCCAAGGAGCAAGAGTCTTTTAATTTCATGGCTGCAGTCACCATCAGCAGTGATTCTGGAGCCCCCAAAAATAAAGTCTGACACTGTTTCCACTGTTTCCCCATCTATTTACCATGAAGTGATGGGACCAGATGCCATGATCTTAGTTTTCTGAACGTTGAGCTTCAAGCCAACTTTTTCACTCTCCTCTTTCACCTTCATCAAGAGGCTCTTTAGTTCTTCTTCACTTTCTGCCATAAGGGTGGTGTCATCTGCATATCTGAGGTTATTGATATTTCTCCCGGCAATCTTGATTCCAGCTTGTGTTTCTTCTAACCCAGCGTTTCTCATGATGTACTCTGCATAGAAGTTAAATAAGCAGGGTGACAATATACAGCCTTGACGTACTCCTTTTCCTATTTGGAACCAGTCTGTTGTTCCATGTCCAGTTTGAACTGTTGCTTCCTGACGTGCATACAAGTTTCTCAAGAGACAGGTCAGATGGTCTGGTATTCCCATCTCTTTCAGAATTTTCCACAGTTTATTGTGATCCACACAGTCAAAGGCTTTCGCATAGTCAATAAAGCAGAAATAGATGTTTTTCTGGAACTCTCTTGCTTTTTCGATGATCCAGCGGATATTGGCAATTTGATCTCTGGTTCCTCTGCCTTTTCTATAACCAGCTTGAACATCTGGAAGTTCACGGTTCACGTATTGCTGAAGCCTGGCTTGGAGAATTTTGAGAATTACCTTACCAGCATGTGAGATGAGTGCAATTGTGTGGTAGTTTGAGCATTCTTTGGCATTGCCTTTCTTTGGGATTGGAACGAAAACTGACCTTTTCCAGTCCTGTGGCCTCTGCTGAGTTTTCCAAATTTGCTGGCATATCGAGTGCAGCACTTTCACAGCATCACCTTTGAGGATTTGAAATAGCTCAACTGGAATTCCATCACCTCCACTAGCTTTGTTCGTAGTGATGCTTTCTAAGGTCCACTTGACTTCACATTCCAGGATGTCTGGCTCTAGGTGAGTGATCACACCATCGTGATTATGTGGGCCATGAAGATCTTTTTTGTACAGTTCTTCTGTGTATTCTTGCCACCTCTTCTTAATATCTTCTGCTTCTGTTGGGTCCATACCATTTCTGTCCTTTATCGAGCCTATCTTTGCATGAAATGTTCCTTTGGTATCTCTAATTTTCTTGAAGAGATCTCTAGTCTTTCCCAATCTGTTGTTTTCCTCTATTTCTTTGCACTGATCACTGAAGAAGGCTTTCTTATCTCTCCTTGCTATTCTTTGAAACTCTGCATTCAGATGGGAATATCTTTCCTTTTCTCCTTTGCTTGTCACTTCTCTTCTCTTCCCAGCTATCTGTAAGGCCTCTTCAGACAGCCATTTTGCTTTTTTGCATTTCTTTTCCATGGGGATTTTCTTGATCCCTGTCTCCTGTACAATGTCACGAACCTCTGTCCATAGTTCATCAGGCACTCTGTCTATCAGGCCTAGTCCCTTAAATCTATTTGTCACTTCCACTGTATGCTCATAAGGGATTTGATCTAGGTCATAACTGAATGGACTAGTGGTTTTCCCTACTTTCTTTAATTTAAGTCTGAATTTGGCAATAGCAGTTCATGATCTGAGCCACAGTCTGCTCCTGGACTTGTTTTTGCTGACTGTATAGAGCTTCTCCATCTTTCGCTGCAAAGAATATAATCAATCTGATTTCGGTGTTGACCATCTGGTGATGTCCACGTGTAGAGTCTTCTCTTGCATTGTTGGAAGAGGGTGTTTGCTATTACCAGTGCGTTCTCGTGGCAAAACTCTATTAGCCTTTGCCCTGCTTCATTCTGTACTCCAAGGCCAAACTTGCCTGTTACGCCAGGTGTTTCTTGACTTCCTACTTTTGCATTCCAGTCTCCTATAATGAAAAGGACATCTTTTTTGGGTGTTAGTTCTAGAAGGTCTTGTAGGTCTTCATAGAACCGTTCAACTTCAGCTTCTTCGGCATTACTGGTTGAGGCATAGACTTGGATTACCGTGATGTTGAATGGTTTGCCTTGGAAACGAAGAGAGATCATTCTGTCATTTTTGAGATTGCATCCAAATATTGCATTTTGGACTCTTTTGTTGACCATGATGGCTACTCCATTTCTTGTAAGGGATTCTTGCCCACAGTAGTAGATATAATGGTCATCTGAGTTAAATTCACCCATTGCAGTCCATTTTAGTTCGCTGATTCCTAGAATGCCGACGTTCACTCTTGCCATCTCCTGTTTGACCACTTCCAATTTGCCTTGATTCATGGACCTAACATTCCAGGTTCCTATGCAATATTGCTCTTTACAGCATCGGACTTTGCGATGCTGACAGAATGTCAGACAGAATGTCTGACAGAATGTGGTCCACTGGAGAAGGGCGTGGCAAACCACTTCAGTATTCTTGCCTTGAGAACCCCATGAACAGTATGAAAAGGCAAAAAGATAGGACACTGAAAGATGAACTCCCCAGGTCAGTAGGTGCCCAATATGCTAATGGAGATCAGTGGAGAAATAACTCCCCTTCTCAACCTGCCTTTAATCTTTCCCAGCATCAGGGTCTTTTCCAATGAGTTGATGCTTCCCATCAGGTGGCCAAAGTATTGGAGCTTTAGCATCAGCCCTTCCAATGAATATTCAGGACTGATTTCCTTTAGGATTGACTGGTTGGATATCCTTTCTGTACAAGAGACTCTTAAGAGTCTTCAGCACCACAATTCAAAGGCATCAGTTCTTCGGTGCTCACCCTTCTTTATGGTCCAACTCTCACATCCATACATGACTACTGAAAAAAGTCCATAGCTTTGACTAGATGGACTTTTGTTGGCAAAGTAGTCTCTGCTTTTTAATACGCTATCTAGGTTTGTAATAGCTTTTCTTCCAAGGAGCAAATGTCTTAATTTCATGCCTGCAGTTACCATCCACAGTGATTTTGGAGCCCAAGAAAATAAAATCTGCCACTGCTTCCATTTTTCCCCATCTATTTGTCATGAAGTGATGGGACCAATGCCATGATCTTAATTTTAAATGTTGAGTTTTAAGCCAAGTTTTTGACTCTCCTCTTTCATTTTCATCAAGAGGCTCTTTAGTTCCTCTTCACTTTCTGCCATAAGGGTGGTGTCATCTGCATATCTGAGGTTATTATTTTCTCCCAGCAATCTTGATTCCAGCTTGTGCTTCATCATCCTGGCCTTTCGCATGATGTACTCTGCTTATAAGCTGAATAAGCAACAGTGACAATATATAGCCCTGACATATTCCTTTCCCAATTTGGAACCAGTCTGTTGTTCCATGTCCAGTTCTAACTGCTGCTTCTTGACCTGCATACAGGTTTCACAGCAGGAAGGTAGGGTGAGATGGTACTCCCATCTTTTGAAGAATTTTCCACAGTTTGTTGCGATCTACACAGTCAAAGACTTTAGAGTGTCAATGAAGCAGAAGTAGATGTTTTTCTGGAATTCACTTGCTTTTTCGATGATCCAACGGATGTTGGCAATTTGATCTCTGGTTCCTCTGTCTTTTCTAAATCCAGCTTGTACATCTGGAAGTTCTTGGTTCTCATAATGTTGAAGCCTATCTTGAAGGATTTTGAGAATTACCTTGCTAGCGTGTGAAATGAGTGCAATTGTGCAGTAGATTGCACATTCTTTGGCATTGCCCTTCTTTGGGCCTGGAATGAAAACTGACCTTTTCCAGTCCTGTGGCCACTGCTGAGTTTTCCAAATTTGCTGGCATATTGAGTTAAGCACTTTAACAGCATCATTTTTTAGGAGTTGAAATAGATCAGCTGGAATTTCATCACCTCCAGCTTTGTTCGTAATGATGCTTCCTAAGGCCCACTTGATTTCATACTACACATTCCAGGATATCTGGCTCTAGGTGAGGGATAACATCATCATGGTTATCTGGGTCACTAAGACCTTTTTTTTATACTTCTTCTCTGTATTCTTTCCACCTCTTCTTAACATCAATTAATTTATGATGATTGATACCAATAATATCTGTTGATTTATACTGTGGAAGCAGATAACAGGTACAAACAGTGAAAATCAATTGAAGTTGAGGAAATGAAACTAAGAATAGCTACAGAAAAGTTAGCAAGGAAACAGCAGGTAAAATGCAAATAGATATTACATTGAAACCTACTAAGACATACTGTTGGAACAAGAGAGCTTGGCATGTGGTAGCAAGAGCTCAAATACCAGGCCAAGATTCAGATATATAATGCCAGTCTCTGGGGAATCAGGGAAGAATGGAACAGAGAAAGGCAAAGTTACCACCTTACCAAGAATAGAGTGACAGTTTACAGAGTCAGGACTGAGGCAACAATAAACAAGAAAAAAGTAAAGCTTTCAGAACTGGGGCATATGACCATGGCAAGAGTAACAGCAAGAATAACCAAATTCTAAATCCTAAAATGTTAAGCTAAAGCTCCTTAAATCCTTTCTGCTTAGAAATTAGCTCAAGTTTTTGACAGACTGCCATCAGGAAGCAAGTTCAAGTAACCCAACTGTGAGGAGTACAGGCTTTCAGAGTCTGAGAAGCAGGCAGAATTAGACTTAATTTGCAGGAAGTTTGGGAGATTTCATTATTAATTCCAACACAAGAGATATTTTTAGAGCCATAGTCTTTTTAAAACTGAGAAATATTTGTCAAAATATCTAAGAGACTCTTTGTTTTATATTACAATTATAATCCACATATGAGTGGAAAAGTGTAAATTTCTGTTAAAAAAAAAAGCCCTCATGTTATTTTCAATTGTGTTTTTGCTTTATAACCTTTTTAAATAGCTATGCAACATATTCATGAAAAATACAGAAATCATTAACAAATTATTGTAACATGAGCACACCCATCCAGGTCAAGAATAGAACGTGACCACCAACCTGGGAGTGTTCCTCAGGACTTATCCTAATCATTTTAAATGTAGCTTTGAGAGTTTGGGCTTCCCTGTTAGTTCAGCTGGTAAAGAATCTGCCTAGAATGTTGGAGACCCCAGTTCGATTCCTGGGATGGGACGATCTCCTCGAGAAGGGATAGGCTACCCACTCCAGTATTCCTAGACTTCCCTGATGGCTCAGCTGGTAAAGAATCCTCCTATGATGTGGGAGACCTGGGTTCAATCCCTGGGTTGGGAAGATCCCCTGGAGAAGGGAAAGGTTACCCACTCCAGTATTCTGGTCTAGAGAATCCCATGGACTGTATAGTCCATGTGGTCACAAAGAGTCAGGAATGACTGAACGACTCACTTTCTTTCACTTTGATAGTATGTTTTGGTAAAGAGATTTGTTCCCTTCAAGAATCAGAAACAAACTCTGGTGCACTGGGATGACTCAGAGGGATGGGATGGGGAGGGAAGTGGGAAGGGGGTTCAGGATGGGGAACACATGTAAACCCATGGCTGATTCATATCAATGTATGGCAAAAACCACTACAATATTGTAAAGAAATTAGCCTCCAACTAAAATAAATAAATAAATTTTAAAAAATGCTTGAAGCATATACAAATAAGAGAAAAAGTAATTGAAAAACAGTTCAAATTAATTGTTATACCAAATCCAGGCTTCCAAGGATAAGGAGCTGGAAGGCAGAGTGGATTGAGGTGGAAGGAAAATAATCTCTTGATGAAAACATGTCATTCAATCTTTCACTTGTGATGTGCAGAGGAGAGGAACTACGCATTGTTATTTGAAAGTGGACTTAGATTAAAAGATGTGTATTGCAAACTTTAGAACAACCACTAAAAAGAGAAATATAATTGACACCGTGAAAGGAGATAAAATGAAATAGTACAAAATGTTTGATTAGAACCAGAGAAGTTGGGAGGAAAGCAGAAATAAAAAGAAACAAACAGTAAATATAATTCAATATGCATTTGATTTAACTACATGCAGTTAAGTATATGATGGTTATTAATTCAACTTTATCAATTTTTGAAACCTCTTTAAATGTAAATGATTTAAAAACAACAAATTGTTAGATGGAATTCAAAAACAAGCATCGACTATATGTTGCCTGTCAAAACACATTTTAATATAGTGACTCAAGTATATTAAATGTAAAAATATTGAAGAAAGCTATACTTGCAAACAGTAATCAAAAGACTGATGATTTCAGATGAAACAGGATTAGCACAGGGAAGTGTGTCAGGGATAAAGAAGAGTATTACATATTATAAAGGGGTCAATTTCTCTAGCACAGAACAAATAGAACTGAAGGAAAAATAGAAAAACTCTTTATTATAGTTAGAGATTTCACCAGTCCTGTGTTACTCAGTAGTCTCTGAAGTGTTAGTTGTTTAGTCATGTCCGACTCTTTGTGACCCCATGGACTGTAGCCCACCAGGCTTCTCTGTCCATGGAATTCTCCAGACAAGAATACTGAAGTGTGTTGTCATTCCTTTTTCCAGTAGTTTCTAAGACTAGATTTTAAAAGAGTATGTAGTGAACACTACATTCTAATTGATAAAGTTGGTTCCCAGAGGTATGGGTTAACAGTTCTGAAACCACCATATGTGTACACTAGAATTAAACAGCAAATTGTTGGCAGATGGAAAGATTCAGATTATCATTGTTGGAGTGGGAGATTACAGATAAGCAAGGGGAAAAGGCAAGGATAATCCATATGTTAAAGGATCAGAGATTTTGACATCAATATGAACTCATGTTTAGTTAACATAGAAACAGATGGTTACATATAGAGATATCTACAAACACATGCATATATACCAGTTAGTATATAAGCATATAGTATACAGACATATTTCTCTGTCAAATGAGAGGGCCTAGAAACAATGACTCTCTAGCAACAACACGCATACTTAGAATCAAGACCTTGATTTCTAGACTTCCCTCATGGTCCAGTGATTAAGAATCCACCTTCCAATGCAGGGGACTTGGATTCCATCCCTGGTCCTGGGAGATTCCACATGTGCGGGGCAACTAAGTCCATGCATCGCAACTACTGAGCCCATGTGCTGCAACTACTGAAGCCCACAAGCTTCAGAGCCCATGCTCTGCAACAAGAGAAACCTCTGCAATGAGAAGCTGGTGCAACACAACTAGAGAGTAGACCTCCCGTCACAACTAGAGAAAATCCATGCTCAACAATGAAGACTCAGGGTAGACAAAAAATAAATATTTAAAAAAAAAAATCTTGATTTCCAATGCCATACTCAAAAAGAAAAAAAAAAAAAAAGAAACCAAGATTCTTTGGAGAAGTGGCTGATTCTGAGACTGGGGTGGAAAATATACAAGATGCCCTTGGAGCATCTTGTAGTGCCAAAAAGTAAGAAAGTTGAATTAAACACACACACACACAGGAAAGGAATTATGTCAAAGAGCCAACTGATAGAGCTCTCATGTGCAAAGCAGGACAATTAAAGTAGTATAGCATTATAACACAAAGAATTTTTTAAAAGTCCCCTTTAGTCTCTACTGATATAGATAAATGATTGAATAAATAAATAAATGGGGGAAATAGGCGAATAGCCCATGTAGAAACATTCCATATAGTTTGTATAGATACTCCTTCTTTAAAAGATGTAACATAACTCCACTCCTTGGGCTGTGCATAGTGACTGCCTTCGTAAGAGTGCAGTACAGAAAAAGAAAAGGAAAAAAATAACTTTAAAATGGACAAAATTGTTAAGCTCTGCAGTTTGACTAAAATAATAGCAAAAGTGATAAATCATGCTGATGATATGATGTGATGAGAATCACATTTTAGCCTGGTATTCGTTCTCAAAACCTGTAACACCAGTCTAATCATGAAAAAAAAAATCAGACAAATCTCAACTGAAGGGCATTCTATGAAATGCCTAATCATTTCTTTTGCAAACTGTCAAGGTTATCAAAAACAAGGAAAACCTGAGAAACTGTGACAGTCAAGATGAACCCAAGGAGACATGACAATTAATTATAATATGGCTTCTCTGGTTTCCTAGATGAGATCCTGGAACAGAGAAAAGAAATTAGGCAAAAGCTGAGGAAATCTGAATAAAGTATGGACTTTAGAGAATGATAAGGTATCAGTATTAGTACATTAATTGTAACAAATGTACTACAAATGTAAGGTATTAATAAGGGAACTGGGTATAGGGTATACACGGGAACTCTCTGCACTATCATCACAATTTTTTTCTGTAAGTGTAAAACTATCCTAAAATTTTTAAAGTTTATTTAAACAATTTAAGCTTCTTTATTTAGTGATTATAAAAAAAAAACTTCCTCAGATTTTAAAATAATAGTCTAAATCACCTTCCCTTCTAGCCATCAAGGTTTCAGAAAACTTTAACACTTAATCTGATCCTGGTCACTAAGTTACAGCTCCAATGGACTGTTGGAAAGTCCATCTAGTAAGGGCTAAGGTGATGAGCAAGATGATGCAGTTATGAAAAAAAGGTTGCATAGTAATTAGTATCCAGTGGCCAGGCAGTGTGGATGCTTAATGATTGTTAGCTAAAGGAAAAGCACATTCACTCACTCTATTATTCCAATAATGCCAGAAAAAAAAAAATGAAACTTAAACTCGTGGAAGATGGTAGCCCTTGTCATGAAGCTGAAAAATATCTTAATGTGTAATAAAATGAACTACATAAAAAACAAAAAATGGGAGAAGGAAATGGCAACCCACTCCGGTATTCTTGCCTAGAGAATCTTGTGGACAGAGGAGTCTGGTGGGTTGCTGTCCATAGGGTCGCACGGAGTCGGACACGACTGAAGCGACTCAGCAGCAGCAGCAGCAGCAGTGTATTATATATGTTTCTTAAAGAGTAAACCTAATAGTTGGCCAACACTGATTAAATTATTAGTTTAGCAGAGGGAGTCACTTAGTGAAGCCAATTAATTTCTATGCTTATTGTTACTAAAATTAATTGACAAAACTTTTGAAAGAACATTCTCATCGTGTTTTTACAGTTATCAGCGCTGGTTCTACTCCTGAACAGAGCTGTACCTATATTTCTTCTTAAAAAACCATAGGTACAAGAAAGAATTTAAATGATTTGACTTTTAAACTGAAAGCTATACTTTTCTGCTCTCATTAGTTAGTGACAGGGAAGTAGTTTCGAGGCCCTAAAACCTTAACAGAAAGGAAGAGTTTAAGGTTTATATTTAAATGTGATATAAGAACACAAGGTTTGAATAAAATACTTCTCCTCTCAATTTCAAAGTTTTTACTTCTTCAATCCTTGCTTCTATTGGTGATAATTACTGATTTGCTAATAAAAAGGACTTAAATCACTATTAATATTTTTGTTCTTATAGGTGTTTGAAAAATCATAAAATAGTTTTTTTAATGAATATGAGATCTTTATTCCAGCAGCTAAAACTGATTTGATCCAGCTAACCATAGAACAAGATTTACTAAATTATACAAGATTATTGTTTCCATAGATCAAAATATTTGAAATAAAAGCATTATAAAATTAATGAATATAGTGTGGTTATCATAGACCATAATATACATTTTAAATCTAATGTCTGACACACATAGGAACATAACAAGCATTTATTGAATTCATCTATGCCATTTGTAGCTTGGTACCTATTTTATACAAAGCCTTTTATGAAATTACAAAGGTACATAAGGCTCTTGTGAATAGGTGCATGCTTGCTTTTAACTTTAATAAAAGTGATTTTTGTTATTGTTTTCTTTTTTTATTCATTTTTTCCCTTTCTTTTCTTTTTCCTTAAGAAAAGGCACAACTACGTGGGCATTCTGCAATCAATATTCCATCACTCTCAGTTACCCACTAACTATTTGAACCACCCAAACTAGGCACCACCATAAATTAAAGTGGAAGTTTGCTTAGTTGTGAATATGGTGCTGAGGCAGGAACAAATTATGTATTTGCTGATTTTCTCAATTCAAGCATATCAAGTAATGGCAAATATTACACTATACACTCTATGTGCTGTCATTCAATTACATTATCTAAATAGGAACAACAAACAAGTCTTCAGGGGCTGAACAGGTAAAAATTATGTTAAACAACTAAGATACTAGGCAAAGCATCCTTACTAGTGCCTTGGGTTATAAACACAAATTAAGCTTTATTAGAGAAAAATTGACAAGTAGAAATTACATGATCATAAGTTTTTATCATTCCATAAAGAAGAGAGTTTGAGATGTCATTCAGTTCAGTTCAGTTCAGTCACTCAGTCGTGTCCAACTCTTTGTGACCCCATGGACTGTAGAACGCCAGGCCTCCCTGTCCATCACCAATTCCCAGAGTTTACTCAAACTCATGTGCATAGAGTCGGTGATGCCATCCAACCATCTCATCCTCTGTCGTCCCCTTCTCCTTCTGCCTTCAATCTTTCCCAGCATCAGGGTCTTTTCCAGTGAGTCAGTTCTTCCCATCAGGTGGACCAAGTATTGGAGTTTCAGCTTCAGCATCAGTCCTTCCAATGAATATTCAGGACTGATTTCCTTTAGGATGGACTGGTTGGATCTCCTTGCTGTCCAAGGGACTCACAAAGTCTTAACACCACAGTTCACAAGCATCAATTCTTCAACGCTCAGCTTTCTTCAGAGTCCAACATTCATATCCATACATGACTTCTGGAAAAATCACAGCTTGACTAGATGGACCTTTGTCAGCAAAGTAATGTCTCTGCTTTTTAATATGCTGTCTAGGTTGGTCATAGCTTTCCTTCCAAGGAGCAAGCGTCTTTTAATTTCATGGCTGCAATCACCATCTGCAGTGATTTTGAAGCCCAAGAAAATAAAACCTGCCACTGTTTCCATTGTTTCCCCATCTATTTGCCATGAAGTGATGGGACCCGATTCCGTGATCTTAGTTTTCTGAATGTTGAGTTTTAAGCCAGATTTTTCACTCTCCTCTTTCACTTTCATCAAGAGGATCTTTAGTTCTTCGCTTTCTGCCATAAGGGTGGTGTCATTTGCGTATCTGAGGTTATAGATATTTCTCCTGGTAATCTTGATCCCAGCTTGTGCTCATACAGCCCATTATTTTGCATGATGTACTCTGCATAGAAGTTAAATAAGCAGGATGACAATATAGAGCCTCAACGTACTCCTTTCCCAGTTTTGAACCATTCTGTTGTTCCATGTCCAGTTCTAGCTATTGCTTCCTGACCTGCACACAGATTTCTCAGGAGGCAGGTCAGGTAGTCTGGTATTCCCATTTCCTTAATAATTTTCCACAGTTTGTTGTGACCCACACACTCGAAGATTTTGGGGTGGTTAATAAAGCAGAAGTAGATGTTTTTCTGAAACTCTCTTGCTTTTTTGATGAGCCAACAGATGTTGACAATTTGATCTCTGGTTCCTCTGCCTTTTCTAAATCCAGCTTGAACATCTGGAAGTTTATGTTTCAACGTACTGTTGAAGCCTGGCTTGGAGAATTTTGAGCATTACTTTGCTATTGTGTGAGATGACTGCAACTGTGCAGTAGTTTCAGCATTCTTTGGCATTGCCTTTCTTTGGGATTGAAATGAAAACTGACCTTTTCCAGTCTTGTGGCCACTGTTGAGTTTTCCAAATTTGATGGCATATTGAGTGCAACACTTTCACAACATCATCTTTTAGGATTTGAAATGGCTCAACTGGAATTCCATCACCTCCACTAGCTTTGTTTGTAGTGATGCTTCCTAAGGCCCACCTGACTTCACATTCCAGGATGTCTGGCTCTAGGTGAGTGATCACACCATCGTGGTTATCTGGGTCATGAAGATCTTGTTTGTATAGTTCTTCTGTATATTTTTACCACCTCTTCTTAATTTCTTCTGCTTCTGTTAGGTCCATACCGTTCCTGTCCTGTATTGTACCCATCTTTGCATGAAATGTTCCCTTGGTATCTCTAATCATCTTGAAGAGATCTCTAGTCTTTCCCATTCTGTTATTTTCCTCTATTTCTTTGCACTGATCACTGAGGAAGGCTTTTTTATCTCTCCTTGCTATTCTTTGGAACTCTGCATTCAGATGGATTTATCTTCCCTTTTCTCGTTTGCCTTTAGCTTCTCTTATTTTCTCAACTATTTTTAAGGTCTCCACAGAAAGCCACTTTGCCTTTTTGCATTTCTTTTTCTTAGAGACGGTCTTGATGGCATGGTGGACTGCATGCACAATATAAATACCTCTGGAAGAGCATTGGAAATAAGCCAACTTTTTCACTCTCCTCTTTAACTTACAGTTGTTATATCCTCTTATAAATTGACCTTTTATCATTATTTGGTGTCCTTCTTTGTCCCAGTAATTTTCTTTGCTCTGAAATCTAATTTGTTGGAGAAAAAGTTTATTAGTATAACCGTTCCAGGTTTCTTCTAATTAGTGTCTGCATTATGTATCTTTTTCCTTTCATTTATGTTAGACCTACCTACATTATTATATTTTAACTCAGTTTTGTAAAGATATCTTATAATTGGGTCATATTTTTTAAACAGATTCTGTCAATCTCTGTCTTCTCCTTCTGCTATAGAGTCCATCTAGTGAGTTTTTATTTCACAGGTTATATTTTTCAGTTCTACAATTTCCATCTTAGAAGAGTCCCTTTCACCTCCAGTCATGCCTTCAGATGACAGAAATTCCAGCCAACATCTTGAGTGAACTTTACCAGAGACTATGTGCTTAGTCACTCAGTCATATCTGACTCTTTGTGACCCCATGGATGTAGGGGTCTTCTCTGTCCATGGGGATTCTCCAGGCAAGAACACTGGAGTGGGTTGCCATATCCTCCTTCAGGGGATCTTCCCAACCCAGGGATTGAACCTAGGTCTCCCTCATTGCCGGCAGATTCTTTACCTCCCGAGCCACCAGAGAAGCCCAAGAATACTGGAGTGGGCAGCCTATCCCTTCTTCAGGGGAACTTCTCCACCCAGGAATCAAACCAGGGTCTCCTGCATTGCAGGTGGATTCTTTACCAGCTGAACTACCAGGAAGCCCTACCAGGGAAACTCTACCAGGGACTATGAACCATAATAATTCATCTAAGTTTTTCTCAGATTCTTAATTCAGAATCTGTTAGATGTTTGATGTTTTAAGTCACTGATTTGTGGTATAATTTCTTATGTGTTGCCATCTATGCTAGTTTTACAGAAACTAATGTATGAGGAAGGGAGGATGTCAGGGATTTATTTCACTGTATCACTTTTATAAAGTGAATCATACTTTAAGAAGATTATGCCCAAACTGTCAATAAACACCAGCCCAAGTTTCTTTTTTTTTTTTTTTTTCTCTTCTTTCAATGGAGAAAGTCTCTATCCCCATCATGATTGTCAGAGATAAGGTATGTGTAAAAACTTAAATTTACTTATGCCATGTGCTATGTCATTAGGCCACTTGGAAATATTTTCATAATGTTAGTATATTTTCTTGGCCAAAACCTCAAAGATATCACGTTTAACTTGGTGGCAAATCCTTGACTTTTGAAATGTTCTTATTAAATAGTTTATAGCTGCAATGTCTCCTCTCTTATTCCAACTAAGAAATGGGTATCTAAAGCCCCTTATAGGTAAGAAATACATTTTAAAGATATATGGGAAGATATCTTTTCAGAGATAATTTTATCTGCTTCAGTTCCCTGTCCAGTTGGAAAAGTACCAAGCTGTTTGAACAATGAAACAAATCCTAAAGAGCCAAGCTCTTTTCAGATTGAGCTTTTAACCCCAAACCATCAATGGACACCTGGGACTGCAATCATGAGGACATGCAATTATTTGACTGGGCAGCTAAAATAACCAACACATAACACAAATAATTACTGTTGTTCTTTCTAACCCAACCCACCTGTCCAGGCAGAGAAAATTAATAACAAAATGGCCAAATGTACAGGCCTACAAAAACTTGTTTTGAGAAACCTCTGAGGAATCTGGAAATCAGAATTTCTAATTTGAAGTGTTTGAAAGCACCTGTTCCTAGTATAAAATATCCAGATGTAAGATGATGTTATAGTTTATCCTGGGACTAAAGAGATAATATTTGATCATTCTATGACTATGAAGTCTTCGTTATGTTCTGTCATTCAAAGTCATACAAAGAAAATATAATTTGTGTTTACTCATGCACTGCTTAGGCAGATGGAAGCACAGCAGGTAGGTAAATACTGACATTCTCTTCCATGAATACCTTCAAAGAAAGGGTCAAAGATAAGATAGTAAGTAAAGAGAATGCAGATTAGGCAGAACATCTGTTTAAATAGGATAAGGGAGAAAACATTCACTGCTTTTTCACATAGAATTTTATAAGTTATCAATGAGCATCTTGTTAATTCTTCATTCCTTGCAGCCTACCATATTGGCTTTCCGATTAAAATAAATAGCTTGATAAAGTACAATTTGCCACAAGATATAATTTGTATATTTCCTTTTTTTTATTAGAAATTTCTAGTCTTATAAGCATAAGGGAAGGCATTTTGAGAAGGACGGCATTTTAAGAAAAGCAACCTTTGAAGTACCAACTTATTCTTGCAAACTTGTAACAGCAAATTAGAACTTTCATGGATTGAGTCATGAGTTTTAATAAATTCTACTTCTAGTGGACAAAAAAGGAGACTGTTTTAAGAAATAAAGAAATCAATATGGTTTCATCTTAATTTATACCTTCTCTTATGCAACATACGATGCTTCTCACTTCTTTTCTTAAATCATTTCACCTCCCCAGAAAGCATTATTATCCTTCTTTGATGATACACGAAACCTCCTCCTTTCAAACATTTTCTTCCAAATAGTTGTTCCAAGGGATCTGATTTAGCTGATGGGGGAGGGGGTCCCTCTGGGGGACCCTATGGGGTCCAGGCCCAGGCTTACTTATTCACATGTCTAATAATGTTTAGCTGTATTCTGGATATTGGATACAGAAGAAAAGTGGGAATTGAGATATCATTTTGTTTTGTTTTCAGAAAATGAATGACTGAAGGATATGTTGGCAGGCTGGGCATTTATGATACTTCAAGAGTTGAGTATAGTTGAGGCTGGAATGCAGTTTCAAATAGGGTAACTTGACCTCCTACAACTTCTTGCAACAGCTGGGAGGAACAGGGATCAATCCATTTGATTTTGAAATGGGAAGGGTACCTGGCCACCTTTTCAAATAGTTTTGATTCATCATTTGATTCATATGCACAAGAGCCACAGAATCTAAATACTGTGGAAATGTGCAAACCTGCACACACACACAAATATCTGCCTTCTAACCTGTTCTCTATACATTCTATATACATAAAATTGTTGGTGGGAAGAGAGTGTAGTAACAGTATTTTCATAATGTGTCTGATTATGTATAGATTTCAATTCATTCCAAAACACTCTCATGTGAAGACTCAGATGATTTCTCCTCATCCCTGAATGATTTCATGGAAATCAGATTAATTGCCCCACTTGGACATCTCTAAACCAGATATTTTCTTGCAAGTATGAAAATTTCTGCCCATCTATAAGGAACTCCTCTCAGTAATTCAGCTCATCATGACATCCTTCTCTACTTTGTAGCCTGTTTTTTTTTTTTTTTTTAAAGTATGATCTTTACAATACCTGTTTTTGCCTTATGTTACCATGGGAGCAAAGGTTTTTTTGCAACTGGAAACAGAAACCCACTCCTCCCAGAGATGGACCTTACTTTGAGAAATCTACTAGGAAATTGTTTGCACCATTAAAAAAAAAAAATTAGAGAAATCTGCTTAAAGTTCTAACTTGGAGATTGTTTTTTATTCCCTACAGCCTAAGGTATGCACACAAGTCAAGCAACAAAAAATGTTATCTTACCAAGTTATGAGAAATATCAACCATTAAGAATCCTTCGTAAAACATCTCTTGGTTTAGGTGAAATTTATGTCAAATTCTACTATTACTCACTCAGAGCCTAACACTCTTGCTCTTATTTCAAGTATTGATATGAGTCTTCTTCTCAAAAAGCTCACACCAAAGGCATCTTCTTTTTTTCCTCTAAGAGTTAAGTGCATATTTTTTAAATTGATAAATATAATTTGTGTTATGCTCAACATGGAATTGACTTTGGCTCTCTGGAGGGTTTTTGGTTCCATACAAATTATAGGATTATGTTTTCTAGTTCTCTGAAAATTGTCATTGATATTTTGAAAGGGACTGCCTTCAGTAGTATGGACATTTTAAAAATATTAATTCCTCAAATTCATGAGCATGGTATGCTGTTACTGCTGCTGTTTAGTCACTAAGTCATGTCCAACTCTTTGTGGCCCTATGACTATAGCTTGCCAGGCTTCCCTGTCCATGGGGTTTCCCAGGCAAGAATACTAGAATGAGTTGCCATTTCTTTCTCCAAGGGATCTTCCTGACTCAGGGACCAAACTCACCTCTCCTGCTTAGCAGGCAGATTCTTCACCTCTGAGCCACTTGGGAAGTCTGGTATATCTTTCCATTATTTGTGTCATCTTCAATTTCTTTCATTAATATATTATAATTTTTAGAGCACAGGTTCTTCATCTCTTTGGTTAAATGTATTTCTAGAAATTTTATTCTTTTTGGTATAGTTGTAAATGGGATTATTTTCTTAATTTCTCTTTCTGATAATTCATTATTACTGTACAGAAATAAAACAGATTTTGTATATTAATTTTGTATCCTGCAAATTTACTGAATTTATTTATTATTAGAACTATTTGTTTCAATAGTTTTTTGGTTGTATCCATAGAATTTTCTATATATTTTACCATGACATCCATAAACAGTGAGATTTTTACTACTTCCTTTCCAATTTGTATTCCTTTTACTTCTTTTTATTGTATGATTGGCTAGGATTCCCAATACTCTGCTGAATAAAAGTGGCAAGAGTGGTCATCCTTGTCCTTGTCCTGATCTTAAAGGAAAAACTTTCACTTTTCAGTGTTGAGTATAATGTTAACTATTGGCATATTATATAAGACCTTTATTGGGTTTTCCAGGTGGTGCTAGTGGTAAAGAACCCATCTGCCAGTGAAGGAGACATAAGAGATGCCAGTTCAACCCCTTGGCTGAGGAGATCCCCTGGAGGAAGGCATGGCAACCCACTCTAGTATTCTTGCTTGGAGAATCCCCTGGACAGAGGAGCCTGGTGAGTTGCAGAACATAGGGTCACAAAAAATCAGACAGCACTGAAGTGACTTAACACATATGACCTTTATTATGTTGAGATATCTTCCCTCTATACTCACTTTGTTGAGAGTTTTTATCATAAAAAAGTGTTGAACTTTTCAAAATCTTTATCTGCTTATATTGGATTTTTATCCTTTTGTTAGTATGATGTATCAGTTCAGTTCAGTCACTCAGTCATGTCCGATTCTTTGCGACCCCATGAATAACAGCACGCCAGGCCTCCCTGTCCATCACCAACTCCCAGAGTTTACCCAAACCCATGTCCATCGAGTCAGTGATGCCATCCAACCATCTCATCCAACCATCTCATCCTCTGTTGTCCCCTTCTCCTCCTGCTCCCAATCCTTCGCAGCATTAGGGTCTTTTCCAATGAGTCAACTCTTCGCATGAGGGGGCCAAAGTATTGGAGTTTCAGCTTCAACATCAGTCCTTCCAATGAACACCCAGGACTGATGGACTGATCCACCCACCCAGGATGGATTGATTGGATCTCCTTGCAGTCCAAGGGACTCTCAAGAGTCTTCTCCAACACCACAGTTCAAAAGCATCAATTCTTCGGCGCTCAGCTTCCTTCACCATCCAACACTCACATCCATACATGATCACTGGAAAAACCAGAGCCTTGACTAGACGAACTTTTGTTGGCAAAGTAATGTCTCTGCTTTTAAATATGCTATCTAGGTTGGCCATAACCTTCCTTCCAAGGAGTAAGCGTCTTTTAATTTCATGGCTGCAATCACCATCAGCAGTGATTTTGGAGCCCCAAAAAATAAAGTCTGACACTGTTTCCACTGTTTCCCCATCTATTTCCCATGGAGTGATGGGACAAGATGCCACGATCTTAGTTTTCTGAACGTTGAGCTTTAAGCCAACTTTTTCATCTGAGTTTATTGATATTTCTCCCGGCAATCTTGATTCCAGCTTGTGTTTCTTCCAGCCCAACGTTTCTCATGATGTACTCTGCATATAAGTTAAATAAGCAGGGTGACAATATACAGCCTTGACGTACTCCTTTTCCTGTTTGGAACCAGTCTGTTGTTCCATGTCCAGTTCTAACTGTTGCTTCCTGACCTGCATACAGGTTTCTCAAGAGACAGGTCAGATGGTCTGGTATTCCCATCTCTTTCAGAATTTTCCACAGTTAATTGTGATCCACACAGTCAAAGGCTTTGGCATAGGCAATAAAGCAGAAATAGATGTTTTTCTGGAACTCTCTTGCTTTTTCGATGATCCAGTGGATATTGGCAATTTGATCTCTAGTTCCTCTGCCTTTTCTAAAACCAGCTTGAACATCTGGAAGTTCACAGTTCACGTATTGCTGAAGGCTGGCTTGGAGAATTTTGAGCATTACTTTACTAGCATGTGAGATGAGTGCAATTGTGCGGTAGTTTGAGCATTCTTTGGCATTGCCTTTCTTTGGGATTGGGATGAAAACTGACCTTTTCCAGTCCTGTGGCCACTGCTGAGTTTTCCAAATTTGCTGGCATATCGAGTGCAGCACTTTCACAGCATCATCTTTCAGGATTTGAAATAGCTCAACTGGAATTCCATCACCAAGGGAACATTTCATGAAAAGATGGGCTTGATAAAGGACAGAAATGGTATGGACCTAACAGAAGCAGAAGATATTAAGAAGAGGTGGCAAGAATACACAGAAGAACTGTACAAAAAAGATCTTCACGACCCAGATAATCACAATGGTGTGATCACTCACCTAGAGCCAGACATCCTGGAATGTGAAGTCAAGTGGGCCTAAGAAAGTATGATGTATCACATTTTTGATTTGTGGATATCAAACCATCCTTGCATCCTTACAATAAAGCCTACTTAATCATGGGGAATGTGATCTTAGGGTATTGCTGATCTTGTAGAATGAGTTTGGAAGCCTTTCTTTCTTTTCAGTTTTTGAAATAGTTGGAGAAGCATAAGTGTTTTCTTGTCTTTAAATGTGTGATAAAATTTATGTGTGAAACCATCTGGTACTGGACTTGTGTTTATTGGAAATTTTTTTTCTTACTGATTCAATTTCATTGCTAGTAAATGATCTGCTCATATTTTTGATTTCTTCCTGATTCAGTCTTGGGAGATTGTACATTTGCAGGAATTTGCTCATTTCTTCTAGACTGTCCATTTTAAGTAGTATATAATTGTTCTTAGTAGTTTTTATGGTCCTGTTTATTTCTGTGGTGTCAGTTGCAAATTCTTTATTTCTGATTTTGTGGGCATGTTTTTTTTTTCTTAAAGAGTCTAGATGAAAGTTTATTAATTTTATTATCTTTTGAAAGAACCCAGCTCTTAGTTTCACTAATGTTTTGTATTATTTCCTTTGGTTTCTATTTCATTTATCTCTGCTCTAATCTTTACTATTCCCTTCCTTCTACTAACTTTGTGTCTTCTTTATTTTTTTTTTCTAGTTCTTTTAAGTGAAGTTTAGCTTGTTTATTTGAGATTCTCTTGTTTCCGAAGGGAGACTGCATCTTATAAACTTCCCTCTTAGAACTGAGTCCAGGGAAAATTTTTACAATGGGGAATATACTGAGTTGCGCATGCAAGAGGAAGGAGTTATAGCCAGTCATCAGAGGAGAGAGAGAAAAATTATCACTGCATGCTGAAAATTGCTTTATTCATGGCTTCCACACAAGAATGTTGGGCAATACCATAGCATACCTTCAGCAACTGTTCTGAGAATTCCTCCAATATTTTCTTTATGAACACTTTTAATGGACTGGAAAATAAAAGTCTTTGCATTGAAGAATAGTAAACATTCAGTTCAGTTCAGTTGCTCAGTCATGTCCGACTCTTTGCGACCCCATGGACTGCAGCACCCCAGGCCTCCCTGTCCATCACCAACTCCCAGAGTTTACTCAAACTCACGTCCATTGAGCTGGTGATGCCATCCAACCATCTCATCCTCTGTCATCCCCTTCTCCTCCTGCCTTCAATCTTTCCCAGCATCAGGGTCTTTTCCAATGAGCCAGTTCTTCCCATCAGGTGGCCAAAGTATTGCAATTTCAGCTTCAGCATAGTCCTTCCAATGAACATTCAGACCTGATTTCCTTTAGGATGAACTGGTTAGATCTCCTTGCAGTCCAAGGGACTCTCAACAGTCTTCTCCAACACCACAGTTCAAAAGCATCAATTCTTTGGCTCTCAGCTTTCTTTTTAGTCCAACTCTCACATCCATATATGACTACTGAAAAAAACCATACCCTTGACTAGATGGACTTTGTTGACAAAGTAATGTCTCTCCTTTTTAATATGCTGTCTAGATTGGTCATAACTTTTCTTCCAAGGAGTAAGTATCTTTTAATTTCATGGCTGCAATCACTATCTGCAGTGATTTTGAAGCCCAGAAAAATAAAGTCTGCCGCTGTTTCCACTGTTTCCTCATCTATTTGCCATAAAGTGATGGGACCAGATGCCATGATCTTTGTTTTCTGAATGTTGAGCTTTAAGCCAACTTTTTCACTCTCCTCTTTCACCTTCATCAAGAGGCTCTTTAGTTCTTCTTCACTTTCTGCCATAAGGGTGGTGTCATCTGCATAGCTGAGGTTATTGATATTTCTCCTGGCAATCTTGATTCCAGCTTGTGCTTCTTCCAGCCCAGCATTTCTCATGATGTACTCTGCATATAAGTTAAATGAGCAGGGTGACAATATACAGCCTTGACGTACTCCTTTTCCTATTTGGAACCAGTCTGTTGTTCCATGTCCAGTTCTAACTGTTGCTTCCTGATCTGCATACAGATTTCTCAAGTGGCAGGTTAGGTGGTCTGGTATTCCGATCTTTTTTAGAATTTTCCAGTTTATTGTGATCCACACAGTCACATTATAGTAAACATTTAAAAGAAGGTAATTATTAATTTAAAAGCAATTATAGTGATGCCTAAAGAAGTTAAAGAAATTCCTCCAATGATAAAACAATGCAAAGAAAGATAGACCAGGTTTTAAACTCAGATCTTCCAAATTGTCTTTTCCACAGATTTCTTTTTCCTTTATTCTAAGATCTGTTTCTTCTATTTTGAACTCCAGAGTACTTTTTTTCCCTTGACATATTCAGTCTCAGAGTTTTAATTGAAGTATAGTAGTTTTACAATATTGTGTTAGTTTCAGGTGAATAGCAAAGTGACTCAGTTTTATATATATAATTTCAGATTATTTTCCATTGTAGATTATTACAAGATATCAGTTATTGTTCCCTGTGTTATACTATAAATCCCTGTTGCTCATCTATTTTATGTAAGTAGCTTGTATCTGTTAATTGTGTAATGCTCCTAATTTATCTCTACTCCGTTTTCCCTTTTGGTAACCACAAGCTCGTGTTTCATGTCTGCAAGTCTGTTTCTATTTTGATCATAGATTCATTTGTATTACATTTTAGATTCCACATAAAAATGATATCATATAGTATTTGTCTGTCTGACTTACTTCATTTAGTATAATATTCTCTACGTCCTTCCATGGTGCTGCAAATGTCAATATTTCATTCTTTTCTCTGGCTGAATAATAATCCATCATCCCTGGAGTAGAAAATGGCATCCCACTCCAGTATTCTTGCCTGGAAAATTCTGTAGGACAGAGGAGCCTGGTGGGCTACATTTCATGGGGTCTCAGAGTTGGACACAACTGAGTGACTGAGCATGCATGCAATAATCCATTATGTAGGCTTCTCAGGTGGAGCAGTGGTGAAGAAGCTGTCTTCCAATGCAGGACACATGGGTTCCATCCATGGACTGAGACAATTCCCTGGAGTAGGAAATGGTAACCCAGTTCAATATTCTTGTCTGGAAAATTCCATGGACAGAGGAAGCTAGTGGACTGCAGTCCCTGGAGTTGCAGAGTCAGACACAACTGTGTGACTGAGCCTGCACACAAATAATTCGTTATGGTGGCTCAAATGATAAAGAATTGCCTGCCATGCAGTAGACCTGGGTTTGATCCCTGGGTGGGGAAGATCCCCCTGGAGAAGGGAAAGGCAACCCGTTTCAATATTCTTGCCTGGATAATCCCATGGAGAGAGGAGCCTGGTGGGCTACAGTCCATGGAGTCACAGATAGTCAGACACGGCTGTGTAACTAACACTTTCATCTTTATATATATATATATATATACACACACACACACACACACACACACATATATGTATATATACCACATCTTTTTAAGCCAGTTATCTGTTGTTAGGCATTTAGATTGTTTCTGTGTCTTGGCTATTGTAAATATTGCTGCTATGAGCATTGGAGGGCAAGCTTCTTTTCAAATTAGAATTTTTATCTTTTCCAGATATATGCTCATGAGTGGGATTTCTGGATCATACATATTTTTAGTTTTTTAAGGAAGACTCTTGAGAGTCCCTTGGACGCAAGGAGATCCGACCAGTCCATCCTAAAGGAGATCAGTCCTGGGTGTTCATTGGAAGGACTGATGTTGAAGCTGAAACTCCAATACTTTGGCCACCTCATGCGAGGAGTTGACTCATTGGAAAAGACCTAATGCTGGGAAGGATTGGGGGCAGGAGGAGAAGGGGACAACAGAGGATAAGATGGTTGGATGGCATCACTGACTCGATGGACATGGGTTTGGGTAAACTCTTGGAGTTGGTGATGGACAGGGAGGCCTGGAGTGCTGCGATTCATGGGGTCGCAAAGAGTCAGACACGACTGAGACTGAACTGAACTGAACGGAAGGAAGCTCATACTGTTTTCCATAGAGTCACCTTATATCTTTTAATTGGAGTTGTTCTTCAGTCGCTAAGTCATGTCTGACTCTTTGTGACCCCGTGCACTGCAGCACACCAGGCCTATCTTTCCTTCACCATCTCCTGGAGCTTGCTCAAACTCATGTCCATTGAGTAGGTGATGCCATCCGACCATCTTATCCTTTATGGTCCCCTTCTCATCCTGCCTTCAATCTTAAGTCCATCTACATTTAAATTATTTGTTGATTGTTGTTGTTGAGTTACTAAGTTGTGTCCCACTCTTTTTGCAACACATGGACTGTAGCCCTCCAGGCTCCTCTGTCCATGGGATTTCCCAGGAAAGAATACTGGAGTGGGTTGCCATTTCCTTCTCCAGGGGATCTTCCTGACCCAGGGATGGAACCTGCATCTTCTGCATTGGCAAATGAATTCCTTACTACTGAGCCACCAGGGAATCCCTCTTTAATTTATTAGTGAGATCCTCTGGAGAAGGAATTGACAACCCACTCCAGTATTCTTGCCTGGGAAATCCCATAGACAGAGGAGCTTGATGGGCCACAGTCCATGAGGTAGCAGAGTCGGACACGACTGAGGGACTAACACTTTCACTTTCTTTCATGTACTTATTGCCATTTTGTTAATTATTTTCTGATCGCTTTTGTGGATCTTCTCTTTCCTTTTTTTCTTCTCTTGTTCTCTTGCTTTGTGATTTGATGACTATCTTTAGCATTATGTTTGGATTCCCTTTATTTTGTGTGTATATATTTTTGCTTAATAGTTACTGTAAAGTTTATATGTAACAACCAGTGACTGTAGGTGTCTATTTTCAGTTGGTTATCTCTTAGTAACACATTCCTTACATTTTTCTACCACCCCACACAGGTTATATTTTGATATCACATTTTACAGCTTTTTATTGCATGTATGCCTTAACTACTTATTGTAGATATAGGTGATTTTATTACTTTGTCTTTTAACCTTGCTACTAGCTTTATATGTGTTTGATACACTATTTTTACAATATGTTTGCATTTACCAGTGAGATTTTTCTTTCATAATTTTCTTATTTATAGCTTTGAAAATGAAAGTGAAAGTGTTAGTCGATAAGTCGTGTCTGGCTGTTTGCAACCCCATGGACTGTAGCCACCAGGCTCCTCTGTCTGTAGAATTCTCCAGCCTAGAATGCTGGAGTGAGTTGCTATTTCCTTCTTTTCTTTTTTGCCATTCCCTACTGGCCTGCCAAATTTCTACTGAAGTCAGTTGATAGCCTTATGAGGGCTTCCCAGGCGTTAGTGGTAAATAACCCACCTGACAACACAGGATACGTAAGAGACACGGGTTTGATCCCTGGGTTGGGAAGATCCCCTGGAGGAGGGCACTCAAATTGTTTTCCATGTGTTGTTTAGATTCACCATAGTAGAATGCACCACCTCATTTTTTTTTCATGTTCCAGTCATTTATTCATCAAATATTTATCAAGAGCCCAGCACTGTTCTAGGTGCTTCTAGCTAAATCCCCTTAGTACAGAGGATTGCAATTCAGGGTTTTTCAGGTTTTGCAAAAACAGGTTTTTCAGGTTCCTGATTCTCTTCCCCCACTCCAAAACACTTTAATTTTACTCTGAATTAAATAGTATCAACAGAGTCAATAAAGATAAACTTTTACTCTTTTTAAGGGTCTTTTGGGGCAAAATTACAAAATTTATAGAGTACTATTATAAGAAGCGGAGAAGGCAATGGCACCCCACTCCAGTACTCTTGCCTGGAGAATCCAATGGACGGAGGAGCCTGGTAGGCTACAGTCCATGGGGTTGCTAAGAGTCGGACACAACTGAGCGACTTCACTTTCACTTTTCCCATTCATGCACTGGAGAAGGAAATGGCAACCCACTCCAGTGTTCTTGCCTGGAGAATCCCAGGGACGGCGGAGCCTGGTGGGCTGGCGTCTATGGGGTCGCACAGAGTCAGACACGACTGAAGCGACTTAGCAGCAGCAGTAGCATTATAACTAAGATTTTTCAGGATATATATTATTTCTTAATTATGCATCTTACAATAATAAGTGATTTTACCTACTCTAATTCTAGACTTTGAATAGTTGTTAGGACATTAATTCATTTATTAAAATTAATTCCCAATTTTAATTCTGAACATATTGTGTAGCATTTTGACCTTCATGACAGCTGCTTCCTTGCAAGCAGTCAGATGGTATTATTAATACTAGGAAACTTTGCATTTACATTTCTTTGTGTCTTTCCTCAAGGAATAAGAGTGCTTCTGGGCTGAGTCCTCAAGAGAAACCCAGTATGTGAAGGGTACTGGAGGAGTAGTGAGGGGCTGTATTTCTCACCTGTGATATACAAATCCTCACAGGCTCACTTCAGAAAGGGAGAGTCTTTTGAACAAACATATAAATGATTCACCATCAATTCTATTTTGTATTCAGTTCTAGCTGCGGTAAAGCTATTCTTTTCTTTTGTAGAGCAACCTGGAATTCATCAGAGACAACCAAGGCCAGCACTAAAAAAATCAATACTCCTCAGGAACTCACTCCCCTGTCACCTCCAGTTCCTCCTGTGTGCCACCGTGCAGCCTTTCTGACAAGCAGAGTGAGCCATGTGCTTACATGTGTATGTGAGGGCAAACGTTGCCCAGTGGAATCAGAGAAGTCTGGACTAATTCTTTTTCATCTGAAGTCATTGTTACTCTGTAGCCTCAGATTTAGAAATTACACGGATGGAATAACAATTAAACTCCTGGAGACTGCATAGACTCTTCTTTTAAATGAGCACTCTCAATATAAGGGAAACTGAAACATATATATATATAAATTATAAATTTATATTTATAAATGTAAAGTATATATTTATAAGTCATAAGTATATATAATGTGTATATGAATATCAGTTCAGTTCAGCTCAGTTCAGTCACTCAGTCATGTCCAACTCTTTGCGACCCCATGAACCACAGCACACCAGGCCTCCCTGTCCATCACCAACTCCCAGAGTTCACCCAAACCCATGTCCATTGAGTCAGTGATGCCATCCAACCATCTTATCCTCTGTCGTCCCCTTCTCCTCCTGCCTTCAATCTTTCCCAGCATCAGGGTCTTTTCAAATGAGTCAGCTCTTCCCATCAGGTGGCCAAAGTATTGGAGTTTCAGCTTTTACATCAGTCCTTCCAGTGAACACCCAGGACTGATTTCCTTCAGGATGGACTGGTTGGATCTCCTTGCAGTCCAAGGGACTCTCAAGAGTCTTCTCCAACACCACAGTTCAAAAGCATCAATTCTTCGGCTCTCAGCTTTCTTTATAGTCCAACTCTCACATCCATACATGACTACTGGAAAAACCACAGCCTTGACTAGACAGACCTTTGTTGCCAAAGTAATGTCTCTGCTTTTTAATATGCTGTCTAGGTTTGTCACATATATATTAATTATATTTCAGTTTCCCTTATATTGAGAGTATTATTGTTGGGCACACACATCTTGATGAGAGTAATCCTGATGACCTCTTATTAGAGAGTCAGTTAAATTATAACACTCTTCTTGGGATTAAGCAGTTTATAGAAGTCAGGTAGGGAAGGTAGATAGTGTTTTCTAATAGAGAGGAAAGTAATGAGACACTCATATGCTAGAAGAGTAGCATCGAGCCTGGCAGGGTGAAAATGACAGACTCAATACCCCTGAATGGATATCATAAACTCGGAATAGCCGTTTAATCTCAGATACAGACTATATATGCATTTACTTAAGTTTTTATTCTTTGAAAATTTCTTTTTCTTTTGTCTTTTATTTATTTATTTATTTTCTTTCTTTATTTGTTTATTTGTTTTGCCATACACTGCCATGAATCCACCATGGGTGTACAAGTTTTCCCCTTCCAGAACCCCCCTTCCACCTCCTTCCCCATCCCATCCCTCAGGGTCATCCCTGTACACCAGCCCCGAGCACCCTGTATCATGCATTGAACCTGGACGGCCAGTTCGTTTCACATATGATAATTTACATGCTTCCATGCCATTCTCCCATATCATCCTGCCCTTGCCCTCTCCCATAGAGTCCATAATACTGTTCTTTTTATCTGTGTCTCTTTTGATGTCTCGCATACAGGGTTATCTTTACCGATTGACTAAATACCATATATATGTGTTAGTATACTGTATTGGTGTTTTTCTTTCTGGCTTACTTCACTCTGTATAATAGGCTCCAGTTTCATCCACCTCATTAGAACTGATTCGAACGTATTCTTTGAAAATTTCTTGATTTGTCATTGGACCTTGACTTTATGACAGAACTATTTTACTTTGTAACTTGTCAAGTAGTAGAACTCAGAAGAAACCAACCTAAAATGTCTTTATCCAAATTTCCAAAAAGACATAGAAAATGAGAGGGAAAAAAACCCCTTAATTCCCTTAAAAGACCTAAGATGGTGGAAAGAAGACTAAGTTTTCCAGCACTAAATGGATTTTCAAAATTTAAGTGACAAATTTCTTTTATGAGAAAGCACTTGAAAATAATCAGGATTTTCATTATGATAGAAGTTAATGCTCCTTTTCTTCTTACCCTCCCCCTACTTTTCCTTCGAGAACAATTCCGTCCAAATGCCATTAGGTGAAATTCTGCAGGTAGGCATCAAGTTGGATGAGGAATAAGGTAGACCCTGATGTGGGTGTTGAAACAAAGTCCGGTAAGTAGGGGATCCTTGGGGGAATGTAGCAATGATGGTCCAGGATTTGGGGGCCCCAGTAGAGAGAGGAAGCCTCCATACAGGAGATAAATTGGTGGCATCCCAATGATGGGCGGGAGGAGTGTGTAGCAGGCAGCAGCAAAAAGCAATTGGATCAAACAAGTGAATATATTAAAGATGATGAGAGCAAAGTTTCTCTTTGTCAGAGAAAGGAATTACAAGTATGGAAAGATAGAAAATGGGAGACTAGTTTGTGGTGTTGGATCTGAGTTGCAGACATCAGTGTGAACTCATGATTTTCAAAGTGGATGGATGGATAGAGAGATAGATAGAAAAATGTATGTACGTGTGTATGCATGCATGTACAAATATTTAGATATGGTGTGGGCATAGGGGTGTGTGTCTCTAGCTCTGTCTACTGAGAGGGTCAGTAACACACAATACCAATAAACATATTTAGCATCCAGATCATGATGCTAAATACCATTTTCCTCCTATAGAAATCAGGACTTTTTGGGAAAATGGCTGGGAAGATACAAGTTGAGACTGGAATATTTTCTTGTACCTGAAAACAAGGCAGCACCTCCAAAATAATGCAGATTTCTTAAAAGGACGTAGTGCCATTTTGCAGGAGTACCACTGATCAAATCTGAGACAGCTTGACTATCAAAATATATAATAGTAACTGATTATAATCAAGGAATAAAGCTGGAATCTACAAGTCCACACTGGTATAAAAAAATCAACAGGTAAACTGAGAGTTTAATGAGGAATGGTATATTTACATAGACTCAAAATACCTCCCACAGAATACATATTAATTACAAAGTGAAGAACCCTGGCAGACAGTCCCTTAATCAAGTCATCAAAGTTGACATCGTTAGAAGTGTGACAAATTAAAGTGATGTGCCACCTGATAGGAGGCAATAAGAATGCTATATCATGTCTATGATATTCTACCAAAGGTGTATAGACTGAATCAAATCCACTGGAGAAGGGATAGGCTACCCACTCCAGTATTCTTGGGCTTCCCTTGTGGCTCAGCTGGTAAAGAATCTTCCTGCAATGCGGGAGACCTGGGTTCTATCCCTGGGTTGGGAAGATTCCCTGGAGAAAGGAGAGGCTACCCACTGCAGTATTCTGGCCTGGAGAATCCCATGGACTGTACAGTCCATGGCATTGCAAAGAGTCAGACACAATTGAGTGACTTACACTTCACTTCACTTCAATCCTAAGAAAGCATCAGACAAGCCAAGGGACATCCTATGAAACAACTAGACTAAGGACCAGCACATGATCTGTGGAACCCAGTGCACACTGAAAACAAGAGCAGGGGCTCTTGTTCAAAACTTCTTAACACTTTAAAGAAGTCACATTAGAGCACTAAACCAATCACGAAGTCTTTCTAAGCATGAGTCATCTGGTTACACAGGTCCCACACCCATGGAGCCAGTCCTGCCTGGCACTTTCAAAAGAGTCACGGTGTTCAAAGTCAAAGGAAGACTAACGGTCTGCTCCCTACTGAAAGCAAAAGAGACATAACAAAACGCAACGCAATTTCTGTACTGACTCCTTTTCCCAAAAAAGATATTACTACGACAAATGGCAAAACTTGAAAAAGGGTTGAGAATATGATGGTTGCAATGTGTCTGTGATAGATTCCTATTTTTTATCACTATATTTTAGCTACATAGGAAAACACTTTTGTGTAAGAAATACACATTATAGCATTTGCATGTGATGGCAATTTTCCCTTAAAACATTTAGAGAAAAATGAAGCTTTGTACAATACTTTCAACATTTCTGTAAATGTAAGGTCATTGAAAAAGAAATTAAATTTTAATGTGAACCATCTTTAGAACCATTCTAGGTCTGACTTCCCACCTGAAATACTTTTTTTTTTTTTTTTAACTTGGATGGTCATGACAATGAAGTTACTGCAAGCCCTTTTGTAAAATTATCGAAAGTCTTCATACAAGAAAGGCAGAGTTCTGATTATAAGGAAACATGGTTTCATTTCTGAGTTTCTTTGATATCTGGGTTCAGAAATCTCTGAAATCATATCATATTCTCACAAAGTGAATGTTTCATTGCAAGGCTGTCATCCCTTCCCCCACATCCCTCTCCCCATGAACAGTGATTTAGTTCATGGTAGCAAATGTAGTGGAGTTTACTTGAGGGACTGATAGACTAAGGCTGAAGGGATTGCACCTTTGTTTGGATCACCAAAACTCCACCTGGCTTCTCTCTTCTTTTGGTTGCTAGTTCTCTTTCTTTTTCTTTCTTTCACACACACACACACACACACACACACATCATAAGTAAGAATAAAATGGTAATAAAATGAAATTAGCAGATTCTGATCCAGACATGTTGGCATAAACTGGTTTTTCTGTGCTCTTCCTTACTCTTGAGAGTCCCTTAAACAGCAAGGAGATCAAACCAGTCCATCCTAAAGGAGACCAACCCTGAATATCCATTGGAAGGACTGATGCTGAACCTGAAGCTCCAATACTTTGGCCACTTGATGTGAAGAGCTAACTCATTAGAAAAGACCCTGATGCTGGGAAAAGATTGAAGACAGAAGGAGAAAGGGGCAACAGAGGATGAGATGGTTGGATGGCATCATTGACTCAACGGACATGAGTTTTAGCAAACTCCAGGACATAGTGAAGGACAGGGAAGCCTGACATGCCACAGTCCATGGGGTCTCAAAGAATTAGACACAGCTGAGTGACTGAACAACAACACCACCACTAAATACAACAATAACCCCTTGCAATAAAGCCAGAGGTGACCAAAGAAGAATTCTGAGAGGGAGTTGGTGGTGGTGGTTTAGTACTAAGTGTGTCCAATTCTTGCGACCCCATGAACTGTAGCCCACCAGACTCTTCTGTCCATGGAATTCTCCAGGCAAGAATACTGGAGTGGGTTGCCATTTCCTTCTCCAGGAGGTCTTCTTGACCCAGGGATCAAACCCACGTCTCCTGCATTGCAAGTGATCTCCTACAGTACAGGTGGATTCTTTACCTACTGAGCCACCAGGGAAGTCCTGAAAAGTAGTTAGAGGAACAAACTTGCCTGGAACCCAAAGACTATAGGAACATCACAACAGCAGTCTTATGACACTCCACCAGTGCACCCCAACAGAAGCAAGCTGCCAACCAACCAGGCATGAAAACTCTTGACCCCTGACTGAGCAACAAAAGGCAACCCAGGCAGACTCATTCCTCTTCTAAGATCAAATGGGAGTCCCCTGAGGAGAGCCAGGCTCCACTTCTCATTAGAGAGCCCTGCTAAGAAGCAGCAGCCAGTCCACAGCAAGGAGATCCCCCTTCCTACCACTCATGAGGTCAACTCCAGCAAGCTCCTTTGTGCATGGTCCTAAGATGCCATTTTTCAACTGAGAGACACCAAAGGGGCACCAGTCTGGGGGAATCCCTTCTGCCTCCTCTGACAGCACCAGAAGGGGACAATGGAGCCCCAGGGGCACCAGGTACACTAAACAGGCCACAGTGACATAGCAAAGACTCTCACTATTAAGTCCTCATGGAGACACAAGCCATAAAAAAGCAGGCCAGAACTTGCATGCTTAAACCTTAAATCATGTGACTGTCTGCTAAATAGAAGATTTAAATCAGATTCAGTGTCCTAAAAGTTGTAGGCAAAATGTCCAGAATGCAATAGATTAAAACTCATACCCGAAACTAGGAAAATCATAACTTTGAGGAGAAAAGATAATTAATTGATGCCGAAGTTGAGATGAATCAGATGTTTGGAGTTATGTGACCAGAGTTTTAAGGCAGCCATCATAAAAATACTTAAACAATTAATTACAGATTCTCTGAAGCAAGCTAAAAAATAGCAAGACCCAATTTTAATAAATCAGTTATAAAAAAAGAATCTAATGGAAATTATAGAAGTGAAAACTATAACATTAATCTTTTAAAAAATTCAGTGAATAGACCAAACAGAGATAGCAAAGGATAGAATCAGTGAGCAAAGGACAGATAAAAGAGCAAACTCAGTCAGACAACAGAGAAAAGAGATAGCAGAAAAAACAGGTAGAACCTTTGGAAACCTGTGGGACAATGATGGAAAATCCAATATTCTCATCAATGGAATTCCAGAAGGAGAAGAGAGAGAAAGTAGATCTGAAAGAATATTCAAAGAAATGATAGCTTTGAAACTTCCTCTCTATATTTCCAGGAAAGAATTGGTATAAAAACAATCTAGTCTCCTATAAATGTCCAAGAAGAAGAAAGAGGGAACTGGGTTCATTCTTTCCTGGTTCTACATTAATCTATGTATAGGATGATTTTAGGTAAGCTTTATCACTATGGTTATGAGATTTCCATTTCTTCATTTGCAAAAGGAAAAAAGAGGAGGGTTAAGGGAGACAATCCCTAGGGTCCCTTCTGAAGTGAAGTGTGAAGTGAAAGTTGCTCAGTCGTGTCCGACTCTTTGCAACCCCATGGACTGTGTAGTCCATGGAATTCTCCAGGCCAGGATCCTGGACTGGGTAGCCTTTCCCTTCTCCAGGGGATCTTCCCAACCCAGGTATTGAACCCAGGTCTCCCGCATTGCAGGTGGATTCTTTACCAGCTGAGCCACCAGGGAAGCCCAAGAATACTGGAGTGGGTAGCCTATCCCTTCTCCAGGAGATCTTCCCAATCCAGGAATCGAACCGGGGTCTCCTGCATTTCAGGCAGATTCTTTACCAACTGAGCTATCTAGCCCTCTGAGTTAATGATATTTGTTTTCTGATTTTTTCAATAGTTTTCTGAGCCCTAGAGGGTATATGTATTTGAATCCTTCCTGTTCAGTTCTTCGCTCTCCTTTCGGTGTGAGTTCAAAGCTGATAAAATTTTAATTCTCTAAAATCTAGTCTGATGACAAGCCTTGCCCTTCCCTGACAACCTCCCCACCTCTACCTAATTCTCAAGTGAACACGTTTCATTTTCATCTTTTCTGTTCAGGGCATGTCTTCTATAATACTCTATATGTAATCTAGACCATTTCAAATCCACATCTGCAAACATCTTGACATTTATAATCAACACTTAAGTACCCCCATAACTCCTCTGATGTAGGATGGAGGGGAACAGAAATTGCCAGGTGCCCACTGGATAGTTTTGTGCATATAATGTCAGGACTCTCACCTACATTAGATTTGTTGGAAGACTGTAGAAAAGCGCTTAAACTTTCTCTGCTCCAATTTCCTAATTTAAACACTGAGGAATAAGACAACCTTTAGGAAGCATTTCAGTTTCTTGGCTAAATAAAAATGCACTGGGCATTGAGGACTGTTATCCCATTTGTGGAGCCCTTCATCTCTCTGTCTATAAAGGAGCTTCTGCCTGCACTGAATTTCAGCATGTCTACAAGCTGCCAATGCCCTGCATTAAGTATTTCCTGTCATCTGTGCTTGTCAGAGATTAGTTTGCAGACATTTTGCAGAAAGCATGCATAATACATACTGCAGAACACAATATTTATCATACAACAACACCAGTGATTGAAAAGCATTACCCATAAGCATCTTCTATTGTGGGATTTCTTTTTGCATCAACATACCCTAACTAGGCAGTATATCCTTAACCAACTGAGTCAGGCCTAGTCTGACTCCAGAATCAAGAGTAGGAATTGACTCATTCTCAAGAGCATCGTGGTGTTCTCTGAACATATTCATGTGGTTTCCCATAAGGAAAAACTGAGAAGACAAAAAATATATATTTTGGTTATTTATTTTCTCCCATAAATACTCTGCTGTCAGTTTCAGTTGAAAGTCAGCCCCCTTCTTATGGCCATGAGTTAGAATATAGGGGTAGAGGTATATTCGGTTAAAAGGGACATTAAGCAGCACCTCATCTCCCTTTTCCTAATATACATGCTCCTGGGATAATAAGATTTTGAACAAATTACTCTCTTTATTTCATGAGTGCCATGAATTCTGGCAAGGTTTACTTTGACAGCTATTTTAAAGGCACCATTAACTCTAAAAATCTGTCACACCAAGTTTGTCTCCCCTCCACTAACGACATGCTTGCCAAGAGTCAAAGTAGGTTTTAGCAGAGGGGAGGAGATGCTGGAACCAAACCAGCCAGAGGGCTGGAGAGACCTCAGGTAAAGAGAGCAAACCCTCCCTTGGAGAGCATTCCACCTCACTGTTCCCTCCCCACAGGAAGGACTTTTCAGGCTAGTTTATCAACAAGTAACGCCCCTTTCCTTGTTCTCTTCAACACACAACATCACCAGTGTGAACTAACTTCTTTTCTCTACTTGGACTTAAAAGTTGTCATTTTCTTCTTTGAGTTTCATTTGACAATATTGTTCTTAGTGTGGAATATTCAGTTCTTTTACAACACTGCCCCTTGTTGAGGCCAGCATGTGATGGCAACAATATCATACTGGAGAAATACTGTGATCCCCAGCTGGGGATTATACTTCATAATAGATTAGAAGGAAGACATGAGCCAGGTAACAGTGGAGAAGCAGGGCAGATACCTCAGGAGTGAAAGTAACACAAAAATCCCATTCCCAAAATATTAGTGGAAGGCAATTCTAGAAAGAAAGGGAGGCAGAAACTCAGAATATATATGCATCATATATATCTATTTTCAGAATGTTTTGTAGCCTGCTTGTGCTCCCGTCATCTGTGAACAATGTTTTATAAATATTTCTACATCAAATCACAAATACCTACCTTATTTTGTTTAACATTTGGATGATAGTCACTTGTAAGAATCCCTCATAACTTATTTAATCTTCAGATCTGTTTCCAGCTTTCACTACTATAAATAATTCAATACATAATTACTGGGTTCCCTAAGATAAATGTAAATTGTAGATGCAACACTGACAGATGTAGAGTGAAAGTGTTAGTAACTTAGTAGTGTCTGACTCTTTGTGACCCCACAGACTGCAGTTCACCAGGCTTCTCTGTCCATGGGATTCTCCAGGCAAGAATATGGAGTGGGTTGCCATTCCCTTCTCCAGGGGATCTTCCCAACCTGGGGATCAAACCTGGGTCTCCTGCATTGCAGGCAGACTCTTTACTGTCTGAGCTTTATTCAGTTTTAATCTTCAATTTTAAAATGTTATGTTCCATTATTATTTAAGTTTATATTTTCTGATACTACATGAGAGTAAACATGTTAGCCCTTGTTTGCTGGTTGATAGCACTTTTGTATGTAGGTGTATGTGAAATACTTTTTGTTGTTTTTTCATCAACTTTTCCATTAAGGTATTAATTTTTCCTCAGCTATTTACAAGCATTTTTATCATTTATATTTTATAAGTAGTAGCCCTACTTATATACTATGTAATTATTTTCCCCAGTTGGTCAGTTATTTTTTAATCTTGCTATGATGATTTTCCCATGAAGGCTTTTAAAAAATTGCATGATAAAATCTTGCAATCTATTCTTTGATGACTTCTGACTTAAGGGTCTTCTTCAACTAAAATTAGAGATAGCCCTTGACTTTCATAGGTTTAATTTTCACTCAAGCTGGAGTTATCTATATTACACTGCCGTCCCCAAACCATCTTGCCAATGATGAGCTGACATTTAGACACTCAATGTTTATGACATTAGGTCATAAGCATTCCATTTTAATTACTGCATGTTCGCACTCCCCACTAGCCAAGGTCAGCTTCAACAGCATAGCTGTCTTTAGCCTTGCAGTAGTGTTTCTACAGTTAATTACTATTACTCTGCTTTGCTTTCACAAAGATTGGCTCTATAAGGCAATATTTTCACCTCTATTTGAATGGATCCTGGCCCCCACAAATTAGTTAGGTTGTTTAATGCTACTTGCTATTCCAAAAAGCCCCCAAATATCAGTGGCTTACCACCAGGTAAGTTTATTTCTCATTCATACCACAGAACAATACAGTTTTGAATGGCTCGCTTGAGCTGGTTACTCATCAGATTCCTTTGCTTGTAGGAGATGGAGAATTCCTTTGCTTGTAGGAGTTTGTATAGGAAACTACACAAACATTTGTGGTCAGGCTTTCAAATAGTCTATATGGCTTTCTCCCAGATCCCACTGGCAAGAACATAGTCACAGTATCCCACACAGAAACAAAGGAGATAGAAATTTAGGCTTCCTGTATTCCCAGGAAAAGGAAACAAGACTTGAGAGCATCGAGCCAGTTTACCGCATCTCTTGACTACATACATATCTATTGCTTTACTTCCATACATTTAGCTTTATAAAAATTTCATGCACATGTATTATTTATTAAACAATGGAGCTATATGAATGGCAATATTTACCTACTCTATTTTATTACTTTTATGGTTTTATTTTTAATACTGCATATTGAATCCATGTGGAACTTGTTTTTGTATAAGGATGCATGTAAAGTGTGAAATAAGCATCTACTTAAATTTGTCTTATAATTAAACATTAAATAATCCTTTTTATTTGCTAATTTGAAATGTTTCATTTATCATTCATTAAATTTTCATAGATTTAACAAATACAATTAAATGCTAACTAAATGCTAAGTACTTTTTTAACACTTTAGAAAGATAAACTACTTTATTCTCAAATAACCTTATGAAGTATTACTATTATTAGTCCCATTTTGAAGACCAGAAAACTGCAGCCTATAAGGATTACTGAAGTACCCAGAATCATGGAATTAGTCATTTGTAGGACTGAATTTGAACCTAGGTATCAGGCTCCAAGGCAAGCTTTAAACCTTGTTATGCTGCCTCTGCAAACATGTGAGCCCTTAATTGGATTCCTGTTGTGGTCATTACAGCAGTAGGTGATGCTGGTTTAGTTGCTAAGCTGAGACTGATGATAACACACACACACACACATACACACACACACACACACACACACACACACTCCCCAAGAGGATAGGAAAAGATTTCCTATTTACACAACAAAGCTTTCTGGGGAGAGCACAGTAGTGTCCAAAGCAGGTCCAAGATGCCTTCAGGAACACGGAAAGGATGCAGGCTATCAATCTGTATCAGTTTGCTGGGTGTGCTGTAACAAAGCACCACAGACTGAGGGTCTTTTTTTTTTAATTTTTAAATTTATTTAATTGAAGGCTAATTACTTTACAATATTGTAGTGGTTTTTGCCATACGTTGACATGAATCAGCCATGATGTACATGTGTTCCTCATCCTGAGTGGCTTTAAATAAATAGAAATGTAACTGTTTCATAGTTCGGAGGCTAGAAGTCTGAGATCAAGATGTCAGTATGGTGGGTTTCCTGTGAGGGCCTAAGGGCAGGATCTGATCCAGGCCTCTCTCCTGGGTAATGCATCTTCATCTTCCCATGCCATTCTCTCTGTCTGGCTGTCTGTGTCTAAATTTCTTCTTCTTATAGAGACATCAGGGCTTCCCAGATGGCCCTAATGTTAAAGAACCCATTTGCCAATGCAGGAAACCTAAGAGACGTGGGTTCTCATCCCTGGGTCAGGAAGATCCCTGGAGGAGAGCATGGTGACCCACTCCAGTATCCATGCCTGGGGAATCCCATGGACAGAAGTCATGGCATGTCATAGTCCATAAGGTCACAAAGGGTCAGATGGGACTGAGTGACTCAGCACATGTGCATTGGGACATCAGTCATACTGGATTAAAGCCCACTCTCATTACATTATTTTAACTTGATTACCTCTGTATAAAAAAAAAAAAAAAAAAAAACTTCTCCAAGTAAGTTCACATCATTCTGAGGTCCTAGTCTAAGCTATGGTTTTTCCAGGAGTTGTGTACAGATGTGAGAGCTGGACCAAAGGCTGAGCACCAAAGAATAGATGCTTTCAAACTGTGGTGTTCGAGAAGACTCTTGAGGGTGCCTTGGACTGCAAGGAGATTAAACCAGTCAATTCTAAAGGAAATCAACCCTGACCATTCATCAGAAGGACTGATCCTGAAGCTGAAGCTCCAATATTTTGACCACCTGATGCAAAGAACTGACTCATTGGAAAAGACCCTGATGCTGGGAAAGATTGAAGGCTTGAGGAGAAGGGGGCGACAGAGGAAGAGATGGTTGGATGGCATCATTGACTTAATGAGCATGAGTTTGAGTAAGCTCCAAGATTTACTGGAGGATGGGGAAGGGTGGGGAAGCCCGGCGTGCTGCAGCGCATGGTGTTGCAAAGAGTCAGACACGACTGAGTGACTGAACAAGAAGGAGTCATGACATTAACACACTAATTTGGTAGAGGGGACACAATTAATACGTGATAAGGTTTTTATGGTGGTTAGGGATGGGGCCAGGGTGCGAGTTTCCCATGGACAAGCACAATGTTCTGTGGTTTTAACTTCACGCTGATGCCAAAAAGGGAACACTTGTACCTTCTTATCAGTTTGCCCAGATGTGAGCAGAAGGGGAGGAGAGAGTGGTGGGGCTTCAAACTGTCTGCAGACATCAAAAATGGAGTCAGACTCTTTATTACAGTTTTAGCCAGGTTATTAAATCATTCCTGATCCAGCATCACTACAATGTTTTGGTTACTATACCTTTTCAAAAAGTAACAGCTTGATGGAGCAAATGCCCTCTCTTTTTCAGAATTCAAATACTATGTGTCTAATGAATTTACTTTTCCAGATGAACTAGTATAGACAATTTGCCAAAGTCTTTGTCCAACAATAAATTTAATAGTTTGATTAAATTAGTATTAACATTAAATTGATATATGAATATAGGGAGAACTGACATTTTGTAGAGTATGGGTCTTCCCATCCAGAAATATTGTACTTTTCTTAACGTGTTCTTCTCCTCTTGAAGCACCAGCAGTAGCTACCCTCCAATGATTGCACCTCCTAAATGAATACCTTGGCACAGTCTTCTCCCACATTTTATCAGGGTTGTTCTGAGTGACCACAATACAGTAGAAGTGACAGCATGTGACTTCAAAGACTTGATCCTTGCTTCCTCTTGGATAACTCATTCTGGGGGAAGCCAGTCATCATGCTGTGAGGACCCTGCAACAGCCTACAGAGAGGTCCAGTCAATGAGGAGCTGGGGCCTCCTGTCAACAGCCTAGACCAACTGGCCAGCCGAGTAATGAGACATCTTGGAATCAGATCCTTCAACCCCAGTCAAGCCTTTAAATAACCATGACCCCATTCAATATCTTAAGATGTAACCTCATAAGAAACCCCAAGCCAGAAATATCCAATGAGATTCTCCCAATTTCTTGGCCCTCATAAACTGTGTTAAATAATTAATAATTGTTACAGATTTAAGAACTTCCCTGGATGACTGAAGCGACTTAGCAGCAGCAGTAGCAGCAGCTGGTGGCTCAGATGTAAAGAATCTGTCTGCAATCCAGGAGACACAGGAGACACGGGTTTGATTCCTGGGTCAGGAAGATCCCCTGGAGGAGGGCATGGTAATACACTCTGGTATTCTTGCCAGGAAAATTCCATTGACAGAAAAACCTGGTGGCTTACAGTTCATAGAGTCACAAAGAGTCAGACACGACTGAAGCACCTGAGCTTGCATGCACAGACTTGAGTTGCTAAGATCTAGGGTAATTTTTTGGAGAAGGAAGTGGCACCCCACTCCAGTACTCTTGCCTGGAAAATCCCATGGATGGAGGAGCCTGGTAGGCTGTAGTCCATGGGATCGCGAAGAGTCGGACACGACTGAAGCGACTTAGCAGCAGGGTAATTTTGTTACCAAAATAGATAGCTGATAGAGAATTTCAGGTTCATGCTTTTCTCACAAACATCTCCACTTCTTAGTAAATCCATTCTTTGGTGTTCGACTTTTTTTTATTAATGCAATACCTTGAAAAGATAGAATGTAACTATGTCATGTGATTTACAAAAATCACTCTGATACACATTTCAGATACTGCACCGTCTTTGCTGTAATGCTTAGTCTTGAGGACAAATTACATAACTTGGGTCACCAAGTTGTCATCAGAATAAACAGTGAGGACAGGGAACACTGTATTTCAGACTCTTAGGAGCATTTCCAATTCAATGGAAGGAGATGATGGGATGAACAAGCTCAACTCAAAAGTAATGAACAAATATACTCATTGTAACATCTTTCTCAATTCCAGCTCACTTACCCCTGTCCCTGAACACCATTCCACACAGGACAGCAGGGACTCTGACAAGAGAGCTGAGAAGTGCAAATCCAGACATAAGTTTTCCTCTGGCATCTTCTCCATCTGTTTTTTTTTTTAACCTCCGCCTGATAGGTTCTTAATATTCAATAATACATAACACACATTCATCAACATCAAAAGGTCCTGCCACTAGACCCAGCTACTCCTGGAACCTTGGTGACAAGGATAGAATTTGGAACCAACTATATGTGCCAAAGTCCCTGCTCAGACAACCCTAGTCACAAAGGAAAATTCTAGAAGCACTCAGCATCTGTCATGGTCTCCTGGGAGACAGAAGTTACATAAGTAATTTGCATAGAAAAAAATTAATATCAGGAATTTTGATCTTTTGAAAAGGGGGATTCCCTTAATAGGGGGAAAGGGAAAGGATACAGGAATAGCAAATCTAGGAAACAGCCACTACCTTAGGGCTGAGAGAGCGCCCAGGAAGGAGCAAACTTGGGAAGGCCATGCCTCCCCCAAGGCTGTCAGATCTCTTTGGAGCCATGTGATGGTGGCTCCTTGGATGGGAAGATGCTTGATGGGGTCCTAGGGGTCAAGGTCAATGTTAGCAAGTAGGAAGTGCCTGCGGAAGTAGCAGCAAGACTCCTGGAAACCGCCCAGTGTGGTGGTGCTGAGATTCAGGACAAGCTGCCCGCCGCTGCAGGAAAAAGAAAAGCACCAGAATCAATGCATGCCCCCTTTGAAGGATGGGAGGGGGGATAGTTATGGAGTTTGGGATCACATGTACACACTGTCATATTTAAAATGAGTAACCAACAAGGTCCTGCTGTGTAGCAAGGGAACGCTCGCTCCTCAATGTCATATGGCAGCCTGGATGGGAGGGGAGTTTGGGGGCGAATGGACACATGTGTATGTGTGACTGAGTTGTTTTGCTGTGCACCAGAGACTATCACAACATTGTTAATCAGCTATACTCCAATATAAAATTAAGTTTAAAAAATGTATGTAAACATCCCCTTTGTCCTGCAGCATTCCTCCAGCGCCCTCTACTGACAAAGGCTAGCATTATTCCAGTTGGCATGGCTTAGTTGGTAAAGAATCTGCCTACAATGCAGGAGACCTGGATTCGATCCCTGAGTCGGGAAGATCCCCTAGAGAAGCAAATGGCAACCGACTCCAGTATTCTTGCCTGGAGAATCCCATGGACAGAGGAGCCTAGCAGGCTACAGTTCATGGGGTCGCAAGAGTCGGACACAACTTAGCTACTAAACCACCACCACACTACACAAGCGCAGTGTTGGCTAGTATTACTAAAGAAAGGTGGATTTGGAATTGAGAGTCAACGAGCTAATGCCTGGCATATACTCTAAAGCACAATGAAATGCAGAATATTAAGCAGAAAAAAATTTAAACCTCTTAGAAAAATAAGAGAAATTATAGACATTATATAGTTGGTCTCAGGTTCTACCTTAAAACTGGCAATTCAGTATTGCTTATTCTCTATTATAACTCTCTTCCATGAAACTTCTCAACATTATTATTTTCATTTTATGGACAAGGAATCTAGTGGGCCAAAGGATGTGCTCAAAACGTTTCTTTTCCAGCCCTCACAGTCACATTCTGATTGAGAGAAGATATCAAGTTCAGAGTTCCTGAGAGACTACAGTACTCTGAAAATAAAGCCTGTCATGTAATACCAAAATATTTTTATCACAATTTCTATTTTCCTTTCACCTCATTTCATTCTGCTAAATTAAATATATCAGCAGGAACACAATGAAAAGGGAAATCGTAATGAATTTTTGACCCATGGGAAGCAACCATGAGCATTCCCTCTCACTCTGCAGTCGCTGACATGCAAGCATAAAACCCAGCAGTGTCTACTCCTGCTTGGAGAAAGTACTCAGGATATATATTCCACCTGGAGGCTATAAATCTATGATCAGATCTGCTTTGGGGAAAAAAGTCTTGCTTCTCTCTTTCTTCTGTTTGAGTGTTCAGCATAATAAGCAATTTAATCAGCTCAGCTCCACTAGAATGCTTCAGATATTTGCATATTAGCACAACTTGTCTTTCTTTTCCTTATTAAAATTGGCATCTATCATGTCACAATGCAGAACTACAGACCCCAGTACCCAGGGCCGATGACAGCAGAGATTCAGACGCTTGTTCAATAGCTTCAGTGCTGGTCTCCGCCGCTTGTCCTGCAGACCTGCGCTTGAACAGCTATGGGAAATCCATGCTAGTCCTCACCCATCCAAAACAAATCTGATGAGAGATGTGCTTTATTATTGTTAATGAAACTGCTTACATAAAAGTTCTTCAACAAAAATATCTCTCTTGCATGATAAAGAATTGACAAGCCAAGGAAAAGGTGAGAACATGACAAATAACTACAGTAGTGATGGGACACCTGCAGAATTTATGTTACCATGTTTGTATAATGTATTCAAGCAGAGAGTGAGAAATTGTGTGTATCAATAAATTACATACTAGCCTAGAAGTGCCACTAAAGAAAAAGCCATGAGGTTTCATAATATTTGTAGAATGAAACCAAACAATCAAAGGGGCTTAAGGATCATGCTGTGATCTCCCTTAGCAACTAGTTTCTAGAAGTGTCAGCTTAGAATTACTATTAAAATGTTGAATTAAATTTTTAACTTTTAAAATCTCACTTGCAATGTAAGGGAGAGACTGCTCTCTATCCATAAAATCCATTCTCCCACACAGCCCCTTTTCATGAAGTTGTGGTTTTGTGAGTAATTATCATCAAAGGAATATTAAGAAATGATTTATTTTACTTTCCAGACAAGGCTTTTGGAAATGAGTATTCCTCCCCTTCCATCAACTGAATGCAAAAAATGTCACGAACTGCAGAATTGGGCGGTGGTGGGTGTCACAATTTCTAAGGAGCTTGTGTCCCTGAGTCATTAACAACGAGAAAGTCAGACTCTTACCAACCAAGCATACCTACCTTTGGCTCTCTCATGAGAAAAAATAAACTTTTACTGGGTTTGAAGCATAAATTGGGGGAGGAGGGTGTCTCTGAATGTTATGTATTTCTATATATTTTACCAAAATATAAGAATCCTTTTAGGCCAGTTAAAAAGTCTGCAAACCTGATCTTTCCCTTCACAAATGCTATTTGATCCCCTAGCCAAGTCATCTAATCTTTCTAGCCCTAATTTTATCTGTCAAGAGTGCAAATTTGTTTGATATGCACGCAGAAAACATCTTCAGAAATACTTAAAATGCATTTTTAAACTATGGTCAAAAAGTTGTTATATCAAAGAAAATAAATATTGCATGTCTTGAGGTAGTTTTAGGATGCAACAGATGAGGCAGAATTTTTATTACATTTGGGCTTTTGGCACATGCCAGCACTTTCTCCCTGACATTTATTCAAAGTGACTAGTGACCTACAAAGCCACCGAAATATACATCAAAGCAACTGAAGTACTGCATTCCAAAATACAAGTGCTTTGTGGCATTGTGAATGATGCTTTCAAAATTCAATATTTTCCATAACATTAAGCATTGTGTTTTATGCTCAATACATATTTATTGAATTTAATTGGTCAATTGGGAAGGAGCATCCATTTCTCTTAACCTAGATTTGATTGGCTGAAATCATCAATATTTCTAAATACGCCTTGTACTTTCAATGGATAGATTTCACATTCTCATCTACACTTAATGTCACTAAACTTGTAGGTTTGCTAGTGATGAATCCAATGGCCTTTCCCTAGTCTCTTTTCTTTTTTAAAAACTATATTAATTTTTGTTTTTTGAACCTGAAGAACATCTCTTTCCAAAATCATATTTTCTGCTAGTTACAGCAATTCTGTGTCATAGTAGCATGGTCGTGGTGGTGATTTAGTCGCTAAGTCATGTCCGGCTCTTGCGACCCCATGGACAGTAGCCCGCCAGGCTCCTCTGTCCACGGGATTCTCTGGGCAAGAATACTGGAATGGGTTGCCATTTCCTTCTCCAGGGGATCTTCCCAACCCGGGAATCAAACCCTGGCCTCCTGCATTGCAGGCATATTATTTACTAGCTGAGCTATCAGGGAAGCCCATATAGTAGCATACATTAGTAGCATACATTCCATATTTCTATTCATTTTTCTCTTTTGGTTATTGTTTCCTCTTTCTTTTCTTACAGGCTCTCCCATTAAGCTGTTTTATCTCTCTCTCAGTTTCACATCTGAGCTAGTGATGCCCAAATTTTTGTCTCTAGGTATGCCTATTTTCCCGAGATTTCAAATGTCTATTGTCAACTGCTTAAAGAATACATGTGTTTTCCTTACCATCACTCTAATTTCCACATGTCAACGTATTTTCTTCCCTCAGTCTGGATAGCTAGCCCCCTACACAGTTATTTGAATTAGTCAGTCACATCAAATTCTGCTAGTTTTGAAGCCTTGGAATTATCATTGAATTAGTCTTCTTCATTTTCCACATTAAATTTGTTGCGAGGTCCTTTCAGTGTTGTCTGCACAGCACCTATTGAATTCATCTCCTTTTATTGCTGTGATCAGCATCTTAGTCCAGATGCTCAGTCCTCAAGTGTGGGCTTGATTGTTCTATTCTGATCGTTTATAACTCCATGCATCCCCTACCCTCAACCCAAAGTACAGTTTACCAATGGTTCTTAAATCTGGCCTCACATTGAAATCCCTGGGGAGTTTTTAAGAACAGATCAATGTCAGGGCTTTTCCCTAGAAATTCTAATTGACTTTGGAGGGCAGTTTGAACTTCAGGATTTTTTTTAAATTCTCCCAGATTATAATATGCAGCCAACTTTGAAAACCACTGAGGTATCCCATTTCTAGGCTGTTTATTTCAAGGAAGTTTTCTTTTTTTCCTCCTTCATGGATGTAGTAAATCATATCTGTTCTTTCATTCTATTTTCTAACTGGCTATTGCTGGCATATAGAAAAGCAATTGATTTCTACACATTGACTTATAAGTAGAAATATTAGTGAGCTTTTTCATCTCTAAGGAAGTCTGAAAATTGATAATCTTGGACTTTCCAGGTTTATAAACACATCATCTGTATTAGTTTCCTATTATTCTTGTAACCAATTGCCATAAACTTAGTGGCTTAAAGCAACGCAAGTTTTAACAGTTCTGGAGCACAGAAGTCTTAAGTGGGTCCACAGGGCTTCCCTCCTTTTGAGGGCTCTGGGGAGAGACTTGTTTCTGTGCCTTTGCCAGCTTCTAGAGGCCACCCCATTGTAGAGGTCGTCCCATTCTAGAGGCCACCCGCATTCTAGAGGACACTCCATTCTAGAGGCCACCCGCATTCTAGAGGCCACCCCATTCTAGAGGCCACCTGCATTCTAGAGGCCACCCACAATCTACAGGCCTCCCCATTCTAGAAGCCACCCACATTCTAGAGGCCATCCACATTTCCGGGCTTATGGCCCTTGCCAGCATCCTCAAAGCCAGCTGCTTTCTTCCTCTCTGACATCTGCTTCCATGTTAGCATCTTTTCCTTATCTGTACTCTGTTAAGGACCCTTGTGATAACTTGGGCCCAGCTGGGTAATCTAGTATTATCCCTGCATCTCCTAATCCTTAATCACATTTTTAAAATTCCTTTTGTCAAGTAAAATAACATAGAGAGTCATTATTCATCCTACTACATCTTCTAAAGATAATGATGACTCCCCTTCTCCAATCAAGGCTTTATATCCCATTTCCTTCTCTTTTCTCTTGGTTTTGGCCAGTCTTTCCTCCATTATTTTTTATAGTAATGATAAGATTCCCACATTATGTGTAGATTATTATTTATCCGTGAAAGCAGGCATTTCTATCTGATTCTCTTATTTGCTAAAAATAGAAGTTGGGATCGGGGGTGAGCTTAGAACAGCGGTCTCCTTCCTGGGAGACTCTCTTTCCTCATTTTCAGAATTCCTACTTTTCGAGTTAGGAAGGTTATTCAAAGCTTCCAGGCCCTCTCCATATTGAACAGTTTAGTAGTATTTATCTCTGTTCAGCTGGATCAGAAGGAACTTAAAATGCTGATTTCTGCTTCCCTCTCTCCTCAACTCTACCTCATCCAAGTTCAAGTGTCTCAGACCAAAGGTGGTCTCAGGAAAGGGGAAGATGACATGTATCTCTAATAGTATGAAACTGGATCGTAAGGGTGTGTTTCCTGCTTCTCCTTAGGCTGACTCACACTCTTATCATCCTCATTCCTAGTGAGACACCCTTTCTCTAGAGATTTTAGGACAAGTTCATTGTGTTTAAGAATCTTTTACCCTTGTTTAGGTTTTCAAAAAAAATATGAGTCTATGAAGGGGGTCAACTGAGCAACATGTTCAAGCTCACTTTCAAACACATGTCCCTCCACCATTTCCTGCACTCTGAGTAGAGTCTGATTTTTGCTAGACCAACATCTAGACTTCCAGAATAGAAGAAATCAGCCAGACTAAAAAGGTAGTAGTAGAAGGAAAAAATGAGAGGAGAGAAACCAGAAGAGGCAATTTTACAAAGTGTTACAAAGGATGTGTTGTTCTTCCACTTTTTTGTTTGTCAGATATCTATTATCTTCTCTGTGTGATACACTCTGCAGTATAGAACAATAAACAGGTTCATCAAATTTCCTTCCTCAAGCTCACATTCTAGTCAATGGAGATAGTTAATAAATAAGCAAACAGTGCTCACTTCGGCAGCACATATACTAAAATTGGAATGATACAGAGAAGATTAGCATGGCCTCTGCACAAGGATGACATGCAAATTCGTGAAGCGTTCCATATTTTTGGAAACTATAAGCAAGGTGAAAAGACAGCCTTCGGAATGGGAGAAAATAATAGCAAACGAAGCAATGGACAAAAAATTAATCTCAAAAATATACAAGCAACACCTGCAGCTCAATTCCAGAAAAATAAATGACCCAATCAAAAAGTGGGCCAAAGAACTAAACAGACACTTCTCCAAAGAAGACATACAGGTGGCTAACAAACACATGAAAAGATGCTCAACATCACTCATTATTAGAGAAATGCAAATCAAAACCGCTATGAGGTACCATCTCACACCCGTCAGAATGGCTGCTATCCAAAAGAGTACAAGCAATAAATGCTGGAGAGGGTGTGGAGAAAAGGGAACCCTCTTACACTGTTGGTGGGAATGCAAACTAGTACAGCCATTATGGAGAACAGTGTGGAGATTCCTTAAAAAACTGGAAATAGAACTGCCATATGACCCAACAATCCCACTGCTGGGCATACACACTGAGGAAACCAGAATTGAAAGAGACACATGTACCGCAATGTTCATCACAGCACTGTTTATAATAGCCAGGACATGGAAGCAGCCTAGATGCCCATCAGCAGACGAATGGATAAGGAAGCTGTAGTACATATACACAATGGAATATTATGCAGCCATTAAAAAGAATACATTCGAATCAGTTCTAATGAGGTGGACAAAACTGGAGCCTATTATACAGAGTGAAGTAAGCCAGAAAGAAAAACACCATTACAGTATACTAACACATATACATGGTATTTAGTCAATCGGTAAAGATAACCCTGTATGCGAGACATCGAAAGAAACACAGATAAATAGAACAGTATTATGGACTCTATGGGAGAGGGCGAGGATGGGATGATATGGGAGAATGGCATTGAAGCATGGAAATTATCATATGTGAAACGAATCGCCAGTCCAGGTTTGATGCATGATACAGGGTGCTCAGGTGTGGTGTACCGGGATGACGCAGAGGGGTGGGATGGGGAGGGAGGTGCAAGGGAGGTTCTGGAAAGGGAAAACATGTACACCTATGGTGGATTCATGTCAATGTATGGCAAAACAAATACAATATTGTAAAGTTAAAAAATAGAAAATAAACTAATTAAAAAATAAAATAAATAAGCAAACATACAAGCAAACAATATTAATGTCAACTTGTGTTAAATTCTAAAGAGAAAATAAACAAGATGGTAAGATGGAAGTGTTGAGGTGTTGAGATGGGGGACGTTTGAGGGGATCAATGGAGTACTCTTGGAAAAAGTAACATTTTAACTGTAGCCTAAAAAATTAAAGAAAGCTTCCTTTTATAAAGCTAGAAAAGGAGGGTTTCTAGTAGAGGACATGAACGCTTAGGCAGGAGATAACTTGCCTCATTTGAGAAGCAAACTAGTATGAGGACTATCTCGGCATGGCAGGCAGGGCAAATGGCTGAGGCAGGGCAGCAGAGGCGAGTGGGAGAGGGAGCGGAGGCCAGATGGTGAAACTCAAACCCAGGTGTCCCAGCTTGAAGGAGCACCTCAGTCTAACATCCAGGAACAATTAATCATTATCTCAACTCACCTTTTTCCTCTCAGAAAAGAACACTCCTCCATTTGTAATATGAATTTCTCTAATCCCCTCTACCCTCTCTGAAGAATTCAGTCCTACAATTAACCTCTCTTTCTTATATCATGTCAACAAAATCAAGAACCCTAAAATAAAACCATGCATATATGCTCAAATAATATTTAACAGAGTAGCCAAGAATAATCAAGGCAGATAGGGTAGTCTCTTCAACAAGTGGTGCTGAAGAAATTGTAAATTCACATGCAAAAGAATTAAATTGGACACTATTTACACCATTCACAAAAGTTAACTGGAAATGGATTTTAGGACTTTAAGACCTAAAACCATAAAATTCCTTTAAGAGACCATAGGATTAAGCTACTCTACATTGGTCTTGGCAATGATTTTTAAAATTTGACATCAAAAGCAAAGGCAACGAAAATAAATAAAAACAACTGGGACTGAACTGAACTAAAAGCTTCTGCACAGCAAAAGAAACCATCAACAAGATGAAAAAGCAACCTACAGAGTGAGCAAAATATTTGCAAACCATAGATCTGATAAGGATTAATATTGAAAATATGTAAAGAACTCACACAACTTACTAGTAGAACAATGCCCTATTAAAATATGGGCAGAGGATCTGAATAGACATGTTTCCAAAGAAGACATACAAAAAGTCAACAGGTATGTAAAAATATGTTCAATACATCATCTGACTTGTCTCCTGGGAAATCTGTATGCAGGTCAAGAAGCAACAGTTAGAACTGGACATGGAACACAGACTATTTCCAAATCAGGAAAGGAGTACATCAAGGCTGTATATTGTCACCCTGCTTATTTAACTTATATGAAGAGTACATCATGTGAAATGCCAGGCTGAATGAAGCACAAGCTGGAATCAAGATTGTCGGGAGAAATATCAATAACCTCATATATGCAGATGATACCACCCTTATGGCAGAAAGCAAAGAACTGAAGAGCCTCTTGATGAAAGTGAAAGAGGAGAGTGAAAAAGTTGGTTTACAACTCAACATTCAGAAAACTAAGATCATGGCATCCAGTCCCATCACTTCATGTTAAATAGATGGGGAAACAATGGAAACAGTGACAGACTTTATTTTGGGGGGCTCCAAAATCACTGCAGATGGTGACTGCAGCCATGAAAACAAAAGATGCTTACTCTTTGGAAGAAAAGCTATGACCAACCTAGACAGTATATTAAAAAGCAGAGACAATACTTTGCCAACAAAGGTCCATCTAGTTAAAGCTATGGTTTTTCCAGTGGTCATGTACAGATGTGAGAGTTGGACTATAAAGAAAGCTGAGTGCCAAAAAATTGATACTTTTGAACTGTGGTTTTGGAGAAGACTCTTAAGAGTGCCTTGGACAGCAAGGACCAACCAGTCCATCCAAAAGGGAATCAGTCCTGAATATTCATTGGAAGGACTGATGCTGAAGCTGAAACTCCAGTACTTTGGCCACCTGATGCGAAGAACTGACTTATTGGAAAAGACCTTGATGCTGGGAAAGATTGAAGGCAGGAGGAGAAGGGGATGACAGAGGATGAGATGGTTGGATGGTATCACCGTCTCGATGGACATGAGTTTGAGTAAGCTCCGAGAGTTGGTGACGGACAGGGAAGCTTGGCTTGCTGCAGTCCATGGGGTCGCAAAGACTCGGACATGACTGAGTGACTGAACTGAACTGATCACTAATCCTTGGGGAAATGCAAATCAAACCATAATAAATTATCATTTCACATCTGTTAGAATGGCTGTCATCAAAAGTACAGGAGATAACAAGTGTCGACTAGAGTATGGTGCGCTCTTGTTGAGAATGTAAATAAGTGCAGCCACTATAGAAAACAGTATGGAGGTTCCTGAAAAATGGAAAATAAAACTACCATATGACCCAGCAACCCCATGTCTGGGTTTATATTCCAAGGAAGTGAAAGGACCATCTCAAAGAGATATCTGCAACCCCTATGATAAGCTTTTCATTGCAGCTTTTTTCATAATAGCCAAGGCAGGGAAACAACCTAAGTGCCTGTTGACGATGAATGGGACAAGGAAGATATGGTAATACATATAACATGAAATATGATTCAGCCATAAAAAGGAAGGAAATCCCACCACTTCTGACGGTATGGATGGAATTTGAGAGCACATGCTAGTGAAACAAGTCACAGGAAGACAAACACTGCTGTGTGCTGTGGAGTCTAAAAAACTGAACTCATGAAGCCGACTGTAGAATTGTGGTTGCTAGGAGATGACGGGTAAAGGGAGTGGGGAATACCAGTCAAAGGGTAAATATTTCCAATTACAAGATGCAGTATCATATTTTTTACTTGAAACTGGCTTTGAAATTAGAACTTTAATATTCTTACCATACAAATAATGTCAAAATGGTAACAATGTGAGGTGAAGAATATGTTAACTGACCTTATTATTGCAAACATTTCACAATATATACATGTATCAAATTATCAACTTGTATGTCTCAAACTTACATAATATTATATGCCAATTATATCTCAATAAAGCTGGGGAAAGGGAAAAACTAAGAAAAGAATTTTCTCTAGTAGAAAGGTAAAGAAATGATGAATAGTTGCAGGAGGGTTGTAGGATCAAGAGCATATTAAGATGTTAGCACTAATTTTTTTGTGCATATTAGATTTATCCCCTTAGAGATGTGGATGTAAGAAAGAGAGGGGTCAACTCTAGGGCTGAAGTCTTCTAAGAGTTTGCTGTGTGCTGTGCTGAGTCACTCAGTCATGTCCGGCTCTTTGCAACCCCATGGACTATAGCCCGCCAGGCTCCTCTGTCCATGGTGATTTGCCAGATAAGAATATCAGAGTGGGTTGTCATGCCGCCCTCCAGGGGGTCTTCCTGACCCAAGAATTGAACTGAGGTCTTGTACATTGCCAGGAGATTCTTTACCACTGATCTACCAGGGAAGCAAGAGAGTAACCTCTTAGAAGAGATTAAAGAAATACAGATTACAAATGGAAGAGATAGATTTTGCTTAAAGAAAATAATTTACTAATGAAATAATATTTAACTGTTTCTGTCTGCTAGATTGAAATAATGCTCCAAGGCTGAGCTACATGAGTTTTAACTTACATTTGAATCATTTACCAGTCTTTAGCTGCTATGTCCATTATTGTCGAGTTGTCTTCAGAGTCAGTGAATTTATAGTTACTTCTTAATTTTATTCTGAAGGGAGATCAACAGTTTATTCCTTTATTGTTTCAGGTAGGCTAAAAATAAGTGAAAAGTGAAAGTGTTAGTCGCTCAGTCATGTCCAACTCTTTGCCATCATATGGACTAGTCCATCACGCTCCTCTGTCCATAGCATTTCCCAAGCAAGAATACTGGATTGGATTGCCATTCCCTTTTCCAGGGGATCTTCCCAACCTAGGGATTGAACCCAGGTCTCCTGCATTACAGGCAGATTCTTTATTGTCTGAGCCACCAGGGAAGGCTAAAGATAGGAGAGAATTAAAAATGCCATCTATTCTTTACAATATTTTCACAGAAGTTCTCTACTAGTTTAAAGTAAGTAAAAGCAATTTTTGTTGTTGTTCAGACACTCAGTCGTGTCCGACTCTGTGTGACTCCATGGACTGCAGCATGTCAGGCTTCCCTGTCCTTCACCATCTACCAGAGCTTGCTCAAACTCATGTCCATTGAGTCAGTGATGCCATCCAACTGTCTCATCCTCTGCCATCCCCTTCTCCTCGTGCCTTTTATCTTTTCCAGTACCAGGGTTTTTTCCAATGAGTCAGCTCTTCTCATCAGGTGGCCAAAGTATTGGAGCTTCAGCTTCAGCATCAGTCCTTCCAATGAATTTTCAGGGTTGATTTCCTTTAGGATTGACTGCCTTGATCTCCTTGCTGTCCAAGGGACTTGCAAGAGTCTTCTCAAACACCACAATTCAAAGGCATCAGTTCTTTATGCTTAGCTTTCTTTATGGTTCAACTCTCACATCTGTACATGACAACTGGAAAAACCATAGCTTTGACTATACAGACCTTTTTAAGCATGGTAATGTCTTTGTTTTTTAATATGGTGTCTAGGTTTGACTAGCTTTTCTTCCAAGGAGAAAGCATCTTTTAATTTCATGGCTGCAACCACAATGCACAGTGATTTTGGAGCCCAAGAAAATAGTCTTTGACTGTTTCCATTGTTTCTCCATGAAACATGCCATGAAGTGATAAGACTGGATGCCATGATCTTAGTTTTCTGAATGTTGAGTTTTAAGCCAGCTTTTTCACTCTCCTCTTTCACCTTCATCAGAGGCTCTTTAGTTCCTCTTCACTTTCTGCCATAAGGGTGGTGTCATCTGCATATCTGAGGTTATCAATATTTTTCCCAGGAGTCTTAATTCCAGTTTGTGATTCATCCAGCCTATCATTTCGTGTGATATAAGTTAAATAAACAAGGTGACAATATAGAGCCTTGACGTACTCCTTTCCCAATTGTTCCATGTCCATTGTTTCATGTCCAATTCTAGCTGTTGCTTCTTGACCTACATGCAGATTTCACAGGAGGCAGGTAAGTGGTTTGGTATTCCCATCTCTAAAAAAATTTTCCACACTTTGTTGTGATCCACGCAGTCAAAGGCTTTAGGGTAGTCAGTGAAGCAGAAGTAGATGTTTTTCTGAATTTCTCTTGCTTTATGTATGATCCAACAGATGTTGACATTTTGATTTTTGGTTTCTCTGCCTTTTCCAAATCCAGCTTGTACATCTGGAAGTTCTTGGTTCAAATACTGTTGAAGTTTATCTTGGAGGATTTTGAGCATGACCTTGCTAACATGTGAAATGAGTGCAATTGTGCAGTCGTTTGATAGTACTGTGATTTAGTTTTATATTTTCTCCAGAAACTCGGTTTTAAGCATCTATATAATAGGCATCATGGACTGTGAATTTAAAGATAGATGTTTTCTCTTTCTTTCCTCCTCTCCCCTTCCCTCCATCCCCTCCTCTCTGTCTCTCTCTCTGTCTTCCTTTCCTCCCTCCCTTCCTCTATCTTATCCACAGTTTAAATACTATTGACTTGAAAATTTAAGTCAATAGTATTGACTATTGAGGAGTATTTCCCTCCTCTCAGTGTTCTCTCTAAGGGTGTCTTAGGATGATGCTTAATTAGAAAATACAATGATTTAAATGTTTAATTCTTTTAACTAGGTCCAAAACAAGATGACTGTATTGGTGTGATTTATTTTTGACCAACATTTCCAAGCTAATTTTCCAGTTAGTAGACTCAGTTGATATAATATCAACTAATTAATGAAATTAGCTTATTATTTTCATAATAACATTCCTCAGTCATCAATCACACTTGAATAAGAGGAACTTTATGGCGGTTTATTAACAGGCAGTGTAGGATGATTTGTTGGATGATGTAAAAAGCCTAGAGAACAAGATCACTTCTTTGTTTGCACATCCTTTGGCAAATTAAAGAGCCAGAGTTTTTAATCTGAAAAAATGGTCTCCATTTTTTCCTTAGAACTGTTTCTTAAAATCCATGGACAGTCCATACTTCTTTCTGGTATCATTTACGCAAATTTAACCTTGGAATAAATTAGGTTTGATCCTAGTTCTCACCCCTCAAAGCTCTGAACCACAGACAGATCACTTCATCACTGCTCAGTTATTTCCATGAATATTTGCCTCACACAATTATTGTGAGGATTAAGTGAGAAAATGTTTGTGAAAGCATTTTAAACTATAAAGCTACATAGAAATATATAGAGATAGATAGATAGATAGATAGATAGGTAGGTAGGTAGATAGATAGATAGATTATCACTATTTAAATATGTCCTCATTTAAGCTCATTAAAAGTAATGCTTTAGGCCAGGGGTCCCCAACCTCTAGTGTCTGATAATCTGAAGTGGAGTTGATACAATAATAATAGAAATTAAGTGTAAGTGCTTGAATCATCCCGAAACAGTCCCTCCATGGAAATAATGTCTTCCTCAAAACTGATCCCTGGTGCCAAAAAGTTGGGGGACTGCAGCTTTATGTAAGAGTTGTTTATGTATGTATTTGTATAAAGCTAGATAGTAAGCAACTGGATAGTAAGTTAAAATCATGTCTGATTTTTATTCTCCCCCATAAGCGCATTCCATAAATGTGTGTTGCGATGTTTATTAAATGTTTTATGTTTGTTCCTGCATTTTAAAAATGCTTCTATCAAGCACAACCCTCAGTTTTAAAATAACTCACCTTATTAAGCTCTTATATTTAGCTGGAAACTGTCCTGAGCATTTTTAATGCAAAACCTCATTTAAAATCATCGCAACACCTCTATAAGGCAAGGGGCTGTGGTAATCTCTTCCTTTAAAATGAGACTTTCCTATGGCAGACATTTTCTGATTCTAAAACGACTGTGCTTACCTTTACACACTGGAAAGACAAATGAATCAGTCTGTGGTCCCACTCCTGGGAAATGTGTCATAAAAAGGCATTTGTTTTGCAACATCAATTACATTTAACATGGGAAACTTCAATTTCCTTGCCTAGCATATCTTGTGACATTTTCACTGACCTCTTAATTGAAAAAAAGCTGAGCCACAGGCTGTCAATTTGGGTAATTTTAAAGATGAAAGGGAGATTTTTATTGATTTCATTCCAAAAGCATCAAGGCATGGACATGAGGCCCCGCCAACAGGAGCTTTGGAGAACATGATCCTCAGGAGCAGAGTCTGTATCTCTCACAGGGCCTAAGACAGCATGGACACGTAGGCTCTCAATAAGTGTCTGCTTAATTGAAATGAATCAAGACTCTTACATTAAGTGAGATACTAGAAGAAAAAGTCAAAACAACAAATAGCAAGTAGGTCATTGGAGAAATGAAGGCAGAGGTAAACTCCCCTTCTTTTCAGATCCAGTAAGTATAGTAAATTGACATGGGGTATCCTCCAGAATATGTTTAGTGATGAATAATTTGTGTTATTTCATCACTTGTCCAGAGAAGAGAAATATGAAGCAGTATGTGGAATAAATTTGAAGAAAAAGCCTTTGTTTAATCAAACCATATTGTGGTTTGTTAAATGAGAAAGCTGGATGAAAATACCTTGGAACTTCAAAATACCCATCACATGGAGAACATTAATATAATACTTGAGAGCATGTGGCCTTCTCATGTTTGTCAACAATTCCTTCCCTTAGATGATGGGCCTATGTAATGGGGTGAGTAGGAGAAATATGAGATTTCAAGTCAGACCAACAAGTTCAAATGTTATCTCTAATACTCTGAGCTTGAGCAAGTTATTTCTCTCTGATGGTGCTTCTCAAATTTGGGGGGTGCACAGAATTACCTAAGACTCCCAGGTGCCACCCAGAGAGATTCTTTTTTTAGTAAATGTACAGTAAGTTCCTAGAACCTGATTTTTAATAAGCACCCCAACATATTCTTTTTTCAGTTGGAGGATATTTGCTTTACAATGTTGAGTTGGTTTTTGCTATACTACAATAAGAATCAGCTGTAAGTATACATATATCACCTCCTTCTTGAGTCTCCTTTCCATAGCACCCCCATCCCACCCCTCTAGGTCATCACAGAGCACCAAGCTGAGCTCCCTGTGATATACAATAGCTTCCCACTAGCTATCTGCTTTACACATGGTAGTATATAGATGTCAATGCCACTCTTTCAATTTGTTCCACCCTCATCCTTCCCCCATCATGTCCACAGATCTGTCCTCTATATCTGCATTTCTATTCCTGCCCTGCAAATAGGTTTATCAGTATCATTTTTCTAGATTTTATATATATGTGTTAATATACAATATTTGTTTTTCTCTTTCTGACTTAGTTCACTCTGTATGACAGTCTCTAGGTTTATCTACCTTACTAGAACTGATTCAGTTTTGTTCCTTTTTATGACTGAGTAATATTCCATTGTATGTATATACCACAACTTCTTTATTCATTCGCCTGTTAATGGACATCTAGGTTGCTTTCGGCGGCCGACAGGGCTAGGCCGGGCCGGGGGCTGGGAGCTGGGGGCGGTGGCCGAGAGGGGCTAGGCCGGGCCGGGGCCCGGGAGCTGGGGGCGGCGGCCGAGAGGGCCTAGGCCGGGCTGGGACCCGGGGGCGGCGGGCGACAGGGGCTAGGCCGGGCCGGGGGCCGGGGGCAGCGGCTGACAAGGCATAGGCCGGGCCGGGGGCAGGGGGCCGAGGGCCGGGGGCGGCAGCCGAGAGGGGCTAGGCCAGGCCGGGGGCTGGGGCCGGCGGCGGCGGTGGCGGCAGCAAGAGGAATTACCCAAGGCCCAAGGTAAGAGAAACCCAAGTAAGATGGTAAGTGTTGCGAGAGGGCATCAGAGGGCAGACACACTAAAACTAAAACTACAGAAAACTAGCTAATCTGATCACACGGACCACAGCCTTGTCTATCTCAATGAAACTAAGCCATGCCGTGTGGGGCCACCCAAGACGGATGGGTCATGGTAGAGAGGTCTGACAGATTGTGGTCCACTGGAGAAGGGCATGGCAAACCACTTCAGTATTCTTGCTGTGAGAACCCCATGAACAGTATGAAAAGGCAAAAGGATAGGACACTAAAAGATGAACTCCCCAGGTCAGTAGGTGCCCAATATGCTACTGGAGATCAGTGGAGAAATAACTCCAGAAAGAATGATGGGAGGGAGCCAAAGCAAAAACGATTACCCAACTGTGGATGTGACTGGTGATAGACGCAAAGTCCGATGCTGTAAAGAGCAATATTGCATAGGAACCTGGAATGTTAGGTCCATGAATCAAGGCAAATTGGAAGTGGTCAAACAGGAGATGGCAAGAGTGAACGTTGACATTCTAGGAATCAGCGAACTAAGATGGACTGGAATGGGTGAATTTAACTCAGATGACCATTATATCTACTACTGTGGGCAAGAATCCCTTAGAAGAAATGGAGTAGCCATCATGGTCAACAAAAGAGTCCAAAATGCAGTACTTGGATGCAATCTCAAAAATGACAGAATGATCTCTGTTCGTTTCCAAGGCAAACCATTCAATATCACGGTAATCCAAGTCTATGCCCCGACCAGTAATGCCGAAGAAGCTGAAGTTGAACGGTTCTATGAAGACCTACAAGACCTTCTAGAACTAACACCCAAAAAAGATGTCCTTTTCATTATAGGAGACTGGAATGCAAAAGTAGGAAGTCAAGAAACACCTGGCGTAACAGGCAAGTTTGGCCTTGGAGTACAGAATGAAGCAGGGCAAAGGCTAATAGAGTTTTGCCACGAGAACGCACTGGTAATAGCAAACACCCTATTCCAAAAACACAAGAGAAGACTCTACACGTGGACATCACCAGATGGTCAACACCGAAATCAGATTGATTATATTCTTTGCAGCCAAAGATGGAGAAGCTCTATACAGTCAGCAAAAACAAGACCAGGAGCAGACTGTGGCTCAGATCATGAACTGCTTATTACCAAATTCAGACTTAAATTGAAGAAAGTAGGGAAAACCACTAGACCATTCAGGTATGACCTAGATCAAATACCTTGTGAGTATACCGTGGAAGTGACAAATAGATTTAAGGGACTAGACCTGATAGACAGAGTGCCTGATGAACTATGGACAGAGGTTCGTGACATTGTACAGGAGACAGGGATCAAGAAAATCCCCATGGAAAAGAAATGCAAAAAAGCAAAATGGCTGTCTGAGGAGGCCTTACAGATAGCTGGGAAGAGAAGAGAAGCGAAAAGCAAAGGAGAAAAGAAAAGATATTCTCATCTGAATGCAGAGTTCCAAAGAATAGCAAGGAGAGATAAGAAAGACTTCCTCAGCGATCAGTGCAAAGAAATAGAGGAAAACAACAGATTGGGAAAGACTAGAGACCTCTTCAAGAAAATTAGAGATACCAAAGGAACATTTCATGCAAAGATAGGCTCCATAAAGGACAGAAATGGTATGGACCTAACAGAAGCAGAAGATATTAAGAAGAGGTGGCAAGAATACACAGAAGAACTGTACAAAAAAGATCTTCACGACCCACATAATCATGATGGTGTGATCACTCACCTAGAGCCAGACATCCTGGAATGTGAAGTCAAGTGGGCCTTAGAAAGCATCACTACGAACAAAGCTAGTGGAGGTGATGGAATTGCAGTTGAGCTATTTCAAATCCTCAAAGGTGATGCTGTGAAAGTGCTGCACTCGATATGCCAGCAAATTTGGAAAACTCAGCAGTGGCCACAGGACTGGAAAAGGTCAGTTTTCGTTGCGATCCCAAAGAAAGGCAATGCCAAAGAATGCTCAAACTACCACACAATTGCACTCATCTCACATGCTAGTAAAGTAATGCTTAAAATTCTCCAAGCCAGGCTTCAGCAATACGTGAACCGTGAGCTTCCAGATGTTCAAGCTGGTTTTAGAAAAGGCAGAGGAACCAGAGATCAAATTGCCAATATCCGCTGGATCATCGAAAAAGCAAGAGAGTTCCAGAAAAACATCTATTTCTGCTTTATTGACTATGCCAAAGCCTTTGACTGTGTGGATCACAATCAACTGTGGGAAATTCTGAAAGAGATGGGAGTACCAGACCATCTGACCTGTCTCTTGAGAAACCTGTATGCAGGTCAGGAAGCAACAGTTAGAACTGGACATGGAACAACAGACTGGTTCCAAATAGGAAAAGGAGTACGTCAAGGCTGTATATTATCACCCTGCTTATTTAACTTATATGCAGAGTACATCATGAGAAACGCTGGGCTGGAAGAAACACAAGCTGGAATCAAGATTGCCGGGAGAAATATCAATAACCTCAGATATGCAGATGACACCACCCTTATGGCAGAAAGTGAAGAAGAACTAAAGAGCCTCTTGATGAAGGTGAAGGAGGAGAGTGAAAAAGTTGGCTTAAAGCTCAACGTTCAGAAAACTAAGATTATGGCATCTGTTCCCATCACTCCATGGGAAATAGATGGGGAAACAGTGGAAACAGTGTCAGACTTTACTTTTTTGGGCTCCAGAATCACTGCTGTTGGTGACTGCAGCCATGAAATTAAAAGACGCTTATTCCTTGGAAGGAAGGTTATGGCCAACCTAGATAGCATGTTTAAAAGCAGAGACATTACTTTGCCAACAAAAGTCCGTCTAGTCAAGGCTATGGTTTTTCCAGTGGTCATGTATGGATGTGAGAGTTAGACGGTGAAGAAAGCTGAGCACCGCAGAATTGATGCTTTTGAACTGTGGTGTTGGAGAAGACTCTTGAGAGTCCCTTGGACTGCAAGGAGATCCAATCAATCCATCCTAAGAGAGATCAATCCTGGGTGTTCATTGGAAGGACTGATGTTGAAGCTGAAGCTCCAATACTTTGGGCACCTCATGCGAAGGGTTGACTCATTGGAAAAGACCCTAATGCTGGGTAGGATTGGGGGCGGGAGGAGAAGGGGACGACAGAGGATGAGATGGTTGGATGGCATCACCGACTCGATGAACATGGGTTTGGGTAGACTCCGGGAGTTGGTGATGGACAGAGAGGCCTGGCGTGCTGCGGTTCATGGGGTCGCAGAGAGTCGGACACGACTGAGCGACTGAACTGAACTGAGGTTGCTTTCATGTCCTGACTATTGTAAATAGTGCTGCAATGAACATTGGTATACATATATCTTTTTGAAATACAGTTTTCTCAGGATGTATGCCCAGATTTCTAAGTCATATCATCCCAAGATATTCTATTGAAAGTGGCCAAATTGTCCTCCCTCTAAGGAGGAAATAATAATACTCATTAGACTCTGGGACTGAGGGGTTTTTGTCAGGGGGAAGGGGAGGACACATGAGATAATTAGTGGGAAGTTATATAGTTCAGTATTGGCACTTTGATGGTGCAAAATACTTGTTGTCAGGAGTAATTACCAAAGGTCTACAGCTGTCATCCAGCAAAACCCACCACCACATCTGCTGCTCTCATGCTTCAAAGCTTTCCTCTTACCTCGTGTTGCTGCTGCCATCAGCAGAAGATCCCTCAGAAAACCATCTAAATGAGTGAATCAAATTTCAGTTTCTTAAATACATCCAAGAGGCAGTCATAAATAAAAATGTACTGGATTAAACCTAAAATCTGCTGCTCCTAGAACCCCAAGTCCTGAAGCCCAGTTATACAAAAATGATTAAATTCACCAAAGTGTCAGTCCATGTCCAGTCCAAAAACAAAAGAGGAATGGCTCCAGAAAGTCTAGGTAGGGAGACTTTAATACAGCATTAAAGTGTTGGAATGACTATAGGAGAAAAAAAAAAAAAAAAAAACTTTAGTTTGCTCAGACATTGATAATGGTAGAAAGCCTCTATTTCCAAATAGGACTTGAAGGAGCAAATGGGAAAATTGTGTTACTCAAATTCCCTGCTGTGCCACTGAGTTTGCTGGTGCATACACTGCTGTTTTTGGAACCCCATTCCTGCTACTTGCCAGAAAGCTGCTCTTCTGTTGATGCTGCTATAAGTCCAAAGAGCTACTGTCATCAGAGACACCAAGGCCACAGGGACTATGCTACAGAGACACTGGGGTCTGTAGCTGCCAGGCCACCCCTACCAGAGCCAGAGCAGGTAGCTGCGAGCTGCGGAGGTTTCATGGTCACTGCTGCCACTGAACCTCTCATTGCTCAGGGAGAGCAAGACCTCAAGAGCCTGTACTTCCGTTGTCTGAGGAATCACCCAGGAGGCTCCAGCTTCTTTTCTCCTGCCCTCCAATATGCCTTCAGGGTCTTCTATTGGAAGAACTTAATTAGAAGCCAGCTGGCAAGGGAATCTGAGAAATGTAGTTTGCAGGCCTCTAGTCTCCTGTGATAAGATGAAAGCACAAAAGTGAAGAAATGTTGCTAAAATCCAGCAAAGTATCAGAGCAACCTGCTGCATATCTCTTAGCAGATAAGAAATAAATCCATTTGAGAGGGTTGTCCATACAGCAACGGATTAGAGGACTCACTTTTTTTATTTTTATTCTTTCAATATTTGATCAGAGAAGTATGATAGAAGATTTTAAGAATAAGACAATAAATGTGAAATTTAGTAATGGTGAGCTCATCAGAATTTGGATTTCAGAGATTTTACCATGAAAAGCATGTATAAGTTTTCAGTTGGAGCTTTTCATCATAGTGAATGATGGCACTTCCTTCAGGACTCACTATTTGTAGTCTATCAAATTAGTTCAGCCCAGGAAACTACTTTCTCCCTGAACTCTTTCCATACCTATTTCTGGAGTTATCTATTTAGCATCCAAAATATAATAACTGGGAAATGTTGCCATGCAAATAGGTGCCTTCTTGAGAAGTCGATTCCATTGTCTGTGCCTCTTCATGATCTAATACTTAGCAAACATCCTTAGACGTAGTAGTTGTATGATAAATGTTTGCAATAATGCTATTACAAAACAAAACAAATGCAATTTAAATAATAAAAGTAATTTAAATAAATATAATTTTTAATAAATATTACCATTTTTACTACATTTCCCCACTCTCTTCTCATTTCTGAACTATGTGTGGTACACAGCAGATACCACACTTAACCCCTAAACATTTCAGCATCTATATCCCATGAACAAGAACATTATACTATATAACCACAATGCTATTACAATGTCAAGAAATTTAAGATGGATATAATAATGTTATCTAAAATAAAATTTATCTTCAAATTTTCCCAAATGTCCTTTATATCTGTTTGCCTCCATGTCGAGAACCCAGAGTACATGCATTGCATTGGTTCCTATTCAACCAAAATATCTCCTTTAATCTAGAACAAGAATTTAGATCCATTGACTAGTACAATATCCCATATCCTGGATTTGCCTGATTGATTCTCCATGATTAAATTCATAGTAAACATTTTTGGTAAGAATACTGCATAGATGATATTATGTAAATTCCTGAAACCCATTAGAAGGCATAGATTGTCAATTTATTCTACTAAAGGGGCCCTAAATTTAACTATTTGATTCAAGTCAGATTAATGTCTGGTCTTTTTAATATGAAAGTATCCTTTCTCTGTCATTTAATAAGCAATCTCAGGAGCCTGGTAGGCTACAGTCCATGGTGTCGCTAAGAGTCGGACACGACTGAGCGACTTCACTTTCACTTTTCCCTTTCATGCACTGGAGAAGGAAATGGCAACCCACTCCAGTATTCTTGCCTGGAGAATCCTAGGGATGATGGAGCCTGATGGGCTGCCATCTATGGGGTCGCACAGAGTCGGACACGACTGAAGAGACTTAGCAGCTTAGCTAGAGTGATACTTTGAGAGGATGAAATATGCTGCTCCTTAACAATCTTACACTAAGTAATTTTAGCATCCTTGATGATCCTTGCCTGAATTAATTTTTATATTGGTGGTATCAAATGGTTACATTCTAACACTATCATTTCTTCCACACATCTTAGCTGGCATTATATGAAGAAAAGCATGAGTCGGACACAACTGAGTGACTAACACACTCCCATTTTTTAGTATTGTTATGGGTTCATGTATTTTTTTTTATTCATATTATACTCCATTGCCATCATTATTTTTCATGCTCAAATTGTCTCAAATTTAGCCAGACTTACCAATTCAGCTCTTGCATCCATTTGAAATGTTCTTAGTAGTTTTTGAACACTTCCTTACTTTCAGGTACTAATACATTCCTAGGTTCACCTTGTACTTTCTCAGCTTCAGTCTTGGAATTACCCATTTCTCAAAGGAGTGCTGCTCCATTTTATTGGGTATTTAGGGTCCCACTTTTCTTAATGATGCCATATAATTGGAGCTTTTCAAACTCAATTTGAAAAGCAATTTGCTAGTGGGCCACTTTATTGTCTTCACATAATTTCAAGATGGTATTGATTGGAAACTGATTGAACAGTTTCAAGAGGAATGGTTGATGTTCTCAAATTTTCCCAGGCTGTACTATAAAAGATTAACAGCCAAAATATGGAATAGAAAAGTTGAATTTGATTATTACCTGCAAGGATATTTTGAGTAGTTTATATCCCTACCTTTGTGCTTCTTTAATTTATGCCACAATGTGCATTACATAAAAGCAGTGTGCCCTGTCCGTTTTCTTTCCCCCAAAATACTCAAATTGTGCCCAAATTATCTTATTAGTTCAGTATATTGTTCTAAACTAGGGATCAGCAAAATTTTTCTGTAAAAATCCAGAAAATAAATACATTATATTTTCAATCTTTGTTGCAGCCACTCGACTCTTTAGCTGAAGGAAATCAGCCATAGCAAATATGTATATGAATGACTGTGGTTATGCATCAAATAAAATTCTTTTTGCAAAAATAGAAACTGAGCTGTAGTTTGCCAATACCTGCTCTAAACAAAACAAAATTAACAACAATAATTATGGCAATTCTTATTTCTGTGTTATTGCTGTTGTTATTTAGTTGGTAAGTCATGTCCGACTCTTTACCACCCCATGGACTATAGCCCACCAGGCACCTCTGTCCATGGGATTTCCCAGGCAAGAATACTGGAGTGGCTTGGCATTTCGTCCTCCTGGGGATCTTGACTCAGGAATCGAATCCAAGTCTTCTACTTGACAGGCAGATTCTTTACCACTGAGACATCTGGGAAGCCCATATCATTGCTAAAACAATTATAAATGAAATGCAGTGATAGTCCTGACATTCACTTTTAATCTTTTGCCATGGTTCCTTCCAATGCTTAACCTATGCACTTTTTTTTGTTCCATAATAGTCATTGTTCTTCACACACAGTTTTTCTCCAGCATTTTTCATTAAATTCTGTAATCAAGACACTTCTTTGTAGAGACACTGCTGAATTTTCCCTGCTCTATCTTCTTCCACCCTCTCTGAGTTCACCTGCAGTTACATGGACAGCTGCAAGACAAGCTGACAGCTTCCCAGCTCAATCATCAGCATCTCTGTTTTTCTGCTTGAAGACTATCTTCAACTTCATGGGAGCTTGTTGCCACCCCCAAAGTGCCATGGATTCAAGCTTCCTCAATCAGTGAGGCACTAGAACTGGTGGATCCAGCTTCCCTTTTCTTCAGTGCCTATCTTTACAGTTTATCACAGTTACGTTTTTGGTATATTTTCTCCAGTTTGTTGACTTTACCATTTTGTTTATAAATGTTTTCTGTATATATGCTTTCAATATTTATGTATTTTTATTAATTGATTTTTATTGCTTTATTGGCTTTAGATTGATAAAATCCTCTCTCAGATAGTGATTACATATATATTCTTCAATTAAACTTTAGAATAATTTAGACAAATTACCAAAATCTTATGTATATATGATGAAATGATGTATTATATATGTATATACAACTTTAAGAGAACTAAATTTTAACAAATACGTTTATTGACATGTTACTTTATCATATTCAAACATTCCATCTATTAATTTAGATAGACTTTCCAAAGTTTAGTCTTTTTTCTCATTATTTATATAATAATTTTTTATCAAAACATAGTTAATTTACAATGTTATGTTAGAGTTTAGTTTGTTTAACATCTCTCAATAGTATCTACAGATTTCTTTGATACAGATGCCATGTAGTCTAAGTTAAAATTATTGCCAGGTTTTTCTCTAGTTCACTGCAATTATGAAATAAGCATTTTTCTTATCCATTGCATTCTGTAAATGGGTAAGTTGTTTACTGATTTTGTACATTTACCTTGTACCTAGCTCAATTTTCATATTCATTCCTATACAATGTAGGAGTGTATCTATGAAGCTGTGTTCTGTTAAGACTCTATCAGCTATATACAAGGACTATAAGAGAATAAGTTTTCTGAAAGTCTTTGTTGTAATGATATAAATATTTTGAGAAGGCCGTTCATAACCCATTTACAAGGATATAATAGTCTATGGTCTGTATTTTTTGTTGTTGTTGCTTAATTCCTGGCTTAATTTAATATCTTTAGTTTCTCCTCATTCTAATGTGCTAGCTTTCTATATTTTATATCTTCTTATAGGTCTCCCTGGATAATCTCTAAAACCACCAGAATTTAATTCCTTTCAAATGATACTAACTCTAGTCAATAGAAGTTGATTCTTTTATTTTCTAAATATGCAAAAGAAATAGAATTTAGCTCCCTCCTTTTCAGTACAAATCAAATATTAAAATGCACTTTACTCCTTTACAAAACATATTGCCATACGGTACAATGGAATTTTTCTTGTTTGTCAGTTTCCAATTTTGTTTATAATCTTTCATGAATATAGGTTTTAAATGTTTATATATTTATATCAATAAACTCAGATATGCAGATGACACCACCCTTATGGCAGAAAGTGAAAAAAAACTAAAGAGCCTCTTGATGAAAGTGAAAGAAGAGAAAAGTGAAAAAGTTGGCTTAAAGCTTAACGTTCAGAAAACTAAGATCATGGCATCTGGTCCCATCATTTCATGGGAAATAGATGGGGAAACAGTGGAAACAGTGTCAGACTTTATTTTTGGGGGCTCCAAAATCACTGCAGATGGTGCTTGCAGCCATGAAATTAAAAGATGCTTACTCCTTGGAAGGAAAGTTATGACCAACCTAGATAGCATATTTAAAAGCAGAGACATTACTTTCCCAATAAAGGTCCATCTAGTCAAAGCTATGGTTTTTCCAGTGGTCATGTATGGATGTGAGAGTTGGACTGTGAAGAAAGCTGAGCGCCGAAGAATTGATGCTTTTGAACTGTAGTGTTAGAGAAGACTCTTGAGAGTCCCTTGGACTGCAAGGAGATTCAACCAGCCCATCCTAAAGGAGATCAGTGCTGGGTGTTCATTGGAAGGACTGATGTTGAAGCTGAAACTCCAATCCTTTGGCCACCTCATGTGAAGAGTTAACTCATTGGAAAAGACCCTAATGCTGGGAAGGATTGGGGGCGGGAGGAGAAGGGGACGACAGAGGATGAGATGACTGGATGACATCACCGATTCAATGGACATGGGTTTGGGTAGACTCTGGGAGTCGGTGATGGACAGGGAGGCCTGGCCTGCTGCGATTCATGGGATCGCAAAGAGTCAGACATGACTGAGTGACTGAACTGATATTTATATCACTTTATTTTTTACTGCTTTATTGGCTTCAGGCTTAGAGATTCTCTCTTGGGTAGTGAGTATTTGATTCTTAGATCAAATCTCAGCTCTACAACTTATTGTGTGAACTTGGGTGAGTTTTGTGCCTCAGTTCCCTGATCTGTAAAATGAGGTTTTAGGGACATTGAAAGTGTTAAGATGGCAGATTCTAATATGCCTGCTACACCTTCACATTATTTATTTGGTTAATTTTAGGCTCTCTCTTATTTTATAGTTATTCTTTAAAGTGCTTAAAGTACAGATTCTGCCTATCCCTATATAAAAGAAAAATTTAGGGGTGCCAAGGTTTACAACTATTCCCTATGGGAACCAATAGGGTTTTCTTTTCTTTTTTTTTTAAAGGAAGAAGTTTTTAAGTCCCTTAAAAACAGGTGCAAACTTCCTCATTGCGTCTGTCAACCCCGGAGACACAGGAGACACAGGTTCAATGTCTAAGTTGGAAAGATCTCCTGGAGGAGGAAATGGCAACCCACTCCAGTATTCTTGCCTGCAAAATCCCATGGACAGAGGAGCCTGGCGGGCTACAGTCCATGGGGTGGCAAAGAGTCGGACATGGACTAACTGAGAACTCACACAAGAATCTTAACTGCCTCTTTCCTGGCCACCAACACCTCCTCGGCATCCTTAATTTGTTGTGAAACTATTCCAGGACTCCCAACATGCAGCACCAAAAGCAATCAGACTAACTTACTGGCCAAGAGATAACCAGGAAAAGGCACTTAGCTGGTTTGTATGTACACATCCCTAGAGAATACACCACTGAAAATCCTTGATTCTCACACAAAGCCCTAAACAAGGCAGCAATTGGAGAGGATTCAAAAATACTTAAAGGAGATTGAAGAGAGGGACTAAATCTACTCCCTAAGGAGCTATTCTTCCAGAAGAATGGATGTTTGCTGCAGAGAGCAAGAAGGAAGAGGGGCAGGGGAAGTCATATAGCACTAAGCCTGTACTTTAGACATCAATTGTGCTTTTGGCTATGACACATAATTTAAAAATAATCTTGTATTTACCTAATTTGAAGAGCAACTGAATCAAGGACAATATACACAGACATGCTCACACATGCATTTACTTTTTCGTATAAAAAGGTGAAAGGTTGGCATTCATAATTTGATAACATTTTAAATGCCTTCCTTGTTTCTTCTATATTCCTGCCCATCTTTCTCCTTTTTCTACTGAAATTTTCGTTTCCTACACAGGCGCATTACAAAGGACACAAGCATAAGCCAACAGATGTTGCAGAAGGAAAAAAACAAAAGTTTACCACCACTTCAAAACATAAAGTTTTTTTTAAGTGGATTGAGTCATGTATATCAGATTGCACATTTATATTTATTAGAATTTCTTTTCACACCACCACCTCTCAATAGCAAGGGAATTTGTTCCTTTAATTGACAATGAAGGGAACATTAATATGATCATACATGTCAATGGAGACTTTTCAGTCCCCTGCCAATGCAAGAATCTGCCTGCCAATGCAGGAGATGCCAGAGACACCAGTTCGGTTTAGGAAGGTTCCTTGGAGGAGGATATGGCAACCTGCTCCATTATTCTTGGAAAATTCCACCGACAGAGGAGACTGGCTGGCTACAGTCCATGGCATTGCAAAAAAGCTGGAGATGACTGAGTGACTAAGCACACACACATATATTAATATTGATGTAGTGGCACCAGTGATAACAGAAAAAGCCTGTGCATTGGTAATCTGACCAGCCTTTAAGAAGGCAAGCATGTTGAATAATGGAGCCCATGTGCAAGGTCAAGTGGAAAAGAAACAGGGGCTGCACAGACTCTCTTGTGGTCTCAAATACCTTTAAGAAGATAGAACTATAGGGTTTTGGGTGGCTTGTATTATCCATGTGGGCTTCCCTGGTGGCTCAGATAGTAAAAGTCTGGCTGCAATGTGGGGAACATGGGTTCGATCCCTGGGGTGGGAAGATCCCCTGGAGGAGGGAACAGGTACCCACTCCAGTACTTTGGCCTGGAGAATTCCATGGACTGTACAGTCCATGGGGTCGCAAAGAGTTGGACACGACTGAGCAACTTTCACTTTAATTATCCATGTAAGACAATAATAATTTTGATCCATCTTCTTAGGTCTGAATCTATGCTTCAGTTTAGAGTACATGAGATCTTTTGTGACACTGTGTTTGTCTTTGTGCATTATGCTGGCTAAAAACTTCACAGAGATATATTTCTTTGAGGTGTCTTTTCAGGTACTTTGAAATTTATAAAATGCAAATTAAATGATAGTTCCATTCTTGCTTCCAGGGTGCCTGCCACAGAAAGGACTGTTGGGCAACCCTGATTATTCTGTATACTGGACAGCTAGGTTTCACTTTAGTTTCACTTTTACTCATGCTTCACTTAGGATACATATTGAATTCATAGCCTAAACCACCATGATAGATTCACATCTGTGTGATTTTACATTAGGTAAAATTATACATATCCCTTATTTATTTTAGAGAGTACAAAATACTAAGATCTTTCCAGGGGAAAAGCAAACAAATAACCGTATCACTATATAGCGACTAACTTAGGTATGTTAAAATTTACCTGGCTGAAAAAACAAAAATAATTATAGATGAAGCATCACATCTATGTAATGTGGACTTAGTAAGTGGACTTCCAGTAACTGATTCAGCTGACATGGCCACAGATGGAAATACATTTCCCTCAAATAAATGACTAATTGAATCTATGCCAAATAGATTTCATTCCAAACAATTGTGAAACAAATGCATTTTAATTCTTTTTGTTAGTTCAATAGACTATTTTCCTTGGTTGCAGAGCAAAATAGCAATAATTTATTTGTGTATAAGCTGAGAGCTAAGAGCTTCTTTTCCCCTCTAATCCCTTAGTAACAATTAGAGTTGCATAGAACTATAAGTGAAGCAGAATTGCTTGTTTTGAACATTTGGGTAATGTGAAGAGGTCATGGAATTTCTATTCCTAAAGATGCTTAAAAGTAGAAATACCCTTCTAAATTGCGTGGTGTGGCTTGTAGTAATGGATACTGTATTCTATTCAACCTGAAATGTGCCTGTAACTACAAGGATCTGATATATGGTAGAGGCTTAATAAATATTTTTTGAATGAGGTTCTAGAAACAAGAAACTAGATAAAAAGATCCTCAGAATTCAATTTCTACAATTTCAAAACAATGGCAAGGGAAGTAAATTCTCACATTCATTCAGACAAAAAAATCATAGATTAAAAATAGACATCCAGTTTATCATATACACACCCACCGATGGGTTCCATTTTGTCCAGATAAGCTTTCTGATCAATGAGAATTTTAATGTTCTTTCAGACACCTTTACGATTTCAGTGTTCTTACATTGTTTCAAGTCATCAGCGACTGTATACAAAAAAATCTCTGGTGAAAACCAGTGGCCGTCATTCTAATGCTTGCCTTCATTATTGCAGTAATGCTGCAAGGTACTGCTGAAAAGGAAACATTTAAGCAACTTCTTTTTTCAAAATTGGTATTTACTGCAGGAATCGTGAAACAAAATCCACAATGGTTTCTTTTGATTTATTCATTGCAGATGTGCAGTGAATTAAACTTCTCATTCCAAGTGGCAATTTTACTGCAATTAGGGTGCAGTCATTATTTGTAGAATAATAGTGCGCTCTGCAGGATTTCATTTCTAAATGCAAGATGTGCTAATTATGCCTTTGGCAGAGACAGAGAAAAATTGAAGAAGAAAAGAGACAAAAGGAGAGGAAATGATGAAAAAAGAGAGATGGGGGCTGAAGGAAAAAAGGCACAATCAGAAAAGGATTTGTGGGATAGCGGTAAAGAGACCCTGGATATTTCCATACCAAGTTCACTAGGAAAGGAAATACCTAATTTAGAAGTGGAAGGAAAAGATGTAGAGTTCTGACTGCAAAGTACGTGGTCTCACATATTTCAGAAACCTGAGCTGGGCAGTTTCATTCTTTAAGAAGAAAATGACCAATGATTTTAGTGTATATCTGCATGCTATCTGAAAAGATAGTTAGATATGATTCAACATAAAAACTTCAAGTAAGATCCACTTTTTTCCCAGCTTTACTGAAGTACAAATAAAATTGTAAGATATTTATAAAGTGTATATTGTGATGATTTGGTATATGTGTGTATATATATATATATATATATACATAAATATATATATACATGTATATATATAGTGAAAATTTTCCCCCCATATAATTAATTGGGATCTCATCTCACATTTTTAGTTAGATAGGAAAGGAGGAAGGGTAAAAACTTTTAATTTCTACTCTCTTAGCAAATTTCAATTATACACTATACAGTGTTACCAACTATAGTCACCACACTGTATATTAGACCCTCAGATCTTGTTCAATCTATAGCTGAAGGTTTATGAAAGTTTAGGGGAAATTTCTATTTCCCCTATCCCTCAGCCCTTAGCAAATCACTCTGTTTCCATGAGTTTAGCTTTTAATAATAGATTCCATATATAAGTAATACCACACAGTATTTGTCTTTCTACATCTGGTTTACTCCACTCAATATAGTGCCCTCAAGGCCCATCCATGTTTCTGCAAACGACTGGATTTTCTTCTTTCTGATGGCTGAATATATTCCATTGTATGTAATATATCACACTTTCTTTATCTATTCATCCATTGCTGAACACTTGGATTTTTTTCTGTATCTTGGCTCTTGTGAATATAGATATCTCTTTGAGATAGTGTTTTCATTTCTTTTGGATACATATGTGGGAGTAGGAATCCTGAATCATATACCAGTTCTATTTTCAATTTTTGAGAAACCTCCATGCTGTTTTCCACAGTAGCTGCACCAATTTACATTTTAACCAACAGTGCACCTGGTTTCCCTTTTCTCCACAGCCTTGCCAACAGTTATTACCTCTTACTTTCTCTGAGGATAGCCATTCTTTTTAATATAATGGTATTTTCCAGTTTTATTAATTATTGACACGCATCGCTGTATAAGTTTATGGTATATGGCATGATGGCTTGATTTTCATATATTGTGAAGGATGATAACCATTCTGAAGATATGAGGTGATATCTTGCTATGGCTTTGATTTACATTTCCTTGATGATTAGTGATGTTGAGAACATTTTAATGTGTCTGTGGCCATTCATATATCTTCTTAGAAAATATCTTTCCCATTCCTCTGCCTACTTTTTTAATCAGATTTATTTTCTGTTGAGTTGTATTCCTTTTTTATATATTTTAGATGTTAACTACTTATCAGATATATGGCTTGCAAGTATTTTCTTTCATCCCAGTCTTTTCATTTTGTTGCTGGTTTCCTTTGCTGTGCAGAAACTTTTTAGTCTGATGTAGTTTCAGTTGTTTATTTTTGTCCACGTTACCTTTGTTTTTGGTGTCAAATCCAAAAAATCACTGCCAAGACCAACAACAAGAATGTACGCCCCATGTTCTCTCCCAGGAGTCTGATAGTTTCAGGTCCTAAACTTAAGTCTTTTATCTATTCCCTGTTATTTTGAGTGAATGGTGTAAGGTAAGGGTTCAGTTTAATTCATTTGCATGTGAATATCCAGTTTCACCAGAACTGCCTGGAACTATCATTTACTCACTGTATATATCAAGGATGTTTCATCTTGAGTGTTAACTTCGATCAGTTAGTTGTACCAGGGCCATGGGAGAATGGCAGTGGCAGCAAGTTTCTTGCTTTTGATTGTGGTAAAAAGAGGAATGAACTGTATTCAAGTTCCAACCTGACTTTATCTTTGGGTTATAACGCCCAACTCCATGCCCTGGAATAGAGTCTTAAGTTTAATAGATATATGCACAACTAAAAAGTCAATAAGTAGACCTGAGAGGACTCTGAATGCCACAGCTGAGTTTGCAGAGTGCCTCCCCAGCCTGTCTCATCCAGTCCCAACAGCAGAACTGTGGAAAAGGAGGTACTACTGAGAGCATGGCAGAGTGGAAAGAAAGCCAAAGAGGTGACAATACAGATCTGGATTTTAATGCTGGCTTTTCTACTCAGTTTTATGACTTTTAAAATGAGATTTATAATACTAATAACTCCCAATGAGTGTAATAATGCCCACTTTAGAACATGGCACTGCTGCTCCTCTTATCAGGACCAACTTTGTGACTTTGTTGTTGTTGTTCAGTAGCTCAGTCATGTCCAACTCTGTGCAACTCCATGGACTGCAGCACACCAGGCTTCCTTGTCCTTCACCACCTCCCAGAGCTTGCTCAAACTCATGTCCATTGAGTGGGTGATGCCATCCAAGCATCTCATCCTCTGTTGTCCCCTTCTCCTCCTGCCCTCAATCTTTCCCAGCATCAGGGTCTTTTCCAACGAGTCAACTCTTCACATCAGGTGGCCAAAGTGTTGGAGCTTCAGCTTCAGCATCAGTACTTCCAACAAACATTTAGGGTTAACTTACCTTTAGGATTGACTGGTTTGATCTCCGTGCTGTGCAAGGAACTCTCAACAGTCTTCTTCAGCACCACAGCTCAAAGGCATCAATTCTTCGGTGTTCGGCTGTTTTTAATGTCCAGCTCTCACATCTGTACATGGCCACTGGAGAAGGGATATCTTTGACTATACAGGCCTTTGTAGGCAAAGTAATGTCTCTGTTTTTTAATATGCTGTCTAGGCTGGTCATAGCTTTTCTTCCAAGGAGCAAATATCTTAATTTCATGGCTGCAGTCACCATTGGGAGTAATTTTGGAGCCCCAAAAAATAAACTCTGTCACTGTTTCCATTGTTTCCCCATCTAACTGCCATGAAGTGATGGGACCAGATGCCATGATCTTAGTTTTACAAATGTTGAGTTTTAAACCAACTTTTTCACTCTCTTCCTTCACTTTCATCAAGAGGCTCTTTTTTTTCTTTTTTTTATTATTATTTTATTTTTTTTAATTTGTTTTGCCATACATTGACATGAATACACAATGGAATATTACTCAGCCATTAAAAAGAACACATTCGAATCAGTTCTAATGAAGTGGATGAAACTGGAGCCTATTACACAGAGTGAAGTAAGCCAGAAAGAAAAACACCAATACAGTATACTAACACACATATATATATATATATGATATTTGGTCAATCGGTAAAGATAACCCTGTATGCAAGACATCAAAAGAGACACAGATAAATAGGACATCAAGAGGTTCTTTAGTTCCTCTTTGATTTTTGCCATAAGGGTGGTGTTATTTGCATATCTGAGGTTATCGATATCTCTCCAGGCAATCTTGATTCCAGCTCATGCTTCATCCAGCCTGGCATTTCTCATGATGTACTCTGCACGTAAGTTAAATAAGCAGGTGACAATATGCAAGCTTGATGTACTCCTTTCCCTATTTACAAACAGTCCATTGTTCCACGTCCGGTTCTAACTTTTGCTTCAGTTCACATACTGTTGAAGCCTAGCTTGAAGGAATTTGAGCATTATTTTGCTAACATGTAAAATGAATACAATTGTGTGGTAGTTTGAACATTCTTTGGTGTAACCCTTCCTTGGGATTGGAATAAAAACTGAATTTTTCCAGTCCTGTGGCCACTGCTGAGTTTTCCAAATTTGCTGGCACATTGAGTGAAGCACTTTCACAGCATCATCTTTTAGGATTTGAAATAACTCAGCTGGATTTCCATCACTTCCACTAGCTTTGCTCATAATGATGCTTCCTAAGCCCCACTTGACTTCACACTCCAGGATGTCTGGCTCTAGATGAGTGATCACACCATCGTGGTTATCCAGGTCATTAAGATCTTTTTTGCATAGTTCTGTGTATTCTTGCCAGTTCTTCTTAATATATTCTGCTTCTTTTAGGTCGATACTGTTTCTGTCCTTCATTGAGCCTCTCTCTGTATGAAATATTCCCTTGGTATCTCGAATTTCCTTGCAGAGATCTCTAGTCTTCCCCATTCTATTATTTTCCTCTATTTCTTTGCGGTGTTTCCTTAAAAAGACTTCCTTATCTCTCCTTGCTATACTCTGGAACTTTGCATTCAGATGGATATGTCTTTCCTTTTCTCCTTTGCCTTTCACTTTGCCTTGTCACTTATCTTGACCTAAGCTTAAGTTATCTTGTACTTTCCAATTTCACCATCTTGAAAGCCTGAGGCCATGATGCTGTGAAGGTCAGTCTAGTCTAGTGAAGACTAAGGGGCTACAAATAGAACTGAAAAGCCTTTGTCCCTTCACCTGTCAGGTACGTGACTGAGGCCCTGTTGGAACCTCCAGTCCCAGGAGAACCATCAGATGACATCAGATTATTTACAGTGAGGCAAGGAGAGGAATCATACAGATTTTGCATGCCTAGAATCATGAGAAATAATAAACTGTTATTGGTTTATACCATTAAGTTTTGCAAAGCTTTGGCACACAGGTACAAGAACAATGCCTACCTTCTAGGACTGTGACGAGGACTGAGGTAATACATTGCATGAAATGACAAAAATATGAGAAATTCAAAGAGTCAGTAGTAGTATTATCTTTCTCTTACATATCTATAGTAGGCTCATCACAACTAAGTGAATTAGGGTCACACAGCTTTTAATATGAAGAAATATCACATAGACATTAAAATCAAGAGCAAGAAATCTGTGGTCACACTCCCTTTATCTGATTATCTGTAAAATGAAGCAGTAATCATGCTAGCATAATGGGGTTGGTGTGGATTAGTAGAAATAATGCACGTATATTAATTAGTGAAGTGCCTGGAACATAAGAGGTACTTAATAAAGTGATGTATAATTATTTTAGTAAAGGTTTCCATTTTAAATATTAAATAAGTTTTATTTTCCTCCTTTAACAAAGTTACCGTTGAGTGGAAATTCTGTGAACCCTGAAGCAAATCTATAATTTCATCCCATACAATGATATACACAAGATTAAGATCATATGACAGCCTGCAGTTAGGAAATTCAGCCACAAGGACTTGAATTTAGGGCCCCACGTACAGAGCCAGTGCCTAAATGATCCAACAGAAAGGTATGGGCATATGAGGTCTTCTAGAGTACAGCTATGACTCAAGAGTTAGTTTAAATAGGTAAAAAGCAACAAATGAAGAAATGAGAATAAACTTAAAAAATGGGGATTATAATTCAATGAGAAACCTGTATGCTGGTCAAGAAGCAACAGTTAGAACTGGACATGGAACAATGGACTGGTTCAAAATCAGGAAAGGAGTACGTCAAGGCTATGTATTGTCACCCTGCTTATTTAACTTATATGCAGAGTACATTATGCAAAATGTCGGGGTGGATGAAGCTCAAGCTGGAATCAAGATTGCCAGGAGAAATATCAATAACCTCAGATATGCAGATGATACCACACTTACGGCAGAAAGTGAAGAGGAACTAAAGAGCCTCTTGATGAAGGTGAAAGAAGAGAGTGAAAAAGCTGGCTTAAAACTCAACATTCAGAAAACTAAGATCATGGCATCCAGTCCCATCACGTCATGGCAAATAGATGGGGAAACAATGGAAACAGTGACAGACTTTATTTTCTTGGGCTTCAAAATCACTGTGGACATGACTGCAGCCATGAAATTAAGACATTTGCTCCTTGGAAGAAAAACTATGACAAACCTAGACAGCATATAGCATATTAAAAAGTAGAGACATCACTTTGCTTACAAAAGACTGCATAGTCAAAGCTATTGTTTTTTCCAGTAGTCATGTACAGATGTGAGAGTTGGACCATGGAAAAGGCCAAGGGTTGAAGAATTGATGCTTTCAAACCGTGGTGCTGAGGAAGACTCTTGGGAGTTAGTTGGACTGCAAGGAGATCAAACCCATCAGTCCTAAAGGAGATCAACCCTGAATATTCATTGGAAAGACTGATGCTGAAGCTGAAGCTCCAATACTTTGGCCACCTGATGCGAAGAGCTGACTCATTGGAAAAGACCCTGGTGCTGGAAAAGATTGAGAGCAGGAGGAGAAGGGGGTGAAAGAGGATGAGATGGTTGGATGGCATCACCGACTCAATGGACATAACTTTGAGCAAACTCTGGGATACGGTGAAGGACAGGGAAGCCTGGTGTGCCGCAGTCCATGGGGTCGCAAAGAGTCAGACACAACTGAGCGACCAAACAACAACAATTTAATGAGTTACTAGCCTTCTATCTGAAGTAGAACAAAAGAGTAACTCCATGCCTTTTTTTTAAGTATAATTCTATGCATGTCCTGATAAGAGGCAGGACCCGTGTTATCCAGACTAGGCAAGAACCGGTGTTAAATTGGGATTAAATTTGCAAGGAGTTATTAGGGAAATAATCTGTGTGAGAAAAAACAGGAAAGGATATGGAAAAAATAGGAAAGGATATGGAAATACTGGGAGGGCCATCAGACCATGATGTCAATGTCAATCCCAAGGATAGAGAGAGAAAAAGTGTTTGATAGAAATGTTCTAGACAACCACATTCTCAAAAGAAAGTTTGACAAGGTCCTGAGAGAGTCCCTGAGCCACAGTATCCATCAGATGTCCCAAATCAGACAGGAATGGGTCACCCTTAGTATCCCTGCCAAACTCAGTCATTGGCTGAAATCAGTCATGGGAAGGTACAGATACCAATGTGGCATAGATTTCAGAGCACAGCAAATAGGGCTCCTGTTCAATGACACCTTCAATAATTCTCAGAGCTGCCACAAACCCCGTAGAGAAAAGCTGGTGTGGACGGTACTATGTACATTCACCAGGAAGGCATGGACATTCTGGCATACCAGTGGGTTTCAACTGTAAATATAAGGATGATAAACAAGCAATAAAGCTACTCAGAGAACTGTTCTTAAGTCTCACTAAAGGAGAGAAGCTGTCAGGAAATGGAAGCAGTTTGTCTTTGTTTTGAGATATTGGTTTTACCTCAAGTGACATCTCTTTTTGTATAATTGATAGACAAGGATCTGCTTGCAGTTGGATGAGTAGAGTATTAAAAAGGTATCAGTAAAATTCAAATGAATCCTCTGACATCTGTGCTAACAAGAATAACTGCTGCTCTGCAGAGAAGTGGAACAAGGCTGAATAGACGTCTCAAATCAAAGAATCTTTATCATCACCCATATTTCAGAGAATGCTATTTCATGATGATATGCACAGGGATTTATATCTCTGAAAGCAATCAAACAGTTACTGTGTTCTCCAAATGAAATAACATAGTATTTTAATATTGACAACAGAAACCCATTTGCAATTCAGTTCATCAAGTAAATATGTTTGTTTCCTCTGTCTCTTTCTGTCTCATTCTCTTTCTAAATTTTTTATATCTCCCTTTCAGTTAAAATTAAAAGTTTCACAATAGCTAGATAAAAGCTGGTGAAAACACACATGCTGATTTTTTAGGTTATACTATCCCATTATTTCTAGTAAGTCAGACATTTTATTCCTATAAGTATTTATCAGGAACTTACTATGTGTTCAGGGCCTTCTGCTAGGTAAAAATGGAAATAAAAATGATTAAGCAAGAGTCCATCTCCTCGGGAAATTTCCAACAGTACTGAAGTTCCCTGAGGACAGAGGAAATGCCTTTCATCTCTAGAACTGTCACATACTGTGGTGAAAGTTGTTCACTGTGCAAAGATGTCCAGCCAAGGAAGTAAGCAAAAGTCTGAAAAAAGTCATTCTCTGCTCATCAAACTATGCAATCTGACACACAATTACGTCTTCTAAGGGAAAGGTTGCATTTCTTTCAATTGGCATGAAGGTGCTATCTGACTAATGCTACCCTGAAAACAGTTCTGAATCTTAAGCGTCAGCAAACCTAGTAGCAATGCGCTATTAATAAGTGAAACACTTATGCGTTCAAAAATGCAGTGCATATTCTATTGTCCAAATGTATGGTACAGAAAATAGCTTCTTTCAGAGATCAAAACAGGGGAGACTGCCACAAACTATATCATTCTTGGAAAACTATCTTTGTAGCAGAATCAACTCTCGAATACACACAAAAATGATTCACAACAGAAATAATTGAAAAGGTCAGAACAAAAGGCATTGCAAGCTTTGAATGGAAATTGGATGATTTCTAAGACCCAGCAAAACTATCATTTTAGTGCCTTTTGCTCATTCTCATATTCTACCAGATCTATGTTGTTCTAATATTCATTGATTGGTAGCTAGAAAGGCAAGTACTAACTTAGAAAGATGAAGTATAACTGGGAACAAATCCTCGTCAAAAATCAATCCACCAGAGAAATAGATCACTGGTCAATAATCCCATGTGGTAATATAGGAAAGAAAAATATCTCTCCCAGAACTTTCCTTAAAAGAGAAGCAGGTAGAATTAGAGACTCAGAGGAATGAGTCTTATGGTGGGTGAGATGGTAGGTGAGCAAAGCATGAGATGTGGAGCCAACAATGATACTTATGGCAAAGAAAATATCCCTACATAGGGAAACCCTAATCAAGAATCTCTGAAATAAGACCAAATAAAATGTCAGTGATTGGTCACCACATTATCACAGTCACTGCGGATGTACAGTTCAGACAGAAGGAACTTAAGGGGGCTGATTCATTGGAAGGACTGGTGCTGAAGCTGAAGCACCAATACTTTGGCCACCTGATGCAAAGAGCCGACTCATTGGAAAAGATCCTGATGCTAGGAAAGATTAAAGGCAGGAGAAGGCGGTGAGAGAGGATGAGATGGTTGGATGACATCACCAACTCAATGGACATGAGTTTGAGCAAACTCCAGAAGATGACAAAGGATAGGGAAGTCTGGCATACTGCAGTCCATGGGGTTGCAAAGAGTCAGACATGGTTGAGCGACTGAACAACAGCAATATCCCAATACAAAATTAAAGGCTTTTAAAAATGATGGAGTTAAATAAAAGTATACTTTTTCTAAATAATTTCAGTTTTCAGTGCCCCAATGCTTTATGAATTTTATTTAAAAATATCTGGTACTTTTTTTTTAATTTATTTATTTTAGTTGGAGGCTAATTACTTTACAATATTGTAGTGGTTTTTGCCATACATTGATATGAATCAGGGATGATGAAAGTGGTGAATAGTGGTGATGTGTGCATTACATTGTGTATTTGTTTAATGCCATTTCATTGTACACTGATTAAAGTGGTAAATTTTGTTACATATATTTCACCACAATAAAAAATTTTATTTATTTAAAAAATATATATCTGGTACTTCAGCAAAAATTTTCAAACTCCATAAGGTACATTAACTGGTATGTTGTGATCTAGAACCTAGCTATTAGAATGTGTCTGTGGACTAGCAGCACTGGCATACTCTGGCAGCGGTGTAGAGATGGGGATATTTAAGTCCCACCCCAGACCTAATTAATTTGAATCTATGTTTTAACAGACCCTGATGCTGGGAAAGCTTGAAGGCAGAAGAAGAAGGGGATGACAAAGGATGAGATGGCTGGAGGCATCACCAATTCAATGGACATGAGTTTGAGCAAACTCCAGGAGACGGTGAAGGACAGGGAAGCCTGGTGTCCTGCAGTTGTGGGGTCGAAAAGAGTCAGACACAATTGAGCAACTGAACAACAACAATAGGATTTTGTAAGAACTATGATTTTTGTTCTGAATGAATTTGGAAACCACCAGAAATTTTTGGGCAGAAAAGTGTTATAAAAAGTGGTTTTAAAATGTCAAAAAACAAAGTGTAGTTGTTATATTAGCATTTAATCATAGTAGGGCAAGAAGAGATGTATTACATGAAAGGTGTTTCAATATCTCAGTAAGAGATGGTGATTTGGACCTGGCAAGCTACACTTCAACAGTACAGGAATCCAGAAATTCCGGATGTTCAAGCTGGATTTAAAAAAGGCAGAAGAACCAGAGATCAAACTGCCAACATCCGTTGGATCATAGAAAAAGAAAGACAATTCCAGAAAAACATCTACTTCTGTTTCATTGACTGTGCTGAAATCTTTGACTGTGTGGATACAAAACAACTGTGGAAAATTCTTAAAGAGATGGTAATGCCAGACTACCTGATCTGCCTCCTGAGAAGCCTGTATGCAGGTCAAGAAGCAACAGATAGAACCGGACATGGAGAAACAGACTGGTTCCAAATTGGGAAAGGAGTACGTCAAGGCTTCATATTGTCACCCTGCTTATTTAACTTATATGCAAAGTACATCAAGAGAAATTCCAGGCTGGATGAAGAACAAGCTAGAATCAAAATTGCCAGGAGAAATATCAATAACCTCAGATATGCAGATGACACCACCCTTATAGCAGAAATCAAAGAGGAACTAAAGAGACTCTTGATAAAAGTGAAAGAGGAGAGTGAAAAAGCAGGCTTAAAACTCAGCATTCAAAAAACTAAGATCATGGCATCTGGTCCCATCACTTCATGACAAATAGATGGGGAAACAGTGGAAGCAGTGACAGACTTTGTTTTCTTGGCTCCAAAAATCACTGCAGATGGTGACTGCAGCCATGAAATTAAAAGATGCTTGCTCCTTGGAAGAAAAGTTATGACCAACCTAGAGAGAATATTAAAAATAAGAAACATTATTTTGCCAATAAAGGTCCATATATACTCAAAAGCTATGGTTTTTCCAGTAGTCATGTATGGATGTGACAGTTGGACCATAAAGAAAACTGAGCGCTGAAGAATGGAAGCTTTTCAATGTGCTGGAGAAGACATTTGAGAGTTAATTGGACAGCAAGGAGATCCAACCAGTCTATCCTAAAGGAAATCAGTCCTGAATATTCATTGGAAGGACTGATGCTGAAGCTGAAGCTCCAATACTTTGACCACCTGATGCGACGAACTGACTCTTTAGATGCTGATGCTGGGAAAGATTGAAGGCAGGAGGAAAAGGGGACGACAGAGGATGAGATAGTTGGATGGCATCACTGACTCCTTGGACATGAGTTTGAGCAAGCTCCAGGAGTTGGTGATGGACAGGGAAGCCTGGCATGCTGCAGTCCATGGGGTGGCACAGAGACTCTGAGTGACTCAGCTCAACTGAACTGGTGACAGTAGAGATAGTAATATTGTATATACTTGTGGTATAGTAGGTGTATTAGGCATAGTGTTATTCTATCACTCAGTCATCGCTCTTTGTAACCCCATGGACTGCAGCATGCCAGGCTTCCCTGCCCTTCACTGTTTCCTGGAGTTTGCTCAAACTCATGTCCTTTGAGTCCATGAGGCCATCCAACCATCTCATCCTCTGTTGCATCAGGGTTTTTTCCAACAAGTCGGCTCTTCGCATCCGGTGGCCAAAGTATTGGAGCATCAGCTTCAGCATCAATCATTCCAATGCATAGAGCCAACATAAATGAATAGTTATTAAAATAATTTTAAATGAATTTAGCTGTAACTGTAGTTCTGAAACTACCTATTACTATAAAAAATGTTAATACCATCACCATCATAAAAAATTTAGTTTATTTTCTAGTTTCTCATCACAAATCAAACATTTCTGACTCATGATAGATAACTCAGAGAAGAGCCACTTCACTGGGAAAGACCCTGATGCTGGGAAAGACTGAAGGCAAAAGGAGAAGAGAGTGGCAGAGAATGAGGTGGTTAGATAGCATCACCGACTAAATTTCCATGAATCTGAGCAAACTTCAGGAGACAGTGAAGGACAGGGATCCTGGTGTGCTTCAGTCCATGGGGTCAGAAAGAGTTGGACAGGACTGAGTGATTGAACCACAATAAGAGCAGTAAACACGTACTGCCATGCTGAAGTATTTTTTAAAATTCAATACCATGTTCATTACCAAAAAAATTGGAGTTATTTATTCTAAGTAGACATATATGACAATATTTGTTATTTTGATATCTACAGTTTCCATTTTGATCAATAAAATAGTACATTTTGTTTAGACACAATTGTAAATAAAGTGTGTACCACAACCAACTTCGAGTACATTTCTGCTCCATGGCCTCTTATTTTAATAGGAACAGTATTTTTACCACCATACTCCACTAAAATCTGTATTCATATTTTTTCCACATAATATTTTGTAGTAAATGTTGACAGATTTAACTAAATTCTTAATAGTATTGACAATACTGTTAGATGTTATAATTTGGGCAGAATGATTTTGATTCCATTAACTGGGACTTGCGTGTGTGAATGTGGTCACTCAGTTGTGTCCAACTCTGTGACTCTTTAGACTGTAGCCTGCCAAGCTCCTCTGTCAATGGGATTTTTCAGGCAAGAATACTCGAGTAGGTTGCCATTTTCCTCCTCCAGGGGATCTTCCCAACTCAGGGATGGAACCTGCATCTCCTGTGTCTCTTGCATTGCAGATGGTTTATTTACCCACTGAACCATCGGGGAAGAAAAACAAGCTAAACAAAGATAGCTTGAACATCATGCTGTCATTTTTAAACATTAGATTTTGACACCCATTATGCGTGCTCAGACGCTCAGTCATGTTGGACTCTTCGTGATCATATGGACTATAGCCCACCAGCCTCCTCTGTCCATGGGACTCTCCAGATAAGAATATTGGAGTGGGCTGCTGTTTCCTCCTCCAGGGGATCTTCCTGACCCAGGGATGGAACCCACGTCTCCTGTGTTTCATCCCAACCTGGGGACTGAACCCGCATCTATTAGGTCTCCTGCATTGGCAGGCAGATTCTTTGCCACTAGGCCACCTGGGACTTAAAATTACACTATTGTTGAATTTGCACTCAGCTGGTAAAGAATCCGCTTGCAATCTGGGAGACCTGGGTTCAGTCCCTGGGTTGGGAAGATCCTCTGGGGAAGGGAAAGTCTACCCACTCCAGTATTCTGGCCTGAAGAATTCCATGGCCTGTATAGTCAATGGGGTTGCAAAGATTTATCTAAATTTATTTTCTACTTGAAGTATTTGTTTACATTGAAGTATCATTGAAATCTTTACAAAATCCTGCTAATGAAATTATAAGCAACAATTACTCTACGTTCATTATGCTCACAAGGAAAGTTGGAATAAACAATAAAATAAATTAATTTGAAGTCATCTTTTAATCTAAATGAAAAGTCATGGTTCACAAGATGAAATGCAAGTGCACCTTCTGTAGTTGTATATTCTCAGTCATTGTCAAAGAGATCATATTCCTAAAGTAACTACTAGCTTTCAAAATAGATGCTGATGTTTCTCTAATATTTTATTTATTTAGTATATTTTCCACTCTTGGATTTTATACAGTCATCAGTATCATGACAACCTCCTTAGTGAATAGTAATTGCCAATAAAATCTTATGAAAGCTTCATATTCATCAATATGTTTTTAAGAAACAAAAATTCATTTTAATCTCTTATTAAATATATATCTTTTGCTTTAGCTCATTGCAACAATAATTTATTACAAAGTAAAAAAAGAAGCATAATGAAATAGTAAAATAATAGTTTTAAATAGAGTAACCCTAGAATAAATGACAAAAACCACTGTGGCAACAGCATTCCAATAAATATTTCTCCAACAACAAATTTTTCACATACATCTAACCTATAATTCTGCAAATTTCTCACTGTCTGTGTCTAGTGCTTTTTGTGTCTAGCATCTCAAGGCAGGACCACAGAAATTCACCAAGTATCCAGCAGAAGGGCTTCCCTGGTAAAGAATCTGCCTGCAACGCAGGAGACTTGGGTTCGATTCCCATGTTGGGAAAATCCCCTAAAGGAGGGCATGGCAACCCGCTCCAGTATCCTTGACTGGAGAATCCTCAAGGACAGACGAGCCTGGTGGGGCTACAGTTCATGGAGTCGCAGAGTCAGACATGACTGAAACAGCCAGCAGAAACAGCAGCAATAAACACTTCTCCCTTTTCTGCTTAAAAGTAGATGTGAGGTTCTCCTAAAAGAGCACACTTTAGTTCGCTAGGAAGCACTTGATACTTTCATTCAAAGGAAGATATTAGGGTGTTAGCACCCTTGCATTTGGAGAGAATCAGAAAAGAGAAATAGGTCATCACTAGTCCATTTTTCATATGTAACCATGTGTTAAAGTAAGAATTCTTCACTGCACAAGCACCTCACACTCAACATGGCAGAAACTGAAAGTATAAATGAAATCAATCAAAGGCACATTGCTTATTTTAATGTGGCTAATCAACAACAACATTATGGTAAAAAAAAAAATGAAAAATCTAGGACAAATGAAACTGGATACTATGATATTGCCATAAACCAGGATGCTTCAGGCAAAACATGAGGTGCAGTCATTATAATTATAATGTGAAGTACTGTCCCCACTGTAAGAAAAACAATCTCTCCACTTATTAGGGAAGTTGGGAAAATATGTCTCTTGCCTTAAGGATTTAGGTGGAATACAGTAGTTTTGCTTATAGGACAAATTTGGCCTGAAGACAATTTGTTAGCTTACACAGAGTTGTTTTTTATTTGAATTACTTGCAAAAAATTAAATTGGAGATCTCACACATAGAATTGTGTTTTCTCAGGAAGAAAGAAAGTTCTAAGGCTGAATTTCCACATACTAAAACTCAAATATAATGTCATGTTGTCTTACAAATTCAAAGAGCACCACTTAGCTTGTATCTGATTTAGAACCATTATTCTAAATAATATTTAAACAAATAACTAAAACATTGACATAAGTCCTCCATGTAGGTAGGGAATAGGGTTGATAGCCGGAAGCACAGCAAGTGGTGGTCCCAGAAAGAGATGCATATGAGAACAGTGATACACAGTAAGGAACAAAAAGCATTCCAAAGTTACCCCCACACTCAAAATCAACCATTATCCCTCCAAAGGTGAAATTCTGGGATGCTTTCCAGTGTGGGAATAATTGTATTTCCCATGGACTGTTCTTCCTCTGTTATATTGTAATTTCCTTTAGTGACTCCAATCTTTTAATAAAGTTGGTTATACCCATGAAGGCTTGCATACTGGTGTTTTGGACAACAAGAGAAAAGAGGAGTAAAGGCTAGTGTGATTTTTCTGATGCGCAAGCATACTATGGAAGGGGTTGTATGTGGGAGAGCCAAGTGGTGTTCAGCAGAGTGAGATATAGAGCACACGACCTTAACAAGCAGCAATTCCATGAATAATCCATGACTCAAAAAGAATATGAAACTAACCCTCATTACTGAATACAAGAGGAGGTGCAGAAATAGAATGAACAGCAGAAATGTATATACACACACACACATAGATAGTATCTGTACATACACACACATTCATAAACACAAGTATAAATAAAAGATAATAGATGAATAGTTAGAAAGATGGTTTGGTTTGCAAGTAATTCTTTATGAAAGAAAGAACTGATTAAAAGATTTGGAGGTCTTTCCTTTTTCCTTGCAAAATTCCTGGAAACTAAAAAGTTGCTTCTTGTATTTTCCCAACACCTGTTTAGTCAATGAGTGACAGTGTGTGCTCCAGTTTTGACACTGTAAGCATTATGCTAGTCTTTCTCATTGCCAGTTTAAAAGTATGCCCTTATTTAAATGGCTAGAATGCATCTTGGCAGATAAGGTATATTGAGTAATGTCAATACACAGCTTGTTAAGGCTGACAATGGATGCTCAGAAGGTGGCAAACAGAGGCAGAACACAGCCTTCTTCCTGACCCAGGTTGCTTAAAGCTGAAGTGTGGTAAATTGGGCATGTCTGAAATGGAGCTGTCAGACTTGGAAGGTTTAATATTGATTTTTTTCCTACAGACCTCAAACAGACTAATGTACCTAGGCACTTGCACCAAAGTACTTGAAAAATAACACTTATCAAAGCTACTAAAAATGCCCTGTGAAGTAAGGGAAGCAAATGAAATTATTACATGATCTATTCTTCCCTTCTACAAATGTCCATATGATTATATCAAGTTTCCTTCCACGGATTTATTCCAAGAATGCATATGTTTCCCTTTGAAGATTAGCAATGGTTGTCTCAGGCATCGTGTTGAGAAGGAATCTGAGGCCATTTCTAAGCTAAAACTAGAATGTCACAGTCCAGGCTGGCCAGAGAGGTATGGGTTGAAAATGTCAACACAAATGCCGGGTGTCAACTGTGAACTAACCTTCTGAGTGTGGCAGAGATTTGTTGTACCTGCTTCTATGTGGGGCCATGTTCAGTGTGGTTGATAAGTTACAATGTTGTAGACTTGTAGGGAAAGGTTTATTGTTGGACTAATTTCACCTTCCTGTCCAATTGTATTACTATATGGGAGGGGAAAAAAAAAAAAAACTCTTAAAGGAACAAGGTAGATGAGTCAAGATTGAATTCTAAAGAGAGTCCAAGATAGTATTCTGAGTAAGGTAGAAATAATATTTTTAATGACACATCAAGTCAAAGAAAATGCAGGAAATGAATCTGAAGCAAAAGATTGATAACACTAACTAGGCAAATAGCAAGGGAGTTCAAGAGTAAGAATCTGGAGAAATTCTATGAGACAAAGATTTACAGAGAAAGGGAGCCCTTTAAACATGTCTGAAATGGAAGCTGAGGGGGGAAGATGTTCAGGGTGGAAAGGTCAAGTAATACACTCCAAATGTTGTTAACTGACTATGGGTTTGACCAACTGCTGTCAAGAAACCAGTGCCCAGTGTACCACACACTACAAATATAGATAGGTAGATAGACAGATGTGCTATACATGACAGATATTTAAGAATTCATGTAATTTGCAAGGATATTAAATAAAATGGCTAACTGACATTAAATATACACTTTCAGTGACTTTTTTGTTTGTCCAACCTTAAGCATTTCTACAACAGAAGTTCTGAAAGGCAAATAAGTTAGAAATCATGTATTGTAGGCTGAATAACGTCCCCTACCAAAGATGACTAATGTAGGAATTGGGTGAGAAAGATGTCCTGCAAGAGTTTAGAGGAAAAGAATACTCACAATCAGAGACATGAGCAAAGGGTAGACTTAGTGAACTGAGCACCCAGGTCCTGGAGGGTGCTCCAAATGAGAGTGGTAGATGACAGCTTTCAAAGCAGAAAGAGAAAAGTATGTGAGGATTGTGTACTAATCTTGAAAAAATTTTAAATGGCATTTCTGAGGTCTACCTGGCAAGATATTTCTATTTTAGAAGAATTTGTAACCAATTTTCCTTGTATTTTTATGCTTATGTTTCCCAACCTGGAGACCATTTTTGTTCTAGACTCAGCAACCCACTTGGCTCACCTTGTGTGCTTAGAAAACCTATCTCACTTCCTTCTGAACATGTAGTTTGGATGTCAGGTCTAGTTTTTATGTGATTGAAAAGATTTTTAGACGTTCAGTTAGAAAGTACAGAGAGTGGTGATTACGAGCCTCCTAAAAACTAAGTAAGCAATGAAGTGAACCTCCAAAAATGATTGATTGAGCCCTAGATTAAAGAAAATGTATGTGTCTTTTGTTTATTAGGAGAAGCCAGCTAAGGAGAAAACTGAGTTGGGGGGAACTGAATTTTTTACAATAGCTTCTGAATGTTTTTTTGAGAGATCCCATCTTGCCTGAAGAGTCTGCATGGTTCTGGAAAGCACACCACCTGTTACACACTGAGGCACATGATGCCTGCAGTCGACCTCGCATCCCCGCCACACACACACACACACACACACACACACACACACACACACACAGGGATTGAGACAGAAAACATCCCTGCTACACCGTGCAGCTGTGGTGGCACCACAAGGTGTCTCTGTGCACACTCTCTAGACTAATAGCCAACCTGCCAACAGTGAGAAGTTGACTTGCTACATAATTCAAGCCCAGATTTCTAGAGATTACAGATTGCTGAGATGAAAACCAATGTTCAGTATGTGTGTGTGTTCTTAGTCACTCAGTTGTGTCCAACTCTTTGCAACCCTATGGACTACAGCCTGCCAGGCTCCTCTGTCCATGGGGATTCTCCAGGCAAGAATACTGGAGTGGGTTGCCATGCCCTCCTCCAGGAGAACTCTCCAACCGAGGGATCAAACCTAGGTCTCCCACATTACAGGCAGATTCTTTACCATCTGTGCCACCAGAGAAGACCTGGCAGTACATAGCAGTACCATTTCTATTCTGATGGCATTTCTGAACTGCAACTATACCTCTCTCCCACTGTATTGCCATGGGGCTATGATGGAACAGCTCCATGGGACAAAGGAAAGGGAAGGATTAACTAGCATTTCACAAACATCAATAATTTATAAAAAGCCTCTATCATGATCTGTACCAAAGTCATACACTATTAGTACAATTATTTAATTGCATTATACTTTAAATTGACTATGTTTATTTGGCCTCAGCTTAAGCAAATAACAACCACGATAATATATATTTAAGGGATAAATGGCATTATAAATGCTCATTAAAATCCATAATGAACACAACAACAACAAAAAATTGTTTGCATATAACCTAAAATCATCTTGTTTCTCATAAGTCACACTTTGGGAAATTCATATCTAATAGAAAGTCCATCTGAGAGCTGCTAGAATTTCAGACTGAGCCCAAAATACCCTCGTTTAAGCTGGAGGAAAAGGCAGAAGTGGAGAATTCTCATTGCAGACTTGCTCTTCTCATCTAAATATGTCATCATTTTTCTCTCCAATTTCCACATCCTTACTACTAGCAGATACCACTCAAGTACCAGCAGCTGTTAGAAGAAATGAAAAAGAAGAAGAAACGGGAAGAAAAAAAGAAAACCCATATTTGACAACTGAAATGGAATCTGCCTTGGTTTTCTGCTATTCCTGCATTTTTAGGTTGAAAGGCTACTATCAAAATATTCTGGTATAGAAACATCATAATTATAGGATCTTGAATCATGTTTGTTTTCACTCCATGCCTCTGCCTTTGTCTTTCTTTTAATCTCCTTAACGTGCCATAATTGTGTCTTCAGTGCAGGTCAACTATTTCTGAACTAAAAAACAAATTATCATCATTACCTCTGATTATTCTTCCCTTTTCTTTGATCTTATTTTGTGCAGCAACCAAAATTTTGTGTTCATTCAGCCCTTCTCTTCCCTGGTTGCATTGTTGGCAGAGCTGAGATACAGTAGAAAATTATTCCCCTGCCATTTCCAATACTCTCCTTTCTCTACATCCCACTCTTCAAACATTTTTGGTAACTGCATATTATCAAAATATGTTCAAATGATCTTATTACCAACATAGCTCCTGGGTACCACTGCCTTTTTAGTCACAGTGCCTCTTTCATCTTCTTTCTTCCCAATTCTAACTAGATTTTCAAAATCCAAATTAGTACACAAAGGTCCATCTAAATAGCATTAATATCTTAAAAAGTTACTGCATCCTTTTTTCAATAATCTTGAGATTAATGGGCCCCAAGACTTATGTGACACAGAAAATTAACGAGGCTTGGTTGGAGCAATAATCCATGAATTATGAAGGACCTCTCTACTGTGGTTATAATGAAATTAGCAAATTTTGGGGTTGAAAACAGAAGAAAGCAAGAAGGGGGTTGAAAGAAATTATCTTAAGAAATAATACTTGCAAAATAGAAATACCTAGGTGCTCTTGATTAGATTTTCCTCCATAGGTGTCCAGCAGAGTAAGGGGGCCAAGAAGCAAGGTGTTGTGTTTGCTTTCTCTGTGGAAACGGGATGCGCACAAAGCATGGGGGAGCCACAGCGCAGGTGTATTCTCCAAGGCAGGCTTCCTGGTTTGCTGGCATCAGGCCTCATGATGAGTTTTCTCGCCCCATGTTGACAACCTGACTTCCCAGAAATCCCCACAGGAAAAACACTCTTAATCCTAGGGCATAGATGCCTGGTATCCAAATGGACTGTGCAGCTAGGTGAAGTGAAAGAGAACTCACAGCAGAAACTTCCTCCAACTCCGTCTGGCTGGAGCTATGTACAGAATCAAAATTTTCACTCTTACCATATCCCAGTGCCCCTTCTGTATTTTACGAGGTACTTTTCCTGTGTGTATTATTCCCTTCCATTTTTCATTGCTTTGAATCAAACGTGAGGAGGAAAAAGCTTAGAAATATAGCCCACTGTGGAATCTATTCAGCAAATAAGTACAACCAGATGCAAGTACCACACAGAGAGAATCCTCTAAGTCTTTGTTCTGTGTAACTTAGATCTCGGGCATGGGATGGGAGGACTGTGGTGCCAGACTGAAACTGAAAGACTTGATATTTTAGAGGGATCACATTATTTTCAAGAAGAATCACTTTTAAATGAGGTCATTATGATGGGAATAGCACATAGTCAGAGGTCAGGATTCCAAGATAAAATTCTCATACTGTCCTGCCTTCAACGAGGGACTTTGAGATCACATAAGTTCTATGAGTCTGAGGATCCCAGCTTCAGCTACATCAGACGGTTTCTCTGAGGATCCTCTGAACTAATACATGTGAAAATTTCCAGCATTTAAAATAATGTACAAATACAAGATACTTGCTATGGACTAATGTGGTGCCCTAAATTGTATATGTTGAAACTTTAATCCCCAATGTGATAGTATTAAGAGGTGAGGCCTTGCTTCATGAGGGTGGGGCCCTTGTAAATGGATTAGTGTCCCGAGAATGAGAGGGCTTCCTTACTCTCTGCTCTCTGCTCTGTGTAGGTACAATGGCAGTCTACAAACCAGTTGTTGTTTTTCAGTCACTAAGTCATGGCCGACTGTATGTGACCCCATGGACTACAGCACACCTGGCTTCCCTATCTTTCACTGTCTCCCAGAGTTTGCTCAAACTCATGTCCATTGATGCAGTGATACCATCCAACCTTCTCAACCTCTGTTACCTCCTTCTGCTCATGCCTTCAATCTTTCCCAGCATCAAGATATTTTCTAATGAGTCAGCTCTTTGCATCGGGTGGCCAAAGTATTGTAGCTTCAGCTTCAGCATCAATCCTTCCAATGAATATTCAGGGTTGGTTTCCTTTAGGATTGACTGGTTTGATCTCCTTGCTGTCCAAGGGACTCTCAAGAGTCTTCTCCAGCACCACAATTCGAAAGTATCAATTCTTTGGCTCTCAGCCTTCATCGTTCATCTCTCACATCTGTATACAACTAATGGAAAAACCATAGCTTTGACTGTACGGACCTTTGTTGGCAAAGTTATGTCTCTGATTTTTAATACATGTCTAGGTTTGTCATAGCTTTCCTTCCAAGGAGCAAGTGTATTTAATTTAGTGGCTGCAGTCACCATCCTCAGTGATTTTGGAGCCCAAGAAAATAAAATCTGCCACTTTTTAAACCAGTAAGAGGTCCCACACCAAGAACCTGACCAGGAACTTCCCTGGAGGTTCAGTGGTTAAGACGTCACCTTCCAATGCAGAGGATGAGAGCTCAATCCCTGGTCAGGGAGCTATAATACCACATGACTTGTGGCCAAAAAAACAAAACATGAAAAAAAGAAGCAATATTGTAAAAAATTCAATAGAAATGGTCCACATCATACTAGCAAGTCAAATCCAATGATACAGTTTAAAAAATCATACACCATGAGCAAGTGGGATTCATCTCAGGGGTGCAAGGATTATTCAGTATACACAAATCAACCAAGGTGATACACCACATCAACAAACTGAAGAATAAAAACCATATGATCATATCAATAGATGCAGAAAATTTTTTTGACAAAATTCAGCACTCATTTAATATAAAAACTCTTCAGAAAGTGGGCATAGAGGAAGCATACCTCAACATAATAAAGGCCATATATGACAAACCTACAGTTAGCATCATACTCAATGTTGAAAAGGTGAAAGCATTTCCTCTAAAATCAGGAACACTCTCACCACTTGTATTCAACAGAGTTTTGGAAGTTCTACTACAGCAATCAAAGAAAAATAAATAAAGGGAATTCAAATTGGAAAAGTAGTTAAACTGTCACTGTTTGCAGATGACATGATACTATACATAGAAGATGCTAAAGATGCTACCAGAAAACTAGTGGAAATCTTTTATTGGAACATGGCTACACCCAGTCTATGGCTGCTTTCATATTACAATGGCAAAATTAAATAGCAAGAACAAAGACCATATGAATCACATAGTAAATAAAATATTTTCTCCTTGGCCCTTTATTAAGGAATTTGCTGCCCACTATTCTAGGAGCTTAAGATAGAGCAGCGGTAAGCAAAATTTTTGTTATTACAAACCAAAAACAAACAACCCTGCCCTCATGGTTCTTACATTCTAATGAAGGAAAGCAGTCAATATACTTAATTAACAAGTTGCTGCTAAGTCACTTCAGTCATGTCCGACTCTGTGCAACCCCATAGACGGCAGCCCACCAGGCTCCTCCATCCCTGGGATTCTCCAGGCAAGAACACTGGAGTGGATTGCCATTTCCTTCTCCAAATTAACAAGTTAATCACAGCTAAAATTTGAAAGCTTCATTCTTTTACAAGTGGTAGACCAGTTTTCCCAGCACTGCTTGTTAAAGAAATTGTCTTTTCTCCATTGCATATTCTTGCTTCCTTTGTCAAAGATAAGATGTCCATAGGTGCATGGATTTGTCTCTAGGCTTTCTATTTTGTTCCATTGATCTGTCTTTGTGCCACTACCATACTGTCTCGATGACTGTAGCTTTGTAGTATAGTCTGAAGTCAGGCAGGTTGATTCCTCCTATTCCATTCTTCTTTCTCAAGATTGCTTTGGTTATTCGAGGTTTTTTGTATATCCATACAAACTGTGAAATTATTTGTTCCAGTTCTCTGAAAAATACTGTTGGTAGCTTGATAGGGATTGCATTGAATCTATAGATTGCTTTGGGTAGTATACTCATTTTCACTATATTGATTCTTCTGATTCATGAACATGGTATATATTTCTCCATCTATCTGTGTTATCTTTGATTTTTTTCATTACTGTTTTATAGTTTTCTATACATAGGTCTTTTATTTCTTCAGGTAGATTTATTCCTAAGTATTTTATTCTTTTCATTGCAATAGTGAATGTAATTGTTTCATTAATTTCTCTTTCTATTTTCTCATTGTTAGTGTACAGGAATGCAAGGGATTTTTGTGTGTTGATTTTATATCCTGCAACTTTACTATATTCATTGATTAGCTCTAGTAATTTTCTGGTGGAGTCTTTAGGGTTTTCTATGTAGAGGATCATGTCATCTGCAAACAGTGAGAGTTTTACTTCTTTCTAACACCATACACAAAAATAAACTCAAAATGTATTAAAGATCTAAACGTAAGACCATAAAACTCCTAGAGGAAAACATAGGAAAACATTCTCTGACATAAATCACAGCAGGATCCTCTATGACCCTCCTCCCAGAGTAATGGAAATAAAAGCAAAAATAAACAAATGGGACCTACTTAAACTGAATAGCTTTTGCACAATGAAGGAAACTATAAGCATAGTGAAAAGACAGCCTTCCGAATAGGAGAAAATAATAGCAAACGAAGCAACTGACAAAGAATTAATCTCAAAAATATATAAGCAGCTCCTGCAGCTCAGTTCCAGAAAAATAAATGACCCAATAAAAAAAATGGGCCAAAGAACTAAACAGACATTTCTCCAAAGAAGACACACAAATGGCTAAGGAGCACATGAAAAGATGCTCAAAATCACTCATTATCAGAGAAATGCAAATCAAAATCACAATGAAGTACCGTCTCATGCCAGTCAGAATGGTTGCTATCAAAAAGTCTACAAACAATAAATTCTGGAGAGGGTGCGGAGGAAAAGGAACCCTCTTACACTGTTGGTGGGAATGCAAACTAGTACAGCCACTATGGAGAACAGTGTGGAGATTCCTTAAAAAACTGGAAATAGAACTGCCATACAACCCAGCAATCCCACTGCTGGGCATACACACTGCCGCGGAAACCAGAATTGATAGAGACACATGTACCCCAATGTTCATCACTGCACTGTTTAAAATAGCCAGGACGTGGAAGTAACCTAGATGTCCATCAGCAGACAAATGGATAAGAAAGCTGTGGTACATATACACAATGGAATATTACTCAGCCATTAAAAAGAATGCATTTGAATCAGTTCTAATGAGGTGGATTGAACTGGAGCCTACTATACAGAGTGAAGTAAGTCAGAAATAAAAACACCAATACAGTATACTAATGCATACACATGGAATTTAGAAAGATGGTAATGATGACCCTATATGCCAAGCATCAAAAGAGACACAGATGTAAAGAACAGTCTTTTGGACTCTGTGGGAGAAGGTGAGGGTGGGATGATTTGAGAGGGAAGCGTTGAAATGTGTATATTATCATATGTGAAGTGGATCGCCGGTCCAGGTTTGATGCATGAGACAGAGTGCTCAGGGCTGGTGCACTGGGATGACCCTGGGGGATGGGATGGGGAGGGAGGTGGGAGGCAGGTTCTGGATGGGAAACATATGTGCGCCCGTGGCTGATTCATGTCAATGTTTGGCAAAAACCACTACAATACTGTAAAGTAATTAGCCTCCAATTAAAATAAATAAATTAATTTAAAATTTTAAAAAAGTGAAAAAAATCTGAAAGCTAAGTGTCATGGGAGAGATTAATCAGGGTAAGGGGAAAGGGGTGCCTTTATGGGCAAGGGTTGCAAATTTTTAAAAAGTGCTCTGAACAGTTCTTACAGTGAGTTAAGGGTAAGGAGCACTCAGCCTGGGGCTTTACAGGATTCGTAAGAACTTTGGTTTGTACTCAGTAAAATGGAAAACCACTAGCATTATTTAAATAGAGAAATGTCATGATCTGATTTGGTTTTTAAAGTCTTTCTCCTGTTGTTCTGTTGAAAATGATGTGTAGTAAGAAAAGATCAAAGCAGGGAGATGAGTTAATAGGTTCTTGTAATATGGCAGGCAAGAGATGATGAGTGTAGCAATAGAAACAATTAGACATAACTTCATGGAATATTCTGAAGGTAGAGGAACAGGATTTGCTGATGGATTAGATGAGAGGAAAGGGGTCAAAGATGACCACCCCGCCCCCACTGCAAGGTTTTTGGCTTAAGCTGGAAGATCAGAGCTGCCGTTATCTGAAGTCTGGGGCTGAAGCAGATTTGAGGGGGAGTTAGTTTCCTGGGGCTACCATAACAAAATGCCACAATTTGGGGGCTTAAAAAAACAGAAATTAGTTTCTCATAGTTCTAGAGGGCAGAAGTCCCAAATCAAAGTGTCAGGATTGTTCTCCCTCCAAAAGCTCTAGCAAAGCATCTTGCCTTGCCTTTTCAGCTTCTGGTAGCTCCAGGCATTTCTTAGCTTAGAGCTGAATGATCATAATCTCTGCCTCTGTCTTCAAATGAACTTCTCCTTCTCTGTGTATCTTCTCTTTTACCTCTTATAAGAATACTTGTCATTAGATTTAGAACCTACCTGGATAATTCAGGATGATCTCATCTCAAGATTTTTAACCTAATTACATATGCAAAGATCCTTTTCCAAATAAAGAAATAGTCACAGATTCCAGGTAGAAATATCTTTTGGAAGGGGCCTCATTCAAGCTTCCACAAAGAGAAGACCAGAGTTCTATATTTATATATTAAATATGAGACTCCTCTGAATTTATTGAGTGGAGATATTGAGTAAAGAAGCACATGAAGATGGAAGCCAACAGTGCAACCACCCTTGTCTCTATCCATGCTTGCTCAGATATCACGAGGGTTTCCCCTAACAATGGAGTAACTGGCAAAATGGTCCTTGGTATAAAGTAATACGCACTGCCTAGGCGAGTCCCAAAGTTGATGCCTTTAGGTGTAATACAAAGAGCTTCTGCTTTCTCTTTTAAAGGATGAGGTGAATTTCCAATAATAAATGCTGGAGGGGGTGTGGAGAGAAGGGTACCCTTCTGCACTGTTGGTGGGAATGTAAATTTGTACAGCCACTATGGAGAACAGGAAGTGAAAAGCACAGGAGAAAAGGAAAGATATATCCATTTGAATGCAGAGTTCCAAAGAATAGCAAGGAGAGATAAGAAAGCCTTCTTCAACGATCAATGCAAAGAAATAGAGGAAAACAATAGACTAGGAAAGACTAGAGATCTTTTCAGGAAAATTAGAGATACCAAGGGAACATTTCATGCAAAGATGGGCCCAATAAAGGACAGAAATGGTAGGTACCTAACAGAAGCAGAAGATATTAAGAAGAGATGGCAAGAATATACAGAAGAACTGTACAAAAAAGTTCTTCATGACCCAGACAATCACGATGGTGTGATCACTCACCTAGAGCCAGACATCCTGGAATGTGAAGTCAAGTTGGCCTTAGAAACATCACTACGAACAAAGCTAGTGGAGGTGATGGAATTCCAGTTGAGCTATTTCAAATCCTGAAAGATGACGCTGTAAAAGTGCTGCACTCAATACGCCAGCAAATATGGAAAACTCAGGAGTGGCCACAGGACTGGACAAAGTCAGTTTTCATTCCAATCCCAAAGAAAAGCAATGCCAAAGAATGCTCGAACTACCATACAATTGCACTCATCTCACACGCTAGTAAAGTAATGCTCAAAATTCTCCAAGCCAGGCTTCAGTGATACGTGAACTGTGGACTTCCAGATGTTTAACATGGTTTTAGAAAAGGCAGAGGAACCAGAGATCAAATTGCCAACATTCGCTGGATCATCAAAAAAGCAAGAGAGTTCCAGAAAAACATCTATTTCTGCTTTATTGACTATGCCAAAGTCTTTGACTGTGTGGACCACAATAAACTGGAAAATTCTGAAAGAGATGGGAATACCAGACCACCTGACCTGCCTCTTGTGAAACCTGTATGCAGGTCAGGAAGCAACAGTTAGAACTGGACATGGAACAACAGACTGGTTCCAAACAGGAAAATGAGTACGTCAAGGCTGTGTATCATCACCCTGCTTATTTAACTTATATGCAGAGTACATCATGAGAAACGCTGGGCTGGAAGAAACACAATCTGGAATCAAGATTGCCGGGAGAAATATCAATAGCCTCAGATATGCAGATGACACCACCCTTATGGCCGAAAGTGAGGAAGAACTAAAGAGCCTCTTGATGAAAGTGAAAGAGGAGAGTGAAAAAATTGGCTTAAAGCTCAACATTCAGAAAACTAAGATCATGGCATCCGGTCCCATCACTTCATGGCAGATAGATGGGGAAACAGTGGAAACAGTGGCTGACTTTATTGCTGTGGGCTCCAAAATCACTGCAGATGGTGACTGCAGCCATGAAATTAAAAGACGCTTATTCCTTGGAAGGAAAGTTATGACCAACCTAGATAGCATATTAAAAAGCAGAGACATTACTTTGCCAACAAAGGTCCATCTAGTCAAAGCTATGGTTTCTCCAGTAGTCATGTATGGATGTGAGATTTGGACTATAAAGAAAGCTGAGGGTTCCCTTTTCTCCACACCCTCTCCAGCATTTATTGCTTGTAGACTTTTGGATAGCAGCCATTCTGACTGGCGTGAAATGGTACCTCATTGTAGTTTTGATTTGCATTTCTCTGATAATGAGTGATGTTGAGCATCTTTTCATGTGTTTGTTAGCCATCTGTATGTCTTCTTTGGAGAAATGTCTGTTTAGTTCTTTGGCCCACTTTTTGATTGGGTCTTTTATTTTTCTGGAATTGAGCTGCAGGAGTTGCTTGTATATTTTTGAGATTAACTCTTTGTCCTTTGCATTGTTTGCTATTATTTTCTCGCATTCTGAAGGCTGTCTTTTCACATTGCTTATAGTTTCCTTTGTTGTGCAAAAGCTTTTAATTTTAATTAGGTCCCATTTGTTTATCTTTGCTTTTATTTCCAATATTCTGGGAGGTGGGTCATAGAGGATCCTGCTGTGGTTTATGTCGGAGAGTGTTTTGCCTATGTTTTCCTCTAGGAGTTTTATAGTTTCTGGTCTTATGTTTAGATCTTTAATCCATTTTGAGTTTGTTTTTGTGTATTGTATTAGAAAGTGTTGTCGTTTCATTCTTTTACAAGTGGTTGACCAGTTTTCACAGCACCACTTGTTAAAGAGATTCTTTTCTCCATTGTGTATTCTTGCTTCCCGTAAGAGACACAGATAAATAGAACAGTATTATGGACTCTATGGGAGAGGGCAAGGGTGGGAGGATATGGGAGAATGGCATTGAAACATGTAAATTATCATATGTGAAACGAATCCCCAGTCCAGGTTCGATGCACCATACAGGGTGCTCAGGGCTGGTGCACCGGGATGACCCAGAGGGAAGGGATAGGGAGGGAGGTGGGAGGGGGGTTCTGGAAGGGGAAAACATGTACATGCATGGTGGATTCATGTCAATGTATTGCAAAACAAATAGAATATTGTAAAGTTAAAAAATAGATAAATAAACCAATTAAAAAAAAAAAAAAGAAAGCTGACCGTCAAAGAATTGATGCTTTTGAACTGTGGTGCTGGAGAAGTCTCTTGAGAGTCCCTTGGACTGCAAGGAGATCCAACCAGTCCATCCTAAAGGAGATCAATCCTGGGTGTTCATTGGAAGGACTGATGTTGAAGCTGAAACTCCAATACTTTGGCCACCTGATGCGAAGAGCTGACTCATTGGAAAAGACCCTGATGCTGGGAAGAATTGGAGCAGGAGGAGAAGGGTACGACAGAGGATGAGATGGTCGGATGGCATCACTGACTCGATGGACATGGGTTTGGGTGGACTCAGGGAGTTGGTGATGGACAGGGAGACCTGGCGTGCTGCGATTCATGGGGTTGCAAAGAGTCAGACACCACTGAGAGACTGAACTGAACTGAACTGAACTATGGAGAACAGTATGGAGTTTCCTTAAAAAAACAAAAACAGAGCTACCATGTAACACTGCAATCCCACTCCTGAGCATGTATCTGGAGTAAAGCATGATCTGAAAGGACACCCACACCTGAATGGTCACTTCAGCACTGTTTACAACAGACAGGACATGGAAGTAACCCAAATTTCCATCGACAGAAGAATGGACAAAGACGATACGGTACATACATACAATGGCATATTACCCCATTTGCAGCAACATGGATGGACAAACACAGTGTCATACTGAGTGAAGTAAGTCAGACAATGAAGGAGAAATATTGATGAGATCCCCTATATGTGGAATCTAAAAAGAAATGATACAAATGAACTTACTGGCAAAACAGAAAGAAACTCACAGACTGAAAGAATGAATTTATGGCTGCTGGCGGAAAGGGATAGTTAGGGAGTTTGGTATGGACATGTACACACTGCTATAATAGACAGCCAGTGGGAATTTGCTGTATGATACTGGGAACTCATACCAGGGCTCCATGACAACCTAGAAGGGTAGAATGCAGGGGGAGGTTCAAAAGGTAGGCACATATGTATACCCATCCCTGATTCATGTTGCTGTATAGCAGAAACCAACACAATATTGCAAAGCAATTATCCTTCAATTAAAAAAAAAATAAAAATAAAATGGATAACCAATAAGAACCTCCTGTATAGCACATACAACTCTGCTCAATGTTATGTGGCAGACTGGATGGAAGGGGAGTTTGGGGGAGAATTGATACATGGATATGTATGGCCAAGTCCCTTCACTGTTCACCTGAAACTATCACAACGTTATTAACCAGCTATGCCCTAATACAAAATAAAAAGTTCGAAAGAAAAAAAATGGTGTGGATTTGACCAAGAAAAACAAGATTCTTGGAGGTAGAAGGAAAGCAAGGCTGTTTGTTTTCCTTCAGTGATGAGATCAAGCTTAGAAAAGTACAAAAGGCACTAATGAAGGCCATGGTTTGATTGTTCCTAGCTTTTGCCTTGTGAAACACTGCGAACACTTACAAACTGAGGTTAACAGTCCAACCAATAGTTTGGAACAGCAACTTTCTCTACTCTACAAAGAATAAATGGTTTTGCTAGCAGCATTTTCTAACCCAGGGAGTTAACTAGCTAAGAAGGAATTTGACCATTAGACCACTTAATACTGACTCAACACATATTCTGCCAAATCAAACTTCAAAGCTCAATATATTAATGAGTTCCTGGAGTCTCTGGAGACCTCTTGCTGGTCAGATAAAAGATCTATCAAGGTGCCTTCTCTTTAATTTAAAGTGAAAATTGATGCTCTCTGGGTCTCAAGTATAATCATGTTAATTTATTAGGGAATACATAAGGAACTGCCAAAAGTAGGAATGATCCAATTAAATGAGTTTGGGTTCCTTGTTTTTGTCAGTCTGGTCCATGAAGTGGTCCATGAAGTACTTTCACTTTCAGACATTCAAAAGTTATTTACATAGGTTTGGGCCTTATTAATGTAGCTAAATCTACCCAGAGATGGAATTACAGTCCTTCTCTAAAAAACAGTGAAATTGATATACTAAGAATTGAATTTAAACATTAGCATTTGAGTCAAAGTTACTTTTAATAAATCACAAGAAAGTGGATGCCTTGGGACAGGATAGCTCCAGAGAATGCTGCTCAAATGTGGCTTTTTCTTCCAAAACGTTTCTGGCTCCATTTTTTTTCAGAATCTGCCAGGAGAAAAAAATATCCTGATCTCATGGTTTGTTTAATGACACAAATGAGTAAGTAGCTTCCTTAAGCTCCTACCAAGTAGGGAACATTAGGAAATCATTTGTTTCATCCTGGGCACCAAAGGTGCATCTAAACAACTCTGCTACCTTATACTTTCAGGACAGAAATGAAAATGACTGGGAGAGGAATCAGGCATTGGGCTTTTTCTCTTACAGAAAGAGAAAGCAACATGCCTTGCCTCATCATCACTACTCCTTGTTCTAAGGGAGACAGTAGTGGGAAGTTTTTAAAATAATAGTCTTTGGCTTTAGGAGTACTTTCATGAATATCCACTTTGTAATTTGCCTCTCCTGTGACTTTTGGCAAGTCACTCGACTCTTCTAAACTTCATATCTTCTTATATAGAAAAGATAAAAATAGTCCCTATTTCATAAAGCTATCTATCAATAGAGTTCAAAGTAAAGAATAGAACACATTGCCTAACACAAGGTAAGTAGCTTTTGCAGCTATAATTATTATTGCCTGAATACTCAAAGCAAGGTTGAAGTGAAGTGCTAACAATTCCACACTTTTCTGTTTGAACCAAATGTCCTTTGATTACATCTTTCACCCAGTCACCCCAAATAAGAGACTTTGATGAAAGGCCAACTTTGCTGAGAATGTGATGAGAGGTTTGCTTCCCTATTAGTGAAAGTGGAAAAGCTGTTTGTTCATTTTTGTAATTTGGCTGTGGATCTAAAGGCCCTAGGGAACCTGGCTCAAAGAACTAGAAGTTATTATTGAAAACTGAACATTTTTGATGAACCTACTAGCCAAAGGCAGATCAAGTCCATATAGCATGAAACCTAAAAGTAGGGCAATGAGAAAAGCAGGGCTAAGGTAAAATTCAAGCCTCAGACCAGTGGCAATAAATAATGCAATGGGTCAGAGTGAGTGAGAAACAAACCAAGCCAGCACAAATGCTGATTTGGGCCCTTTTTAGGAAGGAAATGTCTACCAGTGGTCACTGATCTTTATTTCCTGTCACTGCGAAGTCAGAAGCCAACTATATCTAAGAGCCCAACTAGAGAGCAATTTTGCCAGATTACGTTCATTGTTAGTTTCCTTTTGTAATAGAAAGAAACTTAGTCCTCAAAAAAAAAAAAACAACAACAACAACTCTTACTTCTATCCTTTGGAATGTCTGGCCTGCTTAGCCCCATATTTTGCTCTAAGGTGGAGCTCACCTTTCTCTACCTACAGGGCACTCACTGTCTTACTGAATAACATTACCAAGAGTTAAAATGCACTCTTTAAAGCCTATCGAGAGAGAAAAGAAGTGAGAATTGTGTACACAGACATGTACATATGTGTGTTGATTGGTGAGGGAGTCTCAAAGCCATCTCAAATCCTGAGGGTGAGCGTGGGTGACATGCAATCAGTCATTCAACCATTCCTTTAGCAAAAGTCTGAATTCAAACTAAATATGAATGCCTACTTTGTGGTGATGGACAAGAGAAATTAGGAAGTCATAATAACCCAAGTGAATGACAATATCATTTCAGATAAAATAGATAGTAAACAAGGTCTTGAGAAATGATTGGATTCAGGATATATTTTGAAGGTGTCGCTGAAATTTGTATAAAAGAGAAGGAGCTCAAGCTGACTCCAATATTTTTGCCCAGGGTGACTGGGATAGAGCTGCCAGTCACTAAGATAATCCTGTGGGAGGAGCAGATTGGGAGCTTAGAAATCAAGAATTCTGTTTTAGCCATATTAGGTCTGAAATGACAACTTCGCATCTAAGGAGGATGTGTTGAGTAGGCAGTTGGATGTAAGAGAATGATTTCGGGAGAGGCATGTGGGTTGTAGATATAAATTTAGGAGCTTTTAAGAGTTCAGATGGCTTTTAAAACCCTGAAACTGGGAGAGATAACCTAGGGAATGAGTATAGAACCTGAGGAGAAGAGCTGTGAAGAATGGTCTTCAGGGAGATGAAGAAGAAAAAACAGAAATTGAGGAAGAAAGATAAGTAGAAGGGAAACTCGTAGAGAGTAGTTCCTGGAAGCAAAGCGAAGAAAGTATTTGTGGGGAGAGAGCAAATTAGCCAAGATGGCATGTCCAGGCTCTCTCGCCCCACGTTGTGTAAATAATGACTCTGTCACAGCGGAGCTCATTTACAGCACTGCGCATGCGCGTTAGTTCAAGAGGCACTCAGTTGGTCGCGGGCTGTGTGCGGTATGGCGTATCTGAGTTCCACCTAGAAAGGTGCAGCCTTACTGCTGTGTCAGGGCCGTGTCCACTGGGTCAGCCATGACAGGAGAGAATACAGCGTGTCTACTGCTAGTGCTGCTGTGTCAGCCAGGAGAGAATACTGTTACGGCCGCTGCGCCAGCCAGGAGCGAGGTTGTGTTAGGTTAGGTTATGTATGGCTGCTGCTACAGCTGCTGAGTCAGCCAGGAGAGAATAAATGCTTTTGTAGTTCCTAGGATTCCTCGCATCTTCTTCCAGCCTCTTAGCGCGCGCCTTGCCTACCCTGGGTTCAGCAAACAGTGAGGACAGTGTGAACAGCAAGACAATTGGTGCTATGAACAGGATCAGCAATACCGTATTTCAAGAAGAGAATTGATCAGCTCTTCCTAATGATGTTGATAGACCTAATGTGATGAGGAATAACAATCACCTACTGGATTTGGTACCACGGTGATCATAAGGACTAAGAGCAATACTCTTTCAGTGGAAGAGGAAATAAAAAATCAATTAATGTGGGTTCAAAAGAGACTGAAAATAGAGGAAATGGAAACAGCAAATGTAGACACCTGGTTTTGAGGAATTTTTTTGTAAAGGGGAGAAAACCTTGACAAAGAGATCAAACCACTTGCTAGTTTCCTGAATCATGGAGTGATTTAGGATCCCATTAGGTTCCAGATCAAAATCCAAGTTGGCAACACTCTAAAGATCATATGTTCAACCCCACTGGAATAGTGGAAGAGGAAAGAGTAACTGAGTCCTGAAAGAAAAGTGAAAGTTGCTCAGTCGTGTCTGACTCTTTGTGACCCCATGGATAATACAGTCTATGGAATTCTCCAGACCAGAATACTGGAGTGGGTACTCCTTCCCTTCTCCAGAGGATCTTCCCAACCCAGGGATTGAACCCAGGTCTCCTGCACTGCAGGCAGAGTCTTTACCAGCTGATCCACCAGGGAAGCAAGTGAATCCTACTACTCAAATAGATTTTAGTCAAGTGGGGGAGATACTTATGATGTCAGAATCAGAAAAAAAAAATGTAATTGCTTTTAATCCTTGAAACAATCCTACTACTTCCACATAGCAGACCCTAAGCATCTGTGAATTTAACAATAGGGGATTGTTGAATGTTCATACATCACTCTGAAGGTTCAAGATGTGTGACTATTTGCAATTTTGCTAAGAGAAGTCTGGAATGTGTGTACTGTCAGTCTGGTGTGGGGAAAAGGACTGCTTAACCCCACTTTCCAGCACCTGCATTTCATTCAGCTTTGTGGTTTCAACTGGCTGTCATGTGAATGATAATATGTGGCAACAGTCTCAGGTAAGTTATTTAAGGGTTGTTTTTTTCCATATTTTACAAAAAAGAAAATATATCATTAAAATTTCTGTTTAGAGTAACTATATTTTGTGCTATGCTAAGTTGCATCAGTCATGTCTGATTCTTTGCGACCTAATGAACTATAGCCCACTAGGCTCCTCTGTCCATGGAATTCTCCAGGCAAGAATACTGGAATGAGTTGCCATGCCCTCCTCCAGGGGATCTTCCTAACCTGGGGATTGAACCCGCATCTCTTGTGTCTCCTGTGTTGGCAGGCATGTTCTTTACCACAAGCACCACGTGGGAAGTCCAATAGTATATTAAATGGAACATTTGTTATAATCTCAGAACTTTAACTGGAGCTCTAAGGTTGAAAACAATAAAACATATCCCAAGATCATTTTTTTCTCTCTGCATGGCTGAATATCTAAGCACCATCATGAATAACAAAATGGACAAGGAAATTAATGATGAATTTGACTGATACAGGAGAGACAAGTAGGAATAGCTACCATTCAACCTCAAAGGACAACATACTTAACTTATAATTACATAAAATTCTAGCCAAAATACACGTATTCATGCAAGTTACTATATTTACTTTCAGAATCAGAACCCCTTTGTTTGTAGCAAAACAACAGATTTTCATCATATATATCCCTTGGGTTGTGCAAAGAAAATTAAACTGAAGCATAGACTTACAAGATGTGATTTGTAAGAAAAGAGAAAGGGTCTAAGCACAAAGCAAAACATAAAAACAGACAAAAATAAGAATATAGTAGAAAGCCAGGGGAACTGATAAATTGAATTTGGTATGTGATTTTATAATTTAAAATAATTAAAGACCCTAAAATGGCTTGATCTATGATGATTGTACAAATTCTTATCAGATCATTATTGACTATAAGATGAATCCATATTACATTAAAACATAAACACATCAATGCAGTGACTATGAAAACTTTTCATCATCTTCTGTTTCTGTCTTATGAGTCTAGAAATTCAAATGATTATTGAATGGAATTGGTAGGAGAATTTTCATACAAGTTAAGAATTCTTTTCCTTTGTCTCTCTCTAAGGGTGATGTCTCTCCTTTATCATCCCAAGAGAAATAAAGTTTAAATATTGGATTGATGTCAGAAAAGAAGTGATTTAATACTGGTTCAATGCCCTTTGAGCAAGAAAAATTCATAGGCCAGTCCCACATTGCTATGGAGTCAAAGTGAAGCTAGGGATAGAGATGTTTGAAGAGTCTGCTATGTACCCAGGAGTTTGAGGGCACAAATGAACCCAAATAGTAGTCACTGGGGAAATATGAAGGTGAGAGACTGGCTGAATCATCCCTTGTCTATATATTTAGAAGAGGGCTATTATTAATACATAGTGATAGACAATCACTACTAGACAGAATCTGGGGAGACTGCGCTTCAGGATTTGGAAGAATAAGGAGGTATGAGTGTCTTAGGGACCAAGTAACTGTGTTGTGTTGGGCTTCTACCAAAGAGCATGCTTTGCTGAAATAGAGCAAGCAAGTTGTAAGAGGTTGTAGGGGTTTCTGCTGCAGGCAAAAGTCTTGAAGGGTGTCAGGAGGTCCAGCCGCAGCCCTATCAGGGGCCTGTGCATGAGAGATGTGCCTATAGGGCCCTTCGGAGAAGTCACTGATAAACCCGCCAAAGAGCCAACATCTGGATGCCTGCCATGAGACAGTGCATGTACAACCACAAGACAAATACAAACAACGAAATAAAAAAATTCTCTCCTACCATCTAGAACCCTCCTTTTGTCCTGACTTCAAAGGAGCCAGAAAAAGGAGGAGGACATGTAAAAGTTCCAGAGGAATAGTGACACAACAGTTTATGCTAATCTTTACCTCTGTAACTCTAGCATTCTAAAATATTGCCTTCACACAAGAGGAAAGTATTGCACATCATAAAAGACATGGATATAAGGCTCTGAGAATGCAGAGGTGAGATTACAAGCTACTCACTCCTTGTTGGAGTCCTCTTTTGTGACTTTAATAGAAACACTGAGAAATAAATTGTGAAGGAATGTGACTTGGTGTTCAGCAGCCCATTCCCTGTTAGATTGAATGTCATCTAATTGGCAAAGCGGGCATTAACACAACTGCAGCGCTGGAGGAAAGCATGGTCGATACTAGACAACTCTAGATATTGATTTTAGATTACAAAATCATTAATCAATTGTACTATACATCTAAATTTATTGAGTATTTCCCAAAAAGCATGTGGAGAAATAGGAAGTCAGTGACAACCATTATATAATACTTTGAAGGGGTGACCATGTGGTCATTAACTGCCATAGCAGCATCTTTTATTCTTAAAATCCATCCACACTCAGATAGCTTATTTTTCTTCAGATTGTTGATATTCAGTGAGGCCAAGCAGCAAAAGTAATTCACTTTTTTGGAACTTTAAACTTCCAACTGTAGAGGAGGTATTTGTAATTTTCAGTTAATACTAATGGTAATTATGATTGTATATTCAACAACAGATCAGATACTTATTTCTTAAGTGTATGCCATCCACAGACATCCATTCATCAAACATTTGATAAGAACTTATATTGTTCTTCAGTTCTGCCAACAATCAGGGGCTCTCTGCAGGATATAGTCTCCATATGACTTCAAAGGACTCCAGCATAATTGGAAAGTCTAACAAGGAAATTGTAAGTATGATATATTGTGTTAAGTGGTATATAAAGATAAATAAACAATACTCAACATGTACCAACTACTTCCCATATATCTGAGTTGGTGACATTAAGTTGACTATCAAGGATTCATACTCTTCTTCAGAAGAAAAGAGTTACTGCTGGGAAGAAGCTCCCCAGTTAGTACATTTCCCAGCCACAGTCAAATGTAAAGAGGACCATGTACTATGTGGGCAGAAGTGATGTTTTCTGAATTTCTCCATTAATCCTTCTATCACCCAAGAGAAACTTAAAAGTTACATGCTGATGATGGCAGAGACTCCATCAGCTGGGCCTCTGAGTTACTGTGTAGAATGAAGTCAACCCTCTCTTAGTTATAGAGTGAAAAATAAAGTCCTGTGTTGCAAAACAACTGAGATTTGGGTATTTGTTGGCTAAGCAGCTACTTTGCTGTTACTAATATACCCAAAGCACTCGTTACAAATACCTGATGTGATCAATCCTTTAAATCAACCACAATAAACTTAGGGAATGATTACTGCTATTATCCACATTTTATCAATGAGGAAACTGAGGTCAGGGGAGGAGGTGCCATCTGTTAATAAAGATCAGAGTCATTATGGGCCCTAACCTTGAAGAGGTTTCAATCTCAAGGTTCAGATTGTACAGATGTGAAAATTCCTAAATAGAAAAAAATCAAAAGCCTGAACAAGAAACCTAAAATCTCATCTGCATATTTCCAGAATGAATCTGCCTAAGTAATTAGAAACTGCAGTAATAATCCAATGATAGAAAGTTAAAATGATTTAAAATTATATGGCTTGGAAAAATTAATTCAGAAGAAATTAATGGTAGAAGGACATATACATTTGGTTTAACAGAATATAAATTTAAAACAATGTAATCTTTATGCTTTTTAAGACTGAGCTTAAAATCAGAAGTGTTTTATAATCAGTTTTAAATTAATTTTATTCTTATAAAGTATTTTAAGCTAATTAAACCAACTATTGAATATTAAAATTTCTTTATGGGTGTTTATCTACTTTTCTTTATACATGTTTCTCTGACTTATTCAAAACAAGGGGAAAGAATTTGAGGCAGCTTATAGAAAAGTGAACAATTGAATAATATAAAACCTAGAAATAAGTGAGATAATTGGTGTGAAAAAGCAATGAAATAAAAAAATGTCAAAGATAAGACTGATACAAAATTTGTAACAGATAATACATTTTCACAAAAGGACGTGCATATTTATATCTGATTTTCTGAGCAAAGAATAGTGAAAATATTATGATTAATTACTCAGTTCAGTTCAGTCACTCAGTCGTGTCCGACTCTTTGCGACCCCATGAATCACAGCACGCCAGGCCTCCCTGCCCATCACCAACTCCCGGAGTCCACCCAAACCTATGCCCATCAAGTCGGTGATGCCATCCAGCCATCTCATACCCTGTCGTCCCCTTCTCCTCCCGCCCCCAATCCTTCCCAGCATTAGGGTCTTTTCCAGTGAGTCAACTCTTCACATAAGGTGGCCAAAGTATTGGAGTTTCAGCTTCAACATCAGTCCTTCCAATGAACATGCAGGACTGATCTCCTTTAGGATGGACTGGTTGGATCTTCTTGCAGTCCAAGAGACTCTCAAGAGTCTTCTCCAACACCACAGTTCAAAAGCATCAATTCTTTGACGCTCAGCTTTCTTCACCGTCCAATTCTCACATCCATACATAACCACTGGAAAAACCATACCCTTGACTAGATGGACCTTTGTTGGCAAAGTAATGTCTCTGCTTTTTAATATGCTATCTAGGTTGGTCATAACTTTCCTTCCAAGGAGTAAGCGTCTTTTAATTTCATGGCTGCAAGCACCATCTGAAGTGATTTTTGAGCCCCAAAAAATAAAGTCAGCCACTGTTTCCCCATCTACTTCCCATGAAGTGATGGGACCAGATGCCATGATCTTAGTTTTCTGAATGTTGAGCTTTAAGCCAACTTTTTCACTCTCCTCTTTCACTTTCATCAAGAGGCTCTTTAGTTCTTCTTCACTTTCTGCCATAAGGGTGGTGTCATCTGCATATCTGAGGTTATTGATATTTCTCCCAGCAATCTTGATTCCAGCTTGTGCTTCTTCCAGTCTAGCATTTCTCATGATGTACTCTGCATATAAGTTAAATAAGCAGGGTGACAATATACAGCCTTGACACACTCCTTTTCCTATTTGGAACCAGTCTGTTGTTCCATGTCCAGTTCTAACTGTTGCTTCCTGACGTGCACACACGTTTCTCAAGAGACAGGTCAGATGGTCTGATATTCCCATCTCTTTCAGAATTTTCCACAGTTGATTGTGATCCACACAGTCAAAGGCTTTGGAATAGTCAATAAAGCAGAAATAGATGTTTTTCTGGAACTCTCTTGCTTTTTTGATGATCCAGCAGATGTTGGCAATTTGATCGCTGGTTCCTCTGCCTCTTCTAAAACCAGCTTGAACATCTGGAAGTTCATGGTTCACGTATTGCTGAAGCCTGGCTTGGAGAATTTTGAGCATTACTTTATTAGCATGTGAGATGAGTGCAATTGTCCAGTAGTTCGAGCATTCTTTGGCATTGCCTTTCTTTGAGATTGAAGTGAAAACTGACCTTTTCCAGTCCTGTGGCCACTGCTGAGTTTTCAAAATTTGCTGGCGTATTGAGTGCAGCACTTTCACAGCATCATCTTTCAGAATTTGAAATAGCTCAACTGGAATTCCATCACCTCCACTAGCTTTGTTCGTACTGATGCTTTCTAAGACCCATTTGACTTCACATTCCAGGATGTCTGGCTCTAGGTGAGTGATCACATCATCTTGATTATCTGGGTCATGAAGATCTTTTTGTACAGTTTTTTTTGTGTATTCTTGCCACCTCTTCTTAATATCTTCTGCTTCTGGTAGTTCATACCATTTCTGTCCTTTATCGAACCCATCTTTGCATGAAATGTTCCCTTGGTATCTCTAATTTTCTTGAAGAGATCTCTAGTTTTTCCCATTCTACTGTTTTCCTCTATTTCTTTGTATTGATCGCTGAGGAAGGCTTTCTTATCTCTCCTTGCTATTTTTTGGAACTCTGCAAATGATTAATTACTAGATTTACAATATGGTCAAGAGGAAGTCCAGCCTTTCCTGCTTGAGCATGAATGGAATTTATTCTGCATCCTCACACAGAAGAAGCTGTGTAACATAATAGACTATAAAGTTTCAGTACCAGTATAAGACGTGCAGCTGCAAGATTCACACAGCTGTTTCTTGTATAACACCCCTCAATACTAACCTTAGTGTCATTCCAAACCTAGCTCAGTAAAGACAGTTTATGAAGAGTCAAAATAATGCAGTCTGGGTACACAGTTCTCTAACTGCCTGAGCTGATCTTTAATTATTCCATCCCATCTACTTACTGGGAGATGATATAACCCACTTGGATAATAAACTAGATCAGCCTGAAAGCACTGACAGAAGCACATAGTTATTGAGTATTTACCGTAGACAGGTGAGAAGGTTGATTGTAGGAGGAATGGTGATTACAACCCCTGAGAGGAGAAATTAGGACCCGAATTAAGCAAAAAAAGAAGAAAGAAAAAAAGAAAAAGAATGAAGCAAAACTCCATTGAAACAGAATTTATGTAAAGATAAGCATGTAGTAATAGTAAACAATAAAAAAGTCATCATTATCTTTAGATTCTCTTTTTATACAAAGAATGACCTACTGGAGCATCAAGGCACATGTTTTCTTTTTTCCCTTTTTTAAACTTTTTCTTTTGCATTAGGGTATAGCCAATTAACAATGCTGTGATAGTTTCAGGTGAAGGGACTCAGCCACACATATATATGTATCCATTCTCCCCCAAACTCCCCTCCCATGCAGACAAGGCATACATTTTCGATTATTATTTGCAAGTGGCCCAGTGGTAAAGAATCTGCCTCCTAATTCAGAAGACACAGAAGACGTGGGTTCATTCCCTGGGTCAGGAAGATCCCCTGGAGAAGAAAATGGCAACCCACTCCAGTATTCTTGCCTGGGAAATCCCATGGACAGAGGACCCTGGCAGGCTAAAGTCCACGGGATTGCAAAAAGTCAGACACAACTGAGCATACATGCACACAATTACTGAATAAGGATTCTCTGTCCTACTCTAGTCCTTTCCTGCAACTATCTCATCTTCTGTCACTCCCTTCTCCTTCTGCACTCAGTCTTTCCCAACATCAAGGTCTTTTCCAGTTAGTCAACTCTTTGTATCAGGTGGCCAAAGTATTGGAATTTCAGCTTCAGCATCAATCCTTCCAATGAATATTCAGGATTGATTTTCTTTAGGATTGACTGGTTTGATCTCTTTGCAGTCCAAGGGACTTCCAAGAGTCTTCTCCAGCCCAACAGTTTGAAAGTATCTGCTTTCTTTATGGTCCAAATCTCACACCTGTACATGACTACTGAAAAAACTAAAGCTTTGACTATACAAACCTTTGTCGGCAAAATGAGGTCTCTGTTTTTTGATACACTGCCTAGGTTTGTCATAGCTTTTCTTCCAAGGAGTATCTTTAATTTTGTGGCTGCAATCACTGTCTGTAGTGATTTTGGAGCTGAAGAAAATAAAATCTGTCACTGTTTCCACTTTTTCCCCATCTATTTGCCATGAAATGATGGGACTGGATGCCATGATCTTCATTTTTTGAATGTTGAGTTTTAAGCCAGCTTTTTCACTCTCCTCTTTCACCTTCATCAAGAGGCCCTTTAGTTCCTCTTCACTTTTGGCCATTAGAGTGGTGTCATCTGCATATTTGAGGCTGTTGATATTTCTCCCCACAATCTTGATTCCAGCTTGGGATTCATCCAGCCCAGCATTTCACATGATGTACTCTGCATGCAAGTTAAATAAACTGGGTGACAATACACAACCCAGAGGTACTCCTTTCCCAATTTTGAACCAGTCTGTTGTTCTATGTCTGATTATAACTGTTGCTTCTTGACCTGCATACAGGTTTCTCAGGAGACAGGTAAGGCAGTTTGGTATTTCCATCTTTTTAAGAACTTTCCACAGTTTGTTGTGATCCACACAGTCAAAGGCTTTAGCATAGACAATGAAGCAGATGCATATGTTTTTCTGAAATTCTGGTACATTCTCTATGATCCAACAGATATTGGCAATTTGATCTCAGGTCCCTCTGTCTTTTCTAAATCCAGCTTGTACATCTGGAATTTCCAGGTTCACATACTGCTGACGCCTAGCTTGAGAGCAACACCAAAGATAAATATATAGAAGACTAACTAGTGCTTAGATCACTCAGAAAAGAAGGTTAGGATTGATTGGTAGGAAAACAATCCATTTTCTAGGATGGCTAAAGGCATTTCTGAATCAATGAACAAGGAGGTAAGCTGTATGCACTAACCATTTACTCATTCATTTGTTCAGCACATTTATTGAACATCTACTTTATTCCGGAAACTATCATGACTCTAATTCTTTACAGAATTAAAAGCTATGTTTTAAATTTCCTTTTCTTGTTCACTATCAGAGTATTTAAATTTGAGATATTTAAAGATATTGCCTTCTTTTGTAATTTTTAATAGACCTTTGTTCCATAGAAGAATTCTAATTGCATTTTTTTGCTTAGCTTACTATTGCAATTTTTCTCCACAATCGGAAAGTGGTAGTGATGGTTTGCCATTTAATACAAAAGCGTAAATATTAAGATGGCATTATGACAGAACCAGAAGATATTGTGAACTTTGAGCTTGGAAAACAATTTTTAAGGAAGACTATGGCATTGCCTCTGGATGGAATAATTGGACATGACTTCAAGTGGCCACACAAGAACATTTTACAATGGTAGGATAGAGTATACTCTGAGCTATATAATCACAAGGAAGGGAGCCATCTGACCTGCAGGGAGCAGGTGGGATGCGATGGATGAGAAGCTTCAAAAAATATTACTAATACCCAAAAAGTATTCTGTGGCAGGCAAATCATGTGCTTCAGGCTAAAATAACACTTATGCCTTTGGCACAAGTGATTGGATTAGGAAGAATTTCCCAATTTATGACCACCTGAAAACAATAGTCCACTGTGGATGGCCGTTAACCAGTCCAACTTAACCAGGAAGATGAAAGGTGAATGTTAGAAAGCAAAGCAGACACTCCTGAAGGGATTTCAAGAGCCATTGTGAGAACAGTTAAGCACAGGAACAGAGACATTTCTATGTCCTCATTTTGTGCAGATAAAGTGGTACAACTCTCACAAACCAAAGAGGCAAACAAATACCATGGTGTTTGGAAGACAAGTGTTTTGAAACCTTTTATCCAGAGAAAGTATTAGGTGGAATAATGGAGTAAACTAAGATTTGGTGTCAGAAAACATGGGTTGGAGAACTACTTAAGTCATACAATAACCTTGTGATATCATCCCAGTGTGTATACTGAATATTTTACTCATTAGGAAAATATTGATAGCTTATGGTGAATGGTGAACAGTGTTTGGTGACAAGTCCGTGGTCTCCAAAGGAGAAGATTTAACTCTGGGACCAAAGACAGTCTCAGTCACTCAGAGCTTTGTGCAGCAAAGATTTTTATTTAAAGTGACAGGGCAGAGAAGCTTTTCTTCTCTGATTGCTGTGGTGAGGACTTCCAAAACTATACTGAATAATAGTGGTGAAAGTGGGCACCCTTGTCTTATTCCTGATCTACAGAAAATGCTTTCAGTTTTTCACCACTGAAAATAATGTTTGCTGTGGGTTTGTCATATGTGACCTTTTTTATGTTGAGCTGGATTCCTTCAATGACCACTTTCTGGAGAGTGTTTATCAAAAATGGGTGCTGTCAACTAAAAAAAAAAAAAAAAAAGACGTAAAACTTGAGAGTTGTAAGTTAAGTTTTATTTGGGGCAAAATGAGGACTGCAGCCTGGGAGGCAGCATCTCAGCTCTGAGAGACTGCTCCAAAGCGGCAGAGAGGGAAAGTTAATATATATAAGGTTTTGGTGAAGGGGGAGTTCAATGCCATGAAACACTCATTTTACAAAAGGTTTTTGTTAGTCATGAGGATCTGATGTCACCATGAAGGGATTTAGTGCTTCTCTAGATATGAGGAGATACAAGGATTGAGATCATAAAATCTGTTCCTAAAAGCATCCAACTATCTAAAGACCTGTCCCATCAGATTCCCTGGAGCACAGAGTGCCTCACTCCACCCTGAACTCCCTTAGATGTTGCTGAAGGTCAACAGCTAGAGCAGCATTCGGTTTAATCTCCGTAGGGGCAGATGGCAAATGCCTTTGTTGTTCAGTCAATGTTCTTGGTAAATGCTAGTTTGTAGTTGACAGTGTTGAATTTTGTTGAAAGCTTTTTCTGCATCTATAGAGATTATCATATGCTTTTTGTCTTTCAATTCGTTATTAATAATATGGTATATCACATTGATTTGCATTGAAGAATTCTTGCATCCCTGGAATAAACCCCACTTAATCATGGTATATGATCCTTTTAATGTGTTGTTGGATTCTGTGAGTTAGTATTTTGTTGAGGATTTTTACATTTATGTTCACCAATGATGTTGGCCTGTAATTTTCCTTTCTGGTGTGATATATTTGTCTGGTTTGGGTGTTGGAGTGATCGTACCCTGTAGAATCCAAAAACTCTTGACTTTCATCCCCGCATCAGAGGTTCAGATGGAGAACAGATCAGAGGTTCAGATGGAGAAACAGAGAGCACAAAATAGAGAGACCTTGGATAGATGTTGAGCACTGGCTTAGTGTCAGACTTTGTGGTTGGACCTCCAGAAATATGCGGCAGTGAGTAAGCATTCTGCTTCTCCACACAGAGCTTCTAGAAGCATGCGCGTGCGCGCGTGTGTGTGCATGCACGCACTTGCTATGTATGTGAGAGAAGGGAAAACCGCCTCAACTTCTTTATAAATAGGACTATAGATGGTTAGATACAGGGATATAATCAATGATGCGTCTCTAAATTCTGAACATTCAGCAATTACATACTGAGAAACAAACTGAAAATTCTCTAGTTTTAGTACTCAGAATTCTTTAAAAAAAGAAGTTGTAGAAAACAAGTATAGGGTATACATAGCACAGAATGCAGAAAAGAATCAATGGGAAATGTATATAAAAATAATTTTTTTAATGCTATCCAAATAGAACCAAGAGAGACATTGCTCTTTGCTGTTTACTACTTTTGGTTCAACCAGTTCCTATGTAAGAACAGAATAAAAGTTCATAAACAGAACGAATATTTATATTTTTAATATTTATATATAATATAATATTTAATATTTATATAATATATTTATATTTTTAATATTTATAAAAATATTTATAATATTTTTGGTTGTTTCTTATATAAGTGTGAAGAGATTAACTAGGGGTTCCCAGGTGGCATTAGTGGTAAAGAACCCACGTGCCAATGCAGGAGACATAAGAGACACAGGTTCGATTCTTGGCTCATGAAGATCCCCCGGAGGAGGGCATAGCAACCTACTCTAGTATTCTTGTCTAGAGAACCCCATGGACAGAGGAGCCCACGTGGGCTACAGTCTATAAGGTCACAAAGAGTATGACACAACTGAAGCAACTTAGCATGCTTACTAAGCAACTTAGCATGAAAACTACATGTATTTCTCATCCCATTCAGTAATTCTTTGTCAATCCTTTGCTGTGTTTTAAAATACTGAGATAATTACTGTTTAGATTTCATATAGGTATATACATATATATATATATAATTATTTTACAAAAACTCAATGTATGTGAGAGAGATGCCAAATGAAAAACTGGTAAAACCCCAAATCCATTAAATTTTGCAGAATTTTACCTTAAATATGCCTGTTCTTGTTTGGCTGCAAAAGGAATTTGCAAAATTTTAAGAAGCACTTCAGTGGAAAAAGTCTGATTCAGTATCAGAAGATCTAGGTTCAAATTCAAGTCCTTCCATTTATGAGCCTTACAATGTAGAACATTTCACTTGAACTTCAAATTTTATTTATAAAAATTCAGTCCAGTTCAGTTCAGTCGCTCAGTCGTGTCCAACTCTCTGTGACCCCATGAATTGCAGCACGCCAGGCCTCTCTGTCCATCACCAACTCCCGGAGTCTACCCAAACCCATGTCCATTGAGTCGGTGATGCCATCCAACCATATCATCCTCTGTTGTCCCCTTCTCCTCCTGCCTCCAATCCTACCCAGCAATAGGGTCTTTTCCAATGAGTCAACCCTTCGCATGAGGTGCCCAAAGTATTGGAGTTTCAGCTTCAACATCAGACCTTCCAATGAACACCCAGGATTGATCTCCTTTCGGATGGATTGATTGGATCTCCTTGCAGTCCAAGGGACTCCCAAGAGTCTTCTCCAACACCACAGTTCAAAAGCATCAATTCTTCGGCGCTCAGCTTTCTTCACTGTCCAACTCTCACATCCATACATGACCACTGGAAAAACCATAGCCTTGACTAGACGGACTTTTGTTGGCAAAGTAATGTCTCTGCTTTTAAATATGCCATCTAGGTTGGCCATAACCTTCCTTCCAAGGAGTAAGCGTCTTTTAATTTCATGGCTGCAATCACCATCAGCAGTGATTTTGAAGCCCACAAAAATAAAGTCTGACACTGTTTCCACTATTTCCCCATCTACTTCCCATGAAGTGATGGGACCAGATGCCATGATCTTAGTTTACTGAACGTTGAGCTTTAAGCCAACTTTTTCACTCTCCTCTTTCACCTTCATCAAGAGGCTCTTTAGTTCTTCTTCACTTTCTGCCATAAGGGTGGTGTCATCTGCATATCTGAGGTTATTGATATTTCTCCCGGCAATCTTGATTCCAGCTTGTGTTTCTTCCAGCCCAGCGTTTCTCATGATGTACTCTGCATATAAGTTAAATAAGCAAGGTGATGATATACAGCCTTGACGTACTCCATTTCCTATTTGGAACCAGTCTTTTGTTCCATGTCCAGTTCTAACTGTTGCTTCCTGACCTGCATACAGGTTTCTCAAGAGACAGGTCAGATGGTCTGGTATTCCCATCTCTTTCAGAATTTTCCACAGTTTATTGTGATCCACACAGTCAAAGGCTTTGGCATAGTCAATAAAGAAGAAATAGATGTTTTTCTGGAACTTTCTCGCTTTTTCAATGATCCAGCAGATATTGGCAATTTGATCTCTGGTTCCTCTGCCTTTTCTAAAACCAGCTTGAACATCTGGAAGTTCACGGTTCACGTATTGCTGAAGCCTGGCTTGGAGAATTTTGAGCATTACTTTAATAGGGTGTGAGATGAGTGCAATTGTCCAGTAGTTTGAGCATTCTTTGGCATTGCCTTTCTTTGGGATTGGAACAAAGACTGACCTCTTCCAGTCCTGTGGCCACTGCTGAGTTTTCCAAATTTGCTGGCATATCGAGTGCAGCACTTTCACAGCATCACCTTTGAGGATTTGAAATAGCTCAACTGCAATTCCATCACCTCCACTAGCTTTGTTCGTAGTGATGCTTTCTAAGGCCCACTTGACTTCACATTCCAGGATGTCTGGCTCTAGGTGAGTGATCACACCTTCGTGATTATCTGGGTCATGAAGATCTTTTTTGTACAGTTCTTCTGTGTATTCTTGCCACCTCTTCTTAATATCTTCTGCTTCTGTTAGGCCCATACCATTTCTGTCCTTTATCGAGCCTATCTTTGCATGAAATGTTCCTTTGGTATCTCTAATTTTCTTGAAGAGATCTTTAGTCTTTCCCAATCTGTTGTTTTCCTCTATTTCTTTGCACTGATCGCTGAGGAAGGCTTTCTTATCTCTCCTTGCTATTCTTTGGAACTCTGCATTCAGATGGGAATATCTTTCCTTTTCTCCTTTGCTTTTCGCTTCTCTTCTCTTCCCAGCTATCTGTAAGGCCTCCTCAGACAGCCATTTTGCTTAAGTACCCCCAAAACTTGTTTATTCAAAAAGTATTTGTTGATGATTTATTACGTGCCAGTCCTGCTTTCACAGAATAATTCTGGGATTTATGTGCCAGGTTGGTGATTTCATATGCCATAATGGCACTGGTGGCAAGTCCATCAATGGGGAGAATTTTGATGATGAGAGTTTCATTCTGAAGCATATGGGTCCTGGCGTCTTGTCCATAGCAAACGTTGGCCCCAACACAAATGATTCCCATTTTTTCATCTGCACTATCAAGACTGAGTGGTTGGATGGCAAGCATGTGGTCTTTGGTAAGGTGAAAGAGGGCATGAATATTGTGGAAGACATGAGTGCTTTGGATCCTGGAATGGCAAGATCAGCAAGATCACTATTGCTGACTGTGGACAAATCTCATAAATTTGACCTGTGTTTAACTTCACCACCAGACCATTCCTTCTGTAGCTGATGAGAGCACACTTTCATCCCCATCTGCTCTAAATATCCTATAATCTTTGTGGTCTCACTGCAGTTCTTTGAGTTCCGTATTTTCCTTACGCCTCTCCAAGTATAACTGGATTGCAAAGTTAAATTTATGATTATGAAATAAAAACCAAACAACAGCAACAAAAAATGAGAAGAGCAAGGACTGTGGTTCCCACTGTTTAACTAGTGCACACAGTTTTTTAATATGTAAAATATTCTATGATCTAGAGAATTCAGAACATACTCAAAAATGCAGAATGCTAAGGCATGTAAAAGGAAACAAAACGAGATATATTGAGGCAATTTTCACATAATGTCTCAGTTACCCACAGACATTTGATGCTTATCCCTGTGCCTAATTATAGCCCAACCCAGTTCCTTTTGTGAACCTTCCTCCTCAACCCTCCCCAACAGCAGTATGTAGCATGGATTGCAAGGGGTCAACACTGGGATTAGAGACAAAAGTTGTTAGAAGGATGTATATCTCTGTACCTTGCAAATAGGAATAACATATGCTTCAAATTGCCCTAGAACACATTAAAATCATCACATACTATTAACAGAACAAGGTAAAGAAACTTTAAAATATTTCACAGCAAAAAAAAAAGACATAAAAAGACCATATAAATAATGCAATAAGCCTGAAATAAAAACAAAATTGCCAACCAAAAAAATCAATCATTTAAAAATAGAAAAGACTTTTTGAAATAACAGTTGGGCAAGAGAAGAAAATAAAGCTGATTTTACAAGACAATATGTATAGCAACACTGAAGAGAATAGTTTATGGTAAAATTTATGGGATATGGACTAATTTATTGTGATGAAATTTTATACTATAATTGATGTCATCATTAAATAAGATATAAAAATAAATCAAGCATTCAGCACAGTAATTTATAAAAAATTAACATCAAACTAGACGAAGAGTGGCAGGAAGAAAGAAATAGTAAAGACATGCTATAAAGAGAATATAATCCCCAAAAGTAGTATAGAAAGCAATGTTACCATCAATGCAGAGGATATTTTAAATGGTTGAATAGTCTATAGTTCTGTGCTTATATTTGAAAATTACAATAAAATGCGTATTTTCTAAGCAAGTAAAAATGACAAAATTGTCCCAAGAAGGATAAGAGAATAAAATAATGAATGAAGAAGGAATGGAGAAACATAATCAAAAACCAATTCCAGTTCCAAATATTGTTATAAGTGATTCCTTGCAAAATTTTAATTAGCAGAAAATGCAAATGCCACCTAAACTATTGTAGTGCAAATAAAAGATATAACTCTGCAATTCATTATACAAAGCTGGCAGATCGTGACAGCAAGATGTAAGATAGCACAAAGAGAACTAAAGTTTAGGCCAAGGGCTTCCCTGGTGGCTCAGACGGTAAAGAATCCACCTGCAATGTGGGAGACCTAGGTTGGGTTGGGAAGATCCCCTGGAGGAAGGCATGGCAACCCACTCCAATATTCTTGCCTGCAGAATCTCATGGACAGAGCCACCACAGGGTCACAACAAGTTGGACATGACTGAGTGACTAAGCACATATCTAAAAACACTGATGGAAAAATTCTAAATAATAGTAAACTCAATCCGTAAACATAATTAAAAGTATAATATGACTCAGCTTTGTTATATAATGCAAAGGAGCTTAATTGGAAAAATTTTAAATCTAACTCATTATATCAGTAGGTCAAAACAGATAAATCATCTTGATACTGAAAAGATAACTTATAAAACTTAATATCCACTTCTAATCATCTTATATCTTAATCATGTAAAGAGTGAGATAATAAACTGATAATAAATGTCATTTTCAATTGTAAAATTCTAAAGTCATTCTCATTATACTGATAAGATAACATTGCATTCGAGTATTACCACTATGGTTTTCCCTGGTGACTCAGATGATAAAAAAATCTGCCTGCAATGCAGGAGACTTGGGTTTGATCCCTGGGTCAGGAAGATCCCCTGGTGAAAGGAATGGCTACCCACTCCAGTATTCTTGCCTAGAGAATTCAACGGACAGAGGAGCTTCAGTTCAGTTCAGTTCAGCCGCTCAGTCGTGTCTAACTCTTTGTGACCCCATGTACTGCAGCACGCCAGGCCCCCCTGTCCATCACCAACTCCCAGAGTTCACCCAAACTCATGTCCATTGAGTCGGTGATGCCATCCAACCATCTCATCCTCTGTCGTCCCCTTCTCCGCCTGCCTTCAATCTTTCCCAGCATCAGGGTCTTTTTCAAATGAGTCAGGTCTTCACATCAGGTGGCCAAAGTATTGGAGTTTCAGCTTCAGCATCAGTCCCTCCAATGAACACCCAGGACTGATCTCCTTTAGGATGGACTGGTTGGATCTCCGTGCAGTCCAAGGGACTCTCAAGAGTCTTCTCCAACACCACAGTTCAAAAGCATGAATTCTTCAGCACTCTGCTTTCTTTATAGTCCAACTCTCACATCCATACATGGCTACTGGAAAAAACCATAGCTTTGACTATATGGACCTTTGTTGGCAAAGTAATGTCTCTGCTTTTTAATATGCTGTCTGGGTTGGTCATAACTTTTCTTCCAAGGAGCAAGCGTCTTTTAATTTCATGGCTGAAGTCACCATCTGCAGTGATTTTGGAGCATAAAAAAATAAATTCTACCACTGTTTTCACTATTTCCCCATCTATTTGCCGTGAAGTGATGGGACCGGATGCCATGATCTTAGTTTTTTGAACGTTGAGTTTTAGGCCAAATTTTTCACTCTCCTCTTTCACTTTCATCAAGAGGCTCTTTAGTTCTTCTTTACTTTCTGCTATAAGGGTGGTGTCATCTGCATGTCTGAGGTTATTGATATTTCTCCCAGCAATCTTGAGTCCAGCTTGTGCTTCCTCCAGCCCAGTGTTTTTCATGATATACTCTGCATATAAGTTAAATAAGCAAGGTGACAATATACAGCCTTGATGTACTCCTTTCCATATTTGGAACCACTCTGTTATTCCATGTCCAGTTCTAACTGTTGCTAACAGAGGAGCCTGGTGGGCTACTATTGAAACAGTTGTTACTTAAACAGAAAAATGATATTTATTTATACAAAAAATATATAAACATGAGAAAGAACTGGGTAAAGGTATTGTTTTCAATATTATTGTTGAATATATTATATTCACTATTATTACCTGGAAAAATCTAAAATAATCCATTAAACTAAAAGGAGCATTCTATTCTATTCTATTCTAGCAATCTATTCAAACTAAAAGGAGCATTCTTTTAGGTGTCACATTGTTTTAATTGTCCTTCAGTCACTCAGTCATATTCAACTCTTTGTGACCTCAAGGACTGCAGCACATCAGGCTTCCCTGTCCTTCACTATCCCCAGAGCTTGCTCAAACTCATGTCCTTCAACTCTGTGATGCCATCCAACCATCTCATCCTCTGTTGCCAACTTCTCCGCCTGCCCTCAATCTTTCCCAGCATCAGGGTCTTTTCCAATGAGCCTGTTCACATCAGGTGGCCAGAGTATTGGAGCTTCAGCTTCACTATCAGTCCTTCCAGTGAACATTCAGAGTTGATTTCCTTTAGGATTGACTGGTTTGATCTCCTTCTTGTCCAAGGATCTCTCAAGAGTCTTCTCTTCTGAAACTGTATAGCCATATTAATTAAAGTTCCAATGCTATTTGGGGAGAGAACTTAAAATAATTTTAAAGTTTATCAGGAAGAATAAGTGCCCACACTGTTTTAAATCTTTCTGTGGTAAAATGTCTAGTGATCTTCATAAGCCACCCTTTTCTCCTTTTATGCACGTACCAGTATTGTACTTTCTCGCCCCAAGCAGTTAAACTAGGCCATGTGACTGGTTCTGGCCAATGAGTTGTGAGAGAAAGTAACATGTCCTTTCTAGACACATTATCATATTATCAGTTTATAAGAATTTAATTGCCAGTGTGTGAACTTCCAGCTCTCTTTCCCTTCATGAGAATTATGGAGTAGAATTTGTGCTGAGAGTGGTCTAGATTTGTGAATGTTTACATAGAGGACAACTTTCCCAAAGAGACATCTGAACCCACAGTAGACTTCCTATAACCTTTGTTGCATAATGCCACTGAGATTTGAAGATTGTTAATACAGGAGAACCTTGCCTATGCTAACTGATGCCCTGCCATGTAGGAAGAGAAAAATATTAATAGAACTGCTATAAATAAATAGAAAAGATATACCTAAAAGGCTGGCATGGGATCATAAAAATGAGCAAAGGATATTGCAATAACAATTTATAAAGAAGAAAACATAAATGGTCAATAAATATATGAAAAAATAGTATATTTCACTACCAGTTGAGAAAGTGTAGATTTAAAATGTGACACTATTTCACACATTCATTTAACTGGATGAAATTAATAAAATTCATGAAATTAACTTTTGGAAACAATATGGGAAAATAGAAACATATATTGCTTTTTATACAGTATTATATAAGTACAAAGATATATTGCACTTTTATACAATCAATTTAATTTTGGTCCATCGAATAAAATTGAAAATTAATATAATACTAACCCTAACTCAGAAATTCCACTTTAAGCTCTCTAAAGATTCTTTTCCGTGTTCAAGGAGATATGTTCATTGCAATGTTATTGCTATTAGTGAAAAGAGGGAACAGTCTATTCCTTGGGTCTAAAAATAGACTGATTTAGCCCTTAAATCGATCTGTATGTGCATATCCCATTACAATAAAGCTAGCTCACAGATCTAATGTTGAGTGGAATAGAAGTACACAAACATTCATGCACACACACACAGAGAACCCAATTTCTTATTATTAAAGACAAAGCTATGAACTAATGCAGACAGATCTGTTACTGTGGCAACAGCAACCCCACCTGCTTTGCTCAACCTCAACAAAAGTAGAAAATCCTTGAAATTTCTTCCTCATTATCTTCACTGAAAGCATTTCCTGATAGCTGATGAATCATGAATAGCACTATTTGATTGCTATAGAGTTTTACAGAGTATGGAGAAAGCAATTTGTTTCTGTCCTTTCAAGGTTATGTTTTAAATAAAAATGTCAGGAATAGCTGAGGGATAATGATGGGGCTGATTTATGTCAGTCCATCAAGTAAGTGAACAAATCCCCAGGAAAAAGGAAATGATGCTATATAGATTAAGACATTATGTTAAATATTAGCCATGTATTCAGAAATATTTGTGGATACGTACACAAATGCAAATGTAGATGTATTGGTAGATAGGTAGATATTCTTGTTGTTTATAAAAGATAGCTTTTTGGAACAATTGATCTTCCCCCTCTCCTTAAATAAATAAACAAACAAAAGCACATGAACATATTTGTGCCCATTGTCCAGAATTTGAGAGATAGAAGGAGACTTGCCTCTGAGATATTCTGGTCTACTCTTTCTCAAACACAGTACATATAATGTTATAATACATGATTTTTGTTCATATGTGAATATTTCATTTTAACAATTAAATACTTTTTATCAGTTGACTCTTTGTGGCAAATATATATTCTTACTATCTATCGTTTTATAAGTTAATTTTTGAATAAGTTATTTAAGTTTAAAATGGATTGATCTGCACAACCTGCTTAATTTTTCTGTGAATCTAAGACTGTATGAAAATTAAAAACAAGTAACTATGGTTTGGTTTAAGGGAAAATATTAATAAATAAAAGTATAGGTGATCCATAGTTGTGACAAACATTGTAAGGCAAAACACAAACTACAATAGATTGGGAAACTACTACAGGTTCTATAACTGGAAATTTTATCTACCTATCACATTGCTTTCATTTGTCACTGTGGCAAATATTTGTAACTTTGTCTTCTAAGGTAAATCTACATACCCATCCTTATTGATGCACAGTAGACAGGATTATCTGCTTTCTCTCAGAAATCTTAACATTATGCTTACATTTAAGATAAGACCAATTCAAGAGGCAGACACCACATCAGTAATTTAACAAGGAAAATTTAATATAAAGAGTAAAGAATGGTTAACAGTAAAAGCAGTCAGAGAGAAATCTATGACACAGCAGCAGCTGAAGCTATAATTGCAGCAAGCAGCAGTGTTTCTAGGACTGAGAGAAAACAAACCAGGAAGGAATACAGAAACTTGTCGGAGTCCTTTCCACAAACTGAATTCAGATCTCTAAGGAAAGGTATGGCTGCTGCAAGAACACACAACCAGTTGTGGAAAAGCAGCTTGCCAATGGGCAGCCACTACAGCTAGACTCCAGGTCAGCCAGCTGCTGAATGGAAGAAATAACTGCTGAAGGGTGAAGGCTGCCACCAAACCATGAGGCCGTAGAGGTGAGCATGTCTCCCACTATTCTCTGCACACACACGTCCACACAAACCAACGTGGTGACCATCACGGCAGACTGGAAGAAGGAAAGCCTCCTCATGCTGTGGCCTTGCAGAACTGCTCCAGCACACTTTATTATCAAAACTACATTGTGCCAGCTGGGAAGAAGAATTGTCTACAGGGCTCAGCCCCAGTATCCAAAGCACAGTGAAGAAGAGTATGTTTCAGACTAAGGTGGAATAAATCCACAACTGGTACGGTCATTTAAAAATGTGATTCATGAAGACACACTTCCAAATAAATGAGAACACACTGTGAGAAAACTCCTTATGTGCAATGAAAATCTAGCCTAAGGTTTTAAGTCTGAATGGGTTCTTCAAAATGAGAAAATATGAGAATTTGTATGTAAAATCTTCTATTTAAAATACCCACTCCTTGACCTAGAGCGTATCATACTGAGTGGAGTAAATCAGACAGAAAGGAGAAATATAGTATGATATCCCTTATATGTGGAATCTAAGAAGAAATGATACAAATGAACTTACTTATAAAATAGAAACAGACTTATGAATTTAGAGAATTTATTGTTGCTAGGGGCAAGGGATAGTTAGGGAGTTTGGGATGGATATGTATACACTGCTCTATTTAAAATGGATAACCAACTGTGTAGCACATGTGACTCTGCTCAATGATATGTGGGAGCCTGGAAGGGAAGGGAGTTTGGGGGGAGAATAGATACATGTATATTTATGGCTGAGTCCCTTTCCTGTTCACCTGAAATTATTACAACTTTGTTAATCAGCTATACCACAATACAAAATAAAAAGTTTCAAAAAATACACACTCCTTGTCAATGTTTTCTTAAGGAAAGCAGAAAATCTAGGAGCATTTTTAAAATTATTTAATTCCATTATACTTAGAAACATTTAAAAATGTTTTATAAATAAATGGCAAATATACTATATACAAAATCAAAAGATAAACTTGGGAAAATATGAACTATTTGCGTTACATATGAAAAACAAAGAATAATTTTTATTAATTTGCAAAGAGGTCCTTCAAATTGATTAGGAAAGGATAAATAAAACAATAAAAATGAAAAAAAGTATCTGAAGAAACAGTCACAGAAAATGAAATGCAAAAGCCCAATATGAAAATACAATCAAGCAGAATATTTGACAAAACACAAAATAAACACAAATTTTTAAAAGGCAAAATTTTCCCTCCAACTGAAAAATTTTAACATTTCATGAAACAGAGAAATAAGAAAACAAATCTACTCGTGCATTGTTAAAAGGTTTAACTTGCAACAATTTTTGAATAGCCTTCTGGCAGTATATATTAAAATTTATAATGCAGACATCCTTTAACCAAGCAATCCTACCTCGAGGAATTCATTTTAAAAATAAAATATAGACATATGAATGTTTATAAAAGCATCATTTTATTAGCAAAAAAACCTGGGAAAATTGGAATATCTCTCAGTGTAAGAATGTTTGAGGAAATGATACACATTCCTAGTATGGAATATAATGCACTTATTTTATTTTATGTTTTTTTATTTTTATTTTTTTTAATAAATGTATTTATTTTAGTTGGGGGCTAATTACTTTGCAATATTGTAGTAGTTTTTGCCATACATTGACATGAATCAGCCATGGGTTTACATGTGTTCCCCATCTTGAACCCCCCTCCCACCTCCCTCCCCATCCCATCCCTCTGGGTCATCCCATTGCCCCAGCCCTGAGCATTTGTGTCATGCATCGAACATGGAATGGTGTTCTGTTTCACATATGATAACATACATGTTTCAATGCTATCGTCCCAGAATGTCCCACCCTCACCTTCTCCCTCAGAGTCCGGAAGACTGTTCTATGCATCTGTGTCTCTTATTCTGTCTCGCATATAGGGTTATCGTTACCATCTTTCAAATTCCATATATATGCATTAGTATACTGTATTGGTGTTTTTCTTTCTGGCTTACTTCACTCTGTATAATGGTCTCCAGTTTCATCCATCTCAATAGAACCGATTCAAATGTATTTTTTTAATGGCTGAGTAATATTCCATTGTGTATATGTACCACAGCTTCCTTATCCATTCGTCTGCTGATGGACATCTAGGTTGCTTCCATGTCCTGGCTATTGTAAACAGTGCTGCGATGAACATTGGGGTACACGCGTCTCTTTCAATTCTGGTTTCCTCGGTGTGTATGCCCAGCAGTGAGATTGCTGGGTCATATGGCAGTTCTATTCCCAGTTTTTTAAGGAATCTCCACACTCTTCTCCATAGTGGCTGTCCTAGTTTGCATTCCCACCAACAGTGGAAGAGGGTTCCCTTTTCTCCACACCCTCTCCAGCATTTATTGCTTGTAGACTTTTAGATAGCAGCCATTCTGACTGGTGTGAAATGGTACCGCACTGTGGTTTTGATTTGCATTTCTCTAATAATGAGTGATGTTGAGCATTTTTTCATGTGTTTGTTAGCCATTTGTATGTCTTCTTTGGAGAAATGTCTGTTTAGTTCTTTGGCCCATTTTTTGATAGGGTCGTTTATTTTTCTGGAATTGAGCTGCAGGAGTTGCTTGTATATTTTTGAGATTAATTGTTTGTCTGTTGCTTCGTTTGCTATTATTTTCTCCCATTCTGAAGGCTGTCTTTTCACCTTGCTTATAGTTTCCTTTGTTGTGCAAAAGCTTTTAATTTTAATTAGGTCCCATTTGTTTATTTTTGCTTTTATTTCCAATATTCTGGGAGGTGAGTCATGGAGGATCCTGCTGTGATTTATGTCGGAGAGTGTTTTGCCTATGTTTTCCTCTAGGAGTTTTATAGTTTCTGGTCTTACGTTTAGATCTTTAATCCATTTTGAGTTTATTTTTGTGTATGGTGTTAGAAAGTGTTCTAGTTTCATTCTTTTACAAGTGGTTGACCAGTTTTCCCAGCACCACTTGTTAAAGAGATTGTCTTTTCTCCATTGTATATTCTTGCCTCCTTTGTCGAAGATAAGGTGTCCATAGGTAATGCACTTATTTTAAAAACTGAGTTATATCTTTGAGTGTTGACTTGAAAATGTATTCATGAAATAGAGTGAAGTGAAAAATATCCAGAATGACACATATTGTGAATTTGTTTTTATAATAAAATTATATATGTATGTAGTTGGTATAATCTTGCACAAACAAATAAAATATATAAATGATAATTTTATTTTTAACAGTGGGTACATTGAAAAGGGCAGAATTGGAGCTTGAGAAAAAACACTCTTAATTTTGTTAAAGCTTTTAATTTTGTATTGGAATATAGCCGATTAACAAAACAATGTAGTGACAGTTACAAGTGAACAGCAAAGGGAGTCAGCCATTCATATACAAGTATCCATTCTTCCTCAAACTCCCCTCCCATCCAGGCTGCCACATAACATTGAGCAGAGTTCCATGTGCTATATAGTAGGTCCTTGTTGGTTATCCATTTTAAATATAGCAGTGTGTCATATCCATTCTAAACTCCCTTGCTATTCCTCCCAACCCCAACCTTCCCCCCAGCAGCTATAAGCTTGTTCTCTAAGTTTGGGAGTCTGTTCCTGTTTTATAGAAAGTTCACTTGTATCATTTCTTTTTAGATTCCACATACAATGGATGTCAATGATACTTCTCTTTCTCAAAACACTACTAATCTTACTCTAAATACTTTCATAATGTTTAAATTATTACATCAGGTATATATTATTTGTATCTATTTTTATTCTTCTTTTCCAGTATGGTTTGTCACAGGATACTGAATATAGTTCCCTGTACTATACAGCAGAATCTTGTTGTTTATCCATTCTCTACACAGTTTGCATCGTTTATTTGTATTTAAGTCATTAATATTTAGATATGAAAAGTGAAAAAAGTGAAAGTGAAAGTTGCTCAGTCATGTCTGACTCTTTGCAATCCCATGGACTATAGCCGACCAGGCTCCTCTGTCCATTGAATTCTCCAGGCAAGAGTACTAGAGTGGGTAGCCATTTCCTTCTCCAAGGGATCTTCCCTATCCAGGGATTGAACCCAGTTCTCCTGAACTGCAGGCAAATTCTTTACCATCTGAGCCACCAGGGTAGCTCAATTATAAGATACATGCTTGCTTGAAAGCTGGTTTACAAAGTTCTAACCTTCTTTTTATTTATGGCTAAGGAAAATTTGGAAAACTCAGCAGTGGCCACAGGACTGGAAAAGGTCAGTTTTCATTCCAATCCCAAAGAAAGGCAATGCCAAAGAATGCTCAAACTACCGCACAATTGCACTCATCTCACACCCTAGTAAAGTAATGCTCAAAATTCTCCAAGCCAGGCTTCAGCAATACGTGAACCGTGAACTTCCAGATGTTCAAGCTGGTTTTAGAAAAGGCAGAGGAACCAGAGATCAAATTGCCAATATCCGCTGCATCATCAAAAAAGCAATAGAGTTCCAGAAAAACATCTATTTCTGCTTTATTGACTATGCCAAAGCCTTTGACTGTGTGGATCACAATAAACTGTGGAAAATTCTGAAAGAAACGGGAATACCAGACCATCTGACCTGTCTCTTGAGAAATCTGTATGCAGGTCAGGAAGCAACAGTTAGAACTGGACATGGAATAACAGACTGGTTCCAAATAGGAAAAGGAGTATGTCAACGCTGTATATTGTCACCCTGCTTATTTAACTTATATGCAGAGTACATCATGAGAAACGTTGGACTGGAAGAAACACAAGCTGGAATCAAGATTGCCGGGAGAAATATCAATAACCTCAGATATGCAGATGACACCACCCTTATGGCAGAAAGTGAAGAAGAACTAAAGAGCCTCTTGATGAAAGTGAAAGAGGAGAATGAAAAAGTTGGCTTAAAGTTCAACGTTCAGAAAACTAAGATCATGGCATCTGGTCTCATCACTTCATGGGAAACAGATGGGGAAACAGTGGAAACAGTGTCAGACTTTATTTTTGTGGGCTTCAAAATCACTGCTGATGGTGATTGCAGCCATGAAATTAAAAGACGCTTACTCCTTGGAAGGAAGGTTATGACCAACCTAGATAGCATATTTAAAAGCAGAGACATTACTTTGCCAACAAAAGTCCTTCTAGTCAAGGCTATGGTTTTTCCAGTGGTCACGTATGGATGTGAGAGTTGGACGGTGAAGAAAGCTGAGCACCGCAGAATTGATGCTTTTGAACTGTGGTGTTGGAGAAGACTCTTGAGAGTCCCTTGGACTGCAAGGAGATCCAATCAATCCATCCTAAAGGAGATCAATCCTGGGTGTTCATTGGAAGGACTGATGTTGAAGCTGAAACTCCAATACTTTGGCCACCTCATGCGAAGAGGTGACTCATTGGAAAAGACCCTAATGCTGGGAAGGATTGCGGGCAGGAGGAGAAGGGGACAACAGAGGATGAGATGGTTGGATGGCATCACTGACTCGATGGACATGGGTTTGGGTAGACTCCGGGAGTTGGTGATGGACAGAGAGGCCTGGCATGCTGTAATTCATGGGGTCGCAAAGAGTTGGACATGACTGAGCAACTGAACTGAACTGAACTGAAGGAAAATTGAGCAAATTTGGTTTGAAAGATAATAATTCAAAATATTACACTTGGTGATGTGTAAGGTCTCTTCTTTTCCAGTATTATATAAGGTGTGTGGGAGATGTGTTGTCAGATGGAAGAAGGGAGTTTGGCTGCCTTAGGGAGGAGGAGAAGTGGGCTGTGGGAAGGTTTAAAGGATGGATACAAATGAGCAAAGCTGAAGGACAGTTTTCTAAGCAGAAGTGGAGTAGGCAGTGAGTTCTATTTTCATGTTCTTCATTCACAAGAAATAGTATCATCAAGAAAAAAAAATGCAAACCACCTTCACCCTTCAGAGTATAGCAGAAGGATCAGAGAACACCATCTGCTACATGTACTGTTACAGGAAATGAATTTCCTAAGGTAGAAGCAAGTTCAGATTTCTACTTCAAACTATCCACTTAAAAATTGGAGGAAATTCTAGAAATAAGTGATTAAGGTACCTAAACACAGTATAAGTAAAGCCCAACAAAGTTATAAACAGCTATGAGAGAGTCAGCCTAAAGAGAAGAGGACCCTTCTGGACATCCCACGAGCAATCAAAATGTAATTGATTGTTTGCAACAATGTCTAAGGTGGAAACATACCTTTGGAAATAAAAGTGGGGGGTGCACTGAAGGCAACACATTGATTAACCATTTTGTAGTCAATAACCTAGATTTCATTGAATATACATGATAACTTTAGAATATATGTTATTATACCTCCATTCTATAAATAAGTTTAGGGAGGGAACTGACTTGCTCTTTTTGCAATGTTAGTAAGTGGAAAAGCTAAAAAACCAGACCCAGTTCAGATACCAACTTATATATTACAATGTCTTCCAAGTTGGCTTAATTCACAGGACGAAGTTCGTGAACTGTATGTTTCAAACTCAACATATCAACTGCATGCCAGCTATGTTTCTAGAAGAAACATTTGCTATGGAGAATCTGAAAAAATAGACAGGTGATGTGGAGGTTCCTTTAGGAAGGTTAGTATGTTTGGGGGGTTTTAACTCATGTAGGTGACTGGCTTCTGGAAGTGTAGCATACAAATGCCTATAGGATCCAGCCGGCCAACGTAAACAAAAACAAGTGAGCCCAGGAGGGACTGTGCAGTTAATACCGCCCAGAGCAAAGTAAAAGGGCTTTCAAAGAGTGGTGCCTACTTATATATGGGATGATTATCCCCATTACTTCTCCACTTAACAGCTCAATTTGGTCTATTCTTAAACTTGGTAGGAGTGAATGGTGCTTCACAGTTCAGTTCAGTTCAGTCGCTCAGTCGTGTCTGAATCTTTGCGACCCCATGAATTACAGCATGCCAGGCCTCTCTGTCCATCACCAACTCCCGGAGTCTACCCAAACCCATGTCCATCGAGTCGGTGATGCCATCCAACCATCTCATCCTCTGTCGTCCCCTTCTCCTCCCGCCCCCAATACTACCCAGCATTAGGGTCTTTTCCAATGAGTCAACCCTTCGCAAGAAGTGCCCAAAATATTGGAGTTTCAGCTTCAACATCAGTGCTTCCAATGAACACCCAGGATTGATCTCCTTTAGGATGGATTGATTGGATCTCCTTGCAGTCCAAAGGACTCTCAAGAGTCTTCTCCAACACCACAGATCAAAAGTATCAATTCTGGGGCGCTCAGCTTTCTTCACCGTCCAACTCTCACATCCATACATGACCACTGGAAAAACCACAGCCTTGACTATACGTTCTTTTGTTGGCAAAGTAATGTCTCTGCTTTTAAATATGCTATCTAGGTTGGCCATAAACTTCCTTCCAAGGAGTAAGCGTCTTTTAATTTCATGGCTGCAATCACCATCAGCAGTGATTTTGGAGCCCCCAAAAATAAAGTCAGCCACTGTTTCCACTATTTCCCCATCTATTTGCCATGAAGTGATGGGACCAGATGCCATGATCTTAGTTTTCTGAACGTTGAGCTTTAAGCCAACTTTTTCACTCTCCTCTTTCACCTTCATCAAGAGGCTCTTTAGTTCTTCTTCACTTTCTGCCATAAGGGTGGTGTCATCCGCATATCTGAGGTTATTGATATTTCTCCCGGTGATCTTGATTCCAGATTGTGTTTCTTCCGGCCCAGCATTTCTCATGATGTACTCTGCATATAAGTTAAATAAGCAGGGTGACAATATACAGCCTTGACGTACTCCTTTTCCTATTTGGAACCAGGCTTTTGTTCCATGTCCAGTTCTAACTGTTGCTTCCTGACCTGCATACAAGTTTCTCAAGAGACAGGTCAGATGGTCTGGTATTCCCATCACTTTCAGAATTTTCCACAGTTTATGGTGATCCACACAGTCAAAGGCTTTGGCATAGGCAACAAAGCAGAAATAGATGTTTTTCTGGAACTCTCTTGCTTTTTCGATGATCCACCGGATATTGGCAATTTGATCTCTGGTTCCTCTGCCTTTTCTAAAACCAGCTTGAACATCTGGAAGTTCACAGTTCAAGTATTGCTGAAGCCTGGCTTGGAGAATTTTGAGCATTACTTTACTAGGGTGTGAGATGAGTGCAATTGTGCGGTAGTTTGAGCATTCTTTGGCATTGCCTTTCTTTGGGATTGGAACGAAGACTGACCTCTTCCAGTCCTGTGGCCACTGCTGAGTTTTCCAAATTTGCTGGCATATCGAGTGCAGCACTTTCACAGCATCACCTTTGAGGATTTGAAATAGCTCAACTGGAATTCCATCACCTCCACTAGCTTTGTTCGTACTGATGCTTTCTAAGGCCCACTTGACTTCACATTCCAGGATGTCTGGCTCTAGGTGAGTGATCACACCATCATGATTATGTGGGTCGTGAAGATCTTTTTTGTACAGTTCTTCTGTGTATTCTTGCCACCTCTCCTTAATATCTTCTGCTTCTGTTAGGTCCATACCATTTCTGTCCTTTATCGAGTCTATCTTTGCATGAAATTTTCCTTTGGTATCTCTAATTTTCTTGAAGAGATCTCTAGTCTTTCCCAATCTGTTGTTTTCCTCTATTTCTTTGCACTGATCGCTGAGGAAGGCTTTCTTATGTCTCCTTGCTATTCTCTGGAAATCTGCATTCAGATGGGAATATCCTTCCTTTTCTCCTTTGCTTTTCGCTTCTCTTCTCTTCCAAGCTATCTGTAACGCTTCCTCAGACAGCCATTTTGCTTTTTTGCATTTCTTTTCCATGGGGATTTTCTTGATCCCTGTCTCCTGTACAATGTCATGAACCTCTGTCCATAGTTCATCAGGCACTCTATCTATCAGGTCTAGACCCTTAAATCTATTTGTCACTTCCACGGTATACTCATAAGGGATCTGATCTAGGTCATATCTGAATGGACTAGTGGTTTTCCCTACTTTCTTCAATTTAAGTCTGAATTTGGCAATAAGCAGTTCATGATCTGAGCCACAGTCTGCTCCCGGTCTTGTTTTTGCTGACTGTATAGAGCTTCTCCATCTTTGGCTGCAAAGAATATAATCAATCTGATTTCAGTGTTGACCATCTGGTGATGGTCACGTGTAGAGTTTTCTCTTGTGTTGTTGGAATAGGGTGTTTGCTATTACCAGTGCATTCTCGTGGCAAAACTCTATTAGCCTTTGCTCTGCTTCATTCTGTACTCCAAGGCCAAACTTGCCTGTTACTCCAGGTGTTTCTTGACTTCCTACTTTTGCATTCCAGTCCCCTATAATGAAAAGGACATCTTTTTTTGGTGTTAGTTCTAAAAGGTCTTGTAGGTCTTCATAGAATCATTCAACTTCAGCTTCTTTGGCATTACTGGTTGGGGCATAGACTTGGATTACCGTGATATTGAATGGTTTGCCTTGGAAACGAACAGAGATCATTCTATCATTTTTGAGATTGCATCCAAGTACTGCATTTCGGACTCTTTTGTTGACCATGATGGCTACTCCATTTCTTCTAAGGAATTCTTGCCCACAGTAGTAGATATAATGGTCATCTGAGTTAAATTCACCCATTCCAGTCCATCTTAGTTTGCTGATTCCTAGAATGTCAACGTTCACTCTTGCCATCTCCTGTTTGACCACTTCCAATTTGCCTTGATTCATGGACCTAACATTCCAGGTTCCTATGCAATATTGCTCTTTACAGCATTGGACTTTGCGTCTGTCACCAGTCACATCCACAGTTGGGTATCGTTTTTGCTTTGGCTCCATCCCATCATTGTTTCTGGAGTTATTTCTCCACTGATCTCCATTCGTATATTGGGCACCTAATGACCTGGGGAGTTCATCTTTCAGTGTCCTATATTTTTGCCTTTTCATACTGTTCATGGGGTTCTCAAGGCAAGAATACTGAAGTGGTTTGCCATGCCCTTCTCCAGTGGACCACAATCTGTCAGACCTCTCCACCATGACCCATCCATCTTGGGTGGCCCCACACGGCATGGCTTAGTTTCATTGAGATAGACAAGGCTGTCGTCCGTGTGATCGGATTAGCTAGTTTTCCCTGTCGCCCGCCACCCCCGTCCCCCGGGCCCCGGCCCGGCCTAGCCCCTGTCGGCCGCCGCCCCCGGCCCCCGGCCCCCGGCCCGCCCTAGCCCCTGTCACTTCACAGTAGATTACTTCAAATGTAATGCCATGTTCCCACCATTAAGGCATATAATTGAAATTATTGACTCTTTCTAATTAGGAACTGGTAAATATTCACCATTATAGGTTTGGGTATGTTCCATTCAGTCCCTTTTTCAGCCGTCTCTCAACTGTGGTTTGCTATCATTTCTGAAGTGATATTTTACATATGGGTACCCATATCTATGTACCTACATCTATCTATCTATCTATCTATCTATCTATACCCATATGCCCATACACACACACACACACACACACACACACACACACACACACACACAAACCCATCTAACCAGCAGGTACCTCAGCAGCTTTTAATAACACATAATCTTTACAGGCAACATCTTAACTGCACTAAGCTTTCTCCTGGGGCATAGGTATGACATTACACTGATGACATTCTCTTCCAAGATGACTCATTTAATATACTCTTTGGTAAATGCAAATACTCATAGTCTAGTCTAGTATTAGTTGCTCAGTCATGTCCGATTCTTTCAGACCCCATGGACTGCTGCCCACCAGGCTCCTCTGTTCATGGAATTCTCCAGGCAAGAAAACTGGAGTGGGTTGCCACTCCCTTCTCCAACAAATACTCATAAAAGAGCTCAAAAAGGCGGGGATGAGCTGTTGCCCCAAACATGGTTCAAAGCCTCAATTAAATTCCTGAAAATTATTTGGTAAATCAAAGGCCACTCCATCCCTGACACTGTCAATAAACAGCTATGGGCTCTTTCAGCATCTACAACCATAAAACAAGCCCAACATCTTTCAGGCTTTAGAGGGTTCTAGAAGCAACATACAAATTTTTACTTAAACCCATTTATGTCATTATTTTTAAATCTTCCCACTCTGAACAGGGTTGCCTCCAAAGAAAGTCTATAGAATCTTTCCAAATTACAAAACAGTAGGTACTCTCCTTAAGGCTCTCCAGAGACGCCTTCATTATGAAGACTTTAGTAAACTCCTCTCATGTGTCCCAGAGTTTCTAGACTACCTAAGATGGCTATAAGCTATCCGTGGGCTTCTTATATAAGAAGCTGCCCTTCTCCTTGGACCCAGGCTCTATGCCACCAGGTGGTAATTGCTGGCTACATACTGGGCTCTCTTAGGAACAGAGATCCCTTAGCCTGGGACCCTCCCCATGTAGATTCCTGTCATGCCCAGGGCCATGGAAGTAGTACCTGCCAGCATGGCCTAGCCACTGAAGCCTCCTTGCTAAGGGCTGGACCCAAATCTGGGCCCTCTGTTGTATCTCTCCTAACCAGAGGGAGCAGCCTCACCCCTCCACAGTCCTTCCTAGACACTATCGTCTTAAAGGAGTTCACCCCTCTCTCAGATCCCTTGGCAACAACCTCAGCAGCCCCTTGAGATCAGCTGAATGATCTCACATACTTCAGAACAGCAGTGCCTTCGTCACAAGTGACAGAGGGTTTCCTCCCTTAACCAGGGCATTCCTGACGGCACCATGTCTCAGAAAACTTTGCTGAATCTCAAGCAGTTATCTGAGCATTGAATGCCTTGACAAAACATTGGCCCATCTGCACATTTTTGTAGAGTTTTAGACCATTGCCAATGGCCAGTCTGTTCCCGCAAGGACTCCAGTTCCATTATTATGTGGTTGTTTGACATTATCTCTTAGCGCATTGGCACTCTATTTTCTGTTTTGTCTTTTTCCTCTGTTGTGTTCTATTCTGGATATTCTTTCAAGTTACTAATCTACTCCTCTGCTCCGTCTAATCTTCTCTTAAACCCACCCAGTATGTATTTCATCTCAGCCATTTTATTTTTCGTCTTCCAAAAGATATTTATACATATTAATCCAAAGATTATCATATATATAATTAAAAGCCCTTTTAATAAAACACTGTGACGCCCAAACAAAATACATTAAACTCCATGCACTGTGACTAAAACATCTGGGAATAAAACAGAGTTTAAAATTAGACAAAGAGGGGATTCAAATTCCAAATTCAATACCCAATAGCTGTGTGGATCTTGACCAAGTATTTCAATTATTAAAATGTATTTTAACTTAGATTTCAACTTAAATGTTGTGGAACAGTGGCTGGTACTGTGTTGACAAGAGTGAGAATTTTTAGAGTGATGCATGTCAATTTAATCCACAGAACATAAGCAAAGAATCAAAGCTGCAGCTCTGTTCAGCTGCTGAGCATAGCTTCCAGTCACACAAACACAGCCACAGAGCCTGTCCAACAGGCCCACTTGGGCAGGAATTCAAACCTGCAGCCCTGCCCAAATGTTGAGCATAGCCACTGGCTCAGCACAACCAGGGAACCTGAACAGTGACCCTGCAAAACCATAGAGCCCGGCCTATAGTACCCCTGGATGACTGAAAACAGTCTATGCCTTGCCCAAGAGCCTGGCCTGTGACCTCACCTAACAGTGGGACACAGCCAGCAGCCTACCTGCTCACAGTAGCCCTTCCAACAATGAAGCCATTTTAAAATCTGATTTAAAATGGACAAAGGTCTTAAACAGACCATTTTCCAAAGAGAATATGCAAATGGTCAAAATGTACATAACTACAATAAATATACATTGGCGCAGAAGCGCGGCAGCTGTGACAGTGGCGCGGAAGCGCTGCTGAGAGGAGCTACCCCACGTCCAAGGTAAGAAGCAGCGGCTGCGCTTTGCTGGAGCAGCCGTGAAGAGATACCCCACATCCAAGGTAAGAGAAACCCAAGTAAGATGGTAGGCATATGAGAGAGGGCATCAGAAGGCAGACAGTCTGAAACCACAATTACAGACAACTAGCCAGTCTGATCAAACGAACTACAGCCTTGTCTAACTCAATGAAATTGAGCCATGCAGTGCGGGGCCACCCAAGACGGACGGGTCATGATGGAGAGGTCTGACAAAATGTGGTCCAATGGAGAAGGGAATGGCAAACCACTCAGTATTCTTGCCTTGAGAACCCCATGAACAGTATGAAAAGGCAAAAATATAGGACACTGAAAGATGAACTCCCCAGGTCGGTAGGTGCCCAATATGCTACTGGAGATCAGTGGAGAAATAACTCCAGAAAGAATGATGGGATGGAGCCAAAGCAAAAATGATACCCAGCTGTGGATGTGACTGGTGATAGAAGCAAAGTCCGATGCTGTAAAGAGCAATATTGCATAGGAACCTGGAATGTTAGGTCCATGAATCAAGGCAAATAGGAAGTGGTCAAACAGGAGATGGAAAGAGTGAACGTCAACATTCTAGAAATCAGTGAACTAAGATGGACTGGAATGGGTGAATTTAACTCAGATGACCATTATATCTACTACTGTGGGCAGGAATCCCTTAGAAGAAATGGAGTAGCCATCATGGTCAACAAAAGAGTCCAAAAAGCAGTACTTGGGTGCAACCTTAAAAACAACAGAATGATCTCTGTTCGTTTCCAAGGCAAACCATTCAATATCATGGTAATCCAAGTTTATGCCCCAACCAGTAATGCTGAAGAAGCTGAACTTGAATGGTTCTATGAAGATCTACAAGGCTTTTTAGAACTAACACCCCAAAAAAGATGTCCTTTTCATTATAGGGGACTGGAATGCAAAAGCAGCAAGTCAGGAAACACCTGGCATAACAGGCAAATTTGGCCTTGGAGTACAGAATGAAGCAGGGCAAAGGCTAATAGAGTTTGGCCAAGAGAACCCACTGGTCATAGCAAACACCCTCTTCCAACAACACAAGAGAAGACTCTACACATGGACATCACCAGATGGTTGACACCGAAATCAGATTGATTATATTCTTGGCAGCCAAAGATGGAGAAGCTCTACACAGTCAGCAAAAACAAGACCGGGTGCCATCTGACTGTGGCTCAGATCATGAATTCCTTATTGCCAAATTCAGACTGAAATTGAAGAAAGTGGGGAAAACCACTAGACCATTCAGGTATGACCTAATCCAAATCCCTTATGACGATATCGTGGAAGTGAGAAACAGATTTAAGAGACTAGATCTTATAGACAGAGTGCCTGATGAACTATGGACGGAGGTTCGTGACGTTGTACAGGAGACAGGAATCAAGATCATCCCCAAGAAAAAGAAATGCAAAAAAGCAAAATGGCTGTCTGAGGAGGCCTTACAAATACCTGTGAAAAGAAGGGAAGTGAAAAGCAATGGAGAAAAGGCAAGATACAACCATTTGAATGCAGAGTTCCAAAGAATAGCAAGGAGAGAAAAGAAAGCCTTCCTCAGTGATCACTGCAAAGAAATAGAGGAAAACAACAGAATGGGAAAGACTAGAGATCTCTTCAAGAAAATTAGAGATACCAAGGGAAAATTTCATGCAAAAACGGGCTCAATAAAGGACAGAAATGGTATGGACCTAACAGAAGCAGAAGATATCAAGAAGAGGTGGCAAGAATACACAGAAGAGCTGTACAAAAAGATCTTCATGACCCAGATAATCATGATGGTGTGATCACTTACCCAGAGCCAGACATCCTGGGATGTGAAGTCAAATGGGCCTTAGGAAGCATCACTATGAACAAAGCTAGTGGAGGTGATGGAATTCCAGTTGAGCTATTTCACGTCCTGAAAGATGATGCTGTGAAAGTGCTGCACTCAATATGCCAGCAAATTTGGAAAACACAGCAGTGGCCACAGGACTGGAAAAGGTCAGTTTCCATTCCAATCCCAAAGAAAGGCAATGCCAAGGAATGCCCAAACTATTGCAAAATTATACTCATCTCACACGCTAGTAAATTAATTCTTAAAATTCTCCAAGCCAGGCTTCAGCAATACGTGAACCATGAACTTCCAGATATTCAAGCTGGTTTTAGAAAAGGCAGAGGAACCAGAGATCAAATTGCCAACATCTGCTGGATCATCGAAAAAGCAAGAGAGTTCCAGAAAAACATCTATTTCTGCTTTATTGCCTATGCCAAAGCCTTTGACTGTGTGGATCACAATCAACTGTGGAAAATTCTGAAAGAGGACCACCTGATCTGCCCCTTGAGAAACCTGTATGCAGGTCGGGAAGCAACAGTTAGAACTGGATATGGAATAACAGACTGGTTCCAAATAGGAAAAGGAGTACATTAAGGCTGTATATTGTCACCCTGCTTATTTAACTTATATGCGGAGTACATCATGAGAAACACTAGACTGGAATAAGCACAAGCTTGAATCAAGATTGATGGGAGAAATATCAGTAACCTCAGATATGCAGATGACACCACCCTTATGGCAGAAAGTGAAGAACTAAAGAGCCTCTTGATGAAAGTGAAAAAGGAGAGTGAAAAAGTTGGCTTAAAAGCTCAACATTCAGAAAACTAAGATTATGGCATCTGGTCTCATCACATCAACACAAATAGATGGGGAAACAGTGGAAACAGTGGCTGACTTTATTTTTCTGGGCTCCAAAATCACTGCAGATGGTGATTGCAGCCATGAAATTAAAAGACGCTCACTCCTTGGAAGGAAAGTCATGACCAACCTAGACAGCATATTGAAAAGCAGAGACATTACTTTGTCAACAAAGATCCGTCTAGTCAAGGCTATGGTTTTTCCAGTGGTCATGTATGGATGTGAGATTTGGACTATAAAGAAAGCTGAGCGCAGAAGAATTGATGCTTTTGAACTGTGGTGTTGGAGAAGACTGTTGAGAGTCCCTTGGACTGCAAGGAGATCCAACCAGTCCATCCTAAAGGAGATCAGTTCTGGGTGTTAATTGGAAGGACCGATGTTGAAGCTGAAACTCCAATACTTTGGCCACCTGATGCAAAGAGCTGACTCATTTGAAAAGACTCTGATACTGGGAAAGATTGAGAGCAGAAGGAGAAGGGGACGACAGAGGATGAGATGGTTGGATGGCATCACCGACTCAATGGACATGGGTTTGGGTGGACTCCGGGAGTTGGTGATGGACAGGGAGGCCCGGCGTGCTGCAGTTATCGGGTCGCAAAGAGTCAGACACAACTGCGTGACTGAACTGAACTGAACTGAACTGAACAATAATTATGAGGGAAATAGAAATGAAAGCTACAGTGAGATATCACCTAGGATATCACCTCATATCACCTGTTAAACCGTCTATTATCCAAAAGAGAAAGATAAATGCTGACAAGGATGTAGAGAAAAGGGAACCCTTGTACACTGTTGGTGGGAATGTACATTGACACAGCCACTACAGAAAACGATCTGGAGGTTCCTCAAAATATTAAAAATAGAATTTACCATATGATCCCTCAGTGCTACTTTTGGATATATATCTGAAGGAAATGAAATCACTATCTCGAAAAGATATCTATACTCTCATTTTCCATGCAGTATTATTTACAATAGCCAAGACATGGAAACAAACTTATTGCCCACTGATGGATGAATGGATAAAGAAAATATGGTGTGTGTGTATATATATATACACACACACACATATACGTATATGGAATACTATTCAGCCACTGAAAGAAAATTCTACCCTTGTGACCGTACAGGTGAAACTTGAAACCTTAAAGCTGAGTAAAACAAGTCAGAGAAAGACAAATACTGTGTGATCTCATTTATATGTGGAATAGAAAATTAAAAAGAAAAAAACTGATGAATACAGGCAGACCACAAAGATGGCAACCATCACCCTCTGTCTTTTTGGAGAGTATTTCAGTAGATCCCCGAATATGTGTTAAATCAGATGCCCGCCTCTCAGGCCAATACTCTAAGATGAGCCTCTTCCGTAGAGACTGGGCCTTTTTCAGACAGCTGCCTCTCTGCTGGGCCTGAGGCTGGCTAAGTCCATGCAAACCCCTTAAGGATTATTTCTCAGTTTGCTATAGTCTAGTTGGCTTCAAAGCTAGATGCTCTGGGGGCCCATTTCTGAAGCACAAGTCTTAAAAGCTAGACATGGGGGTGAAAACCCTTCACTTCTAACAGAGAAGCTCAGGATTTGGGGTTCTCTCCAATCATGGGTTACCACACCATGTGTCAGGCTTCTGGTGAGATTTGTGTTTCAGTCTCTCCTACCTTCTTGGATGTGGGTTTTTCTTCTTCACCCAAAATGTTAGGAGTTGCTTAGCTAGTTTATCTCCCCCTGCCTCCACCCAACAAAGGACATTTTTCCATATGTACCTGTATGAGGAGGTGGGTTTAGTCTCCTTCTTGATGGCCATCTTGAATTGAAACTGTTCATTCTTAGTGTGGTATATAATTGCCTAACTTTGGTCAAATTTCTCTTGATCTTAGGGAAACTTTTATGGAATGTACAGCGAATGGATGCTTTCTATCTATACTTCTTGTTTCGGGGCACTAGGCTCTAATTCTTGGTTTATATGTTTGGTTAAAATATGGTCTTTAAGGACTGACTGTGAATCAAATAATTTCTAAGTGGAATTTTATTTTTTTTCCAATATGACCTGCAAAATTCAGGCTGTGGTTTCAGGAGGCTGCTGGTCTATGCTCTACAATCTGAGCACTGAAACTGGGACTGTTTTTGAGGATAATTTCCATTTGGATAGCTTCCTCTGAAAGATTAGGGTTTTCTGTGCACTTAAGTCACTGTGCTAGGAAATGCAAGAAAAGTGGGCTGCTTTTTTTTCTCTTTTACATTTCTTATTTGTCTGTGCGTTTGCTTATTTGAGACATTTTTTTTAAAGAAAAATCAGTTTCCTCCAGAAAATTAAACTGAATATGAACTTCCTATTTTATAGTATACTAAAACTTTCTGTGTACCTTCATAAAAACTCCCCCAGGCAACATGCCAGGGAAGCAATTGTTAAATCACTTCATAACAGTATCAGTGGAATATACATAATCTTCTGCTCGGTCTTGAGAGAAACACAGGAAGTAGAAATTAATTTTGTCCATCTTCAAGGAGATTATAATCTACTTATCCATTACATAAATGCAGTCAAAACTATTTTTGATAGATTACCATGTGCTAAGTTATAACTGGCTGGGGAGGCAGGCCATCCAAATGAAACTTTTATTCTACCAGAAACAAAAAATATAGTACAGCAATGCTAATATTAGCATTTTTATTTCAAAATGTTATTTAAAGCAGCATGTTTGTGTCAAATGAGTGATAAGATCTTAAGGCCTATGGGAGTTCAGATCCAAGAAATGTCAGAAGAAACTAGGTGAATCAAGGAAGAATCTGCGCAGACAGTATTTCAGCTGGCAAGTGAGGAGTTTAATTTGCCATCATAATTTTCTTGGCATCTGGCCCCTCCCAATCCAAATCTTTACATAAACTCCTTTCATCCTGGAAAATCACTGCACTCTTTGCCTCTCTGTTTTCACCTCATCCCCAGTCATAAACTCTGATCTCCAAGAATACTGTTCCTAGAATAGTCATAGTTGACCCTGAAGAGACCTTTGAAACATGCAAGAGACAAAAGACCCACTCTTCACACTGAAGCAGGAACAGGGACCCAGAGGCTGTTTCCCTCATCCCCCTCCATCAGTAGTAGCAGGGTTAGCCTCTCAGTCATGTCCAACTCTTTGCAACCCTGTGGACTGTAGCCCACCAGGCTCCTCTGTCCATGGAATTCTCCAGGCAAGAACACTGGAGTGGGTTGCCATTTCCTTCTCCAGGGGATCTTCCTGACCCAGGGATCAAACCCAGGTCTCTTGCATTACAGACAGATTCTTTACCATCTGAGCCACCAGGGAAGCCCTTCCCCCCTGCAGCAAAAATGATGATACCTCAAGTGAAACATATCATCTGCTTTAAACTACTGCTCCAGTTGAACTCACTCACCAAGTTCACCAGATAGATTAAATGGTTAACTTCCAGTGCTCAGACTGCTAATTAGTGATGCATCCTAGGTGAGATCTTCCAGTCTGGTACTTCTGTTATTATTCACAGTTCATCGTCAAAATAAGCATTACCTCTAATTTGCCTCAGAACCAATTAAATAATTCACAACAAATATCGAGAATTTTAAGGGGGCAGAAAGCCATTAACCAAATCAAGAAACTCTTCTGGGCTCGGGGACTCAGACTCGGTGACTACATAGGTTGCATGCCCACACAGCCAGCCTCCTTATCCTTGTGTTGATACTCAAGAGGGGAAAAGAAAATGGGTAACTAGAAAAATGATTAATTCCAAGTGAAAGTCACTTTTAGCTTCAATCACTTTTTTCTGTGCTTTCCATCTAGGAAATGGATGAGTCATTCTGGCAGCATGTCTCTGGGGAGGAGGTCTGACGCTCGAATTGTAGTAGATGTCACAACATAGTTCCTAAGACTTGAATTTTACCCTCTAGCTGAAAACAAAAGAAAAGAAAACAACAATAACAAAAACAAAAATCCATGAACAATAACTGCCCGTCAGTGACCCATTTCCGGCCTCCTTTGGTTTTATTAAGCTTTTCTGTTATAAACACTCTTCTTGACTACTTTATGTGAACTGAAGTTCTGAAGTCAGAAGGCAAGGTGGAATATTACAGCCACCGGGGGAGGATAGCCTGATTTTTAGGTGAAACAGATGGGCAATCAAGGGATTTGAGAGTTCTTTCTCTCCTGATGCATTTTTTGAAGTGCAGTTAGTAAACTAAACCTTGGAGAATTAGTCGGATGCAGGTAAACAAAGCTCTTCCCTCTTAGTAGCTTTCTCTACCCTTCCACCCTAGCCAGATCTCAGAGTTGTAGATCCAGCAGAAAACCGCCAACACCTTTAAGCAGCAGAAAGGCTGTCTGAAGGGCTGCCAAAGAAATGCAGCCGGGAAGGGGAGCACTTTATAGTTGGCTTATTTGATTCTGTCGGGTGTCAGACGGGGATCTACGATGCTGTTGTTCGGAAAAGAAAGGAATCAACATGAAAAACAGCTTAATTTTTTTCTATCCAGGCCCCCACCAAAGAACCACTTAGATTTTATTTTTAAAATAGTTCTGAGAAAAGAAAAGAAATAAATATGCTGGGTTGGCCCACATAACCATCAAAGGATCAGATTCATAAACTCAGGGATTAGCATTTCCCAAGAGTTAACACATGGCCCTCTGAGGTATTAAATTATTTCTGACCCTATTTGCCTTAAAAATAGAAGAATTAAGTTTCCCTTAAAGGTAGCTAACTCTCACCCTGAAAGGAATATAGTAGAGGCTCTAATGCAAAAAAGAGAATAATCAAAAATGTTCCTGCTAGGTTTTGGGATATAGCATTTTTTAAGGGGAAGAATTTCCTAATTATATTTGCAGACATGAATGTATATATGACACATGGAGTATACACTGACTCATGAGAGAAGCTACAGCATCTCAAAGTTTTCTGAGAGAAGGGTGTTATCAATTTGGGATTGTAAAAGGTAGTTAATCCATTTATGAATAAAAGACTCTATAAAAATTCTCCTCATGTGCTCAGGAATAAACCACTGCATGTACAAGTATTAATATTTAAAAACAAGAGATCACTTCCTGAATTCCATTTTTGGAAATGAGAAGATAACAAGCATGCCCAAATGTGCATATTTTTGGATAAGAATGAAATGGCTTTCATCATATTTTAAAAGAGGAATCAGGGCCTTTCATCAGTTCAGTCTCTCAGTTGTTTCCGACTCTTTGTGACCCCATGGACTGAAGCACGCCAGGCCTCCCTGTCCATCACCAACTCCTGGAGCTTACTCAAACTTATGTCCATCCATTTGGTGATGCCACCCAACCATCTCATCCTCTGTCATCCCCTTCTCCTCCTACCTTCAATCTTTCCCAGCATCAGGGTCTTCTCCAATGACTCAGCTCTTCACATCAGGTGGCCAAAGTATTGGAGCTTCAGCTTCAGCATCAGTCTTTCCAGTGAATATTCAAGACTGATTTCCTTTAGGATTGACTGGTTTGAGCTCCTTGCAGTCCAGTTCAGTCACTCAGTTGTGTCCAACTGTTTGCAACCCCATGGACTGCAGCACACCAGGCTTCTCTGTCCATCACCAACTCCCGGAGCTTGCTCAAACTCATGTCCACTGAGTCAGTGATGCCATCCAACCATCTCATCCTCTTTCACCCCCTTCTTCTCCTGCCTTCAATATTCCCCAGCATCAGGGTCTTTTCCAATGAGTCAGTTTTTTTGCACCAGGTGGCCAAAGTATTGGAGTTTCAGCTTCAGCATCAGTCCTTCCAAGGGACTCTCAAGAGTCTTCTTAAACACCACAGTTCAAAAGCATCAATTCTTCAGCGCTCAGCTTTCTTTATGGTCCAACTCTCATATCCATACATGACTACTGGAAAAACCATAGCTTTGACTATTACAGATTTTGTCGGCAAAGTAATGTCTCTGCTTTTTAATATGCTGTCTAGGTTGTTCATAGCTTTCCTTCCAATGAGCAAACATCTTGTAATTTCATGGCTGCAGTCACCATTTGCAGTGATTTTGGAGCCCAAGAAAATAAAGTCTCTCACTGTTTGCATTGTTTCCCCATCTATTTGCCATGAAGTGATGGGACCAGATGCCATGATCTTAGTTTTTTGAATGTTGAGTTTTAAGCCAGCTTTTTCACTCTCTTCTTTGACTTTCATCAAGAGGCTCTTTACTTCCTCTTCGCTTTCTGCCATAGCGTGGTGTTAGCTGCATATGTGAGGTTGTTGATATTTCTCCTGGAAATCTTGATTCCAACTTGTGATTCATTCAGCCTGGCATTTCACATTATGTACTCTGCATATAAGTTAAATAAGCAGGGTGACAATATACAGCCTTGACATACTCCTTTGCCAATTTGGAACCAGTCCATTGTTCCATATCTGGTTCTAACTGTTGCTTCTTGATCTGCATGATTTCTCAGGAGGCAGGTCAGGTGGTCTGGTATTCCCATCTCTTTAAGAATTTTTCGCAGTTTGTTGTGATCCACATAGTCAAAAGCTTCAGTGTAGTCAATAAAGCAGAAATAGATGTTTTTCTGGAATTCTCTTGCTTTTTCTATGATCCAACTGGAGAAGGGGATGGCAAACCACTTTAGTGTTCTTGCCTTGAGAACCCCATGAACAGTATGAAAAGGACCTTTCATAGGGCTGCTCTTTTTAACATCCAAAGAATGGACATTTCTTCAATCCAACCAACACTTTAAGATTTCCTCTGGCTCATGAACTCTGAAATAGACTTTTCTGATTTTCTGCTTAATGAATAGATATTCATGTGTGACATATAGGAAATGTCAAAAATGTACAATTATCTTGAAAACCTAAAACTGTAAGACTGATGGTTTACTCATTCTGTTGAAACAAAGTAGGAAAACATATTGTTGTTTATACACCACTCCATTCTCCCTACTGCTGCCAGCCGGAAACTGAACACCTACCTTATCCTGACCAAGCACCAATATTTGAAGAAAACAGCTTTCCACATCCATATTGAGGCTGATATCCTCGGTGAAAGTGGAAGAAGAAAGAGAAAAAGAATTTGAGGGTTGAAAGAAAGTGGCCCTTCCGTTTACCTTACATTCCCACAAACAGTCATCAGAGGCAGCAAGGGAGAGAGAAAACATTCATGATACTATAGGCTGAAGCCAGAGTATAAGCTTTTTGTTTTTCTCTGGATTTATTTGTGTTATTGTTGATGTTGCTTACATGTTCTCTAGTAGTTCAGAGTATCATGAGCAGCCACTGGGGAGTAAGATCAGATCTCAACTTATTATAGTAAGAACAAACCAGCTAAATTTCTGATAGAAACTAGAAGCTGGGCTGAAAGCTGCATACCTCAAATGTTCCTTGAGCTGTAAATCTGACAAGAGGATTTAATCACTATTCAAAGGGGTAGCGAGCAGAAAAAAAAGAAAATTCACACACCATGTCTCTTGACTGAGTATCAATACAGCACCTACCCCATTCAAGAATGAGTGTTCTTAATTCTATGAGTCTTTGAAAATATTATTATATAGCATTAGGAAGGTCCAATAAACAATGGACATGAATGGAATATACAATATTTGTAATAATTACAATCTCCACTGCTTACTTCCAGTTACCTGAAAAGATCTAGTAATATTTTTCACTTGATATATCTCAAATGTGTCTCTCTCCCTAGATTATCAGAATAGTAAGAAACCGCTTGTCTCCCTGACTCCTTTGCCCAGTCAATTACATTAATTTAGAGATAAATGTTTCTGCATATGGTACTTCTAATATGTCTCATCATGGAGCATTTCAGTTTCTAATTTCATCTAAGCTTAATTAAAAAAAAAAAGACTGAAATATAAATACTTAAAAATGTAAATTCATCTCTTTGATCTTTGCAAGCAGTATAGTAAAAGACAATTCTAGTTCTTTGGAGGTCATATACATCAGCCCTTTCCTTGCTTCCTCTGAATCTGCCTTATCTAGAATCTTTCTGCTGAATCTATTGAAAAATCCCACCCAGAGTCTATCCTACCAATCCCCACATGTGCAAGATTTAAAATAATCACCCCAGAAATAAATGTTCAGAATCTGGTTCCTGAGCCATCACCACCACTGCTGCTCCAATCCCCTCCCACCTCCACCATTATCATAATCACTTCTACTTACCCCTCATTTTCCTTTCCAACACCATCTCTCCCTGTCTTCCTCATCATCACCACCACAACTTATCCTCTGCTCAGTCCTCCCTATTTGGTCCCTGATCACGTCTCAACTCCACCCCTCCAATATCCTATTCCATACTTGATCAACACTCTCTATCTCTCTCTTCCTCCCAAATCTGATGGGGTTTGGAAATGAGGCATGATCTCAGTGAAGGCCCTTCCCTCCAGATTTTCTACCCTCTGCTGAGTTTCTATGGCTGCTGATACCTTTGGAAATTTGAGCTCCCTCACCCTAGAGCTTGAAGAGTCCATTGTAGACCAGAGCTCTTCCTGAACCCTATCATGTGCCATTTTTCTTCATATTCCCTGATAGGTCAGTTGGTAAAGAATCCACTTGCAATGCAGGAGACCTCAGTTTGATTCCTGGGTTGGGAAGATCCCCTGGAGAAGGGAAAGGCTACCCACTCCTGTATAGTCCGTGGGGTCACAAAGAGTCAGACACGACTGAGCAACGTTCACTTTCAGTCTGTTACCAATTCAGAGAAGTAACCTCTGCTTGGAAACCTGATTGCCATCCCTTTTACCCCTTTCCTCAAAAGGTTACAAAAGGACTTTTCCATTTCCCTCCCAGAATCCAATCTCCATGTGTTGGACTGTGCTTAGTTGCTCAGTCGTGTCTGACTCTTTGCAGCCCCCAAGGACTGCAGCCTGCCAGGCTCCTCTCCCCATGGGGATTCTCCAGGCAAGAATACTGGAGTGGGTTATCATTCCCTTCTCCAGCGGATCTTCCCAACCCAGGGATCAAACCCAGCTCTCTTACACTGCAGGCAAATTCTTTACCAACTGAGCCACCAGGGAAGCCCTGCAATCTTCATAACCAACTACATTTCTAAGCCTTTGCCTGATTCATTTTTGTTCCCACTCTTAACAGATCTCTGTGTCTAAATCCCACAAATTATACTAATGTCTTTCAGAATTGCAATTACACACTGTGTTCCTGTTTCGGCTTTGTGTTTCTTAGATTCTACTGCCTTCTGTTGTTACTGTTGATCACTGAGTTGTGTCCAAATCTTTGCTACACGATGGATGCACACCAGGCTTACCTGTTCTTCACTATCTCCTGGAGTTTGCTCAAACTCATGTCCATTGAGTCAGTGATACCATCCAACCATCTCATCCTCTGTCACCCCCTTCTCCTTCCACCCTCAATCTTTCACAGCATTAAGGTCTTTCCAACTGAATCAGTTCTCCACAACAGGTGGCCAAAGTACTGGAGCCTCAACTGCAGCATCAGTCCTTCCAGTGAATATTCAGGGTTGATTTCCTTTAGGACTGCTTTGATCTCCTGCTGGACAAGGGACTCTCAAGAGTCTTCTCCAACACCACAGCTCAAAAGCATCAGTTCTTCCATGCTCAGCCTTCTTTATGGTCCAACTCTCACATCCATACATGACTACTGGAAAAGCTCCAGCATTGACTATATGGACCTTTGTCATCAAAGTGATGTCTCTGCTTTTTAATACCCTGTCTAGGTTTATCATAGCTTTCCTTCCAAGGAGCAAATGTCTTTTAATTTAATGGATGCAGTCCCCATATGCATATTTCAGAGCCCCCCAAAATAAAATCTATCATTATTTCCACTTTTTCCCCATCTATTTGCCATGAAGTGATAGAAAAGCTAGGGGAGCCAGAGATCGAATGGCCAACATCCGCTGGATCATCAAAAAAGCAAGATAGTTCCAGAAAAACATTTACTTCTGCTTTATTGACTATGCCAAAGTCTTTGTGTGAATCACAACAAACTGTGGAAAATTCTTAAAGAAATGGGAATACCAGACCACCTGACCTGCCTCCTGAGAAATCTGTATGTAGGTCAGGAAGCAACAGTTAGAACTGGACATGGAAAAACAGACTGGTTCCAAATAGGGAAAGGAGTACATCAAGGCTGTATATTGTCACCCTGCTTATTTAACTTAATGCAGAGTACATTATGAGAAATGCTGGACTGGATGAAGCACAAGCTGAAATCAAGATTGCCGGGAGAAATATCAGTAACCTTAGATATGCAGATGACCACCCTTATGGCAGAAAGTGAAGAAGAACTAAAGAGCCTCTTGAGGATAGTGAAAGAGGAGAGTGAAAGAGTTGGCTTAAAAATCAACATTCGGAAAACTAAGATCATGGCATCCAGTCCCATCACTTCACAGCAAATAGATGGAGAAACAATGGAAACAGTGACAGACTTTATTTTCTTGGGCTCCAAAATCACTGCAGATGGTGACTGTAGCCATGACATTAAAAGATGTTTGCTCCTTGGAAGAAAAGCTATGACCAACCTAGACAGCACATTAAGAAGTAGAGGCATTACTTTGCCAACAAAGGTCCATCTAGTCAAAGCTATGGTTTTTCCAGTAGTCATGTATGGATATGAGAGTTGGACTATAAAGAAAGCTGAGCTCTGAAGAATTGATGCTTTTGAACTGTGGTGTTGGAGAAGACACTTGAGAGTCCCTTGGACTACAAGGAGATCCACCCAGTCAATCCTAAAGGAAATCAGTTCTGAACATTCATTGGAAAGATTGGTGCTGAAGCTGAAACTCCAATACTTTGACAACAGAGGCAAAGAACTGACACTTTGTAAAAGACTCTGATGCTGGGAAAGATTGAAGGTGGGAGGAGAAGGGATGACAGAGGATAAGATGGTTGGATGGCATCATTGACTTGATGAACATGAATATGAGTAGGCTCCAGGAGTTGGTGATGGACAGGAAAGTCTGGCGTGCTGCCTTCCATGGGGTCACAGAGAGTCAGACACAACTGAGCAACTGAACTGAACTGAACTGATGGGATCCAGTGCTATGATCTTCGTTGTTTGAATGTTGAATTTTAAACCAGATTTTTCACTCTTTTGTTTCACCCTCATCAATAGGTTCTTTAATTCCTCTTCACTTTCTGCCATTAGAGTGGTGTCATCTGCATATCTCAGGTTAATGGTATTTCTCCCAGCAATTTTGATTCCAGTTTGGGGTTCATCCAGCCTGGTATTTCTCATGATGTACTCTGCATTTAAGTTAAATAAGCAGGGTAACAATATACAGCCTTGATGTACTCCTTTCCCAATTTGGAACCAGCCCGCTGTTCCATGTCCGGTTCTAACTGTTGCTTCTTGACCTGCATACAGGTTTCTCAGGAGACAGGGAAGGTGATCTGATAGTTTAAAGAGATAGCTCCATCTCTTTAATTGCCTTCTAGGGCAATTTTACTTTGAAATATACATCTGGTTTTGAGTAATAAGAATCCCAGAATTAAGCTAGAATACTAAAAGATCTAGCTCCTTCTGTTCAGTTCTTATAAGAAATGGGACACCTAGGCCAGATTTGATGAGTAACAACCCAGTATACTGAGCTTTTGAATTACTTCTGGTTTGCTGGAAATTTGAGTGTGCCTAAATGACTTCTGTAAAGGAAGTATTGCTGAAAGTCTATACATTACCGGGAATCTGAGGTAGATACATGTGCCCTGTTTTCCTCCTGAGAAGAAATAGCATAAATTGCATTCATAATATGAAAGCTTCATTCTCAAGGGTGTGTCTTAAGGCAAGCTGATTGCCAAGAAGAAAACTTGCTGAACCAGTTCATATGACAAAATGCTAGCTCAATTTCAAAGAGTATAAGCACGAAAACTTCAGTTTGCTGCCAAATCAGCAAACATTCAGTGCAAAAGGACACATGAAATTGAAGTGCAAGAAAGTGGAAGCATCTTAACAATGTTTTTTTTTTTCCCTTGAGTGTGAGTGTAGGACACGCTCAGTCGTGTCCTACTCTTTTAGACCTCAGAGTTGGGGCCCTCCAGGCTTCTCCATCCATGGAATTTTCCAGGCAAGAATAGTGGAGTGGGTTGGCATTCTCTTCTTCAGGGGATCTTTCTGTCCCAGAGATTGAACCTGGGTCTCCCGTATTGCAGGCAGACTGTGATCTAGAAACATATAAAGTTTCAATAACACAGAGTCATTAGCTTAGTGAAAGGTCAAAGCAACACTCAAGGGTCTACCAACTACCATATAAAGAAACTCCTTGCAACCTACTATATAGCACATGGGACTCTGCTCAATGCTACATGGCAGCCTGGATGGGAGAGGGGTTTGAGGGATAATGAGGACATATATATGTATGTCTGAGTCCCTTCACTGTTCACCTGAAACCATCACAGCATTGTTTGTTAGTCAGCTATGAAGTGAAGTGAAAGTTGCTCGGTCGTGTCTGACTCTTTGTGACCCCATGAACTATATAGTCCATGGAATTCTCCAGGCCAGAATACTGGAGTGGATAGCCATTTCCTTCTCCAGGGGATTTTCCCAACCCAGGAATCGAACCCAGGTCTCTTGCATTGCAGGTGGATTCTTTACCCACTGAGCCACAAGGGAAGCCCATAGAGCCCATATATGGGGTATAGCCCATAATCAGCTATACCCCAGTACAAAAATAAAAAGTTTAAAAAAAAAAACCTCTTTTCTACCCCACAATAATTCATTTTCATTTATCTGCTACATTCACTTTTGTGTCAAATTCAGGATGTTATAATTAAGAAAAAGCCTTCAACATCCAAAACACATTCGCAGACATGCTGCCGATAGCTTCTTTGATTTGTCCACCTCAAAAATAAAACAGTAGCTATTTTACCAGCAAAATAGGCTTGAGGAAAGCAGAGAACTTCAGTTCAGGGCAAGCAAGATATTGTGAAACAGGAAAGTTCAAAGAGACAAAGGGAAGGTCAGCTTTTGTTAGGTTTTCGGAAGAAACTGGGGAGGGTTGTTTGGAACAGAATTTCCTTGGAGAAGAAAAGGAGTTTACAGTTCTGGTGTTTTCTCACCAGCTGTACACAGTGGTTAGAGCTTTGTTGCTGGAGCAGAGAGGATTCTCCCTTCTTTTTCTTTAAAGCAGAAAATAAAATTCCCACATGATTTATGGTCTCAGTTGTCAAAATAATTCTTATCTTCCTGCTTCCTGCAATGAGGGTGTGAGAGCTCCCCCTTCAGGGCAGCCTGACTCCATTTTTTCTGAGGTTTTCTTTCTTTTCAGAGCAAAAAAAAGGAACTCTGACAAGCTCAGCGAGAACATGATCATTTGTTGGAAAGATGTTGGATAGCAACATAGTGAATGCAAAGGCTGGAAAAACAGACATTGAGAAGGAGTTATCAGTAGTAGCACCACACTAAGACATGGGACTTTAAATTCAAGATGGGACTGTAAATCTGTCTTGAGAGTATAAAGAATGAAAAAAAGAGAGAGAGAGGAGGAACAAGAAACAATGATATGGGATATGCACATATTTTGCCCATGTAGGTCTGTTATTTCCCCTGCACTGAGTCAGCCACCACAAAGCAAAATCATCTTTTGTTTCATCCCCTCAGTATGTTGTGTGACCCAGGGGACCGATTCCTTTAGATGAAGTTAATGAACTCATTAGTGTTCTATTGACCAAGCTGAGGATCTGTACTGAAATATGATAGAAAGATAATGGCATTTGGAGAAAATCAACTGAGATTTACATCCCTGCTCCTCTAATAACTAGACCAAAAACAAAAAAAAAAGTAATCCTTCTGAACCTTATCTGATATCTATAAAATGATTTTATTTTGCCCCTATTCTGTGAGACGATATATGTAAAGTGACTTGTGTTTAATGGGTGCTCAGTAATGATCATTCTCATTTCTATCTCTGGTATAATTAAGGGAATAATATCTGAAGCACATATAAAATTCTAGTCTTCTGCATTTCTTCACACATTAAATGAGAATTTATTGCATGTCTACACTATGCCAGATACCATTCAAAAGACTGGGCATGTAATGGCAAACAGGACAAATAAAGTCCCTTCCTCATGAAGCTTACATGCTGGGAGAAAAGACAGTAACAAATAAGTAAACAAAAAACACAGAATATAATCAGAGAAGAACAGTGGTGAGTGCTCTGAAAAACACAGTGTACAGTGGGAATTGGCTATATAAAAAGAGACGGCTTCTCTGAAGAGGAAACTCCTGAATACTAATGTGAATGATTTTTTAAAAAGTTGACCCTGGATAGATATAGAGAAAGACTGTCCAGGTAGAGGACACTGAAAGAATTAAGGCCTGAAAGTAGCAATGAGCCTAATATTTTTGAACAACAATAAAGTCAGTGTGAGTAAAGCTCAGAAGGAGTGGGATAGACTGTTAGGAGAGAAAATCAGAAAACTGGCTCTTGCCAGATCACACAGGGCCTTACGGGCTTTTGTGTGGAGTTTAGATTTTATTCTCGTATAATAGAAAACCATGGGAGGGTCTTAAGAAAATTAGAAATATAACTGGATTTCTGATTTTTAAAAAAATCACTTCTGACTGCTACATGGAGAATAAATTCCTGAAGACAGTCATCATCCCTCACTCTAAACAGATTTTCATTCTAATCACAACTTTTGGGCTACAGTCTACGTTAGTCATGAATTTCTTCAAATGGATACTGAACATAAAAGTTTGAATGTTATCTAGTTTCAAGTACTATGAAATTATAGTTGCTCGGTACACTATATGTATATGAATGAAATCTAGGATCATATTCATGTAAAAAAAAGTTACTGCATGGCAAGATGCAGGAAGAATGACTAGATTGCTCCCTGCTTGAAATAATTTAAAAACGAGGTGAAATACATGAAACAGAGATTTTCAGACATTGTATGTTAGGTAGCACAGGACAATGATTCCCAAGAGAAGAGAAATTAGTAAGAGCAGCTCTACAATTGCTCCAACTTACCAACTGCAGAGTTTCTAGAACAATGAGTCAACAAGCTGAAAAAATGAGTCCAGAGAAGTCAAGGCAGCAAGAGTTCTCAGAGTGAAGTGCCAGAGAGGACAGCTGTGCAGAGAGAGAGCTCGGGACGTCTGTGGTGAGTTCCCCTCCAGCCTCTAACTAAGAACTTAGTGCATGAAAGAAAAAAAAAAAAAAAACTACCCAAAGTCAGGGAAAGAGCAATGCAAAAGGACCAGAGGAGCAGTATCCAGAGCTCATGGAGCCAAGAATAGTTTGTATTCCCACTAGGCAGAGTGGACGAATCTTGTAATGAATTGGACATTTGGGTATTGAGAAGAGTATGGTCTTTATGGAGTAAGACAAGTTGTAGACTAAAGGCTGCTTTAATACCATCTTAAAAATTTTAAAGCAAGGCTAAGAAAGGTTGTTGTTGCTATTTAGTCACTCAATCCTGTCTGATTTTTTTCAACCCCATGGACTGCAGCACACCAGTCTTCCCTGTCCTTCACTATCTCCCAGAGTTTGCTCAAACTCAGGTCCATTGAGTCAGTGACGCCATACAGCCATCTCATCCTCTGTCATCCCCTTTTCCTTCTGCTTTCAATCTTTCCCAGCATAAGGGTCTTTTCCAATGAGTCAGTTCTTGCCATCGGGTGGTGAAAGTATTGGAGTTTCAGCTTCAGCATCAGTCCCTCCAGTGAATATTCAGGACTGGTTTCCTTTAGGATTGACTGGTTTGCTCTCCTTGCAGTCCAAGGGACTCTCAAGAGTCTTCTCCAACACCACACTTCAGAAGCATCAGTTCTTCAGGGCTCATCTTTCTTTATACTCCAACTCTCACATCCATACATGACTACTGGAAAAGCCATAGCTTTGTCTAGATGGACCTTTGTTGGCAAAGTAATGTCTCTGCTTTTTAATATGCTGTCTAGGTTGGTCATAACTTTTCTTCCAAGGAGCAAGCATCTTTTAATTTCATGATGGCAGTCACCATCTGCAGTGATTTTGGAGCCCCCCAGAAAAGAGTCTCTCACTGTTGCCATTGTTTTCCCATCTATTTGCCATGAAGTGATGGGACTGGATGCCGTGATCTTAGTTTTCTGAATGTTGAGTTTTAGGCCAACTTTTTCACTCTCCTCTTTCACTTTCATCAAGAGGCTCTTTAGTTCTTCTTCGATTTCTGCCATAAGGGTGGTGTCATCTGCATATCTAAGGTTATTGATGTTTTTCCTAGCAATCTTGATTCCAGCTTGTGCTTCATCCAGCCCAGTAGTTCCTGTGATGTACTCTGCATATAAGTTAAATAAGCAGGGTGACAATATACAGCCTTGATGTACTCTTTCCCAATTTGGAACCAGTCTGTTGTTCCTTGCCCAATTCTAACTGTTGCTTCCTGACCTGCACACAGATTTCTCAGGAGGCAGATCAAGTGGTCTGGTAGTCCATCTCTTTCAGAATTTTCCTCAGTTGTTGTGGTCCACACAGTCAAACACTTTGGCGTAGTCAATAAGGCAGAAGTAGATGTTTTTCTGGAATTCTCTTGCTTTTTTGATGATCCAGCGGATGTTGGCAATTTGATCTCTGGTTCCTCTGCTTTTTCTAAATCCAGCTTGAACATCTGGAAGTTTACGGTTCATGTACTGTTGAAGCCTGGCTTGGAGAATTTTGAGCATTACATTGCTAGTGTGTGAGATGAGTGCAATTGTGCAATAGTTTGAACATTCTTTGGCATTGCCTTTCTTTGGGATTGGAATGGAAACTGATTTTTCCAGTCCTGTGGCCACTGCTGAGTTTTCCAGATTTGCTGGCATATTGAGTGCAGCACTTTCACAGCATCATATTTTAGGATTTGAAATAGCTCAACTGGAATTCCATCACCTCCATTAGCTTTGTTTTAGTGATGCTTCCTAAGGCCCACTTGACTTCACATTCCAGGATGTCTGGCTCTAGGTGAATGATCACACCATCGTGATTATCTGGGTCATGAAGATCTATTTTGTACAGTTCTTCTGTGTATTCTTGCCACCTCTTCTTAATATCTTCTGCTTCTGTTAGGTCCATACCGTTTCTGTCCTTTATTGTGCCCATCTTTATATGAAATGTTCCCTTGGTGTCTCTAATTTTCTTGAAGAGATCTCTAGTCTTTCCCATTCTATTGTTTTCCTCTATTTCTTTGCATTGATCACTGACAAAGGCTTTCTTATCTCTCCTTGCTATTCTTTGGAATTCTGCATTCAGATGGGTATACCTTCCCTTTTCTCCTTTGCCTAGAAAAGGCTTGCTACATAATATAATGGCATATATATATATAAACTTAGTAGATATATATATGTGTAATATCTACATAATATAACTGTATTCCAGAATAAATACAAAGAGATAAATCAAAAGACAAGTTAGAAAGTATTTTGAATTATTTAAAAATAAAAACATAATATCAAATTATGAAGTATACAAAACTAAACCCAAAGTAAGTAGAAAAAAAAAAAGAAATAAAGATCAAACAGAAATAGTGAGAATCAATAAAAACCAAGATCTTCTTCTTTGAGTAGATAAATAAAAGAAACCTCTAGTAGCCCAAAGAGAGGAGACATACCTGAAAGAGAGAGAAGACATAACTACAGATCCTAACATATATGAAAAGGGTAATAAGGAAATGTTAAGAAATTTATGCCTATAGATTTGATGATTTAGATGAAATTTATAAATTCCTTGAAAGATAAAAATAACTAAAGCTCCTTCAGGAATAATTAGATAATCTGTACAGCCCTACATCTATTAAACATATTGAATTATCAGTTTAAAATTCACAAAGGGAATTCAAAGCTCAGATGGTTTCACTAGTGAATTCTACAAAATACTACAAAATACAAAATACTACAAAATTCTACAAAATACAAAATGTCAATGTATGGCAAAAACTATTACAATATTGTAAAGTAATTAGCCCCCAACTAATACAAAATACAATACAATACAACTAATACAAAATACAATACAATACAACTAATACAATACAAAATACAAAATACTACAAAATTCTACAAAATACAAAATGTCAATGTATGGCAAAAACTATTACAATATTGTAAAGTAATTAGCCCCCAACTAAAATAAATAAATTTATAATAAAAAAAAATACAAAATACTTTAAAAGAAAATAATACAATTCTACACAAACTGTTTCAGAAAATTGAATACATGTGAATACATCCTAATTTATTTTATAAGGCCATAATCATCTTTATATCAAAATGAAACACAACATGAAAAGACAGCTACAGACCAATATTCCTCATGAAAAATACAAAAATAAAATCTTAACAAAATATTAGCATATCAAACCTAACAATATTTAAAAAGACAAATGCATAATGACCAAGTTAGCTTATCCCATAAACATAAGATTGATTTAATATTTAAAATCAATCGATATAATTAACAATATTAACAAGTTAAAAACAAAGATGATGATCATCTGATCAGAAGCAGAAAAAACATTTGACAAAATTCAGCATAAACGCCTAGGAAAAGGCAATGGCAACCTACTCCAGTGCTCTTGCTTGGAAAATTCCATGGAAAGAGGAGCCTGGTAGGCTGCAGTCCATGGGGTCGCGAAGAGTTGGACACGACTGAGCGACTTCACTTTCACTTTCATGCACTGGAGAAGGAAATGGCAACCCACTCCAGTGTCCTTGCCTGGAGAATCCCAGGGACGGGGGAGCCTGGTGGGCTGCGGTCTGTGGGGTCGCACAGAGTCGGACAGGACTGAAGTGACTTAGCAGCAGCAGCAGCAGCATCAATGCCTAATGAAAACTCTCAGCAAATTAGGCATAAATGATACTTCCTCCAACCTGATAAAGGGCATCTATGAAAAACCTACAATAATCATCATACTTAGTGTTGAAATATGGAGTATTTTCCCCTGAAGATCTTTACTTCCCCCGAAGATCAGGAACAGGGCAAAGAATATCTTTACTCACTCCCTTTACTCAACATTTTATTAATACTTGTAGTTGGTGCAATAAATCAGAAAATAAAAAAAGGTATCTAGATTCGAATGGAAGAATTAGAACTGTTTTTATTTGAAGAAGATGCCATGATATGTATGTAGAAAGTCATGCAGAATCCACAACCAAGCTACCAGAACTACTGAGGATGGCAAAACTTCACAAGAAAAGCCTAATTTAAAAAACTCAGTTGTATTTCTATATAAAATCAACATTCAGAAATTGAAACTGAAAATACTATTTACAGTAGTATAAAATAACACATAAAATACTTAACAAGTTTGCTATCATTATCAAATTCACCCAAATATATGCAAGACCTTACATGGAAAAGTTGAAAACATTGCAGAGGGAAATTAAAGACCTAGAGGGATCAGGATATATTTTGTGTTCATAGACTGGATGATTCAGTATTATTAAGCTATCAATTCCCCCCAGATTGATCTATAACTGTAATACCAACCAAAATCCCAGCAGGCTTTTCAGTAGAAACTGACAAAATCACTGTAAAATTTATATGAACATGCAAAGGTCACTGACTAGCCAGAACTTTGAAAAAAAAAAAAAGACAAAGTTGAAGAACATACACTGCTGCTGCTGCGGCTGCTAAGTGGCTTCAGTCGTGTTCGACTCTGTGCGACCGCATAGATGGCAGCCCACCAGGCTTCCCCGTTCCTGGGATTCTCCAGGCAAGAATACTGGAGTGGGTTGCCAACACTATCTGATTTCAAATCTTATTATAAAACTACAGCAATCAAGACTGTGTGTGTGTGTGTGTATCTATAGTCAATGAAACTTTTGACAAAGTTACAAAGGCAATTCAACAGAGAGAGCATAGTCTTTACAACAACTGGTGCTGGAACAATGGAATAGCCATAAGCAAAAAATGAAATACTTTACCTCACACAGGACACAAAATTTAACTTTAAATGGAGCACAGAACTAACTATAAAAACAAAAACTATAAAACTTCTAAGAGAAAACATATGAAAAAATCTTAGTGGCTTGGGTCTAGAAAAAATATTTCAAAGGACGCAAAAAGCCCAAAATATAAAAGAAAAAATCAATAAATTGTATTTCATCAAAATTCAAAAGTTCTTTTCGAAAGACATTGCAATAGAAAGCAAGCCACAGACCAAGGGAAAAAAAAATATTTGGAAGTAACATATCCAACAATCGACTTTATGTAGACTATATCATGAATTCTTACCATTCAATAATTTAAAAAAATTAAAAATGGGCAAAGATTGGAACAGACACTTCACACAAAAATATCTAGAAATAAGGACATGAAAAAATGCCCAACATCATTAGGCACCAGGAAAATGCAAATTCAGACCATGAGATATCATGTGCAACTAGAATGGGTAAAATTAAACTGGCTACACCTACCAATCTTTGGTGAGGATATAGTCTCACACTGCTGGTGACACAAGATGGTACAATCATTTCATAAAGCAGTTTGACAGTTTTTTAAGTTAAACATGCCTCTGCTATACAGCTCAGTCATCCCACTCCTAGATATTTATCCAGTGGAAATGAGAGCATATGCTCACGTAAAAGTTTGTACACAAATGTTCCTAGCAGTTTGATTTACCATAGGAAAAAACTGGAAAAATCCATGCCCATTAACTGTTGAATGGATAAACAAAATTATGGCATACTACAGGGCAATAAAAAAGAATGAGCTATTGAGACATATATCAACATGAATGAATTTCAAAATAATAGTACCAAGTAAGAGAATCCAGGCCAAAAAAAGAAGATAAGAAAGAAAAGGGTAAAAAGAAGAATATGTACTGTATGATTTAATTTACATAAAATTTTAGGAAATACAAATTAATCTCTAGAGACAAAAGCAGATAAGTTATTGCTTTGTGCTCTAGTACCTTTCTGTAAGAGTTTCATGAGTGCTCTAAGAGATTATCAATCCTCTGAGTCTATTTCCTTATGTATAAACTACAGAAGTTAATACTGATATTGTTCTAATTCTTAACTAGGATAAGTGAACATGTGGAATACAGAAAAATGATTTTAGACTCAAAGAGAGGCAGGTTCAACTTTCAGTATATTGCTCAGGAGCTGTACAAAACTGCGCCATTGTCTCACACCTCTGAATCTGTTTTCATCTATAAAATGAACATTCAAGGATCACTGAGAAATAAAAATTACGTGTGTGAAAGTGTCTTGCATTTGCCAATTCACGCTCTAATTTCAGTCCAGATCTCATGATGGGATTTCCCAAAATATAAACCAGGGAAAAACTAAGGAGTTTGTTCAAAGACATAAATTGGATGATACTAGTAAAAACTAAAATTTGAAATCCCCAGATATAAAACCAACATACTGAACCAATTCCATTACAGTCAAGATGCTGATGTTCCAAGTGGGCAAAGCTGCTTCTTACAGAATTCTATCCTGAAAGTCATGATTTCTTCCTGGTTATGCTACCAAAAAAAGCATGCTTTATTTATCTTGAAGCTTTGTAAGTTTACATGTCGTCAAACTACTAAAGCATTTTGGGAAATAAACAGCAAAAAGTTAAGAAATATTTTAATGTAAATCAATTAGAGAAAAACAGTCTTCTGGTACAGTCACATAATAAAATATAATTCAGTGGCTAATGTGAGCTAGTAGATTGGCATGGGTCAATCAACATGGATGACTCTCTAAAATGTTGTTGAATGAAATGAGTTTCAAAACATTCACATAATTTTTTAAAAAAATACAAAATATTACATATAAATTTTAAGCTTTCATATATAGTGAAAATTTTTCAAAAGCATGGACTAGGAAGATTTACACAAAAGTTATGTTAAGGATTGACTCTAAATAAGAAGAAGCTTATTTTTCAATTTGTTAATGTGATGTATTACATTGATTGATTTGCAGATATTGAAGAATCCTTGCATCCCTGGGATTCTCCAATATCCACAAATCAATGTAATACACCATATTAACAAATGGAAAAATAAAAACCATATGATTATCTCAACAGATGCAGAGAAAGCCTTTGACAAAATTCAACATCTATTTATGATAAAAACCCTCCAGAAAGCAGGAATAGAAGGAACATACCTCAACATAATAAAAGCTATATATGACAAACCCACAGCAAATATTATCCTCAATGGTGAAATATTGAAAGCATTTCCCCTAAAGTCAGGAACAAGGCAAGGGTGCCCACTCTCACCACTACTATTCAAAATAGTTTTGGAAGTTTTGGCCACAGCAATCAGAGCAGAAAAAGAAATAAAAGGAATCTAGATTGGTAAAGAAGAAGTAAAACACTCACTGTTTGCAGATGACATGATCCTCTACATAGAAAACCCTAAAGACTCCACCAGAAAATTACTAGAGCTAATCAATGAATATAGTAAAGTTGCAGGATATAAAATCAACACACAGAAATCCCTAGCATTCCTATACAGTAACAATGAGAAAACAGAAAGAGAAATTAAGGAAACAATTTCATTCACCATTGCAATGAAAAGAATAAAATACTTAGGAATATATCTACCTAAAGAAACAAAAGACCTATATATGGAAAAGTATAAAACACTGGTGAAAGAAATCAAAGAGGACACAAACAGATGGAGAAATATACCGTGTTCATGGATTGAAAGAATCAATATACTGAAAATGAGGATACTACCAAAGCAATCTATAGATTCAATGCAATCCCTATCAAGCTACCAACGGTATTTTTCAGAGAACTAGAACAAATAATTTCACAATTTGTATGGAAATACAAAAAAACCTCGAATAGCCAAAGCAATCTTGAGAAAGAAGAATGGAACAGGAGGAATCACCCTGCCTGACTTCAGGCTCTACTACAAAGCCACAATCATCAAGACAGTATGGTACTGGTACAAAGACAGAAATATAGATCAGTTGAACAAAATAGAAAGCCCAGAGATAAATCCATGCACCTATGGACACCTTATCTTCAATAAAGGAGGCAAGAATATACAATGGAGAAAAGACAATCTCTTTAACAAGTGGTGCTGGGAAAACTGGTCAACCACTTGTAAAAGAATAAAACTAGAACATTTTCTAACACCATACACAAAAATAAACTCAAAATGGATTAAAGACCTAAACGTAAGACCAGAAACTATAAAACTCCTAGAGGAAAACATGGGCAAAACACTCTCTGACATAAAACACAGCAGGATCCTCTATGACATACCTCCCAGAATATTGGAAATAACACCAAAAATAAACAAATGGGACCTAATTAAAATCAAAAGCTTCTGCACAACAAAGGAAACTATAAGCAAGGTGAAAAGACAGCCTTCAGAATGGGAGAAAATAATAGCAAATGAAGCAACAGACAAAGAATTAATCTCAAAAATATACAAGCAACTCCTGCAGCTCAATTCCAGAAAAATAAAAGACCCAATCAAAAAGTGGGCCAAAGAACTAAACAGACATTTCTCCAAAGAAGACATACAGATGGCTAACAAACACAAGAAAAGATGTTCAACATCACTCATTATCAGAGAAATGCAAATCAAAACCACAGTGAGGTACATTTCACACCAGTCAGAATGGCTGCTATCCAAAAGTCTTCAAGCAATAAATGCTGGAGAGGGTGTGGAGAAAAGGGAACCCTCTTACACAGCTGGTGGGAATGCAAACTAGTACAGCCACTATGGAGAACAGTGTGGAGATTCCTTAAAAAAACTGGAAATAGAACTGCCATACGATCCAGCAATCCCACTGCTGGGCATACACACCAAGGAAACCAGAATTGAAAGAGACACGTGTACCCCAATGTTCATCACAGCACTGTTTATAATAGCCAGGACATGGAAACAGCCTAGATGCCCATCAGCAGACGAATGGATAAGAAAGCTGTGGTACATAGACACAATGGAATATTACTCAGCCATTAAAAAGAATACATTTGAATCAGTTCTAATGAGGTGGATGAAACTGGAGCCTATTATACAGAGTGAAGTAAGCCAGAAAGAAAAACCCCAATACAGTATACTAATGCATATATATGGAATTTAGAAAGACGGTAACAGTAACCCTGTATGTGAGACAGCAAGAGACACAGATGTATAGAGCAGTCTTTTGGACTCTGTGGGAGAGAGTGAGGGTGGGATGATATGGGAGAATAGCACTGAAGCATGTATATTATCATATGTGAAACAGATCGTCAGTCCAGGTTTGATGCATGAGGCAGCGTACTCAGGGCTGGTGCACTAGGATGACCCTGGGGGATGGGATGGGGAGGGAGGTGGGAGGGGAGTTCAGGATGGGGAACACATGTACATACATGGCTGATTCATGTCAATGTATAGCAAAACCAATACAATATTGTAAAGTAAAAATAATAATAATAATAATAATAAGTAAAACTGGGAAAAAAAAAAAAAAGAAGAACCTTAGGGCCTTAGGAAGCATCACTATGAACAAAGCTGGTGGAGGTGATGGAATTCCAGCTGAGCTATTTCAAATCCTGAAAGATGACGCTATGAAAGTGCTGCACTCAATACGCCAGCAAATCTGGAAAACTCAGCAGTGGCCACAGGACTGGAAAAGGTCAGTTTTCATTCCAATCCCAAAGAAAGGCAATGCCAAAGAATGTTCAAACTACTGCACAATTGCACTCATCTCACACACTAGTAAAGTAATGCTCAAAATTCTGCCAGCCAGGCTTTAGCAATTCGTGAACCGTGAACTTCCAGATGTTCAAGCTGGATTTAGAAAAGGCAGAGGAACCAGAGATCAAATTGTCAACATCCACTGGATCATCAAAAAAGCAAGAGAGTTCCAGAAAAACATATACTTCTGCCTTATTGACTATGCCAAAGCCTTTGTGTGGATCACAACAACTTAGGAAAATTCTGAAAGAGATGGGAATACCAGAGAAATCTGTATGCAGGTCAGGAAGTAACAGTTAGACCTGGACATGGAACAATACAATGGTTCCAAATTGGGAAAGGAGTACGTCAAGGCTATATATTGTCACCCTGCTTATTTAACTTATATGCAGAGTACATCATGGGAAATGACGTGCTGGATGAAGCACAAGCTGGAATCAAGATTGCCAAGAGAAATATCAACAACCTGAGATATGCAGATGACACCACCCTTATGGCAGAAAGCGAAGAAGAACTAAAGAGCCTCTTGAAAGTGAAAGAGGAGAGTGAAACAGTTGGCCTTTAAAACTCAACATTCAGAAAACTAAATCATGGCATCTGGTCCCATCACTGCATGGCATATAGATGGGGAAACAATGGAAACAGTGAGAGATTTTATTTTGGGGGCTCTAAAATCACTGCAGATGGTGATTGCAGCCATGAAACTAAAAGACGCTTGCTCCCTGGAAGAAAAGTTGTGACCAACCTAGACAGCATATTAAAAAGCAGAGACATTACTTTGCCAACAAAGGTCCATCTAGACAAAGCTATGGCTTTTCTAGTAGTTATGTATGGATGAGAGAGTTGGACTATGAAGAAAGCTGAGCCCTGAAGAACTGATGCTTCTGAAGTGTGGTGTTGGAGAAGACTCTTGAGAGTCCCTTGGACTGCAAGGAGATCCAACTTGTTAATCCTAAAGGAAATCAGTCCTGAATATTCATTGGAAGGACTGATGCTGAAGCTGAAACTCCAATACTTTGACCAACTGATGCAAAGAACTGACTCATTGGAAAAGACCCAGATTCTGGGAAAGATTGAAGGCGGGAGAAGAAGGGGATGACAGAGAATGAGATAGTTTGATAGTATCACCGATGCGAAGGACATGAGTTTGAGAAAGCTCCAGGAGTTGGTGATGGACAGGGAAGCCTGGCGTGCTAAAGTCCATGGGGTTTAAAAGAGTCGGACACAACTGAGTAACTGAACTGAACTGAACTGAAGAAGAATAGGGGGGCCTCCCAGGTGGTGCTAGTTGGGAAAAGAACCCACCTGCCAATGTAGGAAGCATAAGAATGCAGGTCCGATCCTTGGGTCAGGAAGATCCTCGGGCAGGGCATGGCAATCCACTCCAGCATTCTTGCCTGGAGAATCCCGTGGACAGAGGAGCCTGTCAGGGTACAGTCTATCAGGTCTCAAAAAGTAGGACACGATTGAAGCGACTTGGCACACAAGCAAGAATAGGATTAGTGAGATAGAAACTTCAACTTAAAAGAAATATCAGAAGAAAAAAGAAATTTGTCAGTTTCACATTTATCATTTTCTATGGTGGGCACATAGGTGTAATATTATTCTCCATGTTCTTTTCTATTTTATTTTTTCCCAAAATTTAAAAAAGAAGTTATTTGAAGTTTGATATCTCAAAACATTATGAGAGTAATAAAACAGCTATGAAGCAACTAGTGACAGAGATAAACAAGCTACATAAAAAAGCAGAAGAAAAAATATGAGTCAGCTGTGATTTCTATAATTACACTGATTGAATTTTGTGGTTATTTGGGGAAAGGAGATTCCATTCCCACATGTAACAGTGTCACAAAACAGCAGCTTGAGGTTTCAGGGGCACCTTGCTTTTTGATAGCTATGTCTTTTAAAGGGCTTTTGGGAATAACTTTTCTAAGACTCATTCCAACTGCTAAAACTTTTGATCAAATTACATACCAGCAGAACCCCCTGAACTTCACTGTCACCCTGCCCTGTCACCTTCAGGATATGGAAATCTTTGCCACTGATGTGTAGCACTTCATAAACCAGGAGGTAGCAAATTGTGAGACATCTAGCAATAAGCCCCTATGATGTGGCGTTTATTGCATTGAGCATGTTGTAGTCATTATTTCATTGAATTCTCACTGCAGTACTGTGAGGTACATGTTATCATACCCATGTTACAGATGAGAAAATGAATTCTAAGAAGTTAAGACCCATAGCCAAAAAGACTGGCCCAGCATGTCTCTGAGTCTCCCAAAGCACGGCACAGACAATGGCTCCTGCTCCTTCTCCTGCTAACAGGGGAGTGTGCACGGTTAGGCAAGAGCAAAATGAATTATTTTAGAGGTCAGAGGGCAATTATTTGTGTCTTAAGTAGTGGGAGTGAGTTTACCAAAAAGTAGAATGCAGATTGCCTTAGGGTCCCTGATAGTGTGATTTCCATTGTTAATTACTATAGGTATTTCCCGTGTCTGAAGTAGCTCTAATGTTGACCAGAATCTAAGCAGAGAGTACTGTCTTGATTGATTTTGCCTTCTGCTCCCAAAGTCTCCCAGCCCTAGAGTTCTCCCCGCCAGGCCTCGGGCAAGAGCTGATTGGGGTTCCCAGCAGGCCCAGTTATATGCCTGTCATTTCAGCTCAGCTTTTGTAACCAATCACCAGGTAACTTCCTCAGAGCTTCCCTCATAGCTCAATAGGTAAGGAATCTGCCTGCAACGCAGGAGACCTGGGTTTGATCCCTGGGTCAGGAAGATCCCCTGGAGAAGGAAATGGCGACCCACTCCAATCTTCTTGCCTGGAGAATCCTATGGACAGAGGAGCCTGGGAGGCTACGTCCATGGGGTCACACAGACTCAGACACAACTGAAGTGGCTTAGCACGCACACAGGCACAAGGTAGAGAGATGATTTGAGCTCCAGTCTCTTAATACTCCAAAACCCATGGTCTTTCTTGCATACCAACTAACTCTCCTGCTTAAGCCCCCCACCCCCCGGCAAACAAAAAAGAATCTTCATTAGCATTTGCCTGTAGCGAAATGAAACTTTAAGAAATAAACTTGGGGGATTAAACATGAATCTGCTCCCTTTTATCTCATTCTGAGTTCTCTGTGGGATGCTTAGAATTCAAGGGACTTCTGAAATAGCAGATAGGAAAGAAACAGCCCACCTCAGCTTTCCCAGCTTCTGTATTTGCCTTGCTTGATTGCCTCGCTGGATGGGAACAACTGGTCCTTTGGGTTGAATTTAACTGATGCTCATTTTCTAAAAAAATTTTTAAAAAAGACAGAGGGGAAAGCGTGACATGGGAGCTTAAGGTAGCTAGGTATGAAGGCTGCCTTCCCATCAGCCCTCTAAGACATTTTTTATAGAGACAAGGGCATTAACTGAAATTGGAGTCCTTAAGTGATTTCAGGAGTGCTGCCTGAGTTTGGGGTTCCAGATCCTACAAGGAAGCTTTTGCTGCTAAGTTTGTCAATTAATTCCTTGCACCCAAAGGGGATTTGAGAGAAGATTAAGCCATATGCTACTGATTGGTTTACACTTAACTCAGCAATATGTTGTTTAGAAAGTAAGATTTGGTGGGTGCAAAAAAAAAAAAAAAAGGCAGAAAGAAACCTTGAAGTGCCTTTTTAATACCATTAAGGATTTATTTGCTTCATAGTAGTAAAGTAGAGATTTATTCCCAAACGTAATTCAAGTCTAATCTCCCTTAACACCTTAAAAGTAAGGTGAAGTCAGCAACAGCTGGGTTTCAGCTGACTGCTCAGCATGAGCTTGGGAAGGTCAGGAGACTAGTGCAGCTTTCTGCACTGAAGACTCTGATAACTCCACCAGCCTTCAGAGAACCTGTGAGACAGGAGCTTAAGCACAGGGCTCACCACATTACATCTATCACTCATTTTCTCCAGGTTTTTTTCCCCTACCAGTTCTTGGTGGGAGTTAGTTTATGTCATCTGCTGTTCCCAACTGTTAAGGGTAAACTGTTGGGCAAAAGTCAACATAGAGAAGAAACTTACCAGCAAGTTCAATGACGTGACTCGAGAACTCAGCGCTGGCATCATCCCCACCATTTTCCTCTCCTCCACTTCACCTCCTGCCCCGTCCCCTCACATTGCAAGTAGTTCTCTTGAGAGGAACTGTAGACAAAGAGTGTTTTGACTGTAAGAGATTGTGTCAAGGAAAGAAGCCCTGTATTTCTTCATGTTACAAAGCCTAAAATTTCTAGGATAAGGTTTTTGGTTTTTATGTGGAGGACACTATAATGGGCACCATTTAGGAAGATCATGGCTCTGTTGCCTGCCAAATTTCTGGAGGCTGACTTTTAAGAGGGCAGGGTCATATGCCACAGACTTTTCTCTAAATTTGTTTATATCCTCTCTTAAAAACAAGAGGTTCTGAGGTGGCCTCAGAAACACATACAAGAGAATGAGATTAAAATACATAGATAGAATACTGGGACCATGGCAATGATGTTGATTCTCCCTGAATTCCCCATTAAAACAGATACAGCAACTAAAATCTCACAGCAAAACTCACACAGACAATACTCATGACAACATGATATAACAAAGATATTACCACAAACCCCAAAATACAAGGGTGGGGAATGACCACTTAGAGCCAAAAGGCCCTTGTGGTATCAGCACCTGTGTGGGATGGAGCAACCGGCATTACACACACCTGAGAACAGAGGACCTCAAAATTGTCAACAGAAATGCCCTAGACAGCACATGTCACAGGTCGACTGAGGGCAGGAGCCAGTCCTGGGAGGAGTTTGAACACTTCCTTATAGCCACCAGGTACAAGAAATCCGTGGAGAGGTCTGAAAATGCTGAAAAATATGCCCCTAATAACTCTGAAAACAATAAACTCCCCTTCCTGGACAAATGCCTTCACTGAGGAGAAGTTGCTGGAAGGAAAATCCCTCCTGGACAGGGCAGGGATGACGGGCACAGGGAAAAGGAGATACCAGTGGGGGGCAGGAGTTACCAAGAGGCAGCTCTCAGAATGACTTTGAGGAAAAGAATTGAAAGAGCTCAAGCACAGGAAACCAGAATGACTACTTCAACCCAACCCTTTCCCCTAAACATTCAGGAAAACTAGTTTCACATAAAAATGAGCAACCAAAAAGGATGGAGGTAATATGACCTACAAAATTCTCATAGGGAAGCCCTGATGGTGTAGCGGTAAGGAATCCACCTGCAATACAGGAGATGCAGGAGACATGGGGGGTTCAATCCCTGGGTTGGGAAGATCCCCTGGAGGAGAAAATGGCTACCCACTCCAGTATTCTTGTCTGGAGAATCCCATGGACAGAGGAGCCTGGTGGGCTACAGTCCATGGGGTCCCAAAGAGGTGAACACAACTGAGTGACTGAGCATGCATGCACACATGCAATATGACCTACAAAGCTCTCATAAGCAAAATAGAGAACAAACTAATACCACTTACAAATAATGAAAATACACCAGAAAGACATGTCTGCAACACAAATCAATAACGGTGACCTACTTCCTCAAGTAAGCTAAAAGGCACATAAATGTGACATAAGACAGAGTACAACATAAAAAGGTAAAATAAGAGGACAGAGCTCAAGAAAAATTTAAAATAAAATGCTAAAAATCATTTAGAAGTGAAGACTGACTGAACTAGAAGAAACCCAGAAGTGAATAAATATAAAGCAACGAAAGTTGGAAAAGAAAAAAAAGTAACAGTAAAAAAGTGAAAAACAGAAAAAAAAAACTAAAAGAAATTGTTTTAGAAAATGAAGAACCAATACACCAGTGTTAGCTTTCTATTCAGTTCAGTTCAGTCTCCCAGTCGTGTCCGACCCTTTGCGACCCCATGAATCCCAGCACGCCAGGCCTCCCTGTCCATCACCAAATCCCAGAGTCTACCCAAACCCATGTCCATCAAGTCGGTGATGCCATCCAGCCATCTCATCCTCTGTCGTCCCCTTCTCCTCCTGCCTCCAATCCTTCCTAGCATCAGGGTCTTTTCCAATGAGTCAGTTCTTCGCATCAGGTGGCCAAAGTATTGGAGTTTCAGCTTAGCATCAGTCCTTCCAATAAACACCCAAGACTGATCTTCTTTAGGATGGACTGGTTGGATCTTCTTGCAGTTCAAGGGACTCTCAAGAGTCTTCTCCAACACCACAGTTCAAAAGCATCCATTCTTCAGCGATGAGCTTTCTTCACTGTCCAAATCTCACATCCATACGTGACTACTGGAAAAACCATAGCCTTGACTAGATGGACCTTTGTTGGCAAAGTAATGTCTCTGCTTTTAAATATGCTATCTAGGTTGTTCATAACTTTCCTCCCGAGGAGTAAGCGTCTTTTAATTTCATGGCTGCAATCACCATCAGCAGTGATTTTGGAGCCCCCAAAAATAAAGTCTGTCACTGTTTCCCCATTTATTTCCCATGAAGTGATGGGACCAGATGCCATGATCTTAGTTTTCTGAATGTTGAGCTTTAAGCCAACTTTTTCACTCTCCTCTTTCACTTTCATTAAGAGGCTCTTTAGTTCTTCTTCACTTTCTGCCATAAGGGTGGTGTCATCTGCATATCTGAGATTATTGATATTTCTCCCTGCAATCTTGATTCCCGCTTGTGCTTCTTCCAGCCCAACGTTTCTCATGATGTACTCTGCATATAAGTTAAATAAGCAGGGTGACAGTATACAGCCTTGACGTACTCCTTTTCCTATTTGGAACCAGTCTATTGTTCCATGTCCAGTTCTAACTGTTGCTCCCTGACCTGCATACAGGTTTCTCAAGAGACAGGTCAGATGGTCTGGTATTCCCATCTCTTGAAGAATTTTCCACAGTTTATTGTGATCCACACAGTCAAAGGCTTTGGCATAGGCAATAAAGAAGAAATAGATGTTTTTTTGGAACTCTCTTGCTTTTTCGATGATCCAGTAGATGTTGGCAATTTGATCTCTGGTTCCTCTGCCTTTTCTAAAACCAGCTTGAACATCTGGAATTTCACGGTTCACGAATTGCTGAAGCCTGGATTGGAGAATTTTGAGCATTACTTTACTAGTGTGTGAGATGAGTGCAATTGTGCAGTAGTTCTAGCATTCTTTGGCATTGCCTTTCTTTGAGATTGGAATGAAAACTGACCTTTCCCAGTCCTGTGGTCACTGCTGAGTTTTCCAATTTGCTGGCATATTGAGTGCAGCACTTTCACAGCATCATCTTTGAGGATTTGAAATAGCTCAACTGGAATTCCATCACCTCCACTAGCTTTGTTCGTAGTGATGCTTCCTAAGGCCCACTTGACTTCACATTCCAGGATGTCTGGCTCTAGGTGAGTGATCACACCATCATGATTATCTGGGTCATGAAGATCTTTTTTGTACAGTTCTTCTGTGTATTCTTGCCACCTCTTCTTAGTATCTTTTGCTTCTCTTAGGTCCATACCATTTCTGTTCTTTATTGAGCCCATCTTTGCATGAAATGTTCCCTTGGTATCTCTAATTTTCTTGAAGAGATCTCTCGTCTTTCCCATTCTGTTGTTTTCCTCTATTTCTTTGCATTGATCTCTGAGGAAGGCTTTCTTATCTCTCCTTGCTATGCTATGTATCAAATATGCCCCAAACCTACAGCCATATAATATCCCTCTTGGTTCTGAAAGTCAGACAAAACATCAGTGGAAGAGATTATCCCTACTCCATGATGTCTGAGGCCTCAGCTGGAAGATACAGGGCTGGAATCATCTAAACTTTTGTTCTCTCATATTCCTGGCAGTCGATGCTGGTTATTTTTGAGAACCTGGTTGGATCTGTTGGCAGAATACTGGAATGTGGCTTCTCCAGGTGGCCTGGGCCCCCCACAGCCTGAAGGCAGGGTCCAAAGGCAAGCAGACCAAGAAACAGCCAGGAGGAAGCTGTATTCATCTCATGACCTAGACTCAGAAGTCATACAGTATCACTTCTTTTGTCATCCATTGGTATCGGTAGTTTCAGAGCAAGAAGAGGGAGCAGAGACTCACCTCTTGATCAGAACTGTGTCAGCTCTAATATGAGGAGAGCATGTGGGTGGAGGAAGCATATGTGTGACCACCTTTGGAAAAATACAATCTGATGCAAAACTTCTAATAGAATCCCTGAGGAAGTGAACCAAAGCAATGGAGGAGAACAAATATACAAACTTTAACCAAATAAAACTTTCCTATACTTTTTAACTAAAAGAAAGAAAAAAGAGTTGACTTTATATTCTGTAAGGGTCCACAATCTATCTGGGAAAATCAACCCAGAAGGACCCAAACTGAGATCTATTCTAGTAAAGCTACAGGACTGTTGCGAAAAAGAAGAAAAAAAATCCTTTGGATATCCATGCAGACCAACCAATTCACTTTTAAGGAAAATAAAGTTGTCATCATATTTTTACACAGGTGCATCTTTCCAGATAACAATGGAATAATATGTTAAGTTACTAAGGGAAAGAAAATCTGACCCAAGAATTTTACACACCAGCAAACTGACTTCTAAGTATAAAACCCACAGATAAATTATGAACATGCAAGGATTTGAAGGCTACATAGTTCCTTTGTGCCTTTCCTGAGAAATTACTAGAGAGTAATACATTCTAAATGATCCAAGAGACACTGACATAAAGACTGGTGAACTGGTAGAGTTCCAGAACAGATAGTCTGTGAGATTCAGGTAACGGCTGTGCTATTGTCAGTCTATTGTACAATTAACCACAGTGTTCACTGATGGAAATATCACTCAAAAAAATCAGCTTTTATGCTACCAAATATGAAATGAGACCTATGATCTGCCCTTGAACTTTGTGGCCTGAAAAGAATATGAAAATCTAGCAACAAGAGCACATGGTCTTTATTGCAGTTATGACTGATTTGTATTGTATGATTAAGATTCTAAAGCAATATTTATTAGGCTCTCTAATTAAAATGAGAAGTGCTTTTGTAGGTATCCTGAGATTTTCAAATTGTATGGGTCATAGTGTGGTGTGCTGAGTCACTTCAGTCGTGCCTGACCCTGTGTGACCCCATAGACAGCAGCCCACCAGGCTCCTCTGTCCATGGGATTCTCCAGGCAAGAATACTGGAGTGGGTTGCTTTGCCCTCCTCCAGGGGATCTTCCCGACCCAGGGATCAAACCTGCATCTCTTACGTCTAACCTACATTGGTAGGTGGGTTCTTTACTACTAGCACTACCAGGGAAGCCCTAGGTCATAGTGTGACTTCTTAATGTTGTGCTGAATTCTTGTCAATAGACTCAAATTGACAAAAATAACTAATTAGTGTTACTAAAAGACAGTAACACAACAGTGTTTCTCTCTTTTTTAATTGACTCTCAATAAAATTTTACTTTCACTATCCTTAGTTGGAATATACAAAGATATTCCTCATTTCCTCAAATTATCCCAATATTATAATAAAAAGGTATAATTATGCATATTTTAAGTATCCTGAAAATATGCATTAATATATTTTAAAAGGAAAAAGTGTGAGATGTTTGTAATAAAATGCTCGATTTTAATTTATAAGCAACAAGATCAGTTAAGATGTCTATTTAAGTTCATAAACTTTTCAAATTTTGTGTAAGAAAGAAAACAGCTTTTGTCCTGGCTGTTCCTTCTGTGTTGATTACTCTCCCCTCAGATATCCACATGGTTCACTTCCTCTTCTTCAAGTCTTGGCTCCTTCTAAGCTAACGTCTCAGACCACCCTACTAAAAACTGAATACTCCATCCCTACTCTCTGCTTAATTGTCTTTGTGCTATCTCTCACTCTAATGTAACATACGTGTGTCTGCTTTGTTCACTGCTATCTCCCCAGTGCTTAGAAACGTGCCTGGCATATAGAAAACACTCAATAAATATATTGCAATAAAAGAAACAAATAGACAATGGATCAGGGAAGGTTTGAAAGTGAACTGAAAGTGAAGTTGCTCAGTCGAGTCCGACTCTTTGCGACCCCATGGACTGTAGCCTACCAGGCTCCTCAGTCCATGGGATTTTCCAGTCAAGAATACTGGAGTGGGTTGCCATTTCCTTCTCCAAGGGATCTTCCTGACCCAGGGATCGAACCCGGGTCTCCCACATTGTAGGCAGACACTTTACCTACAGCTACCAGGGAAGCCCCAGGAAAGGTTTAGATGACCCTTATGACCAAAGGTTAAAGGTCATATTGCAAAGCAGTTTTTGCCTTTCAAGTCTTAGGATCCTACTCAAAAACTAGAAAGCATTCTCGTACCCTTGTTAAAAAGATGAGGGAACTAAATTCGAAAATGCTCTATTACTCACGCTGCAAGTAGGACACTTACTAGGAGTCAGGCTTCAGGTACCAAATTCAGTGCTCTTGTTCCTGCATCAGTTGTGCTAAGCTGTTTCAGTCGAGTCAGTGGAGTGAGCATTAAAAAAAACAGCTTCAGGTAAGTAGTGCAAATAAGATACCTTTGAGGAAAAGAAAAAATAGGAAGAGGGTATATAATATAACCCAGTGCTTCTCAAGTAGGGCAGTTTTCTCCCCACTCCCCACCAGAGAATATTTGGCAATGACGGGAGAGATTGTTGTTGTCACAAATGGGAGAGTACTACTGGCATCTAGTGGGTGGAGGACTAGGGTGCTCCTGAACATGCAGTGATGCATAAGAGTCCCCACAACAAAGAATTATCTGGCTCTAAATGTCAACAGCCTTGAGGTTGAAAAACTCTGATAACCTAAGATTTCCTTAGTCTTTTGCACATCAAGCAAGACTAATGCACCATGAAAATCGGTAGTAAGGGATAGAACAATTATCACATTACCTAAAATCATTTAGTCCATTGTTTTAGTTTTAAACATTATTATTTAAAGCAATGTACTTTTCTTACATATAAAACCCTTTAATTGTCATTTAATTACCCTTCAATTCTTTTGCTTGTGATTAACTCATTAAATGTCTTACTAAGTAAAAACAACACAAGCAAGTGAGCTAATTAGCAGCTAATTGTCAGTTACTAAAGATTACTACAAATGACTTACAAATGGCTAGCTTCTTTACTACTACTGGGAATTGCAATTGCTAACCTTAAGGAATTGACTTCAATTTATATTTCAGGGTGTATACATAAACTGCATGACAGAGCGAAAGCAAGAAACTTCCATCCTTTCTTGGGGAAAGAATACATTAGCAAAAGGATTGTTGGCATTCATGACCACATGCCTCCATCCTGCAGCAGAGCCTGGACTGAGGAGCGGCATACTGGAGTCAGAAAAAGCAGACCCCAGAAGCACTGAACTGAGGAGGCGTGGAGACGGCGGTATTTCCAGCACTGGGATGCTAGTAGGGAAGCTGGAACTGAAATCAGAGATCAGGAGTCAGAGTCCTACAACCCCATAAGATCGGTTTTATTATGGTAAACTGGTTCATTTACTGTTATTACTTTTTTCAAGTGGAGAAACTGGGTGCAGAAGAGTTCAGCCACTCACCCAAACTCACATAGTAAGCAAATAGGGATTCAAATCACCAATCTAGACCCAGAAGTTGTTCTCTTTATTGCTAGGAAATGATGCCTTCTCCCTACTACACTGTCAACTCAATACAGAGCCTTCCCCTGCAGAATGAAGTGGCTGGGCTTGTCAAAGAGGTGAGTTGAGTAGAATGTGTAATCTCAAAGAGTGGCCAGTTACATAGGTACCCTGGCCTCAGACACCAAGCCATTGAATAGATCTTAAATCAGATAGATACTTTGGAGTCAGACAGATCTGGGTTTGGATTTTTACTCTGCAGATTATTCTTAGTGTCACTTCTGCTAAGATATTTAATCACTCTCAACCTCAGTTTTCTCATCTCTAAAATGGGAGTAATCTTTATCCTAAAAGTGCTAGGACTAAATAAAATCATACAAAATGATTACACTAGGACCTGGCATATAGTAGGTGTTCCCTTCACTTTTATTGCTATAGCAAATAGTAATCTTGAAAGCATTCTGTTGTAATTTTTTATTTTTGTGTTTAAAGTCTATGTGCTGTACTCTATAAGTCAAAGGTAACACAAGAGAAGTTTCTTGTTTCTACATCATAGAAGTTTTTCTTTACAGTTCATAGTTGCATGGAGTAGGGATATTTATAATTAAGGGAGTGACCAAAAAAGTGACAAAGAAAATTAAGAGAACTGCATTTTTTATGGAAGCTGATCTCCTACTTCCTATGGGCACCAAGAAATAGGCCATAAACTCATTTGCTCTTTCATCACCCAACATTTACTGAATACCTCCTGGCTGCTAGAGACTAATTTATTCACTAGAAATATGTGTATGTGTGTGCTCAGTTGTGTCCGACTCTTCACAACACCACAGACTGTAGCCCACCAGGCTTCTCTGTCCATGGGATTTTCCAGGTAACAATACTGGAGTCAGTTGCCATTTCCTACTTCCAAGCCCAGGAATCAAACCCATGTCTCTTGCATCTCCAGCATTGGCAGGTGGATTCTTTACTACTGCACCACCTGGAAAGCCCATGAAATACAGAAAATCTTAAAAGGAAATAATTTAAGAAAGGGAACAATGACTTTTTCTCCATTCCACAAATACTTATGAAGCAGTAAGTATAAAAAGGCAGAAAACACTGTCAAGATGCCTGCCTCTCCTGGAATTTAGCAAGTTATGTGACATGTTACAACAGGGAGATGGGATACAAAGCACAGATACACAACACTGTCTTCAGATCGGGGATATAATGGGAGCGTCCCAGCAAAATATCTCTGATCTGAAAGGTGAAGGATGAGTAAATGCTTCCTGAGACCCAGAGGCAGCAGAGCACTGTGGTCCTAAGCATGTGGTGAGGAGTCCCAGATCTGACTCTTCCTCCCTGTGTAACCTCAGGCAAGTTATTTAATTGCTCTATGCTCCAGGTCCCTCCTTTATAAAGTAAGGATAATAAGAGTACCCACTCGTGCTGTTGCTGAGTGTACTGAATGCCTAAATAAATGCAATCCCCTCAGAATTCTATCTGGCTCATAATTAAGTGCCCAACAAAGTTGGCTGTCATTTCTCATCCTTGCAGTTTCAGCTCAAACAAGAAGTGAACAGCATGTACAGAAAGTCAAGGGCATGAGAACGGGAACCATTTGGGAGACTGCACATAGATTGATTGGACTGAAGCCAAGCATCCCTCTGGGAGACCAGATCATGTGGAAAGAGGCTGGCTCCAGTATTGACTAACCTGGATTTCATCATGATGGTTATGGGTTATGGGAGACACTGAAGGATTTTTAAGCATGGGAGTGATTGGATCTAAATTCTATTTCAACAAGATGACTCTGTGAACAATGTGGAAAGCAGGTGGGCCAGAGGCAGAACTGGTTGCAAAGGAATCAGTTACAGTGCTATCGCAATACTTTTCCAGGTGAAAATATCAAGGGTCCTGACCTAGGGCAGAGCAGTGAAGATGAACAACCTTCTCATAGGTGAAACAGGCAGGTTGAAACTCTTATTTCGACCTCTTAAAAGATTGATCTTCAATCTCTTACTCATATATTGGGGTTCAAGGTGTAACAAGAAAACTGTTTGTGCATTTTTTTTAGGGCTTGGACAATGTGGATGTGGCTTTTCTTTCTTTTTCTTCCTATTCCTCAACAGATACTTCTTTTCTGAACAAGGTTCAGAATGCATCAAGGTTGATGCATTCTAAGTGCTTGTAGACTTAGAAAGAGTGCAGAAGAATCACTGGTTTCCACAGGCAGGCAGCAGTCTACTTCTACATAGGACCCCTGAGTGGAACGCCAGAGAAAGACATCCTTTGATTTAAATCCCTAAGTGTGCTGTATTACCAAATCTACCTCCCATGCATTATAACACCTCCATGTACTGTATTTCATGACAAGAAGTGGGAGGAAATTTACTCTTAGTCTCATCCATTTCACTGAATTAAATCATGCACTTCTGAAATATGCATCTTAAATTACTAACAATTTGGATTAGTGTCATTTCCATAAAATGTGCTAATAATAAGTTATATGATTTCCCATTTCAGAGAAAGAACTAATTCATCAAGGCTAACTGAGCTGCTTTAGAACCTCCTAAAAAGTGCAGATGAATGTGATTTCAGAATCATTTATTGTTAATGTGCAGAGCTAAATTTGTTGGCAAAATTCCTCTGGTGTTCTTAGTGAATGATTCCAGGTGCAGTTATTAAGGTCAAATATTACAGTGTCACTGTTGAGATTTTTTTCTATAAAAACTAAAGGAGGATTACATGTTTCTTAATAGAGAGTCTCCTAATAAACTATGTTCCAGCTGCAGCTCTTAAGGCAAGATTCATATCACTAAAAATGTGTGCTTATCAAGGTTTCAATTGTAGGCTTAAGAAAATCATAAAATTATAGGCTTAGGTAGGAAGTTACTTAACTCACTGTCTGTTCCCTTGGCTCTAGATGAGACAATATGTAAAATGCTGAAATCCCCTTTAGTATGTGAAAGCCATCTCCAAGGGTCACGGTGGTTTCAGCTGCTCTGGTGGAAAAGGCAGCAACTTCCTCTTTTTCTCATCTTTCTACTTGGGCACCTGCCAAAGATACACATTGGGTCAAGAAGCACAACCTTTCAAACAGAAGGACCATTTATCTTATCAAGGGTATTCAAGGATTTGTACTTTCTCACTGCAAGTTCTAAATAGGCTTATTTAGGACCAGAGTGAAGATGACATAGGACAATAAATTTTCCAAGACTGCCATTCTCCAAAAACCTGTTTCAGAGGTTGACAGCCCTCACAGTTCAGAATCTGAGTATAATCTGAATATACATGCCAGACGGACTTTAAAAATCAAGTTCTGATCTCTCTCCTTTTTTACGTTTACAAACCTATTGATATGAAAGGGCTCCTTCAGGACATATAACTAGGCAAACACAGCTCAAGGATTAGAACTCAGTGATTGCACACTGTCCAAAAAAGCCAAGTGCCTCCCTTGTGTTGTGAAATATACTCATGCTTCTAGTTTTCTTTTGATAATATGATTTTTATTTTCCTCTGTAATATTAGGAGGAGGGGGTATTTGGAGAATTTTACTTCTGACTTGCAAAGTTATTGAGATTTGAGTTACAGGGGAGAGAAATTTACAAGTTGTTGAGTCACTAGTGAATTGTTTTATTGCTTCAGGTGACATGGTGAAGTGCCCCAAAGATAGCTATTCCTTGTTTAAAGGAAGAATCTCAACAATAAAAACGAAAACTACCCTGAATTCCCCTGTCCTCTGGGTAAGTACTTTTGGCACTCGGTATCAGAGCTGAGGAAAACAGTGAACACGAATGGCCAGGAGAATGGAGTTTCTTATGGTTCTTCAGGAGATGAGGAAAATGACAAGGGAGAAGCAGCAATCACAGTTTCAAACTCCTGCCCCACTTTCTCTCCCTCAACCTTATAAAATAATCAAGTGTATCTACCAGTCCTTTCCTAGCTCTGCTTGATATTTAATTTAGTAGGGACTTGTGTTAAGGGCTGCATGCTTAAAAGGACTTATGAGCAGACTGTTTGCAGGAAGCTTTATAGTTTTAGGATTTCAACTCAAACACAATAAAGTAAGTGTTATTTCCTTACAGGAATCTCAATTCCTGCAATAAGGAAAACCGTGAAAATTAAACCTGTTTTACCTGAAAGGGCTCTATGTGTCTCCTGCATATTTTTGTCCAGGACCATGCACTCTGACCCTTGGAGACATGATGAGGGTGGGGGTGGGGAGTGAGAGGAGAGCCGTGGACACTTAGTGATTTAATGTCACTGAAAAAATCACTTGGAGATTTTTGTGGATATTATCAGGACGTACAGCGATTTGTAAAGCTAGCTAAGTAGCCAAGAAATGGCTTTTTAAACTTTTTATTTATTTATTTCATTTTTGGCTGGGCTGGGTCTTTGCAGCGCTCGGGCTTTCTCTAGTTGCAGTGAGTGGGGCTGCTCTTCCTTGTGGGTCCCAGGCTCCAGAGCGGAGGCGCAGTCGTTGTGGTGTGCAGTTTGAGTTGCTTCATGCCCCGTGGGATCTTCCCAGACCAGAGCTTGAAGCTGTGTCCTCTGCATGGGCAGGTGGATTCTTATCCACAGCGCCACCAGGGAAGTCCAAGAAATGACTTTTTAATCTTTCTATTGAAAGTACTTTTAAATGGTAAAATAGAGAAATCGCAGACTGAGAAATGTCTGCCAGCTCTAATGGTCATTTGAATGTAAAGAACAGAATTTGGTCTACAGCCAGGTCTGATGAATTTCCAAATAATAGATACGCAATTAAAAAAAATAAATTTTCTGTTAATCAAAGAATAGGAAGGAAAAAGTCCCTTTTATAGCCTTATGACACTTGCATAAATGGGACTAGACCAGGGCCAGTCAGGAAACGTTTTCGGGTTTTCAGGTCAAACTGTCACAACTACTCAATTCTGCCATTCTGGTGTGAGAACAGCCATAAACAATACAAATGGGCTTGGCTGTGTTCCAATAAAACTTTATTCATAAAAGCAGACAGTGGGCTGATTTTGGTTATACCAATCCTTGGTCTAGACCTTGATGCCAGGCTGGCTACTTAGACTCCTAAGGGGATAAAATTGCAAACTGAAATGTCCAAAGAAGAATTGTGTGAACTGGAGGTAATTGGGTTACCTTAGATGTCTTGTTGACAGATGCCATATAAAACTTTGGTGTGTTCCTCGACCTTTCTCTTGATTTGGTCTTCTTGACTTTCTCCCATAAATTTCAAAGATTTATAGATTAAGGATCTGCTTCTGATTTGGTCTGCTTTAAATCATCCTAATTTAATTGTCAACACTAAAAACTGGATATCATAGACTTGCAGAGCGGGTAGCCTGGTGATAAATCCAACCCACCTCAGTCTTCTAAGGAAAATCACAGCGCATTTTATAAATATGAGGCATGGAAATGGTGATATAAGACTAGCATTAAGTAAGAGACTAATAGACTTCTACTAAGTTTTTTCAATCCTCTTCCATGAGTCACCTTGTAAATTTGAAATGAGAGAATCACTAGATATTTTAACTTCCATGTTTTAGAGTTTTTATTGGAGACATTATGTCTTTAAAATTCACACACCATTTATCACTTTGTTTTATGCAGGGGAAAGGAACTGCCTAATGTCCATATGCGTTGTAGTTTGTTAAAGACTTTCCTTATAAATCAATCTCCAGCTGTGTGTCAGCAACATTGTCACACCGAGAAAAAGAGCCTTGGCTGCTTTCCATATTTTAGGCTTGTCTTCAAATGTCCGGAATTCATTCCACCTCTATACAATCAAAAACCTTAAATGGAGAAAAAGCCTTAGCCAGTCTCCTCCTTCATCACATAAGACAAGCACGGACTGGGCTTCCTTTCACGATGCATGTTGAAGGGGCTCCTCTGGCTGCTGCAGCAGTTTCTCTTAGCAAATAAAGCCTTCCTTTCTGTTTTAACTTTGCTAGTCATAGCCTCAGCTAGCTGACTTATTCTAGAGAATTTCAAGATTTTTTTCAACACATGCAATGTTTCAATTCTTTTCAAAATATTGATTCTTATGATATTGAATAAACAGAATATTCTCATGCAAAAGAGTGCAATTTGTTTGCCTCTATTTGTTAGAGAAAGTACAAGTTGTGTGGATTCCTTGATTACAGCAAAAAAAAAAAAAAAGCTCCTCTTTGCCCCATTCCTGATCACTTGGTCTTCCCAGCCCAGGGCTCCAAACTGCACCTCTGGCATCTCCTGCATTGGCAGGCAGATTCTTTACCGCTAGCACCACCTGGGAAGCCTCATTTGATCTTCATCTACAGTTTATTTTCAATCCTTTATCTAAAGCAGGTTTCCTTACATTTGCCCTATAAGTTGATCCCCTTCTTGCCTGTCAGGGCTCTCTTTAAGGGAATTGTTTAGCAGACCTGTTCCTCAAGATACTCATACAAAGGCAATGCAAGGTATGTTTCTGTGTTAGAAAGGCACAAAAACCACACCCTTTTCTGGTACAGCTATGAAGTATCACGGAAAGAGATGAGATTCAGAGCTAAATGATCTTGATCCAGACACAATGCTGGCTCCGAGTATTTGACTCTGAGCCTCCTCTGAGATGGGGGATCATAACACCTTCGAGTTGTGAGGATTAAAGGAGACAATGCATGTGGAAATGCTCTGCAGACTATCAGATGCTAATCTGGTATAATGTCCCTGATGACTTTCCCAGTACAGAAAAATATTATCTCATGCACATGACCCTACTCTCCTTTGAGCCAGATTGCCTGGGATAGTGTCAGACAGTAGAGGGGAGAGTCACAACAACTTCTGGGAAGTTTCTTGGCTCCTAGTACTCTCTGAAGGCCGCATCAACATATGCTTTTGTAACCTACACCAACGTTGACCTGAGAAGCTTAGAGCAACGATGCTCCACTTGTCCATATAGCCAGGGGAGTGGGAGGGAGGAAACAAGGGGAAAAGAAGGGAATCAAGGAGTTAAAGGGAATATTAGATGATACTATGTCAGAGTTGTTTTATTTCTGTAGAAAGGAGGCTTTTCTTAAGCTATCCCATGCTTGGAAATGCTTTTATTCAATCATACAGATCAAAGGGACCAAGCAGAAAACGGAAACAGCAATGGCAATGGGAAGCTCCCAGAATGTTTAGACAAAGACAAGGACTCTGATCTTAATAGTGAAATGTGAACAACTATCAGCTGAGAGGCACTGAATCTTATGGACTGTAATATTCTAATATTCCCTAACAGTAAAAAGTGACTAACCCAGCATGAACTGTGTGGGATGAGACCTACCTGAAATCAGGAGAAACCCATCCATGAAAAGAACAGTGAAAGAAAAAAAGTCAGATAGGGCCTCCATAAGCGCTTTAACTCTTCTTTAGTAAAGAGGGTAAGAAGTTAACCTTAGAATCACATCTTAAAAAACATACAAAACTACGTTGTATAGAATTTAACCTGTTTCATAGATATATAGGTATGCATCTAAAATAAGTTTTGCTGATTGAATATATATATTTTATAACTTCCAAAAAGTATTTTAGAAAATGCCTTGACGTGTAATATCAACTAGCAATATCAGTATGAAGTCAAAAGCCACTGATAGTCAAATGTCTGGTGTCCAAAACAGGCAAAGGAAGCAGCCCCATCGCTCTCACAGAACTGTGTCATCATCAGGCATTTCCTATCTAGTTCTGCCACACTTCATTCTTACTATGAAATGTGCTTATGACTCATCTTTCTACATATTGTGAGTATAAACTATGAGAATTTGGAATTTTCAAATCACAGATGTTCATGGGGTGGTATGATAAGAGAATTACTTCTTCAAAAAAAACAAAACTAAACTGAAAGTTCTACAAGCGAGAAGGAAAGAGCTCTCAGAAAGAGACCCTCACTGAAAGAGAAGGGATAACTGTCCAAGGGTGAGTTGGCCTCTGAGGAGCACATCCCATGTTTAGTCCTGATACCAGCCATATGCATTCCCTGAAGACACCGCCTTGTTGAGAAAGATTAGAATTTTTAACTGTGGCCTGATTAAAATAAAGGAATTAATAAAACACAAACAAAGAGGGCACTGAAATGTAAAAACAGAATCATCACATTCAACAATTAATAGGCTTAGAATCCCATTATAGCTAGTTTAACAAGCATGATACTCTATAGAGTATTAATAAAAGCATTTAATCAGAACTAAACTGGCTTTGCTATTATTAGCTATGCAGCATTGAAAAATTTTATTTCCATAAACATAATTTTCCACCTTTAAAAAGAGATGACAGCATTTTTTTTCATGTTGTATTATGTGACTCAGTCTCAGGTTTACATTCGACACAAGATGGGCTAATCAAATGCTCTGTTCTGAGAATCTGGATATTTTTAACTGAGAGACAGAGACTGAAAGACTTTGGGATGGAGTGACATTGATACCACTGTTCAAGAGAAAATACCATACAATCCTGCACCTGAGATACTAGGGACTCTCTTTCTCCTTGCTCTTCCGTAGGTACACTTAACTCTTCCTTTGATCCTGTGAGACACCCAGTGATCCTTCAGCAATTGTCTGTGGATTTTTTGTGTTTTTATGTGTGGCCTTAGTGGCCATGACTTGCTTTCTGTATCTTGTAAACAGAAGAATTTTGAATCAAAAAGAAATAGGTCTTAGGAAGGAAAACGGTACAAATAAAAATTCCTGAAGTGAGGGATTGGTCTAAAGTGGGGTCTAAATTGGTCTAGAGCTGGGAAACCTATAGTGTAATGCACAGCGATTGATTCAACAATCCCTGGTTATCCCAGTTATGTGGTGGGGGTGGTATGTGACTGGTGCTGGCCAACTGAATCATCCAAACCCAGAGACTCATTGGAAGTGATTAATTCAGGATAGGCTCATGACCTAGGAGGATTCAGTAACTCAACTGTAGGAACTTTGTTTCAGTTTGGGGGAAGAAAGACTTTCTCTATTGGACAATGAGGGGATGAAATGTAACACTGGAGCAGCAGTCTTAGCTTATTAAACAGAGAATCTGCCTGAGAAAGAATCAACACAGAGGGAAGGAGACCAGAGAATTGAAGAGAATGACCCTTTGTTTGAGAACTTGGGCCTTGAAGCCCTTTAAATTTTTATGTAAAAAGAATATCTTTAATATCTAAATAGTTCAACAGCACCGTTAAAAGCTTTTGGCCACTGATAAAAAGATGGTTAGTCCAACTTGACAAAAACTTGACAATACCATTGCAATTTGAATTTAGGTACAACTATGTTTATAATGATAGTATGCAGGTAGTTTTTAATTATATATTTAAAAGATTTGTAATTTTTTGCATTCAGCACCATTGTCTAAATGTCTTGGCAAAACTTGCTGTGCTTAAGTTACTTCACTCATACACAGATGATGCCATAAAAAAGAGGGTCCGTCTCTTCTGGGAGCCCAAGGTAAAAGACACACACCAGCCTGTCCTGCTACTACACTTGCTGGGAGCCACTGACTAGACACGTGTTTTCTCGTCTTATAAGGATAAAAAAATGACCCAACTTTTTTGAGGATGGAGGACCATAGGCTATCAGGGCATTTATACCATCTACTCGGCCATATTGATGAGAATCTGTTAACCCTTGCTGAAATGCTTTAGTTTGCTTCTTACTGTGTCTAAGACAGACAAGTATTTGCCTCCAAGTTTGCTTTTGTTTTATCTACATTAAGTGATTCTATTTCTGTGTGAAAAGGCCCATTTACCCAGAAGGAAAAGAATCTTTCTAATTCCCTGAAATTAGAAGAGTTGTTTCCAATCCCACTGATACACAGATAGATGGCCTAGATGCTTCACACATAGGAGCCAATAAGTTCTCTTTGGCTCAAACCAATTTGAATTGTATTTTCTATAACTTGTTACCAAAAGAGTCTAGACTAATACAGTCCCTGACTCACAACTAGGCTTATCTAGTCTTGAAGACATAGACAAGCCTGGTAAAATCTGCTCTCTCATCCTCAGAGTTCTTTGCTGATGAGTCTCATATGTTCTATTATCAAAAAACAATGCAGTATAATCAGGTGTTAACTGGAGGTAAGTTTATAAGTATATAAACTTACATTTATAAGGTCATTCCAAATGAATATAAACATTGATTAGTTTGTTGCTGTGTTACTGTTCAGTTGCTAAGTTGTGTCCAACATTTTGTGACCCCATGGGCTACATAATGCCAGGCTTCCTTGTCCTTCATCATCTCCTGGAGTTTGCTCAGACTTATGTCCATGGGGTCAGTAATGCTACCTAACCATTTCATCCTTTGCTGCCTCCTTCTCCTTTTGCCTTCAATCTTTCCCAGCATCAGGGTCTTTTCTAAGGAGTCAGTTCTTCGCATCAGGTGGCCAAAGTTTTGGAGCTTCAGCTTCAGCAACAGTCCTTCCAATGAATATTCAGGGTTGATTTCCTTTAAGATTGATTGGTTTCATCTCCTTGCTGTCCAAGGGACTCTCAAGAGTCTTCTCCAGCATCACAGTTCAAAAGAATCAATTCTTTGACTCAGCTTTCTTTATGGTCTGACTCTCACATCCGTACATGACTACTGGCAAAACCACAGCTTTGACCATACATATTTTTGTCGGTAAAGTAATGTCTCTGCTTTTTAATATGTTGTTTAAGTTTGTCATAGCTTTCCTTCCAAGGAGCAAATGTCTTTTAATTTCATGGCTGTGGTCACCACCCACAGTGATTTTGGAGTCCAAAAAAATAAAATCTGTTGCTGCTTACACTTGTTTCCCTTCTATTTGCCATGAAGTGATGGAACCAGATGCCATGATCTTAGTTTTTTTAATGTTGAGTTTCAAGCCACTTTGATTGCTTTAAATATTTTTATAAAATATTCCATGAAAAGTATCCATTTAACAATGGGAATCATACACTAGTATTTTTTTTAATTTATTTATTTTAATTGGAGGTTAATTACTTTACAATATTGTGGTGGTTTTTGCCATACATTCATATGAATCAGCCATGGGTGTACATGTGTTCCCCATCCTGAACCCCCTCCCACCTCCCTTCCCATCCCATCCCTCAGGGTCATCCCAGTGCACCAGCCTTGAGCACCCTGTCTCATGCATCAAACCTGTTCTGGCGATCTCTTTCACATATGATAATATACATGTTTCATTGCTCTTCTCTCAAATCATCCCACCCTCGCCTTCTCACATAGAGTCCAAAAGACTGTTCTGTACATCTGTATACACTAGAATTTTTATATGCCCAATCCCTAGTAAAATATGTTAGGCATACTAGTTGCATAAAATAATGAAGTTAAATTGAATTAGAAAAAGTTCACTGGGGTAGGAGGATTTGAAGTGAGTTATTGCCAGTACAGAGTCCCTGTAAACTATGTAAAAATGTTGAATGAGAAAAATCTCCTTTTATAAGAAAGAATAAAATGCACAATTATATCAATAAAGTCTAAAATGAGAAAAGTTATGTCAAGGGCTACAGGCAGTCTGATGCTCTGGGGAGAGTAGAATTGCCTGTACTGTATAAGGAGTGAAAAGAGAAAAGGTATTTGCTCAGAAGTTACAGTTAAAGAATCCGGATGCCCTCAAACTATTATAGTAATCCAGGCAGCGAGAAGGCCCAGTTGTGCCATGAGGTGAAGGCTAGTTTGTGCTCTTGGAGTCCACAGCAACCCCAGGACAGTCAGTGGGGCCCCCAGAGGGCTGATCCCACCTGTCTCATGTTCTTCCTCATCCCACACTCATGTATCTGGTTAAAGCAGGGAGGCAGAGGCTGGGAAAAACTTTTGAGTAAAACTTTGTCTTAGGAAAAAGCCGTAGTTCGGAGACAGTCCTCAGGAGCAGTTTTCTCCTAACTGAAATAAAGTTTGATAGTCCCATATTTCCAAGTAGCCTAACTAACACAAACAGCCTAGTTTCCCAATTGGAAAAGTAGACAGAGTGCTACTTGCGCTGTTTCCCTGGAGTTATTATAAGACCCAGTGACAAAATTAACTATGGGTACATGAAAGTGCTTTGTAAATGTGAACACAGTTCGTGATTACAAGTTTTATTTTTGCCCCTCCTTATGTCTGGACTGAGTGTCCTGGCTTTTAGAATCTGGCACTGTGTAAGTTGAGCACTGATGCTGCATAATTAAGGTAGGCTAACTGCTGCAAGCCACAGACCCCAAATCACGCTGGCTCATCGTGGCTTATCCCAATTGCTCACTCATGACACCTCCCATCATGCATCAGCAGGTGATTTTTCATCCCAGCTTCTTGTATCTCATGGCTCCACCCAACCCTAGGTTCCTAGAGCCCTCTCTTTTCCACAAGCAAATGAAGAAACAGAGTCAGGACAGTGTTTGAGATAATTTTATGGACAGTTATGTAACACTTCTACTCACATTCTGTTGTATGGAACCCAATTACGTTGCCATAGCTAACTACAAAAGTGATCTGGAAATGGTCAGCTTTGGTACCCAGCAGGATGAACAGAACATGAATTGTTGGGAGCACTGGACACAGACATTCAGCCAAGGCATAATGAATTTATGCACTTCTTCAGTTTATATAACATGAAAAGATCCTCCCCACCTATGGACTCCCACAGCTTCTGGTGTATGTGTGCGTGTGTGTGTGTGTGTGTGTGTGTGCCCTCAGTTGTTCAGTCATGTCCAACTCTTTGTGATGCCATGGACTGTAGCCCCACTAGGATCCTCTGTCCATGGGATTTTCCAGGCAAACATATTGGAGTGGGTTGCCATTTCCTTCTCCAGGGGATCTTCCTGATCCAGGGATCGAACTTGTATCTCTTGAGTTTCCTGCGTTGGCAGGTGAATATTTTTACCACTATGTCACCTGGAAAGCCCCTCCGTAAAACCTAATTAAGTACACTGTAAGTTACTTGAGTGCAGGAACTTTTTGTCACTTTATTCTCACAATGCTTAAATATAGTGGGTGTTCAAAATACGCTCGTTAAATTGATAAAACTAGTCAGGTACATGATTCACATCCAAAATCAGCTATGGTTTCTTAAACACCTCCCACAATGTCACGTTGCTGCCAAGAAATGGTTGCCTAGTCAGAAAAGTTATTCCAAAACATAGGGCTTTCTACTTTTTTCTTTCAAACCCAGAGACATCCATGACTAAAACAGAACTTGGTACATAGTAAGCACTAATTATAATGTGATGGGTGAGTGAGTGAGTGAGTGAATGAATGAGTGAATAATTTAGTAAGCTACAGATCCAGGAGTTTTATAAATCAACTAATTTTGCTATTTGATCATTCAAGCATTTGGAAATCAGTAACATTAGCTTTTTTCTATCCTCTCATCTTCTTGTAGATTTGGATCCCTGATCCACACAGGCCTAACTGACCCACAACGATCTGTTGTTGCCTCTAACAGCTAGTAACGTTCTAACCTGGCAGATGAAAGACTTCAGTTTTAGTTCTCAATCAAACACTGACTCACTCTATGTTTTTCATCAACTCAGTAGATTCCAGGCCTGCTCCTTCTTCCTTATTTGTCATTCGTTTGGGGCTTTCTCACACACTAGCTTATCGTCTTGTATTAGTTACTGTCCTGTTTCAGATTATCACATAACTCTTCATCTAGGAAGAGATTTTCTCCACAAATTAGTTGGGAACAATATGAAAATATACCCCACATGTTCTTTGTTATTTCTGTCTGACAAGATTTTCCATGCACAAAACAGAAATAGATAAATAGTCCTGAGGTCCACTGATGAATCCTATATTCTATATTCAGCAGACACTTTACACCTGACCATGTACCAGGTGTAACACAGAGCTACCTTAAGTTATAGTCCTTGCCATCAGAGAGCATCTACTGGGGAAAGAAAGATGCTAAACAAATACTTACCATGCATAGCCACAAGTTTATTAAAAAGTATAAAAGAAAAAAGGAATATAGAAGAAAAATGAAGAAACTTAGTAAACTGCCAAGGTTTAAAAAAATCTCAGCTTCACTACTTATTGGCTGCAGGACTTTGACAAACTACTTAACCTCCCTGACGCTCAGTTTTCTCATTTGTAAAATTTTAATAATAACAATAGCCATGTAAAGAAGATTAAATACGTTAATATGCATAAAATGTTTAGAACTGTGCTTGATCTCAGTAAATATCTAACAAATGTTATCTATTATTATTAGTTTTTTTTTTTTTTTTTTTTTATAAATTTATTTATTTTACTTGGGGGCTAATTACTTTACAATATTGTAATAGTTTTTGCCATACATTGACAAGAATCAGCCATGGGTTTACATGTGTTCCCCTTCCCGAACCCCCCACCCACCTCCCTCCCCCTCCCATCCCTCTGGATCATCCCACTGCCCGGGCCCCGAGCCCTTGTCACATGCATCGAACATGGAATGGTGCTCTGTTTCACATATGACAATGTAATATACTTGGTCAGGGCAAACTGAGTTTTGATAAGTATATGCTGGATTCATCCTAGTTGTAAGAACAAAACAACAGAATTATAATTTGGCAAATAATAATAATTGTTTACCAGCTGAGCCACAAGGGAAGGCCAAGAATACTGGAGTGGGTAGCCTTTTCCTTCTGCATTGCAGGCAGATTCTCTACAAGCTGAGAATATTAGAAATAACTAATATTTAGTTATTTTTATTGTCACTTTATCATAAAGTACAAGATATGGTAAGTGATATGCCTGAATCAAAGTGTATTTCAAATAAGCATTTAGAAATAGTTTCTAAAAGCAAGATGGTTCTGGAAGTATTTTACAAGGCACTGTATATTTACAGGGCTTCCCTGATAGCTCAGTTGGTAAAGAATCCGCCTGCAACACAGGAGACCCCAGTTCGATTCCTGGGTCAGGAAGATCCGCTGGTGAAGGGATAGGCTACCACCTCCAGTGTTCTTGGGCTTCCCTTGTGGCTCAGCTTGTAGAGAATCTGCCTGCAATGCAGAAGGAAAAGGCTACCCACTCCAGTATTCTTGGCCTTCCCTTGTGGCTCAGCTGGTAAACAATTATTATTATTTGCCAAATTATAATTCTGTTGTTTTGTTCTTACAACTAGGATGAATCCAGCATATACTTATCAAAACTCAGTTTGCCCTGACCAAGTATATTACATTCATCTGTCATTGAAATGGGTCTGATAAGTATCAGAATCACCACTTTTCTGAATTATTACTGTAAGATACTAACTCGTGAAAACCTTCTAGTTACCAGCAGAGCTTTACTGCTCTCTTTGCTGTGTCTTTGGGTTGCACAGATTCAAACCTGAGATTCAGAACTGAGCTGTTTGTGGATCTGACAGGCTAGTGACACTGTTGGGTATCTGTTTATACGATTTTATGGTGCAGGGTTGATGTATGGGGGAAGACTTTAATACGGGAAGCTCTGAGTCAAAGATAAAGGGGAGAATTAGATTTGGGAGGGAATTGCTAGGCATCTGTCTCCCTGCTGGCCAGAAGGGCTGGCTTCAGAGTCCTACAGAGAGAGAAAATAAGGCCAGCAACTATAAGTTAACGTCTGATAAGGGATATGTGAGATTCTGGGAACAAATTTTTCTTACTCAGGACATGTTATGAAGTGAGACAGAATCAGAGTGAGAGACATTTTATTACACCTAGCCCGTCCCCAAACCCGTGTTCCACTGCCACACACCCGGCATACTTTGACTCCCCCCCGGACGACAGCGAACCCCCAAAGTCCTATTGCCTGAGGCGGGGCGTTGGGAGGGTGGCCGCCGCCAAGCGCGTCAAAAGCTCGACCAGGGAGCAGAGCAGAGCAACCCACTCCACCTTGTTGCTGAGCACGTGTGGGCAGAAGCCCCTCATCTGAGGACTCCCACAGGGAACTAGGAAAGGCTTGGAAAGAGACTCTGATTCTGTAAAATGGGAACTAACGGTCTGCACTCACAGGGGAGCACACAGCGTCAGCAGCAGCAAACCATTTCACTGCCCAGGAAGCCTCACGAGTGGATCCAAACGCACTTCTCTGCCCTAGGAGCCAGACCTTTTCAGAATATCATTCTGCCAGCTTACCTCATATTGTGGCCACATCGCCAGAATGGCTACTTATGGGGAAAGAAATGACAGGAAAAAAAAATGGAATTGGAGACCTGCATATTACTCTAAACTGAATCACTGCAGCATCCACTATTTGTGCTGCATTCTGCATGCACACACACACACACACACACACACACACACACACACACACCACTTATTTTTTGTACCAGAAGAAGAATGCTTTAACCAACTCAGTTCAGTTCAGCTCAGTTCAGTCGCTCAGTCGTGTCCGACTCGTTGCAACCCCACCGACTGCAGCACGCCAGGCCTCCCTGTCCATCACCAACTTCTGGAGCTTACTCATGTCCATTGAGTCGATGATGTCATCCAGCCATCTCATCCTCTGCTATCACCTTCTCCTTCTGCCTTCAATCTTTCCCAGCATCCTTTTCTAAGGAGTCAGTTTTTCCCATCAGGTGGCCAACGTACCGGAGTTTCAGCTTCAACATCAGTCCTTCCAATGAATATTCAGTACTGATATCCTTTAGGATGGACTGGCTGGATCTCCTTGCAGTCCAAGGGGACTCTCAAGAGTCTTCTCCAACACCACAGCTCAAAAGCATCCATTCTTTGGCGCTCAGCTTCCTTTATAGTCCAACTCTCACATCCATACATGAACACTAGAAAAATCATAGCTTTGACTATGCGGACCTTTGTTGACAAAGTAATGTCTCTGCTTTTTAATATGCTGTCTAGGTTGGTCATAACTTTCCTTCCAAGGAGCAAACGTCTTTTAATTTCATGGCTGCAGTCACCATCTGCAGTGATTTTGGGGCCCAAAAAAATAGTCTGTCACTGTTTCCCCACCTAATTTAACCAACTAATGTTTAGCAAAAAAACCAAGCAGATCATTTCCATGTTAACCACCCACTTGACCAAGAGAAAGGCCAGAGGACTGAGGCACATTAGGACTATGATTCCAGAAGTGGTGAAAAGATAGAAGCTGCATCTTACATGTGCCTCCGAATCAGAATCCTTCTATCCCCAAATGGTAGAAATACTTAATTAAATCCATATTTTTTAAGCACTCCAATCTTTTTTAATGTCATTATTTTTCATCTTTTGCATCTGGGTAAATACTCCTATTTTGGCACAGAAAAAGAGAAGGCAGGTTCCAGAAACCATTTTGCTGCTAGGAGACCTAGAGGCCTGAAAATGAGTTTTTGACAAATTGGAGAGCCCACCCCCTTGCCCTGCACTTATACAGCATGGGGCATTTTGTGAGGCGGCTTCCTTCCTTCCATCCCTGAGCCCAGCCCAGACAACATTGCTCAGAGCCCTCCTTGAAACCATGTGATGCCTGGAACCTTACTATTTCAACATGCCTTGGAATCACCCAGGATGGTTGCTGTGACCAAAGCAAGATTTTTAAATTGAAGTCCTTCCATTCTTTGGGTTTGCCTACCTCCTAATGATCTATGCTGCTATGCTGCTGAGAGCGCTTTCTCTGCTTTATTTGGCATCATGCTTTTATGCTGACTATACATTCTATGAGTGAAAAGACTCCTTTCAGATATGGCTCCGAACAGTTGATCTTAAAAGGTTTAGCCTTAACACTAAAAGGTTAAGTATTTCTATACACTCAGCCTTAATTTGGAATTATAGCTTCATTTGACTCCAGAGATTTTTAAAAGTTTCCTGATTATTAAAGGCTTCAACTCTCCCATGTGTGCCAAATTAAGCCAGGAAGGGTTGAAATTCACCACCATACTGAATGAGTTTTTCCCCACTCTGGGTTCTCACAGCACTTCAAACTTCCTTTTAACTCTGTATTTACTAGGTGTCAAAGTCATTTATGTCTTCCTTTCCCTCTAGCCAATAAGTGCCTTAAAGATAATATATTTTAGTTATCTTTTTATCCCCAAAGTCTAACCAAGCACCTGGCAAGGACCCAATAGTTACTCAATATGTATGTTGTTGGCTTAAAATTTCACACATTCATGACAACTATTTTAATACTCTTGGGCAATACTTGTACTAAAAATCATATTTCTTCTTCATTTATACCTCATGTCAGTGAACAACCACAGGCCTGCCTGAAACTATGAGAGGATAATAGTTCTAAGGGGGACAGAGAAGAATATTTAGGAAGATAATAGATATCATATCCATATCAAGATTTCCCTGCTTCTTTACCTATACACTCCATCTTTTCTCATGTTTATTCAAGCTCAAATTCTCCATTATCTGCACTAATTAAGGAAAGCTCTAGTATACATGGTGACTCAGAAGGTAAAGAATCTGCCTGCAATGCAGCAGATTTGATCCCTGGGTCAGGAAGATCCCCTGGAGAAGGGAACGGCTACCCATGCCAGTATTCTTGCCTGAGAATTCCATGGACAGAGGAACCTGGTGGGCTACAGTCCATGGGGTCTCAACGAGTCAGACACTACTGACACACACATTGTGTACATAGTTCCAAAGAGCAGATAATCTAAATTATCCCCTTGTCCTTCTGGAGAACATATCATACAGAAGCAAGAGCCCTAACTTTAGGGACATAAGACTGAAGTCACACTGTCTACCTACAAGATGACCCTGGATGAGTCACTCACCTGTTCTGAAACTCCATTTCTTCACCTGCAACACTTACCTTTCCTAGCTATAGGACTAGTGTCTGGATGGCACAATTTGTACTGTATTTTGCAAATAAAAAAACAGGGTATATGTCTAAGATCATGTGAATATTACATTTGGAATGGAATTTGATAGCAAGGAGTGATGAATAAGTTGACATAGAATTAATAGTCTCTGCCAAATAAGTGTTAAAATAAGTTTATAGTTCTCAAGACTAAACCAAGTGACAATGTGGGTAGGCAGTCCATTCACCTATTAGGTTCAGGGAGAACTGACTAAGGTTATAAAAGAGCCATGACTGAACCATTATATGGTTGGTTTCTTCGCAGATAATCAAGAGTTGACTAATTCACAGTAAGGGCACAAGACAGCACCTTGCACCGCCGTTACCCATATGGTGTAAAAACGAAGGTGGCTTGTGCCAAATGCAGATCCAATTAAAACTTGGAAAGGTTGCTCCATTATCACATTTGCAGTCATAATTAAATTTGTCGCTGAGAAGAGCTGCCAAGCTTGCCTCTCTGTTTTGGAAGGTGGGACATCTGTTAACATTAGCATGGACATGGAGCATGGGAGAAAGTCACAAAAATTCTGCTTCAAAATGAACATTCAAAGTAAACTATATTTTCTTTTAAGGCTCTGAGTAGTAAGACTTCTATTGTTCTATTGCCTCAGTTTCCTTGTTACCTCTCCTAATTTGTGATTTCTTAATGTGAGTGAAAGTCAATCAGTCGTGTCTGACTCTTTGCGACCCCATGGACTATACAGTCCGTGGAATTCTCCAGGCCAGAATGCTGGAGGGGGTAGCCTTTCCCTTCTCCAGGGCATCTTCCCAACCCAGGGATTTCTTAATATAAAGGACTTTTCCCTGACATTGCTCATTGCCAGAGTCAAAACTCTTAATGATTAGAATTCAGATCTGACTAAAATTCAACAAAGAAGGTGATCTATGATCAGAATTTAAAAGTTTTAAAGAAGAATCCCCTTTGATACTTCCTTGAGAGGAGATACCTAGGAAGTGCTGGGATTGTATGTGACTTGATTCAACCACATATAGGAGGCAGCAAAGCTGGAGGGCTCTGGAGCACACAGTTAAGTAATAATATCTATGTATGTGCATTATATCTTACAAGCAACATGAGCTTTCACATTCAAAAATTATTTTAAACCAGATGGCAATCTTATGTAGTAGATAGTTATCTTCTCATTTTGCAGAAAAGTAAATTAAAATTCTGAAACATTGAAATGCTGATAATCTCGCAGCCAAATGGTAGAGAGAGGAGAAATGGAATGCAGGTTTTCTAAATCCTACACCACATATTTGTACTTAATTTATAAGCTACAATTAATTTATGTCAGTAGAGCCAAACATACCACATTAAGAGCTAAATGTTTTCATCTAAACAATTTTTAATATTATGATACTGAAAGATTAAATTAAAATCCCTTTTCCTGCCTACTAGGATGAAACATGAAATTGAATAATATGACCCAAAAGCAACACTCTCACTATATAGCCCTGACAAATCCTACAATGGACTGTGAAGCACCAGGGCCCTGAAATTTATAGTACCAAGAAGGGGAAGGAGAAGAATGCCATAGAAAGAGCTCTAAGCTGAGATACTTGAGCTCTGGTGCTTGAAGCAAAACCTGGGTCAAATCATTTCGCTCATTTCAGCATCATTTCCACAATAAGAGGATGCGATGTGGCAGAAGTACGTTCTCCCCAAGATCCTTTCCAGGCTTAAAAATATCATGATTCCCATGAAGGACACTGAACTAGAATTGGATCTTATATTTTCCTAATGTATTGTCAGGTCTGAGTTTGAATGACTCTCAACTCATGCAGGTTTCACACTTACCAACCTTTTCCCTATAGCAATTCAGCTCCCACACTCTCCAACAAATCACAGTGAGTCTTTAATGATAATACCCCTGAGCAAGGGAGCAAAAAAATTAAGCTCTGCAATTAATGATGTGACAGTGAGAGAGATCTCAGAGCACCTATTTATGGAGGAGGATTCTCAGAAGAGAAAGCAGCCTGCTAGGCCTGAACAGTTAATCTTAAGTGGTTGTTTAATTTTATATGAAAGGTAGTTTGATAAGAAGATGGTAAAAGAAAAATAAAAGCATTCTGTGAATGTATAACTAAATCCAGCCCTTTTGTATGTTTGCATACATATGCAGTGAATTCTAGAATTATTAATTTTACATATAAAATGAGGAGATGGAAAACTAAAAATCAAGAGCAGTGTGGAATACTTTGAAAGGTCGGGATTTTCCAGAGAGGGATTAATTTGGTATTCCTGACCCCCAAACAGAATGTGGCAAGCTTTTAGTCCAAGAAGGACTTTTACGCACATGGCTTTGATCCTCACTGCAACCCTATAAAGAAGAAAGGATGTTATTTCCCCCAATTTAATAGATGGACAGGGCACATTAATGGTTGTGACCAAAGTCACACATTAGGAAATCTGTTATTCGTTTGAAGCCACCAGAAATTAAAATTCCACAAAATATATAATTTCTTCTCATATGCCTGTTTCAGATGACCACTATAACTTACTGATTCAAGTAGCCCATCCCAAAGGCAACCAGAGGAAACAACTAAACATTCAAGAACATATGTCTCAGTAGAGCTAGTATGCAATCTTTCTGAGTCTCTTACAAGTGGTGGTCAAGACAATGTAATATAGTGTCCTTTCTGTCAGAGTTTAGCTTATTACAGATACAATTGTTGTTTTGAATCTACATGACACAGCCAAACTACACATGGATAAATGAATCATTTGTCCTTTAGGCATTTTTTTCTTTCAGTTTTTATAATAACTACTATTATATACATGTTAGTAACGTTACACTTGGATAGCTATTACAGTTCAGTTCAATCCCTCAGTCGTGTCCTACTCTTTGTGACCCCATGGACTGCAGCACGCCAGGCCTCCCTGTCCATCACCAACTCCCGGAGTTTACTCAAGCTCATGTCCATCACGTCAGTGATGCCATCCAACCATCTCATCCTCTGTCGTCCCTTTCTCCTCCCGCCTTCAATCTTTCCCAGCATCAGGAGCTTTTCTAATGAGTCAGCTCTTCACATCAGGTGGTCAAAGTATTGGAGCTTCAGCTTCAGCATCAGTCTTTCCAATGAATATTCAGAACTGATTTCCTTTAATGGACTGGTTGGATTTCCTTGCAGTCCAAGGGGACTCTCAAGAGTCTTCTGCAACAACACAGTTCAAAAGCATCAATTTTTCGATGCATACAGTCGAGTACAATTTAAAAAGATTCCAATATTATATGAACTTAACTCTCTAATAAGCCTTGTGATACATAATCTGTTGGCATTTCCACATTTGCTTAGTTAGCTCTTAAAAGGTATGAAAACTCAGCTCAATCCTGGAATCATTTCCTGACCTCCAAGTCTATGTTTCCATCACAAATTACATTTAGTAATTTTTCCACTGGACTGAAAACTCCCTGAGGTTAAGGGCCTCTTTCTCATTGTATCCTCATCTCCCATCACTTGTTGTTGTTGTTCAGCCACTAAGTCATGTTTAACTCTTTGTGATGTCATGGACTGCAGCACTCTGGGCTCCTCAGTCTTCCACTGTCTCCCAGAGTTTGCTCAGATTCATGTCCACTGAGTCCGTGATGCTGTATAACCATCTCATCCTCTGCCTCTCCCACCTCCTTTTGCCTTCAATCTTTCCCAGCATCAAGGTCTTTTCCAATGAGTCAATACTTGCCATCAGGTGGCCAAAGTATGGGAGCTTCAGCAACAGTCCTTCCAAAGAATATTCAAGGTTGATTTCCTTTAGGATGGACTGGTTAGATCTCCTTGTAGTCCAAGGGACTCTCAAGAGTCTTCTCAGCACCACAGTTCGGAAGCATCAATTCTTCAGCACTCAGCTTTCTTCATGACCCAGCTCTCACATCCATACATGACTAATGGAAAAACCATAGCTTTGACTATATGGACCTTTGTCAGCAAGGTTATGTCTTTGCTTTTTAATATGCCATCTAGGTGTGTCATAGTTTTCCCTCAAGGAGCAAGTGCCTTTTAATTTCATGGCTGCAATCAACATCTCCAGTAATTTTGGAGACCAAGAAAATAAAATCTGTCATTTCTTCCACTTTCTCTCCTTCTATTTGCCATAAAGTGATGGGACTGGGATGTCATAATCTTAGTTTTTTAATGTTGAGTTTCAAGCCAGCTTTTTCACTCTCCCTTTCACCCCCATCAAGGGCTCTTTAGTTTTTCCTCACTTTCTGGCATTAGAATCGTGTTACCTGCATATCTGAGGTTGTTTATATTTCTCCTGGAAACCTTGATTCCAGCTTATAATTCATCCAGCCCAGCATTTTGCATGATGTACTCTGCATAGAAGTTAAATAAGGAGGGTGACAATATACAGCCTTGTCATATTCCTTTCTCAAATTTAAATTAGTCTGTTGTTACATGTCTGATTTTAACTGTTGCTTTTTCACTCTCATACAGGTTTCTCAGGACACAAGTAAAGTGGTCTAGTACTTCTGCCTCTTCAAGAATTTTCAACAGTTTGTTGTGGGAAATCCACACCAGTCATAAGGTTTTGGGGTAGTCAGTGAAGCAGAAGTAGGTGTTTATTGGAACTCCCTTGTTTTTTCCATGATCCAGTGAATTTGAACTCTGGTCCCTCTGCCTTTTCTAAATCCAGCTTGTACATCTGAAAGTTCTCAGTTCATGTACTGCTGAAACCTAGCTTGGAGGATTTTGAGCATAACCCTGCTAGCATGTGAAACGAGCACAACTGTATGGTAGTTTGAACATTCCTTGGCATTGTCCTTCTTTGGGATTGGAATGAAAACTGATCTTTTCCAGTCCTGTGGCCACTGCTGAGTTTTCCAAATTTGCTGATATATTGAGTGAGCATTTTAACAGCATCATTTTTATTTTTTTAGGATTTTAAATAGCTCAGCTGGAATTCCATCACCTCCACTAGCTTTGTTTGTAGTTATGCTTCCTAAGCCTCACTTGACTTATATTCCAGGATGTCCAACTCTAGGTGAGTGACCATACCATCATGTTTATCTGAGTCATTAAGGCCTTTCTCCTATAGTTTCTCTGTGTATTCTTGCCATCTCTTCTTAATCTCTTCTGCTTCTGTTAGGTCCTTACCGTTTCTGTCCTTTGTTGTGCCCATTCTTGCATGAAATATTCCTTGGATATCTCCAATTTTATTGAGATATCAAAGTCTTTCCCATTCTGTTGTTTTCCTCTGTTTCTTTGCATTGCTCATTGAAGAAAGCCTTCTTATCTCTCCTTGCTATTCCCTGGAACTCTGCATTCATTTGGGTATATCTTTCCCTTTCTCCTTTCCCTTTCACTTCTCTTCTTTTTTCAGCTATTTGTAAGGACTTTTAAGACAACCACTTTACCTCCTTGCATTTTTCTCTTTTTTTTTTTTTTGAGGTGGTTTTGGTCATTGCCTCCTGTACAATGTTATGAACCTCTGTCTTCAAGCACTTTGTTTACAAGATCTAATTCCTTGAATCTATTTATCATCTCCACTGTATAATCATAAAGAATTTGATTTAAATGGAACCTGAATGGGCTAATGGTTTTCTCTACTTTTTCAATTTAAGTCTGAATTTTGCAATAAGGAGCTCATGACCTGAGTCACAGTCAGCTCCCGGTCTTGTTTTTACTAACTGTATAGAGCTTCTCCATCTTTGGCTGCAAAGAACATAATCAATCTGATTTTGGCATTGTCCATCTAGTGATGTCCATGTGTAGAGTCCTCTCTTGGTTTGTTGGAGAAGGATGTGTTCTCTGAGCAATGTGTTCTCTTGACAAAACTCTGTTAGCCTTTGCCTTAGTTCCTTTGGTACTCCAAGGCCACACTTGCCCGTTACTCCAGGTATCCCTTGACTTCCTACTTTTGCATTCCAATCCGCTATAATAAAGTCTTTTTGGATTTTTTTTGGTGTTAGTTCTAGAAGGTGTGGTAGGTCTTCATATAACCATTCAACTTCAGCTTCTTTGGCATTTAGTGGTTGGGGCACGGACTTGGATTACTGTGATGCTGAATGGTTTGCCTTGGAAACGAACCAAGAGCATTCTGTCATTTTTGAGATTGTACCCAAGTAGTGTATTCTGGACTCTTTTGTTGACTATGAAGGCTACTCCATTTCTTCTATGGGTTTATTGCCCACAGTAGTAAATTTGCCCACTCCCGTCCATTTTAGTTCACTGATTGCTAAGATATCGATGTTCAGTCTTGCCATCTCTTGCTTGATCACATCCAGTTTTCCTTGATTCATGAACCTAACATTCCAGGTTTCTATGCAATATTGTTCTTTACAGCATTGGACTTTATTTGCACTACCAGACACATCCACAACAGAGCATCATTTTTGCTTTGGCCCAGCCACCTCATTCATTCCAGAGCTATTAGTAATTGCCCTCTACTCTTCCTCAGTAGCGTATTGGACACCTTCTATCCTGGGGGCCTCATCTTCTGGTGTCTTATCTTTTTGCCATTTTGTACTGCCCATGGGGTTCTCCAGGCAAGAATACTGGAATGGGTTGCCACTTCCTCCTCTAGTGAACCACATTTTGTCAGCACTCTTCATTTTGACCCATCCATCTTGGGTCACCCTGCAGGACATGGTTCATTAAGTTATGAGCTTCATTAAGTTATGCAAGCCCTTTCGCTATGACAAGCCTGTGATCCATAAAGGAGAGGCTGTCTCTTACAGGTGCTCAATAAGTGAGGCTGAACAGACAGATGAATGTAGGAATTGGGATCTATAGTCCAGGTAACACACTAGAAAATGTACATTTAACAAAATTCACTGCATTATTATTTGAGCTGATTGGCCAGTGTTGTAAAATGTTCAACAGAGTCTATATTTTATGCTTAAATTAAATACAAACTGCTTTCTCAGGAGACAGAGACTCTCAAAATCAAGGACTGGGCAAACTCTCCAGGACCATCTGGTCCAACCTATGCCTACAGAAAAGTAAATAGGTGTCTAAATAACCCATGGCATTTTCTGTTTCATTTAAAGCATCATTTCTTTTCCCCCTTAAAACAGGAAAATAAAGAAGCATCAAAGATCACCTTTGTAGAACTTCTGGTATCTGTCCAGAAAAATCCTGCTCCCTAGCCCTGACCTTTGAGAAAACAGACTCCTAAGAGTCCCTGGAAAACTGCCACTTACATAAATCTGTCCCTGTTCAGACTTTCTTCTTCATTCTTCTGGTACAGTTTCTTTCCTCTCTCACACACACTTTTCGACTGCAGAACAGAATGTCCATTTCACACTGTTCAAAATCTCTGTCTCATTTTTCAGTGCTAAAACGATACAGGGCCCTGCAGCTTTTCAGACACTCATTCTTTTAAAGACATTGGGTGAACCAAGTTCATTGGCTGTGGGTTTAATAAACTCTCCCAGTGCTGGTATCTTTCAGCCTGTCAATTTAAAAATCCTTTCTTGAGCACCATAGATCACTGCAGAGAGAGAAGTACACTCACAAAGAGAAACAGCAGGAAAATAGCAGAATGCAAAGACTGCAAATGAATGGCTCAAAGGCTGCCCCTGATGAAGATAATGAATAGCCCAGTTGTAAATAAAATCACTTTAAAATGCAAAATGAGATACCCCCACTAGAAAAAGGTTGTTTATGTTCTGGCACCTTCAGGGGTAATGAATACAAGACATTAAGTATTACCCAGGTTGTCCACTTAAAAATTCTTAGATTTTCCACTCAGTGTTCAACCCCCTGCCTAAAAGACAACCAATACAAGCAGCTGTATCAGTGGTCTTGTTCCTTATTTACTTATTTCATTTTACTCTCACATGAAATCAGAACCATTCTTAAATCCAACCCCCCTTAAGGATAGATGGCCCGTATACTTCTCTCTCTTATAAATCTGATCCCATTCTCTCCTTATGTAACATGCTTTTCAACTTGTCCATGTACTGCTTCACATTGCCTTTTAATTGTATATGTTTAAATGTCTTGTCTCACCTAATAAAATCATAAACTACTTGAGGGTAGGAGTAATGACTTACATTTCTCTTGTCTAACCCACAACAGCTGGTAGAGTGAAAAGCACAGCACAGGTGCTCCATATAAACCCTCTGATATGAATAAAATGAGAAACTTGGAGGCTGAGAAAGTTTGATTCTGTCATTCCTTCTGGACTTAACAAAAATGCCATCTCAGCTTCTCAACTCATGCATTATTGATTTTTACAGGTGCCACCTTTTTATAAGGAGATATGGAGCATGAACAGCCAACCACAGTGTGTTACTCTAATCAGCAACAATTACAGTCTTATCCTAATCAGAAACCATTGTGCAGGGAGGATGGGTCCCGTAAATGACAATCATCTCTCCATTGTTAAATGGTGAATGCGCCATAATATCATCAAAGCACAAAACTGCCCCAAAGTGTTCTCTTAAGTAATCACACTGAAAGATTAGGCACCAGCAGGTAATTTGGCCTTAGCTTTCTTCAGAAAAACTTAGAAGGGATTTGAAGTAGAATAAATCACCATGAACAATTGTAAGAACAAACTACGCAGGGCTTTTTGAAATCTTCTGTCTTCACACATATGGGGAAGATAATTTTATAGTCATGATTTTCATACCATATACTCTAGGCTCACAGTTCTGTTAGATGAATAATATTCTCCTTCCTCCATCAAACATAGTGTACCTGCATTGATTCAGGCATTGGGTTTCCCAGAAATAAAAGATATTGATACAGGATTAATTGTAACCTGAGACTAAACCTGGAAATATATGTTCTGTCAGCCAAAAGGAGAGATCAGAGTATGATAAAAGACATTTTTAGAAAAAGATGGCAAAGTCAAGAACAGATTAGCTTTGGCTAGAATGTTTCTGATAATTTTTTTTAAATAAATACTGTCATTCCTGGGAACTGTATTATTTACTTATTCAATGTATACTCATTAAGCATCTAAACTATTATTCAATCTATACTTATTCTATTTATACTCATTACACTTTTCCCTTCTCCACGGAATCTTCCCAACCCAAGGATTGAACCCAGGTCTCCCACATTGCAAGTGGATTCTTTACCAGATGATCCACAAGGAAAGCCCAAGAATACTGGAGTGGGTAGGCTATCGCTTCTCCAGCAGATCTTCCCGACCCAGGAATCGAACCAGGGTCTCTTGCATTGCAGGCAGATTCTTTACCAACTGAGCTATCAGGGAAGCCCTATTAAGCATCCAGTATGTGCAAATAACTGTGCTGAGAAATGGAAGGCATACAGAAATAAAGATCTGTCCTGAGCCCTAAACAGTCTTGTAACCTAGTAGAAAATATCACATTATACACAAAGACCATTAAGGCACCATAGGCAACATGTGAGAAGAAACACCAGTGTCTTTTATCTGATTAGATGATGTGAGAAGAAACACCAGTGTCTTTTATCTGATTAGATGATGTGAGAAGAAACACCAGTGTCTTTTATCTGATTAGATGGTGTTTCACACACCTACCTGATGTTCCACAGAAATTAAGATGCAACAGACTTGTGACATACCTAAGAATCTGTATTTATTTACAAAGTTTAGATGACTCATAATTAGTCAAATTTGGGAGAGCTCTAATTAGAGAAATTGTAGTTTAGTTGGAGAGTGAGACAATTTATACATAGAATGATCAGTACACAATTAGGAAAATCATAGTTATTCATTTGGTTTTGAGGAACAAAGAAGAGATAAATGTAGGTGTGGGGAACCTTTGAAAATCGAACAAGTTGAGCTAAGCACAAAGGCAGGAGGTCACAGAGTGTATCAGGGGAGAGAGAAAAGTCAGTCAAGAGAGGGGATTAGCAGCCAGAAGAGATGGGGTCTTGTATAAAGCAGAATATGGAGGGTCTTGATTGAGAAGATGATGAGTGAGCTTTGACTTTAATCACCAGGTACCAGGCAATAACTGATAATTTTTCAATACAATCAACGTATTACTTATGAAAAAATTTTGGCAAACAGGATTTTGCAAAATGAATTGGATTAATCAAACAATTGGAAGTTTAGAAACAAGGGAGTTGTTGTTGTTCAGTCGCTAAGTCATGTCTGATTCTTTGCAACCCTCGGACTGCAGCACGCCAGGCTTCCCTGTCCTTCACTATCTCCTGCAGTTTGCTCAAATTCATGTCCATTAAGTCGGTGATGTTAGAAACAAGGAAGAAGATATTGTAATAGCTTGAGTAAAAATGAGATACTGAACTAAGATAGTTGGCAGTGGAAAGTGGAGGCTCTAACAAAGGAGAACTTGGAATGAAAGAATTGGAAAGCTTGGTTACTAATTGTATATGGAGGGAAAGGGAGAGATAGAAAGATGACTAGGCTTTGCTAAGCCAGGTAGCTATGGGAGAATGGAGGTTACTAAAAACAAAAGAAAGAATTCAGAAGTGAGCTAGTTTGACAGGCCAGATAATGATTTCAATGCTAGATTTGTTGAGTTTAAAGGATTTGAAGAGTATCTGAGTGGAAATATCTGGTGTAGAGATGGGGGTGCCAGGAAATGAGTGAAGCAGGCCACGGATAGAACAATCAAAAATCTTGCAGATACTCTTACCTGGGATCTAGCAATTGTACTCCTTCGTATTCAAAGAGTTAGAAACTGAAGTCCGCACACCTGCACACAAATGTTCACAGAAACTTTCTTCATAGTTGCCAGAACTTGGACACTATCAAGATGTCCTTCAGTAAGTGAATGGATAAACTGTGGTATATATCCAGACAGTGGGATATTATTCAACACAGAAAGGAAATGTATTAACAAGCCAAGAAAAGACATGGAGGAAGCTAAAATGCATATTACCAAGTGAAAGAAGCCGATCTGAAAGGGCTACATATTGTGTGACAGTATATGTGTGTGTGTGTGTGTGTGTGTGTGTATAATATTCTGGAAAATTATGAAAACTATGAAAACGGTTAAAAGATCAATGGTTTCCAGGGGTTGTAGAGAGGGAAGGATGAATAGATGGAACATAGAGGATTTTTAGGGTAGAGAAATTACTGTGTATAATACCATAATGGTGGACACATATTATTATACATTTTTCCAGACCCATAGAATGTCCATCACCAAATGTGAGCTTTCATGTTAACTATGTACTTCAGATGATAATGATGTAGGTTTCTCAGCTGTAACACATGTAGTCCTCTGTGAGGAATGTTGATAATGGGAGGGTAAGCATATCTGAGGGTAGGGAATATATGGGATCTCTCTTATCTTTCTCTCAACTTTCTATGAACCTAAAACTGCTCTAAAAATGTAAATCTTTAAAAAATACACACACAATACTGATGCCTAAAATTCCAAAGATTTATTTTTCTTGTTACCATTGCCTTTGCTCTCTTCACAAATGCAGATATTCATGCTCCTAATAAAGAATGCAAGAGAAAATGCAGAATGAGAAGGCAGAGGGGTTAAAGAATTAGAGAATTTTCTGGAAAGGCAATAGGCAGGAGGGCAAGAGGCATCAATGAGGGGATCAACTTCCACAAAAATTTTCCTAAGAAAAATACTTCCTTTACTATAATGTAATAAATCTGAGCTACTGATGAAGCTGTGGAGTGCTCAGGAAAGTGAAAGTCTCTCACTGTGTCCAACTCTTTGCGACCCCATGGACTATACAGTCCCTGGAATTCTCCAGACCAGAATACTGGAGTGGGCAGCCTTTCCCTTCTCCAGGGGATCTTTCCAACCCAGGAATCGAACCCAGGTCTCCTGCATTGCAGGCGGATTCTTTACCTAATTGCTACTAGGAGTATAAATGAATACAACTGCTTTGGAAAATGGATTGATATTATCTACTAAAGCTGAACGTATGGATCCACCACTCTGTGTGTGTGTGTGTGTGCTCAGTTGTGTCTGAGTCTTTCCGACCCCATGGACTGTAAACCTCCAGGCTTCTCTGTCCATGGGATTTCCCAGGCAAGAATTCTGGAGTGGGTTACCATTTTGTTCTCCATGGGATCTTCCCGACCCAGGGATTCAATCAGTATCCCCTGCATTGGGAGGCAGGTACGTTTACCACTGAGCCACCTGGGAAGCTGAACGTATGGATTCAGTTGACTATATGGATCCAGCTGAACATATGGATCCACCACCATGACTCAGCAATTCTAATCTTAGCTACACACCCAATAGAAATGTTATATGTACACACTAAAAAGTCACGTGGGAGAATTCATCACAACACTCTTTATACTACTCAGAACTGGAACATAAACGAATGCCTCTCAACAGTTGTTGTTCAGTCACTCAGTCGTGTCTGACTCTTTGCATCCCTGTGGACTGCAGCATACCAGCCTTCCCTGTCCTTCACCATTTCCCGGAGTTTGCTCAAACTCATTGTCCATTGAATCAGTGATGCCATCCGACCATCTCATCCTCTGTTCATCTCATCTCTCAACAGTAAAATGCATAAATGCATTGGGACTAATAATAGATACTATGTGGTAATAAGAAAAAATGAAATATTGCTACACGAAACAACCTGAATGCCTGTGACAGCATAATAGCAAATTAAGAAGCCAGACACAAAAGATTCCCTTAATATAAAGCTCAAAAACAGGTAAATCTATTCTGCAGTGATTCAGATCAGGAGGATGGTTGATTTTTGGAGGAGGGCAGAGGCTACGAGCAGGAGGAGGACTTGCACAATGCTGTTAATATTCTATTTCTTAACCTGGGTGGTGATTACAAGAATGTTCACTTTGTAAAATGCATCAAGCTGTATATTTATGATTTGTTTCTTTGTGTCATGTATGCTCTATTTTAGAAGCTTACTTAAAAATTGTATAGGACTGAAGATTAAGGTTGCTTTTCAGCTCTGGATATCAGAAAATGTTCTCTAAGGTAACATATAACCTGAGATTTGAAGGACTTCATGATTTACTCTGGAATACACATTTTAATATGTACCTTGAACTATGACATGATTAATTAAGATTTTACATTGATTAATGAGAGAAGAAACATATTTCTACTCCACCAAAAAACCAAAAAAGCTGCTGTAAATTGACTCTAATTTCAAATAGGTAGAATCACCCTCTTCGATATTGAGTAGATCACCAGCTTAAAGCATGTTCTGAGGACCAAGAGCTGAGACTAAAATAAAATACAAGAATAAGACTAGTCTAGATTTAATGGGTTGGGAATTGGGAAGGTTGGATTTCGGTCACAAATGAAAGCTATCTTGTGAAGGGAAGTAAGAATCACAAAATGTCAGCTCATTCCATGATGGATAAGGTTTGTTGTTGTTATTGTTCAGTCGCCCAGTCGTGTCCAACTCTGATACGCCAGGCCTCCCAGACCTCACCATCTCTCAGAGTTTTCTCAAGTTCATGCTTGCATTGGTGATGCCATCCATCTCATCCTCTGATGCCCTCTTCTCCTTCTGCCCTCAATCTTCCCCTGCATCAGGGACTTTTCCAATGTGTCATCTGTTCGCATCAGATGACCAAAATACTGGAGCTTCAGCTTCAGCATCAGTCCTTCCAATGAATATTCAGGGTTGATCTCACTTAAGATTGACTGGTTTGATTTCCTTGGGATTGTTCAAGGGACTTTCAGGAGTCTTCTCCAGCACCACAGTTTGAAGACTTCAATTCTTTGGTGTTCTGCCTTCCTTACAGTCCAGCTCTCACAACCGTACCTGGGAAGACCATAGCCTTGGCTATACAGACTTTTGTTGGCAGAGAAATGTCTCTGCCTTTCAACACACTGTCTAGGTTTAGCACAGCTTCCCTGCCAAGAAGCAATGGTCTTCTGATTTCATGGCTGCAGTCACCATCCACAGCAATTTTGGAGGAAATCTTCTTTCCAAGAAGAGGAAATCTGTCACTGCTTCCACCTTTTCCCCTTCTATTTGCCATGAAGCAATGCGGCCGGATGCCATGATCTTAGTTTTTTAATATTTAGTCTTAAGCCAGCTCTTTCACTCTGCTCCTTCACCCTCATCAAGAGGCTCTTTAGTTCCTCTTTGATTTCTGCCACTAGAGTGGTATCATCCACATATCTGAGGGTGTTGATGTTTCTCCCACCTATTCCAGCATGTAACTCATCTAGCCATCTAGCCTGGCATTTCTCATGATGTGCTCAGCATATAGGTAAAACAAGCAGGGTGATAGCAGTCAGCCCTGTCATATGCCTTTCTTGATCTTGAACCAATCAGTTATTCCATAATGGATAAGGCTTAGAGTCTGAAATACAGCAGCAGAATCTCCAAGAGGAGCTGCCCTTCCCAGCACTCAAGCTATCTTATAGGCAAGAGATTTCACATGAGCCAACATAACATAGAGTAGAGATGAAAAATACCCTCTCCTCAACTCTCCTCCCACTCACACGCACACCAAGTTTCAGATGACTGGCAGTGGCCACCTGGAGCACAGTGTCAAGTAAGATTCTCAGAAGGGAGTGCCAGGATGTCTCACCTGTCTATTCTGCCGTTAAGAGCAAGAAATGTGAGGTGGCCGACTCATCTCAGGCTCCCTGAGACTCTCCCAATTTTAGGACTGAAAGTCTAGGATGTCTCTCACTCTTTCAGGAAATGATTACCTGCCTTTGCCTTCTACAGTCTATTTCAAAGAGCCCAGTTTTTGCAGAAAAATAACCTGCTTAGATAAGGTTGCTTATCTCCTTTGTACAAGTGATTTATGATATATTTTGGAAACACCATTTTGTCTCTTAGAATCTCAACTTCCTTGTATAAAGTGAGGAAAATAAAAATCTACAGTATGGGGCTATGAAAGGATGAAAATGGAACCATGATTATAAAATAAAGAGCATTGCAAGTCACACCATGGAATCTCAATGAAAATTACTCATTCACTCTTCTCTCTGGAACAGTAATTGAAATCACTGCTACAACTAGCACCCTCAGTGAGGCCAAGTCCATCACAGAACAAGAGTATGTGAAGTGTCCCGTCCAAATTAGTTTCCCAGATTTTATTATATAATGTCTTATTAACACACATTAAAAATGGGCTCCAGAACAAAATACTTTCCAGATTCTCTGGGTTAGATAAAGTTAAACGGACTCTAAACTGAGTCTTTCCATCCAAGAGAGGGATGCAGGGAGCAGCTTCTCTAGCTACCTCCAAAATGTATTTAACCAAGAAACATCCCCCCCCTACTCCCCTTCCCTGACATGAATTATCTCTTAAGACTAGAACTCTTAAAATACACCTCATAAAATGCTGACCCATCTCCACTAAAGGAAAAGCAATGCAGAGCCCAAGTCTGAATGAGAAATGAGTCCAAAACCATTTGCTCTTCAAGATAGAAAATTATGGGTTAAAGGAATACAAAAGTTTGAGAGTCAGAGATCTGTGGACAAGATCACATTTTGATCATTACTGAGGTCTAGGACTCTGTCCCCATCTGCACAATGCAGAGAATGGGCTAGAAAGTCTCCGTATCGCTCTCAATGTTCATCTTTTTAAAAGTATTCCCTTGGAGGCAGCATGATTTAAATACCTTGATCTTAAAAAGTTAACTACAGAAGCCTTTGGCATTTGGCTTTTTGCTCCTCAGTTATTATTATTACTTGTTATCCTTATTTCCTTTTAAATTCTTCACCAGCACACTCCCTCTATCATTTGGCATATATAAATTATGCCACCAGTTTCTGCTACTGACAGTCATTTCTGCTCCTTTGAACAAATTCTCCCTCTTCCCCATCCCATAGCATGCTTCTCCTAGCTGAGAACATGAGTTTTCATAAAGCACCTCCACGTATAGATTGCTTGAGCAAGAAAATAAACCTCACAATTACAGGGACCAGTGGTTCCCATGGCCAGGCAGGTAATGCACTCCTGGATCTAATTTTTTTTTTTTTTCTGGTAAAATTGCAACAAGGACAAAAAAAAAACAGCGTGATGTGAATCAATTCTTATGACACTCATTGTAATGAGGATGGGAAATGGTACAACTCAGGCATTTGACATCCGAAGCTCCACTTGGTAAAAATCTAATCTATTTTTCATTAGAGTTTCCTCACAGAAGATCCTATGGGACAGGTCAGAAGTTCCTGCCCTCCTTGCAATCAGATTAGTCCATCTGGCCTCCTGCCATCTCTAAATGCTGTTCTCTGAAAAACAGACACATGCAGATGGACACTCGAGTGACATTTTTTGGTTTTAGCCAGGGAAGAAAAGTACAGCCCATTGTGCTGAAAGGCCCTGTTAATAGTGCGTGTGGAAAAGCTATTGTTTCCATGAAAATTATGCGGTGAGATGTTGACGGTATCTAACTAGGGGACCCAAGAATTCTCAAATCATGCCCTATTGCCCTCTTACTAAGCAAGATTTCCAAAGGAGCTTAACACAGAAGAAATTACAGCAAATGATTCATAAATTCTCTCTGTTTTTAGCTGAACTTTGCTGAATACTCCTTAAAGAAAACTGCTGATAATATCGGGTTATATCAAGCAGCTTGGGGGTTCCCCTGATAGCTCAGCTGGTAAAGGGTCTGCCTGAAATGCAGGAGACCCCAGTTCAATTCCTAGGTTGGGAAGATCCCCAGGAGAAGGGAACGGCTACCCACTCCAGTATTCGGGCCTAGAGAATTCCATGGACTGATAGCCCATGGGGTCGCAAAGAGTTGGACACGACTGAGCGATTTTCACTTTTACTTTCATGAAGCTTAACTTTTTAAAATAATTTTATTTATTTATTTATTTTCATTTTTGGCTGGGCTGGGTCTTTGTTGCTGCATGCGGGCTTTCTCTAGTTTTGGAAAGTGGAGTCTACTCTCTGCTTGTGCGGGCTTCACATTGTGGAGGCTTCTCTCAGTGCAGAGCAAAGGTTCCAGGGCCTGTGGGCTTCCATAGTTGTGGCAATGGGCTCAGTAGTTGTGGCACGTGGGCTTAGTTGCCCCATAGCATGTAGAATCCAATCTGTGTCCCCTGCATTGGCAGATAGATTCTTAACTACTAGACCACCAGGAAAGTCTTGCAGCTTAGCTTTAAGGCCTATGCAGGGCCACCAGCTTCTCACATGCAAGCCTGGATCCAACTTTCACCACCCTTGGATCCAGCACAATGACCAGTGTTCAGGGGGAAAATAAAAAGGAAGACGGCCAACCCTGTTGGCTGGCCCGCCTCAGTTTACTAGTTGCAAGGCCTGGAGAAGTGGTAACCAGACTGAGTAATCTATACTCATATCTACAGTGACACTGCCCACAAGGAAGGACCAGGCAAGATAGCGGGGTACAAGAATGTGTGCTCATCTTCTTTTGCAAGAACTCCCAAATTGCACCTTGCTGTGGAACAACCATGGACAGGAGAATGTTGGATCCCACCAAAAAAAGATACTCCATATCCAAGGACAAAGGAGAAGCCCCAGCAAGATGGTAGGAGGGGTGAACAAATGTTTAGAATCAAACCCCATATAAGCCAGAAATGCTCAGAGGGCTCAAATAGAACCTTGTGAGCACCAGGACCCAGAGACCCCACAGAGACTGAGTCAGACCTGCCTTTGAGTGTTTGAGTGTCTCCTGCTAAGGCAGGGATCTCTGCCTATGCAACTGGTGAAGAGTGGAGAAATAAGTCCAGAAAGAATGAAGAGATGGAGCCAAAGTGAAACAATGCCCAGTTGTGGATGTGACTGGTGATGCAAGTAAAGTCTGATGCTGTAAAGAGCAATACTGCATAGGAACCTGGAATGTTAGGTCCATGAATCAAGGCAAATGGGAAGTGGTCAAACAGGAGATGGAAAGACTGAACTACAACATTTTAGGAATCAGTGAAGTAAAATGGACTGGAATGGGCAAATTTAATTCAGATGACCATTATATCTACTACTGTGGGCAAGAATCCCTTAAAAGAAAGGGAATAACCCTCATAGTCAACAAAAGAGTCCAAAATTCAGTACTTGGGTGCAATCTCAAAAATGACAGAGTGATCTCTGTTCATTTCCAAGGCAAATCATTCAATACCACAGTAATTGAAGTCTATGCCCCAACCAGTAATGCTAAAGAAGCTGAAGTTGAGTGGTTCTATGAAGACCTCAAGATCTTCTAGAACTAACACCCCAAAAGATGTCCTTTTCATCATACGGGACTGGAATACAAAGTAGGAAGTCAAGAGATACCTGGAGTAACAGGTAAGTTTGGCTTCAGAGTACAAAATGAATCAGGGCAAAGGCTAACAGAGTTCTGCCAAGAGAACACACTGGTCATAGCAAACACCCTCTTCCAACAACCAAGAAGCGACTCTACACATAGGCATCACCAGATGATCAATACCAAAATCAGACTGATTATATTCTTTGCAGCCAAAGATGGAGAAGCTCTATACAGTCAGCAAAAACAAGACTGGGACCTGACTGTGGCTCAGATCATGAACTCCTTATAGCCAAATTCAGACTTAAATTGAAGAAAGTAGGGAAAACCTTTAGACCATTCAGGTATGACCTAAGTCAAATCCCTAATGATTATACAGTGGAAGTGAGAAATAGATTCAAAGGACTAGATCTGATAGACAAAGTACCTGATGAACTATGGATGGAGGTTCCTGACATTGTACAGGAGGCAGTGATCAAGACTATTCCCAAGAAAAAGAAATGCAATAAAGTAAAATGGCTGTCTGAGGAGGCCTTACAAATAGCTGAGAAAAGAAGAGAAGCAAAAGGCAAAGGAGAAAAGGAAAGATATACCCATCTGAATGCAGATTTCCAAAGAAGAGTAAAGAGAGATAAGAAAGCCTTCCTCAGTGATCAGTGCAAAGAAATAGAGGAAAAGAATAGAATGGGGAAGACTGCAGATCAATTCAAGAAAATTAGAGACAACAGGGAACAATTCATGAAAAGATGGGCTCAATAAAGGACAGAAATGGTATGGACCTAACAGAAGCAGAAGAGATTTTTAAAAAGTGGCAAGAATACACAGAAGATCTAAACAAAAAAGATCTTCACAACCCAGATAACCACGATGGTGTGATCACTCACCTAGAGCCAGACATCCGGGAATATGAAGTCAAAAGGGCCTTAGGAAGAATCACTATGAACAAAGCTACTGGAGGTGATGGAATTCCAGTTTAGCTATTTCAAATCCTGAAAGATGCTGCTGTTAAAGTGCTGCACTCAATATGCCAGCAAATTTGGAAAACTCACCAGTGATCACAGGACTGGAAAATGTCAGTTTTCATTCCAATCCCAAAGAAAGGGAAAGTCAAAGAATGTTCAAACTACTCTACAATTGCACTCATCTCACACACTAGCAAAGTAATGCTCAAAATTCTCCCAGCCAGGCTTCAATAGTATGTGAATCAAGAAATTCCAGATGTTCAAGCTGCATTTAGAAAAGGAAGAGGAACCAGAGTTCAAATTGCCAACATCCGCTGGATCATCAAAAAAGCAAGAGAGTTCCAGAAAAACATCTATTTCTGCTTTATTGACTATGCCAAAGCCTTTGACTGTGTGGTTCACAACAAACGGTGGAAAATTTTTAAGGAGATAGGAATACCAGACCACCTGACCTGCCTTCTGAGAAATCTGTATGCAGGTCAGGAAGCAACAGTTAGAATTGGACATGGAACAATGGACTGGTTCCAAATTGGGAAAGAAGTATGCTAAAGCTGTATATTGTCACTGTGCTTATTTAACTTATATGCAGAGTACATCATGAGAAACACTGGGATGGATGAAGCACAAGCTGGAATCAAGATTGCCAGGAGAGATATCAATAACCTCAGATATGCAGATAACACCACCCTTATGGCAGAAAGTGAAGAGGAACTAAAGAGCCTCTTGTTGAAAGTGAAAGAGGAGAGTTAAAAAGTTGGCTTAAACTCAACATTCAGAAAACTAAGATCATGGCATCTGGTCCCATCACTTCCTGGGAAATAGATGGGGAAACAGTGACAGACTTTATTTTCTTGGGCTCCAAAATCACTGCAAATGGTGATTGCAGCCATGAAATTAAAAGATAATTGCTCCTTGGAAGAAAAGCTATGACCAACCTAGACAGCATATTAAAAAGCAGAGACATTACTTTGCCAACAAAGGTCCATCTAGACAAAGCTATGGTTTTTCTAGTAGTCACGTATGGATGTGAGAGTTGGACTATAAAGAAAGCTGAGTGCCAGAGAATTTATGCTTTTGAACTGTGGTGTTGGAGGAGACTCTTCAGAGTCTCTTGGACTGCAAGGAGATCCAACCAGTCCATCTTAAAGGATATCAGTCTTGAATATTCATTCAAAGGACTGATGTTGAAGCTGAAACTTCAACACTTTGGCCACCTGATGGGAAGAACTGATTCTTAGAAAAGACCCTGACGCTGGGAAAGATTGAAGGCAGGAGAAGGGGACAACAGAGGATGAGATGGTTGGATGACATCACCAACTCGACAGACATGAGTTTGAGCAATCTCCAGCAGTTGGTGATGGACAGGGAGGCCTGGAGTGCTGCAGTCCGTGGGGTCACAAAGAGTCAGGTACGACTGAGCAACTGAATTGAACTGAACTGCCCACTAGTGAACCTCTAATCATTACTTTGGGCTTGAAGTCATGTGTGAGCAAACTATAGACTGCAGGTCATATCCAGTCCACCTCCTATTTGTTCTTGTAAATAAAGTTTTATGTGAACACAGCTTTAAATGAAAACATGCCCATTTGCTTACATCTTATCTATGTCTACTTTGAGTCTATGACAGTAGAATTGAATAGAGATTAAAAATATCATCGGACCTTGAAAACCTTAAATATTAGCCTTAGGCATTTACCAGAATGTCTGAGCATCAAACTAATAAGCAGGGGCACCTTCTTCCTGCTCAACCAGTTCACTTCTGTTCGAGTTACCCCGTTGGGTTTAACAATCAAGCCTGTATTCATTCAGGGGAATAGCTGAGGTTCCCTTCATGGAACATTGCACATACAGACATTCATGAGGCTTTGTTTACTCTTTCTTTCTCATAAAATGTTTTTAGTGAGACCATATTTTTTTTTTTACTTCTGTGATTTATCCTTGGGACATATACAAAGCCATGTGTCATAATACTAGTCATAACAATAGACAAAATTTGAGGGAAATAACTATATATGTAGCAATAGGAAAAGGGCAGAGCCACATAATACAGCATTAAGTATTTTCAAAGAATAGATATTATTCATATTAAAATCCCAAATAAAAGGTAGGACATAAAATTATGTGTTTTCAAAACTTTAAAAGCAAACACACATATGCAAGCACATATGTTTAAAGGTAGTTATTGTGTGATATGATTTCCTTCTCTTTTTCTTTTTTTGAACATTTCACATTTTCCATCACAAGCATGAGTTACATTTAACATACTCAGATGGCTTTAAGACACTGGTTCAAGGAGCTACTTGAAGGGCCCAGACTGGAGTGGCGTATGTGAGGTATTAAGTCGCCATCCATTTTCACCACATTTTTGAAAGCTTTGATTTTAACAAAGGGCTCCAGAGCTAAGAAAAAGTTGAAAACCACTATTACTTAGAGTGTTCTCAAAACTTTTTTGAAGTAGTTTTCAACACCTTCTCTTCTGTTGCATGAGTGGATAAGAATATATTTTTCCTTGGGCACTTGGATTAATGATAAAGAAGGGTTCTATAAGGGTTCAGATCCTCGAGCCTATGTGACAGAATCCTAAGGCAGTGGGGCCAAACTGGTACAGAATTCAGAAACTCTGACATCTTAAAATGGTGAAATGGGGTCACAGAAATGTCCTTCCTTCATAGTCATAATAAGACAGAAATGGAAGGGAAGAGAACAGGGCAGCTCATCACTTTACAACCCAGGAACCCCTTCCTGGGGCAGAGGAGTGACTGCTGCAGTTGGTCTAGACACCCTGAAAATGGGCTGCTTGACAGCTTACATTTTCTCTTTTTTTCTTCTATTTTTACCAACATTTTTAATTGTACTTTTTCTTTTTCGCCAGCTTTTAATTATCTTTATGATAAAAGGAAAAAACTTAAGACATAAAACCCTCAAGTATTGCTTTGATAGGCAGATTTGCCTCAATACACCATCCAACAAAGTCCCAGATAATGAAATGCATCCTCTGGGTTGACAAGTCAGTGTTGCATAAAATTGAGAAGCAATTTGCCTTCGCTATTGCTCTCAGTAGGTAACCATTGCCTCGGGAACACGCCAGCTATGCTAAATGCCATTTCCCAATACTGGGCTCGGGAGCCGACCTCAGAAAGTGTCACAGTGGCAGCCTAGGAAGAAAGGGCGTGTGGTTTCACAGGGAAAGCAAATGAGATGTTGGCTATCGGCCAACACTTGCTCTTTTGCTGAGGCTTCCATTGGTCAGTCATAATAAATATTACCTTCACTCTCACACACACACACACCATATACACATATGCACACACACACAAACACAATCATTCCCTTGGAGACTCCCTTCCTCCATTAAAGTCTTAACAAACAGTTATTTTGTTCTTGCTATGAGTAGTCAGTGCTATACATTAGAATTTCTCAACTCTAGAGTAGGATCAACTCTATATTCTGGGCTCCTGGCATACAGAGGAAGTTCAATAAATATTTGTTCAAAGAATTCAGAACAGAATTGCACAGCCGGTGTTTTGGTCCTCCTGGTCTGGACCTTTGGTCTGGCTAAAAAACATTCTTTAGTAGATGCTACAATATTAACTCAGGTCAAAAATTAGTATCATGTATGAGCTTGCCAACAAGTGAACAGTACAAAGCAGGAAAGATCCAAGGCAAATGGTACTCTCAAGTCCAAGCAGGTAGGTAGACTTAGGATGTTCCATTTAAGACTAGAAGAGCTACAGTAATTGGATAAAGTTTCATAAGGACTCTGTTTTACAGGAGCACCAGGAAGGTCAAACTTACTATGACAAGTAAGGCCCTTTGTCATTGATGGCTTATAGGAAAATGATTTGAAAAATAAAGGAAATAAAGATAAAAACACAATCTCAGCCCTCTGCATCAATACGTAGAAGAAATTATGCTGAGACTATGGGGTGAGAGCCAGTCTATTCCTTCTGCCTCAGATCAAACTTCCTCTGGTGTTGGATGGAGAGAGTATAAACTTACAAAAAGGAATTTGGTGTTAATAGACTTAGAGAAATAGTGAAGGACAGGGAAGCCTGGGGTGCTGAAATCCATGGGGTCCCAAAGAGTTGGACATGACTGAGCAAGTGAACAACAAAACTTGGAGAGCACAGGGAGACAGAAAGCAGTCAAACAGTCAAGGTGTACCCTTGCTCTGATAATGTGGAGTCCAAGGACATTCCGTTGGAAATGGCTGAGTATCCTTGTAGATAATCAGTAGTACCATTAATTCTGTGACTACATTTGTTGTTGTTCAGCCACTAAGTTGTGTCTGACTCTTTGTGACCCCATGGACTGCAGCACACCAGGCTTCTCTGTTCCTCACTACCTCCTGGAGTTTGCTCAAGTTTATGTCCATTGAATCGATGATGCCATCCAAACATCTCATCCTCTGCTGCCCTCTTCTCCTTTTGCCTTCAATCTTTCTCAGCATCAGAGTCTTTTCCAGTGAGTCAGCTGTTCACATCACATGGGCAAAGTATTGGAACTTCAGCTTCAGCATCAGTCCTTCCAAGGGACTCTCAGGAGTCTTCTCCAGCACCTCAGTTCTTCAGTGCTCAGCCTTCTTCATGGTCCAACTCTCACATCCATACATGACTACTGAAAAAATATAACTTTGACAATACAGATCTTTGTTGGCAAAGTGATGTCTCTGCTTTTAACATGCTGTCTAGGCTTGTCATAACTTTCCTTTCAAGAAGCAAACGTCTTCTAATTTCAAGGCTGCAGTCACCATCCACAGTGATTTTGGAGCCCAAGAGAAGAAAATCTGTCACTCTTTCCACCTTTTCCCATCCTATTTGCCATGAAGAGATGGGACCGGAGATGCCGTTATCTTAGTTTTTTGAAGGTTGAATTTTAAGTCAGTTTTTTCTCTCTCCTCTTTTACCTTCTTCATGAGGCTCTTTAGTTCCTCTTCACTTTCTTCCATTAGAGTGGTATCATCTGCCTATATGTGGTTGTTGATATTTCTCCTGGAAATCTTAATTACAGCTTCTAATTCATCCAGCCTGGCATTTCACCTGATGTACTCTGCATATAAGTTAAATAAACACGGTGACAATATATAGCCTTGTGAACCTTTACCTCTCTCACCCATTGTGAACCAGTCAATTGTTGTATGTAAGGTTCTAACTGTTACTTCTTGGCATGCATACAGGTTTCTCAGGAGATAGGTAGGATGGTCTGGTATTCCATCTCTTTAAAAATTTTCCACAATTTGTTGTGATCCACACAGTCAAAGGCTTTCGCATAATCAATGAAACTGAAGTAGATATTTTTCTGGAATCCCCTTGCTTTCCCTATGATCCAATGAATGTTAGCAGTTTGATCTCTGGTGCCTCTGTCTTTTCTAAGCCCTGCGTATACATCTGGAAGTTCTAGATTCAAGTGCTGCTGAAGTCTAGCCTGAAGGATTTTGACCTAAACTTTACTAACACAGGAAGTGAGCACAATTGTCTGGTAGTTTGAGCATTCTTTAACACTGCCCTTCTTTGGAATAGGGATGAAAATTGACCTTTTCCAGTCCTGTGGCCACTGCTGAGTTTTCCAAATTTGCTGGCATATTGAGTGCAGCACTTTAACAGCATCAGTTTTTAGGATTTTAAATAGCTCAGCTGGAATTCCATCACCTCCACTAGCTTTGTTTGTAGTAATGCTTCCTAAGGCCCACTTGACTTCACACTCCAGGATGTTTGGCTCTAGGTGAGTGACCACACCATCATGGTTATCTGGGTCATGAAGATCTTTGTACAATTCTTCTGTGTATTCTTGCTCCTTCCTCGAATTTCTTCTGCCTTTGTTCAGTTCTTACCTTTTCTGTCCTTAACCATGCCCATTAAGCTCTAATTTTCCTGAAGAGATCTCTAATAATTCCCATTCTATTGTTTTTCTCTATTTCTTTGCATTGTTCACTTAAGAAGGCCTTCTTATCTCTCCTTGCCATTCTCTGAAACTCTGCATTTAGTGAGTATATCTTTCTCTTTCTCCCTTGCTTTTTTCCTTCTCTTCTTTTCTCAGCTATTTGTAAAGCCTCCTCAGGTAACAACTTTGCCTTCTTGCATTTCTTTTTCTTTGGGATGGTTTTGGTCACTACCTCCTGTATAATGTTATGAACTTCTGTCTGTAGTGCTTCAAGCAGTCTATCTACCAGATTTAATCCTTTGAATCTATTCATCACCTCCACTGTATAATCATAAGGGATTTTATTTAGGTCATACCAGAATGGACTAGTTGTTTTCCCAACTTTCTTTAATTTAAATCTGAATTTTTCTATAAGGAACTGATGACCTGAGTCACAGTCAGCTTCAGTTCTTGTTTTTGCTGACCGTATAGAGTTTCTCCATCTTTGGCTGCAAAGAATATAATCAATCTGATTTTGGTATTGACCATTTGGTGGCATCCATGTGTAGAGTTGTCTCTTGGTTTGTTGGTTTGTTTGCTATGACCAGTGTGTTCTCTTGGCAAAATTCTGTTAGCCTTTGCCCTGCTTCATTTGGTACTCCAAGACCAAACTTGCCTGTTACTCCAGGTATCTTGACTTCCTACTTTTGCATTCCAGTCCCCTATGATGAAAAGGACATCGTTTTTGGTGTTAGTTCTAGAAGGTCTTGTAGGTCTTCATAGAACTGCTCAACTTCAACTTCTTTGGCATCAGTGGTTGGGGCATACATACACTTGGATTACTGTGATATTGAATGGTTTGCCTTGGAAACAAATCACATGTATATCCTCTTTAGGAACAGCTTCACTCCCCATATCTATCTTTCCCAAGAAATAAACTTGCACGCCATATGGTTTCTCAGTAAAAGCTCAGAACCTAGCAGGTAAGTGAACTCTAAGACTTGTGTGAATTCATTTACTTTAACATTTTTCTTACTGCCCCCTGTTATTTCATTTCACAAGAAAAGAGTGAATTATTTTGTTATTTTACCCCTATTGTTACTGATGAAGAAATTTAAGTTGGAAGTGTGTTCACAGAACAGCAGAGACTGGATCTGAATAAAGATTTCTCAGATACCAAAACCTACTTCTCAAATGCTCCTCTAAAAACTGTTGGAATCTTATTAACCAGACACTTGGAATTTTATATTTTCAACAGAAAATTGGAACAACTTAAAATGTATATAGGGAAACAAGCAGTGGAGACATATGGGAAAGAAGTCAATGTGAACTCAGAGATGCCCATCGCCTCATTAAGGGATTAAAATAACCCATTGAGCTGTGATAAATCAAAAGGGTTCCTCTCACACACCCCCAGCCTCATCTCCTTCTCCTTCTAATCTTAACAAGAAGAAGCTATATCACCAAAAGATGAGTCATTCATAGTTAATAATATTTATATTAATATTAATACAATATTATCAGAGCATCTAAATATTTTATGTGTATCAGGGTTTTTTATCTTGATTTTCTGTTTGCACCTGAATTTCTATGTTCTTTCTCTTTATACTGTCTTCAAAAAATAAATTCAATGATGTTAAACATCATCTTTAAGTGTTATACAATGTTTCATTCTAATGGGGATAGAGCTCTTTTAGAAATGAGTTCTGAAATAGCGTCTTACCATTATGGCTTGCATTAGAAAGTATTTGAAAAATAGAGAGGTTTGCAGAAGTTGTTAAGGGGATCATCATATGAAAATTTCAATAAACACCTGAATTTCAAGTGATAGTAGAAAGCTACTTTGAGAAGGGTGAAAGCTGCTTTCTGTTTAGAAACATATCAATGTTTTAAAATTTATCTTTAGGACCAAAAAAAAAAGAGCAGAAAGAAAAAACAGACATAGAAAAATCATCTTCACTCATCAAAAACAAATCTAACAGCTCCACAGGCCCCTCACAATGCTGTTTACATAATGGGAATAAATAAAAAATAAATAGATAACAAATCACAGCATTCTTAAGTAGAAAACAGGAAGTACTAACTTTCTGTATTGGGAAACTAAATACCTCATTAGACAGTGAACAGTGAGGACCCCACCTTAAATATTTGATATATTATTTGGTGAGTGTGTTTGTGTGTGTGTGTGTGTGTGTGTGTGTGTGTGTGTGTGTGTGTGTGTGTGTGTGTGTACATATATACATACAGTTTACCCTTGAACAAGGTAAGGGTTAGGGGTGTTAATTCTCCCTGTAGTCAGAAATTTGTGTATAACTTATAGTCAGCCCTTTGCATCCTTGGATCAACCAACTGCAGATTGTATAGTACTGTAGTATTTACTATTGGAAAAAAATCCCCATATAAGTGGACCTGCACAGTTCAGACTTGTGTTTTTCAAGAGTCAACTGTATATGCATATATATGCACACACACACTCATGTATATATTTTTAAAGTAATTTATTTTCTGGTACACAACCTAAGAAGAAAGTGATCTTAATCACCTGCAGTGCCACCACCAAGAAAGACACCACTTTCTTGACATTTTGCTGTATAGTGTTACCTTTCACCTCTGTCATTATACAAGTACATATATATACACATAAACATACACATATACATGGGCTTCCCTGGTGGCACAGATGGTAAAGAATCTACCTGCAATGCGGGAGACCTGAGTTCCATCCCTGGGTTGGGAAGATCACCTGGAGAAGGGCACAGCAACTCTCCAGTATTCTGGCCTGGAGAACCCCCATGGACAGAGGAGCCTGGTGGGCAACAGTCCACAGGGTCACAAAGAGTCAGACACGACTGAGTGGCTAAGCACAGCACAACACATACATATACATATAAAAGAGAGTAAGATTATACACACATCCACAGAGTATATACATAGAAATCAAACAGTACATAGACTTTTAATTCTGCTTTTATGCACAACATTTTAACTGAGAATTTCCCAAGAAGATAAAAATAGTCATAAACATTTTTAATGACTATATAGGATAATAAGTATCATACTCTATGAAACTGTTTTACATTCATTTGGTTTTGGGGAATGGTAATTACTTGTAATTTTTCACAATTATCATTAAAAATGCAATGAATAACCTTGTATATAAATCAAGGATTATATTTGTTATCATTTCTTAAGATAGAGATTTATAAGTGATCTACTATAGAAATGATTTAAGGTGTGTTTTGCTTACAGGAGTAATATATGCTGTGGTAGGCATATATGAAACCTAAAGGTGTGACTAGGGCAGAAAAGTCAGGAAGATGCAACCTTGCTGAAGGGAGGAGGCACATGCCAAGTTTTAGGGGTGGCCTCTAAAAGCTGGATAAGACAGAATAATAAATTCTCCTCTTGGGTCTCCAAAAAAGGGACATGGTCCAGTCATTTTAGCCCATAGTGACCCACGTCAGACTCAGAGTCTACAATCCACAACTCTAAGATAACTGAAACATAACAAATGGATGTTGTTTTAGGCTGATGTTTTACCTTTGCAGTACTACGTCTCACCAACAATAAAAACTAATAAAGCAATCTACAGAGCATCTGGAATATGGGAAAACACAAAGAAAGTAGGCATCTATAACACTAGAATCCAGAACTTTTTAAAAATAGTAAAATGTAGATTCCTTTCTCTCTGGTTAGCTATTTTAACTGACAATACATATAGCTTTCTTTTTTTAAATTAAGGGTACACTGAATTCTCTAATTGTCTTCTAATAGTAAGCTCATAAAACAAATTTTGTTAAAAACTCATTTAAAACATTATTTGACTACTTCATTAATCTATCATTTGTATGCACTATAACTAACTTATTATGCATTAGACTATTTTCAAATATGGAGAAGGCAATGGCACCCCACTCCAGTACTCTTCCTGGAAAATCCCATGGATGGAGGAGCCTGGTAGGCTGCAGTCCATGGGGTCGCTAGGAGTCGGAGACGACTGAGCGACTTCACTTTCACTTTTGACTTTCATGCATTGGAGAAGGAAATGGCAACCCACTCCAGTGTTCTTGCCTGGAGAATCCCAGGGACGGGGGAGCCTGTTGGGCTGCCGTCTATGGGGTCACGTAGAGTCGGACACGACTGAAGCGACTTAGCAGCATTTTCAAATATTTGTGGTCATTAATTATTCTTTTTTTAATCCCAATATTTTAACCTAAAAACTTTAAATATATTGAAAAGTGGAAAGAATCATTCTGTGAATAGCATACCAAACTCCTAGGTTTACTATTAATTGAACATTAACTAATTAATGTTTGATTATATTTAGCTGAGAATATATCCATCCACTTATTCTTCCTCTATACATCCTTCAATACATTTTGATGCATTTTGAAAATAACTGTAAGCCTTACCTCTAAACATTTTAGCATATATTTAATTAACTAGCACTGAGTAAAATTTCTTAATTAACATACATATAACTATATCTTTTCTGAATTATTGATTATTTTGGAAAGACAATAACTGGATCAAAATTTAAGAATATTTAAGGCTTTCAAACATATAAACAAATGGTTTTCAAAAGAGTTTTGTCAAGTTATATTTCTACCAATAGTACATGAAAATATCCATTTAATTGTATCCTTGTGAATATTAAGTATTATAGTCTTCATTAATGTAATACCATAAAAAATTGTATTTATTTTTGTACTTTGAATTTGATCTTTTTATGATATGAAGCATTTTCTCATCTTTTTCATTTACATTTCCCTCTGTTAATTTTCTAATTCAAGCAAATGCCTAGTCTCCCATTCAAATTATAGTGTTTTTCTCATCAATTTGTGTGAGCTTTTTGTATATTAGAATTATTGACAAAACAATATGAACAGATTTAAGGAACTTGATACATATTTTCAACTCCCAAAGAAGAATATTGGTAGTGGTTTAGTCACCAAGTCATGCCCAACTCTTGCAACCACATGGAGTGTAGCCCGCCAGGTTCTTCTGTCTATGGGATTTCCCAGGCAAGAATACTGGAGTGGGTTACCATTTCCTTCTCCGGGAGATCTCCCTGACCCAGGGATCAAACCTGTATCTTCTGTATTGCAGCCAGATTTTTTACTGCTGAGCCACCAGGGAAGCCACCAGGGAATGTTACATATGGTATAATGAGACATGAGACAAACTCATAAAATGTCTATCTCCCAAATGATCAGATCTCTACATCTCAATAACTATCATTCAAGAAGAAAATAAAAATAATCAACACTTTCACTCTAAGATAAAAAACAAACAACAAACCAAAAAAACAAGCAAAGGATACTCTGACTGATACTGGCCTCTAAAATAATAAAACTTTGAGCATTTCTTATAAATCTGGACTTATAAATCTGTAACAAAATTATTTTCTTGGGTTTTCGCTATACTGTAGTTTGAAGATGTGGCACCACCTCTCTGAATGGCATAATCATGTGAGAGAGTTTCATCTTTCGCTATAAGTTCAACATAAATTTGGCAACCATGCAGTTTTGCACTGTTTCCCTAAAATGCTTTTTGTGTTCTGTATCCTCATGGAGTCTGACTCTCCAGTAAATTCTGGCAGGGGCTTCCCAAGTGGCCCAGTGGTAAAGAAATACCTGACAATGTAGGAGACGCAAGAGACGTGGGCTCAATCCCTGGGTAAGGAAAATCCTCTGGAGCAGGAAATAGCAACACTCCAGTATTCTTGCCTGGAAAATCCCAGGGACAGAGGAGCCTGATGGGCTACCGTCCGTAGGGTCGCAAAGAGTCAGACATGACTGACCACACACACAAACACACACACACAGAGTTACTAATGGAAGAGTTTTCATATCAGACTATCTTTCTTGCAAATAACACTTACAAACTCGGGACAATTTTTTTTTAAATGACTGAATGATTGAAATTTTTTAAATGACTGAAATCACAGTAAAGCAACCAAAATTAAATAGAACATGGCAGGACATGGAAGGCATTTGACTCTTGAAATCCTCACCATATTAAGTGAGATATATGTTTATATAACTTGTTCCATAAGGGTACTCCATAGCTGCAGGCATAGACTGGCTACAATTTTCAAAGCAAGACATAGATTATTTTGTTTTGATTCAGTTTTGACCTAAGGAATCAAGAAAGGGAGTTTGGAATTGCAAGAGAGGTTAGAAATTAAAGGGGCAAATTTCAGATAAAAAAGATATCCAGATCTTCCCAAATTTGCATGTGAGATTTTCCTCAAATGCTTGGCTAATCCCTGAGTTGCACATACATGAGAGAGAGGTGCCAAGGATACCAGAGTGAAAACAGCAGCTAGAAACCTAAAAGAGCTGAATAAGGGGAAAATGTGTAATTCTTTACCTTAAAATTGGAGAAAATTGGAAAATGCCTCAAGCTTTTTTCCGGAAACAAGAGTAATCATTTAAGGAGTAAAGGAAACATTTCAGGACTAAAGAATTAGCACTAGGGAAATTACAGCAAAAAAGAGACCTGGTCTTGTAGATTAAAAAACTAAGCCTTCACAGGCACAGGATGAGCAATCAGTAATTTAACTGCCTAATAAAACAAGATTCAACATTCTTTAGTGGAAGATAACAGAATCCAATCTCTATAAAGTATCATTCAAAATATCCACTAGTCAATGAAAATTTATCAGATTTGGCAGGGGGCGGGGGTAGTACAGGGGAAGGATCAGAACATGTAACAGTTGGGAGAAATGTCATTCAAGAAAAATATACTCAGAACAAATTAGATTTGCTATTTTCAGATAAGATTTTAAAATAACTAAGGTAAAAACAATATACAGTTTATATAAAAACACAAAGATACAAGTGAATATATTGAGAATTTAATAAGAGATTTCCACAGTATAACAACAACAACAACAAAAAATGCAGTTGATCCCTGAACAACACAGGGGTTAGGGACGCTGACCCCACACAGTTGGAAATCCTCATATACATTTACATTTGGCCCACTGTATCCACAGTTCTGCATCCATGGATTTATCCAACTGTGGGGTCATGTAGTACTCCATGTGTGTGTGTGCTAAGTCTCTTTAGTCATGTCTGACTTTGTGACCCTATGTTCTGTAGCCCACCAGGTTCCACTGTCCAAGGGATTCTCCAGGCTAGAGTACTGTAATGGATTACCATGCCCTCCTCCAGGGGATCTTCCTGACCTAGGGATCGAACTCCTATCTCTTTACCTCTTTTGCACTAGCAGGAAGATTCTTTACCACTAGCGCCACCTGGGAAGCCCTCCAGTACTGTAATATGTATTTACTGAAAAATATCCACCATGTATAAGTGGACCTGCACAGTTCAAATCCATGTTGTTCAAGGGGCAACTATAAATCTAAAAACTAAATAATACAATATCTGAAACCAAACGTTTTTTAATAAAGATATTAAAAATAACCAAGGGGGAAAAAAACATTACATGCAGGGGAATAATGACAAAACAACAGTTGACTTCATGTTAAAAACAATTAAGACCACAAAATAATAGAATAATATATGTAAGGTCAGCCTGGAGTTCTACATCTTATGAAAATACCCCTCGAAAATGAAGATAAAATAAAGATGCTTTCAGGAAAAAGAAAAAAGGAAGCTAAGAGAATACATTGCCAATAGACTCACTAAAAGTTATTTAGTGAGTCTATTCCACCAAAAAAAATGGATCTATAGAAAGTTTATATATTAGACATATTTTAAAAAATATTTTTGCTTGATGGTTCCCTTTGTTTCTTTCATATAATTGTAGTGTTTTACACAGACATATCTTTCCCTTCTTTGTTCCAATGTATAAATTGACAATGACAAAAGATGTGATTATGCAACAATTACTATGCTATAGCTTTATCTACTATTTTATTTTGTCCTGGACAAAAAACAAACAAACAAACAAGGTTTTATTATTACCCACTTGCTATATACTGTGACAATCTTTATTATTTTACTGCTATTTGAGATGATGAAATGTAATTTACCCAAGATAGTTTTTACTGTCACTCCCATTTTACAGACTGCAGAATTGTGAATTTAGAAAGATTAGGCAGTTTGCCTAAGTGAAAAAGCTACTAAGTTGCTAGCTAAAATTAAATTGCAGCTTGTTGACTCTTGAGCCATGCTTTTAATCACAGCATTCTATATTGCCTGCATCTATCCTACAAACTTCATTCCAGTGCAGAGATCAGGGAAGTAATCACTGACAGTTTCCTATAATGCTTGTGTAGTTCATTATATTAAAATCTAACACTTTTTTTGGCTATACGATGTGAGATGAAGTTTTAACTGTATATTAAGTGTTTATATGTTTGAGGGTCTGGGTCATCATGCCTTTTCACTGATCATTCTGTTGACCTCTGTGCCAGTAGCCTACTCTTAATGACTGAGGCCTTATAGAAAAGAGTTTTGACAGCTGAGCATCACACAATTGTTTAGCTTTCCTTACTGTGACTTTAAAAAAAAAACTGATGACATAAAACTAAATCCTGGCTGAGGTAGGTTACACAAATTTCAGCCCTAATAGCAAGTTTCCTTCAGCTGGTACAAGAAGTAGGGGAATTTTTGTGGAATTGATCCATGTATTTGCATTTTTGACCCCCCTGCTGCCATCTAATCTTCAACAAAGTGGCATTTTGTTACATAGTTCAGATTGCTAATGTGGAAGAGAGATCTTATCATCATCATTCAGCTCCCTGGGATAAGAGCAGCAACTGGGCAGCGCAGATTTATTACAGACAGCAAGAGCAAAAGCTACAGAACACACTGCTCAATTCTTCTCTCATAATTCTTGAAAATTTTCAGTCATTATATCTTTTTCACTCATAAATTTGGTTTTAATAGAAGGGTCATGAACGAGCTTCTGTCTTTTTCTTATCATCCAATGAAACACCATTTCCTAGTCTGGAATGTAAATGAGGGCACACAAATCTTGCTCTCAGATAGTGAGATTTATTGACTAATATTATCTGTTCCCTTCTTCCAAAATTATGAACATTTTCTAGAACCCTGTGTAAGACAATCTTTGCCTTTATACTTACTAAAGCTATAAATGGTGCTTGAAAGTCATGTTTACTTTTTGAGCTTTCTAATAAACATTTCAGAAAAGGTCATCTCTCCCAAAGGAGAAGTCCAGAGATTGACAGCATGTGGGGACTTGGCATGTTGTGACAACTTGAATGTCATTTCCACTGATATGTGTCATCATCCTATGGAAACAGGATTTCAGTGGTCAAAAATGACACCTGTGGTTTCACTGCACCCAAAGCTACCAGGAACAATTCACTTCCAACCTGCTTCTCCTGTATCAAAAGGGAAGGAAAGATTCATTTGCATGACCACTCTGGGACTATGGAGAGCACATGACAAGATGTGAAAGAAAAGAAAGAAAGAAAGTGAAGTCCCTCAGTCGTGTCTGACTCTTTTTGACCCCATGGATTATAGCCTACCAGGCTCTTTTGTCCATGGGATTTTCCAGACAAGAATACTGGAATGGGTCGCCATTTCCTTCTCCGGGGAAAATGTGAAAACAATATGTGAAGCTGTTCTGCAAATTCTAGAGTCAACACCTACAAGATATTTTTGCAGTATTTCTTATGCTCCTTGTTACAATCAGCTTTCCTCCCTGTCTTCCTCTCCTCTTTTGCCTTTCTTCTCCATTCTACACCTTTTTCTTCTGGTAGACATGACCTAACATCTCCTTTCCCTCATCTCTACTTTATTTTCTACTCCCAAAGCTGTAAACTTCTTTCACACTGTATATTCTTCATCTTGTTTCCTACTGTTAATCTTTGTCGTTCTGCTTAATCAGATAGAATCTAGCCTTAAGAAAGAGCTCGAGTATAGCAATTCCTGACTTCTCTCCCTCACAATTGCAACTACTAAATATGTAGCTTGAACCACACTAGTTTTCCCTTTAGTGTTATCAATTTTACCATTTCATAGAATGAGAGCCAAAAATTAAAAACCACTCATAGTAGAATATTTCAACCCACTTCCCATACTACTCATATGCTAAGGTCATAAAAACAAAGATATGGAAGATCTGAACAATGAAACATATAGATATCAGCACCTGTTGATTTTTTAAATTAATTTATTTTAATTCGAGGCTAATTACTTTACAATATTGTGGTGGTTTTTGCCATACATTGACATGAATCAGCCACAGGTGTACATGTGTCCCAAGATCCTAACCCCCCTCCCACCTCCCTCCCCACCCCATCCCTCTGGGATGTCCCAGTGCACCAGCTTTGAGTGCCCTGCTTCATGCACCACACTTGCACTAGTCATCTATTTTACATATGGTAATATACATGTTTCAATGCTATTCTCGCATATCATCCCACCCTCGCCTTATCTCACAGAGTCCAAAAGTCTGTCCTTTACATCTGTGTCTATTTTGCTGTCTTGAATATAGGGCTGTCATTACGGTCTTTCTAAATTCCATATAAATGCTTTAATATACTGTATTGGTGTTTCTCTTTCTGGCTTACTTCACTCTGTACAATGGGCTCCAGTTTCATCCACTTCATTAGAACTGACTCAAATGTGTTCTTTTTATATAGCTGAGTAATATTCCATTGTGTATATGTACCATAACTTCCTTACCCATTCATCTGCCAATGGACATCTAGGTTGCTTCCATGTCCTAGCTATGGTAAATAGTGCTGCAATGAACTTTGGGGTACATGTGTCTCTTTCAATTCTGGTTTCCTTGGTGTGTATGCCCAGCAGTGGAATTGCTGGGTGTGGCAATTCTATCTCAAGTTTTTTAAGGAATCTCCTGTTCTCCATAGTGGCTCTTCAGTTCAGTTCAGTCGCTCAGTTGTGTCTGACTGCAACCTCACGGACTACAGCATGCCAGGCTTCCCTGTCCATCACCAACTCCTGGAGCCTACTCAAACTCATGCCCATAGAGTCGGTGATGTCATCCAACCATCTCATCCTCTGTTGTCCCCTTCTCCTTCTACCTTCAATCTTCAATCTTATAGTGGCTGTACTAGTTTGCATTCCCACCAACAGTGTAAGAGGGCTCCCTTTTCTCCACACCCTCTCCAGCATTTATTTTTTGTAGACTTTTCGATGGCAGCCATTCTGACCAGTGTGAGATGGTACCTCACTGTGGTTTTGATTTGCTTTTCTCTGATAATGAGTGGTGTTGAGCATCTTTTCATATGCTTGTTAGCCATTTGTATGTCTTCTTTGGAGAAATGTCTGTTTAGTTCTTTGGCCCATTTTTTGATTGGGTCGTTTGTTTTTCTGGTATTGAGCTGCATGAGCTTCTTGTATATTTTGGAGATTAATTCTTTGTCAGTTGCTTTGTTTGCTATTACTTTCTCCCATTTTGAAGGCTGCCTTTTCACCTTGCTTATAGTTTCTGGAAATTTTTATATATCTCTTTTAAATAACTGAAAAGTTGAAAGGGAAATCATAATGCAAAGATTAAAATACTAAGAAGAAACTACTGTCTATCAAAATCTGTGGAATATAGCTAAAGTGGTTTTTAGAGGGAAATTTTAGCCTTAAAATAAGCTTATATTAGAAAATTAAAAAGCTGAAATTAGTAAGTGAAGCATAATAAAATTAGAAAAAGTAATTAAGTTAAAAGCAGAAAATAAATGAAATGCAGAATAAAGTCATTAGAGAGCATCACCAAACACAAATTCAACCCTTTAAAGAGATAAACTAACTAATTCTCTGGAAAATTAATTCAGAAAAAGAGACAGAGAAGAAACAAATTAAAATGTGAACAAAAAGAGAAATAACTACAGTTACATTAAAGATTTTTTTAAATGCTAAGAAAGTACTAAGAAAAACTATATTTCAGCCATTTTGAAAACTTAAATGAAGTGAAAATATACTAGCAAAAAATAATAACTTATCAAAACAGTCAGGAAGATGTAGACAGTTTCATAACTAACTTAAAATTTTCACACAAAAAATCCACACTCAGGTAATACTGCAGAATATTTCCACCAAACTTCCAAGAAAAATAGATAATTTCAAAATTCATAAAAGCAGAAAACAGAAAAATGAGAAGAACATTATGATACAATTTTTTCAAATGTTCATCAGTTTTTCAATACGGTTACGTGAAGAAATAAGACATAGTTACACATTGGTCAGAATGTAATAATTCTCTGTCCCTGGATTTTTTTTTATTCTCCAAAATTCTTGTTTGTCAACTTTATCTCTCTTTCTCCATATTTGTACACAGAAACCTGACAGCATTGTGTTTTATTAAAGCTGCCAATTTGATGTATATAAATACCAACTTTTCAAAATAAATTCAGAGATTAAGAGTTAAATCACAGGTTTTAGAGTAGGAAAATAGAAGAAAAGTTAAAATATTATCTGTCAGATCCTTGGAGAAATGATTATTTCCTCTATTTGAAGTAATCTAAAAAACCATAAAGAGGATAGAAGACTTGCTTGACCATCTAAAATTAAAAGGCATTTACATTAAAAAATAAAACAAGTTAAAAAGGAAAGCAAAAGTTGAAAAAAAAGTTTACAGCTGGTTATTAATATATATTACAAGAATATTTCTCAAGCCACCAGTAGATAAAATGGGTAACTGATAGCAACAATTTAGTCACATCAAAGGAAATTCTAATAAAAAAATGGAAAATGTTCAACCTCACTATTAATAAAATTGTAAAGCCAATCTTGAGATAACTATACTTATTAAATTATTCAAACTATTCAAAAGTTAAAAATACTCTAAAAAAAAACGGGAATATTCTATTGACCCTGGTATATTCCTTTGTGCATTTGGCACTGTAAGGTAATACAATAATTTTTTGAGTCTCCTAGAAGATGGATCCTGGGGCTTCCCAGGTGGCATTAGTGATAAAGAATGCACCTACCATTGCAGGAGAGACATGAGTTTGATCCGTGGGTCAGGAAAATTCCCTGGAGGAGGGCACAGCAACCCACTCCAGTATTCTTGCTTGGAGAATACCATGGACAGAGGAGCCTGGAGGGTTCCAGTCCATAGCGTCACAAAGAGTTGGACACAACTGAAGTGATTTACCACAACACAGCATAGATGATGGATCCTAAAGAAATAATAGAACAAAATAACAACAAAAAGCTAAATCTATGAAGATAGTGCACTAGTATCTGTAACAGCAAACATCTGAAAACTATTTAAATGGTCATGTAAGTGATGCCACATTAAATTGGTGAAATAATGTAATATACTATCATTAAGATAATGTGAGCACTACAGACCATTGTAGAAAGTAGCAATGGTAGCGTAATATTAAGTAAAAAAAGATTATAAATCTGATCACTGGAACAAGATGGCAGAGGAGTAGGTGGACCTGGAGTACATCTCTCTGCATGGATATGTCAGGAATACACCTTCAGACACAGAGGTGCATGCAGAACACCAGCTGAAAAGAGACAGGAGTCCTTGACCAGCGGAAAACAGTGTATATACCCAAAACTCGGTAGGATGAAGGAACTGGGTGTGGGGGAGGGGGAACAGGAGTGTTAGTAGGACTGGACCTGCTCTTGGTGAGTGGGGGGCCTGAAGCAGAGGTCCGATCCTCACATCGGGGCAAAGGAGAAACATTTAAGGCTGAGAATGAAACAGCTGATCTGTGGCAGCCTAAAGGGAATGAGCAGACAGTCCTTGCTGCAGCCATACATACCCTGGACAGGGACTCAGGTCCCCTGGAAGGTGCAGTGGCTGGGAGCAGGAGCTTAGGGACTGTGGAGCAATCCCAGGGCGAGGGCTGCTGTTGACTGTGAGAGACGGATCGAGGGGATGTGAGGGAGGAGACAGTGGTGGGACATGCCTGTGGAGGAAATGCAGGCAGCCATGGAAGTAAGGCAATACTGCTGAGTCACACGTAGGGGGTGGAGCCATCACCATACCCTCTCTCTCCCCAAAGGCCAGCATCCGCAGCTGAACAATAGAGAGACTGGCCCATTGATCGCCTGATGCACTGAACTACAGAGAAGGACCCCACCCAAGGTGCCCCTTTAGTGCCTGACGTGCAGATCTACAGAGTCGGACCCGGCCAAGGGGCCCCTTCTGTGTGCCTGACGCGGGGAACAACAGAGAAGGACCCCAGGCAAGGGAGCCTCTAGGTGCCTCTAAGGGGCGGAGCAACGGAGAAAGACAGGGCAAAGAGGTCTTCTGATCACCAGCTATGAGAGGCTCGAAAAAAGGCTCTGATAGGGCCACAGCTCCTGCAGGGGAGGCAGTCCGTGTCCCTACATACTTGGCGCCACCATGGTCCCTGCAAGCCAAACAGCTGTGCCACCTTCATGCTCAACTCTCACTGGGGCAGAGCTGTCACAGGCAAAAAAAATTTGTACCTATGTGTGCAGAGTTGCTTTGGTGGTGTCCGACTCTTTGCTACCCTGTAGACTGCGGCCTGCCAGGCTTCTCTGGGGAGGGGTGGGGCGCGAGGGGAGGGTCTCCAGGCAAGAACACTGGAGCATATTGGCCAATACTGGTTGCCATACCCTTCCAGAGCACTATATTCCCTTTTTCCCTAGCCGCCAGCTCCCCCGAGTACCTGGTGCTGCCAGAACCCCTGCAACCCAAGCAGCTGCACCACCTCCACCCCTGGCCCTCACAGAGGCAAACCCAAGTCCTCCAGGGCAGAATCAGGAGCAAACTCCAGTGCAGAAGTGGAAATAAAATCACAATTGAAACCCAGGGGCAATGTGTCTAAGGAAGAAGACCCAAAACTTTCCCACTAACTGTACAAGCTGCAGATTAAATCCACACGATCAACTAGGCAGACTGTCTATGTAATATACAAAAGGTTATTGAGAGCTCCCACAAAAGAAAACACGCTAGTTCTGATAGCTGTGGACATTGGAGGCAAGAACATACAGGAGGAGGACCAGATTAGAATCTGAGCCCCGACAGCAGATCCAGAGATCAGCACAGTGTTGGAGGGCATCCTACAGAGGTGAGGTGGACTGTGACTCCCAGCGAGGGAAAGGACTCTGACAGCAGTGACTCAAGAAAATACTTATTATTCTTCTGTTCTGACTTGTTCTGTAGATTCTTTTGGATTTGTTTTTTCTTTTTTTCCTTTTTTCCCCCGTCTGTTGGAGTTGTTGATTTTATTGGCACTATGAAATGTAATTAAGCTTCTAAGCTTTTTCTTTCTTTTTCTCAGTCACATTTTTTACTGTTGTTATAAACCTCTGCCTCTACGTTGGGTTTTTGCAGTTCTGGGGAGTTTTACTTTTTTTTTATTTTCACTTTTTTTAATTTTAATTTTTAATTTTTTAAACCTATTATTTTTTTTACATTTACCCCTTTGTTTGCTTTTCCTACTGTTCTTTTCTCCCTACAGCTAATCTTTAATGTATATAAATCTTCTTTATCTACTTCTGTTTAAACTTGCATATATATTCTTTCTTTCTTTTCTTCCTTTCCTTTGCTCTCAACATATTTGTTAGTTTTATTTTCATTGCTTTATTCCCCCACTGGCACCTTGCTTTGGTTTTGTTTGCCAGTTTGTGCTTTAGTTAGTTTTGTTCTTAACTGGTAAATATAATTTCTGATTTCCTTTATTTGCCAGGTCAATCTACTGTACTTTATCTTTGTTGGACTGTTTTTACTTTCTTCATGGGTGTATATGTATATGTGTATTCCATTATTTTAATTGTTATTTGCCTGATTTTGTAACTGTCATTTGTCTGGGGCTCATCTTTGGTTTCTAGTTTGGGATATTTGTTTTAATCTCACTTAATGCAATAACAAACTACCTGTGGAATCTTCATTCCTGACCAGAGATCAAGCTCTGAGCCTTTGGAGTGAGAGGACAGACTCTAAGACCCTAGACTACCAGAGAGCTAATCCTAGGAAGTATCAAATAGTGAGAACTCACACAAAGGAAACCACTTGAATCCAAGACCCAGCATCACCCAACCACCAGTAGCACAGGATGCCTAATCTAAACAACAAACAAAACAAAAATACAAACCAAATCATCAGCAGACAGGATTACCACCTCACTCAGCCTTGCCCATCAGAGGAAAAACAAACAAAGAAAAACTCAGCAAAAATTTCACCCTATAGAAAGCTTACCCAAACCACTGGACCAACTTTAGGAGGGCAGAAACCAAAAAGAAGAAAGAATTCAGTCTTGAAGCCCAGGAAAAGGAGACCTCAAGCACAATAAATTTTAAAAAAAAATAATGAAAAGGCAGAGAAATATTACATAAATGAAGGAACAAACTAGAAATACAGAAGTCCAAATATGTGAAGAGGAAATAGGAAAATTACCTGAAAAAGAATTCAGAATAATGATAGTAAAGATAATTGAAAACAAAATTGAGAAAATGCAAGAATCAATTAACAAAGATCTAGGAATTAAAGAATAAACATGCAGAGACAAACAACACAATCACTGAAATTAAAAATAAAAGGAATCAATAGCAGAATATCTGAAGCAGAAGAATGAATCAGTGAGTTGGAAGATAAAATGGTGGAAATAACTTCTGAAGAGCAGAATAAAGTAAAAAGAATGAAAAGAACCAAGGATAGTCTCAGAGACCTCTGGGACAATATCAAACGCACCAACATTCGAATTATAGGGGTCTCAGAAGAAGAGAAAAAGAAAGGGTATGAGAAAATTTTTGAAGAGATTATAGTTGAAAATTTCCCAAACATGGAAAAGAAAATAGTAAATCAAGTCCAAGAGGCACAAAGAGTCCCATATAGGATAAACCCAAGGAGAAACATACTAATCAAACTAACAAAGACTAAACACATAGAAAGAATATTAAAAGTAGCAAGAGAAAAGCAACAAGTAACATACAAGGAAAACCCCACACACTTAATAGCTGATCTTTCAGCAGAAACTCTGCAGGCCAAAAGGGAATGGCAGGATATATTTAAAGTACTGAAAGGGAAAAATCTACAACCAAGATAACTGTACCTAGAAAGAATCTCACTCAAAATTGATGGAAAAATAAAAATCTTTTCAGACAAGGAAAAGTTAAGAGAATTCAGTACCACCAAATCAGCTTTACAACAAATGTTAAGCGGACTTACATAGTAAAGAAATACAAGAGAAGAAAAAAAAATCTACAAAATCAAGCCCAAACAATTAAGAAAATGGCAATAGGAACATATATATCAATAATTACTTTAAATGTAAATGGATTAAATGCTCCAACCAAAAGACACAGATTGGCTGAATGGATACAAAAACAAGAACCATATATATGCTGTCTACAAGAAACCCACTTCAGACCTAAAGACACATATAGACTGAAAGTGAGAGGATAGAAAAATATATTGCTTGCAAATGGAAAGCAAAAGAAAGCTGGAGTAGCAATCCTCGTAGGAGACAAAATAGACCTTAAAATAAAGATTACAAGAGATAAGGAAGGACACTACATAATGATCAAGGGATCAATCCAAGAGGAAGACACAACAATTGTAAATATCTATGCACTGAACATAGGAGTACCTCAATACATAAGACAAACACTAACAAACATAAAAGGAGAAATTGACAGTAACACAATAATAGTAGCAGACTTTAACACCCCACTCACACCAATGGACAGATTATCAAAACAGAAAATAAGGAAACACAAGTCTTAAATGATACATTAGATGAGATGGATCTTATTGATATCGTCAGGACATTCCATCCAAATGCAGAAGAATACACCTTCTACTCAAGTGCACATGGAACATTCTCCAGGAGAGACCACATCTTGGGTCACAAATCAAACACAGTAAATTAAAGGAAACTGAAATCATTTCAAGCATCTTCTCCAAATATAACACTATGAAACTAGATATCAATTACAAGAAAAAAACTGTAAGAAACACAGACTCATGGAGATTAAACAACACGATTCTAAGTAACCAAAAGGTTACTGATGAAATCAAAAGGGAAATCAAAAAATTTCTACAAACAAATGACAATGAAAACACGACAACACAAAATCTATGGGATGCAGCAAAAGCAATTCTAAGAGGGAAGTTTATAGCAATACTATCCTACCTCAAGAAATAAGAAAAACATCGAATGGACAACCTTACTTTACACCTAAAGCAACTGGAAAAAGGAGAACAAAAAAAAAGAAAATAGTAGAAGGAAAGAAATTGTAAAGATCCGAGCAGAAATAAGTGAAAAAGAAATGAAAGAAACAATAGTAGAGATTAATAAAACTAAAAGCTGGTTCTTTGAGAAGATAAACAAAATTGACAAACCTTTAGCCAGACTCATCTTGAAAAAATGAGAGAAGAATCAAATCAACTAAATTAGAAATGAAAAAGGAGAGGTTACAACAGACAATGTAGAAATACAAAGGATTATAAGAGACTATTATGAACAACTATATGACAATAAAATGGATAACCTGGAAGAAATGGACAGATCCTTAGGAAAGTTCAATCTTCCAAGACTGAACCAGGAAGAAGCAGAAATCATTAACAACCCAATTACAAGCACTGAAATTGAAGCTGTGATCAAACATCTCCCAAAAAACAAAATCCCAGGACCAGATGGCTTCAGAGCAGAATTCTATCAAACATTTAGAGAAGAGCTAATGCCTATCCTTCTAAAACTCTTTTAAAAAATTGCAGAGGAAGGAACACTTCCAAACTCATTCTATGAGGCCACCATCATCCAGATACCAAAACCAGAAAAAGACAACACACACAAAAAAAACTACAGGCCAATATCACTGATGAACATAGAAGTAAAAATCCTCAACAAAATTTTAGCAAAAAAATTTAGCAACACATCAAAAAGCTCATACACCATGATCAAGTTGAGTTTAATCCAGTAATGCAAGGATTCTTCAATATATGCAAATAAATCAATGTGATATACTGTATTAACAAATCGAAGGATAAAAACTACATGATAATCTCAAGAGATGCAGAAAAAATCTTTGACAAAATTCAATACCCATTTATGATTAAAGCTCTTCAAAAAATAGGCATAAAAGGAACCTACCTCAACACAGTAAAGGCCATATATGATAAGTGTACAGAAAACATTATTCTCCATGGTGAAAAATTGAAAGCATTTCTCCTAAGATCAGGAACGAGACAAGGATATCCACTCTCACCACTATTATTCAACATAGTTCTGGAAGTCCTCGCTACAGCAATCAGATAAGAAAAAGAAATAAAAGGAATCCAGCTCAGAAAAGAAGTAAAGCTCTCACTATTTGCAGATAGAGCTAATCAGTGAATTTAGAAAAGTTGCAGGATACAAAATCAATACACAGAAATCACTTGCATGTCTACACACTAACAGTGAAAAATCAGAAAGAGAAATTAAGGAATCAATCCCATTCACCACTGCAACAAAAAAAAAATTAAATATCTAGGAACAAACTTATCTAAGGAGACAAAACAACTATACACAGAAAATTATAAGACACTGATGAAAGAAATCAAAGATGACATAAACAGATGGAGAGATATTCCATGTTCCTGGATAGGAAGAATCAGTATTGTAAAAATGACTATATTATCAAATGCATTCTACAGATTCAGTGAGATCCCTATCAAATTACCAATGGAATTTTTCACAAAACTAGAACAGAAAATTTCGCAATCCACATGGAAACACAAATTACCCTGAATAGCCAAAACAGTCTTGAGAAAGAAGAATGGAGCTGGAGGAATCAACCTTCCTGACTTCAGATTATAATACAAAGTTACAACATCAAGACAGTATGGTACTGGCACAAAAACAGGCATATAGACCAATGGAACAAGATAGAAAGCCCAGAAATAAACTCATGCACCTATGAGTACCTTATTTTTGATGAAGGAGGCAAGAATATACAATGGGGCAAAGACAGCCGTTTCAATATATGGTGCTGGGAAATCTGGAGAGCTACATGTAAAAGAATGAAATTAGAACACTTCCTAACATTGTACACAAAGATTAACTCAAAATAGATTAAAGACCTAAATGTAAGACCAGAAACTATAAAACTCTTAGAGGAAAACATAGGCAGAACACTCGATGACATAAATCAAAGCAAGATCCTCTATGACCCACCTCCTCAGTTCAGTTCAGTTGCTCAGTCATGTCCCACTCTTTGCTGCCCCATTGACTGCAGCATGCCAGGCCTTCCTGTCCATCACCAACTCCCGGAGTTTACTCAAATTCATGTCCATTGAGTCAGTGATGCCATCCAACCACCTCATCCTCTGTCATTCCTGTCTCCTCCCACCTTCAACTTTTCCCATCATCAGGGTCTTTTCAAATGAGTCAGCTCTTCACATCAGGTGGCCAAAGTATTGGAGTTTCAGCTTCAACATCAGTCCTTCCAATGAATATTCAGGACTGATTTCCGTTAGGGTGGACTGGTTTGATCTCTTTGCAGTGCGAGGAACTCTTAAGTCTTCTCCAACAACACAGTTCAAAAACATCAATTCTTCAGAGCTCAGCTTTCTTTATAGTCCAACTCTCACATCCATACATGACTACTGGAAAAACCACAGCCTTGACTAGATAGACCTTTGTTGACAAAGTAATGTCTCTGCTTTTTAATATGCTGTCTCGGTTGGTCACAACTTTTCTTCCAAGGAGCAAACATCTTTTAATTTCATGGCTGCAATCACCATCTGCAGTTATTTTGGAGCCCTAGAAAATAAAGTCTGCCACTGTTTCCACTGTTCCCCATCTATTTGCCATGAAGTGATGAGACTGGATGCCATGGTCTTAGTCTTCTGAATGTTGAGGTTTAGGCCAACTTTTTCACTCTTCTCTTTCACTTTCATCAAGAGGCTCTTTAGTTCTTCTTCACTTTCTGCCATAAGGGTGGTGTCATCTGCATATCTGAGGTTATTGATATTTCTCCTGGCAATCTTGATTCAAGCTTGTGTTTCATCCAGCCCAGCATTTCTCATGAGGCACTCTGCTTATAAGTTAAATAAGCAGGGTGACAATATACATCCTTGACATATTCCTTTCCCGATTTGGAACCAGTCTGTTGTTCCATGTCCAGTTCTAACTGTTGCTTCTTGACCTGCATACAGATTTCTCAGGAGGCAGGTCAGGTGGTCTGGTATTCCCATCTCTTTCAGAGTTTATCACAGTTTATTGTGATCCACACAGTCAAAGGCTTTGGCATAGTCAATAAAACAGAAATGAATGTTTTTCTGAAACTCTCTTGCTTTTTTGATGATCCAGCAGATGTTGACAATTTGATCTCTGGTTCTTTTGCCTTTCTAAAACCGGCTTGAACATCTGGAAGTTCATGGTTCACATACTGTTGAAGCCTGTCTTGGAGAATTTTGAACATTACTAGCTTGTGAGATGAGTGCAATTGTGTGGTAGTCTGAGCATTCTTTTGCATTGCCTTTCTTTGGGATTGCAATGAAAACTGACCTTTTCCAGTCCCGTGGTCACTGCTGAATTTTCCAAATTTGCTGGCATGTTGAGTGCAACACTTTAATAGCATCATCTTTTAGGACTTGAAATAGCTCAACTGGAATTCCATCACCTCCACTAGCTTTGTTCATAGCGATGCTTCCTAAGGCCCATTTGACTTCACATTCCAGGATGTCTGGCTCTAGGGGAGTGATCACACCATGGTGGTTATCTGGGTCGTGAATATTTTTTGTACAGTTCTTCTGTGTATTCTTGCCCCCTCTTCTTAATATCTTCTGCTTCTGTTAGGTCCATACCATTTCTGTCCTTTATTGAGCCCATTTTTGCAAGAAATGTTCCCTTAGTATCTCTAATTTTCTTGAAGAGATCTCTAGCCTTTCCCACTCTATTGTTTTCCTCTATTTCTTTGCACTGATTACTGAGGAAGGCTTTCTTATCTCTCCTTGCTATTCTTTGGATCTCTGCATTCAAATGGGTATATCTTTCCTTTTCTCCTTTGCTTTTCGCTTCTCTTCTTTTCACAGCTGTTTGTAAGGCCTCCTCAGACAGCCATTTTGCTTTTTTGCATTTCTTTTTCTTGGGCTTGGTCTTGCTCCCTGTCTCCTGTACAATGTCACGAACCTCCAGCCGTAGTTCATCAGGCACTCTATCAGATCTAGTCCCTTAAAGCTATTTTTCACTTCTGCTGTATAATCGTTATTGATTTGATTTAGGTCATACCTGAATGGTCTAGTGGTTTTCCCCACTTTCTTCAATTTCAGTCTGAATTTGGCAATAAGGAGTTCATGATCTGAGCCACAGTCAGCTTCCAGTCTTGTTTTTGCTGACTCTATAGAGCTTCTCCATTTTTGGCTGCAAAGAATATAATCAATCTGATTTCAGTGTCGACCCTCTGGTGATGTCCATGTGTAGAGTCTTCTCTTGTGTTGTTGGAAGAGAGTCTTTGCTATGACTAGTTCATTCTCTTGGCAAAAGTCTATTGGCCTTTGCCCGGCTTCATTCTCTACTCCAAGGCCAAATTTGCCTGTTACTCCAGGTGTTTTTTGACTTCCCACTTTCACATTCCAGTGCCCTATAATGAAAACGTGTATATAATGAAAACACCCAACATCTTTTTTGGGTGTTATTTCTAGAAGGTCTTGTAGGTTTTCATAGAACCATTCAACTTCAGCTTCTTCAGCATTACTGGTCAGGGCATAGACTTGGATTCCCATGATATGGAATGGTTTGCCTTGGAAACGAACAGAGATCATTCTGTCTTTTTTGAGATTGCATCAAGTACTGCAAATGGGACCCTCTTGTTGACTATGATAGCTACTCCATTTCTGCTATGGGATTCTTGCCCACAGTAGTAGATATATTGGTCATCTGAGTTAAATTCACCCATTCCAGTCCACTTTAGTTCACTGATTTCTAAAATGTCAACTTTCACTCTTGCCATCTCCTGTTTTACCACTTCCAATTTGCCTTGATTCATAGACCTAACATTCCAGGTTCATATGCAATATTTCTCTTTACAGCATTGGACCTTGCTTCCATCAGCAGTCACATCCACAATGGCTATTGTTTTTGCTTTGGCTCCGTCTCTTCATTCTTTCTGGAGTTATTTCTCCATTGATCTCCAGTAGCATATTGGACACCTACTGACCTGGGGAGTTAATCTTTCAGTGTCCTATCTTTTTGCCTTTTCATACTGTTCATAGGGTTCTCAAGGCAAGAATACTAAAGTGGTTTGCCATTCCCTCCTCCAGTGGACCACATTTTGTCAGAACTCTCCACCATGATCCGTCTGTCTTGGGTGGCCCTACATGGCACGGCTCATAGTTTCATGGAAACATTGCATGGCTAATATTTCATGGAAATAAAAATAAAAGTAAACAAGTGGGACTTGATTAAACTTAAAAGCTTTTGCACAGTGAAGGAAAATGTAAGCAAGGTGAAAAGACAACCCTCAGAATGGGAGAAAATAATTGCAAATGAAACAACTGACCAAAGATTAACTCCCAAAATATACAAGCAGCTCATACAACTCAATGCCAGAAAAAGAAACAACCCAGTCAAAAAATGGGAAAAAGACCTAAAGAGACATTTCTCCAAAGACATACAGATGGCTAACAAACACATGAAAAGATGCTCCACATAGCTCATTATTAGAGGAATGCAAATCAAAACCACAACGAGATATCACCTCACACCAGTCAGAATGGCCATCATCAAAAAGTGTACACACATTAAATACTGGAAAGAGTGTGGAGAAAAGGGAATGCTCTTGCACTGTTGGGAATATAAATTGATACAGCCACTGTGGAAGACAGTATGGAGATTCCTTAAAAAACGAGAAATAAAACCACCATATGACCCAACAATCCCACTCCTAGGCATATAGCCTGAGGAAACCTAAATTGAAAAAGACACATGTATCCCACTGTTCATTGCAGCACTATTTACAATAGCTAAAACAAGGAAGCAACCTAGATGACCATCAGCAGATGAATGGATAAAGAAGTTGTGGTACATATACATGATGGAATATTACTCAGCTATGAAAAGGAACACATTTGAGTCAGTTTTGATGAGGTGGATGAACCTAGTGCCTATTATATAGCATGAAGTGAGTCAGAAAGAGAAAGATAAATATCATATTCTACTGCACATATATGGAATCTAGAAAAATGGTCCCGAAGAATTTTTTTACAGTGCAGCAATGGAGAAACAGACATAGAGAATAGACTTATGGACATGGGGAGAGAGGAGGAGAAGTTGAGATGTATGAAAAGAGTAACATGGAAACTTACATTACCATATGTAAAATAGACAGCCAATGGGGGGGAGGGAAATCTGATCACCAAGATAACAACTATAAATTAACATATACATGTGGAATTGAACATACACATGTTCCTGAAAACAGGAACATATACATGTGGCATTTGAAAAATAGGAAATCAATTATTGGCTTAGAATAATACATAGTAAATGTCTTATATTTTATTGTTTAAGCTTTCTTTTATTTTATTGTGAAATTGCTTTTCAAATGTAAAAAAGAAATGTTTTAATAAGTGAGGAGTGATGCAAGCTAGCCTTTCAAATCCAGTGACTTTAGTGTGAGCATTTATCACAGTAAGTGGATTTGAAAGATGACCATTAAACTTCCAATGGATTTATTTAACGATAATGTCAAGCCATTTGACTACAGTTATATGCTTCTTAGTAGCTCATCACTATTAGTAATTTTCCAGAACATTTTTCCTTTTCATTTAGTCAGATTCATGTACAAGCTAAATAAATTTCAAAAGGCAATTTGAGTCCAAAAGTATGGTTATTCTCATTTTACAGGTGATAAAACTGAGGTCCAAAGAGGTAACAAATGGATGAAAGAGGTAATAAATAGATGAATCAAAATATGCAAATTTATATATAAATATCTTTCTCTATGGGTTTCCCTGGTGGCTCAGATGGTAAAGAATCTACCTGCAATGCGGGAGACCCGGGTTTGATCCCTGGGTTGGGAAGATCTCCTAGAGGAGGGCATTGCAACCCACTCCAGTACTCTTCCCTGGAGAGTTCAATGTATAAAGGAGCACGGCGGGCTATAGTCCATGGGGTTGAAAAGAGACGGATATGACTGAGTGACTAACTCAGTGACTAACTTAGTGACTAACTTATTTATTTATTTATCTTTATATATAAGTATTTATATGTAAGTAACGAGACCTCCAGAGTTTGAGATAAAGACATCTCAAATAAAGTAGGAAGCAATATTGTCAAGTTTCAAGCACAAGTCTTCCAGTTCAAAATCTCATTTTCTTTTGCAAACAGGTAGGCATACTCAGTGAGATATGCATTTTTCTGGTCTTTGGGAAATGATATATGCATACCAGGAAGTGTAACAGTATAGTTAAATTGTCATTTGAAACCCATAATGGACTGCATTTGTGGAGCAAGTAGGGAAGCAGGGTAGAGAGTATGGTTTAAATCACACCGCTGAAAATGTGTCTATATGTTCATTAAGGGCTTCCCTGGTGGCTCAGCAGTAAAGAATCTGCCTGCAATGCAGGAGACCTGGTTCAGTCCCTGGTTCAGGAAGATCCCCTAGAGAAGGGAACAGCTACCCACTCCAGTATTCTTGCCTGGAAAATTCCATGGACAGAGGAGCCTGATGGAGGTCACAAAGAGCCAGACACTGCTAAGTAACTAACACTTCCACTTAAGCTCATGAGGGGTTCCCAGGGTGTGCTGATGGTAAAAAACATGCATACCAATGCTGGAGACATTAGAGATGTGAGTCGGATCCCTAGATTGGAAAGATCCTCTGGAGGAGGGCATGGCAACCCACTTCAGTATTCCATTATTCTTGCCTGGAGAATCCCATGGACAGAGGAGCCTGATGGGCTACAGTCCACAAGGTCACAAAAAATCGGACATGACTGAAGCAATTTAGCATTCATGTATGCACATTCACTAAGAGAAGGGCAAAAGGAAACTGAAGCTTTAAAGCCTCTGCCAGTCCTTCTGCTGAACTAAAAAACTTTAGCTTACTCTTGATTTTAGCAGAGTCCATTAATGGGTTTTGGGATATGCAAAAGTAGACCCAAACTCAGCAGAAGGATGAAAAGATAAATCTGTATAATAATGTGAAGGAAATTAAATCTAGAGAAGGGAAAGGAGATTTTGTAGTAATGTGATGGATACATTCTTAAAAGCATCTAATACTAAATTTTTTATCTGCAAGAAGATAACTTTCATCATCATGTAACTTCCTGAACATTGCGCACATACATACACACACAAACACACACACACACATCTTCCATAAAGAATTTGGGAAATAAAGAAAAAAAGCTCAGTTTCATCCTTGATTAACTATGCAGCCAAAGTAGTGTCAAAGGAGGTAAGTTGTAATTGCATTGAAACATCAAACCAAAATAACAATAACAACAACAACATAAGTCCATGAAAATCTAAAAAAACCAACAACAACAAAAAAGTGTGGGCCAGTCAAAATGGCTATCATCAAAAAAATCCACAATAAATCCCAGAGATGGTGTGGAGAGAAGGAACCCTCCTACATTGGTACAGCTACTGTGGAGAACAATATGAAGCTTCCTTAAAAAACTAAAAATAGAGCTACCATATGACCCTACAATCCCACGCTGGGATAAGGAAATATATCTGGAGATAAAGGATATATGCACCCCAATGTTCATTGCAGCACTGTTTACAAAGCATGGAAGCAACCTAAATGCCCATCAACAGGAACAGATAAAAAAAAGATGTGGTACATATATACAACAGAATATTCAGTTCAGTTCAGTCGCTCAGTTGTGTCCGACTTTTTGTGACCCCATGAATTGCAGCACGCCAGGCCTCTCTGTCCATCACCAACTCCCGGAGTCTACCCAAACCCATGTCCATCGAGTCGGTGATGCCATCCATCCATCTCATCCTCTGTCGTCCCCTTCTCCTCCTGCCCCCAATCCTACCCAGCATTAGGGTCTTTTCCAATGAGTCAACTCTTCACATGAGGTGGCCAAAGTACTGGAGTTTCAGCTTCAACATCAGACCTTCCAATGAACACCCAGGATCGATCTCTTTTAGGATGGATTGATTGGATCTCCTTGCAGTCCAAGGGACTCTCAAGAGTCTTCTCCAACACCACAGTTCAAAAGCATCAATTCTGCGGCGCTCAGCTTTCTTCATCGTCCAACTCTCACAACCATACATGACCACTGGAAAAACCATAGTCTTGACTAGATGGACTTTTGTCAGCAAAGTAATGTCTCTGCTTTTAAACATGCTATCTAGGTTGGCCATAACCTTCCTTCCAAGGAGTAAGCGTCTTTTAATTTCATGGCTGCAGTCACCATCAGCAGTGATTCTGGAGCCCAAAAAAGTAAAGTCTGACACTGTTTCCACTGTTTCCCCATCTATTTCCCATTGAGTGATGGGGCCAGATGCCATGATGTTAGTTTTCTGAACGTTGAGCTTTAAGCCAACTTTTTCACTCTCCTCCTTCACCTTCATCAAGAGGCTCTTTAGTTCTTCTTCACTTTCTGCCATAAGGGTGGTGTCATCCGCATATCTGAGGTTATTGATATTTCTCCTGGCAATCTTGATTCCAGCTTGTGTTTCTTCCAGACCAGTGTTTCTCATGATGTACTCTGCATATAAGTTAAATAAGCAGGGTGACAATATACAGCCTTGATGTACTCCTTTTCCTATTTGGAACCAGTCTGTTGTTCCATGTCCAGTTCTAACTGTTGCTTCCTGACCTGCATACAGGTTTCTCAAGAGACAGGTCAGATGGTCTGGTATTCCCATCTGTTTCAGAATTTTCCACAGTTTATTGTGATCCACACAGTCAAAGGCTTTGGCATAGTCAATAAAGACAGTGTATTAAAAAGCAGAGACATCACTTTTCTGACAAGGGTCCATCTAGTCAAGTCTATGGTTTTTCCAGTAGTCATATATGTGTGTGAGAGTTGGACCATAAAGAAGGCTGAGCGCTGAAGAACTGATGCTTTCGAACTGTGGTGCTGGAGGAGACACTTGAGATTCCCATGGACAGCAAGGAGATCAAACCACTCAATCCTAAAGGAAATCAATCCTGAATATTCATTGGAAGGACTGGTGCTGAAGCTGAAACTCCAGTATTTTGGCCACCTGAAGTGAAAAGCCAACTCACTGGAAAAGACCCTGATGCTGGGGAAGATTGAGAGCAAGAGGAGAAGGGGGTGACAGAGGATGAACTTGTTGGATGGTATCATCAACTCAATGGACTTGAATCTGAGCAAACTCCAGGAGATGATGAAGGACAGGGAAGCCTGGCATGTTGCAGTTCATGGAGTCACAAAGAGTCGGACATGACTGAGCAACTGAACTACAGCAATAAACATGGACCTATTGTATAGCACAGGGAACTCTGCTCAATGTTTTGTGGCAGCCTGGATGGGAGGGGAGTTAGGAGAAGAATGGATAGATGTATCTGTATCACTGAGTCCCTTTGCTGTCCACCTGAAACTATCCCAAATTTGTTAATGAGCTATAAAAAAATGAACCATAATGAGCTATTTTTGTGTTTCATAAAAATTTTAAAAAGTGTGGGACCATATTAGACTTAGCTCAGTATTTGATCTCAAAGGACAGGTTGGCTTCACAACTTTGGGGTGTATAATGCACAACTGGATGACAGGATCTTTTATTTGTAGGTATTTGTATGTAGAAAAGGTGTGAATGAATCTTCCATAGCTTGGTTTATACATTTATTCAGGAAATGTTTATTCAATTCCTATCAATTGCCAAGCATTATTACTCGATGCTGAGAATGTCCAAGAGAATAAGACATAGTTCTTTTTCTCAAGAACTAAATGGTTTAATGTGAGAGAAAGATAAGGAAACAGATAATTTCAATTTAGCATAGAAAAATACTAAGAAAGCAATAAATCACAGTATTTTGACAAAATAATGAAGAGACTAAAAGAACTAAAGAGCCTCTTGATGCAAGTGAAAGAGGAGAGTGAAAAAGTTGGCTTAAAGCTCAACGTTCAGAAAACTAAGATCATGGCATCTGGTCCCATCACTTCATGGGAAGTAGATGGGGAAACAGTGGAAACAGTGTCAGGCTTTATTTTTTTGGGCTCCAAAATCACTGCTGATGGTGATTGCAGCCATGAAATTAAAAGACGCTTACTCCTTGGAAGGAAGGTTATGGCCAACCTAGATAGCATGTTTAAAAGCAGAGACATTACTTTGCCGACAAAAGTCCGTCTAGTCAAGGCTACGGTTTTTCCAGTGGTCATGTATGGATGTGAGAGTTGGATGGTGAAGAAAGCTGAGCGCCGCAGAATTGATGCTTTTGAACTGTGGTGTTGGAGAAGACTCTTGAGAGTCCCTTGGACTGCAAGGAGATCCAATCAATCCATCCTAAAAGAGATCAATCCTGGGTGTTCATTGGAAGGTCTGATGTTGAAGCTGAAACTCCAATACTTTGGCCACCTCATGCGAAGGGTTGACTCATTGGAAAAGACCCTAATGCCGGGTAGGATTGGGGGCGGGAGGAGAAGGGGACGACAGAGGATGAGATGGTTGGATGGCATCACCGACTCGATGGACATGGGTTTGGGTAGACTCCGGGAGTTGGTGATGGTCAGGGAGGCCTGGTGTGCTGCAATTCATGGGGTCACAAAGAGTCGGACATGACTGAGCGACTGAACTGAACTGACCTGAACTGACAGTCCACAGAGCTTATTCAGAGTTTACCAGTTCATATTCACATTTCTCTGTGTGGGTAGCTCTATGCAATTTTATCACATGTAGATTCTGTTATCATCACCCCAACCAAGATACAAAACTGCTCCATCACCTCAAAATTCCTCATGATACCCCATTATAATCCCATTATTGTCCATGGTGATGGACAACAGAGAGGCCTGGCGTGCTGCAATTCATGGGGTCGCAAAGAGTCGGACACGACTGAGCGACTGAACTGAACTGAAAGAAGAGACATCTACTCCAGTCTTAAGATCTAAAAGACTTGGGAAACACATCTAGATTTTCCATAACACACCCAGTTTCAAATTATTTGCCTCCAGAGATATATTTTAAAATGTCAATCCATTGATAAACGATTTGAAAATGTGGTCATCACTGTCTTAGTCAGTCAGGAATTTATTCATCTTTATGTTTTTCACCTTTAAAATTACCTTAGGAGTGTCAGAGTGTGTAAAGATGGAATAAACTCATCATATAGCTTCTCTTCCACTGCTTACAACTAAACACTCTACGCAGAATGCAAAACGCATATAATGGAGAATTTTGAAAAACAAACACTATTAGGAAACTTAAACAACCAGAGTGTGTAGAGTTCATTGTTTTGTTCCTCCTTTTTTTCCACTTCTTTGATCCCAGGGCAATGAGGTGTGGAAATGCAAAACAAAACCTCTGAAAGAAACTTTCTTTCTCTGGCTAGTGCGTGCTCAGTCACGTCCGAGTCTTTGTGACTTCAAGGACTGTAGCCCACCAGGCACCTCTCTCCATGGGATTTTCCAGGAGTAGATTGCCATTTCCTCATCCAGGGGATCTTCCCAACCCAAGGATCGAACCCCAGTCTCCTGCATCTCCTGCATTGGCAGGCAGATTCTTTACCACTGAGCCACCTGGCAAGAAGACTAGCTACCAGCTAGAGGACTGAGAAAAGGCCTCCTGTAAAGTAGTGAGTGCCTAAGAAAATCCCCAAGGTTCTCTCTCTCAATCTCAATCTCTCTGTTTTCTCCTAGATGTGCCTGGAGAGCTGCCCAAGTCACAGAGCTGAGCTGTATCACAGTAGGTCTGGGGGTTGGACTGTGAGAGCACCTGAACCCCTGAGAGAACCCATCTCTCTGGCCAGAGAAAGTGGGGAGAAGGATGCTTGTGGTCCAGGGAGTGTACAGGGGTGTCCTTGTTGAGTGTTCCTCCCTTTCCTTTTGCTGAGCTCATTACACCCCAGGCAGTCCTGGTTGTGTGGAATTACATGAGGCTAGCATGCATCATTCTGAGCAGGGAGAGTGGAGGCCCTGAGTAGCAGAGGGGAAGCAAGGCTGGGCTGAGGGTGAGGTGACGGAAGCGCTCAGGAAGCACAAGTGAGGGGCGGTGGCTCTCAGCGCTGTGTGGGCGCCAGCCTGTTCACGCCCCGCACCAGGAGGGAGCACCTTCTCAAGTTCTGCACCCTGGGTGTCTTTAATACAATCAGAAAAACCATGCCTTAAATAAAAGGAGAAGAGTGATCAAAGTGAGTTATGGATTTCTCCTTAGAAACTTTCAAAGCCACAAGAAAGTGGAAGAACACCTTTAGCGTGTTGAAGGAAAGGACACTCAACGAGAATTCTGTATCCAGTGAAAAAACAAAGACCCTAAATAATGAAGACAAAATAAATCCAATTTCAAATGGAGAAAAACATGTGAAATTTCAAAATAAGTTTATCAGCAGAAAATCTGTTCTAAAACAAAAGCAATAAGATGTTCCTCAGGAGAAGGTGATGGCACCCCACTCCAGTACTCTTGCCTGGAAAATCTCATGGACGGAGGAGCCTGGTAGGCTGCAGTCCATGGGGTCGCAAAGAGTCAAACACGACTGAGTGACTTCACTTTCACTTTTCACTTTCATGCACTGGAGAAGGAAATGGCAACCCACTCCAGTGTTCTTGCCTGGAGAATCCCAGGGACGGCGAAGCCTGGTGGGCTGCCGTCTATGGGGTCGCACAGAGTCGGACATGACTGAAGCAGCAGCAGCAGCAGCAGGTAGAAGGGAAATGAAACCAGAGGGAAACTTGAATCTTCAAGAATGAAAGAAAAGCAGTAACAATGGCAGGTATCTGGGTAAACACAACAGACTTTTTCTCCTCTGAAGTTTTCCTAAGATCTCAAATAAATGAAATTAAAATATAAAAAATAATGGAGAAATTTCAATGAAACCAAAAGCTGGTTCTTTGAGAAGATTAATAAAACTTATAACCATTAAAGAAAGACTGACCAAGAAAAAAAAGGGTGAGAATGCAATTTTCCAATATCAGAAATGTGAGGAGTACATCACTATAGACAGCACAGATATTAAAATAATAAGGATGTACTACAAGCAACATTAAGCCCATAAACCCAGCAACATAAATGAAATGGTCCAAATTCTTTGGAAAACACAAACTACCAAAACTCATTCAAGAAAAATAGATAACTGGAATAGTCCTATAAATTGAACTTCTGGTTTAAAATTTTTAACAAAAATACTCTAGTCCCAAGTAATTTCACAGGTCAGTTCCACAAAAGACTTAAGGAAGAGAGTATGTGAATTCTTCACAATTACACCCACAAAACAGAAGAGGAAAGAAGATATCCAGAATCATTTCCTGTGACCAGAATTACCTTGATACCAAACCCAAAGACATTACCAAAATAAAAAATTTGGTGCATAAATTCAAAAAATCCATAAAAATAGAGTTAAAATATTAGCAAATCAAATAGTATATAAGATGGATCATGAACAGTTTGATTTTTATCGCAGAAATGTAAGATTGTCTCAACATTCAAAAGTCAATCAATATAATTAATCATCTTAGCTGAGTAAAGAAGAAAAAAACACATAATCACTTCAATAGATGCATAAAAGCAATTGAGAAAAATTCATATCCATTAATGATTTTTAAAAGAAAAAAACTTCTCAGAAACTATGAGCATACAGGAACTTCCTTAACCTGATAAAAGTCGTTTATAAAATGCTCCACAGATAGCATCATACTTAATAGTAAAAGACCAAATGTTTTCATCCTAAAATTGAGAATAAGGCATGCTTTCACTACTCCTCTTTAGTGTTGCGCTGAAAGATACAAACAGTGTCTTGGGGGAGGAATTTTAAAAGAAACATAGAGATTAGAAAAAAAAAAGTTTCCTCTGTTCACAGGTGACATGATTATCTATATAGAAAATCTCAAAAACCCTATAAATGAGCTTCGAGAAATATTGAGTTTAACAAGGTGCCAGAATTCAAGGTCAATATACAAAAATCAATAGTGTTTTATTTGTATTAGCAACAAATAATTAGAAATCAAAACTTGAAATAGTATCATTTACAATAACACCAAAATAATTAAATACATAAATATAAACCTAACAAAATGCATTCAGGACAATGTGATGATGAAAAGTACAAAACATTGATGAAGAAAAATCAAAAAGGATTCAAATAAATGAAGAATATACCATATCAATAAATTGGAAGAGTCAATATTGTTGTCAGTTCTCTCTAATCTGGTCTATAGAGTCAATACAATTCCAATCAAAACCTCACAACCTTTTTTTTTCTTTTGAATTTTTTGTTTTATATTGGCGTATAGAAGATTCCCCACAACACTTTTAACAAGCATATTCTAACATCTATGGGAAGACATCGCCACTAAAATAACCAAATAAATTCTTAAAAGAAGAAGAAAGTCATCAGGCTCAAATTACCCAATTTCAAGACAATATAAAGCTACATTAATTAAGGTAGTATAGTGAATGGATAGCCCCTTATATCATTAGGACTGAATAGGGAGTTCATAAACGGCCTAATTATATATGGACAAAATTGCAAAGGCAGGTTAATGGAGAAAGAGTTTTTTCAGTGACAGTGCTGGAACAACTGGAATCTATAGGCAGAAATAAAAATGAATCACAACCTACATCTTACTTTTTATTTAAAAATAAACAGAAAATAGATCTAAATATAAAATGTAAAACTGTAAAAAGTTTACAAGAAAACATAAGAGATCTTTGGCCTCAGATTGTGTAAAGAATTCTTAGATATGGCACTAAAAGTATAATCCATAAAAGGAAAATCATAATAAATTGGATTTCATCAAAAAATAAAAACTTTGCCCTAGGCAAGACACTACTAAATAAAAATACAAGCCACAGATTAGGAAAAAACATTTATAAGTCACATATCTTACAAACAATTTACAAACAGAAACCACAAAGAACTCTTAAAATTCAATAACGAGGAAACAATGTACCTTATTGGGTGCAGAAGATCTAAACAGACACTTCACCAAAGAAAATGTGTGAATGGCAAATAAACATGTAAAAAGATGATCAATATCATTAAAAATATAATGAAGCACAATTATTCAACTATTAGAATGGCTAAAATATAAAAAGCTGACAAAGCAAAGTGATAGTGAGGATATGGAGTGTTGAGAATTCTCATACATAACTGGAAGAAAAGGTGCAGCCAATTTGGAAAATAGTTGAGTGGTTTACTATAATTAAACATGCACTTATCATAATATCAGACTTCCCTGATAGCTCAGTTGGTAAAGAATCCGCCTGCAATGCAGGAGACCCTGGTTTGATTCCTCAGTTGGGAAGATCCCCTGGAGAAGGGATAGACTACCCACTCTGATATTCTTGGGCTTCCCTTGTGGCTCAGCTGGTAAAGAATCTGCCTGCAATGCAGGAGACCTGGCTTGATTCTTGGGTCAGGAAGATCCCCTGGAGAAGGCAAAGGCTCCCCACTACAGTATTCTGGCCTGGAGAATTCCATGGACTGTATAGTCCATGGGGTCACAATGAGTCAGACACGACTAAACGTCTTTCACTATCATATTACTCTTCAATCTCACTCCTAGGTATTTGACCAAGAAATATGAAACTTCATGTTCACACACATACAAAATGTATGCAAATGTTTACATCAGCTTTATTCATAGTTGCCAAAATCCAGAGATAAATGAAGTGTCTTTCAACTTGCAAATGAATAAACAAAGTACCGTGCAGTCACTCAGTGAACTACTACTCAGCAATGAATAAGAGTGACCTATTGATTCACATGGACATGAATGACTCTCAAATGCATTTTGTTGGACCAAAGAAGACAGTCAGAAAATAGTACACATTGTTTGATTTTATCATATGACATTCTGGTCAAGCAAAACTATAGGCAAGAAAACAGACTTGTGATGGCCAGAGGGTAAATTTGGGGAAGAGTTGACTACAAAAAAGAATTATCAGAGAATTTTTGTGTAACGGAAATTTCAGCGTCACAACTTTATTCACTTGTCATAAAGGCGAAGAACTGCATACCATTACGATTGAATTTTGCTGGATGAATTTTTGTAAAAGTCTTAAATACCTTAAATACAGCTAAACACATAGGAACTTAAATGACAAACCATTGACACTTGACCTCTAACAAGTGTTAAAAGGAAACAGGCCAAAATATTAAGTATCTAGATCATTATGAGAAAGTTAACAAGCATATTTTTAAAGGCTTTCATAATGGCGTGTATGAGTTAAAGCCATGTTAATGTTTCCATAGCTAGTTTTCACCTTGAACTCAAAGATATGTGATCTAATGAAATGATAAGGCTCATCATGCAGAGACATGTAATATATAACCCTTCAAGAATCATTGTTCTTCTGAATAAAACATTTGGAGGCACTTAATGGAAGGGTAGTAAGTTCATTGACTTTGTTATTATTACCATAATTAAGGCAAAATATAGCTAGCTAAAAAGGTCTTGCCAAGTTAATGAAGATTTCTTAATTACCCGAGTCTTTGTAGCAAGCCAACTTTATGTTAAACTAAATTTCCCCTTGTCACACTAAACACTTAATCAGAGAGAAGCTCAAAGTGCCACCCTGGAACTGGATAAGTGGAAGAAAATGCAGAAATCACAGAATCAGACTAAACCCTTCATTTGACAAGCATGAAGTATAGCATCCTACCTTGTAGAATGGAATACAGAATTTAAGCTCTTATAATGATGATAGATGGTTTCAGACTAGAAGTACGAAGTGCAAAATATCTGTATATAACATAGGCAGAGGGAAATTACCTTAATAATCTTAAACTATATGAATCTAGCTCCACTGATTTCCTATGACTTTGCTTTTGAGAATGCATGTGGATTTTGTTGGAGGGTTTATAATTAGTTCTGGTTTTGTAGATTAACTGAGAAGTACCCTGAAAATAGACACATCTTAAAGTCTCACTCAAATATCTCAAGAAGAAGAGGGTGAGCATTAAGACAGGTTAATACTTTCCTTCTTAAACAGACAGAGAAATAACATTTAAGAACCTATCATGTGCAAAGCTCTGCATTACACACTTCATATTTGATACATTTATTTTCTATTACAACTCTGTGTGTCTGTGTTAATATATTTTCCAGGTAATGAAATTGAACCTGTGCTGAAAATCAACAGCAGTTCAGTAGTGGTGGCAGAGTTGGAACCCTCAGTTTTTTCTTATGGCAGTTTATGTACCTATTCCATCATGCTTTCTTCATGACTCTTCCACAAACATCACACCTGCTATCACTAGGCAGGTGAAATAATAAACTTCTTCCCTGCATCATATTCTTTGCCTTCAGAACCAGCTCCAAAATCAAGCTTTGACTGGAAATCATTCAAAGCTGACTATTATTACTGTCTTCCTCAAATTCTTGGGGAAAATTGATGTGTCATTAACTAAGAACATTAAAGATGTATATACCATATGACCAGTAATACTATTTTTGAGCATTTAATCTAGAAATGCATACAAATGCTCAGCAAGCTCCCTGTTTAAGAATGTTGATAACACCACTCTTTGCCAGAGCCCCAAACTGAAGATAATCCAAAAGTCTATCAACAGCAGAACAGATAAATAAAACATAGTGATTCATACAATTCCATCCACACAACAGCATATGTGCAAAAATAAAAATAAATTGATTTGACACACAGCATGAACTCATCTTTCAAACAATGTTGAGCCAAAGAAGCAAGTTATAAGAATTCTTACAGTAGGATTAATACTATATAGAGCTCAAAAACTTGCAAAACTAAACTTATTCAGGAATGTTTGCATACATGGTAAGACAATTTAAGAAAGCACAAGGGATTAAGTATAATAAAATTAATGATTTTATGAAGGGAGAGAAAGTAGTCTGATGGAGCAGAGCCTCGCGGGCTCTGGGTGTTGGAAATAGCTTATTTCTTGACTGTGGTTATGATTGCAAAGTATTTGCTCTATAATTATCATGTACTTTTATTTAAAAACTTATAAAATGTTAACAAAATTAAATGTTAAAAAACAAACCTCTTGGGAGGTTGTTTCATTCTATTCAACAATTAACTCTGACTTCCAAATTGAACTTAATTTTCCATTTTAATTTTCAGGTGCTGAGAAAGTTCAAATTGCAGATTAAAAAAGAAATGAGCACAATCAAGTGAAGCAGTTCCTGAAATTACTCAAAGAAAATATTTATTTAGAATGTTTTACATCTATGTTATATAATTATGAATTTATGGCACATAAATATTTATAGCTGTTTGTAGATTCAACAACAGAATCCACATTAATTGAGTGTCAACTATGTGCTAAGACACAAACACACACAAACTTAGGACCAATACAAGCAATGTATCAGCCTTCTTTAGAGAGAGAAGAAAATCAGTATTAAAGTGACTATAGATTATGGATGCATATACACAAAGACATCCAAGAGATAAGTTTTCATCTGAATTTTGAAGAAGGTGAGGTTCTTAACAATAAAAGATAAAGTAACATTTCACCACATGGAGGTATGTCACACACACAGAGCAGGAGTTAGCAAGTGTTAGCCAAAGAAGATTGAATATGGAAGGCTGACTTGACTTTGTAAGAGTCACTACAGTATAAAAGAGCATGAAGTGATAGTTGCAATATACATAGCATAAAAGAGAATCAAGTGATAGGGATGGGTGTGTATCAGAACACATATAGAACTCTCAAAAAATCAATATGAAAAAAGATAGACATCCTAGATTTTAAAATGCAAAAAAGACTTGGATAGATATTTTACAAAATCAAATGTCAAAATAGCCAATAAATACATGAAAAATATTCCACCTTAATTAATTATCAAAGAAATACAAAATTAGAGAAAAATAAACTACCACATACCCACTGAGTTGACTAAAATGAAAGATCAACAATGCCAAAATGCTGGCAAGGATATGAAACGATGGAACATTCTTTTTTTTTTTTTTAATAAATTTATTTATTTTAGTTGGGGGCTAATTACTTTACAATATTATGGTGGTTTTTTCCATACATTGACATGAATCAGCCATGGGTTTACATGTGTTCCCCATCCTGAACCCCCCTCCCACCTCCCTCCCCATCCCATCCCTCTGGGTCATCCCATTGCCCCAGCCCTGAGCATTTGTCTCATGCATCGAACCTGGAATGGTATTCTGTTTCACATATGATAATATACATGTTTCAATGCTATTCTGGAGAAGGCAATGGCACCCCACTCCAGTACTCTTGCTTGGAAAATCCCATGGACGGAGGAGCCTGGTAGGCTACAGTCCATGGGGTCGCTAAGAGTCGGACACGACTGAGCGACTTCACTTTCACTTTTCCCTTTCATGCGCTGGAGAAGGAAATGGCAACCCACTCCAGTATTCTTGCCTGGAGAATCCTAGGGACGGTGGAGCCTGGTGGACTGCCGTTTATGGGGTCGCACAGAGTCGGACACGACTGAAGCGACTTAGCAGCAGCAGCAGCAATGCTATTCTCTCAGAACGTCCCACCCTCACCTTCTCCCTCAGAGTCCATAAGACTGTTCTATGCATCTGTGTCTCTTATTCTGTCTCGCATATAGGGTTATCGTTACCATCTTTCAAATTCCATATATATGCATTAGTATACTGTATTGGTGTTTTTCTTTCTGGCTTACTTCACTCTGTATAATGGGCTCCAGTTTCATCCACCTCAATAGAACTGATTCAAATGTAGTCTTTTTAATGGCTGAGTAATATTCCATTGAAACAATGGAACATTCTTATCTTACTGGTGGGGATCTAAATTGGGACAAGTTTGGAAAACGTTTAGTAGTATCTATCAAAGCTAAACATACATACACCCTGTGACTCTGCAATGCCACTCCTGGATAGGTACTCAATAGAAATGAGTATTGGATCCATCAAAGACTGGTATAAGAATGTTAATGGAAGTTTTATTCATAATAGCCAAAAACTGAATATGACACAAATGTCCATCCATTGTACAATGAGTAAAACTGGGGAATGCTCATATGCTGAAATACTACAGAGGAACAAAAAAGAACAAGCTACTGACACATATTACCATATAGATGAATCTCACAGATGAAATATGAAATATTAGAAGTTAGACACTAAAGATTGCATGTATTATGATTCTGTTTATTTGACACTTAAAAATAGGCAAAAACGTGGGCTTCCTTGATGGCTCAGTGGTAAAGAATCTGCCTGCCAGTGCAGGAGATTCAGGTTCGATACCGATCAGGGATCCCACACACCACAGAGCAACTAAGCCCTTGGAGCCACAACTACTGAGCCAGTATCTAGAGCCCAGAAGCCATGACTACCGAGCGCACGTGCTGCAGCTCCAGAAGCCCACTTGCCCTAGAGCCGGCGCTCTGCAACAAGAAGCCACTGCAAGGAGAAGCCTGCGCACTGCAACTAGAGAGTTGCCCCCACTCGCTGCAACTAGAGAAAAGCCCACACACAGCAATGAAGACCCAGCACAGCCAAAAATAAATAAATAAATACAGAAAATTATTTTTTAAAAAATAGGCAAAAACATGTCTACAATGGTAGAAGTCACAATAGTGGTTAGACCTGGTGGAAGGAAAGCCACCCAGAAGGGGGGCAAAATTGATCTTTCTGAGAACTTGGATATGTTTTATGACTTGATCTGGGTGGTAATTATGTGGATTTACACATCTGAAAAATTCACTAGTCTGTACAATTAATATGTATATGCTTAATGTAGTTAACATCTGAAGAAAAATCATAAATAAAAACTATAGGGATCAAAAATTAAAATCTCAAGGGAGGTAAAGAAGTACAGGTCTGGCAAAAAGAGAGTAAATTATTTCTTTTCCCATCAAGGATTAATGCCCCACATCCAATTTTATGTTGGTCATAAGATCATTAAAATTGAATCTAAAAGAATTTTAAAGAAAGAAATATCACATATATCTCAATTTCTAACCCACTCCTAAAAACATGAACTGTTTTCATTTATCCATGTTTCCTGGTATATTCTTTTTCATAGCTCTATACATTCTGTTACTAAAAGGAGTCATTCTGTACACAAATTCTATATAGAAAGAAGTTAAGATTCAGAAACAGAGAATCTAATTTGAATCCTTGATGCACTACTTATTAGCTGTGCAGCCTTTGCCAAATTACCCAATTTCTCTAAATCTTTGTTTGCTCACTTTTAAAAAGGGAACAAAAATATTATCCTCCTCATAAAGTTGTTATGAGCATTACATTAGGAAATGTGCATTTATAAGCACTGCTCAAATGTTCAGTAATTTACCTTAATATAGGTGATCACAGTGTGGATACAATTCTTCACTCTGCTATTCTCATTTCCTCTATAATTAGCATTTCTACAATGACCTGTAATCTTCATAGTAGTCTCTCTAATTTCCAACTCCCTTCATTTCACCAGCAGAAACTCATTTATTTGATGTTTGCAATGTAGCCAGCCTAGTGGTCAATCATGATTGATCTAAACCAGTCAAAACAAACCTGTTCCCTACTTTCTAAGCCTTCCTTGCAACAGAGGGAGGGTTCATGTGATTAAGTTCTGGCAATGAAATCTAAGGGGAAACCCACTGGGGGCTGAAGGGGTGCTTCTTGGCACAATGTCGTATTTTTCTTGCTTATTGATTTCTGTTTCTCTTTATTGCAAGCTCCCCTATCCCTAGTCTAGTGCCATAATGCAAGCCCCACATAAGAACCTTGTTTGTTTTGATCATTGTACTGTGCTGTGCTAAGTCGCTTCAGTCATGTCCAACTCTTTGCAATCCTATGGACTGTAGCCCGCCAAGCTCCCCTGTCCATGGGATTGCAGGTGGAACCTGATTTATCCCCATAATCTGGAAAAGATAATAAATTGTTCCTTTGAGATACCTCCATGACTTGGAATATGTTGACCTAAACTTTAATAGCTTTGATAAAGATACAAAGATATTAAAAACTCATGACTCTGAGCTTTAAAAACTCCACCCACTCCAAAATACTGGAGTGGATTGCCATGCCCATCTCCAGGGAATCTTCCCAACCCAGGGACTGAACCCACGTCTCTTGAGTCTCCTGTATTGGCAGGCAGATTCTTTACCACTAGCGCCAACAGTCTTAAATCTGGCACTCAGTACCTAGAACAGGGTTTGACAAACTACAGCCTGCAGCCAAATCCAGCCAGCTACCTGTTTTGTAAATAATAAAGTTTTATTAAGACACAGACACCACATTTCTTTACAAAGTGTGTTTGCTGCTTTTGGGCTACAAAGACAGAACAAAGTAGTTGCAATAAAGACCAGATGGCCCACAAAGCCTGACATATTTGCCCTGTTCTTTACAGAGATAATTTGCTGATCCCCGATGTAGAAAAGTGCTGAGCACAAAGTAGGCATCTAACCAGTTCCCAAGACTTGCTCAAATTCTGTCTCAAAGGTTACTGAAAAACCTTATTGGCACTCTCATTCTATAGACACATATTTTTCCTAATGACTTATCAGTCCTATTTTGGCAGGATCGCTTTTCAGGGAACTGTTTCATAAATGGTAATTCCATACCAATTTTCGTAGATGGTAATTTCATACCAGTTCCATACCAATTTTCCAGAAGAAATAACTCACTATCTTGGATTTAGAGTCATGAGTTTTTAATATTTTTGTATGTTTGGTAAAGCTATCAAAGTTTAGCTCAACATATTCCAAATCATGGAAGCATCTCAAAGGAAGAATGTAATATCTTTTCCAGATTATCAGGATAAATCAGGTTCCACCTGCATTTTTTTCCTAAAAAGCACTCTAGATCTGCATTTGCCAACTCAAATTACACTAATAACCTGTTAGTGAAATAGCTAAATTTTCAATCACAGACAATTAAAATTGCATTTCATATATAATGTCAACATCAAGATTTTCCAAAATATAGAGCCCTTTTTAACTCAAATCTCTGTCATGCATATCTTTTATCACTGAAATAGAATAAAACTGCTTTTAACTTAAATTTAGGGCACCAATTCCCATGTCCATTAAGAATAAACTTTTTCCCTTTTGTTTCTTAGGAATGTAACTTTTTATATATTTTGACATTAAGTAATAGAAGTTTAATACTCAGGAGACCGATTTCAGGACTCCATTTCCCATGTTCCTCCTTGCTACTGAGACCGTGGAGTCTTCGACCAGAGTGTATCCAGGGCAGTTCCAGCCAGGCTTTATCTTTGGCAGGGCATAGGAAAGACAGAGTTAGGAGAAAGCTGTACGCAAAGAAGCTAGAGCGCGAACCCACTAACTGCTCCCCTTCAACCACCCCAAGACCTCTAAAAGAATTCTTGGAATGATATCTCAGCATTTCCTTCCTTTGGAATCTATCATTTATATCCCAAGACCAACTTGTCTTTAGTGTTTCTTTTTTCAGTATTTGCCTCTTTACCATCCATGAAAGTATGCCTCCACCAAGTCCCTTCAGATTGAGTTTTTGGGGGGGATTCTAAGCTTCATTCCTAGATGCTGTCTCTGGGTCCACTTTAACTCCATGACCCTCAAGCCATCCTCACATTCAGCCGGGTTCTCAGATTCCCAGCCTATGAGATTTGGTAAGGGAATTTTAACAGGCAAACAACTACACATATGTGGAAAGCTGATCAATTCATTTCAGAAGTCAATTGTCCCATGTGGTGGAAGTAGTAGATATTCTGTTCTTCCTGTTTCTTTCACTTAAAACAACCATCAGGGAAGCACTGTTGCTTTATTTCTGGCTACATTTCTCTTACTTTCCATTTATTCCCAGGTTCAGATCCTTAACCTACCTCCCATTGTTATAAATATTGTACTCATAAAAATTAAAATTAAAAAATAAACTAATGAGTAAATCTAAATAAGATATGCTCACTGTAAAAGGATCCTCTGGTTTACCACACTGTGGAGGGTGGAATAGGGAGTTATTGATCCCTGGGTATGGAAGTTCAGTTTGGAGATGGACAGTGGTGAAGACTGCTCAAACAATAATGCAAATGCACTTAATGTCAGTAATCTGTATCCTAGAAAAGGTTTAAATGGTACATTTTATACTGTGCATATTTTACCACACACATACAAAAAGATAACTCGTCTAGCTTCCAACTTTTTTATGAGTTTTATGTGTTTTTGCACTTTAAATGTATTGAATTATATAGTACATCTCTTTTTGAGTCTAGATTTTTACCTCAGTGTTCTTTGTGAAATTCATCCATGTCATTATATATGATAGTTCCCTGTTTTTTTAATAGCTTTAAAATATTTGCTAATATGAATAAACCACATTCCTCTGTCAACAGGAAAAAACAGTAAAGACTTCTATTTAACTTGTTTGGTGACCATTTCCAAATGTACTTAGCTATGAAGTTTATTTTAACTATTTATTAACATTCCATAGATCACACTTTGGGATTGGTGGTCCATTTCAACTGTGTCAAGTTCAAGTACTTCTGATGTCCAGCTGTAAAAAGTAAATGCGTGAAACAGTCTGGTTTCAGGCAACAGGGAGTGCTGTGAGCTGTGAAACAAGACTCTTGCTCTCCTAAAGGATTTCAAGTTCAAAGTACCAAAATCAAGTGAGAGACTGAGAGAGAGAGAGAGATGAACAGAGAGGCAGAGATTTGTTGATCAAACAAAGCTCATTCAAAGGGAAGTCAGTCCTTGGGCCACCTGTTTTCAATTCCTGATCTCAACCACCCCTCAATCAACAAATAAGAGCAACAGTCTCAGTTATAAGGTGTAACTTGCCCACTCCACACTAGGACAGCAGATACTTTTTCATTTTAAACTTGAGGATGCCTGTTGTTACCCTTGCCCCATACCTGCTATATAGCAGTCATTTTGTTAGGCACTTTCATAATCTTAAAAAATATCTCCACAGGCAAAGGGTTATTAGATCCTATTTCACAGATAAGGAAAGAGATGGAAGATTATTTGATCTGCCCAAGGCAGGAGTAACAGAGCTGGGGCTTGATCTCAGATATCTCTGCTCTAGGCAAGATAGGGTATCTAGGCAAGAAACTAAATTTCAACTGTTGTGTTGAAACTGACAAAGTCAAGTAAACAGGTATTTTCCAAAAACAATCAATTCACAGGTACTAATAAATAAATAATAAAAATAGTAGCACTTGTAAACATGGCAGAACTACCACTGTTAAATACTATGACCTAAGACCTTTTCACATTAGTTATGCAATCTCCTGTCACTACAACACTACAAAAATAGGCATTAAATACATTTTTAAATTAAAAATAAAACTGAGCCTGAGAAAAGTTAAGTAAATTTTCCGAGTGACACAGATTTTAATAGCTGGAACTGATTGTCCTGTTCTTTCTTACACCGAGTTGCCTCTCATGTTTTAAATCTGTGGTTTTGGAATAGAAAAGTAATTTTTTAATCCCTTCCTACATGTCAATATTAAAAACCATCCTTCCCCTCAAATAATCTCTGACAGTTTAAATATTACTCTAAAACACATAATCTCATTTAATCCTACTAATGACGCTTTCAGCAGAAATGTAAATTTTAAATCCCTCACATTCCAGAGGAAAAAATTTGAGATCCCACAAGTCTGAGACTTGGTATAAGGCAGAGCCTGGACACAAAGCCAGGTTGTCTGATTTTCATGATATTTCATGATTCCCAAAACACTGCACAGAAAAAAACAGAGGTCTATTACTTCAGCTCCCATTTTGCATATGGAGAGAAGACCAGGAAAAAAAAAAAAAGCACAAATCACATGAAAAGAAAAAAAAAAACAGCAGCTCTATCTAAGATTACTGTGGCTGACAAAAAGTCCCTCAATTCCTCCAGACATGTCATATGTAATAATTATCCTCCAGAATCGAATGCAAAATTCCTTTAACCGTTAGCCACCATTGCACTTTTTTTGGCCTCTATTTAAATATTTAAATTGTTACCAACTGAGACCTATTGTAGGAACAAAATAAACTTTATGGACTGTTTAATGCCCTAATTATTGATATACAAGACAATTTGGATAAATTTCAAAGCCATTATGCTGAATGGGAAAAAGAAGAATTTCAAAAGTTTTTATACTGTGCAATTTCATTTCTATAACAGTCTCAAAATGACAGAAATGGAAAATATATTAGTGTTTCCCAAGGACTTGGAATGGTGGGTGGGGAGTGGTGAAGAGGCAGAATTGCCATGGATGTGACTATAATGGGGTATCATGAGGAATTTTGAGGTGATGGAGCAGTTTTGTATCTTGGTTGGGGTGATGATAACAGAATCTACATGTGATAAAATTGCATAGAGCTACCCACACAGAGAAATGTGAATATGAACTGGTAAACTCTGAATAAGCTCTGTGGACTGTCAGTTCAGGTCAGTTCAGTTCAGTCGCTCAGTCATGTCCGACTCTTTGTGACCCCATGAATTGCAGCACACCAGGCCTCCCTGTCCATCACCAACTCCCGGAGTCTACCCAAACCCATGTCCATCGAGTCGGTGATGCCATCCAACCATCTCATCCTCTGTCGTCCCCTTCTCCTCCTGCCCCCAATCCTACCTGGCATTAGGGTCTTTTCCAATGAGTCAACCCTTCGCATGAGGTGGCCAAAGTATTGGAGTTTCAGCTTCAACATCAGACCTTCCAATGAACACCCAGGATCGATCTCTTTTAGGATGGATTGATTGGATCTCCTTGCAGTCCAAGGGACTCTCAAGAGTCTTCTCCAACACCACAGTTCAAAAGCATCAATTCTTCGGCGCTCAGCTTTCTTCACTATCCAACTCTCACATCCATACATGACCACTGGAAAAACCATAGCCTTGACTAGATGGACTTTTGTTGGCAAAGTAATGTCTCTGCTTTTAAATATGCTATCTAGGTTGGCCATAACCTTCCTTCCAAGGAGTAAGCGTCTTTTAATTTCATGGCTGCAGTCACCGTCAGCAGTGATTCTGGAGCCCAAAAAAATAAAGTCTGACACTGTTTCCACTGTTTCCCCATCTATTTCCCATGAAGTGATGGGACCAGATGCCATGATCTTAGTTTTCTGAACGTTGAGCTTTAAGCCAACTTTTTCACTCTCCTCTTTTACCTTCATCAAGAGGCTCTTTAGTTCTTCTTCACTTTCTGCCATAAGGGTGGTGTCATCTGCATATCTGAGGTTATTGATATTTCTCCTGGCAATCTTGATTCCAGCTTGTGTTTCTTCCAGTCCAGCGTTTCTCATGATGTACTCTGCATATAAGTTAAATAAGCAGGGTGACAATATACAGCCTTGACGTACTCCTTTTCCTATTTGGAACCAGTCTGTTGTTCCATGTCCAGTTCTAACTGTTGCTTCCTGATGTGCATACAGGTTTCTCAAGAGACAGGTCAGATGGTCTGGTATTCCCATCTCTTTCAGAATTTTCCACAGTTTATTGTGATCCACACAGTCAAAGGCTTTGGCATAGTTAATAAAGCAGAAATAGATGTTTTTCTGGAACTCTCTTGCTTTTTCGATGATCCAGCAGATATTGGCAATTTGATCTCTGGTTCCTCTGCCTTTTCTAAAACCAGCTTGAACATCTGGAAGTTCACGGTTCACGTATTGCTGAAGCCTGGCTTGGAGAATTTTGAGCATTACTTTACTAGCATGTGAGATGAGTGCAATTGTGCGGTAGTTTGAGCATTCTTTGGCATTGTACCGATGTCAATTTCCTGGATTTGACAACTGTACTATATAGATGGTGAGATGTTACTATTGAGGACAACTAACATCTTTGTGTTGATTTTATAATTTCCTGTAAATCTATAATTATTTAAAAAAATAATTAAAAAAATTAAATCTCCTGATCTTAATGGGGACCTCATTGGTTTACCAGTATCTATGGCATCACCAGCCAGGCCTTGGGCAAATCTACTTTGCTGTTGTTCAGTCACTCAGTCTTGTCCAACTCTTTGTGACTCCATGAACTGCAGCACAGACTTCCCTGTCCTTTTATCTCCCAGAGCTTGCTCAAACTCATGACCATTGAGTCAGTGATGCCATCCAACCATTTCTTCATCTGTCATCGCTTTCTCCTCCTGCCTTCTATCTTTCCCAGCATCAGGATCTTTCCCAGTGAAAGTGGCCAAAGTATAGGAGTTTCAGCATCAGTCCTTACAATGAATATTCAGGGAAGATTTCCTTTAGGACTGACTGATTTGACCTCCTTGCAGTCCAAGGGGCTCTCAAGAGTCTTCTCCAACAGCACAGTTCAAAGCATCAATTCTTCAGTGCTCAGCCTTCTTTAAAGTCCAACTCTCACATCCATACATGACTATTGGAAAAACAAATCTACTTTATCAAACCCAAAAGTCCCTGAGCAAGAGCTCTCAGGGCTGCTGTCAGATGTATCCAAAGTCTAAGCAAGTTGCTTCTGTTTTTAAAATACTTCCATAAAATACATACATACATACTTTATTCGAAGTTCAAATTCCTCATTGAGCATGACAAACAGGCTCATTGTAATCTGAATCCTTCTTGCTTTTCCAGCTTCACTATATGTCCCTCCTCCTTCCCCCCAGAAAGAAATGCTTGTGGTTCTGATCATGCTCCTCCTTCTCTCTGGAATGACTAGCTTCCTGGTCATCCCAGAGGGACTCAGCCGTCCATGCTCAGCAGTCCAGCAGTGCTGCAGGCAGCTAGGGAGGGAGTCTCTCAAGAGATCTCTTGCCCCCTTCTGCAGACGCCCGCTGTCTTTTGAGACAACCTAGCTATGCTCCCAGTTGGCCTTGCAGTTAAGAAGCAGCATGCAAGCTTGGGCACTAAGTGGCTTCAGTCATGTCCAACTCTTTGTGACCCTATGGACTGTAGCCTGCCAAGCTTCTCTGTCCGTGGGATTATCCAGGCAAGAATGCTGGAGTGGGTTGCCATGCCCTCCACCAGGGGATCTTCCCAACCCAGGGACCGAACCTACATCTCCTAAAGCTCCTGCCTTGGCAGGCAGTTCTTTACCACTAGCACCACCTGACAAATCCTGAAAAGGAGCATATGGCAAGTCAAAGTTGGCCTAGCCAACAGCTCCATTGAAGATGCCTCACAGCCTCTCTTGATCAGCATTCTTAAAGAGCATTGCCTTTGCCAAGTAGTAAATCCACTCACCAGTATTTTGCAGATAACCTCCTGTGATCTAGAAACAAAGTTTAACCTAAACTACCCCAGAAGGGAAGTATGTTGATTGTCTCTACCACAACTTCAGGTGTTTACTACCCACCAAGGATCCAGAATTAACACTAGGGCCTGGCAATGACAAAAGGTAGCACTATGACTCAATATTGAAACAATAAATCTGCTAGACTTTGCCTACGCGGGTAAACTCTGACAGGCTGATAACAAACCATTTAATTTGCATCACACAACCCCAGGGTCTCATGGGCACCCATTTTAGAAGAGAAAACAATATAGCAGAGCCACAACTTAAACCAGGACCACCAAGTCAATCCAGTCCCATTCATTTGTTTATCCTAAGGATTTCTGATCATTTCTGGTTCTTTCCACCCTTACCTTTCCATCCCTGGTGATTAATCCATTGACAAGCAGTAGCACTCCTGAAGGGGGTGCAGTTCAAACAAAGTTATTCTGAGAGATTATTGAAGAGGAGTGGAATATATTGATGAGGTTGATTCTTGTCCCACAGAATACACATTTTTATCTAGCTCTGAGCTGATTTTTAACTAAGAGGGACATTCTGATTAACCTTATCTTTAAAATCTCTTCTCATCATAACTGCACCGAACTTGCTGGATCACCAAGCAATACATATGGATAAGATAAAGAACTGTCGATCCTTCTAAATAATTCAGCTGCACATTAATCTTTGTGAACTCTGGGGGACAGTGTTAATGTCAGCTTTGCATTGGTTATCTAGGACCACAGAGTATTCAGAACACGTTTCTCACCTCAGCTAAAGGACTACAGAGGTTCTCGTTCAAGATGGTAATGTAGAAAGATCTTGACCTTACCTCCCCCATGGACACTCAGAATCTACAGCTATGTGATTCTGAATTTCCTCTACAAAACACCCCAAGCTACACATCAGGCAAATGAAGAAAACCCTACAATCAAGCGGGTAGGAGAGATTGACACACAGTGTTGACATAAATCCCACCCCCTTTCCTGGTGGCTCAGGTGGTAAAGAATCCGCCTGCAATGCAGGAGACATGGGTTCAATCCCTGGGTTGGGAAGATCCCCTGGAGAAGGGAATGGCAACCCACTCCAGTATTCTTGCCTAGAGAATCCCATGGACAGAGGAGCCTGGTGGGCTACTGTCCATAGGGACGCAAAGAGTCGAGTATGACTGAAGTGACTTAGCAGCACCAGCAGATGACTCACAATTGGAGAGAACTCTCTGCCTGAGAAGCGAAGGATTTGAACCTCACATTGGGCACCCCAACTTTTAAGACTTGCACCTGAAAGGCATGCCTTCAAAACACCTAGCTTTGAAAGGCAACAGGGTTGATGTCCAGGAGACCCACAAGACTCTAATGAACTGAGAAACCACTCCAAAATGCCTGCACTCAGACTCACCCACCAGTGGGCCTCATGCAGAGGGACCTGGTTGAAAAGTGCCCAGAATTCCTTGAAAGGAGACTCATTTGCTGAAATACTCTCCTGGAGGGAGGGATGGAGGAAGGGAAGGGAAAGCACCATCTTCCCACTCCTGTCGGCCTCATCTAACTCACTGTCTCCAGAAAGGAGTGTGCCCTCCTCTGATCCCCTGATTTTTGTGGCTGCCACCAGGGGCCACCTCTGGATCACCTGGCTCTGGTGGCCAGCAGGGCTGACACTCATGGGTCCCACAGGACTAATCGGAAGCCTTTGGAACTGGCCACAGCTGAGCATTCTATGAGTGGGGCCCTCTTCTGAAGAACAAGGGCTGATTCTCCATTTTTTTCTCAACCACTTTCCCTCCAGGTAATAGAGCTTTGCCCATAATACCTAGCAGAAAAGAAGAGGATATAGCAGTTGAAGCGGGAAGTTCAGCCTAGTGGATAGAATGGTTCTTTCTTTCCAGTCACCCAGAGCTATTTTGGCAAAGTCCCAGACCATGAAATTTACTTAGAGAGACATCACAACAATGTAGATAGATGCCTACAATTTATCTGGTCAACTCTATGATCCAAGTTGAGATCTATACAGATCAAAATATCAAATATTGCAGAATCTGCTTGGAAACACAAAATCTCGTAGCAATTTTCTAGTTTAAAAAAAAAATCACAAACATTTTGAACTCTAGATGCCCTAACTTGAAAAATCTGTGTAAGGGCAAAGGCATGTATGTAGAATTCAACCTCTACCTCATTGCACAATGCTAAATCCACCCATTATTGAGTATCTGATCAACCACCTTAAATTAAAGTATTTCAAATGCTTGCAAGCAATTTAATCTAATTAATGGTGCAAGTTATGTCCCTTGGAATGGATTCAAAGTATAAGAAACCATACCTTTTACAAAAGCAGTCTTCTACTCATTACCTTCATAAAGAATTGGCAGGCTATAGATTCAACTGGTATACCACAGAATATTTATACCTTCAAATTTTACCGGATGGAGAATGTTAAGAGTTAGACATTTAGAAGAGTAGATTTATCTACTCTTTAGAAAATAGGGCTGATCTGCCTGATAAGCAAAGATTCAGTGTCATTATAGGAGTTTCCAGAAACCCTAAACTAGAGGCTGGTAACCAATCTACAGCAGTACAAAAAGAAGCAGAAACACACACACAAGCAAAATTTACTGATTATGGCTGCAAGTAAGATGCCAAAGAAGCAGTTTTAAAAAGGAAGGGAGGAATCCACAACGCCAGAAATGGAAGATTTGAGAAAAGGAGTCAGAAGTTTAAGGTCAGAAGGGGGTTAGATCAGACAAAGATTACATCAGGAAAAAGCAAGGAGGATCCAAAGTCCTAACTAAAAAGACCATTCAGGGGTCTGTGGTGTGTTTTTACAATTGGGCAGTGAGGAAGACATAACCAGCTGGCTTAACACATCAGAAGCAGGCTGCTGAAGGCTTTGATCACACAGATGGGAACAATGTATGGGTCAGTCATCTCAAAATAGGTCATGAGCTCCAAATGATTCTTCCAAGCCTTTGCTAAATCACTCCTGTGAAAAATAGATCACACAGGAATGGGCTCTAGGCACTGTCAATTCAAAACTTAACCAATGCTTTAAAAATTTTAAAAAGCTGTGCTCTCAACCCTTTACTTTAAAATTTATACTCACAGTAAAAATTCAAGTCAGGTTCCTTAGTTTTCCCATCAAAATATTAACTCTTCTCCTTGTGCATTTTCTTCTAAAGCATATGAATCTCCTTCAGTCAATAAGACAGAATATTTATGCTTAAGAAAGGAGACACTGATCTTCATAATATATTCTATCCATCTAATCTGCAAACTCTCCCTAAAGCAACTGATATTCTACAGAGCTAGGCTGAGAGACTTGCTAAATATTCATTCCCTTCAACCCTATATGCTTTATCTCTGAATCAAAGCAAGTAGCCCAAAAAGCTACATGCAAGAGTTATTATATTAATTCACCGTAGAAATGAGGGAGAAGGTGAGGGTGGGACGTTCTGGGAGAATAGCATTGAAACATGTATATTATCATATGCGAAACAGAACACCATTCCATGTTTGATGCATGAGACAAATGCTCAGGACTGGGGCAATGGGATGACCCAGAGGGATGGGATGGGGAGGGAGGTGGGAGGGGGGTCCAGGAAGGGGAACACATGTAAACCCATGACTGATTCATGTCAATGTATGGCAAAAACTACTACAATATTGTAAAGTAATTAGCCCCCAACTAAAATAAATAAATTTATTAAAAAAAAAAAAAACTCAAGCTGAAACTCGGTACCTGTTAAATAACGTCCCGATTTCTTCATAACCTCTATTTTACTTTCTTTCTCTGTGGATTTGCCTATTCTAAGAACTTCATAAAAGTGGAATTGTACAATAAAAAAAAAAATGCCTTTACAGACTAGTTTAACATTTTGTCTTCTTTTTGAAAGGACTGAAAATATGTTATCTCTTGCAAAATTGCTATTGAAAATAGCGTATTGTGTAATACTTTCTATATAAAACATATCAAAAGCAAAATTAGCACAAGAAAAGTATTAGATTCCCTAATAGGCAGAAACATTTTTAGAAAATGATATCATTGAGGTTTTCCACCAAGATATCCAGGAAACCCAACGTAACATTTTAGTACCTTCTCCGTAATTAATTCTGTATTTTTCTACTCTTATCCTATTGGAGGGCCTCTCAAGTCATTCTTTTGAAAGAGGAAGAATAGGATGAATAGATATTTGAAGCTAATGCAATAATATTAAAATTGGAATGATAATTATATTTTCACTATTGGTTTGATTTTTTTTTAATGAGTGTGAAATTCATAATTAACTTCATTTATTAATTTCTCACCTCTAGGAAAGTTCCCCGTGGCTGAAACAATGCTGTGCATTTACCAATCTTTATTTCATTTTCTTCTTCCTGGATATCCAGGCAGAACACATTTCTTGCTCAACCTGAAGTCAAGGTGGCACTGTGGATTCTCACCAATGAAATTTAGAAGAACATATGTGTATCTAAGCACAACACTTAAAACCATTCCAGGGACTTCGCTGGTGGTCCAGTGGCTAAGACTCCATGCTCCCAATGCAGGAGGCCTGGGTTCAATCCCTGGTCAGGGAACTAGATCCCATATGCCACAAGTAAGACCCAATGCAGCCAAAATAAATAAATAAATACATATTTTTTTAATTCTATACTATCTTCTTGTACTCTTTTCCCCTACACTTCAGCAAACTTAGAAGCCATGATAAGAAAGGAATATCATCAGAGGGTGCAGCCTCTCCCACATTGAACATCTAGCATCACTGGTAAATTCATTGATAAGTTAGTTAATTGACCATTTTTGTAATTAGGTATAATTGGAAATTTGCTGGTAATAATATAAGTTGATAACTAATTGGTGACTATTGGTAATTGGTAACTAATTGGTTCATTAATCAGTAAATTACTTGGTAAATAAATTAATTGATAAACTTTTTTTCTGAATAAGTGACTGAGATTTCAAAGTTAATTTTGTTATCACATAGCTTCTCCTTACTAGTTTCTGTGAAATATGTGATTCAAGAATCTTTCACAAAAATTGCCACCTTTTATTCTTGACTCAAATTGCAGCCTCAGATACTTTTCTGCTCTGCTATATTAATGAGCTGAACTAGAAAGCATGCAAATTTCTATGGCCTCCTCTTTACATGGTATTGTTTTTCATTTGTGGTAAAAAAAAAAACATAACATGAAAGTTCCCATCTTAACTATTTTCAAAACTACGGTTCAGTAATGTTAAGTTCATTCATATTGTTCTGCAACTATCACCATTGTCCATCTCTAGAACTCTTTTGAACTAACAGAGCTAATATACTATTGCTCATTACATCATAACTCTTCACTGCCTCCTACCTTTAGCCCCTAGCAACCACCATTCTACATGCTGTTTCTATGAATTTGACTAGCCTAGGTACCTTGTATAAGTAGAATCATATAGCATTTGTCTTCTTATGACTGACTTATTTTACTTGGGCTTCCCTCGTGGCTCAGATGGTATAGAATCTGCCTACAGTGCAGGGGATCTGGGTTCAATCCCTGGGTGGGGAAGATCCCCTTGGAGAAGAGAATGACTACCCACTCCAATATTCCTGCCTCAAAAATTCCATGGACAGAGGAGACTGTCAGGCTACAGTTCATGGGGTCCCAAAGAGGTGGACATGACTGAGCAACTAACAATTTCATTTGGCATAACATCCTTAAAGTTCATTCACATTGCAGCATGTGTCATAATTTCCTTTTGTTTTAAGGTTGAATAATATTCAGTGTATGTATATGCCACATTTTGTTTCTCCATTCATCCATCAATGGACACTTGTGTTTCTTCCACCCTTTGGCTATTGTGAAAAATGCTGCTACAAACACAGATGTACAAACATCTCTTCAAGACTCTGCTTTCAATTCTTTTGGGTCAACACCCAGAAGTAGAATTGCTGGATCATATGGTAAATTTATTTTGAGTTTTTTAAGGAATATCCATACTGTTTCCACAGTGGCTGCAGCATTTTACATTCTTACCAACAGTGCACTAGAGTTGCAGTTTCTCTAAATAGTAGCCAACACTTGTTGTTTTTTGTGTGTGTGTTTTTTTTTATATATATAGTGGCCATCCTAATGGGTATGATGTGGTATCTCATTCCAGTTTTGATTTGCATTTCCCTGATGACTAGTAATGTTGCTGATGGTAAGTTGCTTCAGTCGTGTCTGACTCTGTGCGAGGAAATGCTTAATGGCCATGTGTACATCTTCTTTAGAGAAATGTCTATTCAAATCCTATGGAGTCACAAAGAGTTGGACACAACTGAGCAACTGAACTGAACTGTGCATATTTTTATTCAGTTCCTTGGTTTTTGCTCTTGTGGAGTTACCTACATGGTCTTTTAAAGTACAAACCTGGTCAGTTAGCCCTTTCTTCATCCTTTTCCTTGCATTCTATTCAGAACTACTTCTCTCCAGAGACAAAAGCTTGGAAAGCTATATTTTCCTAAGATAGGTTTACTCATTATATGCTGCTAAAGCTGGGATATTTATTTTCACTAAATGTAAAGACTAAAGTTAATTTTATCTGAGGAGAAATTTCTTGAAAAGTTAGAGCTCTGTGTGTGTCATAATGAATTTGTCCAGGTGCTCAGTCATGTCTGACTCTTTGAAACCCCATGGACTGCAGCACACCACGCTCCCCTGTCTTTCACCATCTCCCAGATTTGCTCATACTCATGTCCTTTGAGTCGGTGATGCCATCCCACCATCTCATTCTCTGTCACCCCCTTCTCCTCTTGCCCTCAGTCTTTCCCAGCATCAGGGTCTTTTCCAAAGAATCAGCTCTTTGCATCAGGTGACCAAAGCATTGGAGCTTAAGCTTCAGCATCAGTCCTTCCAATGAATATTCAGGGTTAATGGATTGACTGCTTTGATCTCCTTGCAGTCCAAGGGACTCTCAAGAATCTTCTCCAGCATCACAGCTTGAAAACCTCACTTCTTTGGTGCCCAGCCTTCTTTATGGTCCAATTCTCATATACATACATGACTACTGGAAAAACCATAGCTTTGACTATGTGGACCTTTATCGGCAAAGTGATATCTCTGCTTTTCAATATGCTGTCTAGGTTTGTCATACTTTTTCTTCCAAGAGCAAGTGTCTTTTAATTTCAAGGCTGCAGTCACTGTCCACAATGATTTTGGAGCCCAAGAAAATAAAGTCTGTCACTGTTTCCACTTTTCCCCCATCTATTTGCCATGAAGTTCATGGCATGTGGTTCCATAACTTCACAATAAATTAGTGTGCACAAGTTGCCAGCAAGGATCAGGCCAAAATGTAGGGATTAACAGTGAAGGAAAAGTGAGGCAAGATCAACTCAAGACTGATCACATGGCCCTACAAAGAGGAGCTTAGTCAACCAAAAGTATCTAAGTGGTCCACAGCATATTTTCCACAGGCCACAAGACGAGCTGTTTGAGGTGAATTTCTAGCAAGTAATTAAATTCTTATATGTCCAACTAAGAAATAAACATGCAAATCTAGGTCAAGATGAGGATAATTTACCACTTTCTTGCTTCCGAGATGATCACTAGCTGTTTCCACTTCACCCTACACAGGTTTAGGTGTAGAAACACAGCCTTTCTCACCATTACTGCCATGACAGGTACAGGGCTCTCTACCTTCTTCCTCTGGAGTGGCATCCTGCTTTCCTCTCGGGCTTATGAATTATATGGGATCTTATGAGATGGAGGAAAGGCATAAGTTGTTCACATCAGATATGTTGGGCAGGGACAGAGCAGTCTCCAAGTACAAAAAGTGTTTTCCTTCCAGATGGTCAGTAGTCCTTGCACTAATGACTGGTAAGTAGGAGGTGTCACTAGCCATGAAAGAAATCTAACTGAGGCCCTGGGTGCAGGTGGTGCACGCTGGTCCCTGGCAGGGAGACTGGATGATCACCCATGCCACTGACAGGCTCCGGTCACTACTTGCTCAAGTAGAGTCTGCGAAGTATGACGAAAATGACTCAACATTCCCTTCTGTGGGCTCCCTTGACTTCAGCCCTAACATGCGCTTCCTCTCATCACTTCCTCTCTCCCCCTTCTGTCTCCCTCTCCCAGACCTGGAGAATTTTTTCTATACTGAGGAAAAGAATTGATATTTATAACACTTTTTCCTAATAATCTGAATATGACTCTTAGAAACTAAACTTAAGAAATTCAAAAGCCATGAAGAGGCACATATTTTCCCCCTGCTCTCTGCCAATACACCCCTAGTAGCTCAGACAGTAAAGCATCTGCCTACAATGCAGGAGACCCAGGTTCAATCCCTGGGTCTGGAAGATCCGCTGGAGAAGGAAATGGCAACCCACTCCAGTATTCATGCCTGGAAAATCCCATGGACTGAGGAGCCTGGTAGGCTACAGTCCATGGGGTCGCAAAGAGTTGGACACGACTGAGCGACCTCACTTCACCATGACAAACAAGAAAGCACAGAAAACCCTGTGTGTCAATGAGAGTGGTCAGCTGGCATTATAGCAGAAGAGCCTCAGTCTGCAGGCAATAACCAACAGCACTTTTCTATTCATATCTTAGTCAACACTTGAAGTTTGGCTAATTAGCATAGAAAATAGCAGAAATGGTTTTCATTACTGAAATCTGTAGCATGTTAAATAACACAATGAACACTAGACATGGAACTCTCTTTGGGAAAATCTAAAGTACTTAAGATATGTGGATGGGCTAAAATGTTTTAGAGATATGCCTCATCCTTGCAAGACATGGGTATAAATATCTGAACAGGCTTCCACCTTTTTCCCTTTGGGACAATCTTGCTACCTGAGATTCTATTCTGGAAGCAACATGCAGAGTCTTCAGATATACGTGCTATTTTTTAGTGCTCTCTTGGGTCTAAATTATCTTCAGGGGGTAAATCAAGGTGGGGATACCCTCCCACCTCTGTTTTTAAAGAGACCTGTGGTACCTAAGCCCACGGTGCATGCTTCTCCTCACACTTCTCCCAACTCCCAACCTATGGTGTCCCTATCTGCTCTCCTGGCCTGATTTTTGGTTCTCATTCATCTTATATTCTTATATTCTTTTGTAAAAAAAATCCAGTTTTTTTCTTGGCTTTCTTTTTCATTTGAGGCAATGAATGCCACAGATCTAGCAGTTCAAATAAGGAACTGAAAATACAAAACAAAAAATCCAAAAACCTTTTTGATAGCTATTCCAAAAATATCATGAAGCCCTGACTGTCAACCTTGCTGATTGCTCTTTTGCATGATAAGAATTTTATTCATTCAGTAAGGTGTGACATTCTGCCGATACGCTCGATTTGGATACAGTAAATTTCTTTTTTTGACTCTTTTATTTCAGGGGCTGTAATAGTATTTACTTAAGTATTTATCCCCATAATTTTGCAGGTCCTTCCTTTTCATCCAGGAAATGACCAGCACATCATTTTTGTCTCTAAATGGGAAGAGTTAACCTTGCTATACTTTCTGGATTTACTGTTGGAGGCCCCAGTGTCTGTCCCCTCTGCTTCCAGACTTGCAAATGACACAGAGCTGAGCATTATCTCACAACTCATGCAAATTAGATGCCAGGAAGGCTATTGAAAAGGAAAGATGGTATCATCTGTCTTGCAAGGACATTGATCAGATTGATAGCCCCACATTTAGCCTCCTCTTTTCCTTCCCATGAATTAATAGCTCAGCTCACCCTCCCTAAGAAGTCATCTGCTTTATTGAAATTAAATTCCAGCTACATTGGGAGAGCCACTAGATAAAATCTGTCACTTATTTCCTTTGTTATCCTAGACTGGAAAGGTCCATAGCCTGAGGGAGAGATTGTGCTAAAGAATATTTATGGAAGACTTTTGATGTGAGTGGTCAAAGGGGTGGGGGCTGAAAGGGTAGTAAATACTCTTCCCTGATTTTCAGGTACCTATGCATCTATGGCCAGGTGGTAAGGCTTTGGTCTCATAAACTGAAGGTCACGTGTTCAAACCCTGTCTGTGCCTGATTCTTGAGCCTGGGTTTAGTAGCGAGGGCTTTGCTCTCTGCATGTATGTTGCCCATTTCCTCTGCAGTGCAGCATTGTTTTTCAGGGATTCCCAGATGGTGCTAGTGGTAAACAGCCCATCTGCAAATGCAAGAGACGTGAGTTTCATCCCTAGATCGAGAAGATCCCCTGGAGGAGGGCACAGCAACCCACTCCAGTATTCTTCCCTGGAGAATCCCATGGACAGAGAAGCCTGGCAGGCTACAGTCCATAGGGTTGCAAAGAGCCAGACACGACTGAAGCAACTTAGCACAGCACACAGCACATATCTATGGGCTTTTAGCCAATGACATCCCTGAGGTCTCTGCCATCTTTCCAGCATTTCCCCTGATGTCCAAGAAATGATGCTGCTAGAAGTTATTCATCAATATACATCCTAATATCTTATGACTGCATAGACTTAAGATTAATCCAACCTATTCCACGAATAAGAGTACCCAAGCAATAGCTGACATTATTTGTTTTGATATATTCAAATGAACCTATAATTAGTATCAAACCACCAATTAAGAGGCACACATGTGTCCGTGACCAGAATATAATTAGGAAACATGGCTAGGTGACTAGTTATTCACTGAACAAATATTTATTGAACAACTATGTTCTAGGGACTATTCTAGGTGCTTGGGATACAGTGGCAAACCAGACAAGCTCATGGTCCTCAGAAGTTTATAATCATACTGGGAAACAAGAAACAACATACTATAAAGTCAAATAAATAAATTCATTGATTTCAGATTGAAGTAAATGTCTTGACGGAAACAAACATGGTGAGGTGATAGGGAGCACTGAGGTGGACACACTTGGGGTATGTCAGGGAAGGCTTCTCTGAAGAGATGATATATGAGATGAGCCATGAGTGATGGGAAGGAAGCAGATATAAACAAACTAAGGCTCAAAACCCTAGGGTCATACAGGCTTGAGATAGTCTAAGAATTGAGAGGCCAGTGTGGCTGGAGTCTCATGACTGAGTCAAAGGGATAGGAGGAACCAGAAAGCTGGTGGGCCTGGTGGGAAGACTCAAGAGTTTTCAGCTGGAGTTGGTATTATTTAGGTTTTAAAAACACCACTCTGGGAATTCCTTGATGGTCCAGGGGTTAGGACTTGGTCCTTTCACTGCCGTGGCCCAGGTTCAACCCCTGGTCAGGGAACTAAGAGCCCACAAGTCACAAGCCACAGTCAAAAAAAAAAAAAAAATACCACTCATATTTTTATATCAAACTGGGTGAAAACTTGTGTAATGATGGAACACAAGTGAGGCAAAGACACTGGTTAGTTGGCAATAGTGTAACTGAGGTGACTAATGGCAGAGAAATAGGCTAAGATGTGTCAGAAAAATAAGTCACATTGGTTTTGAATCAGAAATATCATAATTCTTTATTCTAAAGCTGATGGATGCTGGGAAAAAAAAAACAGAGACTGAACTAGTTTCCCCCCACTCAGAAACTTTTGGAGATAACATATGTTTGGAAGCAAAAAGTGGAGGGAAATTACATCAATGTCATTTGCAACATAAAAAAAGAAGAGCAATAGCTTAGGAATCAACACCTTTTCTGTTTCATGATTCCACTTACTCTTCTCAAGAAGAGATCAAAGGTTACAATGCAAATGCTTAAAGGCAAACTCAGATAAAAAGAATTTGACAATAAAACTTGATTTATGAGAGATGAAAGAAAATCTTAAAAGAGGAAATCTACCATTTGGGACAAGAAGAAATACAGATAAATCTAGTCTTATTGGGACCCACTTTCAACTTGAATAATTGGATACTCAAAACTTACGTTTAGTTTTGCTTTCTTATCAGATCAAAGTAAAGTCTTTCATGAATAGCGCCTCAACTGTATAAACAAAAATGCCCCGGCATTTTCTTTCAGTGAAGGGTTCTTTGTCTTAGACATTCACTTTTCAATTAAGTTGGGCAAAGAAAACATACAATTTTTATGGCAGCTTGAATTCCACAAGTGTGAGCAGTGATGATGTGAGGGGGATAGATTCAGAACACATACAAGTGATGAGATGGTAGTAATGAGATTTTGCTACTGGATTAGATATAAGGGGTAAAGAGATAGGAAGGATTAAGGTAAATGCCTCAACTTTGGGCTTGAGCAGTAATGTAGATCTTTATGAAAGTAAGAGCCTAACTCCTTAGAAACTCAGGAATCTTAGCAGTTGAACTTTACTGGTTTAATAAAGGCTCCAATCTTCTTGAGAGCAGGGAACAGAATCTGTGAATGTCCAGCAACTAAAGTACTGAGTATAGTTGAAGATTGCTATAGAGTCATGCTTGAATAGAAAATTTTATTAAGGAGGGTGTAGGGTCAGTAAACTAAGGAACTTTATACCTAACATGGCTGGAAAGCCAATTCTTGTTAAGATCTAATAATTATTATCATAACCACTAGCATTTGAATGATTACCTTGTGCTAATTTGAGGGTACCTTATATGTACTGTTTCAACTAAACTTCACAAAACCCTCTGGGGTAGATCTTGTTATTGTACTCATTTTACAGATGATGAAACAAAGACAAAGGGTGCTGAAACTTGTCCAGAGTCGCATGGTTAGAACTGGTAGAGCCAAATTAGAACTTCATAGTGACCCTCAAACCTTGACTCAGAAAGATGGTGAATAGTGTTCCTGACAGGCTTGACATTTCACTATGAGTGAATCAAGAAATTCTGTGGAAACAGCCTTTCGTAAAAGAAAACATAATTTCAAGGAAGGTACATTACTCCATGTGAAGTTCAAGGCCTGGAGAGCACTGTGTAGAGCAATAGTTATGCTCTGATTGCTATATTGTCCCCAGAGTGGCCCAGAGCTTAGGACGGTGAGTCCTGGCCTCTACAGCTACATTTGCTGTGGAATGATCCACTTACGGAAACAATGTCTGTCCTCTCCCTTGGGTTAGTAATTCCATGGCTTGAAACTGCAACTTGAAAGGATGTTTGTATGGTTCCCTTTCCTCTCTGTTTTATGTTTCTGCCAAGAAACAGGACTGATAAGTTGTGTGTGTGTGTGTGTGTGTGTGTGTGTGTGATTTATTTTAAGGAATTGGTTCATGCAGTTATGAAAGAGGTAAGTCCAAAATCCACAAGGTGGACTGGCAAACTGGAGCCCCAGGAATAACTGATATTGCAGTTCAAGTCTAAAGGCCATCTGCTGGCAGAATTTTTAATCGCTTGGGGGAGCTCAGTTTTCTCTTCTATTTATGCCTTTAATTGATTAGATGAGATCTATACACTTTATAGAGGACAATCTGCTTTACTCAAAGTTGGCCAATTTAAATGTTAATCTCATCTGAATACATCCTCACAGAAGCATGACCTAGGTGTGGTGGCCCAATCAGGTTGACACATAAAACCTACTATCAAAGTCAGTTAGGCAAAAGAAGGAACTATCAGAGGCCTCTAAATATTTTCGTGTTCCTCTTTCCCAGGGAAGGTCTCAATCTTTTGGGGAATGCATCAGAATGCATAACTAAAGGTTAATTACAGAGTTTTGGTATCAAACCTGATTGAGTCCTGGCTCTGCTACTTACTAGCTGTGTGACTATAGGGAGGTCACATTCACTTTCTATCCAAAGGTTTCTGGTTTGTGAAATAGAGATTACAATTATTAATTCCCAGAGTTGCAGTGAAATGATGGAAATAGAACACCTGACACACTGGGATAGGTCTCCACAACCACCAGCGGGAGAAGCCATCTAACTCTGCCCGGGTAAGGATGAGGGCAACTATTTTCACAATGTGGGACAGAAAAATAGAAGAACCTAGATTACACAGCCATAAAAAGGAACAAAGTGGTGTCATTTACAGAGACGTGGATGGACCTAGAGACTCTCATACAGAGTGAAGTAAATCAGAAAGAGAGAAGCAAATATTGCACATTAACACATATATGTGGAATCTATAAAAATGGTATGGATGATCTTATTTGCAAAGCAGAAATAGAAACACAGACACAGAGAACAAATGTATGGATACCAAGGGGGAAAGGTGGGGATGGGGCTGAATTGGGAGATTGGCACTGACATACATACACTGCTGTGTATAAACTAGTCATCTAAACTGATGAGGGCCTACTGTAGCACAGGGAACTCTGCTCTGTGCTCTGTGGCGACCTAAATGGGAAGGCTCTCCAAAGACGAGAGGGTAAGTGTCTGTGTGGCTGATCCACTTTGCTGTACCACAGAAACCAACACCACCATGTAAATCAACTATACTTCAACAAAAATTAATTAAATGTTTTTTAAAAAGGAACTTAGGTTATAAAACCTTCCTTAATTCAATTCCCCAAAGCTAGGCTGATGCTAGGATCTTTTCCTATCTGTCCAAACCTATAAAGATGTCCCTTTCTTTGCACTACTTTGCTCATCACTGTGGTTTAACTTGGGTTAACACTTACCTCTCTTCTCAGAATGTTGATAGGTGTTACCCACATAAAAAAGGCTCCTGGTCACAGGCAATTTGATATTTACACAGGCTTCTTTATCAGAAGATTTCTCAGCTCCTTTAGGGTGCATAAGTACATTGAAATCTCTGAAGGAGGATATAATCTGCAACATTTCAAATTTAATTGACCACAGAATCCTTCCTGATGTAGCTCTCCCACAGCTAGTGTTCTGCAACACACTCTTTGGCAAACAATGTCTAATTGCCTCAAGTCTGCCAGCCTTCTCTTTCAGGTTAAATCATAAAGTCCCAAGAGTAGAGAAATAACGGACACTTTCATAGCCCTAATACCACCAGCGCAGTGCAGAAAACAGAGCATTTCAGTAAATATGTGTCACTTGATAAAATTACTTTAATTATTTAATCAGCATATACTTTCTGTTTTCAGAGTGCCTACTACATGTTGGGGAGAAGGAAATGACAACCCACTCCAGTATTCTTGCCTGGAGAATTCCATGAAAAGGGGAACTTGGTGGGCTACAGTCCATGGGATTGCAAAGAGTCGGACACGACTGGGCACACAGCACACTCACTGTATGTTGGATATTATTCTAGGCACTAAGAAAACTAAATTTGGTAAATACAACCTTTGCCTTTGAGAAACATTCAGTCCAAGACTTCCCTGGTGGTCGAGGGGTTAAGAATTCATCTGCCAGTGCAGGGGACACGGGTTCGATCCCTCGTCCAAGAAGATTCCACATGGTGCAGAGCAATTAAGTCCATACAACAACTACTGAGCCCATGCTCTAGAGCCTGTGAGCCACCGCTACTGAAGCCCACACACCCTAGAGCCTGTGAGCCACCGCTACTGAAGCCCACACACCCTAGAGCCTGTGCTCTGCATCAAGGAAAGCCACTGTGGTGAGAAGCCTGTGCCCGGCAACTAGAGAAAGCCCAAGCGTAGCAAGGAAGCCCCAGCCATATATACATAAATTTTTTTAAAAAAGAAACATACCGTCCAGTTCTTCTTAGAAAAGAAGAAAGGCAAGCATGTAAATACTTGCTAATTACTATGTCATGTTTACAAAATGTTGGAGTGATGTGAAGAAGGACATAATAGCCTCAAGAAAGGAGGCAGAGAATGGACAGGGAGGGTTGGAAAGGCTTCACTGAGAAGGTGACATGTGAAGTGAAGCTTGAGCACTGGAAGGAATTCTCCAGACAGGCAAAGGGTTAAAGGGCATTCCAGGAAAAAACAAGAGGCATGCCCAGAAGCATGGACATAAAAATAGTACATTGTGTTTATTGGCTATCGAGAATTATGCGTGGCTTTGCGTAGAGTACAGGGCGGCTGCTGTGGGAGCTGGAGAATAGGCAGTAGTGGAGGCAGGTCACAGAAGGCCTGGTATCCTGAGATCATACTAAAACCTTTTAACTGTTCTTGAGGTAACGGAAGCAACGGATGGATTTTAGGGGGTCCTTGGAAATGTTGTGGAAGGTATCAGGAACAAGCAAAAGACAGAAACCAGGAACCACATACTCCCAACTTGAGAACACAGTGATAATGGCATAGCATGGTGTCTGCATTTCTTCCTAATTGAGACAACCCCTATGGTCTTAGTTTGATGACACTATTTCAGGACAATTGTCATTTCCCTATGCCAGGAAGCCCCATTTGGAACAATATTGTCCCTCCAGTATGAGGAATTACTAATGAATATTTGACTATTTCAAAACAGAATAAGTGAAAGTTCTGGGAAACTGAATGATGACATTATTATAAACAGGTCTCATTTGGAAACCCCATGATATCTGAAAAGAATTACATCAACAGCATCCTTGAAGATATTTCTGCTTTATTGTTTTTAATATGAGAGCATATAAAGAAGATACTTTGGTTGAAGCATGTTCTGTAATATAAGAAAAGGATTACAATTCTAGCTTGTAGTAACACCAGCAATTAATGAAATTGCTCTTTGGGGAGAACTCAACATATACTTTTAAACACATTAAAATTTTTACACGATTCTTTAAGGATTCTTCTAGAATAAACCTCATAGTTAAGCAGCTCATTTGAAATCATAACTTGAGAAAAGCCTCTAGGCTTTGAGATGATGCCACTATCTTCTTGCCTCTCTCCCTCAAGCACCAAGTATTAGTCCTCCCCACACTGCCACTTTATTACCACACATGCTGGGGGTGGCCAAAGTCCACTGGACTTGTTTTCAGAGTAACATGATTTCACGGAGAATCTTCAATTCCATGCATAATAGAATAGGAAGTTAAAACAGTCACCATATGCCAGATTCCAAGAGGCCATAACTCTTTTGCCATATTTGGTGATGCTGGGACAGCATCCGTCTTTCACAGGTGCAGTGCAGGGAGAAAGAAGACCCACTCCCAAAAATGGGAGAAGGAGATGAGGAGCTATTAACCCAGGAAATCCTCCCCAATGAAATAACCAAACCAAACAAGAAAACAATAAAGCTCAAAATGACCTGGTTGTTCCCACAGAAGGCAACCGAATAAAGGACAAAGCCACCAGCCAATCCCAAGGGCTCTCGCTTGAGAACAGAAGCAGGACCATCCGCAGGCAAGAGCAGAGGTCAGGCTTCTGCTCACCTGAAAGAGTCCAGGGGGGAGGGCCTGCTGTTAAAAATCAGTTCTTGGTCCTCAACCTCAGAGGGTGCTGGTGGGACACAGGGATTTGGGGTCTTCTCAGCTCTGCAATAAAAGCGCTCCTTTCCATTAAGCCAAGGTCATCAGGTTCAGAGGTTCTAAAACTCCCCAACCATTTCAAGTGGTAAATAATTCAATATGCCTGTGGTTTGAGGGCAAACTACTCAAGACTTACGTAACTGTAAGCTGAGCACTATTGATGATGATAATTGGAACCTCAGGAGATAACTTGAAGAACCCACACCCACAGCTCAGCAGGGATGGATACTAGTATCCCCTAGTATCCCTAGGGGATACTAAAACATCCTTCACCCCCCAAAGTGGGAATGCTACTTGTAAGCCTGAGATACACAGATGGAACTAAACAGAAGGAAGTGCCATCTGCCCGAGGCCAAGTGAGCCCTGCCTGGGGAGGGATTCATGGGTGCTAAGTCGCTTCAGTCATGTCTGACTCTTCACGACCCCATGGACTGTAGCCTGCCAGGCTCCTCTGTCCACAGGATTCTTCAAGCAAGGATGCTGGAGTGGGTTGCCATGCCCTCCTCCAGGGGATCTTCCCGACCAGAGGATCAAAACTGCATCTCTTACATCTGCTGCATTGGCAGGTGGGGTCTTTACCACTAGGGCCACCTGGGAAGCCCCAGGGGATGGATGCTCCTGTACAAAGGCTCGTGTCTCATTTCCTTGACATAGGGCTGAAAAAGCTTCTGTCTGTGCTTCAGGCACCTGAATGTCTTTTTCTTTTCTGCTGAAGGTTTTAATGCTTATACTATCCTAGTTTACTTTGTCTAGGAAAAATCACATGTGACCTAACACAGTGTCCTCCTTATGCGATGCCATTCTCTCACCAATCAGACGTGGGATAAAGCACATTATGGAAAACTGTGTTGCTGCAGGATGGCTACCTGACTTTCTGCTCTACACCTCTCCTCTAGACCATAGAGCCCCGAGTGGAACAGGGAACAGAGATGCAGTTGTGGTCCCCAACCACAGGACCCAGTGAGCCTCAAATGCACCACAGTTTCTCTTTCCATGTAACTGACAGCCAGGCAATGCCAGAGCTTGTAGGGAGTAAGCCCAAAGGAAGCTGAGGGCAGATGTAGGCATAATTCCATGAGGGAGCTTATAACATCAGAATGTCTTATGGGAGACAAGCACAGGCTCTGTAAGTACAATGGGTCCTTCTAGACCTTCAGCTTTACTTAGACTGGGCGGTGGCACAGTGGACAGTAAGGTAAAGAGAAATGAGAACGCAGGTCATGGAAGCCAGGAGGAAAAGGGATTATGAGAAGAGAGCTGCCACCTGTGTGCAATGCAGTTGAAAGGTAAGTAACAGGAAATCTCTGGATCTGGCAACATGAAAAATATTGTTTTCCTTGACAAGTGCAGTCACAGACGACAGACCAAGACAGGAGCCAGAGGAGAGTGAACTGGCAGGAGAATGTGTTGTGAGGAAGGGCAGAGACTTTAGAGCAGGGGTCTGCAGAAAGCCAGATGATCAATATTTCAGACCTTATGGGTCTTACAGTCTCTGACACAGCTACTCGACTCTGCCATTGGAGGGTGACAGTAGCCACAGATATAAGCAGATGTGCAATGCTGTATTCAAATAAAACTTTGCTCATAGATGATGAAGATTGAATTTCATATAATTTTCACACCACAAAATATTTCCCTTCTTTTGATTTTTTTCCCAACCATTTACAAACAAGAAATCCTTAGCTCTTGAGCTGTACAAAAATGGCTCTCAGGGCAGATTTGGACTGCAGACCATAGTATGCCAACTCCTATGATAAACTCATGTTGGGAGGATATTTTCTATGAATGGTGTTGAGTAGATGACAGGGAATCTATAGATGAGAAGGGAATGCAAGAGTAATAGGGAAGAACAAATATGACTCCATGTTAGTTTCTTTTACCCTAACATTTGCATTCTATTACTTTGGCTACAAGTTAATCACTAAAAGAATGCTGCCTATAGCTTGAACTATACAGGATAACCCATTCTCAAGGCTCTGACCTTTAAAGGTGAATACTTTTCCATTCGTACAGAGATAAAAAGTTTCAGGACAGAGAATAACATTTGTCCTGTTGGAGGCTTACAGGAACATTGTTTCCTGACCTATGTGGATGTTGTAAAAACAAAGGATTCCAACACCAAGTTTACACCAACCAACCATACCCTCTTCCCATTTTACTATTAAAAAAACCTGAATCTGACACTAGTCCACCATCTTCTCAATCTGCTGGCTTTCCAAATAAAGACTCTGTTCCTTGCCCCAACAACTCATCTCTCAATTTATCGGCCTGTTGTGTGGCATCATCGGCCTGTTGTGTGGCAAGCAGTATAAGACTGGACTCGGTGACACAGGCTCCATGCAGGAGGTATTTTTCTCGTGTATTCTAATCTATCTTCAGCTTCTATCATAAGGCTTAGCATATAACAAGTACATAATAAATATGTGCTATATAAATGAATTAATTTCAACCTAGGTCTGACTATTAAGTCCATGCACTTTCTTCATTATCCCACTGCCACACAGGCACATGAATATCTTGAATTAGAACCTTCTAAATTCTCACCAGATAATAAAATAATAACCTGTATATGTTGTGTGCTGTGACCCCTTCACTCCTTCTGTCTATCATACCTGTCTACCAAGCAGGCTGCTTACCTACTTGGCCTTTCTTAAAAATCCTGACATAGACATCTGCTTATGTGTTCAGACTTTAATCCTGAAAATTTATTTGAGACTGCATATACTGTTTTTGGAAAACAGCCCTGCTTGAGTCAGGAAACTCCCCACCTAAATCTGATGTCAATTTTCTTTTGGTGAAGAATTCCTTTTCTTAAAAGAGGTATCTGGCTAAATGAGAAGGCCCAGTGAAGAAGAGATTAGATAGATGATAGATGGATAGTAGGCAGACACACACACGTATACACAAATACATGTACACATATATGCATATACACACTGACATGTATACACAGATCTTTTCTTTACTCTGTTATTTTCCTCCTTCTCTTTGGAGACCTGCTATCCTGTCTTTCTCACAAACAACCTCTGAGCTGCTCTGCCTGATAAGCCTGTGAATGGGTAAGCACTTTCAGACTTCTCCAGGGTCTCTGGCAGCTATGCCGGCTGAGGGAACAGATAACTCTGGGTTTGAGGAATGACAGACTTTTCCTTGATCCACTAGCTGACTTGCTAAGCTCTCTGCTACACACAGATCCAGGGTTTGTTTTTTCAAAGATCACTCGGGAAGACAGAGCCAGGTAGAGGCACTGTCAGCATAGAATTTCCACTACAAAAATGACTCAAGGGGCATACGCTCACATTGCTTTTTCCTCCTCTGAAGTCACATCACTTACAGTGTAAGCTACTTGGAAGATAATCACACACTGGGCTGGGATATTAAAGCTTCCACCCACATTTTTAGTCTTATCATTCGTTGCACACTCCTTTTGATTCCTCAGAGCTCATATTTGAGTCATACTGAATTTTCTGCCATTTTTCAACAACCCATTTTCCTCCACGTCTTTTATTCCCTCATTTTGAAGCCTGCAACATACCTCTCCCCCAGTTCTCCCTGGCCCTTATCTCTTTCACTCCAAGTCCCACCCATCCTTCAAGCCTTTACTATAACTCTCTTTCTTCCAGGAAGTTTTCTCATGTGTCCATGTTGGCATTCATATCTCCAGGTCCTGCCATGCATTTCAGTTGATTTCCTCTTCTATTGCACCATATGTCTCATACAGTAGATTTCAACAAAAAGAGCATGTGCTCTAGGTAGACAGGTCAGTTCAGTTCAGTCGCTCAGTAGTGTCTGTCTCTTTGTGACCCCATGGACTGCAGCATGCCAGGCTTCCCTGTCCATCACCAACTCCCAGACTTACTCAAACTCATGTCCATCAAGTCTGTGATGCCATCCAACCATCTTATCCTCTGTCGTCCCCTTCTCCTCCTGCCTTCAATCTTCCCCTGCATCAGGGTCTTTTCCAATGAGTCATTTCTTTGCATTAGGTGGCCAGAGTATTGGAACTGTGGCATCATCATCAGTCCTTCCAATGAATAGTCAGGACTGATTTCCTTTAGGACTGACTGGTTTGCTCTCCTTGCAGTCCAAGGGACTCTCAAGAGTCTTCTCCAACACCACAGTTCAAAAGCATCAGTTCTTCAGTGCTCAGCTTTCTTTATGGTTCAACTCTCACATCCACACATGCCTATTGGAAAAACCATAGCTTCAACTATACCAGACTGATCACTTGGATCACAGGCTTGTCTAACTCAAGGAAACTATGAGCCATGCCGTGAAGGGCCACTCAAAGCGGACAGGTCATGGCGGAGAGTTCTGACAAAACATGGTCCACTGGAAAAGGGAATGGCAAACCACTTCAGCATTCTTGCCTTGAGAACCCCATGACCAGTATGAAAAGGTAGACAGACATAGCTCAAATCTTACCTCTGCCAATTACTCCCAAGGGGATCTTAAGCAAAGTCAGTTAACCTCTCTGAGATTCTGTTTTCTCACTGATAAAATCCCTAAATGTGTCCAAGTTTGCTTGAGTAGCAAATGAACTCCTGGTATATGTGATGAAACAGGACAGGTTTGCTCTTTCATCGCATCCATTCTGTAAAGAATGACTTTATCTCCACAACTTCCATAGTTGCTCCTACTCAAATATTTTTCATAAGGGATCTGGCCTGTTTTCTTGAGAGGAAGTGTTTAAACCCAAACACCTATAACTAACCTTTCAAGTTCAACAAAAATAGAATCAAAGTGTCATAGAGTAGAAGGCATCTGGTACCATTATCTATCTTCAAATAAATCAATGTCCATCACCTGGTAACCATGGGTGTCTGCACATGGACCCAACCTGAAAGATTCATTGGCCATTATCTACTGCTGTGTTGCAGGCCCTAAAAACTGCTCTCCAAAAGATTTTTTCTCTAGATCATATCCCTTCAATGTTCTGACTATACCCATAATTATGACAATACTTCCCTGGTTTGTAAACAAAGAGGAATTGTTGAAAGAAATAATTTAAAAGGCATTTACCTTATATGGCTGTCCTTTTACATTATCACATTATCAAATCTTTGATATTTCTGATCTCATCTTAATTATCTTTTACCTTTACACATCTCTGTTCAAAGAGAGGATGATATTGAACCAAGCGTAGCTTCTTGGATTTTACAAAATGGAAAAATTAGAGTCATAATAGTGAGGACAATCAGCAATGTTGCCATTGATCTGCCTACTGGGCCAAAAAATCCAGAAGCCTAATCAATGGAGTCCCTGCTCAAAGGGTAGGCTCCTGCTTGGACTGCAATCATTCTCAAGGCATGTCTGTCCTCCACCACACTGAGCTGGAATGACATAAGAAATGATGTGCTTTAAGTAGGATATTTTCAATTTGTCGTTGAAGAAAAACAAGGGTAGGAGGAACAAGGCAGGAGCTGACAGCACCACAGGTAAAAAATATGCTTTCAGAAAAGGAGATTTACCCAAGAAGATGATCAGCTTGAAAAAATCAAATCTCCTCAGGCAAAGCAAACTATATGCTAGTAAAGGTCAGGTATTTCTCCCAAATCAGAGTTGTTGCAACCAGCTACTTGCTTTAAAGTGAGCCCTTAGTATTTGTGTTTATAGATCCTGTTTTCTGTCATATAGGGAGAACTACTAAAGGAAAAAAAGCAGAAACATCATTTCCTACGACCTGTACCTGGGACTATTAAATGGTCCTTGGCTATTTAAATATGCTGTTTATACTGAATTCAGAGTGCATTATCTTATATCTTGGTTGATGTTGAAACATTTAACCAAGTGCTTAATGCACAGAAAAAAATATATATATATATTGGGACTTAACAGCTAAGGTTTAAAAATAGGTAATGTCAGAATGTCACCACTAGCTCTTAAGTTAACTCTTGATCATCCAGCAGCATATAAACACAGTCAGTGTTTAGTACCCACAGGAGACTGGTTCCAGGACCCCGAAAGGATAACAAATTCTATGAATTTTCAACTTCCTTATATAAAATGGTGTATTATTAATATTTGCATATAATTATGCACATGCTCCTGTACACTTTAAAACATATCTAGATTACTTCCAATACCTAATAAATATAAAGTGAAAATTGCTCCGTTGTGTCCAACTCTTTGCGACCCCATGGACTGTACAGTCCATGGAATTCTCCGGGCCAGAATACTGGAGTGGGTAGCCATTCCCTTCTCCAGGGGATCTTCCCAACCCAGGGATCAAACCCAGGTCTCCAGCATTGCAGGTGGATTCTTTACCAGCTGAGCCACAAGGGAATGCTATAGAAATAGTTCCCAGTGTGAAGAAAATTCAAGTTTTATTTTTTGGAACTTTCTGGAACTTTTGTCCCAAAATTTTTTTAATAGTTTTTTATTTTGATGTGGACCAGTTTTAGTCTTTGTTGAATCTGTTACAATATTGCTTATGTTTTATGTTTTGGTCTTTTGGCTGCAAGGCATGTGGGGTCTTAGCATCCTGATTAGGGATTGAACTCATAGCTGCTGCATTTTGGAAGGTGAAGTCTTACCCACTGGACCACCAGGGAAGCCCCTCTCAAATATTTTTGATCCAAAGTTGGTTGAACTCATGAATATGGAACCCAGGGATATAGAAGGCCAACTGTAAGACCTAACATGTTCCTGAAGTGTAGAGGAAGCATTGAATGATGGAGAAGAAATTCTAGGAATCCACTTAGGTGGTATCCTGAAGGAAGTTTGGGACTTTTAATAAGATTAATAGTTTGACAGAAGCCAACACAATACTGTAAAGCAATTATCCTTCAATTAAAAATAAATTTAATTTTAAAGAAAGATTAACTCAAGGCTAAGGGACTAATAATTCTGTATCCAACTCCACTGTGGAGGGGGTAGGGGGTTTCCTAATACCAATAAGCAATGCTCTGACATCAGCTAGGTGTCCTACAATTCAGTTCAGATACCATCTACCTAGAGAGAGCGTCAGATCCTTCAGGCTGAGGGCTCCATCCTACAGGACTGCTTCTCCTGCCAACTTAAAGTTGACATCTGTGATTCTGATCAACCAGCTATAGGCAGAAGTTCTAACATCATTTCCTGTAGTTTGACTAATTTGTTAGAATGACTCACAGGACTCATAGAAGCCTTTTCATTACTAGATCACTGGTCTACTATAAAAGAATATAACTCAGGAATAGACTGACTAGAGAGATGCACACGGTAGGGTTTGGGAAGGGCTCAGCGCTCCCATGCCTCCCCAGGCTGCACTCCCCCTGCCTCTCCACGTGTGCACCAACCTGGGAGCTCTCTGAACTCAGCCCTTTTGGGGTTTTATGGGAGCTTCATTACAAAGCACAACTGATTAGATCACTGGCCATTGGCAATTGATTTGACCTCTAACTCCTCTCCCCTTCCCAGAGGGTATGTGGAAGTGGGGGACACTAAAAATCCCAACACTAATCACTTGGTTGGGTCTCCTGGCAACCAGTCCACTTGCTTGGGTGGGTCTAAAAGTCATTAACAGAAGACACCTTTGTAGTTCTCCTTATCACAGTGAAATTTCCAGATTTTTAGAAGCTCTGTGTCAGACAAAGGGATGAAAACCAAGTATGTTTTTCTTATTGTAAATCACAATATCACAAGAACAACCCAAAAGTTGGAGGACTAAAACAACTCAAGGGCACTCCATGGTGGAATTATGAAAAGGTAAATAAGTCCCAGCTTGTAGAGTCCCAAGATGCTGCACTAGTCCCCTTGCTGAGGAGGGGTCTAAAAGTCATTAACATAGCAGAAGACACTTTTGTGGCTCTCATCACTTAATGAAATTTCAAGATTTTTAGGAGTTCTGTGCCAGAAAGAGGGATGAAAACCAAACATGTATTTCTTATTGTAAATCACAATATCACAAGGACAACCCAAAAGCTGGGTTGACTACACAACTCAAGGGCACTCCATGGTGACACTCATGAAATGCAAATAATTCCCAGCTTATAGAGCACCAAGATGCCAGGCTAGGAACATACAGGAAACTGACTCCTGCTAGGGGTAACCGTTCCTAAAAACAAGTCAACAAATTAATGAGCAAGATGCAAATCTAGGTCAGGACTTGTCAGAGTCTTGATAAGAAGACCTGTTAATAACTATAGCATGTCAGACCATGTAATATGGGTTTTATACACCATATGTCAAGCTGTATATTGTCACCCTGCTTATTTAATTTATATGCAGAGTACATCACGCAAAATGTCGGGCTTGGATGAAGTACAAGCTGGAATAAAGATTGCCAGGAGAAATATCAATAACCTCAGATATGCAGATGACACCACCCTACAGGCAGAAACTGAAGAGGAACTAAAGAACCTCTTGATAAAGATGAAAGAGAAAAGTGAAAAGGATGACTTAAAACTCAACATTCAAAAAACTAAGATCATGGCATCCAGTCCCATCACTTCATGGCAAATAATAGGTGGGGAAAGAATGGAAATAGTGACAGACTTTATTGTCTTGGGCTTCAAAATCACTGTGGACAGTGACTGCAGCTATGAAATTAACTTGCTCTTGGAAGGAACACTATGATAAACCTAGACAGTGTATTAAAAAGCAGAGACATTACTTTGCCGACAAAGGTCCATATAATCAAAGCTATGGTTTTTCCAGTAGTCATGTATGGATGCGGAGAAGGCAATGGCATCCACTCCAGTACTCTTGCCTGGAATATCCCTGCACTGGTGGGAGGAGCTGGAGGAGCCTGGTAGGCTGCAGTCCATGGGGTCGCTACAAGTCGGACACAACTGAGTGACTTCACTTTCACTTTTCACTTTCATGCATTGGAGAGGGAAATGGCAACCCACTCCAGTGTTCTTGCCTGGAGAATCCCAGGGATAGGGGAGCCTGGTGGGCTGCCATCTACGGGGTCACACAGAGTCGGACACGACTGAAGCGACTTAGCAGCAGCAGCAGCATGTATGAATGTGAGAGTTGGGCCATAAAGAAGGCTGAGCACAAAAGAAGTGATGCTTTCAAGCTGTGGTGTTGGAGAAGACTCTTGAGAGTCCCTTGGACAGCAAAGAGATCAAACCAGTCAATCCTAAAGGAAACTGACCCTGAATATTCATTGGAAGGACTGATGCTGAAGCTGAAACTCCAGTACTTTGGCCATACTGGTGCGAAAAGCTGACTCACTGGAAAAGACCCTCATTCTGGGAAAGGTTAAGGACAAAAGGAGAAGGGAGTAACTGAGGATGAGACGGTTGGATGGCATCATCGACGCAATCAATATGAGTCTGAGGAATCTCTGGGAGGCAGTGAAGGACAGGGAAGCCTGGCATGCTGCAGTCCACAGGGTTACAAGAGTTTGACACAACTGAGCGACTGAACAACACACCTCATGCCATTTAATCATCACACTTCTGCAAGATAGGAATAATTTTCTCTACTCTGTAAACAAAAATGTTGAGGCCCCAAGAAATTAATGAACTTGACTCAGGTAACACAGCTTGTTAAGTGGCAGAGGTGGAATTTGAACTCCATATGTATAGTGCCTAAGCCTGAGTACTTACTACCACAGAACCCAGACCCGCATAAGGTCAGAGACAAGGGAATTAAAGACATCAGAAGGGTCAGTGAGGCCAAAGTCAAAAATAGAAGTAATGCATCTGCCAGTTGACCTTTCTATATTCTGTGCAAGGGCAGGAAGTTAAAAGATAGGATCTGACATTTGTTCTGGATTGCCAATGCACTTGCTTTCACATGCTGCTTCACACTCCCTTTAAGTTGATCCCTGTACCCTGTCTCCCTGAATTGGTCTAGGGACCTTTCTAAATTCCCTTATCTAGAATGTTAGTCTCTACCCTGTAAGTTCTCTTAGTCTCAATGTACCTGGCAGGTCCTATAAATATATCCACTCCACCAACACTAGCTGGAAACTTTAGCACACAGATCAGCCTCTGACTCCACTGATGTCCTTTCACTTGCCAGTCCTTAGCTCCATCCCTCCCACCCCACTCCTGAAGTAGGGTTTAACACCCAAGCAGGAAGACACAGCTTCCTGAAAGAGTAGTAAAGCTGTGGGGTAAGCAAAAATTCCAGCTCTGATGATGATGAGTTCAAAGTTCCCAAAGAAGCCATAAATCAGACTTGTCAAGCACTCATACAGATTCTATTCTGTTCTAAAAAGACCATGGACCCTTTCCAGATATTCAGGCTTGAATGGAAATTTACACCGCTGGCCTCCACACCATCAGTGAGAAAACATTTTCTTTCTGCCTGAAAAATACTGGCAATTCCTTTTTCTCAGGTTCTGTTTGTTGATTCAGTGGATGCACCACTACTTTTCTTTTCAGGATCAGCCTGTCAGCTACCTAGCTCTTTCAGATTTTTCCTGAACTACACATTTTGCTCAGAAAGTGCTTAATTGGTGCTTTAATGCCAGCTTAGTTCTCCCTCCATTATTCCCTGAACTCTGACAGCCCCATCGCATTTCTTCCCTTTAATGTTTAATGCTATGATGACTGTTACTGATTAGGACTAAATTTTACCCTAGGATGCCTAGGGAATAGACATTTTTATTAAAAGTACAAGAAAGGGAAAGCCATTCTGAAAAATAGGAAAGATTTCTGTGATTTCCCTCTTGAGACTCATTGAGAAGAGAGCAGAGCTGGCTTGTGGTTATTATTTGATCAGCTAGAGCTAATCTGTGTTGATGCCTCCTGCCAAGTCCTGCCATTTGTGCATGATTTCTCATCTACTAATACATAATGTATAGATCTGGATATAGGCAAATCAATTATCCTGCTTGAGGGAAGTAAAGCCAAACTAATGGAAACATTAGCGAAAGTCTTTAGAAAAATTGGAGAAATGAAGACCCAGGTGTTGTGTTTTGTAAGTGTGTGTGGGAGTTTTAAGAGAGGTGGGAGGCAGAGAAAGGGGTCACAGAGTAAAAGGGAGGGAAAATAAGGGGCAAAATTTTATCACTTGAGGCCAAAATAACCTGGCTGTACTGTGCAGAGAACATCTGACTGTAAAAACAAAGGTTCGTGGAAGACAAAACCCAAATGATTCCAGGAATCATGGTTTTCTTGTGCTAAATTATCAGATGCAACAAGATATATATTGAGCTCTATTGAGTCAAGCTAAGAATCGGCATGAACTCACACTAGAGAAATTATAAAAACAGACTGTTCTAGGGAAGATTGTCTCTGCCATGTTTGAATTCTTCAGTTCACAAGAAATCTGAAAATTGTTGGCACAGACACAGTGTCTTAATATCTGTGGGGGGTTAGAAGATGTGAAATTGGAAGGGCTCAGGGGTACTCTTGAAGGCTGGCTGAACTTTACTGTGTGCTTGTGAAGATAGTTTAAATCCATCTCTCTCCAGAGATTAATTTTTTAAACTTTTGAAATATACACAATACGCTTTCAATTATTTTCATGGAAAAATGCTATTAGATGCTATTATTTTTCAGAAAATGTAGATTTTCTAGGTGAACTTAATCTAGAATTTTATGATTTAAGACACCTGTAAGAAGCAACTTTGTATACCACTAAGAATTCCAAGACTGGGTTCAGGACCTGATGTAGTAGGAACTTAAGAAGCATTTAAATAGAAAAATAGATGAGTGAGTAAATGAATAAAAGGTATCATATGCATTCAGTTAGAGCATCCTGGATGGATGTCGGTATTGGTAGACAATAACTTTAAAATCTCTAGTCTTTCCCATTCTATTGTTTTCCTCTATTTCTTTGCATTGATTGCTGAGGAAGGCTTTCTTATCTCTCCTTGCTATTCTTTGGAACTCTGCATTCAAATGGGTATATATCATCTCACACGTTAGTAAAGTAATGCTTAAAATGCTCCAAGCCAGGCTTCAGCTATACATGAACCATGAACTTCCAGATGTTCAAGCTGGTTTTAGAAAAGGCAGAGGAATCAGAGATCAAATTGTCAACATCCGCTGGATCATCGAAAAAGCAAGAGAGTTCCAGAAAAACATCCATTTCTGCGTTATTGACTATGCCAAAGCCTTTGACTGTGTGGATCACAATAAGCTGTGGAAAATTCTGAAAGAGATGGGAATACCAGACCACCTGCTTCTTGAGAAACCTGTATGCAGATCAAGAAGCAACAGTTAGAACTGTACATGAAACAATGGACTGCTTCCAAATCAGGAAAGGAGTATGTCAAGGCTGTATATTGTCATCCTGCTTATTTAACTTAAATGCAGAGTACATCATGAGAAACACTGGGCTGGAAGAAGCACAAGCTGGAATCAAGATTGCCAGGAGAAATATCAATAACCTCAGATATGCAGATGACACCACCCTTATGGCAGAAAGAACTAAAGAGGCTCTTGATGAAAGTGAAAGAGGAGAGTGAAAAAGTTGGCTTAACGCTCAACATTCAGAACACTAAGATCATGGCATCGAGTCCCATCACTTCATGGCAAACAGATGGGTAAACAGTGGAAACAGTGGCTGACTTTATTTTTCTGGGCTCCAAAATCACTGCAGATTGTGACTGCAGCCATGAAATTAAAAGATGCTTACTCCTTGGAAGGAAAGTTATGACCAACCTAGATAGCATATTAAAAAGCAGAGACATTACTTTGACAACAAAGGTCCATCTAATCAAGGCTATGGTTTTTCCAGTGGTCACGTATGGATGTGAGAGCTGGACGATGAAGAAAGCTGAGCGCCGAAGAATTGATGCTTTTGAACTGTGGTGTTGGAGAAGACTCTTGAGAGTCCCTTGGACTGCAAGGAGATCCAACCAGTCCATCCTAAAGGAGATCAGTCCTGAGTGTTCATTGGAAGGACTGATGTTGAAGCTGAAACTCCAATACTTTGGCCACCTGATGCGAAGAACTGACTCATTTGAAAAGACCCTGATTCTGGGAAAGATTGAGGGCAGGAGGAGAAGGGGATGACGGAGGATGAGATGGTTGGATGGCATCACCGACTCAATGGACATGGGTTTGGGTGGACTTCGGGAGTTGGTGATGGACAGGGTGGCCTGGCATGCTGTGTTCATGGGGTTGCAAAGAGTCGGACATGACTGAGCAATTGAATTGAACTGAACTTTAAAATGTTTTTAAATTATAAGAACATTTTTACAAACATTTTAGATGATTATGACCTCTTTTCACTGCTTGGTAGTGATTCCACCCATTCTGAGTAAAACAGAAACCAGATGAGAGCCTTATATTTGTAAGGAGAATAAAGAAAAGATAGTTACCCACTGTGTGTGCTTTTCACTTGGGACATCAAAACCCTTAGAGTTGACATAAGATTCAACTACAACACACCATTAAGAAAATTCAAACTAAGCAAACATCAATAGATGGAACTCGGTCTGGGACACTCAAAGTGAAATTCCAGACAAGTGGGGGGAATTCTGAATGGTTCAGAGAATACAAAAAGCCAAATTTACTCTTAAAAAAAAAGTTTACAATTTGATGGTAGCCTGTAAAACTTAATATCTTAAACTTCTTTAAGACAGAATAAGATCATAATGTGAACACAGATATAGAAATAAATTTTGATGCTACCACTAATAGCAGCCATCATGTACTGAATAGCCTGTGCTATGCACTTTATGTAACTCATTTCATTCAACACGTAAAACAGCCTGAAGCTGAGAGTTATGCACATCATCAAATCAATGTGCAGGAGGTAAAGTTCTTTCCAGGGTGGCATGGTCAGAATGTGACAGAGTTTGGACTTGAATCGAAGTCCATCTAACTATGAAACCTAGCTTTTGATCTCCAAGAACCACTGCATTTTGTTTCCAGAAAAATGAATACAGAAAATTAGAATTTTGTTAGTTTGTACTAATTCTGACATGAATTTAATATTGATGTGCCTATATGAAGGTCCTCTGCTAGGTACTGGAGACATGTAGGTGAATAAAGCATAGTCCTTGTCTTCTAAGAACTTATATAGAGCATGAAAAATAGACACAGGTGCAACAAAGCTTAACCCAGAAGTCCAAGTGCTGGGCAGTGATACAGCTGAGGAAGCAATTGCGTAGAGAAGAAGTCCAAATAAACATTTTTTTTAGAATAACTATGGATCTTCATAACTGGCATAAGCAACAAGAAGATTAAGGACTGAGGAATTTCCTGGTGGTCCAGTGGTTAAGAATCTACCTGCCAACGTGGCAGACATGAGTTCAATCCCTGTTCTGGGAAGATCCCACATGCCAAGGGGCAACTAAGTCTGTGCACTGCAGCTACTGAAGCCCCAAAGCCCTAGAGCCCGTGCTCTGCAAAAGAGAAGCCACCAGAAAGAGAGGCCCGCACACCACGGCTAGAGAGGAGCACCCACACACCACAGCTAGAGAACACAGCAGCAAAGACTCAGCACGGCCAAAAATAAATAAATAAAATTAAAAGATTAAAGACTGAGGTGAGCACAGTACGTTACACTTAATGAGCTAAGTTTCTGATGCTGTTATTGTGCTTTGTTTCCGGGCAGAGCTCTATACAATTATGAAATATTTTATGAAATATACCATGTCAAAGATGCAGCTGTAGGAAAAGATTCCCTGCAAAACTGAAGCAGAAAAGCAAAAATATATTCAATAACACAATTATTAACTAACAATGAAATTTCACCATTTTTACTTAAATAAATCAGCACTTCACATACACACAGCATTCTCCATTGTGAGTTGATTCTGCCTTTATTCCAAATTTCAAAAGAAAATGGCTGTGGTTTTTCAACATATCATTAAATTAGAAGCTAATGTACTTACAGTCAAGTAATAAAAAAAGAAATATAGATCAAAGGATATCAAATAACTTATTACAATAAATAATATGCTCATGAAAGTGAAAGTGTTAGCTGCTCAGTCATGTCTGACTCTTTGCTACCCCAAGGACTGTAGCTCGCCAGGCTCCTCTGTCCATGGGATTCTCCAGGCAAGAAAATTGGAGTGGGTTGCCATTCCTTTCTCCAGGGGATCTTCCCAACCCAGGGAGCAAGCCCGGGTCTCCTGCATTGCAGGCAGATTCTTTACCATCTGAGCCACCCGGGAAGCTCATGGTATTAAGCATATAAAAGAACTCTAAGATACCTTTGTACCTAACGATGAATCACATGCATAAAAATACCGAAACATGTGGGACTTCCTTGATGGTGACAAGGACAGAGTAAAGGGACAAATTCCACAGTGGCTCAGTGGTAAAGAATCCATCTCCAATGCAGGAGATGCAGGAGACATGGGTTTGATCCCTGGGTCAGGAATATCCCCTGGAGGAGCGCAAGGCAACCCACTCCAGTATTCCTGCCTGGAGAATCTCATGGACAGAGGAGCCTGGCAGGCTGGGTTGCACAGAGTCGGACATGACTGAAGCGACTAAGCACACACGCACAGGTGATTAAACAATTAACTTCATGGGGATTGTAAGTAGAAAAAATATGGGAGACACCTCTAAGTTTACAATTATTCAAGAGAGCAGGTTTGCTTAATCACAAAACCAAGCAGGCTTGCTTAGCAACAAAACCATGCAACAGAAACATGAAACATGCTGAAAACAATAAAACAACAGTGGCATGAGACCCACATATTGTCCAATGAGCCCAGTAAGTTAATGATCCCTAGGACATACTCTCCACACACATAAAAACAATAATTTGCAGACCTATCTTGAACATGTAGGGACAAGAAAACTCCCCTGCTCAACCTGAAGGACGAGCTGATGATAGAAGTATGAGATCGACTTAGGAAAGGCAAAGTTCTCCCCCTCCCTACTCTGACTATAAATCTGTAACCCAGTAACTTTTTGGGCACAGCATCTCTTGCTCACCCACTTGTAAACCTTATAAGCATCCTATTCCAATAAAAGTGAAAGTGTTAGCCACTGAGTCGTGCCTGACTCTCTGCGACCTCATGGACTGTAGTCCATCAGGCCCCTCTCTGCCCATGGAATTCTCCAGGTAAGAATACTGGAGTGGATTGCCATGCCCTTCTCCAGGGGATCTTCCCAACCCTGGGATAGAACCCGGATCTCCTGCATTGTAATAAATCCCTTTTATCTGTCACAGATTTGCCTTTCACTGAATCCTACCTGCACTGAGACATTAAGGACTATGGTATTGGAGCACTTTGGAGCCTCCCCAAATTACCCCCCAAACCAAATGGTTCCAGAAGTCCAGTGGTTAAGACTCCATGCTTCCACTGCAGTGGGCATGAGTTCTATCTCTACCTCATGCCGCAAACCTGATTAAAAAAAAAAAAAACCCTAAAGGTGGCTCTGTCAAAGTGGAGAAATTCTCATTAGGAAAAGACCACTGTGAACTAAAATAATACAGCTAGAAATATTTTGTGTATATTTGTACTTAAAATGTCCTATTTTGAAGACATTCGCACAGCAAATTTTAGGAAAGTTTTGAGGTCATGGAGAACTTACCTCTTGGTTTTGAAGAATTCTTGTCCTTATCAAAGAAAGTGAGGTAAAAATGTCTAGGTAGGAACAAAAAGCATAAAGTATCAAAGAAAAAAATTGATTTAAAAAATCTGATTTCATCAGAATTAAATACTTCTCTTTGAAGACACTGCTAAGAAAATGAAAGGAAAACAAAATGAGAGAAAATATTTTTAAAATGCATTGTTGTTGTTGTTCAGTCATGCAGTCCTGTCCAATTCTTTGCAACCCCATGAATTGCAGTGTGCCAGGCCTCCCTGTCCTTCACCATCTCTCTGAGTTTGCTCATACTCATGTCTATTGAGTCAGTGATGCCATCCAACCATCTCATTCGCTGTCACCTCCACTCTCCCCTTGCTTTCAATCTTTCCCAGCATCAGGGTCTTTTCCAAAGAGTTGACTTGTCACATCAGGTGGTCAAAGTATTGTAGTTTCAGCTTCAGCATCAGTCCTTCCAATGAATATTCAGGATTGATTTCCTTTAGGATTGACAGGTTTTATCTCCTTGCAGTCCAAGGGACTCTCAAGAGTCTTCTCCAACACCACAGTTCAAAATCAATTCTCCAGTGCTCAGCCTTTTTTATGGTCCAACTCTCACATCCGTACATGACTATTGGAAAAACCATAGCTTTGACTATACAGACTTTTGTCAGCAAAGGACCGTCTTTGCTTTTTAATATGCTGTCTAGGTTGATCATAGCTTTTCTTCCAAGGCTGCTGCTGCTGCTAAGTCACTTCTGTCGTGTCCGACTTTGTGCAACTCCACAGACGGCAGCCCGCCAGGGTCCTCTGTCTCTGGGATTCTCCAGGCAAGAATACTGGAGTGGGTTGCCATTTCCTTCTCTATCCTTCCAAGGAGCAAGCATCTTTTAATTTCGTGGCTGCAGTCACCGTCTGCAGTGATTTTGGAGCCTAAGAAAATACAATCTATCATTGTTTCCACTTTTTACCCATCTATTTGCCATGAAGTGGTGAGGCCAGATGCCATGATTTTTGTTTTTTGACTGTTGAGTTTTAAGCCAGTTTTTTCACTCTCTGCTTTCACCTTTATCAAGAGGTTCTTTAGTTCCTCTTTGCTTTATACTATTAGAGTGGTATCATCTGCATAGCCGATACTTCTCCTGACAATCTTAATTTCAGCTTGTTAGTCATCCAAAATACTTATAAGATAATAAATTGATATCCAAAATATATAAAGAACTCATAACTCGGGGACTTCCCTGGTGGTCCAGTGGGGTTAAGATTCAGCACTCCCAATGCCAGGGGTCTGGGTTCAATCCCTGGTCAGAGAACTAGATCCCACATGCTGCAACAAATAGCATGTGTGCTGCAATTAAAAGACCCTGCATGCCACAACTAAGGATCCCATATGCTGAAACAAAGATCTAAGATCCTGAGTGCCTCAACTAAGACCCAGTGGAGCCAAATAAATGAATAATTTTTTTAAAAAGAACTCTTACAACTCAATAATAAAAAACAAACAACACAATTAAAAGTGGAAAAGATCTGAATAGACACTTCATCAAAGAAGATATACCAATTGTAGATAAGTACATGGAAAGACACTCAATATCTTGATTTGTGGAGTACTTAATAACTAATAACTCTATTAGTTGTTAGGAAAATGGAAGTTAAAACCACAATGAGATATTACTTCATACCTGTTCAGTTCAGTTCAGTTCAGTTCAGTTGCTCAGTCATGTCCGACTCTTTGCAACCCCATGAACCACAGCACGCCAGGCCTCCCTGTCCATCACCAACTCCTGGAGTCCACCCAAACCCATGTCCTTTGAGTCGGTGATGCCATCCAACCATCTCATCCTCTGTCATCCCCTTCTCCTCCTGCCTTCAATCTTTCCCAGCATCATGGTCTTTTCCAATGACTCAGTTCTGCGCATAAGGTGGCTGAAGTATTGGAGCTTCAGCTTCAGCATCAGTCCTTCCAATGAATATTCAGGACTGATTTCCTTTAGGATGGACTGGTTGGATCTCCTTGCAGTCCAAGGGACTCTCAAGAGTCTTCTCCAACACCACAGTTCAAAAGCATCAATTTTTCTGTGCTCAGCTTTCTTTATACCTGTTAGAGCTTTTTTCATACCTGTTAGGGGGACTAAATTAAAACATCTGAGTATAGTACTTGGTGACGATGTAGAGCAAAGGGGACTCTCACATACTGCTGATGAGAATGTAACATGGTCCGCCACCTTGAAAAACAGCTTGGCAATTTCTAAAAAAGCTAAATACACACTTACCATATAACCCACCCATTCCACTACTAGGTAGTTACCCGAGAGAAATAAACATATATGTTCACAGAAACGCTTGTCATGAGTACTCATAGCAGCTTTATTTGTAATAGTCAAAAGCTGTGGGATTTCGGGAATGTCCATTACCTTGTGAATGAATCAACAATGTGTGGTATATCCATACACTTGAACATTACTTAGCAATAAAAAGGAACAACGATTGACGCATGCAGCAACAAGGAGGAAGTGCAAGAGCTTTATGCTGAATGAAAATGCCAGATTAAAAGGTACAAGTAGTTGATTCCTTGTGTATGACATTTTGGAAAAGGCAAAACCATAGTGAAAGAAACACATGGGACAGTTACCAAGGCTTGGGTGAGGGGGGATGGTGGATATTGACTAAAAAGGCAAGCAGGACATTTTGAGGGTGATGGAAATATTGTATATCTATATTGTGATGGTGGTTGTGCTTAGTCACTCAGTTGTGTCCAACTTGTTGTGACCCCATGGACTGTAGCCCCCCAGATTCCTCTGTCCATGAGGAATCTCCAAGCAACAATACTGGAGTGGGTTGCCATGCCCTCCTCCAGGGGATATTCCCAACCCAGGGATCAAACCCAGGTCTCCTGCATTACAGGCAGATTCTTTACCATCTGAGCCACCAGGGAAGCCTGATGGTGATGGTGGCTACATAACAATACATGCATCTGTCAAAATTCATAGAACTCTATACCAAAACAGGATAAATTTTATTATATATGTTATATCTCATACTAACTTGAATAAAAACTATGAAACACTTATCATGTATACTTTAAAGTTTAGTAATAGAGGAGTAATTTTTATACATCAAACGAGTCTCCTCCATTGCAGGTGGATTCTTTACCAACTGAGCTATTTATTCAACAGTAAAAACAAAATTGCTACCTGAATTTACTAATACAAGTTTTTCTATTTTAAAAAATGACCATGCACTATTGAACCTCAAAAATTCTTCATCTATAAAAGAATGTATATTAAACTGAACATAGGATTTTCTATTACACACTTAGAAGTTAATCATTTTTAGCTAATCTTTTGTCCTCTTCCAAAATCCTCAAGCTATACATTTCTCCTAAGAATTATAAAATATATCTGAGCCAAATGGACTTCACTGGTTACATTTCTGCTTTCTCACAATGAAGAAAATACAGTAATTAATAGGAGCATCCTTTATGTAACTTTTTTTTTTTTTTTTTTTTATAAATTTATTTATTTTACTTGGGGGCTAATTACTTTACAATATTGTAATAGTTTTTGCCATACATTGACAAGAATCAGCCATGGGTTTACATGTGTTCCCCTTCCCGAACCCCCCACCCACCTCCCTCCCCCTCCCATCCCTCTGGATCATCCCACTGCCCCGGCCCCGAGCCCTTGTCACATGCATCGAACATGGAATGGTGCTCTGTTTCACATATGACAATACACATGTCTCAATGCCATTCTCCCAGAACGTCCCACCCTCACCTTCTCCCTCAGAGTCCATAAAATTGTTCCATGCATCTGTGTCTCTCATTCTGTCTCGCATATAGGGTTATCGTTACCATCTTTCAGATTCCATATATATGCATTAGTATACTGTATTGTTGTTTTTCTTTCTGGCTTACTTCACTCTGTATAATGGGCTCCAGTTTCATCCATCTCAGTAGAACCGGTTCAAATGTATTTTTTTTAATGGCTGAGTAATATTCCATTGTGTATATGTACCACAGCTTCCTTATCCATTCATCTGCTGATGGACATCTAGGTTGCTTCCATGTCCTGGCTATTGTAAACAGTGCTGCGATGAACATTGGGGTACACGCGTCTCTTTCAATTCTGGTTTCCTCGGTGTATATGCCCAGCAGTGGGATTGCTGGGTCATATGGCAGTTCTATTCCCAGTTTTTTAAGGAATCTCCACACTGTTCTCCATAGTGGCTGTACTAGTTTGCATTCCCACCAACAGTGTAAGAGGGTTCCCTTTTCTCCACACCCTCTCCAGCATTTATTGCTTGTAGACTTTTGGATAGCAGCCATTCTGACTGGTGTGAAATGATACCTCATTGTGGTTTTGATTTGCATTTCTCTAATAATGAGTGATGTTGAGCATCTTTTCATGTGTTTGTTAGCCATCTGTATGTCTTCTTTGGAGAAATGTCTGTTTAGTTCTTTGGCCCATTTTTTGATTGGGTCATTTATTTTTCGGGAATTCAGCTGCAGAAGTTGCTTGTATATTTTGGAGATTAATTGTTTGTCTGTTGCTTCATTTGCTATTATTTTCTCCCATTCTGAAGGCTGTCTTTTCACCTTGTTTATAGTTTCCTTTGTTGTGCAAAAGCTTTTAATTTTAATTAGGTCCCATTTGTTTATTTTTGCTTTTATTTCCAATATTCTGGGAGGTGGGTCATGGAGGATCCTGCTGTGATTTATGTCGGAGAGTGTTTTGCCTATGTTTTCCTCTAGGAGTTTTATTGTTTCTGGTCTTACGTTTAGATCTTTAATCCATTTTGAGTTTATTTTTGTGTACGGTGTTAGGAAGTGTTCTAGTTTCATTCTTTTACAAGTGGTTGACCAGTTTTCCCAGCACCACTTGTTAAAGAGGTTGTCTTTTCTCCATTGTATATTCTTGCCTCCTTTGTCGAAGATAAGGTGTCCATATGTGCGTGGGTTTATCTCTGGGCTTTCTATTTTGTTCCATTGATCTATATTTCTATCTTTGTGCCAGTACCATACTGTCTTGATGACTGTGGCTTTGTAGTAGAGTCTGAAGTCAGGCAGGTTGATTCCTCCAGTTCCATTCTTCTTCCTCAAGATTGCTTTGGCTATTCGAGGTTTCTTATATTTCCATACAAATTGTGAGATGATTTGTTCTAGTTCTGTGAAAAATACCATTGGTAGCTTGATAGGGATTGCATTGAATCTGTAGATTGCTTTGGGTAGAATACTCATTTTCACTATATTAATTCTTCCAATCCATGAACACGGTATATTTCTCCATCTGTTTGTGTCCTCTTTGATTTCTTTCATCAGTGTTTTATAGTTTTCTATATATAAGTCTTTTGTTTCTTTAGGTAGATATATTCCTAAGTATTTATGTAACTTTTAAGGATTATTTCAACCTGAGTGCATGACATGTTCCCTCTGGTCTGTAGCACACTCTCTAATGAGCAGTATTGAAAGAAAAATCACGCTTTCAAAGGCGAACTTGGTGAATACCTGCTGCAATCACAGGCTCAGGATGCCTGCCATCTGCGAGGTGATTCCAGCTCGCCATGTGCAGTCTGAAACCAGCAATTGCCTCTGACTGGGAAAGAATATAACGTCACATTATTGTTTCTGAGCTTTCTGAAACAGGGTATTTGGCCTGGCATGTGATAGATAGACTTCTCTCTCAGTTTATTTCATTTCATTGTGTGGAATATTTCCCAGGGAAGACTCCAGAGAAGGAAATGCGGAAGGCTGCTCTGGGCACTGGTGGAATGGCCTGATCATTTAATTTTTGGCTGAGAGCTCAAGAGAAGAACTGCAGCTGCCCTCCAGAGCAGCTGATGCTTAGCATGGCACTAGGTGACACATCCATACATCTTAATAAACCACCATCCATTAATCTGTTAGGAGCAACTCAAGGAAATACTCCAGTGGCACCAGCCAGGGTGTGTGTGTGCTAAAGGCTCACATGATGGACTGGAGAAAAGCATTACAAGGAAACTTAATGATAATATTTTCTCTCCCATCACAAAATTGAGAAGAATGCTTCAAAGTAAAGGAATCTCTGTTGGAAGAATCAGCTGGCTATTGTGGGAACTGAAGGACAGGCTCAAGCAAGCCAGATATGCATTCAGGTTTTTGGTCCCTGCTGATATGTTGATACACAGAAATCAGTAGAAACAGCAGCTGCCTGCTCCTACAATGTCATCAATAGAAAAAAAAAATGGATGGAGAATTATAAGAAATATTACTTCATTGACTTCTGGCAGTCCAGTGGTTAAGACTCCGTGGTTCCCCTCAGGGGAGTGAGGGTTCAATCCTGGTTGGGGAACTAAGATCCCACATGTCACATGGTGCAGCCAAAAAAAATTGTTTTTAATAAAACTTTGAACATGTAAAAGCATTATGCAAGCCAAAGTTTAGAAGAGATAGATAAAAGCCAGTTGACTAGCTTCTTTGAGGTCTAGAGTTAAACTTATTTGTTACATGCAATGGATGAGGTAAAGCAGCAGGTAGGCAATAGTGATACAGCAGCAGAACAGCAAACTTGGAAAACGCAGCAGTGGCCATAGGAATGAATGGAAAAGGTCAGTTTTCATTCTAATCCCCAAAAAAGGCAATGCCAAAGAATTCAAACTACTGCACAATTGCACTCATCTCATACACTCATCGTAATGCTCAAAATTTCCCTAAGCTAGGCTTCAACAATACTTGAACTGAGAAATTCCAGACGTTCAAGCTGGATTTAGAAAAGGCAGAGGAACCAGACATCAAATTGCCAACATCCATTGGATCATAGAAAAAGCAAGAGAACTCCAGAAAAACATCTACTTCTGCTTCATTGACTATGCTAAAATTTTTGACTGTGTGGATCACAACGAACTGTGGAAAATTCTTAAAGAGATAGGAATACCAGACCACCTTACCTGCCTACTGAGAAACCTGTATGCAGGTCAAGAAGCAACAGTTAGAACCGGACATGGAACAATGGACTACTTATTTAACTTATATGCAGGTTCATCACACGAAATGCTGGGCTAGATGAAGCACAAGCTGGAATCAAGATTGCTGGGAAAAATATCAATAACCTCAGATATGCAGATGACACCACCCTTATGGCAGAAAGCAAAGAAGAACTAAAGAGCCTCTTAATGAAAGTGGAAGAGGAATGAAAAACCTGGCTTAAAATTCAACATTCAGAAAACTAAGATCAGGGCATCTGGTCCCATCACTTCATGGCAAATAGATGGGCAAACAATGGAAACTGTGACAGACTTTATTTTCTTGGGCTCCAAAATCACTGCAGATGGTGACTGCAGCCATGAAATTAAAAGACGCTTGCTGCTTGGAAGAACAGCTATGACCAACCTAGACAGCATATCAAAAAGCAGAGACATTACTTCGCCGACAAAGGCCCATCTCATCAAAGTTATGGTTTTTCCTGTAGTCATGTGTGGATGTGAGAGTTGGACCATAAAGAAAGCTGAGTTCTGAAGAATTGATGCTTTTGAACTGTGGTGTTGGAGGACTCTTGAGAGCCCCTTGGACTGCAAGGAGATCCAACCAGTCCATCCTGAAGGAAATCAGTCCTGAATATTCATTGGAAGGACTGATGCTGAAGCTGAAACTCCAATTCTTTCGTCATCTGATAGGAAGAATTAACTCATGAAAAAAGACCCTGATGCTGGGAAAGATTGAAGGCAAGAGGAGAAGGGGATAACAGAGGATGAGATGGTTGGATGGAATCCCCAACTCAATGGACATGAGTTTGCGCTAGCTCCAGGAGTTAGTGATGGACAAGGATGCCTGGCGTGCTGCAGTCCATAAGGTCACAAAGATTTGGAGACGACTGAGCCACTGAACTAAAATGAACTGAGCAGAACACTGGACTTAGAAGATTTACATTGGGATCTGCAGTCTGCCATTTACTGACAAGTGACCTTTAACAAGTTACTGAAATAGTCTGCAATTAAGTGATGAATATGGAAGTGCTTGGCACCAGCAGACAGCAAGTCCAGTTTTGCTTGATCTGTTTACCTGTTGTGGAGACTTCAATACATGTAGTCCGACCTCACATAATGACCATTTCTTTTTAAATGTTTTATTGTAAACAGTTTAGTAGCATAAAACTCATCAGTCAAGATGTCAATGTCTCTCTTGAGTAGGCCTACCAAGTGGGGTCACTCTCTTGGTTGACCCACCTAAATGCTTAATATACACTGTCTACACTTGTGTGTACTTACTGCTAAATTACTGTGTAAGCATTCTTATGTCTGTTCATGTGACATACTCTGTCTCCTCAATTAGGATTATTGACTTATTGAGCCATAAGGTATTTTAAGAAGAGTTTATCCAAACTCTTCATTGTAAAAGTGGGAATATCAAGGTCCTAGGGAAGTCCAGTAACTTGTTTCAAATCATACATCAATTGGCGACAGAGTCATTATTAGGACCAAGTGTTCTTCACTCCCTAGATAATGCTTCCTTCTCCAATTTCTCAGCACAATCGATTCTTAAAATAAGCATTTGAGGACAAGAACCAATTTTACTGCTATTGTTGTTTATATCCAAAATTTGATATCCATTCACCTATAAAGACTAATCAAAATAGCAAAATTAATGCACAGTTAGGTAATTAAAAGCCTGTGTGTGATAACTCTGCAGCAGAGGTACAAAGCACTTTGGGTTCAAAGAGAAAAAAGAGATGGATTTTTATCTGAACTGTTGCTAGTCTTCAAGAAAAACAGAGAACTGAGACTGTCTTATTGAAGGACAGAAAACAACTGACGTTTAATATACAGAGGCTAGTTTGCTAGAGACTAAGGAAATGGTCAGTGAAGAAGTAAAAGGAAAAATATTATATTTGGCTCCAATTACATCCCAGAGATAATTAATATTATGTAATGTTTCACTTTTTAAATATCTTTATATTTTTGTTCTCTGCATTTATGGAAAATAAAAAGGTTGGAAATCTAAAAGAAAGGAAATATGTCTCTGATCATCTATTAAGCTATTATATGCCAACCTTTGTTGTGATACTTGCACATCCATCGTGTCATCAAATTTTTGTCCAGCCTTCCTTGGCAATCTTTATTTCAGCACTAATTGGGAAATATTATACCCTTGTATGATCATTTTATGAATATGAATTAACAATAGATTATGTTCTTTCCGTAGTTATTAATTAGGAAACTATTGCCTGCAATAATCTTAACTGGGGAAAAAATGATTATTTTTTCACTTGAAGGATTTCTAAACATTGAGAGGCTATAAGAAGTAAGCATTCACATACAGTGGTTTCCAAATCCAACTGTACCTCTGAATCCTGGGGGAAGTTTTTTGAAAATGTAGATTCTAAGACCTCATTCCCTCGAGATTCTGATTCTGTTGATCTGATGTGCAGGTAAGAAGCTGCAGTGTGTAAAACGTGCCTAGGTGATTCTAATGCGCAGCCAGTTACGGAAAGCACAAGATACAGGAATGGTGTGTTTTCACAACATAATTTGGCTATTAGAAAATTTCAGAGACATTATTTTCATTGCAAGGACAAGTGTCAGTTATAAAGGGTTAGCCAGGAATGCACAATGCCGGTAGGAAGAAAAAATCTGTCATCCACATGATATAATAAAACAGTTTTTGCTGACCTATTGCAGCTAGTATGTTTGAGAGATTCTGAGTTTTATTTTGCAATAAAAATAGATATAATGAGTCATAAACAGAGGGTGTAAGAAATGCTCTGCTAATGAGGATGCATGCGTGCATGCTCAGTTGCTTCAGTCGTTTCTGAGTCTTTGCGACCCCATGGACTGTAGCCCACCAGGCTCCTCTGTCCATGGGATTCTCCAGGCGAGAATCCTGGAGTGGGTTGCCATCCCATCCTCCAGGGGATCTTCCTGACCCAGGGATCAAACCACCGTCTCCTGCATTGCAGGCAGATTCTTTACCATTGAGCCATGGGTAGGTAAGCCCTGCTAATGAGGATACTTGTGGTTAAAGGGAAAGAAGCCATTTCACTTGAGACAATTAAATGTGGATCTCCTCGGTGACCTTTGGAATTATAATTACATACTTTGCCTTATAGAAACAGCCTCATTATAAAAATTTTTCAGGAAAAATGTTTGATACCATTGAAGCAGTTGTTCTGGTTGACATTTTTTTAAATAACATCATGTTTAAATAATGCAACTAATATTTAAGAGCAGAATGAACTACATTCTCTGCCATGAATAGGTATAAAAATAAATAATGCAAATGTATGCTAGAAATAAGCACAAGGAACAGACACCTAGTTCTGCCTCTGAGGGTGGGGGTGGGGGGTGTCCTAAAGATTGGTAAGAGCTATATTAGAAAGGTAGGGGGCATATTAGAAAAACCACTTAACTGCATTTGTTTATCTTTACCTTTTAGGAGTTAAAGAGACTTTTGTTTATCTTTGTTTATTCCATAATCTCACCACCCTACTAATTGGAAGTCCTTCTTGAATGCACTTAATCCTTTCTATGTAATTTCAACTGACAGAAATCCTGCCCTAGGGACCTGCCGTTTGAATGGTTTGACATCCCTACAGAGAGAGGTATTGACCTTTACAGGCAACTCAAGGCTCCTGGCTTCTCCCCCACCCTCGGGGAAGGTATAAACTTCCCAAGGATGATGCCGGGTGAGGGGGAAGCCATTTCAGTCTTCAGAGGGCAAAGGTGCTGATCAGGATGACATCCTTACAATGCAGGCTGTACTTTTATGGGGAGAACTTTCAAAAGTGTTAAAATGTTTATTAGGTTTCCCTCAGGCCGCTTCCAAATGGAAGGAGGCTGACCAGCTTGCTCCAATGTCCCCTTTCCTAGGGTTGGGCTAAGGCAAAGCCAGCGGGAGGGGCACTTTTGCAGCGGGACACAGGGGCTGTTTTTGCACTCTGGCTCTCTTGGCATGGCTTTTTCTCTCGACAATGGGACAAAGTTCTGAAATTGGAAGTGGACTTTATAGGAAAACATTTTAGCCAGTCTCCATGCTTTGATTCTAGGCTCTTAACTGAGGCAAAAAGGGAATTTTCTATAGTTTTGCACTCTCTAGAGTTTTGCATTGAGGTTGGAGGGCAAACTGCTAAAAATAAGGCATCAGTTTACCCTCTTTTGTCTCCATTTTGTTTTTCTCTTTCCAAGAGACTCTGCTGGAGTCTTTCCGGGTGATTCAGCCCAATATCAAACCCATTCCTTCTCCTTACAGGAACCTCACCTCACCCTCCTCACTCCAACGGAAAGTGCAAGTCCACACTGGGATCTGCTCTTTCATCCTCAGTTTCTTTCCTTCTAAAAATGTGTTCCAGGTAACTAAACACCTTTCTGGGTGTGCTGCTTAGTTCCAAGTACTAACTTGTCTGTGAGTCACTTACTGAAGAGTCTTCAAGACTTTGCATCCAGCACCTGTCTATTCGTTTGCTATAACCAACCTACAACATCTGTCAGCTCTTCCCATGAATTAATAGGTCTGTAATTAAAATCCAACAGAGAGCTCAAAAGTTAATTAGGACAAGAAACAGCTATGTGAGCAGCATGGAACATAGCTTTCTATGAAGAAAAGACAAGCTTCTTGTAAAACAAGAGTATACCACAGGCCTCTGTCCATCCCCACACCAGCTGGTCCCTGAACTGCCTTTTTCTGACCTATATCCTCATTGTGAAAGTGCCTGATAGAAGGTATCACTACATCGCCTTGACTGTCTGACTTGCTACTTAAAATCCAACCCAGGAAAGTCTATTTCTCTTGCTTAAAGAAAACTGGAAATTTAGAAGGATCAAATACCTTGTTGCTCAAGCCTGAGTTTTCTTCTTCAGCTCTCCATGGCCTGTGCGTGGAGAGTTCAGTTTTCTGGAAGCTGAATTCATGGCAGAAAGCTATAGAAGCAGGACAGAACAGTGGTTACATACTGGAATCAAATCATACCACTTACTGTGAGCCCTAGGGCAAGTGAACAAGATTCTGTGCCTCAGTGTACAGCACATGGCAAGTTTTCAAATCTTAGCTATGCTATTAATTCAGTTTAGTCTCTATCAGAATGATGATAGGAATATCTGTTTTCACTGCTCTTAAGAGGGAATGCTAAGAAATTCATATTAATAACTTCAGTGTACTCCTAGATATATAAGAAATAGTTTCCAAAAGCAGGGTGCCATGTTTTATGCAATGTTTGGTGATTGGCTAAAATTTTTTAATAATAAATAAGAATGAATCAGAGAAAATATCCTTCAGCATAGCTGTGAAAGGAGATATATTCAAAAATCCAAGAACACAGCCCTTCAAAAAAAAAAATCTTTTTACCCTGAATAGTTGCAAAATTACACCTTCTTTCCCATACTGTGGAAGAAAAGGACAAAAAATTTCTTCCAAAATCTGTTATTTTAAGATTGGCGGTCAGAGATGGGGACCATAAAACACTGTCAAAAATGACAAAGCTTGAATTAAATTCCAGGGGCTGTTAAGAGTGATGTGAAGGACTCATCTCTGGCCAGGGATAACTGACATGAAAGTATATTGATAAATAATGTAATCTTTCTTTAAACCTGTTCCCATACAACCCAAAATCCTTCACTGCACTCAGGTGAGAATATGAAAAGGTTTCCCCGAGATCCTCAATAGAAGCAACAACTGGGATAAACTAGACTTGTCATAGAACAGTTTTCACCATCTGGAGCTCGAATGCCTCACCGAGCAGCCCTGAAGGGCCTTGCTGTTCCTTGTCAAAGGCCTCAGAGAAAATGTCTGTGCTTTTTCTAGGGAAGCTCTACTTAGACACACTCAGTCCATTCAAAGACTAGACACAAAGTCTAAGATGAATGATTAACAAAGAAAATCTCCTAACATAGTCAATATTCACTGATGAATATTTCATGTACAACTCTGACTCTCAGCCTGCAGGCAGAGGAGAGTATTAGGCTCTTCAGAACTATCAGAAATAGAGACTCTTGGCAGTTACCTGTAGCAACGGGAAATCAACTGTGAGGTTACATGTGGAATTAAGAACAACAGAAATCTCCCAGAAACCCAGGAATGGCTGGACTGAAGCTAGAATATGGTTTAAAAACTGTGAGTTTTTTCAGGACATACAATTCCAAGATTCATCAGCATCAAAAGTCTGACAAACCTTATCAATGGTAATCCTCTCAGATTCTCTGATACTATTAACCCACTACTTCACTCTCTATTTGTATATCATTTTTCTATCTTTTGACCTTAGTTTACTAATAGCTTCTGACCACTCTGGGCTCCTTCCATATCTGATCCTACTAATGATTGCCCTAGCTAGCTAGCTAGCAAGCAATCTAACAAGAGACACTACTTGACACTAAGTCACATGCCAGGTCCTTTCTAAGGCTGCTGACTACCTGGAGACTGGCTAATAAATTTGCTATCCTCACTTCAGTTCCCTCTCCTGATCCAGTCAGCTAAAATGGTGGTGTCAATGATTTAGAACAGAAATCTTCGAAGCATAGCCCACAGCCCAAATCTGGCCTGCCAGCTGTTTTTGTGCTTTGATTGGCGCTCTTCCACTACAGGGGCAGGCAGAGTTTAGTAGTTGCCCACAAAGCCTGAAATATTTACTATCTGGTCTTTTACAGAAAGTGTCTGCTTATCCCTGATTTAGAACTCAGCCAAGCAAGGAAGTGCTCTGAAAAGGGGTTTTATGTTGGTTTTCTTAGGAAGGGCACAGGAATAGAGCTAAAAGCCTCAGGAGAAAGCATCAGAGTTGTCTTAAGAAGCATTTGGATATGTATGCACATTACTGATCAAATAAATATGCATACATTCAAATTATATACATGACTTTTCCGAGGGTGAAATATAAATAAATTCACTTAAAAGTGATATTGATCCCATGAACAATACGAAAAGGCAAAAAGATAGGACACTGAAAGATGAACTCCCCAGGTCAGTAAGTGCCCAATATGCTACTGGAGATCAGTGGAGAAATAACTCCAGAAAGAATGATGGGATGGAGCCAAAGCAAAAACAATACCCAGCTGTGGAGGTGACTGGTGATAGAAGCAAAGTCCGATGCTGTAAAGAGCAATATTGCATAGGAACCTGGAATGTTAGATCCATGAATCAAGGCAAATTGGAAGTGGTCAAACAGGATATGGTTAAGAGTGAACGTCGACATTCTAGGAATCAGTGAACTAAGACGGACTGGAATGGGTGAATTTAACTCAGATGACCATTATATCTACTACTGTGGGCAAGAATCGCTTAGAAGAAATGGAGTAGCCATCATGGTCAACAAAAGAGTCCAAAAAGCAGTACTTGGATGCAGTCTCAAAAACGATAGAATGATCTCTGTTTGTTTCAAGGCAAACCATTCAATATCACAGTAATCCAAGTCTATGCCCCGACCAGTAACGCTGAAGAAGCTGAAGGTGAACGGTTCTATGAAGACCTACAAGACCTTCTAGAACTAACACCTATAAAAGATGCACTGGAATGCAAAAGTAGGAAGTCAAGAAACACCTGGCGTAACAGGCAAATTTGGCCTTGGAGTACAGAATGAAGCAGGGCAAAGGCTAATAGAGTTTTGCCAAGAGAATGCACTGGTAATAGCAAACACCTTGTTCCAACAACACAAGAGAAGACTCTACACATGGACATCACCAGATGGTCAACACCAAAATCAGATTGATTATATTCTTTGCAGCCAAAGATGGAGAAGCTCTATACAGTCAGCAAAAACAAGACCGGGAGCAGACTGTGGCTCAGATCATGAACTCCTTATTGACAAATTCAGACTTAAATTGAAGAAAGTAGGGGAAACCATTAGTCCATTCAGGTAAGACCTAGATCAAATCCCTTATGAGTATACAGTAGAAGTGACAAATAGATTTAAGGGACTAGATCTGATAAACAGAGTGCCTGATGAACTATGGACAGAGGTCTGTGACATTGTACAGGAGACAGGGATCAAGACAATCCCCATGGAAAAGAAATGCAAAAAAGCAAAATGGCTGTCTGAGGCGGCCTTACAGATAGCTGGGACGAGAAGAGAAGTGAAAAGCAAAGGAGAAAAGGAAAGATATTCCCATCTGAATGCAGAGTTCCAAAGAAGAGCAAAGAGAGATAAGAAAGCCTTCCTCAGCGATCAATGCAAAGAAATAGAGGTAAACAACAGATTGGGAAAGACTAGAGATCTCTTCAAGAAAATTAGAGATACCAAAGGAATATTTCATGCAAAGATAGGCTCAATATAGGACAGAAATGGTATGGACCTAACAGAAGCAGAAGATATTAAGAAGAGGTGGCAAGAATACACGGAAGAACTGTACAAAAAAGATCTTCACGACCCAGATAATCACGATGGTGTGATCACTCACCTAGAGCCAGACATCCTGGAATGTGAAGTCAAGTGGGCCTTAGAAAGCATCACTATGAACAAAGCAACTGGAGGTGATGGAACTCCAGTTGAGCTATTTCAAATCCTGAAAGATGATGCTGTGAAAGTGCTGCACTTGATATGCCAGCAAATTTGGAAAACTCAGCAGTGGCCATAGGACTGGAAAAGGTCAGTTTTCGTTCCAATCCCAAAGAACGGCAATGCAAAAGAATGCTCAAACTATCACACAATTACACTCATCTCTCATGCTAGTAAAGTAATGCTCAAAATTCTCCAAGCCAGGCTTCAGCAATACGTGAACCATGAACTTCCAGATGTTCAAGCTGGTTTTAGAAAAGGCAGAAGAACCAGAGATCAAATTGCCAATATCTGCTGGATCATTGAAAAAGCAGGAGAGTTCCAGAAAAACATCTATTTCTGCTTTATTGACTATGCCAAAGCCTTTGACTGTGTGGATCACAATAAACTGTGGAAAATTCTGAAAGAGATGGTAATACCAGACCATCTGACCTGTCTCTTGAGAAACCTGTATGCAGGTCAGGAAGCAACAGTTAAAACTGGACATGGAACAACAGACTGGTTCCAAATAGGAAAAGGAGTACGTCAAGGCTGTATATTATCACCCTGCTTATTTAACTTATATGCAGAGTACATCATGAGAAACGCTGGACTGGAAGAAACACAAGCTGGAATCAAGATTGCCAGGAGAAATATCAATAACCTCAGATATGCAGATGACACCACTCTTATGGCAGAAAGTGAAGAAGAACTAAAGAGCCTCTTGATGAAAGTGAAAGAGGAGAGTGAAAAGGTTGGCTTAAAGCTCAACGTTCAGAAAACTAAGATCATGGCATCTGGCCCCATCACTTCATGGGAAATAGATGGGGAAACAGTGGAAACAGTGTCAGACTTTATTTTTTTGGGCTCCAGAATCACTGCTGATGGTGATTGCAGCCATGAAATTAAAAGACGCTTACTCCTTGGAAGGAAGGTTATGGCCAACCTAGATAGCGTATTTAAAAGCAGAGACATTACTTTGCCAACAAAGGTCCATCTAGTCAAGGCTATGGTTTTTCCATCGATCATGTATGGATGTGAGAGCTGGACGATGAAGAAAGCTGAGCGCCGAAGAATTGATGCTTTTGAACAGTGGTGTTGGAGAAGACTCTTGAGAGTCCCTTGGACTGCAAGGAGATCCAATCAATCCATCCTAAAGGAGATCAGTCCTGGGTGTTCATTGGAAGGACTGATGTTGAAGCTGAAACTCCAATACTTCGGCCACCTCATGCGAAGAGTTGACTCATTGGAAGAGACCCTAATGCTGGGTAGGATTGGGGGCAGGAGGATAAGGGGACGACAGAGGATGAGATGGTTGGATGGCATCACTGACTCGATGGACATGGGTTTGCTTAGACTCCGGGAGTTGGTGATGGACAGAGAGGCCTGGTGTGCTGCAATTCATGGGGTCGCAAAGAGTCGGACACGACTGAGCGACTGAACTGAACTGAACTGATCCCACACTATCTCTTAAATAACTCTTTTTTCCCTATAAATTAGTATGGATTTCCAATCAGGCTGAGAACCTCTGATATGAAATATCAAAACAGTACATGATCTGAAAAGCATTTCTGTTTAACTCTGGAAAGCAATTTGGTGTTTTTGTTATGCTTGTGTAAGGAACTTGGTAGGATATTCACCTTATAACATGAGGTTAAGGCTAATAATGAAATAATATAATTTCTACCATTTTGGAGCTCATCTGATTCTTTTTAAAATTCAGTGAGGAAAAACTGTGATCGCTAGATTCAAGGATTTGACGAAAAGTGAATTTTCTGTCAATTTGCACAAAAAATTAACTTTGCCCATTTAGTTATGAGTTCTTCCTTATTTGATTGTGAGTACTTGGAGTACAGAGATTGGATTTTATCTCCTTCATATACCACTAATTCTTAGCAGAGTGCTGGCAAAATAGGGACCCTAATATGTATTTGTAGAATAAACAAGTAAATGTTGTCATAAGTTCTCATGGCTCAGTTAGCAAAGCTGACAGACCTTTAACTGTAAAGGACTCTGGCCACACCTTTGTAGGGGCCATCCCCCCTCTAGAGATGAAAAACTCTTAAAGTTGACATTCTCCTATACAGAAATCAGGTGCAGATTTTGTGAGATACAGACTTAACCAAGGCTTTGTCCCCCTCCTGGTTGTTGTAGTATTTGTGGTAAGTACAGAATGGGAACAAACTTTGTATGGAAGGTTAGGTGCTGACATGGATTAAAGGTCTGGACAGCATAGGATAGGGTTAGAGGCACCCAACCTTCCATACAAAGTTTGTTCCCATTCTGTACTCACCACTTAGACAGAATTGCAACTATTTTTTACTAGACAGTCTCTCTCAATAACTTGGAAGTTCATATTGCACCACTGTATAATAAAATTGAATAGGTGGAAGTTCATATTGTACCTCCGTACAATAAAATACAATACTTAATGAATAAATGATCTAATAAGTATATAAAACATAAGGCTTTATCTTCTATTATCCCTGACCATCTACACCAATTGCCAGACCCACCTTCTACCTCACATCTTTCTTAGTGTAGCCTCTCAAGGCAGCCTCTACTGTATTTCAAAGCTTGCACAACTCTAGGTATATATCTGCCATGCTGCTGCTGCTAAGTCGCCTCAGTCGTGTCCAAGTCTGTGCGACCCCATAGATCGCAGCCCACGAGGCTCCTCTGTCCCTGGGATTCTCCAGGCAAGAACACTGGAGTGGGTTGCCAGTTCCTTCTCCAATGCAATGAAAGTGAAAAGTGAAAGTGAAGTCACTCAGTCGTGTCCGACTCTTTGAGACCCCATGGACTGTAGCCTACCAGGCTCCTCTGTCCATGGGATTTTCCAGGCAAGAGTACTGGAGTGGGTTGCCATTGCCTTCTCCATATCTGCCATCCAGAGGTTCAAATCCCAGACATGGCTTTTATTAAATCATCCCTTTCTGCAGCCACTCATTAGTGATACATGTCAATCCCCAAACAACCGTCTCCCTGCTAAAGAACATCAGGTTTTACTGCCAATGTGAGAGCCCAGGAAGGAAAAGCGAGAGCAGCATCCATGTGACTCCCCACAGAGCAGTGAGCCTTTAGCAGAAAAGCACCCTGGAAAACACAGCGGCCTGCCCTTCCCGGAACCCTCCTCCGGCTGCTGGGAGTCATTCTGCCAGAATGCGGCAACGCAGCAAGGCCTGCGGGAGAATCGGAAAAGTAAAACAAGACTGCCCTCTCATGGTTACTAAAAAAATCACGGATATAAAATGAAATGCTTTCTATTCTCCATACACAGCAACCCAGGACATCCTATCGAAAATGTGAGTAATACTTACACCTTTTTAAAAGCAGATAATTTAAAGTGCACTAAAGTGGGCTCCTAAGATAAGATAAAATAAATGATAAATAAAACAGTGAAAAAATGCATTTTCTATTGAAAAACCTGATCTAGATAGAATTATAATCCTCATCAAGAATTCCTTGCTGGTTTCAGCAATAAAACTCCTAGAGGAAAACATAGGCAAAACACTCTCCGACATAAATCACAGCAGGATCCTCCATGACCCACCTCCCAGAATATTGGAAATAAAAGCAAAAATAAACAAATGGGACCTAATTAAAATTAAAAGCTTTTGCACAACAAAGGAAACTATAAACAAGGTGAAAAGACAGCCTTCAGAATGGGAGAAAATAATAGCAAATGAAGCAACAGACAAACAATTAATATCAAAAATATACAAGCAACTTCTGCAGCTGAACTCCCGAAAAATAAACGACCCAATCAAAAAATGGGCCAAAGAACTAAACAGACATTTCTCCAAAGAAGACATACAGATGGCTAACAAACACATGAAAAGATGCTCAACATCACTCATTATTAGAGAAATGCAAATCAAAACCACAATGAGGTATCATTTCACACCAGTCAGAATGGCTGCTATCCAAAAGTCTACAAGCAATAAATGCTGGAGAGGGTGTGGAGAAAAGGGAACCCTCTTACACTGTTGGTGGGAATGCAAACTAGTACAGCCACTATGGAGAACAGTGTGGAAATTCCTTAAAAAACTGGGAATAGAACTGCCATATGACCCAGCAATCCCACTGCTGGGCATATACACCGAGGAAACCAGAATTGAAAGAGACGCGTGTACCCCAATGTTCATCGCAGCACTGTTTACAATAGCCAGGACATGGAAGCAACCTAGATGTCCATCAGCAGACGAATGGATAAGGAAGCTGTGGTACATATACACAATGGAATATTACTCAGCCATTAAAAAAAATACATTTGAATCGGTTCTACTGAGATGGATGAAACTGGAGCCCATTATACAGAGTGAAGTAAGCCAGAAAGAAAAACAACAATACAGTATACTAATGCATATATATGGAATTTGAAAGATGGTAACGATAACCCTATATGCGAGACAGAATAAGAGACACAGATGCATGGAACAATTTTATGGACTCTGAGGGAGAAGGTGAGGGTGGGACGTTCTGGGAGAATAGCATTGAAACATATATATTATCATATGTGAAACAGAACACCATTCCATGTTCGATGCATGTGACAAGGGCTCAGGGCCGGGGCAATGGGAGGATCCAGAAGGATGGGATGGGGAGGGAGGTGGGTGGGGGGTCCAGGAAGGGGAACACATGTAAACCCATGGCTGATTCATGTCAATGTATGGCAAAAACTATTACAATATTGTAAAGTAATTAGCCCCCAACTAAAATAAATAAATTTATAAAAAAAAAAAAAAAAAAAAAGAATTCCTTGCTGGTTTCAGAATTTAAAGGCTGATGAACTAATCCCTAAAAAGATGGAATTTCTTTCATAGGTGATTTTTCTTTTTTAGGTGATTTATTGTAGACTTTAGTTGCCTTAAACAGCAGCAACATGGGTTCCATTCATTTATTCACTCACTGAATATAAAGTATTTACTAAGGAATTTCAAAAATTCTAAAAGACTCTTTTTTTCATATTTTATCATTTTTCATGTTTTATCATTTCTGATGCATTTGGCAACCTGTGGTGTGTTATAATTTGTCACCAGGCGGCAGCAGAGATGTGGCTAGAGTTGTTACTCCCTGGACATGTACAGTCTGCTTGTTATGAAACAGTAACCACTTCATGTTTCAGCCATCCGTCCCCAAGTCTATTTGAGGACCATTTGGGGAAAAAAAAAAATCTTCCTTGTTGCTTGAGAAACATTTCATTGATACTTTCTGGTAAGGCAAAGAAAGCATCACCAGCAAAACTTGCAAAATGGCTGTCAACAGTCTAGGAAAAAATACTAGGAGGAAATAGGGGAGCAGTCTGAGGAATGCTGAATCACCACAAAGTATGACATGGTGTGAAAAACACATCGACACACTGACATCTCTGAGGCAGGAATGAGCCAGAAAAGTTGAATTATATATGGGAAAATTTTTTTGTTATATTGTTTGCTTCCATTTTTCTGCTCATATATGAATAGGAGTCATATATGCAAAACAATCTGGGACTATTATATCCCAAAAGGTTATTTAAACAAATATAAAATAAAAATTCTAAGTCACCAGGAAGCAGTAGGTCATAGTTTAATTGGAAACCTTTTATCTTATTAATAGTTCCTAAAATAATAGGGCATCTTACAACAGTCTAACAGTCAATGAACCATGGAATGTACCAGCAATGCCACAGTCACTGAGCAACATGGTGATGAACAAACAGAACTTCCTCTGCCCTCACAGAGCCAGGTGAGGGGGAGATAACTATAAACACCCAAACGAATCATGAAATCAAACCATTTCAAATAGTGGTAAATGCTGTGAAGACAATAAAACAAAGTAATAGGATAAAGGGAGGCTGGGGCAGAGAGAGGCTTAAGTCAGCACCATAGGCAAATGAGGAAGCAGAGGAGAGTGTACCATCTCATCACAAGACATGAGAGGAGAAATGTGTTCAATAAGCAGGCAGAGGTCAACTGTGACAAATGGCATTAGGAGGAAAAGTAAGATGAATTGATAGGACTGTCCTCAGTACTGGCAAGACCAGGGACTTCCCTGGTGGTCTAGTGGTTAAGACTCCATGCTTCCAATGCAAGAGTCATGGGTTCAATCCCTGGTCTGGGAACTAAGATCCCCTGTTGTGGTGCAGCAGAAAAGGCAAACAAACAAACAAAAAAGTCTATTGGATCTTAGTATTGGCAAGACCTTATCTTTTAAAAGGGACCAGCACTTCCCTGAGGGCCCAGTGGTTAAGAATCCACCTGCCAGTGCAGGAGACATGGGTTTGATCCCTGATCTGGGAAGATTTCACATGCCTTGAGGCAACCAAGCCCACACACTACAACTACTGAGTCCACATGTCTCTACTACTGAAGCTAACGTGCTGAAAGCCTGTGCTCTGCAATAAGTAAAGGCACAGCAGGGAGAAACCCGTGCACTGCAGTTAGAGTAGCCCCACTTGCAGCAACTAGAGAAGGCCGTGCGCAGCAATGAAGACCCCGCACAGCTGAAAATAACGAAAAGGAGGAAGGAATGGCAAACTGCTCCAGTATTCTTGCCTCAAGAACCTCATGAACAGTAAGAAAAGGCAAAGAATAACAAACAAATACATAAAATTAAAAATGAATACACAGATAAATAAAAGGGACCTTACAGGTTGAAGGATGAAGGAGAGGTGAGGAGGTGGGTGAAATGCAGCAGGACATTAAGAAGCTACTCCTACATTTCTTGTTTGTAGGAAATAGGCTTCATTCAGCCTCCTTGGGCTTCCCTGAGTTCCCAAGTAAGTGAAGTGAAGTCACTCAGTCGTGTCTGAGTCTTTGCGACCCCACAGACTGTATCCTACCACAGACTGTAGCCTACAGGCTTCTCCATCCATGGGATTCTCCAGACAAGAGTACCAGAGTGGGTTGCCCTTTCCTTCTCCAGGGGATCTTCCCGACCCAGGGATCGAACCCAAGTCTCCCGCATTACAGGCAGACGCTTTACCCTCTGAGCCACCAGGGAAGCCCTGAGTTCCAAAGGGCAGCTTCAAACAGTTGCTTATGAGGGAAGGGAGAGAATGCAGAAACAAAGGAGGAGCAGTCAAGAAACAATGGTGCGGCCTCAGGTCAGGGTCCTCACTCCACCTCAGGGAATAGACATAACAATCTTTGAGTTCTTCTGCAGGAATTAAGGCCCTCACCCAGGTAGAGGAGGGTAGCTTCTGGCTGAACACCAGACTCCTGTGGCACCAACCTGTTACCTCACCACCAACCAATCCGAAGAAAGTCTGCACACAATGGAAGATAACAGACTCTGACTTCCTCCCTCAATAGTTCTCCTTTTTTAACTTTCCTTCAATCAGAGACTTCGAAATTGGGTTTTGGGGCATGAGTCCACCATCTCCCTAGATTGCCTGTCTCCTGAATAAAGCAATAACCTCAGATACGCAGATGGCATCACCATTATGGCAGAAAGTGAAGAGGAACTGAAGAGCCTCTTGATGAAAGTGAAAGAGGAGAGTGAAAAAGTTGGCTTAACACTCAACATTCAGAAAACTAAGGTCATGGCATCCGGTCCCATCACTTCATGGCAAATAGATGAGAAACAATGGAAACAGTGACAGACTTTATTCTCTTGGGCTCCAAAATCACTGCAGATGATGACTGCAGCCATGAAATTAAAAGATGCTTCTTGGAAGAAAAGCTATGACCAATCTAGACAGCATATTAAAAAAAGCAGAGACATTACTTTGCCGACAGAGGTCTGTCTAGTCAAAGCTAAGGTTTTTCAGTAGTGTAGTCATGTATGGATGTGAGCGCTGGACCATAAAGAAAGCTGAGCTCCGAAGAATTGATGTTTTTGAACTGTGGTGTTGGAGAAGACTCTTGAGAGTCCCTTGGAATGCAATGAGATCAAATCAGTCAACCTTACAGGAAATGAGTCCTGAATATTCATTGGAAGGACTGACGCTGAAGCTGAAACTCCAATACTTTGGCTATCTGATGGGAAGAACTGACTCATTTGGAAAGACCCTGATGTTGGGAAAGACTGAAGGCAGGAGGAGAAGAGGACGATAGAGGATGAGGTGGTTGGATGGCATCACTGTCTCGATGGACACGAGTTTGAGTAAACTCCGGGAGTTGGTGATGGACAGGGAGGCCTGGAGTGCTACAGTCCATGGGGTCGCAAAGAGTCGGACACGACTGAGCAACTGAACTGACTGACTGAATAAAGCAAACTCTCTGCTTCCATCAGCACTTGTGTCTTGAGTATTGCCTCTCAGGCAGAGAACAGCCAAGCCTGAATTCATAACGTGGGGGGGCAAAAATGAATCTCTTTGGGTAGGTGTATTTTTAGAGGTTATCAGAAACTGTGTGGTGGGCCTTCCCTGCTGTGCAAGGAAGAATAACAAAAGGGCATGTCTTGCCGTTTGAAAGGGGCAATATTAACTTTAGCAAACAGGCGATAGGTAAAAAAAAAATCATACAAACAATTTCAAATTATAACCAGCATCCTAAAGGGCATAATCAAAATGATGTTGCAGAAAGTAGGGAATAGAAGCCTGCTTTGGGCTTTGGGCTTTAACAATTTTGAGCACCAGCAACATGCCAAGGCATTTGCTTCAAGTGTTCAAATGTTGTGTCATTTAATCGTGAGACACACTGAAAATATGGAATTGGCTCCCCTGTTATAGATAAGGAAACATGGCCTGAAAGAATGATTTGCCTGTCAAAGGTCACAGTTAGTGAATGGCAGCACTGGCATTTGAACCAAGTTTAACATCTAAATTAACATCCCTGTTTTCTTTGCAGTCCACCTTCTCTCCCAAGGCTCTCCTGGAGAATAAACTTCCCTGGAGCATCCTCCTAGCCAGCTGTTTTCCCCACTCCAGCCTGAAACGCTAGTTCTGAGTCACTTGGGTGTTTTGACCCCCATTCCCACAAGACTTTTTCAGTAAATTGATCAAGAAATCATACATAAATCACAGCATGCCAATAGAAACTAGATGTGTGACTGCTATAATACTGTGATCAGTTGCTTCAGTCATGTCCGACTCTTTCTGTGTGACCCCATGGGCCATAGCCCACCAGGCTCCTTTGTCCATGGAACTTTCCAGACAAGAAGTGGAGTGAGTTGCCATGCCCCCCTCCAGGGGATCTTCCCAACCCAGGGATTGAACCCACATCTCCTGTGTTTCCTGCATTGCAGGTGGATTCTTTACTGCTGAGCTACCAGGTGGCTGCTAACAGGACATTATTTTCTTAGATATGTGACACTTGCATATTTAACTAGTGACTTTTAGAGAGACCTTGCCAAACCTCAAGAGCATTTTTCTAATAGTGGGCATTTCAGTCCACCCAGTAGATTAATAAACTAGCTAATATTTACTGAGCTTTATTATATTCTGAGCACCATTCTAAGTGCTATACATATATCAGCTCATTTTTCAAAACAGCCTTATAAAATTGAAATTATTTTTATCATTTGAAATCTGGGATTTGAAACTAGGTGATCTGACTTGCAATTCTGAGATAGATTTCCAAAGGAACACAGGGATTAAATTGCAAACTCCAAATAAGTGTGAACTTTTGAGGTCATGAAAGCAAGTTGACTTAGGTTATGAAAATATTCATTCCCTTGGTTTATTTTTCAGATAAAACTTTGTTTTAAAACCTTACTGGAACACTTTGAGATGAAAAAATTGAGCTAACAACTGCTCTTTAGTCCCAGATATCAGTTCAGTCCAGTTGTTCAGTCGTGTCTAACTCTTTGCAACCCCATGGACTGCAGCACACCAGGCTTCCCTGTCCATCACCAACTCCCAGAGCTCACTCAAATTCATGTCCATTGAGTCAGTGATGCCATCCAAACATCTCATCCTCTCTTGTCCCCTTCCGCTCCCACCTTCAATCTTTCCCAGCATCAGGGTCTTTTCCAATAAGTCAGTTCTTCACATCAGGTGGCTAAAGTATTGGAGTTTCACCTTCAGCATCAGGCCTTCCAATGAATATTCAGGACTGATCTCCTTTAGGATGGACTGGTTGGATCTCCTTGCAGTCCAAGGAACTCTCAAGAGTCTTCTCCAACACCACAGTTCAAAAGCATCAATTCTTTGGGGCTCAGCTTTCTTTATGGTCCAGCTTTCACATCCATACATGACTACTGGAAATACCATAGCTTTGACTAGATGGACCTTTGTTGGTAAAGTAACATCTCTGCTTTTTAATATGCTGTCTAGGAAGGTTATAGCTTTTCTTCCAAGGAGCAAGCGTCTTTTAATTTCATGACTCCAGTTACCATCTGCAGCGATCTTGGAGCCCATCCTTGGGACTGGCTGCCATGATCTTAGTTTTCTGAATGTTGAGCTTTAAGCCAACTTTTTCACTCACCTCTTTCACTTTCATCAAGAGGCTCTTTAGTTCTTCTTCACTTTCTGCCATAAGGGTGGTATCATCTGCATATCTGAGGTTACTGATATTTCTCCCAGCAATCTTGATTCAAGCTTGTGCTTCCTCCAGCTCAGCGTTTCTCATGATGTAATCTGCATAGAAGTTAAATAAGCAGAGTGACAGTATACAGCCTTGCCGTACTCCTTTCCCAATTTGAAACCAGTCTACTGTTCCATGTCCAGTTCTGACTGTTGCTTCCTGACCTGAACACAGTGTCAGATGTTGGTGGCACTCCTTAATTATAAGTATGATGAAGGAAGCTAATGAAAGCATTTTTAAAGATCAATAATGGAGGAAGAGTCAGTGTTTGAAATCATTCAACAAACTTCTACTTAGCAGTGCTGGATGAGGAGTTGCTGGACTAGATGCTACCCAGCCAAACTTGGGTCCACTCACCAGATGCACAGCAAAGCCAGGCTACTGACACTGGGTTGTGGAAAAGCAAAGTACAGTGTGTTTTTCAGGGCACCAAACAAAGAAAAGAAAAAGAGCAGCTAATGCTAAAAAGACCTGAACTCCTCAATGGCTTTCAGGGAAGGTCTTTTAAAAACAAACACCTCACCTCATTTGAGGTGCAGGTTGCAGGTTGCATCATTAACTTGTGAACTTTCTTTTGATTGGCTGGTGGTGAGGTAACAGGGTGATGTTTCAAGAACATCAGGCTGTTTCTTCATCATCCTTCTGATTCTACCCAGTCTGGGGTCTACCTGTTTGTTGTCAGCTGTAGTCATCACCCTCCATCTGGGTGTGTGGGTGTGGGTGGGGGTCTTAATTTCTGTGGAACAACTGAAAGATACAGTTCAGAGTGTTGTGTATATCCCCCTTGAGGAGGAACTAGGACTCTGTTTTATTGCTGAATTGTTGTTTCAGCTATCATTATTTTTCTTGATTGACTGCTTTTCCTTTTTCATTTTCTGCATCCCTTCACTTCTCTAATTGTTACCTTCTTATCCCTCCTCTTTGGAACACAGAGAAGGCCTAGGAGACTGAAACTTTTTTCTACAAACAAGAACGGGGGACATGAAAGGGTTTTTGTACCTGGGAGGGCCCTGCAGAGTCTTGCTCAGTTTCACAGGTACTTCCCAAGATCAATGAAGAAGAGATTGATTGGAACCTGGCTCTGGGTGCAGCATGATGAAATGGAAAAGGGCCTAAGCTTTGGAGTGAGACAAACTCAAATTCATCTCCCAATTCTGAGTGACTTTAGACAAGTCAGTTAGTAAAATGGAAATAACGATTCTTAATTTTTAACTATTTTTAGTATTGGAGATACCAAAGCATGTTCTCTAGTGTTTGGCGCAGTAACAAATCAACCAGTGCTAGCTCTCATCACTGTCTCTCTTCCTGCCCCTTCTCATCTTGGGTATCTGAGCTCAGCCAAAAACTCAAGAGCAGGAGAGGAGAAAAGACTGCGCTTTGAAGTTAATTTCCAGAATAAAATGTTGCTAAGATTTAGATATTAAAAAATAACTGTGGAAATAAAGTCAACATATGTCTTTGTACATATAGCTTTCAAAAATAATGGGCAAGAATCATTGGGGAAAAATTTATTTTTAAACATAATAAGTAGTAATATGTCTTTAGACGCAGAGGGTCTTGGTTATGTTTGAGAGAACCCAAGCTTCAGTCCAATTTCATCCTAAAGAATATTAAGTCTTATAGTACTTAAGAACTGCTGGATGAGCAATATTCATAGAGAAAGAAAGGGCAAGGAGACGGAAAAAGGGCCCAAAGTGAGGCCGGAGACAGATGGACTCCAGGTTACACATTCACAAGTGACCTCTGTTTAAAACTGGCTAACATCACAACCATTTGCATGTCATGAGGCACAGAGAAGTGGGCTTCGGGCTGGTTGCTTAGAACTGTTAGCATTTCCTGAGACAAGAGAAAGGTGGACCCTAGTCAAGGCATTTATAGTCAGTCTCCTGTCTGCCCTCTGCAATGGAAATGACAACAGAAACAGGGGAAATAGCCAGTGTTTGTCTCTTGTAAACACCTTTAAGGTAAAGTCATGGCAAGGACAAAGAGGGGGCAAAACACTGTTTGAGTAAAGGATTAAGGACTCCCCCCCACTTTTGGGACAAGGAGGACACTAGTCATGCACAGAAAGGCTCCTCGTGGGTCCAAAGTCAGGGGATGACGTCAGGCCATAATGTGTCTTGCTTCTCCCAAAAACCTTCACTTCAAGATCCATCTTGGCCAACGGGTACGTGTGCACCCAGGGTAGGGTCCCAGGGTAGATTATGTGTGGGAAAAGACACCAGATAATTGACTAAAAGTAAATGAAGACCTGGAAGAACTGTCCTGTTTAAATGACTTAATCACCACTATTCAGTGCTCCTCCTAAGAGAGGTCGCCCACACCCTTTCTTTCTGGCTGTTATCTGCCTTCCTTCTGTCTTAACAGTCTGTCTCTCTGGGTGCTCTCCCACTTGTTGTGCTAAGTCTCTAACAAACTCTGTACCTGCATTTACTGTTTCTGCCACCATGATAAATGCGTTTTTCACTGAGGGCAAAGATCCAGGGAAAAAGAGCTTCTAGCCTCTGGCCTTTGCTGGTCTGGTCGCTAGGACTCCTGGTTTTCATCAAGGCTATTCAGGTTCAATTCCTAGCAGGGAATTAAGATTTCACATCATGCCACTGCTCACTGTTGCCTTGGCAAGATCAAAAGGAATCTGGAACTGACTGAAGGAAAAAAATTGAGGATAATTTAAAGATTTTTTATTTAGGAAGGTATGGTATTTCCAATCTGGTATTCAAAGTATGGTACAAGCCAATCTAGGGACCTTTAAAAATCTTGATACCCCTGATGCATCCAGGTTCATTAAATCAGAATCTCTGAGGGTGGGACCCAGGTATCATTATTCTTTACAGTAGCTTGTAGCTCAGTTGGTAAAGAACCTGCTTGCAATGCAGGAGAAGCAGGTTTGATCCCTGGGTCAGGAAGATCTCCTGGAGAAAGAAATGGCAACCCATTCCAGTATTCTTGCCTGGAGAATTCCCATGAACAGAGGAGCCTGGCAGGCTACAGTCTATGGGGTCGCAGGAGCCGGACATGACTCAGCCAAAAAGCCACCACCACAGTTGATTCCAACATATCAATAACTACCTTCATCAAAACAAGAAAGTCAGGCAGAATATTGAGATGGTGGAAGAAGGGGATGAGTATAATTCTAGCTCTATTAACATCAGAGCTAGATGGGAAAATTCTTAAAGAGATGGGAATACCAGACGACATTACCTGCCTCCTGAGAAATCTGTACACAGGTCAAGAAGCAACAGTTAGAACTGGACATGGGAACAATGGACTGGCTCCAAATTGGGAAAAGAGTACGTCAAAGCTGTATACTGTCACCTTGCTTATTTAACTTGTATGCAGAGTACATCATGAGAAATGCCAGATTGGATGAAGCACAGCTGGAATCAAGATTGCAAGGAGAAATATGAATAACCTCAGATATGCAGATGACACCACCCTTATGGCAGAAAGTGAAGAGGAACTAAAGAACCTCTTGGTGAAAGTAAAGGAGGAGAGTGAAAAGGTTGGCTTAAAACTCAACATTCAAAGAACCAAGATCATGGCATCCAGTCCCATCACTTCATGGCAAATAGATGGGGAAACAATGGAAACAGTGACAGACTTTCTTTTCTTGGGCTCCAAAATCACTGCAGATGGTGACTGCAGCCATGAAATTAAAAGACCCTTGCTCCTTGGAAGAACAGCTATGACCAACCTAGACAGCATATTAAAAAGCAGAGACATTATTTTCCTAACATAGGTATATCTAGTCAAAGCTATGGTTTTTCCAGTAGCCATGTATGGATGTGAGAGTTGGACCATAAAGAAAGCTGAGCTCTGAAGAATTGATGCTTTTGAACTGTGGTGTTGGAGGAGACTCTTGAGAGTCTCTTGGACTGCAAGGAGATCCAACCAGTCCATCCTAAAGGAAATCAGTCCTGAGTATTCATTGGAAGGACTGATGCTGAAGCTGAAACTCCAATACTTTCGTCATCTGATGGGAAGAACTGACTCATTGGAAAAGACCCTGATGCTGGGAAAGATTGAAGGCAAGGGGAGAAGGGGATGACAGAGGATGAGATGGTTGGATGGTAACACTGACTCAATGGACATGAGTAAACTCCTGGAGTTGGTGATGGACAGGGAGGCCTGATGCAGCAGTTCATGGGGTCACAAAGGGTTGGACATGACTGAGCAACTGAACTGAGCTGAACTGAACTGAACTGAGTTAGCTAAAGCAACTGAACAACAACAGCAAGGCCTTTGAAATGTCCTGATACCAAGCCTAACAAATCAGATTCTAATCCCTTGAGGGGCTTATATCTAGGAGTGGGGAACATACTTCTAAACAAAGAAGCAGTACAGTGTTGTGAGCTCCAAGAAAGAAATCTGTAAGACAGGAAAGGAGGACTCAGTTCTCTTGGTCAGGAAAGGTTTCATGGAGAAGGGACAAGGAGAAGGCATCCTGAGGGGAATGGATAAAGAGGAAGAGGCAGACTACAGAACTGTGGGAAGGCTGACAGATTTAGCAGGTAGGGAGGAAGGCAGAGCCAGATGAAGTTCATGAGAAGAAGCAGCCAGAAAAAGGAGGATATGACAGGGAGGTGCCCTGAAAGGTGAGGGGGAAGGAAAGGTGGCTGGGGTGGCATCTCATAGCAAAGAGGGCAAAGAGGTTGTGACTGTTAACTGGCTCATATCTGATGATCAAATAGCTATGGAAATGACCATCAAATGGCGGTCCATACTGGGACAGCTGCGGGGGGCGGGGAGGGGGGCAGAGTGGAGGTGTTTGGAACTGAACCCATTAGATAAAGAGAAGGATAAAGAGAAGGCTAGAGAAAATACTGTGGGGAGGGTTGGGGAAACACAACTTTTAATTTAAATATTAAAACAGAAAAGAGGTGCCTATAGCAGAAGAGTTTGGGACTCAGGGGAAGGCTATTGTGTTACAATCTCCTAGCTGGAGCAGAATGGCCTTGGGCTGGTCAGTTCCCTTCTCTGGCTGTCTATTTTTTCATCTATAAGTTGATGGGGTAGGGATTATGTGATTTATAAGGGCATGTCCAGATCTGACAATCTAAAAGCTTTAGTGGTAAGAACAGAGTCAATCAAGAGGGTGAAAAAGACTCCTAACTGCCTAAAACCTAATGATGGATCAGCTTTGTTTCCAGACGTGTATTTGCCATGATGGGTCATCTCATTCTCCAGGTACCATCTCCTAGAACCCATCTTTTAAAAAGTAAATGGTACTACCTACCATCTAGGCTCTATCCATGACAGTACATAGAATAAAGTTTCTGTGTTTGGAATCAAAGAGTCCTTTACTAGCAAGGTGACTGTGGTTTTACTAGTCTGTAAAACAGAGTCATAATAGTAATGATTTCCTAGAGTTATTATGGAATTAAATGAGAGAATGTATGCAATGTACTTAGAGCATGTATGCATGCTCAATTGCTCAGTCATGTCCAATTCTTTGCGACTCCATGGACTGTAGCCCACCAGGCTCCTTTGTCCATGGAATTTTCCAGGCATGAATACTGAAGTGGGTTGCCATTTCCTCCTCTAGGAGATCTTCCTGACCCAGGGAACAAACCTGCATCTCCTGCATTGGCAGGTGGCACCTAGAATATTGTTCTAGTACAGATAATATAGCTCATTTGGTAAAGAATCCACCTGCAACGCAGGAGACCCTGATTTGATTCCTGGGTGGGGAAGATCCACTGGAGAAGGGATAGGTTACCCACTCCAGTATTCTTGGACCTTCCTTGTGGCTTAGCTGGTAAAGAATCCACCTGTAATGTGGGTTTGATCCCTGGGTTGGAAAGATCCCCTGGAAAAGGGAAAGGCTACCCAACTCCAGTATTCTGGCCTGGAGAATCCCATGGATGGAGGAGCCTGATAGGCTGCAGTCCATGGGGTCGCTAAGAGTCAGACACGACTGAGCGACTTCACTTTCACTTTTCACTTTCATGCATTGGAGAAGGAAATGGCACCCTACTCCAGTACTCTTGCCTGGAAAATCCCATGGATGGAGGAGCCTGATAGGCTGCAGTCCATGGGGTCGCTAAGAGTCAGACACGACTGAGCGACTTCACTTTCACTTTTCACTTTCATGCATTGGAGAAGGAAATGGCAACCCACTCCAGTATTCTTGCCTGGAGAATCCCAGGGACGGGGGAGCCTGGTGGGCTTCCGTCTTTGGGGTTGCACAGAGTCGGACACGACTGAAGTGACTTAGCAGTAGCAGTAGCAGCAGTATAGTCCATGGGGTTGCAGAGTCAGACACAACTGAGCGACATGCACTTTTTCACAGATAATATTAGCATTCTTGAACAAGTATAGAAACAACAGCAGGAGCCTGTGGCAGCAAAGTATATGACAACTCCTATTCCTATCTTCTTCATGAGGTCTCCCTTTGAACCAAACAGATCCTTTAAAATAAAATAAATGAGATATATTCAGTGAGCAGATTCATGTAGTAACAAAAATATAGGCTTTAGACTCAGGCAGCCATGACTCAAACTCAGGTCAAGCTATTTATTTTTTTTTAAGTCTCAGATTAGATATTTGTAAAAATGAAGTGCTTACCTCCCGACTTCAGGCTTAGGAAGACTACATTAAAATAGATTGCCAGTTCCAGGCATTTAAGTGTATTTAAAGTAAAGATTATTTTCTTTGCTTCTACCTAGTATTACAGCTTGTGTTTAGAAAGTGTCCTTAGAATTGAAGTTGTGGTGAGATTTTTCTCCTGGTACCCAGAAACTTTATCCTTGTTTCTTTCTGGGAGTCTGCCTCTTCTCTGACCTTGACTTAGCTGTGAATCCTATACTACTCTCAGACCATATTAACATTGACTGGGTTGATTTTCACACCTGGGGACTTGGGGGATCATGGAGAAAGTGGCAGAACACAGAAAGAGGCCTGCAACCATCACAACACCTCCATGGGCACATGAGGAGGTAAAAGCTTCGGGCAGTGATCTTGGAGAGACAGTAGTGAGTGGTGGCTTGAAGCGAGATCTTAGTTCCCTGCCCAGGAATTGAACCTGGGTAGCCTGGATGAAAGCCAGGAATCCTAGCCACTAGATCATCAAGGCTAGAGGCTAGAAGCAAATTTTCCCTGGCTCTTGCCCCATTGAAAAATGCATTTCTCAAGGAAGCAAAAACTGTAAAAACAGGTACAAAGTTTATCATTAGAGACACAACACAATTGGGAGAGCACACAGAGAAAGTTTGTTTAATTAAGGCAGAAGGAAGACAGAGATTCACACCTGGAGAGCAAGGGTGTGGATGTCTTCTTAATGAGGAGGAGCACAATAAAGAAGCAGTTAAATCATTTGTAGAAGGCAGTTCTTCTGGGTCTTTGTTTACCTTTGGCCAATTATCTTGCTTCTTTTTCCACACCTAACCTGCCCTAGGACGACCCTTCCCACAAGCGTGTACAACATTTTTCCAAGATGGATTCCAGCCCAGAGGCCTACTGGGGGGTCTTGACACCACATATATAATATTTATATTTCAAATAAATCAAATACATATATATATGTATATATATATATATCTCTCATAGCTGTGCAGGCTTTTCGTTTTGTGGAGAGCTGGGGCTACTCTCTGGGCTTCTCTGGTGACTCAGTGTTAAAGAATCTGCTGGCAATGCAGGAGTCCCAGGTTCGATCCCTGGGTTGGGAGGAGCCCCTGGAGGAGGGCATGGCAATCCACTGCAGTACCCTCGCCTGAAGAATTCCATGGACAGAGGAGCCTGGCGGGCTACAGTCCATAGGGTCGCACAGAGCCAGACACGACTGAAGCGACTAAGCAGCAGTGGCAGCACCAGCAGCAAGGGCTACCCTCTAGTTGAGATTTGCGGGCTTCTCATTTTGCAAAGCACGGGCTCTAGGGCTCATGGGCTTCAGTAGTTCTGGCACATGGGCTGAGTAGCTGCAGCTCCCAGACATTGGAGCACAGGCTTAACAGCTGTGGTACACGGACTTAGTTGCTGTGCAGCACGTGGGATCTTCCGGGATCAGGGATTGAACCCCTATCTCCTGCATTGGCAGGTGGATTCTTTATCGCTGAGCCACCAAAGAAGCCCTGTTATCTCTATTTTGAAGTGCAAACAGAAGGCTGATTGTAAATATCTAGCCTCGATCCCACCTTCCTTCTTCCTCAAAAAATGTCAACAGGAGGCTAGTTGTAAATGCCTAGTCTGGTGTCCTTCTATCTCCTGCCTCAGTAGTAACCATCAACCTGGTTCTGTTTACCCAGCCATAATGTCCTGAACGTACTCCCTGGTGCCTCAATCCCATAGCACAAGGAAATTTAAAAAAAAAAAAAAAATCTCTCACATGAGAAGTAGCAGTTATGTTAAAAATCTGCGTGTTGATTCCTTCCTAGTTCTCATGCCCTGATGGAAGGCCATGACATCGACAGCAGCCTAACCTGAAACTGACTTTTCTCTTTAAGGTTGCTTGATTGTAGGGTTCAGAGAGTGAAATGCTTTGTACACTGTATAATATGAAAGAGATTAGGTTGGTGATGTCACAAGAGGTTTTCAACAGTGTCAGCAGAAGCTGTAGCGATGACTAAGGAAACTGATAAGTAGCACCACATAAAGGAGTTCCCCTGGATATGCATGTCAAGAGTATTAGTCACAGGTAGGAGACATTTCGGAGAAGGCAATGGCACCCCACTCCAGTACTCTTGCCTGGAAAATCCCATGGATGGAGGAGCCTGGTAGGCTGCAGTCCATGGGGTCGCTCAGAGTCGGACACGACTGAGCGACTTCACTTTCAGTTTTGACTTTCATGCATTGGAGAAGGAAATGGCAACCCACTCCAGTGCTCTTGCCTGGAGAATCCCAGGGACGGGGGAGCCTGATGGGCTGCCGTCTATGGGGTCGCACAGAGTCGGACCCGACTGAGGCGACTTAGCAGCAGCAGCAGCAGGAGACATTTACAACAAAAATGTTTCACTCTAGATTTTAGAATCCCAGGTATTATTAGCTCGCAAGGATCAAGTAAAATCAGAAATAAATTAGAGCAAAACACCCAAGTGAGTTAGCCCCTTGATGCACACTGGGGTTGGTTTTTATTTATATGCTTACATATATGACTAGGAACATAAGGAGGATCTCGTCACCATTTCCAGGACCAAAGAGGGTTCGAAGAGCTGGGCCCAAGCGGACGGCAGGAAGTGAGACCTGGAGGTGCAGGGAGCCCATGTGGTGCTAACTGCCATCACCTTGGAGACACCCAGCCTCCAGCAGGCTTTGGCGTCACGGGAGACTGTCGCCGTAGTCAATCAGATGTTCATTGAATGCCCCAGAAGGGGGAATGAATTCCGCTTCTGAGAGGGCAACCGGATAGCGGCTGAAGAGCTCAAGCTCGGATTTACATTCCAAAGCAGTTCTACTGCCGAACAGTCTTCCCCGGGCAGAAGGAAAGCCCTTTCCTTTCCTCAGCTTCCCCGGAGGACAGTTCCCAGGAGGAGCCCGGAGCTCGGTCGGCGGCGCCAAGCGGTCCCTCAGGAAAAGGGGGCGAGACGACGGACGGCGCCTCGTTTGCAGCCAGTCCGCCCTCCTGACCCTCACCTGCAGCCTAAGGGCGAGGGACACGCCTTCGCTCCGGGATCCAGGGGCCGGGTCAATAAGCGGGGGGTGGGGGGTGGGGTGGTAAATATTTCCAGGCGCTCGATTCCCTCAGTGGCTAAACATTTGTTCTGTGGGTGCCAGACGCTGACCTGGGCGGGTTACCTGGCTAATGTTCACCGTGACCTGAGGCCTGTGTTAACTCCTCGTTTCCTTCTCTACAAGGGGGCGCAGGAGGCGCCGAGAAGGGCAGCGCCCCGCCCCGAAAGCAGCAGGATCCGCGCTCGGGCCCTCGCCCCCAGCGGCGGCCCCCGGGCCGCGAGGCCTGTACCCGGGGCGCGGCAGGTGCGCGCGCGGCAGACCCCTAGGGGACCCCAGCCCGCCCCCTCCGCGCCCCACCCCGCCCCCTCCGCGCCCCACCCCGCCCCCTCCGCGCCCCACCCCGCCCCCTCCGTGCCCCACCACGCCCCCTCCGCGCCCTCGCCCCTCGCCCCACGCCTCCGCCCCCACCCCGAACCCTACCCCGCCCCCTCCAGGGCCGCGCCCCACCCCTCCGCGCCCCGCCCCTCCATGGACCCCGCCCCCTTGGGACCCCGCCCCGCCCCGCCCGGCGCCCCGCAGCGGCCGGGGGAGGAGCCGGGGCCGTGCGGGAGGAGTCGCGAGAGGCGGAGGCCGGGCTGGCTCGTGGTACGGCCATGGCGTTCGGCAAGAGTCACCGGGACCCGTACGCGAGCTCCCTGGGCCAGCTGATAGGTAAGGGGGGCCCCCGCGCCCCGACTCCGTTCCCCGCCGCACGGGACCGCGTGGGTCCCAGCTCGAGGAGTTCCCCGCCTCCCCGCAACTTTCCCGGGCCCGCGCCCCGCCCGTGCGGCGACAGCCCTGTCTCGGCCCGGCTCTCTCGAAGCCCGGCTCCGCACTGTCCCCCGGCGCCTTCCAGGGCGGGTGGGCGTGGGAGCGGACAGGTGGCCGGGGGGCGGGGGCGGCGGGCCTGGCCCTCCGAGGCGGGGGGAACCCCGTGGGGCAGGGCGCGCCTCTCCGGGAGCGAGCCAGGGGTTGTGCCGGCTCTGCGAGGGGACGGTTCCAGGAGGGTGAGTGCAGTGACCTCGCCGGCTCAGGCAGGTGTCCAGACGCGTGCTCGCGGATTCCAGGCCGTTACAGCCTGAGCTCCTTTTTCGGGAGGAACAAAGAGAAGGGACGTGCTTAGCACAGGAGCGAAGGGAGGGGAGCCAGGCTCTCTCTTGGGGACACCAGAGGCCTCTGCGGGCCACCGAGGGCCACGCAGGTGTCTCCCCAACTCTGGCTCTCCTGTGGGCGCGCTCCCGTCGACGTACGCGGAAGCCGGAGCCGGGCCCGGGGCTGCTCACCGACGCCGCTCCCTGCCCCCTCGGCTCCGTGCCTCCCTCGGGAATCGACTGTGGCACCCGTGCCGAGAGATGCCAAGCAGAGAGTGATCATGTCGGCGAACTTAGTGGGACGAGGAAATCAGGAGAACCTGGTAGTTATAACAAGGAGGCTCAGACAGTTTAGCCTGCAGCTTAGTTAACTGCTCTTTAAAAAGAACAGGCCACCCAACCTGAAGCTTGATTCCCACAACTTTATGAGATGGTGAGTGTAACTTCCATTGAGGTGGAAATGCTTTCCAAACTGTTGCTGGCTTTTTCTGTGTTGGGTATTAAAATAAACCATGACCAGAAATGGAGTCGGACTGCATCTTCATAGTCTGATTTATTCTTTAGTGGTATGCACATTTCCTGACTGACAACTATATGCCTGGACCTGAAGCAGGCACAGGCAAGAGCTGGTCTCAACCATCAAGGTGTGGGGAAGATGCATACATATATGGGGAAGTGATTATAGTACAGTACCTTTGCGATAGAAGAGAAATGTGAAACACCCAAAACTTATGAAAAGGGAGAACTTAACTCTGCCATGGCTTTTGAAGGGTGGGTGAGTAGGAGTTTTCTAGGAAGATGGGAAGGTGGGAGGAAGGAGCATGGAATGGGGAGCAAAGAAACTGGCTGAAAGAACCTTATGCCTAAACACAAGATTGGTAAGCTTTGTCCATTTTGAATGCCAAATGCAGATAGTGTTTCTCCTAGGTGAGAAGCAGGCTTGGCTTTGGAGTTCCCCCAGCCAAACCATTTGGAGAAGGAAACGGCAACTTTCCTTGTAGGAAAGACGTTAAGATCACTCAGGCTGAGTGTTCTATAATCTTTGCAGGTGGCGTTCTGTCTTCTTAAGGAGAATCTCTGGACAGGGAAAAACTATTTGATTGTTTAATGACGGGGTTCCAGGTGCAGGAGTCTTCAAGTTTGTCTGGTGCAGCGCTGATTAATACAGGTGCTGGGAAGTACACAGACAGTTTCAGTAGATTCTCTTTTTCTCAACACCACTCGGCCAAGGAGAATAAGTGACTTTTAAAAAAGCAAACAAACACAACCTAGATTTGATGTTAGTTCTACCTTGTACTGACTGTGTAGCCTTAGGTAATTTCCTTAACCTTCTTGAACTTCTGTGTCATCATCTCTGACAGTGGGTTAAATGTAGTTGCGTAAGATAAAATACTGAGCAGTATACACTTCACCTTGTAGGTGGCTGTCCTTCTCTGAAAGACAGGCAGGCAGATGGAGATTTAGGTGGGCTGTTCTGGCCCTGCAGCCTTTATTAATAAGTCATTTATTACTGTGGCAACAGCAGCACTCTCAACCTGGATCTTGACTGATTCTTGAATTACTGGGAATTTCTCAGAAAAAAAAAATCTCTCTGCCTTTTGGTGATGTAAGCTTAATGGTGCTTGTTAGGGAACCCCAGGCAGATGGTTTCTGGAAAACCAGACATGTTTGGGGCTTCTCTGGTGCTTTAGTCAGTAAAGAATCTGCCTGCAAACCTGGAGACCCAGGTTCAATCCTTGGGTTGGGACTATCCCTTGAAGAAAGAAATGGCAGCCCACTCCAGTATTCTTGCCTGGAGAATTGCATGGACAGAGGAGCCTGGCAGGCTCTAGTCCATGGGGTCGCAAAAAGTCGGACATGACTGAGTGACTAACACTTTCACTTTTTTTTGAGATATGTTTTATTCTGTTGTAGCTCAGACTCAACATAACTTTTTCTTTGCAGAAAAGGCTACATTTGCTGGAGTGCAGACGGAAGACTGGGGCCAGTTCATGCACATCTGTGACATAATTAACACCACCCACGATGGGTAAGTTCAGAGTGTGGTTCATGTGTTTATCTCTCATAAGAAGCGTCAGAACTATAGTGTGTTTTCTCCTGCAAACTCGAGTTTTCTCTTGCAGACTTTGGTTTTCTTGTTGAAATAGTGTTTCCATCTCCTTTTAAGTACCCACTGCCTTTTGAAGACATGTCAGGTTGAAATATTAGGACAGCTGTTTTTTTCAGCATGTGAAATATCTGAGAATCCATTATAATTTTTCTCTTTGCCTTTTCCTTAATAATTTCAAATCTTGTCTCTGTGAGGCTCAAATCCCTTGTTCTTTAAAGAGAGGGGGAGATATTGTTTCCTTCATTAGGAATTCTTCTTGCTCTGATTGCCAATATTTTATGTTATTGTAACTGAAAAATATCATGAAGAAGCTACTGGACTCCTGGTGGTGAACTGTCTCTGAGCAGTTGTCATTATCAACCAGGAAATAGTCTAGCAGTTGTTTTCCCCTGCCTGTCACAAGACAGTTTTTTTCTTCTGAGTGCCAACTCATCCATGTTTATGCTGAGTTCTTAAACAATATGGTATCTTTTGTTACACTTCTTAAACTTTAAGAAGTTGAAGTTTAAAAAACAAAATCATTAAGGCTATTTTGTGACTTAGTCTGAATTACAACTTGTTGTAAGGGATACAGTTCTCTTGATTTTTCTGTATATTTAAAGTAATCATGGACAGCTAAAGAGATTATCTTAGTTTATGTTGATGAATGCAGAGTTCCAAATAATAGCAAGGAGACATCAGAAAGACTTCCTCAGTGATCAATGCAAAGAAATAGAGGAAAACAATAGAATGGGAAAGACTAGAGATCTCTTCAAGAAAATTAGAGATTAAAAGGGAACTTTTCAAGCAAAGATGGGCACAATAAAGGACAGAAATGGTATGGACCTAACAGAAGCAGAAGAGGTGGCAAGAATACACAGAAGAACTATACAAAACAGTCTTCCTGATCCAGATAATCATGATGGTGTGATCACTCACCTAGAGCCAGATATCCTGGAATGTGAAGTCAAGTGGGCCTTAGGAAGCATCACTACAAACAAAACTAGTAGAGGTGATGGCATTCCAGTTGAGCTATCTCAAATCCTAAAAGATGATGCTATGAAAGTGCTGCACTCAATATGCCAACAAATTTGGAAAACTCAGCAGTGGCCACAGGACTGGAAAAGGTCAGTTTTCATTCCAGTCCCAAAGAAAGGCAATGCCAAAGAATGTTCAAACTACCACACAATTGTACTCATCTCACACGCCAGCTAAGTAATGCTCAAAATTCTCCAAATCAGGCTTCAACAGTACATGAACCATGAACTTCCAGATGTTCAAGCTGCAGAGGAAGAAGAGAGAAAATTACCAACATCCCCTGGATCATCAGAAAAGCAAGCGAGTTCCAGAGAAACATATACTTCTGCTTTATTGACTATGCCAAAGCCTTTGACTGTGTGGATCACAATAAACTGTGGAAAATTCTTAAAGAAATGGGAATACCATACCCCCTGACCTGCCTCCTGAGAAATTTGTATGCAGGTCAGGAAGCAACAGTTAGAACTGGACATGGAACAACAGACTGGTTCCAAATCACGAACGGAGTATATCAAGGCTGTATGTTGTCACCCCACTTATTTAACTTATATGTAGAGTACATCATGTGAAATGCCAGGCTAGATGAAGCACAAGCTGGAATCAAGATTGCCGGGAGAAATATCAATAACCTCAGATATACAGATGATACCACCCTTATGGCAGAAGATGAAGAGGCAGAAAGAGCCTCTTGATGAAAGTGAAACAGGAGAGTGAAAAAGTTGGCTTAACACTCAACATTCAGAAAACTAACATTCTATCTAAAACTAAAACTTAACATTCATGGCATCCAACCGATCCCATCACTTCATGGCAAATAGATGGGGAAACAGTAGAAACAGTGGCAGACTTTATTTTGGGGGGCTCCAAAATCACTGCAGATGGTGACCGCAGCCATGAAATTAAAAGTCGCTTGCTCCTTGGAAGAAAAGCTATGACCAACCTCGACAGCATATTAAAAAACAGAGACATTACTGTGTCAACAAAGGCCTGTCTAGTTAAAGCTATAGTTTTTCCAGTAGTCATGTATGGATGTGAGAGTTGGACTATAAAGAGATCTGAGCGCTGAAGAATTGATGCTTTTGGACTATGGTGTTGGAGAAGATTCTTGAGAGTCCCTTGGACTGCAAGGAGATCCAACCAGTGCATCCTAAAGGAAATCAGTCCTGAATATTTATTGGAAGGCCTGATGCTGAAGCTGAAACTCCAGTACTTTGGCCCCCTGATGCGAGGAACTGACTCATTGGAAAAGACCCTCCCTGATACTGGGAAAGATTGAAGGCGTGAGGAGAAGGGGACAACAGAGGATGAGATGGTTGGATGGCATCATCGACTCAATGCACATGAGTTTGAGTGAGCTCTGGGAGTTGGTGATGGACAGAGAGGCGTGGCGTGCTGCAGTCCATGGTGTCACAAAGAGTCGGACACGACTGATTGACTGAACTGAACTGATGATGATAAAGAAAGCATTACACTTAATTATTGACTCTAATAATGAAAAGTGCTTAAAGTACTAACTAGTACTTTAAAGTATTTATAGTGGTTTCTCTATAATCTTATTTACTGTATTTGGTTCCTCTGAACATTTTTCTTCACTTATACTACTGACTTCTTCATTGATAGTGCAAAAAGGGGATCTCAGTGTAAAATTATTTTACTTAATTTTTTCTTTTTTATTTATATTTATTTATTTAGCCATATCAGGTCTTAGTTGTGGCATGTGGGATCTTCCTCTGAGCAGGGATCAAACCTGGGCCCCTGCTTTGGGAGTTCACAGTTTTAGCCACTGGTCTACCAGGGAATTCCCCCAATTTTTTTCTTTTAAAACAGTATCTTTGTTCTTCTAAACTTTTCCAAGAATTTAATCTTAAGATTTTATATATGATTTTTTAGAAATATATCTATTATAATAGTTACAATTGTAAGTGTATGTAATGTTATATAATTATATTATCAATAATAGAAATTCTACCCATGCAGATATAACAAAATTAGAAGGCAATATGCAAAAAGGATTTGTATCTTCTTTAAGTTTTGAAGTATAATTGGCATACAACACTGTATAAGTTTAAAGTGTACAGCAAATGACTTGACTTACATATATTACAAAACAATTTCCGTAATAAGTTAGCATCCATCACCTCATACAATTACAAAAGCAGTTTTTTCCCTCGTGATGAGAACTTTTAGGATCTACTGTCTTAATAGGTATCAAATATATCATACAGCAGTATTAACTATAGTCATCATGTTGTACATTATATCCCCATTACTTACTTATAACTGGTCATCTTGAAGTGAGTTTGGACCATCTACTTATACATAGTTCTTCCTTTTGTAACATAAAATTGTAGCATATCAATTAGTTCTAGTTAGTCCTAACTCCTCCTCCTATATCCCACTGCTTGTAGGGCGCTTGGGGCTTCCCAGGTGGTGCTAGTGGTAAAGAATTTGCCTACCAATGCAGGAGATACAAGAGATGCGTGTTTGATCCCTGAGTCAGGGAGATCCCCTAGAGGAGGAAATGGCACCCCACTCCAGTATTCTTGCCTAAATAATCCCATGGACAGAGGAGCCTGGAGGGCTACAGTCCGTGGGGTCTCAAAGAGTTGGACACAACTTAGCAACTCAACAAAAACAACAATAGGGAGCTAGGAGATACTAATAATAATCTTAGGTCACATTTTTGGAAATTCATTTCATGTAAGGTGGTTCTGTGCACTGACATAGAGAGGGCTATGGGTGTGAGTACATTTCACATGTATTGCTTTCTAGGTAATGATCATCTGAATACTTTATTTGGTTCTCACAAGGAAGTGGGTGGTATTGTCTGCCTAGATGTATGAGGAAACGGGTATAAAAGGTAAGTCATCTGGCCAGTGTCACACAGCAGAACTAAGACCTTGGGTGTCTCCTTAGCTGTTCCTCTCTCCACATTGCACAGTGCTTTGCAGAGACAGACTTGCTTTCCGCAGTGCCTGCATTGATGATTTTACTGTGTTCATTGTCATAGGCCAAAAGATGCAGTAAAAGCTTTGAAGAAAAGGATTTCCAAAAACTACAATCATAAAGAAATCCAACTCACCTTGTCAGTAAGTACTTTAATGTTAAATTGAGACTAAGATTGCCCAAGTTACAGTCACATTTCTAATTTTGGGTCTAAAGGATACAAATACTCTGAGATAATAGGTTAGCAAAAAGTTATGTGCAGTATGGATTAAAATGATTCATTTACTGAGAATTACAGAATCAAGGGAGTTTTGTTGATTGTAAGAACATTGAATTTGGTGGAAAGTGAGTGTTCCCGGAAAATCATATTTTCCTGGTTAGGAGATGAGAACTGGTAATGAACAACTTGGAGGAACTGAGCTGATCGAGAAGTCTGTGTATGTGTTACAGGTGGGGAGAACTGAAGCTTTAAAAATGCCTCCCTGTTAGCTTCCTGCCTTGCTTGCACACCTCTGGAATTCTGAGGTGCTGGTAGCTCTTTAGGATCCAGCCAAGTTCTGCTGCCTGATGTAATTTGAATTAAGGTCTTTGTTGATAGAAACAATTCTGTGCACTGTGTTTCTTGATATGGGTGTGGACATTTACTTGATGTGTTCCCGTGTTCCCCCAACCTTGGCTGTGTGGCCCCTTCAGTTGCTGGGTGAGTTGCCAGTCTCACTTCAGTATGTTTTGTAGACGCTGCCTGCTGCCTGAGAGTGAGCTGTGTGGCTTTCTGGTGTCTTCTGAGTGCCTTTGCTGACTTCATCCTGGCCCCACGACACACAGGGCTGTGGTGCTCCTCTGCCAGCATCAGACTGCCCTTAGGAGAGTTGAGCATGGTTATCTAGAGGGCTGTGGAGCAGAGCTGAGCTTTGCCCCCCTTTTCTAGCTTCAGGGGAAAAGAACTTAGCACATCTTGCTTACTTGGAGAAGAAATGAATTGAAGTCTTAATGATACTGCCACTGAAGAAACCCTACAAGTTAGGGTCAGAATACAGTTTTAGAGGGATTTTCCCCTCCACCTTTTTGGACCTCTCTCCTCTCCTTCACCATGATCGCCTCCTCAGGGAGGTCATGGAATGGAGGGAACTGGAGAGAGGAGTAAGGCGCTCCGGGGGAAATAGGAGAACAGTGGGTTGGTGATGGAAATACACCTTTGCCTGATACTTTCCCTGGTAGCTCAGCTGGTAAAGAATCTGCCTGCAATGCAGGAAACACTGGCTTGATTTCTGGGTCAGAGAGATCTGCTGGAGAAGGGATAGGCTTCTTGGGCTTCCAGTCTTCTTGGGCTTCACTGGTGGCTCAGACGGTAAAGAATCCGCCTGCAATGCAGGAGACCTGGGTTCAATCCCTTTGTTGGGAATATCCTTTGGAGAAGGGAAAGGCTACCCCTTCCGGGATTCTGGCCTGGAGAATTCCATGGACTGAGGAGCCTGGCAGACTACGGTCCATTGGGTCACAAAGAGTTGGACATGACTGAGCGACATTCACTTTCACTTTGGCTGATGCTCTCAACAACCCTGTGAAGAAGTTGTATTATTGACTCCACTTCTCAGATGAAGAAACTGATGCTAGGTGAGGTTAAGTGATTTTTTTTTCCCCCTCCAAGTTTTAAGTAGCACAGGCGAGATTTCAATCCAGGTCTCAGATTTTAAATTCCATGCCCTGGCCCCACACCACCTTGCTTCTCTGAACAAATCACGCCCCTTTCAAGGACAGTCACTGTTTCATTTGTGTCTTCAACTTCTTTGTGATGGAAGATCTAGTGTATCAGGTGTTGACTGAGGGTCCTTCAGCCCCAATGCCTCTCTCCTAGCATCCAGGAAGGACTTGGGGAATGATTGTGATTTGCAGTAGAAAGGTATATAGCTGTGCCCTGAAATGGAGGGCATCCCAGGGCTGCTGAAGGTTAGGACAATTGACTGAGGAGCCTAAGGGCAGAAGATGAATTTACACCGCTCTCTGTATTTCAGCTTGCAGTGTTTCGCCTTCTGACAGCTGTCGATTCTGTATAACGCCTTTGTCTCTCTCTGTCGCGGCCAGCTTATCTGACCTTCCTGTGCTGGCTTCTTGTCCCTGCTCCAGCACTTCCTCCATCCTGGTTCCTTCCCTCCGGGGACAATCGGGATTCTCCCCTGAGGAAGCTGAGCTGTTCCCGAGTGCTATGTCTTACGCCCCCATCTCTCTCTGCATCGCCACACTTTCTCTCCTGCAGGTCATCTGATCTCTCAGGCCTTGCTCACAGCTTGCTGCCTGTTCCCTGTCCACCCTCGCCTCCTGATTTCCATACCAGCATGTGAGAGTGAGTGAGTCTAAGACCTGTGCCAAAGTAAAGGTGAGAGTCACAGGTTAGGAGGCAGAATAGCTCCTCATTGTTAGGGGCAGCATTCATTAAGGTTCCTGCTTCTTGGATTTCTTCGACTTGACCTTTGATTCTTGCTAGCTTCATGCAGATTTCCCTGAGTTCTTTATTAATGGCCCAGGCACCTCACCTCAGACTACTCACTGCACTGGAGTGGTGTGTTTAATGCTTCAGAACAGACTTTAATATTAACTTAAGCCAGACTTAATTATGAGAGAAACTAGTCACAGAAAGAAATATCCAGTGTCTGTCAAAGGCAATTATTTGTTTCCCAATAAACTCTTTCATAATGGATCCTCATATATTACATTTCCATTTTATCACGGTGAAGTGATGAGAGCCTGTCAAAGTCAATTATAAATGTCCTTTGTATTATCTGTCATTTAGGTTCTCCATGGACTTGTTAGCCTTGATTAGGTCTTTGCTGGGGTCTGACTAGACTGTGATTTCCTACTATCAGTTGGCAGTGCGGTTTTGTCAAGAAGCCTGTTGTTTTGTCTTATTTTAAAAACCACTTAGTTACCAGGCTTTGTAACTCTTCCTGTCAAGAGATGGCAATACCAGACCACCTTACCTGCCTCCTGAGAAATCTGTATACAGGTCAAAAAGCAATAGTTAGAACTGGACACGGAACAACAGACTGATTCCAAATAAGGAAAGGAGTACGTCAAGGCTATATATTGTCACCCTGCTTATTTAACTTATATGCAGAGTACATCATGCAAAATGCTGGGCTGGATGAAGCACAAGCTGGAATCAAGATTGCTGGGAGAAATATCAATAACCTTAGATACGCAGATGACACCACTCTTATAGCAGAAAGCGAAGAGGAACTAAAAAGCCTCTTCATGAAAGTGAAAGACGAGAGTGAAAAAGCTGGCTTAAAACTCCACATTCAAAAAATGAAGCTCATGGCATCCAGTTCCATCACTTCATGGCAAATAGATGGGGAAACAGTGGAAACAGTGACAGACTTTATTTTCTTGGGCTCCAAAATCACTGCAGCTGGTGACTGCACCCATTAAATTAAAAGACATTTGCTCCTTGGAAGAAAAGCTATGACCAACCTAGACAGCAAAAAAGCAGAGACATTACTTTACCAACAAAGGTCCATCTAGTCAAGGCTATGGTTTTTCCAGTGGTCATGTATGGATGTGAGAGTTGGACTATAAAGAAAGCTGAGTCCCAAAGAATTAATGCTTTTGAACTGTGGTGTTGGAGAAGACTCTTGAGAGGCCCTTGGACTGCAAGAGATCCGGCAGTCACTCCTCAAGGAAACCAGTCCTGAATATTCACTGGACGGACTGATGCTGAAGCTGAAACTCCAATACTTTGGCCCCCTGATGCGAAGAACTGACTCATTTGAAAAGACCCTGATACTGAGAAAGGTTGAAGGCAGGAGGAGAAGAGGATGACAGAGAATGAGATGGTTGGATGGCATCACTGACACGATGGTCATGAGTTTGGGTAAACTCCGGGAGATAGTGATGGACAGGGAAGCCTGGTGTGCTGCAGTCCATGGGGTTGCAAAGAGTCAGACACAACTGAGCAACTGGACTGAACTGAACTGCTAACTCTTTGTGTGTATGTACATATATCCCCTCCCTTTTGAAACTCCCTCCCATTTCCCTCCTTACCCCACCCCTCTAGGTTGATACAGAGCCCCTGTTTGAGTTTCCCGAGTCATACAGCAAATTCCCATTGGCTATCTATTTTACATATGGTAATATAAGTTTCCATGTGACTCTTTCCATACATCTCACCCTCTCCTCTCCGCATGTCCATAAGTCTATTCTCTATGTCTGTTTCTCCATTGCTGCTTATAAATAAATTCTTCAGTACCATTTTTCTAGATTCCATATATATGTGTTAGAATACAGTATTTATCTTTCTTTCTGACTCACTTCAGTCTGTATAATAGGTTTTAGGTTCATCCACCTCATTAGAGCAGACTCAAATATGTTCCTTTTTATGGCTGAGTAATATTCCATTGTGTATATATACCACAACTTCTTTATCCATTCATCTGTCGATGGACATTTAGGTTGAACTGAACTGATAACTCCTAGCCAGAGTCTAGTCTTTACTTGAATGAGTCAGTTATGATAAGTCACAGCAAGATACTGTTATTGCAAAGAGAAAAGTGGTTGAATAGGTTCCTGGGAATCAGTTAATTAGTTGAAGCACCCCTTAGGTGGTGAGTTATGGGGACTTTAGAATTAGTGTAAAATGTCTTTATTCCTCTAGAAACTTACAAAGTAAGCTCATCCCCTAAAGTGGCCTTACCTTAGTATGGTTTTTAGCTCTGGATGACCCCAAAGCCTGGGTTACCATACTTAGTTTAGAAATTTACCATGAGAAATAAAACTACCATGGAGCTCTTTTTTTCTAACATTTTTGAAAGGAATACTTATCTTGGCTTATCAATATTTTCTTTCTTGATGGGAAATTATCTGTGTGAGCAGACAGTCACAGTACTTACCATTTATTAAGGTCCTGCTATGTGTCAGGCTCTTCATATACATCATTTTTCACTTAAGCCTTACAGCAAGTCTCTGGAGGAAGGTAGGCTCATTTTGCAGTTGATAATCCTGAGGCTTAAGTCAGGATAAGTGATTTGCCCAACCAAGTGCAAAGGGACAACTGTGAAGCCTCAGATCAGCATCGCAGTCTCTAAGTTGCTTGCCTCCTCCTGGGTTCTCTCCTCCACCTCAGATTATGGTTTCTTGGTTCATAGGTTATATGTGCTCAGTCGCTCAGTTGTGTCCAGCTCTTTGCAGCCCCATGGACTGTAGCCCACCAGGCTCCTCTCTCCATGGAGTTTTCCAGGCAAGAATACTGGACTGGGTTGCCATTTCCTCCTCTAGGGGAATCTTCCCAACCCAGGAATCGAACCCACATCTCTTGCGTCTCCTGCATCTCTTGCACTGGCAGGTGAATTCTTTACCACTGTGCCACCTGGGAAGCTCCATGTTCGTAGGTTATATGAACACATAAATTGCAACAAAGCCCAGTTCCAAAATCTGTAGAAACAAGGTATTTGATTTTTCCAGTTCACCACTGTAAGTTTTGTTGCTTAGCTAAGTGGGCTGGGGTGTGAGAGGTACTGTGACATGAAGGAAAAGGTGATAGCAAAGAAGTAATTGGTCCTGACACTCTAGATTCCAATGGGAAAACACAAAGGGCATGGTTTATGATCTCCAGATGTTAACATTCTCAGCATTTCATATTGACTGTTTTATTTTTATAGGTAACCTCCTGGAAATGTTACTCATTAACATACAATCTTGATGCGCCAACAATAAAAAGTGGTTTGTGGAATATTTAGCATTTCTCTTACTATTATGGAAGATGAGACTTGGAGGCAAAGTATTTTGCCTAAGACCTCTTAATTGGTTACATGAAGTTTTTCTATAAATCCCCATTGAACTAGAGGTACTTTTCCTCTCAGAATTTCACCTGATAAAAACTCATCATAATAGTGTATCAAGCAAAAAGTCATTTGTTATTCAACTTGTCTTTCTCTAAACAACTTGTATTAAAATAGATTCATCTTAATATGTTTTGGATTCTGATTTTATTTTCCTTTGGTTGAAGGTTCTCCCTATGTTTCACATGCTGCATATGCTCAGCTTCCATATTTTATGGTTACCTTTTTAGCAGCAGTGCCATTAAAACTATAACTTTCATACCTTCTTCTTTTTGTATTGCCATTAAAGTGACACAGTACAGAGCATGGTGTAAAATCAATTTTCAGGACTCTTTTTCTCAGAGACTATACCTATCCTGGTCATATTACGGTCTTTGTGACCTCTGAGAAGGTGGAAGCATAGACACTAGAGATTTCATTGTGTTTTTAGATCACTTTCAGAAATCTGCTTTCTGCATGGAGTCCTTCAGTACCAGCTCATTCTTTCTTACCCTGTCTTCTGTTCATGTTGCTGTATTGAAAATCTTTTTTTCAAGATGACTGATGACTCCACTAATCAACAAACCTAACTTGAGTTTTTCTCACTCCATATTCCTAACTGTTCGATACTCCATCGTCCTGAAAATCCTGCCCACTTTTGACTTTATGAGCCTTATGTTCTGTTTATTTTATGCCTCAGTTTCCATTGGTTGCTCTTTGATTGCCTTTCTTGATCCTCCTTCTGGCCTCCCAGTTGAATCCCACTGTCCCTCCTCCTCTCTGCTCATCCTAGGCAGCCCCAGGTACTCCCTTTGGGCCTAAGTCTCTCCTGAACTGTATCTGTGCATGTACAGCTCTCAGCAAGTAATCTCTACTTGAATGTTTCTGTCTTTTTGTCTTAGTCATCTTGAGCTGCTTTAACAAGATACCATTGATTGGGTGGCTCAAGCAGTAGACTTTTCTATTTCTCGCAGTCCTTGAGGCTCTGAAGTCCAAGATCAGGGTGCTGGCAGGTCCAGTGTCTGGTGAGAGCCCGCCCTCTGGCTTGTCAATGGCTCTCTTCTCGTTGTATCCTTGTGTGGCCAAGGAGAGATCATCTCTCTTATCCCTCATTTCTAAGAAAGGCAGGAGGAGAAGGGGACAACAAAGGATGAGGTGGTTGGATGGCATCACCCACTTGATGAACATGAGTTTGAGCAAGCTCCGGGAGATTGTAAAGGACAGGGAAGCCCAGTTTGCTGCAGTCCATGGCGTCACAGAGAGTTGGACACAACTAAGCTACTAAACAGCAGCAACAATCTCATTCATGAAGACTCCAGTCTCATGACCTAATTTCCTCCAAACACCATCACGTTAGGGATTAGGAGGTACACCATAGAAATTTGGGAGGGACACAGACATTCAGTCTGCAGCACTTAAAAACTCAAAATATGTAAATTTCAACCCATCATTTTGACCTTAGGCCAGTCATACAATCCTGTCCACTTCCAGATTTCCATCCAAGTGCTATCAATCTCATGCAGAGTAACAGTCATTTAACTTTCAGCCTTTCCCTGTCAACAAATACCTAGTTGTTGGAAGTCCTTCCTTCATAATTCTCATGTCTTCCCCTTCTTATACCCACATCATCCTAGTTTAGGCCTGTCTGCATCAGGCTCTACTAGGGGGTCCTTGCTGGATCTCCCCATCGTTTCAGGGTCTTTGCCCTCCAGTTGCTTTTGTAGGGTGCTGCACTAACCTTCTCTCAAGTTCAGTATGGAGGTGTGATGGTGACAAACTAATAAGAAGCCTCCAGTGGCTTCTTTGTGCCTTCTCAATAATGTCTAGATTCTTTACATTGCCGCACAACTTTCTCCATAGTCTGGATGAAAGACTTTATCCAGACTTTATCCATCCAATTCCCCAGTGTCTCCAATTTGCCAATATAAAGAAGCCTCTACAAACCAGAAAACTTGTTTTCCTTCTCACAGCTTGTACACTTCGTCACCTGTACATATATTTTTTACAATTTACCTGTCTAGACTATTGCTTTATATGCATTTATCCTTCTCTTGACCATTTTTCAAAGGCCAGCTTAGGACCACCTTTTTCCAAAAGTCTTAAACACCTGGCCCTAAATGGCCACATCTGCCTGTAAAGATCTGTAGCTGGAGTAACCGTGTAAGTTTTCATCCAGGCAAGGATGTTTTTGGAAGTGAAAGGAGATGATGTCATTAATAAAGCTGGGGCAATAGGAATTCACCAGGACTTTCCTGGAAACACTAGGACAGATGTCGCCTTGTCTGGAGCCAGCATGCTTTGCTTGCCTCTCCCACTGGCCCTTAACATTACCACCTCACATTGTCATCATTTCTCTTAAATTGTGTCCTGGCTCCCCAGCAAGACCGTCTGTCTGCTGAGCAATTACATTATGCCTTAAATTTCCTCACATTCCCAGAACCGAACATTTTGCCGTATATTTTAGTAGATAACCAAATTTTGTTTATTAATTAGAGTGCTGGTGGAAATCATTACTTAGCAATTTTTATCTTATATTTTGGAGGTGGTTTTGCCAAAGAGATAAAATGTTTGATTTTTCTCTTTAGCTTATTGACATGTGCATGCAGAACTGTGGTCCAAGTTTCCAGTCTCTGATTGTGAAGAAGGAATTTGTTAAAGATAGTCTAGTTAAGCTGCTGAATCCCAGATACACCTTGCCAATAGACATTCAGAATAGAATTTTGAATTTCATTAAGGTAAGTCTGTTATATACCTTATGGAATGGTGAATGTCTGAGATTAGAAGCTTAATTTCCTAACTCCCAGTTGGTTCAGTGATCCCTTATAAGCCTGGGATTGAGCCTCAAAGTGTTTTTATTATTCTGTTTTCCATGTAATAATGTCTTGGCATTGGACACTGGCCTTTTTCTGAAGAATTTATAGTCTTTTCCATACTTGTCTCTCAGTTTCTGTTTTATCTATGTCAGATAGAAGAGATGGTGATGTATACATTTATTTTGCAGATGTGGAAACTATGTTCTGGGGTCGATAACTCACTGTCTGCAGAGTTATTTGGCAAAAGATCTACTGATGCTGTTTTAGAGTCTGTTAATTCTAGATTTAGTATAGCAAAAAACAATCAATAGTATCTATTCTAGAGTTTCATTGAATTGTTGAGGCATGGCAGTCTGATGATTAAAAATATTTTACATTATTCTAATCTCTAAAAATGTACATTTTGGACTTTCCTGGTGGTCCAGTGGTTGAGATAAGGTGCTTCCAGCTCCTGCACTGCCGAGGGCGTGGGTTCAGTCCCTGGTTGGGGAGCTAGGATCCCACGTGCTGCATGGCACAGCCAGAAACAAGTAACTGCCCCCCCAACCCCCCCAAAAGAAAACAACTGCAAAAAATGTCCACTTTGTGTATGGCATTCAAAAGTAGCTTTCTCTTTCTGAGGGAGCTTCATGATTGTCAGTCTCTCATTTTTTGGTCGTCACTTTCAGAATTGTGTTTTGTTTTACTGGTCTTTTATCTCCGAAACTTTCCATCTCTTGAATTCAGACATGGTCGCAGGGTTTCCCAGGAGGTGTGGATGTCAGTGAAGTGAAAGACGTGTACCTGGACCTCCTTAAGAAAGGGGTTCACTTTCCTTCATCAGATGCAGAGGCTGAAACAGCCAGACAAGAGGTAGGAGGCCCTTTTTTGACCTATGTAGAGAAAGACAGTGAAGGGCTTGGGTCTTTTTTCATTGAAAGGAATGATTCTAGCTTCCCCTAGCTTAAGCCAAAAGATAAATCTGTGACTTCATAGAATAACCAGGCCACAAGAAGGCTGGTGTTAGCTGGATCTTTGGAATAACAGAGAACCAAGATTCAAATGCCTTGTTACTTGTCTACTCCCCTTTGACAAGCAGCTCATTCTCTCATTGCAGACCAGTTTTCTCCATGTGGTAGACAACACGCTGGGCCTGCCATGCATGTGCCTGCTAGGTCACTTCAGTCTGACTCTGCACAGGGCTCCCGGGTGGCGCTAACGGTAGACAACATAGCTCTCACATGTTCATGTTACAGCCTTAGCTTTTTCAGTTTCAAAGCTCAAAATTGCAGAGGAAGGACTCATTGAACCAACATGGGTCAGTTTTCCATTTCTGCACAAGTTAACTGAGGTCTTGGAAGAATGTGATGGCTCCATATAGAAATCATTTAGGTAGAGCAGAGTAGGGGCAGTTTTCAAAAGAAAAGATTGGTGCTAGACCAACAAGGGTCTCTGTTAGCAGTCATGTAATAAATTTGTATATTAATACTGTGCCCATAGAAGAGTCTCTTGATGTTCACATGTATTCATTGTCAAGTCTGTAAATAACTTTCCAGGTTTTGAACTTATAACACTTTGAGAGACTGATTATAAGTTAACTCTTGGCTTTCTGTAATTTCCATAATGTAAAAACAGTAGTTCTTCCGTTCTGTAGATTGGTGAGTCCTGCCTTGGTAGAAAAAGCAATTCATGTGTATACCAAAGTCTGACCTTTGTGAAGGCTTTGTCCTGAGGGCTAACTCTCCCTAGTGAATGAGTCATCTGAATGGAAAGACGGGCTTGCAGTGGCCAAGTTAATTCAAATAATAATATTTCCATGTTTCATAGATGTCACTGAATCCACCACCATCTGTTCCTTCTGCACCAGCTCTTCCTTCTGTAGTTCCCAAGATCTCCACTATTACATTGGTCCCAGAACAGGTAACAATAGCAATGATTGTGTTTATTGATGACTTTTTCTAAGTTCTAAGCACTTTATATATAGTTTGTTTATTCTTAGCAATGTTATCATAAGGTGGAGGTTCCTAGCCTCATTTTACAGAGAAGGAGACTGAAGTGTCTGTGTATGGTGGTTCAGTTCTAAGTGGAATTAATCCCATGAATTCTGCCTGATTCAGAAAGCCTGAGCTTTAACACTTGTGCTTGTCTAGTGGCTTATGTGGCTTTGTGGAGGCTTGGCTGTGCATGGAGTTTATATAAGCAGCTGATCCCTGTTGCCCCTGATAAGACTGCCCATATGCCATTTCAGACAGCTCAGTGCATGGTACTCTTATTACTGTTATTAATTGTGCCAATCGAGTTACATTTACTGCTTTGTCTATTATCTGTTTATCAAAGGTTTAGACAAGCAATTATTAAATGAAGCTCATTTCTGTCCTGCTATAAGGGAACTATCATTTAAGACTTTGTAGGGACTTCCTGGTGGTCCAATGGTTAAGAATTTGCCTTCCAAGGCAGGGGACGCAGGTCCCACCCTGCTTGTAGGACTGAGACCACACCTGTCACAGGGCAGCTGAGCCTGCACATCACAAGAAAGCCCCAGTGGGGCCAAAGCTTAAAAAAAAAGACCTTGTATTATTATTATTTGGTATTATAGAGTAGTCTATATGATTAATTCCTCTTGGAATTTAATCCAGGAAGAAAAAAAAAAACAAACTGTTTCTCTCTTGATTCTTCCTTCTTTAATACCATGGGACTATAAAACATTCATTTTTTTCCTCCCCCATTGGTTTCCAGGAAATCCAGACTCAACATTTGCCTTTTTGTCCAGGTTCCTGATATGGTCATCTTTGCTTTTCTTCATCTTGGTTCTAATCTGACTTTTTCCCTTCATCAACTTTCCTAGAGCATGGTTTTAAATGTAGTACAAGATCTCTCAAGACCTTTTAAAAGGTGACAGAGTATACACTTGTAAAATAATTATATGTACATTTATATAAATTTGAAAGTACTGAATTTTACAAAAGTGTTCTCTGCGAGCAGGAAGCATAGTTGTTCTCTGTGTCTCACTTACTGGTTGTTGTGTTGCCCTCTACAGATTGGAAAACTACACAGTGAATTGGATATGGTGAGGATGAACGTGAACGTAATGTCTGCCATTCTGATGGAGAATATCCCTGGGTCTGAGAACCGTGAAGATATGGAGCTTCTGCAGGTATAGTATGATTTCAGGGACAATCGGTTACAGTGTCTCTTATTCTCTAACCTTAGAGCCTGTGAGATGGAAGACACCCTCACATTGACTAGTCCTTCCTCCCACATCTTTCCTTGATTTTTTAAACTTAACAGGAAGATGCACGGATGACTTTTATCAGAAATGCAGTAGTGAGTTAGATGTTGTACTTAACCTCTTGCAATAAATAATTTAACATCATTAATCATTGATAGCCTTGCCATATACAATTTCTGTTAGTCTTTAATTGTTTTAAGTGTGTAATTACTTCTGTATCTATCTATTCAACAAACATAAAGAGTAACTACAATGTGGTAAAGGATATAGAAATGAGGAGGCTGTCCCTAGTCCTTAAGGGACTTGGAACTAGTAAGCAAGATGGTTTTGTAAAATCAAGTGTTATAGTATTGATGCTCTATAGAAATGCATTTATCATACTGTAGGTTCTGGAGTGGGGCACGGAGAAAGGTGAGGGTTTCTGGAAAGGTTCAAAGAGAGGCATTGCTGAGGCTGGGGCCGAGCAAGTGGATGGTACATTTGGACCTGCGTGAGCATATGAAGGACCACCAGCAGTTCATTCTGACTACGGTGGGGGCCCTCCTTTTCTGTGTCTCTACATCCAGAGCAGTTTTTCCCTCTAATAGGTTTGTTCTAATTATCTATTTTAAATTTTAACACACACTTCTAACATAATTTTAGAAGCAGAGGGAAAAAATATCACTTTCTAAATCTTTTTCTTCCCAAAAAAGTTAAGAAACTTGTCATATTTTTGCTTTTCTCCGATTCCCACTCTGCAAGTCTCATGTTGTTGTTATCTTTCCTTTAAGTCCTTTGATTGTTAGTAAGTGAAATTTTTCTTAATTATTGCTTGCTTGGGAAACAGTAAATGGTAAAAATGCTCTTTTTCAACATTACCACTTATATTTAACTGCTATTTCCTTAAATCGTTACTAGTAGTAAACCTTGAGGGTTTACATGTCCAAAGATGTCTTTTGGCTGCTGTGTTAAGGTCTTGCAGTTTTCTCTAAGAATAGTTACTATCCTTTGACAGAAAAAAGGGGTTAATACAGAAGTCTAGATACAGAATTACTTTCCTTAAGTACTTCAAAGATATTGCTTGCTTCATTATTCTTGTACCCAGTGGTGCTATTGAGAAGTATGGTATTATGGATTTTTGCACCTTTGTTTTATAATCTGTTTCTCTGGTTGTATTTGTGACTTCTCTCTAATGCTTCTGAAATTTCTCTACACTGTGTACAGGGGTGTGTGTGCATGTATGTGCATATGTGTATTTCTCTTAACTTTAACCTGCTTAGCACTTGATAGGACTTTTGCACTGTCAACTTATGTTTTAGTTCTGGGGAATTCTCAGCTCTTACTTCAGACATTTCTTTTCTAGTATTCTTTCTATTCTCTTTGTATGGAACATTGTTTAGATGATGAAACTTTTAGTTATATTTTTCTTATCTCATCTTTCTTATACATTTTGATTCTTTCTTCTTTTGAGCTGTAGGTCTAGCAAAGCTTCTCCAGTTCACGTATTATTTCTCTTAAACTTGAATATCAGTTTGTCTGTTCAGCCCTGCTAATGAAAGTTTTATTTCAACAGTTTTTTAAATTTTATTTTTATTTATGTTTTTAGCACCAAAATCATTTTGTATTGGGGTATAGCCGGTTAACAATGTTGTGATAACTTCAGGTGAACAGTGAAGGGACTCAGCCGTACATATGTATGTATTCATTCTCCCCCAAATGCCCCTCCCATCCAGCCTGGCACATAACATTGAGCAGAGTTCCCTGTGTTATACAGTATGTCTTTTTCGGTTATCCATTCTAAATATAGCAGAGTATACATGACCTTCCCAAAGGACTTATCTTAGCCTTCCCCCTGGCCACCATGAGTTCATTTTCTATGTTTGTGAGCCTCTTTCTGTTTTGTAAGTAGGTTCATTTGTATCATTTCTTTTTAGATTCCACATATAATGGATGTCATATGATATTTCTCCTTCTCTGACTGACTTCAGTCAGTACGGCACTCTCTAGGTCCATCCATGTTGCTGCAGTTGGCCTTATTTCATTCTTTTTAATGGCTATTCATATTCCATTGCGTGCGCCACATCTTCTCTATCCATTTGTCTGTCAGTGGACGTTTAGGTCGTTTCCGTATCTTGGCTGTTGTAAACAGTGCTGCACTGAACGTTGGGCGCAGGTCTCTTTTTGAGCCGAGTTTTTCTCTGGGTATATGCCCAGGAGCTGGATTGCAGGGTCAAACAGTAGCTCCATTTTTAGTATTTTAAGGAACCTCCATACTGTTCTCCATAGTGGCTGTGTTGTTGTTGTTGCTGTTCAGTCGCTCAGTCGTGTCCAACTCTTTGCGACCCCATGGACTGCAACACACCAGGCCTCCCTGTCCTTCACCATTTCCCGGAGTTAACCCAAACTCATGTCCATCGAGTTGGTGATGCCATCCAGCCATCTCATCCTCTGTCGTCCCCTTCTCCTCCCACCTTCAATCTTTCCCAGCATCAGGGCCTTTTCAAATGACTCAGCTCTTCACATCAGGTGGCCAAAGTATTGGAGCTTCAGCTTCAGCATCAGTCCTTCCAATAAATATTCAGAACTGGTTTCCTTTAGGATGGACTGGTTGGATCTCCTTGCAGTCCAAGGGACTCTCAAGAGTCTTCTCCAGCACCACAGTTCAAAAGCATCAATTCTTCGGCGCTCAGCTTTCTTTATGGTCCAACTCTCACATCCATACATGACTACTGGAAAAACCATAGCTTTGACTAGACAGACCTTTGTCGGCAAAGTAATGTCTCTGCTTTTTAGTATGCTGTCTAGGTTGGTCATAAATTTTTTTTTCCAGTGCAGGAGGGTTCCCTTTCTCTCCACACCCTCTCCAGCATTTGTTGTTTATCGATTTTTTGATGATAGCCATTCTGTTGATGTGAGGTGATATCTGATTGTAGTTTTGATTTGCATTCCTCTAATAACTAGCGGTTTTTAATATCTTTTCATGTGTCTGTTGGCCATCTGTATGTACTCTTTAGAGAGATGTCTATTCAGATCTTCTGCCCATTTTTTTTTGAGTGGGTTGTTTGTTTTGATGCTGTAAGTGTCAACAGCTGTTTGTAAATTTTGAAGACTAATCCCTTATCAGTCACATCATTTGCAAATACTTTCTCCCAATCTGTAGGTTGTCTTTTTGTTTTGTTTATTGTTTCCTTTGCTGTACAAAACCTTTTGAGCCTAAATAGGTCCCGTTTGTTTATTTTTGCTTTTATTTCCATTATTCTAGGAGATGTATTTTAAAAGATGTTGTTGTGATATATGTCAAGAGAGTATTCAGCCTATGTTTTCCTCTAAGAGTTGTGAAGTGTCCAGTCCAACATTTAGATGTTTAATTCATTTTGAGCTTGTTTGTATATGGAGTTAAGGAATGATCTTATTTCATTTTTGACATATGGCTGTCCAGTTTTCCCAGCTCCATTTGTTATTTCAACAATTTTTTATTTTAGATATTTATTTCATTATAGTAGTTCTTTCATGGATGAGCTTTCCCCTTTTATCTTTTAAGGATAATTATTTGTAAAGGTGCTTTTCCATTTGCTCTGTGGATTCTCTTTCCTTGGGTGCAAGTCCTCTTGTTCATCACTTCTTTCATTTTGTTCCTCAAATATCTGGACAGATTGGTGATAGGAAGCTCATTTTTTTAAAGTGATTAATTCATTTTTGGCTGTATTGGATCCTCACTGCTGCACACAAGCTTCTCATTGCAGTGGCTTCTCCCATTGTGTAACACGGGTTCTAGGCGTGTGTCTCACTGGTTGTGGCCGTGGGCTTAGTTGCCCCGCAGCATGTGGACCAGTGATCAGGCCTGTGTCCCCAGGGAAGTCCGTTAGCTTGTTAGCTGTGTGAGACCTCTGCCAGCTGATCTACATTCTCTGACCCAGCTTGCTTGTGCTGACAGGAAGACACCATGGCTGCATCTTGTGCTTAGTACTGTTTCTAAGTATTTCTGTGTTTGCTGCAGTTTTCAGACTATGTAGCAATGACATGGGAGAAGGCAATGGCGACCCACTCCAGTACTCTTGCCTGGAAAATCCCATGGACGAAGGAGCCTGGTAGGCTACAGTCCATGGGGTCTCGAACAGTCGGACATGACTGAGCGACTTCACTTTCATGCATTGGAGAAGGAACTGGCAACCCACTCCAGTGTTCTTGCCTGGAGAATCCCAGGGATGGGGGAGCCTGGTGGGCTGCCATCTGTGGTGTTGCACAGAGTTGGACATGACTGAAGCGGCTTAGCAGCAGCAGCAACGTTGACATAGGGCTTTCCTGGTGGCTCAATGGTAAAGGATCCGTCTGCCAGTGCTGGAGACTTGGGTTTGATCCCTGCATCAGGAAGATCCCCTGTAGAAGGAAATGGCAACCCACTCCAGTATTCTTGGCTGGGAAATCCCATGGACAGGGGATCCTGGTGGGCTACAGTCCATGAGGTCACAAAGAGTCAGACATGACTTAATGACTAAACAACAACAACGGCATCATTACCATGGGGTGATTCTGGGTGGGATGTATTGGTAGGTAGTTTTCTGAGTTATATATTGTTGTTCAGTCACCCAGTCATGTCCGACTCTTTGTGACCCCATGGACTGCAGCACGTCAGGCCTCTCTGTCCCTCACCATCTCCCGAAGTTTGCCCACATTCATGTCCATTGCATCGGTGATGCCATCCACCCATCTCATCCTCTGATGCCCTCTTCTCCTTCTGCCCTCAGTCTTTCCCAGCATCAGACACTTTGCTAGTGAGTCGGCTGTTTGCATCAGATGACCAAAATACCGGAGTTTCAACTTCAGCATCAGTCCTTCCAACGAGTATTCAAGGTTGATTTCCCTTAAGATTGGCTGGTTTGATCTCCTTGCTGTTCAATATATACTTCCTATTTTTTCTGGACGCTACCAGCAACCGCAAACAGTGTCCATTGTGCAAGCATTGCTCCCACTTGGGACACAGATATTCCTGCTTCCCTGTCTGGTCTCCTGTGGGGAGAGAGGCACGGATAGGGGTGGTCATACTTTGGTTGTTGGTTAGCTGTCCCTAATTCCATCTTCTTCTGGCTTCCACGGTCTGTGGTCACAGAGCATCTCTCATTTCCTTCTGTGTTCTGTGCTGGTACTCATTGGGGGCAGTCTCGAGTGTCCTGGGTTGTTTGTTCTAATCCAGGGGTCACCATGCTGTGGCCCATGGGTAAAGAAAGAACAGGTCATTTCTCAAGCTATATCTCTGCAAGCCTGCCTGCAGAGGGCACAGGAGAGTCAGACAGACCCTTCATGGAGCCCCTGCCACCCCCACCCACTGTCAGTCAGTGTGAGTTGGTGGTGTCCCTCCGGAGTGTAGAGGGCTTAAAACCAGAGCTTGGGAGCATCTTCGTTATCCATTCATCTGCTGATGGACACTTAGGTTGCATCCATGTCTTGGGTGTTATAAATAGTGCTGCTGTGAATATTGGTATGTGCATTTCTTTTTGAATTAGAGCTATCATCTTCTCTATATATGTGCCCAGGAGAGGGATTGCTGGCTCATATGGTTACTCTCTTTTTAGTTTCTTAAGGAACGTCCGTATTGTTTTCCATAGTGGCTGTGCCAGTTTACATTCCCATCAAATTTACATTCTCTTCACACCCTCTTCAGCATTTGTTATTTGTAGACTTTTGGTGATGGCCATTCTGACCAGTGTGAGAGGATACTTCATCGTCGTTTTGCTTTGCATTTCTCAAATACCTAGTGATGTTGAACATCTATTCATGTGCCTCTTGGCCAGGTGTGTGTCTTTTGATTAAGATGTTCATTTTGTTGTTGTTGTTGTTATTGAATTGTATGAACTCAATATATTATTATATGTTTTTGAAATTAAGCCCTTGTGGATCGCATCATTTGCAAATATTTTCTCCCAGTCTGTAGGTTTTCTTTTTGTATTGTTTGTGGTAGGGGACGACAGAGGATGAGATGGATGGATGGCATTACTGACTCGATGAACATAAGTTTGTGCAGGCTCTGGGAGTTGGTGATGGACAGGGAAACCTGATATACTCTAGTCCATGGGGTCACAAAGAGTCAGACACAACTGAGCGACTGAACTGAACTGTGGTTTCCTTGTCTGTGCAAAAGCTAATAAGTTTGATTAGACACCATGTATTTATTTTTGCATTTATTTCTATTGCCTCGGGAGACTGACCTAAGAAAACACTGCTACAATTTACATCAGAGAATGTTTTGCTTATATTCTCTTCTAGGAGTTTTATGGTGTCATGTCTTATGTTTAAGTTTTTAAGACATTTTGAACTTATTTCTGTTTATGGTATAAGGGTGTGTTCTAACTTCATTGATTTACATGTGGCTGTCCAACTTTTCCAGCACCACTGGCCGAAGAGACTGTCTATTCTTACCTCCTTTGTCAAAGATTACCTAACCGTGGGTGTAGTGTGACCTGCATAGCTGTAGGTATGACCGTGGGTTTATTGCTGGACTCTATTCTGTTCCATTGATCTAGAAGTCTGTTTTATGTGCCAGTGCCACACTGTTTTGATTACTGTAGCTCTGTAGTATTGTTTGAAGTCTGCCCAGGGTATGCCTCCAGCTTTGTTCTTTTTCCTCAGGATTGCTTTGCAATTCTGTGTCTTTTGTGGTTCCATATAAATTTTAGGATTATTTGTTCTAATTTTGTGAAAAGTCATGGGTGATTTGATAGGGATAGTGTTAAATCTGTGAATTGCATTGAGTATTATGGCCATTTTAACTGCATTAGTTCTTCTAATCCAAGAGCATGGGGTATGTTTCCATTTCCTTGAATCATCTTCAGTTTTCTTTATCTTCAGTTTTATGTTAATGGTTAGGCTTATTCCTACTTTTTGTTTTGATGAGACTTTAAATGTTTTTGTTGTTGTTGTTTTTTATTTTCTAATATTTCATTTGCTAGTATAAAGAAATGCAACATATTTCCATGTATTAATAATATGTCCTGCTACCTTGCTAAATTCATTTATCAGTTTTAATAGTTTCTGTGTTGAGTCTTCAGGGTTTTCTATATAGAGTATCATGTCATCTGCATATAATGACAGATTTACCTCTTCCCTTCCACTTTGGATACATTTTATTTCTTTTTTGTGTGTGTCTTAATTGTTTGACTCTGACTTCCAATACTGTGTTGAAAGTGGTGAGAGTGAGCATCCTTGTCTTGTTCCAGAATTTATTGGGAAGGCTTCCCACTTTTCACCATTTAGTATCATGTTGGCTGTGGATTTGTTATAAATGGCTTTTGTAATGTTGAGATATATTCCTTCTCTACATGCTTTGATAAGAGTTTTTATCATGAATGGATGTTGAATTTTTCTGCATCTACTGAGATGATCGTGTGGTTTTTGTCTTATCTTATGTTGATGTGGTATATCACATTAATTTTGCATTTGTTGAACCATCCTTGGGATGCTGGGGTGAATCTGATTTGATCATGGTGTATGATTCTTTTTTATCTGTTGCTAGATTTGGCTGATATTTTGTTGAGTGGTTTTGAATTAACTAACGTGTTTGTTTATTTGGCTGGGTTGGGTCTTAGTTGTGCAGCCAGGGACTTTCTTGCAGTGCGAGGGCTCTGCAGCTGTTGCTCACGGGCTCTGGCTGTGCCGCACTGGCCCAGGGGCATGCGGGCTCCAGTCGTGGTGGCACATGGCTGAGTTGCTCTGGGGAATGTGGGATTGGAGTTCTACCACTTGGGATTGCACCCAAGTCACCTGGATGGCAAGCTGGATTCTTAACTACTGGACCACCAGGGTGAATACCCTGTTGAGTATTTTTTTTTCATCTGTTCAAAGTCTTTGTCTAACCTGATATTTACAGACTTGTTGACCAAAGACTAGCCATTTACTAAGTATCTCTTAATATCCTGTAGAACATCAGAGTGTAGTATACATTGAAAAACAATCAATATTTTGGATCAGTGGCTTTAAGTGTACTATTTTTAAGATATTTTACTTAAGAATATTACATCATTTTGGTAATGATTTTTTGGGTTCTTAGTCATGGGAAAGTCATTTATCATTGGACTTAGTTTCTGTATATATAAATCCTTTGTATGAGGAGATTTATGAGGAACCAGGGATCAAATTGCCAACATCTGTTTGATCATCGAAAAAGCAAGAGAGTTTCAGAAAAACATCTACTTCTGCTTTATTGACTACACCAAAGCCTTTGACTGTGTGGATCACAATAAACTGTGGCAAATTCTTAAAGAGATGGGAATACCAGACCACCTGACCTGCCTCCTGAGAAACCTGTATGCAGGTCAGGAAGCAACAGTTAGAACTGGACATGGAACAACAGACTAGCTCCAAATCAGAAAAGGAGTACATAAAGTCTGTATATTGCCACCCTGCTTATTTAACTTATGTGCAAAATATATCATGCAAAATGCTGGGCTGGATGAAGCACCAGCTGAAATCAAGACTGCCAGGAGAAATATCCTGAAATATCCAGATGACACCACCCTTATGGCAGAAAGCAAAAAGGAACTAAAGAGCCTCTTGTTGAAAATGAAAGAGAAGAGTGAAAAAGTTGGCTTAAAACTCAGCATTCAGAAAACTAAGATCATGGCATCTGGTCCCATCACTTCATGGCAAATAGATGGGGAAACAATGGAAACAGTGACAGACTTTCTTTTCTTGGGCTCCAAAATCACTGCAGATGTGACTACAGCCCTGAAATCAAAAGACGCTTGTTCCTTGGAAGAAAAGCTATGACCAACCTAGACAGCATATTAAAAAGCAGAGACATTACTTTGCTGATAAAGGTCCGGCTGGTCAAAGCTATGGTTTTCCCAGTAGTCATGTATGGATGTCAGAGTTGGACTATAAAGAAAGCTGTGCACCAGAGAATTGATGCTTTTGAACTGCATTGTTGGAGAAGACTCTTGAGAGTCACTTGGGCTGCGGGGAGATCAAACCAGTCCATCCTAAAGGAAATCAGTCCTGAATATTCATTCAAAGGACTGATGCTGAAGCCGAAACTCCAATACTCTGGCCACCTGATGTGAAGAACTGACTCATTAGAAAAGACCCTGATGCTGGGAAAGATTGAAGGTGGGAAGAGAAGGGGACGACAGAGGATGAGATGGCTGGATGGGGTCACCTACTTGATGGACATGAATTTGAGTGAGCTCCAGGAGTTGGTGATGGACAGAGAGGCCTGGCATGCTGCAGTCCATGGGGTCGCAAAGAGTCAGACAGACTAATCAACTAAAGTGATATGATGAAGAGATTAAAAAGAAAATTAATCGTTAGAGTTCCTATGTAGTAATCCCTTTTTAAAAATCCACAATTGAGGATGTTTACAGATAGAAATTTTGTGACTCATTATATTGAGCATGTTAAACTAAAAATTTTAAAATTTGGTATCAAAGTAGAAAGGTATGTAGCAGATAATATTTTTTAAGAAGTGACACAGCAATATTCCTAATTCCATACAATCTTCCCAGCCATTCAGAGCTCTCAAATGTGGTGATAGGATTTTTCTCTCATGTTTTCATCCATCTGTGGCTAACAATCCTTTTGTAAGATGTCCACTGAAACATCCCATTCAAATATGTGAATCCAGTTTTATTTGCTGCCATCCTGGAGTGTACTAAATGCCTTTTTGTGTCCAAGTCTTTGGGTCAAGATGTTTGGTTGAATTTTTCTAGGATAATACTGATTTGTTGGTTGCTGTTTTGATGCCAGAGCTTAGGGCTGTGTGTTGCCTTGAATCTTAAAGAGACTGGGCTGTAAACCAGCATTAGAACGCACTCATGACCAATTCAAGTTGAATGGTTCTGGCCCTAGGTCAGTTTGTTTATGGAACCTATTGAACGTGTAACTTGACTTTTCTCGCTTATGCTTTTTTGGTAGTAGCACGTAGAGATCCGGTGTGGGGAGTGCTGTTCTTAAATTCTTTTGACAAATATTTGAACTTTTTCTAGTAATCTAAATAGCATCATAAAAGAAAATTGTTCCTCTACTCAAAACACTTTGGATACTAGGTCTGAATTTTTTTCCCTCACATTGAATAATTGTGGCACTAGCTGCCCAGAAACAGCACAGACTCCACAGGTGAAGAGCTTAGTCCCCCAAAGCAGTCCCCACTTCTGATGCCAATCACAAGTCATGGGTCCTCAGGTTACCCACCCTTCTGCCCCATTTTGGCTACAAATCAAATTGGGGGCCCCTGCGACCCCCTCGTCAGGTTTAGTAATTTGCTAGAATGGTTCACAGCATCCAGGGAGACACTTTACTTACTATTATCAGTTCATTACAGCGGATACAGGCGAACAGTCAGATGATGTCAGCTGAAAAACGTTCAACCTAAAAGTTTAGAATTGTTTTATTTGATGGACAAAACTGAGGGCTTAGGCCCAAGACACCAGCTTGTCACATGCTCTAAGGTACTATTCTGAAGAGGCCGGGAGGAGACATATGGAAGAATTTTTGTACCAAAGACCAGGTAGCCAGAACATCAAAAGGTTACTGTTAGTTAAAGAAGACCAGGGCTTCCCTGATGGTCAGGGGGTTAAGAATTCACCTGCCAATGCAGGGGACACGGGTTCAATCCTGGTCTGGAAAGAGTCCACGTGCTGTGGAGCAGCTGAACCTGCGCTCCACGACCGCTGAGCCTGCAAGGAGCCCGCGAGCCACAGCTGCTGGCTGAGCCTATGTGACAGAGCCATGCTCCTCAGTAAGAGACGCACTGCAGTGAAAGCCGCACACAACAGCTAGAGAAAGGCCACGCTCAGAGCGAAGACCCAGCATAACCAAAAATAAAGTAATTGATTAACTAAAAGAGAAAGCCAAACTTCTCAGGTTAAGAAAGGTAGTGCTTTTCTTTGTATGGCAAGAGGTAGGAGTCCGGCCCCTGGAATCATTCCTCAGTTACCTGGAGCCAGCATCCCATGCTCTGGGGTGGGGGTGGCTGCAGAGGCCGACTGCTAGATGGCGGGCTTCCTACTTCTAGCCTAGTTCCCTTAGGGCTCACTGTCAGGGAGGCTCTAATGTGATGGCTCACTGGCTCTGTGAAATGGACTGTTTCCTGCCATATCATAAACAAGGACGTCCCAGCCATCAGGGATTCTGGCCCTCCAGATGTGAATTTCTGAGCCCCGAAGATCAATGCCTGCCATCCAAGAGCTCTGCTAGTGCTAGCTGCCCTCACTCCCTGTGGTGAGCAAGGAATTAAGGATGTGAATAAAAAAATCAGAGCATGCTGGCTCCAGATAGGGAGATGCAAATGAAAGGAATGATTTCAGTAAGCCCAGACTCTTGCTTCTTCCCATATGTAGAAAAGCGCTAAATTCTTTGAGATACCTGGTTTCCCTTAGTTCACAATAGTCTTTTGATGTTTAGACTACCTGCTCCTGCTGCAAGCTTCTGTATAACCTGACTCCTTCCCGCCACACCTCGCCTCCCTGGACCAGTTCTCTCTGGGTCACTTGAGATGCTGTCTCCCAGACTTGAAGTCCTAAAAATTCCCACCAGAGAAAACATAACTCTCAGCTTCCAGGTTGTGACTACTTTTTAAGTCCACAGCTGCAGCATCCTTTGTTTACGGTGAGGCAGGCCGCATTTTTTTGTTGACCAAGAATACATACAGGGAAGGGTCTGGAAGGGTCCTTGACAAGGGAGCTCTGTCCCTGTGGAGTTGGGGTTCACTATCCTCTGAGTGCCTGAATGCGTTCACCACCCAGAGGCTCTCTGAACCCAGTCGTTTAGGGTTTTATAGAGATTCCGTTGAGGCATGATTTATTTAATCACTGACCATGGGTGATTAAGGCAACCCCGGCCCCTCTCCCCTCCTGGAGGTTGTGGGGGTGGTGTTGCAAGTTTCAGCTCTGTGATCACAGGGTTGGTTTCTCAGGCAGCTGCCCCTGTCTGCCAAGAATCACCTTGTTAGCATAAACTCCTGCTTGGTTGAAAGGGACTTACTAAGTATAACAAAAGCTGTTTCTCTCATACTTACTACTCAGGAAATCCCAAGGGTTTTAGAAGCTCTGCCTTCGGAACTGGGGATGAAGACCAAATATATATTTCTTGTATCATAATATCCTACCTCACTATAGTTAATCTAAAATAATACGATGCAATTTGTGGAAATAGAGGGAAGGGATCTGTCTTGGTTCAGGAATCTAAAAATGAAACTGGCAAAGATAAAATGTGGAGAAACAAAGTAAAATTTTTAATTTGTACTTTTTCGGAGGTTTTCTCACAACTGTGTAAATGGTACCCATTAGTGATGTCAACGTCCCCAGATATCACTGGCTCCCTGCCTGGCTTTCCCTACTAAGCCCCTGGGAGGCTTCAGCAGGAGCCTGCGGGAGGGGGCTCCTCAGAGCTGGGGCAGGGGACAGATGAGAGGAATCGAGGGCCCTAGAGCAACGCAGGGCATGCAGAGTGCTTCTGTCCAGAAGTATGAAAAGTGTCTGAAGTCCGCTGGAGAGTGGGGAAATAGACACTATTTTTTCTCTCCCAAACTAGCTAATCAATCATTTTTTTTTTCTTTTAGCTTGTTAAAATAATTCACCTCTTTCCAAACCTCTTTGAAACAACAGACAAAATATTCAGTTCAGTCGCTCAGTCGTGTCCGACTCTTTGCGACCCCATGAATTGCAGCACGCCAGGCCTCTCTGTCCATCACCAACTCCCGGAGTCTACCCAAACCCATGTCTATCGAGTCGGTGATGCCATCCAACCATCTCATCCTCTGTCGTCCCCTTCTCCTCCCTCCCCCAATCCTACCCAGCATTAGGGTCTTTTCCAATGAGTCAACCCTTCCCTTGAGGTGGCCAAAGTATTGGAGTTTCAGCTTCAACATCAGACCTTCCAATGAACACCCAGGATTGATCTCCTTTAGAATGGATTGATTGGATCTCCTTGCAGTCCAAGGGACTCTCAAGAGTCTTCTCCAACACCACAGTTCAAAAGCATCAATTCTTCGGCGCTCAGCTTTCTTCACCGTCCAACTCTCACATCCATACATGACCACTGGAAAAACCATAGCCTTGACTAGACGGACTTTTGTTGGCAAAGTGATGTCTCTGCTTTTAAATATGCTATCTAGGTTGGCCATAACCTTCCTTCCAAGGAGTAAGCGTCTTTTAATTTCATGACTGCAGTCACCATCAGCAGTGATTTTGGAGCCCCCAAAAATAAAGTCTGACACTGTTTCCACTGTTTCCCCATCTATTTCCCATGAAGTGATGGGACCAGATGCCATGATCTTAGTTTTCTGAATGTTGAGCTTTAAGCCAACTTTTTCACTCTCCTCTTTCACCTTCCTCAAGAGGCTCTTTGTTCTTCTTCACTTTCTGCCATAAGGGTGGTGTCATCTGCATATCTGAGGTTATTGATATTTCTCCTGGCAATCTTGATTCCAGCTTGTGTTTCTTCCAGCCCAGCGTTTCTCATGATGTACTCTGCATATAAGTTAAATAAGCAGGGTGATAATATACAGCCTTGACATACTCCTTTTCCTATTTGGAACCAGTCTGTTGTTCCATGTCCAGTTCTAACTGTTGCTTCCTGATGTGCATACAGGTTTCTCAAGAGACAGGTCAGACGGTCCGGTATTCCCATCTCTTTCAGAATTTTCCACAGTTTATTGTGATCCACACAGTCAAAGGCTTTGGCATAGTCAATAAAGCAGAAATAGATGTTTTTCTGGAACTCTCTTGCTTTTTCGATGTTGTCAACTACAAATTGGCACTTGCCATGGGCACCTGCCATCCACCTCTGCAAGGGTTAAATCATGTGCTGCTGTAGCTGCTGACCTTCATCAGTCCCTGAAGGAGTTCAGGGTGGAAAGCAGAAATGAGGCACCCTGTGCCCTGGGAAACTGGCAGGACGGGTCTTTAGATAGTTAGACATTCTCAGGAGCTAATTTTATGAGCCCAATTCTTTTATCTCCTCATATCTAGAAAAGCACTAAAGTCCATCATGGTGGCTGACTCTTTCTCATGACTAGCAGAAGCTTCACGAGACCTGCAGAAACTTTACAAAAAGTATGTGCTTGATTGCATGTCCTTCCCCTTTACCAGCTGCTTCTTTGGTGGCTCATTCGGTAAAGAGTCTGCCTGCAATGCAGGATACCAGGGTTCAGTCGCTGAGTCGGGAAGATCCCCTGAGAAGGGACTGGCACCCCACTCCAGTACTCTTGCTGGGAGAATTCCACGGACAGAGGAGCCTGGTGGGCTACAGTCCATGGAGTCACAGAGAGTCAGACACAATTGAGTGACTCACACTTTCTTTTCTCTTGCCCCTTTACCAAAATCGCATGTATACTGTCCTTTCCCCTTGCATCTTTGAAACAGTTTCTCAGAGCTGTCTGAGGTGCTGTCGCTCATTGCCCCAGATAAAACTTCACTCACAACTCTCACACTGTGCTTTTTTTTTTTAAGTTGAGAGTATGAAAATAAAAATAAATTCCAAGGATTACAGGAGAACCTAGACAGACCACCAGAGGACCAGAAGAGGGAGAATAGTCACAGTCCAATACTGAAGGTGGGGTCAGCCACCTGAGGTTCACACAACCCTAGGAGAAAGATTCCCTTCCAGTGGGACTTTGCTCAGAAGAACTCTGTAGTAACCAGCACCTCCCTCCACGAGTGGAGAACTTCCAGTGTCACTAATCAGGCCAGAGAAAAAGGACTTCAAGTGACTCATGGATCCTGAGAGAGCCTGAGCGATGACAGTGCAGTCAGGCTGCTAGAATTCTCCCTCCAAAGCCGAAGCGTCTCCCTCTCTTTGCCATGTTCCTTCAAGTGAGCTGCTTTTTCTAACTTTTTAACTTAACACTTCTGACAGCAAATGTGTGGGTTTTTTGCCCACACTGACCGATTTTCCAGTGCCAGCTGGGTATCTTAAAATCAGAGTCAATTTTTGGGACTTCCCTGGTGGTCCGTTGGCTAAGACTTTGTGGTCCCGATGCAAGGGACTCAGTCCCTGTTTGGGGGACTCGATCCCCCATGCTACAGCTCAGTTTGCATGCTGTAATGGAAAAAAAGACCCCGCTTGCCACAGTGCAGCTAAGGCCCAGAGCAGCCATATAAATAAAAATAAATATTTTTAAAAAGTTAAATTCAGGTCTGACACTAAGTACCCAGCATGCATGCTAAGTTGCTTCAGTCGTGTCCTACTCTTTGGGAGCCTGTGGACTGTAGCCCACCAGGCTCCTACTTCCATGGGGATTCTCCAGGCAAGGATACTGGAGTGCTTGCCATTTCCTTCTCCAGGGGATCTTCCTGACCCAGGGATTAAATCCGCATCTCTTACCTCTTCTGCATTGGCAGGTGGGTTCTTTACCACTAGTGCCACCTGGGATCCCCTAAGTACCCAGAATTAGCATCCGATCCCACAGGTTAAGGGCTTGGTCCCACAGGACCACCACATTTCAGATGCCCTTTGCAAGTTTGAGTCTCCCGTACTTCTGACCATCAGGCTATAAACCACTGTTTCCCACAGCACCCTCCTCAGGTTCAATAATTTGCATGAATGGCTCATAGAACTTAGCGAAACACATACATATATTTACTGGTTTATTATAACGGATATTACAAATGATGCAGATGGAAAACCAGGTGAAGAGATACAAAGATTGAGGTCTAGGACATTCCTACACATGAAGCTTGTATCCCTGCGTAGTTGGAGTGCACCCCCATCCCAGCACGTGTCTATGTTCACCAGCCTGGAAGCCCTCTGAATCCTGAAGTTGATGGGTTTTTACAGAGGATTCATTAAGTAGGCATGATCAGTTAGTTCTCATTTCCAGTGCCCCTTCCATACCCTGAGGATAGAGGTTAGGGCTAAAAGTTCCAACCTTCTAATTATGTTTGATCCTTCTGGTGACGGGCCACCATCCAGGAGCCCATCAAGAGTTTACTTGTCAGAACAAAAGATGTTCCTGTCACCTGGGAAGCTCCAGGGGATTTAGGAGTTCTGTTAGGAATGAGGGGAGGGGGGCACAGATCAATATATGTATATTTATTTCATATATAGGTTGTAGCCGTTCAGATGTTCCAGCTGCATGTGGGGGGTCTTTGATCCATCTCAGCACCTTGTGCAGGCCCCAGGCTGTGTCTCCTGCCTCTTGGGCTGATTAGAGACACGCCTTTCAGACCCTTGTGCCTTTATTGCCTCCATATCTTTGGATCCTATTTGGATTTAGCCTTTGAAGACTTCTCATGCTTTCTTCAAAGTTTAGACATGCACATTAAAATATTTTTATATTGTTTCCAGTATTTTTAGGTATTTTGTTGTCATGGATATTTCCATGACAGAGCACAGTGCTGTGTAGGAAACCAAGAACTGTATAGCTTTTTTTTTTTTTTCTTAATTGAAGTAAAATCACATATCATAAAATTAATTATTTTAAAGTTTGCAATTTAAATATGCAATTTAGGGAATTCCCTGGAGATCCAGTGATGAGGACTCCATGCTTTCACTGGTGAAGGCTCAGATTTGATCCCTGTCAGGAAACTAAGATCCTGTAAGCCATGTGGCATAGCCAAAAAATAGAAAATGAGCAATTTAGTGGCACTGACATTCACAACCATTTCCTCTGTTTATTTTCTTTAAAGGAACTCAGGCAGATTCTTTAACTTACTATAATGTTTTCAGAGTTCACCCATGTCATAAAATCTTTTATAGCCCACATTCTATTGTATGTATATACTTTCAGTATATTTTATGTATTTGTTAGTTGATGGACGTTTGACTTCTTTCTGTCTTTTGGCTACTGTGACTAGTGCTGCTGCGAACATCCATGTGTAAGTCTTTGTTTGAATACCTGTGCCCTTTTGAGTAGATACCTAGGAGTAGCATGACTGGGTCATGTAGAAACTCTTTGTTGAACTTTTTGAGGAGCTGCTAAACTGTTTTCCACAGTGGCTGTGCCCTTTATCATTTCCACCAGCAATGCAGAGGGTATCAGATTCTCCACTTCCTGGCCAACACTTGTTGTATTCAGTTTTTTTTTAGCCACTTTAGGTGTGAAGTGTATCTTCTTGATTTGCATTTCCCTAATGACTGATGGTACCGAGCATCTCTATGTAACTTTTTAAAAGGTAAACCAGATGATGTTGCTGGAAACCCTCCATTGGCTTCCCTCTACACTGGGAATAAAACCCAGCCTCCTTCCTCTGGCCATAAACCTTTCCCGTCCCCTCCTGCCTGTCTTTCCTTCCACAGCACCAGTGCCCTCCTCCGTCTGGCCGACTGCCTGGTCCTCAGACATAGAGTTCGTTCTTGCTGGGGCGCTGTTTCACCCTTGACTCGCATGCTTCCTGCGTCTTCTAATGGCCAGCTGTTTCTCATCCTTCTAACTTAGTACATTACCTCGGGGGGGCTTCCCTGGCCCCCAGTGTAAAGTCAGCCACTTCCCAGGGTGCCCACATGTCATTCCTCCAGCCTGCTGATTTTTCCTGCACGTTTGTGCAGCCACCTTTGCCTGCTGGAGTGGATGCTCCACAGGCTCGCCTTGTTTACTGCTCAGGTTCTGCTCCCAGAGCAGTGCTGAACCATGCAATCACTCAACAAAGATGTCTTTAATAAATCAATGGGTTTTCCCTCAATTTTATGTGGTTTAAAATTAAATTTTATCCTTGGTTTGAGTTAGAGATTTTACCTCCGTTTATCTTTTTCAGTTCTATGGCTGGCTGGCTGAATGACTTTTATTAACAATTCATACCTTCTCCACTGATTGCAAACACCTCTTTATCACACTCTATATTTCAGAGCAAGGATGTCATTCCAGAGGCTGTTCTCTTGATTTGATCTGTCTATCCCTGTGTTGCTACCATAATATTTAAATTGCTCTGTTTTCATGCTTTCTGGGGTTTATCGGTCCAACAGATGGCATGCTCCATTTGGGTAATTTGAAAAGAATTAAATTAAGGTACTGTTTATTTAGCGACATACTGCAGGGTTCAGAGAAACCACAGGAGCTAGCTTGTTACCCTGGGCTGTCAGCTGATGTCTCTAGGCATAAATGGGCAAGAGGGAACTTTTTCCAGAACCCAGTGGGAGGAGGCACACTAGGCAGGCATCCATTTCTTTGGCCAAAGGACCAGTGATAATAAGGAGCCTGACTGCAGGCCCCTTCATTCTCCTGTTTCCTCCCCGTGGGTCCTGTCAACTGAGCCAGTCAGAAGCGAGACAGCAGGGATCCTGGTGCCGTGGCCTTGGGGCACTCAGCAGAGCAGAGTGTGGACGGTGCATCTGGAAGGGAACAAGGTGTGCAGCCCACAGGAAAAGTCTCCACTCACAAATGTCTTGGCTCTTCTTACAGTTTACCAGCCCTCACAGTCTTGTATGTAATTTGTTGCCGTTAAAAGCAGCCTCTGCTTGGAATCATTTCCTGGTTGGCCTGTTGGCACGTAACTTCTCGCAGCTGTTCTGTTTATTTGAAACGCGTTCCCTGCCTGTTTCCTTCTGTCTGAAACCCAGTAAACATACTTGGAATCCCCTATCTGTTCTTCCAACCTGTGAGGAAGAGTTAGATCTTGAAGACCTGCTAATTCTCCGAGCTCCTTTCTCTTTGTTAGACTCTTAGGCAACAGAACTGTTTTGGTGAAAGACACATTTCCCAGCCACTCTGTTGCTCCGGGACTTCAGACTTCATAAAGGGCAGAGACGGGATTTCTTTTAGTTTGCCAGGGTGGTGCACTGAGATTCTGAGGGTGCATCTAGTCTAATGAGCATTGTGATGAGTTAAAGGTATCTGTTCTGGTCACAACAATGAAATGTCATTGCATGTTCTGTTCTTGCATTTGCTCTCTAGGCATTGTGTACCTGACTCTGAATCACCTTACTCTTACCTGTGAGTGGCTGAGCTCCCATTTTAGTTTTTGCCTTGATCCAGTAAAACAGTGAAAGAAGAGAATGTTTTAGTCTTCTGTAGAATAAAGTGAGCTCAGATTTTAAAAGCACAACTAGAACAAGTCTTACTCTAACTTATTAGAAAAGTTTAAAGTCATGTGAATCAGAAATTTGGTCCTGTAAGGATAACTGGTAAAAAGTCATCTGCCCTGACCACTCTTACTGTCTTTCCCATTCATAGACTTGTAAGGTGTTAAGAGTGGAAGGCCCTTTCAATACCTTTGCCACCATCTGCCTTTCCTTTACAGAGGAGGCTGCATATTTAGAAAAGTGATGATTTGTCCATGCAGGGGAGCAAAGATAGGGCTGGAGTACAAACCTCGTCCTCCTGAGGCTTCATTCTATCCAGTACAGCGCTGCCTTCTCACTGTGAACCTGGACTGACTTTCTGACACAGGTGGCTAACACTGTCTCGGGTTCTCTCACTGTCTGGGTGGGAGGTCCTGGAGAGAGGAGGTATATGATAGCTGTAGTGCTAGACATACTATTTCCAGAGAAGGCTTGCAAGCAAACACCTTTCTTCCCGTTATTACTTTCTCAAAGGATATGTTCCGATACTTTACTTTTTTTTACAGAGTTGCCCTGTGTTGGTAAATGTGGGGCAGTTGTGTTTGGAGTTGAAAGTGTGACAGAATCTTCTTCCTTAACTCCCGAGTGCTCTGTGGGAAAGTGGGGGCCATCTGGCTGTCAGAAGAGGAGGCTCTAGGTGAGCTCCTTTCTGTTTCACTCCAAAGACTTTTGAAATGATTGTTGCATTTCCTGTGGCTTAGCAGCCTGCCTTCCCTTTGATATGGCCTGGCGGCCAGAAGTGAGACAATTCCAGGGCCCGTGAAGGGCACTTGCACCAGCAGCTGTGCCTCTGTGTTGCTCTCCCTCCCCTGCTCCCCACACCCACAGCCCTTCTAGAGCCTGCTGTGGGAGGCTTCTGACCCATCCTTTTGGTTCATGGGGCTTGATCTGCACTGTTTCCAGGTGGCTTGACTTTCTTCGGAGAGAGACATCAGTTGCCAAGATCAGAGCAGGCTGGCTTTTGAAGAGGTTTTTCAGATTCTGCTTTGCAAACCTGCTGAGGAATGTGGTGTTCCTTTCATGTCTCCATTCCATCTGTCTCTTGAGAGGGCAAAGGGACGGTCTTCCTATGACGAGGGGCTATCGATGTTGGCTGCAAATTCATTTCAAATTAATTTCTACATTTTTGTCACAGATGTCTCACAGCCATTGTATTTCCTTGATCTTGACATTGTTCTAGCAAGGCTGCCAGTGAGCAAGAAGAAGAACTGTTCTGCACACTAATGCAGAAAGAGAGTAAAAGTTCTCGTTCCTCATGGGGTTGTAGCAAAAGCTGTTCTTAGTTTTTTCCTTTTCCTAGTTTTCTTTTTCCTAGTTTAATACTGGGTCCTGGGTAATGGCACAGGTATTACAGGAATGTATTAGCTAGTTAAGCTGCTAGTGATACCTCCTTAGGTACCCATAATACATTCGTTGACTGCCCTGTATGCCAGACACAGTGTTTTGTTTTGTTTTTTAAATTTTTAATTGTTTATTTCTTGTTGGCTGAGCCGGCTCTTCGTTGCTTTGAAGCAGCTCAGTTGGCTGAGCTGGGCCTCTAGCTGCAGCAGTTGGGAGCGGGTGCTGCTCTTCCAGCCGGAGCCTGTGCTTCCCATGGAGGCACCTTCTCTTGTTGTGGGTCACAGGCTCCAGATGTGTGGGCTTCAGGAGTCATGGAGTCATGGCGCGTGGGCGTAGAAGCTCCGTGGCATGTGGAATCTTCGTGGACTAGGAATTGCACCATGTCCCCTGTGTTGGCAGGCAGGTTCTTATCCACTGTGCTACCAGGGAAGTCCCACAGTGGGGTTTCAACTGCATCATTTTATATTCTTACAACAACCCTACATGATGGTTGTCATCCTTCTTTTATAGATGAGAAAGTAAACTGAGGCTAAATTTTAACCAAACCCCGTATCAGGTATGCAGACGGGAGAGGCCTCAGGCCCACTGAGTCTAAAGTCTTCTCATCTGTCCTCTACCACGGGACCACACGTGAGTCATGCTCAGCCAGCACCTGACTCTGTTTTACGAGGATATGGCCACACCCGTGTGTTTACATATTGTCTGCGGTTGCTTCCACCATGGCAGAATTGGGTAGTTGCCACACAGACCATGTGGTTGACAAAGCAAAAACTATTTGGTATCTGAACCTTTAAGAAAAAGTTTGTCAACTGCTGCTGACAGTTACCACATCATTGGAAATGTGGACAGTTTTTTTAGTTGTCCAATGTGTGTATGAAAACCCAGTCTGACATCTCTCTGTTTCACTTTTTTTCCCCTTCCCCTTCTCTCCTGTCTTAACATTTTTGTTAAGATTTTGTGGAGATGTGGTAGCTTTTACCTCTGAGTCTAAATGCCAGCTAGTAGTGGCTTGATTTATTTAGAGATTTCCTGTTGGAAATCTTGTGATAGATTGTTTGAGATGCTAAATGGTTTTGTAAAGTGTAAGTTTTTCAGCAGGTCTGTCTTTCTTGGGGGAAAAGATTGGATAATGTAATAAATAGTGCTACAATTTAGCCAGCTCTGCTGCTTGCATTGTGAAAGGGGAATGTCCTTGTGTTTTTGCCTGATGGTGATGTACTGTGGGGCTTCTCTGGAGGCTCAGACAGCAGTGTGCATTACATGGACAGATTCTGGCCAAGGTGTATTTGAAGGAGTATTAGTATCAGCTTTATGCTCCTCAGGCTTATTGAGGGTTTGCCTAAGAGAAAATAATTTGTAAGATGCATGTGTGCTCAGTTACTCATTCCCATCTGACCCTTTGTGACCCCACGGCCTGTAGCCCACCAGGCTCCTCTGTCCATGGTATTCTCCAGGCAAGAATACTGAGTGGGTTGCCATTTCCTTCTCCAGGGGATCTTCCCAACCCAGGGATCAAACCCACGTCTCCTGCATCTCCTTTATTGGCAGGCAGATTCTTTACCACTGAGCCATCTGGGAAGCCCCCGGTTTTAAGATAGCAGTTACCAAATCTCAGTGTACATGAGAAACACTGAGATGCTTATTAAACACTGTGAATTCCCAAACTCCCAGTCTTGGCAGTTCTAAATCAGTAAGTCTGCTGTAGGTGCTTCTAATGCTTATGAGAAAAAGCTGGTTTGGGGAGTGGAATCTTGTATAATAGTGATTCCAGCTGTCGAAATAAAGATGGGATTGATGACTAGTTTTTTAATCCAGTTTTAGTTTACCTTGGAATGTAATGTTGTAACTATAAACTTTACATCTTTAAGTAAAACATAATAGGAAAATTATACTACTGTAAATGCATTTTAACTACTTCTTTCTTCCATTACCACAAATAACAATAGCACTTTATGTTTTATGTTGTGCTTTATAGTTATAGAGTTCCTCATTATACACATCTCATTTGATTTTTATGTCACCCCTTGAGGTAGATGTGTGTGGCAAGTAGTGTATTTTTCACTTATCGAGTAAGTAAACTGAGATTTAGAAATCAAGTGATTATTTTTCCTGCCACAGCATAGCCAATAAGCCACGAACCTAGAATTCCTGTACACCAGTTCTAATTTCTAGTCCAGTGTTACAGCAGTGTATAATACATTATTGTCTTTATGATCCCTATTTTGATTTTTAGAGGAAAATACTGTTCTGTTGTCCTTCTGATAGAGAAAGGATGAGCTGTCCATAGTTAAATACTTTGGTAATCTCCCATAGGTGACTCATGTGGAAGTGGTCACAATAGTATGAAAGTGAAAGGGAAAGAATTAATTGCTCAGTCATATCCAACTCCTTGCAACCTCATGGATTGTAGCTTCTCTGTCCATGGGATTCTCCAGGTAAGAATACTGGATTGGGTTGCCATTCCCTTCTCCCGAGGATCTTCCCGACCCAGGGATCGAAGCTGGGTCTCCTGTATTGCAAGGCAGATTCTTTACCATCTGAGCCACCAGGGAAGCCTTGGTTGCAGTAGTTCAGAAGGGCAAATGAGTTGGTTTTTAGCATGGAAGAAGAAATCTCTCTCCTTCTCTGACAGAAACTTTATAAGACGGGTCGAGAGATGCAGGAGAGGATCGTGGACCTGCTTGTGGTGGTGGAGAATGAAGACATCACTGCTGAGCTGATTCAAGTGAACGAGGATTTGAATAATGCCATCCTCGGGTGTGAGAGGTGAGCAGTGGGCACCCTCTCTGACCATCCTCCAGCGCTAGGAGCACCTTCAGGTGCTCAGTGTTCTCAGAGTGCCTGCCTGTGGGCACTCAGAAAGATCAAGAACACGTTTGGACACGGGTGCCTTCCTCCCAAGGCAGGGAATTCTGGTCCTGCTCTTCCAGGAGTGTGTGAGACGGCTTGCGGGAATGAGTGTGTCCTGGACAGTGCGAGAGGCATTCGTGGGCAGTGTAAGCTGTGCTCACATACTGACCTGTGAACAGAGCCTGGATCTGAATCACCAGGTGTCTGCACTGTGCAGATCATCGGCTCTCAGATCAGTGGTACAAGCCGAGCGTTGTCATAAAAGTGAGGTTTACCCTAAGTCTGAGGTGGAGAACCGCTTGGAAATGGTAGTGAGAAGAGAAGAAGAAGATAGGGTAATTTGTATGTGAACATAAACTTTTTTATTTTTTAATTCCTTTCAGAAAAGAATGAAGGCAAAAATGTTAAATATAGTCTTCCCTCCAAATCTATAGGGGATTAATTCCAGGAACCCACGCCCTCAGCGACAGCAAAATCTACAGATGCTCTAGTCCTTTGTGTAAAATGGTGTCGTTTCTGCATGCAACCTGTGCATAGGTTACATGCACACTTTAATGTACATCCTCCTGTACACTTTAAATCATCTCTGGATTATTTATAATACCTAATAAATGTAAATGATATGTAAATAGTTGTAAATACAATGTAAATGCTATGTAAATAGTTGCTGGTGCATGGCAAATTCAAGTTTCATTTTTAGAACTTTCTGGGATTTTTTTTTTTCTTTTTCAAAAATTTTCAGTTTGAGGTTGGTTGAATCCTTGGATATGGAATCCACAGATAAAGAACCTGTGGATACAGGTTTCTAACATTTTAGTTTTTTCTAAACTTCTTTTATAGTCATGATCATATAAAGAATATATCCTTTTGTTTCTCCCTTGATTTTCTTCACTGTATTTGTGTACCCTATGTTCTTAAATGCTTTGGCTAAACCATTATTTTTAATAGCTGCATAACAGTCCATTCTTCTCTCATAGTTCACTTGTTAGGTGTTTAAGTTGTTTCCAAGTCATTTATTTATTCATCAAAGTAATAGTCTTATAATCTCTTGTAATCTATAGTCAAGCCTATAGTCAGGAAAACACCTTCAATAATATATATATATATATATATGTTTACACACACACACACACACACTTGGAAAGTGAGATGGATGAACTGAATAGGAGATCTGTTTGCTGAGAATAACAGCCAGACCTGGCCCATGTCAGAAGGCAGGGAAGCTTCTGTGCGGAAGCCCCGTCTGAGCTGAGGATGGTGCGGGGAGGCGCTGAGGGCATCAGGGGCGGGGCGGGAAGCCAGGCGGGCCCAGGGGGCCTGGTGGGCCAGCGGGGCCAGCGCCAGGACCCATCCCCAGGGAAGGGCAGGGCAGGCAGCTGCTTGAGCTAACGTGCTAAATACAAACACAGCTTCAGGCAAGTTTCCTGGGCTCTTTCCAAACCTATCCCAAGGCCTTCCTAACAGAGAAATTCTGGAGCCTCTAAAGATCTCCAAACTGCTTCTAGATCTTTGTTTAGAATAGAGACTGTATTGGCATTTAGGTAGGACAGTTTTCCCTTATGTGGCCCCTACTCAGTAAATTCCAGAGGTTTTCCTCAAAGTGACATTTCAAGACGCCCTTAGGGGAACCGTTTTTGCTGAGAGGTTCTGTAGTTAGTGGCCGTGTCTCTCACCAGCTGATGGAGAAGGGGGCCGGTGTGACTAAGGGAAAGAGGTAACAGGCCCGGATTCAAATTTTGCTGTTCATTCTGGACACATTGCTTGACTTTTTAAAGACTTGGGTTTTTTCCTGTTTATTAAAGGCAATACTACTACCTGTTCAGAAAGGGCTTGTTTATTGTTTGTTTTTGAGAATTAAATGTGATAATGTAGATGAAAGAACCTAGCTGGTGCTAGCTCGTTAATTCATTAATTTCTTGTCTTCCTCCTCTTCTTGTCCCACTGAGTCTTCTAAATTATGGTCTGGACTTTTCCCCCGCTGATCATGAATGAACCAAGAGAATCAGGGAAGTAGATGCACAGCTGTGAAACAAGTCTCCCCTGTGTCTCACTGTCAGAGCGAGCAGCCGTTCTGTGCAGATGTGATGGGTGCCCAGAGGCAGATGTGAGCCCCGCGACCGTGTTCTCTTACCGTCAGCTGACTCTCATGGTCCTCACCCTTCATTTGCTTTGGTGTAAATCTTTCCAAGTAGGAAGATGTCTAAGGAAAACCATATGGTTTTCAGTCAGGTGCCGACTCCTGGTTTTCATTTTGAAGAGTTCTGTTATTGCAAACCGTAAGACCACTTACTAAAAGCTTCCTCTGAGGAGGAATGTGTGTTTATTTGGTCTTGATGGTAGGAGAGTGGGTTATTTCTGTGAACAGCTTTTTCTGATTGAGCTTTGAGCTGGGACTTTGTTTCTTCTTGGAGGCTTTAGAGGAGAATCGTTTCCCTGCAGTGTGCAGTGTATGCCATTTTCCTAGGCTCCCGACCCCTTTCGTCCATTTTCAAAGCCAGCATTGTCTGGCTGGGTCCTTCTCACGTGTGTCCCTCTTGCTTCCTTCTTCTGTCTCTCTGTCCACATTTAAGGGCCTTTCTGATTACACTGGGCTTATCTAAACAGTCCAGGACAATCTCCCTGTTAAAGTCTGCTCACTAGCAACCTTCAGTCCATGTGCCCTCTAACCTGACATACTCACTGTTCCATTGATTTACTATGTGGATATCTTGGTGGGGGGATAATTCTGCTTACCAACGTCTGCCCTCTGTTCCTTAAAGATTCACATCCATCCCACAGGCAAAATACACTCATCCTGTTCCAGAATCTCCAAAAGTTTCCCTCATTACATCCAGGGAATAGTTGTGCAAATAAGGAAACAGAAATTTGTTACTCAAGGCTTGATTTGTGAGGGTTGGTCACATTTTGCACATAACTAGCTAGCACGCAAGAAGCCAGTGCCATTAGCAGATGGAAGAAAAGCCCGTGTGTTAGAACAGGGAACATCCTTAAATCTAAGCCATATTCTAATTCAGTGTAAGCTTTTAGACTTTAAAGTGTTTAGGTTCATGGAATTAATGTGTCATAATAGTAATACTATGTGGAGAAGGCAATGGCACCCCACTCCAGTACTCTTGCCTGGAAAATCCCATGGACGGAGGAGCCTGGTAGGCTACAGTCCATGGGGTCGCTAAGGGTCAGACACGACTGAGTGACTTCACTTTCACTTTTCCCTTTCATGCACTGGAGAAAGAAATGGCAACCCACTCCAGTATTCTTGCCTGGAGAATCCTAGGGACGGCGGAGCCTGGTGAGCTGCCGTCTATGGGGTCGCACAGAGTCGGACACGACTGAAGCGACTTAGCATAGCATAGCATAGCATAGCATGTGTTTCTAAAGCAGCCTTTAGTTTGCAAAGCATGTCCACATTCATCTACCTACGTTACCTATCTGCCTGTATCTTGCTGTTTAAAATAGCTTTCTGAGGAAATGGCTCAAACATTACTATTCTCTGAGCAGTTGGACAACTGAGGGCCATATGCATGATCTTACAACTACTCAGTAATAAAGCTAACGCTTGTACTTTGGATTTCTGCCTTCAACTTCACTATTCTTTCAAACCTATTGATTTGTTTCACTGCTCCTTCTTTGCCCACAGTAAAGTAGGAACAGTGTAAAATTAAAACAAAGTTGTAAAAGGTCAACATTTTTGGGTGCCAAACATCTTATAAAAATGAAGATTAAACAATGAGACTATGTTAACTGTATGTGAATTTTATGTAGAATGGTATTTTTTGATAATTTTGGCAAAATTGGAAGCATATTTGAGAATAAGGAGAATCTTTAAGTATGTGATATATTCATAAGGTAAAGTATACAACCACTTAACATTGTATTTCTGAATAACTAGAAAAATGATGTCAACATAATGGAATTATGATACTGAATTATGTAAATATAATTCCAATGAAGTTTAAAATAGATTAACTTACAGAAAAAAAATAGTACAAGGAAATACATAAGGTTAATAGAGACCATATCTTGGTGATTTAATTATTGGTGTTTATAATATTTGTCCATTTTCTCATAGAACTGGGAAAAAGTTATTAGGGTACTTTATTGGGAATTGATTATAGATGAAGTTGATTATTGGTGAATATTTGCATATTAATAACTTGTTAAATATTACAGCATTTTCATATCTGTTTTCTTTTAAATACTTGCATTTTGTTAATTCAAACAGGTTTACTCGAAACCAACAAAGGATTTTGGAGCAAAATAAGAACCAAAGGGAAGATGCCAATGTAAGTAAATAGAAATGTTATGAAATAAACAATTGAAAATTTTACGAATTGTGTGGTAAGGAGCAAAGCTTACCTAAAACAAGTCTTAAAAAAGAAGGAATATGCATTAATGATTTGGAATGTTTTAGTAGTGCAGAGTATTTGCCTTAATGACTCATTGCATTATTGATAAGAGCTCATAAGAAGATTCTCTAATTAAGCAGGGAACCCATGTCAGTGGTGAGATTGGGATTACTCCTAGCGTTGCCAATGGAATGGAGAATTCTCTCCCAGGATACCTCCAGAATAAGATCTTCCTTTTTCCAAAGGAAAGTCTCTGGAGAGAAAGCCATGATAAACTGCCTGATGCAGTTTTTTCTAAATTGTTTTTGTTTGCTTTGTTTTCAGACTACCAGTGAACCTTCCGCCCCATCCTCAGATCTCCTTGACCTGAGTCCCAGCCTTCTGACACCTAGGACCACCCTGGAAGAAGTCAGCGCTGTGAACGCTCAGCTTTCAAACTTAAGTAAATAAGCACATGGGTCTTTTCAGACCAGCAGAAGAGCTTGATGTGAAACAGTTCTCCTTGGTTTCTTGATTAAATGCAACTTGAGAAGGACTGAAGTCAATTTGAGTATCAGAGCACTGTATCAGGCGATGTAATTAGTTCTTGGCCAATGGTTAGATCGGACCCAGGACAGGAATGAGATGTGTCTAGGGGAGGAGGTCCTTGAAACCCATCCCACTGGCTTGGAATTCGCCTCCCTACTTACAGAGCTTGTTCAACTCCACGGCCAACATTTAGACGTACTCTGAACCCATTCACTATTATCTTTGGGTTTCTCTGCCATGTTATAGCATCAGGTAAGGGAATACTTGATGCAGATAGAGAAAGTCAGGAATTACGAGGCCTCATGTGGTGAGATGTAGAGGGTAAATCACAGGATTTTGAGTCAGAGAAGTCCAGGTTGGAATCCGCCAGTCCAGGTGTGTCACTTCTTAGCCACCCAGCTCTGGAGAGTTTCCTGCTGAGTGAGTGGCGTTAATGGGTTTCTGTGAAAGTGAAGGATGATGCTGCACTGTAGGCTTAGGGTTACCTATTTGTCTCATTTATTTGTTACCTCCTATTATCCTTCCCAAAGAGTTTTGGTAAATTACAGAGTAAAATGGGGGCTTCCCTCGTAGCTCAGTTGGTAAAGAATCTGCCTGCAATATAGGAGACCCGGGTTTGATCCCTGGAATGGGAATATCCCCTGGAGAAGGAAATGGCAACCCACTCCAGTATTCTTGCCTGGAGAATCCCATGGACAGAAGAGCCTGGCAGACTACAGTCCATGGGGTCACAAGAGTTGGACACAACTTAGTGACTAAACTACCACCAAACGTAATAAAAAATCCTGAAATCCAGAATTTTCTGCCAAGTTAAAATCAGTTTGTTTGCCTTTTACATTAGCAAGATTTTTTAGAATCAAAATATTCAGTATTATTCAATTTGTGGTTTTCTCATAACTTCCCCCATTTCTAAAATGTTAGCTGCTTGCTTAGACCAGTGGGATGTTTGGAATCCTTTATATTGAAGAGTTTTCAAGTTTTTATCAGTGTTTTCAGAAGGGGAGAAATAATTATTCTCTTTGGGGTATCTCATGATTATGGGAACTTAACAGTTTGGAGAGGTGAGAGTAGAACTCTGTACATACCACAACTTTTTACTTTTGTGCTTCACAGGAAAAGACATAAAATCCCTTCCATTCTGAGTCAGCCTGGGATTTTAGAAAACCCTATATAATAATGTTTGTTACCTTCACAGCATCCTCTTTTTATGGCAGGGAATTTCTCTCTTTCCAATTTCCATAAATGTTTTTTAATTTTTGTTTGAGGAAATACCATGATTTTATGGTGACAGAACTATCTCAATCTCTTTCATTTGATGGTGGCAGTTTTTTTTTTTTTTGATGGTGGCGGTTTTTTTTTTTTGGCAACTGGAAAATCCAACAGAACTGATGGACAAAATGTTTTAAAGCTGAACAAGTACATTTTGTGTTCTAGATTTCAGCTCTCTGAGTCCAGTTGTACCAAACAACTTCAAATCCAGTCTTAATACACAGGTGGATCTGCTAGCCTTGGAAAATACAGAAACACCCCTGTAAGTATGTCATTAATACTCCAGAACTAATTCAGTCTCATTCTCATTCCTCATAGTTAAGAAAATATGAGATAATAGAAAAGGTGGAGACTTAGGAATCTGACATAACTGATACAGAATTTCAGTACTGCTCCTGGTTCCTCAGATGGTAAAGAATCCACCTGCGATGCAGGAGACCCAGGTTCGATCCCTGGGTCAGGAAGATCCCCTGGAGAAGGGAATGGTAACCCACTCAGGTGTTCTTGCCTGGAGAATTCCACGGACAGAGAAGCCTGGCAGACTACAGTCCATGGGGTCTCAAAGAGTCAGAGATGACTGAGCAACTAACATGTTCATTTTCACTAGGGATCTGACATGATTGATTTAGACCCTCAGTAGTACTGAGAATACTACTACTGCTTCCTAGTGGCTGTGTGACCTTGAGAAACTTAACCAGCATGAGCCTTCATTTTTCTTCCAAGAATCCTCTCTGGGATTCTTACAGAGATTCTGTGAAATGCTACATGTACCTCCTAGGATAGCACTCTGTACATAATAAGCATTCAATAAATCCTGTTTCTCTTTGGTTTTTTTTTTAGTGGTAACAAGGTAGGAAAAATATATTGACAGTGAGGGGAACAGAAATGGCCACACAGATTGCAGAGCATTCGCTATGTGGGAGACATTTTGCTGAGCTGTTTTTATTTCATTTAATCTTTGCAATAGTTCTTGAATCAGTACTGTTACCATTATTCCCATTTTATAGGAAAAAAGCCTAAGATTTAGGGAATAGAACTTACCCAAGTTCATATACCAATTAACTAGCAGGTCTGGTGAACTGATAGTTTACCAAAAAAGAAATACAAATGACCTAAAAACATATTTTTGCTCAGTGATGCTCAGCCTTCTTAGTTACAGAAGTATAAGTTAAAACGCAGTAAGACTATTTTTAACCTCACAAATTGGCATACGCCTGCATGTTTGTTAACGTGCGTTGTTGACTGTGGAGAGACAAATACTATAACAAAATGGTGCAGTTCTTATTAGGGGCATGTGGCAATTTCTGTTAAAATTATAAATGTATTTAAAATTATAAATGTACCTTTGAACTTGCAGTCTCACTTCCAGGTATTTATGCTCACTTATGCAAAATAAAGTCAATTGTTCTTGACAACATTTGTGCAATAGCTAATAATTGGAAACAACTCAAATACCCTTCAGTTTTGGGAATGGTTAAATAAACATCTACACAATATATTACACTGCTGGGGAAAAAAAGTAGGCCCTCTACATGAGGGACAATCACCAGTGTGTTTATTATTAAGTGAGAAAAGCTGCAAAGCAGTGTGTATATCTCTCTTGCATTTGTGTAAGAAAGTGGGCAATAATATATGCTAATATTTGCCTCTCTTTGCAAAAAGAAATATAAGAAAAATGCAGAAGAACCTAAACAAAGCATGGTTACCTAAGATTAAGAAGAGGTAAGATGGAGTAGATAAATAGCAAAAAAATAAGCAGAAGTTAGATTTGCCTTCCATCAAGGCCTATATTCTTTTTTCCCTTTTAAATATATGTATTTCTGGTAATAGGCAATACATCTCCATGTTTCAGATATCAAAGCAATATAAAAAGATGCGCAAGGACAATCCTCGATCTTACCCCACTCCTGTCCTGCCTATTGCCTTCCCTTGGGTCATACCTGCTTCCACCCAGGGAACCCCTTTATTAGTTTTCTTATTTATCCTTCCAAAGAGTCTTTATGTAAATAGGAATATGAGTTATTTTTCTCCTTTATTAAATAAAGGGCAGCATACTGTATGTACTATTTCAAAACTTTCTTTTGCTTTTCATGCAACATCATATCTTGGCTGTATTTTTATGTCACTGGACTTAAATATTTTTTAGTTACTTTTCTGTGTTAAAAAGAAGAGGTGCAGAGGAAGGAGAAGAGAAAGGAGAATCAAACTAGGGAGACAAAGAGGGGGAAGAAGTGTGTAAGGGGAGAAGAGAGGAAGGAAAGATTCACGTGCTGGGACAAGGCTATCGTTTGAGCCTCCGGGTTGGGTCAGTGCCTTCACTGGACACCCTCTGGTGTTGACTTCTGAGGTGCGAGTAATTGTGGAAATGTTGTAGCAGAACTTCAGTGAAGGTGCTTAGTAAATCATGTGGTCTGAAGTAGCTGATTCTATTTTCCTTTATCCTGCAAATCTTGTTGAGAAAGATTGACCATATAAATGAAATCCCATTACAAAAAAATGTATAAAACCACACAAAGATCAAATCCTAGCTAATAGCTGCTTGGTTTCATGGACCTCATACTTCAAGGTGCATAAAAATCACTTGAGTGACTATTAAAAAGTAAAATGGCTAGACCCCAGAAACTCTGAATCAGTAGCAGGAATCTTTAGTTTTAAAAAGACTCTCTGGGGAGCCATAAAACAGTGGTCAGCTGATCATTAGAAACTCTATTATGATTGTCTACCCAAGATCCAGATATCAAAATAATTATAATAGTTCTTAGAATTCACTGGAATGAAAGATAATGGGTGACATCTGTTTTGTTTTCTAGATGATGTCTTTTGAACATATTCTTTCTAATTTTTGAAAACCTACCTGAGTGAAACTGTCACTAGTCCAGTTTTTTATGGTGTTGGAAATTGAAGCACTAAAGTTACCTAAGGCATGAATCTGAGTTGAATCATGTGGCAAAGATTACTTGTGGAAAAAAGTGAAAGTTGCTCAGTCGTGACCAGCTCTTTGCAACCCCATGGACTGTAGCCTGCCAGGCTCCCCTGTTGCTGGAATTCTCCAGGCAAGACTACTGGAGTGGGTAGCCATTCGCTTCTTCAGAGGGTCTTCCTGACCCAGGGATCAAACCTGGTTCTCCCACATTGCAGGCAGATTCTTTACCGTCTGAGCCACCAGGGAAGCCCAAAGATTACATATGAGAGACACAATCAGCTGTCAATATATCTGACAGTCTTAAGATTTTCCCACTCCTCTTTTGTTTGCAGTATAATTTATCACAGAACAGATGAGTGATGGAATTTCTCATAATGGAAAGGATTCCTGAAAAGCAATGATGATGATAGGATAAAGTCATATTTATAGCCTACTTAGTATCAGGCAGCAGGCTAAGAATAAACGCTCTCTGGTTCCTTAATCTAGTGCTCCTTGCAGTGCTCTGAGGTAGGTACCCGCAGTACTCACTGTATTGGTGAGGAAACCGAGATTGAGGAATATCAGCTTGCCAGAGGTTGTCCAACTAGTGCAGAAAGAGGATTCAAATTCATGTGAATCTGATTACAATACCTGCTCTCTCTCTTTTTTTTCTTTTCACTCTAATTTTATTTTTACAATTTCCATATGGTAAAATTGACCCTTTTTTTGTTTGCTGCAGAGCTCTGTTTTTTCCTAACATATATATATATAGATTCATGTAACCATCCCCACAGTCTGAATATAGAATAGTTCATTATCCAAAACAACTTCTTTATGCTAGTCCTTTATAGTCATCCCCCACCCCCACCCCCCAGCCTCAGCAGCCACCAGCCTGTTCTCTATCATTACAGTTGGTCGTTTTGACAGTAGGGTCTGAATAGTCATATGGTATGTGATATTTCTAGAAAGTTTATGTAAAATTGTTTGCTTTGTGTATTTTGAAGCTCTTTCCGTGCATTTGCGTTCAGGATTGTTGTCTTCTTGGAGAACTGACTCTTTTTATCATTATGTAATGTCCCTCTTTATCCCTTGTAATTGTCTTTACCTTGATGTTTACTTTGATTGTAATCAAAGCCACTCTAGCTTTCTTTTGATTAGTATTTCCATGGTATATCTTTTTCTAACTTTTTACTTTTGACTATCTGAAGTGAGTGTCTTGCAGATAACTTATGGTTGGGTCATGCGTTTTTATATACTCTGATAATATGTATGTAATTGGTATGCTTAGACCATTTATATTTAATATGTCTGGATTAGGACCACCATTATGTGATTTGCTTTTCTGTTTGTTTCCTTTGCTGTTTTCTTTGGTTGTGTTTTGTTTTTTCTATTTCCTCTTTCCTTCATACTTTGGGCTCTTTGGATGTTTTTAATATCCATTTTATTATGATACTATATTTTTGTATAGTTTATATATGGGGAGGAGAGGACTGGTTGCTCTAGGAACTGCAATTTTTTTAGTGTATTTAAAACCAATATTTTCCCACTTGAAGTGAAATATAGAAACTTTACTATCATACAGCTCTCCCCTTTATATGATAGTTATCATATATTATGTATATATATGTTAAAAAATCACTACCAGACAATGAATAATTACTTTACAATTTTTTTCATAATACAGTTTCTACTTGCAACCCTTAAATAAATTTTAAAGACTCAGGAAGAGTAGAATAGTCCATCATATTTACCTAATATTTACCGTTTCTGTTGCTTTCCTTTCATTTTCCTCTGGTACAGTTTCTCTTGTCTCTGAAGAATTTCTTTTAGCTTTATTTTAGAGAAGATCTGATGGCAGTGAAAGTTTCTTAGTATATTTCATGTATTTCATTTTCATTTTTGTTCCTGAAGGATACTCTCATTGGATATAAGATTCTGGGTGACAGTTCTTTCTTATAGCAGTTTTTAAACACTGCTCCAGTGTCTTCTGGCCTAAATGGCTTCTAATGAGAAATCTAACATTCATTCAAATTCTCTTGTTCCTATGTTGACTCTGTGTTACTTCTTTCTGTCTGTGCTTTCAAGAACTTTTCTTTTTTACTAATTTTAAACAGCTTGATTAACAAAGCTGTCTTTGTTTTGCTGAGTGTATGTTTCCTGTGGCTATCATAAAAACATTACCACAAACTGGGTAATGGAACTCCCCTTCTTAGAGTTCTGGAGACTAGAAGTCTGAAAGGAAGCAAGGTGTCTCCTTCCAGGACTCTGAGGGGAGAAGTCATTCTTCCCCTCCTCCACATTCTGGGGAACGTTGGCACTCCTTTACTTCTTTGTCTGGTGGCCACACACTTTGCTTTCTTTCTCCATTTTCACATTGCCTTCTCCCCTGTGTTTCTCAAGTCCCTCCCCAGATTCCTATTTTTCTGTTTTAAGGTCACGTATCATTGGATTTAGTGCCCACTCAAACATCATCTCAGTATCCTTAATTATATCTGCAAAGACTCTTTTTCCAAATAACGTGACATTCACAGATTCCAGAAATTAGGACAAGGACATAACTCTTTGGGAGCCTCCATTCAGCTTATTACACTGAACTTCTTGAATCTGTGGATTTTTCTGTCACCAAATTTGTGAAGTTTTCAGCCTTTATTTCTTCAAATATGTTTTTCAGCACTACCTACTTTGCTCTCCTTCTGGGGCTTTTGGTGACACCACTGGATCTGCTGTCATCTCATAGATCCATAGCGTTCTGTTCACTGCTTTTCTCACTCAATTTCCTTTGTCATCTCCCTTTTGCTGTTTAGCTCACGCTCATTCTGTATTTTTTAAAATTTTAGTTAATTGTATTTTTTAATTCTAAAATTACCATTTGACTTTTCTTTATTACCTTGTGTTTCTTTGCTGAGAACGTCTATTGAATGTTTTTTTTCAAGTGTGCACAGTTCCTTGTTGACGCATTTGTATAATAGCTGCTTTAAAATTGTGAGATAATTTCATCATCTGTGTCCTCTATTAATAGGTATCAACCACTGTTGTCTTTTCTCTTGCAGGTTTCCATTTTCTCAGTTCTTCATATGCATAGTGATTTGGGGTTGTATCTTGAGCATTTTTAATGATATGAAACACTTGGTCTTATCTAAATCCTGTTGAGAATGTTGGTACTTTGATTTTAGCAGGCAAACAACCTAGTGAAGTTTATGCCGCAGTTTCAGCCTGCCTTCTGTGTGCTTTCGTTCTGATGTCAGTTAAATTTTCAAAGCCGTTGCAGTGTTACTGAGATGCATCCCACACATGTGCCACCCAGTTGTCCCTGTAAGGTCTGGACAGCAGGCTGTGTGTTCATTTCTCAACATCTTTAACCCACTCCAGTCCTCTTACCTGGATAACCCATGGACGGAGGAGCCTGGCAGGCTACAGTCCATGGGGCACAAAGAGTCGGACACAACTGAGCACCTTCACTTTCACTTTCACTTGGCATTGATTGGGATCAGCCATGGATGCATAGATCAGGGTGTAAGCCCAGGATTTCATAAACAACTCTGAGGTCATTGTCCTGAATTCCTCCGTCTTCATGATTTCTCTGATTCTTTGCTTTCCTGGGATTCCCTTTTTGGTCTCTCCAGTCAAAAAGCTGAAGGTTTACTGCGTCATGCATTTCCTTGACTAGGCTTGTATTGGAGACCAAATGGCAGGATAGAAAGGATAAAAGGAACAAAGTTTTGCCTCATCCTCTTGGGATGATCACAGTTCCCCTGTTAGAGTGGAAGTTGCCTCTCAGAGGTTTAAGCCTCTATCGGTCCCCGTTACCTCTGCTGTCACTGCGGCCACCTTGGGACTGCCTGGGGATTAGAGTGAGAGAACGAAGGGGAAGAAAGGGATGAGGGTTGCCCCCCACACTCTGGGCACTAGGGGTTCCCTTTCCTGCTCCTTGAGTGAGAATGAGAGTCTTCTGGAGCTCTGTATGTCCTCCCTGCCCAGCTGGGCTTTAGGCTGCATTGCATGCCAGTTAGGAAATACTCAAGAGGGGCAGAACATGGTAAGTTCACCAACAATTCACTGATACTCCAGTTCTAGTCTGCTCTCCCAGTTAGCCTGTAATTAGTATTTACCTTGCAGTTCTGATATTTGCCCCATGCCTTCTGTCCAGATTTTATAGTTGCATTTGGTGAAAGAGACAGGGCAAATGTGTGTACTCCAACTTCAAACTGTCCCCACATCCTAACCTGTACTCTGCCTTGCCTTTCATCCTTTAGAAGTGATGGGGTGGTAGCTGCTCTCATGCGAAGACTGAAGGCTCTGCTGTGACTGATCGAGTGTGCACACTCCAGGGTCTCAGAGCTGCTGTGCCCAGCAGCAGTGCTTTGCCCTTGTTCTCTTTGGTGTTTGGGCATTATGACCTGGTGGGCACCAACACCGCTGGCAATTGTTCTATAAAATTAATACTTCTGTGCAGTCTGAAGGGGCATTTTGGGTATTGTTTTTAGACCAGGAAGGTCATCTTTTTGCATTGTGTTCTCACTGTAGGGTAATCATGCTGTATTATCACACTATCCTAGGTTTGCCCAAAGGACCAGCCAAAACCTCGCCTCAAGTCATACATACGAGAGTGTAAGTAATGAAGGCCTTCCCGGGCAGTGCACCCAGGGAGCAGATTATCATGCTAAAAAGGAGCTCCCAGTCCTTAATTCACACGTTCTGCTCAAAATTTCTTCATAAGGTGTTAATGAAGCCCCTGTTAGGGCTTTTCCTTGTTGCCTTTTTAATCTTTTAAGATAAGTATAGTCTCACTTCCATTAGAAAGATAGTAAAAAGGATCAGAATTCCCTTGGAACTGTTTCTATTTGCAGTCTTTGCTCTCTTTCCTCCCATCCTCTGATGGACTTCAGACAAGTTCTCACCTCAGCCACCTCACGGGCTGAGCTCTTGTCAAGGTCACGAGACCTCTAGATGACTGACTAGTCCTGCAGCACTCATCCTACCTGATCAGCAGCAGCTGAGAGTCAGTCACCTCCTCCTGTCTGCACGCGTGGCTTTCAGACACCGCTCCCTTCAGGTTCTCCTGCTGCTCTCTCTCTTCTGCATCCCTTTGCTGACCTCTTCTCCTCTACTGGCCTCTCAGTCTTGGAGACCCCGGGAGTCAGGCCTCAGATTTCTCTGCCCACATTCATTCCTCTCTGGTCTTTTGGTCTCGTTCTCATGAAATACCATTCAGACTCTGAGCACTTACAAGTTGTTTCCAGTCCATACCCCTTCCCTATGTGCAGAACTCACACTTCCACTTTCCACTTCACATCTCCTCTTGCTTGCTTTCAGCCTCAGCTCCCGATTTGCTCCTCCTGCCGTCTTCCCCATTCTGTAAGTGACCACTGTTTCAGTTGCTCAGGTCAAAAACCTTGGGAAACTGTACTTGACCTCTACCGTTTTACCTTTACCTTCAAAATGTATCTGTTATCCAGCCACTTCTTCCCACCTCCCCTTCTACGTCCCAGTGCAGGCTACATCAGATGGGTATTGCAGTGGCCTCCGGCAGAGTTGCCCTGTTCCAGCCCCCACCTCCCTCTCCACCCCCACCTCATCATACAATCTGTTCTCCAAACAGAAACCAGAACAATCTTTTTTAAAAATAAAGTTTATGTTATTCATTTGCTCTAAAGCCACCTGTGGTTTTCTGACTCCACTTTACTCGATAAAAGCCTGAGAAGCTGCTCTGACCTCTCTCATTGCCTCTCCAGCTGTACGTCTGGCCCCCTGCCTTGGCTTACTCTGCTTCACCTGCACTAGCTCTGCCTGCTTCAGAGCGTATGACCCGTGTCCCCTCAGATAATTGCAGGACCCACAGCAGTCAGGGCTCTGCTCCGTGTCCCCAGTGGTGAGGCATTCTCTTGACCAGTTCTGACCGATACGCCTTTTTGTACTTAATGGTTTTGCCTCTTTGAGGCCAAGGTTTTATATTTGGTGTGGGACAGGAGACTCTGGATTAAGCCATACATTCCTGGTTTTTTAAGCAATATATTTTATTTAAGTTTACATTTTATATGGGAATTAAGGTGCAGGGGGCATGAAACCAGACAGAAAAGCAGTAGGTTTTGTAAGGAGATATTACCTTAAAAACTAAAATAATAGTTAATCATTAGTAATTCTTACCTGATTAAGAATATATGGTTCTTGGGATAGTGCCACTTGGAAGGCTAGGAATCAAAATCATAAAAGCTTAGAATGTTTATTTGAACGTGTACTCTGCTCTTTTCAGTTTCTGGAACATTCAAATTCAGTATTACTGCAGCCAGTTAGCCTACAGACCGTTCCAGCAACACCATCAAACCAGAGACTGCCACCTCTGCCCAGCAATCATCCAGGTACTTAAGACCTTATTATTTGTACCAAATAAGGAAATTTATGAGAATAGATGGGTCTGCTAGAGATATATTGGTAACTAAAAACAGATATGCAGAGAGAAATTACAGTGCATTTGCATTTTTAAGCTCCCATGAGGTAAATTTAAGGCAGATTTCATTATGACTGACTGTTGTTGTTGTTTTGTCACTAAGTCACATCTGACTCTGCAACCCACGGACTGTAGCCCGTCGGGTTCCTCTGTCCGTGGGATTTCCCAGGCAAGAATATTGGAGTGGGTTGCCATGCTCTTCTCCAGGGAATCTTTCCGATCCAGGCACATCTCCTGCATTGGCAAGTGGATTCTTTACCGCTGAGCCACAAGGGAAGCTCCATGACTGACATTAGGAGATTGTAAAAATGCTTGTGTTGCACTGAATATTGTATTTTGAGTGCTGAGGTAAATGAACCTTTAGTCGAAGTTTGGACATCTATAGACTTGTTGTATTTGGCAGTTGCATTGGGACAGCAGTGTGCTTGTTTCTGGTTGTCAGGTGTTCCTTAGGATCCTCTGTTTGAAGTAAAGTCAGAGAGAATTAATTGTGTGTATCTTTTTATTGCCTACAGCGATGACAAAGAATGATCTCCAGCCACCCAATTACTGTGAAGTAATGGAGTTTGATCCCTTAGCTCCTGCTGTCACCACAGAGTAAGTCATTTACAAAATGATTATTTTTTTGTCTTGGTTCCCTTTGGTAGCAGGGCTCACAGGGTTTGGTTATACATTTAACTTTGTTTAGGCCTTAGCAGAAATCAATGACCTTATATAAAAGTGATTTATGAGATTTTGTGGTGGTTGTTGCTCTTAATGTTTGTCTTGTCATTCTTGACCTTGTGACTTAAAAATAACAACAGTGGGGTTGCACACTAAGAAATAAGCAGAACCATCAGTGCATTAGTGTATTCCTTATAGATGCCTTGGAAAAAAGTCAGATTCTCTCCAGCTCGAGAAGGGCGCTATTCACCGATTGATGACTTAAGTACCACATTGATAGGATATTTTAGTTGTTCTTTGACTAATGCCAGAAAAAAAACTTACATAAGAACTTGTTTTTAATCTTCACTACCTATGACAACAGTGTGCTTATTAATGTAAAAATTATTTTAACTTGGAATCCTTAAAACAATATTATTTTGTGATTTCATATTGGTCAAGTATATATAAATATTTATGGGATGGTAGCCTCATTAGTAGAGTAGGAAACGGCAACCCACTCCAGTAGCCTTGCCTGGAGAATTCCATGGACAGAGGTGCCTGGGGAGCTACAGTCCGTGGGGTCGCAGAGTCAGACACAAGTGAGCATGCACACACAGGCTCATTAGTTTTAATATATTTTGACTAACTGAAAGTTACCTCCAAAATTGTTTAAAATGATTAAAGCATTTTTATAGAAGTCATTGTTTACAAACTAGCAGCCTACAGGCTGTATCTTGCCTGCAACTGTATTTTGTTTGACCTATGTGAATTTTAAATAGGCATGTAAATATTAATTGCCAAGTTAAAAGGTGGGATATTTCAATAACTATCTGAACCTCTGGATGCTTTTTGATATGACAACAATGCCGGGCCTGCATTTTTACATGCTAGCAATAGCTTGGGGCTGTGCTGACTGTCTCAGTTCACCAGGCCCCCCACATACTTTCATGTCATCTGCCTGACATGTGTAGGCATTTGAGGTTTTGACCCCGACCCCTTGGTTCACACCCTCAGTGTAGTGGTGTTTTGGAATGATTTATAAGTGAATGAAGCAGGTCTGCAAAACCTGTCTCATCTTAAAGAGGCAGTCACTATGCAGTCCCAGGCTTATTACGATAAGCTTGCTGCTGCTGCTGCTAAGTCGCTTCAGTCGTGTCTGACTCTGTGCGACCCCATAGACGGCAGCCCACCAGGCTCCGCCGTCCCTGGGATTCTCCAGGCAAGAACACTGGAGGGGGTTGCCATTTCCTTCTCCAATGCATGAAAGGGAAAAGTGAAAGTGAAGTTGCTCAGTCGTGTCTGACTCTTCGTGACCCCATGGACCGCAGCCCACCAGGCTCCTCCGTCCATGGGATTTTCCAGGCAAGAGTACTGGAGTGGGGTGCCATTGCCTTCTCCATACAATAAGCTTAGGAGTTCATTAAATATTTTTTCCTAACAGGATTGTGAAACTTCTCTAGGTCATTCTGCTTGATAAAGTATCACTGAATATGTTAGTGGTTTAAGGAATTAGAAACTGGTTAAACTAGGTATGCTGTCTCAAAAACGCATTTTTTTTTTTAACAGTTTCTCCAAGCAAATAGGAAGCAGAAAAGTATATTATTATAATCTCGTTAATTATGAGATCGTTGTAAGTAGATGTGGTGGGGCAGGAGATATTAAAGGTAAGAAATAGCAAGAAGCTGGAGAGGTGAAGTTTTGGAACTCCCTACCACTATAGCTCTTGACGCTTTCAAACTGTAGTGCTGCAGAAGACTTTTGAGAGTCCTTTGGACTGCAAAGAGATCAAACCAGTCAATTCTAAAGGAAATCAACCCTGAATATTCATTGGAAGAACTGATGCTGAAGCTGAATCTCCAAAACTTTGGCCACCTGATGGGAAGAGCCGACTCACTGGAAAAGACCCTGATGCTGGGAAAGATTGAAGGCAAGAGGAGAAGAGGGCGGCAGAAGATGAGATGGTTACACAGCATCACCAACTCAATGGATATGAACTTGAGCAAACTGTGGGAGATAGTGGAGGACAGGGAAGCCTGGCGTGCTGCAGTCCGTAGGGTCACAAAGGGTCGGACACAACTTAAGGCCTGCAGAACCACCACCACTATAGTTCTTCCTCTCTGGGTGGTAGGGTGTTTCAGTCTCTCTAAACGTCCCATGAGATCCAGGGAACTTCTCCCTAAGGAAAAGCATAAAATCTTACATAAAAGTCCTGGGATTATCACATCACTGGTTATCCATGAACCCCAGGTTAAGAATTTCTACTCCAGCAGAACATAGAGTATAATACTTATGAATATACATATACATACACGATTCACTCATTTGACAAATGACTGAAAATTAACTATGATACCAAGGAAAATGACTGGTGCTTAATTTATCATATTGAACCTAATGGAGGGCAAATCTAATAAGGAGGCAGAAATTAAATCAGCAGGCAAACATATATTTGCAGTTTGTGTTAACAGTATGAAAGATATTGACTTGACAATATATAACAGAAAGAACTGATTTAATTGGGGGTTAGAGAAAGCCTGAGAAGTGACATTCACATTAAGACCTGCAGTTTTTAGTGTAGTGACAAGTTTGGGAATCAGTGTTGCAGGCCCAGGGGGAGAGAAATGGAAAAGTCAAGAGCAAAGAGAACAACATGGAACCTATTACCAGATGTGGAAATCGCAGTTGGGAAACAAAAAGGAGAGAGTGCACAGTGTGATGAACATCGCTGTAGAAAGACAAGGACTCAACACTAGATGATGGACTAAGTAACAGATCATCATGAGTGATTCAGTAGAAGTTGACAGGGACAGAGGCAAATCTCAGTGCATTAAAAAGGGATGAAGTAGACAGTGCACAGGCAAGTTACAAAGAAACTTTAACACGAAGGGTTTGGGGAAAGTGGTCTGCAGCTAGAGTATCAGTGAGGCAATTAAGTTGACATGGGATAAAGGACTGTATTATTTTATAAAATGAGAAATGCTGGAACATCTGTGAATCCTGAGGGGTAAGATTCAGTAGAGAATGAGAGGTTGAAGATTCAGGAAGGGAGACTGAGCGAAGTGTTTAAGAAGCCAGGGGTCAATAGATAGGATCATAGAAGTAGATGATGGTGCAGATGAAAACACTTGAAGATTTGGTGACGGGAACACCAGGTTTCCACATAAAGACCTTTAATTTATTAAGATAAGAGGTTTTCCGACTGAGAGGAGGGGCGTCAGGGCATTGAGCAGAGTGAAGGAGGTTGAAATACTTCTTTGGAAAATGAAAGACAAAACAGAGAAACATTAAAATTTCTGGACCATGCTGGCACTTCTTGAAGTTAGCGATTATGTCTTCAAAGTGCTTTGATTTTTATGAGATTTTTTTTCTTAGTCATGTGTTGCTATACGTGTGTGTATTAATGCTATATTTGTAGGTATAGATATATTCTATCTATAGACATATGTAAGACAAATGAAGACTACCACAGAAAAATGACTATATACAAAGTACAAAGATGACAGTGGTTAAATAAGCTAGAATATTAATTTCTAATGTTTTGAAGCCAGAGAAAGCTGAACAATTTTTGTTTTTTTTAAAGCATAAAGCAATCTGTCCAAATTTAAGCCATATTTCTCATTAAATTATAAGATGGTTATATAAGATATATATTTGTAAGATGCATGGGAACAGCGGCATTAGGATCTAAAATAGTTTTCATAATGTAAGCTTCAGGGCAGAGATCTTTGTTTTTATTTATTGATATAGCCTCAACACCTAAAATGGCACCAGATTTTTGCTTTAAGATGATGGCAGTTAAAAGCCAAAATAGTACATTGAAATTATCTATAACCATGATATTTATCAATTTACTGTGATGGCTTATTTGTTTCAGAGCTATTTATGAAGACATTGATGTTCATCACCACAGAGGAGCTCAGTCACAGTGATTGTTGGGTAAAGACTTCAACTCACACACCTTACATTCCACATGATTTTAGTGTGAATGTCACTTTCTGCATTTATTACTTATATTTTGTAAGGGCCATCTCAATCTGACACTTTCATGAGTGAAGTATTACACAAGTTCCTATGTCATTCAAATTGTAATGATCAATGAGATAGATTCTTTGTGACCATGTTAGCTAAAAATTATAAATCTTGAGAATGCAGAAATTGGTTTATGGTATAAAAATATTAATGCTAACAAAAACAGCTGATCAGTAAAAAATTCTTAGCACTAGAATCAGATTTGTCTTCTATATGCAGTTAATACTTGCTGACTAGAATTAATTTATTGTTACTCTAGGTTGGTCTGGATTCTATTGCTTTACTAATCATTCCATTTATTTACTAATAAATGCACACAGCCACCAGTAACCTATTAACCATATTTATTCCCTTCATACTTCCCTCGTGGAAGTAGTACATTCCCACCTTTCCTCTACTTGACTGTGGCTGTCTAGTTATCAAGGACTGGGGAAAGAGAGGAAAGGATGGAGATAATTGACTCTTCTTTTTATTCCAGGTGGAAATGGATGACCAGTTCACTAGCAGCATTATGGGTGCCAATTTTCCAAAAGGTGGACCCTGTCCAGCTTTGAGACCCAGAAGTTAAGACCTTCCAAAACATCAAAACCACAGTGGAACATTTTTCCTCTGCATTAATGAGGTTTAAACAGAAGAGTCACAGTTTCAAAGTAACATATATGGTTCCTGACAGCAGCTTAAGCTTTATCTCAGAAGACCTTGGTTATAACATATATTCCTTTGAAACTTAGGCAGAACAAAAATCATGGTACTGAAGCCATCCAGGTTAAGTGTAGCACCTTATGTTTTCACAGGCCTTCCTACATTTAGAAATCATCACAAGAGATGGCATAAGAGTAGATGAAGATTGTTTCAGTACAAAATAACTGTTAGTAAGTGAAAGCATGACATGGAAAAACTGTATTATTCAGGAAGAATACTTGAGTGCCTTTATGTAACTAAAGTTGAATCTAAAAGTCAATTTGCACTTCTTTATAAATAACACTCTTATTTAGAATTATAAGTTGTGAAAGCTTTGATGATTGTAGTTCAACTGTATTTCAGGTACCCTCAAGAGGTCACTGGATTCTACGTTGGTTGCCTTTAAATACAATTCTTTATAACACTAAATGGTCTTTTTTGTCTTTTTGGAAGAAAGTCTATTGGAAAACATTCAGGATAACTTGTACTTTCCTTTGTCGTAAATTATAATGACAAATGAATTACTATTAAAACAGTTCAAGAACTTTTTTTTTTTCCAGAAGAACTTCTGATGTTAGTAAATCTTCACAGTCCCACTTACAATTTAAAATCTGGGGATTTGGAATATCACAAGAAATGCTGGAAGCCTACTAGATATACTTAATGAATTTTATTTAAATTTCATGGTACCAGAATTTCAAAGTACTTATTTAGTACTCTGAATGTAAAATAGCCCTAGATTTTAAAGGGAAAATACAGTCAGATTTGAAATCAAAATGTAGTCTTTGGGTAAGCTGCTAGGGCTCAGTGATTACTCTTTCATTTTGAGCTTTTAAAATAGTGACTGTTCGTAATGAAAATAACCAACTATTTGAGAAATAATAATAAAAGTGCATTGCTACAAGTACGAAGTGCTGATAACCTAAAAGGGGAGCTGTACCATCAAGTTTCTGGCAACATACATGGTTTTGAACTGTCATACATTCTAAGTAGGATAAATGAGTTGGGAAGAAAAGAACCATCAGTACATAACATTTAAAACAGAAGGCTTCATATTATTTTAAATACTTCTCTGAGAAGACAAGGTACATGATTTTTTAAAAATCACAAATTTGAAGCAGGACTTAGTTGGTGATTTGAATTATAGCCTGGGAGTGGCAACTTATGTCCCTCCTTTGCTTCAAAAAAAGTGTAAGAAAGAGTGATGAGATCAACATTCACCATTCTTGGATCTTCAGCAAATTCAGGATCAATGTAGAAAAATACTGGCATATCTACTTCCTCTTGTGGATTAAGCCTTTGTTCTTCAAAGCAGAAGCACTAGAAGTTATAGAAAAGTCTTCATTAATTAGTATTTGTATTCTGCTACCTAGAATAGAAACTAATGCTTCATTTATTGGCTTTAATAAGCATACTGTTAATTATAATCTTTAAATTCTATGATAGGATAACAGCATCTTTCATCTCAGGTTGAGTTTTGCTTTTAAAGATCGAGAATCAGCAAATTCTTCTCATCTTAAGAAAACTGATATCCATATAGTTTGGCTCTCAACCTCTGCATAATTATTATAAGCAATGAAAAAATAGTTTGAAGTTTAAAATGAACTTTCAAAAATTTGTATCTTCTAAAAAAACACTGCAATAAATTTAGTACCAAACAATTTCATGTACTTTTATCACATTCTGTAACATTTGCATTTAGTTATACCTGTATTTTATTGAAGTACTGTCCAGCTTCAAATGGTACAACATTGTACGTAGAAATTCCGATTACTGGTTTGTCAGTAGGATTCTTAGCTTTATAAAATGCCAGTGCTGTCTCTCCTGGCACTACCTATTTTAAGGAAAATACACATTATCAACACTTTAAATCTTACAAATCTGCATTCCATACTAAATTAGTCATTATTTTCATTTCAGACCATAATACTTAATCTAATTTTAAGAGTCAGCAAAATAAATTGTGAATGCTACCCAAGAACATTTGATCTTCAAATGTTACTTGCATGTCAGTGGAAAACCATTGCTCTATTACACATACTTATTATGGATTGTTCTCTTGTATGTCTGAAGTCTTCAAGTGATAATCTGCAGATGAAGTTATTTAAAATGTGTCCAAGAACAGCCGAGTCTAACTTCTTAACACTTATCCCTGAATATTATATAGACTAAAGATTCTTTTTAGAAAAAAGGCTTCCCTGGTGACTCAGACGGTAAAGAATTTGCCTGCAATGCAGGAGACCTGGATTCGATCCCTGGGTTGGAAAGATCCCCTGGAGAAGGAAATGGCTACCCACTCTAGTATTCTTGCTTGGAGAATTCCATGGACAGAGGAGCCTGGCGGGTTACATACAGTCCATGGGGTCACAAAGAGTTGAACATGACTGAGCAACTTTCACTTCACTTTTTAGAGAACGTTACCAACCTTAAACTTAGTTTACAACCAGAGTAAATTATATGTATAACCAAAGTAAAACTGACTAAATAGAAATTTTATTTAGCCAAAAACCACTAATACTTTTCTTTTTAGAGAAAATAATGGATAAAATAAATCACAAGCTTTAAAGTATTTGGACACTGACTAGTGTCCAAAGGATGCTCTGTCACATGTACCGGATCAGCCACTAATACCTTGTATATTACCATGTGATTGAGATTGATACTCAGAACCACAATCTATAACACCCTCAATCACTGAAGAGATTCAGTCAGGATTACTAACCTGGGAAAGCACTAACATTCATAGAGCTTTCCAATAAGAGTTAACAATTAAGCTTTTCTGGCTATTCCTCAGTTCATGAGGTAATTTCAGTTAAATCCTCTAGGCAAGATGTTAGGCAACTTTTAAGGTGCCTAGTCTTTCTGAGCTAGAATAATGTTTTAGCATTACTTCAAAAATCCTTAAATTTATTTTAAGGCACAGGGATTTTTGATGTAAATCAGTAAACTACTTTCCAGTATAACCAATGTTTTTCAACATTTTCCTATATCATCTCTACCTGGGGTAAATAAGTTTAAGTGTTAGTCACTCAGTTGTGTCTGACTCTTTGAAGTCCCAATGACTGTAGCCCACCAGGCTCCTCTGTTCATGCAATTCTCAGGCAAGAATACTGGAGTGGGTAGCCATTCTCTTCTGGGGATCTTCCCGACCCGGGGATCAAGCCCGGGTCTCCTGCATTGCAGACATATTTTTTACCGTCTGACACACCAGGGCAGCTGTTCCTACTCTCAAGATGAGTGACCAGAGAACTTTTTAGTGAACTCTTAATATGATTGTAATAAAAATATGACATTTTCCATTGCTCCCAAGTGACTTTTATTATGACATCATGTAACTTAAAAGAATATTTTGTTACATTAGGTGTAGTGCACTGTCAAAAAGTAGTCTGTAGGAATAAAAGAATTACAGTAATAGAATCTGTCAGTATTTTGAAATTAAGTTTAGATGACTGTTCCTAAATTGTGAAACAGTAAGTGATGAAAGAATCAATCTTTAAATTGGAAAAAGCAATCTTGTAAACATTGCTTTAAGCACTTACATATATTTCTGTTTGCTGAGGTCTAAAGTTCCACTGGAGACTTGCATGCACATCTGCATTAAAGGTAATTTTAATGATGCGATCCTTAACAGGTACCATGTTTTCAATCTGGTCTGATGCATGACCTGCTACTGCTGATCCTCCAAGTCCAGTAGTCTAGGAAAAGATAACAAGGCATAATATGCTAAACAAAAGTACAGTAGTTTTAGGTGCTGATGACCTATTTACTGGATGAAATGAAATTTTAAAAACAATAATCCAGTAACAGTAAGGTTTACATACTATCACTGACCATTTCCTATGAATGTGCTAATGATCTGACCACTTCTTGGGTGTCAAGGGTCTATATATGTTAAAGTCATATTTTTCTGTAATCACCTGGTTGTAAAAATGATCAAAAATGAAGCATTTGAAAGAGAATGGACTCTCCACTGAAAACAGAGCTCTGAATTTTTAGCTGAACTTTTCATTAAACATCTTTCTCCTTATTGCTAATATTTCATAACTATTATGAATAGAAATAAAATATACCCACAATGCTGTCATTTCAATAAAACTATTTAATTCCATTTTCCACATTCTTATCTGGTCCTTTTCTGTGTGATAACTTTTAGTGTACAGATTAGTTTATTCTTCACTTCTGTAGTCTGCTTTCCTCAAGCATCGTTAAGTATTTTGCCATATTGGTAAAATGTTTCTGTAAATGTTTTCTGTATTTTTTGGTACTGTACAGCTTTTACATAGGTATCATCAGTTAATCAGAGAACCTGATCTCTTTGGCCACTCAGTGGACTAATCATAAGACATCAGGATAATCTGTATCTGACACTTCTTGCCTATCTTCATTGCTGTTCCTTATTTCCTTATCAGATATGCTTAAAAAAAAATCCTTACTTTCAGGGTCATCATTCTGATGCTTGAGATTGTCAGAATTGTGGTCTCCGGATAATTAATCTGTTACTATACTGGGAAAAAAATACCAAATTTGAGGCTATGGAAGACTCCCAGCAAAATACAGTACTACTACCTTAGCTTGTTAAACAAGTTAACCAGCTTCACTAAACTGCCATGCATTATGAAACTACATTATAACCCTACAAGACACATCAGAGGGCAAGCCTATTCTTCTGTTCAAGAAGGCTGTTTTAAGATGTAACTTTTATTTCTGAAGAACCTGAGTCACTTGAATGTTTTCTTTCTGATAGTCTTTGAATATAGTCTTCAAATTAGTAAGTGTGATGATTTGCAAAATTAAACAAGAATACAAAAAGGCACTGAAAAGAAAATGTCCTGTGCTCCAGTCCAGTTCTGTCACTAAGTAGCTCCAAAAACTAAATTTTACTTTCTTTGGGCCACACTTTCTATACTTAGAAAATGAGCTCGGTGTATGAAGTGGTTTACATAATCCCTTATTTTTGGCTCTAAAGTTCTGTGATTCCAAAAATTAAAAGAGATGTTCTTTTGGAAATGTCACTACTGAACACCCAACTGTGACTGAAGTTTAGGATTGCAAACCACAATAGATTTTTACTTTCCTGCCCTGCACTTTCACCCATGTGAATGAAATGTCATTCATTTCAGTTTGGGGCAGGGTTTCTCAATCTTGGCACTAATGACATTTTGGATAGGATATTTTTTTGTTTTTTTGGTGGGGGTGGGGGATGGGTCTGTCCTCTGCAGTGCTGGATGTTTAGCAGCATCCTTTCACCTCTACCCACTAGGTATCAGTAGCACCCTCCCCCTTCAGCTCCCAGGTTGTGGCAACTAAAATGTCTTCAGATATTGTTAAATATTCCCTGGAAAATAAAATCAACCACCCACCTCCCCCTGTCCATGCCCCGTGGTTTGGGGAGATCTACACTAGATGTTTTGGATTCAGTTCTGTTTATGATTTTATCAACGGTAGTTTTGGGATTCATGCTTGGTCCATTAATGTTGATGAACATTAACTCACACTCTACACTCATCCTCCAGCAATCAAGCCACTGCCCCTTCCCATATAAATGCTGATATTAAGAGACTAAAAAGTCCTTTAGATTCCAGTTTCATCATTATTGAAAATAAAGGTAAACGTTAATAAGAACACAAGAAGTCAGGCAGTAGCAACAATGGCAGGAAAGAGCAGTTAACCAGTGATTCTCACTCTTCTGCACACTGGAAATCTCTAAAAAATTACTAATGCCTGCCTCCAAGACCTTCTGATTTAATTGGTTAGGGATGTGACCTGATCGTCGATTTTGAAAAGCTCTCCAGGTGATTCCTATGTACAACAGTTTGGGAACCCGCTATTACTCACTTAGTGAATGAACCCAAAGTATAGCTCTCATTTATGGCATGGTTTTAAAACAGAAATTCCTGGACACTACCCAGGTCTCCTAATCAGAATCTCTGGGGTAGGGTATCCCTGATATGTTTAAGAAGCTCCATAGATGATCCTAATGCCCCAAGCAGCAAATTACTGCTTAAGAACGTGGCAGAACATGTATATGTAACAGGTGAAGTAACCCTGTGCCTGCGATTCTCAAGCATTAGTCTGCATCAAAATCTGCTAGCGAACTTATTAAAATACACATTGCTGGGCCCTGCCCCCCAGAGTTCCTGATTAAACAGTTCTGGAGTTGGATCCAACTATCTGTACTCAAGTTCCCCTTTCGGCAGCAGATGCTGCTGCTCCTGGGAGAGTCTGCACGTTGAAAACCATTGCACTAGTTTCTGATCTAAAAGGGAGCCCGGAGGAACGACATTACAGTTACATATTAACAAAAGGGAAAAGCCTCGAAGTCCTAAATCATCTATACAAAGTTCTAAATCACAGTAGTTTGTACAAATAAAAAAGCTACTCCCAGTTTAAGCAGCAGCAGCAAGCAAACTCCCGTTTCCTGGGTTAACCTTTGCACAGAACCTGTATGTGTTTCACGGAAGGAATGTATGAATATAAACTACATTTTAAAAGCTGGCAGGCACGTGAGCAGCAGATTTCTGGATACACGAGCGTAGGCTGCAGACCTATCGGGTGGTAGCTCTGAGATCAGGGAATTTCACTCGGCAGTGGGGTACAGGCAAGAACACAAAAGCTCGAGTTGGAGCGGCAGGTCTGTCACTAGCTTTCTTGATGAACTTCAAGGCCCGTTTTCCTCTGGGAGGTAATTTCGGACAGTCCTCCCACCGGGCCCCGCGGAGCCTCGCGGTCTAGGGAGCCGCCCCGGCCCTCCGCCTCTCCAGAAGGGCCGCCCGGCGGGCCGCGCCAGCCCTACCTGGCAGTAGAGCCGGTAAAGGGGCACGGCGGCGTAGGACGCGCCCAGCATGCCCACCGCCGCCGCGGCCACGTAGGTGAGGACCGTCTTGTTCCGCCGCCGCCAGTCCTCCTCCTGCGAGCGCGTGTAGGGGTTCGTGCTCTTCGGCCGCCGAGGCGGCTGCTCCGCCGGGCTCGGGCGCCTCCATGTCCCGAGCCGCCTCAGCCCCTGCTCAGTACCCGCCAGGCCGCTTCTCCCTGGCCTGAGACACGGCTCTGCCCTCTCGGCAGCCCGAGCTGGGCGCCCAAGGTGGGTCCAAGGCCACCCGCAAAAAGCAACGAGCCTCCAAGCCGGACGCCAGAGCACTCCCATGACGCCCGGAAAGGACGCCCGCCTGTCAGGTGCGGGAGGCCAGGTCTCGCGAGGCCTCCTCGGTCTCGCGAGCTCTGGGTGGAGCCCGCCGCTGCCTAGGCTATGATTCTCCTTAGGTGGCCGCTTTTGCGGTCGGGCTACGGAGGCCGGGTGGCCGGGTAAGTTCGCGTTTCTGTTAATAACTGTTCCTCCCACTTCGCTTCCCTCCAGTATTTGTTTAACTTACTTTCATGAAAACGGCTCGCGCTCCTCCGTGTGCACGCCATCATCACATGAGCTTGTGTCCCTGAAATTTCCAGCCCCTAGCAGGCTTTGTCTCGCCCTGGCGGCGCCCGCGGCCGTGTCCCGCGCGGGCCCTTGGTCGCCGGTCCGCTATCAGTGTCTTGGGTTGGGCTCAAGGATTACCTCTCCCGGGAAGCCTTCCTGTGTCAACCACAGCCCGCTTGGACCCTCGCACACCTTTATTTTCTCAGCCCCTGGAAATCGGCTTCTGTTGGTCTCGTGTCCCTTAACCGCTTGCCCAGTGAAAATTAACTAGTTCTGGGGTGGGAGAGACGTCGTCAGACTGGTTTTTGAGAGGATGGTGACCGGGATGTGAGGATCATTTAAGGAGGGGTTGAAGAGAATAGACTGCTTATCTTGAAAAATAAACGCACGGGGGATGTAATAGCTTTTTTCGGTTGTCCTACAGACAAAACTCGGGCGGACGGCATAGCCGATTTTGCCGTAATGAAAGGAAACATCTTGCAAGGAACTATGAGACATCAGATTCCGAAGTTATCCAGGTCTAGATTCTTCCCCGCGTCCTCACTATGGCCTGGTGTCGTTAGGCCGGTTATTTGACCTCTCTAAAACTTAGCGGCCTTACTTGTAAAATAAAAATCGTAACAATATATATGAAGATACACACGTGAAGTGATTTTCACAGTGTAAACATTATTAATAAACATTAGGCTTTATTGCTAATGTCCAGAGTAGTTACAACTATCCCCATTTTGTGGATGAGGAAACTGAAATCCTGAAAAGTTAAATGACTTAAAATCATTCAACATTTTATTTATTGTACTCTTGTGGGCCAGACATTGTTCTACCTACTGGGGCTACAGCACAGAGAAGGTCAAAGAATATCAGTTACAGAATGTGTCCTTTTACTGAAGGGACTCAGGAGAAAGGCAAGTAACAGATACACAAGAATTTCAGATAACAATCAGTACAGTGTGATTGAAAGTCAAGAGGAGGGACACTAAAGAAAGGTCTATTTGAGCCTAGTCCTGGGTGATGATGAGGGGCGACCTACACAATGACAATTCTAAGTCATGCAAAGACGGGTAGGCAAGAAAGAGTTACTTACCACTGAAGAACAAACAGGAGGCCAGTGTATTCCTAGCATTGTGAGCAGGAGGAAAAGTGATAAGAAATGGGTCCGAGCAGGTATACAGGGTCAGGTAATAGAGCCTTTTAAGCCATGTCCAAGGTTTATATTTTTTTAATTTATTTTTAACTGGAGTATCAAGGGTTTGTATTTTATGCTAAAAATAATATGAAGCTTACAAGTGAAATCTGATTCACATTTTTAAAAAGATGCTGGTTTTGGAATGGAGAATGGACTAAGGGGAAGGGAGCAAAAAAAAAAAAAAAATAGAACAGTTAGGAGGCAATTGCAGTAGTCCAGGTGAGTGATGATGGTCACCTTGAAAGAGTAATTGATTAACTTGTGGTCACAGGGCCAGAAAATTACAAACCAAAAAGAAAAAAAAAAACAAAAAATATTTTATGACTTCTACTTTGTCACAAAAATTTCAAGATTCTTTGATTCTGAAAATTTATTGTGTTATGAGAATATTTGCCAGTTTCTTTTCATCTGTGTCTGCCTTAGTTCTTATACTAGATTGTCATCTCTTTTAAGTTGAAACGTGTCATATTTTAAATTCCTTACAGCATAGACTCAAACCCCATGCAAATGTTAATGTCACTGAAACAAAGCATTCCCTTTGACCATTCTTTTTTTCCAGGCAACCCTTCAATGTATCAACAGGTAGCAGCATAAATTTGTCAATAATAATGTCTTTGTTTTGGATTTTTGTTTATAATTAGTTGCAAATGAAATTACTCTTTTCAAGGTACAGTAATCTTGATAGCAGTAGAACAGTATTGACTGCAGTTCTTAATGAGCCTGAATATGCTTATGACACTGCATAAATCATTATGATAACTAATGCTAAGTGATGGTTTCTACCATGAATGAAATGGGGGCACCTCAAGCAAGGCTAGTGCAACCCTTTCCTGCAGGTAGAGATGTTTATTTCAAACCTAAAACATCAGGGACTGGACTGACATCTCAGACTTGGCACCTTTAATTTGTAACATCATTTTTTAGCAATAAATAATTGAATGTTATGAACCCTTTCTAATTACCTATGATCATGTCCAATTTTACATAGTAGGTAAAATAGTAGGTTGTTATTTTTCATACAAACCATTTGGGGGGGGGGGTGACAGTTGAGTGAAATAGATGAAGGTAGGAGAAGAAGGAAAAATGGAAAAAAAATGGTTTGATAGTCACAATGTTTTCTTATCTGATTATTGGTTTTTAGGCTTTCTGAAGATGCAAAAATTATAAAGATGTATTGTTTTTAAAATTTGGTTTGTAATTACATTTTATAGTATCTTTACTATGTGTTTAGTATGTGTACTGTGTTTAGTATGTTTTCCAATTAGTGCACAATAGTGGCATGAAGTTCTCTCAGTAAGTCTTAATATCCTAGTTTCTTATTTCCTGGCAGCTTCCTTTAAACAACGTTTGAAAGGCTACTCCATTTAAAAGGTCTTGAATAAGTTTATATGATTGACAGTTAAGGTGAAATGAAAACAAAAATCATTTATCAGTAAAAGGCATTTATTTTTGTCAAGTAGTGTTTTTCAAGATCAACACCAGCCTCATGGGTTTGTGAGCTGTGCAGTCAGTCACACAGGGCCTTGCTCTTAAACGGGCTCCTCACTTAGTTGGACCACGTACTTAGTTTAATGCTCTGCTGTCACTATCTTGAAATTGTTAATATATATATTTTTTTAACCAGGAGCTTAACATTTTCATTTTCTACTGTCCCCTTCCTCCAGATTGATTATATCTCAGATGACCTGACTGACATTTTGACATAATTCAGGCTAGGGTTCAATCAGCTTACCTAGAATAAGCAGAAGTTAAAGATAAAGAGATAAGGCAAAAAGCAAATGCAGGTCTTCAGAGAATATTCAGATTGTACGAAATAAGATCAAGCAAAAATTCATATTCCTTACAATGACCCGTAAGATTCTAAGGCCCTACCTGCTTCTCTGACTTCATTTGTCTCTCCCCATCCACCATGATACCGCCACACTCTTCTGTTGTGTAAACACTCCAAACTTTTTGCTGCCTTGATACCTGTTCTCTCCCTGGAATACTGGGTCCCTATTTTTCTCATGGCTCACCTATTATGTGGATCTTAGCTGGAATTTAAATTAACTCTCCTCTGTCTAGTCACTTATGATCTGTTACCTTTCATTATCTGAAACTAGCTCATGTTGTTTCCATTTCTATTATCTCCCAAAGAAACATGTATATGCCATAAAAGCAGAGGCCTTGGCTTGTTAGGCATACTGTCATAAGCACTTAGCACAAGGGGTACGTACGATTGCATTGCTTAGCAAGCAGAGGGCAGTCACTCTCAGGAAACTTGTGAGAGCAGTGAGCTGTTGGTCTAATGATCTCCTTTCAAGAAGCCTAGGACTGCTTCTGTGAAGCAATTATCTGTTGTTTCCCACTGGGTTGGGCTGTGGCTTCCCTGTAGATGGCTATCCTTCCAACTCCAAGACAAATGAGTTGCATTGCTGATAGGCTTCAATTCAGTCGCTTAGTCATGTCCGACTGTGATCCCATGGACTGCAGCACCCCAGGCTTCCTTGTCCATCAGCAGCTACCGGAGTTTACTCACACTCATGTCCATTGAGTCAATGGTGCCATCCAACTATCTCATCCTCTGTCGTCCCCTTCTCCTCCCGCCTTCAATCTTTACCAGCATCAGGGTCTTTTCAAATGAGTCAGCTCTTCGCATCAGGTGGCCAAAGTATTGGAGTTTCAGCTTCACCATCAGTCCTTCCAATGAATACCCAGGACTGATCTCCTTTAGGATGGACTGGTTTGATCTCCTTGCTCTCCAAGGGACTATCAAGAGTCTTCTCCAACACCACAGTTCAAAAGCATCAATTCTTCGGCGCTCAGCTTTCTTAATAGTCCAACTCTCACATCCATACATGACTACTGGGAAAACCATAGCTTTGACTAGGTGGACCTTTGTTGGCAAAGTAATGTCTCTGCTTTTAAATAAGCTGTATAGGTTGGTCATAACTTTGTTTCCAAGGAGTAAGTGTTTCTTAATTTCATGTCTGCAGTCACCACGTGCAGTGATTTTGGAGCCCCCAAAAATAAAGTCTGTCACTGTTTCCACGGTTTCCCCATCTATTTGCCATGAAGTGATGGGACCAGATGCCATGATCTTAGTTTTCTGAATGTTGAACTTTAAGCCAACTTTTTCACTCTCCTCTTTCACTTTCATCAAGAGGCTCTTTAGTTCTTCTTCACTTTCTGCCATAAGGGTGGTGTCACCTGCATATCTGAGGTTATTGATCTTTCTCCTGGCAATCTTGATTCCAGCTTGTGCTTCAGCCAGCCCGAGGTTCTCATGATGTACTCTGCATATAAGTTAAATAAGCAGGGTGACAACAGCCTTGACATACTCCTTTCCCGATTTGGAACCAGTCTGTTGTTCCATGTCCAGTTCTAATTGTTGCTTCTTGACCTGCATACAGATTTCTCAGGAGGCAGGTAAGGTGGTCTGGTATTCCCATCTCTTTCAGAATTTTCCATTTTGTTGTGATTCACACAGTCAAAGGCTTTGGCATAGTTAGTTAAGCAGAAATATATGTTTTTCTGGAACTCTCTTGCTTTTTCGATGGTCAAGCAGATGTTGGCAATTTGATCTCTGGTTCCTCTGCCTTTTCTGAATCCAGCTTGAACATCTGTAAGTTCATGGTTCATGTACTGTTGAAGCCTGGCTTGGAGAATTTTGAGCATCCTTTGCTAGCGTGTGAGATTAGTGCAATTGTGTGGTAGTTTGAACATTCTTTGGCATTGCCTTTCTTTGGGATTGGAATGAAAACTGACCTTTTCCAGTCCTGTGGCCACTGCTTAGTTTTCCAAATTTGTTGGCATATTGAGTGCAGCACTTTCACAGCATCATCTTTTAGGATGTGAAATAGCTCAACTGGAATTCCATCACCTCCACTAGCTTTGTTCTAGTGATGTTTCCTAAGGCCTACTTGACTTCACTTTCCAGAATGTCTGGCTCTAGGTGAGTGATCACACCATCGTGATTATCTGAGTTGTGAAGATCTTTTGTACAGTTCTTCTGTGTATTCTTGCCACCTCTTCTTAATATCTTCTGCTTCTGTTAGGTCCATACCATTTCTGTCCTTTATTGTGCCCATCTTTGCATGAAAAGTTCCCTTGGTATCTCTAATTTTCTTGAAGAGATCTCTAGTCTTTCCCATTCTCTTGCTTTTCACTGTATCTTTGCGTTGATCACTGAGGAAGCCTTTCTTATCTCTCCTTACTAATCTTTGGAACTCGACATTCAAATGGGTGCTTAGATTCTTGAAAATCTTAGAAAAGAATGCTCCACCTAGGGGAATATTGCCTTTGGGTAGAAAATAAAAGAGATAGTAAAATGACCCTTTAACCAATCAGTTGTATCTTGATTTCCTGAAACTTTTCTGCCATTTTAAAAAGATCAGTTAGTCTAGCCCAGGAGAGGGAGTCCTTCCTCCTTTCTACCAGTGTTCTTAAAGAACCTTGTTGTTGTTCAGTGGCTAAGTCATGTCCAACTCTTTGTGACCCCATGAACTGCAGCATGCCAGGCTTCCCTGTCTTTCACCATCTCACGGAGTTTGGTCAAACTCATGTCCATGGCCGGAGAAGGCAATGCCAACACACTCCATTACTCTGCCTGGAGAATCCCAGGGACGGGGGCGCCTGGTGGGCGGCCATCTTTGGGGTCGCACAGAGTCAGACATGACTGAAGCGACTTAGCAGCAGCAGCAGCATGTCCATTGAGTTGGTGATTCTCTGTCTCTCCTTTCTCCTCCTGACCTCAATCTTTCCCTGCATCAGGGTCTTTTCCACCAAGTTGGCTCTTCACATCAGGTATCCAAAGTATTGGAGCTTCAGCATCAGTCCTTCCAATGAATATTCAGGGTTGATTTCCTTTAGGATTGATTGCTTTGCTCTCCATGCTGTCCAAGGGACTCTTAAGAATCTTCTCCAGCCCCACAATACAAAAGCATCAGTTCTTTCTGGTCCAACTCTCACATCCACGCATAACTGCTGGAAAAAACGTAGCTTTGACTAGATGGAGTTTTGTCAGCAAAGTGATGTCTCTGCTTTTTAACATGCTGTCCAGGTTTGTCATAGCTTTCCTTCCAAGGAGCAAGCTAATTTCATGGCTGCAGTCACCATCCACAGTGATTTTGGAGCCCAAGAAAGTAAGGTCTGTCACTATTTCCATTTTTTTCCCCACCTATTTGCCATTAAGTGATGAGACTGGATGCCATGTTCTTCATTTTTTGAATGTTGAGTTTTAAGTCGTCTTTTTCACTCTTCTCTTTGACTTTCATCAAGAGGCTCTTTAGTTCCCCTTCACTTTCTACCATTTGGGCGGTGTCATCTGCATATCTGAGGTTGTTGATTTTTCCTGGCAATCTTTTTTTTTGTTAAGTTATAATTGTTTATTTTTTATTATATTATGATGCTATTGTCATGAATCACACATTCTTTTTTTTCTAATTTTTTAATTAAAGGATAATTACTTTACACAATTTTGTGGTTTTCTGTCATATGTCAACAAGAATCAGCCAAAGGTACACCTATGTTCCCTCCCTCCTGGACCTCCCTTCCATCTCCCTCCCTATCCCAACCTTCAGCCTGTCACAGAGCCCCAGTTTGAGTTCCCTGAGTCATATGCCAAATTCCCATTGGCTGTTCATTTTACATATGATATTGTAAATTTCTCTGTTACTCTCTGCATACATTTCCCCTTCTGCCTCCTCTCCTTCCCCCATGTCCATAGGTCTTTCCTCTATGTCTGTTTCTCCTTTGCTGCCCTGAAAAAAAATTCATTAGTACCGTCTCTTCAGTTCAGTTCAGTTCAGTTCAGTCACTCATTCATGTCCAACCCCATGGACCATAGCACGCCAGGCTTCCCGGTCCATCACAAACTCCCGGAGTTTACTCACACTCATATCCATTGAGTCGGTGATGCCATCCAAACATCTCAACCTCTGTCATCCCAATCTCCTCCTGCCATCAATCTTTCCCAGCATCAGGGTCTTTTCCAATGAGTCAGCTCTTCGCATCAGGTGGCTAAAGTATTGGAGTTTCAGCTTCAACATCAGTCCTTCCAATGAACACTCAGGGCTGATCGCCTTTAGAAGGGACTGCTTGGAACTCCTTGCAGTCCAAGGGACTCCCAAGAGTCTTCTCCAGCACCACAGTTCAAAAGCATCAATTCTTCGGCTCTCAGCTTTCTTTATAGTCCAACTCTCACATCCATACATGACCACTGAAAAAACCATCGCCTTGACTAGACGGACCTTTGTTGTCAAAGTAATGGCTCTGCTTTTTAATATGCTATCTAGGTTGGTCATAGCTTTCCTTCCAAGCAGTATGCGTCTTTTAATTTCATGGCTGCAGTCACCACGTGCAGTGATTTTGGAGCCCCCCAAAATAAAGTCATCCACTGTTTCCCCATCTATTTGCCATAAAGTGATGGGACCAGATGCCATGATCTTAGTTTTCTGAATGTTGAGCTTTAAGCCAACTTTTACACTCTCCTCTTTCACGTTCATCTAGAGGCTCTTTAGTTCTTCTTTGTTTTCTGCCATAAACGTGTCATCTGCATATCTGAGGTTATTGATATTTCTCCTGGCAATCTTGATTCCAGCTTGTGCTTCATCCAGCCCAGTGTTTCTCATAATGTACTATGAATATAAGTTAAATAAGCAGGGTGACAATATACAGCCTTGACATACTCCTTTCCCCATTTGGAGGCAGTCTGTTGTTCCGTGTCTAGTTCTAACTGCTGCTTCCTGACCTGCATACAGGTTTCTCAAGAGGCAGGTCAGGTAGCCTGGTATTCCCATCTCTCAGAACTTTCCACAGTTTATTGTGATCCACACAGTCAAAAGATCTGGCATAGTCAATAAAGCAGAAATAAATGTTTTTCTGGAACTCTCTTGCTTTTTTGATGATCCAGCGGATGTTGGCAATTTGAGCTCTAATTCCTCTGCCTTTTCTGAATGCAGCTTGAACATCTGGAAGTTCACGGTTCATGTATTGCTGAAGCCTGGCTTGGAGAATTTTGAGCATTACTTTGCTATCGTGTGAGATTAGTGCAATTGTGTGGTAGTTTGAGCATTCTTTGGCATTACCTTTCTTTGATATTGGAATGAAAACTGACCTTTTCCAGTCCTGTGGCCACTGCTGAGTTTTCCAAATTTGTTGGCATATTGAGTGCAGCACTTTCACAGCATCATCTTTTAGGATTTGAAATAGCTCAACTGGAATTCCATCACCTCCACTAGCTTTGTTCTAGTGATGCTTCCTGAGGCCCACTTGACTTCACATCCCAGGATGTCACACCATCGTGATATCTGGGTCATGTAGATCTTTTTTGTACAGTTCTTCTGTGTATTCTTGCCACCTCTTCCTAATATCTTCTGCTTCTGTTAGGTCCATACCATTTCTGTCCTTTATTGTGCCCATCTTTGCATGAAATATTCCCTTGGTAACTCTAATTATCTTGAAGAGATCTCGAGTCTTTCCCATTCTATTATTTTCCTCTATTTCTTTGCATTGATTACTGAGGAAGGCTTTCTTATCTCTCCTTGCTATTCTTTGGAACTCTGCATTCAGATGGGTATATCTTTCCTTTTCTCCTTTGCTTTCTGCTTCTCTTCTTTCACAGCTATTTGTAAGGCCTCCTCAGACAGCCATTTTGCTTTTTTGCATTTCTTTTTCTTGGGGATGGTCTTGCTCCCTGTCTCCTGTACAATGTCACGATACTCCATGTATAGTTCATCAGGCACTGTATCAGATCTAGTCCCTTAAATCTATTTGTCACTTTCACTGTATAGTCATAAGGGATTTGATTTAGGTCATACCTGAATGGTCTAGTGGTTTTCCCCACTTTCTTCAATATAAGTCTGAATTTGGCAATATAAGTCTGAATTTGGCAATAAGTCTGAATCTGAGCCACAGTCAGCTCCTGGTCTTGTTTTTGCTAAATGTATAGAGCTTCTCCATCTTTGGCCATCTGTTTAGATTCCATATATATATGTGTCAGTATGCAATATTTCTCTTCCTCTTTCTGACTTACTTCACTCTGTTTAGTAGGCTCTAGGTTCATCCACCTCATTAGAATGGATCATTTTATGGTTGAGTAGTATTCCATTGTATATATGTACCACTACTTCTTTATCCTTTTATCTGTTGATGGGCATCTAGGTTGCTTCCATGTTCTAGCGATTGTAAATAGTGCTGAAATGTGATTGGGGTATATGTGTCGTTTTCAGTTTTGGTTTCCTCAGGGTGTATGCCTAGGACTGGGATTGCTGGGTCATATGGTGGTTTTCTTCCTAGCTTTTTAAGGAATCTCTGTACCATCTTCCATAGTTGCTGTATCAGTTTACATTCCCACCAGCCATGCAAGAGTGTTCCTTTTCTCCATACCTTCTCCAGCATTTATTGCTTGTAGTTTTTTTGATGATGGCATTCTGACGGGTGTGAGGTGGTATCCATTGTAGTTTTGATTTGCATTTCTCTAGTAATGAGTGATGTTGAGCTTCTTTTCTTGTCCTTGTTAGCCATCTGTATGTCTTCTTTGGAGAAATGTCTCTTCAGGTGCCTTTCCCACTTTTTGATTGGTTGTTTGCTTTTCTGGTATTGAGTTGTATGAGCTGCTTGTGTATTTTGGAAATTAATTCTTTGTCAGTTGTTTCCTTTGCTATTATTTTCTCCCATTCTGAGGGTTGTCTTTTCACCTTGTTTGTAGTTTCCTTTGCTGTGTAAAAGCTTTTAAGTTTAATTAGGTCCCAGTTGTTTCATTTTGTTTTTATTTCCATTACTCTAGGAGGTACATCATAGAAGTTTTCCTCTAAGAGTTTAATAGTTTCTGGTCTTACAATTAGGTCTTTAATCCATTTTGAGTTTATCTTTGTGTGTGGCATTAGGTAATATTCTAATTTCATTCTTTTGCATGTAAGTGTCCAGTTTTCCCAGCACAGCTTATTGAAGAGGCTATCTTGGCCCCATTGTATATTCTTGCCTTCTTTGTCAAAAATAAGGTACCCGTAGTTGCGTGGGTTTCTTTGGGTTCTCTGTCTTGTTCCATTGGTCTATATTTCTGTTTTTGTGCTGGTACCATACTGTCTTGATGACTGTAACTTTGTAGTATAGTCTGAAGTCAGGAAGGTTGATTCTTCCAGGTCCATTCTTCTTTCTCAAGTGTGCTTTGGCTATTCGGGGGTCTCTTGTGTTTCCTTATGAATTGTGAAATTTTTTGTTCTAGTTCTGTGAAAAATGCCATTGGTGATTTGATAGGGATTACATTAAATCTGTAGATTGCATTTGGTAGAATAGTCATTTTCACAATATTGATTCTTCCTACCCAGGAACATAAAATATCTCTCCATCTGCTTGTCATCTTTGATTTCTTTCATCCTTGTCTTATAGTTTTCTGTATACAGGTCTTTTGTCTCCTTAGGTAGGTTTCTTCCTAGATATTTTATTATTTTTGTTGCAATGGTGAATGGTATTGATTCCTTAGTTTCTCTTTCTGATTTTTCATTGTTAGTATATAGGAATGCAAGTGATTTCTGTGTGTTGACCTTGTATTCTGTGACTTTGCTGAAATCATTGATTAGCTCTAGTAATTTTCTGATAGTTTCTTTTGAGTTTTCTATGTATAGTACGATGTCATTTGCAAACAGTGAGAGTTTTACTTCTTCTTTTCTGATCTGGATTCCTTTTATTTATTTTTCTTCTCTTATTGCCCTAGCTAGGACTTCCAAAACTATGTTGAATAATAGTGGTGAGAGTGGATACCCTTGTCTTGTTCCTGATCTTTGGGGGAATGCTTTTAGTTTTTCACCATTGAGAATAATTTTTGCTGTGGGCTTTTCATATGTAGCCTTTACTCTGTTGAGGTAGGTTCTTTCTATACCCATTTTTTGAAGTGTTTTTATCATAAATGGATGCTGAATTTTGTCAAAGGTTTTTTCTGCATCTATTGAGATGATCATATGGTTTTCATCTTTCAATTTGTTGATATGGTGTATCACTTTGATTGATTTGCATATATTGAAGAAACCTTGCATCCCTGGAATAAACCTGACTTGATCATGGTGGATGAGCTTTTTAATGTATTGTTGAATTCTGCTTGCTAGAATTTTGTTGAGGATTTTTGCATCTATGTTCATTAGTGATATTGGCCTGTAATATCCTTTTTTCCTGTTGTCTTGACCTGTTTTTAGTATCAGGGTGATTGTGGCTTCTTAGAATGAGTTTGAAAGTGTTCCTTCCTCTACAATTTTTTGGAAGAGTTTCAGACAAATAGGCATTAGCTCTTCTCTGAATGTTTGATGGAATTCCCCTGTGAACCTATCTGATTGTGAGCTTTTGTATTTTGGGAGATTTTTGATCACTGTTTCGATTTCAGTGTTTGTAATTGGGTTGTTTATAATTTCTTTTTCTTCCTGGTTCAGTCTTCGGAGGTTGACCTTTTCTAAGAATCTGTTCATTTCCCCTGCTTCTGCTGCTGCTAAGTCGCTTTAGTCGTGTCCGACTCTGTGTGACCCCATAGACAGCAGCCCACCAGGCTCTGCCGTCCCTGGGATTTTCCAGGCAAGAACACTGGAGTGGGTTGCCATTTCCTTCTCCAATGCATGAAAGTGAAAAGTGAAAGTGAAGTTGCTCAGTCCTGTCCGACCCTTTGCGACCCCATGGACTGCAGCCTACCAGGCTCCTCCGTCCATGCGATTTTCCAGGCAAGAGTACTAGAGTGGGTTGCCATTTCCTTCTCTGATTCTGTGAACTAGATGGATTCCAAATGGATGAAAGATTTTAGAATGAAACTATAAAAGTAGTGAAAGAAAATGTGAGAGTGTTTTGTGACTTTGGAGTGGGCAAGGACTTTTTGACTTAAACCAAAAATCATAAAAGAAAAGATAAATTTAGCCACAAACTTTTGCCTAAACAAAAAAATGTGTAACTACAAACGAAATAACCTCAGATATGCAGATGACACCACCCTTATGGCAGAAAGCGAAGAAGACATAAAGAGCCATTTGATAAAAGTGAAAGAGGAGAGTGAAACAGTTGGCTTAAAACTCAAAATTCAGAAAACTAAGATCATGGTATCTGGTCCCATCACTTCATGGCAAATAGACAGGGAAACAGTTGAAACAGTGACAGACTTTATTTTGGGGGCCTCCAAAATCACTGCAGATGGTGACTGCAGCCATGAACTTAAAAGGTGCTTGCTCCTTGGTGGAAAAGCTGTGACCAACCGAGTCAGCATATTAAAAAGCAGAGACATTACTTTTCCAACAAAGGTCTGTCTAGTCAAAGATATGGTATTTCCAGTAGTCATGTATGGATGTGAGAGTTGGACTGTAAAGAAAGCTGAGCACCAAAGAATTGATGCTTTTGAACTGTGGTGTTGAAGAAGACTCTTGAGAGGCCCTTGGACTGCAAGGAGATCCAACCAGTCCATCCTAAAGGAAATCAGTCCTGAATATTCATTGGAAGGACTGATGCTGAAGCTGAAACTCCAGTACTTTGGCCATCTGATGTGAAGAGCTGACTCATTTGAAAAGACCCTGATGCTGGGAAAGATTGAAGGTGGGAGGAGAAGGGGATGACAGAGGATGAGATGGCTGGATGGCATCACTGACTCAATGGACATGATTGTGAATAAGCTCTGGGAGTTGGTGATACAGGGAAGCCTGTCATGCTGCAGTCCATGGGGTTGCAGAGTTGCACATGACTGAGTGACTGAACTGAACTGAACTGAAGAACCAAAGGAGGAAGATATACTTGCAGTTCTTAGGGAAGACGGAGGAATAATCTCCCTAGGATTTAAGAACTAGAAACTCGACAAAGAAAAGCTAACAATGAATAAAAAAACTGGCAAAAGGAATGCACAGTTTACACAAAAAATTCTGAAACCATAAAGAAATGCTCAGCCTCACTCGGGCTACATTAAGAAACCATTTTCATCAATATGACTGTCAAATCCAAGATATATAGTATATCATATTGGTGAGAATTTGCAGTAACAGACAACTGCTGTTGATGGAGTGGTATTTAGTACAACCCTGATATAGGGTAGTTTGGCATTTTCTGTCAGATTAGCAAGTGTATAAACTGATTTTTTCTAAATTTATCTTACAAATATATTTGTAGAGGTGTAATATGACCTATATATAAAGATTTTTTATAGCATGTTTATAATAGCAAAAAATTGCAAGCAATCTAAATATCTATCAAAAGGGAATAAATAAATGGTCATACATAAAGTAGAATAGCATACAGCTGTGAAAAATAGAATTAGTATGCCATGTAAAATACATGAAAAGAATTCCAATTTATATATTAAGTTAAAAAACGAAACAGGTTGTATAGTAGTGCATATAGTATGCAAGGCTAACACACTTGACAGGACCTGTCCACATCAGAATCTGTATGACCTGTACCCGCTGGGATTTTACAGAGCACAGCCTGAACAGCTGGATGTTTTGTGCTGATTGTAGCTTCTTTCTGTGTCAGAACAAAAGTTAAGTATTCAGAATGTTTATTCATCTTTGTTTATTGTATGTAAAAGAACTAAAATGATTCATAAAAAACTAAAATAGTAGGTACCTAACTGTTTAGAAATGATGTGGAGGTAAAAAGGATGGATATATACATGCATGTGCGCATGCTGAGTCACTTCAGTGATGACCAGCTCTTTGTGACCCCATGGACTATAGCCAACTGGGCTCCGCTGTCCATGAGATTCTCCAGGCAAGAATACTGGAATGCGTTACCATGCCCTCCTCCAGGGAATCTTCCCAACCAGGAGACTGAATCCACATCTTATGTCTCCTCCTTTGGCAGGTGAGTTCTTTACCACTAGTGCCACCTGGGAAGCCCACATATTTAGATACATATGGCCTGGAAAATTCCATCGGCAGAGGAGACTGGTAGGTTACAATCCATGGGGCCGCAAAGCGTCATTTGCAACTGAGATTAAACATACATACACACGTGCGCGCACGCACACGTACATATTTCCCCACTGCAATGTATTAACTTATTTAAATTTTAAAAATAAAAATATTTCATTATGGTAATTTAATCAAGTTAACATTTACTGTAGTATTTGTTAGATGTGTTTAGCCCTTTGCCTTTTTTTTCCTTTATTTTTGGTCTAGTAAAAGAACTAGTTTTAGAAAGTACTGAATGTCACATCTCTGCGAATGTAAATAATTAAATCTGTTATTCACACATGCATGATACACAGATTTTTATCTGATGAGATTTTTAATTATATGGAATAAAACTTTTAATGCAGTTGTGGGAGTTATATATCAAAGTAAAACTCTAATTTGTTTTCCAAAATAGATCCATCTTCAATTTTTCCCCAGCGTTCTATTCTCTCTGTTTTTGCTGACCTAACCTTTTTCGGTTATGAGTCACCAAACAAGAAAAACAAAATATTTTCTTTCAAAATATTATTGAAAGAATAGAGTGTTTCCTTTCTGTGTCATTCATGAATGCTGTGAAGTTGGGGTGTTGGAGTGGAGATGTAACATTACACGAACCTCTATCAATTGAAGGTCTGCTTGCTTGTATAAAGGATGGAACAGGAGACAAGCAAAGCAGAGGGAAAGAAAAGGCATTTTATGATTTTTTTTTTTTTTTTTTTTTTTTTTTTTCCATAATCAAAATAAACTTTATTTTTTTTTTCTTTTTTTTTTAATAAATTTATTTATTTTAGTTGGGGGCTAATTACTTTACAATATTGTAATAGTTTTTGCCATACATTGACATGACTCAGCCATGGGTTTACATGTGTTCCCCTTCCCGGACCCCCCACCCACCTCCCTCCCCATCCCATCCTTCTGGATCATCCCATTGCCCCGACCCTGAGCCCTTGTCACATGCATCGAACATGGAATGGTGCTCTGTTTCACATATGACAATACACATGTCTCAATGCCATTCTCCCAGAACGTCCCACCCTCACCTTCTCCCTCAGAGTCCATAAAAATTGTTCCATGCATCTGTGTCTCTTATTCTGTCTCGCATATAGGGTTATCGTTACCATCTTTCAAATTCCATATATATGCATTAGTATACTGTATTGTTGTTTTTCTTTCTGGCTTACTTCACTCTGTATAATGGGCTCCAGTTTCATCCATCTCAGTAGAACCGATTCAAATGTATTTTTTTTAATGGCTGAGTAATATTCCATTGTGTATATGTACCACAGCTTCCTTATCCATTCGTCTGCTGATGGACATCTAGGTTGCTTCCATGTCCTGGCTATTGTAAACAGTGCTGCGATGAACATTGGGGTACACGCGTCTCTTTCAATTCTGGTTTCCTCGGTGTATATGCCCAGCAGTGGGATTGCTGGGTCATATGGCAGTTCTATTCCCAGTTTTTTAAGGAATCTCCACACTGTTCTCCATAGTGGCTGTACTAGTTTGCATTCCCACCAACAGTGTAAGAGGGTTCCCTTTTCTCCACACCCTCTCCAGCATTTATTGCTTGTAGACTTTTGGATAGCAGCCATTCTGACTGGTGTGAAATGATACCTCATTGTGGTTTTGATTTGCATTTCTCTAATAATGAGTGATGTTGAGCATCTTTTCATGTGTTTGTTAGCCATCTGTATGTCTTCTTTGGAGAAATGTCTGTTTAGTTCTTTGGCCCATTTTTTGATTGGGTCGTTTATTTTTCGGGAATTCAGCTGCAGAAGTTGCTTGTATATTTTTGAGATTAATTGTTTGTCTGTTGCTTCATTTGCTATTATTTTCTCCCATTCTGAAGGCTGTCTTTTCACCTTGTTTATAGTTTCCTTTGTTGTGCAAAAGCTTTTAAGTTTAATTAGGTCCCATTTGTTTATTTTTGCTTTTATTTCCAATATTCTGGGAGGTGGGTCATGGAGGATCCTGCTGTGATTTATGTCGGAGAGTGTTTTGCCTATGTTTTCCTCTAGGAGTTTTATTGTTTCTGGTCTTACGTTTAGATCTTTAATCCATTTTGAGTTTATTTTTGTGTACGGTGTTAGGAAGTGTTCTAGTTTCATTCTTTTACAAGTGGTTGACCAGTTTTCCCAGCACCACTTGTTAAAGAGATTGTCTTTTCTCCATTGTATATTCTTGCCTCCTTTGTCGAAGATAAGGTGTCCATATGTGCGTGGGTTTATCTCTGGGCTTTCTATTTTGTTCCATTGATCTATATTTCTATCTTTGTGCCAATACCATACTGTCTTGATGACTGTGGCTTTGTAGTAGAGCCTGAAGTCAGGCAGGTTGATTCCTCCAGTTCCATTCTTCTTCCTCAAGATTGCTTTGGCTATTCGAGGTTTCTTATATTTCCATACAAATTGTGAGATGATTTGTTCTAGTTCTGTGAAAAATACCATTGGTAGCTTGATAGGGATTGCATTGAATCTGTAGATTGCTTTGGGTAGAATACTCATTTTCACTATATTAATTCTTCCAATCCATGAACACGGTATATTTCTCCATCTGTTTGTGTCCTCTTTGATTTCTTTCATCAGTGTTTTATAGTTTTCTATATATAAGTCTTTTGTTTCTTTAGGTAGATATATTCCTAAGTATTTTATTCTTTTTGATGCAATGGTGAATGGTATTGTTTCCTTAATTTCTCTTTCTGTTTTCTCATTATTGGAGTATAGGAATGCAAGGGATTTCTGTGTGTTAATTTTATATCCTGCAACTTTACTATATTCATTGATCAACTCTAGTAATTTTCTAGTAGAGTCTTTAGGGTTTTCTATGTAGAGGATCATGTCATCTGCAAACAGTGAGAGTTTTACTTCTTCTTTTCCTATCTGTATTCCTTTTATTTCTTTTTCAGCTCTGATTGCTGTGGCCAAAACTTCCAAAACTATGTTGAATAGTAGTGGTGAAAGTGGGCATCCTTGCCTTGTTCCTGACTTTAGGGGAAATGCTTTCAATTTTTCACCATTGAGGATAATGTTTGCTGTGGGTTTGTCATATATAGCTTTTATTATGTTGAGATATGTTCCTTCTATTCCTGCTTTCTGGAGGGTTTTAATCATAAATGGATGCTGAATTTTGTCAAAGGCTTTTTCTGCATCTATTGAGATAACCATATGGTTTTTTTCTTTCAATTTGTTAATGTGGTGTATTACATTGATTGATTTGCGGATGTTAAAAAAACCTTGCATTCCTGGGATAAAGCCCACTTGGTCATGATGTATGATCTTTTTAATATGATGTTGGATTCTGTTTGCTAGAATTTTATTAAGGATTTTTGCATCTATGTTCATCAGTGATATTGGCCTGTAGTTTTCCTTTTTTGTGACATCTTTGTCTGGTTTTGGAATTAGGGTGATGGTGGCGTCATAGAATGAGTTTGGAAGTTTACCATCTTCTGCAATTTTCTGGAAGAGTTTGAGTAGGATAGGTGTTAGCTCTTCTCTAAATTTTTGGTAGAATTCCGCTGTGAAGCCGTCTGGTCCTGGGCTTTTGTTTGCTGGAAGATTTCTGATTACAGTTTCGATTTCCGTGCTTGTGATGGGTCTGTTAAGATCTTCTATTTCTTCCTGGTTCAGTTTTGGAAAGTTATACTTTTCTAAGAATTTGTCCATTTCTTCCAAGTTGTCCATTTTATTGGCATATAGCTGTTGGTAGTAGTCTCTTATGATCCTTTGTATTTCTGTGGAGTCTGTTGTGATCTCTCCATTTTCATTTCTAATTTTGTTGATCTGATTCTTCTCCCTTTGTTTCTTGATGAGTCTGGCTAATGGCTTATCAATTTTGTTTATCTTCTCGAAAAACCAGCTTTTAGTTTTGTTGATTTTTGCTATGGTCTCTTTTGTTTCTTTTGCATTTATTTCTGCCCTAATTTTTAAGATTTCTTTCCTTCTACTGACCCTGGGGTTTTTCATTTCTTTCCGCCCTCTTTTGAAGATAATGCGCAGTTTTTGTGAAAGCCTGACGTCCTCAGCCAGCCTTCAGAAGTAGTTTTGTGAAGTTTGGTCAGCGTTCAGATGTTCTTTCGATAAATTTGTGGAGGAGAGAGTGGTCTCCCAGTCCTATTCCTCCGCCATCTTAGCCCCGCCTCTCCGCCATAATCCCATTTTATGATTTTTAAGAATATGACAGTGGATACAGATAAGATTAAACCAATTTCATTATTGTAAAGAAGTTTAATTTAGGTTGGTGCAAATCTAATTGCAGTTTTTTCATTGTTGAAATTTGCCATTTGATATTGGAATACATGAAGCACAAGCTGGAATCAAGATTGCTGGGAGAAATATCAATAAGTTCATATATGCAGATGATACCACTCTAATGGCAGAAAGTGAAGAGGAACTAAAGAGCCTCTTGATGAAAGTGAAAGAGTAGAGTGAAAAAGATGACTTAAAACTCAACATTCAAAAAACAAAAATCATGGCATCTGGCCCCATCACTTCATGGCAAATAGATGGGAAAAAATGAAAACAGTGACAGACTTTATTTTCTTAGGCTCTGAAATCACTGTGGATGGTGACTGCAGCCTTGAAATTAAAAGAAAAACTCCTTGGAAGAAAAACTATGACAAACCTACACAGTGTATGAAAAAGTAGAGACATCACTTTGCCAACAAAGGTCCATCTAGTCAAAGCTATGGTTTTTCCAGTAGTCATGTACGAATGTGAGAGTTGGATCATAAAGAAGACTGAGTGCTGAAGAATTGATGCTTTTGTATTTTGGTGTTGGAGAAGACTCTTGAGAGTCCCTTGGACAGCAAGAAGATCAAACCAGTCAATCCTAAAGGAAATCAATCCTGAATATTCATTGGAAGGACTGATGCTGAAGCTGAAGCTCTAATACTTTGGCCACCTGATGCAAAGAGCCAACTCATTGGGAAAAAAACCCTGATGCTAGGAGAGATTGAGGGCAGGAGGAGGAGAGGGCGACAGAGGAGGAAATGATTGGATGGCATCATCAACTCAAAGGACATGAGTTTGAGCAAACTCCGGGAGATGGTGAAGGACAGGGAAACCTGGTATGCTGTAGTTCATGGGGTTGCAAAGAGTCAGACACAACTGAGCTACTGAACAACAACAAATTACCATACATTCTTAAGTAAATGTGGTTATGTTATACATCATTTTAATACACATTTCTTGCTTTGTATTTTTTTGCTAGTGACTTATTTCTTGCTATTTATTTTATATTTATTTTAGACTATGGAAATGATGTTAGACAAAAAGCAAATGTGAGCAGTTTTCATATTCGATTTTATAAATGTATCATAAGGCAGCAGCACCAACTCACAACATCAACAACACATTTGGCCCCAGAACTGCTAACAGAAGTACAGTGCAGTGGTGGTTCAAGAAGTTTTGCAAAGAAGACAAGAACTTTGAAGATAAAGAGCATAGTGGCTGGCCATTGAAAGTTGGCAGTGACCAACTGAGAACCATCATTGAAGCTGATCCTCTTACAGCTACACAAGAAGTTGCCAAAGAACTCAACACCGACCATTCTAAGGTCATTGTTGAAGCAAATCCATTTGAAACAAATTGGAAAGGTGAAAAAACTTGACAAATAGGTGCCTCAGTGAGCTGACTGAAAATCAAAAAACTTGTCATTTTGAACTGTCATCTTCCTTTACTCTGTGCAACTACAATGAACCATTTTCCAATGGGATTGTGACCTGTAACGAAAAGTGAATAGTATACAACTACTGGCAGTGACCAACTCAGTGGATGGACTGAGAAGAAGCTCTAAAGCACTTCCCAAAACCAGACTTGCACCAAAAAAAGGTCATGGCCACAGTTTGGTGGTCTGCTGCCTGTCTGATCCACTACAGCTTCCTGAATTCCCACGAAACCATTACATCTGAGATGTAAGCTCAGCAAATTGATGAAATGCACCAAAAACTGCAAGGCCTGCAGCAGCATTGATCAATAGAAAGGGCCCAATTCTGCACAACAACACCCAACCTCACATTGCACAACCAACACTTCAAAAGTTGAATGAACTGGATTATAAAATTTTGCCTCATCTACCATATTCATCTGACCTCTCGCCAACTGATCACCTCTTCTTCGAGCATCTGAATGTTTTGCAGGCAAAACGTTTCCACAACCAGCAGGATGCAGAAAATGCTTTCCAAGAGTTTATTGAATCCCACAGCATGCATTTTTTAACTACAGTAATAAACAAACTTGTTTCTCATTGGCAAAAATGGGTTAATTGTAATGGTTCCTGTTTTGATTAATAAATATGTTTGAGCCTAGTTATAATGATTTAAAATTCACAGTCCAAAACTGTGCAATTACTTTTGTACCAACCTAACATCATTTTCATAAAAGAGAAACAGCATATTACTACATTAACTAACCCTCTTAACTAACCCTCTCTTTTCCTACTTTGTTGGAGGATGACATTTTTCCACATTAATTAATTTTCCAGCATGCTTTCGTGAAAAAAGCTTGCGTTTGAAGCCAGGTAGACCTGCATTCCAGTTCTCCTTTACAGCTGTTTAGCATTGTGGTCATAGACAAGTCACATCATTTCTCCATTAGCTGATTTTTTTAGTGTAAACTGAGTGCATCTTACCTGTCTTGCGGCGCCCCTCAGAGGGTGGAGCGTCCTAGCAGAGTGCCCGGCTGTATTGATGTTGCGCGGTGACTCCTCTGTGTCCCCAGCACCCAGTGCACACCGCTGTCAGAGCGCTCGGCACCCTCCTGATGTCTGTTCATTTGATTATCTCTAGGGATACTCTCTTCGCTTTTTATTACCTCTAGCACTTAAGACAATGTCAGGTATGTTAGGTGAATGAAATAATTTAAAAACTGAAATTTCGTTTTAATGCCTTAAAGTACTAAAAAGTTTAAGTGACACTATATGGAATCTATTATAGAATTTAACAGTGACACATCCATTATGCTTGGATATGTTCCATGATCCAGGGACCCAGTGCCCTGTTAAGACAAATCACTACCCTATCTTACTTGCTTTGGTAACCCTGAAGACGGCTCAATTTTTTACCTCTCCGCTAATCCTCCTGGCAACCCTTTGAGCTAGATGTTACTGTTCTTACCTTAATATGAAGAGATACCAGGAAGTTAGGTAACTTTCTAAGACTGTATGGCTGCCATCTAGCAGTATTGCCATTTGAACTCAGCTTTTTTTTTTTTTTACTTTAATACATTTTCCATGGTATTAAATAAGACAAATACATTTGAAATACTTAGCACAGTGTGTGACACATGATGCCAATAAATGGTAGTTGCTATTAGTGTAATATCAAAACTTCATCACTGAAGGGTTGGGAATCTTCTCCAAACATGTGTTAACAAAGCAGTTTCCAATGTATTTATAAAAACTTACTTTTAGAATTGAGCTCTCTCGTACAGCTGCCTTAGTCTTGTGGACCAAAGTAGCACCTCTTGACTCTGGGTCATTACTCTATCAAGCCCTAGGATTTTAACCCTTCCCAGCATTAGGGTCTTTTCCAGTGAATCAACTCTTCGCATGAGGTGGCCAAAGTATTGGAGTTTCAGCTTCAACATCAGTCCTTCCAATGAACACTCAGGACTGATCTCCTTTAGGATGGACTGATTGGATCTTCTTGCAGTCCAAGGGACTCTCAAGAGTCTTCTCCAACACCACAATTCAAAAGCATCAGTTCTTCGGTGCTCAGCTTTCTTCACCATCCAACTCTCACATCCATACATGACTACTGGAAAAACCATAGCCTTGACTAGATGGACCTTTGTTGGCAGAGTAATGTCTCTGCTTTTCAATATGCTATCTAGGTTGGTCATAACCTTCCTTCCAAGGAGTAAGCGTCTTTTAATTTCATGGCTGCAGTTACCATCTGCAGTGATTTTGGACCCTAAAAAAATAAAGTCTGACACTGTTTGCACTGTTTGTTCAGCTTCTTTAGTACTCTTTTTATCAGTTGTCATCGTACTGTGTATTTTTTGTCTTCTAAAAATGTATTGAAATTTTTCATTTCATGGCTTTTCTTTCATTTTTTTTCTTTAACATTATGAGTTTATACTGTTTGTGTAACCCTTTACTCTTGTATTCTTGAGCTCTTAGCGGAAAAGAAAATACATGCCAAGGTCAAGCTGATGTTCTTAACCGAAATCAGATTTTTAAAAAAATTTAACTTTACTAACGTATTTTTGATTTATAACAAATAGCATATATTTCTAGTGAGACAGTTTGGTACATTTTGACATGTGTATTAAAACCATCACTACTACCTACTGTACCTATGAAGAAACTGATACTCGAAGGAGCCTAGAAGCTCAGATTGGAACCCAGGCTTGTCTGAGGTCAAGTTCCATGCTGTGGGCTCTGAGGTCTGAGTTCTAGCTGGGAAAACAACAGTTGACTATTTTTCATTTGCATAGGGAAAGAACACAATCTCTGAATCTAACTACTCATTTCTTTAATAAGAGGGTTATGCTAAATGATCCTAATGTCTTTTTCAACTTCAAGTTTTTGTACTTCGTTTATATTTCCTATGCAGAAGTGGTAAATCTCTGTTCAAATACAGTTTTTTCAATTAAATGAAACTGTACTGTTCTCTGTAATTTTCAAGTGGAGCTATATAAGACGTTAAGAATAGTATTTTTTTTCTTTTTATAGGAAAGCGTTTAAGAAGCTCTTGGAGTAATATGAGTCAGGATAATGTAGGATCTGCAGGAAGTCCCTCAAGATAGTTGGTGAGACAATATGAATGTTTTCAAAGTGTATTATATAATTATTTTGCAGGCATTCTGACTATAAAATTCCTAGCTTTGTGCTCACAAGAGACGTTCTGCTCAGTCTTTTATTATTATGTGGTTTTTAAGCTTAATAATGGTGGAAGCTACAATAGTTACCTAATACTTAACTGTGTTCTTCACTTCTGCTAGAAAATGCAGATTTTTGTATAATGATATAGATATAGTCCTGTAACTCTATCTAGCTTTCTATCTATAGAACTGTCTCTACAGTTCTCAGATATTATCAGCAATGACTAAAATGCCATAGCCTAAAATATATAAAATACATCTATCATCTATACACAGGCACATTTTATTTACATGCCAAGTATATATAATGTTTTTATGCAAAGCTGAAATAAAATTTGACTGTTCTAAGTTATGACAATTTATTTTCTACTTCTCCAATCACAGGAAAAAGAAGAATTTATAGATTCTTCATCAAGATCTTCATTTACGCAGCTGTTAAATCCAAGGCTACAGTTGTGGTGAAACTATGAATAAAAATACATCTTCTGTAGTATCATCCAGTCTACTTGAAAAGTAATTTCTAAATTAATATGTTTTGAAGTATCATAGTTTAAAATATGTAGAATATTAATGAGTGTTGGAGGAAAGTTTCATACAGCTAATTACCTTTGGTGTAAGATAGTGGTAATAAGAAGGTTGATCAGTAATTACCTTTCATTGTAAATCAAGGTATAGGATAAATCCTGCATTCTCCTGTAGAACTATTTATAGAGCTGAATTTTTAAGTTTGATCTGATTTTTTAAATATCTAAAATATTTTATAATTCCAGTAAAACTATAACATAATATAAGATAAACATTTGCTGAGTAACAAACAAGCTCTAATCCTTAAAACAAGCAAGCGTTTATTCTTTGTCATGATTCTGTGGACAGTTCTGGTCTGCACCGGATCCTGTAGGATGGCCTCAATGATGTGTTCTGAGGCCTTGTTTAGAAGGTTGAATGGCTGTGGTCTCTTTCAGCCTGGTCCTGCACCCTCCAGGCAGCTGGGGCCTTGTTTAGAAGGTTGGATAGCTGTGGTCTCTTTCAGCCTGGTCCCCAACCCTCCAGGCAGCTGGGGCCTCGTTTAGAAGGTTGGATGGCTGTGGTCTCTTTCAGCCTGGTTCCCCACCCTCCAGGCAACTGGCTCAGGCTTTTTCACGTGGTACAGAGTGGTTCCCAGCAGCAAGCTCGAGTGGTTTTCAAGTGTCTGTTTTCCTCACATTTGCTTATGCACCATTGACTGAAGCAATGTAGATAACTAAGTCCAAATTCAAGGTCTAGAGTTATAGACTTTACTTTTTCATGGTGGAAACAGTAAAGCCACATTCCTAGGGGCATCCAGACAAAGATGGGAAGAGTTGGTGGCCATTTTGCAAACATGGAGAAGGAAATGGCAACCCACTCCAGTGTTCTTGCCTGGAGAATCCCAGGGATGGTGGAGCCTGGTGGGCTGCCGTTTATGGGGTCGCACAGAGTCGGACATGACTGAAGCGACTTAGCAGCAGCAGCAGCAGCAGCAGCAGCAACACACATATAACAAAGAATATTCAAAGAAGTCCTTCTTTCAGTCTTACCCTTCTTTCTGTGCCCTCTTTCTCCTATACATAGCCATCTTTTTTCTTGATTCTTTTTCGGTGTTTCTTTTTGAATGAGCAAATACATATCCATATAAATATATATACATGTCATACATATGTGTGTATATAATTATATTTTTTCTCAAAATGATTATTCTGTATGAAGTTCTACTGGACTTGGACATTTTTCTACTCTTGCTTATGTAGTAAACAAGTGTACACCAGCGTTGACTCAAGTTGGAAGGTCTTTGCTAGAGAATGGTGTCAGATCAGTTAAACTCAGGATATCTTTCTCTGATGCCTCCTCCTGGGAGCACTCAGAAGCTCCAGTCTCCTAGGGGCATAAGCCAAGCCCAGCTGTGTCGTAAATGAAGAATTCTGTCCATTGTACTGTCCAGGTACAATTCTGTCCAAATACTCCATGCACTAGTACTGAACAGCTTTGCTCTGTGACAGCACAGAGTTTTATTCAACTACTTAAGGCAAAATAAAGCTAATGAGGAAGAAGCATATTACTAAGGCAAGATGTCCCAAAACACCCAATATCCCAGGCTCTACTTGCCAGTGCATTCTTAACAAAAAGGTAGCATATGATATATAGTTTTATATATATTTTTTGCTGTTTTTTTTTATAAATAATTTTATTTATTTATTTTTGGCTGTGCTGTATCCTCATTGCTGTTTGGGCTTTTCTCTAGCTGCGGAGAACTGGGGCTGCTCTCCAGTTGTGGTGTGTGGGCTTCTCACTGGGGTGGACTTCTCTTGTAGAGCACAGGCTCTGGAAAGCACGGGCTTCAGTCGTTGTGGTTCCCAGACTCTAGAGCACAGGCTGGATGGTTGTGGTGCACAAGCTTAGTTGCTCTGTGGCATGTGGGATCCTCCTGGACTAGGGATCAAACCTGTGTCTCCTGAGTTGGCAGGTGGATTCCTTACCACTGAATAACCAGGAAAGTGAAAGTGAAAGTCGCTCTGTCCTGTCTGACTCTTGGAGACCCCATGAACTATACAATCCATGGAATTCTCCAGGCCAGAATACTGGAGTGGATAGCCTTTCCCTTCTCTAGGGGATCTTCCCAACCTGGGGACCGAACCCATATCTCCTGCATCGCAGGTGGATTCTTTACCAGCTGAGCCACAAGGGAAGCCCAAGAATACTGGAGCGGGTAGCCTATCCCTTCTCCAGCAGATCTTCCCAACCCAGGAATCGAACCAGAGTTGCCTGCATTGCAGGAAGATTCTTTACCAACTGGGCTATCAGGGAAGCCCTGAGTTATCAGGGAAGTCCCATATATATGATGTTTTGACCAGGCCTTTTGTAAACTAAAATTATGTCCTGATGGTCACTTCATATCAGTTTATGAAGTTCTTCCTTGTACCTTGTTGTAACTGTATAGTATTCTGTTCTTAATATATCAATACCATAGTTTATTTATCCAGTACCTCATTGATGGACATTTGAATTGTTTGCAATTTTTGGTGATTACAAGTTATGCCAAATAACTAACCTAGTATACAAGTCATTTTGTATTTGTTGCCAAATTATCTTTGGGAAAGGTTCCTAAAAATGAGATTGTTGGATTAGAGGGTAGATTATTGTTGTTATTGTTTAGTTGCTAAGTCGTGTCCGACTCCTTTGCCACCTCATGGACTCAGGCTCCTCTGTCTATGGGATTTCCCAGGCAAGAATTCTGGACTAAGTTGCCATTTCCTTCTCCAGGGAATCTTCCTGACCCAGGGATCAAACCCATGTCTCCTGCACTGGCAGGTGGGTTTTTTACCACTGAGCCACCAGGAAAGCCCAGAGGGTAAATTAGAAATTACTAAATCCCCTCTTCAGAGGTTATACCATTTTTTATTACCACCAACAAGGTGCAAGAGTACCTCTTTCCTAAAACCTTGTTATATATTGTCAAAGTTCTAAATTTACATTGATCTGATTAGGTAAAAAGCAGTATTTCTGCCTGAATTTAGCTTGTAGATTCTCTTACTATGATTAAATTTGAGCAGCAGAACTATTTTTAATTGAAAAACAATAAGTAATGTAAATTCTTAACAAGGAGAGACTTTTTAAAAAAATTTTTATTTAGTTATTTGTTTGGCTGTGTTGAGTTTTAGTTGCATCATGTGGGATTTAGTTCCCCGACCAGGGATCAAACCCAGGCCCCCTTAATGGGAACATAGAGTCTTGGCCACTGGACCACCAGGGAAGTCCCACAATGAGGGAATTTTAAAGTAATGTCTTAGCAAGTAAATACACTGCTGTGTTAATCATAGATACTCTGTGCTGGGGTTAGAAAAGGAGGAATACTTTACTGAAATAGTAATGTGTGCTGGAGATCATGTGTACCCCCATTGACGGGAATTCACATTTAGACAGTTTAAGAGGTTATTGGCGGTGCCTAATGAGACCTTTGTCCCCTTTCTCCTTCATCTCTCCCACTTTTGGGCTTCATCTCTTTATTTCCTTGCAGCCTAATCTCCTGTCAAGAAAGATTTTGAAATCTGACAGTAGAACATTTTCTGCCTTTTTTCCTAGCTACCTGATTATTACCCTAGTAACCACATAGGCCCTCTAACCCTAGAGTTGAATTCAGTGTAATACAACCATAACAGATGTGCTTGCTCTAAATACTATATAAAGATCAAAATACTCAAAAATAGGGAGTTTTGTTTTTTTAAGTTTTAATTTCTTTCATTCTACTTTTTTATGATTTAACTTTTGAATACAAGTCCTCATACAGATATAGTTAGAATTTCTATGGCAGAAGTTAAATATAAAAATTTTTTTAAGGCTGTAACCTTGTGTAAAATATGAAATAACTCTTTTTAACAGTGGTTTCTGTGATGGCACATTTGAAGACAGCTAGAAGTCCTGTATTCAACAATGGCTTTAGTGTACCAGTGAAGCATTGAGGTTGAGGTGATCTTAGATCTTAGACCTTACTTAGATGATACTTTGGCTCTGGAGCAAGATAGACCAGGCTCACATTGCTGTTCTCCAGCTTTGTAACTTTAGGCCACCAAGTCAACTTGCCCAGATTTGGGTTCTTTTAGAAAAATGAGGGTAATAATATTAGGGATTTTATAAATATTAAATGAATTGAATAGCATAATGTGTGAATATTGATTAGCACAATACCCACTACACCATAAGTAAGCCCTGTGCTTCATTTCATACTTTACTCAAGTTCGCTTGGACCAGTAGAAGTCTGTTCTGACTATTCAGAAACACAACTTGGGGTGGGGGGATGATGTACCTTTTGCAGAATTCATGTTAACAGTTCCTTCCTTCCTAATGGCATCACTTTTATGTCCAGCAGAAATCACAGCTGGAGCATGTGCTTTGTACCAGGAAAATACTCTTAAAGGATAAACTGAGTTTTGTTTTGGTTTTTTTGAGATTCAAATGAAGGTTATATTTATTTTACTTTAAATGGCCACAAGCATGTCTTTTAAGTCACTTATCTGATTGATTAAAGTGTTTCATTTTGGAATCCTTTGGTGTAGTAAAAAATCAATTAAAAGCAAGTCTCTTCAGTTACCTTTAATAAATCTTTAAATTTATTTAAATAATATTTTTAAAGTATTCTTCTACTCTAAAGAAATAAGCATTATTGCTGTAATTTCTCTTATTGTTTGGTTGTTTTACAGAAAAATTAGAATTAGGGCTAAGAAAATTCATTTGATTGCCTTTGTATGATCATACTTTTTAAAATGTCATTGCTAGTATGTACTGAGCATTTTGGGTTGTCTAGGTCTAAGAATTTAACAAATAGTTTAAAGAAAAAGTAGGTACACATCTCTGGGCAGGGATTCCCTGGTGGACCACCATCTCTAGGCTAATTTATGCATGCTAATTTACTTTATCTTAGGGATCCTGCCTTTCAGATGATTACAGTTACCAAGAAAACAGGCCTTGGTCTGAAGATCCTAGGAGGAATTAACCGGAATGAAGGCCCATTGGTATATATTCAGGAAATCATTCCTGGAGGAGACTGTTATAAGGTAAAAACGAAGATAAAATAACCCTTCACTTAAAAGACAAAACCACTGGTGATGAGGTTTGTTTCATCATCAGTAAATCTTTAATATTAACTGAATGTCCACTATGACCATTTCTCAGTGAAAGACACAAAGAGAGTGGAAGTAGATCTTTATACTCAAGGAGCTTTAACCTAACAAATGCATAAGAAATAAAAATGGAGTAAATATTAAAATAGCAGATATTAAGCTCTAACTAAAGGTTATATATTTTTAATTATATGCTGTTCAACTTTTACCCTAAGTCTGTCTGAAATATCTGAAGACGTATTCTCTATTCACTGCTCTGAGTTTGGGTTAAGTTAGGTCATTTAAACTGTATTCATTTGGCCTCTCTTAAATGCAAAACAAAACCAAGCAAATAAAATCTACTCATTTGTGAATTTGCAGTAATTCTTGATAAGTTTGTTGTCACTTACTAGTTGTCCATATGAGAAATTAGATTTAGAATTAAGGCTAGAAAATGTCTTTTTTAGGAATGAGAAAGCCTTACTCTTCTCATCACTGTAAGAAATATGTAAGTCATGAATTCTTTACTCTTGTTGCTAGGAAGCTCAGATTCATATTTGAAGCACTTAGTTAACAAATTGGTTACTATATTTTCATGCTTATTTCTCTTGAATTTCATGTTATTTCTGTTTTGCTAACGTGATTCTGTATTTCTTTTGTTGAAAATTGTCTCTAATCCTTTTTGGAGAGATGTAGTATATAGAGACGGAGAAGGCAATGGCACCCCACTCCAGTACTCTTGCCTGGGAAACCCCATGGACGGAGGAGCCTGGTAGGCTACAGCCCATGGGGTCGCGAAGAGTCAGACACAACTGAGCGACTTCACTTTCACTTTTCATTTTCATGCACTGGAGAAGGAAATGGCAACCCACTCCAATATTCTTGCCTGGAGAATCCCAGGGACAAAGGAGCCTGGTGGGCTGCCGTCTATGGGGTCGCACAGAGTCAGACACAACTGAAGCGACTTAGCAGCAGCAGCAGCAGCAGCAGCAGCAGTATATAGAGAATTTAATAAAATATTCTATTAATATCAAGCTATATAACATGAGAGAGGATCCTCTTACAAAGTTTTTTATATTGTTGTTCTTATTCTAGTTGTCTTTGTTGAATAAATAGTCCTACCCTTACCCCCTAGTCCTATCCCAAACACTGTTTAGCAAACAGTTTGTTTATTCAAGTGGATTTTTTTCCATGTTAGGAAAAAAAAAGTCAGTTTAACCAATAACTTTCAAAGCAATAGATTTAAATTGTCTCAAGCTTGTGGAGATAATACAGTGTCTTTCTAATACACTTACCAAGCTGTAAGTGTTATACAATAAGTATAGGATATTGTCTCTGGAGTAGGAAATCACAACCTACTCTAGTATTCTTGCCTGGAGAATCCCATGGACGGAGGACCCTGGCAGGCCTCTGGCAGGCCCCCTGGCAGTCCATGGGGTGGCAAAGTGTCAATCAGACAAGACTGAGCACCTGAGCATACAAACATACAATAGGATATTATAATGATACAATTTTGGGCTATTGAATTTATTAACTAAATAAGAGCATACTTAAATGCTAAATTTAGACAAATTCAAACAAAAGACAAAATCTTTCTTATAAGAATTAAGATATATTACTTTAGTTTTAAAGCTAAAGGATGTGTGTATTCAGTATGGCTAAGCTATTTCTTAGACTATACTTGAAGTAATGCAGTAGATTATGGTACCTAACAAGTGATAAGAATTTACTTTTAAGACAAATATCAATTTGTGCTTTTTTTTCCCCATGAAAAATATTTGTACTTAAAGTAATTGTAGCGGTGCTGAGTGTCTCATCTCCTGTCAGCAATCACTGATTTCTTATACCTGTAATATACATTTTCTCTTGCTGATTTTCTGAGAATTTCATTGTTTGAAAGGGTATTAGAAAGCAAAACCATGTAATAAAGTATATTCTGTATTTACCACTAGAGAGCAGCATTGGGTTATTAATGTATTTTTACAGTATTTGGTTGTGTCTAAGAGAAGAAAACTGCCAAAATAGAGAAGGGTGTAGACAGAGAAGAATAAGTGAGTTTGTAATGCTTACAGTTGCTTTTATGTACTTCCTTAAGATGGAGAAGTACATACATCTTTTGCTCTGAAAAGACAAATTAATTCAATTTTATATAAAAGTATTTTTAATGAATAATAGAATTTACTTTGTTCTAAATACTATGTTCTTGCCCAAAAAATCCCATGGACAAAGGAGCCTGGTGGTCTACAGACCACGGGGTCGCAAAGAGTCAGGTACGACTGAGCGACTAAGCAACAGCAACAACAAATACTGTGTTAGGCTTGTAAATAAACTTCTAATCTGAATAAAATTTCTGCATGTACATTCATAGAATAGGAAACAGAGGCTCATAGGTTATCCTTATTAAGTTGGTAAACTGAGCAACTGTTAATATTTTTTAAATGCATATGAGTGCTTTCACTTGCTGTAATTTTAACATTATATCGTTTCAGAACTAGTAATATAGCCAATCTCAAGCTTATAGATGGATTATATTTCATTTATATTTCAAAACTTTATAGATAGGGGGTTACTGGAATTAATTATCTTTAATTAATCATGGCTAGCTGCCCCTCCTCCCCTTCATACACACACAAAAATATTTTTCCTCCTGGAAGATATGAAATAGAATACTGGTTCAGTAACCAAATAGTCATGTTTCTTTGAAAAAGCGTGTTCAGAGTTCTTGAAATGTTTTTGCTAGTTCAAGTAGGAAAGAAGATTCTTGATTCTCCCAGTTCTAAGAGCTAGAGGTAGCCTATAGGTTGGGAACAACTATACTAGATACTGAGTTACGGAAAGTATTAAATATGGGAACTCCAAGGTCCTTTTCTCTCCACCAGCCAATTCCGTATCAGTTTGGAGTCCTCAGTGTTCAGTCTTAGAAATTTTGGGGGGTGGGACATTCCTTTGACCTTCATATACACATATCCAATTGCCTGATGCACATTTCCACTTGGATCTCTTTCAGGCATCTCACATGTAACTTGTCTGAGGCAGGATTTATGATAGTCACGTCATACCTTCATCTGCCCATCTCTCCCCAAACAGACCTTCTGCCGCTGTTCCCAGTGTCTGTGAATGGCACCTTCCAGGCGCCCAAAGTCAGAAAACCATATCTCATCCTATTAACTCTCCCGTAACACCCATACCTAATTCATTAGTACATACTGTTGACTGTTCTACTTTCTAAATAGCTCTTGAACCCATCAGTCTTCTTGATCTCCACTGCCATCACCATTGTTTAAGCTGTCATCAGTTCAGCTCAGTTCATTTCTGTTAAGTCGCTCAGTCATGTCCAACTCTTTGCGACCCCATGAACTGCAGCACACCAGGCTTCCCTGTCCATCACCAACTCCTGGAGTCCACCCAAACCCATGTCCATTGAGTCAGTGATGCCATCCAACCATCTCATCCTCTGTCATCCCCTTCTTCTCCTGCCCTAAATCTTTCCCAGCATCAGGGTCTTTTCCAATGAGTCAGCTCTTCACATCAGGTGGCCAAAATATTGGAGTTTCAGTTTCAGCATCAGTCCTTCCAGTGAACACCCAGGACTGATCTCCCCCAGGATGGACTGGTTGGATTTCCTTGCAGTCCAAGGGACTCTCAAGAGTCTTCTCCAACACCACAGTTCAAAAGCATCAATTCTTCTGCGCTCAGCTTTCTTTATAGTCCAACTCTCACATCCAGACATGAACACTGGAAAAACCATAGCCTTGACTAGACGGACCTTTGTTGGCAAAGTAATGTCTTTGCTTTTTAATATGCTGTCTAGGTTGGTCATAACTTTCCTTCCAAGTAGTAAGCATCTTTTAATTTCACGGCTGCAGTCACCATCAGCAGTGATTTTGGAGCTCAGAAAAATAAAGTCAGCCACTGTTTCCACTGTTTACCCATCTGTTTGCCATGAAGTGATGGGACCGGATGCCGTGATCTTAGTTTTCTGAATGTTGAGCTTTAAGCCAACTTTTTCACTCTCCTCTTTCACTTTTATCAAGAGGCTCTTTAGTTCTTCACTTTGTGCCATAAGGGTGGTGTCATCTGCATATCTGAGGTTATTGATATTTCTCCTGACAATCTTGATTCCAGCTTATGCTTCCTCCAGCCCAACGTTTCTCATGATGTACTCTGCATATAAGTTAAATAAGCAGGGTGACAATATACAGACTTGGCATTCTCCTTTTCCTATTTGGAACCAGTCTGTTGTTCCATGTCCAGTTCTAACTGTTGCTTCCTGACCTGCATACAGATTTCTCAAGAGGCAGGTTAGGTGGTCTGGTATTCCCATCTCTTTATCTATCATCAGTTTATATCAAATCTCACAAAGAGCTTTGTCTGCTTTTATGCACTGTTCCTATTTCCCTCTCCACCTAGCCTACTAATACTTAATTGCCTACAAGGCTCTGTATAGGGTGACTTCTGCCCTTCACTACTCTGACTCCATTCCTGTGCTTTCAGAGTAGCATTCTTTCAGTCCTTGGTAGGGGCCAAGTTCTTTCTCATCTTGTATTCTGCTCCCTCTATCTCTCCCCCCATTACTTTTAAATATCAACCCAAGGACCACTTCCACAGAGAGGTATTCCCTGTGTTCCCCACCCCCATCCCCCGGCCCAAATCTAGGGCCAGGTTTTTCCTGTCTGTGCGCCTTTCCTTCCTATCACCTGTCTGCTTGTTTCTTCCCTTGATAGTCACCAGTGTCAGCTTGTGATCGTACATCAATATCTGTGATTGTGTTTACCAGTTCTGCCTGAACTACAAATCTGAGAATGTTTCCTGAGTGCACAGATTTTACCTAGTTTTATTCACAAGAATATCTTTAGTCCCTAGCATGGTACCTGACACATATTAATTACTAAATTAATAACCAAAGAGTGAGTAATTCTTTAGTCACGTTGCTGAGAAGTACTGATTTGCCTATTTGCCATTCAACTGCTGCCATCTGGGCTCCACACCAAAGTGCCTTTTCTTCCTGGCTCTTTGGGTCTAATTCTGAACACCACTTTTTTTTTTTTTTTCCTTTCTCTGCTAATACTATAAGGAGAGCAGGCAGGAATCAGACATTTTTCTTCAAACCCGATATATTTTATTTATTTGATTCTAGGGTACATGCACACACACACACACACACACGTACAATCAGCCCTCCATATCCTTAGGTTCCAAAGCTATGGATTCAAACAACCTCAAATTGAAAATATTCAAAAAAACAAATTCCAGAAAATTCCAAAAAGCAAACTTGAATTTGCCATGCAAGCAATTATTTACGTAGTATTTACATTGCATTAGGTATGATAAGTAATCTAGAGATGATTTAAAGTATGCAGGGAGGGTGTGCATAGATTTCATGCAACTATTATAGCGTTTCATGTAAGGGACTTGAGCATCCATGGATTTTGGTATCCAACACCGAGAAATGACTCTATGCATATATATACACACGAATATATATAAAACAAATATATAGATATATAATTACGTGTGTATGTACATGCACATGTGCACGTGCTGAGTTGCTTCAGTCTTGTCTGACTCTTTGAGACCCCATGGATTGCAACCTGCCAGGCTCCTCTGCCCATGAAGACACAGGTACGAATACTGGAATGGGTTGCCATGCCCTGCGCCAGGGGATCTTCCCAATCCGGGGGTCAAACTCACATCTTTTATGTCTCCTGTATTGGCAGGTGTGTTCTTTACCACTAGCACCACCTGGGAAGTTCCGTACACACACATAGGGGTTTGTGTGTGTACATATGTCTGTATGTGTATATTTTCTCTCTAACATCTCTGAAATTGAAATGGATCTTACAGTAAATGTCATGGTGTAACTGGCAGCGTATTTTCTCATAGCATTACATAAAATAATGGTGTATCTCATAATCAGTACTATGGATCTTAGATGTGATATATTCAGGATTTTTTTTTGGTCCAATCTTACAGATTAAGACAAAGATCATATAAATGGATACTAATAGTTGTTTACAAAGGATTATAGCTGGTCATATCTGACTTTGAAAATAAATCTATTTTCAGGATATGCTGAGTGTGTCACTGGAGCTGGGATGAAGGCTTTTTGGATAGGTAGGACAAAGGTCTCTAGATGACAAGGGGCAGAGAAACCAATCCTTTGGTGGGAGCTAAAGCAGTAGCAGCCAAGAGGATTCACATTACAATGTCATGCACTTTTCTCCTTTGCCATTGTTATTTGTGTTCAGTTCAGTTCAGTCGCTCAGTCGTGTCCGACTCTTTGCAACCCCATGAATTGCAGCATGCCAGGCCTCTCTGTCCATCACCAACTCCTGGAGTCTACCCAAACCCATGTCCATTGAGTCGGTGATGCCATCCAACCATCTCATCCTCTGTCGTCCCCTTCTCCTCTCGCCCCCAATCCTACCCAGCATTAGGGTCTTTTCCAATGAGTCAACCCTTTCCATGAGGTGGCCAAAGTATTGGAGTTTCAGCTTCAACATCAGACCTTCCAATGAACACCCAGGATTGAACTCTTTTAGGATGGATTGATTGGATCTCCTTGCAGTCCAAGGGACTCTCAAGAGTCTTCTCCAACACCACAGTTCAAAAGCATCAATTCTTCAGCGCTCAGCTTTCTTCACCATCCAACTCTCACATCCATACATGACCACTGGAAAAACCATAGCCTTGACTAGATGGACTTTTGTTGGCAAAGTAATGTCTCTGCTTTTAAATATGCTATCTAGGTTGGCCATAACCTTCCTTCCAAGGAGTAAGCGTCTTTTAATTTCATGGCTGCAGTCACCATCAGCAGTGATTCTGGAGCCCAAAAAAATAAAGTCTGACACTGTTTCCCCATCTATTTCCCATGAAGTGATGGGACCAGATGCCATGATCTTAGTTTTCATGATCTTAGTTATTTGTGTTAGAGCCACCTTAATTTCTTCAGTGTTTCCTGGGCCTTTTTCATTTATTGTGGTCCTGTTGTATACTTGGTACTATGCTCAGGGAAATAACCATGAAAAGGGCATAGTTCTGGTCAGTTGAAAGAATGTGTGCCACTAATTTGGGAGTTGCTGAAGTTGTATAGTCTAATGGGGAAGAAAAAGATATGTAAACAACTAAAGACAGTATGGAGTACGTACAGTAATATAGATAAGTGAAAGTGCTTTTGGAGCAAAGAGAAGGGGACAATTAAGTAAATCTAGGGAGCTGGAGAAAACCTACAGCAGAGATAATGTTTGAATTTGGCAGTGAAGTTTAAATGAGAGTTCATCAGACAGAAGTGTCAAGGTGAGTGGTGGCTTTCTAGACAAGAATTAATATGTATAAGCACATTAAAGTTTGAAAGACTGTGGCAGGTTTAAAGAACATTTTCTGAGAATAGGGTGAAGAATTTATATGCTGAGGAGGGAAAGTGGATTTGAGGCTAGAAAAAATAGATTGCATCTAGTTTGTTGTTCTAGGTTTGGGAAATTTGGGAGTTTCAGCTTTTCCCGTTATTGGACAGTCATGAAGGGTTCTGAATTTGAGGACTGGGAGGATTAAATTTGCTATTACTGTGAAAATTGCCTTCAACAGATATGGATTCTGATTCACCTCTCCTTAACACCTACAATGGGTTAAGATTTTATATACGTTATTTAATTATCACAGCAACCTTGTCCAATAGGTACTTATTCCCCACCTTGCAGCTAAGAAAACAAGTCTCTTGGAGCTTAAATAAATTGCCTGCATTCACGTTAATAACTGATATTGTGAGAGGATACCTCCATTGACACTTTATGAAATTATGGGAAAGGAATCCAAAAGCTTGCAGGAGCAGTCTTTGAGTGAGGAGTACTGAGTTAGAGACAGGTTGTGTAGAAAATTTTTGATGCTGTGGTAATACATTGTTTGGAAAACTGTGTTATGGTCGTTATAATATGAAATGGACAATGTTGGCAGTTTTTAACAGAAGTATTCAAGAATACATTATTATTTCAACATCTTTATAAATGTCGATGTGAAAGAATTCAGACTGAAGTTGGGTGTGTGAAAGCACTTGGCACCTTGCCTGTCATGTTGTGTAGTTGCTCAGTAAGTGCTGAATCAGAATCTAGACAATGTGGAAGAGGCCTTGGCAAATCCCTGAAGTCACTATCTTCACAGACACATTAATCAAGCTGGGGCAGAATTCACGGGCTTTGAATGCCAGACGTTTACAGAAATAGCTTTGTTTTAGTTTGCAGGTTCTGACTTTTAAACCGGTTCAGAAATTCACATGATCAGCTAAGATCTTATTCTTGGAGGCAAAACAAAAAAAAAACAAAACTGCTGCAAGTACTTTTTAGAAAGAAAAAAATATATAAACACCAGAAGCCACAGTCAGAGACTTTCTTCTTCTCTTCTCTGACTCTTGTTTTCCTGGAAAATTCTACTTCAGTACATTGGTGTACCTTAATATTAATAAAAGATGTGTTAAATTGCCTTCCTCAGAGCTTTTTTCTCTGTATGGCTAATACCGTGTGGCCAGAGAAGAGACTGTGGGAGAAGGTAGGTCACCTCAACCCTCTTACTGACTTCTGTTTTCTGAAGGCCTTTTCTCCATAATGCTGACAACCAGCTGTGGTTTCTATAAGATACACGGAGAGAGGAGCTGTCTCTGGCGATTTAGAATTTAGTTCTTTGTTCCTTGTGGATGAGATTGTGCACCTCCTGCATCCCCTTCCTTCACCTTCACTCATTGTTCATGAACATCTTAGCTAGCAATCTGTGGAGCTCAAATATGAATTCAGATCTATCTGATTTCCACGCCCGGTTCTCTTTTTTCCTCCCCAGTCCACTGCCTGAAGGCTCCTGACCAAATAGCAGACAGTGGAGTTGCCATCTGGCTTATGGTCATCATTACGGAATTTTCCCTTTTCAAGGAAGTTTAACAAAAACCAGAAACTGTTAATACCAAGAGTATTTAGAATAAAACAAAATAACCAAATATTTACTGTCCACCACCCCAATTCTAAAAGAACTCTTCCCCTTGTCAGAGTCCTTTAAATGCTTTGCTTCAATGAAGCAGAGCTTCCTTCATTGTTCCCTTTCTTTCCCTAAGTTATTGCCAGGCTTTGGGATATAAGTCAATAGTAGTGTAGTCATTAAATTTCAGTTATAATCTACCTTTTTAAGCTGATTCTAAGGAAGAATTTTTGCAGATTCCAAATGGGATAGAATTGGATTTAACAAAGACATTTATTTATTTTTAAGCTAGATTTTTAAAAATCACTATTTGACCCTACTTCCAATGCAAATTTTGGAATATAGAACCAAAATAAAATTCATCTATTTAGAAACATTGTTGAGCTTAAATGTCATGAAGTGAAAGTCACTCAGTCATGTCCAACTCTTTGCAATCCCAGGGAATGTACAGTCCTTGGAATTCTCCAGGCCAGAATACTGGAGTGGGTAGCTGTACCCTTCTCCAGGGGATCTTCCCGACGCAGGAACCGAACTGGGGTCTCCCGCATTGCAGGCGGATTCTTTACCAACTGAGCCACCAGGGAAGCCCTAAATGTCATGAGCATTCACTTTAATTTAATGGGATGGAAATTTTCTCTTCTTTTTAATAATGTAGTATTTTACACATACAAAAAGATATTGGAGCAGATATCTAACTTATGAAGCATAATAATGAAGTAAACACCCATGAATCCACTTAGACTTCACTATTTGACCTAAGTAGAAAATATTACTATTAAGTCTTCCTATGTGTTTTCCTCCCACTCTATTACATTCTCTACCTTCCTTTTCAGAATTAAGTGCTCTCCAGAATTTTGTTTATTCTTCTGTAACTTTTACTAGCCTTATCTTTTTGCCTGTGGCAAAAAGGTTGTTTTGTTTCTTTGTTTGTTACCATTTCACTTTAACCTGGAGAAAATGACATCCTCAGAGTAATATTTAGCATATTAAATTGCAAATTCTTGTATATAAGTTTCTAAGTATAATCTGAGTATAGTTGACTTAAATGCATATGTTACCAAAGTCTGTCATCAGACTTCGTTTTATAAAATATTACAAAATCAGCTCCTTCATTTTACTGAACATGTAGGATCCATATGGTAGATACTTTCTCCTTGCTGCTTAGCCTTTTCCAGCATTACTATTGTGTTTTAGTTCCCATACATTGATCAAATGGGAGGAGGGGGAAAAAAATCACTTGTGAATATAGCAATTGTATATTCTCAAACTTTGCTAGTTATATTTAATCACATGCTTATAAAATCCAAATTAGTTTTCTTTTTTTTTTATTTTATTTTTTCAAAAACTTATTTATTTATTTTTTTTTATAAATTTATTTATTTTAGTTGGGGGCTAATTACTTTACAATATTGTAATAGTTTTTGCCATACATTGACATGAATCAGCCATGGGTTTACATGTGTTCCCCTTCCTGGACCCCCCACCCCCCTCCCTCCCCATCCCATCCTTCTGGATCATCCCATTGCCCCGGCCCTGAGCCCTTGTCACATGCATCGAACATGGAATGGTGTTCTGTTTCACATATGATAATATACATGTTTCAATGCTATTCTCCCAGAACGTCCCACCCTCACCTTCTCCCTCAGAGTCCATAAAATTGTTCCATGCATCTGTGTCTCTTATTCTGTCTCGCATATAGGTTTATCGTTACCATCTTTCAAATTCCATATATATGCATTAGTATACTGTATTGTTGTTTTTCTTTCTGGCTTACTTCACTCTGTATAATGGGCTCCAGTTTCATCCATGTCAGTAGAACCGATTCAAATGTATTTTTTTTAATGGCTGAGTAATATTCCATTGTGTATATGTACCACAGCTTCCTTATCCATTCGTCTGCTGATGGACATCTAGGTTGCTTCCATGTCCTGGCTATTGTAAACAGTGCTGCGATGAACATTGGGGTACACGCGTCTCTTTCAATTCTGGTTTCCTCGGTGTGTATGCCCAGCAGTGGGATTGCTGGGTCATATGGCAGTTCTATTCCCAGTTTTTTAAGGAATCTCCACACTGTTCTCCATAGTGGCTGTACTAGTTTGCATTCCCACCAACAGTGTAAGAGGGTTCCCTTTTCTCCACACCCTCTCCAGCATTTATTGCTTGTAGACTTTTGGATAGCAGCCATTCTGACTGGTGTGAAATGATACCTCATTGTGGTTTTGATTTGCATTTCTCTAATAATGAGTGATGTTGAGCATCTTTTCATGTGTTTGTTAGCCATCTGTATGTCTTGTTTGGAGAAATGTCTGTTTAGTTCTTTGGCCCATTTTTTGATTGGGTCGTTTATTTTTCGGGAATTCAGCTGCAGAAGTTGCTTGTATATTTTTGATATTAATTGTTTGTCTGTTGCTTCATTTGCTATTATTTTCTCCCATTCTGAAGGCTGACTTTTCACCTTGTTTATAGTTTCCTTTGTTGTGCAAAAGCTTTTAATTTTAATTAGGTCCCATTTGTTTATTTTTGCTTTTATTTCCAATATTCTGGGAGGTGGGTCATGGAGGATCCTGCTGTGATTTATGTCGGAGAGTGTTTTGCCTATGTTTTCCTCTAGGAGTTTTATAGTTTCTGGTCTTACGTTTAGATCTTTAATCCATTTTGAGTTTATTTTTGTGTACGGTGTTAGGAAGTGTTCTAGTTTCATTCTTTTACAAGTGGTTGACCAGTTTTCCCAGCACCACTTGTTAAAGAGATTGTCTTTTCTCCATTGTATATTCTTTCCTCCTTTGTCGAAGATAAGGTGTCCATATGTGCATGGGTTTATCTCTGGGCTTTCTATTTTGTTTCATTGATCTATATTTCTATCTTTGTGCCAGTACCATACTGTCTTGATGACTGTGGCTTTGTAGTAGAGCCTGAAGTCAGGCAGGTTGATTCCTCCAGTTCCATTCTTCTTCCTCAAGATTGCTTTGGCTATTCGAGGTTTCTTATATTTCCATACAAATTGTGAGAGGATTTGTTCTAGTTCTGTGAAAAATACCATTGGTAGCTTGATAGGGATTGCATTGAATCTATAGATTGCTTTGGGTAGTATACTCATTTTCACTATATTTATTCTTCCAATCCATGAACACGGTATATTTCTCCATCTGTTTGTGTCCTCTTTGATTTCTTTCATCAGTGTTTTATAGTTTTCTATATATAAGTCTTTTGTTTCTTTAGGTAGATATATTCCTAAGTATTTTATTCTTTTTGATGCAATGGTGAATGGTATTGTTTCCTTAATTTCTCTTTCTGTTTTCTCAATATTGGAGTATAGGAATGCAAGGGATTTCTGTGTGTTAATTTTATATCCTGCAACTTTACTATATTCATTGATCAACTCTAGTAATTTTCTAGTAGAGTCTTTAGGGTTTTCTATGTAGAGGATCATGTCATCTGCAAACAGTGAGAGTTTTACTTCTTCTTTTCCTATCTGTATTCCTTTTATTTCTTTTTCAGCTCTGATTGCTGTGGCCAAAACTTCCAAAACTATGTTGAATAGTAGTGGTGAAAGTGGGCATCCTTGCCTTGTTCCTGACTTTAGGGGAAATGCTTTCAATTTTTCACCATTGAGGATAATGTTTGCTGTGGGTTTGTCATATATAGCTTTTATTATGTTGAGATATGTTCCTTCTATTCCTGCTTTCTGGAGGGTTTTTATCATAAATGGATGCTGAATTTTGTCAAAGGCTTTTTCTGCATCTATTGAGATAACCATATGGTTTTTTTCTTTCAATTTGTTAATGTGGTGTATTACATTGATTGATTTGCGGATGTTAAAAAAACCTTGCATTCCTGGGATAAAGCCCACTTGGTCATGATGTATGATCTTTTTAATATGATGTTGGATTCTGTTTGCTAGAATTTTATTAAGGATTTTTGCATCTATGTTCATCAGTGATATTGGCCTGTAGTTTTCCTTTTTTGTGACATCTTTGTCTGGTTTTGGAATTAGGGTGATGGTGGCCTCATAGAATGAGTTTGGAAGTTTACCATCTTCTGCAATTTTCTGGAAGAGTTTGAGTAGGATAGGTGTTAGCTCTTCTCTAAATTTTTGGTAGAATTCCGCTGTGAAGCCGTCTGGTCCTGGGCTTTTGTTTGCTGGAAGATTTCTGATTACAGTTTCGATTTCCGTGCTTGTGATGGGTCTGTTAAGATCTTCTATTTCTTCCTGGTTCAGTTTTGGAAAGTTATACTTTTCTAAGAATTTGTCCATTTCTTCCAAGTTGTCCATTTTATTGGCATATAGCTGTTGGTAGTAGTCTCTTATGATCCTTTGTATTTCTGTGGAGTCTGTTGTGATCTCTCCATTTTCATTTCTAATTTTGTTGATCTGATTCTTCTCCCTTTGTTTCTTGATGAGTCTGGCTAATGGCTTATCAATTTTGTTTATCTTCTCGAAAAACCAGCTTTTAGTTTTGTTGATTTTTGCTATGGTCTCTTTTGTTTCTTTTGCATTTATTTCTGCCCTAATTTTTAAGATTTCTTTCCTTCTACTGACCCTGGGGTTTTTCATTTCTTCCTTCTCTAGTTGCTTTAGGTGTAGAGTTAGTTGATTTATTTGATTTTTTTCTTGTTTCTTGAGGTACGCCTGTATTGCTATGAACCTTCCCCTTAGTATTGCTTTTACAGTGTCCCATAGGTTTTGGGTTGTGTTTTCATTTTCATTCGTTTCTATGCATAATTTTATTTCTTTTTTGATTTCTTCTGTGATTTGTTGGTTATTCAGAAGCGTGTTGTTTAGCCTCCATATGTTGGAACTTTTAGTAGTTTTTTTCCTGTAATTGAGGTCTAATCTTACTGCATTGTGGTCAGAGAAGATGGCTGGGATGATTTCAATTTTTTTGAATTTACCAAGGCTAGATTTATGGCCCAGGATGTGATCTATCCTGGAGAAAGTTCCATGTGCACTTGAGAAAAAGGTAAAATTGATTGTTTTGGGGTGGAAACTCCTGTAAATATCAATTAAATCTAATTTGTCTATTGTATCATTTAAAGTTTGTGTTTCCATGTTAATTTTCTGTTTAGTTGATCTATCCATATGCGTGAGTGGAGTATTAAAGTCTTCCACTATTATTGTGTTATTGTTAATTTCCCCTTTCATACTTGTTAGTATTTGCCTTATATATTGTGGTGCTCCTATGTTGGGTGCATATATATTTATGATTGTTACGTCTTCTTCTTGAATTGATCCTTTGATCTTTATGTAGTGTCCTTCTTTGTCCCTTTTCACATCCTTTATTTTAAAGTCTATTTTATCTGAAATGAGTATTGCGACTCCTGCTTTCTTTTGGTCTCCGTTTGCATGGAATATGTTTTTCCATCCTTTCACTTTCAGCCTGTGTGTGTCTCTAGTTTTGAAGTGGGTCTCTTGTAGACAGCATATATAGGGGTCTTGTTTTTGTATCCATTCAGCAAGCCTTTGTCTTTTGGTTGGGGCATTCAACCCATTTACATTTAAGGTAATTATTGATAAGTATGATCCCGTTGCCATTTACTTTGTTGTTTTGATTTCGTGTTGAAACATCCTTTCTGTGTTTCCTGTTTAGAGAAGATCCTTTAGCATTTGCTGGAGAGCTGCTTTGGTGGTGCTGAATTCCCTCAGCTCTTGCTTGTCTGTAAAGCTTTTGAATTCTCCTTCATATCTGAATGAGACCCTTGCTGGGTACAGTAATCTGGGTTGTAGATTATTCTCTTTCATTACTTTACGTATGTCCTGCCATTCCCTTCTAGCCTGAAGGGTTTCTATTGAAAGATCAGCTGTTATCCTTATGGGGATCCCCTTGTGTGTTATTTGTTGTTTTTCCCTTGCTGCTTTTAATATTTGTTCTTTGTGTTTGATCTTTGTTAATTTGATTAATATGTGTCTTTGGGTGTTTCGCCTTGGGTTTATCCTGTTTGGAACTCTCTGGGTTTCTTGGACTTCTGTGACTATTTCTTTCCTCAATTTAGGGAAATTCTCAACTATTATCTCCTCGAGTATTTTTTCATGGCCTTTCCTTTTATCTTCTTCTTCTGGGACTCCTATGATTCGAATGTTGGGGCGTTTCATATTGTCCCAGAGGTCCCGGAGGTTTTCCTCATTTCTCTTGATTCTTTTTTCTTTTTTCCTCTCTGCTTCGTTTATTTCCATCATTCTATCTTCCACCTCACTTATCCTATCTTCTGCCTCCGTTATTCTACTGTTGGTTCCCTCCAGAGTGTCTTTTATCTCCTTTATTTCATTATTCATTCTATATTGATTCCTTTTTATTTCTTCTAAGTCCTTGATAAACATTTCTTGCATCTTCTCAATCTTTGTCTCCAGGCTATTTATCTGTAACTCCATTTTGCTTTCAAGATTTTGGATCATTTTTATTATCCTTATTCTAAATTCTTTTTCAGATAGATTCCCTATCTCCTCCTCTTTTGTTTGGCTTTGTGGGCATTTCTCATTTTCCTTTACTTGCTGAGTATTTCTCTGCCTTTTCATCTTGTTTAGATTGCTGTGTTAGGTGTGGCCCTTCTGTATTCTGGTAGTATGAAGTTCCTCTTTGTTGTGGAGGTTCCTCACTGCGGTTGGGGTTGGACAGGTGGCTTGTCAAGGCTTCCTGGTTGGGGGAGCTTGTGTCGGTGTTCTGGTGGGTGGAGCTGGATTTCTGCTCTCTAGAGTGTAATGGAGTGACCAGTATTAATTTTTGAGATGTCTATGGATTTGGTGTGCCTCTGGGCAGCCTGTATATTGATGCTCAGGTCTATGTTCCTGCGTTGCTGGAGAATTTGCGTGGTATGTCTTGCTCTGGAACTTATTGTCTCTTGGGTGGAGCTTGGTTTCAGTGAATTTATGGAGGCTATTGGATGGTCTCTTATTAATTAATGTTTCCCCTGGCTTTCAGTCTTATTCTTGCAGTAGCCTCAAGACTTCTCCTTCCATACAGCCTCAATAATAAAACTTTTAGGTTAATGGTGAAAAGATTCTCCACAGTGAGGGATACCCAGAAAGGTTCACTGAGTTACATGGAGAGATGAGGTGGGGGGGGTGGGTTGAGGTGACCAGGAGGGGAAGAGGGGAATTCAAATGTGGAGAGAGCAATCTAGCCAGTAAGCACTTCCCTCTGTGCTTTCCACAGTTTGGAACCCTCAGAGTGATTCACAGAGATACATAGAGAGGGGGGAGGAAGGTAACAGAGGTGAGCATGAGTAGAAAGGGAGGAATTAAGAGGGGAGAGAGAGATCTGGGCAGTATCCTGTTCCTGAAGTGTTCTCCGGTACCCAGAACACCCTCAGAGATTCACAGAATTGGGTTGAGAAGAGAAGGAGGAGGGTGGGAGATAGAGGTTCCCTGAGGGAGAAGAAAGAGCATCAATAGGGGGAGAGAGTGATCAGGCCAGTGATCACACTCCTGAGTAAAAATGGGTCCTAAAGATTGGGTTCTTAAATGTACAAAGTTGATATCAAATATGTAAAACAAAGATTAAAAATCTAGAGTAGAGGTTAGACTCTTATAAAACTTACAATCTAAAAAAAGAAAGAAAGAAAGAAAAAAAGGAAACAGTGTAAAAAGAAAAAAAAAACAGTAAAACAGTAAAAAAAAGAAACAGTAAAAAAATGTAGAACAGGAAAAAAACATTAAAAAAAAGAAAACACAAAAGGTATAAGATATATGTATGTAGTTTGCTTCAAAAATAGGGTTGTTTTTTTTTTTTTGCAAGTTAATAGTGGGTTATGAAAATGAAAGTTAAAGGTGTAATAGAGGACTTGAAGAAAAAGGAAAGAAGAGAAAAAAAAATTTTTTTTTTAATTAAAAAAAAAAATTAAAAAAAAAACAAACAAAATAATAGTAAAAATATATATATATCCCGGACTTTCTCTGGAGCTGTTGTGAGCAGTGTGGGATCTGCTCAGTTTTAGATAGATCCTTATTCCTGCTTATACTTTTCAAGATCTATAGGTCCTTTTCAATGCAGTCAGTATTAACTACAGGGATCTTAATCTGTTGGCCTGTCCCTTCCAAAGCGCTTCCCTCTGTTTATTTGGCTTCTGTTTGGAGATCTCTTCAGTATCTAATTTCCGCCCTGCAACAAAGCGGTGGAGGTGATCTCTTTAGGTTCGCTTGTTCAATCGTGCTGTGGGGAGGAAGGAACACTGCAATTCTGGCGTGTGTGTGGTAAGCTCGCAGTGTTTCGGCCGCACTGGGTTCGCCCCCGCTCATGGCGTGTGTGCTTTCCCCGTCTACCCTGCTCAGGCTTCAGGTTACTCGGCCGGGGAGCGGGCCCTGAGCTGCGTGCACTTCCCAGGTCTAAGCCGCTCAGGTTCAGGCTCCCGGTTACTCCACAAAGGCGCAGACTCGGTTTCGCCCGCGGCTTGTGCCGTTCCCGGTCGGGGCTGCCCAGGCGGTCAGGAGTTTGGCGAGGGCGCTCTCCCCTGTTGGGGCGGTGTGGCTTATCACCTCCCTGGTCCCCTCCTCGGTTTACTGGCGCGCCCAGCTCCGGTGTGCTTTGTGTCGGTTCTGGGGAGCTGGTCTCTGGCTGCGACCCTCCCGGCGGCTGTCGACCCTCCGGGATCTCAGGCAGTCTTTGCTTAGAAACTGGGAGCCTGTTTGCAGTTTGGTAGGGGGTGCCCTCTCTGGAGCCGAGTTTGCCCCTTTCCGGCTCTGGCGGGCCCCGCCTGCCCGCTGTGTCCGGCGCGGGGTGGGGCGGTCCGCAGCCGGCTAGCTCTCCTCTGGTATCGCTCAGTCCTTTGTTCTGTGAGCGGGCCGGCAGTGCCTTAGAGTTGGGCTTTTCGCGGGATAGTTCTCTCGCTCTGGCTGTCCCACAGTTTAGGTTACTATCTCACGTTAGCTCCCTCAGATTGCCCTTGGGGCACTCGGGCCCGGTCCTTACCCTAGGCAATGCCGCCCGCTCCTCTCCGTTCAGCCCCCACTTGCTGGTGGCGGATGATGCGAGCGTCTGGGGTTCTTTGCTGGGAGTTGCTTTAGGCACGTAATCTGTGGATTTTATTTATTTTTTCCTCCCAGTTATGTTGCCCTCCAAGATAAAAAATCCTCCCCCACACCCGCCGGTGAGAGGGTTTCCTGGTGCTTGGAAATTCCTCCTCTTTTACGACTCCCTCCCCGGGACAGGTCTCCGTCCCTAACTCTTTTGTCTCTCTTTTTATCTTTTATAATTTCTCCTACCTCTTTTGAAGATAATGCGCAGTTTTTGTGGAAGCCTGACGTCCTCAGCCAGCCTTCAGAAGTAGTTTTGTGAAGTTTGGTCAGCGTTCAGATGTTCTTTCGATAAATTTGTGGAGGAGAGAGTGGTCTCCCCGTCCTATTCCTCCGCCATCTTAGCCCCGCCTCTCCAGTTTTCAAATACTATATATTTTAAATCAAATTGACTTTGTCATTTTATGTTTATATTTCAGAATGGTCATAAGGTCATTATTCATTTAGATTATTGTATCTTTTATTACACAGTATTAGAAATAACATGTTTCTATAAAATTTTTGACAAATATTTTATATTTATTTACTTTCCTGTATACTCAGTGTTCAGTGTAAGAGATAATAACAAATACATTTTTTTTAAAAATATTGTTACTCAACAGTAAAGTAACTATAAATCACCATTGTTACATATAATGCAGTTCAAATCAAAGATTAGTTATCCAAGGATATAGCTTAGACAATAAGACTTTTAAAAAGCTGTTTCCTTGAATTTCTGGAATTTACTTAAATACCCTCAAGGGTAAAAATGTTTTTTAACTTTATAAACTTCTTCCCTAGTTATAGAAATAATGCTTTGTGTATTTGTACTAATGATTGAGAAGCATCTTAGGAACTAAAAATGAAGAGAGTTCGTTTTTCATTTTCCGCTTTGAATTAAAAGACAAATGAAGACTAAGAAAACTTACCTAATGTATACATTAAATTTTGTAACATTTATGCTTTGTCTTATTCAGTTAGGCTAGTTTTAGGCAGGGGGACTTCCCAGGTGGCTTAGGGATAAAAAAACTGCCTGTCAAAGCAGGAGATGCAAGTTCAGTCCCTAGGTCAGGAAGATCCCCTGGAGGAGGAAATGGCAACCCACTCCAGTATTCTTGAACAGAGGAACCTGGTGGGCTACAGTCCATGGGGTTGCAGGAGTCAGACACAACTGAGCACACACACATATAGTCATCGGCAGAGACAGGTCCTGGAAAAGACAATGCCAGGCAGTCAGTTAGGATTGGTTGTTATTAGTAGGATGTCAGTAGAACTCCTTGTATAACCAACTGGTCCTGTGTCAGTCACAGGAAGGACAACAGATCCAAAAAAGACGATATTTGACCATGAACAGAAATGTGGGTAGAATCAATATACTTAAGATCATTGGCTGAATTTTTAAAAATTCTAACTGTGAAATAACTCTTAATGTTTGATGGGTTCAAAGATACAGGAATGCTAAGAAGCTAAACTGAATGAGTCTTATATTCTGAAATATCCTAGAATTATTTGGCCTACTTTATCACAGACAGACCTGTGTTTGTCTCATACAACTGACCTTTTAAAACAGGTTTCTTTTCCTAGTATACCAGGCTGTGTCTTCATATCTTCAGGATTCCTTAACATGAAAGTTTATTCTAGGAATACATGAACATTTCCATTTCGTTCATGTATATTAGCAAAGTGAAACTCACTCAGTTGTATCTGACTCTTTGTGACCCCATGGAATATACAGTCCATGGAATTCTCCAGGCCAGACTACTGGAGTGAGTAGACTTTCCCTTCTCCAGAGAATCTTCCCAACCCAGGGATTGAACCCAGGTCTCCCACATTGCAGGCAGATTCTTTACCAGCTGAGCCACAAGGGAAGCCTAAGATTACTAGAATGGGTAGCCTTTCACTTCTCCAGGGGAATCTTCCCGACCCAGGAATCGAACTGGGGTCCCCTGCATTACAGGCAGATTCTTTATGAACTGAGCTATCAGGAAAACGTATATACTACCAAACCAGACTTTAATAAAAGCTTTTTACTGTTGGGACTCTTCGTCTAAAATTTTCTTTTTGCTCTTTTCTTTAAGTCATTCTTTACTAATACTGTGCTTTGCTTTAATTGTATCAAATTAATACACCAAAATCCCTTGCATTCCTATGCACTAACAATGAGAAAACAGAAAGAGAAATTAAGGAAACAATCCCATTCACCATTAAGATGAAAAGAATAAAATACTTAGGAATAAATTTACCGAAAGAAACAAAAGACCTGTGTATAGAAAACTATAAAACACTGATGAAAGAAATCAAAGAGGACACAAATAGATGGAGAAATATGCCATGTTCATGGATTGGAAGAATCAATATAGTGAAAATGAGTATACTCCCCAAAGCAGTCTACAGATTCAATGCAATCCCTATCAAACTACCAACAATATTTTTCACAGAACTAGAACAAATAATTCCACAATTTCTATGGAAACACATAAAACCTCAAGTAGCCAAAGCAATCTTGAGAAAGAAGAATCGAACTGGAGAAATCAACCTGCCTGACTTCAGGCTCTATCTACTACAAAACCACAGTCATCAACACTGGCACAAAAACAGAAATACAGATCAATGGAACAAAATAGAAAGCCCAGAGATAAATCCACGCACCTATGAACACCTTGTCTTCGACAAAAGAGGCAAAAATATACAATGGAGAAAAGACAATCTCTTTAACAAGTGATTCTGGGAAAACTGGTCAGCCATCTGTAAAAGAATGAAGCTAGACCACTTTCTAACACCATACACAAAAATAAACTCAAAATGGATTAAAGATCTAAATGTAACACCAGAAACTATAAAACTCCTAGAAGAAAACATAGGCAGAGCACTGTCTGACATAAATCACACCAAGATCCTCTATGACCCACCTCCCAGAGTAATGGAAATAAAAGCAAAAATAAACAAATGGGACCTAATTAAACTTAAAAACTTTTGCACAACAAAGGAAACTATAAGCAAGGTGAAAAGACAGCCTTCAGAATGGGAGAAAATAATAGCAAATGAAGCAACTGACAAAGAATTAATCTCAAAAACATACAAGCAGCTCAATACCGGAAAAATAAATGACCCAATCAAAAAATGGGCCAAAGAACTAAACAGACATTTCTCCAAAGAACGCATACAGATGGCTAACAAACACATGAAAAGATGCTCAACATCACTTATTATCAGAGAAATGCAAATCAAAACCACAATGAGGTATCATCTCATGCTGGTCAGAATGGCTGCTATCAAAAAGTCTACAAGCAATAAATGCTGGAGAGGGTGCAGAGAAAAAGGAACCCTCTTACACTGTTGGTGGGAATGCAAAATAGTGCAGCCATTGTGGAGAACAGTGTGGATATTCCTTAAAAAGCTGGAAATAGAACTGCCATACAACCCAGCAATCCCACTGCTGGGCATACACACCAAGGAAACCAGAATTCAAAGAGACGCGTGTACCCCAGTGTTCATTGTAGCACTATTTACAATAGCTAGTTCATGGAAGCAACCTAGACATCCATCAGCAAATGAATGGCTAAGAAAGCTGTGGTACATATACATGATGGAATATTACTCCACTGTTAAAAAGAACACATTTGACTCAGTTCTAATGAGGTGGATGAAACTGGAGTCTATTATACAGAGTGATGTAAGTCAGAAAGAAAAACACCAATACAATATATTAATGCATACATATGGAATTTAGAAAGAGGTAATGACAACCCTATATGCGAGACAGCAAAAGACCACAGGTATAAAGAACAGACTTTTGTACTCTGCGGGAGAAGGCAAGGGTGGGATGATCTGAGAGAATAGCATTGAAACATGCATATTACCATATGTGAAATAGATGACCAGTCCAAGCTTGCTGCATGAAACGGGGCACTCAAAGTTGGTGCACTGGGACAACCCAGAAGGATGGGGTAGGGAGGGAGGTGGGAAGAGGGTTCAGGATGGGGGACGCATATACACCCATGGCTGATTCATGTCAATGTATGGCAAAAACCACCACAATATTGTAAAGTAATTAGCCTCCAATTAAAATAAATTAATTAAAATTTAAAAATTGTGTCAATAATGTTTTTAAGAAACACCTTAATCAGTTTCTTTACAAATATTACTATTTTTGTTAGGATGGACGTTTGAAACCAGGAGATCAACTTGTCTCAATAAACAAGGAGTCTATGATTGGTGTATCATTTGAAGAAGCAAAAAGCATAATTACCAGAGCCAAGTTGAGGTAACTATTCTAGCCATAAAATAGAATGAATCATTTAGCATGTCTCCCTAAAAAAGAAATTTAAGTTGTCCTAGTACTTATTTAGACCCAAAACAAGTCTTTTTTTGCTAATATTTGAAACATCATCTTAGAATTCAATTGTACTGTATCCATAAAATGATTTCTTTTTAATGCTAGGTCAGAATCTGCTTGGGAGATAGCATTCATAAGACAGAAATCTGACAGCAGCCATTTAGAAAATCCATCTTGCTCATCCCTTTTACAAGCTACAGGAGAATATGGACCTCAAGCCTCAAAATTTAGCCTTATTTCTTCTCCTCCTGAAATACTAATTCCAAAGACCTCATCCACTCCCAAATCTACAGATGCCATTTTACATTCTTTTAGAAGGAATCAGGTAATCTTGTATTTCATTGTTTACGTTGTCCATAAATCCCCTGTGTGTCATTATGTTTGTTATATACATAATAGAACTATAATTTTGGTAACATAGTTTGTTAACCAATTGGTATTTCCTTGAAATGTCTTTTTTATTTAAGATTTTTATGCTGTGCTATTAATAAATATAATTTTTCAGGTCAATGTATTTTATGTCAGGAAAGTCATAATCAGGAATGGCATCACGAAGATATGCTTAGATATCACTCAAAACTGTGATATGAAATGTTATATTTATTTTCAGATAGTCTCTCATATTATTCCATTCATTATTTTTTTCTATTTTCTGCTTGACTGAAGACAAGCAATCTTCGTTTCTGTTCCTCAGCTCTTTTCTACACAATCTGCTGCTGCTGCTGCTAAGTCGCTTCAGTCGTGTCCGACTCTGTGCGACCCCATAGACGGCAGCCCACCAGGCTCCGCTGTCCCTGGGATTCTCCAGGCAAGAACACTGGAGTGGGTTGCCATTTCCTTCTCCAGTGCATGAAAGGGAAAAGTGAAAGTGAAGTTGCTCAATCGTATCCGACTCTTAGCAACCCCATGGACTGCAGCCCACCAGGCTCCTCCGTCCATGCGATTTTCCAGGCAAGAGTACTGGAGTGGGGTGCCATTGCCTTCTCCTCTACACAGTCTAGGTGGATATTATTCCCTCACATGCATATGCTGGAATATAGTTCACCTTTGTTGTTGTTCACTCACCAAATCATGTCCGACTCTTTGTGACTGCATGGACTGCAGCATATCAGGCTTCCCTGTCCTTCACTGTCTCCCGGAGTTTGCTCAAACTCATGTCCATTGAGTTGGCAATGCCATCCAACCATCTCATCCTCTGTCACCCACTTCTCCTCCTGCCTTCAGTCTTTCCCAGAATCAGGGTCTTTTCCAACAAATTACACAAAAGGGGGAGTTTCTTCATGAAAATCAATATAATTACAGTCATCCTTTGGTATCTGTAGGTATCCAGGACAACCTCCTCCCACAGCCTCCACAGCAGATATCCAAATCCAGGGATGCTAAAGTTTCTTGTATACAATGGTGTTGTATTTGCATATAATCTATGCACACCCTCCCCATATACTTTATATCATCTCTAGATTACTCATAATAGCTAATACAGTATAAATGCTGTATAAATAGTTTCTGGTGCTACAAATTCAAGTTTTGCTTTTGGGAACTTTCTGGAATTTTTAAAAAATAGTTTCAATTTGCTGTTGATTGAATCTGCAGATGCAGAGAAAGAAATGGCAACCCATTCCAGTATTCTTGCCTGGAGAATCTCAGGGACGGAGGAGCCTGGTGGGCTGCCGTCTATGGGGTCGCATGGAGTCAGACACGACTGAAGTGACTTAGCAGCAGCAGCAGCAGATGTAGAACTGGCAGATACAAAGGGATGACTAATTACTAATCACTACAGTGCTGTTAATAATGAATTATAGAATAGAGCTTATATTCTATAAAACAAACTTGAAACTCAAGTAGCCTTTTAGTCAGTGGGATCAAATTCATCATAGATATCTTCAGTTTTGGGTCCATGCTAATCAGATATAGAGTTTAATATTTTTTCTTAGCCCTTATACTTTTTCATTTGGGGTTATAATACCTTTTCACAGACATGGTACATAGCCTTATATTTTCTTGTCCTTGGTTATGGCAGAGCTAAAAGCAGTTGTTACTTTAATTCTGAATTGCTTTGTTTGAAGGTGAATATACCAAAATTTTAAAGGTTTCATATTTCGGGACTATTGCTTTAATCTCATTAATCATTCTTTTTATGTTAACATGAACTCCTAGTCTGGTCTTTGACCTACTTTAGAAAATGACATTTCATGCTCCTCATTTTCTTTCTTAGATAAAAACTGGATACAAGAAAACAGAACAGATTCCAATTACTTCTTCAGACAGCAGCCCTACAGATATGTCTAATACAGGTAAATGCACATTTAATTCCTTTTTCCTCTTGTTTTTTTCAGTTACTCTCTCAATGAGGAGTACATAATGTGACAACAGACTTTAAAGAAGAGTACATTATTTCTTTTTTCTTCATGGAATAAAAGACCAAAGTTAATCTATCATGCAGTGGTCTCTGTTAGATTATGACTTTTATTGAAAATTTTCCTGAACGAAGGGTTGAAATTTAAAAGATACATTATCATAATAGTAGCTATGAAGCTGTAATAATCAATGGACTGTTGAAACCACATAATGAAAACTCTTCTTTAAATCAACGTTAGGTTTCCTTGCCCTTTTAGTGAAATCCTGGTGAGGTATATTAAATGCACCTTTCAGAGAAATTATAGAAGGGAGCATGGCTTAAGAAATATGTTTCATTTTCCTTGGAAGAGATTATATAGATATAAATTGGAAAACACTTGAGTATTATGAATTCAGTATTATTGGTTCTTAATTTTAATGAAATGACTTATTGACATTTTTAAACAATAAAGGATTAATTGTGTAAGTTACCCATAAAAAAAGGATTTTTATCAATCAGTAAAGTGTTTCCAGGCTCAATTATCAAAAACACAATCTTCCCCTTAAATTTTCCCCAAAAGTTAAATGAGAAGACAAATTAAAGAAAATAAATTATCGTTATAGAAAATTGTATAGAAAAGAAGAGTTAATTATATGTCTAAATTATTAAGAAAATTGTTACTTGTGTGTTTTAATTTTTAGTAGCGTTGTATAGATTAAAACTGCAAAATAAGAGTCAGTAAAAATTTTATAGTGTCATAGTCTGGGTTACTTTAGCAAAATACCACAGACTGGGTAACTTATAAACAACAGACATTTATTTCTCACAGTTTTGGAGGCTAGAAGTCCAAGGTCATGGTGCCAGCATGGTCTGAGTGAAAGCCTTCTTGTGGTTGCAATCCTCATTGTGTCCTCACATGGTAGAAAGGTCTAGGGGGCACTTTGGGGTCCTTTTGTAAGAACACTAATTCCATTCACAAGGACTCCACCTTCATGCTGTAAGCACCTCCTGATGGCCCCAGTTTCTAATACCATGATCTTGGGGGTTAGGATTTCAGCATAGAAGTTTTGGGAGGACACAACATTCAGACCATAGCACATAGCTCCTATACTTAACAGGAATTTATAGTGGATTCCATGGTGGTTTCTCTGACTTGGAGCAGTATTTACCAGTGGGTTAGGAGCAATCTTTAGCCATCAATTATATGCCTTTTTTTTTTTTTTTCAGAGAAGGCAATGGCAACCCACTCCAGTACTCTTGCCTGGAAAATCCCATGGACAGAGGAGCCTGGTAGGCTGCAGTCCATGGGGTCGCTAAGAGTCTCTGACACGACTGAGCGACTTCACTTTCACTTTTCACTTTCATGCATTGGAGAAGGAAATGGCAACCCACTCCAGTGTTCTTGCCTGGAGAATCCCAGGGACGGGGGAGCCTGGTGGGTTGCCGTCTATGGGGTCGCACAGAGTCGGACATGACTGAAGCGACTTAGCAGCAGCAGCAGCATATGCCTTTTTACTTAGTGGGATTTGTTGGCCTTTAGAAACTTATTTAGTATTATTTCCTTTACATAATTAATTTCCTTTCTCTTGATATATTGTTTTTATTTTAAATTGGAAACCCATGTGAGAAAAAGAAGATAGATGAAAGAAGCAAACAGTGGTGCGCAGGCATTTATGCAACTTGTTTTTAATTTTGAAAACAATTGAACTACTTAATGTGTCTTTTAGCCATTTATTTATTCAGTAAGTATTTACTGAGTATGTCATGTACATCATGGTTCAGTAAGAATTACAAAGGAGCTAGAATATTTCTCATGAGACACTTAGTAGTATATTGTCAAATAAAATATGAGGTTAAAAACCTTCATTATTCAGATTGGAAAGCATTATATATGTGTATGTTTATGTGTATGTGTGATTATTTTATTGGATAAGTACTTGACTATTTGCCATGTTCTATGTTGACTAGAGCAGGCGGTGAGTAGTTTTGGTAGAAGTATACTGTCAGACTTCCCTTGTGCTCCAGTGGTTCGCCTGCCAGTGCAAGAGACACAGGTTCAATCCCTGGTCCAGGAAGATCCGCATGCCACAGGGCAACTCAGCCTGTGTGCCACAGCTACTGAGTCCACACTCTGGAGCCTACGAGCCACAACTAGGGAGCCCACATTCCATAACCACTGGAGCCAATGTGCCCTACAGCTTCTGCTCTGCAGCAAGAGAAGCCACACAATGAGAAAGAAGCCTGTGCACCACAACCAGAGAGTAGACCCTGCTCACCGCAACTACAGGAAACCTGTGTGCAGCAAGGAAGACCCAGCACAGCCAGAAATCAATAAATAAACAAGTAGAAATATACTGTCTTGCCTGAAGAATCCCATGGATAGGGAGCCTGGTAGGCTCCAGTCCGTAGGGTTGCAAAGAGTTGGACACAACTGAAGTGACCCAGCACACATGGCGCACACACATACACACTGTCTTACTGATTAATAACGTGCTTGCACAAGACATGTAAAGATATGAACAAAAGGAATTAAGAAAAGAAGTCGTAAGTGACCTGAGTGTGATACAGGGAAAATACAATGGTTAATTACCAGGCCCTGAATGCGAACTTAGAGATTCAGATCTCTGTTCCCAACTTACTAGCTGAATAAGCTTATATTGAAATAGTTTCCTCACAGGGTTCTTATGAGTATTAAACAAGATTGTGTATATTAAGCAATTTGTAGTTGGTACAGAGAATATGCTCAGTACATTTTGCTATTATTAATTTTACAAAAACTGAAGTTTAGAATATAGCTTAGATAATATTCCAGGACATATTTTTTAGAGCAGAAGTGAAAGCTTCTGTCTTTCAATTCAATTTTACATCCTTCTTGTCTACCCCTGAAGCTAGTACATAGTTACTGATTTGTCACAAAGTACCCAGGTGGTACTCACAGTAAAGAATCCACCTGTCAATGCAGGAGATACAAGAGATGAGGGTTTGATCCTCAATCGAGAAGATCCCCTGAACTAGGAAATGGCAACCTGCTCCAGTATTTTTGTCTGGAAAATTCCATGGACAAAGAAGCCAGATGGGCCACAAAGAGTCAGACGTGACTGAGTGACTGAACAAGATACGGAAATCAATAGAGAAAATTTTCTTGGCAAAAGTCAGACATCATCTATATCTTGAAAGAAGTGATAAACGTCAATGGATGGATGAAGATAAGAGATCATCCTAAGTGAATGAGGCACCGTCATCAAAAGCAAAAAAGTAAGGATAAGCTACATGTCAGGTGATCCTAGGAGGCAAATCCAATTAGAGGAAGGAGATCCTATAGTAATGAATAAACTGAGGTAAATTTACATCAGTGACTATAAGAAATGATGCTTGATTTTGTTGTAGAAAAATAATCTACTAAAAAATTTATTTGAGTGAGTAAGCTCTATGTAAATATTAAAATGCAATTAGATTGGGAAATTTTTCTAGAGTTGAAATGGAATTGACTTTAGGACCAACCATTTTCTTCCACAGGAGTGTAGTAGATAAGGTATTTCTGAGGGGAAAAAAACAAAGTCAACTCTAAATTCTGTAGGTAACTCACATACATTGTGACTTGTTTTAAGTAGTTATTTATAAATTGTTCCCAAATTAGATCCTTAACTGTCACATCTAAACTCCTTCAGCCAGCTGGTATTTATTAATCTTAAAAATATATAAGTGTTAATATAATCTCAACAAAAATAAACTTAATGAGGCAAATCTACCCCTGTTCCCATCTCAAAAGCATTTTGAAGTGTAAAACTGATTGTGGTTAGTCACTCAGTCATATCTGACTCTTTGCGACCCCATGGACTGTAGCTCGCCAGGCTCCTCTGTCCATGGGTTCTCCAGTCGAGAATACTGGAGTGTGCTGCCATGCCTTCCTCCAGGGGATCTTCTCAACCCAGGGATCAAACCCAGGTCTCCCATATTGCAGGCAGATTCTTTACTGTCTCAGCCACCAGGGAAGCCCAAGAATACTGGAATGGGTAACCTATCCCTTCTCCAAGGGATCTTCCCAACCTAGGAGTTGAATCAGGGTCTCCTGCATTGCAGGCAGATTCTTTACCAGCCAGTAAAACTGGTTAGAATTTTTTAAATCCACTTTATACATGAGTATGCTTTTAGAAACTATTCTGTAATATAAATTTCATATTTCAGAATCCAGCTGTTTACTACTAGCATAAGCTGAATAATGGGTGAGTTTGTGAGGAAGCTAAAACCACACTAAAGACATTCCTGAGGAAGTCAGTAAAGAATTATTGCATGAAGAAAGACAACCATTACTTTAACTTTACCACAGCAGAAGCCTTAATTCTCCTACAGTAAGGCTTTTATAACTGAAAACAAGCTAGTGATGAGAAAAACATCCATGTGGAAGGTTCATAGTATTAACCAAATGACATTGATTTTGCACTCATAAAACATTTCCTTTCTTCTAAAAAGAAGAAAAGGAAGAGAAGATCCAAGAGAAATAAGCCATACTTTGAAAATTCCCAACCACCCCCCCCCACACGAGTAAATAAGGCGCTCAAGGCTGAAATGGAGAGGGACACTAGAAGTTGAGGAAAACTGTCTGTGGTGGGTGCCGGACACTAGAAGTTGAGGAAAACTCTGTGGTGGGTGCCTTCCGGATCAAGCTACCATGAATTACAACAAGCATGAACGCGTGCTGGATTTATGCCTAGATCTTTCTAAAGTTTTGGCTCAAGGTAAAGATTTAGGGGATGTTTGGCTAGGAGAGAGATTTTGTTAAGCCAGTGAGGGGTTAGTATAATTTTACATTAATCTCCTATTTAATCTTTGTATGTATGTCTTACTATTAATAGTACTTTGTAGTTTGCATGGGCTTCCCAGGTGGCACTAGTGGTAAAGGACCCACCTGCAAATGCAGATAGACTAAGGGACATGGATTTGATTCCTGGGTTGGGAAGATCCCCTGGAGGAGGGCACGGCAACCCACTCCAGTGTTCTTGCTTGGAAAATCCCCACGGACAGAGGAGCCTGGCAGGTAACAGTCCATGGGGTCACAAAGAGTCAGACACGACTGAAGCAACTTAGCACACATGCATGCATAGTTTTCATAGTAGTTTTCTAGGGTTTTTAATTTTACCGTTACAGTTCCTATAAAGTGATCTATTTTATTCCTCCTGCTTTACGGATGAGAAGACTGAAGATGAAAGATATTGACACATTTAAACAATTGGTTTAAGGAGTCATAAGAGATTAGAATCCTACATGGTCACCTACTTGCCTTATGATCTTGTGCTAGTTTCCTTACCTTTTGGGGTCTTGGCCTCATCATCTTTAGTTGAAAATAATAATACCTGTGTCACTGTGGTTATTGTCGATTAATGCGCTTATGTACCTAAAGTACTTAGTGTACTGCCTGGCTAAAAGTAAGCATGGTGGTTTAGTTGCTAAGTCTTGTCCAACTCTTGCGCTAATCTTCTCTTATATGCACTGTTGCACATAGTGAATGTTTATGCCTGGATGTAGGAAAACATAAGTGAAAACGCATGCCTTGGTATGTGTCCCTGTCCTGCCCTCTCTTTTGTCTCCTTTCCACCCCTTCCATGCACACTTGAATTGAGTAATTCACACTCAGGGTTAGTCTTGATCTGAGTTCATGATTAAATTAGCTTGGGTCCACCTTGTGTTAGTGTGCATTAATGGCAGGTCAGGAACCAGGCTAAAAAGTCATTGTCAAGACTCACATGTCCACACCCTAAAAATGAAAAATAGTGTTTGACTTATCTCCTACTTGGGTTTCCATTACCACTTTACTCCATGCTGACCTTTTATGCTACACTTCAAATTTGGCAAAAAATTTCTCTTAAGAGGAAAAAGAATGTATTCATAATTTATTTTTAGCCCTTGGCCAACAAGTAGGTATCACAGTAAAAAGGCAACTTTGTTGCCTTTGTCAAATTTGTAAAAACTCTATTATACTAAAATCAGTCTTTCTCAACCTTTTAATTCCATTTAAAGTTAAAAGTCAGTAACCGTTTTTTTTTTTTTTATGATCTTGACACCTATAAGTTATATTCAAGATTTTACATAGAATGTTAAGGAAGTGTTAAAGGTTTAGAGGAAGACTATTTATTTTCATATGCACTTCTTATGTTCTTAGGAAAGAGAATGCAAATCATTTTGTACTTAGAGACAGATGCTCTGAGAAATAAAAAAAAAAATTAAAACACTGCATAAAAATGTGACATTTTAAAAAGTTTTTTCTCTTCCTCTTGTTTCTATGTAGAACTAGTAAAATACCATTTAAAAGTGTATTTAGAATGGTGACAATTTAGATACAAGGATTGACATGAATTGCAGAAATCTGAGAAAATTTGACATATTAAGGCAAATAATTTTTCAAATTCTAGTCCATTGGGACACCTGGTTTTTACTCATAAAGCAAGGATAGAGCTCATCTAAATAGTCAGGGTATACTGAGAAGGTGTTAGAGAATGGATGAGAGGTGTATGACACTAAACTCTTGAGAATCATTTATGCTCCTCAAAATATAACCCTTCTATAAAATAAGAAATAGGATTTTCAGTTCAAGAAGTTCTCAGACTAAATCATACTTTATGTGCAACCTTTAAACAGTTTGCATTTGTGAGTTTTTCCATAGTACCTTCAGAACTCATAGCAAACTGCTTTTGCCAAAGAGAAATTATATGACCTTTTTGAATTTCTAATATGATTTTACTAAGTTTGGAAGAAAAAAAGACTTTTCATTTTGGAATTAATAAGGCATTATTATGACAGGGTAAGTTGTGGGATGTATGTTTGTATTTTAAATTAATATTTCTGTGGGACTTAATGCATAATTGACTACTCTTTTTAGACCACGTGTTTTAAGGCTTAAGTGAAGCTGGTTTATATGATACCTTTTAGATTTAAAGAACAAATAATTATGAAAACAAAAGTCAAAGCTGCCAACTGATTAGCCAGAATTATTTCTGAACAGCAGGAGCCAAGAACACCTCCTGTCAAATGAAAAGTTCTATACCAATTAAATTTCCAATTAATGTGTACCCTGTTGCCTCTTAGATATTGCCCCTGCTTGGACTGATAACTATGGGCCACAAGGAAAGAAGATTTCCCTAAGTCCGTCTGTTCGCGTTAAGGTAGAGAAATTGGAAATGGTAAATACTTGAAATTTTTTCATTTTTCTTCTGTGAAACTATAGCAAGGAATTATTGTCATTCTTTGTGAGGATAAAAGATTGGAGCCATGAGTTTCTTGAGTTATCCATTTGCAGTTAATCGGACTTCAGACCTATAATGGCGATAGGTATAAGGAAGTAATACCCCATTACTCAATTTTTGAAAAAGTGGAGGGAAGCTAAATCCCAAAGAACAAAATATGAACCTACTAGATAAAAAGAAAATGGTAGCAATGTACCCAAAAAATCATATGGAGGATAACTTTATATTGAGAGTTTCTATTTATAAAAGAAACAAGATGATTAAAAAAGAAAAATTATAAGCAGAAAAAGATTTTAAAACTTTTCCTCTCAGGTTACCTGGGAGCTGACAGCAAAAATATATGAAGGTTTTTGGGTTGTTTGTTTGTTTTTTAAATATGAAAATGGATATAGTGCTAAAGGTTCACAGCCTCTACTTTCCTGTCAGTTTTTGTGGATAATGGTTTTTTACATTTAGGAAGAGTATAAAAATGCATAGCTAGAGTAGTTATGCATTACCATTCACGCACATATTCAGACCTTTGCATGGTCTTCTACTAATACCCTTATCAACACCAGTTTGGATATTATTCATTGTTCAAATTCTGACTCAGTTCCAACTCCTTTGTCCAGTTTCTTGCTAATGTTTATAGTTTAGGCCAAAATTGCCATTTTTATACATCTGTAGCAATGAACATCATTTTACAGTACCCTGAAATATTCTATGTTTTATCAGCGAGTGAAAGCTTGCAATCTCTTTGTACCACTACTTAAATCTGTACCACTACACAAATCTGATTTGTGCTGTATAAAATTTTCTCATAAATTAGATACTTGATATGTCTCCCTTGTATCTTCAAAATCCTGAGTATCTTTTTCTGTGTTTTACTTTCTTTTTGTGGCTGAAATGTAAGTTCTGGATAATGGCAAGTTTTACAATCAGCAACATTAACATCATCAAAAAGTAGAATGTTTGAGGTTTAAAACCATATCTATTAATATCTAAAAATGAATAGCTACTGTTTTTTAATGATACTGCTGTTATATACATTTTGGAATATCCAAGGTTTAATACTAATCATTCCTCTGGATAAGGAGAAAATTATTCAGCTAATGACTTTACCTGGCAGTGTTTATACCTTGAATTTAGCTAGTTAAATTTTTCTAGCACATAGTTTAAAAAAATGATTAGTTTTCTTAGAGATACAAAAATCATCTAAATTTGTATTGATTCTGAGAACTGTGAATTGCTTGCATATTGAATCAGTATTCCACTTTTAGTCCTCCTTTTAATCTAAGCAAATTGATTATTTTTGTAGCAAAATAAAATTAGTTTTATAGCCAAGGAAACCTACGTTCTGTGTAAATTCAGCTCCCCTGCTTTTATTCCAGATATTTTCAGTGACTATTTAGTAGAGCAGTCTTTGTTTTCAGAGTTTGAAACTAAATTTCATGCAATAAATATTTTTTTCTAAAATCCATTTTAGCTTCTATCCACCCATGTTTTCTAAGTTACTCTTACCTTTTTGAATAGTTGCATATTAATGTAGTAATATCTGTATCAGTTTAATTTGAAATAGATCCTTCTATTTTAGTTGCTACTTTGTAGACAGATTCAACTTTATTGTCCATTACATTTTTAACATATTTCCTATTTAGTGATAAATGTGTTCAAGTGTTTAAAATGTAATAAAATTCTGTTTACTCTATTTCCTGTAAGTATTTACATATAGTATCTAGGAAATTGGTAATATAAAATATTTCACAAGGAAAAGGTGTTGACTGGTTATGTGGTTTTAAGTCATTAGCCAATACAGTACAGTTTTTTTTTTTCTGGGTCACAATTTATTTTAAGAAGCAATGTCCAAGTTATCTTATTTTCTTCCTTATCCATCATTTTTCTTAACATAACAAGTTAACAAAAAAATTGGGGAGGGGTATAATTTTTAAGAAAGGCAGAGAAGTTAGAATTTGATGAGGGAAATTACCTGTGAAAATGTATGTTTCTGGGGCATTGTCTTCATGAACTCCTTCATGTTTTAGTAGTCTAGGGAGACAATTTTATATCAGGATATACTGGAAAGTAATTTCTAACACTAAACTAATACTATATGTCTCATTTGATCCCATTGTTAAACTTATAAGTAAGTATGATTAAACATAGAAATAGGGATATACTTTTTGGCTTGAAGGTGGAAAATATTGCACCTCCTTGCTATCTACACTTTTGTACCTGAGGAAGATGCTTTGGGTTACAGATGCCATTTCACTGATGTTTACTTTACCTCTTGCCATTTCTATAACATTTGAAGAAATCTGTAGTGAGCAATGGTACCCAATGTCTGAATATAGTTAATAAGATGTTCTTTGTATTAGGTTGGGAAGTACATGACTAATATATTAAGGAGTGACAGTTTCAAAATTCATCGTTTGTTAAGTATCAGAAAAAGTTAAGGACATTTATGTGTCTGACAAATTTGCATTTTTATTTACGGTTAAACTGACAAATTTGCACTTTTATTTACAGTTTAAAGATGACATTAGTTATTCAAGAAATTATTGGAACCTACTTTTAATCAAAGATAAATTACCTGCAGTTTATTTTTCTAATTGAAGTGTAATTGATTTACAGTATTATATTAGCTTCAGGTATATCACATAGTAATTGAGAATTTTTGCAGATTATACTCCATTATAGGTTATTATTATAAGATGACTATAATTGCTTGTGCTATACAGTAAATCTTTGCTGTTCATCTCTTTTATATGTAGTAGCTAATATCTATTAATCCTATACCTTAGATTTGTCCCTAATTCCCCCCTTTCCTCTCCTCTTGGATAATCATAAATTTGTTTTCTATACCTTTGAGTCTGTTTTGTATATACATTTGTGTTGTGTTTTAGATTCCACATGTGATATCATATAATTCTTGTCTTTGTCTGACTTATTTCACTAAACATATTCTCTAGGTCCATCCATGTTGCTGCAAATGGCAGAATTTCATTTTTTATGGCTGATTAGTATTCCATTATATATACACTCACACAAACACAAGCACCCACCCATCTTCTTAATCCAGTCATCTGTTGATAGACACTTGGTTTGCTTACATGACATAGCTGTTATAAATAGTGCTGTTATGAACATTAGGGTGAATGTATCTTGTTAAATTAGTGTTTTCATTTTTTTCCCAATAAATACCCAGGAGTAGAGTTGCTGAATCATTTATGGTAGTTCTAATTTCACTTTTTTGAGGAGCCTATTAACTATTTTCCAAAGTTTCAGCACCTGTTTACACTGCTTTTAACAGTGTAAAAGGGTTCCCTTTTGTCCATATTGTTGCAGCAATCATTATTTGTAGGCTTCTTCAATGGTAGTCATTCTGACAAGAGTGAACTGATTATCTCTTTATTGTTTTGATTGCATTTTTCTTGTAATTTGTATTGTTGAGTGTCCTTCCATGTGCCTATTAGCTATCTGTATGTCTTCTTTGAAGAAATGGTTATTCAGGTTCTGTGTTTTGTCCATTTTTTGATTGGGTTGTCTGTTTTTTTTTATACTGAGTTTATGAGTTTTTTATGTGTTTAGGATATTAATCCCTTGTCTGTTGCATCGTTTACAAATATTTTTTCCCATTCCATAGGTTCTCTTTTCATTTTGTTTATGGTTTCCTTTGTTGGACAAAAGCTTTTAAGTTTAATTAGGTTGCATTTGTTTATTTTTACTTCTATTTCTTTTGCCTTAGGAGACTGATTCAAAAAATATTCTTATAATTTATGTCAAAGAGTATTCAGCCTATGTTCTCTTCTAGGATTTTTATGGTTTCTGTTCTTACATTATGTCTTTAAACCATTTTGAGTTTATTTTTGTATATGGTGTGACAAAATGTTATAATCTCATAATTTTACACGTGACTTCAGTTTTTCCAGAACCACTTGTTAAGAAATGAGCACTTCTCCATTGTGTGTTCTTACCTCCTTTGTTATAGATGATTTGGCCATTTGGGGTCTTTCCTGTTTCTATATGAATTTTATGACTGTTTATTCCAGTACAGTGAAAATGTCCTGATATTTTCATAGAGATTGAATTAAATCTGTAAATCTTATTCCACTTTATGTCAACTTCAATTTCCTTCACTGCTGTTTTATTAGTTTTCAGAGTATACGTCTTTCACCGTAAGGTTATTCCTAGGTATTTTATTCTTTCTGATATGGCTTCTAAAAGGCTGTCTTTCTCTTTCTGATATTTCATTATTAGTTTATAGACCACAAAATAATTCTATATATTAATCTTGTATCCTACTATCTTGTTTAAATCATTTATTAGTTCTAAAAGTTTTCTGTAGAGACTTTAGGGTTTTCTCTCTATAGAACAAATGACTCTCAGATGTTGTCTGCAAATAGTGACAGTTTTACATTTTCACTTTCAATTTGGATACCTTTCATTTCTCTTTCTTCTCTTACTGCTGTGGTTAGAACTTCTAATATTTAAGTAGAATTGGTTAGAGTGCACATTCTTGTCATGTTCCTGAATTTAGCATGAAGTAATTTAGCTTTTCATCAGTCAGTATTATCTTGGGTTTGTGTTTGTTGCAAATGGCCTTTACTATGTTCAGATGTGTTCTTTCTATATCCACTTTGATGCAAGTTTTAATAATGAATGGATGTTGTATTTTGTCATGTGCTTTTTCTGCGTCTTTTGAAGTGATCATGTGATTTTTATCTTTCCTTTTGTTAATGTGGTTTATCACATTGATTGATTTGTATACATTGAATCATCTTTGTGCCCCTGGAATGAATCCAACTTAATCACGGTGTATAATCTTTTTTATGTATTATTGGATTTGGTTTGCTAATATTTTTTGAGGATTTTGCGTCCATATTCATCAATGATATTGGCACATAATTTTTTTGTGGCATCTTTGTCTGGTTTTGATATCAGTAATGGTGGCCTTGTAGAATGAATTTGGGAGTGCTCCTTCCTCTTCAAATTTTTTGAAATATTTTGAGAAGGATAGGTATAAGTTCTTTATATGTTTGGTAGAATTCCCTGGTGAAGCTGTTTGGTTGGTCCTGGACTTTTGTTTGCAGATTCTATTATTTTTATTACAGATTCTATTTTACTTATAGTGATTGTTCAAACTGTCTGTTGTCTTCTTGACTCAATCTTAGCAGGTTATATGTTTCTAGAAATGTGTCTGTTTCTTCGAGGGTGTCCAATTTATTGGCATATAACTGTTTATAGTATTCTCATGATTTTTTGTATTTCTGTGATGTCAGTTATTATTTCACCTCTTTCATTTCTTAATTTGTTTATTTGGGTCCTCTTTTTTCTTCTTGGTGAGCCAAGATACACATTTGTCAATTTTATTTATCCTTTCAAAAAATCACCTCTTGATTTTATTCTTTCCTATTGTCTTTTTTATCTCTATTTTGTTTCCTCTGTGGTGTTTATTATTTCCTTCCTTCTGCTGGCTTTTGGCTTTGTTTGTTCTTTTGCTAATTCCTGTGGGTTTTCTTTTAAACATTTCAAAGATTTTGTAAAGTTATATTTTCATTTTTATTTGTCTTGAGGTATTTTGTAATTGCTCTTTGATTTCATCATTGACCCATTTTAATAGCATGTTGTTTAGTCTCCATGTGTTTATTCTTTTTATATTTTTCTTTCTGTGGTTGATTCCTAGTTTAAGACCATTGTGATCAGAAAAGATGCTTGATGTAATTTTTTAGATTTGTTCAGATTTGTTTTGTGTTGAGTATGTGATCTATCATAGAGAACATTTCATGCATGCTTGCAAAGAATGCATGTGCTTCCTTTGTGGGGAATGCAGTGTCCTGTAGATATCAATTAAATCCAACTCTATTGTGTCATTAGGACCTTATTGATTTTCTGATAGATTTTCTGTTGGGACAATTTGTCCATTAATGTCAGCAGGATGTTAAAGTTTACTTTTATTGTACTAGTGTCATTTTCTTCATTTTTCTCTGTTAATATTTGCTTTATATATTTAGGTCTTCCTGTTATTAGGTACATACATTAATGAGTGTAATATCTTCTTATATTGATCCCTTTATTATTACATAATGTTCTTCTTTGTCTTTTGTAATAACCTTTCTTTTAAAGTCTATTTTGTCTGATACACATATTGTTACCACTTTCTTGTCATTTTCATTTTGCATGAAATAGCTATTTTCTGTCCCCTTGCTTTTAGTCTGTATGTGTCTTTAACCCTGAAGTAATTCTCTTCTAGACAGTGTATTGAAGGATTTTGTATTTTTATCCAATCAGCCATCCTATGTCTTTTGACTGGAGTGTTTATTCTGTGGACATTTACAGTAATTATTGATAGGCTCCAGGAGTTGGTGATGGACAGCAAAGCCTAGAGTGTTGCAGTCCATGTGATTGCAAAGAGTTGGACACAACTGAGTGACTGAACTGAACTGAAATTACTGCCATCTTTTACTTATTTTTCTGTCGTTTTTGTAGCTCTTCTCTGTTTATTTCTTCTTTTTTTGCTTTTCTCATTGTGGTTTAATTTTTTTTAGTAATTTGCTGGATTGCTTTCATTTTTATTTTTTGTGTATCTTTTGTAGGTTTTTGCTCTGTGATTACCATGGGGTTCATGTATGTTGACCCAGAGTTATAGCTACTTCATTTAAACTGAAAGGCATTTAAATTCAAATGTGTTCTGGAAGACCTACACTTTTTTCTCTCCTCCCCCATATTTTGGTTTTGATCTCAGATTTCACATGTTAATGTTTATCCCTTAACTATTTATTGTAGAGTTGCTTTTATAGTTTTTTATCTTTTAATCCAAATATTGGCTTATTTAAGTTATTTAAGTAAGCTTTGATCCTTATTATGTATCTGTCTTTTCTAATGGGCTTTATCCTTTCCTATAGATGCTTATTTCGTTTCCATTTAGAAAAGATCCTTCAGCGTTATTTTATTTTAAGGATAGATCCAGTATTACTGAATTCATTCAGTTTTTGCTTGCCTGAGAAATCATCTCTCCTTCTTTTCTACATGACAATATGGCTGGGTAGAGTCTCCACATTTTGAATATACATGCCACTCCCTTCTTACCTGCAAAGTTTCTACAAAAAGATCAATTGTTAGCCTTATGGATATTCCCTTGTATATGACTCTTTGTTTTTTTCTTGGTGCTTTTAGAATTGTCTCTTTAACTTTTACCATTTTAATTATGACATATCTTGCCATAGGTATGTTTGGGTTCATCTTTTTAATGAGCCTCTGTGCTGCCTGTGCCCAGATGTTTCCTTCCTTCAATTTGAGAGATCTTACAGCCACAACTTAATCACATATACTTTTGATACTCTTTTTTTCCCCTTGCTTCTCTTCTCACATTATAGGAAACCCTATAATGTGAATATTGGCACACTTAATGTTATCCCAAAGATGTCATATATTACTTTTTTAAATTTGCCTTTCTAACTACTGTTTTGATTGGATGATTTCCATTATTTTATCTTCCAGATCACAAATGCATTTTTCTGTGTCATTTAGTTTGCATCCATTTCTTCTAGACTTTTTTTTAATTTCAGATATTTAATTAATTATCTGTTTTCAACTGTATGGTTTTTATATTTTCTAGTTCCTTGTTCAAATGATCTGTGTTTAGATAAATTATTTTCCCTAATTTAGTTAGCAATGTTTTAAAGTCTTTATCTGGAAAATTATTTCTGTTTCATTATTTACTTTCTTCAAGGATTTTCTCTTACTCCTTCATTTGAGAGTAGTTCCTGTCTTTTCATTTTAATTTTCTCTGTCTTTGTGAATTTAGGTGAAAGATGTACCTGTTGTGGTCTTGAGGGAGTATTCTTATGTGAGAGCATCCCTATGCAGACTGCATGTGCCCAGTGCCTTTAGTGGGAGGGGTGGATTTGATACGGGTGCCCATCACATCTTTCCTCAGGGTGTGCTGGCACCTGTCTCTTTGGTAGGGGGTGTGACTGGTGATGGAGGAGCTAGAGCCTGCACAGGGTATGAGGTGGGACTTCTCTGCTCATTGGATGTTACCACCCTGTCAGGGGCGGGATTTGCTCCCAAGTTGCTAAAGCAGAATCCCTGAAGGTCAGGCTAGAACTGGCTGTTTCCCTCAGTATATATTTTTACTTCTCCTTGTACTGGGTCCTTTGTCCCAAAGGAGGGGAGTCCTGCAGCAAGTGGGGCCTGTATATTTACAGACATCTAAGTCTGCCTCTGCAGACAACAGCACCTCTGCGCAGATGCAGCCCATGTTCACTCCTTTCCCTGGCTGTGGTCACCACAGATCTAGTGCTGTCCTGTGGCTTGGAGCGAGCCACGCTGGAGTGTTTGCTCAGCTTAGGCTGGCTTACTTAGCAAGGCAGGCACAGGAAGTCTGCCCCTATGCTACCGTCATAAATGTGGGCTGTTTCTGGGGCACTTCCTAAGCAAGCCACCACTGCCTACCTGGGCTACACCCTGCACCCCCAGGTCACCTCTGTGTCCCTAAGCCAAGTCTTTTCCCAGGCCCCAGGTGCTCTAGACCCAGTACATGCTATGACGTAGGTGAGTGGACTGGTTGTTCTCTCTGCTTGGACTGAGGAGCACAGCAAGGCAGCAGCTGCTAGGGCAGACCTCTCTCCCCCCTGCCCAAGGGCAGGCTAGTGCCTGCCCACTCCTCATGAGTGGACTCTAGGCTTCTCCACCCTTTCTGTCTATTCTAGCAGTTCTCCCAGTACCCACGGGGGCTTGTGTGTCCCCAGACTGGGACTGGGACACCCAGTCTGTGGTTCAGCCCACTCACTCCCAGGATGAATATCCATCCATGTGATCTCTCTTTTCCTCTAAGTTCCCAACCACAGGCATAGGTCCCAACCTGATCACTTCTCTTCCTGTCCTGCACAGTTAGCCATATCTTTCTTTCAGTCTCAGTTGTATGAAGGTCCTTATTCCAGTTTCCAGTTACTTTTCCTTGAAAATTGTTCCATATGTCAATGTATTTTTTATGTGCTTGTGGGAAGAGGTGAGCTCCATGTCCTCCTACTCTGCCATCTTCATCTCCCATCAAATTACTTCCAATTTAAACTTATGAGTTTACCTCCCTCACCGACATGCTGTGTTCTTCCAGAGTAAATTTTACTTTCAACAAAACTTTCATCTGTTACTGTTTAGCTCAGGAACAATTTACAGTGTAGTTAATTGCATTTTTCAGTATTATTATTGCTTAATATAATAAGAACCACTGTATATTGAGTACCTTCTGTGATGGCTATTTTATTTGCATTGTTTTTATTTCTTTATATAAAAATATTAACTATATGCAAGAATGATTGAATTTTATGTCTAAAGTTTAAAGAATAATAAAACAAATACACATGTACTCACCACCCAGGTAAGAATGAGAATCTTTGACATTGCCTGTGCCTTTCTTCTTGATTATATATACCTCTTTCCTCAATAGGTAATGCTATTCCAAATGTTGAGTATCATTTATATGCTTTTCACAAGTTGATTGATAAAATATTAATGAGATCAAAGTGTTTACTTTAAACTTTGCTTACGATATTGTTAAAATTTTCCTTCTGTCTCCTCATTTCCTGCAGAAGCATTTGGCTCATAGTACATGCTCAGAAAATGATTGTTCAATTGATGTGTTTTTTTCTAAAGTAATTGTACAAAGTTTCATTCCTACCAGTCTTATGGAAGCATTCCCATTGTTCCATATGCTTTACATTAGTCTTATTATAATGCATTTTTATTTCTTTATCCTGTCTTATTTTAAAATTTTTCTTTGTTCTTTTTTTTTTAATCCCTTCTTTTTCCCCCCGTCTTTACTATTTTTTTGGTTTGATTATGTTTGATATTTTGGTCGGTGGTTTTTGCATTTTATTTTTATTCTTCCCCATCATGTTTAGAAATTAAGTCTTTTCTTGGTAATCTTTTAACAGTTACCTTAAAATTTTAACATTCATCTTGAACATAGTCTTAAATTAATCAGAATCTTTACCTTTCTTTCAGACATACAAGGTACTTATAAACTTATAACACTTTAACTCTGATTAGCTTCTTCCCAGCTTACATGCTTATAATTACCCACTATTTGACTTTAGTGAGGCATTGTTTCTCTAATTCACTTTCTTTGCAGTCACCTCCTAACCTCACATAACCATTGAGTTTCTAATTTATTTTTTCTTTTTCTTTCTTTCTTTTTTGTTATTTAAATAGTAAAAGTATGATAACACATTTATAGGAGAATTGGAAAATGCAGAACAAAGTTACACGTCATTCCACTATATACTACAATTATTTTTAAGTAGATAAACTAAAATTTTTATTAATGGTTGGAGTTTCAATATCAAACTCTCAAAAATTAATAGAATGAATAGACAGAAAAGTAGAATGATATAGTAGACCTGAAAAGCACTATGAACCAATTCAACATAATTAAGATTTATACAATTTGCACACAATGGCAGGATACAAATTCTATTCAAATTCTTATAGAGTGTAAACCAGGAGACACTTTAACATACCCAAGGATATAAAACAAGGTGCAAAAATTTCATGGTCTAAAGGTATTGAAATCATACAGAGTCTGAATTATGTTAGAAATCAATATCAAAAGATATTTGAAAAGAACCCACATATTTTTTAAGTGCAGTATGACATTTACCAAGAGAGATCTTTGACTTAGCCATTGAAAGTCTCAATAAAGTTGAAAAACTGAAGAAACACATAGGGTGATTGCAGAGAAGAAAGCATGTAATGAGAAATTAATATCAAAGATACTTTAAATATCTCATATATTTGGAAATTAAGTGTCTACTTTTAAATGATGGGTGTATCTAAGAAGCCTTAACAAGGAAAATTAGAAAATGTTTGTAACAGAATAAAAATGAAAAGAGAATTTATCAGAATTTGTTGCATGCAGCTAGAGCTGCTCAGTGGCTGGATTCAGTGAGGAATCTTGAATAAGGTGTGAAAACAATGTGATTTGTTATTTTCTATCTGCTATTTTAATAATTTTAAACTATGGACCGAGGTATGTAATATTGTACAGGAGGCAGAGAACAAAACCATCTCAAAGAAGAAAAAAAGCAAGAAGGCAAACTAGTTATCTGGGGAGGGTTTACAAATAGCTGAAGAAAGACAAGAAGTGAAAAGGGAGAACAGGAAAAGTATATCCGACTAAACGAAGAGTTCCAAAGAATAGCATGGAGAGACAAGAAGGCCTTAAATGAACAGTACATAAACCTAGAAAAAATAAATAAATAAGGGGAAAGACTGGAGATCTCTTCAGGAAAATTAGAAATATGAAGGCAACATTTTGCCCAAAGATGGGCACAATAAAGGACAGAAATGGTAGAGACCTAGTAGACACTGAAGAGATCATGAAGAGATGGTAAGAATACATGAAAGAACTATACAAAAAAGATCTTAATGAACTAGATTGCTTCAATCATGTGGTCAGTCACCCAGAGCCAGACATTATAGAGAGTGAAGTCGAGTGGGCCTTTGGAAGCACTGCTGTTAATAAAGCTAGTGGATGTGATGGAATTCCAGTAGAACTATTCAGAACCCTAAAGGATGATGCCATCAAGGTGTTGCACTCAATATGTCAGAAAATCTGGAAGACCCAGCAGTGGCCACAGGACTAGAAAAGGTCAATCCTCATTCCAGTTCCCAAGAAGGGTAATACTAAAGAATGCGCTAACCATCGGACAGTTGCAGTCATCTTCCATGTTAGTAAGGTCATGCTTAAAATCTTGTGTGCTAGGCTTCAGCATTATGTGAACCAAGAACTTCCAGATGTCCAAGCTGGGTTTAAAAAAGGCAGAGGATCCAGAAATCAAATTGCCAACATTCGCTGGATCATAGAGAAAGCAAGGGAATTCCAGAAAAACATCTTACTTCTGTTTCATTGACTACGCTAAAGCCTTTGACTGTGTACAACATAACAAACTGTGGAAAGCTCTTAAAGAGATGGGAATACCCGACTCATTGGTTCAAGATTGAGAAAGGAGTACAACAGGGCTGTCTGCTGTCACCCTGTTTATTTAACCTATACCTGAGCATATCATGAGAAATGCCAGGCTGCAATAGTTACAAGCTGGAATCAAGATAGGAGAGAGAAACATAAACCTCAGATATGCAGAAGATACCTCTCTAATGAGAGAAAGCGAAGAGGAGCTAAGGAGCCTCTTGATGAGGGTGAAGGAGGAGAGTGAAAGAGCCAGCTTAAGACTAAATTTAAAAAAAAAAAACTGATCATGGCATCCGACCCATTACTTCATGGCAAATGGAGGGGAAAAGGTAAAAGTAGTGACAGATTTCCTCTTGCGTTGTAAAATCACTGCAGATGGTGACTATAGCCATGAAATCAGAAGACGTTTGCTCCTTAGCAGGAAAACTATGACAAATCTAGACAGGGTTTTGAAAAGTAAGACATTACTTTGCAGACATAGGTCCATATCATTAAGGATATGGTCTTACCAGCGGTCACGTACGGTTGTGAGAGCTGGACCATGAAGAAGGCAGAACACCAAAGAATTGATGCCTTTGAACTGTGGTGCTGGAGAGGACTCCTGAAAGTCCAATTGACAGCAAGGAGATCAAACCAGTCAATTTTAAGGGAAATCAACCCTGAATACTTGTTGGAGGGACTAATGCTGAAGCTGAAGCTCCAGTATTTTGGTCATCTGATGCAAACAACCAACACGTTGAAAAAGTCCCTGATGCTGGGAAAAACTGAGGGCAGAAGAAGAAGAGGGCATCAGAGGATGAGATGGCTGGATGGCATCACTGATGCAATGGACATGAACTTGGGTAAACTTCAGGAGATGGTGAGGTCTGGGAGGCCTGGTGAGCTATAGTCCATGGGGTTGCAAAGAGTTAGACACAATGACGTCGAATAGAAAGCACTGTATATAGTTTAATGTTGGCAAAAAGATACATTATTTTTTTAAATATATAGATGCTATATTCAAAGAAGAAGTCAGGAAAACTATACACCAGTTGACAAATAGTGTTTGTCTCTGGAGCAGTGGTTCTTAAGGTCAGGGATGCAGGTGTTTTGCTTCAGGGGACATTTGGCAATGTCTCAGGACATTTTGGAGAAGGACATGGCAACTCACTCCAGTACTCTTGCCTGGAAAATCCCATGGACAGAGGGGCCTGGTAGGCTACAGTCCATGGGGTCGCGAAGAGTCAGACACGACTGCGTGACTTCACTTTCACTCTTCACTTTCATGCGTTGGAGAAGGAAATGGCAACCCACTCCATTATTCTTACCTGGAGAATCCCAGAGACAGAGGAGCCTGGTGGGCTGCCATCTATGGGGTTGCACAGAGTCGGGCACAACTGAAGTGACTTAGCAGTAGCAGCAGCAGTAGCAGGACATTTTGGGTTTTTACAATTTGGAGAATGCAACCAAATTAGGACTCACTAAAAAAAAAAAAAAGAAAATACTTCCTAGAATGTTATATATGAAAATTTTAAATATGCTTCTAAATAAGTTATGTCAAAAACATTGCTAGGAAATATATAAAGGAAGTTAAATGTTACTTGCATCAATAGTTAGAATACAAATGAACAAACAACATACAATTCCATAATCAACATACTGACAAAAATTGAAGTGTGATAACAACAAATAGTTCACTTTTTAAAAATTTAAATGGTGTCCAGCTGGATGAATGTAGTATTATTATCCATTATCTGATTGATGGACTTTTTAGAATTACTCCAGTCTGTTTTTTATAATGACATTTTACATGTCTCCTCCTCAGAGGGTATATATACTGTCAACTTTCTTAGATGCTGTAAAATTGTTCTCCAAACTGGTTGTTCCAATTTATGCACAACACTAGTATATAAGCACTTCTATTCTTCTACATTCTTAAGAACATTTGCTGTTATCACACTTTAATTTTTGTCAGTATGTTCAATATTAAACTATAACACTGAGGTAAAAGATAAAAATAATTTGTAAGGCTATCCTTTGTCTTATACTGTTCGTGTGAAATCATAAATATACAAGAGTACATGTTATTAGGGAATAAATGTAGTGGCCTGGAATCCTGGACAGGAAGGATACCTTAGCCTTAGGATAGTGGTTCCTGCTGAGAAACAATGGAGAAAGCTTTCAACCAAGTGTATAATGTTTATTTCTTAAATAGGCAATTATCAATGAGTGTCTATTTGACAACAAGTAAATAGGTGTTCTTTGTATTATTGTCTTTCCTTTTATTTCCTTTTTGCTGTATTTGGAATATGTTTTATGACTAAAGGAAAAGATTATCAAAAGTTTTCCCTTCCTCTCGTTTCCTTTTCTCACTACGGCCAGCCATCTATACATTGACTAGTTTATTTTTGCTGTGAGAGTCTGGCTGGCTGCAGTCCATGGGTTCGGAAAGAGTTGGACACAACTGAGCAAATAAGCACACATACCCTGTACACACTTTATTAAATTGCATATTACGCTAATTACATTTATTTATATGTTATTTTCACCATAGAGATGATGGTAGGTAGTGGCTATATCTTGTTTGTATGTCCCTTTGCATAGTTTCAGTTCAGTTCAGTTCAGTCGCTCAGTCGTGTCCAACTCTTTGCGACTCCATGAATCGCAGCACGCCAGGCCTCCCTGTCCATCTCCAACTCCCGGAGTTTACCCAAACCCATGTCCATCAAGTCGGTGATGCCATCTAGCCATCTGATCCTCTGTTGTCCCCTTCTCCTCCTGCCCCCAATCCTTCCCAGCATCAGGGTCTTTTCCAATGAGTCAAATCTTCCCATGAGGTGGCCAAAGTATTAGAGTTTCAGCTTCAACATCAGTCCTTCCAATGAACACCCAGGACTGATCTCCTTTAGGATGGACTGGTTGGATCTCCTTGCAGTCCAAGGGACTCTCAAGAGTCTTCTCCAACACCACAGTTCCAAAGCATCAATTCTTCGGCACTCAGCTTTCTTCACAGTCCAACTCTCACATCCATACATGACTACTGGAAAAACCATAGCTTTGACTAGACGGACCTTTGTTGGCAAAGTAATGTCCTTAAATAGTTATCAGACTTTTTTTGATCATGGTCACTGTTCCTGATATGGATTCTTTTCACTGGGTTGTAAAATAATGTGTAATGAAGTTTTATTTTTTGGAGATTAGAAAAATTGCTTCACATACATCCTTTCCATTCCAGGCTCTAAATTATCTTGGCATTCAGCCCACAAAAGAGCAACACCAAGCCCTGAGACAGCAAGTACAAGTAGACCCAACGGGGACAGTGTCTTTTGGAGGTAACGTTAGGTGCATCCTGTTGCATCATCATAGAAACTTGGTCACAGAGTTGTTGTGGCCCACATTTATTAAGAGTGCCTCTTCTTTAGAAGGAAAGAAAGAAAAACAAAAACCACATCTATTCATATGTCAAGTTCCTTAAACGGTGGGACTTCATTGGTGGCTCAGTGGTAAATAATCCACCTGCAAAGCAGGAGACGTGGGTCTGATCCTTAGGTCATGAAGATCCCCTGGAGGAGGGCCTGGCAACCCACTCCAGTATTCGTGCCTGGAAAATCTCATAGACAGAGAAGCCTGGAGAGCTATATACAGTCCATGGGGTCACAGATTCAGACACCACTGAAGTAAGTGAGCATGCACATAACGCCTTCAACAGTAGTCTAAAAACTCAGAATTATTGGCCTAACTGAGTCAGCAGAAAGGAGAACTTTCTTAGAATCTTTCAGCTTTAAAACATCATCATTCTATCATGTTCTGTTTTTAATTTGTTGCATAAATGTTTTCAACAAATATGATATAATAATATCATAGACTTTGCACTATTGGAAATTTTGATGGTATTTCATTAACTGATAATATAAATAATTCTGTATGTAATATAGCTTTTTTCTTCTTTCTCTTAGGATAAATTCCCACAAGTGGCTTAGACTTTTCATATGTATTAATAAATTGTTTTTCAGAGACATTTTTTATACATATTTGTTCTGGTGCTAGTAATGTTTGAATGGAACTGTTTTCTGTATCCTTGACAGCATTAAGAAATTAATTATTTTTTATAGAGTAGATGGAACATTGTATCATTCTAAAAGCATCAGCATTGCTGAAGAAAGAAATCTGGAGTTTTGAAGTAATAAAAAAGATATATTTGATCCCCTCTCCTTTTTAAAATCATCACAAAATAATAAGAACAAGAAACAGAAATACATGTACAACCACAGTGTATAAGGACAGAAAGTAGATGAAGACAGTAAATGAATTAATGAGCAGAGGCGTGTAAAGCCCAAGTGTTTGAAAAGATGGGGGAATCACAGCAGGAACAAGCCTGTTCCTGGAAAGGTTTAGGAATTGAGAGCATCAGGTACTTAAGGCTGGGTGTAGGCATGGCATTTAGAACAGAGTTGTTAGGAATCTGTGTAAGGAGCAATTAGGTAAGCTTTTCCCTGCCCTCTCTCAAGCAATCAAGCAACTACCACTTCCTTACTCTTGCAGAGGAAAATTAGTCTGTCCTCTTGAGAAATTAAACCAGATTGATTCCAGACCTATAGTTGCCAGCAGCTAGGGAATTTAGGAGTATGTATGGTGAATTATCACTCACAACACACACTGAGATTGCTCAGTGATATTTGCAACCATATTTATACTCTATGGGTAAGCAGTTGTAAGAGTTTCTCCAAAGAACCTGAACAAGACATCAATATAGTTGGCTACCTGATTACTCTGTAGTGAAACCCACTAGCTGACAAAGAGAGGGTTATACACACAAAATTCCAGACAATGATTTAGTGCCTAATTTTTCTTGAATGTGAACTTAAGGCCAGGAGTTATCAGACATTTGGAGAAATCCTTCAACATAAAATGTAAAGCCCCGAAGTGTCAGATAAATAGAAAAAGAGGAACTCAGAAAAAAGGAATATTGCAAGAGCAAAGAACTTCACGTAAACCATATATTAGAAATGATAAACAAAACTAAGCTGTCCATGAAATAAGAGTAGGATATTGTAAAATAGGAACAATTAAAAAGATCATTGGAATGTAAAAATATAATAGCCAAATTAAAAAAAAAAAAATTGAAGATAGATGAATATGTCACACTCCATGTCTAAAGAAGCTTATAGTTTGCTAGGTTGGCATTAGGCAGTGTTATATAACAATCAAGAGAATATGTCGTTGAGTCAGACTTTAAATGGAATCTTGCTCTGCTACTTATTTGCCAAGTTAACTTATCTTAGCCGCAAGCTGTAAAATGGAGAGGATTAGAGGATCTATCTCAGAAAATTCTGGGGATGAAATTACAAAGTGCCATTCCTAGCATTTGAGGCAGTTATAGAAACATTCACTGCTATTATTATTATTACTGCTACTACTGTTATTATTATTAAGCCTATTTAAGTAAGTTAAATTTTAACCGTTATTATAACATATAGCTTCAACTTCATGTAGAGAAAGGTAAAGTTTACTTAGATAAGGTTAAGTGCTGTGTTCTTATTGAAATGTGTTCCATTTTAGATTTTGTCCACGTTGCCAGAAACTTGTTTTGCTTGCAATTGGATGAAGCCAATGTCGGTGCACATGAAATTTGCAGCATATTAAATTCACAGGTAGAGTATACACTATAGAATTGTCTTAATTGCACTTAAGTCATTTCCTATATGAGTTTCCCTGTTAGCTCAGCTGGTAAAGAATCCTCCTGTAATGCAGGAGACCCGAGTTCAATTCCTAGGTTGGGAACATCCCCTGGAGAAGGGATAGGCTACCCACTCCAGTATTCTTGGGCTTCCCTGGTGGCTCAGACAGTAAAGAATCTGCCTACAATGCAGGAGACCTGAGTTTGATCCCTAGATTGAGAAGATTCCCTGGAGAAGGGCATGGCAATTCATTTCAGTATTCTGGCCTGGAGAATCCCCATGGACAGAGGAACATGGTGGGCTACAGTCCATGGCATCACAAAGAGTTGGACACGACTGAGCAACTAAGCACAGCACAGCGTGTCTTAAGTGTTATGTATTATATACATATGCTTTCTTATTTTTTAGAAAATAAGTTATGCAGATTAAATATGCTTTCTGGGTAAATATGTGAAATACAAATAATTTAAAATCAAAAGTGAAATTTTGTGTTGATCTCCTTTATCCTCCTCTCTCACTTTCCCATTATGATACTCCCATATTTAAGTTTACCACAGAAAAGTATTTATATCTTAAATGTTAACTCTAAAATGTTATAGTCTGAACCATCCTTGTGTAATCAGCATCCACATCAAGAAACACAGGGTTAAAGAAACTACTGGGACCCTGATGTCTCCACCCCCATGTTCCTTTCTAGTTTTCTAGTGCTAACCCTCCCCACCCCAAGTCAAGATAATGAGCTACTCTTTGGCCCTCTAACAACACAGATCTGCTTTGCTATTTTTGTGCTTTATCTAAAATGAAGTTGTGAAGTCTGTTAACTTCTTAAGTCATTTGTTCTATAAAACTTTGATATTTATATTGTCAAATCTTTCAGTTCTTTCCTTTATGGATATTTTATTATTAAGGAAGATCTTTTCATTTTATAGTATATATATAACATACTCATTATAAATAATTTTTGTTTATGCATGAGGTTTGGCCTCAAATGAATAACCACTTGCCCTTATTCCATCATCATTTATTCAATAACTATCCTTTTCCACTTTTGCAACTAATTTAAAATACAAATTTTAATATGTCCTAAATTTCATATGAATACCCAGATATTTCTAGACAAACCACTCTGTTCCATTGATCTATTTCTTTCTGCCAGGACAGTATTATCTTAATTACTCTAGCTTAATAGATCTAGGTTGATTGTTATCTATTAGGTCAAGTCTTTCCTTCTTTTGCTAGCTTCTTGATTTTCATCTAACTACATGATCTTTAGAATCATTGTGCAATGGTAATGAAAATTCAGTTGGGACTTTCTGTTTTTAATTGGAATTTTATTGACTATAGAGGATTATTTGAGAGAAGTGAAATGGTTTATTTCTCCATTCATTTAAGTCTTTGTTGATGTTTTGGAAAGAGGAAATTATATCTTGCTTCATAGTGGTCTTGAATATTTCTTAAGTCAAATAGGTACACTATAGTTTTTGATGCTATTGAAACTGGGACTTTTTTTACCATTACATTTTCTAATTGATTAATAAAAATTGATTTTTGAATGGCTATTTTGTGTGATGCCACTTTATTGAACTCCCTCATTCCAGTTATTTTTCAGTTATTTATCTTGAGCTTTCTAGGTAGACATTTGAAGTTAATTACTTTGTCTCTTTCACAATTTTTTACTCTTTCTGAATACTGTTGAATAAGAGCTATAAAACTGAGCAAGAGCCTAATTTCTGTGATATTTGAGCCATTTTACATTTTTAATTTCTGAAAAGAAGCTAGCATTATCTTACATAATGAGCAAGTTTTACAGTTGCGCATTGAACTACATAGGTTTGTACTGTACAGGTCCACTGAATCATAGGTTTTTTTTCAGTATTATATACTATAGTACTACATAATCAACGTTGGTTAAATCCTTGGGTGCAAAACCACAGATGTGGAGGGCCTACTCTAAAGTCATACTCAGATTTTCCACTATGTGGAGGATCATTGTCCCTAACCCCTCATATTGATCACGGGTCAGCTGTTCATGGGTCATTCTAGTTCCTCTGAAGCAATTTAAATAATAGAAACTTTCAGTTCAGTTAAGTCGCTCAGTCGTGTCTGACTCCTTGTGACCCCATGAATCACAGCATGCCAGGCCTCCCTGTCCATCACCAACTCCTGGAGTTTACCCAAACCCATGTCCATCGAGTCGGTGATGCTATCCAGCCATCTCATCCTCTGTTGTCCCCTTATCCTCCTGCCCCCAATCCTTCGCAGCATCAGGGTCTTTTCCAATGAGTCAACTCTTCTCATGAGGTGGCCAAAGTATTGGAGTTTCAGCTTCAACATCAGTCCTTCCAATGAACATCCAGGACTGATCTCCTTTAGGATGGACTGGTTGGATCTTCTTGCAGTCCAAGGGACTCTCAAGAGTCTTCTCCAACACCACAGTTCAAAAGCATCAATTCTTTGGCGCTCAGCTTTCTTCACCAACTCTCACATCCATACATGACCACTGGAAAAACTATAGCCTTGACTAGACGGACCTTTGTTAGCAAAGTAATGTCTCTGCTTTTAAATATGCTATCTAGGTTCGTCAGAACCTTCCTTCAAAGGAGTAAGCATCTTTTAATTTCATGGCTGCAATTACCATCAGCAGTGATTTTGGAGCCCCCAAAAATAAAAGTCTGACACTGTTTCCACTGTTTCCCCATCTATTTGCCATGAAGTGATGGGACAAGATGCCATGATCTTAGTTTTCTGAACGTTGAACCTTAAGCCAACTTTTTCACTCTCCTCTTTTACTTTCGTCAAGAGGCTCTTTAGTTCTTCTTCACTTTCTGCCATAAGGGTGGTGTCATCTGCATATCTGAGGTTATTGATATTTCTCCCAGCAATCTTGATTCCAGCTTTTGTTTCTGCTAGCCCAGCATTTCTCATTATGTACTCTGCATATAAGTTAAATAAACAGGGTGACGATATACAGCCTTGACGTACTCCTTTTCCTATTTGGGCTTCCCTGGTGGCTCAGACGGTAAAGCGTCTTCCTGCAATGCGGGAGACCCAGGGTCGATCCCTGGGTCGGAAGAACCCCTGGAGAAGGAAATGGCAACCCACTCCAGTACTCTTGCCTGGAAAATTGCATGGATGGAGGAGCCTAGTAGGCTGCAGTCCATGGAGTTGCAAAGAGTCGGACACGACTGAGCGACTTCACTTTCACTTTTCCTATTTGGAACCAGTCTGTTGTTCCATGTCCAGTTCTAACTGTTGCTTCCTGACCTGCATACAGGTTTCTCAAGAGGCAGGTCAGATGGTCTGGTATTCCCCCATCTCTTTCAGAATTTTCCACAGTTTATTGTGATCCACACAGTCAAAGGCTTTGGCATAGTTGATAAAGCAGAAATAGATGTTTTTCTGGAACTCTCTTGCTTGCCTGTTCCTTGAAGGCTTGAAAATGTTTCATGTGCCAAGTGATTGGGGCCTAGATCTTTCAGGAGAGGGGATGTTTCCTATATAATGTCTTCTAAGGTGGCTTTATTCAAATGTTTGTTCTTTTCTAGGGTAATGTTGTTGAGGTACATTTTCCTAGAAAAAATTTATTTTCATCAAGATATTAAAATTTATAAAACATTAACATGGAATTTTTTCAGATTTTTAATCCTTATTTTTGATGATACTGCTTTTTATTTTATAGATGTGCTACACAATTTTTGTTTGTTTATTTGATTCCATCACACAGCTTATGGGATCTCAGTTCCCAAATTAGGAATCAATTCCAGGCCTCCGCAGTGAAAGCAATGAATCCTAACCACTAGACCACCCGGGAACTCCCAACAGAATTTTTACACAGTACTCACACGTGCAAGTTTTTTTTTTTTTTGGTCTTTAAACTTTTGCCTGTGGTGGTTTCCCTAGTTGCAGTGAACAGGGGCCGCTCTTTGTTGGGGAGCGTGGGTTTCTCAGTGCAGAGCACTTCCTCTAGGTGTACTGGCTTCAGGAGTTGCAGCATAAGGGCTCAGGAGTTGCGGCTGTTGGCTCAGTAGCTGTGGCGAACAGGCTTACTTGCCCCGTGGCATGTGGGATCTTCCTAGACCAGAGCTTGAACCTGTGTCCCCTGCATTGGCAGACAGATTCTTAACCACTGGACCAACAGGAAAACCCCATATCCATAAGTTTTTATGGGTAGTATTTTAATAATCACTCAACAGTATATAATTTTTCCATTGTAGATATGTTTTTGACTCTTATTTTAAACTGTTTTAAACATTTTCTAGGGATATACTATAGTTCCCTTTTGGTTACTGATTTCTAGTTTAATTTAGAGGGCCATATTCAGAGACATATTCACAGACATATTTAATTCAGACATATTCTATGTGGTATTAATCCTTTGACCATATACCCAGCATATAGTCAATTTTATGGAATGTTTTCTGTTGTGTGAAAAGCACATTGGGTGCAGTGCTTTCTATGTGTCAGGTCAAGGTTCAAATCATGTGGTTCAAATTTTCTATTTTCTTTTAAAATTTTCTCTTTCATTATTTTTTGTTGTTGTTATCGCCTTTTATTGTATTGTCTGAGAGAGAGGTGTTTTAAAATTTCCTCCATTTGGCTCTGCTAATTTTTGCTTTGCATATCATGAGCCTTTATTATTATTTTTATTTTAGAATTGTCATATTCTGACAGGTTGTTGAATCTCTTCATCTTTAGAATGTTTCTTGCCTTAAAACTACCTTAGTCTAATTGTGTAGCGGTTGGTTGTTTGGTTTGGTTTCCAATTATTATAAACATAGTTTTTAAAAGTTGCAATTAAAATGTATTATTATATTAGTTGCAGGTGTATAATATAGAGAATGAGTTTTATACATTATGAAATGATAGCAACAATAAAACCAGTTACTACCCATCACCATAAATGTTGTTACAATGTTATTGACTGTATTCTGTATGTATACATTACGTCGCTGTGACTTATTTATTTAATATATTTGGAACTTTGTACGTCTTAATTCCCCTCACCTATTTCACATCCATCCCCACCTGTCTCCCCTCTGGCAGCCACTTGTTTGCTTTCTGTATGTATAGTCTGTTTCTGTTATATTTTGTTCCTTTTGTGTGTTTTGTTTTTTAGGTTCCACATGTAAATGAGGTCATATGGTATTTGTTTTTTTCTGAGTTATTTCACTTAGCATAATACCCTTCAAGTTCATCCATGTTGCCACAAATAGCAAGATTCCTTCTTTTCATGGCTGAGTAATAATATGTAAATAACATTATATATATGTGTGTGTGTTTGTTTATATATATGTTTGTATATACATAACACATCTTTATTTGTTCATCCACTGACAGACGCTTAGATTGTTTTCATATCTTGGCTTTTGTAAATAGTACTGCGACATAATAGGGGTACATATATCTTTTTAAAGTAGTGTTTTATTTTTCTTCAGATAAATACCCAGAAACGGAATTGCTGGGTTGTATGGTAGTTCCCTTTTCAGTGTTTAAAAATCGTTTGTTTATTTTGGCTGTGCTGCATCTTTGTTGCTGTGGGTAGGCTTTCTCTAATTGTGGTGAGCAGGGCCTACTCTGGTTGCAGTATCAAGCTTCTCACTGTGGTGGCTTCTTCTATTGCAGATCCCAGTGCTAGAGCACCCAGGCTTCAGTAGTTGCAGTGCGTGCGATTCAGTAGTTGGGGTGCCCAGGCTCCACAGCATGCAAGCTTCTGTAGTGGTGGCACCTGTGCTCTAGAATAGTTACAGCACATGGGCTCAGTTCCCCGTGGCATATAGAATCTTCCTGTACTAGGGATTGAACCCATGTCCCCTGCATTGGCAGGCAGACTCCCAACCACTGGACCACTAGGGAAGTCCTCTTTTCAGTTTTTTGAGGAAACTCCATGCTGATTTCCAAAGCAGTTGCAACAATTTACAATGCCACCAACAGTGTGAGAGTTTTCCTTTACTTCATATCCTCACCAACACTTGTTGTTTATTGTCTTTTTGATAATAAGCATGTGATATGTATGAGGTGATATCTCAGTGTGGTTTTAATTTACATTTCCTTGATGATTAGTAATGTTTAGCACCTTTTCAGGTTCCTGATAGCTGTCAATATATCTTCTTTGGAAAATGTCTGTTCATATCCCCTGCCCATTTTTAATTGAGGTTTTTGTTCTTTGATAATGTGTTGTATGAGTTCTTTTTGTATTTTTGATATCAACCCCCTTATTGTATATATCATTTGCAAATAACATCTCTCATTCACTAGGTTGCATTTTCATTTCCTTGGTGTTTTCATTTGCTGTACAAAAGCTTTTTAGTTTGATTTATTCCCATTTGCTTATTTTTGCTTTTGTTGCCCTTGCTTGAAGAGAGATACAAAAAAAAAAAGCTAAGGCTGATGTCAAAGAGTATACTGCCTATGTTTCCTTCTAGGAGATTTATAGTTTCAGGTCTTACAGTTTTTAAGTCTTAAATTCACTTTGTGTATCTTTTTGTATATGGTGTAAGAAAATAGTCCAGTTCATTCTTTTGCATATAGCTGTCCAATTTACCAGCACAACTTATTAAAGAGATTCTCTTTTCCCCATTGTGTATTCTTGCCTCTTAAGTCGTAGATTAACTGACTCTATAAGTGTGGTCTTGTTTCTGGGCACTTGATTCTGTTCCATTGACCTATGTATCTGTTTTTGTGTCAGTACCAAACTGTTTAAATTACTGTAGCTTTATAGTGTATGTGAAACCACCAGCTTTTAATTATTTTTCTCAAGATTGCTTTGAACGGACTGATCACTAGAAGGGAAATAGAATATGTAATTAAAAAAAAAAAAGCCTCCCTACAAACAAAAGTCCAGGAGCAGATGGCTTCACAGGTGAATTCTGCCAGGCATACAAAGAACTTTTACCAATCCTGCTCAAACTCTTTCAAAAGACTGAAGAGAAAGGAACACTCCCAAAGACATTCTATGAAGTCATTACCCTGATATGAAAACCAGACAAAATTACCACCAAAAAGAAAATTACAGGCCAATATCTTTGATAAATTTAGATGCATGACCTCTCAGCAAAATATTACCAAGCTGAATCCAACAGTACATAAAAAAGATCATATACCATGACCAAGTGGGATTCATTCCAAGTTCACAAGGATGGTTCAACATGCACAAATCAATCAGTGTGATATACCACATCAAGAAAAGAAGAAAAAAACCCACATGATCATCTCAACAGATGGAGAAAAAGCATCTGACAAAATTCAGCATTCATTCGTGATAAAAACCCTTACCAAACTGGGTGTAGAAGAAACATATTTCAATGTAATAAAAGCTGTGACAAACCCACAGCCAATAGAATATTCAATGCTAAAAAGCTGAAGGCCTTATCACTAACATCTAGGACAAGACAAGGATGGCAATTCTCACCACTCTTTTCTACATAGTATTAGAAGTCCTAGCGCAGCACTCAGATGAAAGATATCCAGATTGGAAGGAAAGACATAAAACTCTCATTATTTGCAGATGAAATGATACTATATATAGAAAACCCTAAATACTTTCCACAAAAACTACTAGATCTGATAAATGACTTCAGCAAGGCAATAGGGTACAAGATTAGCATTTAGAAATTGGTTGTATTTCTTTACACTAACAATGAAATATCAGAAAGGGAATGTAAAAAAGCAATAACTTTTAAAATCACACCAAAAAAATGATGCTTAGAAATGAACCTGAACAAGGAGGTGAAAAACTTATATGCTGAAAACTATAAACATTAATAAAGGTAATTTAAGATGATTCAAAAAAATGGAAATACATTGCATGCTCTTGGATTGGAAGAATTAATATTATTAAAATGGTCATACTACTCAAAGCAATATACAGATTTAACCTGATCCCCAAAATTACCTGTGACATTTTTCACAGAACTGGAAAAAAAAAATCTAAAATATGTCTAAAACTATAGAATTGCCATAGACCCAATTCTGGGTCTGAAATGCAGAATTGCCAACCAGTTCTGAGGAAAAAGAACAAAGCAGGAGGTGTCAAGTCCCAGATAGATATAATAATCGAAACAGCATATATTGGCACAAAAATAGAGACAAAGATCAATGGAACAGAATAGAGAGCCCAGAAATGAACCCATATGCCTATGGTCAATTAATCTTTGACAAAGAAAGATAGAATATGATAGGAAAAAAGACTTAAATATATGACAAGATACCATGAAACTCCTAGAAGAGAACATTGGCAAAGTATGCTTTGACGTAAATTGTACCAGTGTTTTTTTAAGTCAGCTTCCCAAGGCAGTAGAAATAAAAACAAAAACAAACAAATTAGGACCTAATCAAACTTACAAGCTTTTGCACACCAAAGTAAACCATAAACAAAACAAAGAGACAATCTATGAAATGGGAGAAAATATTTGCAAACATTGCAACCAACAAGGGCTTAATTTCCAAAACATAGAAATAGCTCATAAAACTCAACATCAACAAACAGATAATCCAGTTGAAAATGGACAAAAGACCCAAGTAGACATTTCTCCAAAGACATGCAGTTGGCCAATAGGCACATGACAAGATAGTCAACATCATCAATTATTAGAGAAATGCAAATCAAACTACTACACCTCACACCAGTCAGAACAACCATCATTAAAAAGTCTATAAATAACAAATGCTAGAGAGGGTCTGAAGAAAAGAGAACTCCTACACTGTTCGTGGGAATGTAAATTGGTGTAACCACTATGGAAAACAGCATGGAGGTTCCTCAGAAAACTGAAAATAGAATTACCATATGATCCAGCAATCCTGCTGTTAGGCATATTAGCCAAACAATGCATGTACCTTCATAGCAGCACTATTTACAATGGCCAAGACACAGAAACAACATAATTGTCCATCAACAGATGAATGGATAAAGAAGATGTAGTACATATATACAATGGTATACTACTCAGCCATAAAAAATGAAAGTAATGCTGTTTGCAGCAACATGGATGCACTTAAAGATTATCATACTAAGTGAAGTAACTCAGAAAGAGAAAGACAAATACCACATGGTATTACTTTTATGTATTAATAGAATCTAAAATATGATGCAAATGAACCAATCTACAAAGTAGAAACAGACTCACAGGCATAGAGAACAGACTTGTGGTTGCCAAAGACTGGAGTCAGGAGAGGACTGGACTGAGATTTTGTGGTTTGTAGATGCAAACTATTATTCTCAGAATGTTATCATCTTTCCTGTCTCTTTTAACTCTTATTTCTCTTCCATATTGCCCTAGAATTTTACCCTGATATGTTATAATATCAAGGTTAAAAATCTTTCCTTAGTTACCCCATCATTTTGCTACCCCAAAACTTAAATTCAAATGTATTTGTTTTAACTTGCTATGTTCATAAAATCTTACATATTAAAATTTTCTCCTGAATTGGTTAGTCACTGTTGATACACAGTCAAAAAATTTAAATTTTATATATAAATTTTGATAAAATTTTTAAAGGTAATTTTTTAAATGGAAATTCATATTTCAATGGGTTGGAAAGATTATTTGCAATCCAGTTCTGTCATTTATAAGATTTCCATATATGCATGGGCCTTTCTAGACTCTATTCTCCTGGTTGAGTTGGCTTCATAAGTCTTTGTATACTTTCCCACCTTGTTGTTCTTTTCAGATATTACTTAGGCTATCTTATCCATATAAATTTTAGCCAGAATCTTGCTACTTTGAACTTATAGATTATTTTGGGAAAAATCAACATCTTTATAAGTTTAAATCAATCTGTGAACATGTTTTGGCCTCTTATTCATCTATATCTTCTCAATGGCATACAATACACTTGAGGTATTTTTTTCCAATACAGGCCTTATTAATCTCTGTTAGATTTATTTCCAGATACTTCACACTTTTTTGCCATTATAATAAACTGTTTTTTTTTTTAAGACTGTTTATTTTAGAACAGGTTTGGGTTCACTGCAAAATTAAGGGGAACATACAGAGATTTCCTAAATACCCCCACCTCTACACATGCTTAGCTTTGTCCGTTGTTGACCTCCTCCTTCAGAGTGACACATTTGTTATAACTGATGAACCTACATTGACACAGCATAATCACCCAAAGTTTGTAGTTTACATTATGGTTTACTCTTGGTGTATACATTCTGTGTAGGTTAGGACAAGTATATAGAGACACATATCAATCATTATGGTATCATACAGAATATTTTTATTACATAAAAGATTCTCTGTGTACTGCGTATCATGTCTCCACAGCCTTACCCGCCCCCATCCAAATCCATCACAACCACTGATCCTTTTATTGTCTCCATAGTTTTGCCCTTTCCAGAATGTCATATACTTAGAATCATACAGTATATAGCCTTTTCAAATTGGCTTCTTTCAGGCAATAATATGCATTTAATGTTTCTCCATGTCTTTTCATCTCTCTTATCTGGATGGTTATTTATCCGTTTACCTACCGAAAAACATCTCGATTCCTCCAAGTTTGGGTACTTATGAATAAAACTTCTGTAAATGTCCATATGCACGTTTTTGTGTGGACATAATTTTTCAACTTCTTTGTGTAACTACCAAGAAACTTAATCGATGGATCATATGTTAAAAGGATGTTTAATTTTGCAAGAAACTCCCAACTCTTTTCCAAAATGGCTGTACTGTTTTATATTCTCACCAGCGATGAATGAGCATTCCCATTGCTGAGAATGAGAATTCCCAAAGACCTGGTAGTTTGGGAACTCAGGAAATTACCTAGTTCTCCCCGAACTGAGGCACTGATTGAGCAAAACTGATTCTGTAGCTTTTAGAGTAGGAAGACTGAAGCAGTAAGAGCACAGTTTCCTTCCTCTCATCTATGTGTTGTGTTCTTACCTACTTAATGTGACAGCAGAACATTGTTTTTCTAATTGCCAAACAGTATTAGAAGCTACCGTACCAATTCTGATGAGGAAAGGCAAAGGTGGTTGGGGGGCTTACATAAGTCAAGTAGGGAATGAGCATGCAGAGCTTTCTTAGCAACTGCAAAGAAATACTTGGTCTCCAAATTAGTAATTTACTTCCTTTTTATCAATACCAATGTGATTTTAGAGCAAATAAGAATGTATTCAGTATGTGGCATTTTGATAGCAAAAGCAAAGTGCTGATGGTAATTGTACAAGGCCTACATGCCAATAATTTCCTGTTTGTAGCTTCAGATCAAATATTGTGCAAGAGTCATTATATCAGTTTACAAGAATTCTTCTGTAATATTCTGCTTGTCAACACAGAGAAGAGTCCCTAGTAAATGTTGGCTTTCCTTTTTTTTCACCTGAATCCACAAATCCACGATAAGAATCCATTTTTACTTCACCACACTCACATATGTAACTGAAACAAAAGCCTCAAAGCGTTACTTAGCCTTTTTTCCATCCTTTTGTTCTTATTTAATACTCAATTTCAGTCCAGTAAATATTAGGTCTTATAATTTACTAATGAGTTATGCACCAGCATTTGAAAATACTGTTAAAAATCACTGCTTGTCAAGTAGCTTACCATAAACAAATCCTAAAAATATTTTTAGTATTATTACCAAGTCTTTTTGTTCTATTTTGTTTGTTTGTTTTAGTTAACACTATAGTGCCTCATATGAAATAGTATATCAGTTGATCTGAGGTCAGGCTACTGACATTCTGTGAAGATGGGGAAATTCCAGTGTGTTCACGCCCTCAACCATGTCATCTTAAAGAAGAGAGTCAGATTTTATAATCCATCTGTTAAGAATGCTTGTTTTTTACCCATATGTTTCTGTGGGTTTTTGGCTTGTATTTTCCTTTATTTTTTAAAAATATTTTTACTGAAGCATAATGGATAGAGTAATAAATAGAATCATACAATATGTACTCTTTTGTAACTAGCTTCATTTGCTGATCATTCTGTCTGACTCATAAGATTTCTTGAAATGCTGTCTTTTAAGAAGGAATTGCTGAGTCAGTATAAGTCCTACTTTTGTTTAGTTAACAAAAAACTTTTTGGTTTTGGAATATGGCATTTAGAACCAAAAATATAATTATCTTGCTGTGATTCTAGTCATCACTGCTATATTAAAAATTCACACAGTGCTGCACCTGCTGCTGGCACAAGATTACATCTAGAAAAGGCAAGGTTGGAGCCTACATTTAGCAGTATTCTAAACTTAACATCAGCAGACGATGGTCCATGATGATACGATGGGTTTACCACAGTAATCACGTATCATAAATAGGTTATATTAAAATGACAACTGGGGTTCTTGCTCAATCAGTTAAGTGATTGTATTTTAACAAGGAAAATATAATAGAATGGAAAATATTAAAGTGAACTGTGTATAATAAAATTGATAATGTTTAACTGATAATTGGGTCATGATATAAATTATATTTCTCACTGTGTGTAGCAGAAAATACTTTATAGTCACTTCACTATATACTCACCTGTAAAAGATTACATGTATATTAAACAGCTACAGTGTGTGTGGCATTGTTAGTTGCTCCAGCACATGTTATAAGATAAATAAAACTCAAGCCTGTCCCTCAAAGAATTTAGGATATGATGTAAGAAAATTCATGTATACAAATAAAGTTTAAAAATGCATTGTGATAGGGCCATAGTAATAACAGAATTTAAGAGCACTCAGGGAAAATTCGAAATGGAGGTGGCATTTGAGTGAGTTTTCATTTTTTGTTTTGGTGTTTTCTTGGCTATGCCACATGGTATGCCGGACCAGGGATCAAACTTAGGTCCTCTGTCATGGAAGCATGGAGTCCTAACCACTGGGCTGCCAGGGAAGTCCCTTGAGTGAGTTTTGAATTGTATAGGATTTTATCTGCTCAAGAGGTGATCAGAGAGTGATGAGTATTAGCATGAAAAAAAAATGTGTATAATGTGATAGTAAGCAGAGAGTAATATACTTTTTAAAAAAGATAATTGAGTACATGCAGGTCAGAGAAGAAAGGAAGAGTAAATATTAAACTTAGACATTGACTAGATGCTGAAGCTGAAACTCCGATACTTTGGCCACCTGATGCGAAGAACTGACTCATTTGAAAAGACCCTGATGCTGGGAAAGATTGAAGGCAGGAGGAGAAAGGGACGACAGAGGATGAAATGGTTGGATGGCATCATCGACTCAGTGGACATGAGTTTGAGTAAACTCTGGGAGTTGGTGATGGACAGGGAGGCCTGGCATGCTGCAGTCCATGGGGTCACAAAGGGTTGGACACGACTGAGCCACTGAATTGGCTGATTATACCTGTAGTTAAGTTAGTAACCATTAAGGAGAATAGCGATATGATCAAAGTGATATTTTAGAAATAATAATCTTAAATAGTGGTGTTTATCTTGGAAGGGGTTAAAGTGGTGGTTGGTAGTCTAGACAGGGGACCAAAGAAAGACTGCAAATATGGATTAATAAAGAGAGGTGAGAAGAATGGAAAAGAAATGGAGAGACAGATCTAAGACATTGACCAAAGCAAGTATGCCGTCAATGAGGCGTGCATTTGAATGTCAGAGCCAAGGAGAATGAGTTAAAGATGACCTTAAAGTTTTTTATTAGGGTGATTAAATGATATACTGGTTCTTTTACTAGGAAGAAGGAATAAGAAGAGAAAGGTAGAGAAGATGATGGGCTGTGATTTGGAAAGAGTAAGTTCATGATGCTGACAGGTATAAAGAACTGAAAGGCAATAAGGAACTATACATCAGGAGAGGGATTTGCAAATTATGTGGAGGGTGATAGTTGTGATAGCATGGCAGTGAACGTTACCACTCAGGGACAGCTTGTAGAGAAGGTGGCAGAAAAGGAAGAACTTTGGGGAACCTCTCTTTTCTCCATTTAAGAAGTAGAAATGAAGTCATTAGAAACAGCCTAAATATCCTGAGGGTAGATCAGATAGTAGAGTATCAAAAAACTAGGGAAGAGAAAGTTTCAAGGACAAATGGCTTGAGCAATACTGTGTGTAACAAAGTGGTTACGAAAGTCGATGAGGGGCATATTTTTTCTCATAGCAGGTTGTTTGGTGACACTACAAGTAATTATTATTGAAATGTGGGGAGGGAGGAAGGATATGTAAACCAGATTATAAGAAATAAAAGGAGCAGGCAGGGGAAAATAGGGGAATACACAGAAATTTTAAGGAAAGGAGGTAATTGCATGGGCTGGTTCATAATGGAAGGCTTTATCAATAAAATTAGACTGAAACAGAGGTTGTTCTGTTCTGTTTAAGATGAACTGAGGTTGTGAATGTGGCCAGTGCAATAGTGGCTCTCCAGAACTGGCACAAGTCAAATAACTTAAAAACGATGATGATGGAGCAATAGTGAAGGGAGAATTGAGGTGAGGCCCGCTGAGCGCAGTGCAGTGACTTTCTGTAGGGACTCCTGATACTACATTGCAGGCTTGAGAAAGCAGAGTAGAAATGATTTATAGTGTTATTTACCAAGTATCACAGAGGTCAGGTGGCCCAAAGGTTGAAAATGATATCATGAGAACCAGGTAAGAAAGAGATGTAAGAAGGTAAAGAGGATAAAGTTCAAGAGCTGTAGGTAGGTTAGAAAAAAGTATCTGTCTGGAATCATTGATGTTAAATAGCAACAGTTTATCTCATTTGATGCTGCTTGTTTAGTTGAGGCATATTTGGAAAGTCACTGACCAGGACTGGGCTTTTCAAAGAATTCGCAAGTATTCTCTATGGCCAGTTTTTGCTGCTTAGCCCTAAAACAACAACAGAGTTGTAAAACATTTTGTAAGTCATAGTTTATTCTATGAATATTAGTGTAGTGTTTCGCCTCCCAAAATGATGCCATGGATTCTTTCATTCATGATTTATGTTCATTTTAAACTCAAAAATGATGACTACATGCCTAAAAACCCCAATCCATAATTTACCTTAGTAAATTTTTATAACTCCGTTATCTGGATTCTTATTTAAACTCTTAAATTCTGTTTATTTTTGCTTCTTAAGGTAACGAGGTAGAATAAGCAAATCTGAATGTTGAGTAGCTATGTTTCCCAGAATGTGCTCAGTAGACATTAGTACCATGAGATGCTACAAAATAAAGGAGGGTTGTGTGTGTAATATGGTCAGAAAACTTGAGGAAAACAAGTCGTTATGTTCCCATTTGGGATATTAAAAATGCTTATTAGCATATCAAAGCTACTAGACCTGCAGGGAAGAAAGGTAACTTTTTCTAAATCTTATATTTCTCTAACTTACCTGACCTACAAGGACCACTACCACCATCACCATCACCTTGTTATGGTTTTATGTAAAACTGATATCTTTTGGAACACACTTTGGGAATATTGCTACATTTGAGATTGTATTCAGAAGTAATTTAAACAGTTTAAGAATGAATTCTGTAAGTACTTATGAAATAGAATAACAGAGGGAGATGAAGAATATGAGATCATATATATTATGGATAATGACCATAGATACACAAAAGCAAATGTGTCAGGACAAAAGGAGGCAGTAATTTTAGGAAAAATATTTCTGCCAAAATTTAAGGGATGACTTCTACTTCTGATATCCTAGGATTTGGAAAGCAAATCTGAGTTTATCATTTCCATACCACCATGATTTATTTTGAGCAGTTAGTAAAAATCACAGATTAATGTCTGAACTCCTTGGGAATCATGAAATGGCCGCTTATTGGCTGTGAAAATACCCTAGGCATGTTAGTAAACTTTTGAGCCGTTTGCCTCATCTGTGAAATAGAGACAAGGTTTTAAAGATAGTGGTAAGTATTTAATATTGAAAATATATAGTCCTTAGCAGTGTATCTGCACAAAATTCCCAGTAAATGGTTGATATTATTAACTATTTGTATTATCTTTTCCTATTCTGCATTCACCTCTCCTCTCTGAAGGGCCCTGCTTTTAAAGCTCATGTTTAGATAGCAGTCAGTTTCTCTATTCAGTCCTTTAAATTGTATTTTCTGTACTTTATTTTTAGTTCTAACTTTCACATAGAAAAGAGATATAATTAGACTTGGATTTTTATCTCTGATAAGATTGCCATTGTCTTTTTTACCTTGTGATTAATTGTCAAAGATCAAACTAGAAGTGAGAGAAATAGTCATCTGTCTCTTTGTTGTTGTTTTTATCCACCTGTGCATGAATTATTAATATTATCTCCAAGACACAGTTTCTGTGCAGGAGTCTTTTTAAGGCACTTTGGCTGATATGTTTTGTTTAGTTAAAACAAGACACATAATCAATTAATGTACTTTACTGGGTTCATGTAAACTGTCTTGATTGATAATGTCCAGCATTTTGATAGCTGTGTATACCATGTACTTGGCGAGGATATCGTTAGGGAATAGTTTATGTTGATAACTCATAAAGTCTTTTTTTAAAATTGAAGTATAGTTGATATACCGTATTATGTTAGTTTCAGGTGTACAACATAGTGATTCAGCATTTTTCCAGATTATATTTCATTATAGGTTATTATAATAATGAGGCTATAACTCCCTGTGCTATACAATATATTCTTGTTTCTTATCTAATTTACATATAGTAGTTTGTATCTGTTATTCCATATCCCTAACTTGGCCCTCTCTTCTCTTTCCCTTCCAGTAACCATAGGTTTGTTTTCTATTTTTGTGAATCTGTTTCTGCTTTATATATACATTTATTTGTATTATTTTTTAGATTTCACATGTAAGTGATATCATATAGTATTTGCCTTTCTTCTGTCTAACTTCTTTCACCAAGTGTAATATTCTTTATATCCAAACACATAGCTGCAAATGGCATTATTTTATTCCTTTTTATGGCTAATACTCCATTGTGTGTATATGTTTTATATATATAAACACATACATATTAAAAACACTTATAAGCACATACATTATAAACACAGTCTTAAAATTTGGATTTTAAGGAAAAATTATATGTTAAAATAACAATTTTAAAGATGACAGTAATACATACAGAGTGTGTATACCTCATAATTGTCTAAATTCTATATTAGTAGCAAAAATATAAGGTTAAGCGTAAATGAATTGATACCCCAGATTATTTAATATTCTCTTTTGTCTAATGAAACAACTCCAAAATAAGAAACTGAATCTTGTTATTGGAATGCAAAAGCCTCCTGCTACTGCTGCTGCTAAGTCGCTTCAGTCGTGTCCGACTCTGTGCGACCCCATAGACAGCAGGCCACCAGGCTCCCCCGTCCCTGGGATTCTCCAGGCAAGAACACTGGAGTGGGTTGCCATTTCCTTCTCCAGTGCATGAAAGTGAAAAGTGAAAGTGAAGTCGCTCAGTCGTGTCCGACTCTTAGTGACCCCATGGACTGCAGCCCACCAGGCCCCTCCGTTCATACGATTCTCCAGGCAAGAATACTGGGTTACCATTGCCTTCTCCGGCAAAAGCCAAAGACTCATCCGAAAAGGATTTTTATGTTAGCTCTCATAATTAGTATCTAATGTATAACTTTTCTCTTGTATTTTAATATTAACAGTTTCTTCCCTGTGATTGCTTTGTTGCTGTTGTTTAGTCCCTAAGTCATGTCCGACTCTGTGGCCCCATGAACTGCATCACACCAGGTTTCCTTGTCCTTCACTGTCTCCCAGAGTTTGTTCAAACTCAACGTCCATGAGTCCGTGATACCATCCAACCATCTCATCCTCTGTCGTCCCTTACTCTTCCTGCCTTCAATCTATCCCAGCATCAGGGTCTTTTCCAGTGAGTCGGCTCTTCGCATCAGGTGGCAAAGTGTTGGAACTTCAGCTTCAGCATCAGTCCCTCCAATGAATACTGAGGATTGATTTCCTTCAGGATTGACTGGTTTGATCTCCTTGCTGTCCAATGGACTCTCAAGTGTCTTCTCCAACACCACAGTTCAAAAGCATCAATTTTTTGGTGTTCAGCCTTCTTTATGGTCCAACTCTCACATCTGTACACGACTGCTAGAAAAACAATAGCTTTGACTAGACCCAACTTTTGTCGGCAAAATGACGTCTCTGCTTTGTAATATGCTGTCTAGGTTTGTCATCAGTTCAGTTCAGTTCAGTTGCTCAGTCGTGTCCAACTCTTTGCAACCTCATGAACTGCAGCACGCCAGGCCTCTCTGTCCATCACCAACTCCCGGAGTCTACCCAAACCCATGTCCATCGAGTCGGCGATGCCATCCAACCATCTCATCCTCTGTCGTCCCCTTCTCCTCCCGCCCCCAATCCTACCCAGCATTAGGGTCTTTTCCAATGAGTCAACCCTTCGCATGAGGTGGCCAAAGTATTGGAGTTTCAGCTTCAACATCAGACCTTCCAATGAACACCCAGGATTGGTCTCTTTTAGGATGGATTGATTGGATCTCCTTGCAGTCCAAGGGACTCTCAAGAGTCTTCTCCAACACCACAGTTCAAAAGCATCAATTCTTCGGCGCTCAGCTTTCTTCACCGTCCAACTCTCACATCCATACATGACCACTGGAAAAACCATAGCCTTGACTAGACGGACCTTTGTTGGCAAAGTAATGTCTCTGCTTTTAAATATGCTATCTAGGTTGGCCATGACCTTCCTTCCAAGGAGTAAGTGTCTTTTAATTTCATGGCTGCAGTCACCATCAGCAGTGATTCTGGAGCCCAAAAAAATAAAGTCTGACACGGTTTCCCCATCTATTTGCCATGAAGTGATGGGACCAGATGCCATGATCTTAGTTTTCTGAACGTTGAGCTTTAAGCCAACTTTTTCACTCTCCTCTTTCACCTTCATCAAGAGGCTCTTTAGTTCTTCTTCACTTTCTGCCATAAGGGTGGTGTCATCCGCATATCTGAGGTTATTGATATTTCTCCCGGCAGTCTTGATTCCAGCTTGTGTTTCTTCCAGCCCAGCGTTTCTCATGATGTACTCTGCATATAAGTTAAATAAGCAGGGTGACAATATACAGCCTTGACGTACTCCTTTTCCTATTTGGAACCAGTCTGTTGTTCCATGTCCAGTTCTAACTGTTGCTTCCTGACCTGCATACAGGTTTCTCAAGAGACAGATCAGGTGGTCTGGTATTCCCATCTCTTTCAGAATTTTCCACAGTTTATGGTGATCCACACAGTCAAAGGCTTTGGCATAGTCAGGTTTGTCATAGCTTTTCTTTAAAGGAACAAGTGTCTTAATTTCATGGATTCAGTCACCGTCTGCAGTGATTTTGGAGCCCAAGAAAGTAAAATCTGTCACTGTTTCCACTTTTTCCCCATCTATTTGCCATCCAGTGATGGGACCAGAGGCTATGATTTTCATTTTTTTGAATGTTGATTTTTAAGCCAGCTTTTCACTCTCCTCTCTCACCCTCATTAAGAGGCTCTTTAGTTCCTCTTTGCTATTTGTCATTAGGGTGGTATCATCTGCATATCTGAGGTTATTGATACTTCTCCTGACAGTCTTGATTCCAACTTGTGATTCATCCAGCCTGGCATTTTTCATGATGTACTCTGCATATATGTTAAATAAGCAGTGTGGCGATATACAACCTTGACATACTTTTTTCCCAGTTTTGAACCAGTCCATTGTTCCATGTCCTGTTCTAACTCTTCCTCCTTATCTTTCATACAGGTTTCTCAGGAGACAGGTGATTCCTTAGAAACAGATGAAATGGAAAAGCTTAAGCATGAAAGAGATGATGCCTTGGAAGAAGTGGATACACTTAAGGTAGTCTCCAATTTAGCTTCCTTATATTTTCTTTTGTGTAAAGAAAATTATCTTGTGTTGAATTCTGAAGTATCGAGACTTAGTTTTTTTTTTTTAAAGAATATCAATATCAAATAGCTTAGTATAGAATATTAATATCAAATTAATTAATATTTATTTCCTCAGCTGACCTTTAGAGAGTAAATTTTTTAGCTCACGTACTCATTATTTATATTTCACAGATTCAGTGTGAACAGTGTGGTTTGTAATCATACCTTCTAATCTGACTACTTCTAACCCCTTTTTTTCTCACACTGGTAGGAAGGATGAAGAATCAACAAAGCAAGCCATGACAATTTTAGATCCTCATATGTTCATTGGAAAATACGTTTTCTCCTATGTTCATGGGAATGCTTCAGGGACACCTTGTTTCGCTAACATAATTTAAAATTAATGCACTGAGATTTAAAGGAAATAAAAACACAATGTAGTTCCTAAATATACTGTAAGATTTTGGATCTCTTTATATATGTTTTAATTTTGTGTTTTTGTATCTTAATTTTTATGGAAAGCCATTATATTTTTCAGGTCTTCAAGAAAAGCAATATAACTACTTGTTTTCCACTAATTCATCATAGGAATATATTTAAAACTTTTTTTCTGTATTTGTTTTTGGCGGTGCTGGGTCTTCATTGCTGCACAGGCTTTCCTCTAATTGCAGGGAGCCTGGGCTCCTCTCTAGTTGCGTACATGGCCTTTCATTATGGTGACTTGGACTGTTGTGGAGCGCGGGCTCCAAGGCAAGTGGGATTTAGTAGCTGTGGCGCATGGCCCAGCAGTTGTGGCACCCAGCTTCTAGAGCACAGGTTCCAGAGTTGAACCTGTGCACAGGCTTTGTTTCTCCATGGCGTGTAGGACTCTCCCTAGGTCACGTTTCAAAAGCCTGAGTCTCCTGCATTGGCAGGCAGATTCTTTACTACTAAGCCACCAGGGAAGCCCCAAATTATTTTTAATTAGTTTCTTAAATAAGTGAAATTCTATTATTTGTTTCATTTTTATTGAGGCAAAATCTTTACACCAAGTTAAAAAAAGAAAGAAATTTCCTTGCTACCTTAGTTTTTAAATTCTGACCTCTAGAGGAAGCTATTGTTTAACATATCTTATTTACCCTTTCAGAGACTTTCTCTGTGTACCCAAGCATATGCTAAAAAATACATGTATATACACTTCTTTAACTTGCACAGTTGTTTCATATATTATATACTTTTTTACAACTTGTGTTCTTTTTTTCTCTTGTTATTAGCATTATATCTTGGGTAACTTTTCAGGTTAATATATACGAATTTACGTAATTCTTTTCAGTGCCTCTCCTATCCTCCACAGGTTCTGTTCTAGATTATTTAACCAGTTCCCTATCATGAAATGAAAACGATCTGAGAGCCTCAGAAAATTCTGATGAGCCATAAGATTCAATGACTTACACAGAGTAAATTATATAAAAATGCTCTCTTACCAGTATAACCAACACTGGAGATGTTTTTTAAGAGAATGTGAAAAAACTACTGTCAATTTATTATTAAAACTAAATTTATATTTTTCATCTTAATTCTTGATCATGTCTGACTCTTTGTGACTGTAGTTTGCCAAGCTCCTCTGTCTTGGAATTCTCCAGGCAAGAACAAAGTGGGTTGCCATTCCCTACTCCAAGGGATCTTCCTGACCCAGGGATCAAACCCATGTCTTCTGCATTGCAGACAGATTATTTACTGTCTGAGCTACCAGGGAAGCCCCAATGTTTATCATTGTTAAATTTAGTGATATATTTTTGTTTTTTACTGGAGTATCAGTGGTAATAATTAGAATTTTAATTTAAAGATGTATTCATTTAACATTTAAACAAAGCTTTCCAGAGGAACTATTGAGTAAGTCAGGATTTGTATTTAAAATGTATGAGATGTAACTGAACGTATCCTACTGTGACAAAACCTGAAATCACAGGTAAAATATATTCTATATAATTTCCTTTACCTGAAAACCTATTGCCTGAGAACGATTTGTTTAAATACAGAAAAAACTACACAGCAATAAATGTTTTGTTTGAGGTAATCTTTGTACTTTGAGTTTTTCTGCTTGTATTATACACACATACACACAAAAAGCAGAGGTTGTTAAATGAATTTCACAGAATGTGTAGATGTCTCTCATCACTTCCCATTATCCTATGACATCTCTGTTTATCATGTCTGATTTGAGGTACAAATAAAAATGGAACCAAGAAAATTTGATGCCAATGGCTAATTTTTATTCTGCAAGAATGATTTTTAAAGGTTCCATGGGCTTTATTTAACTTAAAGCCTTTCCGCAGAGTTCACATTGCTACTGCTTTGCAAAGTTGAATGAAAATAGATATATTTTCCATTTACAGATGCAAAAAACTAGGACACAAAGAGTGAAGGTGACTTACCAGAGCATAAAAGCCCAGGAGCCAGAAGTTTCTTGGCTCCTGTTCTGTGGCAGATTCGTTAGATTTGCTATATTATATTCATCTTCATATACCTTCATTTCATCTCTTAGACAAGAATGAACTCAACTATAGCAGAAAGTAGATTGCTTCTTATAAACATTCCAATGTTGCCATGAATATTTACCACTTATTATAATCTTCTAGCAATTCCTCTGCTCAGATTTATAGTAAAATGGCTCTTAAATGGCTCTACTTGTAGCAGCTCTGATTTGATCTATAAAATGTTGATTTATTTATGACATAACAAAATTGAATGTTTTAGTGTGTTATTCTCAATATCCTTAATTTTAAGTTCAAAGATTTTAATGTTTGTTTGGGATGCCAATGTTATTCCACCTTAGTAACTATTATTTCATATTTTGATCACACTAGTTATATGTTCATTTTTATGGATAATCTTAGAAAAATTAGCTAAATTGGGAACATTATGGTCAACTCAGTTTCATAGTCCTCTTTTGTACATACAGTAAGAGGGACTTCTAAGTTATAATAATCATGCTCTTAAATTTGCAAACTCTTTGACAGTGATAGCTATTACCTAGCATTTAGTTGACATTTATACATTTTGATCCTGATTAACTTATTTTGGACCTCAGATTTTTAGGTTTTTAAAAAAGCAGCTAGTAAGGAGTTTCCTGGTGGCCTAGTAGTTAGGATTCCAGGCTTTTACTGCCGTAGCATGAATTCAATTTCTGGTCAGGAAATGAAGATCCCACATGCCACCTGGCACAGGGGGAAAAAATGTGACTAATTATAGTAACAGAAAATATGTTTACATCCCAATTATACTATAAAGAGCTAATTACTTTTAAATGGTATGTATAAGGCAGAAAAGTAACTGGGAACTACATTTCCAGATTCTAGAAATTGGATGTTTCAGGAATTTGTAAGCCTTGAAACAAAGCCCTGAAAATCATACTCATTGATACCTTCTTAACAAGTTATTAATTCAGTGGCTTTTTAATATAGGAAAAATTATTTGAATCGGAAAGGCAGAGGAAGCAATTGACAGAAGAACTCCAGAATGTGAAACAAGTAAGTGCATATATTGTTTATATGTGTCTTGTGGATGTGTGTGTAGACAGATGAGGTATGATTACAATGCATTGTTGCTGTATGATATCTAAGAGTCCACAGATACAAACAGTATAGCATAGTGTACTGCTGCTTTCAGAGTTGGGTATCTATGGACTGAAATGATCAGTCTCATTGGTTTTCTACTCTTTTTTCCTTTCTCTTCTATTTTTCCTTTTTCTTTTCTTCTATTACTCATACTCATTTTACTAAAGGTAAAAGTAAATCAAGGGGAAAATAAAACCTTCCAAGGCAGAGCATTTTTAAATTTCTTTTTAGTAATAAAAAGTAAAAATTTATTTTCACTCTTTATCATTCTTCAAAGAATTTTAAGTAACTTACAGCAAAACAAATGCAATGATATCATGAAATAGAGATACAAGTAACAAATAAAATGTTAAGAAGAGTAGAAAGTTAAGAGGACATTGCTGTGGATCAATGGCAGTCACCTGATTTTGAATCTCCCCAATATTATCCTCCCAGAAAACATAAAATTTACAGAGCACATAAAACCATACAGGAACCCACACCTTTTTTTTTTCTGGATACACCATTCATGGCTTCTGGAATCTTAGTTCCTCGACCAGGAATTGAAACTGGGCCCACAGCAGTAAAAGCACTGAGTCCTAACCACTGGACTACCAGAGAATTCCCAGGACCTATACCTTAAATATGGCTATTGGATAGAGAACACCAGAACCTTCAAGGCACATATAAACAGAGTTTAAAATTCCAACAAATTGTTGCAACTTGGCTGCCCCTGAAACTTGAGAGCAGAGGAGGCTTAAAAACTCTGAAAAGAGTAAGGAGAACAGAGCAATTAGACAAAGTACTCCAAGTAAAATCACCTCCAGAAAGAGAAAAAAGCAACTATTAATGACAAAACACTAAACAGTGGCCTGGATTTGGTGGTTCTTAGAACTTGAGGAAGTATGTGCAACCAGAAGCAGCAGCATTGTAGTATCATTGGGGAAAAGAATCAAATAAATAGAGAAGGGGTGGTATCCCTTGGAGGCTAAGAAATAATGAGGAAAAAGGAAATAAGAGGGGTAAATTAAGGATCTTGCAGAAATGAAAGAGAAACAAGACATACCAAACCTCCTCCATCTACCCTCCACCATGACCATCAACAACATGATCCATAAGAAAAAAAAAAACTGCACAGAAGAGGGTGCTGTTCAACTAAGAACTCTTCTGTGAAGGAAAAAGGAATTGGGGGAAAAAAAAAAAAATCTGTCCCTGTCATTACAAAACAACTGTAAATATCAGACAATAAGAATTAAAGCTTTCTTCCTGATGAAAATACCCTCAAAACAATTCAGCCTTAAAACTGTAACACAGAATAACTCAAAATAAGGAATTAAAAACAAAAAGAAAATGACAAAAAACAGGAATAAATGAAATGAGAGTTGATAAAACCTAGGAAAGAAAGAGAAGAAAAAGACAAAATGATACTAGAAATGAAAACTATATTACAGGTTTCCCAAGGAAGAATATAATCAAATGAAAAGGCATCAAAGAAAGCCAGAAAGATAAGAATGAAGTAAGTAAAGGATTTTCATGAGGAAGTAAATCAAAACAACTGAACAGCACTAATATTTTGAACTATAATCCAAAAAAACTTTTCAGAAATAAAAGATGACCTGAAACTATTATCGGGTAGTGGGGAAAGATCAATTTAGGATATATCCTAGCAGGCTTTAAAGATAGAGGGGGAAAAAAATAGTGCCTCCAAATGAAAAGATCAAATAACTTACAAAGGTAATAGAGTTAGACCAACATCAGCCCTCCTGACGCGATATACAAAATAAGGCATTTGTGGAGCAATATTTTCATGAAACTAAAGGAAAGAATGTGTAAATCAAGAATATTGTATCCGACCAAGTTGACTTGTAGATATCAAGTCAACAGTTAGAAATGTGCCAGTATTCAGGGAATAATATATGCATGTAGTATTCTTGAAGAATCTGGGAGAGGTGAGTTTTCCCCAGTCAAAATATGACTGGGATAACTTTGCCAAGAATTTCCAAACAGTGAACATTTCCTAAATGTTACTGTATCAGTTCAGTTCAGTTCAGTCGCTCAGTCGTGTCTGACTCTTTGCGACCCCATGAATCGCAGCATGCCAGGCCTTCCTGTCCATCACCAACTCCCAGAGTTTACCCAAACCCATGACCATTGAGTCAGTGATGCCCTCCAAACATCTAATCCTCTGTCGTCCCCTTCTCCTCCTGCCCCCAATCCTTCCCAGCATTAGGGTCTTTTCCAATGAGTCAGCTCTTCGCATGAGGTGGCCAAAGTATTGGAGCTTCAGCTTCAACATCAGTCCTTCCAATGAACACCCAGGACTGATCTCCTTTAGGATGGACTGGTTGGATCTTCTTGCAGTCCAAGGGACTCTCAAGAGTCTTCTCCAACACCACAGTTCAAAAGCATCTATTCTTCGGCATTCAGCTTTCTTCACCATCCAACTCTCACATCCATACATGACCAGTGGAAAAACCATAGCCTTGACTAGATGGACCTTTGTTGGCAAAGTAATGTCTCTGCTTTTAAATATGCTATCTAGGTTGGCCATAACCTTCTTTCCAAGCAGTAAGTGTCTTTTAATTTCATGGCTGCAGTCACTGACCATCAGCAGTGATTCTGGAGCCCAAAAAAATAAAGTCTGACACTGTTTCCCCATCTATTTCCCATGAAGTGATGGGACCAGATGCCATGATCTTAGTTTTCTGAACATTGAGCTTTAAGCCAACTTTTTCACTCTCCTCTTTCACTTTCAGCAAGAAGCTCTTTAGTTCTTCTTCACTTTCTGCCGTAAGGGTGGTGCCATCTGCATATCTGAGGTTATTGATATTTCTCCCGGCAACCTTGATTCTAGCTTGTGTTTCTTCCAGCCCAGCATTTCTCATGATGTACTCCGCATATAAGTTAAATAAGCAGGGTGACAATATACAGCCTTGACGTACTCCTTTTCCTATTTGGAACCAGTCTGTTGTTCCATGTCCAGTTCTAACTGTTGCTTCCTGACATGCATACAGGTTTCTCAAGAGACAGGTCAAATGGTCTGGTGTTCCCATCTCTTTCAGAATTTTCCAGTTTATTGTGATCCACATACTCAAAGGCTTTGACGTAGTCAATAAAGCAGAAATAGATGTTTTTCTGGAACTCTCTTGCTTTTTCGATGATCCAGCGGATGTTGGGAACTGGATGCTGGTTCCTCTGCCTTTTCGAAAACCAGCTTGAACATTTGGAAGTTCACGGTTCACATATTGCTGAAGCCTGGCTTGGAGAATTTTGAGCATTACTTTGCTAGCGTGTGAGATGAGCGCAATTGTGCGGTAGTTTGAGCATTCTTTGGCATTGCCTTTCTTAAGCCAAGACCAAAAAGAATGAGTTCACAGGTAAAAAAAATAATGTGTAAACATTACATGTCTGGCAAAGATAAAAGATGCAATTTTGCAATTTTTTTTTTTTTAATGAGAGGATAAGGGAGAAAAAAGGGAAAACAGAGTAAGATCATTCTATTGTATAAATAAAGTATAATAGTCAATGAATATCACTTCAAACTGACAGCAAACAATAAAAAAATTAGGTAAAAACAGCACATTTCGGACACTATAAAAAGTAATAATACAAACGTGGCTTGTAGAATGAAAATGCGGATCTTCCAATTACCAAAAGAAATCCTTTTTTAAAAAAGCAAAAGGAACGTTTGAATGTCAAAATGCAGTAAATATATACAACAATTTCAACAAAAGGTAGTATGACAGAATTGAGACTGACCACAACAGTTATCTAATATAAATGGGATTAACTTAAATGGATTTTCTTAGGAGAATATAGTTTACCAAAACTGGCTTCAGTAGAGATAGAAGCTTTACCTTAGAAGAAATAAAGTTACCAAGAAGCCACCCTACAGAAAAGGATCAGGCCAAAATAGTTTCACAGGGGAATTTAACCAAAACTTTCTCAATTAATCCCAGAACTACATAAATGGGTTCAGGCATTTAAAAAAGAAGAAAGAGAAAGAAACAGAAAAATTCCAAATTCTTTCCTGGGAGGAAGTATAACTTTTGATGCCTAAACCTGACAAAAGTATCACAAAAAGAGAGAATACAGTTAAAAAACTGCAGACTGAAAAAACAACCAGGGACATATGAATTGGAAAAGAATAAATAAAACAGTGACATAATAGAAATCTTGAAAACCCTAAAGAATCAATGATAAAAATAACTCATTGGAAAATTCACAAGCTAGCAAGAAATAAAATTAATATGCAAAGCTCAGTTACTGGACCACATACACAAATTATAAGAAGAAGTTTTAGTAGTCTAGATGAAACCAAAAATTATGTAGAAAAATGGGTAAAAGACATGAACAAACCATTCACCAAAAAAGTTATTAAAAGGTCATATGAAACATATAAAAAGATTTTCAGTCTTTCCCATAAGAGAAATGTCAATTAAATCTATGTTGAGATAGGACTTCCAGCCTCTAGTACTTAGCAAGATATAGAGAATGTTCTCCAACAGAAAACAGTTCTAAAACTGGTTTTGTTACACAGGTTTTAAGCAATTGCCAAAGAAATTGGAGCATGAACATAGACACACCTGCTCCTCTGGGAAGAGGGGAACTATGTAAAATAGATTTCTTGATCCTATGGTTTTAAGCTTGGAGCTAACAACAATTAATACCAGTGGAAACTGACCCCCACTTAGGGTCACTTGATGTTTGAAAATGTTCACAATTTAATGAGAAAGCACTGCTTATCATCAGGGCTTCCCTGGTGGCTCAGTCAGTTAGGAATCCGCCTACAAGGTGGGAGACCTGAGTTCGATCCCTGGGTTGGGAAGATCCCCTGGAGAAGGGAACAGCTACCCACTCTAGTATTCTGGCCTGGAGAATTCCATGGACTGTATAGTCCATGGGGTCACAAAGAGTCGGACACGACTGAGCAACTTTTCACTTTCACTGCTTATTACAATACATGGTGCTAGAACAAGGGAATATTTGTGTGAGGGAAAACATCTTATCTCAACGCCTACTTCATATCATATTCAAAAGCTAATTCCAAATGGATTATAGATCTAAACATAAGAACTAAAACTTAAATTCAAAAGAAACTTTTGCGATGTTGGGTTAAGCAAGGTTATCAAACTGTATATCTAAAATGAGTAAATTTTACTATATGTAAATTCTACCTCAACAAAGCTACTTTTAAAAAATATGCCAATAAAATTTTTCATCCATCAGATTAACGAAAATTCAAATGCTTGACAGTGCATTGTTGATGAGGCTGTTTTGAAACAGGGATTCTCATACAGGCTAGTGGTAGTGCAAAACAGCAGACAGCTGCGAAGGAGAATTTGGCATTTCTAATAAATTGTACATTTACCATTCAGCCTGGCAACCTCAGTTCTAGGAATTTACCCTGAAGATATACCTCTAATAATATTGAAATACATAGGCACAGTATTTTTTGTGGTATTACATGTAATTAGAAAATGTTAGAAACTGCCTTAATCTTAAGCATAGATGATTGAATGAACTACGGTCTATACATGCAGTGGAGCACTCTGCTACTGCAGGAGATCTTTCCTCAGTAGCACAGAGTGATTTCCAGGAGATGCTGTCAAATAAAAAAAAACAAAGTACAAAAGAGTATGTATAGTGTTATCCTTTATAAGCAAGGGAAATTATTGTATTTATTTATCTTTACAAAAAAAAATAACCATACTGAAGAAAAATGAAAGAATCAATTCAAGTAATTTACCAACATGGTATTTATGTTCAGTGTTTGACAGGTTGCAATAGGGTTAGAAAAGAATTGAAAACAAATCTCAAACATTTTATAGTATGAGAAAAATTGAATAATGTGTGTTATCTTGTTGTTTCTGAGGTGTGGCCAAAGCCATTCTGAAACAATTTTAAGATATAATGATGCATGCATGCTCAGTCTCTTCAGAGTCCGACTCTTTGCGACCCCCATGGACTGTAACCCACCAGGCTCCTCTGTCCTTTGGATTCTACAGGCAAGAATACTGGAGTGGGTTACCCTGCCCTCCTCCAGGGAATCTTTCCAATCCAGGGATCAAACCCGTGACTCTTATGTCTCCTGCATTGGCAGCCAGGTTTTTTACCACTAGTTCCACCTGGGAAGCCCAAGATGTAATATAGGTCTCTGCAAATGTCTTGATTGTTGTTGAGAGCCAGAATCTCAGTGAAAAAGCAAAGACATACAAAGTAAAATTTATGAAGTCAAGAAAGAATCCTTTAAATGGACTAGATTTGGAGGTATCATTGTGAATGCATCATTTCTAAAATATATATGTATCTATGTGAATATGAATATATATGTACCCATATATATATGTGTGTGTGCAGTTTATATGTATGTGTGTGTGTGTATGTATGTTCCTAGCTCTAACAGCTGAAAGAGCCAAGAATCAGATATCCCAATAGCAATGAGCACCTAGCATATCTAATTGCCCAGATACTATCCCCCACTAATAAGAATCCAGGCTTCTTGGAGAAATAACTGATTTCAGGACTGAGGGTGGGTAAGTACAAAATGAGCTTGAAACGTCTTATGCCAGAAAATAAGGAAATCCCCAAAGTGATGGGAGCACGTCATAAGGAACTAGCTTGACACACCTTCCACTGACCAGTCTGAAAGTAGTTGAGCACCAAAATAATTAAACATGGCAATGAACTAACCATTGAAAAAAAGTGATTCATGAATCCATACCATTAGCAAAGAAGTGAATTAATTAATGGGGAGAGCTGAGGGCTCTTGCTCATTAAAGACTGTTGAGTGCTGACTGGTAACAACAGTTATCAGAATAGCTGCCGGATATGGGAAGTCAGCATTTTCCATGTTTCAGTAATGACTGGATCAGACTAGAATCATAAAATGCTTAATCTAGGGGGAATTTTTTTTTGTGACAAGCAGAATATTCACATATTTATATGGCTTTAAATTGGCCGTCTATAAACTGCTTATTAATTGCAAGGGGAAAATAGTAATTATATGATAGTGAAATAAGTTAACTCCTGAACTGGTACAAAAAATGGATATCACCAGTGAAGAACAGATGGATATGTGTGACTTCAAATGTGAAACCTTGAAAGGACACAGCATCACTTATGTAGTATTATGGCTGAGAATGTATAAACCTGAACCTGGCCGTGAGGAAGCATCAGTCAAGCCCCAAACGAGGATATTTTTTTTTATTTTTAAAGGTGTATGTATCTGTGTGTGTGTGTGTCTGTGTTTGTATAGGTGTTATATTCTTTAGAAATGTGAATGCCATAAAAAATAAAAGAATGAAAAGAAAGGAAGAAGGACCAAAGAAAGAGAAAGGAAAGGACAAGGTAAAGAGAGAGAGGCAGGGGGAGAGAGAGAAAGAAAGAAAGAGAAAGAAGGAAAAATGAAGAAAGGATGACAGGAGGGAAGAAGGAGAGACAGGGAGAAGGTTCCAGATTAAAAGAGGGTTAAGAAACATGAGACTAAATAAAATACCTGACCCTAGACTCGATCCTGCACTGAAACGGGGAAAACACTGCAAAGGATGTTATTGAGCCAATTGACAAAATTGAAATACAGATGACAGATTAGATGATAGTATTGGCTCAGTGTTAAATTTCTTAAATCTGATAGCTGTACTATGGTTGTGTAAGAGAATATCCTTTTACTTAAGAAATACTGAAGTTTGTAGGGATAAAGAACCCTTGAATAGTTAGAATGTGTGTGTACATATTTACGTATGTGTGTATATACAAATGTATATATGTAAGAGATTGAGAGTCTGCAAAATCTTGGTAGCAGCAACCTCAAAATATCAGTGGCTTGCAAGAATACTTTATTTCTCACTCATGAACATGTTGGCAAAAGGGTGCCTTTGTGAATTAGGTAAATCTGGGCAAAGGATGTAAAGATGTTCTTTGTACTCTTCCTACTCTTGCAAGTCTTATGTACACTTGAAGTTATTTCCAAGTAAAAAGTATGTAAAAGTCCTCAATTTTTTGACCAAAAAAATTTTGGACCCCTATTTTATTAAGCTTTTTTGTAGTTTGGTGCTATGTCTGCATCCGTTTATATGGCCAGGCCTTTTTACATTTTAGTGTATCTTTTCATCCTGCAAGTGGACATTTATAAGTGAAAAGTGAAGTGTTGATCGCTTAGTCATGTCCAACTCTTTGCTGTCCCATGGACTATAGTTTGCCAGTCTCCTCTTTCCATGGAGTTCTCCAGGTAAGAATACTGGAGTGGGTAGCCATTCCCTACCCAGGGATCAAACCTGGGTCCTCCCACATGGCAGGCGGATTCTTTGTCATCTGAGCCACCAGGGAATCCCATTTACAAATATTCTTTCTTAATTTTTACATATAGACTAAATTAGATGGTGGGGCTTTTTCCTCCATTTAATTAAATTTTTCTTTTCTTCTGAATGCTTAGAACTTAAAAATTTTGGAATATCAAGCATAGTTAATAAAGTAAGGTAATATGATAGTGTGTGTGTATAAAATAACACATAGTAATTATTCAATAAATATTAGCTATTATGGTCATTATTATTAATAATAGAAGAAGAAATATTAGGTGCAGAGAAATAGGTGAAAATGATTTAACAATTTCATTTAGAGGAATAAAACCTAATTTTGGCTGAGAGAATAAGGAGACTTTTTAGAAAAAAGGTGACACATGAACTAGATCATACATGTAAAGGGGAGAGCATTCCAGGCAGAGAGTGCAGCCTGAAAATCATGGTATGAAAGAAAAAGTCTTATCTTGAGAGTCAAAATCAGCTGACTTTGTATGCTAATTTAACTAGTATTTGTTAATGTTTTTGTATCTAAAATGTGATGATAACATCTGTTTTTAATTTGTTCATAGGACTTGAGAGTTTAAGAGCCTAAAACTACCAGGAATATAATAAATTCCTAAAAAATAATAATTTTTATTTGTGTTATTTTATCATCATCACCATTACCTTGTCATTATTAAAGGCTTGGGGACATAAGGAAAACATGAACAGATGAAAGCATTAGGAAATAACATTTGGGGGCTGTTGGGGAGTTTTTATGTTGGGACCAAAGCAGACAGGCACTTGAATACCAGTCTAAAATTTTAGACGATGGATTGCCGTTGTAGGTATTTGACAAGAGGAGAAGAAAGATCAACCTGTTCCCTCTATAATCTGACTCCTCTTTCCTTCACACTCTACATTTAACTTGTTGGCCCTCCTGTTTAAACACTGCACAGTTTTGCCACTTTTTATCACTGGCATCACTGGTCTAAGCCATCATCATCTCCTGTCTGTTGAAACTATAACTTCCTACCAGATCACCCAGCTTTTACCCTTGCCCCACCCCCATAGAGTCTAATCTGAACACAGCAACCAGAAATAGCCTTTTAAAACTTGTTAGGACCCTGTATAACTTTCCATCTCAGAGTGAAAGCCCAAATGCTGCAAAGCCTGCCCTCCCTGGTCTGCCATCCTACCCCCACCCCCACACCCCTTTTCCTCAGTGACCCCATCCCTTACTGCTTTTCCCCCACCTCCCTTCCTTGTTCTCCAGCCGCTCTACCTCCCTGCATCATTACCCCACTAACGCTCCAGCTCTCACTGTTGGTGGATAAGCCTTTTTGGTGTTCCTGATTGCTTTCTTGTATATTATCTACTTGTTAAACTTGTACCCTTTATCTGTGTCCACCAGCTAGAGGGTAAGCTTCATGAGGAGGGCAGCTGCCTTTCATGTGCTCTCTAATTTACCTTAGCACCATCACTGATGTAAAGTAGTTATTCAGTAAATATTTGGTGAATGGATGGATGAAGAATGGTGAATGAAGAATATCTATACTCTAAGAAAGTTAACCTAGCAGCAGGTTTGGAAATAATTGAGTATCAGATAAGAGGCTTTTATAAAAGTCTAGACCTGCACTTTCTAATAGAAATATATTGGAAACCAACTATGCCTTGTCAGTTTTCTAGTAACAACATTTTTTAAAAGCATGAAAAGAAACAGGTAAAATTATCTTAAATATATTTTTAGTCTAATATGTCTAAAATGTGATCATTTTAACATGAAAAATATTAAAAATTCATTAAACATTTTTATGTTTTTTTATCGTACTGTATTTTTGAAGTCCAATGTTACTTTACACTTAAAATGTATCTTAATGCATGCACTAAATTTTCATTGGAATTAACTGCTGTGATTTTGTTTAACAGCATTTATAGTTAAAAACTAGATTCATATACCCAAATGTTCCAAATAAAGTTAAAAAGTTTACAGTAACTGAAATGAATACCAAAAATCTTTTTCTTTTAATATTTATGTCCATATTGGCAAAAATTTTTCATGTTTTGAAGATTTAATCTTTAAAGCAAAATCACTTCAGAACTACATCTTTTCAAGTTAAGTGTGTCACTAATTCTAGTTACCATCAATTTCAAAGGAGTATTCCATATACTGAAAGCAACTGTAAGTTTATCAATATCAACTAAGCAGATGTCAAAATTTTTAAGCCTAATCTACATATTATCAGTAATAAAATCTACATAACGATTTGTGTTAGATAATAGGTAAATCATTATTACTGACTTATATATTTGAAAATTTTCAGTATCAGTATAAAATATAAATTCTTGCACTTTTCTAGCTTCACAAATAAGCTTTCTCTTTCCTTGGAGCTTCAAATTTAGCTCATTCATGTACAGTGTGATATTGATAATAAAATGTAAATCACACTTCCATTTTTGGTCTTTAATTGTTAAGTATTAGGCAACCAATCATATCTTTTAAGAAAATCTTCAACTGGAGTTAAAAATACAGTAAGTCTTTATTAAGCTCTTCCACAACTCAGCCAAGTAGCACTAGCAAAGAGCACAGGATCTTTTAAGTCACTGTCTTTTAAACTAGTGACGAGTCATCGAATTTGCACATATACATTAAACAAAGTTAACAACTGTGTCCATGATGTTTTTCATATGGTCAACTTCAAGAAACTGAGCACAGAAATTTTCAAAATAAATCCTACAATGGCATGAAACAATGAAGAAAGCAGTCTGTTGTTTGAAAATGTCAACAAATCAGAAATTTTGATCCAACATAGCTGGATCACCTTCTATTACAATAAAAAAAAAAACTTTTCAAACTTTTCTTCATTATCCAACTGAAAGTTTTACGTGACAGATGTAAAAGTTAAAATATCTATGCCATAAGTCTGAATTTTTTAGACTGTGGATTGACAACCTTATGTAAATTTGGAAGTCCTCTAAGACAATACCTCCTCTGGGAATTCCCTGGTGATCCAGTGGTTAGGACTTGCATTTTCACTGTGGCAACTCAGGTTTGATCCCTGGTCCGGGAAGATCCTGCAAGCTGTATAGAGCAGCCAAAACAAGAAAAAGAGACAATACCTGCCTGAAGTATGCATTTAATATTATTTCATATCACATGGCTCATCTAAAGCTGAAGTAAAGTACTTGTAGTTTTTCAAATTTTGAATCATTTGATCATTGATATTGTTAGAAATGTCTTGTATTCTGTGAACATGTGTGAAATAATTGAAGATCTTTCATTTTTATAAAATATTTCTTCTATTCTCTCAAGACCACATTGATTTATAAGTGGTTTACTCTTTTATGCAAAACATCCAACCAGTTTTATAGCTGGTCAGAGTTAACAAACGTTGAATGTTTGCTTCTGATTTCAAGTGACTAATTTCATTAGTTCTTACTTGACTGTTGGGGGAAACTTTTATTTATTTATTTATTTATTTATTTATTTTTATTTTCGGCTGCTCTGGGTCTTATTGCAACGCTCAGGCGCTCTCTAGTTACGGGAGCAGGGGCTGCTCTTCCTTTCCTCGCAGGCGCTCTCATTGCCCTCTCTTCTCTTGTTGTGGAGCACGGGCTCTAAGGCGCCCAGGCTGTCGCTGCAACTGGCAGGCTCTAGAGCAGACTCACTGGCTGTGGCTTCCAGGCTTAGTCACTCCCAGCATGTGGGATCTTCCCATGCCAGGAATCCAACCTGTATTCCCCGCATTGGCTGGCAGATTCTTAACCACTGGACCACCAGGGAAGTTCAAGAGAAAACTTTTTTAACAAGCCCATCACACATTTGCAAAAAATCTTTCAATTGCTCACTTTTCATATGGTTAAAAAAACTTTATACAACAAACAGCTTTGTAAATTGCAATTGCATTCATCATAAAATTTTCAAAATATTTTCCTCTAGTCTTTTTTTTTTTGCATTACTAGCTAATTCATCTTATTATGCATCTATGTCTTCATTTTAAAAAAAATTTCTCCATACCTACTTTTTAAAGTATAAATAATTTAACTATACTCTAATAAAAATAAGTATTTTCATTTAATTATCCATCATGATTTATACAAGTATTACTATAACTCATGCTGTCTACATAAAATATTCAGATTAGAACACTATTGTGTTAAAAAAAAATTGAAATTAATTAATTCATTGACAGTGACCAGATTAGTTGTTTATGTATACAACTCAACTGCTTCACATGCCTGACGCAAGCACTACAATTCAACACTAATGTCTTAAATGATACAATGATAAAAGTGCAATATAATTCTATCAAAATAATAAATTTTTGTGTAATGGAAAAATATTTTATGCTTACTAAGCTTTTAAACTTAAATGCAAACTTATGAAAATTAAAAGTTCAGTTCTTCAGTCAACTCAGCTATATCTCAAGTGCTCAATAGCCACATATAGGTAATGACTACCACCTTGGACAGGGCAGATCCATAACTCTACATCCTTGCTATTCAAAGAGTAGTCAAGGACCAGCAGGGTTAGAACACCTGAAACTTAGATGTTCAGGGTCTAAGTCTTACCCCAGACCTACTGAAACAATCTGCATCTAACAAACCCTTGGGTGATCTGTAATGTACCTTAAAACTTGAGAAGTGCATGTCCAAATAACAAGCAACAAAGAATTTAATCAGGTAGTGGGCATAGAGTTATACCAAGTATACCAGGGCCATCTGTGTGAGAGATACCATGAGGGTAAAGTCATCCAGACTTAACAGGGATAGCATGTGCAGTAATAATCAGAAAAGGCAGTCAAGGCTTTGTAATTTGGTGATTGAGAGTCTGTAATAATGCAATTAACAAAACAGGAGAAATGAGATTGAGAGTTAAAATGTTTTAATTCATTGTATAGATTAATGCATATTTTCTAGTTTTAGCAAAAATATTTAAAATATATGTGTCTGTGTATATAAACACTTGTGTACATACTGAGACAACTATTCATTTCAGAAACAAGCACTTGCAATAAAAATATACGACCCAAAATCAGTCCTAAAACTTTCCATTTTTTTATTTAATTGACCTTGTATACCATTGATCTTCTCTTATATATGTGTAATGTTATTATTCTGTTTAAGGGGATTTCTGACTTACTGTTAATGAAAGAGTTTCTGTGTTTTAGAAAATACTACTACACTTTTCTAAGAATTGATTTCTTTTTTCACAATTAGCATGTCTTTAAAAATTACAAATAGAAAGCAATTTTTATTAACTCTTTTCTTAAAAACTTTTAAAAACCAAAAATTTGAATTGTGTGAAATTTGGCAAAGTTTCTTCCCCTCTTTTAAGTATCCTTTTGAAGCTCTTAATGTGAAACCAGTACAGTACTAATAATTTCACCATATACAACCTTTAAATACATAAATAACCTAATTGTTAAAACACCAGTAGGTTGATTTTGAATTTATTTTACAATTCTGGTTTCCAGTTAATTCCAAAGGGAAAGAAAACACAGTTTGATAACTGTTGCTTACTTAAAACTTTTGCTTGAATTATTGTGAGACCTGATTCTAAAAGTGGAATAATCTCCCCTTTTTAAGGTACAATAGCTATTTAAATTATAGAAATTAGTTTACCTTTATTTAGTGTAATAGCCCAAGAAGAAAGCATTGAAGAACTGAAGACAGGAAGACAGCTAGAATGGAGAAAAGGGAGAGCAAGGGAAGAGAGAAATAAAAGAATGAAAGAGCAAGCTGTGAAAGGCTCCTTTTCCATTGGAAGAATCAGGCACCTTTGTAATTTTTTCAACCAGGGATGGCTACCAGAATACTGTTTTGTAAAGAACTGTTCATAGTATTCTTCAAAATCTAAGTATATTTTTTGAGTTTTCATGCCTTACAGAATAATCCAACCTTACTGTTGAAAATCATGAACACAATTTCCCATGAAATTATGTGTACTGCTTGTTATTTTTTCTTCAAGTTCAAACAACTTTTAACAGGCATGGGCCATTTTTCTAGCAACTTCTTTTTATCAAGAGCTTTGTAAAACTTAGTTTCACACAAGTTGTTTTTAAAGTTTCTTTCAGCATACTGTTATGACCTGAGGCAGCAATGAATTGGTGAACAGTCCAGAGCCAAAATATTTAGCTTGTCTAAACCAGTCCTTGCCCTAAAGAAACAGAGGAAATTGTTCATTTGGCAACTTCTCCAAGTTCAGATAAGCCTGGTTGTAGTTGACCTCACCTGTGCAAAGATTGGGTGGAACATTTGAGGAGGGTGTGAAGTCCTGAGGCTGCAACCTGAGATTAGATCAGCACAGGATCCTCTGTGGACAGTTAAACGTGACCTTACATACAGTTGGAACAGCTGGCATATGAGCTATCTTAGTTTATGGATTAAGCAGCAAAGGAAACTTTTAAGAACAAATTAAATATATCTCTTCAAGGAACAACAATATGTGATTACTAAAGAGTATTCACATTTTCATACTTGGGGAGATTTGTTAATTTTGTACATTTATTAAAGAAACAGTAAAGCCTCTAATTTTTAGAACTGATGTGAGTTCTTATACCCTTTTTATTCTCTAGTGATCTGAACTTTTTACAATAGTTCCATATGGAACTAGCAGATATTCCAAGACGCCAATCTCATCTTTAGAGGGAAAAAAAAAGAAAACTACATATATTTGTCAGTTTTTTTGTCTTCTGAAAGGGGACTGTAATAAAATGTTCCTGTATTCCCATTTCAGATGGTCACTTGTAACCTCAGAATGTCAGCCTATATTTTCTAGGGGATCCCTCCTGCTACTCTTGTATAGTCTCAGCCACCTCTGTCCACACCCTATCTCTTAACACCTAGCAACCACTGATCAGTTCTCTGTAACTTTGTCTTTCCAAGCATGTTACATAAATGTTATCATATAGTATGTAACTGCTGAGGACTGGCTTTTTCACTCAACATCATGCCCCTGGGTCCCATATAGGTTGTTTTATGTATTTATCAGTTGTTTCTTTTTATTCCTGAATGTATATAAAACTGATGAAATCTGATTAAGGTTGGTGAATTGTATCAATGAAATTTCCTGACTGTGATGTTCTACTATTTTAATGTAAGATATCACCATTGGACAAGACTGAGTGAGAAGTACAGGAAACCTGTCTGTTGTATTTCTTACAACTATATGTAATCTGCAGTGACCTTAAAATGATTTTTAATAAGGAAATAAAACAAGCAAAAAAGCATCCTCTTTGAGAAAAGAAATTATAAATCTCCTACAGTGATAGCCCTGATAACCAGGATGGTGTGATCACTCACCTAGAGCCAGACATCCTGGAATGCGAAGTCAAGTGGGCCTTAGGAAGCATCACTACAAACAAAGGTAGTGGAGGTGATGAAATTCTAGCTGACCTATTTCAAATCCTAGAAGATGATGTTATGAAAGTGAGACACACAATATGCCAGCAGATTTGGAAAACTCAGCAGTGGCCACAGGACTGGAAAAGGTCAGTTTTCATTACAATCCCATAGAAAGGCAATGCCAAAGAATGTTCAAACTATAGCACAATTGTACTCATCTCACATGCCAGTAAAGTAGTGCTCAAAATTCTCCAAGCCAGACTTCAACAGTACGTGAACCGTGAACTTCTGGATGTTCAAGGTGGATTTAGAAAAGGCAGAGGAATCGGAGATCAAATTGCTAATATCCGCTGGATCATAGAAAAAGCAAGAGAATTCCAGAAAAACATCTACTGCTTTATTGTCTACGCTAAAACCTTTGACTCTGTAGATCACAATAAACTGTGGAAAATTCTAAAAGAGATGGGAATACCAGACCACCTGACCTGCCTCCTGAGAAATCTGTATGCAGGTCAAGAAGCAACAGTGAGAACCGGACATAGAACAACTGATTGGTTCCAAGTTGGGAAAGGAGTACGTCAAGGCTGTATATTGTCACCCTGCTTATGTAACTTACAAGCAGAGTACATCATGTAAAATGCCGAGCTGAATGAAGCACAAGCTGGAATCAGGATTTCTGGGAGAAATATCAATAACCTCAGATATGCAGATGACACCACCCTAATGGCAGAAAGCAAAGGGGAACTAAAGAGCCTCTTGATGAAAGTGAAAGAGGAGAATAGAAAACCTAGTTTAAAACAACATTCAAAAAACTTCAGATCATGGCATCCGGTTCTATCACTTCATGGCAAATATATGGGGAAACAATGGAAACAGTAACAGACTTTCTTTTCTTGGGTTCCAGAATCACTACAGATAGTGACTGCAGCCATGAAATTAAACGACACTTGCTCCTTGGAAGAAAAGCCATGACCAACCTAGACAGCATATTAAAAAGCAGAGATATTATTTTGCCCACAAAGGTCCGTCTTGTCAAAGCTATGGTTTTTCCAGTAGTCATGTATGGATGTGAGAGTTGGACTATAAAGAAAGCTGAGAGCCGAAGAATTGATGCTTTTGAACTGTGGTGTTGGAGAAGACTCTTGAGAGTCCCTTGGACTGTAAGGAGATCCAACCAGTCCATCCTAAAGGAGATCAGTCCTGGATGTTCATTGGAAGGACAGATGCTAAAGCTGAAGCTCCAATACTTTGGCCACCTGATGCGAAGAACTGACTCATTGGAAAAGACCCTGATGCTCGGAAAGATTGAAGGCAGGAGGAGAAAGGGATGACAGAGGATGAGGTGTTTGGATGGCATCGGCGACTCGATGGGCATGAGTTTTAGCAAGCTCCAGGAGCTGGTTATGGACAGGGAAGCCGGGTGTGCTGCAGTCCGTGGGGTCACAAAGAGTCAGACACGACTGAGCGACTTAACTGACGATGATAGCAATCTGAGTGGAAAAACATATTAAGTAAACTTTGGATTTATTTTTCAACTTTAATTCCCTTAATGAGAATCCAATGTTAATTAATGTTAATTAATCCAATGTTAATGAATCTCCAGTGTTAGAGTTTGCCCAAGAAACTGCCTAAGTTAAAGACGGCTTGCTTGGAAAAGGAACACAAAAACCACCCAGTTGGCATTACTGTTTGCAGACAGAAGCCATAGCTAGTGATTCACTTAAGGTGAATATAACATTTTAAACAAGCTTTAAACAAAGATGTATATTGCAAATACCCAGATAGTTGTTTCTTTTTAATGTAGAAAATTTCTTACTATTTTAAGAGGTCTGAGAGAAATTTTACTACCCTATAGATACTGTAGAATCATTTTAATTGTGTTAAATTAAACAGACTGCCAGAATTTTCAGTGTTAGAGAAATTTGGGAAGGAAGTGATCTTGTTCATAGAAACCTTTCAGTTCAGTTTGTTTTACAGTATTTTCTATATCAGTGGGCTTAATCAGAACTGATGTTATGATTCTGGTTTCTGTACCATGAGCTACTTCTTTTCTGGCTATTCAGGGACCACACTCACCATTGTTTCCTCAGTTTTTTCACACATCCCTGCAGTAACATATAAGGGCCACTTGGGAAGGGAAATGTTTAAGCTTCTTTTATTTAATTCTCATTTTGTGTGAATGCAGTGTGAAAGCTAGACATAATCTCTTCAAGGAGCTCTCAATCTAGTAATAAAAATGAAAAACAGAGCAAAATCATCACTTTCTAGAAAGCCCTTCAGAATAAGTGCCGTGGATGTGGTAAGTTGTCAGAGGCGTGATTGTACGCTGAAGTAGGTTATGCTCCCTATAATTTTCCTTATTTAACCAAAAACAAGCAATTACAAATCTGTAATGTTCCATAAGTCAGTTGCTAAGAGAGCACCTTTCCAGGGTATATTTCAAACATCTAGGCAGATGCCAAACATTTTATGTTTCTTAACACAAAGTGAGAGCAATATATGTTAACTTGGCTGACAAACTAGTAAATTTTACTCAAGGAGGAAGTAGCGATAAGGCAGTTGATACCATAAAACTCCTATCTTGGCAGTTTAACATGTGAGAAACACTTTCGTTACTCTTACTTTGTTATGGGACTCATGACACTGTGTTAAATGATTTATTTACAAACTATTTTAGAATTAAAAGTAAGACTTCTCTAGTCCTGCCTAACCCTACATAAATAAATCACCCTGTCTGAAAATATTGTATGTACTTTGATTCATTGTCATCCATGTTAGATATACCAAAGATTGTCTATGACCATGGGTTTCAAATTAAATTGTGAATTGCATCACAGTTCTTCATATCCAAGGCAGCTGGTTTCCTGATACATTTCTTGTGACCACATATGCACCTTATATTTCATTTGCATCCCCTTCCCGCTCTTGCTTTTTCTTCTTCACTTCTGTTCTTAATAACTGTTTCCCACTTTTCCCACATCATTTTATAAGATCTCTGCATTGTAGTTATTAACCTGTTTCTATCAAATCTGTGGCTAAAACTAGAAAATTCTTTTTGATAAAACTAGAAAATATGTGTTAATTTATACTATGAGTTAAAACATTTAACTCCCTCAATCTCATTTCACTTGTTTTCCTCTATATACAAATTGTCTTTCTAATTTTTTAAAAGTTTTTAAACACAGGTGGTTATGTGTTGTCAAATCTCTTTTTCTTTGTGAGTTCTCCATTTTCTTTTAACTTTAAACATTTTCAGTTCAGTTCAGTGGCTCAGTCATGTCCGACTCTTTGTGACTCCATGGACTGCAGCACACCAGGCCTCCCTGTCCATCACCAACTCCTGGAGCTTACTCAAACTCATATCCATTGAGTCAGTGATGACATCCAACCATCTCATCCTCTGTCGTCGCCTTCTTCTTCCGCCTTCAATCTTTCCCAGCATCAGGGTCTTTTCCATGAGTCAGCTCTTTGCATCAGGTGGCCAAAGTATTGGAGTTTCAGCTTCAACATCAGTCCTTCCAATGAACACCCTGGACTGATCTCCTTTAGGATGGACTGGTTGGATCTCCTTGCAGTCCAAGGGACTCTCAAGAGTCTTCTCCAACACCACAGTTCAAAAGCATCAATTCTTCGGCTCTCAGCTTTCTTTATAGTCCAACTCTCACATACATGACTACTTAAAAATTTGATTCCTAGCAATTTTGGATACCTGTTTGCCCAGTTTTGTTCCTATTTCTGTCTTTGTTTAGCTCATCTAAGAAATTATTCTGTGCTGTATAGGGTATGAGATGAGAATCTACCCTTTCTTTTCCAAAGAGAATCTATATTCCAAACAGAATCTATACGTTCTTTTCCAAATAGCTTTTTGTCACAGCATTTATTTTTATGTGGTATCTCCACTACCATTGGGCATCCGTGGTGTCTCAGATGGTAAAGAATCTACCTGTGATGCAGGAGACTCAGGTTTGATCCTGGGTCAGGAGGATCCCCTGGAGAAGGAAATGGCATCCCACTCCAGTATTCTTGCCTGGGAAATCCCATGGACAGAGAAGCCTGGCGAGATACAGTCCACTGAGTCACAAAGAGTTGGACACGACTGAGCAACTAGTACTTTCACTTTCCACTACCATAAATTAAATTCTCATATAATCTAGGGGTCAATTTGGGGCTATCTAATTTTTCCAGTAGCTTTGTCAATAAATATTGGGTAGATGATTGTTTTATCTAACTCTTCTTTGGCTAGTACCAATTTTTATATTTTATATATACCTTAAATTCTTGGGCCATGTCCCACCTTATTTGTTTGTTTTTTGTTTTTCCTTCTTACTGTTGTTGTTTTTTCAGTATTTGCTTATCAGTTCTCACTGACTTTTTTCTTCTAAATGAATTTAAGAATCTTGTTTATTATTTAGATCTTATTATGTGCTGTGCAGTGCTTAGTCTCTCAGTGGTATCCGACTCTTTGTGACGCCTAGGACTATAGCCTGCCAGGCTCCTCTGTCCATGGGGATTCTCCAAGCAAGAATACTGGATTGGGTTTCCATGCCCTCCTCCAGCAAATCTTCCCAACCCAGGGATCAAACTCAGGTCTCCTGCCTTACAGGCAGATTCTTTACCATCTGAGCCACCTGGGAAGACTATGCATACTAGAGTGGGTAGCCTATCCCTTCTCCAGGGGATCTTCCTGACCCAGGAATTGAACCGAGGGCTCCTGCATTGCAGGCAGATTCTTTACCAGCTGAGCTACTAGGGAATCCCGAGATCTTATTTTATCTAGATTGAAATTTGGAATTCTTGGTCAGGTTCCATCAAAACAAACAAAATTTGATGAAATGTTGATCCTAACTGAATTCTCTACAAGTTAATTTGGAAGGAATACATTTCTGTTATTAAACCCCAAACTTCAGATGAATTTTAAATGTTTGACAACTTGGAAAGTAGCCTCTGAGTGATACTTAGTTTCACTGAACAGGATTTAAATTCCGATTATTGAAGAAATTTCCAATACTATAAATGTCCTCTTTTTGGTACACTTGTAGCCAGGTCTGGAGAAGTAGGAAAATAGTTTTTCTTTTATGTCAAATCTCACTAAACCAGAAAATACATGTTCAAGGTTAAGTATATTGTCAAAACAGTGTTTTAATTAATTAATATTTATATTGTGAACAACATTCACATGGTAAAATTTATTAGATAGATGGACTTGTGTGTCTGTCTTTGATTAGGGACTTCTGTTTATAAACAGAGATTAAACATTGTTTCTTTGGTTTTCTTTGATGTTCAGAGGCAGAATTCAATTTTGCACCTTTGGGAGGATGAGGCACCTGCAGGTAAAGAAGTTGACAGATCTTGGGAGGGTTAATTAGAGCTAATTATAATTTGATTGATCTGCTTTTTCTCCAGAAAGTTTAACCAAGTCTTCCTTTGCAAAGTGAGGATTTTTCTTTTTCATACAAACTAAAGTCTTATTTGTTGGGCTTACAAATATCTATCATTTTTCACACTTACAAAGGAGTGTCACCACATGAATCATGGAATCAAGGACTTGGGTAGGGTTGGACAGGACTTTCAAGATTATATAGTCCTTGAGAACATGTATTCATTATATTAACTTAGGATGGAAAATTATAAATTTTAGGGAAATATAAACTTAGTGTACATAATTTTTAAATTTATTTAATGAGAAACCAAGAAATAAAATTGTCGAGCACAATAAAGTGTAACTATCTGTCCTTTTTTGACCTTGGTATTCATTCCACATGGTTTAGATGTAATTTCATTTACTTGATAAATACTAGAAAAGGATTTTGTTTTAACTCATGTATAAAGAGAGCATGATGAAATGATTTGCTTTTCATTTTGTGCTATTTTTCATAGCATGACTTATGTTTGTTACTGTAATTATTTAAATGAAATACAATTCTACTAATATTGCTGTAAAATTGAAACTTTGTTATGAAAGCTTCATACCTAATAAAATTCTATAAGGCAATTAAGTATATATGAAAAACATAATAGTCATTTTCACTATTTGTCAACTCGGTCACATGTCATATTTATGTTGAAGGGAGGGCCTTTTAATACTAAAGAGGGTTTTACTGTCAGACACCTTGTGCTCTACTTTCATCAGTCAAGATCTTTTGACATTGGAAAGTTTGGGAGGAAAATATTATTTCATGACAGTTTAACAGAGCAGTAGGAAATGCTAAGTAGCCTGTGGAGTAATTACAGACAACAGATATTATTAAGGATAAAAGGAGGGGAGGACTTCCCTGGTGGCTCAGAGGTAAAGAATCTGCCTGCCAATGCAGCAGATAGGGGTTTGATCTGTGCTCCAGGAAGTTTTCACATGCCTTGGAGCAATGAAGCCTGTGTGCCACAACCACTGAGCCCTCATACCACAGCTTCTGAAGCCTGCATGCCCTGGAGTCCGGCTCCGCACCAAGAGAGCCCACTGTAGTGAGGAGAGCCCGAGCGCCACAACAGGGAGCAGCCCACTTCTGCAGCAGCTAGAGAAAAACCCGCTCCACAGCTAAAACCATTTTAAGCTTAAGTGGTCTGGAAAGATGAGAAAAGATAAAATCTAAAGTAGATTTTGAAGAATAGATGGCAGCTGGATGAAGAAAAAAGAGGAAAAATATATTCACCTAGTGGAAGGAATAATGTGCTCAAAAGTATCTTGGAGGTGAGAGAGTTTAGTCTGGGAAATTGGTAAGTGAACATACTTGGATAATCCACAAGAGAGTCAATGTGCTAAAACTGGAAAGACTGATTTGGAACAAATAGTGGAGAACCTTGAAGTGTAGAGATTGAGAATATATTTATCATGTACCATGTACTTGGCAGTATTTTATCTAGGTTTGTTTCCTAGGCAATATTTCGGGAAAATTGATCCTTCAAAAGTATGCAGAATACATTACAGTGAAGAACAGAGTATGCAGTATGCACCTATATGTGAGGTGTTAACTGCTACTGCTAAGTCACCTCAGTCGTGTCCGACTGTGTGTGACCCTATAGACAGCAGCCCACCAGGCTCTGCCGTCCCTGGGATTCTCCAGGCAAGAACACTGGAGTGGGTTGCCATTTCCTTCTCCAATGCATGAAAGTGAAAAGTGAAAGTGAAGTCGCTCAGTTGTGTCTGACTCTTAGCGACCCCATGGACTGCAGCCTACCAGGCTCCTCTGTCCATGGGATTTTCCAGGCAAGAGTACTGGAGTGGGGTGCCATTGCCTTCTCCATTAAAGACATGAATAATAGCTTGATGGTAAGAATGGATATTAAGGAATGGTACAAACACATCACCAGTGAAGAATTCACATAACTGGAGGTGGAAGAGAGGGATGGATGTACACCCAGAGAAGGCAAAAGGAAAGGAAAGAACACACATTGGAGACTTATTTAAGTTCTGTGAACTCATTTTCTCCTCCAAGAATGTCATCGTTAAGGGATGAGTTGTAGGTTCCTTTTGTGAACTGCTAGCAAATTATTTGAGATCATCCCTTGAGAGGAACATTAAGCATATTTTAATAAAATCAACACCTAAGTTAAGGAAACTAAATATAGCTTGCTTTTAAACATTTTTCCTTCAACATCCCTCTTCCTGCAGTAACCCTTAGTCTTTTTCACAGGCTGTAATGGGACTAAGACCAAAAAGGGTTTTCCAATGAGTGGATGTAGGAAGCTGATAAGAGAAGTATTCTTTTGGGCTTGGTAGTATAAGTTACATTACACCAAAACATATATCTCTTGGAGGCCTCCTTTTTCTCCTGTCAGCAATTGACATTGTGAAAGATTTACTGATTAGCTTAAAAATTACAGAACTTCTAAGTTTAGTGATGTGGATGTGCTACCTAATTGCAAATGAGCAACTGCAGTTAGTTCTTTTTCCTTCTACTTTGAGGAGCCGTTAAAACTCACAACTAGAGAAGGAAAGGTTTTACATAACTGTTGCTAACATTAAAAAAGACGTGCACATTTTACTTCCAAAGAACTACTTGAGTTCCTCAGTCATTTCATCCAGTCTACCTCTTTAATCACTTTGGTGATTGTGTGTCTATTTGAAAACAGTTAAGAGGAACAGGTAAAAACTGTACCAAGAACTGTAGTTCTTTAACCCTATTGTGAGAGTTGTTTTGAGCTTATAAAGTAGATGCTGTTATTTACCCTTGTACAAATGAAAAAACTGAGTCTTGGAGAATTACAGAGCCAGAAAATGAAAAAAAAAGAAATCATATATCTAAGATTCTGAAGTATATCTCATCTAACGCCCATATTATCATGTTAGTGAAACAGTGGCAGATTTTATTTTCTTGGGCTCCAAAATCACTGTGGACAGTGACTGCAGCCACAGAATTAAAAGATGCTTGCTCCTTGGAAGAAAAGCTATGGCAAACCTAGCCTGCATATGAAAAAGCAGAGGCATCACTTTGCCAACAAAGGCCTCTCTAACCAAAGCTATAGTTTTTCCAGTAGTCATGTACAGATGTGAGAGTTGGACCATAAAGTAGCCTGTCAATTCATGGCACTGGAGAAGACTGTTGAGAGTCCCTTGGATAGCAAGGAGATCAAACCAGTCAATCCTAAAGGAAATCAACATAATATTCATAGGAAGGACTGATACTGAAGCTGAAGCTCCAGTACTTTGGCCACCTGATGCAAAGAGCCAACTCATTGGAAAAGACCCTGATGCTGGGAAAGATTGAAGGCAGGAGGAGGAGGAGGGGACGACAGAGGATGAGATGATTGGATGACATCACTGACCCAATGGACATGAGTTTGGGTAAACTCCGGGAGTTGGTGAAGGACAGGGAAACCTGGCGTGCTGCAGTCCATGGGTTTGCAGAGTCGGACACTGCTTAGTGACTGAGCAACAACAGTGTCTTAAAGAGAGAAAAGTACTTATATGGAAAAACATGATATTTTGTGCTTTGAGCTTATGCTGCCCTTTGTCTGAGTTTATTCAGCCCTTTGTCTCGACACAATCACGTAGCAAAGTTCTTGTAGCCTACAAAGGTTTTCATTACTGTGAAGTATATTTTCAAAGAAGAATTTGGTCTGATCTTCCCTGAAGGTTCATTGTGAAATTCTAAGGTGGAAAATCCTGATTTAACAACCAGACAAGTGTGAGTTGAAGTCATTTTCTCAATGTCACTAAAAAAATGTTAAGTCAGAGATATGTCTTCATAATTCAGGATTCCCTTTTAGTGCATTTCTTTGTACTGCTTAGTATTAAAATGCATAATGCTTTTGTTGATTTTTCTGATTTGCTATTACATCTTTGTTGTTCAGTTGCTAAGTTGTGTCTGACTCTTTGTGACTGCTTGGACTGCAGCACACCAGGCTTCCCTGTCCTTCACCAACTCCCAGAATTTGCTCAAACTCATGTCCTTTGAGTCCATGATGCTATCCAACCATCTCATCTTCTGTCACCCTCTTCTCCTGCCCTCAGTCTTTCCCAGCATCAGGATCTTTTCCAGTGAGTTGGTTCTTTGCATCAAGTGGCTAAAGTATTGAAGCTTCAGCTTCAGCATCAGTCCTTCCAATGAATATTCAGGGTTAATTTCCTTTAGGGTTGACAGATTTGATCTCCTTGCAGTCCAAGGGACTCTCAAGAGTCTTCTCCAGCACCACAGTTTGAGTGCATCAATTCTTTGGCACTCAGCCTTCTTTATGGTCCAACTCTCACATCCATACACGATTACTGGAAGAACCGTAGCTCTGACTATATGGTCATTTGTTGGCAAAGTGATGTCTCTGCTTTTTCATACGCTGTCTAGGTTTGTCATAGCTTTTCTTCCAAAGAACAAGCACCTTTTAATTTTGTGGCTGTACTCACCGTCTACAGTGATTTTGGAGCCAAAGAAAGTCAAATCTGTCAGTTTCCACTTTTTCCCCATCTATTTGCCATGAAGTGATGGGACCAGATGCCATGATCTTAGTTTTTTGAATGCTAAGTTTTAGCCAGCTTTTTCACTCTCCTCTTTCACACTCGTAAAGAGACTCTTTAGTTCCTCTTTGCTTCCTGCCATTAGAGTGATATCACTTGCATATCTGAGGTTGCTGATATTTCTCCCGGCAATCTTGATTCTAGCTTGTGAGTCTTTCAGCCTAGCATTTCTCATGATGTACTCTGAGTTGGACTATAAAGAAAGCTGAGCACCGAAGAATTGATGCTTTTGAATTGTGGTGTTGGAAAAGACTCTTGAGAGTCCCTTGGACTGCAAGGAGATCCAACCAGTCCATCCTAAAGGAGATCAGTCCTGGGTGTTCATTGGAAGGACTGATGTTGAAGCTGAAACTCCAATACTTTGGCCACCTCATGTGAAGAATTGACTCATTGGAAAAGACCCTGATGCTGGGAAGGATTAGGGGCAGGAGGAGAAGGGGACGACAGAGGTTGAGATGGCTGGATGGCATCACCGACTCTATGGACATGGGTTTGGGTAAACTCCGGGAGTTGGTGATGAACAGGGAGGCCTGGCATGCTGCGATTCATAGGGTCACAAAGAGTCGGACACGACTGAGCGACTGAAATGGCTGACTGACTGACTCTGCATATGAGTTATGTAATCAGGGTGACAATATACAGCCTTGACATACTCCTTTCCCGATTTTGAGCCAGTCCATTATTCCATGTCTGGTTCTAACTGTTGCTTCTTGCCCTGCATACAGGTTTCTCAGGAGACAAGTAAAGTAGTCTGGTGTTCCCATTTCTTTAAGAATTTTCCACAGATTGTTATAATCCACACAGTCAAAGACTTTAGTGTAGCCAGTGAAGAAGTAGATGCTTGTTTGGAATTCCCTTGCTATTTTATGATCCAATGTTTTCTAACTTTTAAACTGAATTAATCTGTACCTAACACAGAGTAAATCAGTGAACTAGCTGCCACGTTTCTTCTGATTGGATTCAGGCTCATGGTGAGGTACTAGGAAAATTCTGGCTCAATTATTACTGACATAGGAGGCTTTACAGTTATTAGAAAACAGCCCAGGAGGAAAAGAAAAAATGGATTTATGTGATCCTGTATTGCTAAATGTGGCACACTGCTGCTATCTTTTCTTTACTGCTTCCTCTAAGAATTGTCATTTCAATGCACTAATCTTTTAAATAGCCATTCAGTGGGAATTGGGCTAGAACTTTGCTAAGGGGTCACATTTACCAGCCTGACAGTTATACATTTACAAAAGAAACGGCATGAATTTATTCAGCATCAAAACCTCTGCATCTTTTACCACCCGACTGCATTTCACACCGTATTACCATCAATGCACTATAATGGCTATATAAATTCCATTCAGATTCTTCATTTAATTAACTAGCGTTCTTTGAACAAAAATAAAAGTGCTGTTTTTATAGAGGAATAAAGGCTGCATGAAGCGAATGTGAAGGAGACAAATCATCGAATTAGTTATTCCTCATTGCTACTATGGTGAATTCTCTGCCCCTCCCTTTCTCTTCAGTGACAATATTATTTTTTTCCTAGCCTGGTTGAATGGAAAATGGGGAACGGTGTAGCAGACTCAAATGTGTTTGAGTGTGTTGTGATGGCCACATCCTAAGCTCATGCAGGGCTGGGCACTGATGATATTGTCATCTACAAGTGATTTGGGTTCAAATCCCAGCTCTGCCACTTACTAAGTTTGTGATTCTGAGCAAATTACTTAACTTTCCAGTTTCCTGTCTATTAAATGAGGATAAAAATGGACATACCTCTCACAGCACTGGGTAGATTGTTTGAGGTGATCTATGCAAAACATTTAGAGGCCTGTTGACACATACTAGGCTGTTGCCTCCCATTAGTGCAGTCTTTTGTGAAGTTGATCCAGTTGTGACACCGGTAACCCTTGATCACCGGGGCTGAGCTGACTGATGTGTTAGTTAGATAGGTGTCCTTTTACCACTTCTCTGCTCGAAACTCTCCAGTCGCTTTCCCTCTGGGTGTGAGTAAAACCAAAGTGCTTACAACAGCCTACAAAGGCTCTCAAGATCTGCCACTCCACGCCAGCACCATCGCTGCCCAAACCCCTGTGACCACTTTACCCCCGTGTCCTGCACCCCCTTCTTCCTGTCCTCTCTGCCTGTCTGCTTCTGCCACCCTGGCTTCCTTGCTGTTCTCTGAAGATACAAGGCGCAATGCTATCTCAGTTCCCTTGCACAAACGGTTCTCTGCCCAGAAAGCTCCTTCTTTCAGAAATCTGCATGGCTTCATCTTTTCTGCTGTTCTCTAATTAAAAGTCTTCTAAGTCAGATCTTCACTGATTATCTCTAGTTTGCCATCTCCCCAAACTAGATTATAAATATTGGGGGACAAAAGGAGGACTTTGTATTGTGTTAGGTGCTCCATCTTCAGTACCTGAGACAGAAACTGACACACAATAAGTACTTAACAATTACTGAATATATGAATGAAAAATTGACCCTTAAAATATGTCCTGTAGTAAAAATATTTCTAACCCTCCCCTAGGCTCAAACAAAAGCAAGCATCCTATGAAAGCTCCCAGAAAATTAAAATAGCCACAGTTGAATATTAGCCACGGCAATTGGAGCAGAAAGTTCCATTGCAGAGAAAAAACAATTTCTGCAAGTAAAAAAAAAAGAAAGAAATGGTTTACATTATAACTAGTGCAATATTCAATTATATTGGTGTCCTGGAAACTGTTATTGAGCCAGCACCAAGGCACATTTTTGAGAGTGCAAGTGCTTTGGGCCACACCATCCTCTTCCTAAGGTGAAAAATACAGCTAGTGTATAGTTTTGTTTTTGTTTTTGTCATCTAGTGGTGGAGTAAAATGGTGAAAAGAACCTTAATGTTAGAGTCAGGTAAAGCTGGGTTTAAATTCTGGCACTGGTATCTGCCCTTGCATAGGTTATGTTACCTCTCTGAGCCTCTGTTGATTATGTATAAAATGGTTTTTAGTAATGCCTTTCCCTCAGTGTTGTTCTAAATGTGGTGAGCATTGCATCCTATAGAAATGGCTGTATATTTTGCTACTGAATCTGCCTTTTGGCTTAAATCAAAATGGGGAGGTAGCTCTTAGACTGATGTCTAGGAATAAGATTTGGCTCCTGGGGCTTGGACCACCGAAGCCCTTAACACTAAAAATCTCTCAGCAGGATCTGATGAAGCTGCAAAAACCTTCATAGAACATGAGCCATACCACCTACTTGACTTTTGTAGAAGTCTGCTCTTTTTATCTTTTGAGCCAATTCTTATTCTATTTTCCACTTTTAGCTCTCTTCTGCTTCTCTTATTTTCAAAATTCTCTCCTAAATGTATGAAGTTGGAGAGTCCATACTGAAAGTTATCCAAGAAATCAAGGAGAAGTAAGGTCATGCATGACCTTATTTAAATAACATGAATATTAGTTTTCAAATTGAGATGTGAAAAATATAAGTATATTGATTCATTTTTGGAATTATAACTTCCAGAAGAAAGAAAATACTTGTTTAAACCACTACTATTTTTACCTTCTTTTCTTCAATGACATTATTTTTTTAAATATTTAGGAAGCCAAAGCTGTAGTCGAAGAAACGAGAGCCCTGCGAAGTCGGCTTCATCTTGCCGAAGCTGCACAAAGACAGGCACACGGAATGGAAATGGATTATGAGGAAGTGATCCATCTGTTAGAGGCTGAGATTACAGAGCTGAAGGCTCAGCTTGCTGATTATTCTGACCAAAATAAAGTAAGCAAAACAATTCTCTTTTCTAGTTACCATGGTTTCCTTGCCGTAGTCATGTATCCTGTTTTCATTTTTTTTCATCTGCACTTCTAAAGTAGGTCAGTGTTTGTCTTCTGTTATTCAGTGATAGGATGATGTGTCGTGGTGGGGGTAATGTGAAGGTTATGAGCCTCCCTTTATCCAGATAGCTTTGGGATGGAAAAGTATGTGCCCAAATTTATTTGGGTCATTGGTCAACATTGTACAACTCAGGCATTAAGTCCCATTACATTGGTTTCCTCCTTTTTCCCTAAACTTGCTAATTTGTCTGTTAATTCTGTTTTACTCTTTGTTTAGAGCACTTGAGGAAGTGTGAAAATAATTTTTTGCCAAAGGCCCAAGTTAATTAAGAGAAAGAAACTTGAGTTTGAATTTAGCATGCTTCAGTTTCAGTAGCAAAATACTGAATGCTTTTCAGAAGGCAATTGTGACCTTTCTTTTAACGTGAATGTTTTTATTATGTGATTTTGTAAAACATAATATATACTACATTCATTGAATGGTCTTCAAAAACTGTAATAGACATATATACTTTTATTTCACTGAAATAAGGTAGAAAATTAATAAATTCAAATAGATATTTTATAACTTTCTAGAATTTATTTCTAACCATAATGTGTTTATGTCTCTAATCCAGTCATCTTTCAAGAGAACATAAAACAAATTTGAAAAATTTACATTTATTTATTTAAACATGAAAGAATTAAATACTTTAAATATACCAAGTGGAAATGAAACTAGTTTTAGAAAAGCAAGATACAGAAGAAAATCTGAAATTTTCTTTGGTTATCTTAAAGATACATTTTTCACATCTGCTCTTTAAACCAGTTCCAAATGAAGGCTGATGTTCCTGTCACCCTTTGATAATACCATAAGGCCAAGGGGGAGCAATACTTTAGACAGCAGAAATACTAAGGAATGTTACATATATTTATTATTCTTGACCCAGTGTTTACATTCTGAAATCAGAGATATGTGCTTATTTAATGTGAGTAACTTAACATGATTCTGAAAATATTGGTGGAATTATCAAACTATTAAAAGTACTTTTTAAATGATAACTTGATTTAGTTTTGGAGGGATAATCAAGTCTTTAAAAATACTTTCTTTTTAAATAATATAGCATTTAAAGAGTTCGTATGAATTTATTCATTTTTTTAAAGCATAGGTTATTTGCTATTCTCTATTTCAGCTCCTAGCTGAAACACACTTTTGTCCTAAGTTTTGTGGTAATATAATTAATTCATTTCTCTTTTTTAGCATAATGGTGTCTCATGCCATTCAGAGGAACAAAATTTTGTTAAGAGAACAAAATCCTAAACTAAGCCATTAGCCCATGTCTGAAAATAATCATTTTTGTTTTCCAAAGAGATGTTAGACATGAACATCTCAACATTATCCAAACCCAATACCAGTGGAGAAAGAGAAGGAAACTTTTTTTTAATTGTTTCAGATTGCTTGAAGAGATACTGACCAAAATATTACTGAATTCAGACTCAGATATTCATTTTTAAAACATTATATTTATAACAGTATTATTTTTCTTATAAGTTTTCGCTTATATTATCTCTATGTTTGCTTATCTCCCTTTTTATTTTTTTCTCCTTCAGCTTAAGAAATAAAAATTTACCAATACATTTGAAGACCCATAATGTCCCTTTCCAATTTCATCCCATAAAACCACTTCCCTAGATTTAATCTTAACCATTTTCTTGATTATTTTACTATCTGTGTATATATCCCTTAGTCTTCACTGGTGGCTCAGACGATAAGGAATCTACCCACAATGCAGGAGACCTGGGTTTGATCCCCGGGTCAGGAAGATCCCCTGCAGAAGAGAATGGCTACCTACTCCAGTATTCTTGCCTGGGGAATCCCATGGACAGAGGAGCCTGGTAGAATACAGTCCATGGGGTCACAAAGAGTCAGACATGACTGAGCACTTAAGCATGCATGCACATATCCCTTAACAATATATTGTTGAATTTTGCCTGTTTGTCAACTTTATATGAGTAGAGAACATATTACTTTTATTATTCCGACTTGCGTTTTTTTCACTCAAAATTTTGTATTTGTGATTTACTTATTTGAAGTTTATAGCTAGTTCATGTCCTTTCATTGCTTTTTTGTGTTCCATTGAGTGGATGTACTACAGTATTCTTGTCTATACTGTATTTGATGGACAGTACAATTGTTTCAGTTTTCTTTTTTTATGAACAATGTTGCTAAAAATTTTGTATATATATCCTACTCCACATGTGTAACAGTTCTCCTTTGTTCATACTAGAGTGGAATTGGTAGGTTGAGTGATGATTGTATAATCAGCTTTACTGATTACAATTAGGCAATGCCTAATTGTGTTTGAAAGTGTTTAAACTGATCTTAACTCTGTGTTCAATGACATCAGGTGGTTAGCTTGAAATGAGCCATGGTGAGATTATTTACACCACTAAATGCAGTAAACCAGGGTTTTGCCTCTTGTCTCAGATAGCCAGTTGAGCTAATATTTATACATATATTAGGCATTTGTGTTTCTATGTGAAATGTTTCTTCTTATTTTTGAAGTCGTAAAAATCTTCTCATGAATTTATGCTTGCCTTTGCACCCCAAGGTGAAATGAACAGGTGTTATTTTCATATAATCAAACTTATCAGTCTTTTCCTTCATGTGTCTTTCTAGAAGTCCCTCTGTTCTTGAAAATGTTTTTATATTTGTCTCTAAAAGTTTTTAAAATTTGATCCTTCTGTCATGGTTTTATGTCATTGTATGAGACAGGGGTCCATTTCATTCTTTCTTTCTCTAAATGAATGATAAACTACCCCAGCCCCTTTCATTCAAAAGCCTCTTTTACTCTAAATCTTGATCTGATGACCCTGTCTAGTTCTTTGTCTTTACCTGTGGATTGGCTACATAATCCTTTGATCTTTTATGCATATTTTGGGCTCATGTTATAAATTCCATCAAAAGAAATAAATACCAATGGAATTTTTACTGAAATGCATTAAATATATCGATTGATTTGGGGGAAATTTGCATCTTTATGATTGCATCTTGCTTCATAAACATCATTGAGGAACAGAAAAGTTAATTGCATGTGGTCAGAGAATCTAGTCTATAGATAACAACTCCAAAATTTATTGATAATTGCTTCATGTCTTACTGTATGGCCAATGTTTACAAATATTCAGAGTGAGCTTGAAAAGAATTCTGCAATCATTTCCTGTATTGTTTTATAGAGCCCACTAGGTTAGTATCATTAATTGTGCTGTACAGTTCTTCTCTAGTCATAGTAATTTCTTTGTTAGGGAATAGATTAAAATTTCCCTTGTGATTTCTTTTTTAAATTTTCTTTATATATTTTGAAGTAATGCTTTTAGTTGCCTACAAGCTTGGAATCACATTATCATCCTTTTATGAAAATGCTGTGACTCTTCAAATTAACAATCTTCTTTCTCCCTTAATGCTTATTTTTGGTTGATATTAAAATAGTTACACCAGCTTTATTTTAGTATTTACCTATGTAGTTTTTTCCATCCTTTACTTTCAACTTTTCAGTGTCCTTATATTCAGTTCAGTTCACTTCAGTCGCGCAGTCATGTCCAACTCTTTGTGACCCCTTGTAATGCAGCATGCCAGGCTTCCCTGTCCATCACTAACTCCCGGAGCTTGCTCAAACTCATATCCATCAAGTCAATGCTGCCTTCCAACCATCTCATCCTTTGTCATCACCTTCTCCTCCTGCCTTCAATCTTTCCCAGCATCAGGGTCTTTTCAGAAGAGTCAGTTCTTCACATCAGGTGGCCAAAGTATTGGAGTTTCAGCTTCAGCATCAGTCTTTGCAATGAATATTCAGGACTGATTTCTTTCAGGATTGACTGGTTGGATCTCCTGGCAGTCCAAGGGACTCTCAAGAGTCTTCTCCAACACCACAGTTCAAAAGCATCAATTCTTTGGCACTCAGCTTTCTTTATGGCCTATCACATCCATACATGTGATATCACATGTGATATCACATCCATACATGGCCTATCACATCCATACATGACTACTGGAAAAACCATAGCCTTGACTAGACGGACCTTTGATGGCAAAGTAATGTCTCTGCTTTTTAATATGCTGTTTAGGTTGGTCATAACTTTTCTTCCAAGGAGCAAGTATCTTTTAATTTCATGGCTGCAGTCACCATCTGCAGTGATTTTGGAGCCCAAAAAAATAAAGTCTCTCAGTGTTTCCACTGTTTCCCATCTATTTGCAATGAAGTAATGGGACCAGATGCCATGATCTTAGTTTTCTGAATGTTGAGTTTTAAGCCAACTTTTTCACTCTCTTTCGCTTTCATTAAGAGGCTCTTTTGTTCTTCTTCACTTTCTGCCATAGGGGTGATGTCATCTGCATATCTGAGGTTATTGATATTTCTCCCGGCAATCTTGATTCCACTTATGCTTCTTCCAGCCCAGCATTTCTCATGATGTAATCTTCATATAAGTTAAATAAGCAGGGTGACACTATACAGCCTTGACGTACTCCTTTCCCGATTTGGAAACAGTAGGTTGTTCCATGTCCGGTTCTAACTGTTGCTTCCTGACATGCATACAGATTTCTCTGGAGGCAGGTCAGGTGGTCTGATATTCCCATTTCTTGAAGAATTTTCCATAGTTTTTTGTGATCCACACAGTCAAAGGCTTTGGTATAGTCAATAAAGCAGAAGCAGATGTTCCTGTGCCTTTTCTAAATCCAGCTTGAACATCTGGAAGTTCACGGTTCATGTGCTGTAGAAGCCTGACTTGGAGAATTTTGAGCATTACTTTGATAGTGTGTGAGATGAGTGCAATTGTGTGTTAGTTTGAACATTCTTTGGCATTCCTTTTCTTTGGGATTGGAATGAAAACTGACCTTTTCCAGTCTGGTGGCCTGGTTTTCCAAATTTGCTGGCATATTGAGTGCAGCACTTTCACAGCATCATCTTTTAAGATTTGAAATAGCTTAACTGAAATTCCATCACCTCCACTAGCTTTGTTTGTAGTGATGCTTCCTAAGGCCCACTTGACTTCGCATTCCACAATGTCTGGCTCTAGGTGAGTGATCACACCATCGTGATTATCTGGGTCGTGAAGATCTTTTTTGTATAGTTCTTCTGTGTATTCTTGCCACCTCTTCTTAACATCTTCTGCTTCTGTTAGGTCCATACCATTTCTGTCCTTTATCAAGCCCATCTTTGCATGAAATGTTCCCTTGGTATCTCTGATTTTCTTGAAGAGATCTCTAGTGTTTCCATTTCTGTTGTTTTCCTCTGTTTCTTTGCAATGATTGCTGAGGAAGGCTTTCTTATCTCTCCTTGCTATTCTTTGGAACTCTGCATTCAAATGGATATATCTTTCCTTTTCTCCTTTGTCTTTTGCTTCTCTTCTTTTCACAGCTATTTGTAAGGCCTCCTTAGACAACCATTTTGCCTTTTTGCATTTCTTTTTCTTGGGGATGGTCTTGATCCCTGCCTCCTATACAGTGTCATGAACCTCCATCCATAGTTCTTCATGCATCTGTCTATCAGATCTAATCCCTTGAATCTATTTGTCACTTCCACTGTATAATCACAAGGGATTTGATTTAGGTCATACGTGAATGATCTAGTGGTTTTCCCTTTCTTCAATTTCAGTCTGAATTTGGCAATAAGGAGTTCATGATCTGAACCACAGTCAGCTCCCAGTCTTGTTTTTGCTGACTGTATAGAGCTTCTCCATCTTTGGCTGCAAAGAAGATAATCAATCTGATTTCGGTATTGACCATCTGGTGATATCCACATGTAGAGTCTTCTCTTGTGTTTTTGGAAGAGAGTGTTTGCTATGACCAGTGCGTTCTCTTGGCAAAACTCTATTAGCCTTATATTATCTATCCAAAACTCTATTAGCCTTATATTGTCTATCCAAAACTCTGTTAGACTTATATTATCTATCCAAAACTCTGTTAGTCCTTATATTATCTATTTATTAAATTGGCTGCATCAGGTCCTAGTTGTGTCATGAGAAGCTTTCATTGCGGTGCATGCACTCTGTAGTTGTGGCCCATGGGCTTCAGTAGTTGCAGCTTACAGACTGTGAGTTGTGAAGCACAGGCTTAGTTACCCCATAGTATATGGGATCTTCGTTCTCCAAGAGATCGACCTTGCACCTCCTGCATTGCAAGGCGGATTTTAACCACTGGACCACTAGGGAAGTCCCTGTCCTTATATTTTAATTGTGTCTATGGTAAACAGCAGGTAATTGGATTTTTTTCCCATTTTTCTAATTTTTGACCTTTAATTGGAAAGATCTTTCCATTTACATTCTTATTTACTAATGTACTTGGCTTAATTTCTGCTCTTTTATTTTCTGCGTTTTATTTGTCCCATGTTTTCTAGTTGTTTGTCATTTCTTACTCCCTCTCGCCCCCTTTTTTATTGGATTGGGTCAGATTTTTCCTATGTTCCCCCACTCCCATTTAATTTATTTTACTATGCTAGGTTCACTTTCAGATGGCTCAGATGGTAAAGAATCCACCTGAAATGCTGGAGACCAGTGTTCGATCCCTGGGTTGGGAAGTTCCCCTGGCGAAGGGAATGGCTACCCACTCCAATATTCTGGCTTGGAGAATTCCATGGACTGTATAGTCCACGGGGTCACAAAGAGTCGGACACAACTAAGCAACTTTCACTTTCATGCTGGTTTAGAAGTTAGACACTTGGTTTCTAATTTTAATGATTATCTTGTAATAGAAATGTTAGCATTCTATTTTAACTTAAATTATAAAACTAATCGCTATCTTTCTACTTCTAAATACTGTAAGAACTTTACTATAAATCCAATAGTCTCTTTCTATTTAATTTCTATTTTGTAAGTATTTTAGTTATTCCTTGACTTTTAGCATCATAAATTAGATATTATTACAATTTCTTTTGTGCTGTCAATCTTTTAGATAGACCTCCATGTTTATCATTTTCTTTTTTCAACATTCTTTCATTTCAGACCTTCTTGCTTGAATTGCTTTCTTTTTTCCTGAAGTACAGCATTTAGAAATTCAACTTTCAAAGATAGGATCTGTTGTAATAAAATTTATTTTTGTTTGTTTTGAAACATATTTATTAACTCTTGTTCTTGAAGTGTAGTTTTGCTACGTTTAGAGTGGTAAACTGACACTGAGTTTCTTTAATGTTTTTGTTCCATGGTTGTGATATCAGATTTCAGTCTGTTATTTGTTTGTAATATGTTGTTTCTTTTTAGGTGATTTTATCTTAAGGAGTCAGAAGTTTGACTATGGTCAGCCATGTATTGAGCTATCTTTATTTATATGCTTGAGATTCAAGGAATGAGCTTCCTGATATGAGGAACAGTGTCTTTCATTGTTTCTGAAAAACCTTAAACTGGAATCCTGACCTATTTCTCTTTCATTATTTCTTGTATCTCCTGTGTAATTTATATTGGATATGTGCTACATCTTCTGGTTATTTTTTCCTTACCTCTTCTCTTTTCATATTTTCCATTTTTATTTTCTGCTCTGTTATAAGAAGTTTATTTACCTCTGTCTTCCAGTTCACCCATTCTCTTTTCAACTTACCTTAATGTGTTGGATAGTAAACACATTAATTGAGTTTCTAATTATTATTGCCTTTTTTTAAATTGAAGGATACTTGCTTTACAATGCTGTGGTGGTCTCTGCTGTACATTAGTACAAATCAGTCACAGTTATACATGCGGTCCTTCCCTCCTAAGCCTCCTTCTCCCACCTTTCCACCCCACTGGGTCGTCACTGAGCACCAAGCTGGCTTCCTGTGCTGTATAGCAGTGTCCTGCTGCTTACCACTTCACACATGGTAGTGCATACATGTCAGTGCTGCTCACTCAGCTCAGCCTACCCTCTTCTTCCCCTGCTGTGTCCACCAGGCCATTCTCTATGTCTGTCTCCATTTCTCCTCTCAAATATGTTCTTCAGTACTATTTTTCTAGATTGCACATATATACATTAATATACGATATTTGTTTTCCTTTTTGTGACTTCAAACTGTATATCAGGCTCTAGGTTCATCAGCTTCACTACAGCTGACTCAAATGAGTTCCTTCTTATGGCTGAGTAATACTCCATTGTATATGTGTATATATGTACATATGTTTATATACACACACACAGCTTCTGTACCCGTGTCTCTGCTGAGGGACACCCAGGCGGCTCCCAGGCTCTGGCTGCTGTAAATAGTGATGCAGTGAACACTGGGGTGCACATGTCTTTCTGAATTGTGGTTTTCTCAGGATTTATGCTCAGAAGTGAGATTGCTGGGTCGTATGGTAATTTTATTCCTAGTTTGTTAAATCTCCATACTGTTCTCCATGGTGGCCATATCAATTTACATTCCTACCAACAGCGCAATAGGGTTCCCTTTTTTCCACATCACTTCCAGTATTTATTGTTTGTAAATTTTTTGTTGATGGCTATTCTGATTAAAAGACACTGCTTGCTCCTTGGAAGAAAAGCTAGGACCAACCTAGAAAAGTGAAAAGTGAAAGTGAAGTAGCTCAGTCGTGTCCAACTCTTTGCGACCCATGGACCGCAGCCTACCAGGCTCCTCCCTCCATGGGATTCTCCAGGCAAGAATACTGGGGTGGGTTGCAATTTCCTTCTCCAGGGGATCTTCCCGACCCAGGGATCAAACCCCGGTCTCCCGCATTGCAGGCAGATGCTTTAACCTCTGAGCCACCAGGGAAGCTCATGACCAACCTAGATAGCATATTAAAAAACAGAGACATTTGCCAACAAAGGTCTGTCCAGTCAAAGCTATGGTTTTTCCAGTAGTCATGTATGGATGTGAGAGTTGGACTATAAAGAAAGCTGAGTGCTGAAGAATTGATGCTTTTGAACTGTGGTGTTGGAAAAGACTCTTGGGAGTCCCTTGGACTGCAAGGAGATCCAACCAGTCCGTCCTATAGGAAATCAGTCCTGAATATTCATCGCAAGGACTGATGCTGAAGCTGAAACTCCAATACTTACGCCACCTGATGCGAAGAACTGACTCATTGAAGAGACCCTGATGCTGGGAAAGACTGAAGGCAGGAGGAGAAGGGGATGACAGAGGATGAGATGGTTGGATGGCATCACCAACTCGATGAACATGAGTTTGAGTAAGCTCCAGGAGTTGGTGATTGACAGGGAGGCCTGGTGTGCTGCAATCCAAGGGGTCGCAAAGAGTCGGACACGACTGAGTGACTGAACTAATGATGATTCTGGTTGGTGTGAAGTGATATTATACTTTTGTTTTAGACCTCTCTAATAATGTGCAGTTTTGAGCATCTTTTCATGTGTTTATTGGCCATCTGTATGTCTTCTTTGGAGAAATGTCTGCTTAGGTCTCTTGTCCGTTTTTTGATTGGGTGGTTTGTTTTTCTGATATTGAGCTGTATGAGCTGCTTATATATTTTGGAGATTAATCCTTTGTCAGTAGCTTTGTTTGCAATTATTTTCTCCCATTCTGAGGCTTGTCTTTTAATCTTCTTTATTGTTTCCTTTGCTGTGCAAAAGCTTTTAAGTTTAATTGGGTCCCATTTGTTTATTTTTGTTTTTATTTCCATTACTTTAGGAGGTGAGTCAAAGAGGATCTTGCTGTGATTTATGTGAAGAGTGAAAAATATGGAATAGTTCATAACTTTGCGTATCATCCTTGTGCACGGGCCATGCTAATCTCTGTATCGTTCCAATTTTAGTATATGTCCTGCTGAAGTACAGCTGCATTTTTATTTCTAAGACTGATTTTTTTACTTCATCTGGATCTATTTTGATAGTTTCTTGTCTCTTTATTACACTTTAAATTCTTTCTTAGTTTTTAAAACATATTGAACATAACTATATTCTATATTCAGTCACTTCCGTATCTGCCTTCTCTGTAGGTCTGATTCTATAATTTATCTCCTTCAGCTGACTTTTTATCCATAGTAGCTTATTTACTGAGGCCATGATCTTTTGATACATTAAATGTAGAAATTCTTTGACATCTGAATTTAGAAATTAACCCACTAAAGAAAGTTTGTGTTTGCTTTCACAAGTCATGGACTAATTTAAACTAAATTTTCAGCTTATGAATGTACAGACCACATAAGTAATATAAATCCTGATCTCTAACCTGCGTGAGTGGGGCACTGGGGTCTACCATTCACCAGAGCCAAAATCAAAAGTTTTGTTTCTCCCTGCTGCTGCTGCTAAGTTGTTTCAGTCGTGTCCAACTCTGTGCAACCCCATAGACGGCAGCCCAAATTTACCAATTAAAGTTCTCCTGTTTGTCATTTGTGCCTGATGAAACCCCAAACTAGAGGCCACCAATAACCAGCAAATACCCTGAGATAAAAAGTGTGCTTCCCTGTACTCTCACTCCAGTGGGTTCAGTCACCATGGCTGTTGCATGTCTTCATGAGATTCCTTTACTGTTCACAGAATTCTTTTACTTCTCTACCAGCTCAGCTTCGAATTGGGTCATGTTACACTAAATATGTGTGTGTATCTTCAGCATGTTGGATTGTGCCACACTATTAGGGGTTTCTGTCAGCGTCTGGTAAGCCATGTTGTCCAAAACAAAACCACCATAAACTAACTAAAATGTATTTTACTGTAACAATCAATAGAGTTATATGTGTGTGCTCAGTCACATCCAACTCTTTGCAGCCCCATGGACTTTGGCCTGCCGGGGTCCTCTGTCCATGAATTTTCCAGGCAAGAATACTGGAGTGGGTTGCCATTTCCTTCTCCAAAGGTAACTCAGTCATCTATGGATGACTATACAGTCCATGGAATTCTCCAGGCCAGAATACTGGAGTGGGCAGCCTTTCCTTTCTCCAGGGGATCTTCCCAACACAGGGATCGAACCCAGGTCTCCTGCATTGCAGGCAGATTCTTTACCAGCTGAGCCACCAGGGAAGCCCACAGCCAAATGTAAACTTCAGAACCTCTGTTTAGCTTACATTCCACCGCAGTGGGCCAGCCTTTTAATGCCTGGCTGTGCATACGCATAGCTTAGAATCCTGCTAAAGACCAAGAGATACTTAAGTATAGTTGTGCAGCTTTTATTTTGTGTAGCTTCCTCTTCTCTTCTACTATGCCCCACACATTTAGCCACCTCTAAATTTCAGTTTTTGTTTCCTCATCTCAGTAAATCCCTATCTTCTTTTTAGACTCTTTCCCTATGCCATGTTTTGCAGCCTTTAGACAAAAGGCCAATCATGGAGCTTAACTTTCGTGTTTTTAGTCTCTCCAGAATCACAGTCTTTCACTGCCTGTTGTCCAAAATCTGAAAGCAGTTGACTCATATGCTTTTCCTGTTTTATTATTAATATTTTATTATTGTGAAAAGACTAATAAAGTAGTAGTTATTCCCTGCTGAGTGGAAGGAGTAATATATAATTGATTTTACACTTTTCTTTGTGTTCCATTTATCAGTGTAGTTCCCATCAACTTCAAATTTGCTTTCATTGCTTGCTCTGAAGAAACTGAATTGGGACCCTGATAGCTGGTACAATGTTAAGCTTTGTCAGTAAAGTTATATGTAGCTTATCTTATAAAATTTGCAGCATCCCTGTACAGTTTAACTTTTAAAAATATTGCAATTAGTTAAGTGCCCCTCCAAATCAAAAGATATATACAATAAGAGAGAATTCCTTTTGGTATTCTGTCCAGGAAAGTGTTCAGGAGTTAAGAAAGAGAATCACAGTACTGGACTGCCAATTGCGAAAATCAGAAATGGCTCGGAAAACTTTTGAGGCATCCACTGAAAAGCTTCTCCATTTTGTAGAGGTAAATTTTCCTGTTACATCACTTTATGTCCATTTTTAAGAAATGTATAGACAACTGACGTATAGATAAATGTCATGGTGTTTGTTGGCTAGTGAAATCTTCCCTGGACTCAAAACAGCAATGTTGACTTCAGTTCAGTTCAGTCACTCAGTCGTATCCAACTCTCTACGACCCCATGGACAGCTGCACACCAGGCCTCCCTGTCCATAACCAACTCCCAGAGCTTACTCAAACTCATGTCCATCGAGTCGGTGATGCCATCCAACCATCTCATCCTCTGTCGTCTCTCCTCCTGCCTTCAGTCTTTCCCAGCATCAGGGTCTTTTCCAATGAGTCAGTTCTTCACATCAGGTGGCCAAAGTATTGGAGTTTCAGCTTCAGTATCAGTTCTTCTAATGAATATTCAGGACTGATTTCCTTTAGAATTGACTGGTTTTATCTCCTTGCAGTCCAAGGAACTCTCAAGATTTTATATTGCTTAGATAATGAAAAGACTAGCTAAAATACAGATTAAGAGAAATGATTGAGATAGAGTTATATGATCCTTAATATATACTATATTTTATTGAAAACTTTCTTAAAACTTTTGATACTAAATAAACATTAGTTGGTAAATACCCTTACAGAAATATGTCTATGTATTATGATTCTGACAATTGTATGTTAATGTAACTGATTTTTCTATATATAACAGAAATACCTTTCTAATAATATGGGTGGAGGGGTTATAAATATTATTTAAACAAGAAAAAACATTTTAAAAAACTATCAAAGTTACAGATTGCCTTTACTGTTTTGTTTGTCTCTAGGCTATTCAAGATGTATTTTCTGATAATTCTGCACCTTTGTCAAATTTAAGGTAAGAAAATTCAAGTGCTTTAATCTGATACTTGTGGCTAAAATGCTAAAATCTCTTATAGCTTTGAGATAGTCAAAACAATTTTTCCCTTTTATAAAGGATGCTACCAGCAATATAGTTCTACTTCTAGCAACATGTGCTTGAAGAAACGTAGGAAAACTCCACCCTTTACTGTGAAAGTAGCAGTTCAGTAAATGAAGATGATTCATTGTATTTTAGGTTTCCACATGGCATTTTTGAATTTAGAAAAACGCCTATGGTAGTATACCTTTTAACTGATTTTACTGTAATATTTCTTCAAGTGAAATCTTATGTTTTTATTGTTATCTGTGCTGCTTCTGGGACTTCCAGCAGCACAGATAACAATGAAAACATCAGATTTCACTGCTTATGGTGCTGCTTATGGGGCTTCCCTGGTGGCTCAGCTTTAAAGAATCCGCCTGCCTATGCAGAAGACTCGAGTTCAATCCCTGGGTCAGGAAGATTCCCTGGAGACGAAAATAGCAACCCACTCCAGTATTCTTGCCTAAGGAATCCTATGGACAGAGGAGCCTGACAGGCTACAGTCCATGGGATCGCAAAAGAGTTGGACACAACTTAGCGACTAAACAACAACAATGACAACATGTTGCTTGTGATGTAAGATAATTATGTGAATTCCATGATGATTGTTTTCAGTAAAGATGTTAAATACTCAGCAATTAGATGCTCCTTTTATGGTTTAGACATGACCCCGACTTCTACCACTCAAGGTTTCATTGTGGCCTTGGATAATAATTCAAAATTTTAGTATTAAAAATGACCTTTTAAAAGCCAGAGTCTGCTCTTGCAGGTTCATGGAACAAAGGTAACTTTAAAAAGCAGCATTAATATATATATAACCGAATCACTTTGCTTTACACCTGGAAGTTATTCAGTATTGTAAATCAACTTTATATCAATTTAAAAAAAAACAAAAACAAAACCTTAAGCAGCTTTTTACCACAGCTTGAAAAGTTAAACAGAAGTAAAATTTGGCTCAGTCTTTTTAATACACTCTATCTTCTGTAGTGGATGTTGGCCTTGGTATTCTACACAGAAAGGCTCTGTATTTGAATTTGAGAATTAATGCTTTAGTTTTTCCTTGTGAATTAATGCTATCTTGCTTAGGAAGATGGATTATAAGTAATGATGCCTTTGTCATCAGTTTAAAATTGTCTCTTTTCAAGTAAAAGTTTTAACATAATGGTAAAAGTATAACCTTGCATTTTAATTATATCAGAATGCATGCATTTCAGATGAAATTTGCATTTTTTAAAAGTGGTATAAATGCTTTAGACTGTTTTAGATTTAGGGACAGCAAACAGAAGAGATAATTTAAGAGATAATTTTAGTAACAAGTATACATTTAGAATTTATATTTAATATTAGTAGAAGTAGTAGTAAATGTCTATTTAATGAATTTATGTTTAAGTGTTTAATTTAAATGTTTACAAGACTAAATAAAAGGCCACATCATGTAATCCAAACAATGATTTAGGAGGAGCTGTCCTTCTATTCCTTCTCCTTATACAGAAGGTCAACCTAATATTTTAAATACTCCTATTTATTACGTATTAAAGAATTGAAAACAAATATTATTTTGTGAGCATCATTTCAGTTTATGACTATAAGAATACAGTGTTCTCAGAAATCAGACATTTTGTACAATTTTATAACTAAGAAGAATTCAGATTTAGCAAAGATAGATATTCTTCATTATGTAATAAGTTAAGCTTTATTTTCTTGCCCTCATAGTGAAAGAAGAGCTCTGTTAGCTTCCCAGACGTCCCTCACGCCATTGGGAAAGAATGGACACAACATCCCAGCAACACTGGCACTTGAGTCTAAGGAACTTGTTAAATCTGTCCGTGCCATACTTGATATGGATTGTAAGTTTTCTATACGTTTTCACTCTTTTAAAAATCGCTTATTTAGCAAAATGAAAGAAGAAAATTTCACACTTGGTAGTTTACTCTTGTGAAATGTATTGGTTTGCCTATGGTGAAATTGATAGCTTATCGATAAAAACCTTAAAAGGTTTAATGCAACCAGTTGTAGGGGGAGAATATTTGTTTTATTTTAAGTGCTCAAAATGACTTCCAGCAGAAGATAGCTGAATACGACTTTTTTTTTTTTTTTACATCTACTTCCATCTAAAGTCTCTTTGAAATGGTATAATAAATTCTAAAAATAAATCCACAACAGCAATGGAGACCTGGAAGGCTGGAATCAACCTTGAGGAACTTTTTAATAGTATAAAACAGATGGAATAAGATTGAAGGTAAGGCCCAACTGAGCAAAAGACCCTAGAACACAATAAAGACGAATGACAAGGCTGCTGAAACATTAAATATAACTGTGAAAAACCCCCTGGATCACAACCAGAGAAAATTGGGAACAAACCCTGGGGCAGTCAGCAGGGTAATTAATTAAAGGGCTGTAAAAGAGCTGAACCAGTTCCCTGCTTTTCAGAGCTGAGGGAACACTCTCTCAAGGAACTGCATGTTCTGTCACTGGACGCTTCCAATGCTCTCAGTAACCTCCCTGCTGACAGGGAGATCCTTGGGGAAAGCTTCAGTGGTTGGACATTTCCATCCTTCCCTCTTCCTATCTCCAAGCACTTTTTTCCCCAACATATATTTGAACTTCCTTTTTATTGTTTGTTTTCGGTCTCTTTCCTTGGTGTCAGTCTCTCTGCCAGTTGTCTTTGTACTCTTTGTACTGGCCTTTTACATTCCACTATTCCTCTAGTTTGTACTCATAATCTCTATGCTAGGGACCAGATACTACACACACACACACACACACACACAGCAAAAGTCTATGTTAATATACTAAAGAATTACAAAAATTTACAAAAGAAAAAGTCTGTTTTAATCAAGTATTAAAATAGTAAGTAAATTGAATATTTAAGTAGTAAGTCATCTACTACCCCAGGACTTTGAGTAAGTCCTGGGTAGTAGACGACTTTATTTAGTAATTAGGTAATATTCAAGACTCTTCCTTCAAAGTAACATTTAACTTTAAAACAATGCTATAGAGGATCAGAATCCATGCTTCTAAGAGTATCTGCTAAATTTCTACAATGAGCATTTTTTATAATTTTGTATAACCTATTACATTTTTTTAAATTAAATGTATTGTAGAAACCCTGTAAGAACTCTTTATGTAAAGAAATTCTGAAAAAAAAAAAGGAAATTCTGTGTTTTTAGGGGGGATAAAAATAACCATTACTAATGTGTTATGTGTAAGATCAGAATTTTATGTCAGACATTTTTACGTGAGGGTGGCAACAGCAGAGAGAAACACCTGCACAGACATAGCCCTGTGGACATTGCAATCATTCATTTTAATTACCTTGCTACCATTAACCTTTATATTTGTCAAACATGATTATTCAAAGAAATTTTTTGAAGTTCAGCAGAACTTCTTTGGAAGAAAAGTAAAGAATTACATCTACACTTTTTAATCTATTAATAAGATTATACCTACTCTGCTGTTTAAAACTAGTAAATAGTTTCTATGTTGTCTTCTTATTTAGAAATACAGTTGCTAATGTTTGCATATTTCCCAGCACTTTTGTAATTATATATGACATATCTTTTAAGTGTAATAATTCAGATAAACTCAGCTCATTTTTCTTTCTCTTTAAGCAGTAGCTTTTTTTATCTGTAATGGTAAGGAGAAAATCACTATCAGGAGGTAGATAATTCAGTTCCTCCACTTCATTTCCTTTGCCCTGGCTATCTGATTATTTCAAGTTACATTTTGAAAATTTCATTTGGGTAATTATCTCTACTTTCTTGTTAATTTAAGTACACTCCAGGATGTTATACTATGGAATTTCCTTAGAAATTAGATTAAGATTTCTTAGGTCTTATAACTTAAAAGCAGTCTCTAAGGGATGTCTAAAGGACAGTTCCAAACCATTTTTGGATCACGTACTCCATTGAAATTTGATGAAAATCCTCTTCCCAGAAAGGTGCAATTGAACACATTTTTTCATCCATTATCAGAGTGTTTATGAATCCCAACTTAGGAACCCCTGATGTAGAATTACAGGAAACACGAATGCTTTCTACAGCATTGCAAGTATAGCCATCCATCTCTCTAAAAAATACCCCTAGCAGTGGGGAATCTGTGAATCACAGAGGCAGCCAAGAGTTCAGTGGCACTTGGAATCCATGTAGACAATGTACCTCAGAATCTCGATGTCTCCTCCAGGTGCCTCAGAGAGCCTCTCAGTTGGTCAGCCAACCTCAGTAGGCAAGTTACCTAAGCTCTGGCCTGTTTCCTCATATGAAAGGTAGAGATCATAATGTCTCAAGGGGCAGGATCGAAGGATTATACAAGATACATGTCAAGAACCTGATAGTATAAGATGTTCCATAAATGGGTGTTACTGCCACTGGTACCACATTATTATTTAAAGTAATTAATTTAAATAATTAATACTTTTTCTCTATGATCATTATTAAGTAATTTTCTAAAGCTTCATTCAACTTGTATACATTTGAAAATGTGATAGATGAGAGTTTTTCTTAATATATAACTTTAATGTTATTATTGATTTTGAGTTAGAATATAATCATCACAGGAAACTGCGGTTACATGTCTGAACCGGCATCTTATCTTTCAGTTGTTTATTGCTAACTATAAGGAAACTTAGATCAGCTCTCTTCTGTTCACCTTCAGTGAAACAATATGTAGACGTAATAAACATTTTCAATCAGTACTGGAACCCCTGGAGGTCTTTACATTGATATCCATCAATATTTACATGATCAGTGTTGTGGTGCTTTAGTGTAATCTTTATTTGAAATAACTACATCTTTTAAAGTGTAATCTTTGTTTGATTGACATCTAGGTTAACAAAATTTTATAATGAAAGCAGGAAGAGGCAGTTCTAGTTAAGAAAAATGCACATTAAAGCAATATCTGTCTGGGTATCCAATAGGAGGTCTTTTATAGAAAGAGAAGTTACCGACTTCCTGGTAAAGCGACAGCATAAGCACAGGCTTCTCCCTTCCTTCCCATGGGAATGGTAAATGAAATGTAAAAACAGGGGGAATCTTCAAAGGCAGTAGCAGGTACAGGCAGATCCCAAAAGTTTGTCAATATAGCACAAGTAGAACTACATAGAAGAGAAAAACGAAGGTCCGTCTTGTTACTCTCTCTGCTGAATAACAGTTGCAATTTTGGGAATAACTGGAGGGAACCCTGGCAGGAGGACACTCCTTAACGCATTCTAATCTGAAGGGGTAATGAATACAGAGACTGGCTAGAGGTAGACAGACTCTTTTTACTCTAATATTTTGGTGAGTCAGTGTCATTTGGTGAAATACTCAGGGTCAGTGTGGATTCCATGTCAAGCAGAAGGTCAGTGGGGCTTGGTCTGTTAGAACCTAGATACATGTTAGACCTGACACAAACTGGGTCACACAAGAAATGTATGTAAAAAATAAATCTAAAGGGAACCTGGCACCACAGGCCACAATGCTCTGCACAACCATCTCTGGTCCTGGCTCATGACTCACTCCCCTGAGACTGCTGCATTGTCCTCATACCTGCAGTGCAAGTACACATGGGCCAGCCTCCAACCTGAGCTTAGATCGTAACTTCAACAACGACTGGATTGAGTGTCAGAACACCCAAGGGTCCACACCTGCTTGAAAAGGTCAAAAACCAATTCTGAGTAAAGAGCTCTCTACATTCAAGACTTGTATGAAGAGAAACTCGTTCATTCAATTCATTCAAGTTCTTATAAACAAATATGTATGTGTATCAGTTTAGTTTAGTTGCTCAGTTACATCTGACTCTTTGCAACCCCATGGACTGCAGCACACCAGGCCTCCCTGTCCATCATCAACTCCCGGAGTTTACTCAGACTCATGTCCATCTAGTTGGTCATGCCATCCAACCATCTCACCCTCTGTCGCCCCCTTCTCCTCCTCTTCAATCTTTCCCAGCATCAGGGTCTTTTCCAATGAGTCAGTTCTTCACATCAGGTGGCCAAAGTATTGGAGTTTCAGCTTCAGCATCAGTCCTTCCAATGAATATTCAAGACTGATTTCCTTTAGGATGGACTGGTTGGATCTCCTTGCAGCCCAAGGGACTCTCAAGAGTCTTCTCCAACAACACCGTTCAAAAGCATCAACTCTTCAGTGCCCAGCTTTCTTTATAGTCCAACTGTCACATCCATACATAATACTGGAAAAACCATAGCTTTGACTAGATTGACTTTTGTTGGCAAAGTAATGTCTCTGCTTTTTAATATGCCATCTAGGTTGGTCATAGCTTTTCTTCTAAGGAGCAAGTGTCTTCTAACTTCATGGCTGCAGTTACCATCTGCAGTGATTTTGGAGCCCAAGAAAAGAAAGTCTGTCCCTGTTTCCATTGTTTCCCCGTCTATTTGCCATGAAGTGATGGGACCAGATGCCATGATCTTAGTTTTCTGAATGCTGAGTTTTAAGCCAACTTTTTCACTCTCCTCTTTAACTTTCATCAAGAGGCCCTTTAGTTCTTCTTTGTTTTCTGCCATAAGGGTGGTGTCATCTGCGTATCTGAGGTTATTGATATTTCTCCCAGCAATCTTAATTCCAGCTTGTGCTTCATCCAGCCTGGCATTTCGCATGATGTACTCTGCATATAAGTTAAATAAGCAGGGTGACAGTATACAGCCTTGACGTACTTCTTTCCCAATTTGGAACCAGTCTGTTGTTCCATGTCCAGTTCTAACTGGTGCTTCTTGACCTGCATACAGATTTCTTAAGAGGCTGGTCAGGTGGTCTGGCATTCCCATCTCTTTAAGAATTTTCCACAGTTTGTTGTGATCCACATAGTCAAAGGCTTTGGCATAATCAATAAAGCAGAAGTAGATGTTTTTCTGGAACTCTCTTGCTTTTTCGATGATCTGACGGATGCTGGCAATTTGATCTCTGTTTCCCCCACGGTCAGTCTCTCCCATCAGGAAGCTTTCATAAACCTCTTATCCTTATCCATCAGAAGGTAGACAGAATGAAAACCACAATCACAGAAAGCTAATCAAACTGATCACATGGACCACAGCCTCATCTGACTCAATGAAACTATGAACCACACCGTGTAGGGCCACCCAAGACGGACAGATCATGGTGGAGAGTTCTGACAAAACGTGGTCCACTGGAGAAGGCAATGACAGACCTCTTCAGCAGTCTTGCCTTGAGAACCTCATGACCAGTATGAATAGTATGTATATGTATACATAGAAATATTTGATTATGAAAAAGTCCACTGTCAAGAAAATAAGATGTAGCTGTTGAGATTCAAGATGGTAGGGTGGTCTTATTCCAAAACTTCCCCATTCTTTTCCTACACTTAGAAATGATGTTTAAAATTTTGTGTGTTCAAAAGATAAAAACCAAGAAAGGAATGCCTCCCTGCACCAAAAAACAAAGGGAAAACTGTAATCATAACTGAAGTCTTAGGCTTCTAAGACCAATAGGATTAATATGGGCAGATGGAGCAAAGGTGCAAATACCCGTGAGGACCCAAATGATGCCAGAGCAAACGAAGCAAGATGCAGGAACATTTCTGTAGAAAATACACTTCTTTTTTCAAGTTACTCACATATTAGGCTTTTTTTTTTTTAATCTTTTCAATTTAGGAGCCACCTGGGCCTGCCACCAAATGAAGTCAAAAGTAAATATTCTCATCCACTATAGATGGGACTATAATTTGGCACATTTTGGGAGTCAGTTTTATAGTATATATTAAGACCTTTTAAAATGTCTATTTAAAAATTTTTTTGAAAGTAAACAAAAATGTTTTAATGATCATATATTTTAACCCAATAATCCCACCTGTTGGTATTTTTGCAAAGAAAATAATGAGTGATGTACATAAAAATGTGTATACAAGTACTTTCATCATGGCATTTCTTATAATAGCAGAAATATGGATGTGCAACTGTTGAGTAATTATATAGTTTTTACTCAACCCACTGAAAATCAGGATGAATTTTCCCCTACCAAGCAATGACCATCTAACAACACATATTTATTTATGTAAGACTCCTGACTCAACTTACGTATTTCTGTCTGAAATTAGCAATATTGTGACTTTTAAAATTAGAATGTCAGTAATGGCTGCTTTTTGTCTTTATATTCTGATGCTAACTAGAAGTTATTTAGACATGGGAAAAGGCTTTTTGAGAAAAAAGGGAAATGTGGTACTATAATATTTAAAGGCCTTCATAAGTTTTCGTTTAGATCCAAAACTCACATTTGATATAACATCTTCATCTTCTCATTCTATTTATTCTAGGTCTCAAACTCTCATCTTTGCTTTCATTATTTCCTTCAAAACATATTTTTATTAACCAACATGAATTTATTTAAAAAAAAGTGATGTGTGTGTGTGTGTGTGTGTGTGTGTGTGTGTGTGTGTATACACCTTCTTTGGTGAAGATCAGCCATACTCTTTAGAATGGGAATTATGGTATTTACTTCCACCTAAAATAATCATACTATTAATATATCTTTCTTCTCCTAGAATTGGGGGAAATGTTTTATGCATAGCAAATAGGTTACATGATTCTGATGCCACTTGAGAGACAGTTTCACTTGTTTTTTAAGGCCAACCTATTCTCTAGTGACTTGGTTATTCAGAATCAGATAATAACCACTGTAAATACTCATGGTGTTTTGCCATTCAAAGAATATGGTAAACTTACATATTCTCTTGTAATGTTGTAGAGTGAAAGTAGGTTACTGCTATCATGTTCCATTAAGAAAACATACCAAATTTAATCTTGGATGATCTCTGGAAAATCAACTATGCTTGAGTTATTCAGTTTTGTTTTAAGAAGGCAAATTATTATTAGCCTCAAGAAAAATAAGTAATTTCTTCCTAGTACAATTTACAAAAATAAAAAAGAAAGTGAGAGAAAAATAGATCACTTAAGAGAAGGTGATCACTTAAGAGAAGGTAATCATTTAGATTCACTTAGATTTTTTTATTTCATTCTTTCATTAGCTATTTATTGGGTATCTTCAATGGGCATGACCCTGACCTAGGCCTTTGATAGCAGCATAAACAAAGCCCTAGCTCTTGCTCTCAAACTGTTTAAATAAACTGTAAGGGCAGAGATGGACAAACACGTTAGCAAATAATACATGACAATTCCAGATAGTGATGACTGTTAGGCATATAATAAGCCAGTTGTGAAGGAAATGTGAATATGTGGTAATGCTACTCTTTTTTTGAAGAGATGATATTTGAACTGAGATCCAGACAGCAGGAAACCTCTATGGGAAGAGCTTTTTAGACTGAGTATAAAAGCCTTGAGGTAGGAGCAATCTTGATGTATTCGAGAGAGATTAAAAAAAAAAAAATCCTGGGGTATCTGATATATCTGAGAAAGCAGAAGAGTAGCCAGGAGGTAAGGGGGGGGGATGCAGAAAGGAGCCAGATCATATAGGACTCTGAACACCATAAAAGGAGTTTGGATTTATTTTGAGTATCACAGGAGCCATTAATGGTTTTAAGCAGAAAGAAATAACATTATCTGGTCTACATTAAAAAAAAAATCACTCAGGCAGTTGTTTGAAACTGGACTGTAAGAGTAACCAAGAGTGAAGAAAGCAGGAAGACTAGTTGACTATTACACGATTGACATAGGAGATGGCAGTACCACGGGCTAGGTTTGGAGTAACAAGAAACAAATATTCGTTTTTAAAAAGAGAAGTTGGTCGGTGTGTATAATCTTTTGGAACATTTGAAATTCAGTATTAATGTTTAAACTTGATATTTGTTGAATATTGGGTCAATAAGTTACTTTTTGGGTCAATAAGTAACCAAGCAATTGCCTGTCATTGTTTTGGATCTTAAACTACCTCATGTTTCCCTACTGCTCCTTCTGCATGTTAATTAACTGTTGGGTATTTGCCCTTTTTGTTAAATAAATTTCTGAGAACTGAAGTCCTGAGATAATTTAATAATACCAAATCCATAGTTGTTGTTTACTGTCTAAGTTGTATCCAACTCTTTGCAGCCCCATGGACTCGAGCCCACCAGGCTCCTCTGTCCATGGGATTTCCCAGGCAAGATTACTGGAGTGGGGTGTCGTTTCTGTCTTCACAGGATCTTCTCGAATCTATAGTAACCATCTACTATTCTTGTTTGGTACATAGGAAACAAACACAGTATAGTTTGTCAGTCATAAAAATCAGGATTCCACTCTGTTTCCTGTATTCTGTATACATGAACAGATATTCAATAAATCAATCCCAGAGCTTCCACATGGTATTTGTCTTCATAGACGATCATTTCCAGGACAATATTTCAGATATATACTTGAATCACATATGCTGCCAGCAGCTGTAAATATAAAGGCATGGTTAGACTGTAGCCCACCAGTCTCTTCTGTGCGTGACATTCTCCAGACAAGAAGACTGAAGTAGGCAGCCATTCCCTTCTCCAGGGGAACTTCCTGACCCAGGGCTCAAACCTGAGTCTCTTGTGTTACAGGCAGAATCTTTATGATCTGAGCCACCAGGGAAGACCAGACAAGCAAGACCTAATTTCTCCCACAAGGCAGGAATAAGTTGTCAAGGGGATAACAGAATGCACGGTATGTAGGATTTAATTAAGTAAATGTCTGTTTACCTTAGCACTAACATGGTGAACAGACTATAACTTAAAATGATTTCTAACACAAAAGCAGAAAAAATATAGGAATACTTCATAAATTACAGAAGACATAGATGATAGAGTGTAGGGAGTTAGCTCTCTTCCAAGAAATGAAGGTCTGTAATTCCTGGCACAGTTAGAACTGATTATAATAACAGAATGTCTAGAGTGTAGTTCATGTTTCCATCCTATAACTGGACAAACAAAATGTAGATGATGGCAGAAAGAAATATTTTCCCTCAAGGCCTGAAAATGTCCTCATTCAAACTGAATGCGTTCTTTTAGATTAATGGAATAGGTGTTCTCCAGAGTTCATATGAGGACAAAGTATTAACAGCTCATCTCAGGAAAGACAGCAGCAGTAGCAGTTGTGTGCAGTTACAGCTTTAATAATTATTTAATATGATAAAATAGTTCAATTTAGATCCAGAAGTTCCTTCCTTCAACAACAGACTATTAATATTTCTGTTACAGATAAAATACTTTAAAATAATAATACCAAAGATATAGAAGGTTTTTAAAATTCTATCAGTTTTACAGTTTAAAACAACTATTTTACATCACTATGTCTTCATACAACCCTGTGAGATAGTCATTGTTATTTCTACTTTAAAAGATATGAAAAGATTAAGGCTCAGAGAACTGAAATAATTTTCTTAAGCCACATACTTGGAAAGTAGAATGCCAGAGCCCTAACCTAGGCCTTCTACTAATATTAAGTCCTCTGAGTCTCACAGGGGTGTAGTTAAGTCATTATATCACAATTAACTGGTGGATTTTTTTTCTCTTGCTGCTGCTGCTGCTAAGTCGCTTCAGTCGTGTCCGACTCTTCACGACCCCATGGACTGCAGCCTACCAGGCTCCTCTATCCATGGTATTTTCCAGGCAAGAGTACTGGAGTGGGATGCCATTGCCTTCTCCGTTTTCTCTTGAGAGTATATAAAATAGCAGGGTGCCTTATATCCAGTATCATACTAAGTAAGATAAAAATATGATGACCTCTTGGAGTCTTGGCTTTCTGTCTCTAAATTGGGGATACAGTCTTCATAAGGTTGTTTCAAAGATTAAATGAACTAGTATGGAAGCACTTTTTTAAAATATAAAGAGTGTGTTAGTATTACTTTGTCATGTTGGACTCTTTGCAACCCATGGACTGTAGCCCACCTGGCTCCTCTGTCCATGGGATCCTCCAGGCAAGAATACTAGAGTGGGTTGCCATTCCCTTCTCCAGGGGATCTTCCCAACCCAGGGATCCAAGTTGGGTCTCCTGCTTTGCAGGCAGATTCTTTACCGTCTGAGCCACCAGGGAAGCCCTTTAAAATATAAAGTGCTTTGTAAATATGAGATTATGGAGATTATGTTTTAGAGTCCTTTTTTTAAATTTTAATTTGAATCATTGACCAATTTTCATGACGTAACAAATATTCAGAATAAAGCAAGAGATTACATTGTTTCAGGAAGCTTTAATAATTTTCAGTCATGTATAGAAGAATACCTGACTCATTGATATAGTTATTTTCTCAGGTCAGAATGGGAGAGCATCATTTTTTTTTCTTTTAATTAAAAACATCTCTATTGTTTGTTTGTTTGTTTGTTTTTTAGAGCAAACATTTGTTACTTATAAAATTAAAGCATCCTTAAGTACAATAAATGTTTAAGCACCATGGAAACCTCAGAGTAAAAATTAAAAGCTCTCTGTGAAACCATTTACAAAATATTGTATAAAGAGGGAATAATAAATGTACCTAAGAAAAAAATCTTTAATAATATTTTTCACAAATTTGTGACCTCTGAACTCATCCAACCAAGTTTACTAATTAGATTAAAGTAATTAGATTTTGGGACTATACAGTATTATTGGTAACCCCCAAATGCTAAAGAAACTTAAAGTCAACGTAGATACAGCAGTTGAAGTGAGATGCCTACTTCTTGGACAAGATCTAAGGTAAATTCCTCAACTTCACTATTGCTCCATTTATAAAATGGAAAGATGAGTGTCATAGCTCATTACATTACAGGATAAAATGAAATAACATTGTGAAATTATCTTTAGTTTTTACTTAGAAATTAGTTGTTTGCACCCTAAATGATATCTTTGTAGGTTCATTTTTCCTAGTATAGAGGCAGAATAGTATACTGAAGAGATCATATCTTGAATTCAAATTCCAGCCCTAAGACCTAATAGATTTGTGCAAAGAAGTCCCAAAAGGGGTTCTGTAAGCTCTCTGAGTCTCAATTTCTTCATGTATGAAAATGGAGATGTCATCAGCTCATGAGGTTGTTGGGAGGATTGCAGATAATGTAATTGAAGTAACTAGCTGATTAAAGTTAATGTTTATAAAGTGGCACATATCTGGTAGGTACTCAGTATACATCATCATTATTATTCTTGTCATTATAATCTTCATCATTCATTGTCATTATGTAAAAGAAGTTTGTCCTTGCAGCCTACTCTGATTTGATTAACTGTTCTCTTCTTCCCTCTATTTTTAGGCGAGGGGAAGCTGGAAACCTTGGAAGGTGTGAAAGATTTCTATTGATATAGATTTACATAATTTATCGTTATTGAATCACTGAGAACGTGTGAAAAAACAATGTGCTAAAACCTCTGAAAACAATTCAAAAGTAACATTTCACTCTTTAATACAGCAGTAAAATTTGAATAGGAAACCCAACTTCAACTCAGTTTTTTTCATGGATATCAAGCTTGGAATAATAAAGAAATTTATGTCTAACTAGTAGCTTCAAGGGCTCTCAGATTTTACACACTGTTGTGTATGGAAACGGAGATCTTGCTGACCTTATATAGAAAATAGAAATACTGAAATTGCCCATGGATGGGTATAACTAGTTCTCTGCAAGACTTTGACAGACATTTCACCAATGTGAGGGAGAAGTAAGCCATATAGATATCTGATGCAAGAATGTTCCAGACAGGGAACTGAGGTAGGAGGGGATCTTGTATATTTAAAAAAGACAAAGAGGACATCTGGACAGAGGGGTCCAACTTATTGCATCATCAGTCTTCAGCTGATTGTCTGCTTCTCAGAAAGCTCTTCCCTAACTACCCATTTAATTTGAGCCTTCTGTCTCCCTCCAAGCTCTATTCCACTCCCCTATTTTATTCTCTCCTTAGGACAGCAGACTATTTTTTTATTTTCTAGTTAACTTTCTCTCTCCTCCATTAAAATATGAGATCCCCTGAGAACAGGGATCTTGGATATCTTGTTCACTACAATTTAGGTAATGCCTAAAAACAGTACCTAGCATATGGTAGGTGATCATGAAATAGTCGTATTTCATTATGATAGTATCTGTTCAATGAATATATTTAATATATATGTTTCAATATTATCTACTTAGGTATGAACCTAAACTAATGAGGCCCTATATCTATTCGCCAGAGGGCTGTTACTAGCAATGTCCCTCCCTCAGTCTATAGTGTTAGTGAGTACCCAAGGAAACCAGCCCACTCACACAGTGCTGATAGACACTGCTCAGCTCAGCTCTTTTGAAGAGCAGACATCTGTGTCTCTAGGAACCTAAACTGTACATGTTCCTGGACCCTTTAGTTTCATTTCTAGGATCTATTGTGGAAATTAATTCCCATTCATATGCATGAATCTAACAAACACAAATATCCATTGTATATGCAAATAGATGTCAGATAGTTCTTTCCACAAATAGTCATTGAGTAAATGTGTATCAGCCACTGAGAACAGAGGCTGGGTCTGCTCACGCTGAGGATGTCCCAGAGGCAGGTGAAACTTGAAGAGCCCCAGAATCACCTCTTCTCTCTTGTACCTGTGGAACCTAGGTGGGGTACCATACAGCATCAGCTGAGACTTTCTGACCAAAATAGTTCCATGAATGGCCACTCCTTTTTTTCAAAGCAACAAATCTGATAGAAGGGGAAGAAGACTATTGAAAGCTATGAACTGTGAATGGTGCATCATAAAAGGCGATAGAGATGAAAAAGAAAGAAACATTAGTAAACCTGTAAGAGTGGACCTCAATAGCCTGGGCAGAAAAAGTGTATGAATGATACTTTCTCAAAGTAGGTCATTAACTAGTGTATGCCAAGCTGCTGTAATACTGAAGCACATTAACTGTTTTGTGTAACATCTGCTGGAATTGTAGCTCTTCTGAAAGTGTCTGGAGAGAATGTGATTAAGTTTGTATATATTTGGACACATATCACAGATTCCATGAAAGCAGTTTTATCTTTATTTTAAATTTAGATAAAATGGATTTGTTCTCATGTTTAGAAACCATCAGTGGATTGTGGGGTAAGAAATCCTAAAAGGAAAACTCTACTGTACACAATAACTTGCAGTCTCGGTAGGAAAGAAAAGGTAGACATATACAAATAAATCAAGGGAAACTTCACAGAGCTCTTAGCTTAGATGTTTAAACAAATATACAAGTATTGAACAAAGAAACAACCTAGAACTAACAAGAACTCTTCAGAATAGTGGCAGGAAATTTAAAAGCCAGGATTAACTCAAGTTTTTGAAAAAATTAAAGATGAGGCAAAATATATTGAAGCAGTGACAAAGAAAAAGATTTGGTGTGTTAAGTTAATGTATCTCCAACTCAATGGACTTGAGTTTGAGGAGGCTCCGGGAGTTGGTGATGGACAGGGAAGCCTGGCGTTGCTGCAGTCCAGGGGGTCGCAAAGAGTCAGACCCAACAGAGGGACTGAACTGACTCAGCAGTGAGAAAGTCTGAGTGTGGCTTTGGTAGGCAGATTCTTTGGTTGGCGTTGTTCTTTGGTTGGCGTTCATGCCCCTGTGTGATCCCCTCCCCTAGAGTATGTACAGAAACTGTGGTTTACTTGTACTAGCAGAATTCGGTAAAGATGATACATGATAATGTTGCATAAGATTTTAGTGCACACTTTGCTGTAGTCTCTCAATCCTTAGCTTCAAAGATGTAAACTGCTATGTTGGAAAACCCACACAGCAAGGAGCTGAGGGTAGCCTCAGGCCAACCACCAGAAAACTGAAGCCTTCAATCCTGTCAGTCAGTTCAGTAGCTCAGTCATGTCGGATTCTTTGCGACCCCACGGATGGCAGTACCCCAGGCTTCCCTGTCCACCACCAACTCCCGGAGCTTGCTCAAACTCATGTCCATTGAGTCAGTAATGCCAGCCAACCATCTCATCCTCTGTTGTCCACTTCTCCTCTCACCTTCAATCTTTCCCAGCATCAGGGTCTTTTCCAATGAGTCAACTCTTCACATCAGGTGGCCAAAGTATTGGAGCTTCAGCTCCAGCATCAGTCCTTCCGGTGAGTATTCTGGACTGATTTCCTTTAGGATGGACTGGTTGGATCTCCTTGAAGTCCAAGGGCCTCTCAAGAGTCTCATTCAACACCACAGTTCCAAAGCATCAATTCTTCGGTGCTCAGCTTTCTTTATGGTCCAATTCTCACATCCGTACATGACTACTGGAAAAACCATAGCTTTGACTAGACGGACCTTTGTCAGCAAAGTAATGTCTCTGCTTTTTAATATGCTGCCTAAGTTGGTCATAGCTTTTCATAGTTTTCTTCCGAGAAGCAAGCTTCTTTTAATTTCATGGCTGCAGTCACCATCTGCAGTGATTTTGGAGCCCAAGAAAAGAAAGTCTCTCACTGTTTCTGTTGTTTCCCCATATATTTGCTATTAAGTGATGGGACCAGATGCCATGATCTTTGTGTTTCGAATGATGAGTATTAAGCCAGCTTTTTCACTCTCCTCTTTCACTTTCATCAAGAGGCCCTTTAATTCCTCTTCACTTTCCGCCATAAGGGTGGTGTCATTGCATATCTGAGGTTATTGATATTTCTCCCAGCAATCTTGATTCCAGCTTGTGTTTCATCCATCGCAGCATTTAGCATGATATATGCTGCAACTCCAATACTTTGGCCACCTCACGCAAAAAGTTGACTCATTGGAAAAGACCTTAATGCTGGGAAGGATTAGGGGCAGGAGGAGAAGGGGACGACAGAGGATGAGATGGCTGGATGGCATCACCGACTCGATGGACATGGATTTGGGTAGACTCTGGGAGTTGGTGATGGACAGGGAGGCCTGGCGTGCTGCGATTCATGGGGTCGCAAAGAATCGGAGAGCGACCGAACTGAACTGAACTCTGCATATATGGAGAAGGGAATGGCAACCCACTCCAGTGTTCTTGCCTGGAGAATCCCTTGGACAGAATCCCAGGCTCCCCTGCCTGGTGGGCTGCCGTCTATGGGGTCTCACAGAGTTGGACACGACTGAAGCGACTTAGCAGCAGCAGCAACTCTGCATATAACTTAAATAAGCAAGGTAACAGTATACAGCCTTGATGTACTCTTTCCCAATTAGGAACCAGTCCATTGTTCCACGTCCTATTCTAACTGCTGCTTCTTGACCTGTATACAGATTTCTCAAGAGACAGGTCAGATGGTCTGGTATTCCCATCTCTTGAAGAATTTTCCACAGTTTGTTGTGATCCACGCAGTCAAAGGCTTTGGCATAGTCAATAAAGCAGAAGTAGATGTTTTTCTGGAACTCTCTTGCTTTTTCTGTGATCCAATGTATGTTGGTAATTTGATCTCTAGTAACTGTGCCTTTTCTAAATCCAGCTTAAACATCTGGAAGTTCTTGGTTCATGTACTGTTGAAGCCTCGCTTAGAGAATTTTGAGCATTGCTTTGCTAGTGTGTGAGATGAGTGCAGTTGTGCAGTAGTTTGAACATTCTTTGGCATTCCCTTTCTTTGGGAATGGAATGAAAACTGACCTCCAGTCCTGCGGCCACTGCTAGTTTTCCAAATTTGCTGGCATACTGAGTGCATCATCTTTTAGGACTTTGACAGCATCATCTTTTAGGACTTCAAATAGCTCAGCTGGAATTCCATCACCTCCACTAGCTTTGTTTGTAGTGATGCTTCCTAAGGCCCACTTGACTTTGCACTCCAGGATGTCTGGCTCTAGGTGAGTGATCACACCATCGTGGTTATCTGGGTCATTAAAATCTTTTTTGTGTAGTTCTGTGTATTCTTGCCACCTCTTCTTAATACCTTCTGCTTCTGTTAGGTCCATACTGTTTCTGTCCTTTATTGTGCCCATCTTTGCATGAAATGTTCCCTTGGTATCGCTAATTTTCTTGACGATATCTCTAGTCTTCCCCATTCTACTGTTTTCCTCTATTTCTTTGCATTGATCACTGAGGAAGGCTTTCTTATCTCTCCTTGCTATTCTTTGGAACTCTGCATTCAAATGGGTATATCTTTCCTTTTCTCCTTTGCATTTAGCTTCTCTTGTTTTCTCTGCTATTTGTAAGGCCTCCTTAGACAATTTTGCATTTCTTTTTCTTGGGGATGGTCTTGATCCCTGCCTCTTGTACAGTGTCATGAACCCCCATCCATAGTTCTTCAGGCACTATGTCTATCAGATATAATAAGTTGAATCTATTTATCACTTCCACTGTATAATCCTAAGGGATTTGATTTAGGTCAAATTTAGGTCTAGTGGTTTTCCCTACTTTCTTCAATTTAAGTCTGAATTTGGCAATAAGGAGTTCATGATCTGAGCCACAGTCAGCTCTTGGTCTTGTTTTTGCTGACTGTGTAGAGCTTCTCCATCTTCGGCTGCAAAGAATACTATCAATCTGATTTTGGTGTAGACAATCTGGTGATGTCCACGTGTAGAGTCATGTCTTATGTTGTTGGAAGAGGGAGTTTGCTATGACCAGTATGTTCTCTTGGCAAACCTCTGTTCGCCTTTGCCCTGCTTCATTCTGTACTCCAAGGCCAAACTTTCCTGTTACTCCAGGTATCTCTTGACTTCCTGCTTTTGCATTCCAGTCTCTTATGATGATAAGGACGTCTTTTTTTGGTGTTAGTTTTAGAAGGTCTTGTAGGTCTTCATAGGACCATTCATCTTCAGCTTCTTCGGCATTAGTGCTTGGGGCATAGACTTGGATTACTGTGATATTGAATGGTTTGCCTTGACAACGAACTGAGATCATTCGGTCATTTTTGAGATTGCCCCCAAGTACTGCATTTGGACTCTTGTTGACTATGAGGGCTACTCCATTTATTTTAAAGGTTTCTTGCCCGCAGTAGTGGATATAATGGTTTTTTTAATTAAATCTGCCCATTCCAGTCCATTTTAGTTCACTCTTGCGATCTCCTGTTTGACCACTTCCAATTTACCTTGATTCATGGACCTAACATTCCAGGTTCCTATGCAATATTGTTCTTTATAGCATCAGACTTTACTTCCAACACCAGTGACATCCACAACTGGGAGTTGTTTTCACCTTTACTCTGTCTCTTCATTCTTTTTGGAGTTATTTCTCCACTCCTCTCCAGTAGCCTATTGGGCACCTACCCACCTGGGTTCGATCCTATAACCACAAGGAACTGAATTCTGTTAACAATACCTAAGCCTTCCCAGTTAAGCCTCAGATGAGACCACAGTCTTACCAGACCCTAAGCAGAGGACTCAGCTAAGCCTCACTCAGATTCCCAACCCACAGAAACTATGAGATTAAAAGTATATATATTATTCTAAGTTGCCAAGTATGCAGTAGTTTGTTTAACAGCAAGAGAAAATTAATATCATGTACTACTCCCATTTGCTTCTACCTTCCTAGTTGAGAAAATGACTATCAGAGCAGCAATGCTGGAATTTTCTCTGGAATAAAATATTTCCTTCTATTAAAGTAAGAGATACAAGTTACATTTGTAGAGTTTTGAATCAACTTTCAGACTCCTCTGAAAGTTGACTTTCAGAGGAGTGACTGGGGTGACTCTTTTCTGTCTCCCCTATTTCTTTAACTCTTTTCTATCCAATCGAAGGAAGTTTGAGGGGAACTGAAGGATACCCCTTTACAACTGTAATTAAGACAGGACCTCCAGAAGCACACAGCTGCTAAATTAGAAGTGGTGTCATGAATCTTCCTGAGAGAAACGGCTCTCCCTCCTCCCGTGGCGACACCTCATGCACATGTCAGTTCCCAGTGCTGATCACAGTGCTTGACACATAGCTGATGCTCAGTGACTGACGAATGAATTCCTTGTTAAGTTACCTCACTTATAAATCCAGTGAGAAAGAAGAAAAGCCATTATCCCTCCTTACTGCAGTCCTTTTCCTTCCTAGATTTTTGGGAATGAAAAGGCGATCATGACATTCATTTGTGTACAGGAAAGAAAATGAGCAGTGAGAGTCCAGAGATGAGTGAATTGCTCTTTGTTCATAAAAGGAATCGATAAAGCCTAACATGAATACCAATAATTCTGTAATTCTTTTTACCTTCTCAGTCTACAGAGTTGTGTTTAGTTTTTTTTTTTAATTGAGGTATAATTGACATGTTTAATTTAATATGAGTCCTGTTTAGTGTTGATAGATGCAAGAAGCTTAATTGTCTGATTCCAAATGATACTGACATAATGGACTCATTTGTTATGTCTCCATTTTCTATCTTCACATCACATAAAAGTACAAGCCTTTTATAACCTGACAATAATTGGAATGCCTTTATCTTTTATTCACTTTATTGTTGGCTTCCCTCTTTGTAGACTTCTAGTGGAAACATAATTTTAACATTATTCATTCCTGTTTGGTACATTGAATGCCTGGTACATTGTAACTCATTACTAAGGATTTGTGAATCCTTTATACATACTCTCATTAATTAATTCCTAGTTGCTTTATTGGACATTACTGATGACAGATGCTCCAAGGTTTTGGTTTCATTTGTGTAACATGTAAGTATAAAATGAACAGAATATATATACTTCATTGCTTTTACTGTCCATTTCAGAAGCATGGTAATTTTTAATCTAAAGAAGTGAAAGTATTTCAACTCATAATGTCATTATTTATGAATTAGGAAATTACATAGCTGTTAAGCTGAAGCCTTCTTTTAAAAAAAAGATGAATTGATAAATGTTCGGGGGCATGTGTATTGCCTAAGAGCATGGTGAGTTTTTTAAAATTTAATAAGCAATATATTATTTTTCCTCTGCAGTCTCTTCTCTCCTGGTCTTTAGCACATAAATCATGCCACATCACTCTCCAAGTCAGAATTGTCCAATCACTTCCCATCACACTTAGAATAAGATCCAAACACCTTACCATGGCTTACAAGAACCTTCATCTCTGGCCCTGACTAGCTGTCTACTACCATTCTCCTGCTTACGTTACATGAGTCTCATTGGTCTTTTTATAGTTCTTCAGACAGGCCAAGCTCATTTCTATGCCAGTGCCCTTGCACTTGCTTTTCCAACTCAAGAGAATCCTTTCCATTTAGATCTTCACAAGACTTACTCCTTCATTTCGTTCAGGTCCGTGCTCTCACGTCTTCTTTTGAAAGAGGCTTTTCCTGGCCACTCTGCTAAAATGCTAGCCCCCATCATCACTACCAATCACTCATGATCCATCTCTACCCGTGTTTTTTTAGTAGCACTGCTTTGCCATCTAAAATTGTGTCTGCCCCTCAGAACATACACTTCAGGAAGGTAGGGTCCTCTCTTGTGTTGTTCACCATTGTAGCCCCTGAATCTACTACAGCAGTTATTCAATATGTGTTAAGTAAATAACTAAATGAATAGAATCATAGAGGTACCCTGTGTAGAACTAAACAGCAGTTGAAGAGAGAAACAAGGAAGTAAAGTAAAAGCAACATGAATTTTCACACCTGGATTGTTGGAGGTTGGTAGAACCATTAAAAGTCACAAGGAACTCAGAAGGAAAGACAGATTGGGAAAGAAGTAAGACCAGTTCTGTATCAGACATTAGAAATGCTGGTAGGCATCGAGAGAGAGATGGGAGAACGGATCACGATTGGAGATGCTGTGTAAGGAATAACTGATTGTTTTCCTGATCATTGAAGCCCTAAGGTTGCAGTGAAAGAATGTAATCCTGAGAAGAAGGAAAAGCCCTTCCATGACAAGCGCAGGAGAGGGTCCGGATGGGGGCAGTCAGGCAGGACTTAAAGAAAGCTCCGGGAGAAGAGAGTTTCAAGAAGGGAGTGTTTAACAGTTCTAAATGCTGATAACAGGAGGGCAACATGTGAACAATAGATTGGCTGTGATGGTAAGCATTTGTGACCTTTAAGAGAGAAGCCTCAGTAGATTGGTGAGGGCCGGAATACACTTTACACCAACACTGTCTTGAATGTCAGTTTAATCTTTCCTCTGTGATTCATAAGGCATTTCAGCATCTCTAAGGATTTCTTGGTCATTTTGTAAATATCAATTATGCAACTCTGTAGTTTAAAAGGTATTGGATTAAGGGGAAAAGGTATAGGAAATTGAAATGAATCTATACTGATCCTGCAACATATGATAGAAGTTACTTAATTTAAACACACTCCCACCTGTGCCCAGGTTTCTGTGACTTTAGTGACAGATGCAGTGTGCTCTGTTAGCTGTCAACAAAGTGTCAGTTTAGCATGTGCTGTTTTTTACATTACAAAGTGCTAAGATCAAAGGGAAAATGTTGGTTAGGACAGCAATATTTTTATGTTATTGTCTGCTGACATAAAAATGTGTTAAACTTTTATTTTTGTTATTTTGAAAAGATCTGAAAAGAATGAATAAGCAGGAGAAATTGCTCATAATCCACCACCAAGAGGCCATCGTTGTTTACATTTTCACTTTCAGTCTTTTATTCAGCTTTTTAAAACTTATAACATTTTTGTGTTATTTCTTATATAATGGGAGGAGGAGTATAGTAGCTAAAAGCAGGAGCTTGAGAATCAGATTACTTGGGTTCAAATCCCATCTCTGCTTCTTATCAGCAACATGATCTTGATGAGTTTCATAACCAGTCTGCACCTCAGTCTCTTCACCTATTAAGTGCAGGAACAGATAATTCTTTTGTAAGCCAATTTGTCCTGATACCTGGCATATAAAACAGAGCTGACCCCATACTCTTTCTACCTTTCTTTCCAAACTTACTTTTTGTATTTTCCCCCTCCACTGGCACTCATTGCAAGACGTTTCATCACTTTCATTATTTTAGTTATCATTTTCTGATGTTTTATACTTTTCTCCTTGGTTTTAAGGTGCAAATACTGTTTACAAATAAAATCTAGGTTGGATGCCACCTCTCCTGGATACTGAGCTAATATGAAACTGAGGAACCCAGTTGAGGGTTATAGTTGTCTACAATTGACTTAAAGTTGCACTGCACTGCTCCCCCATGTTAAAGTCAAATGTGGTCTGACTCTGCTCTGAAATAAAAAAGGATAATAAACTAATTAAAGCATGTGATTGTCTGTATCAGAGTTATTATCCTGAAGCCATTTACCATACAGTGATAATCAAATGACTGGATGGGCTGTTAACAGTAATATGTCCCTTTGGGCACCACATCACAGTTGTGTTATGTGCAGACTGTTGTGACAGGAATGTTTCTAAGACTAGGTTAAATGTGGACTATTTAAGTAATAGAGACTTCAAAGGAAAGCAGTTTCTTTTGTTTACTTCAGGAAAGTATTCAAATTTATTTCAAGGTATCTTTAGAGAAAGGGGAGGTTAAGAAAAATGGTCATGTTAGTCTTTTGGTTAAAATAATTGGTCAAATAGCATCAAGGCAGAAGAACACGGATATAATAGATGTAACCCCTCTCTCATGAATTCATGATTGAAAACAAAACTAAGCCCCTAGTTTTCCCAGTCAAACTCGATGGGTCATTTGGGTGTGACAATTATGGTTATATTTCCCAGAGCCAACCTTGATTTTGAGTGTTTTGGCACCCTTTCAATTACTCTCCTGTTTAGGACTCAGAAGAAAATAGTTGAAATATCTATAATATTCTTTCTTAGTAAGCAAGATTTTTATCAACCTTACTCTTTTCTGAAAACATATTTACTCTGTTCTAGTAATGTAAGGTACATTGTTATCCAAAAGTGGATCTGTCTTTATTGATAAGGTGACTGACGAGGTTCTGTGAAATGCGTTACTATGCTATGGGTTGTAAAGTTTTTATAAACAACAATGCTATTGTTTTGTTGCTTGAGATGATGGTGAATTGACTAACTTAAGGAAACAGGCTGCTGCAGGTTTTTCTAAGTATCTTGCAGTAAATCAACCTTCAAAGACTTCCTTAGGAAACAGATTGGCGCTTTTTAAAAATATAAATGCAATATATTAAACATAATTCTTAAATCATCTAGTTTTTTTTTCTAATCCAAAGATAAGAAAAATATATCAATTTGTAATATGACTTCCTAGAGATCTGAATAACAGAAAGCTTCGATGTTCTTAATCCAGCATAGCTGTCAGTTTCCTAGTTCTTCTGTGTGTTTTCTTTTGTTGTGTATGTGTATGTTAGTCATTCAGTTGTGTTCAACTCTTTGTGACCCCATGGACTGTAGCCCACCAGGCTCCTCTGTCTGTGAGATTTCCCAGGCAAGAATACTGGAGTGAGTAGCCAACCACTCCCTTCTCCAGGGGATCTTCCCAACCCAAGGATGGAACCCAGCTCTGTCACATTGTAGGTGGATTCTTTACCAGCTGAGCCACAAGGGAAGCCCTTACTGAAACATATACATTTATAAATGTATTTTTTAAATGCTCAAAGGAGATATTGCTATTTCCCAAAGACCTGATAAATGTACTCAAAACATTACTTTGGAATATTTGCATTTGAGAGTATAACTTAAATATTTTATTGTCAATGTATTTTGTGGTATTTTGTTATTTCCAAAGGCCATTGTGCCTAAATGGCAGCACAGAGGTTGTGTTTATCGTAATATCACATTCAGAAAACCATGAATGCAAGCCAGTCTGTTGGAATGCACAGGCCAGCAAGTATGCTCTCTTTTCTATTTAGTTAACTTTTGTTTAAACATGGTTTACTTATTTGAGTGGAAGTTAACAAAACACTGAGCTTTTATGATCTTGTCATAGCAGTGCTCTGTTATGTGACCTAGATTTCAAATCTCTGTAGTATTTCCTGTATAAAACTAGTATAGTCCCTCTCTGTGCACCTACCACAATAATCAAATATGAGTCAGCTATGTAGAGACACTATCTGCGGAAGGTTTTTTTTAATCAAAACCTTTTATTAATAAAAAAAAAGTACATAGTGCTGTTTATAATCCAGATGAGCTAATAAGTTAGGTATAATTAAGAATCTTTCTAGGAGGAAATTTCTCAGGAGGTATTTAAAGATTCACTCCTTAAATTTTTTTTAATAATATGCTTTTTTGTATACACAAAGAATTTTCTTATTTCTAAGTCTGGTGTAACCTTGGAATTCTTAGTAGGCAGAAACTGTGACCTTTATTTGTACTGAACAAATATTTTTAATCTGTTCTTTTCAAAGAATTTTTCTTGTTATTGCAATCTACTATTATAATTTCATTTTTTTAATGAGCATTTACACCCTGGAAATGAACCCTAGGAACATTTAGAAGGCTATAGAGAAAGAAGAAACTGAACTAAAAAGGAATGATCTTTTAAAAATTAAGATGACTTTTTCATTTTCTAAATTTAGGTGCAACACTATGTGTGTATATTATTGTGGAAACCAGGAAAAACTGAAAGCTTTTAACAGCATATACTATTTTTTAACTTTATAATTTATATTGGGGTATAGCCGATTAACTATGTTGTGGTAGTTTCAGATGAGCAGCGAAGGGACTTACCCATATGCATACATAGATCCATTCTCCCCTAAATCCGCCTCCCATCCAGGCTGCCACATAGCATTGAACAGAGTTCCATGTGCTATACAATATTGATCCTTGTTGGCTATCCATTTTAAATATAGTAGTATATGGTTTGTCACATTGTAGAGGAGGCAGGGATCAAGACCATCCCCAAGAAAAAGAAATGCAAAAACGCAAAATGGTTGTCTAAGGAGGCCTTACAAATAGCTGTGAAAAGAAGAGAGGTGGAAAGCAAAGGAGAAAAGGAAAGATATACCCATTTGAATGCCGAGTTCCAAAGAATAGCAAGGAGAGATAAGAAAGCCTTCCTCAATGATCAATGCAAAGAAATAGAGGAAAACAATAGAATGGGAAAGACTAGAGATCTCTTCAAGAAAATCAGAGCTACCAAGGGAACATTTCATGCAAAGATGGGCACAATAAAGGACAGAAACGGTATGGACCTAACAGAAGCAGAAAATATTAAGAAGAGGTGGCAAGAATACACAGAAGAACTGGAAAAAAAGATCTTCACGACCCAGATAATCACGATGGTGTGATCATTCACCTAGAGCCAGACATTGTGGAATGCGAAGTCAAGTGGGCCTTAGGAAGCATCACTACGAACAAAGCTAGTGGAGGTGATGGAATTCCAGTTAAGCTATTTCAAATCCCAAAAGATGATGCTATGAAAGTGGTGCACTCAATATGCCAGCAAATTCAGAAAACTCAGCAGTGCCCACAGGACTGGAAAAGGTCAGTTTTCATTCCAATCCCAAAGAAAGGGAATGCCAAAGAATGCTCAAACTACCACACAGTTGCACTCATCTCACACACTAGCAAAATAATACTCAAAATTCTCCAAGTCAGGCTTCAACAGTACGTGAACCGTGAACTTCCAGGTGTTCAAGTTGAATTTAGAAAAGGCACGGTTACCAGAAATCAAGTTGCCAACATCCGTTGGATCATTGAAAAGCCAAGAGAGTTCCAGAAAAACATCTGCTTCTACTTTATTGACTATGCCAAAGCCTTGACTGTGCGGATCACAGCAAACTGTGGAAAATTCTTCAAGAAATGGGAATACCAGACCACCTGACCTGCCTCCCGAGAAATCTGTATGCAGATCAAGAAGCAACAGTTAGAACTGGACATGGAACAACAGACTGGTTCCAAATAGGGAAAGGAGTACATCAAGGCTGTATATTGTCACCCTGCTTATTTAACTTATACGCAGAATACATTATGCGAAATGCTGGGCTGGATGAAGCACAAGCTGGAATCAAGATTGCCGGGGGAAATACCAATAAACTCAGATTTTCAAATAATACCACCCTTATGGCGGAAAGCAAAGAACTAAAGGGCCTCTTGATCAACATGAAAGAGGAGAGTGAAAAAGTTGGCTTAAAACTCAACATTCAGAAAACTAAGATCATGGCATCCAGTCCCATCACTTCATAGCAAATAGACAGGGAAACAATGGAAACGGTAACAGACATTATTTTCTTGGGCTCCAAAATCACTGCAGATGGTGACTGCAGCCATGAAATTAAAAGACGCTCCTTGAAAGAAAAGCTATGACCAACCTAGACGGCATATTAAAAAGCAGAGACATTACTTTGCCAACAAAGTTCCCTCTAGTCAAGGCTATGGTTTTTCCAGTAGTCATGTATGGATGTAACAGTTGGACTATAAAGAAAGCTCAGTGCCGAAGAATTGATGCTTTTGAACTGTGGTGTTGGAGACCTTTGAGAGTCCTTTGGACTGCAAGGAGATGCAACCAGTCCATCCTAAAGGAAATCAGTCCTGAATATTCACTGGAAGGGCTGATGCTGAAGCTGAAACTCCAGCACTTTGGCCATCTGATGCAAAGAACTGACTCATTTGAAAAGACCTTAATGCTGGGAAAGATTGAAAGTGGGAGGAAAAGGGGACGACAGAGGATGAGATGGTCAGATGGTATTCACCGACTCAATGGACATGAGTTTGAGCAAACTCCAGGAGTTGGTGATGGACAGGGAGGCCTGGCAAGCTGCAGTCCATGGGGTCGCAAAGAGTCGGACACAATTGACTGACTGAACTGAACTGTATGTACATGACCATCCCAAACTCCCTAACTATCCCTTCTCCTCCAGCCACCATAAGTTCCTTTTCTTTGTCTGTGAGTCTCTTTCTGTTTTGTGAGTATGTTCATTTGTTTCATTTCTTTTGAGTCCCCATATGCTGCTACTGCTAAGTCGCTTCAGTCGTGTCCGACTCTGTGCGACCCCATAGACGGCAGCCCACCAGGCTCTGCCGTCCCTGAGATTCTCCAGGCAAGAATACTGGAGTGGGTTGCCATTTCCTTCCCATATAAGAGATGTCATATGATATTTCTCCTTATCTGTCTGACTTACTCAGTATGACACTCTTATCCATGTTGCTACAGATGGCATTATTTCATTCTTTTTAATGATTGAGTAATATTTCATTGTATATGTTGTACCACAACTTCTTCATCCATTCCTCTGTCAATGAACATTTAGATTGCTTCCAAAAAAGCATATATTTGAGGTAATTATCCTGGTAGATAGATTTTTAAAAATTATTGTCAGCAAATTGTAAAAGACTTGATAATCATTAATATATATAATATATTTTTCCGTTTTATATATTTATATACTTGTTTTATATTATCTAGTGCTGTGCTCAGTAGCTCACTTATCTCTGACTCTGTGATCCCATGAACTATAGCCTGCCAGGCTCCTCTGTCCATGGAATTTTCCAGAAAGAATACTGAAGTGGGTTGCCCCTTCCTACCATAGGGGACCTTCCCAATCCAGGGGCTGAACCCACATCTTTTGCATCTCCTGCATTGGCAGGCAGATTCTTTACTACCAGCGCCACTCAGGAAATGCCATATTTTATAGTATATGATACATAATATATGTATATATATCTTTTATATGTCTATTATAGAACCATTTTATAGAATTTTAAGTATAGTTCTAAATATAGAAACTATATATTTAAATAGTATTTTATATTATATGTATTTTATATATATGTATATATTTTTAGAACCACTTTCTCCAATGTAGAACCTATCTTAACCAATCTTAATAGGTCCCTCTCTAGTACTACCATGAACTTAAACTGCTACCAGTTAAAATATATTTCAGAGTTGATTGTTTCCAAAACAATTAATGCCAATTGTACTTGCCACTGCAAATTAACTGTAATTTTTGTAATTTGATGAAATGTGAATGTGAAAATAAAAAGTTGATTTTACAAGACTAAGTTGAATGCTTTAGAGATTTGATAATGGTGAATTAATATTGTTATTGATTAGATGTAGGAAGGGCTTACCAGGTAGCTCAGTGGCATAAAGAATCTTCCTGCCAATGCAGGAGATGCAGGTTTGAACCCTGGGTCAGGAAGATACCATGGAGGAGGAAATGGTAACCCACTCCAGTATTCTTGCCTGGAAAATCCTTTGGACAGAAAAACATGGCAGGCCACAGTCCATGGAGTCACAGAGAGTTGGCTACAACTTAGTGACTGAGCACACAGCACAGATATGAGAGTCATTTGTAAAAGACTGAAGGAAAATTATAAAAGTCTGCTGCTGCTGCTGCTGCTGCTAAGTCGCTTCAGTCGTGTCCGACTCTGTACGACCCTATAGATGGCAGCCCACTAGGCTCTGCCATCCCTGGGATTCTCCAGGCAAGAACACTGGAGTGGGTTGCCGTTTCCTTCTCCAGTGCCTGAAAGGGAAAAGTGAAAGTGAAGTCGCTCAGTCGTGTCCGACTCTCAGCGACTCCATGGACTGTAGCCTACCAGGCTCCTCCGTCCATGGGATTTTCCAGGCAAGAGTACTGGTGTGGGGTGCCATTGCCTTCTCCCTATAAAAGTCTAGAAGGATTCTTTTGCTCTTCAGTTGTTTCATAACTGTTGTTAATTCTCAGTCTACTTTGAAGCACCTGAAACTGGAAAGGATAGATGATGCGTTTTGAGTGTGGTTTCTACAGGAAAAACAACACAGAATCCTGGTCAAAGGGGTGACCTATAAAGAAAAGACTAGCAGAATAAAGATTGGCAATTGAATGTGTTATTTATATGTTTTGATTTAAAATAAAATATGTAAGTATAAAATAATATGTCCACATATATATGATACCTTAAGTGATGGTTAGTCTTCTTCTGTAACCAATACAAAGGTAAACTTTAACTCAGCCTAAGTCCATTACCAAAATGCATTAACAAGCTTATCATTGAATAAATGGAACCTTACAATAAAAGTTTACTCCTTTTCTTTCATGATTTTGATATTTAGATACTTCAAACAAGGAAAATGACTTTTTGAATGTTTTGAATTTTCTAACCATATGTGTTTTTCTAAGTATATTGTGTTTTTACACCCAGCCTTTGTTTCTTTGCTATAATAATCATGAAACAAAAGTGAAAATATTAGTCACTCAGTTGTATCTTTATGACCTCATGAACTATAGCCCACCAGGCTCCTCTGTCCATTGAATTCTCCAGGCAAGAATACTGGAGTGGGTAGCCATTCCTTCTCCAGGGGATCTCCCCGACCTAGGGATCAAATGTGGGTCTCCCACATTGCAGGCAGATTCTTTACCATCTCAGCCATCAGGGAAGCCCATATAATAGTCATACTGGTAACTTTTCAGAATATAATTACCTATTAACTTAAACCAACATTATTACTTACTTTTATTCTCAAATATAACCTCGGTTAAGGTTAATAAAGTATACTTCTCAAGTAGAAAATGATATAAATTATAAAGGTTCAACTCTTATTTTCTTCAATTTTCTTTACAGTTAGCTTCAAACCTTACTCGAAATACTTAGAAGACACAAGGAATAATAATTTTTAATATTGCTACATGTTAAATATCAGTCCTTACTGTTCTATAAATTTAGCTGCGAGTATTTAATTATCAACAATAATATTTTCAAATTAAAATTCCATATTTAATAGTCAAATTGTGAACAATGTGGGGTGGCAAGTGGTTAAACTGAGTAGGTAATAAAATAGAGCATAATAAAGGACAGTCATCCATTGGGGAAAAGAGAGATGAAGACTCCCAGAATTTGTAAATTAGGTTTTATTTTAATAAATTATTTATTTAGTTAGCTGCGTTGGGTCTTAGTTGCAACATGCGGGATCTTCATTGTGTCACACAGAATCTTTGCTTGCAACACAAACTCTAGCTGTGGCAGGTGGGCTCCAGAGTACGTGGGCTTCAGTAGTTGCAGCATGTGGGCTTAGTTGCCACATGGCCTGTGGTATCTTGGTTCCTCAACCAGGAATCAAACCCGTATCCTCTGAATTGCAAAGCAGATTCTTAATCACTAGACCATCAGGCAGGTCTCCATAAATTATATCCTTAAAGTAGATTTGATTTATTGAATTTTTAAATACTGTTTTTTTGTACATACACACAAATGTCTAATAAGTACAATGTCTGTGATCCCTAGCTGTGAATAGTTACACATCATTCTGTTAGTTTTGTGTTGCTGACCAAGTATCTTCCTTCCAGAGACGTGTGTGGTGCTTTGAGATGTGAGTATTATATAGCATGAGAAGTTAAGTCTTTGGGCTATCAGATAGAAACACAACAAGAAGACAAATTTGGGCTCAATTGTGAAGACGATCCTTGGACAATCAGACCTAGCCTGTGTTTCCCATCACTACAGAGCCTGGAGACATCATATAAGACTTGTAGATATAGTAGATGAGAATGAAACTTCTGAAACCCCTCTGTGTGTCTGCTACAGAACATGAGCAATTTGTGCTGTAAGCAAAGATCAAGGCGTTCTGGGGGGCTGAAATACCATCCTTGCTGTGTTTGCCCACCTGGATTTTGTGGTAGAGCACTACATCTCCTAGAGGAAGAAGTGCCCTTTTATAATTTTCACAAGACCACCAGCCTTCCAAGCTCCATACCTGAGTTGCATCAACTCAGAGGAGGTACTGTTTTCTAGCACTTGCACATTTTCAACCCATAATGGGACCTTTTTTCCTTTGTTCTTTTTAATGTCACCATGGGCTAGAAGGGGCCTTGTTCTTATTTATGTTAGTCTTGCCTTCCATTTCCTTCCCACCAACAGTAAGCATCTGACTAAGCAAATGAAAGGAAATGAATTAAATATTCAACTCAGAAAATAAATTTTTTGGAACCAAATATGTTTGAGTAGGACTCAGTCCCCTCACAGAGAAGACGATGGCACCCCACTCCAGTACTCTTGCCTGGAAAATCCCATGGACGGAGGAGCCTGGTAGGCTGCAGTCCATGGGGCCGCTCAGAGTCGGACACGACTGAATGACTTCACTTTCACGCATTGGAGAAGGAAATGGCAACTCACTCCAGTGTTCCTGCCTGGAGAATCCCAGGGACGAGGGAGCCTGGTAGGCTGATGTCTATGGGGTCGCACAGAGTCGGACACGACTGCAGCGACTTAGCAGCAGCAGCAGCAGTCCCCTCAAGGAGCTAGCAGTATATGGAAGGAGGGGAACAAAATAACTATGCAAATTACCATAATGCTAAATTGAAGATGTTAAGTATTTTGTGAATGGTAAAAAGTGCTAGTAGCTCAAAAGTACAATGAGGGAAATTGTTTTAAAATCAGGAAAGCATTTACAGGGAATGAAACACTTAAGATTTGGCTCTGAGAAATTTTGAATGGCAGCAATGGAACCAAAAGGGAATTGGAGCCACTGGAAGATAAAAGAAAATCTGTCATAATTTAAAAGCACTGAAAAAACTTTGAGATACAAAGTTGAAACAGATATCTCATTATTTATTTTACTATAAGCAACACAGTCTTGAGAAAATATTGCAACATGAGTTATTAACTATTTGCACTGATACCCTACGGTCCCCAAGGTCTCAGGCACACTCAGTCTGACAGACCTTGCTATCTTAACTAACCTTAATCCACTCTCTTGTTGTTTTGTCTTTGTCATCTATGGCAGACTGATTGTCCTACCAGGTGTGTCACAGCAGAAACTGGAAAGTCAGGTACTTGCTTTCTGAACCTCCTGCTTCTGAGGGTAGCCCGTTCCTGGCCAATGACATATGAAGGAAAATCTGCTTAGGAACTTTTGTAAAGCTTTTGATTAATGAATAAGGACAGATGGAGCTGGAACCACCTTTTTCCCTTTCTTCCTATCTTCAATATAGATATGTCTATAGCTTTGGAGGCCTTGCAGCTACAAAGTTGCACTGGAGTAGAAGTATAGAACCTGAGACCTTGAGCTATTATTGGGCACACTCTAGGCTGCTTAACAATAAACTCCTGTTTGTTTGCCCCATAGTTGTGTGGTCTGTCACTTTCACCTGAAAGCATTCCTACTAACATGCAACTTTTTTCCTGAATCCCTTCAGGCAATCTTGCTTTTACAAATCTGAAGATAATTTTACTTCTTGGGATATGAATACTCAACAAAATGTTGTTGAAAATTTACTGTGTACCAAAGACTATACTGTGTACCAGAAAGTGGTACAAAGATTTAAAACATAGACAGTGCCCTCAAGGAACTCATGGTTGCCGTGAAAGAGTGATAATTGCTATGACAGAAACTAGTACAAACCACAGAAGTACCACAGAAGAGGGAGAAATGAATTCTGCCAAGGAAATTAGGGGAGGATGCACAGAGGAAGTACCATTTAAGTTGGTTCCAGCTTGATGAGCAGAAGTTTATAAGGCAGAAAAGAAAGGAAAGTGTTAGTAATTTTAGGCAGAGTTAGTAGCCTGTGCAAATGCAGTGAGGAGTTGAAAGAGCATGACATGTATTGAGGAAAAGCAAAAAGTTGAGAGTGGTTGGAACATTTTGACTTTTTTTTTTATGAAAGACTCTATTTAAAAATGAAAATAGAATTAAACTCCGTGAAGCTACTTGTATAATTAATAGAAGGTAGTTAATTTAAATTCTGTCTACTCTGAATTTATGAAAACATGAGCTGGTCAGAAATTTCTCTCTAGACTGTAAATTCACATGTTTAGATGTATGTGTTGGTGTATGACTTTCTAAGGAAATTAAAATATTAAGATTAGGAGGAGATTGGCTAAAGTAGAAGAAACATTTAAACACTTTTGAAGTACTTATTTTTGCTATAAATACTTAACATTTTTAGTTAAAGGTATTACAAACAATCATTAAAATACATCATTAAAGATCATTATCTCAAATCTAAGTGTAATTGAAAGCAGGAAAATAAATTTTCTTAATTAGAAAATCTCTTTGAGAGATTTCACTAATTCCTCCTTTTTTCATTCAAATTTGAGAGTTTTTAATTCCTTGAGTTTGTTATCCATCTTCTTTTCTGTTATTAAAACAGATACATAATTTTAGAAAGGTTTATTGAAACTCCAGTCCTAAAACCCCAGATTCCAACATAGTAGTTGGCAAATCTCCAACCTAAGGTCTTTTGTTATCAGGATTCCCAAATATAACAGCTTTTCTTTTTGTTCAGTAATTTAATATAGTTAAATGAAGGGGAAAGGAATACTTGGGGGCCTAAAGCTGGATATGTTGGTATAAAGCTAAGGGGAGCTTTGCAGAATTGACATCTGATTTACTTGGTATGGTTGTCTACATCAATCAAACCAAATCAATATATAGAAATAAAAATTGACTGTTTATAATTGCAGGTGTTTTTATACTGAATTATCAGAAATTATCATCACTGATCAAATGAGAGATAACTCATATTTCTTAGTTTCTTATAATATAGATGATCTTTACTAAGTGCTGTTAGATTGAAAGATGCCAATAAGGAGTATGTGTTCAGGCCTTACTTTTTACATGGGGCACGTGTTTACGTGCTGTTTTAGAAAGTATGACTCTATAAGGCATTTGCAGAATAGACTCTGATTCATTTTAATAGATAGAGATGCATTTAAAAAGAAGATAGGAAAAACAATAGGATAAATTGTCTTAGAAACACTTTCTGCCCTCCCATCTCACAGAAGATTCACCTAAAGTGATGGGTTTAGCACTCAAAAGAAATTTATTTTTATTGTACTGATTGGCAGATTTTAGTTTTAAATGAGTTCAAACTCTTTAAAGAAGAATATGAATTTACTTCAGTGTGGTGAATCTAATTTCTGTCAAGTAAACTGATTTACCAGTGTGAAAAATTTGGATCCATTTTTATAACTGCATTAGCTAACTCAGGCTACCATGACAAAATACGACAGACTGAGTAACAACAGAAACTTTTTTCTCACAATTCTGGAGGCAAGAAAGTCCAGGGTCAAAGTACCAGGAAGGCAGGTTTTATTCTGAGGCCTCTTCTTTTGACTTGTAGGCAGCTACCATCTTTCTGTGTGCTCACATGATCTCTTCTTTATTCACACATGAGTAGGGAGAGAGGGGTCAGAATCTCTTTTTATAAGACAGTAATTTTATGAGATCAAAGTCCCACCTCTATGACATCATTTGTCATTAATTACTTTCTTAGATGCCCCCATCGCTATACACAACCACACTGGGGCTTAGGGCTTCAACATACGAATTTTATGGGAACACCCACATTCAATCCATAACAATAACAAAACTGTTAAGCAGGCAGTAGTTAATAATTGAGAATTAATATACTGTTTACATTTGAAAGAGAAGTCTGAGTGCAACATTTTTTGCTCTGCACAGAAGTTGCATTATTAGAGTAGAAATCATCCATGATGTCTAGATCAGAAGTTAAATTACTGTCCTTCCATATAACTGACTCTATGACAAAGCTTCTTAACCTATCTTGGTATCAGTCTCCAATTTATAGCATTAGACAACTGAATCAAGAATTTCTAAAATCTCTTTCCACTCAAAAATTCTTTGATTCTGAGAGTTCTACTTTCAGTATGACTGAATAATCTCCTGACAGACTAACTATCTTTCAAAACTCAATTATAAGCCCTGGGAAAAACAGAAAAACAACCACTTGAAGCCTCTAGAGAGTAAAATCAGGCAGATTCTGGACAATAGTCAAAAGATGGAAGAAAGAACAAACGGGGGTAAGTTTCTTGTTTGTTCCACTTTCAGACTGAGGGCAGGACCCAGGGCTGGGACTAGAGTGAGTCAAGCAGAACCCTGTTAAGGGGAGCACTCACTCCTGGGTGCTGACTCTTGGCTTACATGAATGAGCCTGAGGGTGAGCACCTTCTTAAATTTTGAACCATGGACACCTTGCTTGCCTCACTCTACTCTAAAACCTAACAGGACCCATGGGGCAATAAAACTCTGATAACCTGAAGTCTCTATCACACAGAACTAGAATATGAAGTTTGAGGCAAACTTTACTGATGAAAAGTGAGGGAAGAAAGTCTAGAGAGGAGACAGCCAAATACAGGGCCCCCAGATTCTGTGTATAAATTCCACTCGACTCTGTGACTTACCCAACCAAGCTCAGAGAAGATTGCAACAGCCCAGCCAAGGGGGTATAAAAAACTGAACTCAGATTTCAGTCATTGCCCAAGAGGTAGATAGAGCCTATAGCTTGAGTCTGACCAAGTAAATCTCCTGCAAAACTAAAAATATCAACACTCTTCACAGTAATTATAATGGAATTTAGAGTTTCTACCATATAATATTCATAATGTCCAGAATATAAAACACAATTACTCAATGTAAAAAGAAACAGGAAAGTATAACATTCTTAAGCAAAATGACAATGAGCAGAGACGGACTCCCAAAGGATTCAGGTGCTGGAAAAAGGATATGAAAGTGCGTTTTAAAACTATGTTCAATGAAGTAAAGGAAAATATATTCACAATGAATGCAAAGATAGGATATCTCAGCAGATAAATAAAAATCCTTTATTAAGCTAAATGGAATTTCTAAAAGTTAAAAGCATAATATTCCTAAAAATTATGGTAGTCTGGGGAATGGTGGTAGAAATCATCAGGAATGGTATCTTTCTGGGGTGATGGTAATGTTCTGTATATTGATGGTGTTTTGGATCTCAGATATAAGCATTTGTCAACAATCAGTGAATGTGCACTTAAGGTTTGTACATTTTATTGTATGTAAATTACATATCAAAGAAAAAATTCTAGATATACTTCCCGACTGAAAAAGTCCCTAAATCAGAGAATTGCCTACATCCTGACAAAGACACTCTGGTATATGACTGTTGTCTTTGAAGTTCATTCAAAAGTGGTTATTGAGTGAATATATTCCACAGTGGTGAGCATTCCAGGTAGAAAGAACAGTATCTGAAGAACCATAGAAAGGAAGACGTCAATACTTGTAGGAGACTAGACAATAAGTAAGATTAATAGGACATGAAAGTGAAAAAAAGACTGAAGCTATATTTAAAAAGTGTTTTTTTTAATGAGGTTGTTTATATTGCTGCCTTGAGAGATTTCCCTGTTAGTTTTAATTTAAAAGGAATAATTTATATATAATAAAAATAAGTGTGCAATTCACTGAGTTTTGATAAATATATACAGTTATGTAATGCCATCATAATCACATTAGAGAACATTTCCATCACTCCAGAACTTGTTCACGTGCCCCTGTGTGGTCAGTCCATTAGCCCTGGAGCCAGGCAGCCGCTGATCTGCCTTCTGTCACTATAGTTTTCAAAAATTTCATATAAATAGTATGTAGCATCTTCCACTTAGTATAGTGCTTTTGAGATTCATCTATGGTGTTTGCATCAATTGTATCAGTGTTGTTCAGCAGTATTGATTGATTGATTGATATTCCACAATTTATCCAGTCACCACTTGATGGGCATTTGAATTCTTTTCATTTGGGGCTATTATGAATAAAGCTTCAGTGAAGATTCAAATATGTCTTTCTGTGGATATGTGTTTTGAAAAGATTTTAAATGCCACACTACAGATATTTTACTTTTTTAAGTGGTAGTCAACTATTCTGTGAGCGCTAATATTCTTTGAAGAGGAGAAAAAGCAAAGTTCTTTTATTTGAGTTTGTAACTCCTTAATGTAATCAGTATTGAGTTTATCTGACTGCATGAAAGCTATTGTCTGAAAATTTTATCTGCTCTGCTAAAGTGTTTTTATTGCTTATCTTTGCATCTTTTTAACAATATATTTGATAAAAATGTAAACAAATCTTTTTAAAGGTGAATACCCAAAAGAGGGACTTCCCAGGTGGCACTAGTGGTAAAGAACCTGCCTGCCAGTGCAAGAGACATAAGAGTTGTGGGTTTGATCCTTGGATTGGGAAGATCCCTGGAGGAGGGCATGGCAACCCAATCCAGTATTTTTGCCATGGAGAATCCCATGGACAGAGGAGCCTGGTGGGCTACAGTCCATAGGGTCGCAAAGAGTCGGACACGACTGACACGAGACTTAACACACATGCACACACACATGCAAACGTCCAAAAGAGATTTTGTTTTTATTATTTTTGGCTGATTCATGTCAATGTATGGCAAAAACTATTACAATATTGTAAAGTAATTAGCCCCCAACTAAAATAAATAAATTTATATAAAAACAAACAAACAAACAAAAAATTTATTTGAAAGTAATGTGAAATCCTTTAATAGATTTTCAAATAATCACATTTTTAAAAAATGTAAAGACAAGGATGTTAACAGCAAAATGCTACATGATTAGGTACTAGTGATGCTTAGAGTTCCATTATTTGCCCTCTGGGTAGAAACATAAATGATCTGGATTTAATTTCATCTGCTCTGTGATAGTGTTTCTAAAATTGCGTGTCTGTTGGTCTTCTACTATCCTGTTGTCAAAATCCACAAGTAACAGTTGTGCAAATATTTGTGTGAAAATCCCCTGGTGAGTATAAAGGCCTTAATAACAACAATAAAATTTCAAATATGTGCTGGATTCCCTGAAACATCAGCCTTCATAGGAGTCAAATTTCTGCAGTCAGTCAACAGTATTTCTTGAGTGCCCAGGATGTATGTGTGAGGCACTGTTCTGAATCTGGTCACCATTCTACCAGTCCTTGGATAGTAGTCACTAAGCAAATGTGAGTAGAAAAAGTGTTGAGTGAAGTTTCTAAGAGATAGGTAAGGAGCCAGAGGTACTGCTGAGAATCTCCAGGAGATTACCCTGCTGGACAAGCATGAGGGAAATTTTGACCAGGGAGAGTTTGATGAGATTCCAAATCAGATTGAGAGATGGAATCTAGAAATTTCAGTCCACCGTCTCTAAGCTCACTTTTTCTGCCCAAGTTTACTGTGCCTGAATTTAAGGAGTACCCTTTTATGTTTTCTCTCCCTCTCTCCCTTTTTCTGTTTCTATTTTCCTAAATCAAGTTTGTCTACCTATTACTCTCAGGTGACTGTTAGTTGCAGACAAATAATAGTGTCCAGTTTGGACTACCTAACATATTGCTGATAATATGTTGTCATTAACCAGAGGAATTCAAGCTTACTTGACAGCAGCTTTACCACTCTTAGTTACTGAATTCAGTCTTGCTGAATGGAGAAGAAAGAAAAAGATGGCAGTTCATTTCTCTTCTAATATGTGGATTAATTCATGTTCAGCAGCCAGTGACCTCTTAATATATTTATTATTGTAACAGTAGCAGTACTTTAAAGAAATCCTGTTTATCTTTGTACACTTAAAAGTAATTAGGAACACACACACACATTTAGGCTGATTATGCAGAGAGAGAGCTCTAGTGAAGAAAGTTTCAGTATGTTTTATGCCAAGTTCTATTAGTGCACAAAATGGAGTCTACTCTGTGTTATTGATTTTAAGCCAAACAAACCTAAACCAGATCATTCCCTCAGCATTGCCTGAATGCCCAGAAACAATACCCAGTAAAATCCTGCATTCTCGCCTTCAGTCTGGGTCATGGGATGAAAGCTAGCCACATAGGGAAGAACATTTCAGCTAGCTTCTCGAATGTCTGTATATCAGAGTTCAGGGAAATCACCCCATGGTTTTAACTGTAAAAATAACTGCCTTTTGCATCTGTTGGGAAAAGAAATGTAGAAAATGAATGTTAGCTTTTTCCATCTTCCTAAGTGGGTATTAGTGTAGTATTTGCCCAGAAAGAGGGACAAGATCAAGAGGACTATGAACCACCAGATAACCTCTAGGAATATTTTTACCATTTTGTTTCTTTAATATATCACAGCTTTTAACCTGCTCAATGAGTAACCTCTAATTGGAAAAAATTTGTCCAATTATGTTAACATTTTAAGCTCCTGAATTTGAGACATACAAATACAAAAACATAAAATCTTCCTATATTATATAGTCGTTAGCATTTTTGTTTGTTTAAATGATAATGTGTGTTGTTGTTATTCAGTTGCTAAGTAATGTCCAACTTTTTGTGACCCCATGGACTGCAGCAACGCCAGGCTTCCCTGTGCTTCACTGTCTCCTGGAGTTTGCTCTCAAACTCATGTCCATTGAGCTGATGATGCCATCCAACCATCTCATCCTCTGTCACCCACACTTCTCCTCCTGCGCTCATTTTTTCCCAGAATCAGGGTGTTTTCCAATGAGTCAGCGCTTCACATCAGGTGGCCAAAGGATTGACTGGTTTGATCTGCTTGCTGTCCAGGGGACTCTCAAGAGTCTTCTCCAGTATCACATTTCAAAAGCATCAGTTCTTTGGTGCTCAGCCTTCTTTATGGTTCAGCTCCCACATTTGTACATAACTACTGGAAAAACCATAGCTTTTACTCTTTAGTTCCTCTTTGCTTTCTGACGATGTATGTAACCATGTGTAAAAAAATCAGGTCACATATCCAAAATTGTCTGTGAATATAGAGTTTATGCCAGTCTAATGTTAAGGAGTGTTTAAAGCACAATTCAGGAAATCTATATAGTTTTTTAATAAATTATTTCCTTAGAAAGTTTTTATACTTAAAATACTTTATTATTTGGTTATTTATAGGTTACAGCCATCTCTCAGTATATTAGATTCCTTTTTCATAGGAAAATTAGCTAGTACTTCTTTTAAAATTGGCACTGCAGTTCATACCTACAAATTAACTTGTACAATAGTAAATCTAGCATTAGAATTTCTCTAAAATAGACTGCTTTGTGTTCAAGCCTAAAAATTATTTCAGTTTCTTTCAAAAGAGCATTTTTCTAGGTAATAGTGCAGAATTTGAGATATTGAGAGGTTTTTTTTTTTTTTTTTAGTTCTTCAAAAAATTAATCAAAATACTTTTGGACTATTTAAAAATATTGATCGTTAGCAATGCTAACAGAAGTTAAGGAAATGGAAGCAGTATGATAATAGTTAAAAGCATAGGCTAGCACCACTTTGCTTGGGTTCAAATTGTGACTGTACCATTATTAACAGTATGACAAGGGGCAAGCTACTTAAACCTCTTTATTCCTTCAGTTTCTTCTCAGTAAGATGAGGTTAATAATAGCACCTATCTCAAATGATTGTTAAAGTAAAATGAGTTAATATTTACAAAATATTTTTGTAAATTATAAAACATTTGATAAATACATAGTTTATTATTTAGGATAGTTTATTAGTTAGGATAGTGATTCTCCACATTATTAGAAACTGATCGGTCCCATGTAATCATCTTTTGGACAAAACAGTATTTTCCATCTATTCTATTTGAATTTTGGAATTTTCTATTATGACCAGGGAGATAAGAGATGGTTTCCATAGTGATTAAATTGGAGCTGGCTAGTACCAGCTTATAAGAATTTTGTGAGCTAATTGTGAAACATAACCATTGTTAACAATTAAAAATTACATTAAATTTTCAATTTAAATATTTTAAAAAAAAGAGTACTCAAAACTTACCACTTCTTAATTATTTTTCTTATCTTTGTCATTGAGGTTATTTATGTCTCATGTCTGGGAAATCTACATTGTAGGGTACTACTACTCATTTCTTCCCAACTCTATAGTTCATTGACATCACATAAGTAGCTTGAAATCAGTCATTGGTAGGAGTATTTACACCACAGAAATCAGTAAATACTGTAAATTAGGGCTCCTTCTGCCCCCAACAGCTGGTTGTTATACATTTATCATCACACCACTCAGTCAGCGTCAGATTGTCCCACTGGTTTCTGTTATTCTTTTACTAAATGTTAGCATGAGTGAAATAGAGATGATATGATTTCCTGTATTAAGAGAGGATTGTAAAAAAATATCCCTGCATATTAGTAGAGATTTCCCCTGTAGATAAACACCTTTCCTGTATTAAACATCCAGAATACTCTGTGTCTCTGGAACCATAAAAGATGAAAACAGAGCTATTATTTTTCTTCCTCTGAGTAATAGTGGTCTCCTTTTGTATATCATTGCGTAGTTATATATTCTTTGATAAGAACCTCATGATAACCCTGTCAGCTAGGCAAGATGACTGCTACTCTCACTGTCATACAGACTCCACAAAATTATTACTTTCCCATGGTTTTTCAGTTTATAGTAGAGGAATATTACATATAGATTCAGATTTTGTGACTGCAAAAAAAATTTCACTATGTGATGAATGTTACATTCTTTAGTGAAGCTTCATTAATTGTGAGTTAGAGATTCTCTCTCTTTTTTCTCATAGCCATCTTTCCCTGACCTTTTTCCCTCTCCTTTCTCTTTTACTCAAGATGCATGCATGCGTGCTAAGTCACTTCAATCATGTCCAACTCTTAGCAACCCTATGGACTGTAGCCTGCCATGGGATTCTCCAGGCAAGAACACTGGAGTGAGTTGCCGTGCCCTCCTCCAGGGGATCTTCCTGACCTAGGGATCGAACCCGGGTCTCACGTCTCCTTCATTGGAAGGCAGGTTCTTTACCACTAGTGCCATCTGGGAAGCCTTTCTCCAGATATCAGATGCTAAAAGTCAAATGTGTTTGAGTTTTATAACAATTACACTAGCAAATGTTTTTTCAGATAGATTTGGTTATTTGAGCTCTCTGAGACTGATGCTATTGTCTTGGTTGTAGTTTTAGAATTCTCATTCTCCATCATTTCTCCCCCTCCCAGCTCCTGCCATCATCTGTATGAGCCCACCACCTTTACTTTCCAGTTCATTTTGTCCAATGCCCATTTTTCCCCAGATTACTGTGATCTTCCACTCCCACCACAATCCTTGGCACCAACAGACATTGATTCAGACTCCTGACTCTCCCACTCAAACCTCCCAGCTTTCCAGCTCAAAACATGGTTTACTGTCTTCAGTAAGATCTGCTTTCTCTGTCCTTCAGCTTCCCCTGTTATTCTCATCTTCTTATTCAGCATAAAGTCTGGGGCCCATTATTCCAATCATTCTTACACATTCCCTCAGCTCACCTGGTGCTCTCTCCTTCCATCCCATCATTTAACAAGACTCGGGGCCTCAACAAGCTCAGTCTCTACCTTCTGCATAATGTACCCATGTAATGAGCAACCCTGCAGTCACACAACCATAATTCACTATATTCCACTAGATCTTTTAGTGTGTAGTTATCTTAAAGCTCAGTATTGTCTCTGGATCTGGTTCTGTTGGCGATTTTATCTTTTGGCAATGGATCTTTTTATTTCCTCTTGCTTTTCTGTGTCTCATAATTTTGATTGTCATTCACTGAAGGTACAAAACTATAGAGACTGAGGCAAGTGTTATTTAAACTCAGATATGGGCCTGTATCTCCTCTGTCAGGCCTTTAGTGTGGGGAGGGTTATTCACCCTCATCTGTAGGCCTTTGGTGTGGGGAGGGCTCCTCACCCTCACTTGTAGGCGAGCTGGGTTTGCGCTTTGTCTCTAGGCTTGTGCTAAGTGTACCACAGGCTTCGATTTCCTCCAGTGCTTGTCTGCTGTCCTCTTGTGCTTAAACAAGGTCTGGGTGCTGGGGGCAGCGGCCCTCGGTATACTTGCTGCAAACCCAGCAGGTGCCACACACCTTCATCACAGTGCGTATTTCCTGTCTGCTCTCTCGCCTTCCCCCATAGCAGGCAGCTCGGCGCCAGGTGAGTGGTGGATGTGGGGAATGGGGCCTGTGGGAGAGGCCCTTGGCTTTCCTACTGCAATCTCTGGGTTTTAGGCAGGCCCTATGCCCAAGTCTCAGGGGTAGGACTTTCTGAGCCTTCCTGTCCCTCCTGAGTGGCAAACAACCCTGCCTGCTACTACTAAGTACTCAAGTGGGTTTCCTGCCCCCTCCTTGTGGAGGTCAGACTGTGCTTCATTCGCATCAGTGCAGGGCTCTAGATGTGGACGGTTCCTGCCCTCACCTCTCCGGTGACTTAGTGTCAGTGCAGGGTGAAGACATCAGGTTTTCTACCCACCGGACCCCCAGGACAAAGGCGGTTTCCTGGAGTCTGGGAGAGACTGGGGCTGTGACAGTTCCTTGCCCCGCCCCCAGGAACAGATGAGCAGCCTTATGTCACACAAAGTCCTGTCCATGGTGTGGGAGTCGGAGTGGGCCTTGCTTCTGCAGCTGCAGCCAGCTATGACTTCATGTCACAGGAGGACCAAGGACATGGATGATACACCTGCTGCACCCTTGAACCTGTGCGGGTCCTGTGTGCACCCACACCACGCAGGGACTCTTTCAGGTCTCCTGCCCACCCTCAGTCTTTCTCATGAGAGAAAGCAGGCTCTCTTGTATCTAGGGCTCTGGGGACACCAAGCCACCTTGCTAGCCCATAAGGAGGCTCTACAGGTTGTTTACAGTTTCTGCTGTCTTCTTCTTGCCTGCTTTTATGGCAGCACTCCTTCCTGTGCTCTGCCAAGAGAGAACAAGTTCACCTGGCCCATCTTCTCTCACGTGGGCTCATCACCCTTTGGAATCCAGTTCAGCTGAGGGCCGACTCAGTGAGGAACCAGTCTCTGAGCTGTGCAGCTTTCCACTTTTGGGGTCAGAGCAACAGCTGAGGGTCGGCTCAGTGAGGATCCAGTCTCTGAGTGGTGAAGCTTTCCCCGTGTAGGGTCAGAGCAACAGCTGAGGGTCACTCAGGTGAGGAATCAGTCTCTGAGCTGTGCAGCTTTCCTCATGTAGGGTCAGAGCAACATTCTCTTGTAGCCTGCCTCATCGTAAGCAGCAGCAGATCTCCTGCTTCCCTTTTAAGAAACTTTCAAACAGTTTTCACATGGCCTGCAAACCCTGCAAGGTCCTATTTCCCCATCTCCCAACCCAGTCTCCTATCACTCCCCTTTGCCCTCACTCACCACACTCCAGTAACAGTGGCCTCTCAGTCCCTCAGATGTGCCAAGCTCTTCCCCATTCCAGAGCCTTTGCACTTGCTGTCAACCTGCAGCCTAGAGCGTTCTTGCCCACATCTGTACCCGGGTGACTCCAGCAATTCCAGAGATTCTTCCTTCCTCCTTCATCCCTTTCCCCAAATTGTGCATAAAACACTTCCTCGTTCTTCCTCACAGCTGGACAGTACCCCAGTATCTGACATGTTGTCTTTAATCAGTCTCCAAGGGTGGTTATTTAGATTATTTTCAATCTTTCATTTTTATAATTAATTATCTTGTACATAAAGGTTATCTGTAAGATAAATTCTTAGAAGAACTGCCAGATCATATGGAGCCAGTTCAGGGATTTCCCTGGTGGCTCAGATGGTGAAGAATCTGCCTGCAATGTGGGAGACTCGTGTTCAATTCCTGGGTCAGGAAGATCCCCTAGATTCACTATGGGAATTCACTATTCACAGTGACAACCCACTCCTGTATTCTTGCCTGGAGAATCCCATAGACAGAAGAATCTGATGGGCTACAGTCCATGGCATCACAAAGAGGTAGACACAACAGAGCAGCTAACACTTTTCAGCCTAAGTGGTTAAGAGTTTGGGCTCTACTATCTGCCAGCTGTGTAACCTTGGGCAGGTGATGGAAGCTATCCATGCCTGTTTCCTCATTTGTAAAATGAGGGTAATAACAGTACCATTAAAATTGTTGTGAGATGTAAGAAAGTCGGTACATGTGTAACAAGTGTCCAACATATGGCCACTCCATTATTGTGAACTATTGTTATTAGCATTTAAAATTTTAGGTAGATCTTGACACGGTTCTCCCCTACATATGTTATCATATTTATACTCCCATCAATATGAGAATATTGCCTCTTCATACCCTCAACACAGTATCTTATTAAACTACTTTTTACCCTTCACTAACATGATGAATATGGCCTCATAATAGTTTTATTTGTATTTTTCTTGTGAAGAGTGAAATTAAGCTTATTTTCATATTTTAAGTACATTCATGTCCTGAATGTTCTACATGTTCTACAGACTCCTATTTGTCATTTCCTTTCTTTTACTGATTTGTAGAAGTTATTTATGATTAAGGAGTTTAACTTTTGTCTGTGCTATGAATTACTCTTTCAGAGTATTCAATACTTTTCTTTCCTAGTACTTATTCCTATTTTTGATGATGTCTTTATTTATGATTACTTTTTTAATGTTCCGTAAGACCAAGGTCCATGTTTATTTATTATTCATTATCTATCGAACACCAGGTAAAATGCTGAACACATAAAAATAATCAATAAATATTTAATGAATGGGCCAAATATGACAAAGAGAACTTTAGTACATAAGTAGACTGGGGAAATGGAGGGCAGCTATTTTGTATGGACGTGTAAGAAGTTTGGTTTTGGATACACGAAGTGTTAGGTGACAGCAAGTATTCTAAGCTGAATTTGCAGGAGACTCCTACTTTGGCAAAGTACTCATGAAGAGCACGCTGAACAAATGATCTCTGATGGAAAGAATGTTACGTGAGGGTTCATAAACAAATACTTGCAGTCAGAAACAATAGTTGTCATAACAGCTTTAAAGCAAATATGAAAAGAAAAGGAAAATAGCATTATATATTTTCAAGTATAAAGATGTGGGGAATGTAGAAAAATTTTAATGCCTTGGATCTATTACTAATATAACAGTTATCAAAAGGTGTTTAGATAATATGTTGTATTTATACCCAAATCACTTACTATGAAGAAATGAAAACCTTTACTATGGGAAAATTGAATCCATCATAGTTATATAAGCTTGTAGAAATCAAAAATGCCCTTTTTCTATAAAGTAGGATATTTGGTTTATCAATATATTGTGGTTTTTAATTTATAAATGGACAGTGATTGTGTTTTCCATCAATGAACTCTCACTGAAAGATAGCTGCTATTGCTTTAGTCCCCAAGTCTGTTTTTTCAGACTGTATTACCTGCATGAAAAAGAAGAAACCACCCTGTCTTCTAAAAGGAAATACTGTTTTTTCAGAACAGATAATTTATTCTAAAATATAATTTAATTCACAAGAATATCTTGATGGCTACAGTCATTGATAATCATTTTGACTTATATAGATATGAATTGGTACCTTTAATAAATCTGTTGTGAAGTTATAGTCCTTGTAGTAATTGTAAGAAAATAATCAGGCAGAAACTCTATTTAGATGGCATGGGGATGTGGTTTCCCAATGTCAATCTCAAGTTTCAAAGGATCCTATGGATTAAAAGATACTGTCTTTAAAGTATATGCATATTTTTCTCCTCGTTTAAAAAAAAAGACCTGTGAATTAAGATTAGAAATATGACTGTAACTGCACTTGACAGACAAGTCATTTAAAGAAAAATCTTAGTCACATTAGAATGACTTTCTATTTTTAGCATGTCTATGCCCTAGTGATTAGCATTCCTGGCATTTCTGAACATTTTTGTCATAAAAGCATGGTTTTTGTGTGTAGTCATCAGATTCTTCAAGTGAGAGACTTGTCAATGAAGAATGAAGTGATCTGTAACAAAGATGCAGAAAGCATAAAGAAGATAAATCTATATGAATTGGAGCAGCAGCAGCAGTTGATCACGGCCTGACTGAATGCATGCTGGCCTTGAATACTAGCAGAGATGTATACAGTGTCACTTCAGGGGCTTTTAAGAAACCAGTCATTTGGTTATGACGAGTCCCCAGAAATGCTTATTTTCTGCTTAAAATAGAAACATTTATTCATTAAGAAGTAAAAGAAACTCCTAGGTGGCCCATGTTAATCTGCAGATGAAATAATTATGAATTTTGGGCCAAGGTCTTATTTCATACAACTTGTGTTAAAAGATTGGAGGTAAATATAAAATAAAGCTTGTTCTGTTTCTTAATTATAAAAACAACATATTTAGAGCGGTTCTCAAAGAATGCAAAGTAAATGGTGATTGAATAAGGTTTTATTTCATTCATAGTTGCTCTTCCTGATTTTTGCTGCTTGCTGAGACTTTGAAAGTGAAGTCAATGGTTTGTTGTTATAGCTTAATTACTTTCTAAAGAAGTAAGCTACCTGTGCCATGAGTCTGTTCTTTGGTATGTTAATATAGCTTATACCCTTCAAAGGAGACATGATAAGTCAATACCAAAGACTGATCCAAAATGTCAATTACAATCCTTAATAGTACTCAGGGGTGGGGCTAAGGGATGGAAACCCTGTGTTCTAAAGGAGTACCACTCATGTATGAGCGGTAAACTCTGCAACCCCAGGCTCCTGTGTCCATGGAATTTTCCAGGCAAGAATGCTGGAGAGGGTTGCCATTTCCTTCTCCTGGGGATCTTCCTGACCCAGAAAGAGATCAAATGTCTCTTGCACATTTTATTTTGGCAGGCAGATTCTTTACCACGGGCGGCACCTGGGAAGCCCATACTACCCATAACTGGAATATAAGAGAATGGGCTGCCGCAACCTGAACCTGTTCTGTTGGCATAATGAGGATAACAGTGTACTCATTTACAGAAATATGGTCAAATAATTGCTTGCTTACTTCAATCTGCATTTCTTTACATCTGACTAATTATTCTCAACCCCATTACAGAAATGGAAGCTAAGTTTAGCAAATTATTTGTCCATTTATGTTTAGTGCACAAAATTCTTAATTAACAAAATAAAATACCACAAATCAAGGTAAATCACTTTGCTAAGCTTTCAAACTTCATAAGGTATTTTGTCTTGTGCGAGAGCTACTTGCAAACCCCTGCTGATCTGGCACTCATATAGTAATTCCCTGTAGAACTGAGTGAAAGAATGTAAAGGGAAACAATTAAAGAAATTTTGAGCCCAAATAGATAAGCAGAGGCCATCTTGTCCATCCTTATGCCTCCAGGTAAAAACTATCCACTGCACCACACATTTTTGTGTGAATCCTGCTGACAAAAATACTCACTACATGTAAATGGCAAGTCATAATCCATTTAATGCAACTAAAGCAGATCGTTAACTGAAGACTTATTTATTGTGTTCTAAGATGCTGAATATGAAAGCTCATCCGAATTTTTTAATTCCTCCTTTCTAGACAGTTATTTTATACAAAAAACATACTCAAATAATTGTAAAGCTGTGGGAATTTTGTGCCCAGGAAATAAAGTTATCTTTATCATCTTATTAAATGTATTTTTGGTTTCCTTTCACTGTAGGTCTACCTTACGGGTGGGAGGAAGCTTACACAGCAGATGGAATCAAGTACTTCATCAAGTAAGTACAAGCATCCCAACCAAGTAAGCAGTTTTCTTCACATCTGGAGAGAACCTGGAAGTTGCAGAATAATCAGTAAAACCAAGAAACCCTCTTGGAGGTTACAAAAATTAGTAACAAGAAATGAAACTTCACCATTTTCATTTCATGTGATTTAAATGTTAATATCATCTAGGGAGGAGAAAATCTAATAATTAATTCAAGAGAAACATCAAAAAATTGGAACAAGACTGTCATTTAAACCTAAATGTTGGCTGCCTGAATTCATTTCTGGATAAAAGTATTAATATTTATGCAAAGTTAATATCTATTGAAAAAGTCTGTTTTGTGTCTTAAAACTTATTAACAATAATACTAATAATAATCAACATTTTTCATACTTTTCAGTATACACAGTTCATTCACTCTGCAAAGATTCTTTGAGCATTTGCTGTGTGGCAGGCAATATTCCATACTGTAGTGAAATATGTAGACTGTTTCTCTGATATTAGGGAATTTACTTAATAGGGAAGAAAAACATTCAATATATAACTGAATAGATAAATGAGACAGTAAGTCTTAACAGAAATGCGTTTTCTAGCTGCTGGGCTGCTGTACTTCCACTGTGTTCTGGGTAACTCTTCTCATGTCCAAGTTGGAGTTGCTGCTGCTGCTGCTAAGTCGCTTCAGTCGTGTCCAACTCTGTGTGACCCCATGAACTGTAGCCTACCAGGCTCCTCTGTCCATGGGATTTTCCAGGCAAGAGTACTGGAGTGGGGTGTCATTGCCTTTTCCGCGAGTTGGAGTTAGGAGAACACAAAGGGGACTCCCAACAGACTCTTCAGATCTCAAGAGACTTTCTTATATGGCTTTTTTTTAAGCAAATGATACTTGATATGCATGTGGGGAGAAAAAGAGAGATGTGTCCTTGCTGCTGTTTCAAATGTACAAGTATTTTTCTAAGCAATATCCACATTTTGAATTTTTAAGTTCTGTGATTTTACACAAATTCCCACATCTCTCTTCATCTCAGTTTTCTCATCAAAAAATAAGGGGGATTTTACCTGCTTTGTAGAGTTGTTAAATTTTAAGCACCTACCATAAAATTTTGAACACAATAGATGCCTAATAAGATAGTTGTCATTAATTTACAATATGGGGAAAACATCATGGTGGAAAAAAGAACAGGAAAAATTGTATGACATTTAAAACCTTGAAAATTCAAAAGCTTCATATTTTAAAAACATTTAAGGAAAAGCTAGGCGTAAACCTGGCAAAGTATTTTCTTGATTTATTTTTCTTTTGGTCTCTAGCAAAAAGTAATTAACAAAGCAAAGGTGTAGCTTATAACACATGAAGGAGAAAGGAACTTTGGGAGCAAAGAACTCAGGAATTCCATGTACAGATTACATTTAGGGTCACTTCCCAAATCGTAACTCTTCCAGAAGGAACATTTTGCTTCAATATGCTGTTTTAAGTATGTTTATTTCCTGAAAGACTTGAATCACTATTGTGTAGGGATGGCAAGACAATGAAAAACCACATTCAAATTTGCATAGGATTTCTTTCTTATGTTGGTTGGTAAAGAATCTGCCTGCAATGCAGGAGACCCTGGTTTGATTCCTGGGTCAGAAAGATTCCCTGGAGAAGGGATAGGCTACCCGCTCCAGTATTCTTGGGCTCCCCTGGTGGCTCAGCTGGTAAAGAATCCACCTGCAATATGGGAGACCTGGGTTTGATTCCTGGGTTGGGAAGATCCCCTGGAGAAGGGAAAGACTACCCACTCCAGTGTTCTGGCCTGTAGAATGTCCATGGGGTCACAAAGAGTTGGACACAACTGAGAAAGTTTCACTTCACTTTTCTTTCTTATGTTCACTTTGTGACGCATAAGGGAAAAAAATGTAGGGATGGGGGATGATGCTCAGCAACCAGGCATCTGTTAGGTGTTGTCCTTTTTTTGTATCATGTAATCTGCCTAACAATGTGGAAAATGGGCATTGCTCAGCTCTTAATAGGATGATATGATGGTGGTGAGCTGCATCCTGCTCTCAACCATGCCTATCTCCTAGAAGATCCCCAAAAGAAGTGCTCCATCAAAGACAGGCAAACTAGCTTTCACTGTAACCCAGCGTTCTTAATTCAGAGGCCTTTGAAAAATGTCAGTAAATGAGTGTGGACCCAGTGTGGAACTCCTTCACCCCAGCTGAGCCTTAGCCATCTATCAGTATTCTGACACAGAGCTGTGTCAGAGCCTATCCAGTGCCCTGTGAGGGAAGGATACTAAGGGCACCATCACCCACCACCAAGGAAAATGAGGGGGAGAGAGACGTGAGTATGAGAGGGTCAGAGTGAGTGTGCCCCATTGCCTGGGACCCAGAGGTTTAAGCCAGTGTCCTTTGCGAGCTGGAACAGTAGCCTCAGGCTGGGATTCTGCTACAAAGGAGAATAGCATCCAAGGAGAGGAGGAAAGAGAAGTAAGCAAGCCCTTTGACTGCCTTGAGATCTAGCTCAGTCTCTGTGAAGAAATAGAAAGAGACACTGCATTTGTGTAGTCCACTCCAGTCATAGAAAGCACATTCCTTAGGGAGTTCTCTTCCTTGACGTTAATCTTGACTCCTACCGAAAGCAGAAAAGAGATAAGATTTTTTAAAGGATAGTGATGGGTATCCTTGTCTCTCCATTACAATTGGAGAAGCTGTGGAAAAGAGGCTAAACTTGTCCAGGTCATGCAGTAATAAACTTTCAGAGTCAAGATTCAGATCCAGGGTTGTCTGAGTCCAAGGCCATCCCCTCAAAACACATGCCCATGCTGCACCTCTCCATCTCCTTATTTTAACATGGTATGTCCACATGTGACCAGAAAAATATTTTAAACAGATCTTGATTAAGTTAGAATTCTATACGTGTCTCATGGAGGAATGGGATGCTTACCGTCAAGCACCAACATTTATTTTAGTTTAACTATTCTTAATGGATGTCTTTTTCTAAAAGTATCACATGGTTCCCTACCTTCTTATACCAAGGCCAATGAACAAAATCATTATGAACATCAATCTTATAGACAATTCAGTGAGTTCTGCAGGGGAATATTAAGCAGTATAAGCTAGAATAGAGACACAGCTGTCCCATGCTCTCAACATGCCTGGCCATCTCCTTATCTCCATTCACCTTTTTTATCCTCTACACACTTTACCGCCTTCCCCAGAAGTTAATTTGAGGAAGACAGGATGCCAAATAATCAGACTAATTTGAATTGCTTGTAAATAGTCCTTGAGTGCCTGATGGCATAAAAGATGGCATAAAAGAATACACCTGCAATACAGGAGACCTGAGTTTGATCCCTGGGTCAGGAAGATCCTCTGGAGGAGGAAATGGCAACCCACTCCAATATTTTTGCCACGATAATCTCATGGACAGAGGATACTGGTGGGCTGCCATCCATGGAGTCACCAGAGTCTGACACAACTTAGTGACTAAACCACCGCCAGTCCTGGAGTGTGAGTCTACAAGTGAATCAAATGTATAAGTTCTAATGCCGGTGCATTTGTTTGAGGAAGGCCATCTGGTGTAGGGAAAAGAAATGTGTGGGCTTTGGATTTGCAGCAAATTGGGTTCAAATGCTGGTGGCTCCATAGAATTGCTGAACAACCTCAGCATATTTACTTAACCACTCTGGACTTTAATTTCTACATCTATAAAATGGAAAGATTATTAGCCCTTCATAGAGTGAACTCCTCACAGAATGAATGAGTTTATGTATGTAAAGAGTATGTCATGACACCTGACCCAGAGCATACACTTTGAGCCAAAGTTAGGCCTCGTCACTCCCTCGTCACTGACATCTCCATGAGAGTTTCATCTCAGCTCTTAGCTGCATTCAGATGGGTTGCTAAATAAGTAATGTCCGAATAAGCAAGCACCCACTTTATGTCTTCCTTGAAACTATTTAGATTTTTGATTTTTCATCTTCTCACTATCCCAACCAAAATTTTGAGCCTGGATAGATTGTGTTAGCTTTTGAGTAGGAGTAGTTCATTTACCATGTGAATCGTACTTGGGAGGTAAGAATAGCAAGTAATGAACTCAGGTCATTGCCTCTGTCACCTTTACTTAAAAAGAACAGTGACTGAAATCACCTTTCCAGAACATTGGAGTAGATGATAGTCTGTGTACATACAGTCTCTTCCCTGAGATTGACACCTGTCAGTGTCTTCCCAGAAATTGAATGGTTCCATCTGGTAGAAGCCTAGCCTCGGGCAAAGGAATAACTGCCAGTGCTGTCCCAGGAACACCTAGATGAAGATGGTCCTCACTGAATATTCCGATCCACCCACATGTCCATTGCACATGCATTAATACTTTGTAGTCAGTCATCTGCTTACATTCTGACACAAGATAAGAAAGCATTTTACCTGGTGTAAACAAGTACAGTCAAAATGCTGGCATTGTTAGAGCCAGCGTTTCATGGGATTAACATACTGCTATATATGTATATGTGTATATACAAATATTTGTATTCACATATACAAATAGGCAGAGATTACTCACTTGCTATATATATCAATGCATTCAAGGGAAATTTTTCTTATTTTCTCATTAGAGAAAGAGTTGCAGCATTCTTCTATTCATTGACAAAATGCCAGTTATCTTGATGTTGCTGTAATGAAACTATCTAGTGAATCTGACGATCTTACCACCCAACTTCTTATCTTCCACTTGTAGTTATATACTGTTACATATTTACAATAGTTTTTTGACATGATTCCACTTAAAGAGTTCATATACTTTGCATATTATAATTTAATAAAATTATTATAAGACCTATGTTTAATAGTAAAAAATGAACTTAAATATTACAAACTAGAATAGCTGCTACCTTGCTTTCATTGAACTCTTTTTTTTCTATTGAAAAAAAAGTAGAGATTCACTGTGATCATTAGCCTTGATTTCGTGTATTAATTCTCTATTGCTGCTTAATATGGAGAAGGCAATGGCACCCCACTCCAGTACTCTTGCCTGGAAAATCCCATGGACGGAGGAGCCTGGCGGGCTGCAGTCCATGGGGTCACTGAGTCGGACACGACTGAGCGACTCCACTTTCACTTTTCACTTTCATGCCCTGGAGAAGGAAATGGCAACCCACTCCAGTACTCTTGCCTGGAGAATCCCAGGGACGGGGGAGCCTGGTGGGCTGCCGTCTATGGGGTCGCACAGAGTCGGACACGACTGACGCAACTTAGCAGCAGCAGCAGCAGCAGCTGCTTAATAAATTCCCACAAATTTTGCAGCCTTAAACAGTAAACATTTCTTTTCTTACTCAAGTTTCAGAGGGTCAAGAACCAGAAGTGCTTTTGCTAGATCATTCTGATTCTCTCTCTGTCTGGGTTTCTCATGAAGTTGTAATCAAGCTCTTAGCGAGGTCTGGGAATTGAAGAGTAGCTTAGTGGGGCTGGAATATTTGTTCCAAGCTCACATGTAAGGTTTCGGTTCCTCACCGTACCTGGACCTTTCTCCATTGATAGGGTCATAGGGCTGCACAAACGTGGCAGCTGGCTTCCTCAGAGCAAGGGACAAGAGAAACAGTGAGAGAAAGAAACACCAAAACAAAAGCTGCAGTGTCTTTTATAACCAATCTCAGAAGTGAGCGACTTACTTTCTGCCATATGCTACAGTTCACACAGACCATCCCCGGTACAATGTAGGAGGCAACTGCATGAGTGTACATGCCAGAAGGTAAGGAGCTGTCCTAGAGGATGCCTACCACAGTGCTGTTTCACAATGTAATATATGTAATATATTAATAATTAAATTATTATATAATCTATACATCTGTATAAACAACACAAAATCTCAATATCATATTCTTGCTTCAAACATTAAATTGTACAGTTTCTGATTTTTTCAAATAGGTATAATCATTGGTTTTTAAAGTGACTCATACTTGACTTATAGTTCCTTTTTGTTGATACTCCTTTATATCAGATCCTGAAATCTGAGATAGCACTCCACATATTATAAAATCTGTTCTCCATTACATAGGAGATATTAACTTCCAGCATTACCACTGTTGCTAAGTCACTTCAGTCATGTCCGACTCTGTGTGGCCCCATAGACGGCAGCCCACCAGGCTCCGCCATCCCTGGGATTCTCCAGGCAAGAACACTGGAGTGGGTTGCCATTTCCTTCTCCGATGCATGAGAGTGAAAAGTGAAAGTGAAGCCTCTCAGTCGTGTCCAACTCTTCGAGACCCCATGGACTGCAGCCTACCAGGCTCCTCCATCCATGGGATTTTCCAGGCAAGAGTACTGGAGTGGGGTGCCAAAACCTGAGGAGTCTGTGATTTCTGAATAAAACAGAAGTTTCTGTCTATAGCAGAGAAGGCAAATAGATTTTGACTCACTTTCTCAAGTGTTGCTTATGAAGACTTCTGAGGCCACTTTCAACCTCATTGACATGTGTCTTGATTCATCAGAGGTGTCTGCTGTGGACACCTGGGGAAGAGGCCTGTGGGACACATGCCACATCTTGTGGTGTTTGGTCTTCCAGAGCATGTTGCCAACACAGAAACTCTGTGGGATGAGCAGTAATAATGCAAACTGTAGGCTGGAATGAAAAGTTAAACAGTGACACCTCCCCCCAAAACAAGTTCAGTATATAAGAGCTTTGCCTTTATGACTTCAAAGGAAAGCTGATTTCCAATGGGCATGTTTTTCTCATATCTTTCTAGTCAGAATTCATTAGCTACCCTAAATGATTGTCTGAATTTGGGATGTTAAAGTGTTGGTCACTCAGTCATGTCTAACTCTTTGTGACCCCATGGACTGTGACACCAGGCTCCTCTGTCCATGGAATTCTCCAGGCAGGACTACTAGAGTGGGTAGCCATTCCCTTCTCCAGGGGATCTTCCCAACCCAGGGATCAAATCCAGGTCTCCTGCATTGCAGGCAGATTCTTTACCATCTGAGCCACCAGGGAAGCCCAGCTTGGGGTCGAATATTCTATTAGGTTGTTTCCAGGTAGGAAAGAATGTAGATCATAGCTTATAAATGAATGAAATTTGTCATTGTCAGCCTGCTGTATTAATTAAAGGCTAAAGTTACATTCATCATCTCATTTATAAAATAATGCACGTAGTGTCTGTGTTAGGTAATTTTAACGTGACTAGAAATTAGGGAGATTAGGGAAGGAAGGGTGGAGAGGAAGGGATGTTTTCTGGATTGGAAATAAAAAGCTACTACTTTTAAGTTTTCCTAAATCCTTGGCAGATGATTTTTTTTAATTTATTTATTTTTAACTGAAGGATAATTGCTTTACAATATTGTATTCATTTTGCAAAGAGTCGGACATGACTGAGAGACTAAGCACTCACACACATACATTGACATGAAGCAGCCATAGGTATACATATGTCCCCTCCCTTTGGAACCTCCCTCCCACCCTCTCCCACCCCTCTGGGTTGTCACAGAGCCCCAGTTTGAGTCCCCTGGGTCATACAGCAAATTCCCACTGGCTATCCACTTTACGTGCGGTATGTATATATTTCCACGATACTCTGTATTCATCCCACCCACTCCATCCCCCTGTCCCGTGTCCATACTCTGTTCTCTATGTCTGTTCTCCCGTGCTGCTTGGCAGATGATTTTAACTCCACTTTAGTAGATACTGTCAGGAGCTCTCCTTCTGAAGACCTCATTAATTTGGCTGCTTTGATTAATTTTGAATGAGTTAAGAAAAACCCACAGACAGACCTCTAAAGTCTAAGTCTCACTTGATGAACTGTTAGGACAATTTCTATGCCCCTAACTTCAGCATCAGTAAACATCAATGGGGTAGGCGCCTCAATCCTGAGCATTTCATTCTTAGTAAGACTATAATGAAGAAACCAGCAGGGGACTCGAGGGAGGGAATATGGAGCTTTTTAACGGTTTGTCCCCAGACACTTCTTAGCTATGAGTAAATTGTAAGGTATTGAAACCACTAGTTTGGATGTACACATTTATGTGATAACTGATTTAGAATATCCAGTAACTAGTACAGTGCCTGGTAGGTGTAGGGACTGAATAAATATTAATATTTATCAAATGAGTGAATACTGTCTCTAAGGAAGCAGTTTTTGGGGGGGAAAAATATGGGCCTTAGTATCAGAAAGAGCTGGTTTTGTTTTTTTGTTTTGCTGCATGTGTGGCTTGTGGGATCTTAGTTCCCCAACCAGGAACCAAACCTAATTCCTGGACCACCAGGGAATTTCCCAGACCTAGTATCTAATGTTTATGCCACCATTTTTTAGTGTAAAGTTGGTGTAACTGATATCATCTCAATTGTCTGTACTCTCATTTCTCATCGAAAAACAAAGATAGCAGTTTATCCAGTTTTGAGAGTTGAGTAAAATAACTCACCTGCCACAAGGTGAGTGCATAACAGATGTTGGTTTCCCCTACCTTCCCTTATATTATTCTACTGCTCTTTGCCAGTGGAGGAGTTTTAAATGACAGCATTTGCACAGTTGCAAATAGAAACCAACAGCTAAAATCTACTCCCATGCCCCTCCCCAGCCAGCCAGAGCTGTGTGACAGCAGCAGAGAGATGGCGGTGCTCAGGAGCCTGAGACGCCTGCTCTGAATATTCTATAAATACTACACGGGGCGTAGCTGCATGAAGCACAGATGAGCAACTGTCATTCAGACAGAAGGCCAGCCAGCTGTCCAAGGTTGCTCAGAATGCCAGAGCCCACTGAAATGAATAAAACATCCAGACCTAAACAGACAACATCAAACTCTTTTTTTCCCCCCATTTAACCAATGACAGGTATGACTGAGGCAGGAAGCATGTTTTTTTTTAGCATTTTATCAGACAGATATAAAAAAAAATCTTTAAAGATTGTGTGAAGTACTTTAGAAATTCATTACCTTTCTAGGATTATACTTTTTTCTTGATTTATATTTTAATTTTGGAAATTTTAAACATACAGAACAGTATGAAAAATAATAAACTATTATCCCATATCCACTAACATTTTATTATATTTTCTTTTAGTATTTTTTAATTAAAAAATAGGACATTTTAGATCAAACTGAAATCCCCTTTGTTCTCCATTCTCTGACTTATCCCATTCCTGGGGACAATTGCTATTATGAATTTAAGATGTACTCTTAAAATATTTTTAATACTTTTTATGTACAGAGGACATACTAGTGTATGTGAGTATTTTAAAGGTACAAGAGGGACAGTTTACCCTACATATTTTTTTGTATGTATCATCTTACAAGTTGCTTTTCTCATTCAGTATTGATTTAACCATGAATATCTTGATTAGTGAATGAGCCTTATTTGTTTATATTATTTATATTTGTAGGGTTATATTAAATACTTTCATTTAGCCAAATGTGTAATCTTCTCTGCCTCCCAGACCCTTTATTTAAATTGCTCAATAAATACTAACTTTTTTGTCACTTTCCCTTCCAAATTTGGTCGCTGTATTAGTCTGCTAGGGCTTCCATAACAAAATACCACAGATTTGGTGGCTGAGACTGGGTGAGAACTTTTTTCTCATAGTTCTGGAGGCTAGAAGGCCAAGATCAAGATGCCATCGGGGTTCACATCTTGCGAGGCCCCTCTTCTGGGTGTAGACAACTGCCTTCTCACTGTGTCCTCACATGGCCTTTTTGTGCATGGAAAGAAAGGACTAGTGTGTCTTCCTTTTCTTACAAGGACACTAATCTCACTGGATCAGGGTCTCACCCCCATGATCTCACCTAATCTTAATTATCTCCACAAAGACCCCATTCTCCAACAGAGCCACATTAGGGTTTAGGGCTGCAACATAGAGCTGGGAGGAGCAGAGGACCCAATTCATTCCATAACAGTTGCTTCTCCCTTAAATTACTTTCCATAGATCTCTAGTACCTTTTTCTTCAGCCAATAATCTCCAGTACAATATAGCATATAATCTTTCTTGCTGTATATTTGCTGAGTTTCATGCAATTGCAAGAATTAATACATACCCAGTGCCCCTTCCCTCAAGACATAGTCTAGTGGAAGAAGTAGCTGATGGGATGCGGGGGTGTGGTAAGTGGAATAATGGCTGCCCAATAATATTAATGAGCTAATCCCCAGAATGTTTGAGTATATTAGGTTCCATGGCAAAGGGGCGTTAAAGCTGTAGGTGGAATTAAGTTTGCTGATCAGCTAACTTTAAAATAAGGAGGTTATCCTGGATTATCCATGTGTGACCAAACTAATCACATGAGTCCTCAACAGTGGAAAAGAGAGGCCGAAGGAAAGAGTCAAAGGAAAAGATGACAACGGAAGAGGATCAGAGATACACTGTGTGGCTGACTTTGAAGATGGAGGCTACAAGTCATGGAATGTGGGTGGCCTTTAAAAGCTGGAAAGGAAAGGAGATGGATTCTGTCCTAAAGCCTCCAGAAAGAAATTTAGCCTTGCCAACACCTTGACTTGAGCTCGGTAAGAACCATGTTGGACTTCTGAGCTACAGAACCATTAGTCAGTAAGTTAGCATTTTTTAAGCACTATGTTTGCAGCCATGTGTTACTGCAGCAAGAGAAAACTAATTCAGAAAGTCAGAAGTGGAGGGGCGAGGGTGATGCTTAGGATGACCTAGTGTGTATCAGGCATGAAACTAGGGGATTTATGTGTTTTCTCTATGTTTATTAACACTGTTAAGATAGTTCTTATGTTTTCTAGATTGGGAAACTGAGACTCAAAGTTTAAGTAAGTTTCCCTGGGACATACAAGTAATCCAGTTAGTGCCTGTTTTTCAGTCACTCAGTCACGTCCGACTCTTTATGGCCCCATGGACTGCAGCACGCCAGGCCTCCCTGTCCATCACCATCTCCCGGACCTTGCTCAAACTCATGTCCATTGAGTCGGTGATGCCATCCAACCATCTCATCCTCTGTCATCATCCTCTTGCTGCCTGGGCAATACACAACTTCAGACCAGGTCTGAGTGGTCTATTCTACGCTATGTGACCTTGGACAGGGCACTGGAACTCTTAGCTTCAGTTCCTTCAGTTGCCACCTGATGTGAAAAGTTTGTCTGCTTGGGAAGCAAGCATCACACATAATTTTTATTTATACTGAATGAAGTTTTTATGAATTTTGTGATAAATGCTTTTAAAATGCTTTAGAGATATAGTCTGTGATCACTGAATTAATCAGTCATATGAAGTACACTCAAGTCATGACCCCATGGACTGTAGCCCATCAGGCTCTTCTGTTCAAGGAATTCTCCAGACAAGAATACTGGAGTGGGTTGCCATTTCCTTCTCCAATCAGTCAATGCATTGCATCTTGTAAAGCTAAAGAGCTCCTTTCAAGTGGTCTCATTTAATCCATCCTAGAGCCTCCATATATATTGTTGTTGAAACCAACCCATATAATAGAGCCACAGAAAGGAATATAACTAAGTGGTAAAATTCTCAGGAGTCAGATTTGGATCCAGATCCTGGCTCTTAACATTTACTAGTTTTATTACCTGGGATTATTTATTTTACCTCTCATATAGTTTACCTTCCTCATATATAAAATGAGGATAATAAATGTAACTTTCTCTCCTTTACAATATAAATATGTATCCCACCCAGCTCCTCTGTCCGTGGGATTCTCCAGGCAAGAATACTGAAATGGGTTGCCATGCCCTCCTCCAGGGGATCTTCCTGATCCAGGGATCAAACCCATGACTCATGTCTCCTGCATTGCCAGGCAAGTTCTTTACCACTAGCACCACCTGGGAAGCCCATATATAAAATATAAATGTGTAAATATATAAATCAGGATATATAATATTTATAAAATATAAGCATAAAACAAGATTCTAAAAAACAGTTAAGCCGGTTTATTCACAAAGCCAAGGTGGTATCATTAGAAACCATCAATATGTAAAGTTCATGAGAAAACTGTAAGGGCTGGTGGCATATTGATTTTTATCCCATAACTTTTTACTGTAATTGAAGGTTTCTGTTTTATAGCACTCACTCTCCAGTACCTTTTGCAGTTAGGATTATGGAGTCTGTAACACTGATAAAATACCTCAAGAGTTTAGAGATGGTCTCATATGGGACCCCTCAAAGTCTCCAGTTTTGTGATGCTGTTCTTCTCTAACATAATATGTGCATCTGTATCTTTATCTTTTAGTGTAGTCACTTTAACTTTGATAGAAAAATAATATTAGGATTAATATAAAATTAGTTGAAACTATATATTTCAAATAATTTTAGTTTTTTTAAGATTTGAAATTTAGTAATTAAAAAATACATTTAGTCAGAAGTTCATTAAATTTATTTTATTGGATAAATTAAATGAAAGCCTTATAACTTATATTATAATTCTTACCATTTTATTATAATAACATTAAAAATTAAAATAACTCCCATATTTCATCTACTTCTACTCATAAGTCAGAATTTAATATGGAAACTTTGGCAATGGTCTTGCAGACTTACTTCTAATTAAATTTAGTTTCCATTAATCTATAGTCTGACAAAGTCTTTTAATTATTGACATATGTAGAGTAACCTGAAAATATGTTTTTATTGCCTGGTTTTTGTATTTTAGAAAGACAAGCTCTTTGGTTTATAAAAATTTGTACATATACTTACTGGGAAAGTAATAGTCATGGCCTCACCTTGAAATGACTATTACTTTCCCGGTAAATATATGTACAAATTTTTATAAACCAAAGAGCTTGTCTTTCTAAAATACAAAAACCAGACAATAAAAACGTATTTTCAGGTTACTCTACATATGTCAGTTGGAGAAGGCAATGGCACCCCACTCCAGTACTCTTGCCTGGAAAATCCCATGGACGGAGGAGCCTGGTGGGCTGCAGTCCATGGGGTCACAAAGAGTCGGACATGACTGAGCAACTTCGCTTTCACTTTTCACTTTCATGCATTGGAGAAGGAAATGGCAACCCACTCCAGTGTTCTTGCCTGGAGAATCCCAGGGACGGGGGAGCCTGGTGGGCTGCCGTCTATGGGGTCTCACAGAGTCGGACACGACTGAAGCGACTTAGCACTTTGAAATACTCTCTTGTCATTTAGAGTAACACTAACTCACATAAGGATGTAAGGGGAGCTGAGAAATGTAGTCTCTGCCTGGGAGCTGCCTCCTGGTGACAGTTCTACAGTCTGGAATGGAGAACATAAACTTTGGCGGACACTGCCAAAGGGTATGTTAGAATGTACAAATACACCAACTATAACATTCTATAAAATTGCTTATTAGTATCTAATAGTTCAGTGTCTAGGTACCAGTGTCATTTGGACGTGTTCTTAGAGGTCTTCTGAAATTTTTTAACCTATCACCATCAAAAACTGCATCAGTTTTTGAAAGTCACCCAAAGATGTCCTCTGAGACCATAAAACAGTTTCTCTTTTTGAAAAATTTATTGTAGCTTTAGACTTGGGATGTTTTTGGCTATACAATAATTGTGTATTTCTTGAAAAAATATAATTCATACTTTTCATACTTTTTCAGGGCTTTTCAGTATTCATTTTTTATAAGTCTAGTGGCATAGTAATTTTTTCCAATGTTATGCATAAGTAATATGTTACTGTAGCTCTAGATTCTTGTACATAATGTAATACATAGGCCTAAAGATCTTTTAATTAATTGGATTTTTAAATTTTAAAATATATCTTATGTATTTTTTATAGAGAATGCCATAAATATAGAATAGAAATAAAACTTGTCTTCAGAACCATAGAGATTTGGGATCCTGCTAATATTTGATCAGAGCCTCACCAGATTTCCAAATGCCTAATTGCAAAATTCTCAAAGTATTCTGTGATATTTACAGAGTTCATCAATGAGAAATATTCATTTTGATTTTAGAGGTATATTTCCAAAATTATGTAAGAGGGAACTCTTTATACTGTATATCAGTGGGAAAAAACTGCTTGCAATTTTCTCTTAAACATGTTTTGGAATGGATACTTTCTATTACCAATATGTAGTCATTCTCATAAACAGTGTCTGACAAGATTACATGCTGCGTCACCAAGGTTCGGTGACTTTTTTATGTCTCTATTGACATGGTTCACTTTTTGTTCTTGCCTGTTGATTTGTTTTCAATTGGGAATATTTTTTATTAACTTTTTAAAATTTTCATTACTACTTACAGTTTATGGCCAGCTCATAAAATTTTTCAGTGATTCAAAGATACTGGTGCCAGAAACAATTTGTATTAACATACTTATTTGTCTTTATTTTCTGATTCATACAAATATTATATACATAATATTACTCTGCCCTTCATAAAAAAATCATAATTACTTTGACTTATTATTCTTCAGGTTTATCTTAAGTAGATAAAATAATACATGCAATCTTGTTAAACTCACAATGACATATAAATAGTATCATTTACAATGAAAGATTTATAACAAAAGAATCTCTTTCATCATCACAGACTATTATAAAAATGAATTTCTACAAAACTAGTGCACTTTTTTATCTTTAAACCACTTTTCTCTTAATAAGCTGTCCTAAATTTTTATTTTGAAAGAAAGCATTTTGCATACTAGGAGTTAAGAAACAAGGAGGGTAATTATAATGGGATTTAAATAATTCACTTATATTTCTTTGCCAGTAAAATAAAGCATGTTCTCTTAGGGGATTTTTAATAAACTCTAAAATATGTCTTTCAAATTACTAATATTATAAAAGAAAACATATAACACTGTCATCTTCCTGGCTCAGATATTACTGTTTTCAACAGTAGATTTGGCAATCATTCAGAGGCAAGTAGTATTAGGCTTTTTAGATTTTCAAATATATCTGAACTGCTGTTGATTGCTCCCCAAATCAGGTCAGATGCACTCTCTACAGGAAGAGTTGCCAGAAGTACTGTATGTTCAAATGGAAGATTTTCGTATTTCCTAGTCAGCCTCATTTATTTTCCAGACCTCTAAATTTTTCATAGTAAGTAGCAGCATCTCACTTTGTGAACTATGGAGTCTTTACTAATTAAACAGAGTCAACAGGGCTGATTTATTCCCTCTTCTCAGTTGAATTACCAAGCACACAAATCAGAGAGGAAATATTTCTAATACTAGAATGTTTGCCTAGCCAGTAAATCTGGGATTATCTCATCATACTGATTATGTCAAAGCTCTTTAGTCACCATGCTCAGTAGGACATAAAATTGAATGGTACACACACAAATGGCCCCATTCCAGCATCACAGGAAGAATTCCAAGTTTTTCTTACAGTATTCAGAAAGCCCTAATTATTAAAAATTTAAAAAAAAAAAACAGAAACAAAAAACAAACAAACAACAACCATGATCTTTATTGAATACTTATTTTTTGCCAGGCACTTTCTGCATTTTAGAAGCATTGGTTCTGGATGTTTTTACAAAAATTCAGGTGTGAAATGTGTACTTGAAGCATAGAAACTAACCCTCTGTGGCTTCAGTTTTATTTTTTCTATTGTATTTGCATGTTTGGTGCTAAGGATGTGTTTTCCAGTTGTGTACAGAGAATTATATTGTGACCATAAGATAATCAATGTTTTATGGTATTATTTTGTATTTGGAGAAAGATTGGATATTGATTTGTTGATATAAAGTGCCTAATGAAGCTTACTGTCGAGGATGACTTTCTGGTGGAACTTTCTAAATTGATTGTTCAGAGTCTACATTTTCTTGAACATTGTACTTTTGCTTATTTTATATTATTGATTCAGTGGAATGTCCATATATGGGCAGCAGTAATATTTCAAGCATTTCAATTTTTTAAGTCATCTAAGAAAGCATGCATGGGCACTCACCCCTCGGGTGACTGTGCCTGGTTTTCTTCCTTTCCAGCCTCCCCAGTTAGGAGGCATTGTAGGAGAGGTAGGAGAGGAAGGAGTCACAATAATTTAAAGTCTCTTCTTTGGACTAAACTGTTACAAATGTGCTGATAAACAGTAAAGTAAATACACTAAGATATTAAAATTAGCAAAACTATCCCATCAACTTTTCCTTTCAGTTTTAAATGGGTACTTTGTACAATATGCTGTGTCCTCATTTCCCCTTACAGTGGTATTCCAGCCCTCTGTGTTAACACTCACTGGTAATTCCTTAAAATCACTTTCAATTTAGACAGCTTTCCAGCTTTAAAAAAGCCTTGAAATGAAGTTAACCTGTGCAAAATCACATGCTTTGTAAGTTTAGCCTCCATAATAAGAAATTGTGCTAAACCATTTTAAAGAGTTCATGGTAATATGGATTATTGTCAGGAGAATAATATTTCTTTGTGTCATTTAACCACACTCTGAGGTGTTAGAACTATGAAAATATCTGGCCTTTCCACCTCCACCTTAATTCTTAAACAATTTAAGTACTTTTACTCTATCATGAAACTTTAAGTGATCTTCTTCCACAGAAAGCTGCATTTTCAATATCTAAACAGAGGAATTGAACAATTTGTATTGGGGGATATAGATGGAATTTAGAGTACAGGAATGAAAACAAAACAAATCCAGTAATAACAGTGAGCCTCACCATTGGTATTAAGTCCATCATTTCAGTTATTGTCATCAACAGCCATTATAGTAAGTGCCTCTTTGCAATCAAGCCCAAATTGTGCTCAATGGCTCTCTCGTCCCATGTGTGCTAACAGGGCATGGTAGTTTAAGTATTATTTCAAACTCTTCAGTCACTCAGTCGTGTCCAACTCTTGGCAACCCCATGGCCTACAGCACGCCAGGCTTCCCTGGCCATCACCAACTCCCAGAACTTGCTGAAACTCATGTCCATTGAGTTGGTGATGTCATCCAACTATCTCATTCTCTGTTGTCCCCTTCTCCTCCTGCCTTCAATATTTCCAAGCATCAGGGTCATTTCCAGTCAGTTCTTCACATCAGGTGGGCAAAGTATTGGAGTTTCAGCTTCAGCATCAGTCTTTCCACTGAATAGTCAGAATTGATTTCCTTTAGGATTGACTGGTTTGATCTCCTTGCAGCCCAAGGGACTCTCAAGAGTCTTCTCCAGCACCACAGTTTGAAAGCATCAATTCTTCAGTGCTCAGCTTTCTTTCAGGTCCAACTTTCACATCCATACATGACTACTGGAAAAACCATAGATTTGACTAGACAGACCATTGTTAGCAAAGTAATCTCTCTGCTTTTTAATATGCCGTCTAGGTTGGTCATAGCTTTTCTTCCAAGGAGCAAGCGTCTTTTAATTTCATGGCTGCAGTCACCATCTGCAGTGATTTTGGAGCCCAAGAAAATGAAGTCTGCCACTGTTTCCATTGTTTCCCCATCTATTTGCCACAAACTGATAGGACTGGATGCCATGATCTTTGTGTTTTGAATGTTGAGTTTTAAGCCAGCTTTCTCACTATCCTCTTTCACTTTCATCAAGAGGCTCTTTAGTTCTTCTTCACTTTCTGCCATAAGGGTGGTGTCATTTGCATATCTGAGGTTATTAATACTTCTCCCTGCAACCTTGATTCCAGCTTGTGCTTTATTCAGTCTGTCATTTTGCATAATGTACTATGCATATAAGTTAAATAAGCAGGGTGACAGTATACAGCCTTGACATACACCTTTCCCAATTTGGAACCAGTCTGTTGTTCCAGTTCTAACTGTTGCTTCTTGACTTTCATACAGATTTCTCAGGAAGCAGGTAAGGTGGTCTGGTAGTCTATCTCTTGAAGAATTTTCCACAGTTTGTTGTGATTTACACAGTCAAAGGCTTTATCATAGTCAGTGAAGCAGAAGTAGATATTTTTCTGGAACTCTCTTGCTTTTTCTATGATCCAGCAGATTTTGTCAATGTGATCTCTGGTTCCTCTGCCTTTTCTAAATCCAGCTTGAACATCTAGAAGTTCTTGGTTCATGTACTGTTGAAGCCTGGCTTGGAGAATGTTGAGCATTACTTTGCTAGCATGTGAGATGAGTACAATTGTGCAGTAGATTGAACATTCTTTGGCATTGCCTTTCTTTGGGATTAGAATAAAAACTGACCTTTTCCAGTCCTGTGATCACTGCTGAGTTTTCCAGATCTGCTGGCATATTGAGTGCAGCACTTTCACAGCATCATCTTTTAAATTTGAAAGAGCTCAGCTGTAATTCCATCACCTCAACTAACTTTGTTCATAGTGATACTTCCTAAGGCCCACTTGACTTCGAACTCCAGGATGTCTGTCTCTAGGTGGGTGATCACACCATCATCATTATCTGGATCATGAAGATCTTTTTTGTACAGTTCTTCTGTGTATTCTTGCCACCCGTTTTTAATATCTTCTGCTTTTGTTAGGTCCATTTCTGTCCGTTATTGTACCCACCTTTGCATGAAATGTTCCCCTGGTATCTCTAATTTTCTTGAAGAGATCTCTAGTCTTTTCCATTCTATTGTTTTCCTCTATTTCTTTGCGTTGATTGCTGAGGAAGGCTTTCTTATCTCTCCTTGCTATTCTTTGAAACTCTGCATTCAGATTGATATATCTTTCCTTTTCTCCTTTGCCTTTCGCTTCTCTTCTTTTCTCAGCTACTTGTAAGGCCTCCTCAGACAACCATTTTGCCTTGTTGCATTTCTTCTCCTTTGGGATAGTTTTGATAACCACCTCCTATGCAGTGTTATGAACCTCTGTCCATAGTTCTTGAGGCACTCTATCAGATTTAAATCCCTTGAATCTATTTGTCACTTCTACTGTATAATCATAAGGGATTTGATTTAGATCATACCTGAATGGTCTAGTGGTTTTCCATACTTGCTTCAATTTAAGTCTGAAATTTGCAATAAGGAGTTCATGATCTGAGCCACAGTCAACTCCCAGTCTTGTTTTTACTGACTGTATAAAGCTTCTTATTTTTGCTGACTGTGTACAGTCTTCTCTATAGACTGTGTAGAGCTTACTGAATGTATAGAGCTTTTGCTGACTGTACAGAGCTTTGCACTGGTCATAGCCAACATCCTCTTCCAACAACATAAGAGATGACTCTACACGTGGACATCACCAGATGGCCAATACTGAAATCAGATTGATTATATTCTTTGCAGCTGAAGATGGAGAAGCTCTATACCATAATGTGTATTTAAAAACCCTTGTTAGACACTTTGGAAATGTTATTCTGTAATAGTTTAGAAAGTAGGAGATTCTTTCAGATCCACAGTCTTATTTGATCTTCATAAGTACCAGCCCTCAGTCTAAGGGCTGCTTAGAAATGATACTAAGACATGATGCTGCTCTGAGGTTGAGTTTGGGTAGGATGGGACACAGGAAACTCATCTAGGATGGATAGTGCAGCAGGGTAAACCAGGGCTAGAATGAGATCTAAGGAGAAGAAACAAGTCAGCCTGTTCCAAAAGCTATCTCTCCAGGACCAAGGAGCTGGTCAGATAGAGGTGGATTTAGGCAAGACATCCAGCTGAAGGCTGGGATTGGATACTAGTTCTAAGAAACAGCATCCATCAGTAGGGCACATGCAGTGATGTTTGCCCACTGCCTGAAAGCACCATGTCTTTGTGCACCTTCCTAACCTCTGCTTGTGTTCTTCCCTGAAATGCCTCGTTATTTGTTATGAAAGTATGTTAGGTACCATTGATTCAAAGTTAGGAAACCCAGTTCCTGCCCTCATTGAGCTTTACATGCAGTGAGAAGGACTAAGAATAAATAGTCACTTGTAATATAGTGTGAGAGACAAGGCCATTGGCACAGATTGGAGGAATCCTGAGGGGTATTTGATTCTTTAGAATTAGAGTTAGCTGGATAAACAAGATGGGAAAGAGGAGTATTGTAGCAGAGAAGAAAATATTGTTGAGGCAGGTAAAAAGCAAGGTATTTCATACTGTGGAGTGTGTATTTAATCCAGAAAGCATTAATTGACACTGAGTGTTTAGCAGGTGAGCAACAGTGTATGATTTGTCATTTAGAAAGATCTCTTGACTAGAGTGGGGAATCAATTAAAAAACTAGAACAGAGGCAGAGAAACAAGCTGTTCTAGTGACCCCAGTCTATAGCGTTGGAAAAGGAGAAGAAGGAAAAGATTCCAGAGATGTTACCACATGACGATCATAAGACTTGCCGATGGGTGAGGAAGAGTGAGTAGTCAAAGATGATGCGTTCTCCTGCCTTGTTTTGTTTTTGTTTTTTGTTTTTTGTTTTACCAAAAATAAAGAAATGGGTTTTGTTGAACCTACAAAACATATCTAAGACTTTTAAAAACTATTGGATCCTGTTCCAACTGCTTCGTGATTCAGGGGAGTGCAGTAGGGTGGAAACGGTGTCACCAGGATCACTGCTTGCATAGTGGGTAGAAGGATAGTCTCTCCAATCGTGATTGCATCTCTTCTTCTTGTTCTTCTTCCCAAGTCATGTAACACAGACTACGTCCTGGATGCACCCTGTGATGAGCGCACTGAACTCGTCCTGCTCAGAGGAGAATGAAGAGGATTGTTCCAGAGAACCTCCCGACCAGAGGAACTGATGAGTTTCTGTGGGAAGCTGCGCTCCATGGTCTTCCAGCATCTCCATCTACGCAGATAACTCTGAGACACAACATCTAAACGAGGAGTAAAACACACACTAGTTAGTGAAATTGTGAAATGGAGACTCTGGATTTAAGCTATGTTTGTAAAACTTTTGGATATAACTGTATACATTTACAAAATTGATTGCCACTATAGTAGTTCTTTAAGAATAATCTAGTCCTATTTTTTAATCATATCTAATCAGATTTTATAATATGTATAATTTTTCATATGTAATTAGATCTTTGTAATTTTATATTTAGTTCTTTATGGAATATTAGACAGTGGTTTTTATAATTAAGACTTTGAAAAATTATGTGAACATAGTGAAACACTTCATTTATTTGATAATTCACTAACCTTTTATATGCATATCATAGGAACGCGATTTAAGCAAGCTTTGGGGAGTTCTTATGGATCACATTTAGACAACTATCTCACAAGCTACTGGATACAGCTTATATCTTGATGATGCTTTCTAATTTACAAAGTGCCTTTCAGACCCTGTCTTATGTAAAGCATACAACGTGCCTGTGAGGCAGCTCCAGTGGGTATTTTATAGTTAGGAAAATAGCGGTTCAGAGAAATGAAGCCCCTTGTCCTGGAGCTGAGGCTCACTCACACCACTGTCTTCCAGTTCCACACCCAGGCCCCTTTGCCCCGCACTCTGCTGTCCCTGCAGAGGCAGGTCGCCCGACACGCGGGGCCCCGGGGCTCTGTTGATGCAGCTGAGCTTCACCGCTGTGCACCCCAGGAGCCACAGAGACTCGGGACGCGTCTGCATTAAACACGGCTCCCACCTGGTCCACGCTTCTTTATAAGCCGTTCCCCCAAACGCTCAACTGGCAGAGGCAGGGCTTTGTGATGTTGTTTCAAATGGGCTTCTTTTCAACATCTCACGTTTTTCTAAAGTAAAGTGACTGGCTCCCATCAGGGATTTGCCCAGCTTGGGTTATGCTTGCCGGAGAGGAGGTTTGAGAGGGGCCAATGAACAGAGAATAAAGGGGCATCCAGAATCTGTGTCGAAAGAGACATCCATCGGCCTCCAGACTGATTTTGCTTTTGATCTCATTTCATTTTATTGTAAGGAGAGTTTCTGGAAGGAATGAGCCATTGACTTGGAGTGCTAAAGATTTCTCTCCATTTAAACCTGGATCTGGGAAATGAGGGTGGGGGAAGGAATGGAGTTGGGAGGAAGTCATTTTAAATGCTCTGGGCCTTAAGTACCAACTGAATAATAAAAAGGGACTTATCCTTACCCAACGTTGTTAATATTGTTAGGTAATATACTTAGGAGGAAAGTCAGCAATAATCATTAAACATCTTTTGGTGAAAAAGACTCATTTTTCAAATGAGTTCTTACATAGAATCTCAATACTTGTAATGGACTTTTTTTTAATATTACTGTCTTACTTAAAAGATGGAGGCTTGGAGCTCAATTAAAACAGCAAACCTAAAACTCCTTAGAATATATACTGTCAGAATTATCGATTGTAACCGTTTTATAGATGAGTAAACTGAGATCCTAAGAGTTCACACAGTAAGGTCAAACTTAAACCTAGATCCTGAGTCTCCTAGTCTGCTGCCCTTCATATGGTACGTTAGTTAGTTATATATACCTATGCTATAAATACATGTGTACATTATACTCACACATTCCTGAATATATGTAGGGTTTATAATTTCTGTCTTGAATGATAACATAAGTCAAATCCAGGGTGATAGGTAGTCATTAGCCCTGAGAAGAGTTACAGAATGGCTGCAGAAGGCCTATGTTTCCCCTGACAGCTCTTTGAATATCGGGAAGCTGCAGGGAGATACATTTTGAGAGAAGGCCCTGAGGGAGCTCTTTCCTTATGTCCCCCAGAGATGAGTGACATTCTCAAACACCTCAAGTTACTTTTATACATTAGTATCTATAATCGTGAAAGTACAGAGTATTTGTTGTTGCCAAATTAATGGTACGAAATGTCCCTCCCCTTCCTGGGAGTGTTTTTCTAATTAGTTTCTAGTGAAGAAAACACAGGAGATGCTCCAATTACTTGGCCTCAAGGTTCTGAGGGCACATTTCACTGGCGGAGGCCTCATGCGTTGACTTTGCTGTTTGGTGGAACTTTCCTCACTGATTCCTAATGGAACACCTAATGGAAAAGGCCTATAAAAATTGTAATATTTGGGACTTCCCTGGCAGTCCAGGGGTTAAGACTGAGTTCCCACTGCAGAGAGCATAGGTTTGATCCTTGGTCAGGGCACTAAGATCCCACACGTCACACAGGACACAGCCAAAAAATAAATAATACCTAGAAATAAATTTAAAAAAATAAAATTTAATATTACTTATTAAGCATATTATGCCATACGTTTGTGATGGCGATTTGCATATATAATTTCATTTTTTTCTTAGAACAGCCCCATTAGGTAGAAACTATCTATGATCATCCCCATTTTGTAAAGAAGTTTACAATTAGAGAGAATTGCTAATCTTTGCTTCAGGTTCACACAGCATCTAAGAGTGGAAGCTGGGTCTCAAGGCAGGTTTCCCAGAGCCTGTTCTCGTAAACCACTGCAGCCCCACTTAGAACCATTGTATGTGACACTGGAGGGTAGAGCTGGGATCCATGGGTCAATTTTACAAAGAAACAGATTACAGCTCAGTTTGATAAAGAGCTTTCTGGTAGTTAGAATGCATCAGGACAGAATTCCCCAGGAGAAAATAGAGCTATGTCCCAGGAAGAGTTCCATCAGTCTGAACTTCTTATTATGAGACCACTGCTGAGGAGGTTCAGGGTTCTCTGCCTGGACCACCTGAGCACTGTCTTGAGATTTCTTCCTCCATATACCTCTGTGACCTCTAAACCAACAGATAAATGCCCCAAGAGACGCTCAAAGAAACATGTGGCAGGGACTCATTAAGAATCCTTATTCAACACAGGTAGAACCCCCCAGTTAATTTGGAGTGAGTTGACATTTATATAGCCCATCTTTCAGATTCTTCCCTTTTGACCGACTGACTCTGATTTTAGGATTAAAAAAGCTCAATGTTCTTATGTGCTTCCATCTCACTTTACTAAAGAGTGACCTGGCTTACTGACCGAGCAACAACAACATGCCAAGCATGGTACTAGGCACTATGGTGCAGTAGGGCGATGGCCAGCCACTTCCTGGGGTCTAATTACTGTTGGTTAAAAAGTGGAAAGCTTCTCAGGTAGTCAGAATTGAATAGCTTTTCTTTAATTTTGATTTTTAAAATAATCTATTTCCATTTTAAAAAATCAAGCAGTAGGGAATTGAATGAAGTTAAAAAAATAGCCCAGTTCACTTTCCCCAGGTAGCTATCACTGATCGAAGGATAGGTATTTTTACTGAAAGGAAGTTATACTGTTAAGTATCTTTGAATTAATATATTGTAGTTATTTTCATGGTGATACACAGATTAATGTTATATTTCAAATGGCTCTATAAAATATCACTACCCAAATAACCCCTAATCTCTGTAGCCAACAATATATTGATGAACTCTTAGGTTAATTTAAGTTGTATTCTGATACTGTACTGATCTAGATAATATAATCCTCTTAATTTTATCATTTCAAGACATTAGAGACATCAGAGTTTATTAAAAGGTCATATGTACTATAAAATACAATCTACTCTGTCCATGAACCACCCACCCCCCACTTTCCTCTGAGCCAGGTTAAAAGTTTCCTTTATGCTCCATTTTTAAAAATTTTTTAATTTTATTGAAGTATAGTCAATTTTCCTTTATGATCCTTATTGTCCTTGTGTTTGATTTTATGCTAGTGTTTAGCATGTTGTATAGGATTTATTTATTGTTCTCTTTTGATAGTTTGTGAGCTCTTAAAGGGGGCTGTTTTTTATTCTCCTTGTCCTTAGAATTTATGCAAGTGTTATGTACTCCATGATTCTTTTTTTCTCCAGTTTTATTGAAATCTAATTGATATACAGTACATATAAGTCTTTAAAAAAAAGTCTTTTTTTACTAACAATGCCCCAGTGAACATTCTCATGTTCATTAAATCCTTTTCCTCATATAACTATGCATTCTTGTGCCAGTATGTCTATAGTGAGAATACATTCATAAAAGCAAACCACAGACTTCCCTGGTGGTCCAGTGGTTAGGAATCTGCCAATGCAGGGGACACGAGTTCAATCCCAGGTCCAAGAAGATTCTGCACACCTCGGGGCCACTAAGCCCTCACACCGCCTTTATTGGGCTCGTGCTCCCCAGCAAGAGAAACCACCACAGTGAGAAACCCCACACCACAACGAAGTGTGGCCCCCACTTGCTGCAACTAGAGGGACCGTGTGCAGCAACAAAGACCCAGCACAGCCAAAAATTAAAAGCTAATTTATTTTAAAAAGGAAATCGCTACATCAAAGTCGTGTTCGCTTTAATTTTGATATATATTCACAAATTTTCCTGTGTAAAAATAGGACTCCCAGCACTAACATGTGAGAGCGTTTCTTCTATGTGTTATAGGACACTTTTTTTAGTCCAAAGATTGCCAATAACATTTCTGATTGTTTTTGTCCTTAGAAGAGTAATCTTCTTTCCATCATTGTATAAGGACCTGACTTTCTCCATTGTTGGGTTTTAGCTGTCCTGTCCCCTGGCAGCAAAGGCTGACTCGCTTTATGTGGGGGGAGTCTCAGTTCATTTCAGTCGCTCAGTCATGTCCAACTCTTTGCAACCCCATGAATCACAGCATGCCAGGCCTCCCTGTCCATCACCAACTCCTGGAGTTTACCCAAACTCATGTCCATTGAGTCTGTGATGCCATCCAGCATCTCATCCTCTGTCGTCCCCTTCTCCTCCTGCCCCTAATCCTTCCCAGCATCACGGTCTTTTCCAATGAGTGGCCAAAGTATTGGAGTTTCAGCTTCAACATCAGTCCTTCCAATGAACACCCGGGACTGATCTCCTTTAGGATGGACTGGTTGGATCTTCTTGCAGTCCAAGGGACTCTCAAGAGTCTTCTCCAACACCAGAGTTCAAAAGCATCAGTTCTTCGGCCCTCAGCTTTGTTCACCATCCAACTCTCACATCCACACATGACTACTGGAAAAACCATAGCCTAGCAGTGACCAATTCATTCTGTGTCAAGCACATCATTACTGTCATCTTTCTACTTGCAAGTATTGGCCTTTCCTACTTTATATATAATGATGGTGAGGACCAACTTTTAAATGAGCTAACTTGGGTGAGAGGCCTTGGTAAAGTGCAAAGCACAATACAAACACACTTTGAGCCCTGGTCTCCCTGTCTGTGAGGGGATAGTCAGTCATTCTCTGACTGTCCAGAAACCAATTCAACTCACCAGCCACTTCCTGAGCACCTGCTAGACACCAGACAAGATGCAAGGGCTTGAAGACACCACACTGAATAGTTCTGATTCCCAAATCAAGAAGATCATAGTCTAAAACCTTTTCCCTTTCTTTCCTTTTTCCTCAGAAACATTTTATTTTTCCTTAAAGGAGTAAGAAGTTAGGGATCTGGTTAGTAAGAACCCCTGAAGAGAGGCCCTTTATCACTCTCTTAAATTTGAATAATTCCAAAATAATATTAATACCCCTTGACTAGAAATGAAAGGAACATACTGTATGAAGGGCCTCTCCAATAATAAATGCTAAGCAGCTGTAAAAATAAGGAGTCAAATGATACTTTCATGAAGTGTTTGCAAAATTAGAAAATATTTATCCTTTTTCTGGGGTAAATGGACATTTTATTTTCTCTGCTAAGTAAAATACAACTCTTTCAAAAGTCAACAAAGTTGAATTTTACAATATACAGAACAAAAAGAACTAAACTAACACAAAAACAACTTACATAGTATGTAAATTTTGAGAGGATGAAAAGAACTTTAAATAGAATACACCCATGAAAATTAACTTTAGAAATAAAATCCCAAGATTTTTTAACCACAGCTAACCACATATAATATCATTGGACCTGCATGATGATTATGTAAATATTAAATGCAATTCTGTATTTGCTTTCTTCATATGACTTCTTACATTTAACTAATACTTCTTTTGTTAATTTTGTTTGAATTTCACTCTCAGGGTACAGGGGTGGTCTGAGGGACAGTGCAATCAGATTAATAGCTCTGACCCCTCCTTATTCCTGTTTTCCCATCACCAAAATATTCTGTCATTTTACCCTGTTTATTTCTTTTACATTATTTATCAATTTGTAATGATATATTTGTTTATTGTCTTTCTTAATAAAGAGAATAAGAATGAGAGTGAGTTCCATGATGGCAGGGATTTATCTGCTTCATTCACCATTGTAGGAAAGGTCTAGCACCATGGAGGAGGAGCTAACACAATGCCTGAACACAGTAGGTGTTCAGTGCATCCTTGCCAAGTTGAATGTGTAATGAAATGTAAGATTTATTTCCCACTTTAACTCTCATGCCCTTGTATTCATTTATTCACTTACACAATTACTGAGTTCTACAGATGCCAAACACTGCAAAGTCCTAGAATTCCATTCAAAACAGATGTAGTCTTAACTCCTATGTGATTTATATTTTATGCAAAGGACATTCAACTGAAATTAACCAAAGCTTTTTCCATTTATTTTCTTTATTCCCCTTCTTTATTTCATAGCTGAATTTCTAGGCCATTTAATGTCATTGCCTCGAGAAAGGTATGTGACATCAGAAAGCAGAGGAACGCTTGCTCTTTGAGTTTCAAAAGTCTGACTCCTTAGGGAACTGGAAAGGATTCATGCTTTAGAACAAAGATTTGAAAGCACATATGATGTAAAAGAGCAAGGCTTTCCTACTCCCACTCTAGGATATAATTCTCCTGGCTGTGGAAGAGGACAAAGAACAAAAATGTTGGAGAGGCTAAGAGAAATGGGCTGGGCCCCACCTCCTGGACCACCTTCCTGGGAGCAGTAAAACCTGGTGATATAGGTTAGTGTTGAGCAGAGGAAACCCACTCCTCACTGTGCCCCAGGATGGAAGTAATTGCAAGGTGTGTACAGGCAGATAGAGCCTTGGACAACATCAGTGAGCTTCCTCCAGCCCAGTGTGATTCAAACTGAAAGATTAGATGGATTTCCATAAACCCAAAAGGATCACAGGAATAGGAAGACCTTCCCTCGCCCCCACCAGACCTAAAAGAGGATTTTTTTTTCCATTTAATCCAGTTAATGAGGATGTTTTTCCTTTGAAGCCTCTCAGTGAAACCCAATTTGGACAGACATCACACCATCCAAACCCAGAGTGCCCTGGCACTTAGTAAGTCTCCCAGAGTTTAGCAATGACTGAAGAATGGAGGGAACTACAAGGTGACTGAGATTAGTATCGGCTGAGATCACTTATACCCTGCCCATAATGTTCCCTTCCTCCAGAGCAAAACCTCTAGATAACCACGATGGTATGATCACTCACACAGAGCCAGACATCCTGGAGTGCGAAGAAGTCAAGTGGGCCTTAGGAAGCATCACTACAAACAAAGCTAACAGAGGTGATGGAATTCCAGCTGAGCTCTTACAAATCTTGAAAGATGATGCTGTTAAAGTGCTGCACTCAGTTCAGTTCAATTCAGTCACTCAGTCGTGTCTGACTCTGCGACCCCATGGACTGCAGCACGCCAGGCCTCCCCGTCCATCACAAACTCCCAGAGCTTACTCAAACTCATGTCCCTTGAGTCGGTGATGCCATCCAACCATCTCACCCTCTGTCGTCCCCTTCCCCTCCCGCCCTTAATCTTTCCCAGCATCGAGGTCTTTTCCACTGAGTCAGTTCTTCACATCAGGTGGCCAAAGTATTGGAGCTTCAGTTTCAACATCAGCTGCACACAATATGCAGCAAATTTGGAAAACTCAGCCGTGGCCATAGGACTGGAAAAGCTCAGTTTTCATTCCAGTCCTAAAGAAGGGCAATGCCAAAGAATATTCAAACTACCACAAATTGCACTCATCTCAGACACTAGCAAAGTAATGCTCAACATACTCCAAGCCAGGCTTCAGCAGTACGTGAACCAAGAACTTGCAGATGTTCAAGCTGGATTTAGAAAAGGCAGAGGAACCAGAGATCACATTGCCAACATCCGTTGGATCATAGAAAAAGCAAGAGAGTTCCAGAAAAACATCGGCTTCATGGACTATGCTAAAACCTTTGACTGCATGGATCACAACAAACTGTGGAAAACTCTTAAAGAGATGGGAATATCAGACCATCTCACCTGCCTCCTGAAAAACCTGTATGCAGGTCAAGAAGCAACAGTTAGAGCTGGACATGGAACATCAGACTGGTTCCAAATTGGGAAAGGAGTACTTCAAGGCTGTATATTATCACCCTGCTTATTTAACTTATATGCAGAGTACATCATGCAAAATGCCAGGCTGGATGAAGCACAAACTGGAATCAAGATTGCTGGGAGAATATCAATAACCTCAGTTATTCAGATGACACCACCATTATGGCAGAAAGTGAAGAGACACTAAAGAACCTCTAGATGAGAGTTAAAGAGGAGAGTAAAAAAATTGGCTTAAAACTCAGCATTCAAAAAATGAAGATCATGGCATGCAGTCCCATCACTTCATGGCAAATAGTTGGAGAAACAATGGAAACAGTGGCAGACTTTCTTTTCTTGGGTTCCAAAATCACTGCAGATGGTGACTGCAGCCATGAAATTAAAAGATGCTTGTTCTTTGGAAGAAAAGCTATGACCAGCCTAGACAGCATAGTAAAAAGCAGAGACATTACTTTGCCAACAAAGGTCCATATAGTCAAAGCTATGGTTTTTCCAGTAGTCATGTATGGATGTGAGAGTTGGACTATAAAGAAAGCTGAGCGCCGAAGAATTGATGCTTTTGAACTGTGGTGTTGGAGAAGACTCTTGAGAGTCCCTTGGACTGCAAGGAGATCCAATCAGTCTATCCTAAAGGAGATCAGTCCTGAATATTCATTGGAAGGACTGATGGCGAAGCTGAAACTTCAATACTATGGCCTGCTGATGTGAAGAACTGACTCACTGGAAAAGACCCTGATGCTGGGAAAGATTGAAGGTGGGAGGAGAAGGGGATGACAGAGAATGAGAGGGTCAGATGGTATCACCGACTCAATGAATGTGAGTTTGAGCACGTTCCAGAGTTGGTGAAGGACAGGGAGGCCTGGCGAGCTGCAGTCCATGGGGTCGCAAAGAGTCGGACATGGCTGAGCGACTGAACAACAACTGAGCAATGCAGCTGAGCTGACCTGCCTACCTCCTCACTCTCAGGTAAGAGCTGACTTGCTTGGTGACTTTCGGGTAAAGAAAAAGACGTGTACTGTTTCTGAACATTTGTTAATAGGTTCTCCTTTCTCTGATCCATGCAAACACTGCCGATTAGTTTGGTCTTTCCTCTTTATTACTTGGATAATGGCCACGGAGACAATATGTCTTTCTCCCTCTCTACCACACCTGTCCCCATCAACCTCCCCACCGCATTTCTGTCAGAATTCTCTTTCTGAAACACACGTTTGACTCAGTTGGTCCCTTGCTGGTCTTCAGTCCTCAGCACCTTCCATTATCTGCCCCTTCCTCTTTTTCTCCAGCCTCATTTCTCATCCCCCACAGTCATTCAGACAGACTGGCTGTCTAGGGAACTCCTGCCTCATTCACCCAGCAGATTCCTACTTATTCTTTAGACGCCACTCGTCCCAGCTCTTCTCTGAAGATGCTGACGTTCTCTGTCCCTCTCCCACCAGCAGCAGGTGCCGCCTCTGCATTTGTTCACACCTGTCCAGCCCCTCTCACCACTCGAGGGCAGTGAAGGAAGAGCTTCCACCTCCAGAGGAGTTGCTGACCTGCTCGTCCAGGTACCCATTGGGACACTACAGTCATTCATTAATTTATTTCTGCCTAGCAAGCTGGGTTTCTGAGACTTCAAGGCTGAGATCTGACCCTACCTTCTCTTGTGTTTCCTCTGAACATGGTAACAAGCTCTCATTAAAGCCAACTAGTCTCTCACCACAGCTGTCCCACGCAGCATCACAAATAGGAGAATACATTAGGGACAGCTGGGGGATGGGAAAATAGAAAAGTGGCACAGCCTGTTGTTTCTTACTTGTCCTTGTTGCTGCTGCTGCTGCTGCTAAGTCGCTTCAGTCGTGTCCGACTCTGTGCGACCCCATAGATTCCAGCCCACCAGGCTCCGCCATCCCTGGGATTCTCCAGGCAAGAAGACTGGAGTGGGTTGCCATTTCCTTCTCCAGTGCATGAAAGGGAAAAGTGAAAGTGAAGTCACTCAGTCGTGTCCGACTCTTAGCGACCCCATGGACTGTAGCCTACCAGGCTTCTCCATCCATGGGATTTTCCAGGCAAGAGTACTGGAGTGGGGTGCCATTGCCTTCTCCTGTCCTTGTTGCAAGAGGGTGTTTTTACCTAGAACCTGGGGGCTGAGAGGGTTAACTGAGAGGAGACATGCTCTAAAATCCTACATCACCCCCCATCACTGCAAACCTCTTACTAAATCCTCTATCACACTGTGTTTGCAATCAATTGTGCCACGAAAGGGAGGCATGTGTCTCTGCTACAGACTTTGAGTCCTTTAAGAGTCCATATATTATTCTGTATCACTCTCATTGGACATGGCACAGTAATGTTCAGTCAGTGTTTACAGAATACATTTTAAAGTGAATTATTGCTTTCAAAAGCTCTTTTGCTTTTTCCTGTGTCTGGCAGGGAAAAACAAAGGGAATGAAAAAGAAAATGAGATGGGAGTTTAACACATCTACACCAACTAGTTCTACTAAACTTGGAATGATGTGATGGATTTTGCTGAAGAAGGCAGTGTATGCTACATAAATTTGACCATAAAACTCACAGTGTAAATACAGAGGGATTGTTAAGCATATACGCAAACTTTGTTGATTTTTGCATATGTACAAAAATTTTGCAGAGTCTTGCAAAAAAACTTGATTTTTTCCAAGATTTTGAAAAAATATAACAGGATGGTTTTGGTATGGAAGCGTAGGTAAAGCCCATAAGCAAAGTAACTGCTTTTCAACACAACAGTGTTAAACTTCTGTTCTTACTGGTTAATTAATCATGTTGCTGAAGAATTGATTTGGCACAAGAGTTATGTATTGCCACAGTACTCTGAAGGTGCAGAAATTATCCCATCTATAACTAAGCCTATTGGAATTGCTTGTGTGTGCTGTTTCGCAATAAAGAAATTCATCATTCATCAGCAAAATATGGGGTGAGAAAACAGGAAGACAAAACAAATTGAGTGGATATAAAGTTACCTTGGCATATAGACAGTTCAGGTGAGGCATTTCTTTGAAATGGAAAATGAAAAGATGTTTATAGGCAGATCTTATGAATACTTCTATATGCTGAGTAGTTTTATCATTCAGGGAAGTAATCCATGCATTTAATCTAATACCAGCTTTTCATTTTTGTATAGTGATCACATGGGTTATATACAGTTCTCTGTGTGTGTTAGTTGCTCAGCTATGTCCAACTCTTTGTGACTTTGTGGACTGTAGCTCATCAGGCTCTTCTGTCCATGGGATTTCCCAGGCCAGAATTCTGGAGTGGATTGCCATTTCCTTCTCCAGGGGATCTTCCCAACCCAGGAATCGAACCCATGTCTCCTGTGTCTCCTGCATTGCAGGTAGATTCTTTACCCACTGAGCCATCCGGGAAGCCAATATAGTTCTGTGATCACCATTAAAATATAAAAAGCTGGCACAAAATTAAATGCATTGATTACTTCTCTGAGTAATAGTGTGTGCACACACATAGATTTATATGTGTATATGTACACACATATACACACTTTAGAAGAATAAGAAATATTTAATAGACTAAAGTCTATAGAATTTTAAGAATATGATGAAATGGTGGCCTATCACTAACAAATATAACCTTTAATATGGCTCATATAAGGTGAAAAGTCGATGAAGTTATCTTGGATTTTCCAATGTTGCTAAGATTGTTCATTGATTATATTCCTTCTGTCTCTGAGTAGCATATTCTTGATTAGTATTCAGTTCAGTTCAGTCGCTCAGTCGTGTCCAACCCCATGGACATGATTAGTATTGGGTTGGCCAAAAAGTTCGTTGACGTTTTTCTATAAAATGTTATGGAAAAACCCAAACAAACTTTCTGGCTAAGTATTTCACCAAATTTAAGACTCTATCACTCTTCCCTGGTGGTCCAGTGGTTAGGAATCTGCCTGCCAATGCAGGAGACATGGGTTCAATCCCTGGTGTGGGAGGATTCCATGTACCATAAGGCAACCAGTGTGCCACAACTACTGAGCCTGCACACATAGAGCCTGTGATTTGCAACAAGAGAAACCACCACAATGAGCAGCCCGCAGGCAGCAACAAAGACCCAAAAATAAATAAACCAAAAATAAATAAATGAACATAAAACCAAAGAAGCAAGATTTTTTTAAAAAAGGCTATCAATTATAAGACACACCACTATTTTATGTAAAACCAAAAATGATAAAAAGAATCTAAAATATGACATGGTAGTTTGAATTTTGTCTTTTGGCTTTTTAAGTAAATCTAAGGGCTATTTTAACATAGTGTTTATCATGTGTATATATAAAGGAAAAGTAAATACAAGTAAATTATGATATTCCTAAAACTTCTGTATATTCAGAGTGGAACTCTTCTGATTCTCTCTTTTAAATCAGTTTTCATCCACATTTTTCACAATAACATTCTATCTGCCATCAAAATGAAGCTTTTCTTAAAGGACTGCTCCATTACCGTCCCTGGGAGTTTCTTCCTGGGCTCTGACATCTGTTCTGAAGTTTGATGCTGGTACTTTTTTGGTCTTTTCAAAGGGGTTTAATAGAAGAGCTTTTAGACTAATCAGGATTTATATTCCTTCCTCAAATAATCCTTGAAAAGTAAAGGAGTAACAGTCCATTCACATGTCAAGAAAAACAACCAAGTTCATGCATGCACGGGCAAAAGCAATTGTATTGGTTGTCTTTTGCAGCACTAGTGGCAGAGGGGTGAGTCCAGCTGCCTTCCTGGCCAACAGCACGTGCAAGATACCATGCGTTGTAAGACACACCTTGTAGTGTGTTCAGTTCCCCTAAGGTGAGAAAATTTTTTGAATTAGGAGGGAAAAGATAGGAAATAGAAAAATAGGACCAAAACAAAGGGAGGAGGGAAAAGCCCACATAAGGGTATGATGTCAAGCAAAGCCCATCCATCAGAGGGTGCAGAGAGGGGATGGCATTTTGGCTCAGTCCCACAAGGGAGCTCTGGAGACAGTGTAAGTCCTACCCATGTCCATTGTCCAAGCTGAGGCTCCCCCCGCCCTGCAGTCATTGGGTAAGCATAGGAGGCCTGGCGGGAAGATGTGAATTTCCAGATCCTTTGACCTCTGTATAGATAAGGTGGGTTCCACAGCCCTATAACAAAGAGAAGCAGGTGCTGGATGTTGGGAGTAAAAGCACACAGAGCTCATGTTCATGAGGGTGGTAGATGGATCTGAGAGCACTGACCGTGTCTGTTACACATCCCGAGTTCAAACACATTTAAATCTGAAAAATGTGTGTTTTAGAGCTGATGAAATATGGTATGGAGGGTCAAATTTCCTTCTTCGTGACTCATCTCATAGTAACCTTAAAATTGAGTTAAAGATGAAATGTCTTAACAAATGAAAAGAGAATGGCCTTTCTAAAATAGCATTTAATTCAATAAAAGGTACTTTAAAGGCTATTCCTAAAAATCCTAACAGAATATACTTGGAAGAGATCAAACAGTTCATACCCCTCCATTGACAGGAATTGAATGCCTAAACTATCTAGGACAGATTAGCTGTATTATCTACTCTGTGAATTCAATCCTTAAGCCTGTGGACAATTCAAATTCCTTTAATAACCCATACCAGTGCCTTCTTTCCTGCCAATTTCAAAGAAATTATAAACAAGCCTCCCCCTTCTGTGATATGAGGTTTCCCTAGAATTATTGATGAGATACCTAAGATGATTTAAAAAAACAAAACATTTTAAAAGCACAATAATATTCTATGTTGGTTGCATCAATAGCCTTAGATATTTTGGGAGCATTGATAAATCACTATAAACTTTCTGGAAAGCAGTCTTGGAACACCTATCAAAAATCTTAAAAATATTTAAACTTTTTGACCCTATAGTTCTAGTACTGTGAATTCATTCTCACATGCGTGCATGCTAAGTCACGTTAGTTGTGTCTGACTCTTTGTAACTCTATGGACCATAGCTTGCCAGGCTCCACTGTCCATGGGATTCTCCAGGCAAAAATGCTGGAGTGTGTTGCCATGTCCTCCTCCAGGGGATCTTCCCAACCCAGGAATCGAACCTGGGCTTCTCTCTTTTTAAAATTTATTGATTTTTTTTAATTGAAAGATAATTGCTGTACAGAATTGTGTGGGTTTCTGCCAAACATTAATATGAATCAACCATAGGCATACATATGCCCCCTCCCTCTTGAACCTCCCTCCCACCTCCTTCCCCATCCCACCCCTCTAGGTTGTTACAGAGCCCTGGTTTGAGTTTCCTGAGTCATACAGCAAATTCCTGTTGGCTGTCTATTTTCCACATGGTAATGTAAGTTTCCATGTTACTCCCTTCATATATTCCACCCTCTCCTTCCTTCTCCTCCCACCCTCTGCCCCCATGTCCAGAACTCTGTGTCTCCATTGCTACCCAGCAAATAATTTCATCAGTACCATCTTTCTAGAGTCCATATATATTTGTTAGTATATATTTGTTTTTCTCTTTCTTACTCACTTCACTCTGTATAATAGGCTCTAGGTTCATCCACGTCATTAGAACTGACTCAAATGTGTTCCTTTTTATGACTGAGTAATACTCCACTGTATATGTGTACCACAGCTTCTTTATCCATTCACCTGTCAATGGACATCTAGGTTACTTCCATGTTCTAGCTATTGTATATAGTCCTGCAGTGAACACTGGGATACATGTGTCTTTTTCAATGTTGCTTTCCTCAGGCTATATGCCTAGTGGGACTGCTAGGTCATATGATGTGAACCCGAGTCTCACGTTTCCTGCATTGTCAGGTGGGTTCTTTACCACTAGAGCCACCTGGGAAGTTTATCCTCACAAGTGACTACAACTTTAGATTTTAAAAAAAATGTATTGAAAAGGTTTTCTGAAGCATTATTTAAAATAAAAAAGTCCTCTATAGGCCTTGGACTTCCCTTGTGGTTCAGTGGTTAAGAATCTGCCTGCCAGTGCAGGGGACTTGGGTTTGACTCCTGGTCCAGGAGGATTCCACATGCTGCGGTGCAACAAAGCCCATGGGCCTTAACTACTGAAGCCCACACACTCTAGAGCCCATGCTCCATCACAAGAGAAGCCACCTCAACATGAAGCCGTCACACTGCAATGAAGAGTAGCCCCCACCCCCTGCAGGTAAAGAAAGCCTGCTCAGCAACAAAGGCCCAGTGTGGCTAATAAATAAATAAAGGAAATTTTACAATAATCTATAGCCTCAAACCAGGAGAATATCTAAGTGATATATATCTAACATGATGGAAAATACTTAATAATATTTAAAGACCCAGGGAAAATATCACACTATAACATTGTGGAAATAAAAGAAAACAGATATCTGTTTACAGTATGATATCAACTGTATTTTATATATAAACTATATTTTATTTATACTATAGAAGAGCTTGAAGAAAATATTAGATGAAATTATCAGTAGTATTTATTTTATTTTTTATATTTTTCTACATTTAAAAAATTCTGTATGGTAAGAAATTTATAAGAAAAATTGCTGCTAAGTCACTTCAGTTGTGTCCGACTCTGTGCGACCCCACAGACGGCAGCCCACCAGGCTCCACCGTCCTTGGGATTCTCCAGGCAAGAATACTGGAGTGGGTTGCCATTTCCTTCTCCAGTGCATGAAAGGGAAAAGTGAAAGTGAAGTCGCTCAGTCGTGTCCGACTCTTAGCGACCCCATGGACTGTAGCCTACCAGGCTCCTCCGTCCATGGGATTTTCCAGGCAAGAGTACTGGAGTGGGGTGCCATTGCATAAGAAAAATTAAGTGGTAGTAATTTTACATATGGAAAAAATTATATCTGAGCTGATGATAGTTTTTGTTTCCCTGTTATTTCCTAAGAGAGTTTTGCTTTAGAACTCTGTATACAATCTGGTAAAAGTTTTTAATGCTGTAACATAAGCTTTTCATAATGCTGAAAAGAGAAATGATTGGGCTGTGGGTATGAATGAGACCTGGTCTGTATTCTCAATACTTAAGTTGATTATTGTGGAAACGAAAAAATATTTGCATTTAATATTTCTGTCTACACCTCTTGTGTAGCCAGATTCATTGCCTTTAACTCTTATTCAGGATTTTTTTCTTGCTAGAAAAATAAGATTGTCACAGATGTGATATTCCCTTTTTCATTCTCTAGTTGGATGGTAGCATAAAGACTGAGGCTTTCACTGCTATTATGGATGTCAATTTAAATATTCCCAAACAATATCATTGAGAAAGCATCCTGCAGGTCACCTGAGTTTTCCGTCTATATCTTGCCTTTTTCAAAGATCCTGGACCTATTTTCTCTCCACTGAAAACATTTATGCAGTGAAAATAGCAGGGGATTTTAGCAAAGTTGATGTGTCATTAGGTTTTTCACATTAATTCTTTACACCTAGAGCCAGGTCTGAAGTATTCCTCCTTTGGACACAGTGGCTGGTGCTGGACTCTGCCCTGAACCAGGTGAGCCTCTGAATAATGTCTTTTCAGGAAGCATAGAGATGGGAATATCAGACAACCTTACCTGCTTCCTGAGAAACCTGTGTGGCAGTCAAGAAACAACAGTTAGAACCGGACATAAAACAACGAATTGGCTCAAGCTTGGGAAAGGGATACGTTAAGGCTACATATTGTCACCCTGCTTATTTAACTTACAGCACAGTACATCACATGAAATGCCGGGTTGGGTGACGCTCAAGCTAGAATCAAGATTGCCAGGAGAAATATCAATAACCTCAGATATGCAGATGACACCACCCTTATGGCAGAAAGCAAAGAAGAACTGAAGAGCCTCTTGATGAAAGTGAAAGAGGAGAGTGAAAAAATTGGCTTAAAACTCAACATTCAAAAAACTAAGATCATGGCATCCGGTCCCACCACTTCATGGCAAATAGATGACAGACTTTATTTTGGGGGGCTCCAAAATCACTACAGATGGTGACTGCAGCCATGAAATTAAAAGATGCTTTCTCCTTGGAAGAAAAGCTATGACCAAACTAGACAGCATATTAAAAAGCAGACACATACTTTGCCAGCAAAGGTCCGTCTAGTCAAAGCTATGGTTTTTCCAGTAGTCATGTATGGATGTGAGAGTTGAACCATAAAGAAAGCTGAGCACCGAAGAGTTGATGCTTTTGAACTGTGGTGTTGGAGAAGACTTTTCAGAGTCTCTTGGACTGCAAGGAGATCCAATCAGTCCATCCTAAAGGAGATCAGTCCTGAATATTCATTGAAAGGACTGATGTTGAAGCTGAAACTCCAGTGCTTTGCCACCTGATGCAAAGAACTGACTCCTTGGTAAAGACCTGTAAAAGACCTTGAAAAATATGCTGACAAAAGTTGAAGGTGGGAGGAGAAGGGGGCGACAGAGGATGTGCCAGTTGAATAGCACCGCTGACTCAAAGGACATGAGTTTGAGCAAACTCCAGGAGATAGTGGACAGAGAAGCCTGGAATGCTGTAGTCCATGAAGTTGCAAAGAGTCGTACACAATTTAGTGACTGAACAACAGTAATAGGAAGCACAAAAATCTTAGAGTCCCTCTAGTCAACCATCTTTCAAATGAAAGAAGCCTTTTAAAGCATCACAGTAATAGCTACCTGAGTGCCTGATATCATTGTTGGTTATTCTCTGTAGAAGTGAGTTCTTGTCCTATTGAGATCAGAAATCTGCTCTCCTGGAGGCACACTGCAGCCTCTTTCCTTGTGATGTGAGCTCACTAAACAGACCACCATCGGGGGTAGCAGTAAGAACAAGCTTCCCAGGGGTCATTTGGATGATGTTCAGGAAAGTCACCCAAAGGAGATGTTCAGGTAAAATCATCTGGAGAGATTTTAAAAATCACAAAGCTTAGTCAGACTCCAGACCAATTAAAAATAATCTCTGGGAGTAGGACCCAGGTACCTGTGCTTTAAAGACCTTCGTGATTATAGTGTGTAGCCAAGGTTAAAAATCATTTCCCTAGACTATCTTGGAGTCCAGGTAACTAAAACTTCCCAAGAAGCAGGCTGCTGAAAACAAAAGTCATATTCTTGTGTATATATTCTTACAGTCACAAAATTGAAACTGCAACCTCAACAAAGCTTACAATCAGATATGCACACACATACTCTCCAATTGCGTGACTTCCTTTGATAACACTTCCCCATTTTGCACATTTGAAGACTGCGCCTAAATCCTGTTTCTTTCTTTTTTTTTTTTTTTAATGTCAACAATAACACCACAACTCACATTTTTACAGAATTTACAATTTAAAGTTTGTATCTCATGATAACCTGGTGAAGCAGTCAGGGCAAGCATCCTTCCTGTTTTGCATATGAGAAAACTGAGGCTCAGATAAGTTATGTGAATTTCTCAAGCCATGTTAGGGTTACCAACTGGTCACAATTTCCCTGGAACTTTCCTGGTTTTAAAAGCAGAGATCCCACATCTCAGGAGCCCCCTCAGCCCTTGGCCAGCCAGGGTGGTTGGTCACTCTGCACCTACAGCCAGAGGTTGAGATGAGTCCCACTTATGTGTTCTGAAGGACTGCAGAGCTTGTGTAAGCCAACTCCTCCTTTTTCAGGGAGAAGAGAAGACCTGAGTGAGTCTCCAGAACCCCTGCTGGATCTCCTTCCACGCTGAGATCAATGTAGTGGGCCTGCCAGGGCGCGAAGAAAAAGAAGTGATGGGTCTCCACCCCCAACTGTATTTATAGAAGCTTCCCTAGGGTTTAAAATTCCCAGACCACAGAGCAGAAAGTTGTGTCAGGTTTGTTTCCTGTTTCTGTTTTGTTATTACTGGGCTATTATAATTTGGTTTAATATTTTTAAAATAATCATGCAGAAAACTGAATTTCTTGGGGGGTGTAAAAATTCTATGAATTTTTAATGCAACATGCATAGACACACTTGACCACCATTGTAATGAAGAAATAGAGCAGTTTTATCACCCCACAAGCTCCCTTCTACCCTCGTATAGACATACTCAGTCTATCCCCAAATTCTGGCAATCACTGTTCTATTCTCCATAACTATAGTTTTGTCTTTTTGAGAATATGTAAATAATCTTAGCATGTGTAAACTCCTGAGACTGGCTTCTTTTACTCAGCATGCCTCTGAGATGCATCCAGGTTACTGGGTGTACCAAATTTGTTCATTTTCGTTACTGAGGAGTATTCCATTACATGGGTGGGCCCCAGCTTGTTCCTCCATTCACCTACTGAAACACATTGGGTTGTTTCCAGGTTTTGGTGATTATAAATTGAACAGTTATAAACATTCACGTCTTAGTGTTTGTTTTTCAATTGTGCTTTAACAAATGCCACATAATATAAAATTTGTGTGCTGGCTTTTATATAAACATGTGTTCACTCCTCTAGGGGAAATACCTGGAGGCAAGAGTGCTTGAGCATGTGTTGTGTTCGTTTTTTTATTGCCGCTATAACAAATTACCACAAACTTTGTAGATTAAACAATATAGATTTATTACTATCTCACCATTCCATTGGTAAGAGGCCTAAAATTGGTCTTAGCAGGCTAAACCCAAGCTGTTAGCAGGCTGCATCCCTTTCTAGAAGCTCTAGGAAGGAACCCACTTTCTTGCTCATTCAGTTACTGACAGAAGTTAGTGAACTAAGAACACTCTTTCCTTCTTTGGCTCATGGTCCCCTTGCTGCACTTTCAAAGCCATTCACACCACATCTCTATCTGACCCATCCAAGAAAGATTCTCTGCTTTTAAGGACTCAGGTGATTTAAGTCGATTCAGTTCAGTTCAGTTCAGTTGCTCAGTCGTGTCTGACTCTTTGTGACCCCATGGACTGCAGCACACCAAGCTTCCCTGCTCATCACCAACTTCCAGAGCTTGCTCAAACTCATGTCCATCTACTTGGTGATGCCATCCAACCATCTCATCCTCTGTTGTCCGCTTCTCCTCCTGCCTTCAATCTTTCCCTTCATCAGGGTCTTTTCCAATGAGTCAGTTCTTCACATCAGGTGGCCAAAGTATTGCAGTTTCAGCGTCAGTCCTTCCAATGAATATTCAGGACTGATTTCCTTTAGGATTGACTGGTTGGATCTCCTTGCTGTCCAAGGGACTCTCAAAAGTCTTCTCCAACACCCAGATAACCCAAGATAATGTCACCATTTCAAAGTCCATACCCTGGGGAGTGGCTGAGATGGCAGTGGAGGAAGACAGCTCACTTCCTCCCACAGACACATAAAATTAGAACTATTTATGTAGCAGTTTATTGATGAAAAGCTAGAAGACTAGCAGGAGAGATCTTCTACAACTAACGATATAAAGAAGGAAACACAACAAGACGGGAAAGAGGGGTGGAGATGGAGAGTAGTTGAAACCATACCCCCTGTTGGGCAAGCCACAGATGAGAGGATGGTTATAATTGCAGAGGTTCCCCCTAAGAAGCAAGGGGCTGAAGTCCCACACTGGGCTCCCCAGTCCAGGGATCCTGCACCAAACATTCAACTTTAATGCCTGTGGGTGACCCAGAGCTCTGTGAGAGTCAGAGGCTTTACTCTACACAAAATCTCACATACTCCGGGACCTGGGGCAGAAGCAGTAATTTAAAAGGAGTGTAGGTTAGACTCACCTGCTGATCCTGGAGAGCCTCCCAAGAGGCAGAAGGCAACCAAAGTTCACCCTGGGACATAGACACTGTTGGAAATCATTTTGGAGAACTTGTTCTACCACGTGGACACTCGTGTTGGCAAGCGCCATTATGGAATCCTCCCTCTAGCTTATTAGGTCTGAGACCCAGACCCTCCCACTAGGCTGCTGGCACCAATATTGGAACGCCTCAGGCCAAGCAGCTAGCTGGACAAAAGACACAGCCCCACCAACCAGCAATGCTGCTGTCTTAAGACTCCCTGAGCCCATGGCTGCCCCAGATCTGGACTTGTTGACCAGAAGGCCCAGACACCTGTGCTTTCTCACTGTGCCCTGAACCACCCCCACCATGCCTGCAGCAAGAGACTCTGGGACTATCTCTGCATACCAGTGGGCTGGCACTAGCCCTTGGACAAGCCTCACCCACAAACGGGTAGGCACCAGCCCTGGAAACCCCTAGGCCCCAGCTCTGCCCACCGGGGGCTGAAAACACCAACTCTGGGACCCTTGAATCCTGCATCCCTAGACCCCAGGGCCTGGTTCCACCAGCCACTGGTCAGGAGCTCATCCCAGGATTTGGCCTCACCCACTAGCAGGTGGACACCAGTCCCAGGGCCACCACATGCCCACATCCTAATGGATGGGACCCAGCCCACCCAACACCAAGCTAGCACTAGCCCCAAGACCCCTTTGGCCCCAGCCCCACCCACCAGCAGTTTGAGACACTTTGGAATCCTTAGTCACTCCAGAGTCCATCCCCACTTACCAGAAGATGCACACTAGTTTTAGGGCACCCAGACTCCACAGCCAGCCATGTCAGGAACTGGTCCCACTCACTATCAGGTCAACACTAGATCCAAGAGCCCCTAGCCCCACAACCACCCACTTCAGAATAGGACTCTGCCCACTGGAGGGCCATCACTAGCCCCAGGACTCCCTGGGACCTAAAGTCAGCAGCTTGAGGCCCAATCCCACCCACCAGTGGCCAGAAGCTTTCACACAAAGCAGGTCCTAGCAAGCAACCAGACTGAGGACCAGCCACACCTACTAGACCACCCAGAGTAGTCAGCCCATCACAACAGAAGGACCCATACAACCCCCACAGAATGCACCCCTAGAGCGTATATCTCTGGTGACCAGAGTGGGATGCATATGATGTCTCCTACAAAAGACCATTTCTCCAAAGTTGGGAAATGCAATCAACCTCTCAAGTAAATAGATATAAAAACAGCAAATTAAGCAACCAGAAGCAACAGAGAAATATGTAAATGAAGGAACAAGATAAAACCCTAGAACAAGAACTAAGTGAAGTGGAGTTAGGCAATCTACCTGATAAAGTATTCAAGGTGATGATCATGAAGATATTCAAAGTAACTCACAAGAAGTTTGGATAAACAGAATGAGAAGATAGAATTTTTTTAACAAAGAGTTAGAAAATATAAAGAGAATCAGAGATAAGGAATACAATAATTGCAATGAAAAATGCACCAGAAGCAACAAACAGTAGATTAGATGATACAGAGGAACAGATGAGTGAGCTGGAAGATAGAGTAATGGAAGTCACTGAAAAGTGAAGTCGCTCAGTCGTGTGCAACTCTTTGCCACCCAATGGACTGTAGCACCAGGATCATCCATCCATGGGATTTTCCAGGCAAGGGTACTGGAGTGGGTTGCCATTTCCTTCTCCAGGGGATCTTCCTGACCAGGGATTGAACCCAGGTCTCCCACATCGCGGGCAGACACTTTACCATCTGAGCCACAGGAAGTCACTGAAGTGGAACAGAAAGAAGAAAAAAAGAAGAAGAAATGAAGATGATTTAAGAGACCAACATCGAGCATACTAACAGTCACAGTACAGGGGTCCCAAAAGGAGAAGGGAGAGTGCAGGAGGCAGAGAACATATTTGGAGACTTAATAACTGAAAGCTTCCCTATCCTGGGAAGGGAAACAGACATCCTGGTCAAAGAACCACAGAGAGTACCAAACAGGATCAACTCAAAAAGGACCACACCAAGACACATAGTAATTAAAATAACAAACATTAAAGATAAAGAGAATGATAAAAACATTAAAAAAAAATAAGTAACAAGTCATGTATAAGGAATCTACCTTCTCAAGTAATGAAAATAAAAACAAAACTAAACAAATGAAATCTAATTAAACTTAAAATCTTCTGCACAGTAAAGGACACCATAAAAAAGTAAAAGACAGCACACAGAATGGGAGAAAATATTTTGAAATTACATGACTGATAGATTAATTTCAATATATATAAAAAGTTCATAAAACTCAATATCAAAGAAACAAACAACCTAATCAAAAAATGGGCAGCAGATATAAATACACATTTCTTCAAAGAAGACATACAGATGACCAAAAAGCACATGAAAAGATGCTCAGCATCACTAATTATCAGAAAAATGTGAATCAAAACTACTAAAACAATGAGGTACCACATCACACAAATCAGAATGACTATCATCAAAAAGGTCTACAAAAAATACATGCTGGAGAAGGTGTAGAGAAAAGGGAATCCTCCTACAATGCTCATGGGACTGCAAATGGGTAGATCCATTATATAGAACAGTATAGAGTTTTCTTTAAAAAACTAAAAGTAGAGCTATATGATCCAGCAACCCCACTCCAGTGCACATACCCAGAGAAAACCATGTTCACTGCATCTCTGTTCACAGTAAACAAGACATGGAAGTAACCTAAATGTCCATCAACAGAAGAATGAATAAAGAAGATGTGGTATATGTATACAATGGAATACTACTCAGCCATAAAAAATAACAAAATAATGCCATTAGTAACAACATGGATGGACCTAGAAATATCACACTAGGTGAGGTAAGTCAGACAAAACAAAAAAAGACAAACATCATACAATACACTCATATGTGGAATCTGATTTTTTAAAAGTGATACAAATGAACTTATTTACAAAACAGAAACAGACTTACAGATAATGAAAACAAAATTATAGTTCAGTTCCCTTGCTCAGTCGTGTCTGACTCCATGCGACCCCATGGACAGCAGCACACCAGGCCTCCCTGTTCATCACCAGCTCCCGGAGATTACTCAAATTCATGTCCATTGAGTTGATGATACCAACCAAAGATCCATCCTCTGTCATCCCCTTCTCCTCCTGCCTTCAATCTTTCCCAGCATCAGGGTCTTTTCAAATGAGTCAGTTCTTTGCATTAGATAGCCAAAGTATTGGAATTTCAGCTTCAGCATCAGTCCTTCCAATGAATATTCAGGACTGATTTCCTTTAGGGTGGACTAGTTGGATCTCCTTGCAGTCCAAGGGACTCTCAAGAGTCTTCTCCAACACCACAGTTCAAAAGCATCCATTCTTCAGCACTCAGCTTTCTTTATAGTCCAACTCTCACATCCATACATGACTGCTGGAAAAACCATAGCTTTGACTAGACAGACCTTTGTTGGCAAAGTAAGGTGTCTGCTTTTTAATATGCTGTCTAGATTGGTCAAAACTTTTCTTCCAAGGAGCAATCGTCTTTTAATTTCATGGCTTCAGTCATCATTTGCAGTGATTTTGGAGACCAAAAAAAATAAACGTCTGTAACTGTTTCCACTGTTTCCCCATCTATTTGCCATGAAGTGATAGAACTGGATGCCATGATCTTAGTTTTCTGAATGTTGAGTTTTAAGCCAATTTTTTCACTCTCCTCTTTCAATTTCATCAAGAGGCTCTTTAGTTCTTCTTCACTTTCTGCCATAAGGGTGGTGTCATCTGCATATCTGAGGTTATTGATATTTCTCCTGGCAATCTTGATTCCAGCTTGTGCTTCATGCAGTCCAGGTTGTCTCATGATATACTCTGCGTATAAGTAAATAAGCATAGTGACAATATACAGCCTTGACATATTCCTTTCCTGACTTGGAACCAGTCTGTTGTTCCATGTCCAGTTCTAACTGTAGTTTCTTGACCTGCATACAGATTTCTCAGGAGCCAGGTCAGATGGTCAGGTGGTCCCATTCTTTAAAAATTTTCAAGGCTTTGGCGTAGTCAATAAAGCAGAAGTAAATGTTTTTCTGGAACTCTCTTGCTTTTTTGATGATCCAATGGATGTTGGCAATTTGATCTCTGGTTCATCTGTCTTTTCTAAATCCAGCATGAACATCTGGAAGCTCACAGTTCACATACTGTTGAAGCCTGGCTTGAAGGACTTTGAGCATTACTTTGCTAGTGTGTGAGATGAGTGCAACTTTGCAGTAGTTTGAACATTCTTTGGCATTGCCTTTGTTTGGGATTGAAATGAAAACTGACCTTTTTCAATCCTGTGGTCACTGCTGAGTTTTCCAAATTTGCTGGCATATTGAGTGCAGCATTTTCACAGCATCATCTTTTAGGATTTGAAATAGTTCCAATGGAATTCCATCACCTCCACTAGCTTTGTTCACAGTGATGCTTGCTAAGGCCCACTTGACTTCTCACTCCAGGATGTCTGGCCCTAGGTGGGTGATCATGCCATCATGGTTATCTGTGTCATGAAGATCTTTTTTGTATAGTTCTTCTGTGTATTCTTTCCACCTCTTATTATCTTCTGCTTTTGTTAGGTCCATAACATTTCTGTCCTTTATTGTGCCTATCTTTGCATGAAAAGTTTCCTTGGTATCTCTAATTTTCTTGAAGAGATCTCCAGTCTTTCCCATTCTACTGTTTTCCTCTATTTCTTTGCATTAATCACTGAGGAAGGCTTTGTTAACTTGCCTTGCTATTCTTTGGAACTCTGCATTCAGATGGGTATATCTTCCCTTTTCTCCTTTGCCTTTCACTTCTCTTCTTTTCTCAGCTATTTGTAAGGCCTCCTCAGACAATCATTTTACCTTTTAGCATTTCTTTTTATTGGGGATGGTCTTGATCACTGCCTCCTGTACAATGTCACACACCTCCATCCATAGTTCTTCAGACACTCTGTCTATCAGATCTAATCCCTTGAATCTATTTGTCACTTCCACTGTATAATTGTAAGGGATTTGATTTAGGTCATACCTGAATGGTCTAGTGGTTTTATCTACTTTCTTCAATTTCAGTCTGAATTTGGCAATAAGGAGTTCATGATCGGAGCCACAGTCAGCTCCCAGTCTTGTTTTTGCTGACTGTATATAGTTACCAAAGGAGAAATGTTATCAGGGGATGGGTTAAATAAGGAGCTTGGAATTAACAAACACACACCACTGTATATAAAATAGATAACCAACAAGTATCTACAGTTTAGAACAGGAAACTCCACTCAATATTCTGTGATAACCCATATGAAAAAAGAATTTGATAAAGATTGAATATATATATATGTATAACTGAGTCAATTTGCTGTACAGCTGAAACTAACACAGTATTGTAAATCAACTATAATCAAATAAAAATTTTAAAATAAATAAATAATAAAATAAAAAGAATTGAGAATAAATCATTCTATCAATAAATAATGTGATGTTTTTAACTCTAAAAGCCATACAATCATCTCAATATATTCAGAAAAACTTTTAACGAAATTCAACATCCGTTTATGATAAGAACTCTCAGCAAAGTGGATATAAATGGAATATGCCTCAACATAATAATGACAAGCCCACAGGTAACATCAGACTCAATGGTGAAAAGCTGAAAGCATTTCCTCTATGATTAGAAACACAACTTGGAGGCCCACTCTCTCCATTTTTATTTATTTATTTTATTTTTTTAATTTATTTTATTTATTTATTTTTTAAATTTATTTTTATTTATTTATTTTTAAATTTTTTATTATTTTATTTTTTATTTATTTATTTTAATTTTATTGGAAGTTCTAGCCACAGCAGTCAGACAAGAAAAAGAAATAACAGAAATATAAGTTGGAAAGGAAAAAGTAAAATAGTCACTCTTTGCAGATGACAAGATACTTTAGAAAATCATAAAGACACCACTAAAAAAACTACTAGAACTCATCAATTAATTTGGTAAAGTTGCAGATGCAAAATTAATATATAGAAATATGTTGCATCTTTTGCTGTTGTTGTTATTGCTGTTCAGTTACTAAATCATTTCAAACTCTTTGCAACTCCGTGGACTGCAGCACACCAGGCTTCCCTGTCCTTCACTAGCTCCCTGAATTTGCTCAAACTCATGTCCATTGAGTCAGTGATGCCATCCAATCATCCAGCCCCTTCTCCTTTTGCCTTCAATCTTTCTCAGCATTACAGTATTTTCCAATGAGTGGACTCCTCACATCAGGTGGCCAAAGTATTGGAGCTTCAGCATCAGTCCTTCAATGAATATTCAGAGTTGATTCCCTGATAGCTCAGTTGATAAAGAATTTGCCTGCAATGCAGGAGACCCCGGTTTGATTCCTGGGTCGAGAAGATCCACTGGAGAGGGGATAGGCTACTCACTCCAGTATTCTTGGGCTTCCCTTGTGACTCAGCTGGTAAAGAATCTGCCTGCAATGTGGGAGACCTGGGTTCAATTCCTGGGTTGGGAAGATCCCCTGGAGAAGGGAAAGGCTACCCACTCCAGTATTCTGCCTGGAGAATTCCATGGACTGTGTAGCCCATGGGGTCACAAAGAGTCGGAGACAACTGAGAGACTTTCACTTTTGCTTTTCCTTTAGGATTGACTGGTTTAATCTCCGTGTAGTCCAACGGTCTCTTAAGAATCTTCTCTAGCACCACAGTTCAAAAGCATCAATTCTTCCATGCTCAACTTTCTTTATGGTGCAACTCTCACATCTATACACAACTACTGGTAAAAACCATAGCCTTGACTCTACGGACATTTGTCAGCAAAGTGATGTCTCTGCTTTTTAATTTGCTGTCTAGATTTGCCATAGCTTTTCTCCCGAAGAACAAGTGTCTTTTAATTTTATGGCTGTAGTCACCATCTGCAGCGATTTTGGAGCCTAAGAAAATAAAATCTGCCACTGTTTGCATTTTTTCCCCATTTGCCTTTGAAATGATGGGACTGTATGCCATGATCTTCATTTTTTGAATGTTGAATTTTAAGCCAGCTTTTTCACTTTCCTCTTTCACCCTCATCAAGAGGCTCTTTAGTTCCTCTTTGCTTTCTGCCATTAGGATGCTATCATCTGCATATCTGAGGTTGTTGATATCTCTCCTGGTAATCTTGATTCCAGCTTGTGTGTGATTCATCCAGCCCAGAATTTCACATGATGTACTCTGCATATAAGTGAAAAAACAGGGTGACAATATACAGCCTTGACATATGCCTTTCTCAATTTTGAACCAGTCCATTGTTTCACATCTGGTTCTAATTGTTGCTTCTTGACCTTCATACAAATCTTTTGGGAGACAGGTAAGGTGTTCTGGTATTCCCACTTATTTAAGAAATTTTCAGTTTGTTGTGATCCATACAGACCAAAGGCTTTAGTGTTGTAAATGAAGCAGAAGTAGTTGTTTTTTCTGGAATTCTATTGCTTTTTCTATCATCCAGTGGATGTTGACAATTTGATCTTTGGTTCCTCTGCCCTTTATAAAGCCAGATGATGTATCTGGAAGCTCTTGTTTCACATACTATTGAAGCCTAGCTTGAAGGATTTTGAGCATAACCTTGCTAACCTGTGAAATTAGTGCAATTGTAGGGTAGTTTAACACTCTTTGGCACTGACCTTCTTTGTGACTGAAATGAAAACTGACATTTCCAGTCTTGTGGCATTTTTATACATTAACAATGAAATATCAGAAAGAGAAATTAAGGGAAAATACCATTTACAATTGCATCGAAAAGAATAAACTACCGAGGAATAAATCTAACTAAGGAGGCAAAAGACCTGTACTCAGAAAATTATTAAGACACTAATGAAAGAAATTGAAAATGACACAAAGAGATGAAAAGATACACCATGTTCATGTATTAAAAGAATTAATATTGTTAAAATGACCATACTACGCCCAGGCAACCTACAGATTCAATACAATCCTTATGAAAATACCAATGTTATTTTTCACAGAACTAGGACAAATATCTCTAAAATTCATATGGAAATACAAAAGACCCAGAATAGCCAAACAATCTTGGGGGAAAAAAATGATTGAAGTTAGAGTTATCATGCTTCCTGATTTTAAATTCTACTACAGAGCTACTATAACCAAAACAGTATGGTACTGGCACAAAAATAGACATGTAGATCAATGAAACACAATCAAGAGCCCAGAAGTGAACCTCCACTTATGTGGGCAATTAATCTGTCCCTATATTCCATTAAGAGAATACAACTTTTGCTCTATTAAAATTGTTATAAGATTACAGGATCTTAAAGGAAAACCCTGATGCCTAACCTCATGACATCTACAACTTCTTTCACATTAGTGTCCCTTCTAATAAATGTATAATTGTGTATGTGGCCTTCCCAAGGAACCATTGGGGGAGGTCAAATGATAGGAAGTAAAAATGAACTAGAAGGAATTTTTTGTATATTGAAGAACCATTCCTAAGCAGGGGGGAGAGATTTTCCTTACCACTGAATTAAATAGATATATAGATATCAAATCTTCTTAGAACAATATGACTTCTGAGATATATCACACCTGGTGATGCTCATAGAAGAATCACTGCAAATTAAGCAGAGGGAGGAAATCACATATTGCTAACCTTCTGGAAATTCTTACCTACATCTGTACAATAAGCCAGCAATCTGGAGCTGTCTTGAGAATTACCTCCAAGAATCTAAAGTTACTAGAAACCATTCCAGAGAATTTGAAAATCTTAATCTTACCTGAACCAAGTAGAGTACTTTGTCAGAAACCTAGCAGGAAATAGAAACCACCACAGATGGTCCAAATGAAGATGTTACTTATGGAGACATGGTGAGGCTTCAGGGAGGAAGCAGTTGATGGTGAAGCACCCAGAAACTAACAGTAGTTAGAAGCCATTTCTACTTTTAGGGCTAAGGGATAGAGGAAGACATAAGGTTGTCATAGACTGGGCACTGGATGATGGAGGAGAAGGTTTCTTGCTGGAGGGATGCAGCTACTCTCAGAACATGGTGTCAAAGCAAAAAGGGGCAGAAAGGACTGTACTGACCTTGCTCTCCTCCCACACTCCCTTGTCTTGTGGTTACTTACCACTGCTGGGATGAAGTCAGCTCAAAACACGTAACAGAAGAGCTGAGGGCTCCTCTTCTTCCTGAGGCTGAGGGAGCAGGTGGAGGGGAACCAGCATAAGGAGTCATCCAAGGACTCCTGATCTGTGTGCAAGAAAAGATCTGCTATCTGAGAAATTTCATCAGAAGGCATAAACGGACTCACTCCTTGATGGATGACTCCTGCCGGCCTTCTATGTACACCAGTGCTGCCCATCAGTGAGATGCACACAGTCCTCCTGCACACAGAGCTTACTGCCCAGGGGGAGAGGCAGTCCGATAGACCCAGCTGAGGGTGTGACAGAGGCTCAGAGGAGAGGCAGCTGACCTACTGTAAGAGACCAGGGAGAGGACCTCCCTGGTGGCCCAGGGGTTAAGCATCCACCTGCCAATGCAGGGGACACGGGTTTGATCCCTGGTCTGGAAAGATTCCACGTGCTGCAGAGCAACTGAGCCCCTATGCACAACTACTGAGCCCCTGAGTGCAGCTCCTGAAGCCCATGCACCAGAGCCCATGCTCCACACAAGAGAAGCTACTGCAATGAGAAGACCGCCCACAACAGCCAAGAGTAGCCCTTGTTCGCTGCAACTAGAAAAAGCCTTTGTGCAGCAATTAACACTCAGAGCAGCCAAAAATAAATGAATTGATTTAAAAAGAGAGAGAGATCAGGGAGAACTTCTTGGAGGAAGTTATGCCTAGATAGAGATTTAAATAGTGATTAAGTAGAAAGGGCCTCCCAGTAGGAGTGGAGGGGTGAGATGGCAGAGAGGTGAGAGAGAGGATGATACAGGGCAATTCAGAATAGCCAGAGCATAGTTTGGGGTGTAGGTGGTGAGAATGGCCTGGGAGAAGTTTAGAGAAGTGAGCAGGGCCAGATAGTGAAAGACCCTGTAAGCATGCTAAGAAATGTGAGCATTATTCTAAGAATAAGGGTGAGGAATAGAAAGATTATAAGTAAGGCAATGGCGTAATTAGATATTTCTCAAGGCTCTCCAAGGTGTGAAGGATAGATGGGCAAGGAACAAGAGTGGAAGGAGTTTCACAGACCGGCCCCTTCTCTGTCTGAGACCCTGACCAAGTCTCTCAACAACGCTGGGCTTCAGTTTCCTCACCCACATGACAAAAATAATCAGCATTGCCTAGTGGACCTTCCTGATTGGGGCAAAAATCAGAGGGACATGAACAGGCTCTGGCAGTTATAAAGTGCAGTTAGAACTCCCACCATTGCTGTGCGGAAAAGAGAATGTGGCTGAGATCGTCATAAATATTTCCCGAGGAAATCTGCGTGGTCCCCTGACCCATTTCCCAAAGACCAGAGAGGAAACTGAGGATGAAGCAGGCCCAGAGGCAGCACTCAAGAGTGTGAGCCTGCCGCGGATTCTGAAATGGAGACCCCGTTTCCTGCCCTCCCCCGTCGTGTGGCTCATGATCGTTGTCCCATAAATATGAATTGATGAATGGCTGAGCGGGGCTTTGTTTTGCTTGTTTTCATTTTTGCAAACTCTCTTATGACCACAGAGGGAAAACTAAATTAATGCCGTGTGCCTGTAAAAATGCCTCTGACATCTTTTATTGTAATGGAAGATGACAATGGTTATCAGAGCAGAAGAAACATGCTTCAGTGAAAGTAAATACCAAACACCTTTTGGGAAACAGAGCACCTCCTGATGACCTTTGCAGATGTTCAGCTTCCTGAAGCACAGCACCCTGGAGTCTCATGGCAGTCTAACCCGGATTTCCTCCTGTTTCCAGGAGTGTGCCTCCTCCCTTTTCCTGGGTTGCATAGAATTTTAAATGTCACGGGAATCACATTTTTCCCCAGGATAACATGAAATATCTTTGGAGCTTAATGGACATGAACAAATGATTAAATTCAGATGGTACTGATATATTACACTGGAGAAATTACATCTATTTCACAAGCTGTAAATCCTCTGAATTTTGTAGCACAATAAGTAATAAAACTGCAAAAGCTACTGTTTCTGATTTTGTGCCACCCTTTCTACCCTGTCCAAGTAATTCACACCTATCACCTCAATCCTTCAAGGTAGGCATTATCATCTCCATTTAACACATAAGTGCAGATGAACTCATTGACCTACTCAAAATTACATGACTTGTGGATGTGTGACTGTCCCCCCACTTAAGCTCTATGGCCTTGGCAGAGTTATTTTTCTGCTCTAAGCTCATCTGTGGAACAGAAATAACAAGATACTGAATTCATTAGAATGTAGAGGATCGTATTAAATGAGATGCTGCATGCACCACTTTAGCGCAGTGCCTGCTACGCAGTAATCACTCACTGCATTAGTCAGGGTTCTCCAGAGAAACAGAACCAATAATATATATTAAATTATATAATATTATTGATATAAATTTATAAGTTATATAATATATTATTATATAAGAAATAGAATTTATTATATATCATATTATAAGGGATTGGTTTTATGCAATTATGGAGGCTGAGAAGTCCCACCATTTGCAGTCTAGAGATTCAGGAGAGCCATAAGTATTGATCCAGTGTGAGTCCAAAGGCCTGAGAACCAGGAGCACCAAGTTCCACTCTGAGTGCAATAGAAAAACCCATGAATAGGCTAGAAAACTGGTAAAGAGAAGGAATTCTTTCTTATCACCCTTTTATACTACTCAGGTCTTCAATGGATCAGATGAGCCCACCCACATTGTAAAGGTCAATCTGTTTTACTCAGTCTACCAACTCAAATGTTAATCATATCCAGAAATACCACCACAGACATGCCCAGAAATAATGTCTAAACAAATATCTGACTACTCTGTGGTCCAGTCAAGTTGACACATAAAATCAACCATTGCACTTACTAAATGGTGCTCTGTTAGCAATATTATCGTCATTGTTATTACTGTAGATTTAGCAGTCTATGTCTGTCTAGCCACTGTTTCACTTTGCCTCAAAACCAAAAAGAGTCACTAGTATAATGATAATGAAATAAAAAACCACATACAATTTTTCCTTCCCTCAGGGAATTTTTCGACATCTCGCATATTTAATTCATGGCAAAGATTCTAACCACCAAGGCTGTTTTCCCTAAAACTCTTGGGAAAAGGTAGGAAGTCATATTAGTGATTCAGAAATAGGAGAATGCCACATATTGAACCCTAGAGCACTAAGGGGAAATAAAAGGCCTAATTAACAGCTTGCCAACCCTCTAGGCTAAGGCTGTGAGTGTAGATAACCAAGTAAGGAAAAGTTTAAACCATGAATTAAAGGAAGGCACATCCTTGGGCGGAGGCATCTCATTAGATGCTCCCATATCACACTGAAAAAGAAGGAAAAAATTAACTTAAACCTGAAGGCAAGCACACAACATGTCTGTGTGTGCAGTTAGTCACTCAGTGATGTCTGACTCTTTCTGGCCCCACGGACTATAGCCCTCTAAGCTCCTCTGTCCATGGAATTATCCAGGCAAGAATACTGGAGTGGATTGCCATTTCCTCCTCTAGGGGATCTTCCTGACCCAGGGATTGAACGTGCATCTCTTGAGCTTCCTGCATTGCAGGCAGATTCTTTACCATCTGCACCACCTGGGAAGCCCATATATATGTGTGTGTGTATATATATATATATATACAAATCTATTGTAGAAAATATCCTACGGCATTTTTCTGCACCCAAACCTGTATTTCGTTTGCTGAGGAGACCATTATCTACAAACCGCCTTCATGTCTGATGGTGGCATCAAAATTCTGAACTTGAAATGAAGCCCTGCCATGTTCTAGCCATGTTATCTTGAGCCAAATATTCGTCTCTGAGCTTCAGAGGGCCCTCCATTATGCATAAACTCCACAGAGCCCTTAGGAAGGTTAAGGAAAGTGCTTAGTGTGTCTGGCACTTAACAAGACCTGCATAAATGTCAGCTTCCTTTCCACTCTCCATCTCCCACCTCAATAAGGGAAAAAGTAAGCTCTTCTTAAATTACTGTTGTTTTTAAATGGCTGAAAGGTGGTATTCATTCTTCTCTGTATAAAGAAATAGCTAGAAATGAAACACATCAATTCCACTGGTTATTCTACTGAGCCTTCTTAAGGGTCATGTGTGAGGAACACGTGTGGGTAAGAGTCCCACCCTACCCAACCTTCCACTTCAACTAGAGTTCACTTTACTTTGTGCATGCCTGCTTCCATTTAAGACTTCATTTTAACAAAAGATTCCTCAGAGGACAATAAAAAAACCACTAATCTAATGCAAATCAATTTTAGAAATAAGGAAACAGAAACTTTGAAGGTAAGGTAACACCCTTACCTTTGAGACACAGTCTTAGAACACAGATTCTTGGACTCCTAGGTCACTGTGCTGTCGGTCATTTTAAGCTATAACACCTCACCATGACTGACGTGGGAATGGTTATACGATGTGGAAAGATAGCCTCCGTTCTCACAAGGCCCAGGTTTACACTGAGGGGAGTGTCCCAGGAAGAGACTCTGGATGGGAGAGAGAAGCTTCTGTTGTGGCCTTCAGTCATGATGGACGCCTCGGCTGCTCATACAGCCTATGGAAGTCCAAACCAAACCTCTTTCTAGGTTTCTATTCCAAGACTCCACCTTACACCATGTCAGCTACACAGAATAAGCTATGTTTTGCTTTCTACTAAAAAGGCTGGGTTCATTCGATCTCACTGAAGAGTGTGGAGGTGGAAGGGGAGGGGAGGTGCAGTACCGCTGAGCTCACAGCCTCTCTCCCGCCAGCATCTGTCTGTGTTAACCTTCCCTTTGTCTCCCCTCACCTCCTCCGTCTATGATTGCCACAGAAAATTCCAAATTCTTATCCTTTTCCGTAGTTATTCATTTTTCTCCCCGTTTTGATTATCCAAATCTATCAAGGTATTTAAGAGATTTGAAAGTCTCCATGCTTTTACTAACCACATCTTTTAGAATATAGTTGTTGTTACATATAAAAAATTTATGTAAAACCTGAAATTAAATTATATTCTGAGAAATATAAAATGAGAACTTAGAGCAGTGGTTCTGAATTTTTCCTACTTAAATTTCACCTTCTTTTTGGAGGGCTCTCATAATTATTTTTGCCACTATGTTTCCCAGGTACTGGAGAATGTTCCATTTACCTTAAAACCCACTGCACAAGCTTGGACCTAATTCCTCTCTTTGGTTCCTTTAGGCAGCACAGAGAGAGGGCAATTTCATTTTAAGCTAATTTAATTAAATAGCTTCTGAAATGGTAAGCCAAGAAGCCATCATGAATGAGATCAGTGCTTTTCTAAGAGTCATAGGAGAGTTTGTTTCCTCTCTCTCTCTTTCCACCATGTAAGAATGCAAGGAGAAATTTGCCACCTGTGACTCAGAAGAGGACTCTCATCAAAACCCAAGTATGCTGGCACCATGATCTCGGATTCTAGCTTCCAGAAATGTGAGAAATATATTTCTGTTTTTGATGAGCCACCCAGTTTTTTTTTATACAGCCCAAATTAAATAAGACATCAACAAAACACTAATAAAAATATAACTATCAAACAAACAGAAGAGGGAAATGAAATGATGAAAAAATTCAAACATTAAAAATCCCTTTATATTCTTGCCTTCTGACAAGAAATATAGGAGTATACATTGGTTGACATAAACAGAAGGCTAACAATGAAATAAGAGATCCAAACCAAATATATCAGTAATAAATTTTGCATAAATTGGATCTAACTTTCCAATTAAAGACAAAGATGCCAGGCTTTATAATAAAACAAAGCTCAGTTATCAACTACTCACAAGAATAATCTAAAATATGGAGATATTGGGGGGCAGCCCTATGACAGCAGAGGAATAGGGCAGGGAGACCACTTTCTCCCCCACAAATTCATCAAAAGAACGTTTAAACGCTGAGCAAATTCCACAAAACAACTTCTGAATGCTGGCAGAGGACATCAGACACCCAGAAAGGCAGCCCATTGTCTTTGAAAGGAGGTAGGACAAAATATAAAAGATAAAAAGAGAGACAAAAGAGGTACAGATGGAGATCTGTCCCAGGAACAGAGTCTTAAAAAAGAAAGAAGTTTCCAAACACCAGGAAACACTCTCTCCGGCGGGTCTGTGGTGAGCCCTGGAATCTCAGAGGGCAAAATAACTGGGAGGAAAAGTAAATAAATAATTAAAACCCACAGATTACGTACCTAAGAGCAACTCCCAGTGGAGCAGCAGCCCAGACACGCGCATCCCCCAGCCCAGACACGCGCATCCCCCACTAGCAAGCGGGGGCTGGACAGGGAGGGGCAGGCTCTATTGCGTTGGGTAAGGACTGGGCCTGAATGCCCCAAGGGCAATCTGAGGGAACTAGCTTGAGATAGCAACCCAGACTGTGGGACATCTATCACGGGAAAAGCCTTAACCTAAGACACCACCAGGCCCACTCACAGAACAAAGGACTGAGCAGAGCTAGCTGGCTGTGGACTGGCCCATTCCCTGCCAGAGACAGGCCGGCAAGGGCAGCCAGAGCCAGAAGTGGGCAATCCGGGCCCCAGAGAGGCATCCTCTATCAAACTGCAAGCAGATTTCATTGCTAACCAAGACTTCGTGGGATTCTGGACGGTCGTCATCTGCTGGGAGGGTCACAGCCAGAGATCAGCTCACCAGAAGAGACACACAGCACACCTGAGAAGGTGCACCCATTGTACACCCAGAAAACCGAGCAGCTGGGACGGGGGAGGGGAAAAGTCGCAGCCCCCGACTGCACAAGCCAAACACCTAGTCACCTGAGCTGCTCGGACCTGGGAAGGGCACAAAACGCAGGCCCAACTAAGTCTGCGCCTTTGTGGAGTACTCGAGATCCTGAACCTGAGCAGCTTAGACCTGGGAAGTACAGGCAACCCCAGGGGCCTGCCTCAGACAGTTCCCAGCAGAGCAACCTAAAGCCTGAGCAGTGTAGACTGGGAAAGCACACACGCCATGAGCGGGGGGCAAACCCAGTGTGGCTGAATCACTGTGAGCACACACCAGTGATATTTGTTTGCAGTGTTCCTCCCTCCCCACAGCATGACTGAACAAATGAGACTAAAAAAAAGTGACCACCACTGCTCCCCCTTATGTCAGGGCAGAAATTAGACACTGAAGAAACCAGCAAACAGAAGAAGCTAAAATAAACAGACGGAACGGCTTTGGAAGCGACAGGTGCAATAGAATAAAACCCAGTAGTTAGCACTGACTAGATAGGAAGGGGCCTGTAGACCTTGAGAAGTACAAGCTGGACCAAGGAACTATCTGAAAATGAACTGACCCCACACTGTCTGCAACAGCTCCAGAGAAAGCCCTAGATATATTTTGACTATTATCATTTTTTTAATTTAAAAAAATTTTTATTATTTATTATTATTTTTTTTATTTTTAAGTCCCCTATTACTTCTTCAATTTTCATTTTTATAACCTACTATTACCTTGCAAAAAAAAAGACCTTATTTTTAAAGCAAACTTCATATATATGTATTTTATAATTTTTGTGACTCTTTTTTTTTTTAATATTGTATTTTTGAGAATCTAACCTCTACTCTAGATTTTTAATCTTTGCTTTTTAGTATTTGTTATCAACTTTGTATCTTTAAGAACCCAATCTTCAGTACCCATTTTTACTTGGGAGCAAGATCACTGGCTTGAGTGCTCTCTCCCCCTTTTGACTCTCCTTTTTCTCCACCAGGTCACCTCTATCTCCCCCCTCCCTCTTTTTTTCTCTACCCAACTCTGTGAATCTCTCTGTGTGTTCCGGGCTGTGGAGAACACTTAGGGTACTGAATACTGGCTGGATCTGTCTCTCTCCTTTTGATTCCCCCTTTTCTCCTCCTGGCCACTTCTGTCTCCTTCCTCCCTCTTCTCTTCCCTGTGTAACTCCGTGAACATCTCTGAGGGATCCAGACTGTGGAGAGCACATAGGGAAGTGATTACTGGCTAGCTTGCTCTCTCCCCTTTTAATTCCCCTCTTCTCCTCCTGGTCACATCTATCTCCTTCCTCCCTCTTCTCTTCTCCATGTAACTCTGTGTACCTCTCTGGGTGTCCCTCACTGTGGAGAAACTTTCCATCATTAACCTAGATGTTTTATCATTGGTGCTGTATAGATGGAGAAGTCTTGAGGCTACTATAAGAATAAGACTGAAAACCAGAGGCAGGAGGCTTAAGTCCAAATCCTGAGAAAAGAGAACTCCTGAATCCAGGAAGCATTAATCGATAGGAGCTCATCAAATGCCTCCATACCTACACTGAAAACAAGCACCACCCAAGGGCCAACAAGTTCCAGAGTAAGACATACCAAGCAAATTCTCCAGCAACATAGGAACATAGCCCTGAGCTTCAATATACAGCCTGCCCAAAGTCACACCAAACACACTGACATCTCAAAATTCACTACTGGACACTTCATTGCACTCTAGAGAGAAGAAATCCAGCTCCACCTACCAGAACACCAACAGAAGCTTCCCCAACCAGGAGACATTGACAATCCACCCGTCCAACCCCACCCACAGTGAGGAACTTCCACAACAAAGAGGAAACACAAACTGCCAGAATACAGAAAGGCCACCCCAAACACAGCAATATAAACAAGATGAAAAGGCAGAGAAATACCCAGCAGGTAAAGGAATAGGATAAATGCCCACCAAACCAAACAAAAGAGGAAGAGATAGGGAATCTACCTGATAAAGAATTCTGAATAATGATAGCGAAAATGATCCAAAATCTTGAAAACAAATTGGAGTTACAGATAAATAACCTGGAGACAAGGATTGAGAAGATGCAAGAAAGGTTTAACAAGGACCTAGAAGAAATAAAAAACAGTCAGTATACAATGAATAATGCAATAAATGAGATAAAAAACACTCTGTAGGAAACCAACAGTAGAATAATGGAGGCAGAAGATAGAATAAGTGAAGTAGAAGATAAAATGGTAGAAATAAATGAAACAGAGAGGAAAAAAGAATTAAAAGAAATGAGGACAACCTCAGAGACCTCTGGGACAATGTCAAACGCACCAACATTTGAATCATAGGAGTCCCAGAAGAAGAAGACAAAAAGAAAGACCATGAGAAAATACTCGAGGAGATAATAGTTGAAAACTTCCCTAAAGTGGGGAAGGAAATAGTCACCCAAGTCCAAGAAAACCAGAGAGTCCCAAACAGGATAAACCCAAGACGAAACACCCCAAGATACATATGAATCAAATTAACAAAGATCAAACACAAAGAACAAATATTAAAAGCAGCAAGGGAAAAACAACAAATAACACATAAGGGGATTCCCATAAGGATAACAGCTGAACTTTCAATAGAAACTATTCAGGCCAGAAGGGAATGGCAGGACATACTTAAAGTGATTAAAGAAAATCATCTACAGCCCAGATTACTGTACCCAGCAAGGGTCTCATTCAAATATGAAGGAGAAATCAAAAGCTTTACAGACAAGCAAAAGCTGAGAGAATTCAGCACCACCAAACCAGCTCTCCAACAAATGCTAAAAGATCTTCTCTAGACAGGAAACACAGAAAGGGTGTATAAACTCTAACCCAAAACAATAAAGTAAATGGCAACGGGATCATACTTATCAATAATTACCTTAAATGTAAATGGGATGAATGCCCCAACTAAAAGACAACGACTGGCTGAATGGATACAAAAACAAGACCCCTATATATGTTGTGTACAAGAGACCCACCTTGAAACAAGGGACACATACAGACTGAAAGTGAAGGGCAGGAAAAAGATATTCCCTGCAAATAGAGACCAAAAGAAAGCAGGAGTAGCAATACCCATATCAGATAAAATAGACTTTAAAACAAAGGCTGTAAAAAGAGACAAAGATGGACACTATATAATGATGAAAGGTCAATCCAAGAAGAAGATATAACAATTATATATGCACCCAACACAGGAGCACCACAATATGTAGGGCAAATGCTAACAAGTATGAAAGGGGAACTTAACAATAACACAATAATAGTGGGAGACTTTAATACCCCACTCACACCTATGGATAGATCAACTAAACAGAAAATTAGCAAGGAAACACAAACTTTAAATGATGCAATAGATCAGTTAGACCTAATTGATATCTATAGGTCATTTCACCCCAAAACAATGACTTTCACCATTTTCTCAAGCACACGCGGAACCTTCTCCAGAATAGATCACATTCTGGGCCATAAATCTAGCCTTGGTAAATTCAAAAAAATTGAAATAATTCCAAACATCTTTTCTGACCACAATTCAGTAAGATTAGATGTCAATTACAGGAGAAAAACTATTAAAAATTCCAGCATATGGAGGCTGAACAACACACTGCTGAATAACCAACTAATCACAGAAGAAATCAAAAAAGAAATCAAAATATGCATAGAAACTAATGAAAATGAAAATACAACAACCCAAAACCTATGGGACACTGTAAAAGCAGTGCTAAGAGGAAGGTTCATAGGAATACGGGCTTACCTCAAGAAATAAGAAAAAAGTCAAATAAATAACCTACTCTACACCTAAAGCAACTAGAAAAGGAAGAAATGAAGAACCCCAGGGTTAGTAGAAGGAAAGAAATCTTAAAAATTAGGGCAGAAATAAATGCTGAAGAGACAAAAGGGACCACAGCAAAAATCAACAAAGCCAAAAGCTGGTTCTTTGAGAAGATAAATAAAATTGACAAACCATTAGCCAGACTCATCAAGAAACAAAGGGAGAAAATCAAATCAACAAAATTAGAAATGAAAACGGAGAGATCACAACAGAAACACAGAAATACAAAGGATCATAAGAGACTATTATCAGCAACTATATGCAAATGAAATGGACAACTTGGAAGAAATGGATAAATTCTTAGAAAAGCACAACTTTCCAAAACTGAACCAGGAAGAAATAGAAAATCTTAACAGATCCATCACAAGCACAGAAATTGAAACTGTAATCAGAAATTTTCCAACAAACAAAAGCCCAGGACCAGACAGCTTCACAGCTGAATTCTACCAAAAATTTAGAGAGGAGCTAACACTTATCCTACTCAAACTCTTCCAGAAAATTGCAGAGGAAGGTAAACTTCCAAACTCATTCTATGAGGCCACCATCACCCTAATTCCAAAACCAGACAAAGATGCCACATAAAAAGAAAACTACAGGCCAATATCACTGATGAACATAGATGCAAAAATCCTTAACAAAATTCTAGCAAACAGAATCCAACAACATATTAAAAAGATCATATATCATGACCAAGTGGGCTTTATCCCAGGGATGCAAGGACTCTTCAACATTGGCAAATCAATCAATGTAATACACCACATTAACAAATTGAAAAATAAAAACCATATGATTATCTCAATAGATGCAGAGAAAGCCTTTGACAAAATTCAACATACATTTATGATAAAAAATCCTCCAAAAAGCAGGAATAGAAGGAACATACCTCAACAAAATAAAAGCTATATATGACAAACCTCAGCAAACATTATCCTCAATGGTGAAAAATTGAAAGCATTTCCCCTAAAGTCAGGAACAAGACAAGGGTGCCCACTCTCACCATTACTATTTAACATAGTTTTGGAAGTTTTGGCCACAGAAATCAGAGCAGAAAAAGAAATAAAAGGAAACCAGATTGGAAAAGAAGAAGTAAAACTCTCGCTGCTTGCAGATGACATGATCCTTTACATAGAAAACCCTAAAGACTCCACCAGAAAATTACTAGAGCTAAGCAATGAATATAGTAAAGTTGCAGGATATAAAATTAACACGCAGAAATCCCTTGCATTCCTATACACCAATAATGAGAAAACAGAAAGAGAAATTAAGGAAACAATACCATTCACCACTGCAACAAAAAGAATAAAATACTTAGGAATATATCTACCTAAAGAAACAAAAGACTTATATATAGAAAACTATAAAACACTGATGAAAGAAATCAAAGAGGACACAAACAGATGGAGAAATATACCGTGTTCATGGATTGGAAGAATTAATACAGTGAAAAAGAGTATACTACCCAAAGCAATCTATAGATTCAATGCAATCCCTATCAAGCTACCAACGGTATTTTTCACAGAACCAGAACAAATCATTTCACAATTTGTATGGAAATATAAGGAACCTCGAATAGCCAAAGCAATCTTGAGAAAGAAGAATGGAACTGGAGGAATCAACCTGCCTGACTTCAGGCTCTACTACAAAGCCACAGTCATCAAGACAGTATGGTACTGGCACAAAGATAGAAATATAGATCAATGGAACAAAATAGAAAGCCCAGAGATAAATCCACGCACCTATGGACACCTTATCTTCAACAAAGGACGGAAGAATATACAATGGAGAAAAGACAATCTCTTTAACAAGTGGTGCTGGGAAAACTGGTCAACCATTTGTAAAAGAATGAAACTATGACACTTTCTAACACCATACACAAAAATAAACTCAAAATGGATTAAAGATCTAAACGTAAGACCAGAAACTATAAAACTCCTAGAGGAAAACATAGGCAAAACACTCTCTGACATAAACCACAGTAGGATCCTCTATGACACACCTCCCAGAATATTGGAAATAAAAGCAAAAATAAACAAATGGGACCTAATTAAAATTAAAAGCTTCTGTACAACAAAGGAAAGTATAAGCAAGGTGAAAAGACAGCCTTCAGAATGGGAGAAAATAATAGCAAATGAAGCAATGGACAAAGAATTAATCTCAAAAATATACAAGCAACTCCTGCAGCTCAATTCCAGAAAAATAAATGACCCAACCAAAAAGTGGACCAAAGAGCTAAACAGACATTTCTCCGAAGAAGACATACAGATGGCTAACAAACACATGAAAAGATGCTCAACATCACTCATTATCAGAGAAATGCAAATCAAAATCACAGTGAGGTACCATTTCATACCAGTCAGAATGGCTGCTATCCAAAATTCTACAAGCAATAAATGCTGGAGAGGGTGTGGAGAAAAGAGAACCCTCTTACACTGTTGGTGGGAATGCAAGCTAGTACAGCCACTATGGAGAACAGTGTGGAGATTCCTTAAAAAACTGGGAATAAAACTGCCATATGACCCAGCAATCCCACTGCTGGGCATACACACCGAGGAAACCAGAATTGAAAGAGACGCGTGTACCCCAATGTTCATCACAGCACTGTTTACAATAGCCAGGACATGGAAGCAACCCAGGTGTCCATCAGCAGACGAATGGATAAGGAAGCTGTGGTACATAGACAGAATGGAATATTACTCAGCCATTAAAAAGAATACATTTGAATCAGTTCTATTGAGATGAATGAAACTGGAGCCCATTATACAGAGTGAAGTAAGCCAGAAAGAAAAACACCAATACAGTATACTAATGCATATATATGGAATTTAGAAAGATGGTAACGATAACCCTGTATGCAAGACAGCAAAAGAGACACAGATGTATAGAACAGTCTTTTGGACTCTATGGGAGAGGGTGAGGGCGGGATGATATGGGAGAATGGCATTGAAGCATGTAAATTATCATATGTGAAACGAATCACCAGTCCAGGTTCAATGAATGATACAGGGTGCTCTGGGCTGGTGCACTGGGATGACCCAGAAGGATGGGATGGGAAGGGAGGGGGGAGGCGGGTTCAGGATGGGGAACACATGTAAACCCATGGCAGATTCATGTCAATGTATGGCAAAACCAATACAATAGTGTAAAGTAAAAAAATAAAAAAATAAAAATAATAAAATAAATTAAAAAAATAAAATATAGTGATATTATAAAAGTAAAAGAATGAAAAAGATAAACTATGCAAAGAATAACTGTAAAAAGCTAGTGTTGCTAAATTAATATCAGAAAAAATGCATTTTGTCAAAGTATTACTAGGAAATAAATAAATTTTATAATTTAAAGATCTTTTATTTACTAGATGTTGTTGTTGTTCAGTCACTAAATTGTGTTTGACTCTTTGAGACCCCATGGACTGCAGCACACCAGGCTTCCTTGTCCTCCACTGTCTCCCAGAGTTTGCTCAGATTTTTGTTCATTGAGTCAGTGATGCTATCTGTCCATCTCAACCTCTGCTGCCCTATTTTCCTTTTGCCTTCTATCTCTCCCAGCATCAGGATCTTTTCCAACAAGTCAACTCTTCGCCTCAGGTGGCCAATTATTGGAGCTTCAGCTTCAGTATCAGTCCTTCCAGTGAACATTCAGGGTTGATTTCCTTTAGGATTGACTGGTTTGGTCTCCTTGCTGTCCAAGTGACTCTTAAGAGTCTTCTCCAACACCACAGTTCAAAGGAATCAATTTTTCAGAGCTCAGTCTTCTTTATGTTCCAACTCTCACATCCGTAATGACTACTGGAAAAACAATAGCCTTGACTAGATGGACCTTTGTCAGCAAAGTGATGACTTTACTTTTTAATACACTGTCTAGGTTTGCCATAGCTTTTCTTCCAAGGAGCAAGTGTCTATTAATTTCATGGCTGCAGTCACTGTCTGCAGTGATTTTGGTGCCCAAGAAAGTAAAATCTGTTTCCCCTTCTCCTTGCCATGAAATGATGAGACTGGATGTGATGATCTTCGTTTTTTGAATGTTGAGTTTTAAGCCAGCTTTTTTACTCTCCTTTTTCACTTTCATCAAGAGACTCTTCACTTTCTGCCACTAGAATGGTAGCATCTGCATATGTGAGGTTGTTGATATTTCTCCCAGCAATCTCTACTCCAGCTTGTGATTCATCCAGCCCAGCATTTCACATGGTATACTCTGCATATAAGTCAAATAAACAGGGTGACCATATACAGCTTTGTCATACTCCTTTCCCAATTTTAAACCAGTCAGTTGTTCCACATAAAGTTCTAACTGTTGCTTCTTAACTGGCATACAGGTTTCTCAGGTAGATATGGCAATTATACATTTATATGTACCAAGTAACATAGGCCAAAGTATACAAAAGAATAACTGATGGAAGAGGAGAAATAGACAAATCCAGTATCTTAGTGGAGGTTTTATCATACTTCTTTCAGTAATAGTGTATGTAGTAAAAAAACAATCAATGAAGATAAAGATAATGTGAACAACATATTGGTAAATGTATCCTAGTTGCCATGTATGAATATTCTACTTAATAATTGTAGCATACACATTTTTTCCAAATACATATGAAATAATTATAAAACTTAACTATATCCTTGATCAAAAACAAGTCTCAACCAATGTCAAAGGACTAAAATCATACAGAATATATTTTTAAACATAGTACTTAATTAAGCTAAGAATCAAGGACCCCAAAATTATAAACTTCCATGTGTTTGAAAACTAAGAAATAGCCTTCTAAATAATACATTATTCAAATGATGAAAAATCAAAATTAAAAATTACAAAGTATTTTCAATGAAAGATCTAAAAGATAAAAGAAACTATACAAAAATACTTGTAGTATACATCTTACAGGAATTGACTATTTTATTGTATGCATTCTAAAAGAAGAAAGACTAAAAAGTGGTGAAACAAGTAATCATCTCAACAACTTAGCAATAGAAAAGCAAATTATAAGCAAAGAAAATGGAGTAAAGAAGAAAAATAGTAGAAGCAGAATTTAAGGAAAGAGAACAAATTTACAATAGAGAGGAATCAACAGAGACCAAAGAAGCTTCTTCTGGTAAGATTAATGAAAATAATAAGTAGCAAGGCTAATCAAGAAAAAAGAGAAAAACAAAAAAGAATCAACATTAGGTAAGAAAAAAGGAAAATTATTAAAGATCTTATAGATATTAAAAGATAGCAAGAGAATACTATAGGCAATTTTAGGTCATTAAATTTTAAAGTTTGATAGAAGCAGAAAGCACTTTCATTAAAAAATACAATATGTAAAACTAACACAAGAAAAAATAGAATATCTGAATCATCTTATAACATCAAATAAATTGAATCTATAATCTTAAACTCTCCACAAAGAAAACCCAGTGCCAAATAGTTTCACCAGTGTATTCTAGAACATTTATGGAAGACATAGCCAACTATACACAAACAGTTTCAGAGAATAAAAAGGAACACTTTCAAACTTGCTTATGAGATCAGCAAAATCTTTATGCCGAATTCTGACAAGGACATTACAGAAAGTGAAAATTACAAGATGATTTCAGTCATGAAGATGCAAGAGTATAAACAATGTTAGCAAACAAAATCCAGCAATGTTTAAAAGGTTAATGCATTTTAACCAAGAAAGATCTAGTCCAAGAAAGCAAGACTGATTTCACAACTGTCAAAAAATGGAACAATTAAGTCACTATATTAACAAAATAAAGGCTAATTATCATATTGTCCTCTCAGTGCAGAAAAAGCATTTAACAGAAGTCATCTCTACTTTATGATTTAAGAATTTCATAGCAATCTCAAAATAGAAACTTTCTTGATATTATACAGGATATCTATTTTAAAAATCCACACAAAAACCATACTTAGGGGTTAAATGTCCTAGGATACACCATCACTTTCAGGATGAGTCCAGGCTGCTCTGTGGTCTGCTGGCTCCACACGTGAAACCTGGGTCCCAGCCATGGACAACCATTGGCAGCTTCTCAAACTAAAAAGTGATGTAGGCCAACCTCATTTCACAAATTTCCTATTAAACAGAGATCCTACTGTCATTATAAAATTGCTTGTCTACAAGTGTCTCTCAAATTCTTGCTGACATGAAAACAAATGAATTTTTGAATAAAAATACGAATTAACCAAGTAGTTTGGAATAAGTGACTTTAAATACTGAATGTCATGAAGCTTTCAGTATTAAAAACAGTATGTGGAAAGAAAAGCTCTAGCTGTGTTTCAAGCTAACATAAAAAGAAAAGAGGCTTTAAGAATTAATAGCTGGACTATACATTAATACTTCTAACACTAATCAAGTTAGCAGAAACCTGGGTGGTTTCTACGTGTAGTATTATAAAAGAATAAGTATGCAAGGAAATAAGTGTGTGCATCCTCAGTTGTGTCCGACTCTGCGATCCCATGGACTGTGGTCCACCAGGCTCTTCTGTCCATGGAATTTACCCAGCAAGAATACTGGAGTGGGATGCCATTTCCTTCTCCAAAGGAAATGAATATTGGACTCCATATGGGAATAATACGCAGTGCCCCAGATCCTAAGGACACATGATGTTTAGATCAAAAGAACACAGAAGTGCGAGGAGTTGAATTTCGGGATTTAAAAACATGAACTTAAAAAAAAAAAACGACCTGGAGAAGAGGTAGTAAAATGACAAAATCATTTTATCTATATTGTATGCATGGTCTTTGGAGGCTGACAAACCTAGGGAGAGATTAAAAGGGTCCTTGTGAGCTTCTGCCAACCAATTACTCTCCCTAAGGGCCAGTTGCCACGAACGTTAAATGACAAATGGGTATACTTTCATGTGAGTCCTCCCCACACAAAAAGTTCTCCGTTGATTCCTCTGGCCCTGCTTCAAAGCTGCATCTTCATTTTTGCAAGTGACAAAGAGGAAGACAAAATTCTCCATACATCCCTTAAGATAGCCAAAATAGAAACAGCTCATTCCTCAAATCAAAAGGGACAAAAAAACCACAAAAGGTAATCACTCCAATGAGTCTCAGAGGCTGTGGAGCTAAGAAATGCACTATTGGCCATAGCTGTCTTATGCAGACAGAGTATCTTGCAAATCTTTTCCAGACCTCTGCTGAAGCTTCCTTCCAGAATGTATTGCCTTCATAAGCATGTTGAATGGCCAACTTGCCTGCCAACTAGTTGTGCACAAAAGTGGGTTGTGTACTCAGGCGTAGGATGGTTTGCAGAAGAAGAGCAGAGAGGTTTGTGCATAAGCAAAAACCTTGTGCAGAAGATGACTTATTAATTTAGAAGTGATCAAGCTTCAGAAGGAACCAAGAAAACTCTATTATGCTGTTACAAACATGGATGGCCAAATATGTGCTGAACGGCTCTTCCCATGTTTCTTGCCAAAAGGGCTGATGTGCTGTGTTGCTTATTATATTGGCTTTTTTTTTTCTGTTTTTAACTCCAGGGCTCTATGGAATCCATTCTTAGAATGCCAAAGATTATTACAAGTCCCAGAACTTGTGAGCCAACGTAAACCTGACTGGGCTCAGAGATGGATGACATGATATCCGAAAGCTGGCCCTTATTCCTCTCTGAATGGAGCAGGAGATGCAGGCACACCGTTGATGAAGCTCCCTCCCAAAGTTATGAGGCTCTAATGAAAACATATTTGAATTCCCTCCAAGGGAGGCTGCCAAGAACCTGAAGGAGGGGAAGGAGGATCTAGAGAAAGGGGATGACTGTGAGGGAGACAAACTCTAGCCCTCCAGACATGTCAATTCCCTGGTTGCATGGAGATCCAAAGAGAATGAAGGGCTTCCCAGGTGGTCCTCATGGTAAAGAGCTTGCCTGACAATGCAAGAGACATAAAAGAGGCTGGTTTGATTCCTGGGTCGAGAAGATCCCCTGGAGGAGGGCAGGGCAACCCACTCCAATATCCTTGCCTGGAAAATCCCATGGATAGAGGAGTCTGGCGGACTGCAGTCCGTGGGGTCACAAAGAGTCGGACATGACTTAGTGACTTAGCACGCACACACATGCAGAGAGAATGAAGGCACTCAAAGAAAGAAACCTTTCATGATTCTCTTTAGGGCACACAGACACAAGAATTACAGAGTACTGATCTTTGCTCAGATAGAAAGCCCAGAAGGATTAAATCCTAGCAACCTGGGTATTAAGTGTGCCAGATGCTGTGCTGAGCTTTACGTGCATTATCTCATTTAATCTTCGTGATTTGCCTGCAACAGAGACTCTTATTTTCTCCATTTTATAGATAGAGAAGTGAGGCTTAGCGGAGCTATGCAACGAGCCCCACACCCAATAGCAATGAGCCCTGAACTCGTAACTGAATACTGCCTCTCCACTGAAAATAATCTACGGCAAAAATACCCCTAACAAAGCATTTAGCACACCATTAAAATGGAGAGGGCCCTGTGAGCCCCTCCTGGGTACAAATTCTTTCCATGTCCCCCCATTTCTTGTTTGTAAGGAATAGGCTTCATTCAGCCTCTTTGACTTTCCCTGAGTTCCAAAAGGTAAATTCAAACAGCTATTTACCAGGGAAGGGAGGGAATGCAGAAACAAGGGAGGAACAGTCAAGAAACAATAGTGCAGAATTGGGCAGGGTCCTGGTTCCTCCTCAGGGAACAGACATAGCAATATCTTTGAGTTCTTCAGCAGGAACTAAGGCTGGTACTGAGGTACAAGATGGTAACTCCAAGCTAAGTACACGATTCCTGAAACACCAGTTACCTCACCACCAACCAATCAGAAGAAAAGTCTGTACACAGTGGAAGCTAATGAACACTCTGATTCCCTCCTAGAATTACTGTTCCTTTAAAAGCTTTCATGGTTGAGCGGAATCTTTGGAGTTGGTTGTTGACATGAGTCCACCTTCTCTCCAGATCGCCAGCCTTCTGAATAAAGCAACCTTTCTTTTCCAGTCAACACTTATCCCTCAAGTATTGGCTTTCAAGCAGCAAACAGCTGAATTGACTTCAGCAACTCCATAACTATCCAATAAATAGTTACTAATGAAATAATTAATTAACTAATGCTATTATTAGATTTGCTGGGAAAAATATCAATAACCTCAGATATGCAGATGACACCACCCTTATGGCAGAAAGGGAAGAAGAACTAAAGAGCCTCTTGATGAAAGTAAAAGAGGAGAGTGAAAAAGCTGGCTTAAAAGCTAAGATCATGGCATCCGGTCCCATCACTTCATGGCAAATAGATGGGGAAACAATGGAAACAGTGACAGACTTTCTTTTCTTGGGCTCCAAAGTCACTGCAGATGGTGACTGTGGCCATGAAATGAAAAGACACTTGCTCCTTGGAAGAAAAGCTATGACCAACCTAGACAGCATATTAAAAAGCAGAGAAATTGCTTTGCCAACAAAGGTCCATCTTGTCAAAGCCATGGTTTTTCCAGTAGTCATGTATGGATGTGAGCTGGACCATAAAGAAAGCTGAGTGCTGAAGAATCGATGCTTTTGAACTGTGGTGTTGGAGAAGACTCTTGGGAGTCCCTTGGACTGCAAGGAGATCTAACCAGTCAATCTTAAAGGAAATCAGTCCTAAATATTCACTGGAAGGACTGATACTGAAGCTGAAACTCCAATACTTTGGCCACCTGATGAGAAGAACTGACTCATTAGAAAAGGCCCTGATGCTGGGAAAGGTTGAAGGCCGGAAGAGAAGGGGATGACAGAGGATGAGATGGTTGGATGGCATCACCGACTCCATGCACGTGAGTCTGAGCAAACTCCGGGTGTTGGTGATGGACAGGGAAGCCTGGCGTACTGCAATCCATGGGGTCGTAAAGAGTTGGACACGACTGAATGACTGAATTGAACTGAATGTTATTATAAAGTCTTTGTAATAAAGATTCCCTAATGGCTCAGATGGTAAAGTCTCCCCCTGCAATGCAGGAGACCTAGGTTCCATCCCTCGGTTGGGAAGATCCCCTGGAGGAGGGTATGGCAACCCATTCCATTATTCTTGCCTGGAGAATCCTTATGGACAGAGGAGGCTGGTGGGCTACAGTCCATGTGATAGCAGAGTCAGACATGACTGAGCAACTAAGCACAGCACATTACAAAGTCCTCCTGTGTGTCTTTGTGAAAATTACTTGACCTCTCTGGGTCACATTTTCCTCATCTGAAAAGAGAAGTTTAGACTAGATGCTCTCTAGGTTATATGATATGATTAATGAGTCATATGATGTGCCAACATTTAAACAAAACTATCCATCTAGTGTAAACCAGAACCCTCAGTGTGACTTTAACCCAAGTCCCTTCAGCTGTATGAAATTGCTTCTCTTTTCCAAGAGAAAAAAAATGCATGGGGACTGGAAAGCACACACATCTTTCTAGAGCACCCTGTGGCTTGGTTGCAGAGGGCATTGCCATTAACAAAAGAGTCCTTCGTCATATTGTCACTTCATTCTCAGTGACCAGATTGTCCCAACTGTCTCAGTCAAGATTTTAAAGGACCCCATGAAGCGCTTTTCTCTTTGCTCAACCCAATGGCCTTTTCCTGGCAATTGAAATGCCAGGGTTTTTTCTACCAAAATGACAACATAGGGCAGGAAAACTATGACCTTGAATATTTTTAGCAGCTGCTGGGTTGACTCCTTGGAAAAGACCCTAACGCTGGGTAGGATTGGGGGCAGGAGGAGAAGGGGACGACAGAGGATGAGATGGTTGGATGGCATAACCGACTCGATGGACATGGGTTTGGGTGGACTCCAGGAGTTGGTGATGGACAGGGAGGCCTGGCGTGCTGCGGTTCATGGGGTCGCAAAGAGTTGGACACGACTGAGCGACTGAACTGAACTGAACTTACTTTCCTTTAAAATTCCTTCTTTTGTGTGTGGTTGTTAAGGCAGTTAACAATATTGCATGAACAGAATTTATTGGATGAAAAAGTTGATTGTTTTTATATTTGTCCTTAGGCATCCTGACCTTACTATATATACCACATCCTTTTCTCAGCTACCACTTGTCTGCTTCTAGACATGTTCATTCTTCTCCTCTCACCAGTCTCCATCAAGTTCTCCTTCTCCAGAAAGCCTTTCTTGAGTCTGTCAGGTAGACATGGACATTTTTTTTTAGGAATAAATTATGCATGAGGCCAGGGCATACGATGTCTCCCTTTAGCTTTCTCACCTAGCAAAATACCTGATGTAAGGTTGGCATCCACACAGTCAGGTAAGCACAGTCAGCTCTCCCTCTATATTTGTTGGGTCCACATTCATGATTCAAAAAGCCATTGATTAAAAATATTTGGAATAAAAAATTCTAGAAAGTTCCACAAAGTAAAACTTCAATTTGCTTCATACTGGTAACTATTTACAAAGCATTTTCATTGTATTTACAACTATTTACATAGCATTTGCATTGTATTAGGTATTATAAGTAATCTATAAATTAATTTAAATCTAAAAATCTCATAAGATTTATGAGAGTAAGTGCATAGTTCATGTGCAACTACCATGCCATTTTGTATAAGGAACTTGAATGGATTTGTGTTTCCACATGGTCTCCTAGAATCAGTCCCTTGTGGATATCAAGGGACTGCTGTTTGGTTGACCCTTGAACAATGTAGGAGGTTGGGGTGCCAACCCTCCATGGAGTCAAAAAATCTGCATATACCTATAGTCAATTCTCTGTATCCATAGTTGGACGGCCAAGAAATCATCCAACTGCAGGTGTGTAGTACTGTAGTAATTACTGCTGCAAAAAGCTCACATTCAAATGGATCTATGCAGTTCAAACCTGTGTTATTCAAGGGCCAACTGTTATTTGGTGAGGATATTCGAAAGGATACTTCAAAAACTCAATTAAAATAGTAATAGATTAAACTACAACTACAAGAATATGTATTATGAGGATATGATGTGAATGTGTGTTAAGAATATGATAATGCTTATGAATGGGTCTACAGCTAAGCAATAATTATACTGGTGATCATTTTTCCTTTTTTTTAGCCTTTATGAATTATGTGACTTGACTAGACCTGATGTAAGTCGAAACCAAGGACAGATTATTTATCTGGGACACAGGAAGATGTAGATCTTAAAAATCCCAATACATTTACATCAGAGCTTACTCTGAATCTAAACTCCATTCCTATCACCGTATAAAACGATCATCAACAAGCATCTATGAGAAGCAGGCTGAGCATCACTGCCCTAGATCTAAGAAAGATAGAACAAGTCCTTGGTCAAGTTACAGGTTCCAGCTGGAAGGAGAAAGCTTAATGTGGAAGACTGAAGGCTGAGTTATGAAGTGATTCTGAAAATAAATCTATACAAGGAATTAAATTCAGAATATCTCTCTTCTCAAACACTGATGAGATCTGTAGCCCCTATTCAGACAAAGCTGCTACCTTGAGGCAGTTCTGTGTAGTCAGCGTGATTCAGCACAAGACTGACTGTAAATTTAGCTCTATAACCTTGGTCATACCACTTATCCTCTGAGCATTATTTTTGTCAGTAGAGATAATAATACTTATCATTATGTGTTGTTGAAAGTAGGCATTTCATAAATATTACTTTCCTTCTCTCCAGGTATTTGGAGAGAAGGTATTTGGCCAGTAGAGAAAAAGAACTGAGAGAGAAACTTCCTCAACTGGGAAGTAATTACCCAAATTTCCAACTGGGGAACATGCACGGTTGAAATAAGTTGATTGTGGAAAGGATCATAAAAAGTTGGAATCCTCAAAAATTGGCATCTATATCAAATCACTCACTTTAATTCCATAGATATTTTGCTGAATACCTACTATGTGACAGATATTGTTCTGAGTCCTGAGGGTATGGGGAGGATAAGAGAGACAATCCCCACTGTCAGAGGTCTCACAAGCTATCATGAAAGATACTTGCTCAAGAGGTACACACGTGAGGGGCTCTCCTGACTGTCCACTGGCTAAGAGTGCTCTTCCAGCTCAGGGGCGTGGGTTCATTCCCCACATGCTGCACAGCACACCCCAAAAATACATTAAATTTGAAAAAAAAAAAAAGAGGTTCATGTGTGATGAGCCTTTTGAAAGGGTGGTAGGTGAGCACAGTGCTAGCCACTCTGTCATGTCCAATTCTTTGTGATCCCGTGGACTGTAGCCTGCCAGAGAATTCTCCAGGCAAGAATACTGGTGTGGGTTGCCATTCCCTTCTCTAGGAGATCTTTCCAACCCAGGGATTGAATCCAGGTCTCCTGCATTGCAGGCAAATTCTTTACTGTGTGAGCCACCAGAGGAGCACAGAGTCTAGTCTAAACCATCAAGCTTATCTAAAAATTCCATTGATACTGAGAATAAATCAATGAATAAAGACAAACTGGTAGATTTTTTATTTTCCTTCACCACTCAAATTACCTAGATATTTCTTGCATTCCTCAGTTCAGTTCAGTCACTCATTTGTGTTTGACTCTTTGCGACCCCATGGACTGCAGCACACCAGGCCTCCTTGTCCATCACCGACTCCTGGTGTTTACTCAAACTCATGTCCATTGAGTCGGTGATGCCATCCAACCATCTCATCCTCTGTCACCCCCTTCTCCTCCTGCCTTCAATCTTGCCCACCATCAGGGTTTTTTCAAATGAGTCAGTTTTTCACATCAGGTGGCCAAAGTATTGGAGTTTCAGCTTCAGCATCAGTCCTTCCAATGAATATTCAGTCCTTGCTGTCCAAGGGACTCTCAAGAGTCTTCTCCAACACCACAGTTCAAAAGCATCTGTTCTTCAGTGCTCAGCTTTCTTTATAGTCCAACTCTCACATCCATGCTTTCCTACTATGTGCTGATCCCTAAGGAGACAGAAATAAAAAATAAGCTGTGAACAGTCTCCGCTCCCTCAAACCTCAAAAGCTATCAGAGAAAAACAAAATAAATGACAAAGATGCCAATTGATATCATGAATCAAAGGCTTTGGAAACATAGCGGGGAATAGTGGATCTGTTCCCAAGGGGAGATTAAAAGCTCACCAGGAAGGAGATTCAGCATTGAGCCTTGGATGGCAATTTCCATTCTACCCTCTGAGCTTTTATATCATAAGGATAAGTGATGCCTGCAGTGCCAGCTGGTATTATTAACAACTTGAGGCATTAATGTAATACAGTGATGTCCTTGGAAAATAGATAGAGCTGATAAAGAAATTAACATGTTCAAAAACAAATGCATCATCTGCTGACTTGTTCACATCTCCTTCACACAGGGTGAAGTTTACTCAGAGCCAGAAAGAAAGACCACAGAAGTGAAGTTCAGCCCACGAGTGATAGCCAGGGGAAGTATCAGTGTTTCCTCCCCAGCCTCATGTGCTAAGTAACTGAAAAGCTTACTTTTGGGGGGCCCTTTGCAGTTTTCAAAATACCTTTACATTCAAATTTTATTGGTTCTGCTCAAAAAGTCCTGATAACAAGGAGTGGGGTGTGTCATTCCCACTATACAGATGGGGAAGCTGAGACTCAGAGAAGAAGCCATTTCTAGTCACATGCCAGAAAGGGGTGAACGGAATATCAGCATCCGAGGCTTCTGACTTTCCCTTTCCTGATTTGGATATCCTCAGGCTGTTCTCAAACTATACTGTGCACATGAGCCACCTGGGAGTCGAAAATGCAGAGTTGGAGTCATAATGTGGGGTGAGGCCTGAGATTCTATATTTCCAGCTGACTTCAGGCTGCTGCTGCCGGAGAAAGGGCACTCTTCACAAGAAATGATAGCCATAGCTGTGTTTCCAGAAGAAATTATTTTAAGTGGCTATCACAGTGGGTGATCCTTCTTACTTTTTCAAAACACCAAGTAGCAGTCCCTCAACAACTTTTACCTGTGTCAACTTTTCCCCTTTGACGTTCATGGGTCATGAGAAGACTTGTGTTAAAGTACATCTATCTCACTTCTCACCCTTGTCTGGGTCTCTTCTATTCTCTTGCTGGGTCTATCTTAGTCTCTGACTCTGACTATATATTACCCTATCTCTCTTGCTTGACCATCAATCCACATTCTTGAATTACAGTAACAAGTAATGGCTCACATCTCCATTGTGTCCTGCCTTCTAAACAAAGGCTAACTCACTATGCTGCCTTTCAGTATAATGTTGTTGTTGTGGCTGTTCAGTTGCCAAGTCATGTCTGACTCTTTGCGACCCCATGGACTGCAACATGCCAGGCCTCCCTGTCCCTCATCAAGTTCGTGTCTGTTGCCTCTGTGATGTCATCCAACCATCTCATCCTCTGACACCCCCTTCTCCTTCTGCCCTCAATCTTTCCAGCATCAGAGACTTTTCCAATGAGTTGGCTGTTTACATCAGATGACCAAAATACTGGAACTTCAGCTTCAGCATCAGTCTTTCCAATGAGTATTCAGGATTAATTTCCCTTAAGATTGACATAAGGAAATATTCAGTATAATTGATAATGACAATCATCCTCATAATTAATTAATCAATACCTGTTCACTAACTGCTCCAAGGTACTCGGACGTACTATGCTTCAAAATGACTTGCCTAGAGATAAGACACAACATGGACAAGGATAACATGGCATCAGACATAAGATAAGGGGATACTTAGAGTAAGTCAAACTGTGTTCTTGGAAGTAAGAATAGAAAGAAAATATGTTCAATGCTGTAAAATATGGGGAAAAAGTGTAAGACATAGCTATTTCTCTCTGTGCTGTGCTAAGTCACTTCAGTCGTGCCTGACTCTTTGAGACCCGATGGACCATAGCCCGCCAGGCTCCTTTGTCCACGGGATTCTCTAGGCAAGAATACTGGAGTAGGTTGCTGTGCCCTCCTCCAGGGGATCTTCCCAACCCAGGGATCAAGCCCGAGTCTCTTACGTCTAACCTGCACTGGCAGATGGGTTATTTACCACTAGCATGATCTGGGAAGCCCTATTTCTTTCTAAGATGCTTTAAATCTAGTTGCAGAATTGATGATGAGAATAATTACACTCATTTTTATTGATGGTTCAGTTCAGCTCAGTTCAGTTGCTCAGTTGTGTCCGACTCTTTGCAACTCCATGGACTGTAGCACACCAGGCCTCCCTGTCCATCACCAGCTTGATGGTAGAGGTTAGTTATTAGTATAACTAATATTCAGTTTTGCAATCCAGCATTGTGTGACAGAGAAGGGCCACATTTCCCTCCTTGGTCACTGTCTAATGAGGCTCCCAGGTGACCTTGGTTTTATCTGGTAATGGGTGACCATGTGACCTCAGCCAAGGGAATCAAAGACTCTCTCCCTAGAATTTGAATTTTGAGCAGAGGGACAAGAAAGTAATTTGAGCTGACACACTGGATGGCAGTGCCCCAGGAATTCTCCACCAGTTCTTGTGAGAGCTTCTTTATTGCCTGTCTTCTGTGAGTCTCATTCATCAGCTTTTCTTTTTATTATGTGAGCAGTCCCATGGCCTTCCAATAGTTGCCTGGTCTATGTAAGTTGGCCAGAGAGTTGTTTAAATCAAAGAATTCTAATTAAAAAACACCTATATTTGGCTGGGTTCTGTGTTGTGTGCTTTTATGCACATTTACTTTAATCATCTTCAAAATCAAAAGACTTCGGTGCTGTTGAGTCTAATAGGAATATTCTCTCTTTGTCTGAGTTCTGAATGGAGAAAAAGACAAAGGTCCCAAACATATCATCTTTATTACTGATAGAGCATATATTTTCAGATGAATGGATTTTCCGATACTATAGCCCAGAAGTGAAAAAACTCACACAGGTGCCCTGTGTCAAAGCAGACCTCCGAATGCAGAGGCAGTCTTCTCCAGGATGTCTGTCATGAAGTAACAGAGGAGGAAGATTCTTCATGTGGTTGGTCACTCTCAAGAGAAAGGAACGGAGGAGCCAAGAATGATCAATTTGTTCTTCCTGAATTTCCCAGTCAGGTCACTTACTCCAACTCTACTTGTCCTCTTTACATTGTAATAAGTAAAAGAGAGGAAAGGCATTAGGGCTTTTATAACAATTTAGCTCCTTCTACAAGGAAGGGAATACCTGGAGAAGGGAAGAATCACCCTTCCCAAGAGTAGTTAGCTCCCATGTTGTTAATCCTAACTATTTCCAGGAATTTGCTAAACATTGTGTATGGATTATGTTATTTCATCCTAACAATCACTCTCTTAAGTATCTAGTCAAAGCACGCTCATCTTACAGATGAAGATACTCAGGTTTAGAGAGATTAACTAACTTCCCAGGAGACCCAGCTAGTGTGGGGTAAAGCCAGGCTTCAAACCCAAACAGTGTTGACTCGATTTTGTGTCTTATGTCACTGTCCCAGAACAGCCTGTTCAAGGAGGAAACTGACACCAAGAAAAGTTAGCTCACTGAGATAATAATTGGTTGAGCCAGATTTCAAACCCGCAGTTAGATCTGACAGCAAACACCATGTAATTAACCACTATATAAATACGCAAAATATTCAGAAAATTTGAGTACCAAGAGGCACTCACAAAAGAGAAACATGAATTTAGTCTGGAGCACTCACACAAACAGGGCTTCCCTGATAGCTCAGTTGGTAAAGAATCTGCCTGCAATGCAGGAGACCCAGGCTCAATTCTTGGGTTGGGAAGATCCCCTGGAGAAGGGAATGACTACTCACTCCAGTATTCTGGCCTGGAGAATTCCATGGACTCTATAGTCCATGGGGTCGCAAACGGTCGGACATGACAGAGCAGCTTGCACTTTGCACTCACACAAACTACATAGATGTCTGGTGTTATTTAAAGGTAGGTGGGATATATTTTGGAGAAGGAAATGGCAATCCACTTCAGTATTCTTGCCTGAAAACTCCCATGGACAGAGGAGCCTGGCGGGCTACAGTCCAAAATGTCGCAAAGAGTTGGACATGACTAAACACACACATGCACACGGGATATATTTTGAAGAAGGTGTTTCAGTCTGAGACCAGCATGAATCCTAGGTGACTGGGTAAAAGTGAGCTTAGAAAACACTGCATCCATGAGGAAGATGAAGAAGCAGAGACCTAGGAGGTGGGGTGAGGAGAGGAGGGAGTGATAAGAGCATTAGATCAAAGGACCACGTGTGAGGGGATCAAAAAGATAAGTGAGGAAATCAAATAGATGAAATCCCAATTACAGGATTTTAAACCAGGCAAACTACGGAGAAGGCAATGGCACCCCAATCCAGTACTTTTGCCTGGAGAATCCCATGGACAGAGGAGCCTGGTAGGCTGCAGTCCATGGGGTCGTGAAGAGTCAGACACGACCGAGCGACTTTACTTTCACTTTTCACTTTCATGCATTGTAGAAGGAAATGGCAGCCCACTCCAGTGTTCTTGGCTGGAGAATCCCAGGGACGGGGGAGCCTGGTGGGCTGCCGTCTATGGGGTCACACGGAGTCGGACACAACTGAAGCGACTTAGCAGCAGCAGCAGCAAACCAGGCAAACAAGTTTAGAGTAGAAGATTCTTGAACACGGTTTGAGAGAAAAACCTGCCACACAAACCTGTCAGTGATTCTCATCATGGAGGAAGACGAGACAGCATTTAAGAAACCTTGCAAGAACCTAGTGGGGACCTCAATCCAAAAGGAAGCTGATGAGAGACTGAACGAGGCACTAAACCCACCTGGAGAGGTAATGAAACCCATGGAAAGAAGTGGTAACTGAGAGACACTGCAATTTGGTGGTAGGAATGACTCAGGGAGGAATTGGAGGGGGAAAGTGAAAATTTATATCGGTTCATGAACTAAGGCATTTGAAAATATCATTTGAAGAAATTGGAGAAATAAAAATTTGGCTTTGGAAATCTGGTCTTTTGTTCCTGGGCCACTGTTGTCACCTTAACCAAGACCTGAGCTCAGGAAAGGGCCTTATTAATTCCCCATGAAGGCTTGTATGACAGGCCAGGACTAAGACACCAGTACTCTCAGGGGAAAAAGAAAAAGAAAAAACATTGACCTTTGAGTTGAAGGATTTTTTAATTATTCCAGTTAGAGAAATCCAGGCAGAAGAAGCCAACACAGGAGGAATCTGAGGGGAAAGGAGGACTCGCTACTCTTGGGAGCTGGTGTCGTGTCAGCGCTTCCTACCTCGTGGCTACCCTGGTGCTCTAGGGCCCTTCTCAGCACTGACATGCTTGCCCACATTCAACCCTAACAACAGCCTTGCAAAGCTGACATTATAGTCCTCATTTGAGAGATGAGGAGTGAGGCATAGAGAGATTGCACAACTTACCCCAAGTCACAGCACTGCGAAGTGGCAGAGCTAGGTCTGAACCAGCAAGATGGCTTTTAGAAGATTAGTTCTAATGACAAAAATGAGAACTTGGGGCAATATGAGTAAACCATCATATCAGCACTTCTGAAACTTTTTAACTAGTAAAATTCTTGTTTGTTTATTCCTAGTTAAATCTTCCTTAGGAGATGGGCAGATAGATGATAGACAGATATATAGATGGATAGACAGACAGACAGACAGATAGATAGGAGGAAAAGAGCTGAACTATTCCAGGGCTTCCTGATAGCTCAGCTGGTAAAGAATCCGCCTGCAATGCAGCAGACCCGGGTTCAATCCCTGGGTTGGGAAGATCCCCTGGAGAAGGGAAAGGCTACACACTCCAGTATCCTGGCCTGGAGAAGTCCATGATCTATACATATGGTCCATGGGATCCCCAAAAGTTGGACACGACTGACCAACTTTAACTTTCACTTTCATTCCAGGGCAAAGGAACACAGTGAGAGTCAGGAATCTGGAGCCTCTCTTGTCCGCCATCGCTTCCATGGACATTAGGCTGTCCATGGAAACGCAATCAGAACACAACTGCAGTGCAAAGCAGCTCATTACTTTCACTTCTTACTCTTCTAAGTGTTAAAGAATGTATACAAGGAAAATCAGAGATTTAAATATCAGGTTTATTGATGGGCCTCTGCTAATGGCTAGACTGGAAAACACTGTGAGCTCTTCCAGCTTCCTCCTTGAACTAAATCAGTCTACTGATGCAGATACAGACAGGGGTAGGATCACTCATCATAGATTCAGACAGATCAGAGATTAAGAGGACCAGAGACAAGAGACAAAGCTAGTGGAGGTGATGGAATTCCACTGGAACTATTTCAAATCCTCAAAGATAATGCTGTTAAAGTGATGCACTCAATATGCCAGCAAATTTGGAAAACACAGCAGTGGCCACAGGACTGGAAAAGCTCAGTTTTCATTTCAATCCCAAACAAAGGCAATGCCAAAGCATGTTCACACTACCACACAATTGCACTCATCTCACACACTAGCAAAGAAATGCTCAAAATTCTCCAAGCCAGGCTTCAACGGTATGTGAACTGTGAACTTCAGATGTTCAAGCTGGATTTAGAAAAGACAGATGAACCAGAGATCACATTGCCAACATCTGTTGGATCATATAAAAAGCAAAAGAGTTCAAAAAAAACATCTACTTCTGCTTTATTGACTATGCCAAAGCCTTTGACTGTGTGGATCACAACAAACTGAAAAATTCTTAGAGTTGGGAATACTAGACCACCTGACCTGCCTCTTGATAAATCTGTATGCAGCTCAAGAAGCAACAGTTAGAACCAGACATGGAACAACAGACTGGTTCCAAATTGGGAAAGGAATACATTAAGGCTGTATATTGTCACCCTGCTTATTTATTTAACTTATATGCAGACTACATCATGAGAAACGCTGGGCTGGGTGAATCACAAGCTGGAATCAAGATTGCCAGGAGAAGCATCAACAACCTCAGATATGCAGATGACACCACCCTTATGGCAGAAAGTGAAGAGGGACTAAAGAGCCTCTTGATGAAAGTGAAAGAGGAGAGTGAAAAAGCTGGCTTAACACTCAACATTCAAAAAATGAAGATCGTGGCATCCGGCCCCATCACTTCATGGCAAATAGACAGGGAAACAATGGAAACAGTGACAGACTTTCTTTTCTTGGGCTACACAATCACTTCAGATGGTGGCTGCAACCACAAAATTAAAAGATGCTTGCTCCTTGGAAGAAAAGTTATGACCAACCTAGACAGCATATTAAAAAGCAGAGACATTACTTTGCCAACAAAAGTTCATCTAGTCAAAGCTGTGGTTTTTCCAGTAGTCATGTATGGATGTGAGAGTTGAACCACAAAAAAGCTGAGCGCTGAAGAATTGATGCTTTTAAACTGTGGTGTTGGAGAAGACTCTTGAGAGAACCTTGGACTGCAGGAGATCAAACCAGTCCATCCTAAAGGAAATCAGTCCTGAATATTCATTGGAAGGACTGATGCTGAAGCTGAAACTCCAATACTTTGGCCATCTGATGCAAACAACTGACTCACTGGAAAATACCTTGATGCTGGGCAAGATTGAAGGCAGGAGGAGAAGGGGACGACAGAGGATGAGATGGTTGGATTGCATCAGCGACTTGATGGACATGAATTTGAGTAAGCTCTGGGAGTTAGTGATGGACAGGGAAGCCTGGCATGCTGCAGTCCATGGGGTTGCAAAGAGCTGGACACGACTGAGCAACTGAACTGACTGAGACAAGAGGCTTAGCTGTACAATAAACTGTGCAGTGGAGAAATGTCAAGCTTTCCCTCTTTACTCTGCCTTACACATAGCTGGTAGAGATAGGTAGAAGCACGGTGATGTGCACAAATTCTACAGGCACTTGAATGATGTCCTAAGGTGGAAGAGTCAAGGGTATATTCATCATATGCGATGGTCTGTACAGTTCAAGTATTAACCAACAAAAGTGGGTCCTGGATATTAAGTGGTCACACTTTTAAACCAACCAGGAGGGGAAAATGGGTGAGAAAAGTTAAAATCTAGTGGAAAGCACAAGAGAAGAGCATTTTTGACATACCACCTTCTGGGTCAACAGTCAGTCTGTACCGTGGTAATTGGTCCAATAAGCAAGGTCCAAAGTTGTCAATGGGTCCCTGGTGGCTCAGATGGTAAGGAGTCTGCCTGCAATGAGGAAGACGGGTTCGATCCCTGGGTCAGGAAGATCCCCTGGAGAAGGGAATGACAACCCACTCCAATATCCTTGCATGGAGAATTGCATGGCCAGAAAAGCCTGGTGGGCTATAGTCCATGGGTTTGCAAAGAGTTGGACACGACTGAACATAGCAAACACACAGATTGGTCAGTACTCATCTGATGACCTATGCAGAAAGATCATCTTAGATGGGACTATGGAGCTGAGGGGTATTCTGAACATCTGTCTTTAGAGTTCAAGCATCCAGAAACTCGTTAAGGTCCAAGACAAAAGCCTCTTCACTCCTATGAAGACTTTCCTGCTTACTCTAAATTGTTTTCCTTTTATATAAGCCCTCATAATAGCTTGTGTCTCATTTATGATACTCCTCTTTGATGGCATGGGATTCTCTCCGTAGCTCAGTTGGTAAAGAATCTGCCTGCAATGCAGGATACCAGGGTTCGATTCCTGGGTTAGGAAAATCCGTGGAGAAGGAAATGCAATCCACTCCAGTATTCTTGCCTGGAAAAGCCCATGGACATAGGAGCCTACAGTCCGTGGTCCTAAGAGTCGGACACGACTTAGCGACTAAACCACCACCAACCGGCACCACCAACATGCTTTATTCGTCCTTGTATCCCAATGGTTCTCATTCAAGGGCTATTTTTAATTGTCACAAGTTGGGGTGGGCTGGTGCAGGGGAGGGAGTCTAGCAGAGGCCAAAGGTGCTGTTAAACATCCTAAAGTGCACAGGACAGCCACCACCCCTTCAACTACACAAATGTCCCATGTGGCCAAAATATCAACAATGCCAAGTTTGAGAAATCTTCTATATCCCTAGGCTTCACACATGGTTGGTGTACAATAAATGTCTGTTCAGTGAATAAATACATGGATGGATGGTTTGTATTTTTTTTTTTTTTAACGTAGCTCATCTCTTACTTGAAACCCCTAGTAAGAGTTGGCCTGTGGATGATGTAGTTGGTTGTTTTTGGATGAATGGTCGGTCATGGTGATCTACATTTTGTAAGATGGTACATGACTCATCTGCTTCTTCCTTCTCTTCAACAGTGCTCCATTGCCTATAGATCAAAATGTATATGCCTAAGGATGGCACAGGAGACCCTCTATGATCAGTCCCTGCCTACCGTGTACCATTCCCCATCGCATATCCCGTACTCCAGCCAACTCCACTAAATTATACTCAGCTCACATACATACACTGCTGTTCAGAATTTTCATGGCTTCATTCAACATCTTCTCCTTGCCTAGAATTTGCTATACAACCCTATACCATAGCTACTAGTTGAGCTTCCATTCACCTAGATTAACTTTTCTATTTTACTTTTATGTATGGCTGATCCTTGAAGGGCAGGGGTTAGAACTGCCCGAGTTCACTTATATATGAATTTTTTCCAATGACTATACAGCCGTTCCTAAGCATCTGCAGGGGGCTGGTTCCAGGACCCTCCTCGAATACCAAGATCTGAGGATGCTCAAGTCCCACAGTCAGGCTTCTGTACCTGCATAATTTCTCTATATGTTTTAAATTTGTACTTGCAGCTAGCTGAATCCTTGGGTGGGGAACTTACCAATAAGAAAGATGAATATATTCCCTTATTCACCTTACAGAATTTATCAGGCATTCTTTTATGATTTTCCTTGAGTCCCCTGCTCCCATACAGTATTTTTAAGACATTATATCACATCAATTTGTTTGCACATATGTCCTTCTCATCTAAACTGTGAACTCCGTTGAGATATATATCTCCCCAGCACCTATCTACATTCTTGACAAATAAGAGGTAGCTGTTGTTCAGTTGCTAAGTCATGTCCGACTCTTTCTGACCCCACGGACTGGAGCATACCATGCTTCCCTGTCCTTCACCATCTCCCAGAGTTTGCTCAAACTCATGTCCATTGAGTCAGTGATGCCATCCAACCATCTCATCCTCTCTTTTCCCTTTCTTCCCCTGCCCTCAACCTTTCCCACCATCAGGGTCTTTTCCAGTGAGTCAGTTCTTCACATCAGGTGGCCAAAGTATTGGAGCTTCAGCTTCAGCATCAGTCCTTCCAACGAGTATTCAGGGTTGATTTCCCTTTAGGATCGGACTGGTTGATCTCCTTGTTGTCCAAGGAACTCTCTAGAGTCTTCTCCAACACCACATTCAAAAGCATCAATTCGTTAGTGCTCAGCCTTCTTTATGGCCCAACTCTCACATCCATACATGACTGCTGGAAAAACCATAGCTGTGACTATACAGACTTTTGTTGTCAAAGTGATGTCTCTACTTTTTAATATGCTGTCTAGGTTTGTCAAAGCTTTTCTTCTGAGAAGCATCTTTTAATTTCGTGGATGCAGTCACCACCTGCAGTGATTTTGGAGTACAAGAAAATAAAATCTGTCACTACTTCCACTTTTCCCCCTTCTATTTGCCATGAAGTAATGGAACCGGATGCCAAGATCTTTGTTTTTGAATGTTGAGTTTTAAGCCAGTTTCTTCACTCCCCTCTTTCACTCTCATCAAGAAGCTCTTTAGTTCCTTTTCACTTTATGCCATTAGAGTGGCATCATCTGCATATCTGAGGTTGTTGATATTTCTCTCAGCAACCTTGAGTCCAGCTTGTGATTCATCCAGCCTGCCATTTTACATGGTGTACAAGTTAAATAAGCAGGGTGACAATATACAGCTTTGACATACTGCTTTCTCAATTTGGAACCAGTCCATTGTTTCATTTCTGATTCTAACTATTGCTTCTTGACCTGTATACAGGTTTCTCAGGAAGCAGGTAAGATATTCCCATCTCTGAGAATTTTCCACAGTTTGTTGTGATCCACACAGTCAAAGGGTTTAGCATAGTCAATGAAGTAGAAGTAGATATTTTTTTGGAATTCCCTTGTTTTTTTCCATGATCCAACAGATGTTGGCAATTTGAACTCTGGTTCCTTTGCCTTTCCAAAATCTACCTTGTACATCTGGAAATTCTTGGTTTGCATACTGTTGAAGCCTAGCTTGAAGGATTTTAAGCATTACCTTGCTAGCATGTGAAATGAGTGCAACTGTACTGTAGTTTGAACCTTCTTTGGCATTGCTCTTCTTTGAGATTGGAATGAAAACTGACCTTTTTCAGTCCTGTGGCCACTGCTGAGTTTCCCAAATTTGCTGATATGTTGAGTGCACCACATTAACAGCATCATCTTTTAGGATTTGAAATATCTCAGCTGGAATTCCATCACCTCCACTAGCTTTGTTGGTAGTAATGCTTCCTAAGGCCCACTTAACTTCACACTCGAGGATTTCTGGGTCTAGATGAGTGACCACACCATCATGGTTATCTGGGTCATTAAGACCTTTTCTGTACAGTTCTTCTGTGTATTCTTGCCATATCTTCTCAATCTTTTCTGCTTCTGTTAGGTCCTTACCATTTTAATCCTTATTGTGCCCATCTTTGCATGAAATATCCCCTTGTTATCTCCAATTTTCTTTGAGAGATCTGTAGTCTTTCCCATTGTATTGTTTTCCTCTATTTCTTTGCATTGTTCACTATAAAGACTTTCTTATCTCTCCTTGCTATTCTCTGGAACTCTGAATTCAGTTGGGTTTATCTTTCCCTTTTCCCCTTGCCTTTCATGTCTCTTCTTTTCTCAGCTATTTGTAAGACCTCCTCAGATAACCACTTTGCCTTCTTACATTTCTTTTTGTCTGGGATGGGTTTGGTCACTGCTTCCTATAGAATGTTACAGACTTCTGTCCACAGTTCTTTAGGCACTCTGTCTACCAGATCTAATCCCTTGAATCTATTCATCACCTCCTCTGTACAATCATAAGTGATTTTATTTAGGTCATAACTGAGTGATTTAGTAATTTTCCCTACTTTCTTCAATTTAAGCATGAATTTTGCAATAAAGAGTTCATGATCTGAGCCACAGTCAGCTTCCACTCTTGTTTTTGCTGACTGTATAGAGCTTCTCCATCTTTGGCTACTAAGAATATAATCAATTTGATTTCAATATTGACCATCTGGTGAGATCATATGTAGAGTTGTCTCTTGTATGGTTGGAAAAGCTCAATAATTGTTTGATGGATGAATAGATTAATGAATATAGAATGTTCTACAAATAGTTCTGTCACTAGATTAGACTTGAGGATAATCCTCCGATGTTTAAGGCCTAAACCCATAGGTTTGGACAAATCAGTTGGATCTGCACATTGGCATATAAATAGCCAAGCAGTAAAAAAAGTTATGATGAAGAATATGCATTATTCTCACGTTTCCAATAAATCGAGTCAACAGATCTCTTATTGACCATTCTTGATATAAGACACCAGCTCTTAGGACTTCTCTGGCTAAGATTAATGGCTAAGACTCCTGGCTAAGACTCCATTCCCCCAATGCAGAGGGCCCATTCAAAGATTCCATTCTCCCAGTGCAAATCCCTGGTCAGGGAACTAGATCCCACATGCTACAACTAAGAGTTTGCATGCTGCAAGTAAAAGATCCTACATGCTGCAACTGATATCCAGTGCAGATAAATAAATTAATTAATTTTTTAAAGCTATAATAATAGTTACTAATAAGCCAAATCCTTAGACCTAGGATGGCAAACTGAGATGCCGTCGATATATTAAATTTGCCTGCATATAAAAATCATCTGGAAAACTATTAGAACATTAAACAAATACCTCAGCCCTAACCAATTAAATCAGAATCTCTTGGGGCATTGAGAGGGCAGGCATGACTTAAAACTGAATTCACAAGTGTTTTAATGTGCAGAGAAGACTGAAAATTTCAGCAGATCTGCACAGAGAGAGACACTCCAAAGATTTAAGTAGCTATAAGAAACTATGGTTCCCCTGAAAATGAAAGTGACCAATGGAAAATTTCTATTTTATATAGAATGGGAGGGAGAATTAATCGCTGTTTGACACTGTGGGAACCAAGCCCATCACTTCCACCAGGGACTCTACAGTGGAAAAGTTGACCTAATTTCTTTTAGAAATTCAGGCTGAAATAGTGAAGAATATTGCTGCGAGGATCACAGGTCAGCCAGATTTGGGAATGCCAGACACTTTGATTTCCTCCCACTTCGATTTCCTCCCATTTACTGATCATGGACACAGCATTGAGCTAATGATATAGCTCTTAAACTAGTTTCAAGTGTTATTTTGATGAGGAATTCTTAACTAAGGGTACATCAAAATCACCAGAGAAGAATTTTGAAAAAAAAAATCTCTGGAGATAGAATCCATTTTGTTTGTTTACTGTCAATTCCTTGGGTGATTTCCAGGGTTCTCTCCTATTTACATATAAGTACTTTAAATGAACCAGGATCTGGTATAAAATCGATTCATCAGCTTATCAAACTTAAAAGCAAAAAGAAGACCAGCGTCACCTTCTGAACGTACTGAATTCATGCTTTTTCAAAGAAAGCGTATTTATTCCTAAATAAAAAATATTACTTAGAGACCAAGTGGTATACAACTTCATCCAGGACATGAACTGCAAGTAGGCAATATTCTGTTAATAATGCTAGCATCTGTTCTGCATTTTCAGCTGGAAAGCAAGTATTTCCCATCTAACTCTGCTGATTCACTCACTGGAGTACTGTAAATATTAGGACTGATTCTTTCTTTTCACGCCAATGAACTGGGTTGGCCTCTTACAATTACTAAAATTAATTTACAGAAATATGTAATAAAAATCTTTCAAGGAAAAAAAGACTGAGATACTTGTGGATTGGAGCATGGGCACATTCTACTAACATCACATCTATGCCAATGGCTATTTGCCATGCTGTTTTAGGTCTACATCTGCTGCTGGTTAGCAAAAATTCCATTCACAGCTGTCCAGATGAATCAAATGTCCAATTAGCATTTCTTGCTCAGTGACAGGATTCTGCCCAGAACAAAAATTTTGAAACAGAAAGCACAAAATAAGAGAAAGTTTGATTTGTATTCTTGCTGAAAACTGTATTTTGTGAATTCTTAAATGCCTTCTTAGGGAAAAAAAATTATAGAAAGCTAACAAAATCTGCTAACAATGTTTTTTTTTCCTTAAAAACAGTTAAGTTCAAAGCATTTCAGTTGATCATATGCATGCCTTCCCGATGAAAAGCCTCAGTCTGTTCCTTTCTGTTCCTCAGCTCCAAAAAACCATCAACATCCTAAATTTGCCATCCACTACAAATGGAAGATGGTTCCACTAATAAATCCATCACTCATTTTCAGTTTAAACTTCTAAGGTGACAGGAAAATGAACTCAGCTCAGTTTTCAGATTTCCCTTAATGGTGGTAACCAGCCCAGTTTTCAGATTTCCCTATATGTTCAAATACATAGAATTTTAACCCCCCCAAAAAAACTCAAGAGTAGAATAGCTCAAGAAACTCTTTGAGTTCCCCCACTGCTTAAAGCCTTTCCAATGGTTTTTCAGCTTCACATAGAATAAAATTACCAAGGCCCAACATGATTCAGTCTCCACTCTCAACCTGTGCTCTATCCCCTCAGCCCACATGCCCCAGATACACTGGCCTAATTTCAGTTCTGCATCTTAGTCAGCCAACATCTTCTCTATCTACCTCAGGGCCTTTGTACATGCTGTTTCTCCTGAATGCTTTTCCTTTGTCTCTGTCTTTTACAACTCTACTTCCTCTTATAGTCCTTCTTAATTATATCTGTCTGGCCCCACCTTCCTCTTGTTGTAAAGCCATTCTAATTTCCTTCTGTGTTTCTTGTACCACTCATCACAGTTTACAATTTATTTTTTCTGTGTACGCTTTTTTTTTTTTCCTTGGCTTTTGTCTTTAAGCCGAAGGAAGTTTGTAGAAAGACAGAGGTTAAGTTACTTTTGTTCATCATACTGTCTCTACTGCCCAGCATAGTGTCTTTTACTTCCTAGCATCTCAATAAATTCCAGAGCCCTATGAAAATAAATGAGTGAATGCATGAATACATGAGTGTTGATTAATATTTTAAGTAACCATGTGACCAAATCATACTACACAATGGAACAGACATCTTTCTTTTCTCTGTCACAGCTAGTGAATCTAAGAAGGTCTTCCTAAATAAGGACTTGTATCTGTAATAATGAAGTGAAAATTTTCAAAGCAACTTAAATTCCATATTAATAACTGCTGTTTGTAGAGCACTTTATAGCTCACAAGGCTTCCTTGTACTTTTACCAATATTATCTTTCCTATGTTATAGAAAAAAAAACACTAAGTACAGAGTACCTTCTTAGTTGCCCAAGATTAAAAATAAATAAAGGACAGAAACGGGACTCAATTCCAGGTCAATAGATACTTAATTTACTGGTCTTTCCTCCCTAATCCCTACATACCTCATTAGTTTCTCTGTCTTGCAGTCAGGTTACCTCTGCCAAAGTCTGGAGACGATTTTCAGAAGAATCTACCCTGAAGGAGAAATACAGCTTGATTTCAAATTTGATTGAATGTACTGCTAAATTAACTTGCTGGAGAAATTCATTTTCTAGGAGTGGCTTCAGCATACATTTTAAACAATTAACAAACACAGTGCATATGTTAAAAACAAAACAAAACCATAAAAAATCGACAGTGGAAGAGACCGAGTAAACAGAGGCCACCCTGTCTCTAACCCATGAGGTGTCCACTGCTATGCATACAAAGGATAGTCACAGGCAGAAGACTTACCCATATTTTTTTCTTTCTGGAGACAGTTATACACATGCTTTGCGTAAGTAAAGTACCCCTTAGTCAAAATTGTTCCATTCATTGTCATTTTGCCGTGCCAATGTTGATTTTTGTGACAAGCTTCACTGTTAACACTGTAGCCCAGATGTTTCCATAGCAGCGTGTGAGCTGTGGCTGCAGAAATAGGCTTCTCCTCCACAGTCACACTGATGTTTAAAACAGTAATTACAAGAGCAATTTTTTAAGTCAGTTAAGTTTTGTTTTTTTTATACTATGATTATGCTGGTTTATTTAAATAATAAATGTTTATACAGAAATTATGTTCTTATTATTGTTTTATTCAAACAATAAAAATAAAAATTAAGAAGGGAAGACAAAAGGGAAGAGGAGGGAAAGGAGAAGGGAAAATGTGAGGATAGGAGGGGGTAGGAGAGGAGAGGGGAGGAGGTTATGTTCCAGAATGCCTACGTCTTGTGTTATTAATGAAAATAAATTTAAAGATCCAATTTCATTTTCAATATTAAGATGCATTGTAATTATAGCATTTCTCATTTCCATCAACTTCCAATTCCCTTCTCAGCATGCCTAGAAAATCTGAACATATTCTGGGTAAGAAGAAGTCTAATCAAGATGCAACTGCTAAGGTCATGGTGAAGGAAATGTTCACAGTTAAAGACAGGGAAGACTGAGATAAGTAGCACTGGGAGATCTGCTCTGTTTGTATTTGCTTCCTCAGCAGTTTTCTTTCTCTTTCAAAATTTTGAGCAGAGAGCCAGCTGCAAGGCTGAGCATGCATAAACACAGTTGACTGTTGTCTCCAAATGCAACTTGCAACATATTTCATCTGAAGCATTTCATAACGTTCAGAATTATTATGCTACAGAATAGTTGGCATAAATGGTAAACAATTCACAATAAGTGTAGAATTACATTTACATTGTTAAATAAAGATGTTTTCTTTTTTCTCTTGTTCTTTAGTCTTCAGTATCATTTGTATTTGTATCAATAATTTACATTTAACTCGTTCAAAATAATCAAGACACCCAGATATAGACATGTGTGTGTGCGCGCAGACACAAACACACACATAATACACAAACACAGTGACAGAGTCAGTTCAAAAGCTAAGACTCCCAGTGCTTCAGACTTAAATCCTCTTCACGATGACTCAAGTCTCTGCTCCTCCCCCACCAACTCAGCCCTTTTCACAGTCCTCTTTTGAGGTTCTTCAATCTTGGAAATACCTGATCTGTATATACACAATTAGCATATTAAAAAGCAGAGACATTACTTTGCCAACAAAGGTCCATCTAGTCAAGGCTATGGTTTTTCCAGTAGTCATGTATGGATGTGAGAGTTGGACTATAAAGAAAACTGAGCGCTGAAGAATTGATGCTTTTGAACTGTGGTGTTGGAGAAGACTCTTGAGAGTCCCTTGGACTGCAAGGAGTTTCAACCAGTCCATCCTAAAGGAGATCAGTCCTGAGTGTTCATTTGAAGGACTGGTGTTGAAGCTGAAACTCCAATACTGTGGCCATCTGATGCAAAAAGCTGACTCATTGGAAAAGACCCTGATGCTGGGAAAGATTGAGGGCAGGAGGAGAAGGGGACGACAGAGGATGAGATGGTTGGATGGCATCACCGACTCAATGGACATGAATTTGGGTAAACTCCAGGAGTTGGTGATGGACAGGGAGGCCTCGCGTGCTGCGGTCCATGGAGTCACAAAGAGTCGCACACAAAGAGTCAGACTCTTTGTTCAGTTCAGACTGAACTGAACTGATATACACAGGTCTCACCTTCAGGCCCAGAGAAGGCAATGGCACCCCACTCCAGTACTCTTGCCTGGAAAATCCCATGGACGGAGGAGGCTGGTAGGCTGCAGTCCATGGGATCGCGAAGAGTCAGACACGACTGAACGACTTCACTTTCACTTTTCACTTTCATGCATTGGAGAAGGAAATGGCAACACACTCCACTATTGCCTGGAGAATCCCAGGGATGGGGGAGCCTGGTGGGTTGCCGTCTATGGGGTCGCACAGAGTCGGACACGACTGAAGCAACTTAGCAGTAGCAGCAGCAGCACCTTCAGGCCTGATCTCTTAGATACTTGAGAGTCGAAGGGAAAAACAAAGGAAATCTAAATAGGTATTGAGTATAAGAAGTCATGGCTGTTGTTTATCTATGGATGGTTTGATTTAAATCTTTCAAGAGTCTAGCCAGTTTGATACTGTACTTACTTTTATAAACACAGATGTTGAAGACTTGCTGAAGGTAACAAAGGTAGTAAGTGATGAAACAGGCCAGGACTTCAGACTCCACATTTCATGCTCTTTCCAAGTCAACCCAGAAAAAATCTAGAGAATGGGATTACAGATAGCTCTTGCTATTTATGCTGAGAGTAATAGACATTGCTTATTTCTGACCAACATCTCATCTCTTGGGCTTCTAACCTCCTTTCCTCCATGTGATTCCACTGGAGATGGAGATTACTGAACCTTCTCTGTCTCACCCTCTCCTCTTCTGAGGTCTGGTACCTGCTCCAGGTTGCCCAGTTCTGCTACTGCATTCCTCTTCAAAGAAAGTGGAACAGAGGGTGGACGCAAGACCCTAGACAGTTCAGTTAATGTCCATTTCTGGAAAACGATAAATAGACCACAGGTAAAACCTTCTTTCCAATGAGTTTGCTGAGCTGGGACAACATAATTCTGGACCTGCTGGAACTTATATTTCCTAGCTACAGGAAGGAGTTCCTCTGCTGTAGTTGCAAATAAGGCAAAAAGGCCAGCTGGCATGCTCTCCCTTCTGTAGGCCTTTGCATGTGTTGTTCTCTACATCTAGAACACCTCTTTTGCTTTTCCATCCAAAAAGAATAATATAGCTAATTCCTATCTCATTTCAGATATCAGATCCTTCAGGAACTCTGTCCTCTTCCCCATGTTGAGTTACATGTCCCTGCACTGTACTCTCTAAGCGTCTTTAACTTACACCTATAACTGAAATGATCAACAGCACTGCAATTACCATCTATTGTTTTTCCCATCCTCTACTTGATGGGATTGTCATACAGAGCGAGTATATCCTGGTTATCATTGCATTTACATCATTTGGGAAAGTAACAGGTATTTGGTAGTAAATATTAAGTGAAATTGAAAACTGTTTCTCAAACTCTGAAAGCTGTTGAGAATTATCTGTCACAAAGAAATAAAGGTAAATTCACTCTGAAATTTCAAAATTTCTAAATTTTCTCAAGTTCTCAGGGGTAAAGTTAGAACCAGTGACAATTATAGGCAGATATGTTTTAGCACAATATAAGAAAAGAATTTTTATCAATCACATGGTTTCAATTTTTTGTATGTCTATGGTTTCATCAGTTTTACTATGTTCTGCATATTTTCATTTTCTTTGTTACTTATTATCATTGGAGTTTATAGCACTTCTTGAAAATATAATTTATAATTTATTTTTGGTCATTTTTGGAAAACCTCAATCAATATCCTTTCAAATATGCTTCTGCCTCCTTTTCTCTTTCCTTTACTTCTAGGGCTGCAGCTACATACAAGTATGATAGACCTTCTCACCATGTTCCTCTGTCCTCCTGTTTTTAATGCTATTCTTTGCTTGTATTGGGAGAAGGGAATGGCAACCCACCCCAGTATTCTTGCCTGGGGAATCCCATGGACAGAGGAGCCTGGCAGGCTACAGTCCACAGGGTCGCAAACAGTCGGACACGACTGAGTGACTAACACACTTTCCTTGTATTATTCCAGATATTTTCTTCTGAGCTGTATTCCAGTTCACTATTTTCTCTTTAGCTGTGACTAACATGATGCTAAACCATTTAGTTCTAAATTTCAGTTACTGTATTTTTCATTTCAGCTTTTATTTTCTTTTTCACAATCTCTTGACCTCTGCTGTAATTCTCAATTTTGTTACCCAGTTTCTTGAACATGTTAATCATAGTTAATTTAAAGTCCACACCTGATAATTCCAACATCTAGATCTGTGGATTTATTTTCTGGGGTTTTTTTAATCTAAAATTTTGTTAATTATTATATATTTCCATGACCGGTTATTTTTTGTCAAATTCTAAATATTGTGTATGAAAAAGTACAGAGATAACTCAAGACTATAAAAGATCTTACCTTCTACAGAAAAGATTTGATTTGCTTGTGACAGCTGTTACAATAGACATAGATCGCATTAATCACCTTAATCTCTTACAGCTGAGTTTCAGTCTTTGTGAGACCTAGGGTTTGTCTATTTCTGACTTCATCTTCTTTGTAAGTATAGCCCTTCAAGAATTCTGGCTGGAAGCCTTGGGTATTTGTTTACAAAGGTCTGTCTTCCCTGGTGGGCTCTGTACTCAATTTTGGCAGGGCTCCCTTCGTATGAATCAAAAGAAAACTCTCATTAACACCTCAGCCTCTCATTCACCAACTGATACCAACCGACTATGGACTTCATCTCCTCTGAGTTCTTACCCTCTCCAGTACTTGCTATTTCAGTAGCTCTTTCAAAGCCTTCAAAAAGATTATACACGTGTACACTTTAAAATATATATATATATATATATAAAATCTTCCAACATGTCTATATATACTTCTACATCTATATCTATATGCCTTGCTATTTCGGTAGTTTTCCAGTACCTTCAAATATTTTTTAAAAAAATATGCATTGTCCAGCCTATCTAATAGTGCTTAACAGGATGACTTGTAATCTACCACTACCAGAAACAAAATCCTACTCTCGGGACTTCCCTGACGGTACAGGGGATAAGAATCTGCTTGCTGATGCAGGGAACACAGGTCTGACCCCAGGTTTGGGAAGATCCCTCATGCCTTGGAGAAACTAGGCCTGCATGCCACAACTACTGAAGCGCCTGCAGCCTAGAGCCCATGAGCCGCAATACTGAGCCTGTGCGGAGCCTCTACTCCACACACGAGAGGCCACCGCAGTGAGAAGCCCCAGTTTGCTGCAACTAGAGGAAGCCCACAGGCAGCAACGAAGACCTAGCATAACCAAAAATAATCATAAATAATTTTTGAAAGTTAGATTTGGAAAAAAAAAATCATACTATAGGATTTTATGTGAAGCTGGAGTTCAGTTCAGTTCAGTGCAGTCGCTCAGTCGTGTCTGACTCACACCAGGCTTCCCTGTCCATCACCAACTCCTGGAGTTTACTCAAACTCATGTCCATTGAGTCGGTGATGCCATCCTACCATCTCATCCTCTGTCATCCCCTTCTCCTCCTGCCTTCAATCTTTCCAAGCATCAGGGTCTTTTCCAATGAGTCTGTTCTTCACGTCAGGTGGCTAATACTGGAGCTTCAGCTTTAGCATCAGTATTTCCAATGAATAGTCAGGACTGATTTCCTTTAGGATGGACTGGTTGGATCTCCTTGCAGTCCAAAGGCCTCTCAAGAGTCTTATTCAACAACACAGTTCAAAAGCATTAATTCTTCAGAGCTCAGCTTTCTTTATAGTCCAACTCTCACATCCATACATGACTACTGGAAAAGCCATAGCTTGGATTATATGGATCTTCTTGGCAAAGTAATGTCTCTGCTTTTTAATATGCTGTCTAGGTTGGTCATAGCTTTACTTCCAAGGAGCAAGAGTCTTTTAATTTCATGGCTGCAGTCACTATCTGCAGTGACTTTGGAGCTGAAAAAAATAAAGTCTCTCACTGTTTCCATTGTTTCCCCAACTATTTGCCATGAAGTGATGGGATTGGATGCCATGATCTTCGTTTTTTGAATGTTGAGTTTTAAGCCAACTTTTTCACTATCCTCTTTCACTTTCATCAAGAGGCTCTTTAGTTCCTCTTCGCTTTCTGGCACAAGGGTGGTGTCATCTTCATATCTGAGGTTATTAATATTTCTCCCCGCAATCTTGATTCCAGCTTGTGCTTCATCCAGCCCAGCGTTTCTCATGATATATTCTGCATATAGGTTAAATAAGCAGGGTGACTATATACAGCCTTGACGTACTCCTTTCCTGATTTGGAGCCAGTCTGTTGTTCCATGTCCTGTTCTAACTGTTGCTTCTTGACCTGCATACCGATTTCTCAGGAGGCAGGTAAGGTGGTCTAGTATTTCCATCTCTTTAAGAATTTTCCACAGTTTTTTGTGATCCACACAGTCAAAGGCTTTGGCACAGTCAATAAAGCAGAAGCAGATTTTTTCTGGAACTCTTGCTCTTTTGATGATCCAACGGATGTTGGCAATTTGATCTCTGGTTCCTCTGCCTTTTATGAATCCAGCTTGAATATCTGGAAGTTTGTGGTTCATGTGTTGCTGAAGCCTGGCTTGGAGAATTTTGAGCATTACTTTGCTAGTGTGTGAGATGAGGGCAATTGTGTGGTAGTTTCAACATTCTTTGGCCTTGCCTTTCTTTGGGATTGGAATGAAAGCTGACCTTTTCCAGTCCTGTGGCCACTGCAGAGTTTTCCAAATTTGCTGACATATTGAGTGCAGCACTTTCACAGCATCATCTTTTAGGATTTGAAATAGCTTAACTGGAATTTCATCACCTCCACTAGCTTTGTGCATAGTGATGCTTCCTAAGGCCCACTTAACTTCGCATTCCAGGATATCTGGCTCTATGTGGGTGATCACACCATCATGGTTATCTGGGTCATGAAGATCTTTTTTGTATAGGTCTTCTGTGTATTCTTGCCACCTCTTCTTAATATCTTCTGCTTCTGTTAGGTCTAAACCATTTCTGTCTTTTATTGTACCCATCCTTGCATGAAATGTTCCCTCGGTATCTCTAATTTTCTTGAAGAGATCTCTAGTCTTTCCCATTCCCTCTATTTCTTTGCATTGATCACTGAGGAAGGCTTTCTTATCTCTCCTTGCTATTCATTGAACTCTGCATTCAAATGGGTATATCTTTTCTTTTCTCCTTTAGCTTTCACTTCTCTTCTTTTCTCGGCTATTTGTAAGGCCTCCTCAGACAACCATTTTGCCCTTTTGCATTTGCTTTTCTTGGGGATGGTCTTGATCACTGCCTCCTGTACAATGTCATGAACCTCCATCCATAATTCTTCAGGTATTCTGTCTATCAGATCTAATTCCTTGAATCTTTTTTTCACTTCCACTGTATAATCATTAGGGATTTGATTTAGGTCATACCTGAATGATCTAGTTCTTTCTTCAATTTCAGTCTGAATTTGGCAATAAGGAGTTCATGATCTGAGCCACAGTCAGCTTCCAGTCTTGTTTTTCCTGACTGTATAGAGCTTCTCCATCTTTGGCTGCAAAGAATACAATCAACCTGATTTCAGTATTGACCATCTGGTGATGTCCATGTGTAGAGTCGTCTCTGATGACTTCAACAGTGTCAAGTCAGGGGAAGGGAGGTCTTAAATGCAAAGAGTCAGATGTCTTGGCTCGGACGGTAAGGTAAAGAATCTGCCTGCAATGTGGGACACATGGGTTCAATCCCCGGATTGGGGAGATCCCCTGGAGGAGGGCATGGCACCCCACACCAGTATTCTGGCCTGGAGAATCCCCATGGACACAGAAGCCTGGCACGCTACAGTCCATGGAGTTGCAAAGAGTTGGACATGACTGAGTTACTTCACTTTCTTCCTTTCCCACAGGCATAAGCTATCTACATAGGGAGCCCCCTTACTGGGTCTGAAACAGAGAAGAAAAGTCAAAGACCTACAAATTCCTTTTAAATAATGATACTCCAAATTAATTTCTAGATGCTTTACATAGGCTGTTACTGATGATAGTGCTGGTGTCATTTTGCTTTGTTTTAGTAAATCTTGGGTGAGTGTGTATCATGCCTTGCTTTAGAATATGAGTCAGTGGGACTTCCCTGGTGGTTCAGTGCTTAGGAATCCACCTGCCAATGCAGTGGACATGGGTTCAATACCGGGTCTGAGATGATCCCACATGCCGCAAAGCAACTAAGCCCGTGAGTCACAACTACTGAGTCCGCACGCTGGAGCCCATGCTCTGCAACAAGAGGAGCCACTGCAGTGAGAAGCCCACACACTGAAGCCAGAAGGTATCCCCTCCCACCCCACAGCTAGAGGAAGCCCACTTGCAGCAACAAAGACCCAGTGAAGCCAAATATAAATAAGCGAATACATATTTTTAAAAGAAGAATATGGGTCATTTATCACCTATTATCTTCAGTTTTAGTGAAAATTCAAAACAATATGAAGTATTCCATTTAACACCCTGTCACATCTGCACTCCCCCCCCGCCAAAATCTCATACACACAGATATATGTGTACATATCTGTTTTATTATAGGGGGAAAAGAAATAGGAGACCCACAGACTGTGAACATTGGTGGCCTCTGCAGTGGAAGGGGAGGCAGTGTGAGGGGTGACTTCGTTTTTCACTCTATATTCCTCTATTGTTGAATTTGCTTACAATAAGCATGCAATTCTGTTGTAATTAAGAAAAAATAAAATAGCAATGACAGTAGTAATAATAAAACAATGATAATAGCTATCATTTTTAAGTCTCAAAGTACCAGGCTTTGTGCTTGATGCCTTATTCCCATTATCTATTTTGATCCTCTTCACGGCCCCATAATTATGCCCATTTGATGGATGAGGTTTCTTTGGGCAACTTGGCCAACATTTTCAACTGTGCTGAGCTCAGGAACCACTCTAGTTTGCCTCCAGAAATCTTCAACGGTTCTTCTGGTGTATTCTAATCCAGCACGTAGCAGGGTAACAGGCAGTGTTGGTTGATTGCAAGCTGTGCACTGCCTCTTCCTCTGTAACACCTAACACAGTGTCTTGGGTGTAATAGATGTATGTTAGGTGCTCAGCAGGGCTTCCTTGGTGGCTCAGATGGCAAAGAATCCACCTGCAATGCAGGAGACCTGCCTTTGATCCCTGGGTGGAGAAGATCCCCTGGAGAAAGGAATGGTTACGCACTCCAGTACTCTTGCCTGGAGAATCCCCTGGACAGAGGAGCCTGGTGGGCTATAGTCCATGGGGTCGCTAAGAGTCGGACACGACTGAGTGACTTCACTTTCACTTTTCCCTTTCATGCACTGGAGAAGGAAATGGCAACCCACTCCAGTATTCTTGCCTGGAGAATCCCCTGGACAGAGGAGCCTGGTGGGCTACAGTCCATGGGGTCATGAAGAGTTGGATACGACTGAGCAACTTAGCACGCACACACACAGGTGCTCAGCAAATGCTTGCTGAATGGATTGAGAGGTCATAAAATGTATCATCCAAACTGGGACACTTCTGATAGCGAAAGTGAGTCTACTTGCAGCTACATAGGCTCAGCTCATGAAAAACCAGGATTGTTCTAGGAAAAAAGTGCTGTATTCCTCTCATCCTTTTGATGGAAGGAAGGAAAGAAAGAGAGAGGGAGGGAGGGAGGGAGGGAAGGGAACAGGAGAGCAGAGAAAGGGAAGAACACACCCATGGTGATTCATTGTACTGCAAATCTTTGTATAGTACATGAAGCTTTCTCACAATTAATGATATGAAGCTGGAAAATAAAACAGACCTCAGAGAAGTAGTGTATCTGTGTAAAAGAGTTTATTATGTTAGTGATTTCAAGTTATATTATAAAAGGAGAGGGATGGAGAGCTATAAGGAAGTAAGGGAAGCCTGAAAGTTTTGAAGGAAAATAATTCTGTTTATTTTCAGCCCTCGAAGACAAATAGTGTCTGTGTGAGGAGACACAATGATACATCAAAGAACAAAGGACCTGGAAACTAAGTTCTTTCCAACAGTTTAGGTAGAGAAGTTTAGGTCTTCTCTGAGGGGCTGGGCTGGAAGTTGCTGGGAGGGGGACACAAAGCCTTTCATACCCGGGACCAGCTGGGGCTCATCCAGTTCTGACTGCTCAGCTGAAAGGACAAAGGGCCTGAGCTGGGGAATAAGAGGCCTGAAGAAACTTCTTGGGCAAGTGGTTTAAGCTTCTCTGAGTCTCACTTTCCTCATCTGCCCATTCAGGATAAAACATTTACCTCACCGCGTGAGGTGAAAATTCAATTAAATACAGAAGGTGTGCATCCTCCTAACCAGGACCTCTGACTGAGCAGCCTGGGACCTGTGTTCCACTTGTCTGTGCTCCTTCACATCTGCTGCTGATACTTTGGACCATGTATCTTTCCAGGTGTGGTAAAGAGTCCACCTGCCAAAGCAGGAGATGCAAGAGATGAGGTGGGTTCAATCCCTGGGTCGGGAAGATGCCCTGGAGGAGGAAATGGCAACCCACTCCAGTACTCTTGCCTGAAAAATTCAATGGACAGTGGAGCCTGGCGGGCTACAGTCCATAGGGTCGCAGAGAGTTAGTCACGACTGAGCATGCACACAGGTAGACTGAATATTTGTGTCCCCCAGCCCAAATTCATATGCTAGAATACTAACCCTCAACGTGATGATGTTAGGAGGTGGATCTGTGGGAAGTGAATAGGTCATGAGAGTGGAAGTCTCATGGGATTAGTGCCTTTACAAAAGAGGCTGCACAGATCTTGCCCCTTTGTGAGGTTACAGTAAAAAGACAGACATCTGTCTTTGCGGAAGCAGGGCCCCTCATGGACCCTTCATGCCGAATCTGCCCTTGCCATGATCTTGGACTTCCCAGTCTCCAGAAATAAATGTTTGTTGTTTATAAGCCACCTAGTATGCTTTGTTGTAGCAGCCCAAATGTACTAAGACAGATGGCACATGGCACATCACATTCGTGTTGCCTTGCAGGACATGTCATGCACTGAAATGACAGCTTCGGCTGGCTGAGAACATGGGTCTCCATCTGTCTCACTGATCACTGAACCCAGGGAAGGCACGACAAGGCTCAAGCAGGAATGCTGGGAGAAGAGGCAAGGAGCCTTAGGAACTGCAGACATGCTTCATTTGCTAATGGCTGATGCTGACCCTAATGCAGCCACAAGGGCTTTTCAGGTGGTGCTTATATCGATATACAGACCAAAGGTGGCACATGGCTAAACGAGTACATCTTGATGCGTGTGTGCATTGCTATAAATGGTCTTAGCTCTTACATAACCAAGCAAAGTCCTTGTTTATAGAACATGGAGCGAGAGAGCCTGACCACCGCCATCTTGGTTAATTGCTATTTCCCTACATTCCACCCCTTCAGGGTTTCTCGCCTCACAATCTACACCCAGTCCATCTTTTGTGATGCCCTCTTGGTGAGTAACGCTGGCCTTGGACCAACATCCCACAGCAAAAGTAGAGGCTACAGCAACAAACTACTAGGGCACAAGCTATATTCCCAATACATACCAAAACCCAATGCCAGGTACTGGATAGGTGATTCACACACAAGGGGACTAGGCACTCATCACCCAGGGTACAACCTGGAACTCATATTGCAGTCCTTGCCTCCATGGGGCTAGAAGAGTGACCCACCATATTCACCTTCCGTGGCCAAGTCCAGTCTACCGCCTGTCCTTGTGAAATCTCAGTTGGAGTGGGCAGCAGGATATTGCAGTGGGGATCCATATCCAGGCTCTAACACAGATGCAGTGGCATGATGCAGGAGAGCCTCCACAGGGGCAGCTCCACCCCCACAGGGTTTCTCATTAAGGACCCACAAGACCCCCATAGGTGTCAGGCCTGTCTTTCAAAGAGGGGATTTTTATAGCATTCATAGCCCACCCACATGATCTCAAATGCTTTATAAGCTCTGGTGCACACTGTTCTAAATCTGCAAGAGAATCAGAGGTTAGTAACACATCATCAGTATAGTGGACCAGTTTCACTAATGTTGGGCTCTTCTATCTCACCAAGTCTTCTGCAAGAGGAAGACACATATATTATTGGGCTATGCAGGTACCCTAGGGCAAGGACATGGAACATCCACTGGGTCCCTCCCAAGTGAATGCAAATTGATCTCAGCTCTCATCGGCTATAGCTATAGAGAATAAAACATTAGCTAAGGCCACCACATGGTGATAAGTGCCCAACGCTGGGGTCAGTATGTCCATCAAGTCATGAACTGATGGCATGGCAGTGTGCATAGGTGGCACCACCATGTTCAGCTCTTTACCATCCACCGTCCTTCACCATGAGCCACCAGGCTTCCAAACAGGCCACACGGGGAGTTAAATGGGCTCTGAGGGGGCCATACAAGGCCCACTTTCACCATCTCAGCAATGCTGGTGCCTGTTTCTTCATGGTCGACTGGTAGATGATACTGTCTCACAGCAGTTACCCTCCAAGGCGCTAGCAGTAACTGTGGGGAATGCTTCATGTATTCCCTCACAACAGACTCCACTACATGCAATTGGGGATGAAATTCCCCCACAGAGGTTTGCAACGTTAGACCTTGCAGCACATCTATCCCCAAACTGTCTTCTGGGATCGGGGATACATGCACAGTATACCTGGGCAAGGGAGTCATCCAGTTTCCATGCGTAAGGACACAGCCTCACTGTTTGGCGGCTATAGCCATCAATTTGTACACTAGGACAGGGAAACTGCTCTGGCTTGCTGTAAATAAGGCTGCACTCAGCATCGGTGTCAACCTTAGCCATTACTCTGTACGTTAGCCTATGACAGTGAATTACAAGCTCTACATGTGGCCTCTGGTCCCTGCTTGAGTTCATCGGGTGGGCACCTTGGCCTGAGCCATATTCAAAGTGGAAAAGGGCATGCGAAGGAACAGCCTTGGGCGCCATGTAATCTTCTAACTGAGCTATCTGATTCTCTTGCTGTGGGCACTTCTCACACTTAATAAACTGCTGCTCAGGTCTCAGTTGACTCTACAGCTCTAGAAGCATGGCACTGGGCTGTTCGTCAATTTTATTTCTGTCAGCTCCCTGTGCCAGCAGATTGGCCCAGATTTGCATTTGTGTCAACCGGATGGGGCCTTTACCAGCTCAGCCCCCTTTCGGAGTCTTCACACTTCTAATACCCTGTGCCTGCCACCATCCCTCTACTTCTTCCAAGCTTGCCTCCATTGAGGTCAACTCATAGACGTGAGGACCCACATAAGGCGCAAGAATGGCAATTGACGACATGAAGGAAGTAGATGGGGCATTGTTCAAAAATGGTGTCTTGCCTGCTGCCTGTAAAACGCTTGTCATCTGGGCCTCAAGTGTTCAAGTTAAACATAAACTGTTTCATGCCCAATTCTCTCAAAACTTGGGTCAACTCAGCAAAGGTATGCCACTTACTCACAGTGTCCAGAAGTTCACACGGTACAGTTGGCAGCATTAATCCATTCCATCAGGGTGTGTGTTTGGTTAGGAGCCCTGAAGGGTCATGTGTCACCTGGTGGTTTAGTCGTTAAGTTGTGTCTGACTCTTGTGACCCTATGGACTGTAGCCTGCCAGGCTCCCTTGTCTATGGAGGCAGGAATACTGGAATGGGTTTCCATTTCCTTCTCCAGGGGATCTTCCTGACCCAGGGATGGAACCTGGGTCTCCTGAACTGGAGGCAGATTCTTTACCAACTGAGCTACCAGGGAATTCCTAGGGTTCTGAAATCTTGGTCTCAATGAGTGTTTACAGATGCCAACCATTCTATCTCATCCCCAGAACAAACAATACCATCCACCCCTGTGTCCCAGAGTTGCAATAGCCAAGCTGCCAAGGGTTTCCCTTGCTTCTGCCAAAATTGCTTACACAAGTCAACCAACTGCTTAGGTATATGGTTGATGATAAGCAGTGTACACAATTGGGGGCCCTTAGAGGATGTCCCCCTGGGCCATAGGTTCCTCATGTTTCACCTTCTGCTTCATGACGAGCCTTGATAAGTGCAGACCCGTGGTCTCATCATGTTCATCATCACCGTCCCTTATCACCTCACTGTCAAAGGCACTGGGTTTGGCAACAAGAACACGAACCTCTTGCTCCAGCATATGTATACACGGTTCTAACTCTTCCTCCTGTCTGTGCAGTTCACGCACTGGCACAACATCATGCAGGGCACAGTCCATTTTAACTTCAGGGCAGTCAGGAAAATCCACCCCGTGGCCCCAGCAGCAGCACATACTGTTTTGTCCAGCAAACGGGAGCTCACTACCTGTAACGCCTTTTCAAGGCTATTTGGTGACCATTTCACCGCCTCCCAGTCTTCCACTGGGGCCCACACAGAGAGGACCGTGGCTACCGGGTGTCACATACTATGTATGCAGTGGCCACTGGCTTCCTCCATCCATTGGAACCTCAGGCTCCTCTCCCTGCCGGGAATCCTGATGGCTACACTGATTGTCTCACTGATCACTGAACTCAGGGTGGGCAAGGCAAGAGTGGGGAAGCTGGAAGAAGACACGAGGAGCCATAGGAACTGCAGACACGTTTTACTCACTAATGGCTGATGCAGCAGCAAGGCAGACATGGACGCAGCAGTACATGAGTCCCAGGTGGTGCTTATGTAGGTACACAGAACAAAGTTGGCACGTGGCCAAGTGAGTGCACACGATTTGCACGTGCACTGCTATAAGTGATCTCAGCTGTTACATAACCACGCAAAGTCATGGTTTACAGAACGTGGGGTGAGAGCGAGAGGACATGGGGCAATAGAGCCTGACCATTGCCATCTTGGCTAATTGCTATTTCCCTACACCATCTGACCATTTATGCCTATCTTCCAAAAGGATGCCCATTGTGAGGGTCATTGACTTTTCATTGACTTGAATGTGGGATTCAAGGCATTCTCAAGAGGCAGGCTAACCATATAAGCTCTAACATCCCTGGTGGTGAGTAGGTCCACAGAACAAGTCAGGGTAAGTGTGTGTGTGTGTGTGTGTGTGTGTGTGTGTGTGTGTGTGTGTGTGTTTAGTGAGAATAAAGAAGTGAGATTAAAAGGGCTGAGGTCACAGATGAACCACAGAGTATCTTCCAAGCATCCTGAACCCCTGCATCTAGAATATCCACTTCTTCTAAACATTCAGGGAGAAGAAAGCTGAATCACTGACATCCTATACAAGTCTAAACTTTCTGATGGCATTTTACATCATTAAAACTTAATGAGAAAAGCCTGAGCAGGGGAGCAGTCTAGCTTATTAAGCTCATTTTTTGGTCTATTTTTCATTTTATAAAGAAATTCAGATTCAAAGTCTGCACAACAAAGAAGCATTCACTCCCCTTTGTGAAGTAATATGTTTGTTTACTTTAAATTGGACTTAAATTAGGCCTCAGAAGGAGGGAATTCATTAAAATCCTGATCTGTGATGTTGGCAAGTTGCCATCTGAAAAGCCTGCATTACTTCCTTTGATAGGGTTCAGAGGAGAAATAACAAATGCCAAAAATAAGATTGTGGTTTTACTTGATGTGCCAATTTATTATGTTTCCATCAGACTGCAAAATCACAAAATTAGAAAGATAAAGATAAAACAGATTAATTCTTGATAGGTAGATTTTTTCCCCACTTAGAATACACATAGACCTTGTATGCATTATGTGTGTTTTCTTCTACCATTTTTCCATGAAGAGACACACATGACAATCCATGAACGTACTTGTATGTGGTAAAATTGATATCATACGTCACACACAAATTGTATCCTGTTCTTTTCCACTTAATCCTATATTATTATCATTGCTTCTGACCAAATATTATTTGATAGAAAATTTTAAGTATTTTCATAGATAAGGCATAAATTCTTATTAATTGAAGAGGCCTCTATCATTATTTGTAGGGACCCTTTCCAGTTTACCATCATTGTCAGTAATGCATGAGAACTAACCATGTTTACATATAAATTTGGAATCAGATGTTTCTTTAGATTCTTAAAAATAGAATTTTTATATTCAGAGAAGTGCTCATTTTAAAGCTTATTTGAAATATCTTCCCATGAAACTGAATAGGGGAGCAAATATTTCCCCCCATCCCAGCCTTCAGCATCATTAAATCATGTCAATTTATGAGTGTCCTTTGCACATTTTTATACAGGTGTTAATATTTGTATAATACAAATTTTTAAATTTTTAATTTAAGACTATTAGCCCTTCATTTTGTTTGTTTGCAAATGGATTTTCCAATTTGTCATACACACACCTTTTAATTTTGTTTTTGGTGACAGACTACTCACATTTTTAGGTAGCCAGATATACAAACTTTTTCTAAAGACCTCCTCCTTTGCTTTTATGCTTTAAGTCCTCGTCTATTTCTAGTTAGTTTACTACCTGCCAATACTTTCTTCTTGTTTTAAAATTTTAAAAAATATTTCTTAACTGTCTTTATTTTATTCTTCCAGATGAAATTTTTACTCATTTGAAATTTGATAAGCTCCCACCAATTTAATATCCCACTGAGATCACGCTGCACCTACATATTTGCTTGGGGAATGCTTGTTTTTATGCCATGGTACTTGGGAGCATGGGTCTCTAAGGCAAGAGTTCAGATCTGCTGTTTGCTGTTTATAGTTTTGTGACTTGGGCAAATGGCTTGACTCCTTCTAGCTCCAGTTTCCTCCTCTGGACTATAAGCTCCGCAAGAACAGGGTCCTGGGGCCTCTTCACAGTGTCTCTCCAGTGTGGTACAAAATGGGCACTCGATGAATATGTTATGAGTGAATAAATTATTAACTGAACCATCTACAATTCATCCAGAATTACTATAAGGATATAAATTAGGACACCTAAAAATTTCAGCTTCCTAGTATAGTAGCTAATATGTGCTTTATGTTCAATACTTATTACTGTCATTTTTTTAAAAAAATTCTTTCTTTCCTTATTTTTGGCGGCACTGGGTCTTCATTGCTGTGAGGTGGCTTCTCTTATTGTGGAGCATGGGCATGTGGGAGCTTCCTAGACCAGGATCGAACCTGTGAACCCCACATTAGCAGGCAGATTCTTAACCAATGGACCACCAGGGAAGTCCTTATTACTGTCATATTATATTTATGATCTTCAGTCCTTTAAATAGGAATTTGGAATGTGTCTTATTCAAATACTTTTTGTATTTCTCAGTAAATTTCTGAGATTGACACCATCCATTTTTACTTATGCTTGAGTGCATGTTAAGTCGCTTCAGTCGTGTCCAACTCTTTGTGACCCCATGGACTGTAGCCCCCCCAGGCTGTTTTGTCCATGGGATTCTCCAGGCAAGAACACTGGAATGGGGTGCCATTCCTTCTCCAGGGCATCTTCCCAACCCAGGGATCGAACCCACATCTCCTGCACCTCTTGCATTGCACCGGGGAGCCACCGGGAAACCCCCTTACCTATGCTAATTCCCAGGTATTTCATCTGTTGTGATTGTTTTTTTTTTTTTTTTAAGACATTTCACTACATTTTTAATTATCATTTGTTAAAATGGCCGAAACCCTAGAATGATAGGTGTCAACTACATCTATATACCAAAATGAGATGACCTTCACCTTCAAGGACTAGCAGAGGAGGCTATGAAAATTGGTTTTACGATCCTTGTCTTTTTACCTTCTCAGACATCACAGAGTTAAACACAGAGACGAGGAGAATTTGGAAATGGAGACTTTTTAAAAGAGAGAATGGCCTGAAATCTGCATCACATTCCACACTCCCTTTCTCTCACACAACACCTATGCACCCATGGGGAAGGGTGTAGGATGCTTTCCTATCTACACACATCCAGTGAAAGCAGATGCATTGGGGGCACTCACAGAACTGGTTGAGAGAGCCTGGAACTGGCGGCTTGATGGTATGGCATATGAGTCATGCCTCTAAATCTAAAGGAACTAGAGTCTGAAGAAGCTTCAGGCAGAATTTAGAGAGCTATAGTGGAATAAAACTGTGTCCACCACCAGCAGATCTAAGAGACCTGAGTCTCCTAGAGGCCAGATAGGATCAGTGGAGCTACCTGATGGCACAAGAAGACTTGATCAGCAAGAGGCAGGAAGTGGGAAGCCAAGGGAAGAGTTGGGATGACCATCCAGGTGTCCATCCTCCATGTCAGGACAAGGCAGGCATGAAGACTTCAGTGGGAGTGGCTCTGCCAAGAAGCCACAAAGTGCTCCAAAGAAAGTCTCCTTTAAGTCCCTGAGACCTGAGAGTTACAATACACAATATGAACCGAGTAAGACATTTCTGCCCCCTTGCTTCTCCTCCTTTCCTCCCACCCATACCCCCACCTATTTTGACTCTGGAAGGTCAGAACTGGTATCGGCAAGTAGATTGTTGGAGGAATGGAAACGCACCGAAAGCTAGAAAATGGGAGAAGTTTTAACTTAATGGGAGCTTGGACTTTAGACTGGAATGAGAATGCCTGAGGATTAAAGTGACCTGAAGACTTATTAATTATCTCAGAGAGGCCAGAACATCCCAGGTTTTGCTCTCGATTTTATCCAAGAGAGTAGGAAAGAATAAGCCCTCCAAAATCAGTATGCAGGAGCAGTAGTAAGAACAGTAGCAAGTTGTTTTCTGTTGTATCCTTCAAATTCTGACATTCAACATGACAGTTATGTTGGTTCAAATTACAATATTACTTTAATAATAAGCATGAAAAAAATTATGAAGTGAGTCAAGCAAATTAGGAAAGTGACATTCAGTTATTTATCTTAGGGAGTTTATATAGCAGCAGATGTGTTTTTAAGTGTGCAAAGATCAAACCAGTAAACCATGGGGATGGACTGTCCAGGCCATCAAGACCATTACTCGGTCTGTAGACCAAGTTACAACTAAATCAGGCTTCCCTGGTGGCTCATTGGTAAAGAACCCACCTGCCAATGCAGGAGGTGTAAGAGACACGGATTCAATCCTTGGGTTGGGAAGATCCCCGGGAGGAGGGCATGGCTACCCACTCCATCCAGCATTCTCGCCTGTCCAAGTGAATCGAATGGACAGAGGAGCCTGGTGGGCTACAGTCCATAGGGTGGCAAAGAGTCAAACATGACTGAGTGACTGAGCACGCGTGCATGCACAACTAAATCATCTGTATCAGATGCAAATTTCCTCTATTAAGAAACTTGTAATGAGAAACCTGTATGCAGGTCAGGAAGCAACAGTTAGAACTGGACATGGAAAAACAGACTAGTTCCAAATAGGAAAAGGAGTACGTCAAGGCTGTATATTGTCACCTTGCTTATTTAACTCCTATGCAGAGTACATCATGAGAAACGCTGGGCTGGAAGAAATACAAGCTGGAATCAAGATTGCCGGGAGAAATATCAATAACCTCAGATATGCGGATGACACCACCCTTATGGCAGAAAGTGAAGAAGAACTAAAGAGCCTCTTGATGAAGGTGAAAGAGGAGAGTGAAAAAGTTGGCTTAAAGCTCAACATTCGGAAAACTAAGATCATGGCATCTGGTCCCATCACTTCATGGGAAACAGATGGGGAAATAGTGGAAACAGTGTCAGACTTTATTTTTTTGGGCTCCAGAATCACTGCTGATGGTGATTGCAGCCATGAAATTAAAAGACGCTTACTCCTTGGAAGGAAGGTCATGGCCAACCTAGATAGCATATTTAAAAGCAGAGACATTACTTTGCCAACAAAAGTCCGCCTAGTCAAGGCTATGGTTTTTCCAGTGGTCATGTATGGATGTGAAAGTTGGATGATGAAGAAAGCTGAGCGCCGAAGAATTGATGCTTTTGAACTGTGGTGTTGGAAAAGACTCTTGAGAGTCCCTTGGACTGAAAGGAGATCCAATCAATCCATCCTAAAAGAGATCAATCCTGGGTGTTCATTGGAAGTTCTGATGTTGAAGCTGAAACTCCAATACTTTGGCCACCTCATGCGAAGGGTTGACTCATTGGAAAAGACCCTAATGCTGGGTAGGATTGGGGGCGGGAGGAGAAGGGGACGACAGAGGATGAGATGGTTGGATGGCATCACCGACTCGATGGACATGGGTTTGGGTAGACTCCGGGAGTTGGTGAGGGACAGAGAGGCCTGGCGTGCTGCAATTCATGGGGTTGCAAAGAGTCGGACACAACTGAGCGACTGAACTGAACTGAATGGAGATTTAATTAAATAAAATCAAACCATTTCTGAGGAAGCCCTTTGCCACCAAGAGCCCTAATGTAAATAGTGGATATTAATTTTCAGGCCATAAAACTTATGGACACAAAGAGCATAACTTTGTAAAAATTTTCTGTAACTCATCCAGAGTCTTCATTCTGTCTGATGTAGGGTATATAATCTATTCAATCCAGATAAACTGTAGAGTAAGACTTAATTATTCTACCCCTAATGTGGCATTGAAAGTGAAGTCCCTCAGTCGTGCCCAACTCTTTGCAACCCCATGGACTGTAGCCTAACAGGCTTCTCTGTCCATGGGATTTTCCAGGTAAGAGTACTGGAGTGGGTTGCCATTTCCTTCTCCAAGGGATCTTTCCGAGCCAGGGATTGAACCCAGGTCTCAGGCACTGCAGGCAGAGCCTGGTCGGCTACAGTGCATGGGGTTGCAAAGAGTCAGACACGACTGAGTGACTTCACTTCACTTTAATGTGGCATTGAGCTTTGAGAGGAGCTTTGGTGGGATGGGGTGTCTGGTCTGCAGCTTTCCTTCTGTATCTGACGGACACTGCTGGGATATAAAGCACCTTGTGTAAACTCTGTCATTACTGGGTCCCTTCGGTGTCTTCCAGCATATGTTTCATTCTGCCTTGCCCCTGGCTGAGGGTCACAAAGGTCATTCTCCTCATTCTATGACCAAGCTTCTTTGGGTGAACCATCCTCTGTCAGCCATCTGGCATGGTTCTAAGGGGCATATGGAACTTTTGACCATTAAGCCATGCCTCTTGGGTGTCATAAGAGACATTGGGTTGGAGGGATACAATCTTGAGCCCTCTTTGCCTAGACCTTCCCTGTCCCCATTAACGGAGTATAGCCATTCTCTAAAGCAGATGTGAAAGACTTCTCTACAGCACCACCCTGCCTCATTCTCATCTGAGAAGCAGCACACAGGTCTTCCCTCCTGTGGATATTGCCCTCCCTCTCTAGACTCTGTCCTGTCTTTCTCAGGCTTATTCAGGGCAGCAGAAGGGGCCAGGCCCATCTCTGCAATCCCTGCAGCTAAGCTTCCTCATTCTTCTCTGAAGAAGCCTTACCCAGGCTGTCATCTTTTTCTATAGGAAACCTATGCATGGGTGTGTGCTAAGCCACTTCAGTCCTGTCTGACTCTTGTTGACCCTATGGACTGTAGCCTGCCAGGCTCCTTCTGTCCATGGGATTCTCCAGGCAAGAGTACTGGAGTGGGTTGCCATGCCCTCCTCCAGGGGATCTTCCCGACCCAGGGATCGAACATGCATCTCTCATGTGTCTCCTGCATTGGCAGGCAGGTTCTTTACCACTAGCACCACCTAGGAAGGCATAGAAGGCATAGAGGGCACTCTGTACCTGGCTCTGTCAGAGGTTTAGCCTAGCAACGAGCAAAAAACCCACCTTCAACTTTATCTTTTATAAATAAAGGGCCTTGGATTTCAAGACTAATGCCTCTGCTCTGAGTTTCAAGAGTCTGTTTAGAATTTTAAAAAGGAAAGAAAAAAAGACTTTCCCCTATTCTAGTTTCTTTGTGTCTCCTCTCTGGTAATTAATGCTGCTAACTCAAAGTAGAGAAGGTCGTGGTGTGAAGGAAGGAACCAAACATTACTTAATATTTCTGCATTTTAATCGGTAACACACGTGGTTCGAATCTCCAGTTATCTGACAAGTCACCACATGAACACCCACTTCCTCTTCCCTCCGAGCCAACAAGGAGGAAGCCAGTAGTTCAACAGTTTCCTGAACCTACAGGTGGGGAAAGAGACTTGACAGCAGGCATATATGTGCCCATTAATCACCAAAAGTGCACTTTGAAGCCAGCTGGATCGATAGAGGTCAGCTGAGAGAGGTTCTAACTCATCTGTGCTCTCCTACATCAGAATTATCCCTGGAAACAAAGGGTAGAAATAAAAGCAATCATATCCAAGGGGATTATTACTGAGCTCAGGATCAGCTTTAAGCATTCAGAAAATTATTTGTTTATGTGCAGTTTTAATTTTATGCAGTTGACAATGTGAAATGAATGACAAAGAAACCTATCTACCTACATCCTATATATTGGACAATGAATATATTTTAACTTTCTAACAAACATAACAGATTAATATCCCTCTAACCTGAAATGACTTTGGAATTGTCAGAAAAGTGGACTGGGGAGTGCAAGATCCCACCTCTATTTAGTAATCAATTTGCAGGGTCTTAATTAAATTCTCCTCTGAGCCTTGAGAAAATAAGGTGAGACTGGAAGGTATGACTTGAACCAAATTCTCCAACAGCCACAATAATAAGTAGGGAGAAATAATATTAACATCTTTTCAAGATAAAAGGAAAATGGAATTCTTCCCTATCATACATTCTCTGTTAAAAGGACTAACTAACATGTGAGAAAGAAATTGGATTTCCTTGGGGTTTTTGTTCCACAAGACAGAATTAGACTTCAGTTTCAAGGAAGTCATGAATTTGGGAAAAGGTAAGAGGAGAGAGGCCAAGCCACTGCTAAGGGTACAAGCGAAAATGCACAGTGGCTTCAAATCACATTCCAGTAGAATCATCAGCCCCTGAATTCTCTGGCCTCCTACCTTCCCCTGGCAGGTGCTGAGAGAGGTAGGATTTATTCATCTGCTCCTTGCTGTGACCTTGCCTTTCTGCTGTGTTGTGAGGTGAGCCCAGTTTTCCCTGTGGTGGCCTTGACCATCAGATATTCTTTGCCGTCTCTGCTGCATTCCTAACCTCAGGGTCTCATGGCCTAGCTTGACTTTTCCACTGCCAGTGAAATGGGGAAGTTTCTCTCTTCAGCAATAACACAACTTCTTTGCAAGAAACCCCAGAGGGTAGCTTGGCTCTCACCATTTTCATTCATTCATTCATTCAACGCGTATTCAACAAACGTTTCACCCTCAGCTACAGTGCCAGGCACTGGGGCTGGCACTCAGGGCACAGTGGAGAGCAAGTCAATGATGGTCACTGATTTGTGGAGCACAACATCTAATATTGCACTTTGCTTCCTTCTCTAGTAAATTCCAGAAAACCTCCTCAGTGCTGAGGAACATGTTGGTGGCACTTTCTAGGCTGGTGCTCAAAAACACTGGTTCCCACCAGTAGTTGCCCAGCATCTCAATATCTTACTGCTTCACCTTGGAAAAAACTTTCTGCTCATGCAGGCACTTCCCGCAGACCCTGTCTTCCACTCACATTTCTCAAATATTTTAATCACCACATCACAGAAATCAACACTCCATTTCTTGCCATTTTTCCCAAGATGGGTAGAGGGCCGTTATGAACATGGAATTTCATCAGCCCTAGTGGGCCAGAGCTATAATGATTACATGGGAGAGGATATGAAAGAGTTGTTATGTTCGGTCGCTAAGTCATGTCTGACTCTTTGTGACCCCATGGACTGCAGCACCCCAGGCTCCCCTGTCCTCCACTCTCTCCCAGAGTTTGCTCACATTGAGTTGGTGATGTTGTCTAACCAGCTCAACCCATTCTCCTTTTGCCTTCAAACTTTTCCAGCATCAGGGTCTTTTCCAGCAAGTCAGCTCTTCATATCAGAGGGCCAAAGTATTGGAGCTTCAGCATCAGTTCTTTCAATGAGTATCCAGGGTTTCCTTTAAGATGGACTGGTTTAATCTCTTTATGGGCCCAGAGACTCTCAAGAGTCTTCTCCAGGACCACAATTCAAAAGCATCAATTCTTCAGTGTTCAGCTTTCTTTATGATCCAACTCTTACATCCGTACATGACTCCTGGAAAAATCATAGCTTTGATTGTATGGACCTTTCATCAAAATAATGTCTTTGCTTTTTCATATGCTATCTAGGTTTGTCATAGCTTTCCCTCCAAGGAGCAACCATCTTTTAATTTCATGGATGCAGTCACTGTCCACAATGATTTTGGAACCCAACAAAATGCTCTGTCACTGCTTCCATTTCCCCCCATACTTCTATATGAAGGAGTACCCAACCTTAAGACTTGAATGTTCATATTATAAAAAACTAGCCAATGGACAAAGAAAGTCAATGCCAAAGAATGCTCAAACTACCGCACAACTGCACTCATCTCACACTCTAGTAAAGTAATGCTTAAAATTCTCCAAGCCAGACTTCAGCAATACGTGAACTGAGAACTTCCAGATGTTCAAGCTGGTTTTAGAAAAGGCAAAGGAACCAGAGATCAAATTGCCAACATCTGATGGATCATCGGAAAAGCAAGAGAGTACCAGAAAAACATCTATTTCTGCTTTATTGACTATGCCAAAGCCTTTGACTGTGTGGATCACAATAAACTGTGGAAAATTCTGAAAGAGATCGGAATACTAGACCACCTTGAGAAACCTGTATGCAGGTCAGGAAGCAACAGTTAGAACTGGACATGGAAAAACAGACTGGTTCCAAATAGGAAAAGGAGTAAGTCAAGGCTGTATATTATCACCCTGCTTCTTTAACTTATATGCAGAGTACATCATGAGAAACGCTGGGCTGGAAGAAACACAAGCTGGAATCAAGATTGCCGTGAGAAACATCAATAACCTCAGATATGCAGATGACACCACCCTTAGGGCAGAAAGTGAAGAAGAACTCAAGAGCCTCTTGATGAAAGTGAAAGAGGAGAGTGAAAAAGTTGGCTTAAAGCTCAACATTCAGAAAACTAAGATCATGGCATCCAGTCCCATCACTTCATGGCAAATAGATGGGGAAACAGTGGAAACAGTGGCTGACTTTATTTTTCTGGGCTCCAAAATCACTGCAGATGGTGACTGCAGCCATGAAATTAAGACGCTTACTCCTTGGAGGGAAAGTTATGACCAACCTAGATAGCATATTAAAAAGCAGAGACAGGGAGCGGGGCTAAGATGGCGCAGGAATAGGACAGGGAGACCACTCTCTCCCCCACAAATTTATCGAAAGAACATCTGAACACTGAGCAAACTTCACAAAACAACTTCTGAACGCTGGCAGAGGACATCAGGCTTCCAGAAAAACAGCGCATTATCTCGAAAGGAGGTAGGAGAAAATATAAAAGATAAAAAGAGAGACAAAAGAGTTAGGGACGGAGACACATCCCGGGGAGGGAGTCATGAAAGAGGAGAAGTTTCCAAACACCAGGAAACCCTCTCACCGGTGGGTTTGGGGGAAGATTTAGAATCTCGGAGGGCAACATAACTGGGAGAAAAAATAAATAAAACCCACAGATTACGTGCCTAAAGGCAACTCCCAGCAAAGAACCCCAGACGCTTGCACCTGCCACCAGCAAGTGGGGGCTGAACGGAGAGGAGCGGGTGGCACTGCTTAGGGTAAGGACCGGGCTGAATGCCCTGAGGGCAATCTGAGGGAGCTAACGTGAGATAGCAACCTAAACTGTGGGACAGCCAGAGAGAGAGAACTACCAAGCTGCAAACAGGCAGTTTCTAAGCAAAGACTGCCTGAGATCCCGGAGGGTCGACAGCCGCCGGAAGGGTCGTAGCCAGAGACCAGCTCCCCAGAACTAACACAAAGCACACTGGAGCCGGGCGCGCCCGTAAACTGAGGCGGGGACCGGGGAGGTGATAAGCCACACCGCCCCAACAGGGGAGAGTGTGCTCGCCAAACTCCTGGCTGCCTGAGCTGCTCCAACCGGGAACGGCACAAACCGCAGACCCAACCGAGTCTGCGCCTTTGTGGAGTAACCGGGAACCTGAACCTGAGCGGCTTAGACCTGGGAAGTGCACGCATCTCAGGGCCCACTCCCCGGCCGAGTAACCTGAAGCCTGAGCAGGGCAGACTGGGAAAGCACACACGCCGTGAGCGGGAGCGAACCCAATGAGGCCGAACTCTCCACACACACGCCAGTGATGTTGGTTTGCAGTGTTCCTCCCTCCCCACAGCACGACTGAACAAGCGAACCTAAAGAAACCACCTCCGTCTCTTTGTGGCAGGGCAGAAATTAGACATTGAAGAGACCTGCAAACAGAAGCCAAATAAACAGAGGGAAGCACTTTGGAAGTGACAGGCTAACAGATTAAAATCCCTGTAGTTATCACTGACTGCATTGAAAGGGGCGTATAGATCTTGAAAAGTATAAGCAGAAACAAGGATCTATCTGAAACTGAACAGATCCCACACTGCTCACAACAGTTCCAGAGAAAGTCCTCGATATATTTTTACTATTATCATTTTTTTTCTTTTTAATTTAAAAAAATTTTTTTTTACTTTTTTCTTTAAGTCCTCTATTACACCTTTAATTTTCATTTTTATAACCCATTATTAGCTTGCAAAAAAAAAACTCTATTTTTAAGCAAACTGCATACATATATCTTATACTTTGTGTGATTTTGTTTTCTTTTTTTCTTTTTTTATATTGTATTTTTCTAAGAGTCTAACCTCTACTCTAAAGTTTTAATCTTTGTTTTACATATTTGATATCAATTTTGTACATTTAAGAACCCAATCTCTAGTACCCATTTTTACTCAGGAGTGGAATTACTGGCTTGATTACTCTCTTCCCCTATTGACGCTCTTTCTTTTCCCCAAAGGAACCTCTATCTCCCACCCTCCTCCTGCTCTTCTCAACCCAATTCTGTGAATCTCTTAGGGTGTTCTGGGCACCGGAGAACACTTCGGGAACAGAATACTGCCCAGATCTCTCTCTCCCCTCTTGATTCCTCCCTTTCTACTCATGCTCACCTCTATTACCTTCCTCCCCCCTCTCTATGTATCTCTGTGAACCGCTCTGAGGGTTCCAGACTGTGGAGAGCACAGAGGGAAGTGCTTACTGGCTAGACTGCTCTCTCCACATTTGAGTCTCCCTCTTCTCCTCCTGGTCACCTCACCCGCCCCCCCCTTCACCTCTCTATGTAACTCAGTGAACCTCTCTGGGTATCCCTCACTGTGGAGAATCTTTTCACCATTAACCTAAAAGTTTTATTCTCAATGCTGTATGGATGGAGAAGTCTTGAGGCTACTGCAAAAATAAGACTGAAAGCCAGAGGAAACATTAATTAATAAGAAATCATCCAAAAGCCTCCACATATACACTGAAACCAAGCTCCACCCAAGAGCCAATAAGTTCCAGAGCAAGACATACCACACAAATTCTCCAACAATTCAGGAACATAGCCCTGAGCATCAATATACAGGCTGCCCAGAGGCATACCAAATCCATAGACATCTCAAAACTCAATACCGGATACTCCATTGCACTCTAGAGAGAAGAGATCCAGCTTCATCCACCAGAACACTGACACAAGCTCCTCCAACCAGGAAACATTGACAAACCACCCGTCCAACCCCACCCACAGTGAGGAACCTCCACAATAAAGAGGAACTTCAATCTACCAGAATACAGAAAGGCCACACCAAACACAGCAATCTAAACAAGATGAAAAGGCAGAGAAATACTCAGCAAGTAAAGGAAAATGACAAATGCCCACCAAACCAAACAAAAGAGGAGGAGATAGGGAATCTATCTGAAAAAGAATTTAGAATAATGATAATAAAAATGATCCAAAATCTTGAAAACAAAATGGAGTTACAGATAAATAGCCTGGAGACAAGGATTGAGAAGATGCAAGAAATGTTTATCAAGGACCTAGAAGAAATAAAAAGTAGTCAATATATAATGAATAATGAAATAAAGGGATAAAAGACACTCTGGAGGGAACCAACAGTAGAACAATGGAGGCAGAAGATAGGATAAGTGAGGTAGAAGACAGAATGATGGAAATAAACGAAGCAGAGAGGAAAAAAGAAAAAAGAATCAAAAGAAATGAGGAAAACCTCAGGGACCTCTGGGACAATATGAAATGCCCCAACATTCGAATCATAGGAGTCCCAGAAGAAGATAAAAGGAAAGGCCATGAAAAAATACTCGAGGAGATAATAGTTGAAAATTTCCCTAAAATGGGGAAGGAAATAGTCACAGAAGTCCAAGAAACCCAGAGAGTCCCAAACAGGATAAACCCAAGGCAAAACACCCCAAGACACATATTAATCAAATTAACAAAGACCAAACACAAAGAACAAATATTAAAAGCAACAAGAGAAAAACAACAAATAACACACAAGGGGATCCCCATAAGGATAACAGCTGATCTTTCAATAGAAACTCTTCAGGCTAGAAAGGAATGGCAGGACATACTTAAAGTAATGAAAGACAATAATCTACAACCCAGATTACTGTACCCAGCAAGGATCTCATTCAGATATGAAGGAGAATTCAAAAGCTTTACAGACAAGCAAGAGCTGAGGGAATTCAGCACCACCAAACCAGCCCTCCAACAAATGCTAAAGGATCTTGTCTAAACAGGAAACACAGAAAGGATGTTTAAACACGAACTCAAAACAACAAAGTAAATGGCAACGGGACCATATTTATCAATAATTACCTTAAATGTAAATGGGTTGAGTGCCCCAACCAAAAGACAAAGACTGGCTGAATGGATACAAAAACAAGACCCCTATATATGCTGTCTACAAGAGACCCACCTCAAAACTAGGGACACAAGCAGTCTGAAAGTGAAGGGATGGAAAAACATATTTCATGCAAACGGAGACCAAAAAAAAAGCAAGAGTCGCAATACTCATTTCAGATAAAATAGACTTTAAAATAAAGGCTGTGAAAAGAGACAAAGAAGGACACTACATAATGATCAAAGGATCAATCCAAGAAGAAGGTATAACAATTATAAATATATATGCACCCAACATAGGAGCACCACAATATATAAGGCAAATACTAACAAGTATGAAAAGGGAAATTAACAATAACACAATAATAGTGGGAGACTTTAATACTCCACTCACACATATGGATAGATCAACTAAACAGAAAATTAACAAGGAAACACAAACTTTAAATGATACAATAGACAAATTAGATTTAATTGATATTTACGGGACTTTCCACCCCAAAACAATCAATTTCACCTTTTTCTCAAGTGCAGATGGAACTTTCTCCAGGATAAATCACATCCTGGGCCATAAATCTAGCCTTGGTAAATTCAAAAAAAATTGAAATCATCCCAGTCATCTTCTCTGACCACAATGCGGTAAGATTAGACCTCAGTTACAGGAAAAAAACTATTAAAAATTCGAACATATGGAGGCTAAACAACACGCTTCTGAATAACCAACAAATCACAGAAGAAATCAAAAAAGAAATCAAAATATGCATAGAAATGAATGAAAATGAAAATACAATACCCCAAAACCTATGGGACACTGTAAAAGCAGTGCTAAGGGGAAGGTTCATAGCAATACAGGCGTACCTCAAGAAATAAGAAAAAAATCAAATAAATAACCTAACTCTACACCTAAAGTAACTAGAGAAGGAAGAAATGAAGAACCCCAGGGTTAGTAGAAGGAAAGAAATCTTAAAAATTAGGGCAGAAATAAATGCAAAAGAAACAAAAGAGGCCATAGCAAAAATCAACAAAACTAAAAGCTGGTTTTTTGAGAAGATAAACAAAATTGACAAGCCATTAGCCAGACTCATCAAGAAACAAAGGGAGAAGAATCAGATCAACAAAATTAGAAATGAAAATGGAGAGATCACAACAGACTACACAGAAATACAAAGGATCATGAGAGACTACTACCAACAGCTATATGCCAATAAAATGGACAACTTGGAAGAAATGGACAAATTCTTGGAAAAGTATAACTTTCCAAAACTGAACCAGGAAGAAATAGAAGATCTTAACAGATCCATCACAAGCACGGAAATCGAAACTGTAATCAGAAATCTTCCAGCAAACAAAAGCCCAGGACCAGACGGCTTCACAGCGGAATTCTACCAAAAATTTAGAGAAGAGCTAACACCTATCCTACTCAAACTCTTCCAGAAAATTGCAGAAGATGGTAAACTTCCAAACTCATTCTATGAGACCACCATCACCCTAATTGCAAAACCAAACAAAGATGCCACCAAAAAAGAAAACTACAGGCCAATATCACTGATGAACATAGATGCAAAAATCTTCAACAAAATTCTAGCAAACAGAATCCAACATCATATTAAAAAGATCATACATCATGACCAAGTGGGCTTTATCCCAGGAATGCAAGGTTTCTTTAACATCTTCAAATCAATCAATGTAATATACAACATTAACAAATTGAAATATAAAAACCATATGATTATCTCAATAGATGCAGAAAAAGCCTTTGACAAAATTCAATATCCATTTATGATAAAAACCCTGCAGAAAGCAGGAATAGAAGGAACATACCTCAACATAATAAAAGCTATATATGAGAAACCTACAGCAAACATTATCCTCAATGGTGAAAAATTGAAAGCATTTCCCCTAAAGTCAGGAACAAGACAAGGATGCCCACTTTCACCACTACTATTCAACATAGTTTTAGAAGTTTTGGCCACAGCAATCAGAGCTGAAAAAGAAATAAAAGGAATACAGATAGGAAAAGCAGAAGTAAAACTCTCACTGTTTGCAGATGACACGATCCTCTACACAGAAAACCCTAAAGATTCTACCAGAAAATTACTAGAGCTAATCAATGAATATAGTAAAGTTGCAGGATATAAAATTAACACACAGAAATCCCTTGCATTTCTATACTCCAATAATGAGAAAACAGAAAGAGAAATTAAGGAAACAATACCATTCACCACTGCAACAAAAAGAATAAAATACTTAGGAATATATCTACCTAAAGAAACAAAAGACTTATATATAGAAAACTATAAAACACTGATGAAAGAAATCAAAGAGGACACAAACAGATGGAGAAATATACCGTGTTCATGGATTAGAAGAATTAATGTAGTGAAAATGAGTATACTACCCAAAACAATCTATAGATTCAATGCAATCCCTATCAAGCTACCAACGGTATTTTTCACAGAACTAGAACAAATCATTCCACAATTTGTATGGAAATATAAGAAACCTGGAATAGCCAAAGCAATCTTGAGAAAGAAGAATGGAACTGGAGGAATCAACCTGCCTGACTTCAGGCTCTACTACAAAGCCACAGTCATCAAGACAGTATGGTACTGGCACAAAGATAGAAATATAGATCAATGGAACAAAATAGAAAGCCCAGAGATAAATCCACGCACCTATGGACACCTTATCTTCAACAAAGGAGGCAAGAATATACAATGGAGAAAAGACAATCTCTTCAACAAGTGGTGCTGGGAAAACTGGTCAACTACTTGTAAAAGAATGAAACTAGAACACTTTCTAACACCATACACAAAAATAAACTCAAAATGGATTAAAGATCTAAACGTAAGACCAGAAACTATAAAACTCCTAGAGGAAAACATAGGCAAAACACTCTCCGACATAAATCACAGCAGGATCCTCCATGAACCACCTCCCAGAATATTGGAAATAAAAGCAAAAATAAACAAATGGGACCTAATTAAAATTAAAAGCTTTTGCACAACAAATGGAACTATAAGCAAGGTGAAAACACAGCCTTCAGAATGGGAGAAAATAATAGCAAACGAAGCAACAGACAAACAATTAATCTCAAAAATATACAAGCAACTTCTGCAGCTGAATTCCAGAAAAATAAACGACCCAATCAAAAAATGGACCAAAGAACTAAACAGACATTTCTCCAAAGAAGACATACAGATGGCTAACAAACACATGAAAAGATGCTCAACATCACTCATTATTAAAGAAATGCAAATCAAAACCACAATGAGGTACCATTTCACACCAGTCAGAATGCTGCTGCTAAGTAACTTCACTCGTGTCCGACTCTGTGCGACCCCACAGACGGCAGCCCACCAGGCTCCCCCGTCCCTGGGATTCTCCAAGCAAGAACACTGGAGTGGGTTACCATTTCCTTCTCCAATGCATGAAAGGGAAAAGGGAAAGTGAAGTCGCTCAGTCATGTCCGACCCTTAGCGAACCCATGGACTGGAGCGTACCAGGCTCCTCTGTCCATAGGATTTTCCAGGCAAGACCACTGGAGTGGGTTGCCATTTCATTCTCTGCAGTCAGAATGGCTGCTATCCAAAAGTCCACAAGCAATAAATGCTGGAGAGGGTGTGGAGAAAAGGGAACTCTCTTACACTGTTGGTGGGAATGCAAACTAGTACAGCCACTATGGAGAACAGTGTGGAGATTCCTTAAAAAACTGGGAATAGAACTGCCATATGACCCAGCAATCCCACTGCTGGGCATACACACCGAGGAAACCAGAATTGAAAGAGACGCGTATACCCCAATGTTCATTGCAGCACTGTTTACAATAGCCAGGACATGGAAGCAACCTAGATGTCCATCAGCAGACGAATGGATAAGGAAGCTGTGGTACATATACACAATGGAATATTACTCAGCCATTAAAAAGAACACATTTGAATCAGTTTTATTGAGATGAATGAAACTGGAGCCCATTATACAGAGTGAAGTAAGCCAGAAAGAAAAACACCAATACAGTATACTAATGCATATATATGGAATTTGAAAGATGGTAACGATAACCCTATATGTGAGACAGAATAAGAGACACAGATGCATAGAACAGTCTTATGGACTCTGAGGGAGAAGGTGAGAGTGGGACGTTCTGGGAGAGTAGCATTGAAACATGTATATTATATGTGAAACAGAACACCATTCCAGGTTCAATGCATGAGACAAATGCTCAGGGCTGGTGCACTGGGATGACCCAGAGGGATGGGATGGGGAGGGAGGTGGGAGGGGGGTTCAGGATGGGGAACACATGTAAACGCATGGCTGATTCATGTCAATGTATGGCAAAAACCACTACAATATTGTAAAGTAATTAGCCCCCAACTAAAATAAATAAATTTATTAAAAAAAAAAAAAAGCAGAGACATTACTTTGCCAACAAAGGTCCGTCTAGTGAAGGCTATGGCTTTTCCAGTTGTCATGTATGGATGTGAGAGTTGGATTATAAAGAAAGCTCAGCACCAAAGAATTGATGATTTTGAACTGTGGTGTTGGAGAAGACTCTTGACAGTCCTTGGACTGCAAGGAGATCCAGCTAGTCCATCCTAAAGGAGATCAGTCTTGGTTGTCATCAGAAGAACTTATGTTGAAGCTGAAACTGGAATACTTTGGCCACCTGATGCGAAGAGCTGACTCATTGGAAAAGACACTGATGCTGGGAAAGATTGAGGGCAGGAGGAGAAGGGGACGACAGAGGATGAGATGGCTGGATGCCATCACCGACTCGATTGACATGGGTTTGAGTTGACTCAGGGAGTTGGTGATGGACAGGGAGGCCTGGCATGCTGCGGTTCATGGGGTCGTGAAGAGTCGGACATGACTGAGTGACTGAACTGAGCTGAACTGAACTGAACTGAGCCAATGGACAGTTGAAATTCATAGTTGAAATACTAAATAGAGGATGCATTTTGTACACTTTGAACACTTTTCCTCATAGCTGAATGGTAAGGAATCCATTAGCATTCTTATAAAAGAGTGATAAAATTAGTTTTGTACTTCACATCATATGCAATGTATTTAATATCTAGGGAGCTTTGAAGGTGAGAATGTTTAGACAGAATTGGGATGAACTATAGTGACTCTTCCGGAGAAGGTGATGGCACCCCACTCCAGTACTCTTGCCTGGAAAATCCCATGGATGGAGGAGCCTGGTAGGCTGCAGTCCACGGGGTCGCTAAGAGTCAGACACGACTCAGCGACTTCACTTTCCCTTTTCCCTTTCATGCATTGGAGAAGGAAATGGCAACCCACTCTAGTGTTCTTGCCTGGAGAATCCCAGGGATGGAGGAGCCTGGTGGGCTGCCGTCTATGGGGTCACACAGAGTCGGACACAACTGAAGTGACTTAGCAGCAGCAGCATAGTGACTCTTCAAGTTAAACAGAAAAGGTATCCAATTGATTTCTTTACCTTTTTCTCTTCAGGGTAGTGCTTTTATCCTTCCCTAAAATGCTGCACTGCAGGGACAACCAGCATTCCCCTTCTTCTTAAAGCGTTGGCCGGTCAAAAAAATAGTTCGATAGTCAGAGCTGTAATTTTACCTAGGCCATAGTTGCAGACTCTGCTCATGTTGGAAAGGAATCTGTGGCTCTGAGCATCATTCTCTGAGATGAGGAGACTGGGTATCTAGTCTCAAGAATGTAAGAAGGGGAGGAAGTTGAGGAAGAAGGTGGTTTTCAATCACTGGTCAACTAGTCCCTATTACAGACCACCTTGCCACCAACTGAGGCCCTGATGACAAATACCTCTGAACTGAGGTCAGAAGTCAGGCTCATTCTGGACGTCCCTGGTGGTCCACTGTTTAAGAGTCCACCTGTCAATTCCAGGGTTTGATCCCTGATCCAAGATCTGAGAACCAAGATCCCACATGCCATGGAGCAAATAAGCCCAAGCTCCACAACTGCTGAACTCGCGCTCTTGAGCCCATGCCTTGCAACAAGAGAAGCTGCCATGGCGAGAAGCCTGTGCAGCACAAGGAGAGTAGCTCTGCCACAGGCAGAGAAAGCCCGCGCACAGCAGCAAAGACTCCATGCATGCAACGAAGGCCCCGTGCAGCCAAAGACAAGTCAGGCTCATTTCTCTGATCTATGCTGAAAGGGGTCCTTTTACATATTATGGGCTGTAGGTTTTCTGGTTGGAGAAGCATGTGCATAGATCTGGGAAGGAACTGAGGAAGATACCTCAGTGTTAACAGGCAAGGTGTGAACAATTATACTGCTCTGTGCACGTGTAATCCCCTGAGCTGTCATTCACTCGCTTACTCCCATTATGAGAGTGGGCTCGTGAGATCAGTAAAACTGACTGGAGATGGGCTGACAAAATCATGTTATCCAGGGATCCCAGAGGAGTAGCAGTTGCAAATAAGACATCCTGCCAATGACCACAAAAGAGAGAACAGGCTTGACAGCCTTGAATGCATAAGTTACACCTAGAAAGTATCCTGATTTTCTACAGTGGCTTTATTGACTAAAGGCAGAATCACCTAAGTACATACAGATGGCTAACAAACACATGAAAAGATGCTCAACATCACTCATTATTAGAGAAATGCAAATCAAAACCACACTGAGGTACCATCTCACGCCAGTCAGAATGGCTGCTAGCCAAAAGTCTACAAGCAATAAATGCTGGAGAGGGTGTGGAGAAAAGGGAACTCTCTTACACTGTTGGTGGGAATGCAAACTAGTACAGCCACTATGGAGAACAGTGTGGAGATTCCTTAAAAAACTGGGAATAGAACTGCCATATGACCCAGCAATCCCACTGCTGGGCATACACACCGAGGAAACCAGAATTGAAAGAGACACGTGTACCCCAATGTTCATTGCAGCACTGTTTACAATAGCCAGGACATGGAAGCAACCTAGATGTCCATCAGCAGACGAATGGATAAGGAAGCTGTGGTACATATACACAATGGAATATTACTCAGCCATTAAAAAGAATACATTTGAATCAGTTCTATTGAGATGAATGAAACTGGAGCCCATTATACAGAGTGAAGTAAGCCAGAAAGAAAAACACTAATACAGTATACTAATGCATATATATGGAATTTGAAAGATGGTAACAATAACCCTATATGCGGGACAGAAAAAGAGACACAGATGTATAGAACAGTCTTTTGGACTCTGTGGGAGAAGGTGAGGGTGGGACGATCTGAGAGAATAGCATTGAAACATGTATATTATCATATGTGAAACACAATGCCAGTCCAGGTTCGATGCATGAGACAGGGTGCTCAGGGCTGGTGCACTGGGATGACCCAGAGGGATGGGATGGGGAGGGAGGTGGGAGGGGGGTTCAGGATGGGGAACACATGTAAACCCACGGCTGATTCATGTCAATGTATGGCAAAAACCACTACAATATTGTAAAGTAATTAGCCTCCAACTAAGATAAATAAATTAATTTTAAAAATACAAAAAAAAAAAAAAAGAAATGATGAAATTCATCTGAGAAGTCTAGCTTTTTGTCCACAAAATCAATGCAGAAATATGATGTGGAAATTTTTCCTGGACAAAAGGAAAAGGCAAGTTGGCCCCAGCCTAATCAATATTAACCTATTTATAGGAAGACTATGGCAAGAGAAGAGGGTTGGTTAGCCAGAAAAGTGTAGAAAAATGCGGATCAGAGAGACAAAATTTGACCTCATGTGCTCAGTTCCCAGCAGAGAGAGATTGTAAGTCTGGAAGATTTGTCCCTGTGCATATTTCAAGAGGCCACAGAGGGCATTGGTCAGGGTGTCTGTGGAGTCGGATTCACCTAGTTCACACACCAGGACACTAGCTTATCTACATACCCGCTTAATTGCCATCTTTTAAAAAAGTAACTAATTAATTAACTGTGTTTATTTTTGACTGGGTCTTTGCTGCTGTGTGCAGGCTTTCTCTAGTTGTGGTGCCTGGGCTTTGTTGCTCCATGGCCTGGGGGCTCCTCCCAGACCCGGGATAGAAGCCACGTCCCCTGCACTGGCAGACGGATTCTTCACCACTGGACCACCAACTAAGGCACATCCCCTCAATTGCTATCTTGAACAAAATACTGAGCCTTGATTTTTTAAAATGTAGAACTGAGATAATATTAATAGTTCTTCATTGACCCTTCTTACTGGTCACACATGAAACTACATTTCCCAAACTCTCCTGAGTTTTAGGAGTGGTTGTGTGTCCAGTTTGTACCCAGTGGAATATGAGCAGAAGTGGTGTGCAACTTCTCTAGCCCCAATCCATCAAAAAGTTCCTGTACTCAATCTTCTATATTCAGTCTTAGCCTTCCTCCTGACCATATGACTGAGCCTCCAATACTTTGGAGACCTGAATGACTATGTGGAGAAGAGCCCCCTTACCGATCTGGACCAATTCAGACTACTTATAGGAGAAAACATTAAATTATATGGGGGTAAACTATTATTCCTTTGGGGACTTATTTGATACAGCAGTTAGTCACCTTAACACATTATTAATTGTTTGGTTGTATAAAAAGAGATATTGTTGTTCAGTCACTCAGTCATATCCAACTCTTTGTCACCCCATGAACTATAGCATACCAGTCTTCCCTGTCCTTCACTATCTCCCAGAGTTTGCTTAAATTCATGTCCGTTGAGTCGGTGATGCCATCGAACCATCTCATCCTCTATCACCCGCTTCTCCTCCTGCCCTCAATCTTTCCCAGCATCAAGGTCTTTTCCAGTGAGTGAGCTCTACATATCAGGTGGCCAAACTATTGGAGTTTCAGCTTCAGCATCAGTCCTTCCAATAATATTCAGGGTTGATTTCCTTTAGGATGGACTGGTTTGATCCCCTTGCAGTCCAAGGGTCTCTCAACAGACTTTTCCAACACCACCGTTCAAAAGCAACAATTCTTCTGTGCTTAGCCTTCTTTATGGTCCAACTCTCACATCTGTACATGATTACTGGGAAAACCATAGCTTTGACTATATAGGCCTTTGTTGGCAAAGTGATGTCTCTGCTTTTTAATACACTTTTTAATACACTGTCTAGGTTTGTCATAGATGAGTCCATGTAAAATCTGTAGGATGGTACCATGTACATAGAAAGTGCTTAAAATTTATAGCTATTGTTTTTCTCCTAAGGTAGACCATATATTTTTGAGGCTGGTGCAAGACAGAATGCAAAATTGATGTTAGACTCAACTTTTTGTTTTTTGCCATGTTAGCTAAAAAGCACTACACAAGGTACAACTAAGATGATGAATATATGCCAGCATGACTGAGCAGGTTTGCAGTACCTCCCGTGTTTTCCATGTGATGGTTGGGGTTGGCTCACCCACCCACACAGAGCAAGGAAGCTATCAAATCGAAGCAGCCAGAATCGTACCTTCATCGTCTTCATACCTTTTAGCTTGGGGTTAGGAGGTGAAGATGACAGAGAGCCTGTCTTAGATCATTTCTATAAGATGTCATTTGAGTTTAGGTTTATATTTTTGTTGAACCATATAATATTCTTACATCCATATTCCATTCTTATCATTCCACTGGGTCTACCAGAGGTTTCAGTGCAACACAACAGGCTATAACCCACCACATTCTACCATCCTTCTTCCTTTGTACAAATTCCTTGATTTCCAAAGTGACATGTACTCCAGTTAGCTTTCCCACCCTCTATGACTGAAAACTAAAGCCTAGAATGAGGACACAAGCATTGAGCACAGAAGAGGAAATCCATATTACCAACGCATGCGTGCATGCTAAGTCACTTAAGTCGTGTCTCACTTTATGCGACCCTATGGACTGTAGCCCACCAGGCTCCTCTGTCCATGGGATTCTCCAGGCAAGAATACTGGACTGGGTTGCTATGCCCTCCTCCAGGGGATCTTTTTGATCCAGGAATCAAACACAGGTCAGCCAAATTGAAGGCAGATTCTTTACTGTCTGAGCCACCAAGGAATGCATATATAAGTCAATTACTTATCTACAAGCCATGCTCCAATCTCTCTGTACCCTCCAACCTGCATTATCTTTTCATGGCATTTACAACTATCTGAAACTTTATCTCTTATCTGTTTGCTTACTTTTTATCTGCCTCTTCCCACAGCTATAAGATTATGAGGATGGAGACCATCCTGTTTGCTGCTATATGCCAGCATTCAAAACAGTGCCATTCACAAAGGAAATACAAAGAGGCACACTTTTTTTTTTTCAAATAAAAACATGAATTTCTTGAATGAATGGGTGTTTGTCATTGGTTGGTTTTCCAGAATCTCTTCATTCACAGGGAACAGATGAAAGACTTTCTAGATGAAAAAAGCTAACTTCTGTGGCCCTGACCAAATCTTATACCAAGATCAGGTTACTTTGCGGGTGCTTGTTTGGGTATCCAGACAGCTGGAATCTTTAGGTAAAGTGACTCTGTGTTGTGCACAGTCACTAAGTTGTGACCGACTCTTTGTGACCCCATAGACTGTAGCCTACAAGACTCCACTCTTCATGAAATTTCCCAGGCAATAAAACTGGCATGGGTTGCATTTTCTTCTCCAGAAATTGAACCCATGTCTCCTGCACTGACAGGTGGATTCTTTACCACTGAGCCACCAGGGAAGCCCACAACCACAAAGCATTTGGGAATGGAAATCTGCACATTACATCTGTGGGAATGAATCTAGCTTTCATCTGTCTGTGCTCATTCACTTCAGTCATGTCCAACTCTTTGTGACTCTATAGACTGTAGCCCACCAGACTCCTCTGTCCATGGGATTCTTCAGGCAAGAATACTGGAGTGAGTTGCCATTTCCTCCTCCAGCAGATCTTCCCCAACCAGGGATTGAACTCATGTATCCTGCATTGGCAGGTGGATTCCCTACCACTGAGCCACTGGGGAAGCCCTAATCTAGCTTATTGTCACTCAATTATTTTGTAATTCACTATGCTTTTGAACTGCCGTGTTGGAGAAGACTCTTGAGAGTCCCCTCCTTGGACTTCAAGGAGATCCAACCAGTCCATCCTAAAGGAGATCAGTCCTGGGTATTCATTGGAAGGACTGATGCTGAAGCTGATACTTTGGCCATCTAATGCGAAGAGCTGACTCATTTGAAAGTACCCTGATGCTGGGAAAGATTGAAGGCAGGAGGAGAAGGGGACGATAGAGGGTGAGATGGCTGGATGGCATCACCAACTCAATGGACATGGGTTTGGGTGGACTCCAGGAGTTGGTGATGTACAGAGAGGCCTGGCATGCTGCGGTTCATGGAGTCGCAAAGAGTCGGACACAACTGAGCGACTGAACTGAACTGAAACTTTAAGAAAATATCATGCATTATTCCTTGCTAATTTCAGTTTTTTTGAAGGGAAACATAGATGATCAAAACTGGTTCAGAAGGATGTCCACTTAGTCGGGTCTATAGCTTTCGGCTCTCTGAATGACGACCCTTGTCCACCTGATCACACATCCATAGTGGGTCATGCAATTATTTTGTTTGTATGTTTTGTCAAGAGCAATCAGGTATTTCGAAAAGCATTTCATTACCTCCAAATTTTCTTTGATTATGACTTAATTTTTTAAGAACTGAAATGCACCAGAATCCAGCCATGGCTGCATTCAAAGGCTCCTCTAAAGCTTCCCCACCCCTGGCCCTTTTCTACTGTCTCTCTAGCAGAGAGGAGGTGTCCTCCATTTGCCATGCTCTATGCTCTGTGAGTTATGTCAGGTGGCTTGGGGAAGGGCCAGAGAATCATAAACGCTTTCTCAAACTGGTGACTCCTGGTGATTTCAGGCTGGTTTCCAACCTGTTTGCTGAGGTAGGAGGGAGGACGGAGTTCTTAGTGAATGCCATCCACACACACCCTTCCAGACTTATTGCCGGGCCCTGCAGACCATCTCTGCTTCTCCCTCTGGGAAGGAACCAGAGGTGAGCTCTGATGTCCCTTGGAGTCTTTCTATATCTCTAGCTGATCCCAATTTCCTCTCATGAGAAGCAAAACCAAACCTCCCAAAGCTACCCATGCCAGCTACGGCCCACTTCATCTTCCTGGCGACAGGGCCCCCTGAGGACCTTCCCTCAGGTTCTGGGAAGAATGTGAGAGAGCACAAAACCACCTTTCAGGGCGCGCACCCACGACTACAGAACGCACATCCCCACTCAGGCCAGGAGGACTGCCTTTGCGCCTGCCTCCTGCTGCGGTCTCTGGACGGAGCCCCGTCCCCAGCCCTGAGCACCTTCCTGACTTCAGTGCAGGCTCAAAGCAAGCCTGCCCCAGGAGGCATCCACGAGTCCCCCTCACAAGCGTCCAGGTCACTCAGCACCCGTGGCCTTAGCTCTCACGGCCCTCTCTCTGTCCCCCTCGTGTTAGACTGCTCAGCACAGAGAGCTCCACTCGCTCACTGGCCTGCAGGCTTCTCTGTGGCACAGTGACTGACGCACCTTTATTTCCCCCACAGGCACTCATTATCCTAAAAGCTGCCTGAGTTCCTGATGCCCTGAATGAAGCACTTACTTCCGTTTCTTCTGGGACACATCACAAGCGATTCCTCTTTCCAAACACGCTGCCACCTTCCAACTCGCTCCCAGGAGCCCCCGGCTGAGTTCTCTTTCTTAGAATCAGGGAGAGGCCTCTGGGTTCTTTCCCAGCGCACGCCCACACTGCACACACCCATCTGATGCCACCTTAGCCTGTGGGCGAGGAAGCCACAGCAGCTCTTCCTGGGCCCTCCACACCCTCTCCCGGGGTAAAGACATCAGGGACCCCCTTCAGTCAGCTTAGGGAGGAGACCAAGACCTCCGCAGGCGTGCACCTCCCAGGAGGAAGTTGGGACGGTGGTACCTACAGTGGACCACAAGCTAAAAACTCAGGCTCTCATCAAAGTCTTTTCTGAGTGATCTTTTGAAGGGCCACTTCTCTTCCAGATTTCTTCTCTGTAGAGATAAAATCAGTGCCTCCCAAGCGTTTCCAGCTTCAAACCCTAATATGAAAACGAAAACAAATAAAATACAGACTTGTCCTGACTGAAATAGAAAGGGATGTGCCTTAATCTCTCTTGCTTGATTTCTCTTTCCCTGGTTTCCTCTCCACCCGGCAGCTGGCCCCATTAGAGCTCCTGGGAACCACAGGACAGTTTGAAACCACTGCATAGATGGTCACTGAGGATCCCTCTTCATCTGAGTTTCTGATCTGTAGCTTGGACAGCAGCAATGGCCCGATATGGAGGGGAGTTGAGGGCAGCAAAAGTCGTTACTGAGGAGGACCTGAGATCTACCCAGGAACGTGGTCACTGTGTATGCACACGGGTCACATACCGAAGCCCCAGGCCACGGCAGTGTGCGGCTGCTTAGAAGCGGGGCTGCATTTATCAGCCTCTGCGTTCTCACCACTTGGCGTGTGGTTGTATCAAAGCTGCCATCTCTCTATCACATTTGACGACTTAGTAATTATGAGTTACTCTCCATGCCTCCTCTGACAGAGCATTACGTTCTACACTGCTTTGTATCTAAACTATTAATAGTTGGTTGTGCATCGGTCTTGTCACTCTGCTGTAGGATACCCGAGGTGTCCTATTCATCTCTGCCCACAACCAGGCACAGAGGACAGAACAAGCCAAGGGTGAGAAGCCAGGCGAGTCAACCTGAAGGTGTCCATAAAGCAGCCGGAGACCCAGCAGTAGTGAGTTTGAGTGGGGAGAGGATGATCATTTTTAGCTGTGATGGGGTTAGGACACGGGGCTAGACTCTGGTGGGCAAGAGGAAGGCCCCCAAGGGCAGCATAGTACTGAAGTTCTAAGTGCAGGCTCTGGACTTGTGGCGACCAGCATGGAAACTACTCTGTGCCTCAACTCATCCTTTGCCAGCTTGAGTGGATAATATTACTCACCTCAGAGGGTTCTTTTGAGAATGAACAACGTAATGCGTGTAAAGTAGTTAGCATGGTGCTGGGCACCTAATAAGTTCTCAAGCATTAACTATGATGTCATTATTTTTGTGTGCAATTCATAAAACACTTTCCCAAATCAGCCCCAATTTCTCCGAAATATTTAGTAGGTTGGGGGCTCTGAAAATAGCCATGAAAGGAAGACTCTCAATGAACTACTAATAAATAGTTGGGCGAGGTCTTACTTGGAGCAGCTGGAGCAAAATACCATAGACTGAGTTATAAACAACAGGAATTATAAACAACAGAAATTTATTGCTTAGCGTTCTGGAGGCTGAAAGTTTGGACCCAAGGTGACAGCATGATTGCCTTTGGTGAAAGTCCCCGTCCTGTTCATAGCCCATGAGTTCTTGCTCACATGCTGGCCAGGACCAGGGTGCTCTCTGTGGCCTCTCTTATGGAGCACTAATGCCATTCATGAGAGTCCCACCCTCATGACCTACACACTTCCCAAAGACCCATATCCTGGTAAAATCATCAAAAGAGAAACACACTCAGAGATAGACAGGCATGCCTGATTCTTTGCTTCTGGGTCTGTCACACACACACACACACACACACACACACACACACACACACACACACACCCTTTTCCAGATGTCCCCTGTCACAGAAAGCACTCTTGGCTCTGCCCCTCCAGGGATGATCCTTGAGCCAACATGGAGAAAAGCATTCTCAGCACAATTTCCATTGAGAAGACTATGGTTCCTTGGGATGAGGAAAGCCTATGATAAAATGTTGGGCGTGAACTGAAAAAGTAACTAGTATTACTACAGAGAATGGAGTACAAGAAACTATTCAGGCCCTTGAATGTTCAGGCCCTCCTTTCCTCTCTTACACACTGAATCCATCCTTTACAAACAAAAGTGGATACACATGTGAAATCTCTTGCGGGGTCACTGCTGCTTTCTCCTGGGCCCTGGTGAGCACAAGGTTTTGTCTGTGCCCTCCAAGGGTCTGTTTCCTCAGTCCTGTGTAAGTTCTGGGCTTTGCTGGAGCAGCTGTGAAGAGAGACCCTGCATCCAAGGTAAGAGAAACCCAGGTAAGACGGTGGGCACTGAGAGAGGGGATCAGGGGGCAGACAGACTGAAACTACAGTCATGGACAACTAGCCAATCTGATCATATGGACCACAGCCTTATCTAAGTCAGTGAAACTAAGCCATGCTGTGTGGGACCACCCAAGATGGACGCGTCATGGTGGAGAGGTCTGACAGAATGTGGTCCACTGGAGAAAGGAACAGCAAAACGCTTCAGTATTCTTGCCTTGAGAACCCCATGAACAGTATGAAAAGGCAAAAAGATAGGACACTGAAAGATGAACTCTCCAAGTCAGTAGGTGCCCACTATGCTACTGGAGATCAGTGGAGAAATAACTCCAGAAAGAATGAAGGGATGGAGTCAAAGCAAAAAAACACACCCAGTTGTGAATGGGACTGGTGATAGAAGCAAGATTAGATTCTGTAAAGAGCAATATTGCATAGGAACCTGGAATGTTAGGTCCATGAATCAGGGCAAATTGGAAGTGGTCGAACAGGAGATGGCAAGAGTGAACGTCGACATTCTAGGAATCAGCGAACTAAGATGGACTGGAATGGGTGAATTTAACTCAGATGACCATTATATCTACTACTGTGGGCAGGAATCCCTTAGAAGAAATGGAGTAGCCATAATGGTCAACAAAAGAGGCTGAAAGGCAGTACTTGGATGCAATCTCAAAAACGACAGAATGATCTCTGTTCGTTTCCAAGGCAAACCATTCAATATTATGGTAATCCAAGTCTATGCCCCAACCAGTAATGCCAAAGAAGCTGAAGTTGAACAGTTCTGTGAAGACCTACAAGACCTTCTAGAACTGACACCCCCAAAAGATGTCCTTTTCATTATAGGAGACTGCAATGCAAAAGTAGGAAGTCAAGAAACACATGGAGTTACAGGCAAATTTGACCTTTGAGTATAGAACGAAGCAGGGCAAAGGCTAATAGAGTTCTGCCAAGAGAACGCACTGGTCATAGCAAACACCCTCTTCCAACAACACAAGAGAAGACTCTACACATGGACATCACCAGATGGTTGACACCAAAATCAGATTGACTATATTCTTTGCAGCCAAAGATGGAGAAATCAGCAAAAACAAGACCGGGAGCTGACTGTGGCTCAGATCATGAACTCCTTATTGCAAAATTCAGATTGAAATTGAAGAAAGTGGAGAAAACCACTAGACCATTCAGGTATGACCTAAATCAAATCCCTTATGATTATACAGTGGAAGTGAGAAATAGATTCAAGGGATTAGATCTGATAGACAGAGTACCTGAAAAATTATGAATGGAGGTTCATGACATTGTACAGGAGACAGGAATCAAGACTATCCCCAAGAAAAAGAAATGCAAAAAGGCAAAATGGTTGTCTGACGAGGTCTTACAAATAGCTGAGAAAAGAAGAGAAGTGAAAGCCAAAGGAGAAAAAGAAAGATATACCCATTTGAATGCAGAGTTCCAAAGAATAGCAAGGAGAAATAAGAAAGCCTTCCTCAGTGATCAGTGCAAAGAAACAGAGGAAAACAATAGAATGGGAAAGACCAGAGATCTCTTCAAGAAAATTAGAGATACCAAGGGAAAATTTTATGCAAAGATGGGCACAATAAAGGACAGAAATGGTATGGACTTAACAGAAACAGAAGATATTAAGAAAAGGTGGTAAGAATACACGGAAGACCTATACAAAAAAGATCTTCATAACCCAGATAACCACGATGGTGTGATCACTCAGAGCCAGACATCCTGCATTGCGAAGCCAAGTGGGCCTTAGGAAGCATCACTATGAACAAAGTTACTGGAGGTGAATGGAATTCCAGTTGAGCTATTTCAAATCCTAAAAGATGATGCTGTGAAAGTGCTGCACTCAATATGTCAGCAAACCTGTAAAACTCAGCAGTGGCCACAGGACTGGAGAAGGACAGTTTTCATTCCAATCTCAAAGAAAGGCAATGCCAAAGAATGCTCAAACTACCGCACAATTGCACTCATCTTACACGCTAGCAAAGTAATGCTCAAAGTCCTCCAAGCCAGGCTTCAACAGTACATGAACCGTGAACATCCAGATGTTCAAGCTGGATTTAGAAAAGGCAGAGGAACCAGAGATCAAATTGCCAACATCCGTTAGATCATATAAAAAGCAAGAGAGTTCCAGAAAAACATCTACTTCTGCTTCATTGATTATGCCAAAGCCTTTGACTGTGTGGATCACAATAAACTGTGGAAAATTCTGAATGAGAAGGGGATATCAGACCACCTGACCTGCCTCCTGAGAACTCTGTATGCAGATCAGGAAGCAACAGTTAGAACTGGACATGGAACAACAGACTGGTTCCAAATCAGGAAAGGAGGACATCAAGGCTGCATACCATCATCCTGCTTATTTAACTTATATGCAGAGTACATCATGAGAAATGCTGGGGTGGATGAAGCACAAGCTGGAATCAAGATTGCCAGGAGAAATATCAATAACCTCATATGTGCAGATGACACCACACTTATAACAGAAAGCGAAGAAGAACTAAGGAGCCTCTTGATGAAAGTGAAAGAGGAGAGTGAAAAAGTTGGCTTAAAACTCAACATTCAGAAAACTACGATCATAGCATCCGGTCCCATCACTTCATGGCAAATAGATGGGGAAACAGTGGAAACAGTGAGAGATTTTATTTTGGGGGCTCCAAAATCACTGCAGATGGTGACTGCAGCCATGAAATTAAAAGATGCTTGCTCCTTGGAAGGAAAGTTATGAGCAACCTAGACAGCATATTAAAAAGCAGAGAGAGTACTTTGCCAATAAAGGTCCATCTAGTCAACCCTATGGTTTTTCCAGTAGTCATGTATGGATGTGAGAGTTGGACTATAAAGAAAGCTGAGCACTGAAGAATTGATGTTTTTGAACTGTGGTGCTAGAGAAGACGCTTAAGAGTCCCTTGAACTGCAAGGAGATCCAACCAGTCCATCCTAAAGGAAATCAGTCCTGAACATTCATTGGATGGACTGATGCTGAAGTTGAAACTCCAATACTTTGGCCACCTGATGCGAAGAACTGACTCAGAAAAGTCCCTGATGCTGGGAAAGATTAAAGGCAGGAGGAGAAGGGGACGATAGAGGATGAGATGGTTGGATGGCATCACCAACTCTATGGACATGAGCTTGAGTAAACTTCAGGAGTTGGTGATGGACAGGGAAGCCTGGCGTGCTAAAGTACATGGGGTCACGAAGAGTCAGACATGACTGAGTGATTGAGCTGAACTGATGTGAAATCTATACATCCCACTTCACAGGCCATGTTTGTAAAATAAGTTCATTTTTCCGCTAATAATAAAATCTATGACTCTAAGTTTACACTTACTGTTGAGAGACTCTTTCTCCCTGCCATGCAATTGCTTCTTTCTGTGATTCCAAATTATTGGGAGAATTAAATAAGTTATTACAGAAAAAGTGTTTACACTAGTGTCCAGCTCAATTCTAACAGAACAGCACTCACTCAATAAATATTCTTTATTATTATTCCCACAATCAATATCATTCTCAGTATTTCAGCTTGTCCAGTGGGGCTTCCCAGGTGTTGCTAATGGTAAAAAGACCACCTGCCAATGCAGCAGATGTAAGAGATGCAGGTTCAATCCCTGGGTGGGGAAGATCCCCAGGAGGAGGAAATGGCAACCCACTCCAATAGTCTTCCCTGGAGAATCCCACGGACAGAGGAGCCTGGCGGGCTACAGTCCATGGGGTCGCAAAGAGTCGGACACAACTGAAGCAACTTAGCAGACATTGGAGTCTGAATTTGGGAAGCCAGCTAGAGGAAAAGGATGTCACGGATGCAATGGTTATTGACACTGCTCACAAGTGTTCAGGCTCCCTGGTCTTCCCAGCACCAGCTAGAAGTGGACTCACTCAACTGCCTATGGTTGGGTAAGGCCACATGACTAGTTCTGGCCACTGGGTTGTGAATGAAAGCAACACATGTTCGTCTCCACGATGGAGTTTTAATTGCTGATGCAGAACCTGCCAGAAGACCAGTGATGCTGCAGATGAGGGCTGCTCCTTCTATCTCTGTGCTCAGCTGAGAACGGTGATGAGATGGAACGGAATTCCTGCCAGCTTGTAATGGCTGTATAGCACGAGCAAGAAATGTCTTCACTCTTTTAGCCACTAGGGTTTGGGTTTGTTTGTTTCTGTGACTCACTCTAGCCCAACACCAGGAACTCGATTAACCCAACACGAGCTATTGCATGGCAAGTGCATCACCAAAGGAGGCTGTGGCTTACTGAAAATTCAAAAAAGTTTTTTTCCAGTGGCTCTTTCTGCCACAGCATCAGGGCCAGGACATGGGGGGAGGTATTTCTGGGAAAATATGAGAGGAGGGAAAATAAGGTTCCTCCTTCCAGCATTTTGCTCAACTATGAGCCCCCAATGTTGTGGTCATTCCTTGCTAACACTAACATAAGTTGGTTCAGCCCCAAACACATGCTTCATCCTCAGTTTGACAAATGCCCTGTCCCCAACCAAGTCACCTCTCCATCACTGTGATATTTTGGTATCCTTTTCCACCTACTGGTTTCAGTCAGTACCATCTAAATCGTCAGAAATTTTCAAAGATGTTAAACATCAAAAAGGAAAGTAAAAGGGAGTTTCCAGCCCTTTCAAAACTTAGCTCCTTATGCAAATATGCTCAAATCTACCATCTAATCTTTAAGTTCTCTATACTGGAAGAATGGATGGCTTTGTCACACCCCAAATGTCTCCCAATTCCCACATATCAGATATCTGGTTCTTTCTCCTGGCTTTCCATAGCATCACAGCAGTGGGCAGAAACCTTTATGGACCACTTCTCAGGACCTCTGCAATTTTCTGTTTTCAAGGAATTTTCACTATGTAACATACATGGTGATGACATAGCATGGCACAAACACAGAGGATACAACTGGAATCATTCCTGACTCCTTCCTCTCCTTCCCATATACCCAGTCAAGTGATGGTGAGCTATCTTTCATCCTGCTTCCTAGGGAAGGATGATAAGAGGGGGGCCTGGGCACGGGAAGTGCAGGGAACGGCTGTGGGGTGACTGTAACCGGCTGGCCTATCACGGAGCACACGTGAAACACCCTTGGGTACTCTCTGGTGTAAGTGGATGCGACTGGGACAGGATGAGCATGTGGGAGCAGGAGCCAGGGCAATGTTCATAATTACTGTGCGTCTACATCCACAAGGGCTATAAACCTGGGACACCTGGTTTCTTACACTCCATCCTCTCTCACTCCTCTCCAATGCAGCCCTCCCCTGTGCCAATAAGTCTGGCCGCTAATCTTGAGAAAACTGGATTCATTTGTACTCCTTTGCTCACATGGCATTCAACCGTCTATATAGCTCTTCCCGTGTCCTCTGTTTATTTGACCTAATCTAAGCAATCCTTCAAAGCCCTCTTCTGTTTCTTAACTCTTTAAACTAAGCTCTGCCTATGTGGTCTCTCTCTGCCACATTGCATTATCATCCATTTATGCACTTAATTGCATGCCGTCTCATCATTATTTTAATAGTTTCCAAGTGTCTTATTTTGTTTGCCTAACTTAACTACATTTCCTTTGAGTTTAGGGGTCATGAATGTCTTCCATTTTTCTACAAGAACCCTTGTGCTTCCATATATAGTAGTAGTCTAATACTTATTGTATGTGTGGATGAAGAAATAGCGCGTACATGTGGTATGTGTGTGTGCGCTTAGCCGCTGAGTCATGTCCGACTCTTTGCCGGCCTCCTCTTTCCATGGGATTTCCCTTGCAAGAGTACTGGGGTGGGTTGCCATTCCTTTCTCCAGGGTATCTTCCTGACCCAGGGATCGAACTCGTGTCTCCTGCATTGGCAGGCAGATTCTTTACCACTGGGCCACCTCGGAAATCCTACAGTATTCGTATAATTCTTTTATATGGTTCTGCCAAAATGACATCACTTAATGTCGCACCATAACTTTGTTTTTGTAGTAGTGGAGATAGATTTTCTCTGATGTAGCACACCCTCATTAGGAAGATGTACATTGTGGGGAAAACTGCAAATTCACCGGCTGCATAACTTGGGATAAACCAAGATCTATCATCCAACCCACACCTGAAAAAGGGGACAATAATAGCAATAGTAGTAATAAAAATGGTGTGGGGGCACTGTGTTTGCCTCCTCAAGATCCACATGTAGTATGTTTGCTTGTTCTTTCTAGTCCCCCTCAAAGCAGGTGGATAATGGACTAAACCAAATGAATGAAAATAATCCTGTCTCCAGCTACAGTTGTTGGTTCAGATGTGGGCATTTGTCCCAACTCAGGCCAACAAGTAAAGGGAAGGTGTTTGCTTGCTGACTCTGAAAAAGACACATTTTCACTAAGTGAGACCTTCCCAAAACTTTAGATGAAACTGACATCATGGAAAGCATGGCAGACAGATGGAAAGAAACTAGTTACTGGTGATATCGTTTAGCTGCTGAATCAAACTGTCCCTGAAGTCCATCCTGACCTAGACTTGCGTAAAATGAGCTACCTGTTCAAGGTCAACTCAATCCACTTAGAGTTGGATTTTCTGTTACTTGCAACCAAATATAACTGGTATACCTATAAAGACAATAATAGTTCATCACAAACTCACAGAGTAATTGGGAGGGTAGAGGTTAATCACAGATGCAAAACTGCTGCATCGGTTTTACCATGCAAATATTTGTTGCTGACAGTTGCTGTGTTACAATTTCTTCCCTTAAGACACAGAACATGGAGAGAATCTTAAAGGTGTAGCAGTCTTGTTGGGGAGTTATCTTGGGCATTAAAATTTTTTCTCAACAGAGATTCCAGAAAGCTTGAAACATTAAAATACAAACTGAACGGGATAAAAAGTGCAGCAGATACTGCCTATGACAAATTTCTAGAAGGAAATGATTTATATAAAACCTGGTGCATAGCACAAAGTAAGTGCTAAATAACTTTTATCAATTTTAATTTTTAAAAATAAATTAATCACACAAGGTACATCGAAGTTACCAAAGTTAGTATCGAGTCAGTCTCTCTTCTTCCCCGGGACCCCTCAATCATCCGATATACCTTCCTTTGCGTTTCTTTTGTGTCTTTCCAGAGCTACTCTATAGGTGCCAGTAATATCCCATACACACTGCTGTGCTCCATTTTATTTTTTAGATCCCATCATGTAACCTGGAGGTGTCTCCGTTATCAGCGTCTATAGGGCTGTCCATTTCTTTTTAAACACTGCAAAGAATTTCAAACATTGCCTAAACGCAGTTTCTTTCCATGAATGTGACTTTAGAGCGTTTCCTACCGTTTGCGGATGTCACACAGTGATGTCATGATTATCCTTCTAGGGAGACATTTCACAGAATTGAGAGCGCATCTGCAGGATGCATTCTGAGCCGTGGAACTGCTGATTCAAAGGGCTCGTGTACAGTAACTTTGTTTTCATTTCTGAATTCACGAATGCTAAATTCGATGTTCTGGGGCAGCCCGTGGGGCACCTCAGCAGCTCTCTGGGCCGTGGGTAGACACTGGGGTGGTGACTGAGGAACCCCCAGCTCGCGCTGAGCTGAGCCGGGTCCCCCTTGCGCGCTCTGGGCCCGGCCCGCCACCCCGCCCGCGGTCCGGAGGAGCGGCACGTGCGAGTCCACGTGAGGCGGCCGGGGCGCGCAGAGCGCAAGTGCGCCTGCGCGGGCGGCGGGAAAAGTAGGTCAGACTCCCGCGTCACGTGACCCGTTCCCCTCAGCGCCCCCGGCGCCTCCAGCCCGGGCGCAGCCGGCAGGCGCTCCGCAGCCAACGTGAGCGGCTGGCGCGGCCCGCGAGCGCCGGGCGCCCGCGAGGATTCGCCGGTTCTCGTCCCTCCCGGGCTCTCCGCTCCTAAGTCGGGCGGGCAAAAGGAGCGCCGCTCGGCACCTCCCATCGCGGAGTAGGAGCGAACCGCAGAGGGCGGCGGCCTCCCCTCGCTGACTGGCGCGCGGCTCGTCGAGGCGCCGCCGCCTGCAGGGAGAGGGCGCGTGGCCGCCCTACGTCAGCCAGCCTCCACGGAGCCTTCGCGGTCCGTGTGTATCAGACGCTCAGGGAAACGAGCTGTGTCCAGGGAAGTCTTCCCAGCCTAGGGACCGAATCCAGGTCTCCCGCACTGCGGGCAGATTCTTCACCGCCTGAGCCACCAGGGAAGCCTGAGGAAACGGGAGAGGGTGACTGGCTCCCGGACATTTGCAGGAATGCTCCTCAGGCCCAGTTTCTAATCTGCCCCCCGACCCCTGAGATACCTCACTGCGAGGATTTTAGGCACATTTCTCACCTTCCACAGGAGACTTCAGAGGTGATGGGTGCCCATGGGGCTGGGTGTGTGTGAGGCAGCTCTGAATCAACCGAAGCCTGGATTTTGTGTATTAGAAAAAACTATTTCTTGTCTCCACCCTTTCTGATTTTAAACTTTTTGCACAAAGACAGGCTCCTCCTAAGTGGGTTGCAGACCAGTGGAAGAGACCAACAAAGTCAATGGGCCACACCGCAGTGGGCTGTAAATCCTTCGATAGAGGTGTGCCAAGGTGTTACATAAGCACAAAGGAGGAGGGGCACCCAAGCGCAGGAGTGGGTACCCTGAGTCTTGACGGCTAAGTGGGAGTTAGCTGGCAGAAAAGTAAGGCAGAGAGGGTGGCTAAGTGTTCCAAACAAAAGGAGCTACTAATAGTTACATAATGTTTCCCTCACAGAATTCTTCACTATAATTGTTTTAGCCATGCATGTAGTTGGAATGTATGTAGTTTCCATTTATGTTATTCTAAACCAGTCTTTAATGAACATCATTATGCACAATGCTTTCCCCATTTCACTTTTAAATAAATCCCAGGAAAAGGATGGCTACACAGAAGTCACAAATATTTTGTAACTTTTGTAAAGCACTGTCAAAGTGTTTTCCAAAAAGAGTTATTTTAAATTTGTATGAAGGTAGCATTTAAATATTTAGCATTGAGGCAGTAAGTCACCCTTTTAAGTATTTCAAATCAACATAGTCTGATGAGATTAATGTTTTATTTACCAAAATGCCATAAATCGTAATATATGCATTTCTAGTTTTCATGACCCATGATGAAATTCTGATTGAATTCAAGTCTGAAAAATGGAAAATATCAGATCAGTGCATTTCATCCTTATAGGGAACCAGGTAGCATGTGTACGTGTGTGTGTGTGTTTGTGTGTGTGTGTGTGTCTGTCTGTGTTGGGAGTGGGGGTTGAGGGTTGAGGGACAGAGAATAGGAGTGAGAGAAACTAAAGCAGTACTAAAGTCCAATACTTGTCTCTGGTTACTTTCTTGCTGTGAATCAAGAGGGACAGAGAAGTTAGCTCCACACAAGTCAGAACAAGCCAGGAAAATTCCACACCTTGCAGCAAATGTCAGAACAGCAGCAGAATCAAAGGGGTCCAGAGTTTGACCCAAAAGACCACTATAACTTAGAGGAAGCCTGGTCACGTGTTGGGAAGGAAATTCCAGAAACCTTCATGTTTCCCGGCTAAGTCTCTGTTGGCATCTGTACCTACAAGAAGAAAACAGTACTGTGACACTCAAAAGGATATTTAGGGGAAAACGTAATTTAGGTAATAGGGACTATGAAAGCAGAACATACCTTCCTTTTTGCCTGTATTAAGCTAGATAGTTAAGGAGAGTAGAAGCATGGTACAGTTTTGATTTTGCAGACACAAAACTATAGTTCACATCGTATTTTTCCCTAATATCTATGCTGCATATTGGGTAATGACCATATACTTTGGGGGAAGGGACTTACCTCCCAGCAGCCTCTGGGGCTGGCCTTGATTGAGTTAACGAATCAGAGTAGTCCCATTGCTGTTTCTATGAAAATTAAAAGAGTTAATTCAGCAAAAGCACTTAGAAGGGTGACTGCCACATGTTAAGTGCTCAGTGGACATTTGTTGTTGATACTGTTGTTATGGTTAGTGTAACAATGACTCTTAAATCAGAGAAAGCCTGAACTTGTTCCAGTGGTTACTTGATGAACTTCTTTCTCCTAGGATGGAGATAAAGAAGATGTGTAACTACTGGTACCATCTTTCCACCTTGAGGGGAGCCAAGCCAAGCCAACCCTCCACCTGATAGAAAAGGTGGGGCAGAGGAGGCCACACCCTGATCAAATTGCACTTGAAGCCTGCACTACCTCGTGATACTTCAGTTGTTTGAGACAAACACATCCCATTTGTTACTTTGGTCATTGAAGTTGTTGTTTGGTTGCTAAGTCATGTCCCATTCTTTGCTACCCCATGGACTGCAGCACTTCAGCCTCCTCTGTCCTCCACTATCTCTTTGAGTTTGCTCAAATTCATGTCCATTGAGTTGGTGATGCTATCTAACCATCTTATCCTCTGCCACCCCGCTTCTCCTTTGCCTTCCATCTTTCCCAGCATCAGGGTCTTTTCCAATGAGTGTGCCCTTTGCATCAGCCAAAGTATTGGAGCCAAAGTATTGGAGCTTCAGCAGCAGTTCTTCCAGTGAATATTCAGGGCTGATTTCCTTCATGATTGACTGGTTTGATCTCCTTGCAGTTCAAGGGACTTTCAAGAGTATTCTCTAGCACCACGATTCGAAAGCATCAATTCTTCAGTGCTCAGTCTTCTTTATTGTCCAAATTCTTATACATGACTGTTGGAAAAACCATAGCTTTGACTATGTGATGTCTCTGCTTTTTAATATACTGTCTAGGTTGGTCATAGCTTTCCTTCCAAGGAGCAAGCATCTATTAATTTCATGGCTACAGTCACCATCCACAGTGATTTTGGAGCCCAGGAAAATAAAATCTGTCACTGCTTCCACTTTCCCCCTTCTATTTACCATGAAGTGATGTGGACCAGATGCCATGATCCCAGTTTTTATTTTTTTTAATGTTGCATATAAGCCAGCTTTTTCAATCTCTTCTTTCACCGTCATCAAGAGGCTCTTTGGTTCCTCTTCACTTTCTGCCATTAGCAAGGTATCCTCTTGAACGTCTGGAAGTTCTCGGTTCACGTATTATTGAAGTCTCGCTCGGAGGATTTTGAGCATGACTTTGCTAGCTTGTGAAATGGGTGCAATTGTGCAGAAGTTTGAACATTCTTTGGCATTGCCTTTTTTTGGGGTTGGAATGAAAACTGACCTTTTCTAGTCCTGCAGCCACTGCTGAGTTTTCCAAATTTGCTGACAAATTGAGTGCAGTGCTTTAATAACATCACCTTTTAGGATTTGAAACAATTCAGCTGGAATTCAGACACTTCCACTAGCTTTATTCATAGTAATGCTTCCTAAGGCCCACTTGACTTCACACTCCAGGATGTCTGGCTCTAGGTGGGTGACCATACCATCGTAGTTATCTGGGTCATTAAGACCTTTCTTGTACAGTTCTGTGTATTCTTGCAACCTCTTCTTAAACTCTTCTGCTTCTGTTAGGTCCTTACCATTTCTGTCCTTTCTTATGCCCATCTTTGCATCAAAGGTTCCCCTGATATCTCCAATTTTCTTGAAGAGATTTCTAGTCTTTCCCATTCTACTGTTTTTCTCTATTTCTTCACATTGTTCATTTAAGAAGGTTTTCTTACCTCTCCTTGCTATTCTCTGAAACTCTGAATTCAGTTGGATATATCTTTCTCTTTCTCCCTTGCCTTTCATTTCTCTTCTTTTCTCAGCTATTTGTAAGGCCTACTCAGACAACCACTTTGCCTTCTTGCATTTCTTTTTCTTTGCGATGGTTTTGGTCACTGCCTCCTGTACAATATTATGAACCTCTGTTCATAGATCTTCAGGGATTCTGTCTACCAAACCTAGTTCCTTGAATCTGTTTGTCACCTCCACTGTATAATCATAAGGGATTTTATTTAGGTTATTCCTGAATGGTCTAGTGCCTTTCTCTACTGTCTTCAATGTAAGCCTGAAGTTTGCAATAAGGAACTCATGACCTGAGCCACAGTCAGGTCCAGGTCTTCTTTTTACTGACTGTATAGAGCTTCTCCATCTTTGACTGCAAAGAACATAATCAATCTAATTTCAGTATTGACCATTGGAGTTAGGTTATCTGTTATTTGCCAACAACAACAGGTAACAAAAGTGCATGTCTTAAGAATGAGATGATACTCCCATATTTGAACATCTGCCCATGTTTATTTCATTATACGATTCTTTTACTTTTCCTCCTAGAGCGAGGAAAAGGGGGAGGGAAGAAGAATTGTCCGTAGTGGAAGCCGGGATCTCAGGGAAATATTTTGTTGTTGCTTCTCAGTGTACCATCCCAGGAAGGCAGGTTCCAGCCCAAGGGTTCTTAACCAAGGATGCACATCAGAATCACCTGTGACAGTTTTTACACACATGCCCATGACTCTGCTCCTCAATATTTTGAATCAGTGATTCTGGAGAAGGGCATGGATCTGTGGAAAAAACTACAGGTATAATGCATCACACCACTAGCTCTGAACTGATGTTTGATCCAAACATTTCCTCCGAAACCATTCCTGGGTCCTTTTGGCCAATGATGCTAAAACACCTGGAAGCCTATGGACATAATCCAGAAAAACTGCACACATATATCTTATCTGCAGTTAAGAAGGACAATTCTTTTTTTCCAAAGTTACATATTAAGTATTTTAGTTGGTTGAGTGGGGAGAAAACATCCAAGTAGCTTAAATTTTTACTTATTTTGCCATTCTAATTGCAATTAGCATTTCTGAAGCTAGAAATAATGTTTTGTTACAGTGCTGATGTACTCCAAACAACAACAAAACTTTGCATGGCATTTGCAGTAGATGCAGAGCAGTATTTGGTATCAGTGTTCTTTGTTAAATCACAGGTATATTTTGGAATTACAGCACTAAAATAACAACAGGCTTGATTCCATCAACTCTCTTGGAGGGTTTGTGTAAGGAAATTGTATTTGCCTGCTGAACTGTAGATTAAACAGGTTCTTCCACTGCTTCAGCCTTGCATCTCTGTGGCTGCATAAGGAATTTGTTCTCACTGGACTTCAGTAAAGAGCACCCAAAGAGAAAAAAAGGGAAAACTTTACCCAACACATTGAAAAGCAGACAATTTCCTGCTTTCCCCAAAGTCCACCTTTTGGTGCAGTGGAATAAGCAGATATTTTGAAGTCAAACAAAACTGTTTCGAACCCCAGCTCCTTCCAGCCACAACTAGTTTACATGTGTAACTACTTGTTACTTCACCTTCTGAGCTACAGTGATTTGACTCTGTGCATGGCAAGTCACACTCATGTGGCAGGGCGGATGGCTGTGAGTATCAGAGTAAAGATGATGTATGTAAAGTGCTTGGCGTGTGATGGGTACCCTCAACTGAGTCCTGGCATCATTATTATTATTTTCTTAGAAAGAAAAAAAATATGCAAATAAGCAAGGATTTACTTTTTCTTCAAAGTTCCCTCTTAATGAGAGGAATTCAAAGGAATGAAAATAAATTTGGAAATCTCCAACTTGCCTCTTGGTAACCACAGATGCTAACTCTACCATGGCTGCTTCTTTATAGACGTGTACAAGTACGAAGTTATATAAGCACAAAATGTGTACGTGTACTAAGGTATATGAGACATTCTCAAGGGAGCGAAAAGGAGCCCTTAAACTTCCTTTGATCTGCACATTAGCTGTGAATTGGTAGTTCCACTTGAAATAGAGTGAGAGCTCAAACTCCATGGAGTTGAGGCACAGTCTTTTTCAATATGGGGAAAGTTGATTCAAATAGAATATGTAGTATTTACAAGATCTCAGATTCTTATAGAACCTAAGATTAGTAAGTACAAAGCAGGTGGCTGTAAACTATACTTCAGTTGTTAAGAGGAAAAGGAAGAAGAAAATTGAGCCCTTAAAAATATTAACCTGTTTTTAAAAAAAAAAAAAAATTAACCTCTTAAAGTTCTGAACTAGTTTGGGTCAAATTTTTGTATCAGCCTGAGTTTCCAGCGAAGTGGAAGCAGAAAGGAAGGAAGGGTTGTGATATTAACATCAGACATTCAAAACCAAGGGGAAGTATAACTACCCCAAAGTATGCTTGTGTGCATGCTCAGTCGCTTCAGTGGTGTCTGGCTCTTCACCACCCTATGGACAGCAGCCTGCTAGGCTCCTCTGTCCATGGGATTCTCCAGGCAAAAATGCTGGAGAAGGTTGTCATGCCCTTCTCTAGGGGATCTTCCTGACCCAGGATCGAACACGGGTCTCCTGCATTGCATGCAAGATTCTTTACCATCTGAGCCACCAGGGAAGCTCCATCCCAAAGTATAACTGTCACAAATGTTTTCATACGAAATAACATAACACAAAAAAGGTAAAACATGACTAATGTTGTTGAAATAAACATCAATAGTTTACCCTGTGTATAGAGAATACACATTTTTTTAAGCATTGAAACGTTTATAAAAGTAACTACAAACACTTGACAAATTATCAGACATAGACATAGTATTAGCATTGGTCAACACTAAAGGAATTTGGAGTGACATTTAGGCTTTCTGTGTTCTTTCATATTATTTGAATACTTTAAATCAACATTTTTATAAAAAAAATAAAGATTATTTTAATTTAAAAATAATGTCTAATAATTACTGGCTGCTCACTGTTTTGCAGGTATAGGTGTAGCATGTGTCCTGATACTTCATTTCATCCTCACAGGAACACCTGAAGTAATATGGCAAACACTGATGGCATCAACCTTCCCCTATGTATTTTTTCTCTACTTTATCCATAATAATAGAAGTTTTAGGTAGACATGTACCACACAGCTAAAGACAAGTTTTCTCAGCCTCCCTGGCTTCTAGGTGGGCAACTGATTGGATGTGAGAAGATACGAGTACGACCTCTGTCCTGCCTCGTTCTTTTGACCTTTCCTGCTGGTAGAATACAGACACTGGACATGGTGGGAAGCCATATTCAACCAAGACTAAGAGGGCCTCCTGCAGGGCAGAGAGAGTAACAAGAGAGAGAAAAACCTGGGTTCCTGATGCCAGGGAGCTCCAGACCAGCCTTGAACTGTTTGCATTCAGGCTGCTATAAGAGGGAGAAATAAACCTCTGTCTGTATTTCTGGCTGTGCTGGGTCTTTGTTGCTGTGCATGGGATTTCTCTAGTTGCAGCAAGCAGGGGCTGCTCTTAATTGTGGTCCATGGGCTTCTCATTGTGGGGGCTTCTTGTGTTGCAGAGTATAGGCTATAGAGCACACAGGCTTCAGCAGTGGTGGCTCCCAGGCTCCAGAGCACAGTCTCAGTGATTGCGCACAGGCTTAGCTGCTCTGAGGCATGTGGGATCTTCCCGGACCAGGGATCAAGCCTGTGCTCCCTTCATTGGCAGGTGAATTCCCAATCACTGGACCACCAGGGGAGTCCATAAACCTCCATCTGATTTAAACCACTGTTAAGTTGGTATCTGTTAAAGATACCAAATCAATATTGTGTTATTATCTTCTATTGTGTAGATTTTCTTTTGAGAATTGTAACTTTTACCTTATGTTTTATAACCACAATTATTTAAAAATTCATTTTATGCTTCATATTTTCAGTGTTTACCAATAATCCTTCTGTGCCTCAACACCATCCCTTTTGTAAGTATCTTACTCTTAATTATGCCCAGTGGCCCTCGTGGTATCTTTTCACTACAAAAGAAAGATATGAGTGACATATTCCCAGAGGTCTTCATATTTGAATGGCAATTTTTAAAAATTGAAATATAGTTGATTTACAATATGGTGTTAATTTCAGATATACAGCATAGTGATTTAATATTTTTTTCAGATTATACTTCATTACAGGTTATTAGAAGATAATGGATATAATTCTCTGTGCTACACAGTATATCCTTGTTGCTGATATATTTAATGTATAGTAGTGAATCCCATGCTGCTAATTTATCCCTCCCCCTTCCCCTTTCTCCTTTGGTAACCATAAGTTTGTATTTTATGTCTGTGAGTCTGTTTATGTACATAAATTTGTTTTATTTTTTAGATTCCACATATAAGTGATATTATATAGTATTTGTCTTTCTCTGACTTATTTTACTAAGCATAATAGTCTCTAGGTCCATCCACATTGCTGCAAATGGTAGTATTTCATTCTCATTTATGGCTGAGTAATATTCACATATATATACACATATCACATCTTCTTAATCTAATAGTCTGTTGATGGGAACTTGGGTTGCCTCCAACTTGGGTTGTCTTGCCTATTGTAAATAGTGCTTCAATGAACATTGAGGTGTCTGTATCTTTTCAAATTACTGTTCTCATTTTTTTTTCTGAATATAATAACATGGAGTGGAATTTCTGGATCACATGGTAGTTCTGTACTTAGTTGTTTAAGCTCTGAACTGTTTTTCATAGTGGTTGCACCAGTTTACATTCCCACCAAGAGTGTACAAGTGTTCCCTTTACACCTCTCCAACATATTGTTTATAGACTTTTTTATGATAGCCATTCTGACTGGTGAGGTGATTCCTCACTGCAGTTTTGATTTACATTTCTCTAATAATTAGTGGTGTTGAGCATCTTTTCATGTTCCTGTTAGCCATCTGTATGTCTTCTTTGGGCAAATGTCTGATCAAGTCTCCTGCCCATTCCTCACCCCCTTTTTTAATTGAATTGTTTGTTTTTTTGCTATTGAGTTGTATGAACTGTTTGTATATTTGGGTATTAACCCCTTGTCAGTCACATAATTTCCAATTATTTTCTCCCATTCTGTAAACTATCTTTCTGCTTTGTTGATGGTTTCCTTTGCTGTGCAAAGGCTTTTAATTTTAATTAAACCCCACTTGTTTAGTTTTGCTTTTGCTTCTTTTGCCTTGGGAGACTAATCCAAGAGAACATATCCACAATTTATGTATAAAAATGTTTTGTCTATGTTCTCTTCCAGAATTTTATGGTTTCATGTCTTCCATTTAGGTCTTTAAGCTATTTTGAGTTTATTTATTTATTGTGGTACAAGGGAATGTTCTAATCTCATGCTTTGACATGGAGTTGTCTAGCTTTCCCAGCACTTGTTTTTTTTTCTCTATCATATATTTTTGCCTCCTTTGTTGTAGATTAATTGACCATTGGTGGGTGGGTTTATTTCTAGGCTCTCTATTTTGTTCTATCGTTTTGTCATGTCTATTTTCTTCTGCCAGTATGACACTCTTTTGACTATTGTAGCTTTGTGGTATAGTCTGAACTCTGGGAAGATTATACCTCTAGCTTTGTTCTTTTCTCTCAGGATTGCTGTGGCAATTCAGGGTCTTTTGTGGTTCCATATAAATTTTAGGATTATTTGTTTTAGTTCTGTGAAAAATGTCCTGGGTATTTTGATAGGGATTGCATTAAATCTGTAGACTGCTTTGGGTAGTATAGCCATTCTAATAATATTGATTCTTGTAATCCAAGAACCTGAGATACTGTTCCATTTCTTTGAATCATCTTCAGTTTCCTTCATCAGTTTTTTATAGTTTTCAACATATAAGTCTTTTACTTCCTTGGTTAAATTTGTTCCTCAGTATTTTAAGTTTTCTGATGCAATTTTAAATGGGATTTTTTTTTTTTTTTTACTTTCTCTTTCTATTTCATTATTAGAGTGCAGAAAAGTGTAACAGATTTTTGTATTTACTTTGTATCCTATAACCTTGCTGAATTCTGTTATTAGTTCTAATAGTTTTGGGGTGGAGAATGACAATTTGTTTATTTTAGAATCCTTTCTTTTTGGCTGTATTATCTGGCATGTGGGATCTTAGTTCCATGACTGTGTCCCCTGCATTGGGAGCACAGAGTCTTAACCACTGGCTGCCAGGGAAGTCCTGTGTTTTAGAATTCTTGAGTCATTTTCCTTCCCTCTTAAGTCTCTTGGGATTGCTTTTTGTTGTTGTTATTTTTGTTACCTTCTGGGCTGAAGGTTGCTTTGAGATCAGCTTGATCATTTCTTCTTTTGGAATAACCTGACTTCTGCTGGGGCACTTTGGGATTGTAAACTTAAGACTAACAACTTGACAAAGATTATGTGATAGCAGTAGTCAATAGTAATCATTTTAAAAAATACTATAGACCCTCTATTGTGTAGTTCTTTGGTTTCCATCTTTCCATTTTCTTACTATATTAACTTTTCTTTTTATTCTTTTATCTTCAGTATGCCAACTGTCTAAACTCATTCATCCATTCAACAAATATTAAGTAAATTCTGGCCACCATTCTTAATATTACTATGTGCCAGGCATTGTTCTATATGCCAACAGTAGAGTAATGAACAAGACAGACAAAGTTTCCACTCCATGGAGCATACCTTTTTGTGGAAGGAAGCAGAAAATAATTAAACAGAAAACTAAGCAAGATCCTTTCAGATGGAGATACGTTTTGGGAAAAAAAAACCAGGATGATCTAACAGCGTGACTGCCAGGAAGTAGTGGATTAAGGACTTCAGTGTTTGAGCTGAACCCTGAATGACCTGAAGAAGCCATCCATCCATGATCCACATTTCTGCTTTCTTTGTATCGCGAAAGCCCAGTAGAGGGTTTCTGGAAGTGGATTCCAAAATATATCTCAAATCAGATCACTTCTCACCACCTCAGCTTCTACTACTCTAGACCAAGCCATCTCTATTTCTCCATTGGTCTCTCTGCTTCCACTCTCATGCATACTCTCTTGAAGCTGCTTTCCTTTACCATCCATGTAACTTCTGAAGAATCAGTCATATTGGGTCACAACCTTGCACAAATCCCTACAGTGACTTTCTATGACAGAGTTATTTTCAACCAGGAAGCATTTATTTCTTCTCCTTTTGCTAATAGAATTACCTAATTTTTAGCTAGGAGGCTTCCCTGGTGGCTCAGTGGTAAAGAATCCACCTGCGAATGCAGGAGACACGAGTTCAGTCCCTGGATTGGGAAGATCCCCTGAAGAAGGAAGTGGCAATGCACTCCAGTATTCTTGCCTGGGAAATTCCATGGACAGAGGAGTCTGGTGGAGCTTCAATCCATGGGTTTGCAAAAGAGTTGGACACAACTTAGTGACTAGACAACAATTTTAGCTAGGCACATTTCCCAGCTTCCTTTGCAGCCAGTTTTGGTTATGTGACCAAATTCTGGTCAACAGGATGTGAACAGAATTGATATGAACAATTCTAGATTGTGCCCTTAAGAAGAAAAGAGCTGTCGGGACTTCCCTGGTGGTCCAGTGGTTAAGAATCCACCTGCCAATGAAGATCCCATATGCTGCGGGGCGACTAAGCCTGTATGGCACAACTTCTGAGCTTGGGTCCTAGATCTCGTGAGCCTCAAATACTGAGGCCTGTGGGCCCTAGAGTCTATGCCCGCTCATCAACTGGAGAAGGCACTGCAATGAGCAGCCCTTGAAACATAACTCGAGAGTAGCCCTTGCTCACCAAAACCAGAGAAAGCCCACACAGTGACGAAGACGCAGTGCAGCCAAAGATAAAGGAATAAATATTTTAAAAGCAGATGAAAATAGCTGTCCTTTCCTTCTCCTTTCCCCTGGTTCCCATGGGGACCATGTGGTGGTGACCTGCCTTCCACTGTAGTTGGTGGCAAACTATGGGAGATGGTAGGAGAATGAGAGCAAAGGTGGTTCCTGACACTGTGGAGGCCCTGGGGTTGCGTACTTTCAGACTGATGAGAGCGAGAGAAATAAACTTCTGTGTTACTAAAACCATTACTACCTAGGGCTGTGAGCAGAAATGATGTGTGGTACTTCTGGGTCATGTCTCAAAAGAATAGATCACCTTGCCTTTCCCTGACTTTGCTGTCTAGGGTACAAACACAATGACAGCAGAGAGAGAAGCCATCTGAGGTTCAGAAGTGGAAGCAGTGTCCTGAGGATGGTACAGTCTGACACTAGGCTGGTATGTGAGAGAGAAATACCTTCTAACCTGTTGGAACCTCTGTACTGTTGGGGCCTCTTTGGTACAGCATCTTAGATCCTAACTAGCTGATACATTTCCTTTTACACTTAAATCGGAAGTCCTAAATAAGAAGACAGTATGTCCACCTCATAGGGAGGCCAACACCTAGCACAGTGTTTGGAACAAAGGATGTACTAAAAATAGCAGACCCCTGTCCCTCCCCCCACTTAACTCAGCACATAATTTTGATGCCTGAAAACCCTAAGGTCAATGTGACTATGTTTTAATGGGAAACTAAATACTGGTAATTAGAAAATGTTGTTCGTAAGAGGATCACATCACTGCATATGTTGGCCAGGAAATGTCTTGCTATAATTTTGACATTAAAAAGTTTCCAATTCTTTGGGAAAATAAGGCATTGTTGATTGCATGCCTTATAACTGTCACAGATAGCTCTTTATCCAATCTAAGCCTTAGTTTTCTCACACTTCTTAGAGCGCCTGCAGGAATGAATTCATCAGACATTCAGTGGCAGAAGCTTGATGTGTTAGCCCCGTGTGGTGGTACTGGTTCTTTTCTTGCACAGTTAAAGCCTGTGAATGTCAGCCCACCGCCAGGGCATTAATTAAATTGGGCAACAGTCAGAACTCTGACTAGAAAATCCGTGGAATAGTGGAGAGAGGCCTCATCTTGCTCAGCCTCCTCCAGCGGCTGCTAGTACAGGGAGAAAAAGGCAGCCAACGGGATTTCTACCAAACACCAAGGATATTGGTGCTTTACACACATTGTTTCCTTCATTCCTCACAAGGCCCCCTTAAAATCATTATTATGATCCCCATTTTATTTTTTAATTTTTTAAAAAATTATTTTCTATTTTTGGCTGCACTGGGTCTTTGCTGCTGCTGGTGAGTTCTCCCTAGTTGTGGTGAGTGGGGGCTACTCTTTGTTAACAGCGGTGCATGAACTTCTCATTGCAGTGACTTCTCTTTTGCAAAGCACAGGCTCTGGGTGACTGGGCTTCAGTAGTTGCAGCACGTGGGCTCAATAGTTGCGGTGCTCAGACTTATTGCTCTGTGGCATGTGGAATCCTCCTGGACCAGGGATCAAACCCATGTCCCCCGCATTGGCAGGCAGCTTCCCATCCACTGTGCCACCAGGGAAGTCTGATCCCTGTTTTTCCAATGAGAAAACCAAGGCTTAGGATACTTGGCTGTTTGTTCACAAATGCTGAACAAGGAAGTTGTAAAGCCAGATTCTCTTGTGTTTGTTAAAAACTCATGCTCCCTCTACCTGAAGACCCTGCCCCCATCCCAAGCTTCTGACAATGTGATGAGAGATGTCAGGGAAAGGCGTTCTCAGGCCTGGGGCACTCTGAGCTCAGTGTCCTCATCTGAAAACAGGGGCGCTGGGATGAAGCTAGATGAACTCAGCTCTTGTGGGAAGAAACCTGTGAAACCTGCAACTGGTGTAGGAATGAAAAAGTGCTTTCCAATCTGCATGTTGGACCAAGGTCTACAATCCTGTTCCTTGCAGCCACACACACCCTTGGGCCACAGCTTCCCCACAAGCCCCAAGAAAGTCAAGGATCTATGGCTTTGTTTACTAAATGTATACTGAGCACCTTCTAGGAGCCTGACCTTGTGCCCGGGTGACGCTGGTCAACAAGACGTGTGTGATTCCTGGCCTCACAGAGCTTATACTTTAGCAGGGGGCGAAAGCCAGAAACAAATAAACAAACAGTTACACATTTTTAAAAGGTGTTTACAAAGAAGCAAATAAGGCTTTGAGAAAAAAAAAGGGTAACTTGTCTTTAGAGAGAGTGGGGGTGAGGGGCAGACCTGGAAGGTCAGGTTTTGACTGACTGGTCCAGGCTGAGCTCCAGGCAGAGGGAGCAGCATGTGTAAAGGCCGAAAGCTGGAAAGAACGAACTGGATTCAAGGACCTGAGGCTTGAATAAGTGAAGCTAGAAATAGAACCAGGCTCCAGAATCTGCAAGGCAGAGACTGAGCGCTCCGGTAAGGAGCTTAGATTTTAGCTGAAGTGAAACAGAAAAGCCAGAGAAGGATTTTAAACAGGGAAGAAAAGTGATCCAATACCCTTACCTTTTAAAATCCTCATGCCTTTGGGGGATAAATTTATTGAAGTATAACTTAAGTTCACAAAAGTCCACATATTGTAAGTGTTCAGCTCAATACATTTTAACAATGTGAAGATCTTTATTTAAACAGAACCCAGATCAAGAAACAGAACATTACTGCAAGTCCAGAACCTTCCCAATGTCCCACTCCATTCATGTATCCACCCCTGACTCATGCTAAAGATGTCTCCTGGCAGCTTGTGAGCGATTAGGATCAAATTTTCAGGAGTCTATGAACTGGTTGTTAAACACAGCAACTATCAAAAATTTATATAAATTTCTAATTAGATACATTGTATTAAAAGGTTAGAAGTTTTAGAAATTAATGTATAGTAGCAGAAAGCAGATCAGTGCGACCTGGAGATGGAGGGGCAGGGAGGGAAGGAGGAAAGGGTCACACAAGGGCACCAGGAAATTTGGAGATTGGTAGGTGTATTTGTTATCTTGATTGTGGTGACAGTTTTGTGAGTATATACCGAAATCAAAACCTGGTGTGTACTGAAAATCATGTGTAGTTTACTGTATGTCAATTATACTTCAACAGAACTGTCAAAAAGAAAGGTGCCTGGAATGTAGCTTGCTAAATATTTGTTGAGAAGCTGGATAAATTCAGACAGACTAGGAGGGTTCAAGAATGACACTAATGGAGAAAGTAGCATCTACATATATACACTACCATGTGTAAAATAGATAGCTGGTATCAAGATTGCTGGGAGACATATCAATAACCTCAGATATGCAGATGACACCACCCATAGGGCAGAAAGTGAAGAAGAACTAAAGAGCCTCTTGATGAAAGTGAAAGAGGAGAGTGAAAAAGTTGGCTTAAAGCTCAACATTCAGAAAACTAAGATCATGGCATCGAGTCCCATCACTTCATGGCAAATAGATGGAGAAACAGTGGAAACAGTGAGAGACTTTGTTTTTTGGGGCTCCAAAATCACTGTAGATGGTGACTGCAGTCATGAAATTAAAAGACACTCCTTGGAAGGAAAGTTATGACCAACCTAGACAGCATATTAAAAAGCAGAGACATTACTTAGCCAACAAAGGTCTGTCTAGTCAAGGCTATGGTGGTTTTTCCAGTAGTCATGTATGGATGTGAGAGTTGGGCTATAAAGAAAGCTGAGAGCTGAAGAATTGATGCTTTTGAACTGTGGTGTTGGAGAAGACTCTTGAGAGTCCCTTGGACTGCAAGGAGATCCAACCAGTCCATCCTAAAGGAGATCAGTCCTGAGTGTTCACTGGAAGGTATGATGTTGAGGCTGAAATTCCAATACTTTGGCCACCTGATGCGAAGAGCTGACTCATTGGAAAAGACCCTGATGCTGGGAAAGATTGAAGGCAGGAGGAGAAGGGGACGACAGAGGATGAGATGGTTGGATGACATCACCGACTCAATGGTCATGAATTTGGGTAAACTCCAGGAGTTGGTGATGGACAAGGAGGCCTGGCGTGCTGAGGTCCATAGGGTCACAAAGAGTCTGACACGACTGAGCAACTGAACTGAACTGAACCTAGCTGAACTGAGCTGGTGTTGTTGTGTAACACAGGGAGCCCAGCCTGGCACTCTGTGATGACCTGGATGGGTGGGAGAGGGGAGGGAGACTCAAGAGGGAGATGATATACGTGTAATTATGGCTGATTCACATTGTTGTATGGCAGAAACCAATACAACATCGTAAAGCAATTTTCCTCCAATTAAAAAATAAATTAAAAAAAAGGAAAAACAAGAATGGTGCAAATCGAGAGGGTAGTTGGACATCTGAAGTCATTTCAATCATGTATCTTAGAAGGCATTAGCTGTTTCAAATTTGCATGTGAGTGAGGGTACAGGTCATTTGGAACATAGGAAAAGGTAATAAATACTCAAAATTCTCTACTTCCTGTGAATTCTACTATATTTTATTAGTATTTATGCTCTTGAGGTTATTTACATCTATCTGTCCAGTGGAAATTCCATATAATGTTGTGCTGCAATACAGCTTCTCCCAACTCTGCATTAAATGGCATTGTATTAGCAACTTGAAATTGGCTGAGACAGGAGTTTTTACACCCAGGAAAACAGCCAATACTGGCTTCTAGACCCATAGAAACTTTATACACAGTGCATACTCTTATGGATCTGATCTCTTTGGCTTCTTCCATACTGCATTTATGAGACATTCATATTGTTACATGGAGTGGATTCACTGAGGGGAGAATCAATAGCAGGGGTACAAGGATAGGAGAGGTGGACACCAGTGAAGAGGCACTTTTGGCCAGATTTTGCTTTTAGGATGATATCAAGGAGGAGGCGGAGCTTTGGGATGGAACACGCTGTAGTTGGCCCTGATCCCAATGTCAAGAAGAGTCACAGCTCCTGGAAATGTTGGGGGAAGAGACAGGATTGAGGATTGCATGAAAAGTAAAATGTTCACACACACACACACACTTCTGAAGATAGAGCACCAGCTACAGGATTTTTAGAAAATCCTTGGAGTATTAGGTGTACAGGAAATAAATACGGTAAAAGAGACGAGGTTCTTGTAGACAAAGCAGATTGCAGCCATGAAGACTCCCATACTTTTGTTGAAAAAGCAGGGGTTACTGTAGAAACTTGGTTTCAAGGAATTCCTTAGTTTGAAACAGGATGAGGAAGAGAAGGAGGAGGAATCTTACCTCAGTGGTGAAACTGTACTAATAAGACAGAGAGGAGAAAACAAGGATAAAGATCACAGACAGGAAGGGCTGATGTTTATTAAGGTTCAATATACAAAGGTCTGAATGAGCTGAAAGCAAAGGAAATACTTCCATTCTTTTGCGTACCTTTGTGTGTTTGTTCATTCATTCATGCATTTAATATCTATGTTTCCAGCAGAAGGCTCAGTGCGTTTGGTGAAGAGGCAGTGTCTGAGCCTGGAACTTTGCTTTTAGAGCTAAAGTTTTATTTTGGCTGGAGAGGAAAAGACCAGACATTCAACAGAGGAGAGAGACAAGGAGGAGACGGAAGAGTGAGGGAGGGGAGGAGGCAATATGGAACAGAAGGAGGAAGCCAGCCCTTCTGCTTTTCCTCCCCCTTCCTTTCTTCCACAATAGCAACTGCCCAAGTTGCTTAGTCGTGTCTGACTCTCTGCAACCCCATGTAGCCTACCAGGCTCCTCAGTCCATGGAATTTTCCAGGCAAGAGTACTCTGAGTGGGTTGCCATTTCCTTCTCCAGGGAATCTTCTCAACCCAGGGATCAAACCCGGGTCTCCCGCATTGCAAGCAGACACTTTACCGTCTGAGCCACCAGGGAAGCCCAGGGGGAGAGCGTTCCCTTTTATTTCTAATTTTTTCAACTTACTAGTGTTCTAGTATAGAACTGTCTAGCTATCACGAAGACTAGTACAAAGATAAGCTCTAAAACTGATGTAGGACCTAGGGTAGCATTTTTACAGTATAATTCCGGAACCACCTAAATCAGCATAACTTTCTGTAGTGGTTTGAATCTGGTCCCATCAAGAAGAGATGTCAAGGAACTTCCCTGGTGGTCCAGTGGTTAAGAATCTGCCTGCCAATGCAGGGGACATGGGTTCAATCCCTGGTCTGGGAAGATTTCACATGATACAGGGTAACTAAGCCCATGTGCCACAAGTACTCTAGAGCCTGTGCTCTGCAACAAGGGAAGCCCCTGCACTGAGAAGCTGGCACATTGCAATTAGAGAGTAGCCTCTGCTCATCACAACTAGAGAGAGCCCACACACAGCAATGAAGACCCAGAGCAGCCAAAACCAAAAAAAAAAAAAAAACAGAAGAAGATATGTCCAAGTCCTGACCTCCCAGAACCAGTGAATGTGACCTTATTTGGAAATACCATCTTTGCAGATGAAATCAATTTAAGAATCTCCAGGTAAAATCCTCCTGTATATAGGATGAGTTCCAAACCCAATGACTGGTATCCTTATAAGAGAAATCAGAGGGATATTTGAGACCCACATCAGAGGCTAAAGCCATGTGGAGGTGAAGGCAGAGACTGACGTGATGCAGCCACAGCTAAAGAATGTCCGGAGCCCCCAGCAGCCGGAAGAGGCCAGGAGAGATTCTTCCTGAAGGGCCTTTGCAGGGACCCTGATCTACCAATATCTTCAGTTTAGGCCTCCAGAACTGTGAGATAAAAATTCCTTTCATCTTCAGATACCACATTTGTGGTGATTTGTTAGGGCAGCCCTAGGAAACTAATTGGGCTGTGCTAAGTCGCTTCAGTCGTGTCTGAGTCTTTGTGACCCTACAAACCATAACCCACCAGGCTCCTCAAGAATACTGGAGTGGGTGGCCATGCCCTCCTCCAGGAAATTTTCCCGACACAGGGATTGAACCTGCGTCTCTTACCTCTCCTGCATTGGCAGGCGGGTTCTTTACCCACTAGGTCCACCTGGGAAGCCCTAGGAAATGATCCACCTTGATGCAAACATAGTGCAAATGACTTAACAAGTAAATAACAACAACAGATTACTAAATGCAAACTCAGCAGCAGGCCCAGGAATCTACATTCTAAGAACTCCTCTAAATGGTAGTATATAAGGCTTGACAACAGAGTGTGGCTTCTGTCTTTTGGGATGGAAGTGGCCCAATATTTCAAGATTTTTTTTTTAAATGAAATAGGAAATCCCAAAGACTGCCTTCCACTTTCTCAGCACAGAACTCAGGTTTATCAGGCAGAGGCATGAACCCAGATTACTGTTATTGGAGACGTATAATTACTTAAGCCCTGACTGAGTAGCAACTGGAGCCACAAGCCTGGAGACCTGGTAACTGGTCTCACTGGACAGGAAACCTATCTGATTCTGCAGAAACTAATGAGGAAGGAGAGCTGCACGGTCAAGGGCTGGTGTAGGCAGGTAAATAGAAACCAAGCTGGAGAGGTAATGGAGAATCTGGGAAGCTTGATAACAAACACAACTAACACTCAGATGTGGATAAAAGCTGATGGGTAGAGGCGGAAGGACCAAGCTACTGAGCTCTGTAAATGATATTTTCCACGCCTTTGAAGGTAGGCAAGTAGGAACAGTTGAAATGTGAGTAGAGAAAACAACCATTAGGCAAACTAATCAGCACATTTGGATGACCCAGGCAAATGACTCTAGATATTGGTGCTGCCCCCACAAAATCTATATGTTTATGCTTTCAAACCGGTATGTGGTGGGTACAGTGTTAGGTATGGTGACGAATACCAAGAGAAAAGAACCACACTCTAGAGGAGCAGAGAGGAAGATGGACATGAAGCCAAGAGTTTCTGGGGCACAAAGGAGGATGAAGTGTTTTTGAGGGCATTGGGGAGATTTCAACAAGGAGTGGCAGCTGTGCTGAGCCCGAAGGCCGAGACAGGCATTCCTGAGGGCTGTGAGAGCGGGACTCCTCGTGGTCATCCAGCTCACGCTCTGGGCCAGGCTCTAGTCCCAGTCCTTTCCATGTATTAATGCACTTAATCCTCCCCTGTGCAGTGGGTACAAGGGCTACCCTCGTCTAATGGCTGGGGAAACTGAAATTCCAAGAAGCTGAGGGACTTGCCACACATCATCCGACTGAGAGACAGTGGCCAGGTTTTGAGCTCCTGGGTCTTGTTCCTGAGTTATCTGATGCCTGCTGCCCTGCTGGGGGAGCTGAAGTACAGATGGCGGGGCCGGGGCTGGGGCTAGGACAAGCCTGTAAGCTGGTGCCCAACTGGGGCGGGCGTCTGCTGCAGAAGAAGGGTGGGTTTCATTCTGCAGGCAGCATGGGGATACTGAGGAATCATAAGTGAAAGAAAAGAAGCCAAATTCCAATTTGACTTTTGGAACATAAGTTTGGAGGAACACTGCTTTGGGAAGGCAGGAAGTGATGACGGAAAGTTCAGGGGCAGCAGTGGGTAAGGAGGCTCCCCTCGAAGGAGATCTGCAGCAAACCTTAACCAAGGAGTGGCAGTGAGGACGGGAGGGTCGGTTCTGTAGCTTCTAACTTGCTGACCCAGCAAAGTGGTGCCAGTGGGGATGGGGGGAGAGGAGATGTGACAAGGGGAGGGCTTGGTTCATTTGAGAGTAGGAGGAAACAGGAGTACTATTTAGAGTTATTTTGAAAAGAGGATTAGATTCTCAAACATTTGGAAAATTATGGAGTTTGGTGGCATCTCAGCTTACTTGGTTGAACAAGATAACTGTGCTAGCCAGGTCACACTGTTTCTGTTTTTTTCATATTGCAATGGTCTGACATTTGACATCTTAAAATCCTTCCTACCCCTTTAGGGGCTAGACAATTCTTTTTTAAAAAAATTAACTTGGTTGTGCTGGCTCTTGGCAGCCTGCAGGATCTAGTTTCCTAATCAAGGATCAAACCTGGGCCCCCTGCACTGGGAGGAGAGAATCTTAACCACTGGACCATCAGGGGAGCCCTGGGGCTGGACAATTCTTACAGATAGCAAAGGACTCACTGGGAGCACACTCTTGAAATACAAATGAACCAACCCAGAGCCATACCTCCTCTACCTGGCCTGAACACACTCGGGGCGATATTACTTTGCCTTGATTATCCTGGGTACTCTGCAAATAGGACCACCCCTAAAGCCTGCAGCTGATATCATTGAACTGGCCAGCTACAGACTGTGGACCCTTCCCTGCCTCGCCTTTCCGGCAGAAATTAAAGGCCATGGCCCAGGTTCTCCGCTCACTCCTGCCCCTTCAGCCTCCTGACCAGCACAGGGGCGTCCCCATATGGCCAGGCATGGGGTGCCATGCCTCCTGTCCTAGGGCCTGTGAGTACATTAAACTTGTTTTCACAAGCCTCTCCTTGTCCTTGTCTTCTCTTGAAGCCACACTTGACTGCTCATCACCTGAAAAAGCACAAAACACAGGCAAAATCACCAACTCTGTCACCAAAAGAAACTTTCCACAGCCACAGACTGTGCTGTTATCCTTGAGGGCAGAGATGGAAGAATATGGTAATCTCATTGCAAATTCATCTCTCCTCACAGAAGACAGTTCTGGGCAGAGATAGGATGCAATCCCCATATACTGAAAGCAGTTTATTAGACTATCAACTTTAATCTGGATAAAATAATTAAGCTGCATAGGGCTTGGGTTTAATTTGTCTATTATTTGGTGTTTAGTTAGCATTTATGTGTGCAAGTTGAACCCAACATTTGGAAAGCAGGGGACAACTCTCTGACAGGAAATTGGTAAGACTCGAAACCTAAAGAAGGAGGTTGAGGGGACCCAATCCATTGTCTACAATGTGGGGAGAGGAGGCCTAGGAGCTGCCAAGGACCAAGCAAGGCCCTCTGCAAGCGTGGTAGTGGGGGGCATATAGAGGAGTGGGTCATTACTCTGATAGAACAGGGTTTCTCAGCCTTAGCACTGCTGTCATTCTTGAGCCAGATCGTTCCTTGTGGGGCCGTCCTTTGCTCTGTAGAATTTGAGCAGCAGCCCTGGCCCCTACCCACCAGAGGCCAGAAGCAGCCCCATCCCCAACCCAGATTTGGGAGGAGCAGAAATATCTCCAGACATTTCCAGATGTGCTGAGGGGAGGGAGCAAAATCCTCCCTGTTTGCAAACCCCAGAGACTTAGATTAGATTCCAATTTTTGCTACTTATTAGCTATGTGGCCTCAGCCTGTTAGTCAACCTCTCAAACTTTCAATAGCCTCATTCCTAAAAAGAAAGCAGTGAGCATATGTGATTTTGTCTGCCAAGAACCCCCTCAGTTCAGTTCAGTTCAGTCTCTCAGTTGTGTCCGACTCTTTGCAACCCCATGGACTGCAGCACACCAGGCCTCCCTGTCCATCACCAACTCCCGCAGCTTACTCAAACTCATGTCCATTGAGTCAGTGATGACATCCAACCATCTCATCCTCTGTTCTCCCCTTCTCCTCCTGCCTTCAATCTTTCCCAACATCAGGGTCTTTTCATATGAGTCAGTTCTTCGCATCAGTTTGAGTAAGCTCCGGATGTTGGTGATGGACAGGGAGGCCTGGTGTGCTGCAGAGACAATGAGAAGGCAAAGCAAAGCCAACCCAAACTCCCCATATTCGCCTCAGCCAGTGTGGCTTTGGCTTATGACATCCCAAGAATTTTCATCAATAAAAAGGTATCAGTGTCTATTTCCTAGCATTGTCTTGAAGATGGTCTGTGATGATGCAAAGTACTTAGCATATAGGGATTACCCTATAGCTCAGATGGTAACGAATCTGCCTGCAATGCAGGAGACCCAGGTTCAATCCTTGGATTAGGAAGATCCCCTGGAGAAGGAAATGACAATCCACTCCACTATTCTTGCTTGGAGAATTCCATAGACAGAGGGGCCTGGTGGGCTATAGTCTATGAGGTCGCAAAGAGTAGGACATGACTAAGTGACTAATACACAATTAACACCCAGATTTCTATTCCTTACCCTTTAGTAAGATACAGGAAATGGATATATTTTCCCTACTCTGGTTGAAAGGCTATTCGGAATCTGCTTTATTGGATTCTTTCATTGAACTTCAAACTCATACATCTTTTGGAGTCTGGGAGAAACAGAAGGTGGCTACCCTGGGGAAAGGGAGAAAAATGTGAAAAAAGAAAAGGACACACACACAAAAAGGAAAGGACACGTGTGTTTGGATTAAAAGGAGCATCTAATATCATGGGCCAAATAAACAGATATGTAGATCCACAAATGGAACATCCCTGCAAAGGAACAGAAAAACAGAAAATGTGAAAGTGCCCGAGTTAACAAGTTCTCACATTTGTTTCAGTCAGTCAGTTTAGTCACTCAGTCATGTCCGACTCTTTGCGACCCTATGGACTGCAGTACGCCAGGCCTCCTTGTCCATCATCAACTCCCAGAGTTTACTCAAACTCATGTGCATCGAGTCAGTGATGCCATCCAACCATCTCATCTCATCCTCTGTCATCCCCTTCTCCTCCCGCCTTCAATCTTTCCCAAAATCAGGGTCTTTTCAAATGAGTCAGCTCTTCGCATCAGGTGGCCAAAGTATTGAAGTTTCAGCTTCAACATCAGACCTTCTAATGAACACCCAGGACCGATCTCCTTTAGGATGGACTGGTTGGTTCTCCTTGTAGTCCAAGGGACTCTCAAGAGTCTTCTCCAACACCACAGTTCAAAAGCATCCATTCTTCGGTGCTCAGCTTTCTTTATAGTCCGACTCTCATATCCATACATGACTACTGGAAAAACCATAGCCTTGACTAGTCGGACCTTTGTTGGCAAAGTAATGTCTCTGCTTTTTAATATGTTGTCTAGGTTGGTCATAGCTTTTCTTCCAAGGAGAAGCATCTTTTAATTTCATGGCTGCAGTCCCCATCTGCAGTGATTTTGGAGCCCCCCAAAATAAAATCTCTCACTATTTCCACTGTTTCCCTATCTATTTGCCATGAAGTGATGGGACCGGATGCCTTGATCTTAGTTTTCTGAATGTTGAGTTTTAAGCCAACTTTTTCACTCTTCTCTTTCACTTTCATCAAGAGGCTCTTTAGTTCTTCTTTGCCTTCTGCCATAAGGGTGGTGTCATCTGCATATCTGAGGTTATTGATATTTCTCCCAGGAATCCTGTGCTTCATCCAGCCTGGTGTTTCTCATGATGTACTCTGCATGTAAGTTAAATAAGCAGGGTGACAATATACAGCCCTTCCAAGCACCTTCACATGTGTTCTCATTTAATCCTCCTAGTGATTCTGTGAGCTTTAATTTTTATTTCACACAAAGAAAATGGAGATCAGAAAGGTTATCCAAGGTCACAGGACAGAGGAAGAATTTGAACCAGAGGGAAGCCCAGTGAGTTTACTGGATGGATGACTGTCATTCATTTACTGCATGGAGGTTAAGAGCACACGTTTCAGAGTCAAGCAGAGCTGTTTTCAACTCACAGCTTTTCCATGTCCCAGCTAGGCACAGGACCATGGCAAGTCACTACTTTCTCTGAGCTTCACTGTTCTCATCTATAAAATGGGGGTGACAATGCTCCACACCCTGTGCCGATGTTACAAGTAAAAAATGAGATAATATATTAAAAGTGTCTAATGCTGTGCCAGAACACAGTTAAGCACACAATAAATGTGACTTTTCCTTCTTTGTGTTGTTCTAATTACTACTTTAGTAGGAGCAGTAGAAGATTCTGAGGTATATCTCACCCCAAACTCTGAACTTATTCTACTGTAACACACTGCATTAATTTTTTTCTCTCCCTTTTCAACATACTGTATATCTGTTCTTTCCTTCTCATCAGCACAATTTTTCTTCACTTTCCTCTGGATTTCAATAAACCACACATACCTGGCTTACCACATCTACCGCTTTTTTTGTTTGTTTTAGAAATTAATATTAAAGAATTAAAGATAGTTTAAACAAAACCCCATGTATTTGGAAATTAAACAGCAATGTATCGATGATGGGTGTATCTAAGATGGCTTACTACCTCTTACAGGTATCTGTCTGTCCCACTCCTTATCATTTCATTTAGTAAGTGCCCCAGAACCCAGATCTAGGGTCGGAAGCCCAGCTCTGGTCCTTCACATGAGTCATCCTTTGGAAAAGAGCTTAGCCTGCTAAATACGTGTTTGTTTTTGGTTTGCATGTTCCTGCGACTCCACTTTCACTTTTCACTTTCATGCCCTGGAGAAGGTAATGGCAACCCACTCCAGTGTTGTTGCCTGGAGAATCCCAGGGACGGGGGAGCCTGGTGGGCTGCCGTCTATGGGGTCGCACAGAGTCGGACACAACTTACGCAACTTAGCAGCAGCAGCAGCAGCAGCACCAAGTGAATGGATTTGAGGGTCTCTGGTAGTTAAGCTAATTAAATATAATTTCCCCGTCTTCGGTGTTTTAGCTGGGATAGAGGTTTCAGGAAGGAGAGAGGGGAAGCTGGGTTAGGCGTACCCAGCTCAACTCCCATGTGATGTCTTTTACTTCTGAATTAATTCCCTGGATAAAGTGCCCTTTCTGGCAACAAGATAAACAGGTTCATCTAGAGGTTTGGCTTGCTGGCACATAAAGCCTTCTATAACCCCAGTGGCTGCTTCTCACCACCCCAGGCTCCCAGCTGCTGGTAGGGTACAGTGGCAGGTATTGTGTGCTCAATAAGCTTTCACACCTACTGGGAGCCTGAAACACAGACACTGCTTACCCTGCAAAGACCTTTCTGCAGACCTGCAGGGCAGTGCCAAGGTGGCAGCGTCAAATCTGCCCCCACTAGGCTGCAAGAAAGACTTCCTCAGTCTCACCCAAGTTCTGAAATGACAGGCCAGGTGGAAACCACTGGCTGGACAGAAGGCTGATTCCCACACTGTCAGGGCAGAGCAGGGCTGTGCTGACAACTTTTAAGAGGTTGTCTGAGAAAGCTTTCTTCTATGGTCATTTCTATTTTTAGGACAGTGCCACACTCCAGGAGCCTCTGCTATCCTTCCCTACTTGAAGAGACAACTAAAGAGTTTCCACTGACCTGTTAAATGTTCTCCTTATAGAATTTATTTGTTTGGATGTATGCAACAGAGGTTTAGCTTTGACCGTTTTTATCCCCCAAGCACATGCAGGTTAGGACAGGAGGGCTGAAAATATTCACTTTTGTAACAAAAAGCATTCAATAGACTTGATTATTTATTCTTAGACATAAAAAGCAAATTAGCCATAGCCTCTGCCTCTAGGCTCCTATTTACCTTAACATGGACAGCTTTGTAGAAGGTCTTGTAACAAACCAAATGGGCCATCCAAAGTGAGCCATTCATTTTAGCCTTGAACTTGGATAAGCTTTGTTCTGCTGCTTGATATGAATCAGAGCCAGGAAACTTAGAAATAGCATTATTCTGTTCTTGGAAATAAAGCATCCATTTTCCCTTGGGGATCAAAGGTTTCGATCACTCACAAATATACAGTCAAATAATTTTCAATAAATGCACCAAAGCCATTCAAGGGGGAAGTAAAAGTCTTCTAATAGTTGCTGCTAGAACAATCAAATATTCCCATGAGAAAAAAAAAACAGAGCCTCACCTCTACCTCAGTGCTATCCACAAAATTTAATTTGAGATGGGTCATTGACTTAAAAGGAAAAGCTTAAACTATAAAAGCTTTAGAAGAAAATATCTCCAAAACTCAGGATTCTTAGTTCACCAAAAGTAACAGCCATGAAAAACCTTTTAATAAATTGAACTTCATTAAATTAAAGTTACGTGAGTCCATGATTTTTGCTCATGGAAAGGCAATGTTAAGAAAATTAATAGGAAAGCCACAGACTGGATGGAAACACATGTGTCTGCCAAAGGACCTGTATCCAAAGTATACAAAGAACTCCTAAAATTCAATAATATAAAAGACAAACAACCCAATTTTAAATTGGACAAGGGACTTGGACAGAAAAATATACAAATGATTGAAATGCACATGAAAAAGTGCTTAACATTGTCATCATGAAAATTCAAATTAAAAGCACAATGAGACATTCATCCACTTTAATGGCTAAATACTTTAAAATTGACAGACGTAAATGTCAGTAAGAATTCAGAGCAATCAGGATTCTCAACTGCTGCTGGAAATGCAGAATAAGTCACCTACTTTGGGAAGTTGTTTGGCAGTTTCTCATAAAGTAAAACATGTATCCTTCCAATGAAACCAATTGCACTCCTATTTGTTTATCCAAAAGAAATGAAAACACATTCACAAGTCAATTTCCTTTCTCCATATCTTGACCAATGTCATTCCTTTCTGGAATTCCCTTTTTCCTATCTGCTTCCCTGATTTCCACATGTACAAATACCACGCATTCTTTTTATTTATTTATTTTTGATGTGTACCATTTTTAAAGTTGGGCTTTCCTGGTGGCTCAGATGGTAAAGAATCTGCCTGCAATGTGGATTCGATCCCTGGGTTGGAAAGGTCCTCTGGAGGAGGGCATGGCAGCCCACTCCAGTATCCTTGCCTAGAGGAGAATCCCATGGACAGAGGAGCCTGGTGGGCTACAATCCATGGGGTCGCACAGAGTTGGACATGACTGAAGCGACTTAGCAGCAGCAGCAGAGCGACTAAGCACAGCACAGCACAGCACATTTTAAAGTCCTTATTGAATTTGTTACAACATTGCTTCTGTTTCACGGTTTTGGTGTTTTTGGCCATGAGGCATGTGGAATTTTAGCGCCCTGATTAGGGATTGAACCCACACCTCCTTGATCACCAGGGAAGTCCCAAAATACTATGCATTCTTAATGTCTTGTTTTGAGAAATCTTGCTGGTTCCCTTCCCTTTTCTTTTTTCTCCAGACCTCTTTTGTACTCTTTCTGTGTTTCTCATGTGCGTGTGTGTTAAGTCACTTCAGTCGTGTCTGACTCTTTCTGACCCTATGGACCATAAACCACCAGGCTCTTCTCTCTATGGGATTCTCCAGGCAAGCATATTGCAGTGGGTTACTATGCCCTCCTCAAGGAGATTTTCCCAACCCAGGAATCAAACCCGCATTTCTTATGTCTCCTGCACTGGCAGGTGGATTCTTTACCAGTAGCGCCACCTGGGAAGCCCGTGTTTCTCATATACCATCACTTTTCACATTGGTTACACATGGCATATCACCAGCCAGTCTCTAAGCTCCCATCTGACCTGATCCCTCTGGTCTGACATCTTTGCATGGCACCCAGAGCTTTACACAAGTTGTTTTGAACTAGTATTGAATGAATGACTGAGTGGACATATATTCATCAAATGACATGCTGGACTTATGGTCAGAAGATCTTTATATAATGATTGATAAATTCTCTAATCTTATTTGCCTTTAAGATAAAACAACTGTGGTAGACTCTTACTTTGGAGACCTCCTAATGAACTATGCCACCCAACTTCCGCCCCCCTGTATAGTCCCTCCTCAGATTGACTTGAGATTTGGCTACATGTCTGACTTTGACCAGTGGAACATTAGCAAGCAAAATCTCAATGAGTGCTGCAGATTGATGCTTATCTTAGACAGCTGGCTCTTGGCAGCCCTGAGCTGTCATTAAGAAGTCAGACTACACTGCTGGAGAGGCCACACAAAGGCCACGTCAAAGCAGACGAGCCTTAACACTTTATGTAGAGGGAGAGAAGGCCATCTCAATGTCCCAGCTGAGTCTAGTCCAGATTGCAGAATGAGGAGAAAAAATAAAACAGCTCTTCTTTGAAGCCAGTAGATTTTTGAGTAATTGTTTGGAGATGTCATCTCTATTTACCCATTTCTGTTCCTTTAAAACAATATTGTAATGTGAATATATGCCAGGCTCTAAACTAAACCTTTTTGAGCATTAAAACTATGTCTTATTCATCTTTTCCTCCTCAGTTCCAGTATAGGTCCCTGGGATACAGCTGGTACTCGATACATATATGTGACATTAGCTTAAAGCCTGATGTTTTCGGAATTCGGTTGAAGTCTGAAACACTCTAGCACTGTCTCATCTTTCCTCACAATTTTAAAATGAGGAGAAATGTAGAGGTCACTTGATCATATGCCCAACGAGGAGGAATCTGCGGCTCAGAGAGGGAAAGGCACTCACCAGGAGCCACCCTGCCAAGGGCACCCTACACCTGGTCTCCTGCCTTCCAAATGCCATCGGGGGCTTCAGGGAAGTGCCACCAAGAATTTCCACCCCTAGAGGTAGTCTTTAAAAAAAACAAAAACTTTTTATTTTGTGTTGGGGTATAGCCAATTAACAATGTTGTGATGGTTTCAGGTGACTAGTGAAGGGACTCAGCCATACACATACATGTATCCATTCTCCAGCAAACTCTCCTCCTATCCAGGCTTCCAGGTAACATTGAGCAGAGTTCCCTGTGCTGTACAGGAGGTCCTTGTTGGCTATGCATTTTAAATATAGCAATCACTGCCCACTCTTAGTCAGAGGTAGTGTTTACAAAGGCCTTTCTGTCTTATTGCAAGATTGTATTAATTTGTGCCCATTCACTCTTGCAGACCTTTCCGGAGATGACGGTAGCCTAATCTTAGCGAGGAGATATGGGAAGGGAGGGTGAGGAAGACCCAGATGCCTGTGTATTGGGGGGGGGGGTGTGCTACCCAGGCCTGGATGCCAGCGCAACCAGACAAGCCATACCCGGCTGCACGCAGTACTCAGCAATCACCACTACCTGGCAGCAAACTGGAGAAGCACGAACCTGTAGCTTCTGTGGGGCCTTGAACAGTTATATTACTTTGGGGAAAATTTTACAAAATCATTTTAAATACCATGCAGACTTTGTAACCCAGGCACAGTTATCCGCGTTCTTTTAGAGCAAATATTCCTGAAATACCATTCGGTGTGTGTGTCTCTCCTGCCCTCACTCAACTTTAGGCCAGAGTGTATCCCTATTGACATTGCCTTGAGAGTTCTGGAAACAGTTCACAGCGCTCCTCTGTGGTTCCCTCTCTGGTTTTTATGTCTCATTTGAACTTCTGCTGCTGCTAAGTCACCTCAGTCGTGTCCGACTCTGTGCGACCCCATAGACGGCAGCCCACCAGGCGTCCCTGGGATTCTCCAGGCAAGAACACTGGAGTGGGTTGCCATTTCCTTCTCCAATGCATGAAAGTGACAAGTGAAAGTGAAGTCGCTCAGTCGTGTCCGACTCTTCACGACCCCATGGACTGCAGCCTACCAGGCTCCTCTGTCCATGGGATTTTCCAGGCAAGAGTACTGGAGTGGGGTGCCATTGCCTTCTCCCATTTGAACTTCTAGCAAGTCCTTATTTTTCCGGGGTTGTGGGAGCGGGGCAAGAGAAAGGGCGCTACACTTAGCTGGGGCCGGGGGAAATATTTAGAAGAGTATCCTCGATTGGATCCTAAAAATCCTGAAGTAGTCATTGCCGAACTTGGCTGCTCCCTAACCACTCTGGGAGCGGGAGTCACCCCAGAGGTCTGATTTAACTGACCTAGACATGCCTGGCCATTGGGTTTGGTTCTCATTTTTCAAACGCCCTAAATTATCCCCCGGTGGAAAACTAAAGAGAAATTTCTCATTCGTCTTCTTACTCTGAAAAAGTTCGCTCCTCAGCGCAGGCCCAAGGCCGGGAGGGACCTGGACTTCGCCGCCCGCCAGCGCCACAAGGCTCCGGAAAGTCGGCGCGCGCGGCGACGCTACACTAGCGGCGGGGGCGGAGCCTCTGCGGAGGCGGAGCAGAGGTGGGCGGAGCCGCGGGCCCCGCCCCCGAACGCCGCTGGGCGCGCGGGGCGGGCACTGACGTCACTCCCGGCCGGCCGCGGCACATGGGCGGCCGGCTGCGCTGGGCCGGGCGCTGCGCTGGGCCGGGCGCTGCGGGGCCGCCGGCGCGGGGGGCAGCGGCCGCGGCGCGGGAGGGGCGGGGCGGGGCGCGCGGCCTCGCGCTCGCGCTCGCGCCGGGGCGGTGCGGGCTCTCCGCCTTCTGCAGCGCTCTGCATGTTTTTCCTTTCTTTTTCGCAATTTTGAGCGTTGTGCATGACGAGAGGTTCGAGGCAGGTGAGAGCATCCCGCCCGCCGCGGAGGAGCCTGCGGGCACTCAGCGCGCTCCCCGGGGGTCGTCTGCGCTGGGAGCCCGAAAGTTCTTTTGATTTTGTGTTTTTATGCAGATGTATTTATAAAGACATAAGTAATATTTTTTTTTTCTTTTTCTTCTCTTACCTCCACCGCCTTGAAAGCTAGTACTTTTGTTAAAGGACGGAGGAAAAAGCTCAGCAACATTTTGGGGGGAGGTTGGAGTTTTGGGTTTTGTTTTGTTTTTTTTTAAGAAAAAAAAATTGAGTGCATCGCGATGGAGAAAATGTCCCGACCGCTTCCCCTGAACCCCACCTTTATCCCGCCTCCCTACGGCGTGCTCAGGTCCTTGCTGGAGAACCCGCTGAAGCTCCCCCTTCATCACGAAGACGGTGAGCGCTGCCCTGCTGGCTGCCCCGCTGGGGGCCCCCCTCCCGGGCCGGGCATCCCCGGAGCATCCCCCGCTCCCCTACTCCCGGCACCCCGGCCCCGCTTGAATGAAATTGAGGCGCTCACCTATCGCCCCACCCCCCCTCCCCCCAAAAAAGGAGGGGACGTTTCTGTCGAGGGGACATTCCGTGTTGCTAGTTGAGCGCCGGGACCCCGGCCGGGCCTTGCGGGTCCTCTCGGGCGGAGCAGGTGGGAGACAGAAGTTGACAGGTCGGCGTCCTCGAGGTCGAGGTGCACCTTCACGCGGAGCGAAAGCGCAGCGCCGGGGCTGGGGGCGCACCGCTCGCCCGGGAGTGAACCCCAGGGCCGGGCTCTAAGCGGGCGGGGGCTCGAGTTAGGGGTCGTACCGCGGAGCCGGGGTGTTTGCAATCGTGCTGATCACAGCTCTTAGTTTTAGCATTTGGAGCTCCCGAGGCGACAGCGGAGACGCCCGTTGTCCCAGGCTGGGTGCTTCAGACCGGGAGATGGGGGCTGGGGTAGGCTGGGGGAGTGGTCCCTGGGCGAGGTGCCGCGCACTTTTCCCGGTAGGAGGGGACAGCGGGGCAGGCTCACGTGTAACCGCACCGGAGCCTTCTCTGGCCTGAGCCCTTTCTGGGTAAGTCCCAAACCTTCCCCGGGCAACCCTGGCTGGGGCAGGCCCGGAGGGGTCTTGCGAGGAGGCGCCAGATCCAGTTGGTGCCGCCAGGGATTTGTCGTTTGGGCTGGCGAGTTTCCTGCCATAGGTATCCCAGGAGCAAATGTGAACTGTGAGGTGAGCCCTGCGGCTCAAGAGTGTGAAGTCTTAAAAGATCCTTTGGCTGCAAGCAGCTGGGGAATAGTCGCATTTTTCTTTCCTAGGACAACCTGTTGCGTTGCAAGAGCTGAGGGGTTTGGTTCCCAGTCTGCAGAACAGAGCTTCCCTCTTAAATCCGCTTTAAGGAGGGGCACTTAGGAGGAAGGTGCTCCCTGCAGTCTTTGGCATCTGTGGGAGTTTTGAAGTCAGATTCTTTGGGAGATGAGACTGTAGAGGATTAGAAGGGATGGCATGGAGGCTGTGTTTCTGTGAGGAAGAAAGTCAGAAGCCAAATTCCTTAATCACAGATTTCACCTGCACTTGACTGCTGGTAGACTTGTTCAAATTCAGAGCCCTGGTTAAAGACCTAATGGGGTGAGGGATACTTGCAGGTAGAAAATAGCTGCAGATCTCCATCATAGGTGCTCGAAGGAACCACCTTTTCTGGTAACTGTGCTTTTGACAGGTTCCATACAGGTATAATTTTTGAGTTTGATCATACATAAGTGTTTGAGGGAGAGGAGGAAGAAAACACTTTTGTATTTTAAACCACACCAAAACACAAAACTCCTTTTGTAGAATACAGTGTACCCCAGTGGCTTTAGCAGCAAACACATGTGCGCTAGGAAGTTCGTAGCTCTCCTCTCTGCAATGTGATACATTGGTTAAGCTCGCTAAGCCTCAGAGCCTCCGTTTCTTCATTGTGAATGGAAGTTGTTACTATTTGCAAATTTATTATGAGACTTTTTGGGGGAGAAACATATAAAAGAACCAGGTATGTTAGCAGGTGCTCAGTACATGGTATCAAAGAAGGGCAGGGAGTCCCTTCTTTACCAAAATTAGAATTACTAATGCACTGGCTTTCTAAATCTGAATGACCTCATATTGTTACTCTAATGAATTTCCTGGAAGATAAATCATGCCTAGTTATTGGCTGTTTTCTTAAAAATCACAGCAGTTGTATGTAATTGCAGGTGTTATTTTCCCACTGTAGATTTAAATTATTATTTGTCTCCTTAAATAATGCACTGAGGGCTGTACTGTCTTGTTTATATCCTAGATCAGTCTCTAGCCCTGTCCCGAGGACTAGGGCTTGCTTTCCAAAGTAAATAGGAAGATGTTGAAAAACAGGCAGAGATCCATGTCCTGCCTGAACTTTTAACTCTAGATCCACAAGAAACAGCAGCCAGAGAACAGCCCCGGTATGTGTGGAAAGTAGTTCTGTAGCAGAAGCCAAGGAGGAGTGATAAAAAAAAAAGTGAGACTTTTTCACTGTCTTTTTTAAACTCCAATATTTTCCCTTTTTTTGCAGCATATAGTAAGGATAAAGACAAGGAAAAGAAGCTGGATGATGAGAGTAATAGCCCGACGGTCCCCCAGTCAGCATTCTTGGGGCCCACTTTATGGGACAAAACCCTTCCCTATGACGGAGATACCTTCCAGTTGGAATACATGGACCTGGAGGAATTTTTATCAGAAAATGGCATTCCCCCCAGCCCGTCTCAGCATGACCACAGCCCCCATCCTCCCGGGCTGCAGCCGACCTCCTCAGCGGCCCCTTCCGTCATGGACCTCAGCAGTCGGGCCTCTGCACCCATTCACCCTGGCATCCCACCCCCCAACTGTGTGCAGAGCCCCATGCGACCAGGTAAACTCCCAGATGGTTCTGCCTTCCCTTGGGGAGGAGGGGAGCGAAGGGGGAGGACGGAGCTGATGTTCACGTCCTAATCCTCAGGGCTGCTTTTATCACAACTGAAAGGGGCATCTTGGATTTCACCCACAGCAGTGGTTATCCCATTTCAACGAGCGCATCACCCAGAGAGTTGGCTAAAGGCCGACGCTATGGAACCTACCCCCAGAAATTCTGATTTTTCAGGTCTGGCTGAGGCCTGGAATATGCATTTTTATCCAGCCCTGGTGGGGATTCTAATGCAGCTGATCCAAGGACTGCAGTTTGAGAAGTGCCAACCTGTGGTTAATGATTTGGATAATTTAGGCGCCTGACTCACCTCTGTCTCTTTTCCTCCTTCCCCGAGTACACAGATAATAGGACCTTGCGGAATGATTTGGGTAGACTGTATAATGCTGTGGTTTACCTGTATTCATTGCTTTTCGGCCTGAAGGGGAACAAGATGTGAGTGAGGGGTGTGGGACAGGTATCTCTTTCATCCATTTCATCTTGTGGTGTTGGTTGAAAATTGAGTCTTAAAGTGATTCTCACCTTAAGCATGACTTAGCCTTCTTCAGCATCAGATCCTGTCTTTCTCTTCACTATTCCTACCAAATCGTTCTTTATTTTTTTTCTTCATTTTCATCTGTTCACCACACATAATCCACTTTTATCAAAACCTACAAGGCTGGCTTTAAATGGTGTTGAAATATTGCACAAAAGCGTTACCTGAAATGACCGGTACTTCAAAACCCACCCGCAAAGGCTCAGATGTAAACACAAGCGAGGGCGCTCTGTCTCTGTGTCTTCAGCCCCCTTTCGTACAAAACACACAGTAAGAAAAGCCGTTTCATGTGCACAGGTAACCAGGTACAAAGATGCAGCAGATAAATCGTTGGGAAGGTCACTGAGCCAGGGGCCTTAGCTGCAGGGAGGCCAGAAAGCAGGGCGGTGGGAGACTTATGCCTGAGATCATTCCTGAACTCTGTGTCCTCGGCTCATGTAGAATCTCTGTGGCACACAGAGCGAGGTGAAAAGGAAAGGAAACGGTGCAGAGTGGGAAGAGAATGCCCCTGCCTCGAAATGTCCGTATTGGAGTTAAGATCTCCCATCCAGTCTCTCTGTGTGGCCCCTTCAAAACCCACTTTGAATTAGAGCTTCCAGGGTGCTGCCTGGAATAGAATGAAGTCTTAGCTCCTGCCCCCACCGGAGGCCTCAGAAGCTTACAGAGACACTCCGTTCATGGGAGCCTGACCCCCTGTTACTTAGGACATACAGGGGCGTTCTCCCAGGATCAGGCTACAAAACAAATAACCATCAGAGCAAGGAGAGTCAGGAGGAAGGGCACAGAGCCCTGCTGAGAAGGCTTAGGTTGCCTCTGTCATCTGCTCTGCAGAATGAGACGGATGGCTTCGCAGCAGTGGGACTTTACAAAGTGCTACAGCCTTTCTGGGCCTCAGTTTCCCTTTGTGCAGGAGGGTGTCGTTTTTATTTGATTGGGTCATTGTGAAATTAGAGATAAGGGGTCAGATGGTAGCACTAGATATTTCTTAACGAGAGCAGTTATGATCATTTTTCTGTTTGTGTCAGCTTCCATCATTTCTTCCAATGCTTGTCTTCTGAAATACCTTCATAAAGTAACTCGGTACAGTGTATAACCCTTTATTCTGTAGAGAAATGTCGGGAGATTTTGACCAATAGTTTTTGGCTTGCAGTGTTCTAAGCCTAACACACTCGGTTGACAAGTTACCTCTCAGTCTTCTGTTCATGTATAGGATGTGTGCCATGTTAGAAATACTGCGTTTTTTTCCCCCCAAAAGGCATGCTGGGGGGCGGGGTCCCCACCCTTAGGTTCCTACTGAAAAATCAAGAATTGGGATTTTGGAGCTTCAAAGTCATTTGAATCAGTATTGATTAATGACTTGCAGAAACATGTGATGCCCTGCTCAGACTTGCAGTCCGTAACAAAGGACTCCTGCTTTCAGTGGCTGTCATTTTGTTAGGTTGTGGAGTTAGACACTGGGATCAAAGAGGGCACTGGGACCTGGAAATAAGCTCTTCACTTATATGTCTTTTTTCATAATGGAAGCACACTTCATAAATAATACTCCTCAATTCATTTAAACTCAATGATATTCCTGACAAAAAAAGGAAAAGAAGTTAGAGCTCTTCTTAAAATACCCAGCGCAGATAAAATAACACTGCTATTCTTACAGTGATGACTGTTACAAAGGTGATAATGCAAAGTAAAATTCTAGGGAATGTGGAATTGATGGTATATCATAGGCAAACCTGAGAAAGGAGAAAGTCCTTCATTATTCTGTGTAATCACAGTGGTGCCCCGAATACCAAGTAATCCTTCAGGAAAACAAATCCTGAGAAGGGAAGAGCACAGGTGTAGCTGTGAACATTCTGGGAATTGTAGAATCTTAGTCTGCAGCAAGATTTCTCAGCGTTGGCACTGTTACGTTTCAGGTGAGTCTTTGCTGGAGGGGCTGCCCTGTGCTTTGTGGGATGTTTAAGGGCATCCCTGCCCTCTGTTCTGTAGAAGCCAGTAAACCCTCCCCACCCCAACCTGTGACCAGTAAAAACGTCTCCAGTTACTGCCAAATGTCCCCAGAGGGCAAAATCACCCCTCCCTCTCCCCACCCCCACCCCGCCCAGAACTACTGATCTCAACTTTCGACTTGAGCAGCCACATCTGGGCTTAATTCCGGATCCTGTCACACACATGGATGCTTTATACCTCTTGTAATGCATTATGGCAAAACTTTTGAAGCAGTCAGGAGACCTTAAGTTGCCAAGAAGAAATATAACATTAATAAGAGCATAGTTATCCACTTTTAGTTAATAAAACTAAGACATCAGGCTAATCAGGAGATAATTGCAAAGTAGTTTTATTAAATATTTGTTTTCTGCTCTGCTCAGCATTCATCTTTTGAGTTATACTTGGTAGCATTGTACCATTAGTGCTACCTGTGTGGCTGAAAGGAAATGCAGCCACGAGATGACAAATTATACATTTCTAGGTTTACCCCAAGTGTGTCTTGGAATAACACGGTGAGTGTTCTTGTGAACTCTCTTACTGTTCACCCCGACTGCCCTCCAAGCCCTCTCCTATTTTATACACCCATCATTATTCCTCTGTCTACCTGTCTGTTCAAAGAATGAGTTAAATATCTGAATACGGTTTTCCTTGAAGAAATAACCCAGGGATCCGTTGAAGCCTTCTCTGGCTGTGGGGTTATTGCTATGCTTTCTGGGCTGACATCTTAATCAGGAGGAGTGGTGGTTCCTGGATGCTGTAGACATCGGCAGGGGCTTCTCAGGCATTTGAGGTGCAGCTTCCTGGACATTCCTGAGCCCACAGGGACGGCAGGAGTCGTCCTGACCACTTCGATGTTTGCGTTTGCGTGTCAGATGCTATCAGAGGCGGTGCCCGGGAGTGCTTTCCTGGAGGTCTGTGCTGCATACTGGAAAACAGAAGAATCAGTTTGCCCTGAGAATTGAGTGATTGCTTTAAGGACAGCAGTCCCTTTAGGGAAAGTCATCTATAGTAGACAAAGGCAGAGTTATTTTTAAATCACATGCTTGTAAAGCCAGAATTGAAATTGTTTCCTCTGGTGGTTTTTCTTTGAATAGCTTGGAGGTGTCCTACCACCATTAGACCCATATTCAGCTGAGAATTACGAAGCTTCTCTTTCCAGTTCTGAGCATGATCTGGGTTGTGATGAAGGCTGATTATGGAGTAAAGTGAAAACCCTTCCATGTGGGGGTGTGTGTGGGAAGAGGAGGGTGGGGAGGTCGGGGAGACCCCACTGAAGCTTTGCAGGATGGAATCAGCATTGTGTCTGCTCTATTCCTCCTCTTGTAATGAGGTTCTGATGTGGAAGGGAGATATTGCCATGGGATCTGAATCGTGATGTCAGGGAGTTCTGTGCTGGGGGCTCTGAGATTACGAGGGGTCCTGCTGAAGCAACAGAATTCTTTGGGCTTTTCTGACACCATGAGACTAAGCTTCGATTTCTCCTTCCCCTTAAAGGCATGAACTTCCTGTACTTTCCCGTCTTGCGTGCTGATCACGTCTGCAGGTTGGGAGGGCTCTGAGTTGAGGTACACTGTGCCCCACATGTCTTGGAAGTGCTTTCCATTCATCAGGATCAAGGAGGTCATGAGGGGAGACCGTCAGCTTTGTCCTCGAAGCAGGCAGACTTTTTTTGGTTTCCGTTTCTTGTACGAGTTCATCTTCTCCACCTCACCCTGCAGAGGACAGGCTTGCCCTGTTCTCTTGGCTTTGCCATCTGCAACATTCCCGAGACTGCATATCCTCGCCTTTTGGCAGGAGGTGTTTCTGGATAGGGGTGGATGGTGAGGGTGACTAGGTGCTTAAGAGCATCAGCTCTGGGCCCAGGGACTTGGGTTCACAACCTGGACATACGCTGGCTTGCTGTGTAACTTTGGGTCCATTTTGTGACCTCTTTAAGCCTTGGTTTTCCCATCGGGAGAATGGACACGGGAAATAGTCCCCCTCCCATGGGCTTTTAGCAGGCTGTGTGACACATGCCTCTTTAGAGCTCGGAGCTGGAGGGATGTCGTGGCTTGCCAGCAGGGAAAGGAATGGCTTATTCCCAACCCCATTCTCCATTTAGGGATTTGTTTCATCCAGCGCCCTTCCCTCTGTAAAAATAGGACGTGGGGTGTTTTGTGGCGCCCCCCACCCCCCCTCAGCGGGCCCTACTCCATGGAGGCTGCTTGACTTTTCAGCTTCATTACGGATTAGAACAAGCCACTTCCCTGACCCAGCAGTTTCTGGGTTCGTACCTCCATGTCCTCCAGTGTAGACACGGCCGCTTGCCGGGTGCCCAGCCCCCAGCTCTCTCCCGCGTGAGCCCGGTGACCCTGGCTGCCTGCCCGCGCGGCCGTGTGCCCCGGCCACGTGGCTGAGCCCCGCGGAGCTCGCCCAGCTCCGGGTGGCATGCTGGCCGCCTGCCACCCTCCCGCCCCCACCCTCGCTTCCCTTCCCAGGCAAGCCACCGCGAGTGCCAGCGAGCGATTGTAATCCTGACCCTGGCACGAGAAGGCTGAGCTCCGGAGGGCCGTTCCCATGCCAGGGAAACCTGCTCTGCCCCACGTCCTAGCCAGACCCCAAGTGCCCATCTGCCCAGAGGCACTGTCTGCTCTCTGCCGCTGTGGTGGGCAGGCTTCCTGCAGGTCAGCTCCTGCCAAGGAGCTTGGCAGAGGCTTTTCAGTTCAGCCTGGTGTCTACCAGACGAGAAAAATAGCAGTGGAAAGACAGAACTAGGTAGAGGAGAAGAACAGGGTGGGGGAGGTGGGAAGGAGGGGGCCGTGATAACTTCCCGGTGCCGAGAGCCAGAGGGTGAGAGACAACAGTGATTTACTGGGTTTCTCAGAAGCCTCCCCGCCAACCAGCACTAATCACTTGTACCCAGGAATCATTTTTTATGTCTCAGCAGTGAAGATGGAGGGAAGCGGGAGGGTGGCAGGGGAAGCATTAAGACTGAAAAAGCTTTGGAAGAGAATAAACGAGAGAGGGATGGGGAGGTTCAGGGCCTGCATTTGGCTCTGTAATGGGAGGGACGGAGAATATTGGTGCCAGGTCCTATCCCACTTTATTATATTGTTTGGTGTTCCCCCAGCATGGGTCTTAACCTGAAACCACTCAACCACTGTTTTGGAATAAACTGAAATGTGCTTCCGACATAGGTGTTTGCTGTCTCACCATTCAGATGTCCATCAGGGTGACCTGTGTTTGATACGTGGGTCATCCAAGCAGCATGTCCCTCTTGTAGGGCACAGGATCCCATAAACAAACACACCCGGTGTAAATCCTATCCCTGCCATGCTCAGCCATGTTCTTGGACACGTCCTTTAAATGGTGTGAGCTTTGCATTTCCCATCTGGAACTTTGGAGAAATCCCTGGACCTGCCTCCTAGGGTTGTTGAAGGATTGCTGGAGAATACTTGGCACAGTGATGAGCCCAAAGCAAGTGCCCAGTAGCAGCTGCTCTGAGGGCTTCCTCATTCCAGTCTGGTCTCATCTCTCATGGGAGGACCTCATCTCTTGTTGGGTTCCTGGGGAGTCTCCATACTTCTCCCTTCCTGGCCAGTTAAGGCCTCTGGAGTTGGCATTTCTCCTTTGCTTCTCTGCTGAGTCTTGCTCACCCCCTTCTTCACCTCTGAGTTTCAATTAACCTTGGATCGCTAACTGTAGCCTTTATTCAGTCCTCCTTGCTCATGAGATTAAAAAAAAAAAATCAGACGAGCAAAATGTAGCCCAAAGAAGTTCTTGAGTAGAAGATTTCTCTGTGACATACACGGCTAGTAAAGCAATCAGTCAATCAGTTGATGTTACTATTGTGAATTTTTACTAATAGGCAAGAATCCTACTTGAAGGAAATACAGTGACCTCAAGGGTAAAGAAACCAAGCAGGCAGGTTAGGGTGCCGGGAAAGGAGGAAAGTCTAGTCTAGTCCATCCTCCTGCTTATAAGCAGGACTTTCCAAAGGCATTCCAGAATAATTCCTCCTCCCCCCCAGAGGTCCTTTAATGGAGAAATCTTGACTCTTTCCACACATTTATCTTCTTATCTGCAAAGTAACATCTTTGTTGGGTTGATGTGAGGTTTCTAACGTACATGAAGGCCAGCATGGCACCTCCCATAGTAAGCCAACCCTGACCCCGATCAACCCTGGCTTTCCTCTTGTCAACAGCATGAAGATGAGAAGGCAACAGAGGAAGCTGTCAGAGCTGGGGGCACTGGATGATCCCCAGCAATAGCATCAGCTGTGGATTTGTGCTTCCCTTTGGGGAAGACAGACAAGGGTATGATCGGGCTGCTGGTCTCAAGGAGATGGGTGTTCAGTAGGGAAGATGGAGCATTTAGGTAAACCGATGGGTGACGGAACAAGCTCACATATTCCAGGTCAAAGGATGAGTCCGTGGAGGCCTCTAGTATCTACTGGAAAGAGGAGGGTGAAAGAGTCAGCCCCCACATGAGTAAAACCTCTGAAAATTAATGAGGGAGCAGTGCTGTCAATCAGGGCTGCCTGGTCTCAGGGAAGCAGCTGCTGGCTGGGGCGGGCGGGCCTGGGGTGATGCTTCTTGGGGAGTCAGGCCTTCCTGGGTCTCGTGAGTGCTGGAGGAGCCGGGATGGACAGTAGCAGCAGTGCGGTGGAGTGTGGAGGTGGGGACGCCCGTGGGTGTCCAGGGAGCAGGGTGTCGATCCCGTTCGGCTGGTGCAGAAAACTCACATGAAGGAGGCAGGAATATGAGTCTGCAGAGGCAGGTGCCAGCCAGGCTGGCAGCTTCGTGAACGCCAGGCTCCTGAGCTTGAACTTGATCCAGGAGGCAGTGGGGAGCCATTGAAGGCTTCTGAACAGGGAAGTGGCATGTGGATGTTTCCACTTGGGTTCAAGGTTGGATTTGAAACATTTTTAAATACTTCACAACAGTTTCCTCTGGCAAACGGGGACTTCCTTATTTTTGTTGTTTGGAAAATAAACACTCCTTCTTGAACATCAAACAGCTTTTCAAAACACAATGTTCTAATGATCTAGAAAAAGTAATTCAAAAACACAGGGTTTACGTTTCACTTATAAAGCCCATAATTTTGGTGATTGGGGGAAACCCTCTTTGGCAAGAAAAGAGTTTGAGGGATGTGAACGGTTCAGAATTTAAAAGTCTAAAAGCGGGCCTGATCTCACAGAACCAGAAAAATAAATTTTAATAAACCCAATCCATTAAAATTCATGACTTTAAAATGCTTCTATATTATAAAGCTTACTGGGTTTGCAAACAAACATGTTAAACCTCTTTCTATGAGTGTAGGTTTTTGTTTGTGCCTTTTTGTGTGTGTGTATATGTGATTGTAAGAGAGGGAAGGCTCCAGTGATACAAATAGTACTTGATTATAAGGATTACCTGCAGCGGTAATATCAGGCTAAAACACTTAGGCAAGTGTTTGGCCAGCTTAGTAATTTTACTCCTGAGAGACAAAGGAATCCTCATTACAGTTGTATATTCTTGAGTCCTGACCTTGTGTTTGTGGCTCCCTTCTTCCCTGAAAACCAGAATTAATTGCATGTCATGCAGAGATCTGGTGGCTGGGGGTGGGGTGGGGCTGTGCTGAATTGCTGCTGGAGGAAAAGGACTTTGTGGGAGCAGACAGGCTCTGGGGGACTGAAGGGAGCAGACAGGCTCTGGGGGACAATGCTGCTGAATGGCACCTGCGTGAAGTAGCTCGCTCAGGTACCCCTGAAGTGTTCTCTGAGATCAAGCCACGATTACAGAAAGCAGGAGGAGTTGCTATAACCCAAATCAGTTCACTTAAGTAAAAAAAAAAAACAAAAACAAAAAAACAGTCAATGTGTGCAATTTCACCTCCAGCTATGTACAGTAGACAATTACAGGAGTGTTGGCAGAATCAAGCATCTGTTGGGAAAAAACTATACACTACTTGTTTCTGTTAAATTGGCTTCTGGTGGATACACACTCCATGACTTAATGTGAAAATTTCAAAAATGTTTTCCTTCCTTTCTGACTTTAACAAGTATTGTTACTGTCTCAAGTTCCTAACCATCCAGCTCATAATGGGAATCCAGTCCCATTGTCTGTCCTGAAAAATAGCAGTTCTGTTGTCAGACAGATCTCCTAAAAGTTTTGTTTTTAGAAGTTTAATCTAGGATTTTTTTTTTCATTAATGATTTTTAGAAGAATGCTTTGGAATTTGGGGTCTTGTAATAGATGACTCGTGGCTAATTAAGCCCCTTCCTGTCTCAAATCTTGCCTGGGAGACCCTAGATTCCTAAAATGATGAGAGCATGCTGCTGTAGAAAGATGCCCCAGGGAGCTGCAGCGCTAAGTCATCTGTGACAAAATGTTCTCTTAGACAGTGGGGTTGCATAAATGGATCAGCAGAAATAAGCGCCTTGGCAGAAGCTTCTTGAGTGGGAAACAGCAGTGCTTTCTTCTGTAATTGGCTCTGGGTAACAGTCTGCTGGGAGGTCCTTGCTGTGGAACCCACGCATGGACCGTGGAGTATAGAAGGAAAGCTTCACTGCCGCTCTGTAGGTGTTTTCACACTTAATTGAAAGAGTTAAGTGAGACTGGCCATTCAGGCCCAGTAAATGCCTCCTGAATTGAACAGGCAGAATGAAGGTTTGTTTGGGGAGGGATGCCACCAGGCCCTGACCAATGGGAATCAAAGCTGTGAACCAGATGAACAAGATCATCTAGATAGGCAGTAATCAGATTACCCAGAACAGATACTTCAATACCCCCAGACAGGAAGAGTTATTCTAAGGAGAGTGGCTAAGAGTCAAACTCTGTCTGCCCAAAGGATTGATCAGAAGACTTAGTTCACTTTAGAATGGATTTATTGTGCTGTGGGCTTAGTATCACGGAAGGAGATTATGGAGGCTTTTACTAGAGAGAACTTTTAAAATAGGATGAAGATCTCATATCCAGTTCGAATAACATTGCTTTTAGAGGCCAAATGCCACTGAAAGATTTATAGAAGAAAGAGTAAATAATATAAAATGTAAAGATAGAAATAAAGCCTTGATAGAGTTTCTGAGGATAGGAAAAGGAAAATTTGAAGAACTGACTTCATAGGAATTTGGTAGAATTCATTTCATCATGATTGATTTCTTTTTATTAATATGTTTTCAGGGGAGTTGTGGGTTTTTTTCCCTCATAGAATCTAAAGTATGTTTATTTCAAATGAGCAGTAACACCTGAATGATTTTTAAAATGATATTTATATTCAGGTCAAAAATATGTTTAGCACTGTAAATGAAATTAACCCAGACATATCAGGTCTCCTAGTGATATTTAGTTATTGGATTTCTTAGACATTTAAAGGTAAAAGATAGGAAGTTTCAGTATTACAAAAATTAAGTGTAAAGAAGCAATTTGAGTTTACTTACATTCTACTTATTTCTCTTTTTACCCTCAAGCTTACTTGGGAATAACATTGCATTGATTCACATTTTCTGATCATTTGATCTTGCATTGATCAAGCTGAAATCTGTATCTTTGTGTTCTTTGTAAAGATATTACCAAACACATTAATTATGCAAATAGAATTTTAGAAGGCACATTGAACTTATTTGAGTACTAAATAGGCTTTAAAGGCCTTCTCTGTGTATATACATTGATGTTCTTAACCATAGCATGTATCAGCAAGGAGTAAAGGACTTTCTCTCATTCAGCTGCATCAGTAATTCAGATTAGTGTGACCACCAAGTTGTGGCAGTTTGTCTCTGTCTGCCCTCCCCCCACCTTGTCCCCATCTACTAAAGTTTCATCTTTTTAAGCTTAAATTTTCATATAAGTGCATGGAACCAATAGAGCATTTTTGTTTGTTTGCATGCCATCAGAGAGGATGTCATGCAAGGGTGGTGTTTTCCCCTAGGATTTTCCTCATGAAATCATCGCCTGCTAGAGCAGACTCCTCTCCTTCCCACTTCCCCTCACTGATGCCCAGCACAATTTGGTTACAATTCCTGTCTTGGTTTAGATCTTGGCTTGAAGAGCCAAGATTGACCCGCTCTCTAACTCTTCTGCCTTTGTTTTCTCCTCTGTAAGTGGGGATGGCTAATACCCACTTCAGCTTCAGCGGATTCCTGGAGGAGTAAACGAGGTGCTCTATGCAAAGCACTTAGAACAGTGGTCCACTTTCATTTGCTCTACAATGATGGGTTTTCTCTTTTCCTACTTCCATCGTCATCTGTGGACACTTAGGTGGGAACAGATTTTGTGCTGTAGCAATCATGGCCAGCAGTGATTGCTGTAGCCACGCTCTCTGCCTCTTGTAGGGAGAAAAGGGTGATGGAGAGGCCGAGCTGGGAGCATCCTCTGTACTGACCTCAGTGAGAAGATATCCAGCCCCCACACCCCGACAGCCCTGTGACAGTAAATGCTGTCTTCCTTGGATAGCTCTGTGGGCCGGGACTGTGTCTTCATCTCCACCCCCCTTGCCATCCTCTGACTCTGTGCCTGGAAGACCTGGAGAGACTAATGGGAGAAATCAGTTCAGTTCAGTCGCTCAGTCGTGTCCAACTCTTTGCAGCCCCATGAACCACAGCATGCCAGGCCTCCCTGTCCATCACCAACTCCCAGAGTCCACCCAAACTCATGTCTGTTGAGTCAGTGATGCCATCCAACCATCTCATCCTATGTTGTCCCCTTCTCCTCCTGCCCTCAATCTTTCCCAGCATCAGGGTCTTTTCCAATGAGTCAACTCTTCGCATGAGGTGGCCAAAGTATTGAAGTTTCAGCTTCAACATCAGTCCTTCCTGTGAACACCCAGGACTGATTTCCTTTAGGATGGGCTGGTTGGATCTCCTTGCAGTCCAAGGGACTCTCAAGAGTCTTCTCCAACACCACAGTTTAAAAGCATCAATTCTTCGGCACTCAGCTTTCTTCACCGTCCAACTCTCACATCCATACATGACCACTGGAAAAACCAAAGCCTTGACTAGATGGACCTTTGTTGGCAAAGTAATGTCTCTGCTTTTTAATATGCTATCTAGGTTGGTCATAACTTTCCTTCCAAGGAGTACCCGTCTTTTAATTTCATTGCTGCAGTTACCATCTGCAGTGATTTTGGAGCCCAGAAAAATAAAGCCAGCCACTGTTTCCACTGTTTCCCCATCTATCTGCCATGAAGTGATGGGGCTGGATGCCATGATCTTAGTTTTCTGAATGTTGAGCTTTAAGCCAACTTTTTCGCTCTCCCCTTTCACTTTCATCAAGAGGCTCTTTAGTTCTTCTTCACTTTCTGCCCTAAGGATGGTGTCATCTGCATATCTGAGATTATTGATATTTCTCCCGGCAATCTTGATTCCAGCTTGTGCTTCCTCCAGCCCAGTGTTTCTCATGATGTACTCTGCCTATAAGTTAAATAAGCAGGGTGACAATATACAGCCTTGAAGTACTCCTTTTTCTATTTGGAACCAGTCTGTTTTTCCATGTCCATTTCTGACTGTTGCTTCCTGACCTGCATACAGGTTTCTCAAGAGGCAGATCAGGTGGTCTGGTATGCCCATCTCTTTCAGAATTTGGGTGTTTATTGTGAGCCACACAGTCAAAGGCTTTGGCATAGTCAATAAAGCAGAAATAGATGTTTTTCTGGAACTCTCTTGCTTTTTCGATGATCCAGCGGATGTTGGCAATTTGATCTCTGGTTCCTCTGCCTTTTCTACAACTAGCTTGAACATCCGGAAGTTCACAGTTCACATATTGTTGAAGCCTGGCTTGGAGAATTTTGAGCATTACTTTACTAGTGTGTGAGGTGAGTGCAATTGTGCAGCAGTTTGAGCATTCTTTGGCATTGTCTTTCTTTGGGATTGGAATGAAAACTGACCTTTTCCAGTCCTGTGGCCACTGCTGAGTTTTCCAGATTTGTTGGCATATCAAGTGCAGCACTTTCACAGCATCATCTTTGAGGATTTGAAATAGCTCAACTGGAATTCCATCACCTCCACTAGCTTTGTTCATAGTGATGCTTCCTAAGGCCCACTTGACTTCACATTCCAGGATGTCTGGCTCTAGGTGAGTGATCACACCATCGTGATTATCTGGGTTGTGAAGATCTTTTTTGTACAATTCTTTTGTGTATTCTTGCCACCTCTTCTTAATAGCTTCTTAATATAACGGGAGAAATGGGACAATTCATTCCTCTTCATGCCCTCAAGCTTTTCCAGCATGTTAGAGGATTTGGGACTGGGCTCCTTTCTGGTGACACCTTTGGGTCATGGACTGGAAGACTGGTTGTGGCCCAGCCGTGGGCAGTGGGGTGCTGAGCAGAGGACGTGGGACCGTGGGTTTCCATGGTAAAAAACCCCCTAGCTTTCTGCTCCCCCTGGTGCACATCTCTCAAATGTTTTCTTAACCCTCCCTGTAAGTACAAGCACGGCAGAGGGTGCCTCCAGAGAGGGCAGATAGAGCCTTCTGTCAAGGTAGAACGGAAACCAAGAAAACAGAAGTAAATTATTTGGAAGAAATTTGTGAAAATAGTTTTTACACAAAGGGGGAAACTAGAAGTCAATTAACTTAAGAATTGGGATTAACCTGATATGACTTTATCTTTCAGCCGGATTAGAGATCTGGCCTTGGCACGGGTCTTGATACAGTACAGAGTGTACTGTACACATGGGTGTGGCAGGATAAACCTTTTCAAGGTACAACAGTCCTGTGTTAAGGATGGCAAAGTACATCAGCATCAAACTAGCCAAGACTTCCCTCTTGGGAGGGGAGTTTGATTTAAGGGAAAGCTCCCTCAGCCTGTTTTCACATCCAGTCACATACCTCTGAGCTTTTATAAAAGACTAGGCACCATGCTCCTAACTGTAAATGAACTAAACGCATATGAAATCATAGCCATACTCATTATGTGTTCAAGCCAAGATGGTGCTGAGCATTTAGTGTAAGGGGTTGTACGAAATCAAGTCATATTAAAAATGAAATTGGTTTCTGGAATGTACTCTGCTCCCAAGAGCATTGGCTCTTGTGGATCCATTGCCAAAGCATGTTTCTCTTTTCTTCATCGGTCTTTCCATTCTGATTACAAGCTGCTTAAAAATAAATGCAGGCCTATCTCAGTGGCCAGAAACCATGGAGATCAGGATTAAATAATTTTAAGGCAGAAATAACAAGCTTTGATTAAGATGTTCAGAAAAACACGGTCCTAATAGCATCAGCACATTCTTTTTGGATCCTTTAGACACTAAACTAAATTGGAGCCTGAGAAGCTGTGATACCCTGGGCAAATCACTTAAACTCTGAGCCCTGTTTTCTCATCTGGAACATTGCAGTCTTATTTCATAGGAATGCTGTGAGGGTTAAATGACATTAAATGGGCTAATTAGTGAACAGATCTGGAGAGTTGTCCCTCAGTAAGTGTTAAGTCAGAGTGAGAATTTGGTATTTAAACACCACTTTCTAGAATGTATTGAACTTGTAGTTCAGAGTTCTGGAGGCTCACTGTTAGATTTCTAAGTTGCTGGGCTGAGTCTTTGCAAGCCTCCTGATGCTTCTTTAGATATACTAACAGATCTAGTGTATGGTCTCAGCTGTGCCAAGACCATCATCTCTTGGTTTATCAGCCTCTCTTGGTTTCACCTCTTCATTTGCAAGATGGGAATAATCTATGTTTTTCTAATTTACAAATAAATATAAGATAGCCAGTTAGAAAACTGACCAAATTAAATTCAAATCGAAGTATAAGTTCTGCTAGTGTTATTGTTTCCATTGGGTTTTAAGTGGCAAATGGGAAAATACATAGCAATAATTGCAAGGTGGGCTGTTTACAAAACACCGAGTTTGGAATCAGCTAATCTAGGTAGGCTACAGTCCATGGGGTCACTAAGAGTCGGACACTACTGAGCGACTTCACTTTCACTTTTCCCTTTAATGCACTGGAGAAGGAAATGGCAACCCACTCCAGTATTCTTGCCTGGAGAATCCCAGGGACAGCGGAGCCTGGTGGGTTGCCGTCTATGGGGTCGCACAGAGTCGGACATGACTGAAGCGACTTAGCAGTAGCAGTAGTAGTAATCTAGGTTCTGTCTTCCCAGGTGGCGCTAGTGGTAAAGAAGTCGCTTGCCAATACATGAGACATAAGAGAGACAGGTTCAATCCCTGAGTTGGGAAGATCCCCTGGAGAAGGGCATGGCGACCCACTGCAGTATTCTTGCCTGGAGAATCCCATGGACAGAGGAGCTTGGTGGGCTACAGTCCATAGGATCGCAGAGAGTCAGACACGGCTGGAGCGAGTTAGCATGCACACACTCACAATCGAGGTTCCAGGCCTGGTTTGCACCGATTGGTAGTGTGTCTCTGGAGACGTCATAGAATCTTTGAAGGCCTCAGTTTTCTTATCTATCAAACATGGGTGCTATTTTAATTTCCATGACCCTGTATTATAAGGCTATTATGAACTGAAAGACTAATATTCAACTTTTGGTGCAAAAAGTATAAATTTTCTTGGGTTGATGGTACCACTCCTAAGCTGGTCAGTAGATTAAGAGTCTGATGTTCTGCCACTCATAAAGGATGACAGTGTTCAAAAAGTAAAACTGAAAAGCAAAAGATATTTGACACCATCAGGGGGAAAAAGGCAACAGCATTAAAGCTCATTACTTCCTAAAACTTGGTCTTCATCCCGTTCTGAATGGGAACTACTGACTTCTCTCTGGTGTTCAACATTCCAGAGTAACCCTGAAAGCAAGTTTTCTGGCTGAAATCACTGCTGCAAGGGCTAGAGTTTTTTTTTTTAAGTGGTGTTTTATTAGCCAGAGAAATAATTTTTTAAAGAGAAGCAGGAAAACCCCAAGGCCCACAGCTAGCTCTGATGGAACTTCTCTGGAAGGGCCGCGGCCGCTGTGCCCTGGCCTGCCCCTCTGGGTGGCCAGGTTTCGGCTTGAAGGAATTCGTATGCAGCCGGTTTCACCTCAGCCGCTTCTGATGGATTAGGATGTGCCTGGAATGTCTTGGGAGAAGGCAATGGCACCCCACTCCAGTACTCTTGCCTGGAAAATCCCATGGACAGAGGAGCCTGGTAGGCTGCGGTCCATGGGGTCGCTAAGAGTCGGACACGACTGAGCAACTTCACTTTCACTTTTCCCTTTCATGCGCTGGAGAAGGAAATGGCAACCCACTCCAGTGTTCTTGCCTGGAGAATCCCAGGGACGGCGGGGCCTGGTGGGCTGCCGTCTATGGGGTCGCACAGAGTCGGACACGACTGAAGCGACTTAGCAGCAGCAGCAGCAGGAATGTCTTGAAAGACTGAAACTTGGCCTGGGCTCAGTGGAAAGAGTTCTGTGATGGATTAGGGACGTCTGCCCTGAGCGGAGGTAGGACCTTATTTTTGCCGGGTCTTTGCTGTCCCGACTGAGCGGGTTGGGAAGATCCTTCCGGACTTGTCCCTCCAGTGGGCAGAAGGTCAAGGGCTCGGGCCAGTGCTGTTCCCGGTGTCCTGGGAAAGTGCTTATCCAAGTCCCTGGCAGGTACTGGTCTGCTATCAGCAGGAGGCTTCCTCTGGTTGGTGTCGCAGGATGGAAGAAGGGAAATCTGTTGATTCTGTACCATGGTCACAGGACAGGCGTCAAGGGTGGAAGGAAGCTGTCATTCCAGCGGTCGCCATCAGGTTCCCATGGAAACTTCGGCTCGCAGACTGGGGCGCGCCGCCCCGCAGAGGCAGCCGCGCCCCGCGGAGCCGGCAGACCGCGGCAGCGGAAACCCGGGAAACCCGGCCCTCGGAAGGACCGCGAGGCTGGGCCCTCGGTACACTGCACACTGTGATTCTTGACATTTAAAACAGCAGTTCTGTTACCTGAAAGAGCATTGGAGAATTTACCAGCCTGTGTAGGTTTGAGGATGACCCTCAGGTATCCACCATGTTAGCAATTCTGTAGTTTACTTCTCTTCCCCGTCGGAATGTGCTGGATGTTTTTGTGCTCTTGATATGCTTTCCTAAGGGTGTTCAAACTCTTTAGGTTTTCCTTTGTGTAAAGCACACTCAAGGCGAGAGTAGAGCTCCCCCAGTGCGCTTCCCCCAGCGCGCTTCCCCCAGCCAGTCAATGTCTTGGAGACCTCCTAACTTCCTAACTTTAAATCCATCAACCACACTGTGCGTGCTAAGTCACTTCAGTCGTGTCCGACTCTTTGTGACCCTATGTAGCCCACCAGGCTCCTCTGTCCATGGGAATCCTCCAGACAAGAACACTGGAGTGGGTGGCCATGCCCTCCTCCAGGGGACCTTCCCTACCCAGGGATCAAACCTGCGACTCGTATGTCTCCTGCCTTGGCGAGCAGGTTCTTTACTGCTAGCGCCACCTGGGACCACAGGGTCGACCACCTCGACCACACTAAAGGATTCATAATAACTGCAGCTTATTGAGCACTTACTGTGTACTCCCAGGAGCCAGGGTTGCTGTGTAACAAGGGTCAGTTGCAGCAGCGTATGGGGCTGTGTGTGAAGTGGGCTCGAGGTTGAACATTGTCTTTGGAGAAGCGACAGCAGAGTTCACTGAATGTGGACCTGACTTCCTCTGCTACTGTGGTTTCCTGCTGTTTCCAGTGACTGCACTTGAGCTGTGCATACGATTAACTTTCAATTATCCTGAGGCCGATTAACCAGTTTGCAGATTAACCAAGGTGAAGGCTCACCTGGGCCTGGGAAGTGCTCATCAATTCAGCTGCCCCACAATTAGCTGGTTCTGGTTGACTGCATACCCCATGATCCCGGAGGCTGAGGGCTAGGCTGCTTCAGGGGAGGGGAGCTAAGCAGCAGTGTCTTCTAGGACCTTCCACTCCTTTCAACCAGAGAAGCCCACAGGCCCAGCAAGTCCCGCAACCTCCAGCATATCCCCTGAGACGTTCGGAAGCTCCTGGGGTCCCAGGGCTCTGCCTGTACCCCCAGTAGCTTCCAAGTTGGGGAGATCAAGTTGGCTAGAGGGCACAGTACCTTTGACAGTCCTGGAGAGGAAGTGACCTAGTGTGTAGAAACAGGCTCAGCGAACAGGGGCCCTAATCCCCCCTTTCCTCCCCATGAACCCCCCACCCCTGGCCCCCCCCAAACATTTGGCTTCGCAGGCTTGAATCCATGGGCAGTGGCAACCTCCTGTGGTCAAGAGGGGCCGAGGCCGCAGTGGTGGTGAGGCAGGAGTGGCCCACAAAAGCAAGGCGTGTGCCAGCCTGGAGCATACACAGTCTAACCCCGGAGCCAAACTCCTGCCATCCTGGGAGTGATCTCACTTTTGAGGCGAGGAGCCTCGAGTCCAGGGTAAACTCCACATCTTGAGAAAGTGCCCATGAAGGACTTTGGTCTCTGGCCTGTCAAGGGAGAGCAAGCCTTTGCTCAGGACATGCTTGCTGCGCTTCCGTGGATTATCTAATGTTTAAGCAGTGTTCGCGCAGGCACCTGGCACGACCTTTCACCTCTGACTCGGAGCTCATCCTGCACCTGCCCGGCCTGGCCGCCCGGCCGCAGTGCAATCAAGGTTGCCGACTGCTGCAGCCCCTTCTCAGCCTGGGCCGTGGGTTTCCTCGGGTCCTTCTCTTTGGCTCACGTTTTCCCAGGGCTGCCTGTGTGTACAGTCTAGATATCACATTTTATTAACACAAAGAAATCTGCTCTGGCTGCCTGGCTCTCGCAGTCACATGGAGAGAAATGTGCTCCTTCGCTTCGCCAGCCCGCAGCTCTGTGCAGAATCCAGCCGTGGGCTGGGCACCGCGCCAAGCTTACATTTCACTTTGGAACACACTTTCGCATCACTCCTTGGCAGAACATCCACGGCGGCGTCTATTTGGGGAGTAAGTTAGAGAAGCGTTATTTCCCTCTTATGAGTGTCGAGAGAGAGGACCTTTAAAGCATGTTTGACTGTTCCCCGTCCCTGTTGTCTTCAGGGTGCCCAGGTAATATGGTGATCCAGCGAAGCGTGGCAGCAGCGGGCGGGAGAAGCCCCCTCCCTCCCAGGCTCCCCTGTTTCCTAAATCAGTAAACATAGCCAGGACTGCCTGGGACAGAGACACTCAGGCCAAGGTAATAACATCAAAACCAAAGTCCTGGAACTCTTGAGTAAACTAGTGACCCTCCCAGATAAAACAACTTTGTTGTCCAAATCTTCCTTTCCAAAGATCTAAGACTTTTCAAATGCTGGTCTGAGGCCAGCCATTGAAAGAAAAAACTTCAGCAAGCCTCCTGGAATGGCAAACACTGTTAAAATAAACAAATGAACCTCTTCCATTCAGTTTTCCCTTACTGGTCTATTTTTATTTCTGCACCCCGCCCCCCCAGTACTTACCATTTTGTAATCCCCTCCCTTCTGCACCTCTGCTCCCATCCTCACCTCACTTTTCTCTGGGACCCGAGCTGATTGTTTCACCTTCAGTAACACAGATATCTAATTTCAAAAAGAGGAATTGGGGGAAAGGGGTGGTGTAATCTCTTCCTTTTGGTGTCAGCTCATACACCATTCTTACAAGTGGATACCTAAGCCTGATTTGGGTTTGAAAAGAAGTTTGGTTCTGGAATTTTAAACCCTTATTAGGAAAGATCAGAATGGTTAGAACACAACTGGAATCATTCTGACCTCTCTTTTTCTCAATGAAATCTCTTGAAACAAACAAAAAATTGAAAATAAACTTTTTTTCCACATTGTGCCAGGCCATACATCCTTTGAGGATTTCCCAAGTGCCAAGTCTTATTCTGATCCTAGTGTTGACTACTTTGGAATGTTGCTTTTGCTGTCAGTCCCATCTAGCCAAACAGCAACTAATAAAGATTTAAAGAAACTTTTTCATCCATAAGATGCATATGGCAGCTGCTGCTTCATAGAACAGGATGCCACGGGAACCCCTCCCCCCATGAGAAGGGTGCCCAGAATCTCGGGGACCAGGATGCAGGCTCTCCTGCCAGGTGTCTGTAGAAGCTTTTCCTTACTCTGCAGAAGGGAGGTGGCAGAAACCATGCCACCTGTCTCCAAAACCTGAAGGTAATTAGCTTTCAAAATAATGCCAAGTTCTCATACTGATGGTAGAGGCCTCAGCGCAGTGGGGGGTGGAAAGAGGGCTACTTCACAGAGTAAAACTGTTGCAATCACATTAGTCATTTCAGGTGAGGTCAGACAAGGTTATTGGAGAGATGAAAGTTGCCCTGCAGTTTCAAAGAGATCTCCTGAAAGCATTGAGAAATGGTTGAAGTTCAGAAGCTTTGTTCCCCTTCCCCTTATAAGCAGGACAGGCTTTTTTCTCTTTTGTTTTGTCTCTTTTTCCTTTTTGATGGGCAGAAGCTTTGGTGGACGACAGGGATGGTCTGATCTGCAGTCTGGCAGCTGTGTTCTGTGGGTCACCTGCGTTCTGCGTTGGCCACGGTGAATGTGTAAGCTCTTGGCTTGCTGCCATCTGCCACCCAGCAAGATGGCACCTCGAGGTGGCTACCCTCTGCCCTCGCTTGGGGGAGGGTTCAGGGAATGTAACTTCATGATATAATTAACTGATGCAACGCACACTGCTTTTCTTACTGCTTTTAATGGCAGGACTCTTACCACTCAGAAATGACTGTTTGGGGACTGCTTTGAAAATCAGTAGATTAAGTGGCTGGGCCTGAGTTTGACCTATTCTCGTGCCATTGTGGGTACTTCAATCCCGTGAGAGTTTTGCATAAAACAGGTAGAAGTGTGTTGAACCTCATGTTCCCCAGAGCACTTGTGTGGACTCTGTACCCCCGTTTGTGGGCATCTCAGAGACAGGGATTAGGCGTTTCTCTCAAGCACCCAAGCCCATGCCTTGCACCGAGGTCAAAGCGTGTTATTCAGTCAGCATTTGTTGAATGATTGAGATCGCAAAGACGTTACTTTCACCATAAATGGTTTTCCAGGAGCACTTGTGCTCACTTCAGTATCTTCAGTGATGCTGGCAGAATTTGGTTCAAAATGGCGAGCCTTTACAGAAGGTCCAGGGGATGTGATGAGCTCCTTTAGGGTAGCGCTGAGTCGGGGTGGTCTTGGAGGAGGGACCATGCATACAGACCCCTGTGGACGGTGATGGGGTCAGGGCTCACCACAGGGCTCCAGTGAGCTGCTCTTTGGGCTGTTTTATGATAGGTTGTTGAATAGCCAAGGATGAGAGATTACAAACAAAGGTGGGTACTCAGCCCTGACTGTCCATGCCCAAGTTGCAAGTCAGCAACTCCAGCCTGTACCGTATTCCCAGATCACCCGTAAGAGTCGTGAAACTCATGTAACAGGTACTTAATTGGAGTTTTAACTGGGCAAGTAAGAAGTCCCATTTTGGGTTGGGGGAAGGGAGGAATGGGGAGGAATGCCAATTTTTTGAAAAACACCAACTTACAGTTCTTTGCTCAGCAGATGCAGAGGCCTCTCCAGTGACACGTTAGGATGTAACTTCCTTGAGCATAGGGTTTGTTGGTTTGAGGAAGGGTGCTTTGTCCTCACCAGCCAGTGGCTGGGGTCTCTGAGATAGACAGGGCCCTGCTGGAGGGAGAGGGGCTTCGGGGGCCGACCCTGTGCTGAGGACAGGCTGGGGGCTGTCCTTCTGGCCCCCTGCCCCCGCAGCGGCAGGTCAGGAATTAGATTGGGTTTTGGCTGGATCTGTGATGTCCTCAACAGTCTTTGAGCGGAGTTCATTCTAAGCTCCCTGCCCGCTGTGTGCCCACACCAGGAAACGCAGTGTGAAGCTTCTGGGGCCCCTGGAGGTGTGGGACCCTCCCCCATGTGCTGCCGCTGTTCAGTTTGCTGTGTCTCAATTTAGTAGAATGTTGGGGAAAATAACTTCCCTCCTACTAGGGTGAGGTCGCAGAGGTCTCTGGAAAGAACAGAGCAGAAAATTATTCAAACAACCGAGGCATTTGAAAAATTATTTTGAGAAAGGTTGAAAATATTTTTAAAAAATTACATAGCAAGCACCCTTCTTCCATTATCCAGAGTGAATTAACAACTTGGCATATTTTCCATGTATGTTCATATATAAATGTATATATTCGTTTATGAATTTAAACGTTACAGATCAAGGTGTGATTTGGGGGGACTTTTAGAAAAGAGCCATGTATAAACTCCTAAGGCGGAACGGTAATAATTCTGAATCTGCTTTCCAGGTGCGAGTCTGTCCTGGCCCTTTGGGTCTGTCGTATTAATAAATAAGCCTGGCTTGAGTCGGTTAGGAAGGCCAGGCTGGCTCGTGGGAACACTGCGTTCCATTCGGTTAGCCTTTGTCGAGGGTAGGGGGGGTGGGCATGCGGCTCGTTGGCACAGAGTCCTGGGTGTCTCCCTTTGGAATGTCAGGGGAGTGTCCCTTCACTTCAGGGGAGACTGCACCGGCATGATCCTCTTCCCTTGGTGCTGAAGAAAAGCAGACAAATGCACAGAGTGGACGTTCAGAGAAGAGCGTGCTGCAGCCTGAAGCCGGGTGGTGGGCTGTGATGCCAACTCGCCCAGGGCACGTGGCGTCACAGGGGCTGCCTGGTAGGTGTGGCAGCCGGACCGGTCGCCCTCGTGCCTTCTTTCTTGACGGATGAAATCCTGAGAGTCAGGCAGTCTGCAGTGTGTACCAGTTTTTCTCTGAACACAGAGCTTCCATCAAACAGATGGGTAAAAAGGAACAGTGTGATTAACAGCTAATCCTTCTGTAGTGTTTACTGTAGTCTGGGCTACAAGCTAGACTGAGTGGTTTTACATGTAAGATTAAAACTCACAGCAACCCCCAGGCACTGCTATTATTGGTACTAGGTAGGTACTATTATTTATGGTCCTTGCTCAAATGAGAAAACAAAGGGCCAGAGACTGAGCAGACAGCTGATGGAGCCCGGCCAGTGGGCAGCCAGGCTGGCGCAGGCACCCCCTGGCTGGCAGTGGCACCCATGTGGGGGCCCTACCCCTCCTGTTTCCCTGCAGCAGATGCTTTGCCCTCGTGGAAGGTGGAGAACTCCCGGGACCTCGGAACCGCCATGTGGATGGCATGGCAGGGTCAGGTGTCCTGGGAACCTGGGTGTGGAGGGGATGCAAGCAAAAAGGGCCCCCAAACCAGGCCAGTCAACGTGGGTCTGTGGCGGCGCTGAGATCTCCCGGCCGGGGCCTGGGGAGGCCAGCTGTCAGAGCACAGGCTTCCCTTTCAATCATACAGGGTTTAACTAAAAAATGGATTCTGTGCTTTGGTACAGCTCTCAAAGCCAGAGCGCCTCCCAGGCCGATCTTAAAAGTGAACCTCTGTGAAATGGTAAACACAGCCATCCGGGAAGAGTCAGGGACAGCCTGGAGGCTTGGGAGCCTGCAGTGCCTCTGTGCCAAGCACATGGCGTGGTCCGCGGAGGGCAGGAGTCGCCCCCGGAGGCCGGGCTGTGCTGACCTGCCCGGGTGCAGCGGGGAGGCCTGTCAGTCCCGGGAACCCCCGTCCTCCGTGCTGAGATTTCCGTCTTCAGCCCTCCCGAGAGGCTGGCGCGGAGAACCACGCACGGGCGTGAGGCCGTGCCGGGCGGCAGCTCTCCGCTCCGCCATCAGCGGGTGGGTGAAAGGAGTGCTCGCCTTCACGTGCTTTTCAGAGACACGCTTACCGAGAGCTCCTTGCAGACTCAAAACGTGGGGGACGGGTGTTCTCAGAGTCATGTAGGTGAGGCAGCTCAGAGCACGGAGCCGGCACTTGGTAAATATTAGTTCCCTTCCCCTTCCTGTGTGTGAGGCGAGTTGTACAAGTGAAGCATCAGCAGTTCAGATGCAAAAATAGATCTCCATGTGAGGATGTGGCCTCTTTTCCTTGAGTGTGGACCAGATGTCAGGCTGCCTGGTGAGGACTCCAGGAATGTGACGGCTTCCTTCTTCAGGGCTTCGTTGCCTCTTCCCATATGGAGAAGCCTCCCTCTCCATGCACTTCTTGGATCTGAAAAACAAGAATGAAAAAGAGGATGGTATAAAAGTCTCAGGAATGAACTTTCTGTATTCTCCTCTTAAAAAAGCATTTGCACATGTGTTCTTTGGCTCTTACCTTCAGATTTGATACCTGGTCGCCGCATCATTATCCCTGTTACTTAACAACATGATAAAAATTAATGGGGGACCACAGCAAATGAACCTTTGTTTCCACTGCATTTATCCTTTTCCTTACCTGACATTGACTGAGGGCCAACTATCAGGCTTCGAACTAGATGTTGGGAATTCAAGAGATCAGGAGGATGTTATCTCTTGAACTTGAGAAGTTTATGAACTACAGAGACAGATAAATAAATGTGACTAAAGTGTTAAGGATATGGATCTTCTCTGGCGGGCCAGTGATTAAGATGCTACACTTCCACTTCCCTGGTGGTTCAGATGGTAAAGAATCTGCCTGCAATGTAGGAGACCTGGGTTCAATCCCTGGGTTGGGAAGATCCCCTGGAGGAGGGCATGGCAACCCACTCCAGTATTCTTGCCTGGAGAATCCCATGGACAGAGGAGCCTGGCGGGCTGTAGTCCATGGGGTCGCACAGAGTCAGACACGACTGAGTGACTAAGCACTCTTGCACTGCAGGGGGCGCAAGCTCAGTCCCTAGTTAGGGAACTAAGATCTTATAAGCCACATGGCATGACCAAAAAATAGAGGAAAAAAAAAATGTAGCATTTGCAAAGAAATGAATGTTGTAAAGAAAGAAAATAGAAATTAAAAAAAAAGCTGTAAAGGGTATGTACAAAGTGAAGTGAGGAAGGCAAGAGTGGTCAGCTTTGAATGAGGTGCAGAGAAACAATCAGAGATGAACTGTGTCTTGAAGAATGACCACAAATTATTCAATATGAAGTACATATTTAAATGACTTATTGAGTTTTTCTTGACTGATTAATTTCCATTAAGTACACTCAAGAATTAATTCAGATCATAGCGTTAAGGGACATGAGACTAAAATTTTAAAATGAGGGGGGAAAAGAATAAAAAAGAATGTATATGTGATAAATGCACAGAGAGCCTCACCCCCTGCTACCCAGAGAAGTGAGGCGTTGCTGTGTGGTGAGGGGCCTGGGGTCTGCACTCCAGGGCCGCTGAGGCACGTGTTCTAAACGTGGCACATTTGAAGAAGTTGGGAGGTTAGAGGCGGCATAACTGATGGAATTTGACAGTTGCTGTGGCAACACACCCACTTTCAGAAAAGCATTTGGTGGGAGGGCAGGAAAACGCGTGGTACTTGCCCTGGGCTGCCTCACGCCCCACGCTGCCTGTTCAGGCCAAAGGTGAGGACGGATTGAGAAGGACAAACCCCCCACGTGGCTGACTGTCGTCTGTTTTTGGGAAACTGACTCTGGAATAAGGAGATGAGTAAACCAGAGCAGACAGCAGGGTACCCTGTGGCAGGAGGGGGAGTTCTGAACAAGCCCACTCCCTTCAGGAAAACATCTCCCAAGCACCGTATTGGAATGTATTGAATGGCCCATGGATTTCTGTGAAAAAATGCATATGGCACAAATGTGTGTAAATCTCCCTTATGGAAGCAGCAGCAAAGAATGCTGTCGGCATAAATAAGAGTCCTGAGAGGAGCAAAAAGACTGGTTTATGAAAAATTGGTTTTGAAAAGTTTTGGCCCGTGAACTGGGTGATTGTCTCTGCGGCGCCACCTTCTGGCACATCAGAGGTATGACATGGTGTGAATCTCTATGGGTGGTGGGTTTCCTTACAGGCTTTAGTGTGCTAGCTGCTTACTTCCACGTGGGCTATTTCTTCCAGACCATTGGTTCAGGACTTAGCGACACAACATCAACAACAAATTGGTTCTCGACCTCGGCCTCGTGTGAGGCTCTCCAGGGGAGCTTTTTGAAAAAAGTTATTTAAAATAATTTAATTACAGAAGTAATGTATCAGTCAGTCAGTTCAGTTGCTCAGTCGTGTCTGACTCTTTGCGACCCCATGGACTGCAGCACACCAGGCTTTCCTTCCATCACCAACTCCCAGGACTTGCTCAAATTCATGTCCATCAAGTCGGTGATGCCATCCAACCATCTCATCCTCTGTTTTCCCCTTCTCCTCCTGCCTTCAATCTTTCCCAGCATCAGGGTCTTTTCCAAGGAGTCAGTTCTTTGCATCAGGTGGCCAGAGTATTGGAAATTCAGCTTCAGCATCAGCCCTTCCAATGAATATGCAGTACTGATTTCCTTTAAGATTGACTGGCTGGATCTCCTTAGAGTCCAAGAGAGACTCAAGAGTCTTCTCCACCACCACAGTTCAAAAGCATCAATTCTTCAGTGCTCAGCTTTCTTTATAGTCCAACTCTCACATCCATACGTGACTACTGGAAAAACCATAGCTTTGACTAGATGGACCTTTGTTGGCAAAGCAGTGTCTCTGCCTTTTAATACGTTATCTAGGTTGATCATAGCTTTTCTTCCAAGGAGCAAGCATCTTTTAATTTCATGGCTGCAGTCACCATCTGCAGTGATTTTGGAGCCCTGCAAAATAAAGTCTCTCACTGTTTCCATTGTTTCCCCATCTATTTGCCGTGAAGTGATGGGACCGGAGGCCATGATCTTAGTTTTTTGAATGTTGAGAAGTAATATATGACCAGTGTAAAATACAACTTGAGTTCCTATATCTCATTCCCAGATTTAACAGTCAGCAGTTCCTTGGATACTCTTCCAGACATTTTCTTTGTGTGTATAAATACATTTGTACATATGTTTATATAGAGATTGATTGTGTATAGAAGTATGGAAATATATGTATATGCGCACACTATACAAAGAATATATACTATATATACACAGTACATATATATTATACAAAATGTTAAGCAACTTGCCTTTTTTGCTTAATGTTTTTTGAATATCTTTCCATATGAGTATGTACAGCTCTACTGCGTGGAATTCCATTGTCTGGATATGCTGTAATTTATTTAACAAGTACCTTTAGCTTGTTTTCATCCTTGGTTGCCATTGTCCATACATTTAGCATATCTAAAGTGTAAGTCCCTAGATGTGGAATTACTGGATCAAAGTATGTCCGCTGTAAAAGACTTGTACTAGTTCATACTCCTATCAGAAGTGGGTGTGAAGGCTATTTCTTCTTTCATTAAAAAAATAGATCTATAAAACAAAGCAAAAATACAGAGTTCCAGGCCCCATTTTCAGAGCTTCTGACTGAGGTGGGAGAGGTGCTGAACAGTCTATATATTTTAAAGCCCTGCAGGTGAATCTGGGCCATAACCAGGGTTGGGGTAAAGTTAGGAGCCGTGCTCCTAGGTGATGATGCCTCGGTTATGCCCTTTCAGATCCAAATAGCACGACATCCCTTATGGTGGCCCGCTGGGGGATAATTCCTTACTGCGTGGCCTCAGATTCCATTAAAAGAGGCAGAGTTTGTGGATATGAAAGTCAATACCTTGTTCTCTGACTTCAGTATGAAGAGCCCTGGCCTGGTACGCAGCTGGCCCACTTTGGGGAGTAACAGTGTCTCCTTTCTCCTGCTTAGTTAGCTTCAGGAGATAGAGAGAAAATGGCCATCTCTTCTTCAGAGAGCCCGTTGTAAGCATTCTCCATCTCGGGGAATGACTCCTCCTTCACAGCCTGTGTTAGAAGAAAGTCACTGCCTTCATTACTTTCAGTCACTCTCACTCTGTCCGTTGAGGCTCTGCCATCCTCTTCGATGTCTCTATCCACCGAGTTGTGCCAAGAACAGCATCCCTTGCCCGCTGGCTTTAGGACTTCATGTCTTGCTTCACACCTCCCACCCACTGGAAGACCACCGTCTTCTGTCTAACCTGTCTGTCTTTTCCTTTTTGAGGAGACACTCCTGTCCCCTTCCATCTATCGTTGGCCCACATATCTTTTCAGTTGGTTCCTTTATCTCACTCCCATGTTTAGGCAAGAACTGCCTTTCGTTAGTTAAGGAGTTTGTATCAATATTAGGAAATCTGAGTTGATTTGCGGGGGGGCAGGTTGCACACTGGAATGACAAAGGTCACAGAGGCGCTGGGACACTCTGGGTCCACTGACAGGTCACAGACGCTGCTGGGGCCCCCGTCCTGCACGTGGTCCTGGCGGGCCCTGGGCTGAAGCTCAAGAAGGTGTGCCACAACACGAGGACCCGCACAAGTGTTGAATGCTGACTTAGGGCCTCGTTTCTGTTTACCCAAGAGGCACTCAGACCTCACCTCGTGCCTGGGGAATAGAAAGGCAGATTTTTGTCCCATATAGATTTTTCTACATGAGGCAGGAGCCAGATGGGTTTAGCTTGGCTAATCTTAGTGCAAGCTGGAAAATTCCAATTTTTCCGAAACAACACATTTCTAAGAAATTGTCTGGTTTAGAATATTATGCTAGTATATGTAAGGGAGCCACATGACTCTGGGCTGACTTACAGCAAGGCTTATAAATATGTATGAAAATGTACCTGCATCTCCCTTGTCCCCCACCAGCATGGTGGTAGCAAGGACTAGATTCAGTTAAGCCCCTCCATTTTTATTGCTTGTCAAAACCAGTGCCTGTTTGGCAAATATTCCCTTGTGTGGGACTTGAATTTATTTGAGAAAACCTGAGTATCTGCCTTTCCCAAGTCTCGGCTTGCATGACACATGCTCATTGAATGTTGATTCAGGTTTTATATCGCTGGAAACAGTGTATGTTGCTCCTTAGTCTTCCCTTTTCTTCTGCCCAAATAACCGAGACCAAGCTATCACTTCTTTAAAATCCAGTTCCTCCCATGATGCCTCATCAGCAAGGTGTATGCCAATCACACGACAATACCCGCGCCATAAGCACCTGCATGAGGCAGAGTGCCCGCCTCACCCTAGATGAGACCCTGGGTGGAGCGGGGGGCACACAATCCATTTTGCTCAGGTACCAGCTGACCCTGTGGGGTTAAGCTGATTTCCCCCCTCCCCGAGAATCCCCGAGTTAGCAGAACCCCACCCCACACCCCCACTGCGACTCCTGTTGCTTAGCAACACTTATTTAGTAACCTTTCAGAATTATCATTGACTAATACTGAGGAAGAGAACCTCCCTGCTCTGTGCTGTATACACAGCCTGTGCAGTGCAGACTTCTCTGTTGTGGGCTGGAGGGGTATCCATGGGCATTTTTTATCTATCAGCCTCTGTCCAACATACACTCTCCAGACCAAGAGTGAATCAAGAGATGTCACAGGGACTCTAGGGGACATCAAGGCAGTGGATGCAAAGGGGCCACTCTACGCTGGTTACTCAACATCCCTCAGCGGATCTCCCCCAGAGGACGCGGAGCAGACACAGACATCCCGAGGAGTGGGTCAGAGCCCCCGGACTCTGCTGCACGTGAGGTCCAGGGGAGGGCTGCTTGGTGGGAATTATTGGCCACAGCCTGCATTATTCCTTCTGTAGCTGGACATGTGGCGGTGGTGGCGGAAGTGTAGAGAGGTTAGGGCTTTGGAACCGACCCGAGTCTGAATGTAAGCTCTTGCACCTCACTAGTTGCTCGACCTGGAGCCAGTTACCAAGCTATAACAAGGCAAACCCTCGCTCAGTCAGCCCCATGACACCAGCCTGTCCAGGAACCAGTCCACTTCCTGCCTTTCTGTCCTCTCCAAAGAACTGTCCAGAGAATCCTCCTCAGCTCCCATCCCTGGAATGTCAAGATTCCCCCACGGCCTTTTCTTTGATTTTCTTCTTGCCCCGTATTATCTCCCAGGGGATCGCAAGGCTGTGAAATCCGTATCTCTAGTTACGATTGCTCTTCTGAAGCCTGGACTCTTGCCTAAAGCTGGGGTCCATGTCCTCCGGTGTCTCCATCTGGAGCCCAGAGGTGCCCTGAACTGGTGGATCCACAGACTCTGACTTTTCCTCCGAAAGTGCTCAGGGCACTGGTTTCTGGATCTCAGTGAGTTTTATTACCTCCTTTCTGGCTGTCCAAGCTGGAACCTGCAAGTTAGGCCTGCTCTCTCCTGCACTCCCTCACAGATTGACTGAGTCTCATATTGATCCTACCTCATCAATAACTCTTAAATCCAGCCTGCCCTCTCCCAGCGCTGGGGGAGTCGCTCACCACTTCCCATCTCCCCTCTGATGCCTCCTCCGCTGTTGCCATGGTGTTATCCCATCTCTCGCTCACCAGCCCCTTGAGGACGAGATCTGACCATCGAGGGCCCCTGTCTGTCTGGTTGCAGCTTTCCTTCCCCACCTCAACCTCTAAGCTCCAACTACCAGCTGCTTTCAGTTCCCTGCCTGATCCAGGAGTTCTCAAACATCTTCATGGCCTCACAGATTCTGTTCCCTCTGCCTCCATCATCCCTTATCTCTCGACTTGTCCAGCCGATGTCGACAATCCTCCAAGATGCCGACTCCCTCTAAGAAGGCTTTCCTGATGCCTCTGCACTCCATCCGTGGATCTGGCTTCGTGATCAACTTTTGTCCTCCACCCTGTGGTTCCCTGGGCAAAGTTCTCCTGTAGCACGTAGCACCTGCACTGTGAACGCTGTGTGCTTACACTTTCCACCTCCAGACTGTGTGCTGGGCTTTATTTATGTATCTTCAGAGCTTGGCTTCCCGGGTGGCTCAGATGGTAAAGAATCTGCCTGCAATGCAGGAGACTCAGGTTTGATTCCTGGATTGGGAAGATCCCCTGGAGAAGGGAAAAGCAACCCACACCAGTATTCTGGCCTGGAGAATCCCATGGACAGAGGAGCCTGGCGGGTCCATGGGATCACAAAGAGTCAGACGTGACTGAGCAGCTAATACACACACACTCAGAATTTAGTCCAAAGTAGGTCATAGTAAATGTTTCTTAAATCAGTGTTTCAGTCAACAAGCCTTTGTTTTACTTTATTGTTATTATTTTTTAATATTTATTTGGCTGCACCAGGCCTTACTTGCAGCACACAGGATCTGGTTTCCTGACCGGAAATCAGACTCAGTCCCCCTGCATTGGGAGTGGAGTCTTAGCCACTGAACGGCCAGGAAAAGTCCCAGCAAGCCTTTGTTAATCATCTTCTGTGCAAGGCATTGGCAAGGCCTTTGTCTGAAAACATTTTCAGTGTAGTTTGAGAACAGATAATTGCTTAAAAGCTATAGAGTCACTTAACCTGAGAAGCTTCCAGGCCAGCATATGCTTGCATACAAAATGATATAGATATTAAATGTGAGGCATGTTGGACGTTGTCACCAACACTAGGAGGAGGGCTTGACTTAGACCTTAAGGAGCGGTAGGACAGGTAGAGATGGAGATGTTGAGAAGCAAGAGCATCTGGAACAGAGCTGACCAGCATGGCTGGACCGAGCACAGGGCAGGGATGAGGGCAACCTCGACCTCCGGACAAAGCTTGGACCAGGCGGCGGAGCGAAGCCGCTGGCTGCCTTTGATTGGGCGGCGATGCTGTTCGAAGAGTTTCCTGGTGGCCGTGTTGCAGGACAGGACTGCAGGGGGCAGAGGGACCAGTGAGGAAAGAGCCGCATCGGCCCAGGTCCTCAGGAACGGCCTTCCCCCGCCTCTGACGGATCTGAACCAAGATGGACAACCTCCCCGGAACTTAAGGATGATTTATTGCCACGGCTGGAATGAGCCTCTGTTGTCATCCTGAACTCCGATGGGAGTTCATTAGGTAACCCGTGGTCAAACCAGAGCCCAGGGAGTCTCCCCCACGGTCTGCGTCACCAGCCCGGTCTCTGGATTCCAGTCATTCTGGACGAGACAAGTGTGGTTAAAGCCCAAAGCCTGATGGAAGAAGGGAAAGGAGATGGCCGTGTACAGGCCTTGGGAGACCCGGGGAGTGGGGCTGGTGGTCCCTGGGAGCTGGGACTGTGAGTTTGGTTTTCAGCAACAGTGAGTGAGAGACCTGGAGTGGCCGCGCACGGACCAGCGCAGGACTCTGAACTCTGGGGGCAGAGAATTTCAGAGCACGCTGGCCGAGCGCCAAGGCAGGAGGCTTTAGAAAAGCTTATTTACTTTTGGGTGCTCAGCTTGGAGACTCGCACAGGAAAGAATTTGTGTGGATCTCCTTGAGAAGCCGCAGAGCCACAGCCACACCTGAATCCTATTCATGTTCATCCGGAAACTCAGGCTTTCAAACAATTCTGTTTTTCTTCCTATGTTTGTTTGGACTGGTTGAGGGGCTGGGAGAGGAGGAAGGGTGTCGCTCGGGGAGCGTGGGCCATTTGTTTGCAGCCGGTTCCGGGGTTCACCGTGGACGTCAGCAAGCCCTGCGCTTACCTCGTCCCCTGCTTCACCCTCTCCTCCGAATCCAAACAAAAAACTCACATGGCCCAAAGGAGAATAGTCAGTTTAATAACTCGCCCTGGCAGCACTTTGAAAACTGCAGGTTTCAAATGACTAGACCTGCAGATTTTCACCAACTCCGACAATTAAAAAGACTCCAGGGACCTCAGCGGTGCTGATTCCAGTGGTGTGTGTTGTCATTAAAAATGGAAAGAGCCCCTGAAAATAGCCTGCAGGTATGGAGAGCCTGCTTCTCTGCTTGATGAGACGCATCCCCATCCTAGCAGGGCCTCAGCAAGGTGCCTAGTGGCTCACTTTCGCTGCAGGTACCACGTGCCCTCTGGCCCTCGGGGCTCTGCAGGGCTGTCAGGAGGGCAGGATGAGTCCTTCGAAACTCCAGGTGCACTTGAACCAGGTCCAGAGGCAGCAAGTAACGCTGGGCAGGAGCCTTTGCCGTGTCTGCTCCTCCTCGGAAACCGGCATCACCACTGTGCCCGTGTAGGGGACTGAGGAGGGGCGGAGGGGAGGAGCCCAGTCCCCACTTCATCCCCTCCAGATGCCTCTCGTCGCTTGTTCTCTGTCCCGTGGAGGTGCAGAAAGGCTTGACGTGGCCATTCTAGATTAGAGCCCCCGTTACCCTGGCGGCCTGGGGAGGACTGCAGCCACCCATTTCTCAGAAAGGGTGTCTGACGTGCAGAATGTTCGAAAGCTGAGCAAGCAGGCAGTTGGTGGGATTCAACCTTGCACTTCCCAGGTCTTCACCACAATGCGTTTCCTGCGAGTGCAGAGGAACCAGGAGGCCTGCTCTTCTGCAGCCGTGTGCCATGACTTGGGATGGAGTGGGCAGAGACATGAGAGCATGCAGGGGAGGACCGGGCACTTTGTTTCCCATTTGTGACCCTTCCGACTCACCTGTGGTTGGTGGGGGGAAGGTCAGTGTTGCAAGACCTGAAATCCGATCTGTGGGGCTGTGAGTACATTTCTGGCCACCTTATTAATCCTCTGCACCCAGCAATGCCATGAAAGCAGCAGGGAGAGACTCTCGGCCCTGGGGATAGAGGAGCTGGAGGGGGCTCTGTTACTTTGTCTCGGGAACAACAGTGCGGTGGCCAGTGGGCCTATGTGTGCCCGGTCCCCCGGCTGGAGCTTCGGTGCTGCCGCGTGGCCCTGAGTGCCAACGGGGGTGGCTCGGAGCCCCTCAGCTCTCAGTCAGCTCAAGGAGGCAGGTTTCTTGCTGACTCCACTGGCAAGATTTGCGCTGACCCACCCCCTTGGAATGAGAGACCTTGCTAATCCAGCTCTGGCCTCTGCCAAATCAGGAGCTGCCAGATCAAGTCAGGGCCATTTTGGGTACTGGAGCGCGATCCCAGAGCAGCGTGCTTGTCCTGGACGCGGGGTTACACTTGGTGACGTCCGGCAGGCTTTGCTCGGGTGGCAGCCGGTGGGCAGTGTGTGCTAGAGGGCTGGAGGGGTGCAGACTCGGCCACGTGGCCACCCCACACTGCACCCATCCCAGCCAGCCCCGAGGGACCGATGAGTGAGCAGGACCCTGAGTGGTGGAGTGGCTGGCCCCCGGTCACAGAGCTCTTTAGGGGCAAGTGCACCCTGAGTCCAGGTCTGTCTGTGCTTTCAGACGAACCAGGCGGTCTGCAAAGGACGGGTCAAAGGGGACAGACGAAGCCTGGAGCAGGAGCCTGAACGGTGTTTCCCCTATCTGTGCCCAAACGCAGACCCAGAGTTAATTAGCACACTGATCACTCAAGGGTATAGAGGTAAAATGTGCTCCTCCATGACATGACCTTTGCAGCCACAGCCCATAATGGAACAGACGAGGCATGGTCTCCAGCCGTCCAGAAGCTCTTTAAAGACACCTGCGTGAGATGTAGCGTTTCCAGGAGCCCCAGCCCTCTGGGCCATTAGTTGATTTGTTGCTGAAGGCATGTCCTTGGCATGAGCGGCCGTTCAGGAGGACCGAGGTAGTGGGGGGTGGGGTGGAGGGAAGGAAACGGGGCATCTGGCTGCCCTCATTCCTGGGGCTCTCATACATGCCGGGGGCATCCCTGCCCGCTTGGGGAGTTGTCCACGCCCAGGAGCCTGGCGACCCTGGGAGACCGAGCTCCACCAGTCTCCCTCTAGCTCTTCCACTGCATGACTGTGTGTGTGTGTGTGTGTGTGTGTGTGTGTGTGTGTTGGGGAGGGGTGTGGATTTCACCTGACCCTCCTCTTCCTAGTCCGTAAATTGTGGGGCAGGCTCATGGTTCAGTGGGAAGTTGTCCATGAGGCCAGCAGACCCAGGTCCTGGCACTGAGCTCCCAGTTGGAGAGTACAAGATCCTTTGCTTTCCTTTAAGGCATTTACATGATGAAAAACTTGGGCTTTAGAATCAGAAGAGTTGGGATATGAGATTCTGTTTCATCTACCAGTTGGGCAACCTTGGTTCATTATTTAGCATTTCTGAATGAGTGAGTGATAGTTGTTCAGTCTTTTCCGGCTCTCTGCGACCCCCTGGACTGTAGCCCGCCAGGCTCCTCTGTCTGTGGAATTCTCCAGGCAAGAACACTGGAGTGGGCTGCCATTCCCTTCTCCAGCATTTCTGAGCTTGTCTTAAACTGTCTGGAAAACAGGGATACTAATGATTCCAACTTATACAGGTATCTTGAGGATTAAGTGAGGTGGTACGTCGAGGGGTACCTGGGGGGTGCTCCTCCTGGCCACTCATCATTGTTCCTAACACTGATTCTTCAGTGGACAGGGTGGCCTGTCTACCAGCCCACAGGGCTGCATTTCACTTGCTCTCTTAGTAAACGGTAGCAGACAGACCCTTCCTTATGTTAACACGTAATGGGTTGGGTTGGTTTCCCAGTATTGTGCTTTACCCATATTTCTATGGAGAGCCTGTTACTGTGGAGAGAGTGTTAGGAAAGCGCTGCTTTGATCAGAGTGATCTTTATAGGGGACCTTTCAGTGTATTTGTTCTGCAATCACGGACAGCACTTACTGGGCACCTTGTCTGGATTTGGCACAAGGGAAGTGTGTGTGTGTGTGTGTGTGTGTGTGTGTGTGTGTGTGTGTGTGTGTGTGTGTGTGTGTGTGTGTGTGTGTGTGTGTGTGTGTGTGTGTAAAAGAGAGAGAAAGGGATTTGTTTTTGCCTCGAAGTTAGTGTATCAGCCAAATAAGGCTCAGGACACTAGAAAAGTGTCAAATGTTATGACAAATTCACAGCAGCTGGAGTTGAAAAGGACACTTGAAAATCTAATGTTTGGTTAAGCATTTTCTTGTCTTCTTCCTTTCTGGGGGCTTCTTCTCTTTGCCAAGTGAAGCAAAGTCCAATTTTAAAAGATAATTTTTATTTCTGTCTTTGAAAGTAAAAGAGGCTCATTCTCCGAATAAAAAGAAAACATAGTCCCCCAAATAGTCCTTGTTAGGAACCAGGGGTATTTATTTCTGGTTGTTCAGTAGTTATTATTAAACGTCTCTTCCATGCAGGCTCCTTCTAGAAGCTGGGGATACAGCAGCAAAGAAGACAAGGTCCTCATCCCCTGGTGCTTACATGTGAGTGGAGGGAGGTCTCTGACCAAGTCAAACAAATAGAAAAGATAATCTGGGGTTGAGATAAATTTTGCAAAGGACATGAAACAGGGTGGTTTGGTAGTTGGGGCAAAGGAAAGTCAGAGAGTGAGAGGACATGGCATTTGCACTGGCGACTAAAGGATACAGAAGGGCCAGGCTGGCAGTGCAGGGACAATGTTTAGGTTAGGGATCCTGAGAACACGGATCTGGGGGTCCTGCTTGGGGCGTGTGAGCAGCGAAGGGAAGGCCCACGGGGCTAGGCCTGTGGGGTATGGAGCCTTGAGTGGCAGTGCAGAGTCTCTGGAGGGTTTCAGATGGGAGGGTGACCAGCGTAGGTCTGTATTGTTATTTTTTTTATGTTTATTTTTGGCTGCACCACGTGGTATGTGGGATTTTAGTTCCCCAGTCAGGGACTGAAACCACACTCCCTGAAGTGGCAATACGAAGTCTTAACTACTGGACTGCCGCGGAAGTTCAGGTCCATTTTTAGAATGTTTTCCAGGCTGTGTGGAGTGTCCATTGTGAGGACTCGAATGGAAGGAGGGGGAGCAGTTAGGAAGATGAAGAGAGATGCCTCCCAGGTGGCTCAGTGGTAAAGAATCCACCTGCCAATGCAGGAGATGCGGGTTTGATCCCTGGGTTGGGAAGACCCCCTGGAGAAGGAAATAGCAACCCACTTGCCTGGGAAATCCCATGGACCAAGGAACCTTGTGGGCTACAGTCCGTGGGGTCGCAGAGAATTGAACATGACTAACCATGCATCACACACACACAGAGATGCTCAGGGGAGAAACCATGCCAGCTTAGACAAGCAGGCACAGTCTTTATTCAACTTTTTTAAAGTATCTGGGGACATAGTATTTATTTATCTATCTATATTTGTGGCTGTGCCAAGCAACTTGCAGGATCTTAGTTTCCTAGCCAGGGATCAAACCTGCAGTGGAAGTGCAGAGTCCTAACCACTAGATTACTAGGGAATTCCTCATACTCTGGATATTTGATATTTGTGTTTATATGGAGACCACTGATTACTTCCCAGGCACTGTGAATTATGTTAAGCACTTTATCTATCAGTTCAGTTCAGTCACTCAGTTGTGTCTGACTCTTTGTGACCCCATGGACTGCAGCACGCCAGGCTTCCCTATCCATCACCAACTCCTGGAGTTTACTCAGACTCGTGTCCATCATGGCATCGTTGGTGATACCGTCCAACCATCGCATCCTCTGTCGTCCCCTTCTCCTCCTACCTTCAGTCTTTCCCAGCATCAGGGTCTTTTCCAATGAGTCAGTTCATCACATTAGGTGGCCAAACTATTGGAGCTTCAGCTTCAGCATCAGTCCTTCCAACGAATATTCAGGACTGATTTCGTTTAAGATTGACTGGCTGGGTCTCCTTGCACTCTCAAGAGTCTTCTCCAACACCACAGTTCAAAAGCATCGATTCTTTGGCGCTCAGCTTTCTTTATAGTCCAACTCTCACATCCATACATGACTACTAGAAAAACCATAGCTTTGACTAGATGGACCTTTGTTGGTAAAGTAATGTCTCTGCTTTTTAATATGCTGTCTAGGTTGGTCATAGCTTTTCTTCCAAGAAGCAAGCGTCTTTTAATTTCATGGCTGCAGTCACCATCTACAGTGATTTTGGAGCCCAAGAAAATAAAGTCTGTCAGTGTTTCCATTGTTTTCACATCTATTTGCCATGAAGTGATGGGACCAGATGCCATGATCTTAGTTTTCTGAATGTTGAGTTTTAAGCCAACTTTTTCACTCTTCTCTTTCACTTTCATCAAGAGGCTCTTAAGTTCTTCTTTGCTTTCTGCCATAAGGGTGGTGTCATCTGCATATCTGAGGTTATTGCTATTTCTCCTGGCAATCTTGATTCCAGCCTGTGCTTCATCCAGCCCAGCATTTCACATAATGTACTCTGCATATAAGTTAAATAAGCAGGGTGACAATATACAGCCTTTACGTACTCCTTTCCCAATTAAGCAAATGAAAGAGCTCAGCTGTAATTCCAGCACCTCCACTAGCTTTGTTCTTAGTGATGCTTCCTAAGGCCCACTTGACTTCGCATTCCTGGATGTCTGGCTCTAGGTGAGTGATCACACCATCGTGGTTATCTGCGTCTTGAAGATCTTTTTTGTATAGTTCTTCTGTGTATTCTTGCTACCTCTTCTTAATATCTTCTGCTTCTGTTAGGTCCCTACCATTTCTGCCCTTTATTGTGCCCATCTTTTCATGAAATGTTCTCTTGGTGTCTCTAATTTTCTTAAGAGATCTCTAATCTTTCCCATTCTGTTGTTTTCCTCTATTTCCTTGCACTGATCACTGAGGAAGGCTTTCTTATCTCTCCTTGCTATTCTTTAGAAGTCTGCATTCAAATGGGTATATCTTTCCTTTTCTCCTTTGCCTTTAGCTTCTCTTTACTCAGCTATTTGTAAGGCCTGGTCAGACAGCCACTTTGCCTTTTTGCATTTCTTTTTCACATTTGTTTCTCACACACCCCTATGAGACAGGCATGGTAATCTGCATTTATGGATGAAAAAACTTAAACTCAGGTGGATTTTTAAAAAGGAAAAAAATTCACCATAATTTCTGTTCTTACTATAGACCTTACTAGGAAGTGGGGACAATTTCTTTCTGGTCCTTTACCCAAGTTTATAACATATAGGTGGCAGAATAAGAAATCAAACCTGAGTCTGACTCACTAGACAGCTTAACCACTACTCAGTACATTTTAAAACCTTGTAATCTTAATGTTATTGTATAAGCGTCTCCCCAGGTACAACAGCTCAGCCTGTAGATCCATCAGGTTGCCACGACAGTGTTTACCAAACACTCACAAATGCTCAGTAGCATTCACAAATGAAGGCTTATTATTGTTCCCTTGTCTGAAATTGCTATGAGTTGGTCAGGTGGCTCAGCTGATCTTGGCTGGACTTGCACGTTCGGGAAACAAGTGACCTGGGCTGACCTGGACTGGCCTGCCCCATCCCCCACAACCCTTCCCCACACTGCAGGCTTGAGGGGAGGTGTGACTGGTGGGGACTGAAGTGCTGCAGAGAAGCAGCAGGACATGCAAGCCCTCTTTAGGCCCAGCCTTGGGGCTGACACTGTCACTTCTGTCGTGTTCTGTCAGCCAGTGCTCATCACAGGGCCAGCCCAGATGCGAGAGCTGGGGAAATAGACTCAGCCTGGAACTGCAGAGTCGCATGTCACAGAACGTGGGTAGAGGGAGGGGCAAGACCTCTGGCCATGAAGACATTGCTGTCTTTGCAGAGTGCTTGTTAGACTGGCCGAGAGGTTCCTGCCATTGGAATAGAGACCTCAGGGCCCAGAAGCAGCCTCAGGGTCCAGAAAGCCCATATCCTTGGGATTTGCTTGTAGGGTCTTTATTTAATCTCTGTACCTAATGTGGCCGCTCACTATGGACCCTCGAATGTTACTGGAGTCTTCTAAGTTAATTGGTTCCCTGCAATATAAGGATTCTCAGAAGCAGGGAGTTTTGCAGTGAAGTGAGCCCTGATGATGGTTTTCCTCTGAAAGCAGTGGGTGCAAAGACAGTCAGAAGTGCTATTTCATACTCAAATTATGACTGTGGGGTCAAAGAGGTTGCTAGATTCTTGTTAAGTATGTAAGAATAAGAAACATCCTATCTTCAATTACGCTATCTGGAGGTTTAGGCATACCTACTCTGTGACAAAAGCAGAGGCCAATTTTTGGTTTCAAGATAACTTTTAATCTCTGTCCAGCTTTAAACCCTTTGTTCCACCCTTTCCACCAGAAATCCTCCCTGGCTCTCCTAGAAATGACTTTCACTTAGATGCTTTTAGAAGAAAGAAAACTATGTTCCAGCAAACTGCAGAGTCTACACCATGGGGTTGATCCTGTCCACCCCAGGTCTTTCAGAGAAAGCCTTGGAAAAATACCAAGCTCAGACTTAACAAATACAGAAAAGAAAAACAAAAACATGTGATCATCTCAACAGATACTAAAAAGGCATTTGAGGAAATTTATTATCATACATAATTTCTGATTAAAAAAAAACAACAACAGTAACTCTCAGTGCAGTAGGGCTGGGAAGGTTGGGACTGTTAGCTTGTCAGAAGGTTATCTACCAGTAGTCTAGAACAAACCTTAAGGATGTGAGGCATTAAAAGTTATTTAAAGTCTGGGACAAACTCTAGTCTCATCCCTTTTACTCTTTTTTTTTTTTTTTTTTTTTTTTGCAGAGCGTAGCCAATGCAGTGAGGTGTTTTTTTTTTTTTTAAAGTAGGAATTATAAACACTGAGGCAACAACTATCTCTAGAGGCAGAAAACATTATTTACCTTGAAAACTCTATTAGAGCTATTAGAACTAATAAGGGAGTAAAGTGGCCTTAAAGATATGAGAAAAAGATGAAATAATAAAAATGGAGAGTATACTAAGGATATATTGAATATTTTAAAGATATTAGTTGTCCCCAAATTAACCTATGGTTTCATTCAACCTTCATTCAAAATCCTATTAATAATTTAAAATATAATTTAATGTATCCTGAAATTCCTATTTCTGTGAGTATAAGAATGCTGAAGAAAATCTTCTGAAAAGAACAATAAAGAGGGCAGAACTTGCCCTTTCAAATATCAAACCTTGCTAATACCATTATATTAAGCCATTTGGAAAGTATATAAAGGCCCTTGCTTGTATGTTATACAAAAATAAATCATAGGTGACTCAAAATCCTAAAATATAATTATATTAAAGTATAGAGTAATATGGAGAAGGCAATGGCAACCCACTCCAGTACTCTTGCCTGGAAAATCCCATGGACGAAGGAGCCTGGTGGGCTGCAGTCCATGGGGTTGCTACGAGTCGGGCACGACTGAGCAACTTCACTTTCACTTTTCACTTTCCTGCATTGGAGAAGGACATGGCAGCCTACTCCAGTGTTCTTGCCTGGAGAATCCCAGGGACGCTGGAGCCTGGTGGGCTGCCATCTATGGGGTGGCAAAGAGTCGGACGCGACTGAAGTGTCTTAGCAGCAGCAGCAGCAGCATAGAGTAATATATATGTATATATATATATACCCACATATGTACACATATATACTGTGTATATATATATATATATATATATATATATACACACACACACACACACATATATATATATACACACGTATGGTTGTGTGCATATAGTATGATTTGGGGATAGAGAAGATATGAAATTAGAAGCCATAAACTAGAAAATTTTAAGGTATTATTACTATATTATAGTGCAAGACTCGCCAATAGTGCAAAACTCTAAGCAAAGTTAGAAAACAAATAGTCTGGGAGAAAATATTTTCTACAGAGAAAACATATGAAATGATTATATCCATAGTCGATATAAAATTCTTTCTATAAAGAGTGCTTGCAAATAAATAAGCAACAAAATCCACTTAAAAAGGAGCAAAAAATAAGAAAAGGGTAGTATGCAGGAGAAGAAATAAATACCCAATAGACACATGAGTTGTTCAGTCTCACTACTAAGAAGGAAATGTAAATTAAACAATAGTGATATTTGTGTAATCAGATTGGCAACATTTTAAAAATTCTCATTCAATTTGTACAGAAATGCACTCTCAGAAATGTTGGTGCAAGTATAAATAGATAAGACTTAGCAATGCTTTTAGAAATTTAAAAATACTTGCCTTTTGTATGAGCAATCTCACTTTTAGAAATCTCTTCTATAAAAACACTCACATACCTAAAGATGCACCAGTTGGGAAATGATTAGGTAAATTGTTATATATCCAAATTTTGGGAACTACTCACCCTTTAAAAAGAACAGAGTAGTTCTGTTTGTACTAACATGGGTAATTGCATATGGAATACTGGCATATAGAAAGAGTAATTTAAGACCTAAGGGGTAGTATCATCCTATAGGATTGAGCAGTTCACACTAAACAGTTAAAGGTATCCTTTGGGAAGAGCAGCAAGATGGATTGAGGCAAGGGAGATACATTTCTGCATTTGTTGAAATTTTGCAATGAACATCTATGGTAATTTAAAAAATTAATGATTCATTCTTAATTTGAAAATTCTTATTAATAAAAATTTTTGCAAATCCACAAAAAGTAGGATAAAATAATAAAGATCCTCCTCCCTGTTACTCAGGGATATTGTTGACATTTAGGAATAAAGGGGGAAACAAACGTGTCCAACAGAGTTAATGCAGTAGAAAATATAGACAAACAAGATGATGCAAGGGTATCTTTGGAGGAGGGAGACCTGGATGTTTCTCAGGTCCTTTGCTGGTTGCTCTGCGATGCTGGGAAGCCACTGAAAGCCATTGACTCATCTGCGGTCTGGTTAGGTTTTCTCCATGCCTCAGGTAGGGCTGACCTACTTCCATTGGAAGAAAGGGCTAAAGAGAAAGAATGCAGATAAAGGTTCTGCCTCATGTGAAGTGTTATTGTTAGAATGTCCATGAATGAATGTCAGCACCCAGCATTTCTGAGGGCCACCATTAAATGAGCAATATTCTTTGTAGAAGCAGAACTCTGAAGTAGGCACACTGGGAGAAGTAGGTGGGGATAAAATAGAAAAAAGATGAAAGATCATGTGGTCGGCAGAGGAGGAGTGTGTGTGTGTGTGTGTGTGTGTGTAAAGCTTAACATGTATAAAGAAATAAAGTATAATGTTTAAATACAACATAAGTACTTGTAGTAACTGAGCAATTAGATGGTAGGAGAGGGTATATATGCCTGTGTGTGTGTGTGTGTGTGTATGGTGGGGGGGACATTGGGTAGCTTTATTATTAAGTTCAAAGAGAGTTCCTAAAGGGAAAATAAAATACCAGTTTGAGTCAGATATGGTTCATTTTCTCAGTCAGTGTCGAGAGGCACAAGATCAAATCTGGCTTGACACCATCCAGTGCAGATCTCAGCAGCCACTAGAAGCTGGAACCAAGCAGAGCTTGGCTAATGAGAATCTCCATCCTCTGCCAGTGCCTGGGGGCCCATCCCTTCCTCTCTGGCAAGCAGGATACAAAGAGAGCTCAAAGCAGAGTGAGGACCAAAAGGTCACCCAGAACATTCATTCTGCAAGCTCCCCACCAGGCCTTTCTGAAATAGAGACAAGTGTGGTTTCACAGTTTAGCCAGAAAGCGAGCCAGCGGCTTTGCCCTTCAACCCAGAGTAGGTTCTAATGGCGCTCCAGGATGTCCCACCTGACATCCGGCCTTCAGCAGTGAAGGAGAGGAGGACCTGGGCCAGACCCAGCTGAGGCGTATCCTCTCATTTATTCTTTGGATGTGAAAGGGGTGACTGTAAAATTCAGGTGAACCTGGAAGTTAGGATTCAGAGCTCCCCACATAAACACTGCAGTCTGTTATCAAGTTCATCTTCACCAGGAAGACACCGTCCAAAATGCATTCAACTTGTTGCTCTGAGGACCTTTGTACGTTTCGGCGGTTTGGTTCACAGATCCCTCAGGTGGACGTGAGAGCATCTCCACTGTGTCTCTTCCATTTTGCTCGGTGTTTCCGGAGTGCACGTGTGGGTTAGGGTGCAGCCTGGTGCTCATCTCTCGTGTGCAGTCCTGTCCCCTTCAGCTCACTCCTCGCACTTCTTTCCAAACCTTAGCTCCGCTTGTCACTTCCATGCTCAGAACCCTTCAGTGACATTCAAGGCCTCTTGAACATCGCTACTGCCCACCTTGCTGACCACATCTCTTGCATTTCTGCCTCTCTCAGTCTCGTGCTCTGACAGAGCCACCCAAGACTGCTTGTGGTTCCTTCAAAACATGAGCCTCTGTCTTGTGTCTGCCCCTGGATCACCTCTGTGCTCGTTTCTGTGTGTAGAGATGCAGCTACGCCGAGCACCCTCTCTGGGAAGTGTTCCTTAGCCTGCTTTGTGTTGTGTTCTGTTCCTCCGCTCTCAGGAAGCACGTGTGGTTTCCTTTCACCCTTTCACTATATCTCACTGGCTCATTTTATTCTGATTTCCCGACTCACTTGGAAAAAAAACCTTAAAGGTAAAAAAAACAGAGTACCTGCCACATAGCTGGTGCTTCGGGATTATGTTATAGGAAGGGGTGAATGCGTGTATTTTTTCATTTAGCTTGTGAATATGTGTATGTGAGTCTTTGTTTCCCCCTATCTGACACGAGTAAAGTGTTCAGCCTGCTGTGCCTCCGGAGGGATGTTGGGGTCACATTTAAGTGAGCTTAAGACCCTTCACCTCATTCTGAGCGTCATCAAGTAGACGGCAGTTGATAGCCCACTCCTGGGCTTCCATAGTGTTCATGAACAAAAACTCCCGTGTTGTTCCAGGCCAGCTGCTGCCAGCCAACCGCAATACTCCGAGTCCCATCGACCCCGACACCATCCAGGTGCCGGTGGGCTATGAGCCAGACCCGGCCGACCTCGCCCTCTCCAGCATCCCTGGCCAGGAGATGTTTGACCCTCGCAAACGCAAGTTCTCCGAGGAAGAACTGAAACCACAGCCCATGATTAAGAAAGCTCGCAAAGTCTTCATCCCGGACGATCTGAAGGTAAATGGGAACTGATAACGGGGCTGTGGGCAAGTAGAGACTGGGATCAAGAGGCAGACTAAAAGGGTGGGCCCAGGAAAATCCCACAGGCTCGTGAACAAAGACTGGTAATTTTCGGCCCCATTTTTCAGCATTTGACAAGGCTAGTTGCTTCCTCTCTGGGTGTCTTCTGTACTATGCCTTTCATATCTTGATAATGCAGAGAAATAATGAAAAGCAATAAAATGAAGTGCTTTGCAGCCCATGAAGGAAGCAAGCCCGCTGCTATCTGCAAGGAAACCCATGAAAGCCTAGTAAAGTCAAATCTGGATCTTTGAAAGTTGGAAAGGAAAAAAAAAAAATTATTGGGAAGGGTACCTGGATCTCAGAGTCTTCAAAGGTTACCTTCCCTTTGGGAGTTTAATGCTAATTAACTGCTGCCATTTCTCTGTAGGCCTCAGGGAGTAACATCCAGAGACAGGACCTCTCTCCATGTTGCCAACCTTGGATGCCAGAGTGGGACTTTGTTAAGGAAGCTGGGGGGTTTCCTGACACTATTTATAAGTAATGTTCACTCTGCATCTCACATAGTGATCACTTGAGTATCTCAGCAAAAGGTTAATTTGGGGTTGGTTTTTCTCTACTGTGTTGAAGGACACATTATATGTAAAGGAAAAGAGATTTACCTTAGGAAATCAGATACAACTTAAACAAAATTAATCTGACACATTTATGATACCTTAGGAAGAGAATTCTTTCTAAAATTATGCCATGCCTACTGATACCAAAATGGAACCATTTTTGATTAGCCATTGCTTAGAATTGTCTGTGTTTATGCTGCTCTCTGATCATATGAACAATAGAGATGTGATTGTATACATTCAAGGCATTGGAAGCAGGCATAATTAGGTCTTTTCTAACTTCTCAAACCTAAACATGGTTCACATGAAGAGAACTCCTGTTGGGAAAATAGGGAGTTTGGGACATTATTCTGGAACCACTTTAGACCAGTTATGCCTGCTTTTCAGACGAAGAAAACCTGCCTTCAAATTTGTCACTGCTGTTATCTAGTACCTGAGATTACCTGCGGTGATGCAGAATCATAAAATGTCTGAGCTGAAAGGGACCTCAGAGGCTCATTAGATCAAATTGGTCATTGCACCACTGAGGAAATGGAGATGAAGGAAAGCGAAGGTGAGCCCTGGTAGTTAGAATAAGACCCAGCTGGGTCCCCAAGTCTGCTAGCTTCCAGAAACATCACTGCAGCATGTTGGTCCTGATGGGGGCTACAACATGGACCTCCAATAACTGTCATCCTGAGATTCAAAGGAGGAAAGTACATAGTAAACACACCAGACGATAGAAACTAGTCAGGGAACTGATGGTTAGACAAGATGGAATAAGAAAGGGGCCATGGGATTAGATCCTGGGCAGTTTAACTACCTTCTTTCAATGGATGCTTTTCCTCACCTTGTGTTCTTATTCACACAATTCTGTGTGTATTTTATTTTATTTTATTTTTTTTAATAAATTTATTTATTTTAGTTGGGGGCTAATTACTTTACAATATTGTAATAGTTTTTGCCATACATTGACATGAATCAGCCATGGGTTTACATGTGTTCCCCTTCCTGGACCCCCCATCCACCTCCCTCCCCATCCCATCCCTCTGGGTCATCCCATTGCCCCGGCCCTGAGCCCTTGTCTCATGCATCGAACCTGGAATGGTGTTCTGTTTCACATATGATAATATACATGTTTCAATGCTATTCTCCCAGAACGTCCCACCCTCATCTTCTCCCTCAGTGTGTGTATTTTAGAACTTGCTTCTTAAACTAAACCAGGGAGCCCATTCAGCATGGATTTCCTCTTGGTGTGGAGGCAGGTTTGAAGAGGTGCTGCTGTATAGTAGATAAAACCTCTAGCCAGACTTGTACAGTCTCTGAATTTACAAGTTTAAAGCAAGGAGCAAGCTGCTTTAATTACCCAGGGAACCCTGGCAACAGAGAGGCCACGTGAACATTGCTGTGCTGGAATTATACCTGTTACCACCACCATGGCTGGACGTGGCCTTTCCACATGCCATTGTGGGGAACAAGCAAGAACATTCTCCTGACAGGGGCCTCTGGATTCCTTCAGTTGTGAGCAAAGCCTCAGGCCCCAGACCATGAGCATGGGTGAAACAGGAAACAGAACTCTAAGATGTTTCTTGTGCAGCAGGAGGGCTGAGCTGGGGCAGGTGGGAGCCACGTGTGTGGCCTCCAGCGCTGGATGAGCAGACTGAGTGAAGTGGCCCTCACTGCCCTGCACTTCCTCTCTGGAGCTATTCATCTGGGTTAGCAGGCGTCTCCCCCCACGCAGGAAGATGAAGGGGTGGCATACTGGTTCCTGCCTGAGAATCAGTTTAATCGCCTTGGTGTCTTTCAAAGACCCATTCATTCACTTGACAAATATTTTTCAAATGCTAGTGTCTGCCAAGTCAGGGCCTGGGGATTCGAAGGTGAGCTGCTACTGACATTGTTCCTACCCCTAAGTGAGAAAAAGGGAGTGTTGATATGTCAGGAGGGGCCTGCCGAGTGGAGGTGGCATCAAACATAGACCCTCAAGAAGATGGGACTGGACTGAGGGTGCTCTGCCAGGTGGTGGTACCTCAGTAGCCAGATGGCATCCGGCCCTGGGAGATAGAGGGAAAGGGCACAGGCGATGCATCAGCCCCGAGCAATACTTCTGCACCCCCACCCCCCATTCTGAGATAACAAAGCGGGGGAGGCTGGTTTTCTTGTTGGGGACAGTCCTCCTTCCATCATTCCTGCCTCCTGTGTCCTCTGCTCCACTCCTGCTCCCAGCTCCCGTCCTACCTGAGATGGTCCACATTTTACACCTTTGCTCGCTCATCTGCTCGTGTGCACAGGAGACTGGGAAATGAAAGTACCTCAGAAGTGAGAAGAGCTCAGAAATCGGTTGTTACACTGAGGTCAGCTGGTGACTCCCTGGTCCTTAAGACCTGATCCCAAACCTCCAAGGCCTGTAGTGGTACCCCTTCTCCATCCCCCTGAAAACACAGCTTCTTCAATTTCCCAGGGCCTTGTTCTCCCTGGGACAAGGCCTCCCGACTCCCTGGCCCCCGTATGCAAGTTCTGATACATCCTAAGTTAGTCCCTCTTTCAAATCATCTTGGAAACCACACTTCTGGGAACACTGATGAGAGTGGTAGATTTCCTGATTTACCAAGGGCGTGGATCTGGGGCTTACTAACATAGATGACATCTATCAGAACTGGAGGTTTCACTGTTAATATGCCATAGACCCTCTCACCCCACAGAGTCTTAGACTCTCTTGGCTCCTCCCTGCTTCTCTGCAGCCAGCTGGCCTGGCCTCTCTCCTCTTCCTCCAGCTCCCCACGCCCTTTTCCCAAGGGTGAGCAACAAATCCTGCCCCAAGGTTTCCGAAGAATAGCTTCCTAAGAAGAATTCTTCAGCCATTATGAAGATCATGTTTTTCACTTTGCTATATATTATTATGAAATGTATAGTAAGCTGGGAGTGCTTTATAAATAAGAGAACAGTACTAACTTGTGAAAGGCAGACAGAAGGTGCCTGCACTGACTTTGTCTCACACCTCCGGTCTGCTGGGCAGTATTGGCTGAGGGTAAAGCGCAAGGATGGGGCAGACCACTGACCTTGCAACTTGCTTGCCAACTTGCCCTCAAACATGTGACCTCCTCCAATGCCAAATGCCCCTTGGAATCCTGGGGCAGGGTAAGAACTAACCTCACTCACTTATTCTGGGTGGTACTAACTGCAGGTATTAGCATTGCTAGCATTGAGGAATTTACTATTGCAATTTGTTGAAAAAAGGGGGTTGCAAAACCCACCTGGTGGCACCATAAATGGAAGAAGACTTAAATTTCTTAGTGTTTCTAGGAAGGTTTTCCCTTTTTTGGCAGAGGGAGCAGTGATGGGGGAAAGAAGGGACTGTTTGCAAGTTGACCACAGTCAAACATCGCTCAGGTTAAGAAGGCCTAGTTAACAGTTAAACAAAAAAAGTTAGAGTAAATTATTTAAATGCTAGCCATGAATAAGAATTTACTAATCAGTGACAAGTGGAACTTTGTTTTTAATTGCCAAAGTATATATGCCATTATAGAATATTTTAATAGTTCAGAAGGACATAAAAACTGAAAGATCCTATCTCCTTCAATCCCCCTTCCAAAGGCACTACTTTTAATAGCTGGGTATAAATCTTTCTGGATTTATACTATTTCTGAGTATATACTATTACTTTAAAAACAAAACAAAAAAAGTGGGATGAGAACCTATTGATCTGCAAATTGCCACTGTTTCTACCCACACAGTGATATGTCTCTAGCATCTTTCTGATTCACTGGGATCATTATTTTTAATAGTTGTGGGACTCTATCATGATGTTATCAAAGCTCCTACTGGTAACTGGGGGGGCAGGGAGGGTTGCCCATTTTTTTCTATTAGGGACAGTTCAGTTCAGTTCAGTCGCTCAGTCGTGTCTGATTCTTTGCGACCCCATGGACTGCAGCACACCAGGCCTCCCTGACCATCACCAACTCCCAGAGTTCACCCAAACTCATGTCCATTGAGTTGGTGATGCCATCTAACCATCTCATCCTCTGTCGTCCCCTTCTCCTCCTGCCTTCAATCTTTCCCAGCATCAGGGACTTTTCCAGTGAGTCAGTTCATCGCATCAGGTGGCCAAAGTATTGTAGCTTCAGCATCAGTCCTTCCAATGAATATCCAGGACTGATTTCTTTTAAGATTGACTGGTTGGATCTCCTTGCAGTCCAAGGGACTCTCAAGGGTCTTCTCTACCACTACAGTTCAAAAGCATCAATTCTTCGGCGCTCAGCTTTCTTTATAGTCCAACTCTCACATCCATACATAACCACTGGAAAAACCATAGCCTTGACTAGACGGACCTTTGTTGGCAAAGTAATGTCTCTGCTTTTTAATACGCTGTCTAAGGTTGGTAATAACTTTCCTTCCAAGGAGTAAGCGACTGTTAATTTCATGGCTGCAGTCACCATCTGCGGACAACGCTTTAGTAAGAACGCGCCCTTGTGTGCGCAGGTGAGTGAGGACTGCCCTAGCGAGAGAGCCCAGGTGTGAGGTGACTGTTCAGTTCTTGACAGACATTGCCAGGTCATCTTCCAGCAACACCATACCAGCTTATCCCGGAAAGCATGCGCGCTCAGGGAAGAAAGGGGTTGAACAAAGAGAAGGAATTCGGCCTGTCCTTCTGGGGTGCAAGGCCTGAGCCACACCTGGCGGGCTTGCGCTCTGCAAGGCAGGAGAGGCTGCCAGACGAAGGGCCGGTCTGGGGAGGGAGGCCCGGGCGGCCGCGCTCTGACCCGTCGTGTGTCTCCCCGGCAGGACGATAAGTACTGGGCGCGGCGCCGGAAGAACAACATGGCGGCCAAGCGCTCGCGCGACGCACGGCGCCTCAAGGAGAACCAGATCGCCATCCGCGCGTCCTTCCTGGAGAAGGAGAACTCGGCGCTGCGCCAGGAGGTAGCCGACCTGCGCAAGGAGCTGGGCAAGTGCAAGAACATCCTGGCCAAGTACGAGGCCCGGCACGGGCCCCTGTAGGCTGGCGGCGGCGGGCGGCCCGGGCCCGGACAGGCCTTCACCGCAGCGACTGACCTTTCTGACATCAGCACTTTACCAGACGCAGCAACACGACGGACTCACGTTTTGGGGGGTGTGTGTGTGTGCGCGCGTGCTTGTGCTCCTGTGTGGTCAGCGGGGTGTGTTTGTGTGTGTGTTTGTGCTCCTGTGTGGTCAGCGGGAGTGTGTGTATGTGCGTGCGCGCGTGCGTCCCTTTGCGCTCGCCATTTTGAAACGAAAGGTGCCATGTTTTTATTGGACTGAGGAGACCGTGCGGGTTTCCTGCTCCCCACCCTCTCACCCCACTCCCGCCCTTTCCGTGTGGCTTCATGTGTGCTCCTACCCACTCTTCCAGGACCTTCTGCTTGGGTTCACTAAGAAGGGCCCTGCTGAAATAGTAGATCTCGGTTTTTCAAGACCACAGGCTCTTGTTTCTGTTTAATCTGTAAGTTACCGTGCTAATAAGGTGCACAGAGTAATTTAGCACTACACTGCAGCTCCGTTCAGTTATAGGTTGCTTTCCTCACTTTTAAGTTTTGGTGATAATCGTCTTCAAATTTAAAGTGCTGTTTAGATTTACTAGATCCCATATTTACTTACTGCTCTCTACTAAGTTTCCTTTTAACTCTACCAACTCCAGCGAGTAAGAGTACTCTTATAGAACACAGAGTGTGTTTTGCACTGTCTGTACCTAAAGCAATAATCCTATTGTACGCTAGAGCATGCTGCCTGAGTATTACTAGTGGAAGTAGGATATTTTCCCTACCTGAGAATTTCACTGTCTTTTAAAAAGCAAAAATTACAGTAATGTATTTGAGCATGCCCAGAACATCCCCAGTACCGGGAAGCAGAGGGAAATGCCAGGTCTAAGAACAAGGGTTTAACTTATCAGTGTACAGCCAAAAATGCATCTTGGAACAGCTTTTGACATTGATGTGTTTGCTTTTGTTTTCTCTCTTTTCCCATGCCCCCAGCCCCCAAGTTTCTAGTTAACTTTTTCCACATCCCTCTTGATATTCAATACAATTCAATTACTTAAGATTCAGTTTTCCCCTATTTTTTTTGTAATGTATATATTTTTGTGAATTATACCTTGTTGTTTTTAAAAATCAGTTGAGTTAATAAGTTGATGTTTTGTAAAAACCCTTTTTCTTAGTGGTGTCATATTTGAATGCTTCATAAATTAATGATTCTGGAGCTTATGTTTCTTATTCTCTGTTTTCTTTTGAACGTATGTGCTCTTATTAAGTGGACTTCTGAAAAATGAATGTAAAAGACACTGGTGTATCTCCGAAGGGGATGGTGTTGTCACAAACTGTGGTTAATCCAATCAGTTTAAGTGTTTACTGTAGACCAAAAGGAGAGATTATTAAATTGTTTAATGTTTATACAGAGTAATTATAGGAAGTTCATTTTGTACAGTATTTTTCAGATATAAATACTGACGATGTATTTTGGAAGACATATATTATATATAACAAAGAGAAAAGGAAAACTATTCCATGTTTTAAAATTATATAGCAAAGATATATATTCATCAATGTTGTACAGAGAAAGTGCTTGGGGGTTTTTGAGGTATTAAATATTTTAATTTTGTCACTGACACATCAGCATGTTTTCTGCTTTAAATTAAAATTTTGCAACAGTATCGAAGCTTGCTGTGACGAATTCTGCTCTAAAATATCTAAGGAGTGTTCTTATTTCCTATTAGGTCTCAGAAACAAAACCCAAAACCACAAAATGGATGTTAGTCAAATATTTATTGGATGATACAGTGATTTTTAGGAAAAGCATCTGCCACAGAAATGTTCACTTCAAAATTATGAGTTCCTGAAAATGAATATCACTGCAAGCATCCCCCCAAATTCTGTTCTCCTCAATGGGCACGTGCATCTTACACAGTGTAAGGTTAATATCGGTGCTATGTGTATGATTTATAATTTGATAGCTGTCTTGTCTTTAAAGGTGATTGTTCTTTTGTTTCACTAACTTGTGTTAAGAGATTTTGCTGTTGTTACAAAGAAACATTTTCTGCAAGATTAAAATACCCTTTCATCAGTGGGATTTTCTAGTTTCCTGTGTCCAGAGTATGCGATTCTTTAATGACCTTTCATGATTCTTTAATGGTGATTTCCTTGTCAATCCGTTAGCAATGCTTCTCTCTTACTGTCATAGTCTTGGGGAATCTGAATAGTGTAATATTCCTACAGGTATCTCATTTTGTCTGAAGCTACAGATTATGATGGGAGATGGACGCATATTGGAATTGAAATAACCTCATTCGGGTATAAATAACTAATAAAATAAACAAAACTTCTAACAAACTTAAGCAGAACTAAATTAGTGGTATTCAGAGACACAAGTAAACATGGAGTTGGCCTTGTTATAGGTAAAGAGACTAATTGCAGCAGAATTGTTAAATAGTTAAATAGTCACTAGCACAGAAACAAGTAAAATCTTTAACTAGAGAAGTATTGAAGGATTGTACTGAAGACCATCCAAATTCATTGAAGTTTAAAATGGTAACTGAAAAACTGTATTAGAGTACTAGTCTTTCTGAAATTAGGTTTGTATCCGATGAGCATCACAGCTGTTTTATGCAGAAGAAATTTAAAGATTATAATAAAACTTATTCTTTGGCGTGCCAGGGGAGGTTTCAGAAACCTACCTCGTTTTAAAAATTTTAAAGCTTTGGAGTATGTACAGGTGCCTTATACGTAGGTCATTGTCACCCCACACAAGCACTCAACCCCTGAACTCGCTGCCTTCTGTCCAGGGCAGTCAGCTAGTAAATAAAGCAGTTCTGCTAAATCGCATGAGAAGGCATGGCCCAATTTGGAATGACTTGGATCATCCAGGGTCAGATGAATTCTGCAGACTGCAGCTATTAAAAGAGTCCTGTTGTCATTTTTCACCTTTTCATCATAAGCATCTTTCAGAGATTAATTACTTGGCCATTAAAAATGAATCCAAGTCATATTATGCCAACATCATTTAGACATGATTTGGAATGAGCAGCTTAGGACTTCCTGACAAGGTCACATCATCCTTTCGACTGGACTTGCAAAGGCGAAAATTGGTCAGCCTATCATTCTGCTTGTGCCACCTGCAGGACATAGGTGGGGAATGGGAGGGCTGTAAGTGATCACTTCCTCCTCTTGAGAAAGTGGACACTTCTGACCATTCCAAAACCCACAGTGAGCAGGATAGTGACAGGCCTTTCATCTTCAAATATGACAGGCTGCTGTGAAACCATCCTTTGAAGCAGAAAGACCATTTGCTTGATGAGCATGCAGATGGAATTCTAGCATTGGGTGGAGAGGAAGCAGTGCTAGAAAGCCCAGAGTTTCCTTCCAACTCACCGGTTTTGTGAGGGAACTCACAATAATTCTAAATGTACGTTTGAAAGGTCTTGGGTCTGTTTTCAGAAAAGTTAATAAGAATTTTAAGTAGAGTCACTCCCACCCCCACTCCTATCCCAAATTAAAACAAAGGTCATTTTGGGAAATGCAAAGGAGTTTGCCTCCTTGCCTCCTAATGTTCCTTTTAGGAAAACTTAATTAGTGTTAATTGGAGCAGTTTCAGAAGGTGGTAGACACCTGCTCTCAGTCTGCCAGCTTCCTGCTAAGGGCTCCTAGGCCCCCACTGGGAGGCCAAGATCTCTTCTAGGTTTTCTCTACAATCAATGTCATTGTTTTAAATGAGCAAAGCCATGTCTTTAATCTTGATGCATTGGATTTGGCAACTAAAGGCAGTACATTTTGCTGAGGGCTAAGTGTATGTAGAGGAGTGTGTGTGTGTGTGTATGCGTGTGTGTGTGTATGTGTGGGAGTAGTTAAGGCATAAAATCTTTCATGTGGAGCACCTTACCAGACGTAACAATAGTCACCATTATCCTTTTGGCAGCACCACAAAGATTGCATCTGTTAAACAGGTACAAGTTCACTTGAGGTCAGTGCGTTTGTACACCATGGTTTTGGTTGCTGTTTATGCTGTTATGTCCAAAACTTTGTCTGTTATTCTTAATGTTTAATAAAATTTGAATTGTTTCCTGTCTTTCATGTATTTTTGTTGACTGTCTGCTGGAAATCAGATTCTATTCCCAATTCTATCACCAAGAAGCCATTGACATAGATTAATTACATAGATGATAAATTAATAATACTATATAATTAGTGAGAAATGAACATTTATTGGGTACTTACCTGTCAGACCCAGTGCTAAACACTTGCAAGGAATATTTTATTTAATCCCACATTAACCTCATGAGGTAGGGACAATTGTTATCTCCATTTACGGAAGAGAAGATAGAAGCTTGGAGAGGTTAAGTAGCTGGTAGAAGTGACAGAAATGAGTTCTGGTTCATTAGATGGGCATCACTTATAGTGGTGTTTCCCTAAAACCAATCCAAAGGCTGTTTTCTGGTCATATGTATGAGAATCATCTGGAAACATATTACTAGACTACAGATTCAGTGATTCTGAATCAGTACATCTGGGATGGAGCCTGGAAATCTGAACTGCTTAAAGGCTCCCAGCTAACTTGCATGTGTGGCCAAGTAACTGGAGCCCAAGGATTTACAGACTTGACCTTCATTTGAGTTCATGACCTTGGGGAAATCCTTGTAGAAGCTTCAAAACGTAATTACCTGGAATTGCATGCAACTTTTTGTACATAAACATTTTTCTGTAGAGAAGATCCATGGGTTCCCACCCCACACAGGAATCTGTGATGCAAGATGGAATAAAAATCCCTGATCTACAGGAGAGATGATGTAGTGTGGTGGTTCCCTGCCCAGGCAACTCATTAGAGTCACCTGGGAAGCTCAGAACACTGTTGCTGTGTGGGCCACAGCCTCAGCCAAGGAGCTCAGCGTCTCTGGCAGAAGAGAAAAGGGCTCCAGTGAGGAGCTCAGTGATTCAGATCTGTCACTTACCAGGTGTGTGACCTTGAACAGCCACTGAGCATTTTTAATCTCCTCCTCTGTGAGATGAAGTTCTACTCCCCATCCCTGGGGGTTGTGGGGAGAACTAATGACATAACAAATGCATAGTCTGGCTCATCTTCCTTTCTCAATAAATAACTGCCATGGGGACCCAGGGAGTCGAATGTGTGCCTGGAGCACTTTTTCCAGTTCAGTATTTCAGACCATTCGTTCCTCCAAAGAAGGTAGAAAACAATTCTGTGCAGAAGAAAGGGCAGGTGGCTGGTTGGCAAGGGAAATGGTGATGCCCCAGCATGGGTGTGGTTCATATTCCGACACCCCTAGTAGGTCAGAGCTTTGGCCAAGTTTGGGGGACATCCATCCAGGTGGCCCCTTCCAGTTTAAGCAGTCACAATTCAGAGTTCAGCTCTATTTCACCATTAAATTGCTCTCTCCTTTTTCAGAGGAATAGGCACAATGACCTGAAGATTCTCTTTGAGTAAGGGATTCTGTGTTTTCACATCTTCAGATCTCTTAGATGAAATGACTGCTTCTCCATGCCTGGCGACACTTCTGAGTCTCAGATGGCAGGAACTGATGAGAAGCCCCGCTGGCTGCATGGATGCCCCCGTCACTCACAGTCACTCAGTCCCTGGGACCAGTCAAATGCTGCCCTGGGGATGGCTTTTCCATTCACATTTAAATATTAACATACATCAGCCCCCAAGCCCTTTCTCTTCAAAGCACAAGAATTCCATTCCTTCTTTGAAAATCACTGGCTTAGAAGTCTCTTCGGGCATCTTTAGCCAGGATCTGGGTGGAAATTATGGAAATCTTGCCTTTGTGGTTGGGAGATGGCTCCTTGTTAATAAAGGTTAATAAATAATAAGGTTAATAAATAATAAAGGTTAATAAAGGCTCCTTGTTAATTGAAGGAGAAAGTCCCAAGTGAAGAAAGTGGTGAGCGTCTTCTGCTCCTCTGGGCTTTGAGTCAGTGAAGACTTGGGTGAAAAGGCCCCTCTCTGACTTTTCACTGTGCAAAGCCTGGCACAATAGGAAAAGCCAGAAGTTACTGAGTCCTAAGCCTTGTACCTGCCACATCTCACTTAATTCTTACGCTATGAAATTGCTACTAATATTTTTCCTGTTTTACAGGTGAAGAAACAGGTTCATGGAAATGAAGTAAGCAGAATTTAAACCCAGACAGGATGTCTGATTCCAGAGCTTGTGTTCCGTGCTGCTCCTCTCCATGACTTAAACAAGGGGCTCAGCAAAGGCAAAAGGCGATTGCTGTGATTAGGAGGGTGAGCCCAGGGCAGACAAACCTGGACTTAAATCCCACCGCTGTTATTTACTGTGTGACCATAGAAAATTCACCAAAGCGCCCTGAGTTTTATCTGCAAAACAGACATACTACTACTCTCCTTATAGGGTTGTTATAGGATTAAGTGAGAACATGCATTTAAAACACTTGGATCAATGTCCAGAGTATAACAGGAATTCAATGAATATTTGCCTTTTGTGGTAATAATAGCAATTATTAATAAGTATTGCTTGATTTGATTTCACTAGCAATGTGCGACAATGGAGTTAGACCGTACATTGTGTATTTTAATGGGCACATTTTTATTTTGTAAATACTTGACTATGTTTTGGTGACATCCTTCTTTTTTGGATGAGTAAATGGGAGAGCGTGTGATCACTTTATGGGCCTAGCTCTGTTTCTGAGAATGATCTTATAAAATCCATGAGGCATCACCAATTTTAAGTCAACTCTGTTGCCTCTGATATTGTTGAGATCCTGGAGACCTTTGCTTTGAAGAATGTACTAAGCGTTGCTGAAAGGCTGACCCTTGCATTGTGAGAGCAGGCTCAGGCTCACAGAGACGAGAAGTCATGAGTGGCTCTCAAGGGTCTTTCATTCGCTTCTGCCTTCAGGCCTGCCCCAGTCTCCACACTGTACATCTACATTCATACATCCATCTGTATACTTCTGTCAATCCTTGTCAGCTCCTGCTAATCACATGGAGAGACAGGCTGGGGCCCCCATGGCCTATGACGAGAGTGAGAAATATGTCAGCAGCTTACTAAACCCATTGCTTTCTCAGGGTTTCCCTGGCGATCCAGTGGTAAGAATCTGCCTTGCAATGCCGGGAATGTGGGTTCAACCCCTGGCTGGGAACTAAGATGCCCCACGCCACAGAGCAGCTAAGCCCATGCGCCACAACTGTGAGTCCACATGCCCCAGAGCCCAAGCCACAGCTAGAGAGAAGCTCGCGCCACGTGGATCCCGCAGGTCCTGCACGTCACAACAGGACTCGATGCAGCCACGAAACCCCATTGCTTTCTCTGCCAGACATTCACCGACACCACCTTTTCCAGTCCCTCTTGCACTTTGTGTGGCCAGACAACTGGGTTCTGGCCCATGGAATATGAGCGGGAGTGAGCCGGGCATCACTTCACAACTGGCCCACAAATATCTCCTTCTTTCTCTTCTCCTTCTGGCTCCAGCAGATGCTTTGAGAAGATGCAGACTCCAGGAGGAAGGGACTGAGGTCTCTGAATCATTGGACCATTACCTGAGGGACAGAAACCCTGCTCTGGACTAAACCTTTGAGATCCTGGGGTTGGCTGTTACAGTGGTCAGTCCGCCCTGATTTGAGAACCTTCTTCTGCAGTTCAGTGTCCTTACTTGAGGTCTTCACATCTTTGCCAGTCTCCTTCCCAGGCTGGTGAGTGGGGGCTGGCTCCTGGGAACCCAGACTTATCACCTCTCACATACCAGACTTGGTGGTTGACCTGCCTCCTGGACAGACCTCCCACCCTGTTTTGGCCTAACCTGTTGGGCTGGACCTTCAGAATATCACTGCCTTCCTGTGGCCACAGTTTTTCCTGGATTTGAACAGTATCCACAGCTGTCCAGCCTCCCTCAGGAGGAGCAGTCTCTACCCCCAGGTCAGCTTTTCCAGCCTCATCCCCACCCCTAGCCTAGACTCTTTCCCCGGTTCCTTGGCCCTGCCTCCATCCCCAACCCCAGACATTCAGATACTTCCCTAGAAATGAGGCCTAACATTTCTCAGAGCACTGATCTTCCCATTTTCTGACTCACATACTCCCTAAAATTCTTTGTAAACCATGAACCCACATTGCACAGTATAAAGCTAACATGTAAAATTTCTCATCACAAGTATGTGGTACTGTGCTGCGCTATGTCGCTTCAGTCATGTCCAACTCTGTGTGACGCTGTGGACTGCAGCCCACCAGGCTCCTCTGTCCATGGGATTCTCCAGGCAAGAACACTGGACTGGGTTGCCATGCCCTCCTTCAGAGGATCTTCCTGACCCAGGGATCGAACCTGCATCTCTTAAGTCTCCTGCACTGGCAGGCGGGTTCTTTACCACTAGCACCACCTGGGAAGCCCCATCACGAATATTAATAGTTTCAAATAGAGCAATCACTGCTCTAAATATCAGCATTTTAATAAAGCACAGCATACCTCTTAATGTAGCCAATGAGGTACAAAACCCCAAGTGACTGGATACCTGCCAACATCCGCTTGAAAAATGCAGCTAGAATTTGTACATCACTCATTTTCCCCATGAAATCATTATTTTCATGGTATTGTCACTTACTGAATTTGTTTCTAATGTATATATTTGGGGGCTTATAAGTCTTGTATCAATCCTCTGTATTTTTCAGCTGTAAAACCATATCTGTAGACTGAGATTATTTTTATTGTCTCTGAAAATAAAGCCCCCCAAAGTTTTTAAATTTCTTTAGGTGTGATTTACTTTTATTACTACTTTTATTACCACTATACAATTGATCAAAACCACATATGTATGTTAAATTTCTGGAATTTTTTTGGAATTTGTTTTTATTATATGTATATAATAAAATTCTTGCCTGGAGAATCCCATGGACAGAGGAGCCTGGTAGGCTACAGTCCATAGTCTCACAGAGTTGGACACAACTGAAGTGATTAGCACACAACTGAAGCGACTTAGCACACACATACATATGTACGGCTCCTCGAATTTGAAGATTATGCTAGCTCAAAGCAGGGTGTTGCAGTGAAATGGATGGGGGCAGGGAGCAGGAAGTTCATTTGGGCAAGTCTTACATTTTTGAAGGGTTTAGGATGTTTAAGTAGGATGCTTGAGTTGTCATCAAATGAATATACACTCACAGAGATAGAATGGCAACTTTTCTTGGAACTTTCTCTGGGCACTTCTTCATCTTTTGGAATATACCTTAAAGTCCATAAAAGAGAAGTGGTCCCAAGCCTCCCTCACTCTCGGTTTCAGGGGCAGAATGGCCTCCAGGTCTGGAAAGGCTCTATAGGGAGGGTGGTGATTGAGCTGAGTGAGGGAAAGCAAGTTTGTCAGGAAACGATGGGCAAGGATATTCCAGGTAGCAGCACGGCGCAAAGAGAAACCAGAACCCTCCTAGATGATTAGAGGATTCATAAAACCGAGAAATACAAACATGAAGGAGAGCAACAATGTTTTTATGTGTTGAAAGTGACAGTGAAGTTGCTCAGTCTGTCCAACTCTATGCGACCCCTTGGACTATAGTCTGGCAAGCTCCTCTGTCTGTGGGATTTTCCAGGCAAGAATACTGGAGTGGGTTGCCGTTTTCTTCTCCAGGGGATCTTCCTGACCCAGGGATCGAACTCGAGTCTCCCTCATGGCAGGCAGACTCTTTACCATCTGAACCACCAGGGAATCCCTCCTAGGGGTGATGGCATTGTTGGATCATGGGGTCTGAGGGGCAGCGTGATGGGAAACGAGGTATGACAAGACCATGAAAGTCCTTGCACGTCACTCCAAGGCCTTTGGACTTCATCCTAATCAGGAGAATGATACAAGCAGACTCCTTATTAGAAAAGATTATTCTGGCAGCTATATGGAAAAAGGATTGCAGAGAATTAGGAAGAGTGGGGGGCTGAGGGAGGTTCTCACGTTCAGTTCATTCGCTCAGTTGTGTCCGACTCTTTGCGACCCCATGAGCTGCAGCATGCCAGGCCTCCCTGTCCATCACCAGCTCCCAGAGTTTACCCAAACTCATGTCCATTGAGTCGGTGATGCCATCCAACAGTCTCATCCTCTGTCGTCCCCTTCTCCTCCTGCCTTCAATTTTCCCAGCATCAGGGTCTTTTCAAGTGAGTCAGCTCTTCGCATCAGGTGGCCAAAGTATTGGAGTTTCAGCTTTAACATCAGACTTTCCAGTGAACACTCAGGACTGATCTCCTTTAGGATGGACTGGTTGGATCTCCTTGCAGCCCAAGGGACTCTCAAGTGTCTTCTCCAACACCACAGTTCAAAAGCATCAATTCTTCGGTGCTCAGCTTTCTTCACCGTCCAACTCTCACATCCATACACGACTACTGGAAAAACCATAGCCTTGACTAGACGGACCTTTGTTGGCAAAGTAATGTCTCTGCTTTTTAATATGCTGTCTAGGTTGATCATAACTTTCCTTCCAAGGAGTAAGTGTCTTTTCATTTCATGGCTGCAGTCACCATCTGAACAAAGTTCTAGGGATGTGATGGGTGGATAGATTCAGAGCCTGAGTCCACAGGGCTTGGTTTGCCATTTTGAAACCACAGGTCCAAGGTTTCATTTACATGACTTCAGCTGATCAGTGGTTCACAGCCAGGGGTGCACAGAGGGAACATCTGGGGAATTTGTAAAGAAACCCGTGCCTGCACTCCCCTGAGACACACAGCCTCTGGTGTGGAAGACCAGCCTGTTTTCCTAGAGAACTCTCCTAGCTGGGTCTCCTCTGTGCATCCTTGGTTGACCAGCACTGATTCCCTAAACACCCTGAGAGAGATGTGGATCCCTGACTGGCAACTTTGGCAAGCTTCAAGAAGTGAGGGATGCTGGAGGCCACTTCTATTTTATGGATGTTGAGGTACATTTTAAAAGATGAAGAGGTGCCCCAAAGGAAAACCCTACAAAAAATGTTGTCAGTCTATCTCTGTGAATGTATATTCATTTGGTGACAAATAAAACATCCTCACTTGATACCATTCACCTTTCACTTAAAGAAACCAAGGCTCATACTTCCCTGGTGGTCCAGTGGCTAAGACTCCTGAGCTCCCAATGTAGGGAGCCCAGGTTTGATCCCTGGTCAGGGAGCTAGATCCCACAAGCCGCAACTAAAGTCTCCGGGGGCCACAACAGATTGAAGATCCCACGTGCTGCAACTAAGACCCGGCGCAGCCAAAATAAGTAAATATTAAAAAAGAAAGAAAGAAACTTAGGCTCAAAAAGTTCTGCAGTCAGAATTTCTGGAGCAGAGCTTATACCTAGGAAAAGGTGTTGCCAGGATTTTGCATGAGGCTTTTTGGGCTCCCAAGCCCTCTACTGCCCAGATGTGGTGATCCTTGCCCCTCTTGCCCTACACAATCCAGTAGGGCTGGGTGTTTATGCCTTGTGGGCCCACACTTTATTCACAGCTGCCTGAACCGGGAGGAACACCTACCCCCAGAGAGGCCACTCCCCTGAGTCAGCTGGGCATTTGGCCTAAAACAGAGGCTCTTAAACCTTGCTGTGCATCTGAATCACCTGAGGGAACTTTCAAACATATCCTGATTCCCAGGCCATACTTCAAACCAGTTGATATCAGAATATCTGCTGAGGTTGGTGGAACGCAGACATCACTATTTTAAAAAATTTCCCAGCTGATTCCAATTGCAGCTTGTGAATTAGCACACTAAGGATTTGAAGTTGAATTACCCTTGAGTTCAAACTCTGTCTCTGATATCCATTTATTTAATAGACAAATATGCATTGAGCATTCATGATGGAGAAGCTCTTTTAGGCTAGTAACACTGTACTTAATTTTTCTGAGCCTCAGAGTCATTTAATGCCATCTTAATATTGTTTGCATTAAGCAACATATATAAAGCACCTAGCAACTTGAAATTCAACAAGTATTAGTTCCTTCTCTCTCACTTTCGGACTCCTCTTTTCTTTGACCTTGCAGGAGGTAAACAAGAAACTCCAGGAAGGAGGAGCCCAGGGTTGGAGTCCTCATTCTGACCTTTGAAATTCAAGAGTAACACAGGACAAAAAACAATGAGGCCTTTTCGCACTTTGGTCCCTTAGGCTAGATGTACTTCTAAGATTCCTATTCTAGCATACTGTGTGTTCGTCACTCAGTTGTGTCTGACTCTTTGCGACCCCATGGACTGCAGCCCTCCAGGCTCCTCTGTCCACGGACTTCCAGTCACCAATACTTGAGTGGATTGCTATTTCCTTCTCCAAGGGATCTTCCCAACCCAGGGATTGAACCCAGGTTTAACATACTATAGGAGAGCAAATGGATTAAAAAAGAAATCTTGGAGGGCCTTCCCTGGTGGTCAAATAGTTAAGAAATCTGCCTTCCAATGCAGAGAACTTGGGTTTGATCCCTGGCTGAGGTACTAAAATCCCACACACCCTGGAGCAACTACTGAGGCCACAGACACAATTAGAGATCCCCTACTTGCTACAACTAAGACCAGATGCAGCCAAATAGATAATAAAAAAAAAAAAAAAGGAGTCTTGAAGAACCTTTCATCCTGATTTTAAGATGAGAAATCAAACATTTGCTGGTGGAGACTAGATTCCATCCTAGGTTTGCAAACTTCGGTGTAATGCTCGTTCTGAAACATCAATCTTGCCCCCTAAAAACTGAAACAGAGCAGGGGCCTGCGGGGCTCCCAGACACAGAAGCCTTTCTGTGCCCCCATTTCTTGTTTGTAGGGTAGACTCCAGTCCCCATGACTTTCCCTGAGTTCTAAAGGGCAGATTCCAACAGCTGCTAATCAGGGAAAGGAGGAGATGCAGAGAGGAGCGCGGAGCAGTCAGGAAACAACAGCGCAGCTTGGGGGCCAGGTCCTGATTCCACCTCAAGGGAGACACTGAGCAATACCCCTGAGCTCCTGACAGAACTGAAACCCCAACAAACGGAAGATGGCAGCATTCTTCATTCCAGATTAAAGAAGCAGAGAAGCTCCTCAAGACTAAGACACCATCTGAGACCAGATAAGTGAGTGCTGGCCCTGCACACACTTCAATCCTTATCAGAAATCCTGCCCCTGCACATTGTTATAACACTCACCAAATCCCCCTGGGATGGGGCACACAGTTTTTGAGGGGCACAAGCCTGCTGGTTCCCCTTTGCCAGGCATAACAGTAAAGCTGTTCTTTTCTACTTTACTCAGAACTCTTGTCTCTGAGATTCCATTCAGCCCCAGCGCACAGAGGCTGAGTTTTCAGCATCAGAGCCATCGTCGCATCTTTAATTTTTCACTCCAATATAAACTGGTAATGGAGCAGCATGGAATTTTGAACCCCATGATCAGCACTGATTTCTGAAAGCGTCCCCAAATTAGCATGTAAAACCAGAATGCTTGGTTTACTAACACAGCTGCACCCCACTCCCCAAACAGATGGCAGCCCCTAAGCTACTTCTACCTAGAAAGTCTGAAGCCATCCCCAAAAATGAGTTCCAGGAGGTAAAGAATCAGAGATCTGTGCCCTGCAGTGTGGACCCACAGGCCCCAGTCAAATGGGAATTGTGCAGCTTTCCAGGGTAGCAGGTGGCTTCCAGCATGACTCACAAGGTTCAGCCAGAAGCCAGGTTTCTGCTCCAATTCTGTCCTTTTCCCACAGCCTCCTGTGACTTGAGAATGGGGTGAAAGAAAGGAGAGAGAAGGATGGATCTCCTCCTGCCCCTCTCACACGGGAGACAGAGGGAAGGAGACTGTGCGCAGTGCTGCCCTGTGTGGAGGCCCCCGACGTGTCTGAACACCACTGCACCGCAGAACGACGCCTCATCCATGTCTCACTGTCCCTTTCAGCCACCCCGGGAAGGGCCCAGGCAACAGGGCTGGTGGCAGCAAGCCTGCTTCAAGGCCAACGAGGAGCGCGGCCTGAGCTGCGCAGTGACTCTGATCTCCCTGCGCTCCCTGAGGGGGTGTGCGGACCCCAGGCCAGCCTGACTCTCCTCAGTGCCCTCCGAAGGTACCCGACTTCCTCAGCTGTAATTAAGGAACTGTGAATCAACTGTAAGAGATGCTTCCGACAGGGTGATGACTCCCCACCCATCGCCTCTGAGGTCAGATTAAGATCTGGGAGCCATAAACCAGGGCTCTGTTGATTTCCTTTGAGGTAGGACTGCCTTTCCTAAACGTGCGCCTTCCCACCTCAATCCTGCTTCCCCTCTCCCTAACCTTTCTGCTCACAGCTCGAAGGCCGGAACGGGGCCCTTTGAGGAGGCTTCTCCGACAGCACAGGGGCCTCTCCCCATCTCGGGCGCATCCCCTCCTCCCGGGCAGCCGGCAGAACCCGGGTCCCCCTTCCTGCAGGTGCCCTGCTGCCTGCTGCCTGCCTGAAACTACAGAGACAAGCAGACACGCACAAAAGCCTCATGAAAAGGTACCTTAAAAGACCAAAGGGCCTTTCTTTCTTTTGACAGAAGATGAATCTCAGAAATAGAAGAAGAGTGATTTTAACAGGCGATGGGGGCGGGTGAGCAGAAAGGGGGAGCTGGGGTCTGCGCGTCTGCTCCCGGGACGGCCCTTCCCCTCCTCTGCCCCCGCGGCCTCTCCTCCCCTCCCTGGCTGACCCTCTGCCCTCCCCGCTCCTTCCCTCTCTCCCGCCCGTTTCTCCCTTCCGACCCCCTGCTCTCCTCCCTCCTTGTGTGGCGGGTTGAGAGGGGATGTGAAGGAGCAGTGGGGATGGCCACAGGGAAGCGGGGACAGAGACTCAAGGCCCTCAGCAGACGGCCGGCACAGGGAAAGCTCGGACTCGCCGACCCCGCTCTACGACCCCTTAGACTCCGCAGCCGATGCTCTGAAACCAGACCTGTCCGCTGCAGCAGCTGTGCGGACAGGAAGACCAGCTCCCATGCTCAGAAAGCCACCCCAAGGCGCTTGCAGGACGGCCCTGAAGGTCTGAGCCAGAGGACGCCTTTGAGACGTTTCCTGGGGTAAGCTCTTTCGTTCTATGGCCTAGAGAAGGAAAGCGACTCTCTGAATGTCACATGCAGTTAAGGACAATTACCATGATCCTCCCCATCCACCTGGCCAGGCTCTGTTCCATAGAGCACTCTGTCTCCTCTTGGGTTAGTTTCCATGTGGACCCAAGGGGCAGAAAGGACTGAGAAATGGAGGCAGTGGCTTCTAGGCATTAGCAGAGTCTTTACCAGACCATCTGATCTGTCTCTTGAGAAACCCGTATGCAGGTCAGGAAGCAACAGTTAGAACTGGACATGGAACAACAGACTGGTTCCAAATAGGAAAAGGAGTACGTCAAGGCTGTATATTGTCACCCTGCTTATTTAACTTATATGCAGAGTACATCATGAGAAATGCTGGGCTGGAAGAAACACAAGCTGGAATCAAGATTGCTGGGAGAAACATCAATAACCTCAGATATGCAGATGACACCACCCTTATGGCAGAAAGTGAAGAAGAACTAAAGAGCCTCTTGATGAAAGTGAAAGAGGAGAGAGAAAAAGTTGGCTTAAAGCTCAACATTCAGAAAACTAAGATCAAGGCATCCGGTCCCATCACTTCATGGGAAATAGATGGGGAAAGTGTCAGATTTTATTTTTTTGGGCTCCAAAATCACTGCTGATGGTGATTGCAGCCATGAAATTAAAAGACACTTACTCCTTGGAAGGAAGGTTATGACGAACCTAGATAGCATGTTGAAAAGCAGAGACATTACTTTGCCAACAAAGGTCCATCTAGTCAAGGCTACGGTTTTTCCAGTGGTCATGTATGGACGTGAGAGTTGGACGGTGAAGAAAGCTGAGCGCTGAAGAATTGATGCTTTTGAACTGTGGTGTTGGAGAAGACTCTTGAGAGTCCCTTGGACCAGTCCATCCTAAAGGAGATCAGTCCTGGGTGTTCATTGGAAGGACTGATGTTGAAGCTGAAACTCCAATACTTTGGCCACCTCATGCGAAGAGTTGACTCATTGGAAAAGACCCTAATGCTGGGAAGGATTGGGGGCAGGAGGAGAAGGGGACGACAGAGGATGAGATGGTTGGATGGCATCACCGACTCGATGGACATGGGTTTGGGTAAACTCCGGGAGTTGGTGATGGACAGGGAGGCCTGGAATGCTGCGATTCGTGGGGTTGCAAAGAGTCGGACACGACTGAGCGACTGAACTGAACTGAACGAAGTACCGAACGCCATTCATTCTTCAGGACACATTGAAATGCCATTTTTTCTGTGAAATCTCCTCTTGAGAGAGTCAATTCTTAGGCAGGTTGTTAAGAAGTCCAGGGTGCCCGTGGAGAGAGGGGTCTGAAGTTCTCGAGGAGGAGGAAAGGACAAACCTTTTTTTTTCCTCTACATTCTTTAGTCTTAGTCACATTAAACGGTGTTTTCCTTTAAGCCCAGAACTGATGATTACACAAAAAACTATTCAGTTAAAACTCTACACTAGGCATTATATAACAACAATGTATTCTGCTTGAGGACAGTTTCTCCTTCCTGAAAACCTTCTGACTAATCCTGATATTTTAGAATTAAATTATGGGAGTGGGTGTGGTAGGATCTTTCTATTCTAGTGGGTCTTTTGAGGATCTTTCTGGTAGGATCTATCTTTCTAAGTTCTACTTGTGTTATGCTAAAATGTAAATTGTGGGAGTGGGTCTGGTAAAATTTTCACAAACTTGAGACATTCTTTTGATTTATTGTAATAACTAATTAAAAAGCATATAATTTCCTTGCTAAAGACTTGCAAGGGGGCACTCTCCACCCCCTTCTGATGTTTATGTCAGAAGTTATTTCTGTCTCTTTTCACTATGGTAAACTTCTGCCACACAAGAGCCCTGACTGATCAAGCCTGGTCCCTGGTCCCGAAGCTAAATCTTTTTTTTCGGAGATCAGGAATCCGACATCATTCACTGTAAGCTATCACTCTGATCTCCTAGTTGGACGCAGTTACTCCCTCCTCTGAACCTCACCCCATTTCCAAGGCGAGCTCTCCACCTGTCCCTCTCTTGTGATGTCTAATTTCCTACAGTCCATAAAACAGCCCCTCCACAAAGACACCAGCATCTTTGAGGGCAGAGACTGCATGTTATGGATGGAAAACCAAACATAACCCTAACTAATAAATGTGTCATTTTTATTCTTTAATTTGTTTCTGTATTTGCATGTTTTTATGCCAAGGGTGAAAAAAAGGGCGGGCGGATCTTGTGGTGGAACACTGATTCCTTGAAACCTGACTGACCACACAGACCTTTCTCTAACAACATCAAGATGGAACTTACCTCCTCCAGGAAGTGTTCACTGAGAGCTGGTTGGCCAGAAGGCAGGACAGGTCAGCCCAGGGTGTAGGCAGTAAGGGGCTTCATTGTCAGAAGTGATTTTTAAAATGATAATATCAATGTTGTGTTAATCAGCCATTTTCTCTTTTTGTGGAAGAAAAATTTTCAAAGATTTACCCAGATACAATGAAATTTAGTGGACTTTCTGTCGAAGGTATTTTAGTGGAAATTTTCAACTGTGGAGACTTTGGAAAGCTTTTAGAATAAATCCTGAAGAGAAACAGGACACAGAAAGTATTGTAGTCTCTGGAATTTACTGAGAAATGGTATGTCTTCTGTGTCTCACCCAAACTTACTCTTAGGTATGAAGATTTCTACTTGCACACCTGTTTCTTTATGTGAAAGAAAATTTCAAAATTAAGACTAATAAAAAATTCTTTGATCAACTACAAGTGAAGATAGCTTGACAAATCTGACTGCATTGTCTATCAAATAAGAATATGCAAAGATTAATTTTGACAGAGAAGACTAATTTTAACTAAATCATTGATAAATTTGTAGAACTCAGGGCATGAATATAGAATCTGTAATTTTATTATTCATTATTTCAATATATCAATATACAGGTATAGTTTTTCCTTTGAAAGAAAATGCATTCATATAATTTAAAGGTATTAATACAGTACTCTTCCTTTTTCACTGCATGTATATTTATCTTTTTATTACTGACATGATTATGTATGACATAAAAAATTCAGTTTTCTGATTGTCATGATTTGTTTTAATTTGATTATCACTGAAAGTAATCATGTACAGAGGAAAAGAAGTTAAAAATGATCTGTTCTGAGTATGCCCCAAGCACCAGCCTGCCCAGGGTGCACAGTTTCTTGTTGATCTGACAAAGCCTTTGACTTATCCATTTGACACAGCATTTTAGAAATGAAGCTGCAATGGGGTTATGTCTCTGGGGAAATAGAGGTTTATCAGTTGTGTCTTCCTTATTAAGTAGTAATCACCTTGGCTATGGGTTCCTAGTCCATTTTCACAAATATGAAAGGAGAGATACAACTTCCCCCTTTGGAATCAATCCCCCATAATACATGTGTAAGAAGGTTGCTCCATCTTGGGGCTAGACATTTGGAGCCAAATCATTCTTTACTGAGACTGTTCTCTGAAGCACAGTATGTTCACCAGCATCCCAGCCTCTACCCCGGGTAGAGTGTGACAACCAAAATTGTCTCTAGAAATGCCCCCCTCCGAGAACCACTATGTTAGACAGAGATTCAGGAGCTTGTTTTGAAATGGGCCTGGAAGGAGCCTTCTTCTAGATTGGTGAACTTGAATAAGGCCCTGACCATCACTGAGCCTCTGTTTTCTGCATCTGTAAAGTTGGAATAAAGCATCTACTTTGATTTGCCATCAAGTTCAAAATGATAATGTATGTGAAGATGACTCAGAGACTCTAAATCTATTTGTGGATTTGTAAAGCAATCATTATAGAGAGGTCAAAGTTTTTACATTGCAATTCAGTTGTGCAAAAAAAAATGTGGCTCTAAAAAGTATAATTGATTTCATCAATTTATTTGATTCCCTAAAAAACTTAATTGGCCAATTAAAAGTAATTTCTTCTTTTCCAATTTAAAATAGGCTCATTCATTCAACTTGACAAGTTTGGGTTAAGAATCCAATCAATTCAGGGCTTTCCTGGCAGTCCAGTGGTTAAGACTGTGCTTCCATTGCAGGAGGCACAGGCTCCATCCCTGGTTGGGGAAATAAGATCTCATATGCCATGCTGCATGGTCCAAAAAGAAGAAGAAGAAAGAAAATAATTCAATCAGTTCAAAATACAAAGGTCCAGGGAAATTTCTCTCAAGATATCTCTCAACCTTTCTCTCTTTCTCCGGGTTGTGTCTCGGTAGAGGCCATGAGGAAGGATAGATGGGCCCCTGGGCTGAACAGCTGGAGCTTGTCAAGTAAGTTGGAGCTTTGTTTTCCCTAGACACTTCAAGGATAAACTCAATGGCAGGAGCTGAGCTCTACTGGAATAAAAAGATAAGATGACCACATCTATGACTCCTGAGGTCAAGGCGCCCTCCCCAACTTCACATGCATAGGGAGGCTTCTCAGAGGTCAAAAAGGGAGGGGATGCTGCTTCATAATAGGTACTGTCAAGCTCCCATAGGCTTCTGCACTGGAATCCATCTTGGCAAAAAGATGTGCACAGATATAGGGGAGGGCCCCAGGACAGATCAGATGTGGGAAAAGAAATATAATTGGCCAGGTGAGGACAAAGACCCAGAGGAATTGTCCCTATATAAATGATTTAACTGCCTCTTTACTGCACTTCTCCTCATTGGGGAGGATGCCCACACTCTTTCTCTCCAGGTATGTATTCCTGTTTGTTTCTGTCCAAATAAACTATTTCTATGTGAGCTCTCCCATGTGTTGTGCTATGCCAATAATAATAATACTCACTGCCGAACAACCATTGACAGGAGAATGTTGGATCCCACCAAGAAAATATACCCCATGTCCAAGGGCAAAGGAGAAGCCCAACAAGACGATAGAAAGGGCTTTGTTTAGATTCAAAGCCCATAACTGCCAGAGATGCTTGGAGGGCTTAAACAAAACCTGTGTGCACCAGGACCCAGAGACCCCAGAGAGACAGAGCCAGACATGCCTTTGAGTGTTTGAGTGTCTCCTGCAGAGACAGTCAGCAGTGGCCTGCTGTAGGGACAGGTCCTCTGGCTGCAACAGACCTGGGAAGCACAGTTTGTAGCCTAAGTCCTCTTGGAGGAGGTTGCCATTAGCCCCACCATAGAGCCACTGAGCCCATGACCTGCAAACTGGAGAACAATTATACCAAAGAAGCTCTCACACTGTTACAAAAATTCTAGGATGCACAACAGATTTCCCAACCTGGGGACCTGGCAAAGAGACTGAGAACCCACAGGGAATTTGACTTTGGAGGCCAGTGGGATTTGATTACAGAACTGCCACAGGACCGGGGAAACAGACTCTCGGAGGGCACAAACAAACCCTTGTGTGCACCAGGACCCAGGAGAAGGAGCAGTGATCTCACAAGAGACTGACCCAGAGTTGCCTGTGAGTGTCCAGGAGTGTCCAGCAGAGGCGTGAGTTGACAGTGGCCTGCTGCGGGAACAGGGACACTGACAGCAACAGTCCTGGGAGCAACAACAGAAGACTGGTATAAGTCCTTTTGGAGGTGGTTGCCATTACCTTATCCCTACCAGAATTTGATGTTGAAGCTGCAACTCCAATACTTTGACCACCTCATGCAAAGAGTTGACTCATTGGAAAAGACCTGATGCTGGGAAGGATTGGGGGCAGGAGGAGAAGGGGATGACAGAGGTTGAGATGGCTGGATGACATCGCCGACTCGATGGACATGAGTTTGGGTAAACTCTGGGAGTTGGTGATGGACAGGGAAACCTGGCGTGCTGTGATTCATGGGGTCGCAAAGAGTTGGAAACGACTGAGTGACTGAACTGAACTGAACCATAGTTTGGCCTTAGGCCAAACAACAGGGACAGAACACAGTTCTGACCATCAACAGAAAATTAGATTAAAGATTTACTGAGCATGGCCCTACCCATCAGAACAAGACCCAGATTCCCCCACAACCAGTCTCTCCCATCAGGAAGCTTCCACAAGCCTCTTATCCTTATCCTTCAGAGGGAAGACAGAATGAAAACCACAATCACAGAAAACTAGCCAAACTGATCACATGGACCACAGTCTTGTCTAACTCAATGAAACTATGAACCATGCTGTGTAGGGCCACCCAAAATGGACAGGTTATGGTGGAGAGCTCTGACAAAACGTGGTCCACTAGAGAAGGGAATGGCAAACCACTTCAGTATTCTTGCCTTGAGAACACCATGGACAGTAGAAAAGGCAAAAAGATATGACACTGAAAGATGAACTCCCCAGGTCGGTAGGTGCCCAATATGCTACTGGAGAAGAGAGGAGAAATAACTCCAGTAAGAATGAAGAGATGGAGCCAAAGTGAAAACAACACCAAGCTGTAGATGTGACTGGTGATGGAAGTAAAGTGAGATGCTGCAAAGAGCAATATTGCACAGGAACCTGGAATGTTAGGTCCATGAATCAAGGTAAATTGGAAGTGGTCAAACAGGAGATGGCAAGAGTGAACATTGACATCTTAGGAATGAGTGAACTAAAATGGACGGGAATGGGTGAATTTAACTCAGATGACCATTATATCTACTACTGTGGGCAAGAATCCCTTAGAAGAAATGGAGTAGCCCTCATAGCCAACAAAAGAGTCCAAAATGCAGTACTTGGATGTAATCTCAAAAATGACAGAATGAACTCTGTTTGTTTTCAAGGCAAACCATTCAGTATCACAGTAATCCAAGTCTATGCCCCAACCACTAATGCCAAAGAAGCTGAAGTTGAATGGTCCTATGAAGACCTACAAGACCTTCTAGAACTAACACCCAAAAAAGATGTCCTTTTCATCCTAAAGGACTAGAATGCAAAAGCAGGAAGTCCAGAGATACCTGGAGTAACAGGCAAGTTTACCCTTGGAGTACAGAATGAAGCAGGGCAAAGGCTAATAGAGTTTTGCCAAGAGAATGCACTGGTCATAATAAACACCCTCTTCCAATAACACAGAAGAAGACTCTACACATGGACATCAGCAAATGGTCAATACTGAAATCAGATTAATTATATTCTTTGCAGCCAAAAATGGAGAAACTCTATACGGTCAACAAAAACAAGACCAGGAGGTGACTGTGGCTCAGATCATGAACTCCTTATTGCCAAATTCAGACTGGAATTGAAGATAGTATGGAAAACCACTAGACCATTCAGGTATGACCTAAATCAAATCCCTTACAATTATACAGTGGAAGTGACAAATAGATTCAAGGGATTAGATCTGATAGACAGAGTGCCTGAAGAACTATGAACAGAGGTTTGTGACATTGTAAAGGAGGCAGTGATCAAGACCATCCTCAAGAAAAATAAATGCAAAAAGGCGAAATGGTTGTCTGACGAGGCCTTGCAAATAGCTGAGAAAAGAAGAGAAGTGAAAGGCAAAGGAGAAAAGGAAAGATATATACCCATTTCAATGCAGAGTTCCAAAGGATAGCAAGGAGAGATAAGAAACCTTCCTAAGTGATCAATGTAAAGAAACAGAGGAAAACAATAGAATGGGAAAGACTAGAATCTCTTCAAGAAAATTAGAGATACCAAGGGAACATTTCATGCAAAGACAGACACAATATAGGACAGAAATAGTGTGGACCTAATAGAAGCAGAAGATATTAAGAAGAGGTGGCAAGAATACACAGAAGGACTATACAAAAAAGATCTTCATGACTCAGATAACCACAATGGTGTGATCACTCAACTAGAGACAGACATCCTGGAATGTGAAGTCAAGTGGGCCTTAGGAAGCATCACTACAAACAAAGCTATTGGAGGTGACGGAATTACAGCTGAGCTATTTCAAATCCTAAAAGCTGATATTAAAGTGTTGCACCTGGTATGCCAGCAAATTTGGAAAACTCAGCTGTGGCCACAGGACTGGAAAAGTCAGTTTTCATTCCACCCCAAAGAAAGGCAGTGCCAAACAATGTGCAAACTGCCACACAATTGCCCTCATCTCACACTCTAGTAAAGTAATGCTCAAAATTCTCCAAGAGAGGCTTCAACAGTACGTGAACTGAGAATTTCCAGATGTTCAAGCTGGTTTTAGAAAAGGCAGAGGAACCAGAGATCAAATTGCCAACATCTGTTGGATGATAGAAAAAGCAAAAAAACATCTACTTCTTCTTTATTGATTACGCTAAAGCCCTTGACTATGTGGATCACAACAAACTGGAAAATTCTTCACGAGATGGGAATATCAGACCACATTACCTACCTCCTGAGAAACCTGTATGCAGGTCAAAAAACAACAGTTAGAACTGGACATGGAGCAATGGACTGGTTCCAAATCGGGAAAGGATTCCATCAAGGTTGTATATTGTCACCCTGCTTATTTAATGTATATGCAGAGTACATCATGAGAAATGCTGGGCTGGATGTATCACAAGCTGGAATCAGTATTGCCCCTGGTGGTCTAGTGGCTAGGAATCCTGGTTTTCACCCGGGTTTAATTTCTGGGCAGGGAACTAAGATCTTGCTTCAAACCACTGCTCACTGCTCTGTCTCCAAGATCAGCACAAGTTGAAAGTGTGTGGTAGCAGCAGGTAGTCACACTTCCATGTGTTAATCATAGGTATGTGCCAACCCATGAGCCATTCTTGTCTGGTTCCTGGGTATCGACCTTGGTAGGGAATCCTACCTTGTCCTTTGGAGCTTTGTTGGGGCCCCCAACTTGGCATTCAGAGGTGAGTCCCTGCTCCCTGCTGCCATCTTATCTACCACCCCGATCTATTTTGATCATTTATTTCAGCCTCCACATCCCCCTGGGGGTCCAGGAACTCTCAGATATGGACTCTGCATCAAACTGGAGTGTACAGGTCTCCACAAGTCGGACCTCCTGGAAACCCTCCTGAGCCCTGGTTCCAGCTCCCTGGGGGCCAGGCTACAGGAGCTCTTGGCCCACCTGGGCTAAGATATTTGCATTTCCCTGGGGGTGAGTCATCCTATTTCCCTAACTGGGTGTTTCTAACCCCTGATAAATGCCTTTGGTTCCATTCCACCCTCAACAACCTAGGTGTGACCTGGAGCTGAGGAGCAGAAACACCCACACCTCATACTCCCTGCCCTGTTTTCTCTCTTTTCTAAGCTCCCTTCTCAGGCCTGCAAATGCATTTCCTCCCCTTTCCTACTGGGTGTGGAGGTCCCTTAATGTCCTGTCTTCTTTCTTTGCTACTCCATAGCTTTCCTCTCCATCTCAGGGGCCATATCACCAAAGGGATTCTGGAAAAGAAACATATTTATCAATAATGAAAATACATTGAGATATATTTCAAAAACATTACAGTGAGGGCTTAGGCCTTGGTGGTGGGAAAGAGGAATCCTCTGAACATGAAAAACATGCTTCAAACTGTCTTCACCCTTCAGCTTACTGTTCGCTCCCATGGAGACCAACTCCTGCCCTGGCAAAGCAAAACCTGTCCTCAGAGAGAATGTCTCCTAAATCTTTCACTCCTCCTTGTCCTTCTAAGCTTTCCTTTCTTCTCTTCCTCCTTGTTTTTCCATTGTCCTCTCCTCTCTATCTGGATTTGGTTTCCTGTATTGTTCGCTCTTGGGAGCTGTCCCCTGGAAAGAGGCCCCTGGGTTAGCAGAGGGAGGTCTGCTTGCTTTCTCCTCTTTGCTAAGGAAGCTGGGCTGATCCAGCTGCTCTGGCAACCAGTTTTCCAAGGAGAGCCGCCAAACACGTGGAGCCTCAGCACAGGGAGCTGGGACAGCATTTCCTGATGGAAAAGTCATTCCAGTGGCTTCCTTCAGAACCACCTAGAAAGGCCAAGGCAGACCCCAGAGTTACTCACCAGCCTGAGGTGCTCAGCAAGCAATCCCCAGTGGCTCCATCAACAGCTCTCTTTGAATTTCAAAGGGAATTCATATCCTACAACCTATTCAGGGCCAATGTTGCATTCTTGATAGCACTCCAAACACACTACAGGCACGTGCATGCATGTACATGCACATGCATGCATGTACATGCACATACACACACACACAATGCACACACATGGACACATCTCCCCTCTAGCTCTGTTGAAAAGCCTGGATTAATATAATGAAACTTCTCTGCCTCATGAACTAAAATAACTCTGGCATCCCCTTCTGGATGGATTTTAATTAGGAAAGACACAGCATTTAAATTATGCTTATTACTTGCAGTTGCTTGTACAGGCTGTGGGCTTAGGAAAAGGCAATGTAAGTCATGTGAGCTGGAGTTTTTAATGGGATGGCTCTGGAAGGGGAAAAACAGGCCAAGAGCATTTTAAATCTTTTTTCCCCTTGTAGTCAGTCTGGCTGAGAAAAGAAGTTCAGGTACTAATATCATCCTCATCATCACTAATATTCCCTGAGTGCCTCCTCCATGCCAGAATCCCACCTAATAAGTATTTTATATGCATTATCTTATTTAGTCAAAAGAATTAGAATTTGACCAACAGAACTTATTAGAGGCCATTTCTAGGGGAGACCAGGGACAAACCCTTAGCATGAATCAGGGATTCCTTTCCTCCCTGGAGCTGCCAGGTGCCTATTACAGTACCTACCAAGAGTACATGTGTGATGAATCAATGTAGCAATAAATAAATGACTGAATGTGGATGTGCTCAGGATGAATCAGATGCAGAAGAACTGTGTGTGGAAATAGAGTTTATCACTCCCTGGGTCTGAGTCCTGGCCACAGACCTTGCTTTTGTGTAGACCAGACAGGCAGTGCATTATTCCATTAACTCCTCAGTGGATGGATAATGTGATAGTGGGATTTAAAATTTGGAAGAATAGAGAGAATTTCTTTCCCCTGCCTCTTTCCCCCAAAGGTCTATTGGTATCTCACTGGGGATAAACTTCCAGGCCACAATTATAACTTTAGGCAAATTGTTAACCTCATTTGATCCATTTCCTCAACTATAAAGTGGCTGTCTGTGATGGTAACATCTGCCTCAGGGAGTTTTCTGGAGATAATGAAAGATCAGATGTGTCACTGAGGAATGGGGGTACCAATATATTAAATGGTTTTACCATCATTACTTATTCAATCATCCAACAAATATTTGATTATCTATTATACATCCCCTATTCTAGATGCCTCTTCCTTTTTTCTTTCGTTCTTCATGTACAAGTGTGACAATTGGACCATAAAGAAGACTGAGCACCTAAGAATTGATGCTTTTGAACTGTGGTGTTGGAGAAGACTCTTGAGAGTCCCTTGGACTGCAAGGAGATCCAACTGGTCAACCCTAAAGGAAATCAGCCCTGAATATTCATTGAAAAGACTGATGTTGAAGTTGAAGCTCCAATATTTTGACCACCTGATGTAAAGAGCCAACTCATTGGTAAAGACCCTGATGCTGGGAAAGATTGAGGGCAGGAGGAGAAGGGGACAACAGACAATGAGATAGTTGGATGGCATCACCTACTCAATGGACATGAGTTTGAAGAAACTCCGGGAGATGGTGAAGGATACAGAAGCCTGGTGAGCTGCAGTTCAAGGGGTTGCAAAAAGTCTGTCATGACTTAGCGACTCAGCAACAACAGTTCTATATGCTGGGGGCACAACAGTGTATGGGACAGACAAGAGTCATTAGTGAGGCAGGGGAGACAGACAATAAACAAATAAAGTAGGTAATTTCAGATTACAACAAATATGAGAATAAGAGAAAACAGTGAAAAGGCTGTGATGGAGTAGGGTAGGGAAACTTTAGTCGAAATCCTCAGGGAAGAGCTCTAACAAAAATTGCGTTAAGCAGGGATCTGAATCAGAAGAGGAAGGAACCAGTATATATATGCCTGAGTCCTTCACTGTTCACCTGAAACCATCACAACATTGTTAATCAGCTATACCCCAATACAAAATAAAATAAATTTTAAAATAAAGAAGAGGAAGAAACTATGTGACTGGTGAGGAGCAATTCAGTCAACAATAACAGCATGTGCAAAGGCCCTGAGGCAGAAAGGACATTACAGCAATGCTGAGACAGGAGGTCAGCGAGCTTGGTGAGTAAGAAACAGGGATTCCAGGAGAGAGCTAGACAGGTAGACAGATGCCAGATCATGGGAGGACTGGGTAGAGAGTTTGGATTTTATTCTAAGTGCAGTGAAAATATTTGCAAAATTTTAGTAGAGGAGTGGGGTGTTCCGATTTACATTTTAAAAGATCCCTCTGGCTGCCACATGGAGAATGAATTATAAGGAGACATATGTGGAAGTTAACTGGAATAGTTGAGGGCAGAGGTGATGGTAGCAGGACTGGGGAGCAGCAACATGATGGAAAAGCTTGGATCCAGGCAGTAAGAGAACTGAGGCTAGAGTCTGGCCTGCTACAGCACCTGCCCCTCTGGCGCACTGTGTGCCAATAGAAATATTCCTGCTTTTGTTTTAAGCAGACTTCCCATTTAACAGAGATTCCTGCAGAGCCAGAGGTCCCTGGGAGCTGCTAAGGTCTACACCTGAGGGAGATCTATGTGCCAATGTGATATGCATTGCTAAGCATCTCCGCAGTTCACTCTCTACTGTGCTGGACCTGAAAGGGCCTGGGACGCCCCGGGAAGGGCAGGAAAAGAGGGGTGGGTGGAATCTTGGGGCTCCTGCAGAGCCCCAAGAAGTGCAGGTCTGAGGGTTCAACCTGTTCCCATATAAGGGCAACTAGCTTGCTGGCAACACAAGGAGAGAGACCCGTGTGAGGGGTGTTGGGGGAACAGCCAACGGGTGACCCTGGCCTCCAGCGCCGTCTGGGAGCGCGCCCTTCACTTGAAGGGCTCTTTCTCTTCAGCACTTCACGCCCTCGGGAGGTGAGGAGGAAGGGCTGCCAACACTTTGGGGGGCCTTGTCTCTCAGTGCCCTGGTTTAAACGCCACCCTGAGTTTTACACATCATAACTCTTTGTTCACGGGTCCTTCTCTCTCATGGGAGAGTAGTCTCTTTGAAAGGTATCTTATTGACTTTTGTATCCTTGGACCATAGCAAAGGAACTGATAGGCAACCGGCAAAAACTGCTGAACAGTTAATCCTGGAAGCACAGAGTTGTCATTGTCTCAAGCTGGATGATAAGAATTTGTAAATCCTAAGTCCAGGAATTCTCAGCCATTGTCAGTCACAGACTCTTTTGAGAAAACAACAACATCCATGGACCCTTTCCCCCCAGAATTTGTGTATAAAATTTTTTAATATGCATTTTTTTTTTAACAGATGGGGAATATGGAGGACCAGAAAACAGAAATGACTTATCCAAAGGCACCAAACTTTTCTGTTTCGGTCGTAGCCAGAAGCCCAGATGTCTTGACTTGCCTACCCCTGCACTCTGCCACAGGTTGACTCTGCCAGGGACGTCAGCTGGAGGGTACAAAGATAACGACCGGAACCACTCCAAGAACTGGCCCTGGGGAGGGTACTCAGAACGCACCTGATCGCAGAGATAAGCTGCCTGGGGCTGCCTGATCACCTGTGCCTGTCCCGGGCAGGCCGGAGGAGCCCAGAGGGTATGGGAGTCCAGAAAACGAGTGACTACTCAATTGTCTCTGAAAGCAAGGCAACAATACCAGGTGTGTGTTCAGGAACCCAAACCTAATCATAACCATTGATGAGCTCATTTTCAACCTCCGGGCACAAACACCTAGGCTCACCAAAGCTCCACCCTTGCATACAGGCTTATTTTAAGAGGGAGTCGCAAAGCACAGAGGGGTTGAGGGGCCCCTCAGAGCCTTCCCTCTGCGTGGCTGAAGCGGGAAACACACGTCTGGCGGGCGTATCCCCCTCTCCTGCTTCCTGAGAGAGAAGGAGAAACAGCATGTGCTGGAAGAAATGAAGCCAGAGGAGAAACAGCGGGGACGTCGGAAGACGAAGAGGGCACGGCTTCCCTTCTCTGGGGCTTTACAGCCTAAAAGCGCCGTCTTAAGGCCGAGTCACAGACTCCCCCCAGCACTGGTTGTAATAACTGAGGAGGCCTGAAGGGTAAAAAAAAAAAGGAACGTTCTCTGTAACCATCCTGACCATTTTCTGCCTTCAAGAGCCATAAGGCTGGGTTCTTAGGAAAATAGAACAAAACAACCAAAAAAAAAAAAAGACAGCTTCCCTCTGAGGACTGTCGTTAAACATCACAGGTCCAGGAGGGCAAGACCCCACACCGACCCGCCGCGGCCTCCCGACTGCACGGCCTTGAGCCTTCCCGCCCGACGCCCGATGGCAGCTCGGCCCGCCCTGCCGGCGGAGGAGGCCCAGGGCTGCTGCCTCATGACAGGCTCCCCCGCCTCACCCTTCTTTAGCCCACCAGGCTCCTGACCAATTCTCTTCTGTCTTATTCAGCTCAGATGTTACCCTTTCCATGTTGCTTTTATTCTTAGACCCACTCTTTCCTCTGCGGAAGATGAGGACGACTAACATTTATGTGTCTATTGTGTAGCCACCATGTGCGACATACAGTCTCTTAAGTCTCAGATCTAGGAATAGCTGGGCTTCTTAAGAACTCCTCTGCCTTTAGCTCAGCGGTCTGAATCATAACTAAACATATTTCCTTTCTTTACTGCTTTGGATGCTGAGAATCTTAAAGCCGAATTTGTGCCCCCATCACTAGCAATTACATAGACTCTTAGGATGGGATCCAAAATTCTAAATTTGTCCAGAGCTTTACCTATCCTTGATTTTAAAACTTATCATAAAAGAAAAGGTCATTATGTTAATTTTTATTTTGAGTAGGTAAATTCAACTCCTATTTTAAATGGGTCATGATACAAATAAAAAGTTAGAAGTATTATATATACCTTTTGTGTGTGTGTGTGTGATTTGCATGATAATCTTGCAAGTTGCAAGGCAAGTGGAGCTCAAAGAGTTTACATCACTTATTCAAGATAAAAGCTAGGTGTCAAATCAACATCTGACTGACTTCAGAGTTCAAGCCTTTGACAGTCAAAATTGCCTACACAGGCAGGCTTGCTTATTTTGTACCAGGCTTTGTGCTGCTTCTCCTAAGTATATTATCTCATTTACCCTTACAACCATTCTACAAAACAGCCACGATGATTACAAACATTTAAGAGATGAAGAAATTGAGGCTCAGAGAGATCAAACATTTGTCCGAGTGTTCTCAGCATGCTAAGATTCAAATCCATATGCCTGAACTTTGAAACTCTGCACTTTTTTCAGGTTCTTCAACTTACAATAGAGGTAAACATATAAAAAGGGCTTCCCAGGTGGCACTAGTGGTAAAGAACCTGCCTGCCAGTGCAGGAGACACACAGATTCTATCCCTGTGTTGGGAAGATCTCCTGGAGGAGGGCTTGGCAACCCTCCTGCCTGGAGAATCCCATGGACAGAGGAGCCTGGAGAGCTACAATCCACAAGGTCACAAAGAGTTGGACAGGACTGAAGTGACTTAGCACATACGCACACAAACATATAAAACACCAGACTCCTAATTGTTTGACTTATTTGGAATGCCCAACTGCCTGATTAAATCACAAAGGCTTATCCACTGACAAATTCTGGTGGAGAAATGGGTGTCTGGGTAGAAGTAGGTATTTCTGATTTTCACAGTTCTTCATGGAGCAGATGGATCAGAAGCACAAAGTCTGTGTGCAATACTGGATTTTAAATACCAGCCTAAGCACTGACAGAGGAAGATACCTCGCACCCAAGGGGTGGAAATGAAAGCCTTTGGAAAGGGCAGCGCTGCTCACAGGCGCCATCTGGCAGCAGAGGTGAGAAATTGCTCCCAGAAAGAAACCCACACACAAAATGGGATTACCCCAAAGTATGACGTAGTCGAGTATGGATCTGAGAGTTGGACCAGAAAGAAGGCTGAGTGCTGAAGAACTGACCCTTTTGAACTGTGGTGTTAGAAAAGACTCTAGAGAGTCCCTTGGACAGCAAGGAGAGCCAACCAGTCCATCCTAGAGGAAATCAACCCTGAATGTTCATTGAAGGGACTGTTACTGAGGCTGAAGCTCCAATCCTTTGGCCACCTGACGCAGAGCCAACTCATTGGAAAAGACCCTGATGCTGGGAAAGACTGAAGGAGGGAGGAGAAGCGGACGACAGAAGATGAGATGGTTGAATGGTATCACCGACTCAATGGACATGAGTTTGAGCAAATTCCAGGAGATAATGAAGGACAGGGAGGCCTGGCGTGCTGCAGTCCATGGGGTCGCAAAGAGTCGGATACGACTGAGTGACTGAACAACAACAAAGTATAATGCATTGGGACTCTTGTGTTTTGAGTGCATAATGTACATATTTTCTACATACCTATCCTTAGGGAGATATGATTACCTTTATTTTATAAATGAGAATTTTGAAACTCAAAGATACTAAGTATCTTGCCTTAAGAAGCTTGACCACAGTGTGCAGAACCTCTCTCAACCTCTATTTCTGCTGGACTAGGCAAACTCTCAAAAGCTCTCAAAAAACTCTCAAAAGTTCCTCAGGCCTCCTGCCTTCTCCAGTCCTTCTCAGCTGGAATCACAGGTGGTCTGCACTCCACCTTAAGCCGTCTGTCCAGGCAGGTACCACATTAGCAGTAGGATCAACAGGGCTGGTGTCCCCTGTATCTACAGTTGCCTGATTCATGGCACAGAACTTCTGCCCCAGGAACTGTGTCAGACGTTCCACCCTGAATTGCAGGGCTTTGTTACACTATTCTACTCTCAGTTAGCACGGCTTTATTATCCCATGCTACTCTCAACAGCTCCCTTCCTAGAGAGTGGGCAATGCTGGATTCTCCTCTCTGTCCACCAATCGTTGACGAGGTGCTCTCAGGATTACAGAGAAAAAGAAAAAACTTATCCTCATCCTATCCTCTCTCCTGCTTCAATCCTGAACTCCACCACAGCCCTGAGTGCGGTTGGGAACTCTGGTCTCATTGACCCCCACGACACCACACATGGAAGTGTGGATTATCGGCCCAGGCTAAGCCGCAGCAGAACCAGCCTCTGCAGCGAGGCCCGCTTCCCCAGACCACCCCTCCCAGCCCTCCCTCACCGGGGAACTACTGAGGCTGCAGTTAACTTTTCCTCATCAATGTCCTCTGGAAAATATGTGGAGAGATGAAAAAAAGGCTAGAAACTTGAGGGCAGACCTATGCTGCCTCAATTTTCGAAAAGAGACAGTGATGGCTCCTTGATATTTCACCAAGTATAACATCCTTTAGAAACAAAGGATGTGTGAACAGTAAAGAAATAGTGAAGCATGAGGGCTGGAAATTTTTGCTATGAATAAATCATGTAAAATTAACCAACTTACTTTTTGAGAAAAAAGTTGTCTTACTGGTAGATTTTGTCATGCCAGTGGCACAGGAGGACAAGTCCTCCTGGAGGTGTACCCAGTGAAATACAAAAAGGCTGGTCTGTGCTATGACTCGGCCAGTGAATTAAATGAAACCAAGAAACATCCTTACTGATGCAGGATTCACAGTTATTTGACATGTTGGAACAACAACAATAAAGAAAAATGGAGTTTAATTAGTGAAAATGAAAAGTCTTAGGCCTCCTTAAAAACAACTGAAGGACGCTGTTCCTGGCTACTACAGGAAGGAGTAGCCAGCAGTTCATGACAAAAGATAGAGACTTTTGATCACCACAAGCCACGTGTAAGTGGGAGTGTGACGCCATTGCTTAGAAAGTGCTGCAGCCAGGCTTCCAGTTTGCACAACGGCAGAGACTTGCGAAAATCTGCTCTTCCCCAAAGCTGTGAGAACACGGAATCAGTGCTTTTAGAACTATGGAAATGAACAAAAGTATTGCAACATTCCAAGGAATATTTATTCAGGAAAAATGTCTGGCTCTCATCAAAAACATTGTGCTTTGTGCATTTAAATTTGTCCTATTCCTGCTTCCCTCATATTTATATGAATATATATGTATATATTTCCCTGGAGGAGGAAATGGCAACCCACTGCAGTACTCTTGCCTGGAGAATTCCATAGACAGAGGAGCCTGGCGGGCTACAGTCCATGGGGTCACAAAGAGTTGGACATGATTGAGCGACTCTCAGTCATATGTATATATCTAGATATATATACATGTATACGATCTTAGCAATGCCCCTGGTACATAACCACCACTTAATAAATATTAGCTTAACGATAATGCTTCCTTCGTCTTCCCCTTCCTGTTGTTGTTCTGCCTCCAAATACATATACATATTTGTATATGCATATACATAGTATACAATACCATATATAACATATATGTATATCCACAGTATATCCACAGTATAGTAGTTTTGCCTCCATATATAATCAGTTGCTAGATCGCCTTCAGTTTTCTTTCCTAATTTTCATAGGAGCTAGAAAATCCTGGCAGAAGTAGTGGCCTCCTAGTCCATGCTAGGGCTCCCATGTACAGGGCTGGGGCAGGCTAGGTTTTCTCTGCGAAGTGAGATAAATGTGGATTATAACTTAGGACAAGAAGCAAGATTAATGCCAAAGGGTGGCTCAGACCCTGAGCCCGTGCTGGTGTAAGACAAGGGGCAGAACACGAGGAAGCGGGAGAAGTGGGGCAAGCGGGAAGGGGATGAGGGGCCCAGGCTGCAGGGGGCTTAGGAAGGCATGGGCAGCACCCCTCTGCGCCCTCCGAAGCCTCACAGGCATCCTTCACGATGAATCTCCACCCATTCACTGCACTATCTGGACCACTGAAGGGGTTTGCAAATTGTGCTACCCAGAGGTACACCCAAGGTTCTCCCAACATTTGATTTTTAAAAATTGTGGCCAGTTTACCTTTTGGGGGCTGCAAGAAGGTAAGAAAGAGGCATAGTAGGTGAAGACCCGGGTTCCATACTCCTGTTTCAGCCAGAACAATGGCTTCATTTTCACTTATCTTAAATACTGGAGTTTCTCTTAAAATTTAGCTTTGTTAAGAGTTTTCACTGCAACAGTGTTTGGCTTCACATTGGTCTACTAAAACATTGCCTGGGTGTCTCTGACTTTTGCCACTCTTTTCCCCTGCACTCTGCTCTAAATAAGTCATGCTAAGTGCTTCTTCATTAAGGTACTACTTCCTGCTCCAGAATATCTGTTGACTTTTTATTATTCTCTGAACAAATCAAATCCCCAGCTGAGCCCCCGGGCCCTCTTCAATCAGAATGAAAAGAATGGGGTAATACCTGACGCTATTTAGAACCCTTAGTGCTTGGCAGGCACTCAATACGTAAATACCAACTTATGATATTTGATTGTAACTCAAGGGAACTTTGCATCCTCTCAACTTCTAGAATATGACCTTGTACACAGGGCCTTCACAGCATACTTCCTTGTACCCAGCTCAGTTTCCATGGGGAAGCAACTGGGCGATGTTTAGGAAGATCCTGAGTTTCTATCTTCTGTAAAAAATGATGTGGTAATGTCTAGAAAGTGCCTTCAACTTCCGTCTTCTGTTGTCTGGAAAAATACCTACTTCTGGTTGGTCCTCAATGGAACTGTTGGGATGACCCAACTGAATCCCTGGAGTGGCTCATCACTACACCTGGCTCTTGGTGCCCCCTTGTGGCGATTTGTTGCCATGCAGCGCTCAACAAGAGAAGGCGAGAGCTATTCTTTAGTGGGTGTTGAACTCTGAGACAAACATCACACGAGAATTGGCTCCTTTATCCTCACCTCACTCCTCTGAGGTTGCTGCCATTGGCTTCATAACCTATTCTAAGTACCATACCTAACAAGCAACAGAATAGAAACTTGGACCCAAGCTGGTTAGACCAGGGCTTGTGTTCCTGACACCAATGCTAACATGCCAAGACACATTATAGGAGGCATATAAGGAAGAATTAAGAGAAAGAATTTCTGGAACAATGGAGTAGAAAGCTTGTCAGGCTTTCCCCCAAGCAAAATAACAACTGAACTGAGGATATTGTTTAAAACAGTCATCATTGAAAGCCTCTGGAAAAATGTCCTAAGGGGATATAGCAAAAGAGAAACATTTGTTAAAGAAAATCTAAAGTATCTCAATAAAAACAGTGAAAAATCTGTGGTGTTTGAGCCCCACTCTGTTCCACTGCCCTCCCCACTAGCTCCAAGTTTTGGAAGTTCTGCCCACGGCACGTGCAGCCAAAGGCTCCCTCTTTCCTGAGACCCGGGTCTGGGGCTGTGGTTTGACCCCAGAGGAGGCAGGAGGCTGGTGTTTCTCAGCCTCTAGCTCCATTTTGCAGAAGTTGCATTCCAGAGAGTCATGCCAAGAGGACTAGGTCTCCCTCTCCTCATCCAGCCCCACTTGTGGGGTAGATGCTCTTCCCCAGGCAAGTTGAGGGTCCCAGGACCCTGGTTGCCCACACTTCAGGGCAGAGATGATACAGGTGTCCACACCGCCTCCCACAGAACACACTTGTTAACAACCCCAAGAAAAGAGGGTCTCTGGCCCAGCTTCAGTGCCCTGGTACCACTCATCTGAACCTAGCAGGAAAGGCAGGCCATAAGAAGAAAAAGCTCCACAGTTCTGAATTTATTTGGAATAAAGAGTGGAGAGCTTCATGCCTAAAAGCATTGCTGAAAATACCCGTGATCTTCATGGAGAACAATGGAGGAGACTGTTATCTGTGTGATACAGGCAAAATGGTGGACCAGCCAGAAGCCTAATTGAGAAAACCAGGGAGAGAGAAGCCCAGAAGAACGCCCCACTGATCACAGCTGGCTCTGGGGGTTACACTGCCCACCTCGGGAACAGTCAGAGCAGGGCAAGGACAGAGGAGTCACCGGGACTCGGAGAAGAGACACTCTGGAGTGGTGAGTGGGGGAGCAGGCCAGAGGGGAAGTCCGCACGTGGAAAGAAGACCTGAAGACCGACTGCCCCTCTGAACTAAGCACGGGGGGTGAAGAGAAAGGGGTGGAGCTCTGGGGGGCGTAGTGTCACTAGTTTGTAAGTTTTTTAAAGTGGTGGCTCTTCCATCATTTGTGTGTGGACAGAATTGTGTGTGACCCAGGTAAGAAGCGGAGAAGGCAATGGCACCCCATTCCAGTACTCTTGCCTGGAAAATCCCATGGATGGAGGAGCCTGGTGGGCCGCAGTCCATGGTGTTGCTAAGAGTCAGACACGACTGAGCAACTTCACTTTCACTTTTCACTTTCATGCATTGGAGAAGGAACTAGCAACCCACTCCAGTGTTCTTGCCTGGAGAATCCCAGGGACGGGGGAGCCTGGTGGGCTGCCGTCTCCATAGACGTCGCACAGAGTCGGACATGACTGAAGCGACTTAGCAGCAGCAGCAGCAGGTAAGAAGGGGCAATTCATGACGTGTGATGTAGAAGGGGTGTGGCCTTGGAGTGAGAAAACCCGGCTCGTTGAGAGGGCGGCCTTTCAGAGGAGGAAGCAGAGGACTGGGAGGAGGAAGAAGGTGTCTGCTCTCCTGGACCAGACGGGAAAGAAGCTGGATGCAGACACAGGACGATGTCCCGCATGGTCAAGGAAAGAAGGTCACACTTCCATGTGATGCCCTGGATTTTAACCAGCAGAACCTAGAGATAAGCCGGGGAAATCTGAGGAGTGAACAAAAGGGGTGGGGTCAAGCTGATCGAGAGAGAATGTGGGAATCCCTGGTAGCAAGATGTACCCAGCTGAAGTCAGTTACTCAGCTCTTCATTTAAAGTGACAACAACTGGCTTCATTTCGTGGTTTTCTGTGGCTATTCCTGGAAAAGTTGGTATATACAAACTGCTCCAGCTGTGAGGTGTGTGTGATGAGAGGAAAGAAGGATAAGAGAGACAGTGGCAGGGGAGTGATGGAGCGATCCATGAACCATTAAGTGAGGGAGACTGAAGTGATACCAAGAAAAGGCAGATGAACAAAAGAAAAATTAAATCAGTTCAGTTCGGTTCAGCTCAGTCATCTCTGACTCTTTGCGATCCCATGGACTGCAGCACGCCAGGCCTCCCTGTCCATCACCAACTCCCGAAGTTTACTCAAACTCATGTCCATCGAGTCGGTGATGCCATCCAACCATCTCATCCTCTGTCATCCCCTTCTCCTCCTGCCTTCAATCTTTCCCAGCATCAGGGTCTTTTCCAATGCGTCGGTTCTTGCCATCAGGTGGCCATAGTATTGGAGCTTCAGCTTCAGCATCAGTCCTTCCAATGAATATTCAGGACTGATCTCCTTTAGGATGGACTAGTTGGATCTCCTTGCAGTCCAAGGGATTCTCAAGAGTCTTCTCCAACACCACAGTTCAAAAGCATCAATTCTTCAGTTCTCAGCTTTCTTTATAGTCCAACTCTTACATCCACACATGACTACTGGAAAAACCATAACTTTGACAAGACGGACCTTTGTTGGCAAAGTAATATCTCTGCTTTTTAATATGCTGTCTAAGTTGATCATAGCTTTTCTTCCAAGGAGCAAGCATCTTTTAATTTCATGGCTGCAGTCACCATCTGCAGTGATTTTGGAGCCCAAGAAAAGAAAGTGTCACTGTTTCCATTGTTCCCCACCCCATCCAATTGCCATGAAGTGATGGGATTGGATGCCATGATCTTTGTTGTTTGAATGTTGAGTTTTAAGCCAACTTTTCCACTCTCCTCTTTCACTTTCATCAAGAGGCCCTTTAGTTCTTCTTCACTTTCTTCCATAAGGGTGGTGTCATCTGCATATCTGAGGTTATTGATATTTCTCCTGGAAATCTTGATTCCAGCTTGTGCTTCATCCAGCCCAGCATTTCACATGATGTATTTCACATATAAGTTAAATAAGTAGGGTGATAATATACAGCCTTGACGTACTCCTTGTCTAACTCAATGAAACAATGAGCCATGCCGTGTAGGGCCACACAAAATGGATGGATGGGTCATGGTGGAGAGTTTTGACAAAATGTGGTCCACTGGAGAAGGGAATGGCAAACCACTTCAGTATTCTTGCCTTGAGGACCCCATGAACAGTATGAAAAGGCAAAAAACATAAGTAGTTGGAAGAATAGATTGGAGGTCTCCATGAGGCTGAAGAATTCCTGGCAGGAGAGGAAGATGTGATCCAAAAATTGTATCATCAGGTACTTGGAGACAAAGTCTGTGGTGGAATCTCAGCAGGCTGCGGTGGCTGCTGAGGAAGGTCCGCAAGTGGATGGGTGGGGCGCTGGGCAGTTTGCCCGCCTTCGGAAGTCACTGAGCCCAGTGCCTGGACCAGGAGACAAAGCCCGCGGATCACGGGCTAGAGTCTGGAAGTAATGTGACCACAGAGGAAGAGGAAAGAAGGTAACAGAGGGCAGCACGAGCCCCAGGCTTGTTGTTGCTCTTGTACGTTTTTTTGTTGTTTGTTTAACACCAAGGTAGAGGAATAACTGTTGGAAGCAGCAAGGACCCACACGGAGGACCGTTCTCCCATCAGACCCCGAGCTGCGGGAGAGTGAGGGGCACACTCTACCTGGGGTCTCAACTCTGGTAGAGAGGTGAGAGAATTCTCAGAGGAATGTCTGAGGATGGATGAGTCTGCTGATTACTCAGTGGAAGCTCTTGGTGGCAGAGTTAAGGGTTGCAGGGAGAGGAGGAGTTAAGCGTTGGCTGGATGGGGCGGGGCTGTGTAAAGACGGGCTCTTATTTTTCTAAACAGCACTAACATTGCTGATTGTTTGGTAGATGACTTACTATTACGTAATTTGTTAATGATATACATTTGTGGTCAGTCACCTCTGACTCTTTGTGACCCCATGGACTGTAGCCTGCCAGGCTCCACTGTCCATGGAATTTTCTGACAAGAATGCTGGAGTGGGCTGCCATTTCCTCCTCCAGGGGATTTTCCCCACCCAGGGACTGAACCCGCGTCTCCTGCATTGGCAGGCAGATTCTTTACCTCTGAGCTGCCTGGGAATCCAGCAACATTTATATGTATATAAAAATTATCTCCTCCTACTCAAAAAACTGACTACAGAAAATCCCATTGGCCTCCAATTTTCTTTTTATTTTCTAGCATTTTTAATGGCTTCCTCTGTTCTTTTAGACATTGTGGGCCCTTGATGGTTGTTGTAGTTTTGATTCTATTCAGCGCATTTGGAAAACAAACCATTAGGAAGTGCATTTGAGCTTCATTTTGTGAAAGAAGCAAAAAACCCCCCACAGTATCTATTTCATTAGCACATCAGGACCTGGGGAGAGGTCTGAATACTCTGGAAAGAAAAGTACAGCAGGACTAGGAGAGAGATCAGCCAAGACCCACAATTCAATTTTACTCTTTCCAGATCCCATCTCAATCAGAGCAGCTGGACTAGATAAGGCTCTCCGGTTAAGATGCTGAAATTGATATTCAGATGAAAGGTAATGTGAGGAGGACTTTCTCTCTCAGGTTGAGAAGTGTTTTGTTTAGGGGAAAATAGCAGGTGAAACAAAGGAAGTGCTGAGGCTTTCAAACAAAATGCAAACAGGAGAGGGTGATGGAGAAAATGGTTTAAATGTCCCAGAGAAAGGCTGTGCTTGTCTGCACAGGTCAGGTCTGCCTGACAGTCAAGTCAGAACTGTGTCCAGCCATCTGTGGCTCTGAATCCATGATAACAAATCCCCTGCAATGGTCCAGCTTTTGAATGCCTCAGCAAGGGCATTGTTTGTGACCACAGAGACCCAGTTACTCTTCCTCTTGCTAACAAACACTTAGAGTCATTCACTGGGGCCTTATTTAAAGATATTACACTGATAAATTAAATGGAATAATATATCCAGCTTGCCTAGCACATAGGAAGGCTACTTTCTTTCCACTTCAGTTGTTATGCAAGTGCAGTGAAACAATGGACAACACACATTGATCTAAAGAATTGTTTTTCCCTTTGAATTTTAAAATTACGATAACTGTAATACTGAAACTATTATTGCTCTTGTTGACTCTAAATCACTCTCTTGGCATTGGCTGGAATTCTATGTGAAGTGAGTCTTTTCTTGGCCTCTCCCTTACAGGCTTGGTGATGCAGCCTGGTCTAGAAAGTGGTCTTAGAGCAATTGTGGTAATTACCACCCGAATTGAGGTGCTCCCGCATGTCAGTTAGGTGCTGTTTGATATACATTCTGCCCATTTCCACAGAATCTCTGTGAGCGAGGTAGCAGCATCCTGATCTAATGGATGAAGAAAGTGAAGCTTAGGAGAGTCTTAGCCAAGACTGTTTTATTAATGATGAAATTCATAAATAAAAGGTTTTATTTAATAGCTGCCATGTCAGTGGTGAAGCATAGCTAGCCCTTGATTAGAATCTTCTGAAGAATTTTAAACTCTTTTCAAATTATGTTTTAAGCTTGGGTCACTGTGATCAAACACCAAAGGCATACAGGTGAAAATGGCAGGTGGAAATTCTTACCCATCTTACCTTCTTTTTCCTTGTGTTGGCCATGCTAGGTCTTCGTGCTGCACTGGGCTTTTTTCTAGCTGTGGCTAGCGGGGGCTGCCCGTCACTGTGGCTTCTCTTGTGGAGGAGCACTGGCTCTAGGCATCTGAGTTTCAGTAGTGATGGCTCGAGGGCTCTGAAGGACACAGGCTCAGTAGCTGTGTTGCTTGGGCTTAGTCGCCCCGAGGCATGTGGGATCTTCCTGGATCCCAGACCAGGGATCAAACCCATGTCCACTGCATTAGCAGGCAGATTCTTAACCGCTGGAACACCAGGGAAGTCCAGGAGGCAGATTTTTTTTAAAAAATTATTTATTTATTTTGGTTCTGCCGGGTCTTTGTTGCTGCGTGCAAGCGTCTTCTAGCTGGTGTGGGTGGGGGCTACCACCAGAAGCCTGGTGGTTGTGGGCTTCTCGTCGGAGTGGCTTTTCTTGTCGTGATGCGAGGGTCCAGGAGCACTTCAGTGGTTGCCTTGTGTGGGTGGGCTCAGTAGCTGTGGCTCGCTGGCAATAGGGCGAGGGCTCAGTTGTGGTGAAAGGCTTTAGTTGCTCCCGCCAAGTGGGATCTTCCTGGACCAGGGCTCGAACCCGTGTTCCCTGCATTGGCAGGCAGATTGTTATCCACTGCACCACCTGGGAAGTCCCTGTCTTATCTTTCTTGAACACTGCTGATTTTGATCAAAACATAGCTCCAGCTATAGGGGTCTGCCTTTGGGTTTTCTCTTCTCCTTTGCCACTGTCTCTGGGCAACCTCACTTATGCTTAGGGCTTTAACTGCCAACTCTATTCTGATGACTTCCAAGTCTTTAATTACAGTTCAGTCTCCTTCCTGAGTTCCAACCCATTTAGTCTTATAAAACTTTATTTTTGCTGGCTAACATATACATTTTACACTTAGCAACAGGTGTAAACTCTGACATCTGAAACATCCATCAGGAAAGAATGTCCCTGAGGCACTTACACGAGAGGATGTCAATACACATTCACACAGTGACATTTCAGACGGATAACTGCCCTTATAGCAGGACACCAAATGCGAAAAATAAGCATGAACGGAGAGCACGTGACATATAATGAAATACATATGTAGAGACTGACCATCATTTGAAGCCAACCCATTTATATCCAGCTACTCATGAGATGTCTCCTCCTGGGTATTACTAAGGGACCTCAAACTCAATATGCCCCAAACTGAACCCAAACCATTCTCCCAAACAAGCGCCCCCTCTTCCAGTTTCCTTATACCCAGACAGTCACGGCTGGAACCAGCAGGTCACAGAATCCTCCCACTCTTTCTGTCTCTCTTCCTGTATCCTGTTGGTGGCCAAGTCCCGCAGAGGAGAGATTCTTGGAATAAGCTCTCCAGACCACCTGCAGCAACACCATCTGGAAACAAGTTAGAAATAACGATGCTTGGACTCCATCTTTTTTCAGACGAGCATCTTTGGGGCTGGGACCAGCAATCTGTGGTGTAACAAGCCATCCACGTAGTTCTGGTGATGCTCTAAACTGACCTTGTTTATTAGCTAATTACTGCATTCCTGAAGCTCCTAAGTCAGGTCCTCCTCTTCTCACACCTGAATGAGTACAGTCATTTCCTAACCATGTACCTTTCTCCAGCCTTAGACCCCTGTGAGCTCCCCTTTCTTGCCAGCATGCTCCTTCCAAATGAAAATCTGATCATGTCTCTACCACACATATTACGTTGGTGCAAAAGTAATTGCCTTTTGTAATGTTGAACTTTGCCATTTGATATTGGAATACATTCTTAAATAAATGTGGTTATGTTATACATCATTTTAATGCACATTTCTCACTTTTTTTTTTTGCTAATGACTTATTACTTGCTGTGTATTTTATATTTATTTTAGACTATGGAAATCATGTTAGACAAAAAGCAAATTAGAGTAATTTTCTTATTTGAGTTCAAAATGGGTTATAAAAGCAGTGGAGGCAACTTGCAACACCAGTAACACATTTGGCCCAGGAACTGCTAATGAATGTACAATGCAGTGGTGATTCAAGAAGTTTTGCAAAGGAGACAGGAGCCTTGAAGATGAGGGTGTGGTGGCTGGCCACTGGAAGTTGACAATGACCAACTGAGAGCTATCAATGAAACTGATCCTCTTACAACTACACGAGAAGTTGCTGAAGAACTCAACATTGACTGTTTTATAGTCATTTGACATTTGAAGCAAATTGGAAAGGTGGAAAGGCTCAATAAGTGGGTGCCTCATGAGCTGACCAAAAGTAAAAAAAAAAAAAAATCATCGTTTTGAAGTGTTGTCTTCTCTTTTTCTACGGAAGAACAGTGAAGAATTTCTCAATTGGATTGTGATGTGAGATGAAAAGTGGATTTTATACAACAACTAGTGATGACTAGCTTAGTGGCTGGACTGAGACAAAGCTCCAAAGCACTTCCCAAAGCCAAACTTGCACCAGGAAAAGGTCATGGCCACTCTTTGATGGCCCATCTAATCCACTACAGCTTTCTGAATCCTGGCGAAACCATTACATCTGAGAAGTGTGCTCAGCAAACCAGTGAGATGCACTGAAAACTGCAGTCCCTGCAGCCGGCACCAGGGCAGAAAGTGCCCCGTTCTTCTCCAGGACAACACCTGACCACACGTCGCGCAGCCAACACTTCAAAAGTTGAATGAATTGGGCTATGAAGTTTTGCCTCATCTGCCATATTCACCAGACCTCTTGCCAACTGACTACCACTTCTTCAAGCATCCAAAAAGTTTTTGCAGGAAAAAAGCTTCCACAACCAATAGGAGGCAGAAAATGCTTTCCAAGAGTTCTTCAAACCCTGAAGCACAGACTTTCACGTTACAGAAGTAAACAAATTTATTTCTCATTGGTAAAAATGTATTGATTGTAATGGTTCCTACTTTGATTAATAAAGATGTGTTTGAGCCTAGTTATAATGATTTAAAATTCACAATCTGAAACTGCAATTACATTTGCACTAACCTAATAACTTTCTTCAAAGTTTCCCCACTGCCTAAGGGGCACTGTTCCCAAGAAAATATAATGCAGGCTCATAGAATTATTTAATGTGGCTACTAGAAAATTTTTTAAGTTGAAAAAGAAACTGGACTTCCCTAGTGGTGCAGTGGCTAAGAATCCACCTGCCAATGCAGAGGACGTGGGCTCACTCAGTCCCTGGTCCAGGAAGACCCCACCTGCCTCGGAACAACTAAGCCTGTGTGCCACAACTCCCGAGCCCACGTGCTGCGACTCCCGAAGCCCAGGCACCTCTAGGCGTCTGTGTTCCGCAAGAGAAGGCCCTGCAGTGAGCCACAGGGAAGAGTAGCCCCAACGAGAGGAAGCCCTCAAGTGTCAGTGAAGAGCCAGTGCAACTAAAATTCATCAGTTAAAGAAGAAAAGGAAAAAGAAACTGAAAGATCCCACATGCCACAAGTAATGATCCTGAGTGCCACAACTAAGATCCAGCACAGCCAAATAAATAAATATTCTAAAAGTAAATGAATTTAAATAATAATTATTAAAACCCTACATTTCTAAATATTATTTCAACATGTAATTAATATAACAATCATTAATAAGATACTTTACTTTTTTTCCCCACATCACTGAAATCTGGTATATATCTTCACGTTTACTGTGTAACTCGTTTCAGATGTTGTCATTGAAAATATTCGGTTTATATTTAGATTTCATAAAATTTGCAAGTTGAAAGACTTGAAAGAGTAGATGTACTTATCCAAGGTGCTCCAAACATACTTAAGGGTTTTTCAATAGCTGAATTGAATACCACTTTTAAACTTTAAATGAATTAAAAATGAACTTCTCAGTCAAGCTTCCAGATTTCAAAAGCTCTCTAGTCACCTGTGGCATTGCCACCAGCCATCAGCGTGGCCTGGAGAACGAGCCTGACCCTCAGTCCCTCTCTGGGACCTGCTTCCTTCCCTGATCTCAGTGTCCTCCCCCTCCCAGCCCTGCTTCCTTGAATGATTCATCACAAGGGAGTGTGTCTCCTGAGATACTTCATGTCGTTTCACGCCTCTGGACCTCCGCCCATGACACCTCCTTCCCCTCATCTCCTTCTTGATGTGGTAAAACCCACATTTTTTAAAGTCAGCCCAAGAGACACCTCCTCCATTAAGCCTCCATCTCAGCTCCCCAGGACTGACCAATCCTTCCCTGAGCTGAATTGTTTATCAACTTCTAAGACTCATATAAATATTGAATTTTATTTATTTGCTCATATTTCTTTTTTTAATTAAAAAAAATTTTATTTTATATTGGCATATAGTTGAGTAACAATGTTGTGTTAGTTTCGGGTGTACAACAAAGTGATTCAGTTATACATATACATGTATACATATCTCTTGTTGCTAGTTAGTAAACTTCTAAAACCTTGATCTTTTTTTTTATCAGTAGCACCTAGAACACTACCCCTAATAGACATTCATAAATGTTGTTGAATGAACACATGATTAATACCCAAGTTTGTGCTTTTTTGTTATCACATACTCTCCTCCATGGACCTGAAGAACAGCAGTTCACTATCACTGAAGAATTAGTAAAAATTGTAGCTATGTGAGATGATGGATCTGTTAATTAGTGTGATTGTATTAATCCTTTCACAGTATACACATGTATCAGAACATCACACTGTATATCTTAAATCATATTGTACAACCTAAATATATACAAATTTTTTGAATATATATATTTTATTAAAGTATAGTTGACTTACAATGTTTCAGGTGCACAGCAAGGTGATTCAGTTATACAAATACATATATATTATTTTTGAAATTATTTTTCATCATAGGTTGTTACACGATGTTGACTCTGGTTATCTATGCTATATGGTAAACCTTTGTTGCTTGTTGCATATTTATTTTTTTAATTAGAAACTAGCATTCTATTCACACTAAGTCAAACAAGTGGAATCAAAATGTCATAATTTTTTAATTAGGCAAAAATTCATGAGTTTTCTAAAATATATATATTATACTTATTTTTACATAGGTATACAAAAGCTTTTCTACTACACTTGATAAAGGCTTGAGGAAGAAGATTAAAAAAAAAGAAGAGATGGAGAAATTGGAGAACATTAAATAAAATGGGAGCACTGAATATGAAATAGGAAAAGTGAAATAAACTAGATAAAAGTAAAAGATCATCATATAGTCCAGTTGTTTTTAAACATGACTGCTCATTAGAAACATATCTGGAGCTCTGGAGGAAAAAAGCAATACCTGAACTTTTGTATTTTTCAAAAAATTTCAAGATAATTCTGATATGCACCTGGATTTTAAAAAGTGATTACAGGTTTTTCTATTATATCCTAGTTTTGGTGATATAGAGTTCTATTATTTTTCTGTTGCCCAATCATGATACAACGGTATTGAGTAATAATCATAATAGTAAAAGAAGTTTGTCAATTTTCACAATCAATAACCAGACAAAGAAGAAATGATAATTACAATTGTAAGCCATAATGGGAACATGATTAACTAAACAATATGAAATAATTACATTAATTACATACAATTTGGGGGGGGTGAAGCAGAGTGATGTGGTAAGTGCATGTGGTACATGCACATGTTTTCATCCACCCAGCCAGTCTATGTCTTTTGGTTGGTGCATTTAATCCATTTACATTTAAGGTAATTATCGATATGTATGATCCTATTACCATTTTCTTAATTGTTTTGGGTTTGTTTTCTATATGTCTTTCCTTTTGTTGTGTTTCCTGCCTAGAGAAGATCCTTTAACATTTGTTGTAAAGCTGGTTTGGTGGTGCTGATTTCTCTTAATGTTTGCTTGTCTGGAAAACTTGATTTCTCCATCAAATCTGAAGGAGTGTCTTGCTGGGTAGAGTATTCTTGGTAGTAGGTTCTTCCCTTTCATCACTTCAAATATATCATGCCATTCCCTTCTGGCTTGTAGAGTTTCTGTTGAGAAATCAGCTGATAACCTGATGGGAGTTCCCTTGTATGTTATTTGTTGTTTTCCCTTTTTGCTTTTAATAGTTCATCTTTAATTTTTGTCAGTTTGGTTACTATGTGTCTTGGTGTGTTCCTCCTGGGACTCTTTCTGGGACCCTCTGTGCTTCCTGGACTTGATTGACTATTTCCTTTCCCATGTTCAGGAAGTTTTCAGCTATTATCTCTTCAAATATTTTCTCAGGTCCTTTATCTCTTTCTCCTTCTAGGACCCCTATAATATGAATGTTGGCATGTTTAATGTTGTTCCAGAGATCTGTTAGGTTGTCTTCATTTCTTTCCATTCTTTTTTTCTTCTGTGGCAGTGATTTACACCATTTTTTCATACAGGTCATTTATCTGTTCTTCTGCCTCAGTTATTCTGCTATTGATTCCTTCTAGTGTATCATTCATCTGTTTGTTCTTTAGTTCCTCTAGGTCTTTGGTAAACATTTTTTGCATCTGCTCAAGCTTTGCCTCCATTCTTTTCCAGAGATCCTGGATCATCTTCACTATCATTAATCTGAATTATTTTTCTGGAAGGTTACCTATCTCCACTTCATTTAGTTGTTTTTCTGGGACTTTATCTTGTCCCTCCATCTGGGACATAACTTTCTGCTTTTGCATCGTGATTAACTTTCTGTAGTATGGTTTTTGTTTTAGCTGCTGTGAGGCAGTGCTTCTTCTGTCTGCTCTCTGATGGGTGAGGCTGAGGCTCCTGTAAGATTCTTGATGGGATAGACTGGTGATGGGAAAAACTCGATCTTGCTCTGGTGGGCAGGGCTTTGCTCAGTTCAGTTCAGTCACTCAGTCATGTCCGACTCTTTGCGACCCCATGAATCGCAGCACACCAGGCTTCCCTGTCCATCACCAACTCCCAGAGTTTACCCAAACTCATGTCCATGGAGTCAGTGATGCCATCCAGACATCTCATCCTCCGTTGTCCCCTTCTCCTCCTGTCCCCAATCCCTCCCAGCATCAGGGTCTTTTCCAAAGAGTCAGCTATTCACATCAGGTGGCCAAAGTATTGGAGTTTCAGCTTCAGCTACCAGTCCTTCCAATGAACACCCAGGACTGATCTCCTTTAGGATGGACTGGTTGGATCTCCTTGCAATCCAAGGGATTCTCAAGAGTCTTCTCCAACACCACAGTTCAAAAGCATCAGTTCTTCGGTGCTCAGCTTTCTTCACTGTCCAACTCTCACATCCATACACGACCACTGGAAAAACCATAGCCTTGACTAGATGGACCTTTGTTGGCAAAGTAATGTCTCTGTTTTTTAATATGCTCTCTAGGTTGGTCATAGCTTTACTTCCAAGGAGTAAGCGTCTTTTAATTTCATGGCTGCAATCACCATCTGCAGTGATTTTGGAGCCCAAAAAAATAAAGTCTGACACTGTTTCCACTGTTTCTCCATCTATTTCCCATGAAGTGATGGGACCAGATGCCATGATCTTAGTTTTCTGAACGTTGAGCTTTAAGCCAACTTTTTCACTCTCCTCTTTCACTTTCATCAAGAGGCTTTTTAGTTCCTCTTCACTTTCTGCCATAAGGGTGGTGTCATCTGCATATCTGAGGTTATTGATATTTCTCCTGGCAATCTTGATTCCAGCTTGTGCTTCTTCCAGCCAGCGTTTCTCATGATGTACTCTGCATATAAGTTAAATAGCAGGGTGACAATATACAGCCTTGATGTACTCCTTTTCCTATTTGGAACCAGTCTGTTGTTCCATGTCCAGTTCTAACTGTTGCTTCCTGACCTACATACAGGTTTCTCAAGAGGCAGGTCAGGTGGTCTGGTATTCTCATCTCATTCAGCATTTTCCACAGTTTATTGTGATCCACACAGTCAAAGGCTTTGGCATAGTCAATGAAGCAGAAGTAGATGTTTTCTGGAACTCTCTTGCTTTTTCGATGATCCATCAGATGTTGGCAATTTGATTTCTGGTTCCTCTGCCGTTTCTAAAACCAGCTTGAACAACTGGAAGCTCGTGGAAGTTCGTGGTTCACGTATTGCTGAAGCCTGGCTTGGAGAATTTTGAGCATTACTTTACTAGTGTGTGAGATGAGTGCAATTGTGTGGTAGTTTGAGCATTCTTTGGCATTGCCTTTCTTTGGGATTGGAATTAAAACTGACCTTTTCCAGTCCTGTGGCCACTGCTGAGTTTTCCAAATTTGCTGACATATTGAGTGCAGCACTTTCACAGCATCATCTTTCAGGAGGGCTTTGCTCAGTAAAGCTTTAATCCAAATATCTGCTGATAGGTGGGGTTGCACTTCCTCTCTGGTAGTTGTTTGGCCTGAGGCCACACAGCCCTGGCATCTATGGTAGGGTTAATGATGACCTCCAAGAGGGTTTACTCCAAGGCAGACCTTCCACTGTGGGGCCCCTAGTGACCCACACCTCCACAGGAGGCCCTCCAACACTAGCAGGTGGTTTGGTTCAGTCTCCTGTGGGGTCACTTCTCCTCTCCTCTGGTCTTGATGCATGCACAACTTTGTGCCTTCCAAGACTGGAGTATCTGTTTCCCTCAGTCCTCTGGAAGGCCTATAATCAAATCCCACTGGCCCTCAAGGCCCGATTCTCTGGGGATTCCCAGTCCCTTTGAAGGGACTTCCTGATTCCCTGGGAAGCCTGATGGAGGGCTCAGAACCTTCACAACAGTGTGAGAACTTCTTTGATATTACTGTTCTCCAGTCTGTGGGTCACCCACCCGGTGGGTATGGGATTTGATTTGGTCGTGACTGTGTCCCTCCTACTATCTCCCTGCAGCTTCTTCTTTGTCTTTGGAGGTGGGGTATCTTTTTTTTTGGTGGTCCTCCTGTTGATGGTTGTTCAACAGCTAGCTGCAATTTTGGTGCTCTTGCAGGAGATGAGCAAATGTCCTTCTACTCCGCCATCTTGCTACAATTCTCATTTGAAAAATCATACTTCAATAAAACTGGAAAGGAAAATAAATAATATTTTGAAAAAAACACACAAAAAAGAATTTGAGTTCTTGCAATTGTCATGTTATGGCAATATTCCTAAAGCTAAGGACAAGAGATGGGCTTTCTGCCTTGCCATTTGTTCTTTCTCCAAAGGTGATGAGGCACACTGCTGAGTGTTCCCTTCAGAATTAGAAAATGGAATTAGAAACAGAAGATTGTAAACTCTGGTGATTGTTATCTTTCTCTGATTTTCCTGGGCTAAGTGCTTTACCTTCTCTGAATCTTGGTGTCCTCCTCTGTAAAATGGATGATGAGTACATGCTCAGTCACTTCAGTCATATCTGACTCTTTGTGACCCTGTGGACTGTAGCCCTCCAGGCTCCTCTGTCCGTGGGATTCTCCAGGCAAAAATACTGGAGTGGGATGCCATGCCCTCCTCCAGGGGATCTTCCCGAACCTGCATCTCCTGCATTGCAGGCAGATTCTTTACCCATTGAACCACCTGGGAAGCCCTAAAATGGATGATAACCATCTGTAAAATGGTGATAACGTATTGCACTAAAGAATGTAAAATGTGCCATAAACTGGAGTTAAGCAAACCTAAAGTCTTATTATCATTTACTCTGAGAGGGTCACTGACAAAGATGAGAAGAGAGGAAACACCTCCTTTATGCAGGAGGCTACACTGCCTGTGGAGGCAGGTGAGAAGTGAAGTGCGTGGGTGAGGCGTGGATGAAGTCACGGGCTGTCTTGTCCTGTTTCTTCATCACATTATGTTTCTAGAGGGAGGAGTTGCCGCTTTGCTCTCTCATTGGTTCTGGGGTGTTACCCAATCACTATGTCTGGCTGTTTCTCCTCCAAACCTTCTTTTAGTGTCCTGAGATCTTTCTATATACAGGCCACTACATAAAAGATTTCTGAAGTTCAAGGCAGGACTGAAAAACAAGAATAACATTGTTAAATTATTGGGTGTTAAGATCATCAGGTGTAAGCTGTAATGATTTAGCTCAGGATACTTGCTGAGCTGGGGACTTCCCTGGTGGCTCAGCAGTAAAGAAACCGCCTGCCAATGCAGAAAATGTGGGTTTGATCCCTGGGTCAGGAAGATCCCCTGGGGAAGGAACTGGCAACCCACTCCAGTATTCTTGCCTGGGAAATCCCATGACAGAGGAGCCTGGTGGGCCACAGTCCATGAGGTCACAAAGAGTTGGACACAACTTAGCAACTCAACAACAAAACAGCAATGACAGCTTGCTGAGCTGGGTTCCCTCTGTCCACCTTCATCTCCCAAGGGCAAGAATGTGACAGGGTTGGAAGGAGAATAAGATAGCAGGTGGTGAGTGTACCCGAGAAGGGGCGCTCCTCCCCAGAGTCAGCTTCAAAGGGGGTGGGATGGGTGGCCCCAGAAGAGTGTGGGTTCCAGCAGTGGGGGCCCTGCCCTAGGCCTGCACCCCAGTGGCTCCTTACACGCCTATGGCTTGAGAGCAGAAGGGAGAGATTATAATGCCAGAGGCTGAGAGCAGAGAGAGTCCAAAGCAGCCAGTGGCTCAGTCTCCTAAGCTTCAGGGAGCCTTCTCAGGGAGACACTCACATTTCCTGGAGTGTCCAAAAAGGAGTATGAGAGAACTGGTAGACCTGATGGTGTCTGCATCACGATGGGGGAGCTAGTCCACTAGCCACACTGGAGGTTAGGCAGAGGAGAGGTCAGGCAGAGGCCAGCACAGTGTTGACAGGTGCCCCCCAGCCCCCGGCCGCCCAAGCGTCTGATGCCTCCCCCACCTCTAATGCCCCCTCATTGTGTGATGCTCAGAACTCAGATGCAGTCCTCGCAAGTGCTTGGAAGGAAAAGTAGAAGACATGGGATTAACCGGGGCAGCCTGGAACTGGCTTGACTAAGAATTCAGTTAGAAGGGGGTAAGGCAAGGGATGGAGACTTTTATAGAGATGAAGACAAGTTACACAAAATAAAGTAGGGGTGCAATTAGAAAAGGCCTGTGCACAGCAATGAAGACCAAGTGCAACCAAAAATTAAATGTGTGTGTTAGTTTTTCAGTCGTGCACTCTGCGACCCCATGGACTGTAGCCCGCCAGGCTCCGCTGTCCTTGGGATTTCCCAGGCAAGAATACAGGAGTGGGCTGCCGTTTCCTTCTCCAGGGCATTTTCCCAACCCAGGGATAGAGCCTGGGTCTCCTGCATTGAAGGCAGATTCTTTATTGTTTGAGCCACCGGGAAGCACCAACACATAAATAAATAAAAATTAAAAAAAAAAAAAAGGTAGAGGAGAATAACCAATCTACCCTGTAGAAGAACTGCAGATAATTGATGTCGATATTCTGCCCTCAAGAGGGGCAGCCAACTCCCCGCTCCCCAGCGTGGGCTGTGCGTGTGCATGGTGACTTTTCATTTTGGACGTGCCATGCAGCATGCAGAATCCTAGTTCCCTGACCGGAGATCGAACCCGTGGCTCTGGGTTCTAGGAGTGCCCTAGGAGTGCAGAGTCTTAACCACTGGATCAGCAGGGAAGTCCTGGCATGGTGACTTTCTTCCTAAGAGTGCAGGGTGGATAAAGAGGGGAAAGGGTAACCTGACAGTGGAGAAAGCCAACAAGCAATGGCTCAGCCAGGTGGACCCAGGTCAATGTCAGCAGTGGTGAGTCGTGTTGATAGTAGGCTCTCCTGGTATGACATGATGAGAATGGTACTTTGCATCTGTCAATTTTCTTCTCGAAATCCATAACCCTGTCTAACCATGTGATAAACATCAGACACATCCCAGGTGAGGAACATTCTACAGCTGCCTGACTCGTCTTCCTCAAAACTGTCAAGGTCGTGACAAACAAGGGAAGTCTGAGAAGCTCACAGCCTCAAGGAACCTGAGGAGACATGACGACTCAGTGCATCTTGGATGGGATTCTGGACCAGATAAAGGGCATTAGACAAAAACTAGGGAAATCTGGATCAAGTATAGACTTAGTTAATCATGATTAAGCAATTTTGATTCATTAATTATGGCTAATATACCGTTCTACTGTAAGGTGTTAATAACAGGGAAAGCTGGGTGAGGGGGTATATGGGAACTCAATACTATTGTCACTTTCTGCAAATCTCAAATGATTCTAAATTTAAAGGACTATGAGAAATATATGAATCTTTTAAAAGAAGATTAATTGGGACTTCCCTGGTTGTCCAGTGGCTAATTCTCTGCGCTTCCACAGCAGAGGGCAAAGATTTGATCCCTGCCCTGAAAGTTCCCCTTGTTGTACAGTGCAGCCAAATAAATAAATATATCAATTGCACAATGAAAAACACTACTGTGCATTTATTGCTGGCGTTATCAGGGTAGGGGTGAGAGGAAGGAGCTATACAAGAATTTATCCTACTTTCCCGTGAGTCAAGTGGGAGTCAGTCAGTTTTGGCTGAAGTAACACAGAAAAGAGCTCTTATATTCCCATCACAAACATGTGGCCCCTCCAGTGCCTGCCTGATTCTGGATGAACACGTTTTCCGCAGCATATTCTCCACAGTCTTTGCTCTCTGAGGTTAATAACTCTGTTAGCAGCTCTTTGGTTGTTCCTTGAGCCACAATATCCACTACATCAGCTAGCTTCTTTTCAGAACCCAGAAAATAGTGGGAGATTGGAAGTCAGAGTTCCTTTTAGTGTCACCTGATTGCCATGCTCTTTGACTTGACCTTTCTCATTCCTTACTTCTTTAGGCATGAACTGATGATAATGATTGTCCCAGGGTAGTACAACGTTAAATGGTGGAAGGTATGTGAAAGCATTCTGTGACCTAGAAAGGGCTGTGATGTTTTATTTTAGAACGTGCTTCTCTTCTGGGAGACTAGGACTTCCTGTGTCTCACTCCCTTTTAAGCAGCACTCTGGCTTATTCACTCAATTCAGCTCCACGGACATTTGTCAAGGATCATTAACACGTCAGGCACATGAAGTGACTCACCTGGGTAATGATGTCCCTGAAAAAGTAAGATGTGGAGAAACTCAGGCTTGTCAGAATCTCCATGGCTTGGAAGAGATGCATGTGGTTGGATGGACAAGCTGCTTGCGTGGGGATTATAACCCACAAGAGGCATTCATGAGTCCTGATGCCTTTGGTTGCTGGACATTGAAAATCCAAATCAAAATGGCCTAGATAAGCTGTTGGCTCACCTAACTGGGAGGTCCAGAATTAGGAGGTCTTCAGGGCTCCATGACACAGTGGTTTAACCACAGCATCAGTTCAGTTCAGTTCAGTTATTCAGTCGTGTCAGAATCTTTGCGACCCCATGAATTGCAGCACGCCAGGCCTCTCTGTCCATCACCAACTCCTGGAGTCTACCCAAACCCATGTCCATCGAGTCGGTGATGCCATCCAACCATCTCATCCTCTGTCGTCACCTTCTCCTCCTGCCCCCAATCCTACCCAGCATTAGGGTCTTTTCCAATGAGTCAACCCTTCACATGAGGTGGCCAAAGTATTGGAGTTTCAGCTTCAACATCAGTCCTTCCAATGAACACCCAGGATTGATCTCATTTAGGATGGATTGATTGGATCTCCTTGCAGTCCAAGGGACTCTCAAGAGTCTTTTCCAACACCACAGTTCAAAAGCATCAATTCTTCAGCGCTCAGCTTTCTTCACTGTCCAACTCTCACATTCATACATGACCACTGGAAAAACCATAGCCTTGACTAGATGGACTCTTATTGGCAAAGTAATGTCTCTGCTTTTAAATATGCTATCTAGGTTGGCCATAACCTTCCTTCCAAGGAGTAAACATCTTTTAATTTCATGGCTGCAATCACCATCAGCAGTGATTCTGGAGCCCCAAAAAATAAAGTCTGACACTGTTTCCACTGTTTCCCCATCTATTTCCCATGAAGTGATGGGACCAGATGCCATGATCTTAGTTTTCTGAACGTTGAGCTTTAAGCCAACTTTTTCACTCTCCTCTTTCACTTTCATCAAGAGGCTCTTTAGTTCCTCTTCAGTTTCTGCCATAAGGGTGGTGTCATCTGCATATCTGAGGTTATTGATATTTCTCCCGGCAATCTTGATTCCAGCTTGTGTTTCTTCCAGCCCAGGTTTCTCATGATGTACACTGCATATAAGTTAAATAAGCAGGGTGACAATATACAGCCTTGACGTACTCCTTTTCCTATTTGGAACCAGTCTGTTGTTCCATGTCCAGTTCTAACTGTTGCTTCCTGACATGCATACAGGTTTCTCAAGAGACAGGTCAGATAGTCTGGTATTCCCATCTCTTTCAGAATTTTCCACAGTTTATTGTGATCCACACAGTCAAAGGCTTTGGCATAGTCAATAAAGCAGAAGTAGATGTTTTTCTGGAACTCTCTTGCTTTTTCGATGATCCAGCAGATATTGGCAATTTGATCTCTGGTTCCTCTGCCTTTTCTAAAACCAGCTTGAACATCTGGAAGTTCACGGTTCACGTATTGCTGAAGCCTGGATTGGAGAATTTTGAGCATTACTTTATTAGCATGTGAGATGAGTGCAATTGTGCGGTAGTTTGAGCATTCTTTGGCATTGCCTTTGGAACGAAAACTGACCTTTTCCAGTCCTGTGGCTGCCGGGAGCCAGCTCATGAGATCCCACCCATGGCAAGGTCATGAGGAGAAGAACTGATCGAGCAATGCTTCTCAGGCCTCAGGGATTCTTGGAAGGCTGCCTCAGTGCTCACCGTAAAGATGATATCTGTCTTTCTGATGTTAGCTATAATAAACCTCTTCTTATTTTCTGTGACTTGGGCAAAAGGCTTTTCCTGATTCTCTTCTAAAATAGATCAGTCTGAAACCTTATTCAACAAGGCCCCCGAACGGTGGCACCCTATTAGATTATCTAGGATATAGAGTATTTTAATCTAAACTTCCCTTGGTAGCATTTTAGTCTGTTTAACAAGTGTGCCTGTGCCTTTGGAGCTAATGTGCATGACTGCTCCTTAACAATAAAACAGTATTGAGAGCCTCCGCACAGAACCCTTCGTAGGAAAAAAGGCTTATTAGGAAATATAAGAAATATTGCTTTATGAAACTGTTACTTAGTTTATATTTACTCACTATGTTTTTGCTCTTAACATATTTAGCCTATGTAATGAAAGCATAGTAGTTAGAGATTTATATAAATAGAAGTTTAGCTTTAATACAAATAATAAGACAATTGTTGATTTAACTGATGATTCTTACTTAGAGCTGACCTTCATCTTGCTGTTCTATGACTTTATGGAACCACATTCTTTTCTGTTAAGCTCAAGGTGTAGGATAGATTACCGAAAACAGGTTTTACCTTGAAACTTTCTGTTGATGAATTCTTTCCTGCTGTGCCTGATACAAAAGTGTTCTGGCTAATCAACCCTTATCAATAAAGAGTCACTAAATGTTAGCAGGCCCCCAGGCCAGAAGATAAGGTAAACAAAATGAACTAAGATATGCAAACGATGTCGATAAGGGTCAACACTGTTGACCCATTAAACTGATTTGGTATGACTCTACACTTTACATTTGTTTCTATGTACCACTAAAAATATAAAAGCTGTCTTGAAAACAATAAGTTCAGAAGACACTTGGAAACACCAAGACTCACTGTGTCTTCTCACTTGTATCACCGACGCCGTCCATCCTGAGGGAACCCCTGGACTAGTTGGAGCAGGACTCCGGCATGTGGCCACTGCTGAGTTTTCCAAATTTGCTGGCATATCGAGTGCAGCACTTTCACAGCATCATCTTTCAGGATTTGAAATAGCTCAACTGGAATTCCATCACCTCCACTAGCTTTGTTTGTAGTGATGCTTTCTAAGGCCCACTTGACTTCACATTCAAGGATGTCTGGCTCTAGGTGAGTGATCACACCATCATGATTATCTGGGTCGTGAAGATCTTTTTTGTACAGTTCTTCTGTGTATTCTTGCCACCTCTTCTTAATATCTTCTGCTTCTGTTAGGTCCATACCATTTCTGTCCTTTATCGAGCCTATCTTTGCATGAAATGTTCCCTTGGTATCTCTAATTTTCTTGAAGAGATCTTTAGTCTTTCCCAATCTGTTGTTTTCCTCTATTTCTTTGCATTGATTGCTGAGGAAGACTTTCTTATCTCTCCTTGCTATTCTTTGGAACTCTGCATTCAGATGGGAATATCTTTCCTTTTCTCCTTCACTTTTTGCTTCTCTTCTCTTCCCAGTTATCTGTAAGGCCTCCTCAGATAGCCATTTTGCTTTTTTGTATTTCAGCATCAAGCATACAATTTTTCCTTTTTCTGTTATCTGTAGTGATGGCTTCATCCTGTAACTAGCTCCTTTCAGGGTATGGGATGGCTGCCAGCAGCAAGTGGAGTTCTTCGCTTCCTTGTTCGTGATAAGGCAGGATGGGGAGGGCACTCACACCTCGTGACCTTGACCGTCTTATCTTAATTAACCACCCCCACCTCCCGTCTCTCTGCATTTTTCCTTTCACAATTTGAACTATTATTTATTTTGCTTATTATTTATTTATATGTTTATTCATTTATAGTCAGCTCCCTCTCTGCAATATCAGCTTCATGGGGTCATGGATTTCATCTTGTTCACCATTGGTCCTTGACCCACCTTCTAAGCAGAGTGGAGCTCCTCCTTGACCTACAAGAGAGAGCCTGAGCCTGCAAGAGGGGTCCGCATTTCCTGCCTCCTTCCTAAGCCCACAGTGCTTCTTGCCTGGGTCCTGACTGCTTGGTGTACATCAGGATGTTACTGGAATAAGACTATCACAGCTGCCACTTTGCAGAGGTCTTTCCAAATAAAGGAATCTTGAGTTGGTTTAATCTGGTTAGAAAAACAGAACTGTTGACCAGAAATATCTGGGAAAGTTGGGAAGACAAGGTTGATGGGCAAATTGTCCCTGAAGTGAGAAGGGCAGCAAGGTCAAATGGGTGAAAAACAAAGTGGCATAAGATGAACAGTTTACGACCAAGTCAGAGCAGAGGATGGGCTATGGTAGGGCTTCTTTCCCACAAACCTCTGTCCACATTCCTGAGCATATTAACTGCACTTTTGCATGGCGACGCTCCAAGGGTCCTATGAAAGATTAATAATAGTTCTTCACAGTTTAAGAGCATTTCATAACTTACAAGACATATTCCCAGACATTATCTCACTTCATTGCCACAGCCATTCTGTGCGGTTGGCTTGATCACTCCTCTTTTGCATGCAAAGAAACCAAACCTCAGAGCGACTTTCCAAAAGCCATGCAGTTCAGAAGGGGAAAAAACTGGGTACAGATATTTTCCTTCAAGTCTTGAGTTCATGCTGCCTCAGTGCAGTTGAAGAAAAATGGGCTAATGATTTCCTAAGATGAAAATACATCCTTAGGCCTAGGCTTTTTTATTTTGCATTATGTGTCTTTCTATTTAGAGTTGAGTTGCTCTGTACTTTTATATACATATGCAATTTTCCATAACAGAAAAGTTTAAAAAATTAAAACGATAGGGTTGAGTGGCTTGGCCAACCCCTAGCAGAGAGAACCAAAGGAAGGTCAGGCCCTAAAGAAGTCAGGTGCTGAAGGGTCTGGGCTTCAGTGCTTTAAGATTTGACTTTTAAAAAAGAAAAGAGAAAAGAACATTTGGGAATAAGAATAAGAAAAATCATGTGCATACACAGGCAGCTAAAAAAAAAAAAAACCCACAAAGGGATGAGTTGTTCCCTCCGAGTTTTATAATCTCTTGCCAGATAATTTAATTATGTTTCTATTCTTTTTTCCCCAAATTTAATTTTCCCCCAGACTTAAATAAGGAGCAGCTGATGCTTCATAGAAGACTTTGTGGAGCAGCCTTTCAGAAGGTGTTATTTGCAGGTCCTGGCTTGATGTCCATTTCACTGTGTGATCTTGGGTTATTATTTCCTTCCTAAGAGGTTCACTTTCTTCGACTGTAACATAGGAATAATACTGTTTACCACCAAATCACCTCCCAAGAAAACTGAAAAAGAAGGCAGGGTGATAGCCATGAAGGCACTTGGAAATTTTCCAAAGTAGAATGTCTTAAGCTGGGAGATGTTATTATTAGAGTATTCCCTGGACTCACCTGAGTTTGTGGGTTAATACAGTCCAGGACTCTGGCAGCCCCTGCTGCCCTGGAATTAAAGTTGAAAGGGCTTTAGTGGTCAACCTGCCTGGGATCTCAGGGTTTCTGAAGCTGGATGTCTTCTGGTTGATTTGGTTGGTTGGACACAGATTTTACCCCAGGAGGTATTATTGATTTGCACAGATGATTCAGGAAGCAGAGTGTCCTGAGAAAGAGATGTGGTCAGTCCTTGATTATCCATGCTAGAGGGCAGATCATAATCTCAAAGAACAGGTCATCTCAAGGAGTGGGATTATTTGTCTATTGGCCATACCTTGCAGCATTCAGGATCTTAGTTCCTTGACTATGGATCAAACCCACACCCCTTGCAATGGAAGTTTTAATCACTGGATCACCAGGGAAGTTCCAAAGAGTGGAATCATTTTAATTCAACATTGCAATAATAATTTTTTTTTTTTTACCTCCTTAACTTTGTTGCGCAGGCTTGACTTTGTAAAATGGAAGAAGGTTGACCAAGATAGATTTTGAGTGGAGGGAGGAAGGTCATGTGGGGTTACTAAGCCTGGATCAAGGCTCACCTTTCTTTGCTTTCACTTTCAAAGGCTCCAGAACAGGTGTTGTTGGCTTATCTTGTAACTGGAGGGAAAGGGGCAGGGCAAAACTTTTGAAAGAATATCATAGCCCAAGGACACAACATAAATCGATTAGAATCAAATGGGTCCAAGATGGCAGACAGGTTGACTTTGATTAGACCTTGATCCTCAATCAGCAAGCTAAATACACACCCATGATAGTTTCAAGGCACTGTCAAAAGACCAAGGAGTGGGCAGTGGCCCAATTCCTGGAAATCTCCACCTCTCCTCCAAAACAGATGGAATGATCCTCCCACTCATTAGCATATGAAATGACTCAGCCTATAAAAACTTACCATGCCACATTTCACATTTCACTCACCATGATTGCCCACACTCTGTCTGTGCAGTGTGCTTCTCTCTGAATCTGAATATATCCATTTCTTACCGATCACTTTGTCTCTCACTGAATTCTTTCTGTGAAGAGACATCAAGGATCTGAGCTTCATTAGGTCCTGAAACCATGTACCACGGGTTTTGGCTGGGTTTGAGTCCCAGACACATGAGTTCAAGTCCCAAGCAGGGTTTTGGCCAGGTATGAGTCCCAGCCACATGGGTTCGAGTCCCAAACTGGGTTTTGGCTGGGTTTGAGTCCAGCACATGGGTCCCAATCTGTGGTAAACGGTTTCAATCTGACAGCCTGGGTTCTAAGTTTCTTCTCAAGAAGATGTTCTTTCAACACATGCTCCCTTCAGTGCCATTGACCATCAATACTTCATTTAATCATTCATTCATTTGCTTATTCAATGTATGCTCCAAGTAGCTCTTATGTGTTGAGTACTTCTTAAGGATCAGGTGTACAAAGATTAGAAAACTTCCTTTACCATGAGGTCTGCTGTGGGAAACAGATGAGTTCCATATGGTGTGATTAATAGCTGTCATAGTGGAATGCCTTTGGTGACTGTGAAGGAGGAGACCTTTCTAAACCCAGGGGAGTCAGTAAAGACTTCCAGGAGGAGTTAACACTTGGACTTGAAGCCTCAATAGGAATTTTTCATGTGGATGGATAAAAGTGATGGTGGGGTGAGGGAAAGCATTCCAAGAGGAGGGCACAGCATGCAGGCATGATACAGCAGTGGTATATTTGAGAAACAGCTAGTATTCTGATTGACCGGAGGGTACCTGTGGATTGGCAGTAGAGGAGTCCAGGTAAGTAGGTGCCAGATGCAGCACCAGACTTCTCCTGAAGGACAAGGGGGACCACTTTGGGGAGTCAGGTCATTCTCATTTTAGAAAGAATGCTCTGGCAGGAATGTAGAGGCTAGAATAGAGACATGTGAGATTGAAGGAATGGGGTGGATGATGGAGAGACCTGTTGGGAGCTTTTGAAACAGAAGGGAAGGGGACAGGGCATGTCTATAAAAGAATGACATAGCCTGAGGACATGAACATAAACTGATTAGAACCAGTAGGTCCAAGATTGTGGGTGAGTCTACTTCTACTAGGCCTTGAGCCTCAGTGTATGCTCGTTGTAACACATCAGCAAGCTAAATGACACACTCATGGGCACCATGACAGTTCCAAGGCTGACCGCAAAGACAAAAAGTGGTGGTGGCCAAGTTCCTGGAAATCTCTGCCCCTTCCCTGTGACTCAGATGGTAAAGAATTGCCTGTGATGAAGAAGACCCAGGTTTGATCCATGAGTTAGGAAGATCCCCTGGAGGAGGGCATGGCAACCCACTCCAGTGTTCTTGCTCGGAGAATTCCATGGACAGAGGAGCCTGGCGGGCGACAGTCTTTGGGGTCACAAAGAGTTGGGTATGACTGAGCGACTAACACTTTCACACTTTCCCCCAAATAGTGGGAATAACTCTCCCACTCTTTAACCTATGAAATTACCCAGCCCTATAAAAACTAACAACCCCTATCCCTTGGTGCTGCTCTCATTTTCTGAGATGGCCCACACTCTGTCTGTGGGGTGTGTTTCACTCTAAATAAATCCGTGTCTTACCTATCACTTTTTCTCACTGGATTCTTTCTGTGATGAGTCATCAAGAACCTGAGCTTCGTTAAGTTCCAAGACTGGGTGTGATCTCAGTTAAAAGACTGTGGAGTCCCAGTCTGGGTTTTGGCTGGATTCGAGTCCCAGTCAGAGGTTCACGGTTTCACTTTCATGGTAAAAGAGCTGAGAATGGATAAAGGCCTCCACTCAGCAGGTGTGGATGGGGGAGGGGAGGGTGGAGAGAGAGATCTGAGTGGAGGGTATGAGACTGAGGAGCTGATGGAAGGTGGGGGACAGACATGAGGGAGGGAGCGCCTAGACTGACTCCCCAGTTCCTGGCTTAGGTGACTGTGATGACCAGCCTGCTGGCTTACACAGGAAACACAGGAGGAGAATCAGCCTTGGGAAGAAGATGATTTATTTCTCTTTGAAAAGACTGAGGTGAGTATGGGAGATCCATGTGGAAATAGACAGTACGCAAGACAAGAGAGTGTTTGGGGCTAGAAACCCTCACTGTGGGCATCGGTGAGGTCACCAGGATGAGTAGGGAGGGAGAGGAAGCAGGAGGGCCACAGAGGACCCCAGGTAACTGAGGTTGTTCAGTCACTAAACTGTGTCCAACTCTTTGTGACCCCATGGACTGCAGCACGCTGGGCTCCTCTGTGGTCCTCTATCTACTGGAGTTTGCTCAAATTCATGTCCTTTGAGTTGGTGATGCTCTCTAACCATATCCTCAGGAAACTGACATTTTAGGTGAAGTAGAGCAGGACAATCCAGGAAAGAAGACTGAGTAAGAGAAGCCAGAAATGCAGTGGGGAACCGGGAGGCAGCATGTTAAGGAGGCGAGGGCAGATTTCAGAAGAGACAGTGGACAGAGCTTTCAGGTTCCTAGGGAGAGTAAGTCTGATAAAAGCCAAAAATAAGGGGCCTGGTTGGTAGAGCAAGGCCTGTAACATAGCTGACAGGCTTGAGGAACAGCCTTAGCGAGGAGGAGGGCTGCCCTTCACTGATGGGGAGATGGAAAGATCTGGGAAGGAGGACCTCCTGGTTCTGGTTCCTCAGGTCAGTTCAGTCCAATTGCTCAGTCCTGTCTGACTCTTTGCGACCCCATGGGCTGCAGCACGCCAGGCATCCTTTGTCCATCATCAACTCCCGGAGCCTACTCAAACTCATGTCCATTGAGTTGGTGGTGCCATCCAACTATCTCATCCTCTGTCGTCCCCTTCTCCTCCTGCCTTCAATCTTTCCCAGCATCAGGGTCTTTTCCAATGAGTCAGCTCTTCACATCAGGTGGCCAAAATACTGGAGTTTCAGCTTTAGCATCAGTATTTCCAATGAAAATTCAGGATTGATTTCCTTTAGAATGGACTGGTTGGATCTCCTTGCAGTCCAGGGGATTCTCAAAGAGTCTTCTCAAAATACCACAGTTCAAAAGCATCAATTCTCCGGCACTCAGCTTTCTTTATAGCCCAACTCTCACATCCATACATGACTACTGGAAATGCCATAGCTTTGACTAGAAGGACCTTTGTTGGTAAAATAATGTCTCTGCTTTTTAATACGCTATCTAGATTGGTCACGGTTTTTCTTCCATGGAGCAAGCATCTTTTAATTTCATGGCTGCAGTCACCATCTGCAGTGATTTTGGAGTCCCCCAAAATAAAGTCTCTCACTATTTCCACTGTTTCCCCATCTATTTGCCATGAAGTGATGAGACCGGATGCCATGATCTTAGTTTTCTGAATGTTGAGTTTTAAGCCAACTTTTTCACTCTCCTCTTTCACTTTCATCAAGAGGCTCTTTAGTTCTTCTTTGCTTTCTGCCATAAGGGTGGTATTCCTAGCCAGGAGCTAGTTCACATTCTCCAGGGCACCTCTGATGAGGAAGAACTGTTGGGAATGGAATTCAGCACCTACTGATTGTCAGGTCCTGTGTTAGACATTTCATGCAAATAATCTCACCATAGCCCTAGGAGGGGACAGCATAATCTCCCCTATCAAACAGAGGACATCAAGACTTAGTCAAGTCACTTATTCCTCTTTTCCACTGGCCAGGTCACAGCCTCCAAAGCAGATCTGCGAAGAGCCAGCCCTTTATCTCTCACTGGCTCAAGTTCCTAAAGCTGATAAGGAAAAAAGATAGGCTTGGGCAGACACAGGGTAGATTTCCACCACTGAGGCCACCACGGGAGCAAATTAAATCAATGGGCAGAGGAGAGATAAGACACTGCACAAAGCAGCTTTCTTTTTCAGGAGCAAAGATCAGCTGGGGAGGGGTGGAGGTGGGGGCAGGTCGGGGAGGAAAGTCTGCAAGTCTCCCTCCTAAAAAATCAGACAGTTCAAGGCTGCTTGGAGATACACGGGCCCACTTTTTATTTCTAAGATTGGTGCTCATTTTTAAATTAATACTTTTACAGTGTTTGACTATCCTCTGAGATCGGTTTTATTGCTAAAATCTGCATTTTAAAGATAAAGCAAGACTCGGGATCTTGCACATGTGCTGTTCTGCTATTTAGGAGCCCAGCCACAGTTCATTATTGAAAGCAGAGCACTGAGATCTGTCTAGATGATCCCTCAAGGAATTCCATCGCTAATAACAACACCACACATGTGCCCATGGACCTTACAGTGGCTTCCAAAGCCCTATAGATCTGCCATTCAGTTTCCCTGTTAAAGGAAAAATAATCCGTGACACTTGTTAAAGACGAGTAGGCAGACTCTTTCAGAGGCTACTGCAGTGGGATTTTGGAGTAAGGGCCACTAAGCTCAATACAATGACCGGGGGGTGGGTAGAATTACAGTCAAGGAATGGGGCTGGGGGCAGGAGAGGGGTAGTCAGTGGGTGGAAAATGATCGAGCAGGCCAGGGTTATAAGATATCAGTGCTGGGGGATGAGGCATTTCATTAGCTCTCAAGGGTGAGGATTTTCCCTTTAACTGACCTAGCAGGATTCTTGCTAAGACTGGACTCGGAGAAGGCAATGGCACCTCACTCCAGTACTCTTGCCTGGAAAATCCCATGGACGGAGGAGCCTGGTAGGCTACAGTCCATGGGGTCGCTAAGAGTCGGACACGACTGAGCGACTTCACTTTCACTTTTCCCTTTCATGCACTGGAGAAGGAAATGGCAACCCACTCCAGTATTCTTGCCTGGAGAATCCTAGGGACGGCAGAGCCTGGTGAGCTGCCGCCCATGAGGTCGCACAGAGTCGGACACGACTGAAGCGACTTAGCAAGACTTAGCAAAACAGGCCAAGGACAGAGCCCAAGGTCAGGGACTTGTCAGAAACAGAACTCGGGAGGCTGAATCAAGCTCGGTCAAAGGAGACGGTCTCTGTCAGCCTTCCTGACTTTGTTGCCGAGAGTGCTCCCCGCCTGCTCACAGGGCTCCTCCCGGCCCCCTCTGTGCTTGCGAGGTTCCTCCCCAGGAAGGCCTTTCTTAGTGGGAATCAGGCGCCGCGGGTCCTTCCTCAGTCTCCCCTCTCAGAGAGCGCCTGTGAGTGAGCGCAGGTCCACCCACTCCCCCACGCCCCCTGCCTCTCTCCTGAGTGCTGTCCTCCATAGCACTTATCACCACCTGACATGCCGTTTACTTGTACATTTTATTTATAGTCCGTTTCTCCCCCAGGAGAGTGTCAGTCCCATGAGGCAGGAATTTGTGTCTGTTTTGTTCACTGTCTCCCCAGTACCTGGAACAGCATCTGGCATGTCGGAGGGGCTCGTTCTTTGTTGGATGCCTGGATGCTGATGGTCTCCATAATACCTTCAGATCTTGATTATCTACGTCAACAGCAAAGGATGACAGTCTCCAGTGTCGGAAGACCCTTCCAACCAACTCATAACTTACTTTTACCATTGAAGAAGGAATTCATAGGGCCTGGACTCCATCTTAGGCCTGTTCGCGCTGATCATGCTCGGCCACCTCTCTAATGGACTCTGAACTCTGTGCTTAGTGCCTGTGGAAATGACAATAGAAGGATAAGACCCCCTCCAGACAGGTCATAAATTCTTATCTGTAACCTCAGGCTTATTGATTATTGACTGTTTGGAATGTAACCTCAGGCTTATTGATTATTGACTGTTTGAACACATAACACATGAATGATGGAGTTATTGTGATTGTATTTACCTTTCCTTTGTTTATGTAAGTCACAAGGAAGTTGGGTGGTGGGTTCAGACACGTATACATGGGGTATAAAAGATTTTCACAAATGCTGGTCAGGGTCCTTGGCTAAGAGGATACTCTGCCTTGGGCCCACCGGTGTAATAAACTGCACTTCACTATCTGCATCGTCCTTCTGAGTGAGCTTGTTTCCCGGAACGCGTGGCTATAACACCATGTGTTATTTCAACTTTTTTACAGTAACTTAAGAATTACCTCAGATTTTGTTGTTCAGTCGCTCAGTCATGTTCAATTATTTGTGACCCCATGGACGGGGGTCAAGCACGCCAGGCTTCCCTGTCCATCACCATCTCCTAGAGTTTGCTCAAACTCATGTCCATCGAGTCAGTGATGCCATCCAACCATCTCATCCTCTGTCATCCCCTCCTCCTGCCTTCAATCTTTCCCAGCATCAGAGTCTTTTCCGATGAGTTGGTTCTTCGCATCAGGTGGCCAAGGTATTAGAGCTTCAGGTCAGATGAACCATGAAATATTTGCCACCCATAAGAATTGTAAGGTGTTATGTACTTAGGAGGGGTTGAAAAAGGGAAAAGGAAACCAGAAATATTGGAACACAGAAACCCATCTAGGAGTTTGCTGCAGAACACTTCATATGCATACAGGATCATCTTCCTCAATCACCAAAAAAAAAATAGATGAATGCCCCACCCTCCTTTTGTCAAAATCTTGGCTCTGTGCACCAATGACAAACAGAAATACAGAGACACAGTTATTGAGGAGAAGGAAAGAGTGGTTTTATTTCTTTGCCAGGCAAAGGGGGTACACAGTAGGATAGTGCCTCAAGAATTGTGCCCCTTCCCTGGTGAATTGTTGTTTAGTCACGAATTCGTGTCTGACTCTTTTGTGACCCGATGGACTGCAGCCTGCCGGGCTTCTCTGTCCATGAGAGTTCCCAGGCAAGAATACTGGAGTGGTTTGCCATTTCCTTCTCCAGGGGATCTTCCTGAACCAAGGATCAAACCCGCATTAGCAGGCAGATTCATTACCACTGAGCCACCATGGAAGCCCAAATAGAAAGAGATTATCTATTTAGGCAGGGGTATGTGATAAGGATCAAGGCAATAACAGTCTACTTCTGTCTTCTGCCAAGTTTCAGAAGGGTGGGGTTGCTGACAACAGTAGGGTGTGCAGGGTCCGAGGTGGTCCAATCTCCTAATCTTGATGAGTCCCTTTAATCCTGTGGTTTTGTGCCTGCTCCTCCCTTGATTAGCAACTGTTTGAATCTGCTCTTTGGAACTCAGAGAAGGTCATGGAGGCTGGAGTCTTGCCTACAAGAAATGGTGTACAAAAAGGCCATTGTGCCTGGGAGTCCCACAGTGCTCTGCTCAGCATCATGCCCTCTCTCTTCTCCCGAGAGATCGTGTACAACAGGCCCTTAGTAGGCAATCATACAAGCTGCTACTACTATCTGCCGTCAGCATCATCTTCCCTCCAGAGGCCCCACGCGGCGTTTCTCAGGAGCACCCATGCTGTTTAGGAAGCCTGTCGGACTTGCCGCTGCCATGCGCCCCTGCTCATTCTTTCCCGGTGCCCAGGATATCATCTGTCCCCTACCCTGCCCCCTCATTTCTCATCTCCCTAGGAAGTTGCCACACACCCTTCAAGTCTCAGCTGAAACTGCCTTTACGGGGAGGACTTCGGACTCCCCTGGGCAGGGTTAATCACTCCTCCTCTAACAATAGCAGCCAATACAAACACTGCGATTAGGTTGTATCATAATTACCAATTTGTTTCCAAGTCTTCTCCCCAGGAGAACATGGGAGCCTGGAGGGCACAGACTCACCTTATTTGGTGCCGTTTCCCCAGCCACTGACACACGCCTACACAGCCCAGGACCGGGTGAATGACGGAGGGCTGCAGGCAGCCCGGACACTGTCAGCGCCAAAGGAAACGTCTCAGCTGGGCAGGTGTTTCTCACTCCTCACCCTTGCCTGGGAGGCTAGGCCTGGGAGGCCTGCTTCAAAAGCGCCTGACACACTTGAACTTCTGAGCTTCTGGAGTGCAGGGGGGCTCACGCCCTCTCAGGGGTCACACCTCTGAGAGCAGAGTTCACACAGGCTTCCTCTAAGGCATGCTCTTCCAAAGCAACAGCTGACTTTAAGACAAAGGATTTGAATCTGGTCCATCAGATGCAAATCTACTGCTCCGAACAAGGCAGCTGTTGAAAAGCTAGTTAAAGCAGACACTTCCTACCTGTCTGCTCACACTGTCATGTTCACTGGCCACCATCATTTGGAAAGTGCCAGAAAACAGGTCAGCAAAACTCACTAAGGCCTTGGAACCAGATAAAGGAGTGGAGCCAGGGGATCATCTGGCCTGAGTGACAGGCAGGAGTTTTGTCTTTTTATAGCATCCGCTGTAGGAGATCGGTCTCTAGCACAGATTTGATACCCATGAAACAGTTGATAGTGGCTCAGACTTGAGTTGGACCATAAAGAAGGCTGAGCGCCAAAGAATTGATGCTTTTGAACTGTGGTGTTGGAGAAGACTCTTGAGAGTCCCTTGGACTGCAAGGAGGTCCAACAAGTCCATCCTAAAGGAGATCAGTCCTGGGTGTTCATTGGAAGGACTGATGCTGAAGCTGAACTCCAATACTTTGGCCATCTGATGCGAAGAGCTGACTTATTTGAAAAGACCCTGATACTGGGAAAGATTGAAGGCGGGAGGAGAAGGGGATGACAGAGGATGAGATGGTTGGATGGCATCATCGACTCAATGGACATGAGTTTGAGGAGGCTCCAGGAGATGGTGAAGGACAGGGAAGCCTGGAGTGCTGCAGTCCATGGGGTCGCAAAGAGCTGGACATGACTGAGTGACTGAACAACAACAGACAGTAAAGAATCTGCCTGCAATGCAGGAAACCTGGGTTTGCTCCCTGGGTTGGGAATATCCCCGCGAGAAGGGAATGGTTACCCACTCCAGCTGGATACAACTGAGTGACTAACACTTTCACTTTCAAACATTTGATGGATGAACGTTCAACTTCAGTGGGAAAGAGACAAGATGGAGGAGACGTTGTAGTACTGTAGTTAAAGGTAGTTCTTCATTTTTAAAAGTTCCTAAGTTGTTTATCTGTGGCTGCCTGGGCCCTGCTTGCTGCTCGAGGCCTCTCTCTCTGTGGCAGCGGGGCTGCCCTCTGGTGTGCTGTGGAGGCTCCTCCCTGGGGCAGCTTCTCGGGTGCGGCCCAGGCTCTAGGGCACAGGGCTCAGTAGCTGTGGCCCATGAGTCCACTTGCCCTGAGGCGTGGGGGACCTTCCTGGACCAAGGACTGAACCCATGTCCTCTGCATTGGCAGGTGGATTCTTAACCACTGAACCACCAGGGAAGTTCCTAGAACTGATTCTTTAACAAGCTATCAAAGGCAGGTCTAGTAGGTGAGCCTCCGAAGTGGCACATGTAACAGCAGGCAGGGACCACATTGCTGCCCAGGAGTGTGGGCCCAGTTAACCAGGGCCTTTGGGTTGACCAAGTGGAGGATGCATGTTCCCCTCTGGGCACAGAAGGAGAATTGTCCGGCTTTCCTTGCCCACCCTTTGTCCACATAGTGCTCTGGATCTGTTTCAAGAAATATTGATATTTAAAGAACATTGGTAACAGAGGGCACAAAACCACTAGAAAGCCAGAGGTGACCATGTGCCTCAGTTTAGCTCCAGCCACAGTCCCATGAACTTTTAAGAGCTAAAAACTGCAGGAGACTTTTTAAGAGCACTACTAACTGTTCCTTCAGTTTGCTTCTGCTTGAAAATCTCTGCAGGTGGGCTATAATCATTTTGAAAGCTCAGCCATATGGGGAGGAAGCTAACATTTGTCTAGCAGCAGTCATATGCCAGAATGTATGAACTAGACACTTTTGGGGTATCATTTCATCCTGGGGCTGCACCCCGAGAGAGGTCCTGGACCCCTTCTGCAGGTAGGAATGGAGGCTCCAAGGTCACGAGGGATTTACTTAAGTTCATCTTCACTGGCCAGTCTGTCCCAGGCTGGCTGATTCCATGCTGACTCAATACGCAGCTTGCCCATGAGATCAGAAAACACTCATGTTTTAAAAGAACCAAATCTTTTTGATGGATAGCATTTCCTGACCTTCTCAGTGGCTGACATTGTTTAGGTGTCTTAAGTTTGATCTGGCACAGAATAGCAGGGGGAGCTGCAACCTCTCCCAGGTGAGGCTGACAGCATGTTTCCCAAGGCCCTCTGAAGCCTGAGTTGTTTTGCCTTGGCTTCCGAGTGCAGGGAAAGTCTGAGGGACAGTGAATTGTGTAGGAGAATGAGAGAGCTGCTGTATTGGACTGGCTCCTGATGGGAATAGTTTTGACTCACTTTGCCAGAGGCTAGACTGCACAGTGGCACTGCTTCTTGGAAAAATCACCCAGCTGATACATCACAGGGAAGCATGTAGGAGGAAGAGGCACAGAATGTAAGAGGTTGGCACGGTCTATTCCAACTAGCAAAAGCAGCAGAAAGACACGAATGCAGTAATTCTAACCTTGTTAAACTAAAAACATTTCTCGGGTCCTCTTGGGAAACTTTATTTTGCTTCCCAAGGAAGGAAGTGAATCGGCTTCTTCAAGGTCAGTTTCATTTGGAAATTTTCCTCTTTCACTTTCCATTTAATTGGCACACAAGAAGAATAGACATAACCTGAAAATGTCAAGCAAAAATCTGGAGATTTGGAATGAGTCTCATTTTTAAAAGGTCTTCCTTTGGGCTTGCCTAGTAGCTCAGTTGGTAAAGGATTCGCCTGCAGTGCAGGAGACCCTGGTTCAATCCCTGGGTTGGGAAGATCTCCTAGAGAAGGGAAAGCCTGCCCACTCTAGTATTCTGGCCTGGAGAATCCCATGGACTGTATAGGCCGTGGGGTCTAAAAGAGTCGGACAGGACAGAGTGACTTTCACTTTCACTTTGGGTAAACCCATTAATAAAACTTTGACCTAGGGATTGCACTCTTGAGAATGAAAACACTAAGACTCCAAGATCCCTGGGTTTAATCTGGCTCTAACACTTACCTTGAGCAAGGAAATTCATTTATCTGTGCTTGTTTTCTAATTTGTAAAATGGAGATAATAAAATTATCTATGTATAAGGTTTTTTGTAAAGAGTGAGATAATCCATGTAACTAGCACAGTACCAGTTCCCCAGACATAGGAAGTACTCAATTGTTTCTTATTATTATCTCAAAGACCCAGTCACAAACAGGGACAAAACTCTATGCAAAGCTGTTCATACAGCACTGTTTACAGTAATGAAAAATCTGAATCTAAAAACCCCCAATTAGGTGGATGACTAAACAAAAAAGGCTGAACGTCTGGTCTGGAAAGATGATGGAGCCATTAAAAATTTTGGCTATGAAAGCTATATAATAATTTTTAAAAACGTTTATAATATAATAAGCAGGAAAAAGCAGTTACATAATTGCATATGTGGCATATTTACAACTGTACAAAACAAAAACCAAATTCCTTAATTAGCGGGGAAAGAATGGCAGGAAATATGTGATAATGCATTAGTATGAGTGGACTCATTCTAATTGAGTGCAGTTTGCACTGAGGCTCATGGGTTGCAGAACCAAGTGTTATTTCAGTTTGTTATTACATCCAGAGAAGAGGACCAGAGGCATGTAGGATAGGCAGACTAGCTTTCTAGACTTTCATAAATTTAGTTTCAATTGGAGGATAATTGCTTTACAGTGTCGTGTTTGTTTCTGCTGTATGACATGAATCAGCCAAAGGTGTACGTATGTCCCCTCCCTCTGGAAGCTGCCTCCCATCCCCCCTCCATCCCTCCCCTCTAGGTCATCACAGAGCACTGAGTTCCCGTGTTGTACAGCAGCTTCCTGCTAACTGTCTGTTCTCCGCATGGTAGTGTCTATGTACTCTTTCAATTCATCCCGCCCTCTCCCTCCCCTGCTGCATCTGCAGGTCTGCTCTCCACGTCCGCACCTCCATCCCTGCCCAACAAACAGGTTCATCAGCACCGCTTCTCTAGATTCCGTATATATGTGTTAGTATACAGTATTCCCCTCTTTCTGACTCACTGTACTCTGTATAATAGGTTCTAGGTTCATCCACCTCAGTTCAACCGACTCAAATTTATTCCTTTCTCTGGCTGAGTAATATTCCTTTGTCTATATGCACCACAACTTCTTATCTATTCATCTGCTGATGGACAGCTAGGTTGCTTCCATGACCTGGCTATTGTAAATAGTGCTGCAATGAACATTGTGGTACATGTCTTTTAAATGATGGGTAGCTGGTCCTCTGAACCCTTTGGTGATCAAGCTTGGATCTTCCCTTATTTAGGACGCACTGTCTCGTTTCCACACCAGTTTCTCATCAACTTTTACTGTGGCTGTGAACGTTCTGGCGGACCCTTGGTCAGGGAAGCCGGCGAGGCCAAGGACCTGAGGTCAGGCTCCAGCCAGGCTGTGAGAGCTGCGTTGGCTTTCAGGGACCAGATCCACTGGGCATAACCAAGTGTGTCCTGAAAGCACTTGATGTTCAGTCTTTCTCGTGCAGGACACCACCCTCCAACCTGCCCCTCCTGTTCTACGCTCACCCCCAGGCCCTCTCTCCACTTCTGCTGTCAGGGTGGCGCTGTGCTGTGGACGGAGCTGGGTGAGATTCAGCTCCTGCCTGCAGTGGGGCGGCCCCGGCCACAGAGGGAGCAGACAGACAAACGCTTCCCAGGGCAAAGGACGGGGCCACAAAAGGGCGTCAGTGCTGAGGCCCAATGGGGAGGGCGCATGGGACCGGAGCCTGGCTGGTGCCGGTGGAGGTCTGAATCCAGTAGATGTTCCCAGGGCAGGCGACTGGCTGGGGGTAAAGGCATTCCAAGCCGAGGAAGAGCGGGTACGAAAGCACAGGTACAAAGGCGCCATGAGGGTAAGATGTTGTCACGGGGCTAGTCCATGGGGTTTGGTCGGGGAGAGAATAAGAGTTAGCATGAAATTAAAAGACGCCTGCTCCTTGGAAGAAAAGTTATGACCAACCCAGATAGCATATTAAAAAGCAGAGACATTACTTTGCCAACAAAGGTCCATCTAGTCAAAGCTATGGTTTTTCCAGTAGTCATGTATTGATGTGAGAGTTGGACCATAAAGAAGGTTGAGTGCCGAAGAATTGATGCTTTTGAACTTTGATGTTGGAGAAAACTCTTGAGAATCCCTTGGACTGCAAGGAGATCCAACCAGTCCATCCTAAAGGAGATCAGTCCTGGGTGTTCACTGGAAGGACTGATGCTGAAGCTGAAACTCCAATACTTTGGCCACCTGATAGGAAGAACTGACTCATTTGAAAAGACCCTGATGCTGGGAAAGACTGAAGGAAGGAGGAGAAGGGGACGACAGAGGATGAGATGGCTGGATGGCATCAGCGACTCGATGGACATTAGCTTGAGTAAGCTCTGGGAGTTGATGATGGACAGGGAGGCCTGGCATGCTGCAGTCCATGGGACTGCAAAGAGTCGGACACGACTGAGTGACTGAACTGAACTGAACTAAGCACGTGAAGAGGCCACAAGAAGGCGGCAGTTCTGAAGCAGGAGAGAGACATCCTCATTCTTTCAGGGGGATGACGCTGGTAAGCGTGGAGGATGAGCTTGTTTGTTGAGGGTGACCAGTGGTGGGTACAAATGAGGAAGTGGCTACAATAGTCTGAGAATCGCTATCTAGGGCTTTGTAGGGACCTGCAGTGGGAAATGGGGTGAGGAACCAAATCAGGGAGCTGGGCCTGAGGTGGAGGTGACAGCTCTGGCTGCCTGGTTCAATATGGGGGGCGGCGGGGCGGGGGGGAGCAGTGAGAGAAATCAAACATGTAGACAACTATAGCCATGCTATTCACCAGGATAGGAACATGTCAGAGAAATGGCTTTGATGGGGGAATGAAGATAATGCCCTCAGCTTGGGACTGGGTGAGGATAATGTGCTGGAGGTGGGGAACAGGCAGTTGATTAGAGAGGTCTGGACTTCAGACAAGTTTAGGCTGGAGGTACTGATAAGGATTGATGCTTTCCAACTGTGCTGCTAGAGAAGACTCGAGAGTCCCTTGGACTGCAAGAGGATCAAGCCAGTCCATCCTAAAGGAAATCAGCCCTGAATGTTCATTGGAAATACTGATGCTGAAACTCCAATACTTTGTCCACATGATGGGAAGAACTGACTCATTGGAAAAGACCCTGATGCTGGGAGACTGAAGGCGGGAGAAGGACGACAGAGGATAAGATGGTTGGATGGAATCACTGACTCAGCAGACTTGAGTTTGAGCAAGCTCCGGGAGTTGATGGACAGGGAGGCCTGGTGTGCTGCAGTCCATGGGGTTGCAAAGAGTCGGACACAACTGAGAGACTGAACTGAACTGATAAGGAAGGAGATACAGAGTGAGCAGATGCCCCAGGAAGAGATGAGGTTACCCTGGTGGAATAGACAACAGTACTCTAAATAAAACCTCAAGACACCCAATCTTCAAAATTAGATTTGGCAGAGGTTTTGCCTGAGGGTTTACTGAGGTTGTAAAAATTGTTTTCTTTTCCATGTGCATGCCTGATGAATTTTCAGTTCAAGTTTTTTGATCCATTTGTTCTTGCTGACTCTGACAATGCTGTGATGCAAAGTGAACAGGAGGCTTCAGAATTGGAGAGAACCTGCGTTCTTGTCCCAGCTCCCTGAATGAGCACAAGGCAGGTAAACCTGACTGTTTCCTACCCTGCAGAAGAGGGAGAATGAAATCCAACACTCACAGAGGTGTTACTCACTTACAGTATGTGTCTGCTTGGTAACAAAAAAGCATGTAAACTCAATCTTACAGGGTATTATATAAACTAAACCAAAAGGCTTCTCTGGGTAAAGATATATCATTTATAAAATTTATAATCCTTAGGCCCAGACTAGCATATTTTAAGCTAAAATGTGGTTTGATTTTAATGTTTGCAGTGGTTCTGGCAATTCAATTATCAAAAAGTGGACTAGAAAATTCTAGATGACACAGTACATTTGTTTTTCTTCCCATCCTGACTTTTCAAAAAAAAAAAAAGAAAAAAAAAAGGCTAGTATACAAATTACATATGCTAGATGAGCTCAGGCATTCAAAAATGCATTATCATTTTCACAGTCATCTAATTTAGAGACAGTGGAACAAGTCCAAGTAACAATTTTATTTTAGTCTACAGCACAATTCTTTACATACATTTTAGTGGTTTTGACAGTGGTACTTTTGAGCAGACTTCAAATGAATCCACAAAAGTTAATATACTTAAAATTAAATATACACAATAAAACAAGAGGCATCCAGATGTTCAGAATCATGCAGAAGGGATGGTCTGGTCGATGTTTTCACTGGGTACCTTGCCTATTTGGGGTTGCAAAGAGTCGGACATGACTGAGCAACTATCACTTTCACTTTTGCCTATTTAACAATTCACCAGCAAAAGGCAGTTCTTCTGTTCTTCATTCCCATGTAATTTACCAAAGTCAGAGTTCTAAACATACGCACATACAAAATAAACCCTCCTTTAAGGCGACATTAGTACAAAATTTCAATGAACTGAATTCAATATACTGTCAAACTAACAATTCCAGTGATCAAATCCATCACTAGAAAACAGGCAGTATCAGCACCGGATCTAAATGCAAGGTTACTTGTTAAAACATCAACAGGAGATTAACCAAAAAGCAACTAATATGTTAATCTTAATATAAGACATTGAAGGAAAACCAAAAACAATATATTAAATATCACTCCACTGAGCCAGGATATAACTGATGGACAACAGACACGTGAGTTTGTCAAACAGTGCTTTAAATACTTTTCTATGAAAAAAAGTGTACCAGGAGATGCAAAGGAAAGGTAGAAACGTGAATTTATGCATTTAGTTCCACAACTTAAAATGACTATCAAACCAATAATATAAAGCTAAGTGACAATAACTTAACCACTGGGCACCAGACAGGCATGACCACTATTCACTGTAATTCATAACGCTTCTTCAGGAGTGTTCAGTGGATGGCCAAGCCAGCAATCCTCTCTTAATACAGACTGGATACTCATCCTCTGTGGGAAAAGACCCTGAAGAAGACATGGCAAAGGCATAGAGAAAAAGTTCAATCTTTTGAAAAAGTTAATGATATCAAAATACTTTTCTATCACTGGGAAACCAAACTAGGTCAAATATATGGCCCAAAGCAGCACGGAATTCAGAGTCAGAGGTTGGCAGAAAAGTTTTGGAAAACTTGCAGTTTTTAAAAATTGGCAATTTCTCCATGCTTAATAAAACTATCAGAGAAGAGGTATAATGTTTGTTCATTTGTGGAATGTTGACAGATAGCTGCAAAAATTCACATGAATGAAGAACCGCAGAGATGCGCTTCAATGAAGTATTTTTTAAAAATTTACAAAAAACTGAAGTTTCTATTTAAAAAATAACCACATATGCCAAGATGAAACATGGTAAAAAGTAGTGTAAGTTCTACTCATGATTCTTTAACAGTTAATGGGAAAGTGATAGAAATCATTTTCTCTTAAAAAGGAAGTTTCGTTATTGCACTGACTTTTACAATCTGACCTAGTAATTTAGAAAAATCATGTAGTAAAATCTGTAAAATTAAAATACAAAATTCTGGTTTGTAAACATCAGTTAGCCAAGTCTCTCCAGAGTCCTTCATGATAGTGGAATGGAATGAATAATTAAGTCGCTACCTTCTTTACTTGCTGTGAGGGGGAAAATTCCAGAACACAGCTTTCATACGTTCACAGTAATTATATTCAAAAGATATAAAGAAAGTCAGTGCAGTTGTCTTCTTCTTTTCTTCCTCTGTGCAATTTTCAGCTCTTATCCCACTCTTAAGTGCCATAATTGAAATAATACTGGTTTGGAGACCTAGTACAGATTGGTCATAAATGTCGCATAAAGTCTGTAGGACTTCGGTAAAGATATTTCCAAATGGCATAGTAATGCACTGCAGCTGCCGTGGCCACAAACAGGTGCCAGATGGCATGGGCAAATGGAATGATGCCATCACTCTTGAAGAACACAACTCCCAGACAATAAATTAAGCCCCCACAAGCAAGTTCGTGAAGTCCATCCGTGTTGTTCTGTCAACAGAGGAAAAAAAATGAAAAGGTTTTGATGTTACTCCAATATGACAGCTAAAAACATCCCTGAAAATGGCCCCTAAGTCTCCTGATGTTCCAGACAATGAAAGCAGCTCTGCACAGCAAGTTATCTGTAAACATGAACTACACTTAAATCGACCTGGATTACCCTCTGCATCAGCCGTCTGGATCTCACCAAGCAATCAGGTTATAGGTTCCATGGCAAAAAGCAGCATCTTCTGCTCATCTATAGCTTGTTTAAGCAGACTGCAATCGCATCTAAAATGAACGGTCATTCATTTTAATAAAGTACAGTCCTTGGCTTTCATCTTTCTCTTGAGGAGCCCTCTTCCCTACTAACGCACCCGCAAGCTGCTCTCCTTATAATTCACATCTCCAGCACGGTTTTCTCTCCCTTTGTCTTCCTCAAACTCTGTTTTATGTTCTACATTAATCGCTTTTCTCAGACTCCTCCTCTGTCTCTGTGAGCTTACGGCTTCCTGACAGCTGACATAGCCATAAGGGAAATCATAGCTAGGAGTGGCCTCAGATCATATAGCACAATACAGTTCCTAACCTTAGAGATGCTCCAGGCCTTTTTGTCTTTGTGCCTGGGAGGTTTTTTTTTTTTTTTTAATAAATTTATTTATTTTAGTTGGGGGCTAATTACTTTACAATATTGTAGTGGTTTTTGCCATACATTGACATGAGTCAGCCATGGGTTTACATGTGTTCCCCTTCCTGGACCCCCCTCCCACATCCCTCCCTATCCCACTCCTCTGGGTCATCCCATTGCCCCAGCCCTGAGCATTTGTCTCATGCATTGAACATGGAATGGTGTTCTGTTTCACATATGATAATATACATGTTTCAATGCTATTCTCCCAGAACGTCCCACCCTCACCTTCTCCCTCAGAGTCCATAAGACTGTTCTATGCATCTGTGTCTCTTATTCTGTCTCGCATGTAGGGTTATCGTTACCATCTTTCAAATTCCATATATATGCATTAGTATACTGTATTGGTGTTTTTCTTTCTGGCTTACTTCACTCTGTATTATGGGCTCCCGTTTCATCCATCTCAATAGAACCGATTCAAATGTATTTTTTTTTAATGGCTGAGTAATATTCCATTGTGTATATGTACCACAGCTTCCTTATCCATTCGTCTGCTGATGGACATCTAGGTTGCTTCCATGTCCTAGCTATTGTAAACAGTGCTGCGATGAACATTGGGGTACACGCGTCTCTTTCAATTCTGGTTTCCTCGGTGTGTATGCCCAGCAGTGGGATTGCTGGGTCCTATGGCAGTTCTATTCCCAGTTTTTTAAGGAATCTCCACACTGTTCTCCATAATGGCTGTACTAGTTTGCATTCCCACCAACAGTGTAAGAGGGTTCCCTTTTCTCCACACCCTCTCCAGCATTTATTGCTTGTAGACTTTTGGATAGCAGCCATTCTGACTGGTGTGAAATGGTATCTCATTGTGGTTTTGATTTGCATTTCTCTAATAATGAGTGATGTTGAGCATCTTTTCATGTGTTTGTTAGCCATCTGTATGTCTTCTTTGGAGAAATGTCTGTTTAGTTCTTTGGCCCATTTTTTGCTTGGGTTGTTTATTTTTCTGAAATTCAGCTGCAGGAGTTGCTTGTATATTTTTGAGATTAATTGTTTGTCTGTTGCTTCGTTTGCTATTATTTTCTCGCATTCTGAAGGCTGTCTTTTCACCTTGCTTATAGTTTCCTTTGTTGTGCAAAAGCTTTTAATTTTAATTAGGTCCCATTTGTTCATTTTTGCTTTTATTTCCAATATTCTGGGAGGTGGGTCATGGAGGATCCTGCTGTGATTTATGTCGGAGAGTGTTTTGCCTATGTTTTCCTCTAGGAGTTTCTAAAACAAATCATTTCACAATTTGTATGGAAATATAAGAAACCTCGAATAGCCAAAGCAATCTTGAGAAAGAAGAATGGAACTGGAGGAATCAACCTGCCTGACTTCAGACTCTACTACAAAGCCACAGTCATCAAGACAGTATGGTACTGGCACAAAGATAGAAATATAGATCAATGGAACAAAATAGAAAGCCCAGAGATAAACCCATGCACCTATGGACACCTTATCTTCGACAGAGGCAAGAATATACAATGGAGAAAAGACAATCTCTTTAACAAGTGGTGCTGGGAAAACTGGTCAACCACTTGTAAAAGAATGAAACGAGAACACTTCCTAACACCATACACAAAAATAAACTCAAAATGGATTAAAGATCTAAAAGTGCCTGGGAGTTTTTTACCTCAGCAGGAAATTAACAGTCAGGCGTGCTTTAGCACAAAAAAGCAACTTTATAAAGTACTCTTGGTTTTCAAAGCCCTTGACTCATCTACAAGATGAGACCAGGCTGTGTGAATGACAGGCGAAGAGAACAGAGGCAGGGCTCAAGATGCTGATGGACGAACTTACCAGGGTTTCTGGAGACCAGGAACGGGAAGGTCTCAGGTGCTGTAGGGTGAGCGGAAACCTACGGCAGATTGTGGCAAGGCCTTGGAAGGGACAAAGCTGTGGGTGTTTCGGAGGTCTGGGCCCTGCGGCTGCGACCTTGGGAGCCCTGGAGCAGGTCCCTGCAGCAAGTCCAACAGGGGACGTGGGGAGCCGCAGTGCCGCGGCCTACCTGGGCCAAGGCTGGGGCGATGGCAGCACTGGACTTAGAGCCAGGCATGAGGACCCAGGCCAGGGGCGAGGGGCAGCCCTACTTTGAAAATTCACATAAGCACCGTGGTGTTTTGTAGGATCAAACAATGAGGAAGGAGACTTCTCAAACTGCTCCTTAACCTTGGTAAGATAGGACATCAGTCAGATTTCATTTTATTTAAAAAGTAAAACATGGCAAAACAAAACACCAGACACATTTATTATTTTAGAGGTTATAAAGCAATTAATATCCATTAATAATACAAAATTCCCTGTGTACGCGTATTAGGGACATTTTCCTTAGAGAGGGTTAGGTTTTCTTAAGGGAGGGTTAGGATTCTTACAGGAGCATCTGACCCCCCAGTTAAGAGTCACTCATCTAACGCAGCCTCCTTATTTTAGAGATGAAGAGACTAAAGTCAAAGAAATAAGTACTGCTTTATCACCTTTCAAAGAACCAGAACATGGTTAATCTTAAAACCAGATTATGTCTGCTTCTTTTTCCGTGTTTCTATGTTCCTATTAAATGTTTGAAACATTCATTTAATCTTCACAACCCTAAATTAGGTATTTTTATCCCAACTCCACGAAACCTAGAACACACAGAGGTTAAATAATTCACCCACGGCCACGGAGCTTTTAAGTACCAGAGTCAGGATGTGAACCAAGACCAAGGTGTTTTGTTTCCTGAAGTTACATTCCTTTTTTCGGGAGGGAGGGAGGTCTTTTAAAGATTGATGATTCATTTATATAGTGTAATGAATAGATATTAAGTGGACTATAAGGTTTTGTGAAATGCACACTTACATGTAACTCATATCACTCCTATCAAGATACACAAATATCCTAACACTCCAGAAAGTTCTTTGGTGCCCCTTCCCAATCTTAGACAACCCCTTCCACTAAGGCAACCACTGTTCTTGTTGCTCTTACCACAGACTAAGCCTTTCCATTCTATAACCTCACATAAATGGAATTATACTGTATGTACATTTTTGTGTCTGGCTTCTTTTTTGCTCAATATAATATTTTCAGTGCTAGTGGTAAAGAACTTGTCTGCCAACACAGGAGATGTAAGAGATGCGGGTTCGATCCCTGGGTCAGGAAGATCCCCGGGACGAGAAAATGGCAACCCACTCCAGTATTCTTACCTGGAAAATCTCATGGACAGAGGAGCCTGGCAGGCTACAGTCCATGGGGTTGCCAAGAGTTGGACACGACTGAAGCAACTTAGCACATGTATGCATGCAAGTGCTAATGTACATAAGTCATTCATTCCTTTCTATTACTTAGCATTTCATTAAGTTTTAAAAAATAATTTGTTTATTCTTTCCATTCGGGGGCTATCATGAATAAAATTTAATACTTATACTGTTTTACAAGTTCTTTTGTAGATATATGTTTTCACTTTTGCTGAACTATAAATATATGCTTAATTTTATAATAAACTGCTAAGCAAATTACCAAAGTGGTTACATTTTATATTTTCCCCAACAATGAATTGAGGTTCTAGTTGTTATAATAACAACATCCTTGTTGTTATTTGGCGGCATCAGCCTTTTTAATTTATTCAGTATGGTGTAGTGGTAAGCTTTTAATTTTCATTTCCCTGATTTCCGAGATGACTGGTGACATTGAGCAGTTTTTCAAGGGTTTACTGGATACTTGTATCCCTTTTTCTTTTTATTACTGATTTAGAGTGCTGCAGTATTTGATACATATCCTTTGTCAGATACATATAGAGAAAGCAAATAATTTCTCCCAGCCTGAGGCCTGACTATTCAAGTTCATTGATCTTTTCTTCTGCGGTATCCCATCTGCTGTTAAATTCCTCCAATACATTTTTTTTCCCCCTCAACATATAGTTTTCAGATGTAGAATTTTCATTAGGCTCTTCTTGCTTATCTAGCAATATTTGTTTAGATAATGGATGCCAAGAGTACAGATTTTGTTGTTTTCCTCGAAAGAATGTTGAGTTTGTTCTGGCTATTTATTTGCTAGAGGATCAATTTTATCCTTTGAGGTTTCTGGGCTTTGTTATGGGAGTGCCACAGTTTTATTCTAAGATACGATCTTGCTGGGGTCGATGGAACACTTGTTGTGTCCTGCATGGTCTCTCCATTCTGGTGTCTCCAGTCCTGGGCTCACTCAGGAATATCCACTTACTTCACTGCCTTTCATTACCTAGCTTCAGCCAGGGCATGCAGCGTCTCACCCAGCACAAATGCAGCTTAGGATTTGGGCAAGGACTCAAGGAAATCCCTTTGTAGATTTCTGGAGACTCTTCTCTGTGAAGCTCCCTCATCTCCAAGACCCTGCCCCAGCCCGGGGAGCTGAACTGCTGGTTTGTTTCCTCCACCCAGACGGCTGCTCCTGGACTCCACTTTCTTCCACTGTAGTTTGGAAAGCATTCCAAACAAGGAGGAAACTGCAGTGCATTTGAAGCTCATCTTTTGGTTTCTCTCTCAAGGATCGTAGTCCTATATGTCTGTGTCCAATGCCAAAAAATTGTTGTTCATGCACTTTACCCATTTTCATAGCTCTTTGTGGTAGAAGGGTAATTCTGACACCCATTATTCTGACTGCAACACCAAAGGTTTGAGTCTTCATCGTCTGTACAGTTCCTTCAGATGCCTGTATGGTTCCTTTTGACCTGGTCTCTGCTCACCGGTTTCATCACAGAACTTGTGTTGCCTGCACAGTCACACCCCACACACATCTGTGCACACTCAGATGCTCCTGCTTCCCCGTCTCCAGGACTTCCTTCTCACTGTGTCCATCCCTGCGTCCTCTTTCCGTCTCTTGGCTCCTATCTGTCTTTCTGAATCAGCTTAAATAGCATTTCCTCTGGTACTTCTGTCAGGTGCTCCCAGAGTAGGCTGTACTTTCCCCAGTCAAAGCCTTATAAAACTTTATGGTAGTTTCTTATTTTATGTGAATTGTATTTTTCTGCTTTATTCTAAGTTCTGTCAGGGCAAAGGTGGGGATTTTTCTGTTTGATTAACATGAACAGTAGTCACTTGTTATTGTACCACTTGAAAATGTCCATGAAAGATTTACACTAGTAAAAATACTGGATAAACTTGTTGTTACAATACCCAGAGGGAATGGACTTGAAACTTCACTCTAATGATTAGTAACCCATCAGAGCCTTTGACTGTGTGGATCACAATAAACTGTGGAAAATTCTGAAAGAGATGGGAATACCAGACCATCTGACTTGTCTCTTGAGAAACCTGTATGCAGGTCAGGAAGCAACAGTTAGAACTGGACATGGAACAACAGACTGGTTCCAAATAGGAAAAGGAGTACGTCAAGGCTGTATATTGTCACCCTGCTTATTTAACTTCTACGCAGAGTACATCATGAGAAACACTGGGCTGGAAGAAGCACAAGCTGGAATCAAGATTGCCGGGAGAAATATCAATAACCTCAGATATGCGGATGACACCACCCTTATGGCAGAAACTGAAGAGGAACTAAAGAGCCTCTTGATTGAAAGTGAAAGAGGAGAGTGAAAAAGTTAGCTTAAAGCTCAACGTTCAGAAAACTAAGATCATGGCATCTGGTCCCATCATTTCATGGGAAATAGATGGGGAAACAGTGGAAACAGTGTCAGACTTTATTTTTTTGGGCTCCAAAATCACTGCTGATGGTGATTGCAGCCATGAAATTAAAAGACGCTTACTCCTTGGAAGGAAGGTTATGGCCAACCTAGATAGCATATTTAAAAGCAGAGACATCACTTTGCCAACAAAGGTCCATCTAGTCAAGGCTATGGTTTTTCCAGTGGTCATGTACAGATGTGAGAGTTGGATGGTGAAGAAAGCTGAGCGCCACAAAATTGATGCTTTTGAACTGTGGTGTTGGAGAAGACTCTTGAGAGTCTCCTGGACTGCAAGGAGATCCAACCAGCCCATCCTAAAGGAGATCAGTCCTGGGTGTTCGTTGGAAGGACTGATGCTGAAGCTGAAACTCCAATACTTTGGCCACATCATGCGAAGAGTTGACTCATTGGAAAAGTCCCTAATGCTGGGAAGGATTGGCGGCAGGAGAAGAAGGGGACAACAGAGGATGAGATGGTTGGATGGCATCACTGACTTGATGGACACAGGTTTGGGTAGACTCCGGGAGCTGGTGACGGACAGGGAGGCCTGGCGTGCTGCAATTCATGGGGTCGCAAAGAGTCGGACACGATTGAGCGACTGAACTGAACTGAACCTATCAGACAGACCTTGCTTTGGGTGTCCTCAATCGCCTTCCAGGCAGATTTTCTCACTTCTGTCTTTCACCTCCCTCCTCTTACCATTCCCTGTTGCCTTTACCAACTAAACTATATATTTTTGGTGCAAGGTAAATTACTAAAGCCGTTACAAATCTCATATCTCAAAGGAGATATCTCGTTACAATCTCATAAAACATACCCTCTGAAAAAACATAAGCAAACATAAATCCTAAATCTTTTACAGGTATTTTTGTGACCAGGGCGAGAACTATACACAGCAAAATTCTTACAAAGTGCCTATGAGCTCAGGAGTGAAATTATAGGTACATTTCTGACCCTTGCAGGCTAAGAAGAGAGTTCAAACTAAACAAACCATGACTTCCTTAATTAAAACAGTACCCAGTGCCCAAAATGCAGAGTATACACTGGAAATACATAAGCTAAAGGCACAAGTGAGAAGCGTGTGGGATTGTGAGGTTCTTACGTTACTGTTTCAAACTGACAAATACACATGGATTTCTCAACACTGATTAGTCTGACTGGGAGTACAAAACATACATGCCAACTGACTCCTCCAGGTAATGCCACACTTTCACTCATTAAAGTCCCCAAAAGAAAATTTCAAGTAAAGTTTTTTTTTTTTTTAAAAAAGCACTTTCCTGGGAAAGAGAAATAATATGACTTAAAAGAAAGTGAAAGGAAATGTAAGAGTGAAGGGATTTGAGAAATATCCAATAGAATGTTGAGCCAAATGACCTTTTGAAGTCCTTCAATGCTTAAATTTTAAGAAGTCATTAATTTAACTCTTTATAGTAGCCAAGCCAAGACATGAAAGCAATCTAAATGTCCATCAACAGAGGAATGGATAAAGAAGATGTGGTACATATATACAATGGAATATCACTCCATTATAATTGAGTAATATTTTAAAATTACAAGCCATTAAAAAGAATGAAATAATGCCATTTGTAGCAATATGGATGGACCTGGAGACTGTTATACTGAGTGCAGTAAGTCAGAAGAGAAATGTTGTATGACATCCTTTATATGTGCAATCTAAAAAGAAATGAAACAAACGAACTGATTTACAAAATAGACACAGACCCACAGACTCAGAAAAGGAAGTTATGGTTGCCAGGAGGGGAGGACGGCAGGAAGGGACAGGCAGGAAGCCTGGGACTGACGTGCACACGGCTGTATTTAAAATGGGCGACCAGAAGGCCTGCCATGCAGCACAGAGGATGCAGCCCAGCGTTAGGTGGCAGCCTGGACGGGAGGGAGTCTGGGGAGAATGGATACATGTATATGCAGAGGTGCTTTGCTGTGCTCCTGAAACTATCACAGCATTGTTAATTAGCTATACTTCAATATAAAATAAAAAGATTTTTAAAAAATTAAAAAAATTACCCTTGTCCATGGATTTAGGGTTAAGACACTAAGTAACATGAGATATTCCCACCTTTATACTAACTCACACCTCTCTGGGAAAAGGGTGGGAGTGGGGATGGGGTAGATAGAAAGGTTATCCCAAAGAACAAATACAGCAGATCACCATACAGACGAAGACACACTTAGATATACAGCTTTTCCAAACTATAGACAGCAAGCAGTGCACGTTGTGGCACTTTGTAATTTATATATTTTTTCTTTTTAGTCTCTAATTAATAGGCATGTTATAGCTTCAGAAATAACAGCTACAGATCGTATCTATAGACATATTAAAAGTCATAGTGACTGGAAAGAAAATAAGGTGAAATAACTAAATTACGAAGAAACTTCTTACCATTGATGTTACCACCAAGGCTGGAGAAAATCCCATTGTGAGATAGAAAAAGAGCTCAATGACCTTATACCTGCAGAAGAGAAATGTGTTAAATTAATATAATTTATCTATTCCTACAACACTTAAACCATTTCCTTAACAATTTTTTCTTTTTTCTTTTGAAAAACAAATGTAAACTCTTAATGAAATGTATTTCATTTCAAATGAAATGTATTTTCCCTATAGGAGACCATTAAGCCTCTAACTGAAATACTGTAGCTGAGTAACAATGAACTAATATTTCTTTCAGGATTGTTGTTGTTTAGTCATTACATCCTGTCTGATCCTTCTGTGACCCCATGGACTGTAACCCACCCGGCTCCTCTGTCCATGGGATTCTCCAGGCAGGAATACTGCACTGGGCTGCCATTTCCTTCTCCAGGGGATCTTCCTGACCCAGGGACTGAATCTGTATCTCCTGCATTGGCAGGTGGATTCTTTACCACTGAGCCACCCGAGAAGCCCTTTCAGGATTGATAAAGCATAAGATTTTACATGCTACATGGAAAATGTTCTTTGCCAAAAGTTATCACTGAATCCAATTAACCATGCACTTTCCCTTTCTAATCTCAGTGTTTGCCTTCACCATCTTTCTAATTCATCACTATAAGACACTGAAATTATGAAGCTGCACAAAGAATAGCTTGGGGCCTCCTTTATCAGTGGCAAAGGGATGGGAGCCTTAAAGAACTAAGGGAATGTGTTTCTGATTGTTTATTTTGTATCTATATAAACTCTTAATTTGTAAGGCTCATCACCTTAGATGCAGATTATCTGAAAATGCTAAAAAAACACACTGTACTGAAATTCAAGTTATATTTATGCCTAGTCAAACTACACTCTAAGTTCCTCGAAGGCAAGGATCAAGGTACATTTATGTTTGGATCTGCAGGGCCTAGAACAGTATGTGGCACCATTTAGGTTCTCCCTAATACCTGCCAAACCAAATGGCCAAGGTGACTCGCATCTTGTTCTTAGTGTTTTGTACTCAAAGTCCACCAGGAAGTAACCATATCAGGGAACTGGGGAAGAATGTGGGTTTGGTTTACATCAGAAGGACTGAAATAGGAGAAAAAATAGTTGTCTTACTTTATTTCTTATTTTATCCAAGGGTATAAATTATGGGTTTGAGTCTGAGAAGCAAACTGTTCCCTTGGATATATATATATATATATAAAGCATAACACCACTCAGAATTGCTAATTATGGTCAAAAATGCACTTAAGTGAATTTGAAAGTTACAGAGAAGTTAGCTAAAACTTACTATTTTCTTCTGAAAAGACAAAATAATTTATTACTTTGTGACAAGCACACGTTATATTCAATTCTGAGGGCCATTCTGCCAAAAACAATAGATGAAGAATTTAATAAACTCTATCCAAATAAATGATTTCATGGTTGTGAGTTTCTCAAGTTCAGGCATATGAAATGATGAAAACAGCCATCGACTAGGAACTAGGCCACCTGGGTCCTAATTCCAGATGTGTCACTAATTTCATGCATGTACTAAATGTTCTCATTTTTCAAGCATGAAGCAGAAATAGATGACTTGAAGGTCTCCTCTAGAACTAAGATGCTAAATTTCAATAAGCTTTCTTTTTATATTGTTTCACACACTAGGACCTATGAATAACAGGTTAAAAAAAGTGTGTTCCATGGTGATGATACTAAGAGTTTGTATAACCTTCCAAACATCCCCTTTCCCAGGAGTCCTAGGTTGGAACAGCCTTTGGGTTCCTAACTAGGTAAGTGTTATGCTGGAGGCTTAATATCGATTATCTTCAACCTCCCTAGAAACTTAGAAAAGCAGTTATTTTTCTCATGTGGTAACTGTAAGTCACAGAGGATCAGGCTAGTTTGCAGATACGACTAGTCTGGCTGAGGATGTGAAATGAAGTCTGACTCATTTCAGAGTCAGAACTGAGCTGCCATGGCAGATGAGGGAGAAGTCTACTTTGTCCTTCACCTGCATCATATGTTACACAGGTACCATTCATTTGTTTGCAGCAATCTGTCTGCCAATGATAAATAGCAAATGGTTCTGAAGATTTGTTAAAACAATATATATTCTGTTTATGTATTACTACTATTTTGAAGTGCAAATATAAAGTAAATCATATTGTAATGTAGATAAAATTTAGGAAGTTAATTTTAAAGGTATTAAATGTAAATTGTTTTCTCTTACTTTTCATGGTAGAGAAATACATAAATGGTTCCTCCAGCTGCCATGAGCCAGATAAACCAACGCATATGAGAGGCCAGGGGTCCAAGTTCACGGAGATTTAACCTAAAAATGTAAACATGACAACAGAGAACAGAAATGATAAATGAGAGGAATTCATACAACCTGTGTTTCCCTCTAGTCCTGAAAACTGAGAGAGAAGGTACGAGGATAAGATCAGAAAGAAAAAAGCACTCAACACGTGGTAGAAGTATTTGGGCAATTGGGGTAAAATTATTAACTTAAAGATAAAATTGTTGTTCAGCCTTTAAGACTTAGAATCAGTTCCAGTGTGGTTTAAAAACAGAACCAGCTGAAAGGAGACATGTGGAGGTGAGTTCCAGCACACCGTGATACCCGACTTTCCTTATTAGGCAGGCTGCTGCAAAGGCCACTCGCCGTCTCATTCCTGACTGTGTACTTGAGAGCAGACTGTTTACAAAGATTCCTGAGAACAAAACCCTCAACCGGATCACACACACACAATGGATACCTAATACACAGACCAAGTATCTCTGCCAAAAGAAAACATCAGAAGAATTAGCCCAACATATGTCATGTAAGGTATTTTGTTAGAATTTAACCATGGACTCCTGTGAAGCCTGAATTTAAAATGCTACAAATTCATCGGTACTAAACTCTGATTAAGAATAGATATGGGGAAAAAAATATGTTGAGTGATTACTACAAAATTAATATTTCCAAATGGAAAAGGTACCATCTGCATATTGAAGACTTACATGTGAACAAACTGTTTACTGTCATATTTGTTTCCTCAGTCTACATTTAAAATTTTTATTTACTTATTTTAAATTGAGGTATACTTCACAAATGCCTCCAAGTATTCTCACTCCCAATATGATGCAGACCTATAATTTAGTAACAGGTACTGGGGAGAGACAGCACTTACTTTTTACTACAACACATAATTAGGTTTCCTTTGAATGATGGATGCTACATTAGTCAGAATCTAGAGGCCGGCTGTTTGTAATGACTATAGTAGCAGACAGCATAATATGAATTTCTGAGTGGTTAAAACTGGACCATACCGTGGTAGAGGAAAACTAATTTTTCTTTAATTATGGATTCAAAACAGCAAAAGACTCTATCTTGTCTATACCAAAAAGACAGGAAGAACCAGGACACTGAACTGAATACCACACATTTTAAATAGCTAACTAATTAGGCTAGCTCTCTTATTCATATAGCTGAAGAAATGAGAAACGCACTCCATATATAGTAGCTACTGTGCTGTGAAGACAAGCAGTATAAATCTCAAAAGTTAGCTTGTTTTCTTTATATATATATTTATAGCATTAGGATCCCTGGTGGCTCAGAGGTTAAAGCGTCTGCCTCCAATGCGGGAGACCTGGGTTCGATCCCTGGGTGGGGAAGATCCTCTGGAGAAGGAAATGGCAAACCACTCCAGTATTCTTGCCTGGAGAATCCCATGGACGGAGGAGCCTGGTAGGCTACGGTCCACGGGGTCGCAAAGAGTCGGACACGACTGAGAGACTTCCCTTTCCCTTATAGCATTTCCATTTAAACAATTAGATGCCCAAGTATTCTGAATAGTAGAAGCACAGGGAAAGCATATGGAAGGCAAAGGTAACATATTTCCAAAGTGAGCCTGCTACCGACACACGACTTTGTAGCACTTCTCTCAAACACTCCAGTGCCAGATATGTATTCTGAATGTCGGCAACCTTCTTTCCTTAAAGTCTGCAATCTAACTCAAGCAAATCAATGTATGGCAAAAACTATTACAATATTGTAAAGTAATTAGCCCCCAACTAAAATAAATAAATTTATTTTAAAAAAAAACAAAATGGGAAAGGAAAAAAACCATGTACATATGCTTTTGGGGGTGGGGGGGTGGGGGGGTGGGGGGGTGGGGGGGTAGGGGGGAGGGACAGGAAGACAGGAGGAAAGAAGGACTGAAAATTCTCTCATAAAAATGCTATCTTCAAAACCAGAGAAACTGTGTCTTACCATGGAGCGTAAGATGCAGCAATGAAGAAATAGATAACCATTCTATCGCACATGTGAAAGCAATGCTCCACTGTCCTGTGGGGGGGGGAACACATTAGACAAAGTTTTCAGAAAACTTTAAGACTGGAAGTAGGGGTTATCACTCTACTATGCCACAGCTGCCACTCTTGTTCTGAGTTCTCATGGCATACATAAATTGGCCTAAAAGTCACATGGCTTTTTTTTTTAATAAGATGAAGCCACAAATAAAAGCTTTCATTATTAAGATTACACATACCAAAGATCCTCTCCATGTAAGAACCCTACAACAATCAGAAACTCTGAATTTGTTAAAAAATAACAAGGAAAATCTGTACTTTCTGATATTTTCCATTTCTTTTAGATCCTATCTAACAGGAAAATGAAGTTCCCCGAGGGCAGACCACCTCTCAATCACTATCATGGTGCAAGGCACAAACCTGTGAGGGCTCAGTAAAATACTCCCTAAAGTCACATTCTTTTTAGAATGTCTCTGAAGCAGTCTTTACTCCAAATATCTTAGTGCAGACAATAAGTTGCAATAAAGCAAATTTAGAAACTAATTTAGGAACAGCAACAACACAACAAGGAAAAAAAAAAGGTGTATTTGCTGTCAAGAGGGTAGCCACCTGGGCTTCTAAGCAAGTTTTTTCCTTCTGAAACCAAAGGGTCAGGAAGTGGACAATGACCTGGCTCCCTGAGGTCTATTCACAGAGCAGATAAGATAGGATCTGCCCTTCACTGAGGGGATGTAAAAAGTACAAACACACTGCACTGTAATCTTTAATCCACTTTCAGTCCAAGGGGTGGACACGATGGCTTGGTGGTTCACCAGCATTAAACCTGCCTCCGGAGAAGGCAATGGCACCCCACTCCAGTACTCTTGCCTGGGAAACCCCATGGATGGAGGAGCCTGGTAGGCTGCAGCCCACGGGGTCACGAAGAGTCGGACACAACTGAGTGACCTCACTTTCACTTTTCACTTTCACGCACTGGAGAAGGAAATGGCAGCCCACTCCAGTATTCCTGCCTGGAGAATCCCAGGGACGGAGGAGCCTGGTGGGCTGCCGTCTATGGGGTCGCACAGAGTCGGACACAACTGACGCGACTTAGCAGCAGCAGACCTGCCTCACCACACACAGTGCGGTGGCCAGGGCAGGCCGAGGGTGATCAGCCACAGTCAGTGCTGGTCACTACATCAATGTTTCTCAAGCGTGACTCCCTTTCAGAGTCACCTGGGGAAGCTACAATATAGTCACAAACTCTAGGCCAGAAGATCCTGACTTAAAAGGGCTAGAAGATGAAGGCAAGAGGGGAATCTCTTTTTTTTTAACGGCTTGGATGACTGTGATTCTGAGCCAGTTCTGGGGCCTTTCTAATTCTGCTTTCCAGACGGTGGCAGCACCCAAAGTCAAGCCTGCAGCGTATTCAAGACCCACCCCCCAGGGACTGCCCTGCTGGCCCAGGGCTGAGACTCCATGCGCCCAGCACTCAGGGCCCGGGTTTGAGCCCTGGCGTGGGAACTAGATCCCACCTGCCATAACTAAGAGATCATTTGCGGCAACTAAGATCTGGTGCAGCCAAAAAAATAATAAACAAATAAATAAAATACTAAAAAAAATAAAATCCTACCACCCGCCTCTCTGACACTCACCCTCCTCACAGGTAAACAGAAATAACAACATCTTTATCAGAGTATGTATGAGCATTAAATGAGATGATGTAGCCATGTGTTTAGCACAGCACCCAGCACATAGTAGGTACTTAACCAATGCTTATTCCCTTCCCTCTTTTACTTAAATTAAGGATATACTTGGATATTTTTAAGAATTAATGCAATTAAAATAAATTAATTAATTATAAAAAAAGAACTAATGCAGAGCAAAAATCCACCCTTAGCTTATGATTCTAGCAGTGCTATTGCAAGGTTCAAGAGAGACTAGTTTCTCTTATACCTTCTTCTAAGGCCCTAGTAGGGAGGCCCTGAATACTGAAGCAGGTACCTACAACTCTTTATTGATTCAGAAATCTAGACAGCAAAGCCAAGTGAGACAAGGCAATCACAGGGACTGCACTATGCCAAAAAATAATGAAGTGCTCCAGCCTCTGTGACAGTGTGTCCTGAAGAGTCAGGACTGGCACTTTTGAGGCTTGCTTCTGAGTGTGTCCCAGGGTTCCTTCATGATTCAGTGCTGTGGTTTTATTTTAAGCTCAGGAAACTGTCAGCTTCTGGGTGAAGGTGGCAGACTACAAACTATAAGCAATAATGTGAAGGATGTGGTGGAAGTAAAACTCAGGATAGGAGTCAGAGGACCTGGGATGATCAGATTCTGCTGGTATCAATGACTTGAGCAAGTCAGGCTGCTTCTCTGGGTCTCAATTTCCCCAGGTGAAAATTATGGGGTTTGGATTAGATGTTCTTTAAGGATTCTTCTGGTTCTAAAACTGACCTTTAAATGTGAGGAAACTAGTAACCATCTCATCACTAGCAGAATCCCAAATCCTGCTTTTAAATAAAGCGCATCTTTTTAATGTTAGATTGTCCAAATAGCTTGAGATTTCTTTGGACATTCTATAGAACCAAAAATTACCTTCTAATATTACATTAAATCACTTTAGGTCTGTTCTAAATCCTCCTTTCTGAGAAGAAATTTTGCCCTTTGGAGTTGTGCAGAATCTATTTCATAAGCAACTAAATGGTGTGCTCTACCTTTGTATTCCCCCCAAATTAACCCTTCATTCGAAGGATGAGTGTGTTTATGTCCTCATTGGGAGGCAACGGACCACAGTATTGTCTAGAAAGTGTTTAATAGCTAATAAGTAGCAACATATGTGTATTTTGTTTGAGTAGATACACTGGACCTAATTCTGAAAGCTGAACTTCGCAAAACAGTAACCTGAGCTGTAATATACCTGCAGTATAGCAGCAGTGATTGTAATTTTTAGTCACTCTCACATGCATCATCTCATTCACCTATCACAACAGCCCACCAGTCGGGCATTACCATTCTCATTTTAGTGATGAGGAAACTGAGGCTACATGAGGCTAGGTTGCAAGGCTGGGACTCAAAACCCAACTGATGAGTCCAAGTCCAGGGTACTGCCCACCACCCTGCAGCTGCAGTGGAAACCAGGCGTCAGGATTCCACAGTCAGTCCTAGGGAAGCAATGTGGGTTTGCTTGCTTGTTGGCTGGCTGGGTTTTATTTCGGCTGTGCAGCGAGGCTTGCAGGATCCCTGACCAGGGACTGAACCCGGGGCTCCAGCAGTGAGGCTGCAGAGTCCTAACCAGTGAGCTGCCAGGGAATTCCCAGCAATGCGGTTCTGTTTGTTTTCTGAACAAAGACCCGCCTTTTAAAGATACATATGGGGGTCCTCAAACTCCTTCCAATCCATAGAAAATTTCTTGAGCAATGGGACAGCTGAGTCTACCAGGAAGGGAAATGTCCATTCTTCGCCTCACCTGCCCAAAGCATGCTGGCATGAAAGGCCAGCCTGAACCAATTATTCTGTGTGACCTGTTGAAGCAGCTGCCATTCACGGTACCTTAAGTGGCTCTTCTTCCATGCTACAATGTGAAATACTGTGGAGACGATGAAGAGGGCACAGAGGCCCATTCCATAAATCCAAGCCGTTATCTTTTCCCAGCAGTCATCAGATAGCCGGTGAAGGAGGGCACTGCCCACAATGGCCGGAACAATGAGAAACTGAGAGAAAGGGAAAGAAAAATAAATATTCAGTAAAACATTGAATTGAGAATGTCAAAAATGCACAGGTTTACCAAGGACAACTTTAGGAAGATCACTTTAAAACAAACATTTCCTCTCCTGGATAATTAGAACAAGAACCAGATGAAGTTGACGTTTTTCTGCACTGGGAACAGGTACTGTTGTTTAGGACCCGGAACCTATGTCTGCCAATGGGGACAGAGTCAAGCAGCAAAATTACTCAACTATTGCAAAACAAACATCCTCTATCCTAATTTCACTACCAAGCATGTACCCAGATTTCCCAGGGATGACTTGATCTTTAGATATTCCTTCCTGTTTCCCTAATGTGCTACTGAAACCCCAAATTTCAGCAAAGGGTAACTAAATGAATCAAATCAGCAAGTATAATGCACATACCACCACTCAAATCATTTGTCCAAATCATATGTCCTCATTTCTAGTTGGGATGTCTACATTCCACCAGTTTGGGGGCTACTGTAGACTGAAAGGGGTGAAAGGGTCTTTGGGTTATCTCATTTTTTGAGATTTATTTACCTATTTGACTGTGCCAGATCTTGGCTGCAGCATGTGAGATCTAGTTCCCCAACCAGGGATTGAACCCAGGCACCGTGCACTGGGAGGATGGAACCTCAGACATGGGACCACCAGGAAAGTTCCTGGGTTATTTCATTTTTAATAGTACCTCTCAAGTAGACAAGAGTAATCCACTCCTACCGAGTCAAATAATTTTAAGAGTCTAGACTATTAAGAGAGAATTTTGCTTTTGCACCATATTTTACACTACATACGGACACAAAGTACAAAGTCTAGCCATAACAGTATGACTAATAAACATTTTATAATAATAGAAATCATCAGAAGAAATAAACTACTTTATTAGATACCAGAATAAACATACCTGGCAAAGAATGCAAACTTTAGAAATCTCATCTATTTTTGTCTCCAACATCTATGTTTTCTCTCTTGCAACAGAATATTAAATCCTCCAGATATGATCAGCACTGAATTTCAAATGCTGATTACAATGGCCCAGAACAAAATTGAAAATTAAGGACAACAAAGTAAGTTTTTCATAAAACAAAATTTAATTTATTTTGAGATTATGTCCTATTTTTTTATATTAAAGTATCTTCCTGTTAATGGAAAGTAGATGGATGTTTTTTGTTTTGTCATTTTTAGAAATTTTAATGCTCTCTGAAATCCAAAAATCAGGAATACAGTTTAGTAAATTTAATAAGCGGACATTTTCTGTTCTAAAAAATTAATGTGTATGTTTTTTCAGTTTTTCCTTAACTTTGGTTTATATAAGTGTTCCTGATGACCATCCAGGAGAGATAAACTTAAGGATTATTCAGGTCTATTTCAAGAAAATATTATTCTTAAAGGTGACCTGTGCATCTCAACAACCAAGCAATTATATTTAAATGTTCAGCATTATGCTAAATAATAAGCACTTCACTGGTTGCTTTTATAGGTCAGTATTTTGAAAACTATCAGGACATTATTTTTCTAACTTCTATCAGTATTTTCCAGTTGGTAAATGGATAAAATGATGGATGTATACTGGAACAATAAGTGAAAGAAAAGGCCATATAAGCTGTTATTCAAACTTTTATATCCCTTATATCCTAATACTGATGTAGACTTAAATACACACACACACTTATTTTCTTAAGGGTCTGTGGACAATTATCTTAAGAAATTACTTTTAGCTCTGTTAAATTCATCAGACATTTAGTTAAGAATAAAAAATGGAAACAATCCAAATGTCTATCAAAAGATGAATAGATAAAGAAGGTGGGATATGTATAAACATATACACATACACACATGTATACATACACACACAAACATAATAGAATATTACTCAGTCCTAAAAAAAAAGAAATATTGCCAATTTGCAGCAATATGGAGGGACCTAGAGATTATCATACTAAGTGAAGTAAGTCAAAGAAATATATGATATCACTTATATGTGAAATCTAAAAAAAATAAATAAATGAATCTATATACAAAGCAGAAACAGACTCACAGAAAATAACCATGATAACCAAAGGAGAAGGGGAGTGGGGGATAAATAAGCACTATGGGATTAACAAATACACACTACCAGACAAAACAGAAAAGCTCAAAGATTTATTGTATAGCAGAGGGAACTATATTCAATTCTTACAATAACCTATAATGAAAAAGCTGGCTTAAAACTCAACATTCAAAAAATGAATATCATGGCATCTGGTCCCATCACTTCATGGCAAACAGAAGAAGAAAAAGCAGAAACAGGGACAGATTTTATTTTCTTGGGCTCAAAATCACTGTGGACGGTGACTGCAGTCATGAAATTTTAACACGCTAGTGCCTTGGAAGGAAAGCTATGACAAACCTAGACAGTGTATTAAAAAGCAGAGACATGACTTTGCTGACAAAGGTCCGTATAGTCAAGGCTATGGTTTTTCCAGTAGCCATGTACAAGTGTGAGAGTTGGATCATAAAGAAGGCTGGGCAATGAAGAATAGATTCTTTCAAACTGTGGTGCTGGGGAAGACTCTTGGGAGTCCCTTCTACTGTAAGGAGATCAAACCAGTCAATCTTAAAAGAAATCAACCCTGAATATTCACTGGAAGGACTGATGCTGAAGCTGAAACTCTAATACCTTGGCTACCTGATGCGAAGAGCCAACTCACTGAAAAAGACCCTGATGTTGGGAAAGACTGAAGGGAAAAGAAGAGTGGCAGAGGATGAGATGGTTGGATGGCATCATCGATTCAACAGACATGAATCTGAGCAAACTCTGGGAGATAGTGAAGGACAGGGAAACCTGGCGTGCTACAGTCCGTGGGGTCACAAAGAGTCACACACAACTTAGCGACTGAACAAATGAAAAATAATCAGAAAAACACGTGTGTATATATATGTATATATAAATAAAACTATCACTTTACAGTACTGTTGAAACTGACGTAATATTGGAAATCAACTACACTTCAATTTAAAAAAAAGAATAAAAGACGGATCTCTGGAAAGTACAGCTAACAATCAAATTAGGCTGTGTATTCTTAAGTTTGGACTCTAAACATTTTGACCCTTTGGTGTTGTGACGCTCACTTCACAAAGTGTGTGTCATTAACGCAAAGACAGGGGTCAGCACAAGTCTAGAGAATTTCCCCAAATCCTTCCTGCCCTAAGAATCTAAGCCACAGGTCCAGGGAGACTGTCCACGAGTGAGGTTACTCCAAATTTCATTACTGAAGAAGCCCTTTAACGGAATCCAGGGCAAGCATGTACAAACAAAGTAGGTAGAAACTCTTTTCTAAAGAAAAAATATTCAGCAAGATTTCAGCATTTCAATTATTTAAATAAAAATCTTTTGAGCACCTAAAGAAAAAGGACAGTGATAAATGAGAATAACATTTCAATACCACAAATAATATTTGAATTTTACTATTATAATACTAGGACATGGCAACCCACTCCAGTATTCTTGCTTGGAGAATTCCACGGACAGAGGAGCCTGGTGGGCTACAGTCCATGGAGTCTCAAAGAGTCAGACACAGCTGAGTGACTAACACTTTCACTTCACTTCATTATAATACATAGAACTGATATGTTAGAAAGTTTGATTTCTGCTAAGTAATGACCAGACAGCATGGTTCTATTAGATTACAAGGGAATCTACCAAAAACTAGTTTATTTCAGGTTTATTTGGCATCACGTTCCTTTATAGAAAACACTGACTATTCTTTGGAGAAGGGGCTTAAAGAAATGAAAAGGCACAACTTGAATTCAAGCAAATTTTATTCTAATAACATTTATATGAAACCTACATATTATACTAACACTGTCTAAAGTAACTGAATTAGTCTGTTCTAAACACTCTTCACTAAAGGGATAAATTGATCTCCTCTATCTCTGATCTTCAGACTATATACCAGCCACCATTTTCCCCTCAAAAAATTTCACTAGATGCAACTTTCAAAGGGAATAATGAAATCATAGATAAAAGGAAGTTTAAAATAACACAAGAAAATGCCAATAAAATGAAATTAAAGGGAAACTATGAAAATATATACATAAACGCAAACACTGGGTTTCCCTGGTGGCTCAGATGGTAAAGTGTCTGCCTGCAACGTGGGAGACCTGAGTTCAGTCCCTGGGTCAGAAAGATTCCCTGGAGAAGGAAAAGGCAACCCACTCCAGTATTCTTGCCTGGAAAATTCCATGGACGGAGGAGCCTGGCGGGCTACAGTCCATAGGATCTCAAAGAGTTGGACACGACTGAGCAACTTCACTTTCTAGGTAGTTTTGCTTTTCTTATGTATTCTTCAGTATTTTCCATTTTTCTTAAAATGAACATGCTTTGCTTTTAGAAGGAAGAAAAAATTGAATTCAGGAATTAAACTTTTCTTTTACAGTACGGACTAACATCTGCTCTGAAAAGCAATGATGACCATAGGGATGGGAAGGATGTGGCTATTTGTTTTCGGGGATCACTGGAGGGAAAAATCTTTCTCAGCAAATGGTGAACTCTTCTTGCTAAATGAACTCTGCTGACTGTCTTGAAAAGGTAATTCATTTCATTCCAGGGGTGATAGTCTATAAATAATTTCCTTTGGTTTCTCTTATAACTAAACACTTATTTTCCTTCAAAGAAGATCTTATCTGAGAAAGCAAATTCAGGATCAACAGAGCTGACTGTAGGTCAGAGCACTCAAAGTATCTGACAGGCTCACAGTTTCTGGTGACATGACGTGGTACTGATACTAGGTCAGGTAAGGTCACAGGGATGGGTGAACTGGGTCAACGGGGCTGAGATTAACAGAGATGATTGCCCCTTCTTCCCACCAAAGCGCTTGGGAAGCACAGAGAAGGCAGAAAGCTCACACTCACCGCATGTGTGTAACAGTTAGCAGCATGCTCGTAGCACGTCGGCTTGTAGCGGCCATTGGCGGGGGCCCGGTGGTTCATGAACCTACAGGAACAAAGACCTCCCGTGAGAAAAGCTCAGAGTGTAAAGAATGATGGGAAAGCTCGTCAGAGGTTGTCTGGTGTATTCTAACTGAAGAGGTGACTGCTGGAAATACCTAGTTACTGGAACAAAACCAAAGCCACAAAGCTTTGGTGTAAATTGAACCAAAACCTTGGTCTAAATTGAATGCCCTAGTTAACTGGATTAAGTATTCTTTCAGTTCATTCAAAAAAACCTTCTACCAACCAAAAGCAAACAAAACTCATATCTATCCCTTCAACTGGTACTCTTCAACCGGTATAGTTAAAAAAAAAAAAAAAAATTAAAAATGGCACAACCAAATCTGAAATTGAAAAAAAAAATAAAGGTCATTTTCCTAAACTTTACAAATACCAGTAACCACCATTTAATGTGAATTCAATGCATTTGAAAGTTGCTATTTTGTCTCTCAAAATGTATAAAGCTTTATACATGCAGATTTTTAAATGCTCCATCCCATTATTAGCAGGGCTGCCAAATAGTTTCCCTGAATTGCACTACCTGTTCCAGCACCAGACAGCTTAAATAAATGATACTTGGCTGCCTCTAGGCCACCTGAAACAAGAGGTTCATTTTCACCTGCATTCTTCCTGAATAAAAAGAGTTTGCTTCAAAATCTAAATATGTGACTAGCGCCTGACACACTGGTCATAACATTCATGGGTGCATGGTGCTTAGTCGTGTCTCTTTGTGACCCCATGCACTGTAGCCCCCCAGGCTCCCCTGTCCATGGAATTTTCCAGGCAAGAATACTGGGGCAGGTTGCCAGGATCTTCCCAACCCAGGGATCGACCCTGCGTCTCTTGCATCTCCTGTATTGGCAGGCGAATTATCACTGAGCCACCTGGGAAGCCCCAAAGTGTGCCTGTATCTAAATACCAAAATTTGGTATCTGTATGGTCTATACCATACATATAGACATATGTCCATATTCCATTCCCTCCCTCTCTGGGCTAATTTTGTGGCAACCAGCAAAGCAGTGAAAAGCACCAATACCACTGGACATGAAAGAGAGAAACAGCTGCCTTCTATTTCAGTGTGTGGGTGAGGATCTCCCCAGCCCCAGCTCACACCCCTGCCATGTTTAACAAAGGATTCTGGTTTAGTCTGCGTGTTCTTTGGAAGGAGTGAGATATAAGCTCAGGAAGATGAAAAGGCAGCTGTCTGAAAGCAGCAGATGCAGAGAACACAGCGGTAAGAGCGCCCTGGTGACAGTCAGGTCTGAGCATTCAAGCAGCATTCCTGTGCTTGGGGCTTGCACGATGTCAACAGGCTTTGCACAATAATGTAGGTTTTTGCTTGAGTTAGTTTAAGAGGGTGTGGGTAGGGGAAGGAGACTTTGTTACTCGTCACTAGTAAGTTCTGACTAGTCATGTCTTATCATTTAACACAATGGAAAAACGGTACCAGGCTAAACCAAATGGCACAGACAGGTTGCCAAAAACTGACTAAAACATGTGGCCAAGCAGTTCCAAACAGTGTGCAGTGTATGAACAAAAGACCAGCTGGCACTTTCTCCCTGAATTAAAGAAGGGCCTGGTATCCCTAGAGCAAATGAGGAAAGATCAAGTGGCAGTCCCTGCCAACCAGACACAGAAAGTTCGAGTGGAAGATCCCCTAGGGAATGGCTTTGGCACTGTGAAGATACCTTCCCTGGAACACCAATGGGCAGCTACCTAACTAACATGCAAGAGATACACATACTGAATGGGATTCATCACATGGCTTGGAAGCTGTTAAAGAGAAATGTACAGTTAACAGCTTCAGAATCATTCCAAAATATTCTCACACATAGATAAATAAATCTTTTCTCCCCTGACAATCCTTTAAATAATTTCACTAATTTCCTAAGGGATGAGAGTGTTGCTATACGGCAGTTATTAGTAAAAAGGAAAATAATTACACTCTTGGGAAGGAGGCCTTAAAAGTGTCCCCAGCATTCAAGGGCCTACCAAATTATCAGCCTGAGACATAATGACACAGCTATAAGTAGCATGCCCTGTTAGGGACTGTAAAGGGTAAAGAATTACGCTCCAGGATGGCTGAGGGTAGATTAAACTGCAAGCACTCTGTGCAGGGCACAGTCAGTAGGGTTTGTCTACCCACCACCAGCCTGCAGACTAAAATAGCAATTTATATCTCTGGCAGCCCAATCTAAAAATAGTCAGGCTATAACATAGAGACAGGGGTAGACTTTAAAAGCAAAGAAGCTGAGTGGCCATGTTTGTAACATGTTTGTGCCCACCTGGAATCACTCAGGTTAAAAATAAACTCAGAAGTTGCAGAGAAAAATATTCCACCCATGTGACTTAAGGTAGTTTCTCTTTAAGGGCAGGGTCAAGATTCTGGCAATAAGGAAAGGAAGAGCAAGTATGCCAGGCACTGTCTGGGGCCCTGTGGGATGGCACATGGTTCTACCAGGAAATTTACATTTTTCCATTTCTCTCTGATCCAATCATACCTCCCATTGCCTCCTGAAGAAATCGTTATGAAGAAATTAGTCACCCAAGACCTACATGAAAAGCAGATGTAAAAATGCAAATAAATCCCCACACACTGAGGCTATTCTCTTCCCCCCAAAAAGAATGAGGAAGGATCTCAAGAGTTTATGGGAAACAGCACGCACTTAGGCAAGACACCTCCACTTAAAGCAAGGCCATCCTGATGGTCATCCAATGCGAGAAAACATTCTAACGTTGGGTATGTTGCCCATGCCGCAACAACAGAAGCCCCCTCCCCCACAACTGTTACAACTAGAGAAAGCCCATGCGTGCTTGCTAAGTCACTTCAGTTGCCTGGACTCTTGGTGATTCTACAGACCGTAGTCCGCCAGGCTCCTCTGTCCATGGGATTCTCTAGGCAAGAACACTGGAGTGGTCGCCATGCCCTCCTCCAGGGCACGTCCCTGACCCAGAGACTGACCTCGTGTCTCTTAGGTTTCCTGCATTGCCAGGTGGGTTCTTTACCAGTAGTGTCTCATGGGAAGCCGGAGAAAGCCCCTGTGCCCCAAGAAAGGGCCCACATGCTACAGCGAAGATACAGCACAGCCTCCCCACTGCCCCCACAAACCTTTAGCCCAAAGCAGGGCCTTCTGAAGGTAAATCCGCAACGCGCCATCAGATATCAGAGCCTGAGATCGAATCTCAGAAGTCGTCCTTGATTCCTCTGTGGTCCCCACACTCCAAATCCAAGTACTGTCTGTGCTATCTTCAAAATATATTCCAAGTCAGTCCTACTCTCTACAGTTTCAAAGTTACTACCTTAAATCAAGACATCGACTCCTCTGGTCTGTAAACAAAGGCTCTGGTCTCCCTGCCCGCCCGCACATGGACCCTCTTCTTTACCCAGCCACCACAAGTCTGTTAACACCAGATCACATCACACGCTAACCCCAGCTTAAAACCTGTCTGGCTTCCCAAAGTGCTTGGAAACACAGCCTCCTCTGCAGGCCACGAGCCCTCCCAACTTCTCCAGCCGGGGGCTCCCACCTCTCCCTCTCCCCCTCCAGCCAACCACAGCCTTTCTGCTCTTCAAACCAACCAGGTCTGACCTGACTCAGAGCATCTGTGTCTGCTGTTTACTTCTGCCCAGAACATTCTCCTCCAGTGTGCCCAGCTCTCCTCTCACCTGTCAAACTCGGCTCAACCATCCTACCTAAAGTATCAATTCAGCAGAGCCCTTATCACGGTTAGTAAGAATTGGACTTTTGAACTTATTTTTTATTTCATCTTTCCCCACTGTAATGTGAATTCCATGAAGGCTGCCTTGTCTACCTTTTCATTTCCAGTCCTAAACACAAAGTCCAGCTGATTGTTGGAGCTTAATAAATAAGTGTTGAATGAGAATAAAAAGACAGAATTTTGCCTGCTGCTAAAGCATTTTATTATCCTGAGAGAGATCCTGTCGTCAATTAGTTTCACTGGGGATTTCTGTATGCAACAAAAACAGACAGTCTTAGAGCCAAGAGAATCCTCAGTCTCGTGAAAACAAAATGGACAAAGGACAAGACCATGAATATTTCTTTCAAGGCCTCCTTCACCAACATTCGATGGGTCAACAGAACTGATCCCTACGTACAACCTTACTACTAGCTGTCCTGTATGAATGAGCATGATGTTTAGGAAAAAGTGCTGCCAGAGCTGGTGACAGTGGTGGGGGACATTTAATTAATTATTAAATAAGGGAAATGGTACATATAAGGAAACAACTTCAATGTTCTTCAATGTCACCGAATCAGTGTATGAGTCAATGCTCTGAGAACTTGGAACAAAAAGAGAGGCAACAGGCAGCACTGGAAGACTTCCTAGTGCTTTAGAATAAGATGCCTTACCACATACTCAATTTGAAACTAACCAGTGGTCATGAGGCTGGAGCTAAGGAAAGCAGTATCCTTTTCCTTGGATTTCTGGTTGCCAGGCTGGAGAAACGAGCACACACCAGCAGGACACTTGAGCAGCTCTGGGTCCTAGGCCTCTGAGCTATCACACACATGTTGTGTGTGGGCTGCATGGGCGGTGGAAAGGGACATGCACCCTTCTGTCTGCCCCTTGCTAGTTGTATGATGATGGCAGGCTCTCTTTTCTTCTCTAAGGCTCTTCTATTAAATGGGTAGAAAGTTAGCCTTTCAGGGTTATAGTTAGGAATGAGATGAGTTATCCACAAATACCCAGCTACTGCCTGGCACCGACAGGCACTCAATAAAGGTTAGCAAGTATTCTAATCAGTCAGAGATGCTGTGAAAGGGAGAGAATGACTCTGTGTGCAGTGTGGGGGTGGAATCAAGTGTGAAAGGGATACAGTACAAAAGATAAAAGGTGTCCCAGTGGGATTTTTCACAACCTAAGATTTTTGAGAAGCCATGCCTGCATAAAGCCCTCCACTTACTACACCGGGTTAGGCATCCTTACAGCTCTTCTCCAGATATGGCAGAGCTCTGGAAGTTGATCCAAAGCCACAGTGACCACCAAGTTTCCATTATGAACAAACCAGCAGGGTGTTCAAGTTTTCTTATAATTTAGACATAGCCACAAAGGATGGCCTAATGAAATGTTTTTACTTGAGTCAAATGCTCTTCAACGGAGTCCTGGTGAATCTATCAGAAGGAACACATGGGCTCAAAGATAAGTCTGTTCCTCTTTCTAGTTCCTCTGTCATTTACAACCTGTAACTATCCTAAATGCTCACAAGATAGATAACAAACACAGCTTTTAAGAGATGCAGAACAGTACTCTCAATATGTTAATGTACAGACCACAATATATTACTTATTTGCAGACTTTATTTCTAAGTTCAAATTGATTTATAGAAATATCTTTCCAAACAAGAAATTATGGGATCATTCATTCTGCAAAGAAAATCGGGTAGATTGAGATGTCATCAAGAAAATAACTGTTAAATATCCACTGACATTGTGCAGTTGCTGCGAAAATTACAATGTCTATGCTATACCAAAAGAAAATGCCTGTATTTTTAATTTTTAAATGAATGGAGTGGAGCGCAAAATCACATTACAACTGTAATAAGGACTGCATAGATTAGTGTCCAGCAAAAAAGAACAGTTCAATCAGCTGAGGTGGTAGGATCTTAAATAAAGATGTTTGTTTTTCATTTCTCTTAATACTGCTAATGTTTGCGCGATAAACAATGACACAAGTTCCTTTTTTTCCTTCTTTTTCTGGAGAAGAACTGAAAGGATAGAAAAGAAATAGAACTCTTTAATCTAACAAAAACCGGTAAATGCATAGAAGACTGCCACTGTTTCCGGAAAACAGGAAGAGCACAGATGTGCAGAGAAGTAAAACCAAATCAAACAAACCACACATACAGGGTTTTGCCAACCACTGCTGAACCTGGGTTACATCCTCCCTTTAAGCCCCTCCAGTCCTCATGGCTGACTTCATGTTCTAAAGCCAGAACATCATGGTTTCTTTTTGCCTTTGGAAGAACTGATATGATGTTCCCATTAGGCGAACATTGCCAGGCCTGAGTGATAAGCAGTGTTCAAAAGTTAATCCAAGTCTTCACCCTGATCACCCCAACTCTCCCTGTGCAAATGTCACTCTATCCTTCGGAACTGGAGGAGGAATGAGACCAGCAGAATAGGTGAGAGGGTGTCTAGGTATTAAGGCACTGGAAAGAACAAAAAAAAAGGCATACTTTAAAATCTTGTAATAAAAAGCAATGCCTAAAAACTCAACAAAAACCTTGGAAGATTTCATGCATTTTTTTTCTTTTTTTCAAATTCCCCGGGTCACTGCACACTAAGCTAGCCCGTTCAGGGTGAAGGCCTGGGAATGGGGATGCCTGCCTGATTCAGACAAAGGGATGGAGAGTTACCACAAACACAGGAGAGATGAACTTTCACCCACTTACACGAAGGAGAATTAGGGGGAAAAAAAAAAGCGCAGAGCTTCCTCTCGAATTACGGCCAGCCTCCATTCATTGCTAGATGGCAGAGACCTGGAGTCAGGATTAAGGCCACGGTGTCTCCCCAGGCTGGCGTTCCCACCGGCTCTCCAGCCAAAAAGCAGCCGGCCAGCCTTCCGGGGGGCCTCCTCGGTTCCTTGTTTCCTAACCCAGGCGCCTCAACTGCAGGTCTCACCACCCAGAAGCTAACTTGTCCCGGCGCGGTGGCCCAACATAGCACACGCTGGGGCTCTAAGCCCGGAAACCCCGCAGGCACGGCTAAACCGGCGGAGCCTGCCTCAGTTTCCCCCACCGCCACGGCCGTTCAAAGACAAAGCGCCGGAAACCCCCAGCACCCCGGATGGGCAACCTGGCTCGGGTCCGGGCGCCTCGGGGACCCCCCTAAGCCCGGTCAGGGGTGCAGGCCAAGGCTAGGGTCGGAAGATCCGGGGCTGTGCCTGCAGCCGGCGTTCAGGTCCCCGGAGCAAGCGAGAGGGTGTCCCTGCAGGGCGAAGCAGGGCGGGCAACCGACGCCCCGGGAGGGCAACCGCGGTCCGAGGGCTGGGGACTGCAGTCCTCAGCAAGCAGCGGGGACCTGGGCCGGCGCGAGACCCGCTCCCGGAGCGGGGGCGCCCGGGGACGGGGCGAGGAGCCTCGGGAGCACGAGAGGAGAACCGGGCGGGGCGTCAGGCCCCACGCGGGCGGAGGCGGGTCCGGGACCCGGTGCCGGAGCGGGCGGCAGGCCCGGGGCGCTGCCCTCTCACCGCTGGAATCGACTCTGGAACCGCATCGATGCTCCTGCTCCTCCGCGGGGACCGCGAGCTCCGTCTCGTCAGCGCCGGCGGCCGGGCGCGCGGCCCTCAGGAGCTGGGGCGGCTCCGGGGGCCGCCGCGTGCCCGGCAGACCACAGGACGGGGCGGCGCAGAGGGGGCCGGGCCGGGGGGTCGGGGCCGGGCCAGAGCCAGACCAGGCGCCTGGGGGCGGGAGGGAAGCCCTTAAACGGCCCGGCCGCCTCCCGCCGCCGGCCCCGCCAGCCCCGGCCGGGAGGCCCCGCCCCGCCCGGCGCCCGGCCCCCGGCCCCCGGCCCCGCCCCCCCTGCTCACGCCCCGCCCGCCTGCGTGCTCCCGCGGCCGCCCGCGCGTCACCGGGCCCGGGGGCCAATCAGCGCGCGAGTGGAGCCGCGGCCGCGCTGCCATTCATTCCCGCGGCCAGGCGGGAGGTGGGGCCTCCCGACTGGGGGCGGGGCGAGAGCAGGGGCGGGGCCTCCCGGCGGGGCGGGAGCTAGAGGGCGGCTCACGGCTCGCGGGGTGGAGTGGGAGCGAGAAGATAGAAGTGCCCGATGACAGGAAGAAAAATGGTAAAGGAGGATGTGAGGCACGACTCTTGAAAGCGAGTATGATGAAAACAGCAACAAACAAGACCTCTGTCTGTGTTCTAGTCCTGACTCGGTGTCTTTCGTTCTTCAGCATTTGTTTCTTTATCTCTCCGTTCATTTATTCCTTCATCATTTTCAAGGTCAGCTACTCTGAGGCTGTTACGCGAGGTTCTGGGATAGATTTTTAAAATCTTTCCTCGCCTGTCATGTAGGGATGCTTACATATAATCCTTTCATTTATTTGCTTAATCCAAGCAACTTCTAAATAAGCCAAAAAGTAGATTTGAATCAGGGTCCTTTGGGAAAAATCTAAACTCAGAGGGCTTCCTGTAAGAGGGTCAAAGAATATTTAGTGAATGACTGTTTGTTTGTTTGTTTTTAAATTTTGGGGTAGAATTCTTGGGATGGACTAAGCTATGTACAATTTTTAATCATCTTCAAAGCCGTCAATGATAGTTTGTTTTTCAAGTTTTATATATTTATTTATTTAGTGCTGGGTCTTCATTGCTGTGCAGGCTTTCTCTCGTTGCCCTGAGTGGGGGGCTACTCTCTAGCTGTGGTGTGAGGATTTCTCATGTTGGGGAGTGTGGGCTTTAGGATACACGGGTTTCAGTAGTTTCTGCCCGTGGGCTCAGTACTTGTGGCTCCTGGGCTTAGTTGCTCCGTGACATGTGGGAACTGACACGATCAGGGGTAGAACCCGTGTATCTTGCATCGACAAGCGAATTCTTAACCGCTGAACCACCAGGGAAGCCCCTGGTTTTATTTTTTCTTTTTTAATTTTAATTTTTTTTTCAGCTGCATCACATGGCCTGTAGGATTCTTGTTCCCCAACCTGGGAACAAACCCGTGCCCCTGCAGTGGAAGCCAGGAGTCCCAATCCACCGGACCTCTAGGGAAGTCCCAAATAGCTGATTTCTAGTGACACCCCAAACTTCAGGCTCTCAAGGGGACAGTAGGTCAGCCTATTAGAAGTGTTTAGTCAACATGCAGTGGGAACATTGGAAAGCTGAGAAGTAGGTAACCCAAAATTCTAGTTTGCTTTCCTTTAGCACCTTCCAAGTTGGCTGGATCTAGAAGGGTGCTTTCCATGGTTACTTCATCAATTTCCCAGGAGATAAGCATTATCTTACTCATTTCACAGATAAGGAGGCTAAGAAGTTTAGAATCTTGCCAAAAGCAAAACTAGGATTTGTTCCTAGCTTTGTCTAACATAAAGCCTCAGATCCTTTCAGCCCCAAATTGCCTCTCCCTAAGTTGTAAAGTAGTATATTTCTTTAATTTTTTTTTCTAAAAGTCAGAAAAATGAGCATGGATTGAAGGTTTACTAAACTGCTCTGTCCAGCCACTGGGTTAAATGAATTGGTGGGGGAGGGAAAGGTCACAAAGGAAATAACTAATAAAAACAGATAAAAAAATAACAATATGAAGTAACAAAGGAAGCATTAAAAAAACAATGAACCAGCAGATGCTAGGTCCCATCCTAGCAATGGTTTAGAAATGTGCAGGAGACTGAGATGCTAAGTGTGGTGAGGCTAATTAGGGAATGCGGTACATGAGAGAAGGAAGTCTGCAGATGCATTTTTTTTTTAAATAAATTTATTTATTTTAGTTGGGGGCTAATTACTTTACAATATTGTAGTAGTTTTTGCCATACATTGACATGAATCAGCCATGGGTTTGCATGTGTTCCCCATCCTGAACTCCCCTTCCACCTCCATCCCCATCCCATTGCCCGAGCCCTGAGCGTTTGTCTCATGCATCGAACCTGGAATGGTGTTCTGTTTCACATATGATAATATACATGTTTCAATGCTATTCTCCCAGAACGTCCCACCCTCACCTTCTCCCTCAGAGTCCATAAAATTGTTCTATGCATCTGTGTCTCTTATTCTGTCTCGCATATAGGGTTATCGTTACCATCTTTCTAATTCCATATATATGCATTAGTATACTGTATTGTTGTTTTTCTTTCTGGCTTACTTCACTCTGTATAATGGGCTCCAGTTTCATCCATCTCAGTAGAACCGATTCAAATGTATTTTTTTTAATGGCTGAGTAATATTCCATTGTGTATATGTACCACAGCTTCCTTATCCATTCGTCTGCTGATGGACATCTAGGTTGCTTCCATGTCCTGGCTATTGTAAACAGTGCTGCGATGAACATTGCGGTACACGCGTCTCTTTCAATTCTGGTTTCCTCGGTGTGTATGCCCAGCAGTGGGATTGCTGGGTCATATGGCAGTTCTATTCCCAGTTTTTTAAGGAGTCTCCACACTGTTCTCCATAGTGGCTGTACTAGTTTGCATTCCCACCAACAGTGTAAGAGGGTTCCCTTTTCTCCACACCCTCTCCAGCATTTATTGCTTGTAGACTTTTGGATAGCAGCCATTCTGACTGGCGTGAAATGGTACCTCATTGTGGTTTTGATTTGCATTTCTCTAATAATGAGTGATGTTGAGCATCTTTTCATGTGTTTGTTAGCCATGCAGATGAATTTTAAAAGAGATGATGGGCATGACTTGGCACACATCCTTTCATAAAGTACAATAGCTTGGGAAACATAGGAAATATGGTCAGTATGGGGAAAACTTGTGAATGGCCACCTAGGTTTAGAAACATCATTATGAATAGCATTTACCAAGGCGGGGGGAAAATGAGTGAGATAAAAATTAGATCAAATCAGAATAAAGTATCTTGACTTATAGTAGTCTCTTCCATGGAAATATTGTAGGAATAAAATACACAGGAATCTTAACTAACTAAAAATTGCTTGTGTAAACAATATGATCACAAATTTAAATCAACCTCATTCTTGGTGACTCTCCCAAGTGAAAGCAATTCTCAAAAGATAAAAATAAAAACCATGAAAGAGTTTAGATTATTTACATAAACACCTGCCCCTCCTCCCTTTTTTACTGAGGTGTCCACTTGAATCTTTTTTGTTGTTGTTTTCATCTTTTTGAGGAGAAATCCTGAGTATGTTTTCAGAAAAGAGGTACTAGCTTTGACTTAAAGATTAGCATTTTGAAGTGGAAGAAAATGGAATTTTTCACATTAGCAGGATGTGACAATTTTGTTGAGCTCAGAAATATACTAGTTCTTTCTGCAAAACAGCAGACAATTATTTGCATAGCCTCTGCCTGGAAGAAAGGATTTGTGAAGGAGCAGATGCCAGCTGCAGAAGAATCTCTTGGGAGAACACCTGCCCTGCTTGCTGAGGGCCACAGAGTTCCTGATTTGATGCTGACCATACTAGGAAGCACCTGAAACCTAGTCCTTCAGCTGCCATCATCCAATCAGAAAGTAGCAGCTGTGCTCCATACTGTGGCCCCAGATGACCAAGGAGGTTGCCTGAACTTCTGATTGCAAGTCTTACTCTCTGACTGGCTTTCAGTGTGTCTCTTTACAAATATGACACTGTAAAGCAGTTATTAAAATGTAAATGCTCCCATCCTTTTTTCCCTTTCCCGAAGACAGGAATGCTGTATTAGTCTTAGTTCTTAGTGTTTTGCCTACATTTCCTTATTGTCTTCGTCCCTACTCCAAGCTGCATATGTTGAAATCCTAATGCTCAATGTGATGGTATTAGTGGGGTGATGGGAGGAGGGGTGAGAGGTGATTAGGTCAACCACCACCCTTATGAATGAGTTTAATATCCTCGTAAAAGAGCCATGAGAGAGATCTCTGGCCCCCTTTCATCATGTGAAGACCCAAGTCAGCAGTTTTCAACCCAGAAGAGGGTTTTCATCAGACCCTGATCATTCTGGCAGTCTGATCTTGGACTTCTAGATTCCAGAACTGTAAAAGATAAATATCTGTGGTTGATAAGCCACCCAGTCTTTTTTTTTTTTTAATAGCCCAAGTAGACTAAAACTTGACCTTCAAGGAATACCTGTCTCTTTCATGTCCAGATCCTAGACTTTCACAATGAAAACAGTTGGAGAAAACAATGGGAAGAAAGATCTAGAGAGAAAAAAGAGGCCTTGGCAGAGAGACTATATTGGTTTACAAGACGGAAATGAGTGAGAGAAAAAATTTCCATAATCTGGAACTAAAGCTTGGACTCTGTTGACCTAACTCTCAATTCTGTGCTGAATTCTCCTCTGCTGAAGGCATGAATTACACTACAGTCAAAGCTAGTGGAGGTGATAGAATTCCAGTTGAGCTATTTCAAATCCTAAAAGATGATTCTGTGGAAGTGCTGCACTCAATAAGTCAGCAAATTTGGAAAACTCAGCAGTGGCCACAGGACTGGAAAAGATCAGTTTTCATTCCAATCCCAAAGAAAGGCAATGCCAAAGAATGCTCGAACTACTACACAATTGCACTCATCTCACATGCTAGTAAAGTAATGCTCAAAATTCTCCAAGCCAGGCTTCAGCAATACGTGAACCATGAACTTCCAGATGTTCAAGCTGGTTTTAGAAAAGGCAGAGGAACCAGAGATCAAATTGCCAACATCTTCTGGATCATTGAAAAAGCAAGAGAGTTCCAGAAAAACATCTATTTCTGCTTTATTGACTATGCCAAAGCCTTTGATTGTGTGGATCACAATAAACTGTGGAAAATTCTGAAAGAGATGGGAATACCAGACCACCTGACCTGCCTCTTAAGAAACCTGTATGCAGGTCAGGAAGCAACAGTTAGAACTGGACATGGAACAACAGACTGGTTCCAAATAGGAAAAGGAGTACGTCAAGGCTGTATATTGTCACCCTGCTTATTTAACTTACATGCAGAGTGCATCATGAGAAATGCTGGACTGGAAGAAGCACAAGCTGGAATCAAGATTGCCAGGAGAAATATCAATAACCTCAGATATGCAGATAACACCACCCTTATGGCAGAAAGTGAAGAAGAACTAAAGAGCCTCTTGATGAAAGTGAAAAGGGAGAGTGAAAAAGTAGGCTTAAAGCTCACCATTCAGAAAACTAAGATCATGGCATCCGGTCCCATCACTTCATGGCAAATAGATGGGGAAACAGTGGACACAGTGACAGACTTTATTTTTTGGGCTCCAAAATCACTGTAGATGGTGACTGCAGCCATGAAATTAAAAGATGCTTGCTCCTTGGAAGAAAAGCTATGACCAACCTAGATAGCATATTAAAAAGCAGAGACATTACTTTGCCAACAAAAGTCCTTCTAGTCAAAGCTATGGTTTTTCCAGCAGTCATGCATCGATGTGAGAGTTGGACTATAAAGAAAGCTGAGTGCCAAAAAATTGATGTTTTTGAACTATGGTGTTTGAGAGGACTCTTGAGAGGTCCTCGAACTGCAAGGAGATGCAACCAGTCCATCCTAAAGAAATCAGTCCTGAATTTTCACTGGAAGGACTGATGCTGAAGCTGATACTCCAATACTTTGGCCACCTGATGGGAAGAGCTGACTCATTTGAAAAGACCCTGATGCTGGGAAAGATTGAAGGCAGGAGGAGAAGGGGATGACAGAGGATGAGATGGCTGGATGGCATCATTGACTCAATGGACATGAGTTTGAGTAGACTGTGGGAGTTGGTGATGGACAGGGAGGCCTGGCGTGCTGCAGTCTACAGGGTCGGAAAGAGTCAGACACGACTGAGTGAGTGAACTGAACTGATAGTCAATTATGGAGAAGGAAATGGCAACCCACACCATTGTTCTTGCCTGGAGAATCCTATGGACAGAGGAATCTGGTGCGCTATGGTCCATGGGGTCTCAAAGAGTCAGACATGCCTAAGCAATTAATACACACACATAGTCAATTAACAATGCTATGATAGTTTCAGGTGAATAGTGAACACTTAAATTATTAATTGAAAGAAATTATCACTAACTCTCTAAATAAGGAAATTTTCATTGGGCTAAGAATGGCTCAATCTGTGTCTCCATCAGCGCCTACCATAGACCTCTTGGAGTTGAAGACAAATCCTCAACCAAGATCTGAGGATACGGGAAAACAGATATTTGTCCCCTCAGACAGCAAATTAGGGTACATTCTGAGTCATTGGAAACTGTGTAGCTATATCCCGATGACAAAAACCAACTTTTTTTTTTTTTTTTAGTAATACAGTCTGGCCACAATACCAACTAGGTGACTACGAGAAATGGCCAGAGGGTGGCTCATTAAATTATAACACCATCTTTCAACTTGAACTGTTTGTAAAAGGAAAGGAGTAAAAACCCCTCCACCTTTTTAGAGAAGATTAGAGAGTAATTTAGGCAATACCCCACCCTGGACCCTGAGGATACAAGAAGTACAGTAGTAATAAACACTTAGGTCATATCTCAGAATGTTCCCAGTATAATATTAGCTGCAAATTTCAAAATATTGCAGCTAACACTCCCATCTCCCAACTAGTTGCACTGGTCTTTAGAGTTTTCAAAAAGTGGGACATGATGGAAGAAGAAAATGAAGACAAAAAGTGGACCACCCCAGGAATGGGTAGTGATTCCTGCCCCCAACATGGGAAGATCTCCAGCAAAGCTGGCACCTAGTCAATGAGCTTACTGAGAAAGAGGGATATTGGTAAAGGGGGTGCTCTGACTGTTCCCAGAGAGGGAAGGCCTGAACTCAACAGCCTTCCTTTCAGCTCCCAGTAGCCAAAGAAGAGAGCTGGTGGGCCCTGGGGGTTCCCCAACTGTGTCTTCAAAGCACCATCTCAATATTTCCTGAGGAGCCCTGTTTCACCATAGAAATAAGGGAAGAACCAATTGAATTTTTGTTAGATACCAGATACATTCTTCGTGTTGACATCTCCAAGGTGTTCCGCTCTCCAAGAGGAACTACAACGTCAAATGAGTCTCAGGAAAGAAAGATACTAGGAAATCTGACACTGGAAATGCCAAGATGGGGCTCCTTTGATATTCTAAAACTGGTTTTGCCACACAGTAACAACTGGCTTTCTAGGAGGTGTCTCAGGTAGTGCTAGTGGTAAAGAACACTCCTGCCAATGCAGGAGAAATAAAAGATACAGGTTTGATTCCCGGGTCAGGAAGATCCCATGGAGGAGGGCATGGCAATCCAGTCCAGTGTTTTGTAAATGGTTAGGACTGGCTAAGATTAGACTGAATTTAATTAAGTAAATAAATTTTGTTATTCAGAGTAGGCTGATGCAAGACTGAGGTTTGGATTTCTCTCTTCTAGGAAAACAAAGTTTTCTTAGAGTGTTGAGTTGTTGATAATAGTTAATAAGTTTCTTTGCCTTTTGAGAGATCTGATTAGAACTTTCTGTATTTGCCTATGAAATCTTTTATTGTCACTTTGGTTAAGTGAATGAGTATTTCACAGTGACCTCTAATCCTATTTGACTAGATGTTTTGAAATGTTTTGGTACTTTTTACAAACTTCCCAAATATCAAATGCTAATTGAAGTTCTTTTGACCAGCTAACTTTGGGATGCTTCAGAGAAACTCTGGGGAATCTCGGAGCAACACTAAATTAACTAGGTTTATTTGGTATGTTAAACTATGTGGAAAGTGTTAGTTGCACAGTCATGTCCGACTCTTTGCAACCCATGGACTGTAGCCCACCAGGCTCCTCTGTCCGTGGAATTCTAAAGGCAGGAATACTGGAGTGCGTAGCCATTCCTTTCTCCGGAAATTATGTGGGAAGCTTTGTAAAATGAGCGGTGATAAGCCTTCTCAGGTTATGCTGTATGGGTAAATGTTATTAATATAGGTATTCTAAAAATTATATGAAGTTCCAAAAAATCTGGTATATCCTGATAAAATATAGTATTATCAGTCATAATTCTAGCTATTATAACCAAGTTTCTTTGTCAATTGATTGTGATCAAATGTTTAATCATGCCTTTAAAGTCTCTTGCTATTCATAGACAGCTTTTGTTTAACTCCAATGTTTTTGCAAAAGTGTTTTATCGTCAAGAAGATTCACAGGAAGGACTTTTTGACAATTACTTGATGCTGATAAATTTCAGATCATACTGCTGAACTGGGTAATAAATTAAAGAATCTTAATGAAAACCCCAATGGCTTCATAAAACTATTAACAGAAAAGATTAGTTACCTTATGAAGTTTCAGCACAGGTAAGTTAAAAGAGCCTACATGGTCCATTAACCAGACTTAATTTTGCAAGCAAATTAGTTTTAACTTGACTATACTTGAAATGAGGGTGATTTTAGAAATAAAAAGATTATGTTTCAGTGGATATTAAATTCTAGTTTTGTTAACTAAGGTCTGTATTTACTGCCTAAAACTCACTTTCCAGATAGTTCCTTTCTGTTATGTTATAGTACTATAAAGTACTATGTTATAGTACTGTAAAGTACCTATTAAAATGACCCTTATCAAGAGGGCCTCTGCATTGGACTGGTCTATACCAGGCCCTGCTGGCCCCAGAGGACATCCACACTAGGAGTGGGAAAGACAGCGGCAGTGATAGACAGCTGACCTGGGAATCTGGACCAGGACCAAGACCCATCCTACTCCTTTAATTGAGCTGTTTACCAAATGTTTGTCTCATCATCAACACTGGAAGTTCCCTCAATGTTTAGGATGGAAAGGAAATTCTCTAGTGAAATTGTCACAGAATATAACTACTCATGATCTGTATTATGGCTTGCTTTAAGTCTACTGCTAAAAGCACGTGTACAAAATTTCTGTGACAATTCAGGATAATTGATAACGTGTATAGTTGATAACATTTTCCCCCATTAACATAACTCTAAGCTTGTTCACTGGGTCTGATTCGTTTTACGCAAATGTGGATGACTAGGCAAATATATGAACAAAAAGGAGGCCTTGTGTTGATGGACATGACGGAGTCATGGCAGGCAGCAAGCACCCTTGCATGTAGGGACAAATATTTTGACCTATTGAAAGAATTTCAATCAAAAGATAGAAATTTTCCAACTGAGGAGGTTATTGTGACCAGCACATGATTTAAATCAAACTTTACACTGACTAGAGTGCTCTGTTTTGTGACCTATAAACATGCATTGTACATCTGCTTTGGCTGTTGAAGAGGGGAATGCATTCAGAAATAAAAAAATAGAGGATGTTGTCACTCACATAGAGGCCTTAAGGAATTTTACCCTGCAAGACTTAAAAGATAGTAATCATTTAAGTAGTAACACCAATCTGCTGAACTCAAATGTTTCTATGATTTAAAAAAAAAATGGTCCCACGAAAACACACGGCCCTTGATATTTTAACAGTCTCTCAAGAAAGAGCTTATGTTATTATATAATACATACCAAATGCTACTTTTTTATACCTGATGAGCCTTCTAATGTGATTCAACTTATGGTATATATATATAAAATCTCATCTCTGAATTATTCCCTTCCTGTATTTAGTTGCTCAGTTGTGTCTGACTCTTTGTGACCGCATGCACTGTAGCTCACCAGGCTCCTCTGTCCATGAAATTTTCCAGGCAAGAATACTGGAATAGGTTGCCATTTCCTCCTCCAGGAGATTTCCCCAATGCAGGGATCAAACCAAGGACTTCTGCACTGCAGACAGATTCTTTATGATCTGAGCTATCTGGGAAACCCCTTCCTAGTTTAGGGGAAATGTTAGAAAACTAGTTTGATTTAGGGGAATCTTGGCTCATATCTCTACATTGCAAAGTTTCTGTTAATTGTCTCTCTTGCTGTGCCTCTCCTATACATGCTAGAATAATCCTATTCAAGTGAGGTTCAAATGCTACTTCAGTGGACTCCAAAACTTATCTAGCTCAAGCAGCAACAGTTTCACTCATCTAACTAGGGATACTACAACACATGTTCTCGGCAGGAAGCAGTTACAGAAGACTGACCTTCAGCCCAGTACTGCTTGGGATTGAAGAGTGAAGTATCTCAAGGGGAGATTTTATAAGGAGATAAGGTACAGGGTCTTTGGGCTTGATACCCACCAAGAGGTGAACTCAATTTGGGGGTAACAGAGAGAGCATAGCATATACAAAAGCATGATATGTTTCAAGACCTGCAATTCCACATGCTTTAAGTCAAAGGCATTTGTGGAGAATTGTCATAGATGAAGATGGAGTCATAAGAAGGGTTCAGATTAAACAAAGGACTGATGTGATAAGCTAAGGAGATTTGGCGTTTTTTCTGAAAGCAGTGGAGACCTGTTGAAAAACTTTAAACACACAAATGAAGTGATTAGTTATATACGATGAAATTTGTTTGGAGAACTGGAGGGGTGTGGACAAGATTGTTGGTTGTCTATATCAGTTCTATCCAGTGTAACTTTCAATGATGATAGAAATGTTCTATATCTATGCTGTCCAATATCATGGTATGTAGCCACTTACACTACTGAGCACTTGAAATGTGGCTAGTGCATCTGAAAAACTCAATTTTGCTGATACTGAGTTTTACTAAATTTAAATGTAAATGGCCACATGTGGCTAGTGGCTACCATATTTGGCATCACTATTATATATCATTTCCTTTTTGTCTGTCCTAAGAGAGACCCAGTTTTTTAGCTGGCCTCATGGTTGCACAAAATAAAGATGCTTTATAGCTAAGTGTGGGCCATATGACTACATTCTGGGTAATGAGATATGTGAGCTGAAGTGCGGTTGCTGGATGATGGATGAGGGACTTCCCCTTCACCCAGGTCCCTTTCTCCACAGACTGAACTGCAATGTAGGGGAGTATGTGGCAGAACAGGGCAGAAAGATAGAAGGAACTGGGCCCCCATGATCCAGAGTTGTCATAACAGCCAGACTTTTGAGCAACAGAGAAATAAAGTTCTGTCTTGTTTATACCACTCTTATTCTGGGCTTCTCTCACATGCAGGTTATTCTAACGGATACTGTGACTAAAGCTGGAAATGGAGTGACCAGGTGAAACATGATTAGAATAATCCAGCCAAGAAGTGATGCAGGTCAGAACTAGAGTAAAGCCATTGGAATGCAGAGAAAGGAGCTCATCTGAGAAGGATAAAAGGGCTCTTTATACAAAGCCTGAATCTGTGAAAACTCAAGGAGGAATAGTTCCATCCATGACTGCTTCTGTGAGCATTAAGTTAAACTCAAAATTCAGTACTGTTTAAAAATAGAAATCTAATGAGTAAAGAGAAACAAAAATAGAACATATGCTCTTCTCCACACTCAGCTCAGGTTGGTAGCAATACGGATAAAATTAAATCAATGTAGTACCCTTACCTATTCAGAAACTTGAGAAATCTTTGTATTTGGATTAAGTTACTGAGAGCTAACTTACAGTAAAAATCCTAGAATAATTTAAATGTCTGTTTTTTGTGCCTATAGATCACCCACTTCATGTAAACAAAAACATTGATGGCAAGTGTTAAAAGATGTCTTAATTAAAAAATAAGATTAATTTAAAATGCAGCATGTCCATTGCTTGCCAACAGTTTCTTAAGACAATATTTTAACCACGTTAAGCAAGTTTTCTATTCTCTTTTTTACACTAAACCTTTGCATCAAAAGCTGTTTCTTCACATTGTAAAACATTCTGGTTGAATACAGTTTGATTAGAAACGATCTTATAGTATTTTGAATGAAAAAAGGAATTGTCACCCTTACGATGCAGATCAGGCCTCCGGGCCCAAAACTGTTTTTAATCATATAGACTAACTGTGTTTTATGAACAAGATGCCACGAAGGCCCTCAACAAACCAAAACTGACCAGCTGGATCCAAGATAGTGGGCCAAGTAGGCTAGTAGTCACCACTTTCATTGCCTTGATTCATGTCTCTGTTTCAAGAGTCCTTGATGTTTGGCAGAGATGCTTTGCAGCTATACTTTGAGAGATACATGCTTTGAGAGATATACAATAGTCAACCACTTCAAACTGGCTCTGGTTTGACCACAGGAATGAGCTTGTTCAGGTGAAACCTGGAGGTGCTTGAAAGTTACCTTTGCTTCATTGCCGTGCTAAGATGTCAACCCAAAGGGGTAGATTTGTATTCTGCTGGGCACAGTTTGTGCCATGTGCAAGGGAGTCTGAGGGACTGCGTGTGCCATCTGTTTCTGGAAATCCCCGTCCACCCCAGTTTCTGATGATGCACCTGCCTCTTATCCCTTATAAGGTCCCTACTTTCCTCCCTGCGGAATCATGAGCGCCTCTTCTACATTCTCTGGCCACTGAGTAAAGGCCTGTCTGGCTTGTGCCAAACTCAGTTTTGTTACTGACAGTGTGAATGTAACCAGGAAACTATCCCCTGACTGAGGCAGGTGACTTTGGTTCAGATAGGTTTGGGGGTGTTTTTCTGAACGCTATTCCTCCTTCTTTTTTGGGGGGCGGGGGGTGCTGTGCTGACAGACTTGTGGGACTTTAGTTCCCCAACCAGGGACTGAACCTGGGCCCTCTGAAGTGAGTGCACAGAGTCCTAACCACTGGACTGCCGACAAATTCCCCTAAAAGCTATTCCTTTGAAATGGAATCAAGGGCCTATGTCTCCCAGTCTCGGTGGGAGGATAGATTCCTTGCTTTAGTAACTGCCAGCTACCCAACACAGCTGGCTGCTAGATTTACATTAACTAACCTTTTGTAATTTCTTACTTCCTCTACTTGAGGCTCCAATTGCCCCCCTCAACCTCCACTGGCTCATCTTCCCTTTAAACACCCAACCCTGCACAGATCAGATACCTCTGCGCAGAACAGAATGGAATTGAACTCTTTCCCTTACTGTCAGTAGTTAGTGGCTCAGCTGGTAAAGAATCCACCTGCAGTGCGGGTGGAGACCTGGGTTCGATCTCTGGGGTTGGGAAGATCCCCTGTGTAAGGTATAGTTTGGGCCAAGGCAGAAAAGAAGGAGAGACGACCTCAACGGAGGTAGGTTACCTTTATTCAGGCAAGGAGGGGCGACAGTCAGCCTAACGACCAAGCTGAGCACCAGAAGGATCAGGGAGGCTCCATATTTAAAGGGAGGTTTGTGGAAGCAATAAGGAAAACGTTAATCAGGCAGGATGTTTTGGGTATTCTTTAGTTGTGGTGGCATTTGTAGTTGGGCAGAGGGTGATAAGTCTTCTGGGCAGGGGGTGATAAGTCTCTGGCAGATGCAGGGGGTGGAAGGTTTCTGGACAGGGGTTAATAAGTCCCAGATAGATATAACCTGCTTGGAGCACCAGGGCAGGACCTAAAGTTTGGTTTTGTTTTCTCTGAAGTTAGATGATTCAGCAAGGACCTTTGAGACTGTTGTTTTCTTTTCTAGGCCCAAAGACTCCTTCACCCTGGAGAAGGGAAAGGCTACCCACTCCAGTATTCTGGCCTGGAGAATTCCATGGACTGTATAGTTCATGGGGTCGCAAAGAGTTGGACACGACTGAGCAACTTTCACTTCACTTCACTTCACTGTCAGTAGTTACTGAATAAAATATTTTCATCACTTCAGTGTCTGACTTTGTCTCTCTTTGACAAAGGTCCACTCATCTATGATGATCAATTCTGTGATGTTAGCTTTATCATTATTTTGAAGATGATCTGTCTAAAGATTAAATCACTCACTGAATATCATGTTTGTTGTTCATTAATATCTGAGTCATAGACTTATGTAATTATAGGAAACTTTAGGGTTCATCTTCTTCAGACTTCTCATTTTATAGAGGATACTGAGGACAGGAGAATTTAAATGTTAATCTGTAAATAAGAGTCAGAATAGAGTAGAGTTGCCAGATTTAGCAAATAAAAATAGAGGGCACCCAGTTAAATTTGAATTTTAGTTCACAACAAATAATTTCTTAGTATAAATTCATCCCATGAAGTATTGGTTGTGTCAGCTGAAAAAATAAATGCACAACTTAAAGTTCAGAATTATGTTTTATTTGGTGGACATATTGAGGACTTAGACCTGAGAGACAGCCACTCTGACATTTCTGAGGGGCTGTTCTGAATAGGTAAGGGAGGAACAAGGATATATAGGAGTTTTTGCAAACAAAAGATAGCCAGAACATCAAAAGATTATTGCTCATTAAAGAAAAACAGACATCTCGAGTGAATGAATTTAGCTCTTTTCTATGTTTTGGGAGATGCAAGAGTCTGGGCTCATGGAAATCATTTCTTTGATTATGCACCTTAACTATCTAGGGCAGTATCCTGTTTTTCTTTATCCTGAATCCTCTCAGGGTGATAGTCAGGATGGGCTGCAGTGACTGATGGCTCGATGACTACAACATCCTTTCTCTACCCATATGGCAGGAAACATTTTCCATACACCCTTGTTTATTCATTATTTATCTGAAATCTAAATTTAACTTAACTGAGAGTCCTGTGTTTCACCTGCCAGCCCACCTCAGAGTTACTATGTCTCAAGATCCTCCCTACTCCCTGACTTAATAAAGCAAGCATACACTATCTCATGGCTTCCCCTGTGGCTCAGCAGGTAAAGAATGTGTCTGCAATGCAGGAGACACAGGAAACATGGGTTTGATCCCTGGGTTGGGAAGATCCCTGGAAGAGGACATGGCAACCCACTCCAGTATTCTTACCTGAAAAATACCAGGGCAGAGGAGTCTGGTGGGCTACAGTCCATGGGGTCACACAGAGTCAGACACGACTGAACAACTAAGCATGCCATTATCTCATAATTTATTTACAGGAAATTCAGGTTATGTCTGCTTGAGTTGCAAAAGAGAAAGTGAGTTTTCTCTATAATTTAGTGAGTTTTGTGGTTTTGAGGAGATGGTAAACATTTCTAAAGTTGGGAAAACCCCACAAAATAATGATTCATTTATAAAGAAACCTACCAAAGAAATTAAGCTAGATTTTAAATCCCTCTGCCTTGTATCACAAGATACAATTGATCTTAATTATATCAGAGAATCACACAATTGGCTGGACTCTCAAGATAAGATGGCTGGCTTCCTTGGTGGCTCAGACGGTAAAGCATCTGCCTGCAATGTGGGAGACCCGAGTTCGATCCCTGGGTCGGGAAGATCCCCTGGAGAAGGAAATGGCCACCCACTCCAGTACTCTTGCCTGGAAAATCCCATGGACAGAGGAGCCTGGTAGGCTACGGTCCATGGGGTCGCAAAGAGTCAGACATGACTGAGCGACTTCACTTTCCTTTCCTTTCCTCATGATAATATCTATCTGAGCCATCTCTTTGTTGTGAAGTAAATTTCTTCCCAGTCAGTTAAGGGTTCCCTGGACAGCAATCACAACTCTTGCTGGGGGTTGGGCCGTCTAGGCCCAACTTGGCAGAATAGCAAAGGTTCAGTGAGGCAGAGAAGTGGGAAGACTCATGCCAAGGCTGGGGAGAACCGGCCCAGGAGGGTGTTTCCCCTCATTTGTAAACAGAGCAGAGGAAAAACAGATGTCTTACTGGTAGAGACTGGTGCTTCCAGTGTTGCCTCATTAGTGAGAACAAAGGAATGTGAGTGTTTTCTCGCAACACCTGTGACCTTGTAAACAGAGGCAGGGGTAAGGGAGTGCGATGGTGATGGCGTCCTTTTTCTTCCTGACTGGTCCAGCACCGCTGATAAAAGCTGTAGCTCTCAAACAAACCCTAAGGAATGCTGTACTTAAAAAAGCGCTCCATATTTCCACAGCCTCTTCACCTACTTTGTTAACTTAGTTACACTGTAGCAACAACTCTTGGTTGGAGGCAGGACAAATGTTTTGTTATAGGCCATCCCCTCCCTGACCTCCATTTTATGAATGACACTGTTGAGGTTCAAACACATCAGGATCAGTAAAAGGTCACACAGTTAATAAGATGGCTGAGCTAGGACTCCAACAAGGTCCTGGATTCTGAATAAGGAATTCTTTTCTGAGCAGGAGGGTCTGCAGAGTTGGAGCAGGGCTGGGTTGGGGACCATGAAATGAGTGTGACCTCTGAGTCTACAGGCTGAACATGCCACATGGAAACACGGGCTTGGAACAAATGCACGTAGGTTCTTTTCATTGCAAAGAAGCCCTACGATTTAGTTCATACAAAGGTCAGTTTATCATAAGCAGTTGGGTTTCAAAATCCTATGGCAGGAAACATAATATTGCCAAGCCCCTGGGAATTTCACAGCTGACGGGAAATGATGTCTTTCTGCTGCTGCGTAGTCTTTCATTTACGTTTATCTTTGACCCTACTTCTGTTGTTGTTGTGTTTTCCTCTGTAGACTGGCTTCCTCCACTTACTCCTTGACTTGCCTGCGACTTTCAAACGGTTGTCTCCTCTCTGTCTTCAGGACTGTTCATCCTGCCCTGCCCTGTCCTGGAGAAACAAATATTTCAACACAGAGATTAAGGGCACAGACTCTAGAGACAGATTGGTGGAGTCTTGCTAATGATTTATCACTTAACTCCTGTGTTCGCTTTCCTCATCTATAAAATGGAGCTAATAACAGCCTCAACTTCAAAGATATTGTGAGGAATAAATAAGATAATGTCCTTAAATACTCTGAATAGTCATGACACATAGTACATGCTCAATAAATACAGGTGTGTTATTATTACAGCAGCTCTGGTATTTATAGCTCTTGGTTAAATACTCCAAATCCCAATCTGACATTCTCAGTGGGACAGCCATTAGCTGAGGCTTATCTCTTGAGGTTTGAGGTAACCAGGCTTTCTATGAACTGACTGCCCTGATCCAATTAACTCAGGCTAGAAGATGAACTATGACAGAACAACACAATTGACTCATCCATCATTTCACCAGGGGCTCTGAGTACGGGGGACAGTTCTTTCAGAAGAGGGTGTGAGTGTAGCTCGCTCCTGATGTATGCAAGAATTTGTCCTCAGAATTTGAATTTTAGTAAGTGGTTGCACCCCCTGGGTTACAGGCATCTACTTTTTGTTTTGCCACTTGGGCTACATAGTATTCATGGGATTCTCAATGGGCCCCAAGAAGACTGAGCGCCTAAGAATGGATGCTTTTGAATTGTGGTGCCAGATAAGACTCTTGAGAGTCCCCTGGACAGCAAGGAGATCAGATCAGTCCATCCTAAAGGAAGTCAACCCTGAACATGATGGTCAACCCTGGACTGATGCTGAAGCTGAAACTCCAATGCTTTGGCCACCTGATGCGAAGAGCTGACTCTTTGGAAAAGGCCTTGATGCTGGGAGAGGTGGAGGGCAAGAGGAGCAGGGGGCGACAGAGGATGAGATGGTTGGATGGCATCACCGACTCGATGGACATGAGTTTGAGCAAGCTCTGGGAGGTAGTAAAGGACAGGGAAGCCTGGTGTGCTGCAGTTCATGTGGTGACAAAAAATCAGACACCACTTAGCGACTGAACAACCATTTTGGCTATATGAGGAATTCTCCTGCATCTTCACCCTTATGCTTTCTTACATCCCAGAGATTCATGGGCCCAGCCCACATTTGTCAAATGCCTACAGTGTATCAGGCACCCTAGTCTGCATTGTGCAGGTGGTGATGCTGGGGTCAGGTCAGAGGATGGAATGTAAAGATGAATAAGGAGCAATTCTGTCTTTCAAGGGACTTAAACCTGGTGGGTTTCATAAAAATAACTCTAAACCAAGAGAGTGTATGACTAATATGGTATGCCTCCATAGGCATGAAGTGTTGACTCCACAGAAAGGGATAAATACACGCTGTCCATCTGCTGGGATTATAGAGAAAGTCTTCACGGAGAAAGTCATTTGCTCTGGACAGTGAAGGGTGGTGATAGCTTATGGTGAACGATGTCAGATTCGTGATCTCCAAAGAAGAAGATTTAGCTTCGGTACCAGGGACCAGTCTTGATCACTCAAGAGCTTTTGTGTAGCAGAGTTTTACTAAAGTATAAAGACAGAGAACGCTTCTGACATAGACATCAGAAGGGGAATGGAGAGTGCTCCCTTCACTAGTCTTATCAAGGTCTTATACATTTTTACCAGACCCACTCCCACAACTTATATCTTAAATTAACAAGGTTAGAACTAACAATAGAAAAGTCTTACCAGACCCACTCCCACACAGGATAACAAGATTAGTATACCTTGTTGTTTTATAATCCTTAGTGCAGAGTTTAAGATGAGTTGTTTTGTTGTGTGATCATCAGCTCTGGGCTTAAAGAAACTAAAGAAATAGCTTAAAGAATATATAGTAACTAATAACTTAAAGAAAATAGCTCTGGGCTTAAATAAAAGTCTGATGTGACTAAGACTAAGGAACGTTTATCCTTTTCTCCTCCTTGAGAGCCCTGGACCTCTTTCTCCTTCTCGAGGGCTCTGGACTCCTTATTAACCTATCTAAGAATCAGCTCTCTCAGTGGGAAGATACTGATCAATTAAGGTGAGTAAAAGCAATATTACACACAAGTTTAGTAAATATCATGAATGAGTTTTTAGAGGTAAGAAAGGACAGAGACCATTAGGTCCCAGTTAATGGTTTGGCTTGGTTCTACTATAGGTTATTTTCTTAATGAGGAAGAATGTGTCATATGTGTAGAAACATTGGCATCAGATCATAATGGACTTTGATGCCAAGCAAAAGAGTTGGTGCTTAATTTTAAAAAGCAAGTTGAATCTATTAAAGTGATAAAATCAGTTCAGTTTAGTTGCTCAGTCGTGTCCGACTCTTTGTGACCCCGCAGAGTGTAGCATACAGCATGCCAGGCTTCCCTGTCCATCACCAACTCCCAGAGCTTACTCAAACTCATGTCCATCGAGTTGGTAATGCTATCCAACCATCTCATCTTATCCTCTGTCGTCCCCTTCTCCTCCTGCCTTCAATCTTTCCCAGCATCAGGGTCTTTTCCAATGAGTCAGTTTGTCGCATCAGGTGGCCAAAGTGTTTCAACTTCAGCATCAGTCCTTCCAATGAATATTCAGGACTGATTTCCTTTAGGATGGACTGGTTGGATCTCCTCGCAGTTCAAGGGACTCTCAAGAGTCTTCTCCAACACCACAGTCCAAAAGCATCAATTCTTCGGTGCTCAGCTTTCTTTATAGTCCAACTCTCACACCCATACATGACTTACTGGAAAAACCATAGCTTTGACTAGATGGACCTTTGTTGGCAAAGTAATGTCTCTGCTTTTTAATATGCTGTCTAGGTTGGTCATAGCTTTTCTTCCAAGGATCAAGCATCTTTTAATTCCATGGCTGCAGTCACCATCTGCAGTGGTTTTGGAGCCCAAGAAAATAAAGTCTCTTACTGATTCCATTGTTTCCCCATCTATTTACCATGCAGTGATGGGGCCAGATGCCATGATCTTAATTTTTTGAAAGTTGAGTTTTAAGCCAGCTTTTTCACTCTCCTCTTTCACGTTCATCAAGAGGCTCTTCAGTACTTTTTCACTTTCTGCCATAAGGGTGGTGTCATCTGCATATCTGAGGCTATTGATATTTCTCCCAGCAATCTTGATTCCAGTTTGTGCTTCACCCAGCCTGGCATTTTGCATGATGTACTCTGCATATAAGTTAAATAAGCAGGGTGACAATATACAACCTTGATGTCCACTTGACTTCGCATTCCAGGATGTCTGGCTCTAGGTGAGTGATCACACCATCGTGGTTATCTGGGTCGTGAAGATCTTTTTTGTACAGTATTTCTGCGTATTTTTGCCACCTCTCCTTAATATCTTCTGCTTCTGTTAGGTCCATACCATTTCTGTTCTTTTTTGTGCCCATCTTTTCATGAAATGTTCCCTTGGTATCTCTAATTTTCTTGAAAAGATCTCTAGTCTTTCCCATTCTATTATTTTCCTCTATTTCTTTGTATTGATCACTGAGGAAGGCTTTCTTATCTCTCCTTGCTATTCCTTGGCACTCTGCATTCAAATGGGTATATCTTTTCTTTTCTCCTTTGCCTTTAGCTTCTCTTCTTTTCTCAGCTATTTGTAATAAAGTAATAAAATATCTACTGTCTAATTTTGCTTTTGCTTTATGTTCTTATTTTGTTGGCTGCATGTATTGTAGAAGTATGTCCATTTAAGTGTATCTTTTTTTCAGTTCCTAGAAGGCAGGGATTATATAATAATTAATGTAGCCTGAGTACTCACTAACCTTTGTATCTGCCAGGTGCTAATCTAGGCACTTGACCTGTATTAAGTCCACCCACTAACCCTGTGAGGCAGGTACCATTATCCTCATTTTACTGATGATGAGGTTGGCACTGAGCAGAAAGCTATCAATTTGCCTGGAAAATGGTAAAGCTGATACATGAACACAGGCACACTGCTGTGTCTCCCTGCACCTTGCTAGCAATTAAATCCTTTTGCAGCAACACCTAACCTAGACCAAGCAACAATTCTGGGGTTTAAGGAAAATAATTCTATGCATAAGGTGATGCTTTTGACAATCATAAAGATACAGGATGGAGGAGGCCTTGTTACTTATGGCCTAATTATCCATGCATGGCCTTTCTCTGCATCTGAAAAATAAAAATTGTGGCCTCAACCCAGACTTGGGCTGTGGAAGAAGATCCCTGCCCCAATCAAAGACCAGAGAGCAATTTTCTAAAGGACTTCAAGCCTTGAATAATTTATGTAGTGACTCATTCTTCCTCTTAAAGGAAGCTTTTACTTTCAAACCAAAAGAACAAACAGAAGCACAGGTGTTTTCTTAGAATCACTAAGTATCAGACTTAGAAGGAGTTTTAACTACTGCTAGTTCGATGCCCCTGCTCCAAATTCAGTTCTTGGATTTCCCTCTACCATAGTACCATCTGTTTCAGCAGTTCAAAGCCCTTGTTTTGTGTGAGATACACCACCTCTGCTAATGAGATAAGAGTTGGTGTTCAGTTCAGTCACTCAGTCGTGTCCAACTCTTTGAGACCCCATGGACTGCAGCACGCCAATCTTCCCTGTCCATCACCAACTCCCAGAGCTTGCTCACACTCATGTCCATCATGTCGGTGATGACATCCAACCATCTCATCCTCTGTCGTCCCCTTCTCCTCCTGCCTTCAATCTTTCTCAGCAGCAAGAACTGGTGGGTTGTCTGCAATTCCTGGCACCCGCTTTGTGCCACGCCTTTTATTCCACTCAAAGAGAGTACATAATGCAAATAGTTAAGAGGGATGCTGTTACAGAGACAGACTAGATTTTATTCTAAAGTATGCAATTTTAAAGTCATTCGTTTGCAAAAGTTGGCAATTTAACTCTTAATAGCCAAAATGACTGGTAACATCCTGCTTAGCTGTTCTTGATACATAGGTTTTGTGCATGAAAAGCCACTGAGTTCACCAGGGGCTGAAATCATCCAGAGATGGGGACTTTGCCATTTCCAGTGGGAGCCAATGACAACTTTGGGCAGTTTTACTGTCAGCAAATTCTTCCTTTTATTCAGTTGAAAAATTTCTCTAACTGCAGTTATTGCCCTTTACAGCACTGGGGAATCCCTTTGTCCCTGGCTCTGCCTCTTCTCCTAGTGTTCTGAGAACCTGTTCTGAATTTTCACAATTCTCTTCAAGTCCTCCATTCCACCGTGTTTCCCACATTCAACAGATGACCTTCCCTGGGACATTTTAACTTCTCAGGAAGTGTCTGCTGGGTGAATATCTCTTCCTCTATGAAACAGTTGACACGAATGCCCAAATTCCAGATTCTATCCTATCAGTGATTTTCAATTTTAGCTGCATATCGGAATCACCTGGGAGCTTTAAATAAAGATGCCCAGGCCAGTGAAACCAGAACTTCAGAGGGTAAAGGTGGAAACCAGATTTTGGTATCATTCCTCTTGGGTACTGATATTTTTAAAGCTCTCCAGGTGATTCTAAGATAGGAAGGGGGTAGGGCACTACCTTCAAAATAATGACATAGCTGTTGAGGGCACTACATACACTGGTTAGAAACAACTAGGTCCAAGATGGTGAAAGATTCAACTTCCTGTAAACCTTAAGCCTCATTGTACTCATTATAATATTGATCCATTAGCTACATGACACAGGGGCCATGACAGTTTTGAGGCTAGCCATAAAAGACCAAAAAGTGGTTGGTGGCTCAATTCTTGGAAATTCCCACCCCTTCTCCAAAATAGTTGGAATAATCCACCCACTCATGAACCGCTGAAATTACCCAGCCCATGTAAACTAAACACCTCATATTTGGGAGCCACATTTGGGGGCCACTCTGACTTTCTGGGATGGACAGCATCCTGTCTGTGGAGTGTGTATCTCTCTAAATAAACCTGCTTTCACTTTGCTACAGCTATCTCTTAAATTCTTTCCTTCATGAAGCCAAGGATCCTCACTTGGTGGCCCGTCCCACAAACTTGCCTGAGACCTGGGACATGACCATCCTCTCATGCCCTATTTTTCTTGCAATAATTCCAGGGTGCATCCACGGTTGAGAACTTCTGGTCTAAACTCAATCCCTGCTGTTCAAAACATGGTCCTAGATCACTACCATCATCACCGTATGAAAGTTGGTTAAAAATGCAGAATCTCAGGCCTCACCTATTGAATAAGAAACTGCATTTTACCAAGACACCCTGGGATTTCTATGCACTTTAAAATTTCAGAAGCAGTGGTCTAGACAGTCTAGAGCAGGATTCAGTGAACTGAAATCCTCAGGTCAAATCCCACTCACTGCTTTTTTTGTAAGTAAAGTTTTATTAACAAACCTCCTTCATTACTTCACACTGTTTATGGCTGTTTTTGTGCTACAGTGCAGAGCTGAGTGTGGATACCATATAACTGACAAAGCCTAAACTGTTTACTGTCTGGCCCTTAACAAAAAAGTTTGCCAATCACTGCTTTTAGAAGATGGAGCAGTTAAGCCCAACCAAGAAAACATTTATCAAGGCATGGGTCGAGGGCAAGGCAAGCATCCCTGCCCTTATGCTGGTGATGCCCCTTGCGAGGACAGGTCTTCTGGTACATAGGCCTTTTATATGTACTTACCAGGGTCATCCTGCCAAATGAGCCTGCTATTTCTTTTTAAAAATTTTTTAAAATAATTTCATTTATTTTTAATTTCAGCTATGCTGGGACTCTGTTGCTGGGTAGGCTTTTCTCCAGTTGTGGTGAGTGGGGCCTAACCTCTAGTTGTGGTGCAGGGTGGCTTCTCATTGCGGTGGCTTCTCTTGTTGTGGAGCACAGCTCTAGGCATGTGGGCTCAGCAGACACAACTCCCAGGCTCCAGAGCACAGGCTCAGTAGTTGGGGTGCCCAGGCTTAGCTGCTCTGCAGCACGTGGGATCTTCCCGGACCGGGGATCGAACCTGTGTCTCCTGTATTGTCAGGCAGACTCTTTACCACTTAGCTGCTACGGAAGCCCATGCCCGTTATTGCTAATAGAATTAATTCTGGATCTACTCTCCAGAGAAACAGATGGGCTGGCACTGATCTGCTTTCAGACTCATGCTCAGACACAAGCAGATATTTTGTGTCATTTACATGATGTTGCAGAATCATTTGACTAATGCAATATTGCACAGTCTCTACCAGAAAAACAGGACTGCATGAGTCAGGAAGGTGAGCCTTGTGCCTGACAATCCAGATGATCTCTTCCACTCCACTTTCCCCTCAAAGATAAAAAGGTTCTTTCCCCACCACCTAGTGTCAGCTTGATTATATCTTTTTACAAATGTGTGTGTTTCACATTCATTAACCACTGGCCTCCAGTGAGAAAGTCAGAATTTGCTTGGTTTGCCCAGGAAGGAGGCACTTGAGCTGACCTGCTCTATGAGCCACTTTGATAGCTAGCACAGATTGGGAAGGTGCTCATCTTTCCTCTGTAATCATAGAACAGAGAGAAGCTAACTAGCCTGTGGCGATAGGACCTTGCTCCAGTGGACACTACATAGTATTGCTTCTCGAACTCAAACATACTAGAAATCACCTGCCCAGTTTGTTAAACTGCAGATTCTGATTCAGTAATTCTGCACCTGGGCCTCAGAATCAGCATTGTCTAGCAGGGTTGAAGGTGAAGTTGATGATCCTAGGATCATGCCTTGAAAAATAAGAGTCAGGGTGAGGGTTGCCAAAGCGTGGCCTGCAGCCTCAAGTGGCCTGCAGCCTGTTTCCAAAAATGAAGTTTTATTGCAGTCCAGCCATCTCCTGTATCTGACATCTTCTCTGTGGCTGCTGTCATGCTACAACATTGAAGCTGAGCAGTTCCGACAGAGGTTCTCCAGGGCTTCCCCAGTGGCTCAGCAGTAAAGAATTTGTCTGCAATGCAAGAGACACAGCAGACTTGGGTTCGAACCCTGGGTTGGGAAGATCCCCTGGGGAAGGAAACAGCAGCCCACTCCAGTATTCTTGCCTGGGAAATCCCACGGACAGAGGAGCCTGGCAGGCTACAGTTCGTGGGGTTGAAAACAGTCGGACACGGAGCAATGAGCACGCATGCGCACCTGACCTGCCACGCCTGAAAGAGAAAAAGCCTACAGCGTTGATTCTCCAACAGTGGGCCAAGGGCGGCCTGCATCAGCATCGTTTGGAGGGTTTGTTCCAGATATTTATTCCCAGTGTCATCCCAGACTGCCTCCGAAGACAATCAGGGGTGAACCTGACAACACTCGTGGTTGTTAAGCTGCTCGAGTGACGCTGATGGGCCATCCTGTGCAAGCCCGCTGACCGTGTTGCTAGGGAACCTGCCAGAGACAGCCACTGCGAACATCTGCTGGCATGGGAGGCAATTCTCTGGGGAACTCCTACTTCATTAGATGCATAAATCTGGGTCTTGCTGAGGCTCTTGGAGCCCTGCTGTCTCTCTTTCCTGCCATCCAAGTCCCGATGGAAGGTGGGCTGTTAGAATCACAGTGGTGTTGGCTGGGTCCTCAGGAGGCTGACTCTGAAGTGCAAATTTGTGTGCTGGAGCTTTATTAGGGAGTGGTCTTGCATTAACACCTGTAGAAGAGAGAGAAGGGGGACGGAAGGGGAAACGGGGGGGAGACAAGCGGGACTGAGGGAGGGGGAGAAGGTAGGCTGCAGTAGGGTCTCAGCGGCAGCCTTAGCCAGCCCCACGGGAAGCTGTGAAGCCCAGATGGCCCTCATAAAGAGGGTGAGAGGGTCAGAGCTCGGTGTTTCCAGCCGCTCTACGGCTGCTGTAAGAATGGGGCATGTCACTGCCTTGCTCTCTTCAGCCAAGACCATTTCTGAAGCGGGCTGAGAGTTGAGGGCTCTCTCCCAGCAACATTCTCAGCAGCTGGAGAAACAATTCCTTCCTTTATTCTGAAAGGGGGATCTGGAAAGTGCCTCATAACCTCCACTCCACAAAGTGTCAATTTTATAAATGGCAATTGCCATTCACCAGACTCCCATCAGATTCTAAGCAATACCTTCATTTATTTCATTCTCAGAGGACCCCGTTAGGAGGCTGGAATTACGAGCTCCCTTTTAAAGATGGCAGGACAGAGATCCTGAGAGGTTAAGTACATTCCCCAAGGCCTCACAGGAAATGAACGATCGGATAGTGATTCCAATCTAGACTTGCTAACACCAAAGGTCACAACGATTTTCCACTAAACCTGCATTTCCCAGTTTGTATTCTTCAGAACAGATTGTTGGTAAGTATTATACGGAAGAGAAAAAAAGACTATATGTTCAAATAGCTTTTGGAAGAGCTTCTGGGTAGCTCAGCTGGTAAAGAATCCGCCTGCAATGCGGGAGATCCTGGGTAGGGAAGATCCCCTGGAGGAGGGGTAGGCTACCCACTCTAGTATTCTTGGGCTTCCCTGGTAGCTCAGACAGTAAAGAATCCACCTGCAATTTGGGAGACCTGGGTTTGATCCCTGGGTTGGGAAGATCCTCTGGAGGAGAGCATGGCAACCCACTCCCGTATTCTTGCCTGGAGAATCCCCATGGACAGAGGAGCCTGAGAGGCAACAGTCCATGGGGTCACAAAGACATGACTGAGTGGTGAAGCACTGCACAGCTTTTGGAAATCTTTCATTAAACATAAACAGGTTTCTTTCTCAGAACCTTTAACATGTCAATGTGAAGCATGAATCTCTGAGAGTCAGTAACATGCCATGTTCCCCAATCTTATTTAAAAGGGAAACTGTTTGGTAGCAGAATGTGCATGGACCACCTTTGGGGGCAGGATGCATTGCCCTAAATGGTCTCCTTTCAAAGCTTCCTTCCTGGGGGAGATGGGAAGGATTTGCCCTGAAAGCAGGCAGCTAGTGATACTTAGTGATACTTCCGCCCTCCCTTCCCTTGTCAAGAGAACTTTTCACAGGGCTCTCTTACAGAAGGAATGGAATGTCAAGTTTATACTTTGTTGCCCTTGGTCCTGATTTAGAAACACTGGGGCTGGGTGTCCTGGGCAGAGGGAGGGAGGTCAGCCTCCCAGCAAGGATGGCAGAGCGAAAGTGGGGCAAGGTCTTTGCAAGGTTCCACCCGAGCCTGGCACCCAGCTTGGGACTCCCCCAAATTCCGTGTGGCTCTTGGTTTATGGCTACATCTTGTAGTTGACAATATACTGCATATATCTTTAAAGCTAACAATGGCAACAGACAATAGAGGCAACTTTAAATTCCTTCCAAAGGAAGTTTGAAATACCTCCATTTCACACATACATATTTAGTGTTTGTGTGAAACAAAGGTGAAAAATCAATCACGATGCAAAGTTACACTTACAAAAAACCTTTCCCTAAGTAAGAAAATGCTGAGGGAGCGCTGGGAGGTGGGGGCTGGAGCTGGGGTGGGGCTGGCGGGCACAGAATGGATGGCAGGTGGGCGGGTGGGGGGTTTGGGTGCTGTCATCTGCTTTGCGGCTTACTTGGAGAGTTCCAGTTGAAACGTGGGGGTAACTGCAGACCTGCCTACAACTTGTAGTGATCAACCCCATTTGAGGACGCAGTTAGAGGATTAGAATCTGTATCACCTCTAACCACTTGGAGTAGTTGGCCTCTGTCATGCTCCTGGACCTTAAGATGGAAAGGCTGTTTGGCTGGACGGTTTTGGAGACTGAACCCATTTGAGCAGAATTCTTGTGGTCTCCTCTTCCCTATCTGATCTTCCTGGCCTGTGGGTAATTTAAAGTGTACGTAGTGCATCTTCTACTATTGGGGACAAGAAGATGAGGAAGTGAGGAAGGTTGCAGCTGAGCTTTGTGTTTCAGACCATTTCTGTTCTGAGAGGTAGGCTTGCAATTGAAAGTCCCCCACCACTTGCCCACGTTTGAACCTTGAACCTTTTGGCTCAGATCACAAGGAGTTTCTACACTTAGTCACCGGATAAACAGACCCGGTGGGGTAAAAAAAGGGGCTGGGGAGCGGTTGCCAAAGACACTTTTAAATCAGAACCATAAAACGTTAGAAGGGAAGGATTTGCTCAGCTCTGAGGAACTTTGTTTAAAAAATTCCATAATTGAACAAAATAGAACCGATGGGTTCTGAAACTGAGTATTCTAAGGTCAGGTTACAACAGGCTAAGTTAGAAAGAATCTTTCACTTTTTTGGCCAAACTCTTCATTTCACAAGAGAAAGGCCCAGAAAGGTAGAATTCTGTTTCCCACGTCTGAGCCCCACGGCTGTTAGTTGTGGAGGTGGGAGAAGTGTGCTGACTGCTTCCTCTTATCGCTGTCAAGAAGGAACGAGTCGACACCTAAATTAAAAACTGAACAATATTGTGGCAGGACTGAGATGGTTTTATCATATACAATTTCCTAAGAGATTGAGCTTCAGTGCTATCAGTAGCTGCATTAATGAATATTTAAGGGGTAAAAATGGAAGAAATGAATTTCCTGAGTCAGAAGAGCACTAAATAATCCGGAATTCAGGTGGCTTTCATTTGAAGCTTGCATCATATCTGTTTCTGGCATTTACTGTAAGTGGAATAATTCACCATCAGGAATTGGTCTTGAGACGGCCCCATGCTTTTAGCTTGAGAGATCTGTACTGTAAATTGAATATATTCCTCATCACTAAAATGAGAAGAATATTACAACCTATCTCATAGAGCTGTTACGGAAATTAAATAAACTGTGACTATAAAGAGCATTGCCTGCCACATAGTACACAGTCAGTAAACATTAGCTATTTTTTGTTGTTCTAATTTTGATTTTTTAAAATAAATTCTAATTTGGAAAAAAGTTCTAATAGTTACAAAAGTTGAGAGAATAGTACGATGATCACCCAAATAAACAACATCCAGATTTAACAACAGTTAAATTTTCTTTCCCTTCTTATAGGCACAAGTGTGTGACTGTGTATTTTTTGTTTTTTTGCTAAGCCTCTTGAAAGTAAATATTAAGCATTGTGACACTTTAGTCTTGCATACCTCAGGATGTGTGCCCTAAAAACTAAGAATGATTTCTTTCATACTATATCATTATAATAATAACATGATAGTAGTTCCCTAATAACTGATTTCCAGCCTGTAATCAGATCTTCTTAATTGCCCATTTTATAGCTTCTTTTGAGCCACTGAAGGTTTATATGGTGTATCGTGCCTTTCTAGTTCTTTAATTTCCCCTAATCTAGACCAGTGGCCCCCACTTGTTCCCATGGAATTGATGTTTTGCAGAAAGAAGGCCAATTGGTCTTGAGGAAAGTCTTACTTTCTGTCATGATATAGTTGTGATGTGATTTAACTCATTTCTCATCTGTCTTGAATATTCCCTGTCAGTTGGAGATGAGGTCTAGAGGTCTCCTGATATTCAGGATAAATATTTGGAGAAGAATACAGTGACTCACATGGTTATGTTGGCCCTTGACATTGTGTCACATCATGTCAGGCACATCATGTCAGCTATTATTCTTACCAAGAAGGGCAGTAGTACTTCAGCCCTCCTCAGTGGTCCTTTGAGTCACATGTCCAGGACATGGTACCGAAAGGTAGAGTTAATCTCTGCGTGTCACGTGATGGTAGCTGTGGGGTGAGGGACCAAAACCACCACCACCACCAGAACCAATGAATGCCCTTAAAGACTCTGGGTTAGTCAGTATCACTCTAGAGGCTGGTCATATAGAGGATCTCCTGTGAGGTTTGGGGTTACATTTTCAAATTTTAATTCAGTTAATTAAAAATTTCCAAATATTGTCATTGGCCAGATATCGTGCCAAATACCTGGGGTGGAAGACAAATCTGAGCAAAAGAGTTACAGTCTAGTGACTTCTCAAAATTCTTTCAATACTGGCTAAGGGAAGGGCTAATTTTTCTCTCATTAAGGCCATTATTTGTAGGTTTTAGGAGCCCATTGAATTCTTTATTCTCAAAGTTCAAACAGAGCTGAACCAGGGGATAACACAGCAGATGAGGCCATTGACAGAGCAGACTTAGGAGGATGTGGTTAGATAGTATTCAATGAGTGATGAGTTAACATTCTTTCTACTCACTCAGTCATCATCTGGAAAACAACCTCAGGTCCGGAAATCAGCTTGGGGTAGACATGAAAAGCTAATGTTTACTCAGTAGCAATTTCTGCTTTGTCTGGAAATTAGTGTTATTACTATCTACTGATTTTTTTTTCCCCCCATAATAATTATCACATGTCAGTTAAATGGGTTCAAACCCTGGCTTCCCCTTTAATGGTTGTGTGATTTGGGACAATGAACCTCATAGTTTCCATAACCATTGTTTTTAGTTGTAGTAAAACATACATAACACAAGTTTTTACAATTTAACCATTTTAGAGTGTAGAGTCTGGCAGCCTTAAGTGCATTCACACTGCTGTGCAACAGTCACCGCTCCCTATTTCCAGCGCTCTTTCATCATCCTGAAGAGAAAGTCTGTACCCACCAAACCACAGCTCCTGCTCTCCCCTCCCCTTATCCTCTGGCAGCATCTATTCTACTTTCTGTCTCTGTGTATTTATCTATATTAGGTGCCTCAGGTAAGTGAAATCGTATGTGTGCTTTTGTGTCTGATTCATTTCACTTAGCATAATGTCTTAACATTTTTCTTATTGAAATATGGCTGATGTACAATATTATACAAATTATGGGTGTACGATACAGTGATTCATAATTTTAAGGGTTATATTCATTTATAGTTATTATAAAATATTGGCCATATACCCCATGTGGTATAATATATCCTTGTAGCTTATTTTATATATAATAGTTTGCACCTCTTAGTCTCCTACCCCTATATTGCCCCTTCCCCTTCTCTCTTTCCACTGCTCACCACTCATTTGTTTCCTGTGAGTCTTGAGCATAATAATGCCTTAATGTTGTACCATATACCAGAATTTCCTTTCTTTTTAAGACTGAATGAAATTCCAATGTATATATATAACAGATTTTGTTTATCCCTTCATCCCAGCATGGATATTTGTATTATCTCCACATCTTTTAAAGGGGACAATAATACCCATTTCACAGGGTTGTGAAAATAACCAGGAAAAGGCCTGGAACCTAGTAGGTGCTCAGTTAATGTCATTTTCTTCCTTTCTTCCTGGTACAAAGTTCATGTATTTCCTCTAGCACTTAAGTAAGGAAATGTGATGAGAAGGACAGGATAATTCTTTTCCATTTCCTGTGCCTTTCTCATCCCCTGTTACAATTCCTCTGATTAATTGCTCGGCTCCTTAAATTATTTAGGGGAGGAAGTTTTCCTGAGGTATCCCTCTTCCTGAGGTGTAGGAGGCAGAATGGAGGGGGCGGGATGAATGTGGAAGACAGAAGCAGGCATCAAGCTGGCTCAGTTCCTGGACTGAAGAACACTTGTTAGCTGAAGGATCTGCTGACTTTTTCCAAAACAGCAATAGAGCTCATGAGAGAGACAGAGATCTTTGAAACTTGACCCTCCGTATTGCAGAAGCCTCAAGTGTTTAGATCTGGGTCAACAGCACTGGAAAATGAAGATTTTTATCTCACTTGGATCCTTTTCTTCTTTCTAGGGCAATTTCCCCAAACCGCAGTAGATAAGGGCAAAAGGCTACCTTTTCCTTCTGTAACTTAGAGGAGACATGTGTTTCAAAGGATTCTGAGAAAGAACATATTTAATTTTTAATTTGAAGAGGTTCAGAGCATGCCTCCCTTTATAATAGGCCACTCTGACACAGGATTATTTTGAGCCAAAGGCAATTGAGAAAAAGCAGACATAAGAAAAGCTCCCTGCCTTCCCTTTCTCTACTTGGAAGGGCAGGATGATTGTTAATCACTGGAGACAGCTCTGAACTCTTATCAGCCCCAGATGGCCCCAGGGGAATCTGGGCAACAAACTTTGCTAACTAGCCTTATTTTCCATTGGTTTTCCCCATGATTTTACCTTCTCACAATTTGCTGCCCCTGAAAACTTAAAGGGCTTTTTCCTTTGTCTTGTCATATCTCTACAAATTTGTTGTTCTTTTGCTAAGATGCTATAACAAAACTGAATTCTAACCTCCCTTTTGAGCTGTTTATCACTGAATCCTCCCATGTGTATGCATGATACATATGTTAACAAACTTCTGTTTCACTCCTGTTAATCTGTCTTTTAAATTGTGGACAATCAACCTGGGCCTGGGTAGAATAAAATGTTGTTTGTTTGCTTTTTTTCTTTCCCTACAAATTCTTGTGGAATATAAGTAGTACGAGTTTCTAGAAGCCAGTCACATTAAGCTTTTCTTTCTCTCTTTTTTTGACGTGGATCATTTTTCAAAGTCTTTATTGAATTTGTTACAGTATTGCTTCTGTTTTATGTTTTGGTTTTTTGGCCATGAGGCATGTGGGATCTTGGCTCCTAGACCAAGGATTGAACCCACATCCTCTGCTTTGGAAGATGAAGTCTTAACCACTGGACAGCCAGGGAAGTCCCTTGCCCTAGTTTATTGAACAAAATAAATCATCTGCAAAAGTCCACATTTTAATATTGCTAACAAGTTACATGCATCCCATCTCACAGTGGATCATACATCACAACAAGGCCAGTGGGAACTGTGGGTCTAAAATTCCTACCTGTCTGACATAGGTGCGGCAGGCTAAGATGTACCCTTCTGAGCAGCTTGTGGTCTACCTTGCCTGCAACCAGATGAAGCCTCAAGTTCCTCAACAGACAGACAACCTCCCCCAGGCAATCGAGACAGACAAGTCAGATGACACATAACCACCAATGCTGCCCTGCAGTGTTAACCTTTGAGGGCTGGACCACAGCTCTGGTCACTGAGGTTCTAGGAGAAAATCTGGCAGGTGCCAGCATTCCTTGGCTTGTGACCACATCACTCCAACATTCAACGGCCAGCACCTTCCAATCTCTCTCTGCTCCATCCTCTCCTTGCCTTCCCTTCTATGGAGCTAGGCTTCTCTCTTTAGAAACCAATGCCCAGACAGGAGAGAGACTTGCCCGCCAGAGTCACAGAACAGACTGGGGAAGAGGAGGGACTAAAATCCGAATCTCTCATGCCTAGTTGAGCACATTCTTTTGTTACTTTACAAATCAGCTGATGTCTAGTTGATTTTCCTGCCTTTGGGTTGTAAGTGAAGTGCCCAGGCTATGCTTACTGAAGGGTTTCTTCAAGTTTCTGTTTGGGAGCAGTACCTATTGAAGAGCTATCTACACTATGCAAAGTCTTACTAAGCGCTATAATGGAGAAATGAAAGACATAAAAGTCATCATGTAATGGGAATCCTGGAAACGAAGAGTGATTACCCTGAAAATGGTATGGGGACATTTGGAGTGAGGTGGTAACTGATATCTGTGGTGGGCCTGGTGATGGTTTCACGTTACAGATGAAGTGAGCGAGGCCCTGGGAAGTGAGTGACTTGCCCACACTCTCACAGCTGCTTACTTCGAGCCCAGGCGTGGAACCCAGGTCTTTTGATCCCCGGATTTTACTCTTTGCTTTCTGCTTAGAACCTAGTGAGAGGGAACTTGCAATTGAGTTAGGAAACAGAGGTTCACAGCCACAGAAAGACAGGATGAGCAGAGCACAGATAAAGTGTTGAAGCATGAGTCCAGATGGTAACTGGAGAGTTCCATAGGCACTCCACCTGGACACATTTCTTTTTTTTTTTTTAAGTTTACCTCCTGTCTTTGTAAGTAAAGTTTTATCAAGACATAGCTATGCTCATTCATTTGCATGGCATCTACGGCTAATTTTATACTTCAATAGCAGACTGAGTAATTGCAGCAGAGGCTACATATGACTTCTGTCGTTGTTGTTGTTGAGCTGCTCAGTCATGTCCAGCTCTTTGTGACCCCATGCACTGTAGCCTGTCAGGCTCCTCTGTCCATGGAATTTCCCAGGCAAGAATACTGGAGTCAGTTGCCATTTCCTCCTCCAGGGAATCTTCCCAATGCAGGGATCGAAAGTGTGTCTCCTGCATTGGCAGGCAGATTCTTTACCACTGAGCCACCAGGGAAACATATGTGACTAGCCAAGTCCAAATATTTGCTCTCTGCCTCTAGAAAAGATCCCAGTTTTAGACCTATGGTTCACAGAAACAGGTCAGAAATCCATACCTTGTAGGCCACATTAGATTGAAAGAGAAACATAAAATAAGTTGACATAAAATGATAAAATAGCCAAATTATACATGTATCTACTTTTTCAGAATACATTTCTAATTCACTCTCTTTTCTCCATCTCCCTTGGCAGCACCTCGCTACTTAAAGCCCCCCAGGGGCTTCTTATCACTCTTAGACTGAGATCCAAATTCCTGATTGTTGCCACCAGGCCTTATGTGATCCAGTCCCTGCCTCTTCCCCTACCCCATTTTCCACCACTGTCCTCATCCCTCACTGTCCTCCAACACTACCAACCTGGTCAGACCTGAGCAGCCCAAGCTCTTTCCTGCCTTTGGGCCTTTGCACTTGCTCTCTTGTTTGTCTAGAATGTTTTCCTTTCTGCTCTTCCTGTGGCTGACTCATTTTTGCCTTCAAGCCTCAGCTCAAATAGCTCCCCAAAGGGTCCTTAAATTGGGTTCTAGCTATTTCCTTCTTATGTTTTTTACCACATACTGACGCTGTCTTGTTCACTGGTTTTTTTTTTCTTCTCTTGCCACTAAAATAAAATGCTCTGAAAAGGACCTTGAGAAATATGTATTTTCCAGGCACCTGGAACAGTGCCAGACATATAGTAGCTATTTAACAAATACTTGTTGAATGAAGGAATTTACCAGCTTTCCTAAACTAAGCTGCCTGAGGAATTACTATTTATTCCTACAAAGAAGATTTAAGAGTTTTTGTTTTTTTTTTATCCTCTGGGACACTGATAGTGCCTATCAAAGGCTCTGAGAAGTTCTAACGTAAACACTTAAGAAAACTCAGCAATCCCCAAGTGTATTTTTCCACATATCCTTTTGTCAAGGAATTTGCATGAATGTCCCTGAGTGTAGGTGCTCCACAGAACACAGTTTGGGAACTTCTGGTATAGAAATCCTGCTACATTCTGTTAAACTACCAGTTTGTTTGAAAACAGCTGTCGACTCTAGGCTACACACACGTGTGTGTAAACACAGTGTTGTCTATAGAAAGAGCAGAGCAAAGCTGGTGACAGAGCTGGGTTATAGTGGTGATGCCGGAAGGAAAGCTCGCGGGATGGAGAAACGGGAGACTCTCAGGTCGGCTCATGAATCCCTGACACTGAATGGAGGTAGAGTGAGTAGGACGTGTTCTCAGCTTCTAGTGGAGATTTGACCAAGACCCAGACAAATCACGAAGTGGCTATGAAGCCACAGGAAGCTCCAGCTCTTCTGCTCCAAGTGCTCCCCTTGCATAGTGACTGTCCTGTGCTGGAAAATGGCCTTTGTCATCGCTCAGTGTATGTCCTATCTGAGTGACCTGAGAGTCACCTATAAATGTTTAACTTTGCTTTCTAATAAGAGAAATGATTCTGTTAGTCATTGCTGCCTATTTTTTCAGTACTCCCCCACAAATAATGTCTTTTCATTTATCACCCAATGAAAGCAAAGCTATTACTTCTTCTGTCCATGGGAATGTCCAGGCAAGAATACTGGAGTGGGTTGCCATGCCCTCCTCCAGGGGATCTTCCCTACCCAGGGACTGAACCCACATCTCTCATGTATGCTGCATTGACGGGTGGGTTCTTTACCACTAGCGCCATCATGGAAGCCCAGGTCATGGTTACTAATATCGAATATCCTCCTTTTCTAGCTGGCCCAACCTGAAGTTCAGAGAAGAAAAGTGCGATGCTCAGTGATCTACCACAGGCAAAGGCTGTAGCAGGAGGCTGTGTTCCCCCGTGGTCACCTACCCTCTTCTCTGAAACACACCACCTGGGCAGTTCCTCAAAATATGAGGCCACACAACTTTGCTTCCAAGCATATAGGTCTCTCTATTTTCCACTCTTCCCCTTTCCTTTCACTCTCAAGTGAAAATGCAAAGCATATACATTATCCCACACATCTCTTGGCAAGTTCAGCCATGATCCAACTGAAGATCCTTGCTCTGGGGATGATAATAGTGGTCCCCAGGTGAGGTTTTCTTTTAAACTTTTATTGAAGTATATCATATGTACTAAAAAGGTCACATATGTACACTGAATGAATCTTTAGAAGCTGAATATACCCTTGCAGCCAGCACTGAGAACAAGAAACAGAATATGACCAGCTTCCTGGGAGCCCCCATCACTCCCTTCTTCCCCTGCAGGTGTGGAGACATACACCACAGTGTATTAACTCAGTCTACTGTTAATGACAGGTCCCTAGGTTCCAATACTTTGGCTACCTGATGCGAAGAGCCAACTCATTAAAAAAGAGCCTGATGCTGGGAAAGATAGTAGGTGTGAGGAGAAGGGGATGACAGAGGACAAGATGGTTGGATGGTGTCACTGTCTCAATGGACATGAGTTTGAGCAAGCTCTGGGAGATGGTGAAGGACAGGGAAACCTGGCGTGCTGCAATCCATGGGATCACAAAGAGTCGGACACAACTGAGTGACTGAGCAACTGAACAACAGGTTTTAATAGTAATTTCCACAGATGCTCAGAATAGTTGATCGACTATTTAAGCATGGCAGTGGTATGGATCTTCATTGGGTGACATTTGAAATAATCTACAGTTATGTCCTACTCAATGGACATGAGTTTGAACAAACTCAGGGAGATAGTGAAGGACAGGGAAGCCTAGCATGCAGCAGTCCCTGGGGTGGCAGAGTCATACACGACTTAGCAACTGAACAGCAACAATGACAATAGCAGTATTGTCTCTTTTGAGGGAATAGCAGAATGCTTGTTTTCTAAGGAATATCTACCAGCACGGCATTGTAGGAATTTGCCTTCTGGTGTGACCCCCGTTAGTTCCATTTAAACACTTGTCTGGCTGGAAGGACCTCAGGGCAAGTTAGAGTCAAGCCTACTTCCTCTTCTCTCTCATTACTAGCTGATCACTCGGTGTCATCCGGTCAGCTGTGGAATTTTTAACAAAACCGGAAGTAGCTTTCTTAGACAGTGGGTTTTGAATGTGTGTTTGGTAGGAATCTTCATATTAAAAAGAAACTGTTTAATAGGTAAGCTAAAAGATAAATGAAGCCCCTACATAAATTATCCCAGACAAAACAAGTCTTCAAAATAAGATAAGAAGGCAGGAGAAAGGGAAGTGTGCTGTGACACTTGGATATGTGTTACAAAAGGGAAGAAACTGGCCCAAGAGGTCCAAAATTGTCCTGGCGAGGTTGACTTCCTCAGTCAAAAATAATCACCCTTTAAGGACTCCCATCTTTTAAAAAATAACACCTGTATTGCTTTGTTTTTAAAATGGTCACTTGTTACCCCAGTAAAAATTTTTAAGAAATGATCACTTATTTTTTTGAATGTAGAAAACATATAAAAACAGAGCAAGAATTTTTAAAAGCTAATTTAACAAGTGGGGGTTACCATTATTAACTTTTTGATGACTATCCTTTTAGTTTACACATCTATTCACATGTCTTTTTATAAGAATGATAGTATAGTTACTTCTCTGCAACTTTATTTCTCTACATGTGTGTCATGGGCTTCCTATGCAAATAAGGCAGACAGGCAAGTTAAAAATCTCTGGCTTCTCATTTGAGAAAAGCACAATAGGGAAGGTGAAATAGTCAAAACAAATGTAAAAAATTCAAAATATGTCACAGGCATTTTCCCCACCAACAACTCTTCTGCAATACAATGATCATATTTTCTTTTTTCCATCTTGAGAAAGTGCCATAATTTATTTAACATCCTGTATGTGTAGAGACTAGACAGTTTCTAATTATTCATAAGTAGAACGAACACTCCAGTGGATAGTTTTGGAAATCTCTGGCAGTGTTCATTATTGTTCACTTAGAATAAATCCCTAGAAGAGGTATTGCCCATTCCAAGCTATGCACTCAAGACATTTTGATACTGCTTCCCAAATTGCCCTCTAGAGAGATTGTACCAGTTTAAAGAAGGCTGAGAGTCGAAGAATTGATGCTTTCGAACTGTGGTGCTGGAGAAGACTTTTTAGAGTCCCCTGAACTGCAAGGAGATCAAACCAGTCCCCTGAACTGCAAGGAGATCAAACCAGTCAATCCTAAAGTAAATCAACTAAATCAATCCTTGTATATTCATTGGAAGGACTGATGCTGAAGCTGAAGCTCCAATACTTTGTCAATCTGATGGGAAGAACTGACTCCTTGGAAAAGACCTTGATGCTGGGAAAGATTTAAGGCAGGAGGAGAAGGGAATGACAGAGAACAAGATGGTTGAATGGGATCACTGATTCAATGGACATGAGTTTGAGCAAACTCTGGGAGATGCTGAAGGACAGGTAAGCTTGGCATGCTGCAGTCCATGGGGTCTCAAAAAGTTGGACATGACTGAGCAACAGAACAACAACAAAATAGTCCCACCGTCAACTTTTATGAGTGTTTATTAGTGCTGAGAAAATGTGAGCCTCCAAAGAAGTGTCTGGAAATGTGATAGGAGATATATGGTACTTGGTGGATTTTTAAACTTGTGTTGTACATAATGTATCTGTTCTCATTCTACATCTGACACCTTTCACAATAGGGCCAGTGCCTATTTTTCCAGTCCTGCCTCCTATTCTTCTATACACACACACACACACACAAACACACACAGACTCATGTGTTCCTAACTTTATTTTTCCAATTTTTCTTTTCCCCAGATGACACTCATACTCCATCTACTCTCACCTTAGCCTTACCAATAATATGTCTCAAAATTTATCATTTGAGACTCCTTCAAAGATCACATCCCTCATCAGGTCTTTTTTGACACTCTCGAATAAATGTGATCTTTCCCATTATCTTCTGTAGTTCTTTTCTGTTACTTGTTTCACTTTATCTGAGTCATAGCCATAGTTAGCTCCAGAATGAGAGATGTGGTCCACGTTCTAGCACTATCTGGCAGTTGGGGCAAGTCATTTTCCCCTGCTGCATCTCAGTTTTCTCTTTTGTAAACTGAAGACTAATTAAGGCTAGATGGCTTTAAAGTACATTCCACTTTTAACAATTTATCATTCAATCTTTATATATGACTTATCTCATGACTTGGGACTTTTCAGGTGGTGCAGTGGTAAATAATCTGCCTGACAATGCAGGAGACCTGAGTTTGATCCCTGGGTCAGGAAGATCCCCTGGAGGAGGAAATGGCAACCCACTGCAGTATGCTTGCCTGGAAAATCCCATAGACAGAGGAGCCTGGTGGGCTACAGTCTATGAGGTCATGAAAAGTCTGACACTACTGTGTGACTGAGCATGCATGCATCCCATGACTAGGACAGAAATCCTTAAATTTCCTGAAGCCACAGGTGCCTTTGAGAATCTGACAAGTTTTTGAGCCCTATTTTCCCCCCAATGGATTTAGAAGTATAGATATTTAATAACAATATGTTTATAGAAGCATCACTTGAAGCACATGTAAAGCCTTGAGGTTAAGAACTACAGCTCTCTTTTTACAAAAAAAAAATGATTTATTTTGGTTGCCAAGGTTCTTAAGAATTTTCTGCAGTTTGTTGTGATCTATATAGTCAAAGGCTTTGTTGTAGTCAATAAAGCAGAAGTAGATGCTTTTTTGGAATTCTCTTGCTTTTTCAATGATCCAACGGATGTTGGCAATTTGATCTCTGGTTCCTCTTCCTTTTATACATCGAGCTTGACCATCTGGAAGTTTGTGGTTCACATACTATTGCAGCTTGGCTTGGGGAATTCTGAGCATTACTTTGCTAGTGTGTGAGATGAGTGCAATTGTGCAGTAGTTTGAACATTCTTTGGCATTGCCTTTCTTTGGGATTAGAATGAAAACTGACCTTTTCCAATCCTGTGGCCACTGCTGAGTTTTCCAAATTTGCTGGCATATTGAGTGCTGCAGTTTCACAGCATCATCTTTTAGGATTTGAAATAGCTCAACTGGAATTCCATCACCTCCACTAGCTTTGTTCATAGTGATGCTTCCTAAGGCCCACTTGAATTCACATTCCAGGATGTCTGGCTCTAGGTGAATAATCACACCATTGTGGTTATCTGGGTCATGCTCATCTTTTTGTATAGTTCTTCTGTGTATTCTTGCCACCTCTTCTTAATGTCTTCTGCTTCTGTTAGATCCATACCATTCCTGATCTCCTGATCTTCCTTGATCTCTTGATTTCCTAAGAAATCTGTATGTAGATCAAGAAGTAACAGTTAGAACTGGACATGGAACAACAGACTAATTCCAAATACGGAAAGGAGTAGGTCAAGGCTGTATATTGTCACCCTGCTTATTTAACTTATATGGAGAGTATATCATGCGAAATGTCTGGCTGGATGAAGCACAAGCTGGAATCAAGATTGCTGGGAGAAATATCAATAACCTCAGATATGCAGATGACACCACCCTTATGGCAGAAAGCAAAAAGAACTAAAGAGCCTCTTGACGAAAGTGAAAGAGGAGAGTGAAAATATTGGCTTAAAGCTCAACATTCAGAAAACTAAGATCATGGCATCTGGTCCCATCACTCCATGGCAAATAGATGGGGAAACAGTGGAAACAGTGGTTGACTTTATTTTTGTGGGCTCCAAAATCACTGCAGATGGTGACTGCAGCCATGAAATTAAAAGGCTCTTGTTCCTTGGAAGAAAAGCTATGACCAACCTAGACAGCATATTAAAAAGCAGAGACATTACTTTGCCAACAAAGGTCCATCTAGTCAAAGCTATGGTATTTCCAGTAATCATGTATGGATGTGAGAGTTGGACTATAAAGAAAGCTGAGTGCCGAAGAATTGATGCTTTTGAACTGAGGTGTTGGAGAAGACTCTTGAGAGTCCCTTGGACTGCAAGGAGATCCAACCAGTCCATCCTGAAGGAGATCAATCCTGGGTGTTCATTGGAAGGACTGATGTTGAAGCTGAAACTCCAATACTTTGGCCACCTGGTGCAAAGAACTGACTCACTGGAAAAGACACTGCTGCTGGGAAAGATTGAAGGCGGGAGGAGAAGGGGATGATAGAGGATGAGATATTTGGATGGCATCACTGACTTGATGGACATGAGTTTGAGCAAGCTTCGGGAGCTGGTGATGGATGTGGAAGCCTGGTGTGCTGCAGTCCATGGGGGTCACAGAGTCAGACACGACTGAGTGACTGAACTGACTGCCTGGGGTCTTAGTTGCAGCACATGGGATGTTCACTGAGGCATGTGGGCTCTCTAGTTGGGGCCTGTGGGCTAGTTGGCCCCGTAGCACGAGTTTCTAGACCAGGGATCAAAACTTGTGCCCCCTGCATTGAAAGGTGGATTTTTTTTTTTTTTAAACGCAGGTACAAAGTTTATTTTTAGAGATATAGCACAATCACAAGTGGGAGAACACAGAGAGACACAGTTTAAGATAGAAGCAAGGCAGAGATGCATACCAGGAAAGAAAGGGTGTGGGGTGTCCTGAATGAGTGTAGTGAAGAGGTGGTTAAGTCATTGATATAGATCAGTTCTTCCAGGTCTTTGCTGCTGCTGCTGCTGCTGTTGCTAAGTCGCTTCAGTCATGTCCGACTCTGTGCGACCCCATAGACGGTAGCCCACCAGGCTCCCCCGTCCCTGGGATTCTCCAGGCAAGAACACTGGAGTGGGTTGCCATTTCCTTCTCCAATGCATGAAAGTGAAAAGTGAAAGTGAAGTCACTCAGTCGCGTCCGACTCTGAGCGACCCCATGGACTGTAGCCTACCAGGCTCCTCTGTCCATGGGATTTTCCAGGCAGGAGTACTGGAGTGGGCTGCCATTGCCTTCTCCGTGAAAGGTGGATTCTTAACCACTAGACCACCAGGCAAGTTCCAACTGTGGCTCTTTAAGTCTACGTTTTGTTAATTTTTGCTTCTCTCTTGAATATAGTAGGGAAGGTCAATAAATATTTTTTGCAATGAATGATTTGTACGGTAAGGTAGTGAGACTGAAAACATAAAGATTTGAATTTACTCTTTGGGGTTTAAGGAGACATTTCATTACTTTTTTAGTTATCTTGGTGTTAAATCTCCACCCATATCATCATATTAAATAAGGCAAATTGAGAGGCTTCCAGAATACATTCAAAATAGACCATGACCTTTAGTCTTTCAGACACTCTTAAACCTCAGACATTTTGATGATTCTTGCATAATAGTTTGCGATTTCAGATTTCCTATCAGAGGATTGCAGATCAGCAAGCAGTTATAATGTAGTGGTTTTTCTTTAACACAAGAACACCGATTTTTAAGAGATTAGTTCATGGGGTAGGAATAGATTGGGAGAGGATAAACCAGGCATTTTTCACATAAATCTGCACTACTAGAAAATACAGAATTGCTCTCTAAATGAAGACCAGTGTTTACACAGGCTTACATTAAAAACAAAATCCTGTTGACAGTTCTCAAGTTCTTTACTGGGATCTATCACAAAGGGAAAACATTTGTAAATGCCATTAACCCACAAGCAGATCTTCAGAGTAATGGAAATGGAGAGTTGGGATTTGCATGCTGTCTGAACTGATTTACACTCTTGTATATGCTCCCTGTTTTTAGACTGTTTCCTATTTGCTCCTCCTTCCTACTTCATATTAAATGGAAAATAATGCAATATAAGGGCTTCCCCCATAGCTCAGTCAGTAAAGAATCTACCTGCAATGCAGGAGACCTGGGTTCAATTTTGGGTCAGGAAGATCCCCTGGTGAAGGGAATGGCAACCCACTCCAGTATTCTTGCCTGGAGGATCCCATGAACAGAAGAGCCTGGTGGGCTATAGTCCATGGGTTTGCAAGAGTTGGACACAACTTAGTGACTAAATCATCACCACCAATACAATATGAAGTGTTTAGTCAGTTTGGGGGGGGCTTTAATCCTGACTTTGAACTTGGATTTTCCCTCTTGGTGCAATTCAGTGCTCGAGCTGAGAGCAGTGACTTGATCCTGTGCTGGGGTTCTGTTACTTGCTTTCTCTGATTTCACCTCTATCCAAGCAAGCAGACCTGCCCTCTGACCCCCAATGCATGGCAAGAACTCAGTATGTCTTTTGACGATGCAGGCCTATTGTGATGACACATATTTACACAGAATAAGAAGGTGATAGCACACTATCGATGGTTCTGCACTTCAATCATCTGTGTCACTCTGCCATCTCTAGGTCACCCAGCTTTGACTCATCTCTGCCACTCATGCCTGGCAGCCATTGGAGCCAGTTTTCTGCAGCTCAGTCCCCGACTTCTTCTGTTCAAACTTGCCTTTCTGAAGAAAATGCAAAACCCATCTGGTATATGCACAATATACGTGACTTAAGTGTATAGGAGCCCTAGTTAAGGGGCAAAAATTTGGCTAAAGTGCCCTCATCTCAGAGAAGCAGTCCCTAGTCTCAAGATGTGGTTGGGCCCTCCAGTTAGAAACTCTCATAATACTTAGTTCTTTACAATTTTGAGATTATTACCATCATATTTATATAGCTAATTATGGACTTACTTGTTTTCTGTGTTTCTCCATAAGGAACTGTGTCTTCTTTTTTTTGTCTGTTTAAAAAAAATCAGTACATTTAGAACGTTTTTTATTTTGACTGCACTGGGTCTTCCTTGCCGTGTGCGAGCTTCTCTAGTTGTGGCGAGAGGCTTAGTTGCCCTGAGTCATGTGGGATCATATTAATAGTTCCTTGACCAGGGATCAAACCCACATTCCCCATATTGGAAGGTGAATTCTTAAGCACTGGACCATCAGGGAAATCCCAGAATTGTGTCTTTTTAAAAAAAAAACCAAATACATTTCTCCATATCTAGAGTTTAACAAAGTAGATGCTCAAAAATATTGCTTGAATAATTATTATTATTACTATCACTACTAGAAATATTATTATTATGACTATCATTTCTAAAAGTAGTAGTAGCAAGTGTTGTAGAGTTATTTACAGTTTATAAAGTGCTACATTAACTCATCATGGATAGAACTTAAAAACAGCGCTGAGTGATAACGGAACATTTCAAGCTCTATATCATAACACTCTTCACTTAACATTGAAAAGACATGAATATAAATATCAGCACTTTATAGATTTTAAAAATCCTCACACACCTAAGCACATACAATAAGCATATTAGAGAGGAAGAGAGTTTGGGGGGAGAACAGCAGTGGTATAGAGAATAAACTGAGCAACATAATACAATTAAGAAGGAGTGAGTCCTCACACAGACTAATGGTAATAGGAAACTGAGGACTGAGAAATATGATTATCTCAGCTCTGAACTAAAACCAAAGAGAGATACGTCTATATTAGATTTTGGAAAACCTAAAGTAATTATTAGTACGATATTTTGAGTACATTCAATTTCTCAAATACCTAATTCTTGACTCAACATCCCCTTAATTCCTCAAAACCAACATCCTATTCCTCTTCCTCTTACCTTGGGCCTTGGGTAATTCCTCTCGCCGCCGCCACTGGCCCTCAGCCCCCGGCCCGGCCTAGACCCTCTCGGCCGCCGCCCCCGGCTCCCGGCCCACGGTCCGGCCCGGCCTAGCTCCTCTCGGCCACGCTTCTGCGCCGAGCCGTCCAAGGTAAGAGAAACCCAAGTAAGACGGTAAGTGTTGTGAGAGGGCATCAGAGGGCAGACACACTAAAACTAAAATTACAGAAAACTAGCTAATCTGATCACACGGACCACAGCCTTGTCTATCTCAATGAAACTAAGCCATGCCATGTGGGGCCACCCAAGACGGATGGGTCATGGTGGAGAGGTCTGACAGAATGTGGTCCACTGGAGAAGGGCATGGCAAATCACTTCAGTATTCTTGCCTTGAGAACCCCATGAACAGTATGAAAAGGCAAAAAGATAGGGCACTGAACGATGAACTCCCCAGGTCAGTAGGTGCCCAATATGCTAATGGAGACCAGTGGAGAAATAACTCCAGAAAGAATGATGGGATGGAGCCAAAGCAAAAACGATACCCAACTGTGGATGTGACTGGTGATAGACGCAAAGTCTGATGCTGTAAAGAGGAATATTGCATAGGAACCTGGAATGTTAGGTCCATGAATCAAGGCGAATTGGAAGTGGTCAAACAGGAGATGACAAGAGTGAACGTCAACATTCTAGGAATCAGCAAACTAAGATGGACTGGAATGGGTGAATTAAATTCAGATGACCATTATATCTACTACTGTGGGCAAGAATCCCTTAGAAGAAATGGAGTAGCCATCATGGTCAACAAAAGAGTCCAAAATGCAGTACTTGAATGCAATCTCAAAAATGATAGAATGATCTCTGTTCGTTTCCAAGGCAAACCATTCAATATCACGGTAATCCAAGTCTATGCCCCAACCCGTAATGCCAAAGAAGCTGAAGTTGAACAGTTCTATGAAGACCTACAAGACCTTCTAGAACTAACATCCAAAAAAGATGTCCTTTTCATTATAGGGGACTGGAATGCAAAAGTAGGAAGTCAAGAAACACCTGGCATAACAGGCAAGTTTGGTCTTGGAGTACAGAATGAATCAGGGCAAAGGCTAATAGAGTTTTGCCACGAGAACGCACTGGTAATAGCAAACACCCTATTCCAACAACACAAGAGAAGACTGTACACGTGGACATCACCAGATGGTCAACACCGAAATCAGATTGATTATATTCTTTGCAGCCAAAGATGGAGAAGCTCTGTACAGTCAGCAAAAACAAGACCAGGAGCAGACTGTGGCTCAGATCATGAACTGCTTATTGCCAAATTCAGACTTAAATTGAAGAAAGTAGGGAAAACCACTAGTCCATTCAGGTATGACCTAGATCAAATCCCTTATGAGTATACAGTGGAAGTGACAAATAGATTTAAGGGACTAGACCTGATAGACAGAGTGCCTGATGAACTATGGACAGAGGTTCCTGACATTGTACAGGAGACAGGGATCAAAAAAATCCCCATGGAAAAGAAATGCAAAAAAGCAAAATGGCTGTCTGAGGAGGCCTTACAGATAGCTGGGAAGAGAAGAGAAGTGAAAAGCAAAGGAGAAAAGGAAAGATATTCCCATCTGAATGCAGAGTTCCAAAGAATAGCAAGGAGAGATAAGAAAGCCTTCCTCAGCAATCAGTGCAAAGAAATAGAGGAAAACAACAGATTGGGAAAGACTAGAGATCTCTTCAAGATCATTCGAGATACCAAAGGAACATTTCATGCAAAGATAGGCTCGATAAAGGACAGAAATGGTATGGACCTAACAGAAGCAGAAGATATTAAGAAGAGGTGGCAAGAATACACAAAAGAACTGTACAAAAAAGATCTTCACGACCCACATAATCATGATGGTGTGATCACTCACCTAGAGCCAGACATCCTGGAATGTGAAGTCAAGTGGGCCTTAGAAAGCATCACTACGAACAAAGCTAGTGGAGGTGATGGAATTCCAGTTGAGCTATTTCAAATCCTCAAAGGTGATGCTGTGAAAGTGCTGCACTCGATATGCCAGCAAATTTGGAAAACTCAGCAGTGGCCACAGGACTGGAAAAGGTCAGTTTTCGTTCCAATCCCAAAGAAAGGCAATGCCAAAGAATGCTCAAACTACCGCACAATTGCACTCATCTCACATGCTAGTAAAGTAATGCTCAAAATTCTCCAAGCCAGGCTTCAGCAATACGTGAACCGTGAACTTCCAGATGTTCAAGCTGGTTTTAGAAAAGGCAGAGGAACCAGAGATCAAATTGTCAATATCTGCTGGATCATTGAAAAAGCAAGAGAGTTCCAGAAAAACATCTATTTCTGCTTTATTGACTATGCCAAAGCCTTTGACTGTGTGGATCACAATAAACTGGAAAATTCTGAAAGAGATGGGAATACCAGACCATCTGACCTGTCTCTTGAGAAACCTGTATGCAGGTCAGGAAGCAACAGTTAGAACTGGACATGGAACAACAGACTGGTTCCAAATAGGAAAAGGAGTATGTCAAGGCTGTATATTGTCACTCTGCTTATGTAACTTATATGCAGAGTACATCATTAGAATCACTGGGCTGGAAGAAGCACAAGCTGGAATCAAGATTGCCAGGAGAAATATCAATAACCTCAGATATGCGGTTGACACCACCCTTATGGCAGAAAGTGAAGAAGAACTAAAGAGCCTCTTGATGAAGGTGAAAGAGGAGAGTGAAGAAGTTGGCTTAAAGCTCAACGTTCAGAAAACTAAGATCATGGCATCTGGTCCCATCACTTCCTGGGAAATAGATGGGGAAACAGTGGAAACAGTGTCAGACTTTATTTTGGGGGGCTCCAGAATCACTGCTGATGGTGACTGCAGCCATGAAATTAAAAGACACTTACTCCTTGGAAGGAAGGTTATGGCCAACCTAGATAGCATATTTAAAGCAGAGACATTACTTTGCCAACAAAAGTCCGTCTAGTCAAGGCTATGGTTTTCCAGTGGTCATGTATGGATGTGAGAGTTGGACTGTGAAGAAAGCTGAGCGCCGAAGAATTGATGGTTTTGAACTGTGGTGTTGGAGAAGACTCTTGAGAGTCCCTTGGACTGCAAGGAGATCCAATCAATCCATCCTAAAAGAGATCAATCCTGGGTGTTCATTGGAAGTTCTGATGTTGAAGCTGAAACTCCAATACTTTGGCCACCTCATGCGAAGGGTTGACTCATTGGAAAAGACCCTAATGCTGGGTAGGATTGGGGGCGGGAGGAGAAGGGGACGACGGAGAATGAGATGGTTGGATGGCATCACTGACTCAATGGACATGGGTTTGGGTAGACTCCGGGAGTTGGTGATGGACAGAGAGGCCTGGCGTGCTGCAATTCATGGGGTCACAAAGAGTCGGACACGACTGAGCGACTGAGCTGATTCCTCTTCCTTCTCTTTCTCTTTTCTTTTGCTCACATGCTCTCAAAATATTTTCATCAAAAAAAAAAAATTATCCATTCAGCAACATAGATAAATTACAATGCATCATGCTAAGTGAAAAAAAGCCAGATTCAAAAGGCTCTCTTTTGTATGATTCTGTTCATATAACATTCTGGAAAAGGTAAAATTATAGAACAGAAACAGGGCAATGGCTGCCAGAGGCTGAAGGTGGGGAAAGAGGATTGACTGCAAAGATAGAACTTTTTAGAATGATGGAAGCATTCTGCCTCTTGATTATGGTGGAAGTTACTTAACTGTATCAGTTGGATAGGGTTTCTATAATAAAATATCACAGATGAGGTGATTTAAGCAAATAACTTCCGTGAGTATCCAGAAAAATACAAATTGTGCATTTTTATGATGTATTTCTTTAATTAGGAAAAAATCCCTAGACATCTCCATCACAGTGGTAGTCCTGAATGAGTTAAGAGTATCCTTGAAATCATATTGTTTTTGATTCTGTAATATGGTTCATAGAACATTTCAGCGCAGAGAGTTCCTGTGGAAGAAAGCTGCAAATGTGGGCTGCATTAGGAACCCACTGGGAGAACGGTTTGGCAGAGCAGATGGGAAAGAGAGCTTTTGGTGGGGGCCAAATTCCCACTTTTCAGGGTGAAGTAGAACTAACCCTCCTCTTGCCCCCTTGTTTGGGGTTAGTTGAGATCAAACTTGAAATAACTGAGGACGGATTCGAGGGCAAGCACGTTGGTGCTGTGGAAAGCATACGGCCTTAAGCTAAACCTTGGACTCAGATGGGTATACTTGGGTTTCCATACTGTCTTCTCTCCTTACTATCTTGGAAAGTTATTTAACTTCTCTGGATCTTTATTTCCTTATCTGGAAAATGACTGAATGAGAGCCAGCACTCAGAGTTGTGAAGATTCGAAATAAAAGACATAAAGCACTGGCATGGGGAGTTTTGTAGGGACTCAACAATCTACAGCATTTATTATGCATTGTGATTTGAAGAGCAGAATTCAGGATAGGTCGGGTCCAGAGATAGAGCACTTGACCTGTGGGATCACGGGCTTCTGATGTGGTCGAACACTCTAGAGAGTGTCTTTGGAGGCCAGCTGCTGTGTCTAAGTAATGATAGAAGACTTTTTTTTTTCTCTTCTAGAACTCCAGAGCTACTTTCTGGATCTCTCTGTTAAGAGTCTTTCCCTTATGATGACAAATTTAGTACCCAAAGAGCTGGGGTTTTATTTGAATTCACCCAGGAGCATTTGATCTCTAAGTCAAAAGGAAAAGATCTTTCTTCTGCCTTAACTGGGGCTTCCAAGGATCCCCTCAGGCTTGATACTAGTGCAATTATGGGGTAAATACACGTAATAGGGGAGTGTCGATTGGTAAGTCTGCTGCTTGGAGTGTTGGGAGGTGTTCTGCCTTAGAAAATAAGAAGCCTGGGTTATTGAGCTGTTTTGGTTTATTTGTTTTTTTTTTTTCCTTTAACCAGATGATTTGAGGTAAATAATTGTTCTTCTTTGGGTTTCATTTTCTTACAGTATGAAGAGAGAATGTTGAGTTAAATGACTTTTATGATCCTTTCCAGTTAAAGATATTCTAATATTCTATGGTTTCAAACTGGGGAAGGATCTTAATTGGCTGATTTCTACTGAGTTGGCCAAAAAGTTCTTTTGAGTTTTTCCATAAAATATTATAGAAAAACCTGAATGAATATTTTGGCCAACCCAATAGAAAGCTTGACAGTATCCACTCTATGTGGAGGCCTGTGCTGTGTTCCAGGCAGACAGGGAGGAGCAAGCCAGCCCAGGCCACTCCCAGCCTGAGCTTGTATCTCTGTCACCATGCTGAATGTCTGGGGTCAATTTCTGTTTAACACTTTTATCAATGACTTCTAAAGCATGCTCATTTCATTTGTGGGAAGTTCAGAGTTGGGAGTATTGACATTGTAGAATCTGATTCTTGAAGTATCAGGCTCAACAACAAAACTAAGCACTTTTAAAATTTAGAAAGATGGACCAAAACTCACAAGATAAATATATAAGGTACAATTAAGTACAGATAGAGAGAAAATCCTTAACTAAGATTTAAAATAAATCAGATTTGCAGGTACAGGATAAGACATATTGGGTGGTAGCTTTAAGCACCTGATATACTTTTCTGCTCAGCCTCCAAAGGTTAAAGAGTCACAAAGTAACATTAGTCACAAAGTTGGAGAAGGATTGAGTCTCCCTACGATCTCTGTGCTTGATAGTTTTATAACACCAGCAATATGGCTGGGCACCAGTTCTATCATCTCTTCTACTCCCATCCCCTCTTTCTTTTCTTTGCTCCTTTGAGAGCAGGGTGTGCCTTATCTAACACTATATTCACATTTGCATTTCTGGTACATAGTTCTTTGATTTACCTATAATAGGAAATTTTTTTTCCAGAGAAAATTTGCTCCTTATTTGGGGACCAAAGAAGGAGCAGCCCTCCAGCCTAGGGGGCGGGGACACTGAGAAATGGAATGAGGGTCCCACTCCAACCCCTCCCTAGATGCAGTAGATGGGGAGAGGAATCCCATTATAGGCAATTAATGCAATAGAAATAATACCTGATTTTACAATAGTCCATGTGGATTTTGATATCAGTGAATCATGTCATAGAACTATCAGGAAATACTAAGATCATCTTGGCCTGTATTAACAGAAGTTTGCAGTGGGTAGTAAGAGAACTCTGTATTCTGTGCTAGGCAGACACATTCACAAACATTGTATCCCATTCTGGATATCACATTTAATGAGAGACATTAAAATTGGAGACTGTCCAAAGAATAATGAACAAGTTGGTGGCTGTATATCAGTAAAGGCCATCCACTTAGCAATCAGACAGACCTGCTCAAGTCCAAGCTCTGACACTTACTGTGCGACTTTGGGGAAGTTACTTAATCTCTCATAACCTCAGTTTCTTCATCTATGCAATGGAAACAATTAATGGTACCTGTCTCATGGAGCTATGGCAAGAACAATGAGGATGATGATAAACTATGATCTGTATTTGAAGGAATTAAAATTGTTTAGCCAGAAAATTGAAGACTTGATAGGGAAAGGATGAGAGAAGTGAAAGGGAGATGAGATCCATCTTTAGACATTTGAACAATTGCTATTAGGAAGAGTTATTGGATTTATTTTGGATGATTCTCATGACAGAATTAGGTCAAATAGTAGGATTTGCAGAGAAGAAGATGATACTGTCTTAAACATATGGCAGAAAATTTTAACAAATAGCACTGTTAAAAAAGGCAATTCAAGATCATACTAGAATGTTCAGGCAGGTGCTGATTTCCCTGCCTTAAGGTGATACAGAGGGGAGTCCTGAATTGAGTGAGTGACTTTGGGCTTTTGGGTTCTCAAACTTGGCTGTGTCTCAGAATCATCTGGGATCAGGGCTCAGGAATCTCTAAGTACTTCAGGTGTTTCTGATAAAGTCGTACCTGCGCAGGCAATTTAGACTCTTTGGACTGGAGGATGGGTCCCTTTGTACCTACATTAGACTGTGATGGGATTCTGGTGGCAAGGTTCTGGGAGCAAGGAGACAGGAAGATAAAAAAAAAGTGCCAAACATATTTTGGAGTATTGGGGTCAAATGGATGTTTCACGTAGAAGGGTGGTTGGAATCTGGTTGGAGTGAAGTTAGGGCCAGTGTGTGGAGAGCTTTAGGTGTGAGGTATGGAAGCTTGAGGTTGTATCAGGCAGGGTACCTGAGAAATGTGACACAAAGGAAGTTGCAAAAGTCCCTCATTCTGGAAGGGTAAAGAAAGGCAGTTCCAGATGCTGTATTTTGTTCCTCTTGGAGTTCACCATCTTGGAACCTATAGCTTGACTCATTACTTTCTATTTTCTTCATTTCTGAGCTACTTTCAGTTGGACAATGTGTGGTGATAGATCTGTGATACATTTTTAATGCATCTTTGCATCCCCAGTATGTGGAAAGAAAGTGAGGACTTTCACGCAGGTAGTTCTTCAAGGTAGTAGAGGAAGCACCCACAGTTCTGCTCAAGTGAAAAGCAACAGTCTCGAGATCACAGTCTTGATGATGTCAGAGGTGCCAATGGCTGGAAGCCAAAGTTCAGGGATTTCCTTAAGGGACAAGTTCTTCTGCCTACATCCAAGCTACTGAATTCTGTTATGTAAACACTTTTGTTTTTATCTCAAGGCAATTCTCAAGTTAATTAGTTGCAATTATTAGGTCTACTGCATGAGAATGCACAGTAACAGCAGGGGGAGATGAGGTCATCAGGGAGATACCACTGGGCATTCTGAGACAGCAAAGGGAGGAACTGACCACACTGACCAATTTAAGTCTTAAAAAGCAAAACTCTAAAACAAAAACCTACTCCTCAGTCCTCAGGAGCCAAAGAAGTGCAACATGTAAGGCAAATGCTCTACTTTCACAGTGTTCCTTCTCATATCTGCCCGCCTCCTGCGGCAGCGTCCCTGAAGATGGTTCAGCGGGCAGAAAGAGCAATGGGGCTTGTCAGAAGCTCCGCATTTAAGGGCTTGCTTGCCTTTATCAGCGGTGGAATTTGGGGCCAGCCAGTTCTATCACCTGTTGCAGGTAGAGATACCAACCTTTTAGGGTGCTGGGAGCCTTGTGGGTGAAGCACCTGTGACCATACTTATAGTTTGACAAATGCAGATTGAGTTCATGTTAGTCTCCACTGTAGTTTGGCTCTCTGACTGAGCAAACACATGGTTTGCATGGCCCTACCTTTATGCCTTCAAGAAGATACTACTATTTTCCAGGATCATCTCCACTATTCTAGCAATGTTCCTAGCTACATATCTAAATTTGCATGCTTTCAGAGAACATTGTAAGAAGGTGCATAATGGTTTGGGAGTTCTATTTGTTTCTTAGAGCTGCTGTAATGAAGTACCAAAACCTGGGTGGCTTGAAGCAAGAGACGTTTATTGTTTCATATTTCTAGAGGCTAGAAGTCTGACATTAAGATGTCATCAGGGCCACACTCTCTCTGATGGTTCTAGGACAGGATCTCTTCTTACCTCTTTTATCTTCTGGGGTTTACTCTCAACCCTTGCCATTCTCTGGCTTGTAGACATATCATTCCAGCCACATGGCTGTCTTCTCTCTGTGGGTCTCCACATCATTTTCCCTTTGTGTTGTCTTCCTCTGTGTTCAAAGTTTCCCTTCTTATAAGGATATTAGTCATGTTGGATGAGGGACCATTCTAATGAGCTTATTTTAACTTGATTACCTCTATCAAGATCCTATTTCTGTATAAGGCCATAAGTTGAAATAGTGGGGATTCAGACCTTAACATAACTTTTGGGAGGCATACAATTTAACCTATGATAGGAGCCATGGATACCTGTGTTCAAACCTTGGCCCTGCCATCTTTTAGATATGATCTTGGTCAAGTTATTTATCTCTCTAAGCCTTGTTTCCTCATCTGTAAAATCAGGACTATATTATTAACCACCTCATGAGGTAGTTTTGAGGATACATTTTTCAAGTGTCTGGCAAATGATGAAGGAGAAGGGCATTTTCATAGACATATCACTGATTTTTAGAGAAAGGAAACCCCTTTCCCCAAGCCCCCAGAAGGGGTGGGTCACATTCCCAAGTCCTCAGTATAAGAAAGGCTGGGGAAGTGGATATCTGATATTTTTATTCTCACAATGAGAGAGGGCCCTGCCAGCTATAAAAAAAGCTAATAAGCTGAAACATCAATTAAATAGAGTTGGGAGACCAGGAAAGGACCCCTGATGACAGCAGAGCCCAATGAGGAGAAGAAAGACTCTTCTTTCTTGGTGAGGACTCACTTATGGGCTCTTTGTTCACTATAGCATCCCACCTTCCTTTTCCTTCTCTGTAAAAGCATGTTCCTTCCCTTGTGCTGTGGGGACTTATATGTGGCTCACCGTGGTTGCAGATCCCAAATTGCAATTCTCTGCTGACTCTGAGAAAACCCATCTTTACTGGGGAGATATCTGGCCTTCTGTTTGTTTTAGGTCAATGAAGCAAAGAAGAGGTAATGTTTGGGTGGGAAATGTTCATCAAGTAGGCAATCAAAAGTGTCTTTCCTATTCCTTTCCTTTGCATTTCCCCCAAAGAACTTGGGTTCTTTCTGAATATTTATACAATAAGTGCTCAGGTATGAGTCAACTAAAGGTACACAGTGGTAGAGTTAGCTGGGGTTCCTCTCCCCACAGTTCAGGGACCTGAATGGCAGTTTCCTTCCAGCCCTTGTGACCTGAATCACCAAAATTAATTGAAGATGTGACGCCTTCCTCAGAGAAGAGTACAGTTTTGCCATCAAGGATACCTGATACATTGGTCCCTTTATTATCTCAATAAAGGACTAAGACAGAGACCAACCAGCTGTATTGGAAACTTATTATACGGGGAGGTTGTCCCTCGGATTTTGTTCAGCCTCAGAAACTGGGCCTCAGGTCCCCAGTTACTCAGAAGAGTTTAGGAATGATAGTAGACAAGTTCAGGAGGATAGAAAAGTTCTTTTCAAGCATGTTTCTTAGCAGGAATTCCTTTTTCAAATAGAAGCTTACAAAGGAGGCTAATATATAAAACATATTTCAACCATAAAAAAAGTTGAGCCCCAAAGAGTTGATGCTTTTTAAAAAAAATTTATTTATTTTTTATTGAAGGATAATTGCTTTACAGAATTTTGTTGTTTTCTGTCAAACCTCAACATGAATCAGCCATAGGTATACATATATCCCCTCCCTTTTGAGCCTCCTTCCCACCTCCCTCCCCATCCCACCCCTCTAGGTTGATACAGAGCCCCTGTTTGAGTTTCCTGAGACACATAGCAAATTCCCATTGGCTATCTATTTTACATATGGTAATGTAAGTTTCCATGTTACTCTTTCCATACATCTCACCCTCTCCCCATGTCCATAAGTCTATTTATTCTCTATGTCTGTTTCTCCAATGTTGCTCTTTCAATAAATTCTTCAGTACCATTTTTCAAGATTCCATGTATATGTGTTAGAACACGATATTTATCTTTCTCCTTCTGACTTACTTCACTCTGTATAAGAGGTTCTAGGTTCATCCACCTCATTAGAACTGACTCAAATGTATTCCTTTTCATGGCTGAGTAATATTCCATTGTGTATGTGTACCACACTTCTTTATCCTTTCATCTGTCACTGGACATCTAGGTTGCTTCCATGTTCTAGCTATTGTAAATAGTGCTGCAAGGAACAATGTGATACAAGCGTCTTTTTCAATTTTGGTTTCCTCAGGGTATATGCCTAGGAGTGGGATTTCTGGGTCATATGGTAGTTTTATTCCTAGTTTTTTAAGGAATCTCCATATAGTCTTCAATAGAAGTTGTATCAATTTACATTGCCACCAACAGTGCAAGAGCGTTCCCTTTTCTCCACACCCTCTCCAGCATTTGTTGTTCGTAGACTTTTTGATGATGGCCATACTGACTGATGTGAGTTGATATCTCATTGTAGTTTTTATTTGCATTTCTCTGATAATGAGTGATACTGAGCATCTTTTCATGTGTTTGTTAGCCATCTGTATGTCTTCTTTAGAAAAATGTCTGTTCAGGTCTCTTTCCCATTTTTTGATTGGGTTGTTTGTTTTTCTGGTATTGAGTTGTATGAGTTGTTTGTATATTTTGGAAATTAATCCTTTGCAAGTTGTTTCATTTGCTATTATTTTCTCCCATTCAGAAGGTTGTCTTTTCACATTGTTTATTGTTTCCTTTGCTGTGCAAAACCTTTTAAGTTTAATCAGGTCCTACTTGTTTACTTTTGTTTTTATTTCCATTAGTTTAAGAAGTCGGAGAAGGCAATGGCACCCCACTCCAGTACTCTTGCTTGGAAAATCCCAAGGACAGAGGAGCCTGGTAGGCTACAGTCCATGGGGTCGCTAGAAGTCGGACACGACTGAGCAACTTCACTTTCACTTTTCCCTTTCACGCACTGGAGAAGGAAATGGCAACCCACTCCAGTATTCTTGCCTGGAGAATCCCAGGGATGGGGGAGCCTGGTGGGCTGCCATCTATGGGGTCGCACAGAGTTGGACACGACTGAAGCGACTTAGCAGCAGCAGCAGCAGCAGTTTAAGAGATGGGTCATAGTGGATCTTCCTTTGATTTATGTCATTGAGTGTTCTGCCTATGTTTTCCTCTAAGAGTTTGATAGTTTCTGGTCTTACATTTAGGTTTTTAATCCATTTTGAGTGTATCTTTGTGTATGGTGTTAGGAAGTGTCCTAATTTCATTCTTTTACATGTAGCTGTCCAGTTTTCCCGGAACCATTTATTGAAGAGGCTGAATTGATGCTTTTGAACTGTGGTGTTGAGAAATACTCTTGAGAGTCCCTTGGACTGCACGGAGATCAAACCAGTCAATTCTAAAAGAAATCAGCCCTGAATATTCATTGGAAGGACTGATACTGAAGCTCCAATACTGTGGCCACCTGATGCAAAGAACTGACTCATTAGAAAAGACCCTGATGCTGGGAAAGATTGAAGGCAGGAGGAGAAGGGGATGACAGAGGATGAGATGGTTGGATGACATCACCAACTCAATGGACATCAGTTTGAGCAAGTTCCGGAAGTTGGTGATGGACAGGGAAGCCTGGCATGCTACAGTCCATGAAGTTGCAAAGAGTTACACATGACTGAGCGACTGAACTGAACTGAATTGATTCTGTTTGAAATGGGTTAGTTGGGAAGCCCATCATGCCTGATGCATTTGCCTTATTCTTTTGTAGTGTCTTTTAAGACACCTTTTTGGAAGTTCAAAAACCACTGGGTTAAATATTCATTGGTGAGGATGTTACTTTCACCAAGAGTACACACTGGAATAGGTGTTTTTGTGCATATTACCTCATTTAAAATTACGATGGGAATACTATTAACCCTTTTTCATATAGAATGAAACTAAGACTGAGAAGTAATATGTCTAATTTGTACAGCTAGAAAGAGGCAAAACTGGGTTCAAAATCAGCATAGCAAGTGTAGGGTCTTGCTCCCAGCTAACGGGCTACATTGGCATACAACCAAGTTTGTGCCAGAATGTGATCTGTGTACACAACTAGATGTTGCAAGGATCCAAATGCACGCCTGTGGCTCTAAGTGATGCTATAGAGAAGGTCAGTTCTGTTCATACACCTTCGGGAGTTGTATGGATACAGAATCCTGTGGGAACACTGGCTGGAAGCTTTGTCTATGCATCAGAAGACCAGGAAGTCTCTGTTCCCTGAAGTTAGTGCAGGATCTTCAATTGACTCAATGTCTGGGAATAATGTGGGGATCCTGCTCTTCCACTGGGAACAGAGTACCCTCTCTTTGGGGAAATGGAGCAGGTTAGAATTCAGAAGAAACCCCAGAGAAGGAGGCTGCCCACGGGTCTGCAGGACCTGGAGAACTGGCCTGTGGGCTTCCTTTTTACTATAGAGAGGTTCCATTCTCCTTCCCAGGCTCAAGATCAGATAAAGACATTGTGGAGAGGGGTTGAAAGTAGCATCCTCACCAATGAACATTTAACCCTGTGGTTTTTGAACTTCCAAGGTGGCTGAGTACTTCCATAAAGCTGTCTTAAGAGACACCGCAAAGGAATAAGGTACATGCACCAGCAGGTGGGCCTTCAACCCCACCGTATACTTTGAGTTCCTAGCTGAATCACTGACATAATTTTTACTATAAACCTTACCCTCGACCTTTTGACCCTTCTTTCGAAAACATGATCATTGTTGAAAACTTCTTAACCTCTCCTGTGAGGCAGGGCCTGGCTAGCGGGACTGTCCTGTAGTAACCTTGTCATCGTGTCCAGCTGAGCACCGCAAGCAAAGGGGAACAGAAAGAAACTGGGTGGGATCCTGTGCATGCCTGGATACGCTGTTGTTTTGGCATCAGCACGGGTGAAGGGGCTGAGAAGTACACAATGAGCTGAACAGGAAAGGCAGGGGCAGGAAGAAGGATGTGCTGGGAAAAGAACAATGACCTGCAGACTATCTAAATCCCAGGCCTGAGTACTAAATGGTTGGGAACACAAAAGCAGTTTGGGTTTCTCATAAAATCAAAACCCACTGGAATAATGTATTATAGTTCTTATGGAGTTGGATTTAAGGGTGAAAACCTCTCCCAAACTTCTGGTCTCAATCCCAGATCTGCTAAAATAGACTCAATAATGGGACTTGAGCATCCATATTTTTAATAAGCTTTTCAGGTGTTTCTACTTAGCTTGCTCATTGAATAGATTTTTGGGATGCATAGCTCACATCTTTTGGTTAAATCCCCCCAATCCATGTGGTTTAGAAGCACAGAGGTGCAAGATTTCCTTTGATTTCTAATAATAATTATCATGTGGGTAGCATTTCATAGTAGTTGAAGGAACTCTGGTTTGGGAGCTGGAAACCTCAGGTCTAATCATCATTTTCTTTCAATTTCCAGTGATAATTTGGACTAACCACATAACTGCTGTTTCTCAGAGATAATGGTTGCTCCTTGCACTACCTTATAATCATCACAGAGTCTGTGTAATAGCAGGGGAATATCTCTTATATGCAATGTTACAAAATTTCTTCTCATTTAGATTTTTCAGTGCTTCTCAATTTCTTTATGCAAATAATAGACTGTGGCATTTCTCTTACCTTGAGCTTAGCTTGTCACACAATCACAATAAATGACTGTAAGGGAAAAGCATGTTTACGTGTGCACATGCACACAAACATCCATTTTCTTTTTCTGTCTCTGTTTCCCTCTCCCTCTCTCTCACACACACCCCTTTAATTAAACGGCCAGACCAGATGGCACTAAGTCTCAAGATACTTTACATGTAGGTAATCCTCTTAGACCCTTACTCAGAGCTTATTTACTCTTACTCTATGTGTAATTCTAACAGAGCTTGGTGATCTGACCACTAAGCCTCATGTAGAATAGAAGCAGCAAACAGAACAAACATGGGATGAAATAGGTGGGGATGCTGAGACCATCAAAATCTGAGTGTCGTATGCTCAGCAAAAAAGGCAGAAAAAAAAGAGAGAAAGAAAAAATGATAACAAAGCAATCTGGAGCCACTGAGTTTAGGGATACATAATCCCTTGTGCTTCCATGGAGCCTGGCAGTGCTGTGATACAGCACAGTCCGATCCTTTCTGTTTCTGAGGCTAACTCTGAATCATCAAGACGGCTAAATTAAGTTCTGTATTTTAGGCTTGAGAAACACAGACATGGGTACTCAAGCTAAGAAAGATGTATATCTAAAATGTTAAAAGCCTTCAGAGAAGATTTGGTTTCTGAGAACCATTGGAATCACATAGTTTTAGAACTGGAAAGTGTCATAATCATAATAAAATTATAATTTATTAAGTAATGTTTTGACAATAACCTTCACGATTGAGCTGACTGACCAGATATGCCCTACTGTTGCCCGTTAATAGAAGTTGGTGGGCTAGACAGAGGAAGTCTTTTTACCCTCTTTTTATGAATCTTAAGATCCTCTCCAAAATTATAGAGCAGGAAGTTAGAAGTACAGAATTTATAAAATGCTACACAAGCAGCACATGTCCGGACATCCTTCCTACTTCTTCCCTTTGAGAACCCTGTATTCCCTAGCACACCTACACACCGTCTGCTCCATCCTGTCCACCCGTGCGTGCCTGCGTGCTCAGTCACTGTCGTTCTGACTTTGCGACTCCATGGACTGTAGCCTGCCAGGATCCTCTGTCTATGGGATTTCCCAGGCAAGAATACTGGAGCAGGTTGCCATTTCCTACTTGGATCCCTAGGTCGGATCTTCGGATTCCTAGGTAGGATTTTTCGGACCTAGGGATCAAACCTGAATGTCTCCCATCTCTCGCACTGGCAGGCAGATTCTTTATCACTTAGCCACCTGGGAAGCCCCTGTCTACCTACCCACCCAGGCACAGATCTATTTCTATCCCTCAGTCTAGCTCAGCACCCCCTCCTCCAAGAGGTTGTCTGGAATTTTCAGTTGAAACTGATCTCTCCTGCTCTGAATTTCCGTGGTATGTTACTAATCTCTCTCACTGTACATTTCAATTTCTATATTGTAGCACTGTGTTTTTAAATTATGGCTTCTTCCTCTTAAGAACTTGTAAATTGCTTGAGGACAGAATCTGGATTTGATTCATTTCCGTGTCTCCAAAAGCACTTGGCATGGTGTTTCACAAATACTAGACATTTGATAAATGCTTATTGAGTGAATAAATGAATGAATCAAGCCAGCCAGATATCATCTGTTATTTGCATTTGTCAATGCTACATTGCTGTCTTATAGAAATAAATCAGGGACTCTAGGGGAAACGTGAATTTATAGACAGAGGTATTAATATGGAAAATTAGTACACTGATTCTTTTTCCTTTAGGGAAGTAGCAGCTTTCCCTTTTCTTAAAGTATGGGGCTGAGTGGTGGTCTCTCTCAAACGAAGAGAAAGTCATTGATTATCATCATATTGTGGCCTTGTACTGGCTGCAGCTTTAAAGCACACTTGCTAGACACTCTGCAGTCCCTTGGCTGTTAACAAAAGCAGTCTAACAATACCTTATATTTGCATAACAAAGAGTTTTCAAAGTGCTTTAATGAACACAATATCTTTTGGCTGTCATGACAAAGTGTAATGGCAGGTAGGACAGATGTTACTCTCCTTAATTTTCAGAGGAAGACTCTGAATCTCAGTGAACTGACATAAATTACAGAAGAGAAGCTACATGACAAGTGCCACACCTAGTGCCATTCTTGCCAGCTGTCAGTCTAGCGCCTAAGCAGGTAGAACACCCAGCAATGACTAATCCAAGCCTTTCTTGTTTGGTTCAGCACAAGTGTTCTTCTGCATCTGTGAACACCTACAGCAAGCATTGCTTCTACCACTCATTTTGCATTTCCTAACTTATATTGTAGTGCTTTTTTTTTTCCATAGAGGTGATATGATGGTTAATTTTATGTGTCAACTTGACTAGGTAGGCCATGGTGCCCAGGTATTTGGTCAAACATTAGTCTAGATATTGCTGTGAAGGTATATGTTTTTAGATCAGATCAATGTTTAAGTCAGTTGGCTTGGTGTAGAACATATAGGTGAGATTCATCTAATCAGTTGATAGCCTTAAGAGAAGAGGAGGTTTCCCTAAGAGAGAATCTTGCCTCCAGAAGCCTTAAACTTAAGTTTTAACATCGGCTCACTTCTGGCTGTTCAGTCAGCCTGCCTGCTCTGCAAATTTTAAACTTGCCAGGCCCACAATTGTGTGAGGAAGCTTCTTAGAGTAAATCTCTTTCTCTCTCTACATACATACATATACTGTGTGTGTGTGTGTGTGTGTGTGTGTGTGTGTGTGTATAACTGTATACACACACACACACACATTCATTCAATAGTTCTATTTCCTGGAGAACCCTAATACTGACAATTCCTAATTTATGAAGATAATTAGTTTTATAAATATGTTTAGATTTAGCATAGAAGAACTCAATGAATTCATAATGACACAAAATTTTTAAAAATGAAATAGATATCTTCCCATCTGAAAGCAAACAAACAAAAAACTTCAACAACAACAACAAAAATACCCCAAAACTCTGGGCAGCACTGGAAGAGTTTCAACTCCTTACTCTGAAAATTGATCATCACAAGGAAAGAGTTCAGTCTTTATTCTGTCCTATCTATATAAACTGTACTGAAAGTAACCCAGCCCTAAACAATGAAAGATATGCTTCTTTTTATTTTTCTCTTCTTGATTTAAATTTTTAATTTTTATTTTGTATTGAAGTATAGCTGGTGGTCAATGTTGTGTTAGTTTCAGGTGAACAGTGAAGGGACTCAGCTGTACATATACCTGTATTCATTCTCCCCCAAACTTGCCTCCCATCAAGGATGCCATGTAACATTGAACAGAGTTCCATGTGCTATACAGTAGGTCCTTGTTGGTTGAGATATACTTGTTTACAAAAGAATTCTAGTCAATAAATGTGGAAGGAGTGATAGAGCTAGAATTATTTCTAACTGCTAACGCATGACTCTATTTCTTTGCATTGATTGCTGAGGAAGGTTTTCTTACCTCTCCTTGCTAATCTTTGGAACTCTGCATTCAGATGCTTATATCTTTCCTTTTCTCCTTTGCTTTTCACTTCTCTTCTTTTCACAGCTATTTGTAAGGCCACCTCAGACAGCCATTTTGCTTTTTTGCATTTCTTTTTCTTGGGGATGGTCTTGATCCCTGTCTCCTGTACAACGTCACAAACCTCCGTCCATAGTTCATCAGGCACTCTGTCTATCAGATCTAGTCCCTTAAATCTATTTCTCACTTCCACTATATAAGCATAAGGGATTTGATTTAAGTCATACTTGAATGGTCTAGTGGTTTTCCCCACTTTCTTCAATTTAAGTCTGAATTTGGCAATATTCATGTTCTGAGCCACAGTCAGCTCCCAGTCTTGTTTTTGCTGACTGTATAGAGCTTCTCCATCTTTGGCTGCAAAGAATATAATCAATCTGATTTCGGTGTCAACCATCTGGTGATGTCCATGTGTAGAGTCTTCTCTTGTGTTGTTGGAAGAGGGTGTTAGCTATGAGCAGTGCGTTCTCTTGGCAAAAGTCTATTAGCCTTTGCCCTGCTTCATTCTGTACTCCAAGGCCAAATTTGCCTGTTACTCCAGGTGTTTCTTGACTTCCTAGTTTTGCATTCCAGTCCCCTATAATGAAAAGGACATCTTTTTTGGATGTTAGTTCTAGAAGGTCTTGTAGGTCTTCCTAGAACCGTTCAACTTCAGCTTCTTTAGCATTACTCGTGGTGGCATAGACTTGGATTACCGTGATATTGAATGGTTTGCCTTGGAAACGAACAGAGATCATTCTGTCGCTTTTGAGATTGCATCCAAGTACTGCATTTCGGACTCTTTTGTTGACTATGATGGCTACTCCATTTCTTCTAAGGACATGGAACAACAGACTGGCTCCAAATAGGAAAAGGAGTACGTCAAGGCTGTATATTGTCACCCTGCTCATTTAACTTATATGCAGAGTACATCATGAGAAACACTGGGCTGGAAGAAGCACAAGCTGGAATCAAGATTGCCGGGAGAAGTATCAATAACCTCAGATATGCAGATGACACCACCCTTATGGCAGAAAGTGAAGAAGAACTAAAGAGCCTCTTGATGAAAGTAAAAGAGGAGAGTGAAAAAGTTGGCTTAAAGCTCAACATTCAGAAAACTAAGATCCTAGCATCTGGTCCCATCACTTCATGGCAAATAGATGGGGAAACAGTGGAAACAGCAGCTGACTTTATTTTTCTGGGCTCCAAAATCACTGCAGATGGTGATTGCAACCATGAAATTAAAAGATGCTTACTCCTTGGAAGGAAAGTTATGACCAACCTAGAGAGCATATTAAAAAGCAGAGACATTACTTTGTCAACAAAGGTCGTCTAGTTAAGGCTATGGTTTTTCCGGTGGTCATGTATGGATGTGAGAGTTGGACTATAAAGAAAGCTGAGCACCGAAGAATTGATGCTTTTCAACTGTGGTGTTGGAGAAGATTCTTGAGAGTCCCTTGGACTGCAAGGAGATCCAGTCAGTCCATCCTAAAGGAGACCAATCCTGGGTGTTCATTGGAAGGACTGATGTTGAAGCTGAGACTCCAATACTTTGGCCACCTGATGCGAAGAGCTGACTCATTTGAAAAGACCCTGATGCTGGGAAAGATTGAGGGCAGGAGGAGAAGAGGACAACAGAGGATGAGATGGTTGGATGGCATCACTGATTCAATGGACATAAGTTTGGGTGGACTCCGTGAGTTGACGATGGACAGGAAGGCCTGGCATGCTGCAGTTCATGTGGTCCCAAAGAGTCGGACACGACCAAGCGACTGAACGGAATGGAACTGAACGTGTGACTTAGTGACCAAACAATGCAATCATTCAGGCAGTGATCAGCAATGAACGAAAGGAAACCACGAGATGAAATGTCGATCAGAAGTTTACGATGGCTTGACCATGTAGACACCACTTGAATCCACTCATCAATTTGCTGATCACTAAAAGTGGGACAACCAGACATTGTATATCTCTTGATATGAGGCAATATGTAGCAAGCAGAACCTTCAGTGAGGAACTCTTGCTGAAAAAGAAGCTTTACCTGAACAAGCCTTTGACTAACTTCAGTATATAGGAAATACAGCAGCTAGAAGAACAAAAAAGTAAATAATGAAACAAGTGAATCAACTCCAAGTGGGTAGGGTGATCAAGAACAGAAGGGTGTTATTCATAATTATGCTAGGACAAAAGACATAAAATGTACCAGGCAAAACTAGAAGAATGGTCATCATGAAAATTGAGTTTTCTGATTGCAGTGACATGGCCCAATTTTGCTCACCTATTTCTTTCTTTTGGTGTTCAAATAACATTCAAAAGTCTGTCTCCTGAGTCAGACAAGGATACGAGTTCTATGTCTGCTGAGTCTGCAGTAAAGACCGCAAAAACATGCCCACTTGACTCTTGGAGGCTGGAAGAACTTGCATCTCATCTGGCCACCAGGTAGAGGTGTCCCCATGCCAGTCTGTGGGCATGGGCGCTGCATTATGAAATGCTCCCCCAATGCCT